>NW_026126417.1:585000-6427500 GCF_943737965.1 Phodopus roborovskii | reverse complement strand
TCAACTAATGTTTTATCCTCCTCATGTCTCTGATGGGGTTTAATACTAGATGGTATAGTTTTACTGTTTTGTTATCAAAATAAAAAAAGAAACTCACTAAAAAAGATGGAATGCTTATAAAGGTTGAGAGACATAAAAGCTTAAGCAGTTTATCTAAGAAAATGTTTTAAGTTTTAAAGGGATATTTTTAGGATGGTAACACAAGTTATTTTAGAAAGTAATTAACAGCCAATAGCTAGGCATGAGAGGATAGAAAGAACTTTCAGGCAGCAAAAAAAAATTCTGGGAAGAATCTGAGGGCCTTGGGTTTTTTGGCCAGCAAGACTCAGAGGAAGTCAGATATACAGTATGGTGGAGAGGTAACAAGCCACGTAGCAGAATGTAGATTAATATACACAGGTTAATTGAAGTTTTAAGAAATAGTTGGGAACAAGCTTCAACTAAGGCCAAGTTTTCATAATTAATAAGTAATTTCAATATCATTATACAGGAGCTGGTGGTCCAAAGAAAGCCTAGCTACACTCCAGCTCTTATATACCTCTTCCATCTGGGTATAAGCTCAGATCCTTGCCCTTAAACTACCTTAGTATGAAGACTAGCTGAAGAAATGTCAGTCTTTCTCTTTTAAAATGATGTAACACTAACATGATAACATACTTGCTGTCTAGAAACAAACATGAAACATCCCAAATAGCTCAAAGGGTTCTAGAGATGGACTGCTGTGGCTAATATTTTAAATGGTCTCATCTAACTATGACACCTTATATTAAACTGTATCATTCTTGCTTAAAATAAACCCAGTGATATACAGAAAAGCTAGAAATCTTGTGTTCTTGGAAAATCAAGAAAGATAGAACCAAAAATAGAAAAAAAAACAATATAAAGTTTGTGCAGTTTCCCATTACAGGAGAGCTCCTGGGGCCACATTTGGAGTTAATTTATTCCTGTTTCAGGTCTAACTTCAACAAGTGAGACTGTCTGGTTTCTTAGTTTAAGGATTCCTAGAGGCAATGTGCCACTGCATAGATGTACTCCCACAGCACCAAAAAGCCATGGCTAAAATCCAGGAAGTGGATGGTGAGGACAGTAATCTCAGAAAAGAATATACCAGAACTCCAAAGTGGGCCTCTGACAGGTTCAAACACAGTCCTGTACTCTGAAGCTCTATTAAAGCCCACTAGAATAATTCATGATTGAGTCATCAGGGAAAGATCAAATTAGAATGTTCTATTTAATAAAGCAGGGAAGTATATATACATTTTCAAAGATGTTCACCAAAAATAGTTCAAAATGAACCTATTTTTATACGCATGAACTTTGTATCCAGTACAACTCATTTCCTTAATGTTCCAGATAGATAGTTGACATTTTCTTGTACGTTGGTTATGTTCCAAATTTAATCCCAAGCCACCTGCCCCTCACTGGTCTCAGAGCCATGTTCAGGAAACACAAACCCATTATGCTAATACAAGTCTAAGCTTAACACAATTAGGAAGGTAAACTTCCCCCATACCCTCCCAAAAAAATTACACACTGATACCCAGACCCAAATATGTGACTCCACAGTTTCCCAGCCTGCTTTCAGACCCATGTCTTAGATAATGGATGTTCCTGTGTGGGCTGAGAAGATTCACATAAGATTTTAACCGACCACTTAAAATTGTATCCTCCTAACCTGATAGTATTCATTTTGTACGATTTTATTTATGTTCAAATCCTTTGATTCACATTTTTTAAAAATCCAGTTATTATCACCAAACAGTATTTAACTTTTGAATCTGGAAGAGACTTACAATAAATTGATAGGGGTTCTAAAACACAGGAAAAAAAAATCACATGTAGCATTTTATGTTTTTTAATACCTTTCATAAACATTAACACTGGGAAGATTGGAGTCATCAGAACCAGAGAAAATGTGGTACATATTTTGATGAACAAATGGTCATCTAGACTTTGTCAGTACTGGAAAGAAATCATGGACTTTTGGCCTTAAAGAATTCAAAGATGATTATTTAAAATCTAGGAATGGCCTCTCATTCAGGAGTAATAGGGGATCCAGAAGAAATGACCCATGGAGAAAAGCTTGTGAAACTATACATCTATCTAGTAGTAGTGAAACTACTAACTATCATCTAAGTTGGTGGACTCAGGTTAATCCGTAAGTACAATGCTATAGAGACCAATGTCTCCCAAATTCCTAAAGTTAGGACTGCATAGATGTTCTGCTTGTTACATGTTCACTGCAGGTTATGTGAACTCTGTTTCCTGTTGCTTGCTCTCCTCATTTAGGATGGGTCTAAACTGGCAAACAACTGTTCTTTGCACCTTGCAGTTCACAGAGGAAGGGGAACTAGGATACCACAAAGAATGTGATGGATCTTAAATTCCCCACAAGAATGTAAAGATTGTCACTTTGGATCACTTTTATTGGCTAAATCTGATCACATGATAAGTCTTGAATGGTGAGAAGAAAGAAAATACAATTCACATTAAGGGAAGGATTTCAAACATTGGCCTGCTGAATGCTCCCATCATGGGCTGTAAGGTAGACATGACAAGGTATTCATTGGAGGGGTGTGTGTGTGTGTGTGTGTGTGTGTGTGTGTGTGTGTGTGTGTGTGTGTGTGTGTGTGTGTGTGTGTGTGTGTGTGTGTGTGTGTGTGTGCGCGCGCGCATGCGCGCGCGCATGCGCATGCACACTCCTGTTAAATAATGTGGTGATACTTTTCAGAATGGAGCTGTGTAATAAATATGTGGGAGACTTCTTATGAACATGCAGGTTCCATGCATTCATATTATGTAATGTGAGATGGGACCCAAGAAATGGGTGTCTTAAAGATTTCAGATGTTGACATGCTGGTCTCTGAGTCGGGGTTACAACTGGTGTAGACCAGTTGCTGAGAAGCAGCATTTGGGCAGCAACTCCAACTCCCAGTCTCATAGCTAAACACTCATGGCTAAAATCTAATAGCTCTCACATGGAAAGGTGAGTGGAAGTTATGTCTGTCACATCTAGAATTAAAGACATTTTATTCCACTTTTTCTTCTCATGGTGCCCAGGCTACACTTAAACATGAAGCCTTCATTAGCCTGAGTCTTCTTCCCTACCGGACAAAAAGAACCTGCATCTGATTATTATGTAAATGGCAACAAGGTTACATATTTTATGAAACTACATAAGTTTGTGGAATGATTGGGGGAAAAGGTGAGGGAAAATTTGAAATGGTCCTACTTCTAACATTTATCATATTTTTCATCATACTTCAAATGGTCAGCCTCTTCTGCCTCCTTAATGTCTACAAACAATACTTCTATTACCCCACAATTCATTGTTTCTCTTTTTCTCTTAGTTATGATAAATAGATGAAATATGAGATTAAGTAGATCGATATTACTGAGCAGTAAAATTCAGAATGTTTTTCCTTAAAGAATCAATCCACTTGATTTTGTATGTTATTGACTATTGGATTAAGGCAGGGGAATTATACAAACCACCTCTAGAAACAGGATTATGCTTAGGAAATAGATATACAAACAGGCATGGAGTTATGTTTTTTAAGTAGATGTCGCCACTCACCAAAGAATAGAAGAAAATTATATAGGTACACATACTTGATGGCAAATTACTATGGAAATGTAAAAGCCAATTCTAGCACTGGAACTACAAGCTCAAATAACTTACTCCTTAAGTATATTCCCATAGTATATTCTCTGCTTTTTAAATTTACTTTAAAAACCTCTGCTCCA
The DNA here is from genome assembly GCF_943737965.1 of Phodopus roborovskii. Taxonomy (NCBI): domain Eukaryota; kingdom Metazoa; phylum Chordata; class Mammalia; order Rodentia; family Cricetidae; genus Phodopus; species Phodopus roborovskii. The sequence goes on along the minus strand of NW_026126417.1, from coordinate 6,423,753 downwards.
ACCATTTCTCCTCCTTCCCCCCCCAAAAAATTCTGTAGGCACAACTTATGACTTCATTAGGAAATATTTCCAGAAAACCATTGAAATGTATCCATTTTGGTACTCGAGTCTCAGTGTTCTTATGCTACAGAAAGCCATTTTCTCCTCTGATTGCTGTTTAAACTCTTCAAGAACTTGTCAAGCATTATTATGTCATACTCACCCACCTTAGGGATTTAATCTTCCACTTCATCCACTTCAGAACATATTCATTTTCTGGAGTATCCAGTGGAATAATCCCCAGTAGCAGAGACAAGGATTTAAGCATTTAGGTTCTCTTGAGTAACTTTGATATTATTTGAATCCTAAGGAATCTTGTAGAGGTAGACCTACATCAAGGCAAACTTCAAATATATTACAAAAGTTGGCACATGTTCTTTGTATTATGCATTTCTAGTTAGGAATCTACTTCGACAGCACTCTATGCTAGTGGGAGGGTGAGCTTTCAGTGCCATGTAAACTTGGAAAAGTGAAAATTTCAAAAATCATTTTTTATAAAAATCCATGGCATTGGGTATGTAGGGGAGGGCAGAAGACCTGGGAGAAGCTGGGATGGGAAGGGATGTGAATATGATCAGTATAAGTTGCATGGAGCTTTCAAAGAATTAATTAAAGTTTTTCAAGTCTAAAAACAAAAACTTGAAAAAATTTTCAAGTCTCCAGTACCCAGTGCATCTAACTCCAGGGAGAGTAATGAAAGAGACTGAATGGTGGGGAACATTTCATGGTTAGGGAGAAACCTAACCTAAACCCTGGTGTCAGGGACTCCCAGAAATCCACAAAGGTGTCCCCATCTAAGACTCAGAGCATTAGTGGTGCTTGAACTAGCTATCTACTATAATCAGAGTAGTGACTACCTTAATTGTCATCAGATCCTTTATCCAGTAACTGATGGTAGCAGATACAGAGATCCACAGCCAGGCATCAGGAGTCCTGCTGAAGAAAGGGAGGAAGAGCAGCCAAGTTCATTATGAGAAACCCACAAGGATAGCTGACCAATACTTCTGGGAGCTTTCAGACTCTGGACTGTGACACAACAACAACAACAACAAAAAAAAAACCCAGTGACTAATACTGGGGTTCAAGCTTCAAGATGAATATCAGAAAGGCAAAGTATCTGATTACTAGCTCTTACTCTACCTCAGACTGAAAGGCAATCCTGACTCCACCAAACCTCATACTGCTACTTCTCCTCAACTTGGCTGGAGAATCTGGACACTGAATGTCTTCCTATCCTCAATGTGGCTGGAGAATGAATGTCAGTTCTGAGACCTTGCTTCTCTTTTATATGCCTCCCTAATGCTGAGATCAAAGGCATGAACGCTGTTACTCTTCACTCTTGGGTAGGCCCTGGTGGCCTTGAACTAACAGAGATTTGTCTATTTCTTTATCCTGAGTCCTGGAATAAAAGGCGTGTACCATCACCTCCTGACCTATATAGCTTGTGGATTATTTTCTGAATAATCAGGCAAGCTTTAATAAATCGCAAACATTATATCATCACACTGGACCATGGTTAAGGAGCCTGCATGGGACCAACCTAGGCCCTCTGCATGTGAGTAACAGTTGGAGTTCTTTGTCTATTTGTAAGACTCCTAGCAGTGATATCAGAATGTGTCCCTGGCCTGGTGCTTGACTGGCTTTTAGGGACCTGTTCCCTGTGCTGGATGACCTCTTCCAGCCTTGATGTAGGGGGATGAGCTTATTCCTGCCTCAACTTGATGTGCTATGCTTTGGTCAAGTGTAAGGGAGGCCTGCCCCTTTCTGAATGCAGACAGAGGAGAAGATGGGGAGTGGAATAAATGGGAGTCTGGGTGGTGGCATGAGGATAGGAGGGAGGGGAAACTGATTGGTATATAAAATCATTGAAGACATGTTAATTAAATAAAATTTTAAAATTTTTGGGTAATTTTTATGACATTGTTTAAAAGTTAAATGTCCCAACATCGACAGTGGTAGAGCCAAGATCCATATTAGATAATTTATAAGTTAAAAACGTGTTTGTAGTGTTCAACAGTCACTACCACATGGTTTTGTAAGGGTCTCAGAAATAAAAAAGAAGTGTCTTGAATTTTAAAACTGTTGAAGCACTGCATTAGATAGTTGAAAGTACACAAGACCTTTGAGAAGGTGATCCAAATTTAGGGAAGAGTGTCAATAGCCACTGTTGCTATGTGACATGGAGTTTGGACATGTAATCTGAATTGTCTGTCATTTTTCATCTTATTTTTGTATTATGGAAGGAGACCAAATCCTGTACACTGTTTCCTAGGATTCCAGGTCAAGTTATATGAATTCAGGCAATTGAAGACAGTGACAAGATAGTGAACAGAGCAGGAAAGAAGCCAAGGCTTTTCTGCCTCTGATTCAGGCGGCAACTTGGAAATTAGTTTTCCTCTGTGACCTCACCTCATTGTCATCTTTCATCTCTTGACAAGTTTGATTTAGCTTCAGCTTACATCAGATGACCATTGCTCCTTCTCAAACTCATAATCTACATCCTCTATCTTTCTAGACTATAAAAGTGGTTCTGTGACAAACACTGCTTCCTTTTTGGTTCTTACCAATTCCATGTTGATGCATAATAATTTCCTGGAATTATATCAATGCTTTTTAGAAGTCTCAATGAGGTTTCTAATTAGATTGCAGTTGATGACACAACACATTGAATTTTGAAGCAATGCAAATAACTGTTAGTGTAGCAGTAGAAATGACAATAAACTAAGTGATATGGAACTAAATCATGGAAACTACCTCAGGAAGAAGACTCCATTAGAAGGACGAAGGAATAGAATGTAAACCTGTAGACACCATGTAGCTGCTAAGGAAGCATGAAGGCTGGGCATCAACAATAAGCCAAGAAAAATTGGTGATACAAAGATGAATAGAAATGAGTTAATAATTAATAGGAAGCCAAAAAGAAGCCTTAGCCATTGCTCAAACAGTTTATAATTAATGTAAGCCTCTGTGTGTTTATTTGGGATGAAACAGCTGTGGGATCAGGTGGGACAGAAATTTTCATCTATGACTGCATATAGTTTAACTGCACTAGAGGTAAAACCTTTCTTTTTTTCAGACAAAAAAATTGGACTGGAAAGATGTATTACTCTAATTGGGTTGATAAAAGCTGAACATTTAATAGCTAGGCAGGATTTTCATGGAAGAAAGGATGCTGGGAATAAAAAATTAGAGAAAACAGGAGCTGCAAAGTAAGCATGAAGCTCAATATGGAGATGAGGTAATAAAGCCATGAGGCAGGAAGCTATGTAATACAAAATGGGTTAATTTAAGTGATAAGCTATCAGCCAAATTGTGTGACTGCTAAGGAAGTAGCAACAGCTGCCAAGAGACAGAATAGCCATTCAGGGTTCCTGCTTTACAGAAAAAGCAACTGATGAACTTTGCCAATACAAAACAAAACAGATCTTCAACTTTCCTAATTCATTAAGAAGTCTGCCAGACACTATGGCCTATATGCTGAAGACAAATGTCTCAACATTTTTTGAGGAACTTTGGGTGACTGTCCAGGCAGCCACATGGCTCTGTCAATTCTAGAGTTTATATATTTTCCTTCTGGCGTCTTTGATGGAGTTGAAGACAGATAGTTATCGTTTTCATTAGTTATGATAAAAGATAAATTACAAACTGTAGAAATGATACCTGAAAGTATAGTCTACAGAAACCCACAGAGACAGCTGACCTGAACAAGAGGGAGCTCATGACCCCCCAGACTGATAGCTGGGAAACCAGCATTATACCTACTCTGACCCCATGAATGTGGGTCTCAGTTTGAAGGTCTAGGCAGTCTAAGGGACCTCTGACAGTGGAACCAGGATATGTCCTTGATGCATGAAAGGACTTTGGGAGCTCATCCCCAATGAAGGGATACTCCCTTAGCCTAGAGGCAGGAGGGAACATCTAGACCCTACTCCAAATGACTTGACAGATTTTGATGATCCCTCCTGGAAGTTATCACCCTCCCTGTGCAGTGGATGGGGGAATGGGATGGGAGGGGGAGTCGGGGGGCATGGGGAAAAAGGAGGGAGGGGGAATTGGGATCGATATGTAAAATAAGAAAAAACAAATAATAAAAAGAAAAGTTACATGTAAAACATTAGACTCACAAAGGATAGATGATAGAATATTTTCTTTAAATTTTCACAAATGTTAGTGGACCAAATTTTTTTAATTATAGCTATTTCTTGATAACTGTTTTGTTATATATAATTGTACTATGTCAGAACCTAGCTGTTTATTTAGACAGAAAAGAGAAGATAATGGAGGATGTCCTTCTGTATGCTGTGAATATATGTTTCTCTTATTGGTTGATGAATAAAAATTTTTTGACTAATGGGCAGGCAGGATATACCCAGGCAGGAAGTATAGGCACGGCTACCATACTTTTCCTCCTTCCTCAGCAGTCAAATCATTCAAAGACAACACAATAACATATAGTATTCAGACTCTGTATATTTTCCACCTTTACATGGCCTTTTTCATTACTCTATTTCTTTTATTTTTAATTTTTTTCATTTTTTCAGACAGGGTTACTTTGTGTATCTTTGGCTGTTCTGGAACTCACTCTGTGGACCAGGCTGGCCTTGAACTCACAGAAATATGCCTGTCTCTGTTTTTGGAGTTCTGGGATTAAAGGCATGTGCCACCACAGCCCACTACTCTATTTCTTTTCTAAGGACTTACTCTAACCTATTTTTTTTTCTCTCCCAAGACTACACATGTTTTTAAACACCCTGTAAATCATTTAGAGGTTTTGTTTCATCTGAATTAGTCTTTACTGTGTATCTGACCATGAGTCTTTAATCTTCTAAACAGTATAACTAAAACTAAAACAAAGGTTTTGGTTAACTGGCTCCACCAAGTTAGGCTTCAACTTTGTGAGAGTATCTTTACTGCCAACTCTGGGAGTGTGGTCACCACCTCAACTCTGTCCTATGCTGCCTTCAAGCAGCTTGCAGCTCATTGACTATAAAGCTTTTTAGTCTGTATGAGTAAAAGCTAAATCTGCCACGCTGCATGTGGTGTGGCTTGGAGAAACCCTCTGTATACCTTGGCAGGAATCCACCATGCTATGCTCAAGCCTGACTGCTACAGCATCTGTGTACCCTGGGCTGCATGAGACTGTGAGACTAGGAAGCACAGTGTGGCTCCATTTCTGTGGCTCCATTTTAAGCTTTTGTCAGGTTTTACATAGAAATTCTTGCTTAACAACTGGGTGTAATTTATAGAAGTTTCTGTCCCACCTGGTCCCACAGTCACTTAGTCCCAAATAAACACACAGAGACTTATATTAATTATAAACTGTTTGGCTGATTGCTAAGGCTTCTTATTGGCTCTCCCTTAATTATTAACCCATTTCTATTAATCTGTGTATCTTCATGTTATCTTGGCTTACCAGTGATGACTGGCCCTCTTGCACCCTCCACACCTACATGGTATCTCTACTGTGACTCACTCTCTGCATTACTCTTCTCAAAATTCTCCTAATCTGGTATCTCCACCTATACTTCCTGACTGACTACATCCTGCCTGTCCATTGGCCAAAACAGCTTTATTCATCAGCCAATAAGAGAAATATATATTCACAGCATATAGAAGGACATCCCCTATTATACAATAGGAACAATGATCAGGTATTGTCTAAGAAGAAAGGAAAATGTTAGCTTTAACAAATGAAACTATATACAATAGAACAATTATCAAGTAAGAATTACATTCACAATGTCCAGTTCATAGTGCATTCAGACAAAATACTCTATTATCTATCTCATGTTGATGAATGTAAAGTTTTATACCTAAAACAATTTTTATTTTAACTTGTATTACCATCTTAAAATTGTCTTTTTAGTCCTTAAAACATTTTTTAAATAAATAATTTGTTTTTATGTCTCTCAGCCTTAGGAACGTTACATCTTTTATGTTTGTTTCTTTTCTGAATTTGGTATCAAGGAAAAACTGTAAAACTATAATTATCTAATCTTCAATCTCCATCAGAGACTCAAGAAAGATAAAATATTACCTGAGTTAACAGGAATTTCAGAGCAAACAACCTCAACAACTATAGAAATGACAGAAACAGCTGGCTACCTATACAGGCACACAAGGCTCCTCTGTAACGCTGGGGAATCCACCTTTTCCCTACATGCCTAGAATATCTGACAGACTTTTCTGTAAAGCAAGAATTTTGAAGGACTTCCATATCTTGTCTTGGCAAAGTTCAACAATCATTTTCTTTTGTGTGCTTCTTATCCAGTTTGAACAACATACTCTCAGAAGTTGAGACAAGGGCAGTTTCTTTTTCCAGTGACAAGCTTGGCAACAAAGAAAGCAAACTCTAACTGGGTGATGGTGGTACATGCCTTTTATCCCAGCACTCTGGATGCCGAGACAGGCAGATGTCTGAGAATTTAAGGCAAGTCTGGTCTATAGAGTGAGTTCCATGAAATACTCCAATGCTACACAGAGAAACCTGGTCGAGAGAGAGAGAGAGAGAGAGAGAGAGAGAGAGAGAGAGAGAGAGAGACAGAGAGAAAGGGAGGAAGGAAGAAAGAAAGAAAGAAAGAAAGAAAGAAAGAAAGAAAGAGAAAGAAAGAAAGAAATTAAACTCCATATGGAGGTTCTTCAATGTCTACAATGTTTGTCATCTTTTTATCAAGTAAATTGGTACTGCCAGGGACAGACATGTCTCATTGTTATGAAAATAATAAGCCTTGTGTTGTTAAAACGTTTTTAAGTATCATATTCTGTAAGTATTTTAAGTGTTTGAAGATCACCTATCTTGAGGTGAGGTACTGGTGTGGCTCAGTACATGGTGCTGGTACATGGCACTGGCAGATGACTCCAGCCCTCAGGCAGCAGTGGACAGCCACACCTCTGTATGCTGCCAAGCACCAGCTGGCCTGAGAGAAGTTACATCTTGCTCTTTGCCCAGACTTTTTGTGGTTTTTCTCAAGCTTTATGTGTTGCTATTTGAGCCCCCATATTGGATGTCAGCAGTTTGGGCCACCATCTCACAAGAAATTACATGGAAACATTATTAATTATGAAAGCTCTAGCTGTAGACTAGACTTGTCTGATTAGTTCTTATAACTAAAATCCATTTCTGTTCATCTACATGTTGTCATGTGACTTATGGCTTTTATATTTCCTCCTGCATGTCTGTTCCTTCTGCCTCTACTGGCAACAAATTTTTTCTGAAGTATAGAGTCTTAAGAAATAGAACAAAGTCACAGAGAGCTTGTTTTATGATTGATAATCCCAGAACCCTCATTGTTCTTACATGCTTTTTAATATACCAAATGGAGAATATTACATGGAGTATTTCCCAGATTTATTTGATCATGAAATCTTGTAAACACTAAGTATCTTTAAAGAAAAATGTTCTGTAGTAAACCAGATTGACATAATTACTCTAAAGAAATTGAGAAAAATTAAACTTTAGTTAAGACCAATAGGAAACTCATGTCAGAATATGATAGATCAAGCTTAATATTCATATTGAAATTGATGCGTGCTGTCAAGTTTTGATATTAATTTCTATTTCTTATTTATCTTATAAAAGCACTAACTATCCTCTTGGCAGTGCATAGCTTTAGGTAAAAGTAATATTTTATAAACTGTAAGTTTTACTAAACCATACAGTTGGGGTAGAGTGGCAGGCTTTGATACCAGTTAAATCTGTGAGCTTAGATTATTAGTTCTGTCTCCACAAGCCTTAACATGCATGGTATTTAGTGAATGATTAAATTGAAGAGTAAGAAACACCCAGGATTTCACAAGTATGGCCCCACATAACACTCATAGCAATAATAGAAAAGGTGCTGAACTAGCCATCTTTGTAATCATATTGGTAACTTTCCTAATTGTCATCAGAGAGCCTTCATCCAGTGATGAAACAAATGCAGAGATCCACAGCCAAGCACAGACTCAACTTCCAGATAACTTGTTGAAGAGAGGGAGGAAGGATTGTAGAGAGGTTGTGGTCCTCAAAAGGGAACCTACATAAAGCAACTAACCTGGGTTCATAGGAGCTCACAGAGTCTGAATTAACAGCTAAGGATCCTGCATGGGACCAACCTAGGCCTCTACATAAGTGTGACAGGTGTATACTTGGTCTATTTGTGGGACTCCTAGCAGTGGAACCTGGGCCAGTCCCTAACACTTGAACTGGCTTTTGGGAACTTTTCCCCATACTGGGTTGCCTCACACAGCCTTAATACAAAGGTAGGAGTGTAGTCCTACTGCAGCTTGATATGCCATGATTTGTTGACACCCATGGGAGGCCTGTCTCTTTCTGAACAGAAACAAAGGAGGGGTACATGGAGAGGGAAAGGAGAAGCATGGGGAATGAACAAGAGAAAAGGGAAGGGAAATTTCAGTAAGGTATAAAACTGAAAAACATTTAATTACTAAGTTAAAGAAAATTTCAGTGGTTAATGTCTAGTATCATTTGTGAACTTCAGAAGACCTAATTAATTTCTTTAAATAGTCTCACAAACACTAAATTTTGATATAACCATAATCTTTATTGAAGTCCACATTTTAAAGAGCAATGCTATGCTGTTCAGCCTAAATCATGGAGAAGAAAGATTTTTATTTAACTTCCTAGTAACAATTTAAAAATTATCTTGCTATTTGTCTTGACAGAAATTTCTCTTCAAGGATGTGAGGATTTTGTTTCTCTATATTTCCTTCATAATCTCTCTGGAACTACAGAGATTATGGAAAAAAACTTTGCTTTACTGATTACTTACCCTTTGTAGAAGACATATTCAACCTGGGTTTATCAAACTTCAGGGGTTATGATATAATCTATGGTTGTAGAGCCTCAGAATTTGTATGTCAAAAGTTAATCACCAATGTGTTTATGGCCATTGGGCTGTGATATGATTATGAGGGAAGATCACTCATAAAAAGGATCAATGTCCTTATAAAAGAGCCTATATTACTTTGCCCATTCCAACATGTGAGAACACAGAAAGAAAGTGCCATTGAGGAGCTGAGAAGCATGTCCTTACCAGAAACTGAATTTTCCAGAACCTTGAACTCAGACTTCCAAATTTCTAGTAGCAGAGGCTGATGTTTCTGTTATTTTGTTACCATTGTTGTTACAGTGGGATCCAAATACTGTAAAATAGGATTCTCAGAACCATGAAAGTTTGTAAAATAAACTCTTCATGTGTGTGGTTGTGTGACAACTTTTCAAGGAGAGAATCAAAATGTATGTTTCCTCATCCCACACAGGTAGTCCAGCACAGACCCAACTACAGATGCCACCAAAGTCCAACTTGATGAACCAGAGAGTTTTATTGGTTATCATATCAGAATATGGGAGAGCAGTTGCTTCCAGAAGCAGAAATAATTCAAAGACAGCATCAGCAAGGCCTATCCTACCATGGGGGACAGCTTACAACAACTAGAAACTTGGAACACAGTGAACAACCTGCCAACAGTTCAACAGGTTGGAGAATATGCTTTCCATGTGAGTCACTTGGTTTACACCTCTTTCAGGCCACTGGGCTGATCTCTGCTTCTCTAAGCAGTTGATGTTATCTTAATAGTGTTCTCTGAAGACTGGCTTGCCTGTGAGTGACTCTTTGAAGCTTTTGTTGCTTTATCTTGGGAGGGAGGAGCCTGGTGAATCTAGTTGGCTTTTATAATGCATTGGCAAGAAATTTTCTTTATACTTTTTTTTTCATTCAGTGGCAAAAAAAATATGAAAGCTATTTTGAGTTATTTACCCTCTGCCTTAAGAAGCTTTCCTGCAGAATGGAATGTCTCAATCTTGGAGGAAACTGTTATACTTAACTTATCCATTCAAATAGAAATTCAACTTGATACTTATTCATTCAAATACAAATAAAATACTTACTCACTCAAAGTAAGTATTCATATTTTTTCATGGGTGGATTACACACACAGCTCACAGTGCATTTTGAAATGCATTTCATATCCCTCATAAAATTTAAAATATATTACTTATATATTTCTCAAGGTTTTGATAATATACACAAGAAGCAGGCCACAAACTAATGTTTACTTTTTAAACAGTTCTCTAGGTTATTGGCATAGTAATTTGAAGAAAAGAAGATGAGCATGAGGAAGAGAGGAAGTAGAAAAGCAACAGGAGAAGGAGAGAAGTAACCGAAGGAGAAAAGCCAGGGTTTTGAGGTATTTTTTGCCATTGTATTTTAAAAAAATAAATATAAGGAAAATTTCTTACTGATATATTGTTATAAAAATATATTAACCACCCTGTATGATTGGATACTGCTGCTGCTAGGAGTAGATTACTGAACATGGTACCCAGGTTCAGGCATGAGAAACCTATAAGTATAGATCAAGTGGGATTCAGTCATTAGACAGCAAGAGGTATGGAAACCAAGGTTCATTCTTTATCATCTTAGTTAATGGACTGGGATGACCGTTTCCCAATACAGAGGAAAATTCTGGACATATTTGGAGTTTAGTCTAGAAGGGATTTGAGAAGAATTGTATAGGAGAAGTGATTATAAACCAACATGGAAAGAAATGGCATTGTGAAAACTGAGGAATGTATGAAAAAAAATTCCAAATGACATCTTCATAGGCACACAATTCAAAGTCTTGAAATACGGCTGTGCAAGAATTCCAGTTTGGCCATATGGTAACCCTTATTCTAGGTCCAAAAATACACATAGACTTGCATACAAATTGAACATTATTTGTGACCTTGATCTTGAAAATGAAGTTGATATAAGACTCCCAGTAAAGGTAGATATGTAGCCTGAACTTCACCATCTCCCGTGATCAAATTGGTGACTATCCCAATTGTTATTATAGAGGCTTCATATAGTAACTGATGGAAACAGATGCAAAGACCCACAGCCAAACATTAGGCCAAACTTGGAGAATCCTACTGAGGAGAGGGAGGAAGGATTGTAGGAGCCAGAAGAGATCAAGAACATCACAAGAAAACACACAGAAACAAGTAACTTGACTCATAGAAATTCACAGAGTCTGAACAAACAACCAGGTAACCTGTAGGAGACTCACCTAAGCCCTCTCTATATATGCGAGAGTTCTGTACTTTGCCTATTTGTAGGACTCCTAAAAATGGGAGCAGTCTCTAATGCTTTGACTGGTTCTTGGGGACCTATTTCTCATGCTGACTTGCATTGGCCATCCTCAATACAAGGCAAGGTGCTTGGTCTTACTGCAACTTGATATGCAATGCTTTGTTGATAATTTATATCTAGTCAATATCTATATATCTATCTATCTATAGATAAATATAGATGTAGATACAGATATAAATATAGATATAAAATCTATATCTGAACAGAAATAGGGAAGAAGTAGATTGAGGGAGCAGAAGGGAGATAGAGTGAGGGAATGGGCAAAAGGAAAGAGGAGAAACTGTGGTTGGTATGTAAAATAAATAATTTAATTTAAAAAACATCACTGAATAAAATAAAATGAAGTTGATGACCATAGTTAATGTTGATTTTGTATTAATAATAGAACATGCCTCATAAAAAAACATGACAAGTTTATACATGAAGAATGTAACCTATGAGAAGTTTAACTACTTTACCCTGGATTAAGGATTATGATGCAGACAAACAAGAATTCATGCCCAGCTACATTTCCAGACTTCTTCAATTGTATTTTGAATGTGTTATTTGAAAGCTAAGATGACAAAGTTTGAACTTTGGTTTCCATACCTCTTGCTGGCTAGTGCTAGAGAACGACCTGATCTATGCCAGTGGGCTATCTCTTGCCTGAACCTGAACCTGTAGCATGTTCAGTCCAGTCATCCAGTCATAAGGAGTAACTTCATCTCCTCTTTGGTATCTACTTATTTGAGATACAAAGAAAGCAGTTTTCCATATGGCTTCATTATAAGCCCTGGACAATCCTGCACCCTCATCTCTGCAATTTCCATGCCTTACAAACATTGCTGCTTAACTTCTTGACACAGTAGTCCCACTTTGTTCCTTTTATTAATGCCCTATTTTCCTCCCTTACTCAAGTCATTTCTACCTCATAATTTTCTGGCTTCAATAGGTGTTGTATGTTAAACACAGAAGTAAAGAGTCAAAGCTAGGATCCACACATGAGAGAGAACACGAGGTGTTCTTCTGGTGTCCTGGGGCTTACCCACTTTATTCAATGTATTTTGTTTTCTAATTCCATACATTTCCCTTTGGATTTAATTTTCCTTTACAATTGAACAAAATGCCATTGTTTACCTGTACCACATTTTCATTGTATTCACCAGTTGATGAACATCTAGACTACTTCCATTTCTTAGCTACTGTGGGTAGTACAGCAATGAAAATGGATGTACAGGCATCCCCCCAAAAAGGATATAGAATCCTACATGCTTAAGAATGGTATGATGAGAACTTGCGGACAGGCTGTGCTCTGGCTGGGACAGAGGTCACCTGAATGCTGTGCTCACCGAGGTTCCTGAGTTGTAAGCGAATGATCAGTTTGGTTTTTAGATATATCGCGCTGCATCTCAAAATCCTAGTTATCCGAAAAAAAAAGAACGAGGTCTCAGCTGGAGAGCGCCAGTTTCCAGTGAGATCCCACTACCCTGCAAAACCTTCTCAAGTTCCAGCCCAGCCCTCGTCCTCTTCTGCCGGCTATTGGCCAGAGGTGAGTCTGGGCCCAATCGGGGCTGCCTGTCCCCTTCAACCTCTTTACCCCCTCCCCCCGCCTGAACTCCCTGGATTGGCCCCTGATCCTGCTGCTCCTGTCTCCGGTCCCCTTTGAGAGCACCCTTGGAGCTCTGATACACCCCCACCCATCCCAACCTCCAGCCTACCCCCCCCACCCTGTGCCCTACCCCACCTACGGTCCTGCCGCTCTGGTTGAGCACTGGGACAGAGGGTGGAGCCAACAGTCCACCCTACTTCGGAGACCTCTCGGAGCAACTCCGAACAAAGGAGACCTGACTATCCACGTGGGACCACCTATAATTTCCACCGGCTTGGTCCCTGACCCCGCCTCCAGTCCTCTGCTGGAGTCCCAGGCCCCCTCCCAGAGATCCGCCTATCTCTGCGGGTCCACTTGGAGTTCCTGCAGGCAAGATCCTTGACCCCCAAATCCGGGCCCTGCCAAAGAACGAGGTCTCAGCTGGAGAGCGCCAGTTTCCAGTGAGATCCCACTACCCTGCAAAACCTTCTCAAGTTCCAGTCCAGCCCTCGTCCTCTTCTCCCGGCTATTGAGCCAGAGAGAACCCCCCTAGAGAGCTTGGACCACACAGAGATACAGACATTGAATCTTTGATCCACATAAGCCCATCTGGGAAGGACCATAGAGAGAGGGAAGAGACACCACCAACACCTACAGGAAGAAACTATGGGAAGAAGGCAATACAAGAGAACACCTAACAACAGAAAGACAAACATGACACCACCAGAATCTAGGGAATCTACACCAACTAGAATGGAACACAACAACAAAGCAGAGGAAGCAGAAGGGTATGACTTAAAAATCACCATCATAAAAATGATAGAGGCCCTCAAAGAAGATATGAGAAAATCCCTTAAAGAAATAGAGGAAAAAACAAACAAAAAAGTGGAAGAAATGAACAAATTCCTTAAGGAAAGTACAGAAAGCCAAGAAAAAACAATTAACCAGGTGAAGGAAACGGTTCAAGATTTGAAAACCGAAATTGAGAAAATAAAGGCAACACAAATGGAAGGAAAGCTGGAAATTGAAAAGCTGGGCAAAAAATCGGAAACCACGGACACAAGCATAACCAATAGAATTCAAGAGATGGAAGAGAGAATCTCAGGCGCAGAAGATAAACTAGAAGAAATAGATTCATCGACCAAAGAAAACCATAAATCCAACAAATCCTTAACACACAATATCCAGGAAATGTGGGACACCATGAAAAGGCCAAACCTAAGAATAATAGGCATAGAGGAAGGTGAGGAAGCCCAGCTCAAAGGTGCTGAAAACATATTCAACAAAATCATCGAGGAAAACTTTCCAAATCTGAAGAAGGACATGCCCATGAAAGTACAAGAAGCATACCGAACCCCAAATAGGCTGGACCAAAGAAAAAAGACCCCTCGACATATAATAATCAAAACACCTAGCATACAGAATAAAGAAAAAATATTAAGAGCAGCGAAGGAAAAAGGACAGGTAACATATAAAGGCAGACCTATCAAAATTACACCTGACTTCTCCATGGAAACCCTCAAGGCCAGAAGGTCCTGGATAGATGTTCTAAAAGTATTAAGAGAACACGGATGCCAGCCTAGGCTACTATATCCAGCAAAACTCTCAGTCAATATAGATGGAGAGAACAAGATATTCAATGACAAAACCAGATTTTCCCAATATGTATCTACAAATCCAGCCCTACAGAAAGTATTGGAAGGAAAATTCCAACCCAAGGAAGGTAACTACGCCCACAAAAATGTAGGCAACAGATAATCCAACTACACCAGAAACCTAGGGTGAAGCAGAACAAATATATTCACAATACCACTGCCAACAACAAACCTAAATCAAACAACCATCAACAATCAATGGTCCTTACTCACCCTCAACATTAATGGTCTTAACTCACCTATAAAAAGACACAGATTAACAGAATGGATACGAAGACAGAATCCATCCTTCTGCTGCATACAAGAAACACATCTTAGCTCCAAAGATAGACATTACCTCAGGGTAAAGGGTTGGGAAAAGATTTTCCAATCAAATGGAAATAAGAAGCAAGCAGGCGTAGCTATCCTAATATCTAACAAGCTAGACTTCAAACCAAAACTAGTCAAAAGAGATGAAGATGGTCATTTCATATTCATCTCAGGAGAAATCCATCAACACAAAGTCTCAATTCTGAACATCTATGCCCCTAATACAAAGCCACCCACATTCGTAAAAGAAACACTACTAAAACTCAAAGCTCATATAAAACCTCACACACTTATAGTGGGAGACTTCAATACACCACTCTCAACACTAGACAGGACCACAAATCAGAAACTCAACAAAGAAACAAAAGAATTAACAGAAGTTATGTCTCAACTGGGGCTAACAGACATCTATAGAACATTCCATCCAAAGACAAAAGAATATACCTTCTTCTCTGCTCCACATGGAACCTTCTCTAAAATCGACCACATACTAGGAGACATAACAAACCTCAACAGATACAAGAGAATAGAAATAGTCCCCTGTATCTTATCGGACCACCATGCTTTAAAATTGGAATTCAACAACAATACAAATAGCAGAAAACCTGCAAACTCATGGAAACTGAACAATGTGCAATTGCACCACTCCTGGGTCAAAGAAGAAATAAAGAAAGAAATTAAAGACTTTCTAATATTCAACGAGAATGAGGATACAACATACCCGAACTTATGGGACACCTTGAAAGCAGTGCTACGAGGGAAGTTCATTGCACTAAGTGCCCATATGAAGAAAACAGAGGATAGTCACATAAATGAATTAACAGCGCAACTGAAAACCTTAGAACAGAGAGAAGCGAATTCACCCCGCAGGAGCAGACGCCAGGAAATAATCAACTTGAGGGCTGAAATCAACAAAATAGAAACCAGGAAAACAATACAAAAAATCAATGCAACAAAGAGTTGGTTTTTTGAGAAAATCAACAAGATTGATAAACCTTTATCCAAATTAACGAAAAAGCAGAGACAGAACATGCAAATTAACAAAATCAGAAATGAAATGGGGAACATAACAACAGACACAGAGGAAATCCAGACAATTTTCAGGTCATACTTCGAAAATCTGTATTCCACAAAAATTGAAAATTCAAAGGAAATGGACAAGTTTCTGGATAACTATCACTTACCAAAATTAAATCAAGAACAGACAAACAACTTAAATAGACCTATAACCCGAAATGAAATAGAAGCAGTCATCGAAAGCCTTCCAACGAAAAAAAGTCCAGGGCCAGATGGATTCAGTGCAGAATTCTACCAGACATTCAAGGAAGAACTAATACCACTACTCCTCAAACTGTTCCACAAGATAGAAACAGAAGGTTTATTGCCAATCTCTTTTTATGAGGCCACAATAACTTTGGTACCCAAACCTCACAAAGACACAACTAAGAAAGAAAACTACAGACCAATATCCCTGATGAACATCGATGCAAAAATACTCAATAAAATAATGGCAAACCGAATTCAAAAATACATCAGAGAAATCATCCACCATGATCAAGTAGGCTTCATACCTGGATTGCAGGGATGGTTTAACATACGAAAATCTATCAACGTGATACACCATATAAACAAACTGAAAAAGAAAAACCATATGATTATCTCCCTAGATGCAGAAAAAGCCTTCGATAAAATTCAACACCCTTTCATGATAAAGGTATTAGAGAGGTCAGGGATAACAGGAACATACCTAAACATAATAAGAGCAATATACAGCAAACCAACTGCCAACATCAAACTGAATGGAGAGAAACTTAAGCCAATTCCTCTAAAATCAGGAACAAGACAAGGCTGTCCTCTCTCTCCATATCTCTTCAATATCGTACTAGAAGTTCTAGCTAATGCTATAAGACAACAAAAGGAGATCAAGGGCATCCAAATTGGAAAGGAAGAAGTCAAACTGTCTCTATTTGCAGATGATATGATAGTTTACATAAGCGACCCAATAAACTCTACCAGGGAACTCCTACAGCTGATAAACACCTTCAGCAAACTAGCAGGATACAAGATAAACTCAAAAAAATCAGTAGCCCTATTTTTTTCAGACGACAAAGAGGCAGAGAAAGAAATCAGAGAAACATCACCCTTTACAATAGCCACAAGCAACATAAAGTATCTTGGTGTAACGCTTACCAAACAAGTAAAAGATCTATATAATAAGAACTTTGTGACTCTAAAGAAAGAAATTAAAGAAGATACCAGAAAATGGAAAGACCTCCCATGCTCTTGGATAGGTAGGATAAACATAGTAAAAATGGCAATCTTACCAAAAGCAATCTACAGATTCAATGCAATCCCCATTAAAATCCCACCACAATTCTTCACCGACCTTGAAAGGATAATAATTAACTTTATATGGAAAAACAAAAGACCCAGGATAGCCAAAACAACCCTATACAATAAAAGAACATCAGGAGGCATCACCATTCCTGACTTTAAGCTCTACTACAGAGCTATAGTTCTGAAAACAGCCTGGTATTGGCATAAAAATAGACAGGTAGACCAATGGAATCGAATTGAAAATCCTGATATTAATCCATGCACCTATGAACACCTGATTTTCGACAAAACAGCTAAAATGATACAATGGGGCAAAGACAGCATCTTCAACAAATGGTGCTGGCACAATTGGATGAGGGTGTGTAGAAGACTGCAGATAGACCCATGTCTGTCGCCATGCACAAAACTCAAGTCCAAATGGATCAAAGACCTCAACATCAATCCAGCCACATTGAACCTCTTAGAAGAGAAAGTAGGAGGTACCCTTGAACAAATTGGTATAGGAGACCGCTTCTTGAACATAACTCCAGGGGCACAGACACTGAAA
This sequence comes from Phodopus roborovskii, assembly GCF_943737965.1. Lineage (NCBI taxonomy): Eukaryota > Metazoa > Chordata > Mammalia > Rodentia > Cricetidae > Phodopus > Phodopus roborovskii. Next base: position 6,406,164 of record NW_026126417.1, on the reverse strand, counting down.
GAAACAATTAATAAATGGGACCTCTTCAAACTTAGAAGCTTCTGTAAGGCAAAGGACACAGTTGACAAGACCAAACGGCAGCCCACTGACTGGGAAAAGATTTTCACTAATCCTATATCCGACAAAGGGCTGATCTCCAAAATATACAAAGAACTCAAGAAACTAGTCAACAAAACACCAAATAACCCTATTAAAAAATGGGGTACAGAACTGAAGAAAGAATTCTCAATGGAGGAAATCAAAAAGGCTGAAAGACACTTAAGAAAATGCTCCACATCCTTAGCTATCAGGGAAATGCAAATCAAAACAACTTTGAGATACCATCTTACCCCTGCCAGAATGGCTAAAATTAGAAACACCAGTGATGACTTATGTTGGAGAGGATGTGGAGAAAGTGGAACACTCCTCCACTGCTGGTGGGAGTGCAAACTCATACAGCCACTTTGGAGATCAGTATGGCGGTTCCTCAGGAAAATGGGAATTAGTTTACCACAGGACCCGGCAATCCCCCTCTTAGGCATATACCCAAAGGATTCACATCAATGCAACAAAGACATCTGTTCAACTATGTTCATAGCAGCACTATTTGTAATAGCAAGAACCTGGAAGCAACCTAGATGCCCTTCAATTGAAGAATGGTTAATGAAGATGTGGCACATCTACACAATGGAATACTACTCTGCAGAAAAAAATAATGGTATCTTGAAATTCGCAGGCAAGTGGATGGCACTTGAAGAAACCATCCTGAATGAGGTAACCCAGTCACAAAAAGAGGAACACAGTATGTACTCACTCATATATGGATTTTAGACCTAGATCAAATGATCACCAGCCTATAATTCACATCACCAGAGGAACTAGGATACAAGTTGTATTCTAAGAGATTCATATAAAGTCCCTCACAGAACTGGGAAGGGACAAGTCCCCCAGACCTCAGGTATAGTGGGGGAGGACAGCTAATGGAGAGAGAAGTAGGAGAAAATGAGAGGGAGGAGAGGAAGGCATGTGTGACTAGGAGGATTGAGCCTGGTTAGGAATGGAAAATAGGAAAGAGAGAGAGAGACAGAGACAGAGAGAGAGAACATAAAGAGGGAGCCAATATTGGTTTGAAGATAAAGTTGAACACAAAGAAAGGTCGAGGGAACTACAAGACTGCTCCCAACTAACAATCTCAGCTTCCGTGGAAAGGCTATCATAAATGCCCTTCCCGGAGAGTGAGATCAACAACTAACTTCTCCATGGAGTCCTCAACTAATGCCTGTTGAAAACAGGAGCAAACACCCATACATAAACACTGAGTCAAACTAGAACCCAGAAGCAGATGGAGAGGACAAGACCATGCGGTAGAAGTACATAGAGACAGCTTACCTGAACAAGGAGGAGCTAAGGGCCACTAGACTGATAGCTGGGAAGCCAACAGAGGTCTGACTCGGACTCCCCTGAATATGGGTCTCAGCCAGAAGGTCTGAGCAGTCTAAGAGACCTCAGACAGTGGAGCCAGGATGTATCCCTGGTGCACAAAAGGACTTTGCAAACATATCCCCCATGGAGGGATAACTGCCTTATTCTAGAGATAGGAGAGAAGCCCTAGTCCCTACTTCACAGGACCTGTCAGATCTACATGACCCCAACTGGATGGCATTCCCCTACATATTGTATTGTGGTGGGGGGTTGGGAGGGGAGGGTGTTTAGAGTGCATGGGAGAGGGTAGAGAGGGCAAAAGGGAGGGAAGGAGGGAGGGAGGGCTTGGGGGGAGGGAGGGAGGGAGGGAGAGGGAACTGGGATCGACATGTAAAATAATAATAATAAAAAAAAAAACGCTTTGACTCCAAAATTTAAGTTGAAGAACAAGTTACTGGGGAAAAGTATTTCTATTTTTGTTTCCACAGAAAATGAAAAGATGTGGATTCCTTCCAGACTAATGTGGTTTGATCACACCAGACCGCCTGAAACAGAGTACAAGCTGATCCTACATTCCAAACAGCTGGACAAAACAGCCCTACAGACTACAGCTAGGATATCTGAATCTTCTTCGAATCCCCCAAGACAGCGCCCCTTACCAGCAGGAAGTAGTTTGGAAAGAACGACGCCCAAATTCCCAAATATTGTGTATAAATGTTTGTTTTCATTTAATTGGACTTTGTTATATAAAATTAAATAAAAAATACTCTATATGCAAAAAAAAAAAAAAAAAAAAAAAAAAAAAAAAGAATGGTATGATTGAGTCATGTGGTAGTGTTCCTTGTTGGGAACAGCAGAACTCACCAGAACTAGAAATATGGTGAACTGGAGATACTTTTCATCACCTTGTCCCATGAGTTATTGCATATTTTTTGCATGTTGTATTCGAAGTCTTAATTTCCAGTCCACCCTACCCACATTTATAGTATACAATTGCCACATACAGTACATCGTTACTGTGTTAAACAACACAGGATACCTACAGTATGACCTCTAGGAAACATATATTTTGATTTTAACACCTGAACTATGGGGGCACTTTGTGGTTAATATGGTGATGACTTGTCCCTTTCTGGATCTCAGTTTCTCTACATGGAAAATAAGAGTATTTCATGGTATCTCTGTGGTTTCAAAATGACTAGATCTACTGTGACTACCACTTATGTCTTTTCAGTTGAAGCTTTCAATAAAGCCTCATTCTGAGTTTCCTGGAAATCTTCAAAGAAATCAAAGAACAACTATACCCTTCAAATACAGATATTTGATGACACAGTGTAAGGGAGTCATAGCTCTAGGTCCCACAGCTTCAAGAGCACAGAAAGAGAACTTCCTCAGTCTATAAGACACCAGGGAGAAAATTAAAAGATGAAATACATATGAGCATTATCCTAAAACTCTTGAGAATCTCTGGAGTAATGTTTACCCACTTTAGTTTTGTTGGTTATGGCTTCTGGTTTTGTCTTTAATGTTTTAAATCAAGTGTGTGTGTGTGTGTGTGTGTGTGTGTGTGTGTGTGTGTGTATGGCTGTGTGGAGATCATAGGACAACTTTCAGGAATTGTTTTTTGCTGTGGGAAGGTGAATCAAACTCTGGTCTTCAGGTATAGACAGCAAACAGTTTGCCATATGAGCCATTTCATAGGCCACTTTATATTGTTTAGGCTATAGTTTGCAAAATACATGAATACAAGAGACCATGAAAAGCTTTTGTTTAAACTTGCATTGTAATTGACCTCTGAAGTAGGGGAAAATCATGGGGGGGGGGGGGGACAGGAGCTTTCAAACTGTAATAATTGAGAGTATCTCCAGCAATATCATGACATCAAGCTGGTATCCACTGGAGAGAAATGCAGAAATATATATATATATATATATATATATATATATATATATATATCCCACATATCTTTAGTTGTCAGTGTTGACTGTATGAGCAGAGAGCACAAAGATATACTTTGGTTTGTTCCTATATCTTACAGTACCATTCAAATCAAATCTTTAATGATGAAAAGAAAGAAGCTAGGAAAAACATTGCAGACAGGGCAATTGATAGATACAAATGCCAAGTTGCAAGAAATGCCAAATATTTGAATGCTACCAAACTTGAAGGTGGGAAGGGTTAAGAGAGGTGACTTTGAAGACTCCCCATGGAAGGCCTTACCCTCTCTGGGGAACAGAAAGGGGATGGGATGACAGTTGGTGGGGGGAACAGGGGAGAACAGGAGGGTGCAGGAACTGGGATTGACATGTACAACAAGCTTCTTTCAAATTTAAATTAAATTTGAAGAGAAGTGACATGCAGATTTAATGACTAAGAAGTAAGGGTCTTGAGTAAAGTTAAGGAACGTTGGGGGCTAAAAGTTGGGATGGCATTGTTGACTAAGATTACTATGCCTACAAGGGAAAAATAAAAGTAATCTTGGTAAAGAGATGGGAGGGATTAATGTAATCTTCAGAAACAAAGCCTACAGTTTACAGTAACTTCTTGGTGCTATTGAGAGAAAGAAATGAAACAAGCTGACATCCTGTGTCAGGTTTTGGTTAGCTATTATATAAGTATGATGTTCCTTAAAACAAGGCAAAGAATTGAATCTATTCAGAGCTTCTTAAAAAATATTTCTAAAATATTCTGGAAACGGCCAACATGCTTTTGGGTAGGCTTGGGGAGGCTTCATGCAGATGGCAGATGAAATAGATGTTTTCTGACAAGAGGCATGTTTATTCATTTCATATTCACCATCAAAGGAAAAACAGGTCAAATTATAAAGAACTTCATCATTTTGAATTACATTTTATTTCCCATCGAGACCTTGAATGACACAGGAAGAAACAAAGTTGTTGCAGTAGTGACTTTTCAAAGAAATCTTAGGGTCTCTCCTTGAGAAGTAATTGGACCTCAGAAATGTGTGAGTTATAATGGATCAGAGAATTTCCTTAGGCAGCCAGGATGAGGGTTATTGTCTTCATGACATGCAAATATCTTAGTTACTTTCTCTGTTGCTGTAACTCCGTTTTATCTGTGGGCATAAGCAACTTAAAGGAGAAAGGGTTTATTGGGGCTTCAGAGGAATACATGATAGTGAAGTCTACCATGATAGTGACTATATGACAAGACAGGGAATGCATGGTGGCAAGGGCAGGAAGCTGTCTGGTCACACTGCAGCCACATCCAGGAAACAGAAGGTGAATAGCTAGAGGAGGGAACAGAGCTCTAGAACCCCCTCCCCCACACAGTGATCCACTTCTTCCAGGAAGGCTTCACCTCCTAAAAGTTCCACAACTTCTCCAAAATGCCACCATCTGGAGAGTAAGTATTCAAACACATGAGCTTCAGGATACATTTCACATTCAACCATAATGGGAAACTTATAGGACATTCTGACAGCATTGAGCTATGTATCTCTGTGTGTGGTACTGTCTGCCTTGTATGAGCTTTACTGGTGTATGGTGGCTTCCAATCTTCATTGGAAGAAAACAATTAGAGAAATAAGCTAAGTACATGAGGATGAAATTGTCAAAACAATTGCTCAGTTAAAGAGCTGATATTAAGACAGTGTGGTCAATAAAAAGAAAAATGAGCACACAAATTCAGCGAATATGAGAGGACATGGAGACTAATGAAATGAAATAAGAGATTACCTCTTAAGGGACTTTAGTGGCTTAAAAAATGACTTTTAAAGGCCATAAAAGAATATCCCAGGCTGATTTTTATAGACAGAATATTATTCAGCTGATTGTCATTCTTGGAGAGTAGCCATTCTAGGAAAGATAATCAATTTCTTAACTTGGGCATTGTATTACACCAAGTCCTCAACTGTGCCTGTCTTACATTCGCCAGAATCAGTAGACATTTTGTCAACATTAAAATGAAAACATACACAACTGGGCATGTCATTTATTTGAGGTATTTGATGCCAATATACATACATACATACATATATATATATATATATATATATATATATATATATATATTGAAAACTTGTAACTATTTTTTAAACATTTGTTGGCAGTGATTTCCTCTTGACAGCTGTTCACATACACTAATTTTTATTCTTTACATAGATTTTCATGTCTCTGTTCCATTTGAATTCTTGAAATTAACAGGACTTCAAGCAAGTCACTGCTCTCAAGTGTTTTCAATTCTGTTTAGTTCAATGTTGAATATAGCTGCTTAGAGGCAATTTTAGTATTCTGTCTTCCAATTTTAGTATTCTGAAAACACATTGTTGTAGTTAGTAAGCATTATAAGATCCTTCTAAATTTAGCAAACATTTTTATTCCCTTTACCAAGCCCACCCACAAGAGAAGATAAAACTTTGATTTCGTCCATACTCACTCATCTGGTTATTATCTGGTTATTATAACTCTCCCCTCCCCCACCCTGGTTCTAAAAAACCTACTGAGGAGAAATGCTGTTGGAAGAAATGTTAGGAAAACACTTAACCTTTGATCCTGAAAGAATGAAAGTTAACCTAAATGATAAATTTAAATAGATTAAACTTTCTCACTTTATTCACATTAGATCCCCTTTCATTGCCCCAAAAGCACCTTTTATGACTGCATGATTAGGTGAAGTCAGCTTCTTTGAGTACTTGCACAGCTCATGTCTTGGTGGGAGGTAGATCATAAGTATTCTATCTTTCATCCATACTGATAAGTTTGAGGGTAGTCATTTGAGCTTAAAGTTAAAATCATTAGTAGGCTTTGCATGGAGGCTGGGTGAATGAAGATGTCTGTTACACCACTGCTACAAAGGGGTAAAAAAGAATCTTGATTCATGCAGTCTGCAAACATAACTTGTTACTAGATGGTGGCTAAGAAGCCATAGAAATTGTGATCACCGCCATGCGGGCCAAGTCAGAGTAGTTATGTTTCTAGTTATTCTACAGAAGGAAGAAGCCAAGGAGTGGAAGAAGCATGATTTAAGAAAAGACAAAAATATTTAACTGCAAGAATTTCTTTGGTTTTATGTCCTATCTTAAAAGCTCAAGCAATTTTTACTCACACTATGTTGTATTACACAAATATTTAGCTTAGAACTTTAGGCACCCTCTTGCCAAGTATTTTGAGAAACAGCAACTTGTCATTCTCTCTGATGATATTAAACCAAGAAACATTTAGAAAAGGCCTTTCAAAATGGCTTATAGCCATTGTAGATTTTTATGTCCCTATGTTGGTTAAGATTATATAAAATACTCTTACATTTAATTATTAATAAACAGATTCCTCACGATGTTTAATGAGATAATGCTAATGTTGAATGAACTGAATTCTCAATTGATTTAAAATGTACATAACAATGTAAGTAACCTTACATTAATTACTTGAAAACTATGCATTTTTAACATAGTTTGAAATGAGATGTGGAAAGTAAACCTGGAAGTCTACTGGCATCACTGGTTACCAGAGAAGCAGGAGGAGAAGAGTAGAGTTTCTTCAGTAGTGTAGCCTCTGACAAGTTGTCCTTGCTCTAGTACATTGCCTTCCACCAATGATCAAGTAAGAAACTCCAATTAAACTCAGTAAGCCACAAAACATAAGGAATAGAAGAAATTTTTGAAAGAAGGGTTCTATCATAAAAGGGATGAAATAAAAGGGCAGAAATTGGGGGAGAAATTTCTAAATTTTGTTATATAAATATGTTAAATTGTCAAGAAATTGAAATCAAATTTTAAAAAGCTAATCAATGGCCTCTGAGAAACCCAGATTTAGTCCCTAATACAACAAACAAACAAACAAACAAATAAATAATAAGCTAATTTTAATATGTATGATTTAGAAGTACATGATCAGAGAATTTAACACAAATGTGCTTTCAGAAGTTGTCTTCCAAAGATGGAGATACAGTTTCCTCTTATAGTATCTTCAGTTGGTAAAAGAATAAAATCCATTACCCTTAATACACTGGAAATAATTTATACTCATAAGTACTTAGTTCCCATATGGGACATTCAGTACTAAGTCCTGGTAGCGCATCCTAGAATAATGTGATAAGTACTAAACAAGTAAATTATATTTCTATTGATAGTTATATTGTGCTTTACCAGTGTTAACTCAAAAGTTTTGGCTGAATTGAGGTTGCTTTTCTAAAAATACATATGAAACACAAAATTATGAGTCTATCACACAGTAGAGAGCCTAACTACAGTTACTCATTTGAGGTAATGTTCTCCAGAATGCAAACAGTAAGATTACTGAGGTTACACTTGAGATCAACACCTTTGGAGGAACTGATATAAGAATATATGATGTAATGAACAGAGGGAGAAGTAGACGCTGATGCATTCACAACATAGGCCCAATTGATCCTCTGAAGCTCTGTAATAGGAATGGCTTTGCAGAATTTGCAGAATTTGCAGAATTATATGGGTCCATGGGTTAGAATTTTATAGTTCTGTGTTTACCAGTCACTAAACAGACTATCCAAGGAAAGGCAACATAACTTTGGATGAGGTATCAGCCTTCAAGTTGAAGTCATCTATCTTCTCAAGAGGTCTCACTATAATTTATTTAGTCAATGCCCTCAACAGCTGGGATCATTTAGTCTTGAACTTGATAGAATGGGAAAATTGGACAACATACTAGCCCATCCAATTCAGTGACTGTTTCTAGAGCTATATATGAACCTACTCTCCCTTCCTCATAAAACAGACATAACAGTACTAGCCCTGACAACTCTCTGACCTAGCTCATAGTTTGTATGGCACCCCACCCCCATAGATAAATGTCAGGTTTCCCACCAACCCCAAGGTCAAAGTACACAAAATCCTGGATTTCCAATTTCTGAAGACAGAGTCAAGCTCCATCAGAATCAGAAAGGAATCCCACTGGATACTTTGATAGACTAAGTCAGAAAATTCTGTATATACTAAGGAAAGAATGCCCCTAAAATTTAATTAAACTATATTGCAATTCTGACAGATGCATATGATCAGCTTATTCTTTTCACTGATCATGTTTAGTGCCGTGCATACTAGGAAGTAATAAGTTAATGAACAAGCATAATTATGGCCTTTTGAGCACATTGTTTAATTCATTTAGTAAAATCTTTAATATGTGTCTATTACATACAAGGCTCCATGATAAATGTTAAATAACACATTTTTTCATAGTTCTATGAAGAAACCAGCATACACTAACAATTATTAACAAACAAGGTAAGAATGTTGTTGGAAGGCCATAGGAACCATTTCCAGGATGGAACAGCAGTTGTGTAACTAAAAAAGATAAAGCAACACTAATATATGTATGTGTATAATTCTCTTTTAGTATGGGATCCTGTCATGAGAAAAAAAAATGCAGTTATTTTCAGAAACTGTGGACCTCCCAGCAGGGTCTATTTACAACTGAGAGAAACATGGAGATTTTAGGAAGTTTTTAGCTTTGACAGCCTTTCTTCACTGTCATCTATAAGACCACATTCCACTTTATAACTTCCACTCCTCTTCCTTGTGTGCCAGGATACGTAAGTAATAATATCTTCCTCAAAGGGGCACATAAAAGAAAGCTAGACACAAATATGACTGAACATGCTTGTTAGAGCAGTGCAAACTGATGCTGCCAACATGAATACACATTCTGTAGCATCCAGGCTGTAATTGAAGAGTTTGCTGATTTTCCTCTCCTTCCAAAGTGCCACTCTGAAGATATTTTCTTTGTTAATCATCTGCTAATTAATAGAATTAGAACTCTGTGTGTCATGCAGCATTGTGACAACTGTGTCTAATTAATCAAGATTGTTCCTTCTTTTCTTTATTGCCTTGCCCCCCGTCCTTTCTTCATTAATTTTTTGACAAATGCATTAAGTTTAGAAGCAAGGCATGCATGTTGCTCATAATGTGCTCTGCCTAAGATGGAGGTTAGACACATAAACAGGTGACTATGATATTCTATACATTTAATATTGAATGTTATGGGAAGTCTTGACTGTCTCATTAAGGGGATTTAGAATCACCAAACCTCTTGTCATGACTGTGAGGGCATTTCCAGAGAGATTAAAATGCAGTGGGAAGAATGCATGTAGCACCATTTCATGGAACAGAGTTGCAAATTGAATTTTAAAATATGGAAAAAGTAAGTAAAGTACCAGGACTCATCTCTGTGGGCTTCCTGACTGTCAATACAATGTGAGCGGTCACCTCATACTCTCACTTTTATAAATAGAGCTGTTCTGAATAACATACCTTCCCCACCATGATGGACTGCACCCTCAAATTGCCCTCCAAAGTATACCCTTATTTAGTTTTATTGTGTATTCCATCACAGCAACAGGAAATAAATTAATGCAGTAAGTACATTCATATAAATGCATAGATAGATACACACGTGTCATAGGAGTATACATGGTTAACTGCCACATGGTTTGGGAGAGAAACTCAAGAAAAGATTCTCCAAAGATACCATCCATAAGACAGAGGATAATATGGTAGTAGACAACTTTCAAGATGACTCCCAGTGACTGACTCCCACCTCTTAGTCTATGCATCTTTGTATGGTCTCTTCCCACAGTTAGTGGGGGCAGACCTGAGTAATGAAGAGAACAGGCAGAAGTAATGCTGTGTAATTTCACAGGTTGCTTCATGAAATCAGTGAAAGCTTCTGACTTTGTCGATAGGATTATCTGTTCTGAAAAGTCAGTTCCCATACTGGGAAAATGATAGGTTACATGGAAACTCTATATGTTCAGTTGTCTAAGGAGCTTCCATATGGTGCTGCACAGTGTCTGTACCATTTTCCCTTCCATCTAAAGTAAACAAGCTTTGTATTTCTTCTTTGCCAATACCAGTTACTTGCTGATTTGCTATATGGTGGGTTTTTGTTTGCTTGTTTGTTTGTTTCCATGGTGTCCACAGTAATGGTTATAAAGTGTACATAGCTCATTATGCTTTGATTTACATTTCCTAAATGATTAGTAATATTGAATAATTTATTAGCTTATTAGCCTTTTGTATGTAATCTCTAGAGATATATCTTAAAATTTCTCCTGTATTTTCCCAATTTTTGTAACTTGACAATTGATTGAATTTATATAATGAGCTTTACTCAACCACATTCTCTTCATTCACACCCACTCTCAATGGCAGCTTTCTTCTCAGAAGATTTCTATCATCCTTTCATGTCTTTGTTTTATATGTGGACAACTGAGTTTAATTAGTTTCTTGACATAGTATGATAGAAAGCCCAGCCAATATAATGGATCATGTGGTGAATAGAGCTTGAAGGCATGGTAGAAAAGCTGATATCTTAATCTATATCAATGTTTAAATTTAAAAAGCCCAAGAATAAAACATGAAAGATCTTTGGGACTGCATGAGTCTCAGTTAGGATTTTCTTGCTGTGAAGAGACACCATGATCATGGCAATTCTTATAAAGAAAAACCTTTATTTTGGGCTGACATCAGAAATTTAGTCCAATATCATCATAGCGGAAAGCATAGCGGCATGCAGGCAGACATGGTGCTGGCGAAGGAGCTGAGAGTTCTACAAGTGGATCACAGGGCAGAAGGAAGAGACAGTAAGCCACTAGGACTGGTTTGAGCTCCTGAGACCTCAAAACCTATGCTCAATGACATACTTCCTCCAACAAAGCCACCCCTATTCCAACAAGGCCAAACCTCCTAGTTTTAACACTTCCTATGAATCTATGGGGGCCATTTTTATTCAAACCACCACACCACCAGAATTTAAAATGTATGGGTTATGAGCATATAAGGAGGAGAACTCCTTGCTAAAAGAATAGGGAATAATTTCAACAGAAATCAAAGGAGAAAATTCTAGGAAAACGCGGAACAATGTATTTCAAACCTTCAAAGTAAATAATAACTGACAATTAAGTTTGTTGTATCCAGCAAAACTATCTTTAAAATGTTACAAAAAAAATCATGATATTTCAAGACAATCACAAACTGAGGCAGTTCATTACCACCAAGACAGCACTCCAGAAATAATTAAATGAGAGCTACATAGAGGAGAAAGCAAGATACACACCTGAAGAAATAAATTCATGAGAGAAACAGATGAATGCAAGTGAACTGGGAAGAAAACTATCAGGTCCAATAAATAAAGCAGCAATTCCCTAATGTGAATATGGGAGAAATAAAAGGAAAAGGAAGGGCCCAACCAAACAACCAACCAAACAAAATTATGGAATTAGCAAACACCTGTCAATAATAACAATGTAAATAGGCTCAAGTCACCAATAATCAGACACAGACTAGATAACGGAATTATTAGGCAAGATCTAACATTTGTTGTTTCCAAACAATACAAACCTCACTGATTAGAACACACACACGCAAAAAACACACACACACGCAAAAAAAAAAAAAAAAAAAAAAAACCCACAAAAAATACCTACAGTCTAAGAGCCAGAGAATGGAAGTCTATCAAAAACATAGAAGTTAAACAAGCTGGCATAGCTACTCTGACATTTGGAAGATTTCAAATTTATTCTGAAGAGATTTTAAAGATCACTCCATGTTAAAGATGGAACAAGACATCAAGAAGATATAACACTTACAAGTACATACAAACTAAATGATGAGGCTGCCAATTTTATTAAACAAATGCTCACTGACTTACAAGAGCAAACGGTTCATGACACAATGAAAGTGGGTTATCTCCGGAGCTCATTCTAACATCTAGGTAAGTCTTGCAAGCTAAATATTAACAAATAAACTTCACAGATTGCAAATGAACCTTATAGGTATCAGCATAATATTACAACAAACAACTAAGGAATATGCAGTATTCTCAGCAGACCATGGGATCTTTTGAAATATAGTCCGTATTCTAGATCATGACGAAAAATCTTAAAAGACTTCCCAGCTCCAAAAAAAATCAGTTCATGCACCTGGGGTAGGTCATTACACTGCTACCATACCCCACCCCAAAGATCAAGCCATATAACTGTCACCCATAAAAGAGGGCCTAGTTTGGTCCTATACAGGTTTTCCAGCTGTCAGTCCACAGTCTGTGAGCTCCAAAGGACTGTGGTGATGCAGGACAGTAGGATTTGCTGAAGGAGGTGGAGGCAGGAGGACCACGAGTTGTAAACTTATTTCTTCAGATATCACTATCCTAGGAAAAATATGAATAAAAGCATGATATACAGTTTCCACTAAGCGTGCATAACTTAGCAGTTGTGTCATCATCATGATGGGGCTGCCTACGGTTACTGCAGTGGACAGGCTGGGTGGGACAAGCAAAAAATAAGCCAAGTGTAAAACAACAAGATAGAAAAGGAACTAAAGGGCAGGATTTACTTCTGTATTTGCTAGGGTCAATTTGCAATATCTTTTGTTTTGATGGTTCTATGTATATGTAACATGAATATATACTTATTATGTATATATTCAAAAATCAACTACTGATTTTTTAAATTAAAAGTATTGAGGATTAACCCTCTCTGAAAAGTGGATGGGGTTGGGATGGGGAGATGGTGGGGGTAGGATAGAAGGGAGAGGGAACTGGGACTGGTATGTAAAATAAGATTATTTTTTATTTAAATAAAAAAATAATTAAAAAAGACTTCCCAGCAAAAGAGCTTGAAAAATTTCTTTTAGTTTATCAGATCATTATAAAATTAAACTAGAAACTAATAGCAAAACAAAATGTAAAATATAGACAACCATATGAAAATTTGAATAATACCAAGTATTATTGGTATAAATGACCAAGAAGTCATTGAAAATTTTATGGAAGAAGTTAAAAGATTTTGAGAAGAAAATAAAAATAGCAACATGATTTAACAGAGCCTTTGGAGCACATGTAAGGTTATCTATGAAAGTTTATAGATATGGGTACTCACATTAAGGGGGAGCCAAACTCCTAAATAAATAACCAACTGTATTCCTGAGGATTAGAAAATTAAGAGAAGCCCAACCCCAAAGTGGTAAGAGAAAATTATAAATCTAAAATTCAAACAACTATGTAGCAAATGAAGAGTTGGTTCAAAAAAAAAAAAAAAAAAAAAAAAAAAAAAAAACAGGAAAAGATTGACAGATTGACAAAGTCCTCAAAAGAGAAGACTGAAAATGAAAATTTTAGAGATGGAAAGTGAGAGGCCACAACAGACTGCAGTAAAAATCCAGAGGATACTGAATTACTGAATACTACTTTGAAAAGTTGTATTCCAATCAACTGCAGAATCTAGAAGAAATGGATAAATTCCTAGGCATATACACCCTACCAAAATTAAATCAAGAACATAGATCTGTGACAAGCAGCAAAATTAAGGCAGTAATAAAAAGTTTCCTAACAATAAAAACCTAGGACTGCAATAGATGTATTGCCAAATTCTGCTTTTAATCATGCTTTTATTTTTTGAGATTATAATTAAATTGTTTCCATTTTTCCCCTCCCCTCCTTCCAAACCCTCTCTTATACATGCCAACACCTACCTTGCTCTCTTTCAAATTCATGATATTTTTTCTTTAATTGTTGTTACACACACACACACACACACACACACACACACACACTCATAAAAACATAAATGCATCCTGTTCAGCAAAGCCTTTACTGGCTACTTACCATCAGTGCTCCTCAAAACTAAAACAAAAAGCCAAGTAACATGGTTTGAAAGGCAGTTTCTGGCCATTGCTGAAAGCTGTTTTTTCTCAAAATCTAAAAGAGATGCCTTTACATAAGCTGATTCTAATTGTTCTTAACAATAAAAATTTGGCGTCAGATATTGGGACCTAAAAGATCAGAGAAGCAAAGCAGCCAGTTACTAGCTCTTACCTCTACCTCAGACTGAAGGGGCAGTGCTCTGACTGCCTCCTGAGATTGCCTCCTCAGACTGCATCCTCAGACTGCTTCCATCTGTAATGAACTCCTTTCTCTTCCTACCTTGTATCCCCTATCTCTGCCCAGCCATAACCCTTCCTGTCTCCACCTCCTTAGTGCTGGGATTAAAGGCTTGTGACTCAAAGTTCTGGTGTCATGTTTGTGTGAGCTATGCTTCTCTTTTAGACTGGATCAATTTCATGTAGCTCAGGGTGGCCTTGAACTAACAGAGATCTATCTGTTTCTGCTAGGATTAAAAGTGTGTAGCACCAACTTCAGGCCTCTATGGGTAACTAGTGTGGCTAGCTTTTCAGTCTAATCTTCAGACAAGCTTTATTTGTTAGAACATGAACAAAATATCTCCATAACCTGGCATTTTGGTTAATTTTTTCTTTTTTTTCCTTTTATTTATTTTTTTCTTATTTTATATATTGATCCAAGTTCCCTCTCCATCCCTATTTCTCTCCCTCTCTCCTATGCCCCCTGACCACCATCCCAACCCAATCTCCCTACCTACAGGGAGGGTGATGCCTTCCTGGAGGGGTCAACAAAATCTGTCAAGTAATTTGCAGTACGGACTACGCCCTCCCTCCTGCCTCTAGGTTAAGGGAGGATCCCTCCATGGAGGATGTGCCCGCAAGATCCTTTTGTGCACCAGGGATACATCCTGGTTCTACTGTCCAGACGTCCCTTAGACTGCCTAGGCCTTCTAACTGAGACACATGTTCAGGGGCTCTGAATTGGTCCAATGTCAGTTTCCCAGCTATCGGTCTGGGAACCCAGGAGCTCCTCCTTATTCAAGTCAGCTCTCTCTGTGGGGTTTCTGTAGCCTGATCTTGTCCAGCCTCTCTGCATCTGGATTCCAGTTCTGCTCAGTTTTTAGCTATGGGTGTCTGCTTCTATTTCCATCAGCTACTAGATGATGGCTCTATGATGGTGGATAAGTTAGTCATCAATCTCATTGTCAGGGAAGGGCATTTATGGTAGCCTTTTCACTGTTGCTCAAATTGTTAATTGGGGTCAGCCTTATATGTCTCTGGACATTTCTCTAGAGTCAGTCTTCTCTTCAAACCTCTTTTATGGTATCTCTCTCTCTTTCTCTCCTCTATTTCTCCCCTTATTCAATCTTCCTAGTCCCATGAGTTTTTTCTCTCCCTCCCCTTCTCTTTCTCCTAGCTTTGTCTCCACCCACTGCCTTCCGACTCCCAGTGTGCTCAGGAGATCTTGTTCCTTTCCCTTTCTGTGAGGGACCTTGTATGAATATCTTAGATTCCTCCTTGTATTCTAGTTTCTCTGACAGTGTGAATTATAAGCTGTTGATCCTTTGCTCTACGTCTAAAATCCATATATGAGTGAGTACATACCATGTTCCTCTTTTTATGACTGGGTTATCTCAATCAGGATGGTTTCTTCCATTTGTCTGAGGATTTCAAGATTCCATTGTTTTTATCTGCTGAGTAGTATTCCATTGTGTAAATGTACACATTTTCTTTTATCCATTCTTCAGTTGAGAGGCATCTAGGTTGCTTCCAGGTTCTTGCTATTACAAATACGTCCTATGAACGTAGTTGAACAGATGTCTTTGTTGCATGGATGTGGATCATTTGGGTATATGCCTAAGAGTGGGATTGCTGGGTCCTGTGGTAGACTGATTCCCATTTTCTGAGGACTCAACATATGGATCTCCAAAATAGCTGTACAAGTTTGCACTACCACTAGCAGTGAAGGAGTGTTCCCCTTTCTCCACATCCTATCCAGTATAAGTTGTAATTGGTGTTTCTAATTTTAGCCATTCTGGCAGGAGTAAGATGGCATCTCAGAGTTATTTTGATTTGCATTTCCCTGAGAGCTAAGGATGTTGAGCACTTTCTTAAGTGTCTTTCAACCTTTTTGATTTCCTCTATTGAGAATTCTCTCTTAAGTTCCATACCCCATTTTAAAAATAGGGTTATTTGGTTAATTTTCTATTAGTGTGACAAAGTACCATGACCAAGGCAAATAAACCCTTAGAGAAGGAAGCATTTATTTGGGGCTTGCAGTCTGAAGGACAGGAATATATGACCATCAAAGCGGGAGTATGAGTGCAGGCAGCCAGGCATGGTGTTGGTGAAGCAGCTGAGAGATCATATCCTGACCTACAACCAGGAAGCACAGAGAACACTAAGAATAGAAGGAATCTTTTAAAACATCAAACTTGCTCTCATGGACACAACTATTAATCCTTACCAAGCAATTTTCCCAGCTTGGAGACAAGGTATTCAAAGAAATGAGCTTGTGGAGCACAATGTCCTTTAAGCCATCATGACTGAGTAGAAATAAAAAAAAAAAGAAGAAGAAGAAATGGAAAATGGAAAGAGATATTTATGTTTCAAACATATTCACATGCATTATCTCGTTGAATCCTCAGAAATATTCTAGTTTGTATATAATACCTTCTCTGTTGGATTCCAGACCATGCTCTACTTACTCAGGTCATACTCACCCACACCCATTAGAGAGTTTCCAGTGGTACATCCATTACCCATGTAATGGATAAATAGACCTTTTCTAAATGTGCACCTCCTGTTCCTCTACTTCAACATCCTCTGAGACACATAATAGCAAGGTTCTTCCCTTCTCTGCAATGTCTTCCCCCTTGATAGCCAGGAATTACACAGCCTGACTGCAAACACTACTAAGTATGTACTACACGTGTGGTATACCACATGCATGCCTGGTACATATGGAAGCCAGAAAAGGCCATTGGAAGTTCGGGGACTGTAGTTAGAGATGGTTGTGAGCCAGCAAGTGGTAATTCTGCTCCTTTGGGAATGCAGCCACTGGTCTTAACTTCTGAGCCATCTCTCTAACCCTATAAATCTCTTTCCTACATAAAGAGACAATCAACATCAGTATCCCCCTTGAACCTCAAACACAAGGGCTTTAATTCTCCATTTGTCAATCAAGATTTTGACATTCAGATTCAGAAATTTTTGGCAACATAATTTGGAAATTTGAAATTAAGGGATCAAATGTGAATCCAAAGCCTGTTTCTTCCAGTCTGCCATATCATTATATATATATATATATATATATATATATATATATATATATATATAATTTTTCTTATTTTACATATCGATCCCAGCTCCATTTCCCTCCCTTCCATGCCCCTCGACACCCCCCATCCCACCCACACCCCACCCACCCACCTCCCACTCAACAGGGGAGGCATTCGTATAAGTGCTATATCTTTTGCAAGCAAAACACAGTGTTTTGCCTCCTGGAAGAAGAAAAAAGAAAAATAAAAGACAATTAGAAGAATTAATCTATGTGTACTAGGGGAAAATTGATAGCTATTATCAAGGTCTGGACCATGCTTGTAGATTTAAACCCAAGTGTCATACTAAATGTATCCAGTATGCCCCAAAATGAGCCCTGAGCCCACTGAACATTGCTACAACAACTCCAAAGGATAAAAGATCTCTCTCTCTCTCTCTCTCTCTCTCTCTCTCTCTCTCTCTCTCTCTCTCTTTCTCTCTCATTTTGGCTCAAGAACAACACCTGTTGTGTCTCTGATTAATTTTAAAATGGAAAAAATATTAATTGCAGGTTAGCCATAAATACTAGAAAACACTGCTATTAGCCTATAAGATCATTCCAACTTGCTCTGAAAAAAAAACGATATTATTTAAATACAGGCCTTTGGCTTGGCATGGTTCAACTGTTCTGAAAATGCTCTGTCAAATTAAAATTCACTTATTGCCTTCACAGGGGCAATGTTTGGTGTCAGAGAATATGTGGCTACTGTTTTCCAGCTGCAGCTTTTGGTTCACTTTGTTTGTAAACAAGCCAGCCTGTGAAACTTTTTTTTTTCTCATAGACCTTTATCTTGGTACCTTCACAAAAACTATAGTTGAGCAATTCCTCTGCTATATTTCTTTATTGCTTTGTCTTTTCAGAACGTTCAGTCTAAGCTTCCTAGAGACTTTCATTCACAGAAGGCTCATGTCATTCACTCAACTCAATATTTACTTAGTGTCTACTTTAGCACACCAGAAATTGTACTATTTTGAATACTGCAGTCAATATGATTGACAAAGGATGATTCTCAAACTTCTTGGAACCCCTTGGAGAAGATGAAAAATAAATGGACAAAATACTTAAGTTGTAATAAATATTAGAAGAGACAGAAGTAAGATTATCCTATTCAAATATGCAGCAGAAGCACCATTGGGTGAAAGTAAGGAAATATATTTCCAAGATGGTAATATTTGAGCTGACACCAAAAAGATAAGGACATAAGAAGAGCTGGAAGTGTAATGTTATGTATCTAGAGGAGGATGTGCAGGTACACAGAGGAGGAAACAGCATGGTGTGCCTGAGGAAAAGTGTGCCAGGAAAGAGATGACTGAGCTGAAGGCGTGGGAATCCAAATCTTCAGAGCCTTTAGACAATGGTATTCACTCTTTTATTTGGCTTTCTCACAAACCTGTTCAGTGTATCTTTTCCAGAAAAAAAAAATCAAGGAAACAAATCTCCAGGTAGTTAGTCAACTTCAGTTGGATTTTCTCCCAAGACCAAAAAGTTAAGCTTTGCAGAGGGTTGATGAAGATCAGAAAACAGTTTCAAATCAGCATACAGGTGGCATTTTGTAAATGCAAGTTCTCTTCCAAGCCCTTAGATCTTCAGAGTCTATAAAAGTCTGATACTGTTAAAAAGTGATGGTTTTGACAGTGTCTTTCAAATGAGCCAACTTCAGGACAGTGAACTGGGGTGGGGGGGCGGGGATTTACATGACTACTTAGTCCTGAAAACAGTTATGAAAAGCCAAAGCAAGATGATGATGTGGAGTCTTGTCTCTATGGAGTGGCAGACAGATACACTACAGTGGTCCAGGGAAAGGTACTGAAATCATCTCAGGGTCTTCAGTGTTGGAGACTGGAAAGTGTTCATCCTCACAAAACTTCAATTTCATGTTTCCTTTTCTGTCCCACAGAGGTTTTCAATATCTTTTTTTTCTTTGTAATCAGCAGAGTTATGTATTCTTGGAGTACACATGAAGGTAGTAGAAGCTCAATTCTGATTTTAAAATAAGTTTTTGTAAAATTGGAAAAGAGAATCGCCCAATTATAGCACCACTCACGTATTTCCCTTCAGCTTTATGTCACTGTATGAGCAAAAATATTTATTGCCCTGACCTTTCCTGTGTCTGTTGGTTGAATGAGCTGAGCCAAGAAGGATACAATAAGGTCAGTTGTTTTCTTTTTTCTTTTTCTTTTTTTTTCCCATTGCCACCTTGAAGCTATTCTAATGCCTCTCTCTTCTCTGTCATCTCAAACAAAGTATATAGCTTTCTTATCAATTTCTGAATAATAATAGAGTAGTGTCATCATCCGTTATTAAAAATAAACCTAAAACAACATCCAATTTCTTATCCACTTTTAGCCTTCTCTCTTCCTCAACTTGATGTGACTCGAGAATCTTAGAGATTAAAATCAAGAAAATGGTAAATCCCTCCTCACTTCTCCAGCATAAAATATCCCATTTCTTCTGCTCCTCCTATTAGCAACATTTGATTAGAACATAGGAGGATGAAGAGACTTAGGGAAGTATATTCTATCCACTGATGTACTGTTGTCACTGATGCAGATAGGCTCTGTGAACTCTCTTCTCTAGAGCTTCTGAGGTCTCATGGCCAGCATCTTCCAGATCTCAGACATAGATGCTTTGCTCATTTATCAGTTCAAATCTTGCTCAACAGAGTATAAATAGTGTATATAGCCCTTGTAGCATGGATCCTTTGCTATCTTTTACATTTCTATTCATATATCTGGCACATTTCTTTAAAATTTGGAGTCTTGGCCATAGTTATTCACACATTTAACCCCAACTCAAGCAGAAGTCCAGCAAGTGGATCTTTGTGAGTTTGAGGCCAGCCTGGTAGTCATAGCAAGTTCAACCAGCCAGAGTTATATAGTGAGGCCCTGTCTCAAAAGAAAAATAAAGGGCAACAAACCAAACAAGCAAACAACTGAAAAACAAAAGCCAAATATGAAAACCTCTTTCTCCCATTATCTTTAGTCACAACTCCAAATAGTAAGTCTCATTAGTAATTTTATTACAATAATTTTATTACTATCTTATTACTTTATATATTGATAAGATAAAATTCTCTTTCATCTCAAAAGTACCCCATCTTCTTTACACAATCATTATATCTGTGTCCAGTAATCATTTCCTTGCTAATGGGAAGGTGCTATCATTTAAGTACAATTTGCCTTTTTCAAAATTCACATGGAATTTGAATTGTGTTTGAATTCTATTATGTAGGGAAAAATATAACAATTATGGTATTTAGATGTGTTGCCTGTCAAAGGTAATTATGATTAGCAAAGCCTACAGAGTAAAGTGTCCATGGTTAAAAGTGGGAGAAAATCATAGAGACAAGAAGACATACATATCCTCCCTGTTTCTTGAGAACTGCACCACGTTGGGACTCTACCATCAAGATTGTCACTTCCAACCTCTTAATCTTGTGCCAGACATGTGAGTCAAAACAAACTTCTTCCCCTTAGAAGTTGTGCAGTCTGTAATAGTATATTATAATTATGGGCAACAAAAATGGACTAGGGAATCTCTTGTTTTTATGCTTCATTCAATAAACATAGTCATTATGAAGCTCCATTAGAGCATAATATATTTGAAAATTGATTAAAATCTGGTGGCACACTTTTCAAATTAGTGGTAAACTATGGCTCTACCAACCATTCCCACATGTACATCTCTTTCTCCTATATTTTCATGATATTATTCAAAATACATCTTTATCAAGACTTTACAAGGCTTTCATAAGAAACAGGGCATCAGTCAGGCATCATGGCACATAGCTTTAATCTTAGTGCTCAGGAGACAAAGACAGGCAGATCTCTGAGTCCTAGGCTAGCCTTGTCTACAGAGTGAGTTCCAGAACAGCCAGGCCTATACAGAGAAACTCTGTCTTGAAAAACCAAAATAAATAAATAAACAAATAATAAATGAAATGGTTACATCAACATGGTGACCCATTGATTCTCTGCTGAGACCAGTTGCCACAACTGTTTTTCATGCCTATGGGGCTTAAGAAGAATAACAGTAGAAATCCTTTAACCATTGTTCCAGAATATGGCTGTTTATGTTTGCATGCCAAATCTTGCTCAAATCCTGCATTCTTGTGATGCACTTGCTTCCCCTGACCAGAAGATTCTAGAACCATAAATCCAACTGCACAATCACTTTAAACCTATTCCTACTTTCTTTCTTTCCCCATGCCATACACTTGACACTGTAAAGTAGGCTACTTTCCTGCAGATATAATTTGTGACCATTCTGATTCAGGGGCATTATTTTTATGGAAAAATCAAATTACCAAGATGTCAGTTGTGTTGTTATCAAGACACAGAGCTATCCTTCATCTCTCTTTAAGTTTCTCCCAATCTTGATCTTTATCATACATGACACTTGGGGATGGAG
Source organism: Phodopus roborovskii (assembly GCF_943737965.1). Classification (NCBI taxonomy): domain Eukaryota; kingdom Metazoa; phylum Chordata; class Mammalia; order Rodentia; family Cricetidae; genus Phodopus; species Phodopus roborovskii. Next base: position 6,384,421 of record NW_026126417.1, on the reverse strand, counting down.
TAAGGCTCCAGATGTGGGGAAGAAATGCTGAAATGCAGAAAACGATAACAAGTTGTAAGATGGGAGAAAGCTCAAAGCATAAAGAGTGGAGATAGCATAAACCTCAGGGGGGGGGTTGGGGATTGGATTGAAAAAATGTTTACTACTTGATTCAAGTACCAAAAAACAAAACAAAACAACAACAAAAAACCCAATAAAATAAAACAACCTGGCCATATGTAACTTTCAGTGTTTCCACCCTAATAAAAGAGAATTAGTAGATTTTTTTTAAGCCTTTGTTAGATTTGATGGGGAGATGTCATTCAGTAAATATGTTTCTTGTACTGGTTAATGAATAAAGCACTGTTGGCCAATATGAGAACAAGATAGGCAGGACTAGGAGACAAGGAGGATTCAAGGAAGTAGGAGGGGAGGGAGTCAGTATGTAGAGACTGGAGACAATGGAGGTCCGGGGCCCACTCTCCAGTAAGATGAGACCACGTGAAAATCCTTAGATTAATAGAAATGGGTTAATAATTAAAACAGAGCTAGCTGATAAGAAGCAAGTAACAGGCCAAGAGAATTATGTCTAATACAGCATGTCTGTGTGTTATTTGGGGCTGGTGCTGCAGTGGGTCCAGGATGGCAGGGAAAACTTACTTCTAACAGGTATTCATTTCTTGTTCAAGTTCACAGATATTTACTGAGAACATAGTATATATTATCCTGTCATGGTTGTTAGATTGAGTAAGTTGTGAAAAGCATGAAGGATCCTTCAGGCTTGGTAGACACCCAGCTTATTAAGTATGAAATAAAAAAGCTTCAAGTTGTTTAAGGGACACAAAAAGTCATGCTCTGATGCATGTGTTAGTTATATCTGCCTAAACAGCCCTTTATCTTGGTAAAAAGGTCAGGTAGCATTTTATCACCTGTCCTAAGAAGAGGTGAAGGTTAGCCTCTTGTATAGTGTCCAGAATACTTAACTATTAAGTTCATCTTGTATAGAAAGGAAGTATTTTTAATATAGAGATAATAATAAACTATTACATGACAGAAATTTATAATACCTATACATTGTCAATTGTCTTATTATTTTCTTGTACAGAACCAGTTTTCAGCTTTGTAACCATGACACTCCTGTATGGAAAATTAGTACAAAAAGTAAGTTACATGCATCTTGGCTCAAACAAAGTGAGCCAAGACAACTTCAGATGCTCATACAGTTGCTTTTCAGTATTGGCTTTTGGGTCTTTCTGATGTGTAGTCATCCTCATTTATGATTTCTCAGTTTCTTATGCTAGCTATGCTCAGTTGTAGAATTCCTGCCACACTTCATGCAGTTGTTATATATGATGAATGAATACTGTTCTATCACATTAAAGCTTCTCTTTAATTGCACAGCAAATGTGTGCCATAATCTTGAGCCAAACTGTTCAGATTTGTATAAACCTTATACATAGATATTATAACATGGTTAACTAAACTTCTATTCATGCAATAAAATCATTCACTAACTCACCAGTGAGATTAATAATGTTGTTGAGGCCCAGGGCAGGGATCTATGAAGAATATGCTTCTATATGGACCTTTCCCCTCAAAATAGCTATGTGTGATTCATCTTGAATTCTACTAGCTGTGCAGGTAAAGTAGACCTCCTGTTGTTGCTCTACCATCTCATGACAAATTAAAGGAATTCATTCTATTTTAACTTTGGATCATCTTCTCTTCTGGAATCCAGACAGGATATGCTGCAGTGACAGGTTTTTTTTTTTTGTTTGTTTGTTTGTTTTTTTTATAAAGAGTTGCTTTACAATCAGTGATCTAATGTGAATGAATTTATTTTAAGAAATATGTATTTGAGAGTTGCAATTTTTGCTACTCATAATTCAAACTTTAAGTGTAATTTATAAACAAAACTTAATCCCAATCCCAAGTGGACAAAGATTATCTCAGGATTCTCAGTCAATGCAGACCAATTGATTTTATCGGCAGATTATCTTTGTGTATTTTTCACAATTAGGGATAGTTGTTTAACAATAAAAATGTATGAAGGAAAATAATCAAAATGAGGTGTGTTACCCTTTAAAAATTTTCACCTCTTCCTCTGGAAAAAAAATCTTCAAACCAGAATAATTTCTCTTTTATCTGGATTCTCCCTTTTGGAGAAATAATTGTTTCAGGGTACTTGGACTGACACAATATTTAATAGGCTTCAGTTATGGAAAACACTTGGCCTGTTTTACTTTGTCAACACAATATATAATTTTATAATATAACTATTTTTATTTGTTAGAAATCTTGTCTGAATTGTGATAGAAGAATACTCGCTCTTGGCTGTTTGTGACAGTTAATGTTTATTGTCAGTTTGACAGGAGCTAGAGTTACCTAGCAGTCAAGCTTCTGGGCATTCTGTGTGTATGTGTGTGTGTGTGTGTGTGTGTGTGTGGAGAGAGAGAGAGAGAGAGAGAGAGAGAGAGAGAGAGAGAGGGATTTTGCTATTTCTTAAAAGTAAAAAAGGTTTACATAACAATGAACTGGATGTACACCTTTATTTTTAAATAAAGATTTAAACACTTATCTAATATTTAATACTGGAGGACATAGAGCATCTTCAAAGTTTTTCAAAGTTGATAGACATTGTTAAGTTTGTAATCTTCAATACTGGGAGTGCTGCTTTGCAGAAATATATAGTGACAAATGAGAGAACTATGCTTACGGCCATTACAGAAATTGTTGGAAATCCCATCTTACTCTCACACCAAAATTCATTCTAAGGCTTTTAAATGAGCCTGAGAACAGTAAGTCAAACAGAATTCTTTAAACTTTATTTATAATTTACTATGTGTGTATACATGTTTGCATTTGTATGGACACCAAAGATTGACATTGGGAATCTTCCTTCATCATTCTCTACCTCTTCACTGAGACCGGATCTCACAGTTGAAGGCATAGCTCTCTAGAGAGGCTGTCTGGCTACCTGGCTTGCTCTGAGCACTTGTCTTCATCTTTTAAATGTTGGAATTGAAGCAGCAGCCACACCTGCCCGGTGCTTATGTGTATTGTGGAAATAGAATTCCTAGTTCTTACACTTACACACTGAACACTTCAACCATTGCCTCACATCTCCAGATCCTCAAAGAGCAGCTCTAAAAACCAAATATGCCTAACAACACAATTCTTCCACGTTAAGGAATGATGGTACAAAGATAGCAAACGTCCGTGTTTTCTCAGAATTATAACATTGTGTCTCTGTAAAAGCAAAAGTCTTTACATGAGCAGAAAAAAGAGCACTGAAATTTATAGCATACATTAGCTTCCAAGTTGTTTGTGTGGCATGATTTTGACAACACGCTTACTGTAAAAGTAAATGTGCTCTTTGTTCAGAACAATGTTGGAATAAAGTCACCTGATACAACATAGACTATTGCTGTCAGAAACACCTCAGATTCATTAAGTGTTTGCTTTTGTACTAAGTTTTAGTCATTTCATATTTGGAAACTTTGTACTCTTGCCAAATCTTCTTGCTTGACACCACCCCCCACCCCATCCTTCTGTTAAATGACATTTGTATGCAGTTGTAACCCACAGTTTGAAACACTGTGTGGCAGATCACGCAGTTAATAGTGTATGGATAAATGATTGAATCAAAAGGATACAGTAGGAATAGAGAAGGAAAGCAAGTGATCATATCCAATAGCTTGTCTGTTGGGTCACTATTATTGCAATAGAAACATTTCTAACTAGAGGAGAAAAGTCTGAAGATCCAGGAAACCCATTAGTGGCCTGAACTTACAACAGCAATCTGACACTTTCTATGCTCTTACATGCTCCTTACACTACTGCTGCTATTTATTTATTTATCATTTAAATTTGAAACAAGGTTGTTTTACATGTCAATCCCAGTTCCCTCACCCTCTCATCCTCCTCTAGCACCCCCAGTAAACTCCAGTCCATCCCCTTTCTGGCCCCAGGGAGGGGGAGGCCTTCCATGGGGAGTCTTCAAACTTTGTCATATCATTTGGGGCAGGGCCTAGGCCTTCCCCCATGTGTTTAGACATAGAGGGATACTTTCTCCACCTACTGTCGCTATTTATAACACTAATTTTTAATTAACTTTTCCCTCAAAATATTTACAAAGGAAGCAAAAATAATTATGATACAACTAGAATCATGGTTGGTGGAAGAAGATGAGATTGATTATGGTCCTCTGTATGATGTACATGTAGAGTGTGTGTGTGTGTGTGTGTGTGTGTGTGTGTGTGTGTGTGTGTGAAAACTTCTGAACTGCATGATCAAGGGATATGAAGTTAAAATACATTTAAGAAGAACAAATAGGTAACTTGCAGCACACTCGTAATTAAAGTAAAATAGTGTGTTAAGTTCTAAATACTGTTCCTCATAAAAGACTATAACTAACGCCTGCTCTTTTTATAAAGGAGATTCATAGGAATTTTCATTTTTTGAAAATTGTTAAAGATGTGTTAGTAGCTCTGCGTATGTCCTTTTGGTAAACTGTTTGTACATATGACGATTAATTTTCTTTGTTAACATGACTGGATCTAAAATCATCTGCTAGGGAGAAGCCAATCCCTGAGAGTAGGAAGCACTTTCCAGTATTGTCCATATAAAGAGAAAGCTCACTGCAAAGGTTTTCTTTTAGCCTACTTGCTTTAACATCTTGCTGGCAAGTTGCTACTACTGCCACAGTGGCTGCCATCCTCCATTGACAACAGAACTCTGTTGTGAGATACTGTATTACGCTGTGTAAAGATATATCACTGTGGTTGGTTTAATAAAGAGCTGAACAGCCAATAGAAAAGCAGCATCTTGAAGGCAGAGAGGGTTCTGGGAACAAAAATGAAAAGATGTGGAGAGAGAGACTGAGAACAAGAAAGACACACAGAAGGAGAGATAACAGCCATAAGTTAAATGGCAGCACATAGTATAATAGTAATGGGTTAATTTAAGTTAAAACTAGTCAGGAACCTGATTACACTATTGGCCAGTCTTTCATAATTAAGAAGTCTCTGTGTCATTATCAGGGAACTGGCAGTCCTGATGAAAAATCTGCTTTAATCTTCTTTAGCTGTCCAACAAGGACTAAAGACCACTGACTCTCCAGGAATCCTCCAGGCCTTCTGCACTGGGATTGCTAAGGCATCCCTGCCTTGTGAACTAAGGTCTTTTTTGTTTCCAGACTCTCTGGTATAGGTATTAGCAAGTGTTGCTGTTAGAAAACACTAACCAAAAACTTTTCATATAGCTATTCATCCAGCCTGATGGTGTGAGCTTCCCCGGGAATAAAGGCAAATCTGTGCTAAGGGAAAGAGGCAAGTTTATTTGCAAGGGGGAAGCTGCCACAACAGTATCTGGAGATTAACAGCACTTATATGAACTGAGGAAATAAGTACATATATTAAGAAAAATGATAGTGAGTTTCTCATTATTAGGAAGACAGTTTAAAATTTTTAAAAATGACAATGTTAGATGAACCACATTCAGCATTGGAACTGGAGGTCCATGAGTAAATGAATAGCTTTATATTGTAGATAAAGTTTTGTAAACATGTTTCCTAGCTCTGTGCTACAAAATCCAGGAGCAGTTGTATTTAAGGAATATTCAGCACCTAATATTTGTATCTTGACTTCTTTTAAAGGATGTAGGATAATAGGACTCTCAGCTACTTCTCCAGCACCATGTTTGACTGCACACCTCCATGTCTCGCCATGATGATAATGGATTAAACTTCTAAACAGTAAGTCACACAGTTGTTTTCCTTTATAACAGTTGCTGTGGTCATGATGTCTCTTCATAGCAATAGAACCCCTAAGACAATATATCACCCAAAGTATCCTGAGAAACAAATACCAAGTATTAAATAAACTGTGGAGTTTATCAAGAGAAATGCATGCATGGAAGACAATAGGAGGGATGAAGCTGACACTTTGGAGAGTCAGAATCTTGAGATGTAAGACTGACTCTGAGTGAAGAATCTGTGTTGGGGTAAATGTTAAACATCAGCAAAGCAATTGTGAATCCTTAACCTTGATTCAAGTCCAGTACTGAGAACGGACCTTCTGTGGCATTTGCACCTTATTTGGTCTTCTTAACATAGTAATCTATAGTAGGCATGGTTGTTGCAGGCACATACATGGGCCTCAGAGTGCAGCAACACGGTCAGTAATACTTCCTTTTCCAGAAAAGAATGGTTCTTAAGAACATTAAGTTGATTTTGAGTGATGAAGGTTTAGCTAACAAAAAGAGGTAAGAAAATCCATGGAGGGGTGTGGAGAGACTTAAATGCAAGCATTTGTTACTTACCTTTGATGAGCATTTTATTTCTAAAACAATTTTGTTTTAGACTCATTTTATAAAGTTTGCAATCTTCTTTTTTATCAAGTTCCTGAGCAGTTCTCTAAATTGCCTAAGAAACACCTATAAAATTGAGTCATTGAATATTTCAATGAGAGATGTTTGTCAGCTGAACTAAGAACACACTTGCCAATCCAAAGTTCATTAAAAGATACAAGTAATCCAAGACAGCATTCAAATTTGAACCAGCTTTGTCCTCTGGTTAAGGTCTTTCCTTAGTCTTTGGGACATCAGTTGTTGTATAATCATCTTATCTCCAAAGTCACTTAAGTCATGAGGGAACACAAGTTGTTATATACTGAACAAATGAAAGCTGGCTAATAACTGGATATACCTTTAATAAAATAGTGAAATACATTATGTTTAATGTACAAACTTTGTAAGACTATTAACTGTTCCTCAAATGCTGGGTTAATGTTAAAGACAGAAGTTGGCAGTAAGGGACACAAGTATTCTCAAGTTTGCAAAGTTTGGGGAAAGTTGAGATCCTATTGATCTTAGAAAGACAGGAAATTCATAATATATTTTGGGGTTGGTTTAGTCTATTATTAATTACATTTATTCAAAATCTTCTTAAAGAAATAAGATGGACATTCTAGACTCATTTTATATTGTTTGCAATCTTCTTTTTTTATCAAGTTCCTGAGCAGTTCTCTAAAGTGCCTAAGAAACAACTATAAAATTGAGTCATTGAATATTTCAATGAGTGATGCAATGAATACTGTGATATTGTATTCTCTTATTAATAATGTACATTAATAATGTAAAACTCTTATTAACATATAACATTGAGTTAAAAACAAAACTGTGAGCAAAATATCCAACATTTGTAGTACAGCTTTTACAACGTTAACAGTGTGCCCTTTCCTCAAAAGATGATGTGTCTGTTCTAAAAGATGTCACGTAAAACAACAGAGTAGAGTTCGTTGCATAAAAAATGGGTGATTCAAAGGACTTGGGGACCATCATTTCATTCATAATTGTTATTCAAAAATTAAAGTGGATATAAGGGACAGCCTGTTGCTGCTGCATGAGCAATTATGCAAATAATGCTATTGCTGTGGCATGAGCAATCATGCAGAAGACATGTTTTTTAAATAGACTTTAGATACTTCAAATGAGCTACATCCTGTCATGAGTTCTTCAAGATTATTGTATTAAGTACACTACAATGACAGAATAATACACATGCAAACACATAATATATACATACATACAGAGAAACAGAGAGGAAGAAAGGGGAAAGTGTGGGGTGGAATGTGGTGCTTGATGAGAAGTGAAGAATTGAAACACAACAGGGCCAGAAACATGTCTTAGTAGATAATAACACTTCTACAAGCATGAGATCTGAGTTCAGATCCCTAGGACCATTATAAAAGCCAGATGTGGATGCAAATATTTGTGAAACTCAAGTGCTTTAGGAAGCATGGGACAAGTCAGCCAGTCTAGGCAAAATGATGAATTCCAGGTTCAGTGAGAGATATTGTTTCGAGGAAATAATGCCTAGTGATGTAACAGAAGAATATGTGATCACCTCTCACTTCTGTCCTTGCATGCACAGAGACACATTCATGCACACATACATGCTCACACATTTCTTTTGAATTCCTTTCATTCTATATGCCATTCCTGGCTTCTTACATCCTGGGGTCACATTCCTGGTTATGATGCTGGGTTTAACCACAATATATACTTGTCTTTTAATTTTGATCTGACAGTCAGCTCTGGTGTGGTCGTATTTAGCAAGGGTGTTAATATGAGGTTTCCTGATACTGAATATGGGTGAAGATCTGTTTTGTCTGTCTACTCTAAGGCAGATATGACCTTTGGACCTTGAGAGAGTAAAGACTGTAGCATCTTTGTGGGTTAAGTTGACTGCATTGCCATTCAAGGCATGACCATCCCATTCTTCTCCATGTATATGATACAGCAAAATACTTCTTTTTCTTCAAGCCAGACTTATATTTCCCAGAATTCTATATGGCATCATTGGATTATTGTAAGGAAGTAGATTTTAAAAACAGTGAAAACTTGATCACAGCTAGTGGGACCTGGTGATAAAAGCCTGTAGTCACAGACTCAGAGGCTGAAGCAGGAGGATTGCTAGTTCACAGCCTCTTTGGGCTGTGAGTTTAAGGTCATTCTATTTAATTCAGCATCATAACCACATCAGAAAAATGAAAAATAAACTGTAAAAGATCTAGGCATATAACTCTGAAGTAGTGCTCTTGCCTAGCATGTATAAGGACCTGAGTTCAATCTTCAGTACTAAAACAAAGCAAAACAACAACAACAAGAAAACACAACAAAAACCACGATCGTGTCTATATGCCTATACAATATTGCACATACCTACAGTAACTATGCTTTTAAGTGAAGTTAGGTTAAAGTGAGAATAGACCTAATAGTATATCATATAGCATATCTTTAAGACTTCAATGAAATAATTTGAAATGTATGATTTTATAGTTTTACATGTTCTATGAGTGGTAGTACAATAACTTTTTAGTAAAATTTGGAATGATAGATGGTGATACCTCTCATAGCTCTTTTATTGTACAGAATTGTTCTTCAAAGACTTGAAGTTTTTATCATACAGATCTTTTATTTGTTAAGTTAGAGTTACCCCAAGATATTGTATATTATTTGAGGCTGTTGAAAATGGTGTTGTTTCCCTGATTTCTTCCTCATCCATTTGTCATTGGCATATAGGAGGGCTACTGATTTTTGAAGTTAATTTTGTATTCATTTACTTTACTGAATGTGTTTATCAGTTATAGGAGATCCACAGTGGAACTTTTAGAGTCATTTGTGTATACTATCTTATTGTTCACAAATAATAATATTTTGACTTCATTTTTTTATATTTGAATGCACATGATCTCATTGAACATGGAGAAATTGAGCTGGTGCCCACATGGAGATTTTATTCCTACATTCTAATCTTTTTGGTGTAGGAAGGTATTCTGCAAACTACCAAAAGAGAGATATAGACAACAACACAAACACAAAATCTTTGACTTATACTCTGTTCTTCCTGTAAATATGTTAGTGCAAGGATGGCATAGAACTTGTGGGAGTAGCCAAACAATGTCTCATTTTACTAAAGACTAATGCCAAGAGAAAAAGCCTATACCCAACACTGTTTGGGTAACCGAGAATCAGAAACTAGACAGTCCAGAGATCCAGGGTAAATCAAATCTAATATTCTAAAGAAAATGTAGCAATAATTTTTCCTAATGATATTGGGCAATATTCATAGATCAGTGGCTTGTCCATATATATCTGAGAAAGGTGACTTGATGACACTGACATTCCTATAGTGTAGAACTCAAAGGGCCCATAATAGACCTTAGACATCTCCATAAAACCCATGATGTTACACACACACACACACACACACACACACACACACACACACACACACACACACAACACTGTACATGTGATTTTTTTTCTTTAAAGAAACTATAATTTTAATTAAACTTTTCAAAGAAACTTTGTTTTGAAAAAAATAGCAAGAACCTCTATTCTAGGAATAAATGACTCAGACAATTTATTATTTCATAATTACTGCTAGGTGTTAGTCTATTTTGTGATCATTAGTATTCTTTATAATCTGATTATGTGCTTATATTGTAGAAATTTAAAGGGGATTGACTAGTAATAATTTGGATATAATTATTTGAAGAAAAGTTTGGAAGACTAAGCAATGGGTACAAGTAAAAGGAGTAAATATCTATTAGCAAAAGAATAAAACTCCCAGCCTGATCTTTGACCCCCATCACCAGGCCTGGGAGCAGTTCCGTCAACCTCCCCCCACACACCCACCCTTCCTTGGGGAACTCCCTAAGTTAGCCCCAAATCTCACTCCTATCTATATCCTGTCCCCAGAGAGAAAGTTCTAGTACTTGATCCAAAACCCACCCCACCCAGAACATGCCCTCACCCAATCCTGTACCCTACTGGGCCCACTGCTCCACAGCAGTTGGGCACTGGCCCCAGAGTGCGGGTCCAACAACCTCTCCACCACCGGGGAACTTCCTGAATCTACTCTGAGCACACTAGAGCCGCCTATCTATGCGGGACCACCCTGGGTCCTCACCTGCCTGATCTTTGCCAGAGGAGAGCCCTCCTAGAGATTGGACCACCAAGAGCTACAGATATTGAACTCCTGACCCACCTATGCCCACCGGGAGAGTAGCATAGAGAGAGAGGGGAGCTCCACCTCCACTCACTGGAAGAAGCTGTGGGAAGATGGCAATACAAGAAAACACTTAACAATAGAAAGGCAAGGATGACACCACCAGTATCTAGGCACAGTACATCAACTAGACCTAAACACACCAAAGCAGATGAAGCAGAAGAGAGCACCTTAAAAAATAACTTAAAAAAATTACAGAGGCCCTCGAAGATATTATCAAAAATCCCTTAAAGTAATGAAAAAAAAAACAAACAAAAAATAGGAAGATATGAACAAATCTCTTAAAGAAAGTAAGGCAAGCCAAGAAAAAACAATCAAACAGATGAAGGAAACAACTCAAACAGTTCAAGACTTGACAATTGAAATAGACACAATAAAGAAACCACAGACTAAGGGAATGCTGGAAATAGAAAAACTGGGCAAATGATCAGGAACTACAGGAAAGCATAACCAACAGAATAAAGAGATTGAAGACAGAATCTCTGGTGCTAAAGATAAACTAGAAGGAAGAGACTCATAGACCAAAGAAAATCTTAAATCCAACAAACCTTAACACAAAACATCCAGGAAATGTGGGACACCATGATAAGGCCAAATCTAAGTATAATAGGCATAGAGGAAGGCGAAGAAAACTTTCCCAATCTGAAAAAGGACATGCCTATGAAAGAACAAGAATCATACAGAACATCAAATAGACTGGACTAAAGAAAAGATCCCTTGACACATAATAATCAAAACACCTAACATACAGAATAAAGAAGAATATTAAGAGCACAAAGGAAAGTCCAGGTAACATATAAAGACAGACCTATTAAAATTACACCCGACTACTCCATGGAAACTCTCAAGGCCAGAAGGTCCTGGATAGATGTTCTGCAGTACTAAGAATCCACTGATGCCAGCCTAGGCTACTATACCCAGCAAAACTCTCAATCACTATAGACTGAAAAAACAGAGATATTCAATAACAAAGCCATATTTTCACAATAGGTATTTACAAATCCAGTCCTACAAAAGTTCTGGAAGGAAAACTCCAACCCAAGGAAATTAACTATACTCACAAAGACATAGGCAATAGATAATCCCATGCACCAATACCCAGAGGATAAAGCAGGGCAAATATATTCATAATACCAGCTCTAACAACAAATCAAAAACAGCCAAGCATTAACAATTAATGGTCCTTACTTTCCCTCAACATTAATGGTCTTAACCTGCCTATACAAAGATACAGGCTAACACAATGGATCCGAAGACAGAATCCATTCTTCTGCTGCACACAGGAAACACATCTAAGCTTCAAAGACAGACAGTACCTCAGGGTAAAGGGTTGGAAAAGTCTTTCAATCAAATGTAACCAATAAGCAAGCAGGCGTGGCTATCCTCATATCTAACAGTTAGACTTCAAACCAAAATTAATCAAAAGAGATGAAGACAGTCATTTCGTATTCATCGCAGGAGAAATCCGTCAGCACAAAGTCTCAATTCTGAACATCTATGTCCCAAATACAAAAGGAACCCACATTCCTAAAAGAAATGCTACTAGAACTCAAAGCTCACAAAAACCTCACACGCTCATAGTGGGAGATGTTAACACCCATCTCACCAGTGGCAGGACCACCAGACACAAACTTAAGAAAGAACAAAAGAACTAACAGAACTTATGTCTCAATTGGGTTTAACAGGCATCTATAGAACATGCCATCCAAACACAAAAGAATGTACCTTCTTCTCAGCTCCACATGGGACCTTCTCTGTATATTATCAGACCAACATGCTTTAAAATTGGAATTCAAAAACAACACAAATTGCAGAAACCCTACAAATACATAGAAACTGAACAATGTGCAATTGCACCATAGCTGGGTCAAAGAAGAAATAAAGAAAGAAATGAAAGACTTCCTAGAACTCAACAAGAATTAAGACACAACATACCCACACTTTTGGGACACTTTGAAAGCAATGCTACAAGGGAAGTGCATTGCACTAAATGCCCATATGAAGAAAACAGAGGATAGTCACATTAGAGAATTAACAGCAAAACTGAAAGCCTTAGAAAAAAAAGAAGCAAACTCATCCTGGAGGAGTAGATGCCAGGAAATAATCAATTTGAAGGCTGAAATCAATAAAGTAGAAACCAGGAAAACAATACAAAAAAAAAAATTAATGCAACAAAGAGTTGGGTTTTGAGAAAATCAACAAGATAGACAAACCTTTATCCAAAATAAACAAAGAGCACAGAGAGAGAACATGCAAATTAATAAAATCAGAAACAAAAAGGGGACATAACAACAGACACTGAGGAAATCCAGATAATATTTAGGTCATCCTTTGAAAACCTGTGCTCCACAAATTTTGAAAATTCAAAAGAAATGAACAAATTTCTGGATAACTATCACTTACCAATATTAAATCAAAAACAGATAAACAACTTAAATAGACCTATAACCCCTAATGAAATAGGAGCAGTCATCAAAAGTCTCCCAACCAAAAAAAGCTCAGAGCCAGATGGCTTCACTGTAGAATTCTACCAGAAATTCAAAGAAGAGCTAATACCAATACTCCTCAAATTGTTCCACACAATAGAAGCAGAAGGTTCATTACCAAACTCTTTTTATAAGGCCACAATTATCTTGGTACCCATGCCACAAGGACACAACTATTAAAGAGAACTACAGACCAATATCCCTCATGAACATTGAAGCAAAAATACTGGAGCCATTATAGGATTGAAGAGAAAACTGAACCTAAAGAAATGTCCAGAGTCCTACAAGACTGACTCCAACTAACAATTTGAGCAACAGTAGAAAGGCTACCATAAATGCCCTTCCCTGATAATGAGATCAACAACTCATGGAGCCCTCATCTAGTAGCTGTTGGAAACAGAAGCAAACACCCACAACTAAACACTGATCATAACTAAAATCAAGAAGCAGAGAGGAGGACAAGACCACACAGCAGAAACACACAGAGACAGCTGACCTGAACAAAGAGGAGCTAACGGCCCCCAGACTGATAGCTGGGAATCCAGCATGGGACTGACTCAGACCTCCTGAACATGGGTCTCAGCTAGAAGGCCTGAGCAGTCTAAGGGACCTCAGACAGTGGAATCAGGATGTATTCCTGGTGCACAAAAGGATCTTGCGGGCACAACCTCCATGGAGGGATATTGCCTTAACCTGGAGACAGGAGAGAAGTCCCAGTCCCTACTTCAAATGACTTGACAGATTTAGATGACCCCTCCTGGATGGCATCACCCTACATGTTGAGTAGAAGGGGAATGGGAGGGGAGGGTGGTTGGGGTGCATATGGGGAGAGAGGGAGAGAGGAACGGAGAGAGGGAACTGGGATCGATATGTAAAATAAAAAAATTAAATAAAAAGATAAGTAAATACATGTAAATAAATGATTTAAAGTTATCTGCAGGAAAAAAATCTCAATAAAATAATGCAAATTGAATCCAAGAACAAATATGAGAAATCATCCACCATGACAAAGTAGGCTTCATGCCTGGGTTGCAGGGATGGTTCAACATACGAAAATCTATCAATGTGATCAACCATATAAACAAACTGAAAAAGAAAAACCACATGATCATCTCACTAGATGCTAAAAAGCCTTTGACAAAATTCAACACCCTTTCATTATAAAGGTCTTGGAGAGATCAGGGATAATAGCAACATACCTAAACAAAATAAAAGCAACATACAGCAACCAACACCAACATCAAACTATTTGAGTAGCTTAAGGTGATCTCTAAAATCAGAAACAAGAAAAGGATCTCTCAGTGAGCTCCTGCCATTCAACTGTCTCTAGCCCCAAATTGCTGGGCCAGTAGACATGCACTCAAACTAGTCACCAAAACAGCAACTAATTCACTCAACTGTGGGGGCCAGAATCAAGAATAGATAATTTCAATAGGGAAATCCAAATGGCTGAAAGACACTTAAGAAAGTGCTCAACAAACTTAGCTATTAGGGGAATGCAAATCAAGGCAACTTTGAGATATCATCTTACTCCTGTCAGAATGGCTAAAAACGACATGTTCAAAGACAGTTTACACTGAGAGGATGTGAGAAAGTGTGAATACTCCCTCCACTGCTGGTGGAGTACAAACTGTAAGCCATTTTGAGATCAGTATGGTGGTTCCTCAGGAAAATGGGAATTAGTTTTACCACAGGGACCCAGAATCCCACTTGTGGGCATATACCTAAAGGATTCACATCCATGCAACAAAGACATCTGTTCAAGTATATTTATAGCAGCATTATTTTAATAGCGAGAACCTGGAAGCAATGTAGATGTCTCTCAACTGAAGAAATGGATAAAGAAGATGTATACATAACAACAGAATACTACTCAGTGGATAAAAACTATGGAATCTTTAAAATTACAAGGAAACTGATGAACCTTGAAGAAACCATCCTGAGTAAGGTAATCCAGTCACAAAAAAGATGGATACATGGTATATCACCTTATTTATGCATTTTAGACACAGAGCAAAGACCAGCCCATAATTTACACCGCCAGAGAAGTTTAGATACAAAGAGGAATCTGTGAGATTCATAAGAGTTACTTCCCCACAGAAGGGGAAAGGGACAAGATCTCCAGGCCTATTGTAGGGGGGTCACGTGGGAGTGCAGAGTGAGCTAGGAAGAGAAGGGAAAAAGGAGAGAGATGAGGAGAACATGAGGGACCTGGAGGATCTAGTCTGGGACGTATAGATGAGGGCAAGTAAAGAGATATCATAATAGAGGGTTTAAAGAGAAAACTGACACTAAATGTCCAGAGATTTATAAGGATGACCCCTACTAACAATCAGAGGAATAGGGAGAAGCTTTACCTTAATGTCTTTCCCTGACAATGAGACTGATAACCAACTTATGTCACCCACATAACCTTCATCTAGTAGTTGATAAAAACCCAAGCAGATATCCACAAACAGTGAAACTCCTGAATCCACTTGAAGAGAGAGGGGAGTGATAAGTAAAAGTGTCATACCCAGGATTTCAATAAAAATTGGATTCCAAAACTTCTGTTGTTTAAAACATCTAATGGTAATAAATTATAAAAGCAGATTGCCTCTTTACAAATTGGACATGTTCTGATTATAAAAATTAACACATTTTCAAATGATATGGAAACTCCTCATCTTCTCCCATTTAAACTTACCCACTAATGCTTTGGGTTCAGCTGGGGTTATCTTTGTGATGCCTGGTAATTTCGCTCGTGTCAAGTTTCTCAATACTTACAATGGAGCCCATTCTCTTTGAAGGAAACCCGCCCAACCTAGATATAGAGGAAATTCTTGGTCCACCTCAAAGAGATGGGCCAACTTCTTGTTGACTTACAGTAAACACTTTTGGTCACCATCTCTGAGGAGGAATTGGGATGTAGTGGGTAAAGGTGGGACCAGCAGGGAAAGGAGGGAGTGGGGAACTGGGATTGGTATGGGTGATGAGAAATGATTGTTTTTAAAATGGAAATAGTTACAATTAATTATCATTAATAAAATATTACCCACATATTATTAATAATGGAGAGCAAATAAAACAATACAAAATAATCATAAAAATAGAGCATTGAACTATGTAGTTTTAGTTTATTATATAGGATAACATTTGAGTCTCTACTTAAATTTAATGGAAAAGAAACTTATGTAAACAGTTGCTGAAATTAATATTATATGGAACCTATCTCAGACACTACTCTCTAGTGTCCAAAAACATGAGACCAAATAGGCCAGGGACCTGCAGGAAAACAAAATACTACTGTACAGCTAAAGACATGTAGCAATAAAACACACCTAATGACATTCTACTATACTCATAGATCAGTGTCTTCTTGTTCAGCCATCATCAAAGAAGCCTCCCCCCTGCAGCCAATATATGCACTCAACACCTAGATATTGTGTAGAATGAGACATCTTGGAGTACCCTGTCTCAAATATGATGTGCCATCAAATCCCTCCCCTTGGGACTCAGGGAACCCTTCAGAAGGACTGATTCAAAATAATGGAAGAGTCAAAGGGAGGAGATGACATGAGGAATCAAGGTCTTCTAAATACAGCAGGATGGACATACACATAGGTGCTGTACTGATCTAAGCCAAATGAGGCCCTAGTGCTGGAGAAGAGGGACACAAGCCTCCATCCCTAACCCATAGGCTAATTCCAGTTGACCACCTTTAGAAAATATAAATCCATTTTTCTTCAATGGTGTCTCATTGGGGATAAAAAGGCTGAGTCAATGCCTAGCAGTAGATGGCCAACATAAAGTGGACTGAACTCAATGGCATCTTGGGAGGTTCTTTGTCTCATAATGTTTCATTTTTTTTTTTAACCTTACAGGTCCTTCTCCCTCTTTCTATCTCTGTGTCTCTCTCGCTGTATGCTCCTAGGGCCCCCCCCCCCCCCCCCCCCCCCCCCCCCCCCCCCCCCCCCCCCCCCCCCCCCCGCCCCCCCCCCCGGTTTATGTTTTTATTTAATTCCCTGTGTGTTAGAATGCATCTCTTCATCTATATGTACTTCTTGTGCTTGTGCTTTGGCTCTTTATGTTTTGTTCTATTCTGGTTTGATTTTATCTTATTTCATTTTATTATTTTTTTTAGATCCATTTTTTTTTTCTAAGGAGAAACCAGAAAGGGATGTATATTCAGATGTGAGGAGATGTGGGAAGGATCTTGGAGGGAGTTGGGGGAGTGGAAACCCTAATCAGAATAATATAATATGAAAAAATATATTTTCAATCAAAGAAAATAGAAAAATATACTTTTCTACATGAAAATCCCCACTATTCTTTATGTAAAATATAAAAAATGTGCAATGTATGAAAATGGTGGACCACTTATAAGAAAAGAAAGTACATGCTTTATTTGATGGCAACTCTTTGCTCCCTAAGATACTGAAAGTAGTTGGTATACATGTCTTTCACCCATGACTCTTAAACTCCTCATAATTTTGCCTAGTTATGTTAATTTCACATTTTAAAATAATTGAAACTCTACTTATTGTAATTTTATGCTTACAGATTCCACATGTATTAATCTCCACTATCAATCTATCAATTTTTTTTGCCTCAATAGTAAGTGAAGTTTATCATTTAAGATTTCCCTGGTGGTCTCTGAGCCAAATATAGAAGTGTCTATTGCTTTCTACTTGTAGGTGATATCTAGGGAGGTGTGGTGTTTCTTGAATCAATAGCTTGATGTTTATTACCAATTTTTTAGTGATTCTAGCTATGTTTTTTCCAACTATGTCCTCTCTTTCTCCTATTTTCTTTATTTCCTTTTGAAATTTCATGAACTAGAATTCTAATTCTAGCTCATATGTCTCTTCCCTCATTTCCTTTCCCTTTTCTTTTGTTACTTCTTTATTTCAGGTGCTTCCTTTGGAGAACCCTCCAGCTCAAAATGTCTGAATATTCTCAAATTTACTGAGGTCTTAAATTTTTTAGTACCTGAGTACTGTTCCATTCTAGATGTTTCAGTTTAACCCTTTTACTCTTCAGGTATTTTTGTCTCCTGAAATGTATTTAGGCTATGCACATACACCCCTCCTTGGGGACTTTTCATTCTCCACATTCTTCTCCCCTTTAAAAATTGTATCATTTCTTCATTTTAATTTCTCTGAATTATATATACTACATATATAAGCACAGATTATTTTAGAACTGTGATCTTGAGGGGGTTTAAAATATTTTTGAAAGGAATTCTTGTTAATGACTCTAGTCACCTGTTATGAGCGGTTTTCCCACCAGCCTGGTCCCACAGCCTTGCCAGCCCCAAACAACACAGAGATGCTGTATTAGATATAAATCTTTTGGCCTGTTACTAACATTTCTTATTGACTAGCTCTGTCTTAAATATTAATACATTGCTATAAATTCAAGTATTTTCACGTTGTCTTATCTTACTGGGAGAGCGGGTCTGGACCTTCTTCCTTAAAGTATCTACATCTTGACTCTCCATACCCACATCTCTCAGAATCCTCCTTGTCTTGTAATTCTGCTTATTTTGCCTTCCGATTGGCCAACAGTGCTTTCTTCATTAACCAACAAGAGAAACTATATTTAGCAGAATGACATCTCCCATCAATAACCAGGTCAATTTAATCCTATCTCAAGGTCTAAAATGGTCTGAAAATAAATTCAGTTATTTCAAGGTGCATTTTGGCTTCACATTCACATGTGCTCCCAAAGAGACTGTCCAAAAGTTCCTTAGTCTCTCAGAAGCACACTAGGATCCAAAATTAGTGGCCAACAATGCTGGCTTTTACTCTGCTCTTGCATTTTTTTTTTTTTTGCTTTGTTATATTCCACTCATATAATAAGGTATGTCTTAAACTGGGTTACCTATTTTTAGTAAGGTATTCAATAAGTGTTATATTGTCATAATCAAACATGATGCCATACTTAATAAATATTTCCTAGTTTGCTACTGGAAGCCTCTATTCTTTTCATTTTAACGTACACAAAGCAAAGATATAATATTTAATATATTATCTTTTATCTAGATGTGATTTAATTACTACCATTTGAATTAACAAATGGCCATTGTAAGACTGTACTCTAAGAGGTTAGAGACTAAGGAAACAAGCAAAATTGATTGAATTGAATCTTGGATAAGGTAAAATGTTGGGAGAAGGATTAGTTTTGTCTGAAATATGGGGGTACAAAATAGGAGAGATGATGAGATTTATCAACACTTAGATGAAGGGAGGAGTGGTGGATATATTGTTTATGATCTAATAAAGCTTGCCTGAATATCAGAATGCAAAGCTAGCCACAGCCATAGAGGCCAGACAGTGGTGGCACACACCTTTAATCTCAGCAGCCATACTAGTTAGCCATAGAAGCCAGGAAGTGGTGGTGCAGGCCATTAATACCAGCACTAAAGAGGTATGTTAAGACAGGAGCAGGGTCTCAGATCTGGCAATTGATCTCTAGCTATGTTGAGGATAGGGACACTCTAGCCTTGGTAAAGATAAGAGCTTTCTGGTGGTTGGCTGCTTTGCTTTTCTGATCTTCAGCATGAACCCCAATACCTGTCTCTGGGTTTTTATTATTTGTGTTACAGGGAGGGGCAACACTTAATTTCATTCTAGTAAAACATCTTTCTGAGCCTGAGAAATCAAAGATAATTAGCTCATTAAAAAGTATCAATAGTACTTTTACTAGTTATTGTCTCTTTAAAGTTCCCAACACTTACATTCAATTGCTCTCTTGGTCTTCTCTTCAGGTTTTATGAAGTAGAGACTTACACACATTATAAGCTCCACTAAAATTGTATCAGTATATTTCACCATGACATTTCCCTTATCTACTTCCCTACTATTCTCTTCTCCTACTATTTCTTTTGGCTTTACCATGTGTTCATTGCTTTCAGGCTATCTTTAAATTTTCAATAATTCTAGTTTCCTTGTGTGAGAAAAAAAATTATCATACTTGTCTTTCTGTGCTTGTGTTTTATAGCCCTGTAACAATCTTCCTCCTAATATCTCCAAATTACTTTATTTTTTTCCCTTAATAGAATACACCAAAGCATCCTCTATAGGTTTCAACAGCATAGACATTGATACGGAGGAATATGAGGTTACTTTGTCCAACCCAAATAAATGTCAAAAAACTGAGTCCATTCTTTCAATGCCATCTTGTTTTTCATAAACAGAAATCCCACAGGAGCAACAGCTGTGTCTTTTAAATACCTTCTCAAGGCATGACAAATAGCAAAGGTTTTAAATAAATAGTAAGTGGGAATAAAATTTCCAAATAAATGGGTTGCAACTTCATTGATTGCTGTGACACAGGGGTTATATTTACACTTGCCAGGATAAACTACACACATCCTTAACCACAGTGTGCACAAACATGAGATAGAGTTTGGTAAATCTTTGTCAGCAAAATAATTGTACCACTGAGTATTCAGTATGTGTTTTTTTGTCTTTGTTTTTCCAGACAGGCTTCTCAGTGTAGCTTTGGACCCTGTCCTGGAATGATCTCTGTAGACCAGGCTCTCCTCGAACTGACAGAGATCCACCTGACTCTGCCTCTGGAGTGCTGGAATTAAAGGTCCTCATTATGTTCCTAGGCTCCATCATTGCCTTATTTCATTCCTGTTATTATTTCATGCATAAATATTATTCTGTTTCACTCATAGTAAGTTCATTACAAAGTCTAAATAACATTCTTGTTTTAAAGTGAAATAAACCTTGTATCCTAGTTCCTCTGGTGGTGTGAATAATAGGCTGGTGATCCTTTGATCTAGGTCTGAAATCCATATATCAGTGAGTACATACTGTGTTCCTCTTTTTGTGACTGGGTTACCTCATTCAGGATGATTTCTTCAAGTGCCATCCACTTGCCTACGAATTTCAAGGTACCATTATTTTTTTCTGCAGAGTAGTATTCCATTGTGTAGATGTGCCACATCTTCATTAACCATTCTTCAATTGAGGGGCATCTAGGTTGCTTCCAGGTTCTTGCTATTACAAATAGTGTTGCTCCAGGAAGGGACAAGTCCCCCAGAGCTCAGGGGAAGTGGGGGGGGGCAGCGAATGAAGGGAGAAGTAGGAGAAAACGAGGGGGAGGAAAGGAAAACATGTGCAACCAGGAAGATTTAGCCTGGTTAGGAATAGAAGGCAGGAAAGAGAAAGAGAGAGAGAGAGAGAGAGAGAGAGAGAGAGAGAGAGAGAGAGAGAGAGAGAGAGAGAGAGAGAACAAGAACATAAAAGAGGGAGCCAGTATTGGTTTGAAGATAAAATTGAACACAAAGAAAGGTCTAGAGAACTACAAAACTGCTCCCAACTAACAATTTGAGCTTCCGTGGAAAGGCTACCATAAATGCCCTTCCCAGAGAGTGAGATCAACAACCAACTTATCCATGGAGCCCTCAACTAATGCCTGTTGGAAACAGGAGCAAACACCCATACATAAACACTGAGTCAAAGTAGAACCCAGATGCAGATGGAGAGGACAAGACCAGGCTGCAGAAACACATACAGACAGCTTACCCGATCAAGGAGGAGCTAATGGGCCACCAGACTGATAGCTGGGAAGCCAGCATGGGAGTGACTCAGGTCCCTCTGAATATGGGTCTCAGTCAGAAGGACTTAACAGACTAAGTGACCTCAAACAGTGGAGCCAGGATGTATCCCTGGTGCACAAAACGACTTTGTAAACACATCCCTTAAGGCATAAGGGATAACTGCCTTAATCTAGAGACAGGAAAGAAGCCCCAGGCCCTACTTCACATGACTTGAGAGATCTACATGACCCCAACTGGATGGCATTCCCCTACATATGGAATTGGGGTGGGGGGATGGGAGGGAAGGGTGGTTAGAGTGCATGTGAGAGGGATGAGAGGGTAAATGGGAGGGAGGAAGGGAGGGAGGAAAAGACGGAGGGAGGGAGGGAGGGAGGGAGGGAGGGGGAGGGAGAGGGAACTGGGATCGACATGTAAAATAATAAATTAAAAAAAATGCTTTGACTCCAAAATTTAAGTTGAAGGACAAGTTACTGGGGAAAAGGATTTTTAGTTTTGTTTCCACAGAAAATGAAAAGATGTGGATTCCTTCCAGACTAATGTGGTTTGATCAAGCCAGACCACCTGAAACAGTACCAGGTGATCCTACTTTCAAACAGCTGGACAAAGCAGCCTGACAGACTACAGCCAGGATTTCTGAAACTTCTTCGAATCCCCCATGACAGCGCCCTTACCATCAGGAAGTAGTTTGGAAAGAATGATGTCCAAATTCCCAAATATTGTCTATAAATGCTTGTTTTCATTTAAATGGACTTGGTTATTAAAATAAAAAAATAAAGTGAAGTAAACAAGAATTCTAGGAATTAAATAGCATACCTAAGTTCACAATTTCAGCAATCAAATGCAGACCTGAAATTAAAATTGTTTTTATTTTACCTATCATCAATAGTCATATTTATTTACACAGTTCGTCATGTTAGTTCCAGTAGCACTGGATAACACTTGCCTTGAGAGAATGATGGGGCTCATGTTGATTGCTTATTAATATAAGCCCTCACTTGAGTAAGGTTGATGAGTAGTAATAGGTAAATATAAGCTAAAGCTCAAGGGACACAGTTATTCAAGGATCAGAAGTATCTCATGCCCTTCTTTGATTTTTAGCTTTCTATATAATCATTTGAGTAATCAGAAACACAACTAGGGAACCTGTTACGAGTAAATCATTTTAAGCAATTAAGGCAACATATTGCATAAGGGGATGCACTGTCACCAAAGAAACAACCTCTTTTTCATACATCAAAATAATACTTATTTTTTCATTTTGTCTAATAGCTTGAATGGATTTTGAGATAAAAAGTGGCCAAAATGTTTTTGAAGAACTTGTGATAGGTATTATGAACTAGGTCTACTTTTATCTAGCACAAATCATTCTATTACATCTTTAATTTTTAAAGCTTTTAGTGTAGTAAGACTTTAAAAACATAATTTATATTTACAGATTCTCTTTAAATTGTCAGAGCACCTTGTGTTACTAAACATTAACTGAAAATAGCATCTATGCACAAATAAAATTGGATAAAAATATGAAGTTGAGAAATATAGAACGATTTTGATACCTCTCTTGAGGTATTTGTAGACTTTGCAAACAATTCTCCATCTGATATTAAACACATGGTATTGAAGTTCTGAGAAAAGTGCATCTCAGAGTTAGGATTTCTGCCACCAATTTATATTTACCAAACACTCACAAATCTCTCTTACTTGAATATTATCTTGTTCAACTGAAGATTGCTGAATAGATAAAATATCTACTAAAATATTGCAGCAATCATACAAATGAGTTAAAATATAGACTTACAAATGACATAGTTTTATAATTTCATTTCATATTTATTTACCCAGAGTTTTTACCATCTAAATTAATAACACCTCATTTGGCATAATACATTAATATGAATATGGAAGCAGAGAGTATAAAATGTTCTTGCTTGGCAGTGGTGGCCCATGCCTTTAATCCCAGCACTCGGGAGGCAGAGGCAGGTGGAACTTTGTGAGTTTGAGACCAGCCTGGTCTACAAGAGCTAGTTCCACATCATGCTCCAAAGCTATACAGAGAAACACTGTCTTGAGAAACCAAAACCCAAAAGAAAAACAAACAAGCAAAAATAAAAGAATACTTAGAATTGTTCTTTTTTATTGAAAAACATTTTTAATTTATTTAAATTAAAAACAATCTTATTTTACATACTAATCCAAGTTCCCTCTCTCCTCCCATCCTCCCATGGCCCCACCAACCCACCATCTCACCCCCCCATCCGCTCCCCAGGGAGGGTGAGGCCTGCCATGGGGGATCATCAAAGTCTATCACATCATTTGGAACAGGGCATAAGCCCTCCTCCATTTATCTAGGCTGAAAGAGTATCCCTCTGTAGGGGGATGGGCCCCCATAGTCCATTCCTGCAATAGGGATAAATACTGGTTCCAGAGGCCTCATAGACTGCCCATGCCTATCAACTGACACCCATGCTCAGGGGGCCTGGTTCTGTCCTATGCTGCTCTCCCCACTGTCAGACTGGTGTCTGTGAGCTCCTACTTGCTCAGGTCAGTTGTTTCTGTGGGCTTCCCCCAGAATGGTCTTGACTCATCATTCCTCCCTCTCTTCTGCTCAGTGCTTACCTGTGAATCTCTGCTTCTGCTTCCATCAGCTACTGGGTAAAGGCTCTAGGATGGCATTTAAGGTAGCCTTCTTCTCATTGTCACATGAAACCTTCTCTAAAATCGACCACATACCCACCAACAAAGCAATAATGCCCTGTATCTTATTGGATCACCATGCTATAAAGTTAGATTTCAACAACACAAATTGAAGAAAGCTTTCAAACTCATGGAATTAAACAATGCTCAATTACATCACTCCTGGGACAAGGAAGAAATAAACAAACAAATTAAAGACTTCCTAGAATTCAGTGAAAACGAAGGCACGACATACCCAAACTTATGGGACATATTTAAAGCAGTGCTAAGAGATAGCACTAAATGTCCACATGAAGAAACTGAAGAATAGTAACACTAGAGACTTAACAGCACACATGAAACCTCTAGATGAAAAAGAAGCAAACTCACCCAAGAGGTGTAGAAGCCAGAAAATAATCAAATTGAAGACTGACATCAATAAAGTAGAAAACAAAGAAAACAGTACAAAGAATCAATGAAACAAAGAGTTGGTTCTTCTTGAAAATCAATGAGACAGACAAACCTTTATTCCAACCAACCAAAAGGCAGAGAGAAAACATGCAAATCAACCAAATCAGAAATGAAAAAGGGGGATAGAATTGTTCTTGAAAGCATACATGATAGTAATTGTTTATTCTTTCAAGAACAAAAATAATCAGAGTTTTAAAAACCGTTGGAAATATATAACATTCTGCAGAGACTAAAGAATGTATGTTTTTCAAACATTTGCAATGTTTAAAGTGAGGTGACAAATACATTACTTACAAAAACTTAATTGGTATACTTTAGTCACTTATAAACTAGTGACTATAATATAAAAACACAAACAAAATAGCCACAAAAATTTATGCAGTGATTCAATATTTTTTTTTATTTAAAAGTTTAAAATTCATTTTACATACCAACCACAGTTCTCCCTCTCCTCTTCCTGCTCCTTCCACTTCACCACCAACACACCTCCCATCCACTCCTCAGAAAGAGTAAGGCCTCCCACAGGGAGTCAACAAAGCCTGGCAATTTAAGTTGAGGCAGGACCAAGCCTCCCCACTGCATCAATACTGAGCAAGGCATTCCACCATAGGAAATGAACTCCAGAAAGCCAGTTCAAGCACTAGGGGATAGATCCTGGTCCCACTGCCAGGGGCTTCACAAACAGATTAAGCCACCCAACTGTCATGCACATTCAAATGGTCTCCTTCAGCCCATGCAGGCTCCCTGAGCGAGCTGTTTGTCTAGAGTCCCAGGGTTCTCAGGAAGCTCCTGTCAGCTGTCTCTGTGGTTTTCCACTTTTTTCATTAAAGAAATGACTGAATTTTATAATTCAAATACAACGCAGAGATCAACAAGTTCCCATTTTGAGACTCTGTGATCTCTGAGTGGAAGTTTTTATGCCATGTCAAAGCTTCCTACATTATCTTTAGAGAAAAAAATACTTATCACTCATTTCCAGGCTGCCCCATACTTTACGTTGCATTAAAGTGTTCAGAAACACTTCTATATTAGAAAACAAAAACAGAAGTACAGGAGGAAAATTTAAGGATCGAATAATAAGAGCCTCATAATTTGATAGCTGCCCTTAGCTTGGCTGAGCGCCCTCTGGGGTTTTCTTGGATATCCTGATCTTCCGGAGTGAGCACCTTCTTGTGAATGAGATCCCACATCAGAGGAGCTCTTACAGGGCTGCTCCTTTCACTCTCAACACTCCCACGACTTGAATTCAGCTGTGAAGTTTGCTTCACTTTCTGTCTAATGCCCAGGTTAAATCTTTCTGTCATGCTTATCCCAAGCAAAAATCGTTTCACAATGCGATCTTCTAAAGAATGAAAGGAGAGGGCAACAAGGCGGCCACCACTTTTCAGAAATTTCTGTGCTGTTTTCAGTCCTGTGTAGAGCTCATTCAGCTCATTGTTCACAAAGATGCGGAAGCGCTTGGAAAGTCTTGGTAGCGATGTGGGTAGACCTTTGCAGCAAGTCCTTTCTTGCATAGACAGCAGAGGGAGGAAAGGCACCTAGAGAGGTTTTATAAGAATAAGGAAAGAAGACAGGCAACATTAACTTTTGCTAAGTAAACGTTCTAGGGTGTGCACTATTTACCCTTTTTAAATAGCTAGCCCTCCATGGGGAGTAGATGGGTAATGGGTTGTGGGGGCAGTTGGAGGAATGGGAGGATGGGAGGGAGAGGGAACTGGGATTGATATGTAAAATAATAAAAAAAAAAAAACCCTAAAAGCTAAAATTTCTGAGAAATTGTAACATTTCATAATTCCCTCTCATTTTAATTTTTCTTTATGGTTTAAGTTATATAACTATTTTGTAACTCAACAGCAATTGTAATCAAACAAAGAAAGAGAGGTAGAAGAACATTTTGAAGGTAGTAATATATAATTTCACAACATTACAAAAACCATTAACTTATAGTAATAAGAAAATGTAGTCTGCTACAAATAAAATAAAGACAACTACATTTTGGTGCATCATAATTGAACTGCTACAAGCTAAAGACAGTAAGAAAAGTAATAAAAGCAACAAAGAAAATACCAGATCCTCAGTGAGTCAATGTACAGAGAATAAGAGACTGGGGAGTGCTCTGCTCTAGATAGGACCTATACTCCTCCCCTCAAGACACAAGGATCTTTCTGGAAGAAGGAGCAGAAAGTTACTAAGAGCTGGTGTTGCTGTTGGTGGTGGTCTTGGTAGTGATGGTGGTGGCAGTGATATGATAGATGACTTCAAGAAAACAGTGACAGCATGTATAAGACCCATGCAAGCTGAGGCCAAACAATATCCAGCACAGAGGCCAAGGGATCATCAAGTCCCACCCCTTGCTGAGGAGCTATTGGCCTGTGATAGCTGTTGGAATAGGGAAGAGTTGGTTTTCTTTAAGGACCTGATGTCTAGTAGATTGACCACAAACCAGGGCAGGCCCCACTCCCCCAGACTCATTGGGCAATAAAAACTAAACTTCGAGGGGGGCAAAGGAGAAGAATGTTCAGTATTTGGTGGGAAAGGATGGGAAGGCAGAGGGGGTGGGTTGTTATGAAATTCTCTAGGAATAAAAATACTGTTTAAAATAATCACATCATGAATGATAAAAGAAAAAGTGTGGTAAGTTGGGAGTCTTTCAAAATTCAAAACTTTTGCTTCAAAAGGCACTAAGAATCCACAGGAAGGAAAACCAATCAAATCACAAGTATAATGAGACTTGAATCTGATCACAAAAGAAGCAAACTGCAGAATGATATAGATACTTTATTCATAATACTCTGCAACATGTGTATAAGACCAAACTTGCTATGTACAGCTCATTGGGTTGAGCAAAAATAATAAATTATATATGAGATTTGATCAACAAATATGATGTTAATAAATCTTAGAAATGTCAATAAATTTATTTGAGAATTTTACCTTTAAGAACAGGCTGTTAGTGAATATTCAAGAGTTTATATTTTTATTCTATATTTCTTACAAATGAACAATTGAGAGAATGGGTGGATTACTAGTATTTGAATATCTTGGATATGCTTCTGGGAGAAAAGTAAATCATACAAGTATATGTATGCTTAGCTCATATTTCATACTGTTTACACAGAATGGGTACAGCCAGTACTGTATATTAATTTTCTTTGTGAACTGCATCATAGGAGAAGTAACATACACAAGCATGAAGAATCTGAGTATCTACATAAACCATCATTATGATGAGCTCACTCTGCACCTTCTAAAACCTACATGCTACCAATTTGTCCTCCAACCTGAAGGTCTCTCAGAAATAAGATGTCACTGTCAAAACAGAAAATGTACGTCAGTTTCACTCTATCTGTTAACTGATTCCTCATGTTTTCAAGAAAAAAAATAGTTTAGGTCACTAAGAAATGTGTTTCACACAGTTGTAAAGATCTAAACAAAATTCAGTGAG
Organism: Phodopus roborovskii; assembly: GCF_943737965.1. Taxonomy (NCBI): domain Eukaryota; kingdom Metazoa; phylum Chordata; class Mammalia; order Rodentia; family Cricetidae; genus Phodopus; species Phodopus roborovskii. The sequence goes on along the minus strand of NW_026126417.1, from coordinate 6,356,237 downwards.
ATACTATCTGAGGCTCTTGAGTAAGAGTGAATTCCTAGCTATTTTGGACTTTACAAAATTCAACACCAATGTTCAAAAGAGAAATGCCATGGAAAATACATCTTAAAAACATGCATTTTCATGTAAAATAATAACCAAATATTCATACAGCCAAGTAATTATCAAATATTTCAGGGTGCTTTTAAATGATTTAAATGTTTTCTTACTATTATATTTAAAATTTTGCAGAAATTAAGAACATGGTTATACATAGCAATTGCTTAATTTGATTTTTTATAACACATTTTTCATTTCAAAGATATTCATTTCAGGATATAGTTTTAAACATAGTACATATCCACATATGGCTTTATGTTAACTAAGTTCATAAGATAGAGAAAGGTGGGGGAGCATGATGTAGTTTCTGGCTACTGTCAGTGAATGTTTTTGAAAAACAATAAAATAATATCTTACAACAAAATACTAAGAATAATCAATTGATATCTGGAGTATCCTCAAAATATGAAAGACATTTCTGCTTCCCAGATAAATGGCACTTTCCTATGGCCTCAGAATAGACGCCGTTTATAATCCTAACAGTCAGCTAGCTGTAAAACTATGAGGATCTTGACCAATTCTTTTAATCTGAGGAAATTTATTTTTACTTCAAAGTAGCAACATAAAGTAAAGTTATATTAATGTTCTATATAACACAATTTAAAGTTTATATAATCTATGTTCACATTAGATATATCCACACTGTGTAGAAACCTGCAGATGTCAAATTAAGACCCCTGTAATCAAACAAGCTTTTCTTCATGGAAGTCCCATTTGACCTTCATAATGCCATGTAGTCAAAGAAAACGAACACAAAACCTTTCAATTATACCTAGGTCTTAAGAATAACATGATATTACTAATCTATTAAGCTTTCATTCAGGGGGCTTTGTGATTATTGTTTATGGAATTCTGATGTGGACTATATTTAATAGATTTCCTAGAGAGGATTTTTATGTATGGTCCAGTGACTTTCCTGTCTTATCCTCAGAGAACAGGAGATGGGCTTTTTGAAGCATCTCGGTGTTGCTCAGAGTATCTGCACACATCCTTCTCTGTTTTGGATAAAGTACTTTCCAAGGCTTCTCTTCATTAGTATTAGTGCTTTGTTTCTGTAGCATACAGGAAGGAAGAAAGGTAGGTAATTCATATTGCATAAAATAAAACTAAAAGAAAATAAAAAGGGGGATTGGAAAAATGGCTCAGTCAATGAAGTGCTTGCTGTGCAAGTATGAGATCTTGGTTCAGACACGGAGTGTTCAGTAAAAGCCTGGCAAGGTGGTGCATGTCTACTGGCCCAGCAATTTGGGGCTAGAGACAGTTGGATACCAGGGCCTCACTGAGAGATCCTGTCTCAAAAATCAAGAACAGCAACTGAGGAAGAAACCTAATATAGATCTCTAGAGTCTACATATAAATACACACACACACATACACACACACACGAAGAATATAATGTAACCATAAGAGAACAGAGTTCAAGGCAGTACTAACAAAGCACCAATTAGCAATAATACCAATAAATAAAAAAGAAGAAAGGAAAGGAAAAAGCCCACCCAACATGAAGGATTAAACAAGGCTTTTTTTCTTTTTCCTTTTCTTTTTTTAATTAAGCCAAGAGTAAACATTCTGTCATCTTGAAAGACTCCAAGTGGGTTTCCTTTGTTGCAGTCATTGGTCCTAGTGCTAGGACAGTTCTCAGGGGTATCAAAGGTTAGGGAGAACCACCTGTTTACAAGCCACTGGGGGAAAAGAGACAAAATCACACCAGATTTGGTGCCTTCTTAGATGCTGGGGTCTGGATTAGGCCATAAGGGAGAAAATATCAGTGAAAGTGAGACATGGTCCCTGCCTTTAAGGAGCTCAGTTTTGCAACCCTTCACCTCTCCCTAATCTCCCACGGGCTTTTATCAGAAATAGAATTTGTCTGCTTTTCCACTTCCTGAGTTTAATCACGGTATACCTAATTCACTCAATTATGGAATAGAGTAGTTAAGACAGAAAATATGGTCTTAACCACAATTTGAGCGCTTTGGTTTTATAAATGGAGAAAAATTCTCATTTTTGTGTTTTATAATCCATTAACAGACTTGGCTGACATAGAAAAATGCATATGTGGGAAAAGGTGGGCTTAACCCAGGCAGAACTCATTACAGCAAACTCTTCACAATTGCCCCCTTATTTACCCAACTCATCAATTTGTCTCTGGTGTTCTTCTTGACAGCAGGGGCTGTTTACTATTTCCTCCTAAGCCCCTAGATCTTGAGAGATAAACTTGTAATTCTTAACTTGTGGTACATTATGAGTTACCTATAGTATTTTTGACAAAATAGAGATGATGAAGTTTACTCCAGACCTAATGAGTCAGCTAAAGGGCTTTATTACCTGGGTGGCACTACTTTAAAAGAGCCTCATTTCTTTTTGGTCAAGGGACAAAGCTACTTTTTTTTTTTTTTTTTTTTTTTTTAAATCTTAATTCTCTTTTTAATCGTGATTTTCCTCTCCCTCACTACTCCCAGATTGCCTGTACTCACTCCCATACTCACTCAGCTTCATGTTCTCTCTTTCTCTCAAAACCAACCAAACAAAAATCTATAAAAACGAGTCATCGTACAAGGGAGGTGGAGTTCATTTTATGTTGGTCAGCTATTCACGAGCTTGGGCCTACTCTGGAATGTGGTTAATAAACCCACTGACATTCCATTAGAGAAAACTGATCTCTTTGCCAGTGGGTATCAATAGCAAATGTCCTATTGTGGACTCTGTGTTCAATTCTCCATCTCATCGCTGGGACCCCATCTGGTTTGAGCCTTTGTAGGTCCCTATTTGTGTTTCCACAGTGCCTGTGATTTCATGCCAGACAATGTCAGCCATGTAGCCAAGTGTTTATTCAATAAATGTATATTGACTAGATAATGAATACATAATGAATGTGAAAAGAAAGGAAGAAAGAAAGAAAGAATAAAATTCCAGGACTACTAGTGCAGAGGGTTTTCTTTTATAGCATTCAGTGAATTATAAAGAACATGACTTTCATATGAATGAGTGACCAAATGAAAAGCAAAACACTTTCCATCACAAAAAACATATAAATATTAAAAACAAAATCATGATAGAGGTCCAGACCACTGTGTCAAATGTGATTGTGGGTAGTAAATTATGATGTTAATGGGGCAATTGAGCCCTCAAATTTACTAGCAATTTCATTGCCTCTACACCCATGATTGCATGGATTTAATTATATCAGATAATGACTGGGCTTGTCCTTAAGTCATCAAGCATTTGCACATGCAATGGAGCACCTGCAGATACTTTTCTCTTCAGGAAATGCACACTTGCAAACCCTTATATATGATACATTATCAACAGGCAAGTTGAATATAATGTTTACATATTTCTTTTGCAAAATAAAAATAAAATTAAGAATTTACATTTAGAAGTCATTAGGATCTCAAGAAATTTAAACTGCATAAACATACCCACTGTTTATAATGAAAAAGGTAAAGGAAATGCTGTTGTTCATGAAATAAACTGTTAATATTGTTACTTTAAGAATTCTTCCTAAGAGTCAATTAAAAAGCACACTTCCTTGCGTCTTGATACATACATATTCACACCTATATGAACTAATGCTCATAAGCATACATAAGATAATGAGATGCAAAATAATCACATGCTTTGTTTACTTACATTACTTTGAAAAATAATTTCAGTTGTATAGATTTTCTATCATTCATTTTGTTCATTCACTTATCAAGTATTGATAAGCACATACCAGATAGCTCGAAATACAATTGTTAATAAGATAAAGGTGGTTTTATTCAAGTGGAAATTCATATTGCTACCATAACAGGAACATGTAAATAAAAATTCTTGTTATCACAAAGGGCCTGTAATAAATATGTATACTGCACACTTTAGGTTTCTATATAACACAAAATCTCTACAAAGTGTAATGGCAGTCAGAATCTGGCAAAGTGTTTAGTCATGTATGAGAACCTTGTATGTCCACAGAATTGGAATTGTTTAGGTCAAAGGATATTCTTGCCCATTTAAATTTGGATCAATACTTCTAAATTTACCCTCTAAGTAGATTGCACCAATTTACTTCCATCAATAGTATATTATAGAGTCAATCTCCTCACATCCTTGCCAGAATGAGGAATGACCAGTATTCAGCCCTGACTAGTCTAATAGTAGGCAAATGATAGTGTGCTGTTGTTTTAATTTGCATTCTTTGGCAATTAGTAGGTTTGGGCATCTTTTCAAATCTAATAGCCATTTGATTCCGGCTGTAAATTGCTTGAATAAATCTTATGCTCATGTTCTTAATGTGATATTGCTTTTTTCCTCTATTGATTTGGAAGGGTTGTTTATAAAATAATAATATTAACCCCTGTTCTTTCACATATAAATCATTTTATTAGACCATGATCTCAATTTTGTAGATTTTTCTGCTATACAGAAATTGAGGTTTTTGTGGTGTGTGGACTGAACCCCAATCCAGAAAATTCTGTGCGTGGTGAATTGTGTGTGTGAGCTGGATCACTGATGGGTGGTGGTATTTGTGTATGTGCATGCGCATGAGGAAGCTAAAAGAGAAAGGAGATGTCTTCCCTTTAGTTCTCACTCTTACATTTCTCAAGACAATGTCTCAGAACCAGAAGCCCACTTCTGAGCCATGCTAGCTTGCCAGGCAAAATCCACAGTCTGCTGTCTCCACTCCACAATAATGGGGGCCTAACCAGCCTGCCTTTTTATGTGGTTGCTGGGATTCAGATTCAAGTTCTTAAGCTTGTAGAGCAAGCACTCTCATCCACTAAGTCTTCTCCTCTTTACCACCCCCTACCCTGCTTACCCCCATTTATTAATTAATTTACTTAGGTCAATTCATAACGAGGAAAGCTTACTCCTCTCCAACATTATCAGCTTTACTTTTGATATACTCTGGTTTTGTTTATATGATTAACTATTTGGTTCACATGAAAATAACTTTCATTGTAGTATGAGGTTTAGCCCACTCCTATCTTGTAAATGCTACATTTCCCCTATTGATTTATATTATCAGAATGATGATATACTGCATTTCAAGATACAGATGAAAGTGCTCCAACATTCTCAATGGTCTTACATTAATGCATTTCTCTATTTTTCTATCAATACAAAACTATTTTAAATAATGACAATTGCTTCCTTATGCTAGGTTTTCTCACTTGGGAAACCTCCTGGTAACCATACCAGCCCATAATTAACCTTCTTTTCAAAGTTTGTGTGGATATTCTTGCATTTATCACTCCAAATTAAATAATTAATGAAGCATATAAAATAGCACTCGTATAATTAGAATTGCAGTAACTTTCTAGGTTAATTTGAATAATAATTAACATTCCGTTAATATTAAACTAATCCATTGAAAGAACTTAGCATTTCTGTTAATATTTTACATGTTGTCAATGTAATTTAATAGCTGTTGTCATCTAAGTCATGGTGAAGCATCTACAAGTTCACCATTTACACAAACACATCTTACTAAGGAAAAGCATATGAATAGTTACACTCATATTAAGACAGCATTGGGTAAAAGAGATGGTCTTGACCTCACAAAAGCCTTTCTCTTTAATGCTGTGGGTGTGAGGTAAGATGTCACATTTATAACTCTGGATCATGGGATTATTGTGAATATGAAATTTAAAGCATTCAAGGAGTATTTACTTTACATTTAGGAAAAAAATGTTCCTGATAGATACCATTCACACATTTACTTCTCTTATCCTTGGATATAAAACAGCGTGGGTAGGGAAGAGGCATATAAAACATTAGGGATTTGCCAAACACTTTTTCTAGATAAATAGAGTAAGTCAGTATCCAAAAGAAAGTACAAAATGTTTCTAAAGCACAAATTAATAGTACATCCCAAAATTTACAAAGTAGTGCTTATATATTAAAAGTATAAGGATTTAGAATTCTTACTCTTTTTTTTCATGTAATGTTGACTAGTTAATACCTGGTGCTATGAATATGCACTTGGGCTTCATTAACATAAATCATCCAGATTATGTTTCAACCATCTGGCCAGAAGATTATTTTCTATGATAAAACTTCTAGATTTCTCTTGCAATATAAATTACAACTTGTATTCTGTCATTTTTAAGAGTACTTTTTATTTTGATTTTATTATATATTTTTTTTCAGTTTCTGTAGCTTTCATAGGATATATTTCTATACAGGTATTTTCTTTCTTAAGCATAGTTCCACAACAATAAAATATATTGTGAGTCATTTTAATCCACTCCTTTGTTTTCACAGTCTTGCTCTGCTGGTCCATTTATTTAGTCTGACTATTAACTGAAGTGCATCTAAAGTTACCAGTGGAAAACTCTAGACTAAAACAATTATAGCCCAGAATGTCACAAAAATATTCTGCAAAACCCCAAACCCAACAAATGAATATGCTTAACAATACACACCATTCATCCATGTAGCCAGTATTTAAGATCTTTAGTGGGATATTGAGTATTAAAAGTATGTCATTGTTGACCTTCAAAAAATTCATACCCTTTAATAACAATATTTAATTTAATAAGCCGATGTTATGATGACTGCTATCAAAGACATGGTGCATACTAACAGGAGCAAAAGGAGAAGGAAGATTCCCTGGTTTTCTACCATACATTTTCCATACTGATGTCTCCAGGTAAGTGGTCTAGTGAAATGTAACACCCTCAGATCCCAACTAGACAACAAAATGTTTCTGTCATATAAGTACAGAAAATGCAGGATACCACACTCTCTGCAAAGCTACAATGTCCATGGCAAAGTCCTAAATATGACTTTTTAAAGTTCTTTACTCAGTGTTTCTCAAGGTTTGATGTGGTGTATCTGTGTTCACACATATATGAAAGTGTGTGTGTGTGTGTGTTTGTGTGTGTGTGTGCACATACAAGTTTGTGTACACTAAGTGGAGGAGCTGACATTAAAAGTATCTTTCTCAATATCTTTTCACCCTAAATATTAAGGCAGCGCCTCTTGATGAACATGCAGCTCACCAATCCAGGATAGTCCAGCTAGCCATGTTGACCCAGATTCTGTCACTGTCTCCAGGTTGCACATGTCTGGCTTTTATGTGGATGCTAGGGATCTATACTCCAGCCCTTTGTTTGCAGGGCAAACACTTAATCCACCTTGCCATCACTCCAGCTGCTTTTATTTTCAAAAACTAATTACTCCATATAATATATTTAACATGAAATACACTTGGGAAACGCTGAAAGCAGACTTTCTGTTAATCATGTTTATGTACTTTAATTATATCAATGAATAGTACCCAAATTATAAGGGGTAAGAAGCAGATTCTTATATTCAATTAAAGCTAAACAACAAAACAAAACAAAACAAAACAAAAACAACAACAAAACCAAGGGTCAAATATTGCCTCCAAAATTTATAGGTATTGTATGTGGATAAAATGCATGAACTTTAAATATTACTAATCTATCTTTTTTGATAATATATAGTGTATCTAAATACTCTAAAAGAAAATATTAAGATTTCTGAGCAGTTTATTGGACATGTAGGGAAGTTCAGATCAGTGCTATTTGTTGTTGTTAAACTTCATCATAAGTTTTAAGATGTTATATTCAGCAAATCTCCTCGTCTCATTTTTCGTGATTAGGAGGAAAGGAAGCTAAAATGATAGCACCGGGTTCAGAGTGATTGACATAGACCTGATTCCATGTCAGGTGTTTTATGCAACAATCTCATTTTCTGGGGTGGAGGGAAAGTATAGAGTCTTTACTCTAAACCTGAATAGCTTGTTACTGAGAGATGTTTTAATGGATGTCAAATCTCTTTGAATCAAGTTGCAAGAGTTTGGCTTTCTGTCTGCATGTCCCTGGGGGAGATGTGCATTGTCAACCCTAAACACTATGCATCTGGTGAAAGCAGCAACCTCCCTGGTCTCATAACCTGGGAATGGAAATGAATACCTTTGGCTTTTGTCCTTTTCATTCTATTTAAAATAAGTTATTGTTAGCTCATGTTATTAGACTGTGCATTTGTCTCCCCCTTTCATCCACTTCCTTGATAGTGGAGTTATAAAAGCAACAGTTGTGACTGGTGCCATTATCTAGACTTTTGGCTAGGTGCAGATTACAAGTATTTGATTAAGAATCAAAATTTACCCAGGTTTTAAAAATGATTGCTAAAATAAATATGCTCCAGCCAAGCAAAAATAGGGAGAAGTAAACTTATATACAAAGAGAAATAAAGTTTTTTTCTTTCTTTTCTTTTTTTTTTTTTTTCTGGCAAAATCTTGAGGAATTAAGCCCAGCTCCTTTTATTTTCTTTAAAGCTTCTTTAGAAATTTTGACAGAGAAAATATTTTCCAAAAATTTGTTGTTACACACTTATCTTAAACACATGACTTATAACAGTAAGAGGGTGGCATGCCTGGCTTTCTTCACCAGCCCTTGCAACACCCTTTCCTTTGACTAGCATGCCTTGCCTCTCTTCTTGAAGTTTCCACCTACTTACCCTTAATACTCACCTGACCTTTCTTTTTTCCCACCACATATTTCAACTTGGTACTCTGCAGTATACACTTCAGCTCATACTAGGCTGTAAAAAGCCTAACTTGTATTTCCCAATCCTAGGTACACAGGAAAAGCCACTGAATAAAAGACATCTTACCATTCTGAGTCAGAGATAGTGATGTATAGGAAATGGTACTTTAAAACTCACCTCTTCCTAAGGCTGTCCATGTGTGCAAGATTATTTGGAGATGCCCATCCCCCATCTCCATCACATTCTCAAATGATCCCAGAACTCCACAGAAAGTGAATTTCTGGTGAATGCAAAGTGTGTTAGCTTTAGCTCAGCTTTCAGTTCCTAATTTACTACTTTCAATCATGCCATCCAAAAAGAATTCAGCATTCCTTTACTCCTTAATACCATCACTGCATGGGTTGCAAACTTCTCTCACGTTACCAAAGAAGATGGAAACTGTTCATAAACTTTTTTTTCTGATTTACAAAGTTGTGCTTAGTAACAACAGTCTAGGTTATTCATAATAATGGAACTCAATTTGTACATGAAAACAGTCTGAATTCAGTAATAAAAAACACCATCTTTTCACTAGATAAATGATTTCAAGTCCCATACAGAAATTAACATTTTTAGTTTTAAGATACCCTAGTACTACTCACACTTTTTAAAATTGAATGCATTTATATGCTCTAATGTATTGAGATTTTTAAGCTTGTGGATGAAATTAGCAACGTGCTGGGGCTGTCAACACGATGCATTGCAATCCTCCTGAGTCGTAGGGTTTAAAAATTAATTGAGCTCTTGCACCTGTTTGCCGGCATTCATCTGTTGAGTTTCCATCACATTTAATAAGCCTCTGTGACGCAACTCGTGTCCTTTTGCCTGGGCTCCTTTAATACAGTGTTCAATTTTCACCAGTATGAAATTCAAGTAATATTACAAATTTCAAACTGTTAATTAAAATCTGTGAAACAGAATGATTCTGGGTAAAATTGGCTTTACTCCGTGAGGTTCTTTTGAAATTTCTTCAAAGTCTCATCTAATCTCCAATTTCTACCTGGTTAATTCTGATAACAATATGATCTCACTATGGACAGCTGAGGTCTGAAAATGGGAAATACACAGGTCTTATGGGTTGTTGTAAATTATTTATAAAGGTAATTTTAGATGTACTTAGTATTTTCTCAATACATAGTATTACATATCATTATCATCATCATCATTATTAACTTAGTGCTTGGCCTGGGTCAGCTGACACTGCAACATCTCTCCTTCCTACTTTGTACTACTGATTAAGACTAGGTAAACATTAGTCAATATGTGTGCATACATCTGCATAAGAGTATGCCTTGTGTGCAGGTGCCTATGGAGGCCAGAAGAGTGTGCTGGATCACCTGGAGCTGGAGTTACAGTTGTGTTCTTTTCCATGTGGGTGCTGGGGAACTGAACTTGGGTCTTCTGCAAGTGCACCCAGATGTCTCTCCAGCCCCAAACTCTAGTTTCTTTTTAAGAAGTAAAATTTTAAGTTTTCTTCCTACCTGTTGTTCCCCAGATTTCATTCTCATCAAAATTGGACTTCTTGTACAGGAAATCTAAGTTCACTCATGAAATGTTATCAGATAACTCAGTTTCAAAAATATTACATTAACAAATATAGTATGTAATAGTTTTAACTCAACAAATTTCAAATCACAGAATAACAATGTATAACCAAAGATATGAGCAACAAGAGCAACAACATCCATGACATGTTAGCATAATGTCAAAATTTAACTGTGGATTTGTCAATACAATTTTTTAATCTTCATGGTAATGAAACAACTGAGTACTTTATTTCTTGTTCAATGTTAGTTTAAAGAACACTTTTTTGTTAAAGACAGAGGAAGCACACAAGAATATAGTCATAAAAATTCCTTCACTAACTGCTTAGAAAAAAATATGTTCATTAAAGTTTGAATGACAATCATTGTTTTTTATTAAATGTTTTATTAATTTCTGAAAATCTCTTTTTGCCTTAAAACACTGCTAATAAAAGATGATTTCAGAAATAGGTAAGGGCATGTGCCATTAATGTAAATCATTTTATTTTCTAACTTCATCCTATTAAGCACTGTATTACTATAGCAACTCTTCTTGTTACTTAAAGTATCTATTGACATTTCAGCAGTAAATGTATTTCTGCGGAAAGAGATGCTTTACATGTCCCAATGCAGAAAAAAGATGATTAGTTTTCTTTTTCCTAAAAGTCATGTCATCCCTACGGGAAGAGAGGTTGAAATGAAGTGATCAGCCTATCACAGATCATACTTCTTGGCAAAGTACAGGTTTATAAAAGGAGTATGCACAGGAGTATGTGCAGTGTATTAATTTGCGCTCTGCCTTACCCTGGATTTGGATAGAAAGGGGAAGAAATATGTGTAAGTGCACCTGGACCTTACCTCTCACAGAAAATATTCTTAGATACCATCTCACTCGTACAGGTCATCCCTCAAAAACAGGTAACTTGGTTCAGAGAAGATTAATCACTCACTCAGGTTCACAGAGCAAATACAGACAAGGGATAGAGTTGAGGATTTGTGTGTGTGTATGCATGCATGCATGGTGTGTCTGTATAAATGTGTATGGAGACTCAAGACTTAGGTGTCATCAACCCTGTTTTTTGTTTGTTTGTTTTTTGTTGTTGTTTTTCTTTGTTTTGTTTGTTTTTCTTGTTTGGTTGGTTTGGTTTTGAAACACCAGCCTGAAGCTCATCAACTAGGCTAGATAGATGAGCCAGAGAATCACCAGGATCTGCCTATTTCCACCTGTAAATTCAGCACACTTGCCGCCATCCCAGCATTTTCAGGGAACTAGGGTTCAGTCAGGTCCTTAGCTTGTGTGGCACTGGGTTCTGACTGAGCTATCTCCACAGCCTGGTTGAAGGTTTTTGTTCATGTCCTCTGTGCCTTTTACCTTTCCTTAAGCTTCTTGATCCCTTTGACGATCTGTCTCCTTACAACTGATTCCCAGTTAACACCTAGGCATTTAAAATTTGCCCCTGAATTTTCATTTTATTTAGCTATATAAATGTACACACGATTTCATCGATTTATTTGTCTAACAAGCACACATTAAGCCCTGGCCTTGCATCTAGTTTATGAGTCAGAACAAAGGTTACATAAAATTCAAGTCAGGAAATAAGCATATACATTTAATCAACATGAATCACAAATACAAGTGAACGCTCACTGCCTTCATTATTCCTATTCAAATAGTATCATGAGTCACCTACCAACTTTTGACTGTGGATTGAAAAACTAACTTGTGAACATAAAGTTCTTTAGGTGTATTTTGAATCTGGCAAAAGGTTTTAGACTATAAATGGATACTTATATTGGCTTAAGCAAAATATAATTAGTATGATTATGTCTGCCTAACAAAAATAATGCCAACTATCATCATAGCTGTTATTCATTTCTATTTCAAGATAAGAAAGATGAAGTCCAGAGCTGTGTTCATTTATTTGTGAAGCCAGCTGGAAGACTAGGTCTTGAACTAAGTGGTCCCTTCCACAAGATTTAGCATTTAATTGGGGATCACTTGCTGTGGCCAAAGAAGAGAAGAGACACTAGAATCTGGAATGCCCTAGCACAAAATGATGACAACCAGCTGCTTGAAAATTCTTGGATTTAAGCCAGATGGTGTTGGCGTACACCTTTAATCCCACCCAGCATTTGGGAGGCAGAGGCAGGGGGGATATCTGTGAGTTCGAGACCAGTCTGGTCTACAAAAGATAGTTGCAAGACAGCCTCCAAAAACTACACAGAGAAACCCTGTCTCCAAAAAAAAAAAAAATCTCTCAAATAGAAGCAGACCAACAATTTACCTGCTTTTTAAGACTAAGTAAAATTATATACATTCTGCAAAATTCTAGATATAGTCACTTCTTTCTAAATCAAGTATTTTTCCCAAACAAGAGTAAGTTTATATGTTATTTGTCATTTTAAGAATGAATAAAATGTTCTGTCTGAGAATTATTTTTCTTTCACATTTTATTAAATAAGATAGGAACACAATTTTATCCTAAAAAATGAACAAACTAAAACACTGAGAAGCAATGTGACTTTTTAGCTTGCCAGCATATGCTATTTCAATGTTGTCAGTGCATTTACACTCTTATGACTTATAAAATTGGGAATCATTTTATTATTTGATGTTATTTTACAGGCAAGATCCCCTGCTTTAATGTGCATCTGTTAATTTCATGCCTTAACATTCAAAAATGTCTTCCAAGGTTCAAATATCATGATATGAAAATGCTATTGTCTCATAGTACTTACAGGCTACTGTACATGTTCAATAAAATAAAATGCGGTACACATATTATGTACAGCTTTTCTTATAAGCACATTTAAAAATGCTAAAAAGGAAAAGTTAATTTGTTAAAAACCATATGTAACACAGATATATAGCACAGATGTCATTAGGTATTACCATTTCAACATATAATTAAGAAAAACTATTTTATATTCATAAGTATTAAAAATGTGGAATTTATATTTATGGTAGTATTTTTTATTTTTTGAAATTAAAATGTATTTGTATCAATGCCCATTCCCTTTTCCTTCTTAAGCCCCTTGTGCATCTTCTAGTTCTCTCAAATCCATGGTCTCTTTTTCTGTTTATTACATATGTGATATATTAATATATTCTTGTTTTGGAGTAGCTACATATCAAGCGTCATGACCAAATGTAACTACTATTGACAACTATATTGCACAATACAAACGTAGAAGACACCTTAAAAAAAAATAGATGCACTGTATTTGTACAGTACTACAGAGGCACATGGGCAGACATATTAGCTATTTCAAGTACTCCTAGAGAATAAGTCAGAATTAGTCAGAGGAAATGGACATGAGTGAAGAAGCAGGAAGGCCACAATTTTGGGTACGAGTAAGTCTAAAACCTGCGAGAATGTGACTATATGTCTGAAAGACTGTAAGAAATTCAGTATGCCTGGTACACAAAGCCTACAGCCAGACAGTGACTTGGCAGAGGTAATAAAGAATCTACTTCTAAACTAAAATTTAGTAAATGACTTTACTTTTTCATTTATAATCATATTAGAATAAAAGTTAGACCTAAAACGTGAATTAGTATTTACAAAATATTTTTTGAAAGGGATATTTTCTATACTATACAAAATACTACATATGTGTTAAATATATTAAAGCATATGGGTATTTTTTTCTAAATAGTTTATGTATGAATATGTGTACAAACATCAACAATCAAGTTCCAGAGGCAATTTGGGGAATTATAAAGTGGTTATAAATTACATCTGTTATGATTTATAAAATACATAACAGTGGTGATAAGTAGAGCTCCAACCCAGAGCCTGGCTTTTGCCTTTGGGAAACTCCATGACATTCCTAGGGCTAGCAAAAGGTAGTGGCCTTAGGTTTACACATTGCTGCATATTGATCTGATGTACTGTTCATTTTACTGAGATATTAGGACTCCAGGTGTGGTTCTTAATGTTCCTTGTCTTCTTGAATTATAACTTTTTGAAAAGAAATGGAAGTGATTTATATTTCCATAAAAACACAGGTTTTAAGATGTGTTGGGAACTGAGTAGGGTATATCCTGGTGTTCTGAGATAACACACACACACACACACACACACACACACACACACACACACACACACACGTACGTAGGTTTAAAGACATTAATGTGAATTCATTAAAAGCAGAAGCCATTTAAATATAGTCTCTATATTCAGTGTAACAAAAATACTTGTTTCTTGGACAGAACTATTGCTTAGGAATTACTGTGTTTTGAAGAGTATCTGTCTTCCACCATTTGCAAACACACAGAACCTGTAATTGTGCTCTGCTCTGAAAACAGGATCTTTGCAGATGTCAGAATGCTAAGTCAAGCACACACTGGATTCAGAGGGGTCCTGAATCACAGGTGAGTGGTTTCTTATGCAAAAAATGAAATTCAGAACAAAAACAGAGGCAAAGGGCCAATGTCAAGTGTGGAGTCAGAGACAAAGACATCTAGAAGACACAGGAAACATGGAATATTCTGCTGGCAAACAGTAACTTCTAGGAAAAGTTGAATAAGAATCTTGGCCAGCGTCCTGCTGATATCTCCATTTCAGTTCATGTCTCGAAACTGGAAAATCACATTTCCATTGCTTGAAGCCCTTCCCCCATCAGCAATACTTATGGCATCTCTAGGAATTGACACAGGTATCACCCTGTTGCTGTTTCCTGTTTATTTCAAGAAACAGCTCTCATTTACACATTTTCATTCATTAGCTTGACAAGCAGGCCCTTTTTTTCTGTTCAAGAAATTGTTTCAAGGTCACATTCTATTTTGTCCCGTATAAAGTCTTGCTTAAAAAAAAAAAAAAAAAGCTATGTGTTTAAAGTATTTACTACTATCATTAGGTAACTGAACTAAATATTTACTATGAAAGAAGACATACAGGGTAGGCTGTTTCTTTACAACATTGTTTCCTTGGTTGTACAGAAGGCATTTAAGTTCATGTAACCCAATTTATCAGTGCTTGACATTACTTCTGAGCATAGTTGAATCTTTGTCAGAAAGTAAATTTTCATCCCTCAAACTTCAATTGCTTTCTCTCTATTTCTATTCAATCAATTTAAAGTCTCAAATTTTGCATTTTGGTCTTTGATCCATATCAATTGAATTTTAAGCCCGATGAGAGGTGGGCCTAGTCTCATTCTTCTACATGTGGATATAATTTTCAAAGCACTATTTTTGGAAGATACTATTTCTTCTATAAAGAATGTTTTTGACATCTGTCATAAATCAGTTGGGCCACAGATACTGTACATATTCTTAGATATTCTATTTTATTCCATTAATTTTCATGTTCATGTGGAGACATCACCATGCTGTTTGTATTATCATGGTTCTAATGCATAATTTGATATCGAAATTATGATAGCTCCAGAATTATTTTGATTATTTGGGATATTTTATGCTTCTATGTGACATTTATGATTGGTTTCTCAAGTTTGGTGAAAAATGTCACAGAAAATCTGGATAGCATTTCATTGAATTTGTAGAACACTGTTGTTATGTGACTGTTCCTGAGAATACATGAAAACACATGTAGTCACTTGAAGTTGGGTAACAATAAAAGACTAAACAATTCTACCCAGTTGATGACATGTGGTGATACATGTTTTATGATTTATAAAACTTGCCTGAGCATTCAGAAAGCAAAATCAGCCACAAGCTATAGAGATCAAACAATGGTGGTACCTATATTTAATACCAGGACTCAGGATTAGAAGGTAGACTGAACTCTGTTAGTTCAAAGCCACACTGGCTACACAAAATTGATCCAGTCTTAAAAGAAACAGCTCACACAAAAGTGATCTCAGCACTTGGGATCACATAACTTTAATCCCAGCATTAGGGAGTTATATAAGATAGGAGTGGGGTCACAGAGCTGACATTCAGTCTGAGAATTATTCTCTAGCCACACTGAAGAGAGCACAGGAGTCTGAATGAATCTGGGGATCAGTTTAAGGATCACCCCTTTGGTCTGAGTTGAGGTAGTGGCAAGAACTAGTGGCTAGATGCTTTGCTTTTCTGATCTTCAGCTTGAAGCTTGAACCCTAATATCTGTCTCTGGGTCTTATATTTATTGTGCCATAGTGAAATAGTTTATTAGTTACTTACAGGAGCCTTCAAGGGCAACATCATTATTATAAAACCTAATGCTGGTGATCCTTTATGAAAACTGCAAACCTCTAGCTATCTGACTAACTGTAAGAATCTCCATGTAGAATCTTTTCTGTTCAATAGTTAGTCACTGCTTTTTATAATTGGGAGAGGGCCCTGGAAATCTTCTAACTCTCTGAGCCCCTAAGCCTGGTACGTTTGAAAAGTTTCTGGAATCTTGTGAGTTTTACAGTACCGTTAGTCTTAGGACTTTCCACTCTTCTACATGTATGAATTAGCAACATAATATGACTTTTAGAAAAACAGCAATTTTCACAGTATTAATTTTGCCAGTTCATGAGTGAGAGATGCCAGATGTCAACTCCAGGTGCTGTATACCTGTTACATTTAAAAAAGAATTTATTTTGTATTTGTATGTCTATTTTTGGGTCTCTGTAAGTCTGTCTAAGTGGGGGATGGGAAATAAACCTGAGTCCTCTGCAAGAGGAATCAGTACCCTAAATTATGGAGCCATCTTACAGCACCCCCACCCCGCTGGTTGATCACTGTTCCACCAGACTCTGCCTTCCCAGGACTGGGATAACACACATATGCCACCAAGTCCATCATCTTTAAATGCATTCTGGGATCAAACATGACCTCATGCTGGCAGGAAGCACTTTAGCAGCTCATGCTCATCTGTCTCCCCAACCCTAGTTTATTTCCTTTTCTTGCTTTTTTTTTTTTTTTTTTTTTTTTTTGCAGTTATTATCAAAGTGCTCATTTTCCTCACTTCCTCCTCAGATGATTTGCTATCAGGACATAGGCAAGCTATTAATTTATATGTTAATATTGTTTGCAATTAATTTCTTAATCAGCTTAGAGTTTTCTGGTAGAATCTTCAATTGTTTTATGGGATCGTGTCATCTTCAAGAATAATTTACTTCTTCCTTTCCGATTTCCTATTTCTATGTCTTTAATTTACTTCTTTTGAATTATTACTCTAGTTATGATTTCAATGACAACATTGGATGAGAAGACACTCCTGTCTTATTCCTCATTGTAGTGAAAACTTTTGCAGTTTTTCTCCACTGAGTAAATAACTGACTATAAATGTGTTATATACACTCTTATTATATTGAGGAATATTCTTCTATTATTATTTTCTTCAAGGATTTTAACAATAGAGGGTGTTAGTTGTCATCAAAGACCCTTTCTGAATCTACTGAGATATTTGTGTGATTCAGTCACTGAGTGTAGTCATAAGATGCATTATATTTATTGATTTATGTTTGTTGAACAATCCTTACATCCTTGAAATAAAGCCCATTTGGTCCTGGTAAGAACTGACTTTTTGAAAAGACTCAGAAATAGTGTCAAGAAATGATAAACTGGAATACATAAAATTAAAAGGCTTCTGTGCAGCCAAGGAAATAATCCTGTGAACAGCCTACTTCATTGCATATGTCTTTTCTTTCATAATCAATATACCATCATATTATGTAATATTTAATTTAATTACCTAATGACAGTAGAAAATGCTATGAACACAGAGCTCTTTTGATTGATGCAAGAATTTATGTTAACAGTACAAAGTGGCTTGCAAATTCTTCATTGGAAACATAGCCATCTCACCAGGGATAGTGAAGTCCTAGATCTGAGAACCTACAACCACTACTTTACTAAGCCAGTATAACCCCCAAATACATTCTAAATATTTGTCCTTATCCCTACAGAAAACTATTGTCCTCACCCATCATCAAGGAAAATTCTCTTTGCAACAGATAAAGACCATTATAGAAAAACACAACTAATCAACAAAGAAGAATTGTGGAGCCCTGCCCTAATGGATGCATCTATAATACAACTCCCAAAATGAGGCTCAATGATCCTTGTGAAGGAGGAGGTGGAGTGATTTCGAGAGGTAGAAAAAAAGGCTGTGAGATTGTGTCTCCTAGTAATAACAGAAGCATTACATCCTTATAGTCTTACCAACACAACTGCATAAACATGATCTGAAAAAGGAAAACAACATAAATGCTAACATGGAGGAGGAAAGCTCAGGAGGCCTCAGCCTTACACAAAATACTACAGACAACTAAGGAATACTGTGTGTAGGAAAAATAGTCATCTCCAATGGAAGAAGATACCAACTTGTTATCCAATATCAAATGGTCATCCCTGAAAACATGCATGCAAGCATCATTACACATATTGAGCAGGTTGTAGTCATGTACTTAGAAATACACACACAGAGACATGCCAAAAATTAATGACAATAGGGGCTGTGAATTTGAAATAGATCAAGAAAGATCACAATGTTTTTCCTTGCCTGTACATATGGGAGGATTTGGGGTGAGGAAAGTTTTATAATTATATTATAATCTAAAAACATAAAAAACAATTTTAAAAACAAGTGGCATGCATGATAAGGGAGAGTGCTTATAATTCTTTACAGTTCTTGTTATGGCCTCATTCAGCTTTGATTTCAGGGTAACACTGGCTTCATAAAATGAAGTTGGTGTTATTTCTTTACTTTCTATTTTGTGGATAGTTTTGTGGAGAATTGCTTAGTTCTTGAAAGGTTTCATAGAATTCAGCATAGAATGCACCTGTACTTGAGCTGTTTTAGTTGGAAATCTCCAGACTCATTGCTTGCTATAGATCTATTAAGCTTTCTAATCTCTTGGTTCAATTTGGGTAGATCATAGTTTTCTCTTTCTGAAATATCACACTCTTCTCTTTTTCAAAAACTTATTGCTTTCAATAAAGTTGTACTTCTGTTGACTAACAATAAAGACATAAAAACAGACTCAGAGAACTCAATGTTCTAATTCCATTCACAAATTTCCCTTGCCTATATGTGAGTATTCTCACTTTTACTTCATTGTTAACATGACTCTACTATGTTCTTAACATTATAATATTCCATGGAAAAGTCACATTGTTCCTGTGGTATATGTCACATCATTTCTATCTCACACCATTAGTGGTTCCCCAAAATGACAGCTAACTTAATTTCCTAAAACTATATCCCAATTATGTCTCTACTTCACTGTCTCCTAAATTTTAATGAGTACTAACTGTCCTTAATGGCTGTTGTCATGAGCAAATCATTGGTCCTCTTTAGAATTGGTATCACAAGTTACTGGATAAAGGTTTCAACAGAACAATCTCTAGTGTACTTGTTAGCTACAAGCCCTCATTCAGTACCAGACAAAATTCAGGGTTATTCTGAATAAATAATATGGTTTCTCACAGAAAATGGTATGCAGTGCTCTTAAAGACAGCAAGGACAAGTGGAGTAGCCTGGTGAGTAAAGAATGAGAAGGGCAATGTATATAAGAAATAGGTGATTCTATACTTGCTAACATACTAATTAAAACTTTTATGGGGGGGATAATAAAATACTGCATGTTTACATAACCCACATGAATTCTGCTTCAACTCCAATAAAAGGCATTAAGTTGGAAAGCGCTTGACAAAGGAATCTTAAAATATTAAAGACTTAGTCAATTCTTTATATTCTACTATGTTAAATAAATTATAATTTTATTTAATTATTGTTAATTTTGCCAGAAACAATTATTATAAGAAAGTTTAATGATTTGAGTGAATTTATAATTAAGTTTTATTCCTTAAACTCCATCCAGCATTATGGTAGCTTTAGCCAATACTGGATACTTTCAAAATGCTTATTATTATTACTTACATAATTTAATATAAACAGAAAACAATCTTAATATATTTTTAGTTTATAAAAATGATAGTGTTTTAGTTGATCCAACAAGATGAATAATTTACCACTGTAATTCTGTTAAATAACCACAAGAGCTGCATTTTTACTTTGAGAAACTTTCATCAAAACGTAGCTGTCAAACAACTTTGGCTTCAAATGGAAAGGGTACAAAAAAAGTGCCTTGTAGCTAGAATTCGGTTCAAGAGGTTTATGCTGCTGAAGAGCAGAAAGATGAAATGTTTCAATAAATCCCTTAGGCTGATTTAGTTAGCATCCACAAAGTGGAATAACCTATACATCACATACTCTTTGTTAGCTGATTGTTTAGAAGAGATGTATGAGTCACTGAGTTTTATTTTAGCAGTTGGGCAATGCAATTTTTTTTTGCCTGAAATATTAAAATGTGGAAATGTGAAACTATGAAAGGTAATGTCAAATCTCATACAGGATGCTTATCAACCACTGTGATGGATCAAGACATCCTTTAAACCTTGTCATTCCATCTTTCACCTTGGTTACCACATATAAATTTTCTATTATATTAATCAACCACCTATGGAAATAACTTTAAAAAATTGTATGCAGTATGAGAATTGTTGGAGAGAGGAAGCTTAAAAAACAAAACAAAACAAACCTGACATTTGAATAGGCTGTTCTAAATGATTTCACACACAAATGAATTCCTCTGGAAGCCAGACAGAAGGAACACACACACACACACACACACACACACACACACACACACACACACACACCCCCATATATACATACACACACATACATACATACACACAAATATGTATATATCAGATATTAATTTAGATTTTTACTCTTAGACATTAAAGAGAATTAAGGAGAGTACCTGCAACAATGCTAGCAAGCTGCTGGGTTCTCGAGATAGGGTAAACCCTGCGAGCTTGAATGATTGCAGAAGCAATTTTCTTGGCATGCTTCTCCTCTCCATATGCTCTTAGGATGGATGCAAGTGCTTGCTGATCTAAAGCATTCACAACATCAGCAGCAGTGGGCATGTCAGGATACCTGTGCAAAAAAAAGAGACAAGCAGTTTACTGATACCATTTTCATTGACAAGAGTGGATATCTCAGAGTACTGGGAACATGAGCTAAGGCGTTCACAACATATTGTCTAGAAGAAATTCTCAAACAGACTGAAATATCACAGAAATGAAGAGAGTTTCTGTTTTAAATAGTAATCATCATGGCAGGAGGAACCTGAAACATTCATTGAAGTCAAGGTAATGGAAGTTATAGTATTTTGTTAACTTTTAACTTTCACGCATAAAAAAGTTAATATTGATCTTGCAGCTTTATAAGATAAAGTAATAGAAGAGTGTTTAGATTTAACTTGTTCAAAATTTAAGTTATTAATTGAGTTATTCTTTTCTTTAGATTAGAAGACACAATGCTGAGAGATGATAGCTGATCAAGCCTAAATGCTAGCGAGTAAGCTAATCTATGCCAGTAAAGAGTCTACATGTGGGACAACAACAAAAAATCCTACTAGAAAGGCTACATGAAAGGGAGTGGAGGAAAATGTAACAAAAGATAAAAAGATAATAATGAAATCTAATTTAGAGGGGGAAAAACAATAAGTCTACACAAGGAGATACTAGGCAGCTTTCCTTCACAATAACTAAAGATCAAATGTTAAGCATGTATGTTTTGGATATTTGGTATTACCTTAGTTATCAGCGGCAAAATTCATCATGGATTAAAGCTTTAAAATAAACAGTACTGGGTGATGAGTCATAAATATTACTTTCAAGCAGGGCATAAAAAGAATATCCAAGTTCTGACCACATAGACTAAATTATACTAGCATAAAATAACGATCACTGTCAGATCATTCTAGTTTATTTCCACTTAAAGAAGTGTGTCAAAGCATTCTAACTGATGAGCTAACAATGACTCGACTTATTAGGAACATCTGCTAGTAGTACAGTTACTACTCCCACATAAACACGTTGTATTATTAGTTTCATACTGTGAATAGTTATGAGTACCAAAGATATGGGAGCATTAAGATCTGAGGCTTAAGCCAGAGTGATGTTGAAAAAAACATCTAAAACTCTCCTTGAAAATTATTACCTTGTTAACGTGCTTGAGCATACAGGAGCAATTTTTATCTTTGTACTCCATTTTCCATGTCTGTCAGTCTGTCTTTGAAATTCTTATTTCTCTCTGTTTTCGGGAGTAGGAAACATACTGTTCTAAGTATGATGGTTCTATTTTTTGGTTTTGCTTACTTTTATTTATTTATGTATTTTTAATTGAAATATAATTATATTACCCTACCTTTCCTTTCTTCAGCTCCTCCCACACCCTCAAACTGATAGTCTTTTCTTTTGATCACCCAAGACAGCCAATGACTGTCTTATATGGTAGCTCTAATTTTGATCCCAGTGGGTTGCTTTTTGGGCTTACAAAATGAAGATTCTCTCTTTTAAGGTTGTAGTGATCTACATAATTGCAATCTTACTATACTGGCTAAAGTTTTAAATGTGGCAGACTTTCAATTTTAATCTGAGAAATGAATATAGCAATGCTTATCTCAATTATCAGAATTGTTGGGAGAGGGGCCTGCATGAAACAGTAAATATAGACATTATAATGACTGGGAAATATATGTTCATGACCTTCAGATCTTTTCAATTCATATATTTGCCAATCATCATTTTGAGCATAAAAGACAAAATCCCTGTTAGATTTTTCTAACAATGAATTCAGTTACCTAAGCCACTACCCAATGGGACAATCCTTGTTAATGATGGCAAATTCAGACTCTTAGCTCTATTTAGGCAATTATAACAGTCTAACCAATTATAAGATAGTATGGATGGATTTAGTTGTTCATAACTTTCTACTTTAAACAAGAAAATTAAACTAGCATTTTGATCAGGTGCCATTCAATGGATACCAGGTATGATTATGATATTATTCTACTGTTACATTGTCATGAAATAGCTGTGTAGAAGTTTCCACAATGCTAGAAGACAAAAGGAATTTCACTCTGGGGGTTGTCAGGCCAGAAATCTGTACTAAAATAGGCATTAAAATGTTGGACAGGAAGAACTCTCCCTGTAAGAAAACTCAAATTTAAGCATGTCACTCCAAAGATTTCCCTGAACACTGCAACTAAAATCATAAGAGAAAGTCCAAACTCGAGTGCCAATTTATTATCTCCCAATGAAGACTATACCTGCTAAAAGAGTGAGCCTTTCAAGCCCTTGAGGTTTGGAATTCCTCTCTGATACATGAGAAGATAATATAATCTAAAAGCAGTGGTTATTAAAATTAGGATCAGCACAGAGTTAAGACTATAGTGCTAAAATGTCTCTGTATGCATCTTTAGCATAGGGATCTATCAATTTCTGGGTTCTGACAGATAACAACTGCGTGCGCCGATACACATGTGTTTTTTTCCCATGGCCCATCCTTCTACTTGGATCTGCAGTGCACATCTTTGCATGCCTTTCATTTTTCCACACATTCAAGTAAATCAACTTCCCATTCCAAGAACCTCATGTAGAGTATTTCATATTATCTATATGAAAGATCTTCAACTTTTAAACATATATTATTTCAATTATAACATCAAACAAAAGATATTGACGTAAGGGCTTAATTCTCAGGAACAATCTTATTTTGAAATTCTTGAGGAGAAATTAATGGATGTAGGTTTGAAAATTAAAATTTGCCAAAGAAGCTTTTACATTAAGAACATGGTATTGTTAATTAGAAATTTTGTTCATTGTATTACAGAAAGCATCTTCTACAGCGAGTCACAGGAAGAGTATAGTTTCATTCAACATTTTATGCATATACAACTACCTTAATTTCTAAAGTTGAGGATATTTGACCTTCATTTAGTCACTAGTTGTTAAATATTTTATTATTTTATTTTATCATATTCTTCAGCCTATGAATGTCAATAATGCAATGGGAAGAATGCAAAGGATTCAGAAATAATAAGATTCTAACAAACATATCATAATGAAAATTAAGCAATCACATCATTTATCAATTTAAGAGACTATATATGAGTATTTACCACAGGATATTCATGGCATGACATGAAAAGCAAGGGTAAGCTTTGTATACAGGTTATTCTGGCTCGGTACTACTGGTAGGTCCAGTTGTCAGTACTAACTTAAACTTTTAATTAACGAAGAAATAGAAAATTTTCCTATTCTTTGCTACAATGAAACATAGTGCTATTAAGTATATTGAGGTCTATTTGAATTGAAGAATGGTAAACAAGCCTAGTATTTCTACATGCTGAAGAATGAAGAGGAGTTGCAGGTGAAATTCTGTGTACAGATGAATGGATACGAAGTGATGTAAGATGCAGTTCCATGCATTACCGATGTTTTGGAGAAGGTACAATTAGGATAACTGCATAAGAGATAGAAGCAAAACAGAACAAAACAGAATTGTTGACCACCAGAGTCCTGGCAGGTTTTTTTTTTTTTTTTTTTTTTTTTTTTTGAGCATTATAAAAGAATATCAATGAAATACAGCTCCTCTTGATTCTTACAGAAACATAGCTGGGCATGCAGAAAAATAAAGCTATTGTTTTAGCATCAAATTTTTCCAAATAACTACTAAATAGCCATATTGTCAGTAGAAAGAAAAACACATAAAAGTTGATTTCTCCATCTGAATACTTCCTCACTATATTCTGTAAAGGTGGTAAATATTTTCTTTTTAAGAACTGCAAAGCCAAAGAAATACTTAAGTCTATAATCAGTACCAAACAGATGATTTACTATGTATGGACAGTGCTGGACGTGGGAGTGTACTGGGAATTTTTCAGTCTTCAAGGAAATTAAATTCTGAATGTTTTTAAGGAATTGATTTTCTTGAGGCAAGAAGAAATGCTTTTTCAATACTTACCTGTCTCCATCCATCCTCATGTCCAAGGGGCCATCCTTCCGAAGGGAGAAACCTCGCTCAGGAGCATCAAGTTGCATGGAGGAGCACCCCAGATCCAAAAGAACTCCATCAATAGTTCCTGGCTGCACTCCAGCATTTATTAACAAGGCCTCTGCCTCGCTGAATTGGCCGAGCATAGCTTGGATCTGTTTCCTGTAAATAAATCCAAGAGATAGAGAGAAGACTTCTGTTGTCATTAGTATTTCTTTAAGTCTCTGACCAATGGAGGAAGCACAGCCTATCACTGGATGGTTTACCAGAAACAAATACACTGTCAAGGACCACCTTAGCATTATACTTCTGAGAAAGTATATATTTAGAAATCAGAAAAAATCCTTTGTCAGACTAGGTTTTTCATTAAAAATTTCTTAAATTTCCGAGTAAGAAAAATAGTCCATGACATTCTTACAAAAGAATTACTTAACTTCCAAGAAAAGTCTAAATAGTAAGCATAAAAACAAAAGTAATAGAAATAAAATGTGGATACACATCATGAATGCTATTCAGTCATAGAAAACGAATGGATTACAGCTATATGTGCAACAATGCAGATGAACCAGAGATCATTATGCTAAGTGAATTAAGAAATGTATGGCAGTACAGGTTAACACATAACTTGCACTCATATGTGATCTATTAATACACTTCCGTGCATGTTTACCTGTACTTCGGATAGGGGTATTATATAGCTTCAACTTCAGAAATAAAACAAGAACAAAACTAAGGAACTCCTGAAGCAGCACTAGCTTCCAGCAAGAATTTCAAATTGTGCATCAAGCATCCAAAATCAACAGACAGGAAGAAGTTTGGATCACCATGTTGCTATTCTAATTCTCCTTCCTATACAAAGTGAGCTGCTGCCCTAAGGTTTCTTCAGAGGCCTTAAGGCAACTAATATTCACTTTGGAAGGAGAATGAATAAAGAGAAAATGGGCCACATTCTAAAGCTTTCTTTCTTCCCTTTGGAAGTAAATGGAAGGGGGTTGTATTTTAACAACATTGAACAATTCACACTTAGGACATTTACTTAAATCTTATGCCATTTAAGGAAAAACTAAAAGCTCTGGATGAAAGAGTAATTTCCGAATTACTGTTTTGGATTACATGCCAAATATTTACTGCATTTCTGTTGTTTCCAGTGATTATGTTATTTGGTGAATATAATGAGGGAATAAAAAACTACTAAGTCATGTTTCTTGAGTTAACAGCTGAGAGGAAAAGATATAATTTACAGAGAAATTGAGCTGGAGCTAATGATAGATAAATAAATGTTCTTCATGCTTTTGGAAAACATAAATGCTAATAAAATAGTATTGGAAAAGCAAAACCAATACCATTTCTGGATTGATGCATATTTCACTAGTCATTTATGCCAATAGCTGATATCAGACTCCTTTTTATTTTTTTCATTAAGTATATTTTTCTTATTTTACATATTGATCCCAGTACCTTCTCCTTCCCATCCTCCCATGCTCCCCAAAGACCCCCCCATCCCATCCCCCATCCATTCCCCAGGGAGGGTGAGGCCTTCCATGAAGGATCATCAAAATCGGGCAAGTCATTTAGGGTAGGATCTAGGTCCTCCCCCATGTCTCTAGGCTAAGGGAGAATCCCTCCTTGGGGAATGGGCTCCTAAAGTCTGTTTGTGCACTAGGGATACATCCTGGTTCCACTGTCAGAGGTCCCATAGACTGCCCAAGCTTCCTAACTGAGACCCACATTCAGGAGTCTGAGTTGGTCCTATACTGTTTTCCCAGTTATCAGACTGGGGTCCATGGAAAACTCCTTGTTCAGTTCAGCTGTTCTGTGGGTTTCTCCAGACTGGGCTTGACTCCCCTTGCTCATCACTTCTCCCTCTCTGCAACTGGATTACAGGAGTTTGGCTCAGTGTTTATCTGTGGGTGTCTGCTTCTGCTTCCATTAGCTACTGGATGAAGGCATATAAGGTAGTCATCAATCTCATTATCAGGGAAGGGCATTTAAGGTAGCCTCTCCACTATTGCTTAGATTGTTAGCTGGGGTCATCCTTGTAGGTCTCTGGATATTTCCCTAGTGCCAGATTTCCCTTTAAACCTATAATGGCTCCCTCTATTATGGTATCTCTTTTCTTGCTCTCCTCTATTCTTCCCCCAACTCAATCTTCCAGAATCTTTCTCTACTCTGACATCATGAATAGGAGCTGAGAAACGGCAAGAATTCTGTTTCAATCATCTCCATATCCCAACCTGAGGCTATGAAACTAGCCAATCATCCAACACTCATCATTGTATATGGATGAGACTAGAGTTGATTAATCACAGCTACTCACAACTTTGTTGACAAGAAAACAAAACCATGTTAAGCACATGGGGAATCATTCAGGAGCAAAGGAAACAAGGAAGAAGACTGTATGATGTGAAAGGTGATGGGAGATGTAATTCTATAAATATGTTTTTCTAATTGGTTAATGAATAAAGCACTATTGGCCAATAGGAAAGCAATGAATGTGGGACTAGGAGACTAGGAGGAGAGAGGAAGTAGTAGGGAGGAAATTCAAGGTGGAGGACCTACAGGGTAGAATGCCATGGTCTCTCTCTGGTAAGATAAGACCACGTGGAAATACTTAGATTAATAGAAATGGGTTAATATTTAAGACAGAGCTAGCCACTGGAAACTAGTAACTGGCCTACAGCTTTATGTGAAATACAGCATCTCTGCATGTTATTTGGGAATGGCGCGGTTCTGGGACCAGGCTGGTGGAAAAACCTTACTCATAACAGAAAAGTGCCTCATTTTTGCTACAGAGGATGTGATTGGCTTGTTTGAACAACGGCACAAAATTACAGTGAACAGAATCTGCTGATCAAGTAGCATCAGATATAGAGCCCAAGAAATCCCTATGCAAAGAAGACATGTTCAGCTAGGGAATCTTACCTTCAAGAGCATAGAAGGAAGAGAAATTTGTGGCTAGCATGTTTATGGAATCAAGTGTTTTTCACATACTAAAGTAATCACCATGTATTTAAATGTAAGATACAATACACACAGAAACACACATATATACACACA
The DNA here is from genome assembly GCF_943737965.1 of Phodopus roborovskii. Taxonomy (NCBI): domain Eukaryota; kingdom Metazoa; phylum Chordata; class Mammalia; order Rodentia; family Cricetidae; genus Phodopus; species Phodopus roborovskii. Next base: position 6,328,222 of record NW_026126417.1, on the reverse strand, counting down.
CACATACATACATAAATAAATAAAGTTCAGTATCATTAATCCAAATCCTAAATATCTGCTATCATATTTCAACTACTCTTCAATGCTTAATACAACTATAAAAAAATTATGCCTACTATATACCGAACTCCATGTGAGCAAAATACTGTTTTAAAATATGTTATTTACACCAGATGTCAAAGAACATATAATATTGAAACTGAATTTGCAGTAAGCACCAGTAATCTAATTAATATTTGAACATTATTATTAGTAAGAGTTCACTATTACTCCTGGGGCTGGAGAGGTAACTCAAGAGTAAAAGCATGGGTTAGCCTATATGTTAAATCTTTGAAATCACATGAAAGACCAAATAAAATAAAAAGCAAAAACCAACATGTTAAAACCATTAACAATTTTCAGTTAAGCAGTTACTTCTGTAACTTTTCTCTCTAGCATCACATTATATGACTCAAGTTAAGAAAACATGCTGCATAGCAGCCTTCCATACATAAACCTCTACCTACTCTAGGAACACTTTTAAACTCCACTGAGTTGCCAAACTCTCCATTCCATTAGGACTTCAAAAGTTCAGCTATAGATTTTTTTTTAATCTATCACATATTTGATGATATTTGTGACAGGCTGGCTATTTAAACAGACAGTATTTTAGGTATTGCCATAATGGTACTTTTCAATGAGTGGGTTTTAAGTAAGGAACATTAACTTTAAGAATGGAAATATGCCTCATCACCTCAGCTACAATGTCTTAAAAGCAAATAACCATGTTTCCCAGAGGGTGAAGGAATTCTGCCTCAAGGCTGCAACATTACTTTCTACCACAGACTTTCCAGCCTGCTGTCAAACAGATTTCCCACATGACAGACGTCATAGGTAAGTGAGCAAATACCTATGAGTAAATCCTCCTCCCACCAGTATGCTCTCTACCTCTTCACCTACCCCCTGACACACACAGGGTTGATGGGGAGGGTAGATGAAAAGCTGTATTACATGTGAGACTGGAAAGGTGGCTCAATAGTTAAGAGCAATTTTCTTGCAGAGTATCCAAGTTTGGTTTCCAGTACCCACATGGCAGCTCACAACCATCTGTATCAGCAGACTGGGGTGGTCTAACACCTTCTTTTGGCCTTCATTGGCATCTACACTCATGTACACACTCAAGTAAACATATCTCCACACAAACACCAACACATAATTTAAAAATAAAGTTAGTGTCCAAAAATAAAAAAGCATTCAATACATTTATATTATATATGAATTTACATAAACATGCACATGCACACACACACACACACACAAAATGACAACACAAAAATTACTAGCAGTTCAAGTTGAGTCAAATACATATAAGCAATGATCTCGCTAAGTTAAAGATAGAGCAAATGACCACAAGAAAGCCTTAATTCACAGTTGCTTTAGGATAGGAGGGATTTAATGAAGGTTTATTAAAGGTATGTATGTATGTATGTATGTATGTACACACACAGACAAATACAAATAACATCCCAACTACTGTCGCAGTTATACACTTCAAGTACTCTTTTCTTTCTCCTGGGTGGTAAGATTATAGACACAGATGATTTACTGGACAGTAAAAAAACGAAGAGATGACTTGAAAGCCTAAAAATGTTTTAACACTTACATACTTGTAAATATCAATACACAAAATGAATCATAAAAGGATGCTAGGAATAAGTTAAACACAGCAATAACAAAGTAGCTCAGTGAAAAGGCAATGCATTGAGACTTAGGGTGTGCTCTGAAAAATCTCCACATGTGTGCACATGTTAAAAGGGAAATGATAAACAATGTATTTATTATCCTAAATGAACAGAACAGCACATTAAAATTCCATAATACAAAAGGAAAATGAAAAGAAGCAAATACAAAAGAATTATATAAATAAAAGAAGCAAAAATTAAAAAAGGAATATTTTATACAAGTTAAAATATGTTCTTTGAAACACATAGAGACAGCTTACCTGAACAAGGAGGAGCTAACGGCCACTAGACTGATAGCTGGGAAGCCAGCATGGGACTGACTCAGGCCCCCTGAATATGGGTCTCAGCCAGAAGGACTGAGCAGTCTAAGGGACCTCAGATAGTGGAGCCAGGATGTATCCCTGGTGCACAAAAGGACTTTGCGAACACATCCCCCTTGGAGGGATAACTGCCTTAACCTAGAGACAGTAGAGAAGCCCTAGTCCCTACTTCACAGGACCTGTCAGATCTACATGACCCCAACTGGATGGCATTCCCCTACATATGGAATTGGGGTGGGGGGATGGGAGGGGAGGGTGTTTAGAGTGCATGTGAGAGGGCAGAGAGGATAAAAGGGAGGGAAGGAGGGAGGGAGGGGTGGAGGGGAGGGAGGGAGGGAGAGGTAACTGGGATGGGCATGTAAAATAATAAATTAAATTAAAAAAAAATGCTTTGACTCCAAAATTTAAGTTGAAGGACAAGTTACTGGGGAAAAGGATTTCTATTTTTGTTTCCACAGAAAATGAAAAGATGTGGATTCCTTTCAGACTAATGTGGTTTGATCATGCCAGACCGCCTGAAACATAGTACAAGGTGATCCTACATTCAAAACAGCTAGACAAAACAGCCCTACAAACTACAGCCAGGATATCTGAAACTTCTTCGAATCCCCCATGACAGTGCCCCTTACCAGCAGGAAGTAGTTTGGAAAGAACGATGCCTAAATTCCCAAATATTGTGTATAAATGTTTGTTTTCATTTCATTGGACTTTGTTATATAAAATTAAATAAAATAATAAGAAAAAAAAAGAAAAAAAATATGTTCTTTGAAAATACTACAAAAATTGAATGACAGTCCATAAGGATGTTTCTCAACTATGAGGGGATGCAGAGGAAAATACTTTAGACTTTATCAGACATCAAATATATCACAAGAGGGAATATTTCACAATTTCACAATATAATGCTAGTAAATTAGAACTAGATCAAATGAAAATATTCTTAGTAAACTGTAACTTATTAAAAAACTAACATAAGATATGTAAACTATAGTCCTAAAATTACTTAGAAATTGAATCTGTAATTATAAAGTCTCCCACAGAGAAAAAGACATGCACAGGTGGCTCCACCATGCATTCTTCCAAATATTTAGCTATTTAAGTAACCCTAATATTATATAAACAAAATAACATTGATATTATAATAAAATCTTCCAGAAAATAAAAGGGACAGCTATTTCAGCTCAAATCACAAGGCAAACAAAGTGGATTGGGGGTGGGGTGGGTCCAGGAACAGGAGAATCAAGGTATAGAGTCAGGAACTAGGGGGACAGATGGATCTCATTAGAAAAGAGAATGTAATAAATAGCCATGAATGGAACTGGACACTGGAACTGGAGAACAAGTGGGGGAGGGGGAGAAGAGAGAAGAATGAGGGAGGGAATATGGGAGAAACAGTACAATTAAGGGCCATTTGTAGAGTACTATGGCAATCTAATAGTCTATGCCCATAAAGATGGCTGCACTCCATCTTGGCTCAAGGACAGAGAGTTCAAAACTGTCCCCAGCAAGACATAAGACTTAATGGTCAAAGGTGTGGCTACAGTAGGGTGTTTGGCTGTCTTATTGTAAGTAACAACAACCCTGTTCTGAGGTGTGGTTATTCCTTATCTTTAAGGCCAGGGAACAAGAAGTTGAATCTAAGGTGTGGTTACTGAATCCTTAGAGAAAGGAGGAAGAAAAGTCTGTTTGTTCTGTAATACCATGTTCCCCTTTTTGGTTAAGGTGGTGAAAGAGTGGTGAAAAATAAACTGGTGGCAATTCAGTATAAACTGAATCTGCCCTCCTGATTTTTTTCTGTGTCTCTGTCTTTTCTTTATCGTCTATAGCTATCCTTTCCCTCATCCACACACCCCCTTAAGGTATGAACTCAGGGCTGCTAGGTTGGTTCTGATTGCAGCCCCACAAAGACAGCTTTCATTATTTAATATACTAGAAGCTTCTAAAAATATACATATAGGAAGGCAATCTAAATTGAGTTGTCAAATAATGATGGGTATGAAGAACCCCTACTTTTCATCTTTTGTAACCAAATGAAGTTACAATACCAGGATTTGGTTACAACTAATTGAGTTGTTAGCCAGAGGGGTTCCATGGGAAAAAATAATCCAGGCTGTTGTCAAGACTATAGATTGCTCTCCACAAATTGATAGTAAAGCCCCATTGCTGAAGACAACACCTGCACAACTCATTGAGCATGGGGAAGTCAAGCTGGTACCTGCATAGAGCCTTCACTCCTACTTGCTAGCATCTTTGTTACAAGAAAGTTCTCTTCATGCTGCCAAAAGGAAAACATAAATATCAACTCAACCACAAACCCTTCCATCTACAATGGTGTCCTATCTGCAAGATATCCTAGGACAATGGTGATACAAAGCTTACAGGAGTAATCAACCAATATTATATTTTACTGAAGACTTATAACCAGGAGATGAAGCCCACACCCCACACTGCTTGGGTCACATAGAACTGTAAGGATGGAAAAATTTAGCCTAACTCTCCCTAGACCCTGCCCCCTAGCCGTGAGTAGGCAAAAGGTCACATTCTTGACTATTTACAACAGGGTTGTTACTACAGCACCTGTGAGTGAGTAAACACAGGAAATGAGCCTTGTCACACCACCCAGAAGCCCTAGTGAAAGCAGACTTCCTGGGATAAGTGCAGGCTTGGATAGTTCAAATTAATTGGTCCACACTGGATGCTATGAGATGATTGGTTTATGACGCACGGGCTTTGTTGTAACCCTATAAAAACTGTCTAAACCTAGTCCTCTACCCCACGTGGAGTATGGCTGCAGACCCCAGTGCACTGGAATATAAAAGACCTCATGCTTTTGCATCAAGACTACTTCTCGTGCATGAATGATTGGGGGGGTGCCTTTCCTGAGTCGGGTCTTTCAGAACCAGCCCAAGAACATAGAATAAACCCAAATACTTCTGTTCTACTAAAGTAAAATAGCAATAAATGACTCCTGCTGACATTCTGCTATACACAGAGAGCAATGCCTTGTTCAGCCATCATCAGAAAAGCTTCTTCCTGCAGCTGAGGGAAACAAATACAGAGAACCACAGCCAGACATTTTACAGAGTGAAAGACCTTGGGATATTCAACTCTAAATGGGATGTGTCCATCAAATCTCTCCTCTCGGGGCTCAGAGAACCCTGCAGAAGAAGCAGAAAGAATGTAAAAGCTAGAAGGAATGGAGGATACCAAGAAAACAAGGCCTTCTTATGAACATGATTACCATATATATGAACTTTCAGAGGTTGAGGCAGCATGCACAGGAACTACATGGGTCCATACCAGGTTTTTTTTTTTTACATAAGATGGCTTTTAGTTTAGTATTTTTATAAGCTTTTTGGTTGTAGGAACAAAAGGGTCTTTGTTTCTTTTGTCTTGTCCTAGGCTCTTTTCCTTTTGTTTCTTTGTTTCATCCAAGTCTGATGTTACTATATTTTATTTCATTTTCCCTTAGAAGCCTGTTTGTTTTCTAATGAGAGAAAGGGAATGAATACAGATGAGAAGGGAGGTGGGGAGGAACTGAGAGGACTGGATATGGAGAGGATATATTATGTGAGGGAAAAAAAAAAAAAAAAACTATTTTCAATCCATGGAAAAAAATAACTAGTTTAAAAGCAAGACAAAACAAAAAACTAAAAAAAAAAAAAAAAAAAAAAAAAAAAAAAGCCAATGCTACAAATGCCAATTTATTCAATGGACAAAATAATGAAAAGCAACAGAAATCTAAGCAGATAAAATCAAGACAAATAAATATAAACAATGATTCTCTCTAGGTTGAGAATAGTGTATGACTAGAGAAAGCCACTGTAATTGTCTTAGGATAAGAGAGTCTTAACAAAAGTTATTAAAGTTACATATGTATGTATACACACAAAAATACTATACATGTATATAAATTATGTATAGTATTGTTTTAGTCAGTTTTTAGCATATCTTCAGGAGATAAGATTATCTGATCTGTAAAAAAATTATTTACTTGTTTTTAAGTGCATGGGTGTTATGCCTGCATGTATATATGTACATCCAGTGCTTGATACCCATGGAGGCCAGAAGAGGGGGATTAGATACCCTGATATTGGAGTTTCATATAGTTGTGAGCCACCATCTGCATCCTCTGAAAGAACTATCCGTGTTCTTAACTGTGGACCCACCTCTACAGCCCCTAGATATCCTGATTCTAAAAGTAATATGAAACAAAGATGTAACAATCTCTAATATGTAGCCCAGAAAATATCTCCTTAACATGGCTTCACACAAACGTTTATTTATTTAAAAAAAGTTAGTCCTGTAGAGTACATGCTGTGGAGTCTCCTACAATGTAGTTTGATCAGCCCCCAAACACTCTCTGATTCATCTTTTCCCTCTCTACCCACCCAACACTGTCCCTTTCCATTACATTCTTCAATACCAATTATTAGGAAAGAAATTAGAAAATCAGCAGGAAATAAAAGACATTTATTTATTTATTTATTTTAAAAAGCTGTTCTTCCTTGGTTTCCCCGATGTCTCACTTGACTGTTAATACGACATTCAAATCCTGAACAGATAACTCAATGCCCATTTCCTCTGAGCTGATATCACATTAAAGGTTTGGATCACTTACTCTCCCTGTTTGTGGGACAAAACAACGTAAGGAAGCCTTTATTCGGGCTGACATTTTCAGAGTAGAGTGAATCACAGTCGGGCAGGAGGGATAGTGAGAGCGGCTGTGGCACATGAGGCAGAATCATGAGATCCAAGTCCCAGAGTCTGCAAAGGAAGATGAGTGCCGGTGCTTCTTGGGCTTTCCTGTCTTTCCCCCTCTTTTATATAGCCTGGGATCCCATTGCCCTGAGTGGCATTACTCACATTCAGCGTGAGTTCTCCCTCAACTCAAGTCCTCTGGAAATGTCCACACTGACATGCAGATTGGTGTACCTCATAGGTGATTCCAACCCAGTCAACATGAAAATGATAGTTAATCAATGCAAAGTCCGTAGTCAGTCAATCTAAACACATTACTTTCAACATAGCATTTCATTTCTGGTCGTCAAAGGCTGATGTCTATCATTCAGTCCAATTTTAAAAGTCCCCATGACCTTTAACAGTTAAAACAGTATTCAAAAACCTAAAAGTCTCTTTTGAGACTCATAACAATCTCTTAATTGAGAGAAAAAAAAAAAAAAAAAAAAAAAAAAAAAAAAGCAGGGAAGAAAAAAAAAGTCCCAACATTATATATTTCCAATAATAGTACACAGCAACATTGTTTGGAAGGATGGAAAGGAAAGGGCAGACACAGAGGAAAAGGGAAAATATTAATCCCAGCTACTCCATGTTTACTACCTGGGGGTTGTGGTATCATCCAGGCTCCAGTATGTTTAGGAATCAACTATCCCTCTATTTCTGACAACTGTATCACACTTAGACTCTCTCTTGAGTCCACTCCATGCTGTACAGCACTCTCTTAGTGGACATTACATGATTCTGGCACCCCTAACATGTGATGTCTCCATTACAAGTTATATAGCTTCATGCAATGGTCTTCCAATGCTTCTGTCAGGAGAATCCTACCTCCCATACATCAGCTGGTTTCAGCCAATTTCTAGAACCTTCAGACCAAGCCTTCAAGACCACATAATTCTTGCATTTTGCATGCCTGAAAAGCATGCACCATGGAGATGCTGACAAGCTCTGACACCCATTCAATATGTAGTCTATCTCGTTTCTGTCAAAGCTGTCATGATTTTTGTACACACTGGCTGACAAACCTGGGGAAAAATTTCCATAGGTGACTGTTTGAGAGCAGGAAACCTGTTCATCAATATTATTCATTCAGGCTTTCTCCTTTCAAAGCAATTTGAATTTATACCAGTTGGTGCCTTCAATAAACCCTGCCCTTACTGTACTTTCCCAATATATTGTCTCAGTGAAGAGGTTGAGGTTTCTCTAATGATGCTAATACCTTTACCAGTACAGATGCTTTGTGTACATCTACTTTATCTCTGAAATTAAATTTGCTCACAGTCCATTTCTTGTCAAATTGCTCATTTCTCATATTTTCTGATCTTTCTCACTGAATATCTGACTAATTCCATCAAATAATAACCATGCTATAGCCTGGATATCTCACTGTCTTGAAATTTTCTTCAGCAAACAACTTAGTCCATTATATCTGAATTTAGTTTCATTAAACTTTTCTGCATGTAGGGAGAAAACAGCCAGGTGTGCTGCCTTCATGTTAGAAAAACAAGCCTCTAATCTAATTCGTAAAACAGGTTTTATTCTTCTCTGAATGCTTAAGAACCACATTCATCACTGTTAGCCCTTCAGTCAGAATTTTGCTATTCAACACTCCCACCGGAGTAGCTCATTAAGACCTGCTTACAGAATTCCAGGGATATTCCAACCCCTGCACCGAAATTCTTCCATATTTCACCCAGAAATCATTTTTAAAGAGCTAAAGATGACATGGTCAGTTTTGTCTCAGTAATAGCCTTGTGTTTCATGTGAGCTTTCTATGTTTCTTTTCTCACTGCTGTGACAAGATACCTGATGAAAACAACGTAAAGAAGGATTTCTTTTTGCTAGCAGTTTGTGAATTTAGTCTATAATTTGGTTAAAGACATGGTGGGTGGCACAAACAACTGTGGCCTTGGGGGCCTGAGTAAAAGCATCTGGTCACATTTTATGCACAGTCAGGAAGCAGAGAGAGACACATGTGCTGGTTTCCCTCAGTCTTTCTTGCACCTTTTCCCCATTTTATTCAGTTCAGGGGATGATCCTCCACACACTTGTGTTGGTTTGTTTCTTCTCAGTTAATTTCTATAGAAAATTCTTCACAGATACACCCAACAGTATGTCTCCCCAGTGAATCCCATTCCAATCAACGATTAACAATAAAAGGGCTGTACCACTCCAATGGTTGTTGTTCATTTCTTATCTTAGCAATTCTTACGTTTACTGAAGACTCACTTGGTACTCAGTGCATGGTATTCCACAGAGCTCCTTAAAACTTACATATGTATCTCACTGCTTCTGCTGCTAGTATATATGTCCCTAAGATTCTATTGATCATGTCATAAAGCATGTACATGTACAGGTTTATGTGTGCATGTGATAAGTACACGTGGACATCAGAAGGCAACATCAGATGTCATTTCTCAGTCCTGTCTTAAATACACTTAGGTAATGTGTGTGTTTTGTTGTGGTTAGTGTTTATCTGTTTGTTTGTTTTGCTATGTTTAGTTTCTGAGACAGGCTAGATTGACTGGACAGCAAGGTTTGAAGTCTTCCCATCTCTCCCATCTCTCCCTTCTCTACATTGTAATTACAAGTGTGCATCCCCATGCCTAGCTTTTGTATGTGAGTTTTGGGACTGAACTTTGGTCCAAGCACTTTACTGACTGCTGCTTTAAGAAAACACCTTAACCCAAAACAATTTAAATGAGAGGTTATTTTGGCTACTTTTCTGGGTGTTTAGATGTCCATAATGGAAGAGAAGGCAGGTCTGCATGAGCAGGAAGTTGAGAGATCACATATCAACTGCATGTGGGAAGCAGATAGAAAGACTGAAAGTAAGTAAGACATAAACATTCCAAGCCTGCCTTCTGTAACACACTTACTCCATCCAGGATCTATGGCCTAAGATTCCTATAACCCTGCCAAACACTCCCACCAACTAGGGACCAAGCATTCAAACATATGGTCCTATAGTGGTCATTCTCATTTAAACAACTATAGTTGGCCTTTAAAGTGGTAGTTAAATAAAGAAAAAAATCATATCCATTTAGACAATAAGAGTTTAAAAATATTAAAGGGAGATAGAATGAAAGTCTAACTTTCAAATGAAAAGATCAAAATTATGGCTCATGACATCTGGGATTTTAAAAGCAATATACCTAATTTTATTCTAATCTTTGTCTACATTCTTTCTTACAAAAAATATCTACTTTATGAATAGGCCTGAGGTAACCCTAGTACTAGGAGATATGAGGCAGGAAAGAAGATGGTAATTAATTCAAGATGAGCATAAGCTATGTAGTGAGTTCCAGGGCAGTGCACCAGTGAGATCTCTCTCTCTGTCTCTCTCTCTGTTTCTCTCTCTCTCTCTCTCTCAAAACAAAAAAATATAAAGTGATTATTTTTTAACCATAAAGAGATACCATGTTTCCCCTGAAGCTAATAATACTGGGGTATGCTGCTACAAACCACTGGTAGCACCGCAACCATACATCCAGAGGAAAAAGAAGGCAAACACATCATTCTTTATGTTGGAGACTCTCATTAGCTCCAAAACTAACTGTGGGTACTGCAAAATACTTAAGATGATTATCACAAATAGTTAATGGCTTTGATCAAATGAAATGAAAATATTAGATCTTCTGACCTCTTCCTGAGAAAAGTTTTTAAAATTTAAAATAGGCAATATGAGTTCTACTGAGATTTTACTTTATTTTTAAAGTTCAGTGGGAGTAGGACAAATTCATTCCTCTGAAAATGCAAATTAAATTATCTAGACTTATTCCAGAGGAAAATTTCTTTCAGCCACACTATTTACCATTGATATCTCTTTGAAAGAGGTTCCTATAAACTATAGTTGCTGGATTTTAGTTGCATGACTATTATGCCTCTTTCTCTATTTTAACAGAATATTTAAGTAGATATGAAGACCAAATAATTCATCAAACCAATAATGAATTTATATCAGAATTACATTATTATGTAAAGGAGGGTACCAGTTATTAGGCTGCATGAAGTGCAATGCAAGGATAGTCTTCAGGATCTGACATTCTGTCAGTGGTGGGCATTAGGCTTATAGCTTTCATTATTGTACAACCTATAAGCCAGTTCCTATATTACTAACATTCATTGTTGTGGGGGGGGGGTTGAATAAGAAGGGCTCCCATAAGCTTATATGTTTGCATACTTGGTCCTTAGTTGATGGAACAGTGGGGCCTTGTTGGAGGAGGTCTGTTACTGACAGTGGGCTTTGAGATTTCAAATGATTTGCACTATTTCTGTGTCTCTCTCTGCTCCCATTTTTTAGGTGTGATTCTTCATGTTCCTGCCACCATGGTGATGCCTTTGTTCAGCTGTCATGAACTCTAACACTCTGAAATTGCAAATCTAAATTCAACACTTTCTTCTAAGGGTTCTCTTGGTCATGGGGTTTTATCACAGTAATAGAAAAGTAACTAGGAAAAGGAGTTAACTGCAGTAAGGAGCATTTGTTATTGTTATTATTATTACTGAAAGACTAAATATGAAAAAGCATATATATTCTCCACCTCTAAATATATAGTACATGACATATGAAATTAATCACTATAAAGTCTGAAGGCTGAGGGTGTACATTTATAAAGGAGAACAAGTGACTAGTCATGATAGGTTTAGTCAATTATATGAAATTTCTTTTATTTTAAGTTCTATAGCACATTGCAACAGCCCTGCTGAGAATATTGAAAATAGAAAAAGGATTGCATTTACTGAATGTGACAGTACAACTAAAATTATAGTTTGAAAACTGAGGCAGGAAGCAGAAGGATCACAAATTTAAGGTCAATATGGGCTACGAGCCCCTAACTCAAAACAGCAAATGCATACCTTTAATCCCAGTCTTTGGCAGGCAGATGCATGCAGATGTCTATGAGTTTGAGGCCAGCCAGGATAACAAAGACTACATAGTAAGGCTCTGTCCCAACCCCACCTCACACACACACACAAATAGGCAAAACTAAAAATATAATGTTAAATTTGACTTCAGGGTCTGGGATTTTGAGTTACTTCATTACGAATGACTGCTTCTAATTCCATTCATTTACCTGCAAATTTCAAAATTTACTTTTCTTAACTGCTGAAAAATATTACACTATACAAATATACAACATTTTCTTTATATATTTATCAATTGCCAGATATTGTTCTGTTTCCATCTGGCTACTGTGAATATGCTATCAAAGAACATGGATGACTAGCAAGATATCAAGTCCTTTGGATATTGCCCAAGAGTACTACAGCTGGGTCATGTGGCAGGTCTATATTCAGTTTTTTTGGATGTTAGTTTTGAATCCCCAGCTATTTGTGCTTTATTTGAAATACACACAGGGGTCAGAAAATTACTAAGGGATCTTGGGAGGAGCTTTCAAGGGAGGGTAGATAGAACACATTGGTGCCAAATGCTAAAAGAAAACAATGGAACAGAAGAGTAAAATTAGGGTGGGAGTGGGAGGCAGATTAAAGGAGGGAATATGGGGAGTACTCAATATACTCAAATAAAGTTATTTGAAAAAATCATATGAATCCACTACTGTAAAAGCTTACACACATACACACGAAATTAAAATTCAGCTAGATTATAATAGGGCAATAATATCCCTACTAGATATAAAAGACTACCTAGTAAAAAGCCCAGACTACCCCCCTCCCCAAATGGGTTACTTCTTTTGGTGTGGTAGGTCAAGGAGAACCCACAGACTATCAGTTATTACAGGATATTGACAATACTCATCCCAAACTAGATGAAAAATTCCTATTGTTGAAGGCACCACATACTTGAGTCAGAACACAGAGAAATCAAGCTGACCTGGAAGTTACAACTCTGCTGGGTAAATTACACAGTGCTGAAAAGTGGTATGCATACCAGTGGAGGAGAAAAGTAACAATCACTTGCATCCATCTGTGTTCCCTGCAAGCTAGTCATGACTGGCCTGACAAGACAGGTCTACAGGTGCAATAGTAACACAAATGCCATGGGAATGATCAACTAATTTCTGAATTGATTTAAGTCTTTTTCCACAAGATGAAAACCCTACTTAGCACCATTATTGGTCTGGGAATCTATCGCTAGACAGGTCATTGGAGCAATAACACATAATTACTATTTTGCAAAATAAACATAATATTAAACTGACTCTTAATGACTTATTGCTGGACCCATAGATCAATGAATTTCTCAACCCTTATCATTGTAGACCCTATTTTTAGTAAATGGTTATTAACACATAACTCCCTTCCCCAACTGGCCAATGCACAAAAATTAAAAGATGGCACATATGCATTGCATTTGCTACTCCTCAGTTTGGGGATCATTGAAGAAGAGATAAATGAAGAGTATAAGGTCCACAGGTAGTAGATGATTACAAGGAAACTCTTCCAGACACAACAAGACAGTTGCACATATGAATTCATAGTAATTGTGAAAGTATGCACAAAACCTGTACAAGGCCAAGTCAAACGAAATCCCAGCATGGAGAAGGGAACCAGGCACAGAATCCCACCCCATCTCCACAGTGGTATTGGCAAGTTAGTTGCTGGAAGACAGAGAAGTAAGTTATTACCCTTCAATAGAAAGACCTATCCAGAAATATTTGTGCAGCACAAATTGATATTGATGGGTAAAAGACAAAAAACTATAAAGTTTGGTAAATGAAGAAGGTAGGGTAAATCTTGAAGATCTAATAAAATTGAACGAACACACACACACACACACACACACACACACACACGAAGCTCAAGATTTTATCAAAGAACACAGTTACTTTAGAAAAAAATTAAACAGAAATGTTTTACATAATTCTAAGCATAGACATAATACAATTTAAAAAATAAAGGACCAAACCATATACTTTTGTAGGTTTACATTTTCACATATTCATCTGTATTTGTATAAATAAACAAACAAAAAAAACATCAAATCAGTTGCAGACTTTCTGAACACTTCCATATCATATTTCTAGTAATGACAGGTGATAAGGTAAAAAAATAAGACATATTTCCCATTCTTGAAAAGCTCATAGTGAGTAACACTCCATACAAGTTTATAATTCACAAATAATTTTACTGTGATAATCAAATTTTCATCTTCACCAAAGCTGTATACATTATCTATACATTTTATCCTCCTATTACAATTAAAACAACTTGGACTGAAAAAACAAAACAAAAACACTTTCCATTATTTATGTTTAAAGTACACAAGTGAACCCAAAGGAAAGAGAATGAGTCCTCAATAAATATGTTACGATAGGTAAATAAAATAATGCTGAAGGTCACAGAGGCAGTAGTGATAAGACTAAGAAGTAAGCTCAGGTAAAAAATTAACTGAGTAATGCATGTTAACTACATACACATTTTTTTTTTTTTTTTGGGTGGGGGGAAAGAAAGAATTGCATGGTGGGGACAAATCTACCCAGTGCTCTTCTAGCAGCTACTTGGAGGATAAAAAGCAACAAAGCAAAGGAGTTATAGAGATCTATGTTGTGAATGGGCATGATTAGGTCATCAGCAATGATTATGACCCAGAAATCCCCAGCCTGGTCATAAGCCTTATTAGGTGCTTAAGAGTACGTATAGTTAAAGCCAGAAAGATGGCTTAGTATATAAAGTACTTGCCACCAAGCCAGAAACCCAAAATTGACACTGGAGATTACATAGTAGATTGAGAGAAATGGTTCCACAGAGACCATGGCACCTACTGTCACACAAAAATACATAAATAAAGTAAAAATACAAGTAATTCAAATATTAGTCTTGAATTAAATCTACTAGACTAGTATAATACTGGCTTAATCATTTCCATAAAGTGATCACATATCTGAACTTTAAAGGAACTGTAACAAAATCTGAGACTTAAATTATAAAATTATTAAATCGAACCATTCAAATTTTCCTGTCATTTGCTTCAACAACTTTAGTGATTTCATTCACCCTCAAGCATGCTTCACAAAAAATACTTATTAAAATGCTATTTGCAGGATCTGCAATCTCTAAGTTAGGTGTCACAGCATTCAGAAATTCTATGGGAATTCAGACAAATAATTTCTGTATGTGAGACAACAATTTCTGTATGTGACATTATAAAATGCCAGTTGTGTACTTAAACAATATCTAAAACACTTAAGGACTATTCAACAGGAGTCAGATCACACCTGTACTAGAAGCCTAGCCCACTAGCCAGAGTAGTTATGAGGTCATGGATCTCAGGAGAGAACCCACTACTACCACTCTACTAGACCAAAATAAATTTTTACTACATCCCAAAGTCTATCTTTACATTAACATGTAAGTGTAGCTTTTACCTGTTAGGAGTAACTTTTACTTATGTTCAAGACATTTTGTATATTGATACATTTTATGCACATTATTCTTGCCATGTTCTATGTATGTATACTTTTGCTTGTGTTCAAGACATTTTATATATTGATACAATTTGGGATATTTATCATGCTGCCCTTTATAGTTCTACCTTTTGTCTAGACATTTTTACTTTACCTCTATTTTAGGGATTTACATGTGTATTTATGTACATAGTTATATTGTTTAGGTATTTGTCCCTGCTTTACTCAGAGAAGTTTCAATCAGTTTTTTAGCCAAGTTCCTGAGTATTACAGATTATCTTCACTCATGTTTCCTTTACCTATGAGATTAGTCAGACATAGATGCTTAATCTTCATTCACTTCATAGACATGCACAATATGGCATTTAAATGTTTTAATATTAGTACTCCGTTGACATGAGACACTATTGCTCCTGACAGCACCATGCACTTTCCCAAAAATATGTTGGACACTGTTGTAATTCCTTCTGGAGTTCATCCTCGCTTCAGCTAATGGCCTCTTGGGCAAAGAACTGACCCATCTTGACTATTCATTTGGATATGCAGTCCTATGTTCTTGCATGAGACAAATATAGAAGACTGCCGAACCTTGCCAAGTCAGGGTAAGACAGCCTTTCTAACTCCCTGCTGTTGTTGTGGTCTGTCAAGTACTCTTGGCCTATCACAACTATTATTCTCTCTTCCTAGTTAGATATATTAGGTACTAGACTTAAGTTTTCCACCTTAGGACAACTCTATTGTAAACTCCGATATGTCTTCATCCTAGGACTAGATATGTAGGTCATTTTGTTCTCAATTTTCCTTTTCTTAGAGCACACTTGTTATTCACTGTTTTGTATAGAGTTTTGTATCAAGCCTAAATCTTTTCTTTAGACTAAAAGGGGAATTGTAGTGGGAAATTCACTTTGTCTCCTTCTGTGACACTGACCATGCCCATTAGGGGGTGGAGCAGGGGCAGAGATGACCTGTGGAACTAGGTCTGAGGAGGAGCCAGGGAATGCTCTCTTGCTGTTGGGACGTGTAGAGGAGAGCATCCGGTGGAACCTGCTGGTGTTCATCTGTCTAGGTTGTAAGTTATTTCTCCTGAATAAACATCTATTTGGCCTATTTGCTTATCCTGATCCTTATTAAACTGCAATATTTACCCCTCATCAAAGGAGCTTTTCTTTGCAGCAAGAGACCAGTACAGAAAACCACAACTGTTCATAATGCAGAGAACAATGGATCACGGGGACCCTACCCTTAATGATGACTGAAACTAGAAGATCACAAATCACAGGCCAACTTTGGCCTCATAGAGGAGTCCAGGCTAGCCTGTAATACTGAGATTTTTGTCTCACAAACAGGAAGAAAATTTAATGTTTCTAAATTTCTGACATCACATTGGAAATGAGAGAGTTAATTTTATCTCCTTAAAAACAGTATTTATTTTACAGTTAAGGTCTGACAAGGCTATAATAAAGAGTTTTAAGAGCAAGTAACACATTTACTTAGTAAAAAATTGAAATGTTTTCTTCTCTTTAATGTCACATGGTCCATTCAGATCTAATTTGAAATGCTCTGGCATAGACCACTAGGTAAGCTGGCATTTGGTTAGCTAGGGAGTCAAGGGACTTAAACTCCATGCATGGACTCATGGAGTCAAAGGCATACAGATGGAGCAAGAAAAGGGATAAACTTGCCTGTACCTGGTTTTAGTATATCTAAAATAATATCACTACACCCACAAACTTCCAAAGAATTTATTGCTAATTATAAGGGTTACTTTAAAATTAATACTAGAGAAATAACACTAACAAACATTGTGGTACTATTCAGAAAATCATCATCTATATTCAAAATAATATTCAATAATATCAACCAATACTCTTATAAAACACTAATCAGGCTTAAAATAAAAATAAAATTATAATACACAGCTATTTAGAATAAACTTTTCAATATGTATAATTTTAATATATATACACAGATTTACTTAAAATATGTTATACATATATGAAATAGAATGGTGTATTATATATAATTTCCTTGGTTCTAAGAAGGAGAAAGATCCAATTGGTCAAAATCAGTCATAAAATTTTAACCATGCTTCTGCAAAAAACAGCAGTGGCAAAGAGTAATGCATTGCTAATGGTTTCCAGTAGAATAAATAGCTCCTCTGACGTCAAAACTTTGTTACACTCCAATAACTGGCTCACTTGAAGTTTCAGTACAGCAAGTTACATGTCAGTTTTAAATAAAGTTATAAAAATAGAAAGGCTGGTGAACCAAATTGTCACTATGCAACCTAATACAATAAGATTTATGTCCAATAAAACATTAACAAAGATGATAAATTATACCAAAATAGCATCTGATGGTTTAAGGTGCCCAGATTGTCAAACTTCAAATAATAAAATACTATATTTTACTTTGTCTTTTTCTGAAGGGATATGCAACTGAGTGACCCAATGCTGGTATTATATTGATAGAAATGTTCACAAATCCCAAACATGAAACAATTTTTACTCCACAAAACACCCCTAGATCAGTATGAAAATATTCTGTTTTGGTACACAGAGAAGTAAGGAGTGCAGTGTGTATACAATTCAAAAGATAGGTTGTTATACCAGTAAGGATATCAGTTGTTTTCAAAATGGTTGTTGCTTAAATATATGGTAATTTGCTATTTAAATAACGATAGTGCTTAGAACTAGAATTGAAACTATGAGTTGAAAAGCCTTGAAAGATCCATTCTAATCACATATTATAATTCATACTGAAAAATCTGGATATGTAATATGTTTCATGATAAAGGGGATGCAGTGCAATCTTTTAATGATTCAGCCACCTGCTAACTAAACAGTGCACAATCAAGATAGTAATCTCTCTATGACAGTTCATGAGGTGAACTGGGTAGACTGTATGTTCATATAGGCCCGAAAAGAAAATAAAAATAATTTTCTCAAAAACAATACTTATTTAGCTAATGTCAAAAGAAGATAAAATCACTGACATAACAATTTCTATGTAAGAAAATAAATCACAGTATTATTTAGTTAATATTTCTACATAAAATATTTTATTCTTGTGTGTGTGTATGTTTTAACCATAAAACATAAATCCAAGCATATATAGGCACTGTTCTGTTCCTTTGTGACTTCACACTCTTTTTTCAAGGAGGGTAAGGACAGGAATTGAGTTTCACCGTACAAATTCTATTTTCTAACCTCCCCAGGTAGTGACTTCAGCCTACTTAAATCACCTGAATGACTCCTAGCACTTCAACGTAAATTCAGAGACTTAAATGAAATGTAATATATGTGTAAAGCCCCAGAACAGTGCTCATTGTATGCAGCCTCCATGTACTGACTATGTGTAACTACTGAGAGTTATTAGGAAATAAAGATAATTGTCATTGTAGAGTTAGAATGCTAATAGGGATGAGGGTAGGTATGCATTATAAACTATTTAAATTATGTAGTTCAATGGATGGCATATAACATCAGAAATGAAGGGTACTATAAGGTAGACAGACCAAAATCAAAACTGTCATTTTACCAAGGTGGACAGTAGAATAAATTGATTGTCAAACAGAGATTTTGAGAACGTGCATGATGACTCCTGCCTATAATCCTTGCTATTCACAGAAAGCTCCCTGTAGCTCAGGAGTTTTAGCAACAAATCAAAACTCCACGAACAGGTGAGGAAGGAATATTCCAGAGAAAAAAAGCATGTAATGCACAGCCTTCTAAACAACTTGTTTTATGTAGCTGAGTCTTTTTTTAACTATTAAAATTAGCATGCGCTCTAATAGGTTTCATTAAGGCACCCGCACCCACATGTGCCATTGTACTTTACTCTTACTCCTTCCTGTTTATCTCCACCTTCCTCTATATGCATCGCCATCCTTATTGGTCTCTTTTCATGCCCTTATTTATCCTTCTCTTAGCTTTACTGTCATATTATTTAATTATTCCTACTCCCCTATTCTTTGTCCCTTTGGGTCTGGTCCTCTCATCTCACAGCTCCCTTTGTACTTTCATGCCAGGAATAACAAGGAAGCCCAATAACAACAGCAAAGTGATCAAGGTACAGAGAAACAAATGAAGCTGTACATGGTAGGGATTGGGAGCCACAGGAAACATTTCATTTTCTATATGACAGTAACCATTACAGAGTTTTGAGCAAGCAAGTGGTATCATCTAACACAGCCTAGAATTATTACTTAGTGGCTGTCATTTTCAGAATTGATTAGGAGACAGGAAGACTATGTAGAGACTACTGAAGAAGAACAATGGTGGCTGCTCAAGTAAGATGGATTAGAAGCTGCTACTCTGACACAGTAGATGAAAATAATCAGAATAACAAGGTACAGAGTATTACAAATACAAAAAGATTGGAAGGGTTTCAGCTGTAACAAAGAAGGGTGACAAGACAGCTGGGAAATGGCAGGAGAGCAGAAGGCACCATACAACCAGCTGCAGCTTTCTGTATGGGGAGGAAGAACAGAAGCCTCATTCAAAAACTCATCCGCCCTAGTGAAGAGACCAGGAGTCCTTCTCACAAGATTAGCCCAGTTTTCTCAAGCACTGGATCAGGTTGGGGAATCTGGTCATAGAATTGGAGAAGGTCCATTTGTTATTTCCAAAGTCTTGGAGGGCTGTAGCCTGGTATTTTAGAGGGAGCCCCATGTTGAGACTATGTTACTCTGGATGCCATGTTGTGGAGATGAGGGACCTGGAAGCCAACATGCTGAGTTCAGGCAGCAGGAGAATCAGAAGGAGCAGGAGCAGAGTGCTTAGCAGCCATGCCCTGTGTAGCACAAAACAGAACTCACCACTAAAGCATAACTGCTGGTAATCATAGCTTCAAGCCTAAGGTCAGAGGGTGGTTGGACCTGCAAAGCCACAAATCTGTTACATGGTTCACTGCCCGTGGCATTAACCCTGAAGAGAGGTTACTGTGAGCTACTTACTCTCACAGCACTTGTTGCTGAGTGAGAGACAAAACAAAGAAAAATGACAACAAAAGCAAAACCCAAATTCATACTGTTTTAAGTTTAAAATTTTGTTTTGGGCAGAATTCATAGATTCCTAGGCCATATATAATCCACATGCCTTAGCCTTTTTATTTAAAAATTTATCATAAAAAATAAAAAGAAATCATGGACACACTCCTATTCAAAATAGTCTAAATAAGTAAGTAAATAAACAAATAATGACAAAGGGGATGTGAAAGAAACCAGAGAAACATATACTCAATTTTGTTTACACATATTTTCTTTGTTGGATGCATTATGCCTTATTTCTCTTTTTCTATTGTTATTTCATTTCCCTTCCTCACCCCCCTTTTTTTTTTTTCGTCACTCCTATCCTCTTCCTTAATTTCATTTATTAATAAGAGTAACTTTTACTCTGAATAAACTTTAGCTTCACAAATTACTACTTTGTAAAAAGGATTTACTAATTTTCTTGGTGTGTATGGTTGTTTGCCTGAATATATGACTGTACACCATGTGTGTGCTTTGATCCCAGAGAGGGCAGCCACAAGAAGGAATTGGATCCCTTGAAACTAAACTTATTGGCTGTTTGAACTGCATGTGAATGACAGTTTTCTTAACTACTGAGCCCCTTCTCTAGCCTCTCTACATTGTTTTTTGCATTTTCTGTTCTATGGTCATTTGAAATAGATTACTAGTTTTTGTCAGTTTTAAGTATACATCTGTATTTGGTTTGATTTTATACCTGTTGTTCTATCCTCTTTTCTATTCTTGGAGAGGTACTGATGATTGGGACCTTCAGAGAAGGAGTCTTACTAACATTACCAAACTCAGAGAAGATATAGAGTTCAATAGATGTACTAACCACAATCCAGAAGCAGAAATCCCCAGTACTGCCTTCCCCCCAAGAAAAAGGAAGCAAACACAAGAAACATGTACATCTAAAGCATCACAGCTCCTTTCCAATAGTATAACTCTCTACTTACTGAATCCAATGAGAAAGTACAGGACAATACACTCAAAAGGATTTTTATAAAAATGTAAATGACTTCAAAGTGTATAAGACAAGCAACTGAATGAAACAACAAAATTCATGATGGACTTGATAGGAAATTCAGCAGCTGAAATGACAAAACATCAGTAACATGCATGAGAAAGGTAGAAGGCAATTATGATTTCTGAAAAAAAATTTAAAAAGGCATATATTGCAAAGGTAAAGCTCAATAAACCGAATAAAAATAAGGAAAAGAAAACACTAACAACCCAAGTAAAGCAGAAGAAAAAAATATCCAACCTGGAAGATAAGGTCAAGGAAATATAACATTAAGATACCATTAAAGAAAATAAGTTCCACAAGCACAATCACCACCATAATTTTTAAAAGTTATGGGACATGATCAAGAAAATAGATGTAAGATGTCCTATACTAGAAAATGAACTGAAATAAGAACTAAAGGTAGAGAAAATTTAAGCAATAAAATTATAGCAGAAAACTTACAAAAATCTAGGGAAAGAAATCAATATGTAAATACAAGAGACATGTAGAACACCAAATAGACATGATTAGCATACAACCCTTCAACTCCAACATTATCTTCAGGGCACTAGAACAACAGACAAAGAAACAACATGAAAAAAGGCTACAAGGGGAAAATGTCAACCCACTCATAAAAGTCAGTCAATGAATCAGCAACTGAAGTGAACAAGAGTCCTCAAAAGACCAAACATAAATGACTAATAAACATGAAAAAAAAAAAATGTTCAACCTCACAAGCCACCAGAGAACTACAGATTAAAACTTCACTGGGATTACATCTCAACCTAATTGGACACTAAGAAAACAAGTAACGATTGATGCAAGTTTGGATGTAGACAACAAAGAAGCCTGGAAATACTTTTGACAGGAATGCCAACTAGTCCAGTCAGAATGGACATCCCTATGAAGTAAATATTAAATAAACAAAACACAAACAAATAAAAAACAACCAATAACAACATTGTATATGGCTCAACTACAGCATTCCTGGGAATTTACCCAAAAGACTGTATGTCATACAGAGAAAACATTATTATTCCTGTATGTCACTATTAGTGGGGAGATGGGAAATAACCTCTTCCCACCACAGCCAGGGAACTGATAACAGACCAAAGCACAAATACCATAGAAGTCCAACTTAGTGAATCAATTAATTGTATTAGGGTTACTTACAGGAATGTAGGGGAGGGGCTACTTACAGCAGCACAAACTCACAGCTGTATGACCAAAGCCCACCCCAGCATGGGTGGCAGCGCGTCATGGCTGAAAACCTGGAGCACACTGCACAACCTGCAGGCACCTCGGTGGCTTGGAGGTCATCCTCCCCTGGTGGCTCAGTTAGTCTGGGCCTTTTCTATGCAACTTGGCCTCAGTCTGTTTCCTTTAGGAAGTTATGATGGCCCCTATTTCTTTCAAGCTCCTTGGCTTGTCATTGCTTAGTGGGTCTCTGTTTCTTCCAGGCTGCTTGGTCTGAGAAAGACTCTCAGGAGTCTTCATTGCTTACAAGTTCTTGGGAAGGAAAAGGCCCAGTCAATCTGGCCAGTTTCAGGGCTATTCTAAGTTGGTTACTTCCTGATGAAATGAGCTTCCCCACAAAACAGAAAGTTTCAATCCCAGAGGAAACTGGTGAACAATATCCTAAACAATATAGGTGGCACTATTTACAAAAGCAAACTTAAGAAACAAATTTAGGTGTCAAAACTTAGGTGGATAAAGAAAATTTGGTAGGTAAAAAGCTAGAGGCAATCAATGGCTTCAGAAGGAGGGAGAATCAGAATTTTTCAAGCCCCTCCATATGGGTTATCTGATTCCAAGGGGTCATTTCTAAACATTTGTACATATGAGACTCACTAAATGGACTCACTCATGTGTGTGTGTGTGTGTGTGAGAGAGAGAGAGAGTGAGAGAGAGAGAGAGAGATTTGGGGAATGAGAGTAAATGAAGGGGGAGAAGAAGCAGTGAAAATTATGTAAATGCATTACTCATGCATTTAAACATTAAATTTAAACATTTAAATTTTAAAAATCACGAAGAAGATAGACATGGTGGCACAAGCCTTTAATCCCAGAATTTGAGAGACAGAGACATATGGATATGGATGAGTTCAAGATCAGCCTGGTCTACAGAGAGAGTTCAGGGACAACCAAGGCTACATAGAGAAACTCTGAAAGAAAATAAATAAATAAGTGGATTACAATAAAGGAAGGGGAATGAGGAAAGTGGCTATTTCAACTATAACATGCAGAAGTAGCTTTCACCCAAAACAGTAAATGTTTGATCACAAATGAAAAGAAGGAAGTATGCTGAGAAGAAAGTTCTAAGAAGTAGTAGCAAGACACAAGTACTTGATATGGACTACAAAGCAGATAAGTTCTCAATACAGAATGGACACTGGACCTGGGACATTGGAAGAAATTTCAAGAAAGATGAAGTTGAGTAGATCAAACAAGCTCATAAAAGCAGACAAAAATCAGTTGACTTCTGCAGTCAAACAGAGCTGCCAGCATTGGTAGCCTTTCCAAGCTTACAGAGTGCAGAGTATGAGAAGCTGTGTTTTGGGGTAGTCAAAATGTGAGCAAAGCAGATTTTGTTGATCCCTCCTAGAAGGAATCTCCTTTCCTGTAGAGAGTGTGTGTGTGTGTGTGGGGGGGGGGTGGCATGGGAGGGAGGGAAGAAAGGAGGAAGAGAGTGAGGGAGGGAGAGGGAACTGGGATTAATATGTAAAATAAGAAAAAAAGAAAAAAAAAGTGAGCAGAGGAGAGGATGACAGAAGCAACTAGGTGCCTGTTGTTGAGATGGTTAAGAAAGGATGATTTGCTGAGGAACAAAGCATCTTTCCATTCAGGACATGTTAAGTACCAATTTTTAAGCAGCTAATTAAACTAAATGGAACCTGAGCTTAGACAAAAGGTTAGGGCTGAGTATATAAATTCTAGAGTGACCAATAAAGCAATAGCCTCAACAGACAATGTATCTAATTTTGAAAAAGAATATCTAGAGGAAAAAGGCCAAGGGCAAAGGCTGGAGACACATCACAACGAGTAGTGCATTACTGGAAACTGGGAAGGATTATTAATGAGGAGGCAATGACTCTGAGGCCTAGAGAACACATGCTCAGGAACAGGGAACAAGGGGGTTGGTGAAGGATGGGTGGGGGTATGAATATAAAGAACAATTCATATCTTGTTGGATCCCAACTCTATATGAAGTAAGTAGGTGAGGTGGTAAAGTCATTTTATTTTATTTTTTTTAAAGGAAAAGGAAAGGGAATTTAGCAATTTAATGAAAATGTGGAATGAAATGCCTATCTAGGTGAATGGAAGTAGGAATATTATTGCTAATAATAAAAACCCCTTTCAAACTAGAAAGATTGTCCTTGTAGGTTATAATGCTAGCTCCAGCCTCTTCCTAAAGTAGGACTCTGCATTCTCTTTCCTTACTCTATACTCTCCTTAGCACTTTCTAACAATACATACTTTATATTTATTCATTTTATAACTGTTTCTTCACTAATTCACTCACCCTTGGCATACAGGATACATTAAGGTTAAAAGGTAAGCAAAGACACAAAGAGGGAAGTGATAGACAGGGAAAATACTATAGTAACTGAAGACTGAACAGATGTTGAATGTTCTCAAGGACTTTTACTATACAGGATGAGTATTTTGGTAAATGTAAAAAGAACGGAAAGAAGAAATAAGAAAGAAAAGTTTGAAATTGGAATTTTAGGGTATGGGTATTTCTGTATAAGTGAATAGCTAAGGTAGAATAGTAGGAAAACTCATTTAATGGAAAGCAGGCACAAAGAGAGCAGGTTGCTAAATAGAATTAAAGTATGAGGACTGTTTAGTGATATAATACCAATACTATCTTGTGGAGCATCTTGTACTCAACATTCCAAACACATAAGACTGTGGGAGTTGTTAGGAGCAAAGCCTGACATGAATGCATGTACCTACATGCCCTCCCTCACACACACATCCTGTGGGATAATCCTTCTGTACAGTGTATGAATATATGTCACTATGATTGATCTAATAAACAAGCTGACTGCCCAATAGCTAAGCAGAATAAAGTCAGACAGGAAAGCCAGACTTAGAGTGATGGGATGAGGAAGGGGAGAGTCCGAGGAGTCGACAGCCAGAGGGAGAACAGGTCAGACACACAATATGGGATAGAGATAAAAACAATAAGCCCTAGGGCAGCAATAGATTAACAAAACTAGGTTAAGTTATAAGAGCTAGTCCACAGCAATCCTGAGCTATTGACCAAGCGTTTGTAATTTATATTAAATCTTCAAGTCAGTTACTTAGGAAGCTGCTGCCAGTTATTTGGTAACAGGTGGTTGTGACAAGAAACTTCTCCATATATATACACATACACACACAATGTTGATAGCACAGAGTTATTAGGAAGAAATCCTGATAAAAATGTGTGCTCACACATACACACACACACACACACACACACACACACACAAACAGAGTGAATGGCACTGAGTGTTACCAACACTTTTTCCTGCCAGCCTGGTCCCAGAGCCGTGTCAGCCCCAAATAACACAAAGAGAGGCTGTATTGGATATAAAGCTGTTGGCCTGTTACTATTATTTCTTATTGGCTAGCTGTATCTTAAATATTAACCCATTTCTATTAATCTAAGTGTTTCCACATGGTATTATCTTACCAGAGAGGGGGTCCAGACCTCTTCTCTCAAGGGCCTACATCTTGAATCTTGTCTACTACATCTCCCAGAATCCTTCTTGTCTCCTAGTCCCACCTATCTTGCTTTCCTATTGGCCAATAGGGCTTTATTCATTAACCAATAAGAGAAACATATTAACAGAATGACATCTTCCATCAACAGAGTCTTCTTTTGTTTTCAGGTGCTCTGACAAATCACCTGAGTTAAAGAAGTACAGGTTTATTTTGCCTTTGAATTCAAGGTGCAGTTCATCATGGTACAGCAATTAAGGCAGCATACACTTGAAACAATTTGTTACATTATATCCAGAATAAAAAACAACAATAAATATAAAACAAAAAACAAAGCAAGGGTAGTGAATGCATGCTACTACCCAGTTCCCTTTCTCCACTTACATAGTCCAGGATTCTGGACATAAACAGTACACATAGTAGTGAGGTTGTCCCACCTTAATTAATACAATACACTGGTAATCTTAGATGCCTATAGACTGGTTATATTATACTGGTTTATAATAGAAAACTGATGGCTTTGCAGAAAGTAAAATTGATGCATAACTATTTTTGTACTTACACTTCTTGGCTACTTAAATTTGTTCTCTTAGGAGGAGTTGAAAGCATGCAATGAGCAACATGTGAACTCCTGTTATTGTGTGTTTCTAGGTGACAGAGCTAAAGTCATCAGACTTGGTGGCATCTCACTGTCCCAGACATTTGTATAATAGAGAAGCTTGTGAATTTGAAGTTAGTTAAAATGTTTGGTTAACCCAAAGCCAGAAACTTTATTAATTGTAACATTTACTGATAAGAGGGTTATTTGCAGAGAGTGAAACAAAATAAAACAGGAAGTTTCTCACTCAGCAATAGGAGATTGGTCCCGAAAGGGATAATTCTTGCCTGTTGTGGCAAGAGTGAGATGCGAAGGAGAAAAGCAATAATTATCTCCAAGAATAAAATATATGTGTGGTACTGACAAGCAAACAGGAAAATGGACAGTAGCAGAACCTCACAGAATAAGGTATATATCATGAGGCAACTAAGGAAACACTCTGTTAAAAGAAGAAAGAAAAACACAAATCTAATGATATTGATTCAAAATTCATTCTTTTCCAAAAATATCTGCAGAAATTCCTGAAATTCTTCCCTTAAACCTCTAACTACAAATAATGCAAGTGGGCTAGGAAGGTGAAAGCTGATGTTGACAAGGTGGCTGACCTGATGTATTTTATTAGTAATGCAGAGATAACAATGTTTAGAATGCTACTGACAAGTCAAAGGTCACTTATAACAAGGGAGAAGATGCTTTTTCTGGCAGCCTAAACACAACTAAAGATTTTTTTTAAACACATAAAATCAACTAACAGAAGGTTGCTATGGTCTTTCAATCAATAATTTTGTTAACTCTGTTACGAATACAGTCTAGAAAGTTATGAAATTAAGCTCATCTGCCCCCACTTTTAAGAAACAGAAATGCATGAGACAAATAATTCAGGAGAAATATCACTCCTAAAACACATCACCTATCACATCTAAGCATCACACCTAAATATGACACCTAAAACACTACTGCAATAAATATCTTATTAGAACAGTGAACATCAAAAGCAACATTATCTGTACATTTGTACAAGATACTAAAATTACTTAACAGAATGTACATAAAGATGAGCATTACTGCATTAATGACTTAAAGAAGTCATTTCACCATTAGGAAACAGTTAAGTCACCTATAGGATACAAGCGACAAGGAAACAACTGGATTTAAGATGCATAAACTTTCCAATAGCAGGAAAGAAAACCTTATCTGAGAAATGATATATTTACCTATTATAATACTGGATACTGTAGGGACCTAAGCACCTAAAGGCATGAAGAAAAATTAGAAATCATTATCATCATTAAAGTATAGTTTGTTGAATGTAATATGTATAAAGCTTTGGATCAACATCTCATAAATTAAATTTCAGGAATTGCTTATGAAGGAAGTTTGGCCTTGTTTTCAAATGCAAAAAAGTTGATAAAGATTAATTTACCTCAGGTTCTGCACATTTCCCTGCAGAGTGGTCAGTATAACTCTTAAGTTTATGGTTGGTTATAAGCTATTATCTTACATTTTCTCATTAACCCAGTCAACTGGTAAGCACTGTAAGATTTTCATTAAAGAATGATTCTTGTACTGCTCATTGATTATCTCAAAGAATCATG
This sequence comes from Phodopus roborovskii, assembly GCF_943737965.1. NCBI lineage: Eukaryota > Metazoa > Chordata > Mammalia > Rodentia > Cricetidae > Phodopus > Phodopus roborovskii. The sequence continues at coordinate 6,300,147 of NW_026126417.1, read as the reverse complement.
TGTTTCTTAAGACTCAGCAGCAGAACTAATGGGATAAAAGCAGAGAAGAGTAGATGGAAAGACCTGTGTAAAAGGTATTATCTGATCGATGTATGTATTGAAGACTTCTTTAAAGAGACTGGTGGGCTTTTGTTTTGTAGGAAATTTAAGAGATGCATTACACAAACTTGGTATTAACCACTTCAGTAATAAAATGGGAAAAATAAAAATACCAAATATATATGTGTACTGTAGAGTTTCCTGAAATAAATTATAAAACATCATTAAAAAGTAATTTCATTTTCATTATGTGAAGAACAAAAACAATACATCTTTTTTTTTAGTTTTGCTTCATATTCTGAAGAGACAAAAATAAAAATCAACCACATCAAAAAGAGAGGAAAGTGAAGACCCAATGCAGTTTACAGTAAGTGGTTTAATCTGTGGTGATATATTGTTTATGATATAATAAATCTGCTGAAGTTCAGAATGCCACACTAGTTAGCCATAGAAGCTAGGCAGTGGTGGCACACATCTTCAATGCCAGGACTCAGGAGACAGATGGATCTCTGTTAGTCCAAGAGCACCCTAGGCTATAGGAGAGTGAGTCAGCCTAAAATGGAAACAGAGCACATGTCATTAATCCCAGCACTAGAGAGGTATATAAGGGAGAAGCCTAGGGTCTCATGGGAGATTTGGTTTCCAGGCACAGGGAAGGCAGGATCTCCATTTCAGCCTTGGTAGAGGTAAGAGATACTGGCTGGATGCTATTCTTTTCTGACCTTCAGCTTGAATCCCAATACCTGTCTCTTGGTTTTTATTATTTGTGCTACATTAATCTGTTGGGAAATATTAAATCTCTACTCACAAGAATATTATAATGGCCAATAGGAAAGCAAGATAGGCGGGACTACGAGACAAGGAGGATTCGAGGAAGTAGTAGGGAGGAGTCAGTATGGAGAGACTGGGGACACCAGATGCCAGCCCCATTCCCCGACAAGATGAAACCACGTGGAAATACTTAGATTAACAGAAATGGGTTAATACTTAAGACAGCTAGCCGATAAGAAACTAGTACCTGGCCAACAACATTATATCAAATACAGAGTCTCGGTGTGTTAATTGGGGCTGGCGCAGTGGCAGGACAAGACCAGCCGCGGGAGGAAAAACCTTACTCCTTACAAGTAAGAATGGAAGAAATAGTCTTCCCTAGGGCAGGGCACACATATTAGTTATCCAATACTAAATGGTCAACCCTGAAAACAAACATACAAACACATTATACATATTTAGTATTGTATTTGTGAATTTAGAAAAATATAAATTTCTAAGTGTATATATATGTATAATATATACACACACACACATATATATGTATATATATGTATTTACATATATTCATGTAACAACAGTTAAAAAAAGGACATGAATTTGAAAGAGAGTAATGAGGGGGTATATTTGAGGGTTTAAAGATGGGAAACAAAAATGATATAATTATATTATAAAATGAAAAATAAAAGGAAAGAAAACATATCATGTATAAAATAAAGGATTTTAAACTAAAAGATTATCATAATAGACTGTTCATCCCCAGTAAAAGAGAATTCCATGAGGTAATATATAAAATTTTCCAAAACTTCTGTTATTGTAGAGATTGAGCAGAAATACAAGTAAGGAAAATTGATATGAGGTAGGACAGCCTTGTACTCTAAGAATTTGCACAGCTGAGGTTAGAGACTCTTAAGTCTGCATCAAGCATATACTATAGAGTAAAATCCTGTCTGAAAAAAAGGGGATGTGAAAGTCTGGGGATACCAAAGAGGCTCTATTGTTCATGGGGAAAAAGAATATTCAACAAGAAACAAACAAATAAGAAGGTTTTAGAATCACTTATAGGCTACCTTCGGTTGGTTAATAACCGATACATACATGAACTAAAGGAATTAATGAGGATCAAAATACCAACATCTCAAAAGGAACTGAAAATATAAGCCCCCAATACACATATAGTTTGGAAAGATAATTTACTCACTAGTTATAATGGAAAAGCTTACAACTTTATCAACTATTAAAGCAAATATTGAGCAGAACTAGCTCTGGATTAAAGGGTGCTCTTTTAACTTAAGAAGCCAAAATCAAGAATCAAAAGTATCAAACCTTTTCAAATACCTTACATACTTACCATAACAAAAGTCAAGATTACACACACTCCTTACACACACACACACACACACACACACACACACATATATATATATATATATAAAAAACAAACTTCATAATAATAGACATCTACATCTACTAAGAAACTCCAGACACAAAAAGAAATTGCCTGGAATGAATAAAAAACTTATAAACAATATAGTCAGGGACCCACAGAATACAATAACAATACAAGTCATTGGCATAGCAACAGTAAAATAACATATATATCAGAAAACAGAAGAATTACTGCTTTAATTAAAGTTTTGGAAAATATTTGAAAATGGATGATAACTATCATTTTTGAGATGAATAATATATGATGAGATCCACTGAAGATTAGTAAAGAAAAGGAAAACATCCCAAATAAACTACACATCCAGGAGAGATGGTCAAAGGAAGACACTGGTGAATGAAAAGATGGTATGAAGCTACCAAATACATGCAGCAAACACCTAAAGGGCACGGGACACGGACATTCATAGATTTTAGCACAAGAGACAGAAAGAAAACTATAACAAATGATATCATAATGACATTAAATAAATTCAGTCATAAACAAAGATCTTAAAATGCATTATGTATAGTGTAAAAAAATATAAAAATAATGAGATGTTTCTTGTCAGAAATAATATAATCTATACGACAGTTGGAAGAATGGAAAGAAGAAAAAAGCTGTCAAGCCAGAATCCTATACTTGGTGAGAGGATCTTTCAAAACATATCACAAATAAAGTCACTAGAGAATATGCCAAGATTGAAGGATCTTTTTTTTCACCAAATGAACTGAGAAGGAAAAGGGATGAAAGGTAGTGTGTGGGAGAAGAAAAACAATAGCAGATGGAAATCATCATGTGTAAAAAGAATAAATACGATATATATATATATATATATATATATATATATATATATATATCCTATACTAAGTGTGTAAGTAAACATAGAAAACTCTATCTTATTTAATAAATACAACTGCAGGTAGGCGTGGACATGTATATCCCAAATCCCAGAATTCAGGGAACTGTGGCCAGATTCACAAAATAGAACATGAGAAACAATTTAAAATTAGTGAACATAGATTTCTTGACAGAACAATAACTAAAATAAGAAAGCTCTATCCAGACTAATCAAATAAAGAGGAAACATGTAAATCAGTAGTATATAGAATGAGAGGTGACCTCACTACAGTTTGCAGACAGAGACTTGGCAGGTAAAGTGCTTGCCACAGGGCTATAAGGACGAGTTTAGAGCCCAAGCACCAATGCAAAAGCTGTGCGGGCAGGTAACTGAAGTCCTGCCCCAAGCAAGTACAGAGAGGATGATTTTTGGGATTTACTGGTCAGCAAGTATAGCCAAATTCATGTGCTTCAGGTTGAATGGGACACTCCTGTCTCATGATCCAAGGGAGAGAATGACAAAGGAAGACAACAGCCAAATGTCAAGCCCCAGCTTCCACAGTCTATATTAACATGCTAACAGTCCTCCAGGTTCCTCAGTTTCTGTTAATATGCACGCACACACACACACACACACACACACACACACACACACAGATATACTGCATAGTCAGGATGGGCTTTTATAGATCAGAAGAGATTCCAGAATATAACTCTTCAATTGAATTAAGCTTTTATCCTAACATTTTAGCTTAACGTCTAAATTCCTGTTAACACTAGCAATAGGGAAGAAAAAGAAAAATAGAATTAAATGAGTTCCTCTCAAATAATATAATTTTAAAAACTTAAGATAACAACCATGAATGTTTTGTCTCTAATATGCATGTGTACCATATGCATGCCTGGTGCCCTCAGAGGTCATTGAATGCTAAGTAACTGGAGTTAGGGATGGCTGTGAACAAGTATGTGTGTCCTGGAGAACTGAACCCAGGTCCTCTGCAAGATCAACAAATACTCTTAACTTTTGAGCTACCTCTCAAGTCCCCAAATAATACAATTTTATTAAATAATACCATGCGATAAAGTCGGTTATAAACATAAAAAGAGCTTAAATGACAGAAACACAGGCAAACAACACATCGGATTTTGAGCTATTTTTCATCTTTGATGATTTTAACTGCACCAAATGTCTGTTTTGTTGCTAAGAGAAAATGTTCAAGCAAAAGAAACCATGAAGCTAACACTAATCACTTGCAACTTGTGCAAATATCCCAGTATTCTGCCTGTAAATTTACTAAGAAGACAATAGTGTCAATTAGGTCATAAAGTTTAACTAATACAATTATCTTTCAAAACATAATTTATTCATTCAATAACAGAATAATACAGAAATTATGAAAGTGATAAGATGCCTAGAAAACAAATAGGAAGAATGGAGGTAGTACAGCCAGCCATGTCTTACAAAGTTTGGGCTGGTATGTGGGATTATACACTACAACTTCTTAGGATGGCCTCCCTGAGAGCAGCATTACCAACCATCTAAGATCCTTGGCTGAACCCTTGACAGAAGCACAGAACAGATCAATTCCAAGGCCCTTCTACTCAATTCCTCAAAATGCTAATATTTGTGCTATAATTTTCTTAAACCAACAAAATACTCTTATTTATGTTATTATTTAAAGTAAAAGTAGATGCAGAAATTTATATAAAGAAAAAAGGGGAGTATTGTAAGTTTAAGCACAGGGAAATTAAAGCCAATGATAGATAAGCTAACTTAAAATAAAGGAAACAACCACATGGCACAGTAATCAGCCTTTAAAGAAACAGTTTAATTTATTTCACATTCTAGAAATGATATCCTCTAAATTAGAATTAAAGTTTGCTATTTGAAGTCCATTCTTTGACTTGCTGTTTCTATGATCTTTTTTATGCAGAGTATTAAGGCTATTCTAATTTAATTCAAGAAACAGAATTTGAACACATAGTACAGAGTCAGTCTCATGTTTAAGGAGCTCAATATTCCACAACAGAGACAGCACCAAGGATGAGAGGAAATCAATTAACCCAAAAATAGTTAACAGAAAAGAAACCTGAATACTTACAAACAACTGACAAATGAGAGTGTACTAGAAACATGCAAACATATGCACAGCTTTTTTTATCAAATGACTAGTTCTTGACAGTCCCAAATTTCCAGTCAAGATTATAATATCTAAACAGCTCTACTGATATTATTTTTATGTCCCCTCTATTTCTCTGCTCCTGTCTCTGCCCCCATGAGACTATTCATTACATAGAAGCTAGAGTAATGCTTTTAGAACAAGTCAGATAATGTCACAGATTCCTGAGATCTGCAATGATTTCCCAATTCACTTAGAACATGAACTGAAAGTTTGGTGTGTCATGTCTTCACCTTGTCCTCATCTTTGCCATGACAAAAGTGCTATCATTTTCAGATTAATCCTAGATAATCCATTACCTTTCTTAAGTATATGCTAAAATGCCTTGTTTTTATTGTCATATTTTTCTTTTCTTCTTGAGATTATAATATAATTTACATCTTTTCTCCCTTCCTTTTCTTCCCTCTCAAATCTCCCATATACATCTCTGTGTTCTCTTTCAATTCTATGCCTATTTTTGCAATAATTGTGTGCATATGTATGTGTGTATATACATATACATTACTAAATCGAACTTGTTAAAGTCTATGTTACCATTACACACACACAAACACGTGTGTGTGTGTGTGTGTACACATATATTTTTTTCCAAGACTATTTACCAATTGTAAACTCTATGTAGCTTGTCTCCACACATACACCCCATACATATTACCAGCCCCTCTTTACTATGGTTGTTTCCTACAGCAGGTAACATTTTCTCAAGTTCTGTGGGTTCAAATAACTAGGAGTTACTTTCATAGGGTAGAAACAGGGCTCTTTGAATCTTTCACTGACTATTCAAAGATGATGAATAGTGACTGGTATATGGTAAACATACAAAAACACATGTTGATAAGTGAAAATAAATAATTTTCCCAAGAACCAAATAGTATTTAATAAATATTTCTTTTGTGAGCTGGGTGGTGGCAGTGCACACCTTTAATCCCAGCACTCAGGAGGCAGAGGCAGGTGGATTTCTGTGAATTCGTGGCCAGACTGGTCTACAAAGCTACACAGAGAAACCCTGTCTCAAAAAACAACACAAAACAAAAATAATTCCTTTGTGTGTCTGTGTCATTTATTTTTGTTAACATAAGCACCTTAAAGTAAAATGTTTGATTTATGACAACAAAAATTTTGCTTCCTTCATTCTTTTGAGTTGGGATACAGGTTACTTTGAGGGATTCTCCTTTATCTAATATTTCACACAATTTCTTTATGTCTACATGTCTATAATTTTTGGTTATCTTCTTTATCCTTTCTTCTATCATTTCAGTTTCTCGTTGTTATTAGTTAAGTAAAATTCTGAATAAATTAAGATATGATAGAACATAGTATTGTTTAAGAAGAAGAAGAAAAGCAGGGCTGAAGAGAAATGTAGGACAAAAACAAAGCTAAAAGTACTGGCTGCAGTAAGGGGCCACTGAGCTCTTAAGCGTAAATTTGAGATGTTAGTTCTGTATTGTCCACAATGCTGAGATCAACTAGGACCCACAAATAAAGGTTTGAACTCCATCATAGAAAAACTCTGATGTATCAGTATGGATTGTGGTTTAATAAGGATCAGGATAAACAAATAGGCTGGATAGATGTTTATTCAGAGAGAAATAACTTACAACCTATACAGATGAACATCAGCAAGTTCCACCAGATGCTCTCCTCCTCGTGTCCCGCCAGCAAGAGAATGTTCCTGTAAGAAGTATGGTTTTTTCCTCCCGCCACCGCTGGTCTTGTCCCGCCGCCGCGCCAGCCCCAAATAATACACAGAGACTCTGTATTAGATATTATACTGTTGGCCAGTTACTACTTTCTTATCGGCTAGCTCTGTCTTAAGTATTAACCCATTTGTGTTAATCTATATATTTCCATGTGGTCTTCTTACTGGGAGCCAGCTGCCGAGTACTGCTCTCTCCAGACTCTCCATCTTGGCTCCTCCTTACTTCTTCCTTTTTCCTCCTTGTCTCCTAGTCCCTCCTATCTTCCTTTCCTATTGACCAACAGTGCTTTATTTGTTAACCAGTATGAGAACCATATACAGAATGACATCTCCCATCATGTTCCGGGATCCTCCTCAGACCTAGTTCCACAAGTCACTTCCACCTCTGACTTCACCCCCCCATGGGCGTGGTCAGTGCCACAGAAGGAGACAAAGTGAATATCCCACTACAAGCATGGATCTCTGTGCCCTTACTTTACACCTGAAAAGGAATATTAATTCTACATACCACACGGTCAATACGATAATCCGATGAAATTGAGTTTTGAGAAATATTTGGTATATTATTTCTCTAGCTAATGCTTTTAGTCTAAGTCATACCAAAGACATCTACCCTGAGATTCTTAATTATTCATATGTGTTCATAGAACAAAGTTTGTGAAATGTCACCTTAAAAGGAGTGCATTTTTGGAGAAATCTACAGAGACAGCAGAACCAAGCTTGTAGTAACTCATGAGCTCAGCACCAACAGCTCTGGAGCTTCCAGGGGACCAAACTAGGTTCCCCTTATGTGGGAGACTGTTGTGAAGCCTGAGCTATCTGAGCAGCCCCTGGCAATAGGACCAGGATCTATCCCTGATGCATGAGAAAGCTTGTTGAAGCTTATTACCTATGAGGGATGCTATGCTCAGCCTTGATGCTAGGTGCTGGTGGAGAGCTTGGTCCTGCTTCAACTTGATATGCCCCACTTTGTTGATTCCCACGGGAGGCCTTACTGCATCTAAAATGTGGTTCAGGAAAAAAGAAATACAAATAATCCAGATGTAAAGGAAGGAGGACTATTCCAGGGACAGGGCTTTATGTAAGATGAAGTAAGGGAATAGATTCCTAAGTCTGGAATAACCACAGTGATTAAGCCAGATGTGAGCTTTGGATGTGTTATATTTAGATGGTTTATTTAGAAATAAAGATTAATTTTGGTTTACACTCCAATTCCTTCGATACATTAGATAAACTTAAATTTCAAGCTTAGGGTAGCTCTTATTCTATTTTCCCCCAATGATGTGGATCAGCTAGCTACATTAATAAGGCAAAAAAGTAGGTCAAATCCTGTTAGATATTCACAGTGGGGGTGGAAATCCTTTGACAAACTTTCTGGGGATGCCTCTAACATGGGGATTGTTGTTGAGGTTCCAGGAGAAAAAGATGAAATTCTCTCAGTAGCTCTATCTCTTACAAATAAACCCTTTTACAAGCTCTAAAGGGAAGATTAGAAAGCATCCTAGAGTGTAGCAATTAACAATATCACTGCAAAGTTTTAATGCAGAAAATCCAATGCTGAGCCTACACTTTGAACACAGTATAATCCTGCAGCTATACCTGCTGAAATTATGTCAGAAAATATTATTGTACTATATAAAATTTTGAAAATTACTTCACTACTTCTATTTAATTACTAAATGATACACAATATTGACTTTATTTAAAATAAATGATTAATTTTATCTATAGGAGTTTGAAATGATGAATTTTAATGTTTTCTGTATTCTTTAAAAATATAAGAAACTAGCATTACTGCGGATTAAATAAAATTTCTTATAATATGGTCTAAAACATTTTGTAATGTGTATATATATATATATATGTATATATACATACATACAAACACATATATACATACATATATGCATACATAAATACACACAGAAAGATAGGCATAGACAAAAGTCTCCATTAAAAAAAAAAGCTCTAAAGCTGAGTGATGGTGGTACACATCTTTAATCCCAGAACTCTGAAGGCAGACGTAGGTGGATCTCTGAGAGTTTGAGGCCAGCTTGGTCTACAAAGCTACACAGAGAAATCCTGTCTCAAAAAAGACATAGAGGCAGGCAAGAAGAAAGAAAGAGAGAGAGGGAGGGAAGCTCAAGGCAAAAGAGCAGTGATAACCAGTTTCTCCAAATTACTAGTTGGTAGTATGGACCAGAACTTGGGATCTTTGGAAGACAACCTGTATTAAAAAGGTGTGTCACATAATATTTCAAAATAAATAAAAATAAATTATACCTTACGTTAACCCCTTGTTCTTTCTAGAATCCAGATCTACACAAAATATTAGTCTAAAGATTTAGGAGATTTCTATTTACATTGTGAAATGGAAGACAATGTAAACTTAATGTATATTAGTCTTCTTGTACAAATTAGATACCCAAATGAGAATCATCATTTACTTTTCCCATTCAGATTGAAACACATTTGATTATAAGCAAGTATTTACTATATTCATGACTGTACAAAGTTTTGAAGTTAGACGTCATTAAAGATAAAGACTGTATTATATAACATATAGAATTAACCAAACAGACTACTGTAAGATCTTGGATATTTGTGACAAAGAACAGTGATGGGGCATTTAAATCAAACTGGAATTTTCTAAATGATTTCACAGAAGGCATGGAAATTACACAATGGAGAACTACTCAGCTGTAAAAAATGATGATCTCATGAAATTTGCAGGCAAATGGATGGAACTTGAAAAAAAAATTTGAGTGAGGTAACACAGACTCAGAAAGACAAAAACAGTATGTACTCACTCATAAGTGGATAATAGATTTTCTTTCTTTCTTTTTTTTTTAAAGGATAACCAGGCTACAATCTACAGCTCCAGAAAAGATGGGTAACAAGGAGGACCGACCCTAAGAGGGACACATGGATCACCCTGGGAAGGGTAAAGTGGGGATGGGGTATAGTAAGGAGAAGACAGGCAGATGAGAATATGAGGAAATAGAATGGTCAAGGGGGAAGGGATGTAGTGGAAGAGCAATGTAAGAGCTATCTTGATAGAGAGAACCACTATGGGTAGCAACAAACCCCATGCTACGGTAGTTTCCAAGAATCGACAGGATGACCCCAGCTAAGACTCCTAGAAATTGTGGATAGGATGCCTGAACTGGCCTAGCCCCTGTAATTGGATTGGTTACAATTGGTTGCCCAACCATCATCATAGAGTCTTCATCCAGAAATTGATGTAACCAGGCACAGAGATCCAAAACCAAGCACCAGGCTGAGCTCTGGCTTTCCAGTTGAAGAGAAGGAGGAGAAAATATATGAGCAAGGGAGGTCAAGATCATGATGGAGAAATCTACAGAGAAAGCTGATCCAAACTCATGGAAAGCCATGTACTCTAAACAGACAGCTGTGGAGACACAGGGAAATGAACTAGGCACTCCATATGTGAGAGACAGTTGTGAAATTTGAACTATTTGAGGGGCCCCTGGCAGGAGAACCATGACACAAATCTAGCTTGTGGGAGCTCATTCCCTCTGGTGGGATGCTATGCATGCTCAGTCTTAATGCAAGGAAGAAGAGCTCAGTCCTGCTCCAACCCATTGTGTCAGACTTATGAGGAGGAATGGAGTGGGGATGGACTGGGGAGACTAGAGAGGACAGGAGGAGTAGTGAGAAGAACTGTGCTTGGAATGTAAAGGAAAATTTAAAAGAATAAATTATTTAAAAACAAAAAAGAAAAAGTAAATAAAACTTTAGCTGAATGGACAGAATGTAGACAGTAAGAGTTAATGATATAATGTTATTAAATAATGTAAAAGCATTTTATTGTGTTACAAGGGTAATGAAGGGGTTGGGATGATTCAGAGAACTTTCTTAAAAAACGATAGGCCAGATTTGGTGGCCTCCTGTTGTAAGTGGAAATGCTTTATTTTACTCTGAAAACTTCACTGCACTGTTAAAAAACTGTTTAGATTTTTACAATGGATAAAATCTGTTGTGTAGAGTATTAATTAAAAGTAATCAGTGATATATTTAATTGATCAATAGTATCTTGTTATTGAATATTTTACTTGTACAACAAAATGTTCATAATGTTATTTATAAAAAGGGCCTGTTTTTGTAAACAATTGTGGCAGTGGTGCTGGTATTTCATTATAAAGTTCAACCAGGTTTATACTACTGCTCAGCACATTTCCTTAACACCTAAGACTTCTGAGCCTTAAAGTTCGTTACTCTCTTCTAAACACCTATTTAATATCTGTATTTCCCGATGGAATAAAATAAGAAGAGATTATAAGGATCTCTTTAACTAGGTGATAGACCAAAGGATGGCTTAATATGTGCCCCCAAATAAAGTTGCTTGAACTGAATTAAATAAGTACTGGGGAAAATGAGTGTACACATTCCAGACATAATTTAAGTTTAGCTTTAGAATATACCTGGGACTTGCCACCATTTATATTTACACTTTGAGCCTTGCAGAAATTTACTCATCTATTAGATAATAAGCTCCCCATACTATGAAGATTGATCTTGGGCTTGTGACCATCCCCCAGGACAAGCCGATGACCTCATAGTCAGCAAAATGGACACTGAATTGTACATTAAACATACACTCTGCTCTCCAGGGAGGGGGGCAGAAAGGGAGCCACAAAACTAAACTAAATAATCCAATCTGGCAGCTGTGGGTTTTAGTTTTACTTTAAATATCAGGCAAACAAGGGAGTAGAAGGAACAGGAGGGTTACACATGTAATTACAGTGCACCCATTTTAATTTAATTAGCCTACGATGTTAGAGAAAATATAACTATTGTTTTCATTCTTTTAATAGCTTAGAAGTGAAAACATAAAAGAGTTCTACTAAAATTTTCTCATATGTAATAAAATATGCCTCTAAATATATACTGTTTACCCAAGATAAAATGAAGTCTTTCTAGGTATAGCAAGTGTTATAATGAGCAAGCTGCTGCTATTCTAATCTTCTACCATATGGGTATGTTCACATGACGTAGGCAATGAAAATGGATTATCTCAATTTGGTGAGGAGGTAATTCATTTTCTCATAGTTACCATAATATAAATATAATTTGCATTTCAAATATGTATGCTAAATTCCATGAATCAGTTTTTTAAACTTTTAAGCCAAATATTCTATGAATAAATCTATAACACTAATTGGGAGCCAGTGTAGATGTACTAAAATATAGGCCTGCAATGAAATTTGCTTATATTAGAAAATAAAAACCATGATTTATCTGCAATAAGCAAGGCATGCCCTCTTGTATTAGAAGTGAGCTAAAGAATCATCAATGTAATGTGTATAATAAAGGTGAGTCAAAAATTAGCCTTCCAAAAAATTTAAGCTTCAGAGCCAATGGCTAAAAGCAAAACCCAGAAAACATTAAACATTCTCAATGAAAAGATACATATTTAAGAAAGTCAGCATCGTGTGCACAAAGAAGAAGAGTCAAAGAACAGAAGACTCATGGAAAACATTTTCATTTTGTCTTTTTCTTGCTTTGAAATTTTTCTAATGTTAAGATTTCTAGAAAGTATTAAAATAATGAGGTTCATTATTACATTTTTGCACATATCTCCTTCTTTTGCCAACCCCCATCATACTACTCCATATCCCTGATTCCCTCTTTCTGCCCAATTAAAACAGTTTCACTTCAGCAATATGCATAGGAAAGATTTTCATAAAATATGAGCTGTACAGGGCACAAAGCAAGAATAATGGAGAAATGATAACAAAAAGAAATGTCCAGAAACATACTCCTAAATTCCACATGGAAGCTAAAAATGCTCTTTTTAGATGAAGCAATCACAACAAGAAAGAGAATTAGAGATGCCACCATTTCTGATCTCAAATAAGACTACAGAACCACAGTAATGAAAACAGTGAAGTTCAGGCACAAAACAGGTACATCGGCCATCTGATAGTCACAAAAACCCTCACCAACATAGGCTGAGTGAGAAGGAATGGAGAGAGTAATGTGGCAGTATAGCACAAGTAATATAAATCCAGAGACAGATACTGGGGTTGAAGCTGAAGATTAGAAAAGCAAAGTAGCCAGCCACTAGCTTTTACCTCTACCAAAGCTGAAATGGAGATCCTGTCTTCCCTGTGACAGGAAACTAAATCTCACATGAGATTACTTCTTCCTTATATAACTCTACAGTGCTGGGATTAAAGGCCTGAATTCTGTTTCTCTTTTAGACTGATTCACTCTCCTGTAGCCTTGAGTGGCTTGAACTCACAGAGATCCCTCTACCTCTGTCTCCTGAGCCCTGGGATTAAAGGTGTGTGCCACCTCTTCCTGGGGTCTATGTTCAACTAGTGTGGCTAGATTTGCTTGCTGCCCCCCAGGCATACTTTATTAAATGTACATTAAGTAATGTATCACCACACAGCAGGAGTATGAACAAGATACAATGTTCTAGGTGATAATGCTGCATTACTTTTCAAAGCAAGATGTGAACCAACACTATTTACTATAGATGAGACAGATCAAAGAAATTATTCCCCTGAAGTCCTGATGCTGAACTAATGAGACTGTGTTAGGAGTTTACTCACTTATAGGGAATGTGAGGGGTTATTTTAAGAATAACGGATGATCTCAAAAGCCTAAATTCCCACCCCAACATAGGTGACATCTGCCAAGAGTGACATAAATGGAGCCCTCCATTTGAGTTATGCTTCTCTCTCCTACTTACCGTAGCATCTCCCAAAACTACATGTGGCATGCAGGATTCCTATGTCATTGAAGGGAGAGACTTACGTAGTTCTGCCCAGATCTGAGAAGGTTTGAAAATAGGCTTGGTCCTGTGGAATTGCTTGTGAATAATAACAACTGCTCTGATTTCAAGATGGTAAGGCTAGGTCACAGCCACAAAATACATGCAAATGATAAAATGAAACCTATTATTTCATGTGCCAATTTTAAGAATTAATTTTAAAAAGTAAATCAGAGAGTGACAAAAAGACAATGATAATTTAGTGGAGTCATACTTGGAGTTGTGAAAGGTCCTCTCAGTCTGTTCATGATGCTCAAAGAAGGTACCACAGAGTTGAATGAGCTATGACTACAGGATCAGACAGTAGAAGCTGAAGTTATCTTCAGTCCAGATTCTAGTGAGGGCATGTCCTCTGCTCAAAGGGAACAACTTACTGTGTCATATAGAGTACAAGGTGAAAAGATGAAGGTTGTGACCTTAAAGAAGATGGACAGGTACTTTCCTTCAGCTTTTTTAAAGGGCACTAATCAATTCCAAGGGCCTCTGCTATCATGTCTTAATCATGATTTGAAGGTTAATAGTACTGATAGCTCTTCCAGAAGAACTACATTTGAGTTCAACACCCAACATGCTGACTCACAAACACCTGTAACTCCAGTTTTGGGTGATTCAATAGCCTTTTCTGACCTCCTTGGGTTCCAAGCATACACACAGTGCAAAGACAGACAGGCAAGCAAAACACTCATCTTAAAAGGACTCATCTCCTAGTAATATTCTGTGCAGCATACATATGAAGGGTAAAAAAAGAAAGATGGAGAAATTCCACAAATCTAAGAAGTAAAGAAGAGAAACCAAGGCAAAGACACTAGTCTAGAATCCCTCGTCTGGTGACATCAGGCAGGAGGAACATATGAGCAGAGGTCTTCATTGTGGACTGTGGCCACAGTTAAAGCACAGACTAAATTCACTTGGCTTCTACTTTCCTGATACTGTCTGCCATTTGCTATGTAGACAGAAGCCAGCAGTCAAAGAGGAAAGGATCATGATATAAATGTAAGTTATCTTCAAGGGGTAGACATCATTGTGGAGAGAGAAAGATACAAGGGCATGTAGTGACTATGCACCACACCTTAGAGAAATCAGGATGTAGGTCAGCCTGGAAAGTGAGACAAAGCAGTTTGTTTTATATACTATACGTTGTCTGTGGAAAACTTGTGAACATAACTATCACCTGTTCTCCAGGCTACTATTAAAATTGCACCTGAGGAGCAAAGTTAATTATTGCCTGTGCCACATAAAGTGTTTGGGACACAGTGTGGACAATAGATCTTCCTCTAAAATCCCATCCCACTCAAGCATGTGCCCTCTCCTCATAGTATCTATATTTCACATTCTACCTTATATCAGGGTAAATAAGAAAAACAAAACAAAACAAAAACAAAACATGTTATTCTTTAGGCATACTGGCCTTTTAAGGCAAACATACTTCACAACATGCCCTTCCTGATACCATCAGTTTCTGCTTTGCTTAAGCCTTAATAACAGTTGCTATCACAAGTATTGTTTTTTCCAAGCCCTGAGCTCATGACTAGGGACAGAAACATGCTATATATAGCTATGTTGGATGAACAAGAATATGAAAAATATCCACTTTCCTGTCTCACCTGGGCGCGGTGGCGCATACCTTTAGTCCTAGCACTTGGGAGGCAGAGCAAGGTGGATCTCTGTGAGTTTGAGGTCAACCTGGTCTACGAAGCTACACATGTAAATCCTGTCTCAAAAAATCAGACAAGAAAATTTACTCCCCACTTTCCTGTCTCAGTGCTGGGCACCCAATCTGGTTTGAATCTATCCATGCCTTGTGCATTCTGGCAACTGTCTGTGAGAGTTTGTATGTATATGAGTTCTGTTGTGTCTGGAAGACACTGGCTCCTTGGTATCACTCACAACCTTTGGCTTTTACAACTTTGCTGCCTTCCTCTTCCACATAGATCCCTGAGCCCTGAGGGAAAGAGTTTGATAAAAGCATCCCATTTAGAACTGAGTGTTCTATAGTCTCTCATTTTGCATAGTCCAGATATTGGTCTCTATGCTAATCCGTATGTAGTCCAAAGAAACTATTCTAACATGGGTTGAGTGAGGAACTGATGTATGGGTATACACTTATGTCATTAGTAGTCATTTTACTGCTATATTCCTTTAGCAGAATAATAGTAGTAAGTTTTCCCCTAGCCCATGATGTATGGAGTCTCATGTTCCTGGCCACTTAAACAGTGTCAGACATGGTGGCCCTTTCAGAGTGGCCCTTAAATACAGTAAGTGCCATCTGTGGCACTGTTGCACAAGTGTATATTGGTGGTATGTCACTGCTGTAGGTTGAAGAAAATGTAGCTAAGTGATACTTATGATTGCTTTTCTCCTCTGGTAGCATGAAGAGTACCTTCTAGTACATGAAGGCTATTCAGTAAAGTAAAGATTCAGGTTAGACATTAGCTTAACATCACTGTGTCTGATAACATAAGTAAGTATTGTCTTCAACAACAGAGCCTTATCATCATGATGCAGAAAGCAATCAATAGCCTTAGCTATAGCTGTGGTGTTTTAGGGGTTTCATGCAACATCTTTGGTCAATGACTCAATAAAATGTAACCTATTCCTGCCACTAAAGGTTTTAGTTGGTGGCACAAGATGTCTTGTTGCACCATTACACACCCTATGATATGGAGGCTTAATTTAGATTCCTCTCTTATATGCATATATTTTAGGAATCTTCTACAGTAGTAGGTTTCCATATAGGTGTTCAAAGGGTCTTTAGTCTTTGTTAGTTGTCCCTTCCTATAGTCTTTCCTTTATCCCTCTCTTCCACCACACGTCCTATTTCATATTCCTAGTCTAGTGTCCCTTTTATCTCTCCATAACACCATCATCTATTTTCATGTAGTGATCCACTCCACTCAGCCCTACACCAGTCCCTTACTAGGTATCTAATGCCTGTGGTTATTTGTATCGTAGCACACATTAATGAAAGGTTAAAATTAACACCCAGGGGCTGTAAAGATGTCTCAGCAGTAAAGAGCATGGGCTAATCTTCCAGAGAACCTGGGTTCCATTCCCAGCACCTATATGGCAGCTCACCACTGTCTGTAACTCCAGCTCCAGGACTTCTGACACCTTCATACAGATACATATGCTGGCAAAACACCTCTGCACACACCTATGAACACCTGGGGTTTGACAGAGAAGCCAAAATGGTTCAATGAAAAAAAAGAAGGCATCTTCAACAAATGGTGCTGGTATTATTGGATGTAAACATGCAGAAGACTGCAGATAGATCAATATCTATCCCCATGAACAAAACTCAAGTCCTAATGGATCAAACACCTAAACATAAATCCAGTTACACTAAACCTGACAGAAAAGATAGTGGGAAGTAGCCTTGAATGCATGGGCACTGCAGACCACATCCTAAATAGAACACCAGTAGCACAGACACTGAGTTCAACAATTAATAAATGGGACCTCCTGAAACTGAAATGCTCTTACAAGGCAAAGGACATGGTCAATAAGACAAAATGGTAGACTACGAATTAGGTAAATATATTCACCAACCCCACATCTAAGAGAGGAATGATCCACAAAATATACAAAGAACTCAAGAAACTAGACATCAAAATAAAAGTAATCCAATTAAAAGATGAGGAAGAAAGATAAACAGAGAATTCTCAACAGAAGAAACTCAAGTGGCTGAAAGACATTAAAAGAATTGCTCAACATTGGTAGCCATCAGGAAAATGCAAATCAAAATGACTCTAGATACCACTTTATATGTGCCAGAAGGGCTAAGATCAAAAATAACGATGACAGCTTATATTGGAGAGGATATGGAATGAGGGGAACACTCCTCCATTGTTGGTGTGAGTCCAAACTTATGCATCCAGTTTAGAAATCAGTATGGGGTTTCTTAAACAATTTGGAACCAATCTACCTCAAGGTTCAGCAATACCACACTTGGACATATAACCAAAGAATGCACAATCATGCCACAAAGATGTTTGCCCAACTATGTTTATAGCAGCATTATTTGTAATAGTCAGGACATGGAAACAATGTAGATTCCCCTCATGGATAGAGAAAATGTGGAATATTACTCAGCAGTAAAAAAGAAGGACAGCTTGAAATGTACATGCAAATGGATAGATCTAGAAAAAATTCCTGAGTGAGGTAACTCCAGACTCAGAAAGGCAAATATGGTATGTATTCACTCATTAGTTGATATTAGACATAAAGCAAAGGATAACCACACTATAATCTACAACCCCAGAAAAACTAGGAGGACACTAAGAGGACACATGGAAGACTCCAGAAAAAGGAAATAGTTAAGATTTCCTGGGTAACTAGGAGGGGGAGTAAAAGGGAGGGGATGGGGGGGCAGGAACTTGAGGGCTCAAGATGACAGAATAGGGAGAAGGACGAAGATGGGGAGCAATGAAAGGGACATCTATATAGAGGAAGTGATTATGGGATTAGGGAGAAGAAACCTGGTGCTAGGGAAATTCCCAGTAATCTAAAACAAAAAACAAACAAAAAAAACCCAAACAAACAAAAAAATATATTCTATTTTCTGTTAATTGTCTATAGTGTTCCATTTTTGATGGAATTCTAAATGTTTTGATAAAATTATACCAAAGTAGCTATCAATGCATTCCTACTCAAAATCACAAAATTAATAATAATAGGAAAAAAAACAACAAAAACAAAAATAACTAAGACATTTTTTTTTCCTTTTTGGTAACATTATTGTGTGGTTCTTACACTGAACCTTGTGATTAAGGACATCGTGTCACACTGTCAAAATCTAGAGAAAACCTGGTATGGAACTTAACATTATGATACAATTTTGTCTAATTTGAAAGAATTCTTAGTCATGTGCCTTGACAAGTATAAGGAAAGTAGTCTAACCCCATATATCACCAAATTACATTGAATGGTTCATTAGTTTCTAATTGCAAGCCGTAGTATTGAAAGGCAAACAAAACTTTCAGTAATTTTACACAGAATCATCCACTTCATGTTCTTCCTCTTGGGTACATGACTTGACTTTGGAAACATACATTTGTTTACTTGTATATGAGCCCAAGCAGTCCATATCACTTATTTACATCCTGGTCTTCTGTGTATAGCAATAAAATGTTGTCCCACATAGCTCAAATCTTCCCAAATTTAATATCCACCTCTTTCCTCTTTCATGTATACCTCTGGGGCAACACTGAAATTTCTTTACATTTCTAGCTCTATCATTTACTAATGAGAAAAATATGAGTCAGTTACTTAACCTATTTCGAAGTTTTCTCATCTTAAAACAGAGATAACAAAGGTATCTGTTATAGTCTGAAGTATCCTTTCTAAGCTCATGTGTTGAATACTTATGCTTCATCTGTTAATGCTGTGGTGGGAAGCTTATCTCCTTCAGGAGGTAGGGCCAAAATGGCAAAAGCAGATCACTACGAGCAAGATTTGAAGGAATTGGAACTGTAGTTCTGGCCTCCCTTTCTGTTTCCTGGTGTGGTGATAGACCTAAATTCTGATGTCAAGGGCTTTGACACTACACCAATGATTAAATATACCAAAACCATGAGTTGAAATTAATCTATCTTCTTGTTGTTTCTTGTCATGAATTGGGACACAGTGAGACAAAAGAAACTAATATAATACCTGCTGGTTATAAATCCTGAGATAATCAGGCCTAAAAAACCACTAAGAATATCTTTTTAATAAGTCATGGAATTGTTTTTATGGGTCTTAATCAGCATTTTATGAAATATAATGAAGAGAATAGGAATATTAAGTAGTCTATGAAGTTAAATTACTAATGAAACAATTTTTTTTTAAATCATTGACATACTTGGCTACATTCTGTATATTCAAAATCTACGCTTTGTTTTACAAATATTTTAATCTAAAATTTTGTCACAAAATGTATTTTGACCATGCTCCCCCATCACCACCAACTCCACCTGGAACTCCCACGATCCTGCCCATTCAACTATATGACATGATATCTTTGAACTACAGATGGTAGTCTATTACCTTTTCACAATGATGGTTTGTAAATATAACCTTTGCCTATGGGGATAGCAACATTACAGGATGAAGTTATTTGTTGTGAAAGCAAGACCATTGATCTTTGGTATAAAATTGCTAATGCTGGATGAATATGTTGATTTCATAAGCATGTATTGTACTAACTGGTTTTCATGAAATTTCTAAGTATTGAGAGTTATAAAGAAATTAAGACATGTCATGACTAAGCATACAGTGTAAGGCAAAATAAATAGGAATCAGATAATTTCAGAAATAATTATGGTTGTGATCATGCATGACAGTTAATAAGCACAGTATGGTCTAAGGTAATATGATATCAGTATTATTCTAGTCTAGAACATTTGTGATGATTTCCAGAGGAAATTAATTCCAGCCATGACCAGATGAATGTTATCAAGGAAGAAGTAGAAATGTTAGAACAGGAAGGGGTGTTTATAAGTCATGAGAACAGAATATTCAAAGATCCTTCAAAGTGAAGAGGGAAGCACATTGAAAGGAACTATAAAACAAGTCATCAGACAGGAGAGAAAGGAAGAGACACGCTAAAGAGTTAAGCTAGGGCAGATGGTGTATGTCTTTGTTCAAGATTTTGTGCTTAAGACCAACGGAAAGGCACCAGAGTATTTAAATAAGGGAACTTATAAATAATATTTGCATTTTATCAAAACTATGCATGCTTTACAAAGTTAATGAAGAAAAACTGGAAAGAATCCAGAACAGATGGGAGACTAGGAATTACCATTGTCTAGCAGATATTAACATGTAAAATGGCTAATCTTAAAAACTTAATTGTACTGAGAATCATCTAAGTTAGTCAAGCACATCTCTGGGTACAGTGTATTAATTAATGATGAAGAACTTGCCCTGAATGTAGCGAGTACCATACTATAGCCCAGGAGTGGGTGAACAAAAAAGTGTTTTTTTTTTTTTTTTTTTTTGGTTTTTTATTTTTTTAGATACTGTAGTTTTTCTGCTTCATGGAGATGATGACTTAAGCTACTATGCAGAACCAGACTCATCTGCTTTGTTTTTGACAGAGAATATAGCTACATTACTTCTAGTCACTGTCATTTGGTTGAAAGTGTATAAGAAAGTGTATAAGAAACAACTGGAAACCATGAATTAAAGACTTTCCCCTCTTTTTACTTCATATGCAAATCTGACAAAATTTAAGTAGTAGTAGCTTAACAAGAAGAGCAGATAAATGTTAAACATCTAATGTAAGGATGATACATACATGAATATATTGCACCATATAGATAAATTCCCCTTATAGAAGAAACCTTTTAAATTATTGAAAACAAAAACAACAACAAAAAATGCTTAGCTTTTAAAAATATGCTTTAAAAACGCCAATGATCAAATCAGAATTTGTTTCTCTCTTCAACATTTCTATATTTTCTGACTGTAATATATGAAATGTATATTGTTCCTCAAATTATCAGAAAGAATCCTACATGTTTTTCAATTGCCTTCAACATCCATCTTCCATTAAGCTAAAACTAAATTATGAGCCCTGCTGCTCTAATTTAAATGTGTTCCCTCAGAGGCAGTGGAGAAAGTTCCAGTCTTCAAACAGCATGTAATCTAACTAATCATCTTTTCTGAAAGAGCTAAAATTGGTTAACAGAAAAGTCAGCATTTGCCTGAATTGTTCAGTTTTCAGAGAAAATGCTGGTTTCTAACTTAGTTTTGACAGGGTAAATAATATGAAAAATATCAGAAGTGTGAAGTGTTTTAAAATGACAGCAACATAAATACATGAAGAGAAATAATTATCTTTATTTTCTCAATACATGTTCATACTATTCCACTGTGTTCTCTAGCACAAACTGTGGCTCCTTGTTTTAGGAAGATAATATTCCATTAAACATCCAGTATTCCCCAAAATGACTTCCATTTCCATTCAGTTCCCCACCCCATCCCCTTGGGACAGAGTTTCTCTGTATTGTTTTTGGAGCCTGTCCTTGAACTCACTCTGTAGACCAGGCTGGCCTCGAACTCACAGATATCTGCCTGCCTCTACCTCCTGAGTGCTGAAATTAATGGCATGTGTCACCAACATTTTAGACTATGGATACAATAATATATATATATATATATATATATATATGTGTGTGTGTGTATGTATGTATGTATGTATATATATATATATACACTATATATATATATATATATATTATGATTTACATGAATATGCAAGGATTTGGCCATAAAGTATAGCTTTTTTTAATTGTTGTTCCCTTCTAAAACCCTGCTGCCTCTAAGTCCTCAATAAGTACCTATACAGACAATATATATACAATGTTTAAGCCTAAGGAGGTGCCTTGCTTGATGCTGTCTCACCTCTTTTATTTAGAGAACTTGCATTCTTAAAAAGGCATATATTTATAAGGTTATTATAAATATCCTTTAAAATCATTATATGTTTTCTATATCTTCACTAGCAAAATTATACTCAAAAACGCTCCATTATAATTCCACTCTCCATAGTACACCATTACAATTCATTACCTTCATTACCACTACTAACTTGAAACATCTTTTCAAAGTCTTCTGTGACGAAATCTAACAAGAATTTTAATGTGTACTTTGACAACTGGATTTTGTGGTCTTTTCAGTCTTTAAAAACTCATTCTGTATTACTACATTAATCCTTTTGTATTAATTATATTTTGTTCACAATTTTACTGTTTAAAAATTAGTATATCATTTAATAACCAGCATGTTTTATTTTATATGATTTCTCAATTATGACACTGAATAGGCAAATTCCTCTAAATTAACTATATTATTGGCTCAGTTTTCTTCTAGGAACTTTATTACCATTTTTATCAAAAATTTCCCCTTGTTGGAAGTCACTTTTTATGTCATATAAAAATAAAGATTCATTTTTGTCTTTAAAGCTTTACAGAAAAGCATATCAGTTCTACTTATTAATAATATACCACTTTATCAATAAGGATAAATATTTTATCTATCTTTAAATGGTTTTATTTACTGGAATCTGTTTCCAGAATCTCTAACAACTCACTCAACCTATTCTCACGACGATGCCATACTGATTCAGTGCAATCTTTTTACAGAATCATTTGACATCTGGCAATACAAGTTTCCTCTGTTTTTTATTCAAAAAGATGTCCTTTGTATCCACTATAAATGAAATATCACATCACTCAAATAAAAGCAAAATATCAGTTAAAATGAAATTAAGATGCTTTCTGGAGGTGGATTACATCAATAATTTTTTTCAGGAAAAAAGGGGGGGTTTCAAAAATAGTAATTTCTTCCACCCCCAAACAAATGTTTCCACTTATTCATGTCTTGTACTGAATTGAATAAAGTTACACTTTGTCAGAAAGAGAAACACTTTTAGTAATAACTTTATTTACTTTTAGGGACTCTTATGAATGGAGTTTTTATACTACTTCCTATAATAGGCATTGAAATTAACATGATTTTTAAATTTACAGGTAGCTATTTTATCATATCAGCGGTTGTTTTTTTATTCCTAAGTATGTGTATTTGTGTGTGTGTGTGTGTGTGTGCGCGTGTGCGTGTGCGCGCGCGCGCGCGCGCGTATATCTGTTTAGGGGTGAGAATAAGGTACATGTGTGAGTACAGATATCAGCAGAATACAGAAGACATTGGGTCCTCAGGAGCTTGTGTTACAGGTGGTTATGAGTTGCCCTACATGGGTTCTGAGAACTGAAAATAGACCCGTTGTAAGACCAGCACATGCTTTGACTGCTGAGCCATATTTGGGTTATAATTTGGGATTTTAACTATCAGTTAAATAACTACAGCAAAAAAGATGAATGAATATTTTATAAAGATGTTTTGTAAGTCCTTTTGAAATTATAAATATAAAAGTGAAATTCATGTATATTGTTTTAAGTAATACTTGTCTTTACAGAAAATAATTGTCATTTGTCCATTGCTAATTATATTTTATATTCAGATTATTTCCTTGGGCCAGCAAGATGGCTCAGTGCCATCAAACCATAGTACTTGAGTTTGAGACTATGGACTCTCATTTTGAAATGAGAGACCTAATTCCCACAAGTTGTCCTCTGACCTCTACATGTGTGACACAGTACATGCATGCACAAAGGAATAATCAAGTAAATGCAAATAAAAATGATTTCCGTTATTTTCTTTTGTTTAACTGGAATATTTTTAATAAAACAGCTAGATGCTTATTATTTCTTTTAAACTTTTATATGCCTAAAAGTAGTAGCTTCCACATCTACAGAGTGAAAAATATTATGCTCGGTAAAAGAAATTCTAATTAAAATAAATACATCTGTGTTACATTATGGCTAGAAGAAACGTTTAGAAATTAAAAAAAAAAGCACCATGTTGTTGAACCACATTTTCTTGTTATTTCTAGAAGAAAAGAGAAAATGAGATCAAGCCTTTCTGCTAGTAATGGAATTTCAGAGAAATGGACATTACTGAGAATATCTTGAGCGCATGAATCTTCCTTGTTAAATCTGCTGAAACAGTGGGAAATACTCCCCATGTGAATGCAGAATGTTTCTATTCTTAGACTCTGGATAAACTTTCCCATGGCCATACAATGCTCTTTCACCAAAGATGCCATTTCATTGTTAGATAGTGATAAGTAATAATGGGTTCGCATAAAGTCAAATTCCTCTCAAATCCCATCAGTTTTCTTGATTCCAGGTGCTAAGCGTGAGTGAATAAAAATCTTCACGCCTGAAAATAGTTCATAAACCTGGAAACAGTTACCTAATTTCCAAGACACTTGCTCTTCTAAAGTACTATAAATACCATATGATACAGGTGTTACTATGTGATTCACACTATTCTTATATTTAATGACTGGTATGTGTGTGCCCACATGTGCAGGCACATGTGAGTGTGCATTTCATGGCATGTATGGAGAGATCAGAGATCTGTGGACAACGTGCAGAAGTTGGCTCTGTCCTTCCACCAAATGAGATTCAGGGACTGAACTCAGGTAGTCAGGCTTGGAGGCGCGCACACTTACCTGCTGAACCATCTCTGTGATTCTACTTTATTTTAAAGGTGGCAGAGTGAGAGTTCACTAGTTCCGGCAAAAGGATAAATCACTGTTTGTATGTGAATCTCAGGAAAGTCAGAGAAAGCTGGTGCATTATTGTGAGATATAGACATTCTGAAAATCTCATACACTTTATTCAGCTAAATTTACAGAAAGTAACTACTGAATTATTGCATTGTATTCCATTGTGTAATATTTTGAGAAGATGTCTTGATGTCTTGCCCAGGCAGGCCTTATGCTCCCAGTCTCAAAACTGAGATCAACGTGCCTCTCCCTGGTGCGCAGTACATGCTAGAGGCAGACATCACTAAATACAGCTAACAAGAGTGATTTCCTGACAATATGTTGTCAAAATATTGTTTGTGGAAAAGTTCAACATATATTCAGACTTACATACTAGAGTCAGTTTTTAATTTTATTTCCACAGATTTAGAAAGTACATGTGCATTGGTATCATTACTTTATGTGGCATTGTAAATGTTGTTTACATTAATTCTTTCTTTTGCAGGGGTGGGTGTGAACAGTGAAATAGCCAGTAAGGAAAAAATAGAACATTCAAAGTGAAGTAAATTTCTGGGAGATAAACAAAACTGGGTAAAACTCAGCACCAAAATTAAATAGAAAATTACTTACGGATACACTTCTGAAAGCCGCTCAGCTATTGAATAAGCTGTTGGGTCTCGGTCTAAGGCATAGATAGTAATGTCTGGTTCCCTCTGAAGAATTGCTTTTGTGTGTCCTCCTGAACCAAATGTCATATCTAGAAAGATCTTACCAATAGAGAAAAACAAAGTTACCCTTTAGCATGAACAAGACACTGTTTTCCCCTCCTTTAATCTGTAGAAGCAGACAATTTTAGAGATAGTAACAAACATAAAAGTAGTATTGTTTGCCCTAAATTCAAATTTTCAGAATCAAGACTTAGCTTTCTTTTGAGATGTAAGTGTTTAAAAAAAAGAAAACCTCATCAAAATATCAGTAAAATCCACTGGAAAACCAAGACACATTAATATTTCACCATGAGGTCAAATTGGCCATAGCACAATGAGGCAGCTTCAGTGCTTTATAGCCAGCTGAAAACTAGTAACATTTCTAGTAACGTCTCATTACTGGACATGGCTTAAAATACTGATTTAATTAAATATTTACAATTTAAGCTAGATATATTCATGAAGGTGGGAATGAGAATGGGTATTCCTAAAAGCAGTCACAGAACAAATAAAATACAATCTAAAAAATGAAAAATAAACAAATACAGACAAAAAAAAGTCTCTGAGGCCAATGCTAAGCTTGTCATTAAATTATGTATATATCTTTGCAAAAACCACCAAAGTAACACAATTGTAATACCATTAAATGTCTCCAGTGTTTAAAAGCAATTAGAATAAAAGATAAAAGATGTACAAGAACTCTACAGACTGAGAAGGTTATAGTCATATAATAAAAAATGGAAGCCAGGAATTTGAGAGAGAAAAATCTATTGCAGTGTTTGAAGGGAGATAAAAGGAGGAAATAATTGTATTATATTACAGTCTCAAGAAATAAAAAAGTCCTGCCTAATTGGATATTATTTCTCACAAAACCACAACTCTTTGTAGATTGCAAAATTTGCCAAAATTTTTGCCAGAACAATAGAATATATCTTTCCAGTCATACAATGTAGGAACTAGATCTCAGTCTTCTTAGTTATCTTACTTGGTGACATTGTAAAGAGAAATTTAAAATTATAGTTAAGCAAAACACCAGATTTGGACAATAAGAAACAGTGTACAAATTAAGTGGTTAAGATTGATTTGGTACTTAGGGAAGACTCTGAATATCCTCCCAACCAAAATCATGTGTCTAGTCTATATGTGCTATTTCAATAAAGTCACTGGTAATATAAACACAATGTAGTAATGTTGGATACAGTGAGATATGGCCAAAGATTATTGACCAAGGTTAAAACACTTGTTTGTACATATGTATGTACAAACTTCACAGGAGGGGAAATTCTTGAAATGAACAAAAATGTGCTCCTTGAACATTAACATCTATTTAGTCTAGAGGAAATCTTACTAAAGTAGAAAGAGGTTAGCCATAAAACAGAGTGAATTAAACATAGTAAAAATATGTACAAGCAGCATTAACATAAATATTTTACTTGTGTATTTTTATGTGATGTATATATCATATATGTTTCTATATGACATATCTGTATGCATGTATACACACATGGGGGGATTACATGTGCCTGCCTGTATGTGGATTCTGGGGCTTTGAAATCTGACTCTCATACATGTATGGTAACTTGTACTTACAGTTAGCCATTTCCCTAACCCCAGCATTAAAAAAATTTCAGAACTTAACCTTAAAATTTCTATCAGCATTGGCACAAAAAAAAAAAATCATGGTTATATATTTTATAACACTCTCAACAGTAATTTCACATTTTAAAAAATTCATGTTTGAGGGGCTGTAGAGATGGCTCACTGGTCAAGAGCACTGTTTACTCTTTAAGTGGATCCTATTTCAGTTTACAGTATCCACTTGGAAGCTCACAATCATCTGTAACTCCAGTTCCAGAGAATCCAAAGCTTTCTTTGACCTCTGCAGGCATCATACATATGCACTGTGCACAGACATACATGCAAACAAAATACACATGCGCATGAAATATAAACAAACTAATATTTTAAAGAAGAAATACATATGCAAATCTCATAATCAAGGACTTTGATTTCTCAGTGTATACATTCATGCACTTAGTGAAAAGGAAAAATCTGCAGAGTTACATATTTTCTACCCATTTTTATCTGTGTTATAAGTAATGAGTTCAGAATAATTTAAACAAAGAACTTTCCCCAGGCAAAGCTCATATGGTATCAACATCAAATACTGCTGGAATACTAGATTTAAATAAACAATTTCCAAATGATTAACTTTCCCAAGCCAAATAAATCTTAACCAGTTTTTAAAAAGGGAAAGTCTCCTTGTTTAAAAATATTCTAGAATATTTGAGATGATGATTAGAATTTACATGATTTTTTAAACATATCATGATTATGTTCTTGGAGATATACTTCATGAGAAAAAAAATTATTTGGACAAATGTAACACAGCAAGCATGAAGTGTGCAATAAATGGTATTTCTGAAAGAAGACATGAACAGTACACATGTTCTGGGTGAATGGGTGACCTGAGCCATCACTTTTAAAATTATAATCTGCATTCTTTTCTCCTGGATAGTTAATATGACATTAGGCCACACTTTTCATCTTACAAGTTGATAGTAAAGTAAGAAATGGATGCACCTCCTCCTTAGAATTTATAAAACAAATCAATAAGAACATTTCAAAAGACCCTTTCTATAAACTTCCTGTATAGCATGTCACAATGTAATCTCATGTTACCTGCTGTAATTTACTTAATTTAAAAAAAAAAATCAAACTTACTATTGATACTGAATCTGTTCTGGATAATTCACTTATTAGCTGCATAGCCCTGACTACACCATTTTAGTTCTATGAGCTACAGCAGTTTCTCCTGAGAAGAAATGAAAGCGACTTTTCAGTTTACCAAGCATAAGAGTTATCCTGCCTGGTCTAATGAAAACTCGGGGAAGGAGAATGAGAGAGTGGAAATACACAGTTGTTTTAGAAAAAAAGAAAAAGAAAAAAAAAAAAGAAGAAGAAGAAGGAAGAAAAAGAAAAAAAAAGAAAAGAAAAAAAGGCAGGCAAGAAATAACAACTTAAGATGATACCAGCAACTGCAATGACCCCAGTGCTGCTGTGTGACCTGATACAACTCCTCCTGTGTATTTCTAAACAAAGGAAAAGGAGAGGAAAACATGGGAGAGAACAAATAAAACACAAATAGTATAAT
Source organism: Phodopus roborovskii (assembly GCF_943737965.1). Lineage (NCBI taxonomy): Eukaryota > Metazoa > Chordata > Mammalia > Rodentia > Cricetidae > Phodopus > Phodopus roborovskii. The sequence goes on along the minus strand of NW_026126417.1, from coordinate 6,271,431 downwards.
GCAAACCACAGTAGATAAGGATATAGAACTGTCCGCATTATCAGCCCTCCCCACTGGAATCAATTAGGTCCTAGGGAAAATGTCTTTCATCCAGGTTTCCTCTACTTCCATTTTTCTCTCCATCCTTGCCTCTCAATATCTAACTCTTCCTCCTCCTCCCCTCCATCCCTATCTTTGTGCCAGGATGAGTTTTGAGGTGTGCTTACTTATCTCCTGTACTCTTTCTTCTCTTTTTAGGCAGATTTTTAAAAAAAAAAAAAAAAAAATCTTATTTTACATACCAATCCCAGTTCCCTCTCCCCTGTCATCCCATGCCCTCCCCCACTGACCCACATTCCACCCCTTCCCCATTCACTCCCCAGGGAGGGTGAAGCTTCCCATGAGAGATCATCAAAGTCTGAGAAATTATTTGGGTCAGGACGTAGGCTCTCCCCTGTATATACTTCCATAGTAAATGGGCTCCCAAAGTCAATTTGTGCTCGAGGGATTAATACTGATTCCACTTAGGCACATTTTTAGAATAGATGTTCCTTGTGAGTTCTTAACAGTACAGGGAAAAAGTTGTGTTTCCTATCTTTTGGAGAACACCAAAACCATTTTACTGCAAAGAAGCACTGCATCTTTTAGTAAAAATAAGAGAAAACATTGGTTAAGCAGCAGAGAAACCATATTTAAGAGGAGATACTTCTCTGAAACTGGATAGAGGAAAGAGAAAAGATAGGCAAGTTATGAATTTACTAGTATAAAACGAGAGCAGTTTTCTGGGTGATGGACTGAAAGGATTAGAGATTCCCAGTATTTATGTGATGTCTGTGTTCCTCTGTAGACACGAGTTTGGGTTTTGGTGAGTATGTATAAGCGGAACAGAAAGACTGTGGAAAAGTTACTGGGGCATGAAGTGAGTACGGCCTGCAGGGGCCTGCACACTTCAAGATGAGGAGGTGTGTGGAGAGGACGGAAGACAGTTTCTTCTCAGAATAAAATAAAAATGTTTTAAAGAAGAAATACACTATACCACACTCAATATGGTGGCATTAGTACAGACCAATAGGACATTACCATGTACTTGTTGATATAATGTGAACAAAAAACCTAAGGGTCCAAGGGTCAGCACATAGAATCAGGTGACTAGTGTGCACCAGGCAAGAAACAGCTGCCAAAATGTAGGACTCATAATTCTAAAAGCTCAGCAAAAACTTGTAAACTGCCCAGACAATCAAACTGTTAGCTAGTAATTAAACTGATTAAAAAAGAAAACTCTTTGAGAACATTAATAATTTATAATTCATGGTAATGTGTAATTCTGTAACAATTTTATTTGTCAGTTGGCAATCTTTTTATTTAAAATGTAAAAAAATAAGTATTTTTGCTTTAGGTTAACTGATTTGATGTAATGCAATTAAATAATATTTTATCTCCATAACCATCTAAAATAAAAAAATCTTGATTTAATTATTTCCTCCACAGTGAATTAATAACTAAATCACAGTTGAAGATCTGACTTAGACATAGGAAAGAAAAAAAATTCACAGCAAAAAGTGATAAAACTGAATATTCTGATATTTCCATTAATGAGGAGACAGAGGTCTAGAAGGAAGCTGGTTGAGGGCAATGTTAATACTAAATATTTCATCCTATAATAGTCCCTGACAAAATTATATGGTATTGCTGAAACTCAAATTATTTTTTATTTTTATTTTACTTTATGTTTTGGGATATGGTTTCTCTGTGTAGCTCTGGCTGTCCTGGCACTCTTACTGTAGACCAGGCTGCTGTCAAATTCAGAGATCCACCTGACTCTGCCTCTCCAGACCTGGGATTAAAGGAGTGTGCTACTGCTACCTGGCTTATGAGCTTAGGCTAAAGAACAAACTTGGCTTCATATGTCTCTATCATCATACTTAGAAACAGCTACTACTGTAGCATGTCATTTTTTTCAGAGTGTTTATGAAGATAAGCTGGCTGAACATATTCCAAGAACAAACAACTGTTTTTGCATGTTGCCCAGGACAAATACTGCTTGCTATTATCAGACTCTGATGAAGACAAGAGTACGCACAGGTTATAGCTTTAAGGTTGAGTTTTTTGAGTTTAAAAGTAGTAACCAAAATTAAAATGAAACATTAAAATCAAACAACCATGGATGGGTAAAGCTAATAATCATAAATGATTTTATTTGATCTCCTACTCATGCAAACTTTCACCTTTATGGACTATACTTAGCCTTCTATGTGCATGCTTCCTATGTTTGGATGTCTCTAAGACTCTGGTAATGCTCCTAAACTGAAGGTGGAAAGTGATAGAGATCAGTGTACCTGACATCATCAACAGAGACTAGGAGACTGATAAACTGAGTTCTTTTCAATATAGCTCTAATCATTAAAAAAATTCACATTGAAACACCATTGCTAAAATTGGACATGAAGAAATTTTTAGCCATGAACAGCATGAGGGCAGATCTCCCAATTACATTTTCCTAATGTTGATTAGTCATTTCCAATCTGTGCAAGATTTTTAATAGTAAGTTACCATCTGAATTTGGAAACAATATGGCCTGGCTTTACTTTAAGATTTCTTCCTAAGAATTTTTTTTCCTGGATATTTTAAATTTTGACTTATTTTATAAGAAATAAAGTGCTGGATTCCTGAACTCCACCTAATGTTTGGCTATGGGTTTCTGCATATGCCTCTATCAGCTGTTGGATCAAGCTTCTCTGCTGACAAATGGGACAGGCACTAAACTTGTTAGAGGAGACAGCCAGTTCAGGCTACTTACCTGCTTTCAAAGTCTAAACTGGGGTCTTCCCCATAGACTTCAGGGGTATTCCCCTTTCCAGGCTTCTGCCTAACCTCGAAATACCCACCCCAGCAGTCCTTCTCAGCATTCTTCCCGTCTTTCCCACCCCCCCCCCAAACCCTACCCCTCATGTTCCCATCCCCACCTGCCCCCAGTCTACTCACAAAGTCTCTTCTATTTCCCCTTCCCAGGGAGATCTAAGTGTCCCCTGCATGACTCTCCTTGTTACCTAGTCTCTCTGGGTTTGGGGATTGTAGCATAGTTATCCCTTGTTTTACAGCTAATATCCTTTTATGAGTGAGTACAAACCATGTTTTCTTTCTGGGTTTCGGTTATCTCACTTGGATGATTTTTTGTTTTCATTTTTTAGAGATCCATTAGAGAAGAAAGAAGATTAGGAATCAGAATCATCAAGGAAGCCTCACACAATCAATTAACCTGGGCTCATAGGGGCTCACAGAGGCTGAACTAACAGCCAAGGATCCTGCATGGGCACTCTGCATAAATGTCCCAGTTGTGTAGCTTGGTTCTCTTGTGGAACTCCTACCAAGGGGTGTATCCAACTTTTTTACTGACTTTTGGGACCCTGTTCCTCATAATGGGTTACCTTGCCCATTCTTAACACCTGAGAGATGCTTACTTTTACTGCAACTTGATATGCCATGTTTTAGTGATACTCATAGGAGACCTGTCCTTTCCTGGATAGAGATGGAATAGGAGGTGACTGGGGAGTGGGAAAATGGGGGAGAGGGACTGGGAGGAGACAAGCTGGGGGTGAGTAGCTTCAGCTATAATATAAAGTAGATGAAAAAACAAAATAAAATGATGAGACATGTGTCCCCCAAAAGAAATAAAGCACTTTAAAATATTTACAGTTAAATTTCATCTGTCAATAATAAATTCCTCCTATATTGCTCTCCATGCTTTGAGCTATAGATAACGACTGAGATAAATAATCTCAGTACCTAGAGTACTAGCAAGTGCTAGATATGGTAATGTAATAACCTTATAACATCAGAAGAAATAGGAAAGTTTGAAAATTAGGGAACTACTCAGAACACATACTTAACCTTTAGGAAATAGATAAATTTTATTTAGCATTCAGTCATTTATATTCTATATATTAACTGAGCATTCTATACTGATAAGATCATAGGAGGCAATATAAATATTGTGTGTGGGCTCTCCTGTCTGATGCGGGGATTTGAGCATGTAAGTAAATAATTATAGCATCAATAAAATTAAATCTAGAATATCAGAAGGGAGAAAAGGCATCAGAAGAAATAAAGTGTCTTCCGGTATTTCCAGATGTTTTGCTGTTTACTGCAACTTAGTCACTCCTTTAGTACATATGTTAGCACTGCAAACCAGAAAACTTAGGGAAATATGTTGAAACGATGTCACTCTTGAAAGAATGAAGCAAAGAATTTATATCACTTTAGCTAAAAATGGAGCATTTTGAGCATTATTCTTATCAGTGATAGTGGGGAAAGAACCCATGGCCCCATGCATTTTAGGCAAGCATTGAAGAATTTTAGAAATGTAAGCCTTTCCCAAATAGTTCTTCAGACATGATAGCATTAAATGGATAGTAGGGTGTAGTGGTAAAGAGTCTTCTGTTTATAGTAACCAGGTAGAAGGCATGAAGATGTGAAATAGGCTGAGGAAAGGAAGGCTTATAGCAAGAATATACAAAGTGTACGTTTCATTCCATTCAAGAACAACCCCAAACATTTCATGTCTATTATTTATTCATTGAAAAGTAAACATAAACTCACATGCAACCAAGTAATTATCAAACTCTGGGATATCTTAATTAGCAATGTATTACAGAGAACCTAAAAAAGTTAGGAAAGGGTTAAATAAATTTTCTAATCACAGTGAATGTCAGGTACATATTGCAAAATCATTTTTGTTTCCAGAACCTCTATTTGCTTTTATATCAATAGAATAGAGTAATCGGATGTGGTACGTAGAAAAGTTAGGGAAATGAAAACTAGTCATAAAGCTTGGCATGAGGGTACTGAAGATTACAGAAACTACTCACTATACAATTAGATGATTAGCACTCGCTGACTGGATAAGGAATAAGTATTTCTGTCTTGACTTGACCACAGCTGCCATTACTCAAAAGAGTCCTCTCACAAGATTGGGCTACCTCACATTCCCTTCTGGAGAGAGCCCACCAGACCCATGAAGCACAACAGGGGTGCAACAGCAGCCTCTGTATTTCAAAAAAGTCACATAAGTCATATAAATCCCCCCAAAACTCTTATCTCATAGAAGTGCATCACAAGATCCTTTCACAAAATAGAACTTCAATTAGGATAGAAGCAGAAATGAGATAAATATTTCTTGTGTGGAGGGGGTGTAAGTGTTGATGTGTGGGTGTGCTGTATGGACAGAGAAGAAGACAACTTTGGGTGTTGTTTCCCTATAACATTCTCTGCCTCAGTTCTTGAGACAAGGTCTCTCACTGACCTGGAAATTAGTGTTTGGAATAGAATGACTGGGAGGCCAGCCCTTAGAGCCTATCCATCTCTTACCTAATTACCAGAGATACAGGAATGCTGCACCATGCCAGGCTTTTATGCCCTTGCTACAGAATTTGAACTCAAGTCCTCATGTTTGTGCAACAAGCACTTTACCCACCCAGTCATCTCTCAGGCTAAGATAAGTATTTCTCCTCTGTTCCTCCTATATTGCTCTCCATGCTTTGAGCTATAGATAATGACTGAGATAAATAATCTCAGTACCTAGAGTACTAGCAAGTGCTAGATATGGTAATGTAATAACATCAGAAGAAATAGGAAAGTTTGAAAAGATGCAGGTATCCTGAAAGTAAAGGCAAAGCATCTTAAGAATTTCACTGTGGACCATGGTCCCCTGGGCATCCCAACAGACATCACATGTGTTGCTGGAAGCGACTGCCAATAAAACCGTTAATAATGTCCTTTAAACTTACAGACATATAATCAGTTATATAGGAAGAGTAATGTAACAACAGCTGATTACACAGATTACACAGATTATACTTTGATCCAAACAAAACTTAAGTTAATCTAGATTTAGAGATTCGTCTATAGTTAATCCTCTATAGTGATTCACAACTTATAGGACAGGACACTATTGGGAAACCTCCACTTCGAAAAATATTTACATTGTCATTCATTATAATGGAATCACCACAACATGAAGAACTGTACTAAAAGAGTCACAGCACTAGCAAGCACAGCACCATTGCTCTACAGAGCTCTGGTACATGGTCCAACCACTTAGGCTAACAATATGTTCTCTAAGTATAGACAAACAAAAACTTAGTACCAAACATGAGAAATTTCCTTTCAAATGGTAAGTCAGTGTAGTCCATGTGACTCCCAAAACAATACAGACTATTGCTATTTATTTCTCTTGGTTGCCTGTCAGAAGTTTAAAACAAACCCGTAATATTTAAGATGTCATACAGCTATGACAGAGGACTTGGATCATTCAAGGTGGAACTAACTTGAAAGTCTTGTTTCCATGGAACCACAAAATACAATGAAAGCTACCAAGAGAGGAGTAAAAAAAAATTAGTAGTCCTACCCAGCAGTGATACCAATGAACTCCAACAATGAATGAATAGAAACATACCCCAAAGGTGTAATAAGTGGCACTCACATATTGGTAACAACCAGTAGTTGTTTAACAAGACATAAGACTCATTCAACAGGAGTGAACTTATCCCTAGTACTAGAAACATTGCCAGTTTCCCAGGGCTAATGAGGTCTTTGGTCTTAGAAAGGAATCTACTAATCCAAATTTTGATAGGCATAATTTCTAACTACATTCTAAATCTTATCCTTACACACAAAGATAATGATGGGAGATGTCATTCTGTAAATATGTTTCTTGTATTGGTTAATAAATAAAGCACTGTTGGTCAATAGGATAGCAAGATAGGCGGGACTAGGAGACAAAAGGTTTACAGTGTGTTTTAAAAAATACTTAGCTTGGGAGTGAAAAGAAACAGGATTAAATGGTTTAAGAAAGCATAAGAAAAAGAGAGTCACTAGGTGGGGTGGCACACCCCTTTAATCCTAGCACTCAGGAGACTGAGGCAAAGCAGATCTCTGTGATTTCAAAGTAAACCTGGTATATAGAGTTAATTCCTGGACAGATAAAAGTTACACAGAGGAAACCCTGTCTCAAAATATGAAAAAATAGAAGTAAAAGAAATAGAATTTAAAAAAAAAGCCACTTAAAGATGGGAAGCACAAAAAGAGTGTGGATACTACATGCTGTTCTGTTATCTTTAAATTATTTGACTGCCGAGGAAATAGCAACAACAGAGGAGAAAACAAATACTGCTGGATTAATCCAATTTACATATATTAAAATGTTTTGACTCCAAAATTTAAGTCTGAGGACAGATTACTGGGGGAAAGGATTTCTATTTTCGTTTCCAGAAAATGAAAAGCTGTGGATTCCTTCCAGACTAACATGTTTTGATCAAGCCAGATCCCCTGAAACAGTGTTCCAGGTGATCCAACATTCAAAACAGTTGAGACGAGGCAGCTGTGCAGACAATTACAGCCAGGATTTCTGTGTCTTCTTAGGAACCTCCATGACAGGGCCCCTGCCACCAGGAAGCAGCTTGGAAAGAACGACGCCCAAATTCCCAAATATTGTTTTTAAATGTTTGTTTTCATTTATAGGGGTTGGTTATAAATGGTTAATGACCACAATCAATCTCTTTAAAGGTAAAAAGGAGATTATGGTATAGATATGAATACTTTGTTTTGGATTGGATTTTCATTTATTGATACAATTTAAGGTCAATTTTGTGATATGTACATTTCTCCTTTTGTTTAGGTATTGTGCTTATCTAGCTCAAATAAAAATATAATGTATATTTTAGTACAGATTTTAGGTAGTTACCTATAATACTCAAAAATTTAGTTAGTCAAGCTATAATAGTCAAAACTTATAACGTTAGTTCAGTTTTCTAAATATATAGAGATGTATTTAAGATGGATAGATATTCTTCAAACCTTTCAAAAACCTACAGAATATGACATTTAAAATGGTTTAGGGTTTTTCTTGACAATGAGGCACAACTGCTCCTGGCAACACCACTTGTGTCAGAAAGGAAGATGGACATCAAAGAAACTCGTTATGGAGTTTTCCTCCAATATGGCAAGACTAGCCATTTGGGCAAGATACTGCTCTTGTCTGGACTGTTTGACTTTATGCTGTATAACTGAACATGCAGAACCCAAAGAAAAATGACTGCTGATACAAGATGTACTTTGCTACAGGGTTCCTGCTTCATGGAAGAGTCTGCCAGACAGTCTGCAGGACAGAGAGAAGTGACTGACAAACTGCCAATACAGATGGACAGTTTAAAGTTTCCTGCTTTGCTGAGGAGTCTGCCAGACACACTATGACCTATAGGCTGAAGATAAAACATTACAGAAGAACTTTGGGTGACTGACCAGACAGTGCGTTGTCTCTGTCATTTCTAGAGTTTATATATTATCTTTCTGTAGTCTTTAATAGTGTTGAAGACAGATAAGTCATGGTATAGTTTTCCTTAGTTAGATTAAAGATAAGTTACATATAGGACTTTAGACTCACAAAAGATAGGATAGATGATGGAATATTTTCTTTAAATCTTACTAAATGTTAATGAATTAGATATTGTTAATTGTGATTCTGATTTGATAACTGTTTTGTTATATATTTTACTATGTAAGATTAAAACCCTTTTTATTTTAGACAGAAAAGAGGACATGATGAAAGATGCCATTCTGTAAATATGTTTCTTGTATTGGTTAATAAATAAAGCACTGTTGGCCAATAGGAAAGCAAGATAGGTGAGACTAGGAGACAAGGAGGAGAAAGGAAATAGTAGGGAGGAGTTCCAAGATGGAGGATGGAGAGCAGAACGCCAGCCCCTCTCTCTCTCTGGTAAAATAAGACCACATGCAAATACTTAGATTAATAGAAATGGGTTACTAATTATGACAGAGCTAGCTGATAAAAAACAAGAATATGGCCAACAGTGTTATATCAAATACAGAGTCTCAGTGTGTTATTTGGGGCTGGCATGGCTGTGGGCCTGCAGGAAAAAACAACCTATTCATAACAAGATAAGTTTAACTATCACCCCTCATCACAGATGCCTCTCTTTAAAGCAAATGGAGCCCCAATGCAGAAAATCACAACTAGATACAATTAACAGATCAATGAATTGTGAGGAATCCAGCTGCAATGGATATGACTACATCATAGCTCCTGCATCATGGCTCAGACAAATCATGGAAGAGGGAAAAGATAGATTGTAAGAGCCAGAATAACAGGATACCTGCTGTGAAACGTCTCCCATACAAGTATCTATAAAATAAGAACTGAAGAACATTAATGTGAATAGAAATGCTATTGTGGATGGAGTAAAATATTACAGGGGTGAACCAGGCAACTAATGACTGGAGAGAAAGGGAGATTTAGCCTCTCATTCCAAGGATGAGCATCCTAATTCATAATCTAAATCAAATGAGTTGGTCTTAAAACCACATACACACAAATGACAAAACAGACTCAGCTGGTTATATTTATGCATACATGTAAATGCATATATGTGTATGCATAATAAAGAAAAAGAAACTATTAATTTGAAAATTGGGGAGGCTTGGAGTTGGAGGAAAGAAACTGGGGATGGGCTGGGGGGAAGAAGTGAATGAAGAAAGTGATTTAAATATACTTTAATTAAAATGCATTATATATACATATATATGACATGAAGTTGAGGGGAGATGTGTTAGGAAATAGGAAGTGGAGGGAGGATGTGTGCAGTGGATATAATTAATATATATGTATATGTAATATACATATGAAATTTTCAAAGATGATAAAACTTAAATATATAAAATGTTTAATATGTTCATATGTTAACATATTGTACACATGTAATACAATATGCATATGTAACACATTATTCAATACTATCTCTCAGGCTTTGATGTGTTTCTGACAAATAGGTATTTCTTGCACTAATATATTTGTAGACCCAAATTAAATTAGAGTTTATCTGTTTGTGAACATAAAAGCCCAATCTTATAGGTAGAAAATATTTTAAATAAACGTTTTTCCTACCAACCTCTTTGATTCATTACTGTTTTTAATGTTCCTTGTTTTTAACTATTACAAAGGTTTATGCAGAACAAAACTCTCAAGACAATATAATGGGAGGCAGAGGCAAGTGGATTTCTGTGGGATGGAGGACAGCCTGTTCTACTAAGTGGGTTCCAGGACAGCTAGAACTGTTACATAGAGAAACCATGTCTCAGAAAAAAGGAAAATTTCATTTCAAATAAAACAATCAATGCATTTCATAAGTTTATCCCTTTTCCCATTTTAACAAGAGTGCTGGTGTCAAAATGATGATTCATACTGCACAAGTTCTCCAAACATTTCATCTGGTAGCTTCAAATGTACCCTATTGACAAATGAAATCTTTATTTGCTATCATAAATATATAATTTTGCAACTTGAAAAATATGTTTTGCAATTATATTTTACTAAATTATTCCACAATTCATTTTACATTGTGATGGATAGTTTTAACTCCTATCTGTAACATGGTCTAGAATTTAATCACATTCACACAATTGGCTTAACCTCATTGTACAGAAAACAAGAGAGCTAATGCAAGTTGCTAAAAATACTATGGTGTGGGTAGTCACAGTAAACATCTTTCATACAGGTCTGTGGCCAGAAAAACAAAATGACATTCTTTCAAGGTCTTGTGGAGGGAGGGGGCTGTAGGATAACTATGTGCATCATGCCTCCCATCTGCCAGTGGTCTTACCAATGAGGCTAGGCTGGTGGGTTAGTTAGCCAGAAATAATCATCTGCTCTCAAGCTCCCAGTACTGGTACTACCAGTGCACAACACCATGCCCAGGATGGCCCACAGTATCAGGAATCAAAGCTAAGACCCCACACCTATAAGGAAAGTGTGTTACTGACTTCCTAACCTGTCACTGGTGTTTTTCTTTTCTTCTCTTTTCTTTTTCTTTAAATAGGAAACACAGTTTTAGCTATATTATCAAGAAATTTATATCACTTAAAATTTTGTAAACATATATAAATACAGAGGAAGGTAAACATGGGCTTTCTTTCAGAATTGTTAAGGCATCTGGAGAGATGGCTCAGAGGTTAAGAGCACTAGCTATTCTTCCAGAAGTCCTGAGTTCAATTCCCAGCAACTACACGGTAGCTCACAACCAAACCATCTATAATGCATTCCAATAACCTATTCTTGCCTGCAGTGCAGGCTGACATACAGGCAGAATACTGTATACATAAGAAATAAATAAATATTTCTTTCCTAGGCTGTGGTGGCACATGCTTTTAATTCCAGCACTTGGGAGGGAAAGGCAGGTGGACCTCTGTGAGTTGGAGGACAGCCTATTTTACAAAGTGATTTCCAGGACAACCAAAACTGTCACACACACACACACACACACAAACACACACACACACACACACACATACACAATGTAGATTGTTCATAGTATTTTAAAAATTATGGAATACTTATCTCTTCATTTACCCATTGCTCAACTGTTCTGGGTAATAAATGATTTTGGCCCAAATCATTTCAGTGATAACCTTATAATATTAAATTCTTTTGTTTTTTATTTTGGGACAATATTTCAAGTATCCTATGCTGGCCTCAAACTTGTTATACAACTGGGGAATGCCTTGAATTTCTGATCTACTGTTGCCACACTCTGAGTTACTGAGATAGTGTGTATTCATGATCTAATTAGGTATATGTGATGGCGGGTATTATATCCCGTACTTTGCCTATTAACTCTATTAAATAAATTATATTCCCACCCCTCTTTAACATTAACTTCTAATCATAAGTATTAAATTAAAAATAAGTGATAGTGAAATATCTCTCTCCATATTAATATATCCAAATATTAGTGCCCCAACTATAGGTGATCACACATATGCAACTGTTATCATAACTAAGCATGTATATTAGGTAGAAGATTAGGAGCTTCCATATTCCTAAACTTATTCAATGATGTGATCAAAAGTTTGTAAATTTCAAGCTCAGTATATTTCACACAACAGTCCCAGGAAACTCTTGCATCAAGTGGATGCTACAAAGTAAAAGTTTTAAAAAAATGAAGTTTTAATAAGTTACCAACCAGATGCAGAGGGAGAGAACAAGACCAGGTTGCAGAAACACATAGAGACAGCTTACCTGAACAAGGAGGAGCTAACGGGCCACCAGACTGATAGCTGGGAATCCAGCATGGAACTGAATCAGACCCCCTGAATATGGGTCTCAGCTAGAAGGACTGAGCAGTCTAAGGGACCTCAGACAGTGGAACCAGGATGTATCCCTGGTGCGCAAAAGGACCTTGCGAACACATCCTCCATGGAGGGATAACTGCCTTAACCTAGAGGAAGGAGAGAAGTCCTAGTCCCTACTTCAAATGACTTGACAGATTTAGATGACCCCACCTGGATGGCATTGCCCTACATGTGAAATTGGGGTGGGGGGATGGGATGGGAGGGTGGTCAGGGTGTATGTGATGGGGAAGAGAGGGTAAAAGGGACAGAGGAAGGGAGAGAGGGAGAGGGAACTGAGATCGACATATTAAAAAAAAATGAAAATGAGACAATTTTGACAAAATGTCTAGTTTTAGAGCCAGCTCTTTTATGTTTTATAAATATTATGATTATTAAACAACATATAAATGAGACATCAAGGGAAATAAAAGGGATTGAAAGTCAAAGTACTACTTTGGGGGGGTAGAATATTATAATTTTATCATCATAAAGTAAGGGAATATACTTAGTGTCTCTGAGACATTAAAAGCTGGGTAATCAAAAGACTGATGAATATATGAAAGGTTAGTTCTGCTCTTACTCCTGAAAAAACAGTTGGCCTTCACTCATTATTTATAAAACTATATGTTACTAGCCACAGGATTAACAAGAAAAAATTTTCAACCATGCCCTAAGATAAATACAAAAAAGACCACTTGGACCTCTTCTGATTAAATGAAAACAGTCACACAGGAGATAGCTCTGAAGGTAAATAAGAAGTGGTAAGTCATTCTTTGGGAAAAGTACCTTAAAATCACCAGTAAATATAGCACTAAACTGTATTACTGTCAATCACGAAAAATAAAGTAGTTGATAAAATATAATTAACATTTACAGGGCGATCAATAGCATTAACTAAAAAAAAGAATCCCAAAATGAAATTGTAAATCATGGACACTATTAAAAACATACTTACATACATACATACATATGTGTGTATATATATATGCATATATATGAATGTATATATATGCAATGTGTTTCAAATTATTTCATTACTAAGTGCCTTTATGATGACAGCACAGCTCATTGTGAGAAGTTTAAGTCTTCTACTTTATTGAAGTTTCCATCAAAGTGTTATTTGAACAAATCAAAAATCACCCTTGTATGGGATCTAGTGATAGTTTGTAAAGTGTGAAGTTTCCTGTTAGGTTAAGCTAATCACCATGGGAAACCATCAAATATAAAGCATTCACTCACAAAATCTAGCCCTTGTACCTGTTTACAAGTTTTACATTCAACTGTATCCCTAATGGAATCAGGTCTTAAACCCTATCATTTACTCTCAAGTGTGAAATGACTAATTGATGCTGAGAAATTTGATTATGATTTGCTTATATCTGTCAAAATAATAACTCAAGGAATTCATGTAAGTATTTAATCCACAAAACTGTATGAAATTTAAACTAAAGTTTTTGGAAATTTTTGTAGAGGTACTTTCTAGCATCTTTCTTCAAAACCAACATTTAACATTGACTTTAGGTATACTCCTGTACTTGTCTATTATACTATTCTGTAGGTTTTGTTTCTTTGGACATAAAAAGTAATGGTGCACAAGAGAAAATACCATTAAATTAAATACAAAAGAAATTCATTTTGTAGTTGAAGTTATCATTAGCTATGCGACAATTTATATTTGCCCCAAATTTCCAAATTGAATGTTAAAGAAAGAAATGAAACTTAGAATTACTAACGAACACTAAATTATTTAACATTTCCTTTGTGTTTCTGAGAAGCATAAAAACTCAATATATTTATTGGTACAGTGTTTCACTTTATAATGTCACATGTATTTGTTTATTATGAGCTCAAATATTTTTTGGAAATAAGTCAATAATAAAATAAGCTATATACCTAAACGACACATTGAACATATCATGGTAAATTCTGTATCACAAATGTAAGAGCAAAAACTAGTTAAAATTAGAGCAAGTTCCAGGACAGGCTCCAAAGCTACACAGAGAAAACCTGTTTCAAAATACCCCCCACCCAAAAACAAATTAGCTAAGATAAATAAATTGATAAAAAACAAATTGATAGATTTAATATTATCATTTAAGTGAATAAGCAGTTTCTTTTAAGAAATAATTATTCTACATGAAAATGAATTAATTCTGATATTTTTCAATATTAAAAATAGAAATAGAAGAACTGGCATCCATAATTTTATAATTTACATAAGCATCAGTTAATTACAACAGTGCAGATACTAAAATGAAAATCTGTCAGGCATAGTGAGTATGGAGGCAGCATAACCCTGAAATTAAGCAGCTGACCAAAACTTCAGAGGAGCCCTCACATACTGTTCTGATTCTTCTGTGAAATTATCACATAATTACTTATTGTTAAGGAAATAACCCAGAAGGTTAACACTGGGGAGCCAGGGCAATGGTTCAGTACATAAAGATCTTTCTTTCCAAGCATTAGGCTTTGTGTTTAGATTTTAAGCACCCACACAAAAGCTGAGTGCAGCCATCTACCCTGGTAACCCCTGAACTGTGGTGAGTCAGAGACAGGCAGAACCAGGGGGCTCAATGGCCAGTCAGGACAGCAAAAAAGTCCCATTGGAAAGATTCACTGAGATATCCTGTCTCAAAAAAACAAAACAAAACAAAACAAACAAACAAAACCAAGGCAGACATCAACAGAGGAAGACAGTGTCATCATGGTCTCCATAAGTATATGCAGAAGCAAATGCACCCACATCTCACAATAGACTACACATAAATCACAAAGACTATGTGTGAACATGAATCTTTTTATGATTGTGAGGATTAAACAGAGTCCTGTACGCATGAAGCACACAACTATTATGTATCTGTTCCCTCAACTGAAGAATAATTTTCTTAAACACTTACTAAATACCATTACAGCATTAATTTTTAATAGATACAGAATTACAATAAGAAATTACATTTGAGATGATGTATTTCCATACTAAATAATTTCAAAAAGATCAGAGTTAACTTTTGTTGCTAAAATTACAATGAATTAATGCATTTGTTTTAGAGTTTGCCATAGCATTAAATATCTTTCTAGGGTTTGGAAGTGATACTCAGTGGTAGAGCACAAGTGTAACATGCAAGGCCATGGGTTTTCATTTTCAGCAGGAAAAAGATATATGCAGAGAGACAAATACATTCGTGCATCTGCATCACTTGATGAATGAAATTCTGGTGGTAATATTACTCGTTTATGATCTATAGGCTATGTATCTGAGAAGCTTCACATTTAAATGGTAACTGGGTAAGATTGTGTTGATATCATTTTCACTATTTTTTTTTACATTTTTAAAATTCTTTTACCATTTATTCATTCTTTGTGCAATTCACATCATGCATTCCAGTTCCACTCATCTACCTGATCCCATTTAACTCCCTGTCCCCTCACATTCGCCCTCTGCCATTGCAATCTCACTCTCAAAACAAAACTTAAAAGAAAACCTAAAAGACCAAACCAATAATAAATAAATAAATAACTAGATAAATCTTTTAAGTGCTAACAAAACTAACTTAAGGAAGTTAATATTTGCTCTATAAACCAAAGTTTAGGAAATCTACAATTAAGAAAAAATGCTGATGAAAAGTAGCCAAATGAGGCCAGCTTAGTAGTGTATGCCTCTAATCCCAGTATTTAGGATGCAGACACAGGCAGACCTCTGAATCCCTGCCTCAAAAAAACAAAAAGAAAGAAAAAGAGAGGAGTATCCAAGGGAATAAGACTTGTGTATATAAGTCACATATACTCAAATGGTGCAGTATTAACATTAATTACTGTCTACTCTAAACAAATTTCCATATCTCCCCTGGTCATCAACTAGGTTCTATTCCCTCTCGCCCCAACAGCAGTCTATTTCTTTTGAGTTCAATTTTCTGAGCTTTTGGATAAACCCTGAATTACATTAACACTCTAAAATCTGCTACTCCTCCAGGATTAGACATCCCTGTTCTCCCAAGTAGATGTTGCCTCCTAGATACATGGGCCTCCTAACTAGACACCCCACTTCCCAAGAGATCACCTGCCCCAATCTGATGGTCAGCAAGAGTTTACTCAAGATAGAATAACCAAATGTGGAAAGTGACGTAAGAAGACAACAGTGGAGAAGATCAGCATGTGGTGTGCCTAGACCTGTACAGCATCTGTTTACAGACAGAGACAAACTCTCACAGGATGAGTTAAACTGCAGCCCTCAATAACAGTTCCACAAAAGAAAACAATGTTTCAACCCTCTTACAGTTTAGTCCTTTCCATTCACAGTATGCCTGTCAATACTGAAAAAGGAAAATGACTTGAGAAAAAAGACAAACATAAGTATTGAACTACATTAGAAGCCCAAGTCCAACCTTGAAAATTGAAGAAACATTTTTTTAAAAATGAGCATAACTTGTTACGGGTACAGAAAACACTAATCCTATAGAAATGAAGCCCAACAAGAATGGCCATGAAGATCTTCCATAGCAACAGACTCAAAAGAATGGGATCATGAAATTTGCAGGTAAGTATAGTACTCATCCTTCCTCAAGGAAACTTCTCCTTGCAACAAAGACCATTACAGAAAACCAAACCTAAATCAAAATACAGTATTATGAGGCCCAATTACAACTGGTACAACTAAAACACAGTTCCTGTACCCACGGCTCAGTAATTTTAGAAACCAAAGGAACAGGGAGTTTACTGAGAGATTTGTGTCCCTTAGGAATATCACAAGCTACACCCGTACTGTCTCACCAACATGACTGCCTAAACATGTGCTGGACAATAATTACACCATGAGAAAGGATAATGTGGATTGGGGAAAGCCTATAGGTCCTCAATCCTACATAAAGAATAACAGGCAACCAAGGAATATTCAGACCAGGAGAAAAATGTCTTCCACAAGGAGGAAAACATCATTAATTAACCAATAACAAATGGTCATCTCTGGAAACATACATACAAATAACATTGTAAAGACTGACTAAGTTGTATTAACGTAATTAAGAACACACAGGCACGCTCACAGTTTTTCCTTTCTCCTTATACTCCATTGCCACTTTCAAAGTGTTTTTCTTTCTCTTTACACAAAAGTGAAATATTTAAAGTACAGAAGGAAAAGGAACAAATATCAATATAATTATGGAATAAAGAATGTCTATCTTAGAACACAAACCATTGAAAACCTGTATTTTCATATAAATGAATAACAGATTATGGCTCATGAGAATTCATCAAATACTAATAGAGCAAACATACAATGGTTTACACATAGTGCTTAATTGGGGGAAATTGTTTTCAGGGGATATAATCTGAAATGTTCAGGAAGAAAATATTAAGTTATTGTCCAAAATAAAATAAAGATTAACAACTGAATTTTTAGATAAGCATAAAGAAACATTAAGATTGGTAATTAAATGTTCATCTCCACCTACAGACAGGGAATAGAACTGGAAATAAGGTAATCTTGAACAAAAGCATTATATTGGCCCTGTAGGAGAAGGGCACATATAATACTAAACTGCAAAACGTCTCCCAAAAGGTAATTCAGAATGTATCAAACACTATAAATGTGATTTTAAGTAATTACAATGAAATAATTACATGAATTAAAATTTTTCATTACAACTCTGTGAACAACCACCTGAATTAGAAATAAAGTAAATTTTAAATAGCAGTGAATTACATAATAATTCTTGTGTATTCTTATAGCAGAGCAGGGAATGAATCCATTTATTTATATGGTTATACATACTGGCCTAATCCAAAACAAATCACCCATACTACTCTTAATATAATGTATGGACAGGTAAATGAAAACAGAACCAAACTGGGGAGTCACTGGTCAAATTAAAATTACTTCCATCTGTATGGAAACTTAGGAAATGAGTACTTGAATTGTACATGCTTCTCTTCTGGGGTTTGAAGACACTTTAGACTCTTTGCTGGCTAATCTTGATTGTCAACTGGATAAAGCTCTGGGCATGCCAGGTTATCTTAACTCAAGTGGGAATATGCAAACACAGTGAGGGTGGTAACACAAATTGACCGGCTCCTAAACTGAATAAAAAGAGACATCATCTAAGTAGAAGCATTCCTCATCTTCTGTTTCTTCAATATGAATGCAATATGAGCAGCTGTCTCAAGCTCTTGCTGCCATGACGGACTGCACCTTCAAACTATAAGCTGAAACAAACCCTATATCCTTCAGGATGCTTCTTGTCATATTTTCTCACAGAAATGAGAAAAGTAACTAAGATAAACTCAAATCTGTTATGTTAGGCAATGGATTCTTGAAATGGAGGTGGGGGCTCAGTAGGTAAAGCAGATGCCAAGCAAAGGCAATGACCTAAATTAGGATCCCCATCAACCACATGAATTGTTCATGTGTGCTGGGAGCTGTAAACCTACAGGAGGTTTGAAGAGATACCGGCCAATTCCCAGATATTCCAGCTGTCACTCTAGGTCTTCACTGAACAAAAGTTTCAGTGAGACCCATCTGATAAGATAGTGATCAGGAAGAATAGCAGTGATTTCCAGTATTCTTCTGTACATCTATACAAACAAACACAGAAAATGAGCAGAGTCTTTACTTGCAGTTACATTTCTATTATTCCCTTTAATGTGCTTACTATAAACTGATAAAAGGTTATTCCCCATTTTGTGGTTTGAAAAGGCAATTTGCTATGTTTCCCAGCCTGGCCTCCAACCTCAAGATCCATCTCCTACTCCCACTACCTCCCATGTATGTAACAGAATAGCAGGTAAACATCACAGTGCTGGACTCCTCTTTTTTTTAAATACACCTCCATTTATCTGTGGGGACCACCAAAAGAAGAAGAGGGCAATGGGGAGAATGAAGTGTTGGCAGAAAAGGACAAGGAAGAAATTGAAAGTGTAACCTTTAATGTTCTTTCTCAAGACTTAAAAGGAAGCCAAGACATCTAAATTCCAACAGCATTAATGACTTCTAAATCCTTGAGACCAAGAGAATTACAAAACTAATAACTAAAAATCCTAATCAATTTCAGCAATCAATTTTTCATACTTAATACATACAACTCAAGTGTTGGGCCTACATTGCCATATTTCATGTTAAATAAAGTTTCTTACATACATAGACATTTTGCTTGGCATCTTCACACTCTCTAAAACACTTGTCTCAAATGAAACATCTGCTTTGCCAGCAAATGTTTCCAATTTGAAGACATTTGTTTCATCCCTATTTCCAGAAGCCTACCCCTTTTTTCCCCTAGGCCAAGCACTTGAAAAACATTTAAGTTTACTAAACCTCAATAGAGAGCTCCATTCACTGGCAGAAAGTTATACTTAGAAGGTAGAATTTGGTCATTTTTTTTTCTTTAAAATAGAATACAAACATAGTATTTACTTTAGACCTTTTCAGATTACATATTTATTCCTGATATTATCAATATGTTACATTTCTTAAAAGACCCATCAAATTTATTAATTTACAATTGAGTATTGAGAGTGTAATTAACTCTACAGCATTTGCCTAGTGTGTGCATCTAAATAAATAAACATGTTTTTTTGCTAAACCATCCAAGCATGAGCTAGTACATTTAAGAAAGAATAGAGAGAAATTTGTTAAGTTATTACTTTCCCTTTTTGGATATGTCATTTAAAAATTTAGACATTTGATAATCATTGCCTGACTATTTCCAATATACCATTAGGTATATCTTGCCATATTGGTCATTGTTGTGATTTATAGGCATCATAGCTACATGGCACTTCTCTACATATGATTACTTCTCACATTGGAAATCTTACATAGAACCATCTAGTACAAAGAAACAGAGACCTCAGAGGGGAAGGAGGCTTTCAGGTTAGATTCAGCTTGAATCGTCCTGTGTCCAAAGTGTGTGATATAAGAAATACCAACTTAACTTAAACCTCTGGGAAGAAACCAAGAGCAAAACTAACAGCCTATATTTTCTAATAATTCTCTCTCCTTCATTTGTAATTCAAAAGTTTACTTCCCCATCCCTGACAGAACATCTTAATATTAAAAATGAAGTGGTAAGTTGGCCATAATCATTCTGTGCTAGATATAAGTAACAAAACATGGCATTGTATTCTGAATGTATTCTGATTGGCCAATTAAACAATATCACTTCAAAGCCAATATTTAAGTAATTGTAAACATCCCTCAGTGATAGGTACCTGAACAGCATGCATAAGTTTCATGGTTAAATCCCAGATCCAAAGCACTGAAAGTAAATTAATATCAAGTTGTCATCCCTGAAAATATATGAATGCAAGCAATATTTATTTGTGTAATGTGTATTTGAATATAAATGTATATTTAAATATACACTGAATGTATATACATATATATGTATACACACACGTGTGTGTATAACAATAAAAACTAAAGAAATAAAGGCCATTTGTTTGAGAGGGAATGAGGAAAGGGGACATGCAAGGAATTAAATGAATATATAATTGCATATTTATTTAAATATGCAAATAAAAGTTTAAAATATTTTTTGAAAATTACAAACATAAATAAAAATTAAGGAATTAAAATGAGCACATTGAGATATTATAAAGTAACTTTTTTTAGCAGAAAACAACTTTTCATTTCATAAAATATTTCAAACATGTTGGTAAAAGAGGATAGAACACACTAGAAAGGCCACTGCAAAGAATAGTTGAGCATGATTCTTGAAGTTATAGTGACAGTTAATTTCTAATTAGTCTCACTTGCCATTGCTCTTATTTCTAATATATGTTACAGTGAAAAATTTCCAAAACATTCACCTAGATAAAATTTGGTGAAGGAACTTGAAAAACATGAATTCCCTCTATTCTTTTACCTAGTAAATACTATTTGGAGAATTTTTCTAAAACTAGGAATTTGAAATGAAAGTCTTAGCAATTCTGAGTAATGTTGCTGTGGCCCATGAGAGCATATATTTCTTCCAAGTTCTGATTTTAATTTTTTTGAACAAATACTCTCCTTTCAAACAGCTGGATTATAGGTTTTCCAATTTTCTGGGGATTCTCTACACTGTTTTTCAATAGGGGACACATTATTTTACTTTCTGATCTACAGTGTGAAAGAGCTCCATATTTTACACCCTATTATTATATGTGGTGTGTGTGTGTGTGTGTGTGTGTGTGTGTGTGTGTGTGTGTGTGTGCATGTTTGTGCTCATGTCGATGTGCTTGTGTGATGTCTATCCCAAATGTGTGCAGAGGCTCAAAGAGGCCAGAAAAAAGATGAATCAATAAAATAGTTAAGGTAACTGCTTAATGAATGCTGTCCTTTGGTATTATTGCTTTTTTTTTTTCAGTTTTATTTTTTTAATTACTATTTTTTTTTTTAATTTTACATGTCGATCCCAATTCCCTCTTCCTCCCTCCCTCACTCCCTTTTACCCTCTCTCCCCCATCACATTCACACTGACAACCGTCCCCTCCCATCTCCCCACCCCAATTCCACATGTAGGGCTATGCCATCCAGGTAGGGTCATCTAAATCTATCAAGTCATTTGAAGTAGGGACTACTCTCCTGTCTTTAGGTTAAGGGAGTATCTCTCCATGGGGGATGTGTCCACAAGGTCCTTTTGTACACCAGGAATACATCCTGGTTCCACTGTCTGAGGTCCCTTAGACTGCTCAGGCCTTCTAGCTGAAACTCATATTCAGGGGGTCTGAGTCAGTCCCATGCTGGATTCCCAGCTATCAGTCTAGGGGGCCCATTAGCTCCTCCTTGTTCGTGTCAGCTGTCTCCATGTGTTTCTGCAACCTGGTCTTGTCCTTTCTCTCTGCATCTGGATTCTAGTTAGACTCAGTGTTTAGTTATGGGCATTTGCTTCTGTTTCCAATGGGTACTAGATGAGGGATCCATGATGGTAGATAAGTTAGTTGTTGATCTCACTATCAGGGAAGGGCATTTATGGTAGCCTTTCCACGGTTGCTCAGATGGTTAGTTGGAGTCAGTCTTTTAGGCATCTGAACATTTCTTTAGGTTCAGCTTTCTCTTCAATCCTATAATGGCTCCCTCTTGTATGTCCTCTCTCTCTCTCTCTCTCTCTCTCTCTCTCTCTCTCTCTCTCTCTCTCTCTCTCTTCTGTCTTCTATTCCTATCCAGACTCAATCTTCCTAGTCGCACATGCTTACTTCTCCTCCCCTTCTCTTTCTCCTAGTTCTCTCTCCATTCACTGCCCCCCCCATTCCCATGTGCTCTGGGTAACTTTTAAAGTGAGATTTGTATGTAGCTAAATGGCATTACAATGGTAATTGATTTGCTGTACAAATGCCTTCAATCAACATATTTCATGTACCAATGCTGGAACTTCCAGAACTGGTTCTATGTAATAACTGAAAACAACTGCAAACAAATGCTTCCTTCTGTATGATCTCCCAGTGAAAGAATCAGGCCATTCTTATGGTACTTCTTCAAGAATAAGGAATTATACAAAGCTAAGCACTTTTTAAATGTATATTTCAGTTTTATAATAACAAAACATAATACATGAATATGCATGATAAAGCAGCAAATATATAGTGTTACTTCAAAATATAATTGATATTTACATTTAAGGACCTACATACGTGAGATTTTTGAGACTGGCATTTTCTTACAAATTATGATTATAACTTCATATGTAATTTTGCTTAAATTTAATCCTACTAATTTTAGAGCAAAAAAAGTTGGCTTAGATTTTTAAAACAGAAAGAATGCTCCTGCAGATAAATTATAATTTACAAATTGTGTCAATTATATAAATCTTTAATTTTAATAAATGAACAGATATGAATTCAATAGTAGTGGATTTGCAAATTGAGGTTTCTACTTTCATGAGCAAAGGTAAGGCTTGAAGATAACAAGAAAAAAATAGCAATGATAATGAAAGGAGCTCACCAAGATTTGCTTAAGATAAAAATGTTGCAATAGTATATTCTCATAGTATAAGCCACTCAGGACAATTAATTTTGGAAAATTTATATAGAAAATTTTTTGACAAATTATTGAAGGTAAAAATGTATATTTAATTACATGTGTTCTTTCCACTCACATAAATCTATAAGAAATTGTCCTATACTTAAAAGATCTATAGAGTTGTAACCCAGGGTAGGAGCATGTGGAGAGGCTCAGTAGGAAAATTTTTGGAACAGATTTTCAGTGACAGTGAATGCCATGCTGCTGTGGATAGAAGTTCTAGGAACAGGTGCAAAAAGATGGGCACATGGGAAAGCAGCCATGAAGCCTGACAGCATTCTGGGAATAAAATAATAATATTTGGAATTTATACCATGCTTTTTTTTTCCTTTGAGCATTTAACACACATCAACTATTAATCATCAAACACCCACATGAATATTTCTTTCCTCATTATCACACTCAAAAATGATGACTCGCTGCTTCTTTGACTACATAATACAAATCATACCCTTTTTTTCTTTTTCATTTTCACACTAAACTTTCATGCAGTTTTTCTCCTTTCATCTAAAACTAATTAAATCATTGCTTTTGGTGTTTTCAATAGACTCTACTGTCGTAAAGAAATTCAAAATTAGATTTCTTATTTCTGAGATGTCCTTGGAGATTGCCATCAGGATTTATGAAAAGAATAGATTTGCCACATTTGCAGAATATCAAATTTGGGAGTATGTCATAGTTCAAGATTTTGACTGTCAAACAGAATGTTGGAGATTTCTATAACCCCAATGGTCATTATTGACTATTACAAGGACTCCCAAGTCAGCAGACCCTGTGGCTTCTTCTACAGTGGTATGGAAAAAGTAGTAGTATTTGCATCACACTGACCATGGGCCTTCTGAACTCTTAACTTGAATCCAAATTCCTGCATAACAAACACTTTCCTCTTCTTATAGCCACCTCAAAAAATGAAAGAGTTTAGCAATCCTTTTGGAAGGAGAAGATCGACAAGACAGACAAAACTTATCCAAGCTAACCAAAGACAAAGAGAGAATATCCAAATTAACAAAAACAAAAATAAAAAGGGGGACATAACAACAACCACTGAGGAAATCCAGGGAATCATTAGGTCATGCTTCAAAAAGCTATACTCCACAAAACTGGAAAATCTAAAGGAAAAGGACAATTATCTGGATAGGTACCACATACCAAAATTAAATCAAGACCAGATAAACAATATACATAGAATTTCATTAAAATCAGGAACAAGACAAGACTGACTATTCTCTTTACTATAGGATTGGAAGTTCTAGCTAGAGCAATAAGACAACAAAAGAAGATCAAGGGGATACAAATTGGAAAGGAAGAATTCCAACTTTTGATATATGCACATGATATGACAGTATATAAATGACCCCAAAATTCATACAGCTTATAAATACCTTTAGTAATGTGGCAGAATACAAGATTGATTAAAAAATGTACAAATTATAAATGGAACATTTAGAATAGCCACAAACAATATAAAATATCTTGGGATAACTCTAACCAAACAAGTGAAAGACCTGTTTGACAAGAACTTTAAGTCTTTGAGAAAGAAACTGAAGAAGTATCAGAAAATGGGAAGATGTCCCATTCTCTTGGATAAGTAGAATCAACACAGTAAAAATAGCAGTCTTATCAAAAATCAATCTACAGATTCAATATATTCCCCATCAAAATCCCAGCACAATTCTTCACAGACCTTGAAAGAACAACATTCAACTTCATATGGGAAAACAAAAAACCCAGAATAGCCTAAACAATCCTGTACAATAAAGGGACTTCTGGAGGCATCACCATCACTGACTTCATGCTCTACTACAGAGCTATAGTAATAAACATAGCATTTGTAATCTTATAAAAATAGATATGTGCATCAAGGGAATCCAGGTGAAGACCCTGACATCAATACACTCATCTATGAGCACCTAGATTTGACAAAGAATCCAAAATAGTACAAAGGAAAAAAACAAAGCATCTCCAAAAAATGGAGCTGGGATAACTTGATGTCCACATGTAGAAGAATGCAAACAGATCCACATCTATCACTGTGCACAAAACTCCTGTCCAAATGAATCAAAGACCTCAACATAAATCTAGTTACACTGAACCTGATGGAAGAGAAGTGGGGAGTACCCTTGGCACAGGAGGCCAATTCCTAAATATAATACCAGTACCACAGACACTGAGAGCAACAATTAATAAATGGGATCTCCTAAAACTGAGAAGCTTCTATAAGGCAAAGAACATGGTGAAAAAGACAAAACGGAAGTCTAGAAAATGGAAAAGATCTTCACAAACCCCACATCTGACAGAGAGCTGATCTTCAAAACATAAAAAGAACTCAAGAAACTAGACATCAAAATATCAAATAATCCAATTTTAAAAATGGGCTTCTGGTCTAAACACAGAATTCTCAACAATCTCAAATGCCCAAAAGACATTTAAGGAATTGTTCAACACCCTTAGTCATTGGGGAACTACAACTCAAAACAACTGTGAGATACCATCTTATAACTGTCAGAATGGTTAATATCAAAAACACTGATGAAAGATCATGTTGAAGAGGATGTGTAGTAAGGGTAACACTCCTCCATTACTGGTAGGAGTGCAAATGTATACCCACTTTGGAAATCAGTGTGGTGACTTCTCAGAAAATTTGGAATTATTCTAACCTCAAGATCCAACAATATACCACTCCTGGGCATATACCCAAAGGATGCACAATCATACCAGAAAGATGTTTTCTCAACTATGTTCATAGCAGCATTTTTTATAATAGCTAGAAACAACCTAGATGCCTCTCAACAGAAAAACTGGATAAAGAAAATGTAGTACATTTACACAGTAAATGTGGAGTACTACTCAGCTGTAAAAAACAATGACATCATGAAACTTGCAGGATAGAACTAGAAGAAAACATCCTGAATGAGGTAACCCAGACCCAGAAAAAAGACAGTATGCATTCACTCATAAGTTGATATTAGATGTAAAGCAAAGGATAACCAGGCTACAATCCACAGCCCCAGAAAAGCCAGGTAACAAGGAGGACCTAAGAAGAATAGCCATCGATCACTGTAGTGATATATTATTTATGATTTATCAAAGCTTGCCAGAGGTTACAAAAAACAAAGCCAGCCACACTAGTTAAGTATAGAAGCTGAGCAGTGGCGGTACACAGCTTTAATCCTAGGACTCAGGAGAAAGGCAGATGGATCTGAGACCAAGACCACCCTGGGCTATAGCAGAATGAATTGAAGCTCATGCCTTTAATCCCAGGATTTGAAAGGTATAAAAGGTAGACTCATTCAGTGTGAGAATTAGTCTCTAGTCATGCTGAGGAGAGCATAGCAGTTTGAATGACTCTGAGCAGAAGTGAAATTAGGAGCATCTGTGGATTACCCCTTTGGTCTGAGCATAGGTCGAGGTAAGAACTGGTGGCAGGCTGATTTGCTTTTCTGATCTGAAGCATGAACCCCAGTATTAATCTCTGGGTCTTTTATTTTTCATGCTACAGATTACCCTGCCTAGGATGGGGAACTAGATAAGATCTGCTGGGTAAACCAGGGATAGGGAAGAGGGAAGGGGATGGGGATAAGAACATGAAAAACAGGAGGGTGAGTGCCAAAGAGATGGAGTGGGAGAAAAGTGAAAGAGGCACCTATCATGATAGAGGGAGTCTTTATGGGGTTAGCGAGAAAGCCTAGGGAAATTCCCAGGAATCCACAAGGATTATCCTAATTTAGAGTCCTAGCAATAGGGGAGACGGTGCCTAAAGCAGCCTTCTCCTACAATCAGATTGATGACTATCCTGTCATCACAGAACCTTCATCCAGTAACTGATGGAAGCAGATGAAGAGATCTGCAGCCAAGCACTGGGCAGAGCTCCTGGAGTACAGTCCAAGAGAAAAAGGAGGGATTATATGAGGGAAGGGAGTGGGAAGTGGGAAGTAAAATGAACAAAAAAGACTATGGGAATTTCTTGTATTAATTGTAGTGATATGTTATTTATGATTTACTAAAGTTTGCCTGAGTATTCAGAAAGCAAAGTCAGCCACAAGCCATAGACGCCAGGCACACACCTCTAATCCCAGCAGCCAGAAGCTAGGAGGTGGTGGTACACATGTTTAATCCTAGGACTCAGGATTAAGAGATGGATCTCTGTGAGTCCAAGGCTACATAGGGATACATGAAATGGAATCAGTCTAAAAGAGTAACAGGTCACACCCCTTTAATCCCAGCACTAGGTGAGTATAAAAAATAGAAGCAGGATCATCAATATTAAGTATGAGGCATTCATTTTCAAGCCAACTGAAGAGAAGCAGCAGTTTGAGGCTTGGTGAAGAGCCCATGTGTGGATCAGTCCTTTCAGCCTGAGGTAGTGGTGAGAGCTGGTGGCCAGTTACTTTGCTTCCCTGATATTCAGCTTGAACACCAATACCTGTGTTTGGGTCCTTTTATTTATTCACCTTACAGTTAGTCATTTGTAAAAAGGAGATGTTGCCAACAGCACTGTTGGCTTTATAGGCATTTTGCAAGAAATATATACAAAAGCACATCCTTTCTTTGATGTTTGTAGTTCTTTCTGTAGTGGTGAGGTTATCTGAAAACATATATACAAGAAACATATTGATGTATTTATGTAGTTAGAAACATATATGTATATACAGTTCCCTATGTCCATATAACAGCAATTTAATAAGAGGCCTTGAAATTGAAAGAGAGCAAGGAGGGGCATATGAAAGATTTTGGAGGAAGAAAGGGAAGGTGACATGATAAAATTTTACAATCCAAAAAACAATAAAAGAAATAATTAGAATATACACAAACATGAGATGTGTGCACTGTCCGTGGAGTATATAATATAGAGCAATAAGTGCTAGTACTACTGATGACATCCCTTTCTATCTTGCTGTTGCCCGATTTATTTGCAGAATTTTCTAATTGCTTAATAGATTTTTACTTTCTCAATGTCCATCAATACTCTGTTAAGTATTGGTTAAGCTTTTTTGTGAACTCTAATTCTCATTTTGACCACTGACTGAGTATGTCCATTATAGTGCTGTGCCAATGCCATTATCAGTACCCTCTTAGTCCATGATCTTTTATTTTTAAAGAAGCAAAAATTGGAAATATAAGTTAATAGTTTTTACTCTATTACTATACCATGCTAGCTAACTGCCATAATAGTACATTTAAAATAAAGCATAATTTTACACAATTTATCTATCATTTATTTGATCATGTTTTCCTTTCCATGGCTAAAGTTATTCTCCTTTTGTTTAGGGTATTTGCTTATGATTGGTTATCACTTTATTATAAAATTTTGTATTCTAGTGAACAAACACATGCACAAACACATACACCCACACACAAGCACACAAAAATATAAAATGTTTTGATTCATATTTTGCCTCTAAAAATTTTTATGATTTTCCTAAGTATGTACAGTTCAAAGAATCATTTTATGTAGGAACTTGCTAAGACTTACACATAATAGAATATACCTGTGACATGTATCTGTCCCATGTTGTTTGTGACCCAGAAACAATCTATTGTATCAATGCACCACATCTTGTTATTCATTATGAACAGATACTGTTCCCACCTTTTGGCTATTAATACTAATGCAGATATAATCATTAATGTATCATGTTGTTGCCCATTATATGTCTTTTTTTTCACATGTATGCATACACATGTGTGGGTGTGTTTATCTGAATGCATGCATGTTTTTCCCCCCCTGTGGTTTTTAGCAGAGTTGCAGACCTTATGAAAACTAGCATAAAATCAATTTTAAATTATTTTGTCACTCCAAAAAAAGAAAGCCTACGATTTTTAGCTTTTGTCTTCCCACCCAGCTTTCCACTGACCCTCATTCCTAGGTAACTAGCAATCTATTTCCCATCTCTTTGTAGTTTGCATGCTCTGAATGTTTCATATAAAGAGAACTATGTGATAATTGGTCTTTGGTTACTGGCTTCTTCTACTTAACACAGTGTTTTCAGGATTCATGTATGCTGAAACTTGTGCCCATTCAATGTTGCATATGACCAAGTAATAATCTATAATATTAATATATCACATCTTATTTATCCATTCATTAGTTGATGAATACAGGTTGTTTCCATGTTTTGGTTATTATGTACTCTTGCTATAATCATTCAGGGGCTGTGTTTTTGTCTGTTACTATATCATCTTTTCCTACTTTTTATTCTTAGGAGTAGAACTGCTGGACAATGTGATAGAAAACTCTATGTTAACAGGCTCATTTGCAAAGGATGTGTCACATCATGCAACTTCTCACTCATGGGTACAGAGGCTGCGATTTCTCATTGGCAACAGCACAACCTAAGTGGTGTGAATGAGAACTAATTTTGAAGATTTGATTTTTATCTCTCTAGTAAATGTACATATTTTTATGTGTCATTACCTGAATATAACCTCTTTAATCAAGGCAGTCTGGTTGGAATAAAAGTAGCATTACCATGGTGGATATCTCTAAACTACACAAAATATTTGAATTAGTAATAGAAAGTATAATATATTAATATTGGAAGACACATAAATCAGGTAGTTAACTCTCATTCTCTGTTTCCTTCTTCTAAAAGGAGAGACTGAGGATGAGAATATCAGCTTTTATCAAAATATAAAATGTCAGTGACTAAAGCAGTGAAGGAACTAGTCATATTATTGTTGGAGAGAAAAGCATCCTCCAGATCCTAATTAATGGAATATTTTGATACACTATAGTGTTGAGCCAGGGAAAAACCTCAAGAAAATAAAGGAGTTGGATGACAAAAACAGGGATGGTTTATCCTATAAAATGCTGTGTGTATATTGAAAACAACTAGAAATCTACCTTATGGTTAAACAGTTTTCATTTTGTAAAATATATTTTATTTTTAATTTTGAGTGTGTGTGTGAGGGGGTGCATATGAGTGCAGGTGCCCTCAGAGGACACAGGTATTTGACAGCCATAGAGCTAGAGTAAAAGGAAGATGTAAGCTGCCCAATGTGGGTGGTAGGAACTGAACGGAAATCCTCTGAAGAACCAAGTAAGCATTCTTAACCATGGAACCATTTCTCCACCCCTAACCTGCTGTCTTAATTATCTTTTGCCCAATATTTCAACCTCATCCTGTTGGAATAAATGCACCAATCCCATAGTCAAACCCCAGATATAAAACACAGAAAGTAAATTAATGCTAAGTTGTCACCCTGAAAGCTTATATACACAAGAACACTAAACAGACTCTATTTATATACTATGCCATTTTTCAGACATTTCTCTCCCCCTTTTCCATTTTTGTTCTCTTTCACAAATTATAAAACTAATATTAAGAATTGGAGATATAGCTCAATGATAACGGTACTCGACTGTCATTTGCACGAATCTGGTTTTGATATCCGGTCATGGAAAAAAAACAATGTAGGAACAGGCAGTCATAAAACTAACAGTAAAGAGATAGATTCCTCTTCATTAAAATTAATTAAATCCTACATTTATCTTACCAACTACTTAGAGATAAGAAATGACTTTTAAAAATCTACAGGAAAAACTTAGAGAATACCTTAGAAGTACTGTTTATGAGGTTAACAACAGAAAGAAAGAAAAGGAGGGAATTAAGAGAAAAAAAGAAAAAAGACAGACATAGACAGAAAGCATGTGCTAGAAAGTGAATGTGTGCAGACTTCAAAGCCAAGCTGCACTAGCTTTGTCACTTTCCAGAAAGTAATTTCTGTTAAACAACAGTATCAGCTCACCAATCTAAAATATGCATACAGTAAGAGATGATAAAGGGATAGAAATAAAATCTAAAAGTCTTATACCAGAAAAGCAGAAATATAAGATTAATCAACAAAAAATATGTAGTATAAATATGCCAGACATTCATGGTGAGAGTAACGTTCTCTATTTCAGAGGCAAATGACAATGTATGATTTGTGAACTAAAGGAAATAGGTAGGACCAGCAGTGGACAACAGGAGGATTAAGAGATTCCCTTTCTGTGGAAAACTCAAGGAATGTGAGCTTCAGGGAACAGCTTTAATCTTAATTGAGTCTAAAATTTCTGGGATTGAAACACACAGAAATTTACAAGATCTAGAGGAGTAATTCAATAAGAAGTCACGGAAATGCATACTGTGCTCAGTGCAAGAAAAATAAAGAGCATGCATAACCTAACATAATTTTAAAAGAAAAACAAGCAAGTTAATAAACAGATGATCAAAACAGTTAAAATGTCCTTGCAAAAAATCATGTTATGAGAAAGGAAATGTATAGGGGATGCAGAAGAGATATATTCAATAATCAAAAGACGTCAACAGGATTTTGAATCAAGTTTAAACCCAATAAGCAAATTATAAACTTGGATTTACTTCAGGACGAAATCCATTTTTTTTAAAATCAGGTCCAAATTTGTTATAAGAAAACAAGCAATCCTTTCCAAGGAAAACTTCTATTCACAAAAAAGCACATCTCAGCAAGGGAATCTTATAGTACTACCTAATTTTTGATCACCGTTCTTCCACCTGAACAGATGGGAAATTCCTCCTTCTAATCCAACTCAGATCAGAAACTTGAAGTGGGAAAAAGATTCTGGCAGTGGCTTACAAAGGCTGATTATCTTCTCTCCAGAAATACAATGTGGGAGGATTTCAACACACTGCAGAATCAGGCTAATCCTCACTACAAAGACTACCTATAATTAAAAAAAAAAAAAAAGTCCTGTTGGAAAAGAACACTAGAGTCCCAACTTAAACAAACTTAAATAAAAGTCTTCAATATCCCCAACCTAATGGGCAGGATTTCCAAACTGTCAATAATAAGCAGTGACAAGAACCTAACTCCATGTTGTAGAATTAAATGGTGTTAAGTGTTAGAGATATCTGGCTACCTTTTCCCTGCTCTGGAAAAGCATGCATGCAGAAATTTTCATTTTAAAAAGCATCCAACCCTTACCTACATAACATTCTCATCACTTCCCTTTTGTTGTTTTTTTTCTACTTCGTTCCCTTAGTAGTACAAAATAACAGACATGCTTATTTGCATATACCCAACGAACAATTATTAATATGAAGATACCAAGTGAAACTTTTGGTTCTCCTGCTAGCCTCAACAGCAAAAACAACAACAACAAAAATCTGTTTCTTAGACCAGGTAGAAAAATGTAGGAAGAAAAGTGACAATGAAAATAGGCATATACCCAAAGGATTCACATCAATGCAACAAAGACATCTGTTCAACTATGTTCACAGCAGCACTATTTGTAATAGCAAGAACCTGGAAGCAACCTAGATGCCCCTCAATTGAAGAATGGTTAATGAAGATGTGGCACATCTACACAATGGAATACTACTCTGCAGAAAAAAATAATGGTATCTTGAAATTCGCAGGCAAATGGATGGCACTTGAAGAAACCATCCTGAATGAGGTAACCCAGTCACAAAAAGAGAAACACAGTATGTACTCACTCATATATGGATTTTAGAACTAGATCAAATGATCACCAGCCTATAATTCACATCACCAGAGGAACTAGGATACAAGTTGTATTCTAAGAGATTCATATAAAGTCCCTCACAGAACTGGGAAGGGACAAGTCCCCCAGACCTCGGGTAAAGTGGGGGAGGACAGCTAATGGAGAAAATGAGGGGGAGGAGAGGAAGGCATGTGCGACCAGGAGGATTGAGCCTGGTTAGGAATGGAAAATAGGAAAGAGAGAGAGAGAGAGAGAGAGAGAGAGAGAGGGAGGGAGGGAGGGAGGGAGGGAGGGAGGGAGAGAGAGAGGGAGGGAGGGAGAGAGAGAGACAGAGAAAGAGACAGAGAAAGAGACAGAGACAGAGAACATAAAAGAGGGAGCCAATATTGGTTTGAAGATAAAGTTGAACACAAAGAAAGGGGGAGGGAACTACAAGACTGCTCCCAACTAACAATCTCAGCTCCCGTGGAAAGGCTATCATAAATGCCCTTCCCGGAGAGTGAGATCAACAACTAACTTCTCCATGGAGTCCTCAACTAATGCCTGTTAAAAGGCAAACACCCCTCATAAACACTGAGTTGAACAGAACCCGAGGAGGGCAAGACCTGTGGTGAGTACATAGAGACAGCTTACCTGAACAAGGAGGAGCTAAGGGCCACTAGACTGATAGCTGGGAAGCCAACAGGGGACTGACTCGGACCTCCCTGAACACTGAGTCGAACTAGAACCCCGAAGCAGATGGAGAGGACAAGACCATGTGGTAGAAGTACATAGAGACAGCTTACCTGAACAAGGAGGAGCTAAGGGCCACTAGACTGATAGCTGGGAAGCCAACAGGGGACTGACTCGGACCTCCCTGAATATGGGTCTCAGCCAGAAGGTCTGAGCAGTCTAAGAGACCTCAGACAGTGGAGCCAGGATGTATCCCTGGTGCACAAAAGGACTTTGCAAACGTATGCCCCATGGAGGGATAACTGCCTTATTCTAGAGATAGGAGAGAAGCCCTAGTCCCTACTTCACAAGACCTGTCACATCTACATGACCCCAACTGGATGGCATTCCCCTACATATGGTATTGTGGTGGGGGGTTGGGAGGGGAGGGTGTTTAGAGTGCATGTGAGAGGGCAGAGAGGGCAAAAGGGAGGGAAGGAGGGAGGGAGGGTTGGAGGGGAGGGAGGGAGGGAGAGGGAACTGGGATCCACATGTAAAATAATAAATTAAAAAAAAAAAAAAAAAAAAAAAAACGCTTTGACTCCAAAATTTAAGTTGAAGGACAAGTTACTGGGGAAAAGGATTTCTATTTTTGTTTCCACAGAAAATGAAAAGATGTGGATTCCTTCCAGACTAATGTGGTTTGATCACGCCAGACCGCCTGAAACAGAGTACAAGCTGATCCTACATTCCAAACAGCTGGACAAAACAGCCCTACAGACTACAGCTAGGATATCTGAATCTTCTTCGAATCCCCCAAGACAGCGCCCCTTACCAGCAGGAAGTAGTTTGGAAAGAACGACGCCCAAATTCCCAAATATTGTGTATAAATGTTTGTTTTCATTTAATTGGACTTTGTTATATAAAATTAAAAAAAAAAGAAAATAGACAATAAAAGGAAAGAAGAGATAAAAGAAAAATTAAGAATACAACAGAGACCTGGCCAAAGAAAAATCAGTTCCATATCATCACAGAATTTATCTTTAAAATAGTCTTATCATTGTTCCAGCAATCAAGCAGGAAAGGTGCTGTGGAAGACTGTGAGTGGGGGGGAAAGAAGGAGTGACCCAGTCTTTCAAGTCCAGTATGGACAGGACTTGAGGACTGTGTGCCTGAGAGATACACCGAGTCAGGTTAGGCCTCTGATCTGTGCATTGTGAGAGAGTAAGGAGACTACATTGGCCCTTTTATGTCCAGACTAAAACTTAGCAAACAGTTGTCAGTTTCTGTATATGAATAACAGGTATGCCTGAAGGAAGCAACAAGTTGCTTCTAATTGTACAGCAACTCAGAGATGCTTTCTTGCCTCTCATTTTTCTCCATTGAGTGAATTTGGAAAATATCAATCTATTTAAATGCTCTCTACTCACTGTTTTGCTATACTGAATTCTCAAATAGATTCTTACATAGAAAAACCAATTGCCCTGTTGGAAGCAGAAAAATCCCAAGCAGACATTTTCCAATTCAGTTTGGGAAATCCATTAGAATCAGTGTAGTAAGATAAAATCAATGTTCCTACTTGCATTCTCCATAAGCAACTATGGGAATCACACTGACAAATATTTCTTTGACGTATTTCAGGATGGCAATTCAGAGACCTTGATGACATCTACAAACACAGAATTAGCATTAAAAGACTGCCTTTTAGCGAAGGAAAATACATGGATCTATCTAGTGCACAGGAAAGGCTATTCTGCCTGGTATCACCTTACCTGATTAAAAAAGATCATTTCGAAGAAGAGATTAGGGATATGACACCTGCTTGAGCAAAGACTGTCACAGGTGGCTGTTTCACAGAAGAGAGAATTTTCACAGGAAGATATTCCTTTTAGCTTGCACACATTCTTCTAGAATGTTTCAAAGCCTGCTACTACCTCCCAGAGCACAGAAACCTAGCCCTGTCCTTTTGTTCAGCTCTACATTAAACTATCTTGCTTGCCCCTGTTTGAGCCCAATACTGAAAGTTTGTGGCTTCTATGCTTAGGTACATAATGCATTTATGTTTTTCTTGGTGAATCATTTGTTAAATACATTGTAAATGTCAAATTAACTCAAAAGAAAATACTTTCACACAAAATTCAAAATACAACAGCTAAAAAAGCCAGAAAAAAATTTTACTATTATTGATGGTAGTAATAAAGTACTAAGCTACATGAAAAATTCAGTTTTATGTTTAAATTGAAGCAAATTATTTACTTTCTAAAATGCTTTCTTAGTCTAACAGTCAAATGTCTATACAATCTGGTACAACTGCCATTTCTAATCTCATTTTCTATTATTTTGATTCTGTGTAACACATTTTCAATCCCCTTCATGTGACATGAGTATAATTAATTATGAGTTATTATTTTTCCCTGAGATGACAGTGTCCTTAAAACCACTTAAGTTCAGTGATAATCACCTAAATAGTAGGAACAAAAAGACAAACTCAAGAAGGATGTGGACAGTACTGACCATCCTTAGCATAAAACCCAGATACAAGCATCACACACAAAAAATAAAGATACTGGGAAGATGTGCAATAAAATCAGTACTTCTAGAATCTTCTGTGACGTAAGAAAGGTAATTAACTCATAATAACTAAGAATAAAACTCATAAAAGAATAAGCTTTAGGTATAAAAAGCCAAAACCAGGAAGGTTTCTTTGTGAGGGGACAAAAAAGTATTAAAAGTAAGGCTCAAGAAACAACATGAGGGTCTGAAGAGATGGCTCAGTAGTTAAGAGCACTGACTACTCTTCCAGAGGACCTGGGTTCAATTCCCAGCACCTACATGGCATCTCACAACTGTCTGTAACTCCAAGATCTGACACCTTCACATTGATAATCATGCAAGCAAAACACCAATGCACATAAAATTAAAAATAAGTGAATAAATATTTTTAAAAAGAAGCAATATGATAGAGGCTGAAGAGATGGTGTATTTACTAAGGGTACTGGCTGCTCTTGAGGGCCTGGGTTCAGTTTCCAGAATCCACATGTCAGTTCAAAACCACCTATAACTCCAGCTCCAGGAAATTCAATGCCCTCTGCAGGTACCTGCCATTATGGACATACATACATGCAGGCAAAACACTGAAACATGTAAAATAAAATAAAACATTTAAAAATATTTACAGCAGCAGAATTATAAAAATAAAAAAGAACTAGGCAGTCATGATTGATTATTACAAGACTGAATAAATAATACAGAAAAAAACTGGTAGTTTCCTCTCTCTTCCCATGTTCTTCAAGATAAAAATGTTATACCTTTTTAAGTTACCAGCATAAAATAAGGTTCCCACGCCTACTGATCTTTAGATGTCATAATATGCCAGCAATGGATTATTTCACCCTTGCAAATAATGTTTTACAATAAAGTTTCAACTTGTTCAATATCTTTAAAAAAAAAAAAAAAAAAAAAGAAGGAGAAATTCCAGAGACTTAATAAATTAGGGTTTCTACTACAGTGATACACACTATGACCAAAAAGTCAGCTCTGCATTTGTTTCCATCAGTTGCTGAATGAAGGCTCTCTGTTGACTTTCTGGAAACTATTCCCCATGCAGGGATGCTCTCCCTAAGCCTTGATGCAGGAGGATCTTGGTCCTGCCTCAAAGGGATATGACATGCTTTGTTGACTACCTTTGCATGGCTGACTCTTTATAAAAAGGAGGAGAAGTAGATGCTGGGTTGAGGGGGTGTTGATGGGAGGGGAAACTGTGGTTGGTATAATAACTGAAAAAAAAAAAATCAACCCACCATGACCAAAAACATCTTGAGGAGGAAGTGATTTGTTTCCCTATATTTCCATCACAGCTCATCATCAAAGGCAGCCAGGGCAAGGTACTCAAAGGGTCAGGAGTCTAGAGGCAGAGGCTGATACAGAGTCCATGGAAGAGTGCTGCTTACCGGCTTTTCTTCTTCCATGGTCTATCAGTTGGCTTTCTTATAGCACCCAAGATGATCAGCACAGGGGCTGATCCACAATGGGCTAGGCCCTCCCACATCTGTCACTAATTTAAAAAAAAAAAAAAAATGTCCTACAAGTATACCTACAGGCGAATCTCATAGAAGCATTTCTCAATTGAAGTTCCCTCCTCTTAGATGACTCTAGTTTGTGTCAAGGTGAC
Source organism: Phodopus roborovskii (assembly GCF_943737965.1). Taxonomy (NCBI): domain Eukaryota; kingdom Metazoa; phylum Chordata; class Mammalia; order Rodentia; family Cricetidae; genus Phodopus; species Phodopus roborovskii. The sequence goes on along the minus strand of NW_026126417.1, from coordinate 6,234,000 downwards.
ATGAAGCTAACCAACATACACATTTATTAAGTTTAAAACACAGCAATTTTGATAATAAATGAAAAACTATATACAAATATATAATAGAGGAAATTAAAGACAGATTTCATAGAATTTCATTGTGACTAATCTATAGCTTGAAAATATTATGAAGAGATAGTAGTAAAAGGCTGAAAAGGAGTATCTGTTCCAGCATTAATTTTAAATGCCATAGAGAAAAGACATTGTCTACCAATTAATTTGTGATGTTTCATCAATTGTGAGACCTATCTCAATTCCAATTGACTACTTCAGAAATATTTGAGAATGAATATACTTATAGTCCAAAGAAACCATGGTGGCACACAGCTGTAATTCTACCATATAGTATATAGAAGCACAAGTAACAAGAGTTAAAGGGCTGCCTGGGATATCCTGTGCTATGTAGAGTCCAATCTGGAAACAAACAAACAAATGGGATAGGGATAAGGCTGGGAAGTAGAAAATTTCCAAGCATTCCCAAGGACTTTGAATCTTTGTCCTCCAGCACAGAAAGAGAGTTGGTGGGGGGATGCAAAGACATCAAGAGGAAAGAGAGAGAATTAATTTTAGTATATTATATTTCAATAACAAATGCTTTTCCAAAATTTTCATATGATAAAATGCTAGGAATTGGCTTGAACTGCAATCTAAATGCTCATAGACTGCTAAAGGTGTTTAAACATATATGGTTAAGTATGCCAAACTAACTTGTAGGAGTTGAGTATTGCATTTTATGTTGGGCACATAACTTCCATCCCTGAAAAATAATGGAAAGAGCTGCAGAAATGGTATATGAAGTTCCTGAAAATTCCTAGGCTCTGACTTGTGAGTTTTCTTGTCTTTGTTCATATTATTATCAGTAATTCACTCTAGTATTTTATCATCTTGCCAGAAGATGCTTGCTCCCTTCAAACAAAATATCTTCCTGTTGTTACTACTCAATCCTCTTTATGAAATCTTGTAAGTAAACAAATACCTTCCTTCAAATAAATGCAATGCCAATGAAGAAATACTCTTTCAAACACATGCCATTTTTAATGACTTTATTAAATCAAATTACTGTAATGTAAAGGAATCATGGTAACCCATTTAATTTTCATATAAAATGCAATATACAGTGATAGTTGGAGAGTGGGCTCTAGTAAGACAAATCAATATACTATTATTATATGAACTAGTTTCTGTGGAGCACAAAAGACTTCTTTTACAGACTGATAAATTAGAAAGATAAAAAGAAAATGAATTGTACTCAGTATTTTTATGGGGAAAAAGCATCAAAAATTAAATGTCAACAACAAAAGCATCATAAAAGGGCACTGAAGAAAGCAATGCGGTAAGTATAGGTATATTAAACACATTTTTTAAAATTCATGAAGCAAAACAAAACACTAAATCTTAAAGAACAATTAAGCAAGTTGCCAAAAGACAAAATACTTAGGTGGGATGTCAATCAGTAACACTGAGCTGACAACTGTGCCTTAATTAATTTTGAAACTGTTTCCAATTAGTTAGTATAGAACACTAGAGGCTTCATGCTGCCTATGACTCAGTGCACTGACTCATGCACCAAAACTTTTCCTACACAAGAAATATCCAAGCACCCGCCAGGACGCAAGATCAAAAGGAAAAAGGGTTCACCAGCCTTCTCAGTTAAAGCCCTGTGATAAATTTAGATGACCAGGAGGATATGAAACAACTTAGTCAGAAATAGCTTGAGAAGTCTGATTTGTTAACAAAATAATAAAAACTCATTGCTTAGAATTAAGTTTGGCAAATAAATCTATAAAACAACAAGATGTTTTAAAGTTACATAGAAGATATAAATAGCATAATCATTAAAGGGTTGATTTAATGTTACCTAGTCATCACAGAATAAATAAATAGAATAAAATACATGGCTCCTTAAAATAGCAGTGGAAACAAAACTTAAATATAGCCAAAATCCTTAAACTATAAACTAAAATATTTTCAAAAATTGATTTCACATTTGGTTTATTCTCAGTGTGATCCAAGATTACTATACTAGAAGTAATCTAAGTATTTTAAATGGTTCCCTAAAGAAAATAAAGAAGACCAATCAATAACTGGGAGTTTGGTTTTGCTTTTAACTTAAGGGTTTTGGTTGGCTTATTGGTTAATTGGTTGTTAGGTTGGCCGGCTGGCTGGCTGGCTGGCTGGTTTTATTTCCCTTTGAGAATATCATGAGTATCAAATCTATATCATTTCCAACCAGCCCTTCTCCCTCCAACTCATCCTACTCCTTCTCACATGTGTGCATATGTGCCATGTGTGTGTGTCCTGCTCAGTCCATTTGATTTTGCTATTATATGAAGGTACTTAGGGTACCTTCAAGGGCCTATCAAGGTCTAGGTCCTGGGGAAGCTTAATTCTTCCATTCCCAGTATCCATTAATTACCTGTAACTCTTCATTTAGAGGTGGGGCCTTATAAGGTATCTCTTATTCATATCAGCATGCCAACGGGTGTCATTATACAGTTTTTGTTTAGGTGAGTAGACTGTTAAGGATTCATAGCTGTAGCTTCCCTGTCATATATACAAGACTATATCTCACAGCAGAAATCCTCATCCTCTGGCTCTTTCAATCTTTCCATCCCCTTTTCTGCAATATTCCTTGAGCTTTATGTGTAAGGTTTGTGTTTGGTTGTATCAATTAGAGTTGGACACATAATGATCAGTTTTTCTCTGCATTTTGAGTAGTGGTATTACTGTAATTGTCTTGGTCTGCAAAAAAAAAAAAAAGATTCTTTGAAGAGGAGTGAGATCTACACTTATTTGTAGGTAAAAAGATAATATTTGGAATGCAGTTAGAAATTATATTGGTTTAGGAAAGTGGCCATGGTACATTCTCTTCCAGGATCTATGGCCTCACCAGCAATAGGTGTTGGCTAGGTTTATAATATTGTTTTCTACTGAGTGGACCTTAAATGCAACCCCCAAGATAAAAGTGCCATGTTGATAATTGTGTTTCATAGGTGTAAGGGTGCATGAGAACGGGGAACATTGTTGGTTGCTTTTCTCCTTTAGCATCTTCCATAGCATTAGTCAATACTATGAGAGCCATTCTTTGTGGAGGAAGCTTCCAAGTCAATTACAGCAGTATTCCTACAAGTCCTATGTCAAACATGTGTGGAGTCTTCAGCAATAGGGCCTTACATTCAAATTCTGGACAGCAAAAAAAAAAAAAGACTAAAGGGAATAGTTTATATTATTTGGGAAATTACTTCAACTCCTTTGACCAATAACTCAGGGAATGGTTTTCCATTCTAGCAATAAATTTTTTTGTTTTTATTTTTGGATTTAAGATGCTCTAAGGCTCTTGTGGGGAGAATTTTATCACTCCAATTGGTATAACTTAATTCAAACTCTGTGTGTGTATACATATATTTACATATATGTCATACAATTATTTTAATCAAGCCTAAGATACGTTTCCTATAGTGTTTTCAAACATCCTTAGTGTCATTTATCCCTCTTCCCTCCCTTCTCTAAATTAGCCCCTCTTTCTCTCCCCATCTTAGTTGACTCTCTATCCAATTCATCCTTTATAGCAATACCTGCTTTTTATATAAAATGTGATTGTTTACCTAACTCACTTCACAAAAGCACAAAGGTATATAGGAAATTATTTTTTTGAGGTTTTAAATGCTTTGGAATTGACAGAATAGTTTTAAAACAAGAATAAAACCGTAGTTTTAAAATAAGAATAAAAGTTCATTGTCTAAAAAGGAAAATAAAAAGCATCTTCCTTTGGAAAGCCACCAAATAAACCACAGACTATCTTAACATACTGGAGAATCCAAAAAATCCAGTGAGAGGCAAGGTTAAAACTAAATCAACAAACAAAATAATTTTATATGTCATGTGACTATTTTTCAGGCTCTAGATTTTATATAAAGACAAATGTATGCAAATGAACATTCTCTCCAATACCACACCCAAACCAAGAAGCAAAATCAGTAATGAAAATACAACATATTCAATTAAAGCTTTCTTATTAAAGATACTTAAGAATCATACTATGAATTATTTAACATACTATATTACTTCATATTTTATAATTGAATAAAATGTGATTTTTTTTTACCTATTAAATAAGGCAGACATGAAATTCCTTGAACACTGGTGAAATCATTTGACTCATATGAATTCCTTAAAATGAAATTAAAAATCAAAAGAATAAAAGACACTGAAATTTCAGAACTAGTAGCTAACACTATTTTTCTGTTTAGTTTTATTATTTATTTTATGTGCATGGGTGTTTTGCTTACAGGTACGTCTTTGTACCAAATGTGAGCAGAACATGCTTGACAATAAAGCAGTAATACACAATAGTGTTCTTATTACTATGGCAATCCTCAAATTTTAAATTATTTATGGAAAGAAGTACCAAGTATAGAGATGTGCTTATAAACTGACATACACAAGATTATTTTTTTTTATGTGAATTGGCTTTTTATTCTTGAGCTGCTAATGTTAAGGGAGATATATAGGCTATTCTATCATTGTGGACATTTCCACCCTCTGTGGCAACATTATCTTTAAAACATATTATTGGTAATTTTTTAAGTGAAAATAAGGATACCTCAACATTAGGCTCAAAAGCACAAAACCTGCTTACCATCCTAATGATACTAAAACATGTCTAAATCTTGATAAAAATACATTATTTCCTTATAACTCATATGACTTTTGGTAATAGAAATATTTTTTTGAAAAGTAAGATAATATTCAAGGATAATTTAGTACACGGTAAAAAGGCAAAGAAATGAGAATGCCAAAAAGAAAGAGATGGCAATAAAGTCAGGCAAATTTTACAAAGTATAAAAAAAGAATCAATGGTATGACTAACCAATAGTATGATTACTACTCATATGATACAAAATGGTTGTGCCCTTTGATAAAAGCAGCAAACACAATAGTGACTTCAAGAGTTGCATTAGTTTTAATGACCCTCGGTGTGAGCTACAGAGTAATGATGAACCACGGTTCAGGGGAAACAATTTAGGAATATCAATCAGCCTGATACAGTACAAGTACTCTGTAGTTCTTCATACATTTTTATCTCCCCCGAAGTTTTGTTTTGTTTTGTTTTTATAGACATTAAGTTACACTGAGTTCAAAGACAGAACTTTGGAGAAGGATCTCAAGTTCAAAGACTTTATGTTATTTGCTAATGAGCATGTCTATATATTTTAACAATAAGCTAAGCAAGAAGTGTTGTTATATACTAATGTAACCTAATGAGCCTAGTGAGAATACCTGTCTGAATTAAAAAAATATTTACTGAATCTCGTTATACTTAAACAGTAAGCTAGTACTTACTGAACTCATGGTGTTTAACTTGCCTCCCAGGCTTGTGGAGGCTGGAGTGCATTAGGAACCTCATTCAATTGAATTATCACAGCAGTAGGAAAGATGATAATAGCATATAAGGTCCTGCTACAGAAGAACCGAACTTGAATCTGAAATGTCAGTAAAGGTTTCCAAAGAGACCTGCTGTGGACCAACGTAAAAGTCAGTCCGGAAGTTCCAGTCACACGTCAATAGATTTTAATACACCAAATGGGCTTACGCTCCTATACCCAGTCATTAACGATCGAACATGATTTCAGCTACTAAATGAGAAGAAAATTTTCAACTCAGTTACATGACAAAAGTCATTACTGTACCCTGTTGGCGGTATTCTCTGAATTTCCTGTCCTTAAGTCATCTAAGTACATCTGGCTTTGGGCACCTGATTACACTTATCCTCAGCTGCAAGGAAATTCTAATGTTGTCAAAGTAGGCAGAGTTGTCTCAAAGTAATACAGAATTAAAAAAAATAAAAAAAGAAAGAAAAAGAAAAAAAAGGAGAATGATTAGATGTGAGTAGAGACAACATCTCGAGGAGTTTTATAAAAGGAAAGGAAAACAGAGGGAAAGAAAAGAAGCAGGGATGGAAAGAATAAATGAGAAAAAACAACATGGCATTTAATAAAGACAGAGGTTAAGGAAGGGAATAAATGCAATATTCGAAATTACTGCTGGGTTCAAGCATTCTTTTTGTTTTTGAGAAATATACATGAATAATACATGTTACTTTGAAATTATTTTTCAGTGACTCTGTTCTTTTAGCCAAAGGTTTGTGAAGGAATGTATCATATGGTTATGGTAATAAAAACCTGTTCTGACAAACTCTGTCTCATGATAGTATTTCTCATCTAGTTCCTAATTATACATCTGATGATTCCTGAAATTCTAATATGTGTATCACAAAAGCTAAAATGATGTCCAATACAACACAGGAGATCTTTGTTTTTTTTTTTTTATTTGTTTCTCAAGACAGAGTTTCTGTGTAACAGCCCTGGCTGTCCTGGAACTCACTTTGTAGACTAGGCTGGCCTAAAACTCATTGAGATCTTCATGCCTTTGCCTACCAAGTGCTGGGTACCACCTATCCCTAACTACCACTACCACCCTATCCCTAAAAAAAATACAAAGTAAAATAAATTTTAAAAATTAAAAAGGTTCCCATACATCCATACAATGAATAACATGGCCCACAGTACCTTAAACTTAATAACACTTTTCCTCTTTTATTATCCCCCCATATTGTTTATTTTGCATCCTTTCAAATCTTCCCATATCTTGCCATTTAAAAGGCTACCACTCAAGTCCATCTTCCAATAAATAAATAATGTGACCTCAGGCATAACATGTTCTGACCTTCTTCCATCTCTTCTTTGCTGTCTACATTTAAACCACATTTGTCTTTCAATTTCTCAAAAGTACCCTGCCTTTTCCCACAGTGGGGCCATTTTACATATTATTTCCTTTGTCAGAACTGTTCTTTCCTGTTCCTTGACTCTCAGTTCACAAGACTTTCCAAAATACACATATTAAATTGAAATCCTTATTAGCCAATTTCATAATGGCACATCCATTCTTTTATTGCAGTCATTACTGTTAAAATTTTACTTTGAATTGAGTATGTATTACTTTTCGATGCCCACCCCAAGATTTAAATGTTAAAGCGAAGATTTTATTACCTCAAAGTTTATGAATCAGGAACTCTGAAGCAGCTTAATCAGGTGATTTTCACATATGGCTCTCATATGCTTGCAGTCACTATGAGCTACAGATGTATTCACGCAGTCTGTTTAAAACTAAAAGATTGGCATCCCCCAAGGATGTCTGGAGACCTTAGGAGCAACTTTGTTCTCCCTTATGGGAGAAACACCTCAGTGGTTGAGGATTCACCTAAAGTACCCAAGTTCCTCCAAGTTAAATCTCTATCACCACAAAAACAAAATGAAAAACAAAGATACAGAAGGCCTTTCCTCAGCATCCTAAGAATTGTAGTGGCATAGCAGCTGTCCTCACAGTAAACAATCAAAGAAATAGCATGAGAATTTTGATTCACCGATAGAAGTGAAACATCATTTATACAAATATTTACTTAATTACATTGGTCAGCCCGATTCAATATGGGAAGGACAATTACAAATTTAGGAACAAGAGAGAAAAGACAAGGGATACATTTTTGTAGAATAGCCACTATAATTAATAAAAAAAAAAAATTACAACCTTTCAAATCTGCCTATCTTTTGCCATACCTATACTAATCTAATCTAAACTCTTACCCTTTCAAAACATTCCCTAACCTGCTATACTCTAGAACCTATACTTAAGGGACTACATTGAGCCTGAAACTGCCTTATGACATTGAACCTACATCATAACTCCCATCTCCAAGGCACCAAATTCTCTGTCATTTAAGGTGTTTTTTAAATCAATGTGGAGCTTCTTTCATTTTCAAACACCAGTCAAACCCAGCTACATCAAAAGCTATCTTAAATATTCTGAAATATTTTTTTAAAAGAAAAAGCTATAAAATTGGCACATTCTCACATCTTACTCTTGTTACTCTTTTAGACTAATTTTAAGCAATACCCCCAGTTAGGATAGAATTCTTTCTGACATGTTTTTAAAATTATCACAAATTACACTTTTTATTTAGTAGGGCTTATAAACTGTGATTAAATTCCATATGCACTGCATTTATCTATTTATTTTTACTTATTTGCATGAGTCTTTATATGCTTGATGGAATGTGTGACAATGGCCACTACAGAGGCCAGAGGACAGCAATGTGGAACAGTTTCACATCCTTGACCTATAAATGGGTCTTAGGAACTGTTCTCAGGACACTAGGCTTACACAGAAGGTGTCAATAGCCCACCAGCACAAGGTATAAGTTTCTAAGCTCTGACATAAGTTTTCAGGATCCTGTTTAGAACAACCCAATCATGTATCAGAGATAAAAATGCTGGAATGTTCCACATTCCTTAGATCACTAAAAACTCCTTTCAAGAATAAATATAAATTCAATTATAATATAGGAAAGCCTCATTGGAGAATCTCCAATGGGAGAATCTGAAGGCAGCTGAACCTGGAGAGAGGTAGCCTCATGGAAAAACCTTCACTTAACACACACACAAGAAATGGATTTGAACCTTAGTACAGCAGAGGGAGAAAAGCACTAAAATCAATTCACTTAGATGATTATATCAATTAATACAACTAATAGAAATGCTTATTTTTTAAGGATATGATAAAAGAAAATGGTATTTCCTACTTCTTTAACTCTGGTTGATGTTCTAATGTTAAAGAACAAGAATAAATTGAATTTTATGAAATATGTAATTTTCTCACACAATAATATACATTTTAATATGGAAAAAAGTAACTTAATAAAGACATGTCATCCATACATATAATTATGATATAATTACCCAGAACTATTTAAATGAGTTATGTGACCAGTATTACAGTGTTCTATTTCAAGACCATATCTTTCACTATGACCTTTACAGAATAAAAAAGAGTTTTCATTTTAACAACTCTGGCTTCCCTTCTTGGAGATCCAAAAAGCATAACATAGCTTTTCACAGTTATTTCCAATGAAGGTGTATTTCTTCTAAGAAAGAGACTAAAACAGAATATATTTCAGGAAATACTAAGCTTTACTATGGATTTTACTTTACAAACAAAGCTAAAGAAAAATATGAGACCTTCTTGAAATCTGTGGATAAAAGATTCATTTATATCCCAAATTGTTCTTTGAAATCAAGTGTCGTGTTCCATGATATAGAAGCCACCTAATTTAAATAAAGCAAAGTATCTAGCTCCACTAGGCTAGATTTTATACCCTTTATATTTTGAAAAGTGATGCTTGTATTGATTTAGATCACAAGTAAACTGCCACCAATGAGATGGTCCTTTCAAAACAACAAAAAGTTTTAAATTAGCCAAAGATGATTCTGGGGTTGATAGGATGGCTCATCAGCTAAAACACTTATCATCTGAAATCAAGTTACCTGAGTTCATTCTTGAAACCTATGTAAAGGTAGAAGCAGAGAACTAACTTATTCCACTAAATTTCCTCTGATGTCCCATATATACGCTATGCTATGGTATATGAACAAATACACACATACAAACCCAGGTACACACATGTATGCACACACACACGCACCATGCAGGTATGCACGCACAGGTGTAATAAAATTCTTATTTTTTTACATAATGCTTAAATTGAAGAAAAGGATGGCATGATCATCTTCACTGAGCACACTGAATCAATATACTTGATTTTGCTCATAAACAAACATAAAAATGCAATGATTGTATTTTTATGCAAAAGATCTATTTATAGCAAGAAGAAAGCATAGAAATAAACATTCACATGGGAAATGGTAGGCTTTTGTGCCTGCATTTAAATGAAGGATAAATGCCTGGATGTACAGTAGAGGAAAAAGACATGCTAATTAGTGAAAAGAAAATTTATTATACTGTTTACCAAATATAATCAATAATTCTCAATTAAGCCACTATTTTCTACCATAACCAGGAAACCAGGTGACTACAAGAGGCATAATTTAGCACAAGAGGAAAGATGAACAAGCAGCGGAGATGGGAAGAAAACCTTACTCCCTTGCACCACACCCAAGTTATGCACCTGTAGACTCCTGTATATTTAGGAAACTTCCTTCTCTATGAGTTTAACACACGCAGTGTTCTACGCCTTCTTTCATCTAACTCAGTATGGCTCAATGGGAACATTCGAAAATGTGTTTGGACTGTGTGTAACAAAAGAACCTGAGGATGCCATTGGTACTTAACAAGTAAGATGTCTTAGTTAGAGGTTTTATTGCTGTGAAGAGACACCAAGGCCACAGCAATTCTTATAAAAAAAAAAAATCATTTAACTGTGGTGGTTCGCTTACAGTTTCAGAAATTCATTTCATTATCATCACAAGGAGCATGGCAAGGAGCATGGAGGCATGCAGGCACACATGGTGCTGGCCACATCTTGGTTTGCAGGTGACAGGAAGTCGACTGACAGTCACACTGAGGGATGCTTGAGCAAAAGATACCTTAATTACCTCCAGTGATACACTTCCTCCAACAAAGCATACCCACTCCAACAAAACCACACCTCCTAATAGTGCCACCCACTTTGGTGGCTGTTTTCTTTCAAACCATTACATGTGATTAAAAGAAAAATACTTGACACACTGGAGAGCATAAATGCAGGACCATAAAATAAATGGTCTAAATTCTACATGAGTTGTAGTGTCTATTATGAAGGGAGAAAACAGAAACAATGCTGTCTGAAGCCAAACAGCATCATTCATAGCATAAAATGCATTTAATTGACCTGTAATAATAGTATATATTTATGCAGTATAGTGTGATACTCAATACATGAATTTTATAGGACTATAATTACTGTGCACAGCAGGCAAATAGCTACCAAGATTATCTCTCTATTTCTAAACATCAAGTCATGAACTGATGAAATGGCTCAGCTGGTAATGGTACTTAATATCAAGCCTGTCCACCTGATGACTGAGTTTGATCCCAGAAAACATGATAGAACCAACTTCTGCCAATTAAGTGGCATATAAAAATGGTAACTTAACAATGCCATTCATTCCTACCTTAAAACTCTTCAAAGTGTCCTCATTGCTGCAAAAGAAATGGAAAAACAAAAAGAGCAATAGAAAAAAATAAAAATTTAAAACCCTCCATGAATCTTGAGTTGATTGGCCAAATAATAAAAATCTGCAAGAAAATGATTTAAGTAATAAAATGAGTCAACTATTACTGAACTATCACTAATTATAAGGTGAGGACAGGTGCATACATACATTCATCCATGCATCCCTCTAAACTAAATAACACTGAAAGTTAATTGGGATTACTGATAATAAAATACTAGATAGAAGTTAGTCCCTTCCAAGAATATTCCTGTTATAAGCCGACTCCTAATGACACACTAAAGTCAATAAGGCCTCTAGATAGAAGAGTAGCAAGTCATTCCAAGAAAATAAAATATGTTCAGCCTAAAGTTGGGGAAGAATAGGATAGTACATGCACAAACTTGGTAATTTGAGGATAGTTTAAATAATCAATTACTAACATGTAGACAGAAGAGATGGAATAATACAAACTCCCTGGAGGTATTCTAGGAAAAGACATTGATATCTCAAAGCTCCAAAAATAAAAGAAGTAATTAACATAATCTAGACAGAGATAGTTATCCATACTAAGTGCTTTCTTATAGAGGTACATACAGTCTTCAAGAGAGAGCTGCCAATTCAAAGCAATACAAGTAAGGCACCATGGATTCAATACTACTACTTCATGTAATCATAAACAGCACATCTTCTTCTGGTGTTGCCCAATTGTCTTAGTGAACCAGAAGCCAAAAGTCAGTTCCCCAAGACACACACAGGTGTACACAGAGAAGAAGCAAGTACTTCCAGAAAGCAAGTACTTCTTATCAAAGGCCTTTGAGGAGAATATAATTCCAAAGATTTCATTTTCCATACTAAGAACTAAGATGTGCACAAACAAAGTAGCATTTCAAGGTCATATCAATGGTAACAATACACAAGTAAAAACCAGGTCAGGTGACCATTACCATTATATCTCATGAATCTTACATTAATAAAATACCTAAGTCCTCAAGAAAAATAAAGAAGCCATTTGTAAGTGCCAGCTTCAAATACTGTATTTTTATGCCCCTAATTTGACATAATTGTCATCTCTAATATGAATAATATGCCTTTCATAATACTTAGTTTTTCAATTAGTATTATTAGCATAGTTAACTGTATAGGGACTTATAAGATTAAGAGTTTTAAGAGTCAACCTGACATAATTTAGAATACCTGAGGTCCTAGTTTCCTCCTGTTTCTGTAATAAACACCATGATCAAAAGCAACTTGGTTGGGGGCGAAGAGGGGCAAAGAGATTATTTCATCTTACCGTTTTAAGGGAAAACCAAAGCAGGAACAGATATAGAGGTCATGGATGAACATTGATTACTAGCTTGTCTCCATGGCTTGGTCAGTTAGCTTTCTTGTATAATCCAGAACCACCTGCTCAGGGATAGCACTGCCAACTGTAGGCGGAGAGCAGTCAACAATAAGCTGGGCCCTCCCACATCAATCATTAACCAAGAAAATGCCACCTTAAAGAGTGGACTTCCCATCAAATCAGATATTGGTTAGTTCCACAAACTTTGTGCCACAATTACAGTAGCATATCTTTCAGTCAGAACATTATTGTACATTAAAGGATTTATGGCTGGTTTGATGTTTACATTTCTGCTTTGATAGCATACAGAGTACCTTCTTGTACCAAAGATGCTAGAGCATAGAGGTGAAGGTTTTATGTAGGTATAACAACGACTTCTCCATGTTCAATGAGTTCTATGTGTTGTCTTCAACAATGGGCCCTTGTCATCAATTTATAGAGAAAATTTTGGCAAACATCTGGGTTGTTTGTCTAGTACCTTTTGTAGAGCTAGATTTGTAGATAGATATTGCTTAAATATGACTAGGAATTAGAGGGCTGAGAGGGTCCACAGAAGGGAGCAAAGCAGGGTGTCCTACTAGGATATGCTCAGTCCCCTGGGAATGGAGATAGACATTGAGGAAAAACTGCAGCATGTGGTCTGCTACAGAGATGGGGATGAGACTGAGGGCCTGGCCTTGGAGAGATGAAGGGAGAGGTGAGGATGTGCATTTAACTGACCTGCTTTGCTAGCCAGAGTGTCCTGTTGGATCCTGGGGAATGCCTATTGGATCTGGGGGCTGGGATAAATATTTGTGTGATCACTAGAAGAAGTAGAGGGTAGGGAAGGGAGTTCTGCTGCAGAACTGCGAGTAAGACTGTGGTACTAGGTTTTGGAGTAGATGCTGGAGAGGTTAAAATCTGCAGTTAGCTTACCTATTTCCCTGGCCAGAGTAGAGATCATCTTGACCCACCCACTATAGACAGTATCATTCCATATGAAGGAGGTACTAGATTCAATGAGAAGGGAACTGAACGAAATACTAGCATGCATGCACGCATTCATTATTCTATGCTCTTGACTGTGGATCAAGTTACCACCAGCTTGTCTCCCTATAATGACTGACTATAGTCTGGAACTGTGAGCCTTTCCTGCACTGTGTTGCTGTTTCCATAGCACTGGGGAAAGAAACTAAGAAAAGGACCAATCTCATCTACTGAACAATACTATCTAAATTATGGCTTTCAAAATGGCATAGTCTGTATTCCTCCTAATCATTCCATCTATCTGCTTATCATCTATCTATCTAACTATCTATCTAGTTTTTGAGACTAGGTCTAGGCCTCACTGTATTACCCAGTAGCTCAAGGACCTCTACTAGGTTTGTAAATCTTAAAGTCTCCACCATGTTTATAACACCAAATCTGCATCTAAAATTCCAACACATAAATATTATCATAACATAACAAATTAATAATAATAGTAGCACACATTCATTTATAGAGAAAATGGGTTAATTATACTTCTGCTCAATATATCTTCAATCTATGATTTGCAATACCATTAATATAGAAATATGAAAACAAGGTTTCTACTTTGGTTAAAATTGTAACATAAGAAAAGTCCCACATGGCATTCACCAGCTTGCATACAAGAAGGCTTCTCTGTTTTCTTTATTAGGTATAAAATATAATTCACCTAGTAGGTAACAAAAAAAAATGTAATTAAGGAACCCAATTCATAACTCAAATGAATCCTCCTAGTCACTTAAATCAGACAAAACCCAGAAAATGCTCTGAAAGGTGATGAGCTAATAGAATGAACATTAGCTCAAGGCAATAAAGGGAAAATTCATAAAGGGGAATACACAAAAATCCAAATAGTGGACCAGAAATGAGCAACTTTCTATGTATGAAGGTGGCAAACTGAACTATCTGGACAATTTCATTAGTATGTGTTTTTATAAGTAAATCTGCCAGGTTTAGTGTAATAACAGTAAATCTTCTTTGAAATAATTTAGGGTCACTTTATCGATACAGTTTTAGATAGAACCTAGAAAAACATTAGACCAGAAAGCAGTTGTCTTATTATTTCAGGTGCAATATTAATAGTAGCAAGAAAAAAGTATATCATAAGTATTGTAGAAACACTCTAATTAGTAAGGAGAGTATCCGTTTTTATGTGACATATTGCAAGACCATGGTGACACACAGTGAGCATACTAACTTGGGTCTCTTTCTTTTCTTATAAAGACACTGATGTAATGCTATCACTGATTCAATCCCATTCTAATCACCTCTAGAAGCACCAACTCCAAATACTAGCCACATATAAATGGGTGATGTAAGTACTGGACACCTGAACTTTCCTGTCCTGGACTGTGCCTCCAAAGCATGCCTTTAAGTGAAAAATCCTCAGAAGAAAATTTAAATTTAGCAAAAGCTACTACTACATGATATTTACTAAAATAAGATTCTGAAACATTTCTTATATTGACATTAAATTCTCAGTCTATATTTAAGTTATAAATTCCCTGGAGAGTGAGTCAAGGAACAGAATAAATTGGTGAGCATTTGCCTAGTCTGCATAGGGCCCTAGGTTCAATAACCAGCATCACACAAATCTGTCATAGTAACACACACCTATGGATCCAGCACTTCAGAGCTGGAAGCACAAAGATCAGAAGTTCAAAGTTATGTTAGATACATAATAAGTTCAAGGACAGCTTAGGATATACAGCACTCTGTCTAAATCAGAATAATAATGCCCCAATGGAGACATTGGTTCATTTTCACTCATAGAAGGAGTCAAGTTTTCATTTAATTTATTTACTTTGGTGTTTGGATAAACCTCACACCTATATAAATATGTGTTCTACCCCAGTTGTTCAGTAAGCTTCTATTTATCACTTTCATTTAAAGAAAAACCATGCTTTTCTCCTAAAATTATAAAATGTTGGTTTCATAAGAATAATTGAAAACATTAAAATATTCATATGTATTTACTTAAAGGTGGAAGAGGTAGAAGACCAAGTTTTAATTTCTTCATTATTTCTTCAGCAAGCTAACAATAAAACTGACCACAGTGATAGATGCCCACTCCCCCCCCAAAAAAATCAAAGAAAGAAGGTAACAGAAATTCAGAGTAGCTTTACTCTTCAAGTATTAATATTGTTCTTTCAAGTCATTCCTTTAAAGTGCCCTGCTCACATCACAATTTTATCTTCATTTCTCAACCTGTTACAGTTTTACATTAGCTTTTATATAACTTTATTTAAACAATTTCTCATCCTAATTTGTCATTACAAATAAAAGACGTCCTCACAAGAGACCAATCTAGAGTGCAGAGCTGAAAAATCCAATGGGCTGGCCAAAGACACAGACCTAGATTTCTCTGTGAGGGCTGCAAAAGCAAGAACCCATTGTGCTTTAAACAACTACACAGCCATTTTCTCACATGCTGCTTAGTAGGCTGGTATCCTCATCTCAAGAGATATTAGGTCAAATGTGCTGTCTTAAGTGATTAAGGAACATGACGTAGGCACTGAAAATATTATGAGCTGTCCGTTAGAATTTAAGGACTGGTACTCTTAATAAGAAAAAAAGCACACTGTGTAGTCATATCAAACAAGTTCTGACATCAAATTGGTATCATTTGTGACTATACAGTTCTAAACCAACAGAAAGACGCACAGGAGATGGTTGCTCTCTTTTCTATAAATCACATAATAGTTTTTACAAAATGCCTAAATGATTGGTGCTAATAAAAAGTAGAGACAATAATGTGTGAATGTGTTCTGCAACTGTAACATAGTCTGACACTATACTATTATTAGTAATACTCTTTACAGCATATATTGGCCTCAAGTGAAAAATATTCCATCTTTATGAATATATTCAAGTATCCATAGCTTTTACTGTGGATTAAAAATGCATAAAAGTTACTTTGCCTGGAAATTCAGTATAGATATATACAATATAAAAGTAAAGAGCAAACAATCAGAGCAGATAAAATAAATGCTTAAATTAGTATAGTGTATTACAATGATTTTCCAAATATAGACTAACTAAGCCAAATAAAGTTTTATGAATGAGAAATAAGTATCTACAAAAATGCATGTAAATACTTTCTGAAACAACATTGTGAAACAACATTCAGCAAGCAAAACAAAATCTGTAAATGGATGGCATTTGTTTTACCTAAAGGAGAAAGTCACTAACACTCAATCACAAAGGAAAAAAGGCAAAAAGGGTACAGAGAACATTACATGATGAGTCACTGTAAGGCTTTGCAACTTTGTTCATTGTAAAATAACATTTTACGTATGCTACTCAAAGCCCAGTAGTTTTGTTATGAGAAGGCAGTAGAAGAAAGTTAAGTAAAATGTTATGAAAATTCAAAAGGTCAAGGTACACTTCCTACCACTCTTCACAAAAACAATATGGAACTGAGAAGAACAGTGAGGAGAGGACCACTGGACATAGCCTCATGCATGAGCTATGATTAGACTATTGATCAGGGTCTAGTGCTGACCTAAATAGACAGTAACCAGTCCCAGGATGACTCATATGAATGTCTGTGAACAGAACAACCTCACTAACTTCTTTCTTCTTTTCTATGGGCTTCCATATAAAACAGACTTCTGTTTTCTCTACTGAAACAGAATGGTCCTTAAATAATTAAAATTAAGCACATGACTTTTAGAATAGAAGGATACTAGTTTTCTCAAGATTTATTTTTTGTTCTCTTTGGACTATTGATTTTTAAACACGATTTTTGAGTTGTTTTGAATTTATAGAAAAATTAAGAGGAAAGGACACATTCTCTATCCCCCTAATGTACAGCTACCCCCAGTAGCAGCTGCACAGATTGGTACATGCATTGTAAACTGATGAATTTTCAATGTTTTGTGTTTATCACACAACAAACACAGTTTACATTTGGATTACCAAATGTTATCTGATTGGTTCCTACATGGAGTAATATGAACTTGAGTTTCTTCTTTTCATTACATGATAATTACTTTTAGCACTGAAAAGTATTACATTATCTAGCACAGTATAGTGAATTTATTACTGACAGATATTATGTTCATTACAAATTTAGGTAGGTATAAAAAAAGCTGCTATAAACATCATTATGCAGATTTTTATGTGACCATGTTTTTATTCTTTGGGGAAAATAGCAATAAGAATGACCACTGACTTTATAGCGAGAAAACGATTATCTTAGTGGATTTGTAAAGCACTGGAGTCCCTGATGCTCTCCATCCTGTCAGCAGTTACTACTTCAAGTGCCTGTATGCAGTGGTATCTCACTATTGTCTTATTCAGCTTTCACCTGATGATATATGGTGGGACCACCAGGTCACAAGCTTATCTGTCAGCTGTTTCTTTGATGAGCTGTACATGGAGGTCTTAGGCTGTTCTCTTGCTGAGTTTTGAGGATGTATTGCATGTTTTAGAGAAGAGTTTGTTAGCATAGGTACTTTTGCAAATACTTTCTCCCAGTCTTTCACATGGCTTTACATCTCCTGGCAATGTCTTTCATGGAGAAGAAATTAAAATTTTAATAAAGTCTAAATGATCAATTCTTTTTGTTATTGCCCATGCCTTTGGTGTTGTATATAAAAAGTAATTGTTAAATCCAATGTAAACAGTTTCATCATTCATTGAAATTTAAGGAACATATCAAACACTTGTTTACATTAACTGATAAAAGGAAAAAATGTAACTTCATAACGCTAAATAAACTGTAATTTAAGGGTTTTGTAAAATTATTATTATTTCTTTTCAGGGACAACTACTCATAGTTGTCAACCTGACTACATCTGGATTAACTAAAGTCAAAGAGGGGGAGGCAATCCAGAATGGGATTTTTTTTCCCCCCTTAATTTGAAGTAAGAAAATCCATCTGTAATCTGGATCTTGAGGTGAGAAGACACACCTTCACACCTTTAATCTTGGTTAAACCTTCTGCTGGAAGCTTATCTAAAGGCATGGAAAGAGGAGCTTTTGCTCTTTGCCTGCTTGCCCTCACCTTGAAAGCAAATCCATTCCTTCACTGGCATTAGAACCTACTTCTTCAGGTTTCCAGCTTATAATGAAGATAAACTGAAACATCCAGTCTAGTGGAATGAGCAACTACTGGATTCTTGGACTTCCTGTTCATGAATAGCCATTGTTGTATTATCTAGATTGTGGTCTGTAAGTCATTCTAGTAAATCCCCTTTCCACATATAAAGAGATTCGTCCTGTAAATTCTGTTACTCTAGAGAACCCTGACTAATACATTTTCCCTTACATTAAAATTCTTTACCCTGGGGATGTATGATCAACACCAACTTTTCATACATAGAACAGTGATGTTTTAGGTGTGACCATGGTACAACCATGACAAATTCTATTGCAATTTTTAAATATATTATGGATATTTTTTAGAAGCACTCATAGAATAAATATGTAAAATAACATAAAATCCACAAAAGTGAAGTTAATGAAACAATTATTTTACTTGTTTTTTGTTTGCTTTTTGATATTTTTGAGACAAGGTTTGTCTGTGGCTTTGGAGGCTGTCCTGGAACTAGCTCTTAAAGACCAGGCTAGTCTCGAACTCACAGAGATCCACCTGCCTCTGCCTCTACCTCTATCTCTGCCTCTGCCTCTGCCTCCAGATGCTGGGATTAAAGGCATGTGCCACCACCGCCCAGCTACTTGTATTTTTAGAAATAAAAACAAAGCAACCATCTATTTCCAGAAACTATAGAACATGAAGAAAACACTGCTTATTCCAAAAGGATAATTTGCCTTTGAAGTGTTCTATTTAACCATGATGCTCTGCTCAAGCTGAATTGACCCGCTGGCCATATTAGAGACCAGGCTCAGAACTATATCTGCTGAGGTTTTGGAGGCTCAGTCCAGCACTCTCCGACAGAGCTGCACCTACAGTCCAAGGTGAACACCCTTTTGAAGCCCTTTCATAATATAGTACCAGAAGGAGCAAAGAGTTCTTCATAAATTTATTGAACAAATTAAGAAAAAAAAATTATCATGACATCCAATGATAGCACTGTCCTCAGATCTTGATATGTGAAAAAGAAAGCCAATTAGGTTAAATCAACATCTCAAATTACCACTACAGTTATACTTCAATCAGTATTCATTATCATAACATATAAGTTAGGCACCCTATAGGCACTGTGAATATAAAAAATAAAAGACATTATCCTTGATTTGAATGAGCCTTTACCAACCAAAAAATATCACATAATGCAAAGCATTTCTTCTCTTTGAAATAGGCAATGTTCTAAGAAGGCAAAGGAGACTAATGCCTAAGGGCTCATGAGGATATGTCAGAAGGATTACCTCAGTGCTAGCCTAGGCTACATACTGCATTAGCATATTTGAAATGAAGGAAAGAAGGAAGGAAGGGAGGGAAGGAGGGAAAGAGGGAAGGAGGGAGGTCAGTGACTAGCTTTTCCAAAACACTTAGCAAATTTTGAAATATGAAGATATTCCCCAAGGGACACAGGGAAAAGCAAGTGGAAGATCAGACTAAGAAAACAGTACTATACTGCATGACTGGATTACAGTGGCTAGAAAGCTTAAGCAGGGCAGACAAATGTGCATGCCATGATACCAGGCTGTCAGCTTGAAATAGGGAACAGGAACAGCACTCAAACTTACAAGTTGTCCCTAGAACGATACAGCTGACCCTACTACAGAGCCAAGAGTCACATCTACCTGCATATCATTAGAATTACCACACTAAAGAACAATTCAACATAAAGGCCACTTAATGTGCTATGTGATATTTTTATCTTTTTTTATTCTCAAAACAAACTTCTCTCATTTTACATACCAATCCCAGTTACCACTCCCTTACCTCCTCATATGCTCCCCTGACACCAAGCCCCATCCACTCCTCAGAGAGGGTGAGGCTTCCCATGGGGAGTGAAGGAAATCTGGTGCCTCACTTTGAGTCAGGACCAAGTCCCTCATCTCTTTATCTAGACTGAGCAAGGTATCCCTGGAAAGAGAAAGGGCTCCAAAGGGCCAGTTCATAGAGAAGTAAACTGCATAGGCCCAAATTAGGCCCTCTAAATTGCTATCGTGTCATCAAGTAGGTAAGATATTATGTCCACATTTCAGATAATGAAAAATTGATCAATGTAACCAAGAATAATATATTTCTGAAACAGGAAAAATATTTTTAGGTAACCAGTACATTCTTACAAAAAGTAATGGTGTTCACCTATAGAGTGTCAGGCACTGGGATTGACTTACACAATCAAATCAAGTAACATTCAAATAGACAAAAACTAAACAAAAAGAGAAAACATGATTCATTCAGCTTTTCTGTACCACCTAAGCAGTAGAAGACAAGCAGTTCTTTTCCTTAAAATTCACACTACTAAATAGTCATTATATTTGCAAACTTAGCTGCAATTTTGAACAAATTTCCAAAATCAATAGCTTCATTAGGTCATAATCTTTTAAACGTTAAATAAAAAGAAGTAACTGTAATATTCCCCTAGACTGTTTGTGGGATGTTTGAACAGGGTGTGGAGATTTATTTGCTGTGATTGGTGTAATAAAAAGCTGAAGGGCCAATAATTAGGCAGGAGGCATAGGCGGGATTTCCAGAGAGGGAAAGGAAGAGGAGGAGGAAGAACCTAAGCACACAAGAGACACCTGGAATATGGAGAGGAAATGGGAGGTACAAGATGAAAGAAAGGTAATGCCAAGTGATAGAACATTGATTAATATAAAAGGGTTAACTTAAGTTATAACAACTAATTAGGAACAAGCATAAGTTATATGCCAAGCTCTCATAATTAATAAGAAGTCTCCATGTCATTATTTGGGAGCTGGCCCCAGGTTGGGGGGGGTAGACAGAAAAAGACTTGTTACACCAGACTTCACTTAAAACAATATGCTTTTATAAGTTCCTGTTATGATCAAAAGTTCCCTCTCTAAATCTACCACTGAAGGAGATGTGGAAAATAATAATTAAGTGGGTGCAAGGTACAAGCGAATGCATGACTCATAGTTCACGAAGTAAAATGGTTTGGGGAAAAGCACAGGAAGGAGAGGAGCAAATAATGGATTCTAGATGCAATGAAGACCTTCCGTGTCCAAGGACTGTCACCAGTTCTTTATTACTTGAGGATTAAGGGAATAGTGAATAAAGCTGCCTGCCAGCCAGCTGAAAAGGTAAAAATAACATTATCTCTATGTGTGCCTCACTTGAAAATTTTCAGAAATAACTTTCATAAAATTAAACTTTCTATTAAAAGTTCCTAGAATATCAAACTGAAATCAGAACAATGGAAATGTCAAAATAAACTAGGATTAAATTTTTCCCAAGAACCTGAACAGAATGAAATAACAGCATGGGTCAAGATGTAGAATCACCTATGTTTGTTCCACAGTAAAGATTCACTAGTTTCTTTTTGTTTCTTTTTCTAATATATGGGTAAGCACAAAATAAATGTTACTACTCCCAAGAGAGAGAAGCAAATTGACAAAATGTACTTTTATTGTTGAGGTCCAGAAATCAATTAGAGGCCACTTACACCCAGTCCCCACTTTATACTTTCATTTGTGTGTATATGTGCATAAAACAGAACATATATATTTCAATAATTTAAATATATTTAGAATTACTTCCCAGACCTTTGGCTGTGATTATGCATAAGTAGCACTTTACCATGGGTTTTGTTAACCTTCTATTATCAGTGTCTATGGGGAATAAAATTTCTTCTCATGAGTTTTATGCAACAGTAAATTTCACCTTTTGTGAATGTAAATCTATATCTACATGTATTTAAAGTTCCTACTATTTGACAGCATTTACCAAAGGCCTTACACACATGAACTCTTTTGAAATGGCCAGATAAATTTTGTTAATTATATACTGCCTGGGGTAAGGTTAAAAAATGCTTTTGTGATAAAACAAATATATCTCTTATAACCGGTAGATGAGCAACCTCCAATGAGCCTAGTTTACTTGAATTTATGTATAGAAATCTCTAGAAAAAATGATTAATGCGAGGATTCTGTGTTTGTGCATATATATATATATATATATATATATATATATATATATATATATATAATTCTAGAGTCCTTGATCTTAACCATGAATCACCATGCCTCCCATACACTGAAAAAAGCAATGTGTGACTTTTTCCCCCTTTTATTATTGTTATTACTGAAATACAGTCTTACTATGTAGACCTGGCTGGCCTCAAACTCAGAGAGATTTCCCTAGTTCTACCTCCCAAGTGCTGGAATTAAATGAATAAGCCAGTAGGCCCAGCCTTAGAAGTCCTTCTAAAATGAAAGGACTGTCATATGTCTTAGATATGTAGATATAATATATATATATATATACATATATATATTATATTCAGTAGTGAAGATAAGACATACCATTTATACCATTTCTGAAGTCAACACATAAGGAAATTAACTCTATTTTAAGCTGACAATTGAAGAGATTTTAGCATGATAGGTTTCTTTAATGAATACACAAAATTATCAGAAGATTGTATTTTTTTTTCTTTTGGAATATTAGATGCCTAACATTTGTGTAACCTTTCTATATAATCTTAACGTATTTCATACAAATTTCATTTACTCCTGCCTATAAAACAATTAGTAAGGTTGAGATGATGGTTAATTCCATGCATTAATATAATCAAGTCAGAGTGTCCAAATGTGATCAAACACTAGTCTAGAAGTTTCTGTGAAGGTGATTTTAGAAAAATAGCAATATTTAAATTGGCAGGCTCTAAATAAAGCTAATAACCTTTCATAATATGAACAGAAAAAAAAACTTAATAAAAAAGAGTGATCTACTGATGCCTTTCTGTACATATATTCCTCTTATTGGTTAATGAATAAAGCACTGTCTAGCTATTGGCCAGGAAGAAAGGATAGTCAGGGCTACCAGACTAAGAGAATTCTGGGAAGTATAGTCAGAAAGGAATTGTCATGTGAGCCCAGAAAGAGAGGGTGTGAGTCAGGCATTCTCTGGTAAGATCAGACCATGTAGAAATACATAGATTAGTAATTACAAATTAATAATTAAGTCAGAGCTTGCCAATAAGTAGCTCAAGCCACTTTATAATTAATATAACACCTGTGTGTTTATTTGGCGCTGATGCAGCTGTGGGACCAGGCTGGCAAGAAGAACCATCTACAACACTCTAGAGCAGTTACCTCCCTGGGTCTCTAGCGTGTCAACCATTCCTATAGGTAAAGGACTCCAATTTGCTCTTTACTGTCAATTCTTTACTATCTATCTTCCACCCTCCATTGTCCTCCCTATCTCTGTCCCTCTTCTCTTAGCACTCTCCCTCTCCCTCCTACCCTCCTTCCATCCCATAACCCACATGAGCATATATGCACAAAGACATACACACATCAGTCTTCCCTTACCTGCCATTTCACTTGCTCTTTCAACCACTACAGTGGCAAGAGGGTTAGGGTCATTAAGGGTACTACTCTCAGAAGAAAATGATGGACTTCTTACATGAGACTTGCTATAAATGAGTAAGACTGGTCTCTCCTCGTGGTTTAGCTTCCCATCTCACTGTACAAGTCTCTCCCTCTTGTACATGTGACCTCTATAATGCTATTCACTACCATGTGATACAGACAAGAAAGTCTCCATTATAGCAACTGCCAATCCATGTGGAAGATCAGACTTTAAAACTGAGGCTGCAATTCATCACGCTTCAGGTATTTTATTATAGAAATAGGAAAACACACACACACACAAACTGATTTCGAATTTCTGGAGATTTCTGAATAACACAGATGGGTACTGAATATGCAGAGCTAAAAAAAATAGCAACAGGGGCTCAGAAACCAATCTTGTCTTTAATCATTCCTAAAAAGATTATAAAATTCTCAAGAAACTGTTCTGGAATTGAGTTTTCATACTCAACCTCTCAGGAAGTGTGTACCATTCTGACAGCTGTGATTTGGTAAAACTAATCAACTCAAGTAAATGATTTCTCAGATTCTAAATTGCCAATCACTAGAACATTGTATCTGTGGGTATATACATGACAGAATTAAAATCACGCAACCACACAAAATCTTGTGAACAAATGTTCATAAAACTTGCATCCATAATAACCACAAAATAGTAAATAACATAAAGAGATCCACAGACAAATGGCTAAACAAAATGTATTATACCCATAATATGGATAACTCTGCAGTAAAAAAGGAGAAAGTAGGGTTGTGGTTGTACTGACTGATGTCTGTGACACTCTGGATTTGATGCCTAAAACGCATGCCTGCATACATGCACACATACATATATATGGATAAAACTAAAAAGCCGCATGCTGCAACATGAGTAAACCTTTAAAACACATTAAGCAAAATGAATGTAAGCATAACAACAATTTTAGGCAAATTCAAAATAACATAAAATAATTTAGTGGTTTTCAAGGTCCAGAGAAAAGTAAACAAGAGACCAACTGCCACTGGATATGAGGCTTATCTATATTGTAAAAATATCCTAAACTAAATGATAGTGGTGGCTTCATAAGCACAACAATACACTAAAGAACACCCAATTATATATTTTTAAACAGTGAATCATAACTCAATAAAAGTTAAAATGATTTTAAAAATCAACTTACCTGCCCTTTTTGTGGTGTCAAGCAATGAACAACTTCGTCTACCATTACTGGAATATGTAATTTAGCCATGGCTTCAGAATCTTTCTCTGCAGATCTATGTACCTTCCTAGTGTCACACAGAGCTGTCTCTTCCAAGGATTCATATTCAGTGTGCACTGCTGCTGTTGTGTGCATTGCTTGTGGACAGACACCCAAATTAAATGCACCAGACTCCGCCCAGCAGTAAAACAGTCCTTTGTGCATTCTACAAAAATGTGAATATCGAAGCATTCTGTAGATCAACAAATCTTGAAGAGAAAATATAGAGAAAATATGATCACTTGAGGCTTCTAATTTTTTAAAATGTACATTAGTGTTTTGACTGCATATACATCTGTGTGAGGGTGTGAGATCTCCTTCAATGGGAGTTACAGAAAGTTGTGAGCTGCCATGTGGGTGCTGAGAATTGAACTCAGGTCCTCTGGAACAACAAGTAGTGCTCTTCAGTGCTGAGCCACCTCTCCAGCTCAGTTTCTAATTTTTTTTTTTTTTTTTTAAAGACCCAATACTTAGGAGAAAGCTCAGTAACATGAAATGTTTAATACACAAATAAAAAATTTAAGTCTCATCATGTAAACAAGTCAAAGTGACTGATTTCCTTACATGAAATAAGAAACCTAGGTGAACACACATATATAATATAAATGTAATTTCTCAATGGGCATGATGACTAGATCTACAATTACAGAATGCAAGCAAAATGAATGTCTGAGGACAACATAAAATGCAAAAAAAATTTAACTAAATAATTAAATAAATACAACTTATTATTTTAGAGCAGCAAGTTTTGAGGCAGGGTTTCTGTATGTAACAGCTCTGCTACGCTGGAACTAGCTCTGTACACCATGCTGGCCTCAAAATCACAGACATCTGCCTGCCTCTGCCTCACAAGTGCTAGGATTAAAGGTGTGCACCAACATCACCCAGCCAATAAATACAACTTTTGTGGTGGCTTTATAAACTGTAAAACCATCTATTTTTAACCCTTATCAATATGAAAATTAGTAACTCAGTTTCTGCAATATACTTGTTAATTTAATTATCTCTAAAGAGTAGGTTCAGAACTTTAAAATATGTATTTAAAACTTAAATTTTAATCTATGACCACAGCACCCAGGGCTCACCCAATCTTGTCTAAAAGGTAAAGTAGAGCACAAAAGAGAATATAAATATTTTATTTCATTTGGTTCATCCTTTATTTCATGCTGTTCTATTTATTGTTCTCATAATG
The DNA here is from genome assembly GCF_943737965.1 of Phodopus roborovskii. Taxonomy (NCBI): domain Eukaryota; kingdom Metazoa; phylum Chordata; class Mammalia; order Rodentia; family Cricetidae; genus Phodopus; species Phodopus roborovskii. The sequence continues at coordinate 6,207,672 of NW_026126417.1, read as the reverse complement.
CTAAGTTAATATATTCAACTTAGTTTTGAGAAGACTTAGCTTTGAAGAGTACTCATAGACACCAAACAAGAAAATGTGATCACTTTGTGAAATCTTTTGGCCAAGAGTCTCTGACAAGACAGCCTCAGTCCAGTCTGTATTCCTGAAGCACACCCTGAATTAAGCTACAACTTAATGTTCAACTGGGCATGTTTGGGTATTCATTTCTCCCTCCACACTCTTATCCCTCCCCCAACAGTACTAAAGATCAAACCCAGCTTATTCATCCCACATAAACAATCAAACCCTGAGATACATTTTCATTCCCTTTTGTTTAAATTGAGATAGGTCTTACTATGGAAAACAGGATGCTCTCAAACTTGCTATCTGCCTCAGCCTCCCAAATACTGCAATTAAAGCTACATACCATGACACCTTACAATAGGTGGGAATTTCATAGTTACCATATTGGTTTGGTTTGGGGTGTGTGTGTGTGTGTGTGTGTTGCTCATTGGTTGGTGTTAGATATTGAATCCAGGGCCTGTGTACACTAAGCTCACTGTCTACCTCTAGACTACATCCCAGATAGCCATTTTGCAATGTATACACCCTGTGACCTAAAACAAAACAAACAAATAATACAGCCATTAAATTTCTCAAAATGTCTCATCTTTGAATGCAAAAGGGAAAAAGGGATACTTACATCAACATATTAGCAGAACATTTTTGAAAGCATTTGTGTTTCACCCAATTAGCTTCAAACAATGTTTTCGATACCTTCATAGTAAATATCCAATTGACACTATTCTTCATTCCTCACATATTAAGGGTTACTTAAAAATAAGTTCTATGATACCATATCCACAAAATCAAACAAATGATAATAAGGGCTTAACAAGTGTTTCATTGGAAAGGAGAGGGAGAACACACAGACTAGTGAATATATTCCAGACTTCACAAGATAAATCTTTTTATCAATCCAGTCTGATTGTAGCAATAAATCTGAATTTTCAAATTACATGAAGAAACACATCCCATATAAACATCCCGCTTTCCTTTTGCAATAGAAAGTAAAATAATTCATATGTAGTGAATACAAATGTATATATATATATATATATATGTTATATAGATAGAACATGAAAAGTATTACCTTAAAGATAATACATCACATTTGCTTTAGAAATAATCCACTGAATTATGTGCCAATGACTGCTCTACTTGGAAGTAACAGTGTTGTTAGGTCACCAACAAAAGACACTCAATGCATCAAGCAAAAGAATGGAATCTAGAATATTTAAACAACCTATACTCTGTGTCCTGAAAGTTTTAATGACTTATTTTTATCTTTGGAGGTACACATGAATGCAGATACCAACAGAGGTCAGAGGTATTGTATCCCCCAAAGCTAGACTTATAAGCGGTGGTGAGTGGAGTGATGTGGGGGCTGAGAACTGAGCTCAAGTCTTCAACAGTACACACACTTAAAGCACTGAGTCATATCTCCAGCCCCATGTCCAGATTTTGACCATTTTTTTAAAGCAAGCACTGCTGTCAATCAAAACAACTCAAAATAATGTAGGTGTAAAGCAAGTATAATTGGATGCAAAAGTGTTTGCATAAGCATTTTATTCTTTATTATTCTCAAATTTTATACATTCATTCAACAATGTTCAAGGTAAAGCCTAATTTTGTGTTTGTTTGTTTGTTTGTTTGTTTGTTTGTTTTGGGGTCAGGCTTTCTACCAGGTACTTTTAGCTGTCCTGGAACTAGCACTATAGACCAGGTTGGCCTTGAACTCACAGAGATCCTCCTACCTCTGCTTCTCAAGTGCTGGGATTAAAGGCATGAGCCACCACCACCTAGTTCATGCTTGTTTTGTTTTGTGGTTTTGTTTTGTTTTCTTTCTTTCTTTCTTTTTTTTTTTTTTTTTTTTTTTTATTGTGAACTAACTAGCTTGTAACCCAGGTAAACATGGAAAAGGGGTTGCAAATAAATGACTATTTGTAATCTCTAGATTATTTGTAGTATTTCACTTTTTTGAAATGGTGCCCTAAAAATTGAGTGCAAACTGTAAAGGGAATTGTGTCTTTGTAGCCTCTTTTACCAAGGAAACCAGATCACTCTGCATCCTTGTAAGACTGTTTAATTTACTGCCAGTCAGTAAACCTGACCTCTAAAGCAGATTGCAGTGTGTTCTAGGTAAATCTTTTAACTTTTCGACACGGGTGAAGTTCCCTTCAGCTGTGGAGACCACAAAATTGGCCAGGTTACTCTTTTAATTGTGGGATTACAAACTGATGCCTGTAAAAAGTACTTCCTTCGGGCTGCTAAACCTTACTTTGATTAGTCTGCCCTGAGAGGAAATGTTACAAATGTAGTTTTAATGCTAGAAACGCGACCTGACCTGCGGGCTGGCAGGAAGGCAAAGAAAAGTGGAGATGGGAGGAATGCATCCTTTAGTCAAAGAACTTCAGCCCTTCCTGGGCAATGTTCAAAGGGGTGATTGGGAATGCTGGAGATCATCAAAGTCAGGCTGGCAAGTAGACCCTAAGGAGTTGGGGGAGGGGCTTCTACTTCCTTTGCTGGGTGGCGATCCGCTCCCCACAACTCCTACCCCACGAACCCGTCTGCAACCCCCCAACTAGCCACTGGCCACCTTCTTCTTACCTGAGGAAAGTAGAGTCCTCAGTCAGCGTCTAAAATGGGCCAGCTGCGACGCTAAGAAGCAGACGAACTTGCATGCACCTAGGTCGGGGGTGGGGGAAACTAGTAAGAACGGACTGATTAAGTCCGTCAGAGCAACTGAGGTCTGCCTCCCTTCCGTTCCGCTGCTCCCAGCACCTGCTCTGAGAGGTGCTATGGGTCAAAGGTTTCCAAAAGACCTTCCTGGGAAAATAAGATCTCACCATTACCAAGTTTAAATACAACTTTAAGGGTTTAAAAACAAAATGTTTTGATGTCCAACGCAAGTTTCACTTTTCTCTTCGGTCGACTATAAAAATACAGTAATTTTGTAATGGCTCCATACATAGTCCAAAGATGGAAATTTCAACCTTATTAGCCCTGTATGTTTGGAAAGTTGTGGCTCATTTCCTTCCTCTTTCATTTCGTTAGAAAACGTGAGTTTCTCTTGTCCTGACATTTCTTCTGCCAGACTCATGAGTTGCCAACTGCACAATAATGCCATTAATTGGATGGCCAAAAGCTCTGTTTTAATCAAATGTATGATTCATCAAGAGTATAGATTTTATAAATGGAGCACTACTATAAAGCAAGTGCAATGTGCAACTGAAATTAAATGTATAGTATTTGGATTAGGTGTGCCTACACTTGTAACACTAAGAAGCCTATACAGTGTGGATGTAAAAAACAAAAACAGAAATATGAAATTTACATGCCTTATTCATTTACAATGTAATTTTGCAAGATGGCAAAGTAGATTAAAATATCATTTGAGTCACTTGGCATAAAAGTATTTTAAAAACAAATGGCTGAATTTTGAATTGGTTTGTTTTACAAAACAAATACTATACTTCCTATTAGAGATTTTTCTAACACTTTAGTTTTCTTGAAATAAAATCAAAACAATATGTCTACCACTTATCTGTTTGGAGAATAAAGTAAAGTAATATGTAAGGAGTTAGTAATATGCCTGGTAATCAAAGGTCAAGTACTAAATAGTGAGGGAATATTTAAAATAAAATTAACTCTTCTCAATTTTACTGGCAAACCCAGTAAAACACAAACGATGTTTTTAATTCATTTAATTCAACCAGAAACAAGTAGTCAATTTACAGATGGACTATCTAGGACTTAGAAAATTAATAGAACATACATGATATATATAATTTGCAAATCTCCCGTTTTTCTTCAAAAGAAATAGGGACTGTCCAAAATCTGTGTTTTCATCATAAAATTCCACTAATAATTCTCTGCACTGCTGAGTGTGGTGACCCAAGCCTTTAATCTAAGCACTCAGGAGGCAGAGACAGGCATATCTAGGTAGCAAGTTCCAGGCAACACAAGGCTAACTAGCAAGGCTCTGTCTCAAAATATAAAATTAGATAGAGATAGATGATATAGATAGGCAGATATAGATGATAAATAATACACTACACTGAAATATCCATAATTTTACAATCAACTGGAATCTAAACTCCAGTAGGGCAAAGATGTTGACTTTTTGTGTACTAATGTGTTCCTAAAATCTGCAAGTAGTAACTGCTAAATAAATGGATAGACTTAGAAACAACAACAATGAAATTAGGAGCGAAATACTACATTTATCTGAAGGGCTGAGATCCACTCACTGATAGAAGGCTTGCCTGGCCAACAATACAAATACAAAATATAAGATATCCTGTCAAATTAAAAATGAGTTATCTTAGGAAAAATATTTCCCAAGTTGCCATGCATTTTTTTTCTTCGTAAATCATACATTCAGAAATAATACAATCTGGAACAATAATCACCTGATTGAATAATATACTAAGCCAATATCGTTAAGTGATTTTATTTTGTAATGTGATACTTGGAGCATGTAAAAAACCATCAAATACCAAATATCTTCAATCACCCATGACTGGAACAGGCCAGGAAGCCCTGAAAAGATTTGGGACCTGTAACCAGAAGACTTGAACTTACAATTGATCGAGGTAGAGGCCCCAAACCTTCTACAGCAAGCCTGAGTAATCAGAAAGGGAAAAAGAACAAAATAACCAGCCCTTGAACACGCCCACAGACTCCGCCTTTCTCCCCAAGAGAAACAGTCCACCCAAGGCCACTAAGCCCTACTCCCACGGTCTGAGACCACGCTTAAGGATCCCAGGTGCAGTGCCACCTGCACCTCCGCCCTAGCTCCGCCCACCTCCTCCGCGGCTCCCGGAAACGACCGCGCGCGTTGCCACGGCGACGCGCAGAAAAGCAGCTTCCCCCTCCGGCCTGGGAGGCCCAGCCTCTGGCGCCAAACTGCAAGACGCCGGGGAAACGTCCGACGTGATGATGTCAGCAGAAAGGCAACCAATGATGTGGGTCGCTGAGGAAGCTGGCTTGGTTTTGAATTTGTGGCTGAGCTTGGAGCGCCTGGAAGCCAAGTCGGCCAAGTTGCCTCGGACGCTTCTCCTAGGTGAGTTCGACATGGCGCCCGGGGATGCGCGGGATGGTTCTGGGTCCCGGGAGTGGACGATCCGGCGTCAGTGGTCAGGTCTGCGGACAAAGCAGCCTTAGGCGGGAAGTGCGGGACTAAGTGGGACTGCGGCTGGAAGGACACAGAGTTGCCTGTCTGGGGATGCATGCTCGGCTCGAGGTTTCCAACACCGAGGCTCCGGGCTTCGCCTTTGAGCACCGAGAGGAAGCTGGCCCCTTTAAAGGGTTGCTGGACACTTTCCCAGACTCGGACTGATGGCCTCTTGACAGTCCAGCCCCTAGGAGTGTGTGGTTCCTTCCGGATTCCAAATTTCGAGTATCCTGCTTGAGATGCACAGGGGAGTGTGCGACTCCTATTTTTCTGTCAAGGGAGGAGCTTTTGTGCAGAAGGGCTCTTTGGTCAGTCCGGAGCCCAGTTTTAACAATGGGCAAGAATTAGCCCTGACTGCCCACCTGTATTGCTGAAGACGACAAAGAAAAAATGGGAGTGCTTGGAAGCGAGAAGCATTCCCACGTTCTGTTTTGTTGCAACCCTTTCCAATGGGAGCTCATTGGTCTTGCCCTTACAAAGAAGCCAAAGCTGGTTCTTGCTCATTATAACATGAAAGGGGATTATTGAACTAGCACTAATTTTGTTTTGTTGGAGTATTGGACTAGCACCCAGTTACCATCTTGAGTTTGGGAAATTTTTCTTTAAATTTGGTGTTAGATTATATGAAATCCAAGGAGATGATAAGTATACTTGCTATTAAATTCAGTATCATATAAGAACTATTTAAGTAAATAAAAATGACTTTCCATGAGAGGTGTTGTCATTATTGAACCGGTATTTACAGATATGTGAGGTTTTTCATTTTACCGAGCATCTTGTACCACTATAGTTATACCTAAAATCAATAAAGACTCAATTAAGTGACTTTATGGTGTTAATGCTATGAAAAGAAATAGAAAAAAAATGTCCACTATCAGTGCTGATCTTCTCTCTATGTCAACTTGTCCTTCTCCCCTCATGTTTGTAAGTCACTCAGATGTGTGGCTCTAACACTAAACTTAATGTACACAAAGGTTTAATCTAGAGAAAAACCATAAATGAGGATAGTTCCCTGTTCTAAACAGTGTTGAATCAGAATTTTCTCTGTGAGTTTGGAATAATTAATAGCTGACATTCTACTTCTGTACCCCTGTTTGTATGCAGTCTTTTCTATTTCTTAGGAAATTTGGATTTAGACCTGGGTCCAGTTTCTGTCTCATTACTAAAAACATTTGAAACACTAAGTTCCTGTGTTTGTAAACAAACCTTGCTTGCTTATTATTATGGTTGAATGACATGGATATGAAATGTTTGCCATAATTCCTGGCAGAAAGTAACAAATATGATCATCACTATTGCTAGTTATAACCATTTAGACCTAATCGAAGTATTTATATCATATTTGTTAAAAATAGTTACTGTGTGATATTAGAAAAAGATAAAAAGAAATCAAGCTACATTTCATAATTCACTCCTGCTTTAGTAAACAAAATTCTGCTAAGCTGTGCTGTTTCCAGGAAAGCAAAAACAGAAGAGTAAAGCTGTGTTTACTGCTTATTGAGGGCTGAGGAAATGGATAAATACTAATCCAGACATACAAACTAAGTTATAATTCACAGTAACTAACAGCACAGCATGGGGAATGCATAGTGGTAAGATTTATTGCTGCAGGCATTACATAATATATGTATAATAACATTATGTCTAGAATATATATGTTTGTATATAATCCTTAATGCAAACTGAGTAGCCGTAGCCTTACATTTTTTTTTAAACAAGTATATAATTTTAATTTTTAGGAGGAAAATTCAGGGCCTATACAAGAGTGAATTTGTAGTTCTGTGTATTTTATAGGTTTATGAATTTAATTGTTGATCATATATTTGAGAATGGTAAAAGTATAAAGTAACAATCCCATTTGCTTTCATTTCAACATTCTCCCCCCCCCCTCTTGTCTCTTAGCATGCAATATAATCATACAGCTTGGGGATAGTAAAGGCTCTTGAATGTCATCTACTCTAACCCTGAGTTTAAATATTGCCAGCTACCACCCCGTCATTATTTTCTTTTATACCCAGTCCTTTTTGGAATTGATCGGTATCCTGTGGTGCTCTATAGACCTTTTTTTTTTTTTTTTTCATTTATTTTACCTACCAACTTGTTTCCCCTCCCTCCTCTCCTCCTGTTCCCTGCCCCCATCCCCAACTACCCTCACCACCAATCCACTTCTTTTATTCTATTCCTATCAAAGAAGTCTTACAACTCCCTTTTTTGATTCTACTTTAACAAAGTAGCACTTAAGACTGAATATGACACAATTGATCAGAGACTATACTACAATCTTCAGAGCATCTTATTCCACAGATAACAATAACTGTTTCATATTAAACATGGTCTCTGCATTTGATACAGAGTTAGCTACGTACCAATCTCTTAATTACCCATGTTTAAAAAAAAAAAAAAAACATGCTTTAATGTAAGAATAATGTCATTAATTTCTGAAGACATCAGTACTGAGATAGTTTTTAACCTTTAAGAAATATATTTCTCAGCCTGGTGGTACTGGTGGTAGTGGTGTACAACTTTAATCCCAGCACTTGGGAAGAATAGGCAGGCAGATCTCTGAATTTGAGGACACCCTGGTCTACAAGCAAGTTCTGGGACAGCCAGAGATATACAGAGAAACGCTGTCTAGAAAAGCCACACACAACAAAAGGAAGGGAGAGAGATAGGGATTATATTTCTGGGCCCAGTGGCATGGCTCATTGTGGTAAGGACAGATTAGATTCCTGGGATCCATGTGGTTGAGAAAGAAATTGACATCTAAAATATATCCTCTGACCTCCACATGCATGGTATATTATTTGCTCACAGACACATAACACACACACAAGTAAATATAATATAATAAATTTAAATATATAATACAAATTTCTGGGCTATATTAAAAATCACACAATGTTTAGAGCAAAAGTGATGGAGATACATAAGGGAGTTAAAAGTAAGGTTGACCAGAATATATTATATACATATATGTAATACTCAAAATTTAAAAATGTGTTAAATATATTTCTCATTGAGTCGGTGGTCTCTTTGTTATGGATGCTAGAGTCCGGTTCCTGGATTTAATCTCTCCTTCCTCAGCCTCCCCAGTTGCTGTTAACTATAGTTGTGTCTGTCACCCTAGGCATGTTATTAAGAAAATTTGAATATGAGTAGAGTTCTATGAAAGGGTATAATGTAGGTCTTGGGTTCAGCCTTTAGTATGGAGGGAAGGCAGTTTTGTTTTATTTCTTGCTTGAAAATATCATCAATCTTTAATGAGGTCTTAAAGAGTTTTCATCTGAGTTTGAAGCTAATTGGGAATTCTGTGATTTTGTTTGTTTTGGGAGGAGGTTGTTTAAAACAGGGTTTTGATGGGAGATGTCATTCTATAAATATGTTTCTCTTATCGGTTAATGATTAAAGCACTGTTGGCCAATAAGAAAGTAAGATAGGTGGGACTTGGAGACAAGGAGGATTAAGGAGGTAGTAAGGAGGAGATTCAAGATGGTGGACTGAGAGAGAAGAATGCCATGGCCTCTCTCAGGTAAGATAAGACCACGTGGAAATACTTCGATTAATAGAAATGGGTTAATATTTAAGACAGAGCTAGCCAATAAGAAATACTAGTAACTGGCCAACGGCATTATATCAAATACAGTCTCTGTGCATTATTTGGGGCTGGCATGGTGGTGGGGCCAGACCAACGGATAAAAACACAACTGTGTAGCAGTCCTAGCTGTCCTAGAACTTATGTTATAGGCCTGACTGGCCTTGAACTCACAGAAGTCTTCCTGCTTCTGCCTCCCAAGTGCTGGGATTAAAAGCAAGCACCACCACAGCCAGGCTTCTGTGGCTGTTTTAAAAGCCAGTAAGTGTTATTCAGGTTGCATTTTTGGAAGACATTCTGACAATTTCTTAAAAGAGTTTAAGAAGAGAAATGTCAAGTCTCAACCTGTTGCAGATTTTAAGAAAGATTGATCTTATTTCCTATTCCTCTTGATTCTCTAGCTGGAGCACAAGAAAGCAGAGTCCCTTAAGCATTCTTTAGGCCTTACAGATAAAATTATATCCCAGTATTTGAAACTAAACATTTATAAAGGAAATAAATGATTTAATTAAATTGGCCATGCCAAAACCTAGCCTTACAGCTATATTAGCCTCCCTTTTCACCACCTGTTACTATCAGACTTTTAGTCTTGCCATCTGAAATATACTTGTATGGGCCAATAAGGTGACTTTGCAGGAAAAGGCACTTAATGATTTTCAGATACTCAGAATCCACATAAAGGAGAGAATCTGGTCATGCATTTGTCTCAGTTGCCTGGAGTTCTCTCTGTAGGGGTGAAGCCTACTGGGCTTCAACATAAGTTCATTGTCTTCCTTGTTCAGTTGATGTTTAGGTAGTCATGTTGGTGAGGCTTATGGGTATAGATAGCTTCTGATATGCCTAGGGGACACAGTCTCCCTGCACAATCCCTTATGTTTCCACTACCTCCTCTTTGGTTATCTCTGTACCTTCAGGGCAGTAGTTGTTGATAGATGTATCCAGTGAGACTGGACTCCATAACTACATTTTGATTGGTTGTAGTGTTTTGTAATGGTCATTATCTGTTGCATGGAGATCAGGGGTCAGGTACACTCACTTGGGAGTATAAGGACAAATATTTATAATGTAGTTAGGGATTATGCTGCTATTGGTTCTCCTCCAAGGTCCATGACTTCACTAGTCCTAGGTAGTTGTTAGGCTTTGAGTACCATGTATGATTTCCCTCTTATCGATTGGGTTATTTTATTATATTGTTTTATTTGTACACAGTTCAAGTCCTAGACTTGCCTCAGTTATTTAATTCCTATATTTGAAAATATTCACTTCATTCAGGCTAACAGCCAAATGCCATCCTAGCATGTTTCCATACATTAGCCCCCCCCCCTTTTTTTTTCGTGTGAATGTGCATCTCAAAGTCTCTGCATAATAACATTTTCACCTTCAAATCTTTACTCACCTGATAGTGTTTCCTGGTTTTGTTGTTGCTAATTAACAAATGATAGTGGATTATGTTTATGGAACTCAATATAACTTTGTCGGCTGAGCAAATTGTACTAAGTACTAAATTGGTCTCACATTTCTTGGTAATAAAAATATTTAGAAGTACTCTCTTAGCATAGACTTTAGCAAACGTAGTTTAGTAGTTTTCTTTGCCTCCTTTCAGTAATATAGGCTGAGCCTATAACCTGAGTGGTAGCAGCAAAGACAGAGTAGGCACTGGCCTTGACAGGGCACCAGAGGCAGCGTCTTGATCCCACAGGCACCACACACCAAGTCTCTTGCAGGTGTACTATGATCCAGTACTAAAGGGTTTGCCAACAGAAGAAAGGGATAGCAAGCAAGGACTCAGAACTCTCACCAGCAGCTCACTGACTGGAACTCAAAGGGTGTGTCTCACCTCTCCCAGTCTCTCTTGAGGGAATTTTTATTTTATTTTATTAATTTTTAAGCAGTGTCTTTGTAGATCTTATTGACTGGATCTCACTTGTACAACAGGCTGGCTTCAAACTCACCAAGATCTGCCTGCTTCTTTCTGCCTCCCAAGTTCTAGAATTAAGCGTTAACCACTATGCCCAGCCTTTCCCTCAGTCTGGAACCCAGGCTGGCCTAGAACTCAAGCTGTTCTTCTCACTCAGCTCACTTTAAGTGCTAGAGTTAAGCCAGAGGATCAAGAGGTTTGCTGTGAGATTGTGTCTTAGTAATGTCTCACCATCATAGCTGCCTAATCAAGGACATTACAATAGGCATACTAATGTGGACAAGGGAAAGACCACAAAACCTCAATCCTACACAAAGAAATACAAGGAGAAATAGTCCTTACTTAAATGTTGTTTGGAAAAGGGAGCATAAAAGTAAGTGAATGTGTGTGTGTGTATATATGTATGTGTATCTGTCAGTGTATGTGTATGCCTGTGTGAATGCACTCAAGCATGTGTGTGCATTTTGCAAGAGTGGACATGCCATGACTTCTCCATCCTTTTTTTTTTTTTTTTTTTTTTTTTTTTTTTTTGGTTTTACAAGACAGGGTTTCTCTATGTAACTTTGGAACTAGCTCTTGTAGACCACATTGGCCTCGAACTCACAGAGATCCAACTGCTGCTTCTGCTGGAGTTAAAGGCATGCACAACTAACCACCACCACCACCTGGCCTGACTTCTCTCCATTCGTGTTAAGCTTTTCAAACTATTGTCCTTTGTCAGTTTCCTTTTGTTCTTGTAAGACACTATTCATTTACTGGTGTTCGTTAAATTTGCATGTCATTAAAAGATCAGAGACTAGGACCTCTGAATACATAAGTAGTGTATACTGTTTCTTTCCTCTTCAGATATATACTGGCTAGCTAGTGCAACCTTAGAACTAACCCACTGAGATGCAGGTAGAGACAGCCTAGATGTATCACTTTCCACTGCCAAGAGACATACCCTGATGTGATTCAGAAAGATCACTCCCTGCGCATTTACATGATCCAACCTAAAACCTGTGCACGAGCCATTATAAAAATTTCAATCATAAGGAATCAGTATTTGAATTTAAACTTGAGCTCAAGAGCTTGATTAATATTCCAGAAATTCTTACCATACTTTTGTGTGCATACATGTTTTGGGGGATGTTTAAGTTTATAGGAATATGTATGCACATGTATATATAGATTTACATATATGTGTGTGTGTGTGTGTGTGTAAATATATACAGACACACACATATATATATTTCTCCTAGTAATACATGTTCTAGGTAAGTGAAACATAAACATTACCTTTTAAGGGACTATTACATGTCAGTTTTAAGTAAAACTAATAGTGATTTTTTTCCTCTTCAATTTCAGAGAACTACCCAGGCATTCATGTGAGCAGGAATCCAATAACTAAAAATGTCTGTCACCGAGGAAGATTTTTGTCATCACATGAAAGTAGTTGTTCGTGTGCGTCCTGAGAATACTAAAGAAAAGGCAGTTGCGTTCCATAAAGTGGTTCATGTTGTGGATAAACATATACTTGTTTTTGATCCAAAACAAGAAGTAGTCAGTTTTTTTCATGAAAAGAAAACTACAAATTTTGATATTACTAAAAGGCAAAATAAAGATCTTAAGTTTGTATTTGATGCTGTTTTTGATGAAACATCAACTCAAATGGAAGTTTTTGAACACACTACCAAGCCAATTCTTCATAGTTTTCTGAATGGATATAATTGCACAGGTAATTTCAGTTTGAAATCCATTTTTTCTGTCTAGCTACAGTTTTAATCCTGTAATGCAATCAAGTTGAAGGTATAAGCATTCCAACAATTTTAAGATTGAAGTGCAGGCTTTCTTTGAAATGTATTCGTATACAGCTTATCTTTTATGAAACTTTCTCTTCCTGGAGCCTTGCCATTGCCTCTATAAACACCCTTTTTAGTTTTATTAAGTCATATGCTTCTTATAATTGATTCCAGATTTCTCACCATTTGTACTGACAAGTATGTCCACTGTTGACCTCTACAATCATCTGTCCCCCTCAAACTGCCTGCCACTGCTGAGCACTTAGAGTTTCTTTGCAGCACCAGCTATAAAGTACCTTAGTATAAAAACGGTAAAACTGCATGAGCCTGAGAATTGTGTGCTGTTTTAGCAGATTTTCGGCTCATGAAGTATCCTTATGCCTTGCGGAGGAAATACTTAGTCTTTCAGGAAACACCAGTTAATTCAGTGTTATATTGCTTATTATTATCTCATTTTTATAATTGTCAATTTTTACACCATATTCCACACTGCAGTATGTTTCATTAAGATTGTCTTACTCAGTTTTGTCACAGAAAATTGATCTTTATCCTTGATCAAGAACAAAATGCTGTTTATTGGTTAGAACTTTTGATTCTAACTTGTATCCAGATGTTCTGGTGATTCCCCCTTCCATGTCTTTTAAAAAAGTAGAAAAGGGTCTCTGTCAATGCCATTTCTTCGGTTTCTCTATTATTGAGCCGTCTTAAGACATTTTTCATAAGCCCAAAGTAAAAACACCAGCTTAATTCATTCCAAAAATTATTTTATCGGTTATTAACATATGATAATCTAATGACTAAATATGGTATTGAGTGTTTGCATTTGTAACTCCATGCGTTTCTAATACATTTGAAGAAATGCATGACCATATATGATACTGGATAGAGTTATGCAAATAACTAATTTTCCTAAAACAATATTTAATGAACAATTTTATAAGTCACTTCTTTTAGAATTTATTCAGCTCGACAAGTATATGCCTGCTTTGCTTCATGTCATTTCTTAAAGCACAGTCTTCCTTGGTGGAGGCAGTATGGTTATGCTACGAAGAAGGGATATGGATAGATATCTTATTCTGATGGCAAATAAGGGAGTAGATGTTGCTGCCTTTCAGTGTGTGAGGCACAAAATAACATTAGTGCTAAGTGTGAACAGGTGATACCTATTGGATTTAAAGTTACTTACTGTTCAGAATATCAGGTTAGAACTAGCCACTAGACTGGATTTAGTATTGCTATGTTGGAACAATGAGTGTTTACCTTGCCCCTTCCATTAAAAACTCAGTACTCGCATATGGTGCCACTGGAGCTGGGAAGACTTACACGATGCTAGGATCAGCTGCTGAACCTGGAGTGATGTACCTAACAATGTTAGACCTTTTTAAATCCATGGATGAGATTAAAGAAGAGAAAGTATGTAGTACTGCTGTTTCTTATTTGGAGGTAAGTTGGCACTAACCTCAACATTAATCCCTGTCTTAGAAAACTCAATTACAGTGATCCATTCAAATTATTTTATACAGGAATCTTCTTGTGAATGTCTACAATCATTAAAATTCCTAATCATGCATATTTTTCATGATCTTATTCTTATTTTAATTTAACTTGAATAATAGAGACATTGTAAAACTAGTATATAGAAAGAACTGCCAGATAACCTTCACTGAGATGCCCTATACATTAAAATTTTGCACCGGCAGTTTACTTTCTCTGTTGTATGTGAACTTCTTATGTTGTACTCTTTAATGTATAAATTTGTTGAGCCAGGAAATTTTTAAAATAATCACTGAATATTTATCAAAATCAGGAAATTAACAGTGGGTATCACTGTCTAATCTGTGAACCTTAATGCAATTATGCTAATTATATTATTAATGCCTTTTCCTGAAAGCATTCCAGATCATGAATTACATTCAGTTGTATGCCTTTGGTCTCTTTTAATGAGCAGTTTCTATGTTTTCTTTGTATTTTGTGACACTGCCATAAACCCCCAGTTTGTTTTTGTCTCTCTTAGAGTTGGGTTTATTGTCTGGCAGACACACCATAAAAGTGGTATTGAGTACTTCCTACTTCATATCAACTCAGTTTTGTAGTCCCATTATTGGCAATATTAACTTTTACAAGTTTCATTATACTGGAATCTACAGGATTTGCTTATGGCTCATATTTGAATAAATTATTTGAATAAATTGTAGTGATGGTGATCTTTAGATACCAACATTTCTTCTGCTTATTCCTTATCATTTATTATAAGGACAGCTTTTCCTTTTGTTTCAATGGCATAGACTCAGGTTATTTAATAGTCAGATTATAGTTACCTTCTGTGATTTGGGGGCTAGGAACTTCTTACTTAAATTAATTTCTCTCTGTGTGTGTAGACATGGATGTGGAGGTCTGGAGACATCATTTAGGAGTTGGTTCTGTCTTAACACCTTGTTGAAGCAGAGTTTCTTTTATTTCTTTAACACTATGCCAGGCTGTCTAGCTTTTGGCTTCCAGGCCTGCTTCCTGTCTCCTTAGGAGTGTTGGCATTAATCATGCACACCAGTGCATTTGGTGCTTTTTTTTAAAAATTAGGATACAGTATATTTTACATTTTATATCCCACAACTCCCAGATTCTCTCCTCTCCCTATCCACCCAGCTTCATGTTCTTTCTCTTTCAAAAAAGAAAAAGCCTTTAAAAACATTGAGTACAAATTATTCCTGAGCGTGGGACCTGCTCTAGAGTGTAGTTGGTATATCCAATGGCACTCTGTTGAAAAAACCTGACTTCCCTTCCCCAGCAATTATCATTTGTGAATAGCTTCTTATGTAGGAGTGAGCCCTTGTGCCCACGCCCACTTCCTCAGCTAAATGCTGAGGGTTTTTTTGTTTTTGGTTTTTTTGTTTTTAGTTTTGGTTTTCAAGACAGTTTCTCTGTGGCTTTGGAGGCTGGCCTGTAACTAGCTCTTGTAGACCAGGCTGGTCTCGAAGTCAGAGATCCGCCTGCCTCTGCCTCCCTAGTGCTGGGATTAAAGGCGTGTGCCACCACCACCCAGCAAATGCTGAGATTTTTATCTGCCTTGAACTTGTACAGGTCTTATGAATACTGTCATGTCCTCTGAATTCATATGTATATCAGTCTGTACTCTTGTATCTACAAGATGGTGTTTCCTTAAAATTGTCCCCCATTTCTGGCTCTTAAAATCCTCCTACCCTCTCTTCCCTGAGCTTTGAAAAGAGTGAGATAAAGATGCGCCACTGAGGGCTGAGTAAGATCCAACTTTGGTCATCACACTTTCTTGGTATGTACTTAGAGCCATCTTAAACGTGTCTTGGGATAGATTTCATGCAGCCTAGTCTGACCTTGATCTCATGATCCTCCTACCTCAGCCTCCTATATGTCGGGACCATATTTCTGATTGCTCTCTGTGTGTTCATATTGTAAAGGACTGGTCAGCCAAAGTTCCTTTGTGCTCCTGCTACTCTTTTGTCATACGCTGTCATTCTTTGAGGTCTCAAAGACAGTGATTCTTTGCTCAGATAGTATTGTAGAAAGCCCCAATTTCACTGGAAATGGCAAATAAGCATTTATTTCTGGTATCAGGATATTTCTCTTATTAGATCTTGATCGTTGAGACACTGCACCAAGATTATCTCTGTTACATTCTAGAAATAGGTCTGGCTACATTTCACTCCTTACTATAGCCAAGGCATCTGTGCCTATTAAAATCACCAGGTAAGGGCTAGAGAGTTGACTCAGTGGTTAAGACCACTTGTTCTTGCAGAGGACCCGGGATTTATTCCCAGCACCCATGTGGCACGTGGACATACATGCAGACAAAACACTCATACACAAAAATAATAAAGTGATTAAATCTTTAAAAAAGAAATTCTCCAGGTAACTGGCTTTCTTAGATCACCTTAAGAGTATTCATTCGCCATAGTTGAAGCAAGAGAAGGTAAGCTGTCAAGAGTAACTGCTACATATTAGAAAAATAAGATCTAAAGGAAAGGTGTCTACTCCCTTAATTAAGTGTATTACATTTTTTAACAATGTTATCATTGAGAGTAGAGTTATACCAGAAAAAGAAAAATACTGTGGGCTACTAGAACATGAAAGGAAGTGCTGGTACATACACACCTACTATGTCTCATTGTAGGTCTGTGTAATTTTTTTTTTTTTCAATGCTTAAGATCACATCTAGAATGTAATGAATCTTGATAATGCAGGATGCTTTCCCACAAACTCTATCACCAGCCCAGAAAACTGTTTTTTTAGAGGCCTGGTTTTCTGATTAGTATTAAATTTTTTTTTTCCAGAACTCCTATTTATCATCCCATTAGCAAATGCTAAATGTTATGCCTTTACTAGATCCATAAAATGAAGTCAGTCATGCTATTTCTAATTAGTATTTGTGCAAATCTCTTTTACATGATCCTGCAGGTAGGAAATTAAGATGTGTGTTCAGTGTAGACTGTAAAGAATATCCAAGCTTCAATCTATACCCTGCTGTTCATTTTATAAACATGTGGCTCTTAGTTGCTCTGCAATTCAAATGCGAGAGACTGTTACTAATTGTGTATTAGACTGAAATGGAAGGATTAATTGACGTAAATACACCTGTTTTTGACTGGGTTTTTGTTTAACATATAGACTCTGAATTTGGTGTGTTTTTTTCAGAGGTAAGAAAGCTGGCTTGTCTTCATTTTGTGAGAGTTGTCAAAACAGGAATTAGTGGTGAGAATATAATAACTCCAGCATTAATATTCAATTGTAAACTGATGTCATCAAAATCTGGGATTATAGACCTTCAGCCAGCAATGTACTTGTTATTTAGACTCTACTGTTATTGTGGCTCATTTTATTTTAAGGTATATAATGAACAGATTCGTGACCTCTTGACAAACTCAGGGCCACTTGCTGTCCGGGAAGATGCCCAAAAAGGAGTGGTTGTTCAGGGTCTCACTTTACACCAGGTAAGTTTATGAATGTCTTTTCTTTCTGTTAGAATAGCAAATCTGCAGATTCCATTTCTACCATCTATTAGTTCAATCCATTGTGTTTGAAATACAAACAAACTAATGAAATTTAGACTGAGGTGAATTGCAAAGGTTCTAAAGGCCTGGGTGATTCTTCCAAAGTCACAAAGATACTAGCAAAATAAAGAGCAGACTGAGGATAGCTTCATTCTACTGCCTCTTATTGACTATTCTTGTTTCTTCCTCTCACTGAGGGATTTTATTTTCCTGCTAAAAATCTGACTGAAAATTTATTATTCTGTTAAATGTTTATATTTTTATCTCAGGGAATATTTTACCTCTTACCCTATATATCACCAAGTACTAAACAAATAATACATAATCAATATTTATTAAGAGTGAATTCATAGAACACTTTTACCTTCTACCTTTAAAACTATTGTTTGATGAGCAAGTTTACTGAGGGGCTAAGATAGCCCAGTGGTTGAAAACTTTGCTCACATTCATCAAGCCTTGGGTTTGAGTTCCTGGCACTTAAATAAATAAAAGTTGGTTGAAAATTGAACGATACATTACTAAATATTGCTTTTCTATTTGAACTCCTAGCCCAAATCCTCAGAGGAAATATTACAGCTACTAGACAATGGAAACAAAAACAGGACACAGCATCCCACCGACATGAATGCTACGTCTTCACGTTCACATGCTGTTTTCCAGGTATCCGGCCTTTAGGTTGGAATTTAGAATATAGCCAATTGCATGAATAATTTTCATATGTGGCAGCAAAGTCTCATCTATAAACCTCTCTGTTCCTTAGCACTTCAGTTTTGCCACTTTTGTTTGCTGTTTTACTTTAAGACATAATCTCATTAAGTTGACCAGATTAGCTTTGAAGTCACTAAGTAGCAGTGGCCAGCCTTAACTTCAGTTCCTTTTAGCCCATTTACTCCTGAGTAGTTGGGATTTCAGGCACTGTGACTCCTTGCCCAGTAAAGTCAAGTCATTAGCATGAAGAGTATATTCCATACAATACTAAGATGCCTCCCCAGCCCACTTTGCTCATAAAAGTACAACATCAAAAACATTTAGATTGATATGACCTTACGTCAAACACATGGGGAATGGTAAAGTAGAGATGGAAGACACTGACCATGTAATCAATTCTGTTCAGTAGCTCCACTGATCGTTTCTCTTTCACTGACTTCTACCTTATCGGTCAGTCGGTAGTCTTCAGAGGAATGTTTAACAATAAGATTCTCTGTCTTCATCTTCCTTTCACCTATCCTTAAGACTGATTCAGCTGACACAGTACTGTATTGGAGAAAATGTCCACAAAGATCCAAAGCCATAGATATCCATTATTGTTTGTAGTTTCTGGTGCTGTTTATATCCAAATGGTTATTGATGTAAAGTTGTATTGTAGATTATGCTATGATGCTATGTGAAGTTCTTTTTTTTTTTTTTTTTTTTTTTTTTTTTTGGCTTTTAGAAAACATGTTATACTTATTTGTGAGTCGTATGTATGTATGTGGGTATCAGTGTGCCATGGTGTGTGTGTAGATGACAAAGTACTTTGGAAAATTGTTACTCTTCCTTCCACCATTGTTGTGTCTGGGAATGCAACTCAGTCCGTCAAGCTTGGCAGCAAGCATGTTTTCCATTCTTACTGACCTGTGAAATTCATCTTATCAAGAAGTAATTGTTACAGCTGAAAGAGTTCATATCTAAGACAGTCAAGCCATTCAGATAGTGTCTCGTCAGTAGTTTTATTGATCTTTTCTCTTCTACTGACATTTTCTTTATTAGTAATCTTCAGAGAAATGTGTATGACGAGAGTTCTCTGGAATGTATTTGATATTTCTTTATTTCTCATGCACCTATCTTCTTTCAGTTGCAATGTACAAAGCAATGGAAGATGGTTATATAAGGGAGGTAGCCCAGTTGGTAGAGTGCATCCCTAATATACATGAAATTCAAATTCTAATCTCTAACACCAGTTAGGCACAGTGCCTCAGACCTATAATTCTGGTGTTTCAGAGTTAGAGAGGAGAGATTCTGAAGTTCAAGGTCATCCTTGACTGGTAAACTTGTAGCCATATGACCACCAGTCTCAAAAAGGAAGGAAAAAAAAAAAAAAATGTCCCTTTGAATAGTTTAAAATAGCTTAAACCTTCCTGAGCAGCTGAAATACTTGAAATGATCAAATCATAAATGAACAGCTCATTTTCACTCAGAGGGCTGGATGTTTCAGTCTGGTGTCAACATGGTAAAGCAGCACATCATTGAATGACATGTTACTTACCTTGTAATTTGAACGTGAAAATTAATAGGAATAGAGAAGAGCCAGTATCCTATTCTTCCCTTGATCAAAAACCTACCACTTGCTTCCCTCTTTGCTTTTTGCAAAATATAAGGGACAATATCATATGCGTAGGTTGTTCTCAAACTCTTGAACTCAGTTGATCCATTCACCATAGCCAAACATACACACACACACACAAACAGGAGGGGGGTAGACCCTTCCCCACAAGTAGCCCATATTACATATAGACAGATCTATTAGGCAATTAACACATGGGCCTTTGGGGCAGCCTTTGATATCAAAACTCATATACCAGTCTTCATTTTCATATTTTTCTTAACCAGTAATTCTGGTACTGACTATCAGGCAGATAATACGTGGTTGTATTAGTTTTTAAAAGGAGAATGATTTTGTCTTCATGTATATGTATTTTTTGAAAATAAAACATTTCCTTTAATTTTATTAAATTTCACTCTCATTTTCCCCTATTCTATAATTTAAGATTTATTTGCGACAACAGGACAAAACAGCAAGCATCAATCAAAATGTCCATGTAGCCAAAATGTCACTTATTGACCTGGCAGGATCTGAGAGGGCCAGAACTTCTGGTGCTAAAGGGACACGATTTGTAGAAGGCACAAATATTAATAAATCTCTTTTAGCCCTTGGAAATGTCATCAACGCTTTAGCAGATACGAAGGTAGGTAATATATGTTTACTTGCTAATGTTTTGACAAATAGTTCCTAGAACATGTTGTAGATGTAGATCATAGACATAAGTGACTCTGAGCTGTCACACATTGCTGCATGAGTGTCATTTTTTGGTTGTTGTTTTGTGAGAGGGTGTGCATGCAACTTTGTGATACTTTGTGGGAATGAACCCAGTACTTCACATGCATTGGGAAAGGACAGCTATACCCGGTTGTTTTTTGAGACAGGATCTCAAATGAGTTGTTTAATCTGGTCTTAAACTTTCTAGCCTCTTGTCTCAGCTGTAATTACAGGCCTTTTCTACCAGACTCCACAATGGTTGTTTTTTTTCAATCTTCCAGCTTTGAACTTCATTGTAAACATCTATTTGATGATCATTAGACAGCAAGAATGATTTAGTGAATTGACAAGAAGACATTGAAACAAAAAGCTTTAGAGCAACTCTAGTTAGTATTTTATAATGTACTATAAAATTGACATAATACAGAAGATTAAGAAGGAAAAGAAGAGGTTTAAGGGCTATCTAAAGTGTTATTATATGATGGGATGACTAGTAAATGCTTTGAGGCATTTAAAACTATTTTACATGCAATGTATACCAGAAGTACTTTCTAGTGTATAGTATGTTTGACAGTACATTAATTTGTTTTTAAAGTGTGGTAATTGAAGCTAATGCAGGCTTAAATAGCATTAGGAAAATTACTGATAAATTGTTAAAGGTGTTACTTTAATTTAGAATAATATTTTAAAATTAGGAAGACTTTCTTAAGAGAGCAAGTTACTAAAATTACCTGACCATTGAAAAAGTAGCATGTTTTACATTCAGAGTTGAAGACTCAAACATTTGCGAATGATATACTATTGATTTGTAAAGTTAAGCCACCAAAGTAGAGGATGTTTGCCATAATTTATACTTCTCTTATATGAAAGTTATGTGATGATAGCATTGATTTTTAATATTGATGAATCTTTATATAAAATTTGTTCCTTTTACAAAGTTTCATATGTGAAATTGAGAGCTGTATCTTTAAACTAAATATTAAGTATTCTAATTTAACTATTTACTCAAATATTTAACTACATTTATTTATTTCTGTGAGTATTGTGTAGAGGTTTGTGGTTGTCTCTTTATAGTAGAAATGGTTTTATAAAGAATTCTTTTTTTCCAAATAGAATTAGATTCAAAGATGATGCACATTGCTTAATCCTACATCAACTTGATATGCTATGCTTTGTTGATACTCGTGGGGAGGCCTGCCCTTTTCTGGACAGAAACAGGGGAGGAATAGATTGGGAGCACCAGGGGTCGGGGGTGGATTACAGGAGAGAAGAGGGAGGAAAGACTGCACTCAGTATTTAAAATAAATCAATAAATTTAATTCTTAAAAAGAAAGTTATGATGTGATCTAGCAGCAACCATACTATGAGTATATTTATGCAAAAATATAAAAGCAGGAAGTCCCTGGGATAAGGAATAAACAATGCTAACATGATACTCTATCAATTTTAGAATGATTGATGTAAGATCATTGGTGGACATAATCACTTAAGAGATTTTTGGAGGATGAATGCAACCTTGTATGATTTATTTTTGTGTTTATTTTAAAGAAAAAAAGATGATGCACATCTTAAATATGTATCTCATGCCTAGTTTCCCTGTTAGCTTAGTTTTTTTGTTTTTTTTTTTGTTTTGTTTTGTTTTTTTTTTGTTTTTTTTTTTGTTTGTTTTGTATTTGAGATGATTTTTGTTTTTTGTTGTTGTTGTTTTGTTTGTTTTTGTGGGGGTTAGTTGTTTGGGAAGTTTTATTTTGTTTTGGAAATATAATTTTGCTTTGCCATCCAGTCTACCTACCAAGAAGGTAGGATTATAGCCACATATTGCCACACCAACCTTTTTTGTCATCTTTTCAGATATATTTAAAATGTCACCTACAACTAAAAAACCAACCTTGATAGTTGTTTTGTTGTGAAGTTTGTTCTTAGAGATGTAAATTTCAGGTGGAATTGTATAATTTTTATTTTCTTACTGTGTTTGTGTACATGTGCAAGTCAGAGGACAGCATCCCAGAGCTAGTTCTCCTTTCTGATATGTGTGTTCCAGGGACTACACTGAGGACTTTAGGGCAGACACCTTTCTCTACACACTGAAGCTATAATTAGGACTTTCATAATAGTCACTGACTACTCAAGATCTATTTGCAGCAGTCAAACACCAATTATATCATTGGGCATTGCTTAAGTTCTTCTAAAGAAATAGTAGTAAGTAGTAGTGTGGAAAAAGAAATAAGAATTCTTGTTTTGTTCTTTCAGAGAAGGAATCAGCATATTCCTTATAGAAATAGTAAGCTTACTCGCTTGTTGAAGGATTCTCTTGGAGGGAACTGTCAGACTATAATGATAGCTGCTGTTAGTCCTTCCTCTTTGTTTTACGACGACACATATAACACTCTTAAGTATGCTAATCGTGCAAAAGACATTAAATCTTCGGTAAGTGCATTTACTTTGACTTTGTCGTGAGAGTATTAGGTATATTCTATTTTTATATTTAACTAAAGTCTTAATTAGGGTTATGTTTCTGTTAATGAATTTGGCAATATAAGTCCTGGTTACTGAATGTTAATTTAGTCACACAGTTTTTGCATCTTAATTACTTCACAGTGGATGTTGCTGTTCATTCTTATGAGTCCTGGAGTACTTGTTATTCTTCACATCATGGTACATGGTGCTTGGATAGCATGACATAGTAATTAGCCAAGGATTTGATATAGTTAAATCTATTTTTATATTTACTGTAAGAAACATTTATGGGTGATATTGCAATTTATCTGCGCACCGACTAATAATACCTACCTTGGTTTATAACATGCTTTATGAATGAATTTTCACATAAATTGTGCTAAATCAAGGAATGTAACAGTGACTACTTAGAGAAATGTTCTTTGTCTAAATTTTGGGATACTTTAAAAACAATCAGGTGAAAACATACCTACTTTAAAATTACAGGACCTTAGTTCAGAAGAGACCTCAGTTAATTTGCTATGATGCCTATCCTCTTGACTATTCATTTTCCTCCTATAAGTGTCTGAAGATGAGCAGTGTGACACCCTGTGAGAAATGTCCATATACTATTTTTATAAAAGGCCGAAGTATATGAGTGTACAAAGATTTTCTCACATTTTTCATGTCCTTACTCCAACCCATTGTAAAGTTTTCTAGTTTTGTTTTTTATGCTCCATTTTATATCTATGTGGGCCAAAGCTTGAAGAACTTTAAGTACTTGATTCTAATTCAAATTAGAAATTTCTATAATATTAAAAATTATGTAATTTTCTCCCCATGTAAATGTTTATGGGGTTATACTGTTGTAGACAATATGAAAAGTAATAAGAAACTAATATGAATGCAAGCATAAAACAATTCTGAATTTCTTGAATAAATAGGCTACTTTTATTATTATGTATAAACACAACATATTTTTTAAGTAAGCCAATTTGTTTATAATTTCAACATATTCTCATTACAAATTTTAAATATAGTTATATTTAATCATGATGATCACTTATAGTTGTTAAAAGTTCAAAATTGGTAAAGTCAAGTTTATGAGATACAGTGCCACTTTGTGCTATCTTAACTATGTGACTGTAATCATAATTTCTCTCTTTTGGCAGTTGAAGAGCAATGTTCTTAATGTCAACAGTCACATATCTCAATATGTAAAGATCTGTAATATGCAGAAAGCAGAGGTATGTCTACTGTTCTCAGTGATCTATTATTACCTGCAGTTCTTCCCTTAAGGGATGCTTTCTTCCTTATTGTTCAAAATTTAATGCATTTCCTATTATAGTGGGAACCTGGTGTGTGATTATTGTTGATAACTGAACTTTTACTGTGGCTATGTAAAATGAATGAAGACAAATAACTTGATTTGTATTTTAATTAGTGTTTCCTTTGCTAGATTTTAATGTTGAAAGAAAAACTAAAAGCCTATGAAGAACAGAAAGCTTTGACTGACAAAAATGACAGTGCAAAATCAGTACCTTCAAACATTCAAGTCAAAGAGATTAAAAGGTAAAACTATTAAAATCGCTTGAGAAATGTAGTTATAAATTATAGTCTTTCTTTAATTATGTATCATATATGTATGTATAGCTACGTATACATCTCACTTGAATTCAGAAAATGCACTTGTTTGTTCTTTGTATTTGAACTTTAGAAAGCAGCTGGTTATTTTACCGCTGGGAAAAGCAGGAGGAAAAGCTGGTTCTGTCATCTGTGAAGCCAGTTTATTTTGAATGGTGCTTTTTTTTTTTTTTTTTTTTTTTTTTTATTAGTACTTGAATAGTTTTATGAAAATATGGTCAGTTTTTATTGATTCTATATAGACCCACTAATTCACTTACTAATTTCAAATTATGAACTGAGTAAACCCTGCAGTGATGTAGAATGATAGAATAACATTTCCTGTCCAAGTTGATCCACCATCTTCTTTCCACCACTCAAGACCCTTATTTCTTGGTCTGTTTTCTCTATGAGACAACTTGTAAACTTGTCCTTTTAATACTATGTTATTGAGTGCTGCCACTTTGTTTTTCTCCCTAAACTTTATTGACAGCTTTGTAGATTATGTTGAGTCTTAGAGTATTAATTTCAACCAATTACTATAGCTCTTTTTTAATTAGAATTAATAGAGGTATCGTTTTCTCAATTACAGAGTGTAGTAAGAACTCCCTAATTTAAATTATCTTAAAATATTGTGTATGTGCGTGTATGTAGGAAAGTAGGTAGGTATAAGTCAGGAGACAACTTTCAGGACTCACCCATCTTAACTGGCCCAGAAGTATTAGGCTTTGTCCTCTATTTTCACTTTGTACTGTTTTGCAAACATCACATATAATTCTGACAGTTACTTCTGTTGGTGACAAAAGTCAGTTTTGCATCTCATTAGGTTTCCCTGTGTGCTATTAAAGTGCAAGGGTACTAAGCATACTAGTTTTTCCCTTGTGTTGAAATTGCTAACTCTGCAAGTGACCCATTAGAATATTAAATTGTTAGTATTTTATTTGGCATATAAAATTTTAATTCCATGCAAATTTTCTTATCTTAAAAAATTTATAAGTGTTTCCTTGTTCCTCATTTATGTGTTTGTTTATTGAGACAGCTGTGTATCATCCTGGCTATCCTACCTAGAACTTGGCTTTGTAGACTATGCTGGCCTTGAACTCAGAAATCTACCTACCTCTGCCTCCAGAATTGGGATTAAAGGCTTGTGCTACCACCTCCTGGCCCTCATTTATTCCTTTCAAAGAAAACTTCTACTCTGATGTAATGTTCTAGTGAATATTACTTTTGTTATTTAAACATGACAGTAGTGCTAATACAATACAGTTTTCTTTGATATTAAACTACCAATTTTCAAAAGTTGGAGTGGTTATTTTTATAAATTTGTCAACATTAACCCTGTGTAATTTGCCAGTTAAATTGTAGTCCCAGCTACTTAGGATTCTGAGGCAGAGGAATGCAGTTTCCAGTCAAGACTGGAAAACTTAGGATGATTGTATCTCAAAATTGAAAGTCATGGTGATAACAGCTCACGAGTGAGTGCTTGCCTACCATGTGAGGCCCTCGGTTCAGTCCCTGGTGGGTGCTGCAGTTCTGGTGAAGGAAAGAGAGTAGACTTACAAATTAGGAAACATTTTTGGAGTTGATGAATTTAATCATTTATCTCTGTGTGTGTGTGTCTCTCAAGATTTTTAATTGTATATGTGGGAGGGATTTCTATGTGTGTATATTTATGTGCATAGGAGTACAGGAAGTCAGAGGCATTAGATTCCTCTGCAGCAGAGGCAGTTGTTACCCTTTTAAAACTTTGGTTTCCATAAAACTTCAATAACATTTTTGTGCATTTTCTGAAGACAGTGGGAAAATATGCAATATTTTCTGACTCAAATTTTTGTTGCGCCAGTATACAAAAGGGAATCTTAAAAGGAAAATACATTTTATTTAGCAATAGTTGTAAAAATTCTATTATTACTATACCAAGGAAGTGATATGGTCTTGTGTCTTACCTAAAAATATTAATGAAAAATTTTGTTTCTAGTTAGTTTAAATGTCCTAAATGACTAGAAAATACTACTCATTCCCTTAAGATTTATTTCTGTTATTTTTTTTTTAATTTTAAGATGCAACCTAGAAACCCTTGATAATGATTACTTTCTTTCCTTAGTAAACAGTAAACACTAAGTAAAGTGTTTAGACCACAAAATTAAAATTTTGATATAGTTCAACTTTGTCCTTATATCAAAAAGTTATGAATACTATGATATTGTCTTAGGGTATAACCTAAAGATAACTTATCAGTTCATTTACTGGCACTAGCCTTGGTGTAATACAGGACGGTGAAATCACAATATCCGCATGTGCTTCCTATGAAATATTCATCAGCTGAACAAAACTACAGGAAAGTCAATGTACTGTGGTTTATCTTCATTCCCAGGAGGGTTTCATTAAGAACTACTGACGTAAATTGGCAGTACCTTTACCACAGATCCTTACAAATATATATCCAAAACTGCCCAAAGAACATTTATTTTTAAATGCACAGACTTTATTTTATTCTAAAGGCCTTGTACTTAATTTTCTTCAATAATAAATAATTTTGCCTGTGTGAGATTATCTGTAAGACTAAAATATTGTTGTGACCCGTGTTCTGTTTGTCCTAGAAGTTGCCAAACTATGCATTTTCTCAGTTTTTCATAAAATTTATTCGGTTTTGAATCATTGGCTCCTTGGGGGCCTAATAAACTCCACAAATTGAATTCTTTATTTTGCCCTTTAGAAAAGTAAACCACAACCACGTTTCTAGGTTTGCCACATTGTTAACTTGGATGTTTTGGGTCCTGCCAGTGTCAGCTGACTTTTTGCCAAGCTGTAGGGGGTACCTAACCTTATGGTGTATTTTCACTATAATAATCTTTGAGGCTAAAACTGGTTCTCTCATTTTCCCTAGGGGGCCATGGAGATACCATATGATAATGCCTCCTATTGCTTTTTCTTCACTGTAAGCCAACACCAAACAGCACGTGATGCTCTGCTGCTAATAGGGCTATGAGAATTGTCATATTACAGATCTAGGTTATCATCCTTTGCATTTTTGCTGCGCAGTATGACTACATATGATAAAATACAACATATTACTAATATCAGAGACCTTGTGACACCAAAATATATAAACAACATGGTTTGTTTTGCAGCAGAAAGAAACCTACAGTAAAAAAATAAAGTTGATACTGCCTTCTCAGCACTTTTATGGTAGGAGGAATGTAGTTCTGACCTGCTGTTTATCATCAAGTACAATCTGAGTGATATGTGTCATTTCAGTAAGCTATATACTAGATAGTACAAATTTAATGAAATAAAATGATATGTTTTATTTTTGGTAGATTTCAAGAAATTCTGAAATGCTTGTTCCAGAATCGAGAAGGAATCAGGCAAGAATATCTGAAATTAGAAATGTTGCTTAAAGAAAATGAACTCAAGTCACTCTATCAACAGCAGTGCCATCACCAAATAGAGATGATGTGTTCAGAAGACAAAGTAGAAAAGGTATTTAACTACTTTATGCCTAAATTACAGAGAACATGGAAATCTAATTCTAGAAATTTAATAAACATTGTTTCTTACCCATTCTCTAAAAAAACATGGAAATAGTATGTGAGCCAGAGGAAACTTTGAAAAGCAAATGCTTAGTTAAACTTGTTCCTCTTGAACACACTATGTACTCACTCATATATGGATTTTAGACCTAGAGCAAAGGATCACCAGCCTATAATTCACATCACCAGAGGAACTAGGGTACAAGGTATATTCTAAGAGATTCATATAAAGTCCCTCACAGAACTGGGAAGGGACAAGTCCTCCAGAGCTCAGGTTAAGTGGGGGGGGGGGGGCAGCGAATGGAGAGAGAAGTAGGAGAAAATGAGGGGGAGGAAAGGGAAAACATGTGCGACCAGGAAGATTGAGTCTGGTTAGGAATAGAAGATAGGAAAGAGAGAGACAGACAGAGAGAGAGAACATAAAAGAGGGAGCCAATATTGGTTTGAAGATAAAATTGAACACAAAGAAAGGTCTAGAGAACTACAAGACTGCTCCCAACTAACAATTTGAGCTTCCGTGGAAAGGCTGTCATAAATGCCCTTCCCGGAGAGTGAGATCAACAACTAACTTATCCATGGAGCCCTCAAATAATGCCTGTTGAAAACAGGATCAAACACCCATACGTAAACACTGAGTTGAACTAGAACCCAGAAGCAGATGGAGAGGACAAGACCGTGCGGCAGAAACACATAGAGACAGTTTACCTAAACAAGGAGGAGCTAACGGCCACTAGACTGATAGCTGGGAAGCTAGCATGGGACTGACTCAGGCCCCCCTGAATATGGGTCTCAGCCAGAAGGACTGAGCAGTCTAAGAGACCTCAGACAGTGGAGCCAGGTTGTATCCCTGGTGCACAAAAGGACTTTGCGAACACATCCCCCATGGAGGGATAACTGCCTTAATCTAGAAACAGGAGAGAAGCCCTAGTCCCTACTTCACATGACCTGTCAGATCTACATGACCCCACCTGAATGGCATTCCCCTACATATGGAATTGGGGTTGGCGGATGGGAGGGGAGGGTGTTTAGAGTGCATGTGAGAGGGCAGAGAGGGTAAAAGGGAGGGAAGGATGGAGAGAGGATGGGAGGGAGGGAGGGAGGGAGAGAGGGAGGGAGGGAGGGAGAGGGAACTGGGATCGACATGTAAAATAATAAATTTAAAAAAAAATGCTTTGACTCCAAAAAAAAAAAAAAAAAAAAAAAAAAAAAAAAACTTGTTTCTCTTTTGAGAGCCTGTAGAACATTAGGGACAGGAGAGGCAGCCTACTCAAGATGCGGGTGACACTTTACAACTTCGGCCACATGGAGATATTTTTGTTATTATTCAGAAAGAATACTTGATCGCTGTTCTTGCTATCCATTGCTGTATGATCCTAATAAAGTGCTGACCAACTTCCAGTATTAACAGTGTGCATTCCAAAATGGTTATGGTCTAGGCTTTAACAAACAGTGTTTTATTTAGGAAATATCTAAAGTTGACAAAGTGGCATCAAACTAATGCTACCACTGGGAAACCTAGCAAAAGCAATGCAAAACTACTCTGGGAAATAAACCTTCAACTCTATCTCTTACAGTCGCCATAGATAGGAATCAGCAGACTTACCATTTCAGACAGAAAGAAATCCCAGGAATTATAGACACTGGACTAATCTACTGGGAACTGTAAAACTGAAGACAAAAAAAAAAAAATCAAAGATAAAAACATTATCAGTAAGGAATAGCTGAATGTGAGGGTCACAACATGAGAAAAGCAAATGAAATTTTCAGATTTTAAAGGATTTATTCACTATCAGGCAATGTTCAGGCAGTTCACCTCATTGTCAGAAACTCCCATGAGGTATTTATTATTCTCCTTTCTAAGCAAGGACATGGGTAAGCCATTTTGTCAGAGGTAGTACACAACCATAGGTAGCTGAGCTATGATTTAAGCTCTAGTACACTAATGCTAGAACTTGTGCTTTAGTTCTTAGGTTTTTTTTTTTTTTTTTTGCATGTTTGATACTGCAGAAATCGAAATTGGTATTTCAAAACTGGAAAAGAAAACTAAGAAATTTAAACCAAATATAACATAGATAATGTGTGAACAAAATGTTATCTCCTTTTTTTTCAGACCAGGACACCAGTACTTGAGTTGATGCTTCCTCTTTTAAGATGAATCTTACTTCCTCAGTTAAACCTATCTAGAAACATTCTGAGAACTTTCCCAAAAGCTTTTATTTTAGGTCTGTGGGTCTCAAACCCTTTGGGAGTTGGACATCCTTTTCCCGGGGGTTGCTTAAGATTCCTGGAAAACACAGATATTTACATTATGATCCATAATAGTAATGAAATTTCAATTATGAAGTTGCAACAAAAAATAATTTTATGATTTGGGGGCTCACCACAACATGAGGAACTGTGTTAAAGGCTCACAGCATGAAGAAGGTTGAGAACTGCTGTCTTAGGCAATTCTAAATTCTGTCAAATTGACAAGAGTGTCATAGCATATTAGTGGTGAGTTTTTTGCTTGTTTGTTTATTTGCTTTTGTATTTGCATAAAGCAATATTGACACCTCAAATTTTAGAGTCATGTTTTCAATCTCAGTGAGGAAATGTGCCACTTTGTCCTGAATACCCATCACTGTACGGAATATATTTAATGAGCATTAAAAGTCAAAATTATCCTTTTTGAGTTTCAGCTAGAACCTTTCTGAACAGTTGTGAATGTTAAGGCAAAGTAAATGTAATTTAACCACTATCTTCAATAGGGATAGCCCCTTTATCTTCATTTTTCAGAAATAAAGTGATTGACGACCCTCTGAGGTTGACTTGCTTGAGTTTTCACACTTTCTGAATAGCAGAAGAAAGTCAAAATGTCTCATCTCCCACTTCCTGCTGTAGCACTCTCTAAGCATCAAAGTTAGGACCCTTTTCTGCCATTAAAACTATCTTGAACTTCATAGATCTTTATTTATAGAGACTGTCCACTGATACTGTATTAGAAATTACTAATGCGATTTACAGAAATTCTTGTTTTCTTATAGTTTTATGAAGATAACTAATTATTTTCTAAAACAAAAAACAGCTTAGGAGAGCCATAGCTTTGTTTTACATCCTTCCAACTGTATGCTGTCTTCACAACAGTTGCATTCTCTTATCTTTTTCTGTGATGTTCTGTAGTGACCTTACACCTCTGTTAGCTCCTGGAACACTCTTACCCTGATATACCATTAGGATTAAAGAGGCTGTCTGGAGAGATGACTCAGTGGTTAAGAGCACTTGTCACTCTTGCAGAGGACCTGCATTCAGTTTCTAACACCCATGTGATGGTTCATAGCCATCTGTAACTCCAGTTCATGGTGATCTTGTGGCCTTTTCTGACCTCTGTCAGCACCAGGAATACACATAGTGTATGTTCTTTTGTCCAAGCAAAATGTTCAAATAAATGAGTCTCTTAGAAATTTTGTAAAGAATTAAAATTTATTTTGACCAAATAAATCGCCTGAAAAGATCCCAGGCATTTCCATATGAAAACTACGGGTGCCTTTAAGTTTGCCCCAAAGTTAGAGAACCTTTGCAAGTGTGGCATTTGTCACGTTAGCATTTTGTATTCCATCCTTCCTCTTTAGGGAAAAGACAGGTATTTTGTTTGTTTAAACTGCTGTTTTGTTTTGCTAAGGTCTTGCCATGAGAAAAAATTATTTAGGATATAACCAGACAAATGACAATAAAGACCTAAGAATCCTCATGAGAATGACTGCTTGTTAGCCACTGTCCCTGATCATTTGATTCTAGTCTTCTTTTTTCCTTGAACATCTTGTTTTCCTATGAAGGAAGTTAAATGTATAAATATCAAGAATCTGTGGCTTAATGGCAACCACACTGACTTAACACTAAATATTTACAAACTAATATCCTCCACCAAAGTGAAAATGCTCTTAGTTGTTTATGTTACATACCTGTAAATATTAATTAATTTTTAGAAACACCAAAAGTAATGATTTATTACCTATGAAGGACAGAGTCGTTGGCCAACAGAAGGCCAAATCTGACTGAAAATACTCATGAATACCAAAGACATTAAGAGTATTCTAAGAGTGTTCTCAGCCTTGACTATAGGCAAGTTCTCATACTTTTTTCTGTCATTTAGAGCAACAAATTAAATCAGTAGAACTTTGTTTCTTTCTTCATGTCTTCCAGATTGAAAACAAGTACAGAGTGTTCATGCTTTTTTGAGTTGGGAAAGCATGGAATTTATCTAACCTTATATGAACTTTACAAATGTATCATGTAAAAAAATTTCAGTTTTCCATTTGACCACTGTGTTCCTTAAACCCATAAAAATCCCAAGATGTAATTTTATTAAATAACTCACAACTGATTTTCTATTTTCTGTTATATTTTAATAGGACAATAGTAGTATGGCTTAACATACTATACCAAAATAAGAAAATGCATGACTTTTAATGTTGTACACAGCAAATATAAAATTTAGCAATATTATTAAATTCAGTATTATATTTCAGGCCACTTGCAAACGAAATCACCGACTTCAAAGGTTGAAAACTGTTCGCTGTTTCGTAGAGAAAAAGAAGGAAGAGGTGTTAA
Organism: Phodopus roborovskii; assembly: GCF_943737965.1. Lineage (NCBI taxonomy): Eukaryota > Metazoa > Chordata > Mammalia > Rodentia > Cricetidae > Phodopus > Phodopus roborovskii. The sequence goes on along the minus strand of NW_026126417.1, from coordinate 6,174,947 downwards.
AACAATTTGATGAGAATACTAATTGGCTTCATCGAGTGGAAAGCGAAATGAGACTCTTAGGTCAAAATGGTGACATCCCAGAGGTACAAATATGTATATGTGTTCAATTTTAATCTTAAAAGCTGAACTCCTTAAATTTCTTATATTTCTGTGGAGTAAATATCTTTCATATGGCAATTGTTGCCCTATTTATCTCAGATTTAATTAGTTCACTTTACTATTATTAATGACTGTATCATCAGCTTACTAATTACCTAATTGGTTTGTGGATTCTGCTTTCAGAAGGGTCAGTTTATTTTTAAATGTTTTTAATGCAACTGTCTTTCATGAGGTAACTCTTAAGTTATAATTAAGTGATTCTGTTTCAACTAGTTGAGGCTTCCTCATCCAGCTAGGCTTCTTTAACTTTTCCACCCACAACCTCTTTCTACCTTAGCAATCTTCTGTGATCCTGAATATATAAGTATGTAATAGATATACAGATCAAAAGGGTACATATCTTTATAAATAATAAAGGAATTTACTTTAAAGCAGCAGTTCTTTGGAGATTGAGAATACATGTATTTACCATTTATCAAAGGCAAAAGCAAATTTGAATACTAATGAAGTAAGTGGTCTTCTTAAAAACTTCAGAATTCATCGGGTTTTTTTTAATGATCTGGTATAGCAAGAATGTCACCTTTTTATAATTCGTAGTACAAAATGGCAGAGGTTTGCTTAGGGCCATTTTAGGAATGGTTGGAAATTATTTCATGATCACAGCAAGGCAAAAGGTATTTATTGGTGTTTTATGAAACTTAAACAACATCTCAAATAGCGGTTTGTTAAGTCAAACATGTGTAGTACAAATGATACAAACGATACAAAAATTTGATATTTACTGAGGAACAACAATAAGAAATTCTTTATTTTCCCTAAATAAGCCATTGTGTTTCTATAGAATAGAAGCCTTTGTATGAACAGTAAAAACACTAGGATTCTTAATCTGCATAGTCTTGAGTGAGAGCCAGGGTGTTTCGCAGCTCTCATTGGCATTACCCCATGCAGAATACTGTGTATTAAGGACTGATTTTACAGTGAAATTGTGATTCACTGTGAGGGTATACATCCAGAAATACATCTTCCTATTTACACATTTGATATTGAATTAATTATTGATCATTGTGTGTTCAGAACATTTTACTGTGGCTCTGTTAATCTAAGTGCCCATATTCAGGTGCATGGCCCCATATAGAAGTGCACCCACCAGTTAAGAAGCTAGGAAATGAGTAATTTAAGTTTTAAACTTGATATATTAATTTAAAAGTTAGCTCAAGTATTTGTAGTTTTTTTAACATATTGCTTGCCTTTTTCAACTTTGTAATGCTTATAAAGTTAGTATCATTTGAGTTATTAATTTAGTTTTTTTTAATGGTCACATACAGTTTTTCAAATAATCTAGAATTTTTGTTTGTTGAGAAATCTATGTATCCTTGACTAGCTTGGAACTCAGGATTAGAACCAGGCTGGCCTGAAATTCATAGAGATCCACCTGCCTTTGTCTCCCCATGTCCAGTATTAAAGCTATCTTCCACACTCTGCTTATCCTAAAACACTTGTCGCAGGATTTTATACACCAGACTCTTAAGTATTTAGTCCTTTATATATTTCATTATAGATAACACAAGAAAGAAACGGGGCACTTTTTCTTTCTACCACCTAACTTCTCAGTTCTGTTTTCATAAGATGTTTCACAGCTGAAGCAGTTAATCTAGTCATAAGCACTTAGTTCACAGAGAGACTTACCCAAGGTCCTGCAACTCATGACCAATACTACTTTTTTATGAATTTGAAATGATTGCTATGTTCACTACACCCTCCTTCATTATCTATTTTTTAATGTCATGTCTTTATCCAGCAGTATCACACTCATAGTTCAGACTACCACACCCCACCCTACCACCACCACCGTTATCATACTGCAACAGATGGCCATTCTGGTTTTCTCTACTACAACCAAACTAAAACTTTGAGAGCTGGCACTGACAGTATCACTCTTCAGTGTCCTGTCCTTATTATAAACTATGCTGTCTGACCAAACCTGGCACAATCTGGCACCTCGTGTTTCTAAAGCAAGCTGTTACCTCCCATCATACTCTACTTCAGTTGTTAGCTGACATGCAGTTCTTGTACTTGTGGTCTTCCCTTCTGATGTGATCATTGGTGGACTGAGACAAGAACACACTAAAATTTCAATCTTACAATAGACCTAGGATGTGTGATTGATTGGGTAGGAAGAGTGGTTATAGAGTATAAGAGGTAAGGACAACCTGGTTTTTATTGTTTTCTTAGGAAAATAATTGGAACTATTTGGAAAATATGTTTGCACACTTTATTTTCTAACTGAAAAACTATAAGGAGATCATGTAAGATGAATCAGTTCAGCTCTCACACTTTAGTCAAGTAAACTGATCTCCATAAAGGCCATGTATTTGGCTTGAGCTGACATTTGTTTCAAGACTGAGCATATCCTTAAAAATCAGATGACTCATAGGCCAATCCTCTAGACATAATCCTGGTTCCATAAAAAGTGCTTTATCCAAAACACATGATAAAGTTCTTGAAGTGTAAAGGTGAATTATGTAAATGAATTGTGCTGGCTAGTTTTATGTCAGCTTGATGCAAACTAAAGTCTTTTTTTTTTTTTAAGAGAAAACCTCAATTGAGAAAATGCCCCCAGAAGATTCACCTGTGTGCAAGCCTGTAGTACATTTTCTTGAATTGAATCTCAAAGGAACATTTCTTTGTCTAAGTCCCTACTTAAGCATTGATTGGTATAGGAAGTATTTTATTTTTAACAAACCTGATAAGGAGCCTGCATTCCTTTGTCATTACTAAAATATTAATAATTAATATCTCCTGCTTTGGTCTTGAACATGATGCATTGATAATCATAAGAATTACCCCACCTTCCCCCCCCCAAAAAAAATCTAATCTGTACTTTAGACAATCTATGTCCAACTATAGACTAGAAAGGAATATGAAAAAAAATCAAAGTGGGATATCAATTTTTTTTGCTAAAAGAAACCTCTAGGCATCCATTGCTCTATTTGATTGTTAGCTTACCAATCCAAATGTCCCCAAAAATACACTTTTTCATTACACAATTAAAGATGCTAAAATTGCTATGTATTTTTGTTTCATACGTCTCAATCCTTTCTGAGCTGATATTTTTTGTATTTAGGATTTAGTGAATTTCAGGAAAAATTAATAAGTTATAAGTGGTAAATTAGAGGGTGCCTGGCCCTAGACAGAAGAGCATAGAGAAAATGGGAATATTCAAGACATTTTTTCCCCCAAAGGTGAAGATTGTAAGAAGAATATAAGAGGTATGTGTGTGTGAGAGAGAGAGAGGTGGGGGGGGGGGGAAGGAAGCGAGGGGGAGAGAGAAGTGTACTGCATGTAGCATGTAATTCAACACAGGCCAGTACACTGAACTAACGTGATCATAGTTCATCCTTGGATGACCTTTACCTTCAGGTGAATAAATAGCATTCTTATTGGTCAGTGCTATTAAAGTGTTGGAAGATAGGGGTTGTCCATCTTTAGATGTAGTACTCAAGGAATGCCTCTTTTGGTAATAACATTTAAGTAAAAACTTGTGGTATGATTACTTTTACAATACTGTAAGCAAATTGGATCAACAGAGAAGCTGTCATCATAACATACCTTTTTCCAGGTCCCTAATATTCATTTTATAAAAATATTTAAATTCTGGCCTTGCTGGTAAGTGCTAGACTACGTATGCCTAGAACTTACCTAGTTTCATGTTCAGCTTGACACAACTCAACTGATTTCGACAATAAGTTTTCTTACTGTCTATATTTCTCCACATTTTTTTAATATATTAAAAAGAAAAAATTTGGTTCCACATGAAATATGTTACATGAAAATTAGCCTAATTCTTTTAAAAATCTGAAATGCAGTTCGCTCCCTGTCCCTAGGTGCTCAGTAAAGATCTTCATTGTCACCAGTTACACCTCCAGACCAAAGACCTGAAAGCACAAATGGCACACATGAAGGCTCTGGCTTGTCTCCAAGAGCAGCAGCTCAGTCAGACTGAGGCGTAAGTACACGGTGTTGGGCAGCCTGCCGAGTTTACTGCTGCAGGAATTGAACTGTATCTGCTAAGGGATTCATTGATTTGAATTGTTTGTCAGCATCAGTAACCACACAGGAAGAAAACATTGAGATGTGAAGGACATGGTTCTTTCCTAATAGCTAATTTTTTTATAGTTCCTTGTAGTTTGTAAATGAATTTTTTTTTTAAGATTTTGGTTTTGTGCTAAAAAAAAAAAAAATTAAACCCAGTCAGATAAATCTGGGTCTAAAACCCAGTGCCACAGTCCAGTCTAATGAGCCTCACCTGTACCTTGCCAACCTCTAAGATTGGACCAGAAGATACGTAACCGACAGAAAATTCCATGTACTCAGATCTCATTACTGTTATTAGCTCTTAATGAGCATCAGGTGCCTTGATTATTGTATAATCTTTATGAATTAAGTAATTGACAATTTTCCACTTGTACATAATGCATGCTGACCATTCCCACCCTCTCCCATCTCAGTGATGTCCTCCCACTTCTTCCCTATAGATCACCTTTGTCTGTTTGTGAGGTTTTGTTTGTTTGTTTGTTTTTCTTTTTGGTTTGCTTTGGTTACCGGGCAAGTTTAACCAGACCCATCTATAAAATCATCAGTTTGGAGCTATCCATTAAAGTCTCCTGTGCTCAGCAGTGGAGACACAACCGAAGACAGTGGTTACCCCTTTCCCAAATTCTTTCTCCAGTAATTTAGCAGTAACTGGTAGAGGACCTTGAGACCCTCTCCCTTCTCAGTTGATTGTTGGTAGAGCCAAACTTGTGTGAGCCTAATGTTGGTAACAGCAGTTGTTAAAAACTCATGAACACAATGGCTGTATCGAGTGTAGAGGATCGCATTTGCTGCACTTCACACTATCTTCCCGCTCTGAGATACTGCCAGGCTCTTCTTTCATAATGTCCTTTGAGTTTCAGAAATGGTAGTGTAAATGCCTTGTTTAGTGCTGAACCTTTAGCCATCACTTTTTCTCAGCATCTTTGGCAGCTGTGAGTCTCCAGACTCATTGTTGTTCACTACAGAGACTGGGTATAAATATAGAAATTTATAAGACGCTTAGATGCAATGAATTTAGTTCAACAGTAGTGAGTTGCCCACTTAGTCTATGACTTCCCCTGGCATAGGTGATAATCAGGCTTTAATCCCAAGCATGACTTCAGCTTCAAATCTAGTCAAATAGTTACTTTTTTTTTTTAATTTATTTAAATAATATTTCTTTATTTATTTTACATACCAACTGCAGTTCCCTGCCTCTGCACTCCCCCTCAGGTACACACACACACACACACACACACACACACACACACACACACACACACACTTAAGGTTGTGGCACATCTTACACAGAAAGTTTGTGGGGTTTTGCTTTTTTTTTTTTTTTTTTTTTTTTGGATTCATGTGGTTAACTGCTGGAAAAAAACCACTGATACCTTTCTCCCTCTACAACCTTAATAGCATCCTTCAACATTTACATTCCACTAAATTAAAAAAAAAAAATTCTAAAAGAAGTAGAGGAATTTCTGCATGCATATGAGCTACCAAAATGAACCAAAACTGAAATAAATAATTCAAACAGCAACAACAGTGAATCAGCAATAAAAAGTCTGTCACAGGACCAGATGGATTTACTGCAGATCGTATCAGACCTTCAAAGAACTAACACCAGTGCAATGCAAATAGTTCTATAAATGGAAAAAGGAAAGCTTCTAACTGTATGAAGCTAGCATTAGCTAGCAGCTAAGCATGCACATGTTGGAAACTGTTATGATGAACACAGATGCAAAACTTCTTGGTATACTACTGACATACTGAATTTAAACTCACATCAGAAAGATAAGTCATCGTGATCAATTAGCTTCATTTCAGAGATTCGGGGGTTTCTGCATATATGAATCAATAAATGTAGTACATCACAAAAATGGACAGAAATCACATGTATCTCCAGAGACACAGAAAAGGCCTTTGACAAAATCCTATATCCCTTCATGGCATAAGGCAGGAGAGACTAAAGATGCACAGAGTATACCTCAGTGTAATAAAGGCTGTATTTGACAGACCTGTAGCCAGCATGGTGCTAAATACAGAAAAGCTCAAAGCATTCTCGACAACATTAGAAATAACACAAGGGTGCCCGTCACTTCCACTTCTGCTAACTGCAGTGCTTGAAGCCTGAGCTGGGGCATTAAAACAGGAGAGAGGGGGAGATAAAGGAAAGAAAAGTCAAAGTTTCCCTATTTGAAGATGATACAGTTCTATAATTAAAAAAGCTTAATGACTTCACTAAAATCTCTTAAAATGTCCAACACTTTGCAGATAGTGAGATGCAAAATGAACATACTAATACAGCAGCCTTCCTTTCACTCCAGTGGTAGATATGCTGAACCAGAAATCGGGGAATCAGTAACATCCACAGTAGCATTAAACAAGAAATAAATAACCGTGAAAACAAAAGACCTCTACAAAGAAAAATTATTAAAAACTGAAGAAAATAAAAAGATCTCCCTTGTTTGTGGACTAGGAGATTTAGTCCTGTGAAAACAGCCAAAGTGTTTCCATTTTTATGTGTTCTTATATTCATTGTACAGCTCACTAATAGCATTTTTTATTGTCAAATTTTTTTAAGTGTATGATTTTCTTTAAAAGTGTAATCTCTTTTTACAGTTTGTTAGGTAGGCATTACTTTGAGGTTACGTAAAAATGAGGGGTTCGTTTCTCTATGGAGTTGCCATTCAAAAATCCCATTTGCATTCCATGGATATTCTCAAATTACTCATGATTAATTTTCTATGCTTTTGATTTAAAGTAAGCTATTTTAAGATGAAGAAAACAGAATAGTTGTTTTATAAATGGGAGCTCACACTGATTCCCTCTCTCATTGTGGATCTGCAGCTACACGTAGCAAAGCAAACATCACTTTCTATCAAGTAACATGTAGGAGTTTAGGCTTTCAGACACACAGTAGTTGATTTTAACCTCAATGTGTTATTATATCAGACGCAGATTGATATGCCTCAAAGAAGCTTTTACCTTAATATTGAGTTAAAATGGATTCTAACTAATTTTCAAGAACTAGTGAACCAAAGCATCTTAAAAGCAGTGTGGAATTGTAGAGCATGAGTAAGTTTTTGGACTCAATCTTGAATTCTGCTTTCTTTAGCAATATATCCTTGTAGAAACTATATAGCATTGCTAAGCCTTAGCATTCTCTTGTTCTCATTCATAACAATAAATTATGCAAACATAACATGATATCTGAGTTCTTAAAACCATTCCTGGGTTTAATGATTTACTAATGTTCATGAGATTCATATATAGTTGTACTCAATACTGTTAGTTTAGCAGAACAATACAAAATGGAAAGGGTTATTGAACAGTTTGGAAGAAACTGGACAAATAAACTCTCAAGAATCTTGTTAAGTGCCAGACATGGTGGCATTTGCCTTTAACTCTAGCACGACAGAGACAGAAGCAAGAGTGCTGTACATGTGAGGTCCTCCTGGTCTATGTGACAATAGTGAGAGCCCGACTTCAGAAAGGAAGAGAGTCTTGTGCAGTGGGATATGCTTCATTTCAGCAAAAAGCTGTGCCTTCACAATGGAAATTTGGTCCTGTCAGTGCCTTGTGGTTTTATTGGGCTGATTTCCTACACACCTCTATCTGGCAGATAAAAATTGCACTTTCCAAAGAAAAGTAGGCAGTCCCAATAGTGTCTGTTGCTTAAATACACACACTTTAAATATAGTGAAACACTTGTCATTTCCAATCTGGAAATTATGGAAATATTCCTAACATCAAAAGTGAAGTTTTCATAGCACTTTCAGACCTAGTAATCCTATTCCACACAACAATACAGTTTTCAAAAGTACAGGGTTTCTCTCCTCACAGATCCTCAGTCCCTTCCCAACCCTCACTGCTAAAAATTGGTCACTTTATCTGCCTTTCTGTGTAGTTATTATACTGTATTGTGTATTCCCTATACTAAAACATCTGTAAGTTTGATATGACACAACTATTGTTAAGTCTAACTGCTTGGCCTGTCAAGAAGGTATAGGTGAGCCATGATCAAAAAAGTGGCAGAGAGAGTTTGAGAACTATATATTGAGAACATAGACACAAATAGGACTACTAATTGAGCCTGGTTTCCCTGATTCCCATCCAGGATTCTCTTTATACCAAATATATTAAGTATATGGTAAGCTGTTTGGATGAAATTATGTATTTTTTTTTACAAAACAGATTTGAATTATGAAAAGATTTTAATATTGATGTTTCCATGGGTACTAAAGGGGAGAGGCAAAGAAATACTCTTTAGGAAAGGACATTTTAACCTTACCTAGACTGGCTGCAGGCTTCCCAAGAGAATTTGCCAAGTAACCTTATAATAGAAAATCATTTTAGTGATATTGTAATACATTGCTGGTATACAAAAGAACTACAATAGTGTTTAAAACTTTGTGTTTCTTTCTCCTTTCTTATCATCTTCTGTTCTTAGGGTTTTGAATGCTTTACTTCCAGCCCTAAGAAAAAGTATTGCATGTCAGAAGAAACTAATCCGTCAAATGCAGTTTTTGATTCTGACTTCAAAGATATTGAGCATTTGGTAGAAAGGAAGAAGGTGGTGGCTTGGGCTGACCAAACTACCAAACCTTCAAACAAAAATGATCTTCCAGGGATTTCTCTTCTTATGACCTTCCCACAGCTTGGACCAATTCAGTCTATTCCTTGTTGTAAGTACAACTTTTTATTTTATTCAGCAAGTGGTAGCATTATTTCTAAGGAGATTGTTTATATTCCAATCTACAGAACAGTTGATTTCTTTTTACTAGATTTAGTTATTTGATGACCACTAACAAAGAAGCTACCTTCTAAGTAATTTTAATTAACAAGAATCTTCCAGAATCTACTTGCATGTACTTACTGATATTCTGAATAACTAGTAGTTGCATTTATTTCTCATTTTATTTAAATTTTATCTTCATTTAAAGACTAATGTTTATAATAAATAACCTTATATTCTATAATAGATAATAACCTGACCTTTAGCTCAACTAACACTATACAACTTACTATTTTGCTGTTGACATGTTATCTGATTTTTCTACAAATTGTTATAAGAAATTTTCATTACAAAGCTAGCATAAAATCTTGGTTTAAAATAACACTTTCTGGCAATGTGGAATAAGAAACAAAATGCCCTGTCTTTGAGATAACTGATGTTACCAATCTGGTCATCTTCATATGCTCTCTCACTTGCACATTCTGTCTTCCCTTGAGCTCTCTGGGTTTGTTGCACGAATGTGTTTTTATTGGGTAAGCCTAGCTATTTGTTAAGTTTCACATGAGTGCTAGCATATTACATTTGATCTGCAAGTTTTCTCGGTTCCTTAGTTTTCTGTAAACATTTTAAATGTACCTACATCAGAAATTTACCTCATTTAAACATTTGAGAATCTACAAACTAAATTTGCAGTGATTTGATCAGTGTTCTGTTGGATAGTGCATTGGAGATTATGCCTTTGTGTGTTATTCAGAATTCAAATTGCTGTGACCAGATACCTGAGAATGGCTTTATTTTGTTTTGCTTTGTTTGTTTTTTTTTCTTTCTTTCTTTCTTTTTTAATATATATTTATTATTTTGTCTTATTTTACACATCCATCCCAGTTCCTTCTCCTTCCCTCCCATACCCCCTGCCCCCACTCCACAGGGAGGCTGATGCCTTCCAGGAAGAATCATCAAAATCTGTCAAGTCATTTGGAGTAGGTCTAGGCCCGCCCTCCTGCCTCTAGCTAAGGGAGTATCCCTCCAAGGGGAATGTGCTTCCAAAGTCCTTTTGTGCATCCTGGTTCCACTGTCAGAGGTCCCTTAGACTGCCCAGGCCTTCTAACTGAGACCCATGTTCAGGGGGTCTGAGAGGGTACAATGCTGCTTTCCCAGCTATCAGTGTGGGGGTCCATGAGCTCCCCTTGTTTAGGTCAGCTGTCTCTGTGGGTTTCTGAAGCCTTGTCATGACCCTTTTTCTTACCATTCCTCCCTCTCTGCAGCTGGATTCCAGGAGTTCAGCTCGGTGTTTAGCTGTGGGTGTCTGCTTCTGTTTCCATCAGCTATTAGATGAGGACTCTAGGATGGCATAAAAGTTAGTTATCAGGGAAAGGCGTATAAGGTAACCTTTCCACTGTTACTCACATTGTTAGTTGGGGTCATCTTTGTAGGTCTCTGAACATCTCTCTAGAGCCAGTTTTCTCTTCAAACCTATAATGGCTCCTCCCTCTTATTTTTTTTTTTTCTCGTCTATTCATCCCCCCACTCAATCTTCCTAGTTCAAAATGTTCTCCTCCCCTTCTCTTTCTCCTAACTCCCTCTCCACTCACTGCCCCATATACCCACTCCCAATATGTTCAGGAGATCTTGTTCCTGTCCTCTTCTGTGAGGGACCTTGTATGAATCTCTTAGGTTCCTCCTTGTATCCTAGTTTCTCTGGCGGTGTGAATTATAGACTGGTGATCCTTTGTTCTAGGTCTAAAATCCATGTATGAGTGAGTACATACCATGTTTCTTTTTTGTGACTGGGTTACCTCATTCAGGATGTTTCTTCAAGTTTCATCCATTTGCCTACGAATTTCAAGATTCCAATGTCTTTTCTGTGAGTAGTATTCCATTGTGTAAATATGCCACATCTTTTTTTTATCCCTTCTTCAGTTGCAGGGCATCTAAGTTGCTACCAGGTTCTTGCTATTACAAATAGTGCTGCTATAAACATAGTTGAACAGATGTCATTGTTGCATGGATGTGGATCATTTAGGTATATGCCCAAGAGAGGGATTGCTGGGTCCTATGGTAGACTGATAATGCATTTTCCTGAGGAACCGCCATACTGATCTCCAAAATGGCTGTACAAGTTTGCATTTCCACCAGCAATGTAGGAGTGTTCCCCTTTCTCCACATTCTCTCCAGCATAAATTGTCATTGGTGTTTCTAATTTTAGCCATTCTGGCAGGAGTAAGATGGTATCTCAGAATTGTTTTGATTTGCATTTCCTTGATAGCTAAGGATGTTGAGCACTTTCTTAAGTGTCTTTCAGCCTTTTTGATTTCCTCTATTGAGAATTCTCTATTCAGTTCTGTATCCCACTTTTTCATAGGGTTATTTAGTGTTTTGGTGACTAATTTCTTTAGTTCTTTGTATATTTTAGAAATCATCCCTCTTTCAGATGTGGGGTGGTGAATATCTTTTCCCAGTCTGTGGGCTGTTGTTTGGTCTTGTCAACTATGTCCTTTGCTTTACAGAAGCTTCTCAGTTTGAAGAGGTCCTATTTATTAATTGCCAATCTCAGTGTCTGTGCTACTGGTGTTATGTTCAGGAAGCTGTCTCCTGTACCAATTTATTCAATCCATGGTCACGTGGGTAGTTCATACTATGAGCTGGGACACATTGTAGAGGACTTGGCAGATAGGGAACAGAAAGTGAGGAAAGAGCTGGGCACTAGGTATAACCTTGAAATTTATGCACCCACCTCTTCCATTGATACCCAACCTCCAAAAGTTTTCAAAACCTCCCCAAACAGCAACTGTAGCTGATATAACAGAAGAGCCTGCATGATATATTCTATATCCATAGTATAGCTATGCATATTTGCATCTGTGCTTTCCTAGACAATTATTTACTAGTTTAGAAAACAAAAACAATTTTTTTTTCAGTTAAGTACTTTGAATATTTTGAGTCCCAAAAAGTAAGTTTCTTGTGTAGGTACCTGAAATCCAAAATACCTCAAAACTGAAACTGAGAGCCAATGTGGCAATCAGAAATTTTGGATTTTGACTCATTTTGTATCTCCAAGTTAGATATGTCTATGTAAACATTCCAAAATAAAAAAGAAATTATCTGAACAATTATGGTCTCTAGTGTTTAGGATAAAGGACTCTGTATCTATACCTAGTACTTACACAAATACATGTTTAATCTTTATGTAAACCAGAGGAATAACACATGCCTTTAGAATTCGTTACTATTGGATTGCTAGTAGCATTGGTGCATCATTGTTGAATTAGTCAGGGTTTTTGTTGTCACTTAGGGCTTTACGGGGTTTGTTTTTTGAAACAGGGTCTTAACTGTAATTCAGACTGGCCTGCAGCTTGAAGCCAAAGCTGGTCTCAAACTTGAAATCATTCTGCCTCTGCATCCTGAGTGTTGGATTGAGTATAAACCACTATACCCAGTGCTTTATAGTCATTAATTGTTCTGTGTTTTTACATGGATGTAGTCCATCGTAGAATTTGGCATCCTGAGGCTTTGTTGCCCCTCTCTCTCAGTGCTTCCCGTGTTGCTGTCCTTTTTTGACACTTCCTTGAACAATGCTGCAGTAACTCTTCTTGGTTGTCAACCTGATACTCCTTGAATGAGGGATCCGCTATTGAGAAATGGCCTCTATCATACTGGCCTGTGGACATGTCTATGAGGCATTTTCATGCTTTCTAATTGCTGGCGGAGGGCCCTGCCCACAGAGGCTCTATAAGGTTGAACAGAAGTAGTGAGCAAGTCATTAAGCAATAGAAACAGCATTCTTCCATGAATTTTGCATCTGTTCTTGCCTCCAGGTTCCTGCCTTTAGCTCTTGTCCTGCAGTTGATAGATGATGGACTATAAACTGTAAGCTAAAGTAGACCCTTTGCTCCCTTAGTTGTTTTGGTCAGTTAATTGTCCCAGGAACAGAAACAAGACTGGCACAACCAGCAAACAGCCTTAAAGAGAAATGAGCTTTGATTCAGAAATGATCATCCTATGCTTTCAGCCTTGTTGCTCTCAACAGCTTTGTTAACAGTCCTGTGCTCTCAATCTGATGTTTTCACTTTCTACAGATTTCTTAGTTGTCTACAGAAGAAAGATTTCTTTGGATTAGCTATATCTATTTTACTAGCAGAAGTTGGAAATGTTTTCATGCAATGAATGGTTCATATTCTTTCCCCACCTCTGACTTCTCTCAGATCTTTCTTCTCCACTCCACTACTCATGCTAATCATGGTTTTGCTCTAGCACTCAGTCTTGCCTAATTTCAGGAGCTAAGCAGGACCAGACTTTGTTGGCATTAGGGTGGGAGCTCTCTGCATTTTTACATTAAGATAACAGGAGTTAAATTTGTTGCTTGAAAATGTCTCCTCATTTCATCCTCTCCTCTCCTTGCTCTCAAATATGTGAATGTACATATATTAATCATTTTTCTTTTAAAGAGCATTATTATCATTAGGATTTACCTAGGGGAGATATTTGGAAAACAACACTTAAAATATATTTTCATCTTTTGCATGCACTTCCTTTTTTTGTTTGTTTGTTTATAATGAATTCAAGATGTTTGAGAGGAAGTGGGGTTTTAGCACCAAGACTGAGAACTACCAACTATCTGCTATCTCATTTATAATGTGCTTGCATAGACTGTATTTGTCAGCAATCAAATAAAACATTTATTTAGCTATTTTTCATGATGTTTCAAATAGAAAGACTTGAAATGTAATTTATAAACATGTATTATATTTTCTTTTAGATTTAGAAAAATATCAGTGTAGGTTTTGTATTCATGGTATTTTGTTCTTGGTTTGTTAATTTTCGTATTTAGTTCAACTGTTTTCATGTATTAACTGATTGTATGTCTTATTCCATGAGTTGTATATATCGTGTATATGATAGATAGAGTCAAAGAAAGATAGAAGGAAAGATGCTGAGTCTATGTATAAACTCACACTGTTCTTATTCTTAAATACATTGAATTGTGTTCATGGGGAGGAGCAAACAGTACAGTTTAAGTCTTGATCAGTATCAAATGGTTTTATTGTTAAGTTCCAAAACTATTGAATGCTATCAAACTTGACTTTTTTGAGTTGCTTAAGAACCTTTATATCAGCAGTAGTATTTTTATTTAAAAAATGTGTACACTATGCTTTAGTGTATGCATCCTTTAAATTGATGAGACTAATCATAATAAATTTAACTTGCACTCTATTGTTGAACATTTCAAACAATAAATGCTGCTGAAAATATTATTTCCATAAGAACGTATCTAGATTTATCTTGATGCTTATGTCTAAATCAAGAAAGCAGTCCCATCTGTTTTCTTTCCTCTCAGTTTCTTTACTGGATTATTTTGAAGTCAGTCTTACACATATATTTCTTAACATTTGTATCATTGTTCTGAAATAGAATGTGTACTAATGTTGTAGTCATACCTAATGTTATTAAATATATAATTAGCATTCCCTCACTGTTGGAGAAATGACTTGTTTCTGTACTTTGTTGAAGTTGGAAGTTAGGCAAGGGCCATATTTCATGACTGGTTCATTGGCCTCTTATGTTGTAGTTTGGCCCAGGGTCTCACTATGTAACCCTAGCTGTCCTGGAACTTGCTATGTAGAATAAGCTCATTAACTCACAGAGATCTAACAGACTCTAGAGCCCCCTTCCATGTGCTGGGACTTAAGGTGCACCACCACTCCCTGCTATACTACCTTTTTAAATCTGAGGTTCTGTCTCATTTTGTCTTTCCTAATCACTTATTGACTCTTTGCCTATTTAATAATTACTAATACAATTTACATCTTTGCTTACTAGCATGTGTGAATTTTTTTTCATTTATTGAAGAGTTGTCTTCTGTGAATTGCCTACCAAATATCAATTAGATCTAATTCCATTCATCAATGTCTCCCTGACACATACACCCAGCTTTTCAGCCTATGACTCATGTTTGCTAACTACTGAATTCTGTTTTTATACTAACACACAGCTCTATAATAAATCTCTTAACATTTGCAACCGTAAACTTATGATAAATTAGTTCCTCTGGGTAAAATCATTCAGAACATGTGATTTGGCACATCAAAAAATGACCCTAGAAAGCCAGCCCAATTTTAAGAGAAGTATTTTAAACTCATTAGTGACAAATGATCTTGTGTCTTTATTTAAAGGAACCCCCTATGACGTAGTTCAATAAGCTGAAAAATAAATTTATTACCCTTTGCATAAGAAACCATATGGATTGCCAGTTAGTATTTGTGTCTTAAGGGTTTATTTAATTCAGAGGAGAAGAAAATAATGTTTTATTTATTTATTTATTCAATTTAGTTTAGAACATTCTGAGAAACTTTAATACAAGGAATAAGTAATTATGGTGACATATAAACTGGTTCTCATTTTTCTGGTCTCTCCTGTAAGTCTAATTTGTATCCATCACCAAACTATCTTCCAGTTAAGTACAGATTTTAGGGGTGCCTTCAAAGGCTTTCCTGAGCCATTGCCAAGCCACAGACAGAGCTATACCAACCTTCCCTTTAATAGGCTTTCTGTGCCATGCCTCTGCAGTTTCCAAGGTTTTTTTCTTCCACCCCAGATGCTGGTCCCAATTTCTTCATCCCATTCTGACCTATTGAGTCTTTCTGCACTAAAAGTCTAATGCAAACTGTACTCTTTATAAAACCCCTCTTTCCTAAAGCCTCAGTGTTAATGTGGATAGCTGCCTTCTCTGTTCCCAGCAAACTGTAAGAGTTGGAAACTTTTCAGTAATTTATTTGTAAGTTTTTTTCTGCCTTCATTAGGATTAATACAGTGAGTTTATACTTTTTATTTGAGGCTGTTGAGCCAAAAGATATGTTTCATGAACTTGTATTGATATTTTGTTTTAATAACCTACTGAACTTGTTTCCTAATCACATGTATATTTTTTCTTCCAAGAAAAATATTATGCTCTGGTATTTGTAGATGTTCCATAGCTTTCTTCCCATTGGACCACATGAATTTAAGTCACTTATTTTGTAGTGTTGAGGATTAAACACAGACCCGTGTGTAGCACTTTGATACTGAGCCATTCCTCAGCCACTAACTTTTCCTTCTGATTGTTATGTGTTATAGTCATCTAATAACATACTAAGGAACACTGGGTTTGTTTTTACTTCATTCTTCTTGTAAGTGAAACATTAAAATCTTTGTACATATGTTTTACAAGTTATCTAATCATCTCCTTAGACTGGGTCCCTAAAAGTAAAATAGCTAGCTCAGGTGATATGTATGCTTTTAAAGCACTTGGTAGTCATCAAATTGTTCTTATATGTGTAATAAAATTATACAATGTATCTTCTTAAATGTGTAAATTAAAGTGAAAATTGTTATGTACTGTTTGTCTAATGTAATTAGTTCTGAATTGATTGCCTAATTATGTGATTTCCCTAATTGTGTTGTCTTTTCTCTTGTTTTTTCAATGAAGTATTTTTCTCTGGTTATTATAAAACATTTATACATATGCATATGTTGACAGAGATACATATTATGCATACATGAGTACTAAACATGGCTAAGTGTATTTTTTTTCTCTCTCTCTCTTGTCTATTCAAGTAGACCTTATGAATTTGGGGAGGTTTGTAGTGCTGGGAACTTCATAAATGCTAATTTTTAAAGTAACCCAATTTTTAACTTCTAAAGATAACCATTATTAATACACTTATTTTCTTTTCTAATAATAGTCAAGAGATTTTGTTTCTGTATAGTACCATGTAACTAATATGGTATTTTCTGTTTATAATTTTGGGGTCTATGAAGATAATTTGATTTGTATAAGTTACTCTGTTAATCTTATTGCCGTTATTTCATGTTACTGGATTTCTTTACCTGGGTTTCCCTTTGGTAAATTTCTATTAAACTAGAAAATAAGAGAGGCGACTTCAGAGTTTCCCAAAAGCAAATTTTATTGACTTTGTGAGTTGGAGTGCATCTGAGTACTACTGAGCAGCAAAGTATTTAATAAGAATGTTTTAATGAACACTGAGATTGTCTAATACTAAATTCTTATTCTGGGCTGAAATTGTAACCAGTATGAATTTTCTGGTGCTCTACAATTAATCAGACTACTCCTTGTGTTTAAAAAAAAAAAAAAAAAAAAACTCATTAGAAATGTAGATTGCTGAACCGCATTATTCCTATAACTAAGGAATGTGAAAGTTGGTGACTTTTTTGCTTTAGTTTTTATTGTTGCTTTTGTTTGGCTTGGGCTGGTAGGAATGCTTTTCCTAAGTTTGGTATTTAGGAATGTTTTGGTGGAATAGCTCAGGAGGGTAGTTTTGGTTTTTTTTGTAGACAAAGTTTCCAGTGTCTGAATCTAGCCTTTGTACCCAAGGGTAACCTTGAACTAGTGTCCTTCAAGACTTAGTTATTTTGCTAGGAGAAAACATCTTTATGTGAATTCAGGTTTCTTTTCTCCTGTAGTAAGAATTAAACAGAACTACACATTTGGTTTAAAATTATTTGGACAGACTTTTCATTAATAGTGTATTGGCCTAAGAAATAGTTCTCATAATTACTAAGATAATCACTTAACACATTTGGTGAGAGGGATCAGGAGCCACGAGTGTATACTATCCTTGAAGAGGACCTGAGCTTGGTTCTCCACACCCTTGTCAGAAGGCTTACAACCTCCTGTAACTCCAGCTCCAGTGAATCCAAATCCTTCTTCTGGCCACTGTGGGCACCTGCACACACAGGCACATACCCACACAGAGACACATAAATAAAAGATAAAATAAATCATAGCAAAATTTTTTTAAACTTAAAACTGCTCAAGGAAAACAGGCAAAGCAATGTTTTCTTTCTGTTTATTTACTCAAATCTGTGTTGCATAACTTATAACAACAGTTGGTATTTACCCATTGTTTCTAAACAATATGCATACACTGCTATATTTGATTTATCTATATTTAAGTATTATACTTTATATTTATGAGGGATGAAGTCTTAGCTCACTTATACTACCACCTTTTGTCCTAAATCTAACTGATTGTTTTAGCAGGATCATGCTGAAAAGTGAATATGTGGTGCTGTACTACAAAGCATCATATATATATAATTATTAAAATGTATAATGTAATTGCAGAGATGAAAGGAAATTTTTTAATAAAAGGTAAAAAAATTTTCAAAACAGTATTACAGTAATGTTTCTTAAAATACTTGTAGGAAGATGGAAGAACTTTTTTCTACCTTCTGAAGGTATTTCAGCTGACGTAGACTTTCTGGAGAATTGAAATATTTGAAAGATACAAGTGTGAACAGGTAGATGTGAATAATGTAATGGGAAGTACAGCTGGTCTGTATTTGTTTAGGTATTTCTTTTCTGGCATATACGGTGATTTTTATAAAGATATCCTTCATATATTTCTTCCATCAGACTCTCCTATAGTCATTTTTAAAACAACATGTTGCTTTTGTTATACCTACATTGTTTCTTCATAATGTTTTAAAAGCAAATTCCAGAAGTTTGACAGAAATGGGGGAATTACAGGTAAATAACCATACTTTACTTTTTTATTCACCAGTCATCAAATATTTATTCAAAACCTTATTTTAATCATGAATATTTGTACGTGTCTCTAATGGGGGAATGTTCTTCTGTATATATGTTTCTCCTTATTGGTTGGTGAACAAAACAATGTTGGCCAATGAGACAGGAAGATAGGCAGGTCTAAGACAATGAGAATTCTGTGAAAGGTAGGCAGAAGGGGTCGCCAGGTGGGTAGGATGCACCAGGCATTCTCCAGTAAAATAAGGCTATGTAGAAATACATAGATTAATAGAAACGGGTTAATAATTAAGACAGAGCCAGCCAATATGAACCCTAGTCACTAGCCAACAGTTTTATAACTAATATAGCGTTTGTGTGTTTATTTGGGGTTGAGGTGGCTGCAGGACCAGGCTGGCCAGACAAGAATGTCCACAATATGTTTCTATGGATTTGAACCAGAACAGATTATCAAAACCCCATAGCTGTAGTCACAAGGTGGTTGTGAGCCACCTGAAGGGGATGCTGGAAACTGAACTTGATTCCTGTGAATGAGTAGCTAAATTGCATAATACTATATAAATACACCGATGTTAAGTACTTATGGTGTGATTCATTTTTTAGAATCTAGACTATTGTGAAAATATGCATTTTTTTAACTTTTATTAGTTCTTTAAGAGTTTTGTGTGTTGTGTTTTGATCATGTTCATTTCCCCCATACCAAATCCTGTCACATCCACTCCATCACTATCCAAACAATTTTGAGTCCCCCTTATCTTTTGTAATCCAGTTTGTGCTGCCCACATAATCTACAATTTGTGGTCTTCCACTGTTATGTGATGGACTTAACAAGGAGCTACATTATTAGAGAAAACTTTCTCTCCCTATCTCAGCAGCTAGCAATTACCAATAATTCTACAGCTGGGGGAGAAGGGACTGGCATTTGTGCACAACTCCTCTATCATGCTGGGTGTTTGTCTGGCTTGAGTTTACACAGGTTTGTGTGCATGTTGTCATGATCACTGTTAGTTCCTATGTGTAGCTACATTGTCGTGTCTAGAAAACAGTGTTTCTTTATAGTTATCCATGGCCTCTGGCTCTTACATAGTATGGGATATACATTCCCCTTAAGACTGGGCATTCTGCCATGTCTTATTGTCTGCATCTTGGCCAATTGTAGGTCTCTGGGTTAATCATCATCTGCTACAAATAAGGGCAGGAAGATACATTGATCTTTGGTATAACAGTGTCATTAGGAGTTGATTTAACACTGTGTCCTTTTAGCAGAATAGCATTAGTGGACTCTTTTCTAGGACATTGACCTTTCTTGTCATAAGTTCTTGACCAATAACAGTTCCAGGTTTGGGTTTCATCCCAGAGTGGGCCTTAAAGTCAGAGAGTAGTTGATTATTCCCGTGATAATCTATGCCACTCTTGCACGAGTGGGCATGTCTTGTCGGGCCAGTCATTTTTATAGCTCACAGGATTCAGAGCTAGATATTATTATGATTGCTTTTCCACCTCAATATCATTCATAGTACCCTCCAGCACTATATACAGTTCTAGTCAGTAGAGAAGCTTTCAGGTCATCACCAGATTGACTTGCTATATTCTTTGACTTAAATATGTGGTCTCTTCAACAGTACGGTCTTACTGTAAAGATCTGGAGGGGCAACCAAAAGCAATGCCAATGGCCTATAATGTTTGAGGATCTGTAGGACCTTACTGGTCAACTAACAGAAGTTAACACATTCTTGACACTGCATTTTTATTTTTTAGCCCCTTCTGTGATGTAGGATCATTGTCGCCCTTTCACAGGGTAACTCCCATTATAATTCTTTATGTGTGTATGTACTTTAGGAAGCTTTAACAATAGTAGATTTCCATATATCTGTTTTCAAAAGGTCTTTAGTGTTATTCCCTGCATACTCTATACCACCGACCCCCAACCTTACAGTCTCTCCCAACTCCACATTAACCCTTCCTGTTTTCATATACCCTTTTAACTCCTTACACCAGTGTATTCTACACCTCTCCTTCCTAACCAGCCTTTCTTCGTGGCTCGTTAGTAATGTCTTAACATCTATGAGTATTCCAAATGAAACATGCACGACTTCCCCAGCACAACTTCAGTGCTCACAGAATTAATTTTTAAGAGTGGTTTCAATACATTAAATATCTTTTTGGGAAACTTAAAAAAGTAACAGTCTCAGAAAATATTTTGTCTAACTTCCTTTTCAGATCTCTTTGTGGACTTAAACACATTTTTAGAAGTAATAATCTCTAGCCATTATTCAGGAGTAGACTAGTAGAAAACTAACTTTATTCTGAATGTATGCTTCAAGAAGATTCTTTAAATCTTCATGCAGGCTGTGCATATGAAGTATTACAAAGGCTTACTAGATTCACTAGAGATCTCAAAAGAAGAAAAAGAAAGCAAGTAAATATGCCAGAGCCCACAACTTACAGAGTGTACGTCTTTCTATACTTTATTTAGAACTCTTCATCTTCCCATTCAGTGGGTATTTAAGTCTAGATCCTTGAACTGTGGTAAGAAGAACTGAGAAATTACCTCAACCCCTTGTATTAACTGCACATGTTAGTCACAAGTCTGCAGAGAATAAAACATGCCTGTGAATCAAAATAGCAACTCAAAAGTCTTTAGATTAGACTTGAAGATACCAGGGTCTCACTTTTTTATACAGACCTTAAATTAATTTTCCTTTTTCATCTGTACCATGTATGTACAAAAATTATCTAAGGCATTACTCCTATGGGGTGTGTGTATTTTAGAGGATGTCCTGTATATTACATAAAGCAAGTCATTTTCCTAGTGATGGCACACATTGTACCTGCCATATTTCCTTCTCTGCTTTTCTGAGACTCTTCCCCATTTTCTGTTTGTGGAGTTTTATATATGCCTTGATTTGCATTTGGTGACCTTTTGCTTATTTTTATCCATTAAGATCAAGATGTTTACAAAATCCATATACCACTTCATTTAACAGATATTTCTCCTTTATCAAGTCCATAAAAGATTGTTTTATGTAACAGTGAAATTGTGAATACTCTACATTTTTAGTTATTCCCTAATTGACTTAATTCTACTCTTGTTTTAGAAGCTAAAATTGTGTAATACTGGAGGATATAGTTTCTGGATTATCTGCTGTCCCTTTATATTTCCTCTTAAGTCAGGTGAAGTAAATGTATGTTTTTTTTTGTTTGTTTGTTTTTGTTTTGTTTTGTTTTGTTTTTTTTTTTTTTTTTTTTTTTTTTTTTTTTTTCCTTATGAAAACTGGGCATAGAATTTACGTTCCTGTTGTCCTGGCTACTCCAAAGACTGAGGATCCTTTGACTCTTAATTCAGTGTGATCTTGGAGAACACAGTGCTACATCTCCCCACCTCCCACCCACCATATTATAGAGATTTGAGTGGACCCTGGGATTTAGGATCTATTCTGGAATCAGTACCCACTGATACTCAAAGATGACCTACTCCTTGCCAGAACTACTTACTTCTGGTCCCTCTGATGAAAAACAAACCATACTTTATAGCATTTGCATCTAATTTGATTCTAACATGCTTTCCATAATTCTCCATTCAAACTGTCATCATTTTTCAAGTGAGCTATAGAGGCAGGCTGTTAATGATTTTCTTGTTTCATCTCTTGTCCATGCTACTGGTGGGTGGGTGGGTGGGTGGGTGGGTGGGTGGGTGGGTGGGTGGTTAAAAGAGTCTTGCTGTATAGCTCAAACTGGCCTTGAACTCTCAAGTCTCCTTCCTTAGCCTCCTGAGTGCTGGGCATGACCATTGTAGCTTTTATGGAAACATTATGAAGGAATATAACTCCTTCCAGGTTGCTTTTTATCACTTCTATACTCTAAGTTTGAGAATTATGGAATCTTGATAAATAGTACTATCTACACTTGGTAGATAATATTTTCTCAGGCTGAATTAGGTACATCTGTTGTTCCAAGCCAGATCTTCTGGAAATGTACTGTATACCCCTTTCTTCTAATGGAAAAATACAGCAAATCCTTTTTGTCAACACAGATCTACCACATTCAGTGGATCTTAGAGCCTATGAACTATATAGTAACCTTAACCATACATTTTCCACTTATTGTACCTTCCTAAAGGTACAGTGTGTGTGTGTGTGTGTGTGTGCATGTATGTATGTATGTATGTGCATATATATATCACTATATTCTAGAAAATTTCTTCAAAATGAAATGTCATATATGTTTTTAGTTTTCATTAAGTGGGGTCATAACCTTGTGTATAATTACAGTGGCTTGAATGTTTTATTTTTGTGGAAGTGTGTGAATATTGGTTTTGCTTTTATTGTCTCCTAAACCTTTATTATCAACTATTCCACCTGGGTAGTCTTAAATTGATCATCTGCCTCATTTTATCTAAATTAAATAAATTTGAAAACTGAGAACTCTATCGCATACATTTTTTGTATCCATAGTATCTTCCAAGCTAAGCACAGCAATCGGTATATATTCCATGTTTACCTGCTTGTTTCTCCTCCACTTTAACATTTTAGACTACAAAATTATAGCTAAGGATGTATCACTATGAAGTTATTTCTTTCTCTAATCGGTTACTATTCTAGCCATATAAAATTTGATGTTGCATCTGTATTTAGCAGACAGGTGGCTGTCTTTGCGGTGTCTTAGGAAGATTCTCCTTTTCATATCCTACTTGATATAGGAAAAAGTTAGTCCTCCATTATGTTCAGTTGCCAGATCACCACTGCAGAGATTATTCCTCTTAGACATATAGAAGAAAAGTGGTAATGATGGCTGTCTATCTCTTTGAGATTTTTCTGTGCCATTTTGCTAAATTTTATATCTTATTATGCTTGCATGGCAAATAACACATTTATGTCTTTATTTCAGTGATTCATTTGGTTTATATTGTAATGTATGATCTATCTCAATAAACTATATCTGTCATTTGAAACTAGAAATTGATTATGGATAGAATATGGAAAGTAAACTGCCCCCTTGTTAAAATTGAAGTTAATTTGAAGTACTTTTTTTGTTTCCAGACCATATCATTGAACCCTACATGTTTCTATCATCTAATCCTAGAAATTCCTTTTTCTATACAATGATACTATCTCCATTTTTCAACAAGGTATTAATGTGCACACTACTTAAAACGAGTTGCCCAAGGTCACCCACTGGGTCTTTGGTAAAACCAGAAATAGAATTCCAGTCTCCTGACTCCCAACTCAGTTCTCTATCCTCAATATAGTTTTCTGTCTTCTATACCCCTGTGTCTCTCATGGGAAAAGAAGTTAATCTTCTAGCTATTATTAGCCACCAAATTGGTGGTAGCAGCACAGTGGAGAAGAGTGACTGTCTTTACACTGCGGCATTAGTATAAAAATATCTGGTAATGGAAAATTTGACAAATGTCATGTTAAAGGGAGTGGAAAATTATTTTAAGATCTAGATCTCATTTATCTAGTTCTCAGAAAAGTCAAATTCCTTAGTAGAATGGAGATCATTATTTCTTCCTGTTTTTAATTTGTTTCCTAGAGGGTAATTGTCAACTATCATAATAAGAATAATGCACATACAGCTGGTAATTGCTATACATGTATTTTTAACTTAGCAGGAGTGCTGTATTGCCTTGCTGAAATATATAGGTGCTGCTATCAGTATTTAAGTAGTATTAACTAATAAAGCAAATGTAACATCAATTGGGAGCTTTCCTGCCTGATTTTAAAAATACATAGAAAGAATACAATTATTTTCTATGAAAAGTTAGGCTAAACTAATATACTTCATGGCAGGTCTCTTGAAATTCATCACAATGAAGCAGGCAAAATACTAAACATAAGATAAATATATTAGAATTCATAAATTATATTGTTATACTCTTATTATTTTGGAGAATAACATAAGGCATTTGATAAACATTTGTGTACTTAAATGTTGAGAATATTTCTAGAACTCTGAGAATTCACTTTAAGTTCTACCAGAACAATTTGTTTCTTAATTTTGGATCAAGCACCAAAAAATTGCCTTAGCATGGTTCTGTTAAAGATTTCTAAAAGCTCTTAATTAAAAGAAATGTACAGTCACAGTTGTTCTAGTTGTAAGTATTTTTTTAAAATGTACAACTTCGGAAGGTGTTGACAAATACAGAGGAAAAAATTGCGGTTTCCTTAGTCCTAATAAGCAGGTGTTATTTGAATATCGATTATTGTTCACATTTATTCCTATAAACATTAATAACCCTAGGACAAATTTGAACACTGGACATTGTGGATTGATAGAAGTGGTTGGAAATTTAATTTTAGGCTATTCTCTGAACTCTATACAGTAAATTTACTATTAAAGTTGTTAGTAATTACCATGTTTTATTCCTTTCCTACTTAGTTATTCTCTTTAAGATTTCTATCAAATGGTAGATAATATTCCTAGTGATTTTTCTTAACTATTGTGATTTTTGAAATAACTATTGAAGCAACATTATTTAACTTTTTAATTTTATAATTTAATTGAACAGGCATGTCCCCAAATGAACCTGACTTGCTTAACATTACTCCACAAAAGAGAACCAGGAGAAAATTAATACCATCTTCCTTGCAAGTAAAACATACTGAGAAGTCTCCACTGTTGGAAAGTACACAGCTCAACGATTCTTTCAGCAAAGAACTTAAGCCTATTGTTTATACCCCAGAGAACTGCAGAAGACCTCTTCAAAACCCATCCCCAGCCTTAATAAGGCCTTCATCACCTACTACAAATAGAATCAATGATAATTCTCTGAAAACACTATGTGAAGTAGATTTTCCTCTCAACATGAGAACAGAGTGTAAACAGGATTTGAACTCTACATTTACTATATATAATGATATCGACAGCTTGAAGAATACATTTTCCAAACAGGAATCACTACCAAACACCAAAGGTAGTTTACACAGGTACAAAAACAGAATGCTTTACAAATTTTTTCAAGGCCTTTGTAATTGTTATTGTCCTTTCTCTTTGTTTATTTTGGAGGTTTATTTCATAGATCAAGGGTCCTCTCCTTGGATGAAAGTTGATCATTTACCATTACCACAGATTAATTGAGTATGGATACTCTAACCGTTTTTTTAAACCATAAATGTGATATCCTATGTCAGTTGGCCTTCCTTAAACTAGAAGAGACCTTAAAGTACATTTCATCTGTATTCTTACTCAGCCTGAGCCATCAGTGAAGGACTGCCTTGCTTACTATTAGTCATTAATGCCTCACTTAAAGAATATCCAAAATTCAGCATAGCCCAACATCCAGTGTATGTAATCCAAGTGACTGAATGTCATCTAAACAAACATTGAACTACATAATTACATTCAGTCTAAACATGGGAGGGACTATACCTCTGCATTCCCTTGCTATAAGAAATGCAGAAATGTTTTTGACATCATTACTGGTATTTTTAAAATAGAAAAGGTGATTGAGAAACCTCTTTAGAAAGAGGGATACCTTTCTGTAAGTATTAATAATCAATGGTTTCCTGATTATAGAAGTATAAATCATTTTTCTCTTTGTAATGTAAGTCAAGTTTGTTCTCTTTTGGTTCTTCATTCCTATTGTCCAGGCTTGAATCTTCCTCTTTCTCAAGAAAGGACTCTAGGCCTGTGTCAACAAGCATGCCATCCTACATGGCAATGACTGCTGCTGCGAAGAGGAAAAGGAAACTAATAAGGTATGATGAAGCGTTTACTGTTTCAGCCTGTGTATAAGATCATCTTTACACTTTTATTTCCCACAACTCTCAATTGTTGTCAGACTCTCAGCTTTTATTTAATCCTATCTATGCTAAATGCTCAGTGAAGCCATGGATTTATGTTACTGAAAGGAAACATGAATGAAGCACAAGATTTCACTTGAAGTTTACATAAAATATCCCATTCTTAGGTTATTAAAAATAATTTGAAAAGTCTTCTAGCTTGCAAACTGTCACTTAGCTCTTATTTTTATTCTGACAATAATTATTTACTTGCTTGAGTATCCTGGACTTCTTTGCTCCTAGAGTTCAGTGGTTTTAGTGGATTTTTATATATACCAGATATAATATGAAGTGTCTGCTATCACTGTAACTTATATCATACAAGCCAACAAGCAAGAATAATAAAATTATCTTTGAATTAAAACAGCTAAATAAAATGTAACTAACAAACAGATTTTTAAAGGTACTAGCAAACAACCATGGTAGCCAGGACTTGAGACTGTAACATCCAAGAAAGCAGCGTGATACGGGAACTAGGCCTTAGTTGTCTCCACCCCCCCCCCTTTTTTTTTTTTAGGGCTTGCCAGTTCATGGCATAAGACTGGAGGCCAAACAAAAGACACTTAAGTGAGCTGGGGACCAAGGTTGCCTGTGTAGCCATTGCTTTTCAGGTTGGCCTGCTTCTAAGTTCTGTTGAGAACCAAGCTGAAAGTAGCTGCTAAAAGAACACTTTGCTAAGCTGAGCTTGACACTCTGAGCTCCAAAGGTCCCAGGTCAAAAGCTATAGAAGAAGTGGTACTGTTAAATACGTGAGGATTTTATTTAAAGTCATCGAGGTTCTGTACCCTAGGAATAGGATAGGACAGACTAGAAATAAACCCAGTTTTAAAACCTCAAAGAGATCTTGGATCAACTCAGTCTTTCCTTAAATTCAGGTGATCTTTCTATTCCATGTTCTTCTAAACTAAAATTTAAAATCTCTAGAATATGCTATCTAGAACCTATACAGATACTCATGCATCATTTTAAACCAGAACTGTGGAATGTCAAGATACACAACCAGAAGACTTAAAGAATGGAAAGCAATCAAAAGAAATAATGATCCCTAATTGCTAAGTATGAGCAAATAAGAACTATTGATTGTAACCATGATTCATTTTGGCAGATTAGATAATCTATAAGATTCACCAAAGAACTGTATTCTCTTGAAATTAATCAAATAGATATCCTACAATCACAATGATAGGTTTTACTGGAATTTATAACTCAGTCAACAACAAAAGAGAACATCAATGTGCTTGAGGGTGAATGCATAGAAAAATGCCTAAATCAGTAATGGAAGAAACAGAAAGAAAAAACAACTATGGAGAAGACATTCAGAACACTGCTTTTTTTAAGTCTGGAAATGCCTATTTTCAGTCTCCAAAAGTAGAAAAAGAATAGAGAAAAGCTATACTTGATAAGATATTGCCTAAATAGTTTTCTAAAACTGACAAAGGCCATTAAATCACCAATTTGAAAAGTACTACAAACCATAAGTATGATTAACACAATAGCTTTAGGTGTATGGCTTATCATGGGTACAATTAAAAAAAAAAAAAACCTAAATATGAAATGGTCTGTGTTTTTTTTTTTTCTTTCTTTCTTTTTCTATCACATTTTTTTTTTTTTTTTTTTTTTTTTTGTAATAGAATATAGAGAAAAGAATAACGGCTAAAGTTAATTCTAAATTTCTTATTTAGGCCACAGAACACAAATTTACAAATAGCATAGTTATTCATACTTCATGTAGTATTTTCTCATAAGTAAATTTAGAATCTTCTCTTGCCCTTCCAAAACATGAGACAAAGGAACCTTGAAACATACAAATGACTTGATTTTTCCAGACTGTCTTTCTCTGTGGTTCTTAAACAGTGGTACAGTAGTTCCCTCAACCCAGGGTTTTGCAGTTTCAGAAACCAACAGCCAACCAATATTTGAAAATAATAAATGAAGAGTTCCAGAAATAATAATTTAAATTTTCATTGCATATCACTCTTAAGCAGTATGATGTCAGCCATACCTATATCCATTTTACCCATGCCATATGTGCTACCTATTACAAGCTACTTAGTGGCCATGTTTAGAACTACTGTGAATTAAGCATAGCTTGATTTCACATAACACTTAACTTTACAAAATAATTTCCCATGTACAAAAGGCAACTAACTGATTCTGCCAGTTGGATGCTCCAAATAGCAGTCATAAGCTGCTTTCTTTAAACAAAATGTGGAAGTTTATCCTAGGTACATGTTTAGGGAAAAAAACAAAGCATATTATGAGTTTAATCCCATCCCTGATTTCGGGACCCTACTCAGTAGAATCTTGTAATAATGATCTGTGGGCCAATTGGGACTGCTGCACTTTGATCAGGTGACAATCTGAATTGTGCAGTTGGTCTGGCTCACTTTGTTCGAATAATGAAACTTCATTCAGCATCTGTTTCATCCACCCATTCCCACTAATTAAGTTTTCTGGGTTTTTTTTTTTTTTTTTTTCATGCTCCCATGTTTTTATTAAAAATATTGCAAGTGTCTGTACTAAGAATGTTCTTAAAATGTAAACACAATCATTTCAAATACATGTGTTCTTGAAATGTCTACTTGTGGAAATTGTGTACTTGTGGGTTTAGATGTGTTAAGGATTAGCTAGCACATGAGAAACTAATACTGTTAAACAATATTAAAGAATATAATAAAGAGAGTAACTTGACTGTTCACAGACTATTAGTTACTACTCTGGTACCTTTGCCCTGGTATCAATAATTAGATCCTGCCATTAACTAAGGTTAAAAGAGATTAATGATAGATGTGTACATAATTACTTTTTTTTAATCTTCCTTTTCCTCCAATTAAAGATAGATGAACTTGAAAGTAACAAGCTGTGGTATTTTCCACTTAGTAGATTTCATGTATGTACATATTTAGGGGTGTATATGTTACAATGTGGTTTTACATTGTACATTATCTACTTTAATTTTTCTTTAACAAGAAGAAAATTAGAGTTCAAAAGCCCTAGATATTCCAAAATCTACAAAACTGAATTTTATCTGATGAAATTTTAATCCTAACAATACTTTTTTTTTTCTGTAAAAATAGATTTTTACCCCCTTGTGACATCTCTCCATGTTGTAAATAGGAAGCAGTGTTCATGTTCGTTCTCAGAAATACTCTGCAGTACTATTACCTGTACCTAAATCATCTTTTTAAATTATATAAGTATCATTAAAATCACAGATAATTAAATTTATTTTTTAAGTATTTTTAGTGCCTCCAGTTACTTATGCAGGATTTCACAATTATTTCTATATTTGATTTCCTACAATATATAGCATATGAATTAAGGATATTTTTGAATGTCTTAACTAAAATGAAAACTTTTCTCTACAAGTGCACCATCAAATGCTTCTTTACAATCTGAAGAAAATTATGGATTTGCCAAACGCATTCGACAGGATAATTCAAGTGATAAGCTCTTTCAAGGAAACAGAGTAACAATAGGTATGTCTGAATTCTTAATCTAGCATTTAATTACATAATTATCAGTTATACATATAGTACCTTGCTTTTATGTCTTTATAAATATCTCTATATTTTGTAGTAGGATAAATGTGGTTTTTATACATTGTAGAAAAGGAAACTTAAGATACATTGTGAGGCATGTATTCAATAACAATACAGTAACATCAATAACAGATGTTAAAGTAGATCCAGAAGTCAGGACCAGATTTCCCAGCTTGCTACTCTGGATACCCTTTTTGTTGTATAGACTGCCTCATAATGCAGATACCTTGTGATTGAATATGATTAAAATAATAGTTAAATGTATTACACAGTAAGTCAGTTACATATATTAAGTATGTGTATAGATTTAAATGTTTTGTTTTTGAGGCAGGATCTTATTATGTAGTAAAAGCTAGTTTTGAACTAGTTATTCTCCTGCTGATGCTGCCCAGTGCTGAGATTAGAGGTGTGTGGCCCCCTGCCTAACTTATTAACTATACTTTATAAATAAATTATATCCACTTGAAACTTTAATCTCAGTGCTTGTGTTTTTACATCTACCCTCTGAATCATTTATAATTACTATATAGTCTCTACTCTGCTCCTAGCTATAATCATATTGTGACTCCCACTGACAAGTTGAGAAAAGATATTAATGAAGGATCCTACATACCCTCAATTACATGTGGGAGTGACATGAGTCAGTAAGAACAAAATTCCTTCCATTTGTCAATGAGTGTATTATATCAACCATTCTAGACCACAAGGCCCATACCTGTCTCTGACACCCCAGTTCCTATGACTTCCTTCAGAAAGTACTGACTTCTTAAGATCTCATCTTATGCTAGGACCCAGAATGAATGTGAAGATTTATAAGACTGTTTTTTTTTTCCCTGGAGGAACTTACATCACTTGGAATTTAAAGGAATCTCATGAGATAACATATATGCCTCTGCATAACATGAAAGCTTTTCTTATTTTTCCTCAATACCTTTGTTAATTCCTATAATAACAATTGATACTTGCTTACTTTTTCAGCAGGTTTCTATTATACAGGTTTTAAATCAATGAGCTAAAAAAATATACTGATTAAAAATAATGGAGTGGTTAGAGGTTATCAATTTTAATAGAAGATAAATATTCTTAAAAAATAAAATAAGCCAAAATAACCAAACACACTTTAAAATGTACTAGAATTTTAAAAATTACTAGAAACGAAAGAAAATATGACTGCTTTTTTTAAATCGTGTTCACCTAATAGTGTACAAGAGTGAAACAACAAAGGCCAGTAGTGGCGGTGGGAAAGGCAAGTATTGTCAGCTGAGCAGTTAGAGAAACAAGAAAACAAGATCCTCTAAAATTAAGTCATGTGACCAAGAGCATGTATAAACAACTGAACTGGCAAAAGAATGAGAAGGGAGAGTGAAGATGGAGTTTCTTGTCCCACCTGGTCCCACAGCAGATTTGTCCCAAATAAACAAACATAGATTTACATTAAGTATAAAATATTTGGCCAATGGCTCAGGCTTCTTTGGCTAGTGCTCTCTTAATTATTAACCCATAACTACTAATCTATGTATTTCTACATGGCCTCATCTTACTGGAGAAGTCTCCAACATGTTATTCCTTTGACGACTACATGGTGTCTCCCTGGCAGCTTCCCTTTATCTCCCCCCCCCCCCCCCCCAATTTTCCTCATCTGGTAACCCTTCTTTATTTCCTGCCTGGCTACTGGTCAATCAGTTTTTTATTCATCAACTAATAGGAGAAACATATATAGAAGGACATCCCCTATCAGTAGAGAGGCCCTATTTGAGAGGAGAAAGGAGGAGACCGTGAGATTTGTGTCAGAAGCACAGCAGAGTTTCAGAGCTCAGCCTGAGGACATAATCCAAAGAATATGAAAACGGTGGTTATACAAGAGAGAAAGGAAACAACGGCTTATATACATTTTCTGTTAATGAAAATGGAGAAACTGAAGTAATTTATTGAGTGACTTTACTTGACACCTATTTATCAGAAGTGCTAATGTTATTTACAATATGGAGAAAGAGAGTAAGTGGACAACTTTTAGCCAGCAGTATTAATGTTGCTCTGCTACTGTTGTATTTTTTTTTTTTTTTTCCTCTTCTGTATACCTATTACTTTCTTCATTTCAATTTTTTGGTTGTTGTTGAAAACTATTTTTTCACTTTGACCATATTTTTCCTCTCACCCAATTCCTTCCAGATTTTCCTTATACAACTTTATGTTATTTATGGCTCTCTTAAATAATAATAATAATAACAGAAAATAAAAAACACTTAAAAATGTAAAAAGACAAAAATGAAAATCAAAACAAACAAGAAAAAGATCAATAAGACCAAAAAAAAAAAAAATGTTAAAATGAAACAAATATACCTTTGAGTGCATATTGTCTTGTTCAATTACTCCTAGGCATAGGGCTGGCCCAGAAGTGTGGTTGATATATCTTCTAAGACTCCATTAAAGAAAAATTAACTTTTCTTTTGCCAGTGGGTATCAATTATAGATAGTGCTGAGAGCTGGTGTTTACTTCCTCCTCTTAGTAATGGTACACTGTCTGACTTGAACCTGAGCAGTTCTTATGCATACTGCCACAGTCTCTATGAGTTTATCTGGGCATCATTTCTGTTGTGTCCAGAAAACACTGTTTCTGTAGAGTCCTCCATCACTTCTTGCTCGTAGATTCTTTCTACTTTCTCTTCCTTATAGATCCCTGACCCTTGAGTGGAGGGCTTTGATGATGACCAAAGTCTCTCACTCTTTGTTTGTTTTCCAGCTGTGAGTCTCTTTGTTAAGAAGATTCTTAAGAAGAATCTTTGCAAGAAGATTCTCATATGAGTTAAGTGAGGCACTAATCTATGTATATAGATGACATTAGAAGTCATTTTATTGCTCTGTACCCTTAGCAGAAGTATAGTAATAGGTTTTCTGTTAGCCCATGACCTATCTATTTTTCAGGTTCTTGGCCACATTAGCAGTGTCAGGTCCACACTCAGGCCACACCTCATTTAGTGGGACTTACTCCCAACAATTTAAAAAAAAAAAAAAAAAAGTGGTTGGTTGCTCCTATAGCATGTGTACCACTAATGCATCAGTATATCTTGCAGGCAGGTCACTGCTATAGGTCATAGGGTGATTGTTCTGGAGTATTCTGTTCTTTGGTTGTTGGTGGTCACTCTGGATCCTATGAAAGTGTGGTGGCTATAGGGAGAGGGCTTCTGCATCACAGCTCTGTGTGGCCTGTAGGAGTTGCTGGTAAGAGGGTATTTCTGTGATTTAGAGACTAACACAAAGTAATGGAGATGGATTAGAAAGGAAGGCAGGGGTAGAGGGGAGTTTCAAGCTAAGAAAGCCCTGGGTTCCCACCAAAAGGTGGAGGTCTCAGAAAATCTGTTGTGTTTTCAATTGAGTTAATTAAGCATGAATTTTAAGAGTAAATTTTGTCACTAAATTATTACATAAATTTAACAATCACTTTTGAAAGTTTCTTTAAATTTATTCACCTTTTTTTTCCTTCTAGGTTCTAAAAGAAACACCAACAAAATAAATTCAAACATGCTTAGAAAATTTAGAAGAAACACTTCTAAAGAAAATATACACTAAGAAGCCTCTATGCCCTTTGTCTGGTATTTGTCCCTGCAGAAATGTATTTCAAGTCTCTGAAAAAAGGCCATCTAAAGGTGT
The DNA here is from genome assembly GCF_943737965.1 of Phodopus roborovskii. Classification (NCBI taxonomy): domain Eukaryota; kingdom Metazoa; phylum Chordata; class Mammalia; order Rodentia; family Cricetidae; genus Phodopus; species Phodopus roborovskii. The sequence continues at coordinate 6,141,515 of NW_026126417.1, read as the reverse complement.
TTACTAAAATATTTTCATCAAGCAACATGAAACTTCTTTTGTATTTTAAAAGTAAATATAAAATTACAACAGGTTATGTTTCCCATTTCTCAGGGCTTTGTTACTGTTGCAACTCTCTAAGCATGATGTGAGTTTAGTTTTACTTTACCACAGCTTAATTAGGACATTTTAGAAAAAAATAGTGAATGCTTTTTAAAAGCAAGGTGACTCTGGGAGTCATAAAAATTAAGACCAAGATGTATTTGCTTTTCTCTAGTCTGTCAATACATTGTTTTATTCATTCATGTGATTTTACTTTCAAAAACTTTGTTTTAAAAATGTAGATATGTGCCCATAGAATTGTAAATATTAAGTATCTGTAATAAATAAAGTACTAATATTTTATTACTTGGTATATTAAAACTGTAGATTTTAAAATATTTGTCTTCCTATTTTATTACAACCACATATATTCTAAATGTTATTTTATATAAGCATAAATTTTGCAAGTTTGTTTTTTCATATTAGAACAAGGTAGTGTGTACCTAGACCAAATCTGTAAACAACTATATGTTTCTTAATACAAAGGAGCTGTGATAAATTTTCCAATCATTCCAGGTACTTTGGGGATTACATAGAGCTACCATGTAATCACCTAACCTTGTTTACTTGTCTAGTTTGGCCTACTTTTGTAGTCATAAGAAAACATTTTTAACTAATGCATTTTTAAGTGTGTGTCTTCAAGGAATCTTCACCGAACACCATACAAGACTTCTTAAGGCTTTTAGTTAGTCATTTTTTTTTAAAAAATCTAATTGAGAAAACATGAGACACAATAATAATCTTGGGGTGTAGTCAGAATCTGTCAAAGGAAAAGTCCAATAAATTTTTACCCTACTTTGTGATTAGTTTTTGGTTGTATTGGCTGTTTTAGGAATAGCCATCCCTGGGCAGTAGTGGCACACACCTTTAATCCCAGCATTTCCCTGGGTCAGATGCAGGTGGATCTCAGAGTTTGAGGCCAGCCTGGTCTACAGAGAGAGAGTTACAGGACTAGTAGGACTACTCAGAGAAAGCCTATCTCAGAAATAATTTTAAAAAAGAACCACCTCCTACTTTGTATTCCTTTCAAATTACTTTGGGTAATTATATGTGCCATATGAATGACTAGAAAATTAGTAAGGACCACAAGATGGATCAGTGCATAACAACTCATGCTGACCGAAGTTTGAACCCTGGAACCCTGATATTAGGAGAGAAGCAACTTCACATTTGTCCTCTGTCTTCCGCATGTGCATCACAGCACATACACATGCACATACATGGAATCACTATAGATACCTGTTATTCACCTCAAGCCCTAAGCTATGTGATTTTCCTACATGTGCAATTTTTATCAAAGATTATCCCTTTGTAATATCATTTTACAAAACCATGTGAAGGAGAAAATAAGGAGAGTAGGAATAATGAATGTGAGAATATAAAGTTTCAATGTGAATAAATGCAAACTGTTTGCATCGAAACTAGAACAAGAATGCTGTCGAGTCATTGTACAACCATTTTAAATGAACTGTATAAAGTAAACCAAATATATATTTACAAATATGTACATATATTGTACATACCTACATATATATTTACACACAAGGCTTAGCAAATCTTCACAAAGTGGATATACTTAGGAAGTAAAATTGTTTCCTCATCCCCCTGTATTCCCAGATGAAACTATTATTAATAACACAGTTACCCACCAAATCATTTATTCATGTATCTGTTAGTTATCTGTTGCTCTAATCAAAGCAACTTGAAGGAAAGGTTTTATTTGACTTAGAATTTTTAAAAGAGATACCATCCATCATGCCCAGAGCAACATAGTGATGCATACATGAGACAGCTGTTCTCATTGCATCTCCTGGTGCCTGATTCACTTTTTTCCTTTTTATTCAGCTTGGGAATGTTCCACTCAGTTTCAGGGTTGGTCTTTTTGCACACTGAAACTTCTGGAAGTGACCTCAAACATACCCTGAGGTGTTTTCCTGGTGATTCTAAATCTAATCAAGTTAATAAGGATGATTTATTAACCCTCAAGATTTGTACTCTTGTATACGTGGATTCTATCTAATTGTATCATGCTTTTTTTCTATTTCATTTTTACTTAATTTAAATTCAAATATTTGTAAAAAAGGTTTTAAGTGTGACTTTCATAAATGCTGATGTAAAAAAATGATAACTAAGTCTAATCAAAATTTTATCTATAGTATCCAGTTTTTTCCTTTGTCCTTTCATTTATTTAACCTCATTTCATCATTGGATAATTTGATTAGAAATGTCAAAATATGGCCACTTTAGCACAAATAATTCCAACCACTAAAGAATGCGTAATATAACTGAAAATGTACTTTGAAAAATAATGTTGTAGCTTAATATGTTACTGGCCATGTTGCAGACACTTGTTTCCTATTGCCACTTGCTAACACCAATGTGTTATCTAATATGGCAGCCAATCATGTCTCCTTTCAGCTGTTCACAAACAGTTGCAAGACAACAGAAAATTTTCCCACTCTGAGCACTGCACAGGAAAGGACTTCCCTCCTTTCACAGAAATATACCAGGACTCATGTGCCAGGGTGGTGGCTCCACATACCACAATGGCACTGATGACAAAGGAAATTTGATAAAACTACACCCTGAAGCATTTGTCTTGCCCACGACACATGATGGACCAAACAAATGCCTCTCGGATTTTTATCCATGCTGCCAAGAATGAGTGGTTGGGTAGCAAATGTCTTTGGAAAGGAGGAAAAAAGGTGTGAATGTCATGGAAGCCATTGAACATTTTGAGTCCAGGAACCAACAAGATGATTGTCATTACCAACAGTGGACACCTCTAATACTTTTTTGACTTGTTTGCATATTACCCAACAAGCCATTCCTTTTGTAGCTCAGGAAACTGCCCCAACCCTCTCAGTTCAAAATACCACCTAATTTCTGGTCCCACTAATGCTTCTTGGGTTCCAGACCTTTCCCTACTCCCTTAAGAATCTAGATGGATTACAGGATTGAGTTTGATTATAAATCAAAGCCAGATAAGAAATAAAAGTAGATTATGAAATATCTTTATTCTTGCTTAACAAATTGAAATAATTTTCCACACAACACTATCAGACATTTTTATTAAGACCTTGTAGAACAGTGTTTTGTAAGATAACATTTTCAGAAGGTTATGTTTCCCTACTTTTTAAAATTCTTTAAAGAGCATATTTTTATGTACCTGCAAATTGTATTGCAAAAGATAAAATGCTGCCACAGTCTACTGCATTAGCAACACTGCAAGCTATATTTGTAAGTGAAGAAGTCCAGGATCATGCTACTGGCATGCAACGAGGGCCTTCTTGAATCATCACAGAATAAACTGGTCTTCAAAGTTTAGTTTGAGTATTAAAATCCATTCTTCATATGACTTCTTTAAAAAGTGACAGCTACCAGGCTGATCATCCTGTGGCATTTTAAGTAGTCCCTTAACCGTTATAAAAGCAAGTTATAACTACAATGACTAGTACTCTTCTTTGGGAAGAGGTGTAGTAGGAGGTGAGACATGGTCTCACTTTGTAGGCCATATTAGTCTCAAACTTGCAACAATCCTTAGTGCTGGCATTGCAGATAGGAACCCTACAAGTCCCTTTTCAGATGCAAAATGCAAACCCTTCCTAATTCTGTTGTCCTTGAGACATACACTTACCATTCTCCCATTCTTTCTTTTGTATGACTATTTCACAATCCTGTTTTTTAAGAAGTCATTAATCCTCACTCTTCCCAATATCAATTCTTACTATTGGTTGGTCACTTACACCAACACCCATTGTGTGTTTTGTTTAATGTTAAGGGGTGGAATGTGCTGGAAATCAAACGTGTAAGCTTGGGCGAGGAAACACTCAGTCTTCATAACGGTACCGTTCTCAACCCCACATGCTGCCTGAAATTCTTTTATTCCAAATGTGCTCCTATACTGAATCCCTTTCACATGAAAAGCATTGACCTACTCAGACTACAGCTGGAAGGGCACAGACTCATATGATACATTTTCTCTGGGGTTTTTGCTTTGTTTTGTTGCTGTATAATCCACTTGTAATTCAGTTTGGGGACAGCTGATGTCTTGAGCTCTGTACCTACAAATGGAAAAGAGCATGCCACTTCAAGGGTATGACAAACAGTGCCCACTTTACTGTCTAGTTCTAAAGAGCATTACTGGAAATGACTTCAACCTAAATTTTTCTCAGTTTAATTATGGGAAGAACGTTAATTCCCCTCTCATTTTTAATGGGGTTTTGAGGCAGGATAGCACCCTGCAGCCCAGATTGTGCTCTCACGACTTAACAGTTTTCTTGAGTTACCATATTTTATCACTCCCCACAAACAAGTGGCCAAAAGTGTTATTCGGATCTATAAGCAGTCTCCGCCTCAAACTTCTGCCTCTATTCAGGCATGTTCACTTGCCTGTATCACAACTGATTGGTGCTGCTACTTTGCTGTCTTTACACCACCAAATGTTTTACGTTAATTATTCTCATCATCTTACAATATTCCACTAGTTTTCCATTGTAATAACACTTCTACTTTTTATAATATACTGGAAACCAAAATAAAAAAGTTAGAAATCCAAGGATCAATATTAGTTAGGCATGTCTTTACCTAGTCATTCCTGGCACACAAGCACCAAACCCACAAGAATATGGAAGGTAGATAGATATATAGACAGACAGACAGATAGAGATACATGAGACATGATGTGCATTCATGGAGGAAAAATCTAGAACATCCATCGGTAATTACAGTAGCATAGATCTATATATCTTGGCTATCTTTCACATAGACTTTTCCAAAGCCATTTTTTAATTCCCATCTAACGCTTCTGGCAAAGATGACTTTGGCTTATGTCTGATATAGCCACCCAGAGACTTTTCCACTACATATAAATCATTCAAGCAATTGGGTGGTTTTTCTTGATTCTTGAAGAAATATACCATTTTTTTTTAAATAGTTTTAGTTGTAAGCCTGTCCTTTAACAGCTGAGCCATCTCTCCAGCCCAAAATGTGCCACTTGCATCTTTATTTTCAAGAAAGCTTTAAAACACAAGCCTTGACAACCCCCTAACCCCCACAAAATGGAATTAAATAAACCATATACAGGTAAAGTTGTTTTTTTTTTGTTTTGTTTTGTTTGTTTGTTTGTTTTGTTTTGTTTTTTTTTTTTTTTTTTTTTTTTTTTTTTTTGTTTCCTGTTTTAAAACTCTGTCTCTGTAACCATGATTTTTTTTTTTTTTTTTTTTTCTATCTGGGTGGAAGTTTGTAAGGTTAATTTGGCAGGACATTTTCATTTTGGCATGATGAGCTTTTGGATTGCTTTAATAGACAAAACTCCCTGGATCAACTGGTCCCTCCTCCAAAACAAAGATGCCATGGCTAACAATTTATGATACTAAACATCTTTAACAGGTGAGTTTATCTTTTTACCCACTGTTGGCAGTGAGTCTGTAGATATGAGTGGGGAAGTGGTGGCTGTCAGAGTTGGTTGGAACTCATCTCACAAGTCTCCAACTGTCAGTAGCACAGCACCATTGCTCAGAGACCCAAGGCGATACAGTTGATTGCATAGGAATGACCTTTCCAGGTGAAATCCATTACAAAAGTAAACTGATTCCCAGTCATGACCTTATGGACCATGAGATAGTCCCTCTGTGACCAGCTGTCTCTCAGTCTGCTGTAAATGGAAGATGAATGCAGTCATTGATTTGGCATGTGCCAGATAGAAGCTTTTTCCAATTCTCCCCTTATTCATTTAATGTTCATGTACAAATGCATACCCAAAAGGACTTGATATTTCATTCTTCTATAAACTATAAACACTTCACACTGTGGTATTTGGATTTCTTACAGACTTTGTCTGTAAACAGAAGTTGCTTCAAGGCATATTCCAAATACTCACTGGTACAAAACTTTAGAAGCTTAACAAGTTCTCCAAGTGAATGCCAATACTTTTTTACCATTGGGATAGAAAAAGGCACATTTAGTGCAAAGTGTGTTACAGATGTTTGCAATTTAGTGGCTATAATCATGGCTATCTAAAGAATATGTTTTCATAAAAAAATCCTGAATTATAGGCCAGTATGTTGAAGAATTTATTCATAAAACTCATACCAAAATAAAAAATTAAATATTGACATTCTATCGTATTACCAAATTCTAGATCAAATGAAACATTAGGTTGCATAACAGCCTGACTAGTCAATTGGACTGGTTTGGGTTTGGAATAGTGTTCAATTGGGAATATCATTATAAAGAAAATCTTAAGTTTGGAGAAGAAGGGAACCTGCTCTTGAATAATCAATTTTCCAGTTGTAGCACTAATTACATACCTGCAGCACAAAAAAAAAAAAAAAAAAAAAAAAAAAAAAAATTGTATTCTAAACTAGACTTACTGGAAGAGTCTGTCGGTCTATTTTCTTAGTACAGTGATCATAACTAGTTAATGTATCAAATTAATTCATTGACACAAACAAGAAACTAGTACTTTAAATGTCAACAAAAGTTGAGTAGGGAACTTTCATTATAAATATTTATCAAAGGCCAGGCAGATGGCTCAGTGGGTAAAGGTACTTCATACCAGGCCCAATGATTTGAGGATCTACACATGGAGGAAGACTTTCAGAAGTTGTTGTCTGACATTTACAAATTACCATGGCATGCACAATGCATATCATCACACACAGTAAATAGATAAATATACATAAATAAATGACAGGCAGTCATAGACTTCCAAAAGTAATTTGTATTTATTATAATTTTAACTCATGTGTGTGTTTTAAGTAGCACCATGTTATTTTATTAACAGAAATCAAAGCCAATAGTGTAATGACTTTATATGTCTGTAAATGTTAGGCAAGAGTCATAAACTTAAACTGAAAAGAGTACATCAATATTTTCATAACCTGTTATATTTTTAGTTATGCAATGTACATGCCAATAAGCCTGGAAGCTTTATGAGACCCAAGTTCACAATGCTTTTCACAATTGGGTCCTAGCATCTAGCATAGTTCTGGTACCTCTTCAGGTTCCAAGAAATCAATATTCAAGAAATCCAGTGGAAGACTGTGATATAATTCATGTTGGTTTGGAAAAATAATGTGTGTTCGCATTACATAGAGGAAGTCAGGCTATATGAGAAAATAATGCAAACACTGTACAAATAATAATTGTTTTGTGTAACGTGTATGGGTTTTTCCGCCTGCCGCCTCCCGGTCTTGTCCCGCCGCCATGCCGCCAAATAACACACAGAGACTCTGTATTTGATATTATCCTGTTGGCCAGTTACTAGTTTCTTATCGGCTAGCTCTATCTTAATTATTAACCCATTTCTGCTGATCTATGTATTTCTCTTACCGGGGAGCCGGCGGCATACTGCTTTCTCCAGACTCTCCATCTTGGCTCCTCCTTACTCCTTCCTATTTTCTCCTTGTCTCCTAGTCCCTCCTATCTTCCTTTCCTATTGGCCAACAGTGCTTTATTATTAACCAGTATGAGAAACATATACAGAATGACATCTCCCATCATCTCCTCTTTTCTGTCTAAATAAAAGAAGGGTTTTAACCTTAGCATAGCAAAATATATTATATAACAGTTATCAAATAAGAATCACAGTTAACAATATTTAGTTCATTAACATTTATCAAGATTAAAAGAAACTATTCTATCATCTATCCTATACTTGTGAGTCCAAAGTCCTATTTGTTACTTATCTGTAAACCTAACTAAGGAAAACTATAACCATAACTATCTGTCTTCAACTCCTTCAAAGACCACAGAAGGATAATATAAGCTCTAGAAATGACAGAGACAACTCACTGCCTGGTCACCCGAAGTTCTTTTTATAATCTTCCATCTTCAGCCCATAGGCCATAGTGTGTCTAGCTGACTCTTCAGCAAAGCAGGAAACTTTAAACTGTCTTTTTGTATTGGCAGTTTGACAGTCACTTTTTTTTGTGTCCTGCATACTGTCTCGCAGACTCTTCCATGAAGCAGGAACTCTGTAGCAATGTCCATCGTGAATCAGGAGTCACTTTCCTGTGGGTCCTGCATGTCCAATTTATACATCACAAAGTCAAACAGTCCAGACAAGAGCAGTACCCTTGTCCAAAAGGCTAGTCTTGCTATATTGAAAGCAAACTTCATAACACGTTTCCTCTATGTCCATCTTCCTTTCTGGTGCAGGTGGTATTGCCAAGAGCAATTATGTCTCACTGTCACGAAAACCCTAAACCATTTTAAATGCCATATTCTGTAGGTCTTTGAAATGTTTGAAGAATGCCTATTCATCTCAAATACATCTCTGTATATCTAGAAAACTTAACTAACTTAACTATATCTGACTATCATAGATACTATCTATAATCTGTATTGAATTATACATTACATTTCTAAACAATACTTAAACAAGAGTAGAAATATATATATATCACAAAATTTACCTTAAATTGTATCAATAAATGAAAATCCATTCCAAAACAAAGTATTCATATCTATACCATAATTCCCTTTTTACCTTTAAAAAGAATTGGCTGTGATCATTAACCATTTATAAGCAAATCCATTTAAATGAAAACAAACATTTATAAACGATATTTGGGAATTTGGGCGTCGTTCTTTCCAAACTACTTCCTGCTGATAGGGGGCGCTGTCATGGGGAACCTAAGAAGATGCAGAAATCCTGGCTGTAGTCTGCGAGGCTGCTTTGTCCAGCTGTTTTGAATGTAGGATCACCATTTTAAGTGGAAGTTCTTATTAACCACGTGGGCGCCATTTGTAAGAGTATGGGTTTTTCTGCCTGCCGCCTCCCGGTCTTGTCCCGCCGCCATGCCGCCAAATAACACACAGAGACTCTGTATTTGATATTATCCTGTTGGCCAGTTACTAGTTTCTTATCGGCTAGCTCTATCTTAATTATTAACCCATTTCTGCTGATCTATGTATTTCTCTTACCGGGGAGCCGGCGGCATACTGCTTTCTCCAGACTCTCCATCTTGGCTCCTCCTTACTCCTTCCTATTTCCTCCTTGTCTCCTAGTCCCTCCTATCTTCCTTTCCTATTGGCCAACAGTGCTTTATTATTAACCAGTATGAGAAACATATACAGAATGACATCTCCCATCAGTTTTGTTTAGTTTTCTTTTTTAAACTTAAAATAAAAATGTGACTAGTTTCTTACAATTATCTTTCCAAATGTGTACTAACTCCTCCAGAATGGCCTGGGTCACATGTTCTCCCTCTCAGGTATCCAGTGAGTCATGAAACTGGAGAGGTACATGCCATTTCACCTCTGTGTGGGCAGAGGGACGCGTGGCGATGCCATTCTTGGCAAAGCTCTGATTTTAATACTAAATATCAGATTGTTTTTTCTAAAAGTTTTTGCAAAAACAATCATATCTTAACATATCAGACTTTCACAATGTCAAGATTAATCTTGACTGTACAGTTTCTAAATTTGTAACTGTAAATGTTTATAGGGAATTTTCAGCCAAAGATGAAGAATTCCTTGAATTATAACTTACTCAACACATCTCCTAAACAGCTTTTATTAATTCTGTGTGAGTATACTCTACCAACATAGTCAAACATATACGTGATTTACTGAGTTCACTTTTCCTAGACTTTATAGTCACCATACTGTTATATTTTCAACCATGTTACATGGTTGAATTAGTAGTTTGTTTTCTATAAATCACAGTCCTATATAATGAGACTTGAGGACTTTGAAGTACTCTGGGAACTTTAATTTGGGGATTAGTAATTTTAAGTAAATATCATTTTATTTGAGGCCCTAGCCTAGAAAAGTAACTACCCCTTTTCCTTCTATAAAGGAAATTGTTCCTCTCTTAAACTCTCAACACCTTACTGGCCCAATACTTCATTTCAACACATAGCAGTGTAAGTTTTTCCCATGCACACTCATCTTCCAATAATCTAGACACCAAATGGGTATGTGTCTTAGAAACCAGTAATGACATTAACTACCTAGAAATAATGCAAACTCTACAGTTTAATGGCTCAGCCTACAGACTGCATACTAAGCACCAATCACATCTCTAAGTGTTTGCATCTGGGCAAACATTAGGGTTCCCAAGAACCACCTTCTTGTGTTTAATCATTTTCGGTCATTACTCAACAAATTCAGAGAAACACTTTACTTCTGTTTACCCTTTTATTATGAAGCATTATCTTAGTAACAGCCACACAAACAGAAGGTGCACGTAGGACAAGGAATATGTAAGAGGGAGTAAAGTTGCCAAGAGGGTTGAGACCATGCTCTTTCATGTGACCAGCAACCTGGAAGTTTTCCAATTCCCATTCTTGAATTTTTATGGACGCCTTTTCATTATGTAGGCATGATTGATTAAATCATTGGCCACTGAGGATAAAGTCATCCTCTGAGCCCTTAAGCCATCTTTCTAGTCATGTGACTGGTTTCCCTGGCAACCGGACACCATCCTGTGGTTATGGGGACTTTCCAACATTCCCTCATTAAACCAAGCTCAGGTGTGGTTGAAAGGAACTTGTTACGAACAACGAAAGATATTCCATTCTTCTTTGTTCCTCTTAGCACTTAGGAAATTCCAAGAGTTTTAAGAGCTCTGGGCCAGAAACAGAGATAAACATCAAATGCATATATTTTTCATTATAAATTACAATGTGACTGCAGTTGTTGAAAATTGACCTTGGAACCTTAGAACACAGCATTATGAGTTTCTCTCCATCTCTTATCACCTCTCTAGCAGGATTCCCTTCTACATCACCCCTACCTCTTCATGACATTTTGAATGAATAAGAAATCTCTAGAGTATGTGCCTTCTACTAATAGGATGCTATAATCTTTAGAAACTCCTTCCTTATGTTGAGTCCAAAAAAAGGTCCACGGAAACGCTAACCTACTGCTTCTACTCAAAGCAGTGTAGTTGCATATCTTGTTGTCAGTTTGCCACTTGGATGTAAAATAAAATCTGCCTTGCAGGATCATTAACCTTTATTACAAGAACTTGATAATGTCACTGGGAACTAAGCAGTTCCTGATTGTTTGCATATGCTATATTAGTCAGGAATGTCTACAGCTGCAAAGAAAAGCATACCCAACCAAAATTGTTTGAGGAGTGAGGATTTGCAATTCTTATACCTAGAAACCTAGAAAGTTAATTGCTGGTGTTTGCTCTGCAGTTCAGTGATGATCACAGATATTTTTCTCTATGTACAAGGATAGAAGAAAAAAAAAGTTCAATGTTTTTCCCAGCTGTATCGCTTTTGCTTGAGAAAGCAAAAACTTCCCAGAATTACTCTAACCAGACTCGATGGCATGTATACCTCTTCTTGGCCCTTAATGGAATATGACTTAATAAGTGATCATTAATTAATAAGTGACTAGATATATTCACATTGCCATGTGAAGAGAAGTCTTCCTTTTAGAGGAATTTAAATCCATATAAAATTGAATGAAAAACAGTCAAAAACATCTTCTTTTTTTTTTGAAAAGGAAAGAGAAATATTCATAAACAATTAAAGTGAACTACATTCCAGGCCTCTTCCTTGCTTGCTAGTAGTTGAAAACTGAAGTGGTTTCAGTGATATGCAGCTGAGCTCTGTCTTCAATAACAAACATTAAAAGTGTAGTCAAGACGTTTTTGTGGAGATTTTCCCAGTGCCATCTCAAAACACAATAGGTAAATGAAAATATTTAAAAGTTCCAGAGAGAAAAACAAAAATACCTAAGAGATTTTTAGAAATGCAAAATGTCAGGTTTCATCCCAGCCTCCTCTCAGAAAACTCCAATATTTTCTTAACTGTGTGAGTGTGTGTGTGTGTGTGTGTGTGTGTGTGTGTGTGTGTGCATGTATGCTAGTCTACTATATGTAGCTAACTGCAGAGGTCAAGTGCCCCAGAAGTAGTTACAAGTACTTGGAAGCCTTTCAATGTGAGTTCCAATGGGAACCAAGCCCAGGTTGACCAGCAAGTGCTCTTATCCATTGAACTAACAATCCAATCCCTAGAAAATCCCCATTTTAGTGAGATCTCTAAGTTGTTTGAAATGTGCTTCTTTCCATCCTTCACCATCAAGTTTTCCTGGTTATATACTTATTAAATGACTGCTCATTAATGTTTTGTTTTTGTATAATCCTTCTAAGGACTCTCATTGTTATCATTATATAGATCTCATTTATGTAGACCTGGAGAATACAGTTTGATTGAGGTGAAACAAATGTATACAATACCTCAATGTTTCCTAACTTCAACTGACTTGACATCTTGGACCCCATTGTTCTTTGTTAGGAGGAACTGTCCTAAGCAATGTTGGCTGCTTAGTAGCATTCCTAGCCTCTATTAACTAGATGCCAGTAGCAATCCCCACTCTAGCTATGAAAACCAAAGGTGTTTCCAGACCTTGCCAAATTTCCTCAGAGAGCAAAATAGGCCTGATTGAGAAACAATGCACTGCACCAAAACATTGACATTTGACAAAGAATCAGCCAAGCAGAAGTTCCTAATTTCTTGCTAGTTCTCCCCTAACTTCTCATAGAGATGCCAATGCTTATTTCATTTCAAGCCATTCTATATGCCTGAATTTATTTTTTATTTTGCTAAACTTTCTTTTTAAGTAATTTTTCAAAATAGAGTGTGGGCTAAGAAGATGACTCAGTGTATAACAGCACTTTATGCAAGAGCACAAGGACCTGAGTTCAAATTCCCAACTCCCACACAAAAGCCAGGCATGATCAAGTGTACCTGTGTCCCCAGTGCCTTAAGAGATGAAGGTTTTCTGTGGCTTGCTAGCTCCACAGAGACCTTAATATTAAGTCTGACACTGATATTAGCTCCCACATATTTTGGCATAAATATGACATCAGACTGTTATTGTTATATCAAAGGATCAGCACTTGATCGTTGTTTTACCAACAGCTTCATGTGGTATAATTGAATATTTGCTTACTTTTCATCTCTACTTTCTCCTACCTTCTGATCACTTTGTCCCAGCATTTTATTCCTTAGTTATTATATTTTTCTCTATTAGTTTTAATGCATACTTTCTCTTCTTCTTAGTGATTATGTTAAATGTGACAAGTTAATCACAAACTTACCAAAATCTAGTGGAACTCAGGAACATCTTCCAAACAATCCAAAGACCTCCACTCACCTTGGATTTATATGCTTTTATTTTACATTTGAATTTGATTTACATTTTAACGTTCAGATTTGCTATCACAATGTATCAAGTATCCTTAGATTTATCACCAGCCATGTTAAGGGTTAACCCAGGGTCTTGTGCATAATAGGTAATCACCCACCACTGAGCTCTGCCACCAGCTCTAGTGTTTCCTTTTGACTAGAAATAATTAGATACTATATGTGTATTTGCTTGTCTGATGCTATCTTATTCTGCATTTACCTTGCCTCATTTTATTCCTTCTTATCTTATCTTGTCTCCTCTGGGGGAATTGACTTCAGGGTGCCAAGCATGCTACCACTGAATTATGCTACTAACCCCTCCCACTTTTATTCTTGGTGGATAAAATTTTTGTTATAGAATTCTAAGTCACCAAATGGTCTGTTTTTGTCTAACCAGAGATAGTGATACAAGTCCACAGATGACAACTTTTAAACTACACAACTTATTTTCTTGGTGTATATATGTACAATTGTAGGAGCTGGTTTTCTCCTTCTGCCATGTGGATTCCAGGGCTCTAATTCTATTTCTATGCCTTGGCATTGAGAACCTTCATAGACTAAAGAAACAGAAGATAAGCTGCCTTTTCCTCAGGCTACTGAGTTTATTTTTTATTTATTTATTTATTTATTTATTTGGTGTTATGTTTCTGTTTTCATTATACATAGGTCTATCTCTCCTCTCCTTTCCTTCCCTTCCCTTCGTTTGACCTTTTATTTCCTTCTTGAAATACACTGATATCTGAAACTGCAGAGTGAAAACTGTGGTGAGTTGGAGGAAGTTCCTACCACTATCTCTTAAATATAGTTAATCATGTTCCAATACCTTTTTGCCATTAATTTCTATAGCTAAGATAAGGAAAGTCAATCTGACATCAAAATAAACTATACCATATAACCATCACTTGAAATTTTTTATCTCATGTTTGTTACAGAAATTATTTTTATTAGGAAAAACAGTATGTACATATGTCATTGTTCATGCCTGTCCTAGTGTTCTTTAGATAAATATAACATCTAGTACATAGTCATCAAAAAGAGACAGGAGGGAAGCAGGAGGGAGAGAGAGATTGATCTTATTAAATCACTTTATATGAGGATAGGAATATAAGCCAATCGGTAGAGTACATGCCCAGCATGCAGGAAGTGTTATTTAGCCCTCATTACCACATACACTGGAAGTAATAACCTAACCTATCTATAATCCCCTGGCACCGAGAAGATGGAGACAGGGATCAGAAGTTCAAAGTCAACCCTAGGACATGAAAACCAGTCTGGGAAAGTGACACACCACATTTTTAAAAATATATTTATTTGCCAAGCATTGGAGGCATACACCTTTGATCCCAGCACTTGGGAAACAGAGGCCAGCCTGGTCTACAGAGCTAGTTCCAAGACAGCCTCCAAAACAATACAGAGAAACCCTGTCTTGAAAATCCAAAACCATAAAAAAAAAAAAAAAAAAAAGGTAGTCATTTTATTTACCAACTACAGTTCTCCTCCATCCCCTTCTCCTGCTCCTCCTCATCTCTCCCAAGTCCACCCTCCCCCATTCACTTTTCAGAAAGGGTAAGGCCTCCCATGGAGAGTCAACAAAGGCTGGAACATTCAGTTGAGGCAGGATTAAGTCCCCACCCCCACCCCCTGCATCCAGGTCGAGCAAGGCATCCCACCATAAGGAATGGCCTCCAAAAAGTCAGTTCCTGAGGTCCTAAAACAAACCAGGCTATATAATGGTCGCCAACATGCAGAAGGCAAAGGCCTAATTTGGTCCCATGCAGGCTCCCCTGCTGTCAGTCTAGAGTCTATGAGGTCCCATGAGTTCCTGTCAATGTTCCCTGTGGGTTTCTCTTTCATGCTCTTGAAAATTATGTGCCACTATTGGCTTTGGGATTTCCTTCTGAACCACTGGCCTCTTTTCAGTATGTTTTCTTGGCTATAAGCCCATGCTGTTGTGTTGTAATTGATACTGCTCTGTTTAACATTGCTCCACATATTGTAGGGCTCATCTTGATTTCAGGAAAGGTAAACTATTACAATATGTATATAAATCCCAGTGAGACATCATTTTATAACCTCTGTCATTTTTCCTTCTGTTCCATGGCTCTAGTTAAGTGCCTGTTTAGCATCGTACTTTTTAAAGTACCTTTCTCTCTGTATTTTTCATTTGTTTTCCTGATGAAAACCTGTTCTTTGAGTGTTTACTTGTCATTAGATGAATTTCTCAGATCTTGAATATGTAATCGCTTCTTTTAAAAACAATAATTTTCTATTATTTTTTAGCTACTGAAATCTTTGTATTTGCATTTTATTTACAGAATTACTGTGAATATTATTTATATTTTATATCATGATATATTTTATGAAAAGACAAAATGAATGAATGAATGAATGAATGAATGAATGGGCCAATGGCTGCATTTGATGGAATAAAAACCATATTGCCTCACTCTCTTGGTTACTCATTTTCCTTCTCTGAGTCCCATACATTTATCCAGGAAATTGAGTAGTTGTAGTTATCTCATGGAGGTGTTTCAGAACAAGTTAGATACACATGGACGTTAGTACTTAGAGGATTTCATTATTTGGGGAAGCTTTATTCAGTGATATACAACTGAGAAACTCATCTATCCTACAAGATATGTGTATCTTGTGACAACCCTCTCTGTCTCTCTGTCTCTCTCTCTCTCTCCTCCATTATTCTTATTTTCAGGAGTCTTGGGAAATGGGGAGAAGTAAATAGAGAAAATGTGAGAGGTGAGAGGAGTTGGAAAAAGGTTACCTAATTCCCTTTGGCAATACAAGCCATTTCCTGCACAGTGTCCAAATTGGAAGCAGATCTTCCCGCACACAGAAATGAAGGTGCTGAGAGAACTCATGGGCCCATCCACACACCTGCTCCCCTCACGTTTGCTCAAGAACGTTCAGGGCTGTTTCTACTGCTCTTTTAAAATCAATACACACGTTACAGATCTCCAAAATACAGAGCATGGGCCCACTAATAAATCTCTGTGTGTGGTATTGTTACATAGAAGTGCTGGACCATCACAGACATGGAATACATTATTGTGCTGTGTGGAAGATAGGGCTCCACACAGACCAGCCCCAAGAGATAATTAATCCACTACCATAGAAGTTGCAGAATCCTCAAAATAACTCTGTGTTTTCATATTTTCCAACTTTTCTCTTAAACTTGATTATAGACCAATTTCAATTAGTAATGAGAAATAATAAAAAAATATAGTTTCTATGATGGTGATATTCACACCTCATTTATCTGTGTCCCCAGGGCTAGGCATGTGCTTGGAGCATTGTTGCTCTTGCTGAATCATAAATATGGCTATTGCCAAATCTCTAAGTGACTTAACCCATGACTAACTCATGCTCAAAGGGAAGCACTGGTACCTGCTTTATTCTTCTAACACAACTTTTCTAAAGCTATTTCTAGGTCCTTTCAGGATATTTATTACAGTTTTATTTATTTAACTTAGGGTTTTAAGCAACTCATTTCTCTTCTCTGTTGGAGCTATTCCATTTCTACATGATACACTTATACAGTTAGAGCTGTGGAAGTGTATAAGTCAAGAGTAACATTTGGGAAAACTATTCCAGTTGATTCTTTAAAAAGTCTTACTCAGCTTATTGTGTAGCATAAACATAAGTATCCTGGTCCCAGCCCTCTTGAAGGAAGTTCACTGTGAGGTGTATATACACATGCATATATGTTGCAAATGTTTTTCCCAGACTTATAATCAGTGGGAAAATTTAGTGCCTGGCTGTGTATGGAGACTAAAAGAAATGCCATAGCCATCATTTTAAACAACTACAACAACAAAAATGGATACCTTTTATTATTAAACTTGTTCCTTTTTTAACATAAATCCCTCCAGCTGTGTTCCTACCCCTGCTTCCTCCTGAAACCTAGGTCATGGGCTCTGTCCTCACTTCCACTCACCTTTGTCTCCTTCAATAAGTGCCTGTCTCACAACTCAATCCTTCAGTTCTACAAGCTTCAATGAAATACTTACCATTCACCCAAGACGGTATTGGGCAATCCCAAGGCATTGCCACATTTGCTCCACTCTAGAAGCTCCCAGTATAATTAAAGTGATTTACATATACACCAGGTTCAAATACTAGTCTATGGAACAGAGGCATCTAAACATAGTCATGGAACAAATCAAAGAGGTGCCTCACATTTGGCCCCCAGTACTCAAAGCTCTCCATTCTGTCCTGCACAGCAGTGCTTCTTAGATAATATCGGATCATATGCAGACTTCTCACTATGTGCGGGGCACTGTGCTCAGTGCACTTACTTACATTCTCTCTTAATCTCCACAACAAAACCAGAGCTTCCTTCTAGTGTTCTTGCTTGATGGAAGAAATAATAGCTTTAAACCCTATAGCTACCAAATAGAACAAACCTGGTGGATTCAGTAAGATACTTTAATTTGAAAGCAGCACTACCCCCAACATTTGATTATGTGACCAAGGGAATTTATTAGCTTCTTGAATGAAAAGGGTAGGTGAAACTTCAGGTTGGGTTTGCTCCAGAGCTGCAATAATGTCTTCTTTGCTTCTTTTTATTCCCCCCTTCTCCCCCACCTCCTTCGTTCATCCCAAGGAAAGTCTGCTTGTGTTAGTATCATGCACCATGATTTTCTGCTTTTTATACAAAGCAAAGTCTCCTTTTTGCCTGTAGATGAAAAGAGGCTTCCATTTGAATCTGTGACTTCTAACCTTGAACTGAATACCATCTCAAGGAAAATGGAACACTAGAAAGTAAACCTAGTGGCTTCCTATGCTACACAAAATGCAGTGGGCCATCCTGAGCACAGTGCTAGCTTGTAGGATTGCTGGAGGTTAATTATTGCTATTATTACTGTTGTTAGTGTTGCGATTATTGACTATGTGTTATATATTCATGTATTTAGCATTCATTCATTTAACAAACATGGCACCTCTAATATTCTGGGCAGAGGATATAGCAAAGTCTCTCCTTTCCTGGGGTAGATGTCTTAATAACTGATCAAAGAATAAATACCTGTTCAGTTAAAAAAAAAACATAATCTACAGGGAAGAAAGATAAGGAAATATGGAGATAAAAGTAACATGGGATATGGTGATATTTTGTTTGTGATATAACAAAGTTTGCCTGAAGATCAGAGTGCAGAGCTAAGCCACTAGTTAGCCATAAAGGCCAGGCAGTGGTGGCACATACCTTTAATCCCAGCACTGGGGAGGCAGAGGCAGAAGGAGCTCTGTTAGTTCAAGGCCACACTGGGCGACACAGTTTGATCCAGTCTAAAAAGAGAAACAGAAGGCAGTGATGGCTTATACCTTTAATACTAGTACTTGGGAGTCACATGCCTTTAATCCCAGCACTAAGGAGGTGGAGACAGGAAGGCTGGGCAAAGAGAAGAATATAAGGTAGGAGACAGGAGCATCCCAGTCAATCTGAGAATGTCTAGGGACAGGTTCACCCCTTTGGTCTAAGGATTCAGTAAAAGTAAGAACTAGTGGCTGTCTGCTCTGCTTCTCTGATCTTTGAGCATTTACCCCTATGTCTGACTCTGGGTTTTATTAAGATCAATTAGAATTTTCTCTACAATGAAGAGATTTGGATGTGATCGAAATTGTAATCATTTTAAGTATTAGATTCTGACATTTAGCTGAGACTTGTAATTTTAGGGTACTACTTTTTTTTATTTTATATAACCAAGTTCATTTAAATGAAAACAAAAATTTATAGACAATATTTGGGAATTTGGGCATTGTTCTTTCCAAACTACTTCCTGCTGGTAAGGGGAGCTTTCATGGGGAATTCGAAGAAGATTCAGTCTGTAAGGCTGCTTTGTCCAGCTGTTTTGAATGTACGATCTTAGGTTACTACTTTTAAGGCTCACCAATTTTCAATTCTAATTGGGAGAGTTATAAAGTCAAAGACCTATTAAGATACATAGTCAGTGATTTCAGTCATTGGGCCACTCTAGTACCATATTATCAGCATACCATAGAACTGGAATAACACAAATTCTTGGAAAACAATGGCAAATAGTTAAGACAGTCTTCCATGACCATGTGCATCTATGGATAGGGAATATCATTTCTCTTTAGGTGCAAGAAGACCTTAGGTATGAGTTTGAAGGGGATGATAAAAATCAGATTAGGATTTAGAAATGCACCTGACATGACTTACATTACATACAGGTACTTTTCAGATTACCCCAAAGTTGCATCTCAAAAACTCATCATGAACTGAAAGCACAGTAAGTTAGCAATGCATTTAATGTAACTGTCATACTTACCTTCCTGAAATATGCTCACAATATTTACATTAACCAGATGGGAAAGCCATCTAACACACAGCTCATTTTGTGGGAAAAAAAAAGTGAGGCACTTCATCTAACTTGTTGAATTCGGTTGTGAAAGCTGTTGGGAGGGGATGATGGAATGGTTGCACAGATATGCTTGAGTGAAGAGTCTTATGACAAGCCACTGTAAGCAGAACACTGTCTAGTCTGAGAGGATAGAGGAACATTAAATTTGTTCTGCTTATTTCAGCTTATTTCACCTG
This sequence comes from Phodopus roborovskii, assembly GCF_943737965.1. Classification (NCBI taxonomy): domain Eukaryota; kingdom Metazoa; phylum Chordata; class Mammalia; order Rodentia; family Cricetidae; genus Phodopus; species Phodopus roborovskii. The sequence goes on along the minus strand of NW_026126417.1, from coordinate 6,121,703 downwards.
ATTACAACTTCTTGCTGTTCCCTAGCTTAAAGAAAGCTGATCTTTCATTTACCATCAGTCAGGTAAGACTGACTGTACTTAAAGAGAATTGATTTTCTGCACTAGGCTTCTCAGTAGCTTTATTCAGTTATCCCATGAAAAGGAGGAGTTCTGAGGATAAAACATATGTAGTATTTCTCATTTCATTTGTAAATCCTACAATGCTAAGTGGGAAGTATATATTATAGTATTTCCTTCTGTATATCATATCATTGTTCCTAAAAGCAGAGCAAGTCTTAACTCATTAACAAACACTGGGAAAAATACTTGGTAGCTAACAACATTTGTCACCAAGAAAGGAGAGTCATACTATATACTTACCACGTGATCATAATGATGAGGACAGTTGATGTACTTTTAAATATACCTATGGCATATAGGTCACTATACATGCCATTACTTTTGCTACTGAAATGAATCTCTATAAAGTTAGAGTCAATGCCTATTCAGTATTAAATGCCTTGCATATAAAGAATTCCTAGAACAAAATAAGTACTCAGTAATGATGAAATCATGATGGATGAATAAATAAATTAATGGTTATTTTAATCGCATGGATGAATGTTTTTGGTTGGAATGGAACATGAAGGATTTAAAAAGTCCTAACTGGTTGAATGATATCTACTGATCTCTGTCTAGTGACCCAGATGTGGCCTTTGGACTTCTCATAAATCTTGTTGTCACCTGATATCCTTTAGTAACTGGGCTTGGTGGTGGGGGTTAGGGGCAAAAGGTCTGGACCAAACAATGAAGAAGTGGAAAAGAAATAACCTTGAGAGTTAATCAGTCTCAGTTTGAAAAGAGAAGTCTTCCAAATTGGAAGTTTCGTAACAACACAGTCTAGTAATATTAGGTCTTCTATTTTCTAGACTCAAGAGTTCTGCTTACCTCTTTTCTTATTTGTATCAGGACATCACTGAAGACAGAAGAGGTAACTACACTAAAGAAAGCCACTGAGATGCAGAAAAGAGAGTTCCAGTGAAGTTGCAAAGCAAGCCCTGACCTTCTGGATTCACCTATGGGAAACCAGAGTCCCTAGACAATACACAGAAGTTTTGAAAACCTTAGTTTTTTCTTTTGTAATATGAAGCTGGTTCCTAGTTTCTGAAGTTTTCCTAAGAACTAAATGAGGTATTAAATGCGGAGAATGAGTCTAGCAATGCAGACTAAGATGGTTTGAACTCATGATACCCTTGCTCAAATGCTGGGAGTGCAAATGTGGGCCACTGTGACTAGCTGTGCAACTTTGAGATCTTTTCTTATCCCTAGTAAATGTGTGATTAAAAAGAAGGAGGAGGAGGGAGGAACAAATCCTTATACTTTACAAGTCAGGAGAAAGAATATATACCTATCTCATTGTATATACTTAGCAGTTTTAGCTCACAAGACCAGAAGAAAATTTCACCTTTTCTGTAATGTAAATCAGCCTGTGGAGCAGTTGTATCAGTGGTTCTGAAAGCATCTATGTGTGTCATGGCACTGAAAGCGATGCTTGGTCTTCCCTGTTGTCAGACAAGAAACATGTTTCCTCTACCAACTTGACCTCACTGAGAAACTACCCTTCTGGAATTTTATTCTTGGAAAGCCTTATGGATAAAACACATTGTACTCTAGTTTTATGTCAATTCCACACAAGCTAGAGTCATTAGAGAGGAAGGAGCCTCAATGAAGAAAATGCCTCCATGAGATTGTGCTATAGGTAAGCCTGTAAAGAATCCTCTTAATTGGTGATTGGTAGGAGAGGGCTCAGACCATGATGGATGGGCCATCCCTGGGCAGCTGCTCCTGGGTTTTATTAGAAAGCAGGATAAGCAATCCAGTAAGCAGCACTCCATGGTCTCTGCATCAGCTCCTGCCTCCAAGTTCCTCCCCTGCTTGAGTTCCTGTCCTGACTTTCTTTCCTGATGAACTATGATGTGGAAATATAAGCAGAATAAACCCTCCCCAAGGTGCTTTTATCATGGTGTTTCATCATCATGGGCTTAGTAATCCCAATTAAGACACACACCTACTTATTTTTATAAGTATATTCTATTTTTCCACTTTACTAAAAAAAAAAAAAAAAAAAAAAAGTGTTGATGATTCCTAGAAGTCTTCTTGGAATCTAGGGAAATCCCTTATGTATAATATATAATTGGCAAATAGGGGTAATTTGATTTCTCTTTTCCTATTTGTATCCTTTTAATTCCCATTCCTGCTGGGTAGGATGACTGATTGCTACTCTCTGTTGACAGCTTGCAGAGTACCTTCTAACACTAAGGGAGCCAGTCCTCAGGGAGGTGGCTTCTAGATCAGATTTTTCCAAGTTCCATTATAATTGCATGGTGTCTTCAGAAATAGGATCTTACCATCAAGTCTGGGTAGGAACCAAGGGCAGTGGTTTATATTGTTTGGGGAGTCTTTTGGACTTGTTTGATCAACAATGTAAAGAAAGGTTTACCATGCCTAGCGTAGGGATTTTTGTTAGTCTATGACTTCAGTTAATCATTTATATATGTATCTACATATATTATAGAATCTGTATTTTTAAATAAATATTAACATGCTTAAATGCTTCCCTATTCCTTTTTATATAATCTTTAGTATGTATCATCCCTCCTCCCTCCCACTCCCACTCCCTCCACTCCCTCTGTTTCCTTCCCTTCTTCCTCCCCAGATAAAGTCTTTCTTTCTTTCTTTCTGGTTTGTTTTTTTTTTTTTTTTTTTGCATTTTCCCTTTCATGACATTGGAGTCCCACTATCCCCATCTTTATAGCAATAGCATGTACCAGCATGTTGTTCACTGGATTCCCCCCAAAAGAGATCAAAGTAAATCTTGTACTTAAAGAAATTTAATATATTATTTTGTTGTATCCCAAAGCAAGATGTTTCTAATACAGTTTATTTTCTTTAAAGCTGGGATAGAGAAGTAGAGTTGGTCAACATATTTTTGTTTTTATATAACATTTAAGCTGGGAATTTTGTATTTTCTTGCCAAATCAATTAAGAACACATTTATTACTTTGTATTGTTTGAACTAACTTCTATAATGTTCAAATTTTCAATTAAAAACATAAAATTCTTTTAAGCTTAAAATCAAAAGCTATGTGGCCATCAATACTACTTCTATTCTGAGGCTTTGTTTTGTCATTCTGAAAATGAAGGAACTAATGTAGACCATGTCCAAGTCCTTTGTGTGAGTTAACATAACTAATCATGTCATGCTTGCTAATAGGAAGTGATGATGAACATTTCTGGTCTCCTTGTTTTTATGCTGTTATGATTTTTAGTAGGCTTAGTAAACATTGCTTTTCAACACAGTCACTCGGATTAGAACATTAGTAAAGACACAGTAGAACTCCTTCCTTGGTTAGTACCAATGTGCATCCAAAGCCAAATTCTAAAAATAACATGCTGTGTTGATAACAGACATGTTAGTCATTTCACAAACTACATCATTTAAATATTATTAAAAAGTTCTGAAACAGTTATCTAAAAATGGAAAACAAATGTATAAAGAATTTTAATGGGTTGCCCAAGGTAACAGAGCTAGCAACTCACAGATGTCACAGTAGCAATTTACTTTTATAAGGTATTGATTAGCAGAGAGACACTGAGTTGATGTAACTGAATGTAAGTTCTTTAATAGCCTGGAGGTTATAAATATTTTCACCTAAGACCCTTCAAAATCTCAGGCACTGTTATTAGACTCCTCCTTTTGTTCCTTCCATAAGAGACCACACACTGGGAGCACAGAGCTTACCTGGTAACATGGATTCCATGGCATAATGCAGGGAGTTTCAACACTGAAATTAAAGGAATCAAACATAAAATGCAAATTTTGCATTTCTCTTAAAAAAAAAAGAAAAGAAAAATCAGAGACAGTGACCTTAGGTTCCTGCCTAGCAAGAAATGACCAGAGTCTTGAAGCTTATTGTCTCCATTGCAACTTCCTTAAGTTATAAAAGGTGTTGTCATGGGCTGGTGGGTGCCAATAGTCTCACAAGCTGGTGAGAGGAGGCCAGGCTGGCTGGAAAGGAAACTCACGTGTAGCCATGGCTAATGTCCTTGTGCAGTGTGGTTCATGACTGTCTTAGCCAAGCAACTCTTCTGAGAGTGATGTACAGATTTTCTGGTTTGATGCAAGCCTTAAAAGTTCTCTCTAATACTGAGGCCCGATGGCAGGCAATTAATTTATTGAATTCCATGAACGTTGAAATTCTGTACTTAGCCAGCTTTACTTTGTGCTTCACTCACTGACTTCCAAATGTCTTTTAATTTATACCCTTTAACTCTACTGAGCTATTAGAATAAGGGGAGAGGGTATCTTGATGGCTTTCAAAACTACTCAAGAAATAGAATGGAAAATGGGCAGGCTAAAGGTATGAATCATGGGAACAGTATAACCCTGACCATATCAAAATATCTGCTGGTAAACTTCAGTTCTTTCATTATAATTTAAACTTTTCATGGACCTCCTTAGACTCCAACTCTACTCATGATGCATATAAACTGCAGATTCAAGTTCCAAAAATTGATCTATTCTTTCCATAAATTTTCCCTCCAAATTCATAGCTTAGCCTCTGTCAATCTATTTCCTTCTCATAAACACTATGAGCAATTATCTGTTTGGTTCTCCTCATTTCTCATGTAGCATTGGCATATACTCTATGCAAAATCAGCCACATTGGATCATCATGAAGTGCTTTCTTCTGGGAGAATCAAGCCCACTCTGCACTTTAGCCTGTTGCCTCCTGAGCATTTTGTTCTCAAAAAAAAAATTTATAGAAACTGAAACATCATCGTCTTATACTATAACCTTATTCAGAAATGGAGTCCTTTGAAATCTAATTACTAATATGTGGCCAGAGTACACTGGGGCCACAATCCAAAATGATTGGTGTTCTTCCAAAAAAGAGACATAGAGAAGACAGCAAGAAATGACACCAATAGAGACTTCTGCAAAATATACCAGAGATGTCAAAACACCTGAAGCTAGGAGGCAAACACAAACACAGAACAGAGTTTTTCTCAGTTCCTCTATGAGGAAGAAACTTCAAAGGGCTGCATTTTTGGAATCTTAGCTATTACAAATATGAAATAATACATTTCTTCTCTTTTAGGTCACTCTGATTGTGGTATTTGTTATAGCAACTACAGGAAACAAATGTGTTTCAATCAAAATCATTGAACGCCTCGACTGTTAAACTAGTGTACTGATGTTGGCTTCTAGAGAATAAGGCCTAGTGCTGATGCCTTGGTTTTGGCCTAGTCTTTACAGAGTGGAAGAACTGAGTAATTGCAGACTGTTGCTGTTCTTTTCTATGTCTTAAATACAGGAATCTATCCCCCCCAACACACACTTTGTTGACTGTTACTTGGTTCACTGTGTCTACTCCATCCCACAGTAACATGTTGAGAGCAAAAGTTTTGAGCAATGAATGATACTTTGACCCTCTCCTTTGATTAGTCAATATTTTCACCAGATTAATAGAATGTTCACGTCATTAAGAAAGCAGATACAGCAGAAGTAAAATAACGTTTTGTTTCCATGGAATTTTTGCTTTTACATATCTGGACAGTATAGTTGAGGTTCAGCTTCTAAAACTAAGGAGAAAACAAACACAGAGTACATAGTTGTTACTGAACCACAAAGGTGGGGAAAAGGTTTCAGTGGGAAGAGAGTGATCACTTGGTGGAAAATCACACCCCCAGTTGGAACTTCAGTTGTTCAAGAGTGAGAAGTGGAAAAATGTCCTCTTCTTCTGTTATAGAGTGTTAAGCCTCCATTGTCCTGAAATATGGCAATGTCCAAAAGATAGACAGGTTGAGCCCCTCTAACCTGAAAATTTTAAGCCCTTACAAATCCAAATGTTTTTGAATATATATATATTATGTACCAAGAAGAAAATTCCCTCCCTGACCTTATGATGGTATATACTCAAAATGCAGATTAAGTAAACATGTATAAAATTAGCTTCTAGATATGCATATAAGGTCTATGTGGAACATAAATGTATTTCATGTTTAAATTTGGGTTTCATACCCAAAGAGTGTCATTATAAGTATGCAAATACTTCACAATCCAAAATAAAAATAAAATCCTAATATCTGAAGCATTTTCCAGTCCTAAGTATCTTGGAAAAGGACATATAACCTATAGGAAGCCATAGCCTAAGTATTCGTATTTGTTGCTTTGCAGAGTCTTGTTCATAAAGAATGTGACTTCCCTTGGTGACAGCTTTTATAAGCTTGACAAATGTTGTTGACATTGATTTCTCAGCCCACCACCAGAGATACAAACAGGTGGAAATTGAGCTACAGAGAGGCTTGAGATATGGCTGCCTCAAGAAGACCTGAACAAGTACAACACCAGACATGCTTATATGGAAGGGAGACATCTTATGGAGTCCAATCCCTAAAAAAGAAGAACTAAGGATGACTAAGGAATGCTGAGAGTAGGAGAAATAGCCTTACCCAAGGATGAGCCTAAATGGTTATTCAGTTCCAATTGGTCACTTGTGAAATCATGTGCATACAAATAACATTACATGGACTATTTAAAGTGCATTAACACATATTTCATATATATGCAGCAATAACAATTAAAGGAAAAGAAGCCATGAATTTGAGAGGGAGAAAGTTGGGGGAGGACATAGAAGTTGGAGATAGGAAAAGGAAGGAGGGCATATTATGGAATGATATTTTAAAACAAACTTCTTTTTAAAGTGACTAATGCTGGTAACACACACCTCTGACCTGAGCATTCTGGAGGCTAAAGCAATTGAATCTTTCTCTTTTCTCTTCTTTCTTTCCCTTTTCTTCCCTCAGGCTTTCTTCTGTCTATTTCATGCCTCCCTTTCTTCTTTCTCATATGCTCCATGGTCATATGTTTTATGGACAAATTCAATGATACAGGGCACAGAAAGGAAAAGATAAGAAACATGAATAATTTTAAATACTGTCAACAGATTAATATTTAGGAAGTTGAATGTTTCTCAATGCATTTGTTTTAGTGAATTGTGTGTGTGTGTGTGCGTGCATGTGTGTGTGTGTCTATTTCCAAACAGTCAATTTTGTAGGCAATGTGAGAACTTTTAAAAGACTTATTTCCACCTCTCTCATTCTCTCTCTCTCTCTCTCTCTCTCTCTCTCTCTCTCTCTCTCTCTGTGTGTGTGTGTGTGTGTCTGTCTGTCTGTCTGTCTGTCTGTGTGTGGGGGGGCTATGTCAGATGAGTGCAGGTGCTTGAAGATGCCAGAGCAAGGTGTCAGATCTCTTGGAGCTGAAGTGACAGGCATCTGTAAGTCACTCCTAATGGCATGAGTCCTCTGCAAGAGCAATATATGCCCTTAATCATGTAGTCATCTCACCAGCCCCGAAATCTAAGAACTTCTAAATTACATTTTGTTTAGTTAGTATGGGGGAGGCTGGTACATGAGCCTGCCAGGGCACATGTGCAAAGGTCAGAGAACAATATGTGGCAGTTGGTACTTTCCTTACAACATGTGGGTCTCAGGAGATCAAAGCTCAGGTGGTCAGGCTTGGCAGCAAATGCTTTTACCTGCTCAATTAACAGAACCAAATACGAGAATTTTTACAAACTTTTATTAACTCTTAAAATATCTTAGAAATACAACTTCTTTCACATTAGAATATACTCATCAAATCAACAGTTTAATCTATGTCCATCTCATATATACTACTATTTTACAGGGGTCTGACATAGGAGATAAGCTGCACAGGAACCCGTGATCTAATAGACTTGATTTCCATGTTCTTCTTTCCTTTTTGTATCAGTAGGAAAAATTCATTTTCTACTCCTTTGGAGTGTAAATAGGTACCTAGAACTCAATAACTAAGCAGGCTTTAGCTTGCCAAGTTACCTATGGAGTAAAAAGTCCTGCGGCAATGGGATAGCAGCCACCTAAGCATTGTCAGACAAAGGTTTTAACAGAAGAGGGGCATTAAGCTTCAAGCATGGCTCCCAATTTGTCAAAAATAACAAAGCTGGAACTGAACTCTGATCAGCTGAAGTTTCTACAGCACAAAGAAGGCTTCTCTTTCTGAAAGCTGGAAGCATAGCCCCAAGGACCACACAGCTTGAATGAAGAAGGCAGGTTCTATCTGCCTTGTTCTGTCTGGCTTTCTACCAGAAGGAAGACTAGCATTAAGATTCAGTGCAGCTGTACAATTTGTACTCCCACCAGCAATGGAGGAGTGTTCCCTTTACTCCATATCCTCTCCAGCATAATCTGTCATCAGTGTTTTTTATCTTAAGCCATTCTGACAGGTGTAAGATGGTATCTCAGAGTCATTTTTATTTGCATTCCCCCAATTATTAAGGATGTTGAACAAATCAGTTTCTGTCAGATATGGGGTTGGTAAGGATGTTTTCCCATTCTACAGGCTGCCATTTTGTTTTCTTGACCATGTCCTTTACTTTACAGAAGGTTCTTAGTTTCAAGAGGTTTCATTTATTGATTTTTGTTCTCAGTGTCTGTGCTACTGGTGTTATATGTAGGAAGTAGTCTCCAGTGTCCATGCATTCAAAGCTACTTCCCACTCTCCTATCAAGTTCAGTGTAAATAGATTTATGTTGAGGTCTTTGATCCATTTGAGTTTTATGCATGGGGATAGATATGGATCTACACAATGGCGTATTACTCAGCAGTAAAAGAACAATGACATCTTGAAATTTTCAGAAAAATCGATGAAACTAGATAAAAACCATTTTGAGTAAGGTAACTCAGACCCAGAAAGACAAACACAGTATGTACTCATGAATAAGTAGATATTAGACATAAAGCAAAGGATATTCAGGCTACAATCTACAACCACAGAGACACTAGGTGAAAAGAAGGAATATAAGAGGGACACACATGAAGATCCCAAGAAGGGGAAATAGTTCACATATCCTGGGTAAACTGGGAGTGGGGATAGAAGGGAGCAGATGGGGGATGGGAACATGAGCGTTCAAGATGGCCCAGTTGGGGGAGGGACAGAGAGGGAGAGCAATGAAAAAGATATCTTGATAGAGTGAGCCATTATGAGGGTATGGAGAAATGTGGTGCTAGGGAAACTCCCAGGAATCCAAAGGATGACCCCAGCTAAAACTCTTAGTAATAGTGGAGAGGGTGACTGAACTAGCCTTCCACTATAATCAGATTAGTGACTACCCTAATTGTCATCAAAGAACCTACATCCTGTAACTGATTGAAGCAGATGCAGTGATCCACAACCAAGCACTGGGCTGAGCTCCTGGAGTTCAGTTGAAGAGAGGGAGAAGGGATTAATTGAGCAACTGGTGGTGGTGGGGGCAAGATCATGATTTGGAAAACCACAGAGACAGCTGACCAGAGTGGGAGCTTATGAACTCTAGGCTGATAGCTGGGGAACCTGCACAGGACTGAACTAGGTCCTCTGAATATGGGTGACAGTTATGAGTCTTGATCTGTTGGGGGAACTCCTGGCAGTGGGATCCAGATCTATCCCAGATGCATGAAGTGGATTTTTGCAGTGCATTCCTATGGTAGGATATCTTTGTCCTGTCTCAACTTGGTATGCCAGACTTTGTTGACTCCCAAAGGGAGGCCTTACACTCTCTGAGGAGTGGATAGGGGCTGGGATGTGGAGAGGTAAGGGGGATGAGAGAAGGGGAGGAAGGGGAACTGGTATTGGCATATACAATTTTAAAAATTTTAATTAACAAAAAGATTCAGTGGAGCAGAGTCGTCAGGGGCTACCCAGTGAGTCAGGGAGCTCACTGGAGTCAGTCTCTAGAGATTGCCCAGAGGTTGTAGCCTCCAATAGCCTGCAGATAGGAATTCACTGAGCAGCTGCTTTCAGCTTTCAAAACCTATTGATGATGAGCATGGCAATATGTTTAAGTTAATTTTATCCCATTTAAAGTTGTTAATTTTGAGATGACAATAAAGTACCTCCGATTTGTATTCTTAAGTTTTTCATCATTTTTAAGGGCAGCATACAAAAGGGCAGGTTTTGATGTGGCATATTTATACAATTGTGTCATTACAATTTATTTTCATTTATTTTCCCTCATCTACTATCCTTTCCTCTGCCCTATTCTCCCTGTGGCTGATCCCCTTTATTCCTCTAGATAATTCCCCTTTCTGTTTACTTATCACGTACATTCTGTTACCGTCTCCATATCCCCATAGGATCTTTTCTTCCTCTCTCATAAGACCCTTTCTATTCTTATGATGTACATATGTAAGCATATATACACATACATAATTTTAAAACTATGTTCTACATATGATAAAAATATAGTGCTTGTCTGAGTCTGGTTTATTTAACTCAACACTGATGAGTTCCAGTTCCAAATACTATTCTAATAAAGCCATAATTTCCTTTTTCTTAATGGCTATGTGGAATCCTATTGTGTATACGCACCACATATTCTTCATTCATTCATTGGTTGGACACTTGGATTTACTCCCTTTCCTGACTATTGTGAATAGTGTAGTAATAAGAATGCATGTTCTAGTATCTCTGTCATATACTAACTTGGAGTCTTTCAAGCATATATCCAAGAATGCTGTAGCTTAGTCATATAATAGTTCTATTTTTGTTTATCTGAGAGACACAGTGACTATAACAGTTCACACCCCAATCATCAATATACAGGGTATATACATTCTCATCTACATTTGTTGTCATTTGTCCACTTAATAACAGCCATTTTGACTGGGGTGAGATAGGATAAAAGAGCAGTTTTAAACTACAGTCTCCAGATGGATGAGATTGTTGAAAAATCTATCGTCTCTTAGTATGTCCTAGCAATATGGTATTCCATCCTCTGATTTCTTCACAAAGAATACACATCAGAAACTATTACTTCTACCATGATCTGCCTGGCAGATGTATTTCTTTTTGTGTCAAATTCACATAACTATACCCAGAATTATTATATAATACTGTATCTATCTGTAGTTCTTCTTCCAGGTTTTATACTGATTAAGACACACTGCTCATGGTTGTTAACCACTTATTTCACAGGCAGTAATGTATATTTTTGTGATGTGTGTATATATATATATATATATATATATATATGTATATATATATATATATATATATATATATATATATATATATATATATATATACACACACACATCATGGATGTTGGAGTAGGCTGAACTTATGTCTGAACCTCAGACTTACTTTTAAAACCGTAGGTATTGGGAAAGCCATTTTTATAATTCCAACTCTAAGTTTCTTCACCATCAGATATATGTGTTTATACTTACCACAATTTTGTAAGGATTAAATTAATTAATACCCCAACACCCATTCTCATCTTTAGATATGCCATTTAAATTAAAACATTTTCTATTTAAGTCTATTGCTGATGTTTTCCTCTGTGGGTTTTTTTTGTTGTTGTTGTTGTTTTGTTTAGTTCATTGAACTTTTCATTTACAACATTTTCTGTTTTTAAAAAAATTCTAAATTTCATTATAGAGGAGGACATGGAGATGTTATGTAGAATATCCAGAGGAAATGAATAAATTCCTAGACATATATTATCTTCCAATATTAAACCATGAGGGTGTAAGTAGTTTAACCAGATCCATAACAATCAATAAAGTTGAAATGTCATATGGAAAAGTTTCTCAGCAGCAGGAAAGAGGACTTCAGGAAAAATTAGGAAGCCTACCCCCCACAGTGAGCAAAAGGGAGAGGAGTAGAGAAAGAGAATGAATGAGAACAAACATAATATATGAAATGTCATGATGAAACCAGTAAGCTAAGCTGAAATACTAACAATAATACATAAAAAGTTTCCCAACAAGGAAAAACCCACAACTGATGGAGTCGGTACTGAATTCTTTCAGATCTATAAAGAGCTGACATCCATGCTCCTCAAACCATAGGAGCAGTGCCAAACTCTTTCTATGAAGTGTGTCTATCAACAAAATACACAACTGGAAAAATCCTAATTGCCCTTCCTTTGGGCGCCTTTATGCTATAATAACATTCTTTGGTGATCTCAGATAAAACCATTTCCAAGCATTCCTTCACCCAATCCTGTTTAGCTCCGTGGGTGCATGGGCACACCAGTTACTTTTCTGTTTGATAAAATGCCATGGCCAAAGGCAACTTATAGATGAAAGTGTTTTATTTTCATATATATAGAGGAATGAGTTCATCATGGTGAGGAGGCATGGCAGCAGGAACAGGAAGCGGAGAGCTCATGCTTTCAATATAAAGAGAAAGAAGAAAGAACGAACTGGAGGTAGAGTGATGCTGTAAACCCTCCAAGCCTGTCCACAGTGACATTCTTCCTCCAGCAAGTTTCTACATCCTAAAAGTATCATAACCTCTCCAAATAGCCCCACAAACTGGAAAGCAAATGTGCAAAATGACAAGCTTATAGGAGATATTGGCACTACTGTCATACATGATTGCCATATTTTCAGTTTTTGAATACAAACTTCATTCTTGTGTTCCTTTTTCTCTAGCCATCACTCAGAGACATCTACAAAGTCTTTCTTCCCTGGAAATGACTTCAGTTTTTGACCCTTGGAACATGAAAAAGGACTGGACAGGCATTTGCCTAAACAAGTCCAATCTGTTTCCTGAATACTTCTCAAGTCACAACCCAGACTGTCCTACTGGGAGAGTCATGATGTCTTAACAATGCATGAGGAGTTATGGAGAGTTAAAGGCCATCTAAGGCCCTTTAGAGCAACATTGTCATATAGATGTGTGTTGATTAGAATGAGAATGGCTCTCGTAGGCTTGTATGTTTGAATGCCTGGACCTGGTTGATAGCAGTGTTTGGGCAGGCTCAAGATGTGTTGAAAGATGTATGGACTGGGAGTAGATTTTGGGGTTTCAGAGAACTCTCGTCATTCCCATCATGCCTCTCTGCCTCCTGATTATGGTTTGAGATATGAGTTATTTCTGCTGCCATGCTCTCATTCCACCATCATGGACTCTAACCCTCTAGAATTGTAAGCCAAATTAAATACTTATTTATAGATTTCTTTGGGCATGCTGTTTCATCACAGCAATAGAACAGTGACTAGTACAACATGCAATGAAAAGCTGAATTAATTTAATCATGAATTTCAACTATTTAGTTGTCACACTTTATCACATAAAAGAAGCCAATAGAATATTTTGAAATATATTTTATTCTGTTCAGTGTGCTTAAATATGAATTATATCAATGACTGCATCATTTCTGAATGAATGTAATATGGAATTATTAAGGAAATAATATTTAAATCCTTCTTTTTGTACTATGTCTTTAGAAATTGGCATTTTCTCTTTTAAGCACAGCAACTCATTCTTAACTCATTTTAAAGGTGAACAGTTCCATGTAGCTAGGGAATTCTCTTCAGAACAGCCTGACTCCACAGCTACAGATCCCAACATGCTTTGTGCTCCAGGTTAACCAGCTTTGGATACAACTTTTTTGTGCAATAAGTAATTGAGTGATACATATGCCTTTGTGAATTTATCAATGATATTACTCAATAAAAAGGAGGCATAGATACCTCTACTGCCTTCTGCCCTCAACTCCAGTTTATTTACTAGTCTCTCTGAGAACATTTGTAAATAGGAAAGGGTTTTGTCAACAGAGCAGTGTTTCCCCCAAGCTTATTAGTGTTATTTCAGCCAGCTTTCCTTTGAAGTATACACACTATCTCAGCCAGTATGTACTTGAAGAATGAAAATGTACTTGAAAAGCAAAAAGCTTTCGATAAACATAATGATGGACTCTTTCCAGGGGTTTTATCCCCAGGCACCCCGGAGACCTCTAAATAGGGAAACAGATCTTTATGGGAGCCAGGCTTGCTCTAGTGGCTATTGCCAGAGTAATTTATGGCTAAGATTTGGTGAATTTCTAGCTAAGGTAATTCATTCCCAGAACCTGTCAAGGATGTCTACATTGCCTGTCAGTGATTATTGGTCCTGGCTCAGGGAAGCCTCTCCAACAAACCCAGCTAACAGGGTGATGACCTAGGATTCAGGAGATATTTTGCAATTGGCAAGTTGCTGTGGGATGAAGAAAAATGCAGATAAGAGATATTTCTGTATGGCTTATAATGGGTTTTTAAATTTTATTATTATGTTTTACTTCCCTCTGAAGTAACACACAAACTATTGGATAAATTCAGAAATAAGAGGCTAGAATTGTCATGTAAACCAAATCAGTAACAAGATCTTTAAGGGTGGTAAAGGAACAAACTAGGAAAATAAACAGGCAGGTTTTTTTCTGAACTGTTTAGAGAATTACATCTGTTTGGCCTACCCTTCTTTGTACTGTGAATGAGTGATAAATCTTATTATTTTTTAGCCAAGATATTTTTTTTTATCTTTCACAAAGTCCAGGTACAGGACTCAAAGGTTATCCAGTTCAATCATAAACTATTCAAAGTCTTTATGTGACTCATGATGCTGTAATTTGAGTGGATGGATGTTAGTGAGTATCAAATGTTATTAGGCCTAAAAAAATTCAAGCTCAAAAAAAACAAAACAAAACGAAAAAAACCTTAAGCTAGCTTCAAGGAATGATACTGACTGACTCTTTTTTCTTTTCTTCTTGGCCAACTTCAGCCTAAGAAGTGGGCCCAACCAATGTAATATAAAAATAACACTTCACTGGATAAGAAGGATTTTCTATGATTTGTATTGGTAGGTAAAGCCAGCCACTGAAACTCTGGCTGAGAATCTCAGTGCTCTGGGCAATTCCTTGACTAGGCTGATATGTGTAGTAGGGATAACTGATGTGACAAATATCACAAGCTCTGACTTTTCTTAAGAGCTAAAATAGAGGAACTGCTCAGGGCCATATCTTTGCCCAGGAGCTATGATAAATACTTTTAACACCTATAATTCTCCAGACATCATTGGGGTTACTCTTTCCTCTTTCTAGGCTTATTGCAAATGTGCAATATGATTGTATTTCCACAGAAGGTCATGACATGTCTATGATATTATGGGAAGATTAAAAGACGGACATCAGTTTGAAAAGTGAGCCATTGACAGGCTCATGCTCATGTATTCCAAAAGATAGGAAGAGGATTTTTATTGAAATGGTCTCTCTCTTCCCAGTTTGCCACACTGACAGAAACTTCCCCAAGATTTCATCATGCCTGTTTCACAAACCTCCTAACAGCTCTCCAGTGCCTGCAGCATAATGTATAAACACCTTTGCTGGGGGATTATAGGCTGTCACCATCTGACCTCAATCCATCAGTTCACCCTCTTATCAGGTTACATCCCTCCATGTACTTCTAGGATGTTTTAACCCTGTAAACATCTCATCAGTCTTTGAATTCTGCATGCATTCTCTGTTTTTCCCCAATCCTTCATCTGTGGTTTTGATGTCAATTGTCCTTCCTAGTCTTTGTTGTTCTGTTGAAATATTACTCTTAATATACTGTTTAGTCCTTAATTCGTAATTCTGATTTTGATTGAATTTCATTATATAAATATAGAAAACCATATCTGTAGCTTCATTTATAAATTTCTTGATAAGGACTACACCTTACTAATTTTTGCTTTTCTCGTGCTCTCTATTCTTCAGTCTCAATCACTGTGTGTATTCAGCTTAATCCTCATTGGGTAAAGAAATGGGTGCTAATTTAAGTCATGTATGTTACCTGTGTCTCCACCTTGCATTTTTAGAGTAATTCATAAATGGCCCACATCTTAAGTACTAGGAGATTATTTGGAAGAAGGTCCTTGTGGGAGAAATAACACTGAATCCAGAGTCATATGTATATTTGAGTGTTGGTGGATAAGGCAATGAATGAATCTAGTGGTTTGAACAACTACAGACTGTCTCTCAGTTATTCATTTCCTCTCTTTTGATTATAAGCACTCAAGTTTTAGCTGAGCTTATGACTACCCAGTTGAAGAGTACATTATCTTGTAATCCTAGAAATTAGATATCAAAGTTTGGGTCTCTTCTTCCTCCTCCCCTTTGCCTTCTCCACCTCTCCTCTTTCTTTTGTTCCTCCTTCTATTAGTAAGAAACCAAAGTGATTCTTTTAAGTGTCATATCCTATCAACACACCCCCCACTATTGCTTATCAAACCCTCCCAATGAAACTCATCTAACATCGTCTTAGCAATGTGCTACAATATCTTGTGATCTTGTGATCCCCTTATCTCTGACTTCTTTAATTAGTTTCCACACACCTGTTATGATTTCTTACTGTCCATCACACACCTAACACAATTATCTAGGACCCTTTACATTGCTCATTCCTTCCACATGCATAATCTTCCTCCAGATAGCCGTGGTTAATCCCCATATTCTTACACTGAGTTGAGTGTTAAATATTTACTTAAATGTTTTAAGCAGAGAAAAGCATTTTCTGATATACCCTTCCATTGTTTTTATTACTGAGACCACCTGTTAAAATGTAGACAGGAATTTATATTAACATTTTTTCCATATTACTGTATCTTCTGTATTGACTACTCAATACACAAATAGAGTAAATAGTTTCTTCAATGTTTAATTATATGTATATATGTGTCTTGCATGTAGACATACATGAGAACAACTATGGAGGTCAGAAGAAAGCATTGGATTCCCAGAACTGGAATTATAGGAGATTGTGAGCTAACCAATGCGAGTGCTGGGAACTGAACTTCTGTTCTCTGAAGGAGCGACTAGCAATCTTAACCACTGAGCCATTTCTCCAGCCTCTTTATTAACCATTTATTAAAAAAAAAAAAAAAAAAAAAAAAACAACCTGAAATCCTAGCATCATGAAGCTGCTACAACAGACCTTGGATGAGTTTATGAAACATTCCTAACACAGAGGTTGACTCTAGAAAATGCAAATCAGTCTCATTACTCTTTTGATAGGGATCCTCTGATAGCTGTCTACCACAAAGGAAACAACTTCCAATTTCCTTAGTAAGCCAGGAAAACTGCATTTACCTGCACCTCTGACTTCCTCTTCCATTCTGTTCTTTGCCATGTTTATTTCCTCATTAGAGCCTTTGTCCTTCCTGATTTTGTTTCAGAAACATTTCCCACCAGCTATGCCCTGCCCCAGAGCTTCACAGGACAACTGCCTTTTCATCAGACTCAAGTTCACAACCCATGACCTCAGTGAGGTCATCTCCAGATACCTGGACCTCTGTCTTGTCCTAGGACCACCATCCCTTCATCTCACCTTGTGCCACTTAACATCACTATGCATCTATTTCTTCACCTCTCAGTACAATTTATCTCAAATGGGAAGTCAAGTTTTAGATTGAAACCAGTCATTCCCATTTTTAACTCCTTACTCACTTCTGAACTTTTTCTGAGCAAAGATTGTTCAGGGCTCAAAAGAAAAAAAAAATGTGTCATGCTCATTTGATGTCACTATCAATGCTGAGTGTTGAGAGCCCAGAGCCCATGTCCCATTAATGAAGGAAATAGTTTTAAGTAAGAGGAGTTTTGCAGTTCCCTGGAAAGGCATGGGTCATATTGTAAAACACAAGATCCATTTTCTTTTAAGGTATGTGACCATTGACTGTTTGTGAAGCAGCAATTGTAAGTCACTGGCAGTTATGAACTGTATACAATGTAGTGTTTAATGAACATCTATTGCTAGGCTAATCATATAGTGAATTCTATATAAAAACAAACCTGCCTCCTATTTTTATTTTATTTCCTTTCTATTATATTCAGTATACTACCAAGGCACAAGCACCTCATCAATTTCAATAACAGTACTCACATTATATTTCTTAGTTACTATCGTCTCAAAGACACTTTCAACTGTCATTAAAACTGTTTGAAATTAGTGTTTTTTCCATGACACCAAATCGCATTTTGGAAAATTCTTCTGTATAAGCCTTCTCTTCAGAAAATACCCATTCTGTTTTTCCTAGTAGTTAAAACTGTTAACCCCCAAGACCAAAATACCCTTTGCTTTATTTTCAATGAGTTAGCTCATTTCCTGTTTCCTCTACTGACCAATCTGCCACCAAACAATCACAAGCCAGTCTTAAAATAATCACAGGAGTAAACAACTGATTTGAATTAGTAGGGTATCTATAATTGTGTTTCAACTAGGTTGAAAAGGGTCTGTTTCGACCTTTGGTCTCCAGTGTTGTGATTTGGTGAAACCCCATGAAGAAAAGGAAAAGGAGAAGATGAAACTGCAATGAATCCTTGAAAGATGTATTTAAGGTGAGAACAAAAGGTTCTGTCTTGCTTTCTTCTGTTCCCCATTGTGCCTGGCACACCCAGGAACACAATGGGCATGAATGAGAATGTCAGAATCAAGTGGATGCCAGGAGAGGAGCAAATGTTTTCTCTATGAGACTCTTTATTTTGACAGTCCCTCATTATCTGTGTTGTTTTCCTCCCACTGTGAAACCTTTCTGTATTCCACTATACTTAGTGTAGAGAGGCCAGACCTGGAGGATACCTAAAAATGCTGAATGGAGAGAAGGTCTAACATGTCTGCATAAGACATGTGTCTAAATTTTAATATTTTGAAGGGGGAAGAGATTGAGAGAGGGTGACAAGGAAGGGAAAAGCATACATTTGTGTATATATGCTTAATATAGTGTTTAAGTGGGTCACTAGATCACATTTCATATTGTGGAACACTAAGACATATGTTTGCTATTCACATTCACAACTCATGCTGTTGAAGTTTCATTAAGAAATCTCTGAGACGACAGCTGACCTGAACAAGGAGGAGCTAATGGGCTCTCAAACTGATAGCTGGGAATCCAGCATTGGACCGACCCCTTGAACTCAGACCCCTTGAACATGGGTCTCAGTTAGAAGGCCTGGGCAGTCTAAGGGACCTCTGACAGTGAAACCAGGATGTATCTCTGGTGCACAAAAGGACTTTGGGAGCACATTCCCCATGGAGGGATACTCCCTTAGCCTAGAGGCAGGAGGGAGGGCCTAGTCCCTACTCCAAATGACTTGATAGATTTAGATGACCTCTCCAGGAAGGCATCACCCTACATGTGGAGTTGGGGGTAGTGGGATGGGAGGGTGATTGGGGGGCATGGGAGGGTAGAAGAGAGGGAGGGAGGGACAGAGAGGGAACTGAGATCAATATGTAAAATAAGATAAATAAATAAATAAATAAAAGAAATCTCTGAGTCATAGTAAAATCTGGTCTCTTCACAATGATTTTGATAACTTCAGTTGTGTTTTCCATTCCTACTACTTTTAGATATTCATAAATCTTCCCCCCTTCTTCATTTCCCCCTCCTGTGTGTGAAATGTGATACATTTCAGCATTCTTAGCTTTTTTTTTTTCTTTTTTTCTGGAATCCAGACTTTTAAGTTCCTCCACATCTGCTATGAAACAAAATATTGATTAATGTGACTTGTAAGCCTAACTATTTAAGTAGAGTTGGTGACCAATTCCTATTTATAAAATTTTTGAGAGTTTTTTTTAATCATTTTTTTTCTAAGCTCTCTCTTTTTTTTTTTTTTTTTTTTTTTGCTTATGAAAAGATTAAAGAAAAATTATGCCGGCAATAACATTCTCAACCACATCTGCAGCTTGCATCCCAAGGCCTTTGACTAAAATCAACTCAGACTCACTTTGAGATAAAAATGTTTAACTTGGTTATTTTTGTCACTTAAAAATTATGGTGTGATATAAAAATGTAGAAAACCAAGTAATGTCCAGAAGGGAGTTCCCAGTTATGTAGACCCATAACTACAACATAAAAATAACTAGCAATAAATCATGGATAATACTTGGTTGTTCCACAGGAAGAAAATAACCCTTTAAAAAGTAACTGTCAAGGGGCTGATATTCTGCCTTAGTGTAGTAACAACAATGGTTTGGGTGAAGACTAAGAGGGTAACACTGAGGGCATAATCTTTCATTTCCTCACTCAGAGCAAGACAGGAGCTTCCAAGTGCTGCTATTTTCACAGATCACAATAAAACTGAAAACTTTGCTGTAGCTGTGCACTGTGGTGACCTGAACACACACAGAAATGGCAGACTCTTCTTCAAAGCAACCACCTCAGAGATGGCACACTTAATCCAAAAATACTGCTGTGTTCAAAACTGTAGAACTATCTTCAAAGGCTACATTCTACTATTTGGGGTGTCTTGGATATCTGCAAGTAATATTTTGGTGATGTATTTGTCATTTGTAAATATTAAAAATCTTTTAGTATCGAATCTCAAATGAAAATGCAACTTAGGGAAATGTCATTTTGTTGATTTAAGAAAGAAAGAAATAAGAGGTATTTTGAATAAATTTTTCAGAGTGACTCCAGTGGCTGTGGAAACTTTTCCTTAGGTGACATTGAACTTGAGGGGGGAAAGAGACTTCAGTAGTCTATGTGTATGGCCTCTAACTAACACAATTTTGAGGGGAACAATATTAATTTGGACATTTCCTTAATTTTATCAGTATTTTATTAAAAAACTACTTTGATTGTTTGTAGAGGTGTCTCTGTCTCCCCACAGATAAAATGAGAAAAATATGCCTGAAGGAGTTTATTTCAAAATTTGTAATTTTTCTTGAATTTGTTGATTGACTTTTTTGCTTTATTCTTTCTTTTTATAAATTTAATTTAATTTAAAAACAATTCCATTTTACATATCAATCCCAGTTCCCTCTCCCTCCCATCTTCCCTTGTCCACCCACCGACTCACCATCTCATCCTCCATCTACTCCCCAAGAAGGGTGAGGCCTTCCATGAGGGATTATCAAAATCTGTCAAGTCATTTTGGGCAGGGCCTAGGCCCTCCCCCATATATCTAGGCTAAGAGAGTATCTCTCCATGGGGAATGGGCTCCCGAAATCCATTTGTTTGCTTTTTCGAGACAGGGTTTCTCTGTATTGCTTTGGAGCCTGTCCTGGCACTCACTTTGTAGACCAGACTGGCTTTGAACTCACAGAGATCCACCTGCCTCTGCCTCCCAAGTGCTGGAATTAAAGACATGTGCCATTTACATTTTCAAACATGTGTAACGTACATTCTGCTTACCACCACCACTTATCTCTCTTGTGCCTTTCCCTCCCCTATTACCCATACTCCTTCCTATAGCTCCATTTCCCTGAGTCCATCTCTTTGTTTGCTTTTGTGATCCACTGAGTTTAATAAGAACCATTTGTGTGACCATAAGTGTGGAAATATCCACTGGAGTCTGATGGACTCACTAATGGTTTCACAACTGCAGACAGTTTACCTACAGTTGCCAACAGTTTACCAAGAAGGGCTATGCCCTTGTAAAGCATACTCTGATCTGTGATTGACAGTGGAAAGGCTAATCTACTATATGTTCATTGAAGACAACAACAGGGGCTATAAGATGATGACTGCATTATCTGTGTCATGCTCAGGACACAGCATTTCATCGTCTTTTTCTCTACCATTCATCTCTTACATTCTTTCTGTCTTCTCTTCCACAATAATCTCCTGGCTTTACATGGGTGGCATAAATGTCTTCTTTAGAGCTGAACTCTCAGCAGTCACAAATTCTCAGCACCTAGAGCAGCAGTGTGTCTCTGTAAAGAGAAGCTTCACTGATTGAGGTTGAGAGTAGCAATTTTTTATGGGCATAAACACAAGTAATAATAATTGGCACTTTGACAATTTTAATAAACAAGAGTAGTAAATTAATCCCAAGAACCTCCTAAAACATGGGTTGTTTTTTTTTGTGTGTGTGTGTTTTGTATTTTGTTTTCCAGATTTACAGTACTAGGTATAAATTCCCTCTTGCATAAAAGACTGTAAATCGAGGCAGACAATGTTTGGTTACCTTCATAACAATTTTACCAGTATTGTGACAGTGGGCACATCTTGCCTGGCAGATTGGTGTTGTAGTTCTTGGAGGTCATAGCGGGGTAAGACTGTCAATCCCTTTAGATTTCACAAGGAGTTTATTTCTGGTAATGTACAAACTGAATGCATAATGGTGTATAAACTAACGGTTCTAGAAGTTTCTCATTAAAATCCAGACAGATAATTTTCTTGGAAAACCCATTGTCCTCTGGCAAAATACCGATCACCCCAATATCAATGTGATTTTATCAACACTAAATGTGTTCTAATGTTCAATATCCCCATTTTAAAGAAGGGAGAATTGTATTTTCATACCTTATTATTAATCATATATAACAATTATATATAGTATTTCCAGCTACATTCAGAAGACACCAAGTCAGAAACACCAAGCACAATCAGCCTTTGCAAAAAGCACTATTGTTTCAACTAACTGAGTATCTTCCCCATTTTTTGGTTTGATTCTTTTAAAAACAGAATCAGTGTGTGCTGGTGACATTGAGAGGGTTGGATGGAGTACATGTGTTTCTCTGTCTTATATTGGTCTGTTATTGTGACAAAGGATAAGAAGCAATATTGAATGACCCCTTTTAGTTCTAAACAGATCTCCATAATGAAATAGAGGCCAGGCTTCTTAGTCTGGTGGTATTTTGATTTACAAAGGTCCATTTAAGAATGGACAACATTGTCTTAGGTGAAGCCACAGAAGCTAAGAGAGAAAAAGAGCAGGACACAGAGAATAGGGCAAGAGATCCATTGTCACCTGGGGAGGAATATGGGCTACAGTAAGATTCTGTGTGCTGAACCCCACAGACCTGAAATGTATTCTTTGAGCCATACTTTCCCAGACATTCAAACAATAATTCCACCCTGATCTGTTTAATATCCTAAAGGAATTGTAAGTTTTCTTAATGGCTTGTTTTCCTTTGGGGTTCTCAAGATCCTCTGTTTTTGTAGAATCTAGAGCAAGAGTCTGAGGGTTAAATTTACCTAACTTCCACGACTACCTTATGCATTTCTTTATAATTAAAGCCAGTTTGACAAAGAATGGAATTGTGTTTTTTTTTCCCTCTCCATTTTGTTCCTTTTCACTTTTTTTACACCGTGGAGTGACACTTGAAAGGCATTTCCCATGACCAATACACATCTGTCTGTGAACAAAAAGGCATCCTCCAGGCTTCGATAAATAATCTGGAATCGAGGTTGTCACAGGCTAGAACAGTTTAAACAGGAATAAGCAATAATGGAAGGACTTTGAAAAAAAAACTCTTGTTTTTCAAAAATTTCTTGTCTTTATTAAGTTATTTTTCTTTCTTTAAAGCCACACAGTCATATGTTTCCCAGGTGGAACTTATTTGGGTAATACAGCACAGGTGTACCTTGTTGTACTCAACAGATGAATTCCTGAAAAGCTGCCTTTGATAGAATTTTTTATGAATTGAATCACATTTTCCTGTAGACTTGTATTATAGTAACAGAAGCCATTATCCACATTTGACTGATTTTCAATTGGCAGAGTCCTCTAACACTTGAGCTTCAAGTTTCTCAGCCAAATCTCTATGTCAAGCAGTTAATGATCTGGAAATAATAAGCACTTATGTGAGCTAGGGGAGCACTATATTTAAAGGGAATTTGATTGTATTCCTCTGGAAGTAAAGAATCTTTATTGCATTGTGTAGATTTTCACTCCTGGAATCCGTGTCTGTCATAAGCATTCGGGAGGATGTGGTTCAAACTTCTCTTTTGTGCAGATGGGGAACAGGCCTTGAGCATTAATTCATGTAACAACAGAATATGGGAGAGGTATTTTTTTTGAGGCTGATAAGCTTGAATCCAGATGTCTCCTTCCTACTGTACTCTTTGACTTTGGCCAAGCTATCAAAACTTGCAGAGCCCAGATTCCTCTTCTGTAAGAGATGGGCAAAATGACCTACCTTTCAGGGGTGTTAGACTAACTAAATGAAGTATATAAAACAATGATACAATGCCTAGAATATAATAAGGATTAAATGAATATCTCCTACTCAATTTCTCTTTAAATATATTGTTTGAAACTTTTGCATCTAATCATATGTTTTGTCTGAAACAAGAATGCATCAAAAGGTGCATCCTTTCTTTTTTCTTTCTTTTTTGTTTTTGTTTTTCAAGACAGGTTTTCTCTCTGTAGCTTTGCAGCCTATCCTGGCACTTGCTCTGTAGACCAGGCTGGCCTCAAACTCACAGAGGTCCACCTGCCTCTGCCTCCCATGTGCTGGAATTAAAGGTATGTGCCACCACCGCCTGACAAGATTCATTCTTTCTAAAATGTTTCATAGTCATCCATTTTTAAACATTTGTTGTTGTTTGTATTTTTGGAAGCAGGGTTTCACTATGTAGCCCGTTAGCCTGGAATTCACTATGTTGACCAGGGTGCCTGAAATTACAGAGATCTGCTGGGTTCTGTTTCCTGAGCACTGGATTAAAGGTGTGGGCCTTCACTCTTGGCTTAAATTTTTTAATTTTTAGTTATTTTCTCTTGTGAATTTTAAACATGGGTACTATTATTTGCATCATTTTTATCTCTCCTCACCCAATCTCTTCCTATGCCACATACTCCCTCTCAAATTCATGACCTCTTCTTTAATTTTTATTGTCATACATACATACATAATACATGTCAATTTAATGTTGCTGGTATGTGTTTATGGTTGACACCTTTAGAATGGATAACTATGGAGGGTAGGCACTAGTCCCAGGAAAAGACTGATTCTCTTTCTCTCAATAGTCATTAATTGCCTATAGCTCTTCCCCTAAGGATGGGACATTGTGAGATCTCCATGTTGGCACAGCAACTGTTGTTGTCCATGTGTTAATTAATCCTCTTTAAGCAATCATATTGTTGAAATTTCATGAATCAGCTTCCCTGTCACATATAGAACTTACTATCTTTTTAGGCAGAGCACAACTTGTAGCAATATTTTAATGTGAAAATTCAAGTAGTTTTTCATCAATTCACTATCACTACAGAAAATTTCTTGTAATTGAATGAGCACAAAATCTCAAGGCAATTAGCATCTATTTCTCATTCATACATCTGAGGGCCTGCTGGTGACTCTGCTGCTGCCAACTGGGCTTGGCTCCAAAAAAAGTTCTATTCTGGTCTTTTCTACAGGTCAGGCTTGATTCCTGGCTCAACTCAGGTCTGTTCTACATGTTTCTCATTCCTTTAGGACCACCAGGGTACCTGGGGCATATTTTTACCTATGCAGATGTTAGGAGATTCCCCCAGTGATCAAATAAAGATTCCATGTCTCTTGAGGATTACGTATGCACCTGGCGTCATGTCATTTAGCCCAAATACTCTTCTCAAAAGCATATCACATGGCCAGCTCTGTCAAAAGTGGAGTGTAAAAGTAGCTCCATTACTAGAGAGGAAGTACTAATCATATGGACAAGAGTATGATTTCCCCTAGGCATGGGAACAGTAATGCAACCATCCACAGCTGTAGCAAGGGCATACCTACTTTAAAGCAGAACACGTTTCTCTCTGTCATACCAGCAAGACTATAAACTGCTGGCAACAAAAATAACTGTTTCTAACTGTATTTTTAGCTCCTGGTTTGGAGATTGGCAGATAAGATATAGAAATTAATGTTATGTAATTGTTTGGTTAATATTAAGAAGATTAATTATATTAATATTTCTGACTCGGAAGAGTCTAGAAAGCAGACACTAAAAATACTAACCCAATGTGTTTTGTGCATGAGTGGTTTTGAAATTGCTGCTTTCTTCCAGAACTCAACATTCATTCGCCCAAATGTGAAGCTGACAGCCAATGTTCAGAACAGGCTAGAGGCTATGGTTTTAGCCCCTATCAGCCAGCAGTAACTTTTATGCCAATGTAAATCTTTACTTAATTGGACTGGCCTGACCCACTCAGAGTGGCTAGCCTATCAGTAGCAGTGAAATATAGAATGCACCCAGCTTGCAAATGTCAGCAGTGCAGGTGCTGAGTTGCTTTGAAATTTAGATACGGTTTCCAGACCAAATGCCCTTTATTATTTGTTGTATTAACAAATGGAGATGGTAAAGGGAACATGTAGGGGTCACCTGAAGAGAAGGCAACACGCTGAAGCTATGGGAAGGTCTGAGAATTGGGGTGTGGGCAGATGAAGAAGATCAGGAAGCCAAGAGACGGCTCTTGTCTCCTAACCCTGGTCCAGAGATCACTAAAACTGCCAGATCACCCTTCAGGGCCAGCCAATCCCCTGTGTGTTCTACTTAACATTATCTTTCAGATAATCATAGTGTATTTATGTAATTAGACTAATTGTGGGTAATTGTGTGTTGGTACTATATAATTATGAAACCTAGCCTCTAACACTGTGGTACAATATGTAGGCAAGAAACACCGTGGGTGCAAAACAGCCACTTGATCCTTCCTCCCGTTGAGAGATTTTCTCCTTTCAAGGTGCCAGGAAAGAACAACAGATCTTTTCGTAAAGACATTATCTGTAGAACAAGGCTCCCAACAAACACATTTGCAGAAAGAAAAAGGGTTTTAAAGTCTTGTGTTTTGGCACTGTGCGAGAGGGATACCACATTATCTCTGGAATTGATAAAGGGGATATACAGAAAGAGAGAGAGAGAGAGAGAGAGAGAGAGAGAGAGAGAGAGAGAGAGGAGGGAGGGAGGGAGGGAGGGAGGGAGGGAGGGAGGGAGGGAGAGAGAGAGAGAGAGAGAGGGAAAGAGAGAGAGAACAAGGGAATTGAATTGCAGCCTGGAAACCCATTCTCACCCTGAGCTGTCTCACAGAGGAGACTCTACAGAGCCCTTGACTACACTGTCATCAACATAAGCTACTAACATTAAGTTGTGTGGCTGTACTAAAGCCTTTTTTTTCTCTAAAATTTATTTTTCATTTGACAAACCAACTACATTTCCCCCTCCCTTCCCCCTACTCCTCCCTATCTCCCTCCTTTCCCATCCTCCATCCACTCATTAGAGGGGGTAAGGCCTTCCTTGGGGAATCAACAAAGTGTGGCATACAAAGTTGAGGCATGACCAAGCCTTTCTCACCTATATTAAGGCTGAGCAAAGCATTCTACCATAGGGAATGTGCTCCAAAAAGCCAGTTTGTATACCTGGAATAGATCCGGGTCCCACTGCCAGGGGCACTCCCAATAGATCAAGGCATGCAACTGTCACCCACATTCAGGGGGCCTAGTTAAGTCCCATGCAAGTTCCCCAGATGTCAGTCTAGAGTCCATAAGCTCCCACTAGCTAGGGTCAGCAGTCTCTGTGGTTTTCCTATCATGCTCTTGACCTCCCTTGTTCATAGGATCCTTCCTCTCTCTCTTCAACTGAACTCCATGAGCTCGGCCCAGTGCTTAGATGTGGGTCATTGCAACTATTTCCATCAGCTACTGGATATAGCTTCTTTGATGATAATTTGGGTAGTCACTAATCTGGTTAAAGAGGAAGGTCATTTTAGACACCCTTTCCACTATTGCTAGGAGTCTTAGCTGGGGTCATCCTTGTGTATTCCTGAGAATTTCTCTAACACCAAGTTTCTCCCTAACCCTATAATGGATTTCTCTATCAAGACATCTCTTTCATTGTTCTCCCTCTCCATTGCTCCCCCAATTAGGTCTTTTTGATCCTCATCCCCTCCTTTCTACCTCCTCCCACTCCCATGAGATCTTAACTATTTCCCCTTCCTGGGGCCTTCCATATATGTCTTCCTTAGGGTCCCCCTTTTTGGCTAGAGGCTCTTTCTTTTACAGCACATGTCTGGTATTGACCTGACTACTAATGCCCCTTCTCCCATAGTTGAGTGTTATTGAGCCAGGACTTTAATGCTGACCCCACTGAACCCTTTGTTTTATACCATCTTGTGGGGTGGGTACTATCACTCTTCCCATTATACAGATGAGGAAGATGAGGCTCTAAAAAAGTAAAAAACTTGACTAAAATCCCATAGCAATTGAATTCAGATTCTCTTGAGGCCAGGACTTGCTCACACCATTTCTCTGGATAAAGGTTATCCATTAGTGTATGTAGGTCTTTTTGTTGTTGGAACTAATTGTTCTGGGTTTTTTTATTCATATGTCTGTGTCACTGACTGATTTTAAAATGGGACAGGGATCAAATAAGGATAATGTGATTGGTGCAGGGTGCATGGCGAAGAGATACCGGAAGCCAAATTGAAGACAGTGTTGGAGGGGTAGGGAAAAGGGGATAGAGAAAAGCCACATTCCAGAACCCAGTTGTGGTGTCTACAATATTCAGAACATAGAATCATAGACTTTACCAGGAAGTCAGAACTGTGGGTGCAGCATTGTTTTCTGTCTATGTCACTGACTCTCAGTAATGTTTGGGCACTGTAAGACAGGTATTAGCCAAATACAGATAGGTCTTGGGTAAGGGTTTGATAATGCCTTTCATGTCTACAAAGACCATGGATTATGGAAAAAAATGATGCTTGACAGAATAAAAACAGATAAACATAGCACAGAAGTGACACATGGCAATGGGACAAAGACCCAAAGATTGTCTATGTGACTTTTCAACCCATACAGCTAGTCAACAATAAACCTTTTAAAAACACCCAGGTCTCTGGTTTTCCATTATCACAGTTACTTACACTCTTCAAGTGTGTATTTCTGCATTCACAATCACAGGTGTATTGATTCTAGTGCACTGCTCTAAACTCACAAGAAATCCAAGGCCTAGAGATGAAAAGAAAATAAGTGGCATTGTCAGTTCTCCAGGCTCTTAACTTAAGGCTCCCTCAACTTTCGCAAGAGGTATATATGCAGTTAGAAAGTACACCTGATTTGTAAGCAGCCAAAACACTATGTGAGTGCATTGTGATAGTCTCCTATGTGAACTATAAATTCAGAAGGAAAACACTATTATGCCAAAATAACTGGTTCATGTTATAGGTAGTCACCTCACAGCATAGCATTAGGAAGTAGGAGATTTGAAAAATCCTATCAACAGTATAGAAAATAGCATTTTCATATTAAAGATCAACAATCAGATAGACTCAGCTTATGAAGTAACATTGGTAAGAAATATTCTTGTGGTTCCTGTTTACAGTTGCCTCTTCAGTGTCACTCAGAAAGCTCAGCTGATAAAAAGGAGAGGTCAAAAGTCTAACTGGTAACACTGTCACCACCACTGAAATGGGAATTCATTTCCCACTCACTGAATAGCCTTCTCTGAGCACTCGAAGTGCAGTTGGAATGAGGATCATAAGGGGATGGTAGTATGAGTAGGTGATGCCAGTGTCTTTGTAATGGATACTCGTCTATGCTTGAGAAAAGGGACAAAGAGGCAAGTTTGTGGACAAGGCCCCTGCATGCTCTGTCATATGGTATCTTGTGGTATTGCTCTGTCAGTGGGGCATCTTCAATGGTGAGAGTCATCTGGGAACACTGAAGATGACAAGGCAAGTTGGAGTCATATTCTCAGATTCAGTGATGTGTGTAACGATGTGACTCCCCGACCCCCACCTTTTAAAGAGAAGTTAGACACTTAATTTTTAAAAATTAGAAATAAATTAAGCTTTTTTTCAAAATTCAGTATAGGTTAAGAAATGAAAACAAAGTCAAGATAGAATGTCAAACTTGAGTGTTAGCTTGTTGACTTACAGCTTAGGAGGTAGCTGTTCTAACAGGACAGATCAGATCCTTAATGCCTAAGACAGGACCAAAGAGCAATATGTGTGGGCAGCTCACAGGAAGCCTCTTAACAAATTCAAATTATTTTCAAGACACATTTCTTCCCTACCAGGAAGGAAATGCAGTATTGGTGTGGGAGACAAGACTGTGTAAAAAGAGGACTGGCAAGATGGGATAAAAGTTCCCATCTTGGTGACTCCAGTTTTTGTTTTGGTGACCTAGACTTATTCTTTCTGAGCCTTTACCTCCAAAAGTGAAGCTTCCTCCCCTGCCTTAACTATTTTATTGGTTTATTGGTGATCTAGAAGATGATACTATGTTAGCAAAGCACTTTATAATCAGTAACATGATTGTCAAGTAAAGGGGAATGTTAAAAGTCTGCTATGTGTGTTTTCTTTGTGAATATAGTGGATAATGCAGTAAAATCAGAATGTAAGTTTCCAGATTCTACATTATTAGCTCCATTATTAACTTACATTATTAGTATGATTTCTTTATTTTCAGGTCCACTTTCCTCATCCACAAATGGGACATTAGTGATTATGTTGTGGGGATGAATTAAAACCTTCTGTAAATAAGTTATTGAGTATTACAGTAGATGTTCAACAAATATTTCCTTTCTAAATATACAGATTAGCTCAAAGATTTAGGAGAGGACATTATAAAACAATTAGCATTATCCCTTATTTCTGGGAGGATGAGATGTTAAAAAAAAGGAAAATGAGAGGTTTGATAGAAAAAAACTAAAACAGATATATTGCAGGAAGGCTATACCAGAGATGAAGTTGGGGCAAAGATGTGACTTAACTTGATTCCTTGTGCACAAGAATGTCCTCAACAAATGTGAGGCTGGAAATGATTTTCATAAGCAGGGTAGCAGGGACAAAACCCTGTAAGAAAGACAGACTAGTTTGCATTGGAGATCAGGAAAGGTAGGGCACCCAGGGTGTAGAAAACATAAGTCTTAGGGGTGAAAGAGAGAGAGTCTAGAGATACCTACAAGGGCATGTCAAATCTTAGTAGTATCTCCTCAAGAGTTTGCTTTATTCTATATATTGCATGATACAATCATAAAAACTGATAGAGAAGAAACAACACAACTAGAACATGGAAGATGGATAAATGACAAGTGGTACTAGTAGCTGAGACTTCTTGAGAAGCTATAGTACTGAGATGGGGACATGAGGTGAGCTGTCATGGAGGAGGTGCTCTAACCATCTCAGGGACTAGACTGGTGCTAGACTTTGACTGTGCATCCCTAATAAAGAGATACCTTGGTGTAATATTTCTGAAGCAAAAATTTCATTTTTCCAACTGAACTCCTTTTAAAACTGTAATTATTCTGGTCAATGAAGGAGAGTGTGGGAGGCTTTAATTGACTTTCTGAACATACCAATTTTGAAGATGGTTGAGGAGGGAGACCCATGATAATAGATCCCATCTTATAAACTTCTGTCTGAGTTTCTTTCTGGTGACCTCCTTTGAGATAATAGTATGTGACTTCAATATGTTCCATCATTCTAAAATAAAGCCAGCATTCTTTTATTTTACTTGCAGCCTTACAATCATCAGGTCTCATTAGTGTTGCCAAAAGGGATTATATTAAAGCTTAATACTAAAATGTTAACATCTGTTCTGGTCTTGGGTTTTATTGAAAATTTCAAACTTTTACATAAAGAAATATCAAACGGAAAGCAGAAGTTCCCAGTGTGGCTAAAGTGATGTTGCCTTTCTGACAGTGCTAGAGGAGAATGGGAGATAAATCACATCTTTAGGGAAGGGTAAGAAAAGAATTACATAGATTTTTCTGAACTGAATATATTCACTAGTCTCTGTTCAGGGCCGGTTTGTGTCATATAAGTTAATTCTTCTTTAGAGGAAATGCTTTTTGCCCATCTAGTTCTTTAGTTCCATTTCTCAGACTATAGTAATCAGGGTCCCAATCTGAAACAGATGGCCCCTCTTATGGGGTTACTTCAGGAAGATGTGATGAAGAGATTACTGTGGATATGTGGACAAGATGAAACAGTTAAACACCTTGTTTCTATTAAGAGCCTGGCCCTGGAGCCATTATCAACCTTGGGTCTGAAGAAGCATGAACTGAGTGATTACTTGAACTTAGGGCTATAAAACCAGGAGGGGGCCATCTGTGACTGCTTCATTGTCAACCTGACTACATGTAGACTCTCCTAGGAGACTGAGTCACACCATTGGGTGTGTCTATAAAGGCATTAGAAAGAGGATTAACTGAAGGGAAAGACATGCCCTGAATGCAGGTGACATCATTCTTTGGCCTAGGTGCACACAGATACTCTAAATGAGGGGAAGAATAAAGGCAGAAAACAAATTGTTCACTAGTATTCCCTTGCCTCTGCTTTCTGACCCACCATGACATGAATTGCTCTGCCCTGCCATGCCTTCTCTCCCAGAATGGACTAAACCATATAAAACATTGAGCTAAATATATTCTTCATGCCTTATTATCTTTGTCAGAATTTTTATCACAACAATTGAAAGACTAGATAATACACTATCCATGGCTTTAGTGTATAAAGCTGATCACGGCTAACTTATGATATGACAGAATGTTAACTGGAAAAAGATTAGATGTTAAAGATTAGTGTTTTTCCTTCCCTCCAGCTCTTGTTGTCTCTTGTGGGTATTACCATTGGACATACTCAACTGGAATCCACTGTGCACAGGGATGTGGCAAGGCATTTTATGAAGTTCAAACTCCCTGAGCACAAAGCAAGATGAAGAAGACAAGTGGCTATCCGTATCAAGACTGTTATGGACCAGCCCATATTTAGGATCCATGAGTTGTTGATACCACCCATGTTAATGGGGGTAGTTAAAGATCTGGTTTTAGAATAAGAAAGTCTTTTATTTCTCAGTTTGGCATCATTAACATTGGGGAGTTTGCATATCTATGAAGCTTTTCTTTTTTAATTTGTATATTTATTGAGGACAAGATCAGATATAACCCAAGCTAGACTTGAACTTTCTATGTAACTGAGGATGAACTTCAACATACAGTTTTCTTGCCTTCACCTCCAGTGTGCTTCAATTACCTTTCTCCTTCACGTCCAGTTTTCTTGATTACAAGCATGTGGCACTATGGCCAGTTTTATGGTGTAGTGGGGCTGCAGGCATGCTAGCCAACCAAGCCTCTACAGACTGAATTACATTCTCAGCCTCAAAAAAGCTTTGATATAGACCCCCCTCTCTTAATGCAAGGGCTTTTAATTTGCCTACTTTTAGTTTTTCACTTTGAAGGGATCATTGCCCCTTCAGTCTGTTTCTATACAACGAAATAAAGACACCTATTCAACAGGATTGATGTAGGGATTGAACCAAAGTAGCTGCAAAAATGTCATACAGGGAAAACATTAGATCCAAAACTTCTTTAGTTCAAAGATCAAATCTTCTGAAGGATCCTGTAATTTGAATTTGAGTGGTTGCTCCCATAAATGGAGTAGGTTGGTATGTCAGTTACATTGTTTTTTCTTGCCTCAGTTAAATGCTAACAGGAAGCAACATAGGGGGAAGGATTTATTTTAGTTCAGATTCCCATGACAGTGCAGGTGCACCAGTGACTGGTGCTCCTACCACAGTTTGCTATAGGTCATAGCATCTGTTGTGGTAGATTAGAAGCAAAAAGAGGAAGGAAGCAGAGTGGATTAAAGCTTCAAGGAGTGGGCATCAACAGTTTAACTCCCTCCAGCAAGGGTGTACATCCTAAAGGTTCCACAACCTTCTAAAACAGCACTATCAGCTATGGATTAAGTGTTCAAACACATGAGCCTGTGGGAGACATTTTAAGTTTAAGCCACAACAATTGGTATAATTGAGTGAGATACTGTTACAGTATTCGATACTGTGAAATAAAAGTCTTTGACAGTTTTAGAGTCTAGATATTAATTTAGGTCCATTATATATTGCTTCATTAAATTCTTTATAGACAGTAGAATCATTGCTTTGAGTGTTCAACTTTTCTTTTCAAACAAGAGTTGAAGAATGAATTTATCTATATTTCCTTCATTAGTACATAAACTTCATAAGGTCAGTGACTTTGCATCTTTTTCTCTCTCAACAAAGGCACTTGATATTTTTCAGTAAGTGAATAAATAGCATATAGTTTGAGAAATAAAAATATCTTTAGAAACACACCAATTTCCCTTCAAATGGATGTTAATTTAAAAATTATCTTAGGGGAAATAGTTTAAAAGGCTACAAGGATATTATTGAAATGTAGTTGTCTACAAAATGTTGACACATGTCAAAGATATGCTATTAGATGCACCATCTGGGAGGCAGAGGCCCGGGCTTCAGTTCTAGAAGCCATCATTCCCCAGGGAAGGTGAATTGAGCATTGCTCAATGTGTGAGAATGTCATTGTCCTTGTTGGCTCTAGCCCTGGCTCAATAATAGGCCACCTTCTGTCTAGAACCTCTAAGTACTTCTTTTTTGTTATTGTTGTTGTGGTGGTGGTTGTTGTTATATTTTAAGGTTTGTCAAAGAATAAAGTTTTGTGCTTCACCAGAATCAGTAGGTTAAAATCTTGTTTTTGTTTTTAATTTAATCTACTATGGAAGAAAACTAGGACTGGATTCAGCTGGGTGGATTTAGTTACCTATTCATCAAATTACAGGTATTGATTGCAAGTTACTACACCTTAGCACCTGATACCCTTAAGACGTTTAAATGCCACTATCTCATTTCTTCTAGGGGTTAGCATTCCATAGCAAATGCATTTTCTAACTAGTTGCTCCCAGATAAGCCGCATTTTTAATAAGTGTCTACGGGAGACCCCACAATTTCCTTATAATCTTCAGTTTCCCATAAACTCTTTACAGTGGTGAAGGTCATTATAAACACCTAAATATGATACTAAGTCACATGTAAGATATAATTTTCCTTCTTGACCAATGAATTTATAGTCTGTTTTCTTCCTTGAAATGTATATTTACATATCTAATTGTCTGTCTAATATTGGATTTGAATACTAAGTAAGGATAAACTCTTTTAATTTAAATTAGAAACAATCTTATTTTACATGTCAATCCCAGTTCCCTCTCCCTCCTATCCTCTCCTGCCCCCCATCTACTCCTTATTCTATCCCCTTTCTGCTCCGCAGAGAGACTAGGGCCTTCATGGGGGATCTTCAAAGTCTGTCACATCATTTGGAGTAGGCCTAGGCCCACTCCCATGTGTCTAGTCTGAGAGAGTACCCCTATATGTGGAATGGGCTCCCAAAGTCCATTTGTACACTATGGATAAATACTGATCCACTACCAGAGGCCCCAAAGATTGCTCATGCCTCCTAACTGATACCCATGTTTAGGGGTGTCTGGGTCGGGAGGGAGAGGAGGACATGAGGGAGCAGGAAGATTGAGTCAGGGGAAGAATAGAGAAGAACAATAAAAGAGATACCATAATAATAATAATAAAAACTTCTATATAAAAACCACAACTCCTATGATGGGGGTATATCTAAATGTTAGAGTGCTTGCTGAACACATATGAGCCTCTTTGTTCAACTCCCAGTACTTTTAGAAATAAGTAACTTGGGAAGTAAATCAATCAGTCTATGTATCTATCTGTCTGTCTATCTATCTATCTATCTATCTATCTATCTATCTATCTATCTATCTATCTGTCAGTCAGTCAATCAATAAAGCTCTTGACTTTTCCCAATTCAGTAAATTTCTCCCAGTTGTTCAAGAAATAATTCTTGGAGCCATTTTTACTCTTTCTTTTATACCTTATCTACATAAAATTCAATAACAAATCTCTTCATCTTTCAAAATATAACTAGAATTCACCTCTCATCACTGCGGGTTCTTCTGGACTAGGCATCATTATTTTCACACCAAAGAGCCACAAGGAGAGGATCTCTGCTTTCATCCTTGTGTGCACTTCACTCTAATCTCAACACAGTTGCCAGTTTGCCCTCTAAAACCACAACTAGGATCATTCCACTCTTGGCTCACAGTCCTTCATCACTGCCCCACTTCACTCTCATGCTAAAGAAAATCCTGACAATATAGAAAGGCATTTTCTCTTCTTTCCCATCTCTTAGATAGTCTTGCTTCTTTCCTCATTTCTCTTGTTGTATGTTGTATTGTTCTCTGTCACACTGCCCTGTGATTCCAGGAACACTCCTAGGATGACTCCAACTCATGCTTTTTTTGTTTCTGCTTCATGTTTCCTTATTTTAAATATCCTCCCTCATTTCTATTAAGTATTGTTATCTTGACAAGCTTCCCTTAATCACCCTTAGAATTCCTGTATGGTTTGTTGTCTGCAAATGGTGTTAAGCATCATTTGATGACTAGTGTATTTGCTTGTTCATTACCTGTATCCTTCACTGAATTTTCACCTCCTTATGGACAGGCGCTTGTTTTATTTAATATCTTATCTACAGTACTTAGCTCTGTATACTCTGTGGGTTCAATAAATAGTTGATGACATATTAGCGATGCTTACATTGAAATTTTTTCTAGAGAAAGAATACTTTCTGAAGCTTTCAGTTTGTCTGAGACAAGTCTATGAAGATTGTCTGGTCCAATACATAGATAGTAAGGTCATTTTGGCTCAGTTAAAAAGTTCACAAGATAAATTCCACGTCTGAATGGAGCTTAGTTTGCAGGTGCTGAAGGTGATTATCCACTCAGAATTTGGGTCTCCTCTTACCTATCTTCTTGCTTTCAAAGCATTTCTTGGTAGCTAATGAAAATTGTAACCTTTTCCCTCAAATTATATGTTGAGTAAATCATCTTCCTAATTTTTAGAAAAGTATTTCATAGACATCAGTCTCAGAGACTGTGATGAATGGATAAAAGAAATACTTAGGATAAAATATGCCAGGGAGGGGATGCATCTCTGGGTAAGTGAGTGAATGAAAGAATATAAAAATTTTCAACCTGTTTAGTAAATGGCTGTGTCTTTCACATAAGATATGATTTGGCTGAAGAGATGATAGCTCAGTGGTTCATAATATTGTTGATCTTGCAGAGGACCCATATTTGATTACCAGCACCCACATGGTGGCTCACAACCACCTGTAACTTAATTCCAGTTGCAAAGGATCTGGTGTTTTCTTCTAACCTTCCAGAGCACCAGCCACATGAGTGGTACAAATATAGACACACAAACAAAAACAGTCATATACATATAATGAAATAAACAAATCTAAACGTAATTTTTAAAAAATCCATTAAAGGGTCCCCACAGGTATCACTGAAATGAACCATGAAGAGGAAATAATGAAAACTCAGTTCAGCCTGACTTAGTCTGCCAGGATGGATCAAACTTTGGGAGTCTGATGTCAGGCAGTTTATTGTCAGCATATTTAAAAGTGATACAATTTGTTAAGTTTCTTGGTCCAATACAATTCTTGGTGCACAAGAATCATAATTACATCCAAACTCAACTCATGGTACATGCCATTTTTTTTTTCCAAATAGGCTACTTGTATTAGTTTAAGTACCTAGGGAAGGATCTGCCATGGTCTCTTTTACCCTTGAGTGTTTGTTCTTGCTCTTCAATTTACCCAAATGCTGATACTTCCCCTAACTCCTACTCATGGGACATGGACCTCCCCTGCTCTAGATCTCAGCTTAAATATAATTTCCTTTATAAATAGGAGGATTCTCCATATTGAATCTCTCTGTTTTTGTGGGGCTGTGCATTCACTTATCCAATGAGTTGTGACCAAGAGTGACATATGCCACTTCCAGGCTCCAGAGTTTTATAGGTAAATAGTGATCTTTCTGAACTATATTCCTTTTGGCACTTTTAGTTACTTCATTATCCTGGGTCATATCACAACCTTCAGGAGACCTGAAGAGAAACAATGTTCTGTTGTCTTAAGTCACTGATACTCAGGGAATGTTTGTTACCACAGAATAGTCTAGCTTACTCTGACTGAGTCACAGAGCTGTGTCTCCATCCTATACCTCTCTATATTTATCACATCTTTACTCATTAGTGCCTATATTGTGTCTGTCATGTTCTTCTTTGTATCCTTAGCACTTGGAGAAAACTTTACCCAATAAGTGCATATTGAGTTGATTTGTTCAAAATATATTTTACCTACATATCCCTGTGAGTTTGAACTACTGGGAAAGTGGCAATTATATTTCGAAATCCATAAATGGTGCAATATTTCATATTGGTCCTCAATTTGAAGTAGCCCTCATCCCTCCTGTGAACCAAACTAAAATTTAACAGACTCAGATTCTTCTTCTAGCTTCTTCATTCTCCTTTTGGCACCAAGACAAAACAGAAACTCAAAGTGCTCAGGAAAGACTTCCAGAGTGAGATCATTGCCTATTTTGTTTGGACTGGGTTTTTTTAGGTTCTCACTGTATCATTCAAGGAATTGAAAAAAAAATACACATGTAAGAAGTATGAAAAAGATGGAAAAGTTATCAAGAGAAAAGCAAAGTTTCCTATTTCAGATACACTGCCAAGAGAGCCAGTGGACTAGATGAATGAATGAGAAGTTCCGGGTGTGGGTTCTCTTTTGTGGATTCTAGAGGAAGGAGGGGATAGTTGCCAAAAGAGATAATTTAGGTGGTTCTCTATTGTTTTCATTTAAACATTTTTTATATAATATATTTTTATCATGTTTTCCTCTCCACTCCTCCTCTCTACCCACCCAACTTTATATTTTCTCTCTTGACAGACAAAACAAAACAAAAGAAACACACAACAATGAATATCAAAATAAAGAAGCAATAAAACAAAAGAAAGCAAACAAGGAAAGCAAAATGAAACAAAAGTCTACAAAATCTACAAAAACACTATTGAATTCATTTTGTGTTTGGGAGCTACTCTTGGGCATGAGGCATGCCTTGAAGTGTGGTTAATATAGTCAATGAGACTCCATTGGAGAAAACTAACTTTTTCTTTGTCAGTGGGTATCAATTGCAGCTAACTTCTTGGTTAGGAGTGGGTGGCCTTGTCTACTTCTGCTTCTCAGTGCTGTAGTCCATTAAGTTTGAACCTGTACAGGACTTGTGCATGCTGCTACAGTCTCTGTGAGTTCATTCCTGTTGTATCTGAAAGATTCTTCCTTAGAGTCATCCAGCCCCTCTGACTCTTACAGTCTCCTTGCCTTCTCTTTCCAATAGATAACTGAGACCTTTATGAGAAGGCTTTGATGAAATCATCCAAAGTCTCTCATTCTGTGCACATTGGATCTCTGTGGTAGTTCCCAATCTACTGCAAGAAGATTCTCTGATGAATGGTGAGTGTGACACTAATATATGGGATTAGCTGCATGTTTTATTGTGATTTCTTTTTGTTATTGTTGTTTTTGTTTTTTGAGACAGAGTTTCTGTGTGTAACAGTCCTGGATGTCCAGGAACTTGCTTTGTAGACCAGGCTAGCCTCGAACTCACAGAGATCCACCTGCCTCTGCCTCTCAAGTACTGGGATTAAAGGCACTTACCATCTCTGTCCAGCTTATTGATATTTCTTTAGCAAAATAATAGTGTTAAATTTTCCCATAGGAAAAATATGTCCATGACATATCTTGTCTCAATATCTTGGCCATTTTACCACTGTCAGGTACGGGTTCTATCTTAAGAGTGGACCTTAAATATAAAGTGGCTAATTCCTCCCATAATATTTGTGCCCCTGTTGAATGACAGTATGTCCTGCAGGCAGATCTGTGTTGTAAGTCACAGGGTTTATAATAGGTGATGGTAATGGCCTGTATGTGGCTTGTGATCTAAAGGTTTTATATGCTGGAGGCTTTGTCCCAAGGGAGGCAAGGTTACGGTGGTGGAACATTGAGTAAGTGATGTACAAAGAAGTTTGTGAACTTGACACAAACCAAAAAACTTGACACTAGGAAGAAAGAAACTCAATTGAGGAATTGCCTCTGTGAGATTAGCCTGTGGTCATGGTGTGTGTGTGTGTGTGTGTGTGTGTGTGTGTGTGTGTGTGTGTGTGTAGGGGGGAGGTTCTTCACTACTATTTGATGTAGAAGAACCCAGCTCATTGTGAGAAGTCACCCATGGGAAGGTAGACTTGGGCTATATGAGAAAAGTTACTGATTAAGCCAATGGAAATAAGTGGGTATATAGTATTCCCTCAGTCCTCGCCTTCACTTCCTGCCTCCAGGGTCCTGCCTAAAATTTTTGCCTTGACTCAATGGATAATTGTCTGTAGGCTGTAAGTCAATCTTTTGGCCATGGTGTTTAATCACAGTAAAACAGCAGGTGGAGTTTAGGGAAACTTAATTAGGTCATGGAGCACTGCTCTTAAAAGGGATTAATGCTTGTCCTAGAAAGAGAGATGTATAAACTGAGGACATGACTCCATGGTAAGGTTAAGAGGAAGTTTGTTAAATGTAGATATGGGGGTGGGTGGCAGCCAGAAGCATCTAGAAGAGTACAGAGCAGAGAGAGAAAGTAGTAGACTGAACATGGCCAGTAAGTAAAACTTGGCCATGAAAGAAGCAGGAGCAGAGCAGATAGATACGAGAAGGGGAGAGGGAGATGGAGGGAGTTAAGGAGAGAGAGAGAGATAGAGAGAGAGACAGAGGGAGAGGGGGGCATAATACCAGGGTTATAAGGAGAATGAGTAGTTGAAAGGAGTGAAGTCCATGAGCTGAAGAAGTTTAGGATAGTGGAGGGGATGGGGAGAACTTGAATAACTTGAATGCTAACTTGGACTCTGAAATGTGTAACCCGTACAGGTGACACTGAGGGAGCCTGGAGGTCAGCATGTCCTTTGGTATGCAAATAGACACCACAAATAGCCATTCATCTCTTCTGCCAGTGATAAGGGTAATGGCTCCTTTTCATAAAGGGGACTGGTTTCACAAGTTCTGGGGAATGCTGGCTTTTGTCTAACCACCAGAATGTTGGGGGAAATGGAGTTTTCTTTGAACATGACAATAGATTCTTTTTTGTTTGTTTAGACAGAGTCTCACTGCATGTATGATGGTATTCTTAAGAGAAGGGTGTTATAAAGTAAGACCATCACAAATGTTTACCCCATTCCTTACATAGCTCATTCTCCCTTTCTACTTCTCTTTTATGGTGAAGGGGTGGAGTGGGGTCAGTCAATTCCAAACAGACAGGACTTTTTATTAAAGTTAGTATCTCTTTTGATGATGGAAGGTCTCACATCACCACTGTGAAACAAAAGTTCCTCGACATGCTGTGTAGTGGGGGAATAATTCTCTCAAATGAAGAGGGAAATGTAGACCTTGGTAGATGAAGTGGACCTCCCTTAGGAAGAAATTAAGAAACTGAATAAGGAAGCTGAAATTGGCTGTAACTAATGTGGTTAATAATCCCTAAGTCTTATTTTGAACAGTATTAAGCCGTATTTAAGTGTTTTGAACTCATTCAATAACTGTGAGTCTCTAAAACTAGCCACTACTATGTATACCTGCATCCTACAGGTGGGTTCACAAAGTCATAAAGCAGTCATGCCATTTGCCCATGATTAAGGGCTGAATGATAGGATCCAGATTTGAAACCTGGGTGTAACCCTGGTGTAGTGTCTGTTTCTCTTCCTGCTTCTGGATTTGCAGATAGTAGCAATAATACTACAGAGATTGGTATCAATCAGGTTTCCAAGTTTTTAAAATCTGGCAAACTTCATTATCTTGACCCTAAAAGTAGAAAGTGTGTCTTCATTACACAGCTTTACATGGCCTGAGGAAAGTGGTTTGCTTAATCAGCCTTGGTGGCCTAAAATGAAGCAATATATAGTGGTTCCTGCTTCATTCTCAGTGAGTTTTTCTCACTGTCATGAATAGGATTTTGTATAGAAAAATGGAGAGCTAAGTTTCCAATGGAGCATGAGCTTGAACTATATATCAACTAAATTTTTATGAGAAATATTCCCTGTCTATTTCCTTCTCATCTAATATTTAGAAACATATTTTAAGGGTGATGGATTTTTCTACTTCCAAATTTCTTTTTTGAGACTGAAGTCTAGTAAAAATACAAGTTTTAGCTGCTATTCAAGAAATCTCTCGTATCTTGTGGTTCCCAGAAGTGGTAGGCTTGTACAATGGGGAGGGAAATTTTGAAAACTGGAGGGGCTGTTTTGAGTGTTAAATTACTAGAAGGACAGAGTGCTAGGGCCAGGTGTTAGTATTCAGGCATCTGTACTGGCCTGTCCTTTGGGTTCTAACAGGAGATGCCCTCAGCTTCAGCCACACTACCTATGCACTGCTCACCTTCAATTTTTCTCTTTTTCTTGCTATCTGCTTTTCTGCCTGTCTCTATCTCCTCCTACCTCTTTCTTCTTTTCTGCCACTTGTCCTCAGAGGCCAGACTCCCTTCTTCCCTCTCCCCTTCCCCTTTTTCCCATTCACTTTCCCTTAATAATAATAATAATAATAATAATAAATCCTCTACCCAAGCTTTGTCTTACGGTGTCTTTCTCTCATGAGCTGCTTTCTTAAATTACAACACCAGGAAATCCTAATGTTTTGTAATACACAGGTTGTTCCACGTACAG
Organism: Phodopus roborovskii; assembly: GCF_943737965.1. Lineage (NCBI taxonomy): Eukaryota > Metazoa > Chordata > Mammalia > Rodentia > Cricetidae > Phodopus > Phodopus roborovskii. Next base: position 6,079,745 of record NW_026126417.1, on the reverse strand, counting down.
AGAATCATTTCTTATCTGACTAACTTTTTAGAAATTTCTTTATTTTTTAATTTATTTTTTTTTACATGCCAATCCCAGTTTCCCCTCCCTCCTCTCCTTCTTCTCCCTGCACTTTCTCACCTTTCATCTGATCCACAGAGAGGGTAAGGCCTCCCCTAGGAAGTCTACTAAGTCTATCCCATCGTCTTGTTGAGGCAGGACCAAAGAATTCCCCACCCTTGTGTCTAGGCTGAGCAAGGTATCTGTCTATTTAGAATGGACTCCACTAAGACGGTTTGTGCATTAGAGTTTGATTGACCCACTGCCAGTGGCTTCATGAAACTAAGAAACTTGTGTAAAGCTAAGAACATGGTCAACAAGTGAAAACGGCTTCCTACAGAATGGAAAAAGATCTTCACTAACCCCACATCTGACAGAGGGCTGATCTCCAAAATGTACAAGGAACTCAGGAAACTAGACATCAAACTACCAAATAATCCAACCAAAAGATATGGTCCAGAGCCAAACAATTCTCAACAGAACAATCTCCACTCACGGAAAAACACATAAGAAAATGTTCAACATCCTTAGTCGTCAGGGAAATGCAAGACTGTATAATTTTAAAATGTATTACTAAGTTGCCATGTAGGTCACTCAAACAACCTGTCTAAATTTACATTTCAATATTAACTATATAGTGTGTTAGGATTAAGGCATTATGGTGCTCTGCCCTGTCACCTGTCAGGACGCACTCAGACAGTACCCTGGCCAGCCCAGGGTCCCATGGCTGACCCATTCCTGCTCTCTGAAGAGGTAGACACGTCTTTGTGCTGTCTCTCCCTCTCTCTCTCTCTCTCTCTCTCTCTCTCTCTCTCTCTCTCTCTCTCTCTCTCTCTCTCCCACCTCTCCCTTCCCTTTCTCCACTTCCTTCACATCCCCCAATAAAACTTCCCATGTAAGCTCTGTCCACATGGTGTGTTTGTCCCTTACCCACTATGGGGCTTCCAGCCAAGGTCAGGTGCTATATTATAACATAATAAGAGTGCTTATTACCCCGCATTGTACCTTACCAAGGGAGTTAACCATTTGAGAGAAATCACTTGGATATTTGGATTATTAGTACAAAACCTTTCTAGTGGTTTTTGTTCCTAGCACAGTTCTAGACATTCAGTGTTGAGTACAAGTGTCTGTTGGTTTCAATTGCTGCTCCACTGTAGTTAATGGCTAAGCATTTACATATTAACATTGGAGTTAGCTTCTTTTCTTCTTTTGAGATAGGTAATGTAACAAACTGATCTCTTTGAAATTATGTGTGGATAGGCTTCAGTGCTGATCTTATTGTAGGGTGATGGAGGAATTATTTAAAATTATTTATATGATATTGATATGGTTGGACTGCTCTGAGTTAAGGAAACTAGTCATGGAATCTTATTTTCCTTTATTAAATTTATTTTTTAAAAGAGTATACAAAGTAATGTCTTTTATTAGGGACATTTTTATACATATGCATCATTATACTTTATTCTTATGAACCCCTTGTTCAACCCCGACTTGGTATAGTCTTCATCTGTCAGCAAATAACACTCTTTTCTGTCTTCATATCACATGTATTCCATCATACTCTTTTCTCTTTTTGCTTCTTCATCCTTTCTCCCTTAATATCTGTTCTTCCCTTCTCATGGTTCCCTTTACACTTGTAACACACACACATTTTACACACACCATGCACACACCATATACTATAAATGAATTGAAGACTAGAGTCAGTATATGAGAAAAACAGTGTAATAATTACCTTTCAAATTCTGTCTTGTCTTGCTTAACATTGCAATCTCCAATTTCAATCATTCAAATTCAATTTTGTTTTGTTATGGCTGAAAAACTCTACTGTGTGTATGTGTAATGTTTCTTTACCCATTCATTTATTCATTCATCTAGTCAGACCCCATTTTTTATAGCTATTATGTAGTACAGTATCAAATATGCAGATATTTGTGTTAGGGTGACTTGTTATCGATCTGTTTATGTTGTTGGTCACCTTCATTAAATCTTGATAGGTCATATGTTGCTAGGAATTTATCCATTTCACTTACATTTTCTAGTATTTTTAGAATTCAAGTTTTCAGAGTATTTCTTAATGATTTTTCTGAATACCAAAGGAATCTGTTGTGTAAGTCCCCCTTTCACCTCTAATTTTATTCATCTTTTTCTTCTGGCTCTTTTTGGGGGGTTAGTTTATCTTTAAGTTTGTCATTTTTATTTTCTAAGGAGGCAAGTCTTTGTAGATTTTTGTTTGTTTGTTTGTTTGTATCCATTAATTTCTGGCCTGATATTTATGATTTCTTGACTCTACTGCTTTTTGTTTTGCTTTTTATTATTTTCTGAGACCTTCATTCACATCATTAGGTTATTTGTAAGTGCTCTGAATTTTAAAAGCAAGTGTTCACATTACTGAAGGCCTTAGAAAATAACAAAACTGCATACTTACACTCCAAAGTGTGTGATAAGTTATGTTTTCATTTGCTAAGAAGTTTCAAATTTTCTTCTAGATTTCTCCAGTGACCCATTTGTTATGCATGGGTATTGTTATAGTTTATTTAGTCTCCATTTATTAGTGCAAATTTTTTTGCCATTGGTTTTTAGTGTTTTTGAGAAAGCATGTCTTGCTTTTTTTTTTTTTTTTTGTACTTCTGATTTGCGATTTATTCATATTTGGTTTTTTATGTCTCTTCCAGTTTTATTTGTGGCACTTCCTGTTGAACAGCCTAGTTTAGAGGTCTCCATCCTGAGTACCACTCACTGAGGAAGAATAAACTGTTATAACACAATAGCAGCACATTATACAGGATACAGAGATATCCTTGAAATCAGTTAAATCCCAGTAAAACTCCAGTAAGCAGAAAATGAAGCAGAAAATGAGAAAACTAGTGTGCAACATGCTATGAAATTCAAATTTTCTTAGGGTAGATGTACAAATAAATAATAAATGAATGAGGTAAAGGAAAGAGTCAGGGAAAGGGGGACACAGAACAAACAAATAATAAAATGGACATGAAAGAAAAATGGGAGAAGACAACCTATGCAGTGAAAAACAATAAGGCCTTAGTATGATAGAAAACAATTAAAAGAAAAAGTGAAAAAAAGATTATTCAATTACTCAACTATGAGAACATTGGAGAACTAGTTAGATAAATGTAAGGTGAGTGAAAATAAAAGCATGGTTTCTGGGGTGGGGTGTGTGGGGAACACTTACTAGGAGTCCCTAATTCTATACTGATGCAAATAAATCAGGAAAGGTGGTTTACAAATCAGAAATTTTAAGTAAAGTGGCTCAAAGTCCAAAAGTCAGAATTATGTGCTATTCTCATGGTCTTAATGAATTTTAAGGCATCTCTTAACATAGTTACTAATTTGAAATATGCAAAAAGAGTAGTTTTACATATTGAAACTGCTGAATTTATTTCAGCAATACAGAATTGTCTTTATTATTTATTCAGCTACAAGAAATAATCAGGACTAGGAATCATCACGTGTGTGTGTGTGTGTGTGTATGTGTGTGTGTTTGTGTATGTGTATCATACATTCAGTCCCATATGGGTCTGCCAGGCCCTCTAGCACAAGGCAATGAGAAAATTGATCAACTATTTATTGGAAATGTGCAGGAGACCTCAGAATTTCATAAAATACATTATGTCAATAGCAAAATTTTGAAAGAAGATCTTTCCTTCACTTGGTAACAAGCCAAGAAAATCATAAGAAAATGTCCTACTTGTTATTTATATATCCCAAATCCACTATCAGCTGGAAGTAACCCAAAGGGTACTCAAAGGAATAAAATCTGGCAGATGGATGTGTTTCATTTTATAGAATTTGGAAAATTAAAATATGTATACCACACCACTGACACCTATTCAGGATTTCAATTGGCAACTGCTTTGAGTTCTGAAAAGGCTGATTCAATAATCACACATTTGCTAGAAGTTTATGGCTATCATGGTATATCTATGCAAATTAAGACTGACAGTCCTCCAGAATATGTCTGCAGTAAAATGAAATAGTAATTTGCTTATTACAATATAAAGCATATTACAGTTATAGCATACTGTCCTATAGGACAAACAGTTATAGAAAGATCAAATTGAACTCTAAAGGATACGCTAAATAAACATAAGGGGTAATAAAGACCCCCAGAAATAGACTGCATAATTCTTTATTTACTTTGCATTTTCAAAACATTAATGAGAAAGGAATGACAGTATCAGAGAAACATTGGATAATAGGAAAAACAAACAAACAAACAAAACTACAGAATCAAATCAGCCTGTTTAAAGATGTGTTGACCTCAGAATTGAAACAAGGATATGTGTTACACTGGGAAGGGTTTTATTTTTGTTTCTAAAAGAGACAAAAATTTATGGATAACAACAAAATTGATAAAGTGTAGATTTGAGGTCTCTTGATTACAAGAGGTAATAGTTCTTCAAACACCATGACCATTTAATCTAAATTAACTTGTATGACTAACAAATGCTTTTCATCTGATCAGATATAACTTACCAAAAGGGAAACTCCCAAAAGTTGGGGTGGGAAGGGTTTTGCTTTTGTCTTTTCAGGAAAATAAAAACAATCATCTTGAAGAATTTAAAGATCTTTGGACAAATAAACATCCAAGAAGAGAGAAGTACCTGGAGTTTACTTTCTATGTGGCAAAAAGTTAGCCAATGGGCAAGAAAGTACTCTTACCTCAACTCCTTACAGTATGCTGTCCAAATTGGACAAGCAGGACACACACACACAAAGGACTGCTGAACTTTGTCAAGACAAAGTAGGACAGCCCTTCAGAATATTCTGATTCACAGAAAAGCCTGTCAGATATGCTAGGCCTGTAGGCCTAAGATGGATGCCCCAATGTTGCAGAGGAACCTTGGGTGGCTGCCCAGGATGCCAATTATTTTGTCATTCCTCACATTTTTTGGAAGTTGCTTGCTTGCACATTCTGCTTACTCAGGTAATGTTATTTCCTTCTTGGGTCTCTGATGGAGTTGAAGACTTTATAGTTTTCCTTGTTACTGGATTCAGAAAATAAATTCAGTAAAGAAGTATAAAGTGTATAAGATTGAGAGACATTTAAAGATAGCTTTGGTAATACAACTTAGAATAGACAGTGAATTAGCTACAACTTTTTTGGACTCACCAACATAGGATAGATGTAGAGTATTTTCTCTGAATTTGTCAAATGCTGATGGATTAGACATTGTTAATGCAATTATTGCCTGTATATACTTAGTTATTGTATTTATTGTATATAGTTTTGCTTATATCAATTATAACCTTTTTATTTTAGACAAAAAGGGGGAATGTTGTGATATTTTGTTTGTCCTTTAACAAATAAAACTTCCCTGAAGATCTGAGTGTGGAGCCAGCCACGCTAGTTAGCTAGGAGAGAGAAACTCACGCATTCAGTCTGAGGTTTCATAAAGACAGGATTGCCCCTTTGGTCTGAGGATTCAGAAGAGGTAAGAATTAGTGGCTGGCTGCTCTGTTTCTCTGATATTTCAGCATTAACTCCTATACCTGTCTCCAGCTTTTTACTATTAAAACCAAATGGAATTTGAGCTACACATTTGATTATAGAATACATGAAATTAATATATACCCTTTAAGAATGAATCCTAATGATTTCAGTACATTTTGTTTTGAAGTAACAGCAAATATCAATGGATTTGTATTTAAGGAACATTATATGTAGAAGGTTTTTTTAATGTTATAGTTCTACAAATGCAATAGTATAAGAAGAAGTCCATGCACTGACTTTCCCTATCCAGCACCTCTATGTGTGAATTCCTATCCTTTTGCTCAAGTGATATATATATACAACCCTGTCTCTTCTACCTGTGATTCTAGCAGGCCTTCATTGTAAGGCATCTGGCCCCTTGATTAGTTTCTTGCTTCTTTGACTATACACATAGGTATATATGTCAATATTTTTCTAGTCAAGATCATTCACTGGGAAGATTTTCATCTTAAAATTTTGTAGAAGAATTTCACTTCAGCTAAACCACAGTATTGGAGGGATGTAAATGAAAGTACCAGTTGATGAGTTTTCTCACTAAGGGGCAAATAACTTTTTTAGTCAATGAAAATCTTAGCAGCACTATGGCTGGTCATCTATCTTTTGTGAGGTAGTTGATTAAACAATATAAATCACTTAACTAAAATGTTTCTATTTAAAAAGATTATTTATTTATGTGTATGTATGTATGTGTGCACTACAGTGCAAATATGGAGGCCAGTAGACAACTTGTAGGAGTCAGTCTGTCTTTTCACAAGGTTGCCAGCCTTGGTTGCAAGCATATTTACCTTCTGAGCCATCCATTGGCTCAAAATCTTTCTGATTGACCATACTCAGTGTTAACCTGGGCTGATGTTCCTACATCTAAACAATCGCTCGTCATGAGCTCCTCTTACCTTAACCCATAAAATATAATGAGATATAGAAGCTGCTTACCTCTTAGTGTTTTGAAGAGTTCAGATGAGAATGTGTGAATTGCCCACCCCACCTACCCCAACATAGATTCCAGTATGTTGAGCCATTAAAGAAAATCCATTCAAACATAAACTGCATTTAGTTTATAAACACAGAAGTAGACTTGTGGCTGTGGGTATAATCAGTTGCAGTTTCTGAAGTCTGAAAGTCAGAATTACTTCTCTTCAAACTAAGAGGACTTTGACTGTCAAAACAAAAAAGGATGACTAATCCTTATTTTTCCCATCTCAAAATCACTTCTTATTCTGTAACTTTTCCTGGGGAGATGGGAATACCACCTATTCACCCAAGATTAGGCACTGATGTCAGACAAAATAAATGATTCCAGGGGGCTGGAAAGATGGAACACCACTTTAGAGCACTGTCTGCTTTTTCCCAAGGACCTGGTTTCAATTCCCGGCACCTACCTAAGGGCTAACAACTGCCTCAAACTCCAGTTTCAGGGTATCCACCACTTTCTTCTGGATTCTGTAAGTAATATATGTATTTGTTGTATAGACATGCAAGCAGGGAAATCACATAGACACATAAAACAAAAATAAGTGTGTCTTAATTTAAAAAATGGGATGAGAAAGGGAAGGAAATGAGAGAGGGAAAGTGGACAAAAGCTCACATCTCTAACCCTAAAGCGATCTCAAATTGCCTGCTGCTCACAAAGGAAAAATAATTTTCTCCATTGGAATCTTTCTAGGTATACAAGCCACACATAAGGAAGCTCCAATGTCCAACAATAGATGACCAAAACAAAACAAAACCAATGGTATTTTGGAGAAGTTTTGTCTCTTAATGCTTTGTTTGGGATTTTTTTTAACCTTATTTGTGCTTTGCTTCTCTATTGTGGATTCTGATTTTGTGTTTTTTATGGGCTTGTATGCCTCTGTGTGTGTGTGTGTGTGTGTGTGTGTGTGTGTGTGTGTGTGCACATGCATGTGCGTGTACGTGTGTGTGTGCTTCTGCTTTTCCTCCCCCTCCAAATGCTTGTTTGCTTTGATTTTTTTCTTGTTGTTCTATTTTCTTTTTATTTATTCTATACATCTTTTACATCATGTATTTTGATCCCATTCATTTCCCCATCCCTTCACATCTGCCCTCTGCCCCTACATCCCTGCCCCCCAAAAACAATGTTTAGGAGAGAAAAGGAAAGAAAAAGGGAAACATTTTTTAAAATCATGGAAGCTGCAGTGTGACTCAGTGAGTCTTGCAGTAAGTAGTGCTCTTTGTCCACATGTCTTTACTTGCAAGTGTTCATTGCAGAGTCATTGGTCTTGTTTCTTGTTTGAGGTATCTATTTTCTACTACACTATTGATTCTGGACCCTCACTAGGACTCTCCTTAGATATTCTGATGTTGCCCTGTGTTGAGGAAATCATGAAGCTTTGTTTGAGGGGGAGAAAGTGTGTGTGTGTGTGTGTGTGTGTGTGTGTGTGAGTGTGTGAGACAGAGAGAGAGAGAGAGGGGGGGGACATGGTTCTAGATGGGTGGGAGGAGACAAGAGAAGTAAAATTGTTATCAGAGAAAAAAATTGTAGAAAAAAAAATGTTTTCAACTAAAAAAAAAAAAAAAAGGAATAAATGATTCCACACAAGCCTAACTTGGTGAGTCAATGAGTTATTTAGTTATTTATAGATACATGCAACTGTGTATTGGGATTACTTATAAAAACATACATGACTAAAAAGTAGCTATATCACCATAAAGCCAGCCACAACATGGATAATGACTTGGTGGCAAATCATGAAATCTCTGGCTATCCCTATACAGCAGGCAGCTCCAGGAAGAGTGTCTTACCCCACAACCTGTAGTGTTTACACAATGTCAGGGAGGGGACTTTGAGTTCTATAATTTTCTGAGCTTCTTGGCCTTGTAAGTTCCAGGAGCTTCTCTCTTAAATGTTTAACAGAAACAATAACTGTATAATGCTTGCATGTGTCATCTTGTGAATGTGAAAAAAAAAAACTAATTTCCATAAAGAACTTTTGGATAAAAATCTATAGCCTTTGAGTCTAAAATAGGTATTCTAACACATTCAAATGATTCTAATGGCTTCTGAATTTTCAGACCTACCATGTGAAATGAAAGAACACCTCTAAATTGAGAAACACAGCATCCACATCTAGAGAAACAGTGAATTTTGTGTAGAATATTTAGTGCCAAAGTAAAATGTAAAACATTTTGTGACACATCAATAAGAAAAAGTACTGCAGAACAATGTGCATAATATACTTCTATTTTTAAAACTCTTGTTTGAATAATATGTACAAGAAACCTTATATGTGTAGCACAAATACAGAACAATTTTAGAGGTTTGCATACCTAACAATGACAATTAACACAACTCAATCATTCTAGAGAGCTTATAAGACACTCCCTTTATACATGTCATAGTGCTTGAGTATTCATAGCAAGTGTCTGTCTATCTTCCTATCTATTGACACATCCATTAATCAATCTCCATGAATTTTTAAGTCTTAATTGAGCTGCTGCAAGAGAGCTATATGATGGCTAAGAACTAAGTCTCTGAATTCAGAAAGACTTGGGTTTCAAATATGGCCCCATGGGGTAACATGGGGCCATGGTGACATGGCTTAAGATAATTGTCTTGATTTGAGCTTTTCCTTTTTCATTTGCAAATGAAGATAAAAATACTTATACTACCCCCAAAATGGCCCAGACTAATCTTGAAAGATCACCTTTTAGTGAAGAGGCACATTAAAGAATACCTTGCCAGAATTCACAAGCACTGTTAGGATCACCACAAACAAGAAAAATCTGAAATACTGTTGCCATCACGAGACATTTAGGAAGATGTGTCATCTGAAGACAAAGAAGAAGTTGAGCTGAAATCTCAGTGGAACAGGATAGCAGGTAAAAGCAAAGGGGATAGGAAAAGTGTGTGGAATTGGGTTAACAATATATCATGCCAGTTCATTTACTATAACAATTGCACCATAAGGATTAAAAATATTAATAATAGGGCAAACTGTGTATGAAATACATAGGAATTCTCTGCATGGTCTTCTGAATTGTCTGTAACTCTAAACCTTATTATAAAAGTAAGAAAAATGCTGCATAGGTTTTCCATAGACATACAAACATTGTAATTTAGTACCTTGTAGGGAATGGGGTTCAATCAATAGCAGCAGTTCCAATTATGCTCTCCTGTCTTTGCATTTCTCTTTCATTGTCTCTTGATGTCTTAGAGACTGTACACATCATACTTTACACTTACACAACTCTGTAAGGCCCAGCCCAGATAGGAGCTCCTGGGCCTCTCTCACTTGATTTGGTGATATGAGTCATGTTCATCATCTTTGCAATCTCATTGGACATAGTAACATAACTTGATATTTACTTGCTTCATTATTCAGCTGTGTGCAGCACTTAGGCTCATTTGGTGGTTTCTTTTATAAAAAAGACCAGAAATCAGAATGGCTTTAGAGTATTTACTATTAGATTCTTATGTCAGAGAAACCACTATCACCAGCCCTGTGCATCTGGATTTGTAATAATAAAGCCACAAACAGAAGGGCTTCAGCAAGTGTTCCAGGAAAAAAAGTCTAACTTCTCTGCATGAACCCAAGATCTCCAGGCCAGCCACCTTATGTGTTGTAGGGATGTCTCCTTCTCCATTGGCTCTCTAGGAACCTGTTTGCAGAGTCCCATCAAAGCTCTTTCAAGCAGAGAAACTAACTAAGTGCAAACTGAAGTGTGTATGCTTTTCTGTGTGGCCCCAGGATGACTTGAGTCTCCTGAATGGAATTTCATACATGTGTTGAAGTGAGATGATTTATTATGAGAGGTAATGGAAATTAATTTCACTTTGAACCCTGGGGCACAAGAAAATGCCTAAGTGCTGAGCCATTTTCTGTAAGTAGACTATAAAGCTGCTACTTGCTTTTGACTGGATGGTGAGGTGGCAATGACCACTTGTAAAACAATGAACTGGAATAGGAAGTTAATGGGCCCTGGCCGTCAGGCAGCCTCCAGTGCAAGTCCTACTAGCCCTTGCTGTCAGGGGACTCTTAGGCTTCTTGGCGCCACAGATAATGGATACTGCAACAGTCCCTGAATGCTAAAGGAAAGCCAAAGGGAAGAAGGCAACATTCCTTAAAGGTCAATGACCGAGCATGACCATGAGCACTTGGCTCCTTGGGCATCCTCATCACTGGGACTTCCCTTAGTAGGAAGCAGACTGGTTTAGAGCTATAAATGGCCAGAGAAGATCCTGTTTCTAAGGATGACCTCAGCTAAAGTGCTCAGTGCTGAATGTGAGAAGGAAAGTGTTTTCCAAGAGGATCCAAGGAGTCTGAGGTCCCACCACACTCTACTGATTCTAAATCTTCAAAAATCCCCAGTTTGTAAACAAAATTGTCAAGAACATACATTGAAGAAAAGATAGGCTCTTTAACAAATGGTGCCAAGGAAACGGTTCCAACCAGAAAAATGAAACAAGGAACATTATCTGTCATCCTGCATAGAAATGAATTCAAGGACCCCTAATGTAAAACCTAAAATTTGGAAAATGCCCAAGGAAAACAGAGAAAAAAAAATACAAGGATTCGCTCAAAAGGACTACAATAGCTCTGGCAACCACCCTAGAAATTGATGAGTGGGATTACATGGTATTAAAAATTCTGCACAGCAAAGAAAGCAATTACCAGAGAGAGATACCATGTAGAAAAGGAAAAAAAATCCTTGCCAATTCCACATTGTGGATGAAAGTTTCTGTCCCATGCAGTCCCACAGCAATTAATCCCAAATAAACACATAGAGGCTAATATAAATAAGCTCTTTGGCTTATGGCTCAGGCTTCTTATTGACTAGCTCTCTCTTAATTATTAACCCATTTCTATTAACCTATATTAATATAATCTCTGGTCTTTTCTTACCAGAGAATGCTCAGGTGTCCTACCTTTCCAGTAGTTATCTGGCATCTCTCTAGTGACTCACCCTCTGTGTTCCTCTTCAGCATTCTCCTAGTCTGGTAGCTCTGTTTATATTTCAGGCTTGGCTACACCCTGCCTGTCCATTGGCCAAAACAGCTTTATTAATCAACCAATAAGACAAACATATACTCACAGTATACAGAAAGACATGCCCCATTCACCACATTAACTTGGGGATTAATGTTTGGATATACAAAGAACTTGAAAAATCAAATAACCAAACTCCAAATCCCATCAATAAATGAGCTAATGACCCAAATATATCATTATCAAGAGAAAAATATCAAATGGCCAATAAGTATATGAAAAGAATGTTTAACATTTTTTGCCAAGAGGGAAATGGAAATTAAAAGTGTTTTGCAATAATATTTCACTCCAGCCAGAAGAAAACAGATGGCAATTAATTCTAGTGAGGATATCAGGAGAGAGGGTTCATTATACACTGGTGGGAATGTGTACTGGCCTACCCGAAATGGAAATCTGTGTAGAGGTTCCTCAAAAACTATCACTCAACTATAGCACTTTGGGGTATATACCTAAGGACTTTTAGTTAACACCCCACAGAGATACTCGCAATCAGTTTATTACTGTATTATTCACAGTAACCACCTTAGATGTCCATTAACAGATGGATGAAAGAAGAAAATGTGGTCCACATACACAGTGCAATTATGTGTTTTATGCAATTGTAAAAACAATTCAAATGGTTATAATTTTAGGAAATTGGGTGCAACTAGAAATCTTCATAATAACTTAAAGAAACCACACTCAGAAAGATAGCTACTGTGTGTGTGTTTCCTCTCATATAAGGAATCTAAATTAGAATTGTATGTAGGTATATGTGTGTTTGTAGATTGTCATGGATCATTAGATGGGAGGAAGAGATCTTAAAGTGAGAAATAGAGATATCAGAGGAAAGCAGATGGCAGACTAACTGAGACTGTGGGGGAAGGGAGCCAGCTGGAGGTAAGGAGAGGGCATGGGTGAGAAGGGGAGGAAGGTAACAAATGAGACAAAATATATTGACATATATGAACATGAATATATATATATATATATATATATATATATATATATATGAAGCTGGCATGATGAAGCTCATTACTTTATTAATCTAAAAGATCATTATTTTCCTCTAAATGGCAACAGTGAAATGCAAAAGACCCAGGAACTATTCTAAAGAGTTCAGTGAAATGATTTCATAGATCTTATACTTCGGTATTGTTAGCTTTGGAATTTCTGGAGAATAAGGCTTCCTTTGGTACTGTATGTAATTCAACACACATTTACTATATGTAAGGAACTCTCACTATCAAGCATACTATTACAAATAAATATAGTCCATTTACATATGTATCTCCCTTAAAAGTATTTGTTTTTATTATTTTTAATTATGTGTAGCTGTGTGTGTCTACATGTGGTTATATACATACGGATGTGGGTGCCTGAGGAAGTCAGATGTCAGATCCCTCTGTGCTGGAGTTACAGATAGTTGTGAGTCACTTGGCATGTGTTCTTTGGAAGAGTAGCAAGCACTCTCAATGGCTAAGCCTCCACATTGAGATTTTTCCACCACTGTTTCCATCATGTCCAGTACCTTAGGAATGTTCTGGTTACCATGGTATTTCCAGAGCTCACACCATTGCTTTCAGGAAGCTTGTTGAATAATGAATGAATTGTAATATTTTGGGGAAAACAAAGATGAGTAAGGCACAGAACCTATGCTTAAATAATTTTCACTTATTAGAGGAAACAAGCACTCCATTTATTTCTTCTCCCAACAAATATTTAGCTTTTTATAAAATGTACCAGGTGACTGTGAGATTTAAAGAGCAAATTATCTCCATCCGGGGTCATATTTGTGTCTAGGTGCCACACTGATACTGGAGCCTTACCAATTGGAATGGCCTGCACTGTCACCTGGGGCCAAGGCAACATTCAAGCCTAGGCCACGTTGGCACCCAAAGGCCATGCTGCTGCCAGGGTTGGCCTGTGCTGCCCTCCTGGGGCCATGGTGTCATCTGGACTAGGGCTGCTGCCAAGGGCCATGTCTGGGTCCTGGACCCTAACACAGCCCGGGTCTGAGTTGGTGTCTGTGGCTCCTGATACTATCGAAGACCATGCTGATGTCAGGGGTCTGAGCCACCACCTATGGCTGTGTTTGTGTCTAGGGGCCTCACTGGCACATGGGCCATGCCAATCTGAGTGGCTTTCACAGTTCACTGGGCCAGGTCCAGGCTACTACTGTAGGCCATGTCTGGGTCTGAGGCCAGACAGCAGCCAGGGTCTGGGCTGATGTCCATAGCTTGTGTTACCATAGGGAGTCTTAGAAACAAGGTGTGCTGAAATCTGAGAGCCACGCTGAGCCAGCCCTGTCCCTCACTGGACAATGCAGCAGAAGATCTGGTACTGCCCCATCAGGTAGAACTGAACCCCTCACTCAAGAGACATGATCCTACCCCCTACCACAGGTGTGGGAGTGCAGGCCCTTGATGGCATCAGCCTAGGAGAACTGGCTCTGCCCCTTGCCTGAAAGGGTGGTTTCAATGGCTCAGACCAACCAGCTCAGCTACTACCCTGTGGTGATGAATTGTTTACTATCTAATAAAACTTGCTGGAAATCAAAAAATGCAAATCCATCCACAGCTGTAGAGGTCAGACAATGGTGGTACACACCTTTAACCCCAGCAGGCATACAAGTTAGCTATAAAAGCTGGGCAGTGGTGGCCACACCTTTAATCCCAGGACTCAGGAGACAGAGGCAGATAGATCTCTGTGGGTTCAAGGCCACCTAGGGATATAGGAAAGTAAATCAGTCTAAAAGAGAAATAGAGACCACACCTTTAATCTCATTAATAGAGAGGTATATAAGACAGGAGCAGAATCTCAGAGCTGGCAGTTAGTCTCCAGTCATGTTGAGGACAGGATTGCCCCAGCCTTGGTAGAGGCAAGAGCTCTCTAATGGTTGGCTGCTTTGCTTTTCCGATCTTCACCTCGAACCCCAATATCTGTCTCTAGGTTTTTATTATTCTTGTTACATGACCCAGACCCACATCCTGGGCTTTGGGTTGGCACACCCAAACAGCTGCCCCATCTGTGACCTGCTGAAGTGCATAAAGTGACTGATCCTGCAGAACAATAACTACAAGATCTCCATGACTCAGGTAACAACAGGACAATGGACAGAAGTTTCAATGAGGGCCCAGTAATGATAGTCTACAGAAACCAGAGGCCTTGAACCTGACCAATGACTTATTGCCATGAACATTTTGCAGGTGGGGCTCATTGGACAAAAGGGTGTACTACTACATGATACACCTCAGCTCTGGATTTCACTGGGATGAATGAAGAGGTATTGGGAAGATGAGGGATCAAGGTAGATTTTTTGGTTTGTTTTTCATTTAGATTTGTTTTTAATTAATTTGGGAGGGCATACTGCAGGGATGAGGAGCAGATATGGAGGGAATGGGAAGTGAGTGAGGTTAGGGTGCATGATATGAAATTTCCAAAGAATCAATAGCTAATTAGGTAGATTCTGGCCCTCATCTCATGACTGAGAAATCAGTTTATCCAGTGACCATTTTTTCAGATGGTTATCTAGAAGAGGACTCATCACCAATACCACACATGGCCACCTCCATTGGGTGCCCCCAAGAGAAAAAGCTTTCTTTCCTATTCTGGAGATAGGAAAGGCTGAGATGCAGAATTTAAACAGCTCTGGTTTAAATTTCTGTACAATATAGTGTATATGATGTAAAAACCAGTTTTCCCACTTACCTTATGCACAAAGCAATTCGGAACAGATATCCTTGTCCAACACAGTCCACATTTCTGCCTAATTTCTCAGTGCTCCTTCCACCCTCGCATTCCACAGCAATTTCTAATTTTCTCTGAATGATACTTTATATTTTTTGCTTGACTTTTTATTAGAAAGGAAAAACACATATAGAAAATACATATAATCACAGAAGCTCTCACATGCTTTAGGAAATGCCTTAGTCAGGGTTTCTATTTTGACAAAACGCCATTACCAAAGGCATCTGGCTTACATATCCTGAATCATGATCCACTGAAAGACAGCAAGGCTGGAACTCAAACAGGGAAGGAACATGGAGGCAGGAGCTGACAGAGAGGCAATGGAAGAGTACTGCTTACTGGCTTGATTCTCATGGCTTGCTTAGTCTGCTTTCTAATAACATTCAAGACTACCAGCCCAGGAATGGCACCACCCACAATTATCTGGGCTCTCCTCCACCAATCACTAGTTAAGAAAATGCCTATAGGCTCGTCTACAGTCCAATCTTATAGAGGCAATTTCATTTCCCCGCCCCCAGAGGCAATTTCTTAATTGATGTTCCTAGCACTCTGATGACTCTAACTTGTGTCAAAGTTGACACAAAACTTGCCAGCATGGCAAAATATGAAATGACCCAACCAGAAATGTGCTTTGGTCCATTTGTAATTATACCATGTGAAGGTTGACACTTAAATTTATACCAAATTTAATGACTTTGTTTGGGAATCACTGGACCTCAAATACAGACTTAGATATAAATTTAGATTTTTATATCAGAGACTCATAGGAGATATTGCAGCATATCAAAGTGAGACCCATGAAATAACTGAGCAAACAGAAGAGATACACCATAAATAAGAAAATGCCATTGGTACCAATTAAAACAAAACAAAACAAAAAAACCAAACAAACCTTTGTTTCAAGTTGAAGACTCAAATTGGAAGACATAAACACAAGGGCTTTCTCCCCCTGACAATAATATATGCTAGAAGTGTTGATAGCAAGGATTAATTATGAAAGTAAGAATTTAAGTGATTGTTGATTTTCACTAACAATCATAGAAGATCACCTAGAATAGAAATAAAATAAAAAGTTTGATGTGTTTAAATATACTGTGAATACTGAAGAATGGTCCACAAAATGTAATATGTTCACATACAAGGTAGGGATTGGCAAAGATAAAGAAACTCAAGCTTCTGGGCACATTTTCATGGACCACTTCCAAGTTTCAGAGATGTGTGCATGTAGAGCATTGCAATTCTTTAAAAAATATAGGTCCCTCCTGGAAGGCATCACCCTCCCAGTGGAATGGGGTGGGGGAATGGGATGGGAAGGTGGGGGGCATGGGAGGGAAGGAGAGAGGGAGGGAGTAGGAACTGGGATTGATATGTAAAATAAGATCAAAAAAATAAAGGAATTAAAAATTTTCAGAAAAAATATAGTTATAATTTCAATACTTTAAACTCATGTATTCAGTAAGAAGACCCTCCTGTCTCCAGCTCCAGAATCCTGTCTCTGTACTTGGACTTGTACTGAGGCCACTGAAGGCACATGAGTGCTCTCCAGAGAAGTTGAGCTGACGACACAGTTCACTTGTTATTGTTGCTATACATGCTTGTGGTTTGAGGTCATTTCCTTATATAGTTATGATTGTCCCTTCTGGTTTAGAGATGGCTTCCAGGAAGCCATGCTCTTGTCTTCTTTGCTAATTAGCTAGCCTAGGGTGGAGAAGTCAAAGCACAGGCCAGAGAATATATTATAAGATGGTTTCTGTGTATGCAGCATCCACAATAAATGAGTAATGGAGGAGAAACTGAGTTTGAAATACATGGAACTGTTATATTTTTGGTTGTGAGCCTAGCTTCTAATGGCTGAGCCATCTGGCTAGGCATTGGTGGTGCACCCCTTTAATTCCAGCACTCGGGAGACAGAGGCAGAGGCAGATGGATCGCAGTTGAGTCCACCCTGGTCTATAAGAGCTAGTTCCAGGACAGGCTCCAAAACAATACAGAGAAACCCTGTCTTAAGGAAAGAAAGGAAGGAAGGAAAGAAAGAAAGAAAGAAAGAAAGAAAGGAAGGAAGGAAGGAAGAAAGGAAGGAAGGAAGGAAGGAAGAAAGAAAGAAAGAAAGAAAGAAAGAAAGAAAGAAAGAAAGAAGGAAAGAAGGAAAGAAGGACGAATGAAAGAAAGAAAGAAAATATGGAACTGGTCTGTTAAAAATTCTTCCAAATTTTATGACTTGTTAAAAATCTGCAAGATGTTACCTAAAATGATGTGGGAATTCTACAGATACTTACATTAATTATCAACAGTTTAAAAAATCTCTGTTAACTCTGCTCCACAGAAACCAGATCTGACCTTAACAACAGGATGAGGCTGGGGGTGGCAATATGGAGTGGCCTTATTCTGCCTAGTAGAGGAACTATGGTGGAGTGTAGACTTGGAGGAAGCAGGCTCCAGAGTTTCTCAAAGGGCCTGCAGGGACTATAAAGCAGAAAAGAATTGTTATAATAACAGATTCTATATCTAGGGACTGGGCTCTCTGTGATAGGTACTTTGACTCCAACTTACCAAGTGTGCATTTGGGGCTAATGAACTTGGTGTATGACAGTTTAGTGGAGAAAGACATTCCACAACTTTAGGTGTGTGTGTTTTTTTGGTGGGGGGGGGAGCATTGTGCTTTCTTTCCAGCATCTACTATATTCTGGGAGAAAGATTCTCCCATCAATAAGACATGGACACTTCTATACCTTTGGCAAAAAACAATATTAGACAAGGATGGGGAAATCTATTTTTCCTAGGCATATTTGGGTCTATAGTTATTTGAGGTCATGAACCCACTTGTGAAAATAGATGGTCACGAGTCTTCCTTAGCATAGTTTAGGAAAGAAATTTATGTCTGATAGAAACTCTCTCGTGGCTTTAATATGTAGCAAAAGTTTGTAAGATGCTGAGTCCTTTCTAGATGATTCCATGTATGTGCATAAATGGAAATTTATTGTGTGCTATTCACTTGTGTGGCTTTCAAGACTAAGAAAACCCACAAATGCTGTCTATAATCTGAAGACACAAGAAAGCCAGTGCTGCAGTTTGAAGGCCTAAGAGCCATAATGCCAATAGTATAAATTCTAGTTTGGGTCTGAAGGCCTGAGAACCAGAGTACAAAAAGCACAAGGTTGATGTCTCTGCTCCTGCAGTCAGGCAGAGTTAATTCTGCTTTCCTTTATGTTTTTTTTTTTTTTCTATTCAAAAGCAACCTCAGTAGACTGAATAGTTACCCTTCACCCACCTTGGGAAAGTCCATCTACTCTACTTAGTCCATCCCTATGAATGTTAATTTGTTTCAGAAATGCCCACACAGACACAGCCAAGAATAATGTATAAGTATCTGTATCTATCTAGGAATCCAGTAGTCCTGTCAAGTAGACACAGTAAGTTTGCCACCTCAATAGTCCTATCCTCCTGCCATTGCATTCCTCCTGTGCTTCAAAAGCTAATGGAGGCTAGTCATTCTCACAAAGATCACGTTCTGGAATTGCTGGGAGGGAGGGAATCCTGATCATGAATCTTCCTTTCAGAGCTCATTGTTGGCCTTCAGAAGCTAAGCTGTGGTGGAATGATAATGGTTGGGAGGCCTGTTTGTGTTATTATCTAGCTCTGTGACCTTTGGTGAGTTATTAATTTTCCTGAATTCCATTTTCCTCTTCTAGTAAGTGAGGAATTGTCATGAGTGTGGTGCCTGGCATTGAAGGCACTCAAAATTTGTTGGTTCTGCATGGCTTCCTCCATGCCTTCAACTTTATTTTCCTCCACCAGAAAGCACCAGAACTCCTCTAACTTTGATACATCTTAGACCCTAACAGTGGTGTGTGAGCCTCCCTGTCTCAGAAGCTTCAAAACAGCCCATGGTGGTCTCTGGAC
The DNA here is from genome assembly GCF_943737965.1 of Phodopus roborovskii. Lineage (NCBI taxonomy): Eukaryota > Metazoa > Chordata > Mammalia > Rodentia > Cricetidae > Phodopus > Phodopus roborovskii. The sequence goes on along the minus strand of NW_026126417.1, from coordinate 6,060,557 downwards.
AGAAGTTACCTGTCTTAAGCCTCAATCACTGAGAACATCCACAAAGGAGAATTCTTTGTTGGAGAGACAACAGCTTCAGTGTATCCTCTATCTGAAATTTGAATAAATAAAGGAGAAAAACTGCCTTATGAGTCCAAGTGCTCATAAATTTTCTTTGATTAGTACTTTACTTAAATATGCATAAATAAAACATGAACTCCATGTGGTTCTAATTCATATGATTTTGACTTGAAATCCAATTTTAAATTAAAAATAAATTATAAAAGTAAATTTTAATAAACACTACACACATATGACAAATGATACCATTTTGCTGAATTAAAGTGACATTGTCTGTGTTGTGAGATCATATAATTGACTACTTTAACTCTATCACCATTTATATTTATCAATTAAATCTTTGTACAGTATATTATGGTAGTGTTTGGTCTCCACTTAATAGATAATCATTAAGGCATATCATATTTAGTCTGCCTATCTTATTAGCAAGTGGAAATAAGTTGGTCCCATTTAATAACATTGACATTTATATATGATATGGTAACTTAATCTTTATAACTATATCATAAATGAAATAATTTAATTTTTCCCATTGTACACATAAGGAAAGGGAAGCACAGAAAGATAAAATAATTTTCCCAAAGTCACACATACAAGTTGATCGCTGACTTGGAATTCCAACCCAAATACTCTGAATCCTTTGTGATTAGCCTTTCAAGAAAACAAATATAAACAGAAGATAAATATGAACATTGGAAATACGTGGTCATTTTTGGCTGAAGTTCTCAGTGGTCATGGTAACAAAGAAGTGTGTGCATATATATTTGATTGTTATAGAAATTAAACACTTTTCTCTAATTATACGAAGAACTCAAGAAATTCTGAGACTACATGGGTGTTTGTAGAACCTACTATAAGAAGAAAACCTTTATAGAAACTTGTTAAGCAGTAGACATAAGCCTTTAGGAAAACTGAAATCCCAGTTGTAATAGCATAGTTTTCTAACCTGCTGCATTTCTTAATTGGTTGTACCTGAGAAGTAAGGATGTTATGTGTCTCCTCTCCCAAGTTCTTTCAAGTCAATGACAAGTAAGTGTTTAACTGAGATATTATAGTAAGGATTGGCTTGAAGATTATGTTAAATGATGCCTAAGATATTTCCTACTCTGAGAAGCCTTCACTTTATGAATGAACCATGAGCTCTGGAGCTGGGGTGAGAGAGAACCAGAGACAAGTTGCTCCAAAATCAACCCCAGTAGTGGATCCTCAGGCTTCCTCAGCATTTGCACAATAGGAGTGCAAGAGAAATCACCCTCCCTACCCCCCTTCAAAGCTGTGCTTAGATGTTGCTGGTATCTGTGATGGGGTAGACAAAACCTAGTCTGAAATTCCCAACAGAACTAGGACATATCAGAGAAATTACCATTTGAAAATTCAGCCAAGTTTTCTTTAGATTAGCTAGACACAAAATCTGACTATCCTCATAGGTATATATTTTTAAAGTACTTAACAAAACCCAACATCTGGTCATGATAAAAGCCATCAACCAATTATACATGCAAAGGAACTTCCATGACCGATAAAGGACATCTGTTAAAACATTCTTAAACTAACATTGGAGTTAATAGCAAAACAGTGAATGCCTTTGTACTCACTAGGAACAATGTGTGGTGACTATTCTCACAATTTCCATTCATCTCTGCACTACACGTCCTGGCTTGTACAAAACAAGCAAGAAATAACATATAGACTGGGCAAGAAAGCATAAAATTTTCTTTATTCAACATGAGTATGTGCAGTGAAAATTCTTATAAAAGTGTAATAGATCTACTAGAAGAGTTTTAAGAAGACGCTGGAAAATAATGCCAGTATGTTAAACTCAGCAGCAATTCCTAGCACCAGAAACAAACCTGAAAAATAAAATTTCACTGGGTGTGGCAGTGAATGTTTTTAATGCCTGCACTTAGGAGAAAGGCAGAGGCAGGCAGTTTGATAGCAGGCTGAGTTTGATAACAGGCTGATCTACATAGTGAGTTCCAGTGCAGCCAAGAATACATATTGAGACTATGTCTCATAAAAGTAAACAACCAAAAAGGACACAAAGTCCTAGAATTTTCAAAAGTACAAAATAAAGTATAAGCATACATTAAATACATAGGTGTAAACTTAACAAAACCTTTTTACAAGACTTGTACAGTAAAAGCTAAAACACTTTACTGAGAAATATGAGGGCTTTAGTAACTGAAGACAAAGCACATGTTTGTGCACTCAAACACTCATTACTACTATTAAAATGTTAATTCTTGGCACTGGAGAGATGGCTCTGTGGTTAAGAGCACTTGCTGCTCTTCTAAAAGATCAGTTTGGTTCCCAGAACCCACCTTGGACAGCTCACAAGAATACTGTTACTCCAGCCTCAGGGGGATGAAACATCCGTATATATTCATCTATATGTATATGTATGTATGTATATAATATACATATATATATATATATATAAAATCCAGTTATATATATATATGTACACACACATATATGTATGCATACCAGTAGATGTGGAAAGCAATCGAGTCCAGAAATAGACCTCATGAGGACATCCAGTAAATTAGTGATGATATTGTACAGTTAATTTTTTGGTAAAAATCCTTACAACAAATGATGCTGACATAATCCTGAGGCAATATGCAAGAACATAACAACAAAACCTCAACCAATGCCTAACTGTGCCACAAAGAAAAATAAACTCAAATCAATTATAGTTTTTATTTATCACAAATATCAACAGCAAATTTTAGCCCACTAAATAGCTTCAATTTCCCAAACATTAAAACAACAAAAATTTTAGTAGGAAACATTAATGACTTTGGAATTTGGACTGTGAAAACATCAGTAATTATTTAAATGGGAATTGATAAATATTGTTGTACTTAAAATGAAAACCTCCATTTACAGAAGATACAGTTAAGGAAATAGAAAAGATAAAAATAAGGCAGTGAATATATGTATGAGACAAGACACATATCTAGACTGTAAATATAATACTTACATCTCAATCATAAATAACCCTATGAAGATGGGCAAAATATTTGGCCCAACACTTCCCCAAATTCTATGTACAATGTTTTAGTGAAATGACATGAAAAGATGCTCAACATCATTAGTCATCAGAAAAACTGAAATTAAAACTACAGCAAGAGAGCATTACATTACGTACCCATAAGGACAAAAGGGTATAAAATAACCAGGATTCCTGTTTATTGCTAGTAAAAAAAATGAAATGAAAAATAATTTCAGAAAATAAAATTGATGGAAAAGTAAAACCTTAATTTTTTTTCCTTTCCCTGAGGGTGGGGGGGGGGAACATATCAGTACACTTACCACACAACACAATAATTATACTACTAGGCATTTACCCAAGAGCAATAAAAATAGTTAGATGCATAATGACTTTTATATAAATATCCACAGTATCTTTATTAACAATACAAAATGGCAAATAAACTAACTGCTAACCAACACGTAAATAATTGAACAATTATGGCTCTGTACAACATAGTATAATTAAGCAATGAAAAGTAACAAATCACTGACATAAGCATAATATGAAGCATATGAAAAACATTCTAAAACAGTGGGTTCTCAACCTTCCTGGTGTTGTCACCCATTAGTACAGTTCCTCTTGTTGTGGTGACCCCCTAACTGTAAAATTATTTCATTGTTCCTTCATAACTGTAAGTTTGCTACAGTTATAAACTGTAATGTAAATATCTACTATACAGGATATCTAATATATGACCCCCCCAAGAGGTCATGACCCACAAGTTGAGAACCACTGGTCTAAAGAAACAAGACATGAAGATCCTATTCATGTGTAATTTTAGAAGAGGCAAAATTTATCTATTGAAAGAGGAAGAATAGTCCATACATAAATGGGGAATAAAGACTACAAAGGGGCATGAAAGAAGTTTTGAGTTGCAAAAGTGTTTTCCCATTTTGTCTGAAGTTTGTTCACATTGATAAAGGCAGCTATCATACAGAATATACTGAACAACATGCTTGAAATAGCTGTGATTTATTATATGAAAGTTATTCTTCAATAAACCTGACTTTCTAAATTGACCATGAGGGCTGGAAGAATTGCTCATTCAGTAAGGTGATTGCCTCATAGACATGAAGACCCAAGTTCAATTTCTAGAACCCATGCAAAAAAGGGGGGTACATTGGTGTCTGCTTGTAATCTCAGTGCTGGGGAAGCTGATCCCTGGGCTCACTGGTCACCTGTCCTAGCTTAGTTGCTGAGTTCTAGGCTAGTGAGGGATCTCTGTCTCTAGACACAAGGTGAAAGCTCCTTAGAAAATACATCCAAGGTTGGTCTTTGGCTTGTACTTGCACACACACACACACACACACACACACACACACACACACACACACACATTCATCTGAACAATGTACACATAAAAAGTAAGATGGATTTTAAAAGTTGAGTAAATTTCACATGAACACAAGTTTATAACTGTACTAGTTTGTTAGGGCTGTGCAATGAAGTATACAGACAAGGGAGCTTAAACACAGATATATATTTTCTCACTATCCAGGGGCTGAATGGGGAAGTCAAAACATTAAAAGTTTTGGTTTCAAAAAAAAGTTTTGATTTCTTCTGAAGTCCCTCTTTGATTTGAAGATGGCTGTTTTCTCCTAGTTTGTTTCTGATTCTCTCTGTCTCTTTGTGTCTGTATCTTTTTGTCTTTGTCCCTCTGAACCATGTGTGTCTGTTCATCTTATCTTCTACAGATTCTAGTTATCCTGTGTTCAAACCTTTCTGCTTTACCTAATCTGACCTTACTTACCTCTTTCAAGTTCCTACCTCCAAATATAATCACATTCTGAGAGCCTGGGGTTAGACATTCAGTATCCCGATTTTGAGGTGACATAGTTCATGATACTTATGTGCCTGAGACATAGTTACATAATACATATGTGGTGATTATAGTACTGCTGAGACTACAATGGAATGCTGCAGAATTCTTAAGGAATTATTGCTTAAAAATCTTTGTCTTTACTCTGTCATAGCTGAATGAGAAGAGGAAAGAAAAAGGAGTTGATACAGGGAGGCTGAGGTTGAAGGAGTCATGAGTAGTGAGAATATCGATGTTAGAAAGGTAAACTTTCAGCTTTAGAATTACAAAATGATGAAAATCATTTTTTATTTATGTATTTGTGCTAAAGATTCCATGATAATGCAAGACCTGAAAGCTGAAGAGTAGATTATCTACTATCACCCCATTGAAAGGGAGTACTGTCAACCATACTCCCTTTCTGAATCATAGATGTCCCAGGTTCTTAAGGCTAGCAGTGAAGTTTTAACTCCTTGAAGTTTCTTTTTTCCCCCAAAAGGAACCAAAAAGGTTACACTTATACCTCATGGCATAAATAGAACTCTTCAAAGAGGTGTTTCTTGTTCAAGAGAAATAATACAAAGACAAAAATCAGCTCAGATGTCAGGTGGGACAGCCAATGAGTTGACTTCCTGTGACAACATTCCCATGGTGGGAAGAGGGACAGCATCTGAGGGAAAGATTTGGGGCACAGCAATGAAAAGGAACTTCATCTTCTATTGATAGTCCCTTCAGAACAAGCTTGTGTGATTTTTTACCCTCTCAGAAAAAGAATTTTGGCTGAACAATTTCCTTTATAACAAAGGTTAAAGATGTTGAACCACACTTTCAGTTTGAAATCATTAACAACATATTTTCTGAACTCTGAAAAGTGTTATTATTTAAGGCCAATTAAGATTTCCCAACTGGTGATATCAATCCTCTGGCACCTTAGCAGCACTAGCAAACACAGAACGTGTGCAGTAGTGCTCCATCCTTCCTCCACAGTTCTTTGAGAGTAGAGAGAAGTCACTGCAGTTCCACACATGGCAAGAAGATTGGAGACATATGACTACTCCTGGGCAGACATGAAAAATTGCCTACTCAACCCTTACAGGGCATGGAAGACAGCCAATAAAACAATTTCATTCAAGTCTAGTTTGGAAAATGAGTGGGGTTTACTGTGGTTATTTACAGGACCATGAGTGACTTGGAAGTAGCTGCATGGGTGATGATACACAAAAGCTGTATCCCAAGGGCTCCCTGACCAATGTGCAGGCAACTCCACTGAAGAGACAGCAAATCTTACTGCTTATATAACCACAGGAAAGGACTTTGTGAATGACTTGATTTTTCTCAGCTTTCTGAGCTTGGGAGTTTTATTGTTTTCAGAGGCTTATTAGCCCCTCCCACTTCCAGGAGGAAGTGTTTTAATTCACATAGCTATACAGAAGTGAAACATACATACCTATACCTCAACTCACAGGACAAAGCCTGAATTATCAAGAGACATGAATGGGGATTTGGTGAATGGCCCGCTAGGCTTCCTGAGAAAGAGTATAGGTGTGCAGATACTGAGATTTGGAACCCTACGGGAACACAGAACAGGAAAAGATTAACCCTTCTCTTGGGAAGCCATTCTGGGTGGGCAGAAAAATTAAACACTAGAGTTTCATGTTAAAAAGCTGATTAGAGGCAGCAGCACTGGAAATCTTGACTATGTGTCACTGTTTATACCAACCAAACATCCCATCTTGAGGCAATGACCATATGTTTCCAGTTTCCCGAGACAGTCACTTTTACTACTGCTATCCCATTGCTAGTTAATTTTCTTTCTTCCACAACATGGAAGATGTGTTGACTATCCAGCCCTGTTAACTCTACTAGATTTTGCCGTAATCTACTAGATTACTTAATATGGAATACAGAAGAAATGGAAAGAGCCAACTCTCATGTTATTTATTTATTTGTTTTTATGGTGTGTTTATGTGTGTGTGTTGTGTGCATATATATATACACATTTGTGTGAAGGTGCATATGCCCATGCATATATATATGTACAGAGACCAGGATGTTAATGTCAGATGTCCTTCTCTATTGCTTCCCACTTTACTTTTGACTTGGAGTCTCTCATTGAACCTGGCACTCATGTTTTGGCTAGGCTGGCTGGCCAGTCTGCCCCTGGGGTCTGCTATTTCCTCCTCCCTAGTACTGAGGTTACAGATGTGGGCCATTATACACGGCTTTGACATGGGTGTTGGAATCCAAACTCAAGCCTTCATGCTTACATAGTGAGTACTCTACCCATTGGGCCATCTTCCAAAGCCTCTATACTGTACTTTATAGCACTTACTAAGTAGCATATAAACACTGACAGGGAGGGAACCCTCACCAGTTTTGATGAAGAAACAGTGACATTCTCAGTGGTGGCATTAAAGGTTGTAACACAGGAGATGGTGCAAGTGACAGTAGTAGCAAACTATCATGACTTCTGGCAATATCACAAAAGCCGTGTAAACACGGGCAGTGAGAAGGTAGAAGGCTTTACTCCTTTCTCAGTTCCCATGTGGTGTTTATAGTTAACCACTGTAGCTGCTGCTTGTGTAGTCCCAGAATCAGACACCAGTTTCTTAAATGTATAAGCAAGGCCCTTGTTCTTAGAAAGCTCTGTCATTGGCCTCTTCTGGTATATGGTCATCATCACAAAAGTTTTAATAGCTTTCATATTTGATTTTGCATTTTCTTTTACACACACACACACACATATATATATACATATATATAATTTTTTCTTATTTTACATATCAATCCCAGTTTCCTCTCCCTCCCATGCCCCTTTAACTCCCCTCCCATCCAATCCTCCCCCCACTCCACAGGGAGGGTGATGGCATTATCAAAATCTGTCAAGTCATTTGGAGTAGGGTCCAGGCCTTCCCTCCTGCCTCTAGGCTAAGGGAGTATCTCTTCTTGGGGAATGTGCTCCAAAGACCTTTTGTTCACCAGGAATACATCCTGGTTCCATTGTCAGAGGGCCCTTGGACTGCCCCGGCCTTCTAACTGAGACCCACATTCAGGGGGTTTGAGTCAGTTCAATGCTGCTTTCCCAGCTACCAGTCTGGGGGAGGGCATGAGCTCCCCCTTGTTCAGCTCAGCTGTCTCTGTGGGTTTCTATAACCTGGTCTTGACCATACTTCTTACGACTCCTCCCTCTCTGCAACTGGATTCAGGAGTTTGGCTCAGTCTTTAGCTGTGGGTGTCTGCTTCTGTTTCCATCAGGTACTAGATGAGGGCTCTATGATGGCATATAAGTTAGATATCAATCTCCTTATCAGGGAAGAGCATGTAAGGTAGCCTCTTCAATGTTGTTCAGATTTTAGTTGGGGTCATCCTTCTAGGTCTCTGGACATTTCTCTAGAGTCAGTTTTCTTTTCAAACCTATAATGGCTCCCTCTATTATGGTATCTCTCTCTCTCTCTCTCTCCTCCTTTCTACTCGTCCCCCGACTCAATCTTCCTGGGCCCACATGTTCTCCTCTCCTCCCCTTCTCTTTCTCCTAACTCCCTCTCCACTCACTGCCCTGCCCACCCACTCCCAATATACTTAGGGATCTTGTTGCTTTTCCCATCTGTGAGGGACCTTGTTTGAATTTCTTAGGTTCCTCCTTGTATCCTAGTTTCTCTGTTGGTGTGAATTATGGGCTGGTGATCCTTTGCTCTAGGTCTAAAATCCATATATGAGTGAGTACATACCATGTTCCTCTTTTTGTGACTGGGTTACCTCATTCAGGATGGTTTCTTCAAGTTCCATCCATTTGCCTGAGAATTTCAAGATTCCATTGTTTTTTGTTTTTGGTTCCCCCCCTCCACTGAGTAGTATTCCATTGTATAAATGTGCCACATCTTTATCCATTCTTCAATTGAGGGGCATCTAGGTTGCTTCCAGGTTCTTGCTATTACAAATAGTGCTGGTATGAACATAGTTGAGCACATGTCTTTGTTGCATGGATGTGGATCATTTGGGTATATGCCTAAGAGCAGAATTGCCAGGTCCTGTGGTAGACTGATTCCCATTTTCCTGAGGAATCACCATACTGATCTTCAAAATGGCTGTATAAGTTTACACTCCCACCAGCAGTGGAGGAGTGTTCCCCTTTCCCCACATCCTCTCCAGCATAAGCTGTCATTGGTATTTCTAATTTTAGCCATTCTGGCAGGAGTAAGGTGGTATCTCAGAGTTGTTTTGATTTGCATTTCCCTGATAGCTAAGGATGTTGAACACTTTCTTAAGCCATTTTGGATTCTTCTATTGAGAATTCTGTATTCAGTTCTGTAACCCACTTTTTAATAGGGTTATTTGCTGTTTTGGTGAATAGTTTGGTTTTCTAAAGACTGACAGAATGATAAAACTTGATCCTGATATTGGGAGTTTTAGATTATAAACCTCAGCTTTATTGTCTTCTCCTTCTTTGCTTGTGCGCAAGGTAGGCTTTTAGTGGCCTACTCCCCTGTCCTCAAGGACTCAAGCCTGCTTGATCTCCTTTCCCCACTGTTCCAAATGATGGATGGCTATTGCCTCTGATAGGAGTCTAAGTGTGGCTGCCTTAGAGTCTAAGGCATAGGGAGGTAACTAAAGCCATTGTCCTTATTTGTACTGGGCTTGCCTGCACGGACCCTCACTCTGTTACTATGTCCTTGTGCAGTATTTGCAGTCCTTTGAGTGTCTGCTGTGCACTGTGATCTAGTTTTGAGCTTGTGGGAAAGGAAAAATGACTTCATTGCTTTCATTTTGGGGAACTAACTACACTGGTGGCAGGAGGGGGTACTTTTCAATTTGAGTTACTCATATACCTAACAAGTTACAAAGCCTTGAAAGGCAGTCTACCTGCACACACTGGTAAGACTTCCCATAGTTAGGATAGCATATTAAATAACAATTAAAACCTACTCAGACAGATTTAAAGAGGAAAAAAATGAAAGACAGAAAAGACTTGTATTTGAGTACTATGTTTTTGTCTGGGTCCTTTAACAAGGAGCTTGGGTTTTTTGGTTACCCTCAACCTCTCATATTATATAGTTGTCCCTGCATATTGTCATTATGAACTCTTTGGAGACAAACCTATAATTCCTTGACTGGTAGGCAGATGTCTGCTCATCTTGGTTGCTGTGTGATGTCTTTTCAGAAACCTGTGTTTTTAATGTTTCCCTGGCTTCAGCACATTTCCAGCTAGTGGGACCTAGTATCAGACTGATTTCTGCCATTAGTTTGTCTCTATCTCTATTTTACTCAGAGAGCCCAGACTTCTCATTCCTCTTTAGATATTTGTCAAACACTGAATGTAACAGGAAGGTGTGATGTTTAAAGGTTTAAAGTGACATGTCCTGTGTTTTCTCCTGGCTGATAGTCACTAGAGATGTGAACTTCTGTAACTTGTTTTTATCCCCCTGGGTGCAGTTTCTTAATCTCTAAAATTGATTTTCAATTCTGTGATTACCCAGAAAGGTGAGGGAACTGAGTCATGTCTCAGTGTCTGTGTCAGTACTGACTGGCAGCCGCCTCACCAGGCACGTTCCAAACCTGTGTCACCATGCTCTTTAGGCCAGAGAGTTTTCCTGGGTTCCTTGTTTCAGCTGTGAAATTCACTTCTTCTAAGCCAGGCCCTTTGTCTTCTAAATGTGTCAGTATTCAGAGTGTCCATTCCTGCCAGCACCTCTCTGAATAACCAGTTAGAACAATCTGGGAATGAACACTCACTGCACAATACCCACAAGATGCTCCTGCTTATTCTTTCACTCTGAAATATGGAAGGAGCGTACATGATACTTGGCCTCTGACTCGATGCTCTTTACCCTAATCTCCATGCCTAGATTAGACTATCCTGCCAACACCCATACCTTGCTCTCTTCTCACATAAAGATTTTCAGCATCCCTACTGTGGGTCCCCTTTGTCACTAGTTATTTGACTCCTGTTTTACCTTTAGCTTGTGTGGACTGAAAGCACAATGCTTTGTTATACCATTGTTCTAATCACTATAAAAACTAAAGGTTTGGAAAGAATATGTCCCTAAGTGCTGTATTTCCAAGACCTGTGTTCTCCTGAGGAGCTTAGAATTGGAGACTGGAGGCTTCTGCCTGGACATTTCCCTCTTCTGCTAGAATAAGGAAATGACAGCCATTAGGTCGCAGGCTTGGGGTTACATATAGGGAACCACAGGCATCAAGACACTGTCTGAAGTTCCTGGAATCCAGAGGCATTTTGCGAATGAGGCTCTCAAAGATGGCTGGCTTATTTCCCACTGGCTTTAAGATGAGGAGGGTTTATATCTTGGTTCTCCTTCAGGAGGCCTCCCAAGTGGCAGGATGATGATGAGTCTGATCTCTTTGGGTTTTGGGTGTGAAAACAGGTTAGTTTCAGCTACCCTCATTTCCCCTGCACTCACTCCATGTCTCTGCATCACAGTAAAAACAGTGTTCAAAATTCAGGCAGGATTCAGGAATTTGGACTGCACCTGTTATAAAAAGCCAGCCTAAGAGAAAGTTGCCTGTTTATGAGTTTTAAGAAATGGCCTTGCTATGGCTCCCATTCTCCGCTGGAAAAAATATGCACAAATTAGTGCATAAAAATTATTTGTGGTCTTTTGACTATGTACAATGAAATAATTTTAGTTGAGAACAACTGTAGTCATAACTTTTATTGCCTAGACTTAGGTTTGTTTCATTGAGGGTATTTTCTGGAGAAATGTAAATTAAAGAGATTAAGAATTCTGTAGTCAGAGAGACCTAAAGGAAAATCCTCTGAGGAACCCTACAATGGGGTCAGGAATCCAAAATTATTCAGCTACTTGAAATATTTTTAAAATACATTTAATTAGCATACAAAATATCAGGTTTCATTATGACACTTTCAAACACAATTCTTTTATTTTATTATCCTACCTCACTTCATGCCTCATACTGGTCTACTCCAGGAGTCACTTGTGTTCTGTTTCCCTCCCGTAGAAGGAATACCTCTGTCATCTTCTCATGGTCCACTGATTAGTTTTATCACACCCATCTATTCTGCCATAAAGATGGTACCAGTTCTTCCTGTCTCCAACATTACTTCCTTAATGAAGACTTTGAGACTCTCTTACCTGCACTATCATAATATTCTCCTATCCATCTGTCTTCTTTCAACATTGACCAGTTTCTTCCACCCTCCCAATGTTTCCTTCCAGTTGTTGCCATGGTAATGTTTTTGAAATGCAAGCCTAATATTTCCTAGTCTCATTCTTTACCGGCTTCTATTTCCCACTATAGCATCCTCAGTCTCAATACTCAGATGTTCGCAGTTCCAGGTTTAGTATTTAATATTTCCTGAAAATTCTGTGTTATGTTCCCTGAAGGAATCTTCTGCCTCCTTTCTTTGAAGTAGCAATCATCAGACTGCCAGTAGAATGCCTGGCCTATCCAGAAGAATTTACCTTTCTGTATGATTGATTGTAGGTGGTAGGCAAACAATAAGGGTTTATAGTATCAGAATTACTTTGACAAATTGCTTCCCAAACAGTAATTCTAATATTTTCTCCTAAGAACATATCATGACAAGGCACAAGTGCCCTAAAATCCATGCTTTTTAAACAAGGCTTTTCAAGACAGATTTCTGCTGACCCCTCTATCTTTGACTCTCACAGATCATCAATGTACCCATCCCTGGTGCCGTCATCAATTCTTCCTGCCATTCACTGTAAACTAGATCACTTTATTTTTCCATCCTATTTCTTGACTCTTATCCTCACACATGCTCTTTTCACAGTTGACACCAACACTGATTGGCTACTTATGCTACACTAGAAACCTCTTTAAGGTTTTGTTTTTGTTTTTTTTTTTTGTTTTTTTAACACATTTTAACTCCTTTAGCCTTCAGATAATCCAAGAAGTTACCAAATAATTAATTCTGCTATAAAAAGTTAAACATGGCCTCACAAAAGCATTCAGTAGTTTGTTTCAGCCTAGAAATTGAATGTGGATAGAACTGGCCATAAATGTATGCACTTCACTTCTGCATTGCTTGTATTTACCACTGTTACATCTGCCTATGCTGTGACCTCCTGGTGAATATCTTTATTCTTTAATACTCCATTCAAGCACCATGAAGTTTCCCCTGAAATCTCCAGTAGCATTGAATATATCTTTTCTTGCACCCCTGTGACACCACAATACACAACCCCCTCTCTATTTTGAGAATCAAACCTATGACTTTTGAATGCTAGGCAAGTGCACTATCACTTAATTATTCCCCACACCCTTAACATTTGCAAAGTCAATGCAGAATTATTGGCCCTACCTCCTCATCCCAGATCCATAAGAATCTCACCTATACATCTCTAGTATCTCCACCAGTGTATCATAGATGCTCTGTAAAGTCTTCTTGAGTGGAATCATATCCTTACATGAATCATTTCCTCTTTTAGCCTTGGCTTTGTGAATCAGCTCTGACTCCTAGTTATTCTCAGCATCCCTTTTCCAGAATATATTTTAGTTGTAGATATCACTAGAACAATCTTCATAGCAATGGAAAGAACATGGTAATGTACAGGTGAAACAAACACCTTAGCTGCTAAGGCCAGCTTTTCTTAGCTTCACAGACACATAGACATCATGAAATCCATGTCATGTTTTACACATGGCTCTACAATTCCAAGGAATTTGCTGCTGGACTGAGTTTAAAATTCATCTTCTAATTATCTATTGCTATGAAATAAACTGTAATAAACAATGTTAAATCTGATTCATTTCTTTTGCCCTAAGTCAGCCACAGGGCAGGCCTGGTGAGTACAACTCACCACACATGGCATATTGGCTAAGAGAAAGGCCAAGAGTTGGCATGTAAAAGTTTCTCTCCCTTTGAACTTTGCTGGGGTCTTTTATGGGTTCTCTCTAGTGTGGTGGCCTTAGAGTTCATGCTTCTGACAAGGGAACTGGCTTCCTTGGAATGACCACTATATAATACTGAAGATAAAAGTTTCATATTACCAGCTTAGAATTTTATAACACTATTTCTGCTGTATTCCATTGATCAAGTAAGAACCTAACTTTGGCTTCAGAGAAACGGTAGTCAAAGCCTACCTCTCTCTCTCTCCCTCCCTCTCTCTCTCCTCTCTCTCTCTCTTTCAAGACAGGGTTTCTCTGTGTAACTCAGCTCATCCCGGAATTTTCTCTGTAGGTCAGGATCACCTCGAACTCAGAGATCGGCCTGCATCTGCCTTCTGTGTGAAAGCCCTACCTCTTAATAGAAAACTTTTCTTGTCACAATACCCCAAACAAGTAAAGCATAAATGAAAGGAGACATTAGACAGAACATGGTCATAATCAGCCTAGATCAACAGAAGACCCAAACTGTGTAATACCTAGGCCACCAAAAAGGGAAAGGCAAAAGGTCCAGGGTGATAACAGCTCAGGAACTAGCTACTCTCTGAAGCTTAATGTTGGTCTGTGGAATCTTCTCATAAGAAAAATATGTATTTAATATAATTCTTGTTCTTTCAAAAGGCTTACACATGTTATCTCATTAAATCTGCAAATTAAAATTAAACTTGGGACTGGACTGGGGAGATGATAAAATACCACTGACCAAGGGAGAGAAACCTCAGTTAGAATTTCCAGAATCCATATGAAGCTGTATATGGCAGCACATGTCAGGAATCTCATCATGTTTATAGTGAGATGACAGAGACAGGAGAATCTCTAGAATCTAGTTATGTTGATGTTCACAGCAGGGAACAACAAAAGACCCTGTCCCAATCAAGGTACAAGGTGAGGTCCTACACTTGTGGTTGTCCTCTGACCTTCATATACATGCAGAAGTACTTACACATATGAACATACACATACACACAGAGCACATACACACAGAGCACATACACACAGAGCACACACACACACAGAAAACACACACACAGAGTTTTTGTGCAAGGCCACATAGATAGTAAGTATTGGATATCTAGGCCAAACTATGTTCTTGAAAATTCTATACTCTGAAAGTCCTTCCCCAGACTCTATTCTTTGTGGTAGGGATGAATTCAGTGCTACATGCTCAGGAAAGTATCTCTCACTGAGCTACATCCTCAGCCTCCCTGGTTTTTATTTGATTTTGATTTCTCCCAAGGCCTTAACCAGGGTCCTGGCTTACTAGGTGGGTTCAAGAACGATAGAAGTACCATATGAGTGCCTGAGTCTTTCTCTCCATCCTGCTTCTATCATTTCATTTCTTATTCAGCATCTTACCCAGAGTCTGCATGACCCATAAGAACAGGGACTGTGCGTTTTTTTTGTTTTTTTGTTTTTCTTTTTTTCCTTTCTTCACTTAATCTCCAGCACCTGTCAAAGTTCCTGGCATGTTGCAGACACCTTTTACGAAGAGAGGAAATTAACAAGTGGGTGAATCACAAGCACTAACTCATCCACAAGGGTCTATGTAGTAGAAAAAGCAAGGGCACTAGAGACAGGAAGACCCAGGTCACAGACTCAGACCTGTACTTTAAGAGTTTCAGCTGACATGGTAGTGACAGTCTAATGTGTACTGAACAAAAATAGTATATGGAAAGAACTGCCTTCAAAGGTCTTTACAGAGATACAGCCAGCATGTGTCCCACATTGACCTCTATTCTTCCAGCTGAACCCCATGCCATGCTGACTGTCATGTAGGAACCATGTGACAAATACAGTGTCTATCTTTCAACCTTAGTTTGGTAGGACTTTGAACTTCTTAACAGCACACAGAAGTGGCAACCACTAAGCTAACAACAGAGTCACATTCCTATGGCAAACACCCTTAGTGGCCTGGTGGGCATATTCATGGATCACACCACTTAAACTTTACATATCTGTTATACTAGTAATTCTGATTTACTGCTTAACAAATAAATATATGTGCATTGTTTTGAGCTGAATAATTAGAAGAAAGGGGATGGTACCTGGAGTCGGTGGGGGGCAGGGGAGGATGAAAGGGAGAGGGAACTGGGACTGACATGTAAAAGAAGATTGTTTCTAATTTAAATGAAAAAATGAAAGAAAAAAGAGAAAGAAAGAAATTTCCAGTCTGTTTTCAAGTGACATGGCTGCCATGTCCTGTTAGTAAAACAAGCTAGAGGAGAAAGGCAGAAGAAAGTCAAAAGAAATTAGCAGGGGACAAGAGAGCAGAGATACACAATGTTCAACTACACTGCTCTTTCTGACTTGCTCAGAAAAATACCCCTGAGAATTCTGTCCTGTCCTCTATGTTTAATTACTGTTTTAAATACTTTACAAATATGATATCATCTAATTCTCAAAATACCCCCTACATGCATATTGTTCTCATTTTACAGTTGGGGAGACTGAGGCGTGGAGTTGTAAAGTTGTTTCTCAAAGATCATCACCTAAGAAAGGGAGAGGTTCGGAGCCAGGTAGTTTGGGGGCAGAATCTATGCCTCCCATCTCACACACTCACCATCTGTCATATGCACCATTGTACTACCTTGTGTGTGGATTCTCACCTTCAGTCTTTCTATCTGCACAATAGTTATCAACCCTCCATTCTTCACATTTAATAAATCTATTTCGACATGGATCTGAACATGCAACGTCTACCATCACACCTATGGTAGCAGTGGCTGAACACTATTTTTCACAACTCACCACAGGGATATGGGACAGACAAACTTTCTAAGGAAATTCTGCACTCTTCTTCCTTGGCAGAGAGACCCCTTAGTATATTAAAGCTGCTGGGGGGTTTCGGATTTAAAAAGGCAGTTTCATTTAATCATTTGCTTCTCAAAGTTTCCTGAGTACAGACCACATTCACACAGCCTCTATCAACAACTTCTGAGATAAGTGTTTCAGATTTGGGGGGAATATATTAGTCCAAAGGATAAAGTGAAAATTCTACATTCTGCCAAGAAAAGCTCTGTTGTGACCCAGACTAAGGAGCCCTCTTTCATGAACTCTAAAATCAGTTTTCTGCCCTAGACTCACTGACTATTCCTACTCTGAATCTGCATCCTTTGCTTTAGTTCTCTGCCCTTGTTTCGTCTGTTTCCTCTACCAACATTGCTCCTTTATCTTTTGGTAAACTTCTAGTCTCTGTAAAAGCCAGTTCCAATGACCCTGCTTCTCTGTAGCTTCCTCTTTTGTCAACAAGGGGATCAATACATACCCCTGCCCTCTAATTCCCACAGCTTTTTACTCAGATCACTGTTTTATTTAAATGTACCATGTTCATTGCCATTTCCATTTATTATATTTATTTTGCTCTAGACCTCTAAACCATTGCCTGTGCACTGTGTATCAAAATTTGTTAGGCAACATGTGCTAGTTTCCATTTATGTACATGAAGATTTTAATAAGTTGATACTGTGATTGTTATTTATGTTTTGGGGAAAGGATTCAATGGTTGAGTTTACTCAGCTTATGAGTGAAGGGGGCCAAGATATGAATCCAGACCTTAGGAACAAATTTTATATACTAGAAATCAACTTTCTTCTTCTCTTCAATATGATGCTTCTCCAGATTTACCTTCTAGAAGAGGACTCAGCATGAAACAAATGCTCATGCTGGATAAATGAACAACTAAGTAGATACATGAGTAGAGTTGATCTAAAGGATGACTCTAGTTCCTTTCTCCTGTTCCTTAGAATCTTGGAACTTTATGGTCTAGTTTTATGTCATTGGGGGCATAGTCTCAAAGAAGATTATTCCTTTGTTCTACCCCTTCTTGTTTTTTGTTTTTGCTTCCTATCCATGAGGTAAGTAGCCTGTTCTTCCATGCTCTATCACAATGATGTGTTTCTCCATAGGTCCAAAACAATAAACACAGCCAGTTGCAAGCCATGAAACAAAATAACACTTTTCTCCTCTTGTAAGTTATCTCAACAAGAAATCTATCAACACTTTACCAATGACAAGAATGTATTTTTTTTAACTTCGTAAAAGTTAATATTTACTAATACTATTCATGTATTAGGCATTATTCTAAGTTCTGCTCATTGCCACCTCCCTCAAGTAGATATTATGATCACTATCACCTTTTTGATGAGGAAGCAGAGATACACAGATATTAAAGAGGTTAAGTGATCTTCCACCCTCCGCCACATTTCCAGAAACAGTGAGAGGTCCAAGAAGATTTTTAGATAAATCTGAACCCATAATTTATACATTTACTAACCACTCAGCACTGGAATACTGCGTTTCTAATAGATCATGACAAAAATAATTCCTGCTGTTGAATGTTTAAAAATTGAGTTTTCATGTTCCTTTACAATGTTGCTAGCCAGTTTTCTAGTTCCCTCAGTATATCTGTGGCTGAACCAACCAAATTTCTAAAAGTAGTGCTTAGCTCAGCATTTCTTTTAATCTTGCACTCCTATCAAATTCCTAATTCTTCTGCCAAATGACTTATGGATATGTAGTATGACCATAAGAGTCCATAGTTTGCCCAGAACAAGCCTGAATTAACCCTGCAGTGTCAGTGTAACATTGTATGAACTACCTTTCACTTTCAGATGAATAATGGTTTGGGTGATAAATTATATGGCCATCATAATAATGAAACTCTCCTCTAGGAGAGTTTGCATTTCACAATGGGCTTTTCTTATTGTGAGACCTTCTTTAGAGCAAATAGTAGAACTTGTTTGAACTAGCATAACCCAAAAGGTACTATAAAAGTCCTAAGTGTCAGGCTGAATCTGAAGACAGCTAGAAAGGTGGTAGTGAGTGGGGAGAGGTTTTGACTATAAAGAAGGCTTATAGCTCAGGAGGGAAATAACAGTATTCTGTGGCAAGGATAACCACAGCACTAAGAATTGATAGAATGGATATTTAGCCTTTGAAGAATACTGAACCATCAAGGAATGCTAATGGGTACCTCATCACTGTCTAGGGTAACTCTACCCTCCTGTTACGTTAGAAGTAAATGAAAGTCTGGGTTGGGAAAATATCTCATTCAAAGTCAGGTCACTATACTGATGATTGCAGGAGGAGTTTTAGAACTGACAGCCTTTGAATTCCCCCCCTCTACCTGTGTTCTGCATCTGATGCTAAGAATCAGCTCTACCAGACAGAGCCAGGAATGGTTATTTGCTTTGAACCTATGAACAACCCTACCACAGATCTGGATGATTAAAAACCAAGCTGACGATACTGCCTTTTAGAACACTTTGAGGGTTTCAGAACAATCAGGAAACTTTAGCCTGTGTTTTCAGAATCTACTGTCAGGGAAGGTCATCTGAATCATATCCATCAAATGTTGGGGATGACTCACTGTCAAACAAATCTCTTTTTAAAACTTCTCTTTATAAATACACAAGAAATCACTTCTGTTGTTTTTGAGAGGTTTCTTCATTTCCTTTACCTTCCCTCCTGGCCCCCACGCTGAGCCCACCAAACAAAAGGCTCTGTAGAAGAGGTATACAAGCATCTTCACTGCCTACTGATTAAAATGTCTTCAGGTGCCTATGATTGCCCAGAACAGATGCCCCCCCAACTCTGTTCTTCTCTGGCTCTGTCAGGGCTGACTCACTGAAGCCTGAAGGCTTTGGCTCGTAGGGGCTCTGGCCTGTGGGGAAGTGAAAGAGTTGCTTGTTGGAACCACAGGGTAATTAAAGATACGCATGAAGACCAATGAATGGTTATTTCTCAGAAGAGGGTCCCAGTCGATTTAGACCAACAAGGAAATGTTCCTAAAGAGAAACTTGGGGCTGTGTTTCCTTTTGCTGGGATATCAGAAAGGATTAGAGATGTGTAGGGATAGGTTTATTGCAATTCCAGTCTTAGGGAGGCCCCTTTGAACTACAAGTATACTCTCCTATTCAGAAAAGGGAATTTAGCTTAGCATAAGAGAAAAGTGTTGCCTACTTTATTCTAAATTGTTTTTCTCAACCAAGATGATTTTACTATACAGGAGGAATTTGGCAAAATCTAGAGAAAAGTTCAGGTATTATAGTTGGGGGTCTGCTATTATTGTCTATAGAATAAATCTAGAGAGGCCACTAAACAACCTAACAGGCATAAGGCAACCGTCCCTGACTAAGAACTGTCCATGATAAATTGTCACTTGTGCTAAGGTCGAGAGGCTCTGCTCTAAATATTGATCTAATTATTGTTACAGACTCAAGTGAGCTGTACCTCAGAGGATGTGCAGCCCTCTCTCTTCTAGCTCCTCATTTCCAGTTTTGTTTCTTAGTCCATTAAGTAGCACACGGCCCCTTCTGGACACAGACATGATGAAGACACAGCTGTCCTGTGCTGAATCACACCTTGTGTTGTGAAAGCTCTTATTCCTGAGCAGTGGAAACCGTGCTTTTTCTTGTCCATGTTGCTCTTAGCAACCAAGCTCTCAGTCTTTATTCAATTACTCAGTCTACAGTCATGTGCTTTCGAGCTACATGTTCCTTCTTAAGCACACCATTCTCTTTTCTGACCTCACAAAATTTTCCACACTCCTATTTTCACTTATTACTGTTCTCTGTTCAGATTTGACACTCCTTTCCCCTTCTGCAGTGAAGCCCTTCTCATTTCCATGCTACTGTCCTCCTGTGAATGTATCAGTGGCCATATACACCCTGTATGCCTTCCTCTCCCCTAAGAATCTAGGATTCACTGTCATGTCATAAGCCAATCTGTAGTGATGTGCTATTTATGATTTATTAAAGCTTACCCGAGGATTCAGAAAGTGAAGTCAGGCACAAGCCATAGAAACCAGGCATATACTTTTAACCCCAGCAGCCAGAAGCTAGGAGGTAGTTGATGGTATACACCTTTAATACTAGGACTCAGGATTAAGAGGTAGACATATCTCCATGAATTCAAGGCCACCCAGATCTACACAAGATTGAGTCAGTCTAAAAGAGAATTATAGCTCACACCTTTAATGCCAGGACTCATGAGAGGTATATAAGACAAGGAATTGATATCAGTCATTCATTCTCCAGCCACACCGAGACACAAGAGTTTGAGAATTGGTGAAGAGCTTGTGGACCAGCCCTTTCAGCCTGAACTAGAGGTGAGAACTAGCTGTGGGCTGCTTTGTTTTTATGATCTTCAGCTTGAAGTTTGAACCCCAATATCACCCTCTGAGTCTTTTATTTATTGTGTTACACAACCCTTCCACATGTCTTATCACATATTGCCAGTGTCTCTTTTGAGTTGTTTTGTACTATCTTGGCATTGCCCACTCTCAAGGGTCCTCTGATAGAGCAAAAATTCTACTCTTGTTTCTTCTGATACTATAATGGACTGGTTTTGGTTTACTTGGGTAAGGCTGTGAGCCATATTTCCTGGAACATTCTTCCCTGTAAAGGGACTGACATGGATTGTGAAGGACAGAAGCAAAGCAGAAGGCATTATTCTCAGTAGGCCACCACAGTTTGATATGGTAATAAGGGGACAGATAAAGAAATAATCAGTGGACCCTGATTATCTTCACTTGCCCGTACTTCATGTGTAGATAATTTTTATGACTGCTATCCTGCTGAACAATAAGTGTCCCAGGCTCACTAGCAAATATATGTAGGCAGCAGCTATTCAGAGTCAATAGCCACCCAAGGGACAGCAGAAGTTTCCAAAAAAAAAAAAAAATCCCTGTGAGCTACCTACCCCCTTGGGCCCCTCATAAGAGACCATACCTGATTCTAGGATTGCTCATAAAGTTTCAACTTGTTAATCTGTACCTGTTTGGCAGTCTGTTCTCTGGCTATTCCTCTGGCTCTCCAAATCTTTCTTGCTAGACTAATACTCTAGCTCCCTACACATTTGTATAGAGATTAATTCTACAATGAATCCCCAATTTCCATGTTTTCCTGACTTTCAAAATACAATCTTGGAGAATTCTAGCTGGAACTGACCTGGAATCTTCCCCTTTGGGGATTGGCTTCACATTAGAAGATGCTATGCAAGCTTCCAAGAGAGAAGAGCAATAAGTACTTCTATCCTGCCAGAGTATCTATGAACTACAATGACTGGGCTGGCAAGATAGCCATAGTGGGAAAACAGTGATGCTTCTTTCTTGGAAGAATCTAAGAACTGCCTAATTAGACTTAAGGCTCACTAGGCAGGAAGGAATTTATACCTAGTACTGTAAATCTGGGAAACTATTGGTGGCTGGAGAGATCATAGACCCTACAGGAGAAACTATGACTGTCACTTTCCTAAACCTATAAAACTGTATCCTTACATCCATTGATAAGGGTAACTATGTTCTCTCATCAAATAAGCTTCTTTTTGTATCACATAGAAACTAGAAACTACTTCAGAAATCCATAACTAATTAAAATGTGGAGAAAGAGTGACTGGAATGTTTGGTCCTAACCATCCCGATACCCAAGAATCAGAGAAAACCAAGAAAGAGGGGACAGAAAAATTGTAATAGCCTGAATACCAATACATATGCTGTGAGACAGTGTATTCTACATATGATAGAGAAGTAATAGCCTGAATACCAATACATATGCTGTGAGACAGTGTAGTCTACATATGATAGAGAAGCTGCATCCCTGAATTCAACAACAGGGTTGCATGAACAAGACAAGCATAATGACCATCAGTTGACATGCCCATGTGGAAATGGCTCATGATCTGACCTCTACATGAAAAACTATAGGTAGACAATGCCTGTTGAGAGAGGGAGAGGACTGAAGTTCCACCTAGGTGGTCAGTCCTACACACATGTACATATGAGCAAAGCTATATGGACTTAGTAAGTTATGCATATATGTTATACGTGTGTGTGTATGTGTGTGTGTGTGTGTGTTTGTAAAGCAACAATAATTAAAGAGATCATGAATTTTGCAAGGGAAGGCAAGAGTGGAGATGGATGGAGAAAAAGGAGGGGCAGGAGAAGAGACTGTGTTCATATATGATGCTCGTAAAAGAAAATTTATTTTAAAACAGTAATCTGACCCCCATGCCTTGAAGATTCTACTTTTGGATACTCTAACTTCTGAAAACTCTTGGTCCCAGTTGCAAAGTACCCTTTCCAAGGTCACTACCAGATTCTATTAGCTAAAACTCATGGATTCTTCAAGATTTATTGAGTACTCTTGTAGATTTTGGCTTTCATGCTCTCTTCTCCACTTTTTATTTAAAAAATAAAAACAATTATAATTATGTTTTATTGTCATGTTTTTATTCTTTAACACTTTCACATGTGTATGTAAGGATACTTAGAATTTTCTACTCCCCATACCCTCTCTTGTCACCTCACTCTCCTGGAGAAATCCTTTCCAACAAGTCTGCCTACTTTCATGCCTTTTTATGCTTTTATTTTTTAGGTAAACATATAACATATACCATTCTGATGTGTTCAAAGTATGTAGTTTGATCTTGGGTTATCTCTATTCTACTCCTTTTTCTTAGGTGGTTTCTTTCATTGATTAGGGTTCAGTTGGCATCTGTTTCTGGTGACTCTTAAACCATCAGTTTAATTCAGACTGCTTTCTTGAGATTCAGTCTCCAAATCCTGATTGGATATTTCTACCTGGATAATTTTGGAGGAAGATCAATTTTCTGAGCTCTATGGGGAAGGTGAATTAATTTAAGATCCCAATTGGGCATTAATTCATACCAAGATAATGAAACTTTCTACAAGTACAATCGCATTGCACCTCCTGGCACACCACCACCTAAGATAATGTCTTGATGACAAATGGCCTTTGGTACATTTCTTAGCCCCATTGGATTCGTCTCATGACCTGTAAAATGAGAATTATTATGCTACCCTTCAGGTAGGTATTTTGTGAGCATTAGAACAGTGCCTCACTTGCAACAAGGGCGTTAAGATCATTTGCTATCAAGATTATTGATGCTATCAAATATTCCCAAATTAAACAATTATTCATATCTACTCATATCCACTGCCACTGCTATATTATTACTTTAATTTAGGACATCAAGGGGGATGAGAACATAAAGAAACAGGATGGTTAAGTTGGAGATGGATGGAGAGGGAGAGCAATGAAAAGAGATATCTTGATAGAGCCATTATGGGGTTAGGGAGAAACCCAGTGCTAGGGAAATCCCCAGGATTCCACAAGGATGACCCAAACTAAACCTCTTAGCAATAGTGACGGGTGGCTTAACTGACCTTCCCCTGTTATTGGATTGGTGAATACCCCAACTGTCATCACAGAGCCTTCATCCAGTAGTTGATGGAACCAAATGCAGAGATTCACAACCAAGAATCAGGCTGAGCGCGGGGAATCTACTCAAAAAGAGGGAGGAGGGAACATATGAGCAAGGGAGGTAAAGATCATGAAGGGAAAATCTATAGCGACAGCTGAACCTAGTTCATGGGAAATCATGAACTCTAGACAAACAGTTGTGGAGACTTCATGGAACCTAGCTAGGCCCTCTGTATTTGGGAGACATTTGTGAAGCTTGGGCCATCTGAGAGGCCCCTGACAGTAATACCAGGATCTTTCCCTGGTACATGAACTAGCTTCTGGGAACCCATTCCCTACAGTGGGATGTCATGCTCAACCCTCATGCAGTGGGGACGGGCTTCGTCCTGCCTCAACTTAGTGGGCCAGGGTGTGTTGACTCCCCATGAGCCCTTACCATTTGGGAGGAGTGGATGGGGGTGCTGGGGGGAGTCGAGGGAGCAAGAGGAGGAGTGGGAGGGAGAACTTTGATTGAATGTAAAATAAAATTAAAATAAATAAAAATATCAGAACATCAATGTTTTTAACTGTTCATTAAAAGATCCTTTTGGCTGACATTAATTCCGATTTCTTCCTATAAAATTCACCCTTGACAGTATTTCAGAGCCAAGTCTTCAGTATGAATTCCTTGTACAAAACCCTTTTAATTTTCTATGATATAAAGTACACAGTCCTTTGCTTGCTTTTCATGATCCTGAGCGCTGTACCCCAATTTCTCCACTCATATCTCCCCTATTTATATCTTTAGCATGATCTGTGGACATTCTATGTGCTGGATATTATTAAAGATACTTCTTATAGCGTCCTTCTTATAGTCCTCTCTCTCATTGTGTGTGTGTGTGTGTGTGTGTGTGTGTGTGTGTGTGTGTGTGTGTGTGTGTGTGTGAAGTTATTCTGAGTTATTCTGATGCCTTGAGTGGTTTTGTTTCTTCATCTTCTGGAATATTTTATTTCTTCTGTGAAATCTTTTCTGGCTTTGGAACAATTTGTTCCTTTTCATTGTGAATCATCTCAGTATAGGAGAGGGAGTTCATGTAAGGGTTAATCCAGTAGTGACCACAATAAATTTGATAATATATCTTAGGAGCTTTGTTCACCTGATTATGTTCAATGACTAGAGAATCTACATAAACATAGAAACCGTTAAGTTCAGCATCACTCTCTGAATTTTTAAGCATGTGCAGTAAAACTTCAGCCTTCCTTTTGGGCTCCCAACCCTGTGTCCAGCCCCCCTGTCTGGTCTAGGTATACTTACTTACCTACTCCACCATTCATTGTTCCACCAGAGAAGACTGTAGTGCTCCTTAAAAGTGATTTCTTCCAGATACTTAGTGGATTTTCAGATATTCATGCCCTTGATGGCCTGAAAATTTCATGGGTGTTCTTAAAATGAACACACAGAAATGGACCTACTGAATTACATGGTTTTGTAGAGTTTCCTAGGACAAGAAAGTAGTGAACCATTTTCTCAGGTCACCTCAGGCCTCTTAAAGAGCATTTCCTCTGGTCTTAACTGACAGGCTACTATTTGAAGTTTGGGTGAATGGGCCCCATTTTGGAAAACCTTCTTTAAAACCTCAATCCTAACCTGGTTTGGTGGCTCATGCTTGTAAACTCATTGTTTCAGAGAAAGAGGCAGGAGCTTTGCTGGAAACTTGAGACCAGTCTGAGCTATATAGTGACTTCCTAGCCATTCTGCACTATAGAGTAAGACTATGCCTCAGAGGAATACAACAAAACAACAGCAATGCAAAACTAACCTACCCCCTTTATACTCATCACACCTTCAGTATATATATTTAAATGATAATGCTCTGTTCTCTTCATTGAAGCATGAGATTCTACAAGGAAAGGGCAGTGCTTTGTTGATTTCCATCACTCTAGTTCCAACCTAAGACCTTAATAAATATTTGATGAATGAATGAATGAAAGTCATTTGGACATTCATAATTTACTGTCACAGTGAAGACTGAGACTTGGCAGCAAAAGGCTCCTTCATAACTGTCTCTGTGGAATTTATTTCAACACCATGTAAGGCCAGAGAGATTTCATCCTGTTTTCTACTTGCATATGCCACCATTAACATTTCCCTATTGTCAGGTTTGTCTGACTAATGTTCATAGGCATCACCTGGGAATTCTCCCACATGGTCCTGAAGGCAAACCATCTTTTAAAACACAATCCACAGGCTTTTTCATCTTTCCTTGTTTTTCATTTGTAATAGCATTGACAACAAAGGTAAGGGAATTTCCAAAAATTAAAAGCTGTGAGATGAGGTTCTCAGAGATCAGTTCAAAACCATCTTCCCTTTTCAACTTCTCAGTCTGCCCCTTGTCTCTCTACTGTCTTTGGTAAGTGCTTGCCAAATTCAAATTGACTGAAATGATGGTTGTGTGTCAATTCCTGGACCCTCTGGAGATTATATCCTAAGAAGAGTAGAAAAAACCCAGTTTATTCCTCCTCACGATCGAGACCTAACAGAACAGGCATGGGTATGAGTGGGAGGGGCTACAGAGCATCACTAGAAAACCTAAGTATGCCTTTCTGTTGAGACTCTGATTCCACAATGTCCTTGCTAATAATACAAAATGCATTCCCTAGAGGTGGCATGTTCTTTTGAGGAAGAGAGAGAGAAAGTGGTGCTTTCATAGAAAAGTTGTTCAGTGGCAGTTTGGGGAGGTGAGTATCAACTGAGAGCATGATGAGAATAGCTAGGATGGACATAGGAAATTAGACCATTGTGAATCCTAGACAGTAAAATGTAAAAGCACAGAGACTGTACTGTGGCCTCTATTGTTTATAGCTTAGTGGTAATTATATTAGTAACCACAGTTAAGATGGAATGTGGTGATCCTCATTTTAAACACCAGATGTTAAAGAGTTTATCCCAGGGCACTTGGCAACAGATTCAAGGTACAAACGCAGAATATCAGAGTATTTTTGTTTTGATATTCTTCTGTTTTTATTTCTGCTGTCAATCAAGTCTGAAGCCCAGGTGTGAAATATTGCTTCCTCTTCCTTGAAATGATATTCAACACACTGTATTCATATATTGGATTATCATATTGTATCCCATAAATGTATACACATATCATGCAACTATCAAAAATATAACAGAAAATGGGTATAGGCTCTGGGCTGATTTTCTTTTCGAACTCTGTGTCACCTCTGTGTTTTTACTTTTTTATCAGGAACAGTCTGTCTTGATTTACTCAACTTTTTTTGTTTTTTTTAGTTTTAGCACTGAAAAATTAGTTGGGGACAAATTGGAAAATATTGATCACCCTGCCTTTACCTTCTATTCCAGTACTTTACATTTCTACTTACATAATTTTATATTTTTCTTGTTACCATTGACTAATTTCAGGTTAGTCATGTGTTTTACCATGACATCTTTCTTCATGTACCCATACTTTACCCCCATTTCCCACTTCTTTCTTCCATGGTTAAGACCCCATTTCTAGTTGGTTCCATTTCTTCCCCAAGCTAATCCCAACTTTTACTTTCTTAATGTATGTGTTCAATTACCATCTGTATTTCTTGTTGCTAAAGATCCCTTCTCACCATCTTATGATTTCTTACTAGTTTTATAATCTAAATACAAAGAAATAAGAATATATAAACACACACATCGAGGTTCTAGTCGTAGAGAAAACTTGCTGTATTTTGAGTCTGCCTTATTTTGGGTAATGTAATGATTTCCAGTTGCCTATATTTTCCTGCCAATGTTCAATTTAACTTGATTTATAGTATATGAAATTCCATAATGTATATGAATTGCCTTTTCCTTAAAAATTACTGTTTTTAAATCATAATACAATTGCATTATTTCCCCTTTCTCACTCTAGCCCCTCCTATGCCTCCTTTCTCCCTGTAAAAATCTCTGGCCTATTTTCTTTTTTATTGTTACATAATACATGTATACATACATACATACATACATACATACATATAAATGCAATCTGTTTGACCCATTTAGTGTTATGGACATAATTTCAGGACTGATCAGTTGGTACTGGATAACCAATTCAGGGGTTCATCCCTTGGGAAGACCATTTGTATCCCTTGCTCTCAGAATTTCTTAACTGTCTGTTGTTTTTTTGGAATGTGGCCCCATGAAATTTCCCTTTTCCATATTAGCAAGCCTATCTGTATTGTTCAGGTCTTATTTAGGGAGCCATATTGTTGAGGTAACATGGGTGAAACTTCCCTGTTATTTCTTGGAAACACAATATCATATCAGATTTCTTGGTCCTGTATTTTACAATCTTTTCTCCACAATGTCCCCTGAGTTATGTTACAGTTATATAAATAAGGGCTGGGTGACCTATGAACAGTATACTTTTTATTTTGACCAGTTGGAACACATTTTCTTTATTCATTCCTTCATTAATGGACATCTAGGCTGGATCCAACTACTGTGAACAGTGTAGCTATAAACTTGAATGTGCTAGTGTCTTTATGGTATATTGACTTAGAATCCAGGTGTATTCCTAATAATGGTATAGCTAGGCCGCATGGAGTTGTATGTTTAGTTTTTTGAGAAATGTTTTATATTTACTTCCACAGTGGATGTACAAGCTTATATTCTCACCAAAGTGGCTAATAGTTCCCCTTCCCCATACTTTCACCATAATTTATTGTCCTTTTCCTTAATGATAGCCATTCAGACTTAAAAAAGATGAACACTAAAAGTTGTACTTTTGCAAGTACATTTTGGCATGTATATGTCTTATATGTTTATCCAGCCATTAGTACATTTGTTATATTAATTAGATAATCTGTTGCTATTTAATTTTTTGATTCTTTGTATATTCTACATATTAATGTGTGTTTACAATAATATTCCATAGTATGTGGGTTGTATCTTCATTCTAGTTATTGCTTCAATTGCTATGAAGAAGCATTTCAATTTCATATAATGTCACTTGTAAATTCTTGGGATTATTTCATGTGATATTCCCTCTGTATCTAAGGTGACACTATAGGTATATATTACCTTTTTGGGCTTTCTCTTCTGTTCTTGCTTATCACTTTACTATTGTGTCCACAGACCCACACTTAATGTGCCACAGTATATTATGCTAATATCTGAATCACTTAACCTGTTGTTGAGCACTTAGGCATGCTACTGTGCCATTCTTGCATGATACAGGAGAACAGGCACTGTCTTCAGAGGGAATTCCAAGAAAACTGCCAATTTTGCCCTCTTCTCAAGAGTAAAAGTGGATAATGACCATAGTTTCCCTGAAGAACTCAATGGACCATTACATGGTTCAAATGGAATTTGAATATGAAAGCTTTGAGTTAATTTTAGGTCATCATAGAAAAAGGTATTATCATAGCAATGGCTATTGTAGAGATAGGAAAAAAATACAACTATCTTATTACTGAAAGGAAATGTATTTCCTGATACTATGGAATGAATCTTTCCAGTGTTGTTTTAGGCATATTGGACTATGGATTAATTAATAAAAGCTCAATTTATACTGTTTTACATATTGTTACTATTTAAATTTCTGTGCCTGTCTTCCCTTCTGCAACTAGTAACTATTATTGCATTCTAATCAATAAGTGTCTATGTCATGAAAATGGCAAAACAATACTGTAATTTGGGGCAGTTAAGTTTTTAAAATATTTCCATGATAATATGATTACTTTTAGCATATTTAAGTATTTCCCTGTTGCATAGTCTTAGAAGAATTTGAGGTCTAGAATCAAAACACGTAAGTCACAGCTTAGATATATGTTCATATATCCATCTAAAAAGGTAGCAACAGTGTGTGTTCATAGCACAGGTTCCTATGGAGCACATTTTTCTTAGACCACACTTTGACATTCTATTGTTTCCTTATGTATCTACCTAGGTTTCCTAGATGGGACAGAATTAGCCAACAATATCTTGGTTTTGATTCCACATAATTGTTCTTTTCATTGAGGTAAACTCCTTCCTCTGCTTGGTTTGATTTTCCACCAGAGATATCTACAGTAAAAAGCTCTAAAGTTGTTCTGACCACTTTATTTTTACTAATTTGAAAGATATTCATTTTAATTTGCCTTGAGTATGGTCAGCGTGAAAATTTCACCACAAGTATTCAAATGTACTTGTCTAACATGCAGGATTAATCAGAATCTGTTGCCTTTGACAAGATAAGAACTGTAGCTTATTTTTTAGATCTCTTTAATTTCCCCACCTCTGATCAGCTGATGGGTTGTATCTACAGTCATTAAGTCTATAGTCTATTAACCCCAAGCATAATTTTCCCAGTCCAGGATGGAAGCTGAAGAATGAGCAGTAGAGAACATGCTCTATGCAAAATATCTCCAGTGAGTCATTTTAAGCATGATAAAGAAGACTTTATTATCTCCTCATTTCATATACTCAGAGATAAGAAGGATATCAGTTGTCGATAGGGGATGGAACCAAGAAAAACAGTCAAGATTTCAGCTTGTGCTCACTTCCCATCTCTTCCTTTCAACCTCATTCTGAAAATTTTCTGGTTTCCATGCTGATAGTGAAGAACTATTTTTCTGAGTTTCATGAAATGGCTGGATTGAGACTGTAATCTCTGTCTGGCTTTGAAATATTAAGGGAAAACTAAAACTTTTAAGTTAGTTGTCAACCACTGATCAAATTGAAAGCAGCTACAGGTGATACCAAAGGAAAGAAATTCAACTGTCCATCTCTGTGGAGTAGGCTATTTCCTAGAGAATACCCCCAACTTAATGGGCACCCATTGCACAATAGACTATCCAGAAACAAAAGAATTAAAACAGTGTAAACAGTGGCGATGCAATGGAAAATTCAACAGGAAAATGATACCTACTGAATAGTTCTTTCTAAATACAGCTGCTAGACTCTACCCTGACATACTAAACCAGTCTCTGGGGCAAAGAGGATGATGGGTAATCCCAGGTGGATACCTTGAGGCCCAGAGAAAGGAAATAATTTGTCTTGATATAATTGTCTATAATTGTCAGCAATTACAGATGCAATCAGGATTAAAACTTACTCAGTAGTGGCCTGTCTGTGTCAACTATGCCAAACATATGCATGCCAGAACTGGGACTAGAACGGGTAGAGGCTTGGGCACTTTCTCATTTTGTTTGTTTTTGTTTTACAGTGTGGAGTGTTGAAGGCAGGGCCTTGCACAGGTGGAAGGTGTGTACTCACTCACTGAGCTATTACTCAGGCCTTTATGGGTGCTTACAGAAATGAATTTGGAAAAAACACAAATGTCCATGGGATGCAGTATTTCCCCAGGAAGGAGATGATTTTCCTATATTTTATTGTCAAAATGAGTTTTAGTAGGTTTCCTGAATCTGTACTTCTACTGGTCTCCATCCAGTTAGCTCAGGGAGCAGAATGGTGAGGATCAGGGACTCCTTTTCCAGGACTGAAGTTGGGCTAGGGGTGTGGTTATTGGAGTGACTTCAGAAGCTTTTGGCTTCTGTTTCCCACTATCTCTCTATTACCTACTTTTCATAGTTTACGTTTTTAAAATTTGGACCCCAGGCACATAGAATTGAGTTAATTATAATCTATAGTTCTTGATTTACTCTTATCATTGATCCAATTATAATCTTGTTTTTATTTTTACCTTGTTTAGTTTTTTTTTTTTTAAGCAGTATGCTTTTAAAACATGCCCACCAGTGTAGACACCAGGTATTTTGGAATACCTTATGAAGCCCAAGTACCCTCCCCAACTTCCTTACCTGCATGATGCTGATTATCCCTCCTTCATCCTTAGGTGATTCTCTTTATCTGTATTTATTTGTAACAAACATTTCTTAAATTTTATTATGTTTAAATTCCTAAATGATATGGTGTTTGTAATCTCTGAATTTGCTGTTTTTACTTAAAATTATATTATCAAAGTGAAAGTGGTAACTTCACAAAGAGAAAATCTGGCAGACAGCATTTAGGGAAATTCATCTGCTGTGGGACAAATCATGTTTGATATGGTGCAATGAAGAGCACATAGCCAGCTGGGTGGTGGTGGTGCACAACTTTATAATCCCAGCACTTGGAAGTCAGAGTCTAGTGGAACTCTGTGAGTTTGAGGCCAGTCTGGTCTACAGTGTTCCAGCACAGCCATGGCTTTTACACAAGGAAACCCTGACTCAAAACAAACAAACAAACAAACAAAAACCTCACAAAACAAAATAACACAGCCCTTCTTCTGTAAGAATCTTGACAAGTGTAAATAACCTTAATCATAATATATTTTCCAACATTCTATGGAAAAATTCTATGATAATCTTCAAAAGCCTAAAAGTCACAAAACATAAGGTAAATATGGAAGAATTGTTACAAAATAAGGAAATTAATGAGTCATGACAATAAATGTCCTGTGCCATTCTGAAATAGATTCATTTGCCCTGAAAGTTATTTTGAAAAAAAAAATGATACAACTTTAACAGAATTTGGGCATTCCATGGTGGTTAGCTATTAGTGTTTTTTCCTGATTTTTTTATTGTCATATTATATACTAGAGACTGTCTTTGTTTGTGGAAAACAGGTAGATCAGTCGATTGGTAAATTGTTTTCAAAGGGAAATAGAAAATTATATTTGCAGCTTTTCTATAAGTTTGTGAAATAGCCGTATTGTTGGACTTTACCCAGATTATTTTTGTTCACATATTTTGGACTTCTGAATAGCATTCATTAAAGTTCAGTTCATCTTCTCATGTCATCAACGGCCAATCAAGACTTTTCCAGTTTTGCTATTATGAGCAGTGCTATTATGAGGAATATATTGTATGTTTATTGGTGAGTTTCAGTTATGCACTTAGTGAAATCTCCAGGTCACGTTGGTTTTCTCTGCAGTGACAAGTTATCCCACACATGGAAACTTAATAAAACACATGGTTATTCTTATAATTGTGGTGCTCTAAAACGAGATGTAAGGGGCTGACATCAATGCGTTACACAGTGGTTCTTTTTGGGGGTTCTGGAAGAAAACCTATTTCTTTGCTCTTTTCAAATGTCTAGGACACTTGTGTTCCCTGGCCTGTGGTCCTTTCCTTGGTCATCACTTGGTCTTGCATCATCAGTCATATCATTATCTCCTTTGATGACAATCCTCTTGTGTGTCCCAATTACTGCCTAACAACCAGGAGAATCCCTTAGTGAACAAATCCCCTTTGTCCTAAAAAGTAACCTTCACAGACTCTGTGGACTAGAACATGGACATATTTAGGCTCTACTCAGACTACTGTGCAAGTTGTGTAAATGTTTAATTTTTCATGTTTGAAACTCTACTGTCACACATCTTGAAGTATTAAGGGACTACTTTCATGTGGCAAATATTCTGAATAGAGATACAGTCATTCCCTTATTCACGAAATATTTGAAGAATCTTAAATAAGTCTCTCACACCTACTGTTTTCACTATTCTTTACAATTCCGCAAGTACTATTAGATTTAATCATAAGAAATTGTTGGTACTAGATTATCTTTGAGCTACAATGACAATATTACCATTTTAGACAATTTCTCACATCTCATGACAACCTCAAATTTGTTAAGCACATGTGATCTATGTGACCATGAATTCCTGATCCTCCTGTCTCTGCCTTTCAAATGACGTGACTATAGATTTCAACAAGATTCCTCACCAACATTTTCATATGATCTAAATCAATATGACATCTCCATGTGTATAGCAAGAAAAAAGCTTGAGGGTGTGGGTAAGTATTAACTCATGCAATTCATTACCATAAGGGCTAAATTTAGAGCAAAAGTGTTTGACTCTCTAGGATAGTGCTTCTTCTACAAGATTATTTGGAAAAGCTGTGGGCATAGTAGTCATCAATAAGTGATTTTTCTGGTAAACTGAAATCACCTCCTGGTAAATCAAGATATGGGAACCACATCCAAATAGTTCAACTTTGACTTCAGAGGCAATGACAAATGGAACTCGGAATTCTGGGTCTGAAAAAGAAACATTTGCTGCTGGAATAGGAAGACAAGCTCAGGAGGTGGAGCTGTCTAGTTCAAAAAATAAACAAACAAACTGTGCATATGTAGGAGGCATCATAGCAACCAAAACATGAGAAAAAAAGGCATATGTTCAATGAAGAACATTTTTTCCAGTCCTAAAACAAGGATGAATAAATTCAGACCAGAAGATAAGGATATTGCCTAACACTGGTGGCAAGGAAATCCAGCTACCTCCAACCTTGGATATATCCCAGAATGAACCAGAGCCCAGACTCTGACCAACCTCAGCAGGTCATTTTTCCCTCTCTTATGATCTGTTTTCTCATCTTCCACATCAAAGGATTTTTAATCACTTGACCCTTCATCAGTCATCTCGTTCTGATGTTCTGGTGCTTCTATAAAACTCAGAATGGGGCTAAAACTACCCTTTTTTTTTTTCAAGGCAGAGGGGTTGTCTTCCTCCCACCCACCTCCTCACATTTCCAGGAAGTATGATACAAATGCCATTTAACTTTCTGAGACACATGATCTTTAGAGTAAAGGAAATGTTCATAGTTGAGAAGCCCCCACAGACCATGAGTTACATGCGATTACCTCCAAGCAAAATTCCAAGTTCAGTATAAACTATACCATTTATAATAGTAACAAAAGAGGAAGTGCCCAGAAATAAACTTAAAGAAACACATGCTACTTGTATGATGAAAGTTTAAGAGCCTTTTGAGGAATTCAAAAAGAAATGAACAAATGAAAAAGGCACTTTTCAAAAGAAAAATACAGCCTCAAAAAGACATCACTTCATGGTAGGTGAAGGTAAAAAAACTATCCCATGAATATACCAACTAGAATTTTTAAACTTTTTGATTTAGGGATATATATATATATGATATATATAAGTAAGTCTTACAAATATTTTTTTTTAAATTTAAAAGGTAGCAACCTAACAAGGAAGGTGTGAAGTTCATGAAGTCATGAAAAACAGCACACATACGCTTCAGGTGTGTGATGGAATATTCCTCACCATTCATTCACAACAAGAAAAAATACAAACTATAGCTACAATGAAAGAAACATTTTCTAATCTGTCATTTTGGCAAAGTTCCACATGTGTACAGCACTCTCACACACTCTGTATGAAGGCTTACACTGTTGCGTTTCACAACTCAGGTTTTATCCTATGTGTATAAAAATGCTTGTACCCCAAAAGGCTGCAGACACAGCACCAGAACAGGAATATGGGAGTCTGAAGTAGAGGAGTTTGCAAGACTCTGCCCTTCCTCCCTCCCACACCCAACAACTATCGGGGAAAGCCTGGGATCCAGAGTTACAGGAAATGCTCATGGAATTTGGTAGGACAGCCTGAGGGGAGCAACAGACTGCAAGCAGCACATATGGTGGGGACAGCCACAGAAATGTGTAAAGGGAGTCTGAAGCTGAAGTATTCTCACCACACCTCTGTCATCACCAGGACAGGGAGTTTTGGGCAGAACTTACTGCAGCATCCTAAGGGACCTGAAAAGGTAAACACAGGTGATCAGGCCCCGCATATTCCCCTAGTCACTTAAAGTCTTGAACAGAACAACTGGTCCCTGAAGCACCAGAGGCAGGATTGCATTGCAAACTGGGAATCAGCTGGGATAATTGTGGAAGAAAGCGGGATTTAGCCATTAACATCCTTCTTTCTGGAAGGAAATACTGACTTAATTTGCTTGAATTACTGAGACTAGCAACACCTCCAAAAGCCTGTGGAGACCGATTTTTTTAAAAAATGTTTTGTTGATTGTGTTTGTATGCACACGCCACATACACACACACACACACACACACACACACACACACACACACACGGTGTACTTGTGGAAGTGAGGGGACAACTTGCTAGAGTCAGTTATTTCCCTGTACCATAAGGGTCCCAAGGATCAAACTGTGTTGCCAAGCTTGGTGTCAAGTGTACTTATCCACTGAGCCATCTCACTGGCTAGGAGACTGATTATAAAATGACAATACAAAGGGAGAAAGGAACACTGAGTGAAGACGTGGCACCTTCTACTTTATATTACTGCTAATTTTAGTTATCAATTTTTGTGATGGATTTTAGCATTCATATTTTTGTTTTTCAATTGTTCAGTTGCATTGTAACTTGTATCTCACTAGAAATGTTTCTGACTTTGCCCTTGTCTTTCTTTAAATCAAATATACCACTTTACCTCTAACCTAGATACTTTGTTTCTTGTTCTTTACTAAATCTTCCCATGCCCTTCTCACTTCACTACTTAAATATTGACACAGTTAGCCCTAAAGTAATTATAAATTGTGTTCCCCCTAACTAGTGCCCTAGTGCTGCTCTCTCTTGACCTGGTAAGTGCACAGCTATCTTATCTGTTTAATACTATTAACAGTTAACACTGGAGCTGTTGTAAAACCATTATATTTGTTACTGCATTTGGAGGTAAGAAGTAGTGAAACATAAATTCAAATGAAGATAACTCATTAGAAGTATTCAGGTAAAATACAGCGGAAGGGGTTGAGTGTAAAAACCAGAAGATACATATATCCCAATAGGTGTGCAAAGCACAACAAAGAAACAAGCCACACATTAGAGAGCAATCCAGTATGACCCTACCAAGCTTACAATGTCTAGGCACTAGAGAAGACAAAGAGATTAAAGACTTGTCACAGAGGATTTATTTCTGAGTCCTACTTTTGGAAAGAATGAAGGACTGCACTGAGGACTTTAAAAACATTGTAGGAAATTGATAAAGAAATTTTGTTTCTGAGTGCTTAGTCTTCATGCACAGCAGAAGATGGGATCTCCATTACACATGGTTGTAAGCCATCATGTGGTTTCTAGGAATTGAACTCTTAACCACTGGGCCATTTCTCCAGACCTAGTGTCCCAGTGTGTGTGTGTGTGTGTGTGTGTGTGTGTTTGTATGTATGCAGGAGCGTGTGCGTGTGTTTGGTTTTTGCTAGACAGGGTTTCTCTGTAGCTTGGAAACTGTCCTGAAACTAGCTCTGTAGACCAGGCTGGCCTCGAACTCACAGAGATCTATCTGCCTTTACCTCCCAAATGCTGGAATTAAAGGCGTGTGCTACCACTGCCTGATCTCTATAACTTAGGCTGGCTTTGTTTTCTGAACCCTCAGGCAAGCTTTAATAAATCATAAAAATATATTACAACTTAGAAATGAAAGTCAGATAAACTAAATAAATAACTCAGTGGAAAGCATCACCAACAGATGATCCCAAGCAGGAGACTGGACTTAAGAGATGGAAGAGAAGGTCAAGACAAAATACATAAAGACATATACAAGAATAAAGGTAACAAAGATGACCTTCCAAGGATATATCCAAGCAACCAAACCTTAGGGAATTTAGCCAGTGACATAATAAGAATTATAAGAATTCTCATGACCCCAACTGGATGGCATTCCCCTACATATGGAATTGGTATGGGGGGATGGGAGGGGAGGTGGTTAGGGTGCATGTGAGAGGGTAGAGAGGGTAAAAGGGAGGGAGGAGCGGAGGGAGGGAGGGAGAGGTAACTGGGATCGACATGTAAAATAATAAATTAAATTAAAAAAAAATACTTTGACTCCAAAATTTAAGTTGAAGGACAAGTTACTGGGGAAAAGGATTTCTATTTTTGTTTCCACAGAAAATGAAAAGATGTGGATTCCTTCCAGACTAATGTGGTCTGGTTTCAGGCCAGACCGCCTGAAACAGAGTACCAGGTGATCCTACATTCAAAACAGCTGGACAAAGCAGCCTTACAGACTACAGCCAGGATTTCTGAATCTTCTTCGAATCCCCCATGCCCCATGACAGCGCCCCATACCAGCAGGAAGTAGTTTGGAAAGAACGATGCCCAAATTCCAAAATATTGTCTATAAATGTTTGTTTTCATTTAAATGGACTTGATTATATAAAATAAAATAAAAAAAAAAAAGAATTCTCAAGACCTGGAGAAAGAACAATGATGAACATCAAAGCACAGAGTATTTAGAACTCCAAATAGACATAACAAGAGAACTTCTTTATGACTATCATAGTCCTTATGCCAAAATTACAAATAAAAGCAGTACTCCCAGGCAGGATAGTAGCTAGTGTTTGCCTCTGTGGTGATGGTGAGCTACAGAGTTAGGAAAAGAAAACAGTAGATATTGTCTCAAGAGGGCAATGAAAGCTTCAGATTTCCACAAAGGA
The DNA here is from genome assembly GCF_943737965.1 of Phodopus roborovskii. Lineage (NCBI taxonomy): Eukaryota > Metazoa > Chordata > Mammalia > Rodentia > Cricetidae > Phodopus > Phodopus roborovskii. Next base: position 6,022,362 of record NW_026126417.1, on the reverse strand, counting down.
AGCGAAGAAGTACTGGAAAAGATATCTCAATTTTCTCATCAGAGAAGCCAGATGAACACACCTGCCTTGTAGTTACCTGATAGAGAAAGGGCCTCAGAAACCACTCTACATGTAGGCTAGACCAAAGTAGTGCAGTCGTATCTTCAGGACAAGCCATTGTTCCTCACAAGCCTCAAATTCGATTCTGGGTATTGTGAGGTACTGATTCTTCTTGTGTGCAGGTCTCATTTTGATCCTCCACATGACATGGAAGGATGGAGCTTGTGCTATTTTGAGAGAAAATCTCTGGATGAAAATTGAGGAGGCTGAGGCCAAGGGAACATCTCAGGTTGGGGAGCCCAGAAGGGGATTGCTACAGAATCATGGCTGGGAAAGACATGTAAAAGTAGGTGTCGGGGGCAGGATGGCTGGGCACAAAATGGGTAAAAGATCCAAGTACTAGGAGCCTGGCCTAGGCTAGACACTGCATAATCCTCATTCCATCATTCCATCCTCACCTTCTGTGGCTGGAAATTAATCTCTCCAACTAAGAATTATTCCAGAATTTTTTAGGACTGAGCCTGAGAGGCCAGCAGGTTGATCAGATTCTAGGGTCACCATTCTGCTGTTTACCACTGTTGGGTCTGGGAACTCTGAAGTTCTAAGGGTATATATGATACATGGAACAGCAGCTCCCCCTCCCACCCTGAGCAAGGCTGTTGAGGTTCAGGAGGCCTTGAAAGTAGAAAGGTGGGTGTTTTGCCTGGACCAGTTCATTACTGTGGTTGTTCCAATACTCCCAGTCACCTAGTGGACAGCACCCAGCTAATACATTTGCTACTCCAGCAGGGTCAAATTGGGCAATTCTTAGTAAAGGGTGTGAGAAAATTGCACAGTCCATAAAATATAAAGACAAGCATGGCCTATGAAGGCCCTTGATAGGAAAAGAAGGAAAATGGTCCTTGTGAGGCAACTCTAATAGACATAAATTCCAATAAGGAGTCAGCAATTGTGTAACCAAAAGAAAGATGAGTCCCAAGTTCATCTGATCCTTCACATTCCATCTCTGCAGCCATCAGTCTCCAGTATTTGAGGACTTATAGAGAAGAGCATTTTTTCTTTCTTTCTTTTCCAATGTATTTCTGACCCTGTCATATTTGACATGTGTATGTACATGTTAGAATGTGTATATAGGTAGATGTGGATGCATGTATGTCCTTGCATGTAGAGACCAAAGATTGATATTGGGTATCTTTCTCAACTGCTTCCCACATGTTTTGCAGACAGGATCTCTCACTGAATGTGGAGTTCACCAGATCATAAAATTCCAAGGATCACTCTGCATCCACCTCCTCTTCACCAGGTTGCAGGCATATGCTGCCTCTCAGCCTTTTTACAAGAGCTCTGGGAATTGAACTCAGGTCTTCATGTTTACAGAGCAAGCACTGGGTCATCTGCCTAGCTGTTTCTTTTTGTTTCCTATATATTTAGCAGATTTATACCATATTTATCTTTTTTAAAATTTACTATTTCATTTCATACATGTATCCAATTTGCTCATATGTAATTTTTTCCAATTTGGAGACAATGTTTTTTTCATTTGTTATTTTTCTTTCATTTTTGCTCATGATCTTCCCTTCACCCCCATACATTCAGTAGCATCTTGACTTTATATTTTTAGGTAAACACTCTTATGGCTTTATTGTCATCGATTCCTTATCCATACCCAATTCTATTTTTAAGCATTTTCACTTTGGGGAAATGTGTTTGGTTTTTAGGTTTTAATTGTGTATTTTCTAATTGCTTGATTGTATTTCTTCCCCTCCACACCATGAGTTTTTCCTCTTCCTTTCCTTCCATCTATGTAATGTGCTTCTCTTTAGCTCTCTTTTCCTGTCTCCTTCTTTCATTCCATTCATCTGCTATTTCCACACTTACTCCAAATAATTTTCAGCTTCATTGGACATTCCAAAACAGTTTTCTCACTTTCAGTACTACTCTCTAAAAATGTATCTGTGGGATGTAATTGACTTTAAATATATTTCTATATCTTCTTTGGTTTGATGCAGTCACTGTTATAGAAAGTTGTTTTCTCCTTTCTTAATGCTATTTGCAGTTGCACCATCAAGATTAGGAGGCTTAATAGGAAGCTCCCACTACACATACATACACACACAAACAGACATATACACATATGAGCTTAGGCAGACACACTTATATACACAAACATACATACACACAGACGCACATAACACATACATACCACAATGCACATATTCATACACATACATACCACATATGCATACATACAGGTAGACACACACACACACATACACACAAACACACACACAAGCACATATACATAGACACACTCATACGCACATGCACACACATGAAGAAATACCCAAACCAACAGATGTGTAAATTATGAAACAGAAACACAAGAAACATTAAAGATCAAGGCAACATAATTCCTCCTAATGATTATAACTCCTGAACCAAAAGATACTAAAATAAGTAAAATGCCAAATGAAGACTGTGAACATTTGCTCGCAAAAATGGTGAATGATCTGGAAGAAGATGAAAACCAGCATGTGAACTTAATCAGACCTTATAAGGTAAAGTATCATTATAGATGAAAAGATAGCAATATGAATGAAAAAAATCAGCAATATAGATGAAAAAGAAACACAAAACAAAAAATTAAGTAAGGTAATATTTTCAAAAACAGAAATGTTATCAATAAAAATGAAGTGAATCTAATTTTTAAAAATAAGTGGAAATTATACCAATGAACTAGACATGCTGAAGAAAGATAACAGGATGGAGGTCAAGGTGATGTAAATATTCCCTTCGTGTCCTTTAAGTAGGGATTATGACCAAAAGATCCAAGAGTTTTCAGAAATGATCAAGAGACAAAAACCTAAGAAATCACAAAATAGATGGAGCTAAAGCACATATTATATATAACACATTTCCCCAAATCTAGATAAAGGAATACACATTTAAAGACAAGAAATTAATATATTCATAAATACATCTAACATATCTAATAAAAAGCAAGCGTATATAAACAATTTAAACATATTTATAATAATAAGGAAGATGAAGTAGTAACAAAAATATTCTTAACATTGTGAATCCCCGAATTAGATGGACACATGGATGAATTCTTCCAAACATTTAAAGAAAAGAAAACACCAATGTTCTTCAAACTGTCCCACAAAGTAAAAAGGAAAGAAATGTTACAGAACTCACTCTACATTATTAACTATCTATGGGCACAATAAAGAATGAAAAACACACACCCATTTACCTGATGAACTGGACACAAAAATTCTCAATAAAATGCTTGCTTATTGCATTCAAGAGCAAATAAAAAGATGAATAGCATGCTATGAATAGCATGATTTTAATGATTCAAAATAATATGCACATTAATCAATATGCAAATTAACAAGTGATTCATCACATAAACACATAAATACACTTAATGTCAAAAATCATGCAATCATCTCAGTTGATTTTTTTAAAGGCCTTGAACAAAGTTCAACATTCTTTTTAAGATGAAAATCCCCAAAAGAAACAATGAAGAGAAGGAACATGCTTCAATATAATAGGGGTTTAATACTAAATGAGGATAAACTGAGAAGGTTTTCTCCCAAATCTAAAATGAGGCAAGGCTGCCCTTTCTCTCCACTCTTATCCAATATAAGACAAGTTTACTTAGAGAAATAAGAAAAAATATAAAAAAGGATATAGATCATAAATGAAGGAATTAAACCACCTTATTTTTATGTGAGACTGGTCTATAGTTTTGTTGTTCTTATTGTATCTTTGTCTAATGTTTTGGTATTTGGGTAGTGCTGGTTTCATAGGATGAGCTTGGTAGTATGTCTTGTCTTTATGAAAAAGTTTGATGAGAAGGAAAAGTAAGAAGGTAAAAAACAATACCAAAAGGTAACAGGTCACATTTCTGTGCTGTTTGAGTGAAATAATTCCACTAATTGTGAAAAAATCCATGCCGAGAAGTCCTGGCCTATGTACAAGCAGGACAGAGAAGAGACATCATGACTGAGGTTATGTGATCTTTTCACAGACTGGAAGACTATCTTCCTTTGGGCTTCTGGCTAAGGGAATTGACTTTTATAGCTTGAAAAGTGTAATGAAAGTAATGTTTTAACAAACAAATTGCTACACTAGCATCAATATTCCAGAGTGATTATAAAATGTGTCTAAGTAAACCGCATGCCATAGTATCTATGATAATGTAATCACAAATTGGAGAGCAGCATTCACAGCTACAACATTTCAAACTCAGGTGGGCAAAGGTTTCATATAGAGGGACTTTTTGAACAAAACTCCATATGGTAATGAGTGGACCTTCAGAACTACATTTTTCCAAAGGGCTTGATCATCTCAGGAGACCTGTGATTCTGAATCCTCTGGGGGCACTGGTGTGTAACATTTATTTTTCCTTGCCTCCCTATCTGTGTTAGCATACTATGTTGGGGGAAAAAAAAACTAAGCATGACATTGAAAAGCTGTTTCTTTAGTCTCTGAAACCTAAGAAATTATTCAGCTGAGCTGTTGTGTCAATGGTCAGTTTTTCCAATACATCTTCAAAGTACCCTCAACTCTCAATAAATATTAACAATGGTAATGAGTGTGGTAGGAAGCAATGGTGACAAAGCCACCATATATAATTTGTCTTGTAACTAAAATACCAGAAAAATGACTTGCAGAAGAAAAAGTTATATTTTGGCTCATAGTTTGTGGGAAGAGTCATCATGGTGGAGAAGTCATGACAGCAGAAAGCTGAGATATCTGGAAAGATTGCATCCTCAGTCAAGAATCAGAGAGAGACGAATACATGTACACTCTTCTCTCCTCCTTTTTATTCAACCCAAGCCCCCTGTCCATGAAATATTTGCTCCCACAATTAGAGTGAGTCTTCCTAACCTCATTAACCTAATTAGAAATTCTCTTACAGATACACCCAGAGCCTTGTCAACTTGTCTTGTCGACAATCAGTGTTAACCATCATAGACATTCAGAGTATCAGGATTCAAAAGCAATAGCAAAGAAGAAATGCAGAAACAGTGTTTACAGAGCTTAAAAAAGAGAGAGGGGGAGGGAAAGAGGGAGAGAGAGAAAGAATAGGGAAAGAGGAAATGAAAGAGTGGAGAAAGAAGGAATAAGAAAGAAGGGATAAGAAAGGAAGGAAGAAAGAAAGAAGATGTTAAAGCTGATGATTAGTGCCCTTCTGCACCAGTCTATTTTGTTAGCGAGCATCAGCATATTTCCATTACTTTTATTTCACCACAAGATGTGGTACCCACTTTGTCTTAAGTAAATCCATGTTGTTCCACTCACTTTAAAATGTAAAGTGAACAGCATGAATTTCAGAGGCAAGCAAAAGTGAGCTTCTTTTTTTGTTATTGTTGTTTTCTAGTTGGTCCTGAAGGTTAAACCCAAGGTCTCACGCATATGAGGCTTGTTCTCTGCCACTGAACTAATTCCCCAGCGCCAATCATGGGTTTCAGTTATGACTCTGACACTTACCAATTTACTATCATGTGTAAATTGAACGTTTCTGTAAGCCTCAGATTTTTCATCTGTAGAACGAATAAGCCAATTTTGTGGGTCTGTTGTAAGTAGCATAATGTACTGAGGAAACAATTGCTGAGAACCTGCCAACTGTTCCACATACATGACTATCTCAATCCATCTTCAAAACCACATTAAGATAAGTATCTTCCCCCTTTTTACAGATTAAGAAACACTTCCAGATGGTCTAAGAAATTAGCCCAAGGTTAGTGGTAAAAACAGGATCTTCAAAGTCAGGTTGAATCTGGTTCCAACATCTATGTTGTTTCCACTACACAGCACTGCCTTTCACAATGTCTGGTACAATATCTGAGAGGTAGTGTCTGTGAAGTTCAAACTGTTTTTCCCCCTCTTTCTCGAAACTTCCTTTCCTTTACTCTTAAGATCTCCACCTCCTTCCTGATTTACCCTCCTCCCTTTATTCTTTCAATAATGGTGATTTACTTCTCAGAGTCTGCTTTTGATTCTCAGCCACAGCTCACTCACTAGGGTCATGTGAATCTATTTGAAGCTGCTAGCCAACATCTCTCTCTTCTCTGGTACATGCTGCTTTCTCTGCCAGTATCTTACATTCCTGTGTCTATATTTTCTACCTCAGAGGCTTCCCTGGTGCTTTGTGCCCCTAGTTGAAGAGAATTTGTTCAGTTCCTTCTCATCTTGTGTATTGAAAGCTGTAGGTGGGAGGATTTGGATCCTTTCCAGTTGCCTTATTTGAGAACAGACCCTGGAGATCCCCCACGTTCTCTGTGTTTTCTGCCTGGAGGCCCATAGTGATGGGTCCCCTCACTTTTTCTCTGCCTTACAGGCTTCATTTCTCAGACATACAGCAATAAATAACAACATAAATGATTGTGTCTGGTAGGTAATTGACTATAACATAGGCTACCAGCCTCTGGGGCAACACAGCATGTTACTGTAATTAATCACCCTCATCCCAGCCTGACTACCCAGCTATGTCAAATCACACAGCAATTAGGTACTTTCTGAATAGGTCTCCCTGCCAGAGTTGGGGAAGTGAAAAATACAATACTAATGTTACTTTCTGTATGTTCTCAGGACCATATTGATACTCTGTGCTAGGCACTGTGGTAAATGCTCAAGAAGTTTGTAAGATGATAATAAATTAAACTCTACCATGTAGGTCTAGACTGCTAAGTTGTAGATATGACAAAATTAAAGTATTATTGATACATGATGTATGAGAGCTACAAATGCATTCTTATGAGATAAAGGATGCATTTTGTTAGAGATATGGGGAAGTTAACAAATGGAGTAATGAAATCAGATTGTAGTTAGGTGGTGCATGTAAGAATCACTTTTGAGATTCTACACATTACTTAGTAAGTCAAGAAAGGAGGCACAAATCTCCATATCTGAGAACTTTTGATGCCAAATATGTTGTACAGTAGTTATCTATGCCTTATCCTGCTCCCTGGGAGCTTTGAATCAGTTTTATTTCAATAAGGATATTGTCAAATTTTTGAGAATTCCACATTACATATTTTGATCATTTTTCACTCCTAATTCCTCTTCCTAACACCTTCCTGATACACTGCTAATTCTTTCACACTCCTGTAACTTTATGCCCTCTTTTATTTTTTTAACAACCCACCCACTCCAATTACTGCTGTCCATATGCTACTGGTGTGGGGTGATTACTGGAACATGGTTGACCCAGCAGGATCCACACAGAAGCCATCAAGTGTTCAGAGCATATCAGTTATGGGTAAGGGCTCATGAACTTCTTCCTATTCCATGCTAGAGTATTTCTGACTAGATCTGGTGGCAAACTCATGCAGACGTCTTTAGCTGCTCACAAGTTCATGGGTGTAGTGGCCCTGTCATGTCCAGAATATACTGGTATGCTGTATGGCCCTCCTGAACCTCCAGCTCTCATAGCTGTCTTCCCTTTCTTCCACAAATTTATTCCCTAATCTTTGAGATTGAAGTGCATGCTGGTTAAAATTTAGTCAACTTAGGATAACTAAATTAATGCAGGAGCAAGGAAACCCAACTTAGAAAATGACTCTGTCATATTGCCAGTATGTAAGTCTATGGGATAATTCTTTGCTTAATAATTTATGTGGTAGGGTCTAGCCCATTGGGGGTAGTGCTACCCCTGTGGTCTTGGGGTGGGGGTTAAGAAGGCAGGGTAACGAACTGACCATCTTTTCTAAGCAGGCAGCTTTCAGCCACAAAACATTCGACTTGCAATCTATCTGGCCTGCAAGATGTATGGGGCAATAGAAGCCCAAATCTTGTAGGAATGGCTGACCAATAACTGATCTAATTTGAGGCCCATACCACAAAAAGAAGACCATGTCCAACACTGCCTAGATGACCAGGGACTGGAGGCTGGACAGCCCAGAAACCTAAGTCAGAAAAAAAATCAATAAAATGATTCCTAATGATATTCTGCTATACTCATAGATTAGTTTCTAGCCCAATCATCATCAGAGAGGATTCTTCTTGTAGCTGATAGAAACAGATACACAGACCCACAGCCAAACATTAGGCACAGGGAGTCCAAACTGGTTATCTCCATCATTCTCCTACCCTCAGAACTCAGGGAATCCAACAGAAGAGGGGAAGGAAGAATGGAAGGAGTATAAAGGACCACAGATACCAGGAGAACATGGCTCACTGAATCAACTAAGCAGGGCTCAAAGAAATGGACTCAAAAAAAAAAAAAAAAAAAAAAAAAAAAAAAAAAAAAATCATGGCAGGCAATCATGCAGGCAGGAGCCTGCATGGGTTTGCAATTGGTCCTCTGCAAATATGTTATGGTTGTTAATTTGTTGTTTTTGTGGGACTCCTAATAGTGAGAGTGGAGGTGTCTTTGACTCTTTTGCCTGCTGTTGGGATCCTGTTCCTCTTAACAGGTTGTTTCACACAGCCCTAATATGAGGACGTGTACCTTGTCTTATTGTAACCTGTTATGCACTCTTCAGTTGATATCCTTGGAGGCCAACTCTTTTCTAAAGGGAAATGGAGGAGTGGTAAATGGATGCAGGGGACTGGAAGGAGTGGAGGGAGGGGAAACTGTGGTCAGTATGTATTGTATGAGAATGAATAAACAAAAAGAATGCAGATCAAACAAGTCATGGTGAGGAAGTCCATGATCTCTGTTCAGTTCCTGCCTCTAGGTTGCTGCCTCAAGCTTCTGACTTCCTGTTATGGACTGTGATCAGGATGATTAATCCAAACAAATATTTCTCTCCCTAAGTTGCTTTTGTTCATGGTATTTTGTCACAGCAATAAAAAGTTAGCTACCACAGAGTGTGATATAAATATCCCGTTTGTAGCTGAGCACACCAAAGAAATGTATTCTCTATACTTGGACCAGTTTGTGAGTTTCTGGATTAGCCACCACTCACCGAACAAAGAAACTTTTCTGATGATGTCCGAGAACATCACTAATCTATGGACAGAGAGATACCAACTTAGAGGAGCAGGGGCTGCCTCTAACTCCTTTGCGTTCGGGACCTTTTTCCTTCTGCTGGATTGTCGAGTCTTGATGTGATGATATGTGCCTGGTCTTATTGTAGCATATTATGACATGTTTGATTGATGTCCCTAGGAGGACTACTTTTTTTCTGAGGACAGATAGAGAAGGTGTGGATCTGGGGAAAATAGAAGAGGTGGGAGGGGGGAGTGCACAGAGGAGAAGGAGAAGAAATGGTGGTCAGGATGTAAGATGATATATATATGGTATTGCAAAGATAACCAAAATCACCACTTAAATATAGATAAAAAACAAGAAATGCCATCAAGGCTATGGGGAAATAGGAAGCCTTATGCCCTGCTGGTGAAAATATTAACTGGTATAGCCACTGTGGAAGTCAGTATAGAGATGCCTTCAATAGTTAAAAACAGAGATTCACATAATCCCACAGTACACTCGTTCTTATTGCTGCATCATACACAATAAGCAAGATATGAGCCAGCCTAGCTATCTATCAGCAGATGAATGGATAAATAAAACATGGTATGTACACAATGTAATTTTATTTGTCTGCAAAAAAGTGAGGATATGATGCTCACAGAAAATTGATGGAACTGGAAACTATAATGTCAGGAGATATGAGTCAGAGTCAAACCCAGGAAGACAAATAGCCTCAGGATTTTATTTCTTATACAAAAACCCTGTATTTAAATTATATTTGTGTGTATTATATATATTGTGTATGTGTAACTAACAGAACTGTGAAGGAGATGGTGAGAGGGGGCAATATCTTAAGAGAAGTAAAAGCAAACCAGGGTAACAGAATACATGTTTCATGAAAGCACTGGTTGGTATTCTCTTAGTGGTGGTTGTGGGGATCATGATGGGGTTATAATAGTTGGGAAGTTACATGAATAAAAAAAAGTATGACACAAGTGTAAAATATTCTGTAATGGGTCCATATGCTTTGTATGCTAACTTGTAAAATTAATTGAAGATGAAAATAGAAAATAAATATTTTGTGTTTGATTTTCTCTAAACACAAAACAAATACCACATATTTTTCTCTAGTATGTGGAATCTAGATTTAAATATATATGTAGGACACGAAACTCCTAAGGAGATTATGGTAGGGTGGAAAACTAAAGTGCTTGGAGAGGGGAACAAGAGAGGTTAATGATTTATATTTATGACATAAAAGGGAAAAAGGGACTATCAAAAGAATAGAGAGAAAGTGTAGAGCTGTGAGGAGTCAGCTAAGAACACAGTATAATGTTATATAGATATATGAAAATGCTACAATGAAACCCATTTCCTTGTATGCCAAACAACTTTTAAACAAAAGAAATTCTAAATCAGCTGTTCATTATTGTAATTGAATGCCTGACACAGGCTACTTTAAAAAATGCCACTTTTGTTTTGTTTTTAATTCTTTTGAAGTTGTTGTGCGTGCACATATATGTCTGCAAACTTCAGCTTCCTGGATTCTGGACCCAGTCGTTCCCATGGTGCTCTGATGCTCTTTAATAGGTAACAAGCACAGAGTGCTTACTGGATGCTGTGAGTTAATGCTTGTATCCTCCCAAATACACGTAAAAACTCTCAATGTGATATTAGAAGAGGGGCCTTAGGAAGATATGGATCATGAGGTTTAGAGCCCTAATGATAGACTTAGTGCCTGCTATCTCCTGAATTAAATATGGCATGGATGTCACTCAAAGATCCATTTTGATTGGGGTGCCGGTTCCCACCAAAGTTAGGAGTGGTAGGAAAGTTTCTTTGGAAACTTTAATAAATAAGGCCTTGTAGGCAGTCTTGGGTCTCTCTCTGTCTGCCTTCTCTTATTTCTCTCCCTGCTTCTGAGTTGAAGGTGTGATGGCTTGCTCCAACAAGTGTTCTGCTATTACCATGTACAATCTCTTACAAAGTTCTTAGCAGACAGAGTAGAACTACTGGCTAAAATATTTTATCTTTGGCTGGAGAGAGGTCTCCACAGTTAAGAACATTTGCTGTCATTCCATTAGATTACAGCTTAGATCCCAGCACCCACATCAGAGAGCCTCTAACTGCCTTAAACTCCAGATTCAGAGGACCTGGAAGCCCATTCTGGCCTCCATAGGCTCATGCATACATGCATGTTAATTCTTGTAAGCGCACACACACACACACACACACACACACACACACACACACACACACCATTAAAATATATAAATAAGAACACTTTGCTGAAAGACTATTTTATTTGCTTGGGTATACAGTATAGGGTTAATATACCACAATCTCCTTAATCTTTGCTGTACTACTGAGTATGTTGATAATTTTCAGTTATTGTGAATATCGTTTACATGCCTTTGAGCACACAATTTTTCACATGTATTTTGATTCTTTCCAGATGCTAATTAATCATAGATGGGATTAGAAGGTCTTGTGTACTCAACTGACATTTCAACATGTAAGTACCTATTACAGCTCTGGCAAAGATGTCACATTGTCATCAGTTCCCTAACCTATTAAAAAAGGCAACTGTAGCTTACTTAATCTAGCTGATAGTTATGGTGAGAATCAAAATGTGTCCAGACAGACATACTTTGGAAACTGCCATGTGTTATATAATTGTGGTCATTTCTCTTTAGTGTCAGTATCTGACTAGGTCAAATGGTATCAGTAGCAAGGAAAGTATTCAGCACATGACAATCCTCCACATGGCTGAGCCCACCCTGGTGTAAATAGTCAAAACATAAAACTCAGTTAATATTATAGGTATGATTCTCATCTCCCTTTCAGATAAGTCACAGTAAAAAGCCTTTATCCTGATGTCACATGCTAGTGACAGATGTCCTGCTCTCTTATTGGGTGGAACATTTTCCTACTGAGAAATAAATGAACATAGTAAGCCAAGTAAGTACTTCCTCTACTTTTGTGTATATTTGGCTCTGATATTTGAATACTTCATATGATGATACACAAATTCACACCAAGTCATCTGAACTATCATTGAATGGCAACAAGCTAGCTAAGAGTCTGTGTCTAAGTCCCTAGCTCACCTTTTAGAAGCACATGAATTCTCTTCTTGGAACTCTGTTTGCATGACATGTAACTGAAAGATTCTTATGATAACTTTATTAAACTTTTGGAATTCCTGGAAGCCTTAAATAAAGTCACCCAGGCCAAGGCACAAATTAGGTATCGAGTACCGCCCCCCCAACATAGTAGGTGTTCAACACTGGAAAATAAAATATAGGCAAGTCAAATTAATCCTGTTCATTGCATGTCACCTGATAATTACTCAACATGATTTGTTGGCTTAGTGTCTGGCATAATTGTTTCATTGTTGATCTGAGACCTTAGTTATTTCTTAACTCTCTCAGGGAGTTATTTCTGGAGACTTTCTACAACTCTTACCTCAGCTAGAATTGATTGAGTTTTAAAGTGGCATTATTACTTCTTAAGGAATTTAGGTTGCAGCCAAATTTAGAATTTTTGTTTTGTTTTGTTAACAAATCATGATATGATGAAATTTTTTTGTACAAAACATTTTCCATATTTAGGAGAGGATTTACTTTTTTTCCCTCATTAAGATGATTATGATAATTACCCAAGGTAGGTTGCTCAGTGAATTTTATTTACTTTTTTAAACTTTGATTATATATTTTCTATGCAGTTTCCAGAAAGGTTCTACTAAGGTATTAATAATGTGTCAAGAATTTTATTTACATCAACTTACTATGCATTATCTCTTATACATCACTTATAGTATCATGCTGCCCACCACATGTTTTCATTGGCATTTATTGGAGCACAAATGAATGAATGAGAGTGTACAATGAAAAGAAAGGAAGGGTACAAAAGGGAGAGAGTGGAAGGAAGAAAGGAGGAAGGGAAAAAGAAACAGGAAAGAGAAAAGAAGAGAAAGAGAAAGAAAGATGGATACAGAAGACTGGAAAATGAAGACATTAACTGTGAAACAGTGACTGTCTTTAGCTGCCAGCCCCTATTAAAGTACACTGTGGAGTACTTTTCCTTGAAGGGAAGAAGAGCAGCATGTCACATACCATAAGGTGCATATACATGAGTAAATAAATTGCCAACCAATACATTTTTAAAGGGAGCCCATTACATTTATTTATTGAAGCTTTCAGCTGTTACCTTGGATCCTGCAATGAAGTAAATTATTCAGCACCTACTTTGAAAAACATGGATTCTTCTCTTGAACCTTGATTCTCTTTCGGTTGTATGTTCTTCCTTTTGAGGGAGCACTCAGAGTGGCGTATGTGATATTTGTCACTAGAGCTAATTTCAAGAAAATGTCAGAGGCTAGCTTTGTAGTTGTAAGTGCTCTCTTTACAACAGTTTCCCCACAGCAGGACTGTCAAGACAAAAGAGTATACTTGTTTCCAAGTTGCTGTATTTGTGCATACTCAAATCTCTCCAGAATTGTGTAGGAGTGATAGAAAAATATAAGTTCCTTTGTGTTTGCTTTTCTGTGTCTTAGTTCTGAGGTGGGATCTTATACTAGAGCTTAAGTTGACCTCAAACTTAAGATCTTAGTTTGGCTGCAAGAGTGCTGGGGTTACAGACAAGTGCCACCAGGCCTGGTCTAAAGGGAGCGCTTTGTCACATTGATTGGGTTACTGAAACTTAAAGTGATGCTTCTTATAATTTTTGGAGGAGGACATTTCAATTTTCTTTCAGTTCACTTCTTTTTCTACTGTTTTTCATTTAATTTCTCCATAAAGAAGCTTTTTTTTTTAAATATTTCAGAAGACAGAAACTGTAAATAGTTGACCTGGAGTTTGAATGTAACTGAAGTTGTCAGTCACGTGACTGCTTCTTCACCCTGCAGAGACTTCAGTTTGAAAATGAAGCAAAAATAAATACTGGATTCAGCCAAAAGGCAAATGCAACTGCTAGTAAATTCAAAAGGATTCTACTACCATTTTGATACATACCCTACCTCACTGATTTCAGTAAGTTCAAGTGTGATGTTCCAACTCTGTTATTCCAGCTCCTCCTCTATGTGGAATTAAGTGAAGAAGAATTGAGCTTGTCATGGCCACTTCAGATCAGAGTATCTGAGCAAATTAATCAACTCCTCTGAATCTCAGTTTTCTGAATGCAAAAAGGACTGACCCCCTTATATTGTGATGTGACCTACATAAGACACATTTCCCCAACTGTAACCTAATTCTTCACTTTCCCTAGGACCACATGGAATTCCACCCATCCTTCAAGACAGCCTTCAAGTGCTTCCTCTCAAATGAAGTCACTCCATGACCTGCCTCTGACATCTCACAGTGTCAATGCATACACATGTCAAGTACTGTGTTACCCATGCTGTCTGAAGTTCTTTAAAATAGTCTTGGGCCTTGATGCTTTCAAGTTTTAATCAGAATAATATGAAGGTAGGTCCACCAGTTTATACTTTCAGACCCACCAACTCTTTTAGTAAGCTGTAGTACTTAAGGATAGAATATGATGAAACATGAGAGAGGTGGATTACTATTTTGTCACTCATGAGATGTGGAATTTTCTTTTGATATGAAGATGAGTTGTTTTGGTCGTTCTAGGTTTTAGTCCCAGAGTTTAAATGAAGTTCTTAAGAGTAAAGATAAAGTTGCATGTGGACTTACTGAAACCATTCCAAAGGAATATTTAGAAGTGTTTGGAGTGTCAGAAAAAAAAATTGTCAAGTGGAAGACAATTGCAGATGTAGATACCATAATAATATCTAAGTAGATAAAAGGACAATATAATGTGAAAACATTAGACCAATTTTCTACTTCAAGAACATTCCATTGTCCTTTCATTCATGCCTTCCTCCTGCAAAGGCAAATTCATACCCAACTATTTTACAGGCCTCGTTTTTTTTTTTTCCCCAGGAACTTTGCACTCAGACTGGGGAGAGAAGGCCTCCTAGACCCACAAAAATGATCCTGACAGCAGTACCCACATTAATGAAAATGAGATGCCAACTCTCATGCTTGATAAATGGTATGACTCATCTCAGAGCAGGTTTGGTTCTCATTAACTGGTCCAAAATCTATGTCCCTCATTTATCTCAAAGCTATTCAAGGGCAAGAGCCATACATTAATCATCTTTCTATTCCAGAATGTACAACAAGGATCACCATTCATTCATCCATCCACTCATTCATTCAGGAAGCCACACGTTCATTCACTCAAGGTGTTTTAAAGAGCATTTGCTATGTGGTAGGTATAGTAGGTACCCATCTTGTCTGAATGCCTAACTTGAATCAAGCTCTAACTCAAAGAAATATCATATTTAAAGCCTCTGTTATATGCTAGACATTGAACATAAGACATGTAAAACCTGTGTAGCAAGAATTACAGACAACACTGAACACAGAGGTATCCTGAGGAATGTCAGCATTTACACATTCAAATGGTACTGGTCCACTTCTCTCAATTACATATTCTTTTCTTTTTCCTTTATCTATCTATCTATCTATCTATCTATCTATCTATCTATCTATCTATCTATTTATTTATTTAATATAACCAAGTCCATTTAAATGAAAACAAACATTTATAGACAATATTTGGGAATTTGGGCGTCGTTCTTTCCAAACTACTTCCTGCTGGTAAGGGGCACTGTCATGGGGGAGTCTAAGAAGATGCAGAAATCCTGGCTGTAGTCTGTAAGGCTGCTTATTCCAGCTGTTTTGAATGTAGGATCACCTGGTACTCTGTTTCAGGCGGTCTGGCTTGATCAAACCACATTAGTCTGGAAGGAATCCACATCTTTTCATTTTCTGTGGAAACAAAAATAGAAATCCTTTTCCCCAATAACTTGTCCTTCAACTTAAATTTTGGAGTCAAAGCATTTTTTTTTTTAATTTAATTTATTATTTTACATGTCAATCCCAGTTCCCTCTCCCTCCTTCCTTCCGCCCCTCCCTCCCTTTTACCCTTTCTGCCCTCTCACATGCACCCTAACCACCCTCCCCTCCCATCCCCCCATACCAATTCCATATGTAGGGAAATGCCACCCAGTTGCCTGGAAACAGGAGCAAACACCCATACATAAACACTGAGTCGAACTAGAACCCAGATGCAGATGGAGAGGACAAGACCAGGCGGCAGAAACACATAGAGACAGCTTACCTGAACAAGGAGGAGCTAAGGGCCACTAGACTGATAGCTGGGAAGCCAGCATGGGACTGACTCAGCCCCCCGCCCCCGAATATGGGTCTCAGCCAGAAGGATTGAGCAGTCTAAGTGACCTCAGACAGTGGAGCCAGGATGTATCCCTGGTGCACAAAAGGACCTTGCTAACACATCCCCCATGGAGGGATAACTGCTTTAACCTAGAGACAGGAGAGAAGCCCTAGTCCCTACTTCACATGACCTGTCAGATCTACATATTCTTTTCTTATACTTTTCTCTGCTGTTGACTCATTGCCATTCCCTATAGCCTGGCCCATCTTCTGGCCTTGACCCCACTTCATGTATAGGTTACCATTGGGCTCCTGCCTAATTGGGTAAGCCATGAGTAAGTATTCTTTAGAGCAATACAGGTCAGTTCACCTTGATTCCAGAGACCCCATTTTAACTCACTAACCTTCAGGGGACAGTCCCTCAAGCTGGCTATGAAATGCTGTACAGTAGTAGATATTCTGTGTTTGCCAAATAAGAAAATGAATGAAGAGACAGCATAGCTTTTCTTTCAGGGAGGTTTGCCAGAGGTCAACCTTCACAGTATGATAAGTCTAAGTGCTGCAATTGTCTTCCTGGAAGTAGAACCTTCCTAGTATTCATGGATAAGTGGTAGGCATGCTTTAAAACCATTCTTAATTAGGCAATTATGACAATTAAATATTTGAGACTCAGAGTTCCCAATCCTTATTTGATTTCCACTTTAATTTCCTAATAATGTATGTCTCTGTTCTCATTGTAATCACTCCCTTTGAATCTGTGTGGGATTCGTTTGCCTATAATAATTGCTTTTCTATAAGGCTCTTTCTTGTCATGCTCACAGTGATCTACCATGGTGGGGGAAAAACATTTACTGTTGCAGGGAATATTTTTTTAAAGAATAGTGAATACTAGCTTTCTCATTATGCTCCCTTAGAGACAATGAGATAAAGCTGTGACAAGGAAAGCACAGCTCTGACAGGTCTGATGATCAGAAATTACATCATTGTGCTTCCTCTTTGTCAGGACTCCTGATCTCAAGAAGAAGATAGACTGCAGTGTGTACTTCCTGAATGCCGACTAAGCATGTCCTGTCAGAGACTGAAACACTGTCAGGGGTCATTACAAGTCAGGGGTGGGCAGCTTTCTTTCATTATTGTCAAATGAGTGACCAACTTCTGATCAAGGCATTCTTACATCATTGTCTATGTTTCTCCCATGCTCACTATGCTGTTCCTGACTTCAGAAGTCACATGACCTTGAGTAATTTAATTGACTCTCCTGAGCCTCAGTTTACATGTCAGAATTATATTAAGAAGGCTCAGCACATGGCTCTAGCTTCACAGTAACTTTATAATTCAAATAAGGATAACTAAGATGGGTGATGATGGGGTGCACCTTTAATCCCAGAGCTACAGATGCAGAAGCAGGTGGATCTCTGAGTTCAAGGCCAGCCTGATCAACAAGCTCCATATGGACTAGAAATACCAGAAAACAGCAGAACACAGAAACAGTAGTCTCACATCAGGCAGAAAGTTGAGTGCTCCAGGGACCCAAATAGCACAAGCTTGGGTAGAACTTGACTTGGGCTTGTCTTTGCATGCTGCCAGAGTCTAGAAGTCAGGTCCAGGAACTGATAATAGTAAGAGAGATACTTTCTGGAAGCCAGAGTTAAAACCCAGGGTCTCTAATAGTTTGCTGAGTAAGAGCTTTAGAAAGAAAGTAGGGTGAAGGAAGGCAAAAGGCGTGTATCTAAATGTCTTTAGAATTCAAGAAACTGTTTGGCCACAGGAGAAAGGTCATAACCTTTTCCTCCACAGCTGACACCATCATTTACATTCCAGGTATAGTACCAGGGGCTGAAGTTATCACAGTCAAGAAGGCAAAGTGACTGCAAAGAGCTGAGGACAAGGAGGCATGGAAATAAGACACTTTAATAAATTCTGTAATCCAATATGATAAATAACTATCATAGAAGCACATACATCAGAACCTTCAGGAAGCAAAAGAGAAGGGCAGTCACTAGAGTCACCAGCAATTAGTTGCTAGAACTAGAGCAGTAAAGTCAGAGACTGATGTGTAGCCAAGTTGCCAAAACTGCACAGCTCTGCTTAAAGCAGCCCATCCCTAACCCAGCTGGAAAGCAGCCTACATGGCGGTCAGCCAGAACCCAAACCTAGAGGACTAAGAGCAATGGGAAGGCAGCTCATCTTGGCAGGTGATCATCTGTCCCCCACACTCTTCTCTGGTATTGTCAGGACACCTATTTGGCTACATCCTTTCTTCTCACAAATACTATGGTACAGGAGAAGCCTTTGATCTGCATAGAGATCTCAGTGCTCATTGTGACTGGAACACTGAAAATATTTACTAAGTCACCAGGTTGATGGCTCCATTTCAGGTCTCATTCAGATGAAATATGGGACATCATCTTTGTAAGTCACCATGCGTAACCCTAAGAATGGGCAAAAAGCATGTGTAACATCAAAGACACTTCCTGTGCTTACAAACAGTGCAGGTTTTCTACAGAACAGGATATAATATTATCAAGGAACACACAAACATACGTGTATGTTCACAAATTTCATAAACACATGATCATGAATTTGGTCCTTCATGGATACCCTTGCCATCATAGCCATTTCTTTAAACATACAAGCACATCAGAACATATGTACACACACACATATACATACACACACACACACACACACACACACACACACACACACTTATATATGTAAATGTGGATGCAGCAATCCCAGTTGCTACTGTACTGTGACATTTGTCTGGGACTGCCAGATGGAAGTTCATCCTAAACTGAACAGCCATCTTCTCTCATTGCAACCTTAAAAGCACAGCAGGCTCATTACGATGCTATTATGTGCATTTGTGCAGAGATGGTGTGGTTAGTCCAGCCACAGAGGCAGTGGAGCCTGCCTGCCTGTCTGCTGCTGCCCACCCAATGCATCCTCAGAGGAAACGGGCTGTGCTCTGTCTCCACACCTGAAATAAATTGCCCCCTAGTTGCCCTACTGTTTTCATATCAGAGTTCTTCTGATAAGTCTACAGCAGTGGGTCAAGCATCTCAAACTCAATGCTGGGACTTTTGAGATTCATTCTTTCCTCTGTCCCTTCTTTACCTTCTTACCTTAATAGAACACTTCCCATCTCAGCCCTAATACATATAATAAGGATCCTAGTCAAGATTTTAAATTGTCTATTCATCAAAAACTTCATGAATCTAAATTTCCATGGGCAGGACTTAGGAATATGTGTTTTCAAAAGTTCTCTCAAAATTACAGTATTTATCAGGCAGAGTTTGGCAACACAGGATTCTCCAAAGGTAGCTTCTTGGTGGCAAATTTATTCTACCAGCATAGAGGCCTATACTAAGTTTCCTAGCCATAGTCTATATTAATTAGTTATATGTGATAACATATTATCTCAAAGCTTAGAGGTTTTAAGAGTATAACAAAAGTCATTATCTCCTATGGTTTCTATGAGTTGTTGAGTGACTAGGTAGGACTCAAGGACCATTCATTGTGTGACATCAATCAAGATGTAAGCTATAATCATCTGAATGCCTGACTAGTACAGAAAGATTCATCTCTAAGATGGCTCACTCACAGCTGTTGTCCTACCTCCTCAGCACAAAGGCCTCTCCACAGGGATGCTTGAGTGTCCTTCAATACTGTAGCTTACTTCCTGAGAACAAATGATTCAAGTGACCCCAGGGAAGCCACAATCCCTTTTTACTACCCAGTCTTCTAACCCAAATTCTGTTTGTTTCGGGGTAGAAATGGACTGTACAGGCCATGCCCATCAGCAGCTGAAACTCTCCAGAGATCATCATAGAGAAAGTTGGTGACAGTCAGGCCAGAGATGAGGGACAGGAGTTTATCATGTACAGATGGCCACAAAGGGATGGGATTTGAAAAACCTATCTGGTCTTCTCTCTGAGCTCTGAACAACATCTCCACATCTTTCATAAGTCTCTTTCAAAGATCACACCCAAGCTCCTAACCTGTATGAGCCTAGTAACTTTACTTAATTTCTGAGAGAACAGGACCTCTCATCTGCAAGCACAGCCCTTGTAGGATCGAGCAAGAAAGGAGATCAATGAATGTGCTTCCAAAGCTACAGGCATCCTGAGATATTATCTTTAGTTTCCTTACTATTCTAATAGATTTTTAATCTTCTCTAATTTTCAAAAAATAATTATTTTCTTCTTCCTCTACTGATCATCTCTAGAGATTTTACCCAAGGCCATTATAGGCAATATTTATTTAACCTTCATACTAACTTTGACACCTTGATTTATTTATTATTGCTTACATACAAAGAATGTGACTTACAGTAAGTTGACTTTGCACAAGGCCTTAGAGCCTCTTAGGTATAGTATTCTAGGCAGCTGAATGAAAAGCCCAGAGAGGAATAAGTCAAAAGCAACCTTTTTGTTGACGTAACAACAAAACTCCCCACCTAGCATGTGACAGGAACACTAAAGTTTATTCAGTGTGGAGGTCCCCCTAAAGTATCCCCAGGGCCATAGGTCGTATCCAAGCCAAGGGTTTAAAGTTTCTTTAGAGCAAGGGGGCCTATACTCAAAGGGTGGCCCCAGATCTGCTGCTGAGGGTCATTGTTGACCAGCTTTGAGGCCCTGGGGCAAAGGTCAAGCTCTCCTGTAACCAGAGAAACCTACACTGCTAAGGCCACGTGTGTCAATGTGCTAATGTTTCATGATTGCTACCCAGTCTCTCACTTCCACACAACCTCCCCGAGCACTCACTGCAAAGCGATACCTGCCGGCTGCCCTCTTATTATTTTACATCCTTAGCTGCTTCCAGCTGTACTGGTCTCTCTTCTCCTGTTTCTTTTTTATCCCTGTGCCTGGCAGGTGGGATAGGGGTTGGGGGATGGTCAGAGAGATAGGTACAAGAGAAGGAATTACCATCTCTCTTCTACCACTTCCGACCTCTCCAACCTGGTCTTCTAGGAAGGAGGTCTGACATGCAGCAGCATTGTCAGGAAGAGACAGTATTTACCCAGCACTTATACTGTGCTGTGAGGTGCTTTGTCGGGCATTACGATGGATGCCTTGAACACATGACACACCAAATCCTCAGAACAGCTCTGGAAAACAGAGGCAATGCTTGGAGCCACCTGGCTAATGATTCAGGGAGACACAACTAACTCATCTTCTGTAGTTGTCTGTCAGTGGTGACCTACTGTCTCTGCTCTCAAAGTCAGAAATGGCCTTGTAGCTACACAGCTAGAGCCATGCAAAAGATCCATCTTTCCCTTCCCTTGACCCCTATCTTTCTAGTTCCCAGATGGCCCAGATGGACACTCATATCGTGTCCATGGAGAATGGTAACAAAGCCAGAGGGCATCAGTGGTACTGATGCAAGTGTATGATGCAGTCATTTGAACATGTTATGAAACCAAGCTACATATCAAATTATTTTTTTTAATTTCTTTTATTGGTTGCATATTTTATAGCAGATTCTAACCAGCTCATGTTGAGTGGAAGCTTAGTTCTGTGTTTGCTGTTGCCTGAACTTGATTTATTTTAAGTCAGAGAAGAAAATGATCAGGCTGGTCCTTCAGATACTCAGTGTTGATTATTGATGGGAGAAACTGGGGTGACTCCAAGTCACTGCTAACCAGGTTAATGCATGAGGTTCCAAGCTGGATCTGGGTGTTGGAAATCATAGTGGGGAGAGGGACCAGCCAGACTCTGAAAAAGCCATATAAAAATGACTCCTGCTTGGGCCTAGGTCTGGAGGGCAGATCTGGACTAAACTAAATAATAGATGCAACAGTAGGGATGCCTGGGCCAAGAGTGTTCACAGATGTGGCTCCTACTTGGGGTTGGAAGGACATTGTGGGTGGGCAGCACCAGGTGAGGATCAGACTCACAAGAGGGTGTATGCATTGCCTTTACTCCTACTTGAGACTGAGATTGGGAGGTGTGAGAGGAGGAAAAGGACTCACAGAAAGAGATTCCGAATGTGGGTCCTGCTGAACATTGAGGTGGTGGGTCCTAAGAGCAGTGAGGGTCCTAGGTCAGTCTCAGAAATAGTATGTGTAAATGTGACTCTCAGCTGTGTCTGGGTGCAGTTTCAGAGTTGACTAGAGAAGAAAGACAAGGAAGCTGCTCTGCCTAAGTCTGGCCTGAGGCTAGACTTAGGCCAGTAGAGCAGTGACAGCATGGGATGAGGGCTCTGGGTTAAACTCAGCAAGAAGGTGCTCAAATGTGGCTACTAGCTATACCCAGGCATAAAGCAGGACACAACAGGAATAGAGAACTCTTGAGCCATGATTTTATATCTTATATAAACTGTGATGATACAAGATGTAAAATCTTGTAAGTGGGTTATTTGAAAGAAAAAATATTATAAGATTAATGTATAAGAATATGACCTTCCAAATCATGGAAATACCAAACAGATAAATTAAGTCAGAAATGCCCATGCTTTGGGTGTAGTGACCTCAGGCCACCAATGAAGAGACTGAGAGAAGAGGTTTGCCATGTCTTAAAGCCAGCCAAACATGAGACCCAGTCTCCAAACGGCGAAAGCTAAAATGAATCAAAACTCCAAACTAAACTAAACAAAACTGAACAAAGACAGAAAGAAGAAAGAAAACACCCATGACGGGAATGAAACTTGAGCCACAAACCTGCGTTCAAACACTAACTGTACCTGTTGCTTGATGTTGGTCTAACTTCTCTTTCTACTTCTATAAAATGTGAACAACAGCAGGATTATTGCAAACAAAGACTGCAGAAAGCATGTCAAGCTCCGTGGACTTCTTTCTCTCTAAGGTTGTGCTCCAAGGTGGGTGCCACTTTGACATGGGTACACAGGGTCCTGGGTGTGGTGGGTTTGGAATGTAAGTTTGCACTTTAATGTAACATGAACTGTAGAAGTAGCAGCGGTGCCTGTGGGACTAGTCTCCAGCTTGATTGACCTGCAGGAAAAGAAAGAGGCAATCATTGCTTTCTAGATTGAGCAGAGAAGGTCCCCAATGTTGAAAAGCAAGTTTCCATAGAAAGGAAGTAAGCAGCTTGAATATAGTCTAGAGGGCTAAGAAAGGACTCAGCCAAAAGCTAAAGTGGAAGAAGCAGTGATTAGATATAGTTTCTATGAACAGAGACACTGGGGAGTCTGACTATCCTTGAGGAAAGAAGAAAGGCCCTGCTCACAGCCCATAGCTTGGAAAAAGCAAATTGGCAATGTAACACTGGGCAGGGAGAGTTCTGAGAACAGTCACTCAAATCTAACTCACCCCCTCTGAGGATTAACTTCTTTGATTATAACATATTGGTAATAATTACTCAGTATCTGCTTTAGGGAGTTGTTATAAGACTTAAAGGGACAATAGGCATATGACAAATACAACAACATTGTACTCTGTTGTATAACAGGTACCCAACACAGTGTCTGGCAAACAAGAAGCATTGCATGAATTTATTTAACAGGTAAGTGAACTCTACCACCAACCACCTCAACCTTGTTTAAGTAGAAGTCAACTATACTGTAGTGTAATGCTGGAGAGGAAAATCAAAATAGCCAGGATGACCCAGAGCCTGAAATGATGCCTCATTGTCTCAAACCATAGGATGTTTCCCAGATGGTCTGACATGCAACATTTCTAGAATCATCCGCTCTTGGATGGGGTGTAGACACTTGAGCTGCAGTTGTTTAATCACTGGCCATGCAGAAGGAGATGGAGTTCAGAGAGGCTGGTGGCTCCTAAGTAGTCAGTGGCATAAAAGGGCTAGAACCTGGGTCACTCTCCTGTTTGGTGCTCTTCCTGCAATGCCAAGTGACCTTCCCACCAGGTGCCCTTTGCATCAGAGCTGAATCGAGGCCTGGGTTCCTCCCTTCAGTGGTATAACTGTAGTCTCCACCCTTCCTGGAGCCTGCCTGTAGGACATTGTTTCTGATTTTGAACAGACTGGCTTCCCTATTCACACACTTTAGAAAGTTTATTGAGGGGTTTTATTTTAATTTTAAGTGTTTTGCAAGTGGAAAATACCAGTCGGACCCAGCAGGAAACAAGTGCATACTGCTAGTCCTTCTTCTACAAGGAAGGAAAGGAGACAAAAAGGCCTGTGGCTGTTAGAAGCTGCCAGAAGCTTGGTGGTTCTAAGGGAAACTTAGCTGGGCAGGGCAGATGTGGGAAAGTGGAAAGTTACAGCAGGATAGTAAAAGTATAGGAAAAAGATGGAGACATTGTGATATGGTAAGGAACATATACTGTGGTCTTCCCACACAGTTCTGACAATTCTTATAAACACTAGCTCTGGGAGAACCCTTCTGCTTAGAGATTGGCTTTTTGACTTTTATTCATTCCTGACCCAGAGCTCTGAGATCTTAGAAATTTCTCAAGTCTTCTGGAAAGTAGGACTGAGGAAAGGGGGCCCAGAACTGCCTGATCTCTTTACAGTGGTATGTTTCCAAGTGACTCTTTGGGAAAGGACTACCTAAAAGTCAAGGGGAGCTGCAGAGGAAGCTGGGAGAAAAATAGTATCAGGGTTTCAAAATATGAATGTATCAAGGATGAGAAAATTTTTTCTAAATAAAACATCTGTATGATTTATAAAATAGGTCCTATTAAAATTTTTAATAAAAAACTAAGAAACTAAAATTCATTAATAAATTATCCTGGATTCGGAAAGGATTTCTTTCTTTGAGTCTAGCTACAACCAAAAAAAAAAAAAAAAAAAAAAAAAAAAATGGACCTCCAGTTATTATTAAAGTTACAATCCTATTCCTGGAGGCATTTGCTGTGTAGCCGTCATGTGAATCCACATCAATGCTTCATGCACAAAACATTTCCTAAAAACTTACCCATGAGCTCCACAAGAATCTTAGCGGAGATAGCTTGGGCTTTGTCATATCACCTACTGCATATATATGTATGGAGGTTTTTTATAAAACATCTACTATACAGGTGTTTTTTCAATTCCCAGACCACTTTAGGGTCAAATTACAGATTTAGCTGAGAGTGGAAAACCAAGCTCAAGATGCAGTTCTGTATAAAGTGTGCCAGGTTTCTGTTATCTGTCACTAAGTTGTGGCCTTGAGAAAGTTTCTTCACCTCTGTGTGTCTGTTATCTTCTCAGGGATAATCTCGGTGCCTATAGTAGAGTGTTGCTGTGGCAATTAATGAGTAAATACCTTTATGGTACCTAGAATGATAGCTGAAACACAGTACATGCTATATTATTGGTACCTGTTAATTTAATCGTTGTCAAAGTGGGAAACGGAGACAAGCTTCCAATGGTTAAAGTTTATGAATGTTCTGCTTATCTTTGATAAATGAAAGGAGTGGTTTGGTCAGGGTTTCTCAAGCCATTGCCCACATGCCCAAGTATTCAATTAATTTATTATTGATATGTAATGACCAGAGTTGTAGAGAGGGACCCGCTATAACCACAGTCTTCTGTGCACAGTTTAGTCGAGTTAACAGCAGGAAGAGGAAGTAAGACACTTGTAATTTATGGCCAAAACTATGTTCATCCTTCTTTCAGCCCTTTAAACAAGCTACTAGAAACCATGCCTGAATCAGCTGGAAGCCAGGAGAAAACAGAAACAAGCATGTGGTTATGCATGTGTGTATGGTGTGTGTGTGGTGTATGTGTGTGCGCGCACATGTGAGAGCTCAAATGTGACCCTGTGTGGTTTCAGTGGGCCATGCTCTAGTGCTGATCCTCATCTCCAGCTTGGGTTGAACCACTGTGTATGCCAGACTAGCTAGCCTGGGAGCTTCCACAGATTCTTCTGCCCCAATCCCATGTCACCATAGGGACAGAGACATGGCTTTCCATAGGTACTGGGGGTTCAAACTTAGGTCCTCATCTTTGTTTGGCAAGTTTATTCACTGAACCATCTCCACAGCTTCTATGTCCTACTTTGATCTCTCTCCATGTTCTTCTCTGATTCAAATCAATATATTTTTTAACTGTTTAACTCTGTTTCTAAGCGTGTCCTTTTCTCTTAGAATTTAGCCTTTGTCATCCAGATCTACTGAAAGGAATCAATTCCTACTCACCAAACATGGCTTCATATTCCTGGATTCCTTAGATAATGCACCCTTTCAGTACTTAGGCATCATTTTCCTAAGGTTAAACTGTCCCCCTCCTCCAGGCCTTCTAATGAACCAAGAACTACTTGGAAACTTGTCTGCTCCCAGATTGGACTATCTACCTGCTGTAATATCTTATGAAGGGCCAGATGTACTCTTGTGTGTAGTGAGATAGTCCTTCTGTAGCACTGACCACGCCCATTGGGGGGTGGAGCGATGGGCGGAGGTGACCTGAGGAAGGAGGTCGGAGGGGGCCAGGAAGGCGCTCTCTCTCTTTCTGGCGTGACATGGACAGGAGAGGATAGGGTTGAATTTCCTGGTGTTCATCTGTCTAGGTTGTAAGTTATTTCTCCCTGAATAAACATCTATTCGGCCTATTTGTTTATCCTGATCCTTATTTACCGCAATACTTGTGGGCAAAGGACATTGTATAATTCACTCTTCAACATCATTGCTACTACCCTGTACTTTCTTTCCTCTATATCTCGCCTCCAAAGAGCCCTTCAGACCCTACATTAAGACAGACCACAAACTGTGATACTTGTCCTGCCTTCCGGGAGGCCATGTTCAGAAATTTTTGTGATCCCAGTCATCTCCACGCCAAGTGATCTTAGGCAACTCATGGAAGCTCTTGGCACCTACCATTTCCCCCAGGTGGTCAGTTCCCAGGGATCATTTGCTGCTGCCAAAAAGGAATTGCCAAAACTGGTGTCTCTCATAAATGCCTCTTTGAGGCGAACACCTGGCATTTACAGGACCATGAAGGGCATCTCAGTTTATTCCAGGCTGGGCAGCATCCAAGTCCTCATTAGCTTTTTGGGGTGGGTTTAGAGATGCTGGAAAAGTGCTCTAAATTAATTAGGGCTAACATCTAACCACAGTCACTTGAAGTAAAACTTCCCCTTCTCCTCCAGTGCTGGCCTTGCAGCAAACAGCACCGGGGAACTTCTAAGAGCAGCACTAGTGCAGAAGCAGGGAGACAGTAAAGAATTTGCTAACAAACAGCCCACCTGGCCCCATTCCAAATCTCAGAGCCCCAACAGTAACACTGAAATGGCCTTGTTGTTTCTCTCTATTACAGAAAGCAAATGCTGTAGTTAGTCTGTTATCCATGGCAGTTACAACTTGTTTGACATTTGAGTTAGTGGTGCTGAAGAGAGGAAAAGCTACCCTCCAGAAAGGAATGCTGTTTCTGTGGCTAATTGACTAAATGACACTTCCCTCCCCGACTCTCTCCCTCCTGGGCCTGTGAGGCAGCCTGGATAGGTTATTTGCCACGGATGATGGCCTCAGTAATTTATTACACCGGGCCAGAGAAATGCCACTCTGCCAATTCACAATGTGTTCACCGTGGTTTACAAGGGCCATTTTCCAGCTCACAGTCGACACACATTCATTCTCTATCAAGTAATTGTCCACTCACCGAACTGGAGTAACAGGAGGTAGCAGGCTTTTTAGTAACTTCCAGCTCCATGTTAGGCATTGACCATTTACAGGAGAAAGGAACACAAACCAGTTTTTGGAAATTGTACCCTTCTTCCTAAGGGACATGAAATCACTGGGCTTGTTATTAGCTATAACAGGCCGTCCATAAAAACCCATCTTCTACCCATGAAAGCATCAGTCATTGTCTTCTCTTATCAGACCAGTTCAGTGCAAACTTTTCCTCACTAGTGTGTAGATCCAGCAGAAATTCCAGTAAACAGGCAAGTTATTTAGCATCTCAGAGTTTATGTTCACTCAAATTACATGAAAGGATTTTATTAAAATGTAGATTTCCATCAATAGGCCATGTGGGACCTGAGAGCCTTTATTTCTAACATTGCCTACTCCATGCTGATTCTGCTCCTTAGACCACAGTGTGAGCAGCAAGAAACCAGAGTATTTTCTCAAATCTTCCCTACCCTTGCAGACATCTGGGAGTCCCCATACTCCATTCTAATTTAATTAATCTGGAATTGAGCCAGGGAGAAGTTTTGTCATAAATCTCTTCAGTATATACAACATTAGAGACAGACACACTATTGGCTTGAATATTCATAAACTATCCAGAAGAGAGGGATAAGAAGAATTTATGGTAGCTGTTCATGAAAAGAAAAACTAGAATATGTCCATTCTGAATCACTTGATCTTTGGAAAGTGCATATATTATCATTCAATTGTATTAAAGCAATTGAAGAAGCAAAGAGCACTCTGGGTGGTCTCTATGATTACCAGGTGTTATGAACTGAATTGTGACATTTCTCTCCCAAATCTGGAACCTTAAAATATGTCTGTAGTGGAGGTGAGGCCCTTAAGGAGGTTAGGTAGGTTACATGATGAGGCCGTGGGGCTTATGAACCTATGCAACTATTTACTTTGTATGTGAAGAGGAAATTATGACAGAGGTTACACAGACATTCATCAGGGAAAGAATATGTGTCAAACTAAGGTAGAGAGATAAGATTACAAGCCTTTTGTTAACCAGAGAGAGAGAGAGAGAGAGAGAGAGAGAGAGAGAGAGAGAGAGAGAGCTCAGAGTAAAAACTAATTTTGTTGCCATTCTATCTCAGACTTCTAGCATCTAGTACCATGTGGTGAAAGCTTTCTGTTGTTTAAACTACTCAGTCTGTGATGTCATTCACAGAGCCTTAGCACTGAAGATCCTGGGTACGTCATCGCTGTAATCAAAAGACTACAGTCTTCTGATTCACTCACTAATGATAAGTCAAGAAAAAGAAGTTTCCTTAGAGTTCACTACAATTCCCTCATATTGGGAAATGGACTATTAGTATGCAATAGGAACTGGTAAAGGGAAATGTGTAAAATATTAGTTGTTATTTATTCTGCCCCAGTGAAGTTTCAGTTTGCTGAAGCATGAACCCAGTTCTAAATACAATTTATTACACAAAAGCCCACAAGGTAAGTAAGATGGTTAGAATGAAGTTCATTTGGTGAAAAGAGTGAATGTACAAATTTGCCTTTACTTCAATGGGGACCTCGTATCCCCTTTTCCATTAGCCATTGTGACCTGTGGGTTATGAACTAAAAATCATGTCTCTGGTCTCATAAAGTCTAGGTATGGGCCCTAAAGCCTGGTAGTGTTGCATCCCTCACCTGAGAGTAATCCAATGAGTCAGTGTGAAAACTGGGCTCTGTTCCTGAGCCTGTGGCTTGTTTATCTTTTTATCCTGTATTTCGTCAGGCATTAAAAATAATTCAAGGTCACTCATAAAATATGATGATAACTCCTATTTTCTCACTACAAAATGTACTGTCTTACTTGCAAGAAATTCACTGCTCAACCAGAGAATCCATTTGTATTCAACATTCACCCATATATAGACAGAGGTGAGGCTGTGTACACAAAGAAAGGCAAAACCTGCCCACTTTTAAATTCCTTGTTTTCTTCTGGAACTCATCAGACAATCTTAACTTCCCAGGCTGACTTTTGTCAGTGTCACATGACAAGCTGGGAAAAGATGAACTTTGGAGAAAGAGGTGGGAAGCCAGATAAATACAACCCAAAGAATTTGGAAGAAAAGAAAACATTCAAACTAAAAGGAACAAAGAAGCCCTGCGGCAAGACACACACACATAGGGACTCCGCTTTTTCACTCCAGCTTCCACACTTACTTTGTTTCCTTTCAGAAAACCCAGTTTCCCCCAAGCTGTCTCCTGATTGACTTTCTCGTGATAGGGTTACTCGATAGCACCGATCAGTTAATCCTTCCATATGGTTAAAATTAATCCGCCAATCTGGGCTCATTTCCCCCTTTACGCTTGCTAATTTCTTGTGAAGATTATCCTTCTAGCTGAATTAGCCCCACTTCATTACCATTGTATCCAGATTTCCCCAGAAACTGAAAAGAGTCTCAGAGAACTGGAAGTCTGTCAGTGTACTTCTCTATCTTGGTATCCTGTACACATTCAGGTTTGTTCCAAAGTTTAAAGACCACATGACAGAGATAGAGATTTTATTCAGTAACCTCTTAAATTTCCTACATCTTAGGTAACTGGTGATGTGACACTCGCTATGAAGGGAGTTGGTCTTTCAGAATCCTTCAGGTCTCCTATCACCTCCAAGGATTAAAGCAACACAAACAGCCCAGTGTTTCAACCTAACTCTCCATCGTGCAAAAGCCATGAAATGATTTTCTTACAATGATCATGGATTTTGATTCTTAATACCTTACCACAGTTGCCACAGAAGAATCTGATCTGGTCTTCCAGCACCAATTTCCACTTAAAATAAGAAAAAAATTAAAAGGTTTTAAAGCAATATTTGAATCTAAGAGCAAGACTAAGTTAACCTGATACTTTAGACATCTAACCTCAAGGCTATTTTTTCTGGCTAAGTCCATGGACATTCTGATGGAAAACACAATTTATGAGACTTCATATTTGGCTGGAATCATTGATCCTGGACAGTCACAGTGGACCTAAGTGCTCCTCTATCCTTAGTTGGGCTAAGGTTGAGCTCTGGCAAATTCAAATCTGGGGCTGTCATTTCAGTTCTACTCTCCTGGCTGTTTCTCATTCAGACAGATATCCACTGGCAGTGGCAGGAATAAGCTCATTGTTCTTGCTCCTTTAGTGGCTCTTCTTTCATTCTGTTCGAGTTGCTTGCACACAAGCCCCATAGTACACAGTGCAAACAAAGATAGGATTCCTGCCCCAAGGGTTCAGCAATCTCATATTTTCCTCTCTGCTGCCTCTATTTTTGTTCCAGTGTACCATAAGTTCTGAAGCCTTGGCCGTCCTGAAACACTTTACTGTACTTTGTTTTGTAGGAAAGACTTGAGTTTTATGGCTGTGGGTTATAAAAGGCTTTTTCCCTCCTCCTTTGCTTCTCCCGGGAAATTTGATGGGTGTGACTGTTACCAATGAGCCCTGCTGGGAAAGTCTAGGTCATGGTCAGCTTTCAGCCTAATCCATGAGTCTCTCCTTTTTGGCCATGGCCTGGTCCTAATTTTGTCCCCCTTCTAGCTGGTTTTGTTTATTGGCATTAATGTTTCATATTAAAATTTAATATTTAACTTTTGCTTTCAATATTTAATGTTGCGCATCTTACATTTGGATGTCTCCCTTCTGGGAGTGGTCAGCTATACTGCATGATGCAAGTGCTAATCCTTTTGACTTCCAGTAAAATGAGCTCCCCCCACCCCAGTTTCTTTCCTTGTTCACTCTGCATTCAATCCATCATGGTAACTACCTACACATTGCTGTCCTGTGCCCATGCATTTCTTCAGGACTTACTGGGTAACAACTCAGATATTATAAAGGAGACTTCTAGAGACATCCCAGAAGAAATGACTCAAGTCTTACTAGGAGGTTGCTAAAGAAGCAGAATCATAGAATTAATGTAAGAAGGGTTAAAAGAGATTGTATAGAAAGATAATGAAGAAGAAAGCAATGGTGCCAGAAGGAGCAGAAACACTCATCAGATTGTGTGGGAAGGGCATTCTATACACCATAGGCAATAGCATCAAAAGAGAAAAAACATGATTAAAGTTAAAAATTAAAAATTATGGTAAGCCTCCACTTGTGGAACAATGAAGAAATTAATTATGACTGGAAACTGGGCTAAGGAGAGGTGAGTGAAGTACCAGATTAGCCTGATGACACAATTTGTAAGCGATAGTAAGTAGATTTACTATAGTCGTTAATCAGAAGGGGAAGAAAATAAAAGCAAAACCCTGTGATAGCTATCACCAGAAAAAAAAGTCTCAGGCCATCTCCTCTGTAAAATACTGCCAGAGACTACCCTTACCTAAAGGCCAATCAATCTCTAAAGTCAGGGTAGCCTAAAACTGAAAAATAAGAGAGATCCACGAGTCATGAAGGCCACACGAAGAATATGAGAGGAAGAATTGACAAACATGTATCTTCACAATGGGGAATATCACTCAGACTGCTGAAAAACTTCAAACACAAATGGAGAAATAAGCATGCAGTTAAGGATGGTTTATTGGAAAGAGGATGGACTTAGAGGCTTTGCTACTGAGCATTCTTTCTACTTGCTAAAGATGTGGATGGTTAATAATAACAGCCACCCTTCACATGTCAGTGAGCTGCAATGAGAATTGAAACACATGTACATACCAAGTGTCTTGAGTTCCTACCACAGGCCTTCTTCTAGAAGCCATAGGAAGACATATAAGCAAAACACACAGAGCTCCCTTCTCTTGGACAGCGCATTCTAGGGAGCTCAGAGCACATGAAGGTTTATCGCATGCCTGCTTAACATGAGCAGCTGTTCTGGTATAGGAAGACTCTTATGTTTTACTGAGTTATATGGTACAAGTGAGCTGGGATAAAATCAGCAGCTGGGGGTGGCACAAAGCCCACAAAGGAGCATGGAATTCTCATAATACCTGGTGCCTTAAGATGGTCAAGTACTCTGAGTAGTGGAGCACAGTAGAAAGGAAGAGTGTGAATCCGGAGGAGGATCTTCTAGCATGTAGGGCATATGCTTGTACCAAGGATCCACTTAGCAGATCCACTGGACAGACTGACATCATGCTGATTTTTCCCAGTTATAGCCGGTTTGGAACAACAGAGATTTCTGGCTGGAAGTCAAGGTAGGTGAGAGATTTTAAAGACTTATTCATATAACTGGAGAGGAAAGTATATAAGGGGCTGGGCCACTACAAATGGAGCAAGCAACAGTTAATAGGCTGCTAGTTTCCATTTTTCCTGCTTACCTGCTCTTGTTAACTAATTATCATAGCCAGTATCTTTTGAATGATTTTCTGTGCCAAGCACTAGGTGTAGTTTCATACATACATTATCATATGGCATCATCTCAACCCTCACTCATATAGATAAGGGCTTTCCTATTTAAACCAAGTGCTTCCCCGAGTTTCTCTTGACATGAAGATGACTAAGAAAACAGAGAAGTTGATTTTGCCAGGTTTGCATAACTAGCTAGCCAAGTAGATTGAATCTATAGATAGAGCTTTTATACATTATGCTATATAATTATAATCCTGGCATGTCTTAGCACTCAAAACCATTAGCTATTGGTGTAATTGCCAACCTTACTTGACAGGTAAATACAGTTAAGTAATATAACCTGTTCAAAGATCCACAATCAGAAAAGGGTTCTGACAGATCTGAACACAGATCACTTTGCCAGTTCTTTTTGCTGTACAGTTTTGCTTTCTTTGGTCTTAGACATATCCAGTGATTCACAGAGTCAGTCTCTAAGTACATCTATACATGTAGTCATAGCCTTGTGGGCACAATTACCACTCTGTGCCATCCTTATATTAACAAACTCTGTTTTTTTGTTGTTGTTGTTGTTTTTGTTTTTGTTTTTTTTTTAACACGAGCACCCTTTCCTTCAGTTCCTGATTTCTAGTGGTTCTGATTAGTAGAAGTTTAAGGTATGCATTGAGGCCTCACTCTTTGACTGTCTCCAGTAAGTGAGGCTGACTTGATTGGTCCCAGCTTACTCACTATTCTGTAGCTTATCATCAGGCCAAGTATTGCTGTCCCTGTTACTTCTCCCTCTTGTTCTCCCCTTCTCAACCACAATCCCTGTACTTTCCAGATTTCTATTGATACAGAGCTGAAGTACTGCAGAGCAGGAGCAGGGAAATTTGTGCTAGGCTAAGCTGACTCCACAGGTCACTACCCCCAGCCTGGCTTCACTGCTAGTCAGGCCAGCTGACTTCAGAACAGCAGACACTCTGGGGTTCTAAATTCCCTCTGGATTATTCATGAATGCACACCATCCCTTGGGACAGTCACAGGCAAATCCCAGATCAAATTTTTCTCTTCCCCTGCGAAGGACCCTATCAATATCTCTGGGGTCAGCCAGATGTACTATCTAGCCTTTCCTACCTGAGCTGAGGGTGCTAGGAGGCCACTTGGAGTTTACCAGCCTGGATTGGATTTCCTCCCACTCATTATGTCCTGGTGAGTGAGATCAAAGGTTGGGGTAATTATCTAATGCTTTTGGGTAACTCTAAGGTAGTTCTCATACTGTTCCAACCCATCCTGATGCGGGGCATCTCTCCAGTCTTCCAGGTACATTTATGCTATACTCATCTTCCTTAAAATCCTGTAATGCATTATCTGAAGCCTAGTGTCTTCATTGTTCTGCAGGGTGTACTGTTTATTATCACACTCGACATATCCTGACCAGGTATCAAGTATGTCTCCAGTAATCCATACCCTAAAATTGTAAGAGTAGCCACATTTGGAAATTTAATGATTATTATTGTCACAGTTAAGGTTTCTATTGCTGTAAAGAGACATGATGACCATGACAACTCTTCTAAAGGAAAATATTTAATTCTGGTGGTTCATTTACATTTCCAGAGGTTTAGTCCATTATTATCATGGTTTGGCATGACAGCCTGTGGGCAGTCACGGTGCTGGAGAAGTAGCAGAGTGTCCTACATCTTGGCTTGCAGGCAAAAGGAATTGATTGTCTGAGACACTGGGTACTATCTTGAGCTTATATGAGACCTCAAAGCCCTCCTCCACAGTGATACCCTTCCTCCAACAAGGCCACACATACTCCAACAAGATTACACCTCCTACCACACCTATGAGATTATGGAGGCCAGTTACATTCAAACCACCCCAATTATAATTATTAAAATTAATTAACACAGATTTAGAGACATATTTATTGTCTCATGATTATCTATTTGTTTTTTAAATAAAAACAATCATTTTTATGTACACTAAGATTTATATAAAACTGACACCATCATGCTGAGAATCACACAGATGCTTGCTATTGATTTAGGGGCTTTTAATCATTTCAAGTACTTTTTTTCTTTCTGAGATAGGACTGTCTAGATTTGCCTTGAACTCCCAAGCTCTTACCTTGGCTTCTTGAATAGCTGAATATACTTTTAATTTGTAGGAGAGAGGAGATAAGACATTGTTTTGCTATGTAGTCCAGGATAACCTTGAGTTGACTGCTTGGCCCAGACTGACATCAAACTCATGGCAATACACTCACCTCACCTTTCCAAGTGTTAAGGTTAAAGCAAAAGCTACCATGTCGGACTTTGGGGATTTCTTATTAGACTTTTTACTCTTATTTTTGTAAAAAGTTGAAAATGTGCATTTTCAGGAGTATTTCCATGTAACTGTCAGCACACCAAATTAATGGACATGTTTATTATACATTTTAATGTGCCACCAAATCTCATATCCGAGTCACACCTTCTGAAAACAAAGACAAAAGCTGAGTTTCTCAGTCAGAGAAAAAATGAGGACAATACAGGCACATAGCTCAAGGAATTGATTCATTAAATAAATATTTATCAAGCTTCTAGAATGTTCCAGACACTGTTGCTTTATCCTTTACATAACTGTGCCAGTGACAGTGAAGGAAATAAACATCTCAGAGCCATTGTTGACATATTTCAGTAAAGCATAAATGAAATGAGAATGTACTCACTGAGAGCTCTTAATGGAGACTGTCAAGTAGAATAAAACTCCATGCTTAATTGTTACAAATAACATTAAGAAAGTATCATAGTAACTTCTATTTTATAGAGAAGTTAAATACACAATAAGCCCAAGTTCAACACCCAGCAAGTGTAAAGACAAGCAAAAACTATACATTGTTACATCTTAGTTTAAACGATTAAAACAGAGCACACAATGCCTGAAACATTAAAAATATGTAAATGGGCTTAACCAAAGCTATTTATTATCATTATCATGTCTTAAATGCAAGAAATACGTATAACTCAGTCTGTTGCTTATACTCTTTTGCATATGTGTGCCATTTACAAATTCTGATAATGCAATTACCCTTACAGATACTTCATTTACTTATGTGCAAAATCTTACTTGATTTTTATCAAATCTTGAATATGCTGTGTGTGGTAGTTAATCTTGTCAAGTTGATAGTATTTAGAATCACCGTGGGAAACAAATTTCTGCTCATCTAGATTAGGCTAATTAAAATGGGAATATCGACACTAAATGTGGGTGACATCAGTCCAGGGTGAATTATAAGGAGAAAGCAAACCAACTGTACACCAGCATTCATCTCCCAGCTTCTTGACCAAGGATGCAGCATAACCAGCTGATGAAGACCTAGCCCTAGGACTTCCCCACTGTGATGCACTGTACCCTGAAACTGTCAGTCAAAACAAACTTTCTGTTATTGAAGTTGTTTTTGTTGTGTTTTTGAGTAACTAATACATCATGAGAATATGTTACACATTTAGGTTTCTTCTGTCACATTTGTTATGAGGGGAAGAAATGCTCTAAATGAAACCTGAAACAGGGACTTGTTCCTCAAGCTCACTGTGAAAGATTGCTATCAATGGGATGAAATAAATTGCTTTTTATATTTTCAAACTGGTCAGTTGTTTAGTGTGTGATTTACCTTCTCTGTGAAGTCAGAGAGTTACTTCGGGTTATTATTCTTATCCCTCCCAGTCCTCAAGTGTGTAATTTGGGGTCTGAAGACAGTTTCGTGAATCTTTGCCTGAACCCAACTTTCTTGTGGCAAGTTGCTAAAGAAAGACTATTGATCTAGAGGCAAAGAACTCCGGTGATAACAGCTCTGAACCCCATCCCTAATAGTAAAGAATAATGGACATCAAACTCCATTTTCCCTAAAAATAACTGGCTATGGGATCCCTTCCAAAATGCAAGGTTTTGCTCCACACTGTTTCATATGAAGTTATTTGTAAGTGTGAGGGGTGTGATATAGGTTCTCTGATCGCCATAGACTTTTTCCAGCACATTAAGTGAGTATTTTAGAATTCAAAGATGTGGAAGACTTTTTACCTTACAGTACAGTGAAAGAGCTTTGGGACGCTCCTTTCTTTCATTGAGTCACAATGGGTAAGTAAATGGATCTATACCAACAGAAATACAGTTACCTTGGAATGTTTAAGGGAAAAAAAGACATTGGAGATGTTTTAGTTACAGTTCATCCATTTCACAGATGATAAGATTCAACCTCCTTAAATTTCGCCCCCCAAAAGAAAACCAATAAGAATACCATTGTGAGGAATAAACAATGTATAATTGCAAACCAGTGGCTGACATGAAATCAGGGCTTAGTCAATGATAGTGGCCACTTGGCATAATTTTTTTCTTTCATATTTCTTCAGAGCCACATAGATAGTCTTGACATGGTCAAAATAGAAGCTAGGGATGCTCAAGATCAGTGCTCTTGTTTAATTATCACTTATTATAATATTTACTGAATGTCCACTAAAGCCCATGTATTTTTGAAAGTAGCTGACACAAAGCAGTGAGTAAAAAGCAGACCATTCTCAACAAAAGCATTGCTTTATGCAGTATAAAATCTAACAGAAATGAGAAATAGTAATGTAAGTAAGTAAATATATTTTAAGTTGTAACACGAGAAAAGTAAATTAGTGTTGTTTAGGGGTCTAAGGGTCCAGTGTTAAAGGAGAGGGTCAAGAAGGGCTGGAATTGAATAAGCAGACCCTTTGGATGTTGAGAGGAATGCCTTACAGACAGAAGAAACTCCAAATATTTTGAGACAGGAGCTGGCTGCCCATATGAAGCCCATCAGGGAGAGCAAGGCAACCACAGTGCTTCCTTCATTTTTGGAGACAGCAAACTCTAGGTAGCTGACAATGACCCTGAACTCCCGATTCTCCCACCTCCACTCTGCAAGTACTGTGATTGCAAATAAGTGCTACTCCTTTTGGATAATTTTCTCTTTCATTCATAGATGAATTACATTAACAACAATTATTAGTTAAGTCCTTGGTGCATGGTAAACACTATTCTAGGTGCTGGAGATGTAACCTAAATCTCTGCGTTCATGGAATTTACATATAAATAACACACAACAGATGGAAAAATATCCTGCCATGGGAAATTGGTTATATAGCAAGGAGTGTCTTGGTTAATTATATTTGCCCTGTCCTTTCTGGGTGTCAATGGACATACATCAGTATCTGCACTTGAAGCACAGGTGTCCGTAACTGAGATGTGTTGTAAGTGCAAATATGTAGTGGATTTGAAAAGCTTAGTACAGAAAAACAGAGTACTAAACACCTCAATATTTTTCTGTATTGATTACATGCAGACTTACATTACATGTCGACAATATTATAGATACATAATGCATTGTATAAATATATTATTGAAATTACTTTTACATTTCCTTTTGTTTTTTATTAACATGACTCCTAGCATATTTAAGTTCATGCATATGGCTCACATTAGGATTCCTTTTGGCATTGCTGTGGTGTATGTTTTGAAACAAGTGTTCTGGCTGCTAGTAAATGAACTGCAGGAAGCAGGAGATGTTTAGGAACAGTCACTGAGGACACTTGCAATTGCCCATCCAATGCCAGATAAGATAAAAGATTGGAGGAAGCCTTTAAAAATTCCATTCTATAACTCTTGTTCTCCAATTCTTGTTTAACAAATTGGGGATGGAGAAGAAACACAAGCACAAATTTTTAAAGTACAATTTTTTTTTACTGTATTGAATATTAGAAGTACATAAAAGACAATGACCTCTATAGTATCTTCTCTCCCTTAACTCTCTCAGAATTCCAATGCAGTACAAACAGGAAAGAGTTTGGTGATCTTACTAATACTTACTTGAAAGCATCAGGCAAATAGGCTCCCATTTTGATGAAATTAATTTGTCTCATGTGAGATAAACTCTTTAGCAGAACTCCATCAGATTTAGCATCCTCTCCTCCTCCCATAAAGCCTTCTTCAAGAGTTCTGGTGATTATGACCCCAGTCCACCAATACTGAGGACTACTCAGTGCAATAGAATTTCAGCCATCCTCTTTCTAGGCCCAAATCAATCCAGGCTATAGGAGCCGTGGACAAAGTCCACATTCACAGCTCTTCATCACCCAATTTGATGACTCAGAAAATTGAATTTATGACTTTCAAAATGATACAAATTTATCATATTGGAGGTTTGAGATATAGCTTAATAGTACAATGATTGCCCAACATATACAAGGTCCTAATTTCCAATCCCTGATCAGAATATATATACATACATATATATATGTGTGTGTGTGTGTGTGTGTGTGTGTGTATATGTGTGCATATGTATATATATACATATGCACACATATAAAGTATACATATATATGTATATGCTTACTTTAAAATTGACAGAGGAAATTTATAAACATCAAATGTTTGTAATAACTCTATGAAAGGACTGAAGGAAAAAGAAGAGAGAAAGAACAAGAGGAAAGAGAAGACATAAGACATTTTCTAAGCCTTTCATTTCTGCCTACATATTGCAGATCTGATTTAGTAACAGAGTACGCATTTAATCATTTTATAATACACATGTTGATTTTTTTTCAAGGTGTCGTATTAAAAGCATCACATTTCTTAAAATGGGTTATATCTGGCCAGATATATGAAGCTCTAGTACAAACACAGAGCCTCTTGGTATTAGATATGCAAGTCCACTGTAACCATATGAGGTACTGAAGAGTTTGATTATTATGATTTTGAAAAAGCTTCCTGGCCTTTCTCCTACAATAAAATATCCTCAGCCACACCCTACCAGTATCAAAACTATAAGCACAGTTAACTATAGGGGCCTTGTTTAAGAAAAGAATTCCAAATTGGGAGAAATTACTATTAGGCATGGATTAATAGTAATTAGGTGATAGATTTTGTGAATCCATCTCTGTTCATAGACATTTCTTTCAAAACATGCTGTTATGTCCTTTTTGGGCCCAGTTTCTTCTGGCTTTCCATGGTGTAGGCTTCTTGACTAGACAAATGTTAACTAAGATAGACACATTGTTTTTTTCAAACATTCTTGACTTCTTTCTTAGGTACTACTCTATATCACTATTTACATTGCACATCATACACACACATATATATATATATATATGCACAGGGCTGTACACAGCAAACTGTATGTGCACGGTTCTGCATCAATATTTTAAGATCTCTTTCAAGAATGGTTTTGACTACATGTAATTGTCTCAGATGTTAACTTTGCAGGCTAACTGCCCTAAAGAGCAATGTCATTGTGCTTTTGTCTAATGTTCCCCAGGCTTAACACAGCCTCAGTGTAGAGTGAGACAATACATGAGGAATTCTCTTAAACCACAGATATTCAGTCTGCCACTAACTCCATTGCCCTCAGGCTTGATAGGATCTGGCATTTGGATCTCCTGTTCAGGTGAACCTGATAATCCTACACCCTTTTTAGAGTTTCCTAAAACTTCTTGGTTTTAAGGTTGAGCAACAGAAATCATCCAATACAGGGCTTAAGATTCAGGGCAATGGAGGTTATTGTGGGACACTTGAGAAATGAATTGATCCCCTATCTCGAGAGGAAAAACACATGATGTTTTCCAACTGGCAAGACAGTGGAAGAATAATGTTGTGGAAACAAGAGCCTATTCACTGGAGCCCTTGTGGCACCATCCTGCCGCTGGGCGTGGTGAGTTTACATCACTCCACCCACTTATAAAAACCCAAATGTGAAGCTCTGTTTACTGGCAAAAATTGTTTTTAAACTCCCCCCCCCACTCCATCAAGTAATTTTTGTCTAATAGATGACTAAATGTCATTATGTCATCTCAAAACTGAAAGGGCAGTCCAAGGTCCGTAGCCCTCGGGGCCATACAGCCTCTGAAAAACTGACTTGCCATTAGGTTTTGGTTGAGATGCTATATCTCACATTGTCTTGACTTAGACTTAAGTGTTAGGGGAAATTGCCTTCTATTGCCAAGAGATGGAAGGAGAAATGATTTTGAGTGGGAGCAAACCTTGTCCAAACCGTAGCAGTGGACTGTTAGGCATGGAATAATAATTTGGTGAAACCTTTGTGGAACCATCTCTATACCTATACCAGCTTCTTACTAAATCTATTTCCATTTGTAGTCACAAAACAGCTGTTTGGTTGCCTATGACAGACAAGGTTCAGACAGAGGACGGACAGTTTATTCTTGTGATCATTCTTGTAAAGAGAAACACTCCCCAAGCTCCCTCCTTTCCATTGACAAGAGCTAAGCTATATGCCCAATGCCCAGTCCATTACTGCCAGTAAAGTGGATGTTTTCATGATTATTTGATTAAGCTGAATTTTACTGATCTGGGAATGGGTCTATCACTAAGGCACATAGTTAGGCCAAGGTAGGAATGAGTCCCTGGTGGGATAGGATGTGGTTAGTCAAAGGAAGAGATGAAATGTGTTAGATGATAATTCCGTCCTTTGTACTCTTCCATTTTTTGTATTATTATTCTGGAAAAGACAAGTTTATAAGATTATTGTTACAGTCAATAAGTAACTGTGTAACTTTATGCAGAAATAATAAAGATCCTTTATTTGACTTTTCACCAAGTTTGTACACTCTTAGAACTCAAGTCAAAAACTCCCACTGTTGATATGATTAACATGTAGCATCAACTAGCACTTAATTAGTGTCAACTGATGGAAACACTCTCCATAGAGTCTCTCCTATAAAGTTTCACAGAAGTTTCCTGATACTCTCATTTTAGAATAGGTAAATTGAGGAAAAGGTTGAGTAACTTACCCAATTTCTCACAATTAGTGCAATAGAAGGACCTGGGATTGGATTTAGATTACTAAAATTCCAAACAAATAATCATCCACTCAATAAATGAACCTCACAAATTGACTTCAAGTCACACAGGTGGTGGTAAACAAGAATATTTATGGGGTTTGCAGCCAAGTGGAAAAGAAAAGTAGAAAACAAATACAATGCTGTTGAATGTTCATAGTTATTGTAAAGGATAGGAAATGAAGATGGGAAGGGAGACCTTTGTAGTGCAGGGAAGAGATAAAGCTTTCATGGGGGCAGAGGGTTAGGTTGGAATCTAAGTGAATCAGAGACATAAGGAATATCTACTTCTTTTAACACTCCAAGATAAGGCATGATTCTCCCCATGTTCACTGGAGAACCAATGTGTTTATTGGGCTTTCTTACAGAGCATAAGTGAGGCATTACTTACAGGGGTGTGGGTACTCCTCCCCTAACAGGCAGCACATGGAAAGTCTTCACTTAGCAAGGATGAGGGCTTCCTTGTAGCCCCAATATGTGCATCCTCTTCATCCTACCCCCACTCCAGCCTATGTACTTTAGTGCCTCTGAGAGGATATGTACAATTAAGGCAGAGTAGCCTATAATACTAGAGGCTGGAAACTCAGTGAGAATCTCATGATGCACACTGTGGCACAAATGTGCCAGAATTCATATCACATATGCACATGTATGTGCACACAGACACACACTAATTATAAATTAAATTAAAAATTTCCAATGGGTAAAAATGGTGGATGAGACCCAGTACGTAACATATAATGACTGAGATAATCCTCTAGCCTCCATCTGCATACAAACACATGTGCACCTGCATGTACACAAACAGTCACACACCAAATGTTTGAGATTAGAAGACAACATGCAGGAATTCATTCTCTCTTTTCTCCATGGGATGTGGTATAGAACTTGTGTTGTCAGTTCTTCTTAGTACTTCTATGCTCTGCGCCATCTCACTGGGCCAGTATTTTTTTTTTTTTAAGACAAAGCCTCCATTGGCACAAAACTTCTCAAGTGGCTAGATGGGATGGCCAGTGAGTTCCAGGGATCCATTCCCCCACCACACT
Source organism: Phodopus roborovskii (assembly GCF_943737965.1). Taxonomy (NCBI): domain Eukaryota; kingdom Metazoa; phylum Chordata; class Mammalia; order Rodentia; family Cricetidae; genus Phodopus; species Phodopus roborovskii. The sequence goes on along the minus strand of NW_026126417.1, from coordinate 5,979,475 downwards.
TCCCAGCATGAAGATAACAAGCATGTGCCACCACACTCAGAATTTTATATAAGTTCTCAGTTCTTTGTGCTTTCAAGAAAAGCACTTTATTGATTGAATTATATTCTTAATGCTTTTTTCTTTCTTTTTATATAATTCTTTGTTTTCATTTTCTTTTTCTTCTGTTTATAGATGGGTCTCTATAGCTCAGTCTACTGTCACACTCAGTATGTCCTTTAGAATGACTTAGAATTTCTTGTTATTCTTGCCTTCACTTCCTGAATGCTGAGTCACAGATTCCTGCAACCACATTTAGTTTTCATCCTCAAACTTTATCACTCAAACTCATGTTTGTAAAATGGACAAGCTGAAGAAGATCATACAAGTAAATATTAAAAACATAGGCTATTGCAAAATCAGTAGGGACATGGAAACTGAGAGGAAACTGATGGATTCAAGGAACACTCTATAGAAATGAATGAGAAAAGTTGGGTGGCATCATATACAGTGATTAAGAGAAGAGGTGTCTTAACTATGACATCTATGAAGGTGTCCATTTCCAATGTAAAATTCCTCTACGGGGAGAATTAGAGAATGAAGGAGAAGTGTAAAAATGATAGGTGCTACTCCTTAGCCCCAACTTCTAATGGAGAGAAATGGACAATATGAGCATGGTAGTCTATGGTGACAAGCATAAATGTTTAGAAGTCAATTAGACAGACATACCACATTCATTTAACAAGACAGTAGTAGTTGCTTTCCCACTGGGGCCGATGACATCTCCATCCATAGGATTTAGTCTCATGAACCAAATATTGTTTCTTTTCTATGGAAAGGGACTTAAATCCAGTTTGAAAACAGTTGGTGGCAAACACAACACGTTTGTCACTACTTTACCAGTAGGTATATCTTGGTAGTGTAGCACACAGGATCTGTATCTAAAAGTGACTGCCAGTAACAGCCAAAAGTCACCTTAGAATTCTGCCTCTGTAGCATCCCGGCACAAACAACTATTTTGCACTCCTGTGGATGATAAGAACTTGGATTATTAGTTTTCCACAACTTGTAGAATTCTTACATGGATCAAAGAGGAAGAAAGGCAAAGGCAATTGAGTGGATGAACTATACTACTAATCTTATTTTTGCCCAGCTGAAAGGGTTTTGTTGTTGTTTTTGTTTTGTTTTGTTTTGTTTTTGGTTGGTTGGTTGGCTGGGTGACTGTAGTTGCCTGATCCCCTTCCCCTCACACTAGTTACACATGTTAACATATATTATCATAACAGGCTACATTTGATTAATATTTGTGCACCTAAAATTTTGTGGTGTGACTCTGCATGAAGAATTCAGTTAAGGGATGAGAGATGGTATGTGCCAGGGCTTTAGGTTGAGGAAAAGTCATAATCTTCACTTTTTATAGCATCAAGTCTGAAAGTAATACCTAAACAATAAAGGGGAACTGAAAATAAAACCACTAGCATGCCATTTAGAAACATGTCAGTAAATGCAAAAACAAATGTTTTTCCTGTGCATAGAATACCTCTTTTTCTGAGTAATAAAATCAGGTAGTAGTGCCATAGAATACCCAATCAGAATGTTGTATCAGGGATTGCTGCAGAGCTGAGCACATCAGCAATGCCACACCCCAGAGCATGCCCTGTGACTTTATTGGAAATCTTAAGAACAAGAGACTGTTCCCTTAGTCCTTATAGGATAGTAAGTTGTGGCTCAAAAAAGGTTTGGATGAGTAGGAGTAGGATCAAATTAGAAGAAAAATGCTTGAGAATAAAATCCTACGAAGGGAAAAAGAGTCAAGAGGGAGATACCATGTTTTAAGATATAAGAATAAGAGGATTTATGTTCTCAGATCTCAAAGTAACAGGAAACAGCTTTACTTTCCTACTCTGCTAACTCATCTTTTATCACTAGGGGCCTCAAGGACCCTCCTGAAATAAGTTGGGAAGCTCCTTGAGTTTATGATTACCAAGAAATGAGAAACATGGGCAGAGAAAGGAAGAGGGAGAAGGAGTCAGAAGAGGGAGGGACACAGAGAGAGAGAGGGAGAGAGAGAGAGAGACAGAGAGGGAGAGGGAGGGAGGAAAGAAGAGAGGGAGGGAGGAGGGAAGAGAGACTCATCTAAGCGAAGGAAACACAAAGTGAAGGAAATAGTGCTAAAGACTAAATACTTTATAGTGAATACGTCCATTTAGTTTCCATGTTTGCATAGAATGTTCTCACTCTATAAGAAGCTGAAGATATGGATTCCCCAGAATCAAGTAATGTTTAGATTGTTATATAAAATGTCCTTCAGTCCATTACCAGCTTGGGTCCCAGCTGAAGGTGCTATTGCAGGAGTGACTTAACCTTAACTGGAGGTAGTAAGTCACCAAGAGCATGACTTCAAGGTTATCTTTCCTGGTTGTTGTATTTTCTCCTCCTCTTCCTCCTCCTCTTCCTTCCCCTCCTCCTCTTCTCTTTCCTCTTCCTTTTGCTCTCTTTACTCACACTGCCTTGCTCTCCTTAATGCCTGCCACAAGGGTTTCCCTCTCCTGCCAAAGCCATGCTTGAGGAACAAAACAATGCATCCAACTGAGCTTGGCCTAAAACCATGAGACAGAATTAACGCTTCCTCCTGTAAGCTGTTGTGTCAGGTGTTCTGTCACATTCGTAGAAAGAAAACAAAAACAAACAAACAAAAACCTGACTAGCACACATTTGCTTCATTTTCACAGACTTCTATTGAATATTTCCTTGTACTGATGTGAAGAAAAATGCCACTGAGCAGAAGAAGCATAAAGCAGTTAAAGTTCCCACTATAAATTGTCTGTCAGAGAACAAGCCAATTGCAAAGTAATTTATAAACCCAGATGTAAAACCTTACTACCACTCAAATAAAGGACAGCTAGAGAAGTCAGAGCTCACTTTGCATGGCAAGGGAGTCTGATATTGAAAGGTAACAAAAATAGTAAGACCTACACAAGATTAAGCTTATGAAGATTCTGTCAAAGATGAGGGAGAGGCTCATGAGGCCACACCTAAACTGAGGAGATTTTGACAGTAAAAGTCTGTAGAGGGAGGGGAGATCATTTTCTTCCCTGGTGTAGCTACTCAGGAGTTCCTCCTGATCCAGTAAAAAAGCCTCGTACTGTGCTCTTGCAAGCAACCCTAATTAAGTTGAATGGGTCATTAAAAAAAAAAAAAAAAAAAAAAAAAAAAAAGATAGTATTCAGAAGAAGAGAACACACACAGTGACCAACTGATTGGTGAGGGCTCACTGGGGGTAGCCACCAAGTAGGAGATTGCCTTGGAAGCTATTGGTTAAGGGAATTCAATGTCTATTTGAATTGAAATTCCTCTGGGTCTTTGCTCTCTGCACTAGTAGAGGCACCAAGAAGCAAATACATTTGGTTTTCAGTTTGGTATGTTTTTAAAGATCTGAATTGACTCCTTGGTTATCCCTAGAAATTAATCATTAGTAATTAAAATTATTTGAATTTTCCCAACTATCTTTCCTGAAGAATTTGGAGGTTGACACAAAACATGTTCACATTTCCTCTAAAGACCCCTGAGTTGGATGTGATCTTTCAAAAACAATGAATTAAATGGACAAGGCTTTTTTTTATTCTCCTAGATTCTTCAGAAAATTTGATGTTCACACTGTGCCCCCAGCACTATATGGTCCCTGATGCTTTCAAACAGCCCCTCCTGAAATCCTAAAAACCATCACTTGTAGAGTTGAATTGAAATTATTTCCCATTTTTTTCCTTTCCGTGGCTTGACATGGTTTTTCTGCACATCTTGCAATTCTTGTTTCCATTTAACTCTGCCCAGTGAATTCATGTTAAAAGATGTGTTTTCAGAACATCTTTTCGGTGTTAAAAAGTCTTCCCACCTGTTGGGCGTCTGTCTTTGTAGGTGGAGCAGGTAGTGAATGGTGCTCAGAGGCTCTTATCTACATCTTCTTTGGAAAAAATTGCACTGTAGCTATTCAAAATAAAAGGATGGTGAGCATGGACAGACAGCGGAAACACTCAGCTCCCAAGAGTTAGTGGGAAGATGAAACCCACACAATTCAGAGTGCTTTCTCATAAAGATTGGTAAAAACAATAAGGTGGACCAAATACTTTGCACCATGTCCTCCAGGGAAATTTCTGAAATGACTTGAAAGCATGGGAAATCCAAGTTGGCTATCCATCACCCTCACAAAACATTCTCTCACTGCCTCTAATCTCATACAGATGTGACAAGATTACCCAAGACTTGGTTTGACACATGTGTACCTTTCTTGAGAAGAAAAGAGAATTTAATAATTAAATTTGAATTTCTGCCACCTACTGGCAACTTAAAGTGGTAGAATTGAGCACAGGGTACTCACACTTCCTGTGTGAGGCTGGAATTGTCCTCTGAACATTCAACTGGCCTTCAGTGCATGTATCTGACTGAGAAAGAATGTAGTGAGCACTGAATGTTTTTGAAGACTTCTTTCCAGACCTTAGAACAACTCATAGCCATCTTTCCTGGTAGAGATTTTTTAATTCCCTCCTCTTGTGGTGTGAATCATGTGGCTGTCACATTGTCAAGCTGGTCTCAGCTCATGCTGGCATGAGCCCTTGTATCACACAGCTTCAGTGGCAAATTAGCATATTTCAAGATGTAATTCTAGACCGCAGAGTATTTTATGTTTGAGGACTGTGCAAAGTGAATCTGGGTATTGATTTATGTGGCATCTGGATTACATTCTGGAATGTTCTTAGGGGCTAAATGTGTAATATGTAAGGTTTAGGGTTGTCACACTGGTACATAAAGCCAGGATATCAAGGGTAGTTTTCAGCTTGAATTATAATCTGGTTTCTACTGCTAATTTTAGCAGCCTGGGCCTAGTCCTCCCTTTGCAAAACAACCAAGACACAGCACCATCTTCATCTTAACATAGCAACATCCTGGTCTTGTTTTGTCACCTGTGTGTGCATTCTGATCTTCACTTCAAAGACTTCATTTTATTCTAAGGGGCAACCAGAGAGGGATCAAAGACTTGATTCATTTTGCAAAGTCTGCACTGGTGACTTTATTATGTTGGTCAATCTCTCTTTGAAGATTTCTATCTGTGGGTGTGAAACCTGAGTCCCAAGAAAGGCAGACAAGAAAAGCTTTGGGGCAGCCACCAGACAGGAAGGTGTCATTTATGTTAGCATGAGAAAGCTATACCATGGATTCAGGAGAAGATCAAAACACTGAAAGTGCACTGGACATGTGGCAAAGAATAATGACCATCTGGAAAAGGATATTGGATTCTTTTATAGGTCTCTATTTACTTATTTTAGATGTAAATTAATTACATTGAAGTTCTTTTCTTCTAATATGTGTTGCATTTCACCATATTCATCCATATCCACTCTTGCTTCTCTCTATTAGTCTCCTTCTCTCACTCAATCTCCTTCTGCCTTCATGCCAAGTGTGTATTTGCATTATTAGGTATCAACAACAAGTCTAGGATGATGGTGATAGATGGAAGGGAGGGAGACTCATGAGCCCTTCTACCCTCCTTGAGTATGAGTAGAACTTTAATGGTTGCTGGATGGGGAAGATACATTTTCTCCAATGGTGTAGCCACTTGCCATGTTCCTGAAAGTACCCCCCTTCCAAGCACCCTGTAAGCAACCCTACTGAAACTTACTAGACTATAAAATAAATAGTAAACTCAAAAGCAAAAGACAGACTAGGTGAGGAGAGAAAGAAGATATCAAAAGTAAGAGGATGAGGTAATAGGGGTGAAAATAGCAAAATTATGTGATATGTATACATGAAATGTCATACTGAAGGCAGATGTTACTATATATAATCAAAGTATGCTAATAAATAAAAGCAAATATAACAGGAGATATTATAATGAAGATAGTAACAATTGGAAGGGAGTAAGGGAAGGATCCTATTAGTTGGCTATTTCTGTGCAAGAGCTAAAGGCTGATCCTGTCTTGATAGTACTTGTTTTGCAATTGCAGTTGAACATTGAAACAAAAGTACTGTATTTTAACAAATCACAAATGTTCTCTCTTTAGGTAAAACATATGTATTCTTTTTACAAGGCAAAGTTGTCTTTGCAAATACATGAACATATATAAAATTCTTCCCCAGAAGATGTACTCTTTTCAACTGGAATCCCCTTTGATCCACAAGGTTACTAGGCGACAGTTTCAATGGTATTGTTTCATGCTGAATATTTAGATCTGATCGCTTACTGAGTTTAAAGTTAATTCACAGAAAATAAGTTAGGACACTGGTGTTTTGTTGTATGTCACTGTTATTTTGAGCTCCTTTATTATGAGCTTTGGAAAGTTACACTTTTGAAAATAGTTTAAGATATATTTTAATCAAGCATACAATGCAGTTTGAAAAACACCTCTGCCCCAGGCAACTTCTAAATGATTTGTCGGCATTGATTCATGTGGTCTCTCTCAGTTGCAGACATTAGTAGTCTGACTCTATAGATTAGGGTATGGAGTCACAGAGAACCAAAATCACTAACTTAAGGGTGGTGATGATGACATAAGCAGAGCTCTAATGCAAAAATCTGATACTGTGCAATCATTCTTTTCCCTAATATTTGCTGAGTGCTGACTCTGTGCCAGGCCCGGTAGTGGGCTGTGAACATGCTGCAATAAAGAAAAAAAAAAAAAGCCACAAAATCCAAAATCTTCACACAGAATCAGGTTCTGAAGCAACTCCAATTCTAGCATCCTCACTCCTACCCTGTGCTCTACTGTACTTCCCATCTTTAACTAGTCATCTGGACTCTGTAGGAAAAGACAAAGCCATAGGAAAGGCAGAATCAAGAAAATATATTTAAATAAGACCAGAAAAATATCCAGACACTGACAAACAAGACAGAAGATGAAAGGAAAATGTAAGCAGAGGAATGGAGAGGATAGCACAGGGCTGAATGGTACGCTGGCACCATCTTAGCTAAATCGAAGGATGACAGCAATAGCTCTGGTGGACCACTGGTGACTGTGACTTTGCAGACGTTTGTCCTATACTAGTCCATCCTTCTCTTGAGCACATTTGCTGCTGCCCAACATTGTCTTATTCCCCATCTTCTGTTAGCTGAATCCCATTTCTCCAGTTCTCAATCCTACTGCTTTCTTCTGCAGCTTCTGATATTTCCCTGAGATTCTTTTACCATGGAGTGACCATACCCATACTGTGTAACTCTCTACTCACTCACTGATGTAGTCCCAGGTTAGTTTCAACTTTATACATTCATGTAACATCTGCTGAGTGTATACAGTGAACCAGGCACTGGCTCAAGTGATGGATTCTGCCAAAAACATCCACATCCAAACCACTGGAATCTATAAATATTATTTTAAATAGAAAAAAAGGACTACAGTTGTGATTAAGTACTCTGTGATGGGGAGGTTCTCCTGGGATAGCTAGAGGAGCATGGAATGCAATTGTGTATCATTACAATGGAGATAATGAATGTGCCACACAGAGAAGAAGGAGTTGGAAGGCAGAACAGAGAAAGACTTGAAGATCTGGAGCTCAAGATTAGAGAGAGATGAGGCCACACACTAACAAATGCTGGCAACCACAAGAAGCTAAAAGAGGCAATAGCAAATTCTCCCTGGAAGCCTCTAAGATAAGTGTGGCCTTGGCTGACACTCTACTTTTAAATCCAGATAAGATTTTTGTACTTTTAGCATCCAGAAGCAGCAAGGCAATTAATTTCTATTGTTTCAAGCTACTAGTTTACAGTGATTATTATAACATAATCAGAAAACACCCTATCACTCATTCTCAGGATACTTACTAGACCATCTAAGGCATCCCTCTACTGGCTTACTCTACTGTAGATCAACTGTATGTATCAGTATATACCTATGTCTTTTATTAAATAAGAAATGTATCAAAGTATACATCTTATGTGTATATATTCATGAAGGCAGGAACTGTAATACTCTCTCTACATATAAAGAATACTGTGTGTGTGTGTGTGTGTGTGTGTATTCTATAGTTACTGGCATATAACAGATGCTTAATAAATGTTTTTTGTAATAAAATAGAAAATTGTGGTGGCAAATCATAGGAAACTATGGTGATAATTTGCATATTCATAAATAATTTTCTTTCCAATTTTGAGAAACCATGATGTGGTACACTGCTCCTAGCTAGATATATACCACACACCTCTGACTGGTAATGCCTACCTGGATACTTATGTGACATCATATGTGCTGAGCAATCATTGATATCTATCTTGGGTATGATAAACAGGACTGTTGATACATGCACACATATTTTGCCATCTTTAACACAGATTGTCTCTGTTGATAGATGTTCTTCTATCTAAACATGAAACACATCATGTTTCTGCTGCTAAGAATCTTAAAACTGGATTTTGATGTGTAGGACTTATCTGTAACATCTTATAATCTCAGCTCCTGCTGAAAACACTGACCATTGTGCCTTCTTTAATCTGTGCCTTCAGCAACAGACCCTTTTCAAGACGCTGGAGTTATGCAGCCCCTGCTCTCAGAGCATTTAAAGGCCAGCAAGAAAGCTACTAGTGCTTTAGGTCAATCCAGGTTAGCAATGTGAGAGGGATTATTTTTGCTGGGGTGGGGATGGGACCATGGGACTGTGATGGACTGAGTGTCTTAGTAGAGTGGGGAGATTGAAACCTTTACGCTGAGACCATGTATTAAATTTGGAAACTGGCTTTGAAACCCTGAAAGGGAGGGAGAGCATTTGCTCACTGTGCATCAGGAGGAAGTGTGTGACTCAGTGGCTCTCCGCCTGCAGCTCTGGGTCCCAGAGGAGGCTTAGACTGTCTGGCTGATTTTGCAGTGAGCCTGGTAAAAATTTAGCATTTCGGTCACTCCCTGTCCCCAGAGCACAGCTCCGGAAGCAGGATCAATAGGGAAATATCGTCAGCAGCTGAAGGATGCTATAAATCTTTTTAGAGCTGAACATTGAGAATCATTTGGAAGGGGACTGGCTGAGGTTGTGGGAGGGGCCTGGGCAGAGTTTGGGGTTCTATTCTAATGGAAGACAGTGCTGTCTGGGGGAGGGGTCTGCTGGAGATCTTTTGATTTATTTATTTTCTATAAACCAATGCCATCAGTTTAAAAATGTCTGTTCTTCAACAGGTTTTTGTCAAGAAGGTAATAGGCACACGTAACGTGCTGGAGAGTATTCCACATAATGTTATAGTGGACAGGAGGAGGGACTTGGAGCAAACATATTTAGACTGTCCAGAATGCACCTCAGCAACTCTGAGAGCTGAGGCCAGCTAGCTCTATCACAGCTCTGAACTTAGGTTCCCACATGTAAATAAGCATTATGATGTTGTAGTGCCCACATCACAGAACAAGGATTAAAGGACAAAGGAATTTTGCCAAGTGCTTGGAAGATAATAAATATTAATTACAAAAAAAAAAAAAACTTACAGAGAGTTAAGGCTTGCCTTGGAGACCAAAAGCAATCTGTGATGCATAAAAGAACCAGCTTTACCTAGGGAGCCACCTTAAGAGCTAAGAATTCTTATGCTAACATTGAAAAGCAGTAGAGCGGTTGCTATGCACTGTTCCTTCTTGACTTCATCAACCAACTGTGCTCCTAGAGAGAACCAGAAACACTGCTAGGTCCTGGTGGTACAGAGATGATCCAGCACTTCCATCTGTGTTTTATATTCTGTTAGAGCAGGGACCGCATCAGAATTTTCATTATTGCTCTAACACCTGGTAGAGCTAAACAGAGCTGGGTAAGTGGATATTGATACTCATTTCTTAATGAAGGAACTAGGAATTAATAAGTAAAAGTAATTTGATCTAGCACACCGGAGATCTGGTAGTAATAAAAACAGTGGTTAATAATCATAAATATAATAATATCATATATTGCTCTGTATTTCTAGTCTTTGAATCTTTTGGATCCTTTCACAGCTCTTTGTCATATAGAGAAGACAGATTGTTTTCCCACATTCAACAAGGAGGAAACCCCAGTTTTGTAAGAAGTATAGAGGGCTCTAGGACCCAGAAACCTCCATTCTGAACTTGCCCTCTTTTTCACTACAATGGTCTGGTCAGATATTGTCACTAAGATCCCCAAAGGCTGATGAAATGTGAATAAAACTCTTTCATCTTTCTTCAAGTCACTTCCTGCCGGGTAAAAACTTGTATGCTTTAGTGGGCTTCCCACTTCCCTACTACATCTCAGCTATTAAAGATATTCACACATAGGGCTCCCATTGACCCTGGCTCTCTCCCTAATTGAACCCAAGAACTAAAACATCCTTTACAATAAGCACTTCTTTGTAATAGACAGATTTCCTGGACCCATAAAACAGCTTTTAGAAAGGGAGAGCTGTATTTAAGGAAGACATTAATATAGTGCCACAAAATGAGGTTTGCTGACATTTGACTCTTTGAATAATTTACTCTAAATAAATTAACACTAGAATTTACATTTACCTTTGAAAGTCCAATTTACTGGAGACTCTGAACATGTGTCCTCTTGAGAATGAGAAAAAACAAAAGCACCAGCCTTGGTTTGACTGATTTGCAATGAACCATAAAAAGCAAATGTTCACTTTTTTCTGGAAAAACCTCCGTTCCATCCATAGTCCCTCAGATCCCCCTCCAACCGATGGATCCTCTTTTCCCAGGAGTGCATTTTTTGGCCAACAGTGAGTTCAGTACCCAGAATAGACAGCAGAAGAGAATGGAAATGGCCTCAATGAAAAAAATCTAGCATTTTTATCCTCACAAAATACTCAGAAGTTATTAGTAAACTCTTTGCATATATTGTCTTCCTTAATCCCAGTGGGTTACCCATGAAGTAAATGCACATACTGACCCCTTCAACAGACTATGACTCTGATTTAGCAGGTCCCACATTCACCATCACATAGACAGGGGTGGTAGACTCAGGCGTCATACCTAAAGAGTTTTATGTCAGAGTTCACAATACAGTTTTTCTTTTCAGTAACTAACACATTAACAATAATGTAGATAACTATGAAATTCATGTGCTCATTGTTCTCATTATGAAACAGACTAGAAAAGACAGAAAATAACTTAGCAAGAAAAGAAATACATACTCTCTTAGCAGCCAGGGTCAACTATTTCCATAATGCTAAGAGCAAATTATTTTGGGGTGTTCTCTTATTTATTGTAAGAAAACTATATTTTTCAGAGACTGAGGATAGTTTTCCATGATTTGGGAATAAAGGTAGAAAGATAAAAACAGGGACCTTTTGGCCCATTAAAATGAGTGCATGATTTTTCTTTCCTCTCCAGCTGGCTGCAGACCAGATAGGCTGATGGGCATAGCAGGATTTCTGGGCACATGTGGTTCCAGCATATGGAACTATGTTGCTGCCCTGAGCCTGGTAATAATATCCCCTTCTTACTGTTCACGGCCATGGAACAGCCTTAGCTGGTGTACAAACATTACATGAGAATGCTAATCAAGTCCCTAGCCTACAGCTGTATTGTGTTACACTGATTTACCCCTAAGTAGTGTTTCACCAATAGCTCCTAGCTTCATGCAGGCTGTGCAGAGGGAGCATCTAACCCTCTCCATTCTAATATTCCTGTTCCAACAGCAGAGCAGAGAGTGGAGAGCTTGAACTTTGGAGTCAGAGCTGGCACCAAAACCTGGCTTTGCCTCATTGGAACAGTGTGAGTTGTGGAAGATAATCCAACGTCCTAAATGTCGATTTCCTCAACTGTAAAATTAGGCAGCAGAATGCACCAGTTAACTGTGTGGGCCCCACAGTCAGGCCCTATATTTCTATGCAAAAATCTATTACTCACCAACTGGCAACATGCTTAGCCTCTGTCTCCATTGCTTGTCTGTTAAGTGAGTGTAACGAGAACACCTATGGTTCCATCAAACAGATGAAGACCGATGGAACAGTGCATATAGAATGCCCGGTACAAATACTGGGAAATATTATTACTGCTGTTAAAGTTAAAACAAATGTCATTACAAAACTTAGAGTGTTAGAAATGATGGATTCAGACCTCTTTACAAATGCATTCTGTCAAATGTATAGTTACTTGGATCAGACACATTCAAAGTCATCCTTAACTTATTTTTCCTCCCCAAAGTATTCAACCAGCAAATATTGATAGCTCCTTTGCCAAAACTTTCCAGAATCCAACCACTTCTCACCTCCTCCCCTTCTACACCCTGGGCCAAACCATTGCTACTCTCGGCTGGCCCTTCTCCTAACTGCTCGCCTAACTTCATCTTTCTGAATATGGTTTATTCATCAGTACAGGGACATGTCATTTGCCTTGGAGTTTTTCTGTCCTTTAATGTTTTAACTTTTTATGATAATGGATTTTAGAAAAATTCCATAAATAGTACAGTGAATTCCCATATGCCCTTTACCTTGCATCCACATAACCAATAGAGCCAGAACACTCATACAGGTAACATACCATTGGCCACAGCTCCTGCTTGGTACTTGCCTTCATTCCCCTGATGTGTTATGTGTATGCAGTTTTTGTTCCTGAATAAAATTCAGGATCTCACATTGCACTAAGTTTCTGCCTCTCTTGTTTCCTCTTGTTTGTGATAGATTTTGTTGTTTGTTTTGGTCTTTAATCTTTGGATAAAATCTTTGAAATGGATTGGCCAATTGCATTATAAAACTTCTAGCATTGTGGTGTTATCTTTTATTTTCTTGCTAACATGTATGTGACAAATTTATGTACATGTTTGCATGTATGAGTGTATTTGTGTGCATGCACATGTGTGTGCATAGATGTGGAAACCAGTTTGAGACAGTCTTTCACTAAACCTGAACTTTATCAGTTCAGGTGAACTAGCTGGTCAGTGAGCTTCAGGGAACTACTTATCTCTGACGTCTAACATTAGGATTACATACACATATCTCTGCATACCCTGGCTTTTACATTAGGCATCCATGATTTTTGGCAAGAACTTTCCGGAACAAGCAATATTCCCCATTCCAGACTAGGTCATTTTAGTAAGTTTACTACAGACAGGATGCATCTAGTATTCTCAAGATGCCAAATGCAGGGTACCAAGAGTGGATGTTAACCTTGATTATTAAATCAAAGTGGCACCTCTCATACTTTTCGTATCGGTTTGCCAGGTTTTGCTGCTAGTAAGCCAGTATTTTGGAGGATATACTTTGAAGTTGTAGCAATGTTCATTCTTATTCATTTTCCAATAATGAGTTTATATTATTCTACATTGTTTCAGTTTAGTTTTGTGCGTGCGTGCGTGCGTGTGTGTGTGTGTGTGTGTGTGTGTGTGTGTGTGTGTGCGTGCACATGCGTGCTACCAGCCATGCATACATATGAAGACACCAGAGGTCAAAGTCAGATGTTGTCCTCTACTTCTTTCCACCTTATTTTTTGAGACAGGTTCTCTCACTAATGTGTAACTTGCCATTTTTGCTAGACTGGCCAGTGACTCTCAGGGATTCATCTGTCTCTGCCCTGCAGTGCTGGTGCATCTAGTTTTTACATGAATGCTGAGGATCTGAACTCAGGTCCTTATACTCAGACAGAAAACAATTTACCCACTAAGCAATCTTCTCTAGCCCATTATTTCATATTTATTAATTTATTCAGTTACATATTGTGTCTCTATATAGTGTATCTTATGGATTTAACTTAATTCTATCATACTTATCTTGTTCTTCAGACTGTCTTAGATATGAGCTACATGCTGACTTCTGTCCCTTTTTTACCTGTCATCACCCTATTTTAATATATTTTCTCATCAAGATTTCATGCTAATCTTGATTTTCCTTTCATTGATCCTAAAAAGCTCTGAAAAGCTCGTATTCATTCATAGTAATATGGTCCCCAAATCCAACCTATCCAAGCCAAGTTCTGGATGTTAGATACTTGTGAATATGGTGTATATTGCTTCTGGATCCATTAACACTACCTCCCCCCATTCAGAATATCATTAACCCAACTCATTCCTTTGATCACCGCCCTCTCTGGACCTCTCCCTTCACTCACTGCATGCACAGCATGCTTTACAAAAGTCTACTAGTCTTGCTACCCCAACCCCCATTCTCCAACCTCTCTAAAGAGATTTGCCTTTCTCTAGTCATTGTTCTCGCTGTTGTTCCTCCATCACTAGACAAACTTGTTGGTGGATGTCTTCCTGTATATATGTCTCTCTTACTGGTTGATGGATGAAACACTGATTGGTCAGTAGCCAGGCAGGAAGTGTAGGCAGGGCTGCTAAATGAGGAGAATGCTGGGAAGAAGAAGGCAGAGAGAAGCCGCCAGGGAGACGCCATGTAGCTGAGGAAGCAGTAACATGCTGGAGCCATATGGGTAAGCCACCGCCTCTTGATAATACATAGTTTTTGAGAGAAATGAGTTAGTAATCAAGAGAGACCTAGCCAATAAGAAATCTGAGCCTTTGGCCAAACAGTTTCTAATTAATATACATCTCTGTTTGTTTATTTGGGGCTAAACAGTTGTGGGACAGAAACTCAGTCTTCTCAAATTCCCACCTCAGTGCCTGCCTTCATGTTTATTCCCTTAACTGGAACCCTTCTCATCTCGATAGCTTATGCCCTTCAGTCTCAGTTTAGGAGTTTTCTAATGAGGGAATGACAGCCACTATATACCAGCCACTATAAAATGACAAGTTTCTCCCCTCACCCTAGTATTCCCTATATTCTTATTTTTTCATGGTCTTCTAGCTCAAATTAGGGTACCAGTCTCTGTATTCCTCTTTGAAATCATTTTTTTATTTATTCTTTGAGAATTTCATACTTTATTTTGATCATAGTCATCCCAATTTCTCCCAGGTTCCCCCACCTCCCTACTGCCCCCAATAATCTCCCCCATCTCCCTACCCCATCAACTTTATATATTATTTACCTGTCTATCTCTTAAAAACACAAAACAATCAAATCTAACCTTTAGTGAGCAACTACTTAAAGGCATGGTGCCTGCCCTGGAATGTAGTCAATATACCAGGTGTCACCCTACTGAAGAAAACTGACTTACATGCCCCAGCAGCAATCAAATGACAATATCTCTCCAGATGGAAAATGGGACTTCATGTCCCAATCTCCTCCTCCATGCAAGAATTTTGTCTGGCTTGAAGTTGTGTACATGATGTACAATCTCTGTGGCTTCAAATGTGTATCTATTCTATTGCCTTGGGAAAATACTATTTCCTTAAAGTCATCTACCACCTCTGGCTCTTAGTATCTTTCTGCCTTCTCTTCCTAATAGAACCCTGAACCACATGGGAAAGAATGTGAAAGCAGATATCTCACTTAGAGGTGAGCATTCCAAACTCTCATTCTCTGCATTTTGACCAATTGTGGGTTTCTGTGTTAAGCACATCTCTTTTAAGAATTAACTTCTTTAAAGAGGGTTGAACAATGTACAGCTCTATTGGCATACCAGATCATAAGGATTCATTTTCCTGCTATGTCCATTTAGCAGAATAGAAGTAGTATGTTTTCTCTGTCTGGTCACAGGTTCTTGGCTTCATTGACATTTTCAAGCATGGACTCTGTCTCATGGAGCACCCTTTAATCAAGTTAAAAGGTGATTGCTTATTTCGACTATTACATTAGTGGCCACTATCTCTTTTTTTTTTTTTTTATTTAATTTTATATAACAAAGTCCAATTAAATGAAAACAAACATTTATAGACAATATTTGGGAATTTGGGTGTCGTTCTTTCCAAACTACTTCCTGCTGGTAAGGGGCGCTGTCTTAGGGGATTCGAAGAAGATTCAGATAACCTGGCTGTAGTCTGTAGGCTGTTTTGTCCAGCTGTTTTGAATGTAGGATCAGCTTGTACTCTGTTTCAGGTGGTCTGGCGTGATCAAACCACATTAGTCTGGAAGGAATCCACATCTTTTCATTTTCTGTGGAAACAAAAATAGAAATCCTTTTCCCCAGTAACTTGTCCTTCAACTTACATTTTGGAGTCAAAGCATTTTTTTTTAATCTTTTATTTTACATGTTGATCCCAGTTCCCTCTCCCTCCCTCCCTCCCCCCCAGTCCTCCCTTCTTCCCTCCCTTTTACCCTCTCTGCCTTCTCACATGCACTCTAAACACCCTCCCCTCCCATCCCCCCACCCCAACTCCATATGTAGGGGAATGCCATCCAGTTGGGGTCATGTAGATCTGACAGGTCCTGTGAAGTAGGGACTAGGGCTTCTCTCCTGTCTCAAGATTAAGGCAGTTATCCCTTATGCCTTAAGGGATATGTTTGCAAAGTCCTTTTGTGCACCAGGGATACATCCTGGCTCCACTGTCTGAGGTCTCTTAGACTGCTCAGTCCTTCTGGCTGAGACCCATATTCAGGGGGGTGGCCACTATCTCTTATGAACAAAGATAAAAAGAAGAAAATATCAAACACTTGAAAACTGAATTCAAGAACACATGAAAAAGATTATACACCATGGTCAAGTCAGCTTTATTGCAGAGACACAGGAATGGTTCAATATATGTAAATCAATAAATGTAATCCAGTACATAGACAAACTAAAGGACAGAAACTACATGATCATCTCATTAGATGAAGGAAAGGTCTTTGACAAAATCCAACATCTCATTATGATAAAAGTCTTGAGGAGACTAAGAATATGAGGTACCTATCTCAACATAATAAAGGAAATTTACAGCAAGCTGGCAGAAAACATTCTAAACAGAGAAAAGCTCAAAGTATTACCAGTAAAGTCAGAAACAAGATGAAGATGTCCACTTTCTGCAGTCCTATTCAACATAGCACATGAAATCAGTCTATATCAATAAGGTAAGTGAAGGTGATCAAGGGTATACAAATAAGAAACAAAACAGTCAAAGCATCCTTACCTTTAGATGATCTAATTTTATAGCTTAAAAACCCTAGAAACTCCACCAGGAAACAGTTGATATGATAAATACATTTAGTAAAGTAGTAACATACAAAATTAACTAAAAAAAAGTCATTAGTCTTCCTATATACAAACAACAGACTTACTGTGGCTATTTTTGAAAATAAGTAAGTAAAACAATAAATAGCATTCACCATAGCCTCAAATAAATAAATAAATAAATAAATAAATAGGTAAGATATCTTAGAATAAATCTAGGGAAGTAGAAGTCTTGAGTGATAAAGTCTTTAGAACATCGAAGAAAGAAATTGAAGAAGAGACATCAGGAGATGGAAATACCTCCCCTGCTCATGGATTGGTAGGATTAAAAGTGTGAAAATGGTCATGCTTTTTGTGTGTTTGTGTGTTTGACACAAGATTTCCATCAAAATTCCAACAAAATTCTGCAAAAAATTGAAAAAGTAATCTTAAATTCCATATGTAAACACACACATACACACACACACATACACACACACACACACACACACACACCAAAAATAGCTAAAGCAATCATGAAAAATAAAATAACTGGCAGTGTGTATCTCCACTCCTGGATTTAAATGACACTACAACACTACAGAGCTATGGTAATGAAAACGGTCTAGTATTAGAATAAAGTAGACATACTGATCCATGAAATAGACTCTAAGGCTTGCACATAACCAATGTACCTACAAACATCTGAGTTTTGACAAGAGTCAAAAAATATGTACTAGAGAAATCAGAGCACCATCAACAGATGGTGCAAGTCATAATTTAAAGGAATGAAACTAGATTCATATCTCTTACCCTGAACTGCAGCCAACTTCAAATGGATCAACAACCTCAACTAAGAGGTAACACCCTGAAATTGGCAAGAAAAAGCAGAGAATATCCTTGAACTAATTGGCTCAGGCAAGGACTTTATGAATAGGACCTCTGTACTTACTAGAATTAAGTCAACTATATATGAGGTAGAGTCATTTGGAAAGAGAACAGGTCAATTGGGAAAACACCCCCATGTGATTGGCCTGTGGTCAAACCTAGGAAGTATTTTATTGATTGATGATGTGTATTAGAGGGCCCAGCTCACTGTGGGTAATGCCACCCCTGTGCTAGTGGTTCAGGCTGCTATAAGAAAGTACACTGAGAAAACCATAGAGAGTAAGAAAGTAAGAAGCACTCTTCCATGAACACTGCTTCAGCTTCTACCTTGAGTTCCTAACCTGACTTCCCTGGATGATAGTCTATACACTGTAAGATGAAATAAACTTTTCACCCCAAGTTGGTTTTGGTCATGGTGTTTTATTTCCTGTGAAACACTAAGACAACTCCAATAGATCAAGAATTATTCTCTACATTCTTTATTTTGTTTAAATTTGCATTCAGAACTTGCCAATGTCTAGAATATGATAATTTCACAAATTCATTATTTTTGTCCATCTCTAATATTATATATCCACTAATATTACCTGCACCTAGAAAAGTATCCAGCACATAGCAAGTGCTCAATAAATGGATGTTGAATGAATAATGAATGAACCAATGAATAAATGAATAGTCAAGAGAAAGAGATGTAGATTATGGAAAAATTCCATATATCAAATCCCGCTTCCAGTACAGATACCAACTGAGGAAAACTTGGAAAGCTTTGGAAGTAATCTTCCTTTAGTTTTTCTCATCAGGAGGAAATAATTAACTTGCTAAGCTATTGTGCAAATTAAATAATATGAGTTGAGTATGTGGCTTAATGAGCAAGTACTTACATACCACGTGGGAGGCCCTATGTTCAGTTCTCAACACCACACACACACACACACACACACACACACACACACACACAGAAGGGGGGCAGGCAGGTGAGGCAATGGTTTTTTCATTGAATGAATAACATAAACGGGTGTGATAAATATTTGGCAAATAGCATTCACCAAATGATAGCTAGCATCACTATCATCATGTTTCATGAAGAGATCAGTTTTGTTCACAGAATAGGGTCCACTATGTTTTTGTTTTATTTATTTTTCCTCTCATTTCTTTTGGGAATCATTTTAGCAAGTTTTTTCCTTAAACTGGGAGATGTCAACGGAAATCCTTGTAGTCCCACCTCCTACAGTTATCAAAATGATAGTTTTACTAGAGGACCTGAGGCTACATGGACATTCTATAGAGCCTCCAGGTGAGTTATGATGTGTGCCTTGTGTGACAAAATCTAAAAAAAAAAAAAGTATAACAAATTTGTACAACTGTTGATTATATTAGTAAGGAGCAAAGGAGAAAATAAAGAATATTCTACAATTTGCCAGAGTGACAGCCAGGTCCCCTCAAAACACTTTCTCTGTTTGATGCTCCAGCAAAGGAACTAGAAAATTAAAAACAAAATCTTAATGCCCATGCATTTCAAATGAAAACTTGGTGGTGTTTCAGCTACCCTTAAGGTCTTCTGCTGTTACCTAAATGGGACTCTCCAGGTACCATCCTGATGGATTCTAACCAGGTTCCCACCCTTTCTCCCTGACACTGACTCTGAAGGGGCTTTTTCATCCTCCAGCCCTTACTTGTGTGCTTTCCCAGTTGAATGCTGAAACACTTACCCAGTCTCTAGCACAGCAGCTGTGTGCTGGGAAACTGGCCGAGACACCAGGGAGGAGGCCTCCCAGCCATCCAACCTCAGGAAATAAGAGTGCTGGCTTCTTTCCACAAAACATTGGTCAGTCTCACTGGGGCCTTAGAAATGTGTGGAGTGCAGCCTGGGTGGTGTCTGGACTTAGAACTTGCAGAATGTACCCTACCATATAAAAGAGGAACACGGAACACAAAGCTTGGAAAGTATGTCTAGAATGGGGCTATTAGTTCAATGCTAGAGTGTTTGTCTCAAATGTGCAATGTCCTGAGTTTGTAACCAGTCATCAGAAGATGAAAAAAAAAAATTATGCATCTAGGAGATTGAAGGCAAAGACTGGAAGGGACATGAGGCTGATTTCTTAAAGCAATGGTTAAGGGATAGAAGAACTTGAAAATTGACAGTAAGGAGGCAATCCCCTCACACTTGGCCACCATTATCAAGTCTACTATCTAATGCAAATAAATTATTATGACCATCACATTGTGATGGTATGTATGAACTCTTTTAATGAAGCACTATATGAAAGCAAGGTCACTACTACTTCTCTCCTAATCTATACCTTGTTTTATTCTGCATTCTTTTTTTTTTTAATTTTAGATATCAATCCCAGTTCCCTCTCTCTCCCTCCCTTCCTCCCCCCCCCCCACATGCACCCTGACCACTTACCCCTTCCATCCCTCCCCACTCCACATGTAGGGTGATGCCATCCAGGAGGGGTCATCTAAATCTGTCAAGTCATTTGAAGTAGGGACTAGGACTTCTCTTCTGTCTCTAGGTATCCTTCCATGGAGGATGTGCCCACAAGGTCCTTTTGTGCACCAGGGATACATCCACTGTCCAGGGTCCCTTAGACTTCTCAGGCCTTCTAGTTGAGACCCATGTTCAGGGTGTCCGAGTCAGTTCCATGCTGGATTCCCAGCTATCAGTCTGGGGGCCCGTTAGCTCCTCCTTGTTCAGGTCAGCCATCTACTATATGTTTCTGCAGCGTGGTCTTGTCCTCCCTGTCTGCATTTGGATTATAGTGTGGCTCAGTGTTTAGTTGTGGGTATTTGCTTCTGTTTCCAACAGGTACTAGATGAGGGTTCCATGATGGTGGATAAGTTAGTGCTTGATCTCAGTATCAAGGAAGGGCATTTATGGTAGTCTTTCTACTGTTGCTCAAATTGTTAGTTGGAGTCAGTCTTGTAGTTCTCTGAACATTTCTTTAGGTTCAGTTTTCTCTTCAATCTTATAATGGCTCCCTCTTTTATGTTCTCTCTCTCTCTCTCTCTCTCTCTCTCTCTCTCTCTCTCTCTCTCTCTCTCTCTCTCCTGTATTCTATTCCTCCCCTGACTCAATCTTCCTAGTTGCACATGCTTTCCTCTCCTCCCCTTCTCTTTCTCCTAGTTCCCTCTCCACTCACTGCCCCCCCACTCTCCATGTGCTCTGGAGAACTTGCCCCTTCCCCCTTCTGTGAGGGACCTTGTATGAATCTTTTAGAATCCACCTTGTATCCTAGTTCCTCTGGCACTGTGAATTTTCTCTAGGTCTAAAATCCTATATGAGTGAGTACATACCATGTTCCTCTTTTATTCTGCATTCTTTCTCCTATATGTTTTTGTCTCTCTGCACATATGTAAAAATATTTACTTAACACACTTATTCAACTGGACTCCAAAGTTGACTGCTCTAGAAGATGTATCCACTCAAGATCAAGTGGTTGCTACTGGACATACAGGCTCAGTGGTCTCTGAGTTGGAGGGTAGTTACCTTGGTTTCTATCTGAGTAACCTCAAGTATGTTACTTAACCTCTATGACTACATTTTCTCATCTTAAAATATTGATGGTGATGATGATAGCCCCTCATAGGTATTGTCTGGAGTCTCTTGGCCAAATTTATGACTCAATAAGCTTATGTGCTAATTTTCTTGTATTTATGCTAGTAATCCTCAAAAAAATGAAAATATGTTCACATTTTCCTTATTCTTAAACTACACTGTGTGAGTGTGAATTTTTTTAGCATTGGATCAAAAGTTGTCCTAAATGCTTGTAGTTCCTTAGCTAACATTATGAACATAAAACACCATTGTGTGAGATACAGGAAGCAGTTATTATCTGGGATCTTATGTATATTCAGGGTGCATGAGATGAGCCTTACAGGTCACACTCTCTGATTTTCATCTGACACTACAGAGGCCAAATGGGAACAATATTTTTGCTAGGGTGAAGCCACCAGACAATGCCTCCTTTGAATGTCTGAGTCTGACATTCAAAAAACCCTGTCATTATTTGTGAATTGCCCTCTTATGTTACTTGGAGACTTGGTTCACAAAACAGAATCCCACTGGCTCTGTGCATCTCATAGTCATGTATGGAATACACTGCTTCCTTAGAACTCAATAAATATTTTATGGATAAACAGGCCCTTCTACATGTTTAGCTGCAGAACCCCTCGGAGACCTTAACATGCTCATTTATGTAGTGAGTCTTCAAATCAGAGCGGTTGCACAATACACTCTTGTAATGTCAATGACCCTAAGCCTTATTATTATGGAGTGTATAGATCTTAAGGAATGCTGGCCAGTAGGAAGTACAGGCATTAGGAATTAAACAAGTCTGTGACTTGATGTGGTCATTTGTAATATGGTCATTTCTTTTATGCTCATGTGTTACATGGATAAACTGTACTTTGCACGAATGATGTGTATATGTATGGGATAAAGGGAAAAGTTAGTGCCTGCCAGTAGGCTCAGGTAGTGGCTAGATTTTCCTAACTGTGCTACACTTGAAATGTGGCTATCTATCTACACAAAATATGTGATAAAGTTTGAAAACCTGGTGTGTTAGACTTTCTGCTGTTCTAAAACTTACCTGAGAAAAACTACTTAAAGGTTTATTTTAGTCCACGTAGGCCGGTTACATGGCTCCAGACCTGCTGAAAAGAATATAGTGAAGCAAATATCGTATGGAGGCAAGAAGGTCAGGAATCAGAGAAAGATAGAAAAGACAGGCAGAATACCCTTTGGATGCTCATCTGCAGGGGTCTAATTCCCCTAACCTTCTACTCCCAATAATGCCATCAGATTATGAGTCTATTAGTGAACTCAGCCACTAATGAAGCCAGGCTCTCCATTATCCAACCACTGTTAAACACCCATAGAAACTAGAAGCCAGGTCCTTAACAATCACACACACAGATACACACACCAATTATTTTTACATTGGTTCATGTGAAATGATATTTTGTTATAGAGAATTTAATAAAATATGCAATTAAAATTACCGATGTTTATTCCATTTTACTTGCTAAGATATGTCCATTACTAGAAAATCTTAGATTACATACTAGGTCACATTTGTGGTTCACATGCTTTTCTATTAGAGATCATGGTCCAAAGGTTGAATGAGACATAGAACTATTCTATTTTCCAGCCTCTTTATCAGTTAATTTAATGCCCAACAGCTTGAGAGAGCCACTGACTCTTCTACACAATGCCCGGTTAGTATTTTGAGGAGTTAGTAACTTGACTGAATTTCCAGACTGTGCCAGCATGACCTTTCTTGCCACTTACATACTCTATGGGGCTTTTTGCCAAAAATGATGAATAAACTATCAACAAAAGAGACAGATTCCAAAAGTAAGCTCAGAGAAAGCATTAGTTGGGATTAAGCATCTTGGACTGCAATATAGTGTCATAATGTCTGTCCTCACACTCTATCCACATCTCATAGGCACACCAGGACTGCCAATTTAATCACCAATTAGGAATGTCTGAATCAACTGGATATATCCAAGAAGTGAGTGAAACATGTTTTTTGGCTTCAGGGCCTTCAAATAGATATTTACCTTTAAACAAAGAGTGTCTAGGTCTACAAATGTCATTCAAGAAGGAGGGCATATTGAATAGTAGTATATTGAATACCAAAATAGAGTCACCAGCAATTGAACATAATGGGTGATGTGTTAATAGCCAAGGCAATGGAAGAGAAGTAACAAATCCCATAGGGTTTTGACCATATGAAGTTAAACACACATGCACACAAACACACACACACACACACACACACACACACACACACACACACAGAGTTCCTTACTATCACATTACTCGTGTTGTTGTGTTTCTTTCCACACAAATAATTTCAATTCTCCATTTAATATTTACACCTATTCTCCTCTCACAAAACCCCTCATACAATGATACTAGGATTGAGACGCCTGTCGACCGAACCGAGAACCATGGAACTAAGGAAAGCATACACAGAAAAGAGAGACAGATAAAAATAAACAAAAGTGCTGGCCCATGTGTAACCCTGGCTGCCGGAGGGAAGCCTCGGCTTTGGGTGTGGGGTAAGCTAGGCAGTGTTCTAACTACTGAACTATTTCTGCAAGATGCTTCTAGGTGTTAAGGCTTTTCAGCCTCCCTGAGTCACTTCCCTTTCCCTCCCAGGCCATTCCCGAAGGACAAACTGATCTCCTGGTACTACATGGCAGTGGACAAAGAGAGAGGAGGAGGGGCAGGAGATGGAACGGGAGCAGCAATTAAGAAATACCGATTGCTGCCTTAATTGAGCTGAGGGGAAGCATGGAACAGCCAGCAGTGTGGTTTACGCCAGCATCCTTCCAATAAGCAGTGTCTGGGTGGGGAGGAAGTCTGGGCCTTCCTCTCACCCATTCTCAGCATTCCCATCAGAAATCCCAGAAGCGCAAGCCTAGAGTTATTGGCGAGGCCAGGCCCGTGTGGGTGAGGTACCATTCTCCTACTTCCCTCCAGATTTGCCTTGCCCTAACTTAAGTCCAAGCCGAATGTTGCCTCTCAGCAAGGCTGGTGGGGGCAGTGGTTGGCAATGTTTCCTAAGGAGTCCATTGTACTGTGTGTGTGTGGGGGGGGTGTCTAATTAGACCGTAAAGCACTGTGTCCTTGGAGGTGGATGATGATATTATAGCTTGTAGCAGCTGGTTACAGCTGTCTTGCCATGCCCTTCACTGCCTGCCCCAGCCTTCCCCTCTCAGCCCACATTCCTTTTGAGAGGGGTCTGAGTGCTAGCCCACTGCCTGATTAGAGAAGATGGTACTATTTTTAAAACCTTTCGTCCCTAATGAGCTTCTACAGTTTCCAGTCAAAGCCCACACGAGGTAGGAGCTGGCCAGGGCCTGTGTCCTTAGCAGCTGGCTTGGCCCAGAGGCCCTTAGCAGCCTCATTATCACAATTCCCAGAACCCAGGCCGCCCTTTGTCTATGAGCTTGTTACTTGTTATTGCCTTTAGACTGAATCATGTCTTTCCTGTCTTTGGGGGGAGTGACAAAATTTCCCCCAAAGCAGCTCCATCTAAGTCAGAAACTAGTTCTTGTTGTGTAGCTAGCTATTTCCTTAGAACTGAAACATTTCAGGGTTTAGGGAGCTAGCTCAACTGATAAAAGTGTTTGCCATACAAGCTTGAGGACTTGAGTTCAAGCTCCAGTGACCAGGTAAAAATAAATATGAGTGTCCTGGTACATAATTCTAACCCCAGCATTGAGGAAATACCAATCGCTCCCTTAATTGAGCTGAGGTTCCGGAAGCATGGAACAGCCAGCAGTGTGGTTTGAGGAAGTGGAAGCAGGTACACACTGGGACTCCCTGACCACCCAGCTTTGTCTATTTGGTGATTTCAGGCTAATTGAGATACCATATCACAATAGACAGACAGACTAGTGGATGTCTCCTGAGCAAGTACATCTGAGATTAAGATTGAAATTGATTTCTAGCCTACACACACACACACACACACACACACACACACACACACACACACACTTCCTCCTGGAAGAATGGAAGATCTTAAGACTCAGGAAACTGATAAAACTTAGAAAACATTACAAGACTTACAAGGCTCCTCCCTGAGGCTATAATTACTAGAGAAGAGAAGACTTTCCTACAGAATGGCCAGCAAGTTGGACAGGGAGTTCTGAGGATACGCTTTTCATAAGTTATCCCTGAGGCTGAGATGGTGATTTGATTGCCTTTGAATCTCCCATGGTCCTCTAAATAATCCCAGTAACCTTATTGATTCACCAACTAGACTTGAATGGGATGGTTTATTGAGTCTATTCCTGGCACCCTACCTTAGGTGAGCATATGTTTGCTTACATTTCCCTGGGAAAAGTCAGACAATGGCACTGCAGACACTGAGGACACCCATTCAATAACATTACTCTTGGAGTATAGGGTGTGGACTGGCTCCATGTGGACATCTCCAGCTGTGCTATGACATAACCCATGCTCTGAATATAGTGAAACACACGGAAAACAGTATTCACAGCTTTACTCTTACTCCCCCTTCCTAATAATCTTCACAATTTCTAATTGTACATATATCAATAGGGGCAAAAATCAAACAAATTAAAGCTAAATAATCCTCCTGTGTAACATGAAAGGCATTTCGAGATCTATGTGTTCCCTTGCCACTTTTAAAGGCTCTTTTTGTCTTCTCCTAATTTCTAAATTCTACCTTATTCTGTGTTACCATGTTCTCTTTTCAAGAAGATATTTGACCAGCCACCCTTCCCTACCCCATAGGGTAAGAAAAGCGATCACTATCTTTTCCATTGGCAAACCAGCATCCTGGAGAGGCAAAGCACTGTTGTCTCTGCTCACTGCTTCTGTAAATTCTTAGACATAATCTAACCTTGGATCACATGGCATTTTCAAATCAATCTCTTTAAGGTCAGAGGGCACTAATGGGCAACATGCACACTCTGGGTTCAGTGGATTTATAGAGAAACCAGCAAGCCCATACTTTAGGAGGCCTATATACACCATACGAAAATGAATAATAAACCATTCTCCAAGAAAGAAATTCTTGGGAAAACTAAAAAGTTCCGTTACTGCTAAATATATCTGCTTTTCAGCTAAGTTGTACATGCTAAATTAACAAAAACTGACTTTATCATTATTCATTACCACATAGAAAATGTTAAATTTTTGAATGACTAAATATGTCACAAATTAAAAGAATGTATATTTACCTTTCAAAGTAAAGAGCCACAGTTTCCTCATTTGTCAAGTGAGAAGAATATCTGTTACATCTGCTTTGGAAACTAAATATAAAACTAAAATTACTTTATCTGTTCCTCCCTTATATTAGATTCCATGCAAATATAGTAACAACTACCAGAGGGGCCCCTGGGAGTTGGTTCTCCAACAATAGAATAAATCCATAAGCTCCCATCCAGCACCTCCTGGAAGCTTCCCTAATCCTTACTTGTTCCTGTCATATGTTATTTTATGATCTCAGTCTCCACTAAGGATTCTCAGTGGTGACCTGGAGATCTAGAATGATGATGCTGACTTTTGTAAAAAAACCAATCACCATAGGGAAAAAGGATGGGGGTGGGGCATGGGACAGATGGGCAGAAATGCTAATACACATGTACAGTTTCCTGCTCTAGTCTTTCCCTTAGCCACCTCTCCCCTATAAATGACACTAGTTTGGGTCATAAAAGAAGCTCAGGATCTATCCCTGGTGCATCAGCTGGCTTTTTGGAGCCCATTCCTTATGGTGGGATGCCTTGCTTAGCCTTGATGCATGAGGGTGGGGCTTGGACATGCCTCAATGGGTCAGGCTTTGTTGATTCCCCAAGGTAGGCCTTACATTCTTTTTCTTTTGCTTCTTATCGTCACTACATATAAACATTTATACATGTAAATATAAACTTAAGAGTCTATTTAATGTTGCTTGTATGTATATGATTTCAGAGCTCAAAGTAGTCAGGGGTTTTTGTTTTGTTTATTTGTTTTTCCTCAGCAAGTCTGGTTTGAACAAGAAGACAAGTCTTCCATTCATAAAATTAAAGCATGACTCTTGTTGCCTATCATTCTGGGTATTTTCAGTGTGGTGGTCAATAGTCATCATTTTCAACTCTTACACAAGTTGTTGCTTATAACATTTGCGAGGAATTTCGAAATCTTGATTACTTAGATGGATGCCTCATGTAGCTGTCTTCACAGCATTGTAAGCCTTTGATTGGTATGGAGAGTGGAAACAGGTCAACAAACAGTGACAAGAATTCTGTAGTTAGCTGGTCCAAGAGCATCTTTTTCTAAGTCAAAAACACTTGCCCTTCTCTGTGCTGCTTTGGTCACATTCTTATGCATCTACTTTATCTGTGATCAGAGTCATGACTTTTTCAGGAATGCTGGCAAATACAAACTCACTATGGAAAAATCTCTAAGTTGGATGGGGCTTTCTGGACACTAGTTGTAACCTTAATAAGTAAAGAAGATACCATCTGCACATCTACCTTCTCACTGCTGAACCATCTCCTTTATCTGTTCAGTCTGGGATAGATGCCAGCTTCCTGTTGGCCATTATTAGAGCAAAAAGAGAGGACATCTGTTGGGTTCAAGCCTCATCCTAAAAGGGGGGGAAATACAAATGACAACAAAATAGTTACAATGCACCTTACTGATTTGGGGTACCTTCCTATCTACTTCCATTGCTGAGTAGCCAAAGACTGATAGTTTTTGGAATAAGTCTTTGGGTTAGAGAATCATCAGAATTTTTAATTTTGTCAAAATGCCTTGAACAACCCCCCCCCGCAAAAAAAAAAAAAGAAAATATAAAATATACTGGCTCCAAGTCCTGAAAAATTCAGGGAAAGTGATAGCTTTATAAAGGAGTTGGTTCATAAACTAAACAGTGTGGTAGGAACTAGTTTCTTGTTACACATTTCTCCCTAGGGCTCCTCTTTGTTGCTACTTCTCAACCCTCCAGGGTCAGGAGTGGAAGCTGGGGTGGAGAACTACATAGCATCTACTTCTCCCATTTCCACACCCAACAAAGATGTTATCCCTGCACCTATGTTCTAGCAAAAGTGTTGTCCTTGGCCCCTACTGGATGTAAATATCCCATCCTTGTTCACATGCTCATTCCTGAAAGGATTGCGATTGTAAAAAGAAAATATTCTCCTGGGCATGTCTGAGGTCACAAGCCATAAGGTAGAGTTATTCTCACAAGACTACATTGAGAACATGGTACCAATTGTTTCATGAGAGAATTCTGAGTGTTATTATAAAAGAATTAGTAACAAAAATAAAATTTATAACACAGGTTTACAAGTGTAGCCAAATCCTTAAAAGTAATATCATATGTGTGTGAATAAATCATCTAACTATTAATACACAGATACACAGTGTGTGTGTGTGTGTGTGTGTGTGTGTGTGTGTGCTAAGGAAATAAGTTTATATTCAAAGATGTAAGCTGGTCAATGTAAATTTATACTGAAATAAGAGATAATGGTTTATGTGATGAAAAAGCCAAGTAAAGAATTATTATGACTACATTAAAACCGTATTCTGAGTATGATAAGAAAAATATTCATAATATAATATTAAAAGTGACAGAATTAAATGAACTATATATATTCATAAATATGTGTGTTCCTGTTATATTTATTTCCATATATATGAAATATCAAAGTGTTAGGTTTGGTTTCCTCTATTATTTACAGAAATTTATAAGCATTTTCTTAGTTGTTTACATAATACGAAAAAAGGAAGCTATTTCTTTAATAACAACAACAAATCTATGTTACATGAAATTTTTAGTCACACTACTCAGGTGGATTTTTCACTAAGTGAAGTCACAAAAAATATTTGATATGTGGAGACCTGCCTTGATTGACTACACAACAGCATATTCAGAGGTACTACTAGAAGCATTGATGAGGGGAAGAGTTTCCTGCTATGTGGGCTCAATTTAGTTCTGGGTGCATTGGCCTTGCTGGAATTCCACTGAGTTCTAAGACTTGCATTGTGGCAAGCATCATTCTTAGCTCACTAGATAAAACATGCAAAGCCTGAGAGAGGCTAAGTCCCAAGATCCAGAGCTTGTAAGAGTAGTACTGTTGTATCAGGAGCTTGCTTTTTAGGCATAAGAAAGATATCCCATAACTTACACCTAATAATTAAAGTAATCAGATTATTCATGAATATTTTACAATCTATAATTTCCTTAGCTTTCTATTGATTCTTTGTGGATTTTACAGCATGCGTGCATACCTATTCCATTTATCTTCCCTTCCCTTTATATCCATCCTTTGCCTTTGCAACCTCCCCCACAAAATAAAATAAAGTAAAATTTAAAAGAAAAAAAAATCGTGTTGTGGAAGCTGTATTGTGACAGAGTGAGTCACACAATATACCCTTTACTTCATACATCTTTACTTGCAAGTATTCATTGCAATGTGTCATTGTCTGGTTGAAGGACTCTGGCTTCTGCTACATTCTTGATACTGAGACCATACTGAGACTCCTCTTGGATGCCCCGATGTTGCCACACACCTTTAATTTCAGGACTCAGGAGACAGAGGCAGAAGGATTTCTGAGTTCAAGGCCTCTGTGAGCTACATGGGTGTTATCAGTCTAAAAGAGAAACAGAGCTCACACTTTTAATCCCAGCACTAGAGAGAATATAAGAAGCTCAGTGCAGGGTCACCAGCCTATAATTCACACCATCAGAGAAACTATGATACAAGGAGGAATCTGAGATTCATACAAGGTCCCTCACAGAAGGGGAAAGGGACAAGATCTCCTGAGCATATTGGGAGTGGGGTGGGGGAAGTAAGTGGAGAGGGAGCTAGGACAAAGAGAAGAGGAGGAGAGGAGTGGGACTAGGAAGATTGAGTCAGGGGAGGAATAGATGAGAGAAAAGAGAGAGGGAGAGACACAGAGAGAGAGAGAAAGAGAGAGAGAGAGAGAGAGAGAAACAGATACACCATAAAAGAGGGAGCCATTATAGGTTTGAAGAGAAAACTGACTCTAGAGAAATGTCCAGAGGCCTACAAGATGACCCCAACTAACAATTTGAGCAACAGTGGAAAGGCTACCATAAATGGCCTTCCCTGATAATGAGATTGATGACTAACATTGCTTCTCAGCCTTTTGGCTAAGATCAAATGGAGAATGATGACTAACTTATCCACCATCATAGAGCCCTCATCTAGTAGCTGATGGAAAGAGAAGCAGACACCCACAGCTAAACACTGAGCCGAACTGGAATCCAGATACAGAGAGAGAGGACAAGACCAGGCTACAGAAACCCACAGAGACAGCTGACCTGAACAAGGAGGAGCTAATGGGTTCCCAGACTGATAGCTGGGAAACCAGCATTGGACCCACTCAGACCCCCTGAACATGGGTCTCAGTTAGAAGGCCTGGGCAGTCTAAGGGACCTCTGACAGTGGAACCAGGATATATCCCTGGTGCACAAAAGGACTTTGGGAGCACATTCCCCATGGAGGGATACTCTCTTAACCTAGAGACAGGAAGAAGGGCTTAATCCCTACTCCAAATGACTTGATCCCTCCTGGAAGGCATCACCCTACCTGTGGAGTGGGTGGATACGGGTTGGGAGGTTGGTCAGGGGGCATGGGAGGGTGGGAGAGAGGGAGGGAAAGGAAACTGGGATTGATATATAAAATAAGAACAATAAACAAATAAATGAAAAAAACAAAAAGAAATAGAAGGTATAATTTTAAGTGGGTTCACTTTTACAATTACAATATGTATGTATAACTTATTAAGAAATTGGATAGAATATGCATGCATTTGGTTATATTTCATCTATATACGTAGAAGTTTATTCATACAACTTTTGTGGTGATTTTCTCATTGGGAAAATAAAGAATAACTTCAAATTAGAGTATCCATTAATATGTAATACATACAAGGAATTAAAAGAACTTATGATTTTTGTTATGATGATTATTTTAAATTTTTGGATAACAAAAACAAAAACTTAAT
Source organism: Phodopus roborovskii (assembly GCF_943737965.1). Classification (NCBI taxonomy): domain Eukaryota; kingdom Metazoa; phylum Chordata; class Mammalia; order Rodentia; family Cricetidae; genus Phodopus; species Phodopus roborovskii. The sequence continues at coordinate 5,948,230 of NW_026126417.1, read as the reverse complement.
GTTTAAAAAGATGATTTGAATGTGTTATTTCTCTATTTGCTAATATCGGTACTTGGCCATTTTTTTAACATATATATATATATAAAAGGTTGAATCCTTGAGTTTGAGGTTCAAGAAGAAAATGCATCCACCTATACTTGCCTGTGCTAGGTTCTAGGGTTTAAAAAAATCTCATCTCTTTACTCTCTATAACAGGAACCTCTTCATCACAATCACCTGTCCCTTCCCTAGTCAATTGAAGAATAGCAAAGCTGCACTGGCCCTTTAATTCATTTTCTAAATAGATGCTGGCTTAAGACATTAGGTGTGTTTCTTTCACAGTCTCAGAAGCTGGAAGTCTGAAATCAACATACCACCATGATGGGTTCCTCAAGAAGGTTATGAGAGAACACTGTTCCCTGCTCCTCTTCTGGATTCTGATCACAGACAGCTTTTGGATCCTTGACTTATAGGTATGTCCGTATGACTTCTCAAAGGGACTTTTCCCTTCTCTTATAAGGACACCAGTCACTGGATTTAGAGCCTAACCTACATTTTATTTCAGAATCCTTAATTTTGTCTACAATAATTCATTCCCCATATAAAGTCTTCCTCACATGGGCTGTGTTAGAATTTAGGCAGATCATTTGGGGGTCATGTCCCAATATACCTGTATACTCCTATCCTCTTTGCTTTTTAAACAGCAGGCATGCTAATTAGTTTAGGCCAACTTGACACAAGCTAGAATAATCTAGGAAGAGTGAGAGTCAGTTAAGGAATTGCCCTCACCAGATTTGCCTATAGGCAAGTCTGTGGGGTATTTTCTTGAACAGTGACTGATATGGGAAGGCCCAGCTCACTGTAGGTGATGTTACCCGTGGATAAGATTGCCTGTGTTGGGTAAGAAAGCAGATTGAGTAAGCCCTAGAGAGCATGACAGAAAGCAGCTCTCCTTCAGACCTCCCTTCAGGAGGAAAAGTAAGCTGTGAGATAAAATTAGCCCTTTCCTCCCAAAGTTACTTTTGGTCATGATCTTTGTCACAGCAAGAGAAGACAAAATAGGATAGTAAGTAACTATGTGGTAAAAACAAAAACAGAGAATAGCATTTCTGCAGTACTTGACTGGTGAGGCAGGTAATTTCTTGATTCATTGTCAATATCTGTCCAGAACCCTAATGAGACAGAGCAAATAGCCATCACTGGAAGCTTCCTAAGTGTTTTAATGTTATTACTAGTGTTCATCAAATGGGGTATGGAAATAAGTAGTTGAAAGGTGAAGTTAACTTAAAAAATAAAATCGCAACCTAAATTGGAGGTCTTTGTACCATACTTTGCTATGATTTCTCTCTTTTTAAACCTTACAGGCTAAGGTCTGCAAGGGCAAAGACTGTCTTGTTCACTGTAGTATTACTAACATGAGATCTGTTATAAAAAAAAAGTCTATGTAAATATTTGCTGAATAAAAGGAACATCTTCAGTGCATCGGTCTGTGTCATATATCTGAGACCTGCCTGTCTTCTGAAGTCTCACCTGCTGGGTTTATTCTCCCCCTCCCAATTTGAGGTATAAGGCACTTTCATAAAAGGCTGTATAAAGGAAATGATTGGCTGTCCCTGAAAATTAAACTGGGCCCAAGTGAATACTGTTGCCTATCAGTGTACTTCTGCATTCCCTAAGATAGATATGAGAGTTGAACATAAAGTACCCCATAAAACTTCCAACAGTAACAAATGTATTAAATTAAGCAATCTCTCTCTCTCTTATTGTGTGTGTGTGTGTGTGTGTGTGTGTATGTGTGTGTTAGTGAGAGACTGAGACAGAGAGATGAAGGCTTCATTCCATGGAAACAGAGAGGGAAGAAGAGGAAGAGGAGGAGGAGAAGAGGAGGAGAGGAGGACGACGACGACAATGATGATGAAGAAGAGGAGGATGAGGTGGGGACAGCAGCAGCAGCATTTCCTTGAAACCTGAAGTTTGGAAAACCATGGATGAAGGTCCTAACAATAGAGCTTATGGGGTCTCACAAGCTATACTTTGAGTTTTGTAAAGGAAATCTTATCCCTCCATCTTTTATCACTGACCCTATTATAAATCTTTCCTTCTCTATGACCTATTTCATCATGATTTTGAATGGGCTTTACTAATTAACAACTTCTTAGATAGACTTAGGTTGTCATTTGAACGAAAATGGCTCCCATAGGCTCAAATCCTTGAATACTTGATCCTCCATTGGTGGAACTGTTGGGGAGGGATTTGGATGTGTATGTGGCCTTGTTAGAGGAGATATGCCACTGGGAACTGGCTTTCAGATTTCAAAATCCCTGTCACTCCTTACTCAGCTACTTTTCTCTGCTTCCTGATGCAGATAAAAATGTAACCTGTCAGCTTCTGTTACAGCCTGATGCCTGTTGCCTACCATGATGACCATAGACTCTAGATCCTAGAACTGTAAGCCCCAATAAAATCTTCCTTCTATCTGTTTCTTTGGCCATGTTTTCTCTTCACAGCAATATAAAAGTAACTAAGACAATTTCCTGTAAAACCTTGAATTTGATGATATCAAAGACCTTGCCACCTTCCAGGGACAGAGGAATGCATGTTGATTATAAGGCTTATCTGTTCTGTGTCTGGGCAGACACAGACCCTGCCACTCTATGGAGTCAGAACTGGGCTGCAATTATCCCTTTGTCTCTGCTTTTTTAACTTTCTCTATGTCCCTCACTCTTTCTTTCTTCTCTATCTAATCTAATGGCCTGCCAATGCTGCTAACATTTGTTCCCCATTCCATTCTATTAGTACTTCCTCATTAATCCAAACTATGATTACTAAACCAAACAATACTTACTCTTTTGCTTCATTTCATTTGGACACATTCTAGACCAGTAGTTTTCACTATGGGTCATGACCACTTTGGGAACTGAATGACCCTTTCACAGGGATCACCTAAGACCATCAGGAAACACATAAATTTACTTTATAATTCATAATGGTAGCAAAATTACAGTTATGAAGTAACAATAAAATAATTATATGGCTGGGGGTCACCATAGTATGAGGAACTACAATAAAAGACCATGGTATTAGGAAGGTTGAGAAGCCCTGTTCTAGACTGTTCCTAACAGTCAAGAACTGACACCAAGAATTTATCTCAGTTTTCTTCCTTAGCACTCAGGGCAATGCTAGCCACAGATGCTCAGTCAAGACATATAAGAAATTATTGGTATCCTTAAAATAAAATATGGGTTGAATTTGAGTAAGTTACAACTAAGGCGAGAAAACCAGAGCATGGTTCTGTTTCATTTAGAATCACAAAATAATATGACTTTGGGACAGATTATATAGGGTACCTTGGGTTTTCCCTTCTGTAAATGGAGGTGTTAAGATGCAGCTCACAAAGACTTGCCAGGTCATCCTGGGAAGCTCATTATGTGCATACTCCCTTCCCACCTAAGCCCTAAAATGTTCTGATATTGATTTAGAGAGGAATTTTCCAATAATAAATATTTTATCTAGACACATTTGTTCCAAATTTCAATATAATTGTATCCAGACTCAAACATGTTTAAGTTATTGTGGCAGAGTATATATGACACTGACTATGGGCTTATACATACACATAGTGTTTGGGCATTTGATTGTATGTAAATTATACTATTTAAGAAGTCTATTCTTTCCCCTCCCCAAACCATGGAATCATGTCTCTATTCTTGGAAAGGCCTCCTGACATTCTGCTTTAACTCCAGCTATAGACGTGCCCCAGCTGGCAAAGGCAAAAGCAAGATACTTAAGTGTTTACATGCTACATTACTCAATTATGAATACATGTTTTCTCATTTAAATATTTCCAGGAAAGCAACGTACACTCAATTTACATTTGGTACCATGTTTCTACTCTTTATTACCCTCCCAAACCATACCTAACTTGCTCTCTGGAAAGCTACTCCTAAATTTACAGTGTGTCTCTGCCATTGATCTTGGAAACACTCTCATTTACCATCAAAAAGCACAATAAAATAGTTCTTTTTAACTTAATGCAGGTAATCACATAACACTAAGGTTTTAAATACTTCATAGGTAAAGGGGTGTGTGTGTGTGTATGTGTGTGTGTGTGTGTGTGTGTGTGTGTGTGTATACTTAACCCAATTATTATCTATACATGAAGATCTCTTGAGACTCTTCCATTAGAAATTCAATGGAGTTACTCGCACTTATGTGTCTTCATTCAACTGTTGAGCAATGCTCAGTGGTGTTAAGCTTCCTAGGTTATTCTCACCCTCTTTGCCAATGGAATCCTTGAACAGATCAACTGGATCTCATTTAACAGGGGTTTATAAACAGTTCCTAGCATATAGTCAGGGCCCCACAAATATTTTGGTTTGCTAACACAAATAAAATAAATAAAATTAAAATGTATAAGATAGTAATATTCACACCTTTGTGAATTGGATATGTAGGACCAACTTAATATTGGGAGAGTTTCAGTGTGGTGTGTGACTTTCAAGATTAAGTAAAACACAAACAAACCCATACAGGTTTGGACTTTGGCCCACCTCCATATCATAAGAGGACACAGGTGAAGAACAAGAAGAAGGGGAAGAGAGACCTCCAACCAACACCAAATACAAATAGCAGCTCCGTGAGCCAGCTACCTCACTCTAGTTCCATCATACCCTCAGATGACTACAACCCCAGATGCCATCTTAAGTGTCACTGCATTGCTACTTGAAGTCATTAGGTCTTAGGGTACATTTGTTGTTCAACAGTAGAAAAATATTACACAAGAAAAACCCAACAAAGGGTAAAAGTAGCTACTGAAAGGCACAGAGACCTTAGTACCTGGTAAACTATGTCATCATGACAACAGAAAATCTTCCCAACGAAAGCTGTCTGTATCCAGAAAGTGAGTGCAAATGTCCCAAATGGAGCCTAATGGGTACAGATGTAATGAAATGCAGGCTGGACAAATAGTATAAGCTTTGAGTGTGCACTTCCTGCTTCTGCTGCCTCTGATGTAGCTTTTGCTACTTCCATGGCCCCCAAATAGGAATGTGTTCTCACAAAACAACAGAATAAATAAAAGATACTATACCCGCCACTGGGAAAGCTAGACCAACATTCTGCACTGGCTACAATGCTAGGATAGTATAGACAATGACTTCATTCAAATCAAAGTGAAACATTCCTCCTTCTGCAGCTGTGGACAACTTAACCAAGAACAAAAGGAGCTAGACTTCACTCCCTCTTTTTGGTCAGCATCTTTCTACAGGGCCCAGCAAGCAACAAAGGGATTACATGGATTCCTAGATGTACATAGTCTTACTCTGTATCATTCAATTCCACTCTGCTACTTCCTTTGAAACAGGTGTGCATAAGAAGTTAGAAAGGGGCAGGGAGCCAGGCCACTGCCACAGAATCCACAGTGTGGCTGAGCTAGTGCAGGACTTCTTTCTGCCTGGGACAGAGTCACATTTGTAATGCTGGCTCAGAGGTCTTTATTTTTAGCAGGTAATCAAGCCTCATTTTGTTGTTCTGAGAAAAGCCCCGCCCTTGTCTAAATGGCTCTTGTAATTAGCACCCCTCTAGCTCTAATTCCCTCCCTAACCGCCTATAATTATTATCTGCTGACCTTTGTTCCTTTAATTGCTGTTTGACTCCTGATCCCCTTGTAGCTCTGCCTTCTCCCTTTCCCCTCCCTTCTGACTCAAGGACCTATTGTATACAGTAAAGTATTTGTTTTTCTAATCCCAGGGAGTCTTTGGAATCCCCACTTCTCTGCTGTTTCAGACACCTCCAATTTTCACTTGCTGAGAGGCTGCTGTTCTACTTATACACTTTCTCCAGCTTAGTCTCGCTGCTTTCTTAGATATAATTTCTAGGGTGGGCAAGATCAGTCAGCAGGTAAAGGCACTTGCTGTTAAGTCTGATGATCTGAGTTAAGAAACCCAACATCCACCTCTCCATTCACCCCATGGCTCCTGAACCCACATGGGGATGTATACACACACACACACACACACACACACACACACACACACACACACACACACTTAATTGATTGACTGATTGATTAATTTAATTTTTTTAAGGAATTTATGTCCAAGTCAAAATAATGAAACCTCTTTTTGTGGGAGAAAGGATGGAGACCTGAAGTAACTTAGAGATTTGCTCCTTGGGATGAGGCTTTGATGGGGAGAGACTACACTGTGCCTCCAAGGCTGCTGGCATTTGACCACAGTTCTTCAAACTGGAACCACCTGAGAGGATTGTACATTTCACACTAGTCATGACTCCTTACCTTGATTGTAATCTGAATCTCAGCTTTTCTGAATTTGAAGATTGCTTTTACCCTTTTCTCTGTTGTAAGATACTGCATAACAAGAGTCAAATACAAATTTCTGATCAGTTATCATTTATCAAGTACAAGTTTGAGGTCTTATGTAGGGTATCTTAGATCACCTTCTCAACCAAATGAAATATTACCATCCCGTTGGTATACTCATTTTTTTACTCATTCACTTTCATCTTTAAATTTTCAACTTTTCTCACTTTAATGTGTCCTGCTTATCAGCACACAAAGGTGACCAAGTATACTCCATCTGTTCATGTTCCTATGTGGAAGCAGACACAGAGGATGGAGGTTGATGCCATGTCTTCCCCATCACTACATTTTTGAGGGAGGGTCTCTCTCTAAACCTGGAGCTCATGGATTGGCTAGAGTGTCTGACCAGGGAGTCTCTAGGATCCCTCTGTCTCTGCCTTCCCAGCACTGGGATGTCATGGGTATCCCATCATGGCAGTTTTTGTTTGTTTGTTTCTTATTGGGTGGTGGACAGCTGAACTCAGGTCCTCACATTCACAAAGTAAACAAGTTGCTAGCACCAATGGCATAGACTTCTCCCATCATCGTCTGTTCTTCTCTTCCTGTTGATGGCTAATATCCCCAAAAGTTTGCATGGATTTTCCATTCCAGCTCCTCCCCTCCATTTTCCGTCACACCTATCATTAGGTTTTGTCCTGAACACAACCTTTTTTGAGGTCACTGGTTACCTCCTTGTGGATAAAACCAATAATCAATCCTGCTTCCTTGCCCTTCTTATTAAAATCATGTGTCTCTTTCCTTCATGATCTCTAAACTTCCAGACTTCCAGGACACTGCTCTCTTGGCCTCTCCTCTCCCTGCCATACAGACAGGTCATTCCTTTCCTGTATCCTGAAGGGAGTCTTCTTCTTTCTGATTGCAGATTGAGTTCTCAGATTCTTCCATCAGATCACTCATCACATCTCGTGGTTTTATGCCATCACTGTGCTGATGACTGACGAATTCTGTTATTCACCCTGACCTCACCTATGAACCTCTGATTCACATACTGTTTTATTTATCACCGTCACTCACCTGATATATAAGCAAACCAAAATATCTTGTCCAAAATCAAACTCATGTACTTCCTGTTCAATGTCTCCTCAACACTATCTTTGTCACCATCTCCCTGGTCTCAGTTGCACTGACTTCAATTGCTTGACTTACTGAAGCAAAAAATCTCTGAAGTCAGCTTTGGCTCTGCTCTTTTTCTCTGACCACGTGGTGTATCTAACCACACTGCAAATCTTAGCAGTGTTCCCTTCTGATTGTATATACCATCTGAATATTTCAAGTAACACTTTTCCTATCCTTGTCTAAGAAGCCAGAGTGCTCGTGTCTATTACTAAGTAGAGTCCTCATTTCTTTCTCTCTCTCTTTAATACCAGAGATAGACAGATTATATCAGATCATGTCAGCCCTCAGTTCAGAACCAATCAATGTCCCATCACACTCAGTGAAAGTGGACATCCTCAGACAAATCTATAAAGCACATGGTCTGGCTCCCCCGCATATCCTTCTGAGCTCATTTGTTGTAATCTCCCCCTGATCAGGCTATCCTTGATCAAGGAATCACCAACAGTGTTTGATCTCCATGCCATTACATTTATGCTGTCCAATCATCTATCAGCTATTTCCCTGGCATTCAGGCTGTTTCTTAGATATTATCTCAGTAGCACCTTCTTTGACCACTGTGACAGATACCTCTTACATGTCTGTCATCATACCCTCCTTCTGTTCATTCCTTTATATAATCCTTGCCATTGGGTATGAGCAGAACCTGTGTGAGGAGAGAAGATGGAAGATCACTTCCTGATCATGTTATATTAAAGATTTTCTTGCCATCAGAGTCATTCTAAAGATAGTCTCCCTTGCTGACATTGAAGGAATAAGTGTCCATGGTAGAACATCTACTGACAAGTAGCCAAGGGTAGACTTTGGAAATAAGGGTGACCTTTGACCAACAACTACAAGAAACTAGATGTCTTTGTTCTACAAAGCAACTCAAATGACCTATGACCTCAGATGAGGGTTGTCCTGTGCTAGGCATGGTGGCTCATGACCGTAATCCTGAAACTTGGAAGACAAAGGCAGGAGAATCTTGAGTTTAAGACCAGATTGGGTTACATAGTAAGTTCAAAGCTAGCATGAAGCTCTGTGTCAAAACAGTAAAGGCAGTAAAGCACTAGCATGTTCAAAACCCTAGAGCCAACACCATGCACCACAAAAGAAAATTAGAAGGTTCTCCATTTGAGCCTTGAGCTGTGAATACAATCCATGTAGCACTTGATTATTAATGGGAGATGTCCTTCTTTATATATGTTTTTCTTATTGGTTGATGACTAACACACTGATTGGCCAGTAGCCAGGAAGAAAGCAAAGGCAGGGCTATGATATAAGGAGAATTCTTGAGAGAAGAATAAAGAGAGAAGTGGCCAGAGAGACACCATGTAGCTGAGGAAGGAGTAACAGGTCCGGAACCTTCTCCAGTAAGATAAGACCACATGGAAATACTTAGATTAATAGAAATGGGTTAATAATTAAGAGAGAGCTAGCCAATAGGAATCCTGAGCCATCGTCAGAACAGTTTATAATTACTAGAGGCTTCTGTGAGTTCATTTCGGGGCAAAACAGCTGTGGGATCAGGCAGAAAAGAAACTCTGTCATCACCTTGTGACTTTATAGGATCTGAAACTCTGGGCCAGATAAACTGTTTCTGTATCTTTACTCACAGAATACGGGAGTTCATTTTAGTAAGGAAGTAAATTTGTGTTAAAGGATAACAAATACAACCACCCTAAAAAAATCTTCCATCCCTGTCATCTATTCCCCCCTCACTGTTTTCTATAATACATGATTGTCATTTTAGTCCATTTGATATTCAAATTTTACTTGGATATTTATTACCTTGATCCTCGACTAAAACATAAAATCAAACAAAATTTCATAGCTGATTGGTAACTTGGTTCCTAAAAGAAACTAAGTAGATATTTTTAAAATAGTGTATTAGCCCATTTCCATCACTATAATAAAATACCAGAGGTAAATTACATTGTAAATTTTGGCTCACAGTTCTGGAGGTACAAGGCATGGGGGCTTATGGTGATGATTTTCTTATTGTCAGAAGTCATTGACTATGGAACCCAATGGCAAGAGAGAAGGGAACCTAAATCTCTTTTGAAATTTCTCTTCTTGCAAAGCTATCAGTATTTGTTCAGGCTCCACTTTGATGGCCTCCTCTAATCTACATCAACTCCTATAATTATGTACTTCTAAACATCATAGTCACATTGAGTTTCTAGTCTCTGGTACCACACAATGTGGGTTAAATTTCAGCCTCGGTTAGGGAGTTGGGGAATGGTTTTATATTTTATATTTATATTCTATGTGTTCTGTGGCCCTAAGTTAAGAAAACTACTAGACAAACCAAATAAAGTGACTCCAGATTGTATTAACATTAAATTAAACAAATATCAAGTTATTGTCATATTATTGTGGATTTTTCTACGTGCTTAATTCTAATTTATGTGATTATCTCATTGAAGATGAGCCCTTAGACACACTGGGCCAGGAAAAACTCTGAATGTCACAGAATCAAATAGCTACTGCTCTAAAACCCTTATATTCTTTTTGCCATTTCCATGTGCTCTTCCTCTGAACTTCGGTGCATTCTTCCAGGGTCTGGTGAACTGGACTACTCTCAAGTTATTAGCTCCCAGCTCTGCCTCAGATTGCCCTGAGGCATGGTGTGGGCTGTAGAGTGCTTCTACAAAATCACTCTGTAAGGCTGCCTGCTTTGGAGCTCCTCCTGAGGCCACACCCGTATTTAGCTACTTCCTCTTCCATATCCAGCTTCTTCCCTTCTTTCCTTGTTCCTCCCTTGGGCGCACTTCATTAATAAACCACTTACAAGTTCTTCTCCCTTGTTTTGCCAGACCCATGTCAGCACTGTTCTACTGCCAATGTCTGTGGTGAAGCAGGCACCTCATTGATCAGTTAGGGATGGGAAAACTAAAGTACTAGAGTGGAGCAAAATTCAGAATTGGTATTCTAAGCATAGTTTACTTTGAAACACATTCACGTAAACATAATAACTACTAGTAATTAATCAAGTAGGTAAAACAAATGAAGGTCTCTAGAGAGAATCTGCATTCTAGAATTGACCAATTAGCATCTGAAAGAGCCCAATCAATACTACCTACTTCACAGGTAACAGCAGGAGATGCATCAGAAATTGTTCCTTGCTGTTAAAATGAGATTTAGGATTTGAATTAAGCTAAGAGTACTGCAGGCAGTTCTTTGTGAAAATGAATGTAATATGAGAATCAGCCAGCCCAGCATGATAATATTTTGCAGCAGAATCATAGATCTAAAACTCTATGTGGTCTGTGGTCAGTATCCCAGAACTCAGATACTAGCCTTTGCATTTACTGGATGTATTAACTACTTATTGGTTGGTGTGACAAAATATCTGACAAAGACAATTTAAGGGGAAAAAAAATGGTTTATTCTGTCTCAGAGTTCCAGGGTGGAGTCCATCATAGCAGGGAAGGTGCAGGAGCTGGTCACACTTCACCCACAGTCAGGAAGGAATGGCAAGTACTCATGCCCAACTAGCTTCCTCCCTTGTATGCAGCCTAGGTCCCAACTCAGTGAATGATACCTCCTGCTTCTAGAGTAAGTTTTCCCATCTCAATTAATTCATTCTAGAAAATCTCTCATGGGCATGCCTCCTAAGTGATTCTAGATCAGTGGTTCTCAGCCTTCCTAATGCTGCAACCCTTTAATATGGTTCCTCATGTTGTGGTTACTAACTTATTTTCATTTCTACTTCATTACTGTAATTTTGCTAGTGTTCTGAAAAACTCTGTTTTACATCCCTTCAAGTTGATATTAACCATCACACTGAAAGGCCATATATATGCCTCAGATAAGGACATAACATCTTTTAGCTAAGTACTTTTATCAGTTTGTGTCCTGCCTATAGACAATTTGAACCATTTGACTCAGCTTTTACACTCCTGGACATATATGCAGGGAACTCTAGATATCTAGAGATATTTACATCCAATGTTTATTCCTGCTGTACTCACTATAGCAAGGAAATAGTACCAACTTAGTTTTCCATAAATGGATGACTTGATTATGAAAATTTGGTATGTATATAAATGGAATACTATTCATCTCTAAAGAAAATTGAAATAAAAAACTTGTACAAAACTATAAAAATGTATATTAAGAGAATGAACATAATCTCAGAAAGAAAAGAAATGCCTATTCTTCCTCAAATGCTATCTTGGCCTGGAATATAAATGATATGTTTGAACAAATGTAACTATGGGTACTGTATAATGAACACAGAGGAAAGAAGGGATAAATATTATGGGATGAATAACAGACACTTAAGTCACATAAGATGATATAAAAGAATTGTTCTTCTAGTTTTAACTCTGTTGGGGAATTTTTGTTTTCTAATGATGGATAAGTCCATGAAAATAGTGAAAGTATAAATAAAATATAATGTATATAATGTGAAGCTCTACAGCTTCAGAATGGCCATGCTAACTATACAGATGTACAGGGTTGGAGTCTAGTTCACTTTTCTGTAGTTTTTGTGCTCTTTATAGTAAAGTCTTAATTAAAAAAGAAAAATTACAAACCCAGTAGCCTTATCTCATATCATTCTAAATTGGTAGGACTTGGGGGGGGGGGCTATAGCATTATTGAAAGCCCTTTATGTCTCCAGTGTAAACACAAAGATTCATAGCATTATAAGTTATCCACAAAATTCTTTCCTGAATCATCTCCTCCATGCTCTTAGTACTAGTAAAACAACTGTCTACCCCAAGTTTGGAATTTTCTCCAGAGCATTGTTTCCTGACAGTGACTTTTCTGGTTTTAGCATCTTTTATAAGCTAGACTAGAGTACAAATTTTCTAATGATTCCAGTCCTAGTTCATTTTTGCTTAGCAATTTTCTATCTTCTTTTCCTTTTCTTCTCATAACACCATAGCACAAATAGCCAGAAGAAATTACACCATAAAATCAAATTTGCCTTTGAAATCTCTTCAAGCAAATATCCAAGTTTATCACTTACATGGGCAATTTTCCATAAAACTACAGGACACCGTTCAGTTAAGTTTTCTGCCATTGTACAAGAAAAGGTTGCTTTTCCACAATAATTCACTCTTCATTTCCATCTAGTATGCACACAGATGTTAACATTTCTATTAATATTCTTATGTGGTGATATATACACTCTCTGAAATGAATGTAAATATGGAAGTCTTTCTCTGCCACATTCTTCCATCTCACCTCTCACCATAGAATTTTGCACTTTCGCCAGTAGGAATGTTTCAGAAAATATTGTTACCACCATGCTTCTCAAAATTCTTTCAGTTGCTATTACTCAATTTCAAAGGCAATTTTGTATTTTTATATAATTCCTACAACAGTCTTCTGCTTCCTAGCACCACATCTGTATTAGTTTCAGGTTTATGTTATAACGCAATACCACAAACTGGGTGGCTTAAACAACAGAAATTTATTCTCTAACAGTTCTCAAGACCAGAAGTCACAGATTAGTGTCAGTGTGAACTGAGAAGTTCACCAGCACTATTCTTCTTGAAACTCCTGGAAAGTGCTATCTCTCAAGAAGAAGGAGAAAAAGAAGGAGAAGGAGAAGGAACAGGAGAAGAAGGAAGAGGAGGAGGAAGAGAAGGAGAAGGACATAATAAAATCAGATTGGTCACAACAACAAGAGGCATAGAATGATCTGCTCTTCCCTGATAACCTGCAATGCAATTACACTTAGCAAATATCACTCATTAAGCAGTCTTCATAACTCCAGTGCAGAGTGTACAATCAGCACTGTTTCAAACACTAAAAGGAAAGTGAGCCTACCTGATTCCTTTCTTGTCACCATACCACTTATCAGAAAACAAAGTTTTATTCTAAGTGAGACCTGTATAAGGCACGCTGTATATGTCACACACTATTTCCTAAGTTAAGAAACAATCTTTGAGCCTATTAGAAATGGAGAATATCCAGAATGTGAGTGAATATTCAGAGCTACATTTAGGTCTAGGATAAACAATAGAATTTTTACCAATCATACTGAAAAAAAAAGTAGATTCCAAAGGAAAGTTTCTCCTATCATGTGTCATCAACTCCTACATTATCAAGCTACTGTAGATAAAACCATAAGTTTAGTTTTTGTTTTACTTAGGACTCATAATTGATTTTTAAAGAATATCATTTTATATGGTTTGGCTGTGTAAAGTTGGGCAAACTGATGATTTTCCTTGTATGTTAGTTTTTATATCTATAAAGCAAGTACACGTGTTTAGGTTTACATATTTTCTAAGGCTACTTCTATACTTAATGGCTTTTGAGCAGTTAATGATATCAATAATCTTAAATAGCTTTTAAGAAGTCATAATGTACAAAATCACATTTTCAACCTTATTCAATTTCAGAATTTAGAACATAGGTATTTGTATGTTTTATACAATTGTGTCAGTCAAATTCTGAAGACCAGGATGCTCATCATGCCTCATAAAAAAATAAAAAATGAAAACAAATTAAAAATAGAGAGTCAGCTCCTTGCCTTTCTACTAGAAGTGTTGGAAGGTGATAGAATTCCTTTGCTTATTCCAATCTCTGTCTCAATTTTTACAGAGTCCTTTCTTCCACATGGCTTTCTCTTGAAAAGACATCTGCATCTACAGATTTCCAAGTCTATTGGTCAACAGCATAATCTTCTCATCTCAGTTACATCTCCTAAATCCTTCCTGTACATTAGGTAACATTTATACATTGTTCTAGAATATGCAATTAGGAAAGATACCTTTGGAGAGCTGTTTATTCAATCTATTACTCTGTGTGTATGTGTGTGTGTGTGTGTGTGTGTGTTGTGTGTGCTTGTGTAAGTGCACACACACACACACACACACACACACACACACACACACTGGGTAAATGGAATTATGCACAAGTCATGCTGCTACACCCATGTGGAAAATTGAGGACAACCTTCCCTGTAAGCCTGCACCTGTTGTATTATTTGAAGCAAGCTGTCTTTTGCTGTTTTCCCACTACATATCCCAGGCAAGATTCTCCTGTCTCTACCCCTTCTGACCGCACAGAGATTACAGTTGTGTGTGCTATCAATTCAGCTTTCAAAAGGAGTCTGGGGATTCTATCATGGGTCTTCATGCATGTGCAGCAAGTATTTATATCACTCAGTCATCTCCTAGTCACCAGATTAGACCTTTGCAGTAACTTCACCTTATCTATACACATCAACACCATCAGTTCAAAGCCCTCCAGCAGTCTACAAGTTAAAACCCAGAATTTCTGTCATGTCCTGATGATTTCATTGGCTCCAAGTTTGTGTGCTTTAAGTATAGATAGTTTACCTTTCAAACCTTCCAAATGGCGAGTGGAGTTTCTCTGTTTGCATACAGAGAAGAGCCCATTCCTACACAAGATTGTCCTACTTCCCCATACTTTACTGAGAATTGTTTGAGAGCCACGCCTATGCTGCAAAGCGAAGGAGAAAGTAGAGAGTTGCAGGAGATGGTTCTAAGCTACATATTGAAAAAATGCTTCTCTCTCCCATGAAGCTATGTTGGATATTCATTTTCTTCTGTTTTTCTGTAACTTCCTGGTGCTGGGAACTCAACTTGGAGCCTCTGCAAGAACAGTGTGCACTCTTAACCACAATCTCCCCACCCCTTTTCCATTTTTGTCAAAGTCTACTTCCATCTTGACCTCCATCATAATGCTTGCTGCCCTTTAGGGATGTATTAAGCATTTCCAGTATCTTGAACATAATAGTCATTTAATAATCACCATTGAAAGAATGAATGAATGTGCTAATTAATAAGGGAAATGGATTTCAAGCAGTGGTCATGTTAATACCTCACTTGGAATAGGCTCAGCCCTGAGGCTCCTATCCTTTCATTCTTGTGTCTTAGTCTGTTCACAGAATCATAGGGGAAGGATTTTGAGAGAAGAATGCCTTTTTGAAATCCTAAATGTGCTCTCACTAATGTGCCTTTTACCTGGTGGCTATGTGTGGTATTTGGGGATAACGGCACATCTTCTGTGGAAGAGGCACTGATGGTTAGGAAGTGGAAGTTGATTCAGTAGACCTTAGCCCTACCCTCCAGCTCTCTCCTTCCTCTGCAGAATCCAAGAGGGCCTTGCCTGCATATGATCAATGACAACCAGAGAACCTTCTTCCCATAGAAGGAGCCAACATTGGCTTGGCTCTTAGCTGCAGCTGTGCATTGTTTTAACAGTTTAGCTTTACTTACCTAGTCTGTACATAAGATGAAGAGTTTCTGATTAATGAAGGAGTCCCCTCTCACCTTTACTTCCCCCCAACTGATAAAAATTACTTAGAAAAAATGCTGCAAAATAGATTTCATAGAAAGGTAATTCAATGAAGATTTATTTCTTTCATGGTCTCTTTGCTATTGCTTTAGTAGATATGAGATACATGAAATGGAGAGTGGCAATAGCAGGAGATACGTTTGACAGTCTGGTACTGATTGGCTTTGTTCATACATGTTATCTAACAAATATAAAATCAGAAAAACTGACTGAGATAGTACTGATATCTACCATCTGACGTTTCACTTTCACAGCTATACTTATTCCCATCCCTTGAGTCTGTACATGATAACCCTTCAAAATCCTAATAGAACAGTTAACACTTTTAAATGGAAGGAGAAAACTCTTTCTTATTCATCCTTCCTTTCCATTTGGGGTTTTCCTTGTGATTATTGCAGCTGGGAAAATCAATTTGAACGATGAAACAGAAGTTCCACATTAGAGATGGTAGAATAACAAATAGATGGATTCAGTGGCCCCAGTGTCTCTGAATGGACTACTACAGCCATCCTCAATAGCCTATTTGGAGGAAGCATATTTTGGGTAAGGACATTTTTTTGTTTAGGTCATGGTTGTTTAGGGATTTCCCTTCCACGAGCCCTCAGATCCCACAGCTAGAAAGTGGTAGAGTACATATCTCCCCAAGGTGTGATTGCAGACCTCCCGATTTCTCTAGTTGATTTCAGTAGTTGAAAAAAACCTCCTGGGACCTCTGTGAGTTTGAAAGTACTGTCTGGAAACCATGGCTGGGCACCAGAAGCATAGCTTTTCCTCAGGGCTAAGCCACTGCTGAGACAATCTGTATGCTGCTTACAGGCAGAGATAAACAACCAGCCAATCAATAATATAATAGAGTCCACATCTCCAAATCTTAGCACATCACCTGCCCAGTGTGCAGGTTTTGGTCGGTACCCTGGCCTTACAGATGCAGAGTCTAGACCAGAGGTCTAGTCTCCTAACTTCAAGCCTCATGTACTTTACATCATCTCAGGCTGCTTCCCAGATGCCTGGGCCAAATCTAGTGAACAATATCCCTCTATTTTTTTCAATGAAAAATACAGAGAGCTATGCAGCATGTTGGAAGACAGCAAGGAAACAAACATGACTGCCTGATTCCCCAAGGACAAAGATTTGTATTTTATTTGTCTTGCCATCCCCAAGGCCTCTTATAGGATGCGTCATATTCCAGGCATTTAATGTAAGATTCGTGGTGGGAAATAAAAGGGGGGAGAGAGCTGAAATCAATGACCCAAACTGACTTGAGTCTATTGTCAGCCACAGAATGTGGGTGGCAGCAATAGCTCTGATTAGGCTCTAAACAAAACACTTTATTGGACCAGAAACCAAGGCTAAGGTTTTAATAAAACATTCACATTGACATATTGATCTCTCTCAACCAGGCCCCCTGTTCCCCGGCAGTTCTTCCTAGCGAAGCAATCTTTGGTACACACCAGTTAGCTCTCACTTCTGTCCCCCTAGAAGTATTTGATACATTAACTATGCACACATGCGTGCACACACACACACACACACACACACACACAGAGAGAGAGAGAGAGAGAGAGAGAGAGAGAGAGAGGGGGGGGATCCAATGACATGCACAGAAGGAAGAATTTATTTATGTATGTGTCAGTATCTTCATATACATGTGTGGTAGTTTGAATGGAAATGTAGCCATGTGTTCAGAGTGACTGATACTATTAAGAAGTATGGTCTTGCTGTAGGAAGTGTGGTCTTGTTGGAGGAAGTGTGTCATTGAGGGTGGACTATGAGATTTCAAATACTTAAGATAGACCCAATGTGTGGCTCACTTTCTCTTCCTGTTGCCTATGGATCTAGATTAGAGCTCGCAGCTACCTCTCCAACATCGTTATCTATCTGTATGCTACCATGCTTTCTACCACGATGATAGTAGGCTAAATAATCTGAATCTGTAAGCCAGTCCCAAATTAAATGTTTTTCTTTATAAGAGTTGCTCTGGTCATGGTGTCTCTTCACAGCAATCGAAACCCTAACTAAGACAACATGTGTGTACTATATGTGTGCCCAGTGTCCATGAAATCCAGAAGGACATGTCAGATCTCATAGCACTGGAGGTCCAGGCAGTTGTGAGCCACTTTGTGGAGTCAAACATTGGTCCAGTGAAAGAGCATTAGCTGCTCTTAGGAGCCAAGCCATTCCTCCAATATTTCAGAGAAATTTAAACAGGAATATACACAGCAGTCTCCCGGTTGAGACATGCTATACTGAGCATGGCTAAGGTACTCTATCCTATCTATGACTCAGTTTGTTCTGTCAGCCAAAGGGAAAGTAATACTTGCTTTGGAGAGCTTTTGGAAAGAGTTAATGATTTGCTGTGTGTAAACTTCTTAGACTGTGTATTCTGTGCAGCAAGTTCCCAATAAATATTGTCTTCATTGCCATCAGCATCATTAATGCTATCATTGCCAGGCATCCTGGAGAGTTTTCTTTTTCAAAAATGGACATATCAGTAATGTTCAAGGAATTGATATCATGAACTCACTGTTGGTATATTATACAGTGAATTTTCAGGTAATTGACATGATGCATGGTTGCATACATTTCAGAATCTTACACATCTTCCTGGCACATTAGGAATTATAGCATTTATTTTCAGAATACAATGTACAATTTGCCTTTTCGATGCAATGTACAATTCTTTTCATCACCAGTTAAACCTTACTTCTCCCACTCCTCTTCCATCACATATTTAAAATTTTCCCCATGTTCTTACCATATCTTGCAGAATTATTTGCTGCCATGTTTTCACAATGCCTTCCAATTGTTCCCTAAGATATCTACCTCTGCTTCCTCTCTCCACTCTCCTGGAGTTAAGTAATCCTCCAAGATTCAGATCAAACAGCTCTCTCACTGGGAAACCTTTTCTTTCTTTCCAAATCTGAGTTAGAACAGATGACCCAGCTGTCAGTTCAGAATCCATGAGTTCCCACTAGTTCTAGTTCTCTTTATCTGTGGTTTTCCCATCATGATCTTGACCACCACCATCTTTGCTCATATAATCCTGCATGGCACAGAACTGGCCCTCTGAATGTGGGTGACAATTATGTGGCTCCATCGGGAGGTGGGGGAGCCCTGGAAGTGACACCAGGATTTATCCTGGGTGAATGAACTAGATTTTTGAAGCCTATTCACTATGGTGGAAGCCTATTCACTATTGCTCAGCCTGGATGCAGCAGCCTGGTCCTGCCTCAACTTGGTATGCTAGACTTTGTTAACTTCTCAAGGGAGGCCTTAAACTCTCTGAGAAGTGGAATGTGAGGACATGAGGGGCCGGAGAAGGGAAGGGATGGGAGTTTGGGTTAGTATGTAAATGAAAAATAAATGTTTTCTAAATAAAATAATGACAATAAAAGTCCTTTAACCCCCACCTCCAAAATAACAGATGGCCCTGTGAATTGGCCAACCAAGAAACATTTTCATACTTCCTTTAGCCCCCAGCATTCCTCTGAAAACTAAAAGGGCCACCACATCTTGCTTTTTCTATTATCTTTCACAGTAACCTTGTGAACAAACTCTGACTTATACATATGTTGCACAACTTTTCCTAAGGAAATATAAAGAAATGAGTGTTGACTCCAGATAGAATACTGACGACAAACCAATAAAATAGAAACAAATAAAATAATCACAACCTAGTCTAACTTGACAAACCAATGACTTGATTGGGATTACTTGTAGGATCGTGATTCAAAGAAAGCTACATCATGAAAGAATATGCCCTAGTGTAAATGTCAACTCAAGGAAGCTATATCCTTGGAGATCTCTGCTCATCTTTGTCTATCCTATGGACAATCTTGATAGAAAACATCTTGAGATCCTCTATGAAAACAAGCCTTGTTTACAAGTATGAAAGCTTATTGAGAGTATGTTATTTGAGACAGAAAGACACAGCATAAGTACAGACAGCATCATTACATGGGCTGAAGTCCCAGACTGCATAAAAAGGAGACAGCTAGCTGAACAGGAATATTCATTATTCTCTGACTCCTGGCTATATGTTAAGTGACCACCGGATTCCAGTTCCTGACACAATACATCCCCTGCTATGATGGACTACATCCCCTTGAACTGTAAACCAAAATAAACCTTTCCTCCCTGAAGTTTTTTTTTCCATGTATGTTTTTATTTATGCAGCAGTGAGACAAGTAATTAATAAAACCAGCAACTGTTTACTGTATGTATAACCTTTGGGAGGGGGCATAATGAATCTTGTAACTTTCTGAACTCTTGAGTCTGCCCGTATTGATTTTGATGATGAGCTCTTAAATGAAACTGTGAGTGAAATTACCCCTTGATAAGATCATGGTGTTTCTTCACAGCCATAATAACCCTAACTAAAATACTTCCCTTTATGATGGATTGTGGTTGAAATGTGTAAGTAAAACAAACTGTTCTTCCCCAGGTTGCTTTTAGTCGTGATGTTTACCACCACCACAACAACAATAAAAAGGCAAACTAAGACAGAATGGGAAAGATTTCATGCACCCACTTTCTCAACTGAGGGACTAGATGACCTCTGAGGTAGGAAGAATCCATTTTCTATAAGGACCTAGTAGGTTGAACCTGTTCCAGTAGATGGCCCCACACCCAGAGTATATGGAAGTCACAAATGCTTCTCAATGGACTATTTTATTTTAAGATACAAAATTAAGGAAGCGGGATGATAAGGATGGGTGTGGGGGTGTAAGGAGAAGAGGGAAGTAAATATAATCAAAATACATTGTATGAAATTGTCAAAGAAACAGAAAAAATATAAACATTGTGGCCTACTATAGAGCCAAAGAAAGCCACTAAAGCCTAGTATCAATCCTGAGGTACTTGCTAGATCAACTTTTCTTAACTCTTCTCTGAGCACAGTACCCTGTGGTGATATTTAATTTATGATTTATTAAAGCTTTCCTGAGGGTACAGAAAGCAAAGCAAGCCACACTAGTACACTAGTTAGCTATAGAAGCCATGAAGTAGTGGTACACATCTTTACTTCCACCATTTGGGAAGTAGAGGACTTCTGTTAGTTCAAGGTCACACTGAGCTACATGAAATTGATTCATTCCTAAAGAGAAACAATTCACACAGAGGTGATCTCAGCACCTGGGATCACAAGGCTTTAATCCCAGCAGTAGGGAGTATAAAATGATTGACTTTCCAGTGACGCTGAGGAGAGACAGCAATCTGAAGCTTGGTGGAGAGCTCATGGAGTCAGGATCAGCCCTTTCAGCCTGAGATAGAGGTAAGTGCTAGTGGCTTGGCTACTTTGTTTTTATGATCTTCAACTTGAAGCTTGAATCCTAATATCTGTCTCCGGGTTTTTATTTTTCCTATAAGACAGTCTCTTGTATGCCCAGTTACCTCGATCATGTTCATCCTTTGTTTGTTCTCTTCCAGTTGCTGTTATATATTCATGGGACTCTCATCTAGTGATAACCAAGTGTCTCTTGTAGCTCCTTCTAGCCTATCCATCCGGAACTGTTTTCTTTCATTCTGCCTCAGTTTCTGCTGACTTTAACTCAAGGAGGTATGGGTAATAATAATACATAGTTTTTCTATTTGAATGGTGCTGTAATTTAAGAAAAGCCTTTCGAGAAAATGAAGCCATGTGACAGGGTTCATTCAAGTAGAGGGTTTTAATTAGGGAAAGGGATCATTAAAAGGGGAAAGGGAAGTGGGGATAAAGGCCTCCAGAGACAGGAGCTGCAGGAGTGAGGAGAAAGAAGAGGGGAGAGAGAGGAAGGAATAGACAGAGAGAGGGAGAGAAAGAAAGAGAAGAAAGGATGGAATGAGAACATAGTGAATATGCACAGGTAGTGCTCTTAGTGGCAGCTGCTGAGGGTGTAACCAGTCAGAATCCCAAGGACAGGCCAGTACAGATGCCTGAATACTAATAAGTGGCACTCAGATGAGTATCATCTACTCTCACATCTTATGACTACATAGCAACTTTAACCAAGCCTGTTTATAGTCCTACTCCTTACAAGCTAATTTCTGGGATTACACTATGTTCTTTAGTCCATAAGCTATTTCAAAAACAACTTCATTCATTTATACTAGTCCCAATTCCTCAAGAATGCATGACATCCCATAGCAGATAGTTTGTAGATCCTCTGGGATTCTCCCTAAGAGCTCTCCACTTCACATACAACTCAGCCTTGGCTGCAGTTCTATGTCTCATCACTGAAAGAAGGGAAAATACAGTGTCAACTACAGGAAGGACATCCACCATCCTATACCACATATCAAAGAAAGTAGCCATATTGAGATTGTCCATATATATATATATTTATATACATATATATATATATATATATATATATATATTGTTCTACCCTCATAAAAATCATACAGTTTCCACAATACCTTTGGTTCTGTTGGCCCATGTGTGTTCACCAATTGTGTCGTTTGACTTTTCCTGGAGATCAGTGAACAAATGTATATCTATATTTAGTAGGGCATTGATGACAGGTAGATGAAACAACCCTCCCTACCCAAGTCCAACTTGGTGAATCAATGAGTTTTATGAGGTTACTTAAAAGAACCTGACTGACTCAAACAAAAGCTTCTACGTTATTATGATGCTCATTCAAACACGAGTATAGACTCATGAAAATTGTTGCTATTGAGCTCCCTGTTCAACTGGCAGGTAGCCCTACCAAAGAAAGTCCACAACATGAGTTTACTCTTTACATAACCTTGGATCAGGGACTCATGAACTTATCACTTTCTCAATTCCTGAGTTTATAATTTCAGGAGCTCCCTGAGCCTCCTACATTTCATTAGCTTTCCCAGGCTTCTGTGCCTCTCTTCTGTCTCCAGATTGATATCTTTCAGTTAATCTGAGCAACAAATGGCAACACAGTAATGCTGAAATCTTCCAGGTTCTTATGGAATGCGAGCAGAGAATATATGAGGAGAATTATCTTTTGTTACTCTTTCTGCCATGTATTTTGTTTTTGAAAATAATTAGTAATTTGCCCATAAGGAGACTAACTAAGGGACAAACTTAAGATAGATCAAAGATCTCAAAACCATAGAACTGCTGTTTGAAGACTAGACCTATCTACTTACAGTTTTTCTTGGGTAACTAATGACTGTTCTATGATTGAACCCATAATTAATCAAGTTTTAAATTATCTGTAGCAAACAAAAATGGTATATGATACAGCCACCTCACTAACATCATCCCTTCTTTGGCAGCTAGAAATACCAAGCCAAGACATCTAATTTTATGTTAAAGCTGTGAGTAACATATTGAAAGACAAAGTCCTTTCTTAATTTTCATGAAGACATCACACAATCAAATAAAGGCACAATGTGAAGGGGAAAACTAAGAATAGAAGAGAGACAAAGAGTCTAGAAGACTCTGCTACTCTAGAAGAATATTAACTTCCTATGCTCACATATCCTCCCAACATCCTACATGCTATTTGAATGGAGAAATGGCCCTGACAATTCACTGCAGGCAAATGATAGTGATGCTTCAAAACTGTGGCATCCCATCCTCCAAAAAAGGTAACCCATCCTCATGTAATAAGATTCAATATGGAAGAATAATGCAGAAAATAATATATTTCACTTTAGGGAAAAAAAAACTCTACTACATGTTTGTTTTTAAAATTCACCACGGGGTCCCTCTAGTGTATTGGAATTACAATTTTATTTGCAAAATTTCCTTTTGAACCTGTAATTCTAGATCTAAAACAGATCTAAAACAGATTGCTGAGATAGACTTCTTTACTTGATAGATAAAAGAAATGAGCCCCAGAAAGAAGATATATCCTCTATAGTAGAGCCAGACATAGCAGAATCTGAGAAAGCTATGTTGTTCTTAATCATGAAGAGACCACATTACATTAGTCAAATATTGGGGCTAGAAGAAATCTTAACTATTAGCTAATGATAAAAGTAACAGAAACAGACTTATTTTACATATCAATCCCAGTTCCCTCTCCCTCCCTCCCATGTCCCCTGATACCCCTCCCACCCCATCCCATCCCATCCCCCCCACTCCACAGGGAGGGTGATGCCCTCCAGGAAGGAATCATCAAAATCTGTCAAGTCATTTGGAGTAGAGACTAGGCCTTCCCTCCTGCCTTTAGGCTAAGGGAGTATCCCTCCATGGGGAATGTGCTCCCAAAATCCTTTTGTGCACCAGGGATACATCCTGGTTTCACTGTATTATCCTTTCAAAGTCCATGAAGAATTGTGCTGGGATTTTGATGGGGATTGCATTGATCTGTAGATTGTTTTTTGGCAAGATTGCCATTTTTACGATGTTTAGCCTACCTTTCCACTTTCTGGCATTGTCTTTAATTTCTTCCTTTAAAGACACAACGTTCTTGATATATAGGTCTTTTACTTGTTTGGTAAGTGTTACCCCAAGATACTTTATGTTGTTTGTGGCTATTGTAAAAGGTGATGTTCCTCTGATTTCTTTCTCAGCCCCTTTACAATAAAAAATTTATTGAGACTTCACCTTTGTTAGAATCTGGATTCTGAATTCTAGAAAGACTAAGAACCAATGTAGGCACTGATCTTCCTTATGAATCACAGAATACAGAAATCTGTTTCTATTTCAATATCTTGTGATTTTCTTCTAGTATACATCTGTAAATATGAGACATATTAAAGTGCCTTCCACCTAAAAATTTCTTACCTACTCTTGCTAGTTTACATGGGCTGACAGCATTTATGGTATAGGATAAATAGGTGATGGTGCCAAAGTCATTTTCTCAGAAGTCACCCACTCAGCTTTGTTTCTGCTTGTTGCTCCAACAGAGTGATTCTCTTGGGTGAAAAACTAGAATTTTTAATAAAATCATAACACTACAACTACAAAAAAAATTTAAAGAGAAAGTAATTTTTTATAAGTTCTGCTGACTGCCAAGTTACAGACTATATCCCATTTCATTCTCAATGTCATGTCCCTTCTTTGTGTAACAGTCTTAATGCATTTCTCTTTGGGGACCACAGCCTTAGTGTAATCCTAGTGACCTAATGAGGCTGAATTCATGTTGGAGGAATATGCAGAAATAAATGTGTCTACTTATTTTATACATGGAAAAGTGGCAGCTGCTCATACTTGGTGCCCTTGCATCCAACTCAGTCTTTGCAGAGACTATTTACTGTATGAGAATCATGGAATCAAGTGTCTGATGCCAAATTCTCCTTGTTACATCCAAAAAAAAAAAAAAAAGTTTTAAAGATTCCAGCTATGTGTATGCAAAATAAGGGTCTAAACCTTTGAGTAATAGAAAAGTATGCTTAATGCCAATAGTTTAAATTTAAAAAAAAAAGCCCAGCCCTTGGGAAAATATTTCAGAAAATAATGGAGATGTTTTAGGATTTCATGATAATTAATGCAAGCAATGGTAGCATTTGATAAGCATTCGGCAGGGATGCTACATGACTTAAAATGCAGGGCCATCTTCTCCAGGGATAAAGTGTCCATATTATATAAGAGTTTCAAATACCCTGCCCATTGTTTATCTATGTGGAAAAGGAACCCATATTTTTTTATTTTATTTTATTTATTTTATATATCGATCCCAGTTCCCTCTCCCTCCCTTTCCCCCCTCTTTCCCTCTTCCCCCCCTCACATGCAACTCGACAACCCTCCCCTCCCATCCCCCCCCACTCCACATCTCTCCTGTCTCTAGGTTAAGGGAGTATCCCTCCATGGGGGATGTGCACTCAAGGTCTTTTTGTGCACCAGGAATACATCCTGGTTCCACTGTATGAAGTCCTTTAGATTGCTCAGGCCTTCTAGCTGAGACTCATATTCAGGGGGTCTGAGTCAGTCCCATGCTGGATTCCCAGCTATCAGTCGGGGGCCCGTTAGCTCCTCCTTGTTCAGGACAGCTTTCCCTATGTGTTTCTGCAGCATGGTCAGATCCTCCCCCTCTGCATCTGGATGCTAGTGTGGCTCAGTGTTTAGTTGTGGGTATTTGCTTCTGTTTCCAACAGATACTAGATGAGGGTTCCATGATGGTGGATAAGTTAGTGGTTGATCTCATTATCAGGGAAGGGCATTTATGGTAGCCTTTCCACTGTTGGTCAAATTGTTAGTTGGAGTCAGTCTTGTAGGTCTCTGAACATTTCTTTAGGTTCAGTTTTCTCTTCAATCCTATAATGGCTCCCTCTTTTTTGTTCTCTCTCTCTCTCTCTCTCTCTCTCTCTCTCTCTCTCTCTCTCCTTCTCCCTCTCTCCCTCTCTCTCTCTCCTGTCTTCTATTCCTACCCTGACTCAATCTTCCTAGTCCCACATGCTTTCCTCTCCTCCCCTTCTCTATCTCCTAGTTCCCTCTCCACTCACTGCCCCCCCCAACTCCCCATGTGCTCTGGAGAACTTGTCCCTTCCCCCTTCTGTGAAGGACTTTATATAAATCTCTTAGAATCCACCTTGTATCCTAGTTCCTCTGGCGGTGTGAATTATAGGCTGGAGATCCTTTGTTCTAGGTCTAAAATCCATATATGAGTGAGCACATACCATGTTCCTCTTTTTGTGACTGGGTTACCTCATTCAGGATGAGGAACCCATTTTTCTATGACTAGAATCCAGTTCCATTTTCCATATACAAAACTTCATTTTAGCCTGATCCTGTTGCTCCTGTCTCTGGTCCCCATCAAGAACACCCTTGGAGCTCTGATACACCCCCACCCATCCCCACCGCCAGCCTACCCCCCCCTACCCCGTGCCCTACCCTACTCACGGTCCTGCCACTCTGGTTGAGCACTGGGACAGAGGGTGGAGCCAACAGTCCACCCTACTTCGGAGACTTCTCAGAGCAACTCTGAACAAAGGAGACCTAACTATCCACAAGGGATCAGCCATAATTTCCACCTGCTTGGTCTCTGACCCCGTCTCCAGTCCTCTGCTGGTGTCCCGGGCCCCTCCTAGAGATCCGCCTATCTCTGCAGGTCCACTCTGAGTTCCTGCAGGCAAGATCCTTGACCCCCAAATCCAGGCCTCTGCTAAAGAAAGAGGCCTCAGCTGGAGAGTTTCAGTTTCCAGTGAGATCAACTATCCTGCAAAACCTTCCCAAGTTCCAGCTCAGCCCTTGTCCTCTTCCGCCAACTATTGGCCAGAGGTGAGTCTGGGCCCAATCTGGGCTGCCTGTCCCCTACAACCTCTTCCCCTCCCCTCCCCTGCCCCAACTCCCTGGGTTGGCCCCTGATCCTGCTGCTCCACATCCTTAGCTATCAGGGAAATGCAAATCAAAACAACTTTGAGATACCATCTCACCCCTGCCAGAATGGCTAAAATTAGAAACACCAATGATGACTTATGTTGGAGAGGATGTGGAGAAAGGGGAACACTCCTCCACTGCTGGTGGAAGTGCAAACTCATACAGCCACTTTGGAGATCAGTATGGCAGTTCCTCAGGAAAATGGGAATTAGTTTACCACAGGACCCGGCAATCGCCCTCTTAGGCATATACCCAAAGGATTCACATCTATGCAACAAAGACATCTGTTCAACTATGTTCATAGCAGCACTATTTGTAATAGCAAGAACCTGGAAGCAACCTAGATGTCCCTTAATTGAAGAATGGTTAATGAAGATGTGGCACATCTACACAATGGAATACTACTCTGCAGAAAAAAAATAATGGTATCTTGAAATTCGCAGGCAAGTGGATGGCACTTGAAGAAACCATCCTGAATGTGGTAACCCAGTCACAAAAAGAAGAACACAGTATGTACTCACTCATATATGGATTTTAGACCTAGATGAAAGGATGACCAGCCTATAATTCACACCACCAGAGGAACTAGGATACAAGGTGTATTCTAAGAGATTCATATAAAGTCCCTCATAGAACTGGGAAGGGACAAGTCCCCCAGAGCTCAGGGGAAGGGGGGGGGGACAGGGAATGGAGAGAGAAGTAGGAGAAAACGAGGGGGAGGAAAGGAAAATATGTGCGACCAGGAAGATTGAGCCTGGTTAGGAATAGAAGACAGGAAAGAGAGAGAGAGAAGGGGGGGGGACATAAAAGAGGGAGTTAATATTGGTTTGAAGATAAAACTGAACACAAAGAAAGGTCTAGAGAACTACAAGACTGCTCCCAACTAACAATTTGAGCTTCCGTGGAAAGGCTATCACAAATGCCCTTCCCGGAGAGTGAGATTAACAACTAACTTATCCATGGAGCCCTCAACTAATGCCTGTTAGAAACAGGATCAAACATCCATACATAAACACTGAGTTGAACTAGAACCCAGATGCAGAGGGAGAGGACAAGACCATGCGGCAGAAACACATACAGACAGCTTACCTGAACAAGGAGGAGCTAATGGCCACTAGACTAATAGCTGGGAAGCTAGCATGGGACTGACTCAGGCTCCCCTGAATATGGGTCTCAGCCAGAAGGACTGAGCAGTCTAAGGGACCTCAGACAGTGGAGCCAGGATGTATCCCTGGTGCACAAAAGGACTTTGCGAACACATCCCCCATGGAGGGATAACTGCCTTAATCTAGAGACAGGAGAGAAGCCCTAGTCCCTACTTCACATGACCTGTCAGATCTACATGACCCCAACTGGATGGCATTCCCCTATATATGGAATTGGGTGGGGGGATGGGAGGGGAGGGTGGTTAGGGTGCATGTGAGAGGGCAGAGAGGGTAAAAGGGAGAGATGGAGGGAGGGGGGGAGGGAGGGAGAGGGAACTGGGATCGACATGTAAAATAATAAATTAAAAAAAAAAAATGCTTTGACTCCAAAATGTAAGTTGAAGGACAAGTTACTGGGGAAAAGGATTTCTATTTTTGTTTCCACAGAAAATGAAAAGATGTGGATTCCTTCCAGACTAATGTGGTTTGATCAAGCCAGACCGCCTGAAACAGAGTACGAGGTGAACCTACATTCAAAACAGCTGGACAAAGCAGCCTTACAGACTACAACCAGGATTTCTTAATCTTCTTCGAATTCCCCATGACAGCGCCCCTTACCAGCAGGAAGTAGTTTGGAAAGAACGACGCCCAAATTCCCAAATATTGTCTATAAATGTTTGTTTTCATTTAAATGGGCTTTGTTATATAAAATAAATTAAAAAAACTTCATTTTATTTACAAAGGATTTTTTAAAATTTATTTTACATCCTAGCCAGTTTCCACTCCCTCCTCTCCTCCCAATTTCTCCCCCATCCAGTCACCTCTGTTCCTACCCCACCCCAATCCACTCCTTCTCTGTTTCTGTACAGTAAAGGACAGGTCTTCCATGGATATTAACAAAACATGACATATTAAGTAGCCATAAGACTAAGAACTTTCCCATGTATTAAGGCTGGGTGAGGTAACCCAGTATGAGGAGTAGGGTCCCAAATGACAGTAAAAGACTCAGAGATAGCCCAGCCCCTGGTTCCACTATTAGGAGTCCCACAAGAGGACCAAGCTACACAACTGTAACATATACGTAGAGTACCTAGGTCAGTCCCAAGCAAGTTCCCTGGTTGTTGGTTTGGTCTCTGTGAGCCCCTATGCACCAAGATTAGTTGATTCTGTGAGTTTTCTTGTTCTATGCTTGACCTCTCTGTTTTTTACAGTCCTTTGTCCCCCTCTTTTCCGGAATTCTAGAACTTTCCCTAATGTTTCCACCAGTTGCTTGATGAAGCCTAACTGATGACAATTGAGCTAGGTACCAATCTTTAAGTATAGGAGAATATTATTTGTCATCATTACATTGACATTTGTTTTCTCCGATCATGTTTGGTTCTATATTAGGTCTCTGGATCATCCAGCCTGTTGGATCCTGGTGCTCCAGGCAGTGTCAGGTGTGGGCTCTCCTGTGATGTGGGAGGTCTTTCTTTATACTGCAACTATATGTTGGTTTTACTGGTTGATGAATAAACCTGTTTTGGCCAATGGACAAGCAGAATTTAGCTAGTCAGGAAGTTCAAACAAAGGGATAGAGAGGAGGACAGAGTCAAGGAGATACTATGTAGGCACTAGGGAAGTGAGTCTAGGACATCACCAGTAAGCCACAACCATGTGGTGATACACAGACTAATAGAAATGGGTTAATATTTAAGAGAGAGCTAGCCAGTAATAAGCCTAAGACATTAGGCAAACAATTATAAATATACATTAAGTCTGTAAGTGGGTAGAAAGAAACTGGTCCAATAGGACCAGACTAGACAGAGAAAAGTCTCCTTCTACACTCCTGACATGGGTTTCAGGCTACAGCAGTCATTGGTTAGTCCCTCCCTCAACCTCTAAACCAGCATATCCCATAGGCAGGACAGACTATAGGTCGAAGGTTATGAGGTTGGATTAGTTTTCCACTCCCTCCATTTGAAGACTTGCCTGATCACAAGAGATGGCCCACCTGTATACAAATAATAAACAGGGCAAGAAAGAAAGTGGGGAATCAACACACTTTACAATAGGCTCAAATAGTATAAAATATTTTGGTGTAAATCTATCTAAGCAAGTGAAAGACCTTTATGATAAGAATTTCAAGGTTTTGAAAACAGAAATTGGAGAAGATATCAGGAAACTGAAAGATCTCCCATGTCCATGGATTGATAAATTTAACATGGTAAAAATGGTCATCTTACCAAATACAATCTATAGATTCAGTGCAATCCCCATTAAAATCACCACACAATTCTTTACAGAGCTGGAAAAGCAATACACAATTTCATATGGAAAAAAAATCTCAGGGTAGCTAAAACAATACTGTACAATAAAAAAAAAAACTTCCAGAGGCATCACCATCCCTGACTTCAAGCTCTACTATAGAGCTATAGTAATAATAATAATAATAATAATAAAAACACAACAACATAGTATTATTATAAAAACAAACAGAAACATCAATGGAATCAAATAGAAGATTCAAATGTAAATCCACATACCTATGAAAACCTGATTTTTAACAAAGAAGCCAAAATTATATAATAGAAAAAATAAAACATCTTCAACAAATGGTGCTGGTATATCTGGATGTCAGCATGCAAAAGAATGCAAACAGATCCATATCTATACCCCTGCAGAAATAAAAGACCTCAACATAAATGTAGATACACTGAATCTGATAGAAGAGAACATGGGAAATATCTTTGAACACATTGGCACAGGAGACAACTTCCTAAATAGGACACAAATTGCCAAGTTTTAATATACGGTGGATTTTCAGAAATTCAAGTACCACATAGACTGTAAGACCCTCAGAATGAGGAGTCTTCCAGTTTCAGTTGTTACCCCAAGAACTCAATGTCCAGTCCAGTTGCTGCAAAACGCAAGAGGCTTTAATGAACAGGAAACGTTTGCGCAAACGGGCTCCTCCAGCAAGCAGGCTAGAGAGAAGCCCCCTCCCCTGGGCCCAGATGTTTTTAAAGGCAAACCCACAAGCTTAGGGAGGGGGTGGGACCCTCTGTCCATTGAGTAGTGACCCTTGGAGGCCGATGGTCTGCTATTAGGGGCAACAGACCTTAGGGCCTCAGGGTGTGTTAATTAATTTTGTCTGGGCAAACCAGAGTTGCAGCTATCTCTTTGTTTCCTAAGGACCCTATTCACCCACCTGTTGACTCACAGGAAAGGAGGGGCAGAAAGGAGGGGAAGTGTGAATTCTTGTTATCTCAGGGCCTTGTGAGAGGAAGTTAGCAAATTCCAAGGAACAGATATTGGTCAGACCGTCCTTCATTTTCTTTATTTTTTGGTCTTTCAAGACCACAAGTCTTTTGTAATTTTTAAATATAATTCTACTGGAAGGTACCTGCCATTAAAAGAATTTAGGTGATGAAAGCTGACGTTTGTTACTGACACTTGCATCAGTTTGCATGTGTAAGATTCCTGGAGGTTCTTTGTTCATGCACAAATGTTAGTCTGTTTCATAATATTGTCTAGTGTGTGCGCTTGTGTTCATACACTCATATACTGAAGTATGCACAATTTTATTATAATTTGCTTTCCTTTTAGGCAATGGAGTCCTTTACTTCACACTTGCAATGTTCTGAAAGATTATTTGAAAGTATGAGTCTATCCAGATTCCATAATATATGTTGGGAAACACATATTGGGTTTCATTGCTTAATAACAGCTATCTAATAGGAATATGTCATATACTGTGGACCCCGTAGTAATAGAAACATAAGATGAATAAGACAAAGACCTTACTTCAATGAAAATTAGTGAAATGAATGTGTCGACTCCATTAAGATTGATTCCACGTGCGGTTACATGAGGAAAGGTATGGGAAGCCACAGCCCCAAGATGGCTCCTGGCTGGATGCCAGGTTGTCTGAGCTTAGCTGTAAACAAGCTTTATTTGGAAGTGCTTGATGGATCTGGTGCACTTCCTCCTTCTGTGACCTATCCGGAATCGCCAGGTGGCATGAGCTGATTGGGCAGTGAGCACACATTTAAGGGCTTGCTGGGGAGGTGGAAGCTGATGTACAAGGTTGCTGAATAAACTGCTTGAAGAAGAGTCATGGTCTTGTTTCCTTGCTGGCCGAGGTAGATGGGACGGAAAGGGGCAGGCATATGCTGATTAGAAAAGAGATTATGCTGATTTATAAAAGCATTAGTTTCCCCCAAAAAACTGACTATTTCAACTGAGTCCTGAAGATGAGACCATCACCACCAATGACAAGAAAAATACAGATGGTTGAGTCAATTGGAGATAATGGGACAGCAAGTGATAATATCCTTTGGTATTCACAAAACATGGAGAAAGCTACTGCAATTAGAATGCAAAGAATTAGAAGCAGATAGCACACCATATGTATCAAGTTATGAGAGTCACTGGAGAGCAACTGAAAACCACAGGAACATTTGGAAAACCAACAATCTGATTAGTTTTGTGTTCTAGAAAGATCATTGAGAATGCAGAATATAGGATGGATCAAAGATAGGTAGAGAGTATGACTTGTTAATAGAACACTCAACATAAAGGTAGATGCTGCCTTAAAAAATGGTATGCAATAGAAACAAAAAAGTGTCTTTTAATTCTATTATAGAACCATTAAGAAGGTAAGGCTGGTTAGAAGTGGAAGTAGGGCATAGATAGCTGTCAAAAATA
This sequence comes from Phodopus roborovskii, assembly GCF_943737965.1. Lineage (NCBI taxonomy): Eukaryota > Metazoa > Chordata > Mammalia > Rodentia > Cricetidae > Phodopus > Phodopus roborovskii. The sequence goes on along the minus strand of NW_026126417.1, from coordinate 5,915,433 downwards.
TTTCATAGGTAACTAAAGGATCTGCATCAATGACATGATAAGCACTGGGGCATGAGCCAGTTTGGCAGAGATGGCCATTGAGTGACAAAAGATTATGTCTTCATTACACTAATACTTTGGATGAAAAAGTAAAATCTCCCCATGGACTTACCCACGGATAGGGATGGAGCAAAGCTTTTCCATGTTGGAGAGGATGATGCGTAAAGTTTCTGGCTTCTGGGATGAGCCCAACTCAGTCACCAAGAGGGATTTGGAGATGTCTGGAAGAGAAAATTATTTCACAGTTGAGAATAATCTCTAGGATATTAATATGGCTCAGTTTATGAAGGCACTTGCATCCAACCCTAATAACCCGAATTTAAACCCCAATGATCGATGTAGTAAAAGGTGAGAACCAACTTCTGCAAACTGTCCTCTGACCTTCTGAACTCAATTTGTACCCTTAAAATTTATGCATATCTACATAAATAATTTTTCAAAAAAGAATCACAATTATATTGGTATTGCAAATTTCAGCATTTTGCTTTTTTAAGCTGTGTGACCTTTGTTGTAAAATGTTTCCTTTCTTCCAGGAATTTACCAATACTAGTAATTTGGGATATATGTAATAAAGATGTCTACCAACGACCAAGCCACACTCTAAATAACAAGTTCTTGAGACTAGTGATCACTTGGTATGAAGAGATTTCTGGATGACAGGGAACATAGCTGGCTGGCTTCATTGTGGAAGTCTTCAAGAAGCTGGTTCAGTAGGTAGTAAGGAAGGTGATCAAAGTTTTGTAGAGGTAAGGCAGGCAACATAGATGGTGATTTCATGTAGGAACAAAGACCACTGGGAAGAAGTGGTTTAAGGAACAATGGAATTCTGAAACCTGGTAGGTGCACAATGATAGTAAAACAGATTCTGAATTTACTTTGTCGCAAATAGCAAGCATCTTTAAAAGTGCATTAACCTGTTGGAAATAATGGAACACAGTTAATAATAAAATATTTTTTAAATAACTCATTTTGGTCCCCTCTTCTCCCTTTTCTGTGTCCTTTGTCGTGGCATCACTATTTACATCCTACCCTAGCCTATTGTTCCAGCCACCTGCTCCCAGTTAGATCATCTTTGTTCCTGTGAGTGCATCTCTGCAGCAGCCCAGCTCCATTTTACTGTTCAAATATTTGCTTTAGCTTCTGCTTTACAATACTACATATCCATTCTCCACTGCTTATGTTCTCAGGGATTCATTTAAAATTTTGCCTAAATGGATAAACGATCATTGATGCTTCTGAGAAAATGATGTAGGGTGGTGAGTACATTTGCACATTAGAGATCTGCTATGACTATAGACCTATCTTTTCCTTTTTTTTTTTTTTTTTTTTTTTTTTTTTTTTTGCCATATGATTATGCCACTTTTATTGAGAGTGAAGAAGACATTCCGTGATTTTCTGAGAAGAAACACTTTTTTTTTTCTTCTTGGATATTGGTTTCAGTTACATTTTTTTCCTTCTGTATTTTTTAAATTTAAGTAACAATCGTGTTTTACATGTCAATCCCAGTTCCCTCTCCCCACCTCCCATGCCCCCCACCCCCAATCCCATTGCCTTTTGTTTCCACAAGGAGAGTGAGGCCTTCAATGGGGGAACTTCAAAGTCTGTCATATCCTTTGGAGCAGAGCCTAGGCCCACCCCCATGTGACTAGGCTGAGAGAGTTTCCCTCTACGTGGAATGGGCTCCCAAAGTCCATCCATACACTGGGGATTAATACTGTTCCACTACCAGAGTCCCCAGAGGCTGCCTAGGCCTCCTAACTGACACCCACATTCAGAGGGTCTGAGTCGGTCCTATGCTTGTTTCCCAGATATCAGTCTGGGGTCCATGAGCCCCTCCACACAAACCCTTGTTCAGGTCAGCAGTTTCTGTAGGTTTCTCCAGTATGGTCTTGACCCCTTTGCTCATCACTCCTCCCTCTCTGCAACTAGATTTCAGGAGTTCCACTCCCTGTTTAGGTGTGGGTGTCTGCTTCTATTTCCATCAGCTACTAGATGAAGGCTCTAGGATGGCATATAAAGTCGTCATCAATCTCAGTATTAGTGAAGGGCATTTAAGGTAGCTTTTCCCCTATTGCTTAGCATCTTAGTTGGGATCATCCTTGTAGATCTCTAGACATTTCCCTAGTTCCAGATTTCTCTTTAAACCTATAATGGCTCCCTCTATTGTGGTATCTCTTGTCTTGTTCTCCTCTATTCTTCCCCCAACTCATCTTTTTCTAGCGCTTGTGACAATAACATTTAAAACTGCCCCTTAGAAAAACTATACAAATTTTTATTTCTACCATTTTATGTACAGGAGGACAAAAAATTGCCTCAAAGGATGAGGAAAATAAATAAATAGTCCAGTTTGCATAGGGAAAATTCTGAACTTATTTTTATTCTTTGAAAAAGCATACAATTGTATGCTTTGTTTTCTTCCTTAAGGATAACACAGAAGACTAGAAAGATTGCTTAGTTGGTTCAGAGTTTGCCACACAAATATACAGATTTGAGACTTATACATAATACCTCCAACCTCAGCAATGGGGAACAAGACAAGTGGACAGAGACAGCTGGATATCCTCCCTAACCAATTGGCAAGTTCCAAGTTCAGTGTGAGACTCTGTCTCAAAAAATAAAGATAGAGAGAAACTGAAGAAAATACTCAGAATTGATATCTGGTCTACATACACACACAGAGAGGGGGGGCAGAGAGAGAGAGAGAGAGAGAGAGAGAGAGAGAGAGAGAGAGAGAGAGAGAGAGAGAGACTAAAAGCAAAGGCAATTGAGCAGTTTTTTGTAGAATCCAGAATTATCACAAGTCTCAAGCTTCTTGCCCAAGCATAGAGCAATTTAAGAGATGAATTAAGTATGTATGCCCACATGACTCTGTTTAGAAACATCTTTCATTGTTAACAATGTTTCTCATTAAGCAATGATGTATACCTACTGTTTTTCTACCCGTCATGGGGAATAAAACTTCCTACAGTAAGAAATTTCTAGAGTGTCCTATTTGATTTTGTTATCAGCTTGGAACAAGCTAGAATTATTTGAGAAGAGGAACCATGATTAAGAAAATACCTCCACCAGATCACCTGTAGGCAAGTCCATGGCATGGAGGCATTGTCTGAATAAATGATCGATGTTGGAAGGTCCAGACCACTGTGGTAGTGCCATCTCTGGGCTGATGGTTCTGGATTCTACAAGAGAGCAAGCTGAGCAAGCAATGAGGAACAAGCCCATATTCAGTGTCCACCATGGCCTCTGCTTCAGATCCTATTTCCATGTTCTTGACTTGGGTTCCTGCCCTGACTTCCCTCAGTGGTGGAACTATGACTTGAGGGTCATAATAAACCCTCTCTTCCCCAGGTTACTTTGATGATAGTGTTTTATTACAGCAATAGAAAATGACACTAAGTCTTAATTTTTGTTTTTGCTGTTGCATTCTTGTTTGGGGGAGATTCATAGTGGCATCATTAATAGACTCACCTTCTCTTATCCCAGACTACAGGGGATATTATTACTATCTAGCAGTCCTGGAAGAGCTCCAGATTGGCACCTGTTATCTGTGGCAAAAGGCACATGTTATGTCTTAGATGCTTGCTCTGTTCTCCTACTACTAAGATAGAAAAAGAAGTAATACAGACGATTGAGATGGTAGAATTGTGATAGAGCTGATAAATAGGTAGACGGAGGTTGAAATACATATAGAGAAGGGCAGAAAGGACAACATAAATCATTATGTAAACAGTGGTGATGTCATCACAGCTGGTTACTAAAGTAATATATCTACTGCTATTCCTCAGTTAAAATAATGGACAAAAACATGTGGTCAGATTCAAGATCCATCAAGGTTATGTGTATGACCTTGGACATAAGTCACTTATGTCATCTATAACACAAGAAAGTTGGGTTAGATCACTTTCAAAGCCATTTCTTGGTAGTAGGCTTCTAAATCCAAACTGCTCTATCCCTAACTTAGGGAATATATTCCCATTGCCTCTCACATTTCAACACCACTTTCCAAGGCAGCTGTATATAAAAACTGATAGTATTTTGCTGTTATTTTTTCCTTCATTTAGTGCTATTAAGTGGAGTGACTCACAAGGCTAAGTTCCAGCTGGGGGCTAAGAAGACAGATACTTGTAAGGGGGAAGGAATGGTACTGAGAGGGCAGTAAAGCAAAGAACATTAGCTTGCCATTCCCAAATGGTTGTGCTGTACCTGATTCCAATAGAACACCCAACCAGGAAATATAAAAGCCCTTTGAACAAAGAGGGTCCACCAGTAAGGCTATTGTTTATCCTGATAAATAAGGATGTTTGGCATCAGGGAGCTGTGTGACATGTGAAAGAAAGATCTTTGGAGCAATAACTGAATAGTATTTTCATGTTGTGTGTGTTGTGACTCCTCCCCCATGCTCTGCACTAATGAATCTGTGCTATTTTTACCCAGGAGAAGATAATTTGCAGCAACTGCCTCCTAACAGTTATTTATAAGAGCTTATTTTTGTGCTAGTAATATCACATATTTAACACAGAAAACAGAGAAAGTATTAAAACAAAATTTTAACACTTACCTGCTGTGCCACTACCAAACGTTTTGATGTATTTTTTCATTGTGTATAATTAGAAACTATATGATTATGGGACATATTCCTTGTTTTGGGCTTTTCATAGGTATAAAATATTTTGTACCTTAAAGTAACTGAATGCTCAGATAATACTGGATTAGGCAAAAAAAAATTAACTTACTAGATCACTGAAAATTTCAGCGTAACAATCTAAGTACCTATCCACAAAAGATGGTATTGATAGACAGTGATGTGGAAGCATAATGATATATTACCTAGCTGAGAAAATAAGTAAACTGAAACCATACACTGGAAGCAAAACAATTTTTACAATTGTAACACTAAAAGGAAGTTATAAAATAATGCACATACTAATTCTATTGCATGAATAATTGGTATGGGCATGAGTATTTTGCCTGCATGTATGTCTATGCATGTGCAAATCTGGTGCCCATAGAGGCCAGATGTCAGATCCTCTGGAGGTGCAGTTACAGATAGTTATGAGTTTCTCTGTAAGTTCTGGGAGTTGAAAACAGGTTTTCTAAAGCTGTGGATTCCTTCCAGACTAATGTGGTTTGATCAAGCCAGACCCCCTGAAACAGTACCAGGTGATCCTACATTCAAAGCAGCTAGAATAAGCAGTCTTACAGACTACAGCCAGGATTTCTGCATCTTCTTAGACTCCCCCATGACAGCGCCCCCTTACCAGCAGGAAGTAGTTTGGGAAGAATGAAGCCCAAATTCCAAAATATTGTCTATAAATGTTTGTTTTCATTTAGATGGACTTGGTTATATAAAATAAATAAATAAATAAAATATAGAGAAACACACACACACACACACACAGCCAACTCCACAAAGGAAAAAAAGAAAAGAAAAGAAAGAAAAAGGGTTTTCTAGAAAACCAACCAGCAGTCTTAACTGCTGAACTATCTCTACAGTCCCCTGAATGTGTAATTGGAAATAATAGAGCTCAACACAGCTCAGGGATACACGCATTGTCTTTCCTTTTTTTTTTTTTATTTTATTATTTTTTTTTTTTTTTTTTTTTTTTTAGTGTGTGCATATATGTGGATGGTGGATGTGGAGGTCAGAGGACAATTTGTGGAGTCAGTTCTTTCCTTCTGCCTTTGTGTGGCTTCATCAAAATTGCCAGAATTACTTCACTGGGAGGCAAAGTACCTTTACTTTTTGAGCCATCTCACTGGCCTCATACATACACATCTTAAAAGAGAAACTAGAGGATTGGAAAGAAGAAACCCTGAGCTGAGGAGGATAGAAAATGCTGTGATCCAGAGACAAAGCCAGTATCTAGGTTGGCAATGTTTTATTTCTCAGTTTGGATTCTGAGTACCCGGGCTCATGCTGCATTCGCTCTCTGCATGTGCGTAAATCTGAATGAGTTTACAATATGTACTTTTTAGAACATACCTCTTACCACCACCACCCTCCTCACATACACATTTTATTAGAATATCCTGTGATAATCTAGCCCCTTTGTGATTGAACTCCGGTATCAGTATGTGTTTCCATTCTGTCTCCTGTTGTCTTCATTTATAGGCAAGCTCTCTTCTTTCAGTGTGGAGGAGAGAGGCAAAAATTTGAAGTGGATGTTTTCCCCTACAAATCCAGAGAGGGCAAGAATCCATCTTTCAACAATCTTAAAGAGAAAACACTGTTTTGCTTTTACAACTGTGTGACAGAATGGAATGCCTGACAGCTCAGCTTAGTGGAAAAAAGATTAATTTTGTTTCACAACTTCAGAAGATTTCAGTCTTCTGAAGTGTGGGTTCAGGGCAACAGAGGCAATCTGGCCAAGCCTCCTGGATACCCAGCAGACCAGGAAACAACGACGGAGCTGCCAGGAACCAGGGCCTGGAGTGTATATAACCTTCAAAGACTTGACTTTAGTGGTCTACAACTGTCAGCCTACTCCACCTCCTCAAAGCTTCACCTTGAACCAGGAGCAAGCACTCAAACACCAGCAGGTGGAAGACATGCAGATCAAATCTGTCACATATACAGTTCATTCTGTGGGCTCACAGTCCTATCTCTGGTCCTATTGCCTCAGAGGAGGGGATGCTATCACGAGTCTTGTATGAGTTGTGTATTAACTCCTCAGTTTGAGGGGTTTGGCAGGTAGGTCAAATACACCAAAACCACAGGAACTTAATAGGAGGAATGGGTCCTTCCCCCAAAAGAAAACCAAGATGTTATTGGAACAATCAATTTTGGATAGGACTAAGCAGCAGCTGGCATTTGTTTTGTTTTGTTCAGTTTTGTTGTTGTTGTTGTTGTTGTTGTTGTTGTTGTTGTTGTTTTGATTGAAACAGGATCTCATGTAATCCATGATAGCTTCATTGTGTTGCAAACAATAACCTTAAACATCTGGTCTTCTGCCTTCACTCCTCAAGTAGTAACATTTGCCACACCTGTCTATATGGAAACAACCCTTATTAGTGAAGAACAAATGATGCACTAGAGATTTATCAAGGGGCTTGGAAGAAAGAATCTACAACAAAAACCCAGAAGCAGACCCCTTGCAGCATATTTACTATCCCACCTTCTCTATGTGAGGCTGACTGCCCTCACTGGCCCTCACATGCCAGTGTTCTTCCTCCCTTTTCTCACCCATCCTGTCCAGCATCCTGGCTTCTGCCCTGTCCTCTCTACTTAGGAAAAAAAAAATCTTGTTCTCCCTATAGACTCATGTATTTCCTACAATCCATAAAATGCATCAACATAGGAGGCAGGAAGGATTAAAGACTATCTATGAAATAGTTGAATCTACTCTGGGGGTGCTTACACACATCCATGAACTTAACAGACCCCAAATTTTCAGTGTGTGTGATACTTAAACCCAACTGCAATGGTCATGCAATTCCTCTCTGCTGTTCTTACAAGCTTTTTGCTGAACTGAGATCATATATTTTATGGTTCTGTACTATGCCTTTGCAGTTTTATCAAGTTGTTAATTATTCCACTAAAGCCTTATTTCTAAAATTGTTGTCTGAGATGACATGACTGTATCACAGTTTTAAGTAATTGTCTATTGTCAGACATTTAGGATGTTCCCATTTGTTATCATATTGTAAGCAATGTTGACATTAACATATGTTCACAACCATTATGCCTTTCTCTGAGCATCGCCTTAGGATCTGTTCCTAGAATTCGAATTTCTCAGTCAATGGGGTGTGAACATTTTTATGGCTCTTGATACAGTTTGCCAAATGGCTCCTCAGAAAGACTATAACCGAGCTCCTGTAAAAGAATGGGAGTTTTATGAGCATTTTGTTTCTTGTGAATCCAGTGCAGTAGCTGCTGAGCTCTGACCAGCCCATGATGGTGGGCTTGGGCTCTGCTAATGTAATTAGCGTTGAGCCTATCTGGGAAAGCATCACAGAGGTAGTATTGCTTCTTTGTGTTCAGCCACCCAGATTTTCAACCCTCGAACTTAACAGATCATCCTTATTTCTTTACCATCCACGTTTAATTTGAATCAGCTGCACTCGTGCCTGCTTCTAGCATATGAGCTGAGTCTGCATTTTTCTCAATTTTTTTAATTTAATTTTTTTATTTTTGAATAGCAGCCCCAGTTCTTTCTCCCTCTCTTCCTGCCCCTACCTCTCCCCACTTCTCACCTCCCGCCACTCCTCAGAGGGGTAAGACCTCCCTTGGGGAGTCAACAAAGTCAGGTCTACCAAATTGAAGCAGGACCAAGCCCTTTCCCCCTATATCAAGGTTGAGCAAAGGTCTCCCACCATAAACAATGCCTTCTTGACCACCATATGCACTCAAGCCACCATCAGCTTTTAAGCATGCGATATTAAGATAGTCTCCTAAGTAATTTCAGTGGAATCTCCAAATAGCTGCCAAAGAGATGTTGCTTCTCTGGTGTCATCCCCACCCCATTTCCTGTCACACAGCTTTCCTTCCTTAGGGCCATTGATTACTCAGATCCTTGCCTGGATGGTCCTTCCTTCATTCAGATTTCAGGTCAGCATCCTCTCTCTCCCTGGCTACCCATTGGTCTTTCAGTCACTTCTTTTATTGTGACACCACATTTCACTTTCCTTTTCACTTATTTTTTTCTTAATTAACCCTCATCTTTGCTGTTTCTTACTCACTCATTATTTATTACCCATCCAATGCATATATATATATATATATATATATATATATATATATCATCTGTCTATTCAGTACAATATCAGACAGCCATTGATATTGCCAAAACAAGTTTATTAAATAATGCTGGCCCACCTTCCCTTTCTCATCCTCTCTCTCTCCCTTACTACCACTCCATCCTGTCTTCCATTTTCTCCTTCCCTCCACCCATGCCACAGGTGCACTTTTCTCTCATTTAAGATTCTGAAGACTCTTAATGCCTGACTATGACTCCTATGGCTTTCTCATGCTCTTTTCTCCACATTTATAGAACTGTTATTCTTCTTTTTTTTATTTATTTTATATAACTGTTATTCTTAAACACATACAAATGTGACTCAAGAAAACACACACACACACTCATGCCAGGGCAGTGATTGCTCATCAGTCTACATTTTCCTCTCCAATTCCCTTACTTTGCTCAGTCCATCCTGTTAAAATGAACATTGTCATGAGGCTCAGGAGATAGCTCATCAGGTGAAGGGGCATTAGGACCACAGGTTGGATCACCAGCATCCATATAAGTGCTGATTGGTTGTTGTGGTCACCTATAATTCCAGTGTTGGGAAAGCATGAGAGAAGATCTGGTTAGCTAAACTAGCTATATGAGTGATCTCTAGGTTTAATTGAGAGATGCTGCCTCAAATATGGAGTGTGATCTATCAAGACAATTATGTCAACCTTAGGCCTCCACATACATGGGTACATACACACATGCACATATCTGTAAACTCACATACAAGAGATCTCACATAATCCATATGTGCCATACAAACATACACATGAGAAGAAAAATTATTATCCCCCAACTAATAAAATGTTCATTTTTAAAGACCTTTCTAAAATACATCCTCGTCATGGAAAACAGCATTGCTTCTTCAAGCCAAAATAATTTCCCTGATAAATGAGGACTACAAAAGAAATTCCAGATTAACTAAGGACTGCTTCCTAACAGGATTAGAGAAGCCTAAGGCTACATTTGGGCTTCTAGAGCAGTCATGTCTGTCTTGTTGTTATTGTATAATCTTAGTATATGTATTTGCATTTAAAAATATACTTCCCTGGGAAAATGTTTCTTTTTCATTTTTTAAATTTGTGTGTGTGTGTGTGTGTGTGTGTGTGTGTGTGTGTGTATGGGTTCACACATGCTACAATATGAGCATCAAGGTCAGAGAACAGCTTTAAGAAGTTATTTCTCTCCTTCTACCATGTAGTTACCAGGGACTGAACTCTGGTTCAGTGACAAGTGCCTTATCTGATGAGCCATCTCACCAGGAATATGTCTTTGGTAGTTTCTATAATATTTATGAAATACTAACTTTATCATAACTGAAATTTAATTTCCTAGGACCTGACATGGTACACACCACATGATTCATACCAAATATGTTTTTTTAAACAAAGTTAGACTTTTCAATAATAAAGTTCTAGAATAATATGAAGGAGACACTAAAAATAGAAATATATAAATAGTTGGGATTATTCTCTGACTCAGAAGTATGATTTTTCTAAAAAGAATAAAGATTTTGCAATTAGGTGTATCTCAGTTAAACAGCAGGCTTATCACCTCTTAGTGGACTATTCTTTGATTAACCTCTTAACTTCTCTGAACCTTTGCTTTCTTAACTCACATACAGACCATGACACCACTCCCCTAGGATGGATGGATAGGATTAATGGGAACATATAAGTTCACAGGGGTCTAGTTTGTGGCTATTGACACGCCATAGATCTTGAGTCCCTCACTTCTGACAGGCCAGGAGCATCTCATGGCAATTTTACCTACCAGGGGAGATGCCCACAATATCTCTAGTGACAAAGAAAGGCAACAAGCTGGCTATATACTCTAATAGGAATGATGCCTGACATAAACCTAAGTGACAATCTTGAGCCTAGATTCTCAATCAGAAGTCAGCAAGTGATATCACATTTCCCTCATGACCAGGTATCCTTTGTCTTTGCTCAGCTGACTGTTTTATTGAAACTACATCAGCATATCGAAGACATTCCCTATCTGCCCATGATCAAGGCTCACTTTAGACTCTGGACAGCCATGGAGAAAGGGACATAGTAAAAAATAGTATGTGTTTCCTAAAACCTCACTTCTGGAACTTAAATTATCTACAAATTAGTCATAACTCTATCACATGTACCTTTCTGGTCATATGAATAAAATCATTAAAACACACACACACCAAAGTGTGTCTGTTCATGAATTGAATGTGTATTTCAGGGCTGAAGTTCAGATCCTCCTACCCCTAACTGATAAATTTGGGACTTAACTGTGTCCAAAACACCATGGGCTAAAGGCCTCATTGCCAGCCTCTGGCACTACTAGGAGATAACAGAATGACTAAGAAGCTGAGCCTAGTAGAAGGAAGTTAAATGCTGGGATACCTGAGACTGTAAAGAGAATAAGGGGATCTAGACTTCTTCCAGATGATTGGTAGCCACCAGGAGAGAAGCAGCTTTGCTGAGAAACATCAGCTTCATTAAACTCCATCACATGCTGCCTCAGCACAGACCCAAAAGCGATGAGCCAAAAAGCTGAGAACTCCCAATGGATGAGCCCAAACCTTTTCTCCTTCAAGTCGATTTTCTCAAGAACTTTGTCAAATCCATAAAAAAGGGACTAGCACCTCATTGTTTTCTTAAAGGAAAGCCAAGAAAAGAATTATTAATGGCAGTATGCATAGCTTGAATTAGTTCTCAAATATCATTCCTGTTGTCTGATGGTGTTGATGAAAATTGGAGGCATAAAGTATGAAGCTTAGTAGACTTTCATTTTGCAGATAAGAATGCTAAGTGATAGCCTTTCCACTGTTGCTCAAATTGTTAGTTGGGGTCAGTCTTGTAGGTCTCTGCACATTTCTCTAGATTCCATTTTCTCTTCAAACCTATAATGGCTACCTCTTTTATGGCCTCTGTCTCTCTCTCTCTCTCTGTCTCTCTCTCTCTCTCTCTCTCGCTCTCTTTCTCTCTCTCATCCATTCTTCCCCTGACTCAATCTTCCTAGTCCTATGTACTTTTCTCTCCTCCCCTTCTCTTTCTCCTAGATCCCTCTCCACTTGTCCCTTTCCCCTTCTGTGATGGACATTGTATGAATCTCTTAGAATCATCCTTATATCCTAGTTTCTCTGGCGGTGTGAATTCTCTGGCAGTGTGAACTATAGGCTATTGATCCTTCTTTGCTCTATGTCTAAAATTCATATATGAGTGAGTACATACTGTGTTCCTCTTTTTGTGACTGGGTTACCTCATCCAGAATAGTTTCTTCAAGTTCCATCCATTTGCCTGAGAATTTTAAGATTCCACTGTATTTTTCAGTAGAGTAGTATTCCATTGTGTAAATGTGCCACATCTTCTTTATCCATTCTTCAATTGAGGGGCATCTAGGTTGCTTCCTGTTTCTTATTATTACAAATAATGCTGCTATTAACATAGTTGAATAGATGTTTTTGTTGCATGGATGTGCATCATTTGTGTATATGCCTAAGAGGGGGATTGCCGGGTCCTGTGGTAAACTAATTCCCATTTTTCTGAGGAACCGCCATACTGATCTCCAATATGGCTGTATGAGTTTGCACTCCCACCAGCAGTGAAGGAGTGTTCCCCTTTCTCCACATCCTCTCCAGCATAAGTTGTCATGGGTGTTTCTAATTTTAGCCATTCTTGTAGGAGTAAAATGGTATCTCAAAGTTGTTTTGATTTGCATTTCCCTGACAGCTAAGGATGTTGAGCACTTTCTTAAGTGTCTTTCAGCTTTTCTGATTTCCTCTATTGAGAATTCTCTCTTCAGTTCTGTACCCCATTCCTTAATAGTGATAATGAGATTGATGACTAACTTATCCACCATCATAGAGCCCTCATCTAGTAGCTGATGGAAACAGAAGCAGACACCCACACTAAACACTGACCCAAACTGAAATCCAGACACAGAAAGGGAGGACAAGACCAAGCCACAGAAACCCACAGAGACAGCTTACCTGAACCACGAGGAGCTAATGGGCCCTCAGACTGATAGTTGGGAATCCAGCGTTGGACCAACTCAGACCCCCTGAACATAGGTCTCAGTTAGAAGGCCTGGGCAGTCTAAGGAACCTCTGATAGTGAAACCAGGATGTATCCCTGGTGCACAAAAGGACTTTGGGAGCACATTCCCCATGGAGGGATACTTCCTTAACCTAGACACAGGAGAGAAGGCCTAGACCCTACTCCAAATGACTTGACAAATTTAGATGACTCCTCCTGGAAGGCATCACCCTACATGTGGAGTGGGGGGGGGAATGGAATGGGAGGGTGGTCAGGGGGCATGAGAGGGTGAGAGAGGGAGGGAATGAGGAAAAGAGGGAGGGAGGGAGAGGGAACTGGTATCGATATGTAAAATAAGAAAAATAAATTAAAAAAAGAAAAAAAGAATGCTAAGTGAAGGAAACATCAGAACAGCATTAAGTCTAAGTCTTTCTGTTTACATATGTGCATTATTATGTGGACTTTAAATACATCTACCATTTTCACATTATACTACTTGCAAAGTCACATGATGTATTAGCTATACACTAGCAATGGCTAACAATAACTGGACACTGACTATATATGCAGTATTTTATTTGACCATCACCAGAATCCCAGGTGACATTAGTTATTTTCACCATCTTGATAAGCAAGACAGTTGAAAACTAAAAAGAGTAGCTTACTTGTCAGAGGTACATAATGCTACAGCTACATGGATAAAGTGGGACTTGAAGCCAGCAAGTTCAACATTACAGCCTAATACTAAACCAAGACTCAGGAGTCATTTCCCTGAGGTTCATCCTTTAGGACTCCAGACAATCAGTAGGAAACACATTGGTATAGTGGAAATATAGAAGGCCCAAGGTCAAGGACAGAGGGTGGAGCCAACAGTCCACACTACTTCGGAGACTTCTCAGAGAAACACTGAACAAAGGAGAACTGCCTATCCACGCGGGACCACCCGTAATTCCCACCTGCTTGGTCTCTGACCCCACTTCCAGTCCTCTGCTGGAGTCCCAGGCCCCTCCCAAAGATCCACCTATCTCTGCAGATCCACTCTGAGTTCCCGCCAACTGGCAAGATCCTTGACCCCAAAAGCAGGGCCGCTGCTAAAGAAAGAAGCCTCAGCTGGAGAGTCCCAGTCTCCAGTGAGATACCACTATCCTGCCAAAACTTCCCAAGTTTCAGCTCAGGCTTTGTCCTCTTCCACCAGCCATTGGCTAGAGCCATTGGCTAGTGGCATCTTCTACTGGATCCTCAGCCCTGACCCCATCCCTGGGTCCCTGTCTGTGGAGGGACCTCCTATAGAGCTTGGACCACCCAGAGCTACAAATATTGAATCTCTGACCCACATAAGCCCACCAGGGAAGTACCATAAGAAAGGGGGAGACCCCACCAACACCTACTGGAAGAAGCTATGGGAAGACGGCAATACAAGAAAACACCTAACAACAGAAAGATAAGCATGACACCACCAGAATCTAGGGAATCTACACCAACTAGAACGGAACACAACAACAAAGCAGAGGAAGCAGAAGGGAACGATTTAAAAATTACTGTCATAAAAATGATAGAGGCCCTCAAAGAATATGTGAGAAAATCCCTTAAAGAAATGGAGGAAAAACAAACAAAAAAAGTGGAAGAAGTGAACAAATTCCTTAAGGAAAGTAAAGAAAGTACAGAAAGCCAAGAAAAAAACAATTAAGCAGGTGAAGGAAACGGTTCAAGACTTGAAAACTGAAATAGAGAAAATAAAGGCAACACAACCGAAGAAATGCTGGAAATAGAAAAACTGGGCAAAATATCAGGAACTACAGATGCAAGCATAACCAACAGAATTCAAGAGATGGAAGAGAGAATCTCAGGTGCAGAAAATAAACTAGAAGAAATAGATTCATCCACCAAAGAAAATCATAAATCCAACAAATCCTTAACACAAAACATCCAGGAAATGTGGGATACCATGAAAAGTCAAACCTAAGAATAATAGGCATAGATGAAGGTGAGGAAGCCCAGCTCAAAGGTGCCGAAAACATATTCAACAAAATCATCGAGGAAAACTTTCCCAATCTGAAGAAGAACATGTCCATGAAAGTACTACAAGCATACTGAACCCCAAATAGGCTGTACCAAAGAAAAAAGACCCCTCGACATATAATAATCAAAACACCTAGCATACAGAATAAAGAAAGAATATTAAGAGAAGTGAAGGAAAAAGGACAGGTAACATATAAAGGCAGACCTATCAAAATTACACCTGACTTCTCCATGGAAACCCTCAAGGCCAGAAGGTCCTGGATAGATGTTCTACAAGTATTAAGAGAACATGGATGCCATCCTAGGCTACTATATCCAGCAAAACTCTAAATTATTATAGATGGAGAAAACAAGATATTTAATGACAAAACCAGATTTTCCCAATACGTATCTACAAATCCAGCCCTACAGAAAGTATTGGAAGGAAAACTCCAACACAAGGAAAGTAACTACGCCCACAAAAATGTAGGCAACAGATAATCCAACTACACCAGAATCCAAGGGTAAAGCAGAACAAATATATTCACAATACCTCTGCCAATAACAAACCTAAATCAAACAAGCATCAACAATCAATGGTCCTTACTCACCCTCAACATTAATGATCTTAACTCACCTATAAAAAGACACAGGCTAACAGAATGGATACGAAGACAGAATCCATCCTTCTGCTGCATACAAGAAGCACATCTAAGCTTCAAAGATAGACATTACCTCAGGGTAAAGGGTTTGGAAAAGATCTTCCAATCAAATGGAACCAAGAAGCAAGCAGGTGTGGCTATCCTAATATCTAACAAAAATTAATCAAACCAAAATTAATCAAAAGAGATGAAGATGGTCATTTCGTATTCATCACAGGAGAAGTCCATCAACACAAAGTCTCAGTTCTGAACATCTATACCCCTAATACAAAGTCACCCACATTCGTAAAAGAAACATTTCTAAAACTCAAAGCTCATATAAAACCTCACACACTTATAGTGGGAGACTTCAATACACCACTCTCAACACTAGACAGGACCACAAATCAGAAAGAAACTCAACAAAGAAACAAAAGAACTAACAGAAGTTATGTCTCAACTGGGTTTAACAGACATCTATAGAACATTCCGTCCAAAGACAAAAGAATATATCTTTTTCTCTGTTCCACATGGAACCTTCTCTAAAATCGACCACATACTAGGTGGCATATCAAACCTCAACAGATACAAGAGAATAGGAATAGTCCCCTGTATCTTATCAGACCACCATGCTTTAAAATTGGAATTCAGCAACAACACAAATAGCATAAAACCCTCAAACTCATGGAAACTGAACAATGTGCAATTGCACCACATCTAGGTCAAAGAAGAAATAAAGAAATTAAGGACTTTCTAATAGTCAACGAGAATGAGGACACAACATACCCGAACTTATGGGACACCTTGAAAGCATTGCTATGAGGGAAGTTCATTGCATTAAGTGCCCATATGAAGAAAACAGAGCATAGTCACATAAGAGAATTAACAGCGTAACTGAAAGCTTTAGAACAGAGAGAAGTGAACTCACCCCGTAGGAGTAGACGCCAGGAAATAATCAACTTGAGGGCTGAAATCAACAAAATAGAAACCAGGAAAACAATACAAAAAATCAATGCAACGAAGAGTTGGTTTTTTGAGAAAATCAACAAGATAGACAAACCTTTATCCAAATTAACGAAAAAGCAGAGAGAGCATGCAAATTAACAAAATCAGAAACGAAAAGGGGAACATAACAATGGACACAGAGGAAATCCAGACAATGTTCAGGTCATACTTTGAAAATCTGTATTCCACAAAAATTGAAAATTCAAAGGAAATAGACAAATATCTGGATAACTATCACTTACCAAGGTCAAGGACAATTACCAAGGTAATCCAGTTAAGCTAGTGCATTGCCAAGATACAGGAAGTCAAGGGGCCTGGTGCTGGGATTTGTTCTACAGCAATGAGAGCAGTGTGAAGGGCAGGTCTCCAGTGTTGTCCCCAACCTGTTCTAATATCTGACCTACAAGAACAAGTAATAAACAAGTAGCATCAAGTCTGATTCAGTTCCAGGATTTCTTTGGTGGTTATGGAGAGCTTCTATAGCTGTGCCCATGGCTATAAAAACAGCATCACCCAAGATACCAACACATCTGTGTTCTTTGTTTGTAAGCATTCTCTATTAGGAAAGAAAATGTTTCTATGCAACCTTGTATATACATCACGCAAACGGACTCGATCCTTGTTTCAAGCCACATTTTCTTTTCTCATTAGAAAAGAAAGGAGTTCTGCATAAATTCATGGAAACCAAGTCCTACATGACCTTGATGTTACAGACCAAGTGTAGAGGTTTATTTAGTTTAGCTGATAATGAGACAGCCTATGCTCTATTCCTCTATCTCCTGTTTTTTTCTCCTTGCCTGCCATCTTTTATTTATTTATGACCAGACATTAAGCTCTACATTCCTCTAGCTCTGATTTTGATGCCAGAGTGGGAGCTGTGATGCTAGAATGTTTGTGGGAACCAGAACTGAGCTGACAGTGAGGGGAGGACTGGATATGGCTAAATGGAGGAGCATGGAGCAGCCTCAGGGAAGACTCTGAAGAAGAGATGGTTCACAGTGGGCCAAGAACACCAGACAGACTTTCAGGGATAAGTTTTCTCTCTGTGGTTCTTCAGAGAAAATAGACAGGAATTCAGGGGTTGCATAGCCTCTCATTCTCTGACATTCTAGTCACAGATCCACCAAGAACGTGTTCACTGAATTCATTGAAAAGAAAGAACTGTGCATTTCAATGTTGTTTAGCTAGAGGCAAGTAGTTTGAGCTCTAACACATACACGCACACATTATATTTCATTAACAGTACAATTTCATTAACACATACACTTTCATTATATTTCATTAACAGTATTACCTAGTAGCTCTACCATTGAAGGTTTCTTCTAGAAAACTTATCATTTAAACAATAGTACATATCCTAAGAGTAAAGAACCAGCTTTGCTCACCAAATTCAGATCTGAGACTCTGCACAGTGCCACAAAGGACAGCAGGAAGGAAAGACAGCAGAAGCAAACATTTAGTTTAGCTTGTGGGTCCAAACACTGATTTTTTTTTTTCATGGCACATAGTCCTATACCAGGTCCTGGAAGATGCTTCCAGGCTGTAAAGTAGCTAGTCGTGCCACACATGAGCTTGAGCTGAGCTAACAGAAAACTGTTTGCATTCGTGAGTGAAGCTGGCTCAGGAAGGTTCAGAAACTGAATCCTCTACTCCACAGAAGATTGACATTAGATTCTCAGATGTACACTCACACACATCATCTCAGAAGGCAGTCCAGGATTTAGTGGGAAGTATCTGGGCAGGTTTAGACTCAATGTATTCTTTGAGAATTTGGGCAAGTTGTCTCTGAGCCTATTTTTTGAACTGTGCCAAAATATGCTTCCCTTGCCTGGATGTTATAAGTAGTAGAAATAATGTATGGCTACACTTTTCAGATTAGGCTGGCAAATTCCTAGGAGTATTTGGCAGTATGCTTGGGAGTATGGGAGGCCATGGCATAAACACAGGGCATGTTCCCAGTGTTTCTGTTTTACTCAATGGCAAATCACTTACAACCTATTTTTAAATTAAGTCAACAGAGAGCTGTGCTGAGTAGAAAGAAAAATCTACTGCCATTTTTAAAGCTCAAAATGGTGAGGCATTTCTAGGATAGCAGACAGCTGCTGCATGGTCTATACCACTCATTCCTTAAGGAATACACAGTCACTTTCTCTGTCTCCAGGGTACATTTGAATAAGATTTGAAAATCTTGGTGTGCATGCGAGACCTAGCTGGGGGACAAGTCCTGAAATGGGAATGGTGCAGCTCTCAGACTTCATCTGAGTAATTTCTTTTTGCAGGGGATGATGGTTGATGCAGTAACTCACAACTGGTGCAAGTGCAGAAAATCGGTGTCTGTGCACCTTACAAATGAGGCATCAACCTTATACGCCCTCCCCATGGCTCAGAAATCATTGCAGAAGAGGTAGCAGAAAGATCTCAAGAGCTAGTGTTTGGGGAGAACCAGAGGAAAAACTATGTCTTCTGAACGTGGTAGGCACACTGCACTCATGAACTCACAGCCACTGTGGTTGCTCGCATACAACTTGCACAAGATCCAGCCGGTAAGCATTCCAGCATGGAGGAAAGCGCTTCATGAGGAGCTATGGCTAGTTGGTGGCTTTTAGGGAGTCAGCTTTCTCTAAGTGTGTGGTTCTGGGTGTGCCAAGCACACTCCAGTGGATGGTCTCATATCCAGACATACACAGAGAAGAACAGAGCTGACAAAATATCAACTTAAAAAAAAAAGATGATACAAAATTAGAGAGTGTAGGGAGGTGAGAGTGGATCTTAGAGCAGTTAAAGAGGGGCATTAGGGGTAAATACTATCAAAAAAATCGTATGAAATTCTCAAAGAATTAATTAAAAAGACATTTTAAAACAGAAATAAATATTTTGAAAAGTCATAGCATGGATCTTGGCATGGTAAGTGACCAATAATTGGCAAATACTAGTGTTTAATATTTCTAGAACATGATCATGTCTTTAGTTACATGTCATATCTCATCTGTGGACAGTATTAGGTCCTACAAGGAGTGTCCAGGTCTAAGAAGGATGAAATAGAACTAGAGTGTGTCTAGACTGAAGGGTGATGGTTAGGTTGGTGAGAGGTTTGAGGACCCCATTCGCTGTAGTTACTGTTTTTGAAGGTTCTTTAGCCTGAGAAGAGAACATATGAGGTTTCTCTATCATGGGAAAAAGATGGCCAGCCAAGGTAGAGTATGAAACCAGCAGATGAACTCTATATGAAGAACCACCTTATGATATTTGGACTCTGACAATGGGAAACAGAATGAGTTCAACTTTGTGCATTGGCTCCATAATAGCTTTGTGAAGTTTGAGCATGTTAACATTCTTTATTTTAATTTCTTCACCTGTAAAATGGTATAAAAGCTCTGCCTTAGAGCTAAAGATTTGGTGAGATAGCCTGCTAATTCTTGTCACATTTGGACAACATCAACGTGAAGTTAGTTAGGAACAGAAGAAAATAAAGAATGTGTGACCTATTGAAAATGTAATGTCATAAAAGCAGAAGAAACCAAGAGTCAAGCACCAGCAAAGTGGCCTGGTGGCTGGGAGGGAGGAGGGCATGCTTTGAGGAAGAGATAAGTGTCCTCAGAGACAAGAGACTAAGGCTTCAGTTCAATGGCAACTGACAGGGTCCACGGAATGGTGAGTGACACCGAGTGGAGTGGAATCAGAAGTCAGATGTAAATATTATAAGATGAACTGAGTGAAAGAGTTGATATAATTCTTTCTAGCTGCTTGACTATAAAAGACAGGAAAATTATGTCTAAAAAGGAATACATGATTTTTGAATAATTATTTTTAAAGAAAAATGGAAATTTATAGTTTGCTGACAGCTTGTAGATATAAAATGAAAAATAAATAGATAAATTGAAGAATTGGGAAATGGAGAAAGAAAAAGGGATAAAGATAGAATATGTTGGAAAGGTGGGCCCAGACTTCTCTTTAGAGGTCAGCCCTAGAGTGAATGACATCCTTTCTTCTGAGATGTCATGCAGGGAACCAGGAGAAGGGAGAAAAAACAGGTAAAAATACAGATAAAAGTGTATTTTAGGCTCACAGAATATATTCTGGGGGCTGTGGCATGAGTAACATGGAAAAAGATATGAGAAGAGAGAGCAAGAAGAAGTGAGCTATGAACAAGAACCTCAGCAGCCCCAGTCAATCCTTGTTCTGGACAAAGGGGAAAGGCCAACATTTCCCACCTTCCTTGGCAGAGTTCAGCATGAGTCCTTTAAACTCCACATGAAAATGGCCACCATTGCACCATCATGGAAGAATCATTTCCAAGGAAAAGGCCTCTGTGCCCCAGAGAGTACTTCTTCCCGGTTAGTCCTTGGCGTTTCACCCAGGTTGGTGGCTGGAGCTGGCATGGCTGGCAAATGTTCTGAGTGGTGGCTTTGTTGTTGTAGAAGATCAGGTCTCAAGAGGTTCTGATTAAAAGACATAATTTTTCTTTCCATTCTCAGACGTGTTTTAAGGGAAATGCCCAACCCATCTGAGTCAATATTGACTTGTCTTTCTCAGAAGAGATGCCTTCAACCACAGATCCTACAAAGAAGCTGTACCTCAGCTGAAATCCTCCATCAGGAACAATAAAAAAAAAAAATGGGAACTTGACAGAACTGGTATCAAAATGCAATTGAAAACTAATTTGGTTGAAAATTATCCAGCATTTTCACATGTTGGCTCAGATGCCCTTTAGTATGTGGTGCTTTCATTGGGCTATAAATTTCATTCCCTTGAAAGGCAATGAATAAATTTAAAGTAAACTAAAATATGTGGTATTTTCTGGGGGCTAAAGTTACAATTATAATTATTTCCATTTAAGCTATGTTTTATATCAGGATTCTTTTCTTTTTCTTTTTACAGTGTATTCCTTCCTCCCAACAATCCTGGGGATTATGTAGCCATTGCTTCTTGTTCAAAGTCTGCTCAATGAAAAAATAGAAATTAGTAAAGTTCACCCAAAGCCACATAACAAAGACACTTGGTATCAAAGTGTGGGCCTGGAATCACATGTTCTTATCATGAGTTCCTCTTTCCCTGTGTTTAAAAAACTAGAGGCTTAGTTATGGCTACCTCATAAATGAATACTAAATTGAAAGACACATTTGAAAGTGGCATATAATTTGGGAAAGAGGCTGAAGCAGGACTAGCAATGCTGTGGAGAAATTACAACAGGGAAGCAGTAGGCTTTGGTGATGGAAGGCACAGAGGTCAAGGTTCTTGGTTACACTGGTTTAACATGAATGCAGCAACAAAGAAAAGATGTGAGCAGAAACTGAAGAGCTGAACCTACTAAACCTTGTGAAGACTTGGAGAGAAAGACAGAAAAAAACTTGTGGACAAAAATACATACATACAAGCATATGTACATATATACGTACATACATGTATAGCATGCCAGAAAGAGTCTGGTCAGACATCATGTCCCATATCTGCCCTGTTGAGCATGGTCTCCTTTCATCGCTCCTGTAAATTCTAAAAGTCAGCTGATCAGAGGAAGCAACTTGGAGGGAGGATCTCATCATGCACTGTATCTGTGCACCATCCAACCAGCTCCCTTCATTTCCACAGACACACTGAAAAATTTCCAGATGTGAAAACAAACTTCATTCTCAGGAAAGCATGCAAGATAGCCACTGCTCACCTCAGGGAGTCTGTTTAAATGCTGATTTATCCTGCTTCGTTTTCTCACGGAGTT
The DNA here is from genome assembly GCF_943737965.1 of Phodopus roborovskii. NCBI lineage: Eukaryota > Metazoa > Chordata > Mammalia > Rodentia > Cricetidae > Phodopus > Phodopus roborovskii. The sequence goes on along the minus strand of NW_026126417.1, from coordinate 5,893,286 downwards.
AGTTCATCTAGCACCTCCTCATATTTAGGTAGTGGACTTTTCTCACTGGCATATTTTCATGTCCTGACACAGCAGTCTCGTTCTCATGTATACTTTTAGCAATTCTCTCACTTGCTGAAAATACCCGGGATTCGGTCGTGATTCCCCAACTGTTCAAATCCTACTTGCTGAGAACCGAGTCTGGCATACTGGATGACTACCGCTGAATGGAGTCCTACCCCTCCCAAGAATCTTCTCTGATGCATCTGACCCTCACTAATATCCCACATTCTACTGTCCCCAACCCATAAACCACAGTTTATTGCCTAGTTAACAGCTATAATTACAAGGTTCATTAATCAGCTGATTGGTATGGGAATATGCGTAGGCATGCCAGAGTCAGCTCTGGTGTGCCAGCAACGCCATAGTCTAAGCTGCTACTTTTGAATACGTAGGATAAGTGAGAGCCAATCTTGAATGAGGAGGAGGCATCTCAATGGATTTAAATTTCCCAAGTCCAGTTCGAACTGAATGATGCAAGAAAGAACAAACTCTGAGCAGGAACTGAACAGCTGAACCTACCAAGCCGTATGAGGACTCGAAGAGAAAGATGGGGGAAAAAACTGTTTAGACAAGGGGAGAGCCTGGGAACCTGAGTGGGCATGTCCACTCGGAGGGGACTCTGTACAAGTCAATTGTCTGGCTGTTTTGCTTTCTTCCAGTGCAGCAGTTCAGCAAGCTATTTGGGTAATAAGTAAGGTCTGGGTATCTGTAAACTGGAAGATACCCTGTCCCTCTCTGTTTCAATAGTGTAATAGTAGTGCACATCACTTAACAGTTCAGTTTCTGGGGTCAGGAAATGTGTGATTCAGAAATGTGGTAACTCAGAACCCAACCAGTACCACTAAGCATCAATTTTCTCTTTCAAAAATGAAAATGATGAATGCACTCACCCCATAAGGTCTTTGTGAGGAATGATGGGACATGTGATGCTCTGATCCCAGGGCCTGGACTATGAACTACGCTCAGTTATTCTGAGTGGATTGTTATGAGGACAAAGTGAGAAAAGGTAAGGCATCCGGCTGGTAAGCCTATGTTGGGGGAGGCACAAGGAAAACTGGTGGAAACATGACATTCTTTCTTTTCTTTTCTTTTTTTTTTTTTTTTTCTGTTTTTGTACTTGATTTAACTGTATAAAAATATAACTGATGAACTTAAAATGTTCAGGATGTTGGCATTTTTCCCCTCGGTTTTTGGCTGCAATTTCTTGTGTTCCCAATGAAGAGCATTTCCACAGTCCTAACTGATCACCAACTTACTGCAGCTTGGCTCAGGCCTGAATGTGGTCCACCGTAAGCTGTTTCGCCTGAGTGACTCAGCATAGTAGGCCCTTTTAAATTTCTCTCTCATTCCCCAGCCAAAAATCTCTCCCACCTCTCTCTGCCTTCTGCTATTGAGATTGCATTTTGTATCATCTACTGGGAGATAACACAGTTAAATTGATGCTGGGAACCTTATAAGGGTATAAACACTTTGCAGAATGGACGTCATAATAGCGAATCAAGGGCTAGTGCCAATAATAGATTTTCTTGGGTTTCTTTTTTTTTTTTCTCTTGCACATTCTGCAAGGCTCTTTGAGTGGGGCTGAAATGACATGGTAGCCCCAAAATAGTCCAGGGAGTCAGACTGAAGAAGGAGTCTCAAGCAGGCAGGCAAACCAAATACAACCCACACCTTCTCAGCCCAAATTTATCTCTTGGGACTTTCTTGTGGCCTTTATTTGAAGCAACAGAAAGATGGCTGTGGTGTTGGATGGCTGTGGGTCTTGTTTCCAACTTCATATTATGTGCATGACCTTGGGCAAATTATCTACTTTCTGAGCCTCCTGTTTCTTTTCTTTGCAATGAGCAATAATGTATAGATAAGGGGCATGATTCAAATCCCCAGCACTGACTTAAAAAAAAATTCAGGCCTGATGGATTGTGACTGTAATCCCAGTAATAAGGTTGCAGAGACAGGTGGATCTCAGAGGCTGGCAAGGATGAAACTCTAGCTAAACAGGGAGTTTAAGGTTCTGTGAGAGATCCTGTTTCAAGAAACAAAAAGAAAGTGATAAAGAAATATATCCAAAACCATCCTTTAGCCTCCATATGCATACACACAGGGAAGTATACATGCACACACATGCATTCTACACACACACACACACACACACACCACACACACACACACACACACACACACACACATACACACACGCACACATGCACATACTTGTTTTTTAAGGACCATAAAGAGCTAATAACATTGTAAAAATACTTGACACTCAGTAGGTGCTCAGAACTTGTCCACTTCTTTAATATCTCTTTCCTATAGTAACTCAGATGTGCAGCTTCCAATGAGTCTAGGTTGGTATAACAGACAACAAAGTCCCTTCCCTAAGTCAAGCTTGGGATATGCTGTATATGGTGACTGAGAAAGAAAGGAAGGGAGGGAGGGATGGAGGAAGAAAGGAAAAAGAAAGAGAGAAAGAAAGAAGACTATTCCCTTCAGAGTAATTGTAGTTCTGTTTTGTAAATTTTTGGCTTTGTGTAAATATTTGGCTTTGTGTACTTGGCCATTTCCACATTTACCATGCCTTCTTTTCTAGCAATTATTTACTCTGTGCTTAATATATTTTATTTTACTCAATCCTGCAATATTTCCTATATAATAAAATGAGCATCTTAGCTTTAAAATAAAAAGAACTGAAGGACAGGAAAATTCTATAACATGCCCATAGTTCCAAGGAATTAAGGGTGAAACTTGGGTTTGATCTTAGTTCTGCCTGATCCCAGCATCCGTGTTACTAACTGTCAGGACATTTGCCCTACTATGTCTGAAACCATTTTTAACTAGGAGATATAACTCATGCCTAAATTCCAGGTGTTTCTATAGAAGAGCACATGACATCAAGAACTCAAGGGGCTTTATATATTAAGAAGTTATTTGCCCTGGGGAGCTACTGGCAGTTTTTGGAGGCAAGGTAGATATTTTTTCCCCAGTGATATAAAGACTGTTGCATTCCAGCAAGTAAATTCCCACCCATGCTCATGAAAGTTACCCTAAATAAACTCAGCAGGACACACATACAGAGAGAGAAGAGAGACAGACAAAGACAGAGGGACATGAAAATTGGAAGAGAGTTGTTGGAATTTTCTGTGGGAGATGAGGTGGTAAGATACTGACATGCATAAAACTGTCAAAGAATAAAAATATCAAAACAGAATTTTTAAAAAGATGATTTACTGTAAACAAATGTACCTATTATTACAAAGGGCATAGTGACCTCTTTGGTCTCTACAAAACCATCTCTGTCCCTAGCAGAAATCAAAGCTATAAGTCACACAGTTCTTTCTGCACTGAGCACTTTGCGACAGAGACCATGGTGGCTTTTGCAGATCCACATCTGTGTCTCGAGTAGGGTAGAGTGCACACTAAATCTGTATTGATACTTGGGAAACCACGCTGTGCTTAAATTAGCCCTCAAAGAATAAAAGCTTCTCCAAGACAGGGTGCCCTTCGAAGCATCATTCCTCTCGCTGCAGACAACTGTGTTTGAAAGCTGTAACAAGAAGCCTGGAATGCATCTCAGACCCCTCCCACCCCGTACTAACTGTGTCTCCCTATCCCACAGTCCCTGGCATCCTGTATTCACATTATATCAAAGCTCCTTGTCACTATTTGTAGCCCAAACAACATATAAAATCTATTCCAAGATTTTTTTCCAGGATATTCTATTTGAATGTTTCTTATGTAGAAATCACAATGTCTGTCAAAGGGCAGGGGAGTGGGCAGAGGCATTTAATTAATCAGAGAGGCCCAAGGCATCATTATAATTCCATTATAATGGAATCAATTTTCCAGATTCATGAAAGCCACAGAAATAGCATCCAAACTTTGTGTTTTATCTTATTTCATTAGGATCACTTCTCCAAATGCTTGGTGACCCTGAAATTCCACCCGACCTTATTGGGCTTTTGCACGAATAGTCATTTGTTCTTGAGAGTTCATGCTCACCTTGCCCTTTTTTTCTGAGGCACACACTCATGTATCACACACACAGAGAGACACACACACACACAATTCCCATGGAAACCAAACAAGGCCAAAAAATCGAAAGGCAGTACAGAAACTACAAAAGAGCTCGCGGCCTGTTTTCTGATTCTCTCCAAAGCTACACAGCACCAAGACCCTTTTCAGATTTCTGTAAGCCTGTGAGGAGTCTATATTATTAAACCTAGTGATGGAGGGTGAATCCTTTAAGTTGAGACTAAATAATCATGTAATGGAGCATTACAGTAAATGCCTGAGATAGGCTAATTTTAAAACAACCAAGCAGCTATTGGAGAGAAATCACTTCTGACCTTTAATCCAAGAATCGCCTCTGCTCAATAAAATCAGAGGTGTGGGATGCAAGAAGAGGAGCTCACAGGAATAAAAATGATCATTAAATACTTTCCATTCTTTCTGAATCCATACCCTAAAGTGCACCCACACAATAGAAAACTAAACTCTTGAAGAGTAGGAGTGGTAGGTACTGACTGGGAAATGTCAAGGAAACATGGTTACAGTAAAAAGAACTCCAAGGATCTATTTTTGCATTAACATACTTAAGTAAAAATAATTATTTGTAGGAAAAGCATGCTTAGACCCATATTTATGTACAGATAGAGGAAAAGAGTGCCAGAACATGAACCAAATAGCTTCTACTGGTTATTCTGTGGAATCAAATTAGAAAGGACATTTATTTCCATAAAATTTCTTTTTCTTTCACAATAAAAGTTTACTGTATTTGTAAAAAAATTTATAAAGCTAAGCAAAAATATATTCCTTTGCTCTCTAGGTACTGATAGCCTTGAGATTAGGGGGACCCCTGTAGTGGCATTTATAATGGCATGCCCTGGGGCTTTTATCTTCTCATATAAATAGATGTATCCGGAAACCCAGACTAGCCACATTATAGCCACATTTCTTTTTCTTCTATTTTTGAACCCCCCAAACCCACAATGACTTATGTTCATCATTTCTGGTCCAATGGTGGCCAAGTGGGTAGATGGCAGGGTTCCAGGCCCTGGTGGATAGCAAGACTTTAGTGACCAAAATGTTAAAGACCCTCCTACTTCTACTACTTTCATGTTTATTTTTTACTCTTTTGCTTTAGCAAAATATCTCTGCTGACTTGTTGTGAAGGGTCATCTGTCAGTGATCAGCAGTGCTGTTAAGGGCCAGTCATCCTTTTCCAGGGTGGATACCAGACCCTTTTCACAAAGGAATAACACCTAAGATATAGGGAGTAGTTCTGCCTGAGAGAGACATGGAGAGGGTTCCCAGACCTATTTCTTGGCAGGATTTCTGACTGACAAACAGAAGTGTCCCACATTGGATGACCAATAAATAATTTGGGATAAAAAGTAGCAACCCCAAGTACCTTTTTGACAGGCATCCAGAAAACCTATGAACCCCTTTCTATCAAGGCTGCCATGTTTCCTAGATGCCAGATCTGTTCTACTGAACTTGGAGAAGCCTTTCTATCCCTTTTTCCTACAGGAGGAACTCACGATTTCCCTGAGAACTTGTACTTAGAATTTATATTTAAAAATTCAAAATGTAAAGCACCAAAGCGCTATAGTTGTGAACGCACCTGGTATATGCCAACTAGCAAGAGGCCAGTCTTCAAAAGACACAGAGAAGTTGTTGGAAAAGAAGCAGCAGGGAGCATGACAGGGCACCACACACAAAGACATATACTGCTTGGTGCTCTTCGCTCTGGAGTTCTCTATGGTCCTCTTGTATCTCCAAAATAAAATCTATAATCTGCCTGTCATAGTTTGCGTGGATTTTTCCAAGTAGAAGTTTTAAAAACCTTTGTTATAGCAACCTGGAGCCAAACTGTGTATCTGGTAGAAACCTTTTAGTGGTTAGTGCTTTGATTCAGCATCATTGTATCAAGCCAGTTTAAAGATAACTTTCCAAATAAGTATCTGGGCAAATGCCATTCCCTATCATCTAATGTAATCACTACAGTGATTGGATGTTGACATATTGTCAATCCCTATCATCTAATGTAATCACATAGATTGGTTGTTGACACAGTTGGGTCCCACAGACAGAGATTTGTTTGTACTATTGCATTAATTACCTCAACTAACAAAGAAATAAGATCTGACATACCCATTTTACAGATGAACACTAAGTGGTAGTGGCAGAAATGAGGACTGTGTGACTTATAACATAACCTGTGAATCAAAAATTTGAATGTAACTTGGGTCTTTTAACTGTAACTCCTCCTCATGAATTCAAATAATTATGATAGACGGGAACTGGTCACATTGTAAAAATCACATTCGTCTTCTATTGTGTGCAATGTGATTCAACTGTTACAAGCCAAAGGATGTGTCAATGATGCAGCAACTTCTGGCAACTCTAAGGTATAGACAGCAATTCCATTTTTATTGGTACAGATTGTTTATGCTAAGGGCAAGATGGTATTTGACCAAAAAAATAATAATAATGAGGCCTCATTTTTCTGATTTTCTCATTTTATGTTCAGAAATAAACAAGGACTAAGGAGATGGCTTGAATGGTAAACACACAAGCATGAGGATTTGAGCTCAGGCCCCCATCACTCACATAAAAAAGGTATCACCGCAACACACAACTGTCATCCTAACACCAGAAAGGTAGAGAAGAGAGGATCCCGATAGCCTTCCTAGACAAATTGATGAGCTCAGCCTTCAGTGAGAAAGTCTGTCTCAAAGAGTGAGATGGGAAGCCATTAAGGAAGACACCTGCCATTGGCCTCTGGCTCCTGCCACAAGGGTGTGCATTTACACATGCATGTGTACTCACAAGAACATATACCATACAACAACAATAACACACACACACACACACACACAGAGAGAGAGAGAGAGAGAGAGAGAGAGAGAGAGAGAGAGAGAGAGAAGAAAGACCCCCTTTCTGCATTTGCATTTGGGTACATCTATTGAAGAGTGTGAAACCTGGGACAATGGCAGCTTACTAAGAGCACAATCATATAAGTCTAAAGGCTAACCCTCTGAAGAAAACACTAGAGAAGGGTGAACGGGAGCTGCTGGTGTCAGTGAAGAAGGCTCTAGGTTAATTCACTGTCCTCTCTTATTTAAAATTTAAAAAAAAACTTTCAAGCTACTTTTGTGCCATATCTTCTGTGAATTGCAGGTGACATTTTATCTTAAAGAAGAGTACCTTAATTTGTAGGGTTGAACATGAAAATGAAAAGGGCAGTGGCAAATGGTCAACAAAAAGGACCATCCTCCTGCAATTGTGTATGCAACTCAGGAGTCCAGAGCATGAGTCCCATTGTTTTAAAATCACATTATGTTGTCTGCATGCAGCAGGAGGAAAAGTGATGGCGTTTCCACGGTGACTCAGACCTTCCCCTTGAAAATTCAAGGAACCCTCAAGTGCGTCCTTGCAGGCAACCTTCCTTCTGTCAGGGTTGTGTTTATCCAGGGCTGTGCTTGAAAACTCTCATCCTTCTTTTACGCTTGACTTGTCCCAGTGTCTCCCACCTCCTCAACTCTCACCATGAGGAGGCCCAATGTTATTCCAAGCTTCTCCCACCTCCCACATGCTTCCAGGCCTTGGAAGCAGACACTAAGGTGCAATGACCTCTCTAACTAGTATTTTTACCACCCATTGATGGGTGACTAAAATGGTCTTATGTAAAAATACGATTCTCCATGCTAGGAAAGGTTAAACAGAAAATTCAACCCTAGGCAGTTAAGACAGGCAAATAAATCTGGATTTGAAAGCCAGCTGAGGCCCCAGAAGCCATGTGACCTTGGACAAGTCACAGAACTTCTATGGAACACAAGCAGTTTGGTTTTTGTATTGTTTTGTCCTGAGAATAGAAACAATGCCCCTTGCCTGTTTCCCTGCTTAATGCATAGGACATAGTTAATAATAATAATAATAATAATAATAATAATAATAATAATAATAATAATAACTCATACCTAAACACAGGGAATATGATGACCACAGAACAGGACTGGAGTATGTGAGGGCTAGTTCACAAATAGAAGTTTTCAATGTTGACTAGAGCGGAAAAGCTAGGAACAAAGTTAATCTAAAAAAGCCCATAGTATCTGAGTGATTCACTCAAGGAGGCTTGAGAAAACAGAAAAAAAAATCCATTGGACTAAATGCCTTTGTCCATAGGGCCTGTTTATAAGCCTGGGCTTTAACTATGTTGCCTCATGTGGGATTTCCCACCAGCCTTGTTGGGTGGACATTTTCTTTTCTTTTCTTTTTTTCAACCTAACGTTTTTATTGATTCTCTAAGAATTTCACAACATGCATAGGACTCTTCATTCTTCCATTTCTTATAGCTTTATCCTAGCAAAAGGTCCTAGATAGCACATACAAATGGGGCTGAGGGGGACCACAATAAAACAGATGTTCTATAAATCCTGTTAAATAATGAACAAAAGAAACCCACAGTATAGCCAATGCAAATTTGTAACTGCAAAGTCTTGGACAAGTTTTTCAAAGATATAAACTTTATTCTCAACTGTAAAGTAAGTAAGCCTGTCCTGTGTAGCTTGGGGTTGTAGACACAAGGTGATGATAATTTAAAAAAGAAAATCAGGGACCGAGCTGAGAATGCAGTCATCACTGGTATAGGGACTGGTACCTCCTGAGTCCCCAAGTCTTCTTTCCCACTTATAAAGTGAATGTTCTCTTTTGTTCTTCAGTTGCAGATTAAAGAGTATGCTACTGGGCATCTGATGTGGAACCCTGAATTATTTGGTAAGTATGTCACATGAGGTTGAAACAGCACAAGAGTGCAGAGATCCCTATGGCCTTTCTTTCTCTCCCTTCAAACTCACATGCTCTAAGGACCCTACCATCTTGAAGGGGGTCTCCTGGGTTTCAGATCTGTGCTAAGAAAACAAATTATCCAAGCATTTTAGTAATCTGTACTAAATCTTTCCTAGAATTATTAACCTTCACCACCCTCTTGAATAAGTGTTATTACTAACAACTTCTACAGAGGAAGAAACAGACATACAAGAATCTTAAAAGAAGCCAGGTGGTGGTGGCACATGCCTTTAGTCCCAGGATTCAGGAGGCAGAGGCAGGTGGAACTCTGTGAATTCGAGACTAGCCTGGTCTATAAGAGCTAGTTCCAGGACAACCTCCAAAGCCACAGAGAGACCCTGACTCGAAAAACAAAAACAAACAAACAAACAAAAAAAAAAAACAAGAAGCTTAAAAGATGTAAAGAGTTATGACTCCTAAGAGAATAAGCTTAAAAGAATGGGAATCCCCAATGATAACTAGTCTCCTGACCTCCACCCAAAAATAAAACTAAAAGCAAGCAGAATTTAGCAGCTTGCCTTTCAAAGAAATGCCAGCCATAGGCCGAGTGTTACTGCTGTCCAGAAAATGCTTGTCCCAAAAGTGATTTATAAGTGCCGAGCCAAGTTTCTTATGTGGCTTTCATATCTGTAAAATTAAGTAAAATGCCTAGAACAATCTATGTTATCACATGTTGATGATACCAACATACATGAGAATTCCTTCACAGGGGCTGCCACAGAGGACCTGTGTGTAAGCAGAATCATGGAAGGTTATGTAAGCTCCTATGGCTCTAAGAAGCATATACGCCAGAAGCCTGGACTTCACATTTGATGTGTAAATTAGGGCAAATGAGTGTCTGTATACCCCTGAGAAACAAGTATGTTATAGACAGTCTCTGTTGATGCTGAAGGAGACAGACCTGATCAAAACAGAACAATCGCAGTACATGGAATGTTGGAGCACAGATTCCCACATTTTCCTTTAGTCCTGGTGGATGCCATTTAAGCAACAAAATGTGATTCTTGTTTGTTCTTGTTACTTCTCAACTGCTTAATATGTGCCAATAATCTATCGAAACCTTCATGGATATGTATTGAGTCTCTTGGTACCCCTTTCTCAGTCAAGCAACATTCATATGGCAACAGATCCCAGGCTGCCGCTTCCTTTCTTCTTTCATTTTGGGGAGTGTGTTCACTAGGACACACAAGTATCATGTAGCTAAGATTGACTTCAAACTCACTGTGGTCATAGCTAACTTTGACCTCCTGATCTTCCTGCCTCTACCTTCCCAATGCTAAGATTACAGATATGCATATCACATCCATCTTATTTTCCTTCTTTCACTTATTAAAAAAAATGCTGGGTTTCTATGATGCATTCTTCCTCAAAACACTCATTTCATATAGATTTACTAGGTACCTACTAACCACATTGTCCATTTTCTCAGGTAATCCAAGCACATTGACTTTGCTTTCTACAAATTTACTTAGCCTGTGGCATTTAACTCCTAGAGTCTAAGCCAAAAGCCTTCACAGAACAAAACCTCAACAACAATGCTTTGGGTAGCTGGAAAATGCTGAGCATACATGAAAGATTTTAGTGGAAATTAATTTAAGTGGTTTTGTCTACAAAAAGTAACTAAAAAGTATGGAATGGGTTGATGTTGTTGTAAACTGAGAGTGACAAGGAATAAACAAGGCTCATAAGGCCAGTTGATGCAATCTCCCATAAATAATTATGGTTAAATTGAGAAACATACTATAGTATAATTTAGGAGCTTGCTATACGATGTTTTTCCCTATATGTATTCAGGGTGTGCAGTTCCAAGAACAACTGTGACTGGACTTCAGAAAAATATATATTTATATTATTCCATCATCATCTTCTCCATCAGCATCAAGTGTCAGTTCCTTGCCATGTAGACTGTGAAGCCCATGTGATCTGTGGAGCTCACAATTAGTCATACTTCCTGGTGTACATGCCAGGATTTTCCCACTTGATGACCAGAGTTCAAATAGTCTTGATTTCCCAGGTAGACGAAAATGATACTCATTACCATCAGTTTGCACCAGTGTCTCTGAACAGAAACCACTAATCTGAAAGAGCATCTACTTCCCTTTTTGAGGGCTCCTGTGATGTCAGGACCCATAATTCATCATTGCCAAATGTAGAAAGTTGGCATTTGTTTCAGAAAATGCCAAATGTGTTTTCCTTGCATATCTGCTGCCACATTAGTGATCTGTCCTTAGATCTCCTTGAAAAAAAGGAAGAAATAAGAATGCAAGCAAAACTGTCTGTGTCTTGCTTCCTGTATGAGCTGAGATAAATTATTCACCCTCCTGAGACTAAAAGCGTTGATATAAGCAGTACAAGTATAAATGTTCTCTGATAATAATTATTGTAAAGACTCATTGTAGTACCTAGTGACTAATAAGTAATAATATGATTGTGAATATTATTGTTAATTCTATTGACAGTTCTTACAAGGTGACTCAAAATAATAAATTTTAGATTTGCCTAGGTTGGCTTAATTATATTACCTTTCAAATGTACAATCTTATGGATCAGGATATAGCTTAGCTGATCAATGTTGGCCTATCCTGCATAAGGTCCTGGGTTTGATTCTGAGCTCTGCATAAACCAGTCATAGTGGCACAAGCCTGTCATTCCTGCACTGTGGAAATGGAAGCAAGTAGATCAGGATTTTAGGGCCACCCTTGACTTAGCAACTTCATGGCCTATGGGCATACATGAGACCCTGTCTCAAAAAATATAACTTCCTTATTTCCATAAACGTTACATGTTGGATATCACACTTAAGCATGTTTCAGAATCCCAGGAGAACATTCTAAAACACTGATCACTGTAGCCCATTCTAGTGGTAGATCCAAGAAAGAAACTGAGACTTCATATTCCTAACAATTTTCTAGTTGATTTGAGGCAACACTTTGAGAGTTCTTAAGAGTCAATTTATTAATAATTTATTTAACAGACATTTATTGTGTGCCTACTGTTTGCCAAGGAAGGAAGGAAAATAATGAATAAGGCAAAGTCTCTGGCCTTGATGAAGCTTGCATTATCATGGTAAAATAGAGAATAGGTAAACTATAAATAAATAAATTATCTCATGTAACTGAACATGTTAAAGGGTTCGTGATTTACTGGGGTTCATTGAAAAAGATATTCCAGATATTGCCATTAGGGGAAAGCATCAGTGAGCAAGAGGTATTTTATCAAAACATGTTAAGAGGAAGGAAAGTATTTGCTCCAGGGAAAGGACATTGTAGTGAGAGAGCTTCATGGCAAAAATCGAAAGGGAGGAAAATTTGAAGATTTCCAGGTACAGACAAATGTCAGTGTAGCTGACTGCTAAGTGGGAGGATGGGGAGCTAGCATGGGACAGACAAGCATAGGGCCCAGGCTATATAGGGGCCCACAAATATGGCTGCATCTTATTTGATGCCCCTGGAGGAGCTTACATAGTCAGGTGGCATAATTTGACTTGCATTTCCCTGCAGCCCTCCGGCAAGGAATAGAAACAGGTGGTAATGCTAAGGTTCTCCAGGTATGAGATGAGGAGGTTTGGGCCTGAATGATCAAGCTCACATTATACAGGCTGAGAATCCCTCATGTTAAATGATTAAAACCAGAAGTGCTTAGGATTTAGATTTTTTTTTTAAGATTTTAGAAAGTATACATATATATATATATATATATATATATATAAGATACAGTGATATTTATGATTTATTAAAGCTTTCCTGAGAATTCAGAAAGCAAAGTAAACCTTAAGCTATAGAGATCAGGCAGTAGTGGTACACAGCTTTAGTCCAGTACACATAAATAAGAGGTAGATGGATCTCTGTAGTTCAAGGCCACCATGGCCTACACAAGAGTAAAGAATAATAGAGCTCATGGCTTTGATTCCAGAATCTGGGGTCACATGCATTTAATCACAGCATTAGGGAGGTATATAAGACAGGAGCAAGGTCTCAGAGCTGGGATTTATTCTACAGCCACATTGAGGATAGGAAGATATTGAAGTCTCAGGATTCTCTAGCCATGCTTAGGAGAGGTTACAGTCTGAGGTTTGGTGAAGCCAGGATCATCTTTCAATCTGAGGTAAAGTAAGAGCTAGTGGCTGGCTGCTTTGCTTTTCTGATCTTTAGCTTGAAGCTTGAACCCCAATATCAGTCTCTGGATCATTTATTTTTCATGTTACAATAAGATATCTTGAGGATGGTACCTAAGTCTGAACATGAAACTCATTTATGTTTCATATGTTCCTTCTATGCATAACCTAAAATTAATGATAATGCAATAATTTTAGCATGCAGTTTGAAAGCATATCATCATATTAGGTCATATAAAGAATTTTCCACTTTATTTACCATGTCAGTTGTCCAAAAAGATTTTGGATTTTGGATCAATCATGGTTTTTGCATTAGGGATGCTCTTCCTTTCAAGTGAAAATTCAAGCTGATGGGTATTGTAATTTAAGAAAAGCAGCACTCAAGAGAAAGATGCCATGAGATAGGGTTCAAGCAGAGGAATTTTTTTTAATTAGGGAAAGAGATCTTAAAAAGAAGAAATGGGAGGGGGAGACCCACCTCCAGGGATGGGAGCAGCAGGAGAAAGGAACGGGGAGAGAAAGAAAAGTGAGAGGGTGGAACAGAGAGAGTGAGAGAAAGGGGGAATGGGAGGTGGTCAGAACCCTGTTAAAAGGGAACACAGTGAACATGCACAGGTGGTGCTCTTCATGGCTACAGCTGAGGGCATATCCTGTCAGAACCCCAAGTACAGGCCAGTACAGATGCCTGAGTACTAACAATGGGCCTTGCTATTGAGTTGGAAGTAAAATGAGAAAAATAGGAAGGCAAAAACAAGTCTGAGGATTTAGTAAGCTAATGTCTTCTGTAATAAATTATTTACCACATAACAAAGATTCAATTACTCAACTATGAGTTTGGGGATCAGGATTATATTTTAGTTTTCAAACTCTAATGCTACCCCAAATGATCACATAGCTCTGCACAACTCCTTAGGGTGCTATTACATTGACATTGACAAGAGTGGAGTTATATACAGAGATTTCTTAGAGAATGTAAGGACTTCCGGGACTCTTTTACTTTACTTTTTTTCCACTTTAAGCCAATCAAATATAACTCTAATAAATTAAATTGAGTGTCTGGGATAAAATCTCTGGGGCAGGGCCTGACATGTATCATCCACTCAGCTATATTCTATAACTCATAGACTTAGTTTAGAATATGATCTTATATCAAGAAAGAGCCAGCATCAGACCAATACTGATGCTGGAGTCTTCTTGCTTGGCATTTTGCTGATTTCTTCTTCAAAGATTTCAGGCCAGTTGCAATCCTCTGATATGGGGGTGGCAGTAGAGGGCTTGCAATTTGTAAACTAGTCAAGGGCAACCAGCCTGGATGCCCACCCCCTCTATGAGTGGGGCTGGCAAGCTTGCCGAGACACCAGCAGAGCTAGAGACACATGCATTCTGTGGGAGCAATCACGTCTGGACCCTAGATCTCTCCAAATACCATCAAGAGGAAAATATGACTCACTGAAAGTCAGTTGTATTTTTAAGAAGTTTTCTCTCATTGTTTATAGCTTAGGTTATTCATTTGTGGTGTTCATACACCAAAATTAGGAAGAAGGAAATGTTTGTCACCATCCTCCTCCTCGGCCCACTTTTCTCCCTATGTGTGCCTTCAGTATGCACTCTCAGATGCCTGAGATCTTCGTAGAGATCCACACTAGTTCTCTACTCCTCTTATCCCTGAACTTTCCCAGCTTTTCATGCTCCAAACCTGAATTTCCCCATCCCTATTAGCACCTTTTCAGACATACAATATGAACAGACCATACTATATGTGTTTCACAAAGCATTGCTCTAGGCACTATTCTAATTTTTAACAGAAAGTATTTACTGAGTGTATTATTCGTCAGGCACTCTGCCAAATGCTTTAGTAGATTATGTCATTGACTCCTAATAGGAATACAAAGAGGTGTAATATCACCTACAAAGGATTTAGAAGAGTGGCACACTAATCCAAACCTCTGCAGTTGATAGCCTTGTCCTAAACACTGTTGTATTGCTTTTCAACCCAGGAGAGAACTAGTATTATGCAATGTCTCTCATTCCTTACAAACGCCATCTCCTCTGATGTCACAGCAGCTCTTAGAAATAGTTATCTTATAGATGTTAGACTTTGTGTAAGATCGCAGTAATAAAGCAACGAATGAATGAGGTACAAAACCAGACTTTATGGATTTTAGTACCCATTTGCATTTTACCAAAGAGCTGATGGTCTCAGTAAGGTTCTATAGCATGTGGGGGCTTCTCTACAGTTCAGGCTGGATTTAATGGGTAGAGGTGGAAGAACTTTCAATAAGGAAACATACATATGGTAGCTTCAAAGCTATAAGTAGTCTGGTTCCTCTAGAGTGCTAAGTCAAAGATAGCATCATTACTTTCTACCTGCATCCTTACTTTCTCTCACCTCAGACTTTCCTAAAATCCTCCAGTGATGATACAGTGGCTTACTGATCTGCCTGCTGCCTGCTGCCTGCTTCTTTACCTTTATGCTTAGCCCTTTGCCCCACCCTTCTCCCGTTTCCAAATCTAACAACTCTTTGGCACTTTACATCTTCTTAGTTTTGCTCTTTGTGCTGCCAGTAAATTTCTTTGCTTCATTTTTCCTTGACAGAGCTCAGCTCAAAATGTCACCTCATCAGAGAGAGTCTTCCTCTACCTGCCACCATGACATGTCATTATGACATTCTGCTAAAATGTTTCTGGAACAAACACATCCATGCATCCTTACCTTTGTTTGTAATTTAAGAGGAAAAAAGTTTGTTTTTAATTTTAAAAAGTATTTTCCCATATTAGCTTGTATAGAGGTAAATTAGTTGTACCCAAATATCAAGATTAATGTTTTGCCTAATCATCAGACATAACACCTTCTGGATATGTGAAACTGAAATAATGTTTTAAAAAAACAAATTACAGATGGAGGGAATATGGGGAGAGACAGCTAAAATTAAAACCCATTTGAGTAGTATGGAAACTGAATACATTTGAAGCTTCCTAAAATATATACATATATGAAGGCTACCTAAATAAAATTGCCAAATTAACAGGGGTAACAGAGCCCAGCTGTACACCTCTTGTCATCAAACAAGGTAACCAAAACTGGTTTATATCTAATTAAGTTGTTGGCCAAAGAGTTCCCATGGGAAAACCCAAAACTCAAGCTGTTGCCAAGGATACAGGTTTCTCTCCACAAACTGATGGCAAGGGCCTACAACTGAAAGACAACATCTACAAACTAATTGAGCAAGAAGAAGTCAAGCCAGTGCCTACTTGTAGCCTTTACTCCTATAGACTAGTATTCTTGATATCAGAAGTTACTCTGTAAACTAACAAAGAAGAAATGTAAACACCAACCCAGTGACAAATCCTTCTATCTACAAAGGTATCCTGCCTGCAAGATAGATAGTCCAATAGTGGCACAAAGCTTATGGGAGTAACCAACCAATATTTGATTTAACTTTAGGCACACTTCAGGAGATGAAATCCATGTCCAACACTTGGGTAAGATGAGATAGCCCAGGGACTTTGGATAAAACTAAATACTGCTGTTCTACTAAAGGATTGCAACAACAAAATGATACTCTGCTATACTCATAAATCAGTACCTTGCTCAGTCATCACTAGAAATGCTTCCTCCTGGAGAAGAAGGGAACGGATACCGAGGCCCACTGCCAGACAATATGCAGAGAGTGAGAGACCTCAGAACACTCAGCCCAAAACAGGATGTCTCAATCGAATCCCTCCCCTCAGGGATCAGGGAACTCTGTGGAGAAGGAAGAAGAAAGAGTGTTAGAACCAGAGGAGATGGAGGACACCAAGCAAAAAAGAACGTCTAGGCACAATAGAACTGACACATATATGTAGTCACAAAGACTGAGGCAACACGCACAGAGCCTACACCAGTCAGCACCAGATAGGGTCTTCGAGAAGAATAAAGGACACATGCCCCCATCCCTAACCCGGGAGCAATCTCCAACTGGTAAACTTGCAAATAAAAATTTACTCTTGTCCAAATGAATCTCACTGGAGAAACAAACTATCCTTAAGAGTAAGTTGCATGACCAGCATTAGATAACCAACAGAAAACAAACTCAACAGTATCCTTGGAGGTTCCTTGTCTCATGTTTTGTCTAGACCTTTTCTTTTTCTTTTTTTTACAAAAAAAAAATGTATTTTTTAAAAATTTAAATATGTTTAACCTGAAGATCCTTCAAGTATATATTATGCCTTCCAGTTTTGTATTTTCATGGGATTTCTGAGTGTGCAATCTAGTGAGTCTGCATCTACATCTGTTTCTTTGCTTTTCTTGGGCTCTTTTCCTTCTGTTTGTTTTGTCCTATCTTATTTCAATGTGTTTGTTTTTGTTTTATCTTATTTTATTATTATCCCTTAGAGGCCTGTTTGTTGAATGTTTATTTTAGAAGTAAGATCTCACTGTGCAACCCAGGGAGGCCTGGAACTTTAGAGCAGGCTATCCTCAATCTCACAGAGACCCACCTGCCTTTGCCTCTGCTGGGATTAAAGGTATATGGCACCAAGGTTGGCTAAATTTCTAACTGATTAAAAAGCCAAAAGAACTGTATCCCTTTAATCTAAAGCTTAATTTGTCTTGCCAACCTAAAACCATAGTCAATGATCTCAAAGGAGTAGAAACAGACCCTAGCACAACCCCAACCCCAGGGTCAAATTTCATACATTCATTTACATGGAGTAAGAGAGTTTCTGGATCATAGTTCAGCACAATCTAACATCTCCTGATTTCTTTCACTTGTTACTACCCAGCTCCTCATTGTGCATTATGAAAGGAGAGTTTATTATTCACATTCACGCTACTATGATAATATAAGCTATTTATGAAAACTTGTGTCTCATTTATCAAACGGTTTCTAAGATTTTAAATTCAACAGGTATGTTCCCATAGCCTGTAGTGAAAATGATAGATTCTAATGGTAGAAATCCATGTTGGGATGAGTGGGCACATCTTGAACCATGAAGAAAAACAACAATAAAAACTAGAAATAGGAGTCCATAATCTCCTTTGAGGGGCATCCTCTCAAAGACCACCCATGAGGCCTCAGTTTCTAATGGTTTCATCATCTAAAAATATTAATCCATTAATATAACTTATGGGTTATAACTGAAATTATAGCAAGGGAAAAGACCGATTTCCTGTTTCCCACAAAAACTGATTATTTACCAAATAAATAACTTCTTCATCCAATAGCTTTTTTCCTGGGACACTGAACACAATATTAAGCCTCCTTCATTTGACCGTGAGGAAATCTCAACTAAATATGACCTCTGCATGTATATACGTAAAGAATTCATTGGTTTGAATGATTCAAAGCTTAATAAATATTTTAACTAGAGAATCCCCCTTACATCCTGAAGAACTTACTTCAACGAGGTTTTCTTGATGTGGATTATAGTTACCACATTAGAAATTTTAAGAATTACTTTAAACTGTTGTGTAAAAAGTAACTACATTCTTTAAACAAAAAATCAGAAGATAGCTATTGTTTCATAGTTTTAAAAATGTCTTAAATGTCTGTCATAATAGAAAATAGTTGCATTCTCCTCTCTACACATAAATTCATTTTATTGGACTGACACTCATAGTTTATCTTCTCAAACTTCTCTTTATCCTCAGAAAATCACACTAAAAATATATAGGAAAATATAATTAGTGTGAATTTTTTAATTTTAGCTCTGGGAATACCTGGGAGAGTACCAGGATGCCTAGGATTGCTTGTACAACATTTACAGTTTCACACATAAGAGAGAGAGAGAGAGAGAGAGAGAGAGAGAGAGAGAGAGAGAGAAATTCAGGTGTAGATCTGGATTAAGGACTAGCTATGTCAGAACTCAGGAGGGCTTAGCTCTGAACTCAGGTGGTTCTCCTTTGTTAGAACAGGCATGGCCACCAGCACCTGCAGGTTTATATCTGAATAAGTCAACCATCCTGGAGCAAATAATCGCATGTTTGTTTCTTTCTTCATTTGTTTGTTTGTTTAAGAAGTGCTAACAAAATCCCCAAGTCTGACTAGTATTGATGGTACTTTGCTCATTGTCCATTCTATTAGCCTAGTGTCACAATGAGTAGGGAATAGGAAATATTGAGTGAACAGTCATTAACATCTTTCTCAATGTGAAGCTGAGGGAAGAAGGGTGGTGTTTTCACATCATCCACAGAGATGGCTTCCAGCAAAAAAAAAAAGGGGACATGCAGATATCAGGTGTTAATTGCACTGTTACTTATTTCTATGGAGTTCTGCAGCTATCATGAGAAGGAAAGCATACCTCCCTCTTCCCTGCTTTTGCTCATTGAGTTCATATTGAGCTTGGCTCTATGCAAAACCCAGTGCTAGGAATTAACAAAAACAACCAAACATGATGACAGGGCTAGTGCTGGTGGAGTTCTTGTTGTGGGGTATGTGCACTTGGAAAAGAGCTGCAGGTACTAAATCACTGCACCCTCACAGCAGCCTCTGAGGAAAGGTCCATTTTTATCCCTACTATCACAGAGTGACACTGACAATTAAGCACAAACTCCTTATTGAGGGAAGGAGATAGTTCAGTACCAGGACAAATTAATGACTTTTAACCCAAGGGGAGAAGTGACACTTAGAATAACAAGACAAAGAGGCTGTGGGTACCCATAGGCAGAGTTTGACTGAAGACCCATGGTTATATTTTACAAAATGGGAAATATTCTGGATATGGGGGCATCTCATCTTTTTTATCAGATCTGCACAAGGAACCATGCTATATATTTTACAAATACAAATTTTTCTCCATCATACATTATTAGCCCTTAGAGGAGAAATGAGTGGTAAATAGCAGATCTAGGGAGGAAGGAAGTGAAGCCAAGGTAAATCCTGGTGTTTCTGAGAAGTCGGGCATCTGAGAGGATGGAAATGGTACCCAAGATGGAAGGGGAACTTGTAAAGAGGCAGAGGAGCATTGTTCCCTTCACCAGCTGCTGGAGAAAGATGAAATGCCTATAAAAAACCAACTGTGCCTGCAGAACCAGAAAGAAAGGATTTACGAAAACTCGTGAATTTGTACTTTTAAAATCATGAAAATAAATTCTCCTTCAGAGGAGCTAAGGGCCACTAGACTGATAGCTGGGAAGCCAGAATGGGACTGACTCAGGCCCCCCTGAATATGGGTCTCAGCCAGAAGGACTGAGCAGTTTAAGGGACCTCAGACAGTGGAAGAAGGATGTATCCCTGGTGCACAAAGGGACTTTGAGAACATATCCCCCATGGAGGGATAACTGCCTTAATCTAGAGACAGGAGAGAAGCCCTAGTCCCTACTTCACAGGACCTGTCAGATCTACATGACCCCAACTGGATGGTATTCCCCTACATATGGAATTGGGTGGGGGGATGGGAGGGGAGGGTGTTTAGCGTGCATGTGAGAGGGCAGAGAGGGTAAAAGGGAGGGAAGGAAGGAGGGAGGGCTGGGGGGGAGGGAGGGAGGAAGGAAGGAAGGGAGGGAGGGAGAGGGAACTGGGATCGACATGTAAAATAATAAATTAAATTTAAAAAAAAAAATGCTTTGACTCCAAAATGTAAGTTGAAGGACAAGTTACTGGGGAAAAGGATTTCTATTTTTGTTTCCACAGAAAATGAAAAATGTGGATTCCTTCCAGACTAATGTGGTTTGATCACGCCAGACCGCCTGAAACAGAGTACAAGGTGATCCTACATTCAAAACAGCTGGACAAAACAGCCCTACAGACTACAGCCAGGATTTCTGAATCTTCTTCGAATCCCCCATGACAGTGCCCCTTACCAGCAGGAAGTAGTTTGGAAAGAACGACGCCCAAATTCCCAAATATTGTGTATAAATGTTTGTTTTCATTTCATTGGACTTTGTTATATAAAATTAAATAAAATAATAATAATAAAATTAAAAAAAATAAATTCTCCTTCAGGAAAAAAAATTTTAAATGTCAATGTAAACAAAAAAATACATTATATATTTACTCCACTGAAAAGCCCTGATCTATTTTAAATGAATACACAGATTCACAAATTTTCTCTCAATTATCCTGAGAAATGGCTTAAACTTACTTCTGAGAGGAGTCTCTCTCTCCCTACCCTTGTTCAACCTAATAAAGATGCTGGTGAGAATGGCACCCTGATTAACAATATATAATAACTCTCTGTAAATTAAACTCAAAAGTAATTTTTAAAGCCCCAATTTTTTAATTAAATTTACCTTTTAAAATCACTCCTCTCTACTGTCATCTATAGTGATCAGTAAAAATCATGCTTAATTCTAATCACATATGCATTTAAATTAAAGACATGAAAGGCTGAGATATGTTTCTGATGTTGTGCTTGAGTAAGAAGACATGGGTGACTAAGGGGGAAAAAAATCAAAACTGGGTGACATAAATGACCATTATGAAAAGACTGATCCAGAGAAGAGAACCTTAACACAGCTGTTTGACTAACCACTGAGCTGAACTGGCGCTTTATCCTAAAAACCACAACACCCAAAGGCAGGTTTTAATGCAGGATATGAGTTGTGATCACATGAATGGAGGAACCTATAAAAGCTCATGTTGAACACAACCCAGTGGAAAAAGCAGGGAAATCCACAGAGAAAGCACAGAATCAAAAGAGAACTAGTTTAGAACATAGAGGAAACAGAATTCTCTGGCACATTATGCTTCTACTTCATAAAGATCATTCTGGACTACAATCAGGGGAAATAGTTCCTCCCTTCCATTATAATCCACAATTCCTTGTTTCCATGCAACATTTTATATCTATATACAATTATAGAGATAAACCTCTTTTTTCCCACTAATTTGCTTCATAGGGTATGGAGGGGGGCATGGGATGTAGGATAAAAATAGCAGGGACTTCTCAATATTCGCAAAGAAAATAACAAGATTCTCCATTAAAGAATGTGTGTGGCCATTACATGTTAAAGTAAAGCAGAGTTAAAGTACACTAAAGTTAAAAGCACCCTGCCAGAGCAAGCATTTGTGTAGATGCAAAAGCCAATTGGAAAAAGGAATCAATTTTCCTTGATTTCCCAAAGATAAATAGCTAGAATTCATATTGGTGGTTTGATTGCAAACACCACTCAGGAGAATCTTGCCCAATAGACTTTGAGAAAAATGGCACTGATGTAAAATCCTTAATAAGTATCAATAATATTTATAATAATTATCGTACTTATTACTGCAGTGGCAGCAATGATAGTTGTATTGTGTCCCATATAGTTTTGGGGACTGAATGCAGGGTCTTGTGCATTAGGCACATGCTGTGTCATTTAAGTATATCACCAGGTCTGTTTTTTAGATTTTAATTTCAGATGGAGATTTTGCTAGATTTCCTAAACTGGCCTTGAACTTGGTGGCTCACCTGCTTCAGTCTCCTAAGTACCTAGAATAAACTCCTAGGCTAGCAGACTTCATTTGTCCCGAGCTTCTGGAAAGTTTGTATACCCTGGACCAGAACCTGGGAGTGGCTGGTGGGGGGAGAACTACTGCTGCATTAGATAATATTGGCCGAATGCTGGTGTATATAAGACCTTCTTTATGGGAAGTCCATGATTGTCATATCTACTTCTGGTTACAGCTTAGTTTCACATGCAAAACTTTACACAGAGAAATCATGAGAATCCATGTGCTGGCTCTTGCCATTTACATATTCCAGGGTAGGTAATAATTGCACTTCTATTTGTGAACTGATAAGCTGACATTAGTCATTTATATAACAATCTCCACATGCCTTCTTAATGTAAATCTGTCTTTGAAAAATATTCTTTTAAGTTTTAGAGACTATAAACCTAGCCAGGTTCTAAGCCATCTGACTTCCCATGGTACTGTCACCATTGAGGCTTAATTATTCCCTAATATCCCCAAAATTATCAAAGAACCATATTCTAAATTCAAGCTCACATAGCAATGGCTTAGAAGTGAGAGGTCAGGAGCTTGAACATTGAACACACTCCTTGTTGAGTCCCCTGCTCATAGTGTTCCCATCATCAAGGCAAAGTGTTCCCTGCAGTATATTAAGCTGCTCTGGGGTGAGAAAGAAGATACTGAAATTTAAACGTGGAAATCAATGGGAAAGATGCATCATAAACTTCATAGATACAGCATCAGATACTAAAAGTAATCTTTATTAAAATATTAAATGAGATTAAATTAAGTGAGGCTGAGCTTCAGTGGGTATTGTTCTGGCTTTGTAACATCACCCGCTACCCTTTTTCAAATGTAAATGGGGGGTATCTTTTGTCATCAACAAAAGTTACAAGGAATAATGAAGAGTGGAAGAAATGCCATAAAAGCAAATGGGAGAAAGCTCAGAGGTGGATAATTCATCTACAGCATCCTTGAAGACATGCCAAAAGTCTTTATCTACTAAGGGAGCTACAAAAGGGAATGTGAAATCTCTTATCCCAGAAAGGAAGGCTTCTTGTTTTCCTGTGGAGATGGCACTGGGCCAGAGTAGCCATCCAGTGGAAGGTGAAGAATAGAGTTTACTAGGAGGAGGCCCAGGTGAAAGCAGAGACAGCTATGAGTGAAACAACGGAAAGGAAACAATTGCTTGCTATTCTGCAATAGCCTCCTAAGGCAGGACAGTGCTGGAGGCAGGCTGGGCGCCTGCAGGTCCCTGCGGGTTCCACAGGAGACACCCCCAAGTAAAGAAAAGGAAAGCTGACGCCTATGCACTGACTCAGACAGCAAAGGGAGGCCCAACCTCTTAACATTCCAGTAATTTGTGCGTGCGCTGTTAGCACATAGCCCTGGTCTAAACTAGAGGAAATGTTCACCTCACAATACCAGTTTTCAGGCTCTGCTCTTAGCCTGGTGTTAGAATCAGACAAATGAAGTGAGGGGGCTCAATGTTACTTCCTCAAAATGTATCATCTCTCTAGGCTGGCAGTAATCAATTGGTAGTAAAGCAAACTAGGAGTTTGAATGCCCATTATCCTAATTATCAATGTTGTACACATTTCTTGACTTTTGGGGAATACCTTTGCTCATCTACCAAATCATAAAACAGTACCTTTCCTACAGGGATGTGTAGGAATGCCTGACGGTGGGTTTGGTATACTGTTGTCATGAATGCAAGTGAAGCAGTTTACAGGAAAGGATAGTCTCAACTCTGCCTCACTGGCTTCCTCCCTCCACTTCTGTTTCATGCACAGGAACTCTGTGACTCTTTCCCAGGCCCTGGAAGCCACAAAAGATTCACCCTATGCCTTAACTAACTATGTCAGTGTAAAGCAGGGCAGAAAGGCATTTGGATATTTGCCTCTCATATTTCAAGAACTGAGGCCTAAGTATAATTCAGAAAAGATTTATAAGAATAAAAAGCTGTTTTATCATTTTTAACATATATCAAGTTAAGATTCCAAGACAAAAAGGAAATTTTTGGGAGAGATGGTCTTAGAAAAATCAGGGACAATGATCAAGCATCAGCCCAGAGCATCCAGCAATAGAGAACTGTCCCAATGTCCTTATGTATGTTCACGTCCATTCCTGTGATACTCGTATGGCAGCTCACTTTGGTGAGGATTATCAATCAAGGATTATCAATCAGGTTATGCAGTGATCACCCAATGGACATTTTAAAGTGATCACTATTGCCCCCCCCCCAGGTCTACCTATGAAGTTCCCCTTTAGTGGCCAGAAAACACTCATTGGCTCAGGCAACTTAAATAGACCACGCTAGTTCAAACAGAACCTGTCCACATTGATCAAAGATGTTGCTTAGTAAACCCAGGAAGAAACTTCCAATGAGCCTCAAGAATATGGCATACTTGTAGCTTCTATGTTATAATACCTATTGTTATGGTAACTTGTACCCATGAGTTAACCAAAAAATTCTACTTATTCACTATACTGATTTAATCTTAAGCAAAGCAAGGGCTAGGGTGATAGATCAATAAAATGTTTGACAAACAAAAAGACCTAAGTTTGAATCCCCAGTACACATGTAAAAAGCTGAGTGTGGCATAATCCCATCACTTTGGATAAAAGAAACAGGAAGATCCTCAGGAACTCATTGGCAAGCCAGCCTAACCAAATTGCTGAGGTCTGGGTTCACAAAGAGACTGTATCGCAAAACTTAAAATGGAGCAACAAAAAAGAAGACAGTCAACATCAAGCCCTGTCCTCCATGCACACATGCATCTATTTACATATGCACACATCCACATGAACATATACATATGGATACATACACACAAAGAAGTAAAATATGTTTTCAATAGTCTATTACTGTTGGGTTCTCACAGTAGCTTGTAAAACAGTGTTATTCCTCCTGAATCATGGAAACGTACAGCTAGAAACAAAAAAATATCCACTTCCAGAACAGCAAGTAAGCAATTGTTGTCCTAGGTGAACCCTGAAATGTCAGCAAGCCTTCAAGGAACCCCACAGATTGCTGATGCTCCTCTATGCTGCAAGGCTCCTATCAATGGCATCTTCATAGCTCAAGGAAGCTGCAGAATTGCCTGTAAAGTAAGAAAAAAGAACCTATTATCCCTGCAATAGCTAGCTACTGTTTATTTTTTGTTTTTCTATTTTTCTTTTATTAAAAATGGATTTTTTCATACAATATATTCTAATTATAATTTTATCTCCCCCAATTATTCTGATATCCCCCACCTATCCTCCCAATTAAATTCACATCCTGTATGTCCTTCATTAGAAAAACACAGACATCTAAAACATAATAATAATAATAACAAAAACCAGAATAGGATGAAACTAATAAACAAAAGAAAAAGAGCCAAAGAAAAAGCACTAGAAACACATATAGACATGGAGATGTGCACATTTTTACACACAGCATCCCATAAAACACCAAACTGGAAGCCACAACATACATACAAAGGACCTGTAAGGTTAAAAAAAATCCTGAGAAAACATTATGAGACAAAGAATTTTCAAAGCCACCATTCAGTTTATTTGTGTTGGCCATCTAATGCTAGGTATTGGGCCTTCCTTTAAGAGTTATTTGTATACCCAGTGTGACTCCATTGGAGATAACTAATTTTCCATTTGTGAGTGGTTATCAATTAGAAATAGATTCTGGGACAGGGATAGAAGCTTATGTCTGCCACTTCTCTCAGAACTGTGACACCCATCTGGCCCATACAGGCTCTGTGCATGCTGCCACAGTCCCTGTGAGTTCACATGTGTGTCAGTCCTCCTGTGTTCACAAGGCCTTGTTTCCTTGGTATTCTCCATCCCTACTAGCTCTTACATTCTTTCTACCGCCTCTTCTGCAGTTCCCTGAGCCCTGAGGGAGAAGGCTTTGATGAAAAGACTACTTTTAGTACTGAGTATTCCAAGGTTTCCTTACTCTCTGCACATTGTCTGGCATAAGCCATCTTTTAAAAATGGGCATCAAAGAGGTCAGTAAAGGACAACCCAATAATTTTCTATAAAGATGGGGAAAATCATTCTCAAACTTTTCAACTTGCCCTTGAGAATTTAGGTACTATGTGATGTTCCTTTGATCTGTCACACATGAAACCTTGAACGTGTTTACAAGCCAGAATGAGTAGACAATCAATGGAAGAAAACATGCCAAGTTTCCATGCACAGGTGTGCTACAAGAACAACACTGGTCACTATTACAGCATCTCTCACAAACTATCTCTAGAAGAAAAGCATCAGTGCTCCTTGGAATCCAGTATCTATACAACATGGTTTTGCTGCACCGCTTCATCAGGG
Organism: Phodopus roborovskii; assembly: GCF_943737965.1. NCBI lineage: Eukaryota > Metazoa > Chordata > Mammalia > Rodentia > Cricetidae > Phodopus > Phodopus roborovskii. Next base: position 5,866,577 of record NW_026126417.1, on the reverse strand, counting down.
ACTTGATATACTTTTAATTCATGAAAAATTACAGAAGGAAATCAGAGTTGGTACCTCATTTTCCTGTCCATTGCAAGGGAAGATGAGGACTGTCTGTGTCTCCATCCACCTGATCTTATTATAGCACAATAAGTAAAAAAAACTCAGAAACAGATATTAGAGTTCAAACTTAAGCTGAAGATCAGAAAAGCAAAGCAGCTGGGCACTAGCTCTCACTCTACATCAGACTGAAATGTGATCTTGGCTCCACCAAACCTCCAACTGCTGCCTCTCCTCAGCATGGCAGAAGAATCCTGAGATTTAAATGTCTTCCCATCCTCAAAGTGTCTGGAGAGTGAATGCCTGATACTGACTACTAAATACCCTGATCCTATCTTTAATATCCCTCTAGTGTTGGTATTAAATGCATGTGATCCCAGATGCTGAGATTAAAAAAAGAAGAACAACAACACTGGATAAGGAATTAATTATTTGGGGTTACTGGGAAGATTGCTCTCTCAATAAAAAGTAATGGTCTTGTCATACAAATGTAAGCAGACCTGAATTTTATCCCCAGAATCTATGTAAAAAGACAGACATGGTGGCACACATAACATTCCAGCTCTAGATCCCTGGGAACTCGATCAGCCAGCCACCCCAAAGTAAGATTCTATCTAAAAAAAATAAGGGTCCTGAGAGGAAATAATACTCAGTCCTCTAGTGGGCAAGCACACACACACGCACACACACACACACACACACACACACACCACATACACAGAAATGGATTTGCTACAGGCTATCACTCTTGACCAGGACGCTCCCTGATGACTATCTTTCATAGTACTGGAGAGTGCTATGCAAGCTTCTGGCAGAGAAGTCATCAGCAGTCTTATCTTGTTTTAAACTTCATGAACTGTAATAATGGCTATTGTGACAAGATGTAGCCATGGGTGCAGTACTGGCACAAATGTTTTAGGGATAAACAACTACTCTCTGTTTGAATTCAGGGCCTTCTCCACAGAGGAAAACACATATATGACACCATAAATCTGCCCCAGATCATTGTAGAGGCGCTCATAGGCCCCACAAGTGATCCTACTATTATGCTACTAAATGGGCATAGAATCAAACTGTTTGCTAAATAAGTATTTCTATAACCATAGACCAGTACAGATCTCAGGCATTATCAGGGAGTTTCATTGTGCAGTAGACGTTAGTTAGTGCAGAATCTCACAACTGGTCAATGTGCAGAGAATAAATGTCAGTGGAGTACTCAGCCACAAATGAAGCATCTGTATCACACTGTGTTCCCAAAGCTCAGTACTGCTGAAGTGATGGGAAAGTTGTAAGAGTCAGTGGTCTGCAGAGTATTGGAGTGAAACAGGGTCTTCTGGACATTATACAACTGCAGTACTCATGAACTCACAGCAGCTGTGGTTTCCTGTCCAAGATCAAGCCAACATTTTAACATGTTCATGAGCACTCACTAGTAATTGAAGAGCTATGGATATTTGATGACTTCTGAAGGAAGCAGATTCAGTTTTCTTTAACAGAATAGCCCCTGTTAAGTTGACCACAATCTAGTAGATTGCCCCATACCAAGAAGTGTATGGACACCATAAATTGGACTCAATGAGTTATTTAAAAAGAAACGAAGGAAGGAAGGAAAGAAAGAAGGAAAGAAGGGAGAAAGAAAGGAAGGACAGGAAATCAACAGGGGAGTAAGGAGGTGGAGATGCATCTAGGAAAGTTAGAAGTAGAAATAGGATAGTCAATATGAGCAAAATATATGAAATTCCCAAAATATTCCTTTAAAGGCATTTAAATGAATTTTTGAAGTGTCTGAGTGACTAACAACTATGCCGGAAGTTTGGCCTGACTTCTCGTTTCCTTTCCTTGATGATACATTATGAAGACAGACCACAGGACACATTTTGGAACAACCTGTACCTGAAGGCTCCTTAATTAACCCCATTACTGATAATACTTATGTAGAACTGGGGCTATTACTTCTCTGCTGATATGTTGTATTTTAAAGCTTTTACCCTTCCCTTTTCTTAGCTGTTGTAATGTCACACCACTGTATATTTCCCCTCTTTCTCATTGCACTTCCTTTTCAAGGATCATAAAAGAAATTTGAGTTATAGCTTAGAAAAACTAAACGGGCTAATTACGGAGACATGATTATCTTATGAGCAGTAACCGCATCTGCCTTGTTCACTACCCAATCCATAGTGACAAGATAAGCATCATGGATGACCTCTTTTCATTCATTCCATCAGTCCAAAAATATTTATTAACTGCCAACTCTATGCAAGATATCTATGATTTAGAGGCAAGCTAAATGAAATCCCATCCTCATTGAACTTATATTCTGAAAGAGTGACTCAAAGAGTAAAGAAATGATGTGGGCAAATTTTCTGCTATCCAAGCATGAAGACCTTGAGTTCAGATTCCAACAGCCCATGTAAAAAAAAAATCAGATATGATAGTGCACATGCCATAATCCCAGCACTTGGTAGCAGAGACAATTGGACCTCACAGGCTCACTGCTCAACCAGTCTAGCCAAAGTGATCATCTTCAGGCTCAATAAGAATCTCAAAAGGTAAGATGGAGAAACAATGATGGAAGGAGTGACATCCTGTTGTCAGCCTCAGGCCTCCCCATGTTCAAATGGGTAAGTATATCCACACACAAGTGGGATGAGGAGATAGCTCAGTGGGCAAAGTTCTTGCTTCAAACAATGAAGAAATGGAGTACACAATGCTAGTTGTTGATAAATGTGATAGAAGAAAATGAAAATGATGAGCATTACAGGAAATTACAGGGAGAAGCAAAACTAAGAAGTAATGATGAGGCACATAGTTTGAGGTTGTCAATGTGACATTTAATTAAAGACTTGACAAAGTGAGTGAGTGAGTGATACATGAAGCAGTCTGGATGGAGTTCAAGCACTAGTGGAGGGAGCAGTATGAAAGGGGGATTATGCTTGACATCTACTGAGAATAGTAATAAATCCTCTATCATTGGAACAAAATATATGAAATGTAGAGTACAGGAAAACATAATGAAAAAAGTAGAAGAGGTAGCCTTCAGAAAAACAGTGCAGAGTCCTATAAATTCCATAAGGACTATTTTAGTAAGTCCTAAATAGGTCCCTTATTTTGTTGAAAGTTTGAGTGGAAGAAGAATTTGACCTAATTTCTATTCTAAAATAATTATTTCATGTTCTGTGCTTGGGTATATTATAAACCCACTGCTGGAAACAGATTGAAGGAGGAGTCAGTTGATGAATGAAGAGTCTGATAAAATAACACAGGTACAGCAAGTTATATTGATAGCCTGGATCAATGGAGTATGAAAGTGATAGGAAGTTGTCTGGTTCATACTTCAGAGAGCTGATGGATATATGTGGGTATATGTCAAAAGGGATATCAGAGTACAGAGGCATCAATGGTATATGAAATACCATCTTGAATGGAAAAACAGAATTTGCACTTAGTGATGTCAGCGACCAGGGAAGAGGCAAGCTTTGGAAACAGGAATGGAAATCTCTAGCTTGGTTTCATTCATGATAGATTTGAGTTGTTTCATACATATCCAAGTCTGTCAAGTAACCAGTAAGGTACACACATCTAGTATTTAAGGGAGAAACCTGAAGTGAGTGTATATATTTTGTCAGCATGACCACACTTAAACTCACAATAGTCAATAAGAAAATGATTACAAGTTCAAAAAAAAAAAAAAAAAAAAAAAAAAACCCAAGGACTGAATGTGAAAGCTGAACACCATAATTAAGGATTCTGCACACTCAGAAACAATCATCAAACTGAGATTGAGGAGTAATTAGTCAGAAAAGAAAACCAAATAATGTAATTAAATTTTATTGAATTAATTTATTTGATTAAATTAATCCAGTAGTTAATTTGTATTAAAAACAAACAAGTGAATAATCAAATGGATGGGGTTGTGGGTACCAGAGGAAAAAAAAATGGTCATCTTTGTGGATCTATTAATATACGATCTTAAAAGTATACATATAAATATAAATACAAACAGTCCTAATATAAACATCTCAGGCCCATACCGATTCTGGGTCTAAGTTTCCATTGGGGCTATGATAAATCACTAGGCAAGAAAAGGTATGAGGGGCAAACTATGAGACTTCTCATTTCAGCTATAGATTAGCTATACAACTTTGACTAAATTAATTGCCAATCAATAGTTGTTGGGCTAACAACAGTATATACTTCCTGGGACTCTCAAGAAAATTAAATGTCAAGACACTTGAACCAAGCTTTATGGCCAGTTCCTGGCACTCAAAATATACCTTAATAGCTACTATTTTTATTATTATTTGATACACAGTGAACATCACCAATGTACCCAACATGTTTTAAGCCCAAAAGTCCCTAGGAAGAGCTAGAAAACAAGGTTATTTGAAACCATTCAGTGGGGCTCAAAATTGTCTCAGTGGTATGCCTGTTTATTTTACCCTTTAACAAATGTCATACATGAAGCCTCTTTGCAGCTGCACTATTTCTCTTTGCATTATATGTGTAAATATACATCACCTTTTTAAATCTTCTATGGGTTCTAAAGAAGGCCCTTGTTAAATTGATATACCTCACTTTAAAAAAAAGTTTTTCTATGCTTTGTTAACATATTAAGGATTGTATGTTCTTAAGAAAGCTAATCTAACAGGGATCAGATATCAGATTTCATTAGGGAAGAAAAGGGAAATGAATTTTTTTTTCTGTGTTCAATGGAGAAGAAAGGAGATTTGTACAGAATTTTAGTTTCAATTTTCTTTCCTCAACTTTGGGGGGTCTTTAACTTTGCTTTTCTACTGTTCATTGGTTTTCTTGGAAAACCCCTCCTTCCTATTTGTTCTCCTTCATCTCATATCCCAGAAAGGTGACTGATATTGAGCCTCTTTTTCCTTCTTAGGAGTGTGGTACACAAAGAATATTCAATAAGCAGTTGGTCTCGTCGAACAGATCAATAAAAGAATAGAAACTTGCTTTCAAAATAATTCTTTGCTTTTCAAAAGATCTCCTTTACAGGACCACTTCTGGTAGTTTTATTTTTCAGCTGTAGGACACTGCTGTGATAATATCTTGATGAGAACTTTCTTTAACATACAGCAAATATTTAAGAAACACCTTTTTGTTGATGATTACGGTCTTCTCAATGCCAAAGATACCCCTCTATTCCATAGATTTAAGATGGTAAATAAATTTATTGATCAGTACAACTCAGATTAGGAAGAATTCTCCAGAGCTGTAAAAGATGTTCAAAGACTAAACACAAATTTATATTATAGGGAGTGCACCATCATCAATGAGAATTGTATAATATGGGAGCAAAGATGGAGAGTATCTACACATGTGCTTTCCAAACACATTAGGAACAAATATCTTCAGAAAAAGAGAGCATGCATTTTTGAATCCCTTGAAAGAAGAATTTGTAGTCCTTCAATCCAGTTACAGAGAAGGATGGTGGATTTTAAACATATTTGCAATACTTCTGCTGGCTTCTTTATACAAATGTGGCAGTTTTTTTTATTCAACTAGCATTTACTAGAAGTCTTTCCATAAATGAACTGTCAAATTCTTTTATTTACACCTGGAAGAGACTCAAATATTATATTCTACACACAACACACACACACTACACACACACACACACACACACACACACACACACACACCATTATTTCTTTCCCTCTCATAACCTGTGATAGCAGAGATTTTGAGTTTGCCTTGCTTTGCCAATAGAACCCATGATCTAGAACTTTCCTATAGTCAGTCACTCACTCTAAATTCTTCATTGCTATTCATGGTTTTTAGTTTTGCTAAAATCACTTTGTTAGGCTTATCAGAGTAGTATACAAATGAAACACCAGGGAACAGAGTTAGCTTAGAGGTTGTACAGGTACCGGGTGATAACTCTCTGTCTTTCATCTTTTGCTAAAAGGTATTGACAATTCCTTAAATCATATCAAAATGACTAAAGTTATATACTATTCAAAGACTACCTAACTATCCACAAAGTAGTCACAGGTCAAAATTATGATGATGGCAAGCTTAAAGACAGACAGCAGTTCTGGCCATTTTGAAGTAAGCTCAGTCTTGGGTGTGTGAGTAATGTATAAAATCCAGGAGCTAGGCCAGTGATTACATACCTTGTAAAGGAACTTCAATATTTTATCTACTTTGTCTAAACATCTAGCTGTTGTTCTAGGTGTCGTGGAGGATTCTAGAGAATCTAGGAATCCTCTAGAATTAGAAAAATAGGCATATCTTTCAGAGAGGAGATTTCAGATTATATCCAAAAATAATGCAGAAAATTTCCTACAGACCTGTACTTTGTATTTCCTCAATCATCACTCTTTCTTCCATGTTCCATCCTCAATCATCTTAATTTTAGATGTAACCTACAAAATGATCCATTCCCCCCCCCCAAGATACCTATTACTGTAGATCAAGGAGGAAAAGGCCATATCTAACAAAACAACCTGCACATGCCCAATCCTTAATCAGAAGGAGGGCTGGGGAAATGTTTAGTGGTAGAAGGAATGAGAAAACCATGTCTGTGTAACAGAAGATACACTCCATCATTGAGCAAGATTATCTTAGACCTCAAGTTTGGTTTTATTTGGTGTTACTGTGTTCACAACTTCACTTTAGTGAAGATCTGATGATGGAGGACAGAACTTATTCCATGTCCATGATTAAGTAAGACAACATATGGCAACCGCCAGAGATATCAAATAAATAGTGAAACTCCATCATTATGAGGCTAAGGATGCTATTACAACCAAAGAAGACGATTAGGTGCAGACGTATTATAGCAGCTTCAAATAAAATAAGGCCTAATAAAACATGTTAAACTGCCTCCTTGATAGAAAATGCTTGCTCAGGATGAAAGTATCTTACAGGAACTGAATATAAGGGCACAGTTGCTGGGTTTCACAACACAGATAGAAACGAAGAAATAAATGTCATCGCAATTGTACCAAAACTCTGGAACCGCCTCAGTTTCCAGGATCCTTTCCCACATGTTTTTATTCCTTTACTACATTGCAATGTTTGTGGTAGCAGGTGTGGGATGCCTTAATCAACGCCTAACCCATCGGAATCTGTATTTATTTAATTGACTAAACAGCATACATTTCTCCTGGAAATTTCTAGAACCAAAATTGTGGGTCTGCACAAAGGAAAGTATGAATTCTCATCTCATTTCACTCTCCTCCCACGAGCATAGGAATGGAGACTCTCATGAAATCTTCATGCTATACAAAGTGACTGCCTTCAGCACTGAAGAACAAATAATGTCCTAACAGACTTTCTGTAGATTGTGCAGACCAGCGCTCTTTCCATGGGAATTACCTAAAATCAAGCAGTGTCTTAACTGATTAAAATTATTGTTAAACCTCAGAAAATTTGCATAGCCCTACCAAAGAAGGAACAAAATGGCTTACAGATGAGGTGACATTTCCTTTTAACAGCCAATGACAGTATTTCAAAATAATTTGGGACAGGGAGCAAAGCTTACCTTATCGAATTGATGAATACAGGGTAACCTGAGGCAGTTGGAATGCAATTATCCCTGCTAGAATTCAGTCAAGCCAGCTTCTGACACTTCTAAGCAATGCTGTTGGCCTTTTTAATGAACACGGGGCTTTGGAATTGGATTTCACCTCAGTTCAAGGTATAAAACCTACACCCTGAGAATACAAAGTGCAAGATGTTGGTTAGTGCACACATGTCAGGTTCAGAACTGTAATCCTAGAGATGAATAGCTCTAACTTCTGTTTCACAGAAGGAAACTGAGGCATAAAACATCACAAAGAAAGAAAAAAAAACAAAAACTGATAGTTCTGCTGTTTAATGCTCCCCCTTTGTATTCCTAAATCCACACATCCCTCAATTTAATTTAATTTAATAACTATTATTACTGTTTTCTATACTCAATCCTCTGCTCATATCCTGAAAATTTACAATAATGAATGATGCTTAGTTCTCTCTCTCTCTCTCTCTCTCTCTCTCTCTCTCTCTCTCTCTCTCTCTCTCTCTCTCCTTCTGTCCCTCTGTCCCTCCCTCCCTCTCTCTCTTCAGAGCTGAGTATTAAACATAGGCCGCATATTCAATAGGCAAACACTCTACCACTGAACTAAACCCTTAACCCAGTTGTGGTTTGCTTCCTAAAAGCTGGTACTTTGTCTGGAGAAACTAATATGAACCAAAGTGATTCTTTCCGAAGGCTGAGTTCATTAGTCAGCTTTCCATTGCTATCACAAATACCTAAGTGAATCATATTATAAAAAAAAAAGATTTAAGATTTAATTTGGCTCACAGTTTAAAGATATCAGTCTGTAATTGGCTGGTTTTATTCCTTTGGGCCTGTGGTCACATGCCATTGCCAAGGATATGACAGTGCAAACCCACTTATCTTGTGGTGGGGTTAGAGGGGAGAGAGAGGAAACTAAAATGGGTACCCCACAATATCTTCAATGCTCTATCTCTAGGAACTTGAGGACCTCACACTGGATGTTCCCTCTTATGTTTCTATTGCATCTCAAGAGTCCTCAGTTGAGGACCCAGACTTTAACACATTGGCCTTTAGGCGATTCCAGATCCAAACTAGGCAACATGTGATTTGTTATAGTGAAGATTAGATACAGGCCACAAAAGCATGGCAGCGGGAAGGAGGCCCTGGAAGAAATTTCCAGAAATCCCAGGTGAAGCCTGATAATTCATGAATTTCTTTGCCCCAAAAATTTGCTTCCTTGGCAGTAGAATTCCTAACAGTTGTCTGGGCACAAGGGTGTTCTGAATCTCATACATGTTTCCCAGCCTGTGTATCCACTAGATTTGTCAATACAAATGAGTATAAGGAAAAGCAGTGTATTCAATTTCTAGGTGCTTCCAAAGCCTTCCATAGTTCTATGGTTGAATTGGCCTTCTGGTCTAGGTGTCTACTATGCTTTGTTTTGTTTATATTTTAGGGTTTTTTTTTTTTTTTTTTTTTTTTTTTTTACTTAAACAATTCTCAATGTCTCTCAAATTCATTCATTTGAGCTTTGCTAAATTTTGACTTGAAAACAGGTGGATCCAGGTTTTGTGAGATCTGAGATGGATACACTTTGGAGAACACCCTTTGGCAAAAGTAATAAAATGTTACAAATAAAACCTTAGGTCCAAGAGAAGAAAAGTTTGTTTGGGGAAGAAATCACAACAAACTGTTACAGTCTTAAAGGAACAGCCCCCCCCATTTGTCAATTTGCCAGAAATGTCTTAAAGGAACAGTCCCCCCCCCTTATAATTTGTCAATTTGCCAGAAATGTTTCTTTGGGAATTCTTTCTGATTACAATTTGGTTTCCATGTTATTCTTCCCCAACATCCTGTAGTGCCTGGAAATTCCTGCCTTTGAGGGTCTGTGCAAATGTCAGGGACTATTCACTTTGATGCACATATCCCTTTGATTTGGGAGAAGCCTATCTGTAAGTCACACAGCCAAACTAAGACTAGAACCAGAACCAATACTGACCTGGGCACTGACAACCTATGCAACTTTAGACAAATCACTTCCTAGTTTCCCCTTCTGTCTTGAATGAGGGTAGTAATGCTAAGCCCATAGGAAGAGCTTCTAACTTCTAAGACTATTTCTTACTTAACAAAGTGTTCAAGAAAAAAACAATCACAACAATGACTTCTTTTCATCTTTACTCTCACAGGTTTTGTTTGCTTAAGTAATGCCACTGAATGCAAGGATTCATCGTTCATGTTCAACCACCAAGCTACATCCTCAGCCCACACTGTTATTTTGTTTTATTTTATTTTATTTGGTCTGGAGCTATTTGCAGCCAAATTAATTCTAAAATTCATTAAATTGTGTGCTATTCTGTTACATTGCTTCCCATTTGTAATATTTTTGCACACATTAATTTTGCTAAATGTAACTGCAAATTTAAAAGATATTGAATCCTTAAACCATGATGCCACAATTCAAAGGAGCCACTGATGGGATCTTGGCTCCTTATCTGGTAGGGGAATTCCACCAGCATTGCTACCAGCTGCAGACAGCTTGATCAGATTTTGTCACCTTCATCAGATACAGCTGCATTACAACTACAGTAATTACTATCACTTATTGAATACTCTCTCTGCCTTCTAAAATGGTATCTAATTAACACCCCAAATCCTCACAAAACCACATAACAATTACATTACCCCCACTTTTCTGATGAAGAAGTGGAAACTCACGAATACCAAGTGGCTTGTCTTAAGTATAAACAGCAACTTGTCCACAGTTTATTAGAATCCAGAGACATCAACAACCATCATATAACTGAGATATCCAAGGTTTTTAAATTCAGGTAAGTCTCTTAAGGTGGCATTGATGGGGGCCACTTAGATAATTGATGGCTTCTCTGCTCTGGAGGATTCAAGACAGTTTCACTCACAAGCCTCGTACCTCAGGGAAAACTGGATGTGGGAACTAGGTAGCCCCTCTGTGTTTCTGTGAAATCTCACAGCTTTCCCATGCGATAGTTCCCAGATGCTGTTTCAATCAACTTATCTATCCCAATACTAAATGATTGGTTTGGTGTCTTCTGAGGCCCCTCCTCTATAGCAGTCCTTGGATATCCTCTTGCTGTGTCCTCACAGAACCTCACCACTGTACATACACATACCTGGAGCTCTTCTTTCTATGAGAAACACTAGATTATGGTCCCATACTACATCCTCATCTTAAATTAAAAAGCTCATTTTCAACCTGGTTTTAAACATGGTTATACTCTGAGGCACTACAGATTAGGACTTTGATATATGAAATTGTTGAGAAGGGGGAAGATGAACAATTTACCCCACAATAAATGTCAAATCTAATGTTTTTAGGCAAGTGAGAAAAGAGACCCAACAAGAAAAAATATTTGCCAAGGTTAGACAACCTAATCTTTAGCAGTGAGAATAAGAACTCCTTCCCATGCAGCCCATGAAGAAAATTTCCCCAAGATTTATATCTTATATTGTAAGAGCACAAAACAGACACAGTTTCAGTGCGGGAACTAGAGATTTCCCCTTTTTCTTTAGAAATTTCAGGCTTCTTACAACCACCTTTATCATAGGACTCTGAGGTCATGGGCTTTTCAGCACACCCGGATCTCTGAGCTATTCATTCTTCCCATTTCTTGGCTGACATTTCTACAGTGCAGGTCACTATTTAGATTCTGAATCACTGTAATATTGGAGAATATGATGTCCTTGTTTCTACCTTAACATAGATCTGTCAAGACATTGGGAACATCTCTACGGTAATTTGCAAACTTAGACCCATTCTGAGACTCTGAGTCATCACATTAGTGCCCCCTAATTTGCAGTGTATACCCCATCTTTGATTTGCAGCACTTGGATTTCAAGAATAACCTGCATGCATCTTAGAAAGGAATTGACTTATACTCTGTCTAGGTTTCACCTAGGCTGCATCTGCTACATTCCAGGATGGAGAGGGCAGAGGAAGTTGTTTAAGTCTCTAGGGAAATGTAGGACAATTGGTGCTCAATGTTCTTTTTCCAGTCTCTCCTTTTATTCTAACCTATGTTTCCATGCTGCAGGAGATTAAAAGACATGTATTTCCTGAGATAAAAAGAGTAATTTAATTCTAAGTCATCTAATAAAATTATGCTAAGCTTCCATTATATAGCACTATGATGTTGGGGGGAGGGGAGAAGGCAGTATAGTTAAATGAAACTGGCTGGTCTCAACAGAAAATGAATTTCAACAAAACAAACAACTATGCATTAAGAGAAGGATATGGTAGAAAAGATTTATGTGGTATACTATTCAAAATTATAAATTATGGAAGCTAAAACCCCATAGTTCTTAATTCTTATTTTACCAGTTGCAAACCTTGTGATCCAAGGTTTATTAGTAATAGGTTTAAGCAGAAGCACATAGATGGAGTACTAAACAAAGAACCTGGCATAAATCAGTGTCCAATACATGGTAGCTATAATTTTTGTGCTTCCTAACATGTCTGTAATAAGTGACAAATTCACACTTTTGATCTCTCCTATCCCTCACCAACCTTGCAAATATGATTTTTCTCTACTTCCTAAATAATTTATTCAAACATCCAATTGGTCATGCCAGACCTTTACCCTCCTCCTCATGTTCCACAAGCCAGTTAGAAGCAGAGGAAGGTGGGATATTGAAATCAGGGATTTGTAGCACCATGTTGACTGGGGCAAGAGAGGTAGTTAAGACAACAGAAGACACATACACATCTATCAGATGTTTCCAAGGATGCCTTAAACTGTCTCTTTCTTCTACTTACTTCCTTTGGGGGATTGTTATTTGGCTTATAATTTCATGTTACAGTTCACCATTGGGTTTGGAAACTCAAATCAGGAATTGTTAGCAAACTAACACAACTCTCTGGAAGTTTCACACTGAATAGCTTTTCCTCCTGGACTACCCCCCGCCCCCGATACACACTTTGGTCAGGCTGATCCTCATTTAGAAGCATAAGAAAGCAGACTGTCTTGGGTTGTCTGGGTTGAGTGAGGCAGTTACAGACAATAGAATGTACATGACCATCAGACCATCAGATGTTTTATTCCTAAGGAGACACTTGAGGAAGTTGCCTCTTTCTCCTACCTGCTTCCTGAATTATTGCCACTCACAGCAAACTGCGACCACTCAAAGTAGAGGACCTGAAAAAGTTCTTTCTGAGCATTATTTCATATATATATATATATATATATATATATATATATATATGAAATAAGTTTTGACAGAAGACTAGAGTCCTTCGATAACTCCTATAATGGCTGGCATTTGCCAGAAAGCACACTAAGAAATTTTCAGTTTCAAGAATGCATAAATATCCAATAACATACAGACAGTACCCAGTGTCAGTCAATTCAGTAGACACTATGTGTGTCTCTGATATAAAATGATGGTGTCAGCCAGAATTACCTGAAAGTCCTACCATCTTTGAATTTCACAGACAGGATGGAGCTGCTGGGAATGGATTTGTAAAGTCACCAACAATACTTTTCTATCATGTGGGAAAGAGACTGCTTTCCAAGATTCACACAGGAAGAAAAAGTCACTTAGCACAAGCACACTGTACACTGAAGCTATCCACATTTCTGTGCTCAATTGAAGACAAATAAGTGCCATTTTGGGATGAGGCAGAAATGTGATGTATTATGGAAACAGAGCTCTTGAGCCTGGGGAACACTGGTAAAGTTCACCATATGCTCAAGTTAGGGTTTCCATCGAATTAATAAATGGCCATTTGAAATTTTCCTTGGTGAACAAAGAGATACTTCTTCATTCTCTGCCTTTCCCTTATTTCCTGATCTGTGAACAGTGGAGTTTTGCCAACAAGAGCACTACTTGCTGAAGCCCTTTAGAAAAGCAACAGCCATTCTCTGGTCTTCATTTCTTGCCAGAATACTTCTATCCCGACTTCCATAAGACACTCTTGTCTCACCCTATTACTTTCACTCTTTTCAGGATGGTATCTTCTCAGGGAGACATATCTTTCCTCTCCTATCAAAGGAAAACAGACCTAGTTTCTTTAACCTTTCAGCAAATTCCCCAAATCCCTCTGTCATTCTAGTTGCCTTCTGCTATGCCTTCTCTAGTTCCAAGATATCCTATTTATAGAAAGAGACCCAGAATGAGCTCAGGGCTCATCATATGACCTAACCAATTCTCTTTACATGACTAGAATAGTTTGCTCCGACTTCTCTTCCATTCTGCAATTTATTCAGTGTATCTCAAATGGAGCATATTATTCTTTTATTCTAGTACATGTTAAATGACAAATATTCAAACTCTAAGCCAGTGCTATTTCTTAGGAGAGACTAACATTCACTATAATCAAGACAATTATAGAATTAATAAGTTTGGGAAGCAGTTAGAGCCTGTGGTTTATACAGAATTAAGGTTTAAAAATCAGAGGGTTTTTTTTTTCTTGACTTTTTTTAAACCGTATGACATTCACTCCAGTTATTCAAGAGATTTTTTAGCTGTCAATCACAACATAATGTGAGTGAAACCATTGCCTGGAAGAACATGCTTTAGCACTCAGTTGTGCAAAACAATGCAACCCTGTCACCTGGAAAATTGTTGAAAATGCCAAATCTCGGTTCCTATCCCCTATTCAGAATCTTCTTTCTAACAAGCCACCAAAGAGATTCATGTGTATATTAAATTATGAGAACCACAGTTCTGCAGCTGTGAGATCTTTCCTCCAGATACTGCAGGCAAAAGAGACCTCAAGTGTCTTTCTTGCTCGGTCCATTGAATTACACTCAGTCTATGTTCCTCACTGATTTTCATTTGCCTTTCCATGATCTTAACTCTGGCGGTCCATCTCTTTATATTTTCTTTTAATCATTCTTGCCTGTAAGATGATTTAAGAATAGTCACTCAGACCAGTTGGTGGCGCCACATGTCTTTAATCCCAGCAATGGAGAGGCAGCAGAGGTAGGCAGATTTCTGTGAGTTCGAGACCAGCCTGGTCTACAGAACAAGTTCCAGGACAGCCTCCAAAGATACACAGAGAAACCCTGTCTTGAAAAAAAAAAAAAAAAGGGAAGGAAGGAAGGAAGGAAGGAAGGAAGGAAGGAAGGAAAAGAAGAGTCACTCAGTTCAGCTCCAAATTCCATGTGGTCTTATTTCAGCTTCACTTTGAGGTGGCTTGTTTTTCTGAAATTTAGTTAAGTCATATTTAAATCTTTTATCTCCGCTTAGTTGTCAAGCTGAAGAATACACCAAAGCTATTGTAGACTAAATCATGAGTTTCCAAAATTGCCCCTTCTCTCTCTCTCTCTCTCTCTCTCTCTCTCTCTCTCTCTCTCTCTCTCTCTCTCTCTCTCTGTGTGTGTGTGTGTGTGTGTGTGTGTGTGTGTGTGTGTGTGTCCATGTCCTCTTGGTTCTATGGTGCTTTGATCATTTTCTTTCCTGCTAAACTAGGTTTGGTAGATGGAAGATTTTGTGAGTTCTTTTTAAATATGAGCTCAACACCAGGTTCTTGGCAATCATTACCCATTCTTGTTTTCAGAAAGCTTTCCAAATTGTGCATCGTGATTCTCTGCCTCTCCTTCTATTGCCTGTGGAGAACCATTAGGGATCAGGAAGTGACTAAGAGAGCCAATCTTTCTTCCTACCTGGACAAAATCACTTCTTATGTCATAAACAGAATTTTTTTTGTTACCTGTTTTCTTAGACTCCAAGTCAGCAACTCTGCTACCATCTAAAGCCTCTGTGTGGCCACTGTTTTGCATTGATTATAACTAGCAATCTTGAGGTAATGAGTAAGACAAGGGGACACTGAGGGAAGGAAAGGGGACACTTTAATAACTTACAGTAATTAACCAAGACCTCAACTCTGAGATTCAAGGATGCTTTATGGAATTATTAGTATATGGTGCAGTAGCTCTTATCATTCTGCCTGCCACAGAGTAAGCACAAGAGGAGGGACTGAAAGTAGTAGTAAGAAAGAAAGAAGAAAATAAGACAAACACAGGGTGAAATGGAGAACTTATCAATAACAACAACGAACTGATTTGATGAAAATATTTGGGAGGAAAAAAACATGAATGCCATCTCATCCACACCCACGTCAACACACTAGAGGAGCTCCTAACCCATCACTTGGAATGCAGCGTTATAAATTTCCATTTAAAAACCAAGATATTTCAAAAGATATCCAAGTATCCCTTAATTTGCTAAGGAAAAAACATTCTTTCTCTTTCTGTTTACCCTTTCCCAATAATTCTAAGGTGCTTCAAACATTTATTCAATTGTGTTCTCCTACTGTCTACTTCTACAGAGCTCTTATTTATTTTTGTGCTTATCTTTATACAGGGACAAATAAATAGAAAGCAAGCCTTTTAACTGTGGCATTGGTAGAAGAACACATGAACATAATCTAGCAGAAATCCTTTCTGCTAGATTATGTTCATATTTAGCTTGAAATTTGGCATCATTTTCAGATTGTGATAGTTTAGACATGTTTGTTTAGCATTTACTTTGAAATGGTCCTATCATTGCTAAAAATGAATGGGTTACATGAACTTGGAGGTGTGAGATATTCATATCACAGCTGACTAGAGTCATGTGGGAAAAAAATGACATGACCACAGGAACAAGCACTCCCAAGATTAAAATTGTAGCAGGTACACTGGTTGGCATCTATTTTAGCAAATAAAAATGACTGCAATCTTTGCTTGTATTAGGTACTGGGTTTCTACAAATGAAAAAGAAAACGGAATTATATAAGTGAATTTGAGCAGATAAAAACCTGATTATGAATCAAGAGGAAAGAATGTTCCTTCCGGTCACTGAAAACTCAAGAAAGGAAAATACACACATGTGTAATCATTATACATATACATATCATATTTATGTAGATCAGTTATCATCTCTTCACTTTTCTCAACAACTCACTACAGTAAATCTCATTATATAGCAATTCTCATCCCTCAGTATGGTCCACAAGTCATATTACTTCTTAAATAGACCTAAGCAAGGAAGGTAGAAAAATAATCCTTTGGAAATAATTTCAGTACACTCCTGTGCTGTGTAAATAATTCAGATCTAATCACTCAATCACATTTTGAATCCAGAAATGCCTGAGCCATCAATTTAGTGTACCTCTAAAACACCATTTTTCAGAATAAAAATCTGTTAGAGAAGGTTATTCCCTACAGAAGCCAGAAACAGTTGACGGAGTCAGACAGATGACAATAAGAAAGAAGTATTTCACACATAGATCATCCTTCCACGTCCTTGTAAGATTTCAGACCAGTCTGAATTCATCAACAGGCAAGGGAGCTTACTAGCAGCTTTATAAATAGCATTCTCAGTAAACTGGCTTTGCCCACAAAACCTGTACCCCAAGACCTCTGAGAATGGTTTCTGCCAGGCTGTGCTAGTCTTAGGGCAGCATCTGCTGGTTAATTCATGGATGGACAAAAGTGACAATTTGTGAACAATATGAACAGTTCTTTTAGTTGGAGGTAACGGTTGCCTTGGTGACTATAATGGATGAAAGGTCGTCTCTTAATGATGATCACCCCAAGTCTCCAGGAGCCTGGCAAGTCTATGAGGTCAAGAAAGCCTTTGCATAAATATATGTTTGCTGGAACCTAAGATGGGCTGGATAGGCTTTGGAAACATCTCTCTAGAAGAGAAGTGTATATGAATATTAAACACCGGACTTACTACTAATACTGATAATCCAGTACCAACAGAGGTTCCAAGAACGGAAACCCACAGAAGGAGTTAGGAATTAAAGCTTAGTTTCCTTAAAGGAAGCATTCTTGGGGTTGGGGAGGGGAGAACCTTGAAGCAGCCACTGCATGCTAATCTTCTCACATCCTATGCATAACTCTGGTTTTATTCACCAGGAAGTACGAATTCCATTCGAACACAGCACATCTGATTGGAATAAAGAAACTGAAAATTGAAAAGGACTGGGTGGCCTAAAACTTCAGTGCTCTCCACCATCTTCTGCAACATCCCCCTGTTTGAACCCTGCAGTCAATAGCGCCACAGCCAGGGCCAGTGACGCCATTGGTGGGCTCCATTGGTGGGAACTCTGGCAGAAGAGTAAAATCATGGTGTCAGTGCCAAAACGGCGAAACCTGAAAAGCGCCTGGGGACTTCCCAGGGCACTCGCACTCCTCGGAGCTACAGGCATCTCCATAACAACTGGTTTACATTCGCCCTTGGTTCCTCTGCTCCGCTGTGCATGGGAAGCCGAGGGTAGGCAAAGGAAGACTCTAGTGAAGAGATACCCGGAGCTAGCGCCTCCCCACGTTGGGGGAAGGTGGTTAACTCTGGACCTACAGTTCGTTTCTAGAGATTTCCAGAGTTCTGCCCAGGACCTCAGCCCAGCGCCTCGCCCTTCCCCCACTGCGCCCCTCCCCCACCGCATGCGCTTTTCTTTCTCTTTTTTTTTTTTCATGCGCACACACTCATGCACACACACTGGTGGGGGGGGGTGTTTTATTGTTTTATTGTGCCTCCTTCTTGAAGTTCATTTCTTTCCTTTCAACTTACTTTCCGCCAGCACGTGACCTCTCCACTTCCCAGCCTGCGCAGTCACTGGTGGAAGTGTGGTGGCCAGCGCAGGGCTTCCTGGGAGAGCCCACTCCCGGTACTCACTTCCGAAGCCCACCTCACTGAGCGCGGGGCACCGCTTCTCAGCCCCGGCTACCGGGAAGTACCGGTGATTAGCAGCACCGAGGGAGGAAGCACAGAGCCGACGTGAAACCCAGAGTCTGGCGCAGATCCCCCCCCCCCCCCCCCCCCGCCTGTACCCCTCGGCTTAGAGCTCCTGGGCTCGCGGGGAGGATCTAGCTGCACACAGGGGCTGTTCACTCTCATTTGAGAAGCCATAAGCCATTAGAACAAACGCAGTCATAACTTCATTCAACTCAAATCGCTTGAGAGCTCGTCTTACACAGGTTCCTGTGGGCAACTAGTGGCTCGCCCGGGTGCCTCTCGCCTAGTCATCAGTCCCTAAGAGAAAAAGGGAAAGTTACGGGGCTGATGCGCTCTTCGATGCACGCAGTAGTTCCTTAGGACAAGTCACTCCCGCTCCACCACCACCCTCCCCCAATCTGATCATCACTCACGACCACGTCCGCTGGAGACCCTTAGTCATGGTGGGGGAGGGGGAGGGGCACGAACTTTTCTAAGAAGTTTCCTTTTTACCAAGGGTGTCACAGTGAGTTGGTCACGTAACCGGCTCAGAATGGCTGCCATTGCCCCCTCCCCTCGCCCCCTCCCCGCCGCGCTTTTCTGGTGTTCCTATTAAAGCGGTAGCCGGCTGGTGCAGAAAAGCAACAAGTTCCCCAGCGGTCTTCCCGCCCTAGCCTGACAAGGCGAAGGTTTTCTTACCTGGGGACAGGGAAATCTCCTGAGCCAAGCTCATATTTACCAGAGCCCCGGGTGTGACCTGATCAGTGGGCAAAGGAGAGGTGTGCAGACTGGAATATTTTTTATGGGGGTACTCTGAAACTCCCTCACTTTCTCTGGGAACTTTTTGTGCCAGAACGCAGTGACAGGCGGTGAGAAGGATGCTTCAGGAAACACCCGCTACATAGCAGGGCAGTTGGACAGCCATTGGTAACCTGGCTCATTCATTAGAATCACGTATGAATCAAAGAGAAACGTGTCTCTCAAAATGAGGGCGTTTGCGTAAATCTATAGGTTTTTCAATATCGGTGCCAGTTGCTTTGTCTTCTGTAGTCGTCAAGGTGGTTGAGAGTTTAAGCTTGCGGATATTGCAAAGGGTTATTAGATTCATAAGTCACACCAAGTGGTGGGCGATCCACTGAGCAAAGCCGAACTTCTCACATGATGACTTCAAACAAGACACATTACCTTCCAGCATCTGTTGGGGAGACGAGATTTTAAGACTCTGAGTCTCCAGGACAGCAAAGCCACAATGGTGAGTAGCAATAAACCCTGCATTATAATTGAAAACCTTGACATGTTGCCTAACAACAGGAATATCACGGCTCTTCCTAGCACTTCACACGCCAAAAAAACAGCAGCTATTCAGGCCAGGGGAATCGGGTTTTGCCCACTGCAACTTTAATTGGAATCATTTGAGATTTAACACAGCTGTGTGGAACTGCGTGGAACAAACTTGGAACTGGAGGGGGTTGTTATACTGGCTGTTCAAAGCTTAAGCTTGTTTGACAGCCTTCTTGTCTTCCATTATTTGCTTTACTGTATGGTGTATGAGCATATTGCATGATTTATATGTGGGCATGTAATTGACATCCGCAAAGGAGTTAATTTCCATCTAAAAACGATAATGTTGTTAGAGGTTAGGGTTGGGAGTGAAGAGGGTAAGAATGGGGTAGAGACTAAGAGTTAAGGTGAGGATAGGGGTGGAGTTGGGGGAGAGAGGAATAAGTCAGAAGCGCCTATCATAGATAATGAAATGGGTAATGCTCTCATACATGAAAAGGATCTCATCAACATGTGATCAACTATTAACAGGATGGCTTTGGTAAATCCATCCGCACGTGACAAAACGTAAGGAAGTGGAAGAAACCGACTAGAGCAATATCAAGTACCACTTAATTAGAGATTTTTTTAGCCTTTTCCTCCTGCTGCGCCGGGTGTGTGATCCGGGCTAGCAGAGTCCATTCAGCACCTTGGACAGAGCCAGCGGATTTGTCCGAGGTGGTAGTACTTCATCCAGGTATTCTTTTCCTCGCTCTCAAGCCAACCCGGTGTCGCCCTTAAAAAGCGTCTTTTCCGAGGTTCGGCTCACACTGAGATCGGGGCTGGAGAGAGAGTCAGATTTTGGAGCGGAGCGTTTGGAGAGCGAGCCCCAGTTTGGTCCCCTCATTGAGCTCGCTGAAGTTGGCTTCCTAGCGGTGTAGGCTGGAATAGACTCTTGGCAAGCTCCGGGTTGGTATACTGGGTTAACTTTGGGAAATGCAAGTGTTTATCTCCAGGATCTAGCCACCGGGGTGGTGTAAGCCGCAAAGAAGGTAAGCACCGGGGCGGGGACCCTGCATCCCCAATTCTTAGGCTATTTTGATACTCGATCTTCCGGAAAGGACGCGTAGTGGAGCGGAGGAAGTGGAGGGAGAGCATGAGAAAGGGTTGTTTCTTGTTATTTGCCCAGTTTAAATTGCCCTAGGTGAGAACCTGGGGCAAATCGAGGTGGGGGAAGCTCAACCTTCCTGCGGCTATAATGAGTTTAGTTAACTTGGAACTGCAAATATCTGATTCAAATGTAAGATCTCTCTCATTACCCCCTTTCCCTCCCTCTTTTCCGTTCTTTTTGCTTGTGTGTGGTGTGTATGCGTGTACAGTAGATTCATTACTAATTATGAAGCTTTTACACAACATTCGATTTCCTAAAATTTGACTTTGTACCATTTAGAATTAGACGATGGAGGGAGTGTGCAGTGGGAAAGAGGAGGTGGAGGCTGGATAGAGGGAAGGTTAGCTAAATACCCACAAAATGAATCAAGGTAATTTCAGCTCCTCTAGTGAGGAGGATTCATTCTCTCAGTATCCCTGCCTCCCTCTCTTTCCCCCTCCCTCCCTCCTTCCCGCCCCCCTTCTTCCACCCCGCCCCCTCCTCCTGCCTCCATCCCTCCCTCATTTTCTCTCTACCTCTCTTTAGCCCTCGCGATCCTGCTGGATAGTTCTTTATGTTTTGGGTGATTTTTTTTTTCTTTTTTAATTTTACCCATTTCTACCTTCCCTCCCCGAGAGTTCCGGGTGCTGGCTTGAAGGGTTCCCGCTTTCTCAAGGGAAAGGGAGCCGCTGAGACTGCGCTCCACTCCCTGCCGGGCCGGATGCCTCACTGAGCCCAGGTCCGAGTCAGTCAGGGTAACTCAGGGAAACGGGGGTGCCTCAGCTCGGGAAGTGGAAGGTCCTTTCTGGATCCAAGAGCCCGGGAGCGGCCCGGGGAGGGGGCCTGGGTGGCTGGTGGAGGTGGAGGACACTCGTAGCTCTGGACAGAGTCACCAATCAGCAGGGCGCGCAGACCGCCCAACCGGGCGAGGTTGTGTCCACTGGTGAGGGCGGAGGGCCTGGGCTCTTCGCCGAGCTGCCGCCACCACCTGGGTGGGCTGGTAGCCTAGCAGGGAGTGGAGATGGAGGGAATAGGGGTAAGCTAGCCGCGGTCTGGGAGCCGCCCAGCCTTCTCCTCCAACTCCCCTGCCCCCGCCTGCGCCCCAGGGGGACCTAGAGCGCCCAGAGCCTGCTGCTGCACTGCCCTCCGGCTTCTCTTCCGGGAGTTCAGGGACTTGCGCGCCCCAAGGGGAGGGGTGAGGGCACCTATCCACACTCCTACAACCTTCTTTCCCACCGCTTCCATGGCCCTTTGTTCAGGCCAGGAGGTTTGCCCTGCCGCAGCTTTCTATCCAAGGCTTGGTGCCTCTGAACCCCCCCCCCCATAAGGCTTGGGGTGCGGGTGAGGGGCGTTATGGGTGGGGGAAAACGATTTCTGAAACTCAAGATTATTTTAAATTGAAGGAAAGAATCCCAACTCTGCGCAGGTGGAAATGATGGATTCATAGGCGATGCGAGGATATTGTGGAAATTTGGAGGGGGGGGAGGACAGGCATTTGGATCAGATGACTGCCCATAGGCTGTTCGCCACACAAAGGGAGCGTAGGGCAGGGTTTACGGATCAAGCCTGCAGCGAATGGGGCACAGACAGTTCCGGGATCCAGGCGTTTTCTCAGTCAGATCTACGTGAAGGGAGCAGAGGGGAGGGGCCGGGAGGCAAGCGTGGCGGGAGGGGCCGGGCTTGGGGGCGGGGGGATTTCGGATCAGTCTGATGCAATTCCAAGCGTGCTGCAAAGGAACTCCAAGGCGCCCGCATCACCATCGCCACCCACCCTTCCCAGATGGTGCTGTTTTAAATACGGATCTGCAGGGCTGAACGCAGAACTGGGAGATTTATTGCAAAATCCTGAGAAGGGGGGCCGGGGACAGGGAACCAAGGGACAGAATTTAAAGGTGCAACGCCTGCTTTTCCCCAACCCAGCGGCAACCGGTTGGAGTTAGGTTTTTTTTTTTTTTTTCTTTTTTCCTTCTTCTCTTCTTTTTTTCTTCGTGTCTGCCTGTCTTTGGATCTAATTCACTAAGGAAGAGGTGTAAATATTGTGACATTTCGAGGAGGCTTAATGGATAGAGAAAAAAAAAAATCATCTGTCATTCTAAATTGCAGTTTCCCTCCCGCGCCATGCCTTGCTAGCGCTCCTAATACAGTTGCTAGTGCTTTAGACGAACGCTTCGTTAAGGGAATATTATGTTTTTAGTCCACTTGCCAATCTGTCTGACAGTTGATCCGAGAAAATTGTAGGTATCATATCTGTAGGCGGCAAGGAGGCAAAATACTTACCAGTCTAATTATTTTAACCTCGATATTTTTTTTTTTTTAACAACTTAAAGAAGCCTCAAAAGTGTCATGTCATCCTTACACCCAAGCATCCTTGACTTGTAAGGGGAGATGATTTCGACTGTCACTTTAAGAACAGTGCCCCTGGTATTCACTACTTTTATATATTAACATAGGCATCTTCAACATAAAAGCAAAGAATTTCAATTGCCCTTTTTGGAGTCAGAAGATTAAAGATGGTAGTAACTGGAAAGGGAGGGAGGAAGAGACAGGAAAAAGGGAGTGAGAGCGTTTTTAACCTTATAATTTAACAGTAATCTAGCCTACTTTTGTAGCCCCTGGTTTTGCATATTAACATTACTGTAGGTGAGATTTTTCACCTTGGTCTAACTCCTTCGGTAGGATATATAAATACTGAATCAGATGAAAATACATACATCTTGCCAGTGTCTTTTCCAGTATCATTAATAGTAAGTCTTACAACACAGCAAATTTTAGAGGACAGAAAAAAATAAAATAAAATGCAAATAGGCTTTGCAAACTGCTACCCAAAAATGGGCGA
Organism: Phodopus roborovskii; assembly: GCF_943737965.1. Lineage (NCBI taxonomy): Eukaryota > Metazoa > Chordata > Mammalia > Rodentia > Cricetidae > Phodopus > Phodopus roborovskii. The sequence goes on along the minus strand of NW_026126417.1, from coordinate 5,843,108 downwards.
CATCACTATGCATGCAGTTTGTACTTGGTTGAACCAGAGTCCTTGCTAATTAAGAAGACTTCTCATCTGTATAGTCAAGGCAACAAATGGAGATTTTATTTTTTAAAAGCAAGTAATTAATTGGCTTGCTAAATATCTTCAGGTATCTTCAGTGTAAATAAGGAAGAAGCTTTGAAAAGATGTGGATTCAACTTGTGTTAGCTGCTGCTTTCATTTGCACTTTCCCTACCAAGTCTTTAAATTCTTAATAAGAATAGCTGGTGAATTTAGCGACTTTCCTTTTCCTGGCCTGTCCTCTAGGGGAAACTTTAATAAGAAACAATGTATCAACATCAGCAATCAGATAAAGAATATAAGATACTGGGTGACCACAAAGCAGAAAAGCAGCCACAAAAGTCAGCAAGTTGCATTGAGGCAGTACAAACTAAAATGTGACTTACAAAAGTTGTTTGTTTTTCTTTTTCTTGATCTTTTGAGATCATGCTCCAAATTGCTCAAATGGTGTTCATTTGTTCATATTGCTTACAGTCAGTTAAAAATGACGTCTTACCGAAGAGTTGGTTTTCTTACTAAAAACATTCTTCTACGTAATTTTTGCTTTTAATTAGAACAAACGTGCCTAACGGTGCAAGTGATTCTAACGAAAATGAACTGATATCATCTGATATAAAAACTCTGCTGAAAACTAAATTTGTTCAGAACAGCACTGACTTGCCAGAAAAATATCTATTTTTGTAGCTTTCTTTTCACTCTATGGATAATTTAATGAGTTGCCTATTTTAATTTTACAACTGCTACCTCAGAAGTATCTCAAATTATCTTTCTTTTGCTGGTGTTTTCTCTGCTGATCTGGCAGTGGTGTGTGTGTGTGTGTGTGTGTGTGTGTGTGTGTATTTCTAGTGGGAGTTTAACAAGCAGCTAGTCTCTTAAAATTACATACCCATACCGTAATCCCCATAAAGAACACTGTGTAGTAGTTAATAATAAAATAAACATTAGCATTCAGTGAACGTTTACCATTACTGAGTGCTGTAAGAGTGGAGGAGGTTGTCTTAAGTGGAGAAGATTAAATTTTTAAACAATAAAATGTTCTCTCCCCTTCTGACTTCAGAGTGAGTATAATTTCAAGACTATAAAGTCTTACATCTTTTATTTGGATATGCAGAGCTGTTGCTTTCACAAAAGTCTCTTGGGGAAAAAAGAGATGTTTTATAAACATTAATCACCCCCTCCCCCAATTTGACACCATGGGTCAAAATATTGACTTATTATCCTGCCTCTATTCTTACTTGGTGAGTTTGTTTGTTTTTAATTTAGGCAGACCTTCATCTTTTTCTCCCTTCCCTTTTCTCTTTCATTGAAATACTATAAAAGAATCCTGTACATTCTTTTTAATACTGTGGAATACTAAAAATATACATTTCCTGGTAAGAGCAGTTCAAGGAGTATTTCAACAACTCATTACAGTTTTCTTCATTTGATTTCCACATGGGCATGTGGGGTGGAGATCACCATGGCCTTTTGCAGAGGAACTGCAGTGCCAAGCTGGAGAGGCATACCACAATGGACTGACTGCCTGGTGACTTCAGATTTCAAGGATTATACTTATTCAGTGTCCATCATTCCTCCCTCAGGGATAACAAAGGCCTCTGAGGGAGTCTTGGGTAACATTTCCTCCTATTTTGATTTATTTAATTAAAAAAAGGATCTACAAATATTCCCAAAATTTTTTCAAACTAATGAAAAGTTTTAACCAGCCCATGACCTTGCCTTCCTAAATTCTTCTTTCCCTCTCCCTAAGTTGGAGGCTCCAAGGAGGTAAGAATCTTCCTGTGGCTGACACACTAGCTAAGTCACAGTCACTAATTCCCCCCAAAAACAAACACAAGATAGGCCAAAGCCAAGAAGTTCATTACTTTTACTCATGAGTCATAGAATCTAATGGCCAGACATTTGTCAGAGGTCACTTAGCCCAGCCCATATCCGATGCATGAGTTCATGCTGGCTTGCTTTCTTTCAACCCTCTGGAATTTCATCCTGGTCTTAAATTCCTGGATACTTGTTTACCTTGGTAGATAGTGTTTGCATATCTTAAGTGGATCGTGATGACATTTGCTCCCAAAGTATGCCTTCTGCTGAAAATTTACAGTTGTAATTTATTCCATGTGTATTAAATATCAATTAATTATGAGTTCCAAACTGTGTCAGAATTTAAAGATTCAGCCATGAGCAAGTCTGAATGATCCTTATCTTGCTGGAACTTGTAGGCTGGTGACAAATTCTGGTCCCTTGAAGAGTGCAGACATCTGGATTTGTACTTTCTTCAACAAAACACAGTGACTCAGATTCAAAGCCATAGTTCAAGCTTTATCCTCAGCTCATTATTAATAGCTAAAAGGTCAATCAACTTGGTTTCTGTTTCCTTACACATAGAACAGAAAATGTGTTCTCAGGATAAATTTTAAAGTACATTTCAGTACCATGTTTGATTGATGTACAAGATACAACCTGGGTTGGATATATGAACACTCAGGAGGCTGAAGTAGAAGGATTACAAGTTCAAGGCCTGTGTAGCTTACAGACTGAATTTAAAGTCAGTTCCTGCAACTTAGTGGAACCCTGTCTCAAAACAGAAAGTATAAAGACAGCTGGGGTAGTTCAAAGGTAGAACATTTGCCTGGTATGCATGAGATCCTGGGGTCATTCCCCAATATTATAAGATGTATGCACAGAAACGATTTCCCATTTTTTCATAGGAAGGAGAGTTTCAATTACCCTAACTTTTGATGATTTATAATTTTAAAGACCATCAATTTTTTACTTTCTAAATACAGTTTTAAAGCTTAAATTCAACTTACTTGAGGCCCACATAGGAGGATTCTGGGTATTGAATTTACTGTTTTTCTCAAAAATGATTATGATGAATTCCCACTATCAAATTATATTAAGTTTTCTTTGTGACATCAGTGTTCTATATTTTTATGTCACTTCTTTTTAAAATTAAAAATGTTGCATGCTGAAAGTGTCATGTTCTTATAAATAGTGCATTATATGTACATGATAATCAATAATTAGGTAGGCCAACCAGGAAAAACATGGAAGAGAGCTGGTAACTCAAGGCCTGCAGAAGGTGTGTGGGCATTTGGACATCCAGGAAATGCTATAGATCTGTCCTTAGCTAACTCAGCCTGGTGGAGATAATTAAGAAAAAATGTGGGAGTAAAAAGACTGCAAGCCATTCCCTGGGATTGGGTAGATTGCTACAGCAGTTCAAAAACAATTGGCACAGCCACCCACACTGGACATGATTGCCCTTTGATGAGGCAGCTATTGACTTTTATAAAGATGCCATATTTAAAATAACTTTTGATGCACTAGGGATGACAGACATCACTCTTGAATTCTATTTTGGACAAATGGCAAAATATATTTCTAAGTATTAACTTAAAAAATAAACCTTAAGGAAAGTTTCTATAAGCTAGTTATTTAGTAATTGCTAATCCCCAAATTAACAAATTAATCTGAAGCTGATAGAAACACGTAACTTATATTAGATATTTTAAACATATAAGGGCATTTCTCTGGATTGCCATGGGAAATAGAAATGACTTCTCCAATGTTTTTTAACCTCTGAGTGAAAGCACTCTCTGAAAACTAGGAAACAGGCCAACAGCAGAAGAAAATGTTAAGATCTTGGTGGCAGAATATGTGGTAAGTGCTGTGATACCTAGAAATCCCCTCAGAATCGGTATCAGTACCAGAAGGAGTTAGAGCTAAGATCTCTCCGGGTTCAAGAAAACATATTGAACACCCACAATCTTAAAGTATTAAGACCTCTGTAAGATGAAATAGGAAAATGAAGTGTTTGCATGAAACTTCCCCCAAATATGAAGCCAGTAGAGTGGGACATGACTGGATAGATAAATGGGGAAGAGAGAGGAAATGTATAGAAAATTGAGTAGAGAAATAATCCAGGAGCTCTCTGTAGACATTCCTCCAGGCCATTGTCCCCCAAGGACTGACCTCTGCCTTCGATGCTCATTATTGTTGTATACTTTAGTAGGAAAACAGGATTTCCTTCACTTTCACCTTCAGCCTCTGAGGATCTCTTCTTCTCCAACAACTTCCATAGTCAATACTCAAGAATTAAGTTCTTACTCTTTATGGCATGTTGAACATGAGATTTGTAGCCATGTTTGTGGCATAAACTCTTCTTGGTAGTCTGATAATCTCTTTGTAGACTCATCTCAAAATACCTCTTACAAATGAATATAATAAAATGTCTACAGTTACAAAGGAAACCAGTTGTATTACACACAGTAATGATAATAAAGAATGTAATATTTTATGTGACATAGAAATATATGTATTATTATACATTGAATAAGAACTAGAAGCAAAACGATTGCTATAATTTTTATATTTGGGCACTGATATATGATATATGGGCACTGATATATGAAAATGTCTAACTTCTACTTGTAATAAAGTATACAAATACTACTTAATAACATCCCCTACACATGTTTGACAACAGAACACGTGGGAGGCACTGGTTAACATAGCATTGATTCAGAAATGTGAATTTAGCCAATATCAACATTAGCCATTTGGTTTATCTTCCTGGCAAAGGAGGTTGGCATTAGAAAAAAAAAATTAAATGCAATTTTTCTATTAGACAAGCTACATTGTGGGTAGAAAACCAAGTGATGAGATGGCCACAATGTGGTAGGTGCTTTTCCTTTGAGCTCCCTGTTACCATAACATGTGTTCTTAGTATTGGTATCACAACTCATAGCTCTAGAAATTGATCCCTCCTGTGAAAAGTACAGTAAGTTCAGGGAGCTAAGTTATAGCTCAGTGGTAAAGTTCTTGCTTAGTCCTGGGTTTGCTCACAAACACAGCCACCCCCCCCCAAAACAGACCTTGAAAGTTTAAGCTCTGGCCACTAACTTAGGGGAATACTGCCCCCAGAAAGTTAGTACACTTAATTCAATGAATCTGAAAACTCTACCATTTTTTGTCATTGCTACACTCTAGGAACCTTTACACAAATTGTGAGGTGAGGGGACATCTGTTTTGCATTTAGTCTGAACTAAGCTCTTTGCTTTGTATTTTATATATATTATTTAACCCTCAATGTAACTCTTGGAGACAGATTATATTCTAATTATATAAACAAGGAAACTAGAGCTCAGGGAGTTTAAGTAGTTATCACAAATAAACACAGTGAATCTTAAATGGAAAAGCTAAACTTCAGACCTAAAGTTTTCTGGCGTATGGGTTCACTTTAAAATCCTGCCTTCTAAGTCTGGTCTTGTGGTACTGGTCTATAATTCAACTTTTTCTGAGGGCTGAGGTTAGGAGGAAACAAGGACCCAAGGCCTGACTGGGTAACTTGTGGAGATTCTATCATAAAATACAAAAGGAATGTATAAATAAAGCTGAGGACATGACTCAGTGCTTGTCTAGCATGTAAGGCCCTGGGTTCAATTCCCAATACAAAGGAAGGGAGAAGGCAAGGAAGGGAGGGATGGGAAGGAGGGAGGGATGGGAAGGAGTGAAGAGTAGCAGGGAGGAAGGGGGGTGCATGGTACCATGAAAGCCTTCCTTTCAATTTCAGATGGTTTACACCTTTCTCTCTCTCCCTCTCTCTCTCTCTTTCTTTCTCTCTCTCTCTCTCTACCCCTTTCTTCCTTCCTTCTTTCCTTCCTTTCTTTCTTTTTCTGGATTTTCAAGACAGGGTTTCACTGTGAAATAACCTTGGCTGTCCTAGACTCTCCACCTCTGTAGACCAGGCTAGTCTCAAACTCACATAGATCCACCTGCATCTGCCTTACCAGTGATGGGATTAAGGGGTGTGCCACCACCACCAGACAATTTTTTAATTTATTTTTTTTAATTTTACATATCTATCCCAGTTCCCTCTCCATCCTTCCCTTCCTCCCTCTTTTCCACCCTCCCATGCCCCCACCACCACCCTTCCATCCCACACCCACACCCACTCCTCATGTAGGGTGATGTCTTCCAAGACATCTAAATCTGTCAAGTCATTTGGAGTAGGGACTAGGCCCTCCCTCCTGCCTCTAGGCTAAGGGAGTATTCCTCCATGGGGAATGTGCTCCCAAAGTCCTTTTGTGCACCAGGGATACAGCCTAGTTCCACTGTCTATCTATCTAAGGATATTTTCTTAAGGAAACCTCACAATACCTCTTTACAATAGGTGATATTCTCAATATTAGTGACCATAAACACTACTTTGGGGTGATTTTAAATATTTGCTGATCGATTGAAGACTTTCAAGTGACTGTTTGTTACTTCTCATTTTAGAGAAATGTGACAAAGCTGGCCTCTAACCCGCATCTTTCTAATACCAAAGCTTTCTTTTAATTATTAACATAACCTTCAAATATTTGCACAATTTTTTTGCTGTCATGATTGTTGTCATGTCTCAGACACTATCAATACAGAACTTTCCAGAAAAAGTATCTAGCCTGGATCAATGTCTGGAACTCGTTACCTGCATATTCTTGCACTCACTTCAGCTTATTACCCCATGGAGGATGTCTCACTCCTTTCTTGTTTAGAACAGTTCCACATGAGTTGACTTCTAAGAGTTATTGAGTAAGAAACGTTATAAATTGTTTAGATTGGGATTTAGTGTGTTTAGAGGCCATTTCATAAGTTTGCCTTTTCTAACTGTTACTGGCTGTGGTACTGCAGATGCTCGGATGAGGAACACCCTCTCCAAAGACACACAGTCGATGACAAACCTCCCAAACTTACATGTTGTTTACAGATATGGAGAAGAAGAAAATGGACAAGCACAGCCTGAAACGTAATTGCAGGCTTATAGTTCCTGCTGGGGACTAAGATGTTTATTGGCTTTCCTTGTGCAATTCAGTGTTCTTCCTCTAAGGGCTCCACTCCAAACTTGAAACCTCTCTGGAAATACATCTCATTTGGGAGAATGCCAAGAATGGTATCTGGGTCCTTTGTGTCTTGTATCAATTCAGAAGTGAAAACACCAGCTCTAGAGGGTAGCTGCGTAGTAAGACAGCACTTCTGTGGAGTCATACAGCTTTTTGGATGTCTTATTGATAAATTGTATCTACCCTTCTAGAAAGCAACTTACAAAAGTGGTGTGCTTTAAAATGACTGACTGAAAGCATGTTGGTATTTCTTAGCACAAGTCAGTGGTCTTTTCAGAGATGCTAAAGTCACAATCAAAGATGGTGAAGTCTATGAATAGAACTCCAATTCTACCCCAATTTGGGCAAGGAAGGACACTGGATTTGTTATAAATTTGCGATGGACTGTGAAATCATGACGGAGGTATACCTGGTGGATAAAATATGGAGGAGAGTTTGATTCTAGGCACCAGGCTGGTTAATATAATTCTTATGTGATTGGGTTTATTTTATCAACTTCATTCTAATTAGGTTTTATGTGTTAACAAAACAGAAGTTTAAAAAAAAATACTTTTCAGGGAGTAAAAGCTTCACAAGCAGTGTAGTATTTCATAAGTCTTTCTTTTCTAGGAGATTGATCAAAAGTAGTAGCACAAACTTCAGAATAGTATTCCAATTTAATAGTTAGACATATACAACTTGAGATATTAAGTAGAGTACAAAACATCCTTTACTCTTAGACAATATTGTGTGTGTCTGGGTTGGGGGCAGGGAACTAAGTATCCTGTTCAGGTTGTTTCTTTTGAAAAAGGAAAAACACAGCATGTTTATGTTAAGGATAAAGATCCAGCTTTGATACAAAGGCCTGTTCTTTTATAAAACAACCACGTCTGTCTCCAACTTGCAAGGGATCATTTGTCAATCTGACTGAATCTTCTCCCTTAGTTTTCCCCAACAGCTGTGCTAAGATAACTCAAGATTCCCATGTTTCCTGAGTCCTGGAAAATTTCACACACATGTTGAGTGCAGGGATCCACACTTTCAGAAGAATATGGAGACCTTGGAGGAGGTCCAGGGTAGAGCAAAGGAAGTGATGAATGGACTGGAAGTTGGACTTTATGAAGAAAGTTGTGAGACTTGCTAGTTATAAGAAAAGTGTGAGTGGTGAGTTAGCAACACCAGGAAGGTAATAAGCAGGTGTTTTTCATCTTCAGTAAGGTTTTATGAAATGAAGTAAGATACTAATTGTAACAACAATTAAAATATGCCATAAGAAGGAGCTTCCAAGTGCTAGCAATGCTAGATTCTAGAATTTCTGAGAAGGAGGCTTCTCTACTTCCCTGCTCTACAATGATAGGCCTGTGAGCAGGGAGGAACACAAGACCACCCATAACAGCCCTTCTAGGAGCTGGGGGATAGATTAATCTATGAAGTATCTGCCTCAAATTAAGAATACCTGAATCTGACCTCCCGAAACCACTTAAAAGTCAAGTGTGGTGCCTTGTAGAGGTTCAGACAGGCAGAAATCTAGGGTTTGCTAGCCAGGCATTATAGCCTACCCAGTGACCTCCAGACCAGTGAGATACCCTTTCTCTAAAAATCCAAGGTGTATGGCACCTTAGAAAGGAAAGGTGTCTGAGGAACAACACCCAAGGTTGACATCTGACATCCACATACATATACATATGACTGTAAACCTACATGAACACAGACAAACACATGTGTGAGCACACATAACATTTCGAGATTTATCTTTTAAAAGATTTACCTAGGGGATGGAGTGATGGCTTTGCAGTTAAGAACACACACTGCTCTTGCAGAGGACCCAGGTTTCATTCCTAGCACCCCCATCAGGTGGTTCACAACTACCTAAAAATCCCAGTCCCAGGCATCTGCACACACATGGCACACATGACCTCAGGCAAGTGAACGTACATACACATGAAAAAGAACAAAGAATCTTTTTAGGGAAAAAGTTACTTAATCATTTGCCAGAAAATTATTTACTTCCAGTAAATATCACTTGCCTCGTTTTTCTCAACTCTACACTCTTATTCACTTGTTTTATGAAAACACAGCTAACCACAAGTAACAGTAACTGGGGTGCCAGTTAACTGTGGTGTGTGGTGTGTCGTGCCTAACTCTTATGTACTCCTCAGCCTCAGAGGGAAGCTTCTTATCATCACTAATACATGGAGCATGCAGATTATCACCATATACCATATAAAATGCCTAAGGCAATACAAAACAACACAAGTTTTCACCTTGGGCAAATCACAAATGGCTCTCAAACTACATTATAACTCATGGCCAAGACTATAAAATCCTAAAGCATGGAGATATGTTTTATTTATCTGCTTGTGTCATAGCATGTGGAATAATGGTTGGCACATAGTCAATGCCAAGCAAGATATAATCAACTGAATGAACTTAATTATGAAGTGTTAGGAACCTGAAATTAATAAACTGGTGGCTTTTGAATGCTTCCAGATGATGTTATGTGCTATACATAGCCAAAACTTTAGGAAGCACCCAATTATTTCATTTTAAGACTTCTCTTTCTTTGCCCTTGAAAAAAATGTGAACTTTTACTGCAGAAATATCCTTCACCCAAACCGTGACACATAGCTGTATCTCAAAATTAAGGTGACCCACTCTGCATATCTGATGTATTGCCCTGAATCCCAGTCATTTAAGTTTGTTCATACTTTCCATGGCTGTACTCCCAGGACAACCAACATACACTCTGATGTGTAACTCCAGCTCTTATTTCCCAAATCAACAGTTCCATGTCCTTGTGACTATGTTCATAACCATATTATAATGAGTAAATCAATGTCTCTTCATTGTTAATCTTTCCATAGTCTCAGGGAAGATCTGATGACTTAGAGGAGGGTTTATAAGTAGTCAATTCTTGACTGTTTAGGGGGCTAGCCTCAACAATTTCATAATGGTTCTGATGGTGGTTTTTCTTGAATTAGACAAGTATTTCCAGATGGGACTCCTTTTTATTTCACCCTCCTTTTCAACACAAAATACCTAGGCCTTTGTAATCTTTTCTGCTCTTCCCTTCGCTTTTATCTATCAATACCAGGACTGTCAGGATACATAATTCCTATAACAGGTATTGGTCAACTTGGCCACATCTAAGTATGAAGCAGAGTTAATTTTATGCTTTGTAAGAATCTTACAGAGAAGTACTACCCAATGAATAAGGAAACTATTTTTTCCTTAAAGTGTTTTTCTCTGAGCAGGCCTTATTCAATGATTTCAAAGACTGAATGACGCAGTTCAAGGTCAAACTAGACCTTGGAAATCATGCAGCATGGATTTGAAAACATCTTTGTCACTCTATTCATCAGGGAAGTTTTCTGTTTACTTATTATTTTCCCTGTGTTAATTCTCTAATTTTCAGCAGTGTTTGGGGTCAATTCATTTGATACTAGACATTGTTTTTCAAAGAAGAATGAAGATAGGAGTAACTGAGAAACTTCAATAAACACAATTAAACATAAAATGTTTATGGAGATAGTAGAATTGACCTCAGCCAATTAAAATTATTAATAGAAAAATATGTCAGTATCAAATCTGATCCCACTGCCTCTGTTCCCACTTGGGTAATGAGAATTAGTTTGTATTTCCTGACAAGACTAGATGGGAAGTCACATTCTGCCTCACTTCTGTCCTCTTGAAATACCTAGTTAGGGCAGTATTAAGCAATAAATCAAAGGAATTAAGACTTAGACTCACTCAAAATTAACTTTTAAGCCCCAAAGCAACAGAGTTTCTTTTCTTCATAGCTTCCTCTACCTTTTAATAATAGAGAAAATGTTGGCATCAAAAACTTAGAAGGAACCTTTGCTCCCAATAACAATCTTTTATGCCACAAGCCAATCTTTAATAGAAATAAAAAATGCATGCTTAATTTTATTAAACATTGCCTTTGAGCATAATATGAAAGTGGCGTTACAGCTTTGGCATGCACGTATAGAACAGGGCACTCCGGAGGCCAACTCCAGAACCAGCCTGAGCTGAATAGTGAGACCTGCCAAAACTAAAGAAGACACTTCCTGTACAAAGTTTGATATTAGACCCTCAAAACTAGTGGACTATTTACCATAATAAAGATTTTTAAGAATTCATAACTTCCTGCAAACTGCTGACACTTGATCCATCTTGACTTTGTTGTTTTTTCAGTGTAAGGAGAACTTCTTATGGCAAGTAGATGAATGTCTTAAGTGTAGTCTTTTACTGTTCAGTTATTGCCATAATCACAAATCAGGACATTGGAAAATACTCAAAAGTGGGAAGAAGTCTGCTTTATCAGGCTTATATGAATTGGCACTTGATCTTATGTTCAAAACACTCCTGCCTTTCTGACTCGTATGTCTTTTTCTCAGTAAAAATGCACCACCCACTGGAAAGGGAAGACACAAACATTTATTTCTATAATGTCAAGGGAGAGTGGGCATAACAAGATCAGCCATGCAATTAGAGTCTCAGAATGACAGCATCTTTCCTTCAGCAGAAGTGCTAACAGGGAAATGTGAGTTCCACAGAAGGAAGATTACACATAACATCTACCTGAACAGCAATGACGATGCTACCAAGGACATTTGCTTGCAAGGTGTTTTTCAGAAAAGAAAGAAATCACAACAGATTTCAAAAACTGGGGTCAGAACTCACTCCTGATAAGTGTAAGGTTTGGAAAGTAGGCATCAGTTTGAAACTGACTTAAAGTTATTTTCCTTTTAAAATTGGGGATAAGAGTACTCCAGTCCTTTTTAAATATATACAGGTAGTTTTAAAGATTACAATATAACTACTTAAGTTATAACAGTCTAAGGAATCATGGTTGCCTTGAGCCTATACCCTAGGAAGAAATACAGAGGGTCTTAGAGGTGGCCCAAGCTCAGATTCATGCCCTCTATCGCTCTCTGTTTCTCCTGCACATTTCATATACATTAGCTATTTCACAATAAACTCCACCATCTGTGCTGTAGGATCCTTCATATTGATCATGTGTTCCATCAAATTGACAGAGGTGCAAAGCTGTGAGTGACACTCTAAGAATGTTCATATATTTGAATAACTGGGCTATTCAGACCAACAGTTTCCAATGGAACTGGGAAGGACCTTGAATTCTGATGGCTTCCCTTTACTGAAGGGCAGAAACTAAAGGCAGGGGACATTTCTAGCTGGAGTTCTTGAGGCCTTTAAGGTTTATCTGTGATATGCATACACTTGAGTAAATTACTATGCACTTGACTAAACTATGGTGTGGTATTAAATCTCTGGTTCTTCGCTTATAAAACAGAAGCAGTGTCTATTAGCAGTTTTGAAAGCTCTCAAATGTTAGTTATTTCACTTTATTAACTATCAGCACTTGGTAAATGAATCTCAGGTCACAATAATATCTTATATTCTATTCAATAGCTCATTCTTGATAACTATGAGACATCTGGGAAAGGGAACTGTTCATACCTCTTTTCCTCTGGCAAATTTAATGTTCAAGCATTCAAAGACATCCATACAGCAATGTCTTAGCAATGATCAAGTCATTAAGATTCAACAAAAATGCACATTCACACACAAGGGCCCACAAGAGTTGGGGTGCAAGAGTTTCTAATAGTCATTTTTGCCTCCTGTATGAGTCACATATGAGCCTTCTGTGGTATGACTTCAGATTCTCTGTAAAGGAATTGCTTATTAAAATGCTAATCCCTGGGCCCTGCCTTAGCCATACTAAAGGCCAACCTCAGAAGAAGGAACCTTGGTTTTAATGCATGAAAGTGATTATGTTAACAAGAGGTGGGACTCCAAGCCCAGTATTGGGCTTCTTCCCCACCCTCCGCCCCTCCCCCTCCCCAAAAGTTAAAGTCTGCCCTAGCGTTTACTAATTGGCTGGATTAAGAGAGGAACGTATAACAAAGCAGGGTTCCGGGTAGATGCTTGGGAGAGTTTATCAAATATGTAAATTAAAATTGTCCTCCAGCACCTAGCCAAGGAGTTTTCCTCTCTACTACAGGCAAAAGAGAAGCCCAAAGACCACTACCCCAGAGGAAGGGGGCTTAGTAAGCGACTTACCCCACCCCACCTCACCCACCCCTCACTCTGAACTCTGGTTAAATATTTTTTTAATGTGTTGTTGCCAGGATAATGAAAGGCTGGGCGTGTGTGTGTGTGTGTGTGTGTGTGTGTGTGTGTGTGTGTGTGTGTGTGAGATTTCGCTAGGACTGGAAGTGAAAACATCTACAAAGCATGCAATGCCCTGGAACGGAATTCTTCTAATAAAAGATGTATCATTTTAAATGAGCGGAATTCTGATTCTGGTAATTCGTGCACTAGAGTGTCTATTTCGAGGCAGAGGAGGTATCATATGACAGCTCACGTCAAGGCAGCGTGGAGCCCTCTCGTGGATTCCCACCCACTTTCCCATTCACTGAGGAGAGGACTGCTCTCGCTGCCGCTCCCCCCACCCACCCCCGGAGCTAGCATGAAATCTCCCAGCCTCTGCCTAGATCAAATGGAGCTTCTCACTGAAGGCGTGCGAGTATTACCTCCGCCATGCAATTTCCACTATCAATAATTTAACTTCTTTGCTGCAGAACAGGAGTACATACCAGCCACCAAAGACTCGTCCCCCTCCCCCTATTAACCGAAGGGAAGGGGAAAAATATAGTAAGAGTCTAGGACCTTGGGGACCGGTCTTCCCCAGAGCAGCTGCCTTGATGTTTACTTTGACAAGTAGTGACTGAAAAAGGTGGGTTTCTTTTCTTTCTCTTTCCCTTTCTTTTTCTTTCTCTCCCCCTCCCGCCTCCCCCCCCCCCCCGGTTTGGTCTGCTGGGAAGCATATGGCTTTAGTGAGGTCTGTTATTGCCTAGGCTTCCCGGCTAGAAGCAGTAACTTGGTGTAATGTTATCCGGGGTTATTCATTAATAAAAAATACTGTTATTATCTTGATTGAATTCTATTAGGCAAACTCCGGGAGAGGTCAGGGCGCGAACTCTTGGTTAAGCTGATGTGTTTAAGGTAGAGGAGTAAACCATAACCCCGCACACTTGGTGCAGTTTCATTGTGTGCTCATTTTTTCCCCTAGCTCTGTGGTGAGGAAAGGTGCGGGAAGGTGTGTCTGGGGCGGGGGAAATGCACACCCTCTCTCACAGAACTTAGGTGCTAGGATGGGAAAGGTAGGGGAGAGTTGCACACCAGGGGAGAAAGATTTGGGCGCGTGGGATTCGCACACGCTTTCTCCTGCTCTGGAGCACATTGCCAGGAGCAGGGTTCCTGGAAACTGGGATTCGACCACCCCTCCTAGCCCAAAGCACCCTGTGGGAGGCCGCAGAGGGCAGGCGAAAGGCTTTGGGGGTTAAGCGGCGGGGTCCCGGGGAATAGCGAGAAGTCAGTGTAGGGCGGTCAGGGGTTCCCCGAGGGCCCCGAGGGCTCAGCTCCCACGAGGAAAAGACGCGGCGTCCCCTTTAAGCGGCCGCCCCGAATGGGTATCAGTGGCGCGGCGGAGCAGGGAGGGGATAGGGGCGGCGCTGTCTGACCAATCGAAGCTCAACCGAAGAGCTAAATAATGTCTGACCCCAGCGCCTGGCGCTGGCTGAGCTCCGGGTGCCCGCCGCAGCCGCCGCGCCAGGGCGCACCCGCTGGCTTGCTGTCGCACGGTCCCCGCGGCCCCGGGGACTCCCGGGCCTGGAGAAGAAGGCCGCCTGGGGCGACGCGCCACCTCCGCTTGGGGAAGATTTGATGAGACCGGTTTCCTCCCTCTGCTACCGCTGCCGTGGGGTGGACGGGAAAGCGCACGGGGCCCGGGGCAGGGCGTAGGGGCCAAGAGCGTGACAACGATGTGACTCCGCTGCCGGGGATCCGAGAGCTTTGTGTGGACCCCGAGGTAGGAGACTGCGGGGCGTGGGGCTAAGCGCGGGAGCCAGCGGCGCGTGCGCCCGGGAAAGTTGGCTGGGGGAATGAGAAGTTGTGGGACCGCAGAACTCCGGCTTCACCTTCGTCCAGTGACAGCAGAGGGGCGGGTTGCTCTTGAGGAACGTTCTCCCTGGAGCCCACGACCCAGAGGGACAGCTGGACCTCGGGAATCCCTGCAGTGCGAGAGAAAAGACCAAGGGGATAGGACGACTTGCGCCATGGGAGCTAAGCCTGCGTTCAGGGGATCCCCGAAGTCCTCCCGCAGACGAGGAAGGGTGGTGAGAGATGCAGGGCGCCAACTGTCGGGGGGCTCAGACAGAGGGCACCGGGCTGGGGCGGGATCCCTTACTCCCCAAGCGGATTCGGACCTCGATGGTGTGGGGTCCGGGAGTGGATCTTTGCGCCCCTGCCCTCATCTCCTTTCCTGGGTATCACACGGGCTGTACACTGTCACCTGCTCTTCACAGAGTAATACCAAAGCTTGCTTACAGGTCCAAGGCCAATGTAACTGGAAAAACTTGGGACCTTTCTTGCCGCTAAGGCCTGAAAGGATCTGTGGAACTCCCGGACAGTCTGAATCCGACCCTCTTCCCAAACTGCGTGCCTCCCTTAGGACATCCTCGCGCGGAAGTGAAAGTTTTGACTTTGGTCGAGGAGTAGATTGGGTGTCTATGGAGGATGAAACGACAGGTTTTGGTTTCTGAGGATGCTGAAACTGGAAGAGGAATGGATGGGTGAGCTAAGTCTGGAAAGAAATAGCTGAGTATGGGGGCTTGGGGCTTTGTGCTTGATGATGAGGGAAAAGAGGAAGAAATTGCAGCCCGGGGGGCTCTCCTGGGGCGGTTGGGGGGGGGGGTAGGCGAGCTACAGACTGCGGGGGGTGAACTGGTGTTTTAGTGAAAACAATTCGTGAGTTGGGGGTGGAGCCTGGACTAGGGAACTGGGCACGGGGGGGACAGGGGTGGGGGGCGGGGGAGAGCAAGAGGTAGAGAGGGAGGCTCTAGTAGAGGGAAGAGGAGGGCCAGAAGAGCTGCGCTAGGAAGGTAGAGGGTGCCCTCTGCCGGCCACACTGCCAAGAGCAGCTGCTGGGGGCGGTCGGATGGGGGTGGGGAAGTTCTTGGGGGCAGTTTTGCGGATCTTTCGTAGGGTGTGAGGAAAATTTTGTTGAACGGTGTTTCGTGTTTCGGACCAGCTTCCTGATACATGCGGCTCAGGTTGGGAGTTATGACTTGATGCGCTCCTTTCCTTGTGTCTCTGGGGTGTTTTGATGATCCACCCTTGACCAGGAGCTGGGACTTACTGGATTTTACTTCAGGGTCTTCCTGATATCCTGAAATATACTTCTCGGTGTCAACAACAACCAATGAACTTTGTTTTTCTCACGAGAATTCAGGGTGTTTTTGGCTAGAAGAATATTCTCCCTGTTTATTAAGTCTTCTAGAAGTTACATTTCAAAAGAAAGCAGTGTGTAATTAGGCACGATCATTGTTATCTGTGTATAAAAAAGTTAAATGAGTCCCCCTTCCCAACAATTAGATCAACTTACTGAAAATATATCCCTCTTTTAATTCTTCTCCAAAATCGATTTTTAATACATTAGTTATAAGGTCAAAAACCATTTTGATTTTACGATTGATTTTTGTTTTTTCGCATTATTTATTTATATATTTATTTACGGGTTTGATTCCCCTAAGCATCCTGGCCCCTCTCAGTTTGCCACAGGCTACATTGGTTTCTGGTCGGAGGGACCTGCGGTTAGAACAGGGGCACTTCAAGCTGTTATACATAATAGACTTACTCTGTTGCACAGGGGCCTGAAATAACACAGGTGTGTGTGTGTGTGTGTGTGTGTGTGTGTGTGTGTGTGTGTGAAATAATTACTGCAGTTCCCTAGTTTGCATAAGGTTTGGAGTTTTTTTTTTTGTTGTTGATGTTTTGTATTTTTCAAGTTTACCTCTAAAGGTAAGAGAAAGGAAACAGACACTTGTTGAAATGTAATCTTTACTGGAATTTGAAATATGGTAGTTACCATTATTGGAATTCCAGAACCATAAAGTTGTTTTCTGTTTTTCATCTATGTTATTTTGTCAAATGAGACACATATTGGTAAATATTAATAGTAAATACTATGAGACAGAACACATGTTATATAGAGAACTTAAGTAATTAAAATGTTCCTGTTTATAAATGATTTAGAAAGAAAGAAAGAATTTCCAGATAAACAAGACCGGTGTACATGGCGCACAAATCTTGAAGCATTAGACCATTACAGACACACTTAGACATAACATTTTTCTTAAAGATAGAGTTACAGTAATTTTTCACATGTTTCTAGAGTCTCTCACAGCCCATTCAGAGCTAAATTGGTAATTAGAAATCATGTTTATTTCAGGATGCTATTTAAGGTCATTCAAAAGAATTGTCACCTTTATGTATCTAGAAATTAAGGCATTTAAGAAATCAGTTTTAGGATATCCTGGAAGCATGTAACTTTTAATTGCAAACAAGAGGAGCCTAGAAAGTGATCATTTACCTAGAGTGCCACCATCCTCACCTCAGAACACATTTATACTATGTAAATCAATTGCTTAAATCTCCTAAAGGTCCCAAGAGAGAAAAGGAGCTGGGTTATTTCTAGTTCCTTTTGACTTGCTGGGAGGAAGAAATTGTAGTAAATGTAAATATAAATTTCTTAGCTCAAAGTCCTTGGATGTTCTGTTTAAAGGGGGCAACATTAGAATGTCAGCTGTAAGCTGTTCTCTGCTTCCGGAAATGTTTTAAGAGTCCCAACTTTTTAATAGTAAAAATGTAAATGATTGATAATCTCATTTCTTCCCAATATAAATAGCTCTGGGTTGTAGCTTGGCACATAGAACAGGCTGAGCACGCCCACCTGATAGTATAGCAAACAGCTTGTTTTCATTCTCTTTTACATTCATCTTTAAAGCTTTCAGTATAGTCCCTCCTCAGCCTTCCCCCACACAACTCTATATCCCTGTATGTTGTAAATTGTAGCACAGCCAGCAGGTTTGGGTTCTGTAAACATTATCTTCTAAGCCTCAAGAGAACCTAAGATGTATATCTTGGAAGGAAAGGTCACACACAAGTAGTTCATTAAGAATTTAAGATGTAGGAATATAGTTTTAGAGTAAGGAGCAGTTGTGGATCTCCTGAATGACAATAACACAGAGAGGGAACAACAGCTAAACCTCTGACTGTCTTTCATGAAAGGCACTCTTGTTACAACAGTTATACTGAACTGATTTCATTCTAATGGTTAAAACATAATTTTCAGCATGTGTTTGTCTCCTTGTGGGGAAGGTTTCGGTTTGTGTGAGGGGGCTCTTTTAGTCCCGTGAAAGTGAATATATCTCTTTAATAGGGTAATTGCTCACTTGTCTCTACTTGTTTTCAAACAATTGTTATGGAGCACTCCGCTTCCACTAATTGCAAAATTGCTGCTTAATTGAAGGACTCTCAGCTGCCTAGTGCAGCCATTCAGTCACTGGCAGGCTCTGTGATCTCAAGCTGTGAATTGCATTTTAAAGAGGAATCAGAAGAGAGTTTTGCAAAATTCCAAGTTGAAAATGCTGGCTGTTGTTCAATGGAGGCAGAAGCCATTTGAAGGATAATCACATTAAGTTGCATTATGATAAATTTTCTTTATTAGGATGGGTAACGTGCACAGATGGGCGTCAGAAGTGAATGAGCAGTACTGGTTACACTGTACCGCCATTTATTCTGTCTAGTATGGAGCAATGCTAAGCAGTAAATGATGTTGAGAAATGAAATCCTTCTGTCATGATCATAGGGGAGTTAACCCTTGGAAACATTAGTGAGGCTTTAGTACTTTTAAAGTTAGGGAGTGTGCATTCTTAAAGTTCCTCCAATTTCTACATAGGACTTAAAATCTTTTAATCTTAAATAATTTTTTATTTCAATAACTTCCATCACTCCACAGGGATATGGAAAACTTCAGAAAGTTGTGGACCCAATTATTGAATTATGAAGTCATTTTGACAGATAAAAAATAATGAAACTCAGTAGTTGCTTAATATTTGAAAAGTGTGTTGGGGAAGTGAATGCTGTCATATATATTTTATGACTATATACATATGTTATATACATATCACATTATATCTATCACATATATTACATGATGCATACATATATGTATATATGTATATATACACAGAGAGAGTACTTTTATTTAAATACATACTCAAGTGCAAGTACAAACTATGAGACACACTGTTGCTGTAATAAATATGACCAAATATAGGGGATGGCTATGAAGTAGCTCATTGCCCTGAGGCTTCATTTATAGATAGCCTGAAGTTCAAGGATGGGTTGCATTAGATGAGTGAGGGGACAGGATATAGAATGGGAGAGTGACTGTGGGGAGTAACATAATTTACAAGCTCCAGTGGCTGGCATAATAAAGTAAAAGTTTATTTCCAAAGAGCCCAGAGAGTAATGAATGTTACATAGTTTTCCCAAAGGTTCACTTGAAAGAACTTTTCATTGGTTGTCCTGATAGTAATGTCCTGATTTTGAAAGCTTACAGAACCTAGGAGCTCTTAAATGTGCTTTCATCTTGGTTGCTTTGGTTTGACTGGGATTTTATGACGACCTTCTGTGTTTTTGATATACCTCTGCAGTATTGGAAGTAGGAGGGCAGGCAAAGGAGGATATCTTCATTTCAATGTAACGAGGTTGAACATAAAAATTACGTGAATTTTTTTTAAATCGCCATACTTCAGATTATTTTTAGAACAAAAAATAGCAGTCTGCTTTTTAATTTCAACTAGTCTATAGAAAATTTGATAAGTGTGTAATAGAAAGTAAAAAAAAAATCATTTCAAATTAATTTTAGAAATTCATCCAACATTGAAGTCATAGTGCCTACTAAAGTATTTACCCAGCCTCACCAGGAAGTCACCTTGTTGCCATGGCTTTACTTTCCATGGCTTTACTAACTTTCCAAGCCACCCTGTGCAGATTTGTGGAGTATGTGTATGTGAAGGGGTGAGTGAGAAGGGAGGGAAGATTAACAATTATCATCACAGGTGACTTTTAAAGTAAACAACTCCATAGCTCAACTTATACACTAAGTACTTTTAAGAATTTTAATATGCTAGTGAATGTAAAATTGGGTGGCCGAAATTAAGGCCTGCCTCCCCACCCCCCATTTATTTATTGTTTCCAAGGGTTTGTACTGTAGCACTACATACAAAGGTTTTGATTTTACTCTCTTGCCAAAGGCAATTCATTCCACTATCTGAGATAGAATAACACCAAATAAATGGAGTAGAGATCTTAAGGAATGTCTTTCATCTCTGATCTACTTTTAACTTCCATGATTTGCGAAGATTTAAGAATAAAATAGAGGGTAATAAGTAGGGCAGGATTTTTATGCTGCTGTACTCCACACATACCCCCTTACCCTCAAAAGTAAAGAAAACAAATGTAGAAAGAAATGATAGAGAACATTAACCTAGGAATAAATAACATCAAAAAAGTGATGAAAACAGGAATCAGTAATTATAAGTTGACTCAAACTTCTCCACAGTTACATAAACTTATGTTTAGCTGTGTACCTCTGCATGATCCTACATCGGCATCCAGAAAGAATAGTGTCAGTCTAAGGAGGTACATTGATAAACACTGCTAAAGAAACAGATAGATTCATTAGTAGTTGCCTGAGATTCTGTGTTGATGAAAAAAACGTAGTGGTTTTAGGGGAAAAAAAGTGAAAAGGTGTTTATTTGTTTTTCTGGCAGTGAGGCAAAAACTGGAGGAAATAATTAATAATATTTATTTTCCCCAGTACCTATCATAAAAGTCATTCATTTAACTTAGTTCTAAAACTTTTCATGCATAATTTACTTCACTCATGAAATTATGTTCAGAACATTTGACATGTTTGAATTGATTGAGACAGAAACTTACAGGTGGGATTTTTTTTTTTAATGTCTTCAAGTTTTTGGGTGTGAATGG
Source organism: Phodopus roborovskii (assembly GCF_943737965.1). Taxonomy (NCBI): domain Eukaryota; kingdom Metazoa; phylum Chordata; class Mammalia; order Rodentia; family Cricetidae; genus Phodopus; species Phodopus roborovskii. The sequence goes on along the minus strand of NW_026126417.1, from coordinate 5,822,271 downwards.
AGATGCTGTTTCCTGTGTATTTTGAGGACTGAATGCAGTATGTGTTCAATGTGTGCCTGTGTCTGCTAAGAAAAAAAAAAAAAAAAAAAAAAGACAGCATGGCAACCCAAGAAAGTGACTGTACTCTACATGCTTTGTGTCCTCCATAGGAGCAATGAGAAAACTCTCTTATTTAGGAAAAAAAGAAAAAGGAAGAAAACACCTCCCTGTACTCCCACCCCCACCCCAAGGGAGAGAGAAGGGGAAGCTCATGCAGTAAAGTTTTCATCATCTGGCATTGAGTCTAATCACTCTTGGATTTGAAACTTCTACCTCAGCAACTGTGGACTCCTCTGCCTTTAAAACCTGAACATGGGCCCAAACTGAAACAACTTTCTCTGTGTTCTCACATGTGCCCTTATGTATTGGATGCGCTTTTAAACACGCACTACTTTCTCATGACGTAGAATCTAAAGGTTGAGAAATCTACAGTCATGATGCAGAAGGGAGATGCTTGGCAGAGTCCCAGGCCACATTCCTAGGCCAAAGGCTCCAAGGTATTCTCTCTTATGCAACACTGGGAAAGTACACCCAGCATGAAGCGTTGGCTGATGATGTGTCTGAAGGCACAGACGATATGCTTATCACATCAAAACATAAAGCCAACAGGCACCGCAAGCATTCTGCTGCTAGATAGAGGTTGGATCATTTACATTTATTTAATGTGAAATACTGTGATTACTTGTGTGTGGAGGGTGGCATCATGTGTGTGAATTAGATGTTTATGTGTGTTTGTGTATGGATGCATATGTTTGTGTGTAGAAACCAGAGGAAAACTTTGGGTGTCGTTCCTTGGGAATGTTATCTACCTTGTTATTTGAGACAGGGTGTCTCCTTGACCTGGAGCTCACCAAGTACTTTAGATTTGCTTGCCACTGAACTCCAGTCATCTCCCTGTCTCGATTGCCCTAGTACTGTGATTACAAATATATACCATTACACTTTTTGTGGGGGACATGGAGACAAAACATTAGCCCTTATGATTTTGATGCAAGCACTTTACAAATGATCTATTGCCACAACTCTTGTTGAATTTTTAAAAATTCAGCAGGACAGAATAGGGAGCTAGAGGTATGGACTTGGAGGCTGACTTATCAACAGATGACAAGAAGGGAAAACTTGGAAGCTTTAAATAATTGCAGGTTCAGTGTAAGTCCATGCTATAACCAAGAACTGTTTATGGAGCTACTGCAAGTTTGGGCCAGGATTATAGAAGATTAATGCACAAATGAAACAAAGCATTTATTTAGTTAGATTTTTAGTCAGGAGGTGATTTTTCTCAATTATCTATGGTAAAAATGTTGTGTTCCTGGGCCATGCCTTTATAACCATAAAAATACAGCACAGTTGGCATCTCCAACTCAGAAATAGTTTATTTCCCAACATGCAAGCAAGCAAACCTTCACATAATTGTTTTGTGAATCTCAAAAAAAGAAAAAAAGAAGGAAGAAGGAGGATAGCCATATGATTAGTAAATGGCAAATGGCCTAGCCTTCTATGTAATACCAAACCTATTGACTAATGGTAGAAGTTACTTCTTATTCTCTTTGAAACAAAATTGGAAAGACAAACACATTAGCCTCTAAATTCATGTTGTAAAACCTAGAAAGAATGACACTATAGCATAGAACATATTCTTCCTTTAAAAACTCATACATAGGGACCATACATGTGTGTAGATGTGTGTGTGCATGCATGCATGCATGTGTATAAAACAAGCAACTCTGGTCTAGTTGGAAAACAGGCAAGCAGCATGTTATTTCTGCCTTTCAATCTTAACTGAACCTCCCCTAGAGATCCCTTGACACTCCACTCAACAAACCTCCTGGGTAAGTGAACTGCTCTCATTCAAAAGTCAGTAGGTAGAGGCCCTTAACAGAGTAATGTTGAAATATTACTTGTGTATTGTGTCAGTCCCCAATACGTTTCTGTGCCAATTCCTTATGTTGACAGTTACATCTGCCTCATAGTAGAGTATTCAGAAAACACTAACTTGAAAGGTAGATTTTCTTTTAAATGTGCAAAGCTTTCCACTGTAGAACTTTGGAAATCACCATTTATAATGGAAGAAAAGAAACAAATAAGCATCTATCATTAAAATGTACTATAATTATCATTAATATTTACTGCAAAATGTTTTCTCTTAATTCATTTCACTTTCCTTTTTTTCTACTGATGTTTAAACCCAGAGTCTTACACATGCTAAGTAAATGTCCCCACTGGGTTACACACCTAGCCTATGTCATTTCTTTATGTAGTTTTCACATTCATGGTAATGATTTCCTTATAGTGGGATAGTATTGTAAACAAAAACAAAAGGGGGGATGGATATAGGATTTGGGGCACATATTTCATAAAGCTGAAGGTACAAGAATATAGATGTAAGGTCCTAGAACCCAAGACTGAGCCAGGGAATATGCTGTGTTTAGCAATTCACAGTTGTCTCAACCCTACAAAAACATTTGCGATCTCTTGAACTAGAAACCACATAAACCTAATACCCTATGGTTTACAGGGACTAATCGTTTACTTCTTTGTCCAAATACCTATGTTAGAACATGGCTAGAAGAGATTTGCAGCCTTCCAAATAACTACATATTCAGAGACTCTGACTATTAAATATTGTTCTGACTTGGAAGGAATTTCTATCAGAGACTTCCAAAGAAGAGAAAAAGACCAAAGTTCTCATTCCTGAACCCAAGGGCAGAGTTCATCTAACATCTATTAAGTCTGTGATCCCAGCCAGTTACTTACTCTGTACTTAAAACTCTTGACAGGGTAGTAGGGGTTTAAATGTATTGATACATGTAAAGTTTAGAATGGCACTTGCCATTACCACTGAGCTATATTCTTAGCACTTCCGCACTCCAGAAGATGTTTTAATACCTTATCATCAAACAGCAAAATGTCTTACTAACACACTTCATGTCTAAATGAGCTTTACTTTACAACAACACCAAAAAAAGACAAGATCAGAAATCTCCTACAATTCTGAGTCTAATTTGTTTATTTATTACTTTCTCCTCACACAATTACACCAATTCTTCAAGACCCAGTAGGAATCCTGCTTCCACTAAAGAGTCTTCTTGTTCATGATAAGCCTGCCCTGTCTGAGTTTTTTTTTTTTCTTTTTTCTTTTTTTTTTTTTTTTTTTTTTTTTTTGCATCTCCAAGCATAGTGATTAATTGTATAGCCATTAAGTAATTGTTGTGTATTATGTCTCTGTCAGATGAGATGTTAGGAGCTTTGGAAACGGTACTCTAGGCTTGAAAACATGATTTAGAGCATTTTCTCATCACAGAAATATTTCTGAAGTAGAATTTGCCTGTTACCTTCCCTGGGTCTAATGATTAAGTCTGATTCCAAAGTACCTCTTACTTGCTTTTTGATATTGAGAAAGTTATCTAAGTTCTGAGGTGTACAAGTATGTTTAGGAAAATCATTTTTCCATCCTGTGTTATGCAAGAGGGTTTGCTTCAAAGGAGCACTGTGTGAGGAAGATTGCTCCTGCCATAACATCATCAGCTTCACTTTGATTAATATGACCAATGAGGTCCACTAAAACTGTCTTCTAAGTTGTGTAGTGTGTGCAGGTCCCTCATTTCATTAAATGGGAGGTCCCCAAGTACACTATATGAGTTAGCCAGCTCAAACACAGCTGGAAGCAGAATTAGATCCTGCTGGTACCAAGAACCAGGAACTTCACATAGGGGCCCTCACTAATCAAAGTAGAAGGGAGGGCTCTACTTACTTTTCCTGGGTTCCAAGTAGCTGGTTTCCTGTCCCAGCATCTGTATGTTGGTACAGAGTTAGAGCAGTGCCAGTGAACCCCAGTTTACAGCATCAACATGTGGTTATTCCCAGCATCTTGGAATATTTCACTGCAGGAAGGTGAGGAAAGCAATGCTTAGATTTCCTTGATTAGTTTAACATTGTGGGGCAGTTTTGACCATCGGTTAATGGTAAATCTGCTTTCCAGATGACTGTACATGTGGAGATGAGAAGGGTTGTTTGGGGGAGAGGTGCCTTTTAAAGAATGGTTTTTCATTCGATCTCTAATTTTGGGTAAATGGTCCCCTGGGGAACATTTTCAGAAATGTTTGAAGTTTCCATCTGATTTTGGAAGTAAGTTGGAAGCCACCTGTATGAAGTGGGCACTTGCTCCAAAGACTATACTGTTCAGAGTTAGGGCCATCCTACTGGCTCTTACATTCAACACAGAGCTCATGTTTTTATTCAAGTCTGTGTCCTTAGAGTTTCTTCTATAGCTGTCTGCCTAGACTTTACAGAATGCAAAACACTGAGGAGAACCACATATGGAGGCCCTCTGACCACATGCCTTCCTCTTCAAGTCTCTCTGTGTCATCTTGTTTTTGTTTTATTGTTTTTATTCTGTCCCTGTGAAGCTCACTTCCTCATTCACTATTTCAGTGCCTTGGTTCCTTTGGGAAACAGGTTTTATTCCCCTCCTCTGTTTGCCCATGTTTGCCTCTCGGTCTTGTGCTGTGTTCCATAAGTTATTTGTAGGGTTGCCCCCATTAGACACCAGTTCTTTTTCCAAGAACCACTAAATCCAAAAGGATTAGTATTCTTACTCTCAGTGTATCACAGAGGTGAGACACGGGTCTTTAAGTTTGTCCACCTAGGAGTTTGTTCAATTTGCTGATTTAAAATGGTCAAATAACTACTTCATGAGGTTAGCATTATACATAACGCAAGAGGAAAGGTCAGAATTGATGTGTTTCATGCCCAGCCCAGCCCTTCCATAACACTACAGCAGAGGGGTATAGGTCTTAAAAAATGATGCCCCGGGGTTAAATATTTTAAAAACTTTCTTATTTAGTGAGTTAATTGGTTACTTAATTTATTTTGAGGAAGAACCCTATGTAGCTTAAGCTGGACTTGAATTCAATGTGTAGCTCAGGATAACCTTGAATTCTTGATCTTCCTGCCTCTGCCTCCAAAGTACAGAGATTACCATCATGTAGACCTTGGGTTAGTTTAGAAATTTATACTTAATTTGTCTACATAATTCAAATACCAAAATAGTATTAAAAAGAAGTTTATACTGAGAGGTCTACCTCCCCTTGCACCTACCCTCCACAAAACACCTACAATTGACATTAGTATAGAATTATTTATTTTTTGAAACCATTATTGTTATAGGAATATAAGTAAATATGGCTGTCATTATCCACACCTAATTTTGGTCACTTTGCACTGTATATCAGAAATCTTTCCATTCCAGTTTGGGGGGGGAGCATCTTCTTCATAGCTGCCTAAATTTGACTTCAAGTAGTTATTGGGGTTCTATTTTCCCATAGTTGATAGCTGGACTTTTTCTATTATATACCATATTGTAATTGATGACCATATATGTTACATATATGCATGCATGTGTATGTATGTCTATTTGTACCTGTGCACCTGTCTGTACGCTTATTCTTGACTGGAACTTCTGAATTATAGAAAAGATCACTAACAGTTTTGTTAGTGATTCCCTAAAATTTCCTAACCTAGGTAGGATGCAACAGAGTATGAGAACACCCATCTCTCCAGGACTGTGACACAGTGGGGATAATGTCTCACTGTGAACATGGACTGACAACTCTAATGACACACACAGGATGGGCCTATATTGCCTCTTGCAGCATTCCCTGTGATGAAAAGTTAGATTTACATCCATTATTCATCTAACTAACAAGGTTGGCTCTAAAGAGCTCAAGTGTTTACTGGAACAGAAAATTTTTTTCCCGCCATGATTCTCTGTATCCTGGGCTTTCATTGCTCTCTTTTCTGTTACCAACCTCATTTCCAGGAGTGATTTCAAGAGATGCACATCCAGGCACCGAGGAGTCTTGCTAAGAGCATTCATGCCCAAGGCATGCTCTTTTGAGGAACGATTCTGTGCTTCCACCAAAGTTTATAATTAAATAATTAGTACCTTAGATGATAAATTAAAATTCCAGAGCATAATATAAACACTGAACTGAGGTGCACTGTCAGTACACTTTGTCCTCAATGTTGCCAGGCAGCCTCCTGCATTATGCAAATAGGGAATCATATAAAAGCAGCATGATTTATGACCTAGATAACATCTCCACATTGTGAATGGCATGTATTCCAGGTCATCCTCCCATAACTATTACCATTCTTATTGGATTTATTCTTGGTCTCATTTTTCTCTGAGGATGGTGTGCCTTATTTAGAAATAAGAAATTCTGTCAGTCTCACTGCCTAGGAGAATGTGGCAAATGGAGCATAGCAGAGTGGTTATCCAACCCAAACAGGCATTCATGTATCTATTTTCATACTCATTTGCTTGCTTGTGAAAAAGGGTCTCACTCTAGCCCTGGCTGGCCTGGAACTCATTATGTTGCCCAGACCGACTTCAAACTTGGTGAGACACCTCTGCCTCCTTACTGCTTGGATTGCAGGTAAACCACCATACCTGGCCAAACAAGATTTTCTAAAGTAGAGTTTTTACAGGGCCATGTTAAAGGGTAACAGTTAAACTTGAAGAGTTGCAGTGATGAGTGTATTTAGTCTCCACAAGAGACCATTTCTAGGTGTGTAAGTAGACTTCCAAAAGCTAGCTCATGCACAGTGACAAAGACACATTTGATTTTGTTAATGATACTTGCAAAGGCTTTTCACATCAGGCATTTCCAGTTATTCTCTCTGGCTCCTTGAAGCTGATTCTCTTCTCTCCCAAAGGCTGATGGTGGCCAGAAGCAAGATGCTCTATTTGTCATCTGACTCAATACATGAATTAAGGATGTCAGCTCTCCCATCTCCCAGCTCTGAGAGTGCTGCTTGCTCCAGGCTGGGCCATTTCTTCTGCCACCTTTGTGGTTTTCACTACTTTTTGAGATACATTTGAGATTGTTCTGTCATAGTCTTTTTTTCTGAAAATATCTTAGCCCCTAAGCTACAGTCTTAAAAAGTAGGGCAAAGGTCACAAATAAGGTGCCATATAGTATTAGATATTCATTCATGTCAAGTATTAAGTTAAGGTGTTACAAAGATGTTATGTCACCGGTATATTTTTTAAAAGGTACTTAGCATTTGATCAAAATTATTCTTACTTCAACAGAGTTGGCAGAGAAGCTTTTGGTAGCAGTGTCAGTGATCTATAAAGTAGGTAGTTATGTTACAGTGTCCAAAGAATTCCCAGGAAGAAATGTTTGACATGGCTAATGCATTACATTCATGCATAACTTTGACATACTGGCTGGTTACATATGTATTGTATTATTGGTACCTAAAGGGAATAACCCAATGTTAGGGACAGAAAGTAACAAAGAAACTTTAGGGTTACATCCAAACTCCATGGAATTAGATTTTAAATATACTGTGTATGAGAAATTCTCATATAGGTTCCTGCTGAAGTAAATTAAAAACCTGGAATGTATTAACTACAGAATGTCTTTGCCATGTTGACTTTCAAAATCAAAGACACCATATTCATAAGTGGATCTATACTGAAAGCCAAACAAACAGTTGTAAGTTGTGGTTGATTTGGTTATATAGCTAGTAGTTAATGAGAGTTAAGTGTTCAGTAGTAATTATTAAACAAAAGCAGCTTAGTAATCCTTAGTATTTATACAGCTGCCCAGAGCACCTTCTAAAGTCAATTCTCCACCTACACAACTGCTACCAACAATGACTTTCATTTAGAGAATGTAGGTAGAAATATAGTCACCATAAATTAAGTATTTTTATATCTTCAAACTTATATTTGGTGAAATGGGGGAAGGATGGAGCTCTCACTGCCCTGCTACTCATGGCACTATAGGATTGAATATTTCCACACTAGAACTTAAGTGGTGGTGATATTTTCTGACCAGTCATACAGATTGCTTATCATCTGAGATGTTACTGTTTTCCTTATATATATATTTTTAATAGTTCAGAACACAGTCAGTATCCTGAATATGGTCCATGTGGATCATTACACACAGTGCATAGAAACGTCCTTACAGTAACCCTTAGAAGAATTGAGAACTGGAGTAAGGTAGTAGGCAGGGAAACATATTTTATTTTTCCTCCCACATTAAGCTGCAAATAATGAGCACTTTCTTGTGCACTGCAATAAGTAATTAAAAGAAATTATAGAGTTGGATGCAAGCATAACCCGAAGGACAACTAGATGTGTGGAACCACAAGTTTTCTCCATGTGCCCTGGTTAATCCTTGTTAATACCCAGAACACTGAGTTTCTACAGAATGGGGTTGCAAGTCCATACATGTTTCGGTATCTGCCCACACACTTTTGTATGGTATGACTGTGCATCCCAGGAGAAAGTCTGTGGTGTGTGCCTCAATGGAGTAGAGCAAACTGACTGCTGAAAATGGTATCATAAAGGTGAGCAACAAAGAACTACTAACATTCTCTTGCTAATTTTATCTTTCCCCCAGGATATCATGATAGTAGTTTGAAAAGGAATGTTGTTCTTCTGTTGTCAGGGGCAACTCATCTTCCCGGGTTCTTTCTTCACATACTTTTACTTCACTTTTTTTTTTTTTTTTAAATGTTTGGTGTTTTATGCTTCTAGAAGATAGGGTCTAATTGAGAGTGGTCCTTTGTTTAGACAAAACACAGCCATCTTTTTGAAGAGATGATGCTCAACCTACAAGTTTGGTCCTAAGATGGGTTTACAAATTGATGTTATATATATATTCTTTCTGTTGTGGAAATTGTGCTGATAGCCACAGAAATATATTGGCTATGGAAAATGTCGTGTCTATCATCTGTAGAAAAGCTGGCAAGTATATGCTATGCTCCAGGCTCCATTAGGTGTGTGTGGCTGTGTTACTAAGTGACTGTGTGGCTATGGTCTCTGGTGAGGTGTTGGCTCTCAACAGTAAAAATTCTGATAGCATATAATGGCAGGAATACAGTGGTGTTCAACAGTACTTCATAGACAGAATTTGATTAAAGTAGCTAATCGTAAAACTAGATTGAAATAAGAGAGTCTGCTCTCTCTCTCTCTCTCTCTCTCTCTCATTTTGAATTGTGGTGATCCTGGAATGTTTACAATAAACAAATAATGGCAAACAACACTTCTTAAAGGGGATTCCCCTTCATCCTCAGGGCTAAGAGTTACCACATACCCTCCCCTTAGGGACAAAGAATGCAACTGCATGTATCTTGCATTCTGTTTTTGGTGAAGAACATACCTAATCTTGGAGACAAGACAGTGCCCAGCTCTGCTTTCACTTTATTCTGTCTGGAGGTGTGCCTTTGTCAAATCTGGAAAAGGCAGTTCTGTAGCATGTTGACAATTGTACCTATCAACATACCATTCAAGGTAGAACTCAACAGTATCTGAGACATTGCCTGAGAAAATAAGACTCAAGGTCACGTCAGCTCCATAAATTTGCACATGGTTTGTCACACTGGCGGGGCTCTCAGTGCATGGCATTCACATGTGGACTAGTGAACCTGGTGAGTTCTTAGTGTTTGGAATCTAGCAGTCCTCATAATCTTTTGTCAAGAGTTCAACAGTGGACCAGACTTCAGTTCTACTTAACAAATTGCTTCGACAACTCCCTCATATTTTTGTTCAATTCCAAAAATTGTAAGCATTTCTTTCATTTTTTAACTTTTAAAAAGCCATTTAAGGCACTTGCCTAAAAGCTACTGATTTCAAATATCAGATGCTTACTGAGAAATTGTGCTACCTACTGGGCACTTGTTATAGTGGCAAACTTAAGTTGGAGGAAAGATTCTGATCCTTCATACGTACACATACACATATATACATACTGTATATATGTATTATGGTTTTGTTGCTAGCACTCTTTAATTTAGTGAGACTTAATCATATTTTTAATTTCATGGTACATGTATGTCTACATGGTAGGAAAGAGCTGGAGATCTGTTGGTTTGGGGGCTAAGTCTAAAAATAAATCTGCCTGAGGGGGTGAGTTCTTTCTGCCTCTGCCTTTCCTTTACCACTTCAGAACACAAAGGACCAGAGACATCTGGCTGAAAGCAATTTGACATCTGGCTGAGTGCTTGGAAATCTCCTCTCAGATCTAGTTAGTCATGTCATCTCCAGCATGGTTCTTGTTGAGTGGGTGATATCAGACTATGTGAAGTGATTAGGAGAGCTAAATATGTTTGCATCTCATCTGCCTCATAGCACTTGGGAAAAATTAGTAATTGAATAACAGTCCAGATTTATATCAGTATTACCCTATAAATACTCATTTAAGCCTTCTCATTTATAGATATCATGTACATGCCATGTCATAGCCATGGCATGGACAGAGTAGAAAAACCAGAAACCAGTTGGCAAAAAAAGGGGGGAGAGGGGAGGGCAAGGTATGGAGTCAAAGAGGAAATATGGCCAGTAACCCAATGGCCTACTAAGAAAGTACCATAGTGCTCAATTTGATATTGCCCATTTCCTTCCTTATCTAGTTTGGCTGCCTTTCTCTCTATTATTTGGGCTATTACACCTCAGCTTTGATGAGTTTTTGATCCACTTCCAGTATCTGAATCTAGTTGAAATACAGGCTCTGACAGTGGGAAGGGTAAATGGGACAAGAAAGAGAAAGCTGAGATGCTGCATTTTTCTTGAGCACTTTGATGGTGTCAATACAGCCTAGTCATTGATCACATGTTGGTTATTAGTTGGAGCACACTGAATTTTATCTATACCCACATTTCCTAAAGCTCTAATTTCAGGTCCCACAAATCTCTTATTTTGTGGAAATATTTTTTATTAATTCTATGTTATTGTTTGAATGTACAGTGTGTGCATGCCTTCACATCCATGCATGTGAATGTCTCTACATGAGCACCACACTGTGCATGTGGAGGTCATATGCCTCAGTGTTGGTCCTCACCTTCTACCTTGTTTGAGATGAGATCTAATCATTGCTGAGTATGCCAAGCGAGGTGGTTCAAATGAGCCTGGGGTTTTTCATTTCCCTGCCTTCCATCTCCCCATAGGAGATGCTGAAATTACTAATGCTCACACAGTACATCTGATTTTTACATGGGTTTTGAAGAGTCACACTCAGATCCCCCACTTTGTGCAACAGTTATCTCATTCATTGAGCCATCTCCTCAGCCCTTCAATGACAATTTTGAATTGCATCAATAAACAGTTTGTATATGTTCATTAAAAATGTTACCTGAGACTTTGGGCTATATAAAATTAATTTCAACCTTGAATTTTCTGTAAATTCAAGTATATGTGAAGTAAAATTTAGTTCTAGTTCACTTATACCAATGAACATTCCTGTTCAATACTTCCAAAGGCATCATCCCCTTCCACAAAAATCCCAACTAGGGACTGTAGAGATGGCTAAGCATCTTCCAGGGAACCAAGGTTTAATTCTCAGCCCCTAAATGGCAGCTCACAACCTTGGAACTTCCCAGTCCCAAGGAAATTGTGTGCCCTGTTCTGATCTCTATGGGTACCAGGCAAACATGCAAGCAAAACACTCATACATGTAACATAAAATAATTTTAAAAATAGCACCCATGATTCAATTGTAATTGATGAATGTCTGTAATTAAATATGATATTCATATGACAAAGTTATATGTTGTGCATTACAGAGTGAGTTGATAAAGCTTAATGATACTAATTGAAATTAATAGTATTTGTTCACCATATATGAGAACTTGGTAAAGAATACATTGTAAAGTCTAACTTTGGTGAAAGTCTAACAATGGTAACAAATCTAGTCGGGAATTCTAAAGAAAATAGAATCCTAATTTTAAAAGATTTTACTTCTTGACTGTCAGCTGCCAGTTGGGCCTTATAACTAAAAATAGTTGTTCTAAAGAATATTTAGAGATTCGTATTTGATAAGCAAGTGAATTAGGAATGTTTGGTGCTAAGGACTGTTTGTTAGTGTCATGTGCTATTTAGGCAAAGGAGGAGGGCATGTATGAACAGAGTTGATATCTCCAGAGGGGGCACTAACATTCAGGAACCTCCATTGGTTGTGAAGAACATTAGGTTGCCTGAGGCAGCATGAATGGCAGCACTTAGGACCTCTAGAGGGGTGACAGATGAAGGTTAGGATGTCAGGGCAGAAAGTTATCTGGCCAGATCTGGTCTTTGTATAAGATAATATTTATTTCTTTTTTCCAAATCCAAGGCATCATTTCAGCAGATGTTAAGGCTTATGTTTCATGCTTTAACCAATTCACCCCAAATAGTGTGCTAATAGGAGAATTGGGTCATTCAGTATCTAGAGAATCTAGATAGTTGGCATACTATTCTGTACAACTTATTCCAGGTAACAATTCCACGAAGAATACTCAGTCTCTGTTTTTAGCAGATTGTCTAATTTTGCTCCAAAATGAGGTAAGTCTATTGCCAATAGGAAAACCATTGTTTGTTTATGCTAGGAGAAGGGAGTAGAAGATGGTAACAGAAGATTGACATTCTATCAAAAATGCATGTAAGTTTATCTGTCAAATTAATGATTCATTAAAATATACATTTTTTTCTTGTGGTATTTAACTGTACTTTTTTAAATTACCAGTATATACTAAGATTCATCAAATTCTTCATTTCTTATATTATCATTAAATAAAGTTTGTGTCATTCAGTGCCATGGAAAAGCCAGAACGGGGTTAGAATAGCAAGACAGAACCAATGTAGCTATAGATGTTGGAACATAGGTGAATTACAAAAGTTAGCACAAATAATTTTGATGGTAAGGGGCCCATGAGGGGTTGTTTGCAAGCTGTAAATCTTGTGCTGTAACATGTCTTGGTCCAAGTATGAAGGTCTAAGAACCTGAGAACCCAAGTACAAGTCCAAAGAGCTGGTAGTTCTGATGACATTAGGCCTCATGCCTATGTGACAATGAGGCTTGGAAAAGAAGAGTATAAAACAGTTATGAAAAAAAAAAAGAAGAAGAAAAGAAAACATTCAATCACTCCTCTCATGTGGTTCTGTCTGGGAACCCGCCAATGATATGGATTTTGTCCATCCACAATGGGGGACAATATACCAATTTATCTGACAATTTCCTTTGGAAGCATAGCCACACCTCAAAATAACATTTATTCATCAAGTCAAATTAACGCCTAAATTTAACCTTCCCTCAAGGGTATATGAACATACAAAGACATAAATGATGTAAATATATTATAGAGGTACTTCTAAAAGCTTTGAACTGTCTGTATTATCTGATATTATTTTCAAAATTATTTATTAGCTTCAATCAAATGGACAAACAACTAAGAAGGTGAATATCTGTAATGGTCACTATGTTTTTATGATTTTAATTATGAATTTCAACTTCAATTCTTTACTTTGAGGAAGGTGTGAATATCTTCAGTGTTGTCTTGTTTGTTGTTTGTTGATTCTTGGTTTAGCAATACATGAAACAATAACACAGAAATGACGTAGATGGATGGAACAAACTAGTACCTTTAGTGTAAGGCCAAACTTCTCCTGGAATCTAGGTTCTGACCTCATTCTACCAAGGGAACCACACTGAGTGGATGAGTTGATTAAAAACTCTGCTCCTCTTTCCTCCAGAACAAAATGGGGATAATTATAGTTACCTGCACCTCTTGGGTCCTATGAGTCTTAATTACTTAATATTTGCAAAGCACTTGGAGAGCTTTGAATTAAAAGTGCTGAGCCATGGAACCAAGGTTCAGTACAATTATAATTGGAATGAAAGTTTGTAATTTTTTTCTCATCTCCATCTCTCTGTGTCCTGTTCTTTTGCCAACTCAGACATTACTGGTGGTTGCTACTTAACTCTGCCCACTTCTGCAACCACTTTCCTATTTAAAACATGCTTTAGTAAATAGATTGATCCAGATCCATAATTCCACATGTAAACAACTATTTAGTATTTATTTTTAAAGCTCACTATTCAGTAATAATGCAATTCTTGAACTCATTTATTTCTTCCAGTCTGCCACTCCTTGAAGTCTTGTGTGGGCAGTGTTAAATGGCCCCTTCTACTAGAAAACAGACTCTTCAGTACCCTTAAAGTAGCATCCAATCTGTTTATCATCATTTATGAAGTTGGTCAATTGTTTGGTCTCTTTTCTTACTACTTCTAATTCAGAGCTCTTCTCTTCATATTCTAATTCTATTTTTTCTCACTTCTGAACCATTTATCAAGTAATCATCATCTCCTATTATCTTAGAGTTCTCTGAATCCTTTGAAATCTTTACAAAGTATTTCATTTCTTACCTAGAAATAGCATCTTTCTCCTTCTAGAATTTAATCTACTCCTTCCCTGGATCATTCATCTTTTTTTTTTTTTTACATCATACATTGGTCTCACCTCCTTCTTAGGCTATAGAACTAGAAGATAGATCTCTTGTCTTATAATTGAACAAACAGAAGCAAGGTTAACATATGGATGTGGTAAAATCAGATGCAAGTTAAACATTTTAATGTTATTTTGCAGATTTTTTTTAATTAAATATGGCATATTACCATGTTAACTTTACTGAGATGAGGCTAAGAAAGTCTTCCTAGGTATGGTAGAGTTGATTGTTGTTAAGCCTTGGGAAAATTGGTATCAATGAATTCATTAAATATAAGCAGACATAGACTAATAATCTGCTTAGCAGCACTACATAGCCGCTGTATCTTTGGATTTATCTGAAGTTATATTGGGTTTTGTTGCCATCAGAGGTACCTAAGAGAAAAAGTTGAAAAGAGGAGAGATTTCCTAGAGATTTCAACCAATGGCCAACATGGGGGTGGGGCACAGTGGAGGGAAGATTCTTACTTTGTGGCCAAAAGCAAACAAAGAAAATGGGGTGAGGGACAAAGTGTGCTTCTCAGGTGTTCCCCATTGACTGTTTTCTGTACCAAGTCCCTCCTTCCTAAAGTTTCCACCAGTTCTTCAAATATCACCAGATGAGGACTAAGCTTTAAACACAGGAGTCTGTGGAAAACATTTCATATTCAAAGCACAACAAGAGACCATGTCAGTCTTTTATTACTTCCTAATATAGTGTATAAAATTACTCACTGAAGAATTTAGAAGAACATTAAAGGGAAAGCTACAAGATAGACATAATAAATTTTGACCATTATTATTGCTATTAGCACTGGCTACAACCCAAACCTCCCACTCACTGATCCCCTAGAAACAGCTGTATGTAGCACAGCATGTTTTAGTGTTTTTTGCTTTTTATCATTCAATGTTTTACTCCATTAAAATTTAAGAATGTTTTTTGGTGGATTATAACTATCAAACATTGAATTCTTTAGAGTTTAAAATTTGTGATTGTAATTTACCTATTATATACATATATATTATGTACTAAAACTTATCAAGAATTTAACTAAAGCTTTCAGTGCATTCAAATGATGAGACTTCTTATGAAAATGACATCATAACTCTTCTTTCTCTTGGATTAATAAATGAGTGTCTATAGATTATTACTTTTTTCTGTGTGAGCATTATGAGAGATATGACATGATCCCTTTCCTTGGAGAACTTATTTTCTTACAAAAGACCAGTCATAATTAGTAAGTACTGTTAATAATGGATTTAGAGGACAATACAAATGCAAATACAATACAAATATAATAATAATGTAGAATTGAAGAGAAGAAAGAAGATAGTGTGTGCTGGAGCAATTAGGGAAGGTGGCAACTATGACAAACTTTAATGCTTAAACTAGATTATGAAAGATAATCAAGACTCAGTTTCCTAGAGGTATAAGGGAAAGAGGTCTGTTTGCAGAGAAAATATAATAATTTCTAGTGATGACCAAGGTCCTCAGGGACCTGGTCTGATCAGAACAGACATAAGACCATTGTAAATTTTTGTGTAAGAGAATCTACAAAGTGTTTTTTATCAGGAATTTTATAGGGCAGAAAGGGTTATTCCACAACAAGAGAACATTATAGTTAAAAAAAAAAGAAAGAAAGAAAAAGAAAAAAAATAATAAAGACTGGGCTAGTATAGTGGTTATGTGCTAGAGAAAGAGAGATTGGCAGGATAAGCTTAAATGGAAAGTGGTGAAATTCCTTTATTGACTAGAGTTGAAGGCTATATAGGAGATGTGTCATTAAACTTTATTCTGAACATTTTCATCAACTCCAAGAGTCCTTAAAATATCAAGAAGCCATGGTTAGAAAACACAGTAGAGCTGGGCATGATAGTCTATGTCTATATTCCCAACACTTCAGGACCTGAGACAAGAGGATAAGATTAGAGCCAAGGCCATCCTGAAGTACATAGGAAGAAACATACAATAAACAGGCAAAGTAGGCCATGCCATTGTGCTCACAAAAAGTATTGAGTTATTTTTCAAGGCATTTTCTAAAGTCTTTTCAGCAAATAGGCCAAAAGAATTGCTGAAGTACCACTCAGAGGATGTCAGAGGAGTGGAGCTGGATGTGGTACCATCCAGTTAATTACTGAATCTATTTAGATACTCAACTTGGAGCAATATCTATATGTAGACCCAGAGTGAAATCCAAGTCATATTTATTCAAATGTCAGGTTTTTTTTTTTACTTGGGATTTGCTTGTGAAATTGATGAGAGAACGATACACAAAGTTTAAATTACATTTTTATCAGAATGTTAAAGATAATTGCCTATTAATTCTACCTCTCATTACTTCTAAAATTCACCTTTTTGTTTTTGTATTTCAACATTTTTAAGTTGGATTGTATGCTTCTATGGATATCATCTTGTATTCTTGGCTAGCCAATCATTATATACCTAACATTGCCTTCATCCATTTCCTTTGTTTTTCTATTTTGTGTATGTACCAAAGTTATATAAGATAAATTATATCCAAATAAGTCTAAAATAACTGTTTTAGTAAAAAGTCAATGTTAGAAAGGCAAAAGCAAAGTTTGAGAGCATGTTTTTCTTTCTCAGTAGAACATATATTGATGACTTTTAAAAATATTTAATTTTGTATATATGGGGTTTTTGTTTGTCTGTCTGTATGTATGTCTGTATGTCTGTATGTATGCATGTATGTGTGCCATGTGTGCAGTGCCCATGGAAGCCAGAAGAGGGCATTGGATCCCCTGGAACTGGAGTTAGTTAGGAGCAGCCATGTGGGTTCTACGAACAGAAATGTTGTCCTCTACAAGGGTAGCAAGTGCTTTTAACTGATGAACTATTTATCTCTACAGAGACACATGAAAATAAATATCTTAGATTTGATGGAATGTGATATAAAATAGCTAATAATGGCAAATCTTCACCAATGTGATACAGATAACTAAAGCATTTCTTTATTTTCTTATTTTTGAGATAAGATCTCACTGTGTATCCTGGTTAGCCTGGAACTCACTATATAGAGTAGGCTGGCCTCAAAATCACAAAGATCCACTTTTCTCTGTCTCCTAAGAGCTAGGATGAAAAGCATGCACCAATATACACTAGTTTAAAGATGTGTCATTTCATTGGCCTGAATTGGAAGAGCCCCTTGAGTTTTTATATGTGGACTTAGGATACTAGAAAAGAGTTTCTCTCCATGGTATAAGTATTACCTCACCACCTTCCATGCAGGATCCATATTTCTGTAATGGTACTGAATAAAAACACTCCTAAAACTTTAGATATCAGCAGTATTCACTAGGACATTTCCCTCAAACTAACTTGCCTTTCTAACTTTAAATCACAATGTGGTTCAAGCAGCGCTCTCTCTTTCTCTCTCTTTCTCTCTCTCTCTCTCTCTCTTTCTCCCTCTCTCTCTCTTTCTCTCCCTCATAACTTGTAGATTTTATTAATAATGACAACCTAATTCATATTGAACTTCTACTAATCACTAGTATAAAGCACAGAAGCAAGAAGCAAGCAAACATAAATAGACCTGATTCTGCTCTGAGTAATTTAAAAGCTGATACTGGCTCATCATGCCTAAGTTACGGGCAGCAAAGATAGTTCAGGAACAACCAAAAGTCCTAGGACACAGAGGAGCAAGTGGCTCAGTACCCTTCATTAAGGGTGACACGGCTACCAAATAATGGGGATGCAGTGAAGAGTGGGGGAGTAGGCTTGAGGCAAAGTGTCCATTCTCTTCAGGAAGGAAAACGGGAGCCTCCTTCAGAGGGATGCTGCTCCCATCTCAGTCATTGCCTGGATGGTGAGTGTGAAATGTTGCTCACTGCCTCTGCTACCTGTCTGGCTGTGCTTGAGTAGTTGGCTCTGTGAAGAGCCCCCTTTAACTGTGGCTGGTGTGTGGAGGCTGTATAAAGATATGAAGTCTGCAATTGGAGTTTGCATTGCTTTCCTGAGGAAAAGCAGCCTCAAGATGATGTTCATGCCACTGTAGACTTGAAGAGAACCTTCATGTCCCATTTTGGTGAGAATTCCCACAGCATGTGCAGCTTAAGCTCTCTGTGCTCCCTGTTGAGAATACCACATGTGATGACTGCCATCTTCTTGCTGCTCAGCTGCCCCTCCTGTCTAAGCAATTCAAACTATGTTTATCATTTATGCAAACTGAAGGTGAATATGTGAGGAAATTTGCATAGGAGATGATATAAAGCTTTTTGATTTAGAATATGCTATCCCTTTCTAAAGTGAACAATTAAAACTTGGATTTTTTAGTACTAGAGCTTTTGGCCATTTCTCCACTGTACCCTATTGTCTGGAGGTAGGTTGTTTTTATGTTTAGCAACACAACATGGACAGAAACACCTGTGGATTTACCCAGCATAATGATCAATGTATGTGTATGTCTTTACAAGTCCATGTTCCAGAACTGATAGGTAGAAACAAAGTTAGCACGTCAAGTTAGAGGGATGCTACTCTTAATGCTAATGGTACAGTGCTTCAGGTAAGTACTTCTGAAGTCTTCCACCACCTGGTGCACCTTGGCTTGGTCTATAGGTATGTTTTACTTTTGCTTTGTTATTCAATTTCAGTTGGGTTTGTAGAGCACGCTTATAGGTGGAAAGTCAAATTGCAGTAAACAAGTCATTTAACTGTGTGGTGTGCTGTTAAGAGACTTTGTAGGAACCTACACATGCACAGAAAGATGTTCTGGCTACCTATTCCAAAGTGCTTAAAGCACTACTCAGGTTTGTAAAGGTATGACAACAGAGTTTTACACACACACACAATACATAGCCGGGGGGGGGGTATGTTCTGATAAAGAGAAGTTGAGCTTTTTCAATTAGATCTATAGATTAGCCAAAACAAGCAGTCAGGCTAAGTGCCTTCAGTGAGTTGGGAGATTTGAGTGTGAGATGAGATGAGTACAGAGTCTGCATGTGAGAGGCATTGATACTGACTTACATGCTTTTCTATGGGGACTAGTCATCTTTCTCTGAAGAGACACATTGCCTGTCTTGGGCACATCATTAGAACCAAGCTATTGAAAATGAATTGTTTAGAAATAAGCAAAACCTTTTCAGATGTAGTAGAACTTTGGAGATGGTATCTCTAGTTCCTGATCTGTTCCTGCTCATACTCCTCAGAGCTACACAGACCCATCCGGCCCTCAAGCCACTACTGTTCTGCCACAAATTCCTACACAGGACTGTGTTGCTGACTTGGAAGGAAGATTACTATTCCACTTGCAGTGTTGCTTAGTAACATTTGTGATTGTGGTTCTGGTGACAGCGTGAGCAGATATCATTAAATATTAAACTCCCAAAGCTACTAAAGTGGGAGGAAGTGGGAGCAGTGTAGCCATCATTGTGTTCTCTTGCTTAGAAACCATTTACTCTCAGGCTTACAAATCTCGGGGAAAACATTGCACATCTCTGGTTTATATTAAGCCATATACAGTACACTAGCTGACACTGACTTGTGTCCCTTGCAGCTGGAGTGATCACTAAGACAAACACACACACACACACACACAAAAAAAAAAAAAAAACAAAAAAAAAAACTTGACCCTGCAGAATGGTCTGGAATTACAATCAGATGGGCCACGCAGTGTCCCAGAGAAAGTAAGCTCTAACCTGTTCTATGTCTCTCTCTCTCTCTCTCTCTCTGCTTCCTTCCCACAGTTCCACCAGGTGAGAAGAGTGATGACCATCCTTTTCCTTACTATGGTTATTTCATACTTCGGTTGCATGAAGGCTGCGCCCATGAAAGAAGTAAACGTCCATGGACAAGGCAGCTTGGCCTACCCAGGTGTGCGGACCCATGGGACTCTGGAGAGCGTTAATGGGCCCAGGGCAGGTTCGAGAGGTCTGACGACATCACTGGCTGACACTTTTGAACATGTGATCGAAGAGCTGCTGGATGAGGACCAGAAGGTTCGGCCCAATGAAGAAAACCATAAGGACGCGGACTTGTATACTTCCCGGGTGATGCTCAGCAGTCAAGTGCCTTTGGAGCCTCCTCTGCTCTTTCTGCTAGAGGAATACAAAAATTACCTGGATGCCGCAAACATGTCTATGAGAGTCCGGCGCCACTCTGACCCAGCCCGCCGTGGGGAGCTGAGCGTGTGTGACAGTATTAGCGAGTGGGTCACAGCGGCAGATAAAAAGACTGCAGTGGACATGTCTGGTGGGACCGTCACGGTCCTGGAGAAAGTCCCGGTATCAAAAGGCCAACTGAAGCAATATTTCTACGAGACCAAATGTAATCCCATGGGTTACACAAAGGAAGGCTGCAGGGGCATAGACAAAAGGCACTGGAACTCGCAATGCCGAACTACCCAGTCGTATGTTCGGGCGCTTACTATGGATAGCAAAAAGAGAATTGGCTGGCGATTCATAAGAATAGACACTTCCTGTGTATGTACACTGACCATTAAGAGGGGGAGATAGTGGATTTATGTTGTATAGATTATATTGAGACAAAAATTATCTATTTGTATATATACATAACAGGGTAAATTATTCAGTTAAGAAAAAAATAATTTTATGAACTGCATGTATAAATGAAGTTTATACAGTACAGTGGTTCTACAATCTATTTATTGGACATATCCATGACCAGAAAGGAAACAGTCATTTGCGCACAACTTTAAAAGTTTGCATTACATTCCTCGATAATGTTGTGGTTTGTTGCCGTTGCCAAGAATTGAAAACAAAAAGTTAAAAAAAATAATAATAATAAATTGCATGCTGCTTTAATTGTGAATTGATAATAAACTGTCCCTCTTTCAAAAAACAGACAAAAAAACAAAAACAAAAATTTGAACCAAAACATTCCGTTTACATTTTAGGCACTAAGTATCTTCGTTATTGTTAGTCCTCTGTTTTACTGCTTTCGACTTCTGATAGCGTTGGAATTAAAACAATGTCAAGGTGCTGTTGTCATTGCTTTACTGGCTGAGGGGATGGGGGAAGGGAGGGTATATTTCTGTTTGTTTTGTGTTTTATTTTGTTTGTTTGTTTGTTTTGTTTTTTAGTTCTACCAGGAGTAGGGATGCAGAAAACTTCTTCAGTATCCATTCTGGTTGATAAAAACGTTACATTTGTATGTTGTAAAGATGTTTGCAAAATCCAATCAGATGACTGGAAGTGAATAAAAATTAAGGCAACTGAATAAAATGCTCACACTCCACTGCCCATGATGTATCTCCCTGATCCCCAGAGGACCTTGCTGGGTCAGGGAAAGCTGCTTTTATTATAAAGATCCGAATTTGTTCAAAGTATCTTCTTCCCCTCCCTCCTCTCCCTTTGGTCCTCTTTTTTTTTTTTTTTTTTTTTTTTTTTTTTTGTTTTGTTTTGTTTTGTTTTGTTTTGTTTTATATTAAGAAAGAAAATGTAGCTGTGCGCTTTGAAATATTGTATCACCACTGTGAACAGGTGAACGAAGTTTGTCATATCATGGCACTCATGGGAAACAAGTGATTTTTGTTTTTGTTTTTGTTCCCCCATGCCCCAGAAAGATAAAAAGAACAAGAATAAATAACCAAAATATTCCTTTTTTTTTTTTTATAGTAAGTGGTAAGCATTGGGTAAATCATTATAAGGCCTAACAATGCTTTGCAGGTAAAAGTCACTAAATGCAGCCAGACACTTAGATCAGAGCCAGAATCCACACTGAATGGCCCTGTGGAGGCTAAGTGGAGCTGACATAGCGTTTCCTGGCAATGCAGGAGGAATTTCTGAGTGGCCATCCTGAGATCTAGGTGGAGGTGGGGAATGGCACTTGAGACATTCCTAAAGGAAGGCACGAAGCACCCTTTAGAGTAGGCTCTGGAATGATGTGTCACATTGCTTAGACCTCCTGCTTTAAGTGCCTACATAACCTAACAGTGCTCAAGAGGTTCTCAATTGAAGAACCGCACTCAAATCCATATATGCCCTCCATCCTGTCCGTTCCTAAATAATTGTGTAGAAAGTTGGATTAACCAGGAGCGGGTTTGGATACAAATGTGGCATTTGTGATGATGAGATTAATGCAATGTGATAGAAAATGTTTGCTATGTGGATACCTACTTGTTTTGAACCTAGACTTCAGGAAGCCTAGATTTTATTTTTGATAGTTTTGGTAGAAGTAAAAGACACCAAAACTCTGATGGAATTATCAGTGTCTGGGAAGGCTAGAAACCCTGGGCAGAAACAGACTAAAGAAGGTGATTTTCACTATGGAAAGGGCAAGAACACAGGAGAAAATTTTGTGCCAGTGAAGAGCACAGAAACCTCGTGCAATTCTGTCTATTCACAGGTGAGGGTCCCCTCTGTACTTTGCCTTTTGAGGTTAGAAGTCAAGTTGGTAATCTGAATGAATGGACCCAGTGAGAATTAGTGCTAAGCCCATTTCTCTATGCAGCCCTCTTCCAAGAGTGAATGTGTTAATGGTTACTTATCTGGGTTCCTGAGCATCGGAAAAGAGGCAAAATTTTCTTCATCCTAGGAGGAGAAAGGATAAACAAAAGTGAATGTCCACTGTGACTC
Source organism: Phodopus roborovskii (assembly GCF_943737965.1). NCBI lineage: Eukaryota > Metazoa > Chordata > Mammalia > Rodentia > Cricetidae > Phodopus > Phodopus roborovskii. Next base: position 5,799,426 of record NW_026126417.1, on the reverse strand, counting down.
AGGAAGTTAAGATACCATCAGCAAACAGTTTCTTTTTGTCCAATCTTTTCTTTAGAATTAGCCTGCCTTTTCAGAATACCACTGAATATCTGTCTTTGAAAGAAAGACTTTATGTAGCATAGATTGTTATGTGCAGTTTGACAACATTAATCTTCGTCATTGTTTTTTGACCTATTAAGGAATGCTTGGACTATCTGCTCTATGTCAACTTTTTGCAGCTTCATTCTGAGAGACGCCAGTCAAACAAACAAAAGAATCCCCGTCACAATCTTACAGTATTCCAAGGCCAGGTCTGTTAAGTGGCTTCGTAGCAGACACTCAGCAGCTGTGTGGTCAGTGGCTCATTCTCTTATCCAATAAGGATACATCATAGTTACATGTTTGGTGGTTTATGTTGACCTGAGATTTGTTTTTAAAATCCCTTCTTTGTTTTTGTCCGTTCTGGTTCTAGTTCTGTTCTGTTCTGTTTTGTTTTAAAGTCTTGCTGTGGTCTCTTTTTGGCAGAAATGTTTCATGCATGGCAGCAGACCTGTTGCTTTTTTATAGTGATTCCCATTGAAACTGTAAGTAAATGTCTGTGGCCTTGTTCTCTCTATGGTAAAGATATTATTCACCATGTAAAACAAGAAAAATATTTATTGTATTTTAGTATATTTATATAATTATGTTATTGAAAAAAATTGGCATTAAACTTAACCACATCAGAAGCCTATTGTAAATACAGGATCTATTTAAGTGTACCAATTAACATATAATATATGTTTTAAATATAGAATTTTTAATGTTTTTTAAATATATTTTCAAAGTACATAAAATCTGGGGGTTCTGGGTTTTTTCTCTTCACTGTTAAATATGAAAATGTGTTTTATTATAAATACATGTGTTCCTTGCTTTAAGACCAACTTGACTAGTGCTAGCAACTGAACAGTCCCCACACAGGATGCTTATTTCAAAGCATGGGGAGGCCAATCCTGCATACTGTAAGCTTCAGAAAAGCTCCAGGATTGGGCCTGTCTTCTGTACTAGAAGACAGGAGTGTCATTTTCTAGGACACTTGAAACTTTTCTGCTTTGAAGTGATATACTTTCATCAAATACCAAACCATGTATCCTAGCAACATCAGGATCCATGAACCAGGGCTGGCAGGCTCTATTTGATTATAAAATAACTGTTTAAAAAAATCAAAGTAGGTTTACTTAGGGATAATGAGAATAAATTGGCTCAAATTTAGAAAGTCAATGACTGAAAATCTTGCAGAAATTCAATATTTGGAGACAGGTCGTGTCCCCTCGGTTTGGAAGCGATGCCGTTTGCAGCATGTGCTTGTATCCATTGCACTGATTTAATTTTTGTATGTGGAGCATGCAGATTTTATATCATAGTACCCATGATCTAACAGATTGCTACAATCTCTAAAAAGATTTGCCTCCATGATGGCTGCCAAGCCGCTGGGTAATTTAGTTAAAGTGTTTAAAGTTATCACTAAATCTTAGGGAAATAAATGGAAGGATTTTAAATTAGAGAAAGGGCCATTAAGGAAAAGAGCATCTGTTCTGACTCCTCAGGCTCCCTGTTTGAGCACTGACAGCCCATCCCAGAAAGTGGAGAACTATATCTGTGCAATGTATCATTTCTATTTCAAACATACACACATGGTTTCCTCGTGTATTGTCTTATAAATAAGGATCAGGAAAGTCATAACAAACACTGACTTGTGTTGTGTATATGCAAGAGCAAATCGAATGAGATAAATGACTCTAATCTGCCCAGTGCATTTGCAGAGCACTCTAACCTCTGAGAACCCCCCCCCTCCACCACACACACACACACACCAGCCAGCCCTGACATCCCAGTCATGAAATTAGACCTTTGTAATACTTAAGGCTTACCCAATTCTCATAGTTGACAAGACCAAAACGTTTTTAAAATGATTGAGTAACAAGAGGTGGAAATTAAATAGGACGTCCATGTTTGTGAAGTTAAAGGGGTTTGGCAAACAGGGTGAGGTTTCCATTAGTGCTGAAGATCAGATCAAAATGTATAACTTACTTAACCAACATAAAAGGTCACCTCTATCCAGAGGTGACCAAAACATGAGAGAAAATACCAGGTCAGAGGAACAACAACAAAATGGAAGCATTGCTAAATTACCCAATTGGAGTGTAACAGGAGTAACCAGTTTGCACTGGATTAAACCTGTTTAATCATTAAGACGCTTGGAAATAAGTTGCATGATTTGATCTATTGCTTCCATCACATTAGTGCACCTCTGTGGTCATTCGGTGTGTCTATGAGGTTGTTTCATCATCGTTACTGATTTTTATCAATAATATCCTAACTCAGTGGAAATTTGAAGTATGTCTTGGAATGAAAGAGTGAAATTGTTCCATGTTCATTGAAATGGTTATCAGGCTCTCGAAAACAGGTCAGAAACCGTTGAATTGCACCAGTCTCGGTGTGGCCAGCACTCCCAGCAGCATTAGTTTCTCCTATTCTTATATTTATGGTTATGAGCCTAGCCTTTAACAGCTGAGCTATCCCTCCAGCTTAGTTTCTCTAATATCAAGTTTGCTAAAGTCAGTCAAGATGAAAAGTGTCCATATTTTTAGTAAGCTATTGTTAACACAGCAGAGATCTAAAAGAAACACATTTACATACTCATGTACATACATGCATGCATACATACATACATATATAGATGAAATATTTACCCTGGAAAAAAACATTATAGATATTGTTCAACTTTAATATGCTGACCAGAAAAATTAGTACTTAATGGGACCTAAACCATTCTTTTAGCTGTATGTTAACTGTTGCCTTAAAGATTGGTTGTTTGGTTTGGGAGGTCAAATAGAAGTAGCTGTGACTTTGACTCCTTTTAGTTGTACTGACCTTTCAATAATGTATGCCTGAGAGCCAAGGATAGTGACTAGAATGGGTTACGGCCTAGACAGTCCAGCTAGTAAACACCCAACTGTACCTCTACCACCAGTCTTTTGAACATCATCTACTCTTTTAATTTTAGCAAGTATTCTTTCTAGGAAAAAGATGCAAATGCAAGTGCTTTACTTTTTAAAAAAGAATTAAATACAGCGTGTTATTTGAAGAATATGAACATTGAACATTAAACATCAATATCAAAAACACTATGACATTTTACACATCTATCCTTCATTAACAATAAAAATATCTATTTATGTTACATGACATAGAATTTCCATAAACCTTTACCTCAGCTCTTTTTATTACTTGGTAAGCAATAACATGAAAACCTCCTAAACTGGCACTGGCCTTTGGAAAAACAATAATTCTAAATGCTTGGTAATGGGTATATCATCAAACTGTAAAAGCTAACCTTACAATTAATAAACCAAACACAGACACAGACACACACACACACACACACACACACACACACACACACACACACACACACACGACTGCCCTTGCATTCTACTATTTGCTTTTAATCTGGAAATATGAAGAAAGTAGTTTCCTTCAGGGGAAAAAATGTTTCCTTTAGCCTGAAAACTATCTCACATCAACTGCTGTAGTTAATGACAGGATGTGTCTGAAGTATGCAAATAACCAAAGAGTGAGTTGAAACAGCTTGAGGTGTCCACATTTCAAAAGGACATAGGGACGCTTCTGTAGGCCAGCACTTCAATGCTGTGTATCTTTTCAAATCCCTCTTCAGATACAAGAAGCTGCTCTGTGTGTGATGTCTGAACTAAAGGGAGACATTTTTGTTTATCTTATGTACTCACAATTTGTAAAAATCTTTGTTAAGTACCCTAGGACACATTGAATTTATTTAGTAAAGATATATCTATTCCATCAGGCCCCAATGTTTAAGAAATGGTTTCTGAATTGGAATTTACTCCTAGTCAGAAGGGGGAAATGGCATACATATAAAATAGACATACTTAAACAGCAGAGCCCTTCTCTAAACCCTATTAAACAGGTTTCACTGGAAGGTCACAGTCTCCCTATTCTTCTCCTACTGCACTAATATAGACAGCCTCAGAGTTTCTCCAACCACCACCACCACCAGCAGCAGCAGTATCTCTAGGGACTCTTTACAAATGTACATTCTCAGGCTGCACTCTAGACTGGAAGACTTGGAGGAGGCTCTGAGGCTGAAGCCCCGCAATCTGGTTGACAAGCGCTCTGAGTGAGTCATGAGTATCACTAGAAAGGTAATCTAACACCCAGTCTTCTATGTGTTTATCCGGGTAACAGAGTGTTAGCATAGCCCAAAGGTTTGGAACTTTGGTCTCTTGTCCTTCCAGGACACTATCTCTTTCCAAGACCTCACCACCTTCAAACAATGTAGAATTCTATTTCCTAAGGTCCAAGAGTGGTGGATGCTTAGAAGTGGGACAGTGCTCAGGATTTTGCTGATGGTTTAAAAGCCAGCACGGAAATGCATACCAGAAAGGCTCTCTCCAGTTCATAGTCGATATTTTGTTTTCTTTCTTTTCAAAGTAATGAGAATAGTGGAGTCAGAGCATGTGATTATGACACATTAAAAATGAGAGGCAACGTGCAGCAAATTAACAAGGAAAAGCTTAGTCTACTGAAGAGGTAGGCTGTGTGCATGTCTCTATGAGATACTGTTCATAAACACACACTGTCTTAGTTAGCCAATAGCAGGACAAGGAGTCCCAGATTGACCCTTTAGAATGACCAAATGGTTTCCCCAGCTTTTGTGGCTACCTTTTCTTTGTAGGAGTGTGGAATAAGGTTCTACCCCCTTGCACATGTTATCTCTGTGTGTGTGTGTGTGTGTGTGTGTGTGTGTGTGTGTGTGAATGCGTGCGTGCGTGCGTGTATGCGTGTGTGTGGTTTCTCTCTATGTGTATAATCCTGAATATTCTATATTTCAAGCTGCCTTTGAAGATTTTTCTGTTCATTGAATGGAGGGGAAGCTGCCTAAAAGTATTTCCCATTCAGCAATATGGAAGACTGAATTATGACAAACCTGGCTTTAAAACCAGGAGTTTGGTTAATTCAGCTGTGGAACTCTGAGCCTCTGTTAAGCCATTGTCACTCAGAGGAGAGGGCCATGCTGCACTTTCTTAGAGTAAGTTCTAAGGCATTCTACCTATTCCATTACCAGCAGTAACATGAATGAGATTACAAAGGAGATTTCTGAAGCACTTACATGATGGAGACCATCTTGAGATGTTCTACCTCCTGCCTCCCTCCATTCTTGGTGCCCTTATTACTTGACAGATGCCACAACACTGTTGCACCTTGAGTCAGAACAAGGTTTGTGATGGATAGGCTTCCGGGAGAATTTTCACTTTAAATGCAGCTTATAAAGTCATTTTTAAAAACCAAATGTAACAAGGTTTTTAAAAATGCCTTGGCAAAGCTGACCAACTGCAAGGTGTGAACTGTTTCCACCTGTCTCTAAACTTACTTTCAAAGCTAGACAGTGCTGCACTACCTGTGTTGTATTTCTTTCCTACTCATATGTCCTATTGGCAAAGAGAAATCCAACATGTGGCTAAATTGTGGTGAGGAGACTCCAAGTTAAACTGCTGTCCTCCAAGATAAACTGCTGGATTTACATCCCATTGTCACTGTTTCTAAACGTCTCTGTTACAAAATGGGCTTTCATTTTGTTTCAGGTGGGCATTACACCTTTGCCAAGGATGTGCCCATCTCAGCTTCCTTTGCTGCCATTTCTGAACACTAAGTATATTCTCCTCTGGAGAGGAAAGCCTTGAGAACAAGGTGTCTCAGAATTAGTCATAGGATACCATTCTGAGTACAGCTTTGGTCCAAGTAGGGGACCAAGGTCATTGCTGTACTGTGGCCTAGAATCTTTATTCCATCCTGCAAGCTTTGAATTATTCCTGGCCCAGAGTCCTTCAGATCTGAATCTGTTAGAAATCTGTTACCATTTTAAGTCTGTCTCTTTCTATTGCTATTTCATGCCTGGATTCCCTCTTGAAGACCTCCAGGCTCTGTTTCCTCTGGGTCCCATCTTCTCACCTGTCAGTTGACACATACTATGGCCATTAAGGTTATAAAAGTTGGAGCCTGGCCCATGTGTCTGAATTCCATTCTTGCTACTACAGCTCTGTTAGTAAGGGAAAATCACGTTCTTTGTGTCCGTTTTCTCACTTGTAAATAAAACTAGGAAAAAATACTGCATACCTTAAGATTTTGTGAGAATCAATGAGGCAACACAAAACTTATTAAAAAATGAGGATCTCACAGAAAAGCCTCAAAGAGCATTGCAAACTCTTAGGGGAAATTCAGGTAAGTGGGGCTTGCCTAGCATAGATCTCAGAGATCCTTCTATGACATTCTCTGGTTTCTGAGAAGGATCCCATGTTGTCTATGCAGCATTAAAGCCTGCTTTGTCCTTTCCCGAAAATTCAGACAGGCAACTCCTGTTTATCCACTAGAAATACACCTTGTTGGTTAGACAGTGACCACTCCATATTCATAGGCAAACGGAACAGAAAACTACAACAAAAGGTGTTTCTCTAGAACACATATTTCAAATTGTGTCCATCCCTCCTAAGTCTCTGTGCCAGGCAAATAGTAATATCTGAGACTGTAGTAGATGGCTGAACTCATGACGTATGAAAGAGAAACAGAGGCACAGTCACATCCCTGAAAGTGGCTATAGAACATGAAAAGAACCTGCCTCAGTTTCCTGCCTCATCTTGAACAAGCGTCGACCTCCTCCCATGATGGCACAAAACTAGGAAAGTGGGCAGCATTCCTGGCACCTGTGCAGACTAACTGACTTTACAACAATCCATGAAGAGTTGGTGATACAAAGAAACTAAGTCACAAAGATAATTTCTACCAAAGTTCTCAGTGCTGGTTTGTAGAGCACAGTGGTTCGACTTCACACAGCCTGCATCTGCAGCCACTGTCCTAACCACTGCCAAAATTAAAAGAACACTAAGGAAACTGAGAAAATACAGGGAGATGGAAAACAGAGAGAGTGAGAAGAGGAAGAGGAAGGTAGAGTGAGAAGGGGAAGGGGAGAGAGGAAGAAAGAGAAGGAAGGGAGAAAGGGAGGGAGGCATTTGGACTTCCATCAGAAAGGAAGAACACTAGCCATGCTTACCTATTGTTAACTTTCAAGAGTGCACTGACTGTCTCTTTTAAGGGTTAACATGCAAATAGGCTCATATTGCATGGAGGCCCCTCCCAAAGTGGATGTAATGCAGCTGGCTCTGTTTCCCTTTACTTTGCCCCAGCTGTTTTCAATACCTAGAAATGCAACAGCTGTCTTCCCTTCAACTTTGTAACAGAGCTGCAAGGCTTCCTGTGAGTTACTGAGATTGGGTAGATGAGTGTTTAGAACCACTGGCTAAGCTTGGGAGTGCTCAGTCCTGCACAGGTCAGTGTTCTTTGAGTGGTACTGAGGATTAGCATCCTGCATGATAGGCAAGAACTCTGCCACTTAGATACACCTCCAGCCCTCCCAAGTCAACACTTTACAAAGTTATTTTGTATTAATGGTTGGTGGAGAAGATGTCTTGGACATTATCACCTACCATCTCTTTTCTCTCTCTTCCATATGTTATGCATCACTGCTAAGTTCTAGCTGAGCTCAGTTATGTTCCATGCAATCACTGCCAACTGACTAGAACTGACCCAAAAGATAAACTTGATTTGCTTTTCTCGTTTCCAAGTTTTTTTGGTATAGGTCCTGCAGGTGGTGGAGTAGCTCTGACACCAAAGTCAGTGCTGAGAACTATATATTTCCCTGAGGTTTAGCAGACATCAAACATGAAAGGTTGATGCATGTTCTATAGATGTTTACTTAAGAGTAACATCCATGGACTTCAGATAGACAATCCAGAGAGAAGCCAGTAAAGGATGGCTATCCTAAGTTTAGTTGAAAATCTACAAGGAGAAGAGTTTGGCATCAGACTCTAATAGAATATTCTTAATTTATATGAGATACCATGCTAACTGCTTCCCATGTTCTGTAAAATACTTAACAACCATATGGCAGTATAATTTTATAGACACAGAAACTGACAGCAAAGGGACTTAAATAAGTCTCCTGAGTTATTATACTTAATAAATAATATAGTCAGGATTAAGGTTATATCTCTATTTTCCCAAGGCTTCAATTTTAACTTACCTATGGCTCCCATTTTTGACTTATACATATTAATCACACAGAAGATTTAAAGGTCCTTATGCCAACCTCAAACATAGGCAAGTTAAATTAGAACCCCTGACAGTGGAGCCCAGACAACTGTATTTTTCAAAAGTCTTCCCAGTAATCGGGTTCCTCTTCCTCTAGGTCAGCACATGACCATGATCATGGAATTCCAGTGACTGAGAATTAGCCAAGCAGGACCCCAGTCATCGAGTGAACAAAATACAAATGGGTGCACAGTAACAATGATAGCCATTCTAGAGGATAAAGCCTTTGGAGTCATAAACTGGGCACTAGACAGTTCAACCTAACATTGTACATTTGGGCCAAGGTCTCGGTTCCTGCAGGTGCCCTGAACAGAAACAATGCAGACACAAAGGCTGCAGGAAGCCAAGTCTACAAATGAGGGTCGCCTGGTGTAGGGCTATAGAGAATGGAGCTATATAGGTTTCTTACAGGTAGGCCATCCACTGCTTCCAGCCAGCGACACACACCAATGTCCTTTCACTGATGCTTGGCTTATTCTGTTGGACACAGAAAGGCTTTAAAAAGTTCAACGGAAAGGACAAAAAGCAGTCTATCATGACTATTTTGAGGATTTTCTATTTTCAAAAGTGACCATTAAAATAACATTTGACTTTGCCTTCTGTCCCCTACCTCTACCATAAACTTCCCAACAAGCAGTAGTGATTATTAGAGGAAAAACTGTCTGAGTCCTATAGCCCTTTCCTGGAGGTCTTCTTTTAGCAGCAATGCAGGGCATGCCTGGCTTAGCAAGGCCATGGGACTAATCGAATTTGGCAGATGCACTGAGTCAGCAGGCACCAGGGTGCTAATGCCCCGGGGCAGCTGCTTGAGAGGGTAAGTGGGCAAATGCCTGGTTTCTTCCCTGTGTTTTCAGAATTGGAATCTAAGTCTCAGTAATCACCCGACTGTGGGACCAGAGGCTATTTTGGGCCATCTCTTATCCAATGGAAAGTTAGGGGCGGTGTCATTTGAAACTGCCAAGGAGCATCTGATTTCACCCTTATCCGGGACATGTCCCCAGAGGAAATGGGAGCAATGTCAAGGAGATCAAAATTCAGGTGTCAGAATTTCCCTTTGTTTGTATTTCTGGGCTCTTTTTCATCTCTTCCTTCCATTTTCAGCTCTCCTTTCCATTACTTCAGCTAAGGTGTTCATTACACCTCACCTGGAATATAGCAGCCTTCCAGCAGTCTCCTTCCCCCCACCTGTTGCCTATGATTTCTCCCTTGACTTTTAAGATATGATCTCTCTGAAGGTTCAATGGAAATAAGTGGGAAAATGCATTGATCACATCATGCAGGTCACAAGACCCACTTACACACAAATGTACTCATGTGGGGATGTAGTCCTTGCTTGAAGGTGACACATGGGAGTAAAGTTCAAGGGATGAAACAGATGAAATAGAGCAAGAAGGATGTTTTAAGGCAACTATGTTAAGGCAGTGTGTGTGTGTGTGTGTGTGTGTGTGTGTGTGTGTGTGTGTGTGTGTGTGTGTGCCCTCAAATAAGTACCCCACAAGCATTCAAGGTGGCCTTGTCTGCTTGGTGATTGAATGTCAGAACGAGATGTAGAATGTAACTCTAATTATGACCATTTCTTTAAGGCTGAGAGAGGATGTGATTTGGAGGCAATTACTGGTAAAACCAGGAGATTAATTCAGAGTACATATGCTCTCTAATATATCTTACTGATGGATGAATGGCTTACATAATCTCTTCCCATTTACCACATGGACTGTCTTATAATTACTGACAGAGCACACATCAGTCATAGTGGCATTCAAGACTTTTATGATGTGTCTTCAGGTTACTTTCCCCATTGGATACTCAGACAACTCATTACACACTTTATACTGCCCTTTCACTCCACCTCTTCCTTCCTGTGTGGACTCTTTATTTAAGCTATGCCTTTATTCATTTTAGGCATCTTTCCTTGATCACAAAAATCCTAGCTAAACATAACCCACAGCAAAAACAGCCATGTAAAATGCAGAATGCCCAATAAAGTGGGAGTTCCAGGTAAACACCTGTTTCATATAAGTAGATCCAAACAATGACTATAAGATGCTGTGAATAAGTGTTCATGCAAAGGTTCATATGTTGGGAGGGGTGGTCCTCAAGGTGGCAGTAGTGGGAGATCATACATTCTTAAGGAAATGGAGCTGAGCAGAAGGTCCTAAAAGCAACCGAGGATATACCCTTGAAAGAGATAAAGCATTTTTCATGAGACTTTGATTAGTTCTACAAGGAAAATTGTTACAAAAGCCTGAGTCTGGTTGCATCCAGAACTCTTTGCTTCTGGCCTACTTTTCCATGCTCTGCTATGTACCACGGAGTTCTTGCCAGAGCGTACAGAATACTATTTGGACATTCAGCTTCTAGAACCATGAGACTATGAAACCTCTTTATAGATAGCCTTTGCTAGGCATGGGGGTTCATATTGACTAGCAAATTTGCAAGACCCAGACTCACCCAGGAGACAAACCTCTGGGCATGTCTGTGAAGGTGTTTCTTGGAAGCGTTAATTGAAATGGAAAGACGTCATTCCATAGGCCGAGTCCTAGACTGAATAAGACAGAGTGAAGTGCCAATGTTCATCTGTCTCTACTTCCTGACTGTGGGTGCAATGTGATCAGCTGTCCCACATCCTTTCTGCCATGACACCCCTGCCATTGACAAACTTTATCTTCCTTGAATTGTGAGCCACAATAAACCCTCCACCTTTAAGTTATTTTTCTCAGGTGTGCAACCACAGCAATGTAACTAATATACCCGGTGTATATCATAATGATGAGACACTAACTCACAAGAAACATTTATTATTGTGTTCATTTACATTCAAATTCAACTAGGTGTCCTGAACTTTTTGCTTTTTTATTTCAGTTTTTGAGAATACATGTACACAGTGAAATATAAGCATACCCACCTCCAATTCCCAACTCCAGTCCCTCTGTGTCCCCTCAAACATGTCCCCTTCTCAACTTCACGTCTTTTAAATTTTTTGTAACCCACAAAGCCCAATTAATATTACCCAATGTTTTTTGAATATGTGGGTACCCAGTAAAGCATGGGAAATCTAACCATGGGAGCCCTCTCAGAAAAGGATAATTCTATGTCTCCCAGCCCCTATCAATTGCCGATAGCTCCAGTAAGAAATAGGACCTGGAGAGCACCTTCCTCTCTGTGCAGGAATTTTGTCTACCTTTAATTTATGGAAATAACCATAGGTGCTATGAGTTAATGGCTGCAATAGCCATGTTATGTATAGAAGACAGCATTCCTTCACTTTCCCTGTGCTTTTAATTCCTGATGTCTGACAACACTACCTGTAATGTAGTAATCCCATGTGCATACTCCCAAAGTGAAGCTTAGTGCTCTGTTTATCTTCCACTCACAACAAACCATTCATGAGAAATCCATAACATTTCTTAGTAAAACTAAATAATGGGTTTTCTCTTCAAAATGCCCAGCATTTTTAGAAATTTTCAAGTAGCCTGATAAGCCATTGTTCTGAACATCTTTAGCTATCAGGGAAATGCAACTCGAAGATACCATCTTACTCCTGCCAGAATGGTTAAAATTAGAAACACCAATGAAAACTTACACTGGAGAGGATGTGGGGAAAGGGGAACACTTCTCCACTGCTGGTGGGAGTGCAAACTGGTACAGCCATTTTGGAGATCAGTATGGCAGTTCATCAGGAAAATGGAAATCAGCACCCGACAATACCCCTCTTAGGCATATACCCAAATCATCCACATCCATGCAACAATGACATATGTTCAAATATGTTTGTAACAGCACTATTTATAATAGCAACTGAAGAATGGATAAAGAAGATGTGGTGCATTTACACAATGGAATACTACTCTGTGGTTCAAAAAAAAAATGGAATCTTGAAATTCACAGGCAAATGGAAGGAACTTGAAGAAGCCATCCTGAATGAGGTAACCCAGTCACAAAGAGGAACATGGTATGTAATCACACACATATGGATTTTAGACATAGAGCAAAGGATCACCAGCCTGTAATTCACGCTGCCAGAGAAACTAGGAAACTTAGGAGGAACCTGCGAGATTCATATAAGGTCCCTCACAGAAGGATCTCCTGAGCATATTGGGAGTGGGAGGCAGTGAATGGAGAGGGAGCTAGGAGAAAGAGAAGGGGAGGAGAAGAAAGAACGAGGGACTAGGAAGATTGAGTGGGGGGGAATAGATGAGAGAGAGAGAGAGAGAGATACCATAAAAGAGGGAGCCATTATAGGTTTGAAGAGAAAACTGACTCTAGAGAAATGTCCAGAGACCTACAAGATTGTCCCCAACTAACAATTTAAGCAACAGTGGAAAGGCTACCATAAATGCCCTTCCCTGATAATGAGATTGATGACTAACTTATTCACCATCATAGAGCCCTCATCTAGTAGCTGATGGAAACAGAAGCAGATACCCACAGCTAAACACTGAGCCGAACTCCTGGAATTCAGTTGCAAAGAGGGAGGACTATACCAGGCTACAGAAACAAGCAGAGACAGCTGACCTGAACAAGGGGGAGCTAATGGACCCCTCAGACTGATAGCTGGGAAATCAGCATTGGGCTAACTCAGACCCCCTGAACAAGGGTCTCAGTTAGAAGGCCTGGGCAGTCTAAGGGACCTCTGATAGTGGAACCAGGATGTATCCCTGGTGCACAAAAGGATTTTTGGAGCGCATTCCTCATGGAGGGATACTCTCTTAACCTAGAGGCAGGAGGGAGGGCCTAGTCCCTATTCCAAATGACTTTACAGATTTTGTTGATCCCTCCTGGAAGGCATCACCTTTGAAGTGGGGGGGGGGGCAACGGGATGGGAAGGTGGTCAGTGGGCATGGGAGAGAGGGATAGAGGCAGAGCAGGAGGGAGGGAGGGAGGGAGGGAACTTTGCTCTCTGCCTCCATTTGACAATATAAATGCTTCCATTTTACAAGCCCAGACATAGTATAAGGAACATTTATACACTACTATGAACTTAACAAAGCAACTTTTGAATTAATCTTGTCTCTCTTGACAAAGTACTCTTCTCCCTCACCACCCATTTTTTTTTTAAATGTTGCTACATGTTATAGAATCTTTGAAGACTTTCATGAGGCCTTTAGAATTTCTTTCCTGAAACAGTAACTACTTACTAAGCAAAAATTATTTGTACTGCTGATCAAATCTGCTGTTTTACCCATTCCTTGTCTTGGGTACTAGATATTTCTATTCATCTGTTTTCCCACCACAATCTATCTATCCACCTGCCAGAAAGATTTCAACAGGTATGTTTTAAAATGAATGGTTATAGGACAATTAACTGGACACTATAGTTCAAGTATATCTAGCCCTAACTGGCTATAAAATAGCAGTGGATCTCAGCAATAAGGAAAATCAACTTAGAATTCTAAGTGAGTAATTCTCTGCTCTCTTTGTATGTTGGGCATCTGAGTGTTTAAAGAACACAAAAGCATGGTTTCTAGATCTTACCCCAAATCAAATAAAGCAGAGCCCTTGGGAGTGAAGCTTTAATACCAATATTATTTTGAAAGCAGAAAAAGATTGACAGATATAGACATTTTCTAGAGATTTGGATTAATATTATTCTCTGAGTGTAATCCATGACAGACAAGAAAGAGCAAGGCAGTAGGGAGAAGCCCAGATAATGTCTTTTTGTTTTGTTTTGTTTTTTAATAATGTGTACCATGCTTTCACACACATAAATACACTTACACATAACCATCACACAATCTGGGCATTGAGATTTCAGATGCATTTCCTGTTTATAAGCAGGGAGAACAAGGTAACTCCAATGTGTTGTACAAATAGGTGACCTGGGATTAGTAGGATTGAGTTTTGCTTCACAAGGGTTCCAACTCTGCATTCACTATTTGGGTTTCAGGTTTTACCAGATTAATGATAGCGCTTTATGGGAATTTAAGAGAAGAAGGAGGAGGAAGAGAAAAAAAGAAGTTCTTGATGCTGAATTGCCCCATCTTGCACATTTCCACCCCTACTACACACCAACCTGAACAGAAGAAAACTAAGCAATTGGTTTCTTCTTGGACACATTCCATTTGATGTTCTTCCAGGCATTGTGAAGTAGAATTCCTTTCAGTATATGTGACTGTAAAGAGATGGATTCTTGAAATGAAGATATTCAGAAATAAGGATTAATATGTGCAGGGAAAAAACCATGGTCCTAGGAATTAGCCAACTGGAATCCTTGACCTTGCTCTGACATATTCCAACCATATAAACTGGGCAAGTCCCCTTACTTCTTTCAGCCTTGGTCTCTGCACAAGGAATATTATAGTATATTTGTGCTGTCATAACAGAAGACCCAAGACAAAATTTATAAATTTCATAAATTTATTTTGAACAGTTCTGGAGACAAGGATCTCTAAGATCAAGCATCAGGAGGTTTAGCTCTCTGGTGAGGGCTGTTCTCTGGTTTTAAGATGGTGCTTTGTATTGTATCTACCAGAAGTAAGGAGCATTATATCTTCACATGACAGAAACAAAGGATAAAAGGGAACCAAAAGCCCCTTATCAATGCACCATTAACCCATTCATTATTACAGAACTCCTAGGACCCAAACACTCCCAAAAGTCCTAACTTCCAACACTGTTGTATTGTGTCTTAAATTTTAACACATTTATTTGGGGGAGACACATTCAAGAAAGTTGCTTAGATTTCAACATCTCAAGGTTCCTGTTGGCATCTAAACGCCTTATGAACTTGAGGTCTTGAAATAGTACAGGAGAATTGTATTGAGGATCTATGAGCCATTTCTTAGAAGCCAAGCTCTTTTCCAAAGCACAATTGTTTATATATTCAGATAATTACTTAAAAGTCCAATCACATGGAAGACATTTTCTATAAATAGCCCCTGTTAATCTGAAACATCAACATTTGGAAGAAAGTATATGAGAATGTTACAAATAAGTGAAGTATTTAAGTATTATTGCTTTTTTGTATTTATTTTTAGAACTCCGTTAGAAATCGTATTTAACTAATACATAAGAATTCTACATGGAGCCAGGCTGTGGTGGCCCACACCTTTAGGCCCAACACTTTGGAGGTAGAGGCAGGTGGATCTCTGTGAGTTCGAGGCCAGCCTGGTTTATTGAGTGAGTTCTAAGATAGTCTCCAAAGATACAGAAAAACCCTGCTTCGGAAACCCCTCCCAAAATTCTACATGGTTCTGGGGTGCTGTGTGAAGTTTTAATACATGCATACTTTGTGCCATTCTCAAAGCAGGCTAAGAGGCAAATATTCATGATTTCAAATATTTCCAAGTTTTTAGTGGTGCAAACATCCCGAATCCTCCTTCTAGCTCCTTTTTTGAAATACACAGTATATTATAATTAAAATAATTATCATATTATTCAATAGAATAATGGAATTCATAATCCTTTCGAGTGGCACACATCTTTGTTATTATTTTATTAACTATCCATAGTGTCTATGTACCTCACTATCTTTACATAGTCATTGTTTTAGCATTTAGGTTGTTTCCATTTATATTCAGTGATGTCCCATGATGGAATATAAAGGCCCATTTGAAACATCTTTGTCTCTCACTAAAAGAAGTGACTCTTCTCAAAAGAGTAACAGTACAACTAATGAACATTTGTTAAACATCATTGAAAGCCTTTCAGGGATTATTTACCAGAAATTTAAAAAATTAGTAACTGTAATTATTTTTAACAACAACAACAAAAAAGTTTAATCACATGTTCTACCTTTAATTGGTACTACATTCTTGAAAGCAGTCAGTTCACTCTAACTTCAGCATTCTCCACCACAAAGTGAATGTTGTGCTAAGTCATTTCTACTACCTTTTTTAACCCTGCAGAGAGGATATTATGGGCTTGAGCAGCAAAATATGAGCTATAAACATGAGCCAATTGTTTTTTTTTTACTTTTATCTGCATTTATGCTGAGTTTATTCCTGTGCCATAAGTTTTTGTTTCTTCCGTTTCTTCTGGGATACCTTCTTCTTTTGTGCAACCTCCTCTTCTGGCCTTGGAACAATCTGCTCCTTTTCCATGAGGATCATCTTGATGTGGCAGGGAGCACATGTATGGGTTAATCCAGCTGTGAGCTCTGTAAATTCGTCCCTTAGGTGCTTTGTTCACCTGGATGTGTTCAATAACCAGAGAATCTATGTCTAGACCCTTAAACTCAACATTACTCTGCATTTTTAAGCATGTGCAGCAAAAATTCAGCACTCTCCTTTGGCCACTAACCCTGTGTCGAGCCCCACTGTTTGGCCTGGGCACACCTGCCTACTCCACCATTGTACTGCCGGAATGGCATACATTGCTTCTTCAAAGTGACATCTTTTAGGTATTTACTGGCTTTTCAGGTATGCATGCCCTTGATAGCCTGGGCAGTTTCACAGGTGTTCTTAACCTGAAGTTTCAATCTTCTTGACTTTCATGATTTCGTAGGGTTTACTGGGTTGAGAGAGTAGCAAACCATCTTCAAAGATCATCTCAGGCTGATTACAGGAAGAGCCATAAGCCAATTTTTAAACATGAAGTCAGAATTTAAAAACAGGAAACACCAACTGCCTATTAAAGGCAAGTGAACCAATGAAGGAGAAGAGAAGGAACCAGAGGAAGAATTCACAGATAAAGTTCTAAACTTATTTTATTCAGTCAAAACATGTATATAAATCTATCTTAGTTTAAATGTGTAAAGCACATCAATCACACATCATAAAGAATGCTTGAGCTCTTCAAATAAGCATAGTGTTTGTGAAATCAACTACCATGGTGATTTTAAATAAAAAAGGACCCCCTTTTTCTCTATAATGATGGGACTTTTGTCAAAAGAAAACTAAGCAGATAAATAAAACCATTATTTTACTAATTCTTAATGAAAAAATAAGCTGATAAACACCTTCAGCAAACTAGCAGGATACAAGATAAACTCAAAAAAATCAGTAGCCCTACTTTATTCAGATGACAAAGAGGCCGAGAAAGAAACCAGAGAAACATCACCCTTTACAATAGCCACAAGCAACATAAAGTATCTTGGGGTAACGCTTACCAAACAAGTGAAAGACCTATATAATAAGAACTTTGTGGCTATACAGGAAAAAATTAAAGACGATACCAGAAAATGGTATCTCTAGTTCCAGGGAATTTGATGATCTCTTCTGGCCTCGACAGGCACCTGTATGCGCAAGATGCACACACGTGCACTCAGGCCTACACACAGACATGTAAAATACACCAGTCTTTCCTTTAAAAGAGAGGCTTGCTCAATACTTTACAGAAAGAAAGTAATTACACTGAGTCCACAGTCCATGTTCCTGACAAGTGTGCTATGCTTCCCCTGTTGTGTAAATGTTAATTATTTTTACCTGTAAATTAATTGCCCCATAGAACTGTGCATGTTGTCACGAAGCAAAGCCTCGAGAAATAATTATTGAATAAAATGACCTGACAATTTCACTTGAAGAAATCTACCTGCCTCAATGTGTATTTATTTTTGTTTGTTTTTTTCTGTTTTTGGGGTTTTTGTTTATCTAGAGGGTACATTTATACTGAGCTATCAAGCCACCACTTAGTAGGAAAGGTTCTTCTATCAAGCCTCTGCTTCTATCATGCTCCTTTCTATAAGCCCCATCCTTCCTCAAGCCCAAGGTCCCCTGCACTGGCGCTTGGAAGAGAATATTTTATTTAAAAAATTGTTCTCTTTCCAAGGATATGTCAACAAGGCTGAAGACATCAAAATATTTCAGAGGGAAAGTTCTCATTAGAAAAAGATTACTGTTTTGCTGTGTGACCTTAGGCAAGCCATCTCATGTCCCTTAGACATCTCCTCATCCGTAACATGACAGGGCTGAACATAATGATCTCTAAGCTCTAACAGTTCGTGATTCCATGTTGTTATATGGTTTTTTTTTTTTTTAATCTTCTTCTTCTTTGATATCTCAAGATGTGCCTCGAGGCCCACAGGATACAGAAATGTAGTAATATGATCTAAAGAGGATATAGTTGCCAAATGTAAAGAACAAAACAGAAATAAAAAGACATATGCTTAAACTGTTCTTATTTACATTAGTCCTCATGAATTTGCATGGTGTTAGTAGTAGGGGCACCTACAGAGGGTTTTTCATAACTTTTCAAAGGCTTTACCACCATTGTTAGGAAGTTTCTAGAACATTGAAATAAAAGCTGCGATTAAAATAATGAAAGAGAAATGCTCAGAAACGCCAACTATATCTACTTTATCTATATATCTAGCATTTAGTTGGCATCCATCATCTTTTCGTTCTATAAAGAAACTTACAAAACACACCCTAAGCTCAGAACTCCTGCCACCTAAATAGTAGGAAAAGTAAACACCTTCTGTTACAAACTAAGAGTATGAAAACGCTGGGCAAACAATAAACTTTCTAAAACAGCCTGAGAGCCAAATATAGGTCAGGAGTTCAGCATAGGATTCTTCCAAGTGTGTGGTGCCTTCAAGTTTCTAGTACACTAAGATGGGGAAACTAATCCAAAATTACTTAAAAAAAAAAAACAGTTATTTTAATTTCAAAGACTTGGTTTAATACAGGTACTATAGTCAAATCCAGATTAGCTAAATTTGAGCCCTGCTTCCTGTCACTTTTTCAAAACTATTTGTCTGAAATCAATATTTTGTTGAAACCAGAGGCTCTCAGGAAGTTTTTGTTAAGGTTGGGAGGAGTAAGAAGGCACATGTGCTTGGATAAGTTAGGGAAGCCCAGTTAAATACTGTAAGCTTTAACATTTTAAATAGGATGGATATTTTCATTTCCAGTTACAAATACGGAAATTGAGGTTCAGCATCATTATAAGTTCAAATGTACACAGCAAGTCTGAAATCAGGAGTGCCAGGCTCTAGTGGCTAAAAACATTCATTTTGATTAGAGCTCTCTTATCTACATCAATGTTGGTCCAGGCAGCTGCTCAAGTCCAATGTCTTCACTGTATGCACTGATATGATCTTGCTTTATAGGACAAGAAAATTTATTCCTTGATGTTTAATCTAGCATTTGGTATGAAGATCACACATGGTAAATAATCAACTATCGTCTGTTACACTTCATCTCCTATCCTGAGTTTTTCTCCTCTGCGCTTCAAAGGTACAAGGGACTATGAGCTGAAGAAAACCTATGATGTGGCACAATGGATGCTTGTGAAGCTGTCTAGAGCATATTGGCCTTCTCTGTGGACTGTTTCTAATCCATAAATTCCCATTTGGTGGATGGGACAATGCTGACTAGATGAGAGATGAATCATGGCAAAAGAAACACAAGTAATTGCAATAAGGTTCTCCATACTGGGAAGCTGAACTTGAGATTGGAACAAATATGACATGTCTTGCATATTTCTGAAGCTATTGCATTTAAGCACAACAATGGGATAACTGTACACCATGTTAAAGTGGCAAAGACAGGCAGTCTGCAGGTAGGAATGATGAAGGCAGCCTGCAGAGGAAAGCAGAAATAAGACAGTTTCTGACCTTGGTCCTTTCTGAAGACATGGCTATAACCCTGTCCTCATGTTCTACTTCCGTTTCCTTATGGTTGCTAAGGATGCACCTGGGTCTATGGGACTGTACATCTGTCTTCTGCCCATATCTTGCTGGAGTTCAAACCTGGAGGCACAAGGCTTGATTTTTTATGAAAAAGAACACAGAAGCTGAATAGCAAGCACCCAAAGGAATACCTAGGCCATCCTGGGTTGCAGGGGTGCATGTCTGGGTTGCACCTGTGTGGTCAGCCTAGTTCAGATGATTTGGCCTTTCAGGACACACAACTATGCAAAGGGCTGCCACCTAAGGTTTCAAGGCTCCTAACAACTCTGAGCAACAATCATCACTGAGAACCTACCACATCCAGTGCAGACAAGACAGGAAACAATACAAACAGGGGAGCAAAGAGCCATCTGGAAGAAAACTTTCTATGAGGGAGGGCAACTGGCATTCAGCCTGTGAGTGGCAACAGAGTCTTGGTCATCAAAGAAGTGATACAATCCCTAACTCGGTATTCTATCTCTCTGACCTGTTCCCCATGGCATTGCTTCTGAATCCTACAGAGCAGGAGAAGAGGATACATAAGGGCAACGGGTGTCATGATAAGAGCCAAGCATTCATTCGTTCTGCCCTCCAGTATATGGAGCCCATATGACATTAATACCTCTTGGCAGTAGTTTCATGTAAAACACTGTAGTCCTAGCAAAAGTTGCTGTGGAGTCTTGGCAGAATGAGGCAAGAGCCATATATAAACCCAGAGGGCAAAGTATGTGGGATCTATGAAGCAAACTCTTTGGGCCCTCAGAAATAATTGGGAAAGGCCAAACTTTTAAAACAATAACAGAAGTACTGCCGGAGCAATTAAGGTGAGGAGGAAGTGGAAGCAGTAATGGCAACAACTCCGGGGACATAACTATGCACTCCAGCAACCACATAGATTGAGACCAGATGACCTGAAAGAGTTTAATGGAGCTGAAAATTCAGGCCAGTGATGCGAAGTACAGATGGCTGCTGAACTGTGGGACTGAGAGTCACCCAACTTCTCTTCCCTTCATGCAAATGGTAACCTTGGTGATAGACAAAGAAGTCTCTCCTGTGCTATTTGAATATCACTGCCTACATTCTGATTAGGGATTCAGAGATCAGAGAGGATGCCAGAAAATAGAGTAGAGAAGCAAGACTCTACTTGGATTTTCCTGGTGTCACAATTGGTGATGGATGTAATATTAACTATGAGCTATCTGACAGGTTATCAAGTTCCCTAGGGATACAGAATGATGTGGGTGTCCACCACTTGTAGGTGGATGCCAGGTGAGACCAAAGTACAGAAAAACAGAATTAGATTTTATGGCCCTACAATTTAGAACCAGAGAGACCCAATTTCAAATTATAGTGCTACCCCTCACCAATCGTGTGTATATTATAAATAACCTCTCTGACTTCCAGTTGTTCTTTCTGTAAAACTGGAATAATAATGAAAAAAACCACAGTCATTAAAGTGTCATTTCCATTTCCATTATAAACTAGGTTATCTTGCAAGCCTTTGTCCATTGTTCTTTTCCCACAGGACTGGACAGTAGCTTAAGTGAGCATAGTCTATCATGGCAGACTTTGGTGCACAGGGTACCACCCATCCCAATCAGAAGATGCATTTTTAAATTCTGTCTCTTTTATCTGATGGAAATGTTATCCTAGGATTATCATATATTTAAGAGGGTCCAGAAATCTGGATTTTCTGGGAAGTCTTTTATCTATAATGTTACCACTATACTGATTCAAAAGGGTTTTTTGTTTGTTTGTTTTTTGTTTTTGTTTTTGTTTTTTTACAAATAATGTACTAGTTATGTTTTGTGACTCTGATAAAATAAAATACTATGACCAAAGGCAACTTAAGGAAGAAAGGGTTTATTTGGGTTTAGAGTTCCAGACACAACGTCGACAAAGTCCATAATGGAGAGGGAGGCATGACTACAGCTGGCCAGAGCAGGAAGCTGAGAGATCACATCTCGGCCATACACAAGAAGTCAAGAGAAGTGGGGCAAGATTGTAAACTCTCAAATCCTGCCCCCAGTGATGCTTGTACTTCCCAGTGCTTCACTACCTAAAGGTTCCGTAACCTCCCCAAGCAGCACTCCTAACAGGAGACTAAGTGTTCAAATATGTGCACCTATGTGGGAGATTTCCCATTCAAACCACCACAAAAATTTACAAGCCAAATCCCAAACAAGCTGCATTCAGTCCATAGATTCTGGCTGTAGTTTGAGGGAGGACATAATCACAAGATTCTAGCCTTCAGATTGCCCCCAAAATCAGCTCAAATCTTCTAAAATACCATTGACTCCCTTTTCACAGAAGGCTGTAGGTGGTGATACCTGTGGCTGTTCTCCAAAGGGGCTGCAATGTACAATACATCAAATGTAGATGTTCTACCTGGAGTTCCCGTGGAATGACATCTTTCTATTTGTGTATTCTTGTACTGGAATTTTATAGGGCTGAAGCTCCTCCCACCCGACCTATGTACATGATCTTATATATGAACAGGTCCTCATTTTAACCTCTGGCTCTCTTCTTCAGGGCCCCTCTATTTCCATGACAACTGGATAATAGAAATATCCTTCATGCAAAGCTTAGAGGTTTTATTTACAAGACTTGTCAAAGGATTGATTCATTTTTGACATTATCTTTTAAGCAGTTCAAGTTCAAAAGAGAAACACATTATATTGGCAATCAGGTAAAGAGGAAATGTCACCAGAAACAGCTACAAACAAATGCAGACAGAGGTCCCATGGGAAACCCTGGCGGCAGAGGAAGTCAACACATTACAATAAGGTAATAGCCTTGATGGATTAGAAGGCTATCAAATTCACAGAGATCATGATGATAGCTAAGTGAATCCTAGCTCAGTGAACAGGGATCATTCTTCTAAGACTTTTCTCTTAAAAAAAAAAAAATCAGACAATTGAAAAATGAACTGTGGTCAGCTTTGAATGTAGAGGAGAAGGACAAAGCCCATATATGTTAAACACCCACTGTAACCTATGGGATGATTCCTTATATTTTTTCTCTAACTGTGGAGCATGGATAAGTTATTCAATGTATCTCTGCAAAATGAGAACAAGTCTTACTCTTCACAGTGATTATACAAAATAAAACCCAAGTGTGTGAAAGCCCTTAGTACTATGCCCTACACCTCATAATAATAATGATTCTCCCAATAGATCTAGGATGTTATTTATATTATATTGCACAATGAAAAGTTAAGTGGAGAAATGTTGTGCTTCATGACTTTTCCTGGAGAGATCTGAACAAATGTATATATACCCCCCAAGTAAATCACCAATGATAAGTCTCAAGGACATGATTTCACCTATCTAGTTTGGTTAAATAATTAGTTTAAAGGAGCTTACATACAAGAGCATAGGCAATTTACAGGCAGTTGTGTCACCAAAGAGTAGTCTCCTCTCACCTCTCACTCCTCTCAACTGTTAATCGCGTCCATATCCTCAGCGAGAGAAGGGTGCTGCTTTGCCTCCTAAGTTCTCCAAGCTTCCACAAAAGAATGTTGATGGGCTCAATCTTGTGAGGCTCTCATGTGGGTAATTATGGTTTCTCTGATCTCAAGATGGCAACTTTCATGCCATCCCCAGAAGAGAGTTCCAAGCAGATTACTTGTGTAAATTGCCCAAATGCTTCCAGTTAGCCAAGTCAAGGAACTTAAGATTCAAGTCTTTTTTTTTTTAATAAAAATTTTTAATTTGATAAAAAAATCCAACCTTTTGTATTTTTTCTAGGTTAATGATATTAGTACATTTTCTAGCTGTATTTAACCAAAGTTGAAAAAGACAATGTTTATAACTAAGCTAAGCCCTCCTTCAGACCTTGATTTGTGGTCAATGCCTTTGCCTCTACCACCCCAATGGCTTAATGTGACATCCAGGTCTGGACTTGCTTCCTTCAGTGTCCCCTTGTCTTGTATCTTGATTTTAAGATGTCTGTTCCTGGCCAATTCACACCATACATCTAGAAAAAGATAAAATCATGACTGTGATTACCCCCCACTTCCTTCTTACTCCATTCCTTAAACTATGCCTGTTGCTTTTTTTTTTTTTTTTTTTTTTTTTTTTTTTTAATCTGACCTGCTGTCTTTCAACATCGGATTTGGCTTCTTTGCCTTGGCCTTATGAATGCTGTTCAACTTTGTTTCAATAGTGTCTCCTTTTCCCTTTGTACTTGGGACCCCACCAGTCTGCCCTGCTTTTGTTTGATCTGATTGCATTGAGGTTGGCCTCAGTGAGACTGAGCAGAGTCTGCTCCTGGGACTATTGCAGAGGGTTGGGGCTGGGAAGATCCTCTGTAGAGTGAGCAGAGCTGCTCCTGGGACTATGGCAAAGGGATGGAAAATGAAATATACAGTATGAGCAAAGCATCTCAATAATGCTTTCTCCTTAAAGAGGAAGTGAGAACTATTTCTAAGTTAGCCTATACTCTGAGATCAAAACCACACATTGTCAATTTTAATAGAAGAGTTCACTACTTATTAGGGTCTTCCTTTCAAAAATACAAGTAGCCAAGATGAAATATAAATAGTGTTATGACAGTTTCAACCTGGTTTCAAAAAACATCACAGAGTGAAAAGTGTATAAACTTCAAAAAGGACAGAGTGATTATCCAAATAAATGACACATAGAGACTAAGGAGATGGCTTGGTTGGTGAAAAGCTTTATTTGCAAATGTGAGGACATGCGTTTGATTCCCAGATACCATGTCCAAGGAAGCCAGTTGTAGTGGCTCACTTATTACGAGTGCTGAAGAGGTAGGGACACATAGATCCCTGCATCTCGCTGGCCAGTCAGCCTAGCCGATTGATGAGTTTCAGACCAATGAGACATCCTGTCTGAAAAACAGAATGGTACCTTAGGAACACTTGAAGCTGTCCTCTTCCCTCTATATCCATGAACAGCTGTGTAGACACCTGCACATACACATCATACAACACGAAGGTGTATTTATATTTACTTGTTAAAATTTTCATCTTATCTGTATAAATTTTAAAACAAACAAACAAACAAACAAATTCATCTGAGAATGAGTAAAATCAGTGTGGTGGTTTCTCCACTGTCCTCACAATGGTGGACTAAACCCTGTATTAATCTCAGGGACCGTAGGCCTCAGTAAGCCAAGTGATGCCTAGAGATCACTCTCTTTGTGAAAGACAACCTGTATATTAAATGTTACTATAAAATATATGTTTTTTCTTGTTGAGACAGGGTTTCTCTATGTAGCCCCGACTATCCTAGAACTCACTCTGTAAAACAGGATGGCCTCATACTCAGAAATCTGCCTGCCTTTGCCTCCCAAGTGCTGGAAGTATGGACTAAAGGTGTGTGATGCCACCTCCTGGATGAAGTTTTTGTTTGTTTGTTTTTAGGTCTGAGTCCTTTACCAAGCCTGAAGTCTTGAGAAGTCTTCAAAGCATTGTAACTCACAGTGGTAACTGAATTGTAGTAATTTAATAACTATTATAACAGTTATTGAAGTCTTATTCAGTATTGGGCACTGCTATAATTCTGACAGGTGTTTTGTACGTGGTTTGAATGAGAATGTCACCCATAGGCTTTTTATTTATTTACTTATTTATTTATTTATTTATTTATTTATTTATTTATTGGTACCCAGTTTGTGGAACTGTTTGGAAATGATTAATAAGTAAGGCCTTGTTAGAGAATGTGTGTCACTGGCTACAGGTTTTAAGGTTTCAAAAGATTTGTGTCATGCTCTCTACTTCTTTTGAAACAGGAGCTCCCAGATGTTCCTGATGCCTTGTCTTCTTTTTGCCATCTTACATTCCTGGTTCACAAACCCAATGTAGCATTTTCTTTTGTAAGAAAGAAAACATAGTATTTTATCACAGGAATAAAAAAATGTAAGTGCTACAACATGAATGGCTCCTTTAAAAATAGGAAGGTGAGGAACAGAAAGCTTAAGTCATGTGCCCACAGTCAGTCACCTAGCAAGTAACAAATGGAGAACGCATATCTAGGAAGCCATGGCTTATAAATTAACAGAAAAAACAAAGCAAAGAGTGCATTGTAAGCAAAGGTGCAGAAGAGTAAACCAAGACAGATGTGAAGGTTACACAATATCCACTATTGGTGCTGTGTCAAATCTGGACACCCCTTCTCAAACCATTGATCTGAAGTTTCTCCCTAAACCAGTGGAGATAGCTCTGCCTTTGTATGGTAGCCTGGATATGCTGGCAATTAGCACATTAGAGCACTTGGGTGTGTTGATGGGAGTTGGAGCAAAAACACCTCATCTCCCTTGTTCTTCAGGTTGAGGCATGTGTTTCCTAGCACTGCCCTTGAGGATTAAGCTCATTGAAAGATGGCTTGGCAATATATCTTAAATTGGCCACCACCTTGTACTGTATCACTTCCTTGTTTCATATCAGCCTTGCATTTTTTATATTGAAACTTATTAAATTTGAATATTTGTCCCAGGGTTTGGTCCTAAAAAAATGAAAAGTAGTAAGCTACAAAGACATAACAGGGTCATTGTAGCCCTAACTTCATCATGCACCCACAAACAGATGCTATTTACCAGCCTGGCACATGGCCCATTTAAGGAGTCAAGAGTATGTAAATAACTGTGATTATACAAAAGCCATTAAATGGACAAACAGAAATTTAGGGTATTAGATATAATCTTTAGTGAAACTTTACCTTCCTTGTTTTTTCTCAGTGTAATCAATTCTAGTTGTTTAAGGGGGGGTGGAAAATATTACTTTCTCCAAGATATTACTCTGGATCTTCAAATTGCTATCGGACTCTAAAACTTCTGCACATATTCAGTCCTTCAAACCTTCCCCACATGACCACTCTGCAACCGTCTACTGATGATGCTTAAGCAATAAGAACCAATATAAAAAAATCTTATTCCACTGAGCATGACTACTGACTTCAACCGCAAGCTGCTTATGATTTTTACCTGACATAGACTTGATGCAACTTCAAGACCTAATTTATATCAAAATAATAGACTACCAAATAGGTCCAGCCTAGAAGCATTTCTTAGTTAAGGCTTCGTTACCATAAAACACCACTCAAATCTTCTCCATCAGGGTTCTCACTGCTAGGTTGAGGTGGAAGCATAGGGCTCTGCTTCTCAGCATGTATCCTTACTTTACTGTCCTCATCTAAAGAAAACAAAATGCTTGCTTATTGTGGTCCTGTATGTTAGTAAATTATTTTACTGAGGAGTCTAAGAAGAGGCTTCATTCAACAACTGATAGATACAAGTGCCAGCCCACAGCCAAACATTTCAGGGAATCCTGCAGAAGAGAAGAGGAAGGATTGTAGAGGCCAGAGGGCTCCAGGTCACCACAAGAAAACTTACAGATTCAACTAACCTGGGCTCACAGGGGCTCATAGAAAGAAACAACAACCAGGGAGCCTCTATGGAACTGACCCAGGGACTCTGCATGTATGTTACCGTTGTGTATCTTAGTCTTCCGGTGGGACTCCTATCAGTAGGAACATGTGCTGCCTCTGACTCTTTTACTGGGCATACTCAATCATCTTGCTCAGCCTTAATACTCATCTTGCCCAGTTTTAATACATGGGAGATACTTAGTCCTACTGCAATTTGATACGCCACATTTTGTTGATAGTCATGGGAGACCTGCCCTTTTCTAAACACAAAGGGAGGAGGAGTAGATTAGGGAGTGGGAAGACAGAGAGATTGGGGGGAAGGCAAGGACTGGGAGGAGAGGAGGGCAGGGAAACTGTGGCTGGGATGTAAAATAAATAAATAAATTTTAAAAAGAAAAGAACCTGAACAAAAAGGGATCTGATCTCCTTGGCCAACCTCTCATACAACACCACTGCAGTAAGTTCCTAAGAGAGCATTGCCTTTCCCATCTCCATTGTGTAATAATGATCCACCAGAGACCTAGCAAGATAAATGACTGTGGTCCCTCAGGTGATGATTGGATAGCTCAGGATCTTGATGGCTCAATTCACTAAGGCACACTGTAGAGAGGACTGGGATAGTCTTTGCATCAGCTCCATGATCTTTACTAAGTGCATAAAAATTAGGACCTTGAGAAACTCATCTCTGGGATCTATCTTTCCTGAAAACCAGCATGTGTTAACCAACCCAAGGCTACCAAGGCTATAAAACAGGGAACTCTTTTGCAGTTTATGTTGAGAATTCTATTGAATGTTTAAAATATTCAGTGTTTAAAATATTTAAAGTTCACTCTTAGGGTAGAGGGTGAAGGGAGGCAGAAAGCTCAGGATATGTGAGAAATACTTTAAAAGTAAAATCTATCACCTCTTTTCCAGTACTTATCCACATCCCCCTAACCAGGCACTGGATAAAGGAATGACCTCAGTATCTGGGATTTCCTATTTTTAGTTTCTGTATTTCCTTCAGATTGCATTGCTACAGTAAGTACTTTAGAATTATAAATTTTACTCTTGGCCTCAAAATCCTATCAAAACATTTTTTGTAATAGCATTCTTTGGAATTATCCTATTAATCTCTTTGGCTACTTCCTTTATTCTCCCATGTGTGAAGTATGAAAATATCGTCATTATTGACTACTCTGATTACATTTTCTTCTATTCAATTGTTGCTATAGTATAGATTTAGTTTCCTAAAAGACCATTTTTTTTTCTCAGCTACCATTACTGAATGTTTAAAATTCATCATCCATTGGTGACAGGTATAGTGACACATACTTGTAATTCTCTCTGGAGGTTACAGAAGAAGTACCAAGAGTTCAAAGGACAGTTTGAGTGAAAAAGTGAGGCTCTGTCTCAAACAAACAAGTAAAAGCAGGCTATAGCCTAAGAATGTAACTCAGTAGTAGAGCACTTCCTTTTCATGCACAAGGCCCCGGGTTTGAGCCCCAACAGTGTAATAAATAAATAATATTAACCATATTGTCAACCTAAACATTTCACTTCTAGGAGGCAATGATAGAAAAATATATAGAACATGCATATGCACATAAATGCATAATGTAGAATTGTTTGTGAGGGTAAAACAAGAGTGTTCATCAAAGGAGTACTCTGTAATCTCATTTAATAAAATAATAATGATCTAGGAAGACATTCATGTTAATATAAGTGAAAAAATTGCATATATTTGTGTGGTATCGTCCTCTTTTAACTAAGAAGTAGCTTGTGTATATTTTTCATTATAAGCATGAAAAAAATTAGAAAGGTACTTGTGAATGGTCAACAGTATTTGGTGGTATAACTTTAGAATATTAATTTACACTTGTACTCTCCATGAACTTTTTCTTTCCATTGTAGGCTTTTGTGTGCTCCCTTACCACAGTGGAAAGTATTGCCATGGGCCAAGACACTTCTGACTACAGTCCTGAATTCCATAAAACCTGAACTCCCTGAAGACATGGTACTCAGTATCCTAGAGATGCAGGCATGGTGTGAAATGGAGCTAGAGTTCTCAAAGGAAATCTTCACCAAGGGAAGATTTCAGTTAAGGTGGCCTTAGGAGCCTCACTGGTGACACTCCTTGCAGGGAGTCAGAAATGGAAGAAACTATATCATGTCATGTCATGTCATTTGAGGACATAAACATTTCAACAATAAATAGAAAAGTCCAATGGCTAAGGGAATGTGACATGGGCAACATACTAATGAAAGCCTCAGCCTCTTTCCCATCACTGGGGGTTATAAATTGACTGACACTCAATTCCTAATCACATAATAGGATAAAGAGAGTATCTACATAGTTCAAGGTTATTCTATACTTCATATGTCAGCCTTCAGAAAATATGTCAGTGACATACTTCCTCTGGCAAAGCTATATCACCTACACCCTCTCAAACAGCACCACCAATGGGAGAAGAAGAGGTCTAAAGGTTTGAGTCTTTGGGAGACATTTATCATTCAAACTCAGCACCAGGTCATCCATGTCATTTAAGCCTTCATTTCTGCATTGCTTCCCATGCATCAGGATTCATCAGGACCTCAGAATTCTCTAACTAATCAGACCAAGACCTCAACATGCACATTTCATGGGGTTCTCTCTACAAAGGAGTCTATCAATGCTAATGCTTCATTTCCCCAGGTAACTATATCCCTGATACCCTCCAGGAAATCATCAATGAGTCAGGGATGTATGTCACAGTGGAAGGCAATGAGGTCATATGTCCATTCCATCCAAGAAAAAGCTACAGACCAACAGGTGGTCTTCATCCATTTGACTCCAGGCTCCAAGGAGCAAATCTGGTCTATTAGCATACCATCATTTCCTTATGACACCCAAGACTCTTCTAGGTTTAGGGAAGATTTTTCAGGAAGAGGCAGAGGCAGAGGCGTCAGACTGTCATTGGAACAACTCTCAGCATCTGACAAGCATTAAAGGCATTTAAGAAGGAAAGCCAAGGATTCAGATTTGCGACAAGTAGTGAGGTTCAGAGAAGAAAATGTAGTTCCTAACATGGTATGGTTTTTAAAGGGTAGAATGATACAGACTTTTGGGGTGCTGATTTTTTTGCTACCCCTCATAGTGTTTATCAAACTATACTACTTTTAGCATCCATTT
Source organism: Phodopus roborovskii (assembly GCF_943737965.1). NCBI lineage: Eukaryota > Metazoa > Chordata > Mammalia > Rodentia > Cricetidae > Phodopus > Phodopus roborovskii. The sequence continues at coordinate 5,769,137 of NW_026126417.1, read as the reverse complement.
GTTTATCCCACACTCAGCCTAATGGTGACCTCCCCAGAGGGACAAGATCTTCTGTAAACAAACACTGAGATGTGGATTTGGCTTATTCATTTAAACATTCCTAGAAAGAGCCAAGTGATTAGTAGTTCACTTGACAGGAATGCTCACCTTTGTGTTCTTTAGAAAAGAACCCTTCTCACAGAAACAGACACCCACAGCTAAACACTGAGCCAAACTCCTGGAATCCAGTTGCAGAGAGGGAGGAAGGATAAGAAAAGTGGTCAAGACCAGACTACAGAAACTCACAGAGACAGCTGACCTGAACGAGGGGGAGCTCATAGACTCCCCCCCCCCCAGACTGATAGCTGGGAAACCAGCATTAAACCCCCTCAGCCCTCCTGAATGTGAGTCTTAGTTAGAAGGACTGGGCAGTCTAAGGGACCTCTGACAGTGGAACCAGGATGTATCCCTGGTGCACAAAAGGACTTTGGGAGCACATTCCTCATGTAGGGATACTCCCTTAACCCAGTGCCAGGCGGGAGGGCCTAGTCCCTACTCCAAATGACTTGACAGATGTTGATGATCCCTCCTGGAAAGCATCACCCTCCCTATGGATTGGGGGGAAGTGGGACAGGAGGGGGTGTCAGGGAGCATGGGAGGAAAGGAGGGGGAACTGGAATCAATATGTAAAATAGGAAAAAATAACAAATACATATGTATACACACATATATACATACATATTTTGAAAATATTTATTTCATTATTTTTATTTATATATGTGTTTACCTACATGAGTGTACATACACCATATTCATACATGTGCCTGCAAAGGCCAGAGGTCAAGAGTAAAAAGTAGAGTTACAGGTACCTGTGAGCCTCCTGATGGGGTGCTGGGAACTGGACACAGGTCTTCTGAAAGAGAAGTATACGCTCTTAACAACTGACCTATCTCTCCAGTCATTTATCAAATTCTTATTAGAGTTCTTTAGTAGGCATTGAATTTAGCAAGAGAAAAGTTTCCTAGAAATTAGAAGGAAGAGCAGAGGATATGGTCATGCCCAGAAATAGCTACACATAATCTGAAGTATTTCTTCTGTTCTCAGAGTGATACAGAAGAAATGTTTCTACTGTGTAAAAAAGTATGTATTACTTATATAGAAGAGAAAAGAATTGATTTCTATGCATTTATCCTGGTGTTCCACCAATCCATCCAATCTTGAACTTACTGCTCTCCAACATAACTTCCCAGATAATAGCATAGGATCAATATTCCACTGTACAGCACAAGCACATGTCCTGGACCTTGAACAAGCTGTCACTCCTTCTTGATGGTAGCATTGCTCTTCTCCTAATCTCATCCTTCTTTCTTCTCTATGAAGTACACCCTAGTACTATCTAGCCAGTTACCTGCTCTGAATGCAGATGTTCCATACATGTGCCTACGTTGGTAGAAATATACGTGTGTGTGTGTGTGTGTGTGTGTGTGTGTGTGTTTCTGTGTGAGTGGATGTATAAAGAGTGTATGGAAGTGAGGGGGAGAAAGAAAAGGAGGGGTATTAATTAATTAGCCCCTATATTTATTGGAGCTAGCAAGTCCAAATCTGTAAGGCAAGCTAACAGGGTGGAAATTCACATAACAGTTGATGTTGTGGTCATTATTGAGTCCAAAAAATCTATAGAACACACAGAGCAGTCAGGGTACAAAGTTATTCAAGAATTTCTACAATCGTGGGGTCCTGGATATATTTTTTCAACTTGATACAATCTAGGATCATTTGGGATGAAGGATGAAGGAATCTCAATCGAGAAAATGCCTCCCATTAAACTGGCCTTTAGACAAGCCTGGAGGGCAGTTTCTTGATTAATAATTGATATGGGAGGGCCCAGCCCACTGTAAGTGGTGGTGCTCCTGGAAAGGTGGTCCTGAGTTTTATAGGAATACAAACTGAGCAGATCATGAGAGGCAAGCCAGTAAGCCACATTCCTCCACGGACTGTTTCTGTTCCCATTTCAAGATTTCTACCTTAAGTCCCTGCCTATCCCTCAATGGTGGACTATGACTGTAAACCAAATAAACCTTTCCAAGTTGACAAAATTACTTTTGTTCATGTGTTTTATTACGGTAATAGAAAACTAAGAGAGATGGTGAGGACAGAAAGGAAATAGGAGATGGCAGTGGTGGGAATATGACCAGAGCACATAAGGAACATGGATGAAATTGTGAGAAAAAAACGAACAAAATTCATTTTTACTACTCATAATGAACACATAAATAAGAGTTCTTACAAGGAAAGTAATGTTAGCATGGCATGACTCTTTGCTAATCATCATGTCAACTGCCCTAAAACATCAGTGGGGATAAATTGCTTAGAATTCTGACTGAAGTCAATTTTTGAAGTTCTAGATATGTCATTCTAACCATGATAAAGAATCTAATATTTGTTAGACCATCATTTCTACTCTCTGACCCCTGCCTGTCATTAGACAGGCAAACAGATACAGATGAATGTGTGCCCCTCCCCCAATACACACACACACACACACACACACGCACACACACAGAGAGAGAGAGAGAGAGAGAGAGAGAGAGAGAGAGAGAGAATTTGATCTTTGCCTGAATTAACAGACGTAACATGTGTGATCAATCGTTTTGAAGTCAGAATTAATGTATTCATATTTTTTTTTTAAACAATCTCCCTTCATCCAGTTTCTGGAGATCTGAATCCAAGAAAGAATATGAGAAGGGGAAACCAAATCAGAAACTTATTTCCTCCCAGCTTAGCTTCTGCTAACCTCTGTGGTTAACCACACTAGATAACAACACTTTAAACCTGGTCCCTTCTGCAGCTGACTGTGACTGCATACTCAATACCACTTATGGGTCTATCTGGTGGCAGGGTGATTTAAATGCCTCTTGGCTGTTCTTGTTCTTTTTCTGAAACTTGTCATCTCAAGGAAGGATGGTATATATAATATTTGAATATTTAATATAAAACACATACAAGTAGTAATTCATCTGCCTGTATCGTGTTCCTAGAAGTATATTTATAATTTTAAGCTGTTCCAACAATTACACATTTTGCCAAATTCTAGTCATTGAGAGAGTTGTTTAAACATCTGTTGGCTACAGATGTTAAACAGTGTGAGATATTCATTTAGAGATGCCAAGACACAATTAAAATCATAATATTTTTCCTAGTAACACATCATGCTACATCAGTGAAAATTCAGAAAGATAGAACTCAATGAACAATGGATAATAATGGCTCTCTAAACTAATTAGCTGTGCCTTGTGGTAGTTAATGTTTAACAAAAACAATGTTAACTCATCGGTGTCAATTTTCCCAACCCTTAAGAGAGACTTTTTTTTTTCTTTCACAAGCTGGGCCTTGGTTTAAGTCGATTAAAATATTTTTTAATGCTGTCTTTTGTTTAGTTCTGTTCTCACATGAAGATAGAATGGTGTGGTTGTCTTAATATGACTGGGCCAGCAAAGAATAAGATGTCAATGTTTAAAGGACTAAACTGACAGATCTCTTGGATGCCAACATGAAGGTGTCTGGTTTTATACTTGGGCTCAGGAAAGGTGTGTGGGACACAGCTTTGACATGCCTCAACCTGGTCTTGATGAGCACCACTCCAAAGTGTGCAAGAAACATCTGCAACATAAGCACAGAGGATTTCTATCCTGTGTTCCTCATGTTTGAAGTTGCCTTGTTTTGATTGCTGGGTGGGGATGTAGGAGCAATAGTGCAATTTCCAGAAGTGAAAAAAAAAAAAAAAAAAAAAAAAAAGCTGCCTCCCAACCTTAAAATAGCTCTCTGTTCTGCATGACTCTCTGCTTGGAAGACTTTTCTTTAGAACTTAGAAATAGTTATATCATTCCTACATAGAATAATAAGATCTTCTGTAGTCAATGTCTCTTTTGATTAGTTGTCCTTTTCAATCATGGTTCAATTATTTTACTTTCTCAAAAACACATTTCATAAAAGATTGGTCCTGCATATATGCAAATAGTTTAATCATATCAGTTTGTTGACTAAACCAGTTCAAAATGTTAATAAAAATTTACAGACTCATTTCATTCTATGTGTGTGTATGTGTGCCCACATGTATGTATGAATACCACATGTGTGTAGGTGTTTATGGAGGTTAAAAGAGGACATTGGATCCCCTGGAACTGGAGCTATAGCAGTTGTGGTACCAGCAAGGCAAGTGCCCTTTAACAGCTGAGTTAGGTCTCCTGCTCCCTAATCAAACTTTTTTTTTATTAAATTGATCAATCTTTTAATTTTCTAAACATGGATCATTGATTAAGCATTGGCCATGCGCCAGGCCCTGAACTAGTTGACATACATGAAAGAGTCAAAAGTCCAGCATTCTGTTAGTTTAACTGGGATATAGGCATCTTCCCAAATAATTGCAATACAGGCTGGCAGGAGATCATTGTATGCAAAACCACAACCAATCATTCCTGGCAGTTGTGTTGATGTAGACATTCTTCAAAGGTGTAATCACGAAATGTTAGATTATAGGTGGGTTTTCCTTAGGTTTTAACATTGGTCAATTTCTGTGTCAAGTGCTTGACTGGGGAGAGGGTGGCTCTTGAGAAAGAGGACTAGAAATAGCAAAAGAAAAAAACACATCCCAGTCATCAAAGAGTTAGCATGTTAATTGGAAGAAAGAGAAGAAAGTGTCAGACATCAAGACAACCTACAAATTTGCAAAATATCAGCATTGGATTCTTTGGATTCTGTGGCTACACTGAGATCTGTGTTAAAAGAGCAAAAAAAAAAAAAAAAAAACTGAAATAAAGTGAAACATTCTATAAAGTTCTCCCTTAAGAGACAGGAAGGTGAAACACCTGGAAGGACTGGTCTGGCTTTCATTGGTAAAAGCAAAGAGCATAAGTCCCTTAAATGGTGGAGATGACAGGGATGTCCAGAAACGATAGTAGTGGCTTGTTATATGGGAGCAGGAGTCTGTGCAGTAGGAGAACGGCCAGTTTAAAGTGGTATATTGGGCAAGTTTTCTATTCATCAATTGTTGAGAATTGTGCACTAATCTACATACTTTAGACATAGGAATTAACAAATTTCTGCTGTGCTGGCTAGTTTTTGTTTTTGTTTTTTAACTGAATGTTAACTATCATTATCTGGAAGAAAAAACTTCAGCTGAGAATATGCTTTCATCACATTGGCCTATAAACAGCCTGTGAGGGCATTTTCTTGATCAACAATTGATGTGGAAGAGCCATGCCATCCCTGGTCCTAGGGTATATAAGAAAGTAAATTGAGCAAACCAATTTGAATACCCCAGTAAGTAGCATTATTCCATGGTCTCTGCTACAGTTGTTGCCTCCATGCTCCTGCCTTGACTTACTATCCAACTTCACTTGAAATAAACCCTTTCCGCTCCCAAGTTGATTTTGGCTGTGCTGTTTACTACTATAGAAATAACTAGGACATCTGCCCATCTTGAAGCTTATCTTTTATGCCTGAGTTGAAACTTATCAGAGAGAACTTTCTTTCTGAGTATCAGTGTGTTAAGGCCTATATGTCATTTGCATTTATCCTTCGATACTGTCTACCAGTGAAATGTACATGGTTTAGCCAGCCAAGATAACTAATAAAGATATCAGTGATGATTAACATGAGTGCCTTGCACAAGGACACTGTACCAAGCACCCTGGAAGCCTTATTCATAATTATACTTAACATTGAGTGCTTGACTATACTAGTCACCATTTGTGTTATCTACAAAGTTTATACAATAGGATATTCACAGTAGGTGTTTGAAGTGTGTGTTACTATCATTTCCATCATCTCACTGAGAAAACAGAGCCTCTTCAGGATTCAGTATGCTCCCCAAGCTCTCCCTTAAGTTTGTGGAGAGGTTTGGAGGATGGTATAACCAGCATTACATGTAGCACACAGCACCATTTATGAAGTATACTGACTGAAAGATTAGTACAGAAAAAAAAAATCTAGTCAAATCTTTAGTTTGAATTCCATGGAAAGGATGGGATAAAAAATAAAAATAAATTATCCTGAAAGAAGTAAATCAAAAATTTAGAATTTCAGACAAGTCTTCAGCAGTAAAAAATGTGTGTGTGCAAATATAATAGAAAATAGGCTTGAGCTGGTTATTTTAATATTTAAGCTTTGTTTGATTTCTGATTTAACAATTTTAACCAATAGGGAAATTTGAGAAGTATGGTGAGATTACATTTATCAGTATATAGTAATCAAATGTACTAATTGGTTATAAAATTTTCATACTTGTATATAACATGCTTTGACTCTACTCCTACCACCAATGACAACAGGCTCTCCTACCCTGTAGGCCATTTCCTATTCCCAAATACTAAGGGAATTTTAATTTTGAGTAGCTATTGCAGAATACGAAGGAAATATCCTAAATTTTCTTGGGTGTGACTGCCTTACAGTAGTTGCTGATATTTTCAAAATGTTGATATGTTTATAGCTAGGCATTAACTTGTTGTATAACAACTAAGTGTAACATTCACTTTAAAATATTTTGCACCCATCACAAAATGAAATGGCAAAGGATGGCAAGTGTTTGCTAATTTTTGAATCTGTATGATGGATATATAGAGGTCTGCTGTCTTAATCTCCCATTTTCTTGTGTGCCTGAACTTTTTTTTTTAAATGAAAGAAAGTCTTTATTAATTAAGAAGAGAGGATGTTTTAGCTGGGAAAACTTTAAGCCCTTCAGGAGAGGGGAAACAAAAGAAACAATGACCACCATAACAGAGGTTTCAGAGCTCCTCCAGTTTTGGGTCACAGCCCCAATGCAATCAGAGGGGTCCCAGTGGGTTTCTCTTGCTCCATTCTAGATAATCAGTTAAAGAAATCTATGCTGTGTGCCATGCTGGGGCTGGGAACGCTTTTCTTTTTCAGGGTTCCTTTCTGAAGTGAATTTTGATTTTCTGCAGCTCATTCTGGGCCAGGAATTCTCCGGATACATTAGGTCCACTTCTGTGGGCACTGCCATCTGTGGGCTAGCTCTGGGTGGGTCTGTTGTAATGCAGGGCCTGCTACTTCTTGTTGGGGCAGAAGCCTCTTTAAAGTTACCAACATTGGCTCCTCAACATGTGGGTTTCAACGGCATTTTCATGCTTTCTCGCCCATCTCCGCCCCTGATGTGACTGTCTATTGTACTGAAGTTCACATCCCTATGGCATGCAGGACAATGGCAGGGGTGGTGACTTGGTGCCCTGAAATTGTCTAGAACTCAGGCTCAAACTGCTCTGGCTTTAGGCCTGGTGGTATATGGAGTAAGCCCTCCACCCAGCAAGCTTTTCTGGTTATTGAATCAAATACAGATTTAGCTTCCCCACTAGGCTAAGCCATGGAACTGGCCTGAGAATTGGGGGGGGGGGGAGTTAAATAATCATTTTATGGGATATTTGTACACTGCGTAAAATGTATTGCTGTGATTGGTGTAACAAAAACAGAATGGCCAATAGCTATAAAGAGGCTAGGGGTAACTCCTGAGGACAGAGGGGATTCGGGAAAGAAGGAGGGCAGAGTAGGCAGATAGACACCAGGAAGAAACAGGAGGTACAAGACAGAAGAGAGGTAACACCATATGCCAGAACATTGATTAATATAACTGGGTTAATTTAACTTATAAGAACTAGTTGAGGCAAGTCTAAGCTAAAGCCCAAGCTTTCACAATTAATGAGAAGTCTCCTTGATGTTATTTGGGGCTGGCAGTGGAAAAGAAAATCCGGCTACATGACCAGGGTACCTTTAAAAGAGCTATTTATTTAAAATTGATTTTATAAGACAAATGGTGCTGAAAAATAGATCTTTCCATACCACAAGGCCAGGTATTGGTGCAAAGTAAGTGTCCAAAGCAGGAGCATGAAAGATGGCTAGAGCCTGAACGGAGAACGCTTTTATGCCTTTTTTTTTTTTTTTTTTTTTTTTTTTGCTCCTAAACACACAATCAGTAGAAGCCTCAAACAGAAAACTTTCCTTTGTTAAAAGTCCATCCTTCTCCCTTGGCCCCAAAGATGACCTTTCAAATCTGTTTTGATTAAAATTCACCTCCACAAGTTTAAATGTGTGAGAGATGGAAATTTGCAATAGGGTTCAGCTCACAAGTCTGACTTTCTTGATTATGGGTATCTTTGCAAGAGGCTAGTATTGGCCTTGTATGGCCACAGCTAACATAGACATGGTGAAATACAGGTTCTTAAAGAAAGTCACTTCTAGCTCCTTAGCTGAGCCCATCTTCCCAACCTGCCTTGCTTTGGGGTATTTCTACTACACTAGTATAAAAACTGTAGAGTAAGGAGGGCCACAGCAGGCAAAGGGTTGCTGTTAATGCTAGTCTCTGTGAACATGATCCCACCATTTTTTCATCTCAAACCCGAGGGGAATCTAAAAACAGTGATATTCTCTCAGTAATTGATCTTTTAGACCAAATATAAAAATTACTGATACTGTTCAACAGAGAACCAAGATTGAAAGTTACTGCATAAAATATTTGCATCTCAATTCCAGAAGCTGGCGATTGAATTCCAAGAAATAAACTGGCACCAACTTCTATGAACGAAATGACTATGAATCACTTCATTCTTGAAAATTAAACAAAGCTGTGATTTAACAGGTGATGAGTTAGATGGATATGCAGTATTTCCATAAATGCTCAGTTATGATATGTTCTCATATTATTGGAATGATTCAGAGCTCTTTAAAGATTGCTGTGTCTTAGGAGAGAAAAGGAACCTGGCATTGTCTGTTTAAACATGCTTAATGAATTGTTATTGTGGGAGTTACTCTTTCAGTATTGCTGATGAGGTTTCTAGGACATGGAATGTCCCACTTAGGTAGGATATCATGTTAGAAATAGTATCTGCCTTTGAATTGCTCTGTCACCTAAAAGAGAAATAAAAGAGAACCAAAATCAATAGTCATTTTTGATACTTCTCTTTATTTTAGGTTTATTTTGTTTTTATTTATGCATACACATATGAGACAGTCTGTGTCTGAGTTTGTGCATGTAAGGGCAGGTGTCCACGGAGACCAGAGGTGTCAGATTCCCCTGAAGCTGGAGTTACAACCATCTGTGAGTCTTCCAAAATAGGTGCAGGGGACTCTGCAAGAGCAATACATGAGCCATTTCTTTGCATCTTCTTTTATACATTCTACTTTCCATGCTTTGAGCATCTATGCTGTCAAATACAATATGTACTGGCCATATGTGACTATGTAAATGGAAACATTGAAGTTTCCCTGCTGCATCAATAAATTTCTGATGCTGTGTAAATCCATGGGGTTAGTGTGCTACCATATCAAACAGCTTTTTAGATTTAGGACAATTTCATTGATCCAAGGAGAAGGGGGTCATTAAAGTCACATTGTGTTTGTGTGGTTTTTTTTTTTCAATTAGAACACTGTTTTAACTATTCATCTCATAAAAACATACCACAGCATTCATAAGCATTTATTCAAACATTGTTTTTTCAAAATAGCTACTTGGAAACAACTCTTTAGTTTCAATATGAATAGTGTAAGATTTTTAATAAAGAGGTTTCAAAATATTCAGAAAAAAAGTGATCAAGAATCTTGGAGTCTAAAGAGATAAGAGGCATGGTAGAAAGAAGGATCCCAGAGGGTGTAGGAGCGGGAAGGAGAGGAGAATGAGGAAGCAGGTTAAATAGTATCAAAATAAATTCTAGTCATGTATGAACTTGTCAAATAAATAAAAACCATTTTAACAAGATTTCTGGAGTCCATATAAAGAGGCAATGGACCTTTTTGACAAAGCAATTTGTTAAATCTTATTTGAGACTAAGCCCCAATTCAAATATTTATAGTAAATAGCAACTTGTCATATTTTATCTCCAGACCCCAACCCTCTTTTCTGATTCCTTTTCTATATAAGTTGGGCCCCTACACTGTATAACACACTTCCCACTAAGAATTCAGCCACACCTCAGGCCCATATCAATATTCAGCCAACTGTGGAAATACCTATGACACCATGATCCCAAGTAAATCTTTTCTCCTAGAAGGTTTTCTTGTCATATGCACTGAGATGACAAAAACTGACTAACGAAGTAATAAAAACATGTAATACATGTCTGGTATCTCTAGGCAGTGCATTCTTGCACAACCACTATGATATGCATAATCCATCACAGACTGAATGAAGCATTGTATTTAGAGTACTGATTAGAAAGGACCAAGTATGATGAAGATATGATTGTGTAATGTTATTTTCTATCTCACTATGTCCTTGAGAAAAACAAGACAGAGAACCATGGGGCAAGAAATAAACTAGCAACTGAAGTTTCTTCATAATCATGAATTGACAGGAACTTGGTAAGCAGATAAATACTGGAAGAGAAGATGGCAGAAAAGCATAAGACAAAGTTACTCTAAAGAAAAATTCTAAAACTGAAATGAGGTGATCATATTACTACTTCCTCCAAAGGTAAGATGAACATTAATCAGTGCTAATTTAAAAGAAAAAAAAAACAAGGACCCTGCTCCACCAGACCACTAGAACCACCAGAACCCCAAACCCCTCCTCAACCAGAGGCCTCCTCAGCTTTCAGAAGTTCAAGTGCCAAGTTAGGTGGAGACCCCCTTCTAAGTCACAGGTCACTCCAGCCAGAAGACCAGAGAGGAAACAGAAACCAAGAAACAAAACACTCATTCAACAAAGACAAACTCAGAAATCAGCACCTAGACCTACAATCAACCCAAACCTGGATGCCAGATGTCAGTGTAAGAACACAATCAAGAACAGCCAGGGCTACCCTGCTACAGCAAACCCTAAATATCACAACACATTCAAAGCACAAGAAAAAGACCTTATAATCAATTTTATGAAGATTATAGAGGTCCTTAAAAAGGAAATGAATAAATCCCTTTAAGAAGTCAAGGAGAAAACAAACAAAAAATTAGAAGAAATGAATAAATCCCTTAAAGAAATCAAAGAAAAAAGAGACAAAATAAAGAAATAAAACAGTTCAAGACCTGAAAATTGAAAGAGACTCAATAAAGAAAGAACACTGAAATAATTCTAGAAATGAAAAATCTAGGTAAGCAAATAGTAACTACAGATGTAAGCATAACCAACAGACTACAGGAGATAGAAGAGAGAATCTCAGGCATTGAATACATGATAGAATAAATACATTCATTGGTCAAAGAAAATGTTAAATCTAAAAAATTCCGGACACAAAAAAGTACCAGGAAACCTCGGACAACCTAAGAATAATAGGAATAGAAGAAGGAGAAGAGTTCCAGCTCAAAGTCCCAGAAAATATTTTCAACAAAATGATAGAAGATTTTTTCTAACATAAAAAGAACATTCTTATAAAGGTACAAGAGGCTTACACAAAACCAAATAGATTGGACCAGTAAAGATAGTCTCCTTATTACATAATTATCAAAACATTAAACATACAGAACAAAGACAGAATATTGAAATCTGCAAGAGAAAAAGACTAAATCACATATAAAGGCAGACCTATTTGAATTACACCTGACTTCTCAATAGAGACTATAAATGGCAAAAGGGCCTAAACAAGTGTCTTGCAGACTCTTGGTACCCAGCAAAATTTTCAAGCACCATAGATGAAGAAATCAAAATATTCCATAATAAAGTCAAATTTAAACAATATCTATCCATAAATATAGCCCTACAGAAGGAACTAGAAGGAAAAGTTCAACCCAAGAAGGCTTTCTACACTTATGAAAACATAGGAAGTAAATAATCTCACATCAGAAAAAAATCAAAAGAAGGGAAAAGGGAAACACACACATGCATACACACACTACCAACATCTTCATCATCAACAACAACAACAAAAATACAAGAATTAATAGTCATTGGTCATCAATATCCCAATTCCACAACAAAAAAGAAACACAATCTAGCAAAATAGATGCAAAAATAGTTTCCATCCTTACGCTACATACGAGAAACATACCTCAATATCAAAGATAGATATTACCTCAGAATAAAGGTATGGGAAAAGATTTTCTAAGCAAATGGACCTGAGAAACAAGCTAATGTAGATATTCTAATACCTAACATCATAGACTTCAAACCAAAAGTAATCAAAAGAGATTGGAAAGGGCACTTTATACTCATCCAAGTAAAAATTCACCAAGATAATCTTTCAATTCTTAACACCTATGCCCCCAAACAGGACAGCAACCACATTTGTAAAGGAAATACTACTAAAGCTTAAATTAAACATCAACCATCATATATTGATAGTGAGACACTCCAAACCCCACTCTCACCAGTGGACAGGTCATCCAGATAAAGACTAAAGATAGAAATAATGTAGCTAATAGACATTATAAACCAAATTGACCTAACATATCTACAGAACATTTTACCCAAACACAAGAGGATACACTTTCTTCTTAGTACCTTATGGAACTTTTTCCAAAATTAATCCTATACTCTGTTAAATGCAAGATACGGAAAAAAATGGAAATAACCCCTTCATCCTATCAGACCACAGATTAAAGCTGGATATCAACAATAGCAGAAACAACAGAAACCTACAAACTCATAAATGACTACTGGGTCAAGGAAGAAATAAAGAAATTTAAAACTTCCTAGAATTCAATAAAAAAGAATGCACAACACATCCAAACTTTGGAACACAACAAAAATGATGGTAAGAGGGAAGTACATATATGAAAATTTTGAGAGATTTCATACACCTAAAAGCTCTACAAAAAAAGAAGCAAGCTCACCCAAGAGGAGTAGAGAAATGTCCAGAGATCTACAAGTATGACTCCAACTATCAATTTGAGCAACAGTGGAAAGGCTCCTTCCCTGATAATGAGATTGATAACTAACTTTTATGCCATCATAGAGCCCTCATCTAGTAGCTGATGGAAACAGAAGCAGACACCCACAGCTAAACACTGAGCCAAACTCCTGGAATTCAATTGCAGTTAGGAAGAGTTAGGAAGGAGTGATAAGAAAAGGGGTCAAGACCAGGCTACAGAAACCCAGAGACAGCTGACCTGAAGAAGGGGGAGCTCATGAACCCCCAGCATTGAACTGACTCAGCCCCCCCCCCGAACATGAGTCTCAGTTAGAAGGCCTGAGCAGTCTCTGACAGTGGAACCAGGATGCATCTCTGGCACAGGAAAGGACTTTAGGAGCACATTCCCCATGGAGGAATACTCCCTTAGCCTACAGGCAAGTGGGAGGGCCTAGTCCCTACTCCAAATGACATGACAGATTTTGATGATCCCTCCTGGAAGCCATTACCCTCCCTGTGGAGTGTGGGGGGGTGGGAGGGAGAGGGGATGGGGATGGGGAGCACGGGAGGGAGGGAGAGGAAACTGGGATCGATATGTAAAATAAGAAAAAAAATAATAAATATTAAAAAAATTCTCCCAATCAAAAAAAAAAAAAAAAAAAAAAAAAAGCCTAGGGTCAACACAGTTTTAGCACATAAAAAAATCTATAGGTCCACCCACCTGTGGACACCTCAGTTTTGATAATGTGCCCAAAATTATACAATGGGAAAAAAGAAAAAGAAGGATCTTCAGCAAATGATCTGGTCAAACTGGATGTCAGCATATAGGAAAATTCAAGTAGATCCATATCCATCACCCTGACAAAACTCAAGTCCAAGTGCATCAAAGACCTCAACATGAAACCAGACATACTAACCTACTAGAACAGAAATTGGCGAACAGCCTTGAATACCCTGGCACAGGAGACAACTTCCTGAACAAAACACCAATAATGCAGGCACTAAGAACAACAAACAATAAATGGGACCCCATGAAACTGAAAATCTTCTGTGAAGCAAAGGATATCATCAAGAGAACAAAATAGTAGCCTACATAATGAAAAAAGATTTTTTCCCACTTCACATCTGATAGATCTCTAATATCCAAAATGTATTAAAAACTCAAGAAACTAGATGTCAACAAACCAAATAATCCAATTTTAAAATGTGGTACAGATCTAAACAAAGAATTCTCCATAGAGGAACTTCTAATGGCTGAGAAACACTTAATGTTCAGCAGCATCATCCAGCAGGTAAATGTGAATCAATACTACTTTAAAATTCCATCTTATACTTGTCAGGATATCTAAAATCAAAAACATAAGTGACAGTTCATGCTGGTGAGGATGTGGAGCAAGAACACTCTTCCATTGCTGGCTGAGGTGCAAATTTATACACTCACTTTGGAAACCAATATGGTGATTCCTCATAAAATTAGGAATCCATCTGCCTAAAGACCCAGAGTGGTATACTACTGCTGGTCATATACTGAAAGGAAGCTCCAACCTACCACAAAGGACACTCTCTGAACTATATTTATAATGGCATTTTCATAAAAGCCAGAACTTAGAAACAACTTAGATGTCCCTCATCAGAAGAATGGATAAAAAGAATGTAGTACATTTATACAACTGAGCATTACTCAGCTGTCAAAAAAAATTACATCATGAAATTTGTGGCAAATGGATAGAACTAGAAAAAAAGTCATTTTGAATGAGGTAACCTGTATGCAGAAACACAAACATGGTATGTACTCACTTATAAGTGGGTATTAGCTAATAAGAAAGGATAATCATGGTAAAAAATCCACAGACCCAGAGGGGCTAAGTAACAAGGAGGGCTCTAACAGGGACATATGAATGTCTTTGGGAAGGGGAAAAAGAATAGAATTTGCTGGTGACTGGGAGTGGCTGGGATTAGGAACAGGAGGGATCAGGTCAGGAGATGATGGAAGGAGAGATGCTAGGAGAGATGATTGGTATTGGGGGACACCAGGGGATGGGGAAAGTGGCAATACAGAGCATGAAGCAGCAGTCTTCTATAACCAGGCAAGATTTCCAGCAGTGTGACTGGAACACTAACCCAGAGACAAAATTTCAACCTACAATCTATCCTATTCACAAGAAGTTCTGAGGTAATGGTGGTGTAAAACTTGTGGGAGCAGCCAACAAATAACTGGTCCAACTTGAGGCCCATACCACTACAAAAGGGAGATTATACCTGATAGTGATTAGATAACTAGAAACCAGGGACTAGCTAGACAGCCCAGAGACCCAAGATAGAACAAAACATGACTGGCCAAAAATATTATTCAATGAGAAGAATACTAATGATATTCTGATATACTTATAAACCAGTGCCAAACCTAATTGTCATCAGAGAAGTGTCATCCAACATATATGAACAGATGCAAAGACCTGCCTATAGCCAAACACTAGGTAGAGCCAAGGGAATCCCACAGAAGAGGAGAAGGAAGGATTGTAGGAGCCAGACGGACATCACGAAAACACAGCCCACAGAACCAACTAAGCAGAGCTCATATGGGATCAGAGATACTAAACCAACAATCACAGATCTTCTATGGGTTTGAAATTGGTCTTCTGTGTACACATTACAGTTATGTAGTAACTGGTTATCTTTGTGGAGCTGCTAACAGTGGGAGGTTTCTCTGACTCTTTTGCCTGCTTTTGGGACCCTTTTCTTCCTATTGTGTTTCCTGGTCAAACCTTGATATGAGTGTTTGTTCCTAGTTTTATTGTTAACTTGATATGCCATGTTTGGTTGATACCCCCAGGAGGCCAGCTCTTTTGAAGGGAAACAGAGACGTAGATCTGGAGAAGAGGGAAAGTGTGTGGTGGGAAACTAAGAGGACTGGAGGAAGGAGAAACTATGGTTGAGATGTAATGTATGAGAGACAACTTTTGTTTTAAAAATGTGAGGATTGCTAACAAGAAAAGTATCACTGTAGTAGGAAATATCCACAATTGATTATTCAAAACAGAATGAATAACCTATGAACACCTATGATGTTGGAAGAAATAGACATTTAAAACACAATTAATTATAACTGAAATAAGTATCAAGGTCCTATAAAAGTAGAAAGTAGATGACAAGAAGACAAAATCTTTTGGGAGTCAGAAAATTTCCCTCAACAAGTGACCTTTACGGGAATATGTAAAAGACAATGTAGTCTATTCCAGGGAAGAGACTGGGAAATGGTATTGGGAGAAGGATATGAGCATAGCATTCCTAAAAGAGGAAGCAGCATGAAGTATTTGTTGTGTCACAAAGCATAGCAAGTTAGAAAGAGGAAAGTGAGGCTGGGGAGCTTGGCAAGTCCCTGCCCATCAGAATCTTACAGGTCATAATGAATGAATAAATTAATAAATTTAATATAACTGTGTAAGTATTCCTAGTTAAGTGTTTTAATGGTTACAATTCATTAGAAAAGGCCTAAGAATGCAAAAATACATGACATAAATTTTACTTATCCAGGCCTTTTCAAAGGAAATTTTTCCAGCTGGAATAGAAGAAATGTTTACAAAGTTGTTGGGGGTAAGGAAAGTAAGCATTTTCTAGAAATAGTGAAGGGAAGGACAAGAAGAAAAGTTAAGCTGTGTATGTGGCCAGATTGTTGAACTTTGAAACAGCAGGTTTGGGAAATGAGTACATCTGTTCTGCAGTAGGTACATTGATAGATGATTCGAAGTCATGAAGATGATTGTTCTACTTGGGAGACATTTGGTGAGAACTCTCTGGGAGAGAAGCTTTTGCGTAGATTCCAGGGAACTCTTCTTTGCTTTGATGACAACGGTGAGTACGGGTACCTGAAGAAGTGTGTCCTTTTTATACAGGGAAGAAGAACCTGAATGTCATTAACATATCACAGAGGACAGAGCTGAGTCAAAAAACCATAGAGAATTCTATCCAATCTCCCCCCCCCACCCATTACTACAAGGCCTTCTGATTCAATGGCTGCACTTCAGCCCTGTGACCAGAGATATTCTTTCCTGCTATTAACATTGATAGGCTATTCTACACCTGACTTTAGCCAAAAGGCTGAAAAGCCATTAGGGTTTATTCTTTCAGCCATTTTTGCTTGTACACAAATTTATTCTTGCAAGAATGGGCTGATAGGGCAGTAAAATTGTTCATCAGATAAGGGTGCTTGCTATTAATCCCAATGACCTAAACCCAATGCTTGGAACCCATATGGTAGAATGAGAAAACCAACCTTGTTCTATGATCTCTACAGGTGTGGCACACTTTGTGCATATACACACATGTATACTAACACATAAGTAAATGGAAAAAAACCACAAAGAATGTAATATTGAGTTTTACACATCACACTATGTAATAGTCACATTTCCTTGTCAATAAAGAAGAATGTCTATGATCCTCCTAACAGAAACTTCATGGCTTTTGTAAAGAATATCTGTAGGTGGTAAAGGGTTTAAAGCCAAAAGACAGTCTCACATTTTGGCTGATATTTGCCTTTCAAATTATTTGTTTTCTTGTTTCTGTTTTACCATTTATTTACTTTTAAGGATTTAGTTATTTTTGTATTTGTATGAATGTTTGCCTGCATATGTATATGTGTACCACAGTTATGCAATTCTCAAAGAGGGCAGAAGAGAATGTCAGATCCTCCAATCTCCTGAAACTAGACTTATAGATGGTTTTGAGCCACCATGTATGTGCTAAGAACCAAAACCATGTACTCTTTAAGTGCAGCAAGTTCTCTTAATTTCTGTCCATATCTCCAGCCCCTGTTTTGCATTTTAAATTGTAGTATGTTAACACAACACAAGGAATGACTGATTATCATACTATTTTGACATTATTGATATATTGTTTACTTCAGGAGACCACAATGAAGAGATATGGAAAATATTTATTAGAATTAAATATAGAATAAAATTCAGTTTTTGAACACAAAAGAAAAGATATCAATAAAAACTCTCCAGAATTTATATTCTGTCATATAAAAATTATAATGTTAATCTGAGGGTATGATGAATTTTATAACATGATTGTTACAGCATCAGAGTGATGATGGTAAACAACTGAAATTTGAGTCCCTAATTTTGCTTCTCCTCATCTTCCAAAAATTAAGATGACCAGAAACAGAAGAGCAGAGTTTGTATATTGTGATTTTCCCTATGTCCTTAGGCAAAGTGCCTTCAATTGACAAAGGCTCCATCTGTATTCTAAGCAAAGCTGCACATTCTTTTTTTAAATGTGTGTTTTTAAAATACCACTTGGCACCTACTCTACAAAGCTTAAAAATTAGCTTTTGGGGAAAAAAATTCAACCAAAATGTGCTTCTTGTGTAGAGGCAAGAAAATTGGATTCATGTAAACGATCCTTAAGAAATGTCTTTATGTCTGTATGCCAACAATTGCATTTATAAAAATACACATTGATTCTCTTTTAAAATTCTAGTCTTTTTATATTTTTATCCACTATTGGAAAAGGAGCTGAATGGTACACGTACTTCCTGCGTTAAGACGCCTAGTGAAGCAGAGCTCCTGTGTGCATGAAGGGCTGGCTGGAGACTCATTATTAATTCTTTGCATTTTTTTTTCATTTCAAAAGCCATATTTGTATATATGTGTGCTTTCCTTATTTAGTTATCTTTTTTGTTAGCTTAGAAAGAAATTGGATTCACTGCAACATTTTCATCCATCTGTATCAACGTACTTTGTTCTTAATGCGGGGCCGGGGGGCATTACTGCCCTCCTGATCATCTGTCTCTCTCTTGCTTTCTTGCTGCACCCTCCTTGCTCTCAAACATTTCTCCTTTCTCCTTTCAGGGCATATATTCCATTACCCTCTCTTGTTTACCTCACTCTCTCTTTAACCTTCTTTCTTTCTTGTAGTGCACTTTCTCCTTAAACACTTGCACATCATAAAACACACACACACACACACACACACACACACCTACATTTAGCATATGCAAAACCACAAAATATTTCTTTCTGAGACTGATTTATTTCACTTAACTTAATGAGTTTCAGTTCCATCTATTTTCCTGTAAATGTCTAGCTTCATTTTTCTTTAGATTTGTATAAATTCCATTGTATATGTGTACCACTTTTATACACCTTCAAGCTAGTTCATATCTTGGCTATTGTAAACAGTACAGCACTAAATATAGATATGAAAGGATCCATGATAGGCTGACAGAATCTTTTGGTTATCACCTCAGGATTGGTATCATGGATCATGTGATAATTATATTTTTGAGGAGTCTCCATGCTAATTTCCATAGTGGCTGGACCAATTTATATTTCTACCTGAGAACACAAAAGTTCCTCTTCCTTCACATCCTTACCAAACTTGTTTCCTGTTTGTTTGCTTCTTTGATTGTTTCTAGTCTTGCCATTCTGCCATGTTTTGACTGCAAGATTTCATGTTCTTGTACTTGTTTTTGGAGATTTTTACAGATTTTATATATTAACCCAAATACACAATTGGCAAAATTTTCTCCCATCCTACATGATGGCTCCACGCTACTCATTATTTTCTTTGTTCTGACAAAACCACTTCTTTTCAAATCCCATTTTTCAATATTGGAATAATGCTATTAGCTATTTATTATTCTATTGGAGTCTTTTTCAGAATGTCAATTTCTATGCCTATGTCTTAAAAAGTATTTTGACCATGTTTAATCTAGCAGTTTGGGTACTTTAGGCCAAAGGTACAATTGTGCAGACTGAGAGACATGAATCTAGTTCATCATATAAACATAATCAGTTTTCTCAACATGATTATGCTATGTGTGTTTTTGACATTGAGATGGTTAATCTTGATTGTCAACTTAATGAAAGTTGGAATCACTGTGGAAACAAAGCTCTGGACATGTATGTGAAGTGGGAATACCCAACCTAACTGTGGGCAGTACCACTTCAGGACCGGGGACTTTGACTAAAGAAAGAAAATGAGCCAAGCACCAGCATCCACTGCTCTTTGTTTTCTGAACATGGATGCAATAGTTGCCATGACATCCCAGCAGTTGATGGATAAATCCTGGAACTATGAGCCAAAGTAAACCTGCCATTTCTGAAGTTGTTGTTGTCAGGGTTGTCACAGCAACAGGACCAGTGACTAATAGAGAAGATCAGATACCTGAGAGTTTCGTTATTACCACTGTAATCTCCTTGCTTGTTATGCTTCTGTTTAAACTGTTTGTATCTTCTTGATTTTATTTTGGTAGATCATATGTATCTAGGATTTTGTCCATTTATTTTATTTTATTTCCAGGTTTTTTGGAATGTCAGTTTTCAAAGTGTTCTCTAATTCATTTTTCACATAATTTTATTAATTAGGGTCTTCTCCCCTTTTAAAAAAATGACTATCTAGGTGTTTCCCAATCTCATTTATCTTTTTAAAAAAACACTTTATTTGCTTGATTCTATACTACATAATGATCCTTTAGTTTCCAATTCATTGATTTCTGTCCTGTTCTACAGTCTTTGATTTGCCTATAGGTTTTAGATTAGGCAATTTCTTTAGAACTTGAGGTGTATGGTTAGGTAATTTATTTGAAATCTTCTTGGTTTTTTTTTTCTTTACTAACTTTGTTGTAAACCTTCATATCTCTACACTTACTTTTTAGAAATGCCCCAAGCTATACCTCAAAGATTTTGGTAAGTTATTTTTCCATTTTCATATCATTACAGAAACGTATATTTCCTTTTGTTTTTCCTCAGCTTCTTCATTCAAAATTATTGTTCAGTCTTCAAGTGTTTGTATCATCTCTGCAATAGCTATTGCAATTGAATTTTTAAACATTATTCCCCTGTGCTTACACAAGAAGTTGTTCAGCTCTTTTGTATCAATTAAGACTGTCATCATACATAGGTTGTGTTATATTTAGAGGCATTTACATGGGCTGATGATAATTCTTATTACAAGTATTGGATATAGTCTTTAGATATCTGTCAAGTACATTTGGTCTGTAGTATATGTAACTTAGCTCTACATTTTATTTGTATATTTTTGGTTTGGATATCCTCTCAGAAAAAAAAAAGTTAGGTACTGAAGCCACCCACATTTCCTCTATTGAAACTACCAGATGGTATATTAACAATGTTTGTTTTGTGGAATGCTGAGCACAGGTATTCAGCACAGAAACATTTATAAGTTATTGTTCATAAATACCTTTCTTAGTGGACTTCTTCTGACTTTACCAAACATTAGAATTGCTGTTCCTGATGGTTTCAAGGTTCCATTCACTTCATAGTTTGAGTTCATCCCTTGATTCCCAAACTTTAGGCACCTTAACCACTGAGGTATATATTTCTTGAAGACAATAGCTATACCTTGTTCTTTAGTCCAGCCAACTAGTATACATCTTTTTGTTGCTCGATTGAGGCCATTTAGATTTGCTATTTTTGAGAGAGATTAGATGACTTCTGTAATTTTTGGCATTTTATTTTGATTGATTGGATTCTCAAATGTTTTGGTTTTTACTCTCAGTATGTTTGTGGCTGTTTTATTTTGTTACTTTTGTCTTTAGTATATTTTCTCTGCTGTGATTAAATTTAAGGGAAAGGGGATTTATTTTGTTTAATAGTTCCAGGATAGAGCTATTCATAGAGAAGTCAAGGTGTCAGTGGATTACATTAAATAAGTAGTCAGGGAGAAGAGAGTGATAAATGCTTGTGTTCATTTTAGTTTTTTCTTTTATTTTCAGTCTGGAATCCAAACACAGGGAGTAGTACAGGCCACAATTAAGGTGTGTCTTCCCACCTCAAAATAACCAAGATTAACCTCACCAAGATAATCCCTCTCAAACTTGCCCAGATGCTTGTCTCACAAGTGGTTCTAAATTCTTTCAAGTTGTTAACATTAGTCATCACAAATGTGTTATAGATGATAGATTCCTTTCTTGTCTCTTGTTCATGTATTCCTCTCATTAAATTTATTTTTCCTGTGCTGTTTTAATAAGACTTTCTTTCTTGCCTATCTTTGTAGAGTGTTCTTTTAAGATCGTCTGCATTGCTGTTTTAGTGTTCATGACAATATCTTTATGGCCTTAATTTGTAATTGTCTTGAAATGTCACATTTCTTCATCAATTTTAATGACATTTTTGCTGAGTTTAGCAACTGAAGTTGGAAGTTATTTAGTTTCAGGGTTTAAAACAAATCATTATGTATTTCCTGGTTTGGAGGGGATGCTGATGAGCAATTTATTACTATTATTGTTGTTATTATTGTTATATGTTTTTCTTTGTTGATGAGTTGTCTTTTCCTTAACACTTTTAATGTTGTTTCATAGTTTTGTATTTTTGAAAACTTGAAGAAAGTATGTCACAAAGAGGTTTGTCTATAATTCCTCTTTGTCTGGATGTTCAATTGTTTCCCTATAATAGTTACTTTTTTATAATTCTGTTGAGCAGATCTTTCAAGATGGAAACTACATTTTATTTACATTTGTTTCAGTGCTCATTTCACTAGTACATATCAAGAATTTGAATTATAATATTATGAATCATTAATAAACAATGAATCTCTATAGAGAAAACTAAAGCAAGATTCCTGTCATACTCTATAACAAAATTACTTTTACTTGGATCAAAGAGTAAAAGGGGAAAAAAGCATAGGCTCTAATTTTAACATGAAAGACTAGGTTTATCAGATATCTTCATGGTATAGACACCTATAAGTTTGAATTCAAACTTTTAATGTTTTGTTTTTATATTTTGTTACATTTGAGTGTGTGTGTGTGTGTGTGTGTGTGTGTGTGTGAGACCACAGCATGTCTTTAGAAGTCAGGACAATTGAAATCAGTTCTCTGCTTCTACCATATAAATCATGGAGATCAAATTTAAGACATCAGGTTTGACAGAAAGTGCTTTTAGCCCTAAAACTTTTAGACCTATTTTAATGCACAGAGAAACTACCATGAATTTCAAACTTCAATTCCCTTAGCAGAGGGAATTTCAAGTCCTTGAGGTCAAAATCAATAATAAAGCTAGATAATAGTGCTGAAATTCCTTATTTCTAGAGACATAAAGCTTTGATTTTATTGTGCCACATGTGATATATGAAGCTAGTAAGGAAAAATAGGAGAGTAAAGTAATAGAATAAATAAAACAAGTGCCTCAAATGTTGGTATCCCCATTAAGCAATAAATTTACAGCCAAAAGAGTAACTTAGTCTGTCTCAGTTTGATTATAGGTAAGTCTAGGAAAAGGAAGAGTGAGGAAATGACATATCTCCCTAAAAATTCCTAACCACGGGCTTCTGATTGCATTATATAGAAGGTGAAATTGTATTGACATGTGCACTCCTATCCCCCAATTACTCTTAATCAAAAGTTTGGTCAAAGTAAACAACATGTAGTTGCTGGGACACTTGACACAAGTTATGTTTCTACAATGATTAGTTGTAATGAAAAAAATAAATAAAATTGCCTTTCTACCTCACACCAAGTACAAAATAGTTATTGTGACAAAATCTTAAAATACTGAAAAATAAAGGATATATTTTAAGGCTTGACCCAGAGAAATATTTCTCAGGCAATATACAAAATATATAAACCAAAAGGAAGATGCTGATAAACTTGATAATTGAAATTATATATATATATATATATGTGTATATATATATATATATATATAAAATTTACCATAGTAACATTTCAGTCCTAAATGGAGACTCTGTCATGCTCAGAAGTGACTTTACAAAGTACCCAGCACCCTTTCCCTTCAGGTCCATATGGAATTTCTTTCCTCTGTTCTTTATGTAAGACATTTCTTTGATTAAAATGATGCCATTACTCTCATACCATCTCATCCACGAGCTTGTCATGCAGTTGCTATAAAATATCCATGAAAAACTGTTCAATTTGTTTGGCCACATACTCCAAGGTCTTCTTACATTTGTTCATCTAGTCATGCATTTATTCATTCATGGATTACAGAGAGCTGTGATTTTTTTTTCATACTTGCAGGATGGTTTCAATGGTTTCTTTCACCTATTTCATTTCAGAATTTGGCCCATGACTTGTTTGCCCTAAAGAGTAATACCTGACAAAAACTTTTTGAGGAGGAAATCTACAGTACTATGTAAGCATTACACATTAAAACACACCTACTATATCTACAAAACAATCTAAAACTTAAAATCCTTTAAGGAGTTAACATTTGTGAATAAGCAAAATCCACCACAGACAGGCATTACTACCATAGTTTAAAAGCAAAAGTTTGAGGGCTGGGGAGACAGCTGGGTGAGTAAAAGTTCAGCAACTATAAGGACCTGGGATTGAACCACCAGCTTCCATGTATAAAGGCTGTCATGGCTGAATATGTCTCCAACCCCAGCATCAACAAAATGATAAGCTTCTGGTCCAGCAGGAAACCTTGTCTTAAGGGAACAAGGAAGAGAACGGTAGAGCAGACAGTTGACATCTCTCTGGGTTCTATGTATAGTGTCGATGGTTTACATGGATGCACGTAGCCATATATTCATTCATTCACAACACACACACCACACATATATACAACATGAAACACATACAAACACACACACACACAAGCATGCACAGAAACAAAGAGTAGAAATACTAAGATATTTCAATAAGTTGTCAAAACTAGTCAATGAAAGATCTGGAATTTGAAAAGGTCTATGTAATTTCTCAACTTTATTCCAATCCCTTAATCATTATATCATAACATTATCATTTAATTATTATGATGTCATATTGGTATTATGTATATATTATTGCCCCTAATACTGGCCATACAGCTATCTATCCTCAGTTCTCATTCTCCAGATGAGTTACTAGCATATTTGTTACAATGTTCACCATTTAAAACAGAATTCACATAATTAAACAACATTCCCACTTACATTCAGCATGTTTCTGTGGCAAATATTGGGATTCATTGGCAGCTCTGCCCAACAAAAATCTCAATCTTTTTAGCATCTTGGCCTCAGGAAATAATAAAGAGGCTTTTTTGAAGTCCCACTGTTTCCTGAGGACACTTCTCTCCAAAGGATTCTGAATGGAATCCTGCAGAGAGAAAATTATAGAAAGCACCCAAATTGCTAATCTGATTAAAATAGCTTGATTTCTTGAACTTAGATGCTTGACAGCATATAAATATGCACTGATCACTTTACAGTCATGGAACCTAATCCAGATAATGTTGTGACTAAAAAGATAGCAGCCCAGGCTGAGAGCTTTCCGGTTAGAGAAGCCAAATGCCCAGGCCACTCTGAGCTTCATCTGTGGTGAAAGGATTGCCTTTACTTGCATTCTGATTTTCAGTGTATTGTTAAAGGCATTCTCGGTAATGTTGCCTTTCATGAACTCAAGTACTATACTCTAGTATAAGGTTCCCCATTGCCCCTGAAATTTTGCTGTTGCCTGCACAAATGGCCCAAAGTTTTTTGAGTAGTGATTTGTGCCCAATCATTACAGAACCTCTTACATAATAATAACATGTTGGTCTACTGGGCAATTATTAAAAACATTGTAAAATACATAGGTAGTAAACCATATAAATTTCTTCTTGAAAGGAACTCTGAGATGAAGGCATATTTGGTGTCTGGTGAGAAGTTGATTTCTGCATCATAAGTGGTAACTTCTTGCTGAAACTTCACATGGTAGAAGAGGAGACTAGAGTAACTAAGTCACTAATCTGATGATGCCTCTCAATCTTCGAAAGGCTCCCACCTCTAATACCATCATCCTTTGTCTTCATTTGGGTTTTTATTGCTGTGAAGAGATGCCATGAGAACAGCAACTCATAAAGAAAACATTTCATTGAGGGTGGCTCACTTACAGTTTCAGAGACCATTATGTTCATGGCAGCACGCAGGAAAATGTGCTAGAGCTGAGAGTGCTACATCTTGCAGGCAACAGGAAGTCAACAGACTGTCACACTGAGGGAAGCTTGAGAAAAAGAGACCTCAAAGCCCACCCTGCAATGACACACTACCTCCAGCAAGGCCACACCTCCTAATAGAGCCACTCCCTTTGGGAGCCATTTTCTGTCAAACCACCACACCCTTGAAGAAGAGAATCCCAGCATAAGAATTTGAGGGGACAAAAACATTCAGCCATAGTGAATAATAAAGAGATCAGTTGTAGGTACATATTACATAACAGGATTCTAACATAAGTAAGTGCTTTACATCAATGGCTCTGAAAAAGTTCACAGCAATCCTGTCATTGGGAGCTATTGCTATTATTCTCATCTTGTAAATAAGAAAACGAAAACTCACAAATTTCAGATGGCTTATAAATTTGAAAATTTAGCATTAATCCACTTTTTACGTTACTGTTCCTTTAGATAATTATCTTATTGTATATAGTATTCACATATACATATATAAAATCATGCTGGCTCAGATGGAATAAGTAGTTCTCTTGTTCAGTACGGCAGAGAGACCATAATAATTTAAACTAACAACCTGGGATCAGTTCTGGATCTGTAGTTGGTCAGCCATTTTAGCTTGAACAGACAACTTTCCCATGGTCTATATTCCTTGGTTGTAAGATACAAATGATATGAACCCAACCCAGTTGCAATGAAAGTCTGATGTAATAACAGCCCCATAGCAGTTCATTTCTATACACTTAGCTGACAATTGGTGATGCTAAAATACAGATCTTCTAACTTCTCATCCTCTATGCTGTCTATTTGAGCAGGGGGCCATTTGACTTTCTAGTTACTGTAATATATTAGGCCAGTGGCTATGACCTCTGTTTAGTTGGATATTCTAAAGAAATCAAACACATTGAAAACTAAAAGTTCATTAGTAAGGAAAAAAACAAGAAGAAAATTAGGCACTAGATACATAGAGGCTATTTCACACGAGGGAAATATTTAGGAAGATTTGAAACCTTGCTTATATTAGCACATGAAGCTAATTATGTGGATAATTGTTCAATAAATTTTAAAAAAACTGTCTACTTAATGTACTCCAAACTTAAAAATGTTTCCTAGTTGGCAAGACAAATTTGCTATCTGGCAACTAAACTACTTAGAATTTCCCCTTGGCTGGTTCTCCTGACCTAGTCATTTAATAACTATTGAGACACTTCCCATGTGCCATATGTAGTAGTAGCCTGCTTTATAAAAGGGAGACAAAGATTAAATTAAGTATATACCAATATATAGTAGAACAATGGTACTACTAAAAAGAAAAATAAAACTGTGGCAGTGGCCATGAAACATTGAGATTGAGAGCTAACAATTTATGTAAAGTTATTTCCTCACTAATAATAAAAGGATTTTTTTTTAAAGTAAAGCCATGAAAGAAGTGTGGAAATAAGCTCAATATTAATATGTCATCATCCTAGGAGGAAGAAAAATGAACAGCTCTAAAGTGTGCATGCCTGGATTGCTGAAATGTCATCAAGAGGAGGACATAGAGTGACAATGAACGTGAGGAAAAGCAGAGAGGGACCAGCTAGCCAGAATATTAACAATCATAGCAAGGACTCAACTTTTATTCTGTGTTAATTAAGGTGATTTACCTTACAGTGACAAGATCACTTTTTCTGTTTGTCAAGAATTTACAATCGAGGGCAAAAAGAGAGATGAATTAAGAGCTAAATAAGCCAGAAAAGAAGTGGCTTAGAGAATGGGCAGTGGAAGTGATGAGGAAGTTTAGGTTTGCTAGAACTGTGCAGATTTAACAGCAGACTGTGTGGTCTGAAAGAAAGGGATGAGTCAAGGATTATTCCAAAGTGTTCTGCCTGAGTTATGGAAGGAAGGTGGAATGATGCCAAGTCAAACGTCAAACAGTGCAATATGAGACACAGCACCCTCAACGGTGGCAAGCTCTGATCTTCTCTAGCCATTCGCTCTAGCTTATTAGTACTTGCTCTTTTCTCCACACATGACATTCATTCACTCCTCCTGTTATACATCTTACCTCTATCAGTCCTGTGGACAGGTCTTACCAGCATTATCAGTGGTGTTTGAAGAATAAGTGAAATGAATTCCTGAAACCCAGTTTTCTAAGGCTTATCTCAAAATGTCATATGAAAGAAGGAGGTTTGGCCAAGGCTGAGAAACCGAACGTGAATTAAAGAGCTACATGGAAGTTCTAGGATCTGGCTGCTACAGTTGCTAGAGTCTGAGTGGATAGGGTGAAGTAGAGAGAGACTATGTTTGTTTGCTCTACATTTTCAAATTATCCCTCAGACAGTGGGATATTGGCTAAACCTCTCATTGGAAACTATCTCAAGCCCCAAGAAACTATCAACAAAGATAACATTCTCTCATGCAACGATGTATGCCCAATGACAGCCCATATTTGGATGTAAACACCAGAGGCTCAATTTGGAAGAACTCTGAACTACCTCATCAAGAGAACTCCCCAGAGGCCCAAGCGGGAATTGCCTTGTAGGTCGTCTTCTGCTCAGTCCGGCCTTTCAAATTTTCCTACAACCATTCCTTCATCTCACTCTTTTCCCATAGAGCTCAACCTAAAGCAAGACATAGTTTATCAAAGAACAGATTCAATGTGGATTTCAGAAACAAGATCCCTCCATTACTCCAGGTCACATGGAGGCTTTGGGGATGTGACTGATATGAAGTTAAGCCCATGATAGCTGAAAATACTCATTAGTGAAAATGTGCAGTATAATTTCATAGGAGTTTATGCTATCTGGAAGCTAACAGATGCTATGAAGCCAAATTCAGGACTTACTGAACAGAGAGATTCTGCTGATGTCACTAGCAGTTGAGCTGGGTGTTCCAGTGTGGGCTTTTTAAGGGTTTTGGTTGTTTTTTTCTTTTTTTTTTTCCCCTTCCACAAACAGTCATAGAGCCTTGAGAGTTAATTCAGCCTTGCAGTCACTCCAAGGCCATCTGTTGTTCAAATTAAAATACATATTTTTAACTTTAACCTTTCAATCTCTAAAGTTTTAAACCTTTGCAATAGAAACAGCTATTTTGCAGCAGTTTCTCATCTTCCTGGTTCAGTGACATCAATGAAAGGGTAATGTCAGCTTTAGGGACGTCAATGAGGAATATTGGCAGGGCTGACACCGGTCTGGGAGTATGGAGAATATACTAGGTTATTTTCTGTTCTTGCATGACACAGTAATAAACCCTCTTAGAGTTAATCAACACTATGTTTTTGAAGACTAATGTAGGAATATGCATATCATCTGAGACATCAATAAATATTGAGAAGCTACAGAATTTAGTCTCCTTTATTAGGCCTATTACACTATCGGCATATTCTAATGTGGAAGGCAAAATAAAATAAAACCAAAATACTAATTTCTTTGTAAATATTTTTTTCTTCAGAAAGTCATACATGCTTAATGTAAAAAAATGTGAAAGTCCACACAATCTATTATGATACTTACAATCTAGAAAAAGACAGTCATTCAAGACAAGCCAATGTTCTAAAACAACAAAGGGCTCAGCAATATTCTTTGCATACATCAATGAATCAGCCCCAACTATAGCTACTCCCTTTATCTTACAACAAAACCAGTATTTCCTGCACCCTACATCATTCCTGGGTAGGCACAAAACAGCCAGAGACCAACTTCCTAGTATATAGCCTATGAAGTTATGAATATTAGCCAATATCAAAGTGTTCATGTTGCCCCACTTTAATTTCCCACATAATCTCCAATAAAAGCTTTGGCCTACATCTCTTGCTTCTGCCTCTGCCTTCTATCAAATTCTGGTTCTCCCTCTGTGGTCTGGCATGGTATGGCATGTTTCCTTCTCTTGGGAAATATAAGCTATAAATCTTTGTATAACTGGATACTCCCTGTTATCACGAAGTTACTTTCATAAACTAAGAGCATTGAAACATAGTGGTAAGTACTATGAAAGCAATACAGTGGCCCAAATTGACCATGTCAGTTACTACTCAGACCTACTTCCTGAGCCTTGGGTAACATCTACCTCATCTGTGACCTGCTGGAGTGAACAGGTGAAGGGATTGGTCCTATGAAAAGATAGCTGCAGGATCCCCATGACTGTGGCAACAGCAGGCTGAGAGGAATTTCTGTGAGGGTCTAGTGATAATGGTATACCAGTGGACTGGAGCCTTGAGCCAGACCAATGATGACTTACTGCAATGAATATTTTGGGTGGGGCTGATTCGACAAGGGGGTGTGCTGTGTGGCACACAACATCCCCCAATGCCACTGAGGTGGGTGTAAGGGTGTTGGAGAGACAGGAAAGATGGGAAAGCAAGGTGTTTTACTTGTTTGTTTTTAATTAATTTGGGTTCTTTTGGGGGGGGCTTCAATGTTTGGAGCATATATCATGGGACTGGGAAAGTGGGCAGGATTGAAGTGCATGATGTGAAATTCCCAAAGAGACAATGTAGAATTATGCTGCATGCACACATGCACGCGCGCGCGCGCGCCCACACACACACACACACACACACACACACACACACACACACACACACACACATATGGAAAGTCTGAAGGATGCTCTTTCAGCATAATAACAAAGAAATAATTCTCTAAGAAAATGGATTTTGTTGAGATCAAAATATCTTAGTTGCTTATCCTAGTTATTTTATTGTTGCTGTTGTAAAAATACCCAAACTAGAGCTACAGGCAATTAAGAGATGCAAAGAGATGGAAAATGAGTTTTCTCCAGGGATGAGCTCCAAGTCATCATTCCTAAACATATATATGAGCAACATTAAATAGACTTAACAGGAGTGTGAGGCAAAAACCATCTAAGTGCAATACTCATGTAAGAAATTATATACATATATAAGTTAAAAAATGTTAAAAGATAATAAATGCCAGATGTTTAAAAATGGGGAAAGTGCTCTAAGAGATGCAACTTGAGAAAGAAAGGGTTTATTTTACAGTTCCAGGGGAAAACAGTCAGCTGTGGTAGCAAAGATAGACAGGAGCATGAAGCTGGCTAGCCATGCTGTATTTGCACTTAGGAAGCAGAGTAGGAAGTGGGGCTGCTCTGCAGCTGTGGAGCCTGAAAGCCTGCCCCCAGTGACCCCGTTCCTTCACTGAGGCTTTATACAGCCTTCTCAAAGAGTGGCAGTCACTGAGAACCAAGTTCAATCATGTGAGCCTATGAGGGATATTTAAACTACAATACCCATTTTATAGAAGGAGCAGGCCATATAAAGACTTTTCTTTTTGTGTCTGGGTTACCTCATTCAGGATGGTTTCTTCAAGTTTCATCCATTTGCTTGTGAATTTCAAGATTCATATTTTAAAAATCCATATTTTAAAAATATGGAAAGCTTCACAAATATGCATACCATCCTTGTGCTCACTCATATATGGATTTTAGACATATACAAGGATCACCAGCCTATACTTCACACTGCTAGAAAAACTAGGATACAAGGAGGAATCTAAGAGGTTCTTACAAGGTCCCTCACAGAAAGGGAAAGGAACAAGATCTCCTGAGCATACTGGGGGGGGGGCAGTGAAATGGAGAGGGAGCTAGGAGAAAAAGAAGGGGAGGACTAGGAAGATTGAGTCAGAGGAGGAATAGATGAGAGAGAGAGAGAGAGAGAGAGAGAGAGAGAGAGAGAGAGAGAGAGAGAGACCATAAAAGAGGGAGCCATTATAGGTTTGAAGAGAAAATTGACTCTAGAGAAATGCCCAGAGATCTACAGACTGACCCCAAGAAACCATTTGAGCAACAGTGGAAAGGCTGCCATAAATGCCCTTTCCTGATAATGAGATTGATGACTAACTTATCCACCATCATAGAACCCTCATCTAGTAGCTGATGGAAAGAGAAGCAAACACGCACAACTAAACACTGAGCCGAACTGGAATCCAGATGCAGAGAGGGAGGACAAGACCAGGCTACAGAAACCCACAGAGACAGCTGACCTAAACAAGGAGGAGCTAATGGGCCCCCAGACTGATAGCTGGGAATCCAGCATTGGACCGACTCAGACCCCCTGAATATAGATCTCAGTTAGAAGGCCTGAGCAGTCTAAGGGACCTCTGACAGTGGAACCAGGATGTATCCCTGATGAAAAAAAAAAAAAAAAAAAGGCTTTGGGAGCACATTCCCCATGGAGGGATACTCCCTTAACATAGAGGCAGGAGGGAAGGCCTAGTCCCTACTCCACATGGCTAGACAGATTTTGATGACCCCTCCTAGAAGGCATCACTCTCCCTGTGGAGTGTGGTGGTGGAGGATGGGATGGGAGGGTGGTCGGGGGCACTGGGATCAATATGTAAAATAAGAAAAATTTAAAAACAATTTACTTTTTTTTTTTTTTTTTTTGACAATTAGGGCCAGCATGGCTGAGGCAGCGTGGGACAGAAACCAGAGGTGAGTGGGACAAAGGTCATTAAGGGTCTTGGTGTAAAGTGGGCCAGGCACACATGCAAATAAGAATGGTGGCATGTGAATATCTTAGTCTCTGGAGATCCTACACTGGCAAATTCAGAAATTCAACCTCAGGTGCAGTTCCAGGAACCATGGCTTAGGTAGTAGTGACAATTCTGAATGCATGTATTTGATTACAATCACTAAAGTGGAGTCTCTCTTTTCTCCTATAAAGCAGAGGTTATTGCATACAAGCAAAACCCAACTGTTAAGGAATGCATATCTTTGTGGTGTGTGGGTTTATGGTAAGGAGCTGGGGGCAGGGATAAGACAATTCTTAATAAAATCCTACTGATGCCCAATTTACCAACTGCTGGGTTCAGAGCCAGCTCACAAATCATGATTCCCAAGCTGGGTGGGCCTGAATTGTGATTACAATAAAAACTAAGTAGATTAGTCTTGACAGTTTTACATTAGGTCACGTGCAGAACAATCTTCTGTTCAGTAGAGTACAACATAACAATGTTTTTACTTACCTGCTAAATCCATGAAGATATTTACTTTTTTTTTAAGTTCAGAAAAGAGTCTATGGGTTTTCTAAATTATTAATCTTTCTTCATAGCACAAAATATTTTTTCTTGAGGAAGGTTGGTCTGCAGCTTTACTCAGATAAATGGATATGGGGGTAAGGCTTATCAACAACAAGAACCAAGCTGTATGCTTGGGGCTATAGAGATTAACATAATTATTAATACTAGGATACTGTTCTGTAGATGCTATATTTCCCCCACTTTATAGACTATATCTCAGAAAGTTTAAGTTATGAGTTATAAGGACTGATAATATGGGACTCAGGTGCTTGGTGGACTGCAAACTCAACCCAGACATGTCAGACATTAGCCTACACTCCCTGTCAAACCACATCTACTCCATGAGTACCATTTACCTATCTATAGAACAGGGTCAGGCTGACCTCTCCATCTCAGTTCTGGTCAGAACAGACAATACAAATCACAGCTTGCAAATGACTCTGTACATGGTAATTTAGATTTGAGAAAATGACACCTATACCATTCACAGCAGGGCCCAGGGAACACTGTAGAAGACAGGGAGGCAAGAATATAAGAGTTGAAAGAGTTACAAAAAAAAAGAGCTATAAAATCTCCTGAGCACAACAAGGTTATTGGACAATGAACTCATAGCAGCTGTGGGTGACTGCACTAAGTCTGCATATAAACGGAACATTGAAAATCAGGCATGGATGGATGAGGGACTTGGTGTATGGCTTATGCCTCCCTGTAGAAAAAAATAAAAAATATTTATTGTATACCATATTTAGGGAATGGAGAATAATTGCCTTTATTATTCACTAATGAAAACCCCAAGTTCCAGTACACAGTTTACTCCAATGCCACACAGATTGTCCTGATTAAAGGAAAGAGGTCATAAAACAAAACCAAAAGTCACAAATCAGAGGAAGGGATGAGGAAGAAGCAGCGAGGTTGATAAGGGATGGAGCTGAGGTAAGAAAAGGTGAGTGGAGAGACTAACCAGAAAGCATTACATACATGTACAAAGTAGTCAAATAATAAAATCATTTTAAAAGAGACAGAAATGAAAGGAAGGCTCACATTATGGTGTGCCTGATCTAATTTACACACTGCTCCTCAGTAGCTTTGGTGATACTGAGCAGGAACTCTGTGAGCATCAACTCTGATAACATTTTCCTTTCTATAGACATGGGTGTGAGACAAAGAAATACCTATTTGAGAAAATAGCATCTTAAAAGAGTACATGCTGGTGCCTAAATAAATAATAAAATATATTTTTCTACAATGCAATCTCAGTAATATATTTTCTTCATAATATATCCCATGTATAATCCCTCTAATATGTTTCTTCTAGATGAAAGTAGTCATAGCTATCTATCAAATATTAGGTTTTTGTATAATAAACAGATACATATTTCACCAACATCAAATGGACTCAGCATCACATAGCAATAACTAAAGAGTAAGAGGTTAGCTGACCTGAACAAGTGGTAGCTCATGGACCCTAGTCTGATAGATGGAAAACCAGCATAGGACTGACCTAGGCATCCTGAACGTGGGTGTCAGTGAGGAGACCTGGGCAATCTATGGGGTCTCTGGTAGTGGATCAGTATTTATACCTAGTGTACTAATGGATTTTGGGAGTCCATTCCACATAGGGATGCTCTCTTAGCCTAGACACTCAGGGGAGTGCCTGGGCCCTGTTCCAAATGATATGACAGACTTTAATGATCCCCCATGGAAGGCCTCACCATCCCTAGGGAGCAGAAAGGGGATGGGATGGGGCATCAGTGGAGGACATGGGAAGATGGGAGGGAGAAGGAACTTGGATTGATATGTAAAATGATTGTTTCTAATTTAAATTTTGAAAAAAGAAAATAGATGTCATGGGGGAAAAGGAATAAATGTAATCAATAAAAATACAATCATAAACATTTTTAAAAAGAATAAGAGGTCATGAATTTGAGATGAAATTAGGGAGACAGGAGGAGCTGAAATGGGATGGGGTAGAAATTAATTTTTTAAAAAAGTCATTCCACACCATATCTCAAAAAGAAGAGCAAGCTCCTTAAAATATGTAAAGATTTTAACATCATGATTATAGATAAAAAGGCATAAATAAATCTTTATATAGTGCAAGGAAAATAGGCAGGAGAAGAAAATCGAATGGAGGCAGAGTTTGCAGTACAGATATATGTGTTTTAAAGGTCTTTGTGGACATAGTCCTGGGAGGTGGAAAACCTAGACTCTTGTTCTTCTTCTTCTTTTTTTCCTCCTCCTCCCCCCTCCTTCTCTTCTTTTTTTATAATCAATTCTATTTTAATTCTTTTCTTATTTTACATATTGATCCCAGTTCCCTCTCCCTTCCTTCCTTCTTTCCTCCTTCCCTCTCTCCCATCACACCCCTGACCACCCTTCCATCCCATTCCCCCACCACCCCACTCCACAGGGAGAGTGATGCCTTCCAAGAGGAATCAACAAAATCTGTCAAGTCATTTGGAGTAGGGGCTAGGCCCTCCCTCCTGCCTCTATGTTAAGGGAGTATCCCTCCATGGGGAATGTGCTCCCAAAGTCCTTTAGTGCACATCCTGGTTCCACTGTCAGAGGTCCCTTAGACTGCCCAGGCCTTCTAACTAAGACCCATGTTCATGGGGTCTGAGTCAGTCCAATGCTAGATTCCCAGCTATCAGTCTGGGGGCCCATTAGTCCCCCATCCTCAGATCAGTTGTCTGTGGGTTTCTGTGGCCTGGTCTTGTCCCCATTTTCTTATCACCCCTCCCTCTCTGCATCTGGATTCCAGTTCATCTCAGAGGTTAGCTGTGGATGTCTGCTTCTGTTTCCATTAGCTACTAGATGATGACTCTATGATGGTAGATAAGTTAGTCATCAACCTCATTATCAGGAAAGGGCATTTATAGTAGCCTTTCCATAGTTGCTCAGATTGTTAGTTGAGGTCATCATTGTAAGTCTCTGGACATTTCTCTAGAGTCATTTTTCTCTTCAAACCTATAATGGCTCCCTCTTTTATAGCATACCAGAAAACCTAGACTCTTAATTTCATTTTATAGATGAAGAAACTGAGGTACAGAGAACTTAATGATGTTCTGAAGATGGCAGAACTAGGAAAAAGACTAAATTTTCCTAACTTCTTGCCCAGAGTTCAGCGATGCACAAATAACCTGGATGGGTAAGATGCTTCAGACTGGAGGATTCAAGCAAGAAATGTCTTGGCACACTTCACTCTCTTCTGGCCTGTCTTTATATATCATCCTAAGTGTTCTTGGGATTTACCCACTGCCCTCTTGTTAGAGCTTCTGCCCATCTCTAGTTGGAGCCCTACCTTTTTCAAAGTTTTCCCTTGGTAGAGATGCCTTTCCTACATCACCCAGTCCAATTTCCAGGTCTCTCATTGCCAGTTCTGAGCTATGGTATACTACTAGCTGAACATTCAGGGTTAGACATATATTCAGTCAAATTGTAAGCCAAGAATGATGTTGTATTCAATGATGGTGTGTCTCAAAATAGTAAGACCTCATTATGACTAGGCTGTCCAAGCCAAAGTGTTCTACTTGGGTAAGGGAAAGAATGACTGAGTTGTGAGCTCTGTCTCACAGTGGCTCCATCACAGGCTTATGTCTCCTTGTCAGGGATGGAGTGGGCAATGGATCACTCCAGCGTCTACTGATTAATTGCCTCTGATCCTGCTTCAAAATCCTCTTTACTTTTCATCTTCAGTGCAGGAATCTATTGATGAGCCATGATAGTTCTGTTGCACTCTCAGACAACTGTTTCCCAAAAACCTTTGCAGTTAATCCCTTCAATCAATAAGGTGACTACATGAAGAAGAATTCCCCAAGCCTGCTGAGTTGGGGGTTCAAAGAGATTTAAATACCCTTTAATTGCTGCAGGGGAGAATTCGCAGTATTCACACAATCTCATTTCCTGGGATAACCTCATTTTATTTATAGGTCCTTTCCAAAGAATCTCTTTTTAGGGTGTTTAAAGGTTTTCCCTAAAAGATCACTGAATTGTATCTCTATTTTTAAAGGCCTGAAAGCATTTCTCAGTGAATTTGAATGTTGGGATATTTCTTAGCATTAAAGCAGCCTTATGCTTTCATCTACTCTGATCTCACGTTGATCACAGAGCATTTGCATACACCAAGATCAGCTGTTAGGCAGGAATGGGAAGAGGGAGAAGACTCCCAGTTCTTCAGCCTGCACACCTCTTCCCAATGGAGCACACATCAGCACTTTTACGGTAATATATGTTGACAGTGCTATTCCAAAGACAATCACACAAAAGATATTTGAAGAAACAGAATAAATGCAGGAGCCTTGAGCACTCGGATAAGAGGACCCATGACATTGCCCCCCAGCCAAGGTCCAGACATTTCTCTGCTTCATCATCATATTCTCCTTAACTACAATGCTATTTGTGCCAGCAAAACACTAAGTCAGAAACCTGCTCTGTATAAAGGAGAGGATCTTACAGTCTTACTGAACATGAAAATTAAAAATGCATTTATACTGCACCTTGTTCAGAGAGAAGGTTGTTTGTGATGTGTAGGGAGCAAGAGTGACAATGTGAAACAAGACCAGTGGAAAGTGTAAACTACAGATGAATAGCAAAAGTGTTTGATATGCATACCAAGGTATAATTCACTCTTTAAAAGGAAGGATATACCGACATATGGTATACCTTGGAGGAAACTTGGGGATATGACCCTCAGTGAAGTCAACCAGTCACACAAAAATGAATATGACCTGTCCTTCCTCACTGCCTCCCACCCTCCCCCTCCTTCCCTTTCCACTCCCCCCTCCACAGAGACAGAAAGTTGAATGGTGGCTCTTAAGAGACTAGGAGACAAAAGAACTGTGGAACTGGTATTTCATAAACAAGTAGCTTAAGTTTGAGAAGATCAAAGATTTGAAGATCAATAGTGGGGACAAATGCCCAAAAATGTGAATGTATTGAAACATGCTCTTAAAAATGGTTAAAATTACAAATTTTACTTTGTGGTGCATACCTTTAATTCCAGCATGAGACCAGAGCAGGAAAATCACAGATCAGAGGTTAGCCTGGCTACACAGTGAGTTCCAGGTAAACCTTTTTCCTGATTTTATTGAAAATAGATTCTTTCCCACGTAGTACATACTGATTACGATTTCCCCTCCCTCTGCTCCTCCAAGTTCCTCCCCACTTCCCCTCCCACCTGGATCCACTCCCCTTTTTTATTTGTCTTTATAGCCAGATTATAGATAAATGTAATCCTCACCTCTCAATAAAACTTCTCTCTGCAACAGAGATCATTGAAAACAAAAAACCCACAGCCAATGAAAACGGAGAGCTGTAGAGTCCAATCCTAATGGATACATCCACACATCAATTCCTACACCTAAGGTTCAAGGAACATTACAGAAGAGGAGGCAGAAAGATTTTAAGAGCCAAAGGATCAGGGAGTTTACTGTGAGACTGTGTCTCCTAGAAAAATCTCACCAATATGACTGCCTACACATGAGCTGAACAAGGACAACAACAATATGCCTGGCAAAGTGGACAGAGGAAAGCCCATGAAACCTCAAGCCTACACAAAGAACCACGGCAACTAAGGAATGCTGAGAGCAAGAAAAATAGTCTTCCCCAGGAAGAGCACAAAAATTGGTTACCTAATACTAAATGGTCAACCCTGAAAACATACATACAAGTCACATTATACAGACTGAGCAGGTTGCCTTTAGGGATATACTTGTAGACATACACACATACACACACATACACATTGCATATATATTACACACATATGTATTACACATACATATGTATGTAACTATATATACATACATATATACATATGTGTGTGTATGTGTGTGTGTGTAACAAAGAGAGCAAGAATGGTTGTATAGGAGGGTTTGGAAGGAGGAAAGGGAAGGGATAATATAATATAATTTTCTTCTAATCTCAAAAATAAGAGAAATAATTTTTAAAAAATAAAAGAAAATTATAATTTAGTCATCAGTAACCTTTGAGTGTGAGAGAGGTCCCACTGGAATTTTATCATCCAACCTGTCACTTGAGTGCCCTTATGTCACAGATGGTTTCACACAGCAGTTATTTCCTAGACCACTGGCCCAGTAGGAGCCAACAGAGTACTGAGTAAATGGAAGACACAATGAAGGGTGAGGAAAATTACCTCCTGCAAAGCTCATGGAAAAGGCAACAGAGAGAATGTAATAGCCAGAGGAAGGGGTAGAGAGTTGTGTAGCTATTTCTTCTGAACTGAAACATCCCCTTCTTTTGGGCAATATGGAAGCTCACAAGACTCAGGAAGTTAATGAAACTTACTAGATGGAGGAAGTAAAAGAAACAGGATTCACAAGGCTGCACCCCAAGTTTAGAAAAGTAGTCAATAGTTGCTGCGGGGAGGATACTCTCTGACCTGCCATGCTGCCTGATGTAAGTACTCCAGGAATGAGATTGTGTGTGTGTGCCTGTAAGTAAACCCTCACCCATATTCCAGTAAGTAACTCCAAAACTTACTGGGTCTCCAATCTATACTTGGGTGGAATTGTTTCTTTGGTCTGTCATCAGTGCCTTATCTGAGGTAAGTGGGTGTTTGTTTATATATCCTTGGGAATGTGACACAGCAGCCACATAAAAGAATTTTGGGATGAGTCAATATAAAGCAAAGTGGAGTATATTAAGAAAGGGTTTTGCGGGGTTGCTATTCTTACTATTATCATCATCATTATTATTGTCTCTGTGTATGGGGGGGTGTGAATTCCCGTGGAATCTAGAAGATTGTGAGCTGCTAGATGTGGGTACTGGGAACCAAATTCAGGTTTTCTAAAGAGCAGTAAGTGCTCTTATCCATAAAGCCACCTTTTAAGCCTTTTGAAGAAGGGCTTAAGCAAAGAGAGGGAGGGAGGTAATGATATCTTGCTTGGTGGGTGCTGCCTGGCTGTGTCCTCACGTGACAGGAGATGGAAGGGGATTTGCTGGCTTCTTTTTTTATAAGATCACACTGACCTTTTATGACAGTGAGTCTCTCATTACTTAATTGTTTTCTAAATGCTCTCTTTCAATTATCACATTTGGCAATGGGTTCCAAAGTGTGTTCTCCAGACACAACCAAAGTCATATGTATGGCCACCAGACACTTAAGCAGAACTTTCTGGAGACACTCAAGATTATGCTTACTCGGGTGTGTACTGTGCTTTCCCTAAGCCTCTCTCTCTCCCTCCCTCTCTCTCTCCCTTGTGATATCTTGCTTGTACAATAAAGTCTGTATGAAGGTCAGAGAATGGAGCTTGCCACTAGCTAACCATAGAGGTCTTGGGGTCTGTACAGACTGACAGGGAGTGAGATATCTGGGAAGAAACAGGATATAAGCAGGGAGAAACAGGAACTCACTCTCTTGTCATTGGAGACACTAAGGAGGTAAGGTGTAGCTGTGGCTTGCTCCTCCTTCTCTCCGATCTCTCAGCATTTTCCTCTGTATCTGACTCCAGGTTTTTATTACTCAGACCAGCTGAGAACTCCATTTATATTTAATGCCAAGTTCCTGTTTCTCTCTGCTTAATTTCTGGTTTAAAAAAGTTTTGAATACATGGAGTGAATGAACATGAACAGCTGGGTTGGAATCAGGCACTTACTCCTAAATAAAGCAACCTTTGCCCGAATGTTAAGGTATAGAGTTGATCCTGATTCTAGGGAATGGAACAATAAGAACAGGTACGGAAGCCCCCAGATCTACGAGGCTTAGAGGATTGCTATGCCAAAATATAATGCAATCTTCTGCATTTTGGATATATATATTTATATATACATAATATGCACATAAATCCACATATATACATACACATAGATATATGTTAAACAGTTTAAAGTGAGGATTATGCTCATTGCAGGAGTCATAGGATGCCAAATAAAAAACTTAGTGCCAGGTATGGAACACCTCCCTGGGAGTTGTTTGTCAGAGATGTCCCAGAGACACAAAGCAATACTTCTGATTTGAATAAGTTTATCTGTATCCCTCTCTTCTTCAAAGTCATCCTGGAATAATCAGCAGAATGTAATTAAAAACACAATTCTGTGTTTGAAAAAAAAAAAAACAGTGACCAGTTCCACACCACAGTGTGAGAGGAAGGGAATGCCCAATGCAATGAACTATAGAGGAAAGCAAATAAAGATGAAGTCAGGACCCATATGAAATTGCTGAGCCTGTAGGATACCTGTTCCCCTAAGAAATGGGAGAACCCAACAAAAAAACTCCTAATTACCCATGTAAACAATGATATTGGAACATGCAGGGACGCAGAAGCTTTTTTGGTGCTTATATGGCACCTCAGAGAAATAGGAAGTCTGTAATTTGAAACAGAATCAGGTGTAACATCCACAAATGAGGCAATCTACTGAGTAGATGATGCAGTGTAGAGAAAGACCCTGAGCCTCAAGATGACATTGTTGGTCAACAGTAAAAAACACAGAGGCAAGGTGTCTCTGTATCCATACTTACTAATACTCACACAATTCTGTATTACACGATGTCCTATTACTATATTGCTTTATGAAAATTAAGCTCAGCTTAAACAAAAAGACCAAAAAGCTTTAGAATGGTAGGAGTTTATTTTGTCTCATTTAAAAGAATTTCAAGGATTTGTATGGTGACTTCATCTTCTAAAAAAGAACCAGGCTCCTAATTTTCTACTCTGCTCATGACTTCCTTCTTCAAGATCACCTGACAGCATTGGGTGCATTTGGAACATAAGTCATTACATCCATATTGCAACCTGTAGAGATGAGGATGCTCCCACCAAATACTTGTGCTTTACGAATTGTTAGCCATAGTTTAGTTACAAAACCATAACCAGCTACAAAGAAAACTAGGAATTTTAGGTTTCTAGTTGATATCATTACAATGAATAGAACTGGTTTCTGTTATAAGAAGAGAGAAATGGATGTTGGAGAATTGTGTAATTAGCAACCTTCTCTCTTCTATAGCCATGAACCAGAGAGAAGTCTTTGATTCTCAAGAGCATACATAACCTTGCCCTGTATCCTAAAGATAGCTAGTCAAAATGAACTGAACAAGATAAACAGTGAGGAGCTAGCACACACACTGCATAAAGTGATAAGCCAATAGAGGAAAGATGCAAGATAAACAAAGGGCTTGTGAAAATTGAACATTTACAAAGCAAAACTGCTGCTGTCAGGCAGATGAAACTGGGAACAAGTCTATTGCCATATAATCCAGTCACTTAATTCAATTTTTACATTTTAAATGTTTTTATTTAATTAAAATATAATTACACATTTTCCCCTCCCATTCCAGCCTCCTCTTCTTTAATCATTGTTGTGATGTATATGTATATGTATATGCATATGTATATGTATATGTATATGTATACACA
This sequence comes from Phodopus roborovskii, assembly GCF_943737965.1. NCBI lineage: Eukaryota > Metazoa > Chordata > Mammalia > Rodentia > Cricetidae > Phodopus > Phodopus roborovskii. The sequence continues at coordinate 5,727,084 of NW_026126417.1, read as the reverse complement.
CACACACACAAATGAATTTCCATGTGAATACAATCTACTGGGTTCATTCAGTATTACATATGTATATATGTTTCTAAGGCTGACAAAACTTTTAATATTCTCAAGGCAGAGATATAGAAAACAAATAAAGAATAGATATTGCTAAGAAGACTATGTGATATACAGAAAGTTGAACTAAAAATTGAGCAAAATAAAAGTTTTTTGGATAGACACTCAGTATTTAGCCCAGGCCATCTTCAAATTTGACATCCTCCTGCATCAGCCTTTTAAGTTCTGGGATTGTGAGCATATGACACCAAACTAGAGACGCTCATCCGAGTTAAAAAAAAAAAAAAAAAAAAAAGCATGGGTATTGGCCTCCTTGGGTTATAGGTATCTCATTCTACATGTAATTAAGATGGGATTTTAAAATAAAACATTAATAACAAAATCAAGTATATAGTATGCCAAGGGGAATTGATATAGGACAATTATGACCAAGATAAAATCTAGAAGTTACTTGATTTCAGGGGTAAAGAAAAAATCCTTTAGACATTAAAGCAAAATTATCAAGTCTCTAAGGCAGACAATAGAAATGTAGATAAGAATCTCACTTTTGATGTCTATACAGCATCATCTTGCATTAGATGATAGAGGAGCCATGGCTAGAAACAATAGCTTTTTGTTCAAGGACTTTAAAATATATAAACTAGAAGTCATATTTTTTTTTCAGGAAAGACCAGATGGTAAATAATTTTGGTTTTTGTGGGTCATACCATCTCTGTTAAGAACTGTTCTATTTCAACATTTTGCTTGAAGACAGTCACAAAAAGTACATAAATGATTAGGTATTATCATATTCCAATAAAACTTTAGTTACATAAATAGATAGCCTGCTGGACTTAGACTGTGGGCCATCATATGTTGACCCCTGAGCTAAACACTACTCAAGTGTAAAGGTGAAAGAAGTATTTTAAGTGTTGTGGGATATTAAGGGGTTCAATCCATATATTCTAAACTGTTAGAAGACAAACTTCAGTGGAGAAAGATAAATGAAGAAACTGACAAAGAATACTGCCAAGAAATAAGAAGCTAAAATATGCTGCAATACCTGGAGAACAGAAAAAAGAGACATACCTTCCAGCTTTTTGGCAGCAAGTGCTGCCTTGGAGGACCTGTGACGTGAAAGGATAATTCAAGAAATCAAGACATCTGTTGAAAGCCATAAAAATTATGATCAATTCTAAATACAGAAGCTGATGTCACTCTCCCAGAGCCCTTTCAAAAACATGTAGCAAGTCACAGGGATATTTGGATTGTTATCCCACAGAGACAGCTGAAGTAAGAACCTCGGTTTTCTCAGATGTGAAATCAGGGACTTGGATTTCACCTGAGTTTCCTCAGCCCTTCCTACTCAACAGAATAATAGCCACTTTTGGAAAATGCCTGTGTTTAAGGTCATGAAGCCCACACCAGATCTTTGAACTAGAGAAGGGAAAAGCACATAATTTTTAAGTTCTTCAAATATTCAGGAATGTAGTCACAGCAGAGAGAAGCACTAGCTTCAATTCATCTTTTTTGGGGTGGGAGTCAAGTTCATCAATCCAAATAATCCACAGATATAAACATACACTTAAAGAATTACCTCTTGCTTTCAAATGTGAATATAATCCATCGAAAAGACTGAACACTTAGTCAATTCTACAATGAGACATTGCTGTGCATCCTGTTCCTAGTAACCAGGATGTCTAGAGAAAACATAAAACCTAAATGCTACTCGAATGTAAAGGTAATTAAACTGGTAATTATTCATGAGTAAGGACAACATTAGGCTTATCCTTTCACAATGTAATTAGTTCCTTATTTCAGGGGGAAAAAAAGTGTCCCTGGCAAGCAAGTTGTAAAATATCAAAATGTTTTAAAAACCTGAGGTCCTTGTGATGGCATTTGTTTGCTTTTAAAGAGTTTGCCAATTCACCCAATCTCCAGTGTATTCTTCAAGCAGCTCATTTGCAACAATTAGCAAAGTCGTATTTGAAAACGTGAAGAAAAAAAAAATCCTAACGGAGAAACAAATTATTTTCTAAGCCCTCAAATCATAGATGATGAGAGAGTCAACAGTCCTGGGTCACTCAGAAAAATCCTGGCATGCACCTGTGGCTCCAAGGTGATCATAATTAATTCTGTTTCGCTACAGAATAATTTTCTAATGTGAGCAAGAAACTACTACTAACTCTATCCTGGATGCTGAAAATATTTAAGTGTGTGGTGTCTTTGTCAGAGCAGACTTAAGATCCACATACAGGAATACATTAATACTGCATCAGCCTTCACCATACAAAAACAAATGCACATAAGAGTGTGTGAAGTGGGGCTAAAGTATGCATTAGAGTAAAAAGTCAGTATTTAACATGGTGATTCGAGGTTATAATAAAGGATAACACTAGACAACCAAACTGGAGTTTCTGGCAAAGAGATCAAATGAGTTGAGTGGGGATGAGAAAGGTTGGCCTAAGATGGTGTGGAAAAAGCTAATGCAGGAGCCAAGTGTCTGAAAGAATAGACATGGTCTGGAGGAAAATGGTTTGAGAAGTCCCTGACAGCAGCCAGGGGAGGCATACTGTAGAACAACTTTGCCAAGGAGCTTCTGTTTCCTCCAACTGTTTGATTGAACTCACCACAAAGCTGCTTTAAAACATTACATTTCTGGCTTCTGAGTAGAATTGTAATTTGTATAAAAATGTTTAAGTGAAGTTTTCTTTTTCAAAGATTTTTTTAATTCATGCTTTCAATTAACTCAAACTGTTCAATTATGCTTTTAAAAATAACTTTCCAAATCAGGAAGTCTCATTGTCAAAAAAGACTAATCAAAAGTGTGATTGCCTTGAACTAGTGTTACTTGATTTTAGGAGATGCTTGTATGCTCGATAAAAAAATTACACTTGGTAGTCAAATAATCACACTAAGGACAATGTCAACATGCAAAATCAGCACTCTCTAAGTGAGTTGCATCCTTATCCACTCAATAAGTATTTGTTCAGCATTTTATGGAATCCTTGGTCTACTCATTCTGAGAATGGCTTATCCTTATGTCTACCATAGATGACAGGGACTTATTCATTAAATTATTAATAGTAGCCTATGAGTCCATAGAAAGATGAGTGCAAAAGTCCCGGCTCTCAGTTTCCAAAGTTTCCTTTCAATGTCCTCAGAAATTCCACTTTTACTTCCTAGAGTCTAAAGAATGTATTCCTTTAAAATAAATTACAGATTCCATAAGCTAATTTCAATAGATTTCTTTTTGGTGCAAATCAACATTGCAAATGAGCAGAAGCTTCTGTTAACTAAAATAAATAATAAAGGTGGGCTTGATGTATTGATACATGAAGCAGTGACATTTTTCTGTCATTTGATAGAAAAAAATCCTATCAAGAATATGACAGCAAAGGGAATTTCTTCTACAAAAATGTAGATTACTGAAACACAGGTGTGGCAGGGGGAGTCTAGTAATTGGTAAGTTGAAGTCTTAGTGGAAACTCTTCATTTGATAGAGGAAGCATAAGAAAGACAACTAATTAAGAATACAATAGGGAGAAACATATTCAACACTTACAGAGGTATGTTAAGTTATACGGAGCTGATGCCTTCCTAAGATATATAGGCAGCCTTAATATGTAGTCATAGTGTATTCGTAATTACATATTGATAGCCCTAAACTTTCTTTCATGGAATGCATATGGACATAGAAACCTTATTCCAATGGACATACCGACCTTTAAATAAGTATTTCAATTTACTTTTGGTGACATTGACTGTTGCTTGATCCAAAGTAGCCACTTTTGTCCTTAATACAGTGTTTATAAAATTATTTGAGTATTAAATCACTTTGTAGTCATTTTGTAAAGATACAAATGGAGAATGAAAAGGCTAACATATCAGTACTACTAAGAGTAATACATTTCTTCCAAGCTTATTAAAATTAAAGCCAAAATTGAAAACATTGGATGTGTCGAAAGTAGATTTGGAGCTCTAGTTGTGTCTCGTGGTATAGAAAGTTGTTTGTGAGAGTTCTAGATCAATCCATTAAAAAAATAACATGGCTGATCTCTGGCTATCAAATGAACTCACTGAGATTAACCAGCCAAACTAATGGTTCTAAAGGGGAAAAAAATGATATCAGAAAAAAAATATAAGAAGTTAGAACTACAATCAATTTTTTTCCTACAAAAGTTGTGATAGTTTTTCCAGGCTTAAAGATTCCTTATTGCTCTGTAAATAGAGCCCACCATTATACTGAGTCTATTGCCTGGAATCTGTGCATTCAGTTCCTTACACAGACTGAGGAAACTATTGTTCACTAAAATAGTGGATTGCTTCCTTGACAGCATAGACACAAATATAAGCTATACATTCCCATGAAACTACAACTTGACACTTACTAGAAGTTCTTTGCAATATAACAGAAATTAGTTAAAAACTGTTTTTTCTATGACTGTGTTATCTCTAAAATAATAAATGATACATTAACAATGATGCTGTTTTGGACCACCTCTGACTAACAAAGAAGGATCGAATGGTTAACATGACATCCTGGAATCTGTAATAAGGAAAGGAAATACAGGGCAGGAGCTGATATGTGTTGAAGATTTAAATTTATCAAAGGCTTTAAGAAAATAGGGTACCTGAACAAGGAGGAGCCAATGGACCCCCGTACTGTTAGCTGGGAATCCAGCATTGGACTTACTCAGACCCCCTGAGCATGGGTCTCAGTTAGAAGGCCTGGGCAGTCTAAGGAACCTCTGACAGTAGAACCAGGATGTATCCCTGGTGCACAAAAGGACTTTGGGAGCACATTTCCCATGGAGGGATACTCCCTTAACCTAGAGGCAGGAGGGAGAGCCTAGTCCATACAAATGACTTGACAGATTTTGTTGTTCCCTCCTAGAAGGCACCACCCTTCCTGTGGAGTGAGGGGGGAAATGGGATGGGGGGGCATGGGAGAGAGGAAGAGGGAACTGGGATCAATATGTAAAATAAGAATAAATAAATAAGAAAGAAAAAAAGAAAGGAAGGAAGGAAAGAAGGAAGGAATGAAGAAAGAAAGAAAGAAAGAAAGGAAGGAAGAAAGAAAGAAAAAGAAAATAGGGTACCACTTTGAAGGCAAAGGGAGGCAGATCTCTGTGAGTTCAAGACTAGCCTGGTCTACAAGAGCTAGTTCCAGGTCAGCCTCCAAAACCACATAGAAACCCTGTCTTGAAAAAACAAAAACAAGGAAATAGGGTACTATAACACAGAAAAGAAAGCACCCAGAAGCATAGTTTTGAAGCCTTAGTGTGAAGCCCTAGTAGATGCTGACACTGAGCAAAATATTTAATGTCCTTAAACCTTAAAGTTCCCAGCCTCCGGCTGTAGAGACCATGAAGTGATGATACACACCTTTAATCCCAGAAGCCATAGAGCTAGGTGGTGGTGGTACACACTTTAATCCCAGGACTCAGGATTAAGAGGTAGATGGATCTCTGTTAGTTCAAGACCACACTGACTACATGAAATTGATCCAGTTTAAAGAAACAGCTCACACAAAGGTGATCTCAGCACTTGGGATCACATGCCTTTAATCCTAGCACTAAGGAGGTAGAGACAGGAAGATATGACTGGGTGGAGAAAGGAATATGAGGAGGAGGAGACAGGAATTCAGAGCCTTTTGCCTCTGAGGACTTGTGGAGACAGGGTTGCTATTTCAGATGAGTAGAGGTAAGATATACTGGCTTGGCTGCTTTGCTTTTCTGATCTTCCGCTTGAAGCTTGAACCTCATTATCAGTTTTTGAGTCATTTATTTATAACGCTATAGTTCCCAATGAAGTAAACCTCTCTAAGCATATTTGTTTATTTTTTCAATTGGGAAGTTTTGGCTAGGGTTATGGCTTAAAAGTAGTGCATTTTCTAGCATGCACTAGGCCCCAGGTCTAGTGCACAGTGCCACAAAATGGAGCAAGTATCAGAGGATATATCACACCTACTCCTTAGGAGATGTAAGAATGTTTGTGGAAAATACTTAGCACCTGTTTAGCATATAGTAAGCACCTTAATCATCATATATATCATTTCTTGGACCCCAGCAGTCAAGAAAAGGGAAGTGGGGGATTTGTGAAAGAAGCTAGTCTCTGATTTAACATGAATATAAGATTTTTTAAAAAGGTGGCTAAGAGTGAATACCAAGGCAACCACCATGTTTAAGAATAGAGTTTTAAAGCTAGTGATCAGAAAGCAATGAAGTTATGTGTGTGATGCATATGTGAATGTGTGTTTACATGTCTGTAAGTGTGCACACATGGAGGCCAGAGGTTGGCATTGACAATCTTCCACACTTATCCATCTACTTTTTCCTCAGTGTGCAGATCTTCAATAGAATCCAGTGATCACCAACACAGCTAGTCTTCTTACCAGCTTGCTCTAGGGATCACCCATCTCTACTTCCTAGGCTGTAATTCCAGGAAGATGGCCCACAAATCTGGCACATATGTGGGTTAAGAGGATCTGAACTCTGGTAGGTTTTTTTGTTGTTGTTGTTGTTTTGTTTGTTTGGTTGGTTGGTTGGTTTTTTTTTTTTTTTTTTTTTTTTTTTTTTGGCTTGAATGGTTAAGCACTTTAACCACTAAACCATCTTCCCAGTCCTTGAAGTTACATTTCTAAAGATACAGGGATTTGAGCTACACATTGAGGAGGCACATGGCCTTTGAAAACTATTATGCAAAAATTATCAGATGAAAAAGAGAAGCAGGGTCTTTTCCTGCCAACCTGGTCCCACCACCACGCCAGCCCCAAATAACACACAGAGACGCTATATTAGATATAATTCTGTTGGCCTGTTACTATTTTCTTATTGGCTATCTCTGTCTCAAATATTAACCCATTGCTATTAATCCTGGTATTTCCACATGGTCTTATCTTAGTGGAGAGAGGTCCTGGCATTCTTCTCTCTCCATCCTCCATCTTGAAACTCCTCCCTACTACTTCCTCTCTTCTCCTAGTCCCGCCTATCTTGCTTTCCTAATGGCCAATAGTGCTTTATTCATTAACCAATATGAGAAACATATTTACAGAATGACATCTCCCATCATGGCCTGGTGGCACTCAAGACTCCAGAGGCAGAAATAAGAAGTCTGTGAAATTTCAAAATCAGCCTGTGAATTCTAGCCAGGGCTAAACAGTGAAGTCATTCTATTTGAGGTCTACATCTGAAGAAGAGTCTTTAGTAGAATGGAGAAGAGGAATCCAGGCAAAAAGAAGCTTGCATCAAACAATAGGATAGAAGAAAGTAAACAAAAGCATCGTTAGTCCTTTACAAGAATTCAAATATCAAAATCTGGAGACCAGGAGTTCTCTTTCAGCCATTGTAAGTACAACTAATGGACACTGATATAAAGATGAAGCTATGAAACTACTCCAATATATATATATATATATGGAAGTAGAGAGATGCCTCTTTAAATAAGTTATAGATTCTATTGTGCTTTATAAAGCATAGTTTATTTTGTTGCATTCTCATGTGGAATATTCAATTATTAAAATCATGTAAGATGCTCTTAAAGCTGGCCAGTCATTGATAGAGATCATCCCAGGGTGGTGGCGATACATACATACCTTTAATCCCAGCACTCAGAAGGCAGAGGCAGGTGGATCTCTGAGTTCAAGGTACACTTGGTCTACAGAGAGAGTTCCTGGATGTCCAGGGCTACACAGAGAAGTGCTGTCTCAAAATAAATAAATAAATAAAAATTGCTTCACTTTCTGAATTATATACATATATGAATGCAATCTAAATGAAGTCATGGAATAATAGGGGAGGCAGAGCCACTACTTGAGATTCCTCATCATCAAATGAAGCTTCAGGACTGGGAATGGGTTACATTGAATTGTGTTGTTAGCCAAAGAGTTTCATGGGAACTGCAAACAAACAGCTGCTGCAAAAACTATAGGTTGTTCTCCACAAAATGATAACAAGGCCCTATTCCTGAAAATAATACCTACATAACTACTCCTAAGGGTAGGCTGCATGTCCAGCAGTAAATGGCCAAAAAAAAAAAAATGAATTCAAAGGCATCTTTAGAGATTCTTTGTCTCATAATGTATTATTAGGCTTCTTAAATTTTTTTGTTTTACTTTTACTTATATTTATTTATTTCTATTTACCCTACAGGTTTTGTGTATATGTAATTGTTTACAGTTTTATATTTTTGTGAGATTTCTGAATGAACAAATGAGTGTATCTCGGAGTCTATACCTATTTCTGTGTCTTTTCTTGGGCTCTTTTCTGTTTGTCTTGTACTATTCTGATTGATTTGTTTTTATTTTATATTATTATATTATACTATATTATATTATTATCCCTTAGATGCCTGTTTGTTTTCTAACAAGAGATAGGGAGGGGGTAGATAGAGATGGTATGGGAGGTAAGGAGGACCTGGGTGGAGTAGAGAGTGCGGACCCCATAATCAGAATATATTTATGGAATACAATCAATTTTCAGAAAGAGAAAAATGAAATAAAACTCTTGCTTCATCTTAGCAAAAACTGACAGGTATGCATCAACAGTAATCTTACTGATCCAACAAGAATATCAATGTTTATTATGAGTCAAGGGAACTGAGAATATAAAACTGATCCTGTCCGTTTATAGTGAGAAACACAATCATATGGGCTGCCTCATTGGTGTTCAAAACAGCATTTGAAATACCAAAACCAGGGCACTAGAGAGATAGCTCAGCTGTTCTTTCAGAGTAACTTTGTTTCCTAGCGCCCATGTCTTACAGCTGCCTATAACTCCTACTCCAGAGGATCTGACACCCTCTTCTGGTCTACATAGGCACTCACACAAATGTGCAAATGCCCACATACATACACGTAATTAAAAATAAACTTTTAAGTTTTTCTTTAAAGAAATATCAAAGGTTTGGGGAAGAAACGCCAAAAACATGTACAACAAAATGGCTGTTTGAAAACACAGATGAAACAGTAATTGTAAACTAATATATCAAAAGAAAAAACAAAAGACAAAGGCTGTAGAAAAAGGTAACGACTTAGATGGTACCAAAAGTCAGAAAAAAACCTCTGACAAACCAGAAGAGACTGAAACCTTAATACCCAGTACAGTGAAGCTCTGGGGTTCCAGCTGGAGGCAGCCATATTCAGAAGGCAGTCTCAGAGAGACTCACCTTCAAAAAGTTACTAGAATTATGTCAGGTATAATATAGGAGGGAGGGTATAAAAACCCTGTGATTTGGATGAAAGAAAATAAGCATACAGTTTAAAAAAAAATAGATTGAGTACTATGTAACCAAGAATTTCAAGTTCAATGCTAGACTGCCATGGTTCATTTTAAGATTTAAAAAGTGAGGTAGATGTGTTTGCAAAAGCTATTGAGGAATATCAATAGCTCTGAATTCCTGAAAAGGGAAGTTGAAGTTCGCTAATTTTTTTTTAGGCTCCCAGACACTTGTATTAGAACTTAAAAGAAAAACAAGTCAGGGAAGCTGTAAATGTCAACAGCTCCCCAGAGAAAAGGATAAAGGGGAGGTATGGGAAAGCCATGCATTTGAATGAAGCTGCCATGGAGGTCATCTTCATGGCTAGGAGAAGAGCTTCAGACAAAGAATGAGAAAGTTTGAAGTACCAGAGAAAGCATAATTACACTCTGGCAGCTGAAAGAGGCAGAGAAGAAGAAAAATACAAAGGTTACATTTGTCTATGTAGATCAGAAAAGTGGACAGACTTCATCACCCACATGACAGTAAGTGACTGCTGAATTTAATTAACTTGATTAACTCTAAGCAATCTAATAGCTGCCTTTTACTGACCACGTAATTTTTACACATACTACTTCATCTAACTATCACATTTACCCTATTAGGAAGGAAAAATTATTACCACCACTTTAAAACTGAGACTTGATGTTTTGTAAAGTGGGCAAGTTCAAAATGCCAGATAAGTATTAGAATTTAGATTTACATCAGTAACTCCATATATTAAAGATGCTTATCCAAAGTAAACTATATCCCCTTAATTGTGGAGGAAATAGAAACCAACAAACATATTTTAAGAGGCAGAGATAAAATATAGCACCTGTATGTTTCTTACAGAACTGGGTTCAAATTCATCATGTGTTTGAGGATAACCTTGAATGCCAGACCATTCCGCCTCTGCCTCCCAAGAACTGGTATCTATAGTGACCTTGCTGTATGTTCTATACTCCTTATTTACAACATAGTTCAGTATGTATATTGAAGCTGTTTACAATTTCAGTTTTAGGATTCAATAGGAAACACTCCCTTTTGTTTTCTTTTTTTCATTTGATTGTTCTTTTTTGAGACTCGGTTTCATGGCAAATCTCTTACTATCCTGTACCTTGTTCTGTAAACCAGGCAGTTTTTGAACTTAAAGATGCATCTGTTCTTCTGCCTCAGTCCTGGGATTAATGGAATATAGAAATATCAGTCTGCAAATTGTTAACAGCACTGCTTGAATGCTCTTAATAGATTAGACAAATTATTATATTGATTAAATGATGGATCTATAAACAGAAATCAATCTCTTTAATGACATTAAAGTCAAATGATATCAAATAAAAAAGGAAGAAGAAAGGAAGGATGGAGGGAGAAGAGAAGGAAGGATTAAAAAGGAAGAGGGAGGGAGAGAGGAGGGAGGGAAGTGGAGGGATGCAGGGAAGAAGGGAATGAACTGCTTAGTCTCTGTGGATGTTGAGTCTAAATGTGGTTTAACTAGGTCTCAGATCTGTTCAAGGTCTGACAGGGCCGCATTTGAGGTACCAATGTGACTACACTTTACCTAGAGGCTTTCAGAAGAAGAATCTGCTTCCATGCTTATTCAAATTATTTGCAGAATAAATTGCTTTATGGTCATTGATACAAAATATAGCTATCACATCAAAGGGAAAAAGACTTTCATATATGGCTTATTCTGAGCTATATGTGAGTGATATGGCCCCCAAACAGATTCAAGAACTTTTTATCATTCAGAACAAAAGAAAAGCATAACTCAGGTGAACACACTTCATGGCAATCTTAGTTGTAGTTCGAACATAATATCTGGTGACATTCTTAGCTTTGGGGTTGGTAAAAGCAAGTGTTCTGCTAAACTAATACATCCCAGAGGCTGTCCATGATAGTTGAAAGGATGTTAGGTCAGATGGGGAGCTGAGTGTTACATGACTGTTGCAGAAGCTAAAGATAGACTAAGATAATTTTGACTCTGCATCTCCATTCTAACCCCACAAACATGAACGTCTAGTCAGTCAATCAGCCACGTAAGAATATTCAACATAGGTATGGCTTCTCTTCTGGGAGCTTCAGTTGACATTCGAATATAACCAATGTCTCTTTTTGGTAGCTCTGTGCTGGGAACATGTCTGATATACTAGGAGTTACTCTGAAGTCCTTGACATACACTCCCCCCTCTCACAGCATTCTTGTTCATTTCCCCAACACAAACACAGGAACATCTGCTTGGCATCTCTGGGCTTAGACAGTTTAAAGCCATCTTTTAAGGGGTTGAATCCTAAGAAGAGGCTCACGGAAGATAGTCACCTTTGACTGATACAAAAATTGAGATCAGGGACCTTAACTGCATCTTCAAAATCTCTTTATCTTTGTCGTATAATGTAATTTTAGCATGGTGACACTCTTCAAGTTCTTATGTCTCATACACTCTGAAGGGAAAGCAATTACATGGGGATTGCTATTCAAGGGAGTCAAGAAATCTTGCTGCACATTACAGAGTTCAACACTGATTTGATTCAAGGAGGAGAGAGACTGGACTAAGCTTTCAGCCTAAATAATTAAGATGTGATGTCATTAACACATATGACACACAGGAGGAAAAGAAGGTTAATGAGAAAGATAATGAAATTTGCTCAGGGGAGCTCATCCTAAGGTACCAGTGGCACGTCCATTTATCCTAAACCAATTGAATTAGTTTGTGTCAACAGTACCTAATGTTTAATTAAATGGTATGGAAATTGGGATCATACATCTAGAAGTCATTCTATTGTTTGTAAAGGATACAATATTTTAAAAAAAATACTCTAATAGCCACGGATTTGAGAAACAATTAACAATTTAATTAGAGTTTACATTCTTTTCTTCTTCTTCTTCTTCTTCTTCTTCTTCTTCTTCTTCTTCTTCTCCTTCTCCTTCTCCTTCTCCTTCTCCTTCTCCTTCTCCTTCTCCTTCTCCTTCTCCTTCTCCTTCTTCTGCTTCTGCTTCTGCTTCTGCTTCTTCTCCTCCCCCCGCCCCCTGTGACTGTCTGTCTGTTTAATTGAGTTGTTCTGATAAATGTTCTTGGCAGGCTGTTTTTCTGAGAAATAGCCAAACCTCTCCCCCCACACCCACCCAGGAATGTTTATCTTAAAATGTATCCAGTAATAGCTGAATGAGTTGTTCAATAAGTAGATAAATGAAATACCCAAAATAACCAAGGAAATATTAGGGTTATGCTAATATACACTGGAGTAAGTAATCTAAACTCTTACTTTAAACCTATTATCCTGTAGCTTTTGGATTTATGCAGATCACACAGTCTATGGTTCCCACAGTGAAATGTTCAGTATATAGAAAAATAATTTCTGCTGACTATCTCCTTACTGCCAAGTCCCTTCTTGGAAGTTTCACAAATGTTAGCAGTTCACTTGTTCTTCTTTTGGGAGTAGAGATGTGTTTATGTGTGTGTCTATGTTGTGTGTATGTGTGTGTGTGCGTGTATGATATATGTGAGTGTGGGTACACATGTGCTATAGTATATACATGAACATCAGAGGACAGCTTATGGGAGTCCACCTTGTTCTGACTAGGGCTGTTTTGTTGCTATCATTACACTCAGCTGCATATTCCAGACTAGCTATTCCATGAGCTTCAACATGATTCCACTCTCTGTGCTGAGGTTCCAGGTGCATGCTATTGGAGCCAAGGTTTTATTTGGGTTCAGGGCATCCAAATTCAGGTCATCAGGAGTGCATTGCAAACACATCTACCACTGAGCCAGCTGCTGGGCTCTATTTCACTTCATTCTAACAATGCTGAACTAAGATAATAGATAACACAGTTGAGGCTGAGCAACTAAACACTTATTTCACTTAACCTAGGAAGTAGGAACAGCCTGGTTTCAGAGACAAGTGTATCTTATTCCTTATAACTTGCTTCCACTGTTGGCCTTTCTTTAATCCTCAAATTAGGTGCAACTCCACATACAAAGCCTTCATGACCAGTATCTTGGCCTTCCAATTCTGTATTAGATGCATGTTCCTATCACCATGTCACTAGTTAATGTCAATATTGAGTAAGGGCTGGAGGACCAGGACTGCATAAACTGGATTCAAACCAGAAGCCTGTGTTCTCATCCTAGTCTTATACTTCATAACCTTACAAAGTTGCAAAGCATACCAACCCTCAAGCTTTTTTTCAGTAAAATGGAGTTAATATTGTTCTAGAGATGCCAGGCTCCAGGGATGATTTGGGGGAATGACCTAGTGAATATAAACCCATCGTAGGATACTATTCTACTCATTACACTAGCTTATAACTACCTGCTTACTTTTCTGTTTGATAAAGAATTTTTAGAATCATCCTTTAGACAGAGATTATGCATTTATTTGTTTGTTTGATTGGTTTATTGTTTATTAGTGTGATTTTTTTCTCAGAACCCAGAACAATGCCTATGTTCTAGATGGCAGGTATAGAAACTACTGCTAAGAAAGGGAAGGAAGGAACAAAAGAAAGGAGCAGGGGAAGGGACAAAGTGAAGAGTAAGGATACTATTGCTTTTCCTCCAGACAGTGTTCAATAAAGGCACAAGAATGCATGAAGAGGGAAATAAACCATTGCTTCCCTGGAATTATATCTAAGGCTCAGAAACCTTGGAAAGTGGAGTTTGTTATATTTTTAATGCCAAGTGTGATTAGAAATCCTAATGGTTCAATGGTGCTTGGACAAAGGTAAAGCCTAGGCAGTCTTTCATCACAAGTAAAAGTTTTTCCTCTTCAAGAGAAATAATTACTACCCTTGGTCCTGCAGCCTAAGAGAAATGTGCTAAGTATGAGAGACCTCTCTGTTACCCCAAAGCTGCCTAAATGAAGAAGTCACTTCCAGCCAGCCATTAACTGCAGAGTTGCAATGAAAAATGCTCATGGCCCGCATTTCTTATCTGATTCATCTGATTTATGCCTTCTACCTCTTTGTCACCTTCAGCTTTTAGCAAGGCAGGTCTGTCATTTCATTTCTGGGAGAAGGACATTATTTGTTTTGATTGTCTATTATTTGAACGCACTCAAAGCCCTGCCTATAAATGAGAGTAAAATGTCCAGACACAATTTTTTTAATTAATATAGGATCACACAGTTTGAGCATGCATAGGCACATCATAATAAAAGAAGATTGTTCCTATTTCTCATTGTTCTTATTAAAAAAAAAAAAAAGGCAAAGTTCCAGGTAAAATGCAAATAAGGCAAAAGTAACCACAGAGAAGAGAGATGAGAATCAAGATGAAGAGCCCTATTCATTAGTGATGCAAAAATCCATTATTAGAAACACATCTCCCTGGACAGCCTTGTGGATGCTGCATAATTCACCAGCCCCCTGTACTTAGGAAGTGATGGTTAAATATTGAAAATCTGATTGGAAGACGGAAGTGGCTTCCTGCTCTTTCCTGTAATTGCCTTGTCTGACTTTTCCCGTGAACAATGTATCACTGGGATTTCTGACTGTGATAGAGTGAGAGCCCTGCCCTGAAGGTTAAGACTCTAACTCCACAGGACCTATCTGACAGAGGACTTCATACATCTCCTCTGCACCTGTCATCCCTTCATCCCCCATTGAGCCCCAGGGTATTCTGTGAGAGGGAGCCTGTCCCCAGCCCATCTCCCTCCACGCTACTGCCTCTTACACATTACAGCAGCCTAATGAGTTGAAAAGACAGCACCAACCAGGGCTTCTTATTACAATCACATTCCATTTTCTTCAAATAAACCCTACTCAGAACAAAAGCAGAGCCTTCTGGGCACAGCCTTTGTTGTGGATGTTTAATCATAACATTTTGGTGGAACCGGGGATATTTTTGATGATTGCTTTCAAGTAATTGTTATATACGTGCTTGGCAGATGATGTAACTGCACATTGTTGCTGTGCTTTTTGCTCCAATGCTTCATGCAGTGTGGTTTTCTATGACATTATACTTCACAAATGTGGACAGAAGCATTTCCCATGACCTTAACCCTGGCAAACAGAATGTTTTTATGTATTTCCCAGTTAACGTTTTTAAGGCTGTTTTTTTTTTTCAGAAGACAACCCCCTGTGCTTTTTCACTATTTGTACTTCCTTACTTTGTACTTCCATTTAACTGTTTTAGATATTTCAGGAATGCTATAACACTAATGAAATGTTAGAAGGAGAAAAGTAATGTAAACACATATAGGCTCCAGTTTTTAAGGGCATGTTTTAGACATGATGGCTTCCTTTAAGCTATACCTTCAACTAAAATGGTAGGAAACACCTTCTGAGGCATAAAATGTTGTCCAAAAGAATGTTCAAGCAAAAACATGTAGAATAAGGTGATGTCTAAGTACAGATATGACACTCCAGCAAGGAAAGTTAATGATGTATCATGCCACTCTACAATAAACACGTGATTATTCTTTTTGTTTGTTTGTTTTTCAAGACAGGGTTTCTCTGTATTGCTTTGGAGCCTGCTCTTTAGACCAGGCTGGCTTTGAACTCAAAGAGATCTACCTGCCTCTGCCTCCCATGTGCTGGGGTTAAATGCGTGCACCACCAACGCCCAGCTATACATGATTATTCTTAAAGAATTGATCCACAAAAGGTACAATAGACTTGTCTTCCTCTTTATCTGACTATGCAGTGACTGCCCTGTTCCCATCAAACTCCAGCTCACCATCTTTTACAAACCTAACACCATGCCTCAGTTAAGTGGTGGAATTCAGACAGAGACAGATGTTTCATGTAGAAATTTTCAAACAATCTGTGACCATCAATTCCATGGTGGAATATTTAGAAATGAGTGATGAAAGAAATTATGGCCAAGCTTCTCTATCAAGAGTTCACGTAACTGTATTAGGAAAGACCATTTAGAGGGAGCATCTGCCACAAGGATGAATTTCCTCCCTGAGGATGAAAAGAACAAAGAAAAGTAAACAGGTTTGAGACCAAGAATTCCTGAAAGTCAATCAAGGAATACTTTTTAAATTTATTATGGCTGCCAACTACATATACATCAAAAGTTTACTTAGTGTTATATGCAAGACTATTGCCAATATGATTCAGGGAGAAGTTCACAAGGGCATTTTAAAGATCTTCAATATAAACCAAAAACAAAAAGCAAAAACGATTTTACTAAAGAGGCAGAGTCCAATGTACCCAGAGAGAAGCAGTGGTGTAAAAAGATATACCATGTTATGCCTAACACTATAACGTTTTATGAATTGTTACAGCCACTAGTTACTCTGATCTGTTTGCAAAACTGTTACTATTAGGCACACTGCCATAAATGCAGTAGCAAGTCAAGTACATTAGTATAACATTACACGAAATTATCCATTCACGTGTGTAATTTGAGTAGAGATTTCACACCTATGGCTGAGCTTCAAGTAAAAAAAAGAAATCTTCTAGAGAAAAAAAAAAGTTTTGGAACTATGAGTTCTCTAAAGGAAGTGGCAGCTCAGAATGTCCTTTCTTCAGTAAAGATTCCTGCTAGGTTGTTTTGTTTTACTTTTCTAATGTCCAGCTAACTTTATGAAGTTTTTAAAAGTTGCATTATAAATAAAATATCTATAACAAGATCAAATTTTTTTTTCATGAGTTGGAAACTGGAAGTCAGTGGTCTAAGTTGAGACAGTAGGGTCCTCATTCCTCCCAGCATCAAACAGCCTCTGTTGGTGATTTGCTTACGTGGGGAAGGGATCTTTAGTCCTTCCAGCATCAAGCAGCCTCTGTTGGAGATTGGCTTATATGTGGAGGAGGGGCTCTGTCAAGCCTGCCTGGCAACTTATTTTTTCTCATTTTTAATCTTTTCAGCTTTGATGATGTCACATACAGACTCTGTTACTACCCAGTTTGTGGCTTTGGGGGTTGAAATATAACTAGACAATTTCTTAACTTTTCAATTTTATAAAGACCCTTAAAATATAATTTGCAAGAAAACATCCTACTTCAAGTGCCATTATCATTTCAATTAACTATTTTCTCATTTTTGCTTATCATCCTGAGTTCTAAGGAAACAAAACAAAATCTGAATAGGTGGAGTGTGTATACCTGCTAACATAAGCCTTCTTCCCATGCATTTTTACCAACGCTGTGCAACATTGAAGAACACTGGCACTGATATTGGTAAGTTACACATACTCCGATGACCAACCAGGTAGCCCTGGTTAAACCCAGTGATTGCAAAAACAACAAACAAACAAACAAACAAAAAAAAAACAATGACATGATAATGGAAAGGGGACTTACTAGGAAGACATGAGTCATTGGGGGCTAGAGGAGAATAAGAGGGGTTGGAGTGGTGAGTGTGCTAGAATGTACTATGAACATATCTGAAATTGTAAAAGGATAGCTTTTTAAGAGCACCAGTTTTGAAAACAGGCAGGGATAAGACTGGAACATTCTTAAGTTTGGTATACCTGATTATTTTTTTTAAAAAAGAATTATAACTTCTAATTTTGAAACAGTTTTAGACTCACCAGAAAGTCTACAAATAGTACAGATAGTCTCTGTTTATCTCATTTCTCACAATAAGAGCATCTTAGGCCAAGTATTTTCAGAACAAAAAGCTGACATTGGTGCGATTCATTCTCAAGAACATAGGTCTTGAGATTTTCCCAAGTTTTCTACAAATTAGTTTTGAGTGCTATGTGCTATGTGCAATTATTTTTGTAACTGGTGTGACTACTGGGATATAACATCAGGATCTACAAATATTTTGTCACCATAAAGAAACTCCTTTAAGGTACGTGGCTTTTCATTTCTTCTGGAAAAACACTCATTAGAGATATTGGTCATGTGACATGCTCTTCATGTTTAACTTGAAAAAGAAACTGTCAATTTGCTTTTCAAAGTGCTAACACATTTTACATCCCATGTCAACAGTTAGCATTAGCACATAGCCTTTTATATTCTGATTGTTTGACTACATGTGTGATAATAGAACGTGTAACCTTAATTTACATTTCCCCAGAGGACAATTATGGTGAGTGGGTTTTCATTTGTTTATTTGCTGTTTGATCCCTGACAATGAAAAATTAGAATAAGAGTTGAGCAGAGAGCCGTGACTAGCCGTTGTGAGATATAACAAAACTAAACCAAGGAAGTAGGAATGTTTATACAAAAAAATAAGTTATTTTTTAATGGGCTTAACTTGTCATCTGGATTTAATGTTATCATGGAATAGTCATTAAGAGACTAAAGCCTGGTAGGCTGCAAAGTGAAGCTGGGAGACCCTTATCTGGAGATAACTGTTATCCTTTGCTTGTGTGACAGGACTGAGTGCTGGGGTCACTGGACACAAAGAACACAAGAAGAGAAAGGAAAAGCTGCACGTAAGTAAATAAAGGATTTGGATTTTAGATAGACTCCATTTTAAGATCTTCTGCAGCAGTTAGGTGGAGAGATCCACTGGGTAGGCCCAACAAATGATAGATTTCTGAACAAAAACTGTACAATTGAGACTAAACATAGACAAACCTCTAGGAGAAAGAAAAGAGAGTTATCATGTCTTCCCATATCAGAAATATACTGAGCTGGAGATATGGTTCGGTGGGTAAAAGCACTGGCTGCTCTTCCAGAGGATCTGGGTTCAATTTCCAGGATCTACATAGTGGTTCAAAAAAATCTGTAACTCCAACTCCAGGAGATCCTACACCCTCTTCAGGTCTCTGTAGACATCAAACTCACACTGTGGTATACAGACATACATGTGTAGGTAAAACGTCCATACATATAAAATGTAAAAACAATAATAAAAGCTAACTAAATAAAAAAACAAAAAAAAAAAAAAAAAAAAAAAACCAGTCTGTTCAGATAGGTAATAAAAAGCAGTCTTGGAATTCTTAGAAAATGAAATTAATCTGGTAGGCATGATAGTACACACCTTTAATCCCAGTACCCAGGAGGCAGAGACAAAGGTAAATGTTGCTATGGAAGTTTGTAGTCAGCCTGGTTTACATTGTAAGTTCCAGGCAAGCCAGGAACATAATGAGACCCTGTCACAAAAGGAGGTTGAGGCAAGGGGTCAGAGGTTCTACTTTAGCCTGGGCTACATTGTGAGACTCTGTCTCAGACAACAGCAACAACAAATATAAACCTGATCATATTCTTCACTTTCTATTTTCAAACAATTCCCTATGTGGTTTTATAGACTAATGTCTACAATAAAAGTTATCTGTACAGGTTCCAGTGGTAATTTGGGTTTCACAGCTGTATAAATTTTTGCTCTATCATGGGCTACCAGCTTTGCCACTGTCATGTGAAAGTGTCTATAAGCAAAATGAAGTAAACATGTGTGACCTGTTCCAAGGACATCTTCTTTAAAAAATAAAGCAGCAATGGACTTATCCCCAGAGTCAGTTTGATACCTCTGGACCAGAAGAATGAAGTGCTTCCTTTCTTTTTGTTGGATCATTTGAACTGAAATTCTAGATGTGGAACTCTCAGAAAAGTTATGTTGCTAAGAGTGAGACTCCTTATACAAAGGAGCAAACTGGACTATGGATATCAAGAGCGAGGCTTTGCTTGGAAGAAATACCTGTGTTAGCCCTTGGTACATCAATATAGTGTGAATCCAGAGCTATGGAAGATACTGGTGGAAGAGAAGTCAACATTGGGGCACTGACAAGGCTAACTTCCAACCTCAAGTCTTAACACTGTTTCAAGGGCTACTCGTGAACTCAGAAGTAGCAGTGCTGACATGAACCAGAGTGGACTAAGTTAGCAGTGGGTATCTGAGTTATGGAAAAGTTGTAGCAGACTCCTGACAGGTACAAATGAAAAATAATGTGGATAGAAGAAGAGTAAACAATCAAGGGAAACAAGCAGGGTCAATAGGAAGAACCCAGAAGGTTGATTCCATGCCCATGGAAACACTCAGGAGGGACTACATGACTCTTTGAAGAGCAGCAACTTTTAAGTCAGAGTAACATAGGCATAAAAGGGAGTTATAGCTGCATTTATAGCACAAGCTGGTGAGATAAGAGTTGAAGAGCAGCATGAATAACACTTAAAAACATCAGCAATTCAAAAATATATTGGAATTGTGTTTAACCTAAATTGTTCTAGTATTAATAAAAATTGGGGAGTCAAAATTTGAGATAAAAACCTGATAAATCCAAAGAACAGCAGGAGAATAATGAGCTAGTCCTACTCTCCACATTTTCCAGATTGAATCATTTCCAAGCCCCTCCTCCTTCTCTGTGTCTGTCTTCCTCTTCTGAGTCGGCCATAAAACTCTGTGTTCCATTCTGGCTAGCTAGACATGGACTCTGCCTTCCATACCAAGGTCCAACTCCATTGGTAGTTTTGGAGTGACAACACAAACAAATCTCCCACAACAGAATTGATTTTTGTTCATCTAAACATCACCTCTACTCATGTGGCATGCACAACTATTTACATAGTTAAACTGATTCCATGCCAACCTTTCCCATTTAGGTTTAAAGGTTGTCCATACTTAGTAGCAATAAAAAACAACATATGAGAAAAGGTGCCAGGCTTGATTTGTTGGGAATCCTTCCTCTGATAGATGTGGAAAATTCTGGCTAGAGAAGTAGAAAAGTAGCCTTCAGTGCTCTTCCTGGTCCACTCCTCATGCTTAGCTGTGTTGTCACTTACCGGTGTCCATATCACTTTTCTAGATCTGTCCTTTTGAGTGTGATTCTTGTGAACTCCTCTCTCTCTCTCTCTCTCTCTCTCTCTCTCTCTCTCTCTCTCTCTCCACTAGTATTTCACAAGTGCACAATCTCTCTACTTAGACCAGTTTCAGGGTGGAGCTTAGTGGTCGATCATTTACTGGTTCAAGCTCTAGGACTGCAGATGATCCAAATGAAAAGGAAATCTTACACTCTTTCTGACCTGTACCTCTCCACCTAGTATACCACAGACATGCTATATACTTGAAAGGTACTTTTGTTTTGTTTTGTAAGTCTTAAGAGCATATGGCATAGTAAAAAAAGGATGATCTTTTCTTGGTTCTAGATTGACCTCTACCTGGCTGTGTACTTTGAAGTTTACTCTCTCTGAAAATTAATTTGTTCATTAGAAAAAGACACAGCAAAATATTAACTATATATAACTCATAGAGTGGTCAGAGAAGTATACAGAATATAAGGAGAGCTTGGAATGATGCAGAGTACTGTATCTAGAAATCACAATGGAGGAGTTTCCACACTCAGAACAAAACTCCCTCTCAGCCTGTGTTTTTATATTTTTTCCCTCTGTACAGTAAAGATCAATGATTTGATCTGCATTTCTCTTCTGTAATAATTTTCTCACCTCTCAACTCCTTGAAATTACATTACTCAAGACTAGTAGTTCTCTCCCTCTCTAAAATCATTGTTAATGACACAAGGAATATAAGGGTTCTTTTATTTGTTTTTCTCTGGTTTTGGTATTCTGTTCCTTGGTGATGCTAAAAATGTAATCCAACTTTGTTGAGGCTAGATAAGTATGATATCACTGAGTTATACCTCCTTCCCAGTGAACAAATTGCTACATATTAGAGCTCTTGGGGTTATTATTAAGAGTTCATGTTTTGGGGATGGAGAAATGGCTTAGTGATTAAGGGCAGTAATCTCTTTTCCAAAGGACCCAGGTCAATTCCCAGCACCCACATGGCAGCTCACAACTGTAACTCCAATTCTAGGGAATATGACATACTCACACAGACACATATACAGGCAAAATACCAGTTGTGTGAAATAAAATAAATAAAAGTAAAAATGCTTCATGTCTCATAATAACTGAGAAAACTTTGGACTGCTTTCTCTTCTAATATAAAACTGAACAAAATTTCTTTTTCATTCTGATTGTGAACTTAGCAAAATCCCTTTCTATTGTTCCTCAAAGATATTCTTCCTGGACTGAGAATATCAACCATGAAGAATTGTCTCATTGTCTGAGGTCAGTTTGCAGCCTGGAAGTGTCCAGTGACATGGACTCATCCCACATGAGGATTGATCTAAAAGAAAAGAAGAAATGCATGACCAAGTGCCACCATTCCCCAGTACCACACAGACACTGCAAAATGAACATAGAGTTCTTCCCAGCTGATTCCAGCCCAACCTAAGTTCTACTCAGTCTGTCCATGTAGGGAGTCATCATCAATCACCAGCCAGAAAGGAGATAAAGCCAGTTAGTTAAAAATATCACTGAGGCAGAATCTTGCCCTAAAGTTCACTCTAATAAGGTAGAGGATATTTTCCCCTAAAGACTTTTCTTATGTCAGAAGTGGAAAGTTTAGTTAACTCTAACTTGTATGTTCACTGGCCTGTAATGAACTTCAGTTCTAATAGGCAAAAATGGGCAAACTACTCTAGGAAAACTATTTGTTAAAGTAATCATGTTTTGAGTAAAAATTTGAAGGTTTCAATGATCCTTGTGGTGTGATTTGTTCCACTTTCCAATGTAGTTTTATATTTCCCTTTTTCAAATTGCCATTTAGGTGCTAAGAACCTAGAATTTTGCAAGCATCTTTGGTGGCCCATTCTTTCTGTCTTCTGGGAAAATCAGATTGCACTTGGATACTCAGATGGTTTTCTTTGCTCCAGTTTGGTAATATGTACATCTTGACTGGTGGGTCCACATACTATATCCATTGTTCAGAATTCTTAATATCATCTCCTACATGTTCATTCTCTGTACAGCTATATTCTCAGTGAAAAGACTTCTCCTCACAGCCAAGAATGAATATGGATTTGTCCAAGGTAATCAAAATGACATTACTCTTCTTGCTAATGACTTGTTTAAGCATTAGCAAATAGTCCCATTTTGGCCAGTGAGATGGAAGGATAAATACAGTGGGAAAACTTTTAGGAAAAACACCTTTAGTTATAAAAAGAGATGCTTAAATGGTTTCTCAGTAAAGGTGACAGATTAATTAGGCCTCTATTCATCACTAGTCCTTTGATGAGCCCACTGAGACAGCAAAGAAGTTTTCTTTTAGGGAAAAAAAATAACCACCATTTTGAAAGTCATAAAACACTCAAAAGGTAACTGATCTACAGACCCAAGAAAGTTTAATGTAAGCCACCAGTGCCATCAATACAAGAAGCTAAAAACTGATTCCTTTACACAAGAATGTCCAGAGGTTCAGGAAATAGACACTAGTCAAAGAAGTAAATAACATAACAGGCCTATGAAAATGATTTGTTAGAATAAATACAGCACACATGCACAAAATTCTCAAATAACAAAAAGTTGTCAAAAATTAAGAGAAAACCAAGAAAAATAAAGAAGCAGATACACACAAATCCCCTTCCCAGATGTAGAAATTGCCTCTCCCCCAACAAAAGCAAGTTACTCTCTGGAAGGGTTCTGTGGGTAGGGACACCAAGCAAACATGAGGTCAAAGACACTGAATTAAATTCCACATACTCAAAGACTAAGAGCCTTCTACGTTTCCAAGCTGTTAGCAGTCAGAATGATTCTATTTGTGCAGCTGACTGGTGATCTCTTCTCAATGACATATCTAACCCATTATGAAAACAGTAAAGATCTCAAATAAACCTTTCCCGGCAGATCACACATGGCTGTGGGACTCACAATCACATGCAAACAGTTTCCAATTAACACCATGGTGGCCCATTATGAAGAGTTGACTACAAATGGTCATCAGACCATTGAAGAAGGCTTTCAAGTGAAATAGTCTCAAGCAAACTCACAAGAACCTGAGAAGACAGGTGTGATGTAAGGAGAAAAAAAGCACCAAGGAAACAGATGGCTTCAAGCAGATGAGATATAGTCTATATCCACAACACAAAACCAAACACTATTTATGAGGGATAGAGACCAAAAAGAAAGAGCTCCCAAGCCTGCTCTTTCTGAAGGGAAACAGAGGAGAAGCAAAACCGAAGAAGAGGGTTGGTGGTGGAACACTTGGAGGAGTGGAGGGAGGGGGAAACTTTGATAGGGAAGTATTGTATAAAAGAAGAAAAAGAAAGGAAAAAGAAAGAGTAAAGTAAAATAAAGAAAAAGAGCTCCTGAAAATTAATTTTTAGTGAAAGATTGGATAGATAAATCAAAGACTTTTCCCAAAATATAAGAAGAATAGAAAAAGTGACTCAGGCAGTTGAAGAGTAGAGCAACAAAGGATCAACAATTGAATAATAAAGTATATTAAAAATAAAAGAGAGGGAGGGAGGGAGGGAGGAAGGAAGGAAGGAAAGAAAGAAGGAAGCTGGGTGTTGGCACATGCAGGCTAATCTCTGTGAGTTTGAGGTCAGTCTGATCGACAGAGTGAGTTCTAGGACAGCTAGGGATAAACAGAGAAACCCTGTCTCAAAGAAAAAGAAAAAAGTCATGAAATAATAATATTTTGGTCCAAGAAATTGAGATCATAAATTTTCAAGTTGAAGGGAAGTATTGAGAACCAAACAATTAATTTAAAAAAAAGCATAAATAACAAAAAGACCATTAAAGTATTGCTACCACCTGAATGTTTTTAGCTCCATCAAAAACTATGTGCTGGCATTATTTGTAATAGCCAAAACCTGGAAGCAACATAAATGTCCCTCAACTGAAGAATAGATGGGGAAAATGTGGTACATTTAGACAATGGAGTACTACTCCGTGGGAAAAAAAAGCAATGGAATCTTGAAATTTGCTGGCAAATTGATGGAACTAGAAGAAACCATCCTGAGTAAGGCAACCCAGTCACAAAAAGAGGAACATAGTAGATACTAATGGACTTTAGACATAGAGCAAAGGATTAGCAGCCTACAATCCACACTGCCATAAAAGCTAGGAAACAAGGAGGACCCTCAGAGACACATACATGGTCCTCTAGAGTAGGGGAAAGGTACTAGATCTCCCAAGCAAATTGGAAGCATGGGGGAAGGAGAGAAGGAGCTAGGGAGAAGAGGGCAGAGGTAAGCATGACAGAGCAGGAAAAAGGAATCAGGGAAAGAATTGAGGAGAGCAAGAAAAGAAATACCATAATAGAGGGGACATTATAGGTTTAAAGATAAATCTGGCACTAGAGAAATGTCCAGAGATCTACAAGGATGATCCCAACTAACAATCCAAGCAATAGTGGAGAGGCTACCTTAAATGTCCTTCCCCAATAATGAGATCAATGTCTACCTTATATGTCATCCTGGAGCCTTCATCTAGTAGTTGATGGAAGCAGAAGCAGAGACCCACAGCTAAACACTGAGGCCAACTCTTGGAATCCAGTTGTAGACAGGGAGGAGTGATGAGCAAAGGAGTCAAGACCAGGCTGGAGAAACTCATAAAAACTGCTGACCTAAACAAGGGGGAGCTCATGGACCCTAGTCTGATAGCTGGGAAACCAGCATAGGATCGACCCAGATTCCCTGAAGGTGGTGTTAGTTGGAAGGACTGGGCAGTCTATGGGACCTCTGGTAGTGGATCAGTATTTATTCCTAGTGTACAAATGAACTTTGGGAGCCCATTCCACATAGAGGGATAGACCCTCAGCCTGGACACATGGAGGAGGGTCTGGGCCCTGCTCCAAATGATATAACAGGCTTTGAAGACTCCCCATGGAAGGCCTCACCCTCCCTGGGGAGCAGAAAAGGGATGGGGTGGGGGGAACAGAGGAGGACAGGAGGGTGTGAAAACTGGGATTGTTATGTAAAACATGCTTGTTTCTAGTTTAATTCACACAGAGCACACAGTATGTGCTGAAATCTAATCACCAATCAAGCTACCTAAATGTCTTTAGAAGACAAAGGCCTTTGGAACATTCGAAAGTCATAAAAGTTTTGCCATCATGGTTATTAACATCCCTTTTTTAAAAACCCTAGTGAAATAGCTATCTCCCTCTAGCACATAAGGATGCAAAGCCACTTTCTATGAAGCAGAAAGCTTGCACTGGATTGTGGGTTGTCTAGCATCTCACATCTTCGATGCTCCAGTTTCCAGTACCATCAGTAAAGAATTATTGTTGTTTCATACTTCATCCAGTTTATGGAATTTGTTATAACACTCTCAGGAAGGCACACCATCATGGAATTTATAATGGAAGGGGGATAAAGAATACATGGAGGGAAAGTAGACTTGGTGTTATGAAGCAGAGCAATGGTCCCATTTTCAGTGGGCTGTTCTATTCCTTGCCGTCAAAATCACAATGATTACTACAGAAACTCAAGATCCTCCAGGAAAACATATGGGCATGGTACACGGCATGTCAGAAAGCTGTTGTGTGCAAAAACATCACTGTTGCTAATTTCTTGAACACTCCTGCTTGCACTTTTCCCCTACACCCATTTGACCCTTCTTACCACCTATCTTTTCTGTGGCTCACTTACCTTGTCTGCTGCTATTTTTTAGTCAATTGCTGGCCACACTCTCCAGTTTTATGGCTTCATTTTATGGCTCCATTCCCATTATTAAAATCATACTCTCTAGTAATTTCATGAGAGGGTAAATAGAAAGGTTAGAGCAGCAGCTCTACTGACCCAGGGTCTTTAACTATCATTTCAATGAATTCCCTTTTGAGGCAGGCAAACCTAGGGATGAGTTACCAGCCAAGTACTCCACTTGGCTTGAACTGTGCACATACACCTTTCTCAACAGAACACTTAGCAACCTGGGACTTATCTGCACAATTGTGTGCACATCCCTCTCCAAATAAAGCAACCAGCTCACTCCAACCTAAGTTGTTCAACAACATTTAGTCACTCCACATTTGTGGCCAGATATATCCTGGAACTAGAAACACCTCCTGTCTTGGCTTCCATCCATAATGGACAACACATAAGCTGAAATAAGCTCTGTCCTCTCCAAGTTGCTTTTGGTCCTGGTGTTTGTCACAGCAACTGAAAGCTAATGAGAATACCACCTTATGCATGTGCCTAATTAACAAAATCAGATGCAGTATGGGAATGGTTGTGTGCAGAGAACTAATGCTTAAGTAGCTCAAGCCTACCAATCAAAACAAAAGGCCACTTATGGCTCACCATAACAACCAACTTCTTCCTTTCCTGAACCCACAAAAGGAAGTCCTTGGTAGTGACCAGGGACTCTTGAGTAAATCGCACTCATGGCTGCCAGTTCTCTTGCTGTACTGAGGGGCACTTTCACTGTCTCTGAATACAATCCCTCCCTACTTTGTCACTGTGAGTATTCTTTCAATTCTCGGAATAAGGCTCCAAGAACCCAAGAACAGTCCAGATAGAGGGTACTGTAATACTTCCATTGCACTTTTTAATTCCCATGTGCTGTTGGGTGTTGGGGGAAGGAAAGGAGTGCAAAGGTCATGGTGATAGAAAACTGATCACCAGCCCTTCCCCATCACTGTGACAGAAGATTGTTAGGAATCAAAATATTCTTTTTAGAATATTCTGTGGAATAAACTGACTGAGTTAGCCTCAGATAATGGGTTGCCTTTTTGAGACATCAAAAACTACAAATCACATACCAACTCTTTTAATGGTGCATTCCTCCTATGCTGTCTCACAGTAAAGGCATTTTAAAACCCAAACCACAGCTTCCTGCTATAATCACTATTCTCTTGTGGCTTCATTGCAGATGAAATACAAAGGCTTCTCACCAGATCTACGACATCCATTCTGGAAATATTATATGCTTTAAACAATTTCATCTTTGGACCAAAATAATAATGGTAAATAATAATGATGATGATGATAATGTCACCTCTCTATCATTTGAAAGCCCAAGAAAGAAAATTTTATTTGTCAGATTTATAGCACTTAGGTTCATAAAATGAATGTGTATATAGTTTTTGTTCAACAATAATAATTAAAAGAATTATTCAAGTACCAAAGGTAGTATTTTAAGTTCTAGCACTTTTATTCACAGGCCATGTACTGCATATGATTTAAAGATACAAAATCTTTAGTCCTTGCATTGATCACAAAATTCATAGGTTGTTTCCTTTTGGAAGCCAGAAACTCATGATGGATGATACTATAATATATGAATATGCATACAGATGCTCAGTACATTATAGATAACTACAACTAGATCGAACTAATGTGTCCTTAAGTGCATATAAATTTTATGGTAGCTTAATGCATGTGCATCTATTTCTAGATAATGCTAATATCCTTTAGAGTTACAAGGGGAGGTTTGAAAGTATGTATATGTGTACACATACACACACATGCATAGAGGGGGGAGCCTGTCTTTCAAGAAAAGAAATAACAATGTTTATTTTTATTATTTTTTTGTTATGAGTAGGTTTTTCCCTGCCGACCTGGGCCCAGAGCCGCGCCAGCCCCAAATAACACACAGAGACTCTGTATTTGATATAATGCTTTATTTTTCTTCTTATTTTGCATATCAATCCCAGTTGCCTCTCTCTCCTTCCCTCTCCCCCACCTTCCCATGGCCGCCAACCACCCTCCCTTCGCATCCCCCCCATACTCCATAGGGAGGATGATGCCTTCCAAGAGGGGTCAACAAAATCTGTCTAGTCATTCGGAGTAAGGACTAGGCCCTCCCTCCTGCCTCTAGGTTAAGGGAGTATCCCTCCATGGGGAATGTGCTCCCAAAGTCCTTTTGTGCACCAGGGATACATCCTGGTTCCACTGTCTGAGGTCCCATAGACTGCCCAGGCCTTCTAATAGAGACCCATGTCCAGGGGGTCTGAGTCAATCCAATGCTGGATTCCCAGCTATCAGTCTCGGTGCCCATTAGTTCTCCTTGTTCAAGTCAGCTGCCTGTAGGTTTCTGTAGCCTGGTCTTGTCCTACCTCTCTGCATTAGATTCTAGTTCGGCTCAGTGTTTAGCGTGGGTGTTTGCTTCTCTTTCTATCAGCTACTAGATGAGGGCTCTATGATGGTGGATAAGTTAGTCATCAGTCTCATTATCAGGGAAGGGCATTTTGGTAGCCTTTCCACTATTGCTCAGATTGTTAGTTGGGATCAGCCTTGTAGGTCTCTGGGCATTTCTTTAGATTCATTTTTCTCTTCAAATCTATAATGGCTCCCTCTTTTATGGCCTCCTCTCTCTCTCTCTCTCTCTCTCTTTCTCTCTCTCTCTCTCTCTCTCTCTCTCCCTCCCTCCCTCCCTCTCTCTCTCTATTCTATTCTTTCCCTGACTCAATCTTCCTAGTCCCCCATGCTTTGCTCTCCTCCCCTTCTCTTTCTCCTAGCACACTCTCCACTCACAGCCCCCCCCACTCCCAATATGTTCAGGAGATCTTGTTCCTTTTCCCTTCTATGAGGGACCTTGTATGAATCTCTTAGATTCCTCTTTGTATCCTAGTTTCTCTGGCGGTATGAATTATAGGCTGGTGATCCTTAGCTATCAGGGAAATGCAAATCAAAACAACTCTGAGATACTATCTTACTCCAGCCAGAATGGCTAAAATTAAAAACACCAATGATAATTTATGCTGGAGAGTATGTGAAGAAAGGGGAACATTCCTCCACTGCTGGTAGGAATGCAAACTTGTACAGCCATTTTGGAGATCAGTATGGCAGTTCCTCAGGAAAATGTAAATCAGTCTACCACAGGACCCAGCAATCCCAGTCTTAGGCATATACTCAAAAGATACTCAAAAGATCTACATCCATGCAACAAAGACATCTGTTCAACTATGTTCGTAGAAGCATTATTTGTAATAGCAAGAAACTGAGCAACCTAGATGCCCCTCAGCTGAAGAACAGATAAAGAAGATGTGGCACATTTACACAATGGAATGCTACTTTGTGGGAAAAAACCAATGGAATCTTAAAATTCTCATGCAAATGGGTGGAACTTGAAGAAACCATCCTGAATGAGGTAACCCAGTCACAAAAAGAGGAACATGGAATGTACTCACTCATATATGGATTTTAGACATAGAGCAGAAGATCAATAATGTTTATTAATGTGTGCTACAAACACATGTCTTTAATGTGCCTTTAAAATAACTCCCATCACAGCTTAACAAAAATATAAAATTGTCCTAGAAATGATATCAGGACAGATTCATTAAGGCTTATACAAACCTAGGACTTTTTCCTTAGTAATCTATATGTCTGCTAATAAGTGTATGGTGAACAAGAACTCATGTGTGCTGATACTTGCCAAATTCTAGGAATGGTGCTAGAGGATTCCCACCCCATTTAAAGGTAAACAAAGAAAGGTGTTCTATATACAAATGTGGTCAAATATCCCAATGTGTCCTCCTCACATTACTCCTTCCTTCCCATGTAGGCTGCCATCACCCCAGGCAGGTCAAGTTATTTTACAGCTGAGCTTGGCCATCACCTTGCTTTTCAGTTTGTTTACTGCTTCCTTCTTCTTAGCAGTGAAGACTTCAGGGGAATCTCTTCTCTTTGACCTGTGAGTTTGGAAGCAGAAGCTGTCTTCTTTCAAGTTGTACTCTGAAACATGGTATTGTTTGGGAGTCCTCGAGGAAAATCACTAAGGTTAACAAAGTTTAGATCCCTTCCTTCATACTCTGTATTCTTAGATAAATGGGAACAACATTAATTATGTGGGAAGTAGTCTAAGTAGAAAGACGATTTTAGAAAGATGGTCCCTGTGATGGACTGTCACTCACTCTGTGGGCCTATCTGACCCGCTGGGGTCAAAATGGAGGAACAATAAGATATAAGAATGGTAAATGTTCTTTCCATAACTATCTTCTCCTGCCCTTGGATGCCAGGGGTTCTGATTCACATGCCTTTAGGGTCTAATACTGACAAGAGCCACTTATCTCACCATTCAACCCAGTGTTCATTTTCCTTAGATTCAGTCTGGGGTTTATAGCTTTGCTTTTTTTCAACAGGATATCACACTGATGCCCCTGATTCATGGAAATTATGCTAATTTGACTTAATGACCAAAAGCAACTATATAAAACTGTGGTATATTTCACACATATATTCAAGCACTTTCTATTTATTGAAATGTGTAGTGGGTATTATGGTGTGGGTAATTTTAAAACATCTCCTCTAATGAGAATGATAAATTGTTGTATTTGCCTTACAACCGAGAAAGATGCAAAATGTCTAATACATGTGTTTGGACTTTGGAGGTAACATATTGCTTATTCTGCTTATTACTGAGTACCTTAAAAATCTACCAATTATTAGTGGGGGCCCAAATCAAGAGAAAATGATACAACAGTTCTATGCTGTTATGCTACTTGGAGCATATGGTTCAGCAGATAAACAGTACTTTGGGGCACAAAGATTATGTTAGAAGACTTTAGCAATCCTCCATAAGTGAACTGCATGGGAGGCCTTAAAATTTTGAAGGTAAGCCCTATCTTATTTATATAAAGCTACTCCTGAAAGACAGTAACTGGACTACTCACAGCCCTTAGTAGAAACAAAATCGTTACAATGAGCCACTAAATTCCCATGCAAACTGAGATACTGTGGTGTGTGTGTGTGTGTGTGACTGCAAGATGCTCTCTGAGACAAAGAATGATTGTCAGAACTACCAGAGCTAGAGCTGCAGGAAGTTGTGAGCTAGCTAGTGTGGGTGCTGAAAACCAAATTAATGTCCTCTGGGAGGGCAGCCCACTAAGATACCTCTCCAGGCCCCTCATAAATGGAAGTTATTCTTTTATTTTCCAATCAACGAAGTTCAGTGTAGCCATCAGCATTTTCTTCTCAAAGGAAAATGGTATATATGTTGTTAAGTCTAAGTAGTTACCAAAGAAACAGTCTGAATGCCTAAGGTCCCATTCCTACTGTCCTATAGTACTATTTATATTTCATTTGTGTGGCCAAAATACTTGATAACAATGCACAAGGAGAGGTTTCATTTTGTGATTTCAGACTATAGTAGAACAGCTAGGTTCATGGTGGGAGAAAATGTAGCAGAGGCTGTCAACCACACTGGGTAAAGATGCAGAGAGAAGGTACACACAGGTGTCCTTCTAACTGTCTCCTTTTCCCCATTTTATTGCATCCAGGATCTCAGGCCTTTCGGGATGGGGCCTCCTCCTCAGTTCTCTGGAAACACCCTCACAGGCACACTCAAAGCTGTGCCTCAACATCTCTTAGGTGATCCTAAAATTTAGTCAAGTTGAGAACAAAGGTTAAGCGTCACGATTGCTTGTTCCCACTGTACCTATGGCTTCATTTCAGTAACATAGGCAGAAGAAAACTTGGCTCTGGCTTACAAACAATTTTTTATGATGTACACACATCCTTGAAAGCATACATACACCACTATCACCTAATGCTGGGAAATACCTGAAGGATGGAGGTGAAAAGTATATTAAACTTCAGCCAGTGCACCGGGTTGTACGTGAACCTTCATAGGAGAAATGGATAGACAATCTATAGTACACTGATCCATAAATTAAAGCCATCTGTTTGACTTAATAGCCAGATACTTGGAAAGAACATGATTGGAAAAAAAAATAGTGACAAAAACCTGGCAGAGTAGGTGCACAGCTGCCCCTCTGCCAGTGAGCAGCTGTGAGGATAGGTGTTTCATGTGAATGTTCTCCAAAGACTGACCGCAGGAAAACTGTTTTTCAATCCTCAAGGCAACAGGATGATCCAGTCTGTAAATATTTGTAAGCTTCTTTTCCCAGACACTTCTGTCATCACTCAATGGGCTCATGAGCAAAATGCCATGGTGGCAGGAGTGGAAGATATGTAGTACATGAATCCAACATAGGACTACTGCTCTCCAAGGCCAAAAGAGTGATAGACACTGCTGAGTGTATAATCTGCTGGCAGTAGAGACCAACACTAAGCCCAAATACAGCACATTGCCCAGAATGATCAGCAAACTGGCAAGTGCCAAGTTAATTACATTTGACCATTTTCATTGTGAAAGGGACAGAGCTATGTCATGTTTCTCAGGATATTGACTTGCCTGCCCTGTGTAGAATGCTTTTGTAAAACTTACAGGAGTTTATAAAATGCTTTATCCACTATCATGGTATTTTACACTACATCATTTCCACTTGAGGAACTCACTTAACAGTAAAGTAAAAGCTCATGAAATCCTTTGGTTTTTAGTTCTCTCTACCATCCTAAAACACCCATTCTAACAGAATGACCCTTTGAAAATTCAATTACAAGCTAGTTAGGTTACAATATCTTTCATGTCTCAAATAAGGTTTTCCATAAAGCTTTATGTGTAATGAACCAGAATCCATGGGATGATACCACAGAAGAAAGATTTTTTGTTCTTTTTTAATATCTTTATACTGTGCTGTCCTAGATGTCTTAACTCCAGGAGAACAAAACCTTCTAGCAGGAGAAAGAACAGTGATTTCATTGAACTGGATGTTAATATTGCCAATTAAGTCCATTGAGCTCGTTATAATTCTAACAGCCAAAGATGAGCATTATGAAGCTGACTAGGATGACTAAGGAAGAAAAAACTTGGGCTTCCAGTCCACACAAAGGAAAAGAAAACCATGAACAGGAAGACCTCTTGTGCAGTGCTCTTTTAGCCCCATGCCATGAATTAAAGCCAACAGAAGACTACTACACAATCCATGCAGGACAGTGAATGATCCAGGTTCTTTAATAATGAAGCTATGGGAAGCTCCATCAGGTAAAGCACCATAGGAAACTAAGGTGCTCACTGAAGACATAAGGCCATCAGAATAAGTAATAGAAGGTAGTTAATAACAACTACTACATATTACCCATTAGAAAATGAGGATTATTACCATTTTGCAAATACATGTCTTTGTTTCATTACAAATAAATTGCATATATATTAAACAATTTTTGGGTTTTTTGTGTTCTATTTCCTTATAACATATGATATATTGATTTATATCAGTATTTAAGTATTGTTACTTTTTCTTGCTTTTTTTAAACTAGGATCTCACTACATAGTTTAGGCTGACCTGGAACTTCTTATGTATCCTAAGCTAGCCTTGAACTTACAATCCTTCCACCTCTGCCCTCCAAATGCTATATTGCCATGACCAATTCAAATACTACTTTTATGTCATAGAATTTTAGTTACACACAACAGACGAAGACAAAATATCACACAAAGATTACATCTCTTCTGTAAAATGGACTAATTTTGGTGCTAAGCACAAACACTGTATTGTGCTTTACCTTGTATTGTCTCTAAGGTCTAGGCCAGCCTGGTCTACATAAGAAGTTTTATAGCAGCCAGTGCCACGTAGTGAGGCTCTGTCTCAAAAACAATAACAAACATTATATGGAAAAAAATTGTTGGTGCCTTTTGGGTTTGATTCTCAGTCCCAGTGGGGGAAAGAGAAGAGTTGGAGTCTGTTCTTCCCCAGTTTACTCAAGCACCACTATTAGGGATGACAGCAACTATGGAAGGTTAGATTTCATAGTGACTCTTCAAGTTGTCTCTGTCGTAAGTTTAGGATCCTTTGGGTATATATTCAAGAGTGGTAGGTCTGGGTCATATGCACATTGGTTATTTTTCTCAGTTTTGTGATTTTTTAAAAAATGTTTAAGGATTGGACTCACAAGTGGAGGGTATCATGGTGGCAACATCATGGTAGCAGGAGCTTAAGGATATGGTCACATAAAATCCGCAATCAGCGAACAGAAATGAATGCTGGTTACCACTTTCTCCTTATTCACCCCAACTCCACAGTCCATGGCATGGTGCCAAACACATTTAGAAGTAGTCTTTCACCTCAACCCAATTTCAAAACTTCATCACAAACTTGCCCAAAGGTCTGTCTCCCAGATGATCCTAGATCCTATCAAGTCACCAGTCAGGATAAACCATCCCAGAGTGGGAGTTCTATTTCCAATATTTTTAAAGAGACTCCATACAAATCCCCACCATGGCTACATTCCCACCAGCAGTTTCTTTCCAGGTAACTATTCCCAGGAATATAAGCCCCATGGGGAATTTCTTGATAAGTTCAGTTCAGGAGAAATTACATAAACATACATAACACAACTCAGGAACCTATTCATTTACAGTATCTTATTCCTTTCCTTTTAGCCCACTAAGTTAGCAGAATGAATTCCACAGGACAGACAATGATGGGTTTGCAACAGTGTGGCCAGGAAGGAGCTCCTGCACCTTCTTAGCTGATCTGAACTCCAGTTACTTTGGAGAAAGAAGAAAGGGTCTGGATATCTTTGCCACTGTGTCTGTCAACTGCCCAATTGGTTAATATTATCATGTTCTCCGAATACAGCGGCAAATGACTAAGAAATTTTTAAAAAATGTAAAGGTGATCTCACCAGATTTTAGCAGTCTGCTTCTACCACACAGTATTTGCATTACAAGAAAATTATCAAACTTCTTCCCAGGCAAACTTTTCATCTCCTGCATTGATTCTTCCATTACAAAGATCAATTTCACTTCAAGAGATACAGAGTTGAGAGTAGTGGGAGAAAAGCCTCCTGGAAGCTCACAGCAGCTGCTCTTAATTATAAGACACTGAGGAAGACAGTGGCTTATTAGTCCAGAACAACTGTGAAAACCAGTCACAGAGCAGAAAATCCCATCTTCCTATGCCTGCCAAATTAAGCCAGTTGCTACAGACTCCAATCCCTAAACCAAAGTCTTTTATATTAAGCACGGACTTGCCTGTGATTATTTTACATAAAAACAAAAATGTATTTCTAGAAGGCTGTTTTACTTGCTAAATGCAGAGTCACACAAAAATGAAATTGCCAATTACTTTAATTGTATGAAGGTAGCAGCTCCATGGAGTAATAGTTCAAAATGTATCCCATTTTGATTTCTATAGCTGCCCTTTAACTTCTCTTCATACAACTAATTAATGCTTACTATAAAAACTCTAGAAAATTATACTAGGCCTAAGAAAAATACAAAACCATCACATTTCCTATTACACTAAAATAATTTTTCTATTATGGAATACATTTCTCTAGTCTTTTTGCTACTCAAATACATTTTTTTCTAAAAAAAAACACATTTTGTTATATTTGTGTGAATTTGTTGTTCTCTTTAGAGCACACATGTCATATATGTTAATATTTACCCACCATTGTTTTTGATGACTGCAAAGTAATCTATAAAATGGATTGTCCCTAAATTGTAAGAACTGCCTCTATATTCCATAATTAGACATTTCACAAGATATGTAAAATAAAATTAAATAAACAATCTTTACTGTTAAAAATCATGTGATTCAGGATTGATAAATTACTATACACATTTATGATCCTTTCCTCCTTTCTGTTCCTTGAGATAGACATGCTAGATCCGAATCTACAATATTTTGGCATGGTTCCATTGGAAGAGTGCTGGCATAGCATACAAAAAGCCTTGGGGTCTATCTCCAACATTGCAAAATCTCTAAACAACAGCAAAAACAGATGTGGTGCCATAGCTCATAAAGTGAGCACATAGGAAGAGGAGGCAGGAAGATCAGAAATTCAAGGTCATCCTCAGCTACATACAGTAAGTTTGAAGCCAGCTTTGGTTGTGTAAAATCTTATCTAAAAAATTATTAATGAATACACACACACGTATGTATGTATGTATGTATGTATGTATGTATGTATGTATGAACAAC
This sequence comes from Phodopus roborovskii, assembly GCF_943737965.1. Taxonomy (NCBI): domain Eukaryota; kingdom Metazoa; phylum Chordata; class Mammalia; order Rodentia; family Cricetidae; genus Phodopus; species Phodopus roborovskii. The sequence continues at coordinate 5,690,417 of NW_026126417.1, read as the reverse complement.
AATAGCTTAAGAATAAAAGGCCATGAATGTGAGAGGGGTAGGGAGGACTTAGAGGGTAGTGGGGAGAATGATGTAAATGCAAGACTCGTATAAAATTCTCAGAAACAAAAGCAAATATATAAAGGTTTGAAAAGATGATCTTAAAAATTAAATCTTGTTTAAGTCCTGCACAAAAGATTCATTAACTCAACATTCCTTCTGGAGGACTCAAAAATTAGATTCCCCCCTTGATGGTGTTGTTTTGTTTTATTGTTTGGAAGAACAGGTCATGCTGCAGCCCAGGTTGGCCTGGAACTAATTATGTAGTTCAAACTAGCTCCTAGCAGTCCTATTGCATCAACTTCCTGAGTGCTGAGTTTATAGGTGTAAGCCACCACACATTGCTTCCAACTTGTTTGTTTTTTGTTTTTGTTTGTTTGTTTGTTTGTTTTTAAATCTTCAACTCTTGCAGAGCAGCAGTTCTCAGCCTATGGGTCACCACTTCTTTAGGGGTTGAATGACCCTTTCACAGCAGTCGCCTAAGGCCATCTGTATGTCAAATATTTACAGTACGGTTCATAACAGCAAAATTACAGTTATGAAGGAGCAACAAAACAATTTTATGGTCGAAGTTGCCACAACATGAGAAGCTGTACTAAAAGGCCACACCATTAGGAAGGTTGAGAACCACTGATGTAGAGTCAACTGAAGAAAGTTACTTCTGGCTAGTCTAATTGAAACCCTCTGGGATAAGGCACACATTGGATTTTGTTGTTGTAGTTGTTGTTGTTCTATAGTTGATTTTTCAGTGCCGCCAGACCTGGGGACCACTGGGGCATATTTGTGTGCTTCTTGACATACACAAGAATTTTACTTTCAAGGAAATAATGACTGAATTACAAATCTATAAAACTTTATGCAAAAAACATAATGACTAGAACAGAAAGCATGTGGAAGGTGCCACTGTGAGTCACAGAAATGAGTTTCATGGCTATCTTCAGTCTAACATATGTCTGTGGACATGCAGCTGCTTGCCCTATGTCTAGGCATGTTGCCTCTTTACTTTGGAATTCAAGAGTAAATCCACAACAAACAAGTGAGTTGATCATTTTCCACCTATTTTGTCATCTGTATTTGGAAGTGATTGTGTAAAAAGAATGAACGAATTAGCACCTGAAATGCATGCCCAGCATAATAAATTCTCAGAGACAGGAAGAGGAGATTCTACAATTTCCTCTTCCTAAGCTTCAGTAATCTCTCAGTGCATCACAATCCCCTGGTCATCCTAAAGAAATCCGATCTGCAGCTTACTCATGCTGCTCTCTCTTTCCAGGCCTCTTTTGCAGCATAAAGTGCTCTCCAGTTTCCCCTCCTCCTCAGTCCCAGTCAGCTGTGCACCCTGATGCCACTTGATAAATAATGCCTCTACCCCACCCCCACACCTGCCCCCTAGGACAGTGTGTTCATCCATTTATATCTTTGCTATTGTCTCATCAAGTATCCCATTTGAGCTCAGTCCTGTGCATTCAACTCTAAACATCCCTGCAGTTCTCACTGAGGGGCCTAGCTGTGCCAGCTTAAACTACATAAAGATCAATTTACAAAAGGCAGGAACTATTTCTGTTCAAATGTTGGCTTGTATGGTTTGGAGCCATTTCCTACAAGCTAGAGCCACACTCCTAACGACATAAAAGTAAAGTCTAATGTTTGATTAGTATGCCTCTGTGTGTGTGTGTGTGTGTGTGTGTGTGTGTGTGTGTGTGTGTGTGTGTGTGTCTGTCTGTCTGTCTGTCTGTCTGTCTGAGCGTCCATGTGCTGGTGTTCACAACCATACATTTAAGTTTAGAGACCAGAAGCTAGCATCAGCTGTCTTCCTCCATTGTTCCCCAGCTTATTTTTGAATCCAGAAGTTAGCTAGACTGGCAGGCCAGGGAGCCACCAGGATCCTCTACCAGTCTTGGCACTGGGATTCCAGGTAACACTGCTCTTGGCTTTTTGCATGAGTGCTGGGAGTCTGAATTCAGGTCTGAACGCTTGTGCAGCAAGCCCTTTACCCACTGATCCATCTCCATAATCCAAACATTTTATTTAATAAGGGAGCACACTCTACGTATCAATCCTCAATGTTTAAAAATCATCTGTTTTCTAGTTTGGGGGAAGCTAAGACTAGGAGAGATCAAAATACTACAGAGAACTGACTTGTAGGTGAAAGTACTCAAGCAGGCATCCATCTAATGTGAGCTCCTACATGCAAGGGACAAACTATGCTTCTGACAGCCATCTTCTATACTCCTACACTTCTATACTTTCAAGCAAACTCTAACCAAATTTCACTCCTGCCCATTCCCTCACACACCACCTGGAACAATGGCAGAGGAACTTGTGTGGAGTAAACCACACAAGTCTTAACAGAAAATTCTAGAAAAATAATCTGCAGATAAAGGAAGAATCAATTTGTTCAGTTGTCTGTATGTCTATACCCTACACCAAAATTTTTGCCAAAATTCTTGGTATTCTTTCAGATGAAATCTGACCTGTTTAGGTAATATAAAGCAAATCTATCTCCCTATACCTCTTCTTCCTGTTTGGAACAGTGAATGCAACTAGCAACTATTGGGACCACAGTTTTGTTCCACATACTGAATTATTGAATTTTCTTGATCATTCTTTTCTTCTCTCTCTCTCTCTCTCTCTCTCTCTCTCTCTCCTTCTCTTCCACCATCCCTCCCTCTTTCTCTGTATCTCTCCTTCCCTCCCTTCCTCCCTCCCTCTCTACCTGTCTCTCTCTCTCTCTCTCTCTCTCTGTCTCTCTCCCTCTATCCCTACCTCTATTTAAAACTGCCTGGTTTAGGCAACTACTCAAATCTCTTTGGAAAAGGGAATGATACGAGATCTTGAGTCCCATCTGCATATGTGTCATGCTGGTCATAGAAGATGGTTAATGTAGAGGGAAAGGTTTGGTAACTGTCAAAATAAGACAGTGGGAGAAAAGCAAAGCAAATTTAGCTTAATCTTGACCAATCACTTCCCTCTTAATCTGTTTCTACATTCTTCAATTCAAGCGGTTAAGGTAAACGAACACAGTTGCTATTTTCTGTATACTTTTGAATTCTTTCACCCTCTCTACCACTGTAAGCACTCAACTGCTGATGAACAAACCTACAAATTCTGAGTCTTACACACACACACACACACACACACACACAAAACATTACATTTAGGCCTTAAATATACACAACTAATTGGCTTTTTTCCATAAACACAAAGTTTTAATGGAATTCTGGCTTAGCTCATATTTGTAACGAACTCCAGCACTTGGAAGGCAGAAGCAGGAGGATCAGGAATTCAAGACCATTCATGGCTACATAGACAGTCCCAGGGCAGTTTGGGTTATACAGGACCCAGTTACAAATAAACAGCCACAAAAACAAGGAAGAAGAAAGGCACAAAGGGAGGGAGCTTGGAGAGAGTGAGGGGAAGAAGAAAAGGAGAAAGTGAGGAACTGAGAAAGGAACTCTGGCCCAGATTGGTTTAACGGTCTGAAGTAAGAATAAGGTGGGTTCCTACCCAAGCCTTCCTTAAGAATCCAACACAGATAAGCCACAATGTTGTGACGGCTGATCTTTCTTTCCATTCATTTCAAAGCTGTGTCCTTCAGGATTTGCTCCTACATCAACCCTAAAAATGCTTTTGGACACCAATGTCTACTCACTGTCAAACACATGATGACTTCAAACTTCATCTTCCTCAGCTTCTCCATGGTGTTGGGGATCACTGGCTCCTTTTCTTGCTGAACTTTTTTTTCCCTTGGATGCTGTATTTTTCCTCCTTCCATATCTTCTCAGTGACTTCATTTTCCCTCAAAGATCAGTAAGCCTGAGTTCCAGTCTTCCCCTTGTGTTTCCTACTATATGATTTTCCTGGGTAATCTCATCTATACTTTGGGTTTCCTAAATGTAACTCCCCAATCTGATTGTCACCTGGGTTCTAGACATGTACCTAACAAATATCTCCACTGAAAGTACTGAATATATGAAATGTATATGTCACTTAAGCCCTATATTTTACCAAAATGCTGTTCAAGTTTTGTCAGTGTGCTACATTTCTGAATACTTCAGTAAATCCTGTCCAAGAAATAAGCCATGCCAGTTTAAGTTGCATGAAAACCAATCTGCAAAAGACAAGAGCAATTTGCATCTAAAACTTTTGGCTGGTACTGTATTTGACCCTTTCTTATAAAACAGAGAGGCACATTCCCAATTAATAATAGAAAAGTGAGACCTGATGTTTGCAAAATACTTGTAATTCAAGAATATCATACATATATCTTCAGTACTCATTAATCCCTCAACTCACAGCAAGGGGAAATAAATATCTTATTTATATGGTTAATTTTATAAATTTATAAGCACATAATTCATCCTCCCTCCTTTCCTCTCATTTTTCATCTCCATCTCCTCCACTCAGGGTGATAAATGAATAAAGACAGCCTAGGAAATAAAAGCAACCAAGTTTTAGAAGACCTCAATCTTTCCTTTTCCCCAACTCCTGGAAATGACCAGTCTGCCACTAGCACTATTATTTGCTTTTACACCATATAAAACAGCTTTAATCTTGTTCTCTCTTGGCATTCCGGGTCTGTTTGAGTTGTCTACAGCTTGTTCTGCTACTGCTGAGACATACCCATCATACAGACATAGCACTATTCACATAGTAACCTGCTAAACATCACTTTGGTATTTCCACTTCTTGGTGGAAACGTGTTTATGGGTTAAGTCTTTGGATGAACATAAGCTTTTATTTATTGAAAGCAAATACCAAAAAGCTCTTTAACATAACCCTAGTAGGAATACTACCTGAATGTCAGCTACAAAAGTGGTTACATTTTGTGAATGGTAAGATCCAATTGCTCTTCATTCATTTAAAAATGTTTATAGATTTGTTTTATTTTTTTTTCTATATGAATAATTTGCCTGCATGCATGTATGTGTAGCACATGCTTACTTAATGTCTGCAGAGTTCAGAACATGGCTAATATCCCCTGGAACTGGAGTTGTGAATGCTTGTGAGCCGCCATGTGGGTGCGGGAACTGAACCACAGTCTTCTGCAAAAGCAACTGGTCTTTTTTTAAAACCTTTCTTTTTACATATTATTTGCATCTTTCACATCACTCCTCTGCATCCCACCCATCCCCACCCCCCCACCCCCAAATAAAACAAAACAAAACTTAAGAGAAGAAATGGGGAAAGGGAGAAAGGGAAAAGCTTGTCATGGAAGCTATAGTGTAACACAGTGAGTCGCCCAGTAGAATCCTTCATCTGCATATTTTTACCTGCAGGTGATCATTGCAAAAAGTCATTGGTCTGGTTCAAAGCCCCTGGTCTCGGCTATACCATCAATGTTAGACACTCAATGGAACTATTCCTATACATCCTATTGCTGCACTGTGTCCACAGGACCAACCATCCCCACCCTAACACTCATGCTCTGGCAGATCACAAATGGGGTGGATGTTGGGGTTGACCAGCACATAACCCTGGTTCTGGGCCTGGATATTCACAGGGTTTGTCAGCCTGTCAGGTCTCCTCTGACCTCACCACCAGGATGAGCTCTCCATCACTGCCCTGGCAGTTTGCACCTTGCAGCAATGAACAAGGGGCAGGGCCAGTTCTTTTGCTTCCCTGTCCTCAGGATCAGTTCTCCCACACCTAACCTACAGGGCCAACTCTACTGTGTTACCCAGGAGAATTGTAAGGGTCACACTCCCAAGTGCTGTGGCTGATGAAGGGCAGGGACAGCTCTCCTGTTCTTAAGATGTCAGGGCCAGATCTCACACCTTTCTCAGACATTGATAGCCATAGAGAGCAAGGGAGGGGGGGGGTTACTTCCTTGCCCATGCTGCCATGTAACAGATGAGTCATAAATGATAGCTCTCCCAAGCTCACACATCTGAGCTGGCTCACCCACACCTCTACCAGCAGGGTCTGTTCTGCTGTGCTGCCCAGGCAAGGTGCAGGGTCCACTTTCCTGCATGCTGCAACTGGCAATGGGGAGAGTCAGCTTCCTCACCCACCGCGTGTGACAGAGGCAGGGCAGGGGCATATTTTCTTACCCTCACTACTACATGGCAAAAGAGGGGGTTGTGGCCGCCTCTCCCACTCTCACACACCCGGGACTATCTCACCTCTGCCTCTCTCAACAGGGTCAACTCTACAGTGCTGCCCAGGCAAGGAAGAGAATCTGCTTTTCTGAGTGCTGCAGCTGGTAAGGGGAGGATCAGCTCCCTCATCCACTGCCGGCAGTAGGTGAGGGCTGGGTTTAGATCTCCCATGCTTCTGTTCTCAGGGTTGGCCCCCCTGTTCTCTGGCCAACAAGGTCAGCTCTGCTGTGCTGCCCAGAGGAAGTGCGAGGTCTACTTTCCTGGGTGCTGCAGGTGATAAGCAGGTCAGCTCCCTTGCCATTTGGAGGTGGTAGGGCAAGGGAGGAGGGCATCTTTCCCTCGTCCCTACCACCACTCGACAGATGAGGAAGTACCAGCTCTGCTCCTTTCATACCCTCAGGGCTAGCTCACCTGCACCTCTGTCTACAGGGTCAACTCTACTGTGCCGCCCATGCCAGACCAGGGCCTGTTCTGGTTGCTACAGCTGGTGAGGGGTTTGGTCAGGTCCCCCACCTGCTGCAAGTGTCAAGGAATGAGAGGACAAGGGCAACTTTCCCTCACCGCGCTGCCACATGACAGTGGAAAGGAGCACTCATTGCTATGCCGCTGAGAACACAGAATGCTCCACTATGCTGCCTAGGTGAGATAGCTATAGGGCCTTCTCTCCTGAGTGCTTCGGCTGGTGAGGGGCGGGGCCAACTCTGTAGATCCCTATCCTCTCTGCCGTCAGTTGGGTCATGGACCAAGTCATGGACATTGGCAGGAGCCCAGACCCAGACATCTGGCCCCTGTGGCCCCGGGTGACAGCAGGGCATCTGCATCAGCCCATTCTTCACTATAAGGAGTTTGTTTTTTCTGCCCACTGCCTGGTCTTTTCCGGCCGCCAAATAATACACAGAGACTCTGTATTTGATATAATTCTGTTGGCCAGTTACTTGTTTCTTATCGGCTAGCTCTGTCTTAAGTATTAACCTTTCTATTAATCTCCACGCGGTCTTATGTGGTCCTCTTACCGGGGAAAGGGGCCAGCGTCTCCTCTCCCCAGTCTCTCCATCTTGACTCCTTACGTACTACTTCCTTTTTCCTCCTCATCTCCTAGTCCCGCCTATCTTGCTTTCCTATTGGCTAACAGTGCTTTATTCATTAAACCAGTATGAGAAACATATTTACAGAATTGCATCTCCCATCATCTCACCACCCTCTCCTCTTCAGTTCTGCTTCTCTTCCATGTCACCGTCCTGTACTCACTAGCTCTCAGTTGAGTCTTGCCCCTGCCAGTCACATAGTGTGACAATGTTCCTCAGTGTTGCGGCAACGGGTTATTAGAGTCCTAGACAGCTCCTGGTTGAGTCCTGTGTGGAGCAGAGCTGTTGCTGTTGCTGTATCCTGGCCTGGGACTGGAGTCCCCAGGCTGAGCAGCTGATCTTAATTGCTGAGCCACTCTCTAGTTTCTGTTCTGCATTCGTACCACTGGTCACCAACAGTTTTTATTTCAATTTTTAATTAGTTGTCCTTTGCTTCTACTTTAACTCTCCTTCCCTGGATGGCTACCATGGCTTTTGTGTGCCTATTTGTCAATCTTTCCCCCAGATTGTTTAGGAATCTGTGCCTTTCCTTTTTTTTTTTTTTTTTTAAGTTTTCAATAGTTTTATTGAGATATAAATGACAAAAAACTATAGGTGTTTAATGGTTACCTCTATAATGTTTCTATTGGCTTGTATTAAAATGTAGAATCCATCCTCTCAGCAATTCCAACTATGCAATGCAGTAGTTTAAGGCTCATCCTCATGCTATATCATCTTTTCATATAAATTTTGAAATCAGATTAAAACAGAGCATTTCACTGGTCTTTCAGAGAACCTGGGTTCAGTTCAGTTCCTGGCACCCACATAGTGGGTAGAATCATCTGTAACTCCCAGTCCAAGGCGCTGAACATTCTTTTCTGGCCTCCATGGATACCAGCCACACAAATAGTGTAAAGACATATATTTAGGCAAAACATCCATACACTTAAAATTAAAAACAAATTAAAGTTCCCTCCCAAGCTTGTCCCAAGAAGGGACTCCCCTGCTCTGCCCTCACCTGTCCTGCTCATGCCTGGGATGTGTGGGCTTTCTGTGAAGTCTCCAGTTTTTCTCTACCTCAGGGACTTGCCTAACATTCCCACAGCACACTCTCCATCTGAGGCGCTATTCCCTTATTTTTTCTTTACAGAATTTATCACCATCCAGTAGTTATATTGCACTTATCTATTTCCTTTTTTGTTGTTGTTCTGTTTCACATCAACATCATGAGAACAAGTATGTTAGGTAGTTTTACCCATTTTTGTTTCTCTAGAAGCTAGGATGCTATGTAACACATAGTATTTCCCTATTTTATTTTCTTCTTTGTTTATCCTTTCTTCTTTCCCCTTCATTCTTCACTCTTCCCACCCCTCATATGTGGCAATATCAAGGGAAAAAATACTCAGTCATAGAATCCCAAGGAAAAAGGTATACATATTTCTTTGCCTTGCTAGGAACAACCCGTTGTTCATGGATAAATAATATACAATACATCACACACACACACACACACACACACGAGCCTACAGTGTGTCTGGGCTGACATTATTAAGACAGGATAATATGTATTCTCAAATCACAGTCTAGTTTAATTAAAGAGACATATGTAAATATAAGAAAAAGGAGAATAGTGCTTACAAAAACAATACATTACTCAGCGAGAAGGAAATTATGAGAGGGTTAGAAGTAAATTGGTGTGGTCAAGACAAATTCAGCAATAACAATCAATTAGAGAAAGACTAATGGCATAGTGCAAGTTTGGCACAGAAGTTGCCCCATTTGACCAACATGGAAGTTGATCAACATGATTCAAGTGTTCCTCTGACAATGAGTCATGCATAGTTTTTTCTGTATTTGTGGTTATGAAACCATCCTCGCACTACCATTCCCAATATTAGAAGATTCCGTTCTAACAAGTACAATCTGTCAGTCAAGGGAGTGGGTGTGTATAGTGTGGGGTTTATTTGTTCTCCAGAGGGCCTGGGTTTCAGTGAACTCAGCACTCGCTGAATAAGAAACACATACCAGAACTTTCCTTAATTTACTGAATGGGACTAAACAAGAGGTGCTGGGGGAACATTCGGGGGAACTCAGAGAGCAAGATGGAGGAATACAGGTGAATAGTAAGAGCTAAACTGTTCTCTGAAAGTGAAATTTCCCTTCTGTGTAAACATTTAACAAACTGGCAGATCTATAACTCTGGGGTTCAGAGGCCTGAACATAGTAATAGCAACAGCAGAAAGTTGTCTTGAGAACATAGTCCCAGTTTCCAGATCATATTTCATTAGTGAAAACTTCTGGAGTTCTGTTTCTAACTCCATTTAAGATCAAGGATGAAAACTTTGCACATAAGAGGACACAGTAAGATAGAGAGAGATGGTGTAACATTTGAATGAGCTCTGGGAGGGAGTAGTAGGAATAGAGAATAGCTGAGTGGTTGGTTATTTCACATTCTTTATCCCATATGATCTTTGCAGTATCCATGATGGCTAAATATTGTTTATTTTCTTCATTTTATAGGATAAAAGACTGAGACTCAGATAGAAGACACAGTTCCCACAGTAAGAGTCAAGAATGAGTCCTGGTCTTTGTTCTTCCTCCATACTTCATAGTCTTTTTTTCTCCACTTGCTGGGCTGAAGCTCTGGCTTTGATGAAGACATATCATTTAAGAACGAATGTTCCAAAGTCTCTCACTCCCTGCACAATTCCAGTTATGGGTCTCTGTGTTAATTCCCATCTACTGCAAGAAGCCTTTCTGCTGAAGACTGGGTGAGGCCCCTATCTACAATTATAGCAGCACATCATTGGGAGTTATTTTATTGCTATGTTCCTTCAGCAAAACAATAGTAGTAGCTTGTACCCTAGGCCAATTTTTTTATCTTGTCTTATATTTTTGGCCACTTTAGCAGTGTCGGGTATGGGTTCTATCTCATGCATTCCTTTAATCCTGTTTTAAGTGGTTAGTTATTCTCATAATATTCATGCTGCTGCTGTACCAGTACCTTGTGCAAGCACGTCACTGCTATAGGTTGTAGGATTTGTAGTGGGTGATACTGATGATTACCTTTCTCCTCTGGTAAGGTGCAGAGCACTTTCCAATAACATGAATGGTAGTCAGTAAAAGTAGAGATACTTTCTAGTTTAACACCACTTTGACTTCTCTTTTGTTCAATGACATAAGTAAGTCTTGTCTTCAGCAATAGTGCCTATGTTTTTGGGTTTTCATTGGGCTCCTTTGACCAATGACTCAAAAAATTGTGACCATTTATAGGATATTTATGCTCCCCATTTGCGAACAACTATAGAGAAATTATTTAAATTAAAATGTTTCCTACCTCCATCACAGGTTTATTAATTATAGTCCTAGAGATGACAGTACTTTATAATCTTCCTACACCATTGTAGTAAGCATCCAGACCTGAGGACCACTATGGATGTAAAAGATCAGGAATTAGACACACTTCTGTCCTTGCCTATGTACTCAAGGGACACTGATTTATTTTCAGAACACCCATGTCTCTTCTTCAAATGATGCTTCTGGTATTTTCCGCACCAATCTCTGGAATAGTCAAAGGAAAAGTAGTGATTGTAATAGTCTCTTTAAAATTATAAGTGTCAAACACTTGTAAAGTGTTTTAATACACTAATGCCCCTAACTGTTTTTAATCTCTGACATTTGCTGGTAGGTCCATGGAGAAGAATCCTGGTTTCATAACGCTGCACTAGAAACCCCCTCTTTTATTTTCTTCTCAACTCACGAGGACCTTCTGGCTGAGAAGATTCCCTTTCCCATCAGAGGAGAGAACATACAGAAGATGCTTGCCTCAGTGAGGGGAAATGGAGAAATGAGGACTGTGTAACCTCAACCACAGGCATTTGTTGTCAAAGATATGAGTTGACCGAAGAGCTGGTGTTAGCCGATATGCCTTTTCCCAGCACTCACATTCAATTCAAAAATGAGACTTCCCATTACCAAGAATACCCTATCCCAGTGGGAGTGCAGAGCTTTTTCCATTGAGATTTGGAGTGACTTGGTGTGTGGTGAGGACATACAAAGGAAAAACGAACACATTACACAGACATTTTTCGAACTCCTGTTTTCTAATAGGCTACAGCACCTCAAATTTTCAGGATGAGGCATGCAAAGGCTGGATTAGTGACTTGTGTCATTGCTTGGATAAAAAGCCTAACTTAAAAACAGCTAAAGAAAGGAAGGTTTTTATTTTGGCATACAGTTCAAGAATACAGTCAGGGGTCTGAGGTAGTTACAATGCATCCACAGTCAGAAACAGGATAGATGCAAGCTTGCATTCAGCTTGCTGTTTCTCCTTTTTACTCAGTCCTAAATCACCACCTATGGTATTCTTCTTCACATATATAGGGTGGATCTTTCTATTTCAACTAACCTAACCTATATAATTTCCCACAAACATGTCCAAAGCTATGTTTCCATGTTTTGTCTAAATCCCACCAAGCTGACAGTCAGTTAACCACCCCAGGGGCTCATGACCCTTTCAGAGGTTTGGATGCTATGCTCTAGGAAAGACTGTCAAACATTAATGTTTGGGGTGTTCTCTAGCAATTCTGATTTCCACCCTTGCAAGTGGTACTGTGTATCTTTTAAACAATCCATAATAGTTCCACAGTAGTAAATACTGAGACTACAAAGGAGGAAAAGAAGACAGGAGAAGGGAGACTGAACTTAATATCCCTGAGCCTCTACCTTTTCCTGGGGCTTCCTCTGGAGACTATGTGCCAACTCACCACTCTCCTGATTTCAGTGGAGGGGCCACCCTCCTCAAAAGCTTCTTACTAAGGGATTCACAGACAGAATTGATATACCCATTGATACAACTAATTTCTGAGGGAAAATCAGGCAAAAATACCCAAGACAATATAAAAAATAAATATGAAAATAAATACAGAGTTTTAAAAAACATTGACTCTGTCCCTATAACACTTGTTAGCTATTTTTGTTACCAAAATCAACCCTCTAACACCACTGACAGGGATGTGTCTCTAGCATGCAACTAGGCATCTCAGCATATATGCACATGTACCATGTTATACATGTTACATGCTTGAGACATTTTCTCTCAAATTAACCCTCATAAAAGAAGGAATTGTTTACTGTTTTGTAGAACAGTGGTAGAATCCAAGCACCATGGAAAAGGAAGAAATTATTTTTATTCCATTTTATATAGTCTTATATAGAGATTCCAGAATCCTGGAATCCCTAGTAATACATTAATTTTAAACAACAATATATTATTATTCAGAGCAAATATATTAACCAAATTAGTGCTAATATGAGTGTCTAATTTGTAGAAAATATCCAATAAATGAGAACTCACATGTCTGAAGATGTGATTCATTTGGTAAAGTACTTGCCCATGAGGCATGCACTCCTGAGTTCAGTTACCAGCAGCACAGAATCCAAGCATGGTGGTACACCCCTGTAAACCCAGCACTTGGGAAGAGAAGACATGATATCTTCAGGGATATCTTCAGCTACATAGCAAGTTTGAGACAGCCTAGGTTACGTGAGATTCCTCTTATTAAAAACAAAACAAAATTGAGAGAGTGTGTGTTTGATGTGTGCATTGTATATACATTTGAGCAGATAATCGCACCAGAGTTAGTTGTTAGTTGTCTTCCTTTATCACTCTCAAAATTATTTTTCTTTCTGACAGGGTCTCTCCCTAAACCTGAGTCTTGCTGTTTCGGCTAGGATGGCTGGCCAGGAAGCTCTCAAAATTTACCTGTCTCTCTTGGTGCAGCATTTTACTCCAAGTTGAAAACTTCCATCTAGGAGGAAGCTATTTTAACTCAGAAATTTCTAAAGTGAGATTTATTACAACCCAGAAAGTAAACAATTCATTAGACCCAGGAAGTCCCTCAAACTGACCAGATACTCAAGTCTTTTTCTTCCTCAAGGTTATATAAACGAGGAGATTCAAACTAGCCTAGAAGAGAAAAACCAGCAAAACTGACTAGAAGAAACTCTTTGACATTTTGAGCTGCCTGCAAGCCATGCAAAAAGTTCCAAGATTCCAGCTTCCCTGAGTCATCAGTCATACTAGGTAGGCTTTTCATGGAAGAGCTGCCTTTGAGTCATTTGTGATCTGGCAATTTATCCCCACTCCTGTAAGTAATCCCAATAAACTTGTTGATTCACCAAGTTGGATTGGGTGATATTCTTACTTTGCTCTGTCATCAGTTTTCTGCTTGATGTTCTACTCATTTGTTCACAGCTCCTCAAGAATGGTCATACAATACTCCACTTAGTGCTGGAATTTCCAATGCATGCTGCCATGCCCGTTGTTTTTACATGGTGTTACAATTTGAAATCAGGTTCTCACACTTGCTCAGAAAGTAATTTACCAACCGAGCCATCTCCTTGGTCCAATATGACATGATATAATGTAAGATTTTCTTTGTATAGCCCTGGATGTCCTGGACTAGTTCTGCAGACGTAGACACTTAACTTAGAGATCCACCTGCCTCTGCCTCCTGAGTGCTGAGATTAAAGGCATGTATCACCATATCAGGTTGTTTCTCATTCTTGACCATTGAACTTGGTCCACATGAGGCAGGGGTTCTACAAGAATATATGTTGGTCAGTACTGCTCCTGCTGCAAAGAATCTGGCCAATTTCAAAGGTACTCTAAAAAAAACAGGTTCCTTTCCTTTGATTTCCAAGTAGACTCGCCTCCGTGTATGAGTACTATCTATTGCCCATCACAGTTAGCTTGCACCCCCTTAGCAGGCTAGTACATTTCATCCAAAAGAAACTTATCTCTGTCCTTCTTGCTGGTCAGGCATGACTTCATTCTCCAAAATAAAGAAAGTTGTGATCATTTTATGCTCAGACATGTAATTATCCCTCACTGTATAATATCCAGAAACTTTACTCATGGACCCACTACCAAGTAAAGTGAGGTCAAGTCACAGTTTTCATATACTAGGCCCAAGATATTGAGTGATAATATGAATTATACCTACAATAGTACTTCAGTTGTAATGTTGATGGTGAAATGAACAATTGCCAATGTCATCAATTGGTATACATACATATAATATCCATTGTCACAAATAAAGAACTTACCATACAGGAGGCTCTGTACAACTATTAACATTTAATTGCCACTACAGTAATAACTACAAAATTGTTACTACTAAACTGGGAGTCTATGTCAAAATAATCTATCCAGAATGCTATAATCATTAACTAGCCAAGTCCAGTTACTTAACCCTCACCAACTTTACATCTTTCAGTCTTTAATTCCCTGAAATTTGTTCTCAGATTGTTCAGGAACAATGATGATGCTGACTTCATATTTCAGAGTTGCCTTCTGAACTTAAAGTGGTTTGGTTTTATAAGTAGCTCCAACTGGTGGCAAACAAAAGGAAATAAAACACACTTGTGAAAGGCTGTCTGACATTAGCCCAGAACTTCCACCAGTCCCACTGTTGATAAAAGTTGTTTGATTTTTCACACTTAAAAGGTACTTATTATCATGCATTCTGTATCTTATTGTTGGGGAATAAACCCTGAAAATTGTTATAGCAGTACAGTGAAAAATGCTAGGACAATCTGGGTTTGAATGAGGATTTTGCCATTGGACAAAGAAGTCATTTCTTGTTTTGTTGACAGTTTTTGTAAGTTATAAATTAGATAGGGTAATTGCAAAGGCTTGGTCCAGCAAATAATTGTTTATTCCCCTTTTAAAAAGACAATCAAAAAGGTCCATTTGTTTCCCCACCCTTTAATTTATTGTTGTTAATATTATTTATAAATCTCCTAGGAGGTGAGGGCACTGTACTGAAAACAGCATTTTACTTTTAAATGCTCGTGTTTGTCTGGAAAAAAAAAAAAAAGCCATCGCTAACTAAGAGAAGATTCCAAACGCTCTCAGAGGCGTATCTTCTACAACTCACAACATAACTTCTCACCAGAGAAGAGGCACAACTCTGAAGACAAAAGAACTGTCTCTGCATTTTCTCAGTGAACTTTCTTCAATCCACATGTTGATTGTTTCCCAGTTGCCAAGATATCTTGCATCCAGAAAATTCTTTGAAAAAGGACAACTATAGACACTATTTGTATATTCTATTTATGGCTACACAGCACAATTTGAAGCATTTTATTTTAAGTCATAACTTAAAAAGTTGTTATGTCTATATAATACTATACACCCATTAGCATTAATACAATATATTATTTTATATGTAAATAAAAGTAGTAGTAAATTGTTTACATTTTAGCTTTTTGAAGATTGATATTTAATTTTTCAAGTACAAATTCTTGACTTAAAATGAGGTTAGAGTACAAATTACCACATTGTAAATTGAAAATATCTTCAGTCAAACTGAATTTATTACACCTGTCCTACTAAACACTGGCGCTTACCCACACTGTCTCCTGCAGGCAGTGTCAGCACTGACATCTGTCTATAGTGAGATACCCACCCCACCTGCATCTTTTGCACTGACCACGCCCATTGTGGGGTGGGGGCAGGTATGGACATGACCTAGGGGCACTAAGTCTGGGGTGGGGAACTAAGTCTGGGGTTGGGACCCCAGTAGCTCTCTCTTGCTTTCTGGTCAGAGACAGATAGCATCTGGAGGCATCCTTGGGACAAGAACCTACTGGCAGTCATCTGTTTCTGGTATCAGTGATTTCTACCTGAATAAACATCCATCAGATTCTTATTTATCCATGATACATGTCCTACTAGACACCAGTGTGTGCCCACTCTGTCTCCTCTAGGCAGTGTCAGCATTGATGACACCTGTCCTACTAAACACCAGTGCTTATCAACACTGTCTCCCACACACAGTATCACCCAGTCAGCCTTCCAATCCTATAACTAACTGAGAGGGAGCTATGGCTCATTGCCTCTGCTCAGTGCCTTGAGGCACATTGCTGCCCTATGGAAGTGATCACACTCCATCCTCTAATGTATGGTTTGTGCTGAGGGGCATTACTTTCATACCATGGTGAAATGGAAAATTGAAAGTGGAATTATCACAGGTCAGGACCATACTTAAGCATCTTAATTACTTGGAAGATAGGTACTTCCTCTTTAAGTATAGACAGTGAAATATGTCATAGTGAAGGGAAATAACTCTAACTTTGTAAGGACTAATAATTTCAAAAATTACTAAGGGCTGGAGTTATGGCGCAGTGGTTAAAACCACTTGCTACTTTTACTGGGTTCTGTTCCCAGTACCCACATGGTGATTCACAACCATCTTCAGCCCCAAATCCAGAGTAACCAATGCCCTCTTCTGACCTCTGTATATACCAAACCCACATGTAGTACACATATATACATACATACATACAAACACTCATACAAATTTTTCTTAAAAATTCAAAAGAAGATGTTAGGGAAATAGCTCCATTGGTAGAATACCTCTCTGGTATCCATTAGGCCCTGGGGTTGATTCTCAGCAATGCATATATCTGGAAGTGCTGGCATACCCTGTAGTCCCAGCACTTAGGAGATGGAGGCAGGAGAATCAGAAAGTCAAGATCATGCTAGACTACACAGTAAGCGAGAAGGTCAGCCCAACTGGACCAGAACCTGTCTCAAGGGGAGGAAGAGTTTCAAAAATAGAAATACTGAAGAACAGAACATAGAATGAGTTAAGTACTTAAATCCTGGTGTTTAAAAGTTTAATCTTAGCTTACCTATCAATAAAATGAGGATAAAACACAAAGATTAAATAATATGCATGAAAAGTCTACTGTGGATTCCAGCAAGGAATAGATGCTCATTTGCATTATCTTATGCAAATTCTGAGAAAGCATCTTGAAGTAGGCAGCTCAAAATCCTTGACAATATGGGGTGAACACCTATCAAACTCAAAGTAGGACTGCAGTATGGTTCCATAGGCAAGTGGCTTGTCATGCTTGCCTAAGAAACAGTATAAGAAACTCCAGCATCCATATAAATGCTTGAGTAGGTGTAGTGGCCCAATACAACCCAGCACCAAGGAAGCAAATCCCCAGAGCAAGCTAGTCAACTAGACTAGCTAAGTGAGCTCTTGATTCCAGTAAGAAACTCTGCCTCAATATATAGAGCAGAAAGCAATGAAAGAAGATACCCAACCAACTTCTGATTTCCCTATATGAGCATGTACAAATGTATATGCACCTGCACACATATTTGTACCCATATACATGTAAACATATACACACATTACACAGAAATTCACATTAAAAAAACTAAAAGCCACTGTGAAGAGTAAACATAGGTGTACTATTTACTATAAAGCATGGAAAAATATATTGAGAAGAATGATCATGGTTTAAACAGGAATTCTGTGGTTTTAGAGAGATGGCATCCTCTTTTTCTAATTTTTATCATCTTTCCTAGGCAGGAACAGCAAAAACACAGAATATGGTGAAAAGTCTCAGAGCACCACCTCAGAAAAGTATTTTGACATGACAACAACTCTTTGTAAAGCAATGTTTAGAATTCCTGTTGTTGTCAAATTTGAATGAAATATGTGGTTAACCACCTTGTACAAAATTAGGTAAAATCAAATTTTGAGTGGCAGCCATTTGGATAGAAATATTTGCTCACCATAATACATATAATATTGTGTTTTGGTTCTGGTAGCAGAGGAATTCAACCCATAACCAAATAAAAATGCATAAATGATATACATAATGATGGTGTGAACTACCAAGAAAGGATTGTTATATTTATTAATTTCCTCCATTTTCTTGGGGCTTTGAAATGGTCTTTAGTTTATCGGGAGCAGCAAGTCTCTTTAATTTGAAACAAATGTGCAAAGCAGGAAAAACCATGTAGCCAGCTAAGGATGAGCCATGAATAAGAGATATTGACAATAGCCTATAGTCACTCACAGAAATAAAACACTTTCACATTCACTATCTCATTTATCCTCAGTAAGTCTATTCCATGGTAGAGCTTGTTGGCTTATTTGTTTGTTTACTACAAGGGTTTGCATATGTTAGGTAAGTGCTCTACTACTGACCTAAATCCCCAGCTCAAGTCAGGTGTTTCTTATTCTTTGCATTTTACTTTGGCCAAACAGCAGATGGAAAAGCTAGGGCCTGGGAAAAAGGAATTGCTGACTTCCTGCCAACAGGAAGGAGATGATGGGCAAGAATGACATTAGAACATTAGAATGGTAGCAGTCTTCCAAGGACCTTACATGAAAAAATGGAGTTTGTTTGCAGCCCAGAAAATAGATAACACATGACAATATGCCATCCTTCCTCTGGATCCTGGGCCTGAGCCTGGGATGTTTCATAGTTCATTAAAGAAATGTATGCAATGTGATTCATTCACACACTGTTTAAATGTTAAGTACATGTCAGGAATAAGAACAAAGAAGACTATGCCACTAACTTGACTTATTTTGGTGAATGTAAAAACAGATTACCCATAAGATGACTTAAATAGGCTGTCTTTTTTGCCCCACCCTTAGGGAGTGTTGGCTGGAAAGACTTATGCATTACACTAGGCAGCATAATAGAAGGGGAAAAACAAAGTAGGGAAACTCAAAGTCAAAATCAACAACTGTGTGATTTTCAATCATGAACTCACTGCCTAAAGGGAATGAGGGAGGAACCAAGTTTCCACCTTCTTAATGTAGAATTGTTGATAGAAAAAGGAAAATCTTTTCCTCTCCTTCCTTACCCAGAGAAAGTGTGGTTAAATAATACAAGGAGTACCATCCCAAATCTCCATATCCTAATTAGGAAACTAAAATAGTGTGCTAAAAAAAAAATACAATTCAGATATAAAACAAGAGCAATGTAAAGAACCTGCATCCCGGCTCTAATGTAATTACAAACAGTAATTGATGATGAATGTGTAACCATCCTTGTTGGCTCTGTTCAGATGCTGAGTGTGACAGTCACCCAGGGATCATTATTTGCAGGTGAAGATCTCTAATCTAAAGGTTGATGCCAAGTAATGGGTTTCAGTGGCTATAGAAACTTAAAGGAAAAGAAGGCTATGAGATCTGAAAAACTGCCTGATACTTAAGTTGTTTCCTTGTCGTTAAATGCCATTGCTCTGATCCACAGACGGAATCAGACTCAAGTCCAGCGCAGGTAGCATAGCACAGACATAGCCCAAAACCTAACTCTCTGCCAGCCTGGAATTAGGCTTGAGGACATCTGTCCCAGCCAGAAGAGAAATAGTGCCAGAAAATTTTAATTCACCATACCACCCTACGTGTGCTTGGGCTTGCAGCATCAGTATAGGCAGACAGAGGTGAGGCACTTGATGGCAAATTCCCTTAGACATGGCTTTGCATGAGGCCCATCAGAAATTTCCACTTAATGAAGTCTTTGGATGATAGATTAAGGTCCCTTCATGATCAAACCATTTCAGACATTCCCACACATGGGAATAGCATCATTGTCGATGGAACCAGACCAGCCCAAGGCCAAAATAAAAAGTAGGCCAAACCTGTCCTTGGCTTACTCAAAACTGGTGTCTCTACTCGCCTCCCTTCTTTCAACAGGCTCTACCTTCCCTACTCTCCACCCAAACAAGGAACTCTATTTGCTGTCTTTCCAGTAAGTCACACATTGCCCCACACCAGCAAACATTTATTGATTGTGTTTTAACCAAGGGACAGACAATATGCTTTGTAGAAGAAGTATAAATGATAAGGATTCGTAAAGATGGAAGATGACCTCCATGCATGAACTCCTAGGATCTCCAGATTTATATGGGATTGTTTGTCGAGAAGATAGCCTACAAGGTGGGTGTCAGTGGAAAAAAGATTCAGTAGCACTGAACAAAGAAAACTGGGAAAACAAAATAGGAGTCAGGAGGCTCAGCCAGTGTGCATGAGTGCAACTACAGAGGATTGGAAGAACTGGTTCAGATGAAGAAAGAGTCTTGAGAGATTCACATTATACTTTCATTCATTTTCAGAAGAGAAAGGGGGAGAGCAATAAGTGAAAATAGGAGAAGATGGAGAGAGGGAGAGAGAGAGAGAACCAAAAGTTCCCTGTTAGCTGCAAAGGCAGATGAAGGGGCACTGCCGGGAAGTCTCTCTGTGCACTGGACCAGAGCAGTAACAATAAAACACTTTAAATCCAGCACTGCTGAGTGGGCATCTCAAGGGCTATAGCCAACAATCCTTCCCACTAGGGCACATTTGGAGAACCCAGAGCAAGTGTAAGGTACTATATGCTAATGTCTGGCCTATAGAATACCTCTAGCTCAGCAGCTCTCAACCTGTTTGGGAGTCACACAACAGATACCTTGCATATCAGATATTTACATTATGACTCATAACAGTAGCAAAATTATAGTTATGAAATAGTAACAAAATGATGTTATGTTTGGGGGTCACCACAACAGGAGGAACTATACTAATGGGTCACAGCATTAGAAAGGTTGAGAACCACTGTTCTAGGTAGAAGGAAAAAACCTTGATTAAGAACCATGCATTGTTTAATAAAGTAGAAATCTGACCTTGACCACAGGCTGGAATGGTTTCATAAATACAAGCCCACCAAGCAGGCCAAGGTGAGGTAGACCAACCTGTGTCCATCTTAGGCTTGAAAGCCATCTTATAGTAAAGACAAATTAGGTTCATTCCTCTGTTTCTCAAGGATTGGGCTGTGACCCCACTGTAACTTTAACTACAAATGGTACTGTACTGCCTGTGCCATGCCTTTGTTTGAAAATGTTGTTATGACCATTCTGTTATGATGACCTTGCAGCCACGCCTTTGTTTCAGAAGACTGAACTTGTTATGCTTTTATCCTACTTCTATAACTGCTTACTTACCTGCCAAATTCACCATTTAGAAACCCCCTGCTCTTGATCTATGAAAACGTTATTTTCTCCACATCCAATGCTGATCTCTTGAACCCTGCCTTAGGGTTGTATACACAATGACAGCTTGTATACACAAATGAAAAGGCTTGCTTTAATTAACTTGGCTATGATTTGGGTCTGTTGTTGGATATTTGTGAACTGTGTGAAGATGTGACTGGTATAATAAAATGATAAACGGATAATAGCTAGGCAGGAGAGGATAGGTGGGACTTCTGAGCAGAAAGAAAAGAAATCAGAGGAATGAATCTAGGCCTGCAGGAGATGCCAACAGGCCTTGGAACAAATCGGACATATGGGACAGAGAAATGGTAACCTAGACACACGATAGAACATAGATTAATAGAAACAGTTTAAGTATAAAGCCATACTTTCATATTTAATAAGCCTCCATGTTGTTATTTTCAGGCTGATAGACCCAATAGACTATGACATGAGTCAGGGATCTTTCTCCTTGGACCTGTGGGATTAACACTTCCTGAAGACTTTGCACCTCTGGCCACTTCTCAGCAACTTCATTCTTCTCCTATTTAACACCCGATTTCAACTTAGTGAAACAGCTTTCTCCTGCTCTGTCCTCACCACTACCAGCCCTTTTTTGTTGCTTTTGTTTTGTTTTGTTGGAATTTCTCAAAGCCCACAGCTTTGCATATCTCTATTACACCCAGCCTTCAGTTAAAGCTGCCTACCTATCTCCTTCCTCATCTTTCTGGTCCCCATCTCACCCTTGTTCCAATTTACTTCTCCCTCCTCTATCTTATCTGTTATCATAGTACTAATCCCTACTCTTGCTCTTTTCCCTTCTGTCTCTCCCCTTAGAAACTACCCTTTATGTTGCCAGTATGTCTTCTTATATATTCATTGTGTCTTTCACATCATGCATCTCAATCCCATTCATTCCCTGCCACTTCATATTCTCTCTCTGTCCTTGCAACCCCTCCAGTAAAATTAAAGTTAAGAGGAAAAAGAAAAAAAGAATTTAAAAAAGGAAGAATCTCATCAAGGAAGCTTGACGAGTGTGACATAGTGAATCATGCAGTAAACTCTTTAGTCCATTTATCTTCTGTTTGTTGCAAAGAACCTAATTATTGATTAGAAACCTCTGGTTTCTGCTACACTATCAATACTGGGTGTTCACAGCTACTACTCCTGGATACCTTGTGCCCTGTGGAAATCCTGAAGCTTTGGGTCTGCAACACCAGCCCCTTCATGTGCTCTGACAGTTCATAGATGGGATGGACAATTAGGTGGGCCTACTCAAAAAATCGTGATATTGGGCCTGGGTAGTTTCAGGGTTAGTCAGTCCACCATCTTCCCACCACCACCACCACCATCTTTGCCCCTTCAACCCTTGCAACAGTGAGGAAGGGACATGGCCAGTTATCTTACTTTCATGCCCTCGGGGTTGGCTCTCCTATACCACCTACACCATCAGGACCAGCTCTACCATCTTACCCAGGCAAAGTGTAGAGGCCACTGGGTGGGGGGGGGTATCTCTCCCCCACCCACACTGCCATAAGACAGATGAGAAGCAGGACCGGAGATCCCGTGCTCGCATTTTTGGTATGTTCACCTGGACCCCTGTCAATAGGGTCAGCTCTGCTGTGTTGCCCAGGTGAGGTGCAGGGCCCACCTTCCTGAGTGTTGCAGCTGGTAAGGGAAAAGGCTCCCTTGCCCACCACAGGTATCAAGGTCTAGGGAGGAGGGCATCTTTCCCTCTCACTCACCACCACATGGCAGATGAGGGAGGTGTGGCCAGCAATCCCACTCTCACATCCTCAATGCCAACTCACCCATCCCTCCACCAACAGGATCAGCTCTGCTATTCTGCCCAGGTGAGGGGAGCAAGGCCTGCTTTCCTGAGTGCTGTAACTGGTAAGAAGGAGGGTCAGCTCCCTCTTCTTTCAAAAGTGGTGAAGGACAAGGGGTAATAGGGGGACATCTCCTCTCCATCTACAAGGCAATTGATTTTAATTAAAGAAGCTATGACTGCATTTCCAAAATGGACATATCCTATTGCCCAGCTATATTATTTCTGCATATATATGTAAAACACTTTAACTCAACATATCAGAAAGATTAAACATCCATATTTACTGTGGTACAATTCACAACAGCCAAGTGAATGAATCAATCTAGGATGCCACTGACAAATTAGTAGATAAAGAAAATGTGGTATAAACACACAACAGTGTTTTAATAAACCACAAAGAGTAATTAAATTATGTCATTTCCTTGTTTTTAGAAAGTAGATACAACTTGAGGTAATATTAAGCAAATAAACCAAATAAGCACCATCAAAATTCCAACACAATTATTTACAGATCTTGAACAATTTTCAACTTTATATGGACAAAAAAAATAGCTAAAACAATCCTAACAGTAAAAGAACCACTTGATGTATTAACATCCCTGATTTCAAGTTGTACTACAGAGGTATAGAAATAAAAACCACATGGTATTGACACTGACATAAAAACAGACACAATGATCAGTGGAGTCTAATTGAGACCCAGACATAAATCCACACATACTTATGGATGGACAGCTGATTTGTGATAAAGCAGTATGAAATGCATAATGGAAAAAAGCATCTTCTACAAATGGTGTGGTCAACTGGATGTCTGCATGTAGAAGAATTCAAATAAACCCATATTTATCACCCTACACAAAGCTCAAGTCCAAGTCGATCAAAACCTCAACATAAAATCATATTACTGAACCCAATCGATGAGAAAATGGGGAACAGCCTTGAATGCATTGGCACAGGAGACAACTTCTTGATCAGAACACCCATAGCACAGGCACTAAGATCAACAATTAATAAATGGAACTTCATGAAAGTGGAAAGCTTCTATAAGGCCAAGAATACTGTCAATAGGACCAATTAGTGGCCTACAGAATGGGAAAAGATATTCAACAACTCTACATCTGATTGAGGACTAATATCCAAAATATATAAAGAACTCAAGAAACTAGATATCAACAAACCAAATAATATAATTTTAAAATGAGGTACAAATTTAAACAGAGAATTCTCAATAAAAGAATCCCAAAGGGCTGAGAAACATTTAAAGAAATGCCCACCATCCTTAGCCAAATCAAAACTACTTTGAGATTCAATTTTACATATGTCAGAGTGGATAAGATCAATAACACAAGTGACAGCTTATACTGGGAAGGATGTAGAGCAAGGGGAACACTCCTTCATTGCTGGTGGGAGTGCAAACTTATACAGCCACTTTGGAAATCAATATTGCAGTTTCTCAGAAAACTGGGAACTGATCTGCCTCAAAACCTAGCTGTACCATTCTTGGTTAATTACCCAAAGGACATTCCATCCTACCACAGACACTGGAAACAACTTAGACATACCTCAACCTAAGAATATTTTTTTTAAATGTGGTACGGTGGTACATTTACACAGTGAAGTATTACTCAATTGTTAAAAAAAAATGACATCATGAAATTTATTGGCAAATAGTTGATACTAGGAAAGAAGAATCATCCTGAGTGAGGTAACCCAGACCCAGAAAGACAAATATGGTATGTATTCACCTATAAGTGAATATTAGCTGTTAAATAAATGATAATCAAGAGTCCACAAACCCAAAGGGATTAGGTAAAGACGAGGGCTCTAGAAGGGGCACATGGCCTCAGAAGAGAAAATAGGATAAATTTTGCTGGTGGCAGATCAGAGTGGGAGGGATCATGTGAGAGAATGGAGGGAAGGGAACACAGCTGGAACTATGGAGCATGGTGGGAGGGTGGAAACCTAGAACAATGGAAACTTCCTGAAACCTATAAGGGGGACCCTAGTGAGGACTCCTAGTAATAGAAGATATGAAATCTAAACTGGCCATCTTTTGTAGGCGGGCAAGGATTCCAGTGGTGGAACTGGCTTGCATTCAGTTGAGTTGCTGGCCAAGGAGGTCCTGTGGAGATTACTAAACAACTTAGGCTGCTGCTAGGACAGGTCATTCTCTGAAAACTGACAGCAGGGCCCCATAGCCAAGAACAACATTCACCCAGCTCATTGAACTAGAGAGATCAAGCTGGATCCTGTATGGAGCCTTCACCTCTATTTTTTAGTCTCTTTGGTGGAAGAAGGTACTCTGCAGGCTGTGGAAAAAGAAGCCTGGACAACAACCCAGCCACAAAACCCTCACTTACAATCTGCCCAGCCTGCAAGATGTGATAAGGCAATAGTGGAATAGAACTTATGGGAGGGGCCAACAAATGTTTGTTTAACTTGAGGCCCATGCCACAAGAGGGAGCCCATAACCTACATTGCCTGGATAGCCTGGAACTGGAGACTGGGTAGCTCAGAGACCTAGGGTAGAACCAAACACATCTGGAAAAAAAAAAAAATCAACGAAGTGATTCATAATGACATTCTTCTATACTCATACATCAGTGCTTTGTCCAGTCATCATCAGTGACGCCTCCTCTGGCAGCAGATGCAGACAGGTACACAGACCCATAGTAAGACATTCTGTGGAGAGTCTAAATTGGAGGTCTTCATCAGATCCCTTCCCTTGGATATTGGGAAACCCTGAAGAAGAGAGGGAGGAAAGATTGTGGAATCAGAGGGGATGGAGGACACCAGAAGAACATGGATCATTGAAACTAAGCAAGGCTAACAGAGACTGAAACAGCATACACAGGGCCTACCTGGGCCTTCACTAAGTCTTCTGCATATATGTTATGGCTGTTAGCTTGGTGTTTTTGTAGGACTCCTAACAGTTGAAGCAATTATATCTGTCACTCTTTTTCCTGCTCTTGGAATTCTTTTCCTCTTGTTCAGTTGCCTCATCCAGACTCAATATGAGGGCTTTCACGTTGTATCTTGTTTTGTCTTGTTTGACTGTTACCTCTTGGAGACCTGCTCTTTTCAGAAGGGGGCCTTGGTGAAAAGGAGAGGTGGGGTAGCTGGGAGGAATGGAGAGAGAGGAAATTGTGTTTGAAAAGCATTGTATAAGAGGAGAATCTATTTTCAATAATAGTAATAATAAGGAAGAGGAGGAAATGCACCCCAAATAGCTATCCAATCCCAAGTAGTTGGCTCTACAAAAATATACATACAAGCAATGGCTTTTAAGTATTTTTATAAAATATAGGAACCATGAGTAAGGGAAAGCATGATATTTATCTTTGAATCTGGATTATTTGCTCAAAATGGTCTCAAGTTGTATACAGTTTCCAGAAAATTGCATAATTAAACTTTCATTTAGTTAAAAATAATGGTACATCACAAATACATTCACCATCCAAGAAGTTCACCCTTCCTTGGAAAACTTGAATAACTCACGTGTATCTAACTTACAGCCTCCCAAAGACTTCCTTCCCCTTGTGCCTGTCCACCTTCCCAACGTCTCTGTCCCTCGATGTTCCTTTCTCAAGAGTTTTAGTTTATTTCTTCCTTGTCCCCACCCTAATTTTTCTAGTACCCTCTAACTGAAGTATCTTCTGTTTCCTTGGCTGGCCTTATTTCTTCCTTTGGGACTCAACTGTCCTGTCTTTAAAGATGCTTTCCCTAACCACCAACCAAAGACACACCACATCTCTCACATATCACATATACATTTTGTTGTTTTCTTGACATATTTGAAATTGTCAACAGTATTTTGTTTTTGTTTGTTTGCCTGTTTCTTTTGTAGAAAATTCAAGCTTAACAAATACAAAATTAAGCTGTCAAGATGACTTCTCCAGACCTGCTCCCTCCTACCTTCCCCATCTCACCTAAAAGCAATAACATCTTTCCTCTTCTTCCTCTGACTCATCCTGGACCTCTTTCTTTCTGTACATTCTATCTAGAAGTCCTACTCACTTTTTCTCATAACAGAGTCACTTCCCCCTGCCTTCAGCACCACCTCCCTCCTGTCACATTTCAGTGTTCACCTACTCAATGGTGTCTCTGATCCCTCCTTGCTTCCTCACAGTTTGTGTTCAATAGCATGCCCACAGTGCCTTTTAAAAGTGAATCTGCCTGGCTCCATACTTAAAACACTTGCTGTTATTTCATACAGAAGGTTCTGGGTTCAGTTCTCGGAACCTGCACAGTTTCTCACAACCAACAGTAACTCCATTTATAAGAGATCCAAGCCCTCTTTTGAGATTCACAGGCACCAGACATGTACATGGTTCACATACCTATAAGCAAACACTCTACACATAAAAATAAAAAAATAAATTTAAGTTAGTCTGATCATATCATTTTCCTCCTCAAAACTTCACAACAGCTTCTCTTTGACTCACTAAAACCCAGTGTTCACCTTAGAGATCTATGCTGTCCATTCCAGTCACACATAGCTACCGAACACTTCTGTAGCCATTTCTAATTGAGACAAACTATGGGCAAATACTTGATTTCAAAGAACAAAGAAAAGAAAACATATCATTAAATATTTTATATCAATTGTATGTTGAAATATTGGATTTTTCATTATACAGAGTTGCATTAAAGTGTTATTAAAATTAATCTAATTTGTCCATTTTTACTTACTATTTTATATTTTATTTATTGTAAGTATGCCATAGTGCATGTGTGTTCCAGGTATCAAATTTAGGTCATGAGGCTTAGTGGCAACCACCTTTCCCCCAGAGTTAGCTTGCTGACCTTGTTTTACTGTTTTAAATGTAACTTAGAAAATGCAAAGCTATATCTGAAGCTCATTGCATTATAGTTCATTAGATAATACTAACTTAGAGAACATGTAGCTATTGGTCAGAACGAGATCATATAATGAGTCAGTATAAACAGAAAGCAAAAGAGGGATGAGGATGGGGTTCTTTGAGTCCTCCAAAATTAAGACTCCAAGGAGACAAAGAAGGACTGTTTTTAAAGAATAGAAAATTATCAATGAGAGAAGACTCAAGTAGATGACATCCCAGAAGACTAATGGAGTAACCACTGCAAGGAGGAAGAACTCAGTTGTTTCATATCAGACAATGTCTGAAAATGGATGACTAGTTCTGGCAACATGAAACATCCTCTCTCCACTCCCACCTCTAGACATAATGATCTTTGTCTCTTCTGAGTTCTTGCCAGCTGCAGGGCCTTGTCATATGTGCTGATTAACTTTCATTGTTAACTTGATTCAACCTATAATCACCTGGGAAGAAGGAATCTCAGCTGAGCGATTGCCCAGATCAGAGCTGTTTGAGTCAGATGGTTTAGATAAGTTCTATTAAGTTCAAAAGGGAATGAGAAGAAGAAATAAACACTATGTGTTTGTGGACTACATGTTGAAGAAATATTGTTTTGAACATGATATGAATTAATAGAAAATATTTTAATATGAGAGGTACAGTATTTATATACTAATGGCAATCAAATTGAGAAGAAAGAAAAGAGAACCTCTCATTTTTGAAAGTCCTTGAATAGTACTTCTAACCCTTGAGAAGGCTTGAGGTCTGAGAATCTGGTGTACAAGAGAAGGAGTGGGTTTTACATAGGAACATGGACACCACTGAGAAGGCAAATCTCATATGGTAAAGATGCAGACAGAGGTCAGAAAGGACACAGGACGCATATAGAAGGTCTCTTCTGATTCTTTATGTTTTCAGTGAAGCAGGAATGGGATATATCAAAAGTTTGAGAAAAAAAAATATTGATCCAGGTGATGGTGGTGTATGCCTTTTATCCCAGAACTTGAGAGACAGAGGCAGACAGATCTATATGAGTTTGAGGCCAGCCTGGTGAGTTCCAAGGCAGACAGGGCTGTCACAGGGAGACCATATTTTGAAAAAATAAAAACAAAACAAAAAATGAATAAAATACTGAAATTGTGTTGTAAAGAATGAAAAGAGTAGATAAATCCATCAGAATTTCTAGAGCCACTTGAATTTAGTGGTTTCTGACTTTAAAATGAGACCACACAATAAAGATGAGCGCTTTTCTTTAATCAAGTAATAACCAGAAAGGGTTACAAAATAATAAGACTATTGTAAACATTGGGAATGGAAGTTCTGAAAAAGAAAGAAGGGCATGTGAGAATTGCCAGGGTGATAAAGCCAGTGTCATGATGAACTAAGATCTACGCTGGGTAAGGAGGTGGTGAGGACATGTGGAATATGAAGGATGAGCCAAAGAACTTTTAGTGATCTAGAGAGATCTGAGGTGGTGGTCCTAAAATGGAATGCCAGTAGCTGAAATTATGGAAGGACATCCATGTCTCTGTCAGGGTACGATATAAAATAGATCATCCTATGGCAATGAGTGGCCAAGGTTAGGAAGGCATAAGATCATTACAGAGGAACAGATCAAAGTACTCAGAAGATATGGTATTGAAATGACTGTCTACATCAGCCGTTCTCAACCTGTGAATGGAGACCCTTTGGGGGTTGCATATCAGATATTTACATTATGAATCATAACAGTCACAGAATTAGAGTTATGAAGTAGCAATGAAATAATTTTATGGTTGGGGGTCACCACAACATGAGGAACTGTATTAAAGGGTCAGAGCATTAGAAAGGTTGAGAACCACTGATGCCTATGGAGAAGGAAATCATAATGAATTGTGACAGATGTGTTGTTGGAACAGGTGGGGGTCAACTGGAGGCTTAACTTTGCTTAGAATATGAGAAATGACCTCAAATAAGATGATGATTACAGTACAAAGGATAGTTAGTCATGATGTCATTGTTTCCACACTAAAATTCCTCAAAGGAAATAAGAATTGTCTTGTTGGAGTGATGAAAAAGAAACAAAGTCCAAAATTTTACCCCAAATTTACATATATACCATCAACAGCTTCTATTCCACTGACTCCATAGATGTCATAGTTTATTTTTAAGAAAAGATGCTGAAATGATGGTAGTTTTACTTATTTAACACAAAGTAACATGAGAGGGAACACACACACACACACAAATAAATTAGACAAATAAATAAATAAAAGCACCACTTGGCTAGGATGTAAGAAAGCACCACTCTGGGAGGCCCAGGCTTCAGTTAGAATAACAATGTGTGATAAACACTCACAGAGAAGGTTAGAATCACAAAGCTTTTGCTAGAGATAGTCATCAGGGCATAGAAATGGATAGGAGAAGGAAATGAGGAATGTGGTCAGGAAAGAGAATTAATCACACAAATTTAGGCTTTAGGAATGCCCAGGTAGTCTGGAATAAGACAGGGAGTGTTAGCAATGTCCTTGATCATCTCTTGGGCAGATTGTAGAGGCTTTTAGTGGTGGGGAAGAAAAAAGGTGAGGGTTATACAGGAGCCCTTTGAAATTTTGATATCAGATTCGCCACTTCCTTGGACCCAGGAAAAATGGTTCTCAATTCCAACCTATGCTAGAAGAATCGAGAGCCACTAACCTAAGATAGCTTGTCCATTTGTGAAGAAGTTTAAGTTCCTGGGGATCACACAAGATTAAACAACAAGAAAAAAGGCAAGCTAGCTACATTCAAAGTACAGATTTCTGATGCCAGGAAAGCAGGTATGGCTATTTGCTTCATGGTTCAATTAAAAGGCTTAAAGGCCTGAGAATTGTTGGGGTAGAGTACTGTTTGGTACCTGTGGTGTAGGATGTTTTAGAAAGAATCTTTAACCCATATCTGGCACAATCCCAACTTTGCAGCTGTTTCTGCAAAGAACTTTTTTTTGTATTAATAACAATAAAACACAAAAATCAGCCCAAGGAGAAATGCTTGGTAATGTTTAGAAAAAAATAAAATTTTACCTAATATTCTGAATGAGGGAAGTTCAGGTCAAGTTCGTTGAGAACTAGCAAGATGAGTCAGTGGCTGAGATCTGTAGAAGCTCTTAATGATTTTTATAATTGTTTCCTTGATAATGGGATTGTAATAAGCAGGTCAATGTTAAATTAATAACAGGGAAGTACTCTAAAAAGCATATTAAAACATGATTTTAGCCTATTCGTCCAAGGCTTGAAGCCATATTCTTTTTGTTCTTCCTGATGGCATATCATCTATCAGAGGAAATATTTAAGCTAGAAGATGAAGTTCAAAATGTAAATTAACAAGGAGAAAAATATCATTTTAACAACCACCTAACAAAAGGTTCTGTGGGTACAGAGCTCCTCTCTGCCATTCACTCCCTCTACCCATGATTCACTAAACTGATGACCACTCAGCCAAGAAAATAAGCCTAGATAATATTTGCTAACTTCTGGAGAGCCAGAGATGAATAAATGCATTTATACCCACAAACTCACGTACACTGGCATATATGCACACATGCATACTCACAAACACACATACATACATGAACACAAACAGACGCACATGCCTACATGCATACACACAAATACACATACATATACAACACACACACACACAAATACACATGTGTATACACACAATGGGGTGTTCTCTGGCCAAGGAAAATAAACACTTGAGCAAGCACAGTACAATATTGGTGATCTTTATCACATGTACGAGAGAACAAAACATTTGGAATTATTTATTATTCAGTTATGTTAGTGATGCTGGAAATGAAGACCAGGGCCTCATGCATTTGAGGCAAGGGTTCTAATACTGAATTACACGCCAGCCTCTGAAACTGGTCTTAAATGATGAGCAAAAGTTTTGGGGACAAAAAAGAAAGAAAAGGACAGGTTGTGGCCTGTTTGGAGTCATGTGTAGTTCTTCAGAGCAGGACTATGAGGAGCCAGAGGGAAGAGTGATGCATCTCCAGGTACTCCCCAATGTCCTATGGGCTTCAGAGGAACCCCTGGCTGAGCACATCTGCTCAGTGACTTGCCCTGGTTCCTTCTAATGAAAAATCATTCCTCCCTACTCTATCCCAAACCACTTCACATCTCTAACAAAATTCTTGCCACTAAAGCCACAAGAATAGCAAGGACTCCAATAAAAACTTCTTGCAACATCTCTCCTTTGTCCTATGTGCCAGCCCCCTCCCACTGCGTGTATAAGCCGTTTGAAAGACCAGTCTCGCTAGGGCCCAGCACACTACCTTACTTTCATACTAGGTAATTAAGACGTACTTGCTACATTTAATTGATCAGGCTATTTTCTCAGTCTGTTTGTCTTCTGACTAACCATTTAATTGACTGTATGACTGGAAAGATTGAATACCTAAAAACTATTCTAATAGTGCTAAGATTTTTCCTCTATTCCTGGAAAGTTATAGGAAGAAAACAAATCTGAAGGCATTTACTTCCTAGTTCTAATTTTCACCTGTGGGACATTTGTTTTCTTTGTTTCTTTTCCTTGAGACAGTTTCTTCCCATGTAGCTCAGGCTAGCCTCAAATTCCTAATTCTCCTGCCCTATCCTCTCTAGACTTTAGATTATGGTGTGCACCGTTCCCAGCTGTAACTTTTAGTTGTTTCCTAAATGAATATTAACTGTCAAACTGGGTTTAGGTTAACACAGTGATGTTGTTTGCTTGCATTTAGTTTGAGTTTGTTTGCAAACTAAATGAGTCTGAAGTTTAAACTGTCTAGTGTTTCAGACAGTAAGAGGAAGAAACTGATCCCATGGAGTGCAAGCATCCTAGAGTCTCTCATCTACTCAAATGGGTTGAACGTTCCTAAGGAGCAGGACTCCATCAGACAGTCCTCCCTCCCCCGATCAGTGAATACTATAAAGTTGACTGGTGAACCGTATAATGAACGTGACCAGAAGGGACTAATCAGTTGACTATAATCCTCCAGGGACTTAATTCCAGGGTGTTTTAAAGACTGTGATGTGTGAAAGCTCACAAGAGGTTTATAACAATACTCATTTTCCCTTGTTTCTTGGGATCAGAATTGCGATTTCATAGCTGGGCTCCATGCCATTAAAAATAAAAGACTTTGGAACTGGCTATGAGGTCAGTGTAGAGTATGCACTCCACAGGACCGTGGAGTCAATCACCAAGATGAAGATAAGCAAATGGGCATGGTTTGGAGGCAAACCATGCCTCAGGAGCTTGTATATTTGAATATTTGGTCCCTGGCTAGTGGCACTATTTGGGGAAGTTGTGGGACCTTCAGAAGTTGAGGCCTAGAGGGAGAGAGTAGGTGATTGGGAGGCATCCAGTCTTTATTTCTGGTTATTTCTGGCCTATGCTATGTATCCTGCATTATGACATAGGAGCCCAGTCACGTCATGCACTGCCATGAACTCTACTATGCTTTCCTGTCAAACTGTGAGCCAAGGAAAATCCTTCCTTCCTTAAGTTGCTTCTGCCAGATATTTTGTCACATCAACATGTAACATAATACATACACCCAAATACACGCAGACAAACAAATATGTGAGTTTATTTTCTAGTTCCTTTGCAGTAGACAGAGGAATGTAACAAAGTTCTGATAGATGAAGCAAAGGTTAAAGATTGTGTGGAGTTTCAAAAACTGATGCTTAAAGCATGCCAACAAACATGTGGTGCACATGCTGAGGCAAGAGGATCTCAAGTTTGAAACCAGCACAGATATGTCCAACCATCCTGAGCTATGTAGTAAGATTCTCATTTCAACACACCAGAAGAACAAAACAAAAGGCTGTTGATTCAACAAGGAACATATTTTTTATTCATTTGCAACTCCTAATTCTATATTTTTTATTGTACAATTCATATAAAATAGCTGAAACTCCAGCAACCAGGACAGATCATGAGTGAATTTGGCTATGGAAGTCATATCCTTGGACAGTGGTACAAATAACAGTAACTAGAAGTCCTCCTCGGTGGTGTGGTGGGGCTATCATAGATATACCAAACTACTTATCTCTGGATTTGGTTCTCATGGGAAATGCACATTGGTTTTCACATTGGGATTTCTATGAAGCTTTACCTAATCCTGATTCACAAATAAAAACTGGCATTTGAAAATACACAGTATGCTATATTTTATGCCAAGAGTTTCAAGCAAAAATATATATCCCCTAAAATATCAAGGGTTTGAAAAAATATAAATGTTTATACCATGTTCGCTAATTTTTAAATAAAAAATCTACATTGTAAATCTGTGGCATGAATATTTAGAATTATATATGTCAACAAGTTAAACAAATTGCTATATATACAGCTGTATATAGTATGTGTTATGCTATGTGCAGGTCTGAAGAGAGACAGCAATGTTGAGCATCCTCTCGTTACTTTTTATTCCTATAGGTCGATAGTAATGCTATACCACCTCTTTTATTCCTAACTTTGTTATTCCTTTCTTTTGTGGTCAGCCCTGCTTAAGAATTTCCATTGAGATGGTCTTTTCAAGAAATCAAATAATAGAGGCCAGATGTGGTGGCATAAGCCTTTAATACTAGCATGTCAGAGGCAGAGGAAGTTGGATATCCAACCTGATCCACATGAGGAGTCCCAAGCCATCCAGGGCCACATAATGAGACTGTTAAAAAAGAAAAAAAAGGAAGAAAGGAAGGGAGGGAAGGAGGAAGGAATGAAGGAAGGAGGAAGGGAAGAAGGAAAAGGAAAGACAGAAAAGAAAAAAGAAAGGAAGAAGGAATAAGAGAACAAATATTGGCTTCAGTTATCTCCTTTGCTCTTATTTCTGCTCTATTTTCTATTCTCTGTTGTCTGTATTTACTTTTATATCTGTTCAAGCCTTTGCTATGCTTCCTTCTGTTTAGTTTGGTTTTAGTGTGTGCTTCTCAAACACTGTAAGATAAAGATCGATATTACTGGCTTGAGATCTTGGTTTGTTTGTTTTTTTTAATATAGGTACTTAAAGCTATTAATTTCCCTCTGAGCACACTGTTAGCTGAATCATCAGTATATTTTTAAAACACTGAAGTGTGGTGATGTACTGACTTGGTGAAAAATATGTTTACTTCTTTGTCATCTAACAGTTGTTTGTATTTTTCTATGTCTCAGCATAGTTGCTGATACTCTGAATAGACAAATATTTTCACATAAATCAAAATTCATTGGTCTCTATTGGATAATATAGAAAGGCTCTGCCTTGCATGTGAAAGGTGTTTTTCATGGTCTAATCTAATACTTTGTTTTGTTCCATCTTCTCTGAAAAGAGAAGGTACTGAAATGAGGTAAGTCCTACTTCAAGGTTGCAAGTTTCCTATCTAGCCTATATTTCTACTAAGTATGTTTTGCTGGAAACAAAGCTTGTGTCCTTTAAGTCAAAGTCAATTAATAGGGAAAACTTTCCATGTTAAGTCCTTTCTCTTGACATGCTTTTTTTTTTTCATAATTTAGCAGGATTATCACCAACTCCACGTGACAAGTGACATCATTGCTATAATGAGAATTCCAAGCAGCACCACTGGATCAAAGCCCATCTGTGTGCCTGCTCCCACACTTGACAAAACAAATTCCAAATTCATTCAGCATGCCAGTGCCATTTAGTCACTGTGACATATCCCAAATTTTGGACTCTGTGCAAAAACCAGTCTGTACCCACCAAATTAATCATGGAACATATTTTATGACGTTTGACAACAACTTAAAAGGTTCTCATCTCTGGCAGGTGGCTCTGCCAGTTTGCAAGTATGTGCATGATAAATTCTGAACAATATACATTGTGTAACTGAAAATACTTTGTGAAGGACACACACCCTGCAGAGACCCCAGAGTAAGTCCAACCAATCCTGAATTCTTACTCAGAAACCCATCAGTCAGACTTGTGAGGGAAGTATGATGGCCCCAGGTACTCACAGAGAGCCAAAGAAAAGGCAACAGCTCATGTGCCAGGAGATGCTGAGAACATTGGCACATTCGCCTGTGTTGGCAGGATCAAGAGTTTGAGATGGCTAATTTAAGCGTCAAGATCCTGGCAAACAGATTTATTTAGGGCAAGGGTGCGTCAGGAGGATGCCAGAAAAATACATCAAGCTGTGCCTTATATGCACTTCAGAGTGATGATGAAACAATTGACATTAAAAAGTCAACTCTTGCACTTTAATCTTAAATCCATCGAACACGAGAAGCAGGGATTACTTTAGATCTCTGGAACTCTCCATCAGAGTTGTGTTCTCTGACAAAAATTGTCCTTCAAAAGGTGAAGAGACTTCTCTGCACCTTTAATTGATTAGACAAAGTACTATGATAGGTTAATTAATTTTATTTGTCTGCTTGTTTAGAGACAAGGTCTCATATAGCTCAGAATTGCCTAACTCAATGCACAGTCAAGAACAACTGACTTCTGACCCTGCTCCTGACCCTAAGTGTTGAAATCAAGGCCACAGAACAACAAACTTGGTCTATGTAGCAATGGAAATCCAGAGCTTCTTTCTTGCTAGATAAACTGAGCTATATTCTCGGCACACTTAATTCATTTTAAGTGCCAACTATTTTGCCTTTGACCATGTCATTTACATTAAGTAAAAGATATTTTCCCAAGATTTTACTTTTCTAAGGAATAAATACCATATAAACTCTGCTGGTGAAAGAAGAAGAAGAGTAAGTTGAGGATTTAATTGTACCATTAAAAACCTTTAAAAGATATAGCCCTCTTCAATTCCTATTTTATATAGTAGTGCCTATTTCTGTACAGATCAACAGGCAATAAAATAGCAAACCATTAGAGCATATTGCTCCATCATATTGCTTTCCATTTTCCCTCTTTCCCTAGAAGCCTTCTACCCC
Source organism: Phodopus roborovskii (assembly GCF_943737965.1). NCBI lineage: Eukaryota > Metazoa > Chordata > Mammalia > Rodentia > Cricetidae > Phodopus > Phodopus roborovskii. Next base: position 5,653,827 of record NW_026126417.1, on the reverse strand, counting down.
TGGGTTTACCTACCTACTCCCCTTTTGCTTTGTCGATGTAATTACAATCTCTTGGGTTAAAAAAGTTTTCATTGCCTGGCAGCTTACTTAGGACTCTCATTTGTTATACAAAAACTGAATTTGCATAATTTAGCTTTCACTAGATTTGCCTAGACACAGACTTCTCCTCATTCTAATTTTAAACTTCCCTTTCATCTCTGAGGCAGGAAGTGACAGGGAGAGGCAACTGGAGAAGAGGATTTCTTCCACAAGAAGAAAACGTCTTGATTAGAAGGCAGGGTGAGCAACTTCATAACCTGGCAGAGGCATAAGAGCTAAAATTGCTCTCTCATTCATGCTCGGAATTGCCTCTGACATACAGGATACTAACCCATGCTTTCTGCACTCTGCAGGTCTCCCCCAACTGTGATGGAGCTACCCATCTGGAAGGGGTCTTTCTTTACACAATTGCTGGTTCTCTAATTTTGTATGTTAAGGGCAAATGGGTTGTCATCTTGAATCATATCTGTTACCCTCAGAAGCATTTCCTAGAACTTTTTTCTTCTTTACCTATACCTCAAATAATAAAAAACTAATTTTAAAATCAACTGGACATGTTGTCCTCTATACACTTATATTCTTTTATGATTCTAGTAATTCTCTTGCCTCTATGTTTTCTTAAAGAAAAAATAATTTTAGTTGGAAAAGGCCCTAGGAATAATCTTTTGAACTCCAAAAAGAGTTCACTGATTCAGTCTGACTGTGTCAGAATTACTGAGAGTTTTAAAAATGTTGATTCTGGTATTATCAGCATGAATAAGGACTGGGTTCAATTCTCAGCATCTATATAGTAGTAAGTTCATACATAAGAAAAATGCATATTACCAGAGACTTTCCTGAAGATTCTCAATTATTAAATTGTCAAAGTTTTAAAATATATACATTTATATAAATGTTCATATTAATTGCCGTACATTATGTATATATCATCAAGTCATTTCTATTTAGAGTCAGGTCTTCCTCAATGTTTTTGGTAAGCGAGGAAACTCATCAAAAGTGAGAATATACTATTCTCAAGACCAAACAGCCCCACAGTGGTCCAGCTTTGACAGAAAAACAGAGCCCTTGCTATGTAGACTATTACTTTTTCATAATTTGGGGATGCTGCTCCTATGAAATTAGGAAGTTCCCCCAAATATTATACCAGACATGTCAAATTCATTGCCTGTCATGCACTAATCATGTCTAAGGGAGGCTGTTCTATCCATGAACTTAGTTCTGAGTTATCATTTCTGTCAGCCACAGCTAATTGAACTAGGGATCAAAGGTGACAAGTCCATAAACATTTACAGCTCAGTGAGATTCAAACAACAAATAACACAGTTTTAGAAATCTAACAAATGAAAATCACCTAAGCATTAAACCCTTAAAAACCTGTAAATGTTTCTTTCTTTTCTCTTTTATTGGGGGGAGGGCCTGGACCATGGTATATGTGTGGGGGTCAGAAATAACTTTTGGGAGTCAGTTATTCCCTTACTCTGTACATTCCAGAGACTGAACTCAAGTCTTCAGGTTGGGTAACAAGCACCTTTATGCTGCCCACTCCTCCACTGCCCAACCATCTTCTTGGTCCTGCTGTCTGCACTCTCCAAGCATCAAACAGTGTTTGTAATGTAGATCTCCAATAACTTTTCTGTAAGCAAGAGTGAATATTTCTGTTTGAAAACATGAGACTAATACAACTTAGATTCCAAGATTAAAATATATCGTTTTACCTTATTTAATATGATATCTTTTGTTTTTCATTATTTTCATTAAAATATATCTAGTCAGATTTGTGGTGGCATGTGCATATCATTCTAGCACTTTGAAGACTCAGAAAGATCTATAACTTTGTTCTTTGGGGTTTGAAGATTTATGTGTATGACTGCTCTGCCTCTATGTATGTATGTACACCATATACATGCCTGTTACCATGGATGTCAGGAGAGCCACAGATTCGCAGGAACTGGAGAAGATTTTGACCTTGTACTCCACTGTTCTGCCACACTGTGTCTAAATGAACCTTTATGAACCAACTACCATCCAGTTTCAATGGATCCTCTTGCTCACAATTTCACTTGGGAAGACCAAGTTCTCAAGGTTGCATCATGCGCAAAAGTCATGGTGTGGCTTCTGGGACACTTTGGCTTATTATTTTTTGTATGGTTTTATGAGTTGGGTTAGGCAGAATTCTCCCCAGAGCAATAAAGAATACACACTTCCTAGTGAACTTTTCTCCAATTCACACACTAGCTGGATTTTCTGGGAACATTTCAGTTGAGAAACTGGAACAATAATTAGGATTGCTTTCCAAACACCACCAACCTTGATTAGCTTGAACTCGTTGATTTGAGCTCAAGAAGATTTGAGTTCTGGTTCATCTCCAGCTCCAGCAGCCCCTGGCAGTTACCCAACTTGAGTTTCTCCAAGTTGAGTTTCATGATCTTGACAATTTAGAAGAATATGGTTTCTTCCTGGGGAAAAATGTTGCTTCAGGTAAACTGATTGTGACCCATGCCACCTGAGCTGTTGGTAAGGTCAGGCCAGGTAATATGATGCATCCCTACTTCGGAGTATGGCCTGCTGCTGCACACAAAGGCCTCAGCCTTTGCCCTAAACTCAATAGAACTGTCAATGGTTAACCTTAAGTATCACCTTAATTGGGCTAAAAGATGCTCAAATGGGGAGTGATAGCAGGAGCCTTTGATCCCAGCACTCTGGAGAGAGAAGCAAGTGTGCTTTGTAAGTTGGAGGCCAGTCTGATCTACATAGAAACCCTGTCTAAAAAGAACAACAAAAGGATGGCCAGATAGCTGATAAAACATTAATTTTGGATGGGTTGGGTATTTATAAAAGAGCTTAGCATTTTTCATAAACTTCATAAATTGGGTAGGCACTATCTAATCTGTCATTTGAGGGCCTAGATATGGCAAAAGAGCTGGCAAAGACAGCACTCTGGCTAAAATGGGTTAAGTACCTTCTGTCTTTTGACCAATTGTCCTGACCATCAAGTCTCCAACCACAGACTAGGACTTACTCATTAACTCCTCAGTTTTTATTTAAACACCTGACTTTGTATCGAAACTATTACCATCTTGTTTCCTGTATTTCCATCGTTTGCAGGCCACAGATCATGAGATTCTTTAACTTTCATGATCACTTGAGCCAATCTCTCATAATAAATTTGTGTGTACCCATGCATGTTCACCCATGTGAGTATACACATTCTATTAGTTCTACTTATCTTGAGGCACTCTAGAATCATCTTAACTTACATTGGTTCTCTGTTTTCTGAGGATGGGACTAAGGGGCCCAGTACATGCTAGGCCCTACCACTGAGCTACAGCTGCAGCTTAACTTCCTAATTCTGGTAGGTCATAATTGATTTGAGAAATTATGAATGGAAAGTAATTTTTTAGAACTTACGTGTTTAATATGAAATCGTGATTCTAGGGATCAAACCCAGGTTGCCAGACATGCTAGACAAATGTTCAAACACTGATCTACACCTATGGCCCTAAGACATCAATCATTTGATATACCTTCAGTTCTGATAATTTCATCAGCATAATAAATTGGCTCTTCACCAAAAAATAAAATAAAATAAAATAAAACATACATCTAAGAATCAGAATGTATTTGGAAGTAGGTCCACTGCTTAAGTAACTTGTTAAAATGAAGTCATACTGAATTAGAGTAGCCAATAGAGATAATGCCATGTGACAATGAAAACAAAGACTGGAGTAACACAGCTGCAAGTCAGGAACACAAAGACTGTCAGGAAACTTCTAGAAATCCAGGGAGACAAAGAAGAGTTCCTGTAGATTCAGAAGGAACACAGTGCCTTCATTTTAGACATGTGAGACAAATATTTGCAGTTTTAAGACATTCCACATCTTATACTTGGCTATAGAAGTTCTAGAAAATAAGTAGGGAATTCTAGTTTGGGAATTACTTTTTTATACAAATTTTATAGCTTGCAGTTGTTACAGTGCTGTTAATGAAAAGTGCATCCTGTTCTGATTACTAGTTTTGTTTTTCAAGACAGGGTTTCTCTGTGTAACAGCCCTGGCTTTCCTGGAACTCACTCTGTAAACCAGGCTGGCCTTGAACTCAGAGATCTGCCTGCCTCTGCCTCTTGAGTGCTAGGATTAAAGATACGTACCACCACTGCCTGGCACAGAAGGGGACTTTTTATTCTCTAGAAAACTTTATGGTCTTCTACTTAGACCTGGAATTCTGGAATTTTATGATTATGTGATAATTATCAAGGACATGCAAAAAAGACTACTCCAAAGGAGCAGAGAAGATGTAGCTCAGTAGTTGGACATTGTGTAGCATACGTAAGTCTGTGGGTTTGAGCTCAGGCACTGAAACAGAGGTAGAAAGAGGAAAAGTTAAGTAATGTGAAACCCCAGTTCATAAGAATAGTTCCTATCAGCATAGAAAACCCACATAATTTGCATGGCGCATGAGGAAGCTTGAAGATGACTGCCCATTGTTGGAATTCAAGTAAGTCATGATGGGGAATGTTCTTCTGTATATATGTTTGTCTTATCAGTTGATGAATAAAACACTGATTGGCTAGGCAGGATGATAGGTAGGACCGGACCAGGAGACAGGGAAGATTCTGGGAAGTGTAGGCAGAGAGGAGTCATCATGTGATCCCAGGAAGTGAAGTACCTGGGCAGAAACTGCCACTAGCTAGCCAGACAGGCAGGAAGTGACGTAGCTGGGCAGAATCGGAATATAAGTAGGGACAAACAAGAAATTGCTCTTCTCTGTGGAGATGTAGCAGTCAAAGGAGTTGCAAGTCCTTTAAGCGAAGACCTCGCGGAAATACTTAGATTGACAGAAATGAGTTAATAAGACAGAGCTACCCAATAAGAAATGCTAGTCACTGGCCAAGTTTCATAATTAATATAGCATCTGCGTGTTCATTTGGGGCTGACACGGCAGTGGCAAGAAGAATGCTCATAACAAGGTCTCACACAAAATTCTGTATTGACTCTACCTAGTAACAAGTAGAAAACTGTAGTTGAATGGAAAAAGTGGATCACTTATTCAATCCGTTAGGTATTAAAACAATCCTGTCCTGGAGGTGTTGAGAACTTAGCACAGACCAAGGGCTTTGCTGGTTATATTCAAATTCCATAAAAATCATTTCACTTATATAAGGGACTAAAAGGATTTGGGTTCACTACATTTTCAGAAGTGGCCCTATAAGGGGCTGGAGAGATGGCATAACCATTAGAACTGGCTGCTCTTCCAGACAATCTGGGGATTTTGGGTTAGATTCCCAACTCCCATATGGTAGCCCACAACCATCTTTAACGTCAGTTCTAAAACATTCTATGCCCTCATGTGGCTTCCTTAAGCACCAGCCATGTAAATGATGCACAGACATTCATGTAGGTAAAACCCTTATGAATACAAAAACAGTTTTTTGGGTTTTTTTTTTTTTTCAAACTAGAAATTCTCTCTCTCTCTCTCTCTCTCTCTCTCTCTCTCTCTCTCTCTCTCTCTCTCTCTCTCCTGTCACACACACACACACACACACACACACACACACGTCATACTTCATTCACAAAATACTTTGAATTGACCAATTAAAAGCGTGACTTTGTGGTGCCTAGAGCACCTTCTCTCCGGGTCAACTACTATGCACCTACTCCCCTTCTGCTCAAACAGACTCGTGGCAAAGATCCGAACTGTGGATTTTTAAAAGTAAACCAATCTGGGATATTAACACTTAAAGCCTCGGACATGGGAGAAACCGGCCGAGAGACAGTCAGTGTGCAAGTCCAAGGTCAGAGGCTGCCGAAGATCAAGCAGGGCCTGGAACTAATAACACGACTCCCCGAGGCAGGACACAAGTCGGGATATCGGTTCTTTGCAAGCGCGGGTGGTTGGAAGTGGGCGAGCACAGACCACAGCCGCACAGCCTCACCCGCCACAGCTCTGCGGGGGAACCCGCATCCTTCCGGCTCTCGCGTTGCTTCCATCCTCACCCTTCCGGCTTCCGGTCCCGTCCACCAAGGGCTCTCTGCCGTCATTTCCTGCGGGTCTGCATCGCCGAAGAGAAGATGGCGGCGCTGGGGGAACCCGTCCGGCTGGAGAGGGGTGAGTGCGGCAGCTCTCGCGGCCGCGGTGGGTGGCGCGGGTGGAGACTGACGGAGGGCTCCGCCGGCCGGAGCGAAGGCGAAGTGGCCGGGACGCTGACACCCGGAGCGCCTTCCCGGCCTTCGGGCTGGGCGCTGCTTGTGGGAGGAGCTGGCCGGAGCCCTTAGTTCACTGACGGTGGGCGCAGCTCGGTTCCTTGGACCTGCCCAGGGCTGCAGGCATGCAGTGAGCACTGCAGAAGCGGCGTCCAGCCTCCTAAATCCCCCCAAAAAGCAAGTCCCGCCACGCCGTTCGGGACTGCCTGCCTCCATTGCCCCTGTGCGAGTGTGCCCGCCTGCCTTGGTTCATACGCTTGGCACACACAGGCACATTCCCGCATAATAAACTCCCTCGCCCCCATTTAAACACACACTCCCTCATTACTTTGACCGTGACCTCCTGGGCTTTGAGTTGGTGTGTCTTGGCTTTTGCAGTCCTTCCAGTCACGGAGGGGATGCTTTAAAAACAAGCCAACTGACTTGTTCTTGCAAAGGAGATTACATAACGAGGTGGAGTAGTGGTTGTTTAAGTGCGGTGCTGTTCCTTACTTATATGCCCTACAGTTGCAAACTTGGTGGGTTGATTGCTGCTTAGAGCAAACAGTCAAGAAAAATAAAACCTATTGTGGAAATACTCTACCAGTGACCAGTTGCAGATTTCCAACTTTGTACTCTGCCCTGCCCAGATTCTTAGATTTCAAACAGCAGGAGCAAGCTTTTTACAATTGGAAGCCATAGGAGTAAGGAAGTACCTGTTAAGCATTTTGAGTACTGTTGGCAAACGAATCTGGAGTGGAGTTTGACACTACTTTGCATATATTATTATTAACAATTAAACTTTCCATTACTATTGTCCAAGAAGGAAATAATTTAAAAGTGGGTGCACTTAAAAGAACCACTTTCCTAGGACTTTTTTCTCTCCAGCCCATCAGGGCTTTAATTAAAGCAGCATTTTATGACAGAGGGTAGCTTGGGAAAGACTCAGATAGGCTTATAGCTGTGACATTTTCTTCTTAAGCGTAATGTCACTGTGCTTTGTAGACAGGAGCAAATCTGCTGGTGTTAACCAGAATGATTAGAGGTTTCTAACAAGTTGGTATTCTTTGTACTTTTAAATGAAGTACAAACTGTGGACCCTTATCCTCTGGCATTTGCCTTTTGCTGTTAGAGTTTCCAGTTACAGTAGAAAATGCAAAATATCAGCAGGGATAAAGTACCAGTTGATTGTTGCCAGTTAACAGGATCAGCAAATCAGATGGCTTCAAGTCTTCTTTTGGTAGAGGATTCTAACAGACCGAACAGATACTCTAAATAGTTCACAGGAAAATACCAGCACATGTGACCAAGTTCCTGATCAAAATGCAGTTCAGTCAAACTTAGTGGGCATATATTTGGTACAGTTTAGGCTTAATAGAGTTTTGAGCTTGTTTCTAAGTGTAGCTTATTAATTAGCTGGACTCCCCTCCCTTCTTTCCACCACATTTGAGTAATGAGTTGAGGCATTGTACATGTTAGGTGAGCACTCTACCACTGAGCTACATTCCTAGGCCTATTTATAGGTTTTTCGTGTGGATAATAAATTGGAACTTTGTAAATCAACAACTCCTGAAACAACATATACTAGCCATTATGGAGGTGGGAAACCAGAGGAAAGGTGGTCTGTTTGATTAAAAAGAGTTTAAACTTTTATTATCTAAAACTGAATCAACTTTTTGCTTCTCGCTAAGTTTATTTGGGCTTTTTTTATCAGCAAATGCAAAGAAGAGTCCTTCCCAAGTCTATGAAGTAAATATCTGGTTCTTTACTGTATCATGAAATCAAAAAACTTCCTCCACTTAAGTCAAAGTATTCAAAGATTAGAATATATAGAATAGTAGGTATTCTAGTCTTTGGAAGTAAATGAACACAATTAAAATTTACTGAAGTTCCGGTTGATTAGTGGTATTAATACACTGAGACTTGGGTTCAGAAAAACCTTGGGGGGGGGTCAGAACAGAGGTCATGATTAATAGTGTTATAACATGAATCTTTATTTCTTTAGTTCTTTGTTCATAAAACACATTTGTACATTTCCCAATCACAGTAACTGAGCGAGCGTGCGTGCATGCGTGTGTATGTGTGCAACGGTGGTAGAGGCCAGACAAAGTCAGATCCCTAGAAACTAGAATTTTAGGAAATTGTGAGATGCCCAAGTGGGTGCTGGGAATCAGGAAGTGCTCTTAACTGCTGAACCAACTCTCTAGCCCCTAATCTCTTAATATTTCTTAAGATTAGTCTTAAGATTAGTCCATAGCAGTGTGGCATATCTGTGCTTGTGAGGCTTTTTAGTTCTTTTCTTCCAAATGAGGTACTATTTAGTCTGTTACAGTGAAAGGCTGCAACACAGCCTGGGAATTCCAAGGTCACATACAAGCATTAAGACCAGGTTGATAAAGCTATTTTTTTTTTTTTTCTTTCTGTTTTGTAAACCATGTCTGGACATTTTCAAATTAAAAGTGTTAGCAATCTTCACAGCTAATTGCATTTCCATGTGTCATTGAACAGTCTGCGTGTGCATATGTATCATGTTTTGCTTCCAGAAGTAACAGTGGTACCACTAGCACATGCTCTCTGGTACTGGTTGGCTGCTTTGGTTACTAGTGAGATGATAGTGTAAATTTTTATTGGCTGAATAATGCAGGATAAGCCCGGCGATGATAGGGCATGCCTTTAGTCCCAGCACTTGTTCTCCATGAGTTTGAGGCCAGCCTAGTCTACAAAGCTACACACACAGAAACCATGTCTCAAAAAAAAACAAAAAATCATGATAATACTAATAGCTTTTCGTATTAAAGATTTTTTTCTTATCTATACAATATTATTTGTCTTTGGGAAAATTTAGGGTTTTTTGTTGTTGTTTGGGGGGTTGTTTGTTTTGTTTTTTGGTTATTTGCTTTGTTTTGGGGGCAATATTGAAACCCAAGCTGGCCTTTAACAGGAGGTGGTCATCCTGCCTCTGTCTCTGGAGTGAGAATTATTCATATTGGGACCACCTGGATAGCCTTTGGATTAATCTTAGTTGCTACAAAGTTCTAAAGGGATGAGGAGAATCCTTAGCACGAATTAATCATTTGTGTTTTGTTTCCCTGTAGATATCTGCAGAGCAATTGAACTATTGGAAAAACTACAGAGGAGTGGAGAGGTGCCACCACAGAAACTTCAGGCATTGCAAAGAGTCCTTCAGAGTGAGTTCTGCAATGCTGTGAGGGAGGTGAGTTAACATGATTTATATTTCCTCACATTTTGAGTTAATTAGCTATAGAAATACATTGAAATCTATATTCAGAAATACAGTACTCAACCTGTAATGCCAACACTTGGAAGGGTGAAGCAGGCAGAAGAATTCCCATGAGATACAGGCCAGCCTGGTCTCCAAAGTGCATTGTAGACCAGCCTGCCTGAAAAAAGATAAGAAGAGAGGTGGGGCAGGGAAGAAAACATTAGAACTGGTCTTGGCTCTCATTGTTTTTTAATCTTTAGCTGGGTGTATGGCTCAGTGGTAGATTTTGTACATGTCTAGCTTTTATAAAATCCTGGGTTCAGCCCCTAGAACCACCACCAAAAGAGAAAGAAGAATTTCCTTTGAAATTCCTAATAGAAAAGCATTTACATTTTACAAAGATATCTTTGGGAAACTTCAATGTATTTGGTAACTCCTCAGAGAACTTGAACATAGATGTATCCCAAAACTTACATATGAAAACTTTGTGATTTACAGGTATATGAACATGTTTATGAAACTGTGGACATCAGTAGCAGCCCTGAAGTGAGAGCGAATGCAACTGCAAAGGTAAAGGTTTTCATTGACCAAAAGTGGGGCTGGCGAGATAGTTTAGTGGGTAAAGTGCATGTTGTTATGCAAACACTAGGACCTGAGTCCAGATCCCTAACTCCCAAGTAAATGCTCAGCATAACAGTGTCTATAACTGTGGTGCTGGAGGGGTGAGGAGGTAAATATCCTGGGGGTTCTCCGCCCAGTGAGTCAGCACACATGTGCTCACACAGAGACACACAGGTTGTCTATACATGTGTGTGTGTGTGTGTGTGTGTGTGTGTGTGTGTGTGTGTGTATACATATGTATGTTTACTGTATAAATAGTGCAGAAGTCATAAATTGAAGATGTAATATGCAGTTACTAGATACATAGTAAGCTGTGGAAACTAGCTTATGTCCAAACCATACTATACTTCTCAGGTACTAAGAAATAGGAATGTTTTATTGGCTTTGTAAGATATTTTGTGATACTGTTTAGATGGCACATTGAAAGTACAACAGTGTGTATATCGTGCCTCTTATTCTATTCAGTACATTATACAGATTTATGATTGAAGCATTAATTTTATAACTGATGGGGGTGACTTTCTTATTGATGAGGAAGTATCAAAGTTAGACTACTTTCCTTGCGACACACAGCAATAAGTTAATGGTAATCCTCGAGACCCTAGGGTAAGCCCTAACATTCTTTTGGATTTTCCCTTGACTTTGGCCCTATACATATTGGATAGTGTTGGTCCTAGGCCACCTCCTCTGGGCTGTAGAGTGTGTGTGTGTGTGTTGGGGTTTTTTGTTTTTGTTTTGTTTTTTGTACCAGTGTTGTTTTCCTCAAATAACTCAGACATTGAGCTAGATGTAGATCATGTATGCTTACAATACATTAATTTATACTACACGTACTTAGTATAGTAGCAGGCTATTCTTTTTATTTTTATATTTTGTGCATTGGTAAAATGCCTGCATGTGCTTCTGTTTGAAGGTATCAGTTCTTGGAGTTACACAGTTGTGAGCTACAATTTGGGTGCTGGGAATTGAACCTAGGTCCTTTGGAAGAGCAGTCGGTGCTCTTTAACCACTGAGCCATTTCTCTAGCCCCCATGCAGGCTATTTTTTTATTGCTAGTTACTGGTTCACAAAGGGAAGTACTAGAATCTTCATTAAGTATAGGTACTTAGATGTGTAAGTTTCTTTTGTCATAGTCACTAAATACATAGAAACTTGGAGTTTGGGGATTGTGGGGTTTATAGAGTATCTGCCTAGCATGCAAAAGGCTTTGAGTTCCATCCATCCTTACTACCACGTAAAATCCAGTGTGGTGACATGCCTCTGATCCCACCATTTGGGAGATAGTTGTAGGAGGAGTAGAAAGTTGAGGTTATTCTTGGTTCTGTAACATGTTTGGGCCAGCCTGGGCTAAATGAGGCCCTGTCTCAGAAAAGGAAAGAAACATTCTTTTTTGCAGGTTTTGTCAGCACACTTGCAATACAGCACTTTAGGCTGAGCTGTGAAGATGAAGAATTTGAAATTGTTCCTCCCTTGCTTCTGTAACTCAGAATTTACAGCGCTTATGAGCCTTAGTTCTGTTTGTAAAATGGGAACTTTTTAGTGCTTCCGAGATAGCAGTTGGTATTCAGTAAGTCTCAACATCTTTCCCCTTCCTTCTTCTCATTTTTTGTTTTTCCATTCAGTATCCATAATGAAAATGGTATCCTTAAAAAGAAAAAGAAACAGAATGTAAACCTATATTAGAATATAATTAGACACAGTTCTGTCTCTTCTATTTCGTGTTTTTGGTGTAACTAGATACTTTAACTAAAGCAACAAAAAATATTCATATGGGTTATATGTATCCTTCCTTGTCTGAATATTGACTTATTTCTTGAAATTTTTGTTATTTAGTATTTGGTATAAACAATATAGCAGCTATGAGCTCATTTAAGGACAGATTTATGTAGATAGGTTGTGTCGCCCAGGGGCCCCTGAAGGAACTGGTCTATATGCTCTGAAGCTCAGAGCTGTTGGCATCCTCAGGGAGGGCTTCCCCTCTTAATATCAATACATCTCTCTGCTTGGCAAACCTTCTTGACCAACCCTGTACACATACACATGTAGCACATATTTCAGAAGTTAACTTCCTACATAATCTCTGAGTATTTATCATTTTCATTTATCTCCTACAAACATGTTTGACTTTCAGTGAAGTTGTATGAGCTCACACATGAAAAGCTTTGTGGTTCAGAAGTGCCTTTGGCAGGCTAGAGATCACATGCTTAGCATATCTGAGTCCCTAGGCTCAAACCCCAGCACCTCAAAAATAAGTTATGTTCTTAGATGTGTGCATTTCTCTTCCAGGCTACTGTTGCTGCATTTGCTGCCAGTGAAGGGCACTCCCATCCCCGAGTTGTTGAGTTACCAAAAACAGAAGAGGGCCTTGGATTCAATATCATGGGAGGAAAAGAACAAAACTCACCAATCTATATTTCGAGGATAATTCCAGGTGGAATTGCTGACAGACATGGGGGTCTCAAACGAGGAGATCAGCTACTTTCAGTCAATGGAGTGGTAAAGATAAATCTGTTTACATTTGTTTAATGCAGTAATGTGTTGTAGCCACTTGGGGGTGCACTGGAGCAATGGAATCATAAGATGAAAGGAAAAATTTCTGAGACTGAGTTAAAATCCCTTGAGAGAAACTCAGTACAGTTCAGTGTTGTGTGGTTGTTTTGATTTGCTGGTGATAGTGGAGGTTGTTGTTGGGCTGAACACCAACCTCAGAATAATAGGTGACCACTTGACCACTAAGTTGCATCCTCAGCCCAGTACTTTAAGTGTGCCTGTAGAACAGCTCACAGACTCTGGACTGACATCTGGAGAACCTGCATGGGACTGAACTAGGCCCTCTGAATGTGGGTGACAGTTATGTGGCATGATCTGTTTCGGGAGGAGCCCTTGCAATGGGATCAGGACCCATCCCAGGTTCATGAACTGCCTTTTTGGAGTGCATTCCTTATGGTGGGATATCTTGCTCAGCTATCATACAAATGGAGGGGCTTTGTCCTTACTCAGCTTGATCTGCCAGACTTTGTTGATTCCCTAAGGAAGGCCTTAGTTCTCTGAGGAGTTGATGGGGGGGGGGCAAGAGAAGGAGAGGAAGGGGGAACTGAGATTAGTATTTACAATCCTTGAGTGTATACAAATGTGTATCATAGGATTTCACATTGATTAAAGTGATGAAGTAAGATTATTATTATTTTTATAGTGCTGAAATAATGTAACATTTAAAATTTTTACTTGTGTATTAAACATTTTTATAGGTTGGCCTACTTGTAAACATGTTTACTTGTTCATTGTTGGATTACTTGTTAATTGTGTCTTTGTGTGTGCATTTTTCAGAGTGTTGAAGGAGAGCATCACGAGAAAGCTGTAGAGCTACTGAAAGCAGCCCAAGGGAAGGTTAAATTAGTTGTACGGTATACACCAAAAGTCTTGGAAGAAATGGAATCACGCTTTGAAAAAATGAGATCAGCAAAACGCAGACAACAGACCTAATCTTTTAAAAACTTTGTGTTCCTCTTTGCTTTTAGCTAGAAAAGTTGTCCTGTGACCTACTGATGGCCTCGATGCCAGTGATTGTAAACCACCAGAAACTTCCGTGAAATCTTCTTGCCATTTTATAAATGCCTATTTTAGCATCACTTATGGTTGTAGAGAAGCATACACTTTTTTTCTCACGAGAAAAAGTAAAAGGTGATGAGGGCAGTTCTGTCCTGCTGTTTTTACAGGCCTTTTTCAAATGCAGATTTTGTCACAAAGTTGTTATAGATTTTTAAAAATGCTTTTTTAATATTAAAATGTACTTTTACATTCTTAATCTTTTTTTAAAAAGAGCTTTTCTTCATTTGGCAACTTATTTACAAATAACAGTTCTCCAATATTTCCTTTTGCTTACTGCAGTTTCTTTGTGAAATTTCTTTTCAATTTTCCAAAATATTACAACTAGCAGTCTTGCCTTCAGCAGTTTGTCACATTGAATGTTGGCATTGCTGCTGCGTTTTGTACTTAGAACATACATAAAATATCTGTAATCAGTGGTAAATCATCGCTATCGTGGAACCTTTTTTATTTAAACAGTGTAAAGGTGTTCATTTATACTGATTTGTAAAAGTAAGTTTTTAAACACTGAAGCAATCATTGCTAAATATGTATTTCATAATATTTAAGCAGTGAAGCGAGAGGATGTAATTTGATTATTAGCATTGCTGATTAAATCCCTTATTTATATTTAACAATATGTCATAAATTATAAATGCAAACAGGTTCAGATTTCAACTTTTCAAGTTTTTTATGCTATTCATTTATATTTAAATACATTTCTCGTATTTCAGTTCTTCCATGCCTGGAGATGAGTCAGTTTGTGCTGAGAAAAATGAAAATAAGACAAAGGAATAATTTCAAGTGTGGAGCCTGAAGAGCCCAACATAATTACTGTTCAGCTTCAGTTCCAATCCCAGAGAGGGAGAGGAGGCAGGATTTGTTTAGATACAGAAACAGGCAGCTTCTTAAGTCTCACAATGAGTGGGATTCAGAATCCTTATCTTTATGATTTAGATAGCAATGGGAGTTTGAACGATGCTTTGTACCATTTGTCCACTGGATGTCACCATTTTACTAAAAGGCAGCTATTGATGTGTGATTATGACTAAGTCTTCTAAAAGCTAAAATCAAAGTTGATTCATTTTCAGTCACAGATTATAGGAACATAAAGGGTTGAAGTGATAATATTGAGAAAATGTTGGGTTGAAATGCAGGAATTTATCATAATTATGACTTTATTTTATTTTTCTTTTAAAAATGGGCATTTTGTAACATTCCTTCAGGAAGAATGGAAGTGTGTACATGTTTTGCATGTTTGTAAGCACTGTCAGTCTTACAGGATATCTGCAGCTTTCAGTGATTTTCAGAGTAACAATCAATCAGCATTGTTATTTATCATTTAGGAATTGAACACTGGATTGTGCATGGTTGAATGTCTTTAGTCCACTACAAAATGTGCTTGATATTGATAGCATCATGTTGAATTGTATATTTTCAAAATTAGCTGGTGTGTTTTTAAAATGTTGAGACCAAAGTAGTATAGAAAAGTATGACATATTTTAATTGTAGATTATTAGAGGTATTTGTTGTAAAACATATATATTAAAGTTGGTGCATAGAGAACAGTAATATTATTGTTGTGCTCGTATCCCTACACCATAGGGCAAGTACACCCTGGGGAAATCTTGTGTCAGCCTGGCTACTATGGCTGCAGTTGCTCCTGAGGGCGCATCAGCGTTCCCTTACAATTATAGCTTCCCGGTTCATGTTTCAGCGATTGCAGAATTTCAGCCAAGTTACATTTCTTTTCTTTTTCTTTTTTTTTTTTAGTTTGTTGAGTAAGCTTTTTCTTCTGCAGTAATTCACAATCTGTTCTTTGTGTGGGCTGCTACCTATTTATAATTCGTAAAATAAAAGTAACTTAAAGGAGCCAAATACATAGCTTTGCTTGGTATTGAGCATGAGTAGCAATAGCTTGCTTTCATTGATGCAATTCTCTTATCTCAGAATTTTAAATATTGACCATAGGAAAACTCAGTGGCAAGTGTACAGTAGTCTTCTTGTGTAATAAGGAAGTGAAGGAACTTTAATAAATGGACGGTTTGTGACTAAAACTAGGTATACAGTAAATATATAATAGGTGTTTGTTTCATTCGTAACTTACAAAAGCAAATTTCCCTGTGTCCCAGCTTTCCATTTATTTTTTTAAATATTTCAAAATGATTTGACTTGGTGATTTTCAACCTTAGTTGCACATTAGAATGTCCTGCAGAGCTTAGAACTTACTAATACCTAGGTCCCTTCCAATAATAGCTAAGTCAAAATCATTTCTTTATTGGTTAACAGTTTTAAATAATGTGTTTTGACCAAGTCTACCCCCAATTGCCTTTAGAAGCTCATTCTGTGTAGTTCTGATGGACACCCTAGTTTGAGGAGTACTGGTTCATGGGATTTTCGACTATACTGGATCTGGAAGCTACTTAATGATTGATTGTATTTCTTAGTACCTCCTTATGGACTTAAAAGGAATTTGGCTTATTTACAAAATAAATACAGTTTTCCTTTTTTAGGGTGTGGGGAACAGGGTCTCTACATAGCCCTGCCTGGCTGTCTTAGAATTCACTGTGTAAACCAGGCTGGCCTTTTTTTTCTTCTTAAAAAAATAAAACCAGTAATTCAGTCGTAAAATTCAGTGTTTTCTCTTTCTGCACCCTTTACTTTAAAAAAAAAAATTAAGTTATTTGAAAAAGCACGTTTAAAATTTTCAGATTTCAAACCCTGTGAGTAATGATTCTGTGCTGTGTGCGCATGGCTCCTTCGCCCATCATTACTGTACCCTGTACAATTGTAGCTTTGTTGTTGTTTTAAGGTAACCATTTTTAAAATATATTTTAAAAAGAACATATATTTGAGTAAACATACAGCATGCTAACACAGATCAAGTTTTAAAGATGAATGTGTTGATAGAACTGGCCTTGTTAGAGAATAAATAATAGTGCTTTGGGAAGAGTAGTGATCATCTGGGTGGGAAAGAAAGCCTTGTAGGTATGAGTGGAGCAGGTCATACAAGCATGTGTGTTCATTCACACATACTTCATAAAGAGACTGCACTAGATAAACAACTGTTATTGCTACTCTTTTGTAACCTTGTTCCTTAAGGCTTGATGTTCTAGTTTTTAAGATCATCTTCCTGTTGTAAAATTGTATTTTGTTCAAGTACTTTGTTTACAATTAAAATGAATAAAATTTACTAGAAGATAAGGTTGTGGCTTACCTGGAAAGCATTGCCAGCATGACTTGGTGTAGACTTAAAAAATACATGTGATTATAATGTGGAATGATCATTGACATTTAAGGACTAGTGGTTGTACCTCCTGAATAAATGTCTATCTGTGCAATTTCTAACTTATGGTTTATTTCTCTTCTGGCAGCAATCTCATTTTGTAGTTTTAATTGTCCAAAATTTATGAGTAATGTTTTTTCAAAGGTTGTTGAAAATAGTTACATAACGGGGGACCATCACTTGATTATTAATTTTCAAGACGTTTTAAACTAATTTATAATTGGACATGATTTTTAAAATATTGGCAAAGATTTGATATACTTGTACTCTTTTTAGTTTGAGAAAATAATTTGGAAGGTGAAACAGTACTTTTTCAATAGCTGAATCATTTAGCAATTAAATTGTGATTCTAAGGCTTATTTAAAGTATAATTGTATGAGTCGTGCTTGTCCTTTACTTTTGACAAAACTGATAGAACTACAAACAGATGTTATTTCTGAACGCTGTGTATAAAATAACCTTTACATAGAGTAAAAGCAAAATCTGTGGTGGCTCCTGAAATAAAACTTCAGTTTCGGTATTTTGTTTGCCTTTCATAAAAAATAACTAAACAATTTTTTTTCTTCCATTATTTTAAGATGTGATGTGATGTGGCTGACAGCATAGACTGATACTCAGCTAAGTCCTATTTCGCCTCTGTACTGTGAACCTTACACAATGTACTTTTCTGTCTTGTTACAATGCCCTGCAGAACTTAGTCTCTTCTGTCATCTACAGTCAATGTATCATTGCTATCTCATTGTGTGTAAAGCCCTTTGAAGATGCCTTCATGTACTAGTTGTGTAGACCCCTCATATTAACTAACTTTAGGATCCTGTTAGCAAAAGGAAGGAAGTAGTAGGGGCAATACGGTGGCTTAGCAATTAAAGATAAATGCCACCAGGCTTAACGACCTGAATTCAAGCCCCAGGACTTGAAAGGGGAGAACCACTCTTGCAAGTTGTACTGTGACCTATATGTATGGGCAAATACACATATAAAATGAAGTTGTTAAAGTGAGTTACCATGTCAGAATGAAAATTGTTAGGAAGTCCAGTTATAATATTCATTAAATACAAAGGCAATTTGTGAGGGAGTGACCTAGACTTTATAGTCAGTGGGTTGCATGGGTAATAAAGACATAGGGTAAGGGATAGGGTAATGCTATAGCTCAGAGACAGAGTGCCCTCCTACCATACTGGAGGCCCTGGATTTGAACTCAACACCCATCCTCAAAAATTACCAGCCAGGTGGTGGTGCACACACCTTTAGTCTCAGCACTCAAGAGGCAGGCAGATCTCCATGAGTTTGAGGCTAGCCTGATCTACAATGCTAAACAAAAACACTCTGTCTCAACACTTCCCCCACCCAAAAAAGAAAGATAAATAAAATTGCCAGGATGCAGCAAAAGCAGCTGTGAGGCCTGTGGGAGAAATGTAATCTGAAAACATGAAAATTTTATTTCTGCCTTTTTTTTCTGGAAGCCTAGAGTTTAAATATGACCTGTGACCTGACCTGTAACTTGATGGTGTCCAGTGTTATGGGCTGTCTTATGTCCCTTCAGAAAAAGATGTAGAATCCTAATCCCCAACCTGACAGGGAGATAGTTGTTCCAAAAGTAACCAAGTGAAAATGGGTGATAATTTAAGACAGCCTAAATCTTTGGGGAGAGTTGAACACCAGCACCATGTCACACAAAGGTAAGGCAGTCATCAGGGAACTTGTGTACATAGATGCCCTGATCGTGGACTCACATCATTTCATCCAACCAGTTTATAATACCCACGTTGTGGTGACATTACCAGGATCCAATACTGAACCAGAACTCAGTGTTGTTTCTCCCGTGTGCAGTAAAGATTTCGGTGACTTGAAGAGTTCTGCATGATCCGTTCCCAGTTCCTCTGATGTCTACAGTTCCCTCAACCTATTGCTACCTCACCACCTTTTGGGGTGGGTTATTTCTTTTGAAGTGAGGTCTCACACCACGCCTGACTACAGTTCACATTCTGCTAAAGGATGAGCAGACTTCAAGCTTGAGAAGGAAATGGCTTACACAATTAGCTTCTGTGGTCCGGAACTTATGGACTGTTGCCACCATACAGATATGAGGGCTTGTTCTCCACAGTCTTCAGATCCTCACTATGGAGGGATCCCTGCAGAAGGAACATGGGGACCACTAGAGTAGAAGTAAAATCCAGCAACCAAGCAAATGAATACAGAAATTTGGAGGTTCCTTCGTTTTAGTAAAAAGCTAAACGTCTAGGACAAACTTTTTTTTCTGCAGTGAAATGACTCTTACACATATTATGCAAATACTCTAGCACTGATCTAAATCCCTGGTAAAATACATTTTCAAGCCTTTGTTGTAGATCCTGGTAGACATGGAAGTTAAAATGTAAAGTGTCTGATTATTTTATGATATGACTATTTCCTTTGAATCCGATGAGGATAATGGGGCAAGGAAGGCTCGTTTTGTTTGTAAACTTGAGATCTTATATCAGCCTCCCAAGTACTGGGAATAGAGGCATGCACAACCATGCATATATGTAATTTTGTATGCAACTGAAAAATACATTTACAGGAGAAAGGACTATTATTACTTTTCTTTTTTATAGTTCATTTTTTATTTTTTTATTTTACATATCGATCCCAGTTCCTTCTCCCTCTTTCCCACTCTCCCACTCTCTCATGTCTCCCAACAACCCCCCTCCCACCCCAGCCCCACTCCACATGTAGGGTGATGCCTTCCAGGAGAGGTCATCTGTCAAGTCATTTGGAATAGGGACTAGACATTCTCTCCTCTCTCTAGGTTAAGGGAATATCTCCATGGGGGATGTGCCCCCAAAGTCCTTTTGTACACCAGGGATACATCCTGGTTCCACTGTATGAGGTCTCTTAGACCTCTAGCTGAGACCCATATTCAGGGGGTCTGAGTAAGCTGGATTCCCAGCTATCAGTCTGGGGGGCCCATTAGCTCCTCCTTGTTCAGGTCAGCTGTCTCTGTGGGTTTCTGTAGCCTGGTCATGTCCTCCCTCTGCATCTGGATTCCAGTTTGGCTCAGTGTTTAGCTGTGGGTGTCTGCTTCTGTTTCCATCAGCTACTAGATGAGGGCTCTATGATGGTGGATAAATTAGTCATCGATCTCATTACCCGGGAAGGGCATTTATGGTAGCCTATCCACTGTTGCTCAAATTGTTAGTTGGGGTCAGTCTTGTAGGTCTCTGGAAGATCTCCTGAGCATATGGGGAAAGGGGGGGGGGGACAGTGAATGGAGAGGGAACTAGGAGAAAGAGAAGGGGAGGAGAGGAAAGCAGGTGGGACTAGGAAGATGGAGTCAGGGCAGGAATAGATGAGAGAAGAGAGAAAAAAAACCATAAAAGAGGGAACCATTATAAGTTTGAAGAGAAAACTGAACCTAGAGAAATATCCAAAGACCTACAAGACTGACCTCAACTAACAATTATTACTACTTTTTTTTAAAAAAAATCTTCTGTTATCCAAATATTAGGGGCCCTTCAAGTCTTAGCATTGTAGAAATGTAGGCAGAATAGTGGAAACTCTTCCTCATTTCTTTCTCTCCCCCCCCCCCAGCTTTTAGTGAGCATGTATGGTGTAAATGTATGGTGTAACTTTTTTTTTGTTTGTTTTGTTTTGGATGGGATATCTGTGTAGCTTTGGAGCCTGTCCTGAAACTCACAGATATCTGCCTGCCTCTGCCTCCCCAGTGCTGGGATTAAAGACATGCACTACCACCACCCAGCCAAATGGTGTGATTCTCATATACTATACCAGCTGCTTCATTTTATCACTTTAAAATTCATGATGCCCAAAGATGATCTAGATAAGGAAACTGAGGCACAGAAAGATTGCCTCACAGTTGCTGCATCTCTACTTCCTACCAGTGTTGGAAACCCTTGTAAAAAAAATACCCTGGGAGAAAGGATTCAGGAAAATTCTTTCCAAATAGTATCAATCCAGCATGGTGTATGTGTTCTGCCTTCTGTAAATAAGGAGCTAGTTGTGGATCTCTGCATCTGCTTCCATCAGTTACTGGATGAAGGGTTTATGATGACAATTAAGGTAGTCATCAATCTGATTGCAGGGAAGGCCTGTTCAGGCCCCCTCTCCACTAATGCTAAGAGTCTTAGCTGGGGTCATTCTGTGGGTTCCTGGGAGTTTGGTTTCTCGATAACCCAATAACGATTCCCCCTATCAAGATATCTTTTTCCTTGCTCTCCCTCTCTGCCCTTCCCCCAACTGGACCATCAACCATCTCATTCCCTCCCTGGAGTTCTACTCCCCCTCCCCTTGTCCGCTCCCACCTTCTTTTCCCCCTCTCACCTCCCCCATGCTCACAATTTACCCAGGAGATCTTGTCTATTTCCCCTTCCCTGGGGGATTCATGTATGTCTCTTTTAGGATCATCCTTGTTACCTAGCATCTCAGGCCCTGTGTACTGGGCCAAGCTCCTGGAGTCCAGTTGAAGAGAGGGAGGAGTGATAACATGAGCAAAGGGGTCAAGACCACAATGGGGGAATCCCACAGAGACAGCTGACCAAGGCTAATGGGAGCTCACTGACTGGACTGACAGCTGGGGAACCTGCATAAGACTGAATGTAGGTGACAGCTGGGTGGCTTGGGCAGTTTGTGGGGCCGGAGGCAGTAGGACCAGGACTTAGGCCTACTACATGAACATTTTGGAGCCAAAATGGATTTATCCTACAAACAGAGGGGGAGGGCCTTGGTCCTGCCTCAATGTGATGTAACAGACTTTGTTGACTGCCCATGGGAGGCCTCCTCTCCCTCTCTGAGGAGTGGATGGGGAGGTGGGATTGAGAGGAGGGGAGGTAGAAGGAACTGAGATTGACATGTCAAAGTAAAAAGATTGTTTAACAATTACAAATGCAAAAAAAGAGCTAGTTAGCAATTTATTCACAGAGATGAACATCTCTTATTTTGCCACAAGGTGGCACCAACACACCATTGTTTCTATTTTAGAATTCTGTTCTTAGGAACTAACAATATTTGTGCAATTCAAAACAATTTTTTTTTTAAATTAGAGCTTTTCAAATGTAGACAAAGAACTCTTCCTAAAATTACACTAAAAGTAAGAAAACCTGTAAGAAATTTCGATGGTGGTGAATATCTACAGCCTTGGTAGGGTATATATAATAGTGATTTTGTAGCAATGTTAACTGAAAGAAAATTATCTTTGGCTTTGAGTCTTTTTAGCTGTCTTTACACAAGCTCCTTGAAGATGGGAAAAGTAATTTCAGAGGGGGGGGGGACAAGCAACGTCTTTTAAATAAACCAAAGGCCATCTTGGTGGTTAGTATTAACTTGCTTATATAACACCAAATTTGTCTAACATCTTTTATTCTCTATGAAAATTAGAGATAAAAAGTGAGCCAGTTACCAAGTAGAAAGAACAGTTGACCTGAACATTAACTCTGGTTTTGCTGATAATGAAAGTATGCTGCTTTGAGTTATACAGTTCCCAGCTGGAGATGATTTCCAACTGTGGTGGAAGGGGTTTTGTTTTTTAAATGAGGGTCTCTCTGTGTTGTCCCAGTCTTGAATTTGTGGGCTAAAAGTGATGCCTCTGTCTCAGCCTTCAGAGCAGTTGGAACAATAGGTTCTTGCCACCAAGGCTAATCCTAGCTACTGTCCTTTTTGTGGTGCAGGGGATAAAACCAAGTCATGTGCTCTACCACTAAGGTGTATATACGCCCAGGGCCTGAAATGAGTGGCTTTAAGCTGTCACCTGTCACCTTTCATGTCTCATCCACTGTTCCTGAGGATCTTGAAAGTTTTGGGGCCAGAACATTCTGGCCATCAGAGCTACTGTGCGTGTGTGAATGTTAACTCTAAAGTTGCGTCCACAAATATGTCCAGTATAACCCAGGAATCAGTGAGATGCTGTTAGGTCCCCAAGCCTTAGGAAAAGGATTGACCTAGTATTACAATCTTTTGTACCCCCAAGTTCTTAAATTCCAAAACTAAAATTCAATTGCAAGCTGCTTGACTGAACAGAAGGATGTCACCTCACGCCTTAAATTCTGAGACTATCCGAAACTGCAGCTCTCACTCTGAGAGAATCATCCTACTAGAGACAAGAGGTACAGTCCTTTCCCTCAGTGCCAGTGTTGCTCCCTGGACTGACCCCAGGCATTGGCTGAGCTCAGCCAGGATAGGAAGGCAGACCTGTCCCTGGGCAACATGGGGATCCTCTGATGAAAGGTTTTGTTGCTGGACACCCTGATGTCCTTGCTTAACTTTTAAAGGGCTACCCAGTATTCATTAAGACTTACCTTCCTTAGTCTTCTCAGGCTTTTTCACTCTGTCTCTTCCTGGCCTAGAGCCAGATCTCAGTGCAAAGACTCGTCTTCCTTCCCTACCCATACCCTCAAGTAGTTTCTCTTTATTATTGTCTCACACAAGTAACCCTGTGGTGGGGTCTGTACCAGAAGACTTCTGCTTGCATGCTTCTCTAGAAGAAGGTCATACATTCTGGGGAATAAAGTTATGTCAGAATTTTAAACATTGACATTCAGGGTCCATCTCAGATCTGCTCTAACCAAACAATGAAAGTAGTTCTCTGTAATTCTAGTTTCAAGATATTCCCAGGTAATTTCTGTGTCGACAACACTGTATCAATCAAAAGTCTTCTTTCCTTAGGAGAATGGACCATAAGGAATAGATACCAAATAGATGCTCCTAAAAGAATCTAGAGTAAGAGTGGTTGACCACAAGATAAAGGTAGGTGCCTTCTTGCCAATACATTGGCCTAAGTTTGATCCAAGAGTCTGGTTAGCTGTCTTTAGACCTTCACTCTACATGATAGCATGTATATGCCCATGTTCACACGTGTACACACACAAATGAATAAAAGAAAGTCTTTAAGGATTCTGAAAATGTTCAACAATGTGTATTACTTCAGACTGAAAGGAATGAATAAGCAGAGCTCCTATAATGTGTTTCCCTAGCACCTCAACATGTCCCATTTTCCTGTTTTATGTGAATTTTGGCTTTCTCAGTTGCTCTCCAAAGTGACATTATATGGTTTAATAATTAGCACAATCTGGGGGTGGCAAGACCAGCAGGTAGGATAAATTGTAACAGGTTCGGTCAAATAGAGGGAATGGTCAGGGTCAGCCCTGGTCCAGAGACACGGATAAAACATGAACACATAAGTACTTTTCCACAAGAAAGAAAGAAAGAAAAAAAAAAAAAAGGCTTACAACTCTTTCTGAGGAACTGGGAACCAACCCATGGCACATGCTGAGCCATGGTTCTGAAAAAGAAAAACATCCAGATATAATATCCTATAGCTTTTTTTTTTTTTTTTTTTTTTTTTTTTGTCTGTGGGGAAGGGTGAGGTTTTGTTTTGCTTTACCATTTTCCAAACTAATCAGAATACTACTTATAGTCAGTAGTATGCCTTTTAAAGAAATTGCCTTGGGCCGGAGAGCTGACTCAGCAGTTAAGGGCTCTTCCTGCATTTGCACAGGACCCAGGTTCATTTCGCAGCACTCCCAACCCTCTGTAACTCCAGTTTCAGGGGATCCAAAGTCCTCTTATGGTTACCTAGGGAACCAAGCAGGCAAAACATGTATATACATAAAATAAATCTTTTTAGATCATTTTTAAAAAATGAAAGCACTGCCTCCAGATGTTTCATTTCAGAAGTTATTTTAAAGACATCTTTTTTAACTGTTGGATGGTGATAATGATTATCATTATCACAGTGCTAAGGACCTGGACTCACACTTGGCTCGAATGTACTTTATCTCTGAGCTGCACCCACAATTCTCGAACCAGTTTTGTAAAGTATTTAGTATTCAGGTTAGGAAAAGAGAGACAAATCATAGAATGTGAAGTCCTCCTTCCAATTCCTAGTCCAAGCTTCTGCTTGGGTGAAAGTTCAATCTTTTCTAGATTTTCTCCCATCCATGTCCATGTAGGCAAGAAAAGGCTTCCAAGGACATCACTACACTTTGCTGTCATATCACCTTACCCCAAAGGCTGCTTTTCCTTGCACCTGAGTTATAAGTACTCCTGTAAAATAGCTGTCCTGAAGATGAAACAGGATTGGTATTTTGGTTTTAATAGGGTTCCCATACTGACTCCACCCCTACCCCCTTACCATTCTCTTAACACCCAGGTTCCTATGCACATCATTTTTGGCTTATGTATTTCACCACTAGCTCATATGCTCTAGACCTACATGTGTTTCATACACAATCCAGAAACTGTTCCCTGAAGGCTTATTCTTTTCAGGTGTTGGGATTGAAGGAAAAGATTAAGTAGAGAAGGTCCGATTTACAAAGGCTGACCTTACATATTCAGATATGAATAGAGTGTTTCTGATATTTATGAATGTTTGGGAGTTGATGTTCACTGTGGGTCTTGAAATCCTTAAGAGGACATTTTTGTTGTTGTTTTTGTTTTGTTTTGAGACAGGGTTTCTCTGTGTAGCCCTTGCTGTCCTGGTACTCACTCTGTCAACCAGGCTGTGCTCCAACTCAGAGAGCCGCCTGCCTTTGCCTCCAGAGTGCTGGGATTAAAAGCATGCACAACCACCACCCAGCTAAAAAGAGCATCTTATCTGGAGTTGTCCAACCAGGTGAGAAGAGTGGCAACTGATGACTTATGAAATGGACTGACTCCGAGAGTGGCCTTCAGCCAGCCTTGCCAGTGCCTCCCCATCAGCCCGCACACCCTAAACGTGATGCACATACAGGTGGTGTTTACTGATACAAGCCACCACCAGCCATTGCCCTACACCAGCCAGGAGAACAAGAGGACCAAACTTAGTCACATGTGTAGTTCAAAAGATGTTTCAAATTTCTCAATACCCTTACATTATCATTTATTCTATGCTACTTTAAATCCTCTTCCCAAATTAGACACAATTTCTTGTGGATAATAATAACACACTTTGAACACTAAAACACAGGAGGAAAGGATAGCATGCTAAAGTCACTTACAGAATACCCTGTCTGAACTGCTTCAGGCCCCAAATGTGGAAGCATTTCCATTCCAGAGCCCCACATGCAAACATGGAGAGTCAGAGCACAGAAACTGTCCACTGTGACTGATTCTGAGAATAGTAATGATCATTTTGGAACTTTAACTACTAGTCTTGCCATTTTCTTTATCCTCTTTATGGTGTATGGCTTAGTCTACATTTGTATGCATGTATGTCCAGTGTCCATAGATATACACCATTCATATATTTTTAATCTACATATTTAGCTATAATTTGAGATGATGTTTTGGCACCTGTACTTTTGCTTAAATTCAATAGCCATTTCTTACAGGCTCAGAGGTTATAGCAAGTAAAAAATATTTGGAGTACAGTTTTGGATTAAAGGTCACATGAATTCTCAGTGTTCAGAATACCCCTGAGCCATTCATGCCAGAAAGACAGACCTTTTGAAGCTGGTAGTGGTTTATTTTGGGTTTGTTTTCCAACATAATCTTTAGTAAAAGCTTGCCTAAACATCATATTTTCATTGTTTGATCTTAGCTCACAAGAAAAGATGAGCACCTTTGAGGCATATCCTTCTAAATGTTATATCATCTCCCATAAATTGGTTTCTAAAGATAAGAAGAGTTGAGATAAAGGATTTGCACCTTGCAAAAGTGGGTTAGGAACCCAGATGGGGCCTGGAAGCCATCACTAATTCAATACTTAGTTTATCTAATAATAATGATAATGATCTGAGAGGACTTCTGGGTAAGATGACCCAGTGTAGGAGAAGAATCAAAGGGAAACAAACAAACAAACAAAGGCTCTCCCCCAGGCATGTGACCCACAGCCCACATCTACAAGCTAACACTTGGAAAGTGAAGGCCAAGATGATGAAGAGTTCATGGTTTCCAGGTATAGTGGTTCGTGCCTTTAATTTCAGCACTCAGCAGCAGAAACAGATGGATCTGTGGGTTTGAAGCCAGCCTTGTTCCAGGCCAGTCAGATCTACCCTGTCTCATAAAAAAAAAAAAAAAAAAAAAAAAAAAAAAAAAAAGGGAAGGAGGGAGAAGGAAGGGGGGGAGGGAGGGAAGGAGGGAAGAAGCTCAAGGTTATTCTACACTGCATAGTGAATTTTAGGCCAACCTGGTCTCCACATGAAACTGGGTTGGGTTTGGGGGTGGTGACTATTCCAAAGAGATATCTAAATTCAGAAATTCACTGGGATAGAAAAACATGGGCAACTCACAAAAACCAAGGTGAAGATAGTTCTAGCTGGGGATCTCAGAGTTTAGGGCAGAGCAGAAGACTGCTAAAGCTTAGTCAGGTGGCCTAAAAAAGAGGCTGGAAGTCTTACCTTTGAGAACAAGTTCACAACCCTCACAAACCACAAACACCGTGCAGGTTTGTTTGAGACAATGGCTCATTCCTTGGATGGCACTGTCATGTTGTCACTCTGTATGTGGGCAAGGGTCAGGCCCTGTCATGAGAGAAAATGTATTATTTAGTAACATTTTACTAAACTTTAGCTGAGCTACTGTGGTCATAAACACAGGACAGGAAGCTTGAACTTAATCTAACATTCCCAGGGTGACAGGCAGCCCTGAGAGATTGTTGTGAACAGCGAGATGGCCAGATAATGACACAGAAAAGTGTAGGCAGCAGCACACTCAGCTCAGGCAGTGAAGTACACAGGGAGAGGCAGTCCTATCCTCACTTGTGGTGATATTTAGTTTATGTTAGAACAGATAAAGCTTGCCTGAAGATCAGAGTGCAGAGCTAGCCACACGAGTTAGCCCTAGAGGCCAGGCAGTAGTGGCAAACAACTGTAATCCCAGCACTCAGGAGGCAGAGGCAGATGGATCTCTGTTAGTTCAAGGCCACCCTGTGTTACTTGAAATTGATCCAGTCTAAAAGAGAAACAGTGCCCAGTGGTGGTGGCTCATACCTCTAATCCCAGTACTTGGAGTCACATGCCTTTAACCCCAGCACTAAGGAGATGGAGATAGGGAGGGATAAGGCTGGGAAGAAAGAGTAATATAACACAGGGCAGTCAGTCTAAGGAGGCAGTCTAAGGACAGGATCGCCCCTTTAGTCTTAGCATTGGTAGAGGTAAGAACTCTAGTGGCTTGCTGCTCTGTTTATCTGATCCTTCAGCTTTCACCCCAATAGCTGATTCAAGACCAAAGAGAATTCGTGCTATACTCACTTGTCAGGAGCAGATCTTATCAGCGCAGACTCACCTTGGAGTTTGGTAGCTCTGTGTCAGAGTTCAGCAGGTGAAGAAGCCACTGGATCTACCTACCCACAATTCTCTTATGTAAAGCCTGAAAACTCAGACACTTCAGTGGTCTACTGGACACTCAGAGCTGCATCCCTCCAGCAAGGAGTTTAACACTTGGGATGCTTTGAGAGGATGCAGATAGGTCCTCTGTCTACAGATCTCAGTGTGTGCTCACTTCTCATGCTCTCAATGTAATTGGGAGAGATATCCTTTACCCCAAGCTAAAACATCAGCCACCTTAAGCTGGAGAGATAAGACAAGGTGAGTTTTCAAGAGACATAGGATTGAGTTCTGAAGACAAGGTTAGTTCCTTAGTAAGATCCTCAAATAAAACTGGAAAAGATATCCAAGCCAAAAGATGTACAAATTATGTTTACAGAAACAAGAAATATGAAAAAGTAAATATAGTCAGGGGTGATTTGAATGAGAAATGTTCCCCATAAGCATAAGTAGTAGTACTGTTTAGTTATAGACTTTTAGGGCATGGAGCCTGGCTGGAGGAAGTACATACATGAACTTTCAGAGTTCATAGCCTCACTATACTTTTCATTACTCTTTCTGCTTCCTACATATGGGTAAAGTAGTTGCTCAGCTTTATACTCTAGTCCCTCCTCCACCATTCTAGACTCTTTCCATAGAACCAGAGGCAAAGAAACTTTCCATAAGTTTCCTTTCATCATATAGTTTTATTACAGCTGCAAAATTCACTGATACATGGCCCAAAACTATATTCTTCAACAACTGACTTCCCATAGATAAAATTTTGGATGAATATTTCAAACTTACTAATAAAAATATCAAAAAATAAAAAATGTGAAGATGCATTCAGTGCAGGCACTGGACAGCAAAGTCAACAACACCAACGGAATAGTAAGAAAAGTGGATGAGAAAAACCAACCTATGGGAGATATCATTCTGTAAATATGTTTCTCATACTGGTTAATGAATAAAGCACTGTTGGCCAATAGGAAAGCAAGCCAGGCGGGACTAGGAGACAAGGGGGAAAGAGGAAGTAGTAAGGAGGAGTCAAGATGGAGAGACTGGGGAGACGAGACATCTGCCCCATTTCTGGGTAAGATGAGACCATGTGGAAATACATAGATCAACAGAAATGGGCTAATACTTAAGACAGAGCTAGCCGATAAGAAACTAGTACCTAGCCAACAGCATTATATCTAATACAGAGTCTCGGTGTGTTATTTGGGGCTGGCGCGGTGGCAGGACAAGACCAGCAGCAGGAAGAAAAACCTTACTCCTTACAACCAGCAATTTAGGATAAAGAATAAGAAATGTAGGAAAGTCCAGGACTGAGTGGATTTACTGATAAATTCTCCCAAACCTTGAAGGAAGAGCTAATGCTGTATTCTTCAAACTGTTCCACAAAATAGAAAAAGAAGAGATACTACCATATTCATTCTACAAAGCCAATAAATATTACCCTGAAACCAAACCCAGGTAAGGAGATAACAAAAATAAATCAATCTCACAGTTGAACACAGATGAAAACTCTCAAAAATCTTGCAAGCATGAACACATGATCGCACAGCATCATGATTTTGCATTAGGGTTGCAAGGTTAATTCAACCTTTCCAAGCTGATAAATACATAAAGATAGCAATCACACTATTGTCTCAATAGATGGCAGAAAAGGTCTTCAACAAAATTAAATATTTGATTATGATAAAAATCCCGCCCCCCCAAACAAAAAGGAATACAAGGGGAATGTCTCAACTTCATAAAGGGTTTATACAACAAACCAGTAGACATTATACCAAGTAAAGACAAACTGGTTTTATCTAGTTTTCTTTTAAGATTGTGAATAAAGCAAATGTCCTCATTCTCACTGTTCTTATACAATACAGTACGTGAGATGTTAACTAGAGCAGTAAGACAAAAGAATGGAATAAAAGGGGATAAAACAAATTTTAAATGAAAGATGAAAATGATCTTTATTTTCGCACAATATGATCTTATAATTACAAAACCCTAACAGCTTTACAAGACAATTCTTGAATCTGACAAATACTTTCAGCAAAGGAAAAGAACAGAGTCAATACACAGAAGCTAGTAACCTTTAAAAAAGATTTTATTTTCTATATTAACAACAGCTTTCATGAATATCAATCATGAACTTGACAAGAAAGAAATCAGAAAAAAATTAAAATAATAGCTTTAAGAAAAACAACATACCTAGAAATATACCTAACGGAGGCAGTGGAGGACATCTACTGTGGAATCTTTAAGATACCAAAGAGTAAAGAATTCTTTAAAATGAAATCTTCCATGATCATGGATGGAAGAATCATATTGTAAAAAAATGACATTACTGGAAATAATACAGAAAAGCAATACAAATACTTTGTTTTGGTTTTTCAAGACAAGGGTTTCACTGTGTAGCCCTGGCTATCCTGGAACTCACTCTGTAGACCCGATTGGCCTCGAAATCCACCCACCTCTACCTCCTGAGTGCTGGGATTAAAGGAATATGCCACCCACACCATGCAAGTAGTGTGAAATTTGAAAGCATCTGCACAGTAAAGAAACAAGCCCCAGAGCTAAGAGACTACCTATAGAATGGCAGGGATCTATGCCAACCACACATACTACAGGAATTAACATCTACACCATATAAGGAACTGAACTGTAAAAGTGAAACACCAAAAGAACTAACCACCCAATCAACAAATGGCGAATGGGTTGATGAATGGGACAGACAGTTCTCAAAAAAAAAAAAAAAAAAAAAAAAAAAGTGTTCAACATCCTTACTCATCATGAAATTATAAGTTAAAACTGTTTTGAGATTTCATCTCACTCCGTTGGTCAGTATAGCTATCGTCAAACAACAATAAATACTGATCAAGATGTAGACAAAGAGGAACCCTTGTATAATGATAGTGGGACTATAAACTGGTGCAGCCACTATGAAGACAGAGGCTGGCAAGATAGCCAAACAGGTAAAGCTGCATGCCACACAAGGTTGGAGCCCGGAATCAGATCCTTGGAACCCATGTAAATCTGGATGGAGAAGTGGCTCAACAAACTTGTCATTTGACCTACACATACACATCATAGCAAGCCCCCCCCATCATGAATACACACACAGTGATAATTAACTAATGAATGAAACTTTCAAAATGAAAATAGAACTACTCACAATATCTCCCATACCTAAAAGAGTGAATCAGCATACCACAGAGATATTTGCACATCGTGCCTATGACCTCACTATTCACATTACAAAGAAATGAAACCAGATTACAAGTCTATCAATAGATGAAAGGGTTGAGAAAATGGGGTTCACATGCATAATGGAATTTTATTCAGTTCTAGAGGAAAATGAAGCCATGGCATTTGCAGGAAAATGAATGGAGCTGGAAATCAGAAAGCCAAATTCTCCAGTTTCTTTTCATATGTAAACTACAGATTTAAAAGTGTGTGTGTGTAGTGTATATGTGTGTGTGTTTTGTGGAGTGTATGCATGTGGTGTGTATATGTGTGTATGTGATGTGTATGTATGTGGTGTGTATATATGTGTATGTGGTGTGCATGTGTAGTACGTGTGTGTGGGGGGTGTGGTGTGTGAATGTGTGGGGTGTGTGTGTGGTGTATGTGTTGGGGGGGTTTGTTGTGGGGGTGTGGTGTGTGTGGTGTGTGGTGTGTGGTGTGTATGTGGTGGTGTGTGTGGTGTGGTGTGGTGTGTATGTGGTGGTGTGTGTGGTGTGGTGTGTGGTATGTGTGTGGTGGTGTGTGTGTGTGTGTGTGTGTGTTGTGTTGTGTATGTGGTGGAGGGACTGAAAATAGAAAGGGAACTGTAGAAAGGAAGGGAGAGAAGAGATCTTAAGTGAAAGTGGATGGTCCACATACATGTGATGTGATGGGAGTTCAGAAGGGGGTCTTCTGGGGAGAAAGGGGAACAGAGGAGGGCAAAGGGAAGATATGAGGGAGGACAAGGAAGGAGTAAGATGAATAAGAACAAGTATAGTGATATATATATATATATATTTGTGTGTGTATACATAAATATGTATATATATGCATATATGTGTATGTATATGCATATATGTATATATATGCATGAAAGTCCCACTGCTTTGTATATTAAAAAGGAAAAATATTTGGGTATGGTGGCACATACTGTAATCCCAGCTCTTGGGAGACAGGGGCAGGAGAATCTCTGAGTCCAGTGTCAATCTGGCCTACATAGTGAGCTCCAGGACAGCCAGAACTCTACAGACCCTGTCATTCACACATACACACATACGCGCACACACTTATAACTATAAGCACAAAGAAAATCTTATTGGAATAAACATATCCATAACTTCTTGCTTACTATTATATGTGATGGCTTTTGAGTTGGAATTGTGACATTGAAGAATTGTGAGGGAGATACCTTAAAACAAAACAAAAAACTCACCTAAAATACTTAGTATTGGTCCTTACCAGGAAGTTCATTGGTGTTTACTATGAACTTGCATTCTATTACTGAGTTACATTCGCAGTCTCCAGGGAAAATGCTTTCAGTGGATCGTAATAAGACAATGAAAATTAATTAAGAATGGCTATTAATTCCATGAACATGGTGAAAACTCATAAGTTGAGTGCAAAACAAAGCTAGTTGCAGAAAAGTATTGAGTGATATTTTTCAAGGCAATACTGTACATTGTTTTGGGACACAATGAAAACTGTGTAGCTATGCAGGGAATTAGCTATGACATTTAGAAAAATGCTTACTTTGTAGGGAGAGGAAGAAGAAAAGAATAACTGGGGAGTAAGACAAAGAGAACTTCAACCATATCTGTAACATTTCTCCAACAGCTGGTAATCACTTCTTTAGAGAGAAAACAGACAGATGAGAAAAAGATGCAGAAACAGAGACAAGACAGAGAGACAGAGAGAAAAGGCATGGAAATGAATCTACACATACTATTATATTTATGTTAATTATATTATATGTTATATGCTATAATATATTATAATAAAATGTAATAATAGTGTTATCATACTATTATTCCAGCATCCATGAGGCTGAAGCTGGAGGATGATAAATTGAGGTCTGTCTGGGTTACATAGCAAGATCCTGTCCATATAAATATTCCTTAGAAATGAAAGCAACCAGTAAAGTCTATAGTTATTTTAATACAGCAGAAGGTGTCACTTAGGAGGTGAAATTGTGTCACCTTTTAGCGTTTTTTTTTTTTTTTTTAAGAAAGGTAAGACTTCAAAGTGTCAAGTAGAACTAACTTTATACTTTTTCTTTACTTTGTTTACTCATGAAAGTTGTTGGAAGTTAACAGAAAGGGAAAAACAGAAACAACAACAACAACAAGTTGGGGAAGCTTCTGAAATACCAAACCAGACCAGGATTCAGAAGCCAAAAGTTATTCTGTGATGATCTTAGATATGAGGCAGATCATGGTACCAGAGAGATTCTGATGGGGTGGCCTCGTCTATAAAACCAGAGGGCCACTCTTCTTTCTTAAAAGTTCGTTTTCAACCCTGTAGTGGTGAAATACATCATTCTTAAAACTTACCTGTATTTATTGATTCACTGGCATAAGTTTATAGTATATGGATCCAACCTGGCTTTATTATTATTTAGCTTAAGTTCTTGGCTGCAAAGATGGTGAAATTTTTCTTTTCATTTACGATATTGTCTAGGCCTTCAGTAATTTATTTACATTTTCTTCTTTTATTTCCGTGAGATGTCTAGTTAACTTTCTACTTTAATACCCTTCTTGCTGTAACTTAAGGGGTTCATTAAAAGAGTCTACAATATAGAGTAAAACAACCCAAAGACATAGCAGAAAACAAGGAAAGAGGCACTGACAAAGCTGCGTTTTCTGTATAACGACTGTGTGGGTATTAGGCCACAAGGAAAATAAGAGCTCAGAAAAAGGAAGGATTGTCTCTGGTGTCTCTAGCAAGGGTAGTCAATTGGCACTCGAATGTTCTGTTCCAGTGCTTGGAAATGTCACTGTCTCCTACTCTTCAAAATCCTCGTGTTTTAGGATTTTAAAGGGAGAAAGAAGTCTGATTTGTGTCATGGATGATTAGCTGCTAATTTAGCTCCCAAGTGTGAATGAAAACGGGCACTAAGATCTCAGAGGTGAAATGAGATACGGGAGGGGGGTTACACTGTTTAATTTAGTGCATGGCTGAAACTCAAAAATTTGGGTCAGATAGAGAGAAATGTTTCCCACTCCTTTTCCAAATCTCTCTTTTCTTTCCCCTGGTTGCAAAGCTCGCAATGCCCTTGCCCTTAGGAACAGCAGAGAGTCATTTGAAACGACTGAAAGCTGGAGGCGAGTTTTACTTTTCAGGTCATCCAATTTAGGAGATCCAATTTCTGCAGAGGGAAGAAAAAAACTGGGTGGGGGAGGGAAACAGCAGACTCCTCGTCTTCCGATACGTCTACCTTCAATCCACAACCTGACACGCAGACACAGCCAAGTCGGGGGTTTTACTTGAACCTCCACCAGCAGCAGCAGCAGCAGCAGCAGCAGCACTACCTTGTCACTCACTCCAGGGAAACACGCCCCTCTACTCTTGACCAATAATGGCTCCCCTGCCTGCATAGTAATGAGCTCGAGACCTCCACTGACCAATGGCGCTCCGGGAGCAGGGTTAGTTTTGCATGTACCTAAGTGATTTGCATAACCCGGCGGCCGGGGGCTCCGGAGGCGAGCGTGCAACCCTAGAAGGGAAAAGGACGCACAGAGCGGGAGCTGCCGCGGGGAGAACGCGAACAGCCTGGGTGTTTGTGAGAGCCGGGGCGGGGGTTGGGGCGCCGGGCCGGCATGGCTGGAGGCTGCGCTCCGCAACCTTGAGGAGCCGTGCGTCTGGAGGAGGCCCGGGACAGGAGGCGGCGGCGATGGCTTCGCGCGGCCCCGGCAGCTGCTCTGGGCCGGGCCGGCTGGCCTGAGCCACCGAGCCGCGGGGCTGCCCGTGCGCGTCCATGGAGCAGCGGGAAGGGAGTAACTGCGGAGCGCCGCGTCCTTGCGCTGCGGTGGCGGACTGCTGAAGGGAGCGAACGCACGCGGACCGCCGAGGGACGGTGCCCGGGCCCTGAGCCCGGCAGGCCGGCTGCCCCGGGGCCGACGGAGGGCAGCCGAGGGGAGCAGAGCGAGAGGCGCTGCGGGAGAGGCGGGCGCGGGCGGGGGCCGTAGCAATGCCGGGCCCGCTGCGGCTGCTCTGCTTCCTCGCCCTCGGGCTGCTCGGCTCGGCCGGGCCCAGCGGCGCGGCGCCGCCTCTCTGCGCTGCGCCCTGCAGCTGCGACGGCGACCGTCGGGTGGACTGCTCCGGGAAGGGGCTGACGGCCGTACCGGAGGGGCTCAGCGCCTTCACCCAAGCGCTGTGAGTGAGGGCGACCGGGCTTCGGGCTGGGGGACCTTCGGGGCGCAGCGGGGCGGAGCCAGGGCTAGACCCTAGCTAGCCTCCCAACCTCCAGCGCCCTAGGCTCCCGGGTGCACTGATCACCTGTGGATATGTGTGGGGGCATTGGCACATTTTCCCTAACGGTGGCCTTTTCAGACTTAGCCAGTCCGGATCTTAGCCCAGAGGAGCACATTCCCAGACTTTTTGGGCGCAATTACACACTCCCACCCCCATCTCAAATCCCAAATGTATCTAGGGCCAAGAAGGAGGGAGGACGCTAGAAACGCTTGTCCTTGGCAGCCTTTCACGCGACCTCTTCCCCCATGCGGCCCCCTGTCCGCCTGGCAAAACTTTGACCACGAATGAGGGCACCTAGAACTTGGCCTGTGTTTGCCAACAAGGCACGTTCTCTGGGGAAGCACCTGGATCACCCCAGGGTTCCCATAGGCGGAGAGAAGAAACACCTGTACCTTAGAAGGTGAATCGCTTTCCAGTTCGGCCTCATTCTACCTGTGCAGTGTGGCCTCCTAGCCCAGATCCACTCGGGACTCCCTAACACACGCCTGACACAAGAGAGGAGGGGAGATTCAGCCTTCTCTCGGTGGCGGGAAGGCTCTTACTGAACAAGGAATTTTAAAGTAGGAGTGCTGGCCTAAGCTAGAGAATGTTGGGAGAGAAAGTTCCAGAGCACACGTTCAGTGCAGCCTGTAAGGTGGGCAACCTTTTTCTGCCTGTCCCTTCACCACTAGAACCTTTCAATTGAGCTGCCCTGAGGTCAGGAAGAGTCCCACTAATGGTTCTGACCCTGCACACCTTTTTTCTTCAGAGACCCTGAGAGCTTTCACCATCTCAGCAAAGAAGTCTGAAGTAGATGTTGGAGGTGGTGTTGGCAAATGCCAGCGACAGAAAAAGAATAGGGTAATTGAGCGAAGGTTAGCTTGTGTGCCCCTTTCGTTCTTGTGTTGTGTCATGTTGTGTGGCCTATCTCATGATTAAATCAGGAGCAGTGAAAGAATTGTTAGAGAGGAAGGGGCCGGAGAGGCCCTCAGGCAAAGGAAACTTCCTTTTTACCTTCAAGCTACCAAAAGACACCTCTTGGACAAAACTTTAAAAGAATTAACAGATCTTATGAAGGGAAAACTCCCTTTTAGGCAATCCAGGGCATTGCTGTATTTCCAGGTGGGTGGTGACAAGGCATTCGCTGCTGGCCCTGTAGGTCTGGGATAATGAGAATTGAGGCCTGTGGCTTTGCAACTGGGGTATGTCACCCTAGTCTTTTGTTTTTGTCTAAGTCTCAGGTATTTTTTGTGCCTCGAAAGACCTTTTCTTTCAATATGATATTTAACTTTTCACCAAAAGAGTTAACTTCGAAGTGTGCATCGTTTTGCTCACAGGGGTATATTAAGTGGCAAAGTTTGAGCAGAATTGGGAATCGAGGAAAAGTCCTTGGTAGAGGAAGTAGGTTTTTACTTTCTCGAAAATCTTTGGAAACGTTAAAAGAGAATTCAAGCAGGAAAGAGGTGACTTCAACTGAACCATTTAGAAGGCTTTCTATATAAAAATAATAATACTTTTATAAGTTAGGATTTCACTGTCTGGCTGACTCTGTTTAGCACATTCCTCAAATGTTAACAAGTAGACTTGTCCCATAAGGAAAAGGACCTGTTTTACACAGTACCTAAAACCAGAGTAATAAAGTGTTTTATGGTCACATGCTCCTCTAGAGAGCATCACACAACCCGAGGATTTCACTGGAGACAATGAAACAACCTATCTTCAACGTGGAACCTTAGGGAGTACCTGGGCATAGCTTGTGGTGTGGACAGGTAACATTTTCCTCAACTGCAGCAGTGGTCAAATGTGCTAGCGGGGTAGAGTGATTGCACATGCTGAGAATGCATTTCGCCAGTCCCCCTGCTTTCACCCTCAGAAGTATGAATGTTGATTATATGACCACTCTATCTTACAAGGGTTTTGAAGGACAGTATATTGGCTTTTAATACCTGAGGAACCCAGCTGACTCTGCACAGTCAGGCGAGGCAGGTGCCTCAGACCTATACTCTGTTTGCTCTCACAGGTAACTTGGGATCACCAAGAACTTCCCTTCTGAGGCACCATTGCAGCGTCCGTGTACACTAAGAGACTATGTCTGCAGTCTCTAGTCTTAACTTCTGGATCTTGTCATTTGTGAAATTACAAACAGAAGCCTTACGATGAGACTATAGTTCTCAAAGTTTTTTTTTCTTATCCCTCAATGATTTGTCAAGTGACACCTACCTCTGAGGTGTGTGCACAACTCACCTTGGAGACCATAGGACCGTCATAGAACAGGGATTTTATTTGTCTCAGTTCATGGGGCCTGATAAACTGGAGAAACTTAAAAAAAATTCTGGAATGAACAAATAAGCACATAGGGCCACACTAAAGAACTTGGAATCCAGACACCATTCCCATGAGTGGCTGCCAAACTTCACATCTCTACATTTAATCCTTTGCCCGGAATTTAGAAGGCCCCAGATATTACATACCCACTGCTCCTACTTTAGATTGTTTTAAACTTGTTCAGCCATACTGTCTATTTCCCACTGAATACTACCTTGGAAGACTTGGGGGGCAGAAGCAGGTAGAATCTCCAGGATCCTTGCTGGTGCTCCTGCATTAATACCATTTGTAATGATTGCATTTCTGAACAGCTATTTTGAATTGTATGCCACAATATATGTGGGCCTATCACAGTTAAATAATCTTACTAATACTCAAATTCCATTTTATTTTGTCAAAAGGATTCAAGGTTATCCCTGCCTTGGTGGTGATAAAGTCAGTCTTAATCACCCACATTCCAAGGCTAGGGTAGGGAAAGATGGGGTGACCATCAGTGGTGGTAGTGGGGTGGGGGAGTTTCCAATGTCTGTTTTCTGGTTCATGTGTTCCTGGAACAAAGTTTGAGAACTATAGATTTGGAACACAAATTTTCATATTCATATTATGCCTGGCACATAACTTTAAGATGATAAAGTCTGTTTTTGTGGTGTCCTGGGAAAGAGGTGGATCTGAGCCTTTGATATCCTTAGCTCACCACTGAGTAATTGTGTGGCCTTGGGCGAGCCATTCCACATCGTTTTGGAGTGTGTGACAGTTTCCTTATCTGAAAAAATAAAGTAATTGCACTCCCTAGATTATCTCTGAGCTGCCTGTTCCCTGTGGTGTGATGATTTTATAATTCTTCCTGGACTTGAGGACGGTGAAGTGACAGTGTTAGAATGACCTCATAAGAAGACCTCGGGAGCTGCAGAACATTCTTCCCGTTGAAGCTGCCTCAGCCTCTTTATTACTGCTCACTTGGAGGAGTTCTTGTCTGTGTTTAGAAGCGTGTGTTGGGAAATTTTCCATGGAGACTTGTTGCAGAATTCATGAGTAGCAAGCACGCTTTGCTGGGATAGAATAGCCCTGATTGTTTCCTGTGTGTATGGCTTAACACTTGGAAAAGAAAATCACTCTGTTTCACTAATTTGGATACTGTACAAGAAGTTACTCAATGTCCTCCCTTCCATGTAATTAGTCATAACTCAAACATTCACAGTGAGGATAGTCTGTACCTGAGCAGATTTATCAAGCTTTTCTCATGGGCCTGACGATTACCTGAAGGGCTTTGAAGTACTTTTTAAGGAACCAGTTGCTTTTTCTTCCCCTTTTATTAGTATCCTCTCGGGTTCTTCTCCAAGATGTCTCTTCTCCGGTATACCATGCACCTTCTTTTACAGATATCAGTTGAAAGTGTTTTCTTTTTCTAACTTCCAGTATCTACTGTGTATTCCATAGCAGGTCAAATCGGTCATCAGTGTCTGAATGTGTTAATTCTTTATTAGTAGTAACATTTGATATTTTTTGATTTCCTAATTTTCTTCAGATTTCATTG
This sequence comes from Phodopus roborovskii, assembly GCF_943737965.1. NCBI lineage: Eukaryota > Metazoa > Chordata > Mammalia > Rodentia > Cricetidae > Phodopus > Phodopus roborovskii. Next base: position 5,614,364 of record NW_026126417.1, on the reverse strand, counting down.
TTAGAGATGTGTTAGTTTTATGCAAAAGTATACTTAAAATCAAGGTCAATATATAAACATCTTTCAGTTTGGATCCTTTATTTTGCTAACTAGTGAACCACTGTGTTCTTTAACCAACCTAGAGGAAAGAGCGTTCTATGGAAAACATGAGGAGCTGGGTTCCAGATCTGTCAATAATTCACTGGAGTAACCTTGATTGAGTCATGTGCCTAAGCCTTCAGGGCCCTAATTTCTGTAGTCTGGAAAGTAGACACTGCAACAACTTTTATTGACAAGAGTATTCTTTCTATTTAATGCAAATTTTCAATGAATTGGGGCTAGGCAAGCACTCTACAACAAAGCTGTCCCCATTAGCTCAGAACTTTAATTTTTATGTGTTTCTCTAGTCAGTTGTGTGAAGAGAAGTGATGGGGACTTTTCTCCCCTACCCAGTAGGCTCTCCAGTTGTCCAGTTCAGCTGGACAACTGCCATGGAATAGGGAGGGCATCCATGCCAACCCAAGCAGTGATGTGTTACCTGTTGCCTGAACAGTGCTGAGAATTTATACCAGTGATTTACTTATTCTGTACTTCTTAAGAATTGCTGTAACCAACAATAGTTCACAATTTCCAGTTTAACTGACTACTCTGCCAGTTTTGGTGTCACAGGTATTTACTGTCCAAGTGTTTGGCTCTTAGCTTTAGAATTGTAAGGTAACATTTGACAGCTTAATCTCTCAGGAAAGATCAAAGATCTGTCTTAGTAGGTGGATCCAGGCAAGTTTAGGCATTTTCTTGGCCTCTGCCTTTGTCAGTCTGTCTCTCAGATTTGAATTTTAATCATCTTTATAATGGTAGAAAGCACTGACAGCCTGCCAGTTTGGATTTTAGTTTCTGGTCTCCTTGATTGAACTTACTCTATTCTTACTGTGTGTGTGTGCATGTGTGTGTGAGTGTGTGTGTGTGTGTGTGTGTGTGTGTTTGTGTTGTGTGTGTGGTGTGTGTGTGCATGTGTGGTGTGTGTCTGTAATAGGTATTATATGGTACTTCTTCTTTGGAGTTCTTTGAATTCTGTAGAACATAAAATTGTAAGAATCATTTGCTGAATCATAGAATCTGAGACCATTTTTCCTTTTGTCTCCATAAACATGTAGTGCAGCTATTGTGAAGGCACAGTATAGGTAGGTTTCTATACCTGGAAACCAACTCATGTTAAAAATACTTTATTAGATTGTTAATATAATAGTTTAAAACTAAATCCCACCAAATATGTCTTCAACTCTGAAAATAGAAGTAAGCCAACATAAGTATTCATGATAGGACGACATTACTCTTTCCATCTGGAAAAGTTGATGTTAAAGTTTTAGATTTATAAATATATTATCAAGGTTGCCCCTTAAAGGTCATGGATGGTCCATTTTTGGCAATGTCAAAGCTCGTTTTCAATAGATTAAAAAAAAAAAAATGCCTTTTTTTTTTTTTTTTTTTTTTTTTTTTACCCCTACTTCTGCTTAGTGAAGTACAGCTTTTGTAAAAGTTTGATTGAAGGTGATAAAATGCTCCAGTTTTTAGTACTGGCAGTGAAGAAGAAAAAAATCTTGGGCATGCAACCAATCAGTACTCTTACACAATGGCTAATCTGTTTGCCTTCTTGACATTTCCTTTGTATCTTTAAGCACCTGATGGTCAAACTGCATTTCAGGTATCAGCCTATTGTTTGAAAGTGAGCATTCCTAAACTGAGTTAAAAACCAGTCTTAGAGTAAAAGAGACCACAATTTTATAATTCATAGATGTTTAATGGTGTTTCAGCTTTGTAAAGACTGTAGTAGGATCAAATACCCCTTTTAAATAGTGCTGTGTGCTTGTGTGCAGAATGCACTATGTTCATCCACAGAGACAAACATTACTAAGCTTTGTGTGTGGATATTATTTATTTGTTTTGCAAGATTCTTAAAGTACTAATATATTGTATGGCAATTAAACCTTCTGATGTTTGGGTTTACTTTAGGTTGTAAAGCATGTTTTTATATTAATGTATTTTTTAATTGTCATAAAGACACAATAGCCAGGTCCTCCCAAACTACCATATTTGGCATCAAGTGCCTTATTTGTTTGTTTGTTTATTCATTTACTGTTATTTTGCTTCTTTAGGTGCAAGTGGTTAAGGTTTGGGAAGTGCTGTTTTACTAATCTGGCTCCAAGAAATGAATGTTTAAGTGTTTTAAGTGGATGTGTATATGTGTTTCTTACTTTTTGTATTGAAAGGTCTTATGGGCAAACCAAACACTGAATCATGCACCTGTGGCATATTGCCCCATAGAATATGAAAATATCTCCTAAGGGAATGTTAGCCAAAGATATTTTAAGAGGCAGCTGTGTATATGATTAGCTCTGAGCTAGTGTGTCTGCTAGTAATGAGACACGTGGAAGATGCAAATTTAAGATATTGCAAGATACTCAGTGACTCTTCATCCCTCATATGAAATTTGTATTCATATGCTGTGAATCAAGATAAGCAAAGGGCTGTCTGAGTCCTCTTAGATGGTTTGTTTTATTTGTTTGTTTCTTTATTTTTTGAGACAAACTTAAGACCTTACAGTATAGCTGAAGTCAGTCTTGAACTTGTGATCCTTTTTTCTAGCCTCCTGAGGGATTTCTCTGTGTAACCCTGGCTGTCCTGGAACTAGTTCTGTAGACCAGGCTGATCCTCAAACTCACAGAGACCCACATGCCTCTGCCTCCTGAATGCTGGAAGTAAAGGTGGGCACCACTTTACTGGGTGCCCAGCGAGTAATTTATTTTTTTTCCACATTAGAAGAATATAATATGATTCTTGTTTTTAATATTAACCATTGAAAGAATGAAATCTATGTTCTGACTACAAAGTATTTTTGATACACCATTTAAATCATAACGTAGATTCCTTAGAAAAGTGGTGAGTTATATTTCCCCCCACCCCTATATTTTCAAAACTCTATTTAGGTACATTTCCCTTCTCTAGAAAAGATAGAAATTTGGCAAGCATATGGCTTCTTCTTGGAGTGGTTCTAAGGCATGGTTAAGGGGTGTGCCTAAATCTGATTGAAGTCTAACTTTTCTATTCACCCTGTATATTATACTTTGTGGTACAGTGATCAGCATGAGCCACAGAAGAATTTAGTACAAGTGATGACATCCTCCAAGGAACTAGATTGGAGATGGATTTCAACATCCTCACTCTCTTCAGGGTTTGGTTTTGAGGGTGCAGAATGGGTGGTGTGCTTACAAGTGGGCACTCCCTTTTGTAAAACTCGAGGAAGGGATTGTTCTGTGACACCGATGAACTTCTGGGTTTTTCCTGGCTCTCTTAGAGGTACTCTGTCTGTGTAGAAGCTTTGGAAGAAAGAATACATGTCATGAAGGCTTGGCCCACCTGGACTTTTAGGAGTGTGGAGGTACAGAGTTACTCTCAGGTTCTAGATTGTCACCTTCCCCGTGTGGGCAGGAGAATGCTCCTCAGAATGGAGCATCCTTGGTGCCATGTATACCTTGGCAAGCCTGTCCCCATGGGTCAGCTTTTATTCAGTAGTTGGGGGAGAGAAAGAACATTAGTGCCAGTCTGGATTTGGAGGTCATTGTCTTGCACTTTACTATTCTCCTTGCTGGTTGTATTTAGTATTTGTATTTTCTAAATGTCATAATTGTCCTTGGGATCTTCATTGAGCCCTCCTTACCTCATAGAGTGGAAATGTTCACAGACTTCTTAATGCAATGCGGGTTACATTCAAAGAAAGCAAATATTAAATACATCCAGTATATTCAACATATTTTGGTACCATGGTTTTAAAAGGATACCTTTGGTATTCACTGACATTTAGTGGCCTAGCATGAAACCAGTTTTCATTCTTTCTGTGACACTTGTGCTCACTTATTTTGATAATTTTTTCCTAATTTTAATGTGTGTGTATGTGTGTGTGTGTGTGTGTGGTGTATGGTATATGGTTTGTGTTTGTGTCTGTGTGTGTGTGTGTGGTGTGTGTGTATGGTGTGTGTGTATGTATGAAGGCATGGATGTGTCACAGCTCAAATGTGGGGGTGTAGAAAATACCTCTAGGTGTTCATTCTTGCCTTCTACCTTGTTTGACATAGGGGTTCTTGTTTTCTGCTTTGTGTACTAGGCTAGTGGCCTGTGAGGTTCTAGGGGTTCCCCTGTCTCTCTCTGCCTTACATCTCATGTTTGCAGTACCAGCACTTTATTCATTGAACCATCCTCAGTCCCTAATATTTTCCTTTCCTTTCTCTCTCTCTCTCTCTTGTTTTCTTTCTTTCCTTTTTTTTTTTTTTTTTTTTTTTTTTTTTTGAGACAGGCTCTTACATAGTTCTCATCTGACTATCCCTGACTAGCTTGAAAATCACTGTGTACACCAGACTGACCTTGACCTCACAGATGTCGTCTGCTTCTGTTTTTCCAGTACTTGGACCAAAAGTGTGTGCCGCTGTATCTGGCTCCAGTATTTTCTTAAATAGAATTTTTTCCTTGATAGTTTTCAGTTCTGCAAGGTTATTTTGGATCCATGGTCAGTCATACCATCTGCCTTTTTAATGTCACTGTAGTGTTCCAGTCTTCTTTGGTAGGTGTGCTTTCATGAACAGACTTACAAAAATGATGTGTTCTAACTTTTTGAATTGCAAAGGGATCAAGAGGTCAAGCAAGTCAGTTCATCACTCTGAGCTTCAGACTTCCCATCTGGAAAAAGAGGGAGGCTGCTTTGCTTTCAGATTGTACTTAGGACCCCTTTCAGCATGGCCTCTTTGACACAGAGTGAGGACCCATTTTTGTCATTTCTTTGGGGAATTAATAGGTAGATGCATATGTGTGCCGTTTGTTTGGGATTTCAAGTTCTGTATCCTCCTCTTTTAATTCTTTGAGTGTGTATCAGATTGAAAGCTTCTAGATTTCATAGGCGAGCCATTGGGCGGATGGAAAAGTCTATTTAACTACCATGTTCCTACCAACATCCAGTGAAGAAACATTAGTATTTGTGTTTTTATAATGATTCTGCTGTCTTGCAGGTGAGGCTGCTCATCTTCTAACAGGAAGGCTGTGATGCCAGGAGATGGTGTCTCTTTCTTTGGAGGAGGGAGCTCAGAGGAAATAAGACTTTTTTAACCTTGATCTCTGGGACTTGGTGCTGTTTTCCTGGCTCAGTTTGTCAAATAGTGGGGTGCTGTTTCAGTAGAGAAACAAGAGTCTTTCTACAGATAGCATGTGACCTTGCTCAGGATAGCCAGACTTTGCAACACCAAGGATTTTAACTGGGCAAACTCAACTCTGGAAATTCTCTTAACTATACTCCTCAGATTCATTTGGTTACTTCATTTTTGAGATGGCTAAGAGTTAAAACTTTAGCAACATTTTTATTCCTTCACATTGACTATGTTTCTAGAAATATTCAGATTGCTACAACCTTTTCTTAGAAGGATTTTGAAAAGGTATTTTTACTGGTTACTGGATATTTATAATGTTCACGCTCCGTGGATAAAGATACACTTATTCTCTTCAGTAATTTTAGAAATAGTGTTCTTTCTAAGGATATGTCAGTTCTCAAATGCTGTATAGTTTTCTCAATCATTTTTGGAGCTGGGATTTAAACTCTGGCTGTGTATGTGTGTAACACATGCTTGGCTGCTAAAGTGTGTCCTTGTCCCTGGCAACTTGTTTGCTTTTTAATTTTATTTTTTTTTCAGAAAATTAAAAAACTTGGCGTTTTGAATAAGCCCTGCTTTGAAAAGACTCCTAAACCAGAACAGCAGCTAACGGTGGCTGCAGTGCCCACGACCTGTTTAGATTGGCTGAGTGGTTCAAGTACAGTTTGCGTTTTCTACCCTGGTTTGCTTTCTTTAAAAAAAAAAAAAAAAAAAAGTTTGAAATGTTTTTGCCATTGCCATCTTGACATTTGTCTGGTTACACATGAATAGCCTGATCCAATCCCTCAGCAGGGAGACTAGTATGGTCTGGCTTTCAATAGCCTTGTCACTGACAAAGAAAACATATGGAATATTTCATTCCTGCCCCTTACAAACAGTCTGGGCTTGTGAGGGCATGCAGCAGAACGCTTCCTGGTATATTTTGCACTAATAATGGGCTCTGCTCCTAGTCAGCAAGCCATGCTTGCAAAGCCAGGATAATTTTTGTGGAATGGAAATCTCTTGTTTTGGTCAAGTCAGTTTCTAATATCGATTTGAATGTAGTTGTATTGTCTGTTTTCATGGATGCCCCCTGAATCATGTTTCACTAAAGGGAGTAAAATGTTCACACACACACACACACACACACACACACACACACACACGGGTGTGTGGGTGCTGTCTTTCCAGATTTGATATGTGACCTGTAAAGGGAATGTGGATGCTTAATTCCTCGAAGAACATGCCTGGAGGGCTCTCTGTGTGTATGTTTATCTTCTTGTCAGTCCAAAGAAAGAGATCGATTGATCACCCTTGTGCTAGCCAAACACTGCTGCATTGGCCATTAAGGGTTTTCTTCTTCCCAGTACCAGCCTTCTGCTAGCAATAAGGGCTTTGCTTTGTGCTGTCTGGATCTACAGGGTAGAGAGGCTCATTGGCTGGCTTATTAGGAGCTAAGCAAGAATTGGAAAAGAAACGGTAAAATTTCTGGTTTTGCTAGGCTTTATGTTGTATTAGGAATTTGCCCTTAGTACCACTCTGCTTGATGGCACTAAGCAATAGAATGATAAATAAATGAAGCCCAAGATATCCACCAATTCATAGCTTTGGTGAAGGAAATAATGATGCCCATATCATCAGCTCTTTTCCAATCCCTAAAGTTTCCCAGCCTGAATTTTAGTTTCATTGTTTCTCATACATGTGGACTAGCTTTAACAAATGGTCATGGTTTATCTAAGGGATGTGATCTCCTGTTGATTGCTTAATCCCACATGAAACCAAATATTTAAGTTTATATATACATCTTATCTAACAGTTATTTCTGAGCGTAAGCTGCATAACAGTTTAGCTCATAGAAACTAATGTCTTCCACATTTTCTTACGTAAAAGTCATCCCTTTGGTAGTTCCTAATCCAAGGCCTTGTACATGGGTTCTACTACTGACCTGTAGTGCAGCCCTATCCTTTTGTAGTTATTTATTTATTTTGAGCAGGCTTTTCCTGTGTAACAGCCTTAGCTGTCCTGGAACTCACTTTATAGACCAGTCTGGCCTCAAACTCACAGAGATTTGTCTTTCTCCCAAGTGCTGGGGATTAAAGACATGTGCCACCACCCTGCCCCTTTATATTTCCTGGTAAACCTTTCTCTAATTATTTTGGCCTTGGAGGGCCAAATTTAACTTAAAATATCTATTTATTCATTTCATGTGCATGAATGTTTTGCCTGAATGCATTTATATGCACCATGTGCCTGCCTGCCTAGTACCCAGGGAAGTCAGAACAGGTGTTGGATCTTTTGGCACTGTTATTACAGATGGTTGTGAGTCACCAGGGAGGTGCTGGTAACTGATCCCAAGTCCGCTGAACTGCTGAGCCATTCCTCTAGCCCCTGAGGATTACATTTTTAAAAACTTTGTTTTCTGCTCTTCACAAATGTGTCTATCCAATTTCCCTTCTTAGTATATAATTATGAGTCTATAATGAAGAAAACAATTCAACCTTGTGTTAAAATTGACCCTCATTTTTAGTGCTCAGTTTTGTGAATTTAGGACACATGTTTTTGAGACAGAGTCTTGATATATAGATCTTCTTGGCCTGGAACTCATTATGTAGTCCAGGCTAGCCTTGAATTTGTAAAAATCCTCTAACCTCAGCCTCCTGAGTATAGAGATTACAGACATGACCAACCCCTACCCCCAGCAGTACTTAGGTTTTGAGTCACGGGATAGTCTACATTTATAAGAACATGTTAGTTTCAATTTGAATGTTTTAAAACTATGGCAAGGTTTTATTATTGTTGTTTATTTAAGCCTAGCTAGTTTAGTACCCAACATTAGCCAAATCAAATAAGAATAGATTTTATTTACAAGTTTGTACTTTTGTTTGTTTGCTTGTTTGTTTGTTTGTTTTTGGCTTTTCAAGACAGGGTTTCTCTGTGTAGTGTTGGAGACTGTCCTGGAACTTGCTCTGTATAACAATGTGCCTCAAATTCACGGAGATCTGCCTGTCTCTGCCTCCCTATTGCTGGAATTGAAGGTGTGTACCACCATTACCCAGCTAGAAGTGTGTACTTTCAAAAGAACATTTTACAGCATCCTTTTGATGATGGCATTTACCCCATACCCTGAAGACACATATAGAAGTGATCTATTGTAAAATACTTTGGCAAAAATGAACTCTTTGGATTGTTTGGATATCTGTATTTCAAAAGCATGCTTTTGTTTTTTAATGGAGATTTGGTGAGGAATTTCTGGATCTGCCTTCTGTATTAGATGTGTTATGTGTGCTAGATATAATTTCTATAACAAGTATTTAGGTCCATCTCAGGGTTCCCATTTTATGGCTAAGCAAAGTGACATTTGCAAGGATTAGGTAACTTTCTCATGCACCCACACTTAGTGGGTGATGTTTTGTCTATAAATTCAGGTGTTCTGTACTTTAGTTTGCTCATCTGTGTTGTTTGTTCGATATTTGATAGTTTATCGTAAGAGAAAAAAAGATTGGATATGATAAAAAGATCAGAGCTAGTGAGATGGCTGAGTGAGAAAAACACTTGCCACTAGACCTTACTTGCCACTAGCCTGAGTTCCATCCATGGGACCCATATAGTGAAGGGGAGAACCAACTCCTTCTTGCAAGTTGTCCCTGGATATCCACATGTGAGCCATCACACACACACACACACACACACACACACACACACACACACACACACACACACACACCCCTAAGAAAAAAGTGATGGGAAGAAAAACTCAGGATTGACAATAATGCATACTCTAAAGCATGTGTGTGTCCACACATCTATATTTGTGGGAGACTGACCTGATTAGAACAGCTAAGGTTAAAAGTCTGTGCACTCTGGGTATGAAATGCAGTTTTTTTGTTCTTTTGTTTATAGCAGATATTTGGGGGTTATCAGTGTCCGTCCCCTAATATAACTCCTGCTTTTCATTGATCTGTATTTAAAAGATATTATATCAGAGGGGAAGGGTGGATTCAATTAAAGTATGGTATATATGTATATGAAAATGTCATAATGAAATCTGTTACTTTGTACAGGAATACGTGCTAATAAGAGAAATAAAGCCTGAAAGAATAAAGAACTTTGATGTGAACAGCAGCAGAAAGCCCTGCCTCATTTAATAGTGAGTGTCAGGAACATATATCAGCCATACACCAGGACTGGCTTTCTCTCTCATGGCATGTATGTGCTGGAGGAGAGTCAGATATGCTGGCAGACTTGTTTTTCTGTTTCTCAAGGAGCAAGTCTCTCAATGTGCTCCTTTACAGCAAAGCCTTGAGGAAGATTAAAAAACCAAGTGTGCAGTGTGATGGTTTCCATATAGCTGCCCCTTTTCACTCACTGGAATTTCCTGCCTCTCCTGTGGAAGATGTTTTTATAGGGAAGTCAGCATAAAAGTGAATCACCCATGAGCCGTTTTTTTCCCCCCAAGGCATTTCATTTGCTCAACTTGGTATTAATTTAGTTGGTACTCTTTAGTTGACTTGAACACTGTGTTTGTTGATAGTGGGAGCTGATGTTTATTAAGCTGTTAATATTTTACAGACTTCATGAGTTCCCTTTTGGAGCTGTGTGCACTTTTCCCTTCAGCAGCAGGCCTATTCATGATTGAATCTGTGGCTACAACTTCATAGTTCTGGTGATTGCCAGCGCCATCCTGGAGAGCCATTTGCTTCCTGATTCTAAAGGTCATTTTTTTTTTTTCTGGAAGTGTTTGTTTCCCTTTTTCATTTCACATACATGAAGAGCTTTGTAGTCTCTCTGGCCTTTCAGAGAAATCCTCATCATCTTCTTGTTCAATTCACTTGCTTGTGAAGAATGTTACCAAATGTCAGGTGTTGGTTGAGTCACAGTGCTTCAACGTGTGGTATATCTGTGATCCTCCAGTTACACTCTGTCATGTGTGCTCTTCTCTTGACCATTGTAGAAAAGGAGAAAGCAAATGGAGTGTGCTTATGTGAGGGCTGTTGTCACAGTTAAGGAGAGAAAGTTTGCAGAGGAGTTGTTGGTTTTGGCTTTCTAGATCAGAGCACAGCCAGGCCTGGTGATTCGTGGCTCACCTAGAATACTAAAGCCACCATGGCAATGGAGACTCAATCCTTCTTGCAAAACAAAAAAACAAAACAAAACAAAACAAAAAAAACCAAAACAAAACAAAAAGCCGGGGTTATTTGCTTGAGTGAGTTTTACAACACTGTCCTGTGTTTTCCTGCAGGCAATCAGTCACCCACCTCCTGCATCTCACATAGTTCATTTCATAGGCCACGAGTTACTTCTGGAGGTGTTTTTTGTTTGGTTCACTGCTTGAAATGTCCTGAGCCATTTAAACTGTCGATTATGAAGGGTTTGTGAAGGGTCATGTAGCACAGTGGATGTAAAGCTTCACTTGTTATAGGCCCACCCCACCCCCAAAGAAGACATTCCTTGGGAAATATAAAAAGTCTCACACACACACACACACACACACACACAACACACACACACACACACACAAAAGTGCACGCATGCCTGAGGGTGTATGTTCATGTGTACTTGCTTGCAGACGATATTTTTTCTTTACTAAAGCTTTCAACTACATGAATTGCAATGCCACATTTTGTTGGTACTTTCCAGAACTTCTCTTCCTTCTCAGTGTACTTCTAAAGAACTAGTAGGTCTGAGCTGGAAGCTGGACCTGGGGAATTTTACATCCAAGCACTTGGAAGTGGAGATGTGAGTTGGAGGATGTGAGTTCAAGGCCGGTTGGACTATAAATGTGAAGTAAGATACTATCTCAGAAAAAAATAAACAAGGAGGAAGAGAGTGGTGGAGGGAGGAGGAGAGACACAGAGGGGAAAAACATACTTTATCTGGCTCAAATTCCCTGTCAGAGGGCAGAAATGATTTTCTATTACTTTTCTAGAACCATTCCCATCAGTCAGAGTTAAGTCAAGAGCAGAAGCAGAAAGAGAAATATCGGAAAAGGCATCCTGCTTAGACCTGGTAAATCTCAGGCATCCAGTAAGACTTGGTGACTGACCTGTGTTGATACAGCTTGTGCTGCCAGATGGAAAATGCTTTTCCTTGTCTGTCCAGCCTTTATGGGCCTGGTACTCTTGGCCTCAGAGGCAACAGCTGATCTAACTGTGAGAATGAATAAGAAGGTAATTGAGTTTTGAGAGCTAACAGTGTTTATATAATGGGCATCGGTAGTCTCCAGCTTAGAAGAGTTACTCCCATAACAAGCTAGTACTTAAAAAAGTCTTTTCCTCCACATGTTTATGTGTCTGTCGTTTTTGGTACTGGGGACACAGAATTGAGTGATGCCTGATGGTGTCCCCATTGCACTCAGGTCACTTACCTGTTGGGTAATTAGACAAAAGTCATTAAATACAGCAAATCTTATAAGATCTGATAATATTAAATACTGTAAAAAATGAAGCAGGATGAAGGAAGTTGCTATTTAGGTTAGTCTAAGAGGGCTTAAAGAAGTGAAGATGATCGGTCACCATCTGTGGGAATATGAATCTGTTTTCAGCACTGGCAAAACAATATTTTATAAAGTTTCTCCCTAAATATTCCTAGAAATTTCCTGCTGAGAGAAGAAAAAGGCTGAGGCTGGGTACCAGCCGGAGGGGACCTTCTCTCTCGGAAAGTGAATAGGCATGCTTCTGACAACTTGTCAGACCATCTTGCGGGGAGTCTGGACCTGAGGAAAGTGATGGGACCTCCCCTTGACTGGAACTGCTTAACTGTGCCCTCTGTGGGAACCTCAACCTCATGTTATGACACCAGAGTTGGGTTTGTTGGGTCATGTGACCTCTGTTTCTCCTCCAGTGTGGTTACACTGAACAATTCTCCTTTTCCTGCTTTCGGGGAGGGGGGCGGAGGGAGTTATTCTCCATGCTGTAGTGACAATTTAAGTTTGTAAGGAAAAAGAATCTGTGTAGTAGGATAAATGAGTGGAAGGGCATCATTAGACAGGAGTAAAAGAATTGGTACATGCAAGCCCATAGGTAGATCTCAAGAGCGGGGCGGGGGGGGGTTATATGTTATAGGGTTATAGATATGACAGAATTCTAGTGATGGAGAGCAGAGAGCAAATTCATGGCAGCTTCAGTTAGGGAAGAGGCCTTGAGATCGGGAATGGGGGCATTCCCTTGTGATGATGGGCAGTTCCTTATAATTGCAGTATTGTGAGTGGACATGTGATTTATGAGAGCCTCTAACTTTGCTATAGTTCAGGCCCATTACCCTAGCTACCCAGGAGGCTAACACTGAAAAGATGGTCAGCTTGAGGCCTGCTGTGTAACATAGTGAGTTCAAGGTCAGCCTGGGCAACTTAGACTATATATAAAAAGCAGTATTCTAAGCCATTGGTGGTGGCACATACCTTTAATCCCAGCACTCTGGGGGTGGTGTCAGGCAGATCTCTTTGATTTTGAGACCAGCCTGGTCTACACAGTGAGTTCCAGGACAGCCAGGGCTACACAGAGAAACCTATCTTGAAAAACAAAACAATAATAATTTTGTTTTGTTTTGTTACATTTTTCCAAGGTAGGGTTTCTCTGTATAATAGCCCTAGTCGTCCTAGCACTAGCTCTGTAGACCAGGCTGACTTTGAACTCAATGAAATCTGCCTGCCTCTGCCTCCCAAGTGCTGAGATTAAAAATGGGCACCACCACCAGCTGTAAAAAGTTTTTTAAGGGCTTGGGGATATATAGTTCAGTAGTAGAACACTTGCTTAGCATATGTGATAAAGGCCCATTTGGATCCTCAGTACTGCAAAAGGAATAAAAATATCACAAAACCAAACCAAAACAAACAAACAAAAAAACAAGTCAAACCTTGGTAGGCCCCTAGTTTATTAAGTATACCAAAGTAAACTTCCCAGTTATGGATACATAAAATTCCCATTGGCAAGAGCAAGGTCAAAGGTTTATAGGGACTCTGTAGTATTTTTGCAACTTCTAGTGAATCTTAAAATATTTTAAACAAGAATGGTAACAAAGGTATCACATTAGGTTAGAGTCCTGTAGTCTTAGTCTTGATTTTATCTTTTAAATGAGATTAGGAAACAGATTCTGAAGTGAGGCAACAAATATGTGGCTATTGAGTCAAAGTCTCTGCTCCTTGGCTTAGGGGTCAATGTTGTTTTGCTCCCTGAGCATCACAGAAGTTGATTTGTTACTGAGCAGCTGTTGTGTAAGTGGCTTCCTTCTTTCTCCCCAACTTCCTGCCTTTTTGTGTCTGTGACTCTCATCTGTCTGTCTCTGTCTTTTGTGTGTGTTTGTGTGTGTGTGATGTGCTCTGAAACAGAGTAAGTCCACATAGGTTTACAATTTAAGTGGTTGCAGTCATGTTTTTGGATGGAGCACCCATGCACTTCCTGTTAATGGCAGTGTTTCATTACTTAGCACCCAGTCTAGGCCATGTGGAGCTTGGTGTTGGGTCTCTCTGCTTGTGAATTCGTAACAGTCTTACTTCTGATGACTCAGTATATTTGCCTTAATTGCTAGATTAACTTTTTTTTTTCCCTCCCACAAAAGGTGCACACATTTGTAAAAAGATAGGATGAATGAATAAAGTTTTAAGAACTAATTTTTGTGGTATTTAAGCAACAATAGTCCAGATTACCCACAACCTTGGTTCCCTTTCACAAGTCCTATGGATGGGCTTTGTTACCATTTACACTTGATTACTTCATTGCTAACCCCAGTGATGTGATTTAACATGCAAAGACTTAATTATTCCTTTCTGGCTTAGTTAGAAATTTCCTCCAATAATTGCCTCCACTGCCCTTTAGCCTCTTAAATGTTTAGTTTGTTTGGACGACGTGGCTGCTCAGTAAGCAGTTCCAAGCCCAGCAGTGTCCAGAGCTGTCTTTATCATAATTTATACCCTTGACATAGTGACTGAAGTCTTGGTCCTTAAGTGATGTCTGGTGGGTGGGTGTTCCTTAGGCATTTGTCTCTAGGTGCTTTTCATGGCTAAATAGCACTAGACAGTTTGCTATTTTAAAATTTGTTATTTTCTAATGTTAAGTGAAAAATTATGCCAATTCTGGAAATAAAACTAGATTCTTAAAAGAGATTTTTGACTAATAAAACACTTTAGTTTTGAAAACTTTTGGTATATGTAAGCACTATTTTTGTAAGACCATAACATGAAATCCTAGTTATATGGTAGAGACAAGATCATTATATGGTATCCCATTGGATGTTATTTTATGAACAGCAAAGAGGTTTATATTTAGGATTATATTTAGGGTTAGCAAAAAGGTGGTTTTCATTTTGCTTAGTTCTAAAATATAGTTGTTACATTTATGGCCTTGAAGGCAAAGAATGGAGAAGAGATAATTAGTTTTCTGAAAATAATTTTGTATGGCGATGAATTTCATTCCAATTCTCTTTGACTCTCAAAGTTGAAGTTTGTGGATTAAAAGTGTATGTTCTGCCAGTAGGAAAGTATTCTACTAGGAACAATTAAAAGTGCCAGTTCCTCTCTCTGCCCAGAATCCTACATGTCCTTTCCTGCCTAGCTACTGGCCATTCAGCTAAACCAATGAGAAGGTGCCTTAGGTAGGTACATCTTTACAGTGTACAAAAAAAAATTATCTAAAAATATCCAACCATTTAAAGATTGAAGAGGAAGCATGGCAGGAACCACTGAAGAAATAGTAGGCCACGCACATACTCACACACATGCACTCCTATGTGAACATACACAACGGACCCTGTTGTCATGATGCTGTGGCCTTAACTTGTGCAGTTGGATGGTTGACAGCAAAAGTGGAATGGATTTCTTTTGTTTTGGTTTTTCGAGACAGGGTGTCTCTGTTTCTTTGGAAACTGTCCTGGAACTAGCTCTTGTAGACCAGGCTGGCCTCAAACTCACTGAGATCTGCCTGCCTCTGCCTCTCTGCCTCTGCCTCTGCCTCTTGAGTGCTGGTATTAAAGGCATGCCCGACTACCACTCAGTGAATGGATTTCCTTTTTTGATTTCCTATATATAATTATACAGATAAAAGATTCATTCTTACCATAGCATGTGAGTATTTCTCCCTTACTGTATTAAATCAGGAACTTTTAGCTTCTCATATATACCAAGTACTTGGTAGGGTAGGAGTATATATGAGAATTGAAGCATAAGCCATTATTATTTAGTAGTAGAAGCCAAAATGATCAGTCTCTTTACTTTCTACTATGCAACCAAATGTGACTCCAATGACAGTGGGTTGTCCTGGCTTGGGGGGGGGGCAGGATAACATGAATTTATCATACTACTCAGAGTGGCCATAGAACTTAAAACTAAGTTGTTTATTTTGAGAATTTTCTGTTTAATAATTTTGGACCTTGGTTGACATGGATAACTGAAATCATACAAATGAATCTGTGGATGATAGGAGTACTCTATAGGACCTTTAAAAAGTAATTTTAATGTGCTTAAAGTATCCAACCTACAGCAGTCTGTTGTTTGAATTGGTTCCTACATCCATTGAATGCTTGATGGTGTACGCACATACATATGTGTGTGGATGCATATGTGCTACACTTTTCAGAGGTCAGAGGATGGCTTCTGGGGCTAGGTTCTCCTTTCACCATGTGAGTCCCAGGGATTGACCTCGAAGTGCATTTTCCAGCTGAGCCATCTGGTCAACCCTTGAATTCCTTAAGTAGTATAGTGGGTAGCAATCCCCTCATCAATGAGACATTTCATGCCATGCATGGTTGCAATAGATAACTCCAGTGCTATCATGAGTTTTGTTTGTTTTTGTATTTAAGTAAGCATTGATCATTTGACAGCTATAGAGAACTATCTGGACAGTGTTAAGATGGAGTAGCCATCTTATTCTTAGATTGGAGGTTCTCAACATTCCTAATGCTGCAACCTTTTCATACAGGTCTCATGTTGTGGTGATCCCAACTATAAAATTATTTTCTTTGTTACTTCATAACTGTAATATAAAACCATAAAATTACTTTCTTTGTTACTTCCTAACTATAATATTGCTACTGTTATCAATCATAATGTAAATGTCTGTTTTCCGGTGGTCATAGGCAACCTCTGTGAAAGGGTCATTCATGCTCCAAGGGGTCATGACCCACATGTTGAGAACCACTGTCTTAGATGAAGATAGTTAGTAAATAGTTTGACTAGTTGTTACAACTTAATTACTTATGCTGCTCAGATATCATCAACTAGGTTGAGTTCCTTTCCTTGTTTATCCACAGGCAGATGAGGAAAGAAAACATTCACATGGGTGATGGCTTTCCTTTTGTTTGAATTTCAGTGACAGAAGTCATATGTTGGTTTCCAACTTGTTTAGAGAGTAGGTGAAAGGAAAGCACCCTGTTTCCAGTGGTTGGTTTTCTATTACTTTGTTAGTTTCCAGGAAAGAATGCATGGGGTGCTTTGAGTTTTCAAATGCAAACATGCAATTGTGATTTTAATACTTAAATCAGATTCATGAAGTTACTGTTGAATCTTAAAATGAGTTGGATGATGAATAAATGCACAGCAAGTTCATTTTGTTTCTGTAATTTCCTTTTAGTTAACAAAACTCCAAATGATTTATTTTAATGTAATAATGGTTTTAGCTTACTAACGATTTCATTAAATTAGGGCTTCGTGGAATTGCTACAGTAATCAAATGTTCCTGTCTTTAATGGTAAGGTCTTTGAAAGACACATTAAGAAAACGGTGATTTTTGCTTTTTGATCATGACGCAAACTCTTTAATTTCTTAATACCACTGGCTTTGACTCTTACAAGCACTACAGGGCACAGTGACTGTAATCACAGCACCACAGCATGGAAGGCTGGAGCACATGTATGATACAAGGATCAACTGGGAGAGTAGAGAGATGATGAAGGCCATTGAAGTCCATTGACTAATACTAGCAGCTGGGTGTGTAAAGCACCTGCTTAGCTTTCCTGGAGCCCCAAGTTAGAGCATCAACACTGCAGATAAAGTAAAGTTCATTGTTCCTCTTCTTTGGAGAATGACAAGCCCTGGTTATCTTGAAAAACGAACAAACAAAAAACCTTCTGAATGATTTGATACACTGTTGAAATACACACATGCAAACGTAATCTTAGCCATCACAACAGTAAACATTTGGCTAGGTCCTTAGAATGTTTGTGAGCTTGACTCAGCTCTTGGTGTCTTTAGCTCTTGTTTACCGATTTTAGCTCTTCGCTTGCTGTTATTTTTCTCTTGCCTGTAGCATATATACTGATCTGTGTTGAAGAAATTGAAGGGCATGGAAATATTTTATAAATTAACCTGCTGAGCAAAAGTTTATAACATCAACAAAGTATGTGCTTATTGTACTTCCAGGTGTGTTGTAGTCAAGAGTAGTCGGGAACATAAGGATGGTACTTCCTATCTTAATGTGAACCAGGATCTTCCTGTGTGCCAGGCATTGTACTCAAAGCTTCATACTTGTTAGTTCATGTCATTGTCATAACTGTACTGCAGAGGTCTTCATCCCCCTTTGAAACGAGGCACTTTTATAAAAAACATTTAATTAGCTAAGTATGCTAGTAGTGTATATCATTGTCCTGGTTTCTAGTTTCTAACAAGGGGTTGAACCCATTCTCTCTGACTCTAGGCCCTTTTCCCTGTCACACTAGCTCACAAGTGTCCACAGGTGTTGTGGTTTGGTGGAGAGGACAAAATAAGTACAAGCAGAATTAGTATGAGAGCGCCATACAAAAACATGGACTGAGGTCTGTGGGAACAGGAGGAGGCCCAGGAACTCACTCTGCTTTGGGACTGGGAAGCCTTCCCAGCTGAGGTGACATTTGAGCTGGGTCATTTAGTCTTCTGCAGGGCAGCTGCCAGGTTCTGCCTTGTTTGAAATAAGCACATTTACAAGAGAATAGTGGAGCACATTCCACTTGATGGATTAGATTGACAGATTGAAAGTAACTCCCCAGAATGATGGCTTTGTTAGGTGTTTGTTCTCTGAGAACTCTACCTGCCACTCCCCTTTGGAGAATTGTGGCAAGAAAGCTGTCACATTAAGCTGTCATTCAGGATATTGGGGGGCGGGTGGTGGCAAATTATGGGCAGGAATAGGTATTTTCAGAACAGCCTACAACCCGGAAAGATTATATTTCAGAGCATTTAAAAATGAACACAACAGTCCTTTTTTAATCTGTGCAAAAAGAAAATTGGATAATGAAAAGTTAATTAGGCCATGGAGATTTTTAAAGCTTGGACATTCTGATTCTTATCCACCATAATTAGATGAATCTTTGTTCAGGCTAGGATAGAAAAATAAATCAATTATGGAATTGTATACTATTCTTGTAGAGAGTATTTAATTCTAAAGATACTTCTTGTATTTTTTTTTTAAAGAAATGAGTTTCTAAGAAGAGGATTTGTTTCCAGCTTGTATCTCTTATTTCTGTCATCTAGTTGTTTGCTTTAAGACTCTCATACATTTTGCCATTGCTTTCCATTTGTGTGTGTTAAATTATTGAAAGGTTGACAAGAAGGCTCTAGATCTTTCTAAATTATGGCTGCTCAGAGTTTTATTTCTGGAGAAATGGCTGAACAATACCTTGGGGTTGGCACTCCCCTCCCTAGCCCCTGACCCTGCTCTCCCACTGCTTCTAACCAACCCTTCTTTCACCCTCCACTCCCTGAGCCTGAAATAAAAAGAACTTGCTTTGTTACTTATGATAATATTTAAGCTCTAAAATTTTAACAGTATTTCAGTTGCAAATAAATGGAAATTGTGTATTCTGTTTAATGTGTTTCAGAAAATCCCTGCCATTTTTTTTTTCTTTAAATACAAGAAAACAGGCATGTAATGCCTCATTGAGAAAAGCCTGGAGGGGTGCTTTGTGCAGGTCTTAATTAAGGGCCTTGAAAGACCAAACAAAAGGAAAAAGGAAAATGCTACAGGGTTATTGTTATTCCACCCCATTGGCTCAGCTAGCTGACCATCCATTGGAGCATTTTGTCCATTTTGAAACTGAATGACACTTTTGTTCGTGATTAACAGAGGTGAAAGAAGCCAATTATTGGGCCCTCTTTTTCCATAGAACAGCTGCTGTTGGATTTAACTGCGGGCAAATATGGCCTTTTACTACTGCAAGGATGTTGTGATGACAGTTTATTTTTATAGAACTATGTGATTGAAAACAAAATCTGTCTGACTTTTGTTATGAATATGCCCTGGAATTTATCATGGAAGGGTGAGTTTGTCAAGCTGTTTTGTAGTTCTCTGTAAAAGTAGCATATATGTTGTGTATGATACACATTTACATATTTTAGCATCTTTTTAATGTAAGGATTTAATGTTAAACATCAGTTTTTTTACTCTGTACATATGTAGCTCCTTCAGCCTTTTCCTGTTTTACTTTTAATGAGAGCTCATAATTTATTAAAGTTAGGAAGCAATTAGTGGGGGATTGAGTGGTCTTGAGTAAGCTTCAATCTATTCTGACTATTTAGGTGGGACAGACGAATCCCAGAGACCACCTACCATTAGCACAGAGTTCCGGCTTCAGTGGTAAATGAGCTTGGGGATCTCTCCCTTGTGTCTTGGTATTAATGAATGTACAGTAATAGTTTCGAGTGGGCTCAAGGCATGAGGGTTGTATGGGATGATTTCATTTTAACATGTTTTCAGATTGTGGACATGCAATAGGTTTGGAGGCTGTGGACAGTTATGGTTCCCTTTGGTAAAACTCCAAGCCTTTCTTTTTAGTTTTCATTGGTGATCTAAAAGTAGCCCCACCAGGAACAAAACCAGCATGGTTCTGTCTACTAAGAGAAGGACGTGTGCATCCTTGCCTTGCTTTAGGGAACAGTTCTCCAAATCCATTTGAGAGGTTGTTGTGGGCTTTCTTAGGTCTTTCTGTACTCATGGACAGCAAGTAAATAGAGCCTGTCCTCACTCTTCAGTTGCCTTCTGAAGATTAATACATCCTAAGTGATTCTTTTTTTTTTTTTTTTTTGAGACAGGGTTTTGAAGCCTGTCCTGGAACTCCCTCTATAGACCACAGAGATCTGCCTGCCTCTGCCTCCCAAGTGCTGGGGTTAAAGGCATGCAACACCATCGCCTGTCCCTAAGTGACCCTTAAACTCTTTCTTGCTATCACTACATTAATAGAAAGTGTTGTCTATGTATTTATTTTAATCATCATTGTGACTAAATACTTAGCAGAAGCAACTTATTTTGGCTCATGGTTTCAGGAAATTTCAGCCTGTCATGGTAGAGAAGGCTTGGTTGAGAGGGCCACTCAGCCTGAGTCAGTAGGAGTAGGAGGTAATAGTTTTGCATAAATAATCTTTTAATTGGAAAGTATAAGCAGCTAGGTTGGGCTGTAACCATCAAATACCCATCCCGAATACCCACCTCTACCATCTAGGTGCCATGACTACAAAATTGTCCCCAAACAGCACCACCAGCTGGGACCAGTGTTCAGATACAGTAGCTCTTGAGAAGCATTTCAAACCCAAACAGTAAGGGTTCCTAAACTTAAAACAAAGTAAATTTTTATGGCAAGATAAGTAGCCTGGTTGTGTGGCTTCATGGATCTGGCTATCATTTGAATAAACATTGAAGTTCATTTGAGTCTACAGACCATATCTTCTTTCTGTAGAGTTTGGGGAAAGGAAAAAAAGAAAAGATGGCCTGGATCTGAGCTGAGTGTATGTCTCTTCTCTGTGTTCATTCCCTCTCTTCCTGGGCCCAGGTCTTGCTGTGCCTTCTGAAACTCTCCCTCAGGCTGATGTACTTTGTAACACCCTCAGCCTTTTCATTGGTTCAGCCTGGAGAACAGCTTTCCTTGCAGGCTCCTAGATTGAGGCTGCTCATCTCCCTGTACCAGTAAGAGAATGGCCAAGCATTGGAGTTCTTGCTCCTCCCACTCTGCCTGCTGGTCATCAGGATCGATCTTCACTTCCAATCCCTGCTCCTTCTGTAGTCCTGCCTGTCAGTTCCCTCACAGCAACTTTCTCTGCCATTCAGTTTAATGCCAAATTGGTGGTCTGGTCTAGTCATCTCTGCTGTCCTGTCTCCTACTACAGACCCATCATTTACCTCAACTAGATAATGCATCCAACATTCAGACCTCTTGTGAGTTCTACTTCAAGCCTCCTTCAGCTGTTTGTCCCCATGGCCACATTTGGACTGTGTAAAACTTGTAACTGCTAACTACTTTTGACCACAACTTATTTATTTTTTTCTCTTTTTCATCTCTTCCTTATTCTAAGTTCATATTTTTCAACCTTATTAAGCCTTTAGTCTATGAATCCTTATACTTCTATTATATACATTTCTCAGGTCAGATTAAAGCCAGTTATTATTCTTTACCTTTTCTAACCAATATCCTTAACCTTCTTACTCTATTATTCGTCCAAAGCTGACTTTCTATTTAATGAGGAGATCAGTCCTTTCAGGTAATCTATACCACAGTTTTGTGAAATACCTTATTGTCCTGCTTCTTAAACTCTGTTATCATAAGGGATCATATAACTAAATGTAGGAGTCACAGAAATTTTGTCAGCTGTAAAAGGTTTCTGAATGGTTGACAATCAAACATTAATTCAAAATCAAATGTGCATTAATTCAAAATCAAATGTGCACACCTTCACTGTAGCCATAGTTTTTCACCATGTAGCATAAAGAACTCTTTCTAAGCTAGGCACTGGTGGTGCAAGCCTTTAATCTCAGTACTTGGGAGGCATAGATAGGCAGATCTCTGTGAGTTCGAGTTTCAGGACAGCCGGGGATGTTACACAGAGAAACTCTGTCTCAGAAAACAAAACAAAACAAAACAAACAAACAAAAACCCAAGAAACAAAAACCACTATCTAAAACACCTAGGCTCAGATATGAGACTGTTCTGTGTTTTGAGTTTCAGTTATTTAACAGTATGTACAAATATGTCAGCTCTTACAGAGACATAATGGGTTAATTTTCTAAACAAAGACTTCACATTTTCCTATTGCCATTCATCATGATATAATCACTAGATTAGTATATCTTCAAATTGTATTATATTAGGCAAGATTTTGATCTTAAAAACTGATGCTTTCAAACTGGGCATGGTAGTGCATGCCTTTAATTTTAGCACTTGGGAGGCAGAGGCAGGTAGATCTCTGGGAGACCAGCCTGGCCTTTAAAGTGAGTTCCAGGACGCCAGTGCTGTTACATAGAGAAAACCTGTCTCAAAAACAAACAAACAAACAAACCCTGCTTCTTGTATTGATAAATGGTATTTCATGAAAAAAAAAAAAATTGTTAAATGAATTTTGTTTTAGAATTAGGCTAGAACTTCCAACAGTTTCTGATGGCCCTAAGCATACTTCTGCCATTCTGGACTACCTACTTATCTCAGTGTTGATAATTATACAATTAAAATATTGTTCAACTATAAAAATAATGAAGGTAATCTGTGTCCTACAGTATCAAATATTCAGCAAAGATTTAATTCTTTAAGTGAAAAACAGGCACCTCTATCTTATTAGTATACAAATTTGCTCTAGTCTTTAATAACTGGTGAAACTATATGTGCACCAAAAGGATTGCTACTAAATGAATTATGACTTATTATCAACAAATGTTTGATTTGTGTGCCCATGTACCTGATCATGTAAGAATTTCTTGGGTGAAAGGGCTTGCAAGTGGAGAAGTTTGAGAAGTGCTAACCTAGTACAACTCAAACTCACTGCCCTTCACGGGCACCTCCTGGCTTCAGGGGTTTGTTAACTAGTAGACACGGGCTGCGTGGATGTACTGCTGGTTTGATGGAAATTGAGGCTTGTGCTTCCTGGTGGTGCTGTGTGACTTTGGCCCAGATCATGTTAATTGCTTTGGCTTTTAGTTCCCTCTTCTTCATGTTAAGGATACTTGGCTCAGTGGTTGGCAGCTTTTCTTCTACACAATGCATGCTAAAACTAGTGTCTTGGGGGATGGAGCGATGGCCCAGTGGCTAAGATCCTTGCTGCTCCTCCAGTGGACTCAAGTTTGATTCCCAGAACCTACCTGGCTGCTCACAGCTATTTAGAACTTCAGTTCCAGGGGGGTCAGCACCCTGTTCTGGCCTCCCTGAGCACCAGGGATGCACATGGTACATAGACACACCTCAGACAAAATAAAATAAAACAGACACATAAAAGAAAAACAAAGTCCCTGAGCCTCTTGTTCTTGTTTTAGAGGAATGACTCTGACCTTTGTGTGTAAAGTAGAGTTGGAGGTATAGCTTGGTAGAACATTTACTAAGTGTTTTCTTCGAGACCCCGAGTTCATATTCCACCAGCTCTGCAAGGACATCGGGCCAGGCCTGCCTGTGAAGCCCAGATATATGGATATAAGTGCTTTGTGATATCTGGACATGGAGGGCTGTATGAAACACAGAGTCCTGGGCCCTCCTCCACAGCCGTGCTCAGTGACTTGTGTTTCTACTAATTCCCAAGGAATCTTGATGCTGTAAGTACAGCGGGTGTATGTTGTACTCCCTCACCCAGCAGTGATGCTAAGGACTGAACTCAGTATCTCAGTGCTAAGTGGGTGCTGTACTCCTGAGCTACACCCCAGGCATGACGACTACTGCTTTATGGAGGGTGGAATATTACCGTTTTGCCTTTCCAGGCAATCTCCCTTTATTGTCAAAGCCCAAGATATCTTAAAGGATCATTGTGGGAATAATGTTACAAACTTCCTGTAATTCAAACTTATTTTGAGCATATTGGATCCACTATTGTCTCCTTCATATGTATGCAAAACAGTGTCTTTTCCAAAACGAGCTAATGGCTCTAACTTGAAAGTCTGCTCCGAAGCAGTACTGTACCCTGTACAACTGGATTCTTTTTCTGAAACAGAACATGTTAATAAGAGATATCCAACACAGGAAGATACTCAAAGGATACAGACAGACAGGTGCCCATAGAAAGCACAAGGGATGTGGGGATTATTGCTCTCAGGTTTCCTGGGTGGGAGTCATTGTGACTTGCAGGCTTATTGAAGAAGGGTCACCTGCTGGGCAGGCAGGTGTGTTTCTTCTCACGTTCTATGGGCTTCTCCAGTCCCTCCTACCTTGCTGAAGATGAATTAGAAAGATTGGATGTCAAGGAAAGCGAAAAGGCAACTATTGACATGAAAATGCCATTCCTGCAGCTTTTCAGGGCTTTGTTTACTGTGCACTTTGTGGCAGGGCACAGGTGCAGGAGGAAGGGCTCAGAGGACAGTAGACAGGAGAAATTCTGATGTTGGGAGTTTTGTCAGTCAGAAATATACTCAAGGGAATGTGATGTCAGTGAAAAGCAGTACAGTGGTTCCTTAGAAAGTTAGAATGGAATCTCCAGAGTGAAGACTGTCCATAATACCTGTGAACTGTATCAGTCATAGGTCTTCTGTGGAAATGCTAAGATTCTTTCTTTTTACCCCACCCCCAGAAATGCTAAGATTCTTGCACTTCAGAGTTTCTCAGCTTTGGCATTGGCATTTGGGGCTAGATAATTCATTGTTGTAGGGTTCTATGATAGTCTGTTTCTCCTGAGAAACAGCTATTAGGTTGAGTATGTGACATGTTTGTTTCTCTGTCTCTGTCGTTTGTGTGATTGTGTGTGTGTGTGTGTGTGTGTGTGTGTTATTGAGACTCATTAAGAGAAATTGGCCCATATCAGTGGGGAAGACTTGATACAGGTAATATCTATGTCTTCTTTTAACACACATACACAGAGAGACAGAGAGTGGGAGGAAGGGAGAGAGGAGGGACAGGCAGATAGATACGCATGCACACACTTTTTCAGTCCTTTAAAGGAGATGATGGACTGCCTGCACAAGTGTGACTATTTCCTTTCCTGGCCTACCATAGCAAGAAGAGAGCTAGCTGGTGCTGCTCTTATTAAATACCCAACTAGGGACAGTTAGTAAAAATAGACCCCTCCCCAATTTACTGTTACAAGAGAGAATTGTAAAGATAATGTGCTTTCAATGATTATTTCTAGGCAGCATTTATAATTGTTTAACTGTAGGAAATAGCATATCATTGGTCTATCTACCATGCATGGATAAGTATGATTTCTTTTCAGAATAGCAATTCATTAAAAAAATAAAAAAAGAGGCCTACGTAGTGAGCTTCTTGGCTATTTTTAAGGGAGAAATTGCTAAGATACAAAGTAAGTTTTAAAATAACAAATTTGTGTGTATTTGGAGTAACATACATGTTTGCATTGGTTGTCCTAGTACAGCCACATAAGTGGTGGTTTGTGTTCTGGGCCAAGCTATTTAGCATGCCATCCTTCAAATTTTAGACCCATCCCAATTTTAATGGCTCATGATGCTATCTAAATGTTGGGTGGAAACTGCAGAAAGACTGAAATAAAATGGGGAGGGAGTTGTTTGAAATTAAAATTGGTAATACCAAATAGGCAAATGCATGCAGCTTTATTTTTATTGGTCCTCCCCCTCCCCGCAAACATGGTCTCACTATGTAGCTCTGGCTATCATAGAACTCACTATGTAGACCAGGCTATCCTTGAAGTCACAGAGATCCGCATGTTTTTCCCTCCTGATACAGATTTATTTACCAACATCCCTCCTTCATTTTCTCCTTACCCATGCAGGCTAGAGACTGACGAGGCTTACCTAAACGAACTGCACCTCCTCCCTCCATCTTTTATTTCTAAGATTATACCTTTGGAGTGTTAAGTACCACTTCTCTTCTGAAAATAGTCTCCTGGGATTGTTTTGTAAATGTTATCGTATGTCAAAGTAGAAAAGTAGCCTGATGTTGTAAACATACAACATTTGAGCCTAGAGTTACTGATAGGTCTATGATGGATATGCAGTAATATCGTGAGCAAACAGTATGAACACCTGCAGTAGGAAGGATTGGTCCAGTAACTCTTTTCCTTACCATCTGATAAAAGGTCATTGGAGAAATAGCAGGGCTTTAAGAAGACCTCTGTGCTACCATCGTGATTTTATTCTTATCAGATTCTTTTCATGTTTTTTCTACGTAGATGATGAAAAACTATAGTAGAAGAACTATGAAATATATATTTTAGTTCTATAAGTAGCTTTTATTTCTACCACACCAAATGAAATTCCTGTTGTTACAGGGCAAATTTTCTAGATAAGATGGTTCTGGGACATTTATTGAGTTCTTTGCTAGTTCCTGGTTTTTGTTTGTTTGTTTGTTTGTTTGTTTTGGCATTATGGTTCTGTGAGGAGACAATGTTTAGCAAATGACAGATTCCTTCTTCAGGTGTGCATGAAAACAGAGCTCTTATACACAAAATACATGCATAAATAAATATTTTAAAAAAGAGGCAATGTTACTAGAATCTCATCCTTTAGTAGACTTGAGAAGATTGTGTCTAGTTGTCACATTACGGTCTCTGGGTTTTAATGTTCTAAAGTATGTAGATGGTCATTTGGGATAACAGTGTGGGTTCCTAGCTGACAACACATGGTGGAAACTAGGAATAATGTTAGGATTTCTAAAGAAAGTCTACTTTTAAACATTGAATTTTGAAAAGTGTGTGCATGTGCATGTGTTTGCACATGCATGCACTGATGAGAGACCGAACCCAGGGCCTCAAGCATGCTTTGGCAAGGGCTATACTCTTGAGCTGCTCCCCTGGCCACCATCTTTAATTTCTAAGATTATATCCTTTCAGAAAGTGAGGGGTATTATACACCATCTCTCTTCTAAAAAAAGTCTCATAGGGTTGTTTCTCATAACGTTAAACTAAAAAGTTGACAGTCTGGTTTTTTTTTTCCCTAACATTTTTATTTTACATATATTGGTGTTTTGCCTGCATGTGTGTCTGTGTGAAGGTGTCAGGTCTTGGAGTTATAGTTGTGAACTGCCATGTGGGTGCTGGGAATTGAACCCTGGTCCTCTGGAAGAGCACTCAGTGCTGTTAACCACTGAGCCATCTCTTCAGCCCTGACAGTCTGATTTCAGTCTTGATGAATGTATGGGATTTTGTGGATGGGAGTGAGCATTGCATTGGTGTAAGGTATGGGAGATTTAGGAAAGAGATGTATGATGGGAATCTTTTCTTCACAGCCCATGGAAGATGATGGTATTGTAACCATTGACAGGGCTGCTGCTTCTTTTACTAAACAATAGAAGTAACTGGACAGGCATTAATGATGTTTTGTTCTACTTTGTTATGTAATTGTCCTTACAACTCAGTGTAGTAGAAAGAATATACATTTTTATTCTACCTGTTGTTATTTTCCTTTGAGAAAGTAAGACCAGAATTATTAGTTAAAAAAAAAAAAAAAAAAGACTGTAGTTCAGTTTGTAGAATGCTTGTCTATTACTCATTAGGCTTTGTCAGACCCCATCATCTTATAAATAGGGTGTGGTGGCTCAGGCCTGAAAATTCTACACTTAGAAGGTGGAGACAGGGGGATCAGGAGTTCAGAGCCATCCTTAGCTACATAGTGAGACAAAGTCTCACTAAGAGGATGATGAAAGAAATGAAAGAAGATCTGGATATGAACACCAAGCACATGGTGGTCTCTGGAGCTGTTACTTCTTTGCTGTGTGTAGCCTCTGTTCAGGTATGTAATTCACTGAGCCAATCAAGAAGATGGTGTTCTCTTTCCTGCATCTGAATACTGAAACATCTTCCTCAATCACCACCCTTTCCAGGGCAGCTCCTCGGTATCAGTGCCCTTCTCCCAGCCCGGGTGTTGAGGCCTCTCACTGTTCAGTTCTCCTGTCTTAGAGGCAGAATTTGACATTTCTCTATTAGGGTCATGCATTCACTTCATAATTGCCTTATATATGCAGGGTAGAAATAGCAGTGTTTTACTACACGGTGGGCTCTTGTTTAGAAGCTGCTTTCCTATTTCCCAGCCTTGTGGTAGAACAGATGTTTCCCAATTTGCCCGTGGAGAACCTGAGAGCCTTTCTAAGAACTAACAGCCATCATTTAGTTTTAGAGTTGGAGAGGCTTTGCATACCATACTGGTCTCACATCCCAGAAGACAAGCTAGCTGCTCAGAAAAGCTAAAGGACTTGCCTCAGGCCACTTTGCCCAAGTTTGGCTATGGTCCTTGGAAGCCACATTCCATTTTTAAGTCCCATTATAAGTCACAAGTTGAACCACAGTAAGGTCCTGCCTCTGTTGTGTACTGCATGGAGAGGAACGTGTATAAAAGGACACAGGCCTTAGTGTAAAGGGCTTGCACAACAATAAAGTGAATAATGTTCCTGTTTTTTTTTTTTTTTTTTTAACTATGATTACATTCTTGGTAGCTGCTGTGATGTAGTAGCTGCAGTTTATAAAGGTTAGGGAAAAGATGTGCACCAAGTAGGACTGTATTTAAAGGTGTCTTTGAGCAGGTGTGGGAGAGGCGAATGCAAGAGTGTTCAGGGTGAGATGTCTGGGTTACTACTGAAAGTAGTATGACAAGTCAGATCTTTCTGATTCATGTCCAGTTCAGTACTGTTTAATATTTTTGTAAAATCCAGTGAGGATTACTTTTCAGAGAAAGTGAAATGGAGAAAAGAAAATATACACAGTATAAATCCCACCATTTTTCTTTTAACACAGAAAATACCTTTGCCAGATTGGGTGACAGAGGCATTCAGTGTTTGTGCTCGGTTCACTGTCGGCTGCCAACAGTTTGCGCCCAGCCTGGTGTTTTGTGTGACTCTGGTCTAGTGGGTAATAACATGGGGGAGAAACCAGCTGTTGTGGGAGGACCTAGCCAGAGCATATCAATTTAAGTGGGGCATGGGAGGAAAACCAAGACTCCATCCATGTTAGCTGTTAGAGAATCTCACATTCTTGGAGGAGTGTGGGGAAGAATTTAATGTGGCCTCAGCAATAGTGTGTGTGTGGGGGTGCTACTTAAAGATCTTATAGGCTGACTAGTACCAAGGTGTGGACATTCAAGGGCGCAACTAGTAAATCTGCCACTGTTTGTAAGCTGTGTGCACCTCAGAAAACCCTGTTTTGTGTCAGCCACAGTGTCATCATTTTATTTTTCTTCCCTTTCTTGTTTATGTCATTCAAAGAGCAGAGATGGGCTGTTTTCAGTATTGTCACTATATTAAATGTGATGCCTTCTGTGGTTGGATACTTCTTTTTGAGGTCAGCCAGCTCCTGCTCCCCTGTCCACTACACTGTCTCTCAGAAAGTGTCTTATTTGTTAAGCAAATATTGCTTGTTTTTGAGCATTTTCAAAGCAAGGTCAGCATGAGGGCTGAGGAGAGAGAGAGACTGTTTACATGAAAAAGATTATCAGAATATTAAGGAGGCCTTGGGAACCTGTAAAAATTACAGTGTGTCTTCCATGGACTTGGTGCTCCTGCCTGCTGTATGCCTTTTTAGTCTTTGTCTGGGATGGGGTAGCAGTACTCAGCTGTAGACTTAGCAGTTACTGTCAGATACTATCCAGATATTTGACAGGAGTCGTTTTATTTAATTCTCAGAGCAAGCTTGTAAAGTAAATGGCATGTTCCATTATTTTGGAGATGTAGTGAAACCACAGAAATCAATCCGTTTCTTAATGACCCCTTGTGGATGTGCCTCAGTGGTAGAGTGCTTGACCAGCATTCAAGAGGTTCTAATGTCGATTCCTGGTAGTGATACCACACACAGAGCTAATCTAAAGTGGAGTCTGAACTTGAACATATCGGCCTTGAAACCAAGCCAGTATTTTCCTTCATTAAGTTAGTTCTGCCTGAGATGGAAAGATTCTTAGTGTATATATATAGTTTTCTGAGGCTTGTCCATCTTACATGTGTAATTTTTTTTATTCTGAAAGGTGAGAAATGTAGAAGAGAAACAGTGACCCAAGAATTACTGAAACAAAACAAAAACCAACCACAGAAGGAGCCATCCACACAAGAAAATCTCTTTGCAGAATGATACATGGCATCAGACAATTTAGCATCCATGAAAGTTATGGGTTTTGGTTCAGTGGCTTGACAGGGATAACCTCACCCCTGTAGCAATACCTCCAGTTTACTGCATTCTAGGCTAGGAGTTAGAAAATTGTAGCAATCCAGACAGACAAGATCTTTACATGCAAGACCATTACATGGAAGGTGCTGACCAATGGGGCTCTGACGTTTGAGTAGTCCTCAGAGTCACCTGAACTTGAACTTATTGTTATTACTGCCCCTAAATGTACATTTCTGTCAAATCTCCAGATGGGTTAAACTGTTTGTGAAGTCCTATCTGAATTGTTAGTGCTGGGTTACAGAATGTCCTACAGGAGAGTTCTCTCTCTCTCTCTCTCTCTCTCTCTCTCTCTCTCTCTCTCTCTCTCCCTTCCTCCCTCCCTCCCTCCCTCTCTCTCTCTCTCTGTGTGTGTGTGTGTGTGTGTGTGTGTGTGTGTGAGAGAGAGAGAGAGAGAGAGAGAGAGAGAGAGAGGAAAGTAGAGGAGAGAGAGACAGAGAGATCAATACCATTTTTCTTCTGCTGTCCTTCATCTTTTGGAGACAGGGTTTTTCCCTGAGTCTTGAGCTCATTGATTTTGTTAGATTGGCTGGCCAGTAAACCCTGAGGATCTTCCTGTTTCCTCTACCCAGTGGTGGGTATTGCAGGTATACATCTCCATGCTTGGTTTGTACCCAGGTTCTGGGATCCAAACTCAGCTCCTCATATTTGTCACTTTATTGACTGAGCCATCTTTCCAGCCCTAGAAGTTTTCCTCTGATGAAGTAAAAGTGAGAGAGGGTAGTTTAAATGAGAGCGAGAGAGGGTAGTTTAAATGAGAGTTAGAGAGAGGAAATGGGCTAGATGCTAAGATAGACTTAAATGGAGGTCCCTGTAAAGGGACGAAGAAAGAAGGCAAAGGGTGAGGCTGCTGAGGAAGGAGTGTGGGGAGAGCAAGCCAGGCAGATAATAAGATCAAAGGCTGGGGGAGAAAAAGGTCTAAGCATTAGTCACAGAGAAAGCTGACCTGAGCTAGGGGGATGGTGTTGGGAAGGATACAGGAGCCAGCTCAAGTAGGACTTGATGGAGAGCAAATAGAGCTCCAAGGCTGGAGTGCTATGGGTTGTTTTGTTTTGATTATTTTCTTTTTTAAAAAAGATTGCTTTGGCAGCTGTGTGTAGGTTGGATGGGAGAGGGATAGGAAGTGTGGAAATATGAAGACTAGACAGGAGACTGTAGTAGAAATCCAGAGGGACTGAGGGATGAGGAGGGTATGTGTTCAGGCAGTGAAGAAACACAAAGAGGTGAGCCAAAAGAATGCATCTGCCTTGTATCCAGTGTTTTATCACAGCAGTGAATGCTCATAATGAAAGCCCATGAAAGGTTAAATTATATTTTATATGTGTCGTTTTAAAGGAGGTGAGTGCAAAGAACATTTTGGAAAAACATTCATCATCAAAACTCACTTGTGTCATTGCCTTCCCCTCTGTCCCCTGCAGGCAAATCTTCAACTATCTGGAAAACTTGGCTGGCCAGGACAACTTGTTCTCTGAGCTCTCTAGTTTAGCTTTATTATTGTGGAGTATAATCTGTGTGTGTGTGTCATTGCTTAATTGTTGGCATGTAGTGACTCAACTGGTAATTTAAATTAATAGACTGTGCATATAGGCATACTATTGTTCTTCTTAGATCTCGATGGAGCTTTGATTGGCAGTTAAGTGATGGTGTATTCGAATTAATTACTGCAGCTGAGAAAGAGCTGGGAAAGCACACTAGGAAAAAATAGATAGTTGCTACGTAGGAGTGGGAGGAAAAGATTCACCGTGAGAGTGAGCCTAAAATAAATTATCCAGAACTTAAAGGCTAGAGCAGATGCCAAGTGGGGCTCTGTCTGTCTGGACCACAGAGGTGTGGTCAGCTCATAGCCCCACTGGTTCACGGATGTAGGAAGTAGCTCCCCAGCTCAGTGTGTCCTTTGTAAGTAAAGCAGTCACATAGTGGGTCCCCCCTTCCTATTCCTTGGGATTCTCGCCCAGTCAGTTCTACCTCAGGCAGTCCTTACATGTTTACACACATCCTCTTTAAACTCTGTGTTTCTTATTCCTTTGCTCTTTTAAATCTTGCCCAGTTTACCTCAGGAATTTTTTTTCCTTTGTTCTATTCTAGTGCCAAAATAAGGAGGGGGGGCCCACAAGAATCTTACTCCTGGTTAATATACATGAGGCTCATGCTGTGATAATCATATTGACAAATGGTCCTGTTACCAAATCCTGTGGCTGTTGTATTTACTGATTTCTTGGCTGCCTTTGTCACTGCAGCATTTTCTCTGCTTAAATTTCCTCTTTTGAGGGTCTTCCCTCTCTTCCTAATAGTTCATGCTTACTGTCTCCCCTTTTCTGTATTTCAAATTCAGTTGTGTCTAGAAATGTTGTCTCAGCTATTTTATTTTCTCTTCCTTCCTGTGCAGGAGGTGCCACCACCCCTGACGTTTTAGTTCAGTGCATTGCCCATCTCATCAGCTCCTCCTCCTCTCTGACATTGCGGCTCAGTTCTGGGCTTGAATTGAAATCTGCCTCCTAGTTACAAGACCCAGCACACGAGCTCCCTTCCTTTCCTGTTGTCTCTCTGTATGACAGGCTATTCTGAAAAATCACTGGGTCATCTTCAAGGTTCAACTTAATTTTCCTCCAATTTCTACACTGAAGGGACTCTAGTTCATCAGTCTATCTTTAAGTGTCTGTCTGTCTGTTCATCCATCCATCCATCCTTCTCTGCCCCATGTGCTAGCTAGTCTGGCGGTTCAGAACTTTAATATCACTCAAGGCTGAACTTTTCCATTCAACCTTCTGTTCCCTTTTCTTTCTTTCCTGTTTTCTTTTTTTCTCTCTCCAAGAGACAGGATTTCTCTGTCTAACAGTCCCAGCTGTCCTGGAATTCATTCTGTAGACCTGGTTGGCTTGCTGCCTCTGCTTCCTGATTGTTGGGACTAAAGGCGTGTACTACTATATCTGGCTTCCTTCTTTGCAAATGTTAATTGTTTACCAGTTTTGGATGGTGAATATCAAACCTAAGACCTCATGCATGCATCCCAACCTTTGTGACTTTTCAATTACTCTCACATGTTCTACATAGACACAACTAATGTTTGTACATTTGTTGGCTTATATGTGATAGGCACATGGGACAGTGCTCAAAAGATACTACTGCCTACTTGATTCTGAAATGAATTTACAACAGCTCTGACAAGATAAAACATAAAGTAAATGAAAGAGAGGCCCTCCTAAGATAAATCAGAGATAGGAATTAACTTAAGCACCCACCTAATACATGCATTTGTGAACAGAATTTTAGTAGCTGGTGGAAGAGGGAAGGAGGATCCATTTCTGTCATTCCACACTGTCCAGAGGATAGGACAAGTTGTGCAGAAGAAACACAGCTATTCTTGGAATGGAGGTCAGAGAGAACTTTTCCCCCAAGGGCTCTGATAAAGGGAATTCCTTGTGACCTCATGAATAATCTCACTGGCATTCATATTGCAGTTACTTTGGGGAGGGGTTACTGCTTCTAACAGCACCCAGTGTAAGCCAGCAGAGGAGTATCAGTGAAAGTTCAATTAAAGTAGTTAAGAGTGTGGGGAACATACACCCACCACAGTTTGTAAAGCAAATGTCACTATACATCCTCAACTCCTTTCCCATCCCCAAACCCATTATTACACAGATCTCGTGACTTCTAATCTGGAGCAGTTATCTTTGTATCTTGTTTTTGGCTTGTTTGCAAATCTCTTATGCTGTTCCTGAATGGCCCTGGCCTCTGGATCTGACATACCTCACTGCCTTTACCTTGCTGCCCACCCCTGTGAATACAAGCACTTTCCTCACACCAAGTTCAGAAGGAATTTGCCAGGCTAATAGGATTTGGTGATTACAGAAATTCTTTAATTAAAACTGAACACATTGCCCCCAACACATTAACTCATAAAAAAAAAAAACCAGAATTCTTTCTTAGAAATTCTGTCCCATTTTAAATTTAATATATGGGGGGTGGTATTTTTAATGAGAAGAACTTCATTGTCCTGTACTCATTTGTGCTTGTGTTATTTTGTAAAAATGTATTCGTTAACTACGTTAACTATAGTTCAGCTGACTCTTACAGTCAATCTGGCACCCCCCCCCCCCAAGAGACAGGGTTTCCCTGTGTTGCTTTGGAGCCTGCCCTGGCAACTCACTCTGTAGACAGGCTGACCTCAAACTCAGAGATCCGTCTGCCTCCCGAGTGCTGGGATTAAAGGTGTGTGTCACCACTGCTCTGCCAGTCTGGCACTTTCAAAACACTTTCATTAGCACAAATTAATAGTGCGTAACAATAATTTATGTAATTAGGAAAACGGGTCCAATTTTTGGGGTTTTTAGTCTTGTTAATAATAGAATATAGAAACGGATTCAGAAGGAAAGTTGAAGACAGTTACATTAGGTTTTGCAAAAAGGACAATAGGACAGACAGTGTGCGTGAGCAGTGGGCGAAGGAGAAGAAAAGAGAAAGCCTTGTTTTGAGTTAGGTTCCTACAAGGTTGGCATATTGCACCGTGTAGGTCAGCACACAGCCTTGTTGTAGAAGAGAGGAAAGCATGCTGAGAATGTAGGCCAGTATGGGAAAAAGAGACAGGAAAAATGAGCAGGACCCATGGCAGAGGCTTTCTGAGCCTAAGGGGCTGTGTATGGAGAAGGTCTGTCTGAGAATATCTCGTTGAGGGAATAATTATTCCTCCCATCTTCCTCCGGCTTTAGGTGAGTCAGCTTCCTATGGGTGGTCTCTAGATCAGTTGATTGATAGACCCAGGGGACAATGGTAAGCAATATCCTAATCTTTAGACCAGATCCTATCTCTGTCCCAGGACAGAGGTATTTCATTCCTTTCATCTGGAGGCCTAAGGAGGGGCAAAAGTGATGTTTACCTTTCTAGTGTTACCAAGGAAATGGGAGGTGGGGTACAAATTTCAGAGTTTAATACCATTTGTGCATTGTTTCTGAGAGAAATTGTCTGCTTTTCACATTCTGGATCACAGTTCTAAGATATTTGTATAAAACAAACAAACAAACAAAAAAAAGCAATACTCCAGCTAAGTACAGTTAAAAGTCTCCTGGGATTTATCGTTTAGATTCTCATCTTGATTCTTTAATTAATTACTTGATGTTCTGGTACTCAGTTTCCTTGTTATTAAAATGAGATGATTAGATAGTGATTGAATGATGGCAGGACAAATGATCAGAGGTGACTTTCAGTCCTGGCATTGGCCACAGGTAAAGCCATCTAATTCTCCCAGTGATATTCTGAAGTCAGAATTGTCATTCCTGTTTACAGAAGTAGGGGTAGAGGGGCAGCGATTACAGGGTTTGCACAGGGTTGTACAGCCAGTGAGCGGACAGACTCTTGGCCTGGCTTCTGGGAGAAACCCTTAACCACTATGCTTTCTAGTTCAGTGGTTCTGTGATGTGCTATTTATAGGGTAAAGCCTGTATTTTGAAATTTTGAGGCAGTAAAATTAGTTTTACTGAAATTCAGTTTTGCATTATTCTGCCCAAGTTATTTTTAGATCCAGTAACTTGTATTTAAATGAAAGTGTTACTCTTTCTTGCTTGTTCCCAAATGTATCTGCATGTGAGATTATTTGGCAGTAGCAGTAGACAACAGGGAAGAAGTCAGTTACTGATGTTTTTGCCATCCAAGAGCAATGGTTTGTTCTTAGTTTCTGTCTAGCAGGAGATCCAGCATTACTTATGAGGATGTAGTCTTTCTTTTCTTAAAAAATAATATATTTTTATTTTATCTGCTTGCATGTGTGTATGTGATGGTGTCAGATTCTGGAGTTACAGACAGTTGTTAGCTGGACCCTCTGGAAGATCAGTCAGTGCTCTTAACCACCAAGATCTCTCCAGAGAATATTTCCTATACCCACTCTTCTTTCTACAACCAAGCCTCTGCCCCTCTTTGAAGCATTGGAGAATTGGTTTTTGGTTTTTGTTTTTTAAACTAGTAAGTATTTAGTCTGATCACCATGTGAGGTATTTAATGGATCGTCTGTTGTCATTCACTCCATGGGTACTATGACCACTGACTGTGTTAGATGCTAGGTATGAAATACCAAACATAGGTCTTTAAGGAGATACCTGAGGAGTTGTACTGATTCTTGATTCATGGTTATCAAACTGTAGCTACTCTCATATCATTCATATGAGGAGCTAGTCTTATTCAAGCCTTTTCCCATTGTGACCCAAACTAAAACTTTCAACTAGTTCCATCACAGGCCATCCACCACCATTCATCTAGCTATACCTATTGTTGGTAGGATGGTCAGTTTATTTTTCAGTCTAGGA
Organism: Phodopus roborovskii; assembly: GCF_943737965.1. Classification (NCBI taxonomy): domain Eukaryota; kingdom Metazoa; phylum Chordata; class Mammalia; order Rodentia; family Cricetidae; genus Phodopus; species Phodopus roborovskii. Next base: position 5,577,954 of record NW_026126417.1, on the reverse strand, counting down.
TACTTTTGAGTGAAAAAGGTGTGTGTGTGGGGACTGTACCAGGTTGAATGGAATATATTTTCATTCTAATTATCTAATTGGATGCCCTAAGCTCAACCTTTTTAAATACATATAGTGTCTGACACATACATCAGAGGTATGCCCTTGGGTTTTGTGAGTTGGTAGGCTTAGGTATGATTTTCCTTACAGGAGTTTATTTTCTAGTTTACTACAGCATCCAGAGGTTTTCTCAGGTCAGGTCAGTGTCTTAAAGCAATAATTCTCAGTGAAGTGTAAGGTAACAACCCTGAGTAATCTTTCTTTGGACAAGAAACAATGAGACTGTCAGGGAAAAGGAGAGAAAGAAGGATTCTTGCTAACTAAATTCCATGGCAAAGAAACAGAAAAATTTTAACCCATATTCATGTAAAAGTCAAAAATAGCTTTTTATTGTTTATGGTGACATTTACCACTTAATTGTCACATATAGAGCAACCCAGAAATATCATAATCCAGCTTTGAGAGCTTTAAAAAATTACTTTTATTTATCTACTTGTGCCATCCAACAGTTCTAGAGGTCAGCTGACAAATTGCAAGAGTTGGTTCTGTGTTGGTAGCAAGCTCCCTTACTAGCTAGGAGGTCCAGCTTTTAGAACTTTTGTTTCCAGAGATTCAGGCCTCTTTCATCCCAGAGAAATCGTGAGTGATTTTGAAGAGCTGTAAGTAATTCCCAAAGAAATTATTTGAATGAGTTTTTATAACAGCATTATCGATGTGTGTTTATAGTTCAGTTAGCAGAAATTGTCCTCTCGGTTACAGTTTTGACTAGTTGTTCAAAGGATGGGACAAGTTTTGGAAAATGGCCATCAAAACATTCAAACAAGTAAAAACTGAAACAAAAGTTTTTGGGCAAAGGAGAGAGTGCAGGGAGAGAAGGGGTTATTGTTTGGACTAGGTGTCTTGACTCCTCATGGCCTGAAGGAAGTGATTGCTCCACACACCTGCATTATGGGATGGAGAAATTCCATGAGTGCACTTGCTTTTAGATTTAAGCCATACCCGTTGACCACTACTGGCCTTCACAGTACTACCAGACTCATCATTTGGAATACTTTCCTGCCCCTATAGAACGAGGTCAGGGCCTCAGAGTTTTGGAAATTGCCCAGGCTAACAGTTTGCTTTTGGATTTGGGACTTTAGAATTGGGGGTGGGGTGTGCCCTTTCTTTCTTCCTTTCTTTCTTTTTAAACTTTAAAAAAAATCATTATTTTATCTAGGGGTGGTTTTTTTGGGTTATTTACCACCATTGGTAAATAACCAGTAAGTGAAAGGACCACTAAGATGTTATCATGTAATTCTAATAGCCTCAACCCAGCCCAGTGTAGCAGGATGAAAATGTAGCTAGCTCAGTTTATTACGAGTTCTATGGAGGCACCTGAAATAACAGTGTATTCAAGTCTTTTCGATGCACCTGGACTCCCAGTGGCATTGGTTCAGTCCATTTTAGTGTTGGCCTACAATAGGAGAAAGATTAAACTAGAACAAAAGGAAGGAGAGGCATTAAATGTTAACTGCATCCACCGGAGCAACTCTGGGCCAGGAAGCCAACTGCAGTTTTGACTCAGTTTCGATGGAGAGTAAATAACACTGGATTTGAATAGCCGGTCCCTTGAACTCTTGATTCTGACTGTGTCAGAGAGGATACATGAGACGTCCAGGCCTAAGCCACAGCTTTCACTTTGCAGTCAGGGAGACACACATACATGCTAAAACAAAGTCTCCTGGAACCTCTGTTTTGTTTGCTCTGTTTTTTTTTTTTTTTTTTTTTTTTCCTATTTCAATTTTAAAAAGTTGGCTCTGAACCACTAAGATGATTTCACAACCCGTTAATTGGTTGTGAGCTGAAGTTTAAAACTACGTGTCTAAATAGATTTTTTTTTTTTTTTTCGGGTATACATGTTTGAAGGCAAGAACCATGAAGTAATGTTTTCCTATCAGTCCTGTTAATAAGTATAATAAATAATGAGCCATAATAAAGCATGAACCATTTAGTTAATTAGAATATTTACCATAATACATGCTGTTGGGTTGCTTTCCTTATGAATAGTGCATTTTGTCTGCGAGGATGAAGTAATTGAGTGTTTCCAATCTGGCCAGACGGTAATCCTTACAATACTTCTTGTTGATGTTAAATGGTCTATTGAAACAGCATTTTGTCTGTGTGTCTTGGCTGGTAATGAACACTGTTTTGTCATCGTAGAGTTACCAGAACAGCTGTTGACACCCAAAGAATGCCTGAAAACACCCGTTAAGTTAGCAGGAAAAAAAAAAAGAAATTATAGTTTTAACCCTTTTCTGCTTTTCACGATGCCAGATGGTAGAGTACTTGATCATGTAAAAACTAAGGTTCTTCTGCTTCTGGCATTCATTCTTCAGTAGAATAAACATTCTCTAGTATTAGAACAATATGTTTTGTTTTGTTTTTTTTCTTTAGAGTATATCCCACATTTGAAAACTAGTCTCTGTTTAGAAACATGGAAAACTAACCAGAAAGAAGCTGAACTTCTATTAGGAAATACTGAATTAGCCTGACCAATGTTACTATTAATTTTTAGTTACACCTTTAAGAACATGCTTTTTAAGCCACACATGCCTTTTCTTTGTGGTGTGATATTTGCAGACTAGTGTGGGGTTCACTATCTTCTCTAACTTACAGACTTGTGTCTCCCCGAAGAACACACCCTAAGTGTCTCCTGGGCTGTGTTGCTTCATCAAGAGCATAAACAATTACAGCATAAGATATTATGTTTGGAATGAAGTCATGCGTCGTTCTTAATTGCTGAACTCTTATAATTTTAAAGGGGGGGTGTGTTTGTCTACTCAGTCACACACTTGCTAACACAAGCAAAGTAGCCCACACATACAGATAGGAAAAGTATGAATCTGAAGGTTTCTTATTTTCTACTAATGCATGGAATGTGCGGGATCAGGAATGCTAAAGTGGGAGTCATAATGACAGCTTTAGCCGTATAACTTACTGAGTACAAAGTGTTTCACAGTAGGGAGAGCTAAAATTCCGAGAGCTGGAAGCCTGCTTCCCAGCTCTTGTCTCATTGCCCTATATACGATCTTTCTGTAGCAAACTGGGCATGCTTAAATGCCAGCAGCTTTTCATGCGATTAAAGTTCTGATTTCTAAAGGTCACTAAAAATGCCTCAGGCTGTATTCAGCTTACCTTAGTAGCTGCTCTTATGGTCTGTAGCCATCTTGCCCTTAATGTTTGAGTTTCCTGATGATCACATTTTTTTTTTAATCGTGTTACTTGCAATTTTCTAAATCTTTGATGGTTCTATGATTTTGACAACTCTGATTTTTATAATTTTTTTATATTAGCCCTTCCTCCTAGAAAACATCCTCACATACCTCATACCAGTTACTTAGTTCAGTGGCATTAAATAATAATAATAATAATAATAAAATAAAACAAAAATAAAAAGAAACCCAGTGTGGACTTTGGTTTACATTGTGACAGTATACATTATATAAATGTCTACATATAAAGAAAAAAATAAATGTCTACATATTTATGCATATTATATATAGTTCTATAAAATATAGATAAATAATTTCTATATATCAAGTTAATTTTAGATGTAGGTGTACTTAACTTCAGTGGTGGCTATTTACTATGTTTCTTTTAAACAGTGGTATTTATCACTGGTTAAATAAATTTCATTCCTTCTGTGCTACCAACTTAAAAGTGTTTGGGAGCGTTTTTGGCTGCTCTAGACTGGTGTGTCAGGAAACATCAGTGACATGGTCTAGTGGTCAGCAAGTCTCTTAACATGCACATTGTGTCTTTACTGAGAAACATTGTCAACCTAATAAGTGAGACCACAAATCTAAATAGCTCTCTATAAAGTAATACCTTTTTTTTCTGTTTTGTTGTTGTTGTTGTTTTTTGTTTTCAATTTTTATTTTATGTGCATTGGTGTTTTGCCATGGGTGTTGGGTCCCCTGGAACTTGTGAGCTGCCATGTAAGTGCTGGAATTGAACCTGGGTCCTCTGGAAGAGCAGCCAGTACTCTTAACCACTGAGCCATCTCTCTAGCCCTTTCTGTTTTTTTTTTTTAATATATTTGTTTATTTTTATTATGTGTGTGCATGATTTAATGTGTGCCATGTGCATGTCTGATGCCATGGAAGCCAGAAGAGGGTATAAGATCACCTTGAACAGGATTTACAGATGTCTGTGGGTCTCCTGATGTGGGTGCTAGGAACTGAACCCAGATCCTCTGCAAGAGCAGCAGATGCTTTAACCACTGAGCAGGCTGTCCACCCCAACACCTTTGCTTTGTAGTATGCAACAAGAGTTCACTGAGGGTTTCCTAGAGTGTTTGGTCTAACTTGATAGTGTCTTCTTCTTCTGTCATTTCTCTGCACTGCTTTGTGAGGCTTTCAAGGGTAAGTTAAGTCTATGTTTTATGTGTTTCTGTACACGGGTACAAACATAGTAGATGCTCAGTAAAGAGAATTAATAGGTTTGGCTAAATGTCCTCATGCAAGTTGATAGCAGAAAAACAAACAAACAACAAGAGCAAAGTAACCGATCTAACACAAAGAACCGCATTTTCTTGATTCTTAAGCCAGTCTGTCAGTCACAGTTTTGGTTTTATGTAGAGATTGGAGACAAACCCTCTAGCCATAGAATGAATTATGTAGGCAGAAATGTCAGCAGATAGTTATATCTCTGTCATCTATTGACACTACTGATCTATTTTCTGCCTTTATAACTTCCCCCTTTGTGTTAGTGTAATGCACTGGAGATTTTGCCACATCCCTAGTTTGTTCCATCATATTGCTAGGTCACATTCCATTGAATACACATGCATGGGATTCGTTGTGCATTCACCAGTACAAAGATATTTGAGTTGTTTCCAGTTTTCTTGACAGTGGTGTTATTCAGACCTAGGATTGCTGCACAATATGGTCATAAGTATATGTTCAGTTGTATAAGAAATGGTTGAGCTGTTTTCTAGAGCATTTGTGCCTTTTGCAATAGCTCCATAAGTGTATGGAGTACAGTTATTCTGCAGCCTGAACAGCATTTGCATTGCTGCTGTTACTCTGTTAAATTCTGATAGCTCTGTGCTACCACACTTCACATTTTCCTAGTAATTAATGCTAAATAATTTTTGATGTGTTTGCTCGACATTTGTAAATCTTTGGTAAAATATCTGTTCAAAGATTTTTTTTTTTCTGTTTTAAAGTTGGGTGTTTGCCATCACTGATACTGAGAAATTTTTTTCTTATTATATTGATGTAGGACCTTGGCAAGGCTTTGAGGAAGTAGATGTTCATGTTCCGCATGTTTTACTAATGTGTCTTCTCAGTGGTTTTGTGTGCTTTAATTTAATAATGGCAATTCACTTTTGCAGTATTTAATGAAAACATTCTGAAAGGCGTTAAAATGGAGGTTTTAACCCAAGATAGTGATGACAGAATGAATGACACATTCTTCCTCTGTGATATGAAGATTCACATATTTTCAAGGTTGAATCTGGCATTTTCTCAATCATGAATTGAGAGAAAGGTCTTATATCTGGAATATTCAAGGGCCTAGAGTAGAAAATGACTTTACAGGTGGCTAACTTTTCTCTTTGGTAATTAGCACTTATTTATAAGTGTCAGCATGGTGACTGTGGGGAATATTCTAAAGATACAGAGACTACAGAGAAAGAAAGATTCTTGAAACATCAGGGAAGAGATTGGACAGCACAGAAGCCCTTTAGACCGCTGCCTCAAGCTGTTTGCAGTAGAAATACTGCACAGGCAATAGAAGCATATCTGGGTTGATGTCTTATAAGACCCTAGTGGTGCTGGATAAACTAGGACAGAAGTCTACAGAGCTGCAACTGATTAAAATGTATGCAGTTCTGACCCTGTCTGCATCTTAGACTCACAGTTCTTTATGGATATTTATTCGTTCTTATTTTTGAAATGCAGAGATGCTATTTTTCCATATGTGATGCTACGTGTCCATGTGGGTATATATGTATGTATGTTGATGCATGCAGAGGTCAGGTGTCAACTTTGAACTCTATTCCTCAGGAACCACCAACTACAGATTTTCAGGTAGGGTCTCTCATTGACCTGGAATTCTTCAAGTAATCTAGGCTTGCTTGCCAACAAGCCAGGGATCCTTCTGTCTATGCTTCCTCAGCACTGGGATTACAAGTGTGGGATTCCCACACTCAGCTTTTTTTTTTTTTTTTAAATCAGTAGTCTTCTTATTGCTGTTTTTTTTTTTTTTTTTTTTGTTGTTGTTCGTTTATTATTGTTTTGTCCATACAGAATTTCATGAAGCATGGGATGACCATGAACTCACTGTGTAGCCAGAGATAGCCTTTGATTACTGACTCTCCTCCTGTACTTCAGAAGTAATGGTTTGTGGTTTTCTGGTGCTGGGGATCAAACCCAGGGCTTTGTGCATGGTAGGCCAATGCTCTACCAGCAGAGCTTTAAATGTGGGTTATGGGAATTGAACTCCTCATGTCTGTGTGACAAATACTACCTCCCAAACTATCTTCCTATCCCAATAATGCAATTTTTAAAGTTAAGTTTAATTAAATGTTTAAATTATAACTTATATACTTGCAAGTTAAAAACAGAGTAGGTTGATGGATTTTAAAGTGTTAGTATATTATTGTATTATGTCATGACAGCTTTACCATCCTAGCTTGGTGTCTGCACATACGTACATAGTGGAAAATTTGTACCAATCTAGTGAATGGATGATAAACCTTTTCTTTTCTTTTCTTTTTTTTTTAATTGTAAAGAAAATCATCAGTTAACTTCTTATTCCTTTTGGCTTTCAGTAGGGTGCCCATCCTGTGGTCTGTGGTACAGACAGGCTGCAGGGAAAAAAACAAACAGAAAAATTGATATGTGTTAAGCTTTGATATTTACAGACAATGGAAGATATTTTTTAGCAGAAACATTTATTCCTTTTGCTGATGAAAATAGGTTTCAAGAGGTGAACATGCTTAGAACAATATGATAACTTTTAGAAAAAAAATCTGTCATGGTACCCACAAAATATGGCATTGGTCATATGAGGGTATTGATAAGTGTGGATGGTATCATTTATACTTTATTTACAAAAAAAAAATCAACATAGGCTACTTTTGTGACTGTAAAACGTGGGGAGGAAGATTACTTGCCTGTGGATATTGAATAGTGTCAGAAAGGAAATTAAACTTTGTTAACTCTGTGAGTCTTTACTGCTTTTGGATGAGAGAAGCTTTCTTTCCAAATATTTATACTGGAGGCAATTTTTAATAATTAAAAATGTTCATTAGTTTGTGTGTGTATGTGTATTGGGGTCAGGGACAACTTGTGATTTTGGTTCTTTCCCTCTCCCTTTATTTGGGTTCAGGAATTGAACTTACTTAGGCCACAATACTTACATGACAGGTGCCTTTAGTTGTGGGGTCATTTTACTGGCACATGGCTCATGAAGAAGTTTTCAAAATTGCTTTTAGTTTGGGATCATACTTTTTTTCTGGTAATTTGGGCTTGCTATTTCTGGTTGATTACCAGAGACCCTGGGAAAGCTACTGGGAGTCTACTAGTTCATCACAACCAACTATTTAAAAGTTTAAAGGACACCATTGGCCAACGTTGTTGTTATTATTTGTGTGTGTGTGTGTGCGCGCGCGCAAGATGTTTGCATGTGCGCGCGCACACACACGCGCACACACACACTCACACACACACACCAACACATATAAGAACACATTCAAGAACTGTGTTCCATACATCCTGTGTAGACTTAGTGACTTTTTTTTCCACTGCTAAGCAGTCTTGAGGTGTGTAGTCAACAACATGACAGTAGTAGGGCAGTTTTAAGAAATGCAAGTAGGACATTTACACAAACTTAGATAACACATAGTCTGTTTAAAATTAAATAATTAAATAATGCTGAGGCTCCTTTGAGGACACAGTGCAGAGGCCTTAGTAGTTAGTCTACACAGTGGCCACCAAGAAACAGGTGAAGCTCCTTCTGTGAAGTACTTACAGGGATTTTAAAAGTGGCATGTGGAAATGTGATCTCTACAATGTAGATGCTTTTATTGGGGGGGGGGAGATGAGAGTTTAACCATGGGGAACTTTGTCCGTTTCACTGAAAACAATGGCACCCTTTAAGTAGTCATGATCAAACCTGACTGCTGGTGTTTGGTGTTCAGGTGTGTTATTTTTTAGTGAAATGCTGTGCTGTTGTGTGTCTCATCTCTGTGATGAAAAGTTGAGAGCACTGTGCTGTGTGGGTGGACAAAGAAGACTTGTGAAATTTCTGTCTCTTATGAAAACAAAGATGTATAGAAAAGATTTTCCCTCCATCCTGCCAGCCTAAGTTTTAGATTCTGTCTCTATAGTTTCTCACTATACTGCTTGAAGTCATCCTGATCTTTTTGAGAGAGGAGCTTGTCTTTGTCCCACTGAATCTTTTTTTTTCCCCCTTTAAAAATATAATTTCTTCTTAAGAAGGTGTGGCAGTCAGTATTTGGCCCTTAACTGTTTTTTGGTTTTCAGTGAAGTGTTTGATCTGATGAGCCCTACCAGGGTAAAATATTTGGTTTCTGAAGTCTGGAATTTTGTTGAACTTTTAGGATTAGCTTAGAGTTCTAGGTGTTCCTCTTCAGAGTTTCTTGTTCTCTTCTGTAAGGGCATTTCTTTTTGGGAGGGCACCAACCAAGTGATGCTTCGCCTCCTTTTCAGTCCTGTCTCAGTCTGCTGCATTCCAAGGACTTCCAGAAAGAGCCAAAACAGATGATGGGAAGAAAATGGCTCTTGCTCATTACATCCGACTTGACATCTTATGATTTTTCACAGCAGTCTACATTTGCATGATTACTGCTTCCATTTTAACAATGAAGTAACCAGATGTCAAAATCTCAACAGCCTGCCAAAGGTCACACAGCAGCAAGTACAGTACGGGTGAATCCTAGGCTTTTGGCTTTGGAAGCCAGTGTTTTTCTAACCAGCAGCCTGGCTCTGAGGCCTTCTGTTCTGTTGAAATTGCCTTTCCATGATGATACAGGCGCTGACCTTGTATGACTTTTTTTTTTTTTTTTCTATGTTACATTTATTTTGGAGTGGGAATCTAGACTGGTGAATCACTAGGCTCGCTGGTAGGTTGAGCTGGTTGAGTAAATTTAAAGTTACTGACTGATTTGTGAGTGTCCTGTAGCTGAAGATTTCTTTCTTTACAGTTCTTAAAATATTATTTATTTGTTTGGTGTGTGTGTGTGTGTGTGTTCGTGTGTGTTCTTTTGTGTGTGGAGGTCTCTTCCCTGCATGTATGTCTACACATTACATACATGCCTGGTGACTGTGGAGGCTGAAGAGGGTCATATCCCCGGAACTAGAATTACAGATGGTTGTAAACTACCATGTGAGTGCTGGGTATAGAACTCAGGTTCTCTGGAAGAGCGGCCAATTCTCTTAATCACTGATCCACCTTTTCAGTCCCAGTTGAAGATGTCCAAGTGGCTTTCTTTTCTTATGTATTTTATGTGAGTTTCATGTATTTGTAATTACTGGCTTACAGTGTAACCCATCAGTTAGCATGCCTTCTAACCTCTTATTTATGAAGTCTGTGCACCCTGGATTCTCTTGCTGCTGTCGGTGATGTCAGGTCTAGAATCTACTCTTAGTACTGTCTGTAGGTTGTTTATCGCCATTAGCTCTCATTATTTTAAATGGGTACCCACCCACCTTATACTCTGTAACCACAGGATTTCAGGACTGCTGTGGAGATAGTATCTTGTAGTCTACTCCTTTCGCCTCTTTTTACTTTTTTTCCTAAATATTTTCTAACTGTAGTTCAGACAGTGTGAGAGCTTCTTGCTAGTGTGTGTGTGAAAAAATCTCTTAAAATATTGGAAGTCTTGTTCCTGACCAAGGTCTTAGAAACAAAACCTGCCGTGTGTCTAACATAACATTAGTTGGTAAATGCAGAGTCTTACTAATTGCATTTACAGCTCATATCAAACTGCCTGTTGTGTCTTGTTACTTTGAGGGGGAAAAGTGAGAAGTGTGTGTGTGTGTGTGTGTGTGTGTGTGTGTGTGTGTGTGTGTGTTATAAAATGCTGAATGCAGAGAAGCATGTTGGAATAAATGGTTTCTAATGCCATTATTGCCCCCCCCACACACACACACCTTTGACGTGAGGTTAATTGGTTCACTTTCAGACTTTTCCTGATGTAGCAATTCATCAGTTTTTCTGATACTGTGGGACTCGCCTGAATTCAGGTTGCCAACCTTCATTTGGGGTGCCTCTGTATAAAGTAATAAATCAATAATTTATTGCCCCCCTTCTCCTTTTATTAGGATGGCTAAGAAACAGCAAAAAAAAAAAAAATGTAATTTATAAAATTACTGCTTGCTCATATGAGATCATTGCTTTGCCTTTCAAATTAAAATTTGTATGTATTCTTAAGAATGGTTTTTTTTGGGGGAAAAAAAGAGAATGGTTTTGGTGGTTAAGGCTAATGTGTTTGCAGCAAAAACTTGTAGGTGGAGTTTCTCTGTGTCCCATGAGCTACTCTCAAATAACCATTCAGAGCCTTAGTATTAATTATAATTGCTTGACCAATAGCTTAGGCTTCTGTCCAGCCAGCTCTTACAACTTAAATTAATCCGTGTCTATTCATTTATGTGCTGCCTTGAGTCTTGTTTATCCCATCCATGAACTTCCCATGTTGCTTCTTTTGTATCTGGCTGGAGACTGCCCTTTTTCTTCCCAGGATTCTCTCTGTCTGGGAAATCCTGTCTAGCCATTGGACAGTCAGCTTTTTATTAACATTGGGAACAATACATATTTACAGTATACAAAAGATTGTTCCACAGAAGAATTCATTGAGTGTTTTTCTAAAGCAAAAGTACTATGTGGCCTTACATTGCACATCATGGTAAAGTGTTCAGAAAAAAAAATCTGTAAGTAAGCCTTATATGTTTTCGATATAAAGTGCTCTTCCATGGTAAATAAACTCACAGCAAAAGGTGAAACATAAAATAATATAATTTTGGTTGTGAGCCTAGCCTTTAACGGCTGAGCCATCTCTCCAGCCCAAAATATTTTATAATTTTATATAATATATAATAATATAACAAATACTAGGAAGCTCCCCAAACTGATTAGCTCAACAGCTTCATTTTACTGTTGAGCTGAGAGAGGCCCAGGATCAGATCTGGGTGTCAGCAGTTAGAGTTAGGCCTTCCTTTTCTGTCCCCTATTTTGATGGTATTTCTCCAATCTTTTGCCAAGTTATTAGTTTTTACAATTTAACTTTATGTGTGTAGGTGTTTTGCCTGCATGTATACCATTTGCATGTGTGGTTCCTGCAGAGACCAGAAGAGGGCTTTGGATCTCCTGCAACTGGAGTTACAGAGGGTTGTAAACTGTTTTGTGGGTGCTGGGAACTGAACCGGGGACCTGGAAGACCACCAAATCCTCTTTGCCACTAAGAGATCTGTCTAGCTCCTTGCCAAATTGTTTATGAGAAAGGGTCCTTCCCCTTTCCTCCCTGTTGATTGCTACCTTAGGTAGTACTGGGACCTGAGTTTAAATTATATATAATACTTCCTGGATACAGTTTCTTCTACATTATTTTTAGTAGGATTTTTGAGTTGTTTTCAATGATAGAAAAATTTGAAATCCCTGTGAGTTCGTGTGGTAATAAGATCCACTTAAAGGGGAATTTCAAGCTGTGAGAAATTGATGTGAACTTTGACTCCTCAATTGGCAAGTTATTTATAGTTCATTTTCTATTCAGTTTTTAAGCAGAAGTGTACTACCTAAGATCCAGTGATGATTATGCGAAGGTCTTGAGGGCATCATGCCCCTGCCATTCCATTTGGTGCTGAGGTGTAAACCTGGGGCCTTACACATACTCTGTCACTGTGGTTTCCCACTAGCTCCTCTTTTCCTCATTTTTAACCTGGGTAGGATTCAGGCTTTGCTTTCTATCTTGATTAGCAGTGAGGGTAGTTACAGGAATTAAATAGACACAGAAAGACTGAGTTGGCAGTTAAGATCATGAAGTATACACTTTCTTCCTCTTGTTGGCCTTGGAGAGGTTATTTTACCCCATGATAAGCCTTCATTTTCTGGTTAGCCGAGGGTGATTGTGTGTACAATTTTACACCCAGAGCATTTACTCCTTTTATGCAGCTTTTGTCCCTGCTGGTTTTGTTCCTACTGTTGTTCCTGTCATTCCCAGCCCAAGTTGTTTTCCATACCTGCCTTGCGAAAGGCTAGAAAGAAAGGGTTGCGATTCCAATTCCTAAATTGTGGCCAAAGGAAAGGCGGGACAGAGTGATCCCTGTACTGGGGAACTGAAGGTGTCTTACCTTGAAAAGATTTTATCTGGATGAATGGATGTCAGCCGTACCTCGTACATGTATGTTCTAATGCCTCTTCCTACCAGTTCTTACAATCCAACAATGGAACTGTTTCGTGCTTGAACGTTATGGTGGTTTTGGCAATAGAGGGATCCAAGGGCTCAGTCACTGCATTTTCCTCCAGATAAGAGACAGAGAAAGCTGAGGGAGTTGCTCAGCTGGCCCAGTGCATGCCAGGACTTTCCCTCAGGAGGCTGTTAATATGTCTTTCACAGTGTTGATATCAAGTGGAGTATGGAAGAGAAAGTCAATTCAAAGGCAGCTGCCAGGGAAGAGGGGAGTGATTAATAAAGGAGGTTTTAACTGTTTGAACTGGCTAATTGTTGAGTTACACTGTTGAGTGAGTTCCCTCCTTTCTAAACTGACTACATACCTATCATGTATGCACTTGTCTCTAGCCTGCATCTGTTCATAGGCTAAAAATGAAATCCACTGACAACTCTTACCTGGAGGACTTTTATAGGTTTTCAAGAAAATCTGACTGGGATGGAGCTAGGACTTGCTTTCATTGTCCTTGATTGTAGTTTGGAAGCCATTGCCACCCACAGATCTATGTGATCTAGTCCTGTAGTGTGTTAGCTTGTTTTGATAAGGTGTAGGAATTTCACCACTCCTGCTAGTCAAGGACACTGGGATCCGTACTAGACCCATTTGTTCTAGGTAGTTTGAAACTTTTTTTTTTTCTTTTGGTTATATCTAAAGGGGGAAATTCCAGTATTCAGGTATGTTTCTGAATTATGGAACATAATTCATAACAAAGGAGTGAACATTTCTAAGTATTGCATTCAAAAGTCAGATTATGATATTCCCTTCTGTCTTCTCTGCTCATCATCTGTATAGAATATCAGCATGTAATTTGTTCTCTGTTGGCTTAGACAGTTGATGACGATCACTACTTAGTTAACTGTGTTCCTGACTTCATGTTTTGCAGGGATATCAGTATGAACAATATCACCCAGTTACCAGAAGATGCATTTAAGAATTTTCCTTTCCTAGAGGAGCTGTAAGTACCACATTGAGCATTGTGTGTCCATGTGTTTTCTACTCCTTCTTTTTGGAAGCTCTTTCTGTAGAGAGAGACTGATGTTTCCTGTCTTAGAACTTCTCATGAATTAGTTTCAGTGGGCTTTGTGCAGAGGAGTCATGTTTGGGGGTTGGGGGGGGGGGGAGAATAAACTTGCTTTTTAAGCAGTATAATTACTGAAGTTATTTTTGAAAGCCAGAACTAAAAACTGCTACTTCCATAAGACATTTTCCCCCCTGCAATTATTATAACCATGATTGCTGCAGTGACACAAGGTAATTACAGTGTGATCCTGAGATAACATGGCTCCTGCATAATTACCATTGTTGCCAAAGGAGTTGCTGTATGGGTAACAGAACCAGAAGGAATAACACAAGGTGTTCCAGGGTCTTGATGCAACAGACCACTTTGACAGTAAGTGGACAGCAAACAGGAAACTGATAATAGATCTCCTTGGTCGCTTGTGCATGACCTTTTGGGGGGGGGGTAAAAGTGTGTGACAGCAGCCTGCTGTGTCTTAAGAACATTTCTGTGGGAGGACAGGAGGGAGAGGGAACTGGGATTGGTATGTAAAATAAGATTGTTTTTAATTTAAATTTTAAAAATTAAATAAAAAACATTTCTATATTTGTCAGTTGCAATGTGAAAAAAATTTTTTGATGTGTTTTTAACCTTCCTTTAGTTGTGCTTTCCATATGCTTTTAATGTCCATAATGAAAAGAATGTACCTTTAGTTTTTAAAAGAATAGGGAATTATGCATTATATTTTTGGAATCCTGGTAGAAAGTAAAATTAAATTTGAGTCAGTTAATATAAGCCCCAGTCCATGGATTTTGGGGTATGTGGTGGTAGAAAGGTTACAGTTTGATACTAAGAGCATCAAAAGACACAGGCCTGAAAGGACCTAAATTCCTACTCTACATCATGTCCGGTTATTAGAGCCAAGTCAAAGAAGCTGCCTCTCCTAGCTCAGCCCCTCCCTGACAATATAGAGTAAGACCCAGATTGTATTCCTATCTCATTGAAATAGCATTTTAAAGACTTAATAAAATTAAGGAGAATTTTTTTCTTCCCACACTGCTTAGTTGAATCTAATGCTTTCACAGCAAAAGCTGAACAGAGATTATTTGTCACAAGACTGAAAACTGGATCAGATTACTTAGACTTTCTCCACTTTGTGTCTTTGACTATAAGGTGTGATTAATAATAATCCCTTGCTTGTATTATTCTGGTGCATGCAAAATATATATCTTAAAAGTTTATTATGTTATATGATACAGAATGTTATATAAATGCTAGCTAGTATTTTATTAGTTTTAAAGTGCATAATTGTGTTCAGGTAAAAGGATTTAAGGGTATGGTGTGTATGGTGAGTTTTATGCAAAGAATATTAATCTTTAAATAATGTTGTTTGAGCTAATTGCATGCAAGGTCTCTACCTTCACCACTATAATCAGTCTTTGAGGTACTTTTCTGCTGCCATATTTCCTTTCACATGTAGTTTTGCACCTCAGAATTAGTATCTCTTTACAGAGGTAATCATGCAATGAAAGGACATTAATAAGTGGTTGCTCAGCCATTGTGTAGCCACTGTGGGATGTATGATGTGCCAGACAGGAAATGGAGAAGCTTCCCGCACGCTGGAGGGAGCTGCTGTGTGCCGAACACCTTTGTTGATGCCTGCAATTACCAGTTACATTTTTAAGGGCTTTAGAGTGGGAACCTGGCTAATTTCTACTCTGAAATTTCACATCTTGGATTTCTTAAGATCTCAAATGACCAAGTGTTTGTGAACCTCAGGAGCTCTATCAACTAAAAGTTTTAATTGGAGCCAAATTGAGTTTGATTGGTAGTTCTTTGTAGCTAGGTTATGTTTTCTCTATTCCACTATTACAGGATGGAAGCCTATCAAATCAAGCTATTATACCCACTCTAAGTACTGTATAGGAGTTAACAAAAAAAAAAAAAAAAAAAAAAAAATCAGTTAGGAGAGCTGAAAGTTATTTACAAAGAATATTTCAAAATAGTCTTTTAATACTCTGACAATAGTTTAGACATTCAAGGGAGTTTATTTTTCAGGTTAATATAAACATAAAAAAGCTTAATTTTTTGCTTTTTAAAACAATGTAGTTGATTTTAACATTCCAAAATGATGTGGCCTTGGCTATTGTATTGTTTCATAAGCAGCATAACCATTTGTTCAGAAGTCATCTGGAAGTGATTTAAGAGTGATTGTGAAGCTGAGTGCCCTAAGTGGAAACGAGTGCCTTGCCCAGGCTTTTTCCATGTTAGTTAATGAGGTGTTCTTTATAACATATGACTGGATTTGGCCAGATTTCACATAGGGATCTGGAATGCTTAGAGTATGGCATAGATTCACCTCCCAACAATATAGAAGAAATGTTCCTAGATATTTACACAGCCACCTCTCCTTTCAATAAACATTGACCCCTCCTTGTGGTGCTTGTTAGGATATGGACACAAGCATAATTCTGTGGGGCTCTGTCAGTATCCCTAGAATTGCATGGTTTGATACCATACCAACTAGAAGCAGGTGGCCATTTAAATTAAGATCTGAACAAAAGTAAAAAAAAAAAAAAAATTCTTAGCCAAACTAGCCACATTTCACACAGATTATTTCTTATGTCTTGTAGTGCTGGTGACAGAGCCCATGGCTTCGTGCGCACTATACAAATGCTGTGCACAGAGCCACATTGCCAGCCCCGAACAACCACATTATAGTGTCGCTAGTTATCTATGCTTAATGGCTGCCATACAAGCAGACATAGATAATCTCCATCATTGCAGGAAAGTCTATTGGACAAAGTTGAGGTTATTTCTAGAGGGAGATGAAACTAACAGTTTGAGCATTGTGCTGAAGATGCATAGAGGATGAGTGGAAGCCAAAAGCACTATATGTACTTGAGACTCTAGAATGTGGGAAACTTTCCCACTGAATTTTGTAGGGGTAGGAACTGGGCAGATGAAGACAGGAAGTAAGGATAGTCTGTAAGATCTTCATAGGCTGAGGAGTGGTATGGAGGTAGAAATTCCAGAAGAACTGGGCTTATGTAAAATGATTTGTCATGGCAGTATTGGATGGTGATTCTAAAGACATTTCTCAGATTATGCCCATATCATGAAATTTTTTGAGCCAATCTGGTGTGGGGGGTGGAGGGGGGCACTAGTTAAATGCTTCCTGAAAAAGTTTGGTTTGATAGGTTTTCAGGAGAGACTAGTAGTTTTAGATGCCAGTTACTGAGACTAGAGACTGGCAGCCAGTTTGCTTGGGGCTTAAAGAATTCAGTTTTGCAAAGATACAATGGTTAATAGCACATATATAAAGCCTTCCACTGTGTAAAAATCCTTTCTCATAACTACTAGAATGTTAGTTGTATAGAGGCAGGAGCTGAGCTGAAAGTTTTTCTGGGTCTTACTCAAGTCATGAGTCTGATGTCTTGTTCTGGGTCCCAAAGTCTGACCGCTAAAGCTCTGTTCTTTCCTAGTCACTGAAGAAGGTTTACTCTTACAGAACTATTCCATCTAACCTTTTCTATGTGGATTAGACATATTAAATAATATTGTTGCCAGTAATTTTCACATTTAATCTACTTTTGAAAGTTTTATAGCTCATAAAGATTGTTACTCCATGATATTCCCTCCTTGATTCTGGCCCTAAATTCAGTACATGCAGGGTGCTCAGGACTCTTGTTGAGTTTTGTATCTGATCATCCTTTTCTTTAAAATGAGGATCCTTGTCAGGCAGTGGTGGCGCATGCCTTTAATCCCAGCACTCAGGAGGCAGAGGCGGGAGGATCTCTGAGTTTGAGACCAGCCTGGTCTACAAAGTGAGTTCCAGGACAGGTCCCAAAACTACAGAGAAACCCTGTCTCTAAACATGCATACACACACACACACACACACACACACTCACACACACACACACACAGAGAGAATACTCACAGGACTACTGTAAAAGGAATATTGAATTACATACAAAAATATGTCCATGTGAAGTAGGGAAATTTCAATAGTTACTGTAAACATGTCTGTCTTTTTATTGGAAAATTTGGAAGAGGTTTACTTGGAGGACGGAATTGGAGTAGGTTGGTATATCTGTTAGCAATATCCAAAGAAAGCTGGGGTTCTAGGAAAACATTCAGGCAGCAGTATCAGGCTCTATATTGCCTGATACTATCTATAAAGCCACAAATGCTTCTGATTCCCTTGGACTTGTCAGGGCGTTGGTAGCCATTTGGGGAATGGTTGAAATTTAGAGTTGTGAAAATGAGTAGTTAGAAATATCAGGAAGAATACCAACTACTTTCCCACAAACAGTTACTGAAAAATTCCTGTAGATATTACAGGGATGTAGCAACAGCAGTTGAAGTCACTGCCAGCATTGGCACTCTGTCAGTTAGTATTAAATACACTCTGTGACTAAGATAATTCTGTCATTTCCAAACACTTTGCATTTGCAGACTTCACAATACTAAAGTGAAGGCTAGGACTTTGAGTCCCAGTTCATTGTTATTTGTTTTGTTTAATTTGTTCAGTACTAAATGGAGCTATTACTTCCAAAAAGTGGTAAACAATTCAGACAAGGGTGGGAATCAACAGAGTATTTGACCACAGCAAGATTTTCACCTCTCCAAAGTTTCCATGTTCTCATCTGCAACCCATGAAAATACCTTCTGTTTCATTGCAGGCACCTTGTGAGCACTAGTTAAGTTTTTAGCATATAATAAGCTCTCAGTCATTGTAGCCTGCCTGCCGCTATTATTTCTGTTTTTGCCTGCAGTGACTGACTTTTGCCAGGATTGAACAATATTAGTTGTTTCTATAAATGGGTTCAGGTAGAAACTATGAAGAAATAGTTTGAGAAATTTTAAATGAATTATTGTCAGATAATCTCACTGTGTACTTCACAGTTAGAGTTAGCAGCCAGCTAGTATTCTTTTCTGATATTTTATTCAGAAGAACTTACCTCTGCTTCTAAACTATATATGACTCACTTCACATTTACTTCCTTGATGAAACCTTCCAGATAAGCTCTGTTGACTGCAGGAACACCCCAGATAAAGCAAAGCCTGTTCTCGGTTGTGTGGCAATAGACTCCGTTCTTTGGTGGCATTCCCTTGTTCTCCTTTGCACCACTATAGTAGGAGGACAATTCATGAAGACTGCTACCCTAGCTGTTGAATAGTGAACCCAAAAAACTTCATTACCTGTCTGATTCTTAGCATTTCCTATAATGGGTCATTTGGAGAACTTTCAGACTAGAGAGTAAAGCTGAGAAGGAAGGAATGGTGAGGGAGCTTACACTAATTAGGCCCTAATAGTTGCAGAATAGGTCCTTTTAGAATGTGTTCTCCTAGTCTTTCTTGTTTTACCCCATAAAACCCTTTGAGGAGGCTGAGTTTTTCATCATAGAAACACCTTGTTAGGTGACAGAATTCATTAGGTCATATGACTGACTATGTCTCCTGTACAAGTGGGAAGGCCAAGGAAAGACTTAGTACACCATTCACTAATTCAGTAACTCTTCATCAACTAAAACACTGTTCAGCACTGAGTTAAATGAGATTCTTGGCTTCAAGGGAAAGGAATAGTGTATTCCAGCTATGAGTTCAAAGGAAAAGGGAAATTACATTTAGCAAGAAAGATTAAAGAAGACCTCATCAAAGAGCTGGCATTTCTGGAGAGCCTTGGGGGATGGTAGGAGTTATTTATAAGGAGATAGGCAAAGAAGCTCAAGTAGAGAAAGGGAGATTGAGATGGGTAGCGCAAATGTTTGGTGAAGTGGTGCTGAATTTATGAAGGCAACCCTGGAAGAGAAATTTAGAGAGGTGATTGGAGTCAGACTGAGGACCTTTCTTGGTAGACAGAGGACTGAGGGCTTCTTGAATGACCATTTTTTTTTTTTTTTTTTTTTTTTTTGTTTTTTTTTTTGTTTTGGTGTGTGTATGTGTGTTTTGTTTGTTTGTTTGTTTGTTTTTTAAAGCCAGGACTAGTTCAATCTGATGGAGTCTTCTATCAATTTAATTTCACAGCAAAGAGCCCAGAATTAAGAGAGGTTGGGAAGATAGGGAGACAGTGAAGCTAGCTAAAACTGTAAAATATAAGTGAGAGTTATCAGAATTTGTGTTTAGCATGGAGGTATATGCCTTTAATCTCAGCACTTGGGGTATAGGGGCAGGTAGATCTCTGTGAATCCACTGACAGCCTATTCTGCATTGTGAGTTCTGGACCAGCCAAGGCTACATAGAGAGAATCTGTCTAAAAAAGTGTGTGTGTGTGTGTGTGTGTGTGTGTGTGTGTGTGTGTGTATAAATCTGCATTGAGGCAGATAAGAGGCAAAATAGAATCAAGGATATGTCAGCTGAGACACCATCAATAGTACTTCATTTTAGTATTTCCAGGACTTCCTAGAATTAGAGAGAGCATGAAAAGAAATTGTTCCAGAAGAGAAAATATCAAACTTAATTTCAAGTAAGCATGTTGAGTTACATAGAATATAGATAGGGACATATGGAAATATGTGAATGGAATCCAGAATAGAGATGCATGGGTGTAGAATTGAGAGTCTTTTATGTTGAGGTGATTAATGGAAACTTGAGATTGTAAAAGCATGCCAAGGGATAGAGGGCAGAAGAAAGGAAAGGGAAGAAGGCCAAAGACAACTCCTTGGGAAACACTTGAATCAAGGTGTGGGAAGAAGACAAGTGCCAGATGAGAACTGGGACAGAGCTCTTCCCCAGGAGCTGTGGAAGAGGTTTCCAGAACAGAACAAGGGATCAGCTTGGAAGTAATAGAGAAAGATGCCTATAGCTAGACTCTGAAAACTACTCAGTTACTTTAAGTAGCTTTACAGTTATTTCAGTAGAGTGGTGACAGTGCCATTTGGGGAAAAGAGTTCATTAAGAAACAGGTATTTGGGGGCTGTCAGTAGACAGCTTCCAGCCTTTGGAGAGTGAATAAAGCTTTTATATGGTCTATATGTTAGCAGAGTTCACTGGGTTGAAGACACAAGCATATCCCAGGCATGGTAGAGAACAGAAATGTCTAAAGGTGGAGTTACTTCTGCTGGCATTGGCTCTTGAGGCTTAAATGTTATGAAAATTTTCACATTTTCTGTTTTTTGGTTTTGAGCCTCTACTTTTGTGTTTTTGGTTCATTTCCTGCTGTAAATATTCTGTCTTCATAGAGTGGGAACTGTAACTCCTTCAGTAGTCCCAGGTATGTCTCTGCATCCTAAAATCCAACGTGAATATCTGAAGGATTCCTTGCTGCTTTGAGCAGGGACTTGGGAGGATGTTGCTTGGCAGTCTTGCCTCCCTTGCTTGTTCTTAAAGCCATCCATTCTTTTTGATGGTATGGTTTAACCTGACTCATCAATCCTTCCCTATCAGAACTATTTAGATTGTAGAAATGGCCCCCTAAAGTGAGCAGAAAAGAAAGCAGGAAGGAAGATAAGCTAGGTGGAGAGAAACCATGGATATCTCAGCCTTCTAAAACCTGCTACTGAATACAACTGCAGGAAATGTTTCTTAATGGATCAATCTGAAGTGAACAAATAATTGTTTGAGAATATTCCACTTGAATAGGAAATAATATCAATTTCACTAGTTCCACTAAATTACAGCTGTAACTTTGTTGTAAGTGCTTAGCAGTCCATGAGTAACGGTGATGAAAATATGATGTGGTCTGACTTTGGGGGTGAGTAAATCAGAATTTAATGGAGAGCTAGAAGAAATCAAACTAGGAAATTCCAAGAAGTTCATTGGTAAAGTGATACATGATATGGAAAGTATAGAGGCACATAAAAGCATAGTTTGTTAGTTCCTTTATGCATTTTAATTAATGATGTTTATTGGTTCTTTGAACAGAATAGTGATTACAAATAAACAAAAATATATTTGATTTTCTATCAGCATAATTAAATTTTCCAACAAAGTAATAAGCTGAACCATTTATTGTCTACTCTTACATGAGCCATGCTTATACAATTTAATATTCAGTAATATTATATTCCATTATAAGGCCTTTGGCTCAGCACGTGTACTTTACCTTGTCTGTCCACCGTCAGTTACTTTGGGTGCTATCTGCACTTTGAAGATAATCATGTTGGAGGTGCTGCAAATATTTGAATTGAAGACATGTGGATATAAAACTGTAAAGTATAAAACAACTTGACAAAAGCTAGATTTTCAAAACCAATTACAAAATTAATGGAGACTCAGCATTTAAAATATGGACATACAAAAAGTTACAGAGAAGAAAGGAGGGCTAAGCAATCACTATCTCACCCCTGAGAGATAACCTTGGTTGATGATTTGTCATGTATCCTAGAGTTTTAAAATACATTTATATACTTTATTTTTAAAATAGAATCGTACTGCTTATACTCATTTGTCATAATACTAACATACTGATAGAGCTAAGTTTTACCACTAATGAATATACAGTATATTTTCATCTTGGTACTTTACATTTTATGTAAGCAATTTCCCACTGATCTGGTGCTTATCTATTGTTTTGTAAATAACTTTAGAAACTCTTTACCTGGTTTTTGTGTACTTAATGTACTGTCCTTTAAAATACTCAATATATTTACACACACACACACACACACACACACACACACACACCAGAAGAGGGTAGTTACAGGTGGTTGTGAGCTGGGAAACAAATTCAGATCCTCTATGAGTGCAGCAAGTGCTCTTAACCGCAGAGCTATCTCCTTAGCCCTTTAATATACTGTCTTTAATTGTGCTGTTTTTGTTACAGCCTAGGGTGCTCTTTTCCTAAATTTCTTGAATAGTAATTATATTACTGTAGTGGAAAGTTTCAAACAACAGTGGCTTAAAGACATAAGGCTTTCTTTTATTGCATGCATCTGAAATCTGCAGCCTAGCAACTGTTGAGAATCACAGCGTTAGCAGAGAGGTAGAGCTTAGTATTCTAGTCTGTAGTTCTGTGTTTATAGTGCTCATGTCTAGGTCATGTAACTGCTGAAGCTGTAGCCATCAACATTCACCTCTTAGAGTAGGAGGGAAGGAGGAGAAAGGGGAGGAGTGATAATGTCCCACTAGGTCACTTCTTTTAAGAAACCACCTTGAACATATTCAGTACTTGAGACATTCCATTGGCTGAGACTTAGTAACATGGGTTGATAACAGTGAATGCTGGCAAGTAAGAGCATTGGCACTTGGACTGGTCAGGATTCTGTTACTAGGTAAGAAAGGAAGAATGTTTATTGGCAACACAGTTAGTTAAAGCAACTTTTGACTGCAAGCACCAGAACTCAGTTTCCTACTTAAACAGTAGGAGATACACTCTTATGGTAGAGGAATTGCTCTAGATCTGAGCTCTCTGCTTTGTAAAGCTTTCCCTGCCTTCCTTTCCCAGGCTGCTCTGGTTTTCCACTCCTCACCACTTAGCTTTGTGTGTCTTGCCATCTTGTGACCCCAGGTAAGTCAGAAAGTTAGTATGTGCTGTGCACTCTGACTTTTTTCCAAAGGCAAGGCACTCTGTCTTATATCTGTATGAGTCATGACAAAACACTCACACACACACAACACACACACAAATTCATCTTTATTCACTTACTATTACTGTGTACAAGAATGGGTGTGTATGTCGTGGCTTACATTTGGAGGTCAGAGGATTGCACTTGGTAATCAGTTCTCTTCTACCACCATGGGATCCAGTAGTACTCCGGGCATCAGGCTTGGCAGCAGGTGCTTTTACACTCTTGAGTCCTCTTGTTGACTCAGCAATCATATTTTCAACCTAAAATTGGAGGCAAGCTGAAGAAAAAGGATTTCAATCTCATTTTGAATTTATTGATGCAAGAAATTTTGTCAGGACAGATAGAAAATAAATTCTGCTGAAGTTCATTGTTTGCTGCCACTTAAAAGAAACAAAATGAGAAACAATACTTTCTTTGCTGTCTTATAGTAGAAATGCAGTAAGTACTTGCTGGCTGGAGTTAGGTATATAAATTGCTTTAAAGCTATATTACTCACTTCATATAGATGAGTATTATATGTGCGTATCATCAAAAGGTAGATGATTAGATGACTGGAGTAACTTTGCTTAGAATCATGGCCATTGCCAGGGGTCTTACCGATTTACCTCTAAAATAGAGTCTTCTGTGGACTGTAGGGAAGTGGGAGACACAAAAAGCCAATTTGGCACAGGTGGAACTTAAATTTTAGGTAAAGTTCTTTAGTGTGTGGAAGTGCTAGATGGTCTTCATACCAAGTTTTAGCAGCGATGTAATTATTTTTGTTATAGATTATCATAGTGTTCTCCCCACCTGCACCCTGTGTGTGTGTGTGTGTGTGTATCACACAGAGAGATTTTTCTCCCTTCTTGCAAAGACAAGATGCTTGCAAAGATGTAAATACATGTATGTCCTTAAAACATTGCATTTTTACACATGCTTTGTTGTTTTCTTGGTTTTTGTGATAGGGTCTCATTAGAGGATGCCCTGCAAAGTACTTGTTTATTCCAAGCTCGTTTCAAACTTGTTATTCTTTTGCCTCAGCTGGTGACATGTGCCACCTCCTCCAGCTTATACATACATATGTATATAATATACTTTCTATCTACATATTTCATATACATAAATAAACCACCTCCGGTTTTATATACATACATACATATTCACATTATATTTATATATATATATACACACACACACAACGCGTGTGTGTGTGTGTGTGTGTGTGTGTGTGTGTGTGTTTAATAGTTGTATGAAGATATAAAATCCTTCCTGAAGGTGTGAGAAATGGGGATAACAGAGTTAGAGATTTTGTTCAGCATGCCCAAGGCCCTGGCTTTAAGTCCCAGTACTGGGACTGTGGTGGGTAAAAAAGAAAAAAGCAACAGGGAAGAAACCTGGGCATGGTTAGTGAACTCCAGAATACTTTGATCTACTGTATCAAATGAAGTTTAACCCTGGTAGAAAGAAGGTCCCAAGGGATCCAGAAAGAATGCTGCTTAATTATTGGCCTTTTTTGTCCACTACAAAAGTATTTCTTTCTTGTGGCTGTCTTGAAGTTAGTGGTAGAAAACACCAGAAAGCAGTGTTGGGCTTTTGGAATTTACATTGTTTTCTAGTGTTTGCCTGATTTAGCGGTATTGTAGGCCATTGGGTTGGACATGTGGAGGGCAGAAGCTCATGATCTCTGTTTGTTAAATAAGGAGCCACTGGTGATAAACTGTTGAGGTATAATAAGGTGCTTTAAGGGCCAGTGTAATCAGATAATGAAAATACAAAGGGCTAAATGAGTTTTCAGCTTTTTTATTGTCTGATTGATACCAGATAGCCTGAATGGGTACCAGCAAACCCTTCGAGGTTTTTTATTTCTCACAGAAGTCCCGTAGTTCTGAATACACAGTCAGAGCTTCACATGTAAATTAATATACAATTCAGGATTAGTAAAAGAAATCTGCCTTATGCTATTGAGAATGGTTGCTAGCATTTTACATCCTGTTTTCAAATACTGTTTAGAAGAATGACACTCTCCTCCTCTTTCAGATGCTGTCTGATGACCATGCTTGCCTAATTCAGTCTTGACTTAGAACACTCTTCTCTACAGGAAACATCACAGGCTGATGACAGCTTAGTCCATTGTAGTTCGTAAGCAGTGTGACTGACACTGGCCATCTGCCCACTTGAGGGGATCAGTGGCATTACAGGGGAGGCAGCCTGGGCATGTTTGGGTGTGAGCTGTAATATCTCCTTTTGCTTGGCTTCAAAGGTAGTGTAGAGAGAAGCACTGGAGGAGGAGAGAAGACATTGCTGAGGGCAGAAAAAGTGTTGATCAGACTGAGAAGCAGTACTGTGGTATGTTTCAGTAAGGGTTTAGCAGTAGCACGACAGGCCATCTTGTAATCACCTGCACAATGAAGGTTAGGGATCTGAGTGGGTGTCAAAGTGTGCAGCCTACTTCTCAACCTCATCATGCCAGGAGAAGAACTGTCTTTGTAGAGCTCTCCTGTTTGTGCAGTGAACATGGTCCCTGCCCCCTCTCCACAGTTGCTGTGCTTACCACTGTTTCTTTTTTATCCCGTGTCTCCTCACTACATTTCCCTCGGCTCAGTAAGTATCTTAGTTAGTGTGCAGATTGTAGTCTTTATTCTCCTAAATCCTGACTCGAATTCTAGCCACCATGAAATTTATGTAATGGCCCTAATGCTGTGTTTTTATACAAATAACTCCAGTTGGTTTACTCTGTGTCTCACAGTTGCCCTTCTCCTTTTCATTTAAAAAAAAAAAAAAAAAGTGTGTGTATTCCTGAGTGTGTATATGGGTACTACATGTGTGCAAGAACCTGTGGTGTTCAAAGAGACATTGGATCATCCTGAACCAGATGTAATAAATAAGTGTGAGCTGCCATGTGGATGCTAGGAACTGAACCTGGGTCCTCCACAAGACGGGTGAGTGCACTTAACTGCTGAGCTGTCTCGATAACCCAAACCCCAACCTCTCAGTTTCAGTCACTTCCCAAGTGAAGAATTCCCAGTCAGCTGGGTGCACTGCATGAAGGTATCAACCTCTGCCCTACATTTCCTCTGACATGTGGCTTGTTTATTCATAGCCACCATTCACCCGTTTCCCATGTTTAACCTCTCTCCCTTCTGGCAAATGGAAGTTCTGTGTAGTATATTCATTAAGAGTAGATAACTTCATGGAAAATTCTTGTGTCCCCTCTAAGGACCTCTTAATATGAATCCATGGTACTTATGAATACTAAACACAAAGCAGCTTAATAAGGACATTTATACTGCACTACTTGGCCCCTGTTCCCTGAAATAGCTCCAGATGTATTGGGAGAGCGTAAGCCTAGTGAACTGATGTTTCCCTACCATTAACTCTTTCTCGTCTCTTCTTTCTTCCTCTCCCTGCTTACTTTGCTGCTGAGACTCTTGTACTAAGCAGGGTAAATAAGACCTGCCCTGAGGTAGACTGTTTGAGGTCACTATTGAAGTGCTGCTGGACTTGTTTCAATTCTGTGTTTGTGTACGTAGTATAGTGAATGAGATACCGCTGTTGACCTGTGAACTGGTCTTTCCAACTTTAAGCTCCTCTTTAGTACTTGCAGCATATACTAAGAGAGGTGATAGTTGCACTGGCACCTGCTACCTTAACAGTCTTGCCAAGTACTGCTTTCCTGTGAGGAGTGTGAAGGGGGTTGAGGGAGTAAAAATGAAAGAACAGAAAAGGAAAGATAGAGCCTTAGTTGAGGTATTACAGTACATCTGCCATATGCATGGCCTCATGCAAGAATAAAAAACGATGTGATTTAGTCCCCCCTCGTAACGAATGTCATAATGCCATAGAGAAAGATGGGGAGGGGAATAGTAACTAGAGGTAAACTAAGCTGTATCAGAGAGAAAGTTTTTGTTAAGACTCTTGTCTTAACCACAGGAAGGTGATGTCAGATGGTTTCATATTGCTGATACTCAGCTCAGGCACTTGGCTTGCTTTCAGTTGGCAGAGGGTGAGACATGGTAGTATTACAGGTGAAGAAAAGTGGTGTGAGTGGTGAGTTATATAGTGGATGTGTAGCGGTCTGTGCTACGTTGTAGGAAATAAGAAGAGTGGACTAAGGTGTAAAAGAAGAGAGTTGTGTTGAAGATCCAGAAAATTCAGGATGGGAAGACGAGGCTTTGAGAAATGTATCAGAATTGTACATTTAAAGATTTAGATCTCATAGTGTTATGTATTTTTTAAATATTTATTTTATGTGTTTGCCTACATGTATGTATGTGCACCACGTGTCTTTGTAGTGCTAAAGAAAGCCAGAGATGGAGTTGGATCCCCTGTAATGAGTTATGGATGGATGGTTGTGAGCCACCATGTGGGTGCTGTGAACTGAACCCAAGTCCTCTGAAAGAGCAACTCACCAGTTTCCTCACAGTATTATAATTAAGTAGGGTGAGGCAGAAGTCTTGTGGAAGTTCATGGCAGCAATCCAGGTAAATAATAATGAGAGCCTCAGCTCATACAACAGAAGGATTGGGAGTCCATAGCTTGAAACCTTGTCGAGTGATTCTCACTGTCGTGGTAGCCAGAAGCTACTGAGGTGAGAGACATGATGCTTGGGACTGTAAACTTGGATTTGCAGAAAACTATATATACATCTACCCTCTGCTGCCACCTTGAGATTTCCCTAGACATTAATTGCCACTGAGGAGTATACTAGTAATAAAGATGTTTTTGTGGGATAAAAATTATGAATGTCATTGCTTGGCAAATTGAGAAGGTTTTCTGAGGCCTGCAGCTGGGCCCCCCATATTGCCTCTAAGACAACTGTTGCCTGTGGCACAGAAGTAGAAACCCAGGCATGGGATGGGAATAGCTGGTCTTTGCTGAAAGACATCACTGGTTACAATTCTTCCTCAGTACCAGCCACCTCATTTTTGCTTGAAATTTACTAAAAAAAACCAAAAGTGATAATAGAGTACTCTAAATCATAGTTCAGGTAAGAGTCCCTACACATGGGCACCCAGGGGTCCCTTTCTCATCTCCTTCCCTCAGCGCATTTCTGGCTTCGAGAATCATGTACTATTTGTTAGTCTGCTGGGAAATTCCCCAACAGTTGCAGTTCAGAGGTCCTAATGCATAGCCAGAGCGGGTCAGCTTTGGGTTGCTGGCTGAGAGCTGCTGATACTCCAGCAAAGCTGTTAGCTTGCCCAAGTCCATAGTGCTGCACCTCTGCTTTCTGAGAATGATTTCTTAATCTCTTGGTGACACTACAGAAGCACCTCGGGTCAGGAACAAGTTGATAACCATTGCAAGGCAGCTGGGTAAGCACTATTCAGCTGGATCCTCCACTCTGTAGCTGTACGGTTTTTGCCAAGTCACCTAACTTCTGAGGTGCTTTGGAAAAGCCGGGTTGTGATTAAAGTGGAAGAACTTCTGCATACCATCTGGTTTGACTTCTGCACCTGGCAAGATCTTAGGGGTTTGTCTCCCAAGGATCTGGGGACATGACCCCAAGCCTGCCATTTATTCACTTTGCTTTTTACTGGATCTGAATGTCAAGACATGGAGCATCCCCAAAGATGTGCTACTACAAGAAGTGCTGTCTCCCAAGACTGTGACTACTGAGCTGTCTGTGACAAGGTTCTGAAGGGTGTGACTGCTGCAGCTGCAGAGTGTCATCCCTTAACACAGCAGCTTGGAGTGTTTATTCCTGGGAAACAAAGTCATCTAGTAGTGTACCGTCCTGTGTGGCATTGTCACCCATCCACTGCACACTATTGGCTTGTGCTCCAGGATAGGCCTCATGCACAGAGCTCAGTGTGTCATTTCTGTTAAGTCGAGGAGAAATGGAATGCTCTTTGAAACCAGGTTAGTTTAGTATTCACATAGTTTATAAAGGGGCGGAGATCTGGGGAGAAGAAAGCAGATATTTTGACTAATGTGGTTACATAATCTGTTTTGTTGACGAGTTAAGATAATCAGGTGTTCTGTGTTTTGCCACTTCTTTGGTTCCTTAATTGAGTACTCTTTCTCATGTGTCATGCCACAGAATGTTAAATTCCTTAAGGAAGGCCCACAGATATCAGAACTGTAAAAGCTAATGTTAGAGAAAAGGAATGAAGGATCCTGGAAAGCTGACTATGTTTACAAGATTTCTTTTTTTGGTGGCTACTAGCTTTTAACACAGGTTTTGAGGACAGCTGGGAGGAGCCCGGTTACAGAACTATTTGAGGCACTTGGGGAAAGATGGCTACTGCCACTTAAGGTCCTTATGGTGCAATTTGAGCTTTGAAAATGTGGTCTTTTAAATACTGTGTGTTACAATTGTGAGAATCCTTAGTTGAATTTAATGAGGGAGCTCGAGTGGAGCAAACCCTTTCATTGCTTATGTGGAGCTCGCACAGAGGTGGGCCACAGGAAGCTGTGTATTGGCACAAGGAGTGTTTGCAGAGAACTTCTCTGCCTTTTATTTGTTTGGTTGGCTATAGTGGAAATTGGACCCAAGGCCTTGTTCCTGTTAGGCAAGCTCTCAACTACATCTCTAAATCGGGGAGAGGGAGCATCTGAGAACACTTCTAGCTGAGATGTTTTTATCTAATGAATGTGGCATATTCATAGGGGTAATGAAAGTGTGGGATGTGTACTCCATTCTGAGAAGCATTTGTACTTGGCCTGTGAGACTTGTGTGCAATACACAGCCAGAAGGTAGCCTGTGACCACGTTAGTTTTGTGCTGGATTTACATGTAGGTTAAGGAAGAAGCAGTGTCATTGGGTATTTAGAGTGGCAATGAGGTTACAAGATGAAGGGTTTAGATGATACAGAATTGAAGCTGACTAGTTTGGGACCAAGAAGAGAAATATTTTGAAATGGTTGTATTGAAAAGGGCTTCAAACACTCTTTTTTTTGTTTGTTTGTTTGTTAGTTTTGTATACTAATTCTCAGTGCTGAAAGGCCATGCTGTTTTTAAAAAGGAAACTGATATAAAATGAATTCTTAAAGATTTATTTGTATTATTACTAATTGTGTGCGTAGGCACACAACTAAGTCTGAATATGGGCCTGGCACATGAGTTGCAGGTACCTGTGGAGAACAGAAGTGTGAGCTGATGTCACAGGAGGGTGTGGTCTACCCATTGAGTGCTAGAAATTCAACTCAGGTCATCTGCAAGAGCAGGTCAAGCTCTTTGAAGTCATCTCTGCAACCCTTAAAACTTTGTTTTGAGAGGCAGGCTCTGTGAGTTCAAGGCCAGCCTGGTCTACAGAGCTAGTTCCAGGACAGGTTCCAAAACAATGCAGAGAAATCCTGTCTCAAAAAACCAACCAACCAACCAACCAAAACAAAACAAAAACCCTTTGTTGTGAGCAAACAACAATTCATGAATTAGGTGGTAGCCCACCAGAAATGGTTCAGAAGCTCCACTGAAGAGAGATTTTATTGGACCAGCACAGAAGGGGGAAAAAAAAAGGATTTTTTTAAAAATCATAAACACATACACAATTATTGTTGGCTACTTTTGGCTCATTGAGCTTAGATGCTATTTTCTTTTAATTTAGGCATTTATAAAATATAGCTCAAGTTTTGCTAATGTTTGCAAAGTAAGCAAAGTTTAAGTCACTTATCACTTAATGAGGCAACTTGTTGGCTTTGTCTGCTCAGATTTTTTTAGGCCATGATGCCATTTTGGACGACATTTAAAAGGCTGGTGGTGTAGAGTAATATGTTGTGAGACCCAAATTATGAGAAGCCCTAGAAAAGTAGAGTTACCAGACTAGAAGGGCATGATGAGTGGAAGGGTCTGTACCCCATGTTAAACTTGTGGCTTCACTGAGAATCCAGCATTGTTACATTTTTCTGTGTATGAAATTAAGTATCATATATATCATTGGAATTTCTGATTGTGGACCAGAGCTCAGGTAGAGTCAGGTTTCCTCGTGCTGTTTGCATTTGAAGTGGTACAAAACCTTAGAAGACAAGGATCTCGTGGTAGAACTTCAGACATTCAGTACTTTCAATTTTAGTTGGTAAAGATGTTTCTCCTGTGTCTCAAAAGTCAAGGTAAGTGAGCAGATTAAAGAAGAGGGACAGGATATGGAATGTGTGGCACTTGGTAGCAACTAGAACTTGATTGTGAATGAATAAACTGAACAAAGTCCAGGGATGTTGGGTGCTTACAGAGTGACTAGAGAGAACAAAGGAAATTATTTTCTTTTAGAGATTTTAATTTGCAGAAGTGTTTTGTCTGTCTGTATGTGTACAAACATTTCTTCCTGGTGCCCTCAGACATCAGAAGAGGGCATCAGATCCCCTGGAACTTGGGTCACTGATAGTTGGAATCTGTCATGTAGGTGCTGGGAATCGAACTTGAGTCCTCTGGGAGAACAGCCAGTGCTTTTAATAGCTGAGCCCTTTCTCTAGTTCCTGTTTTCTTAATTTTGAGACAGGGTCTCATCATATAACTTAGGCTGGTACTATCTGATTGCAACTGGATCTTTTTAAAGGAGAAATTATAAATTTTGTTTTATAAATTTAAAAAGTTAATTGAAACTAGTAGTTTCAATTGTAAATAGTAAATAGTAGTACTTTAAATACATAAGACTTTTTTTTTTTTTTTTTTAAATCAGTTACAGAACCCAGCTGCTTGAAAGACTAAACCTGGGAGAACCAAGAAGTAGAGAGTGCTGTGTCCCATGACAGAGACACACAACTAACTGCCAGTTAATTGTACATATTTACCAACTGTTTCCCAGGCCACCTGTTTGCTGGCGATTTTATGAGTTTCTGCCCTATTTCCGTTTGCTTTTCTTTTGTCTTTCCTTCTTTTTTTCTCCTTTTTAATGTTTCTGTGCTGTAGGCCTGAGGAAAGGTGAGGAAAGAACACAAGGGATTCATAGCCTTCTTTATTCACTCTACCGCCTCTTAAATTACCCATTTCACAATTTCTTCGGGAAAATGTTTCTTTAAATGTGTGTTAGGCCTTTATGTGATGCCTAGGCTCCCAGGCCCTCTTCCTTTTTGTCTGGAGTGCAGTGTCCTGGGCTTCTGTAGAGATAACAAGCTGACTTGCCCCCTGAAAGCTTCGTCCTTGACAGACTGGTTTGCTCCACTCTGTGTAAACACTCCTGCCTGCTGACTTGTCCTCTGTATTTATGAGGCAGGCCCTCGGAAAGCACGGCAAGCTGCAGAGTGACCCTGAATAGCAAACTTCATTTGGCTTAATGTGTTTTGGCTTGCTTGACCTCACCAGAATAAAAATGTGCCTACTTAAATTATTGTATTGGAAGTAAAAAAAAAAAAAAAATCTAGATGTACTTAATTCATCGGAAGAATTTTAGGATAGCTTTAGCAAAGGTTTAAGTCCCTCTTTAAAGTTTCTTTAGAGTTTTAATCACAGTTACATTACTGTGGATTCTGAATTTTAACTCTGAATTACACCCCCACCCTCCACCTACCCCCCCCCTCACCCCCTCCTTACTTTTTTTTTTCTAGACAACTGGCTGGCAACGACCTTTCTTTTATCCACCCAAAAGCCTTGTCTGGGCTGAAAGAGCTCAAAGTCCTGTAAGTATGCAGTCTTCGGGCTTCACAGCTGGCTGTGTATTTTCTGTCTGCATAGTCAACATGCTTGGAGCTAGGTTAAGCACAGTTTCTTTTAGTTGAGGATTAAAAGATTTAAAGCATGGCCAATGGATAGTGGAGCAGGCTAGAGGTTGGTCTCTGCAAACTTGAGTCTAGATCACGACGGTTAAAATTCTAAATAGTAAGTGTTCTGATCTCCAAGGCATCATGCAATTCCCATGCTGCAAATGCATTGACTGGAAACCATGTTTAAACTTTATTGGTGGGGGTTTCATTTCTACTTACGTTAGAGCTACAGTGGTTTTTTAATTAGTCAACCCTCAAGGGGGAGAGGTTTACATGTAAAAAGCATTTTAGAGCTGAAGCAAGAGAGGTGCCCATGATTTGTAAAGATAGAGATCAGAAGAGAAGTTTCTGGCCACGCAGGAGCTTGGAGGGTGACAGACCAGAGACCACGTGGGTTGACAGCCACTGCTTCCCCCACTTTCATCACTAGACAAAGTCACCAGGCCTCTCTGATTCAGGTTTTTCAGTGATCCTGTTACTTTTTTTATTCAGTGGTTATGATTCATGTCAAATAGTTGTTAATGTGACAAGAGTGGTTTTAGGTAAAAAGGCAAATACTTTGTTTCTCCACCAAGCTCTCTGCCTCTGTTCTCCAGGCCCCAGCTATACAATGATAGAGGCCTAGTAATGTTTCTGCAGTCACCCAAGTCATTGCTGCTGCTCCCTAAGTCCCCAGTATCTGCTCTCCTTGCAAGCTGCCTTCTTCCAATTTGAGAAGGCATTAGAAATTCTAATAGGCTTGTTGATTAGACACCCCAATGAAATTGTTATACATTCTACTGAGCATTAAATAGGGCACAGGAATGAAACAACCCCTGGAAATGTGTATCGCCCAGCAGCTGCATTAAGAATTGGCCTAGGATAGCAGCGTAGTTTACAGCAAATGCCTCTTGACACTGCGATTTTTGCCTTAGATGCTTTCCATTCCACACACCCCACTTTTGATGTCATTAGAATTTTTTTTTTAAGGAAAAAAAAAACGACTCCATATTTTTCTATAAAAGAAATAACAATGGCGTATTAATCACTAACCAAAAATTTTGTTACAGAACACTCCAGAATAATCAGTTGAAAACAGTACCCAGTGAAGCCATTCATGGACTGAGTGCTTTGCAGTCTCTGTAAGTAGTGTTTTTGTCTTCTGCATTCTTGAGTCATTAGAAGGCCACTATAGCTGCTAAAGAGCCAGGAATTGGAACCCCAAGGCCAGAGATTTATCCTCTTCCCTGGGATAAAAATGGGGATGGTCAATTGCTGTTATTAAAATATCCCTTGGTGGGACATAAAGTGGTCCTTCAGTTTACCTTCTTTCTTGACTCAGAGGCTTGGGGATCATCTATGAGTACAGGGTGTACCACTGTCAATATGTACATGGCTGCTGATGCTGGTTGAAACCAGAGTTAAATTGTGTGTCTGTCGGAGTTCTGGTATCTTGTGTCCTGAGAGCCACTAACAGCAGCAGTAATTGGTTTAAATTGAGTTTAATGTGTGACCTGTAGGCTCGAAATACATTTTGGGCTTAACTTGGCTGTCTGAGCTGCTTATCTCTCTCTCTCTCTCTCTCTCCCTTCCTTCCTTCTTTCTTTTTTTTGATAAAACTTTGGTTGTATGTGGCATATTCAGGGTTTTATTTCTTTGATTTTTCCATGAGCAGTCATTAACTTTGAATGCTTTTTCAATTACCACTTTATTTGCTTTTTCATTCTTTATATACAAAGAACTTGGCTTTTATATGAATTCTACATGTTTTTCTTACATTGGAGTTCTTGATAGGTAATGAGCAAATGACTGTAGAGAGAATTTTAAGTAACTTGCCCAAGAGCACATAGCTAGTAAAGGCACCATGGGGATTCAAAACCAGACAAACCTGTTTCAGAACCCTAATTAATTTGAATTTCTTAGCATAGATTCTAGTAATCAGTGTGAAGTGAATGTTAGAGTAAAAACATACTAATAAAACACATGTTATAAAAGTTAAACTTCAAATCATATCTGTCACAAACAAGGAGTACCCTGGGTGTTGGCCACTTAAGTTTTAGTTCAAATAGAAGTTAAGATTATGTGTATTAAGTAGCTTTACAAAAGTGGCAAGTTATGGAATAGAAAGATTTGTTGCTTACCAAAGCACATTTGACTTTTAAAATGAGTCAATTAGAAATGAGTTGCTTTTTCAAAAATATTTGGCTAAGTACAGTCTTCATCTAAGGAAGCATGGGGGTGGGGTGGGGATGGTGATCTGATCTTCTCCAGGTCTGAATTCATTGAATATCATAAATAGGTCCTGTTTTCTTTTGGTACTTTACAATTAATTGATTTTACTTTAAGACCTTCACATTGAATCATTGTTTTCTAAGACTTAATGATCAAAGGACCAATTATTTTCCCTACTTCTAAGGCAAAAAAAGAGGAAACTAAAATGTCATCTTCAAGTCCAGGACAGAAAAATCACCAAGAAAACTTCAATGGATAGTCTCTTATTTGTGGTCGTCAAGTACATGGAGAGCTCTTGGTGTTTGGTAGTAAAATGGGTGAACTGAAGCAGTGCTACAGAAACTGGAATTAACCAAAGCTCAGCATGCTCATTACTCAGTACATTAATTGCTAAAATTGTCTCAGATTGTTATGAGAATAGAAAGTCAACTCAGTCCTGTGTGTGTGTATGTGTGTGTGTGTGTGTGTGAAATTCTGACCTGACCTGCTTTCTGCTTTCACATGTAACAGAAACCATAGGAGGAGCCCTGTATCAGGGGTGCTGTATTTAAGAAAGAGGTGCTCTTGGGTTTGTTAGCTTAGTGGGTGTTGTGGTCAAGTGAGATATCATTGAAATTCTGCTCTGGTGTAAAACAGCCTTATCAGCACTTGAGTTAGTTTTCAAATCTGATCTTCAGACCTGAATTAGGTTAAAGATTTCCTTGTGGTTTCACCACAAACCTTAAAAAGAACAAAGTTCATGAGGCATTGAAATTGACCAGAAGGTGTTTGAGATAAGTGCATGCTTGATGGTGACTATAAAGCCAGAGTGAATTGTAGGTATTAGTAAAAAGATAGTGTTACAGCCTCTCCCAGAGTCATTTCCAGGGTAGAGTATTGAAATGGCAATAGGAATAAGCTCTATGGTAGTTTTTCCTTACATCAAATTTATGTTGAACATTAAAGTATCTCAAAGATTAAATGCCGTTGAATTTCTTAAATACCTTAAAAGTATGTTATCACTATAACATTAGCTCTATTGAAAAGTTAGAAAAGAGAGCTTTCATTACATAGAATATTTGTTTATTGATCACAGATTTTTCAGCACTAGAGCAGTTATAGAACAAGGGGTCACAAACTGCTTCAAGCCAGATTCAGCCACCTGTCCTTAATAATCCAATTAAAAGAGTCAAATTAATAGTGGGAAGCAGAAAAAGGAGATTTATTCAATGTGGCTACATTGAAAACCGGAACAGAGAGATCCAATGAGCCCACAAGTCCCATCTTTGGGACCCTGAAGGAGATAAAAGTTTAAATGGAAGACCACTGCTGTGATCATCTATGCCATCAGACTCAGGGTGTGGTTCTGCCTGTCACTGATTCACCTCCTTTGGGCTTTGGCCAGATCCTACAAGGTGGTCAAACAAGCTGTTAGAACTGTGTAAAGTGTGCCAGGCCTCTTACAGAACTACATGTAATGTTTTGTCACTATAATTTTATTTAAGGCAAAAAACTTAAGAGATGTGAATTTTAGGGCTAAAATGCATTCCTGAGAATTGACAGTATACATTTTATGATATAATACATTTTATGATATTTTAAAACATGATTAATATGTTGCCAACTTATTATAAAGGGATTTTTTTCTCTTTTTTATCATTTATTTTTCTTACTTTACATATCAATCCCAGTTTCTGCTCCCTCCCATGGCCCCCGACCACCCTCCCATCCCCCCCCCACTTCACAGGGAGGATGATGCCTTCCAAGAGGGGTCAACAAAATCTGTCTAGTCATTTGGAGTAGGAACTAGGCCATTTCTCCTGCCTCTAGGTTAAGGGAGTATCTCTCCATGGAGAATGTGCTCCCAAAGTCCTTTTGTGCACCAGGGATAGATCCTGGTTCCACTGTCCAAGGTCCCTTAGACTGCCCAGGCCTTCTAGCTGAGACCCATGTTCAGGGGTCTGAGTGGGTCCAATCCTGGTTTCCCAGCAATCAGTCTGGGGGCCCATTAGCTCCTCCTTGTTCGGGTCAGCTGTCTCTATATGTTTCTGTAGCCTGGCCTTGTCCTCCCTCTCTGCATCTGGATTCCAGTTCGGCTCAGTGTTTAATTGTGGGTGTGACCCGTAACTCTTATATATTTCTACATGTCCTTAATCTTACCAGAGAATGCTGGTGTACTATCTTCCCACTAGCTACATGGCATCTTTCCTCAGCTTCTCTCTACCTCCTCTCCCCAGAATTCTTCTGGCCTGGTAGCCTCACCTATAATCCCTTCCTGGTTATTGGTCAATCAATGTTTTATTCATCAACCAATAACAGAAACATATATACAGAAGGATATCCCCCATCAGCTTAGCATCCTCTAATAGTTCATTATAGTGGTTCTTGGTTTGTTAAGATAGCTGTTAATAGTGTTAGGGATTAAAACCAGAGCCTTTCAAATACTTGTGAAATTGTCTACCATCAAGTTACACAAAGTCATATTTAAAGTTTTTCCTTAAAGCTCTGATCACAGTTTAAGTCTTTATACTTACAGGTATAATGATGGCCACATTAATTGAGTATAAAGATTAAACTCTTGGGTCCTTTGTTTTACAAGAGCCCACAAATCCTTTTTACTCCTTTAGCTTCATATTCCAGGGTATGATTTTTTTCTATAGGTCTTCCATTTGTGCTCTTACTTGGGTGTACTTTTCTAATTTTGGAAAAACTTAGCAGAGACCGTATGTGCCTTCACTACTATATTGCTTTTTCACATAGATGAGCGTTTCTTGTTCTCTTACTTCAGAATCACTTGGTTGATGCTATATGATAGGGAATTCATAGGAATGTATATCTCTAGTACTGAATGCTTACTATGGTATTTGTCATCTTTAATGAGACACTTCACAGAGGAGACTTAATTTCTGTGGAGTATTGTTGGCTTTCTTGGAAGTGCCTCTGAGCATTATTAATATAAATACAAATTGGCACCAATGATAAAAGAAGCAATTTAAACTCGTAAACTGCTGTGACACTGAGAAATCAGGGAAGAACATTAATTTGTAATCAAAATACAATCCAAGTTTCTTTCTTGGCCTATGGGGCCTGCATAATCTGGACCCTGTTTACAGTCAACTATATGTTTCCCTGGACCCTCCACTCCTGTGTTTTTATCACTCTGACCTTCTGGGAGCTGTGTGGTCTTACCAAGCTTGTTTCTGTTGGCCTTGATCTTTACTTAAAACACTACTGCTTCTGCTCGACCTTGCTAAATCCATATGCTCCAGTTTGATTAGCATCTTCTTAAAGATGATTATCTTGACTATGTGTACATTTTCAGTAGCCCCTGCTGCTCACAGTTTCCATCAGTTTTTATCCCCATCCCTGCACTTTTTAAGCACTCTGTTCACATTGTGATTTATTACTCTGTGCCTCTTCTGCCCACAGAATGCCTCATACCATTTCATCTTTTATGTTGAACAAGACACTCATTTTGAATGTAGAATGAATTGCAACTAATCAAATCATCTACAAGTGTAATTCAGTTACACTGTGTGGTTAGTCTGTGTGACTATGGTTAGTGTCTCTTCCTAAGAATGGGTTCCTGGAGGTTGTGACTTGTATCTGTGTGTTTGAACACTTTCTTATCTCTTCATTAAAGAATAAGTAACAGCTAAACAACTCCACAGCTCTGTGCAGAGTACATTGCCAGTTTGTTATGCTGAAGATACTAGTTTATCTTCATGGGTAAGCCCTGGAAATACACAAAGAACATACAAACATAAAGATGTTTATGGTTAGTGGAGTCATAAGGCAGCTGTTCAGTTTCCTAAGGTCTCTTTTCAGTGTTGGTGCTGTCAGAAGAAAATGCCCATTAGATATCCACAAAGACCCATCCATGGTCATTAGCCCTTGCTAATCTGCCTCAGGAAGGAGAATGCATGCGGTGGGCTGGGAGCAGATAGCTGGGAGTGGGAGACCAGCAGGTTCCTGAAGCTGAAAGTTACAGTAATGGCAGGGACTGAGGTTGAAGCAGGATAAAAAGACAGAAGGCAGGAAAATCTAAGTTTGTGAACTTTAAAGTTGCCAGATGACATTTCTTAAAAAAAGAAAGAGAAAAGCCATTCTGAGTTTTTATCATTTTTTTTTTCCTTCCCTAATTTTCACACAGAGGTCCAAGGCTATGAGACAGGAATGAATGCATCAGCAGGAGATTATGAGGAACGCTGGGATTTCCTGGCTGGTACAGTTCCTCATCCTGCTAACACCAGGCTGTCTTTGTATTGAAAAGTGATTATTGTTATAATCACACTTGGTTATGGCAACAGAAAGAAATACTTGGGATTTAGTTTCCAGCTTTTTAGATGGAGACTTAAGCATTACATAATCCTGTTAATAAAGTGCCCCATAATTTCAAAATTTTCTGAAAGAGATGAAACCTTAAAGCCACAGTAGCATTGATTGGAGAAGTTCAATTTTCCTGTGAGCAATCTGACCCTTTATGGGTAACTTAAATACTTAGCAAGCTTAAATATTTAATGCTAAGAGAGATTTACCATTAGGACATGTTTACCTGATCTGGTAAGGTAGTTGAGAATCTACTGAAATGGGTTCATTGCTATTTAAAAAACTAAGTATTTTCTTACTTTTCCTTTTGGTATCCAATCAGAGTGGTAGTTAAATTAAATCTATAATATTGGCTATACTATAATATTGAAGGTAAAGTAGTTTATTTGTTGAGTTTCATTTTTTTTTTTTTTGTTTCCTGTATCTGTGTGTGTGGGGGTGCGGGGCACACACATCAACTGCCAAGCTCTCTCTGTATCTCAGGTAGGTGTACTCTGAAACATAAATTTCCAATTTGAGCTTTGTGAGTGTTAAGTACATCATTCTGTAATGCAGTTATCCAGGAAAGAACTCTGATGTCCTGGCCTTGAAAGTTTTAGATTTGTTGTTGTTTTTCAGGACTTGTATTGCAGTTAAATAGTGGTCACCATGGTTCTGGCTCATTGTATGACTGACTCCATTCTGTTTGGAAGCTCTAGAGCTGTGTTCTTTGAATTGACTCCTTCCAGTAGAACTTATTAGTCACTGTGGATGTTTCTGTTTCTCAGACGCTTAGATGCCAACCATATTACCTCAGTCCCTGAGGACAGTTTTGAAGGGCTTGTTCAGTTACGGCATCTTTGGCTGGATGACAACAGCTTGACGGAAGTGCCTGTGCGTCCCCTCAGCAACCTTCCAACACTACAGGCGCTGACCTTGGCCCTCAACAACATCTCAAGCATCCCTGATTTTGCATTCACAAACCTTTCAAGCCTGGTGGTTCTGTATGTGACCGACTCTTTTATTACTATGTATTTGTGTTAATTTGGGGGCAAGATGGGTGTCTTATGATAACTTATAAAAGTGGCCCAGTGGTGCTATTTCTGGACAGTTAGTATTTGGGTGGATTGCCTTTGGTAAACACAAACATGCTAACTTCTTGAATAATGTCTAATCATAGATGTTGAGTCCTTCAAAAAAAAAAAAATAGCCACTTGTAATCACCTTTTGAAAATAATTGGATCATTTACCAAATACCTGTTTTGTAACTTTATATAACCATTGTTTCTGTCCTAACATTGAATTTGTTTATCCAATGTTAAAAGAAGGGTCAATGTTAAAA
The DNA here is from genome assembly GCF_943737965.1 of Phodopus roborovskii. Taxonomy (NCBI): domain Eukaryota; kingdom Metazoa; phylum Chordata; class Mammalia; order Rodentia; family Cricetidae; genus Phodopus; species Phodopus roborovskii. Next base: position 5,537,495 of record NW_026126417.1, on the reverse strand, counting down.
GAGGAGAAACTGTTTTGAAATGCTCAGAGAAATAATTTCAAAGGATGTTTTGTATTTTTTCACTTTTTGGCTCAGAAAGTTCTTGATTTTCTATGCCTTTCATAGTAAGACATAATATAGTCTCATTTCATTCATTCATTCCCCCCCCCCCCCCCCCCCCGTTTTTTCAAGGTAGGGTTTCTCTGTCTAACAGCTCTAGCTGTCCTGGAACTCAATATGTAGACCAGGCTATCCTCAAATACACAAAGATCCACCTGCCTCTGCCTCCTGAGTGCTGGGATTAAAGGTGTGTGCCACCACCTCCTGGCTTTCCTTTCTTGGCAGTCTTATTTCTTTTAGAATCTATTTTCATCTTCAGGGCTGGAAACTCCATAATACTGCCTTCTCACCTCAGAGAACTTACCTGTGCTCTGCTTTACATGAAGGAGCAGCTATTCTAAAGTTTTATTTCAATATCAAGTAATCTTCTGTGTGTTGCCATTTTCTGCATTAGATTTCCCCTAATGTAGGTATTATGTGTTCAGGGAGTCTGTGTAATCAGTCACTGACAGCTTTTTGTAATTGAGTATGGAAATGTTTAGCTACATTGCTTTCAACCATACCAGTTTAAAACATTAAGCTTGGAACAGTTGCATTTGGGAAATGTGAATGTCACTTTGGTACTCGGTTTTCCATAGGCATCTTCATAACAATAAAATTAAAAGCCTCAGTCAACACTGCTTTGATGGACTAGATAACCTGGAAACTTTGTAAGTACATTTATATTTTGTACAATCTCATTGTGATTGGTTCAGTGCAGCCTTAAACATAACTGCAGTTAAAGGGAAGATGTTGTTGAGGATAGCTCATTTTTAATTCGCTTCAATTAACAACTCAGTTTTCACCATCCAATAACCCACTTGTGAAAAATAGTTTCAGTTACAATTCAAAAGTAATACTTAAATGTGAACTTCAAATTCCCCTTCCCCAAATATATATTAAAATCAGCTCCATCTGCAGAGTTCTTTCTCAGATGTTAATTTTGGTAAATTTGTGACAGTTTAGGAGCTTTGACATTTCAAAAACCCAATTCTGTTTGGGATAGTATGTTATTTACTGTTAGTTTTCCTCCATGATTTCAGTAGCCCAGGTAATTGTTTACATTGGGATGGAATAGTGTGTCTGCTTTATACACCAAAATGGAAAAATTTGCATGATGCTGTGTTCCCACTAGCTGAAGAGGAATGCCTGGCTCTTTGGGCTGAACATTGTTCCAGTCTTAAACTAACAGACCTTGTATAGCTGTGTGTCATTGAGACTAAACTGAATGTTTTTGTTGTTTTATTTTATGTACATTAGTTGCTTTATTACCTATATCCAAAGATGCATGATGGTTACTATTGTGATAGAGTAAACAGATTCAGAGAATGTCTCCTTTGGATGCCCAAGACCTAATTGGAATACTTAATATCGGTAGTATTTTGTTGAACTGGAATTTCTAGTTAACTGTGAGCTATTGAAAAGACTTCAAGTTTTATAGGATCTTAGACAACCTTCCTGACAAAGCAAATAATAGACACCAGTGGATATTTGAGTTAAAACTGGAAGAAGACAGCTCTAAACTCAGGTGTCTTCTGCTAGCAATAAAAACTAGTTAATGCTATTCAAATTATATTAAAAGTACATCTCTTCTTCCCCGTCAATTTAGTTTTTATTTGCCATTTTCCCTTCTGTGTAGAAAAGGGAAATAATAGATTTTAAAGGAGCATAACTTTTCATTTCTCTTCTCTCTCATTCTGAAATTAGCCACAATAACCATATGCCATCATGTTCTTTATGTTAAGTGAAATTAAAATTTAGTCATTCTCAGAACTAGATCTGCTTTTTACAGACCACCGTGGCTTAATCTCTCCCTAGTGACTATACCATTGTCAGTAATTCTTGACCTGCATGAGAGCAACACTGGTCTTTCCATTGCTTCTCATTTCAAGTTCTTATACCAGAATTGCAGGGAGCTGCTGTCCACTAAAAGGAAACCTTCAGTTTCATACCCTTGTCACCTACACATGGACACTCAATAAATTCTACTTGATGGCAAATTTTCCCAAAAAATGACACAAGATTCATGTGTTTAATCCTTCACTGGCCATGGGATCTCACAATTCTCTGAGCTTACAAAGTTATTAACCTAAAAGCACAAAGATAACTTTTCCTATTTAATATTCTCTTAATATCTGTAAATTAAATTAAGCTCCTATAGGGTTTTGAATGACAATGTACTTGGGAGAAAAAGATTGCTAACTACAGGTTGTGATTGTTAACATATATTTATACCAGAATGTCTTATGAATGATAGCTAATCACTATTCTAAGATATTTTCTTCTATTTTTCCCCTAGGGACTTGAATTATAATAACTTGGATGAATTTCCTCAAGCTATTAAAGCCCTTCCCAGCCTAAAAGAGCTGTAAGTATTGCTTTTTCTCTTTATACTGAGCATCCTGAAACTCACAGTTAAATGCTCTAGTAATTAGGTCTTGGAGCATCTTCTTCTCATTACCTGTATCTGTAATACACACAAACACATGCACAGTCCACAGATCAGACTGTATTAGCCAGCACAAATGGTTGTGAGCATAGATTATTGTACAGTATTAGATGCTCTGAAATTGAAAGGTAGGAGGTACAGTCTACCTGGAGGAACTTGTAGTCTTAGCCTCATTAGAAAGGCAAAGCATGAATATCAGCAGATAACTGTTCCCATATAGAAATCAGCTGTGAATAACTAAGACAGAAAGATCTCATGGAAGCCTGGGGTCGGGTCATTGGAAGATAAATCACTGAAAGAAAGGAATTTGACCAGACTTAAAGGGTGGGAAAATTTAAATAAGTGAAAGGGACGAGAAAGCATCTGGAGGCTGGGTTTGTCTTGAAAGGAGATAGGAATGAGTATGGCCCAGAGATTATGCCACAAGTTGAAAACTCAATAGTGCAGAGGTAAAATACAGGCCTCTGTGCTGGAGATTTGGAGCTTATTTCACCATAGATCTTCATGCTGTGAAGTTCTTAGATGGTGAAGCAACAAGGGACCAATAAAATACCAGGCTAAGGAGAGGGTTTAAAAAGAATGAAGTAAAATCCTATAAAAGATGACATGGAATTCAAAATTGAGGTTTCTCAGTTTTAATGAGTTTATGTTAAGCATTGTCAGTTTTGGTTTATGTAATGCTGAACAGCAATGGGCACTCTAGTTTTAACTTGTTTCCCAAGTGTTTTTCTCCTATCTTTCTAGGGGATTTCACAGTAATTCCATTTCTGTTATCCCTGATGGAGCATTTGGTGGTAATCCACTGTTAAGAACTATGTAAGTATTTTTTTAAAGTTTCTTTGAATATAAAATCACATGCAGCTATGTCTAGAAATACCAGGCATCTGCATCAGAAGTAAAAAAAAAAAAACCTCAGGCTTTCTGATATATGGACACAGGGAGCATAGATTTAATCTCAGAGTACTCATAAGCATATGAAAACATTGCCTCTTTTGGATATTTTCACAGCCATTTGTATGATAATCCTCTGTCTTTTGTGGGGAACTCAGCATTTCACAACCTGTCTGATCTGCATTCCTTGTAAGTATTGTGCAAGTTTAAAACCACACCTTAATTTTTATACAGCTTGTTAAATAAAAAACAAGAATTAATATTGTTGTAGCTTCAGAAAACAAATACCTTTTCCCTGACCTCTGTGATATTTCAAAAGATAGCTCCAACAATTTATAATATTCTTATTCATGTGAGCACCTGACCAAATTACCACATTTTAAAGAACTTTCCAAGAGACAAAATCAGTTACACACATTTATAATGTTGTAATTTCAAGATTAAGAATTGAAAATACTATGTAAGAAAAAAAATTTTTTTTTAATTAATATCTTTCTCTTCCCAATTTCTTAGAGTCATTCGTGGTGCAAGTCTGGTGCAGCGGTTCCCCAGTCTGACCGGAACTGCCCGTCTGGAGAGTTTGTACGTGGGAGGCTTTAAAGGCGGGGCCGTGTAAAGACAGCATTGCAGTCCAGTGTGCTGGCAGAGGGCCAGTGCTTTCTAGTGATGGCGATAGGTTTATGATCACTCTTTCAAACTCCTTCTGTGACCATCAAGTTGAGGTCATGCAACTCAGACAGAGTACAGCCTCCATTGTGGACAGATGTGAAAGGTTGCTGAGAACAGAAGTAGCAACTAAATGACTAGTTAGAAGCAGATCTCCAGAAATTCAAAAGCAGAATCAAATGAGCTAGATCATCCAAAAAAGGAAGAGATGCAATGTATGAAAATAAGTGTCAGATTTCTCAGAATTGAAACTTTCATGAGCACACTAGAAATACTAAATTTTATATATATTAATGTGGCATACAGATGATCAAATGTAGATAAGAATCATGTGTTTGTAATGGGATGGGGATGTGGAATGTGAGACATTTGGAAAATTATTTGTATAAGATTTTAAAATGGTTGGGCATTGGTAGTCCATGCCTTTAATCCCAGCACTCGGGAGGCAGAGATAGGCAGATCTCTGTGAGTTTGAGGCCAGCCTGATCTACAGAGCTAATTCCAGGACAGGTTCAAAAACAATACAGAGAAACCCTGTCTTGAAGAAAAAAAAAGAAAAAAAGAAAAGCAAAAAACCCCAAAAGATTTTAAAATGACAAACTCTTGAGCCCCTGTATTTGTGGCTATGGAAAGGCTCCTAGTGAGTGGTCTGTGAATGGAGTATAAATGCACTAAGATTTCGTTGTCAGCCTTTAAGATATCCATCCATCTTGAGCCTGGAGTAGCTCAGGGCTATTATCTGTAGGAGTTGTATTATGGTGCACTATTTAAGTGTTAAGATTTCCATGTAGGGAATAAAAGAAGTTGGGAAACACTAAGAGTGCCAACTTGGTCCTTAAGGTAATTTGTACATGTTGAGAATGTTAGACCAGATAGTGTGAGGAGAGTCCAGGAAAGAGGTCAAAATGCACAACAGTGAGGTCATGGTCAAGGCCAGGGACTGGATACACTAGCTAACTGTGCTCCAGGCATTCAGTCTATGTTGGAGTTCTTATGGAACAAGGGCATGGACAGATTCTTTTACTGTTTTCTTTCTGAAATACTGAAACATTTCACCCTTGATAAGCATAGCAGAATAAAAAAGGAAAAAAAAAAAAAAGAGGAGAGGAGGGGTCAGATAGTAGAATGTTATATTAGAAGAGATAGTTGAAACTGCTTGATTGACTACAAATGTGAAAAGAGGCAGAGGGGAGAATGGGAATATTTCAGAATGCTGAACTGGCTGACAGGGAGGAAAGGCAGGGATGTAATTTGCAGTTGGGTTCAGGGGTGGTATCAAATGTGTTAAGTGTGAGAAAAGATGGCAGGCTGTGAGAAATCAAGTCTGTTACCTGGACAGTGTTAACATCCTGTGCCACAGGCCTTTGTCACTGTTGTGAAGATGTTGTATTGAGAGTTAGTTCACCTTCCCACGTGCCTGCCTTTAGTTGGTAGCTAGGCAGTGGGGTGCATAGGCACATGTGCACTGATGTACAATGGATCATTCACTTTCTGTATGTAAGAGAAATTTTTCATTTACTATCCCGACTTGAACTGCCTCTTAGATGAACAATTGTTTTTCCACAGAACCTTGACAGGGACAAAGATAAGCAGCATACCTGATGATCTGTGCCGAAACCAAAAGATGCTGAGGACTCTGTGAGTTGGGTTATTCTCTCCTTCTTCATATACTTTTGTTTTATGTGCTTTACAGATGTTCACTTATTTTGAGTGAACTGTGTTCATAAAGTGTTTGGATGTATGATTATTTCTTGTTTGTCCCTTTCATATAAGTAAGTACTTCTTCACAGGGTAGGGGTATGCATCTGAATTTGATTTTTAGAATTGTGTATTATGTTGTTATTTATTATTGGTGTTGCTATTTTATTTGGAGGAAAGTAAACTATGAGGCTAATTAGTTGTTATTCTGGTTTCCACTTGGGGCTCACCCCACACACACACACACATTTTCTCTTTCATCCATAATTAAGCAGGTCCTAAAGCATTGCTTTCTTGAGTCAAAAGTGAACTAATTGTAGCTTTCACAAATTTGTAAGCTGACCTAGAAATTAAAAATGAAGGTGTAGAACTCTCACCAGAACAAACAATTAGATACTGATTTGTGAGTAAGTAAAGGAGGTAACAAGAAAATAAATGATGGATTGAGTAACTACATGTTATAGTGGATTTTCTAACTTATACATGATGACTGTGATTGGGGGAAAACCCAGTGATACCAAAAGTTGACTACTCTGAGGTAATTTCATATAAATGATCTAAAAGATGTAGCCAAGCATTCTAATTAAAGAACAGCATAATATATGAGGTAAAAATGTAGTGGAAGAATATAAATTTTCTAAAAATCTTGTAGCTTTACTACTCAGCATAGACTTTATGCACGTGTATAATTTATATATGTTGCAGAACTTAATATATTTAACATATTTTATATTATCTACATTCAACCCTGTATCCTTTAACTTTATAACTCTTAAGTCATCAGTAGAGGCCTACAACCTTCAGAGAAAACCAAGCTTGTTTTTCTTGCCCACCTATCCTCTTTGGATGTTTTAGTGTTGCTTTCAATGCTCTAGGCACAGCACTTTTAGTGTAGTACTTTAATAATGATATTAAGTTGTTCTGTTGTTTTCAGAGACTTGTCTTACAACAATATAAGAGACCTTCCAAGTTTCAATGGTTGTCATGCTTTGGAAGAAATGTAAGTTGGCTTTTGACTTACTCTATTTTACTGTTAATTCACCAGTCATTTCCTATAATGAATTATTGTAAGAAATCATAAATTCATATAGTTGAGTGAGTGTTCCTGTAAATAAAATATCTTGTGTCTAATGTGTTACTCCGCTCCCTTGTCCTCTCTTTCCCCCCTCTCCTCCTCCTCTCCCCTCCTCCCTCCTCTCTTTTTCTCCTCTCATATTTTTTTCCTCTTCCTCCTCTTTTTCTCCCTCGCATTTCCTTCCAATGCTACTTGTCATGCCTGGCCTTAAATCTTTTCTCACTAGTCATCTTTCTTCTCTCCCCTCTAAGTAAAATGGGTGGAAATTTAGATAGGGTCCTAGGTAACTTCCAGTATAACTTGAGATGAACTATCAGTTAGTCTAAGTTTTTCATTTTCTAAGTAAATTATGGATTTTACTTTCAATAAGATCATTACATTTGAAAAAAAATTCATGTAGAACATTTCTCAACATAGAATTTTTTCCTTCTTGTTTACTAATCTCTCTCTACATTCCCTCTCTTCTCCCATGTTTTATTTTATTTTAGTTCCTTGCAGCATAATCAAATCCACCTAATAAAGGAAAACACTTTTCAAGGACTATCATCACTAAGGATTCTGTAAGTTTGTCTATGATTATTAAAGATAAAAGCTTCATCAAGCTATAAATTTATATTTCATGTTGTCTTAGGTTTCCTTCTACTATGGTAAAATACCCTGGTACAAGGAAGAAAAGATTTCTTTGGCTCAGAATTCCAGGTTGTGGTTACTGCAGGGAAGTCAAGGGGGCAGGGACTGAAAGAGGCTACTCCCATGATATCTTAGTCCAGTCCCATTACATCCTAGTCCAGTCCTATTATATCACATCCCAGTCCCATTACATCACAATCCAGTCCTATTACATCACAGTCCAGTCCCATTATATCACAGTCCAGTTCTATTACATCATAGTCTAGTCCCATTATATCACAGTCCAGTCCCATTACATCACAGTCCAGTCCCATTACATCATAGTTCAGTCCCATTATATCACAGTCTAGTCCCATTACATCACAGTCCAGTCCTATTATATCACAGTCCAGTCTCATTATATCACAGTCCAGTCCCATTACATCACCGCCTAGTCCTATTACATCACTATCCAGTCCCATTACATCATTGTCCAGTCCTATCACATCACAGTCCAGTTCCATTACATCACAGCCCAGTCCTATTACATCATAGTTCAGTCCTATTACATCACAGTCCAGTCCCATTACATCACAGTCCAGATCACGTGACATCACAGTGCAGATCACATTACATCATGTCTCCACAGTCACACTGCATCCATGGTCCAGGTCACATTACATCACATCTAGGTATCATTACTTCACAGTACAGAACAGGTAACATTCATAGTCCAGGGCCGAGGGATATTAATGGATGCCTGACCTACTAGTCTTCTTCACTCTGCAGTCCAGGACCCTCTATGCAGGAAGTGGTACCACCCACAGTGAGTGGTTCTTCACACTTCATCAGGTTGGCCTCTGGGTGTGCTCATAGAGAATCCCCTAACAGCACACCCAGAGGCCAAACTGATGGAGACAATCCCTCACCGACACTCCCTTCTGAAGTGATTTCATATTGTGTCAAGTGGACAGTGAAAACTGTCACAATGATTTCCATGTTGCTAATAATGCTTAAAACATGTCTGATATCTTATAAACATCATTTAGGTAAAGACCTTGCGATACTTTATAAAGAATCTACTCTTGGTACTTTTCATCATAGCTCATTTATGACATCAGGTATCAACCAGTGAAATGTTTATAATTTCAAAGAAGGAACTTGTTTGTTTTCAAGTTCCAGGGCTTCATTAGAGCAAGGTTGGGCTGACCCAGTCCCTGTGCTCTGCAGCTTGCCTCCTGTGGCTGTGAATATTGTGGAAACACAGCCAGGCCTCTCATTGAAATAACAATGCAAGCTGCTTTTCTCCTGCTGTGACACAATTGAGCAGTAGCAACAGAAAGCATGTGATCCAGAAAGGGAAAAGATCTACTCTTTGGCATTCTGCAAAGAGAAATTGATTGGCCCTGTTCTGGAGCACCTGTCTTGTCAAATATAGTTCATTCAGAGCATTTGTACCCATTTTAAACAATTAAAATTTAAATGCATATCTGTGCCTGGGGCTGTACTAAGCCTGAGAATATGGAGGTGACTAAGTATAGAAAATAATGCACTCAGCTAATGCACAATTTTTAAATATAGAAAAGATTTGAAAAATTGACACTGAGGAGAAATTATACCTCCCGAATCTGCTTTTCTAGTGGGTTCCCTTTAAGAAATAAAACAGGCTGGAGTTGTGGTTTGGTGGCATCGTATGTGCTTCCCAGACACAAGGCTCTGAGTTCATTGTCCAGGGCACAGGGCCAGCTCCTTTCTGCTATCACGTTTAAGAGCACTGATAAGTGACAACTGAAAGCTGGTCATTTCATAATTTCTGTATCCAGGACATGTATTATGAATTTATTCAGTCTCCTAATTGATGTTAAGGTCCAATTTAAATATGACACTATTTCTCTGATTTGTTAGTGCTGTGGTATCAGAATTTTTCAGGGTGTGTTCTGTAAAGTAGGGCTAGCTCTAACATTGATAGGTGTTTTATTTCCTGCTTTGAGAAGGAAAGATATCGGAAGCTCTTTTGAGCGCTCTTGTTTGCTTATTGATTATTGGTCTTCTCTTGGGGCCTTACAAGTAGCCTTTGAGAAGGCAAACAATATGAAGCCCATTTATTTATTTTTTTTTAAGCTTTGTCAGGACTTGGGCTTTTCCTGCCCTGGTTAATAATATCAAAGGCGATACCATATCATTGCTATTTTGGAACTGGTACCAGAATGATAAAGTGAGAAAATTCACAACTGGTTTGAAAGGGATGCCAGCTGCAATTAATGCAATAGGGAACATATTCTAAGGAGGCTGTTGTAAAAGAGAGGCAGTGACTGTGAACATTTGAAAAGTGTTGTTAGGCAAGATGGAAGGTCTGGTTAAGGGCTATTGTGTTACTACCTCATATCATAAAGTGTAGTCTGAGTAATTGACTGGAGCTCTGAGAGTTTATTTGAAATAATTAACATAGTGCTCTTGTGATTGCAGAGATCTTAGTAGAAACCTAATCAGTGAAATTCACAGCAGAGCTTTTGTGAAGCTGGGGACAATTACTAACCTGTAAGTATATGGAAGGCATGCACAGTAGTGTCATGTGTAGTAAATGACCTACAAAACCTGGGTCAGATCGAAACATTTATTTAGTCCTTTCTTTATGTAAATACTAAGCTATGATGATATAGTGACAGCTTCTTAGATGTCTGAGATCTATGCTAGATCCATCTTTTTAATACATCTAAGCCTCATTTTAGCTACCTAAAATATGCCTAAAAGTTTTCTAGTATTATACATTCGTGGGATAAAATCATATAGTCATAAATACCTAATATTTATTATGTTAATACATATGCACAGATTTTTCTTTTATATTTACATGTATTTTCTGTGTGCACTTGTGCACATGTGTTTGTATCGTGTGTATGTGGAAGTTAAAAGACAGCTTTGGGAGTGGGTTGTCTCCTACTGTGGATTTGGGGGATTGAACTTAGGTTGTCAGGTCTCACAGTGACCCTACTGATTGAGCTGTCTTGGCAGCCTGATGGAGAGGTGTGCATGTGATTTGAGTCTCAGGGAGTTAACTTGAAGTGTCTTTCACATTTCAGGGATGTAAGTTTCAATGAATTAACTTCATTTCCTACGGAAGGCCTGAATGGGCTCAATCAACTAAAACTTGTGGGCAACTTCAAGCTGAAAGGTGCCTTAGCAGCAAGAGACTTTGCTAATCTCAGGTGTGTTTGTTTGTGCCCACTCTTCCTTCTCTTTGTTATTGTAGGCACCAAATTACTGAGCCTCCTATTTTCCTCTCCCACTGGGGGGTCCAGATTTTTCTGGTGGGTTGTAATTTAGGAGTATTTTTTACCTCTACCCTTGCAAATTTGGTGAAAATAGAACACTAGCACTATCTCATAGTTGTGAAGAACATAAATTAAGCTCTGGAGACTCTCAGAAAAATGTCAGATTTTTTTTTTTTTAAAAAAAAAAATAGACTTGTCATTAGCAACAAGGTACTGGAAATGTCCTAATTATGAACTGACAGGAAGCTGGCACAGTGTCATCACCTGTCCTAGAGACTGCAAATTTGTAGGGGTTCATTAGACATATCAGACAAATGGCTTGAGAATATTCTTATACAAATAGAGAATACGTTCACTTCATTTATATGTGCAAAACTACAGGTTACCTGGGGTATTGGTTTTAAATAAACTATCCATTTCCTATGATACACTGGGCATGGTTCAGGCACATACAAAAGGATCAGTGAGATATTTAAGTTGCTGCGTAGTTATGAAGTTTTAATATATGGCTTGTTTGCATCTGGATATTAGGAAACAACTCATAAAAGGGAGGCCCTTCAGCTGTGTTCTTGAGGATTACCAGAACTCTTCTCAATGATGAGGGCACTGGTCTGGGAAGGGCACATAGCCAGCTGAAGGCATGTGCCAGGCGTTTCTGGTGCCTTAGCTGGGGTTCAGTGTTTTTGCAGGACTAAAGTCATGTCTGCGAATCTGATATTCAGTGTGTGTTTTACAATTCTTTTCCCAGGTCTCTATCAGTACCATATGCTTATCAGTGCTGTGCCTTTTGGGGGTGTGACTCTTATGCAAATTTAAACACAGAAGATAACAGCCTCCAAGACCACAGTGTGACAAAGGAGAAAGGCAAGTGTGTGCACTCTGAGAAATAGAGACCTCCCTAAGGGATTAATCAATCTGTCTGTGTTGTAATCAGTTTGAAAAGGATCAGAGTGAAATCTGTGAGGAAGTAGCTAGCATTTACTGTGTTACCTTCATTAAAAAAAAAGAATATTTTATGTATTCTTTGACAATTTCATACATGTATAGAACCGATCTTGTTCATATCCAACCCTAATGTCCTCCCCATTCTCCCTGGCTCGCTACCCCCAGTACTTTTTACCAGCATCTTTAATGTTCAACCTCATCTTATACTAGTCACATAGAAGAAAAACTGCAGGGAAATTTGGACCTTTTGAACTGTGTATCATTTGAATTTGATGTACTTTGTTTTGTATTCAGGGGCCACTGATGTAGCTAATGTCACCAGCACTTCTGGGAATGAAGAACATAGCCAAATAATTATCCACTGTACACCTTCAACAGGTAGTACCCAACCTATGTGGCTTCAATTTCTGCCTTTAAGTAACACTGGATAAATAGACCTAAAATATTTGGGGATGGATGTGATTTCCATGGGTAGAGGAGGGATTAGGTGACCTGATGAAAGCCATCTCTGCTGAATACTCTTTGGAGAACTAATAGTTTGGTAAGACTTTGGGGTTCAGCAGGGATGTGCTCAGGTGTGTGTGTGTGTGTGTGTGTAGGTGTCTTCATTTACCCCACCATATTTTTGTGTAAGGCTCTCTTAGTGAACCTGGAATACATTGGTTTGGCTATACCACACACATACAGTGAAATTTTCTTTCTCCATGTGACCTTACTAGATACTTAATTTTAAAAATTAAGGGCAGTTTATTTTTTAAATGAGCCAGTCTGTAATATCTTAGAAGTGGCAAGCTTATTTTGGATTTAATTGCTAAGCCACACCATGTGAACCAAGCTATTCTCCAACTGTCTTTCATTGTACCCTTTCTCACTTCTAGGTGCTTTCAAGCCTTGTGAATATCTACTGGGGAGCTGGATGATCCGCCTTACAGTGTGGTTCATTTTCCTGGTTGCCTTGCTTTTCAACCTGCTGATCATTGTAACAGTGTTTGCCGCATCTTGCTCGTCACTGCCTGCCTCCACACTCTTCATAGGCTTGATTTCTGTGTCAAACTTACTCATGGGCATCTATACCGGCATCCTTACTTTTCTCGATGCTGTGTCGTGGGGCCGATTTGCCGAATTTGGCATTTGGTGGGAGACTGGCAGTGGCTGCAAGGTAGCTGGGTCTCTGGCGGTCTTCTCTTCAGAGAGCGCCGTATTCCTGTTAACGCTGGCAGCTGTGGAGAGAAGCTTATCTGCAAAGGAAATAATGAAAAATGGGAAAAGCAGTCACCTTAAACAGTTCCGGGTTGCTGCCCTCTTAGCTTTGCTGGGTGCTGCAGTGGCAGGCTGCTTCCCCCTTTTCCACAGAGGGGAATATTCTGCATCTCCCTTGTGCTTGCCATTTCCTACAGGAGAAACACCATCGTTAGGATTTACTGTGACCTTAGTGCTATTAAACTCACTGGCATTTTTATTAATGGCCATAATCTACACTAAACTGTATTGCAACTTGGAGAAAGAAGACCTGTCAGAAAACTCACAGTCTAGCATGATCAAGCACATTGCTTGGCTGATCTTCACCAACTGCATCTTTTTCTGCCCTGTTGCATTTTTCTCATTTGCACCATTGATCACGGCAATCTCCATCAGCCCCGAAATAATGAAGTCTGTTACACTGATATTCTTCCCATTGCCTGCTTGCCTGAATCCAGTCCTGTACGTTTTCTTCAACCCAAAGTTTAAAGAAGACTGGAAGCTACTGAAACGGCGTGTTACTAGGAAACATGGATCTGTTTCGGTTTCCATCAGCAGCCAAGGTGGTTGTGGGGAACAGGATTTCTACTATGACTGTGGCATGTATTCCCACTTGCAGGGTAACCTGACAGTGTGTGACTGCTGTGAGTCATTTCTTTTGACAAAACCAGTATCCTGCAAACACTTAATAAAATCACACAGTTGTCCTGTGTTGACAGTGGCCTCTTGCCAAAGACCAGAGGGCTTTTGGTCTGACTGTGGCACTCAGTCAGCCCACTCTGACTATGCGGATGAAGAAGATTCCTTTGTCTCAGACAGTTCTGACCAGGTGCAGGCCTGTGGACGAGCCTGCTTCTACCAGAGTCGTGGATTCCCTCTGGTGCGCTATGCTTATAACCTACCAAGAGTCAGAGACTGAACTACTGTATCTGTAACCATTTCCCCATCAACCAAATCACAGTGCTCATAGAATGAGCTGTCTGTCTTTTGACCTTTCATCTGGGAAGCACTTCTGTAACCACTGCCTGGTGTCACTCAGAAGAGGAGGGAGGTGGCAGTTTATTTCTCAGACCAGACATTTATGAAGAATGGGTGCCTAAATTATACATTGTTGAAGAAAAAAATGCAATGTCCCAGTGATATGTGTTCTATTTGAAATAAATACAACTTAAAAATGATTTGATGTGTGGCATAGCAAAATAAAATTGGTGGTTTCATTATGATTCATCAGGTGTAAAGTTCAAACTATTTTGGAATTAAGCACAAGATAAAGGACAGCTGTTAATATTTTTAATTGAAAATGTGAATTTATAAAACTGAGAAAAAGCCTTGTTAATTTTACCTAATGTTTCATCATTAATCTCAGGATGACTTACTTCAGGGCCAAAAAAGGGATTGTCTCCCAGTTAGAGCTATGAGAATTCAAACAAGCATTACCTTCATGTGTTTTCTATGACCATAAATCAAATGTTTTATTCAAATGATTGATAAATCTAAAACCTGAAGATGTTTTAAAGATAATATTAACAGCTGTTAGATTTTTTTTAAAAATAGAATATTTTTTGGTTTTGTTTATTATACAGTGCTTTGGTGAAATCACACTGATTTTTTTCCCCCCTCACTGTTGTACAGTCACAGTTCTAGGAAAAAGCAAGAGGCTAATTGCTATGTGGGTTTAGAAAGATGACAAACTACTAAGTACTATTGAGGTTGTAATAAAATCCAAGGGGTTTGATGCCTCTATGTAGTGTTTCCATTAATAGACACTTCCTAATGTCATTGTCTGCAGTGACATTTCCAATTTTGTTGACATGTTTTCTGTGGTGTGGATTATACAGGAAGTAAATTTGGGTAATTTTTTGTAATTGGAAGAAATTGGTAGTAATCATGACACAAAGCACTTACATTTATTTTTTAGTGAGCTAGAGCCTCCTATGCTGTTATATGAGAACTTTCATTCGTTTATCCCATCCCCGAATTTTTTTTTTTTAAAGCCCATTCTGTATCTCAGATGCTATGTTTTTGTTAAACAAGACATATACTAAGAGTGGGTGGATCAAAACTAGTCTGTGTCTTTACATTTTTTTTTAACTGACTTGATTCTTACCTATAAGATTCTAATGTGTACCCATAAGGAGACTTAACACTGTGTTAAGTCAGTAGCAAACTCACTGCCGTGTTAGTTATCCTGGTTAAACAAAAACTTAAGCTAGATTGCAGTTTGATGATTAAACTGTACATACTGTGCATATAATGAATTTTTATCTTATGTAAATTATTTTTAGAACACAAGTTGGGAAATGTGGCTTCTGTTCATTTCGTTTAATTAAAGCTACCTCCTAAACTATAGTGGCTGCCAGTAGCAGAATGTTAAATTGTGATTTATATACATGTTTTGTGTGTGTGTGTGTGTGTGTGTGTGTGTGTGGTTTTTTTTTTTTTTTTTGGTATTGTAAATAGTCTTGGTTGTACATTGTCAGTGGAATAAAAATAGAATCTTTGTATATCGAAATCATGTAGTGTGTATAAAATGTGGGAGGGTTTTATTTACTGTGTGCTGTAATTTTGTAAGTTCATCTATTTACAAATTAAATAAAATGTATATTTACACATCTGATAAGTATTCAGTCATGACTTGGTAAGAAAATCCCAATTAAAAGGCTTCTTTCCTAAAATTCAAGTTATTGAAAACTATTCATTTTGTTTTTTTAAGAAATAGGCCAGGCATGATGGTGAATGCACTTGGGAGGCAGAAGCAGGTAGATCTCTGTGAGTTCAAGGCCAGCCTGGCCTACAGAGAGCGTTCTCGGGCAGTCAGTGCTATGTACACAATGTTTTAAATGATTACATGTTTCTAGAAAGCAATGTAATATTTCTTAATTTATAACCAGATATGTTACTGAATGTATTTAGTGTTACATAGGGTTACTAAAAATTTTAAGTAGAGGATATTAGAAGAACTGTTGGAAATAACTACTGGAAAACACACTTTTCATCTATAAAAGTCTAGGACAATGTACTGAAGTTTACAAGTATCCCAAATCTGAACCCCAGATAATACTATTAATTAGATCTTTAAAGGCAAAGGATTAACAACCTAAATGACACTAAATGCAGTCTCTTGCCTAGATGCTTAGGAAAACTGTCATTTTTCAAATGAGAAGATAGTGAATTTAAGTAAATCCTTGAAACAGGTAAGATCCAAACCAGAATCAAATTCTCTCTGTGCTTATATTTTATCTTATGAGCATGGGTATATGCAGGCGTACTCTTGCCTAGAGACAACCTTGCTTGCCATCTTCAAGGAGGCTGTCCACCTCCACTGGGACAGGTCTTTCACTGATTAGGCTAGACTGGCTGGCCCAAGTTTGGGCCACCACAGCCAGTAGTTTCAAGTGGGTTCTGGGAATTGAATTCACATCTTCATGCTTACAAGGTGGGTACTTTACTTTCTGATTCCAACCCCCAGTTCCATTCATCCTAATTCTGGATATGGTAGTGAGTTTATGCTAGCTCTGAATGTTGGCAATCTCTATAGCAAAAAGTACAGTATAATTACCCCTCATCTATGCCCATTACAACTTTGACAACTGCCCATAGCACATAATAAATCTTGCATCTTCACATTCGTTAAGCTTTCTCTTAGATTATTTTGAGGTAAGCTAAAACATCATATTACTTCATCTGTTAATACTTCAGTATGTGCAAAAAGACATTTTTAAGGTATATCATAAAATTTATAAAGCTAACTGACAAAGGAATTGGTTTTGTAATATAGTTACATATTTTTAAGCAAAGTAAATTTTACAGTAAGTTCCCAGGGCAAAAAAAAAAAAAAACTGATTGACAGTGATTATCAAGAAGATATTAAGTCCATACCCTGTAACTTAAGGTGAGAGCTAATTTATATATATACATTGTATAATCCTACCCATCATGACTATTGCTTCTCAGCCCAAGTAATGAAAAGCACCATAAAAATAGATCATGGAAGGGACTTTTTACATTCAAAAAACCATCACAGTACGCCATTTAACTGTCTTGTAGATTTTAAGGTTCCAGTATTGCTAAAGCATGATGCACTTGGTGTGCCCAAAGTATCAAGGATACTTTAATAAAACATTAAGGGCATAAAGGAAGTATATAAGATTCTCACACCAGAGGTTTAATGTGGGAAATTACCAAGGTTTAAAAGGGTTTATCATTGTAGGATGCCAGGTCCTGAGGTAAAGCTGAGGATTTATTTTAAAAGTATTGATAATGGGGTAGATTATTTTGGAGAGGATTAAATGTCATTGTGGTCAAATAGTTTATTTAAACATAGTTGGCTATTTTACTCCTTGGCTCTTTGGGGGTCCACCACCCAGCTCCCAAATAAATCCACATAGTCTTATTATTATGGATGTTGAGCCTTAATTTGTCTTGTTTCTTGTCAGCTTTTTAAAATTATCCTGTCTACCTTATGCCTCTGGACTTTCACCTTTTTCTATTTCTGTATACGTTTCTTTACTTCTTATTCCGTGTCTGGCTGTGTGGTTGGTTCCCAGACTCCTCCTTCTCTTGATCATAGACCTTTCTTCCCCAGATTTCCCCTCTCTCTGCCTGCTAGCCCTGCCTAACCCTCTTCTGCCTAGCTATTGGCTTATCTCCTTTTTATTAGCCCAATCAGGTGCCTTAGGCAGGCAAGGTAAAGCATAAAAATAATTCTACTAAATAACTTTTCTTAGTTGTACAGTTGTCTTCAAACGTCATTGTTTTTACTGAAAATTTGAACAAAATAGTGTTGTACCCCAGGGTTATACAATCCTGCTAGCCTGTCATATTATAGTCAATGTGGCCGTTGCCTCTCCTTTGGGTGCTATTATTTTTACCACATCTAACTGCCCTGTCAAAAGTCTACAGATACATATTTCATCAAATTTTGTATCCTGGACCATTAAAGCTGTGCACTGTGTCGGTCTCATTTTTGGCTTATGCTGTTTCTGATGGTAGTTAGTGTCCATTGGGACCTGGACAAAAGCTGTGTTTACAAGTGTATACGGTTTTGTGAGCATGATTAAGAAGCCCAGTTTCAGTGTCTGCCAACTTTCCCTGAAGGCTTCATCTAGATCCTCAAACCCTAAAAGTAAAGTGCCTCGAGGTCCTAGAAAAATGTCTATTGCAGCACAGTTCGTGGATTTTTATTATAAAAAGAGCGAGGAATTTTAAGGTTGGTTCATGGTCTGCTCTGGTATGGACCTGCTGGAATGTGGACACAGATGCTTTAAAAGGCCAAAAAGTTCACAAGCCCTGACAAACTGTTTAAGTTGACAGGTGCTGCCAATATAGTGAAAGACTGTGCCTAAACTGGATTCTTGGTTGGATAAAGTTCTCTTTTCCTAGAATGCAGCCTGGTGTCAAAACAAAACAAAAACAAACAAAACTAATCACGATTGCTAATTTTTTATGATCGTGACCCTATATGAGGGCAAGGCTTCCCTCTTCTGCCTTTTCCTTGAAAAGAATCTGCCTTAGTGACACAGACAAGTACCGAATGGCCTTGCAGCACCACAGCAAACACAGCAGTCTGGAGGGCATCAGGACCTGGTGGGCGACCCGGAGAGGCGCGGAGCTGACGCTGTCAGTGGGAACCCGCGAGCCCTAGATGGCGGAAGCCACGCTCCACCGGCCGGACAAAACACTGTGCAGTCTCCAAGCGTCGCTATGACAACGCGGGCCAGAACCCGCGCTGATTGGCTGACGGCCGCGCGCGGCGCCTGCTGGGAGAACTCGCCTCTGGCCCCTCTCGGGCCGTTTAAACTTGGCGGGCCTGATGCGGGCGGCCGGGCCATGGCGGGCTGTCTCTCCCGTTCGGTGCACCCGCTTCCTAGCCCGCTGTAGGCCGGGCTCCCGGCCCTCCTCGAGCGCTGTCGCCGACCTCATAGCGGACTCCCGGGGCCCAGGGCTAGAGGAAGTCGCATTGACTGAGTGCTTGTCGTCGCCGCCTCTGAGCTGCAGCAACTCCACCCTGTCCCTGTTGTCTCCCCTTGGCCACCAGAGTTTTCCGTTTGGCGAGGACGACAGTGAAGGGGAGGATGAAGACGCAGTGGACGAAGATGCCCGTGAGTCAGAGGCCAAGGTGGCGAGCCTGGAAGGAATGGAGTTACCGGGGCACTCGAGGTAAACTCAAGGCCTGGCATTCACAGAGAGTCCTTAGAGATGGGATTTGCCCCTCACCCCCCCCTTACCCCCCCCCCCCGCCTCCTGCCTTCCAACTTAAAGGCTGCAAAGCACCTCCATCCTGGAGTGTTGGGCAAATTCTTACAAAGGACCATTGATTTCCCCTGAATCTTCGTCCCATTTCCCGAGACTGTCACTATTGCAATCTCACTCTCCATGGAAACTTACTGTACAGAAGCAAGCACACAAAACTTAGCTCCTCAGCAACCACATGGTTGACTCCAGAGTGCTTGTCAAAATGTGTACTAGGTACGAGGTTGTATAAAGTAGGCGCTTTTTTATAAAAGAGCTGAGTAGAGTCGCCAGCCTACTCTGCAGGGACAAGTTAACTCTTTTTTTTGAGCAGGAGCATTTAGTGGAATAGTGAATGTTCATCAAGGGGGTTATTAACACCATCTTAATACGTTTATTTACATTGATTCATTCAGCAAGCATTTACTATTTTGTCCGTACTAGTGAAGGTATTGGGGGACATAAAGGAGATATACAAAGCTTCTGCTATCGAAATGAAAGTCCATATCAATCATCTTACAGATAACAAAACTGTGGGAATACAGATAGAATTCCGAGTTGGACTGGAGAGAGAGAGAGAGAGCTCAGTGTTTACGAGGGCTAACTGCTCTTGCAGAGGACGCTGGTTCAGTTCCAAGTACCTCCTCCTTCGTGGTTCATAACCACCTGTAACTTTAGTTCCAGGAGATCTGACACCGTCTGTCCCCTGCTGGCACCTGCTTGCTTGCACTTGATGCACATATACATATACATAAATAAAAATAAACCTTTTAAAAGGGAAAGGAAGGTAATGTGTTGTTTTTGTTGTTGTTTTCAGGTCAGACTCAAGGCAAACAGCTAGTTACAAGCGGCCCAGGGTTCAGTACTCAGTTATCCTTGTCAGGTTCCCTTTTCCTATACTATATACTCATTTTGGGGTATATGGAAATAGGAGCAAAAAAACCTGTCCTTGCAGGAACATTTGCAATACATCATTTTAGGATATGTTCCTTATGTTTTCTGATTGTCAAGCCATGTCAGGCACAGTACAGGAAATAAGAAATCCATGCTAGCCATCCCATGCTTTTTGTATAGGTAGCAAGATAGCCGGCTTCAGTCCAAGTTATTCATATAAGAATTAGTAAATTAAATGTGAGCCCATACAAAATCACTCAAATGGCATGAACAACTTTGTAAGAATTAGAGGTGGCATCTGTGCATTGGTGAGGATGAAAGTCACGAAGAGTAGACAAACAAGCCACTTTTCCAGACTGCTGATAACAATAGGAAATAGGCCTTCTCTGATTAGCCTGATAGAACTTTGAATTAGAATTTCAGGAGCTTTGAGAACAGAGTGGGTTTCACATACTTTATAAGTAAATTTGAGGGGCTGGGGAGATGACTTAGCAGTTCAGAGCCCTGGCTTTTCTTCCAGAGGACCCAGATTCAATTCCTAGCACTCAAATGGCAGTTCACACTGTCTAACTCAGGTTCTCTGGGATCCAACTCCCTCACACAGACACACCTACAAAGGGATAGTTAGACTGCATCTATAAAAATGTGTTTCTTCTTAGGCACCTTCTGACTTTTAATGAAGAGCCAAATGGCCAACAGCTAGGCAGGAGAGAATAGGTGGGACTTCTGGGCAGAGAGAGAAAGTGGGAGGAAGAATCTAGGAGCAGGATTTCACCAGCAAGGTGTGAATAAATGAGTACTAGCAGGAAAATGAGTAAGCTGAATCTATGAGGTAGAAAAAATTATGTAAAGTAGTTGGTGAGGCCATTGTTTGTTAGTAAACAGTATAAAAGATACAAAGAACTAAGTATAATAAACTAGATTTGAGGAGTGAAAGAGATGGGTCTGGCAGAATGCCTGTCTAAGCATTAGATTTAAGCATCTCTCTCTCTTTCTCTCTCTCTCTCTCTCTCTCTCTCTCTCACACACACACACACACACACACACACAACTTATAAAGAAGGCTGTAGCGATGGCTCAGTGGTTAAGAGCACACATACTGCTGTCACAAAGGATCTAACCTCATTTCCCAGCATCCACAGCTGATGATCATAACTGCCTGTAACCCAGCTACAGGACATCCAAGAGGGTATTCTGGCCTCTGTTGTCACTGTACTCTTATACACATACATGTACATACAGATACATATATACACATAAAGAAATAACAAACACAGAACAGCCTAGTCTCTGGAGGTGTTTTGGATCCTGAGCAGTCTTTCGCTGGAGCCTGGTTGTTAGCTTTCCCTAAGTTCTGTGAGCTTTGTGCATCTAGCCATGTTGCTCTGCTCCTAGATTTCCTTGCCCAGAAGTCACAGAAGATGCCCATGGTGGAAATGGAGACTGACAGGAGACTGCCAAACTGGAGAGTTGTAGACACTCTAAAAAGGGAATCAGGCATATTAACTGTTCAGTGTAGCTCTTTGTAGTTCAGGCTGCATACTTAGTGCTCTCTAGGCCCTGGGCTCAATTCACAGCACCAAAATTTAGAGAAAATAGAAAAGCACATAGTAATAGAATCTGTCATTTTCTTTGTAACGTTGTACTCTAAGACAACTTTAGATTTACCAAAAAATTAAAAAGAATCTTAAAATTTTCTGTTTACCCTTTATCCAGAATCCCTGATTGTTAACACATTTGCTTAATATTTGCTCAGGATGTATGCACATGATTTTTTTTCCCATGTACTGTTTAAGGAAGTGATAGGGAAAAGGGTCTGATTAAAATTACATGTAGTAATTAGCTGTCCAAATAGGACTTTTAGGAATTAAACAAAATAAAATGATGCTTAAATTGAGACAGATAGGTTGGGTTTGGAATATTCCTATGACTTCTTAAATAGCATGGTTTAGAAATAAAGGCAGTTTGATGATAAACTAATTCAAAGATTGGCTGTAATTTTAATAGGAGCTGTGTGTAATTCACATGGATTTGTGAAAATCAAATTGTTAGAAATACCACATTTTGCTTTCATTGTACATCTAAGTGATTCTGAGTGGGAAGAAGCATTCTCTGTAGAAAGTGCTACATTTTGTTCTCTTGTAGCTGTGAGGTTGAGTCACAGGATAAACAACAGAAGCAGGTGCAATTACGGGAAAGCAGCCTGACACCGTGGGAGATGTGGTTTGTTGGCAAAGAAAAAGAAGAGCGTGGCCGGCTACAGCAGAAAGTTCTAGAGGTAAAACTAAAAAATGATCTCAATTAAATCCCGACTGAGCTACCTTTATCAGTTAAAATGTTAATGTTATTTTCCTTGAAATAATGTTTGTGCTTTTTCATGGAAGTGTACTGTATCAGTTTTAATAAATCTTATTTAGAAATAGAATTTTTTCACTAGGTACACATTTTTAATCCCAGCACTAGGGAGGCAGAGGCCAGTGGATCTCTGAGTTTGAGGCCAGCCTGGTCTACAAAGGGATTTCCAGGATAGCCAGGGCTGTTAACACAGAGAAACCCTGTGTCAAAAACAAAACAAACAAACAAAAAAGGGTGGAGGGAGGGAAAGGGTGAGGGGAAGAGGACTATTTTCTCTTTAGGAAACAAGCTAGGCATCATTAAAAAAAGGAGTCCTACTTATTCAGCAACTGTAGATATCCAAGTCTGATAATATGGTGTGTAGCATTCCAGGTTTTCTTTGTGTAAGTTAAAAGAGTAACTCGTTGGTATCAGTAAAGGATAAGCTCCAAGTTCTTTGGATTCCCAGCTCTGAAAGCCCATTATGTAAAATGGCATATTACTTACTTATAAATTATACACATATATTTTTCATACTTTAAATCATCTCTAGATTGTTTATATTATTGAATATAATGTAAATATTGTGTTAATAGTTGTTATGCTATATTATTTAGGGGATAACATAAGAAAAACTATGATATATGAGCACAGTTTTCTCCAAACATTTTTGATCAATTCTTGGTTGAACTCATAATTATGAACAGGTGATACAAAGGGCTGTGTTCTGATATGTATAAACAGGTACATACAGTGACATTTAACTAATATAAATTTAACTGTATAATGAATACACATTTTAAGAAATGATAAAGAAGCTGAGAGACAACTACCCAAAGAGCACATTCTGAAGTGAGTGTGTGTGGGCACTTGCTGTTCTCTCAAGCCATTCATGTTTCTCTGCTCTCAGCATTGCTCATGAACATTTTTTTCTGTGTGTGAATCTTTTTCTGAACTCTGTCCAAACTCAAGAAACAAATTAATTTTAGACTTGTGTAATTTGACATTTCCCAAACTCATTGTCCAATCTTTCTATCTTTTTTTTTTTTTTTTTTTTTTTTTTTTTTGACACAGAGTCTCACTTTGTAGCCCTGACTGTCCATATCACTGAATACACTTCTTTGTTCTGAGAATTTGACCAAGGGCCTTGAACATGCTAGACAAGTACTCTTGCCTTTGTGTTACACTCCCAGTCCTTATTTAATATTTTCAGTATCATTTTAAAGTGGTTTCTTGATAATATTGTATATAAAATGTATTAAATATGTATCAAAATTTGTTCACTGTGGAGATATTAGTTTATTTTCATCTGTTAGTAAACATGTTAACATAAAAATCATGAAAACTAAAGCATTTATAGTATTAGGATAATTCCTTATCAATTTTAAAATGAATTATTTCTTTGTTAAATTTCTAGCTAGGTAGACAGTCACAAATTAGGAGGCTTAGCATAACTCAAATGGTTATAGGTACCAGTCCATTTGGCTGACTCCTATTAGATGCTACTCTGTAATCTAGAATGTAAATCTGTTCCAGGACTTAAGAAAGACCTTATGGTTTGGTCTCAGGAAGGATTAATAAGAGCCCTTAGTTATAGCTTTTTCACTTGCTGGTTGACATTAGCTAAGTTATTTAAACTTCTGTTCTTCAATTTCTCCATCTATACAAGAGGGATGAAATTATACTTGTCACGGGACTTTGTAAAGATTAAATGAAACAAAGTATGAAGATGACTGATTTTGTTGTTACTGGTATTATTTGTATCATTGTCATCATGATCTTCTCAATGCTTTTAAATTTTATTTTGTATATTAATTCTACTTTTCAGACCCCAGGCAAGAGTCTTATCTTACCTTCTGAGCCTAGTCTCTTTCTCCCACCGGCCCCCAACCCCCACCCCCACCCCAGTATTGGGAGTCAAATCTAGGAACCTGTATGTGCTAGACAAAGACTCTACTGTTGACCTACACCCATAGTTTCAGTCCAGTGCCTCTTAAAAATATTTGTTCAGCTCTGAAGATGTAGCTTAATTGGTAGAATGCTTACCTAGCATCATTCACGAAGCCCTGGGGTTCTTTTCCAGAATGGCATAAACTTTACAGGTATGATGGCACATGCCTGTTTCTCAACCTGCAATTCCAGGATTTAGGAAGTGGAATTGGAGCAGAAGTTCAAGATCATCTGGGGGAGTTTAAAAAAGGAAAAAAAAAAAAAAAACAATCAGTAGAAATACTTGTCCATAATAACAAATGTATTCTTTTTGTCACATAGAAAATGAATATGGGTATATACATGTATCTGAAATATCTCAATTTTGTGCAACAACTGGTACTGTATTTTGGTTTTGCTTGTTTTTTTTTTTTTTTTTTAACACTTTGAATTGATACTAGACTGACAGTCTCATTTACTACCTTGTGGTAAAACAGAGGCCAGTGTGGTACGTTTGGCTTTGTTTGGACCCTCCCTACAAATTATTTCTTAAGAAAAAAGGAGTTACTTCAAGTCATTCTTACTCAGTATACAAAACAAGAAGTTTCTTAAATTAGAGAAAAGTGGTAAGAAAACCTGACCTGTGCAGTCATATAGAACAAGGATGAATTTTCTTTATTTTTACCTCCCAACTGCAGTGTCCCGAGGTAGCTCCCTCCACTGCCACCCCCACCCTCCACCCCTGCCATTGACTCCTCCTCCTCCTTTTCTCATCAGAAACAGTAGGCCTCTCATGCATATCAGCCAGCCATAGAATATCAAGTTGCAGTGAGGCTGTGCCCCTCCTCTCCCATTAAGGCTGGATGAAGCACTCCAGTAGGAGGGAAAAAAAGGGATCTCAAAAGCAGGCAGCAAAGTCAGAGACAGCCCCTGCTCCCACTGCTAGGAGTCTCAAAAGAGGACCAAGCTACACAACTGTCACATACACAGAGTGCCTAGTTCAGTCCCATGCAGGCTCCCTGGTTGTCAGTTCAGTCTCTGAGAGCCCCTATGAGCTCAGGTTAGTTAATTCTGTGGGTTTTCTTGTGGTATCCTTGATTATCTGGATCCTACAATCCTTCCTCCCCCTTTTCACCGGGATTTCCTGAGGAGTCTCATCCAATGTTGGCTGTAGGTCTGTATATCTGTTTCCAGCAGGTGCTGGATGAAGCCTCTCTGATGACAACTGGGCTAGGCACCAACCTATGAGTGTAGCAGAATGTCATTAGGAATCAATTCATTGACCTTTTTTTTTTTTTTTTTTTTTTTTTTCATTAGTGTTTGGTTCTACCCCAGGTCTCTGGGCTGTCAAGCCTCTGGGTCTTGGACTTCCAGGCAGTGTAAGGGGTGGGCTCACACCCATGATATGGATCTCAAGGGACCAGCCATTTGTTGGCCATCCCCACAATTGCTATACCATCTTTACCCTAACATATCTTGTAGGTAGGACACATTTTAGGTCTAAGGTTTTGTGGCTAGGTTCATGTCCCAATCTCTCCACTGGAAATCTTGCCTGGTAAGGCTAAAATTTTAACTTGGGAAAGTTGTTTACATTCTCTTGGTCTTAGATTTTTTTATCTACAAGTCAGATATTAGCAATAGAGTAGTAGTTAATAGCATACATTTGAGACATACTTTCTATATTCAAAACTTAGACTTTGAACATACTCTTCTATGCTTCAGTGAAAGGGGAGAGCAAACCTTTGGGATATGACTGAGTGTATAGAAAGCACTCAGTACAGGTTAGCTATTATTGAGTATGAAAGGTGATAATTACTATGAAAAGTTGTTTTGAGAACAAATTAAAATAATATAAAGTGTATGCCACAATGATTAAGCATTCAGAAGGGTATAATTATTTGTAAGGATTAAATCCTTTTCATGTTTTGTATTACTTGGCATTTCTTGTGCTACTGTATTACTTAACTCTGACATGACTAAGGTATTTTTGTCTGACTCTTATGTACCAGTCATACCAGGAATATCAACATATAGGCTGACCATATGAAAGCTAAAATTCAGGAAGATAGAGAAGTAAGTTGGTTGAGGCTGCAGTTAGTGGAAAAGTTAGGACAGAAATTGATTACTAATATAAGTGCCTTCTCCCATAATATCAAGATGTATTTCAAAAATACATGAATCAGCCTTATTATTTTGACAGTTTAGAGTCAGTATATTTTTTTATATCCCAGGATGTCCTCAAATATGCTAGTCATTCTGGCTGGTGTCAAACTTCCTGCCTTAC
Source organism: Phodopus roborovskii (assembly GCF_943737965.1). Taxonomy (NCBI): domain Eukaryota; kingdom Metazoa; phylum Chordata; class Mammalia; order Rodentia; family Cricetidae; genus Phodopus; species Phodopus roborovskii. The sequence continues at coordinate 5,510,901 of NW_026126417.1, read as the reverse complement.
CTTCCAAATGTTGGGATTTGGATTGTAGGCTCCAATAGTTAAGTATTTAACTATTTAATTAGTGCATACTTATACAAAGTGATGGATTTTGTAGTGAGATTTTTGTTCAAATATATAGTATGTTTCATACCCACCTCCACCACCCTGTCTTATCCCTCCTCCTCTCACTAGTTGTCTTGTCTCAAATCTCTGGCATTCTTGTTCTCTTCTTTTAAAATTAAAGGAAATTTTATGTGGTAAGTTGCACCATTAAAATTTAGCCTCATTCATGAGTTTCTGTTTCCATCAACAAGTATACTCATTTCAGACATTTTTGTTAGTTATAATTGTTTTAACTCATTAAAACTACTCATTTATAAATTTTAAACATACTTATTTTTTGAACATCAATATTATAAAAGCCAGCATATTGGACTCTGTAGTTTAATTGTATTTTATTTACATTTTTATTACTTTGAGTAATTCTTTAGCTAGCTGCTTAAATTATCTATGGTTTCTTTTAGGTTTATTTGTGTGTGTGTGTGTGTGTGTGTGTGTGTGTTGTGTGTTGTGTGTGTGTGTGTGTGTGTGTGTGTGTGTGTGTGCACATGAATACAGATGTCTGTGGAGTCCAAAAGATGGCGCTGGACATCCTGGGTCTGTAGTTACAGTTGGTTGTACTCTACCTGATATGGGTACTAGAAAGTGAATCGTATTCACTGCAAGAACATGCTTTTTTTTTTTTAATTTTTAATTTTTTATGTTTCAAGGCAGGGGTTCTCTCTTTAGCTTTGGGAGCTTGTCCTAGCACTAGATCTTGTAGACCACACTGGCCTTAAACTCATATAGATCTGCCTACCTCTGCATCCTAAGTGTTGCGATTAAAGGTATTGCCACCACCACCCAGCTCAAGAACATGCTTTTAACAACTGAGCTATCTCTCTAGCTCCATTCTTTCTATAGTCTTATTGAAATTCAGTAGTATATCAGATCACATTGGGCTTTTGAAAGAAGAGCCTACATTGGTGATGAGCAGATGGACTCAAGGGCAGGCTTGGGAGAGATTCTTATGTCTAGAATGTGAATTATATTTTAGATGGGCAAATTATTAAACAGATCTTTGGGGATTAAACCACTATGTAGCTTAATGGTGGCATTTTCTAGGTACTACTGGGTCTTCTTTAGCCTTTACACTAACTGAAAATTTACAACTATAAAACAGGCTATATGATCTGAGCAACCACCCCTGTGCAATTGTTCATTATTTGAAGACCCTTTAAAAGGATATAAATATGGCCATTCACACCTAGTTGTACATTTAAACTGTAAAACTGCTTTTAACTCTGAGGACATGGGTTTAGAGGGAAAGATGGTGGGGTGGAGATGTTAGAGAAGTGGAAAGTGGTATCAATTTCCTCTCTTTGAAAAAAACCAGCATAAATTGAATACTATGAAGCAAGACTTCATGGCAAAGGGGTGATTTAGAGTTCTCAATAACAATCGCTGGTGACAGTGATTTATGGCTTGAAACCTCTTCTGAGAAAAACTGACTAGGAAATTATTGTAGTACATGTTGTAAGGGGAAGATCATCTGGAGTTATGTCAGAAAACAAAGGAGAGAAATATATCTATATACACACATGTGCGTGCATACAAATTCATATGTGTATATAAGCCTCTACATAAAGATCTGATAGTTATGTAATCAAAATTTTCTAAAACAGCCCTAATTTTATGTTTAAAGGTAGTTTATTGGTTGAGATAGATGTCCATAAAGTACGCTGTGAAAACACCCATCCCTAAGTGTGATTTCCCAGACCATTAAAAAGCCACTTGTGCTGGGTGGTGGTGGCGCACACCTTTAATACCAGGACTCAGGAGGCAGAAGCAGCCGGATCTCTATGAGTTCAAGGTTAGCCTGGTCTATAAAGCAAGTTTAAGGATGTCCGAACTGTTACACAGAGAAACGCTGTCTTGAAAAACAAAAACAACAAAAAAGTCATTCACGACAGTAAAAGAACACTTTCAGCTCTTCCACACCACATGGCAGCTTCCTAAGTACCACATGGCAGCTTACAATTGTCTGTAACTCCAATTCTAGAGGATCTGGTATCGTCAACACAAATATTCATGCAGGCACAACACCAACCAATTTTTATAAAATAAAAATTATTTTTAAAAAAAAGACTCTTAACAAACAAAAACCACTCATGATAGTGTGTGCTTATAAATCCAGTGCTGGGGAAGCAGAGATGGAACCTAAAAAAGCAAGGTGGGGCCAGTGGGGCCAGTGAGTTGGCTCAGTGAATAAATGTGCTTGCCTGCAAGCCTATATTTGACCTGGATTTGATCCCCAGGTCCCACAGTGGAAGGGTGAACTGACTCCTGAAAGTTGTCCTCTGATCTACACATGTAAACAGTGCCATGCATGTGCCCATACTTCACACATATTATGTGAGCACTTGTATGCATACCCCCCACATACACACACACACAAAACTACCTCCACCCAGTTCATGTTAGCTATAGAGCAAGCATTCTGTAAAATGTATTATATGAGTAATCAAGGAATAATAGCTAGTTAGTGAAAAAGTCTTAATACCAAGATGGAAACTTGCTTTTAGAAGAACAGTGTTTCTGAGTGAAGGAAGCAGCTGTCTTCTATCTAGTGGATAGAATTAGAACAAGCACTCACAAAAGACAGATAGCATGTGATTTTGTTCTAAAGTGCAAAAACTTTGTTCTTGTTTGTTTTATCTTCATCAAAGGTACTGGGATTAGTCTGATAGAAAATTGTCCTTTTATTGGCCTGTATGCTCAGATAGGTAGATCTTAGCGAAAGGGGAGGCCTGGTAAAAAAGTTGAAAGAGAGAAGATGTGTAATGTATCTGATTATTAGTAACAAAGAAGAGAAGACAGACAGACAGTGATTGCATTTAGAATCCTAGAGAAGTCTAGTTTTAGCAGTTTTCTCAACCCATGCATGTATTTAACTGATGAGCAGCAACTTATATGGTATTTAACTTGTATTTTATTGGCCATGCCATCTTCATTTTTTTTTTTTTCCTCCTGAAGAAATGTCTAGATACATTGATTCTAGTGACAGCAAAACCATTAAGTAATCTGGGATCTGAACATGGTTTTGTTCAGAAAACTCAAGATTCTTTTTTTTCTCTCTCTGAGAAAAGTAAAAAGTTTCTTTATATTTCTTTAGTGTAGCTATGAATTAAAAATTTAAGGATTATCTCATTCTTATCGTTTATTTTCATCAAGAATCTAGGTTTTTTTTTCTTTTAAATAACTGTAAAAAAGAAAGTTATAATTCTTTTGAGTTACTGCCAATAGCTCACAGTGGTGCCAAAATTTATGTATGGGACAGTTGATTTTAATTCGGGTAATTTTGCTGAAGTTTAGTCTAAGAAACTAGTGTTTTGCTGCCAACCAGTGATTTGTATTCCTGCAGAATGACTTCTGTGTTGTACCAATGCTGACTTTTATCCTAGAGTTACTTAAATAAGATATTGTCACTCATGGCAAATATCCTATAAGAGGAATTATATTCCTGTTTCATTTAGTCTCAGCCTTTTTTCAATTATGTGATCTGGGTATTTTTATTGAGTGTTGCTCTTGTTTAAATAAAATCCCACAGGAATTAAATCAACAAATAGAAAAAAGAAAAGAAATGGAAGAACGTGAAAAAAGAAAGATAATTGCTGAAGAAAAGCACAAGGAATGGGTTCAGAAGAAGAATGAACAGGTAAAGAGAAAACAAATGCATGTGTATACTTCCCATCTTTACAAAGTCTTTCTTCCTCCCTGTTTATCTTTTGCTTTTTTTGTTTTTGTTTTGTTGGATTTATCCCTACTTTCATAGATACTTAACAAGTGTCTGTCTTCTGTCCTATGCCTTCTACTTCTCTTCCTGTGGCTACCAGTAGTAACTCCCTGCTATCACTAATTATATCTTTAGTGGAATTTCAGGGTCTTGGACTTGCAAACTGGCACTTCTAAATTGGAACACCTAGAGCAGTCAGTGGCAAGGTGCCATTGCCCCTTCATAGAACCACAGTCAGACTCTCTTTGTACCACCAGCTTCCGAATAATGACATGGAGACTTCTTAATAAATATGAAAGCTTGGCTTGTTCCCAGCTATTAAAACTTGAATTCACTTGTTTATATTAATCTACATTCTGCTACATGGCTCATTGCCTCTCTTCAGTACCATAGATCTGGCTTCTCCACATTTGGTTGACAAATCTCCTACCTCCATTTCTTTCCCAGAGTTCCCATCCCTCCCTGGATAGCCCACTTGTCTTCTCTTGCCTAGTTATTGGCTGTTCAGCTCTTTATTAAATCAGAAGGTGCCTTAGGCAGGTAAGGTTAAACAAACATCTTAGGCAGATGAGCTTAAACAGCCATCTTTATACAGTGTACAAAAAGATTATCCCAGCAGAGAACCTTTATTCTAGCTTCTTTATTTTTCTTACTATTTCTGTCTCCTTAGTCACTGAGGCATAATCAGAATTTTTGTAATGAACATCTTCTTTTTATAATTACTTCTGACTAGTCTCATTGCTTCTTGGATGTCATTGTTTTCTCCCCTACTGTAGAACATAAGCTCAAGGTCCTGTGCCTTGTACTGCAGCAACTTTCTTTATGGTACAGCTCAGCACCACAAATAAGTTACCCAGAAATAATACTGAGTGAATTGTCATCTCTGTCCCTGCCAGATTATTCTTGCTGGAATTTGAATGACATCCCCTGGTTCTCATGTCTCCTCTCTGCCTTCTGAATGAGATTTTCAGAATTCCAGCCTGGCTGGCTAATGCACTGCACTATGCTCTCTGATCCAGACTTCTAACCTTAAGCATTTCTCCCATGTGTGCATTCCGTTAATCTTTGGTGTGCTTTTGATGGGCTTCTCTGGGATGCTCATGAGGTAGCATCAGCCAATCTTCTTTTAGTATAGTTTACTGAAAAGTTTTGAAAGGTAAAAGGGTAGCTTGTATTAAAACAAACAAACACAGACAAGAAATAGAGCATTTATTATTTTTTTCAATGGTGAGGATTTAACACATGACCTCACATGTGCTAGGAAAAGTCTTACTATCCACATTGATCCATACTCCTATCCTAAATTTTTTATTTTTCAGAGATATAATCAGCTTTTCTTAAAAAAAAAAAAAAAAAAAAGAAAAGAAAGAAAGAAAGAAAGAAAGAAAAAAGGAAAAGAAAGAAAAGAAATTTAGTCTAGAGCTTTGGCAGTGTTTTCCAGCTATACCCTTGAGAAATTTTGAAAATGTATCATTTCTTACTGTTTTTCATTTCCTTAGGGGTTTTTCTCTCCCCCCTTAGTCGGGGGAGAAAGAGAGGGAGAGAGCGAGAGCAGCCAAAAGAGGGTCATCAGAATCCTTGAACCTGGAGAGACAAGTGGTGGCAATCTGCTTAAGATAGTGCAGTGCTGGGAACTGAATTCTGACCCTCTGAAAAAGTAACATACACTCTTAACTGCTGAGATATCTCTTGAGGACCCTTGGTTTTATTGTTGGGTTGTTTTTAAGTGTTTACAAAACAGATTTTATTGAGTTTATTTTTTTCCTCCATTTTATTTACTTTTTGACAATTTCATACATGATAACCCATTCCGGTCACACTCATCTCTCTTTGTGACCCATTGGCTTTGACAAGGGTCACAGAAATGGGCTTGAGTCTTTTAAAGAATGAGTAACTAGCTAGTTGCTATCATTGAAATAATGACTCCCTCTCTTCTAGCATCCTTTAACTGCTCTTAGCTCCCCTGGGCAGGGTGGGACAGGCCCCATGAGCCCTGCCCTCATCTACTACTAGTTTAGTCTTGTATGGTCTGTATGCAGGCAGCCACAGCTACTTTGTGTTCATACATGCCACAGCCATGCCATACACATAAGACAGCATTTCATAGCCCTCTTAACTATAGTTCACCTCTTATATCCTTTGCACTCCTTCTTGCTCAGTGTTGCCTATGTATACATATGTGAGTGTCTTGTTTAAAGTGAGCACTCACAGTCTTTTGTTCTCAGCACTTGATTAGTGATGGGCCTTTTCCTTAACTGCTGTTAGCTACAAAGAGAAACTTCTTTTGACAAAGGCTAAGACAGCACTAACATATGGGTATAAACATTAATATTTAAGAGGCAGTTTGAGGTCATGTCCAGTTAATAAGACAGAAATCATAGGTTTATCCCCAGTGTCTATGAGCTTCCCAGCCATAGTTGTGACCAAGCCCACAACTCTCTTTTTATGGAGCCAGCCTCAGTCCCAGAAGAAGTAAATTAGTTTCCCTGACAGCAGTTCTATCACTACTTGATGGGAGATGTCATTCTGTAAATATGTTTCTCTTATTAGTTAATGAATAAAGCACTGTTGGCCAATAGGAAATCAAGATAGGTGAGACTAGGAGAATTCAAGGAAGTAGTAGGGAGGAGTCAGCATGGAGAGACTGGCGAGAGCAAACCGCCGCCCCCCTCTCTCTGGTAAGATAAGACCACATGGAAATACTTAGATTAATAGAAATGGTTTAATACTTTTTTTTTTTTTATGCATATAGAGTATTTTTTATTTAATTTTATATAACAAAGTCTAATTAAATGAAAACAAACATTTATACACAATATTTGGGAATTTGGGCGTCGTTCTTTCCAAACTACTTCCTGCTGGTAAGGGGCGCTGTCTTGGGGGATTCGAAGAAGATTCAGATATCCTAGCTGTAGTCTGTAGGGCTGTTTTGTCCAGCTGTTTGGAATGTAGGATCAGCTTGTACTCTGTTTCAGGCGGTCTGGTGTGATCAAACCACATTAGTCTGGAAGGAATCCACATCTTTTCATTTTCTGTGGAAACAAAAATAGAAATACTTTTCCCCAGTAACTTGTTCTTCAACTTAAATTTTGGAGTCAAAGCGTTTTTTTTTTTAATTATTTTACATGTCGATCCCAGTTCCCTCTCCCTCCCTCCCTCCCTCCCTCCCCCCAAGCCCTCCCTCCCTCCTTCCCTCCCTTTTGCCCTCTCTACCCTCTCCCATGCACTCTAAACACCCTCCCCTCCCAACCCCCCCACCACAATACAATATGTAGGGGAATGCCATCCAGTTGGGGTCATGTAGATCTGACAGGTCCTGTGAAGTAGGGACTAGGGCTTCTCTCCTATCTCTAGAATAAGGCAGTTATCCCTCCATGGGGGATATGTTTGCAAAGTCCTTTTGTGCACCAGGGATACATCCTGGCTCCACTGTCTGAGGTCTCTTAGACTGCTCAGACCTTCTGGCTGAGACCCATATTCAGGGGGGTCCGAGTCAGACCCCTGTTGGCTTCCCAGCTATCAGTCTAGTGGCCCTTAGCTCCTCCTTGTTCAGGTAAGCTGTCTCTATGTACTTCTACCGCATGGTCTTGTCCTCTCCATCTGCTTCTGGGTTCTAGTTTGACTCAGTGTTTATGTATGGGTGTTTGCTCCTGTTTTCAACAGGCATTAGTTGAGGACTCCATGGAGAAGTTAGTTGTTGATCTCACTCTCCGGGAAGGGCATTTATGATAGCCTTTCCACGGAAGCTGAGATTGTTAGTTGGGAGCAGTCTTGTAGTTCCCTCGACCTTTCTTTGTGTTCAACTTTATCTTCAAACCAATATTGGCTCCCTCTTTTATGTTCTCTCTCTCTGTCTCTGTCTCTCTCTCTCTTTCCTATTTTCCATTCCTAACCAGGCTCAATCCTCCTGGTCGCACATGCCTTCCTCTCCTCCCCTCTCATTTTCTCCTACTTCTCTCTCCATTAGCTGTCCTCCCCCACTATACCTGAGGTCTGGGGGACTTGTCCCTTCCCAGTTCTGTGAGGGACTTTATATGAATCTCTTAGAATACAACTTGTATCCTAGTTCCTCTGGTGATGTGAATTATAGGCTGGTGATCATTTGATCTAGGTCTAAAATCCATATATGAGTGAGTACATACTGTGTTCCTCTTTTTGTGACTGGGTTACCTCATTCAGGATGGTTTCTTCAAGTGCCATCCACTTGCCTGCGAATTTCAAGATACCATTATTTTTTTCTGCAGAGTAGTATTCCATTGTGTAGATGTGCCACATCTTCATTAACCATTCTTCAATTGAAGGGCATCTAGGTTGCTTCCAGGTTCTTGCTATTACAAATAGTGCTGCTATGAACATAGTTGAACAGATGTCTTTGTTGCATTGATGTGAATCCTTTGGGTATATGCCTAAGAGGGGGATTGCCGGGTCCTGTGGTAAACTAATTCCCATTTTCCTGAGGAACCGCCATACTGATCTCCAAAGTGGCTGTATGAGTTTGCACTCCCACCAGCAGTGGAGGAGTGTTCCACTTTCTCCACATCCTCTCCAACATAAGTCATCACTGGTGTTTCTAATTTTAGCCATTCTGGCAGGGGTAAGATGGTATCTCAAAGTTGTTTTGATTTGCATTTCCCTGATAGCTAAGGATGTGGAGCATTTTCTTAAGTGTCTTTCAGCCTTTTTGATTTCCTCCATTGAGAATTCTTTCTTCAGTTCTGTACCCCATTTTTTAATAGGGTTATTTGGTGTTTTGTTGACTAGTTTCTTGAGTTCTTTGTATATTTTGGAGATCAGCCCTTTGTCGGATATAGGATTAGTGAAAATCTTTTCCCAGTCAGTGGGCTGCCGTTTGGTCTTGTCAACTGTGTCCTTTGCCTTACAGAAGCTTCTAAGTTTGAAGAGGTCCCATTTATTAATTGTTTCTTTCAGTGTTTGTGCCCCTGGAGTTATGTTCAAGAAGCGGTCTCCTATACCAATTTGTTCAAGGGTACCTCCTACTTTCTCTTCTAAGAGGTTCAATGTGGCTGGATTGATGTTGAGGTCTTTGATCCATTTGGACTTGAGTTTTGTGCATGGCGACAGACATGGGTCTATCTGCAGTCTTCTACACACCCTCATCCAATTGTGCCAGCACCATTTGTTGAAGATGCTGTCTTTGCCCCATTGTATCATTTTAGCTGTTTTGTCGAAAATCAGGTGTTCATAGGTGCGTGGATTAATATCAGGATTTTCAATTCGATTCCATTGGTCTACCTGTCTATTTTTATGCCAATACCAGGCTGTTTTCAGAACTATAGCTCTATAGTAGAGCTTAAAGTCAGGAATGGTGATGCCTCCTGATGTTCTTTTATTGTATAGGGTTGTTTTGGCTATCCTGGGTCTTTTGTTTTTCCATATAAAGTTGATTATTATCCTTTCAAGGTCGGTGAAGAATTGTGGTGGGATTTTAATGGGGATTGCATTGAATCTGTAGATTGCTTTTGGTAAGATTGCCATTTTTACTATGTTTATCCTACCTATCCAAGAGCATGGGAGGTCTTTCCATTTTCTGGTATCTTCTTTAATTTCTTTCTTTAGAGTCACAAAGTTCTTATTATATAGATCTTTTACTTGTTTGGTAAGCGTTACACCAAGATACTTTATGTTGCTTGTGGCTATTGTAAAGGGTGATGTTTCTCTGATTTCTTTCTCTGCCTCTTTGTCGTCTGAAAAAAATAGGGCTACTGATTTTTTTGAGTTTATCTTGTATCCTGCTAGTTTGCTGAAGGTGTTTATCAGCTGTAGGAGTTCCCTGGTAGAGTTTATTGGGTCGCTTATGTAAACTATCATATCATCTGCAAATAGAGACAGTTTGACTTCTTCCTTTCCAATTTGGATGCCCTTGATCTCCTTTTGTTGTCTTATAGCATTAGCTAGAACTTCTAGTACGATATTGAAGAGATATGGAGAGAGAGGACAGCCTTGTCTTGTTCCTGATTTTAGAGGAATTGGCTTAAGTTTCTCTCCATTCAGTTTGATGTTGGCAGTTGGTTTGCTGTATATTGCTCTTATTATGTTTAGGTATGTTCCTGTTATCCCTGACCTCTCTAATACCTTTATCATGAAAGAGTGTTGAATTTTATCGAAGGCTTTTTCTGCATCTAGGGAGATAATCATATGGTTTTTCTTTTTCAATTTGTTTATATGGTGGATCACGTTGATAGATTTTCGTATGTTAAACCATCCCTGCAATCCAGGTATGAAGCCTACTTGATCATGGTGGATGATTTCTCTGATGTATTTTTTGAATTCGGTTTGCCATTATTTTATTGAGTATTTTTGCATCGATGTTCATCAGGGATATTGGTCTGTAGTTTTCTTTCTTAGTTGTGTCTTTGTGAGGTTTGGGTACCAAAGTTATTGTGGCCTCATAAAAAGAGATTGGCAATAAACCTTCTGTTTCTATCTTGTGGAACAGTTTGAGGAGTAGTGGTATTAGTTCTTCCTTGAATGTCTGGTAGAATTCTGCACTGAATCCATCTGGCCCTGGACTTTTTTTCGTTGGAAGGCTTTCGATGACTGCTTCTATTTCATTTCGGGTTATAGGTCTATTTAAGTTGTTTGTCTGTTCTTGATTTAATTTTGGTAAGTGATAGTTATCCAGAAACTTGTCCATTTCCTTTGAATTTTCAATTTTTGTGGAATACAGATTTTCGAAGTATGACCTGAAAATTGTCTGGATTTCCTCTGTGTCTGTTGTTATGTTCCCCATTTCGTTTCTGATTTTATTAATTTGCATGTTCTGTCTCTGCTTTTTCGTTAATTTGGGTAAAGGTTTATCAATCTTGTTGATTTTCTCGAAAAACCAACTCTTTGTTGCATTGATTTTTTGTATTGTTTTCCTGGTTTCTATTTTGTTGATTTCAGCCCTCAAGTTGATTATTTCCTGGCGTCTGCTCCTGCGGGTGAATTCGCTTCTCTCTGTTCTAAGGTTTTCAGTTGCGCTGTTAATTCATTTATGTGACTATCCTCTGTTTTCTTCATATGGGCACTTAGTGCAATGAACTTCCCTCGTAGCACTGCTTTCAAGGTGTCCCATAAGTTCGGGTATGTTGTATCCTCATTCTCGTTGAATATTAGAAAGTCTTTAATTTCTTTCTTTATTTCTTCTTTGACCCAGGAGTGGTGCAATTGCACATTGTTAAGTTTCCATGAGTTTGCAGGTTTTCTGCTATTTGTATTGTTGTTGAATTCCAATTTTAAAGCATGGTGGTCCGATAAGATACAGGGGACTATTTCTATTCTCTTGTATCTGTTGAGGTTTGTTATGTCTCCTAGTATGTGGTCGATTTTAGAGAAGGTTCCATGTGGAGCAGAGAAGAAGGTATATTCTTTTGTCTTTGGATGGAATGTTCTATAGATGTCTGTTAGCCCCAGTTGAGGCATAACTTCTGTTAATTCTTTTGTTTCTTTGTTGAGTTTCTGATTTGTGGTCCTGTCTAGTGTTGAGAGTGGTGTATTGAAGTCTCCCACTATAAGTGTGTGAGGTTTTATATGAGCTTTGAGTTTTAGTAGTGTTTCTTTTACGAATGTGGGTGGCTTTGTATTAGGGGCATAGATGTTCAGAATTGAGACTTTGTGTTGATGGATTTCTCCTGAGATGAATATGAAATGACCGTCTTCATCTCTTTTGACTAGTTTTGGTTTGAAGTCTAGCTTGTTAGATATTAGGATAGCTACGCCTGCTTGCTTCTTATTTCCATTTGATTGGAAAATCTTTTCCCAACCCTTTACCCTGAGGTAATGTCTATCTTTGGAGCTAAGATGTGTTTCTTGTATGCAGCAGAAGGATGGATTCTGTCTTCGTATCCATTCTGTTAATCTGTGTCTTTTTATAGGTGAGTTAAGACCATTAATGTTGAGGGTGAGTAAGGACCATTGATTGTTGATGGTTGTTTGATTTAGGTTTGTTGTTGGCAGTGGTATTGTGAATATATTTGTTCTGCTTCACCCTAGGTTTCTGGTGTAGTTGGATTATCTGTTGCCTACATTTTTGTGGGCGTAGTTACCTTCCTTGGGTTGGAATTTTCCTTCCAATACTTTCTGTAGGGCTGGATTTGTAGATACATATTGGGAAAATCTGGTTTTGTCATTGAATATCTTGTTCTCTCCATCTATATTGACTGAGAGTTTTGCTGGATATAGTAGCCTAGGCTGGCATCCGTGTTCTCTTAATACTTTTAGAACATCTATCCAGGACCTTTGGCTTGGGGGGGTTTCAAAAAAGAGGTGGGGTTTATTTTAAAGGGGTCTCTTTATTTTTTTTTTTTTTTTTTTTTCTTCCCCTCTCTTAATTTTTTTTTTTTTTTTTTTGGGTGGTTGTTTTTTTTTTTTTTAAGGGGGGGGGTTTTTTTTTTGGTGCCGCCTTTTGGGGGGGGGGGGGCTTCTTTTTCTTTTTTGGGGGGGCCCCCCTTTCATTTGGGGGGGTTTTTTCCGGGATTTTTTTTTGAATTTTTTTTCGGCCCTTTGGGGGGGGGCTCCCCCCCCCCTTCTTAGGCCCTTTTTTTTTAGGTTTGGCCTTTTATGGTGTCCCACATTTCCTGGATATTGTGTGTTAAGGATTTGTTGGATTTATGGTTTTCTTTGGTCGATGAATCTATTTCTTCTAGTTTATCTTCTGCACCTGAGATTCTCTCTTCCATCTCTTGAATTCTATTGGTTATGCTTGTGTCCGTGGTTTCCGATTTTTTGCCCAGCTTTTCAATTTCCAGCTTTCCTTCCATTTGTGTTGCCTTTATTTTCTCAATTTCGGTTTTCAAATCTTGAACCGTTTCCTTCACCTGGTTAATTGTTTTTTCTTGGCTTTCTGTACTTTCCTTAAGGAATTTGTTCATTTCTTCCACTTTTTTGTTTGTTTTTTCCTCTATTTCTTTAAGGGATTTTCTCATATCTTCTTTGAGGGCCTCTATCATTTTTATGATGGTGATTTTTAAGTCGTACCCTTCTGCTTCCTCTGCTTTGTTGTTGTGTTCCATTCTAGTTGGTGTAGATTCCCTAGATTCTGGTGGTGTCATGTTTGTCTTTCTGTTGTTAGGTGTTCTCTTGTATTGCCTTCTTCCCATAGTTTCTTCCTGTAGGTGTTGGTGGTGTCTCTTCCCTCTCTCTATGGTCCTTCCCAGATGGGCTTATGTGGATCAAAGATTCAATGTCTGTATCTCTGTGTGGTCCAAGCTCTCTAGGAGGCTTCTCTCTGGCCAATAGCCGGCAGAAGAGGACGAGGGCTGGACTGGAACTTGAGAAGGTTTTGCAGGGTAGTGGGATCTCACTGGAAACTGGCGCTCTCCAGCTGAGACCTCGTTCTTTGGCAGGGGCCTGGATTTGTGGGTCAAGGATCTTGCCTGCAGGAACTCCAAGTGGACCCGCAGAGATAGGCGGATCTCTGGGAGGGGGCCTGGGACTCCAGCAGAGGACTGGAGGCGGGGGTCAGGGACCAAGCCGGTGGAAATTACAGGTGGTCCCACGTGGATAGTCAGGTCTCCTTTGTTCGGAGTTGCTCCAAGAGGTCTCCGAAGTAGGGTGGACTGTTGGCTCCACCCTCTGTCCCAGTGCTCAACCAGAGCGGCAGGACCGTAGGTGGGGTAGGGCACAGGGTGGGGGGGTTAGGCTGGAGGTTGGGATGGGTGGGGGTGTATCAGAGCTCCAAGGGTGCTCTCAAAGGGGACCGGAGACAGGAGCAGCAGGATCAGGGGCCAATCCAGGGAGTTCAGGCGGGGGAGGGGGGAAAAGAGGTTGAAGGGGACAGGCAGCCCCGATTGGGCCCAGACTCACCTCTGGCCAATAGCCGGCAGAAGAGGACGAGGGCTGGGCTGGAACTTGAGAAGGTTTTGCAGGGTAGTGGGATCTCACTGGAAACTGGCGCTCTCCAGCTGAGACCTCGTTCTTTGGCAGGGACCCGGATTTGTGGGTCAAGGATCTTGCCTGCAGGAACTCCAAGTGGACCCGCAGAGATAGGCGGATCTCTGGGAGGGGCCTGGGACTCCAGCAGAGGACTGGAGGCGGGGTCAGGGACCAAGCAGGTGGAAATTACAGGTGGTCCCACGTGGATAGTCAGGTCTCCTTTGTTCGGAGTTGCTCCAAGAGGTCTCCGAAGTAGGATGGACTGTTGGCTCCACCCTCTGTCCCAGTGCTCAACCAGAGCGGCAGGACCGTAGGTGGGGTAGGGCCGAAATGGTTTAATACTTAAGATAGAGCTAGCTGATAAGAAACAAGTAACTGGCCAACAGCGTTATAGCAAATACGATGTCTCAGTGTGTTATTGGGGGCTGGCACCGCGGGGGTCCAGACCGGCGTGTGTGTGTGGGGGGAAACCTACTTGTAACAACTACTTTATTGGTAAACACCCCTTAGCTGACAAGTCAGTAATGTAGCATTTGAAGTCAAGCACTGGGGATGACCATTACTGACTTTTCTCCCCCAGCTGTTGCATAGCAACTTCTAGCACTATGAAACTTAGACAACCAGAAGGACACATCCACCTCAGTTCCAGTACTGTTTCTTGGTATTCTGCAACCAAAGTGTATGTCTCCAGCAACAGGGTCTTAACATTCCACTCTGGTGGGCACAATTTGAATAGTTTGAAGGCTTCTGGGGCCTTCCCAAAACACATCTCACGCCCAGCATTGGGATTTTCTTTGAATAATCCAAGGTTTTTGGTTGGGATCAGCACATTCTGCCTATGCATAGTACCTCATTAAGGGAGAAACCTGCCTTGATATGTTAGAATTTCTTTCTTATGAGTCTGTTCAATTTGCATCACTGTTTGTGACTTTGCTATATATTCTCACTGTGTATGTATATACTTTGCCAGAAAACATTTTTAGATTATATATATATATATATATATATATATATATATATGCCTTCACTTCTCTTTTATTTTTAAGATCCTTTAAAACATGAATGATTTTTATCCTTTATTAGATTTAGCATAATGCTTTGTGTGTGATATATGAGCTTTAAATAAATTGTTTTTTCTTTCTTTTGTATGTGTATATATCGTGTATGTATTAATCCCTGGGCTTCATGCATGCTAGACAAGTGCTCTACCACTGAGTTACATTCCCAGCTCTCCTTCCTTCCTTTCTTTCTTTTTTGTTATTATTATTATTTAGAAAAAATAAAAAAGGGCCCTAAGAATTGAACCCAGGGCTTTGTGTTAAGCTAACACTTATATTTCAATTTCAATACATACTTGTGTTGGATCATATATCAGACATTTTTAAAGTACTAGGACTGAGGGTGTATTTCAGTAATAGAATGTTTGCCTGAGTATGTAGGCCCTGAGTTAGCTCTTCAACAGACAAGATGACAAAGCAAGCAAATGAGACAGACGGGGGGAGGGGAGGAGAATAAATGAACAAATGTTATTATAAAATTTTCTTGTAATTTTGTATTTGGAATGGTGCTCCATTATTAAAGTCTACTTTTATGAATTGAATAAGTAATTTACAGGACAAAATGTGAAATGTTTCATTATAATTCTGTCTATACTGTTAAGTTTAATTAATGTCCAGTTTTTTTATTACTAAGAGGACTAAGTTGCAGGTGGATGTGATTTTAAGAAGGAATTGCTTAGTTGTGTATGTCTGAAAATTCCTTCCTTCAAAAGTCAGTTGTAGATTTTTTTTGCTTGCTTCTTCCATAATATAACAAAATAGTGTTCTCTGTCAATAAATGCTAAAGACCAAAATAAGTACGCGACCATAGCAAAACTTTGGATGACCTTTTAGAAGTTTATAACTATCAATCAGAATAGTTCTTCTTGTGCAGAATGCTGTTTCCTCATCTAAAAGCCTTTCTTATCTTCAACTCCGTTAAACTAATTTTGTCATGCCAATTATGCATAGTTTTTATTTGTCTAAGAACAGAAGATAATACTGACAGGTTAATGATATATTTGCTGTTTTAATTTGTGATAGAAAATCTAATCCAATTATTGGAGGAAAATGATTTATTTATTTATATGTTTATTTTTGGTGGGGAGCAGGGGCAAGAAGTAGCTTGCCCTGATAAAACTGCTGTTCCAGAAGGTCGAGAACTGGTTAAAAATAGACCTGAAAAATTGAATTTACCTAGTATTCTATAGCAACCTTGTTCCTGTTAAGGAATAATTGATTTAATTGATTGCTCTTTTCTTCCTTCCTTCCTTTCTTCCTTCCTTCCTTCCTTTCTTTTTTTTTTTTTTCTTTTGAAATTACTGAGTTTCTTTTTCCAGCCTCCCCTACACTTACCTCTGTTTGGAAAGACGCTCTCCTGCTTCTTTTCCAGTCTGGCATCTAGGGTTTGCTCCTCTGTTTACATTTCATGGTGTGTGGTCTTCTGCTGCCTCAGCTTCAGGCTCCTTCAGCCCTAGCCCGCTGCCACCTCTATCATTTTCACTGTACTCTATCAGAAAGTCAGACAAAAAGAATTTATGTATCCATTAGCAAAGCTAGTTCCTTATAACTATAATTTGTTAAATCTTTTTTAAACAAAGGGCATATCTCATCCGGAACTTTTATATTTGTGTTGTTATGCTAGTTCTTTTTCTAGACTCAGTGTTAATAAATATTTTGTGGCAAAGGCCTTTATTTTCTGTGCTTTTAAGTTATTTAAAAATAAAATGAGTTTTAACTGGCAAACACAAGTGCTACTTTGTGTTAATTTCAGCTGCAGCTCAGTGGGGTCTGTGACTGATGGTGGTGCTATCACTGTGTCCTTCATGTTGTCAGCTGATGTTTGCTCAGCCTTCTGTGTGAGGCAGCCAGTGTTAGAGGAAACAGAGTTCACAGCCAGAAAGTTGTAGGTAGTCTTGTTTTCTTCAGTAAAGTGTATTGTGTGCCTGGTTGTATAGGAATCAGTGTGCTACAAAACTCTGAAGCCACTTAGTGGGCTTCGCTCTGTGGGCAGAAAGCACCTGCTCTGTCCCCCTGCTCTCCACAGATATCCTGTTCTCTCTTTAGGTCCTGGTGACAGCCTGTCTAATCTTTAAAAATGTATGTATGCTTGCATTCCTTACTTCCAAGCTCTATTAGTGTGTTTATTCAGAGTTCTGGATACATTTTGTCATTTTTCTGTGTGCTTGTACTGTACCTGATCCTGTCTAGTTCGCATGACTGTCACATCCCATGCAGTCTAGCTGTTGTTTTCTATCACTGGGATATAATTTGCACATAATATATCAATTGTAAGTTTGTGAAGTTTGATAAACTTATACATGAGTGCAAGCAACCCAGCAGCACTTCAGTCAGGTGATAAGAACATTGCTGTCATTCCAGAAAGTTCCCTATGTCCCCTTACACTCAGCACTCTGCTCTTACCCCAAGCTGGCCCCAGCAACAAGACAACTAAGTAATCCTGTTGTAGAAATTAGGTTTGCCTTTTCTTTAAATAAAACAATAGATTATGTGCTCCTTTGAGTTAATTTTCTTGTTTTTAATTTTATCATAGTGTTTTCGATCCCTTTTTATTCTAATATCCTGTGGAATAGCACAAACTGCTTTTTCATCCACTAGCTAATAGGAAATTAAGTTGTTTTCAGTTCGTACTCACATACAAATGGATGTTTGTTTCCATTTATCTTAGACAAACACTCCAGAGCTCAGTTGCTAGGCTACATGGAAACTGTTTATGGGAATCACCAAACTTTCTTAAGTGCTTGTATCATTTTATGTTCTTATTATTAATGTAGGAAAGTTCTAATTGGTCTATGCCTTTGTCAAACTTGATTTTATCAATTGGTTTTAAGTCCTTCTCTGTAAGTGTATAGTGATTTGCCATTGCTGTTTTTGTCACTCTGAGATGTGATGGTGTTTTATCGTCTTTTCTTACTGTATCAGTCTCACTGGGAGATTTATCTTACTAGTCTAGCTATGTGGTTTTGTTTGTTTGTTTTATGGAAGTTAATTTTCTTATTGTTTGGGAGCCTAAAGATCAAGAGGAAAGGATGTATAGTTTTAGATTGTTGATTATGTGTTTCCTTGATTTGCAGAAAAAACAGTTGTGGTTTTGTTGCATGCATGGCTTTATATCTGTACACACCCTAATGTCATTTCTTTTTCTTATAAAGGTACCAATACTGTGGGATACAGAGTCCACCATTATGGCTTCATTTCAACTCAGTTACCTTAAATGTAATCATGCTGGGAATTATGGCAGCACAGAAATGGAATGGAGCAAAATTGGGCCAATAACACTTTTTGACAGTGTCTCTTACTTAGTTGACTCGTTTTTTTTTTTTTTTTTTTTTTTTTTTTGTTTTGTGTATCCTTTGCCTTCATTTGGAAGGTGTTAAGACATTGTTATTCATGTAAAAATTTGGCTGAGTGACTTAGCTTATACTTAGCATGCATAAAGGTCTAGATTTAATCACCAGCCTCACCCTCTCTCTCATGATATAAAACCAGGATTACGTAACTGTTTGAGGTAGAGTTACCATGTTGCCCATGTAGTCTTTGAACTCCTGCACCCAAGCAGTTCTCCTCCTCTTCTGAGCAGCTATACTATACACATTCATGCTACCATAGCTGTCTCTGAGTTAATTCATATGGATTTTGTTTTTCTAATACACCCATGCCAGGCAGGCTCTGAGAGAGATCCCTGGCCCTGAAAGTCTTTATCTAGGCACAAGTCCCTTGGCAAATATATGTGCTGCAAATACTTCCTACTATTTAATTTTTCTTTTAAAATTAATGTATATTCTTATATATTAATATATAAAGTAATATATATTGTTTATATGAGTGTTCTGTCTTTATATATGCCTGTACAACACATGTATGTTTGGTGGCTACAGATGCCAGCAGAGAGAATTGGATCTACTGAAATGAGTACAGACAGTTATGAGCTGCCATGTGGGTTCTGGGAATTGAACCTGAGTCTTCTGGAGAAACAGCTAGTGCTAGTGTCTCCAGATCTGAAGTTTAATGGTTTTGTGGGTTTTGGGTTTGTTTTTTTTCCCCCCCCTAAGATTTATTTATTATGTATACAGTGTTCTGCCTACATATATACCTGCACACCAGAAGAGGGCACCAGATCTTGTTATAGATGGTTTGTGAGCCACCATGTGGTTGCTGGGAATTAAACTCAGTACCTCTGGAAGAGCAGCCAGTGCTCTTAACCTCTGAGTCATCAATCTAGCCCCTGGTTTATATTTTTATTTTAATTTTTAAAGCTAGCATACAAAATAATGGGTCTCCTAACACTATTTTCATATATATGAGTCAATGCCTGTTGTTCTAATTCATCCCCATTGCCTGACTGTCCTCCCTCTACTCCTAAGTCTGCCCTCTGGTTGGTTTGCTTTCTTCATATTACCCACTTCTCTTTCATATCAGATGTATTTATTGCTCTTGCTGTCTCTCTTCTTCCTCCCCTAAGGTTATTCTTCCTACCTCATGATCCCCTTTCTACACACACACACACACACACCTCTACCTATTTGATTTTACATCTAGGTTCCACTTATAAGAGTTGTCATGTGATAAATGCCTGCAGTGATATATTGTTATATTGTTTATGATTTATTAAAGCCACTGGAGATTAAAATAAAACAACCATACTAGTTAGCCATAGAAACCAGGCTGTGGTGGCACATACCTTTAATCCCAGGACTCAGGAGACAAAAGCAGATGGCGCTCTCACAGTTTAAGGCCAGCCAAGATTACACAGATTGAATCAGTCTAAAAGAAACAGAGCTTACACCTTTGATCCCCAAATGTAGTATCAAATGCCTTTAATCCCAGCACTAGGGAGATGGAGACAGAAGTGATATGGCTGGGCAGAAAGGAATATAAGGCAGGAGGAGACTGGAACTGAGAGCTTTTGCCTCTGAGGATTTGTGGAGACAGGATTGCCATTTCAGCTGGATAGAGGTAAGATCTACTGGCTTGTCTGCTTTGCTTCTCTGATCTTCAGCTTGAAGCTTAAACGCCAGTATTAGCCTCTGGGTCTTTTATTTTTTTGTGCTACAAATCCCTTTCTGAATCTAGCTTGATTTCCAATTCTATCTTCCTGAAAACATTGTATCTTTCTTTATGCGGGAATAAAAATTCCACTGTGTATATGAACTACATTTTCTTTTTCTATTCATCTTTTGATGGACATCTAAGCTAGTTCCATATTCTAGCTGTTGTGAATAGTGAAGCAATAAACATAAATGTACAAGTATCTCTAAGGTATTTTAACTTAAACTTCTGGGTATATACCCAGCAGTTACAGATATGGTCATATTACTTGTGTTTTTAGTATCTTGAAAGGTCTTCAAGCTGATCTCCATAGTGGCTGTACTAATTTACATTACCACCATCAATGAGGGAGGGCTCCTCTTTCCTCACAGCCTTGCCAGCATTTGTCTCTTTTTTCTTTTTTCTTTCTTCCTTTTCTTTTTCTTTTCTTTTCTTTCTTTCTTTTTTTCCTAGATAGGGTTTCTCTGTGACTTTGGAGGTTATCATGGAACTAGCTCCTCTAGACCAGGCTGGTCTCAAACTCACAGAGATCGGCCTGCCTCTGTCTCCCAAGTGCTGGAATTAAAGGCATGCACCATCAATGCCATTGATGACAGCCATTTTTGACTAGAATAAGATAATCTCAAGGCAGTTGCAATCCATTTGCCTCATGGCTAAGGATGCTTAAAAGTGTTTTCAAGTATTTACTGGTCACTTTTATTTGTTCTGTTGAGAACTGTGTGCTCAGTTCATCAGCCCATTTATTGATTGGATTTGTTCTTTGAATGTTACAGTTTTGCACTTCTTTATAGATTCTAGATTGTGAATCTCCTATCTGGTGTGCAGTTGACAAAGTTTGATTTTCCTCATTCTGTAAGCTGTCTTTTTATCTAGTGATTGTTTATTTGTCTGCATCTAGCAGTTTTCAATGAAACAATTGTAGGAGGCTTGTAGACTAAATTTGACTTTTATGCCTTCGTTTGCTAACCTCTTCTCCCTTCCCCTCCCCTACTTTCTCTATCTCACTCTATAACCCAGCTTGGCTAGAACTTACTATGTAGCCCAGACTCTCATCAGATTTATGTTAGTCCTACCCCTGCTTCCTAAATGTTGGGATCACAAGAATGTGCTGCCTGTTGACTTTGAATCTACGTAGGAATTGTGTAGCCATTTACCTGTTTCTGCCCTTATAAATAATGTTGATTTGTCTTTTGTACCTCACTGATAGTGATGAGTTACCCAAGTATTTGCACTGGCAGACTGCTAAGGGAATATGTGCATATGTGATTCATATTCAGAGTGCAAGGAATGCCCATGAAACCATAGTACGATTCAGGATGATCAGTAGATTGTAGTCTTTGTGCATTAATGGAGCCAGTACCTGCCGTTCACTTTTCCAAGCTCTGAGTAGTCTTCCTTCTATAGAAATAATTACAGATACTTCAATTAAAATTCCTTCATTTTTATTGAAGGAAAGAAAAGAAAGGGAACAAAAAATTAATAAAGAAATGGAAGAAAAAGCAGCAAAGAAACTGGAGAAAGAACATTTGCAAGAAAAATCAAAAGCAAAATATCAAGAATGGTTGAAGAAAAAAAATGCTGAAGAATGTGAGAAAAAGAAAAAAGAGAAGGTATTTTTAGTTGAAGTGACCAAACACAAACATACGTTAGTGTTTATGTGTATGTTTTAGAAACAAAAGTATAATTAGTTAACATTGTTTTAGTACAAAATGTACAAACTATCCTGTTATTTTATGTTTACGCTTCAAAGTTGAATATGCATTTGTGGTATTCCTTGAAAATTATTAGTAAGCCTGTGGTTATTTATCAGTTAAGTTCAGAAGTTTTGTTACTGCTTTTAACCATTTTTGATAGTTTTATAGTAGACATTTTGCTGGTTGTTAAGTTGTTCTTCTAAGACAGACTTGCAGTTTTTGTTTTATGGTTTTGATATCTTATTGTTGTTCATTGGTTGACACTTTAATGCCAAACCTTTGATCATGTTTACTTTTGCTCTTTGATTATAGAAACATAGTTCAGTTTTATGGCCAGTGTGTTATTGGGGCAGAAAGCAACTTGGGGAAGACAAACAAACAGTTAAGACTTGGCTGGAATATTTAGTTACAGACTATCCCAGGGAATTCTTTGGTCTTGTCATTTTAAGGAAAAAGAAAAGCAACGGCAAGCAGAATTACAAGAGAAAAAGGAAATAGCAGAGAAAAAGTTTAAAGAATGGTTGGAAAATGCAAAAAATAAACCTCGTCCAACTGCCAAGAGCTATGGTTACGCCAGTGGGAAGCTTACAGGTTAGTTTTTATGTCGTGTGGCTTCCATAAGTATGGTTTGCAGAAGGAATGCTATATAAAAGTTGTTTCCCTTTGATAGAAATAAAAATGCATAAAAGTATTTTTCTTTGAGATTATTGTTTTCTAGAATATTGTTAACTATATGTTGCTGAAGAAGTGCTATAAATTTATTACTCTGCATTTCATATGTAACTATATTTCTCAAAGGCAACAGTTACAAAACCACACACTTACATTTTATTTTATTTTGTTTGTTTGTTTATGTTTCTTTGAGACAGTCTTCCTTTGTTGCCCAGGCTGGCCTAAAACTCAGGACCTTCCTACCTCACCTTCCTGAGTACTTGGCTTACACATATGAATCATGATACCTTGTCCCCACTGATATCTTCCTGCCTTGTTCCTGTTTCTCATTTTCTTCTTTTGTGTTACAAGTGTTCCATTGTTTTGTCTCTCTCTCACCCATTTAGATCTAGTTCTTCTCTCTTATGATCACCTTTTCGGGTATGTATACAGCAGACCCATATACTCAGTTTTAAATCTAGGCTTCACATTTAAGGGTTCACAGGAGGTGTATGCCTTTCCTAGGATAGTGTGTTTCATTTAACATGATTTCTAGTTTTATCCTTTTTCCTCAAAATAACATGACTTCATTTTCCTTTCTGTCTGAATAAAATTTCCATTCATCTTTTGATGGACATCTAAGCTGATTCTATTCCCTAGCTACTGTGATTCATACAACAATATACATGGATATACAAGATTCTCTATGGTATGTTGACTTTAAATCGTTTAGGTGTATACTCCAGAGCTGGGTCATATGGCTGGCTGTATCAGTTTACATTGCTACCGTCAGAGGAATCCTTTCCCCACTCCCTTGCCATCATTTGTTTTCTTGATGGCAGCCATTCTGACTAGAGTAAGATAGATCTCAAAGTGATTTTAATTGCTTCAAAACTAAGGATATTTTTGAGACAATGTCTCATTGTGAGCCTAGAATTCAGAGAAGAGAGGACCCAGCTCTGCCTCCCAAGTGCTGCAATTAAGATGTGCAAGCGGGGCAGCTTTGTCAAATCCCTGTGGCTATTTGTATTTATTTTGAGAATTCCCTATTCAGTTCATCAGCCCATTTATTGACTGAATGTTTTGTTCTTTGGGTGATTTATTTTTGTAATTCTTCTTAGATTGCAGTTGTGAATATTCCATGTACAATGTGTTGTTAGTGAAATGTACCTGCTCTGCTTGCTGCCTCTTCACCCCCTCCTTGTTCCCAGTGCTCTTCATTTCCTCTTCACTTTGTGTCATCCCATTTGTTGATTCTTGGGATATTTCCTGGGCTGATATATTATTTTCAGGAAGTCCTTGCCTATTCCAGTATCCTAAAGTGTTGTATTATTTTCCTCTAGCAGGGTGAAAGTTTCAGGTTTTACATTAAGTCCTCTTGTCCATTTTGGATGTTTTTGTTTTGTTTTCTTTTGTTTTTTCTCAAGTTGAGAAAAGGGGCTCTGATTTTATTCCTTCCATTATTTTGCCTGTTTTTAGTTTTTTGAGACAGCGTTCTCTCTGTGTAGCCTTTGTTGTCCTAGAACTCACTCTGTAGACCAGGCAGGCCTGGAACACTCGGTGATCCACCTGGCTCTGCCTCCTGAGTGCTGGGATTAAAGTTGTGTGCCACCACCACTTAGCCACAAACTTACATTTTAAAGCAATGGTTTCTAATGTTAGCAAACAAAAATTCTCATGGTTGGAGTGTTGCTCAGTGGAAGAGCATCCCTTTAGCATATACTTACTTGACTCTGAGCTCAGGCCCCAGGACTTCATCAAACCTCAAATTGAGGTCATTTTGCTTTTGCTTTTTCTACCAGTACGGGTCCAGTGCATTCTTTTTGAAGAATAGACTACTAGATACTACATGACCAAACATACCCAGTTTGCCTTTAGGCTTGGTCTGATTATAATGGCAGTGCATGTTTTTCTTTGTGCTTCATGTTGGAAACTCATACCTTGCTGACAGCTGCCTTCACTTGTTTAAGTGATTTATTATTAAATACTCCCATTCTGTTTTGTTCACACACTAGAACATACTGCAGACTTTGTTTTGACTGTCTTGGTGAAGTGTGTGTTGACATGTCTTTGCAGTCACAGTGGACTGGGAGTGTCTGAAGGATACATTCCTGCTGTCAGGACTAGGCCTCTCTGTATGTCACAGTGTCATCTATTATGGATGCTGAGTACTGGCATGACATTCTCCTTTAATGTTTTATTAATTTTTTTGTTTTGAAAAATGGTGATAAGCAATTATTTTAACCTAATGACCAAATAATAAAGTGAGAATGGAGATACTGACTAGAAGTTAATTACCAAAATAATGGATTATTATCTCAATGCTTTTGAATTTGAATGAACTTAATTCTCACATGAAGCCTGTTTTTCAGCAAACGCTGTACTTCTCTTGTCTCCGTCCTTTATGTCCATGTCATTGTTACAAATTGCACAGTACAGGAATTTCTGTCTCCACAGTGACTGGAGGACTCAAAGCCAGTTCATGATATGTTCTTCCTGCACACCATTATGAGTTGTCAGATGTCACCATTCTGTAAACACTTCATGTGCATTAGCAGAATGAATGCCAATTAGTGGTCAGAATCCAGACTCGACAGTAATGTAGAAGCTGAGTGTTTCTAAGTAGGAGCCTTGAGTTATTGTGGACACTTACACAAAGTAAAGTCTTCTTATTTTTTTATAAACTTTGGTATCTGATAAGGGAAGTTATCATACAAGTAGCTATTTCCAAGACTGAAATGAGCATAAAGTTGTTATTTTTTTTTTCGTTTTTGTTTTTAAGAGTTATAAAATAAATTGTATAGTAAAGCTTTTGAAAGCATTTGAACTTGGATAGGCTTTTCACAGTATTATTCGAAATCTCTGAAATCTTAATGTTTCCTACAGTGGTTACTATATTGGAACAATGTTATTTCTTTTAGAACATTTGAGACTTCAAGTTTTAAGTTAGTATATTGATTTTTCAATGATACTTTGTCCTGTTGCCATTTTAATATTTTTCTGGCAATTAAAAATAATTGATTTCTTTGATCTAATTTTTTTCTTGTTCATTTTGATTTTTTTAATAATTATAGGTTTTTACAGTGGAAATTCCTACCCAGAACCAACTTTTTATAATCCAATTCCATGGAAGCCAATTCATATGCCCCCTCCAAAAGAAGCTAAGAGTGGGTCAGGAAAGAAGAGTAAACGATCTGCGTCGAGTCAGCCACTCACATCATCGTCTCTGGTAGTTCATAAAGCTAAGAACAGCCTTTCCCTTGGAACTCTGTGCCGAGTACAGAGATAGAGCATATACCTTTCTACCTGGAGCTTCTAAAGCTCACTCAGAATGGGTTTTGTTAACACTTCTCAATCAGTAAGTCAACATTTGATGTGATAATTGACAGGTACCCCACTTTTAATTTGTATATGGATCCTTAGAGCTAGAAATAGTTTTTACATTTTGATTTTTATAAGCTGTTATGGTTTATTAATGGTTGTGTTTTAGTTTATATTAAAACTAACTATAATATCAATAAACCAACAGTTTTTCTTGTGTTCTTTTGTACTCTTTGTTATTTGCTTGTGACTTATACCTATGAGAATAAGATTAATTTGTTCACACAAGCCCTTCTAAAGCTTACTTTAATGGGCTAAAAACCAAGAGTAATAAACTTCAGTGTTTGCAGTGTTTGTTAATGGTTTTTAGTACAGTTTTCCATGAAGGTATTTTTTAATTTGTCTTTTATTTTTTACATTTATTCTTTGTGACCATGTGCATAATTGTGGGCATGCATGTGCTACAGCGTGAGTGTGAGATCAGAGAATGACTTGGAGTGAGTCAGATCTCTACTTCTACTGTGGGTCTCAAGGATTGAACTCAGGTTGTCAGATTTGTGCATCCAAATCATTCATTCACTGGTACCCTGTGGAGAAATTTTGTTTTTTGTTTTTGTTTTGTTTTGTTTTAAACTGAAAGACTTCACTACAACACAGAAATAAGGGTTGGAGTTCTTAAGAGAAAATGTAAAATACAGTTTTGTGCTGTAGCTCTGAGACTGATGCTTTCATAATGTCCAGATACTGATAATATTTTGTCACATTATATAAAATACTAATTATAACTAATTATAACTGGATTGCTAGCTTTGAAGTAAGTATCATTAGATTATTTGTACTACTGGCTACCTTAAATGTTAAATAAAACTCAGAACTTTCTGATAAGTTTTTTTTAAAAAATCTCCATTTTTTTTTTAAGGGGATGAGCAAGAAATAACAAATTTATTTAATGTGATTTCTATTTGGAATATATTCTGTTTTTGCTAGATTGCTAGTGTCAAGTTTCTGGTGGTTGATAGTAGTAGTTGGTAAGGAAATACCGGTAACATTTTTGAAGTATCTTCATGTCATCACAGATCTATCTAAGAACACATCACAGATCTAAGAACACATAGTTAAGAATCAGTTTTATTCGGTCAATGTTTTAGAGGCCTATTTGAACAAACTTACTTTCATAGAGAAGATGAAAGATGAATAATTTTCCAGGGTGGCAATATTCTTATGGTTGAACACATGTGCTTGCATACATACATGCACCTGACTTCCTAGAAATTTTAGACACATTTGTAAACCTTTTCAAAGCCTAGAATACCTCTGAGCTCTAACTCTTTAGTATAAATCATAATACTTTTCAAGAAGTTATTTAGCTATTAGTCACTAAATCAGAAGCTTAATTATATTCTAATTGTAATGGAAAGTCTCTGGAAGATTATCCAGGATATTGGCAAGATCTTGTGTATACTTTGTGATTATACTGGCTACTATGAGGAAGTTGGCCTGTAGTGGGATAAAGCACAGATGCAGGAAAAGACATTTAAGAGATCTTGGCAGTATCTACAGGATATATCATAATGGTTGGATCAAGGTGGCAGCAGCTAAATGGTAATAAGTGGGAATAGATTTGGTAATTAGGGAGGCCTTTAAGAAATCAGTCATAGATATTGTTAAATTTGCAATAGCAATATCAACAAGAAACTTGATCAGGTTACCCAAGAAGAATTTAAGACAGTAAAAAGAAGCTGATATTAAGTAGCTACCAAAGATCCTAAAAATGAGCATCTGATAAATTAGAAGAAAACCCAGGCCTTCATTGCCCCTTCCTCTCCACCCTGCTGTGTTTAGGGAGAATATCTTTCTGTGAGACTTCTTTAAAGGTCATTCTAATTCTTGAGTAATTTTGATGTTTCCTCATTTTAAATTCTAGGCATTCTTCTGTTTTTTTTTTTTTTATGTCATAACTTGTACTTACTTTGTGGACATATCTTCTCTAAGGACATTAGCTAAAATACTCTTTTATTTCTCTAATTATCTGTTTCCTCTGGAACCCTGGTCTTTCTTTCATCACTCTTATTTTTGTTTTTGGAGATTTCCCTCAAATGTTTGTTAATCCCTACCTCATTTGACACTCAACAGTGTAAATCCCCCCCCCCAGTATGTAATAATGAAAGAGCTGAATAGAAGTGTCTAGGTATGGGAAGGGTTGATTGATGCTGGATTTCAGGTTGTTCTGGAGACATCAAATACCTGAAAGCCTTTCCTCCTAAGGGTATTCATTTGCTGATAGAAGCCTGCCTGACCTAGGGAGGTGCTTCTGTGTATCAAAGCTAATTACGCAAATGCACTTTACCTAGTTTTCGTTCTAGCTAGTATATAAGCTATGCTCTCCTCGGTTCCTGGGATGGGAGTTGGGATATCTGTATTCTAAGCTATTTGGGGTTTCTATAGGCTTAATTTATTTTATTATTTTAAAGTTGTGTGTGTGTGTGTGTATGTGTGTGTGTGTGTGTGTGTGTGTGTGTGTGCATATGCACACAGGCTCACAAATACATGCAACCACCAGTTTGAGTGTAGAGGTCATAGGGACAACCTGTAGAGGTCACTTCTCTCCTTTGACTGTGCATTCTGGGGGAAATCAAACTTGGATCCATCAGTCTTGACAGCAAATGCTTTTACTTTTAGCCATCTTATTGACCCTCTACTTTATTATTTTGAGACAGGGTTGTAACTGAACCTGGGAGCTCAACAAATGACTAAACTGACCAGGCCAATGAGCTTTGAGATCCTCTTGTCTTTGTTTCCCACCACTGGGATTGTGCCTCTTTGCTCTGCTTTTTGTTTGGGTGTTGGGGATCAAAACTCAGTTCCTCATATTTGTATAGCAAGCAAATCACTCAACTAAGCAATCTTCCTGGTCCTTGCCCCATTTTAAAAGCATTTAATTCAGTATCTAGAAATGTTTAAATGGTAAATAAGAACAGATAAAAATATAGGCAACTAGAGGAACCATGATTAATTTAAAAAGAAAGAAAAAATTTACCTACCATCATTTTCTTAAAAATAAGGAAAAGGTCTATTTCCATACTCTCTTCAAGGTCAGTTATTATGCTGTCATTATTTACTTTCCTACTTTTCAAATATCTGTTGGGATCTGTTGTTAGCCATTGATTGTACCCTCTTCTCTTTGCCCATGTGGACTTCAACTTTCTTAAAGAAATTCCTGTGTTAGATTTTTAGAAAAGTAGGAAGAGAGAGATACCTGTGTGAGAATGATGTGCTGTGTTTAGTGTGAACATAGCAACATCAAGGTGCTGGTAGAACTACAGGTTTGTTGCTGAGGTGAGAAATTTAGTGTAATGGTGGATTTCTTGTTTGATAGATTTGTTTTTAGAGACATGGTTTCTCTGTAGCCCTGGCTGTCCTGGAACTCGCTGTGTAGACCAGACTGGCCTTGAACTCAGAGATCTGCCTGCTTCTGTGTCCCAAGTGCTGGGATTAAAGACTTGTATTGTAATGGTAGATTCTTAGGCCTTGTTAATTTAATTATTGAAGCTATGGAGATGAATAGCATATTCAAGGAGTCTGAATCTGAACTATGATATTCTTTATTTATTTACTCAACCTGTGTTTCTCAAGTACCTAGCATATTACTAGCAAGAAAGCAGGACTAGAATGAAATGCAAGAAAAGAGAAGCGATGGCAGTGGTGGCTTGTGGGAGAGCAGAGGACCAAGGCTCTCACCACCAGCCAGGTTAGCTTACCGGAGAAATGACTGGTAGAGTGTAACATCTAGTACTTACTGCTCACGGCTTGGGTATTCTAAGTGACACCTTCTAGCACCACATTCCTAGTACTTTCTTGGTTAAAAATTTTGACTAATCTAAAACCTGTTGGAGCTTGCATGCTGGCTGAGGTGAAATTTAAAGTAGTGTTTACCTGAAGCTCAAGCTATCAGGACATATTTGGAGGTGACTAGCCTTTTTGTGGGGTCAAGATAAGCACTTAGGAAGAAACAAGCCGAAACACAGGTTGAACGACTCCCAAATAAACAAGACTTAGAATGTGATCATTTTGAAGACTAGGGGGTAAAAGAGTAGGTTTAGAGTGCTGTTGGTTGTACATATAGTCTTTCAAAGGCCAGTTGTAGGTGGGAGGTCAGACATTTGGAATCAAAGTATCTTTCAGGCAACTTGAATCAAGTGACCCATTACTCCAAAGTTATAAGAGGTTTCCAAATTCTTAGTAATTTGCAAAGAAAACTTAGAATTCCAAGTGAAAATACACTTTGAATTTTGATGGCAAAAATACACCATCATGTGTAACATGAATTCTCTTTGGTTTTAATAATAAAATCTTGTTATGTTTAGGTATTTTCCTGTTATCCCTGATCTTTCCAAGACCTTTATCATGAAAGGGTGTTGAATTTTGTCGAAGGCTTTTTTAGCATCTAGGGAGATGATCATATGGTTTTTCTTTTTCAGTTTGTTTATATGGTGGATCACATTGATAGATTTTCCTATGTTAAACCATCCCTGAAACCCAGGGATGAAGCCTACTTGGTCATGGTGGATGATTTCTCTGATGTATTCTCTGATGTATTTTATTGAATATTTTTGCATCAATGTTCATCAGAGATATTCATTCAATAGAGGAAATGCTCACCAATCTGTCTGTCCAATGAAGACCTTATGATTGATCTTGTAGGCCTCTTTTTACTGTTTACTTTCTTCTATTCTGTGTGGTTCATTTTATTTGGGGATGCAGACATTGGTCATTACTTATATCCAGTAAGGCCAGTAGGGAACATTATTTCCCCCTTAGAAGAATGAGCAAGAATTAGAAACAGTTGCCTCTCAGAGTCATCTTATGAGCTATGCTCAGGAGGAGGTTCCCAGGATCAGAACAACCCTGGAGACTCATCTGTGTTGGATGATATGCTTTACAGGAACTTAGGCAGGGCTTTTAACTTCTTTAAGCGTCACTTTACAACTAAAACACAAGCTTAATAATGCTGGGTCCTTAGGAGATGGATAACAAAGATTACATGAAAAACCTAATGCAATTTGGTGAACTCTGGTGAAACATCATTTACTAGATGTATTTAGGGTAGGAGTAGAAAACAATACTAGAAAAGTAAGGCAGAGCCAAAATGATTTTCTAAATCGGCCTAAGCAACACATTATGTTAAATAAGATTTTGAATCAAGAAGGGACTAGATGAAAGTTGTATTTTAGAATTAATCTGACATTGGTTTGTAGCATGGAGCCAGTGGGGGGTGAGTTTAGAGGGTCTCAAATGAGTGAGTGTATGTTAGGAAACAAGTGCCAAGCTAGGGTAGATGAGGTAGGTTTGGAAAGAAGTCAACCTAAGATCTAGGAAAGGAACCTATACCTCCAAGTTGAGAGTATATCAGACTAAAATAATTGTCTCACCTTCATGTCATCTTGTTATCTCAACAGAGCTATACTGTGCATACCGTATATACCGTGGGCCTTCAGCAGTACAAGGTCCTGATAACTTAGTGGCTCAGCTTCACCAAATTTTCCTTGCTGGGAAGATGGAATTTGTATGTCTTTGGTGCCTTCACCTACTTTCTCACCTTCATCTAGTTAGTAACTTATCTCTGGTGTTTTAATACCCCAACTCAGTGACTCCTTGCACATACCAGCACACTGGCACTGTTAGCCTCCACACTTCAGACCCGTGAAATCACAAGGCTCTTTGGAAACTTCTCAAATGATACCACCAACAAGTATTTTTCAGATCTCACTTCCCCCTGCGGCTATCACACCAGTCCTTTCTCACTTAGATCACCACATGAGCTTCCTGTCTGGTCACTGTCTAATCTTATCCCCCTACTACTTATCTTCATGGCAGCTCTGCTTCCAACCTTTCTAAGGTCCTCTAAGGTTTTCCCCTTGCTCCAACCACAGCATTGACTATCATAACACAGATCCTTGGGTGAGTGCTGTACAATGATTTTTAGCATGCTTGTTCCTCCTGGGGGATGAGTTGCAGTATGTTAACTGCAAAAGTACTCAGCTTTTAGATTGTCTCATTTCATTCCTCTTGACTATATAACTATAGGCCTCCAAATATGATTATGAGACACTTAGGTCAGTTTCAGCAGCCTATGTCTTTTAGCTACTATGGAACATTTATACAAAGCTTTGCAAAGCCAAACCTTATATGTTACATCCAGTTGGCAGGTTTTCCCTTCTCTCCTTCCCCCTCCCCCAGAACTAACTCCCCCTTCCCCTCAGAAAAGAGCAGGCCTCCAGGGACATCAACCAAACAGTATAACAAGCTACAAAGGAAAAAAACAAACAAACAAAAAAAAAAAAAAACAGGCATATACCATCATATCATAGCTGAACAAGGCAACTCAGTAGAAGTAAAAGGGTCCCACAAGCAGGTAATAGAGTCAGAGACAGCCTTCGTTCCCACTGTTAGGAGTCCCCACAAGAAAACCAAGCTACTCAGCCATAATACATATGCAGAGGACCTAGTTCAGAACCCTGCAGGCTCCCTGATATCTGAGTCCCTGTCAGCTGATTCTATGGGCCATGTTCTCGTGGTGTCTCTGACCACTCTGGTTCCTCTGACCCTTCCTCCCCTTCTTCACAGGACTCCCCAAGTTCTGCCTAATATTTGTCTGTGAGCTCTGTGTCTGCTCCCATCAGTTGCTGGGTAAAGTCTCTCTGGTCTCTTTAATGATGATTCTTCTAGGCTCCATATCTACTTAATATAGTACTCAAAGTTCTAGTTAGAGCATTAAGATAACAAAAGTATATCAAGGAGATACAAATTGGAATAGAAGAAGTCAAACTCTCCCTATTTGCTGATAATATGAGAGTTTACATAAATGACCCCAAAAATTCTACCAGGGAACTCCTACAACTGATGAACACCTTCAAAGAAATCAGAGAAGCATCACCCTTTACAATAGCCACAAATTGCATTAAATATCTTGGGGTAACTCTAATCAAACAAGTGAAAGACCTGTATGATAAGAACTTTAAGTCTTTAAAGAAAGAAATTAAAGAAGATAACAGAAAAGATCTCCCACATTTTTGGATAGGTAAGATCAACTTAGTAAAAATGGCAATCCTACCAAAAGCAATCTACAGATTCAATGCAATCCACATAAATTCTGGATTAACTCACTCAAGATTTTTTTTTTCTAGTTCTGTCCATTTGTGAATTTTACAATGTCATTGTTTCTTATCGCTGAGTAGTACTCCATTGTGTAAATTAATCACATTTTCTTTATCCATTCTTCTGGGTTCTGCCTATCTCTATTCTCCAATGTTAGTGTTACAGGCAAATGTAACCATGCTGTCTTAAGTGTTCTATGCTGTGCTATGATCAAGGCAACTCTTACAAAATAAAGCATTTAATTGGGTCTTGTTTATACTTTCAGATGGTTAAGCCATTATCATCATGGTGGGAAGCATGAGTACCAGAGAGATTTACATCCTGATCTGTAGGCAATAGGAAGAGAAACTCTAGATCTTGCTTGTGATTTTGAAACCTCAAAACACACCTCCAGTGACACACTCCCTCCAACAAGGCCATACCTACTCTGACAACACCACACTTCCTAATCCTTCCCAAACAGTTTATCAACTGGGGGCTGTGCCTGCAAATACATGATCCCCTAGAGGCCATTTCCATTCAAACCACCACACTGTCCTAGCTTTTTATTTTGGTTCTGGGGATTTGAACTCGGGTCAATGCATAGGCCACTCCAAAGAACACAAATATTAGATGATAGTGCTATTACCCTCAAGATAACACTGTAGTTGAAGACACCTACTGAATTATACCCTTCAAGTTATTGTTGGTATTGATAAATGTTAAAATATCCCCTGCATCATTTACTGCTACTATGAAGTTTTGTGTTTGCCTTTGGTCAGACAAGGCTCTTCAAGGCATTGAATTCAGATGTTATAGACAATGAGTCCTAGAAATTAAACATGAAAGCTCTTGATAAATAATAGAATAGAATAATGAAATAACCATTAAAAAGTACCACCATGGGGTGTTTGCTGATAGCAAGCAGCTGGTGTTTGTTATATTCTAGATAATATAAGGAAATATGTTGCTGGCAATTGACCAAGGGCTTTTTGATAGTCAAATTGAGTTTTCTGGCTGTTACAGCAAAATGGTTTTCTATCTCTTGACCATTAGACATTGTGTGCTTCTTAAAAATAACCCTTTGGGGAATCAGTGAGCTAGCTCAGCAAAGGCACTTACCACCAAGCCTGACAACATGAATTTTATTCTTATGACCCCCCACATAGCAGGAGAACCAATTCCCAAGTTACTCTATGACCTATTCAAGCATTCATGTTCATGTACATGTGAACACACACACATGGAAACATGCACACCAAAAATGTAACAGAAGTTTTAAAAACAATGCTGTAGGGATAAAGATGCAGGTGAGTTGGTAGAGTACCCTGCAACCATGCATCAAGTCCTCTGTGTGATCCTCATTACCAATATAAAGCAAGCTTAATGGCAAACAATTATAATTATTTGCAGGTAGAGGCAGAAGGATCATAAAGGTCCAAGAATATCCTGTGCTATGTAGAAATTCCAGGGATATATGAGACTCTTTTTCAACAGCAACAATATCAACAAAGTAACTATGTATAGTTTGTCACTGGGTCATGAATCATTGGTGTTTTCTTCTGAAAATACCCTTAAAACATGGTTTTTATGGGATTCTATAGTATTGATAATTGACCCTGTGACTTGACATAGCAAGGCTTCTTTTAACCTCAATATAAATGTGTAGCAAGCCATAGGCTGAATGCTCGGCCTCACCATGCGGTGTATCCCTTACCAGTGTAAACCTCACTTAACTAGTCTGCACAGGGGGGAAGCAACAACAGAAACCTAGCAAAGCTTACCCCTTACCTGTCTGATTCTTGCTTTATACATTGTGCAGCCATATTCTATTCTTAATTGCAAATTTCCCTCCCTTATGTGTTACAAACAAAGAAAACAAAACCCTAGCCTACTGAAGTTGCTTGTCTGGAATAGGGCAACACAACTCTGGATGGACTTGAAAGCAGGTAGAGGTGAGGTCAAGTTCAAGGTAGAAAGGGAATCAAAATCCTGGTTAAACAGTGAGTGAGCTCATTACTTTGTTTCAGCTCCCTATTCCAAGAACTCCAGATATATCCAGGATCAAATGCAAATTCCAGGACACATCTCAGAATCAAATAAACTATTTTTGGATTATCTGGGTCACTGGTCACCTCTGCTAACATTTTCAATCAAACACTGATGGTATGTTTGGTAAGAGGGCCCTTTGAGTAGGGCTTGGGTGTTTAATTCCCTGCAGAAATAAAGAGGTTTGCTAGTTCTGACAAGACTATTTTTGACAGTATCCCCGTTTAGTCCTCTGAATTTCAGAAAAGAATTTCAAAGTGTCGGCTGAGGAGGGGGAAGATAAAGTTGGCTGGAACTAACAACCTGAGCTGGACTGCAGAGCCTCAACTACTAATACAACTGCTAAAACAATCAGACACAAGACGACCCCATATGATCCCTGGCCTCACTTTACTCTTGTATTTCATGAAGCTTTATGATGTACTGGTCAGGCCAGCCGTTAGTTAACATTTGCATGCTGACCATGAGGATTGCTTTGGCTTTGAGTTGCTCCAATTGCACTGCTTTGAAGCTATTAATCTGCTGAATTAGCTGACTGCTTTCATGGTATTCCAGAACAAACAGATCTCCCCTTAAAAATCCCCACTTCTGTTATTTCAGGTGGTTTGAGTCTGTTGTTCTTACATAAAGATGGTAAGGGTTTTCCAAGAGAGGTTCAAAGAGAGATTTAGAAATAAAATGTTAAACAGATTAAAAGGACCTTCAATATAATGTTCCTGTCACTGTGAAAGATGAGGTTCAAGCTGGTTATTCCTTTACTGTGCAGCCAAACCTTTGTTTTCCTTGTGTATAATGTCTGAAGCTAGTGCTACATTCAGAAAGGAATGCTGATGGGGCAAACTTCAGAATGATATTTATTAAATGACACTAATAGATCCAGGAGTTAGGCACTGGTATTACAGATGAGAAAACAGAGGCACAGAAACGTAGGTCATTCTATTCAAGGTAAGAATGAAAATGTATCAGACTGAAGAAGCATTGTAAAAGTAGTCTCTGTAGCCTGGTCTTGACCCCTTTGCTCATCACTCCTCTCTCTGCAACTGTATTCCAGGAGTTTGGCTCAGTGTTTAGCTGTGGGTGTCTGCTTCTGTTTTCGTCAGCTACTGGATGAGGGGCTCTAGGATGGCATATAAAGTAGTTATCAATCTCATTATCAGGGAAGGACATTTAAGGTAGCCTCTCCACTATTGCTCAGACAGCTGACCTGAACAAGGGGAGCTCATAGACCCCCAGACTGATAGCTGGGAAACCAGCATAGGACCGACCCAGACCCTCTCTCTGGACATGGTTCTCAGTTAGAATGCCTGGGCAGTCTATTGGACATCTGACAGTGGAACAAGGATGTATCCTTGGTGCACAAAAGGACTTCAGGAGTACATTCCCCATGGAGGGATACTCCCTTTGCCTAAAGCAGGAGAGATGATCCCTCCTGGAAGGCCTCACCCTTCCTGGGGAGTGGGTGGGGAATGGAATGGGAGGGGTGTTGTGGGGCATGAGAGGGCGGGAGGGAGAGGGAACTGGGAACAATATGTAAAATAAGAAAATAATAATAAAAAATACTAAAAAAAGAAAAAAAAGCAAAGAGTGTCAAAAGAAAGAAGAAATGGATTGGAGTCTAAGTGGTCCATCATTTACTTAGTAACAGCATGTTTTCTGCAGGTTTGAAGCTAAGTATCCTCTCATCTGTAAAATAGAATCAGTAATTCTACATCAAAGGGTGGTTGAATTAAATTGCTGTAAGTAATAGTAACACTGGACACTTTTTATTGATTAATTTTTCATCTAGCTTACATTCCAATCACAGTTTCCCTTCACTCCCTTCCCTATTTCTTCCCTCTCTGCCTCTCTTCTATCTCTTCTGCCCCATCCACCCCTCCTCCATCTCTTCAGAAAGCAGCAGGCTTCCCATCAGCATCAACAAAGTATGGCAATCAAGTTCTCCCCCCCTGCATCAAAGCTGGTTGAGACAATCCAGTATTGGGAGTCAGTTTCCAAAAACCATCTCTAGTGCTAGAGACAGGTACTAATCCCACTGCTATTAGTCTCTCAAACACTCCAAGCTACGCAACTGTCACATACATTCAGAACACTGGAAACGTATTATCTGTTATGTACCTGTTATTTAAAGCATTTCTTGCTAAGTTTTTACAATCACCCTATTACATAAATATTTTCTCTTATCAGCATTTTTTTTTTCAACAAGAAAACATTAGCACAGAGAAGCTAACTTGCTAGTTAATAACAGAACTGGCTTTCCATATACCTAGCATAACACCTAATGTCCAAAGGCATTTGATAATAGTAACTGTTAGCAGCAGCCGGAGAAGGGAATTGCTTGCACTATGTCAGTCATGGCCATTCTTTCATAATGTTCTTTCTCATAATACATTTACTAACAAGGATAGTCCTTGGGTATAGAAAACATTGGATGCCTAGGAGATCTAAATCCATCTACAAGATGAAATCAGAGGGAAACAAATCTTATTTCCACTCTGGCAGTGATTCACTAAGACAGCCTCCACTGTTTTGCATCAATGGGGCAAGCTAAATGAGCACACCTAAATAAAATATGGTGAGCAACAGATAATCATATCCTCATGTGTGTCCACATACTTGTGTGTGATCAAGCTTTGTCACTGACTTGAATTGCGCTAGTAAAGAATCCTGAATTCTATTTGGGGGCTGTTTTCCTTTGGCAGATTTTGTTGTCTGTCTTTTGGGCCCTTGAATAGTTATTGCTTGAATTTACATTTAAAATACAACCATTCTCCAAAGTCTGTGTTCTCTTATTTTGTCTTTTCTGTGGTTTTAATAACACACACACACACACACACACACACACACACACACACACACACGAGAGAGAGAGAGAGAGAGAGAGAGAGAGAGAGAGAGAGAGAGAGAGAGAGAGAGAGAGAGCAGAGGAGAGCAGGGAGACAGTGGGGGAGAGACTATGCAAAAATAAAGTTTTAAAAACATATGATTCTGATAAAAAAAAAAAAACCTTTTAAAAGCCAAGGAATGTTTGGAAACAGTATGTGGAAGCCAAAAAGGTTTATCACCCTCTAAAAAAGAATCTTGGGCATTAACAGGGAACCCAGGATCAATTGTTAAGATAATTACTGTGCCAACATCTGTGTGTAAGCTGTTAGCCATCATTCCTTTACTCTCAAAGAAAGTTCTAGACAATGTGTCTGCTGTTTGAATTCTTACGGACCTCCTCCCATGTCCTTCCTTCATCACCTCACTTATGCATACACTTACATAAGTGCATGAAAACACCAAAGCTGAACTAGCTTGAGTTTTCTGAATAGACTCAGACTTTTGGATCTTCATTTAGAAGATCACATAGCTTTGTGACCCTTATTTCTTCACTCCAGTGAACAGCTATCTTCCAGTCCCAGGCAGTGTTCATGATGCAGAGAAGCTATGTAGTGAACTCATTCTCAGGAAGGAAACTCCATGTTAGTCACATTTGTGAAACAAATTTCCTGTCACTGCCATGTCTTAAATTGCCTTGGGATTTGTTCTTCCCACCACCAGAGGAGTTCTGTAACCTTCATCAGCTATTTCCAGTGCTTCATGACATAAATATACATTAATAATATCAATTGCTGTGAGAACTGAAATTAGCAGGATGTTTATTATATTCCAAGCACCTTCAAAAAACTATTTCCCTATTTCATGCTATCTATTCATTCTTGCTACTGTTAGCCTGTTCATGGGATTAGAAAATTTTATCTGTCAGAAGTTGTTTAAAATACATTTTTTTCCTTGTTTTTTTTTTTTTTTCCCGAGACAGGGTTTCTCTGTATTGCTTTGGAGGCTGTCCTGGCACTCACTCTGTAGACCAGGCTGGCCTCGAACTCATAGAGATCCACCTGCCTCTACCTCCCCAGTGCTGGGATTAAAGGCATGCACCACCAACACCCGCCTTAAATAGATTTTTTTTTTAACTTGTCAGTTTTAAAATAAAATGTTTCTTGAAAATCATTTGAACTACTATGTTTCACTTACTAATTTTCTCAACATGTATTTTCATTTATTCACCACATGATTTTGGCTGGACTTACACAGAAAGGATGGTTAGACATCAAGGCAAACTGACTGAGTTAATACATGAATTGGAATTTAAAAGACAAGAATTAAGTATATGAGCAAACAGAAAAGTGTATCTCAAAGAGAGCAAGTGATTTGTCAAATCACAAAAGCACAAAATAGGCTCATGTTATTTATATTTTAGTTTTATTGGCATATATTTATGGTAGCCAGACCTTTTTTTTTTCCCCGCCAGCTCACAAAAGTATGGAGAATTCTTATGAATTATGAAAGCTTGGCCTTAGCTTAGGCTTGTCCCATTAGCTCTTATAATTTAAACTAAATAATTTATTTTAATCTACATGCTGCCATGTGTATCCAGGCATTTACCTCTCTTCCTACATATTCTGCTTCCTCTGCATCAGGCTCTGGTGACTCCCTCTTTTCTTCTTCCCCGAGACCTCTCTATCCCTGAAAGTTCCACACAATCTCTTCCTGCTTAGCTATTATCCATTCAGCTCTTTACTAAATCAGTCACAGTGATACATCTTTGCACAGTAAAGGAATAATTAGCAAAATTTCCCCTTTTTTTCCAAATAAAAAGGAAAGGTTTAATTCTAATATTATAAAACTATAAATGATAAGAAAAATTATCAGGCAATAATTATGTTTACAATGTCCAATCCATTTGTATTTGTCAAATTCAGAGAAAAATACTCAGTTATCTATTCTCTCTTGATGAGTCCAAAGTTTTGCACCTACTCTACTATCTATCATGACTAAGGGAAACTGTAACTATAACTATCTAGTCTATAAAACCATCAAAGACCTGAGAAGGATATAACATTAGCTGTGTACACAGGAAATGCAGAGCAAGTAAATTCTAAAACTAGAAAATGACAGAGGCATCTGCCTGCCTGGTCACTCGCACCAAGGTTCCTCTATAACACTAGGGCATCCATCTTTCCCCTACAGGCCTATAATATCTGATAGAATTTTCCGCAAAGCAGGACTTTTAAAGGACTGTCCTATCCTGTCTTGGCAAAGTTCGACAGTCGCCTTCTTTCATGTCCTGTTTGTTCAGTTTGGACAGCATACTGTCAGCAGTTTCTTTCCTAATGACTGTCTTTTAACACAAAGAAAGCAAGCTCCATATTAAGATTCTTTGATGCCCATCATCTTTATTTGAAGTAAATTGGTGCTGCCAGGATCAGATGTGTCTCACTATCATAAAAAAAAAAAAAACCTTATATTATTATAACATTTAAAAATGTCATATGCTATAGGTCTTTTAAGTGTTTGAAGATCACCTATACATATAAAATGTATGCCTTTATGGCTTTAAAAACATACCTTATATGACTATAAGTTTGATTGTTATAGATTGCTATTAACCTGCATTTTTAAATTATCCTAAATAGTTTTCAAGGACTAAAATTTCACATTATATTTTTTAAAAGAGCTGCATAGGTACAATACCTTAAGTAAGAATAGAGACATATACACACTTTAACAAAATTACCCTAAAATTTATATCAACATACAAAAATCCATACCAATGTAAAATATTTGAGACTAGTGGTTGTTCAAAAGTAGACTCAACAAACCACCCTTTATTCTCATCCTTTTTCTTTTTTTCTATATCCCCCTTTTTCCCTTCAGAACGAGATCCCTGAATATAATTTCATTTGTTTAGCTTCCTTCTTGGCCATAACCAATAACACTTTATGAACAATCCCCTAAACCATGACAAACATCTAAAACCTATTAAATGACCAAAACCCACCCACCTGCTCCACCTCTTGGGAATGTGGGTATTGTTTTGTCTAAACTGATTTCTATTGTCTGTGAGAAATGGCATCTTTGGGGGACCCTGAGAAAATTAAAATAGTGGTCAAATCATGGGATCTGTAAAACTTTTTGTCCAGTTTCTATACAAAGGGAAAGTGCAAGGCTTACCTTCAGTCCTGGATAGAATAGTATGAGGCTACACTATCTCAATCAGGAGCCTTGAAGCTGTCCTGAATATAGAATTCTGAGGATGCTTCAACAGAGGCACATAGAGAGGCTGGATCATCAGGACTACCTGCTTTCATTGTTTTCTGGCCCCCTCGCTCTGAAAACACACAAAATTTCAAAGGCAACATACATATCTGCATCAACACAAGAATGGACTGTGTGTTATACACAAGCCAACCAAAGATGATTTTTTTTGTTGTTGTTGATCAGGTAAAATATATGTCACCTATTTTGTAGTTTTTTTGTTTGTCTGTTTGTTTATATCTTTATATCTGTGAGCAAGATTTCCAGGTCTGCCCTAATCAAGCCTTGAAAGAATCCAGTCTTTCATTTCCTGTGGAAACCAAAGCATAACCTCTCCCCCAATGTTATACAATTTTAAAATTCCATTTTAAAAGTCCTAGAATATTTAGGCTGGTTTAATTCAGCAGTCCCTCTTACAATCCCATATCTCTTAGCACCTGTCATTCACTCATCAGCAATAAAAGAAACTTAAAAGTCAACAAGACATCATATAGGATCCAGACTTTCTGTATTTTATGCATATTTTCTTTTGATTTTAAGTCTACACACATTTTTTTTTCTACTTGGATCTGTCTTTACTGAGCACCTTTAGTGTTCTCTGACCATGCGAGACAAATCTTAAACTACTATGTTAGCCACCACATGGCTCTGCTTAGAGTATAGCATCAACACATGGCACTGGTGGCTGGAATACAGGCAATGACTGGGAGCCACATATCTGTAGACCTCCCAGCCTATCCAAGACACCATGGTCACCGGGAAGTTATGTCTTATTCAGTATTCCAACCTTTTAAGCTTTCTCAGGCCTATGTGTACGTATGTGGCTGACTTTCCTTTATGCTGCCAGTTCACACACACAACACAACACACACACACACACACACAAAATGACATAGAGACTTATTAATTATAGACGTTTGTCCTTAGCCTAAGCTTGTCAAACAGTAGCTCTTATAATGTAAATTAACCCATTTATTTTAAGCTATTTGCTGCCATGTGACTTGTGGCCCTTACCTCCTGCATGGCCTACCTCCTCTGTGTCTGGCTGGTGACTCTGCCTTTCTTCCCTGAGACCTCTCTGTCCCCAAAACTCCACCAAACCTCTTCCTGCCTAGGTATTGACCATTCAGCTCTTTATTAAACCAATCACAGTGATACATCTTCACACAGGGTAAATAGATATTGTGCTATATAATGAGTTCCATAAAGACAGTATGTTTCATAGACTCCTGTTGGGGAGTATTATTTTAAGGTGTGTGACTTTTGTTTATGCTGCATTTGTTTAACTCTGTGAAGCTGTGTTTCTGTGCCTACCTAAAACACCTGACGGTCTAATGGCCAATAACAAGGCAGGAGCAAGGACAGACCGGTCTGGCAGGCACAGAGTATGAACAAAAGAAGAACTGAAGAAGAGGAGAAAAGAGCAAGAGAACAAGGAGAGGAAGACATCCAGGGCCAGCCACCCAGCCACCCAGCCGTCCACAGAGTAAGAAGGAAAGTAAGATAGAGGTAAGAAAGATAAAAGTCCAGAGGGCAAATGTAGATGGGCTAATTTAAGAAAATCTGGCTAGCCACAAGCCAAGCTAAGGCCAGGCATTAATCACTAAGAATAAGCCTCCATGTGTGATTTATTTGGAATGTAGGTGGCCAGCCCTTCAAAAAGGCCAAAGAGTACAACATTGCACTACATATTCCAATGACATCCACTCCCCAGACCCACCCGAAGACCTGACATCCCCGTCCCCACACTTTGCCTCTCTGCTAGTTTCCTCTCTCCCCTTCTTGGAGTATCCCTTCTGTTTTCATGTGAATATGGTTTTATATATCTATATCCAACATGGATCTACAAAGGAGAGAAAACCTACAATATTTGTCTTTTTGTGCTTGGCTTATTTAATTTATCAAACTCCCTTTAGTTCTATCCATATTCTAGCAAGTGGCATAATTCCATTCTTCTTCACATCTGAACAAAACTCCACTGTGTAGGGGCTGGGAAGATAGTTCAGTTGGCTAAATGCTTGCCTTGTAAGCATGAGGACATGAATCCAATCCCCAGAACATAGAAAGTCAGCCAGTCTGGCGTCTATTTGCAATCCCAGTGCTGGGGAGATCTGTACTCCTTTCATTTGCTTCTCTTGCTTTTGTTATGGATAGATCTTCTACTATTCCATTGAGTAAGATTGGAGAACATGGATACCCTTCTCTTATTTCTAGTTTTAGTGGAAATGCTTTGAATTTCCTCCTACAATACAGTACTGGCTACAGGTTTGTCATATGTCACTTTTATTATATTAAGTTACATTTTTTTCTATTCTGGGTTAACTCAGGTGAACAGGAAGAGATATTAGATTTTATTTAAAAAATTCAGTATCGAAGTGACCACACAATCTATCCTTGAGCATATCTATTTATTATTGTTTTGTGTGTGTGTGAGTTGCATACCATGGCTCATTTGTGGTGGCAAAGAGAACAACTTAAGGGAGTCGGTTCTCTTCTTCCACTATGTGAGTTTAGTTTCTTTTATTTTAGCTTATTTATGTAGTCTAGATAATCAGTCTCTATCAGATTTATTACTAGCAAAGTTTTTCTCTCAATAGTGGGTTCTCTGTTCACTTAATTGACTGATTCTTTCACTGTGAAGAAACTTTTCTAACTTCATAAGTTCCCACTTGTCAGTTGTTGGCTTTTTTTCCTGTGTGACTTGGGTCCTATTCAGTCTTTACTGATTCCGATACCTTGCAGTGTTCTTTCTTCCTGCAGTAGTTTCAGGCTTTCAAGTTTTGCAATAAGGTCTCTGACCCATTGCAAATTGATTTTTGAGTTGAGATGAGTTGCAGATCCTATTTCATTCTTAAATTCCAGTTTACACAGCATCATTTATTGAAGAGGTTGTCATTCCTAAAAATTTGTATTTTTAGCAACTTTGTCTAAAATCAGGTGGCTGCGGGCTGGATAGATGGCTCAGTGGTTACATCACTGGCTCATCTTCCAGAATACACATGTTATATTTCCAGCACTCATATATGATTCACAACCATCCATGAATCCAGTCCCAGGGCATCTGATGCCCTCTTTTGGGCACACACTTACACAGAGATATACGGAGGCAAAACACTTATGTCATAGAATAAAGAAATAAACTTTAAGGATTCATATGTCTGTAACTATGTAGGTATAATTTTGGGCCCTCTGTTTTACTCCATTGATCAAAGTATCTGTTTTGTACCATTACCATAATGTTTTCTGCTATTATTTCTTTCAAGTAGAATTGAATTTAGGTATTGCGATATCTCTATTTTTTTTCTCCTCCTTAGGATCATTTTGTCCATCCAGGGTCTTAAGTGCTTCCACATGAATTTTAGTCTGATATTTATCTTTTTAAGAACACAATTGGTAATTTTTATGAAGATTACATTGAATCTATAAATGGCTTTTAATAATAGTCATTTTTATTATTTTAATTTAATTTAATTTAATCATGAGTATGGTGGTCTTCTCTTCTAAAAGCTTCATTAATTTCCTCAGTGTCTTAAGGTTCTTCACTTCCTTGGTTAATTTATTCCTAAGTATTTCTTTAAACTCTTAAGAATGAGATTGTTTACCTAATTTTTCTTAGCATGTCCAACATTTTGTATAGATAAAAGCAACATATTTCTTACATATGCATTTTGCATTCTGCTACTTTGCTGAAAGTGTTTATGAGCTTTAAGTATTTTCTGGAGGAGTTATTAGTGCCCCTTTTCTATAAGGCTGTGTTGTTTAGAGAAAAGAAAATTACCTCTTCCTTCTTTAATGGTTTCCTTTCATTTCTTTCCCTAGTCTAATTGCTCTAGCCAAGATTTTGAGAATATATTGAATAACTGAGGATAGTGAAAATTTAGCACTGTTAATTGATTTTTTTTTCGTGAAAATGAGCTTTCCCCGTTTTTTGTAATGGTGGTTATAGGTTTGTCATATATAGTTTTTATTCTATGCAGTATACTTCTATTTATATTTCTTCAGAGCTTTTGTCA
Source organism: Phodopus roborovskii (assembly GCF_943737965.1). Lineage (NCBI taxonomy): Eukaryota > Metazoa > Chordata > Mammalia > Rodentia > Cricetidae > Phodopus > Phodopus roborovskii. Next base: position 5,466,161 of record NW_026126417.1, on the reverse strand, counting down.
TAAAGGGTGTCAGATTTTTGTCAAAAATATTTTTCTGTATTAATATGGTCGTATGTCTTCTGTCCATGAGTCTATGTGGTGTATTATATTTATCAATTTCTGTATGTTTTAATCACTGTCATTTAGTTTATTTTGCAAGCTGGTGGTTTCACATTCTTCATTTGCTTGTCTACTCTTCTAATATGGTTATTCTTCTATAGTCTCTTGTTTTAGTCAGTGTCCCATTGCTGTGAAGAGACAAACAATGACCATAGCAATTCTTGTAAAGGAAAGCATTTAACTGGGGTTGGCTTACAATTTCAGAGGTTTAGATCATTATTATCATGATAGAAAGCATGGTGGCATGTAGGCAGACATGATGTTGGAGGAGGTGAGAGTTATATACATATGGATTTGCAGGTAGCAGAAAGAGAGAAGCTGGGCCTAGCTTGAGCATTTGAAACACCAACTCCTACCACCAGTGACACATTTCTTCCAACTAGGACACACCTACTCTAACAAGGCCTTGCCTCCTAATCCCTGTCAAGTAGTGTCACTCCCTAATGACCAAGCATGCAAATATGAGCCTGTGGTGGGCATTCCTATTCAGACCACCACACCCCTTACCTATGTGTATCTGTCTCTTCAGTGTCATAGGCCCTTAAAGTATCTTTTGCAGTGCCGGCTTATTGTCTTTGAATTCATTTGGTGTTTATCATGGAATTTTTTTCCTTTCTCCTTTAATTATGAAGGATAGTTTTATTGGGTATTGTAACCTAGATTGATGGTTATTTCTTTCAGAGTTTTCAGTACTCCTGGCATTTAGAGAAATGTGATATGATTTTGATTAATATGCAGTTATATGTGGCTTTTTACTTCTTTCTTGTAGCTTTCATATTTTTGCTTGTTCTCAATGTTTTGTGTATCAACTACAATATGGCATGTAAAGATTCTTTTCCAACACATACATTTGGCATTCTAAATATCTCCTTAAGCTGTATGGTCACCAATTTCCCTAGATTTAGTAACATTTTGGCTATGGTTTTATGGAATACATCATTTATGTTTTATCTACAGTTCTTCTTAATAAACCCCAATGATTCATAACTGTGTTCTTTAATGATGCCCCACATATCTCATATCTTGTGCTCAGATCTTCTTGTTATTTGTGAGTGTTTGAATGTTTTAAATCATCCATCTTGCTTCCATTTCAAGTAGTCTGGCTTCTGTCTGCTTTGTACTGTTGGTATGGCTTTCTACTGAGTTTTTATTTAGCTTGGGATTGTTCATTTATTACATTTCAATTTAATTTTTTCAGTATCCCTTTCTCCTTATTTGCACTGGTACTGGAGAGGAAGGAGGGTACATGTTTTTGTCTTCCTGTCCCCTCTGATCTCAGTCAGAGTCTCCCACACTAGGGTTCAATCTCTGCTTTAAACTTTTCAGTTCCAGACTTCACAGCCCTGAACTGGCCCTGCTCTCACCATCAAAAGTCTGTCCAGCCCTTGGTCATCAGTTGTCTGTTCCTTCAGTGCTAGTATGTATAGGGAAGGAACACTCCTCTAGTGGTGCCCACTGACCTTACATAGAGCTGTACAGGGAAGAAGGGCACAGGTCTGCAGCTATCCTTGCTTGGTTCCCCACAGAGACCACACCTGGCTTAGGAAATTCATGTGTGGCTATTTTCTCTTGCAAGCGTAGAGACCATTCAGTATTAGCCTGACCATTTTCTTTCACTGACTTGGAGCGTCTAATCTACCATTTTACCTGAAACTGTCTTTAGAAAGAAGATTCTAATTCTGTAGTTCTGGCTGGCCTAGAACTCACTGAGTAGAAAAGTTTGACATTGAATTCATAGCTAGCTTGCTGCCTCAGCCATTCCAATATAGGAAATAAAGGTATGAGCCACCATACTCAGCTTTTTTTGTTTGTTTTCCTGAGAAAGTCTCACTAAGTATTGAGACTGCCCCAGAATCTCTTCTCCTCCTCCCTTGGTTTTCGGAGTTCCATTACATGCAAACCAAAGCAGTTTTAAATTATTTTCATTATAGTCAGATTGACTGATTAAACCAACATTTTAAAAAATGAATTAGAATAAGATAGGACAGAGTTAAATAAAACAAACTAGGCATGGTGGCACATACAGAATCCCAGTAATGCGATGGTGGAGAAAGGAGGATCAAGAGTTCAAGTCAGCCTGGATCATATGAGAGCCTACATCAAAAAGCCAAAATAAACAAGTAAGAATAGAGATAGAAATGATGATCACAGTATATTGCTAACATGTGAGGTCACGTAGCATTTTCTTGATTCTTGTCTGTAATATACTAGTAATGTGGCTCCTATTATTCTATTAATCCTTGTAAAAATATTTCCTAGCATTAATTAGGCTCAAAAAATTTTGAGAGACACCTTCTACCAGAGAAAGTCTCATATACGCCAGGACATAATGACAAGAATGTCTGTGATAGTACTTCTTTTAATAACAAAAAGGTAAAAATAGCTCAAATATCCAACAACAGTAACATAATAAACAGACTGTGGGTTATCCATGTAATGGTATCTTCTACAGAAATTAAAATGAAGAAACATTGTAGATTAGCAATGCTATATTTAGCAAAAGTGAAAAAAAGAAACTAATGCTATAGATACCAAAATGGGCTAATATTCCAAATATAGTGAGACAAAGACAAACCTCTGGATATATTCTATGGTATGTTTACACACAGTTTAAAACTAAAAAAGATAAATGATGTATCTATTAAGTCCACATGTGTGAGTGTTGGAAGAACAGAGGAAGGCTAGAGTCTGCCAAGGAGCAGGAAGTGTATGTATGTATGTATATGCACAAACCACATTTAAAGATGCAAAGAAAGATTTAAGAACTGGATTATTGGTATACATATGCCTGCACCACCACCACCACCACCACCACCACCACCACCACAATCATCATAGACAGTAATTTGTTGCCTTTAGTTTTTTTGTGAGGTAGGATCTCATGAAGTCAAGATTGGCCTTAGATTTACTATGTACTTTTAGAGACTAAGCAGATGCCATAATGGGCTGCTCAATCTTCTCTTGGAGATCAGGCCTAAGTTTCAGTTTCCTGAGACTAAGCAAGCAGTTTCTAAGGAAGGGCCAAGAACAAAGGACAGTCAATCTCCAATACCCCGACAGCAAGGACAAGGACGCCTGGTATATACAGTACTAGGCCACCCAGCCTCTACAATCAATAGGCTCAAGATAACAACCAAATAAGGGCAAAGTCTGGGACTTGTCCAGACCTGCCCCAAACTGGAAAACTATATCCCTGGCCAGCCCCTAACTAGCCCTAGCCAATTAGAACTAATATGATTGTCATTTGTTTAAGCCAATTGTAGATAAAATGACCTAACTGCCTTAAGACCTTCTCTTGGCTATGCTTAAAAGGAGACTGTGAGTACCTCTTGGGTTCTTTGCCATCTTACCTTTGCATGGGATGGCAGGCCCCTGCATGCTGGAATACTAAACACTCTTCTCATTGCATATGTGGTTGGTGGTCTTTCATGGGACATGTCCAGGTCCCTAACATGCATGAAGATGATCTTGTGCTTCTTATCATCTTCTGCATTTGTTGTGTGACAAAATTTTTCCTTGGGAGACACAACACACACATCAACTCACCCCAGACCATGACAGACCAATGTACAAATAACTACCTAAGTCCAAATTGGTGTACCAATGAGTTTTATTGTAGCTACCTACAGGAATATGATGAGGCATTACTTACAGAAGCAGAAATAACTGAAAGACAGCTACATCACCAAAGCCCATCCATGCATGGATGTCAACTTGCAAAGCTGGGAACCTGGAGCATGATACACAGCCTGCATGCAGCTCAATAGGTTGGAGACTGTCCTTTTCAGGAGGCTCAGTTGAACTAAATCTCTTTCAGGCAATCCAGCAGGTTCTGCTTTTTCCAGACAGATGCTTTGGTGTGAGTCTACATTGTGGTTTGGCTTCCTGAGAATCTTTTTTTGCAGCTACTACTGCTCATCCTGGCAGGGAGGGGCCTAGTGAATCTGGTCAGTTTCAGGGACTTCCTGAAGGTATTTTGAATTGTTTACCTTCCTGTTTAAGGATAAAATATTTCCTTCTTGGAGAAAACTGTTATGCAATGGCATCCAACCCTTAAAGCCTGGAATTACAGATATGCATGCTATGCCTGGCTTATTATTTAATGTGAATGGTCATTTGCATATTTTCTATCTATAAGCAAGAGGGGTCATAGGTGGAGGAAAATCCATTAGGCAGCACCTTGGCAGAGGCTGTGCAATGTTAAGTGTATTACATTTCTGGGACCTCTACCTGGGACAGAACAGGAAGAGGAAAGGACAGGAGTAAGCAAAGGTATGTTTTCAGCTCTGTGCATAGAATGGCTTAAAGAAGAAAGATGGGGTTATTGTCTAGGTATGTTTTGTTCCCCTGATTTAGGCTGCAGAAGTGTGCCATAAAATAGAGAAGAAAACTTTTTAAAGTTTTTAGTTAGTTTATGTGTGTGTGTGTGGGGGGGGTTGATGGGATACACAAGCATATGCTCTTGCACGTCATAGCATTAGTATAGAAGGCAGAAGCTGACTTTTAGGAGTTAGCTTTTGTCTTCTACTTTGTTGAAGAATAGTCTGTCTTGTTTCTGCTGCTGTACAGTATATTCCTAGTTGGTCCTTGAGGGTCTGGGCAGTTCTGTTTTCACCTCCCATTCTGCTGGAGAGTACTGGGATTACAGATGCATGTCACCACATCTGGCTCTTTATGTAGGTAGTGGGTATTGAATTTAGGTCCTTAGGAATGCATAGCAAGCACTTTTTTCTGCTGAGCCATCTCTCTGGCTTGAGAACAGACCTATTTATAAACATGGCCAAGTAGCTGCATCAATGGTTCTCAACCTGTGGGTCGTGATACCTTTGGGGGTCAAATGACCCCTTCACAGGGGTTGCTGAGACCAATGGGAAACACAGCTATTTACATTATCATTCATAACAGTAACAAAAGTACAGTTATGAAGTAGCAATGAAAATAATTTTATAGTTGGGGTCACCATAACATGAGGAACTATATTAAAGGGTCACAGCTTTAGGAGGGTTGAGAACCACTGATCTATATCTTAAGATTACCTATGTGGCAGATTCTAGGGATATGGCTTAGGTAATCAAGAATCACTGACTGGCTGTGGGAAAGGAAATGAACAGGCTCCCAGAGAAGTTGACCCCATAAAGGCCATTTAAACATTCAATCATTAAATATTTGTTGGATGTGTACCAGTGCCAGAGACATTTGGAGCTGCTGTAATACATTGCCCCTCCTCTCATGGACTTTACCTGGAGAGACTTGGGAAGAACACACACTATGATCTCAGCACTCGGGAATCAGAGGCAATAGGAAGCAAGTTGGAGGCCAGTCTGGATTACATGGCAAAACTCTGTCCACCTTTCAAAAAACTGAAATGGGACTCAGGCATCTTGGGGGGAGACATTTAGGTGAATTAGTGAGCCACAGCTATTCATTCTGGCTTTTACAGAGCTGTTGGAAATATCAGATTGAAAAGAGCTAAGAATTTAGAGGCAACACTAAGTTTTCCTCACTAAATAAAGCCCTTCTGTGTTTGAGATGTTGTTTCAGTTAGATGGAACCAACTGGTTAGACTGCGGTATGCTCTTACATTTGAAAAAATGCTTCCAAATTGCTATTTTTCTTGAAATGCCTTAGTCTTCTGCTAATCCTAGACATGCCTGTGGGAATGTTGGATTCCCTGATGGCAACATCCACTCACTTCTTAAATCTTAGCAAATATATACTAATTTGTTTCATCATTTAAAGTAGTCTGAATAATGGGCTGAAAAGCCAACTAGATAAGCCTGGAAACCATGTTAATTAAGGGAAAGCGTAAGAACTTCAAATTTTATCGTTCTTAACTTCTCAGTATCTCAAAATTGCATTCACATGTTGAAAGCATCTTAAGTTGGGGTCTTTGGAGTCCTACATGGTCCCCAGATTCCTGATACTGCATAGAATCATTTGTAAGTAGAGGTCCATAATTCCCATCTTGAAAGTCAGGAATCATGTCTGCAACTCTCTTCACAATGCTTCCACTAAGGAGAAAGGATCGCAGTGCCTGTGAGAATATGCATGGATGACTTTATGTGCTTGCTGTGGAAAATGGAACAATGCAGCATGGTAGGCTCCAGAAGGCCTAGCTTCCAGCACTAATTTCCTTATCATCAGCCAAGTGACTGTGCAGGACCGACCCCCATTTCAGCCTCAGCTCACTAAGGTGACTAGGAGAAATGACAGTTCACAAGACTTGTGTTAAATGAGCTGACATTTGTGGAAATGCTATAGAAGTAAGGTGTTATTTAAAGCAGGAAGCTTTAGAGTGTGTTTAATATCCAGACCTGCAGTTGGCACATGTTCATGGTCACTAGAGGGAGCTTTAGGATTCAGGGGAGAGATAAGCCAATGGTATCTATTCTTGAATGCTTAAGGCCTTTACAAAAATCATTTCTTTTGAAAGAAAAATGCAGTTTATTAAAGAGGCATTTAAATTTTTAGAGTTCAGTCAAAAGTCTGTAAAAGCAAATACTGCTACAGTTCTTTTTTTTTTTTTATGGCACTCCTCCCCAATAGCGCACAGAATTTGTCTTTTTTAAAATGGTAATTCTCTTTACTGTACACAATTTAGGTTTCACTTTGGCATTTTTCAAACAAATATCTTTTAGGACTAGTGAGGTGGCTCAACAGGCAAAGGCTTGCCATGCAAGCCTAACAGTTCCATCCCTGGAACCCATGGGAAGGTGGAAGGAGAGAACGGATTCCACAAAGTCATCCTCTGACCTCCATATGTGCACCGTGGCATGTGTACTTGTGTGTGTGTGTGTGTGTGTGTGTGTGCCTCTGTGTGTGTGAGAGAGTGTGTGTGTCTCTGTGTGTGTGAGAGAGTGTGTGTGTCTCTGTGTGTGTGAGAGAGAGTGTGTGTATCTGCCTCTGTGTGTATGAGAGAGGGTGAGGGTATGTATGCCTCTGTGTGTGTGTGTGTGTGTGTGCAGTTGTGTGTATGTGTGTGTGAGAGTCTGTGTGGATGTGAGAGTGAATGTGGTGTGGAGTGAGTGTGTGTATGCTTCTGTGTGTTTGTGTGTGAGTGTCTGTGTGTGAGTGAGGGTGTGTGTATGTGTGTGTGCGCACATGTGATTATGTATATATGTGTGTGAGAGTGTGTATGAGAGAGTAAGTGTGTGTGTGTGTGTGCCTGTGTGTGAAAGAGTGTATGTGCCTCTGTGTGTGTACATGTGTGTGAGTGAGTGTGTGACAGTGAGTGTGTGTGCTTCAGTATTTGTATATATGTGTGTGAGAGGGAGTGAGTGTGTGTGAGTGTGAGAGTGAATGTATATGTGACTGTCTATGTGTGTATGTGTGTGCCTATGTGTGTGTGTGAGAGTCTGTGTGTGTGTGTGTGCATTTGTGTATGTTGAGCAGTGCCTACTGAGGCCAGAGGCAATAGATTCCCCAAAGAGCTGGAGTTACAGACAGTCATGAACTTCCCATTGTGGGCTCTGAGAATTGAACTCAGGTCCTCTGCAAGAGCAGTACACATTCTCAACCAGGAAGCTATCTCCAGGTGCACATCAATACTTTTTTTTAAATAGAAAAAACTTTGCCATTTGGATTCTTTCTTCTAACTTTTAATGGTGAATCTGAATTTGGTTTGTGGAAAGTAAATTTAAATATTTTTACTACATTTTTATTTAGTGTATGTGCCCATGCACAACAGAATGCATGTGCAGGTTACAGGACAATTTGTTGGAGTTGGTTCTCTTCTCCTAGCATATAGGGTCAAGGGATAAAATTCAGGTGGCCAGACTTGGCAGCAAGCTCCTTTACCCACTGAGCCATTGCATCAGCCCCAAGAATCAGTTTTAAAATAGGGGAAGCATGAAAGTAGAAAATAGAACTTTTCAGAAAGTAGTGTATAAAAAAAGTTACTCTCTTTAGCAAAATTATTCAGTTAATTCTATCAGTTAATTCAGTTAATTCCTACATAGCAATGTTGTAGGAATTCTGCACCCAGCAAGAAGAGAAAGTATGTTGTCAAACTTCAGCTTTGCCTTTCCTGGTGGTGCCCCTATGAAACTCTTAAGTGGTATGTTATACCTAAAGTGAGAAGACTCTTAGTAACTTAAAAGGGGATTATTATTATACTGCAAGGTACCAGGATAGTCTGATGGAAAATAACTTAAAAGGGGGTTACTGTTACATCACAGAGTACCAGGCTAGTCTGATGGAGGAGGTATAATACAGTAGAAGACACCAGACTTACTAGGCAATCAGAATCTCACTAACTTTGGGGGAGGGGCTGGGAGGGTGATACTCACCCCTTTGAGGTTTCAGTTTTTTCTCTTTGATTCAGACAGATACACATCTACTCCACTTTTACACACACACACATACACACACACACACACACACACACACACACACACACACACGGTCTAGTGAACTTTCTTTGTGTAGACTGGAACACCAGTGACCAGGCTGAGGCCCCACATCATGGAATGAATGTGTTGCAGAAACACTGAGCTGTCACATTTACTCATGTTTCCCCCCACATATCTGTAAAGTTATTGATCAGTGAAAGTCTGAAGAGAAGCAGTAGGGTATTGTTGCTAATAGTGGAACTTAACATATTTTCATATACATGATAATCCCTAGGATCTTTCCTAAAAGGCAGGCCCTGATTCTGTAGGTCTGGGAGTGAGGTTGGAGATGGAGCTGAGATCCTGTGTTGCTAAGGTTCTTCCAGATACTCAGGTAGTTGGTCTTTGGATCATGCCTAGTAGGTATCAAGTGGTTTAATCTTTATTTTCTGTTTCAGGTTGATGCATAATTTTAGTGGGATAATGGATACCTTTTCTAATCTGATCAATTGAGACTTAGAAATTGAGAACAGATATGCTACGATCTAAGGGTCCATGGAACATCACGAGGTCACAGATTCAAACTTCTGAATTAATGATTGGACAGCCATGTCTTTAAAGTCTAGTTTATTAGGAATGAAAATGATGTAAGCCGACCTATAAAGCACATACATATAGCAAACAGAGTTAACCAGACTTTTTCCCCCAATGAAAGCAACTGTTTGTGAATTGTGAAGCAACTGTTTGAGGATATTATTGTTGGTGAACATGCTCAGGCACAGCTTGCAAGCAGGAACATGCTGGAAATTGGATGAGATTCTGTGTGCCAAAGTTTTCTTCCTCCCTTCCCTCCCCCTCCCTTCCTCCCTCCCTCTTTTACTCTCCCTCCCTCCTTCCTTGTTTTTCTTTTTCTAGGCAATGACCCTGTCACTGACCTGCCCCTGTTTTGACTCTAAATCCTGTATTTTTTTTCTCTTATCACTGGGAACCCAGTCCCACTATTGCTTATGGGAAAGATGTCTTTTTTTCCAGGTATGGAGGAATTTCATGTTTTTCTTGAGTAGTCTATCTTGCATTTTAGAATTGCTACATTTTTTAGATCACCGACTTTGTTCTTATGTGACTTTAGATTTACTAATTATTTACACAATTTCTGTTTTCTTAGTTAAGCCATGTAGTTTTGGAGGTCATGACTTCTGTTTTACAGGCTTGAAGATTAGAAATTAACTTTAAACTCATCAAATCCCATTTCCTCTTTCCTATTTGCATTCCTACAAGCTGTTTCTCCTTGAAATGTACTTGAGAGGAATTTTGTATTTGAGTTTTGAAACAAGACTTACATAGCACCAACAGATACACTAACATGGAAAAGGGAAAATCTCAGATATCTCATTCATAGACAAAGAATTATATGCATCTAAGAAGTTCTGAGAATGGGAGACATAGTCTTGATTTACCAAGTGGTCAGCCCTGAAATCATATGCAGACAAGGAACACTAACAGACTGAGCAGGTTGTCTTTTTCTAGTCAGGGATGTCAGGGCTTTGCTCACTAGGTCAGTCTTATTCTCTAGAGGCAATTCTTTCTTGAACAGATTTCAGACACTTAATGCACACCATTAGGAAAATGATGCCTAGGCCTTGGTGATGGCATTCTCTGTTTCTAGTAATCCTCATGCAGGAGGGTACCATTAAACTCTGGACTTGAGGAATAAATCTGGGGCCAGGTTCAAATTGCATGACCAGCCATTGCTTAAACAAGGTGAAGTCAGTCCCTTCTAACCAGACTGTCCCTATATACTCTTCACCCTCTCTCTCTTTCTTCATAGCATCAATTGAAAGATCGAATCTGGGGTACTTGCGTGTGTGCTATGTGAGTATTCCACTGAGCCATGTTTCAGACTTTTTAATTTATATTTATTTCTGGTTTTAAGTTTTTAGTTTTTGAAACTACTTCCCTAAGCTGCCTAGGCTGGTACTGAAATTCTGTAACCCAGGCAGGCTTTGAGCTTGCAATCCTCCTCTGTAGTGGCAATCTGCCTTGAACCACATATTGCTTTTCCTGGTCCATTGCCATCATCAATACTTATCTGTTTCTTCTGTCTGATCCTCTTGGCAGCTGAATTTATCCAGTGTGACCTTGGCTGCTAATAGGGTTTGCTTTCTTTAATGAATTCTTCATAAGGTGCAAGATCCATGAAGCTTATCGGCCAGCCTCAGCATCAATATTTTTAAATTCTGCCAAGCACTTATCTCCAGATGGCCTTTAGGTAATGGTTTATAGTTTGGAGGAGTGGGTGTCATCGTGAGGTCATAGACTAGAAACGCTTTTGATCTGTGGGTCCCATAGTACAACTCCTTATCACACCCACCTCTCTCTCATTACACAGACTAGTACTGTTCTCTATAAACACTAATAACTAATTACTTGTAATTAGTTACTGCATCTTTTTACCACACTCAAGGTAATATGTCTAGGGGTTAACAGATTCTAACCGAAGCCTCTGCAGCCTTTTTTTTTTTTTTTTTTTTTTTTTTTCTAACTGATCATCAGGAAAGAAGCCCAAGATCAGGCAATCTCCTCAGACAAGCTATGGTGTGTCCACTCTGAATATATATATATATATATATATATATATATATATATACATATATATATATGTGTGTGTGTGTGTGTGTGTGTGTGTGTGTGTGTCCAGATATGCCCATCTCAACTGATCTAAGTAAGAAAGTCCAAGATCCCTGCTCATCCTTTCCTCTCTGCTCTCTTCCACTTTTCTGTGCTGAGAACAGCTTTCACTGGCTTCTACATACAGAAGAATAACAAGTATCTGTTATTTAATTATAAGGATTTATTATGGAACTGGAGGAGGGGTACTAACAAATCCCATCTGGGCTAATTAAAAAGAACTGTGCTCCTGAATACTGTGCTGTTTCTTTCTTTCTGGAGGGAACAGATCCAGCAACATTTTGATGCATGAAGCATGGCATGGTTTAATGGGAGCCAGGATCTTCCACAATTCAAGGTTGTTTCTGAGAATGCAAGCTGGTCTGTCACCTTTACTGAATTAAAAATGAAGTTTCCCTACAGTGTTAGTCATTGGCAGGTGGATCAGTACTATGCCTAGATTTTTCACTTAAAAAAAAAAAAAAAAGGAACATCCTCATGAATAAAAGAAAAAATATTCACTTTCAGAGGAAAAATAAAAAAGAATAAAAGACACCAGAAAACTGCAATCATGATAAACACATCAATTTGCAAGATTTTAGTTTCCCAGAGTAGCCACCCACAGAAGAAGGGACATCTGGTCAATATGCTGTCCCAGCAATGGCGAACAATGCTTGGACCTGGGGCAAAAGGAAACTGTCCTTATGACTGGAGGAAGACAAGTAGTAAGACTGGACAGATGAGGTAACAGATCACCCCAGGCCAAGACAGTGTTGAGCAGAGAATGTATGCATACCCATGATTCTTCAGCAATTGTGAAATAGATGTACACATTAATCTAAAAACAACAACAACAACAGCAACAAAAACACAACCCCTACAGAGACTGGCAGGTATTTTTAGGTCCCAGACAGATTAAGTTAGTACTTTTCAAGGTTAATAAAGTCTGTCATGATAGCTCATGCTTGTATTATCATCACTCTGAGACTGAAGCAGGGGATTACCATGAGTTCCGGGCCAACCTGGGCCACAGAGTGAATTCTAAGCTGTGCCAGCCTACTAAGTAAGAAATTGCCAAACAACAACAACAGCAACATATGACCCAAATCTATAATGCCCGATAAAAAGAAAGAAAACAAATGAAAAAATCCAAAAGATAAGTAAAAATATATTTTTGTTCTTTGTTATATATTTAACCTAGCCCTGTTCTCCACCAAGGTAACTATTGTTCATTCATGTAAGTGTCCAATTGATTTATGCAAGTGCTTACCATGTGTCCCTAAGAGCCAGGATCTGTGTAATGTGCTTGAGATATTGTGAATAATGAAACCATTTCTACCACCAAAAGCTCATAGATGACAAGACTCTTGAGTTCAGTAATTGCAGAGCTCATAGTGCATATGACAAGTCTAGCCTGAAGGCACCCATGAAGACTGTAAGAGGTGTTAACACAGTGGATCCTGAGGCAGAGTAAAGAGTTTGCCTCCAGAAACTGTTTTTACATAATATCCCTGTGTCAAGAAGAGAGGTCACGTGACTAAGGAGACATTGGATCAGAAGACTAGGGAGAAATGAAAAGGAACAGGGGGAGGAGGAAGGGATATTTGCCCTAGAATGACAAAGGCCTTTGGATAGAGAGAAGAGAGAGAGAATTCATGTATGTCATGGTGTGTTCATGGAGATCAGAAGACAATTTTTGGGTCATATCTCTCCTTCCAGCATGTAGGACCCAGGGACTGAGTTCAAGTTGGTGGCAAGTGCCTTTACCTTCAGAGTCATCTCACTCGCTCTTCACCTTACGTTTTGAGACAGGGTCTCTCCCTGAACTTACAGTTCACCATAGAATGTGTGGCTAGACAGTCCCTGTATCTCTGGCTACAGAAGATCCAATGCCTTCTTCTAGCTTCTGTGAGTACTCACATGCATTCACACTATCCTCATGTACACTTAATTTAATTTAAAAAATATTAAAAAAAAAGAAAAACAGACTCTTTGCACATGAATAGCAATCGCTATGAAGATAAAATAAGATTATGAAAAATGGGTTAGCTTTATCATTCCTGAACACACAGAAAGCATGGCTACATATATATTATTGTTATGTAAAAGGTATATATACTCTTTATGGATACTAAATTATAAATATAATAAAACTATTTGTAATTTTTTTTCTCTTTCAGAGAAAAGGAAAGTTTTCTGGGTATACATCAACTAAAGGAAGAGGGTATTATTTTATGACAACACAAAAGTAAGTATTTCATATTTTGAAAGACTTATTTTATTACTTTTAATTGTGTAGATGTGTGTGGGTATGTACATATGAGTGCAGATACCTGTAGAGACAGAAGAAGGCGTTTGATCCCTGGAAACTTCACAATTAACTTCAGTGAACATGTCTTCCACAAGAACAAGTCTTTATTTGCATGATCTTTGTAACTTGTGATCTTTCCTTGGTGATGTTAACATGAAGCAAACTCCAGTGAATTGTTTTGATTTCTCAAAACTGCAGTTACTAACATCTCATGAAATGTAATCAGTGGGTCTGATGTTGCCTTAGTGCTGATTTGGTTATGAAAACCAGGGGCTTTCTCTATTATCTCCTTGAGCCTGGGTCATCATTTTACACTTCCACCTGGACTTTTCTGTGTATATATCTTGCAGACTGCTAAACTCTATGCTAGACCACACTCACATATTGGTGTGATCAGATTATAAAGCTATGAAGGTCTTAGGTCTTCATCATCTGATACATACAGATCAACCAATTCTGAGTATACACTGATCACAGAGATGGAGGGAAGTCATTAAAAAAAAGCCACCATCGCTCAGAATGATAATATTTCTAGTGCTTTGATTGGGTCCCTACAGTTTTAAGAGATGATTGCTCTCAGTTTACAGTCTTCCACATTACAGCTAAGCTATTACTGCACACTCCTAGGCAGCAGCAAAAGAGCTGATTTCTCTCCAATTCAGAGAGGAGTTCAGAAGGTCAGATGTGACCACAGTATCTCCTGTTATTTCAGGGCTCACATGTGTTTGCTTTGGCTTCCTTTCCCGGGCATTTGGTTTCTGTTATTTTTTGTTGGGTTTGGTTTATAGGAATAAAACACACACACACACACACACACACACACACACACACACACACACACACACACACACCTACCTTAAGAAAATCAGTGATGTTCATAAAGATGAAGTTTCTGAGCTGCTGATGAATGGACATGCAGGCGATGCTAGCATCTCAGTTTACATTTAGTGGCGTAACCTTGACCCCATATGAATGTGAGTAATGGATAAGGTAGAAGACTGATTAGACCCTGTTCCTGGCTTCCCAGACAAACTCAGCTCTCAGTTAATGTACCATTTGTGAGCAAACTTACCAAGGATGATGAAATATTTTCTTTCTCATCCTAAGGTTGTTCTTAATTAGAAGCTTTTGTTACTGGTTGTTCATGGATGTGGCTTATTTTGGCTGCTGCATGTGTCTAGGAAGTAAGTTTTTACTCTGTATAGAACAAGACTACACTCACTACACTGGGGATAAACTGAGAGAAGAGACCCAAGGGCTAGGGGTTACATGTCTGTTAATGTAACGTGGTGGGTAGAGACAATAGACTGAAATGGGAAGAGGGATAACAGTCCCATGGTTCCAAGCTTCCATGAATGTATAGTCAGCTGAGGCTTGGCAGCAACTCCCAAAAGTTGCTGTTCTTCAAGAAGTCATGCCTAATTTGTGCTGTGAAGTCACTCTGACATTGGAAGTTCTACGAGAGCCCCATGAGATCTGGGACCCACTGATGTATTTGTTAAGGGCACAAAGTAAAGTTTAATAACTTGGTTTTAAATAGCAACTTCAAGACTTGCTACACATGTGGCTTTCACTAAGTTGTGATCTTTCTGGGTGATTTGGTTTGAATATGATCTGTCCCCTATAGGCTCATTTTTGAACACTTGGTACCTGGTTGGTGCTGATGGTTTAGATAGTTGTGATAGATTTAGTAGTTGGAGCCTCATTGGAGGAACTGTGTCACTGGGGCCTTGAGATTTTTATAGCTCTATCCCAATTGATGTTTGCTGGCTCCTTCCTGACTACAGACCAGTGTGAGATCTCATGTGCTTGCTGAAACGACTTCTCAACCATAATAGACTGTATCCCTCCCTCATTGAAGAAAGCTTCTCTCCTGTTATCTTAAGGGGGGGAGTACTTTGTTATAGCAACAAGAAAAGAAACTACTATATGAGTCCTTTGTTTTCTTATCTTTCCTATAGGTATAAATTTTCCTCCCTCGCACAGCTATCATAAGAAGGTGCATAGCATGAATGAATTTTGTACTGAGAGTGATGCATGAGAGAGCCAGAGAATAGGGCCACTTTCTGGTAGCTTGCTACAGAAACCATGCAAGGTAGAGTCTCTACTGGTATGAATTTTAGAGTCATAAACCTGGGTTTGACTTTCAGCTACTCAGTCTGACTTTGGCAGGTATGAATAGCCTTCACTCTCCTTCTTAAAAAAATGTAAATTTGTTGAAGATTAAATGACAATGCATTTAACATTTAGTTTGTAAAATATAAAAGTGTGTTTGTTCCTTTAGTTTTTTGAGACAGTCTCTTCCTTGCTAGGATTGCAGGTTCTTACTATATCATGTCTGTCTAAAAATACTCTCTCTCTCTCTCTCTCTCTCTCTCTCTCTATATATATATATATATATATATATATATATATATATATATGTTAAAATGCCAGCAATTTCATGTGTTTGGCTTCATATTAGATTTATAAAATGTTGGTAGTAATAATAACTGTTATTATTAATCAGTATGACCTTGAATGAATTACTTCAGAGTTAACTTCTCCATCCATAAAATGGATACATTAAGATACATTAAGATTCTGCCTTCTTGTTAAATATAAGGAAAATTCTGATCATTAAAGTATAGTCTAAGAACCTGGGCATTCTGAACATTTATTATGGAAAAGTTAGAAGGCCACACAGAGGAATGAGACTTACCTTTGGGATTCAGACAGGGAAGCTCTTGTAAAACTTGGTCTTGAGATCAGTACAATTCAGTATCACAGAGAACAGGAAAGTACAGCCTGAGCCTCCAGCCAGGGGTAAATTTGTGTCATGACTGAGACCACGTGTTGAACTGTCTGTGTAGAGAATAGTGGCTAGCACATGAAATACTCATTGGTTGTTGGCGTCTGCTACATTTCTCTCCATCTGTCTACCTCACTGAATTCTTTAGAAGTCTCACCACTACCCCAGTTTTTCACAGATGAAAGGCAGAGAGAGGTTTCCATGTCTAGACATACTATTAAAAGACATCCAAGGGATAACAAATGTGGAAAGTGCTTGTGTTAAATGAATGTTCAAACAAATTATACTAGTTAGCAAGCTGCTCTACCTAGAGATCTTTTGTACTTTCCTACCCTGTTGAGTTGAATATGGGCCTTGCACTAATGCATGAACATTCAATATAAAATATGTCTCCTGGTTTGTGTCAAGGGCAGATATCTCCATGTTTCTCTTTTGTTCTTAACCTTATTTTTATCCCTGACACTTTGGGTGGCCTTATGTGAGCAAAATAATTTCCCCATGTCTCTAATTTCTCAACCTATTACATGGGTCTAATAATGCCTCCCTTGAAAGGATGTTGTGCAAGCTAATTATCATAAAGTTACTTTTTTCTTTTGCTGCTTATGCAGACTAGAAACCCAAAGGGCCACCCAGGATTCAGCCTTGTGGTAAAAGCTTGCCTCCTCCTAGACATTCAAGAGTATCACTTCTTGGTGGGTCTCCAAATATTTCTCATTGCATAGACAGTGCCTTTTTCTCCCTCTCCTGCTCCCTCTCCCTCTCCCCATATCATCACATGTGGCAGTACTTGCAGTGAATTTCCATAAATACCTTATGTGGTCAAGGAGTGATATCATTCCTTATAAGGTTGCTGGGAAACATTGTCAACTTAATAGGATTTATGGAGACAGTCATAATGTTACATGTATTCACAGTGCAGTAAGGAGAATACCATTAGGAAAAATGTACAAAGGATTGACTTATTTTTAAAGGCAGAGACAGACACTCTAGTGGAGTCTAGAACTTTCCTCTCTACATTGGTCCACAGTTTGACAGTATAGGTTATAGATCAGCTTGGAGTGTGTCAAAAGCCTAGGACCTTAGCTTCCTTTTGAGCTACAGACAATACTGCAGTCTAGCAAAGCCCACAGTGCTGGGTCTCCCCATTCAAACATGAGAAGCAGCCCTCTGCTTCAGTCTGTAAACCCAAGTCATGGGAATACAGAAGGGGTGCCCCAGACCCCGCCCATCTCTATGTTCTATCTAAAAAGTCACAGTTAGTAGCTTTGCTACAGTTAGGGCCTGAGTTATTGTGAAATGCAGCCCAACATCCTTGTAAAGGGCTGACCATTGCTACACACTGGGATACATAGTCTGCAGGTCAGAAAGTTTTTGCATAAACACATTTTTTTTTTATCACTGTGATTGCAATTTTGTTACATTTAGCTTGCTGCTGCCTATCATCATCATCATCATCATCATCATTATCATTGTTATTGTAATTAAAGCTCAAATTATTTCCAAGTCCAAGAAGAATGAGAAAGAGAGGGTATAAAAAAGGAAGAGAAGAAAGAAAACACAAGCATTTAAACAATTTTTTTTTTTTTAACTTTTGTAGTCTGGTTTTGTTATAAATGTATTTTCTGTTACTCTTAAAAGACTAGTTTGTTTTCACTGTACTATTTTTGTTTTGTTTTGTTTTTCAAGACAGAGTTTTTCAGTGTAACAGTCTAGGCTGTCTTGGCATTTGCTTTGTAGACCAGATGGGCCTTGAACTCACAGAGATATACCTTCTTCTGCCTCTGGAGTATTGGGATTAATGGCGAGCGCCGCCACCACCACCACCACCACCACCTTGCTTCACTATTCTTTTCTTAATAATGGAAATCTTTCTGAACTAATTAAACAGTATCAGTAAAAGAGAATCAATTCCTTTTCCTTTTAAGTGTACTTAATTTTACAGTGGATTAAAATTTCCAAAATAAGGTTAGGTAGCAAATAAGTATTCCTATCTTTACAATGTGGTCTCTACTGTCATCCTCATGGGTCTGGAGTCACTACTGACTGACCCCATTTACTCCCCCTGAAGACATCTTTTACTGTTGACAAAGGGATCTTGGAAAATTTGAAGTATCACTGAATGATTTTATCTAGATACTTGATCATAAATAGCTGCTAAGATTCTCAAGGGAGAGACAGGTATTGTGTGCTTCCCCATGAAGGTACACAGTACAATGTAAGAACTATACTTTTTAAAATAAAAGATAATTGATTTGTCTGAGACAAAGTCTCATGTATCCCAGGCTGATCATGAACTTGTGTGGGGGAGGATAAACTCAAACTTCTGACTCTGCTGATTCCACTTGTGAGAGCTGGGATTATGGGCATGTTGTGTCAAGCCTGGTTTTTCTGAGAGATGGTTTCATCAGCAGTAGAAGCTGAATTCAACAAGATGTTTATTTAGTACAGGAAACACAGAGGTCACCTATCCCCCCCCCCTCCACTTGGATCTTTTGGAATACTTGTTTTTTATTGCTTTGTTTTTTGGTTTGTTATTTTGGTCACTTTGTCTGACTGAAGAAATTTTGGGTAAGCAACTAGAGTAACAGGGACAGTTGAGGTTCTGCTGAATGATATTCATGGTCAGCTTTCAGTATTTGAAGCAACCAGACCATTGGGCCATGAGACTGACACATGACTGCTAGTACTGTCATGGTTGCAACTGAGAACAACCCAGAAAAATCTCAGTCAATCCCCAGGAGCTGAGTGATGACAACACAGTTTTGAAGCTCTAGTTGGGGTTGGGGTTGGGGTAGGGTGCTAATTTGTTCAGCAGTGTCATAGAATGATGTTTGTTTCTCCTCAGTTGTATTAGCTCCTTTTGGTCCCTTCTCACTAATTCAACTTTTTCTGAGCCACTGACTTGTATGTGCAAAAACTAAACTTGAGCCATGGTGGGCATCTACCATCTCTTTTTGTGATACCATGCCTGAATTCTGAGTAGTCTTAAAAACTGCTAAAGTACTGGCATCTTTTCCTGGAACAATCTAGAATTTGTTTGGTCTTCTGTGTGCCTTAACTACTGCTGAGATTTTTCTCTCTTCCTATCTTGGTCCCCTGTGTCATGTCATTTGTCTAGGTGAGACTGAAGGTACACACCTACCAGGTCAATCCTGTATCCTGCTGCTCACTTGCTTTGGGGATGCTCCTGATTTATTTTCAGTGGTTAGGGCTTGGTGGTGTCCTTATATAATCCCACCAGCTGCAAATCAGCATCTCAAGAGATTGTTAGAACACCTTGAGACAGAGTCTACATTTTGGCAGGACTTCCAAAGTTCCTACAACCACAAAAGGGGAAAAAAAAATGTTACTGCTACATTGTTCTTCTTCACTCAAATAACTCTTTGGAAAATCTGGTATAGGGATGCCTCTTCTCAAGACCATGTACTGGTCCCAGCACCCATTTTGGGTGGTTCACAACAGTTCATAACTGCAGCTCCATGGAGATCTGATACTTCTGGCCTCTTCAGGCCTCAGGCTCATTTGCACATACCCAAACATAGACTCACCCACACCACATAATTAAAAATCATAAATAGTAAAAAATAGTAAAAATATAAAAAAGGAAGAATGTTATAGAAGATTAAACTCAGTTATCCACAGATGTTTCCTGTCAGCATACTTACAACAGACTTTGCACCCTCTTGGAAAATGCATGGGAAGCCTGGATGGGAGGTAGTGGCTTTCCCTAATGTACTTAGTCATGGGGGCAACTGTCTGCCTGTCCTGCTAAATATCAGGTCTCTTCTTGTTTTTCAAGTAATGGTAGGTGATGTGGTTTGTGGTTTCAGGACCTGATGCATGTTGTCAGACGCCAGCCTGAGGACGTGTTGGTTTCAGTTGGCTGAGGAAAGAGCATCATTTGACTTGTTTTCCTTTTCTGGGAAATTCAGAGTGAGTTGGAAGGTCTCCACTGAAGAGGCATTTTTTTTTTTTTTTTTAACAGAAAGGGAGCAAAGCCTGGAGTGCTTGGGATGGTTCAAGGTTAACTTTTTCCCCCCTCTCAGACAAACTGATAATGCTACAAATTTTACTTTTAAAAAGGGCTCAGTTTTAACAATAACTTATGCTCATACTGGCTTTGACACATTCCATGTAGGCAAGTTGACTTCTCTTAGGGAATGAATAAAAATGAATTTAATAAGCTAGATAAATATCCCTGATTTTTTTTTGTTGCTAAGGCCCTGGGCCAGAAAAAGATGCTCACTCAATCAATGACCCTGAAACTGTATATTTGAGAGCATTTTTGTCACCTTGGATTTTTTATATGCACGTGCACACACACACACACACACACACACACACACACACACACACACACACACAGTTTCTTTGAGATAATGGCTCACTGTGTAGCCCTGGTTGGTCTGGAACTTACTATTTGACCAGGCTGGCTTTGAACTCATAGAGATCTTCCTGCCTTCAACTCTTGAGTGTTGGGATTAAAGGCATGTGCCACCATGTGCCGCCCCATCTTTGTGTTTTTAACTGATATGCAGCAATTGTTTGTATTTGGGGGGTATAATGTAACATATTAACATTGTTATTGGAACATCCATCATTTGTGAGAAATGCTCTCTTACTACCTATTTTGAAAGTTCCAATTAATTGTCAACTAGTTATCCCACTCTACTATCCAAATGCATCCCATAGCCATTAGGCAACCCTTCATCTCTCACTTCTTTTATATTTTCGAGGCTCTGGTAACTACTTTTCTATTGTCTACATCTCTAAAATTAACTTCAGTCATAGTAGAAGTGAGAATATGGGGTATTTGTCTTTCTGTGTCTGGCTTATTCTATAAAGTATAATGTCTTCCAGTTCTGTGCATGTTGCTGCAAATGACAGAATTCCAGTCTTTTCTTTCCTAAATAAAGATCCACTATGTGTCTATGCATTTATCTATTCATGTCTTGATGAATGCGTTGATTGAATCTATAGCTTGGCTATTGTGAATGGAGCTGCACTAAACACACACTGTAGATAGCTTTTTAACACATGAATCCAATGACTCCTTTGCTAGGTAGCCAATATTTGGACTGGTGCATTACTAGACAGCTATATTTCTAGCTTTTGAGGATCCCTTATACTGTTTTCCATAATGGTTAAACTGTTATAAATTCTCATCATCAATTTACAACTACCCTCCTTACAAAGAAATATTTACAGGCTATTCATCCCAATAAGAAATAATCTCCTGAATGCCTAAGGAAATTGGCATCAATAAGAACTTCCGAATGACTAAGGAAACTGGCATTTATTTAACACTTTTGAGTGCTGCCATTCAGAATTCATGCCCCAGCATCTTCATCTAATATCTGACTTCTCCTTCCTCATTGTTGTTTTCACCATGCTGCCTCCAGCCAGGACCAGGCTATGCTTTTTATACCCGTGAACACAAGTATGCCTTTCTATGAATTTTAGTGGAGTTATTGTCTTTGTGTCTCTTGGTTCATAATTAGAACAAAGAAGGAAGGGCTTAAAGTGGTGGAATGCCTTGCACTCTAGCTCAGAAACAGAAACCCACTTTATAGCTACAATAAAGAGCTAAACCGTTTTTACATGAAATTATTACATGGGCATTCTGAAACTGAAATTAAACTTGACACAGATGGCTAAGACTGGGAAAATGGTGAGCCCTGGAAACACAGTTTTATCAGAATCTCCAGCTTACATGTTCTCTATCCACCCTGATGTCTTCCAACTGCTCTAAAGCAGATTACATAAGTTCTGGGCTCTTGTTTCTTCTGTGTTTGGCCCTTGTACAATAAGTTAAAACTCAGAAGTACTTTTTGTCTTTCTTTCCCACCTGGAAGCCACAGCATCTTCATTGTGGTGGTTCTAAAGAAATATCAGAGTCAGGATTTGTCAATCCTGCGACAGGCCCTGAGTGATCTAGGGTAAGGGAGTATACCTTGTGGTCTCTGGGAGATGGGAATATGTGAATGGAGCATACTGTGATATTGCCCCTGGGAAATGGTGTTTATTTTTCCACCAAGCTTAGTTTGGGGAGGCATTTTCTCTAAAAACCTTTGTAACTCATGGCCGTGTATGAGCTCAGATTCAACTTTTCAACCTCTTTAACCACTTTAGCCTTGCTGTCAAAATGAAAAATTGCAGCCTCTTAGAATAAATGCTCCCATTTTGGAAAAATCTTTCACTGATCAGTTTGAGAAAGCACTTTATAAGCTAAAGTGCCTCACACTCTAGAGGTGGGATTGCCACTCTGAGGAGTTTGTTTCTAGAGGTTGGTTTTTTAATGCATATTTTCATATAACCACAACTTTTGTAGTTAAAGGTGGCCACCTTGAAGCTTGCCTCTTCCTTCCATTTTTTTCTCCCACTGGGTCCCAGAGGTATTTGATATGCCATTACTGGCAGTTTAGGAGACACTGAAGGTCTGGTCTGCATAGAACATTTCTATCTGATTCTTGACTGGAACATTCTTTTCTAAGTTGTATCCAAATGTGTTCATCAGATTTGGTGTCAAATGTTGGTTTTTCTGGAAGTCAAAATATCAGTCTAAGAGTTGAAAATTTTGTATTTGGTAAGGAGATCTAATTCAATAGAATATTCTGGGAGTTTCCTGAAAGAACCAAATAGATGTTTTAGAAACATGCTGAAAATATAATCCCCAGAGAAGAAAATAATAACACAAGTACAATTTAGTTGATATTATAAATTGATATTATAAGCATGAAAATCTATATTCACTTCAGAATATATTATAAATAAATATGCAGTAAAGATCTCACTGAGGCTACCATATCCTTTACTACATTAATACATTTTCATTTACTATATTAGTATTAATACAAGCCTTCTGTGTGTACATGTTTGGCAGGAGTAGTTAGTAATTAGTTATTTATTCATTTACCATGAATTAATTCACTCAATTAAAACCTGGCAACTGAACCTTAAATGTCAAAGAAGAGATTGTTACTGTCCTCATTCAAATGTGAAAAGTAGTTCATCATGAATGAAAGACTCATCCACATGAATGTAAAGACTGAAAAACCAGAACAAAGCAGAAAAGAACTTACCCCAATAAGCACGGAGGAGGTGAGGAACAGCCTCGAAGTTAAGGGACAGCAGAAGAGAGAGGCCCTTCCAGAAGGACCCAAAGGAGGTGGATTGTGATGAAATGGGAACATGGTGACCCTCTCTGATACACAGAGGATGGTGGAAACCTAGTGGAACCAAAAAAAGCCCAAATGGGACTTCATGGTAGGAGATGAGGATGGAATGATCAGAAAGAACATGTGGACATACGGGGCTTTGTAATTTATTATCCACACTGGAACACTTGTTGAACAAAACAAGGAACTATCCGCAACTACCAAAATACACATAAACTTCCACTATCCAGAGCAAGCCAGGACATAATCAAACTTTACATGCGGTCTCTTCCCTAGAGTATTTGTTCTTCTTTCTGGAAGTAATGCTAAACCACTTTAGAGTTCAGGGCCTGGGGTGAGAATAAGGATGTGGCCACATCTGTGTTCTGAAAAGACCGTCCTGGTTATTCCGTGGGGACCGGGATGGTAGCCTCTTCCTTAAATGCCGAGATGCCTGGTTTGATCCAGATCTTCTTTCTGCTTCGCTCTCCTTTCCTGCTCCCATCCCTGTGCTCGGCATACATCTGTGCAGCAGCTGCAGAACCAGGATTCCTGAGACTCGGGCTAATTTGTAGCATTATGGGGTTGGTGCCTGGCAGTGGACTGCTCGCATTAGTGCTGCTCATGTTCACATTGTAAGCTTGATGCCTTCCACATGCTCCTGTTTTATTTCAATCCCCCCATGGCCAGTCAGTAATTAACTCAGTGGAGGAATTTGGTCCAACCTAGTGTCTTTCATTGCTAAAAACTTCAGAAAAATCCGGCCTGTGCATGCGAACCAATGGGAAACAGGCTTTGAATTCACAAGGGACTTGGTCCGCATGCCTGTGTTTTTTCTAGAATTTCTTCTGTCCTTCACAGAGTCATGGAGTCAGAAAGAGTTCCCAAAGATTGGAATCACTCCTGTCTGCAGTTACAGTTGCAGTTGCCCTGGCTCTGTCGGAACCCTTCCAGGGCTGAGACCACAGTTTCTCCCAGCATTCTAGCTATGATCTGCTTGCCTTTGCCTCCATTGTCACTAGCTGGCCTAGGCTGCCCTGATCTTCGCTGTAGGTGGTTACAACAGTCGCCTACCTGTTCTTTGTCAATCTTTCTCTAATCTGTTCCCCGCAGTGTCGACAAAATGAGTTTTGTTGCTATTGTTTCTTTTGATATTTTGAAATAGTACCTGAGCTTACTATGTAGTCCAGGCTGGCCTTGAAGTTAGTGGGAGGCAGTCCCCCCATATCAGCCTCCCAAGAACTGAGAGTACTGGCTTGAGTCACCTGTTTAAATGTCTTCAAGACCTTCTTATTCTGTTTGGGTTAACTGTACTTTTCTTACCGCAAGGCTCAACTGTTGCTTGTTTCTCTAAACTTCAAGCCTCACAGGCTCCTGCTCACTCATCGTGTTCCATCTCCACCTTTGTGTTCTTTAGGTTTCCAGACAAGCATCTTTGTTTGTTTGTTTGTTTGTTTGAGGTTTGTTTTTGTCATAGAGATATGGCCTGGACTATTATTATTTACACAATCTGCCGCTCCCTCTGTCTCCTTAGATTTCTGTCGAATCACCACCTACACTGAAAGATTTCCTTGTCTATTTGTGTATAGTGGTCTGTCTGTCTCAGCAATCTTTATTTGGTTCCTTTAATGGCTTGTTTTACAACACAGAGTTTGTGAGCGTGAAAACTGGTTGATTTTACTGTTTCAGCCTGTCCCTGTGGCTATGCACAGACTCCCAAGACTGCTTAATTCACTTTGGTACTGGCAGCACTCAACACATAGCTTGGCAAATAACAGATGTATTTGGTAAAATCTGTGCAGTGAATGAACACCTGACAATATGATTGAACAAAGGCGGGGGAAAAAAAAAAAAAAGAAAGAAAGAAAAGAAAAAAGAAAATTCTCCTTTGTTTTATGGCTCCATCTTTTAATGAGATGCCTTAATGTGAAGCTTACAGTGTGGGTACTTTTTACTATGTTTTCTTGGGAATGACCTTTTAACAAAGAAAACTCTGCAGGCTTTTGAAAAGTTATTTCTCCTATTCTAAGGCTTCATTTGCCAAGTCAAAATGTCTTTTTTTTTTTTTCCATTAACGTTTACAATCGGAAATGGCATCTTATTTGATTCCTTCCACTATTCTTTTTAGATTATTGTGCACATTTTGTTTTCATAATCTAACAATGGTTATGAACCCATCTCCTAAGCCACTTATGAATCTGATAAATATACAAGCTAAGCTCACATGCAGTTCTCAAGCAAATATGTTGAATGCTCTTAGAGAGAACCCTTCAGTCACTGTTAATCTGTGGGAAAAAATTATGGAGATTTGTTCAATAAAATGAGAGCAAAGAGTTGAATGCATCAGCCAGTAAAGGAAGATGTTTTGGAGCTGTCTAGATTATATTTTAAATTGAATATCCTGACTCATGTAGTCAAGTTATTTTTAAAATAAAATTGCAAATTATAATACATGATGGTTGGGGGTTATTTATATGGTTGTCATGAGGGCTAAACAGAAGCATAGGATCATGATTCTAAAATGTTATTTATATGACAATTGGAAAATATATAATGCCATTTTTCTCTACTTTAATATATACCATTTTCACTCTTATAATAGAGATACATATTTATAAGAGCACTTACATTCCCCTGGCAAAAATAAATTCTTTCTGTTAAGAAACCTTGCTTTTTTCACAGAAATAGAAGTCAAGACTTTTTTCTTTACTTTGTGGTCCTAGAAATTGAACTTAGGATCTCCCAAGTGCAAGATAATTGATCTATTACTGAGCTAAACACCCAACCCTAATTCAGAGGACTTAGAATTATATTTGAATTTCATTTTGTATTTGACATTTCTTTCTTTTTAATGATACTACATTTACTCCCCCCATTTTATTGAAAATAGATTCTTTTCTCATGCAATGTATCCTGATCACAGCTCCCCCTCCCTCTACTCCTCCAAGTTTCTCCTCCCACCCTGATCTACTTCCTTTCTGTCTCTCAGTAGAAAAGAACAGGCTTCTAAGAGGTAACATCCATACATGACAAAAATGAAATAAAGTAAGATAAAGCAAAAACTATCAAATCAAAGTTGGACATGGGAACCTAACAGGAAGTAAAAATTAATGATACTACTTCTCAATGAAACATTCCCAGGAAAAAGTCTGAAATTTGTAAAGTTGGTTTATTTTTCTAAATTTCCTTTCTGTCTTTGCTATTTCTCCTTCCTTAGCCATCTTGCTATTCCTTAGCCATCTTGCTATCACAGGGTCTCCATTACAGTCTCTAACTTTACCTTTTTTTTTTTTTTAACTCTCTTGGCTTAAAGAAACATTTCCCTATTTTTCACATACTCTCTAGGTAATATTGAGAATAATAAAATTCATATAAATGGAAAGAAGGAAGACAACAATCCTAGTTCAGTTGTCTAAGAAAACCTTTCCTTAACAGAAGACAAAACAGAGTTGCTCTTGGTCTGAGGCATTTCTATGACATGTCTTCATTCCTCCTCCTTTGTTTGTCACTGGGGTCTAACAATGGTCTTTAAACTCCAGAGAAAAGGGACTTACTGGTGGGCATTTAACTCACTGTCATTGAGCTTCAGCAGTTTTTTCTTAGGAAGACCAGGAAAGGGGAACTGATTGTCAGTAAGCCGTTGTTTATTCCATTTTAAAAAGAAACACACCCCATCTAGTCAAGATCCCATGTGGGGAAGAAGTTAACATTCTTCCCCTCTTTCTTTATTCAGTTATTCATCTTGGTCCTCACTTCCCACTCCTAGGCAGTTCTCCAATTCCGAATGATATTTATTAGGGACAGGCCACCCAGCTTGTCCCAGTGTCTTTTCTGAATTCCTATTGCACTTTATTGTCTTTCCTACTTGACTCTTTCCAGCCTTGCATTTTCCCTTACTGCTTCTTGTAAAGATGGCCAGCTTCATATCTAGACCAAATTTCAAGAAAATTCTACTTAATTAGAATGCTTGAGGACCTTAGGGTTGTGGAATTTGATTATAAATGTACACTCGGAATTGGTCTAACTTTTTTATATTATGTCTAAGATAACTCATTCTTTTTTTGCATCTCCACAATAAACACAGAAGGATATCATGAAACTTACTATGCTTTTGAACAACTCATAGATTCAGAATTCTGAAGAAAGTTCTTAATCCTAATACTTGACAGCTGGAGCTAGCATATAAGACACAACATTTTTATCATTGTTCTCAAACTTTACCCATAAAACCTGAACTTCTGTCAGTGACCCAAGTTTAGATGTTCGAGTCAGTAGAAGTGATGATAAAAGATGACATCAGGAAAGCCAAAGTAGTCATGGCAGAACCTCATGTGACAGCAAGCATGCCAAGAAGAGGGAGTTAGGCAAGGACTTGCTTGAATGAAGAAGAGCGATTTGTTTGCAGCCTTTCTTAGGGAAAGATTGTTATTTTGTGATGCTGGATCTCAGATGATAACTCACTGTGTTGTCTACTTCAGGTCTTCTACTGGTACATTCTCTTTTTACTTCCTCTGCATGTGTCTCTGAGAAACTGTTGAAGATTGGTAACTGTAAATATTAGGGCAAACATTTGAATTTTACATTTATAATTTATATAATTTTATATTTATAATATTCATAATTTATAGAGTAATCTTGAATAGTTATTGTCTCTATAAGCCTTAGTCTTCTTATTTATAAAATGGGATTGCTAGTATTTTCTGCATAGAAGAGCTATGAGGATTAAATGAAGTTGTATATGTAAACATAGGCAATGTAGTATTTTCTACAAAAGTAAACCATGAAATAATATTAATTCAGGAATAATTGTTATTACTGCGATGGAATGCCAGAAACCCCAGGTTACTTCTAGTTTTAGTTCTCCCACACACATACTGCTGTAGTCTATTTGGTCATACAGGTCTGGATACACTGTACAGCTATAGTAAATATTTGTTGTTATTCTCTTCAAGAGGCAGAATATAAACTTAGTTGTTTGTGACAAGGATGTTCATGCAGAAAAAATATTTCATCTATGAAAAATATCAAGTAACTCCTGTTGTGCTGGAATTGCTATTTATGTCATGGGCATATTTCTGTGGCTTGTTGACTTAAAGCTCTTTAGTTACATGGCTACATGCCCAGGAGTGATATAAACTGAATATGCATAGTTCTATTTTCAAATGGGGGGGTAATTCCCATAGTGATTGTCACTATGACTAGAGTAGTTTATGAAGGTATTAACGTTTCTCTTTTCCCATATCTGTACCAGGATTTGTTACATCTTTTCTCAAAGATAGACATTCTGACTGGCTTGATAGAATCTCAAAGTTGTTAAATTTAATCAGACAGTGGTTGGTTACTCCCATAACATTTGTACCATTCCTGCACATCAGTGGACATGCTTTTCCAGAAGTTGTTATTGTAGCTTACAAGGTTCATATCTGGGTAAGATAGATGATTATTTTTCTCCTTTGACAGTGGGTATAATACTTTCTAACACTTAAAAGCTAACCATGAGACACTTCTAGAACTACAAAGCTTGTAGGTCAGTACAAGATTGATTTCTCCATGTTCTGTTACTCAAGTATGTGGTATATTCAGCAACAGAATCTTATCAAGTTCTGGAGGGTAACTAAGAAAAATGAGTATAACTTGTAATATTTGGGGGTCTATTGGATCCCACTGGCTACCAATTACAAAAGAGGTTACACATTCCTTGTTCTGGGGTTTTTATTTGGTAGACTGCTTGGGATATTGTCCTCCTGTTATAGGGTAACTCCATTCAAACTCGTTTTATATTTGTATGTGTATATACTTTAGGAAGCTCCTACAATAGTAGGTTTTTAAAAAGAACTTTAGTGTTGTCCCTCCCTGTGTCCTCCCCTCTACCCTGCCTTCCTATCCCCACACCACTTAATCTTTTCTATTCCATTATCCCCAACTTCCCCTTTGTATCACTGAATTCTAACTCTATTCCCTTAAAAGCATCCATTTCTCCATGGCCCTTTATTAGTTTTCTAGTCACAATGGGCATTTCAAATGAAGCACATATATCTGAAGATTCAGAACTAGAATCCACATATGAGATGCATGTTCTTTGCCTACTGCAAGCGTGCTCTCACGACCTTCCCCACTGTGTCTCCAGTTTCACCATTTACTGCACCACACACGTCTCTGCTCTGCCATCTTTCCTTGCAATTTCGTGAGACCACTTTTTAAAAGCATCTTCCCATAAGAATTGCCTTTATAAAAAAGAGTTGTTCTGGAGCTGCTGCTCTGCTCTACAGACTCCTCACAGCAAAACAGCGTTCCGGCTCTGGCTCCAGCTTGGATTTCAGAGGCAGCGGCTCCTCCATGGTGGCTGGATCCTTTGCCACTGTCTCTGTCTTACTCTTTGAATCTTTGTCTTCCATGTAGCTCACTGAGCCCTGAGGGGAATGAATTGATAAAGAAGTTCCATTTAGGACTGAGTGTTCCAAGGTCTCTTGGTCTCTACATCTTATCCATTTGTGGGTTTCTATGTTCCCATTTACTGCAAGAGGAAGCTTCGCTGACCCAACCACTATTGTTCTGATAAAGGAGCATAGCAATAAAAATTATTCTTAACAACCTTCTGATACACCTATAACTTTGTTCTTATCTTTGCTATTCTGACTGGAGCAAGATGAAATCTCAAAGTAGTTTTTACTTGTGTTTCTTTGATGATTAACAGTGTAGAACTTTAAAAAAATTTCTTAGACATTAATATTGTATCTTTTGAGAACTCTTTGTTTAGTTTCTTGATCCAACTTTTAATTGGGTTTTTATTGTTTTGGTGTTTAGGATTTAAAATTCTTTGCTAGATACTATTCCTCTGTCAAATGTGTATCTGGTAAGGTGTTTACTATTCTGTAAGCTGCTTCTTCATTCAAATGATAGTATCCTTTATTATACAGAAGCTGGTTAGTTTAATTGTTGGTCTTGATGCCTGCACTACCAGGGTTCTATTCAGAAAGTCCTCTTCTATACCAATGACTTAGAGCACATTACCTACATTTTCTTCTTCCAGACATAGGGTGCTAGGTCTCTGTTGAGGCCCTTGATCCACTTGGAATTGAGTTTTGTACAGGGTGGGACATGGGATCTAGAAGTAGCTATCCACTTTGAGCAGCACCCTTTGTTTAATTTCTCCAGTGTGTATTTTTTGGCATCTTTGTCAAAAATCAGGTGTCTGTGGGTGCATGGACTTCTATTCAGATTCTCAGTTCTTTTCCATTGATCACCATGTCTATTTAAGCCAGTATCCTGTTGGTTTTATTACTATAGCTCTGTAGTAAAATATGAGATTGGGCATGGTGATACTTTTATCAATTCTTTAATTGTTCAAGGTTGTTTGGGCTATACTGGGGTTGGTTTTTTGTTTGTTTGTTTTGTTTTCTTGCTTCCATATGAAATTTAAGACCATTTTTTAAAATTTATGTGAAGAATTTCATTGGAATTTTCCTGAGGATTGCATGGAAACTGTACATTGCTCAGAGGATGAGCATTTTCACAGTATTAATCATACAAATTCATGAGCAGAAGAGGTATTTCTCTTATAGTTTTGTCTTCAATATCATATGTTTTTTTATTATGCACATACTTCATTCCTGGGTTAGATTTATTCCAAGATATTTTCGATACTATTATGAATAGAATTATTTCACCAGTTTCTGTCTTTATATACTTTTTGTTGATATTTAGGAATACTACTTTCTTGGATGTTAATTTTGTATCTCTCTATTTTGCTGTGCTTTTTCCCCCAGCTGTAGATATTTCCTGGAGGAGCCTATAGGATCTTTTATGTACAAAATCACATCATTTGTGAATGAGTATCTGTAGACTTACTCCTTTCTTATTTTTATCCTTGTTATATCTCTTACTTACCTTATTGCTCTATGTCAGACTTCAAGCTCTATATTGAATGGGAATATAGAGGGGCATGGGCATCCTTACTTTGTTATTTGTTCTAGTGGAGATGCTCTGAGGTTTTAGTTCATTTAGCATGTTGTGTTTTCTGTTTATTGCCTTTATTATACTGAAAGATGTCCCTTATATCCAATATTCTCTAAAATTTTCATCATGAAAGGATATTGGATTTTTTTAAAAGCTTTTTTCTCCGTCTAATAAGGAGATCATATGGTTTCTATCCTTGACTCTATTTATATGGAGTATCACATTAATTAATTAATATATGCTGAACCATCCCTGCATATCTGGAATGAAACTGATTTGATCATGATTAAAAATCTTTTAATATGCTCTTAAATTCAGCAACAAGTATTTTATAGAGAATTTTTGCATCTGGGGTCAAAAGAGAGATTGACCTGTAATTATTTTTTGTTCTATCTTTATCTGGTTTGGGTATCAGGATAATATTGGTTCTCTAAAAGAATTTGGAAGTGTTCCTTCCTTTTCTATTTTGTAGAATAATTTAAGGATTATTGATGTTTTGTGAAACTTTGGTGGAATTCTGCACTGTATTCATCTGGCCCTGAGTTACTTTTAGTTGGGAATTTATTTGGTTTTGTTTTTTTTTTTTTTCAAGACAGGGTTTCTCTGTGTAGCCCTGGCTGTCCTGGAACTTGTTCTATAGACCAGGCTGACTTTGAACTTACAGAGATCTGCCTGCCTCTGCCTCCCAAGTGCTGGGTTTAAAGGTGTGCACCACCACCACCAGCAACAACAACCTAGTTGGGAGATTTTTAATTAGTGCTTCTGTTTCACTGATTGTCATTTGTTTACCTAAAGAGTTCATTTTGATTTAACTTTGTATATTATATATATCTAGAAATTCATTTATTTGTGTTAAATATTCAAATATAGTATAAAGACATATTTTAAAAGTGTGCCATGAGGCTATGAATCACTTTAGTATCTATTATAACGTTTCCCTTTTCTTTGATTTTATTAATTTTGGTTCCTTTTCTCTTTCTTACTTGACTAAATATTTGTCAACATTGTTAATCTTTTCAATGAAGAAACTCTTCATCTCTTTGCTTCTTTGTAATTTTTGTGTGTTTGGTTCTATTCCATTAATTTCAACTGTGGTTTTTATTTTCTCTTCCCATCTAATGTTTTGGAGTATAGCTGACCGTCTTTCCAAGGCCTTCAGGTACATTACCAAGTTATTCATATAGTTCCCCTCCCCCTTCACTGAGGCAGACACATAGTACTGTAAACTTTCCTCTTAGGGTGGCTTCCATTGTGTTCCATAGATTTTGGGATGCTGTGTTTCCATTTTAATTCAATTCTAAGATTTTTTTAAAATTTTCACACTCACTCAATTTTCATCCAGTGGTGTATTGTTTAGTTTTCATGAGTTTTCTATTGCTGTTGGCATTCAGCATTATTCCTTTGTGGTCATCTAGAATACTGGATGCTATTTCAATTTTCCTGTATCTGTTAACACTTGCTTTGTGTCTTAACATGGAGTTGATTTTGAGAAATCTCCAGTGTCTGCTAAGAAAGAAATGTATTCTTTAGTATTTGAGTTGACTGTTCTGTAGACATAGGTAGGTTCATTTGATTTATAATGTCATTTGGCTCCAAAGTTTCTCTGTTTAGTTTTCATATATATATATATATATGCATATATATATATATATATATATACACACACACACACACACACATACCAGTTACCTCTCCCTCCCATGCCTCCCTACCCCTCCTCCTATCCCATCCCACTCCCCCCCACTCCACAGGGAGGGTGATGCCTTCCAGGAGAGATCATCAAAATCTGTCAAGTCATTTGGAGTAGGGACTAGGAGCTCCCTCCTGCCTCTAGGCTAAGGGAGTATCCCTCCATGGGGAATGTGCTCCCAAAGGGTAACCTGTCTTTTAATGAAAGTAGGACATTGAAGCCCCTCCCTATCATTGTCTTAGGATCAGCCTATGGTTTAGATATACTAGTACTTTTTTTAATTGGAAGCATTTTATGTATTTGGTGACTATACATAATATCATCTTCATAGATTCTTTCAATAAATATGAAGTGTCCTTTATCATTTCTGACTAGTTTTGGCATATAGTCTATTTTTTTCATATGTTAGAATAGTTATTCCTAGTTGGTTCTTTGTTCTATTTGCCTGGAATACCCTTGTCAATTTTAAGGTGGTATCTATCATTGATCATGAAGCATGTTTCTTGGAAGGAGTGGAAAGATGGATCTTTTTTCCTAAACCAGTCTTTTTAGTCTGTGTCTTTTTATTTGAGGAATCGAGACCATTAACATTGAAAGTTATTTCTGAATAATGTTTATTAACTTTGTTTTTTTTGTGGTATACTTTTTTTAGACCTCTTTTCTCTTTTGACAACCTGTTCTGGAGTTGTTTATTTATTCTTTGTGATCCTTGGATGTGTTTCCTTTCTCTTCAGGCTGAAGAAATTTTTTTTTTTTCAATATCCTCTATAGAACTAGCTGGTTTAGTGGTAATAAATTCTTTAAACCTCTTTCTATCATGTAAAGTTTTCTTTCTCCTTCAATTATAATAGTTTTTCCTAGCATAAAAACCTGGGATTAAAATAATCATAAATAAATAAATGGGGCTGGAGAGTTGGCTCAGTGGTTAAGAGCACCTGTTATTGTGAAGAACCTGGGTTTGATTTCCAGCACTCACATGGAGGCTCACCACTTCCTCAGGCACCAGGCATGCATGTTGTGCACAAACATCTGAGCAAAATAAATCCAAAAAAAAAAAAAAAAAGGAAAAGAAAAAAAAAAAGTCTGGGATAGTGGCTGTGACCTTTAAGAACTTGCAGAACATCAGTTCAGACCCTTCTGGTTTTCATTATTGTTTTTATAGAGAAGTCAGTTGTTACTTCTGACAGTAACTTTATGTATGATTTAGTCTTTCAGTTTTTCTCTCTTGTTGCTTTCAGTATTCTATTTTTTTTCTTTTGTATATTTGGTGACTTGAAAGAGTCCCCCCACCCCCCACCCTGGTCCTATTTGGTGTTCTCTATGCCTTTTGTTCCTTGATAGCCATCTCTTTACTTAGATATTTAATTTTTTCTTCTATGACTTTGTTGAAAATACTGTCTATGACTTTGGCCTTGGTTTTCCCTCCTCCTCCTTCATCTATGATTCATAGATTTTTATCTTGCATAGAGTTCCAGAGTTCCTATGTGGCTCATGTATAGCTGTTTTTATATTTAACACGTTCTTTGACTGATGAACTTCTCTACCTGCTCCTCAAAGAGTTATGTTCTTTATTCAATTTGCCCATTCTTTCAGTGAGGATTTTGTATTGAATTTTTTATTTTAGTCGTTGAGTTTTTCATTTCAAGTTTTATTTCAGTTGGCTTTTCTTATTTTGTTACCTTCATTCTGCAACTTATGTGTCTCCTCTTTGAATTCCTTGAAGAAATTTAAACTGTTATTTTGAAATAATTGTCTTATGCATCAAAATTGATTTTCTTAGGGGCTATTACAATATGGGTACTAATTTCTGGAGGATGGATATTGTCTTATTTATTCATGTTGCTTGTGTTTTTGTTGCCAGACTAGGCATCTGGAATGAGTTTCTTTGTAATGTTTACTGCTATTGCTATCTGGTCTTACTTTTATTGCTGAGTATTTGGTTTGTTGGCTGGCTGTTACCCCAACTTGAGAGGTTGTCAGCCAGCTGCATGATCCTTGTGCAACTCTGTGTTGATGTGTGCATGGGTGTCAGAAGCAGCCCAAACTCAGCTAGGGATAGGTGCAACTTTTGAACACAGAACTAAACTATGTTAGTGTTAGAAGATTCTTTCTGCCAGTCCTCAGAAGTGTGTGAAGAGCTTATAGATACTTCAGTGGTCCTTAAGTGGCAGGGTCTTGGGTAATACCAGGCATGGGCAATGCTTCCTGAAGGCAGGATGGAAATTGCCACACTGTTCTCAGGTGGATGTATATGGGGTGGAGGCTGGGTTAGTAGTTCCCACTTGGGTTCAAGGCACTGAATGCAATGCAGTCCCAAGACATCTTGGTGGCTGAGGTGGCAGGTATGGTCAGGAACTCCCCACTTGGGGTCAAGGTTACAGGAAGCCATGCAATTCCCAGATAGCATTGTGGGTAGGGTGACTGGCAGTCAGGTAGACAATCAGGCTCTTGAGATCCCAACTTAGGGTTGGAGTCATCCTCCTCTTTAGCTTTTAATATTGTTTCTTTGCTTTGTATTTTTGGTGTCTTGAATATAAGATGCTGTGGAGAGGTTCTTTTGTTTTTGGACTTCTAAATGCCTCTTGTGTTTCTATGTCTATTTCCTTCTCTAGATTTGTGGATTTTTCTGCTATAATATCATTGAATAGATTCTCAATGACTTTTGTTTCCAATCTCACCTTTTTTTTTTTTTTCTACTTTAGGGATTTGTAAGCTTGGTCTCCTCATTGTGAACCATTTCCAATTTGCTAACTTTCCTCTTATCCATTTATGAAATTCCTCTAAGGTACTGCATTGACTCTTTGATTCATTTGTCTGTATCTCCCTTGAGGCCACTGATCATTTTGCTAGTTAGCTTTTGAGGCCTTCAGCTGACATTTTGCCCATTTTAGTGTCTTTGAATGCAGTCACTAAAGAATTACAATCTTTTGGAGGAGTTGTATTGCTTTCATATTTCTTGTGATTTGTCTGTTGGTTTGGAAATCTTTTCTAGTTTTCTTTGATTATCCTTTTAGTGGTCAGTTTATGCTTGAGAGTACAATTCCTGCTACCACTGAAAAGATAAAATAAGTCTTAAATTTTTAATTTAAATCTTCTGCTGCTTCTCCTGCCCCTGCTGGAGATAGCACAAGTGGTGCTACTGTCATTATGGCTTTCAAAGCCCTTACAATTCTGTACAAAAGGCAGAATTGTATGCCATTCTCATGGTACTTATGGATTTTAAAGAACCCCTCAATATAGTTACTGACTCTCAATATGCAGAGAGAGTCGTTTTACACATTGAGACTGCAGAATTTATTCCTGACAATACAGAATTAACTTCATTGTTTATACAGTTACAAGATACTATCAGAAAGAGGACTCATCCTATATATATAACACACATCAGATCCCATACGGGTCTGCCAGGTCCTCTAGCACAAGGCAATGATGAAATTGATCGTTTATTGATAGGAAGTGTGCTAGAAGCCTCAGAGTTTCATAAGAAACACCACGTGAACAGCAAAGGTTTAAAAAAGGATTTTTCTATCACTTGGGAACAAGCCAAGGAAATAGTAAGGAAATGTCCTACTTGCTCATTCTATAACCAAACTCCTTTACCACCAGGCAGTAACCCTAAAGGTATAAATAGGAATGAAATATGGCAAATGGATATGTTTCATTTTGCAGAATTTGGAAAATTAAAATATGTACATCACACTATAGATACATTTTCAGGGTTTCAATGGGCTACTGCTCTGAGCTCTGAAAAGGCTGATTCTGTTATAACGCACCTTTTAGAGGTAATGGCCATTATGGGCATACCTGCACAAATAAAAACTGATAATGCTCCAGCATATGTCTCCAGCAAATTGAAAGAGTTTTTTGAGTATTACAAGATAAAGCACATAACTGGTATACCACACAATCCTACAGGACAAGCAGTGATGAGAGATCCAATCGTACTTTAAAAGAAATGCTCCATAAACAGGCAGGAGGAACCAAAACACCCAAACACAGATTACATAATGCTTTATTAACATTAAACTTTCTTAATGCTGATGAAAAAGGAAAAACAGCTGCAGAAAGACACTGGACAATAGAAAAAACTTCTGAACTAAATCAGCCATTGTATTTCAAGGATGTACTGACCTCAGAATGGAAAGCAGGATATGTGTTACGTTGGGGTAGGGGTTTTGCATTTGTATCTACAGGAGAAGAAAAACTATGGATACCATCTAAGTTAATCAAGATCCGAGTTGAACAAGAGAAACATCTTAATGAAGAGAAATGACAAGTCATCCAACAAACTAGGTCCTATGAGGTGTGCGGAGGCCTCTCAAAGGTAGGGGAAGTGTTCTGTTCTTGTTTTTACAGGAAAACAGAGAAAACCTATCATCAAACAGCCAAAAGACACTGAACATGTAGGTGCCTACAGAAGAGAAGACAGCTCTTCAGAAACAATCACTTAAGGAAGCAGAATCTGATATATGGTAAAAAAAAAAAAAAAAAAAAAAAAAAAAAATTTAATTGTAGTAAACTATTTCTATATAGAAATCTATTTCTCTCTATTATCTAGTATTCCTGAAGTCCCAAATTTTGTAAACCAATGCTGGCTTTGGAGTTGGATTTGGCTTTCCTTCTCTAAATTCAAGCATGTTGTTAAGATTAAATTCATGGTTTCTGCCTTAAATCAAGAAGCCAATTGGTGTAAGGCAGAAGAAACAAAATCTGGGGACTCATATCTTATGCAATTTTCTCTCTGAAATCCTAATTTTCTCACATACTTTTAATGCTTATTGTTGTCTTTCCCTAATGCATACCTTAAAACTTGAAAATTTTACTTTAATATTGATGTGTAACTTTTCCACAAGGAATAATAACGATTCCTAACAGCAGTCTTTGAACTTTCCGGAAAGAAGATGGGGCCCCACATCATCATTTCCACTTGACTCAACCTGATGCATCGGAACTACAAACATCACCCTAAAACCGGTTTGAGACTGTTTTGCTCGAGACAACTCATGACTAGCTAGCTGTAATGGTGCACCTTTTTATTACACCTTGGCCAGTTTCAAATAGAACTACAGTCAAGAATTTTCTGCCACACAGTGACTAACTACATATGTCACAGCCAGTTCTGTTGAGAAATTTGGTTGCTAAAAATTTTCTTCCTACAGGATCCATTGGAGCAATCATCGTCCCATTTCAGCAGGAAGTAATCTTAATATGACTACGCCCCCTTTCCCTACCCTTGGAATTTTGGGATAATAGTCATCGTCTTTGGGTTGGTTTTAGTTATTTGGGATTGGGTGATGCTTACACTCGGGTTTATCTTTTAGACAGGAATAGGGAATGGTGGGTAAAGGTATGGTTTAGATGGGATATAAGTAGATTAGCCTATTTCCTTGAGAATTTGAGTATGAATGAGATAGTATTTTACAGCTTACATTGTTATGTATTCCTATGTGGTAAGCTATGT
The DNA here is from genome assembly GCF_943737965.1 of Phodopus roborovskii. Classification (NCBI taxonomy): domain Eukaryota; kingdom Metazoa; phylum Chordata; class Mammalia; order Rodentia; family Cricetidae; genus Phodopus; species Phodopus roborovskii. The sequence goes on along the minus strand of NW_026126417.1, from coordinate 5,427,699 downwards.
AAAATTAAGTTTATATTTTGTTATATTGTGTTAAATGTTTCCACTTATAATATTTATGCACATTATTTTTACCATATTCTATGTATGTATACTTTTCTTGTGTTCAAGACATTTTGTATATTGATACAATTTGGGATATTTATCTTGCTGCCCTTTATAGTTCTACCTCTTGTCTTGACACTTATACTCTACCTCTATTTTAGGGATTTACATGTAGGTATATGTAAATAGTTAAACAATATAAGTATTTGTTCCTGCTTTACTCAGGAAAGTTTTAATCAGTCTTTTTAGCTAAGTTCCCGAGTATTACAGATTATCTTCACTCACATTTCCTGTACCTATGAGATTAGTCAGATATAGATGCTTAATCTTCAATCCTTCATAGACATGCAGAACATGGCATTTAAATGTTTTAATATTAGTACTCCTTTGACATGAGACACTGTTGCTCCTGACAGCACCGTGCATTTTCCCGAAAATTTGTTGGACACTGTTGTTGCTCCTGCTGGAGTTCAATCTCGCCTCAGCTAATGGCCTGTTGGGCATAGAATTGCCCCCACCTTGACCACTGATTTGGACATGCAGTCCTATGTGCTTGCAGGAGACAAATATAGAAGACTGCTTGACCTTGCCAAGTCAGGGTAAGACAGCCATTCTATTTCCCTGCTGTTGTTGTGGTCTGTCAAGTTCTCTTGGCCTTAGCCAAATCTGGGTGTACCAACGTCGCTGTGAGACCTAGGGTGACTGTTCAGGTGGCTTGCTGTTTCTGTCCTTGCTGCACCGTTTTGGAAGTTGTCCATCCGCATTTCCTGTCTACTCTAGTATTGTTATTTTCCTTCTCAGGTCTTGATGAGGTTGAAGATTAAACTATCACAACTATTATTCTCTCTTCCTAGTTAGATATATTAGGTACTAGACTTACGTTTTCCAGCTTAGGACAACTCTATTGTAAACTCCATTATGCCCTCACCCTAGGACTAGATATGTAGGTCATTTTGTTCTCGATTTTCCTTTTCTTAGAGCACACTTGTTATTCACTGTTTTGTATATAGTTTTGTATTAAGCCTAAATCTTTTCTTTAGACTAAAAGGGGAATTGTAGTGAGGTAGTCCTTCTGTAGCACTGACCACGCCCATTGGGGGGTGGAGCTATGGGCGGAGGTGACCTGAGGAAGGAGGTCTGAGGGGGCCAGGAAGGCTCTCTTTCTGGCTTGACTCGGACAGGAGAGGATCGGGTTGAATTTCCTGGTGTTCATCTGTCTAGGTTGTAAGTTATTTCTCCCTGAATAAACATCTATTCAGCCTATTTGTTTATCCTGATCCTTATTTACCGCAATACATTTCCCCTCTGTTTCTCTCCATTTTCAACTGTCTAATGGCTCCTGTGCATTTCTGAATCTCTTCTCCACTTTGGAATAGAGTATTGTTTGTTTATTTTTGTTTTACTGTCACTTATTTTTCACTGAGTTACATGGAAGTAGTTTCTAGACCAGTCTTACCAAATTAACATTGTCATAACTTTCAAAATTACATTTACTGTGTGTGTGTGTGTGTGCATTGCAAATATGTGCCACAGGGTTCATAGATGCTAGAAGACAGCTTGCAGGAGTTGACTCTCTCTTTGCAGATCTGAGGATTTGTTGCAAGTCATCAGGCTTGATGGCAGGTACCTTCACCTACTGACCAACATTGTCACTTTTGAATAGTAAATTTTGAGGTGAGTTGTTATATTCTGATAAAGCCTCTTCCCTTCCTTAGTCTAGAACTGGTAAACAAGCCAAATAAAAACACTCTCTGATATATCTGATCTGAGTGATCCTGGAGCACTTTAGGGTTTACAAAAGTCATGCACTGGTTATTCATCCTATTCTGAGATAATCCAGCCACACAAATAACATCATTTTACATGTATAAATCCTGAGGTTTAGAAGCATTAATTTGTCCAGTGGTTGGAGATATAGCTCTGCACGTTAAGTGCTTACCACACATGCTTGGCCCTGTGTTCAATTTTCAGGATTGTATAAATTGGACATGGTGGTGTATGTGAGTGCTCCCAGCATCTAGAAAGCAGAGCAGTAAGTTCAGGAGGAGTTAAAATTCATCCTTAGCTTTGTAAACAGGTTGAAACCAGCAGAGCTACATGAAGCCTTGTCTCCCCTCCCAAATAAGAGTTAACATGCCAAAAATCACATTTAGGTCTCCACATTCAGCAGCCAAGTTTTTTGTTTTGTTTTGTGTTTTTGTTTGTTTTTTTGTTTTTGTTTTTTGTTTTTTTTATTTTTTGCTATGGAGAGCCATCAAGCTATCTCTAATTTTAAAGTGAGGTTTGAATCAATGTGATGTTATAGTATCTACCTCATGCACAACAGTTTTTGTTTAGTACTAAATATCAATCCCCGTGAATAAGCACAATCTGTTTTTAATTTAAAATCATTAAAATATCCCAATCTGGGCCCAAGGGTTCATGTTTATAGGCCCAAATACTTGAGAAGCTGAAACAGGAAGATTGTAAATTCAAACCCAGCCTGGAATATAGCATAAACTCATGTTTAGCACAGGCAATTTACTGAGTCTATGCCTCAAAATTAAAAAAAAAAAAAAAAGGTTCAACACTACTGTGTTTTCTAGCATGAATGAGGCTCTAGGTTCAAGTGTCAGTACACTTATCCCCACCTTGATATGCAATGACAGTCATATTGGACATGAAAACTGCATTATAATTTACAAATAAGATGCTAGCAGAATAAGGAAATACTTAGTAATGATTCTTGCTATAAAAGTTGTACTTTTTTTGTGCTTTGGAAAGCACAAAGTATGGTTCTCCCAGTACTAATTTAGCAGCCATTGACTGAGCAGTTCCTTTGTGCCAAGCAATATGGTGGGTTTTAGCAATATACAATGAATGAGAGAGTTCTTTGCCCTCAAGAAAATTTAACTGGACATTAAGTGACTTACTCAGGTTCATATAGCTAACCAGTGACAGATTTGGGCTCTACATGAAGGCAGACTATCTTGATCATTGCCAACTACATACAATTATATTCTTGAGTTGTTGGACATTCTTAATTTTAGTAGCTATATATATTCAAAAAGAGACTTTCCTTTAAAGTTTTCTGTCTCTGAGGATCTTTTGGCATTTTCTATCTCTAATATTCCCCTTGTTAGATCAAGGACAATGTTTTTCTACATGAGATGCAGATTTATCTTTCCTTTGTGGGTTGGTATGCTCTGTGCTAAAGTGTGGTAGCTGTATTCCTGAGGAGTGCCTTTATACAACTCATACTAAAAATAGTTATTTTAGCCAGTCACTGGTGGCATATACCTTTAATCCCAGCACTCGGAAGGCAGAGGCAGGCCGATCTCCGAGTTAGAGGCCAGCCTGGTCTACAGAGCGAGGTCCAGGACAGGCTCCAAAACAGTACAGAGAAACACTGTCTCAAAAAACCAAAACAGAAAAAAAATAGTTATTTCAAGGAGAAAATAAGTGTTCTCATCCAACAGAATAATTTTACCTATAGGCATTTCAGTAATACCCAGTGTTTTAATAGCTTTAAGTCTATAGTTATAATACTAAACATCACTTGGCAAATTCAATCTTGATTATGTCTAGTTTTTGACTAAAATGAATGGTCCTTTTAAAATAAAAAAAGTCTTCTCTAAGATTATCACATTTTAGTCACTTGTCACATTTTTGTCAATTTTTGAATAAACATATCACAAAGCCTCTCAAGTGAAGAAGCTAAGTTCCTCCATCTTGTTTGGTGTGATGTTAGTTTTAACAGTATAGCCATCTACATAATTAAATTGCCACTGCTTATTTAAGCAAAAGTTTTGGGTACCTGCTTAATGCCATGTTCTGAACTTGGCAATAGAGACATAGTGGCATATATTTGCTGCTGTTGTAGGGTATGCATTCCAGTAGGGTAGATGGCCTGTAAAAAGAGAAACAAAAACAGGAACACCACAAGGTGGTTAGTGCACAGAGAAAATGAGATAGTGCCAGATGATGGACAGATCATACCAAATGCTGGGAGTTGTTGAAGGGCTTGGATTTTTGTATCTAGACATCTTGTTTGATCTCAAAAGTTAACCGGTTAGTATTTCCATCAGAGGACTTTGTTTTTCATTCTAAGTGTGATGGAAGCTACTAGAAGATTTTGAGCTGGAAATGACATACTGCAATCTATAACTTTGAAAATGTACTCTGGCTTCTTTTTAAAATATTTTTTATTATTATGTTTTCTAATTTACATATCGATCACAGTTCCCTCTCCCTCCCATCCTCCCAAACCCCCCTGATGCCCCTCCCATCCCATTCCCCACTCTCTCCCCAAGGAAGGTGAGGCCTTCCAGGAGGCCTGTCATGTCATTTGGGGTATGGCCTAGGCCCTTCCTCCTGACTCTAGGCTAAGAGTAATGTGCTCCCAAAGTCCTTTCTTGCACCAGGGCTATATCCTGGTTCTGCTATCAGAGGTCTGATAGACTGCCCAGGCCTTCTAACTGAGACCCACATTCAGGAGGTCTGAGTCAGTCCAGTGCTGATTTCCCAGCTATCAGTCTGGTATCCATAAGCTCCCCCCACCCCCGTGTTTGGGTCAGCTGTCTCTCTGGGTTACTGATCTTGGCCCCTTTGCTCATCATTCCTCCCTCACTGCAATGGATTCCAGGAGTTCGGCTCAGTGTTTAGCTGTGGGTATCTGCTTCTATTTCTATCAGCTATTAGATGAGGGCTCTAGGATGGCAGATAAGGTAGTTATCAATCTCATTTTTAGGGAAGGGCATTTAAGGTAGCCCCTCCACTATTCCTACTCTGGCTTCTATAGAGCAAATTATAGAAGCTGAAAGTGATAGCTAGGGAAAATTAGGAAGCTACAAGATGTGATTCCTCTACAAGAGATGAGGTCTTGGGTGTAGGCAACTTATTTTGCACAGGAATTAAGGATGCATAAGTAGAAAATAAAGATACATAAGGAAGGAAGGAATAGAGGCAAAGCCTACTGATGGGAAAGATGCTGATTAACTCTGTAGGCAACTGAAGTTCCACCCCACTGTCAACCAGCTAAGATAGGAATGCATCTAAATTGTTCAGCTCCCAGTTCCTATTGGTCTTGGGTTGCCCTTTGAGGTAATTCTCTCTCTCTCTCTCTCTCTCTCTCTGTCTGTCTGTCTCTCAGGTTTTGTCAGGTTTATGTATAGAGAAGAGTGACAGAGAAATTCCCCTTAAGAAAGGGACAACAGAGGCACATTGAAGACAGTTCACACCAGAGAGGATTTTAGTAGATATGACAGAGCAGAAGCATCGTGAGAAGTCAGGTTTGGATGACAGTATGAGATGGCAAGAGAGAGAGAAAGATTTGTGAGTCATTTTAAGATGGCTCTGTGAAAATTCTCATAGGGATAGAAGTATTTTCTATAGTAAGCACTGGTCACTAATTTCATGACAACTTGACTGGTTTTAGCGTCAATGCATGGTCATATTGTCATTCTCAATTACTTTTACCTATTTAGTTTGCATCAAAGTTTACTCTCCAAGGCAAAGAAATCGATGAAGACATAATAACACAAGGGGGGAGGTGATGGATAGGTTTACTTATTTGGGTATAGTCATCATTTTGTTACATATATCAAAACACACATACTTAACACATATACTATATGGACTCAGTATATAACTCAGTTGGTAGGACACTTGCTTAGCATGTACAAATCCCTGGGTTTGAGACCCAGTATTGAACAAACTTGGCTAATAATTCAACTCTTGGGAGGTGGAGACAGGAAGATCAGAAGTTCATGACCACGCTTGCCTACACAGTTGAGTTTAAGGCCAACGTGGGATGCACAAGACCTTGTCTCAAAAATATATACCATTAATTTTAAAAGGTTGAAAACTCTGCAACCAAAATTTGTGCAGCTTCTGGTGTATTCTCAGTGTAATGTATTTGATGGATTATAGAATCATTTGTAAACAAAGCAATGAGAACAAGCTTGAGCTTGCTGTGACTGAGAACTTAAAGTGCATTTTAGTTTAAACAAATGTCTGGAAGAGTAGGAGACTTATGGGCAATGTTAGAAATGTCTGTTTAAAAGTTAAGAAACAGAAGATTATTCCTCCATTGGTCATGGTTATTCAAATTTCTTATATCATGCTAACCCAAAGCCAGAAACATAATTCTCATAGCATGAAATTTAACATTGTGGAAAATAATATGCATCAGGACATGTCTTGGGACAAGAGGAACATCTGCAAGCTGTCAAGACAGAAACCTCCTGATGGCTGAAGGTGCCTAGAAGGGTTATTCTAGAGAAGACCACTCCAAATAATGTTGGCAAGAGCCCAGGTGGAGACTGAACTGAGACATCTTATAGTGTCAAAGGCAGTCGTGCATCTTCTGGGAAGCTTTGGGGGTGTGCTCTCTTGGCAGCATTGTCTCTTTGGCCTAACACAGGGCTCTTTTATGTTTCTATCCTACACAGTCCCTGGAAGCTTTCTGTTTATCCTGGTTTAAGCAAAGTGACAATGCTACTGGTGATAATGGCTTCTATTTGATGAATCTTCTTTTGTGAAAGTGTTATACCCAGCTGTGTACACAGATCTTCAATGCTAAAGAACACATATATCCTTAGTAAGTGACATGAGAGTTCTTTGTGGAGAGAATGCATTTGCTAAAATGTCACTTAAACAAACAAACAAACAAACAACCCACTCAGACATGGAGGGAAACCTTGGGGGCATGGGAGTGCAAGCTGTGCCTGCCTTTAGAAATGAAGAAGGCCAGGGTTGGAGAGGTGGCTCAGTGGCTCAGTGGTTAAGAGCATTGGCTGCTCTCTTCCAGAGGACCCAGGTTCAATTCCCAGCACCCACATGACAGCTCATAGCTGTCAGTAATTCCTGTTTCGGGGGATTCAATCCCCACATACTTGCAATTAAAAAACACAAACATATTTAATCTAAATAAATAAATAATTAAGTAAGAGAATGAAAAAAAAAGAAGGTCCTTTGAATTAGAAAATGGAGCAAACAAATGATGGATCAGGATTGCTGTATTTGGAAGGAAAGAGATGGCCTGCTGCAGTCCCTCCAGAAGGAACTGCTTTGGAATCCACTTCTCTGACCCTCAAGAGGTGTGGTGGCTATTCTTGGTTGTCAACTTGAGTACACCTGTAATTAACTAAAATCCAAAGGTGGAGAACACCCTAGTGAGGGATTTTTGCTTAATTTGAAGTAGGAAGAGATCTAATTCTAATCTCGATCTTGAGGTAGGACACACGTCTTTAACCTGGGCCATAACTTCTCTAGAAGCCTTTATCAGGAGATGGGAGAAGGAAACTTTTACCCTTTACCTGCTTTCCTTAGCCTTGATAGCAAGTACATTTCTTCACTGGCATTGGAGCCTGCTAGTTTGGAATTTCTGAATATACTGGAAACCGTCTGAAGCATCCGGACTAGAGTCTTGGACTTTTTTGTTCATAGCCAGCCAGTGTTGAATTAGCTACAGCCTATAAATTGTTCTAATGAATCCCATATATATAAATTCTATTACTTAACAGAACACTGACAAAGGTAATGTAGCTAGTGATTAAGACTGTGGATTAAAGGTTGTGGTTTTCTTCCTTTAGGTCTCCTCCATAGCTCTTTCTTGTGTAGTCTCAGATTTTCTGTGTCCTAAGAGGTTGCTCGCTGTGTTTTATGTCTCCCAAAATCTCTTGACTTCCAGTTGAGTGTGATCAAGTCAAAGTACTGACAGGAGAGTAAATGGGAGAGAGGAAAATCAGGCCATTAATCTCCTCCATTCCTGGCTTGCTGTGGTTTGGCCAGTGGCTAAGTTTCTCTATCAAGGCCCATCTTTTTACATGTACACCTCTCATCTGGTTTCAACTATGTCTGTCTTTGTCCTTGTCCTAGCTGGTGTGAAAGGTGATGATAATTCTTTTGAGGAGCCCTTCAATCTGTTATTCTATTTCCTGAATTCTTTTCACATTTTGTCTTTAATTTTTAAAAATCCATGGTTTTTCATGGTTTTGTGGATTGAATGCAGGCCTTCAGGCATTCAAGGCAAGTGCCCTGCAACTTGCCTTGTTTCCCAGCCTACAGCCACACTTTAAGTAATATTCCCAGTTTCTTCTTTAAATATATACCTGCCTCCCTGTCTTAGATTGTTCTCATTACTATAACGAACATACTTTAAACTGTGTGGCTAATATATTGCAGAAACTTATTCTAACATGAGTCCAGCAGGACCATTATGAAGATGCTGGAAAATTCAGCCAGGTGGTGGTGGTGCACACCTTTAATCCCAACACGTGGGAGGCAGAGGCAGTCAGTTCTCTGTGAGTTCTATGCCAGCCTGGTCTACAGAGAGAGTTCCAGGACAGACTCCAAAGCCACATAGAAAAACTCTGTCTCAAAAAACAAAAATGGAAGTAAGGAAGGAAGTAAGGAAGGAAGTAAGGAAGGAAAAAGATCTTGTAAATTTGATGAGTGAAGGTTCCTTCTTGCTGTGTCCTTGAATAGTAGAAGAGGGAAAGGGTGCTATCTGTTTGTCTATAAGAGCCCTAACATCATTTGGTGGCCATGCTTTCATGAGGTAGTGGCCAGCACCCAAAGGGCACATCTTACATTACTGTTATCTTGGGTCTTAGGGTTTTGACATATAAATTGAGGGTTGCCTAAATTTTCAGTTCACTCCAGAGTGTTGCAATGTATGACCTTGAAACTATTACTTGTTTTGTACCTCTGTGTGTTTACTTTCAAAATGAAGTTGACAATGAGATTATTGTGGGATTGATTGATTCAGGATGAAATAGATTGACAGACCTAATGTGCTCTGCATGTAGCAACCATTGGATACCATTATGAATGCAGTTTCTCATGTAAACATCAAAACAAGAGTACAATGTAGACATGTTGAAGTTTAGAACTGGAGCTGTGATTTTTCATTATTCTATAAAGTGAGATTTGCCATATAGCTTCAAGGGAGAAGATAAAAATGGTAAGATTAATAGCAAGCAAAAACTTGATGAAACACTGCAGTGATGATGGAATGTTGACTAGCTTTGTGTCTAAAGACACTAATCTCTCAGAGTGACATGAGGCAGTGAAATGTTGATTCAGTGCCATACCATTCATGTCATGGAATATGGTGTTTTGATTTTTTTTTACTCAAAGAATGCTTGCCATTTACATCTATCTATGTATGTATCTGTTAATCCATCTATCTAAGTCTTCAAGCTTTAATTTTAGAAAAGGACAATTTTCATCTTCCTTATTGCTTGGAAAAGATGTAAAATCCTGTGATTAGCTGAACAATTCGCATTCCTCTTTTGTAAGGTAGGGAGGGCTCTTTACTGAAGGTTGGATAATATAAGGGAAACTGGATTACCTCAGTTTCACATTAACCCCTTTTCAAAAACTCAACTGTCGTTTAAGGAGAGACAAGAAGACAATGCCAGTGATTAAGCTGGATTTATCTAATCTATCTGGGCAGACTGACTTGAAACTTGTTTTGAAGGAAATAAATTCTTCTTGGTTTCTACAGCTTAGGAGAGGTGTTATTTTTCAGACTGAAAACAAAAGGATGGGTCCCAGATGAAGATAGCCTGGGACTGTGTGCGTGCCACAAACCACTCAAGTCTGTTAGAAGACAGCTGAATCAGAAGAACGGAGCACAAGGAAGCTGAAGCAGGAGATTGGTCAGAGGTTTGGAAAATGATGTTACCGTGAAAGAAACACACCAAGGATAAAAAGAAAGTGGGAATTATTAAATCCAGATCGCAAAAGTAAATTTATGTGTGTGTCCATGTATTGAGTTAATCTCCCACATAGAAAAAGAACTTATTTGGAACCATAGTTAATTAAGTGGTATGGGTGAGATGCTAAGCATGGTATATGGTAAGGATTTGGATAGGTCATCTGTATAAGACCATATCCAACTCACCAAACTCACTGCTTTTCCCTCAGCTACAGGAGGTCTACAATCAGCCATTTCCATTACCAGAGTGGCCACCACCGCCATTGAGTGCAAACACTTGTGGGAGTTACCGTATCAGACAGCTCACTAAAATATCTCATTGATCCTGTTGAGAGAGTTTTAGGGCAAAGGCCTGAGTCTTGGAGTCATCAAGGTCTAGGCTTGGCCATGTATCTCAGTACACCAGTTACAAGATGAGCAATGGTGACAAGCAAAGAGAGGAGGTGCCATCAGTGTGGCTCATTAAGAAGGCACAATTCCACTACATGTGTCATACAGAATTGCATCATTAAGGACAAACAAACAACAATAAAAAGAGAAACAGATAAAGGTGTGTGGTGACTCTGCTGAGGTCAGGAGATAAAGGTATGTGGTGACCTTGTTGAGATCAGGCAATGCCCTGCTCTACATTTCTCTATATTGCATCACTTCGTGGTTTACCAGGCAGTGCCTTGACCAAAGAAGCTTCCACGTTACAAGAAACTTTTGACTTCAGTTTGAAAGAGAAAGTAGACCCAGAAACTGCACCAACTGTTAGGTACCACCCACCCACCATGTACTGAAAAATGAAGTATTCCTGTGAGTAAAAAGAGAGTCACCCTACAAATGTATTGAGATGTGTTAAGACTGTGGAAGAATGTGGTTGTATTAAAATTGTATTAGTGAGAACAGGCCCAAGGTCTTAATGAACATGCCAGACCAAGGAATGGGTATCACTCCTTTATGAGGAATACATGGATGCCTAACATTGTAAATGGCATGGACCCTCATAAATCTATAATCTGATATTGTGTGTGTGTGTCATGAACTGATAAACAATGGACTCTCTGACTATCTCTGAAGCATGGCCATGGCTCTGTGCCTTGTTAGACATGAACAACTACACTGCCTGCCTATCTACCTGATTACCCCTTTTGACCTGACATTCATTTCTTTATCTGGAATAATTTTCCTGCTCTTGGAATATGGTTTCGCCTTTGACCTCTCAGCTGAACTCTGCAGCTTCTTTCTAAAACCCTAACTCCAAAAGCACCACTGTCCTACTACCATCCCACCACCACTGTGATTCATTGTCTTACTAATATACACGCTTCCCATCTCCAAAGCCTCTTGCATTCTGCTGCAGCCTCATTAAATTATATTCATTCTGTAAACCATATATGTTATATAGATATATATATAGCTATAGTTAATGTGTACTATGTGATATGAATTAATACTGGTAATTAGGACTTGGAAGAAAAAAAATTAACAATTAACATTCATCTAGGCCAGGTTACCAAGGTAGACTAGATTATATGACAAATTGTTGTCCCTAAAACTGCTAAACAGTATGAATTCTGACACAGTAGAAAGATACACAGACCTGTAAATTACTAACATAGTTTAAAGCATTAGAGCAGATGGGCAAGAATCTTGGTCGAAGTGTGGCTCACTGTCTCAGTCCTGGTTCTAAAAGATAGATCAACAAGTCCCTGTTGGTGAAGGGGGGGGTATCTGATTCTGGCAAGATGATTACCCTTGCTGCAAGGTGCAGCCTCACCATTCAAGATAATCACCCCCATTGGTGTGGTTATCTATATTATTTTGTTCTACCTAGAATCCAAGGTGGCTATGCCTCTTGGACAGTGAGTCTTTGTGCTTTCAACCTTGAAGGGGAGTAAGATAAGGTAGTTCTGTGAACTCTGTCCTTGGTCATGACATGGCTGTTGGTATCTCAAAATCAGAGCTGCGTGACTATTTGCAGGAGATTCTCACAAGATGAGAGCTGTTCATATTCCTTCACTAAGAGTAGGGAGGTACATGAGGAAGTTGACGATATACAGACCATCCCCTTGCCCCCAGAGGAATATGCCTTTCAGTGTTCCCAGAACATGCATGGCTTCACTTCACTGGTTCAATGGCTGCTCCGGAAAGTAACCCTAGTCAAACACTGGCTGGGCAAGGTAGACTTACGTGAAATTGCTCCTTTGATTTTGTTTGTGTTCCCTCTGGGGTAAATAGATATTTGTTAATGTTTAGGGGACATTTATACAAAAGGTAGTGATCACAGATTTCGTAGATCCATTGAGTGATTAACACCTTGGTGTAGAGGACGGAACTGCAAGACCAAGCAGAAATGCCAGGGTTTCATTTGTGGTTTTAGCACCTTGTAGGCCCAAATGAGGAGTCAGTTAGTTATTTAGCATGACTGGTGTATAATAAGATCGGTCATTAAAATACCTGGGCATGCCTGCAATCCCAGCCATGAGGAAATCTGAAGCAGGAGGACCTTGAATTTGAGGCCAGTCTGAACTAAGTGATGAATCCATGTCTCAAAAAATGAAAATTTTATTTATTCTTATGAATTTTTCATTTTTCCTATCAAAGATAGCTAGTCTACCAAAGGCCATGAGTCCTTCCCACCTTGCAAAATGTTAATGTAAATAGTTTACTGTACCCGATGAGGTAAAACTTTATCTCAGGAATGTGATGACCTGGTGTTACTACCTGCAACTCCTTTTCCTCCATCTCCTTTGCACATGTTCTTTTAAAACTATGGTGTTGCAAAAGATTGTGAGGTTGGACCCCAACCGACAGAGAAGATACATAGTCACCACCCACATTATAATAAAAGCCAAGAGAAATTGCTGCTCCAGGGTGCAGGGTGCTTGCTTATCTGGTTTGGATCTTGACACACTGTGACACCAAAAAAAAAAAAAAAAAAAAAAAAAAAAGATGTTTGTTTCTGCTGCTTTCATTTTATAGGTTAAGCAATGGAAGCTTAAACTATCATTACCCCTGAAGCTGATCTAGAATTCAGATCCATTTATGTTTAAATCTGAAATTTGCACCCTTAGTTACTTTTCAATGATATTCAGAAATTGAGGGAAAATTTAAAGAGAGTCAAGTTATCCAGTGTCGTCTTGTTCTCAACCCTGAGTATCTCAACACTCAAAACTTTGCCTTTTCTAAACTTACCTAGAAACTTAGGTCTTTTCTGTGTTTGAACAAAAGCCCTACACAGACAAAATATTCTCTCTCTCTCTCTCTTTCCACGTACTCCCCATGTATATATATACATGTATACATGTATATATTAAAATTTATTGAAAAATTGAGCCCTGTGATTTGTAGTTAGTTAGATACTAGACAGTTTGAAGTTCACCAAGGATGGATTCCTTTATAAAAGCAGAACCAGAAACAGCAGGACTTTGATTCCTGGTCAAAAGAATGAGACCTGAGCTTTATCTCTGGCCCTGAGTGGAGACATGGCATTCTGAACTGCCCAAAAGATCATAGAATTGCTTTCTGGCCAAAGACTTTCTGGTAAGACACAAAGACATACTATTTTACCTTCCCTTAAGAATTCACTAAAATGGTCCTTGTCAGTCATCCAGACTGGAAAATGCCCTCAGGAAAGCCATTCATTCTGGGGACTTCAAGAAATAGTGTGAAGGTTTCCAAAAAATGCAGGATTGCATGATGGTCTCTCTGGCTTTAACCATTCTCACCCAACTCCATGTCCCATTTGCATCCATTCAGTGGAGATCACAAGGACTGGTGAACTGAGAAGAGCCTGAAGTGTGATCTCAGTAAAAGTTTGGAGACATAGACACAGTACAAAGCAAAGGACTTCCATGTGAACATCAGGTATGAAGTTTCCAGATTCCTTAGCCCTAGCACTTTGCACTGAGAGCTTTGTCCTAGCCTCAGGCTATCTGTTCCCTTGGTTTCTTTCACTTTCTGTCTTCTGTGGCTTCTCAAAATTCCTACATCTCTAATTTGAATAAGTGGTGTTGTGTTTTCTCTGATTTTAAACTCTGCTCCTCTCTTCCTCCCTCCATCTCCCTCCCTCCCTCCCTGTCTCCCTGTCTCCTTGTCTCCCTTCCTTCTTTCCTTCCTTCCTTCCTTCCTTCCTTCCTTCCTTCCTTCCTTCCTTCCTTCCTTCCTTCTTTCCCTTCTCCACCTAAATCCACCAGGGAACCCAATAGAGCAAGTCTTTCCATTAACAGATACTATCCATTTAGCAATAGTATCCTAGAAGACAAAAAGTAGAGATGTACTGCCTAACCTTGAGAGCCACTGCCCTGCAGAGTCAGTTTCTGCAAGGACTTAGCAGAGCCTGGACTCAACATGAATGGCAGCTCCAGTACCCATGCTTTTCTTGATGGACTGGATCAAGCTAGTTTCCTGGAGACTAATTGCACTGGATCTGGACCTCTGTGTCTTCTGCTGTCCCTGGGTTAGGCTGAAGTTTCTGAAACTCAAGAGATTTCTATGGGCTTCTGGGCTCCTTTAAAGGCATTTGGTACCCCATAAAAGCTGCTCATTAAAGGAAACACCAGGAGTGCTTTCCTTTTAATAGTCTGGCCATGGAAAGTTGACCCCCTCAGAGTGTTTGGAGTTGGAAGACTGCAGACTTGGAGACAGTGGACAAGCCTGTTTGGCAAGGCAAAGTAAGAATGCAGAGGGGATAGGCCAGTCCCTTGGAGTCTCATTCCTGGTGGTCAGGAAAGCCCACTGAGGCCTCTAAAGAAATAATGGCAGCAGTTAAACCAGTCAGGGGTCCAGTTTGGGGTTGAAATTCCAGATTCTGCTCTCTTGAGGTCTGGCATTCTACTTTCCCTCTTCTTTTGAGGTCCTTCCTGTTGACTTGAGTGTTTTGGGTATTTTTTTTTTTTTTTTAAGCTTTGAGGGTGGGAAAGGATGGCCTTGTCACAAAGGAAGGCTAATTGGCTGGAACTCCCCCAATCACTCCCTCCAGCTGGCCTGAATCTCTTTGGGTTTTAGGTCTTCCTAAAAAACTAAAAAGACAGGCCTGCCTCTCTTTTCAAAATATTTAAAACCAAATAAATTCAAATTAGGTCTTTTGTTGCTGTCAATGGTGTTTTACCCTTGTTTTCAAGGAGGAATTCTGGACGCCTTGGGGATACATTTTGGCTTTATATGAAGACATGAGCCCAGTTATTTCCTCCCTATAGAACATGACTAGGTTGTGACATCCCTTAACCAAGAATGGCAAAGTATGGATATATGGGTGGCTCTTCTGATTGCCTAAGATGGAGCAGATACTACTAATGGGCCAAAGCCTTTTTTGGGTCCCCCGCCCCCCCCTCACTGAACATGGAAGTCTCATAATTCTTACTATCTTAATATAATCACCCCTTCACTGTGGCTAGCAATCACTGTGGCTCCAGGCCTGGAATCTATTTCACCTTTTTGTCCTTGTCTCAGATTACTCCAAAGCTCAGAAGGCATTATCTACGTGACAGAGATTCAGCCCAGGGCAAGGTAAATTGGTAAATCTTAGGTTTGTTTCCAGATCCTAAATGTTTTCATCTTCAGCTTTTAAGCTTCTTGTGCCTTCCTTTTTCTCCTCTCCATCTGCCACCACACTTCCTTTGACATGTTTTACAGCTCCTTGGGAAGGACTCCCTGGTTTCCAACGTGCTTGTTACCACGGAACCCAATATTAGTGATAAAAATGTCTATTTAATCCAGCTGAGAGTCTGTTAGCCTGGAATTTATATCACTCACAGAGAACTTTTGAGGAGAAGCTTCAATTAAAATGAAAAAAAAAAAAAAAGTTTAGAAGGAACTGAGAATGTTTTGGACCGAATATAGTGTTGATTGGATAAAGCAGTATAGGGAAAACAGCATAGGTGGGCAGATAGAACTGTGTTTAAATTGCAGCTGCATAATTTCCTCAAGTGTTCTTCAAAAATTTAATGAAACTTCTTTAAGGGTCTGTTTCCATATCAGCAAAATGAGGGAAATAATGAGCCCTTATTTCAGCCTGTGAGGAGAAGAATCCATTCCTAACTGTAAGATGACATTTAACATTGTTTTGAACATGCGGTGTTCCTTAAAGGCTCAAATATTGTGGACTTGGTTGTTATTAGCCAATGGATGATTGGATCCTGGGGGCTTCAAGAACTGACCAAGGATTAATCTTTTAATGTATTCATGATGTGATGGTCTTATTAAGAAGGAGTACAAACAGGAAGCAGGGGCAGCCCCAGAAACCAAGTCATTGATGTTGCATCCTTTCAAGTTGTATCTTGTCTTGGTCCCTTGTTCTTTCCCTGTTTTCACTTCCCAGCTACCACAATGTAAGTTATCCTGATCTGCCATTCCCTTCCTTCCGTGATGAACTGACACTATGACTCCTAAATAAAGTCCTCTCTTTAAACTGTTTACAACAGGGATTTGTCATAGTAACACAAAGTCTTCCTAACACATGTCAGGAAATTTTGGAAAATTTTAAGCATATGTGAATCCTTGTCATCCCTAAGTTTAGGAGCAGGACACTTGGGGGAGTCAAATGAACTTTATCATTTACTCTACAGTCATTTGACAAAGAGGTAAAATTAGTTGTCTAAGGTTACATACCTAATATGGAACAGCTAGACTTAGACTTTATCTCCTGAATTTCTCGGATTATGTTCTTAGTCACTTTCATGCCTCTTCCTTGACCACAAGGCATTATATTTTTCAGCTTCTTGAAGAGAAAATGGAGATGAGTAAAAGTTAATCTCAATGAGATATTCTAAGGATTAAATCAGTCAGTACTTGTATCATAGTGCTTTGCCTGTTAGAATGCAAGTTGTTGCATAATCATCATCATAGCTATTGTTTTTTTTTTTTCTGAATCATTCCCAATGCCCCATCATCCACCCTTGTGGTTGGCACAGGATGTCAGTGTGTGCAAGCAGCCTGTTGGAAACAGCATATGATATTGTTATCCCAGTAAAATAAGAGGAAGGGATGGCTTTCAGAACTGAGAACTCTGGCTGACCTTTTGGCTACCTCATAAATAATTCCAAGAAATCTCTTTCTAGTTGTCCTGGGGAAATCCTGGAGGAGTAGTTTAGGCCATGCAAGCATCAGAGCTTGACTCAGACCAACCAGATCCTTTGCTGTTTGTGTCTATCCTGTAGAAGCTGACCTTTTTAAAGGCTGTGATATAAAGCCTGTTCTCATGTTCAAGAGGGAATAGTTCCAGGACCTTGTGTTTGTAGACAGGGCAGGCAGTGGTGAAGATCTCATTAACTGCCATGCCCTTGTATTTAACACTCTATGCCTGGAAGTGACCACTCTTACTGAACATCTGTTATTCCATCAAGAGTTTGAAGAGATGAATTCCTAGAGAAGATTTCTCACCTAAATTTTTGCATTTCTTCAACACCGTCCTGGAAGGACTAAGACCATTAGTCTTCCTTAGATCCTTCCTAATCATTTTCTTCTTTACAAATGAATTCCAGGAATGGTAACTTAATATTCCATTGGGTAATGGCAATGTGTGTGTGTGTGTGTGTGTGTGTGTGTGTGTGTGTGTGTGTAATGCCATATATTATTTATTTGTTTTATATCCTGGCCACAGTCTCTCCTTCCTCTCCTCCCAGTTCCCCACTGCCAACGACCTCTGTTCCCACTTCCAATCTGCTCCCCTTAACTTCTTTTTTAGGAAAGGGCAGGACTCCCATGAATATCACCAAAACATGGCATATCAGCTTGCAGTAAGACTAAGCACCTACATGTATTAAGGCGAGACAAGGTGACCCAGAATGAGGAATAGGGTCCCAAAAGCCAGAAAAAGAGTTGGAGAAAGCCCCATTCTGACTATTAGGAGTCCAACAAGAGGACCAAAGTACTGAACTGTCTCACATATGCACAGTGCAAAGGTCAGTCCTTTGCAGACTCCCTGCTTGTTGGTTCAGTCTCTGTGAGCCCTTATGAGCCCAAGTTGGATGTTTCTGTGAGTTTTCTTGTGATGCCCTTGACCCCTCTGGATCCTACAGTCTCCTCCCCCTTCTGAAGAATTCCCTGAACTCTGTCTAATGTTTGGCTATGGGTTTGCACCTGTTTCCATGAGTTGCAGGATGAAGCCTCTCTGGTGACAATTGGGTGAGGAACCAATCTATGAGTACAGCAGAATATCATTAGGCATCATTACATTGACTTTTCCCCACTCCAGTTGTGTTTGGTTCCACCCTAGGTCACTGGGTCAACCATCCTATGTGTCCTAGTGTCAGGGGTGGATGGGCTTACACTCCTGGCATTTACTCTCCTGGTTTTAGTCTAGACCAGTCATTAGTTGGCCACTTCCTCAATCTCTAAACCACCCTTACTCCACTACATATCATAGACAGGAAAGATTATAGGTCAAAGGTTATGTGGCCAAATAGTAATCTTTGCAATATCAACTTAAGAAATGATGGCTCCATGTCTACCTCTTTGAAAGAGTAGCTCCATGGATCTTATGATATTGCTTCGTAAATAGCATTTGTCTTATGGCTCTCATTTATTTATTTGGTCACTTATATTAGCAAATACCCTTTACATTTACTCAATGCATTCATTCAATTAAATGGACTACTATTTCTCTATTATTGCTCAAATTGTTCCTAGGAGTGACATCACATGGTTCCTATGTTCCCTGAGCACAGCTTTATCTATTATTTTTGGTAGACAATAATATCCATAGACTCATCTTGTATAATTCTGGTCATATTGTATAATCAAACATTTTCTAAGGAAACCCTGGCTCTGAGACCAGTGTTAGGAGCCATGATCTAGCATTCTCATTGCTTCTAGAATGTTGTTTCTCCTTGGCATCTCTGGTAAGTGAAAACAGAAATGTGTATTCAAACATATTTATTAATATTTATATTATATATGTATATATTTTACCATTAATTCCTGTTATTTCAAATTCTATTCAAGTCTCCTTCTCCTTATTGGTAAATCTAGTTCTCCCAGTAGGAAATTGAATCCAAGTCTAAACCAGGGAGCCTGCATGAGACTGACCTAAGCCCTCTACATTTTTGTAACAGTTTTATAGTTTGGTCTACTTGTGGGACTCCTAACAATGGGACTTCCCTAATGCTGTGGGAACCTATTACTCATACAGGATTGCCATGCTCAGCCTTAATACAAGGGGAGATACTTAGTCATGCTGCAACTTGATATACTGTGCTTTGTTGATACCTATGGGGTGGGGGGAAGGCTGTCCTTTTCTGAAAAGAAACAGAAAAGGAATGGATTGGAGGATGGAGGTAGAAGGGAGGTGGAGGGAGGGAATGGAAGGAGAGGAGGAAGGGCAATATGCAGTCAGGATGTAAAATAATAAAAAAAAGAAAGAAGAAACCTGAATTCTACCATCTACTTACTTAACTGTGAATTGCAGTGTAGTGGTTGCAAGACTTGTTAACATATAGTCCCATGGGAAACGGCTTGATCAATGAGAAAACTGTGCTGTGTACAGCTCCCTTTTCTCTTAGTCTCTCGGTCTCTGCTCATCTCTTACCCTTTTTAGGGGAGTTCATTAAATGTGTTCTCTTGGCACATTCTGCATGCCATCTGGAATTCTCCTGAGTTTTACTTTGCACATACTAAGCTTTTGTCTGTGTGCTGAAGTATTGTATGGTTTTTTTTTAAAAAATTATTTTTATTCTGTGTTACATATATGGGTATTTTGTCTACATGTATGTCTGTGCACCATGTGAATGCCTGATGGTCTGGGAGGCCAGAAGAAGACAGTGGATCATTTGAAACTGAAATTGCAGATGGCTGTGAATTGCCATGTAGGTGGTGGAAACCCAGGTCCTCTGGAAGAGAAACAAGTGCTCTTAACTGCCAAGCCATCTCTCCGGTCTCATTATTCGTTTAGTTTTTCTTTTCTTGTCCTGGCTTCCTTTCTCCCTTTTTACTCTCCCCTAGTCCATTATTCCCTTAATATAATTTCTCCCTTATTCCCCCTCCCTCCTTCTCTCCTTCTCTCCCTCTTTCCCTCTCTCCTTGCCTTCTTTCTGCCTTCTTTTCTTGTGTGTGTTGTGTGTGCACATGTATATGTGTTTGCATTAACCCATGTATTCATGTGTGGAGAGCAGAGGTCAATGCCAGGTATCTTCCTTTATTGCTATCCACTTTAGTTTTTGAGCAAAGTTTTCACCGAATCTAGAGCCTGCTGCTTTGGCTACATTGTGCCCAGCTCACCCCTGGGATCCTCCATCTCCACTTCCCAAGTGTTGTGGTTTCAGACACATGATGCTGTGTCTGGATCTTATTAGATACTGTGAATCAGAACACATGTCCCTCATAGATACTGTGGATCAGAACACTTCCCTCGTGTTTGCTCAACTACTACTTTACCAACTGAGCACTCTTTCCATCCAGCCTTTATTTTCTTTCTTCCTTCCAGTGTTTTTTTTATCTTTTTTTATTCTTTCCAGATAGGGTCTCACTGTATAGCCCACATTTGCTTCAAACTCATAATGTATTACAGACTAGCCTTGAGCTCTCAGTTTCCCATCTCTGTTTCTTGAATGCTGGGATGACTAGTAGACTTCCTACCTCTCCCTTGTACACACACACCCATAACCTTTATTTCAATTATAGATGATGCAACAAGAAGGCCTTTGCCACATGCCATTTTCTCAGTTCTGGGATTTACAGCCTCCAGACACCTGAGAAATACATTTTTGTTCATTATTAACTACCCAGTCTCTTATATCAGCACAACATTAACTGGAAGAAAATTATCAGACATCAGAAGCTTCATTGATAGGGCTGGGTGTTTCTTAGAGCAGAACTTTATAGAAGCACACTGCTCTTATTTTGAAGCAAAACTTCATAATTGTTTTTTTTTTCAAGGACTATTTCCCATACTTGGTCTTTTTTATAGAGCTGGAATTGAGACCCTTTCTGCTTGAATTGGGACCTCCCAGTCAAGAAGCAGTGCTACAGGGTTATAGGATTAACCTGTCTTTGAAAGGGTGTTGGAAGGAAACTCCTTTCACTGGTCTCAAATTCAGACAGATCAATTCTAAGATAACTATTCTCTCCTGAACTGTTTTCATTTTCCCAGTGATGCCAACATTCTGCCTCCCTGGGAGGCCTCCCTCACAGGGATCGCACCATCTTGCTCAGCCCTGGAGATACTATCTGCTTGTCCTGGCACATGTCCCAGGTCTGAGACATGGTGAGAGCAGATATGGCTCCTTCTTGTCTCACCCACAAAGATGTGAATCTCAGTACTTTGAGTGATGGTTTTGTGGTTATAAATGGTGAGAAATGTTCATGGAATGGAAAGAGCAGTGCTTGAGTCAAGGGCCCTGCATAAAGCCCAAATGTTGAGTCTTTTAAGGCTATAAAACGTTGAAGACTTTCTTGCTTTTATAAATATTTCTTTATTATAAATCACCATAATGATTAGCATCTGGCACTTTCTGTAGGCTGAGGGAACCATACCATGAAAAGACTAAGGAATTGTAACTATCACAAAAATATGTCATCTTGTTCTCTGTTGTGTGATCTTTGATAGCTGTGGTCTCCAATTTGAATGAGTGGGTTTATTAAGTATATAGCAATAGAAAGAAATGGAACAATTAGCAGACAAAAAGATACACACACACACATTATCAAGTTGGGCATTTGCAATATCCACTAGGAATGACTGGAGTAGCCCCATTGAAAGTACAAACAAAAGTACCATGACTGAGGAAGCCCTACCAAAATGGTCATACTGGAATCACTGATGGAGAGATTCCAGGGCACTGCATCCTCATGGATGAGTGTATGGTTTCTTGTTCTTACTACAGGTTTCTTATATCATGGGGGTAAACATAGCAACTCCTACTGGGAACAGTTTCCCTTCTGGCAGTTCTGAAAGACAGTTTTTTTCTGTTCTTGTTTTTTGCTTGTTTTAACCTTTAGCCACGTGCTCTTCTCCTTTCTCATCATCATTGAGTTAGGTGCCCAAGACAGAAAGCTTTTGAAATAAATATGCTGGAGTTCAGGACAGGAGAGCCTCCCTCACCCCCAGAATCTGCTTTTAGCAAGCATAAAGAGTACATGACAAGCTGCCAATAGAATACATATTACACATGTGTATAACTAGATTCAATTTTCATTCTATATACCACTGTCCCCACCAAGGAA
Organism: Phodopus roborovskii; assembly: GCF_943737965.1. NCBI lineage: Eukaryota > Metazoa > Chordata > Mammalia > Rodentia > Cricetidae > Phodopus > Phodopus roborovskii. The sequence continues at coordinate 5,405,807 of NW_026126417.1, read as the reverse complement.
ACAAAACTGCCTGTAGCTCCCTAAAAATGTCTCATGTATTTCCTGTGATTTGGCTCATAAGAAATTTTTCTGAAGGCATTCTTTTTCATCTCAAATTGCAAATTACCATCTATATGGAAGTATGTTAGCTATGTCATTTATACATGAGTTTTGTTAGTTATGTAGCTTGCTGTTTTCTTAACAATCTTCTGGAAAAATGGCTTTAAAGGCTGTGGAGATTTTCATTGGAAGTTAGTGAGAGTTGGGGTGTGAAAGGCTCAAACTGGGAAACAATGGACCATTTCATGGGATTTCTTCAGCTTTAAACTTTTCCCTTTCTAAAATACCTCTTTATCTTTAAAATGCTTTATATTTAAGTAAATATGGGATATACCATATAACTCAATTAATACACACCTGAGGATAGTTACAGAATATAAATACAAATTTAACTTAACCAGTGACAAGAGAGCAGTTAAAATTGAATGGCTTTTTGTCCCAGGCCTAGCTCTTAGAAACATTTCAAGCTAATAGAGACTGTCATTATGGGTTTGAGTCAGGAATAGGAAGAGAAAGTGATATGTCAACCACAGGCAATCTGTACTCTGTGCCTCCTTCAACACTGTGACTTCAATTAAATTTGACTCATCAAAACACTATTTTTAAAAGATTAGTTTTAGTTTTAAATATGCATGTGAACGTGTGTCTGTATGTGGATATGTGCACATAAGTTCTGGTGAGGCAAAAAGCACAGGGTCATCAGGAGCTGGAGTTACAGCTTTGATGAGCCTTCTGACATGGATTCTGGGAAAGGAACTCAGCTCTGCTGGAAGGACAGTGTGTGATCTTAACCATTGAGACATCTATCCAGCCCCCAAACATCCATTTATCTACTAAATCATTCATTAGTTCCAAAGCAGGGTTCTAATTAAGGTTTTTCAACTGCCAACAACAGAAACTGACTTAGACTGAATTTAATTTTAATGAGCATATAGGAAAATTAACAGAGAACTAGATAGCAAGGCTACAATAGTTCATAGACTTTCCTATGCCTTTCCACCTGTCTTGGTCCACACTCTTTATATCATGCTTTTGTAGCTTCTTATCAAGTAAGAAAGATTAGTTTTTATCACCCTTAAATGTGAGATGATCTTGTGACTTGCTTCTTTCAATGGAATGCATATATACTATGAAGGGACAAGTTTGAACCTGGGCTCCAGTGAGCCTCTCTCACCTGGAAATTTTTTCAGTGTAATGCAAACATACTCACAATAGAAATATGGAAGAAAACATACCATGAATAACAGAAGATCCCAGCTCAAGAAACTCTAGATTAACAAGCCTCCTGTTCACTGAGCCTGTTGTAGATTTATGTGCATACCTCTGAAGTCCGGGAGAGATGCCCTGTGTATATAGGTTCAACATGGTCGTCATTAGAACTTTGAGATATGTTAGTGCTACCAAGTTTTGGGATTGTTAGCCACACAGCAAAAGCTCATGAAGACTTTGGGGAACAGATCCCCTGTAATTCCTCTATAGACCTGCCACATAAGATGCTTTTCATCATTTTGGGATCTTATTCATTGCTGATCAAAATATTTTAAATGGTTGTTCTTGGGTCAGAGGCCTTTACCTACATAGGATGGACTGGACTGGCTTAGCAGAATTATCTTGGTTATAAAGGGTAGAGGACCAGTCTAAAGAACAAATCCTTGTTGGCACATATCTGTAATCCCAGCACTTAGAAGGTTGGGGTAAACTGATCCAAAGTTCATGTTCAGGATGTGCTCAATAACAAAATCTCATCCCCGAAGCAAAACAAAATAACAACAATAAAATCTCACAAGAAGAAGGTCCTTAAAGGTAGCTGCTATTTCCACTAAAAGAAAAGAGATCTTGGATACATACAACACACATTTACTCTAAGCATTTATTCTGTGTCCTCATTCAATGAAGAACTAAACCTTTACTTTAATCAAGGAAGACTTAGTCTAACAAAGGAGCCTGGAAAGTGTTTGTGCTAGGCAGGTAGTGGTGAGTCTTTATGAGGAAAAGAGTTGTGAGGACACAGTGTTAGAACTGAACTCTGGGAGGCAATGAGCTATGCAAAGACACAAGAGTTTCAGGAGCACAGGAGACCTTTGGGACATTTAAACCTGTATGAGTAAGAGCTATCACAATAAATCAATTTTACACCTGCTTTTCCCTAATCAGGATGTGGGGATGTTATGTATACCCATTCTGCCAGTTCCTAGAGTTTACCTCATCCAGATCTGTTTTCCACCTGCTCAATTTGGTCCTGATGTCAGCCAGCATTGATAATAGGCCAGAGAACAGCACGTGTTCAGAGTGACACTGAGAATGTGAAAAGGTTAGTGTGGGACTTGAGGCTGAGTAGCTGGAGGTGTTTGTTAGCAAACATATTTTTTCCCCTATAAACAATGAGGGATTTTTGGAGTATGTGGCAAGGGCATTTGGTCTTGCTTAAGTCTGTGTTTAAAAGAGAGCAGACCAAATGAATAAGAATATTATACTTAAAACAAAAAACGATCCAGCCAGAAGCAAGTAGGAGAATGACAGCAAGGAACAACAGAGGAGTGAGCTCATTTTAGCCATTGTTTATAGGCAAGAAATGATGACTTCAGTTAAAGTGAATGGAATAGAGAAATGGGAGGTTGGTAAAGATCTTTAAAAAGACATTCTCAAAGGAGATCTAAAGACATCACCAATGTCCATCTTTAAAACCTCTGTTGTCTTGGAGAAAACAGAATTTAAAATAATTTCATGTCTTATAAGCAAGCTTTCCTCATGTCAAATGAGATGTACCTACTCTGGAGAAATTGGTGATAAGCTTATACCTACATGATGCTGGGGTATAAAAACCTTGTTTTCATTAGGAGCAACAAATAACCCTCCTTGGATCCATTCAACTTCAGAGAGACCAGAGCAGTCTCCACACCCACTTGGAGTCACAATGTCAGACACAGGGCTGTCAAAGGCCAGCTCTGAACTAGAAGCAGATGGGAGAGGAGTCTTGCCAGAGACATCATCAAATAAATATCTGGCTTTGTTTTTCATGATTAGAGGTTAAACGTTCAGAGAAAGTGCATATGATGCTTTAGTCACAACTGGATCAACTGAAATAACAAAGCAGGATCTTGTCTTCAACAAGAAGAACAAAAAAAGCACGTGTCAGGAGATCCGTGTTCACTGTCTGGCGAGGGTAGAAGAGGGAAAGGTAGCATTGTTACTCAAAGGGGTCTGGTCAGAAATCAAAGAAAACATGTTCGGTTGAATAGTTCTTTACATGAACTCGGAGAAGATTAAACAAACAAGCAAAGAAAAAAAAAAACCAAAAAACCCAACCCAACTCAAGGATTTCTGTCTGTTTACCATCTATTTGTCACCTAGCTACATATATTATTATCTATCATCTATCTATCATTTACACTGATATTCAGTAAATAATAGAAGTTAAATTAGTATATTACAAGAATAAAACAATGATCCTAGAAGTCTGTGGACTTCCTTTGCTTTGGCAGGGGGCTGGATGTCTGCATGGGAAAATGCTGATATTCTTGCAAAGAACAAAAACCTACATCAATTGGAATCTGGTGGTGGTGGTAGAAGGAGGAGGTGTCTAAAGGAAAGCAATTGGGCCTCAAGACCCAGTTGTAGACATTTGTTTCATCTCTAAATGATCTTATTTTAAGTACAAGTGGACATGATTCAAAGACAACTTCTATACATTATAGAGCCTCATCATTTTGTCACCTTCTACATTGGTCTGTTGAATGACATGTTTCAAGTTTACATTCCATTTTTAACATTCTTTTTTTTTTTTTTTTAACCATTTCCTATTTTCATCCTTTGTTATTTAGTAAACTAGGAACTAGGCTATTCCAGAGAATGGAAATGAATCTGTCCTTTCTCTCTCTCTCTTTGGTTTTTCTGAGACAGGGTTTCTCTGTGTAGCCCTGGAAGTCATTCTGTAGACCAGACTGGCTTTGAACTCGAAGAGATCCATCTGCCTCTGCCTCCAGAGTGCTGCCCAGCCCATCTGTCTTCTCTTGACAGGAGAAATATCCTAACTTCAATATAGGAAAGAAATCAGAGAACTATGTGACTAGTGGCTCACTGAGAGATTGCCATCTATGGACAATCTATTACTGACTTTACTTATATTCTTTAAATTGTTAAAAATAAAGAGAATGGAACACCTCCACCCCATGCCATGCGGCTAGGGTAGGTGGGACTCAATTAAATGAAGCCCAGAGTTTCTAGCCCTGGCCCATGAAAGGACTCCAGCAACACCTTCCCACCAACCAGGAGCCTAGCTGGTGCCAGAGATGCCTGGCAGTTGGGCACTATTATGATGTCTTTGTGATGAGGAAGCATGGTCCTGCCCAGTGCCATGACAGATTGAGTGGGACAAGGAGAACTACACACAGATTTGAATGGTCTACACCAGGCTCTGAGGAGAAAACATGGATCCACCCAGCACATTGTGGCTCTAGGCAGACAGGCACCATTATGTTGAGCAAATGTATGGTGTAGTATAGGTAAACGAGAGAGACAGAAGGCTCTGTGGACAAAGGAATATCTGAAGAGGTGAAAGGGGAGGAGCCAGCTGATTGCCACCTAGCTTGATTGCCAATCAGGGCCATGGTGATGTTTTGGGCTGGACTGCTGCCAAGGCCCATGTCTGAGTTCATGGTTCTGATGCAGCTGCTGTCTCTGTTGCTGTCAATGGCTCCTTATACTACCAGAGGGTAGGGCTGCACATAGTTGGCCCTGCCCCTCACTGGCTGAAGCACTCAGGAGAGAGGGTCCTACACCTCACCTGGGCAGCACAATAGAGCTGACCTGTTCTCAGGGGGCATGGGTGAGCTAGCTCTAAGGGCTTGAGAATGGGAGATCAGGTTGTGCCCATCTCATATATTATGTGATGGCATGGATGAGGGAAAGATGCCCTGACCCAATCCCTGACCAGTTGCAGCACTCCTGAGAACAGGCCCGGCACCTCCCCTGGGCACAGTAGGGTTGGCAGTATCCTTGTAGACAGGGATACTGGTGAGCCAGCCCTGAGGGCACAAGAGGGTCATAGCTGGTGCTGCCTCCTTAGTCTGTGCTTTGGTGGTAGGAGTGAGGGAAAGATGCCCTCCCCCATCGCCTCTGCTACCTATGGTGGGTGAGGGGGCTGACCTTTGCCCTTATCAGCTGCAGCACTTGGGAAAGTGGTTCCTGCACCTTGCCTGGGCAGCACAGCAGAGCTGACCCTATGACAGGGGTTACCAGTGAACCCCCGGAGAAAGTGATCATGGAAGATCTGGCTCCGCCCCTCATCTGCCATATGGTGGTGTGGATGGGAGAGTGATGCCCCCCACCAGCCACCTGTGACTATGGAAAGCTGGTCCTAGGGTCATAAGAGTAGGAGAGCTATCCCTGTGATCTGTGGGAGCACATGAAGGAGCAGGCCCTGCAGATCCAAAGCGGCACGATCTCTATGATACAGGGTAACAACAGAATGTTCAAGAGAAGTCCAAGAGAGGGCCCAGCATCAATAGTGTAGCAGAAACCAGAGGCCTTGAACCAGACCAATGACTCTTTGCAATGAACACTTGCAAGAGAACATGAGGGATCGGGAGAAGATTGAGTTGGGGGAAGAATAGAGAAACAGAGCAAGAAAAGAGATACCTTAATAGAGGGAGCCATTATAGCTTTAAAGAGAAATCTGGCACTAGGGAAATATCCAGAGATCCACAAGGATGACCCCAACTTAAGAATCTAAGCAATAGTGGAGAGGCTACCTTTAATGTCCTTCCCCTATAATGAGATTGATGACTACCTTATATGCTATCCTAGAGCCTTCATCTAGTAGCTGGTGGAAGCAGAAGCAGACATCCACAGCTAAGCAATGAGCTGAACTCCTGGAACTCAGTTACAGAGAGGGAGGAGTGATGAGCAAAGAGGTCAAGACCAGGTTGGAGAAAGCCATAGAAACTGCTGACCTGAACAAGGGGGAGCTCATAGACTCCAGTCTGATAGCTGGGAAACCAGCATAGAACTGACCCAGATCCCCCTGAACATGGGTGTCAATTGGGAAGCCTGGGCAGTCTATGGGGCCTCAGGTTGTGGAACCAGTATTTATCCCTAGTGCACGAATGGGCTTTGAGAGCCCATTCCCTATGGAGGGATACTCTCTCAGTCTGGATACACAGGGGAGGGCCTAGGTCCTGTCCCAAATGGTGTGACAGACTTTGATGATCCCTCATGGGAGGCCTCACACTCCCTGGGGAGAGGATGGGGGTGTGTGATGGGGGTTGGTGGAGGTTATGGGAGGCTGGGAGGGAGAGGGAACTGGGATTAGTATGTAAAATAAGATTGTTTTTAATTTAAATAAGAATTTATTTTTTAAAAGATATATGAGTAAAAGAATCAGACCCATGCCTGACAAATGGGGTGGGGTGGGCTTCTGGGTGATTCGCCTTGACCACTCAGCCTTTGGGAAGCATGCCTTTTCCCCAGACTTTCTCTGTCCCTGACACAATGCCCATGATGAAACAATTACCCCAGCTTTGCTCATACATAAGGATGAGAGTCTGAGTGTGAGAATTGAGCTAACTCTCCCTCCAGGAGCCCTGAGCCTGACCTTCTATGCCATTGCTGGCACAGGGAAGCAGCATCTGCTCTCTCTCTCCCCTAGGATGTGTGGCTGTTTTGAGCAGTCTGTTGCACTGTCTTTGTGTTTTTTTCTTTCCTCATTCTGCCAAAGGTAAGGGTGATGTTGGGCCTTCACAGCGTTCCATGTTCTAACATCTGGAGGCCTCTCTGCAGCGTATCAAACACATTAACCATGCCCACGCTCCACACTAAAAACCTCCACTTTAACATTTTATACAGATTTTTATGTTTTTATTTTATACATTATTTGTCTCTGTGTAAACCATTTAATTTATGATTGGTTTCTGAGTACTCTGTAAACAATGCATATATTTTAGGGAATCTGTGAAGGGAGGAAACTGAACCATTAAATTGCAGTAGACACGCTGAAATCTTTATGAATATTAAAACAGTTAATGATATTGGCATGCTGGTGACCTTTTGAAGACATTTAATTAAATATTTATTAATTTTAATTCTTATAATTTTCTTTGGTAGTTCTAGAGGTAGTAACTATTTTTCTACCCCAGTTTGTCTTACAGATAGTCTAGGACCCACAACAAACTCTTGCTCTGCAATTTCAGCCCTGCTAAGGCTTCAGTACATAAGATTTTGGCTCTAGCACACCTTTGTACTCTTAAAAAATTATTGAGAACCCCTCCCAAAATTTTATGTTTTTTTATATCTTAAAATATGGATTATATAGCTATTTATTTGTACTAGAAGTTATAACTGATAAAACTTATTTAAAATAATAATGAATTGATAACCTTATATAATTGATATTTTTAATTTAATTTTTTGAGAATTTTCATATAAGAGCATACTGTTTACGTCATTCCCATCCCACTCCCCACTCCAATTACATCCATGTCTCAGCACCACCCCTCTCAAATTCATGACTTCTGGAATTATTATTTTTACACATATATACATACTCATATATTTACAATTTAGTCTAACTTGTGTTGCCTATATGTTCATGGGTTTAGAGCTGACCACTTAGAATTGGGAAACTTATCAGGGAGCTCATCACTGAAGAAAACTGATTCTTCCTTCTTTGTCAGCCATAGACTGCCTGTAGCTCTTCATCTAGAGGTAAGCCTTGTTAAATTTATCCCTACCCATTTCAGCATGTCAACAGGTGTGGTCTTTTTCAGGCAACCATATTGTTGAGAGTTCATGGGAGCAACATGCCTACAATGTCTAGAAGACACTATCTTGAGGCAGTTGTCTTGGTCCTTTGGCTTTGACAATATTTCTGCCCCCTTTTCTGGCCTGATCTTTGAGCCTTAGGCATATGGTTGTTGCTGATGTCAGAACTGGGGCTGGGAGGTTTGCCATGTTTATGAGACAGGGCCTTACTTTGTGGTCTAGGCTAGTTGTAACAGCTTTGTAGCTGGCCTCAAACTTTCGGCAATCAGCCTGTTCAGCCTCTTGAATGCTGGAATTCCAGTTTTGAGCAACAGCCTTTAGATGGAATTATCATTTTAATTATGATAAACAAATACATTTCTCTAATGGATGATTTAGTAAAACATACATTTTCCTAATTCACTTAGAACTTAGCATTAGCTTCATGTAGATAATGCATTTGTAGCACAAATAATAATAATAAAAACAATACAAACCTAGAGACAGATATTGGGGTTCAAGTTGAAGAACAGAAAAGCAGCCAGCCACTAGAGAGTTCTTAACATTTACCAAGGCTAAGACCAAAGTGTGTGTGTGTGTGTTCATGTGTGTGTTGGGAGTGTGTGGATTCTGTCCTCAGATTGACTGGACACTGAAGGCTACATGAGACCCTGAGCTCCTGTCTTATATACTTCTCTAGTGGTGGTATTAAAGGCATAAACCACCACTGCTCACCTTCTATGGCTAACTAGTGTAGCTGCTGGGATTAAAGGCATGTCCAACCACTGTCTGGCCTCTATGGCTGTAGCTAGCTTTGCATTCTGATCTTCAGGCAAGCTTTATTAGATCATAAACAATATATCACTACATGCATTTGTATAAAAAAGAGATATTTTAATACTACATCACAATGTGAAATCAGATGTGTGTGTGTGTGCCTGCGTGCGTGCGTGCTGGTGTGTTTTGTGTGTGTGTGTGTGTGTGTGTGTGTGTGTGTGTGTGTGTGTGTGAAGGTGCATGTATATTTGGAGGCCAGAAGTCAATGTTAAATCTTTCTCAGTTGCTTTCTACATTGTTTGTTTGTTTGGTTAGTTGTTTTTTTTTTTTTTTTTTTTTTTTCCAAGACAGGGTTTCTCTATAGCTTTGGAGCCTGTTCTGGAATTGGCTCTGTAGACTAGGCTGGCCTTGAACTCATAGAGATCCCTTGCAAGTGCTGTTTTTTTATTTTATGAGACAACCTGGAACTCCTAGCCTTAATTAAGCTAGAATGGCTGGCTAGCAAGCTGCATAGATCCTTCTAATTCTACCTCTACAGCACTGAGATTACAAGTGTATAAAGCCACCATGCCTAACTTTGATGTGGGTGCTGGGGATCAAATTCAGGTCCTCATGCAAGCAGTTTACAGATTGAACTTCCCAACCTTTTGGATGCAAATTTCTTGAAAGTTATCTGTAAATGTTGATTCAGAACTCACCATAGTGAAAAAAATTGTATTATGTTGACCTCTATGAGGTCATTTGTACTTAGAAGCTAATCATGCCAGCAACACAATACCTGGGTTTGAGTGCCATGGGTGCTCATCTGTTATTTCATGTTCACATGGTCATCTATGAAGAGAGTCTGATTGCAGCTGCAACATTCACTGAGGTGCCTCTCCTCACACAGGCATCAAGTAAGATATATTATGAGCTTCCCTTCCTCAGGCAGAATGATAAAAAGTCATGTGTTCAGGGTTGAAAAGCAATGTAATGGATAATTATGCTCTTTTTATAAAGTCCCTGCTTATGCAAAGTGCCCCCTTTCCTACTGCAAGATGATGACAATGAAGGAATCAGTACCACTGCTGTGGTGTTTTGGCATGGCCTTGGTTGCACTCTGGTGCTGGTGGCTTCCCTATCTTTCCTGTCTCACTCTCAGTGCAAATGTAAACATAGTAGAATGGGAAAGCAGTTCTTAATGTTAAGAGGGAAGCCCTTTAGATGTCATAGATTCCTTGTGAGTGTTAGGGGGACACAGAACTGCACATGAGAACCCCTGTGGTACCCAGTCTTAATGTAGTCATCTAAGATGATGCCAGATGCATCACAAAAGTTCAGTCACCTGTAGTTCACCCATGTATTCATTCACCTCATCACACAGTTGTAGAGGCGAGACACAACAAAGCATGTGAAATGCTTACCTAATGGAGGGCACATGGCAAATGTGCTATATAGATGAAGTACAATTATGATTATCACAATAAGTCATTAAAAAACTTTCCCCAGAGACCTCTGGCAGGATTCCTGTGTATTTCTATCACTGATGTTTGACATGACTCTTTCCTATTGAGAGGAAATCCTCCTGTTCCCTTTACATCTTCATTCTTCATGCCGAGACTTTTATGACTTCTGGGGACTTATTCCTGTGAATATTGTGAAGAGAATCCCACCAAGAAATTCCCACTTGTTTGAGGGCTACAGAAAGCTGCAGTCATTTTTTTCCCCTCAGCTCTGGCAATCTAGTCTAGACATTCTGAGGAGGTGGAGGATATAATTACAGCTTGAAGCACTTTGCAGGCACCAGCAGTGCAACTCCTCCAGCACATGTGTGACTCAAGTTCCAAGAGGGCAGTGAAATCTGATGATTCACTTGCCCAGATAAGCTGCAAGTGAAATGTTAGAGGCCCAGGGTCCAGTTGTCTTTTCTACATTCCCTTTACTCATAACCGATTTCTCCATTTGGCTTGTGCAATGCAAAGTAACAAATGTGTCTTGAGCACTTAGTAGAAGCATCCCATTTGGGGGCCACATGACATCTGCTACTTGCTGTTTATTCTCTGATGGTGGCTCCAGAACCATTTCTGATTTGGGGGTTTGCTGATCTGAGGTTGCTTTGTATGGATGGCACCCCAGGCTCTGGCCTCCGGTTGGATTCTATCTACAACAGGCTGGCTTCCCCTCTCATAGCTGGTATGATGAGGTTACAACTTGTGCTAGGTACTCCTTTCCCACTATTACAGCTTGCTATATCTCTCACTGATGGCTAATATTATATTGATGCTCATCAATCCCAAAATCACTCAATGCTTGGGTTTCCCTTTACTTCTCAGCCTCAAGAACTCTGGAGAAACATATTTTCATTGCCTTAGATTGTGTTGTGCAAGCTAAAATACCAAAAACATAAGGCAAGAACAAAAGCAAATGAAGTGAAAACTATCGTGGTTAAGAGCATGAACTGGATGGGCACAAGTCTGAAGTTCTAGCTATTCAGGAGGCTGAGGTGGGAGGTTTGCAGTTTCAAAGCTTACCTAATCTTCAGGACCAGTTGAAAGCCAGCACGGATTACTCAGAGACAGCCTGTTTCAAAATAAAAAGCAAAACAAGGGCTTCAGGCAGAGCTCAGTGATAGAGAACCTGAGGTCTTAAGTTCATTGCTACTAGTGTAACAGACAGGAAGACAGGCAAAACCTAGGGACAGGGGACACATACTCTGAGACTATGCGAATATGGTTCTCCCACTTCAGTGATGTCACTATGGGCCAGCTTAGTTTCTGTGCCTCAGTTTCTTTGTCTGTAGCCTAGGAAAAAGACTGATTGATCTCTTCATAGAGTCTTGAACATTAAGTGAATTTACATACATAATGTTTGTAAAGTATTTAAAACACTGCCAGGCACACATAAAGCCCCATGTGGAATGAAGCTGCCATTGCTCTGATGATGGTGGTGGTGGTGGTGATGATGATGATGTAAATGGATGATCTACTCAGGCTCTGAGCAAGGGGCTAAAGATATATCAGTACAGCTGGGTGGTGGTGACACATGCCATAGTCCCAGCACTTGTGGGGGGCAGAGGCAGAGGCAGGCAGATCTCTGTGATTTCAAGTCCATGCTGGTCTACAAAGTGAGTTCTAGAACAGCTAGAGCTACACAGATAAAGCCTGTCTTGGAAAAAAAAATCCACACGAGCCTAAGAGCCCAAGATAGAACCTCTCCTCAGCAGAGTCCAGACAGAAGTGAAAGTGACAGTGTTTGTACTATGTGATTTAGTGTTGTTTACTTCTCTGTGTGTCGTCAAAAAATTGTGCCACCAAAGTTTTTCTTAGATATCACCAGTAGACTATTTCCTATGGTTGGAAATAGTCATTAGCAATGACTGTTGCAATACAGAGCATGAACAGCAAGCAAAGTTTCAGCAGCAGTTGCAGAGAAAAGAGCCATAGCTTAATGTGAGTTGGAAGGAAGCTAGCTATTGGCCATGCTCATCACTCAGGGCTGGGAAACTGACACACAAAGTAGCCCCAGGAGGGTAGATGCATTATCATACTCAGAGCCAAGGGAAAGCACACATTCAAAAGCACACACAGATTCCTTCTCCCCAGAGAGATAGCAGGTGCTTCTGTGGGAGTTGCCTAGAGAAGAAGTTCTCAAAGTGTGTTTCCCAGGGCCTCATCTACAAGACCCATAGGAATCCAAGTCCCACAGGCCTGCCCCAAGAGCTACTGAATCAGAATCAATGGGGTTTGATGGGTCTTCCATCCTCACTGGTTAATGGGTCTTCCATCCTCACTCATGCTGTTTGGGCTTGAAAACCTCCTGTCTAGAGGAAGATGGGTGCATGCTAGCAAAAGTCACATATAAAATTTTGTGCTTTATTGAGGTGTTTCTAAATATCTATTTTTGCCTCCGTTATTTGCCTTCACCGGCTTCCATGATCCACATGTTAATTCTGACAGATGCTGTGTTGTGCTCATTTTACAGATGAGAAAATCGAGGCTTAGACTAAAGTGTAATAACCATTTGTTCACAAGCTTTTGGAACTTTGAATAACAAGGTCATTGGATGGTACAAAGAAATGTAGGGGGTGGGTTATAATGTATTATTGAAAGATTGTCCAGACCAGCACTGTCCAGAACTTTCTACGCTGGTAGAAGCATTTATATATTCTGTGTAGTCTGATAGGATGAGTATCTGTGGTGTGATGGAAGAATTTAATTGGCAGTTTTAATTAATTTAAATATGAATAGATACATAGATACCCTTTTTGACAATTAAGTCTAACATCCTAGAGCAAGTAAGTGTTGAGGCAGGGTTTAACCCCAGGTCTGCCCAACTGGCAAAACTATGATTTTGTCCATTTTTTTTTTTCTTCTGATTACAGAGATTTTCTTACCCATGATCTGAAAAAGGACTGTGATACCTTCCAGGTCAAGTGTCTGGGAAATTACCCTGGGAGCTAAGATGGCACTGAGCATCCTAGCATTACTCATACAGTTGGAAGGAATGGCTGGAAAACAGCCATAGCAGTCTGGCCTTAAAATACTCCTCAGGGTGGATGTGAGAGCTAACTGGGCTTCAGGGCAAAGAGAATGGGGGAGGAGCTTGTCATCTCCGAGCAGCTACAGCACCCTGCTGGCCTTCGTGTTAACATTAGACTGTGGGTGAACCGGCCAGAGCCTCTGGAAAACAACTGGTTTAAGCTAAATTTCAGGACCCGAGCACATTTTGGTTCATTTTCTTGCTCATTCACAGAGCTGATGGAACATGGAAAACTCCTGCTTGAAGTAATTCTTGGCCTCATCAGCCTGAAAATTGTTCAAAGGTCCCCCCTCCCACTTTTCTTTCCATTCAGCACTCTCTTTATTCCAGGCACAAGGCTGGGAAATGCTTCCCTTAAAGAGGCTGATAGCAAATATTTTAGGACCCTGTGAGTAAGGCCTCTGTTTCATATTCGTCTTTGTGTGAGGTTTGACTTTTGTGTGGCATTGTTTTTGGCTTTTTAGGCAATCCCTTTTAAATGAAAAGATGGTGTTCAGACCCACTTACCAGGATTTGACTTGCTTCTGGGTTTAAGCATCAGTGAATACAAAGACTTTGGGTCAGTTAGTGTCAGCTACAGGCCAGGAAGGGTGTTTCTGATGCAAACTGCTCTGGCCCACCTTTTTAAGAAACACTGTCATAAATGGAAGGACTTAAAGAGGTCTGTCAGTACCCCAGTCTTTTCTTTAACAGGCCAGGGAGCTGGATATCAGGGAGGGGGGCGGGGACTATGATTTGTTCTGAGAGTTTGAGTTTGAGCTACATAGGGACTAGTTGTATGGAGAGGGGAATGATGGCACCAACCCAGGGAGAACCAGGAGACAGGAAGAAACAGGATTGCTGGTGATTTCATTTATAGTGTCCCCTGAATGTGGCCACCCCAATGCACTTTCAACAAAATCCCCTTTGTGACATCAGCCACTCTGAGTCAGCTTTTCTGGATGCCAGGTGAAGATGCTGTAATGGGTGCAGCCCCCTCCAGCCACCAGCCTCCTTTGATCCTCCTCGTTTGAGAGACATATCTTTGAAGGAGTGTCTCAAGCCATCATCCAAGTGTCTAATCCTGTAAACATGCAGACCTCTGTGATGAGCTGGGCAGGACACACAGAACTGCACACAAAGGCACAGTAGATAGAGCTGTTGGTAGGCCCACAATTGGGAAATGTGACCTTCAGTCTTTTTTCCATCACCAAACACCCTCAAAGGGCAAATTGCCTAAGAAACTCTCTCGGACTTACCATCTCATGTGGAAATGGGGAGGGCCAGAAAAGGCCACTTCAGGTTGCTGTTTGCTAGGTACTGTCAGAAGACTAATTGCTAACACTATTTTCATAGCTTTTCGTATCACCCCTCTCTTTTCACTCTGTCTGTCTCTCTCGCTTTCTATATGGAGAGATAAACAAACAAACATGAAAATGAAAGCATTGACTTTGACAAATCCGGCCTTTCCTGGTAGAAATTCTACCCCCGAAAATCATGTTTAAGTCAACAGCTCTAAAAGGTTTCTCTAGAGAGCCCGGGCCTTTCTTGCCAGGTATGAAGAATGGAGCTAACTGACAATATGAATTTGGGTTCACCATTTACTAATAAATATTAAGAACAACCAGGTGAGCATTATTAATAACTTTAAACAGCACTCTGGTCCATTTAGGGAGCCTGTTGGTATGAATTACCTGTGTCCACCCTCCTGGGGGGGACAACCACTCCCCCTGGGAAGACAGCCACCCTCCTGGGGGAGGGTAGCCACCCCTCCTAAGAGGACAGCCCCCCCACAAGAGGACAGCCACCCCTTGGGGAAGATAGCACCCTCCTGGCAGTAGAATTTACCTAATTGTGCCTGTAACATGTTGTGACAAGAGACACACAGGCTGAGGGAGTTAAAACTCACAGTCCCATGGAGTTAGTGTTGTTTGGTTTTTCAAAATCCTTTTTTTTTTTTTTTTTTTGTCTTAAATCCTAATGTTTAAAAGAGAAAGTTTAGTAAAATTTAAAATGCACAAAGGCAAGAGGCAGACACACAATTCACATATAATCCCACAAACCAGAAATGACCACATGGATTTAAAACAAACAAACAAACAAACAAACAAACCACCTTTGACGTGGTTTGTAGTCCCTGAAGCAATACATGCTCAGTGCTCTAGCAAACACTAAGCGAGAAGTTAATCATAGTTGATTCCTCAGCTAATGATACTGCCATGAAGTCCTTTGCTGTCCAGCCTGCTGCTTTGCTCACTTTAGCATTGTTCCCAGGCTCCATGCTTGTGAGGGCTATGAGCCTTGGGCATGTTTGCTTTAGTGCTTTGGAATGATGCCTCCCTGAGAGCTGGATCCAGGAGAAGCAGCATCTCAAACACACAGGGGGATACCACTGTCCCTCTCTGTACTCAGCAGAATTTAAACAAGATGTCTGGCACCCTTCCAAAAGGGGTTTCAATCTAGTGTGAATGCCAGCTGGACTCCCAGGCAGCAATAGGACCCAAGACACTCCTGTGTTTGCTGAATTTGCTGCTGATGCCATTATGCTGTTGACTTCTTCCCCCCTCCCCATCCCAAAGCAGTTCCTCTGCTGTTGCTTTATTAATTTCGCCAGAAACACAACCATTTTTCCAATGCCCAACATCCTCTCAGTTATTTGCCTGAGACAAGGCCCAAGAGCTAGAATTTACTATATAGCTAAAAATGACCTTGGCTCTTGATCCTCATGCCTCTGCCTCCCAAATCCTGGGATGAAAGGCATGAACCACCATGCCTAACTTAGGCTCCACTTCCTTTTCCCCACCCTGCCTCCCATCTTTTCCGCCCTGGAAAATATGCTGAGTATTATTTTCTCACTAGGTATGTGAGAAGCAGCAATGTGGCAAACACTCTGTTGGCTTTGAAGTCTGACTGACATGGATTAAGCTCCGGTCAGTGGACAGCATTTGCACTCAGATGGTCTGTTTCCTTCAGGGAGGCAAGCATTTACCCCAAAGGAATGCTGAAGACAGAAGAAAAATTTGGCATAATCTAACCAATCCATGTGCTTTACTTTTTTTTTTTTTTTTTTTTTTTTTTTTTTTGTTAAGCTTGCAGAAACAATCCAATACCTTTTAGGAATGCAAATGGTCTATAACCCTGTAATGACCAAGACATAAAAATACAATAAGTTATTGTAACTTCACTATGTTCTGGGTACTGTAGCACATATTTTACATGAGTGATTTTAATGGCTCCTCTTGAAGTCACAATTCAAAGTGAGGTTGCATCATCAGAGCCTAAACCTTAGTCACTTTTGCTAAAAGATGTCATTCTAGTATATTTCTTAGAGAGGGAGGTGGGAATGGGCAGAAGGAGAAAGGGTGCTCTTTTTGGACACACAGTTAAGGTCATTGGTAGAAATCTCTATGGCACCCCTAATAGTATCATTGAGCCACATGGCATGTAGGCTCAGGCATTTGCAAGGTTACCTCACACAGACATTTCTGATAGGCCTTGGGAAGGAAAGACCTTCAGTACAGGGGACCTCAATGTGAGAATCTGGGGCATATGTTGGTAGGTGGTGGGATTAGGAAAGAGAGGTGTAATTATTTTAAGCAGAAGGAGGTTTGGGCAACAACATTTTTCATAGTTTTCTTTGTACTTTATCACTGCAGTATTTCTCTTGCTTTGAGTGAGAAGGGAGAGGCAGAATTGATTTTTTTTTAGAGCCCCTCCCTTGACCCAGGTGTCTTATATAAATATCTCCTCTGGATCTCATAGCAATATTTTGAGGGAGGTAGGTAGGGCTAGTACTTGTCCCATCTTAGAGGGGAGCACTAAGGCCCAGGAATCAATGGAAATTTGATGGCATGGCTAATATGGAGTTTGAAATTAGTTCCTTTGGACTGAAAATTGCCACTGAGCCCAGAAACAAAACTACACCAGTATGGGTGAAGGCCAACAAGCATTTACCAAGTGATAGATGGCTACACTACAAGGCAACTAACAATAATTTAGAGCCCTGTTCAACCAAATAGTCATAGGAAGGAGTCATGACTAGTCTCTCAGAGGGGGGCAGAGGGTGAGAGAAGTGGAATTAATCCTTCTCATGCTTACATTTTCTAAGTGAGGACACGAGGTTTTATTCCAAAAATTACGCTTTTTCTTCGCCTTCAATTTCAGTTGATGGAATGAAGAGGCTGTGAATGAAGGGCAGAAATTGTTTTCAGGGAGTGACCGGGCGGGCGGGCGATGCGGTGACTTGCAGGAGTGAGCTCACAGAAAGGCATTTTTATTGGAAGGTTCTTTAACTTCAAGCTGCCTGCCTTGGATGGCTGCTCTGAGAGCCTTGCTTCAGCAGCTTGCCCTGAAAGTCTTGCCGGACCTCTAGCTTGACCCATTTGCAGTGGGATTTGTGTCTGAATGGGGGTGGGGGGTGGGGGTAGATGGTGAGGGACAGGGTGGGAGATGGGGTGGGGGGGCACAACGAAGACACTGAATGGGACAGACACGGGGTGGGGGGAGCTGGGGGCGCTCTGGCACGCTAGCCAGCCGTTACGTTACAAACTGTGAGGCAAGCAGTCCTGGGACCTTCAGGCCTGCCCAGCTATTCCTTCACCATGCAGAGGCTTTTCAGGCCTCCTAAAACCTCTTGATTCCCTAGTTTGGAGTGGGGAAAGATGGGAGTATAAAGCAGAAACCAAGTCAGCAGTGCAGAATGCCATCAGGGCCTTATTGTCCTTTCCTTGCAGGCAACCACTCATGGAATTTTCCCTGATGTCCTTGTGATTCTCAAGTTTCCCAACCTGTTCACTCCGAGTACATGGAATTGGCTTTCCACCTCAGGGAAAATACTCATAGCTGCTGCTTGGCCACCGTTAAGCTCTGTGGGGGCTACAACTAGAGGAGGCCCCTCCCAATGAGGTAGTTTATTTTTAAACACAGGACATTGCTTTATGTTGCCATGAGACCAACAGGAAGGACTATAGGTAGAGCATGGCTGTAGCCACGACCAGCGGCTGGGGGCCTCCTTCTCCCTGACCTATTTAAGTCACACCGTGTGATTGATGATTGGAATGAAGGAGAAGGGAATAAAAGTCATTGCATATGGACAGCTGGTGGGAATTCAAAAACCAACATTGCTTGCTCCTGGCAAACGTCTTTGCCTGACATTGAGGAGGCTCTATGAGTGGCACAGTAATCAAAAGCAGGTGTTAATGAAGTCAGACAAAACCGGATTCAAGCCCCAAACATGTCTTTTACTGATATGGTGACCCTGAGTGTATTCCAACCCCCTGATCTGTGGTAGAGCCCTGGGAGCAGAAGAGAATAATACTACTTTTCTCCTAATGCTGTTCTGTGGACTAAATGAAATAAACAGGGGGAACACAGCACTTAGAGCTGGCCAGGCCTGGCAAATGGCCAGTGCTCAGCCAACACTGGCTGTGATTATAGAAAAATGCAGCACATTACCTAGGGCCAAGGACACGCTCCATGAATGTAGCTGTTCCCTAGGGTCCTGGAGCACCAGGCCTGGAAGGGACCTCTTCTATAGTCATATCAATTTTCTTGTCTCCTTTTGCAAATGACCCCTCTGAGGGCCTGAGAGGGCCACAGACCATTCCAGAACCAAGCTCTGAATTCAGCAGGGAGAGGGCAGGTGGATCGCACTTCCTACTTCCTTTCCCTTTAGAGAATACCCTGAGTCCAGCTTAGCTCTTCAAGCTCAGTGTGGTTCTTGAAGGTGAATTTGCTGTGGGAAACCAAGGCTGCAAGTTTCATGTGATTTAAGAGCCAATTGTACTGCCAGGGAATTGAAAATGCTAGACTAGAAGCAGTTCCAATTTGACTCACAACTCATTAATTTTGTGGTCTCTACCCAGTGACTAAACATTGAGACTCAGTTTCACCCTTTGTAAAATGGAGAGGTAGCAATTCTCACCTCACAATGTGCTTGGGACAAAATTCATTTAGTTAACTCGAATATTTTAAGATGATGCCTGGCAAGGGGTGGAAAGACAGCTCTTTGGTTAACAGCTCTTACTGCACAATCATGTCAGGAATGTGGCTCCTGGTACGTGCAGAGTCAACTGTGTGTCTGAGCATGCCTGTAATTGCAGCTTTGAAGGTGAGCAGAGACAGGAGGATTGCTGGCACTGTTACTATCTTCTAGCCTATCTGGGTTCAGGAAGAGACCCTATCTGAGAGAAATAGAAGGAAAGCAACCGAGAAGAATATTTAGTGCTCTCTTCTGGCCTCCATACATATGCATCCTTATATAGATGAGTCTATTCAACCCCCCTCCACCTACACACACACACACACACACACACACACACACACACACACACACACACACACACACACACACACACACACACACGCACACACACACACACACCAAAGTCTTAAAATTAAATAGAAAATTATATTTTGTTCTTGACAAATACCTACTACTACTAAAAGTCATTTTGTTAGAAGCTAATACTTAAGAACTCAGCCCCACTGTGTCTGGCCAGTTTTGCACCTCAGTGTCAGAATTAGTGACCTAGATCACATGATGGAGGAGACAGAGCTGCAGCCAGGTGGAGAGATAGTTCCAAAGTTGCTTGGATTCATGGGATGGAAGAGGATTGGCTTACATTCCTGGCACAATTTTAGGATACCAGCCTGGCCTGCCTTTGTTGTCTGTGGCATTGGGAGACACATATTGCATCATTCTTCATATTTATTTCTCCCTAGAGCAAAGCAGAGGCTTTTCTTTGTTCAATCAGGAGTCATGGGCAAGGCCAAGCAGTGAAGCGGGGCAGCTGTCAGGAGAATTCAGGCTGGAGCAGGCTCAACAGGGAGGAACCCAGGGAAATGTGATATGTACTGCCCAAGTGCCTGCCCCTCCCTGGTCCAGCTGCTCAGGAGAAGGGAGGAAGCTAGCATTTTCCCACTGCCATTGTGTTTTGGACAGGTTCATCAATCTTAGCTTATCTTTCCCTCATAGTCACTCAAGCTGGTTATTGGCTTTTATGGAAAAGGAAGAGGAAGTTCAGGGGCCCACATAGAGGCAAGGGCAGCATTCATGCCCAGGACCTGGGACTCCCAAGCCCTTGCTCCTTATGGCACTTGGTAAATCCTGCTCGCCCAGCCAGATCACCAGAAGCATCTGGCTTCTCATCAATCAGTGCAACCCACAGCAGGAAGAAACAGAAATAAACCTAGAGGCTGTGGTTCCTGGAATTAATGATGAAGACAAGAGGAGATCAAGCCTGAGGCTCTGTCCTGGCTCCCATATCCCCCCACTCTCTTCCCGCCACCTGCCTCTCAGCTTTACTGCCCAACATATCCCCAAAGGCCCTGGGCAGAACTTAGGCCTGGAGAGGGCACCTGTCCTGGTGCCAGCCCAGCATGCTTGGCCTTCACAACAATAGGTGGAAGGGCCTCTTAGAGCAAATACTTCCTGAAGTGCCCAGAGCAGCCACTGTCCCTGCTGCTCAGGAACAATCATGTTGCAAACCAGCTTCCGTGTTGTGCTCCATTTTCCAGCCCCCTGGGCCTGCTGCTGCAGGACTTCAGCACTCTTCAAGAGTTAGGCAGAAGACATGCTCAGGAGGCCAGGGCTTAGACTGCTAATTTTAGATTTTTTTCTCCAAAAACAATACGTGAAGGGGAAAGAATCAGAATTTCCATTTTTCTTTATTCCTCCTTAACACCCACTGCCTAATCCTTTGTCTTTGTCCGTCATATTTCTTTCAAGTTTGAAAACAAGATGAGAAAGGCTTAATATATACCTCAGTGGCAGAGCACTCAAGTATCACACACACACACACACACACACACACACACACACACACACACACACGGCAGGGGGATAGGGACAGAAACAGAGACAAAGATAGAAAGAGATAGGTGGAAGAGATTCAACATGACCACACACACACACACACACACACACACACACACACACACACACACACACACACATTTGGCTCATAAAAATAGCACCTCTAGAGTTTCAGATATCACTATGTGACAATACCCTGGTCAGCTTGAGCCTTATCCCTGTCAAATGGTAGAGATGGTCTGAACTCAACAATTGACTCTCACCAAGTGACTGGGGAATAAGGACAGATGGGTGGGGAATGTAAAAGAGAGGACATTGGATTTGTAAACAAATGTATAAGTTTTAAAGAAATATGAAGGAGTTCCACGAAACAATAAGATTCCACAAGTGAGTGATGTAATGTTCAGAGTCTCTGGACCTTAGCCTGCCTGGTCTAGTTGGATCTCTGGGCCAGTTAGTACTGTGTCTCCTTGGCCAAGGGCTTAATCAACTTTATAACTCAGTATTCCTGTCATTAAATGAAGAGGAGGACAATAAAGCAGTGACCTCATGCTTTGCGGCAGAGACTTTAGAAATGCTGGAACCAAACCTGGCATACAGTAGGAGAGACATAGGAGTATCAGCTTTGATTCAGAATGAGTAGCTGGGAGTGGGACATAAGAATTATCAGGGGTCAGTCCTAATCCCACACACCTCTAGTGCTCTTGAGCTAGATGACAGTACACAAAGTTCGGCTTCTGCAGGGAATTTGCCATGCTTAGTCTCTGAAAATCTTGCATCTTTAAATCAGACGCCTGGGTTCAAGGCTTATAGCATCCATGTGGTTATGGCAAATCATCTGTATTCCCCGAAGCCTCATTCTTCTTGTGTGTAAAATGGATGGGATTGACTGACATAATGTGTGCCAACAACCTGAAAGATAAAGCTCAAGAAAAAGTGGGAAAGGTGGCAGGAAACGGAAGAGATAAACACAAGAGAGTCCCCAGTCAAAGGTCAAGTTGCTGTTCCCTACCACACTCTATTTTGTATCCCTTATTTTTATTACTGTGTGTCAACCATCCATGAAGTCTCCTTCACTCATAAGAGTTTCTGCAGCACCTATCTCCATCATAACAAGCCAATACAAATTTACCAAAATGAATAAACACAAGTACTTCCCAGGATCAAACTCTTAAAAAGGGAAAGGCTGGAACCTGGTGCTGCAGCTCAAGTAACAGCCAGGGAGTGTGATTTTTCCAAGGTCCCCTTGAACTTCTGAGGCAAAGCAGCATAGTTTGAGGTCCTGGTTCTTTGCCAGGCCATCAGTGTAACTGATGCGTCCACTGTGGTGAACCTGAGGGCTGATTAAGAGTTTATGTAAATGCTGAAGTTCTTGGCAGCTCTCCTTCCTCTGATTTTGACATGACTCAGGGCAGGAGAAGTTTTTGAAGAGAGAGCTTTGAGATAATATCCACACCCAATGGTGGAAACCCTAGAAGAAAGGACCACAGAAAAGCATGCCTCATCGGGGATTAAGGGATGCTGAGCAGGTTTTCAGAGGCATATGGAGGCAAGATGTCAATGTGAACTTGCTTCTCTGATAGAATCTGAACTGCTTTTAAACAGCGAGTTCCCAAGCAGCATTTAAGTGGAGAGGATAGCATTGCAGGTTTATACATAAATGGAGGTTTGGGATGATTTCTTGGTTCTTATGATAGCACCAGGGGAAAGGGAAATTAGGCCTTGGATTGGCAGCTTACATGTTTTTTTCTGCCCTTGTAGATCAGCAAGCAGGAGGCACAGGAGTACTGGATAAAAGTGGCTAGAGACATCCCCCAACAAACCCTAGCTAATCCTGGCCTTTTGACCTTGTCTCTGAAGAGACTGTGACCCTAGCAAAATATCAGCTGCTTTCAATCACAGCCTTCTTATCTGCTCAATGAGATTAAAAAAATATCCTTGTCCATACTTTTATAAAACTAACTTTTAACTGTGATAGCTAAAACGTATCTAGTCCTTACTGTGTCAGCCCTTGTATAACCTGTCAGTCTTCATAGGAGGCAGAGAAAATCTAAACATTTAGCCTGAGAACATGCAGCTAACAATGATTGATCTGGGATTTGAACACAGTCTGCTTGGCTTGGGAGCCAGATCTAATGGCATGTTGTAGTCTTCTGCTTTGTAGTAATTCTCAACCTTCCTCATGGAGTGACCCAAAACCATAACATTGTTTCCATTGTAACTTCTTAACTATAATTTTGCTACTGTTATGAACCATAATGTAAATATCTGCGTTTTCTGATGGGCTTAGGTGACACTGTGAAAGGGTCCTTTGACTCCCAAAGGGATCTTGACCCACAGGTTGAGAACCACTGCTCTAGGGAGGGCCTTAAGAAGAAGAAAACCCAGCTTTTTGGCAGCTGACCAGTATCTTCAGCAGACAGAAGGGTACAGAAGCTTCTAAAGGGTTACAGTTTGTGTCCACTGTAATTGTTTCCCCAGAAAGTGAGCTTTACATTTTTTATGAATAGTGTTGGCAAGTGAAAATGTGTGGACTTTGAGCTTGGATACAGAGATAGGTTTAAATCCGGGCCTGACCACTTAATCCCTGATTGGAATATCCCAATTCCCTTTAAAACACAGGAGTATTAAGGTTGTAAGAGCGGTGTTTGGGTTATATAAGATGTGTGGTGTATGGTGCTAAGCAAGTTTCTTTCTTTGAATCAAACTTATTTGGTGCTAATCACGAGATTGGCTTGGGATATGTTTATTCTTTGGTTTTCAGATAGCCTATATTTTAGGTTGAAAGTGTTTTTCAGTTCATGACAGTTTTTCAGGTTCACTTCCTACAGTGTGATTCATTTTTCTTGTCTGTTAGTCTGAGCCAAACTATCATTTCTAGAGTTGAGGTTAGGGTCTGAGCCTGGTTTCAGTGATGAGCTGAAGTGGACATGGAGCATGGGGCCAGTGGGTACCATTCACTTTTCCTGGGCACCACATTTGTCTGGCTCAGCACTAGAGCTTTAGGAGTTTGATGGACTCAGCTGGGAAATTAAGGACCTTATGGGAGGGCCTATCCAAGACACACAATTTCTGGGGAAACAGGACAAAAGCAGGGAATTCACAGGACTCCCTACAGTCATACATCAGAGAATCATGACACAAAGTCCAATCTGAGCCAAGAATCGAATCTATGTTGAATGACAAAATAGGAAAGATGCACAAATACCCAAGGTAGATCCATGTACCCAAACTGTTGGAGAAGATGGTACTGGGTGTGAGTCCCAGATGATTTAAGTCAAGTGCTGTTTCAGGCATTCAGAAGACATCCAGATGAAACTTGGGTTTCCTGGCCACATCACACTGGTAGTGGACAATCAGTTAGGAATTCTACATTGTACAGGAAGGAGAATTGACTGGTCTTGGCCGCTACTCATGATTAAATGATAGTGGTATATGTTGGACAATTAATGTGAGCCAGAAACTGTGAGCATAAAATTTCCTTTAATCTTTGCAACCATCCTATAATATAGGGGACTACTTTTCTTACCTCACTGATGGAGAAAGTTGGGCTCAGGAACATGGAGTGATTAACTCTTGGTTAAGTGGCTAAGAGCAGAAGCCCTGGGACACTCATACTTTACTGCTTGGCTTCCTTCCAGCTCTTTGGCTCCCAAGTGTCCTGTATCCTCATCTTTCTCACCCCAGCCTCACTGGTGGGGTCCTGGAAAACTCTTGTGGTCTCACCAGTACCAGGCTATTTTATTCACTGTCCCCTTTTCTCTACTTACAGAGGTGTGTGTGTGTGTGTGTGTGTGTGTGTGTGTGTGTGTGTGTGTGTGTGTGTGTTTAGGCCAAAGGAGCACATTGGGTGTCCTGCTTTGTGGCTCTCTACTTTATCCCCTTAAAATAGGGCCTCTCACTGACACAAGGATTGCTTAATTGTAGTAAAGCCAACTGTCTAGGGATCTCCAGATCCAAATTCTGCCTGCTTTAGAACTAAGATTATAGGTGCACACAATCATACCTGGTCTTTTTGTGGGCCTTCAGGATCTGAACTTGGGTCCTCATATTTCTCTCTTCCTTATTGAATCATCTTGTGAGTTCTTAACAAGTAGTTAGTGTGCCTCCTCACTTTCTGGTCTCCTTAGAGGGGCTTCTCCAACCAGTATTACAATGTCAAGGGTGAGCTTGTGGGTCCCTCACAAACATGACCCATCTGTAGACAACTAATGGTATTCCAGGACCCAACCTTGAGAATTTATCAATCTACTTTCACTGTCTAGTGTGCTTGTCCTCTAAGAAGTCTTCTGTTTTGACACTTACCCATGTTCTTCAAAATTTATCCCAGTGCTCTGAAGGTAGGCTGTGTGTCCCAGGGTTCTTTTAGATACCAACTCAAGGTTTTGTGAGTCCTTCCATGGGGCCACATGAGGTAGGAGATGGAATTCTCTGTTTTCTCAAGGTCTTGGGGCTTGGATAACACATCAGAAATACTCTGTTCTGCCTTGGCCTCCATTCTCTGGGGCTCTGGGGACCTGCTTTGAGATATCCTTAGTCACAGATGGCTGTAGAGGACAACCCCTCCTTTCTACCCCACTCTCCATATATTACTTTTGATATCTAGCACATGACAGAGAGCATTCTAGACCCAGATGGCCTGAGGTAGCTCCTGCGTTAGTAGACCCTGCAGTCTCACAGGGTAGCTAGTACTAGCAGTATGACAAATTGTCTCATCAAGGAAGTTGTAGGTGGTATAAATGAAACACTCTTTAATGAAGTCATGGAAGAGTTCCTGGAAGAAGTAAAAATTAAACTATGATCACCTGCACAAAGGTCAGTAGGGAGGGAAACTTTCCATGAATTTTGCTAACAGAGGTTTGGGAATCTTCTTATGCTAAACGATATAGTCACATTCAGTGTGTATATCAGGCCAATGAAAAGTTGTAAGAGGAGGAGGGAAAGTCAAAATTAAAACTCATGCTTAAAATTAAAAACAATCTGAGCTCTCTGTCTTTCTCACCTCAGTCCTCAGAAGGTCCGATTGAATGTGGTACAACTCTCTGAGCTCTGACTGATACCAGCAAACAAGAGTATTAAAAGATGGGTCACCAAGAAGTAGAGAGACTTGAAGCCTCATGTGTAAGGCCCGGGTTCCTTTTGCAAGGTGTGTAGTGAAGACTTGCCTCTTGTCTAGTATTCAGCAGGTACCACACTCCTTCTCCTCTATGTATACACATTCCACACAGACTGCCCTAATGATGACTCTGAGTCATCAATAACAGGACCACTTGTGCAGCTCAAAGATTACAGTCTGTTGTGTTGAAGTGGCTCTGGGTGGGAAGGACTCTGCTTGGAGACTGGGGCAGGGTCTGACTTGCCAGCAGAGGTTTACACAGTGTTCAGACTGTGACTCATGAAGGTCTGCGATGAATAAATAGCTCTTTCTGCTGGGACTGTTGACAGCACTGGTGACAGCTTACCTTTGCAGTTGCCAAGGACAATCTGACTGGTTTTTGACAAGTTCAACTTTTCTGAGCAGCCTGGCCCTGCAGCGGGACCACCATGAATAGCTTGGCTAAACCCAAAGGGTGATGAAGGAAGGGTCAGTATTGGGGGTCAGCAAGTCAGAAGACCAAATCTCTCCTGCCAGCCAAGGAATAGTGTCACTGTGTGGGAAAGCTTCACAGAAGGCAGCTCTGTGTTTCCAGGGTTGGAAGTTGGAGGAATCACTACATGTATCTCCTCCCTTCCCCCTTCCTTCCTTCTATCCTTTTATCCTTTCTTTCTCTCTCTCTCTCTCTCTCTCTCTCTCTCTCTCTCTCTCTTTCTTTCATTTCTTAATTTGTAAGATTCAAAATTCTGATAAGAAGGCAAATTATCCTCTTTTCAGGAGCATCCATATAATTTAGGACTTATTTGGTGACTAATAACAACCAGGAACTCTTAACTACTAAGTCATTGAGATGTTTAAGTCCAATGACTGAAAGTCTAGAGACAAATAGTCTAAGATGAGAACAACACTTTAACAGTATTGTTGAATGGCAGGTACTTATTTGTCTTCTATTCTTATGTAGGACATCAAGTCTTCTACTGTGCAACATACTGCTGCAAGATTCTGCCACATTGCCAAATATCACAATAGTATTCATTCTTTAATGGTGGTATGAAGTGGGATGGGCAGTTTGGAGTGGCTTACTCTTTGGATGGCCATTCTAAGGATCTAGGGAATGCTTGCCAAATGATAATGAAAGAACTATGATGACCTACCCAGACCAACTTGGATTCACCTCTTCTGGGATGTGATACTTCTGATACTTGAATAGACTAATATTCTCTTGGCAAGAAAGGTTGTTGGAGGATGATTTCTGTTACATAACCTTGGAAAAGTAGCCCAGCATTATACTATGAGAACATACCAATGATGAAAAATAAAATAAAGCCAGCTGTGGTGGCATAGGCCTTTAATCCCAGCAAAAGGACTTTTGTGAGTTCAAGGTTAGCCTGGTATACATAATAAGCCCTGAAATAGCTAGAACTACATAGAGAAACCCTATGTTTGAAAATTAACTAATTAATAAAAAACAGAGACAGAGCTGTGAATTTGGGACATTTTGAAGTGGGAAGTTCAGGTATGTGATAAATTCCTAAGATGTCAGCATATAGAAGACTACAGAGAAAAGCAAGCCATTTGGTGCTTGGGATGCCCATCGTTATATTTCTCTTTCAAGACTCCGATCAACTTGACCTGCTTTTCTAACATTTCCAACTCTTCAGGGTTAGCTAGCTGTGTGCTCCTGAGCCCAAGTGATTAGCACATGCTTGGAGGACAAGCATTGCACACTGAATTCTGAATCTCGATATTGTGTCCACATGCAGTTTAGCCTCATGCTTGATGTCTCTGTCAGTTCAGGTGAGACCTGTCATGCTTCCCACTGTCACCAGGTAATGGATATTAGTGGACAATAAACTTGGGTGAATTTTACACTGGTCTCACCAGATCCCAGATGCTGTCCTGACTGACCAATTTAGATTCACCTCTGCCCACTCTCTTCTTTAGAATGTGGTGTTCTATCCATTCAGCCCCTAGAAGCCAGGATCTCCTCTCTCTACATCTTTGGATCACAAGGTTCCTACTGTACAGAGAACTTTTCTGTCTCGCTCTCTCTTGATTTTCACTGTCTCTGCAAAGCCCTTCCCAACCCCAGGCTCAGACTAGGTAGCCTTTCTCTGTTGCATTTACCACCTGCATACCATATATGTAAACACACTGAGGTATCTGCCTGAGTGCCCAGCAGTTGAACCAGGATGAGTTCATTTGTTGGATGGTTGGGTATCAAGGCTTTCCATCAGATATATAGTACTGGATCAAATGACCACACTTCCAGTTGTGGCTCTGATCCTCAGGAGGTTGCTAAACTCTCAATGGGACTTTAGTGAGGTAAGCCTGGGATGATCTACCATTGTGTAACCATGGTGCAAGGATATTCCTCCTCTAGGCACAGATATTTTTAATAATGTTGATTTGCTGCAATTTACTGACTGTATGACAACATAATTCAAATAAAAATAATAAGAAATCTTGCCTAGAGCTCAATAAATTGATGTTCAACTTGACCCAGAGAGAAATGGAAACAAAACTTCATTATTTATTACACTAGCAAAAATGCCAGGAAATAATTCCACGTGGAGTCCTTAGCCTAGTGTATGACACACGGTGTCTAGAAAACATCAGCTATCTTCATCATCTGCTACCTTAAAATTCCTTTCCATTCTCATGACTGGATCTGTCACTTTGCTTTAAAACACATTTGTACAGTGGAATGAGAACCGGTTTTCCTGGGTCATTCAGCATTGCAATGGATTCTTTTTAGTTTCAATTATTATCATTTTAACAAATAGCACAGTTTTGTGCTTATGATGTTGGCAACTTTTTTAACATCTTGAAAAAAATGGGAAATCTGGTAGATACTACTGAGAGTGAAAACATGGGTGGAAACTAAGGTCTGCTCATAGTGGGCAGTGCTCTGCAAACTCCTAGGTTTGATTAGGAACCCGTAAATAGGGCTGAGATCATGGCTGTGAGGCAGTTTAAACAGCAAATATTATAGAAGCTTACCAACAATTAACCTTGGATTTACAGCGTCTGCAAGAAGAGCCATATTCCAGATGGCAATAAAAATCCAGCCCTCTATAGGATTGGCCCCTTGTACCACTTATGAAGAGACTAATATATAGAAATGTTCATGAGATAAACATCTTCCCTCTTTTGTGGTCAAAGCTTCATGGGGTAACTTTGTGCCAGAGCCAAGCAGGTATAGAGTGTAAGTCCCTTCAGCATGAGCATCTCTTTGGATTCAACCACTTGCACTTGGAAGTTTCAGTCTTAATACAGACTCAAAAAGTATTATTGTGGTGTGATATGATGTGGTGTAATATAATGTGGTGTGATGTGTGTGTGTGTGTGTGTGTGTGTGTGTGTGTGTGTGTGAGTGTGTGCGCGCTTAGGTGCATTAATGCTAAGGTGCATGTGTGGAGGCCAGAGGACAATTTTTTTTTTTTTTTTGGAAGTTGTGGTTTTTTTTTTTTTTTTTTTTTTTTTTGTGGTTACTGGGGATTGCGCTTGGGTCATCATGCTTGGAAGCAAATGACTTTACCCATTGAGCCATTTCACTGGCCTCTAACATAGAAACTTAAAATATGGACCAAACTTTATGTGCAGAGAGCTAAGTACAGCCTTATCATAATAACCCTAAATGAAAAGCATTTAAAATTACCTCCTCTCTGAGCAAGAACTTGGTAAATTATGGTATATCCAAGTAATGTAATATACAATTGATGCTTGCAGAAACTTTGGAACACACACACACACAACTTATAGCATATCAACTGAAAGAACAGATAGTGCACATTTGTCTATTCTACTAGTGTCCTAGGAAATGCATCAAAAAGTTATTTGTGGTTTTCCTTCCAGACATTTGGAGTATAGGAAAGGACTCCTTCTCCCTCCTTAATAGAATTTTCCACCTTTTATAGCTGAATGAATAGCAGTGTTTGAATACCTTAGATGGCTTGCTGTGGAGCCCTGCCTCCTACTGGCCTGCCACTGCATCTCTTTTCCATCTCAGCTTTCTCATGCATCCTGCGGGAGCAATGTTTATTCTGACTTTGTAGGACAGATGTAATACAAAGATAGTTTAGGAGACAAGCTTGGTGCAGACCTTCCACACAAGGTGAGCACTCAGAGTCTCCAGCTAACATGGCTGCCTTCGGATTACAAAATTTCCCAGACAATCTGGAAACTTTAAAAAGAGAGAGGTTTGTCTGTTCTCCCATCTTAGATCAGTCAAAAATGTAGTTTACAGACTTTTTTTTCCTTTTCTAGTTCTTAATCACCTGATGGCTAAAAGCATTTTATTTTGACGGGTTGCTTTTAGCCCGGGCTGGCTTCAAATCACTAGCTGAGAATGTCCTTGACCGTCTAACTCTCCTGCCTTCACCTCCACCTCAACCTCCTGAGTGCTGGGATTGCCGACATGTGCCACTGTGTTTGATTTATGCTGTGCTGGGGATTAAATTCATGAACCTGTGCATGCTAGTCAGGTGGGAAACCAATGGGGCTAGGTTATCTGAAGGCCTTTAGAACCCAAAATACTGTTTTGTGTGTTTGAATGTTTGCCTACATGTATGTCTATGTATCATGCATGTGTCTAATGCCCTTGGATGCCAGAAAGGATGTTGATCCTCACATGTGGTTGTAAGCTGCCATGTGCATACTGGGGGTTGAACATGGGTCCTCTGGAAAAGTAGCCATTTCTCTTTTTACCACTGAGACATCTTTGTAGCTACCATCGAAAAGCCTCTTGAGTGAGAATGCTCAGTTCTATTTTGAGAAAACAAGTAAGAGCCCAAGTTTCTCTTTAACCTGCACCAAGTCTTGATCTCTTACCTTCTAGCATCGCCTCCCAACCCTCAATACTTTGTGGAGATCACCAAAATTAATCATTTATGTAGGCACCAAACACATTTTATTTCTCTGCATATATGGGAAGATGGCTAGAGTAAGTATAAAAGTGTGTATTTAATATAATATCGCTGCATAACAAATTGCCACCGACTTTGTGACTTTAAACAGCATGCACCAATGAAGTTTCTGTGGGTCTTGAGTCCAGGCGTGGCTAGACTAGGCCCTTTAGGATCTCACAAGGCTGTAGTGGGGGCATCAGTTGGACTGCATTCTCACCTGGAGGCATCCTTGGTGAAGAGTTTGCAGTGACAGGATTGAAGGTTCTGACTGGGGCCAGGTTAGGTGCTGGAAGGCTGCTCTCAGTTCCTAGAAGCCTCTGACATTTCCTTATCACATGATCGTCTCTCATAAGGAAGTTGTCTGGTCCACAGGCTGCTCACCCAGGAAGTCGGCTATTAGATGAAGTCTTATACCATATGCCTATCTGAAGTTCAGATATTCTGCCACCTTTGTCATTTCTATTGTTAGAAAGAAGTCATCTGTCCCTCCCTATGCAAGGGAAGTGGAGCGCACAACCATGGTCACTAGGACACTAGTAGTGAAGACTGTAGAATAAGGCTCTCCCTCCCTCCCTCTGTGTGTGTTACTAATACACTTGAGCATAGGCACTTTGTGTTGAGAGCCTCTCCCAGAGACTTTCCCATTATTGGCTCTGCTGTCCTTTCTGCTTGCTACCTTCTCCCTTTGATGATAATGTGAAGGCTGCTCCTCTATGCCCTACATCCTTCAAAGAGGCAAGAAGGGGAAAGGGCAAAAGACACCTGTCAGCCAGGCCAGATTCTCTTCATCAGTAAAACAATAGGTTCTTAGATGTCCTACTCTGACTCATAACACTCATTGCCTTTCCTCCACCTCACCTGTATCACCAGGCCACCTAGATCGTGCAGGCCAGAGGGAAGTTCACACACACACACACACACACACACACACACACACACACACACACACACACTGATGCTCACCGTTATCTCCACCCTGAAAAATGCCAGACTCAGACCCTTCCATGCATGGGAACACAGGGGAAAGCTCTGTGAATAAGTTAAAAAACTTGAATAAGAAAACTGTGGTTCCTGGCCCATAGCAGAGTGTCTAAGTCCTCTTTTCTCCCCCTCCCTGTTTTTCCTCTCCATTGTTCCTACATCTGGGTTTAAATGCTCTGGACACAGCAGCACTAGAGTTAAGCGTCCAGACAAGCAGGCAGGTCTGTATTGGAGCTCAGATGGAAGTTTATGAGGGAGGAGTGTAATAGCCCCAGCTGGACTGCCGCCAGAGGACTAGCAACTGCAACACCCTTATTTGCTCTGGGAAGGAGCAGCTTGGAAACTTTTTATGAGATTCCAGAAGCAGCAAGGTCATCGGTTTTATGGCCATCCTGCTCCATTTGTAAATACAGCCTTTGAATGATAATGTTTGGACTCCTTGACAAGAACAAGGCTGGCAGTTAGTGCCCCTGAAGCAGGGGACAATAGAGTAAGAGAAGTTTTGTTTTACATGGTTGCAAGGTATGCGGAGTAATTTTAGATCCCAACAAACAATGGTGAAAACCATTTCTACTTTCAGAGAGCTTAATTTCTAAATCGCCTCACCATAAAGTCCCTGGGATGTATCTGAGGCAGGTAATTTGATTAGTCAGGTCCCAAGAGAAACAACATGTGTTTACTGTCATGCTCATTTTCCAGCCAGCCCAAGTGTCTGGAGGAGACACTGGAGATCTGTTTGTTGTGATCCTGTCGAGACCAAGGAGGAAGGAGGGCTCTGTCCTTGCCAGACTCAACATATTCTTTCAAGTAAGAAAACTTTCTCAAGTGATACCTGGGCCTCTTTAGCTGCTCACTGGACCATGCTTTTCATTACAGATGAGCGTTTACAAGACTGGGCCCAGGAAATAGCTGGCACCATTTGGTCAGGCACTAGGTCTTAAGTGAGTTGCAGTTAACCATGGCAATAGGATAATTCCGCCATTGAGTTCCTTTTTGGACTAGAAGGCAGCAAAGGCAGAGTCTTCTTGTACTCAGGCTTTGAATGTGCAGCTCAGTTAAGTGCTGGCATTGTTGGATTTGAAATTATTCACAAATCCTAGTAGTCACAATAAGGCTTAGTTTCTTCTTTTTCTTCTTCTTCTTCTTCTTCTTCTTCTTCTTCTTCTTCTTCTTCTTCTTCTTCTTCTTCTTCTTCCTCTTCCTCTTCCTCTTCCTCTTCCCTTCCTCCTCCTGCCTCCCTGCCTCCCTCCTTCCATCCCTCCCTTCCTCTCTCTCTCTCTCTCTCTCTCTCTCTCTCTCTCTCTCTCTCTCTCTCTCTCTGTGTGTGTGTGTGTGTACATGATGATGGGTAAGAGACGATATTGAAAACAATGGGTTTAGTGGAAAGTTTGTTCAAGGCAGATGGCAACCACTTTGGAATGGAACACCTCAAGGCCAGGCATCTCTTTCCAAAGGAGGCCAGTTGGTCAACTCTAGATAAATATCTTCCCTGTTGGGGGTGGGAATTAGAGGCTCCGTTGTTGCACAAATTCTAATTGGTCTTAATAATAAAAACCTGGAGTCAGATATAGAGTTTAATGCTGAAAGATCAGAGAAGCAGAGCAGACAGCCACTAGCTTAACTACTGAATCCTCAGACTGAATGCCATGCTCACCTGTCTCCTCCCACCTTATATTCCTGTCTCTGGCTAGCCATGTCACTCTTGTCTCCACCTTCCAAGTACTGGGATTGAAGCTGTTAGCCACCACCAACTGGCTTTGTACTCCAGAGTGGCCTTGAGCTCTCAGAGATCCATCAGCCTCTGCCTCCAGAGTGCTAGGATTAAAGGTGTGTGTGCCACCATTGCCTGGCCTCTATGACTAACTAGTGGCTAGCTCAGCACTCTGATCTTCAGGCAAGGTTTATTTATTAAAGCACAAAGAAAATATCACCACATCCCTTGTGTCAGTGCCTCATTGCTTGATGACCATAGGGGAAGCTGAAGTTTTCTATTGTTTTTTTTTTCCCCCTGGTAAACATTGCACCAGACCATAATTTTTTATGTACAAGTAATAATTGAAAATTTGGCTTATTAAAATTGTTTCATCTTATTCTAATTTAAAATTTATAATTGACATAGTATTGAAACTTTAAGTTGAAATTCATATCAGTTATATTAATTAATCCAATTATTAGATTACTTTTCTTATAAGTTTGTTGATCAGGTGTTTGAGACTTTTTGGGGGATCTTTTTGTTTGCTTTTTGAGTTTTGGAGACAGGATTTCCCTGTGTAACACCTCTGGCTGTACTGGAACTCCCTTTTTTAGACCAGGCAAGTCTTGAACTCACAGAGATTGGCTTGCCTCTGCCTTCTGAGTGCTTGGGTTAAAGACTTGAGCCACTACTGCCTGGCCTCAAGTGAGACTTTTAAAATTAAATTTAACTTATAAGGGTAATTAAACAATCTGAGGAATATAACTTCTTAAATCTATAACTGTATCAAAACACTGGCAAAACTCTCTGAAAGTGCCTTAGTGATAGAATATTTAATTAGACAAAGTTTGTGGGCTGAATAGAAAAACAGAGAGGAAATATCTATTAATTATAATTTATAAGTGAATGGTTAGCTTAAAAGTCCAGATTAGGGAGTCAGGAGATAGCTTAGTGGGTAAAGCATTTTTCTGGCAACCATAAGGATCAGAGTTCAGATCCCAGAACCCACAGAAATGTCAGGTGACCCACTTGTGGTTGCAGCCCTGAGGAGGCAGAGTCAGGCAAACTAGCTAGATAGACTAGGAGAAATGTGGTGAGCTCTGGGATTTAGGGACAGACCCTGCATCAATATATACAGTCATGTGATTGAGGAAGCCACCCAATGTCAATCTCTGGCTTCCTCAAGCATCCTGCATACCTGAACATGAGCACACACACACGGAATACACGTACACATGCAAAACCCAAAAACTTTGGAGATAAACATCTCGATAGTGTTTTCAGTGCTCCAAACCTACACACTGGCATCTAAAAGGGTTGGGTTGAGAAAGGTGTCCTTCCAAGGTCACATGGCCAGTGGGTGTCACAGTAACAATTTAATCCAGGGTTAAAAGCTGCTGACCGTCATATCTGTGTATTCACTTCTTTGCAACACTTGATTGATTTTGATCAGGATTTGGCCATTTGTCTATGTCTTATGTGACTGCTTGCCTCTACTCATCTCTTTACCTCATAGTCTAGCATGGGATAAAGCATTGAGGAACTCAATACATGTATCAGATTCAAACAGCTGCAGGACTAACTTCTGAGGAAGGCTGGCTGGCTGACATTGAGTTGAAGAGAATGTCATCTTCTGTACCCCTGTGTAGCTGTGAAGGAGGCTGAGTTGCAGCTTTGAACTTCAGAGGTTCACACTCTCATGGTATGGCCACCTACATGCCCTGTGCTCTTAACCTTAGTTTACTGTTTGACTCCATGGGTATCCATCTCCCTGCTCTTAGGAGAAAGATCAACCTCCTCCTCTGCTCAGTGAAACCCATGTGGTCTGGCCCTGCCCGTCTCTGTTCTACTCACTCTGAGGACATTGGCTTCATTTAGTTCTTTGACCATAAAAGGTCTTCCTTAGATATGGTCTGGTCCCATCTTGATCACTCATGGGGCCTCTTGAGCTTCTCCTTCAGACTCTTCCTAGAAGTGCCTCATGCAGAAAGCCTTTAGTTCTATGTGCCTTGCCTGCTTTGTTCATCGTAAGTAGGGGCTTAGCAAATGCACATTTTATTTTTTTGCTATTATTAGCATTTAGTACTTACCTGTTGTTGAGATGGATGAAGGAATGGATATGTGACTTTCAGCTTTCTCATGAATTTTGGGACTGGCTGGACCTCCATTCATCCAGGAAGAATTTTAGATGAAATTTTATCAGACAGATAGGGGACACGATGTCTGTGATTCCTTCCAGACCAATGAGTCTTTTCCTTCAAAGGGGCTTTTTGTCACTTTGCTTTAGCCATTGCTTTTATCTTTATTATGGAGAACTGTGGCTCTCTCTTTCTCTCTATCTCATAGACAAAACACACACACACACACACACATACACACTCAGAGAGAGAGAGAGAGAGAGAGAGAGAGAGAGAGAGAGAGAGAGACGCTGATCTTTAAGGTGATGCAAGACCAAGCAGGAATCTAGGGGTGTGAGGGCCAGCTGCAAATGTCAAACTCCCAAACTCCTAGACATCAATGAGTTCTGTATTTTCCAATGAAGGTTTATGATTAAACTCCAATAACTCAAATGCACCATGCGTGAAGAATGCCAGCTCCAACTGGTAATTCTTGTTCTGAATTCCTTAAGCCAGGCCCTCAAGTGGTGGTCTGGTTACATTTTGATGAGACAGAAACACCTGCCCATGATGGCGAGTCTCTACTGACAATTGCAAGGCAAGACAAAGGTCTTAGGTTAGAGAGGTGTCTAAAAAGAGTGCCATGCTTTTTTCCTCCAAAAGGCAATGACAACGGTGCCCTCTCCCTGGAGATGTGAATTCCACTGATTTCTCCGTGGCTGCTGGATGCTGGCTGGCATTCTGGAATAAAAAGATAGCATATTGAAATCTACAAACCTTCTTTGTACCCCACTTGATCTCCTTCCCCTCCGTAGATGATGTCATCAGCATTTATGTGGTACCTCAGCATTTATGTGGTACACTCATGGGCTCCTATATTATTCTAATTACTCCCAACAATGCTGCCAGGTAGGCTTTACAGCACCCACTTTTCTGGTGGGAAAACTGAGCTCAAAGGGTTTTGTAGCTTGCCTGGCACCCACAGTATTAGGTTCCTGAACCAGTAATTCCAAAGTCAGATTCGTCTGACCCAAACCTGGTCCTCTGCCACTGAGTCTAATAGAAATCCCAGCAAGGAGTAGGGGCCTGGCCCTTGCTCCTTCCCAGAGGCCCACTGACTAGGAAAGGTCTCCCGCTTACTATACCTCTTTGTTTTACTCCTACATCATAAATTCCTGTTTGTAGTCAGAAGGCAGGCTGATTTTCCTTCCAGAAAGGCCAGTCCCCATATAAAAGCAACCAGCTGTCTCCAAGCCCCTCACCCTCACTCCACCCTCATAGACCAAGGGGCCTGTTTCAAGCCCCAGGGTGACTGGTTAGCATGCAGAGGTGAAGAGGCCAATAATGACCCAATGAAGAGTTTGAAAGCCCACTGGGGGCTTGAAATGTTTAAGGAACTGCATTTCAGTTCTCAGTGTACCATTCTCAGTGTAAAATGCTGTTGCTGTGATTGGTGAAAAGGATGGAGGCAAATAGTTTAGTTTTCTCTTTGAGCAAATGATGGAGCTGAGCACGTGGGCGGTGAGATTTGGGCAGTAGGGGAGGGGAGGGGCTTTGAAAACAAAGCAGTGCAGTTTCAGTCCTTTGTACAGTTTGTTAGCTGATGTTAGGACAATTGCTTCTTTGGAATGGGTGCTTCAGCTTGCCATGCTGGAAAGTGTCCTAGCAGGTGTCTTCATGTGTGACACTAGCCCACTGGCCTTTTCTGTCATTGCTTTGCCCAGAGCAAAGAAGCTAGCCTGAGGCAGCTGGATGTGTTCCTATTAATACCCAGTTTATCTCACTTACTACATCAACTTTTAGTGTCTTATTACTTAAAAATAAACATTGTTGTCACTTAGGTAATTAAATAATCAGGTGGGTTTTTTGACATCTTCTATGAATAAAACATTTCTTTTGTTTCAAAACTTAGATTATAATATACAGGCCACAATTTTCAACTTCTTAATATAGCAATATCACATTCCAAAGGCTGCAAACATTTATCTTTTATTGGATTAAGTCTATTTATTTACGTGTGCGCACGCATGTGGAGGCCAGAGGTCAACATGAGACATTTTCTTCCATCACTTTCCATCCTAGTTTTTGAGACAGAGTCTCTTGCTGAATCTGGAACTCAACTATTTAGGTAGCCTGGCTGGTCAGAAGCCTCAGGGAATCCTCCTGTCTTTCCTGACCATATCCTCTTAGGTCTGTGCCTGGCTTTTTATTTCCATTTTTTTTACATGTATAAATAGTTTATTTATAATTTTTTTTTATTTTTTAATTTTTATTTTACATATCGATCCAGTTCCCTCTCCCTCCCTCCCTTCCTCCCTCTTTCCCTCTCTCCCACCTTCTCATGCCCCCTGACCACCCTTCCCACCCCTCCTACCCCCCACTCCACATGTAGGGTGATGCCATCCAGGAGGGGTCATCTAAATCTGTCAAGTCATTTGGAGTAGGGATTAGGTCTTCTCTCCTGTCTCTAGGTTAAGGGAGTATCCCTCCATGGGGAATATGCCCCCAAAGTCCTTTTATGCACCAGGGATTCATCTTGGCTCTACTGTCTGAGGTCCCTTAGACTGCTCAGGCCTTCTAGCTGAGACCCATGTTCAGGGGGTCTGAGTCAGTCCCATGCTGGATTCCCAGCTATTAGCTCCTCCTTGTTCAGGTCAGCTGTCTCTATGTGTTTCTGTAGCCTGGTCTTGTCCTCCCTCTCTGCATCTGGATTCCAATTCGGCTCAGTGTTTAGTTGTGGGTGTTTGCTTCTGTTTCCATTAGCTACTAGACAGGGCTCCAAGGTGGTGGATACGTTAGTTGTCGATCTCATTATCAGGCAAGGGCATTTATGGTAGCCATTCCAGTGTTGCTCAAATTGTTAGTTGGGGTCAGCCTTGTAAGTCTCTGGACATTTCTCTAGGTTCAGTTTTCTCTTCAAACCTATAATGGCTCCCTCTTTAATGGTCTCTCTCTCTCTCTCTCTCTCTCTCTCTCTCTCTCTCTCTCCTGTCTTCAATTCCCCCCCTGACTCAATCTTCCTAGTCCCAAGTTCTTTCCTCTCCTCTCTTCTCCTTCTCTTTCTTCTAGTTCCCTCTCAACTCACTGCCCACCCCACTCCACATATGCTCAGGAGATCTTGTCCCTTTCCCCTTCTGTGAGGGACCTTATATGAATCTCTTAGAATCTTCCTTGTATTCTAGTTTCTCTGGTGGTGTGAATTATAGGCTGGTGATCCTTTGCTCTATGTCTAAAATCCATGTATGAGTGAGTATATACCATGTTCCTCTTTTTGTGACTGGGTTACCTCATTCAGGATGGTTTCTTCAAGTTCCATCCACTTGCCTGTGAATTTCAAGATTTTATTGTTTTTTTTTTTCTGCAGAGTAGTATTCCTTTGTGTAAATGTGCCACACCTTCTTTATCCATACTTCAGTTGAGGGGCATCTAGATTGCTTCCAGGTTCTTGCTATTACAAATAATGCTGCTATGAACATAGTTAAGCACATGTCTTTGTTGCATGAATGTGGATCATTTGGGTACATGCCTAAAAGGGGGATTGCTTGTTTTTTTTTTTTTTTTCAACACAGGTTCTTGAGGATCAAACTTAGGTCCTCATGCCTGTATGACAAACTGAGCCATCTTTATTTATTAAGCACACACTCCCACTTGATTTTGTTAGTAAATCACTCACTGTTGAGGATTTTGGTTGTTTATCACAATTTGCTCTTGTAAGCACTGCCAGAGTAGCCACTAGTATGCATTCAGGATGTCTCCTCAGGATAAATGTTCAGCATAGCAAGTCTATCCTACTTTTGAAAATGCATGTTTAATCCCTCTTTAGGCAAATTGTTCTAATTTATGCTTTATGTGTGTGCAGTTCCTCACACTTCAGTATTTGCACAGACTTCTTAACTCACTAGTCAATAAAACATTAAGAATATGGGCAAATTTAACAACTTGGAGTATTGTTCAGGAATTTCAATTTGGTAGAAACTCATAGACAATGTATAAAAAAGGTATCCTGCAACCCGGAAAAACATGAATGTAGACAGCCATTCTTTGGTGTCCATATGGATCAGTTCCAGGACTCCTGTGGACATGAAAATCTGTGTATACTCAAGTCCCTTATAAAAGTACAGTATTTCAGTATAACAAGGCAGGT
Organism: Phodopus roborovskii; assembly: GCF_943737965.1. Classification (NCBI taxonomy): domain Eukaryota; kingdom Metazoa; phylum Chordata; class Mammalia; order Rodentia; family Cricetidae; genus Phodopus; species Phodopus roborovskii. Next base: position 5,366,001 of record NW_026126417.1, on the reverse strand, counting down.
TACTGAGATTTTTAAAATCATGGTTAGATTACAGTAGTTAACATAACACTACCACCAGTTATTGCACATATGTTTAGGGGATGGTGACAAGAGAGAGGGTCTGTGTATGTTCAGTGTGGAAACAGTTTTAAGTATTTTCAATAAGAAGTTTGAATGCACTTATCTGTCCATACAGAGGACAGACCAGCCATGATCTGCAAGAAACTCATGGCAGAATGGATGAATTGGATGTGGATGGACAGACTGTGTCCTGAAACATTGGCAGTCTGCTACAGCTGACCTGAAGCCAAGGATGGATAATGGAGGCAAAGAAAGGTGCATTCCTAATCCAGTTCCAGAGTGTGCTGCTTTCTTGACAGTGGGTGACTAGCAAGGCAGTTGAAGGGGACTGATGGTTGTAAGTGGATTTGAGATATAGGAAAACCCCCTGTCTGCACTTCCTCTTGGTTCATCTCCTCTTGATCATATGCTTGCTTTTCTTCACTCCAGGAAGGAGAGAGAGAGAGAGAGAGAGAGAGAGAGATATGAAAGCAGGAATAAGGAAAATGGAAAGTTTGAGCACATGTACCCAAGTACTTTGCTGATGTATTCAAATTTATTTTGGAGACATTTGAGAAAAATAATAAGAAAAATTGTAACAGTCTCACTCACTTTATGGTCTGAAACTGCCCTCTCTTCTTTCATTTACAGGAGAATCATTCTGGAGCTGTTACATTCTGGCCATGACTCATGGCACACAGGCTCACACTAAAGCAGGGGCCTTGGTTAGTGCTGACCTTCAGACTATATATAAGCAGACTACTCTTGGGCCCTGGAGAGACGATACAAGATAACAGACATGCAACTAATCTGGAAGACAAAAAAAAAAAAAAAAAAAAAAAAAAAAAAAGAAAGAAAAAAAAAAAGAAAAAAGAAAAGAAAAAATTCTCACAAACTTGAGTGTTTAAAAATAATTGTTGCTTTCTTAAGGTAAATTTGGTATAACACGATACACATGAAACTCAATGAACCTTTTGTCAGAACAGATCTCATTTCTGTGAACAGTTACTAACACAAAGCCAATCCTAAGTTTATGGTTGGCCCTGGGCCTGGGGTTGGCTAGACAGTCAAGTATGCCTCTTTGTCTTTCAGGTGACCCAAGTTCAATCCCAGCCCTCAAGTCAGAAACCTCTCGGGGCACTCTCCATCCACCCTCTCCTGGTTTCCTTGGACACACATACACGTGTGCATGCATTCACATATTCACACAGGCATACACATTTAAAAAAATGTAAATTTGTGCATCAACTGCTTCTAAAAACTGAAACTAGGTTAACCCAGAATTCTTTTGTTGTAGGTAATTTTTACTGATTTCTCTTACAGTACCATATATAATGATAAATAGAAGAATTTCAGCTCTTTGACTTAAATGTAAATAATAAAATTGGAATAATCTGGCTGGGTGGTAGTAGCTCATACCTTTAATTCCAACACTCGGGAGGCAGAGGTAAGTGAATCTCTGAGTTTTAGGCCAACCTGATCTGCACCGTGAGTTCCAGGGCAGCCAGGGCTATACAGATAAATCCTGTCTTGAAAAACAAACAGAACAAAACAGAACAAAATTCGAGTAATCTGATTCTTCCATTATTCTACCAGCATAATTCTCATTTTATTGAAATGAATCATTCTTCATATTCTACTTTTATTAATGATTCATCTGTAGATTTCTGTAGCTTAAGTTAGTTAGAGACTGTAAAGAAACATCCAGGTGATTTTTGTTTCTTGGCTTCTGCTTAAGACATCTGGGCCTCTCAACTGTCACTCCTTAAAAAATGCTGATGAATTCTTGAGACCCACCTCTTCCTGTATTTTTATGTAAATGTGTGTGTGTGTGTGTGTATTTACATAAGTACATATATTCCCTATTTGCAGCTGGAAACTCAGCTTCTCTCCAATCTTGCTCAGAATAGGCTGGTAGTATCTCATTTGAGGCTGAGCTGCTGAGAAATGTCAGCACATCCAAGGCCACTGGCTCAGCCTCAGAACTATGATCACCGCTCTTAGTTCAGAAAAAATGAATTGATTGTTCTGTCTCAGATGATGTTATTGATGGAGGACATAATGTGCCCAAGTTGACTCTTTGTTTCAAATTCAGTGAACTATGGGGACTCCAACCACTCAACTCCAACCCCAAGTCATCCCTCTTGTCAGAGGCCTTCTGTTTGGAAATCAATTTGTGTGGTGGGCATTTACAAGAGAAGCAGAGCATGCTTTGAGAGACAAGTAATGTTTACTATGAGCAAAATGGAAGTTTCTGGAAAGTCCCTGCTTATTTAAAGTCCTAGGGCCAGATGTTGAGACAAAAAACAATCTTTAAAAAACAATAACAACTAACAACCAAACCAAACCAAACCAACCAACCAACCAACCAACAAACAAACAAAAAGGCCTTTCTGTCTCCAGAAAAGCACTTATCGAGGGTCCAGAGCATGTGCACTGTGGTGTGAGTGCAGTCTTTGCAAACACTGCCAAAATTCAGATGTCACTCTTGGAGAGGACAAGGATATGGTTGGGATAAGGAGATTTATGTGCGTATTTAGGAACTTAAACCTTAACAACTGGTAACATCAAAGTGAGACCACATTAAGGTATGGAGAAAGTAGGTAAATACAAAGAGGGAAATTTATTTAGAAACTTATTATCACTATCAACATAAGGTTCTAAAATTACAAAATGTGTTTCATAGACTTTTCTGTGTGAGAACACCCAATGGATATGTAATTTACATAACTTATCCATGACATGGAACTGCACACACAGACACACAGGAACACATAGAAGGAGACTATCTCCACTAACCGGATAAACATACTGTGTACACCAGTCGGTGACACTCTCTCTCCATTCCCCACAGTTGGAGCAAGAGACAGTTAATAGATACAATAGTAAATAGCACATTTCCCCCTTAAAAAATGCAATAACATGATCCCATAAAGTTGATTGTATTGAGGTGTATGAAAGGAGGAAAGATCCAATTAGGATTTTTGTTCTCACCTTCGCCTAATACATGATTAAGCTTTCAGTTCATAAAGGACATCACTAACTAACTGGCTGTTGACTCTGACCTCCAGAGAACCAGGACTAGCAACTTTAGAGAGTCCACTCAAAGTAGTGGAAACATACATTTGTTTGCTTGTTTCTCTGTTAACAAGAGCATTCTAGCTCATTCCAGTCTGTCTCTCTCAGTCTGGAGTGTTTCAAATGAAAATGAGGACAATGTAGCAGTCAGTCAGAGCCAGGAGAATGAGTGGCACTGGCACTGGGGTGGTGACAGGTCCAGGATGCAGTTTGCTTTGCGGGTCTTCGGGTCTTTTAAAGGAGCTGGCTTTTTTTTTTTTTTTTTTTCAAGGCAAGGGAAGCCATTTAGGAATTTGGGGACAGAGAATGACAGGATTTGATGTGTGGGTTTGAAGATCATCCACACCCACTCCTTGTTATGAGTAGTTTTTTCTGCCGGCCTGGTCCCACCGCTGCGCCAGCCCCAAATACTGAGAATCTGTATTTGATATAATGCTATTGGCCAGTTACTAGTTTCTTATTGGCTAGCTCTGTCTTAAATATTAACCCATTTCTATTAATCTAAGTACTTCCACGTGGTCTTATCTTACTGGAGAGGTGGCTGGCATTCTTCTCTCTCAGTCCATCATCTTGGATTTCCTTCCTACTACTTCCCGAATCCTCCTTGTCTCCTAGTCCTGCCTATCTTGCTTTCCTATTGGCCAACAGTGCTTTATTCATTAACTAATGAGAGAAACATATTTACAGAATGATGTCTCCCATTAACTCCTTCATGTAGTGAACACATTGGAGGCATCAGTGTAGACAGAGAGTGACAGTGATGTGTGGGTTTGAACATCATCCACACTGGCTACACCAATGATATCAGTGTAGCCTCTCTGATGAGGTCTCAGATTCTTCCCGATTCCAGACATTGGATATATATACATGGGAGGGAAGAGCTAAGGACATTAGAAAGTGCCCTTTAATGTACAAAGTAATTGAGTTTCTTTGGGTCTATGAAGCCAGTTTGGAGGGGGAGAGTAACATGTTTCATAAGTACAAATAACAACAACAACAAAAAAATCATAGCATTCAGGCTAGTGCCCACTGAGCTCTGTTGCTGCTAGTAAACATCAAGACACTGTATCATATCAACAACAGTAAGTTTATTAACTTGTAGAACAATGATACAGGATTTTCCAGTATGTGGCAAGCATTGCACCAAATACTAGAGAGTCTTCAGAATAGAACAGATGCTGCAGAAACCAGAGTTCCTGACAATGAGATCTTAGAGTAGAAATCAATGAACAAGCGAACAACAACAAAAAACCAATTTCAGTCACTGATAAGCAGTGAGACAGAAATAAAAGAGTGCTTGTTAGAAGGCCTCTGTAGGGGTGTGGGGTGGGTGGACCATTTCTGGTAATCCAGGAAGCGTTTCTGGGAAGATGGCTTTTGTACTAAGATAAGAAGGAAGCAGGCACATGCAGCTCTGGGGAGGGACTGCCCTTGCCCCACAAGGCTGTTACTCCAAGATGCAACAAACTTGGGCAAGGACAATTGTGGCTGCAGGGGCAGAGGAAAGTAGAGAAACAGATAAGGGGAGAGCCATTAGGGGCTTGGCAGCCATTTTTACAGGGGTCTTGGATTTTGTTCTAAGGGCAGCTTGGAAGCTGTTGAGGAGCCCAATGAAGGAAACCCAGGAGAATGACAGGACACAGAAGCTGACAATTGGCAGTTGTCCAGGCAAGGCAGAAACCAAGGCAGCTCAGGAGAGTGAGGAACTCCACAGAGTCTCATCTGGGAAGAAGGTCATGTTTCCCTGTAGATTGTGAAGCACGAGGGTTCAGGGCAGCACACTATTGCAGGTCATGGCAGTGGAGCCTGTACCTTGCTGTTTCTCTAGTTTTCTAGGGCTCAGCGAACATCTGAGTTCCTACACAGGCTCATACATTTACATCTTTTGTAAGAAAAAGCCTTTACTTGTTAACCACCGAGAAACAAGAGCACCACGCCTTTAGGAAAGTGAGCCTAGGACTGACACAAAGCTGGTGTCTGTCCTCAGTTGTCATCAATAGTTCAGCTCTAGCTTCAACTTGCCCTTTGCCTTAGCTGAAGGAAACACTGTGACAGGCCACAGGCGGCTTACAAGGTAATTGAGCAACTGCCTCTTGAAGTGGCAGTGACCACACAATTACCATAGGATTGTGGAAACCTTTAAAATAAAGTTTTAGTGAAGAATCAAATTTCAAATTGCAGAGGGCAGAGGAATGCAACCTTTATGATTCATTTTTTTTTTAATGCTCCCAAACAAGTGGAAATGCAATGTCAGAGGATATGAACAGATACAGGAGGGAAGCTCACAAGGGAAATCGAGGGGTTGAGGTGGAGACAGTCATATTGCAAATACTGGGTATCTGTTGGCAGGTGGAGGAATCAGGGGAGGGAACCAAATTTTCTACTTATTTTGCTCCTACACTTCATTTTTTTTTCTTTTAATGCATGTTTTAAAACATGCAATGATCTCCTAAGAAAAAATAGGAAAGGAAAAGAAACCATGAAACATTTTTAAAAGAAGAAATTTGTCCGATGCGATGCAGCTGCCCTGGATTATTGTCTCTTTCAGTTGTCTGATGTGGGAGTCATTGTGACCTTCAGAACAGGAAACATATGGTTCTCTGTTTTACATGGCACTGACCTGCCTCGGGGTTATAATGCTCTGAAAACCCTCCCCCTATTCCCCGTGCTAAGTGACCTTGACCAGGTTATTTCCCTTACGTGGGCTTCAGCTTTGCCAGAGCAAAGGGGAAAAGACAAGGGTGTCTGAACTGCATTCTGAGCTGGCAGCAGATGTGAGAAGCAACCACACATGTGCCCTCTGTAAATTAGGAGATCTAAGCGTTTTGAACATAGACTCCGGCAATGGAGTAAAGACATAAAGACGGGGCAATAAGTTTATGTTCTTAATGTTTCATCTTTCACGTTCCTTCAATATTGTCCGCTCCTTCTGTCTCTTCATGTCCATTTTATATTCAAGGTTACCTTAATTATTTTGGGAGCTTTAAAAGACAGAACAGTGTCTCATTTTCATAAACCACACACTGCCATGCTTCAAAGCCAATGGACACTAGACTTGCAGTAAGTGTCCGAAAAGTGTCTTTCTTTTACTTTTACGCCAACCGTATTTCAGATCTAAAACTCAGTGGATCAAACTGCTGCTGTGTACTGCGCCATTCAGCATGCTAGGCCTACATACGCAAGGACGGGGTCCTGTTTTGTGCCCGATACTTGTGGAAAAAATAAGAGAACTCAGAAAAGTCTCTTGCTGATGTGAGAGAAAGAGATGTGGGCCAGGAACTGCAAGAGGATGTGACACCAAGGTCTTCTAGGGACAATATTAGGAGGGATTAAAGACCACAGAAACGGCACGAGCCAGATTTAGGGAAAATGTCCACTCAGGGTCTTTATCATGGATGCACCTTCTCAGTGGTTAACTTTGCCAATAAACAAAGTGGCTTTCCTTGTTCTATGATTCCAAGTCATTTGAGTGAAATTTGTTAGCTAAGAACCAAACCCCAGTAAGGGGTTTTTACAGGCGAGCACCACGCGCCCTCTTGTGGCGGCATCCGGGTAACTCGGGCGAGCTCTCAGTTCCTTGACTCTCAGTTTCTTTTGCTTCTTGTAATAGTCAGAATTCCAGATTCATGAGTTTTCAAATGCTGAAGTGCTACCCAGGAGTTTTATATAATGATACCAGTCCATAAGGATCTATAAGCTGAAGTTAATTTTAAAATAATTTATCAAATTAAAAAAAAATTATAGTAAAAAACATAGAGTTCAGTGGGCTATGCTGTGACCTTCAACTTTATCTGGTTTCTCATTCCATTCCTTTCTGTATCTCCTCTTCCTTGTAACAATGTGTTTTGAACATTCGAGTTGTTATAGAAAGTGAGTAGCCTTCTGTAACTGTGCGGCCTTTCACAACTAGCTTTTAATATACTGTTGGTTGTTTCCAAGTTGTGAAGGAATAGCATACAGTGAATTCTGTTACGCAGTAGAAAGATGGCAATTTTACTCCTAAAGAGTGAGTCAGAGTTACTCTAGGAACAGGCACATGCATTGCGTCGGGTGTTAACTGGAATCCTTACTGACTTCCCAGGGATTCAACCTGGCCCTGAAAAACTGTCATTTGGTGCTTTCTCTACTTTATAACACATTGATTCATACACACTTGGAGGCTGACTTTTTCTTTCTTATTTTAAGTAATTGTTTTAAAGGGTAACATCCCTTTAACTAGTTTGGGAAATCACAGTTGAGATGGGACTTTAAGGACTTGCTCCGATATACTGAACACAGTGGAAAAAATTAGATATGTGTTTTTGAAACGATACGTCAAAACAGAGTTTCTATATGGGTACTGCAGGGGGTGGCTAGAAGCTAGGGTCGCACATAGATTAGGCAACTGCTCAACCATTAAACTGTAATCCTAGCTCCCATTCTCTCTTTCTTTAAGACAGGGTCTTCCCATGTAGACCAGGATAACTTACAACTTAGAGTGGTCATCTGTTTCTCTGTTTTTTAGTAGGGATTATGGGTATGAGCCTTAATGCTTGACACTTTAGAATTTGGTGGGGGCTGTTTTTGGAGGCAGGATCTCATGAAACCTAGAGTAGCCTGGAACTCACTATGCAACTGAAGATGACATTGAACTCCGTATCCTCTGCTTCTGCCTCCCACATGCTGGTTAGAGGCATGGGACACCACACATTTACTCCTTTTAACCTCTTATTATATGTGTGTGTTGTGTGCATATGTGTGTATAGGCCCACATAGGTGCACTTACTTGTAGAGAACAGAGGACCACTTCAGGCATCATTCCTTAGAGAGGGGTTATTCTTTAGATGCTGCCCACTTTGATACAAGGCCTCTCAATGGCCTGTAACTCACCAAGTTGGAGAGGATGACTGGCCTGCAAGTCTCAGGACACAGCCTGTCTCTGCCTCCCCAGCCCCAAGGTTATATAAGTATGTGCCACCATGTCTGTCTTTGTTTTTTGTTTTATCCCTTTCTTTCTTTCCACGTGGATTCTGGAGATGAAACTCGATTCTTATGTGTGCAAAACAAATAGTTTAACAACTGGTCTACCTCCCAGCCCATGCATTTTACTTTGACATAGGGTTTCACTAAGTTATCTAGTCTGGCCTTGAGCTTTTTTATGAAACCTTCAATTTATGATTCTCTTGCTTCAGGCCCCTGAGCAGCTGGGAGTAGAGTCTATGACATCAGACTTAGGTGTGTGTCCTCATATGAAGGGAATAAGCAAAACCTTCAAAACTTTACCCATCTTCATAATCATATCCAGTCTTTATTTTTGCAAACCAATGTCCCATCAACAATGTGAAGTCAAGAGCCATGAGAAATGTGAGAGAGGCCTTTCATTCTTGGGTTCACTCTGTAGATGAGAAAAGGGAGGATTAGAGGGGAAGCAATAGTCAACGTCACACAGCTAGTTGATGATGTCATCAAACTTTGAGTACTTTTATGGTCATTAAACACTTAATATTGTAAAATTATTTCAATATTTAATAGTCAGAAAGACCTTTTAGAGCCAATGGCTTTCAAAAGGTAGGGCTAATCTCTTATGGAAGCAAAGACTTTTAAGATGAGGATGAAATTTAAAACTCTCAGGAACATTTTGATAAAGACTTTATTTTTTTCTGTTTTTACACTATTCATAAAGAGCATCTTATGAATATATATATATATATGTATATATATATATATATTCATCTGCCATTAGATGAGAAGGCAATTTTGTTTCTAGAGAGAGAAACTCTATGGGCCAAAGGCCATCTTCCTGCTTTCCATTTTGAGAGTTTCCAAGGACAGACTATGTTATGAAGCAGGGTTTGTTAGGACATGAGACAGCCTTTGCTTTCTTGGAACGTCCATGGGATCTGGTAGTTATACCCTTTTATCATATTTGTTGGGTGTTTTACAAATCAAAGAACATGTAATATTATTGTGGCTATATTATGATTTTAATTCACCTCCTCAGGGACACTGTATGGTTTGTATCTGAAATGTGGCTTGTTGATAATTTGAGATCAATGTATTCAGAACCATGGCGCTTGCAATGAGAGGGGTTTTAAACTGTATTAAGCCCTGAAGAGTCAGCAAAGACAGTGGCTGGTCCTGTGTGTGTTGAGTGCCTTATAGTCTATCAGTCAACCTTTCCTACATTTCTAGATCGTGGCCTATACTGCCACTAGTCATGATAGTACCTTGATGCTGCATATCTCTCTAGAAGGTATCACCTGTCATTTTGTGCCTTAGAGGCTTAATCAAGATGAGTGACATGTCCAGAATGAACTGCTTAATAAAGAATGTGAAAGCTGTAAGCTGAGATGGCATACTTGTATAGGTAAGGACAGAAATGCTGGTACATTGTCTGTCTAGACCTCCTTAACTGAATTAGGCAAATACTTTTGATTTCGGAGCCAATAGCAACAGTCTTCTCAGTGGTATGATAGTCAGGACTTATTTTTCTAGAGTATCTATTCTTTTCTTTTCTTTTCTTTTTCTTTCTTTCTTTCTTTTTTTTTTTGAGACAGGGTTTCTCTTTATTGTTTTGGAGCCTATCCTGGAATTAGCTCTATAGACCAGGCTAGCCTCAAACTCATGGAGATCCTCTTGCCTCTGCCTCTCAAGTGCTGGGATTAAAGGCATGTGTCACCAGTGCCTGGCTGGAGTCTCTATTCTTCCAGCCAACTTGATTTTAAGAGTCTTGGAGATAATGGGGGAAAAGTGGCAGCCAGTTCACAAGACAACATAACTGCTAATCACTGTGCTTGTCTGTCTGTGCTGAGGCCTTGATGAACTATGACAGATCATTCTTCCCCAGGTGCCATTTGATAGTATTTATTTATTTAGTTTTTCTAGGCAGGGGTTTTCTCTGTGGCTTTGGAGCCTGTCCTGGAACTCACTCTGTAGACCAAGCTGGTCTTGAACTCACAGCGAACTGCCTGCTTCTGCCTCCTGAGTGTTGGGGTTAAAGGTGAGTGCCATCACCATCTGGGTAGCCATGCTATTCTTATTTCTGGGACAGACATGATCAACCATTTAGTGAATAAGCTTCTCCAATATATGACATAGCCCTTTACTTGCCTTACATCCAGTCTCTGGAGAAGCACTCCAGCTTATCTTCTCACTTGACCCCGATTTGTCCCAATTCATAGACACAGATACCAAGCTATAAAAAGCAGGTGGTAGGCTTGAAGCTTGAGGGGAATCTTCAGTCTCCAGCCAATGTTTCCCTGTCTACCCAGCCCAGGCTTTCCGGGAGAAGCAGGAACTCTAATGATGTCTGACTGTTGGCTGTGGGTGTTGGACAGCTTCATTGTGTCTGGAAACACAGAGGAAGCTTACTGACTGGAACTTCCTGCATCAATACTGAATTGACACAGACAGCTATTGCATAGTGTGTTCCAGTAGCAGCAAAAGGAAATGCATGAGGCAGCTCGACTGTAATTAAGAGTGAGTGGAAAACAGGAAAACAAATGGTCTCACAGGCAGGCCAAATATGGTGGTGCTTGGATGAGTTCCTTCCTGCTCTTGGCAAAATAGTTACCATTCATGCTGCAGAAGGCTCTCAAGATGTCCAGTGCCCCAGGATGCTCTAACAGTGGGTTCTTTGAACAACTCAACAGACTGCGGACTGTAGTATGCAGAGCACTGCCGCAGAGTGGGGCTAGGAGGAGCAGAACCAAAAATGAATATAGTAGGCTGCCTGCTTTTTTTTGAGTTGCTTCTAGTCTCATGGGAAAGACTGTTCTGTTGTAAACAACTTCTTGGAACATGAGCAGAATGAAATATGTGCCATGACTGTGTGAGCCAGCAGCTAGGGAACTCTTTCCAAAGGGATAATGGAAGCTTCAGGTGGGGAAGAGATTTACTGCAGACTTTGAAGGACAGTGGAATTTAGCTGGGAGAAAGCAGCTGGAGATCTTGGGCTTATTTCCTATGTTCTACTTTATTAGCAGACCATTGCAGGGTAAGCAAGTTGTGATCAGCAGGGAGCAGCAGAAGGCTAGGCATAAGAAAGAACAATGGAGAGGTGACTTTCATTGGTTTGTGTTTGGAACATGGGAAGGCTTGGCTCTATTCTTTACTCAATTCTCCTCATTGAATTCTTGATGGGAATAGAGTTGGGTAGAAGCAAATTAGGAAATTAATTAAATCTCTGAGAACCTAGCAGTCCTCAGCAAAGTTCTATAATAAATGCTGATAAGATTAAAGGCTAAATTGGGCTCTAAATTGGACAACAGTCCTTGAATCTTAATCTTTCTGAATGGCTCAGTTCTGTATATAGGAAAAGAGCAGCTTGCTCAGGCATGCATATGGAAATATGATGTGGGTACTCTGCTGGGATTTATACTCCTAGCTGAGTGGAAAGTTAGGGACAGAAACATATGTACCTTTAACATAGTAATCAGACACCAAGTAAAATGTGACATGAGAAATAATCCAGAACTTTGAGTAACTACATTAGTAATTTTCTCTTGAAAGATGGCAAAGGGGTATTGAGGAAGGGACTGCAGAGATGGAGCTTCATGGCATCGGGGGAGGTTGGGAGCTTTCCTACCTCAATAGGCATAGTGCATAGGAAGCTAGAAGCAGGTTCAAGAACCAGGTCTTCTAACAGAATCAGGAACTAATAAGGATAAGGGGGTTTGTGAGCCAGAAAATGGCCACTAGTTAAAGGGTCAAAAAGTTAATGGGAAATAGGGATTAGGACAGGTGGAACATGGAGCGTACAGAATGAGAAAGGCAAACACAAGCCTATAGGTTTTCTGGCTGCTCTCTTAGGTTGAGATCGAATTCTTGGTGAATCTTAGGCATTGAGACTTGTATGTACAGATCTGGTAGTAGTTATTAGAGAGGAAGTCTTGGAGGAAGGGGGAAGGAGAGAGAGAGAGAGAGAGAGAGAGAGAGAGAGAGAGAGAGAGAGAGAGAGAGAGAGATTGCAACTCTAGGAAGTAGAGTGGGAGGATACTCTTCAGGTTTCCCTTCTCCTGACTCTTATGAGTAACAATGGTGTTTTGCCATCTTGTGTGTGCTTCAAGGAGTTCATGTGCATCACGAGGGCACAGTACCTGTACAGGCCAGAAGAGAGAGTTGGATCCCCTGGAACAGGAATTACAGATGGTTCTGAGCTGCCATATGGGTGCTAAGAATTGAACCTGGGTCTCTGCAAAAGCCATAAATGCTCTTAACCACCAAGCCAACTTTCCAGCCCTTTGAAAACTTTCTATGGAAGAAAAAAAAATAGTATTGATATCCGTACCAAAAGAAGTTTAATTCTAAGTCTAACTATATGAACTTCAATGATAGTGAATATTTGAGTGATTTTAATGATCACTGGCTATAATTTGTTAAATTTAATATTGCATATATATGGAAAAACCTATAACTTATACGATACTGTTTAATTTTTTACAATATGTGTATATATTAGGCTGGCCCCACTCAGAATCACTGTAAAGCTGAAGATGATCTCTGATTCTCTTGTCCTAAGTATTCTCTTTCCCAAGTACTGGCATTATAGGCATGTGCCTCACTGTCCAGAATATATCCTGCGGGCATCAAATACAGGGCTTCCTAAAAGCTAGGAAAGTACAATACCCAACGAGCTACAGCCCCCACCCCACAAAATCATGTGGAGAATTGGTCTAAGGCATTAAAAAAAATCTCCTAGAGAACACTCGGAGCACTTTCTCTAAACGTTTGATTGATTTTAGAAGATCTAAAATGAATGGTCGTAGGTGACCCTCATAAATGAAATGATAAACATTCTCCTTTATTAAGCACATGTGTGTGCCAGGTGTTACCTTGTTGAATCCTTAAGTAGGGGCATAATTACTCTAATTTCACAGTTGAGGGAACTTAACCTCTAAATGGTTAAGCCATTTACGCAAATGTATCTAATTCTAAATGCAACCAGATCCCTGGCAACATTTGATGTTTGGAATATTCTAAGAGCTTTGGAGGCACAACATAGGGTTACTTTGAAACCTCCCCCTTCCTCTGACACCAAGAAAGGAAAGTCTGTCCCACTGCCTGTTAGAAAATTCTCAAAAGGTTTGGAGAGGTAAGAATAGTTGAAGCATTCCTGTTACCCTGAGGACTAGGGGACAGTTTTGGGCCAGTGCTCCATGCCATGGAGTCATGGTGTGAGTCTCCAGCTCTTCTAATACCTTTGGCTCCTACATTTATCTGGCAAGAATCTTGTTTTCCTCCAAGCATAGCTGGGCTGGAGTTTTGTGATAGCATTTGACTTTAGCAAGTTTCCACATGAACCTCTCATCTAGTGTTGGAACAAAGTAATCATGGGGGAGGCCCGGCTTGGAAGGAGCCAGGCAGAGACTGATGCCTTGTGTTTTGTTAAACACCATTCCCCTGCAGGTATGTACTTTTCTCCAACAGTCAAACTCTCGACACAAGTCTGGGCTTCCCTCTCCCCACTAATGCAAATATTGTCAATAGAAAGAAAAGAAGTTGAGAGTTGACAACCTCTGCTTTTAGGTGGAGGATCAAGAGCCCTTCACTTTGCCAAACATTATTTGAATTTTGTAGAACAAACACTGGAGCTTAAGTTACATCCTCACATTCAATATTTGGCAAGGGTGATTTCTCCCACTCGGGGTACCTGTTAATTGCTCTGAGAAAAAGTGGAAGACGCAATCAAAACATTTTAAGAGTTTGTTTCTCTCACCTCACCTCATTTTTAACTGGTAAAGAAGCAGGTCTAGGGAAGTGAAGTGGTCGTCTAGGATTCATGTAACCCTATGGTAGTGATTCAAGCCTATTGACCGTAAGTGTTTTTGTTCGCGTCAGTATCCAGCAAACTGAGCTGTTTGTTTTGGATCAGCTTGCACATACATCTTAAGAAGTCATCCACTAAGGACAAACAGTGTTTCCTGTCAGTAAATATTTGGACTTAATGTACTAGTGTCTGTCACAATGTGATTGAAAGCATAAACTCTGCAGTTCCCTGGGTTTCCATCTCAACGGCACCACCTCTTCATAAAGTGGGTATCTTATTGAGACCGTCCATGGACCAAAGTTAGTAAATCCTGAATGCATGTCAGGCATCATTGCTGTTCCATGGAGACCTTGAGGAATTTTAAGTTTGGCTGTACAACTAATGACCCTCAGTACCATTTTGTGCTACCATTTACTCATCTGTGAGAAAATGTGCTTACTGTTTTGTCATTCAAGATGCTATGAGGTTATTTATGTGCTGTCCACTGGAGGCACTGATTGACTATATTAATAGATGAGTGAATATTCATTAAATGTCAATCGTGCCAAGCATGGTAAGTTTACTTTATCCAAGGAGTTTATAGCATGTGACGGAGACAAAATTAAACAAGCAGTTACAGTAAGTAACTGTTACAGAAATCAACTGTTAAGCTAGTTGACTTCAGGGTGCGGTGCAAGCACAAACCAGGGATAGATCACATGGTTTGACAGTGTGAAGGTTAAAAGACACATCTTAGCAGTGATAATTAAGCTAAAGTCCAGAGGATGGGTAAGCATTAACCAGGCAAAGAAGAGGCAGAAAAGCATTATATGGAGGGAAAACAGAGCATATGAAAGTTCAGGTGCCAAAGAGTGCCTGGGAAGAAAGCATTTTTGCTCTAGTTATTCGAATTTGAGGTAAATTCTTCCTAAAGGCATTTGTTTTTTATTCAGCAGTATTGACACAGAGCATTTTTCCCACAACACGATGTGTCAGCATTGAAGAAGAAGCAGCTCCTAAAATAACTCACTGTAGAATAGGAAAACATCAGGATTGGGTTGTTATTGAACCCAGCTTATAAGCACGTGGAAGCACCTTACCCTTGAATCTCACTTGGGTGACGCTAAATGCCTTTTCCTGGAATCTGCACGAAGACTAATGCTACTTGGATTTTATTCCCAGATGGCACCTGTTCCTTGTTCCTTTTATACATCCAAAGACAAAATAATGAGGTGAAACCATTGCCTGTTCTACAGTGGTTGTCAGATGAGGAGCAATCTCAGATACTAAAAACAAATGCCTATCATCCACTCATATTGTCACAGGCCTGTGTTTCCAGCCCTTGACTGAGGCTGAGGTAGGAGGATTGCTGTGAGTCTGAAGTCAGTCTTGGTTACAAAACTGTTCACCAAAACAAAACAAAAAATACAAAATGTGCATCTTGAATAGTGATGAAATGTGGATGAAGTGTGTGTGTGTGTGTGTGTGTGTGTGTGTGTGTGTGTGTGTGTGTGTGTGTGTGTTTGTTTCAGGGGACAGGGTTGGGTGAACAAGTGACTTTCCACTGTCAGTTCAAATATCTTCGGACCTTTTTCCTTTAATTTTAAGGTGTTAATTGAGCTAATAAGGATGCCAATCAGAGGAAGGTTAGCTTTTGCTGATGGGCTAATCCTCTATAATAAGTATGTATGTATCTGGATGGAAGCTAGATGAGGTTTAGGGAAGAGATAGGCCTATAGAGGACTCCTACTTTGTGGATGGATTTTCCATAAAGATTGCAGTCTTGGCTGCTAGCTCTTCCCTGGTTTCTAGGAAAATATAATGCCCCAGGGAGATGATTGGACACAAACGCCAGGCCTTTCACCATATAACTAAGACTTACTCATTGAATAACAATATCTCTTTCTGATAATGGTGTCTTTCAACTTTATACAAATATTTGTACTTTCTTACACCGAGGGCTGCTAAATATAATATTTCTTTAAATTGAAGTATGCACTTGACATTATCAGAATCAATCAAAGAACTATATGCTAAATTTCATAAGGTTATTAACGATTCCATTGTGTTCTCACAGCATTCTTGTGTACCCTGTCAGACCCTCCCCTGGATGGTATAAGAGAGCAGGCTGAACAAGTTGGTCAGTCAGCAGCATTCCTCCATTCCCTCTACTTCGATTTCTGCCCCCTACTTGTTGTGTTGGTTTCCCTTGATAATGGACTAAACAGTGTAAGAAGAAATAACTGTCTCCCTCCTTTGTCTGCATTTGGTCAGTATTTTATCACAAATAGGACAAATGGATTTAAACTGTACACACACACACACACACACACACACACACACACACACACACTACTTAACCTTACAGAACATGAAACATTAATTCAGACTCACAGAAATGAATCTAGAGGGTATTCTGTAAGAAAAACCTGACAGAAAGCAACTGCATCATGTCACTCATATGCAGAATCTAAAATAGCATAAGCCATAACACTAAATAATGTGAATACCATGTTATTAATAAGACAGATATTGCATGCTAAATGCTAAGGCAAAACAAATCAATGCTGAAAATCCATTACTTAGGCAAAATAAAGTTCAGTACTGATGTCAATAAACGTTAATATTCTAATTGAATATAATAATATGTGAGGTTTTGTTGCATAATATATAACAGTATTTTGGTGTAGCTCATTTCCTCTTAGTAGCTATGAACTTATTCAAGAGTTAGACTCTCTGGCTCTATTTTTACTTTATAAGTAAAAATAGATTACTATTTTTATGTTCAGGAAGCAGTCTCCTGTACCAATTCATTCAAGGGTACCTCCCACTTTCTCTTCTAAGAGGTTCAGTGTGGCTGGGTTTATGTTGAGGTCTTTGATCCATTTGGACTTGAGTTTTGTGCGTGGCGATAGACATGGATCTATCTGCAGTCTTCTACACACCATCATCCAGTTGTGCCAGCACCATTTGTTGAAGATGCTTTCTTTTTTCCATTGTATAATTTTAGCTTCTTTGTCAAAAATCAGGGTTTTCAACTTGATTCCATTGGTCTTCCTGTCTATTTTTGTGCCAACACCAAGCTCTATAATAGAGTTTGAGGTCAGGGCTGGTGATACCTTCAGAAATTCCTTTATTATACAGGGTTGTTTTGGCTATCCTTGGTCTTTTGTTTCTCCATATGAAGTTGATTATTGTTCTTTCAAGGTATGTTAAGAATTGTGTTAGGCTTTTAATGGGGATTGCATTGAATCTGTAGATTGCTTTTGGCAAGATTTCAGTTTTTTTAGTATGTTGATCCTACTTATCTGAGAGCATGGGAGATCTTTCCATTTTCTGGTATCTTTTTAAATTTCTTTCTTTAAAGACTCAAAGTTCTTGTTATATAGGTCTTTCACTTGTTTGATAAGAGTTACCCCCAAGTTATTTTATGTTGTTTGTGGCTATTGTAAAGGGTGATATTTCTCTGATGTCTTTCTTAGCCCTTTCATCACACACACACACACACACACACACACACACACACAGTTAATCTTGTATCCTGCCACTTTGATGAAGGTGTTTATCAGCTGTAGGAGTTCCCTGGTAGAGCTTTTTGGGAAGCTAAATTTATTCAATGGAAAAAGGAAAGCATCTTCAACAAATGGTGCTGGCATAACTGGAAACTGGCAAGTAGAAGACTGCAGATAGACCAATATCTACTGCCATGCACAAAACTTAAGTCCAAATGGATCAAAGACCTCAACATAAACCCAGCCACACTGAACCTCTTAGAAGAGAAAGTGGGAGGTACCCTTGAATGAATTGGTACAGGAGACTGCTTCCTGAACATAATACCAGTAGCACAGACACTGAGATGGACAATTAATAAACGAGAACCCCCTGAAACTGAGAAGCTTCTGTAAGGCAAAGGACACAGTCAACAAGACAAAACAGCAGCCCACAGAATGGGAAAAGATCTTCACCAACCCAACATCTGACAGAGGACTGATCTCCAAAATATACAAAGAATTCAAGAAGCTAGTCATCAAAACACTAAATAATACAATTAAAAAATGGGGTACAGAACTAAATAGAGAATTCTCAATACAGGAATCTAAAATGGCTGAATGACACATAAGGAAGTGCTCAACATCCTTAGCCATCAGGGAAATGCAAATCAAAACAATTCTGAGACACCATCTTACTCCTGTCAGAATAGCTAAAATAAAGAACACCAAACACAGTCTATGATGGACAGGATGAGAAGAAAGGAGAACACCCTTCTACTGCTGGTGGGAGTGCAAACTTGTACAACCACTTTGGAGATGAGTATAGTGGTTCCTCAGGAAAATGGGAATTAGTCTACCTCAAGATCCAGCAATTCTACTCTTAGGCATATACCCAAAAGATGCACATTCATACAACAAGGACATCTGTTCAACTATGTTCATAGCAGCATAATTTGTAATAACCAGAACCTGGAAGCAACCTAGATGCCCCTCAACTAAAGAATGGATAAAGAAAATATGGTACATTTACACAATGGAGTACTACTCAGCAGGGGGGGAAACAACAAAAACAAAAAACAGTGGAACCTTGACATTAAAAGGCAAAGGGATGGAACCAGAAGAAACCATCCTGAGTGAGGTAACCAAGTCACAAAAAGACAAGCATGGTATGTACTCACTCATATATGGATTTTAGACATAAAGAAAAGGATTATCAGCCTCCAATCCACACCACCAGAGAAGCTAGGAAGCAAGGAGGAGGCTAAGAGAGACATACATGGTCCCCTGGAGAAGGAGCAAGGGACAAGATCTCCTGAGCAAGTTGGGAGCAGTGGGGAGGGAAGAGGGAGTCAGGGAAAAGAGAAAGGGAAAAAAAGGAGGGGAGAGGAGGACATGAGGGAACAGGAAGATTAATATAGGGAGAGAATAGAGGAAAACAAGAAAAGCGATACCATAATAAAGGGAACCATTATAGATTTGAGGAGAAATCTGGCACCAGGGAAATGCTCAGAAATCTACAAGGATGAACCCAAGTAACAATCTGAGCAATAGTGGAGAGGCTACATTAAATGCCATTCTATGACAACTAATTTATATACCATTCTAGAGCCTTCATCCAGTAGCTGATGGGAGCAGAAACAGACACCCACACCTAAACACTAGTCAAACTCCTGGAATCTAGTTACAGAGAGAGAGGAGTGATGAGCTTATCTGAACAAGGGGGAGCTCATGCACTCCAGTCTGATAGCTGGGAAACCAGCATAGGACAAACTCAGAATCTCTAAATGTGTAAATATGGGTGTCAGTTAGGAGGACTGGGCAGTCTATGGCCTCTAGTAATGGATCAGTATTTATCTCTAGTATACAAATGAACTTTGGGAGCCCATCCCACATAGAGGAATACTTTCTCAGCCTAGACACACGGGGGAGGTCCTAGGCCCTGCCCCAAATGATATGACAGACTTTGAAGACTCTCTATGGAAGGCCTCACCCTCCCTGGGGAGCAGCAAGGGGATGTGCTGGAGTTTGGTGAGGGTTATAGGGGAGAATGGAAGGGTGAGGAAACTGGGATTGACATGTAAAACAATCTTATTTCAAATTTAAATAAAAAAAGGAGAAAAAAAAAAAAAAGAAATTATAGGTGATGGGAGATGCCATTCTGTAAATATGTTTCTCTTATTGGTTAATGAATAAAGCCCTGTTGGCCAATAGGAAAGCAAAATAGGTGGGACTAGGAGACAAGGAGGATTCTGGGAGATGCAGTAAGAGATTCAAGATGTAGGGACTTGAAAGAGCAGAAGTCTGGACCTTCTCTCTGGTAAGATAAGACCACGTGGAAACACTTAGATTAATAGAAATAGGTTAATATTTAAGACAGAACTAGCCAATAAAGAACTCTAGTAACTGGCCAGTAGCTTTATATCTAATACAGCGTCTCTCTGTGTTATTAGGGGCTGATGAGGCTCTGGGACCAGGCTGAAGGGAAAACTGCCTGTAACATATAGGAAAGTAAGTTGCATAAAGTATATATACTTATGCTAGTCCATTTAGTGTTGCTATAACAGAGACCTGACACTGGCTTGTATATAAGGAATAGAAATTTGCTTCCCACCATTATAGAGCCTGAAAAGTTCAAAGTCAAAAACTGCCTGATTGTTAATCTCTTTCACATTGCAGAAGAAAAACCCGTTCCCATAACTCCTCATTGTAGTGGAACTCATCAGAGTCCTCAATGCCTAACAACTCAAACAAGGCTTTGGGGGATTAACTTTCAAACCCATAAGTCTGGGGACACACTCTTGGAGCAGAGAAGCACTCCATAAACAGTAGAGAGAATGGGAAACTATGTCAATGAAGCCCCCTGTCTTCCTGAGGCAGGAGGCCTGCTTTTGTAACTCAGCTTTTAAGGGCCGATTCTTTGATCTCTCTATTTCCTGCTGTTTAGTCATCTCTAATTAGAAGGAGGTATGATTAATTTCCACTTTAGTATGGATCTCTACACACAAACACAGAGTTTAAGATTTGTGTTTTTGTTTGGATCATGAAGTTCTTTCTACGCTCTTGGCTTTAGGAACTGGACTTCATTTGAGCTCAGGGGTGTACCTTAATTACTACTTCTAGGCTGTGGCTTTGCAAAGAAGAGATATGGTCTTTAGTACCAGGCATCTGTGGGATCTAATATCGTCTTCAGCATTTACTAGGTTTGACTCTTAAGTAAATAATTATGCCTCTGCAAATCCTGTGTTCACATATAAAAGGGGGTTAATATTCTGTTCAAAAGGCTTGGAAACCAAGGGATTCTGGGTAATGTCTGGCACCATCCTCAGATCACAACAGTGTATTGTGAATTCCACCCAATGCACTGTCTTCTCTGCCAAGGTCAATGTTGCCTTTTTCTTTGTTCTAATAACATGAGTGGTGGTAGGGAGTGGATCCTCAACTTGGAGTTTGTTCTGGCCCCAGCAAACCCCTGGATGTTGTTGTTTCAGTCTTTGTTTTAGGTGAAGGAAAATAAATTCACCTTGTTCTCAAAAGTGTTTATTTTCTTTGAAGCTGACGTAGCTCAAATTCTTGGAACAGACTGTACAGCTTGGTGATGTTCTGCTTGAGAGGTTTAGCTGTATCTCTCCATTTAGCAGGTTCTTCCCAAGCCTCTTGCATGGTAGAAACTTAACTTATTCTTAATAATAGGTCAACAAATACATTTCCCCCAGGGTACTGGAAGACTTTGTATAACTTCCAAGACTCTGAAGGGAACCTTGGCATGGTTGCATAATTATAGCATAATAATTTTACAGTGCTGGTGTTTACTATTTGATTTTAGTACAGAGACTTGAAAAGGTCGAATTTTTGTGCTCAAGAAATTTACATTTAAATCCTAAACCATGGAAATTTGAGAAAACAATATCTGAAGTTTTAAATGTGCCTTGAAACAGTTCACCAGTGCCTTCAACTTTTATTTGATTGGACAGTGTCTGAAATGGCCAGTATATATGGTTTTCGTATGCTGGTAATGGCAATATGAATGTAATGGTATCCTTTTTTGTTTTTAAGTGTTTTGTTTGTTTGTTTGTTTATTGGAGGATTGTTGGTATCCTTTGTTGTTGTTTTTTCTCTTCCTTCCTTCCTTCCTTCCTTCCTTCCTTCCTTTCTTTTTAAATTAGAAACAAGTTTTCTTTACGTGTCAATACCAGTTCCTTTCTGCTCCCCAGGGAGGGTGAGGCCTTCCATGGGGGATCTTCACAGTCTGTCATATCATTTGGAGCAGGGCCTAGGCCCTCCCTGGTGTGTCTAGGCTGAGAGAGTATTCCTCTGTGTGGAATGGGCTCTCAAAGTCCATTTGTATACTAGGGATAAATACTGATACACTACCAGAGGCCCCATAGATTGCCCAGGCATTCTAACTGACACCCACATTCAGGGGGTCTGGGTCGGTCCTATTCTGGTTTCCCAGCTATCAGACTGGAGTTCATGTTTTTTGCAGAGTCTGGTCTTGAACCCTTTGCTCATCACTCCTGCCTCACTGCAACTGGATTCCAGGAGTGTAGCTCATTGTTTAGCTGTAGATGTCTGCTTCTGCTTCCATCAGCTATTGAATGAAGGCTCTAGGATGGCAAATAAGGTAGTCATCAATCTCATTATCAGGGAAGGGCATTTAAGGCATCCTTTCCACTATTGCTTAGGTTGTTACTTGGGTTCATCCTTGTAGATCTCTGGACATTTCCCTGGTACCAGATTTCTCTGTAAACCTATTTTGGCTCCCTCTATTATGGTATTTCTTTTCTTGCTCTTCTCTATTCTTCCCCTGTCTCAATCTTCCTGCTCCCTCATGTCCTCCTCTCCCCTCCTTTTTTTCCCTTTCTCTTTTCCCTGACTCCTTCTTCCCTCCCCACTGCTCCCAACTTGCTCAGGAGATCTTGTCCCTTGCTCCTTCTCCAGGGGACCATGTATGTCTCTCTTAGCCTCCTCCTTGCTTCCTAGCTTCTCTGGTGGTGTGGATTGGAGGCTGATAATCCTTTTCTTTATGTCTAAAATCCATATATGAGTGAGTACATACCATGCTTGTCTTTTTGTGACTTGGTTACCTCACTCAGGATGGTTTCTTCTGGTTCCATCCCTTTGCCTTTTAATGTCAAGGTTCCACTGTTTTTTGTTTTTGTTGTTTCCCCCCCCTGCTGAGTAGTACTCCATTGTGTAAATGTACCATATTTTCTTTATCCATTCTTTAGTTGAGGGGCATCTAGGTTGCTTCCAGGTTCTGGTTATTACAAATTATGCTGCTATGAACATAGTTGAACAGATGTCCTTGTTGTATGAATGTGCATCTTTTGGGTATATGCCTAAGAGTAGAATTGCTGGATCTTGAGGTAGACTAATTCCCATTTTCCTGAGGAACCACTATACTCATCTCCAAAGTGGTTGTACAAGTTTGCACTCCCACCAGCAGTAGAAGGGTGTTCTCCTTTCTTCTCATCCTGTCCATCATAGACTGTGTTTGGTGTTCTTTATTTTAGCTATTCTGACAGGAGTAAGATGGTGTCTCAGAATTGTTTTGATTTGCATTTCCCTGATGGCTAAGGATGTTGAGCACTTCCTTATGTGTCATTCAGCCATTTTAGATTCCTGTATTGAGAATTCTCTATTTAGTTCTGTACCCCATTTTTTAATTGTATTATTTAGTGTTTTGATGACTAGCTTCTTGAATTCTTTGTATATTTTGGAGATCAGTCCTCTGTCAGATGTTGGGTTGGTGAAGATCTTTTCCCATTCTGTGGGCTGCTGTTTTGTCTTGTTGACTGTGTCCTTTGCCTTACAGAAGCTTCTCAGTTTCAGGGGGTTCTCGTTTATTAATTGTCCATCTCAGTGTCTGTGCTACTGGTATTATGTTCAGGAAGCAGTCTCCTGTACCAATTCATTCAAGGGTACCTCCCACTTTCTCTTCTAAGAGGTTCAGTGTGGCTGGGTTTATGTTGAGGTCTTTGATCCATTTGGACTTAAGTTTTGTGCATGGCAGTAGATATTGGTCTATCTGCAGTCTTCTACTTGCCAGTTTCCAGTTATGCCAGCACCATTTGTTGAAGATGCTTTCCTTTTTCCATTGTATAATTTTAGCTTCTTTGCCCAAAATCAGTTGTTCGTAGGTGTGTGGGTTAATATCAAGGTTTTCAATTCTATTCCATTGGTCTACCTGTCAATTTTTGTACCAATACCAAGCTAATTTCAGGACTATAGTTCTATAATAGAGCTTGGAGTCAGGGATGGTGATACCTCCGGAAGTTTCTTTATTATACAGGGTTGTTTTGGCTATTCTGGGTCTTTTGTTTTTCCATATAAAGTTGAGGATTGTTCTTTAAAGGTCTGTGAAGAATTGTGCTGGGATTGTGATGGGGATTGCATTGAATCTATAGATTGCTTTTGGCAAGATTTCCATTTTTTACTCTATTGATCCTACCTATCCGAGAACATGGGAGAGCTTTCCATTTTCTGGTATTTTTAATTTCTTTCTTTAAAGACTCAAAGTTCTTGCTATATAGGTCTTTCACTTGTTTGGTTACCCCAAGATATTTTATGTTGTTTGTGGCTATTGTAAAGGTTGATGTTTCCCTGATTTCTTTCTCAGCCCATTTATCATTTATATATAGTAGGACTACTGATTTTTTTAAATTTAATCTTGTATCCTTGTATCCTGCCACTTTGCTGAAGGTGTTTATCAGCTGTAGGAGTTCCCTGGTAGAGTTTTTCAGGTCACTTGTATAAACTATAATATCATCTGCAAATAGAGACAGTTTGACTTCTTCCTTTCCAGTTTGTATCCCCTTGATCTCCTTTTGTTGTCTTATTGCTCTAGCTACTACTTGAAGTACAATATTGAAGAGATCTGGAGAGAGTGGACAGCCTTGTCTTGTTCCTGATTTTAGAGGAACCACATTGGGGTTTTCTCCATTTAATTTGATGTTGGCTGATGGTTTGCTGTATATTGTTTTTATTATGTTTAAGTATGTTCCTGTTATCTTTGATCTCTCCCAGACCTTTATCATGAAGGGGTGTTGGATTCTGCCAAAGGCTTTTTCAGCATCTAGTTAGATGATCATGTGGCTTTTCTTTTTCAGTTTGTTTATATGGTGGAGTACATTAATAGATTTTCATATTTTGATACACCCCTGCATCTCTGGGATGAAGCCTACTAAAAAGAGTTTGGCATTGAACTTTCTGCTTCCATTGTGTGGAACGCTTTGAGGAGTATTGGTATTAGCTCTTTGTTCACTGAAACCATCTGGCCTTTGGCTTTTTTTTTTTTTTTTTTTTTTTTTTTGGTTGGGAGACTTTTGATGACTGCTTTTATTTCACTAGGGGTTATATGTCTGTTTAAATTGGCTACGTGTTCTTGATTTAATTTGCTAAGTGACATATATCTAGAAAATTGTTCATTTACTTTAAATTTTTGAATATTGTGGAGTACAGGTTTTCAAAGTATGTCCTGAAGATTCTCTGGATTTCCTCAGTGTCCATGTTATGTTCTCCTTTTTATTTCTGATTTTGCTAATTTGCATGTTCTCTCTCTGCATTTTGGTTAGTTTGGATAAAGGTTTTTCTTTCAGTCTCCCCCCACCTCCCCCCTTGGTTTTTTGAGACAGGGTTTTTCTGTATTGTTTTGAACCCTGTCCTGGAACCTGTAGACTAGGTTGGCCTCGAACTCACAGAGATCCACCTGCTTCTGCCTCTTGAGTGCTGGGGTTAAAGGCATGTGCCACCAAAGACTGGCTTGGATAATTTGATTATTTCCTGGAATCTACTCCTTAGGGGTGATTTTGCTTCTTTTTGTTCTAGAGCTTTCAGTTGTGCCATGAATTCTCTTACAGTTCTGGTTGTGAGCCTAGTCTTTAATGGCTGCGCTATCTCTCTAGCCCTGTGCTGTTAATTCTCTAATGTGACTATTTTCTAGTTTCTTCATGTGGGCACTTAGTGTTATGAACTTTCCTCTAAGTACTGCTTACAAAGTGTCCCATAAGTTTGGGTATGTTATGTCTTCATACTCATTGAATTCTAGGAAGTCTTTAATTTTTTTATTTCTTCCTTGACCCAGGAATGGTATAATTGCCCATTGTTCAGTTTCCATGAATTTGTAGGGGTTCTGCAATTTGTGTTGTTGAATTCTAACTTTAAAGCATGGTGGTCTGATAAGATATAGGGGGTTATTCTTATTCTCATATATATATATATATATATATATACATACATACATACATACATACATATATATATATAAAATTTGTTGAGGGTTGCTATGTTGCTGAGTATAGTTGATTTTAGAGAAGATTCCACGTGGCCCTGAGAAGAAGGTATATTCTTTTGTGTTTGGATGGAATGTTCTATAGATGTATATTAAACCCAATTGGGTTATAAGTTCTGTTCTTCTTTTGTTTCTTTGTTAAGTTTCTGTCTGGTGGTCCTGTCTAGTGAGTGGTGACAGTGGGGTGTTGAAGTCTCCCACTATAAGTGCATGAGGTTTTATGCAATATTTGAGTTTTAGTAATATTTCTTTTACGAACGTGGGAACCTTTGTATTTGGAGCATAGATGTTCAGAATTGAGACATAATCCTGATGGATTTTTTCCAGTGATGAATATGAAATGACCTTCATCTCTTTTGATTGATTTTAGTTTGAAGTCTAATTTGTTAGATATTAGGATAGCTACACCAACTTGTTTCTTGGGTCCATCTGATTAGAAAATCTATTCCCAACCCTTTACGCTGAGGTAACATCTGTCTTTGAAGTTGAGGTGTGTTTTTTGTATGCAGCAGAAGGATAGATTCTGTTTTTGTATCCATTCTATTAGCCTGTGTCTTTTTTTTAGGTGAGTTAAGACCATTAATATTGAGGGAAATTAAGGACCATTAATTCTTGTTTGTTTTGGATTTGTTGTTGTTGTTGGTATTATGTGTAGATTTACTCCACTTTTTCTTTTGGCTTTTGGTAAAGTGGGGTTATCTATTGCCTATGTTTTTGTGAGTGTAGTTAGGACCTTACATTGGAGTTTTCCTTCTAGTATTTTCTGTAGGGCTGGATTATTGAATATGTATTGTTTAAATCTGGTATTGTCATGGAATATCTTGTTTTCTCCATCTATAATGAGTGAAAGCTTTGCTGTGTATAGCAGTCGGTGCTGGCATCCGTGGTCTCTTAGTGTTGGTAGAATACCTATCTAGGACCTTCTGGCTTTCAGAGTTTCCATGGAGCAATCAGGAGGAGTAATTCCAATAGGTCTTCCTTTATATGTTGCTTGGCCTTTTCCTTTGCTGCTCTTAATATTCTTTCTTTATTCTGTAGTGTGCTGTTTTGATTATTATGTGGTGAGGGAACTTTTTTTATTTTGTGGTCCACTCTATTTGGTGTTTTATAAGTTTCTTGTATTCATTAGCATGCCCTTCTTTAGGTTTGGGAAGTTTTCTTTTATGATTTTGTTGGATACATCCTCTGTACCTTTCCATTGGGTTTCTTCACCTTCTTTTATACCTATTATTCTTAGGTTTGACCTTTTCACGGTGACCCATATTTCCTGGGTATTTTGTGTTAAGGATTTGTTGGACTTAAGATTTTCTTTGGTCAATGAATCTATTTCTCCTAGTGTATCTTCAATGCCTGGGATTCTCTCTTCCATCTCTTGTATTCTGTTGGTTATGCTTGCATCTGTAGTTCCTGATCATTTACCCAGTATTTCTGTTTCCAGCTTTCTCTCAGACTGTTTTTTTTTTTTTTTTTATTGTCTCTATTTCAGCTTTCAAACCTTGCACTGTTTGGATTATTTATTGCAATTTTTGGTTTGTCTTGTCTTCCTTTTCTGTTTCATCTATGTTGGAATGTTCAGGTCTTGCTGGTGTAGAGTCCCTAGAATCTGGTGGCGTCATACTGGTTTTTCTGTTGTTAATGTGTTCTTATATTATCTGGCATCATACTGGTTTTTCTGTTGTTAATGTGTTCTTATATTATCGTCTTCCCATCCCTTCTTCCAGTGGGTGCAGGTGGGACCTCTTCCTCTTCCTGTGGGTAGGGTCCAAAGTTCTCTTCCAGTCGTTGCAAGAAAGTCTGATACTCTGATGGGTCTCACGATGGGTGCAGGTGGGTCTGAGAGACTTCCTCTCCAGATGGGTTGAAGCAGGGCTCGCACTGCCGTATTAACATACTCTGGTTTGGATGGCTTGATCAGCCTAGGTTGAATCAATCTCCCTCTCTCCTGAGGGGAGGGGTGGGCGAGACTAACACAGCAATGTCAGGAGACTCTGGATTGCTTAATCTGCCGGAGTGAGCCAACCTGCCTGTAGTCGCCAGGCCTGGAGATCCCAAAGAGGGCAAGGGGAAGTAGGGCCTGAGACATGGGCCCAAGCTCACATCTTCTCTGGCGCGGGCGGAACTAGTACCATAGTTGTATCCTTTTATACTTGTACCTTGACCTAAACTTTGTGGTGTGCATCTATAGAATGATAACAATAGTATTTCCCCCACAGTGTGCTATATATAATATATGTAATTGGCATATACAAGGTGTTCATAACAGAACCTATCACACAGTAATCTATGTTAGCAACTGTTGTTAGCAGCAGTAATCAGATATAACTATTATCTATGAAGGGGATTGATGGATATTTTGTGTTATGGGTAATAATTGAATAATTGAATGCTATGTCTTTTACTGTTTACAGTATCTCTGTCTCGGCTGGTCAGTGCTCTTCCAGGGTGACTGCTGCACATTTTGAACCTTTTTTCTTTTTGTGCTCTCCATTCCTATTAGCATCAAACTTCGCTCCGGGCTCATCCTGTATTTTCCCTGCCTAGCTCTGGAGTCAGACAGTTTTTTTGAGGATATCTTGATTCCTTCTACGGAGAATGCTATAAGAGATCAAGGAGTAAGTTCTGGATGAGTCACTGTATGTTATTTCAGAGACTTCTGCTAGCACATCAGCATTTGCTAAATGAATCATTGAGCTGAGTTGGTTTGGGGGTCACCATTCGGCAGGGTATAGAATAATGACATCAAGTCTGAGGCAAACAAAATGTATGTACTGACTGGAGCCTGATTATGCCCCAAAGAATGCCCTGGAGAAGGGAGTCAGTAGAAGAGATGGAGGGTATTTGTATAGATAGTATGAGACGAAGATTTTATAGTGAGTAACAGTCAAATGATTCCTGACTTGTTTAGAACTATTTAGTCTTTCCTTGTGTTTTTAGATACTTACTACTATGAAACAAATTGTTCCAGAGCTGACTAGTTTATGGGATGATAATTGTTTATCACTATCTTGTTTAGAGTGGGTTAATGGTGTGGGAAAAGTCTCTAGAGTCTTTCCATAAAGTTTAATTATGGGTAAGTACTATAGGCTCTTAATTTGTTGGGTTCAGATAAATACATGTTTCCTCATTTCCTTCCTTCCTGTAGTCTTAGAGTTTCTGCATGCATTCCTTCCATGTGGCTAGTTCAGCTTCCCCATCACAAGGTGCTCTCAGAATGGTTGGTCTGTTCACTAGTAACTAAAGGCCCCAGGGAAGGCCTCCCACTGCAGGAAGGGGGGGGGTAGACTCCTACCTTTTCTGACCTTTTGTAACTTTGCAATGTATCTGTACAGGAACTTGTTGGTTACAAGTGAGTCATGGATGGCTGCAATTCAAGGAAGAGGGCAGACTCATCTATTGAGTGGTGGAACGTCATCCTGTGTTATGTGGGGAAATCTTGTTTTGGTCATCTTTGGGGGGGGAGTTCTGCCCCAAGTTAACCCACACTTCCCAAACTTATAGCATTTGGAAATGTTTCCTGGACTCATAAAAGCTGGAAGGTGATGCCCTAAAAATAAGCAATTGCTACCCATTGTCATTTTCTAGCCCCCTTTCTCTATTTTCACTCTCAATTCCTTTCCTCTCCACACTTATTCTTCTGCTTCTTTGTTAAATTTTTGTTTTCTATTTATTAGCATAGGGATTTTGGCACGGGACTGCAACACAAGTTGTAGTAGGTTTTGATGGTAAAAGCCTGGAGTCAGATATAGGGAAAAGGCCGAGAGATCAGAGAAAAGGAGCAAGCTGAAGCCACCATTACCTCACTAACTTCCCAGGGGAAAAAAGACCAAGTTCCTGTTTCCTCCCACCTATATTCCTTTCTCTGCCCAGCCATCTCACTTCCTGTCTGTACTGACCTCCGGACCTCTGTGGTTAGCTGGTGGTAAGCCCCACCCTCTGCTCTTCAGACTTGCTTTATTTGTACAAAAACAAACAAACAAACAAACAAACAAACAAACAAAGGTAGCACCACACAGGCCTTTAAAGTCAGCACTTAGGAGGCAGAGGCAAGTGAATCTCTATGAGTTCAAGGGCAGTGTGGTCTACATATCAAGTTCTAGGCTAGCCAGGGTTACTTAGCAAGAGCCTGTCTCAAAACAAAACACCCAAAATGAGAACATACAATAAAAATAAAAATAAAAATGCTGTTTGCACTAAGTATGGTTTAAACATTCCAAGTAAAGAAAGAATAAGATGAAAGAAAAAAAAAAAAAAAAAAAAAAAAAAGATACAAGTGAAACACAGACCAGCACCAGGACAATTGGACAATGGTGGGATAAACAGGGACACAGTACGTGGGAGCGCACAGGGGGAACTGGAAGAAGTTTTAGAGCGAGCGAATGTGAGAAGAAAGAAGAATGCAGAGCCGTACTGAAGGAGAGGTGGCTATGGCTTAGGGGCATCCTTAAAACACTAAACGTTCATATAGGGGGGCTCCATAGCACTTGTCAGACCTGTAGTGCATCATGTGCCCAAAAAGACACCTCCCAGACACATGTTAAATAGCCTTCTGGTTCTGGAAAACTTGCTCATAACCCCATTCTGGTGTGAACATGCAGGACTCTGGCAACTTGACACCACTCATTCGTTACTATAAATTATGGGGCCTTTTGTCCGTACTCTTGCACTCTTGATCTTGGTCCTGTGGATTATTACAGGGTTCCTTTCCTTGAGAGAGACATACACACACTAGCGGACTTTTGGTCTTTAGTTATTTCAGTTTGTGAACGGAAACAACTGGGCTTCGTAAAGGCTATGAGCTAATTTTCTACGCAGCCGCTAGATGGCGACCCCGCCTAAAGAACACACCGACAGGCTTGCACCTTCCAGTCAGTCCTGTCCTCTACCAAATGCAAATATCATTTTCACTCCAGGCAAACCCCACCCCAGTCTATGCAGAAAAGCTTCGTAAATTCGTTTCGTCTGGGGACACACAGCTTCAGTAATTTTCATATTCTTACACAGACACTGCCCCATCTCTTACATTAAATAGCTATAGGCTCGCCCCTCTTTCCACCCCTTACTACATTTTCTAGCTGAATGTCACAATAGCTTCCTCATTATCTCCATTTCTCCATCTTTCTGTGCTGTCTCTTCTTTGAAGAGCTGTTTGTTCCTTGGTAGGATTTTCTTTTGTCCCAGCAATTTATTATGAATTATAAACGTACTTTTGGAACACCATAAATGTAATGCTATGGTTTGTAATTCAGAATATGTCTCTGCCCTAACAATGTATCATAGGCTACTATAAATAAAATATGCAAAGGAATATTGGAAACACATGTAATGCTGGTGGTATGGACTTTTGAACACAAACAGGCAGTAAACACATTCAGACGGGTCTGAAACTAGCTAGCCCCTCTCTCTGGAGGTGGAGTCCCCCCCCCCCCCCCCCCCCGGCTGATTTTTCCATGGTGGGTCAGGTTCTTTATTTATTCTGAGGATTACTGGACAAGTAAAAAGACCATTTATGAACCTAATGTAGATCAACTAAATGAACGATAAACTCACACGTGTATTTGCACATGTAGCCTCAAACTTGAGATATATAGGCTGACTAATCATTCACAGGTTTTGCTTGGCTCATTTTCTTTGTCTGTAAAAAAGCTACAGATTTGCATTTAACAAAGAATGACTTGTTTCTACCTCAGCTAGATGGAACATTGAGCTAGATTATGTTAGCCTTGAGAAAGTTAGACACTGAATAGCCTCGGGAGTTTGCCTTTTGGGGCTGGTGAAGGTCAAGGCTGCTTGAAGAAAAGTCAGTAAGTTTTCTCCAGTGTCCTCAGCACTGGCTTAGGTGTCCTGCCATTGTTTAGATTCCCTTTGTCTCTGCATCGTTTACATCTTGAACAGAGGATGTTTGTCAGTCCGCCTTTTTGCCCATATGCTGTTTTCCACCCCCCAAAACACTCTCATCTTGACGGGAAAGAGATACCAGCCACAGCTCAGGAACACAGATTTAATTTCCCTCAAACTCCATATGATAACAGTTTCACTAAATTTCATAGTTAAAAGAAAAACAACACGTTTTGAATGCATTGACAGAACGCCAGGTAGCTAGATTACTGTAAAACGGGGGAACCAGTTGTAGGTCAAAAGGGCCAGCTGACCAGATTTTTGCTTGATGGAAGTCCTGATCCATGAAGTTAATACATCTCAAAGGGTTTCACCTCACAGTCACAAAGATGCTAGGTCTGACACAGAGTTGGGCAAACAATGACTACTAAGGAGGTTAAAGACAGCCCAGGCTAATTATAACTAGGCTCTGGACCTGTAACATCCCCACCTCCGTGACCATTGATTTCTAATAGTCAATTGACCTTACAGAAGACTCAGTGTAAGGTTCATTTTATTTCTGGGAATTTTGGTTCATATTGTCAAAGACTAGAAGGAGAACATTGTATTGCCATCTGGCTGACTGGTCCAGGGGTAACTGTACCAGTATTGACCAATTCTCATAAAAAATAAATTTAAAGCATGGGAATTTATACAGGTAATTGAATCCAAGGAATAGTAGAACTGTGAAATCTCAGAGGGCAATCAGGCAAATGAGAGATTTACAGGGGTTAGAGGTCATTATTCTCACTAGACTATAAGAGATCAAGGAAAGAGATAGTATTTGAGCTCACTCAGGAACTGACAGACATGGCACACTTGAAGGCCTGGCTTCCGTAACCTGGGCCACAGAAAAAGACATTCTCTTGCTGAAATGTTCAAGGCAGAGCAGGAGGGAGTAAGTATGGCTTTCTGGGGGCTTACCAGTTGTCCAATAATGAAGTCTTCCATGGGCCACATTCACCAGAAAGTAGCTGATGGGAGCTTGGGAAATTCTTCCTACAGAGACTGCCCTGGGTACAAAGAAAAGAACAGTGTTGGACCTGTAGCCTGAGGCTCCAGATTTACAGTTCTGCTTTACCACTCACGAATCATATTACCCTAGGCAAGTGGCCTTATCATTGCCCATCACAAATTCCTCAGCTTCTGTACAGGGAGGTAGCAAAGCTATTGAGGTTTGGGAGCTTGCTCTTAGCACAGTGTCCATTGCCTGTTTTAGAGTTTTCCTCTTACCATTTTAAGCTGAAAACAGTCCTTTAAGTCAGAAATTATGGCGCTATTTCTTGTACCTCTGGGATGCTTTCTAGGGCCCTACTCACCAAAGTCTGAGCAGAACCTACTTCCCAAGACATCCAAGCATCAATAAGTATAGTGGTGTTTTGAATGAGACTGTCCCTGATACGCTTGGTCCTTAGTGGATGGGATGTTTGGCCAGGCT
This sequence comes from Phodopus roborovskii, assembly GCF_943737965.1. Lineage (NCBI taxonomy): Eukaryota > Metazoa > Chordata > Mammalia > Rodentia > Cricetidae > Phodopus > Phodopus roborovskii. The sequence goes on along the minus strand of NW_026126417.1, from coordinate 5,333,065 downwards.
TAGCTGGTGAGTTCCTGCTGGAAGAAGCATGCCACTGCAAGTGGGTGTTGAGAGTTGAAAGCCCCACGCCCTTCCAGCCTCTGCTTCATGCTTGGAGTTGAGGTTGAGACCTCTCCGCTCCCCAAACAGATATCAACATTTATTTCACTCAGAAAATGAACTTCTTTTGTAAAAACTAGAAATTAGTGGTCCTTGGGGACACTCCTTCCTAATTAGAATGGGACAATTCATCCACTTCTCCTTTTCATGGCAAGATGTGTCTTTACAGGTGCAAATACAATATACCAACTGCTTCCAATGGGACCAGGATAAAAAGCTACTTTAAAACCTCTTTCTTAACTTACAATATGTCTGTGCATATCAATTCCTAGAGCTTTTCTTTTAAAAACATTGTTGTTAACTTACATTATTAATATATGTAAAATATATTATGTAATATATGTAAAAAGAGGTAGGCAAAGTGTTACTGGAGCATAGTTCTAAGGTCTAGTCCTGTGTCACTGGAATGTTTCTTCATATCTTCTCCACATGATTCTATTTTTAAATTTAATTAAAAAATTCTCCATATGCTTCAAACTTGTATCTTATAGGTAACAACTATGACAACTATGACAGCTCTTACTTGATACTCTCTTTATCTCTTTGACTAGAGAAAAATTCTAAAGCAATTAAAATAAGAACATGAGATGATAAGTGATATAGAATTATGACAAGAAAAATGGAGTTTTGAAGAAATATACATGATCAATGAAGAGGTGACAAAAATGGACAGTAACAGAACAAAGGAGTAAAAGGGACTCATGGTGTATCTAGCTGACATGATTTTAAAGTAAGTGCTAGTTTAAGTTCACAGAATGAAACCAATTAAAGAGAAAGTGATGTTGGCAGTGGGAAGAGTTTCATGCCTTGTTCCATGATGTCAAAACAATTTTGGCTTTACTGGCCAAGCCAGACTTGTAAACTCTAACGACCCTAGCAAAATCTGTAGAAAGAACTGCAGTGCAGAAGGCCTCACTGCTGTGAGGGAAAGGGTGGGAGCCAGCCTAAATCCATTTTCCTTAAAGCCTCTTAGATGTCAGCATTCAAGGAACAGATCACTGTACAGTAGATGGTCCCTTAGAAAAAATGCTGAGTCCAGTCTCCTTTCTATAGGTCTGAAAAGTTAGATGGATTTTGAAGAAAAGTTGGAATTTCAATGATGTGGTAGAGAGAGATGGAATTATGGGGCCCATTTATTTATCTATCTGTCTGTCTATCTATCTATCTATCTATCTATCTATCTATCTATCTATCTATCTATTTATTTATTTAATATAACCAAGTCCATTTAAATGAAAACAAACATTTATAGACAATATTTGGGAATTTGGGCTTTCCAAACTACTTCCTGCTGGTAAGGGGCGCTGTCATGGGGGATTCTAAGAAGATTCAGAAATCCTGGCTGTAGTCTTGAAGGCTGCTTTGTCCAGCTGTTTTGAATGTAGGATCACCTGGTACTGTTTCAGGTGGTCTGGCTTGATCAAACCACATTAGTCTGGAAGGAATCCACATCTTTTCATTTTCTGTGGAAACAAAAATAGAAATCCTTTTCCCCAGTATCTTGTCCTTGAACTTAAATTTTGGAGTCAAAGCATTGTTTTTAAATTTAATTTATTATTTTACATGTCGATCCCAGTTCCCTTTCCCTCCCTCCTTTTCTCTTTCCCTCCCTTCTTCCCTCCCTCCTTCCCTCCCTTTTACCCTCTTTGCCCTCTCACATGCACCCTAACCACCCTCCCCTCCCATCCCCCCCACCCCAATTCCATATGTAGGGGAATGCCATCCAGTTGGGGTCATGTAGATCTGACAGGTCATGTGAAGTAGGGCCTAGGGCTTCTCTCCTGTCTCTAGATTAAGGCAGTTATCCCTCCATGGGGGATATGTTCGCAAAGTCCTTTTGTGCACCAGGGATACATCCTGGCTCCACTGTCTGAGGTCCCTTAGACTGCTCAGTCCTTCTGGCTGAGACTCATATTCAGGGGGGCCTGAGTCAGTCCCATGCTGGCTTCCCAGCTATCAGTCTGGTGGCCCGTTAGCTCCTCCTTGTTCAGGTAAGCTGTCTCTGTGTGTTTCTGCCGCCTGGTCTTGTCCTCTCCATCTGCATCTGGGTTCTAGTTCGACTCAGTGTTTATGTATGGGTGTTTGCTCCTGTTTCCAAAAGGCATTAGTTGAGGGCTCCATGGATGAGTTAGTTGTTGATCTCACTCTCCAGGAAGGGCATTTATGGTAGCCTTTCCATGGAAGCTCAAATTGTTAGTTGGCAGCAGTCTTGTAGTTCTCTAGACCTTTCTTTGTGTTCAATTTTATCTTCAAACCAATATTGGCTCCCTCTTTTATGTTCTCTCTCTCTCTCTCTCTCTCTCTCTCTCTCTCTCTCTCTCTCTCTCTGTCTTTCCTGTCTTCTATTCCTAACCAGGCTCAATCTTCCTGGTCGCACATGTTTTCCTTTCCTCTCCCTCATTTTCTCCTACTTCTCTCTCCATTCGCTGCCCCCCTCCACTTCCCCTGAGCTTTGTCCCTTCCCAGTTCTGTGAGGGACTTTATATGAATCTCTTAGAATCCACCTTGTATCCTAGTTCCTCTGGTGGTGTGAATTATAGGCTGGTGATCCTTTGATCTAGGTCTAAAATCCATATATGAGTGAGAACATACTGTGTTCCTCTTTTTGTGACTGGGTTACCTCTTTCAGGATGGTTTCAAGTAACATCCACTTGCCTGCGAAATTCAAGATACCATTATTTTTTTCTGCAGAGTAGTATTCCATTGTGTAGATGTGCCACCTCTTCATTAACCATTCTTCAATTGAGGGGCATCTAGGTTGCTTCCAGGTTCTTGCTATTACAAATAGTGCTGCTATGAACATAGTTGAACAGATGTCTTTGTTGCATGGATGTGAATCCTTTGGGTATATGCCTAAGAGGGTTATTGCCGGGTCCTGTGGTCAACCAATTCCCATTTTCCTGAGGAACCGCCATACTGATCTCCAAAATAGCTGTATGAGTTTGCACTCCCACCAGCAGTGGAGGAGTATTCCCATGGGGCCCTTTCTTGGCAGCACATTCTGATAAGGAGGTCCATCCAAGGAAAGATCTCACCCTCTAATTACTTGAGAAATCTCTTCCTTAAACTTTTGGCTTAAGAATTGATACAGGTATGTTTAATCTGTTCTGGAAGGTCATTTATTTCCCTTGGAACTATTATTCCTTAGTTTTCTGGGGGGTTATTTGTATTCTGTCATGTGTATATACGTATATGTACATATGCTTCCATATGAGTGTGGATGCCAGAAGTCAATATATATGACTTCTTGAATTGCTCTCCACATTATTATTTTTTTTAAGATTTACTTTATTTTTAGTTATGGATGTTCTCATGTATCTCTGTGTATGTGAATGTAGGTGTCCATGGAAGCCAGAGATATTGAATCTCCCTGGGGCTGGAGTTACAGTTGGCTACTTTCCTGATATAGGTCCTAGAATCAAACTCCAGTCCTCTGTAAGAGTATTGCAAGCTTTTAACTCCTGAGCTGTTTCTCTAGCCCTCCACTTTACTTTCTGAGACAGGGTTTCTCACTGAACCTGGAGCTCACTGATTTGGTTAGATTGGTTGGCCAGCAAGCCCCACATCCTTCTGTATCTTTTTGGCTAGTTGTAAGATGACAGGCACCTAGTACTGTGCTCCACTTTCATACAAATGCTGGAAATCAAACTTATGTCCTCATGTTTGCATAGCAAGTACTTATCCAGCTTCCCCAGACCCTGTTTGAATGAGTTGAGCTTCACATATGAAATGAGATAATGGCTTCTCATTAAGGATGTAGGAAACATTGTTTATCTGGGGTGAATCAAGGTAGATGCACAGGGAATGGTAGGGAGATGGTACTTCTGTAGTAACTTATTGGGTTTGTTGAATAGCTGGGGAAGCAGGAAAAGAGGAAGAGAAGGACAGATTGGACCAGAGTCTTAGGTTGGCTCTGTTTCCTGTTGGTTTCTGGGTGGCTCTTTTTAGAAAGAGGACATACTACCAAGCTTGTGATGTGAGTCAAGGCATCTATGGTAGGACTCTCTAAAGACCTTTACAGTTAGGCTAGGTCCAAATGAAGGAGTTTATTATTTTCCTACTGCTATTGTGACAAGCATAAGTTTAATGACTTTAACCAAAACAAATATAGCATCTTACAGATCTGGCTACCAAAAGTTTGAAATAAGTCTTGTAGGACCCACATCAAGGCATATAAGTTCCTTCTTTAAGATCACAGCAGCTGTATTTCTTGTCTTTTCCCAGGTGCTGCTTATATTTCCTGGCTCTTAGCATCTTTCTTCATCTTTGATGTCAGTAAGAATATTTTCCACACTTTGCTTTTTTTTTTCTTTTCTTTTTGTCAAATTGACACAAGCTAGAGTTATTTGCAAGGAAGAATCTTAGTTGTGAAAATTCCTCCCTCCTATTGCCTGTAGAGAATTTTCTTTATTTATACTTGATGTAGATAGTCCTAGCTCACAGGAGGGTGGTGCCACTCCAGTGCACTCCTGAATCTTATAACAAAGCAGCCTGAGAAACCATGAGGAATACACTGGTAATGGTACTCATTATGGCCTCTGCTTCAGTTCTTGCCCCAAGATTCCTGCCTTGAGTTCCTGTCCTAGACTTCCCTCAGTGATAGAGTAGCCTGAGAGTTGCAAGCTGAAATAAACCCCTTTTTTCCCTCAAGTTACTTTTGATCCTGGAGCCTTATCACAGCAATAGAAAACCTAACTAAGCCACATCCACAGAATGGTTCATTCTTCCCAACAGTGTTCTTGATGGACCACACATGCCGATGCTCTCTCTCCAGCTCTGGTTCTGACCACTTGTCTGGTGGGATCTACACACATATGCTGCCTTGTGGCTTTGCTAAATGATGAGTGTTTGAGGGAGTGGCTTTAGGACTAGCTGGAGAACATATTTTCTCTTTCAAGTCTTACCAGCTTGGGCCTCTGGGTGGTCAGAAAAGAGGTTTCAGGGTGCATGAAAACCATGTAGTATCAGACAGTTTCTTTCAGCAAATGTTTACTTACTGAGTACAGAATATGGCCCTTGGCAGCACACCTCACTCACTGGTAAGACTCACTACTCTAAGTATCTTTGACTTCATTATCCACTGTTTTTCATCACCTTTATTAGAACCTAAGCTGTTCTATCACACAGAATTTTACTAAGTTCTGTTGCTCAATCTCTTCCATGTTGATGGTGAAATTCTCAAACATTTTTGGCAGTTTTAAGGATAGATATGACATTCAACTTTAGCTTATTGTGTGAAGAGAAGATGGCAAATTATGGACCTCTGTTTCTTTACAAACAGTATTTTATTGCAACACAACTACACACATTCACTTACTTTATTGTCTTTTGGTTATTTTGTGCACTAGACAGCAGGGTTGAATGGCTGTGATGGGCTTTACTGGTCATAATTTGGATTTAAATATTTACAGTCTATCCCTTGCAGAAAAAAATTATTATCTTTTGGACAGATAGACAGCAGCTATGTGTTATCATGACAGTATCCCAATAGCTCTGGAAAAAGATAGTATTTTTGGAGCATTCCACATTCCCAAATTCATGCCTTTAAAGGGGCTGTAGAGCGTATGAAGTATTCATCAGTGTGTCACTGGGAACCTGTTCTCCTGGACTTTATGTTCCTTTTTGTCCTTAAAATTGATTTGGGGGTTTTCTGGTCACCCATGAAAATAATTACTGAAGTGGGCATTCTAACAATATCTAGAATTTAGATTCTTGGTGTGGGCCATTTTGCCTTCCTTCTTAAGTCTCTCACTCTTCCTGCTGATGCTTTAGGTATAGTGTTTGGGTCTCTATCATTCATAAAGTTTTTATTTCATATCAGTATTTTATCAGTATTTCCTATAACTTCTCCAGTCCTTTCTGATTCCAAGTCATCAGGGAATTAATTTCTCCAAAGAAATCTAGAGACCTACAAAATATCTCAAATTCTAATTTTATTCCTCTGGGTGGGAGCTTCTAAACCATGGCTGCAGTTTGAAATGAGCACTGAATGAAAATGAATGTAAAAGCAACAACTGATTACCTTAGAATTGCACTGCCTTCTTTGTATTGCACTGCCTTCTTTGTGTGACTGAGCAGTTTGGATTACATTCTGATAAAATATGTTTTAAGTAAGATGGTGGTTTTAAGAAAGAGAGTGACAGGGTGAGCAATCAGGATATTTGATGCATAGTAGTACACTACTAACTCTGGAAGCAGCTACAATTGGTGGATATACATAAACATAGTTAAAGTCAATTAAAGATAATCGTCTCTTCAACTCTGGTACCTTTTGGGGAATGAAAGAACCAGGATTGCATGGTGCATACTAAATATTTGCTACTAGGGTAATGAGTGAAGGACAATGGACAAATACTGGGATTAGTATTAGAGCAACAGAAAAATAGAGGAAGGGAAAGACACTAGAAAAGGGGTTTGGGGACAATTACAGTAAATGGAGTTTAAAGGTCACTCATGTTATAACCTTTTTCCTTTTGGAAGTTTCTAGGATACCCCTGACCAACAAGTTGAAAAGAGGTTTCCTATATCTAATACCAACCTATTGCCATTGCCCTTGGTTACCTCCCAGAAATTGAAGGCAAGGCTCTGCTGCTGTAGACACCACACATTTTGCTATAGAATGCATAGCATAGTTAAAGTAGCCCAAGAAAGAATGGGGCATGAGGCAAAGAGAAAGTGAAGTAGAAATAAAACTTAAATTTTTGGGTTGTGGCTAAGAAAAGTAGTGGACCGAACAGAATAGAAAGGGTGCAGAAACTGAGAGAAAAATCTGAAAAGTCCAAATAAACAATATTTGTTCTTGAGTTCATTTTTTAAAAAATTCAGAGTTAAAGTAACACAGAGTAAAATAAAATGTATTACCATGCCAGCTTCTATTTCTTCCTTGCTGGGATTCTTGTTGGATTCCTCCCCTTCCTGAAATGTCTTATAGAGCAGATCTTTTGTTTGTGTTTCCAGATTGTATTAGTCAGGGTTCTCTAGAGTCACAGAATTTACGGAATGAATAACTCTCTCTCTCTCTGTGTATCTGTCGCCCATTGTTCTTTTATAGGCTTTCAGTAGAAGGTGTGGCCCAGATTAAAGGTGTGTCTTCTGCTTCAAGAACTGGATCAAAGGCATGTTGTCTTCTTGCTATAAGATCCAGATCACAGGTGTGTCCTCCATTTCTGGATTATAGTTCATTCCAGATACAATCAAGTAGACAACCAAGAGTAGCCGTCACATAGATCAAACCCATTAGATAGATCTTTGGATGCAAAGAGTTTCTATGGAGTCCCAACAGGCTGCTGGTGAGGCTGAGTTCCTGGTAGGTATCAGCAGGAGTCAGAACATCTTAGCATTCTAGTGATACTTTGGAGTATGACTGTTTTGTTCCCCCATATGCCTGATGGGATAGTCACCTTTTTTCCACAAGAATGTTAATGTTTAAGGCCATCTCAGGGTTTTCTGGGCACATTCAGTGTACCTGTGCTTTGGGGGGGGCGGTTTGCTTGTGCCCATGGTATTCAGTTGATTTGTTCCATAAAGTCCCAGTTCAGGTCAGTTCACAGGAATTATTCATACCATTCTGTGGTTCTTTGTATTATGCTCTTGTGGGTATTGGATGAGCTTTGGCCTTTGAAATGTGGTTTAGAGTTTCTATCTTCCCAGACTTCTTCCTAGCAGTTTCTCTTCCTTCTAACCACAGTACTTTAGGCATTAATACAATATGGCTGCCACTGGGTAATTTCCTGGCACCTATCCACTTTGTGGATCTTTCAAGATTAATTTTGGTTTAATTAACTACTTAATTACTTAACTTTTTCACTGTCTTTGCTTCTGAAGTTTCCTTTTCTCTTTTGTTTGAGAACCCAGAATTGTAAGGAGTATGGTTTTTCTGACCGCCGCTAGTCTTGTCACGCTGCCGCGCCAACCCCAATTAACACACAGAGACTCTGTATTTGATATAATTCTGTTGGCCAGGTACTTGTTTCTTATCGGCTAGCTCTGTCTTAAGTATTAACCCATTTCTATGTATTTCCACGTGGTCTTCTTACCGAGGAAAGGGGCCAGCATCTCGTCTCCCTAGTCTCTCCATCTTGGCTCCTCCTTACTACTTCCTATTTCCTCCTTGTCTCCTAGTCTCACCTATCTTGCTTTCCTATTGGCCAACAGTGATTTATTCATTAACCAGTATGAGAAACATATACAAAATGACATCTCCCATCTTTGGGTTCGTTTTAGTTATTTAGGGTTGGGTATGGAAGGTGATGCTTACACTCGGGTTTATCTTTTAGACAGTAATAGGGAATGGTTGGGAAAGGTATGGTTTAGATGGGATATAGGTAGATTAGCCTATTTTCTTATGAATTTGTGTAAGAATGAGATAGTATTTTACAACTTACATTGTTATGTATTCTTATATGTGGTAAGCTATGCAAAATTAAGTTTATATTTTGTTATATTGTGTGAAATCTTTCCACTTACGATGTTTTATGCACATTATTTTTTTTTTTTACCATATTCTATGTATGTATACTTTTCTTGTATTCAAGACATTTTGTATACTGATACAATTTGGGATATTTATCATGCTGCCCTTTATAGTTCTACCTCTTGTCTTGACATTTCTACTCTACCTCTATTTTAGGGATTTACATGTAGGTATATGTATATAGTTATATTGTTTAAGTATTTGTTCCTGCTTTACTCAGGGAAGTTTTAATCAGTTTTTTAGCTAAGTTCCTGAATATTACAGATCTTCACTCATGTTTCCTGTACCTATGAGAACCCCAGGTGATACACATCATTGATAAAGTTTGGAAAACTCTGTTATATAACATTAGCATAGCTTCACACTCAGTGTAAGGACTGAATATACTACTTACAATGACAGAGGTTGCAGAGGAAGGGAAGGCATGAGATTGAGAAGGGTATATGAGACTAGAGATGAGACAGGACAAGGCTACTAAAAGACTAAATGCATTCCATATTATAGAACTTGTATTTTATCTTAAAAAAGAAAAGTTGTTTAAAGGTCTAACGCAGGTCATTGACCTGTCACCCATTTTTAAAAGTTCCATGTGTCTTCATTGAAGAGAGAGTTGTAAGTGAATTGTATTAAAAGCCAAAACTCTACTTATAAGGTTTCTTCAGGAAGCTAGGTGAAATAAAATCAAGAAATGAATTCAAATGCTGAGAAATGGAGTAGAGAGATATTGGAGGTTTAAATGGAGACTTGGCCCACAGTATATAAGCATGAGGGAGTTATTTAGGCTCCCCCTCAGGTCAGGTTAGAAGAAAGTGTTATGTAGAAGGAAAGAATGACAGAGTGACAGGTGTCCAGTGAGAAATAATTACATTTTGAATGAACTGAACTCAAGTCATTCCTGTCTAAGTCCATTTGGTAGTTAGGGATTAAACACATGGAGCTTGCTTGGGACAGAGGTTTCGATTGGAGATCTATGTGTAGAAACCATATAGATGAGATGGTAGCTGAAATCATCACTTTTCCTCATGACATGTAGTGGTGTGACTAAAATTAAAATCCTAATTATTTGACAATAAACTAATGCTAATGGCCTAGCTTATAGAATCAGTTAAAGGAAGAGAAAATTCAGTGTAGGCTAATTAAACAAAACAAAACAAAAACAATAAAACAACCAGATTAACATCTTATATATTGTTTTTTTGTCTCCAAAAGATAGTTTTCTAAGTTACCACCCTATAGCCTTATACTTTCCCTCTGGCTAAATATTCCTGCTCTGGAAGGGAGAGATAGAAAGACTGGATGCAGTTGCAAGCAGTTTTAGAGTGTTATATACTAGATGACATATTGTGGGCTATAGCAGTTGGTTCTGAGTGGAGATGATTAGGTTTCCTGGATACAGTCATCTAAAGAATTGACTACCCTCCAAATTCTTAATAGACTTGATGTAACTTGGATTAGATTTCACCCTTATTGGCAATAGAGATGCTTGCTGTATTCCATTTTTCTGCTTTGACTGGGAGAATGCTAACTACTTGACCAGTTAATTGGAATGAATCCACAGGTCACCAAAGTGACATATCACATGGTCCCCTCATCCATCTCTATTTCTTCTTCCAGCCAACCACTAAAAGGTGAGTAAATGAATATTGGTAGAGGAAATTTAAGAGAAAGAAATTATATACAAAGCTAATCATCACTGACAGGAATTTTTCTCCTGGAGACTATGAAACAGAAGAGATTTTATATTTATTAAGTCCGTGTGTTGAACATCATCTGGGAGACAGAGGCGAACAAAATGTTCTTGCAATTGAAATATCATGTGGTTGGACTTTACAGCTTACTGTAGACTTCTGAGCCTCTGCACGTTTTTTCCAGCTATCAGAAATACCCCTTCTTATTAATTTTTATGTCTAAAAATTCCCATTCTACCTTCAAATTTCAGTTCAAGATTGGCCAACAAGATGGGGCGTAAGATCTTCCATTCATTTCCATCGAAGTACAATACTCTTGCAGCCATCATTGACCACGGTGCCCTTCTGAGAAGTTTAGAAACCATGTAGAAGATAGCAAAGTCCCAGCGGACCTCAAGGCCAATTGGAGCTATGTTGATTTAAATCAGATAACACAGTTGCCAACTATGGCTCTAGCCACAGAACCAGAAACAAATCTGTTGGATCCCTGCACTGGGGAGACCCCCCACTTGAATCCTGGGATGCAAAGATCATCCTGAAAACCACGGAAATCAGCAAAACAGCAAGAGGCTTTTTATTCCAGCCGGCTGGGGCTCAACTTGTACCACACAAAGGAGGAGGAGTGAACCCAGAGCCCAATTTTACATGAGCTTATAAAGACAAACAAAACAAAACAAAACAAAACAAAACAAAACAAAACAAAAAACCCGCAAGCCGGGGAGGGGGTCTGGGGTTAGGGGCTAGCAAGCTCCTGATTGGTTGGGCCCAGGTGGCTGATTTTTGGCCAGGCTCATGCTCCTTATCTGGCAACTGCATCTGAGTTTCTATGAAATGTTTTGCAAGCCCATCCTTCGGGTCCTTCCTGGTCAGGAATACATGTTCTCAGGCTATTCTGGGACCTAGGGCAACTGAAAATTTTCCATTTTAACAAATCCATCATCCTGTGGATTCAGATATGGACCTATGTGACCTTGAATCTGCCATGAATATCATTTGCAATTGGTTTCTGTCTCCGATATATTAAGTAATAGGCCTGTCAAACTTGATCTCACTTGAGGATTCTGAAATGGCTTCAGATGTAGCTCCAGCTTTGTCTATGCAGTGACCCAACAAGAGACACACTTGCCCTGCTCTTGGGTATAGATTTGCTCATCTCAGAGTTCCATAGTCTATCCTGAAATAGTTTTCCTACTTAGCTTCCCAATGCAGAAATAACCATCAACAATTTCAGCAAAGTGGCAGAATAGAAAATCAACGAAAAAATCAGTAGTCTTTCTATACACCGGCAACAAACACATGGAGATAGATATGGACACACTCAAAGATAATAAAATACCTTGGAATAAACTTAATGAGGTGAAAGGCCTCTATAATGAAAACTCCGAATTTCCAAGGAAAGAGACAGAGGAAAAAAATTAGAAAATGGAAGGATAATTATCTCTCCCCCCCCCACCCCCATGCATCTTCAATCCTTGACGTTGAATGGTTCTGCCTCCTTGCTTAGGCACATTTAGAACCTTTCAGCAGGAGCCAGAGTTCTTTGCTCAGACCTCTTGACCCTACCTCATGAGGACTCAGTAACTGGACTCTGCTCTCTTAGGTTGGTCCTTGAAAAACATTCATTCCTCGAGAGCTGCCAAGGTGGTGGTGGGTGAACTAGGTAATAGCTTTTTGAATTTCAGATAACCAGGCATGCATAACCTCCTGCTGAGGACTTCCTGAAGCATGCCTAAGAGCTATTATCACCTGAAGTTGCCTTAGTTGCTGCTGTTGGATACTCTGGAGGAGAATAAGGATTAACAATATCACCAGTCAATGTGAGCATTTAAGAGTGGTCAGATAGCCTTTTTATGTTATGCCAAACTTTTTCAAAAAATGAAGAGTCAAAGACCATAAACTCTGCCCTTAATAAATCAATTTGTTTGGCAGGGGGCAAGGAAAGCAAGAAAGGGGAGTACATACATTACCTATCCTGGGTTAGTCCCTCCTTGATGGAATCAGGCTGATTAATGATCTGGTACACACATATTCAATGCAATACCAATAAAACTACAACAAAATTTTTCACAGAAATAGAAAAAGAAATCCTAAATTTTATATGGAACAAGAGAAGACCTTGCATGGCCAAAACGATTAGTAACATGGATTTCAAGATATATTATGGAGTTATAGTAAATAAAATCAGAATCAGAAATGTTGACGAATGGAAGAAAATAGAAGCCCCATTATACTCTAGTAAATGATTTAAATGTTACAAATATTGAATATAATAACCATAGCCATCTGATATTCTATAAAGACACTAAAAAACACACATGTGAGAAAAGAAAGCTTCTTCAACAAATAACACTGGAAAAATCTGATGTTTCCACAAAGAAAAATGAAATTGTATTTGTATGTATCACCTTTCACAAAAATTAATTCCAAGTGGAACATAGACCTCAATTTGAAACCCAAAACACTAAAACTGTCTAGCCCTGCCTGTCCCAGTACTTGTTTTATAAACCTTGAACTCACAGAGATTCCCCCCTACCTGAGTCTGCCTCCCAAGTGCTGGGGTTAAAGCATGTGCAATAATACCCAGCGTATTGGAATTTTTTAAAAAGCTGTTAAAGGAGAAAAACATAAAAGATGATAGTTTTTGTTTTTGTTTTGGCTTTTATCCTCTTGGAGAGTTATCCACATTTTTTTTAAAAGAAAATGTATGTATTTATTAATATCTTGACTGCAGTTTCTCCTCTCTTCTTTCCTTCCATTCCCGCCACAACTCTCCCCCACCCCCATCAATCCACTCCTCCTCTGTTTCTGTTCAGAAAGGAACAGGCAAGTGCTGGGACAGGCAGGGCTATACAGTGAAATGCCAGTTTCAAACTACAAAATAAACAGCACCAAAACACCCACAAACTAAAACTTCTAAAATCCATTACCAAGATCTTGCTTATTTTTATAATGGGTGTCTGATAAAGGCAAAGTTTGCTTAACCAACTGTATTCCCAGTAGAAGAGACACTATTTTCATTCTGTTTATGGAGCACTGTATCTCAATGAGAGAGGGCTTTTAATCCATTTGCAATACTCTTGGTAAACAAGGAAATAAATCTTTTACACACAGGAGTCATTCTTTATGGTAGCCAGTTTTAATACCCTCACCATGAATGAACCAATTATTTTCTTATTCTATATATAGAACCACAGCGTTATTCCGTTAGTGATAATCACTGTGGCTAGTCTTGGTGGAAACTGTTCTCATATTTTTTAAAGGTAAGCAGTGTGCCTAGAACAGTCTGAGACCCAGACTGCAGCCCTAAATTAGAAAGCTCTTCTGGCAGTTACTGCTGTGAAATTAGTCACCACAAACACCCACTTCCCAACATTTTTCCAACACCAATAGCCAGTAGCCAACACACAATGTGTGTAATGTGAACTGACAGGGAATTACACTTGCACTGAAATTGTAATTTTTGCCTAATTCCAATTTAGTTTTAAAGGTTTGAAAAACGAACAGATGGGGCTGGCAGATGTAATTAAGGGACAAAAGTATCTATTGCTTTAGAATATGTATATAATAGAAGCGTTTAACTAAACTGTTGAGGCTAATTTTTGGGAGGAAGCACCCTTATTATATATATTTTTATAACTGTTATGCTGGGAATTTTGCCTGATAATTATCAAAGGCTGAGTTTTCAGAAACTACTTTAAAGTCTGGACTCCATTTGCTTCTTCCAAAAATAATGAAACAGTGCTCCAATAAACACTTGGATTTACTTTTAAAAAGTTGTCTTAAACAGCATTCAATTCACTATTTCTTAAAGTACAAATAACAATGTCATCAATAGTAGATGACATTATTTAAGACCTTCTGAGATAGGCCTTAAAGATGTTACAATGTTTGTAACTTTTTATGGTAAGTGGCGTTGATTTTCAACTTCCGGAATCACAGGGTTTGTCTATAGGTGGTCCATGAACCACACTGCTCTGATTTCCTGGTCCAATGAAAGGATTCCCTCCTGCTGGAAGCACCTCAGCAATGTTCAATGCGCATGTGATATATACGGTATACACTCTTGCTTCATTCATTCTCTTGTTTTCCTGTAGCCCTTCAGTAGCAAAAAGAGGACCCAGAAAGAGTCTCTCCACTTTCTTTTGTTTAATCAGGGCTTGGCAAAGAGATTCCCTCTGTCAGCCCCAGGAAAACATTTCTTTCTTAGCACCTGGCCTACTTCAAGCTTTCTTTATAAACTAAATCTTTCCGGGAAGCACTGGGAATGATTGTGGTAAAACTTTTCTGCATCATCAATTCCCTGGTTTGTTATTTTTCCTTTGTGGGTAAACATATGGGCATTTGTAATGTCATAGTCATAGTGCATTGTGTACATGGTACCGAGCTGACGTTTATTGAAGGGTTGCCAAATAAACAAACAAAGCACCATTTTGGGTGCACAGATCTTTTTCATTTGTAAATTATCCAAAAATTGCAATTGCTAAGTAGAAGAGAATGAATTTTTGCGTATTTTTTTTCTTGGAAAAAGCGATGTTTCCAATGTTCATCCTGTTATGTGACCAGATATATACTTGTTATAAATATTTTCAAATAATTGAAATCAGTAGAATGAGAAGATATTCACAGTGAGTAAAACTATATATATATTCTCTCATAAAATACATCCCAACCACAGTTTATCCTCCCTCACTCTTCCTAGCCCTCTCACCCCTAAATCCACTCCTCCTCCATTTTCAAAAAAAAAAAAAAAAAAAAAAAAAAAGAGCAGACCTCCCCCTAGAGATATCTATATCTACCAAATAATGCCTTAACAATTTACAATAAGACTAGGGAAAACCCCTCATATTAAGGCTGGATGAGGCAGCCCAGTAGGAGGAAAAGGGTCTCAAGAGCAGGAAACAGAGTGAGAGACGTAACTTTCACTCCTACTTGTAAGAGTTCTAAAACAACGCTCAGTCACACATTCAGAGCATACAAGAAGAGAACTTAGCTCAGGCCCACACAGGGTCCATGATTGCTGCTTCAGTCTCTGATCCCCTATGAGCTCTGCTTGGTTGATTCTGTGGGCCATGTTGTCTTCCACTCCTCTGGCTTCTACGGTCCTTCTTCCATTTCAGGGTTTGTTTATATATAGGGTAAGTGAACATTTGAGTTAAACTTCTCATTCTCAGGAAGTTACGCTGAAAATAACTGTTGTCACTGATGCTTTGTGAACCCAATTATCACTGTGTTTTTCCCAAGAAATGTCAGTGTACTGACCCAATCGCAGAGGCTTTGAGCATACCTAGAGATGCGAGTCACAAGGTTTCTCTTTCAAAAGATTAATGTAGAGTTGCTTGTTGTACTTCAAGAGTTGCTCTGGGCTACTCATACAGAGATATGCATCTGTTTGACTGATGGTGGGACTGTGGGTACAGAAGATTCATAAAGATGGATATGGCATTTTATTAATTGTTTTTTACTGTATATTGGTGTTTTGCCATGGGTGGTGGGTCCCCTGGAACTGAAATTACAGACAGTTGTGAGCTGCCATATGGGTGCTTGGAATTGAACCCAGGTCATCTGGAAGAGCATTTAGTGCTCTCAACCATTGAGCCATCTCTCCAGCCCTGGATATGCCATTTTATTTTAGTATACATAAGTCTTATTCCCTGTTAAATATACCTATAACAAACTGCAATTCTTACCACCAAAGTTGATTTGAGAAACCCAATACACCGAAAGATCTCATACTCAGTCTACTGGTGGTGCAAAGGTAGATAGAGAAAAGATTGAAATGACTCTAGACACACATATGAAAAGAGAACACATTTCTCTATATCTATTCCATTCCCTGTATAAAATTGCTTTCAGATTTCAGGCTGTGCATTTAAAAGATTGGATGTACTAAAATGACATTGAAATGCTTGTGACAACTAGTAGTAACTGATGTCTGAAAGTCTTGACCTTGTTCCTGATCATAGCTGGAAGTATTGATGGTAGAATGTAATGTTTTGCCTTTCCAAGGATCAAAGCAAAATCCCAACAGCTTTTTTGAGGAAGACATACCCACAGTGATAGGAATTTCTATAGGAGTTACCTACTAAAGAAACACAATTGATGGGAGATGTCATTCTGTAAATATGTTTCTCTTATTGGTTAATGAATAAAGCACTATTGGCCAATAGGAAAGGACGATAGGAGGGACTAGGAGACAAGGAGGAAAGAGGAAGTAGAAAGGAGGAGTCAAGATGGAGAGTCTGGAGAAAGCAGAATGCCAACTGGCTCCCCGGTAAGAGAAATACATAGATCAGCAGAAATGGGTTAATAATTAAGGCAGAGCTAGCCGATAAGCAACTAGTACCTGGCCAACAGCATCATATCAAATACAGAGTCTCTGTGTGTTAATTGGGGCTGGCGCAGCTGTGGGCCCAGGAAAAAACCTTACTCGTAACACACAATCATTACCCCATTCTAAATTTTCTTAGGTAAGACAGTTTTGGACATAATTTTCTTTTATTTATCAGTTGCCATTAATTATGTAGCTTTTAACAAGCAGCAAAGCAGTCATGTCACAAATAAGATAGGGGAGGAAAAATCATTCTCTTCACTCCTTTTTGGAAACTTGGATAGCTATCCACAAAAGTGTTTAGATCTGAGGAAGCTGAGGGATACAATTAAGAACCTATAGTGACACAATAGAGCAAAGGAAGAGGATAATTCCAGAGATAGGACCACTACAGCATTCAATTAGCAGAGTCTGGAGATGGATTAAAAAAAACAAAAACAAAACAAAACCAAGAATGCCAGTGACTATCAGCATTTGCTGTGTGAAGAGTGCTATCACGATAGGTCACAGGTCATCTGCTTTGTGGAAGATGACTTCGCTGGGATCCTAATATTTCCATAAACTTCATGGAGCCCCCATACTATTCATAGTGTTCATCAGTATTGACCCCATGGCTTGCCCTATAGAAAGTACCAGGAGCTTGCAGCAGAAAATGACTTCTGCAGACCTCCCCAGATGCTTTTGTTCCCCCTACACAAAGAAATGTCTCATGTCCAGGAATGAGATACAGAATTCCATTCATGCTCCAGACAGCCATGATTGTGCCACTAAGCACATACATTTCAGATTATTTTACAATCACTTTGTAAATGTTTGTATCTAGATATCTAGTAGGATTCTAAATCTGCTTTGCATGCTTCCTTATCTCAGACAGCAGAGCTACTGCACTTCAGGCTGAACAGTGCTTCTGAGGCCATACCTGTTGTCTCTTTACTTATATCCATTACCTAAACCTCTAAAACAACATATTCTAAGGCTACAAGTCTTAACAAATACAAAATAATTTATATAATTTCTTATAATTCATCAGACCATAGGAAAATAAGAGTAGAAATTAATAAGAGGAAAACTATAAAAACTATGCAAATATTCAAGGAATTAACAATTCCTTTGAGTATCCAATGGGTTATTGAAGAAATTGGGAGAAGAAATTAGAAAAATAATCCTAGTGCCATATGAAAAGAAGTATACTATCAGAACATTTGAAATATGGCTAAGGCATCCTAAGAGGAAAGTTTATAGATATAAGTACTCACATTAAAAAACAAAACAAAACAAAACAACAACAAAAAACAAAACAAAACAGAAAATGTTTCAAATAACCTGATGATACACCTAAAGGCTCAAAAGGCAAAGAGCAATCAAATTCAAAATAAAACAATAGAAAAGGTGTTGAAGTACAGCTCAACAGTTAGTAGCACTTCTTACTACTTCAGAGAGCCCAAGTTCAGTTCCTAGTACCCATGTCATATGGCTCACAGCTGCCTATAACTCCAGCCCCAGGATATCTGACTCCCTTTTCTGGACACCAAGGGTACATGCATGTACTTATATGTTCCCAGATTCACAAACAGATACATACCATAGAAAAGAAAATCTAGGTCAGGGTAGAAATTAATGAATCAGGACTACTCAAATTAATAAAACTAGAGGTGAAAAGAGGATTGTGACAAGCGATTCCAGTGAAATTAGATATGAAAATACCTTCAGTATTGTATCAGACACTTGTGGTCTTTTGTGCTTCCATATGAATTTTAGGATCTTAGTGAAAACTTTGATAATTTATAATCCAAAAATACCTAAAAGAAAAATCTAAGAGAAAGGTGAATTCTGAGACACATATGATTTACCAAAATTAAATCAATAGGATATGAAGGCCTTAAACAGATCCATAGAAAGTAAATGGTTGAAGTGATAATAACAACTGTCCCTAAAAAGTTGAGCTCAGGGCTAGGAGGCTCTGGTGAATTTTACCAAACCATTAAAAGAAGTGAACATTAGTATTTCTTAGACTGTAGACGAATTAGAAAATAAAGGCAAGCTAAAAAAACTCCTACTAAGCCAGCATCATCTTGATGCAGAACTAGATAAGGGCACAACAACAACAGACAAATAAATCAACAAACATAAAACTACAGACTAATTTTCATGATGAACATAGATGTAGCTTATTACTAAAATTTTTGTAAACTGAATTAAAGAACTTTAAAGAAGATCATATATGAGGATGGAGTTGATTTTGTTGTGGGGATAGGATACTTTCAACATATACAAGTTGACAAAATGTTAATACAGCACAAAAATAAGCTATGATAGTAAGCACACCATTAACTTGATGGATTAAAAAAGAGCCTATATATTCCTTCATGATTAAAAGTTGGAAGAAACTAGGAACAGAAGAAACATATTCCTTCATATTAAAGGCCAGATGTGACAACCTATATCTAACCTATATCATACTTAATGGAGAAAGGCTGGAAGAATTTCCTGTAAAATCAGAAATGAGGTGTAGGTGCCCAGTCTTTCCAATCTTATTCAATATAGTTCTCCAAGCCTTAAACAGCAAGATAGAAGATGAGGCAAGACATTGGGGGAAGCTAATAAAGATGAATATGTATTAAGATGATGTTACTACAATGAAACCTCCTACTTTGTATGCTAACTGAAATTAATTTCACAAAGATCCCCAGAGATGGCCCCAGCTAAGACTCATGGCAGCAGTGAACTGGCTGTCCCCTGTGATTGGTGACTACCGTGGTTGTCGCTTGTCAGTGGAAAGAGCCTTCATCCAGTGACTGTTGGAGGCAGGTTCAGAGACCAATGGCCAAACAATGGGTGGAACTCCTGGAGTCCTCCTGAGGAGAGGGAGGAGGAATTGTAGAAGCCAGGGTATATGTGGTGTGTGTGTGTGTGTGTGTGTGTGTGTGTGTTTGTGTGTGTGTGTGTATTTGTGAGGGATTTCCGAGGAAAACCCAAAGAAATATCTAGCCTGACTCATGGGAACTTGCAGTCTTAACCAACAACCAGGGAACCTGCACAGACCAACCTAGGTCCTCTGAATATATGTGAAAGTTGTGTAGCTGGGTCTGTTTGTGGGACTCCTGGCATTGGAAGCAAAGCTGACTCTGGTGCTTTGTCTGGCTCTTGAGAACCTATTCCCCATGCTGTTAGTTGGGGAGGTGCTTGGTCTTACTACAACTTGATATGCCATGCTTTGCTGATATCCAGGGGTGGCCTGCCCCTTTCTGATCAAATATGGAGGGAGGAGGGGTGGATGGGAGGATGGGGAAGTAGGGAAGGCAGTGGGAGGAGAGGAGGGAGGGGAGGTTGCAGTCAGGACATAAAATAAATGAATAAATTTAAAAATGTCTAGAAAAAGTTTACAGATTCAAATGCATACAAAATGGAATATGTAGGTGATACCGGAATCTCAAGAAATCAGAATTTCAAAGCTTCTTTATCTCCCTGGAATAGGAGGCTCAACAGACTACAACTTCATGCTGCACTGTGCCATCTTTGGTCCATCACTAGGGTAGTAAGTGGCCATGTGGGAAGCTGAGACCAGCTGGTAAGGCTGCCCAGAGGTGAGTAAACATCTTGTCTAGTCAATTAGGTTGCCTGCCTCTTTTAAGAATTCCTGAGTTGAAGGTAAGGAATGAGGAGGAATGATATATCTTTAGGTGACAGAAATTCTTAAAGTCTATAGGGGGCATTTCTTTAGCCAAGCCAAATTTACAGACACTAGATTTTTTTTTTAATCAGACATACTTGGGTTTATTTCCATGACATAAATATTACAAACAATGTTAGGACTATCATCAAGTGTGTGAGATCTCTGTAAACATGGACAACAAAATCCTTCAAGATGAGTGAATAAAAGAGATCTTTTAGAACATAAAGCCTTTTCCAAGCATCTTAAAGATCATGATGTGCAGTTATGAAAAATGAGATCATGTAGGCAACCAAATGGGGATGTGTTTTAAGACATTTTATTTAAAGCACAATCTTTATTTCTACACAAAAAGCTTTATTTGTCAGAAAGATTTGTTTCATTCAGAACTAATTATAGGTGTTCTGGTGACACTCACAAAACAAAGGAAGTCAGAGCACAATTATCACAGAAGGGATGCTTTAAAATGGCCCCTATCATGACATCTACCATGACATTGATTGTGATAGCAAGGAAGAATACTCTGATAAGAGAAATTACATGTTTGCATGTTCAGATTTAAAGAAATTAATATGTAAATGATGTTGATCATGATATGAGAATAGTATGGCTATAACTAATAACATTCAGTCATTAGACTTGCACTAAGATTTAAGAACAGGAAAATCAGTTCCCATTCTTGACCCTCTGTCTTAGAATACGCAGCCTTGACATCACTACATCCCAGTCAGCATAAGCTCCTTCCAGATGGCGGGATATCTCAGTTCCTGCCTCATAGCTACGACGTCCATGGAGCAAGCGCCAGTTGTCAAAGGTAATCACATCACCTAATTAGGAGAAATTTTCAACATGAATAATTTGTGTTTCGATGAGTTACAAAGATAAAAATTATTACTTACAAGATAGAAATTATGCATTCTGGTACAAATAACAAAATTTCCATGTTCAGATCTGTTGCTTGCCATAGTGACTATAATTAGTAAGAATGTACTGTATTCATTAAGAAAGCAAATACCAAGAAAATGTAATATATGAGATGCCACCACTACTCGGTTCACACCAAGAAAAAATATGTTTCTCTTGTAAACAAAATTTTACACCTATGGCTTTTGTTTTAAAAACTAATTTTTTGCTACTGAACAATTTTGTACATGTGCATTCTAAATACTCTCCCTCCACTCTCTCATACTCCCATGCCTGCCACTGCCTATGCTCATCACATCCAATCCCTTTCCTACATTCTTGACTTTTGATTTTTTTTTTGTGACCCCTCTAGTTTTTCCAAGGCCTTCTAAATGACTGTTGGGTTGGAACTGTTTATTGGAACTTGCTAAGATCATCTGTGATACACAACCATAGGCAATAGTTCCCATATGGATCATGATATTTAAACTTCATAACTTGATGGGCTATCATGGGCGTGGTAAAGGTTTTGTATTTTTCTACTTTTGAAAACATCAATAATATACATTGCTTCCCAGTTTAATAGCTTCAAATAACTATAAGGATAGTAAAGTTTTGGCTTATGTCCTACATCCTCTATATTTTATATACATTTTTTAAAAAAAGGAAATACTGAAAAGAAAGCAGTATTTCATCTCTTCATATATGAGAAAACTCAAATTGAGGCATTTACCCAAAGCCACTAAATGGTTAAGACTTAGATTCCAGGTCCTACTATTACTTTTTTCTCATGATGTTTCTGTTTTATAGGGTGTTACCCCTAAAATAAATCTGCTCTGACTGCATGCTGAAGGCTTAATGGAGTTATCTAGTTCTATTTATTCCATTTATTATGTCAAAGAGGATTTCTAAAAACAACTTAACTAGGTGTGGTATGTGTGTGTTCCTGTAGTGTCATCTACTTAGGAGAATGAAGCACGAGTATTGTTGAAGTTTAGCTTGGGAGCTAAAGATGAGTTTGAGCATGTATGGGGTGTGCTTAGGTCCTGGAGAGATGGCTCATCAGTAAAGAGTACTGTTCTTGCAGAGGATCCTTGTTCAATATCCAGCATCCACATGTTGGCTCACAGCTGTCTGGAACTCTACCTCCAGGAGATGCAATGCCCCTTTCTGTACTCTCTGGACACTGTATGTTTGTAGTGCACAGAAATACATTCAGGCAAACCCTCATACATGCAAAAAGAGAAGTAAACAGAATCTCAAAAAATTCAAATAATTAAAAGAATGTTCAAATTGGCCAAATCAGCAACAAAAAGAAATTATGCCTTTTATTGCAAATAACATGTGAACTTTCATGTTTAGATCTGTTGTTCAACATGGAGACGATAATCAATAATGATTGCTATAATCATTGAGAAGATAGATCTTACGTGTTCCCTTCATGAAAACTGATAGATTGTAAAATGTGCATTATTAATTAACTCAAGCTACCCATTCCATAATATTCATATCTCAAAATATATATGCTAAACACAATTTTATTGTTAATTGAAAAATCAATAACAAGAAAAAATAGCTCAAGTTTGGCTGAGTCCTGCTTTGTTTTAGTATTACTCTCTTTGTGAGTAAGTTTTATCAATAAACATTACTCATGTATTTTGGAGAAGGAATTACAAAGGTTTTTTGTTTAACAAGTCAGAAGAATTTAAAATAAATTTCGTTTGTACACTCTATATTTTCCACTATCTCAAGAGGAAGTGGTGCATTTTTAGGACTGAGTGATTTTCAAGTTGTAATTTCTATACCATTTCTTAGAATCTAACTTGTGATCATGATACTTAATATAATATAGAATTTGGTGTAAGGGAAAAATAGCATCCTTTCTTGGGTTTGAGCCGTGTTGACTTTAATAAAATAGGGAAATCACACAGATGACAGAGTTTTCAAAAAGCTTATTAAGAAGGTGACTATCTGGACAGAAAATGTAAAACATTTTTAATATTATACATAAGCTTCATCTGGCATCACTTTTAAGTATCCTTAGATTGAAGGCTCTTAAATTTCATGTGCTAGGATTTCCAAGAGAGCTTGCAAAAAGGACTATTTTTTTTTTAACTCTGAGGAGTCAACTGCCTAGAAGTAGAGATGGCACTAAATATTCTATTTAGGCAAATTAGATGCTCATTAATAGTCTGCAGTGATACCAGTCTGGATACCATTTCCCTCTACTCACCTGGATTCATCTTGAAGGTGCACTTGTATTCTTTGCTATTCATGAGGTCAACAAACTCTTTCAGAGCAGAGTAGAAAGGCTGAACTCTTTCAATGGGAACATCGAAGACTGTATCCCTGGTTGCATTGTTAAAGTTGATGCGAACCACTTGACCTTTATCATCCAACCTGTTTTATTTAATAGGCAAAATTAACATCAAATAAGGATCAATTTCTCTTAGAAGATATGTCAGAAATAGAGCATCCATTAAAAACATACAGATTAAACAAAATAGGATGATGTGATGTTTAGATATATTTGTATAATTATACATATTGTGCCTATTTATATCAAGTTGAAATCCCAAATAGCATTTTAAAAAGTAGTGTTTGAATTTAACTGGCAAGTTATAAATAATATTCTTGAGTTGCTGGGGGCAGCTGTACATGCTTGTCAGAAGTTTGAGACACGAGTATCTCAGGGCGAACACAACATAAGCTGTATAAAGATACCATATTTCCAAAGGGGAAAATTTCTCATCTCACAAGTCACCAAAGAATACATTATATTTATTTTTACCTAAAATTTATTTCTGAAACTTATCTTTTCTCCACATTTTCCATCCAACGTCTCCAGAAAATCATCTATTTCTACCCATAAAATGTGTGTTCAGCAGTTTGCTGAAATGTAAGGAAAGTTTGGCAACCAAGTATCTTCCTTACAAAGTCTATAGAGCTACAGACCCCCTTTTTCTCAAACTTGAACTCTGCTTTCCTTTGCTTTTGGAGCATGTGCAGTATCTTTAAACATTAATTATAATTAAACAAATTGTAATTTGGCTGAAAAATTAAACATATATATATATATATGTGTGTGTGTGTGTGTGTGTGTGTGTGTGTGTGTGTGTGTTACTTTATTTCTGTGCTATTTGGTTATTTTTTTTTTGAAATAATACAGATTGATTCTGAAGTGTAACCCTTTCCAGTTTTGACTGAGATATAGTTAAATACAGGATATTATAAAAACCAACACAGAAGGCAATTTTCAAATGAAAAGTTAAATCAATGTTCTTTTTATGTTCAAGAAAATCATGATTAAATTGTGTTAGTAGAAAAGATAAGGTGGGGGAGATATCTCAGATGTCAAAGTACTTTCTGTGTGTGAGGATTGATGAAAGACCCTGTCTCAAAATAAAGGGAGAGAGGTAAAGAACAATTGAGAAACACACTCTTGCCTTCATATGAACATCATATATATGCATCTATATAAACAGGTACACACACACACACACACAGTGAGAGATGGGGGGAGAGAGGAAAGAAAGAGAATTGGTTATGTAAAAAAGGAAACATGGAGAAATGTATCCTATTTAAGAATGAAGGACCAACCCTGTCAAAGAAAATAAGATGTTTCTCATCATGTACTCACATTGAAGTTTTTAAAAAGGATAAAACTAAATCATCTACGTAGGATATACATATGATTTCTGCTGACTTAGAACTCTCTGAGGGGTGTTTCTTTGGTAGTACATGTGACTAAAATGAGGCAGATTCTACTCCAGAGGTGCACATGGGATCCAGCTATGGGCAAGCAGCACTCTGCAACTCCCTGGTAGGCCATCCTGGTGATTGTCTCATGGACAGACTTAGATAAGACTGGGCAGGGAGTCATCCGGATGTGGCATAGTTTTTGAAATAAAAATGCTGTTCTTGTGCTACGGTTGCTAGCATGAAGGATGATGAAAAACTTTGAGCTTGTGAGATTTATGTTTGAAAATGAAGCCAACAAGATGGCAAAGCTCAGAAGCAAAAACCAATAGCTCCTGGTTGACCGGACTTAACTTCTGGATTTATCTCTTTTATATTCTTTCACTTCCAAATGTACACTTTCTAACAGCTATAATTAATCTCATTGACAAGGCAGAGTTTATACTTAAAAATGAAGTATGCATGAATTCTTAGTTACCCCAAAATCCAATATTGATTGAGAACAAAATTCATGTTGCTTGGTGACTTTTTAATGCCATTTCTTCATCGTCTTTTTTTTTTTCTTCTAGCAACATATTAAGTCAAAGCTTTGGAGTTAACCAAAGCTTCCTGCTGTTTAAAGCTGTTTCAAGTATAGGAAATTTATAAGACTACTCACTCTATTATCTTGTGTTTAGATTGCACAGAGAAATCACAATAATCCACCCCAATGTCTGTAAAATCCACGAAGGTGGAGGACAGAATGTGGAATGCCTGAGGATTCTTCTCCTTGAGCTTTTGGCACACATTAAACCCATCTACAATTTCAGAATCACCTCCTGTGACTGTTTGCTTTATGCAGTGCAGAAGCTGAACCTGTAAGGAGACATGGAGAAATAGGTCAAGATAACAGCACCCACTTCTAAAAATTACTATGTTAAATATTTTAAAAAGATACAAATAAAAAAATAAACCAATAAACTTAAAAACACCTGTTCTCTGATGTCAGTATTGAGAGGAAGTGGGGAGGTGAAAAGTTGCTTACAATAATGTGGGTATAATTCAAACCTGCTGGAGTTAAAGATATGGGCATAGAATAAAGTTCACAGATTACACTAACTGGAGGCAGGGAAGGCAATAACAGAGGCAGGTTTAAGCTGGACCGAGGATTATGGATAAAACCTGAGTTACATAAAAGAATTAGAATAAAAATAGGTGACTCTAGTGATAGTTTATTTTTAATCTAACAAATAAAGCTTGCCTGAAGATCAGAATGCAGAGATAAGTCACTGGCTAGCCACACATCTAGTTAAGAGCTAAGCCACTAGTTAGCCACACACACACACACACACACACACACACACACACACACACACACACTCAAAGCCATTAGTTAGTCACATACCTAAGTCACTAGTTAGCAATAAAGGACAGGTAGTGGTGGCCACACCTTTGATCTCAGCACTCAGGAAACAGAGGAAGATGGATCTCTGTGAGTTGAAGGCCGCCCAAGGCTACATAAGAGTGAATCAGTTAAAAAGAGAAACAGAGCTCACATCTTTGATCCCAGCACTTGGGATGTTGTGCCTTTAATCCCAGCACTAGAGAGGAATATAAGGCAGGATCTCAGAGCAGTCTAGACAGTCTGAGAGGCAGTGCAGTTTGGAAGTGCAATCAGAGGATACGACTGCCCCTTCGATCTGAGCATTGGTAGACGTGAGAACTCTCTAGTAACTGGCTGGTTTGCTTATTTGGTCTTCAGCTTTAACCCCAATATATGTTTATGAGTTTTTATTATTCATGTTATAGGTGACTGTAATGATAGGGCTGGAAAAATATACAGTATACCGAGTAATAAAATGATTGGCAGAGCATTATCATGGGTGGAGTAGGTCAAATTGAAAGGATAATCGTGTTCTTGTCTCTAACAGTCTTAAGTGTGAGATGAAGGTTTCTTGTACTTTTTGTTGTTCATAAGGGACACTGACTCTGGATATAGCATGGACTGCACTGAAGAATAATGTATCAGTCTAGTAGTGTCACTCTGGTACACTGATTTTAAGATGGGAACATGCTAGGCCATAGCTACTTGCAGCTTCCAGTTCAGACTGGAAGATACAAAAGCAATGAAGTTGGCTGGGACTATGGGAGGATGGGTAAAAACAAGAAACACCAGAAATGGCAAACCAAATGGGGGAAGTATCAATTGGACTATGTTTTAACTGAACATAGTGAACATATTACCACTGGAAAATCAAAACAGAAAAACTAAAAGAATTGTTTTATGAAGAGAGTTTCTCATTGATTTTGTGACTCCTTTTAGTAGGTTAATTTGGGTTAGGTGATTCTGAGCACCTAAATTTAGAGCCTGGTTTTCTGCTTGAAAGATCTAATGGTATTCTGTTGGGAAAACTTCACTTTTACTAATTCTAATACATTTTAATTTATTGTCTCGCTGATTTCTCATACCACAAAAGAATAAAATATCCATGCTTGGGTGGATATCTGTGTTAGTGAGAAAAACATTCATTTAGCTTGGTTTTACCCACATGTGGTTTAGAACAGTGGTCCTCAAGACTTTCTGTAGTGATGGACATGTTCTTCTTTGTCGTGTAATACAGTAATCACCAGTCCCACATGGCCACTGTACATGAGATACAGTTATTGTGACTAAAGAATTTAATTTAAAATTGTATTTAATATTTATTTTTGTACATGTCTGTATGTGGTGTATGCATGTTTACATGCATGGGGGTACATATGTGTGTGGTATATGTGAGCATGTGCACATGTGTTCAGAGGCCTGGGGTTAGCAATAGGGGTTTCCCTCCATTCTTCTCCACTTTATTCATTGATGAAACTTTTCTTTTAGGTGAATCTAGGGCTCACTAATAATCTAGCTAGTAAAGAAGGTTGATCAGGGAATCCTTAGTGGATGTTTTGTAGGTGCTGAGATTACTGGAGAATTGCAATGTGGTGATCCGAACTCTGGCTCTCTTACATGCCTGGCATGTGCTTTATATTACTGAGCCACAGGGGTTTTGCAATTTTTATGATTTTATACACAAGTTGCTCTCAAATGATAATTGTGTCATGCACATTCTTTTTTATAATATACTTAGAATTTGATAAATTTGTCTTACAAATGGAGTTATTGAAACAGAGGTGTCAACGTTCATAATTAAAAATTCAGTTAATATGTTGATAAAGATGGTATTTAAACTTTGGCCCATTTGCCATAAATCCAAAACAAAGAAAGTCCCTCTTCTCATTTATAGAGCTCTTAGAAATCTAGTCTTGCTAGGTGGTTGTGGTGCATGCCTTTAATCCCAGCATTTAGGAGTCAGAGGCAAGGCAGACAGATCTCTGTGAGTTCAAGGCCAGTCTGGTCTACAAAGTGTTTTCCTGGACAACTGAGGCTACACAGAGAAATCCTGTCTCAAAAAACCAAAAGGAAAGAAATCCAGTCTTAGGTGTTTATGTACATATATGAAAAAAGTAAGCTTATTTCCCAAAGTTGAAGATACCTTGAACAAATAAGTAATGATTCAATATTTAAATGGAGGCAAATTTTCACCTTGAAAATATGTGCACTTCTTGATCAAGCCATGTTAGAAAACTCATTTCAGCAGGTCAAGAAGAGATCAGGCAATGTGATGAGACAAAAGAGAGATCGACATGTCAGCTGCAAGTCTGCAGGGTTCCAAAAGACACAGCATGAACATAGCTCTGTCCTCAGGAGAATCACAGCAGCTCTATTCTTTTGGATTTTGTTGTAATGAGCCCATTGATTCCAATGGTTTTTAAAAAGGCCAGTTGATATCTTTCACATATGACTAGGCCAAATAATATCTCCTTTCTCTGTAGTAATATTTTAATACAATCTTATAAAAGAAAACAGATTATGAAGCCTGACAACATTTCCACCACTAATCCAAAAACTAAATATACTCCTGTCATATATAAAATCCAATTTTATTTCACATAAATCATTCAGAATAAAAAAAAAATTCCTTTCTAAATTTTTCCTTATGGAAGCATGTGACTTTTGGCCCAGAGAAAAAAAGCCACATCTGTGTATCATTTAAGCTATGTCTCCTCATCCTGATCAATCTGAACCCTCACTAGGAAACTCATTTTCCAGATCATTTCAAATATACTGAAAAGGACATTTACCTTTTCTATTTGTTAAAGAAAAGATCAAACTTTGGTATTAAAAACTCTTCATAATTCAAAATGGAATGTGAACGATAAGATAGGTGGCCTATGTGTGTCTATCTGTTGGAACGAAAACATTCCAGGGGTCATTATTTATTGAGCACAGAAAGTCATTGGTCTTGGATGCCTCCTTTGCCATGCTTCACTCCATGGCTTCTCTAGAGCAGATCTCTCCTGCCTCTGTTCATGCACAAGATGCTTTAGGTTTTGAGATATAAATAAGTACAAGGTCTAGTTACTGTCCTTGAAGATAGTTGTGTAAAATATGAGAATGTCTACAAATAACCTATCACATCACAGACTATGGAACTTAGTAACTCCAGTTCTGGAGCATGCTGGTATGTAAAAATCTAGGCAGAGATGTATGTTCAAGTCCAGGTTCCTCAATTGTTAGTGGTTATCCTATAAAATCCTTCCACTTTATGTCCTCATCTAACACTGCAGGGCATGATCAAGCTTGTTAATATTAAAGGACTTCTAAGAGAGAGCATGTAAAGAAACAGAAAACTTCAAGAAAGTACAAAATACTGTAAAATACTTAAGGTATGTATAGGAAGCCATTTAATAATTTTTTCTTAGGATTTCAGTTTTAACTTAGAAACAAACTTACATTCTGAAAGAGTAAAACACAATTTAAAAGTCCAAGTAGGACTCAGTTATTCAACTCCATTTTTTAAGTTGCTCTACAGTTCAATGTCTCCAGGCAATTGTTAGCAGGTGGAATGCGTTGAGTGTTTTGGTATCACCATACCACATTAAGAACAAGCCTCACTGTTCCTTTTCTTCTCCAGCTCCCAACCAAAAAGGTGATCACAGGAGTCATCTCTCTGTCATTGTTTGGTTCAGAGAACAATCAATACAATAATTTAAAGCATATGCAGCCAAATATTAGACTAGCTTAGCTAACTAATTCTGGCAAGAACTATGTGTAAGAAGCAGGGCACAGAGAAAACACGTTCAGATAAGATGATGACCAAAAGGAATCATTTTGATTTTTGGCTCATTTATTCTTAATTAACTCAAGAATTACCCAACTTCTGATCTACCTCTGAGAATATAGATTTGTATGTTCAATGTAGCTGAAAGCTGAGGGCTACACTCTCTTTAATCTCCTGACCATATGGTTTTTGGTTTAAGAAAATAATGATTTTGTAAAAATGTATTTGGTTTGAAAGATGATGATTTGTAAAGATGGAGAGAGAAAGTGTCCAGTCAGTAATCTCCTGGATACTGTTATGCACCATGCATCTTCTTTATCAAGGAAACTTGTGCGTGGGGTAGGAGAGGGCTTCCAGCACTATTATCATTGCTCTGCTCCTTCTGCCCACATCCCTTTACAATGCATTTTTGCAGTTTTTCATGTGAGCATCCCACTTTCTTATCTCCCCCCTCCCCGGTCTGGGCTAGCCTCATTAATTGCTTTGATCAATAAAACATCACTGAAGAGACCTTATGGTAATTACTGGCCAAGGTCCCAAGAACTCAACACATGTTTGACTTCCCCAAGCAAAATGTTGCCAGCTGCCATGTGAGAAAGCCTAGGCTAGCCTGTTGAAAGATGATAGACTAGGGGGAGCAGAGGCAAACCATCTCAGTATCATTTGAAATGAGCTATTTCATAGCCATTTTAGCAGCTGACAAGAGCTAGATGACTGAAAACAATAACCGCTGAGCTGAGTACAGCTTAAATAGTAAAAACATACGTGCTACATATTTAGCTGTTTATTAAAATAATAATAAGAATTTATTATTATTATTTGTCACTATCAGGGATTGAACACAGAGCCTCATATATGCTGGTCAAGCACTCTTACCATTGAGTCACATACCCCAGCAATATTTTGTTAAGCTTTTAATTTCACCTTGTTTTTGTGTGATATAAACATGTGATGTGAAGGTGTACACATGCCCATGCATGTGCATGACTAGGTTGGAGCAGGATGCCAAGTGTTCTTCCTCTATTGGCTGTTCTTTTAAGCTGTTAAATTGGGTAGGTCTCCTCTCTCTCTCTTTCTCTCTCTCTGTGCGTGTGCATGTGCACATGTGCACTCATGCGTGCATACACCAAAGGACAACAGCAGTATCTTCATCAATTACTCTCTACCTTATTTTAGGGAAATGGTCTCTCACTGAACCTTGAGCTCACTAATCAGTCACACTTGTCAGCTAGCATGCCCCAGAGCTGGGATTACAGACACATATACCCACCCACAACTTTTTAGCTGGGCGACAGGCATCTGAATGCATATCCTTCTGTTTGTGCAGTGGACACTTTTATCAATTGAGTCAGAAAAAAAACTGAACTTGCAAAGCTTTAAATTCATTTGCTGGTACAAATGATGGACATGTGACTTCACATTATGTTTCATTATTTCATTCATTTTTAATTCTCAGGGGCATGATATATGTACAGAAACATCTCAAAAAATATTGCTGTCTTAAAATCTGTCTTGGCAAAGCAAAATGCTCCAATAGTTATTTCCAAGAAGAAATAAAGAACTGAATTTCAAAAAGATGAGTGAAAAATGTCTCTTTCCCTTTAAAAAGTGAGGATGTTCAGGACTTAGGCATGAGATGTGTGCGAGTTCAGATTTTGTTTCAGAAAAGAAAATGTACCTAAGACAAATCCAGTGATGAGCTATATAATCTAAACAGTTCAGAAAAACATTTTTCTTTGGCCTGGCCTGTGGAAAATGTGTTGAAGCTCACCTTACCCCAGGTGGATGGTGGAGGGCTGGATAATCAGTGTGGAAACTGAGCTTCCCAGTTGTATAAGCCACATTGTTGGCATCAATTTTGTCCTGTACTTGCCAAGTGTGCCTGCAAAATACAAGAAACATGTGTTTTAAAAGTTTGACACTAAGCCAGAGGAAATGTGTTATAATGCTTTTGCTCTGTGAGGGGAAGTGGAAACTTTCCACTTTATGAAATAATTAACATAATCACCAAGAGCCAGAAAAGAGTTTAACCTTTCTCTTAAGTGACTCTTTCAGAACTGGCATTTCTGTATTTCTCCTATCAAGACACAAAAGAACAATACACATAGTCTCTCCTATAGAATTGGTAGAGAGGTGTATATGGGAATATGAGACTTTTTTTTTAAAGATTAGCCCATATGATTTGCTATGGAAAATTCATATAGTAACAAATGAACAATTTAAAAAGTGAACATGTTTGTGGCACTTAGTATGTCTAAATGGTAGCGGCACTACTCAGCATAGTGAATCTAAAACCATTTGGTCATTCATAGCTAAAATTTGTTGAGTGGCTTGAATGAGAATGTCCCCCATAGTCACAGAAACCAGAACATTTGGTCCCCAGTTGATAGTGCTATTTGGGAGGTTTATGAGGCATGGTCTCATTGAAGGTATTATTCTACAAGGGTAGATTTTGAGATCTTAAGACCTCATTCTTGCTCTTTTCTCTAAGCTCCGAGCTTCTTGTTCTTGCCACCATGCCTGCTGATGATACCACAGCGGATTATTATCCCTCTAGAACTGGAAGCTCAAATAATCCTTTCTTCTGTAAGTTGCTTTGTTTATGGTGTCTTATTACAGCAATAGAAAAGTGACAGTTTAAAGCTCTTGTCTAAGTGTACAGTTTCTTCTCATTCTGTTCTCTTCTAGATCCTTGAGAACCACTGACCTGCTCTCTGTCTTTATGTATTTACCTATTTTGAATATTTAATACACGAGAGATAGTACAGTGTTTGTCCTTTTGTGCCTGACGTTTTTTTCAATCTGCATAATGTTTTCAAGATCTATTCATGGTGTTAGAGCACATTTTATCCCATCACTTTCCTTTATTGCTGAAACACCTACTGTGTTCTGCTGGGTGGCTAAATCCTGCATTACTTGTATGGAGAGACCACAAAGTGCTTATCTATTTTTCATTGGTGTATCCATTTGGGCTGTCTCTGCTTTTTGGTTGTTACATGCAGTGCCAGTCTGGACACATGTGTACATGTACATATTTGAGCACCTGTTTCTAGTTTTTAAAATATATCAATAAGAGAACAATGGAAGGTCATATACGTTGTTTTTCTGTGTTATATCTTTGAGGAATGGCCTAATTTTCTGTAACAGCTGTACCATTTTGTTTTTTTTGAAATCCCTCACATCCATACCTAGACTTTACTGTGCCTGGGTTTAGAAACATTGTTATCATTGTATACCCTTTTAATGTTGTGTTATTATGGCTTTGATTTGTATCTTCCTAATGACTAATTATAATGAATATTTCATAATGTGCATGCTGGGCATTTATGCATCTTTGGAAAATTATCTATCCAAATTTCTTATTTTTAGAATGAGTTATATTTTTTGTTAAATCACAATAGTTCATTATATAGCTAGGATTCCAGGCAATTGTCATAAATCTGATTTGTGAAAACTTTCATATATTGATAGATTTTTTTGCATTTTTTTGTAATTGTAAAGATTTATTTATAATATGTATGTATGTATGTATGTATTTCTGAGTATGAGCACCATTTGCATGTAGTGCTTTCAGGGCCAGAAGTGGGCATCAAGTCACCTGGAACTTGAGTTACAGGTGGTTGAGAACTTCCCAGCTTGAGTGTTTGGAGCTGAATCTGTGTCCATGGCAAGAGCGGTCAGTATTCTTTACTGTGCTGTCTCTCCAGCTCCAAGTGAATGAATGCCTTTTGATGCTCATAGGTTTTTAATGTTTGTGGAATCCAACTTATCTGTCTTTTCTGTGTTGGACACACTTTTGGTAGAGTAGCTACAAATCCATTTCTCAAGCCATGATCATTAAAATTTACCTGTGTGTTCTCTTCTAAGAATTTTATTGATTTATATTTTATTTTTAGCTCATTGATTCATTTTGGTTACTTTTTTGTGAGAGAGTCTTAGACAGAGGATCCAATTTCTTTTTTTTTTCCTTGAATCAGTTGGCCATAAGGAACAGGTTTATTTCTGAACTCAATAATTCATTTTCTTTCCAAGTAGCACCCCATAGTGATTATCATAAATTAGCTTTGTCTATTTGTAGCTCCTTGAAATTTATATAAACTTGGTTTTCAGTCTATAAAAGAGAAGGGCAATCTTGGTGGAGATTTTGTTGACTATGTAATCTGGCCTGGGTAGAATTAACATCTTACAACAGATTTTTATAACATCTTTAACATCTATTAACATCTTACATATTTCTATAAGAATACAAGGCATTCTTTCATTTATTTAAGACAATTTATTTCAAGGATGCTTTATATTCTAATTGTATGAGTTTTACTTCCTTGGTTACATTTATTATTTGATATTTTATTCACCTAGATTCTATTTTAAATTTCAGGTGGCTAAATTTACTTTTCAGATTGCTCATTGTTGGTATGTGTAGCTACAGTTAAGTTTTACTTGTTCTTCTTGTACCCTGCAACTTTGCTGATTTGAATTATTATATGTGTTATTAGATTTTGTAGATTTCATTTTCTTTCTTTTTTTCTTAACAATATACTTATTATCTATCATCTATCTATCTAATCTATTCTAGTCTACCTATCATTATCTATTTAGCTATAATCTACCTATCTTCTATCATCTATCAGTATCCTATTTATCTCCATATCCTATTTATCTGACAACCAGAAATATATTTAACAGTGGTGGCAAAAGCAAGCTTCTTTGATTTATTCCTTTTCCAAATGGAAAATGATCAACTTTTACTATACTATTGAAATTACTACTTAGGTGACAAAATAAAAATGGAAAGTCTTACACATAACCTGTCCCAGTCATAATCATTGATATGGTAGTCTTCCTCAATCACAACTAAAGATTATCTCAGTTGAAACCATTGCTCATTGATTTGGCCAGGCTAGTTGCCAGCTTGCTCCTGTCTCTACTTTCTGAACGCTAGAATTGCTAGCAAGCCACTATGCCCACACAACATTCATATCAATCCTGGGATCTGATTGCTGGCCATTATGCTTACACAGCAATTGCTTTATCTGCTGAGCCTTGCCTCTCTTTTAAATCTCCTCTCTATAGGTTTTTTTCTTCAAACTGCTCTCTCAATTTAGTGTTTGGAGAACTATGGGATTTTGACATATAGGGAATCCCTGTTTGGACTTTAACTGTATACTCGAGGTGAATTCATGCTGCCATTCAACACATTCCCCTGTTTTCTGTACCACCAGAAAATTAACAACTAAAGCAGAGGATTGGGACTTAAGATAAAAGCATAACAGACCTGGGAAATGTATGGCTAGGAACACAGTATCTGATTTTCTTTTGGGCTACAGCCTTGTCTGCATAGATAACTAAAAGATATTGACTGTTAACACAGTAAGTCAGTTGGGGCATGGCGGTGAAATTAGGGGAGGACTCTCATTCTAGAATAGTTGAGTTTAAGAAGTCTGTAGTATGGTATGGGATCAAGTAATCATAAATTTTAGAGATCGACTCAACAAGTCTCCATTACATGACATAGCTTCTTTCTGAAGAACTGTCTCCACATTGAGCAATACATCACCCACAACAACAAAGGGAAGACAGTTGTACAGGTAACAGTTCAGGAGAAGAATAAGCGGTTTTAGAAATCTATGAGTTATAGTGTTGAAATGGAGCTTTAAAACCAAAAGTTCAGGTTTCTCTCCTTTTTCATAGCTTTTTGTTTTTAATGTTTAATTGCTTGTAAAACTAGCAACAGAACAATGTGAGGTTTTTGAGGAAGAAAACCAAATAAGCAGTAAGATAACATAGTACTGATAACCCCTGCCAGGTAGACATGACCTTTTAAAGATGGAAAGTATCATATTTTCCTCTTTTTTTTAAAAAGCTTTATTTTAGCCAGGTATGGTGGCTCACATCTTTAATCACTGAACTTTAAAATCAGAATCTCTGAGTTTAAGGCCAGCTTGCTCTACACAGTGAGACCATCTCTTGAAAACAAAACAAACAGATCTATTTTTATTATCTCTAGGGATATGTGCACAGGTGCACATGTGTGCAGAGTTCTGCAGAGACCAGCAGAGGTTATCAGATCTTCTGGAGCTGGAGTTACATGAACTTGTGTGCCATGTGAGTTAGGAGCTGGGCTCTTCCTTTGGAAGAGGAGCATGAGCTCTTAATCTTAATTGCTATCTCTCCAGACACACAGTTTTCTATTATGTAGTTTTTCCTAGTTCTAACCACTTCTAATGAGACAGTAGTCTTTAATAAAATGGTTCAATATGTGAAGAATAACCTCCATCAGAAATATGGAATGGTATATTTAGAAAATAAAAAGAATCCATAAGTAAATACTAAACTATAATCAGTGAGAAATCAAATATATGCAGCAGGCAATGTGTTTAGGTTTCTAGGAGATAAAAAGAGGTACATTTAAAAGTTAAGAAAAGAGGGCTAGAGAGAGAGCTCCTCGGTGGTTAAGAGCACTGACTGCTCTTGCAGAGGACCTAGGTTCTGCTCCCAACACCCACATCTGGTGGTTAACAACTCCAGTTCCAGTGGATGGCAATAAGTAGGGCTGAATGCTTGAATGCATGCACTATGGGAGTCTCATAAGGGAGCACTCAAGACAAAGGAAGAGAACAAGTAGAGAAGAAAACAAACAAACAAACAAACAAAACAAAAAACAACCCGACATTTCAAAAGGAAAACTTGTCACTGTTCATTGAAGAACTGACCCCAGAACAACACACAGCAAAATGTGGCATGTGAAATGAGCAGACTTCAAAGAAAAAAAAAACTCTCACTATCCAGGTAGATATATCACATTACTCACAAGGAAACAAAATCTGATTACCAATAAAACTCTCCCAACTTGTTAAACATGAGTGAACCAAGAATTCTTTATTTAGCCAGGCCAATTTTCTAGCAGAAGAAGCCTTAAGCTGCTGTCAACATTCAAGAATTCAGAGAATATTGTTCCCATGGGTCTTTCCTGAGATATTTACAAGAGGCTGGGGTTCAGAAAAGCAAAATTAAAACAGGTCCAGTGACAAAGATGCTGTGCTAAGCAGCAAATTTATATTTACTCACACTAATGATATAAGATAAAAAAAAAACAAGTAAACTCAGGAAGCTGAGAAAGTGAATAGTAGTAGTGCCAAGGAATGCACATGTGGATTGACAACACTAACCCAGGACATCAAGGAGGCAAACACTGTGGTCCCAGAAGTTTGGTTTAGCTCAAGATTTATGGATGGGGTTTGAGGTGGCCGCAGTGTTCAATTGTTTGACCTGAACTGTGTTTAAGAATGCTTGCATGGTGGTAATTCTTTCAGCTGTGCATTTATTTTATGTGACTTTTCTATGACTATGTTATACTATACCAAGTGAACTCAGTACTGAGGAGTACATGATGGTTACTATGAAGTAAGGGTTGAAGGAAGGGGGAGACATTGATTAAAATACAAAATTGCTGAGAGATGGCTCAGCAGTTAGGGGCACTGGCTGCTCTTGCAGAGGACCCAGGTTTGGTTCCTAGCACCCACATGGTGTCTACTAACTGTCTATAACTCCACTTACCGGGGATTAGATGCTCTCTTCCATCCTCTAGGTACACACACACACACATACACACACACACACACACACACACATATGCAAAATCTTGTACACATAAAAACAAGCAAATAAATCTAAAAGTCAAATACAACTTTTCAGTTATAATAGATTTCCATTACTTTCACTACATTTGTTCATGTGTGTATACAGTTTGCTGAGGCATAAATTATCAAGTATATCCAGCTTGCATGTACATACATACATACACACACACACACACACAAGGTGTGGAGGTGAATATGTAAACTAGTTTCTTGTATTAACCATTTCAAAGTGTATACATTTATCACAACATTACATATGCTAAATTTATTAATTTCAAAAATCGTTGGAAAGAATAAAATTTCAGTTTTTTAAATTTTTATTTATTTATTTTTAAGACAGGATTTCTCTGTGTAATTCTGTAGACAAGGCTGGCCTCAGACTCATGGAGATCTTCCTGCCTCTGCCTCCTGAGTGCTGGGATTAAAGGTGGGTGTCACCACTGCCCAGGCTATGTATTTTTGTTGTTTATTTTGAGGCAGGGTTTCTCTGTGTAGTCCTGCTTTCTTGAAACTCACTCTGTAGTCAGGCTGGCCTGAATCTCACAGAAATCAGTCTGCTTCTGCCTCTCAAATGCTGGAAT
Organism: Phodopus roborovskii; assembly: GCF_943737965.1. NCBI lineage: Eukaryota > Metazoa > Chordata > Mammalia > Rodentia > Cricetidae > Phodopus > Phodopus roborovskii. The sequence goes on along the minus strand of NW_026126417.1, from coordinate 5,294,849 downwards.
TAAAGATGTGAGCCACTTCCACCTGGCAGATTTTTTTAAAAAACACTTTTTTAAATGAAGATAGGTAGGAATAGAAAGTGGCTTGCCACCTGCAAAATTTTGTAACTCTATAAATAAGAGTTACAAAAATTTATTTCAAAGGAATTCTGAAAGGCCTTTTTATCAAAGACTAAAAATTCAATGCACTGCGAAACAGAATAGGGTAACTCTACTGCAAATGTGGTGTGTATGAGTGTGTGTGTGAGAAAGAAAGAGAAAGTGTATGAATATGGGTGTGTGTGTGTGAATTAGGTATGAGTATATGAGAGTGTGTGTATATGTGTGTGAGAGTGTGTGATTATGTTAGAGTATGTGTGTGCTTATATGTTAAGTGTGTGAGAGAATGTGTGTGGGTGTGTATAAATTATGTATGAATATTTGTGAATAGGTGTGTGAATGTGTGTGGGAATGTATTTGTGTATGTGAGACAGTGTGTGTATATGTGTGTGTAAATAGGTGTGAATATGTGAGAGGGTGTGTATATGAGAGAGAGAGAGAGAGAGAGAGAGAGAGAGAGAGAGAGAGAGAGAGAGAGAGAGAGAGAGAGAGAGAGAGAGAGAGAGTCTAGATATGTGTGAACGCCAGAGGTCAAAGTCAGGTATCATCTTAATCACTTTCCATCTATTTTACTGAGAAAGGGTCCTCCATTTAACCTTGAGCTCAAAGCTTCAGCAGGACTGACTAGCAAGCAAGCTTCGGGCATCCTTGTGCCTCTGCCTTCCCAAAATGAGCATTATAGGTGTGTGCTTTCATATTTTTTTTTGTGGGATCTGGGGATCTGAGCTCAGGTCCTCATGCTTGTTCAGCAATAATTTTACCATCTTCCCAGCCCCAGAAACCAGATTTGACAGCCAAAAATTGCAGTGCAAACCATTCAGGAAATAAAGCTGCCATGGTAGAATGCTGCAAAGATAGAAAGGTGTCTGTTAGGGCAAGTAACCCTGCGTTTGCAACCCGATTCCAGTGCCTCAGATTCTTTCCTGTAAAATGGCGATGATAATAATAATAATAATTACTAGACTTGTGAGGACTCAAAATACTGATTGCAGAGAACCAAGTTGAATACTTAAATGATAAAAATGCTCAAATTACTCATTTATCTCCTTGCCTCAGTGACAACAGCTTGTCCTGACTGCATAGACAGCAACTGAGGTGGCCATGGGCACCAGAGCAATTGTGGAGAAGTGACTGCCTACACAGACCATCGCACACATTTCTTCAAATGATTTCTAAGGAGCGCAAGACACAGAAATTACTTTTCCTTCCATTTATGAGATGACCTCATAGTCAAGTGGTTTTGCTGGCAGCAACATTAATTACTGTGAAATTTAATACCACAAAGGGAACCCCAGGGGCTGGCTCTTGGCAAAAATCATGAGGTCACAATGGCTGCAGGAACAGAACTCATTGTTATCCTGCCTAAGAAACCCTAGTACTCGCTAGGATACTCACTTTCAAGGCTTTCCTCCTACTCAATCGTTATAGTCAGTGCTACAGTTAAAATAACTCATTATGAAGTACCAGTGGTTCAGTGTTTTTCAAAGTAGGATAGGATTACAACTAAATTCAGAACTCAGACAAGTTTTCTTTGTTTGCCTCTCAAGTCTGAATTGCTTCTAGGTTGGTTTCCATACACCACAACTATTTTTATTCAAGACAGGCTATATAGCCACCCCCATCCCTTGCCTAGGTTGTTTCTGGGAGAGACATTTCAACAAAATGGGTTAGCTCGTTTTTTTCTTTCCCGTTTCATTCCCACACTTTAGAATTGTTTTCCTGGTAACATGCGTGTCAACCATGCTAATGGTGGGGGAAGATGAGTAAGGGAATGGGTGTCTGGGCTGTGACTATCTCACTCCTGTATCCACAGTCTCTAACACAACCCCGTGTGTGAAATGTTGCTGGGCTGTTTCACAGATGTCTTTTGAAACACCAGCAGAAGACCAGTGGATGCTGGGAAGGTCCTTCTCTTGAGATCCCCAGATGCCATTTCAGTGATCTAGTTCTTAGCTGCTATGGCTGGTGCACTTGACAGATAGCCCACTAGAAACATTTATTTATTTATCATTTATTTTTGCTTGATTTTATTCATCGGATGAGGTCTGCAAGCAAGGCGCTTGTGCAGATGTGAAACTGGGCAGTACTTGCAGTGTTTTATTCTCTTTCCAGCAAACTTTCATCCTAGGATCTCAGAAGATGCAGTGGGGATTAAAACACTCAGCAGAAAAGAGGCAAAGATATGGGAAATTATATGACAGGCTTAGCTGGACTTCTCACTTACAAGTAGCACAAAGCAAATCTGTGATTAAACTCTCTGTTTGTTCTGGGGAGAGCTCTCTGGGAACTAATTTAATGTGGATGCCCTGGAGTGTTTAGGCCTTTGTTTCTAAAGTCTTTGGAGAAAGTATTGCAAAGCATTTCTGTTTTTTGACCATAAAGGGCCCCTGTCAGTGTTATTTAGCAATAAGATAACATTTGACAAACATCAAGATCCTGTTTATTTTTCCCTGTTTCTCTCTGTGCCTCATCTTATTCCTGAAGTTAGCTTCAGAATGTTTTCAAATTCAAGTCATTGTTCATGCAGTCTAGCCCTTATGTATGCTAATTGCTCACCCCAGCAAATAAAATAGTTTCAGAAAAGCAAAAACCCAGAACTATAAATCTGCAATTTTGGCTTCACTCTGGAAAGTAGTCTAGCTAGCTGTGGTTAAAAGCCTTTACCCTTTCTCTTCTACTTTCTGGTGAAGAGTACTATGAGGAACTCATAAAGTTAACTTTTGAATAAAGACAGACAGGTGTCAATAATGCTAAGAAAGAAGTTTTAAATTCTTGCTGAAAATCTTTAGGATCAAAACTCACTTAGCAGAAGTTTGTGTGTCAGACATTGAATTGTTATTAATGATGCGATCCTGATCAGGTCACCATGTTGACTAGTAAGGTACTCAATATGAACACGGCAGTGATAGATACACCTTTATTTCAAATGTGACCCTGACTAGTACAGTCACAGCAGGGTAGGTGTATTTGCTAATTGCTCAAACTGGACCACTTTCCCCTTAATTCTTTTCCTCTCTTGTTTTGTGACATACAAATACATTTATGTAAATAGTGATAACCTGACGTAGCCAGTCAGTTTATGTAGTCACACAATTAGTAAAAAAAAAAAAAAAAAAAAAAAAAAAGGAATTTACTGGGTTTAATTTTTTTTCATTATATGAGATCATTCAGATTTCTCAGTAAATAAAATAATAGTTTTAAATACCGAACAAACTAGCAAATAATCAATAGGGATAGCTTACAACTTTTATACTGAGCTTGTTATAATTAAAACCAGACTATTCAACAAAAAAGCAAAAATTATTTTATGTTATAAATTAATAGAGGAAATAATTTACAGTTTTTCTTTTCTCATTTGGGTGAGAAATAATTAGATGCTCTTTCTATCATAATGCCTGTGCTTGAGAAGAAAGTACTGGTAATAATCTCCTGGAGCAGGGCTTGGCTGAGGAAGATGCCTTCCCTGCAGCTCATGAGGCTTCAAGATCAAGGAGCAGGCACCAGGAATGGTTGTTGGAAGGGAGGATGAAAAAGCTTATCTGGCTAAGTTAGGAAGGCAAGAAGAGGAAAATCAATCAATCAATCAATCAATCAATCAATCAATCAATCAATCAATCAATCAATCAAATAGCCCCAATAAACAGAACAAACATAATGTAACAAAAAACAAAACCAACCCTAAAAGGTTTGGCACCAGTGTCTGTTAAGAGAATAACAGATAGGGGATGGAAAAAGCAAGAGGCATGTGTCACTTGAAAAAGAGTTGGGGAAGAAGCAACTCTGAGCAAGAAACAGAGATGACCATGGCTGCTGTTATCTCTCAGAGGCTATCTGCAGTATAGTCCCTAAGCTGCTCCTAAAAACCGGACATTGATTACCCACAATTTTCATGGACAGGAGCTCTGAATATCGGTGGCAATAAGATACAGATGTCTTAGTTTAGTCTGTCGAAGGCATGAGCTGGAATGGGATGTGTCTGAGTTGGAATAATGTGGGGTGAGGAAGAGATGAAACATAACATCAAATAGTCAATTAAATAGGTACTTATGAATGTCATACATACTTACATATGGTAGCATACATAAATTAAATTAGGAGTATCTGTGTGTCTGTGTGGGTTTATGCACATGCATACAGGTCCCCATGGAGTTCAATGATGGCTGTTGAGTTTCCTGAGCTGGAGATGGTTGTGAGCTACCCAACAACATAGGTGCTGGAAACCAAATTCTGGCACTATTCAAGAATAGTAACCATTGAACAATCTTACCACCCCCTAACTTTAATGTCTTTAAGGGCCATCTTGTTTTTACTTTGATTCTACTTTGGATTACTTTGCACTATATTGAAAGAGCATAATTTGAACATAAATTGAAATTGAAGTCTGATCTTTGGTGTCAATGGAATTTTTATTTGTTTAGATTATTTAGAGAAAGCTAACTGAAGTGTTTATATAGAAAACATCATTTTCTATAAGATAAAACTCAAGCCCAGTTTAGAAGAGATGCCTAGCCTAGTTTCTTATATACACTGATATTCAAGAAAGACATTCTGTTTCATTGGCAACAATTGTTTCTTTAGGATTTACCATATAGGATACACTCTTCATATTCTAATTTATAATCATGGAAGATGGCACTATTCAGAAAAAAAGTATAGCTTAGAATGACTGGGTTAAATTATGTTTTAAAGTTAAAATAAATTCTTTGATAATAATTTTTTTATATATCCCAAAAGGGCTTCTGTGAGTTCAATAATTTATTTTTGTTGGTACAAGAGGAGTAAGAGTCTTTGTCTCTATCCTTTATAAAATGAATTGCTCTAAATCAAGATTTAAATCTTGAAAAGATTACCTTTTTTAACATCCTTATTCTTTATTCCAGGAAAGCTTTTATTATTGGGGTATTAGTGCTGTTGAGTGTTGCACATGGTCACATGAAAACTATATTGTCTAGAAGATGGGCTGACAGACTGACTGGCAGAATAATGACAAGCATATGAAAAAATGCAGATGTAGAAACTGACATGTCCTTTGTCCTCAAATTGATTGTCATTTTGATTTAGTTGAAAGGGAGTTTATGATCATGAAATGCTACAATAACTACATTATTCTTCTGCTATTCAGTAGCCTTTTAAAAACTTTTAGGCATAAATTTGTAATTAAGCATTTACCTCTGTCTAGTATATACGAAGAATGTATGAATAGCTATAATCTGTTGTTTTTTATTTTACAAACCAATTAAGTGTTGAGATGATAACCTAGAGCTAAAACTAGTTATTCTCAATATTCTCTAAAATAGCTATTCTAGGTGTTTCTTAAGCATTTAAAATTTTCCAAGCTAGTAACGCAATTTAAATTGAAAAGATCGGGGGGGGGGGTACTTATTTTAGAAGAATATAATAAGGGACTTTTGTAACTTATGTCAGTAAGAGTTCAGAGGTTACAAGGCACTCAAAATTTTATTATGTATGTAGAAGAGTACCTTCCTATCAACTAGAAGTTCCTAATTTTGATTGTACATGGGAATCATCTGCTGAGTTCTTACAGACCTGATGCAGATGTCAAATATCATTCATCTTAAAGAAGCTCTGAAGATAGGACCCAGATATCTGAAGTCTTAAAATGGCCTACTCTAACTTGTTGCTCAGGCTGAGCAATACTATTTTAGGTGCCCTTTAGAACACTAATGAAAGTCTTATGTCACCCAAACTCCAATATCTCTTTCCCACATTCCTGAGAAGGGGAGCAGAAAAGAGGATAACATTAAAGAAAATATTCAAGTTATCCCATTTTCTTAACACCAACAGTAACATCCAATTCTCAAATAGACAAACAAAACAAAAGCAGCATGACAACAAAACTCTGTGAGACTTACAGAGTTTAGAGAATCAAAACTTGCAGAAAATGTGGAGGAAAATCTGTGGGGACAGTTGTGAGGTGTCAAGAAAGGGATATCTTGACATATGTGCAGTGTGACATATTTTGGGAAGATTTAATTATCCTGGGAAGGTGTGGCAGGATAGAATAAACCACACTGGGCTGGGTGGGAAGGTCTTGGAAAAATAGAATTAGGTGATGTACCAGGTCTGATTTGTTTTGACAACGGACCTTTATTATTTATTCCAAAAAATTTCACAATATTAGATCAGTGGCCAAGTTATTAAGCCCCTTTATAAGATCTGTAGAAACAAAACAAAAGAAATGTCAAACTGTAAATCAGGATTAAGATTCTGACCCCCAGTTAGATGGGTGAGTGGTTGGGTGGATCTAGGAACCTCCGAAAAGATCATTCAAACTGGTCAGTATTATGAAATTGTGAAACGCATTGGAATAGACTCAAATATTTGTTGTTCATAAATGAAAACTAAGCAAAATGACTTGCAAGAGATTTATTTTGAGGTGTTCTGTTTAGTTCATTCTCAGCACCTATTCGTGTATTTTCTTTGTGTCATTAACAATGAAGAAGAGGCAAGCCTAGATTTATAATTTGCCTCTTTTATTATTACTCATGTGAATTTGGATTACAAATTAGTTCTTTGAGTTTTATACTTCTTCCTACAAATTGGAACATAATCTCTATTTCAGAAACTTTAAAGAAATTAAAGAAAAATATACCAGAGGCTCTTAATAATTTCAAATACTTTGTTCTCATTCACTGATCTATGATTATTGCAATCACCACAATAGTATAAGCTTTGAACATGAAAGAACTATACACATTTATATAAAGAAAATGTACTAGTAGTATAAGTAATCCATATGCTAAGGGATGGGAATAGGTTGTCTATATCCAAATATGACATAGCCTTTTGCTATGATAAAGTTACTAAAATGATTGAAAGTAGATGTCCAAATGTTCCCGATCATCTTCGCATCTTACTTTCCACTAGGGACAATATAATCCTATTATGTCACAGCATTGTAGCTCTGCAGAGGGAGAAGACTTCAGCAAATGATACAAGGTGCTGCCTGTTTATGCTCAATAGATTTGTGGCCTGCTAGGTTTAGGCTGTAGTGTTGTTAGATCAGGTGTTTCAAGAAAAGATTAGTCCACATAAATTTCAGGCCTCTTAGTTTTTAAAGTATTGGTAACTAATTCTATTTTCCTTCAATATCTTATGGGCCAAACCAAACACATCTGAGGGAGACTGTGTGCTACTGGTGTGTAAATGTTGGCTTGTGAAGGTCACTTTCACTTTTAACGCTCTTTACAATGTGAGCACAAGAATGGTTGCATTTATTCTATAATCAAAGCCCACTCCAACTTGGGAACAGATGCAACTGTATTTGTGATGGCAGAAGCCAAAACATCTGAAGACTCACCCATAGAATGTGAGGTACAAGAAGCCAATCCTTTTCCCAAGTTTTGTGATCTCTCCACATTTGTCAGCTGCTCCAGTGAGTCTCACAATGCCCACTTTCTTGAGGCTGGAGAGCCATTTGTATGCATGCTCATCTTCTTTTAGCACATCTTCAAAATTCAGAGTAGGCAACTGGAGCTCTGAGCCCCAGTACTGGCATTCTGTGGATTAAAAATTAAATAAAATAAAAAAAAATCTAGATGATCTCATTTTCAGACAAGACAACAACCTTGAAGGAATACACAGTTCCTTGGAGATGATCTTTGATTTGCTAAATGTTGGGCATATCAGGAATTCTGGTCACTGGGTCCTTCTTCCTTGGAACTGTGCCTATTATATGCCTTTTGCTTACAATATGTCTGGCCTACAACTGGTATTCAGTATGCCCCATCTATTTGAAGAATGTTGATTAGATAATACAGGAGAGCCCTTGAAATCTATATCATTAAGACTCCTCAACCCAGGCACTGCTTAGAAACAACCATGAGATACTGTGTGCATAACAGGCATCTGATTCCAAATACTGATAAAATTAGGTTTCTGAACTAGAACATTATGACTATTGTGGCAGGAGGGTAAGTACAGATTCTTCTTCCCCTTATTGTGCTTGAAAGCTATCTTGTGACCAAGTGTGTCCCTGGAATGCATAGAGCCTTGAGTGGCAGTGCCAAAGGGGTAAAGGCCAGATGCCTTTCTTTGTTCTCTCATGCATGACAATGAAATGGTTGTAAATACATTTGCTTGAGAAAACAGAAAGGAAAACACATAAAAAATTATGGGCTTGCAAACCACAATTTCCTAAAGGAAGTAGAACTCAAGAGGAATCACTTGCTGACCAATTCACGATCTTTCTCTTTTGTTTCAATTAATTTTTATTTAAATTAATAACAATTTTATTTTACATACTAATCCCGGTTCCCCCTCCCTTCGTCTTCCCATTCTCCCCACCAATCACCCATCACCCCATTCCCCCCCCCCATGCACTCCTCAGGGAGGGTGAGGCCTCCATGGTAATTCTTGAGTGTATTAGCTTCCCAGTAGTTATTAGTTAGCTTTTTTCTTTACACAAGCCTAAATGTATTTTAGAATTTCATAAGACACTTTCAAAGATCTCAGAGTCTATGGAGAACTTGGATACTGGTGATTTAACACAGTGTGGTTGAAGCTATAGTTGAAATGTGTTCAAGATACTGCAAAGGAGCTGATTTCATAGCTGTCTGATGCTTTCTATGATTCCTAATGACTCTTTTATCATACAAGATGTTTCCCAGCTCTATTTCTCATACACCAAATGTTCTAAAAGCCCAAGTTGGTTCTATGTGAAAGAGACTCTTTGCAAATAAACAATACACTGGGTTTTGTTTTTAATGTTGAATTACATAGCTAGTTGTTTCACCATTATTGTTTGTTTATTGCATTTAAAATTTTCAGACTATAGTAACTGAGAAGTTTCTGGAAAGAAGGTGATGGCTGTCATTATTATTGCATAGAAAGGCCATTTGGTTTTTATTGCGGTAAATAAGGATCAGGATAAACAAATAGGCCGAATAGATGTTTATTCAGGGAGAAATAACTTACAACCTAGACAGATGAACACCAGGGAATTCAACCCGATCCTCTCCTGTCCGAGTCAGGCCAGAAAGAGAGAGCACCTTCCTGGCCCCCTCCGACCTCCTTCCTCAGGTCACCTCCGCCCATCGCTCCACCCCCCCAATGGGTGTGGTCAGTGCTACAGAAGGACTACCTCACTACAATTCCCCTTTTAGTCTAAAGAAAAGATTTAGGCTTAATACAAAACTATATACAAAACAGTGAATAACAAGTGTGCTCTAAGAAAAGGAGAATCGAGAACAAAATGACCTACATATCTAGTCCTAGGGTGAGGGCATAATGGAGTTTACAATAGAGTTGTCCTAAGCTGGAAAACGTAAGTCTAGTACCTAATATATCTAACTAGGAAGAGAGAATAATAGTTGTGATAGTTTAATCTTCAACCTCATCAAGACCTGAGAAGGAAATTAACAATGCTAGAGTAGACAGGAAATGTAGATGGACAACTTCCAAAAGGTGCAGCAAGGACAGAAACAGCAAGCCACCTGAACAGTCACCCTAGGTCTCACAGCGACGTTGGTACACCCAGATTTGGCTAAGGCCAAGAGAACTTGACAGACCACAACAACAGCAGGGAAATAGAATGGCTGTCTTACCCTGACTTGGCAAGGTCAAGCAGTCTTTTATATTTGTCTCCTGTAAGTACATAGGACTGCATGTCCAAATCAGTGGTCAAGGTGGGGGCAATTCTATGCCCAACAGGCCATTAGCTGAGGCGAGATTGAACTCCAGCAGGAGCAACAACAGTGTCCAACATATTTTTGGGAAAGTGCACGGTGCTGTCAGGAGCAACAGTGTCTCATGTCAATGGAGTACTAATATTAAAACATTTAAATGCCATGTTCTGTATGTCTATGAAGTGACTGAAGATTAAGCATCTATATCTGACTAATCTCATAGGTACAGGAAATGTGAGTGAAGATAATCTGTAATACTCGGGAACTTAGCTAAAAACACTGATTAAAATTTTCCTGAGTAAAGCAGGAACAAATACTTAAACAATATAACTATTTACATATACCTACATGTAAATCCCTAAAATAGAGGTAGAGTATAAGTGTCAAGACAAGAGGTAGAACTATAAAGGGCAGCAAGATAAATATCCCAAATTGTATCAATATACAAAATGTCTTGAATACAGGAAAAGTATACATACATACATAGAATATGGTAAAAAATAATGTGCATAAAATATTATAAGTGGAAACATTTAACACAATATAACAAAATATAAACTTAATTTTACACATAAGAATAGACAACAATGTAAGCTGTAAAATACTATCTCATTCTTACTCAAATTCTCAAGAAAATAGGCTAATCTACCTATATCCCATCTAAACCATACCTTTACCAACCATTATAGCTTACCACATAAGAATAGACAACAATGTAAGCTGTAAAATACTATCTCATTCTTACTCAAATTCTCAAGAAAATAGGCTAATCTACCTATATCCCATCTAAACCATACCTTTACCAACCATTCCCTATTCCTGTCTAAAAGATAAACCTGAGTGTAAGCATCACCCAATCCCAAATTTTCAGTTAGGAGAAAATTTTCCAAGGCAAAATAATTAGTGTTAATGGGCATACATAATGAAGCTCACCTGGATTATATACAGACACTGAGAATAAATATTGAAAACACTTTAGAGCTTGTGGAATCTCAGAGGAAAATCAGGGAATAATAGAAATATCAGCAGTCTGTGGAAGTAGAGAATCACTGGACATTTTCATATTGGCTTTGCTATTCTATTACTACTCAACTATTCCTATTATTGCCTCAACTACAAGGAATGATTCCTCTATTTTCAAGCTCTGTGGAAATCTCCACAAAGGTTAAGTAATTTATATATGAAGATTTATTTTAATGTTTAGAAAAAAATGTTTCATATTGTAACTAAAGCAGCATAGGCAGAAGTTAACAACACGATACTGTTCAGTAAAATGTTCTGAAGTGATGGAAGTATCTGTGTGCTCCAGTACCAGAGCTACACATTAACCCTTGATATGTGGGTGACAGAACAGGGAAACAGGATTTCATTTATTTGCTTTTAGTTTTTAGCTAAAAGTTGAACCCTTGTATGAAACTTGTATTAGACAAGGCAATATGGGGAGGAAATGGAGGCAGAATGGTGTGCTTTGAATTATTGTTCTGCCTTTCATCAGCATGTTCTTCCTAGGAGTCTGAGTGTCAGCTTAATTTGTTAAACAAAGGTTGCTACACTTTCTCTGCTGGTCTTTTATAGCTGTCATGAGACTGTACAGAGACTCATGGCACACAGTAATTTACATTGCAACAGCTATTTGCTAATCATTTCTAGGAGTTATACAGAATGCTCGATGCTTTCCTATTTTATTTCTTTTATTCTCCATAACAAATATGTGGGGTAGATGATCTTAGTACTAACAAATTATAAATAAGGGGAACAGTACCCCAAGGCAGTGCTAGTTAGTAAGATCCAGGTGACTAATCCCAATGATTACTTGAACATATAAGTTGATGATTTGAAGTACTATTCTCATGAACAGTTTTTGAGGTTATAATTACATTTCTCACTTCTTTTTCTCCCTCCAAACCTTCCCATTAAGCCCCTCCCTACTCTCCTTCAAATAGATGAACTCTTTTTTTTCAGTGCTTATTATTGTATACATACATGCATATATATATATATGCATATATATTCTTAAATGTAACTTGTTCATTCCATATAATGCTACTTGTATGTGTGTTTTCAGGATTGTCATTTGGCACTGGACAACCAATTGATATGCTTTTTCTTGTAGAAGACCACCTCTCCTATTCCCAGTTTTCTTCAGTTGTCTATAATTCTTTGTGTAAGGTTGAGACCTCATGAGCATATTTTTATGTTGTCTATTGGAATGTCCATAGAGTATCCTGTTCTTTACAAAGTAAATCTAATAGGTAAAAAGGAAAGCAGGGAAGTTATTACTGAGTAACAGCTTTGTTTGAACTTAATTAAGCTTGGACATTTAAAGGTAAACCTTCACAACTAGTTAGGATTTCTTTGTTTTTCAAGACAGGATTTTTCTGTATTGTTTTGGAGCCTCTCCTGGAACTAGCTCTGTAGACCAGGTTGGCCTCAAACTCACAGAGGTCTACCTGCCTCTGCCTCCCGATGCTGGGATTAAAGGTGTACACCACCAATGCCGCCCTACTACTACTAGTCAGGATTTTAAATGCCAAGAAAGCATTAGGAATAGGGTTCAGTTGCACAATATAAAATGTCACATTCTTCACTTTGTATGAAATCAACACAAGTTTTTCATGTTTAAAAATACTTTCCCTTTTGTAACTCCTACCAGTGGATTCAGGCCTTTTTTTTTTTTTTAATTTATTAAAGGTTAATATGCTCAGAAAACTTCAGGTATTATGTGAAAAGGAAATAAAACTGAAATCAAAATAATTTTTACAGCTCTGCATTTTGATTGGTGGTTGTTCTCTATAATGGTCTATGTATGCTCCAAATAGAAGTTTTTTCAATGGGACGGAATGAGGCTGACACTTATTTGTGGTTATAAGAACAAATATTTAGAAAGTACTTAGGGATTGTGCTGGTTTAGTAAAGTAGCTGTTGTAGGTTCTCCACCAAGGTCCATGACTTCACTAGCCCTAATGAGTTTGCTAGGTTTCAGTACCTGGCATGATTTACTCTTGTTAAGTAGGCCTTAAATCCAATTAGAGAGGTGTCTATTAGATACTGTCAAGGTATCCATGCCACTACTGCACTCTTAGTATTATTGTGTTATGTTGGTTATTGTTGTGGCTCATCTAGAAAACATCTTCCACACCTGAGGCTCAGGGATCATTGCAGAAAAGGGGGTGGAAACACATTAAGAGCCAGAGGATAACCAAGTCTGCTATAAGGTTGTGTCTCCTAATAATATTAGAAGCTGCATAACATCTCATCAATAAGAGATAAACAAGAACAATAACAATAGACATATAAAGTGGAAAGGGAGAAAGACCATGAGACCTCAGAACGTCAGACAACTAAAGATGCTGAGAGCAGAAGCAATCTTCCCTTGGAAAAGCACATTAATTTGTTACCCAATCCCAAGTGATCAGCCCTGAAAACATATATGTCACATTATACAGACTGAGCAGGTTACAAACACACACACACACACACACACACACACACACACACACGTGTGCACATACATGTGTGTACTTAACAACAATTAGTAAAAAAGACTATGAATTTGAAAGTGAACCAGGAAGTGTATATGGAAGAGTTTGGAGGGAGAAAAGGGAAGGGGGAAATGATGTTAATTATATTATAATCTCAATAAGTAAATACTTAAAAAAATATTTTCAAAGACAGAAAATTTGCACCCAAAAAGATTATTTAGGACACATACAATATATATTTAAAGGATGTTTTAATGAGAATTTATTTTTATATGAGTCATTTTCCCATTATAAACATGTACACTACACTGTTGTTAAATAATGCAGAAAACTGTAGATTCTTGTATTATTCTTGATAAGTGCAAAAGTAACTATATTTACATAGAAACTGTAGTGAAATCCTATTGCCAGTACCAACACCCAACACAGTCCAAGCTACAAAGAATTTCTAATTCCAATGTTTGTTATTATAGTGTGATGATTATTTTTCATCATTTTCTGTGGTGCTGAGATTGAGCCCAGAGCTCTTGTAGGATAGGCAAATGCTCCATCTATCTTTTAAGTTCCACAGATTTAAAAGTTTTAAAATTGGAGCTTTCATTTTGTAGTGCCTATAATGCCTTCCTGAAACCAGAGACCAAAGACCAAAGGCCATTGCAAAATGGGCAACAGAATATAAACCAGTAATATACTTCACTGTTTAAAAAGTGGCTTGTTGCCGGGTGGTGGTCACACATGCCTTTAATCCCAGTACTTGGGAAGCAGAGTCAATTGGATCTCTGTGAGTTCAAGGCCAGCCTGGTCTACAGAGTTAGTTCCAGGACAGGTTCAAAAGCTACACAGAGAAACCCTATCTCAAAAAACCAAAAAACAAAATGAAACAAAACCAAAACAAAACACAAAACAGCAACAACAACAACAACAACAAAAAATGTGACTTGCAAAGATGGTACTTTACATAAATGGTTGCCAAATCCAACCTATGATCTTGAATATAAATTACTTTAATTATTAGTGAGGATTAATACTGTGTTTCACTAAATCCACCTTACAAAGAATTTTGTGATGTCTGCACAAGATATCAAACATCAACATCCAGCGAGTGATTTCAAAACATGTTCCCATTTTCCTTCAACTGTGAAGAGAACTATCAGGGGATGCAAAAGAAATACTTGACTAGAGTAAAACATTTGTCAGGAGAATATATTAAGAACAAATTTAAGATTCACACTTTGGTCTGGCTACATAAACAGAATGGAAATGATGGAATATGTAAGGTATGGCCACCCTTCCTTATTTAACTTATGGCCTTACTAATGAATACTTCCTCAAACATGCGCTTCACACATCATAAAATTTATGACCAGGCTATGTGCCAGATTTCAAGGAACTGTTTGTGTAAGGGTTCCTACTGAGGGCTAAATATCACATTCCTGGGCCCTGAGTTATATTTCAGAAAGGAAAAGACACAAAGAAGGTCTTTAGCTAAAGATTCATGAGTACAGAAAGCTGGTTTTCAAAGTGTTGTTTCAAAAATTTAGGACCTCCTGTCTACCTGCACCATGCTGGGCTTTGGCTCTGAAATGGCTTATCTAATGTATACGGCATCAGTTAAATTTTTTGCTCTTTTCTTAATATCTCCATAATATGTTAATTAAATTTCCTTTTATAATAATTACATATAATTATCATTCTATTATATTTCAGGTTTTTTTATTATGCATAACTTCTAAGTTCTCCACTAAAACCCAATTCTGATCCCTAATAGAGGAGAGAAGCCAGAGGAAACAGGGCTTTGAGTGTCCTTTCTTCATTGGATGGATGTTGTACTCTTTTATCTCTTATCTGGTGAATTCTACATGTCTTTTAAGATTCTAGTCACTTGTCCTCTCTTAATGTTTAGATGAGATGAAGATTTGATGATAAGACATTTGTATGTTGGAAACCCTAGAAGCATGAAGAGGGCAGAAAGCCTCCTGAAGATCTGTTGTCATATGGCTCCCTGCTGTTGGTAATGGTGTTGTTCATCAGTGTAGGACCTTATGAAATACTCCAGCACATATTTTTTTAGTGTCTTGGATATGGACCAGAGAATCAGAGAACTTCACAGTGCTCTTCATCGATTGAGGGCTGCTTTTCCTTGGCATCCACGTCTGGGTCTTTCCAGCTAAGAATATTTCCTCACATAGAGAGGGAGACTTGTAGTTTCATGGTTCTGGGTTGAAATGTGGTAATAGCCTCTGAAATGGCCTTCTTCTGGAAACACGGTGGATCTGCGAAGCAAGGGTGAGGTATCTCTTTCTTGACTCAGCCTTGACACTTACCACAGCGCTTATCTCTTCATGTTAAAATCTTCTTCAACATGTGTTTGTTGAAAAAGATTGCATTAAAGAATAAAGATAGGCATTATGATTGAATCCCCTATTTGGAAATTTTGGTAGATAGGTAAAGAAACCAGCACAAATATTTAATAGTAAAGTTCTTTTTTTCTTTGTTTTTATTTAATTTTATATAACAAAGTCCAATTAAACGAAAACAAACATTTATACACAATATTTGGGAATTTGGGCGTCGTTCTTTCCAAACTACTTCCTGCTGGTAAGGGGCACTGTCTTGGGGGATTCGAAGAAGATTAAAGTTCTTGTGTTGAGTGCCTATGAAGCTTATAGCAGTGTTAAACAGCTGCTGGGAGTGGAGAGGAAACTAGTTCAGACACAGCACCTAATCTCTGCCTCTCCCACTAGATAGCAACAAACAATGGGGATTATGCAATTTGTTTTTATTTCCCCACTAATAATGATTATCCCCCCCCTTTTCCTTTAATAGAAATGCCAGGGATTGTACAAAGTAGATTTTACAGAGCAAATTGTGTTCTACATCTTAAATATTTCCTTACTTACTTTGACTCATATCTAAGTATTTTATTTTAAAGATTTATTTATTTATTTTGTATGTGTACAAATGTTTTCTCTCCATGTATGTAAGTGTACCATGTATGTGCTCCCCTAGAATTGGAGTTACACAAGGTTGTGAGACACCATGTGGGTTATGAGAATTGAATCCTGGTTCTCTGGAAGAGCAGTCAGACCTTTTAAGAACTGAGCCATCTTTCCAGTCCAACTCTAAAGTCTAGAATGAATTGTATGTGAGTATATAAATGAGGCTACTAGGCAAGTTTAAGTTTCTGGGAGAGAAACACATTTCCATTTTTATGATGCTAAAATATTCTATATCAATAGACCTTTGACAAAGAATGGCTACCTACCTGGAGAATGCAACACAGAAAACAGTAAGATAGCATATGTAAGATTTTGCACTTAGGATTCCAGAAACTCTTCTAAGCCTCAGCTTTAGACACTGATAATTTATAAAGCCCTTAAAATAACTCCATAATATATGAACTATCATTACTCCCACTTACAGCCTAGAAAAATGCCCAACATCACACAGCTAACCTGTGTCTGAACAGGAACACCCAGTCTCTCTGACCAGAGACACAGGAAAGGAGTTGTATACTAAAGAGAAATCAACTCCAAAGGATGTAATTCCATCTAACTCTCTCCTTGCTGTGGCTATCATGGAAGATTCTCACAATAAGGTTATTGAACACTGTCTTGTTCTCAATTGCCTAGTACACATATATGTATGGAACAGTTTACTGCAGATAAACATCTAATTTCTCAAGCTTCCTCCCTATGTGGAAGCATAGTCAGTTTGTCACCTTTCTTTTGAAGAATTATGTGTGTGTGTGTGTGTGTGTATGTGTGTGTGTGTGTCTGTGTGATGTGTATGGTTTCCCACAAAGGCCAGAAGCAGGTGTTTGATTCCCTTGAGCTGGAGTTACAGTTGTGAGTTGTCTAACTTGGGAGCTGGGAACTGAATTTAGGCTCCTTGGAAGAACAGGAAACACATTTGACGCTAAGTCATCTCTCTAGCACTGCCACCTCTCTTTTAAAACTCCAGTTGTATACTTAGAATCACAGAGACTATATACATCCTAGAGATGTCATAAAGGCAGCTGCTATGCTATTTCTCTAAGGTGACTAAGCCTCTTTCTCCCCATACTGCTTTGTGGTTTATGAGACTCCACCTGCAGCCTTCTCTGTTTTCCTTTGGATGTGTGAATGTCCCCTGATTTCCTCCATGGAACAGAATTGTAAATGGCCTGATCCATGCCACCTTAGTGAGCTCACTGCTTTATTTTTACTAATGAGCTCATATCTCTTTTGGCAGCATTAACTTCATGGCTCATATTAGCTTTCTTGTTAACCAGAAAGATAAGAATTGAATGTTTTCTGAATATTCTCCCTCTGTTATTCACATACTGCTTTTATGAAACTGGTTCACTGCAAAATTCACAAGTTCACCTAGAGATGATGATACAGGTTTCATTTGATAGAGACCTTGTGTCAAAGCTAATGACTTGAGATTTGAATGGTCAATTTGGGTTAAATGCTTTCCATCTGCATGGAATTTGGGAAGCAAGAAACTCTGTTCAGCCTCTATCTAGAAAACATGGCATGAAAATAATCTACCAAGCTATGAAACTAAAATGAGATAATGTCAGTGAAGGACACAGTGCCAAGGCTCTACTGCCTTGACTGAATCTGCCTTTGAGCTTCAAGTCCTAAATGTGTCTCCATGAAAACAGACCAGAGTGATGGCTTTCAATCGATAGCCAGGAGTCTATAGTTAAAAAAATACACAGACTCTTCTAGATATTTCTCACATTCTCTAGTCTTGTTTCCAGACTTCCTACTCTATTTTCATCTTAGATGATTTTCCTCATTTTAGTTAAAAAAAAATACAAGAATTCAGGAAGGAAATCTCATCTACTTTCACCACCACACTCACCAACTTGTTTATGTTTGTGTGCTTATCACTCTTTAAGGAACTACAGATAAGTCTGTACATTTTTTTTTGGTCTCTTTCCCCACAAAAATATAAATGCCGAAGGGGTAAAGCCTTTTCCCATTTTTTTTTTTTACCTATTGTATATTCAACCCCATTGTATGGATTCTGTTATTCAAAAATCATCCATTAGGATGATGAATGAATAAATACATAATGTGTGGCAGATATTTAGTCAGCCAAATTAGTGACTGAAATGGCTATTTCTCTAGACTTAATTATCTAGTGGAGTAGATAATGACCATTTAATGTAACATGTGTAGTGTCACATAGGTCACACAGGTCACTGCAAGTACAGAAATAGGAAAGGTGTTCATTAGTGCAGATGCTCTTTACTCAATTCTTGACCTTGTTACTCTTTGAACTAGTTTTAATTTTTTTATTAGCCTCATTTATTGCTGGAGTTAAATAGGCCAACACTTAATCTCACTGATTTGTACAGTAAATGATTAAACAAGTGAATATGAAGGAGTGGCCTGGGAGTGAGAGAAGAGGTACAGAAAAAAGGTCATATAGTATCAGTAGATTCTACATAGAGTTGATAGTAGAGCTGGTAAGATATGTTGATAACAGCTTATTTTGATGACAGAGCAAATACAGTAAGCTTAGTAGGCAGATAAAAATAGTCATAGATGGTACAAGTATCCATATTTCATCACACACTCCCACATCTGGTTAAAAAATGGATTTGGCTTATATCATATGAGTTAGACAACTGTGCTATGAGCATTTTCTGGTGACTAAAAAGAAAATCATACATGTATGATTCTTACTTGTGGACATAGTTTTGCAAAAATATTCTCTGCAACAAACCAATATATTTCTGGCACTATAAGAAAATGAAGTAAACACACAATTCTCCTTAAGAAAACTATCTCTGTGCAGTTCTCTTGTTATGTGAAAGGTAAGCCCATTTGAGAGGGCTCTTTTACCTGTGACTTTTCACTTCTTGGGACTTTTGCTTTTCAAACAAAGAGGAGGTCCTAGCTATGGACTGAGGAGTTAAAATCTGATGAAGTACATGGCAAAGTAAAGGATCTGCTATAAAAGGGGCATGTGTAGTTGTAGTTGAGACTAAATGATTTTTGGTGTGCAATGTTCTTAATTTTCATTGCAGAAAAAATGAAATAGCTGGGTCAATGGAGAGATTTTCTTTAAGTTCTCTCTTCTTAAAAACTTGTTTTCAATAACAAGTATCATTAAATTCATAGAGCAATGTGAAATACTTTAGCAACAAAGAGGTAGGAAAAACAAGGATTCATTCACTTTGAAACTGTAGTGGTTTGGAAGAAAATAGTTCTCAAAGGGAGTGGCACTATTAGGAGTTGTGGCATTGTTGGAGTAGGTATGGTCTTGTTGGAGGAAGTGTGTCACCGTGGAGGTGGGCTTTGAGGTCTCATATATGCTCAAACCATGCCTGGTGAAGACAGTTCACTTCCTTTTGCTTGCATATTAACATGTAGCAGCTCCTTCTTCAGCACCATATCTGCCTGAATGCTGCTCTGATCCCCACCATGATGATTATGAACTAAATCTCTGAACTGTAAGCCACCAGTTCAATTAAATGTTTCCCTTTATAAGAGTTGCTGTGATCATGGTGTTTCTTCAATATAAACCCTGAGACAGAAACCAGTAATATGCTGATACTATGTAGCATTTCTGTTTTCATTTTATCTCTGTCAGTTAAGTCTTGAAAAATTTAAAGCTCACAAAATAAGATAGAATAAGTAAGTATGTCAAATTTTATGTGGAAGTTAAAATATGATTATGTAACAGCTTCATATTTTATTAAATTAAATTTAAATTTATTATTATTTTGTGTGTACATGGTATGTTTGTCATGTGTGTGCCATGTGGAGGTCAGAGGACAGGTTATAATAAAAGAAAAATCAAAGCGTAGGAGGTGTTCATGGACTTGGAGGCACTTATGATAATATATTAATATAATCAAAAGGAGGTAGACAAACCCAAATGTGTACAGTACAGAGGAAAACCTTGCAGCAATCATCTGAAACCCGTAAAGGTCTGGAACTCATTTGTATAGTTTGTCAACAGAGAATCAGCTGAGAGATGAGTGGAATGGTAGGTGTACTTGAACTCTGTGTTGGAAACACCTCATCCTTGCCTTCAGTCCATGGACCAAGTAGTGTATGCAAACTAATTCTTACTTTGGCCTTTGACGTCTCCTCTATTGCTTAGCAATTTTAACTTTATCAACAACTAGCACACTGTACTTTCCTGAATTCATACTTCTGTTTCTTACTTTGTGGTTTTCTGCATGCCCCTTTCTCTGTGAGGATTTTCTTCTTTCTTTCTCTGCCTGATAAACTATTCCTCAAAAACTCGGTGTGAGTATCATTTCTACATATTCTTTGCTTCATGTCATCATTAACTTCAGCACACAGTCTGAATGAACTCAGCGTATTACTTGTCCAGGCTTCCTTTTTCACTTTGGTATTTCCTTATACCTTGGTATTCCCTGTACAAAATAGATGACACATGTCTGTGCAGCTGAATGCACATCCATGGGGGAAAGATTATTCTCCACATCTTCCTTTCAGCTTGGACTGTCATTTAACCTTTCACTTTGTGTTTGGCAACCTGTGATAAGAGAAGAAAAGTGGTATGCATCTGGATGCCAGATTTTCTAAGCACCATGGTCCTCATTCCAAAGGAAGAAGCAGAGGAGGGACATTGCTATTAGGACTAAAACATTGGGGCTAAACAGCAAAGTGCTTTCATCAATGGAACTCAATTTGTTTACATGCTTTGGAGTAGTAATGTTTGAAAACACACAGTAGAGCAGGAAAAAAACACATGCAAACAGCATTCTAAAAATGTCCCATCAATTACGTCTTTACCCATCAACTGGACAGCTTGTGAATATATTTTAAAAATGAATTTTAAAGCACTAAAATATTTCCCAGTGTCTACCTAGCAGCCAGGTTTCTTAGGTTATTCATGCTCACAAGCTGTCATCATGACCATCTTTTTCCACTACTTAATGGAAGGTACTATTATTTCCACTTTGCTACTGCCTGATAGTACTGAGTAATGTAAGCTATAAAAACTTCACTTGTCAGGATATATTAATGGCAGAGGTGTGGCCATTCGTCTTCCAGCATTTAAAAGCTTAAGCTGTGATAATAAAAAAAGTTGACTTTTATTTCCTGAAATGACACAGAGAAGAATTTGAAGGCAATGAAAGCCAAATCCAAATGGATTATAAAACTAGGGCAGAGTTAAAGAAAAAGAAATATCAGAAAACATATTTGACATATTGCCATTTGACCCAGACAATGGCTATGGAATTACATTATTGGAGACCACTCAAAGAATCCAGAAATAAGTTCTTTGAAGGAAAGTAGGAAGAATAATTTTCCTGCATAACTTATCTATCTTTAGCCACCTAGCAGAGCTAGATAAAGGGGAATGGATTCTTGGTTTAGATACAGCAGAGGAACATATCCTTGTCAGCTGTCACTGTGCTAAAACCAGGCACTTAGAGGAATTTAATTCTTGACAAGACTAGTCTGTCCTTAAAGAGAAGGAGAAACTATGGTACTTTGTTATTGATATCCACAAGAAAATGGAAAGCTGCCTGGCAAGTTGATTGATTAATAAGTAACATCTCCACTTCCAGTGAACGATTGTAAGACTAGTTTGAAAACCCTAGACAGTTATCACTCGTGAGGTTTGGAAGGAGTAAGGAAGAACCACTTTTACTAAAGGACTAAAGCGTGTTCCTCAAAGAGGTGGCATAGAATTCACCCAGGTGGTCACTTCCTGAAAAGGGTGGTGGTCTGATAAATGTTGACAGTGGAAAGATGATTCAGGTAAATGTACCAGGCTAGTGTGCTTGTGGAAATCAGGGTTCCAACAGACAGGCAAAACTCATGTATGTTAGATTTTGCCTTTGACCTGCACAATCATATATAATAATCTGTAGAAAAATAGAAATCTCTGACTTTCCCACCCTTACCAATGTTTCTGCGTGGCCTGTGTTATACATTTCTTAGAAGTTTCATTTTAAATTACCTATTTGTCTTTAGCATTTATTTTACCTTTTATCTGACAGATAAGGTCCCCCTTTGCCACTGACTCCATCTTTTGCTATCTCTAAACATTTTTCCACTCATGAATCCTCTGGGGACCCATATAAATGTTCTCTAGAGAAACAGGCTTACATCCACACTCATTGTTTCATAGCTTCACTCAAACAATCTCTTGATGGACACCAGGGTAGGAATTTGTGCTTTGTTGAGTTTGGGCTGTTCTGACTTCAGATGTTGTTAAGAAGGATGAACTGTTTCTGGTTTATTCTGCTTCTTTGTAGAGAGCATGGAGGGAAGTTCTTGGACTCCAGCCTTAACTTTAGAGGAGACAGACTCAAGCCCACTGTCCTTTTTCTTGCTAGTGCTTTAGTATGTTGACATCTGCTTTGATCTTCTTTTCAGTTTTGCCCAAATTATCTGTGTTACTAGTATGTTAAGCACTCCTTATAAATTGCAGCATTATTTTAACCAAGAAAAGGGTTTGAATTTTCTCCTGTGCAAATCATTAGAAAGTGAGAAAGGGATATGAAGCCTGACTACATTGGTTTGACCATTTTGTAATATATGCATGTGTGATAAGATCATTAAATAGTGCCCTGTAGATACATCCAATTCAAATAATATCATTTCTCTTCAAATAATTCTATAAGATTTTAGTATAGACAGAAAACAATGGCAATGTTACCTGGTAAAAACAATTCTCCTTGGAGTCTTATTCTGGCCTGTTGGGAAAAGCATCTTTTCTTCAGCCAATTAGCTTCGAATTCACTGTAATGCTCATTGGGCCATGTGATATAAACCTTATAACACAGAAAACAATTATCATCTATTTGTACATTGCACAGTTATACACTTCTGCTTTCTGAAGTTGCTTTTCTTTTGAATGTTATTTAAAATGACTAGAGAAATCAGTTAAGCATTACTTTCCATTTCCCCCACAAGCCAAAGGTCTACTTCTGGTGCCTAAGGCTGATGAGAAGATATGTAAAAAACAGAATTTACTAACCCAACATTTATGCTTTACATACTTCAAGTATGTGATCCTCAAACTTCCTATGAGAGGGAATGTCTACCAAGATTGAGAAGTGGGTATAGAGAACTCAAGCTGAGAGGACAGAATAACTGGGAAAGGACAGGATTTCTGATCACATTTATTCTTCTGGAGAGAATTTGGAAGTAAGGAAGAAAGATGATTAATTGACACATCTGTGATTTTGAGAGTGGTGCTCTTAGGACACAACTTCTTCTAGACCTACATGATAATTTGAATAAATAGCACTAATTAGTGTAATTTCTGAGCGAGTGTTCTATGCCAAGCACTGTGAGAAACATTTCCTCCCAGATTATCTCACTGAATTCTGACATTTGTGTGAGCAGCTTCTGTACTTTTCTAGCTTGATGGAGGAGCAAACTAAGGACCAGCACTGCTTTTTATGATATAAACTGCATGATTGTGTTTCAAGGCTGCTAGCCACTAAAAGCAAAAAAGGCAAATTTACATATTTTATTAAATGGTAGTAGCAAAAGGCAAAACATTGTACAGAAAAGATTTGTAAAGACACTTGAAGAGAAACCAGAACATACCAAAAGGCTGTATTTATATATTTATATGTACATATGTATATGTAACAATACTAAGGAAAAAGAGGCCACCAGTTTGAGAGAAGGAGGGGCTATGGGAGGGGTTGGAGGAAGGAAAAGGGAGGACACAGGTGATATAATTGCATTTCAGTTAAAATAAACACTATGCATATTCAGAAGGGAAAGGAAAACACCGAAGCCGTGATAGCAACAGCAGTCTTCCACTGAGTATGCCTGTTCTACCAAACGCTGTACAAACATGTCCACGGAGATGGTTTGTTCTATGTAAAATAAGTTAAAGAAAATTGATTTCATTATTATAACCTAGGCTTTGATTTAACTCAAAACAGAAGGGGTAGATTGCTAGAGATAATTACCTTCTTCCTGTCAAATGACAAGTCTTTGATTCGAATGTTCACATCGAGAGCTTCTAGGAGAAGTTTCCGGGCTTTTGCAGAATGCAGGTAGCATTCAGAACACTGACAGTTGTCTCTCAGCCATACCGCCGGGTAGAGCGACTCTGTCCCATCGTGCCAAAAGATCTGCATCAGATGAGCGCCATCCACTGCTTCTGCCTTTAGCATAGCACAGTGCATGTTTCTGATGTTTGAAGATAAATCCTACCAGCTACCTGCGATGACAAGTCAATGTTGACAGTATTAGAAAGGCAGATTGTACCTGAGTCTGACCGGTGCAATAATGCAAGTGGACTCTGGCCTTTGCTATCTGTTTAGCAGTGTAAGCCTGTGGTTTGAACAATGCTGGGAACTTTGTTCTGATCAGAGTATTTCACATGGTGTAAACAGAAACAGAGTGACTAGTTTTAGGGTAAAAATGCTACATCAGAATCCAGTGAAAAGAATTTCTTGTTCTTTAACAGAAATTTTAGATGATAAAGTGAGAACCAATGACAAAACCATTTGTATAACCAAGTTTGTAGAAAGGCTGCGGAAAAAATGCTCCACAAATGGAAAATGTAATGTTTGCCTCCCTGGTTTGATTTTGTGGGGCTGAAGGTTAAGCCCAGGGTTTCCCACAGGCCAAACAGGTACTCTACTGGTGAACCTTAGTCCCAGCTCACATCTCTGCTGTTTTAACTGATGACAGCTACACTTGGCTTTGGAAACAAAACATGCTTCCATGATTCCCAATGACCACCAAGGGACTAAGAATGCAATTAATTTGCTTAAAGAGTAGTGTGAGTCGGAATATGGTGCTATTTCTAATCTATTATTTGTTTTTGTTTTTTTTACTTGTGCAGTACATTTTCTTACTGAAACATCAAAACACTGAAGTCCTTCAAAAAGCTTACCGGGTTTGTTTACTGACATTTTCTTCCTTTGCCTATTTGGAATGTCTTACTTTATCTTGAGTGTTTACAGGGTAGTTTTACATATCTACATTTTGACTGGGAATGTATGACTTCCTTTCATTACAAAATCCACCAAATTTGTAGCAATTCAATAATTACAGGAAAAGAAATCTAGCAAAAGAAAGGAGCCACCGCTACTTGCACTTGGCAACTCAGTATCAATCCTTATTTAATTAGTGAGCTTATACCCGACCTGTAGAATGATAGTGTTATAGACTAAGCTTTCTGCAAATATTTTTTTTTCTGAGATTCTCAACATGTGTACAAAGAGTAGAATTCAGTAAAAATATAACATAAAATTTACATGAAAAACGCTTTAAGTGTTTTCATAGGAGCATTGACACCTTTATCCTAACAGAAGGTGACAGGACAGCAAAATGTGATGAAAGGAGCAAAACCAACACACAGCACAGAATCTGCTCATACATCCTCTTCAGTGTGTCAGGCACCAGGAGCACTAGTGACTCCCCACGGAAAACAAAGACACTTGGTGACATTTGTTTTTGAAACCATATTAAAGTTACAGTCCTTTCATGGTATTTAAGTAATTAACGTGTAGGTGATTGTGTTGCATGTTATTTCACAAATCAAATAGCTTTGGTGATTTATTCTGACTATAGACTTGAGTCAAGACAGGAAAGTTTGCTTTCTCTGTTTAATTCAAACACACTGGATTTACCTAGCCATAAAACAGAAGAGACAATTTGCTGGGCCTCAGATGCATGTGTTTGCTTGGGTACTCATGCCCAAGCTTTTCTTAAATGCTAATGACAGGGGAGCATTACTATGCAAACTACTCATTAAAATTATAATTTAGTTTAACTTGGAAATTTAGTACTTAAGTTTGAAGAGAGCTCTAGCAAGTCTGGAACTAGCTCCTATTGCACACTAGGGTTCCATATGGGAGGTAGGGAAGACTGCAGGCATTCCCACAGGCACAGTGGTGGTTCCAGTCAGCAATCTGAGATAGCACAATTAGACCTTTAAGCAACAGATAAGACAAGGAGAGAGATGGGGAGGGTGGGGGAGTCTAAAGAGGTGGCTCAGTGTGTTCTACTTTTGCAGAGGATCATGGTTCAGTTCCTGGCACCCACATCTGGTGTTTCATAACAACCTGTAACTTGCACTTACCAACACGTACCCATTCATAGGTATATACACATGCACATAATTAAAACTAAACTTAACTAAACTAAACTAAAAAAAAAAAAAAAAAGGGGGGGCAGCCAGACAGTGATGATGCATGCCTTATTCCTGGCACTCAGGAGGCAGACGTAGGCAGATCTCTGTGAGTTCAAGGTCAGCCTGAACAGCATAGAGCAAGTGCTAGGACAGGCTCCAAAGCTACACAGAGAAAGCCTGTCTCGACCCCCCCCATAAATAAATAAATAAATAAATAAATAAATAGAAAAATAAACTCTTTTACAAAAGAGAGAAATATCACAATTTTTAAATCCCTGTCAGGAGTCACCAAATAGTTTCTACAAAAGGAGCGAAAGACTTTTAGGTTGATAGGATACATATAATTTCTCTTTTGTATTCTTGATTTTTAAACCCCATTCAAAATAGAACAGCTATTCTGAGCTAAGGGCACACATAAAAGTGGTATGGACATTTCTGGCCAAGAGCTATAGTGTAGCTGTCTTCTTTCAGTTCATTCATCCTTTTTTCCAGTCAGTGGTATGCTGTGCTGTGTTGAGGCAGTTTACTTCTTTGGGTATTGAGAAAAATTAGCACTCATGTGTAATAATATCTCCTTTGTAGACATGGTATTAGAAGATATGAAGATAACCATGAAGTTCTATATCACAAGGGAAACGGAGAAGATTACAAAGTATGGTGTCAATATTCATTAGAGAACATCGTTTAACTTACTCTGTAAGGATCTGTGACTGATATTGCTTTATGTGTCTCATCTCGATTCTACCTTATTTTGCTTCTTCACTAATGTAATATTGATTTTTCAGTATAAACTTGGGACATAGTTACATTTCCAACTTCCCCCATAGCTGAAATTAGTGTGTGTTATATAAATGTGGCCAGGGAAATATTTTGGCTGGTTCAATATAGGGAACATTATTAACAGGAGACAGTAAGTTTTCAGGATACAGAACAAGCATATGAATATTTGTAATATAAGAGCACAGTCTTACAACATCATCAATGAAAAGACTTGAGATTAATTTAACCACAGAGATGAAACTTTAAGACAACTACGAAATTATTTGAAGGCTATTATAGGAAGTGAAAAGAAATAGCATGTATTCATAAGCTGGGAGATTCAGTATTTTTAAAATGCCCATGGTACTAAAATGATTTATAGATTCAGTGAAATGTATGTAATAATTCCAATAACATGATTCCGAGCAACAGAAAAGTCACTCTTGACACTTGTATGGCAGCAGAACAGTTTCTAAATAGTCAAAGCAACCAACTAGGAAAGAGTGGAATTATCATACCACATGTTCTTAAAATACACTGTAAATCTATAGTGACAGGAATAACACAGCACTGACATGAAAATTGAAAAACTGGTGAGACCAGAAGTAAATCCATGTATCTAATGTCAATATAGTTTTAACAAAATTTCCAAGACACTCAATAAAGAAAAGATGGTCTCTTCAATAGTGTTTGGAACACCATAATTGGAAAAATGAAATTGGACTCTTCTCCAGAACACTGACAAAGATCATCTCAAAATAGAAGAAGACTGAAGCCATAAGTGCCAGGATCATATATATATATATATATATATATATATATATATATATATATATATATATATATATGACTGAAGCATAAGATTCAAAACTGTAAAGCTACTAGAATGGCAGAAAGTATTTGCAAACCATACAAAAATTTTATGTGTCAGGAAGAAATCAAGTTCCCTTAATAACAGGATCTGCACAGACACTACAGACACTTCTCAAAAAGAAGATGGAAAAATGGATAGGATGTCTGTGAACAAATGGGCAATTATGTTCAGAGACTACAAACCCAAACAACCATAAGAAATCTCCTTGCCCTTGTTACAATCAGTATTAAGTGTTGGCAAAGATAAAGAGAACAAAGAACACTGAGGTGTATAAATTGGTACATCTATTAAGCAAAATAGTGTAGAATCTGCTTTTCAAAAAATTAAGAATTGAACTGCCAATGATTCAGCCATTCCACTGGTAGGTATACATCTAGATAGTTCGATTGCTATGAAAAAGCCCATGACCAAAAGCAACTTGAAGAGGAAAGGGTTTATTTCATCTTATAATCCAACATGAAGGGATGTCAGGGCAAGAACTCAAAGCAGGAACTTGGAGGAAAGAACTGAAGCACAGGCAATGGAGAAACACTGATCAGTACTGATCAGTTGCTTGTTCTCCCTCTCTCTCTCTCTCTCTCTCTCTCTCTCTCTCTCCATATATATATATATATATATATATATATATATGAACTATCTGCCTGGGTAGCCTGGGCCCTCCCACATCAATCAGTAATCAAGAGAATTCTCCACTCATTTGCCCTCGGGCATTTTCTTAATCTAAGTTCCAACTTCCCAGGTGACTCTAACTTGTGTTAAGTTGGCAAACAACTAGCCAGCAGATTGTGTCACAATGTCAAAAGTTTGGAGACTCTTCTATGACATTAGAGTCTACCTTATGAAAAAAAATTCTCATTTTGTTTCATCATCCAGGTTTCATGTGCGTTCGCATGTGTTCTAAGCTTAGGTGATCTCTATTACATTTAAAATGATTTATCTTTATTTAAGTGTATGTGCTGATGCCCATAGAGGCCAGAAGGGGGCGTTAAATCTCTTGGAGCTGGAGTACAGGTATTTTGAGTTGTCTGATGTCTAGGTCCTGGAATGTAATTTCTGTCCTCAGATAGAGTAGTAATCTCTTTTATGTGCCAAGCCATGTCTGGGCTCCTGTTTAACATTTTCTGATTGAAATGATAGCTATTCCATTTGGCATATGAAGCATTGTTACTTAATGGATAGTCTTGTAGTACAGATTTTTTCCATCATGATGAACATGGTTTCTAAATTTAGAAATGGCACTATGCCTTGCTGTCAACTTCAACAAAACCTGAGAAAATCCACTGGTGAAGTGATCAGAACTGCAGACATCTGTCCCAACATGTAGCAATCTCATTCCAGGCTATTTTGAAATTTCCATCTATCTTTTCTAAATCCCTTTTACTTTTCGTCTATTTAGAGTATTTGGACTCTAGAGGTAAAACACAGGTAAAACTGTGTTTCCAGTCATTAAAGAAACATGAGCATTGTCCAGAATGGAGGTTATCTGGGGGAGGGCATGGAGAAACCACCAGGACTTAGGTTTTACTAAAGTAAAACAATTTGGATGTCTATGTAGGAACTTGGTGGGACATTTCTACAATTCATAGTCTTCTTAGCTTCCCGATGAATGTAAATGATGATTCAAACAAAAACATGGTGAGGCAGGCAACTCATTCCCTATTTTAACTTTCCTTGGCTAACTTCAAACTTTTATTGGGGTAAATATAAAACATTAAAAATAAAAAGGCTATTAACAATCATAAATATTTAAGAAGAAAAGTTCCTGAAAATCCACAGGCTTGTTACACACAGATTTGTTGACCTCTGTTTCTAACTCATCCAACTTACAATTGAACTTAGGAAAGGATCATGGGAATTTGGTTAGTGACACATTATTATGTTTCCAAGAAGAAAAGGAAAACAGTAGACACTCCACTTATAAAAAGAAAATATTATTTTATGCTTATTATTATTTTGGTTCTCTTTAGGAAAGAATTGTTAGCTTATGAAACATGATATCAGGCGTGGTGGGAAAGAACAGTCCTGCCTGGCCTGTAAAACAGCCCTTGCTCCTGGCAGCGTCTTATCTGTTGGAGGAGTTTTCTTTTCACTCCACAGTGTTACCATGTGCATGTTCCCTTCCTAATTATCTGCCACTCTCAGGGTTGGGAACTTTACCTGGGAACTCTGTGTGACACAACTAACTTGTACTTGATGCTGTCCAACTTCAGAAATAGGTGTGTTTTCAGTTTCTTAATTTTATATGTTGAAATTTATCACCAGTTTCTCTTGCTGTCTTTGGAAAGAAAAAGGAAACAACTGTAAAACTTAGTTCTTGTACTGCTCTTAAAAATAAAATAAATGCTAGAACTAGGATTCTTAGAGCCAGGAAGAAACGATCTGCGATATTCCTGTTTTCAGTGCCCTTGTTAGATACACAGCCATACAGGCAAATGGAGGCAAGAGATATCCTTGTGGTTTATCCTGCCCCACTCCCTTAGTGGGAGAGATGACCTCAAACTTATGTTCATTAGTCTGGTGTAGTTGCACTTGGTGAAAAAAGTCTATTATAATAAAAGAGAATACAGAAATCAAATAACTAATTTGAGTAAAATTCTCTAAAGTGGATTGACAACATGATGCAGGAACGTCATAGTAACTATGAAGGGAAATAATGTATATCACTGACCCCACCGGCTACTTTTTTAGCATCAGAGAGAACACCATGGACACATCAGATGTCAATGTCTGTGAATTTCCACTGATTATCCTCAGGGTAGTTTTGATATATGATTGCATCATGGAAAACGTATGTTCATATCATCTTCCAGGGAATAATTACAGCTTATTAATATGGTACTATTAAAACAGTGGCTCATTCTCAAGGTCTTTGCTTAGTGAACTTCACCATCAGACATTTTATTTTTGGAGAAAGGAGTAGGAAAAAGGTTTTTTCTTTTTCCAAACTTTTTATCACCGGGGCTTAGAAATATTATTCACTTATAGTTCAATCTATAAATCATACAGTTGTATTTGGAAAAGTTGCTGCTGACTGGGTTGTGCTCATAGTGCCTAAATAACATAACAGCTAAAAATCATTGGAATACATACTTTAACTCATGATATCAACCACCTATAGACTTTTAATTTTGGGGCTTCAAATCTGTTAAAATTTATTTCTAATCTTAACTTGTTTGGCATATGATCATTCCTGACTGTATCCTCACACAAATAACGAATTCTGTGGAACCATTAGAAAAACCACTTGGTGCTCTTGAAGAAGGTCACTGTTCTGCTTGCTATCTTGTTTAAAGTACCAGACTTCATTCAAAAATATCCTTCATATTTGGTAAAAAGGAAACATTCACTTCGTCACAGTGGAGTTACTATAACTCAGTAAAAACTGAGGTTGTGAAGCCTCTTGTTTACTGATGGGATGACAGTACAAAAGAGATTTTACATTCTCTGAGCCTCCTCATACATTGATTATGAGAAGTCCTATGTTTTTAATTATATCTTTTCTTGAGCAGCATCAAGGGAACAAAACAACTGTGGGCTAGCCTTTATTGACCAGACTTTTAGAGAAGTGTGCTACTTTTGGCTCTTTTGGCTCAACAAAGGGCCAAGGGATAGTATGCATCGCCTTCCTTTTAGCTGGATTGTGGATTATTCAGAGAACATTTCAAAAAAATTTCATTAGAACTTTCCTTCCATCACAGATAATCAGCTTTGTAGACAGAGCTGTCTCTTCTACAGACATCCTGAATCAGTTTGGGGATTGCAAAGTAATTTGACAATCAGACTAAGCCAAACATAATTGGAAGAGACTAGCTGCCAAGAAGCAATCAGATCCACTACATTCCAGAAACCGAGCCTATTCCAGATGCCTGATGGTTCAACAGGGCTGTGAATGACATGTTCCTGGAGTTTGATATAGATGTTCTTTCTTTACCCTGTACACAAAGCTTAATTCAGGGGCCGCTCAGTCATCAGAGTTGAGTTCAGTAATCTCTGTTATTATATATCTTCTGGGTACCAAACCACACAGAACATATCAAATAAAGGAAGCTACAGCTTTGGGCCTATATATCCTTTGGAGCAGAAAATAGCCATGAGCTATTTCTTATATTTGATTTTGAGAGATGTCATGATTTATTTAGAATCAAGGATTTTGAAGTTTTGGAATTGTAAATAGATATTACTATATAAATGCAGAATTAAAACTGTGGAGTTAAATAAATATCTTTAAGACTATTTTTACGCAGAGTTAGAGATCTTGTGTTGGACTCTCATTTATGATTAATTTTCAAAATTACATTATCATTTCTACGTATTGTTGTACCATTCAGTAAGCTCACTTATCAGAATTTAGTATACGCTATATTTTAAACGTAAATGAATTAGAAAAGCTTAATTTGGATTTGAAATGTACTTAAATTTTATTAACATTTTTGTTTTCTCTAAACTAGCTAAAATATGTTTGTTATAAAGTAACAACAATCCAAATAGATCCCCATAAGTATAAATAAATATTGAAGTTTCATCACTTTTCACTTACTGTAACTATAAAATATGATTATAACTATTTCCCACATATATGTCGGTACATTTGTGTTCTTTTTCATTGATTATAGTTTCCTATAGGTCAGGTTTGCATTTCTTTACCTTTCTATCCCTGGCACATTCTTTTGGTGCCTCACTAATATGTAAAACAGCCTGTGAGCCAACATGAACCAAATTTTAACCAATAGTCAGTCTAAATGTTTTGCTCTCAGCCTGGCTTATCACAATGTGTTGTTATACTCCAGCTTACTCCAACTCTTATAATACCCACTTACAAGAATCACTGTAGAACTGTAGATGGTTTTGCTTGTTGTGTTTTTATAATTGTCTGTGTTTATCATCCGGAATTAAAACCTTAAGTTAAAAAAAAATGGCTCCAGACACATCTACCTCCAGCTTCCATTCTGCTGATGCGCTTTCCTTGGAAGCCACTGTGCTCCTTGCTGCTTTTTGGCCCTGCCCACAGACACAGCTGAGACTGGCAAAAGAGGAAAGGTAGCTTGATATGAAGGTGAAGTCATTTCTTTGATTGGACATTTAACAACAATAATAACAGCAACACTAAAACAAAATAAAGAGCTTTCATCGTCCCCAGAGGAAGCAGTTAGCTAGAGAAAGTACTCTAAAAGGTTTCCAGAAACCATAAACTCAAATAGCTCAAGCAAAGCTTTGCGCCAGTTCCGAACAATGGAGAGGAAGAAAAGCATTTCTCACCTGTCTTGTCTCCTGTGTCTGAGCCAGCTGCAGCAACAGGAACAAGAAGACAGTTCCCACCTGTTCACAGTGACAGTTCTACTGCAAAATTCACTAGGAGAAGAAGCCTATGCATTGAGCAGGGAGGAGCTGTCAGCTCTTACCTGAGCACAGGCGCAGTAGCGTCTACTTGGTCATTGAATATTGCAACTGAAATGTTTTTAGAGAGATCTTAGTACAGGTCTGCTTGGAGGGCTGGGATTGGCCTCCCTTCTCTAGATACTTTCCCTTTCTCCAGTTTTGTCTGGAGTAAACAGTAGCTGCTGGAGAGCCTGGGGCGCTTCTGAAGATACTTGGTTGCCCAGTGATTTGACTCACAACACAGATCCCTTAGGGCAACAAGAGAGAAAGGCCGGGTGGCCATATGCCAGGGATCCAGAGCTTGGCTGACAAAGCTTTTTTACTTGCAGGACGGCCTAGTACACGAAGGATTTGTTGGATAGTTCCCAAAACCCAGTTCTTTACACTGGAGCCATTATGTTAAAATAGAGTCTTTGGGTGGCAACTAAAATCTACAAAGTGATCAGGAGTCTTCTGGCCTCCTCCCACCAACATTAGGTTTCCCAAGAAGATACAGTACATCCCAGCCTGCAACTTGTTGCTTCTTGCCTCAAGGACTCGGTGCCGAGGAGACAAGAATAAGCAAAAGCCTTAATCAAAGAGGGAAGTCATGCTCCCCAGCTCCCAGGTGACCTCCAGTACCATAATGTCCCTAACATCCCCCAATGATGTTTTGTCAGCTGATTTCACAGTAAAATGTCAACTGTAACCCTATATCACTTCGCCCATTTGACTTCATTCTTAGAGTTGGCAAGTTAAGTTACTGACACCCAGTGTCCTGAAAAGTAAGAGCAGGTTTGGTTTTCACTCACAGAAGAAGGGTGTAGATGTGGGTGCAATCTTGAATGCTGTCAGCATTGAAAACCCATGAGAGCAGAAGTTATATAGAGTTGCCAGAAAGAATCAACTAACTATGCCTTAATAATCTGTGATACAAATGCAACAGAAAGCAGTGGTTTTTACTTCATTTCTTGTGCTGAAGTAACTAGGAGTGGGATAAATTAAATAAATCCAGCTCCAGCTTTAAAAAAAAAAAAGTTGTTAATGAGAATAGAGGTCAAGAATTTGAAAAGGAGTGAGAAAGGTTATATAGGAAGGGCTAGAGGGACAGAGGGTGGAGCCAACAGTTCAGACACTTTCTGGGAACTTCTGGGAGCAGCTCTGAACACAGGAGACCTGCCTATCCACACAGGACCACCCTTAATTTCCAACTGCCTGGTCTCTGACCCCCATTGCCACCGGTCCTCTACTGGAGGCCTGAGCCCCTCCCAGAGATCCGCCTATCTCTGCAGGACCACTCTGAATTCCTGCCAGCAGGATCCTTGACCCCCATGGCAGGGCCTCTGCTAAAGAGGCCTCTCAGCTGGAGAGTGCCAGGTCCCAGTAAGATCTGCCTATCAGTGCAGAAACATCCTGAGTATCAGCCTAGCCTTTGTCCTCTATCGCTAGGCCTTGGCTAGAGGCACAAGGAATATCATGAGTCCCAGCCTTCAGGATCTTTGACCCCCATCACCAGTCTTCTCCTGGAGCCTGATTGCTGACTCCCATCCCTGCCTGTGGAGAGACCTCCCAGAGAGCTTGGACCACCCAGAGCTACAGACATTGAACCTCCGACCCACATAAGCCCACTGGGGGAGGATCATAGAGAGAGGGAGAGACCCCACCAACACCTACTGGAAGAAGCTATGGGAAGACGGCAATACAAGAAAACACCTAACAACAGAAAGACAAGCATGACACCACCAAAATCTAGGGGATCTACCCCAACTAGACTGGAACACAACAACCAAGCAGATTAAGCAGAAGGGAACGATTTAAAAATTATCATCATAAAAATGATAGAGGCTCTCAAAGAAGATGTGAGAAAATCCCTTAAAGAAATGGAAGAAAAAGCAAACAAAAAATGGAAGAAATGAACAAATTCCTTAAGGAAAGTAAAGAAAGTACAGAAAGCCAAGAAAAAACAATTAAGCAGGTGAAGGAAACGGTTCAAGACTTGAAAATGGAAACAGAGAAAATAAAGGCAACACAAACCAAAGGAATGCTGGAAACAGAAAAACTGGACAAAAAATCGGGAACTACAGACACAAGCATAACCAACAGAATTCAAGAGATGGAAAAGAGAATCTCAGGTACGGAAGATAAACTAGAGGAAATAGATTCATCAACCAAAGAAAATCATAAATCCAACAAATCCTTAACACAAAACATCCAGGAAATGTGGGACACCATGAAAAGGCCAAACCTAAGAATAATAGGCATAGAGGAAGGTGAGGAAGCCCAGCTCAAAGGTACCAAAAACATATTCAACAAAATCATCCAGGAAAACTTTCCCAATCTGAAGAAGGACATGCCCATGAAAGTACAAGAAGCATACCAAACACCAAATAGGCTGGACCAAAGAAAAAAGACCCCTCGACATATAATAATCAAAACACCTAGCATACAGAATAAAGTAAGAATATTAAGAGCAGCAAAGTAAAAAGGATAGGTAACGTATGAAGGCAGACCTATCAAAATTACACCTGACTTCTCCATGGAAACCCTCAAGGCCAGAAAGTCCTAGATAGATGTTCTACAACTACTAAGAGACCACGGATGCCAGCCCAGGCTACTATACCCAACCAAACTCTCAATCACTATAGATGGAGAAAACAAGATATTTAATGACAAAACCAGATTTTCCCAATATGTATCTACAAATCCAGCCCTACAGAAAGTTTTGAAAGGAAAACTCCAACCCAAGGTACTTAACTACATCCACAAAGGCATAGGCAACAGATAATCTAACTACACCAGAAACCAAGGGTAAAGCAGGACAAATATATTCACAGTACCACTGCCAACAACAAATATAAAACAAACAAGCATCAACAATCAATGGTCCTTACTCACCCTCAACATTAATGGTCTTAAGTCACCTATAAAAAGACACAGGCTAACAGAATGGATATGAAGACAGAATCCATCCTTCTACTGCGTACAAGAAACACATCTAAGCTTCAAAGATAGACATTACCTCCGGGTAAAGGGTTAGGAAAAGATCTTCCAATCAAATGGAACCAAGAAGCAAGCAGGTGTAGCTATCCTAATTTCTAACAAGCTAGACTTCCAACCAAAATTAATCAAAAGAGATGAAGATGGTCATTTCCTATTCATCACAGGAGAAATCCATCAACACAAAATCTCAGTTCTGAACATCTATGCCCCAAACACAAAGGCACCCACATTCGTAAAAAGAAACGCTACTAAAAGTCAAAGCTCACATAAAACCTCAACATACCACTCTCACCACTAGACAGGATCATCAATCAGAAATTCAACAAAGAAACAAAAGAACTAACAGAAGTTATGTCTCAACTGGGTTTAACAGACATTTATAGAACATTCCATCCAAACACAAAAGAATATACCTTCTTCTCTGCTCCACATGGAACCTTCTCTAAAATCGACCACATACTAGGTGGCATAACAAACCTCAACAGATACAAGAGAATTGGAATAGTACCCTATATCTTATCAGACCACCATGCTTTAAAATTGGAATTCAACAACAACACAAATTGCAGAAAACCTACAAAGTCATGGAAACTGAACAATGTGCAATTGCACCACACCTGGGTCAAAGAAGAAATAAAGAAAGAAATTAAGGACTTTCTAATATTCAATGAGAATGAGGACACAACATACCCAAACTTATGGGACACTTTGAAAGCAGTGTTATGAGGGAATTTCATTGCACTAAGTGCCCATATGAAGAAAACAGAGGATAGTCACATGAGAGAATTAACAGCACAACTGAAAGCCTTAGAACAAAAGAAGCAAACACACCCCAGAGGAGTAGATGCCAGGAAATAATCAACTTGAGGGCTAAAATCAACAAAATAGAAACCAGGAAAACAATACAAAAAAATCAATGCAACAAAGAGTTGTTTTTTTTTTTTTTTTTTGAGAAAATCAACAAGATAGACAAACCTTTATCCAAACTAACAAAAAAGCAGAGAGAACATGCAAATTAACAAAATCAGAAACGAAAAGGGGAGCATAACAAAGGACACAGAGGAAATCTAGACAATTTTCAGGTCATACTTTGAAAACCTGTATTCCACAAAAATTGAAAATTCAAAGGAAATTGACAAATTTCTGGATAACTATCATTTACCAAAATTAAATCAAGAACAGATAACCAACTTAAATAGACCTATAGCCCACAATGAAATAGAAGCAGTCATCGAAATCCTTCCAACCAAAAAAAAAAAACCCCCACAGGGCAAGATGGCTTCAGTGCAGAATTCTACCAGACATTCAAGGAAGAAATAATACCAATACTCCTCAAATTGTTCCACACAATAGAAACAGAAGATTCATTGCCAAACTCTTTATGCAAGGCCACAATTACCTTGGTACCCAAGCCTCACAAAGACACAACTAAGAAATAAAACTATAGACCAATATCCCTGATGAACATCAATGCAAAAATACTCAATAAAATACTGGCAAACTGAATCCCAGAATACATCAGAGAAATCATCCACCATGACCAAGTAGGCTTCATCCCTGGGTTGCAGGTATTGTTTAACATATAAAAATCTATCAGCGTAATCCACCATATAAACAAACTGAAAAAGGAAAACCATATGATCAGCTTCCGAGATGCTGAAAAGCCTCGATAAAATTCAACACCCTTTCATGATAAAGGTCTTGCAGAGATCAGGGATAAGAGGAACACACCTAAACATAATAAGAGCAATATACAGCAAACCAACAACCAACATCAAACTGAGTGGAGAGAAGCTTAAGGCGATTCCTCTAAAATTAGTAATAAGACAAGGCTGCCCTCTCTATATATATCTCATCCATATTGTACTTGAAGTTCTAGCTAAAGCTATAAGACAACAAAAGGAGATCAAGGGGATCCAAATAGGAAAGGAAGAAGTCAAACTGTCTCCATTTGCAGATGATATAATAGTTTACATAAGCAACCCAATAAACTCTACCGGGGAATTCCTACAGTTGATAAACACTGTCAGCAAACTAGCAGGATACAAGATAAACTCAAAAGAATAAGTAGCCCTACTTTATTCAGATGATAAAGAGGCCGAGAAAGAAATCAGAGAAACATCACCCTTTACAATAGCCACAAACAACATAAAGTATCTTGGCGTAATGCTTACCAAACGAGTGAAAGACGTACACAATTAGAATTTTGTGGCTCTAAATAAAGAAAATAAAGAAGATACCAGAAAATGGAAAGAACTCCCATGCTTTTGGATAGGTAGGATCAACAGAGTAAAATTGGCAATCTTGCCAAAAGCAATCTACAGATTCAATGCAATCACCATTAAAATCCCAGCACAATTCTTCACTGACCTTGAATGTATAATAATCAACTTTATATGGAAAAACAAAAGACACAGCATAGCTAAAACAACCCTGCACAATAAGAGAACTTCAGGAGGCATCACCATCCCTGATTTTAAGCTGTACTACAGAGCTATAGTTCTGAAAACAGCCTGATATTGGCACAAAAATGGACAGGTAGACCAATGGAATCAAATTGAAAATCCTGATATTAACCCACACACCTATGAACACCTGATTTTGGCAAAACAGCTAAAAGAATACAATGGGGCAAGGACGGCATCTTCATCAAATGGTGCTGGCATAATTGGATGATGATATGTAGAAGACTGCAGATAGATCCATGTCTGTCATCATGCACAAAACTCAAGTCCAAATGGATCAAAGACCTCAAAATCAATCCAGCCACACTGAACCTCTTAGAAGAGAAAGTGGGAGGTAACCTTGAACAAATCGGTATAGGAGACCGCTTCCTGAACATAACTCTAGGAGCACAGACACTGAGATCAACAATTAATAAATGGGACCTCCTCAAACTTAGAAGCTTCTGTAAGGCAAAGGACACAGTGGACATGACCAAATGGCAGCTCACAGACTGGGAAAAGATTTTCACCAATCCTACATATGACAAAGGGCTGATCTCCAAAATATACAAAGAACTCAAGAAACTAGTCAACAAAACACCAAACAACCCTATTAAAATGGGGTACAGTACTGAAGAGAGAATTTTCAATGGAGGAAATCAAAAAGGCTGAAAGACAGTTAAATAAGTGCTCAACATCCTTAGCTATCAGGGAAATACAAATCAAAACAACTTTGAGATACCATCTTACTCCTGCCAGAATGGCTAAAATTAGAAACACCAATTACAACTCATGCTGGAGAGGATGTGGAGAAAGGGGAACACTCCTCCACTTCTGGTGGGAGTGCAAACTCGTACAGCCATTTTGGAGATTAGTATGGAGGTTCCTCAGGAAAATGGGAATTGGTTGACCACAGGACCAGGCAATCCCTCTCAGGCATATATCCAAATGATCCACATCCATGCAACAAAGACATGCACTCAACTATGTTCATAGCAGCATTATTTGTAATAGCAAGAACCTGGAAGCAACCTAGGTGCCCCTCAACTGAATGGATAAAGAAGATGTGGCACATCTACACAATGGAATACTACTCTGCAGAAAAAAATAATGGAATCTTGAAATTCGCAGGCAAGTGGATGACACTTGAAGAAATCATCCTTAATGAGGTAACCCAGTCACAAAAAAGAGGAACATGCTGTGTACTCACTCATATATGGATTTTAGACCTAGAGCAAAGGATCACCAGCCTATAATTCATACCACAAGAGGAACTAGGATACAACGTGTATTCTAAGAGATTAATGTACCTCACAGAAGGACGAAGTGACTAGTCCCTCAGAACACAGAGGAAGTGGGGGGGCATTGAATAGAGAGAAGTAGGAGAAAGAGAGGGGGAGGAAAGAAAAGCACGTGCAACTAGGATGATTGAGTCAGGGTAGAAAGAGAAGACAGAAGAGAGAGAGAGAGAAAGATAGAGAAAGAGAGTGAGAAAGAGAAAGAGAGAGAGGAAGAGAGAGAGAGAACATAAAAGAGGGAGCCATTATTGGTTTGAAGAGAAAACTGAACCTAAAGAAAGGTCTAGAGACCTACAAGACTGCCACTAACCAACAATTTGAGCAACCGTGGAAAGGCTACCATAAATTCCCTTCATGGATAGTGAGATGAACAACTAACTTATCAATGGAGCTGTCATCAAATACCTGTTGGAAACAGAAGCAATTACCCATACCTAAACACTGAGTCAAGCTAGAATCCAGATGCAGAGGGAGAGGACAAGATCAGGTTGCAGAAACACATACAGACAGCTGACCTGAACAAGGAGGAGCTAATGGGCCCCCAGACTGATAGCTGGGAATCTAACATGGGACTGACTCAGGCCCCCCTGAATATGGGTCTCAGCTAGAAGGATTGAGCAGTCTAAGGGACCTCAGACAGTGGCACCAGGATGTATCCCTGGTGCACAAAAGGACCTTACAGACACATCCCCCATGGAGAGATACTGTCTTAACCTAGAGACAGGAGAGAAGTTCCAGTCCCTACTTCAAATGACCTGACAGATCTACATGACTCCACCTGGGGTCCTACATGTGGAATTGTGGAGGGGGATGAGATGGGAGGGTGGTCATGGTGCATGTGAGGGTGCAGAGAGGGTAAGAGGGAGGGTTGGAGTGAGGGACAGAGGGAGACGGAACTGGGATCAACATGTAAAATAATAAATTAAATAAAAAAAATTAAATTAAAAATAAAGGAAGGGCTAGCGGGTGGAAAGGGAAGGGGAAATGATGTAATTATAATCTCAAAACATAAATAATTTAAAAAATGATAATAAAAGTACTTATATATAAAAAATCTTTTAAAAGTGTGATTAAAACCATGGCTTATAATGTTATGAGTAAATAAAAGAAACAACAAATTTGTCAATAGGCAAAGCTTAAAAATGTTTAAATAAAGAAGGCTGGGCAGTGACGGCTTACGCCTTTAATCCCAGCACTTGAGAAGCAGAGGCAGGTGGATCTCTTTGAGGTAGAGGCCATCCTGGCCTTCAGAGCTAGCTCAAGGACAGCCAAGGCTACACAAAGAAATCCTGTCTTGAACAACAACAACAACAAAAGAGAAAACAAAAACTAAAGCCCTCAAAATTTAAAGAATTAATTCCCACAAGCAGATAGGCAGGGAAGTAACACAAGTAGACAAATGCAATCACTCTTCCTGGAAAGGTTCTCTGAAAGTAACCATTGGACTTAATATGTCCTATTAGTTCACTATACAGCCAGTAGTAGCATTACTGAGTCATGTAGCAGCTCTTCATTTAATGTTTAAATAACTTCTATCCTGTTTTCCATAACAGTTGAACATATTGATATCCTGCATCCCCAGAGTGTTCAACAAACCCTTTTTACCCACAACTTTTCAAAAGCTTATTTTCAGAAACTTCTGGACAAACACCTCTAGAAGCATGAAATGACATATCATTTGAGCCTTAGTTTTTACATCTCTAATTATTAGGTGTTTTTGAAATGATGTTAACTTGCCTATTGTCTACTTGAGTGTGCGCTTTTGATAAACTTCCATTCATGTCTTATCTCTTTGTGTTTAATTAGACTATTTGTTTTCTTGCTGTTGAGTTGAGGTTAATATATATATCAGATATGAACTCTTAATTACATATACATTGGGCTAATTTTCTTTCTTTTTTTTTTTTTTTAGATAAATGCCAAAACCAAAAGTAACTTGGTTTATTCCAACATATACATGGAGGAAAATTTCATCACTGAGGGAAGTGAGGGCAGGAACTCAAGCAGAAAGCACAGGGGAATGCTACCTGCTGACTCACTCTGTGGCTAATGCTATATTGACTTCCTATATAGTCCAGGCCCACCTGCCATGAGTAGGAATCACCTCATGGTTGGTTGGGTATTTGCATATCACTTGTCAATCTGGTTACCCTCTCAAAGCCATAGTGTTCTAGTTTGCTTTCTATTGCTGTGGTAAAACAGGAACCAAAAGCAACTTAGGGAAGAAAGGGTTTATTTAACCTTACTCTTACAGGTAGCAGTAGCCATTCATGGATAGAAACCAAGACAAGAACTCAAGCAGGGCAAGCACCTGCAGGCAGGCACTGAAACAGAGACCACTAAGAAACACTTCTTAGTGGCTTGCTTTCATGGCTCATTCTGACTTTCTTATAAAACCCAGGCAACCTGCCTAGAGGTGGTGCCTCCCACAGTGAGCTGGATATTCTCACATCAACCACTAATCAAGAAAATTCAGACTTGCCTAGAGACCAATCTGATGAGAGATTTTCTCAATTCTGGTTCCTCTTTGTAGATGACTAGCTTGTGTAAAGTTGGCTGAATATTAACAGGGACATCAAGTAACAGCCTAGTTCTATTAAAAACAGTTACTAAGTTGAGACTCCTTCATCCCATGGTCCCCTTATTCAGGTTGTTTCAAGCTTACAATAAAAAATGAACCAGGACATGCTTACAATTATTTTATTTTATTCCATTTGTCATCTCTTCACTTTTAAAAATTGTATTTTTGGCTATAAAGAAAAATTTTAATTTGATATACTCCCAATTGTACATTATTGGTTTTCTTGACTATTTTCTGTGTTATATCAAGAAATTATTGTCAGGACAAATGGCATTGCAGTACTATTTAAAACAACTAAGATAAAGAATCAATCTAAATGTCCATCAACAGATGCCTGGATTAAGAAAATGTATCACACACACCATAGAATACTATGAAAGAAGATCTGTGTGATGTATTTGTAGAACTATGTGTTAAGTGAAATCATCCAGGTACACAGAAATAATGCATAATCTCACTTATATGTGGGGTCTACAATGGCAAGGTCTTAGAAACACAGAGTAAAGAATTACAGTTTCCCTTAGGTGGAGGTTGTGATAGGGATTTTACCAGAGGTAGTTAGTCATATTTAGGAAGTGTGGGTAAGTTCGGGAGATCTATCATACAGGCAAACTCTAGTTACTAAAAGGCTATCTACTTGAAGATAGCTAACAGAGTAGTTCTTAAGTGTTCTCACAACAAAATGCAAACACAGGAGGTAGTAAATAGCATAATTTCATAATATATACATATATCAAAACAAAACAATATACCAAACAACACACACACACACACACACACACACACACACACTTGCATTCTAGCCAATGCCATAACTAAAATAAATGATTTAGGACTGTTATAATTAAAAAGTATATTTTCTAAGGTCTTGGTTTTTTCTGCATTAACCCCTTCCTTCACATCTTTAGCTTGATTTCATATGTGGCTTTTAATTACTCTCTTGCTATTAGTACTGTGAATTTTAGGAGGTAATTACCACAATGATTTGTGATATAAAGGAGGAACAAAAATGCATAAGCACTGCCATCAGCATCCGAGCAGCACTGCTGTCATGTTGTCCACAAGTTTCTACCAGAAAATAGGGGGATGCTCTCAGTAGCCATGTTGACATGAGCAAAGATCAAGGCCAATCCAGAATTTCCCCAGGATTCTGCTTGAAGAGTGGAAGAGGCACTTCTAACAAATGGTAAGAATCCTCCAGTCTTTCTAAAAGTATTTTCTCTGTGATCAATAACTATTAGCACTTATTTTGTGAATTAAAATAACACTAATACTAAGAAAGTTATGAAGTTGTAGTCATTTAAACCTCGAGAATTTAGTGACAAAAAATCAGCAAGCTATTGATAAATGAAAATTGTTAATATTATAGTTAACATAGATAGCTTGATGTTGAAAATAATGTTTGTTTATGTGTAAAAAAGTGGTTGTTTATATCATCTCTCAGTGGATCAGGACTTCCATAAGAACCTTAGATATTCTTCATTTGGCACCATTCTTAGATCAGGTACTAGGGACCAGTACCCTGTGCCTTGTGCTTTAGTAGGCCACCATCATACCATGAACCAAAGTGTGGTTTATCTATGAGACCACAGGGCCTAGCCAGCGTCTTCACCATCCCTCTCTTCTAGGTAATGTTATGGAATCCAGAAGAAGAAATATTTGATTTCTGAAGAGATAGGTCTGCTTCTCAGGTCTGAGCATACCCATCTTCTTCTTTCTGTCCACTGAAGTTGTTCTGCATCTCTTCTAGAGTTATGTGGTATATAAATCAATGTGATTAGATGAATACACTAGAACATCCATATGTGCTCACCTAAACTTCCCAGCACATAATGAAAAGTGGAATATTAGCAGAAGTAGAAGAATAAAGGGTTGCAGGTTGCAGTCTGGAGATTGGGA
The DNA here is from genome assembly GCF_943737965.1 of Phodopus roborovskii. NCBI lineage: Eukaryota > Metazoa > Chordata > Mammalia > Rodentia > Cricetidae > Phodopus > Phodopus roborovskii. The sequence continues at coordinate 5,250,313 of NW_026126417.1, read as the reverse complement.
TCTAAAGAATTGTTTCTTCCCTGTTCTGTCAAACTTTAGCCTGGAACAAAAAAGAATCTGGGAATAAATTTAAGCTTTGCATTCTTGGTTATAGTGAAGATACTTTGCAAGTTTAGAGAACAGAAAGTACTAAATAGTGAGATTTTGTACACAGTGCCATACTAGTAAATGCTTAACTAGAGTAAAAGCAAATGTCCAGTCCACCATAGTGTTTGCTGTTGATTGTAATCAAAGGTCAGAATGAGGTTAGGCTGACCTATTTCTGTCTACTAATGCAATGTTACTAAGTGGGAATTTGGGAAGCTTGACATACAGTCAACTTTCTCAAGCACACGAGAATTAATTCCAGAACATTAATGTTTATAATGTTTGTAAGCTTTTGTCCATTTGGTATAATGACCTTAATTAGTATTCCAACTCTGGGCTTCTTATGGTCTACCCTAGTGTATCGACACACAGCACACTCTTAAATGTATTTTATATGAAGGGCTTTGTTAATTGTGTGATTCCAGGCACACCAACAATCTACAAATGAATCTGTACTTCATAGTTCATCTGAAAGCATCTAACACAATTCCTGGCACGTTATTTACAACCAATAAATGTTGCTGAAAGAATGAATCACAGACATTCAATAAATTTTAATTTTTATTATCATCTTTGGGGTAAACACAAGTTTTTCAGTTTAAGCTGTTCTTAGATGTCTATGATATTTTGCATTTGCCTTTAAATCAGGGCCTTTTGTATAGAGTACCCTAGTGGTAGACATCTCATTTTTATCAAGTCCCCAGGGGAATAGCACTCACACCATGGTACTCATTTTAGAAGGCTTGGTTAAATTCCATTTGGCTATGTGTGTGTGTTATCTGAGTTCAGGGAAAGAAAGTTTATTTTTATGCTCTGACTTTGTTCTCAGCTGTGTTTTATATCTTGGAACAGTAAAAGAAAGATGGTTCTGAATTAAAACTTGAGGTTTAGTTATCTCATATGTTGTCCTCAGTGAGGAAAGTTTTGAGTTTTGAATGTGAACATATACTGAACAAAGAAATCCGAAAGGTACAGTATTTGTCTAATTATAAAATGTTCTTTGGTGAGGAGCAATTTCTATATGTAATTTCTGCATCTCAGGAACATATGCCATTGGTTGGTGATGTATACAATTTATATAGGCATTGCTATTTTCTCAGTAAAGTGTTAGTTATATAACTCTTAAGAGGATTTTTTTTCTCTCCTAAACTATATGTTTCATTGCTGCTTTTATATCCTACATGAACATCTTCTTCATCCTTGATATTTTAGTTCATTCATAGAGGAAGAATGGCTTCTAAACATGGCAAAGATCTTGCCTTTGAGTCTTACAATGATAGCAAAAACTGATCATTTCTCCAAAGAGCTTCAAAAAAGCAAAACCTATGATGAGAAAATAAATGTATTGAAAACTCATTTGGATGGGTGGCTGAATGGAAAGACAGATTTGTAAATATGAACATCCTTTTGAAGAAAAGTCCGAGGAAAAGTCTCAGTAAGTTCCTAAGTATTATTTGTGATTTGGAAAAACTTAAGACTTTTCTGATTCAATGATCTTATCTTATAAATGATGAACATGAGGCACTTGCAAGCTAGCATAAAACATATGTCATCAGGGACAATGTAGACATTTTTATTTTTAATACTAATTAGAATAGGTTGAGGTGTTTTGATAGAATATTGAAACAGTTCAGGGGCTTACTATAGTGAGGACATTGTACACATGAACCTAATTCCCTGCATGATAACTAAGGTTGATGAGCTCCCTGCTACTTGTGACATAGCTTAGAAAGCAAGTATGGGCAATTATACATGAAATTTATAAACTCATACTTGCAAATGACCCATCACTGATATATCCTTAGTTAATCATGCTTTTTTGAAAGTAGGTTATGACTCTTCCTTGTGTTTTTAGAAGGAGGAAAAATGGAATGGTTTTACACAGTCATTATGTCCCTTAATATTCATACAATCATGGATAGATTTCAAATGTGCTAAGTCATAGAAATCAATAGTAAACATGGAATACTGTGAGATATAGTGATATTTACCTTAAAATGAAATGCTTTGATAATTTGAAAGCTACGGCTTGTCAAAGAACAGTCATCAACTTACCATGAGGTATGCACCCCAATTACATTTTATAATACAATTCCTACATCCAAGGCTCAGAGAGCATCATGGAAGAGGGGGTAGAAGAATTATAGGTGGACATCTGCTGTGAGACAGTATATTCTAAAAAAGAGAAGGACATAAAGTATGGTGGTGCTAGGGAGGAGAAGATTTGGGAGTTGAGTGGTTGAATATAATTAATAAACCTTGTATTATTTTTTTCTAAAAATTAATGGAAATATGTTATTTTAAAATATACATATTTATAAGTTGATTAGATAAAGTGATTCTAGGAAACACATTCTAGAATAGCAACTAAATAGTCAAAAAAGTTTCTCTCCATCCTGGCTTACTACATTGTTACCTGGCTGAATTAGTAAAAATCATGTTGTCATACAATATTGATATATTTAAGGAAAGGTCCAGTTGGGATATGGAAAAATTTGACAACAGAGAAGTTGAGAGGAATATGACAGCATTTGTTGTGAGCAGTGCAAGACCCGGGCGGTGCAGATGGAAGCCTTATTCTTTGCAGCACATGTCCAATAGCAGCTTTCTTTGATTAAACTATTACTGACTCCAAATTTGACTTCCATGAACTTTTCTCTTAGAGAAAAGAATGAGCTCACCACTTTACAATAAGTATTCGACATTTGTGTATTAGAATTCTCATCACAGTTGAATAAACTGACCTCTATTTTATATACTTCAAATTAGATATTGTAAAGCAGTCCCAGTAAATGTCATCAACTCTAGGAAACTGACGTTTTTTGTTCTTCACAAAAACAGTACTTGATTGTGGTAAATTCACCCAGTAAAGGTTACTGAACAAGTCCTTCCATTCATCAGCTTGAGGACTGTCACTTGGTAATCTTTGACCTCTCTCATCCTGCCAAAGATCTTTTATTGCTAGCCTTCTCCATTGGTGAAGTTACCTCCAAAAATCAGAGTGACAACTGCTAGTTAAATTCACTTCTTAATGAGCTCTTAAATATACAGAAAGCTCAAAAGTAAAAACTGAAAACCTGAATAATCAAATCAACAAATGGGTACATGAACAGATCAGTTTTCAAAAGAAGAAATGCAAATATACAATAGATATATGAAATATCTTCAATAACTATAAGCATCAGAAAAATGAAAATTAAATCTTAATTGAGATTCCATCTCATCCTGGTCCCTATGATTATTGCCAAGAAGGCAAATGCTGTTGAGTTCATAGGAAAGAATCATTACATACTGTTGTTGGGAATATAAACTGATGTGGCCACTATGGAAATAAGTATGGATATTCAAACAACAATAAAGCAAATAAACAAAAACTCCAACCAATCCAAAAGTAGACCTACTACTGTATGATCCAGTTATATCACTTTTGGGTAGTACCTGAAGGAATGTACCAGGCATCTACATCTATATATTACAGAGACACTTATGTACTCCTATACATTGAAATAATATGCACCAGGGCCAAGCTGTTGGAACTAGTCTAGATGCTCATCAACAAATATATAAAGAAAACAGTTGTGTGTTTGTGTGTGTGCGCGCGCACACACACACACACACACACACACACACACACACACACACACACCCACACATAGACACACAGGTGCACACCACAAAGTTTATTCTCCCATATTATTCCATTTATGAAAAAATGGATAGGACTAGAAACTGCATATTAAGAGAAATGAGCTATAGATTCAAATAATGCATTCCTCCCTTATATCTGGAATCTAGATTATGTCTGTATGATACTATATACATATAAAATTAGAAAGAAAGTAAGGGTTAAAAGGAAAGCAGAAGGAGAGAAACAAAGTGGATAATCCAAGTAAAAAGACAAACATTTGCTGATAGAGAACATAGATTTATATTTGACATGAGAGAAGGAAGATTATTTGGTGGGAGGAGAATGAGCACTGGAAGGAGGTAAATGGGCCATAAGGGTGGTTATGAGTGAATATGAGCAAATAATAATGGCATATGTACAAAAATGCTATTTTGTGTGTTCACTAAACAAAAGAAAAAATACACATAAGAAAATAATTGGTATCTCCTTAAGATGTTTTCAGATGTAAATATCTTCTGAGAAGCAGGGCTTTCACACTGTTCATTGAGCATTTATTTACATTAATCAGAATTTTTCTTGTTGTTGTTGCTTAATTTTCATAAAACCCAGAGGCAAATACTATTGTTTAAATTGAGGAAACTAAAATTAAGAGATGTTGGGTAACTTGCTTAAATTCTCAAAGCTAGTAATGAATAACACAGCTGGGATTCAAATGGAGGGTCACAGATAACACACAGTAGATCCCTAGTAGAGCACTTGGCTAGAATGAGTAAGAACTAGTGTTCCATCACTAATAATGAGGAAAAAAATAAGCATAAGAGGAAGCTATAAAACTCATAAGGTCAGAATGGAACACGCTGTTTTTTTTTTTTTTATATTAATTGAAATGAAGAAAATGCTGAAGCTAAATGAGCAAGGAGAAGGGCTCTATCTTTGGAAGCTGGGCAACATTGCAGGCAGAGAGTACAGCAAGATTAGAGAGAGAACATTTCAAAGTAGAGTGAAGAAAACATTTGGGCAGATATGAGCCTGGCATATATGAGGGACAGACCAGGCATGGTGATAAATGTGAGGAACAGACTAGTCGTGGTGACAAAGGGGTGATGGGAGAGAGAGTAAAGTAGACCAAAATCAAATCACTCAATCTAGTAAAATGTGCAAAGAAACACCATGGATTAAGATAACATATAGGGGTGGTAGTAGTACTGGATTGAACAGTCTTGAAATGCAAATGCTTTTCTTCCTAACTCTCCTTTCCAAGAGTTGTCTCTGCCCAAGTTATTCTAACCTTTACTCTCCCCAAGACCTGGTGACATACAGACTTTTAGATATGAAAACTGCTACATTCATTTAGTACATGATGACCACAAAACTAGCTATTCTCTGTAAAATGGACTGAAGCTGGAGCAGGTATGCCCTCTCGCCAGCAGCTGATCTTAATAAGTCCAACATCTCTGGAAGGCAGTGTGCAGAATTTTGAGCATCAGAAAGATGTGTAACAAACATTTTGTAGTCCAGGAACCTCAGCATGCTAGAAGCAACACAGAAAAATAAAAATTATCTGTGAATTATAGGACATGATGCATCATGTGATCTTCTAAGGAGTTTCCTAGTCTGCTCTGGAATGTTGGCTTGGATTCTATAGGATCCTCTCAAGAGTCATTGGTTTCTTCTGTATCTCCAGGCAAAAGTGCCAAGGTTCAACAAAAAAGGACTTATATTTAAGATTTGATGACAAGTTATAGAAATTGAATTTAGAACATGACTAGAAATTATGTACCACAGCTAAATCTAACAAACCTGGCCCATTGCACGCAATGTGTTTGTAGAAGCATATTAATGCCCTTTGCCCATTTGAATCTAGATCCTAAGTCTCATATTTTTTTCCTTTATAAGATAGATTTACAATTCTTTTTTATTTGCTCTTAGTTTTAAAGAGCTTCATAACCTACTCCATTTTCTCTCATGATCATTTTCCTAATAAGTGCCTAGAACTCTTGGCATAAAGAGAGTAACTCACTCCTTACCTCATGACATAAACAGTGGAAACAAACACTGGAACACTTTATATGATGAATCTGAAAACGACATTATTTGTCTATCCACATCTAAGTTCCTCAAAATATTCTTTATTTTTTTCCAAATTTGGACAGTCATTCTATATGTATAATGAAAAACCATTCAGAGAAGTTTCATCCAGATATGTACGGACTTGCGAACGTAGAGTTAAGTTTAATCTCGTGATGTCTTACAGAGAAACTGGAGATAAGAAAATATCCCACTGGGAAAATTGTTTGTTCTCTTAATAAATTACTTAAGAGGGTTTAGGCTGGCCTATTAATGTCTCTGACAAATTGATAGGCACAGACATCTGAGACTTAGAATCTCATGAAATGCTAATGGAAACCCGGAATGCTATTGTTTGGGGAACACTGACATTACTTGGCTACTTTTACAAACCCAGGGTAGATAGACTTGGTGGGAATGTTCCTTCATTTATTTTCTCTTCAATTAGTAAGAGGCACTATCATTATCTGCCTTATTAAAATGTTGTTGAAATACTTTATATTTTTCATTTATAATATTTGATATTACTGAGCTAAATAGCATTAGTGGTAAGTAATAGAAACACAAAAATAAGAAATAACACATCAATTTATTATTCTCAGTGAAACTGTAAGTGAAAGAAAGTAAGAGGGAGATATGGCTGTGAGATGGTGAACATACTTGTTTTATACTTAAAATGCTTTTTATCTTCTTAATTTTCTTCTATTATAAATTATTACAGGGTCATAAAAATTTAAACAGCACATACATATAAATTAAATAAAGTTCTCCCCTTCATGTCTGTCCAGTAGTTTGTCTGAGAGATTCATGGGAACACTTTAGAAGGTATATTTTGAAAACAGTATATGGCAAAATTTTAATGTCATTGGTTCAGAAATTCTACTTTTTAAGTTTATAGAAGTAATTTCTCATATACACAATGGTAAATGGAAAAGTATGTACATTGTAGTACTCTTTAAGTTACAAAAATGAAAAGATAAATAGCCCACCACTTATGTATAGTACAGAATGACCAAACTGATTTACATCTGCCTGGGCTCTTGTTATATGTGAAGCAGTTGGTTAGAATCCAGTTGGTCTAGGTTGGTCATGGCTGAAGTTTATGAATTGGGTTTATGTTTTCTCCACATAACTTCCATCACCCTTATACTAGAGATGGCTGGGAAGAAGAATGTTTCTCTCATGGTGAAAAAACAGGCCTTCAAGAAGGCTAGCCAACCCAGCAAGTGCTTTTAAAGCCTTGATTACAAAAGGACTGACATCCTATGTATGAAAACAAGTCACATGGCCCAATATGAAAGGGAAGAAGTTTACTCTTCTTTATAGAGGAATTTAAGATTGGGGAGAAGTGATAACTATTTGTCCACAATCTAATGGAATTACCATTAATATTGCATCATTTAGAAATATTAGACATGCCTATGAATTCAGGCATGAAGTTCAATCCATCATAATTTAATATTTCAAACTGATATCCCGAGTATATGGCTCACATTCTATTTTTCTACATCTAACTTCAGACTTGACACAGGGCTTCAGAACATAGAGAAAGACATGCTCTTTCTCTTTCTCTTCACTTCCTTGTTTTTTCTATTATGAAAGTAGATACATCAGGACAATCATCGCTAACTTAGCAGGTTGCAATAATTCTACACTTGTCTTTTGGCAACCTCTGTGAGAAGACTAAGACTGATTGCCAGTGTCACTCTATGACTAACATATACAGGTTATTTCTGTGGGGTGGTACTACAGTGCTGTGTAAAGTTTGCTTATTGTAGATTTTAATATGAAATTCTTCCTAGCCTAATGTTCTTAAACCTTTTTGGCCTAGGCATCTGATTGTTCCTCCCATAGTCTCTTAATGTTCTTTCTTGTTCTTAGTTGTGTCTGTATACTTAGGGTCTCTTGGGTGTGTCCCAAGAAGGCATTTCCTGTTTAACTACCCTTCACAGCTTCACTTTACCTGGAACAACCAAATACCTTTGCCTAGCTTCACCATTGCTGCCCCTTCCTCCAATCCCTTCCCTCCTGCTTCAGTAGGCATGGATGATAATTCAGCAGGGAGATGAGCGCCTGTCACCCCTAAGTACAGGTCGAACTACAGAGTGAAATGGAGGTGCAGACAGCTCTGAGACCTTGAAGTGCTCACTGAGCATCTTTGTTCTCTGGGCATGACTCAGAGTTAAGGGTGTCTTTCTCCATCTCCCAGGGAGAAGGGGCTAAGGAAAAGTCACAGAGGTCTCCCAGACCACTGAATACCACTCCCAGTTCCTATGGTTTTCTTAACTTTCTGTTTCTATAGACTGTGGAATGGAGAAGAATAAAAGCTAGAGACATAATTAGAGTTAGATAAGACAGTTCTATTAAATAAGCCTCAGCCAGATTTTGTCCCATAGTTGTTCTGCCTTTAAAACAACAGCAACAACAAAACTACATTAGCAGTAGATAACAGTGAACCTGAAGTGGATAGGGAAGTTTCTTGTGAGCTCCTATTATGTAGTATGTAGTTAACTAGAGTTTCTAGTCATGAGCAGTCATGCTACTAAAACTTTGTTATGTCTGCAGGGTGTAATGTGAGTAGCCTGCCTTGGTTAGAAATGGATAGCCTTAAAATTTTTTAACAGGTGGGAAACTAAGAATAAGCTTATGTCTATAGTGACTAAACCAAGAAAACCTTAATCTTTTGTATTATTAGTTCACCTGTCTGCCACTTGTGCTGTGGTGGGCCAAAATTGGGTTAGGTATTGGAACCATAGGCTTCCTAGTAGATATGTTCTAGCCAAACTCAGGATACCTCCATTCTGATTGACATTGTGAATGATAGATAGTATTGACTCTGAGCTATAGTCCTGCTGCTCATCATAGTATAGAAGAAAAGTATTGATAAAAGAGGAATTCATGTTTTGTTACTTTCTGGGTACATGCCCTTAGGCAGTTTACTTGTTCCAAATTCTATATTTTCGTATAAAAATTGAGAATTCCAATAACTACCTTATATTATCAATGTGAATAAATAACTGGTTTTCTATAACACTTCAAGTAGATACATAGTAGGTATTCAATCACTATTGTTTTAGTCACTGTTCAAATTGTTTTATTGCTGTGAAGAGATGCTATGAACAAGACTGCTCTTATAAATGAAAGCATTTAAATAGGGGCTAGCTTATAGTTTCAAAGGATTAGTCCATTATCCTTTTGATGGGGATCTTGGTGGCAGACAGGCATTGTGAAGTAGCTAAGAACTACATCCTGATCTGCAAATCTGCAAGCAGAGAGAGAGAGGGGGGGGGGGAAGGGAGGGAGGGAGAGAGAGAGATAGAGAGAGAGAGATAGAGAGAGAGAGAGAGAGAAAGAGAGAGACTGGGCCTGGCATGGACTTTTGAAATCTTGAAGCCCATCCCAGTGACACACTTCCTCCAAAAAGGCCCCATCTATGGAAGCCTGTAGAGGCCACTCAAGTATAAGCATGCTTGGCTATAGGATATTTGCCACAGTTCCCTAATAACTTAGCCTCACTCTATGCAGAAACTCCTCTGTTTGAATAGCCTTTGCTCTTTCCAAGACTTAGTTTTGGAGAATATGGTAAGAGGATTGATTATTCAATGTTTTGGATTATTAAAGCTATCCAATAAAAATAGAAAATAACTAAAAGAAAGTGCTCTGCTTTGGGAAGCAAGGCCAAGAAAAGATTCTGGACAACATCTAAAACATACTGATTTTTAATGTACTGATTACTCCTACAGTTTGTTGATTTCTTATCCTCATCTTAATGAATATCACATCAGCACATCCCTCTTTTCCATGATTACCAGTTGAAGAATAGTTAGTTCTGTGTGAATGGTACAGGTGTTTGGGGGCTGTCCATAGATAGTAGCACAATCAGGAGGAACTGCATACCAATTTGCATGGGATATTATGATCCGAAGGTAAAATATCCCAACAGGGTCCTATGCTGGAACACTTTTTCTCCAGTGGATGGTATTCTTCTGGAAGACTTTGGTAAACCTTTGAGATACTCACTGGTTGTGGGAGGTCCCTGCAGGCTTTACAGTTGGCAAGGAAAATGGTCCAGGTTAGGCAAGAATGAAACTTGGTTCAGCCTGATTTAGGTTAACAGTGCTCGGCCAAGTCTTCTTGGATTCTGACATCAGTCCTTACATTTTTCTCATATTTAAGTGTAGCACAATTTTGGAAAAAAAGATTTTTCAGGTGACAATTAACTCAGCCCCATAAGTACAACAAAACTTAGGACATGTTTACATTGAAGCTCTTTTTTGTAACATGGGTTTTTGTTGACTTAAAAAAAAAAAAAAAACAACACTTAAGATGAGGGTCTAGGGAGTTAGGATTTGGATTTGGCCTGGCATAAGATAACGTAGAAGTCACTGAGGCTGTTATAAAGTACAAATGGCCTCTCTCACAAGTATAGAGCACATGAGCCAGTCAAAGATGGTGCTTGGAGGAAGTCAGATGGTTGAGTCCTGAGTTGTTTACCAAAAAAGATGATTGGTTGCCTAGATCAAACCAGATAAGGTCGTTGCATGCACAGCTTGCATTCACTAGGTAAAGCATAGTAGGACACCTTTAAAAGCATTGGCTGGCTGTTTTCCCACTCTGCACTTTCTTTTTTCTTTAAATGACACTTGCTGTGAGACAATAAACTACTTGACTAGACTCCCTGGTGTGCCAGATTGTCTCCAGGATTCTGAGAGGCTAAGAAATGGGTGAGCAGTGCACTTAACTTTCCTCTGACTCAGCTGTTTAGTTTTCTGTGGTTGGGCTAAGACCCTGCACACAAGGATGAGTTTTATGGCTTAAAGTGATGCTCAAGCTTTTGGGGTAAAAGGGTCAGCGATAAGTCAAGGATCTTCTGGGAGATACAGGCAGAGCCTGGCTCACCAGACAGCAAAGGATCACTAGGTTGTAAACTACATCCATTCCCATCATTCCAGGAGGAAGACAGGTTGATCATCTCTTTCCTTTGAAGGATGCCCACGAGTTTAACACTTGTGGCTTCTGCAGTGCTTCTCTGTGTGCACACCAAGCACAGTTGATGGAAGAGAGGCCATGAATTTGAAGTGGAAGAAAGAGAAGTATATGGGAGGGTTTGGAGGGAGGAAAGGAGAGGGAGAAATGCAATTAAAATATAATCTCAAAAAATAAACAATAAAAAACCAACCCTGCTTTTTTTTAAACTCAATTCTTTCATGAGCAGATATCGTGGGATGATGAAATCCTATGTGAATTTCACATTGTATGGATTTATGACATTTTAAATGTTTTTTATAGTAAAAATGTACTTATAATAAAAATACTATAGTCATATATTTTATGGAAGTATGTTTTATATATGTTACATGGCCAAATTATTTTCTCCTGAAAGAAGACAAATATCACATTATATTAAGTCACTGTGAAGTAAAAAAAAAAAGAAAAGAAAGAAAGAGTCCACTTCTGCCATAAGGTCAGAAGAAAGTTACCTGTGTTTTCTACTAGCATCTTTCCTTCTCACGTTAGGCCTCAAGTTTGTGTTAAATTGCTTTAGTTTTACAACATCTGGAAATCCATTTTTACATTTTTTTTCCTATGTAGATTACTAATTCCCAGTGCTTTTCCCAGCATATCACATGATTTTTTGGCATATAAGTTTGGTATTCCACCTAGACAAAGGTGTTTGCATGGTGCAGCACTGACTGCATCATTTCTTGTCTGAGTTACTTGTACCATTGTTACCACTTCAGTCTTCCTGTATTTCTGTTCTCCACTCCACAATTCATATGTTAAGACTCGGTCATCAGTACGATGGTCTTAGGAAGTGGTGCTGTGCAGGGTAGTTAGTACCCTCATAAAATTAATATGAGGGACATCCCTTCTAGATTTTACAACATGAAGAGGCAGAAAACTGCCATTTGTAAATCAGGAAATTGTCCCTACCAGACACTGCCCTGAGCTGAAATGACTAGTCTATGCCATTATATATGCTAATGCTTGTATAATGATGAAATTATCTTAACAGCATGTTTCTAGGCATGACATTCCCATTTGGAGCAGCATGTGATTTAGGTTTGAGTGATCCCCAAAAGTGGAGTGGGGCAAATTTTTGTCAATATCAACAAAGTGCTGAGATGACCTTATCTTAATGATGAAGTTTTACTCAGTAGATGTTTGGACCTCACTGACTAAATCCAGACTTACTTTCTGTGGTCAGCAGTGACTCCTGGTTTCAAAGGTGTTTCCCCACAGATAGGTTCACTACTTGACAAAGCCTGTAGCCTTAGCTATCAGCTATTGTTTAAAATTGGTGTCCATTCTTATTTATTTAAAGGTGACCTTATTTGATATCTTCCTCTTAAGAGGAAGAATTGGCCAAAAGCACAAATTGTAGTGTCTCAGTGTTGATTAACAGACTTCAATAACTGCCAAGTACAAATGATATAATTTAGGGTTAAAGGGGTACAGTAGAACCCAGAGACAAAGCAAGAAAACTGATTCTTACCTTGGTCCCCACAAGAAAAGACCACAACTCACAGCATTGTCTGCAGGTGCTATTTAGTTAGCATTTCTCCATTTTACTCTGTAAATCAGTGCACTGCTGAATGACATGTGATGGTTAACTCAGTGTCTTGAGCCCACACTGCAGTCAACTTCAGCCCCTTTTGATGACTTACTATTTATAGACATAGGCAATTGGTTTTGTATATTTCACTTACAGTAACCTGCCAGGATGTCTAGGAATTGCTGAAAACTTATTTGTCAAGAATGTAGAATTTTATCTTGAGAACACAATTCTTTTAATGGTGGTAAAATGTTGTAGCTTTATATGTGTAGAAGAAAGGTCTGTTCAATTTATTTGAATTAAGTTCAACCCAACTGTACATGCTAAATATTTAATGTTCAGTTATACAGACTTAAAGATACATTTTTATATATAAAGTATAGTTGGGGAGAGATGATGAAATTCCATTGTCTTTGGTTGCTTACAATCTACTTACAAAGAAAAATCTTCCTTGTAATGGGTAGTATTGATTGTGTTAAACAATTTTTAGTTAATGGTAGGATTTTAGGGGCTAACTGAATCACAAAGTAATAGTGACATGTTACATTTTATCTTTGTGGTGGTCTGAATGGAGGTCTCCAAAGGCTTATTTATATATTTGAATTCAAGGTCTCTGGTTGGTATTTCTATTTGGAAAAGACATAGGAAAGTAAAGCCTTGCTGGAAGATGTACTATAGTGTGAATTGGTGTTGAAAGTTTTTTTTTTTTTTTTAAGTAAACTGTCTTATTAAAAATCTCTTTCAAGTAAATAAAAACACATCACAATACATTTAAACAGACCCAAAGTTTTTACAGATTACATAAAGCTGGATTTATCTTTGAGAGTTCATAGCTTCTCACCAGCTCATGCTCTGCCTCACTTACATTGTAAACACAATCTCTCAGCTCCATGCCCCAGCTGGTCTGTAGCTATGCCTGTCTTGTCCATATGGCCTCCTCTCTGAGACAGGTAAGTCAAATAACCTGTCTTTTCTAAGCCACTTCTGGTAATGGCATTGTATCTCAGTAAAAGAAAAGTAATGAGCACAATCTTCCTTGTCAACTTGAGTGGACTTAGAATCACCTAGAAGACACATCTTTGGGATGTCTGTGATGGATTTTCTAGAGAGGCTTTACTGAGGGCAACAGACCCATTATCCAATGGGCTGGGACTCTGATCTAAATAAAAAGGGAAAACTGAACAGCAGGATACCCTGCTCTCTACTTCCAGGTTTCCCCAATACCTTCCTTACAGCAATGGCCTGACTCTGTCAAATCATTATCCAAAGTTAATCTTTTTTCCCTTATGGAGCTATTGGTTTTTTTGTCACAGAAATTATGACAGTATCTAACCTAGGATGCCAAGGTTGGAATGAGAGGAAACAAAGCTATCCACCTATGTAACATCTATTATGTATACATATACATATTTGTAAATTATATACAAAATTTTTAAAAAGGTCAGTTTAACTATAAATGATCACTTTGGGTTAGAGAGGCCAGAAAGAGATAAAATATCAAGAAAGATAGAATGCTGTCCAGGTCAGAAAGATGGGAATAAAACTAAATTAAATGTTACTATGTTACTAAAAGAAAAATAATGTAGGATTCAAAAGGGACATTGATTAATACAAGAAGACAGATACAAACCAGGGGAGGTGATGGGGAATGTTCTTTGTATATATATTTGTTTTATTGGTTGATGAATAAAACACTGTTTGGCTAGTCAGGAAGTGAGGTAGCATAGTACTAGCTAACCATAGAGGTCTGGAGATCTGTACAGACAGGCAGGACAGGCAGGAAGTGATGTAGCTAGACAGAATCAGAATATAAGCAGGGACAAACAGGAAATTCTCCTCTGTGCAGAAATGTAGCAGGAAAAGGAGATTTAGGTCCAGCATTCCTGGTAAGCCAAGACCATGTGGAAATAGGTAGAAATGGGTTAATATTTAAGACAGAGCTAGCCAATAAGAAATGCTAGTAACAGGCCAACAGCTTTATATCTAATACAGTGTCTCTGTGTGTTATTTGGGGCTGACACAGCTGTAGGACCAGGCTGGCAGAAACTGCTCTTAACAGGGAGGGAGTGTAGTGACAAATAGGTCAACATATATTTTTCCCCTGGCAGATGCATTGTCTTTATCACTCAGAGTCTGGCATGAATATTAATGAATATTCCTGCCCTCAGAGTTAAATAGCATAGATGCAAATCTTTGTCTGCCATGGGTCTGCCAATAAGGATACCCTCTGGTTTCTACGTCACTTACTTAGGAAGAAACAAACAAAGAGAAATAACTTATTAGCTTCATTCTTTTCTGGTAAACATAAGACACCATTACTAACATGACTCCACATGTCAAGTATGATCAGTTTTGTAGAACTGTTTCTGTCTCTTTTCTGGGGCTGCTAGGTTGAGGGTCAGAACCTGTACTTTATTGGGGCCACCAAAGTAAATTGCAAAGCTAGATAAGTCTTAATAGCTACCTGGATACTTTCCTCTAGCAATGAAGTCTATTTACTGCCTGCTTTGTTTAGAACATCTCTTTTGTTTGTTTGTTTGTTTGTTTGTCTTTGTTTAGAACATCTTTAAGAAGTAAAGCTTGAAAGGAGTCTCAGAGAACAGATTGTTGGACAAAACTGCATGTCAGGGGGTTACAACATGGAGTGTCTTAATGATCTTTATATTTGTGTTAGATTTTATCCTTTTTTAAAAAGGATACTCCCATGTGAGTATTTTCTGAAGGAAGCAAGGGATTCAGAATTAATTCAATGACAGGGATGCTGATATTTGGAGATCTTGTGATTTACAGGTGAGAAATATGTAAGCAGTGCCCTTTTCATACCAGTGTAGAGTTTTATGATTGGTTACCACTTCTGATACTTTATTTAGCACTGTACTGCTAGCCAGGGAATTGTAAAAGATGAGGTGGTGTCCTGCCATTCAAGAGCACTCAGTGTTAGAAAGCTGTGTTCTTATTTGGTAACAGAGTGGTGTGAAGAGTGATCAACTCTGGCATTCTGTATCTCTAAGTGGGCTCAAGAACTGTGGGAGAGTAAGCAGACACAGTATGTGCCCTGCCAGCCTGTGAAATCCAGGACATACCTGGTGTTAATTTTCTGTTTGCTTAATGTCAAAGGACTGGGAAACTTCAGCCTGTTACATACATATTGTACAAAGTACAGAGCCTGGGATTTTATATGCATTGTTTTAGAAGCTCACTTCAGCCACACAACAAGGGAACTTTTATTTATTTATTTTTCATTTTAATTTGAAACAAGGTTGTTTTACATGTCAATCCTAGTTCCCTCACTTTCCCATCCTCCCCTATCACCCACAAGGGAGCTTTCAAATCAGAATGTTTCTAGTGGGTTCTCAGTTAATTTATAATTTACTTTGTAGGTAGCTCCTTCCTCAAGTGAACCCTAAGGTCTGTGAGGAATAGGATTAGGCATGAGCCCTTGTCCCACATCACAGTAAAGAGAATGTTTTTAAATGATAGGTTCTTTCCACTATCACATATGTGTGTGTGCGCGCACACACACACACACCCCACATACATACACAAATACACACACACACACATGGAAATTGGCTTTGTCTCTACTAATCACTGTCCTTCTTTGCACTATTTGCTCTTCCTGACCTTCATTTTCTCATCTTCATGCTTTGACTTAAAGGGATTGAGCCTCAGCTGCTTGCTCAGTGATTCTCACAGCCCTATAATAAGGTGTTTGGCTGCCTGTCTCTTAGTGTTTATCCTTTCTACTTTACTCTTTCCCAGTAAGAAAACATTTGCCTGAAGCAGGGAATGAATTCTCCACCCTGTTCTGTTTCTCTTGCAGTAGATTATTCCTTTAAGAACTCTAGAAGACTCCAGATATATCCAAATCTATCACCATGGATAAAACAAAAAATAAAACAAAACCAAAAAACGTTCAAATGAATCAAAGACCTAAACACAAATTCGCCACACTGAACCTCTTAGAAGAAAAAGTGGGAGGTATCCTTGAACGAATTGGTATAGGAGACTGCTTCCTGAACTTAAGACCAGTAGCACAGACACTGAGATCAACAATTAATAAATGGGACCTCCTGAAACTGTAAGGCAAAAGACACAGTCAACAAGACAAAACATCAGCCCACAGACTAGGAAATGATCTTCACCAACCCCTCATCTGACAGAGGGCTGATTTCCAAAATATACAAAGAACTCAAGAAGCTAGTTACCAAAACACCAAATAATCCAATTAAAAAGTGGGGTACAGAATTAAATAGAGAATTCTCAATACAGGGATCTAAAATGGCCAAATGATATTTAAGAAAGTGCTCAACATCCTTAGTCATCATGGAAATGTAAATCAAAAGAACTCTGAGATACCATCTTACTCTCCTGTCAGAATGGCTAAAATCAAAAGCACCAAAGCTGGAGAGGATGTATAGAAAGGGGCACACTCCTTCATTGTTGGTGGGAGTGCAAAGTCATACAGCCACTTTGGAAATCATTATGGCAGTTTCTCAGGAAAATGGGAATCAGTCTAACTCAAGATTCAGCAATTTTGCTCTTAGGCATACACCCAAAAAGATTCACATTCATACAATAAGGACATCTGTTCGACTAGGTTCATAGCAATATTATTTGTAATAGCCAGAACCTGGTAGCAACCTAAATGCCCCTCACCTGAGGAATGGATGGAGAAAATGTAGTGCATTTACACATTGGAAATGCTATACAGTGGGAAAACAAAAACAAAGAAACAAAAACAATGGAATCTTGAAATTCACTGGCAAATGGATGGAACTAGAAGAAACCATCTTGAGTGAGATAACCCAGTCACAAAAAAGACAAACATGGTGTGTATTTACTCATATATGGCTTTTAGAAATAAACAAAGGATTACTAGCCTACAGTCTACATTGCCAGAAAAGCTAGGAAACAAGGAGGACCCTCAGAGAGACATACATGGTCCCCTAGGGAAGGAAAAAAAGACAAGATCTCCCAAACGAATTGGGAGCATGGGGCAGGGCAGGGGGAGTGAATTAGGGAGAAGAGAAGGGCAGAGGTGGGAAGATTGAGTCAGGGAAAGAATAAAGGAGAACAAGAAACAAGATACCATAATAGAGGGAGCCATTATAGGTTTTAAGAGAAATTTGGCACTACGGAAATATCCAGACATCTACAAGGATGAACCCAACTTGCAATCTATGCAATAGTGGAGGGGCTACCTTAAATTCTTTCCCCAATAATGAGATTGATGATTACCTTATATGCCATCCTAGAGCCTTAGTTAATAGAAGCAGAAGCAGACACCCATAGCTAAACATGAAGCCCAACTCTTAGAATCCAGTTGCAGACAGGGAGGAGTGATGAGCAAAGGGGTCAAGACCAGTCTGGAGAAACCTATAGAAACTGCTGACCTGAACAAGGGTGAGCTCATGGACTCCAGTCTGATTGCTGGAAAACCAGCATAGGACTGACCCAAATTCCTTGAATGTGGTGTTAGTTGGGAGGACTGGGCAGTCTATGGGGCCTCTGGTAGTGGATCGATATTTATCCCTAGTATACAAGTGGACTTTGGGAGCCCATTGTACCTAGAGGGATACTCTCTCAGCCTACACACATGAGGGAGGGCCTAGACTCTGCTCCAAATGATATGACAGATTTTGAAGATTCCCATGGAAGGCCTCACCCTCCCTGGGGAGCAGAAAAGGGATGGGATGGGGGTTAGTGGGGGGAACAGGGGATGATGAGAGGGTGAGGGAACTGGGATTGATATGTAAAACAAGCTTGTTTCTAATTTAAACAAAAAATTATATATATGTATATATAATACATGTATTCATATATATATATGTATATATATATATATATGAACTGTAATGGAGTTAGTTTGCGCTTAGGAAATACAAAATATTTTATCAACAAATCTAATTTATGAAGAGGTACTTCTTCAGATAAAGATGGAAGAAGTATCCCTCTAGTGTAGGGTTCTGGCAGAGGCTCAGCTTAGAACCCACTTCTCCCTTTCTTAAGGTTTTTTGAGAAATGTTCTAAAAATTTAGCAGATTCTGCATTCAGCTAGTTATTTAAGTAAATAAGTAATCCTTAGGTCCTAAAATATTTTGAAATAAATTGTATTCTGCAATCACAGAAAATTTAAAATGATAATATCATTTGTAAGAGAAGATTCAATGGAATAGTTATTAGAAGAAATATCTTTGTATTTTTCCTAGACAGAACATTGGCAGCCTTCATCCGTAGAAACATTTTCCTCCCTAAACTCTCATTGAGAACTCGTTCATGATGAACTGTTATTATCGCATCTATTTTTGACTTGCTATTTCTGCTACGCTCAGCTCTTCTCTTTATTTGCATTGGACATTACTCCAGGTGAGGCATGACAACAGGAAATAGTGTCAATAAGTTTTCTGCTGTCACAAAGTTTTCTCCTTTTGGGCAGCATAGGCAAAAGATGATTCAGTAAGTAATTTCAGATCATGAAAGCTATAAAGAAAATAAAACAGGAAAATATAAGAAGAAACCAGAACATGGGAGGGGGTCTGTTATATACAAAGGCCACTATTTTGCAGCTTAAAAAAGTCATAATTTAAATGTCCTCCAGTTCTTTGTGTTGTTTTAGTATGGCTGACTGATGTATCTAATTCACATTGTGAGGTAACACACACTAGTGTTTCGTAGATTTGTTGGCTCTGCAGAGCATGTCCAGTGTGGCTTCTGCCTCTTCAGAGTCTATCTGTATGTGAGTTTTTCCATTCACTAGTCCTGACCATCATGCCTCACACCTTACTGGCTGGCATCCACACAGTAAAAATGGAAATTTGGCCTTTAAAAGTTGGGCTCAGAATTGTCAGGGTGTCACTTTCCCAACACTATATTGGTCAAGCAAGTCACAGATAATGTAGATTCCAGTAAAAATGTGTGTGACACCTCTTTGTGGATGAAGCAATGAGTGTCTGTCTTTAGTTCATCACTGATCAGGTGATACTTCCTTAATGAGCCTTTTCATTGGATATTAAGCTTTATGAAAGCAGGGATATCTATTGCTTCTCAATATTGTTCTATAATTATATACTGGAAAAAGGAAGACCTAGGACAATGATTGCATATAGGCAGTCTCTCAGAAACCCCTAGAAATAAACCAAGAAAAGTCAAATAGCAACTATTGGAAGAGGTGGGCAATGGCTGAAAAATTTTTATCTAAACCAAAGCAAAATAATACATTTCAAAAACTAGAACATGGAAACTAACATCTGTCTCAGAGACATTGGTAGGTCTAGACTACAAACTCCTCCCAGTGAGAGTGAGTGACTGAAGCCATGCTTAAGATAGACAGCCTAAAACCTCAGGACGGTTGTCTCAGAAACAGATGCTTTATTGAGGAAAACATAGGGAGGGAGGTATTCCAAAGTCACAGTGGCAGCAAACGATGAAAGAGAGGCTGGGAAAAACATGTTTCTGGGTACTAGACTGGAACAGTGGTGAGATGATGAGTCTTGCTGAATTGGTAGCTTGGAGGCCCCCAGATCCTTCATGAATCATGCTTTTGCGAAACTCAGTGTGTCATGTGGCTGTATACTGAACATGGTCAGTAGAATGCCTCTAGAAGAAACTTTAAAGTTAGAAATGCACAGAATTCAACCAGGTGGTGGGAGACAGTGTCTTCAGGGGAATGTAGAGACAGGTTTCATGAAGTAGACCAAACATCAGGAAGGACATGCTGGGGCCAGTGTTCACAGTGAGACTCCTGTAGGCCTGACTAGAGCTGTGAACAGCTCCTGTAACCTAACCTCTACAAAGAACCATTCAGGAGTGTGACAAGTGTCCAAGAGCCTAAGAAGAGTATTGAGACTGAAACCAGCAAGCACACATGACTACATTCTGATTTCCTACCTCCTTCCAGTTCCCCCTTCACATTTAATTCTCTGTTATTAATACCTAATGTCAATTTGGTAAGATAGTTCTATCCTGTTATATTATTTTAATGTCTTTTCTTTTTTATTTCTCTTTCTTTATTATTATATTTTGACAGCCTTTCTCAAAGATCATAGGCTAGCCTAGCTTACAGTGTCTCTTTGTCATTGAGACCTGGAACTCTTAGGTTATCTAATTCTAATTGTTTAGTTCTTCATTTTCATTCTACCGTTAGCTAAAATTGCTCATTGTTTCTCCTTGCATTCCTTTTCCTTATTCTATTTTTTTCATTATCAGCCCAATAATAGTCATTATTCCTACTGTTTTCCCTTGTGTACTTATACCCAAAATAGCCATCACGTTATCACACACCAATTTACCAGTGCTCTTTTACCTCTAAAGTGACTGGAATTTAAATGGTAGTTTTTAAAAATTATTAATTCAGTTTATTTATTTATTTTACATACAGGCCTCAGTTTCCTCCCCCTCTTCTCCTTTCAGTTTCCCCCCAACATCTGTTCCTCGTCCCCATCCACTCTTCTGTTTCTGTTCAAAAAGGAGTAGGTATCCCATGGATATCAAGAAAACATAGCATATTAAGTTGTGGTAGGACTAAGTACCTCCCCTTGTATTAAGATTGGGCAAAACAACTTACTATGTGTAATAGCTTTTCAAAAGTCAGCCAAATTACCAGAGATAGCCCTTACTCCTGCTGTTAGGAGTCCTGCAAGTAGATCAAGTTACATAACTGTCACATACATGTGGAGGACTTAGGTCAGTCCCATGCAGGCTTCCTGGTTGTTGGTTCAGACTCTGTGAGTCACAGGTTAGTTGATTCTATGGGTTTTCTTGTGATGTTCTTGAAATCTCTGGCTCCTAGAATCCTTCCTCCATCTCTTCGGTAGGATTCCCTGAGCTCAGCCTAATGTTTGTCTGTGGGTCTCCACGTCTATTTCCATTCATTACTGGATGAAGCTTCTCTGATGATAATTGGGGTAGGCACCATCTATGATTATAGAAGAATATAGTTAGGCATCATTACATTGACTTTTTTTCCCTTCAGTTGTGTTTGGTTCTATAGTAGGTTTCTGGGCCACCCAGCCTCTGGGTCCTGGCACTGCAGGGACTGTCAGGGGTGGGCTCAATCTCATGGCATCAGTCTCAGGATGGATCAGTCATTGGTTGCCCACTCTCATAATCTCTGTGCAACCCTTACTCAAGCATATACCATAAACAGGACAGACTGTAGGTCAAAGGTTATATGGCTGGTTGGTGTCCCAATCCCTCCACTGGAAGTCTTGCCTGGTCACAGGAGATAGCTAGTTCAGGCTATCTGCTATTGCTAGAAGTCTTAGCTGGGGTCATCCTTGCAGATGCCTGGGCATTTCCCTTGTACTAGGTTTTTTTTTTTTTTAACTGACCCCCAAATGTTCTCCCTTTCCAGTCATCTCCTTCAGTACCCTACCCCTTCCATTCAACCTCCCAACCTGATCGCTCATGTTCACATCCCCACTTGCACCCAGCCAGTCCCATGAGATTCTTCCTTTCCCCTTCTCAGTGATATCTGAGCATATAGCAGGCCCATAGTGGTTATTCAGACAGAAGTCTACTTTCAGGAAGTACTGAGGATTGAGCCTGGTGTTTTGAACACTAGTTAACCAGTGAACAATGATACCTCAACCCTAGTACAATGCAGTTCCTCTTAAACATTGTAAAACTGAAAGAATAAAATGATTACAGAGTCAGTGACCTAACCCAACATGATTAAGGACTAAGGCAAAACCACAAGAAATAGGAAAACCAAGACAACATGACTCCTCGAGAAATTACTAAGCCATAGTAATAGCCTCCAATAACAGGGAAAATTAGATGAAATGTCCAAAAAACCCTAGACAAAATTTTTAAATCAAAGAAGGCATAAATAAACTTGAATGAATCTTAACATAAACAGCGGAATAATTAATCCTATGAAAATGGAACTCAGCAAAGATACAGACACTGAAAGAAATCAAACCAAAATGCCCCAAAGAAAAATAATAATTCAAATAAAAAGTTTCATAGATGTTATCACTAACTGAATATATTGAGAGGAAGACAGACTATCACGGCCTAAGATGAAACAGAGGAGTTGGAACATTCAGACATTGGTAAGGGTATATCAAGGTAAGAACAGAACACTGAAAAGACTAAATCTATGAATCTTGGGTATATAATTTGAATAAAATAATTTCTCTGTGGAATAACATCATGAAGCTGTAGGAGGCATTTAGGACACCAAGCCCATTAGAATACCCCCTCCCCCTCCCCCCGGTTATTTTGTTGTCAAAACATTAAGTAGGCAGAACAGCAAGAAATACCAAATGACACATAAGTAACAGTAGATTTTTCAAGAACTTTAAAAGCCAGAAGGGAATGAAAATATGTATTTCAAGTTCTCAAAAGCAACCACTATCAGCCTGGACTCAGTAAAAACTGTGTGTCACAACTGGAGGAAAAAAATTCATGATAAACTTTAGTCTAATGGAACCATGACTACTAAGATAGTTCACAGAATCCTTTGGATTGAAGAGAAAGATAAGCATGTGTGTAAGCTGCAAGAATTAAACTGCTGGAACAGTAGTTCAGCAAATGATAGGGAAATGCCAAAACTGAAAAAACAGCAACACAATGGAGTTAAGTGTGACCTTCCAATAACAACTCTAAATGTTAATGATCTAAATTACCCAATAAAAGTCATGGACTATCATATTTGATTAAACAGAAGAGTGTCATCAATTTTGCCTCTACAAAACACATTACCTCATTAAATACAGGCAACTTTAGAGTAGTTTTGCCCTAAAGAATGGACAAACAAATGGCACTAGGAATGGACCTGGAGTTCTAATACCGTCAAAGTGGTTTTCAAACCAAAGTAATCAGGAAAGGCAAAGTAAATCACTTAATGCTGATACAATCTGTTAGAAGCTCGTAAACACAGGTGCATCTAATTTCATAAACAAATGTTACTAGATATACAACCATACATTACCACATCATGATGCTAGACTTCAACATTTTACCCTTGTCAATAGTTAGATGATCCCCACAAAATATAAATAGAGACACATCTGAATTAAATGGCATCATAGATCAAGTGAACCTAATAGACATCAATAGAGCATTCCACCCAAAAACACTTTAGAGTATGTATATGTTTTCAGAAGCCTATGGAAACTTTTCTAAAATATATTACATAATACAGCACACAAATTCAGAGAAAACAGTAACATAAATGAATGCTCTGCTATAAACCAGATACAGACACCTAAATTTCAACAAAGATGCCAAAGGTATACATTGGAGAAAAAGACAGCTTCTTCAATAAATGATGCTGGAAAAACTGGACATCTATGTGAAGAATGAAACTAGATTTCTATCTATAACCTTGTATAGAATGAAATTATCTTTGTGTAAGGACCCTCTCCCCAAAATCTCAAATTGCAAGACTCCCAAATCTCAAAATGTTAGAGGGGAAAAAATAAGGAAAACATATCAAGATGCAGGCATAGAAAAGTATTTTCTGAATAAGATTCCAGTCACTTAGGAAATAATTCTAACAGGTGACAAATGGGACCTTATGAAATTAAAAAAAAATTCAGCAAGACAAAGGGGACAGCTAAGTGAATAAAATAATAGCCTATAGAAGGGAAGAAACTCGTATCTATATACCTTACAGAAAATTGACATATACGCATAAAAACCCTGCAACTATACAAAAATTAAGCAACCCATTTAATCGACTAATGAAATGAACAGCCAAGTTTCAAATGATGAAATAAGAATGACCAATAAGTAAGTAAAACAAATGTTCAACCTCACTAGCCAGCAGAAAACTAAGAACTATCAACTAAACAACACTGATATTTTTATCTTAACCCAGTCAGATGGACAGTGATTAAGAAAACAAAACCCTGAAGACAGCTTTACCATGTGACCCAGCTGTACCATGCCTGGGTACCTGGAGGACTCTATACCAACTCATCACAGAGAAACTTTCACTCAGTGTCTACTGCAGCACTATTTACGATAGCTAAGTTTGGAAACTAGCTGTCCAACAACAGAGGAAGAGATAAGTAAAAGCGGTATATTTGCACAAAAAATCCTTTTCTTAAGCCATAAAGAAGAAAGTGGTTATGTGATTTGCAGAAAATGGATGCAACTGGAGGCAGTCATATTAAGAGATTTTATCTAGATTTAGGAAGATAAACATCATATGTATTCTCTCATGTTTCTCCTGTGCTTTATATATAAATTATGTACAAATGTGACATAAAAGTAAAAGCACATTATCTTGGGGAACAAAATGGACTAATGACAAGAGGATAGAAGAGGTGGTACAACATATATATGTATGAAAGTGTCCTTATGTAACATAGTACTGTGTATTACGAATATATACAGTGATTTTCCTAAAAGGCAGGCAATGGCAATAAAGGTCAAGAATGGATGAAGAAAGCAAATACTTGGTTCCCACGGACCCCCACACGGTGTCATTCTTCCGGAAAGCAGTGCTAATGCACTACAGAGCACCTTCTCATGGAGCTGAGATTAAGAACTCAAGATTCCATTTTGCATAATCAAATATCTTTTACCTGCATTGTCATGTATTATATCTCTGTGAACAGTAGCCCTCTCTGGGCAGGCGAGGCAAGATAGGCTTGGAAACGTATGTAGGATTTGAAAGGGAAGAAATGAAGCCATTTATTGTCCAGTATTGTTTCATTACAACAAATTTTTAAATGATATACTTTTTGGCCAGGTAATTTAAAAGGTAAAATGTCATCTCTTGAGCATAGTTGGATTTGTGACTATGCAGGACTTCGATTTCTTTAAGAAGATAGAGCCCTGGTCTGATGACATAACTTGACTCAATGCTATGAGCTTTTTGTTTTTTGTTTTCTCTTTTCTCTATGCTCTTGGGGGCCCACCACCTAACTCCCAAACAATCACACAGAAAGTTGTTCTTACTTATAAATGCCCAGCCTTAGCTTGACTTATTTCTAGCCAGTTTTTCTTGACTTAAGTTATCTTGTTTACCTTATGCCTTGGGTGTTTTATCTTTTCTGATTTCTATATACCTTTCTCATTTCTTACTCCATGGCTTGCTGTAGCTGTGTAGCTGTGTGGCTGGCCCCTGATGTCCTTCTCCTTTTATTGCTCCTTGATCTTTTCTTCCCAGATTTCTCCTCTTATTTATTCTCTCTGCCTGCCAGCCCTGCCTGCCTATCTTTCCTCCTGCCTCATTATTGGCCATTCAGTTATTTATCAGACCAATCAGGTGTTTTAGACAAGCAAAGTAACACAGCTTCACAAAATTAAACAAATGCAACATAAAAGAATCCAATGCATATTTGCATTATTAAACACATCATTAACTAAAATTATACAACACCACAAAGTTTCAGGGACACATAGGCAGCTTTGGTAGGATAGTTGAATAATTACAATGAGACATAACTTAAGCATATGCTTAAATTAATCATTTCTAATTTAGAGCTCTGATTTTATTAAGCAATGGTCTTTGCGGTTGTATTATGTTCCTGCAACTATTTTTTTTAGAACCAGTGAAATTTCCTGCCATAGCTGGGTTTACAGTGGTAACAAGTCAGCACATAGAAATGATTATGTTTTGTCCACGTCAAAACCACCAAGTGAAAACTGAAAGTAGCAGTCAGCCAAATATTTTGTCTGCATCATGTGAAACTATCAGTTAGACAAAATTGACTCTCTACATCCCTTTAATTGTCTTATTAAAGTTTACAGAAAGCCCTAATCAATGTTAGACCAGTTTTGTTGTTGTTGATGCCAAAGAGATGAAATTAACCCACTCATAGAATCTTTCCATTTTAATCTAGATATTGGTCTCTGAATCTTTTTTATTATATTAGATATATGATGATAGATAGAGATATGTATATTAAATACACCTTTTAGTATCAATCTTCCCCACGTTTTATTTTCTTCATACATGTTAGAATATATTCATTATCTTTGGGAAGAAATTTTATCCTCATAGTCCAGATCCTCAATATGACTACCCTTGTCTTTTATATATTTAAGGCCAGGTTTTTCTTAGCTTTGGAACTACTGATGCTTTGGGAGAGAAATCTTTATTATGGGTTATTTTTCCATACACTGAAAGTTACTTAGCAATGTCCCTGGTCTTCCTTCCTTCCTTCCTTCCTTCCTTCCTTCCTTCCTTCCTTTCTTTCTTTCTTTTTAAGCCATTTTCTTTCATATTATACTCTATCCTTTTTGCATTTTGTGGCTTTTCTAGTTTTTCCCCTTAGGAAGTAGGTAGACAATATTTGTTCCCTCCACCTTCTCCAAAATGCCTAAGGGGAAGTATGGAAGAGAAGTAGAGACTAAGCCAGGAATAGGGAGGGGAAGGACTGTGGACTTGGGTGTTCATGATTTATTTCTGTGTATTAATGGGGCCGATCTTGTTCATTATGCGCTGTGTGACACTTGAAGCTGGAGTTTTAACATATGTGCCAGGAGTACAGTAAACTAGTCTTTTATCATTTAGTCCTTAAAATCATATGAGGTAAGGATTGTTATTTTCTATATTACAGAGTAGGAAACTGAGGCCTTGGCAGCTTCCTCACATGTCACAATGCAGAGCAAGAGAGGAATTATGATTTAAGGTGAGATGGATGAGTCCCTTGACCCTGTTTCCACTGTGTTTAATATTGTAATAACTTAGCTGTCAACCATGGGGCAGTTCACTCAGGCTCATCATCTTCCTGTGATTGAAAGATGGATCACCTGGGACTAAAAGCCAGTGGAATTTCTGTGGACTCTGTGCACTTCCATTCCAGAGCTTTCACTTGCCTTTAATGAGTTTCTCAGACCTTCCTCACTCCCCATCAGCAGCTTCCAGGACTGAGCTCAGCCCAAACATGAAGCATTGGGAATGAATTAAGAAAGTCTATTCAGTTGTTTTGTGGAAGGAAAAAATGATACATAGTACCCTTTTTACTTTCCCCAAATAAAGCAGTATTGGGGATTTCAAATTTGCATGTGCTCAAATCTTTATGACAATGTCCAGAGTAAGTCTGAAAGGACATAAACTTACAAATCTTTCCTTCCCATGTAGAAAACTGGATTTGCAGTCCAACAATCATTAGGTGGCTGGTAAACTACTTGCAAAGCAAAGGGTATCTGCCGAGAGAGCACTGGTTCTTACTCAGACCTTTCCATTCACTCTCTTTACCCATCTGGTACACAGCATCTTTTTCTGGGTTTGCTATTCGTTGTGCAAAATTCACTTGTTGCTTAGTTTAGACAAATCACACAACTAGGAGTTCATCCATGAATATACTTAAATGTGTTCTAAACAGGGTACTAGAGATGTTATGTATATTTATTTAACCACAGACCCTGCAAAGTAGGTATTATTTACTGATTTACGTAAAGAGAGCTCAAAATATGGCTGTATTCTGAATGTTAGTATAAGCACTGATGCTGAGCCCATGAGCCACTCGCTCTTCAAACACTGTAAAGCCTTCCTGACAACATGTCAGAGCTTGGAAAGCTGAGTTGTTGTTTATGTTACATAACAAAAACTTGAAGGAACTAGCCATGTTATGCCCAGGGAAGTAGTTACCAGATATTTGGTTAAGTTTCTCTGGGAATGGAATAAATGAGGGCTGAGAGCCCCTGAGTGGTAAAAGATACATGAAGAGAGATTACTGTTAATTAAAGAAACAAAGAAATTAAGAAACAAATGCACACAACACAGATAAACATCCTATGTTTATGGCTTTGAAGAATCAATGTTTTTAAAATGGCAAGCAAAGAAGTCTTGAGCAAAATGAATCCTGAGGAAATTAAAACAAATAGGATCAGTATACTGATTAATAGAATAGATAGCAGAGTATTTACAGCCAAGTGAGTTTTCACAAAGGCATAATGTGGGGATAGGACAAACTTTTCATTAAGTGATTCTGTGAACATTGAATAGTTATGTCCAAACAAGGCAGCCAGATCCTGATCTCTCCCATTATTAAAACAACAAACAAACAAAAATCCCTCAAAATGGACTAAAGGCTTCTAATATGACACAAAACTAGGAAATTACTAGAAGGACACAAAGGATAAATGTTGCTGGACATTGGAATGGGTAAATTATTTTTATTTGTTTGCTTTTGCTTTCTTTTTGGCAAAACTTCCAAAGCTTAGGAAACAAAAACTGAAAATAACTGGGGTTTCATCAAAGTGAAGAATAAAAAAAAGAACAGAGTGAAGATGAAAGCCACATCCTGGGAGAAAACATTTACAAACTAGGAGGCCTAAATAGATGCTTTTCAAAAGAAGATACTAAAATGGCAAAGCAAAAACCCCAGGCCCAAGGTCACCTATATTTGATCCAGGATGAGTAGCTCAGAGCTGCTGTTAGCTTTCAGCTAATTCCAGGAAGAATGGGTAGTTAACAAGTTAACAAGAAGATGTAAAAAAAAAAAAAAAGGGGTTGGGGGAGGACACCATCATACTGATTATGGTAATTTAAACTTATGTAGACACATGGAAAATAGAGCAGTAATACTTAAAAAAAAGTAGAAGTCCCCTGCAATCTGGCAGCTTCATTACTAACATCAACCCCAAGAAAATAAATTCCAAATGTTGGAAAGTCATTTCATCTTTAATGCCTATTGCAGTATTATTCACAATAGATAAGAAATGAGGGGAAAATCTAAGTGTTCTTCACTGACAAATGGATAAAAAATAAAGTAGGCCACATGAATCATGGAATTGTATTCATCCATAAAGGAATTAGACCTCTGTCTTGACTTTTTTCCTCAACATGGAAGGAACATAAGATAAACACATAAAGTAAAACAAGCTGAAAACAGAACAACTAATTCCACCTGGTTCACTCACATGAAAAGAAAGCTGATCTCAGAAGTTAGAGTGGTGGTTGAGAGTAGAGACGGAGTGGTGGACAAAGGCTGACCAGTTGCTGCTAAGTGAGGGTTACATGGGAGTGAGAAGTTCTGTCTTTACAGAAGGTGTGTATGGAAAACAATGAGACGGTGCACACTTCAAAAATCTAGGAGATAGTATCAAGAATATTTTTACTTGGCAAAAGGATATTTATTCAAGGATATAGATATGTTTAATATAATTATATATATTATATATATAATTACATATATAATATAATTATATATAATTATAGTAGAGGTGCAAAATATCCCCTTAAGAGTTGAACTTCTAATGAGTGAGTGAGTCTATTTGCCTGTAGAAAATTGTCTTCTAACTTGAACTCCTGTACTGTAGTCATGAGGTAGGCTGTGCTTCCCAGAGAGGGTCAGAAGAGAGGATAGAGTGTGTGGGTCATCTGGGTCTGTGACTGTGTGTCTTTCTTCTTCCTACCAGGAATTATTTATATGACTTAGAATGAGTTTCTTCATTCGTAGACCCCAGCTTCTCCATTTGTTATTATTTCTGCCTTCCTAGTAAGGAATGTAATTACTACAACTTCTTTTCTTTCTTTCTCCTCATCCTCCTCTTCTCTCTCTTCCCTTCCCCTTCTAGAAGTGTGATTTATTTCTATTTTTACCTGTCATGGATTATCACAATGCTCATGTTCAATTAAACTTCCAGGTTGACTGACTCAACACTGAAAACTTTTACTAACTTACTACATTCTCATTTTAACCCAATATTTGTTTTATTTAGCTTTTGGGACCACCAAACAAAAGCCATGCACTCCTGAGTTCTAATATTTTTACTTGGCAAAAGGATATGTATTCAAGGATATAGATATGTTTAATATAATTTAAATCATAAATTATATATATATGTGTATAAAAACATCACACCATATCTCATAAGTATATATAGATTTGGTTTTATATTTGTCAATGAAAATGTACTGGTCATTCTGGGAAGATGTTTCTGTTAGGGTATAGGATGGATCAGATCAGCAGAGGCCACTAACCAGTGATAAGGCATCATGGCTGCAGATCACAGAGTACAGAACAGCTGGGCAGGCTTTGGTGGTCTTCCACATGGGTAACAGAACAGCGCATAAGCAACTCTTGGAAAGAGCTGTTATGTGGATTGCTGGCATTTAATGTGGATGGCATTCTTAGAATCTCTCTCTTGGGAAATACTCAGTAGGATAAAATGACCATTTAATTCTTATTAATTGTCTTCTGAATGTAGCACAATGCCTGGGCAGTACTGGGTGCTTGTAAATGCTTGTTGAGTGAATATGGAAGTGAATTAATAGATTAGTTTATAAATAGTGTTTTCTCAACAATTTAAAGGCAAGAGTGGCATTGCATGTTTTTGTAATGGTAAGATTTTTACAGAGGAAATGGGAAAGCCCTCTAAATGCTGCCAGCCTGTTAATGTTGTGTCACTACTGTGGGCTGTCTGTTCAGATCATGTATTGTGCTTCTCTTTCTGTGGTGAAACTCTTGGAAATTAGAGGGTTTGTGGAAAATGTGATTGTGGAATAAGCATTTATCATAGGGTGGCCTTTGCCAAGTTCTAAGCCTGAATGAGGTTTTGTTTTAGCCAAACAGCTAAAAATTGTGCTATTTATTTCGAAAGTGTTTTAAATAACCCAAATGCTTTTAATTTAAAAAAGAAATGTACTTCTCAATTCCTTGTATTTGTAGTTAAATATACGCACATATTATCTTTTATTGGACCAGATTGTGTGCCTGTGTATTCAGTGGAGTACAGGTTCAAGCATTTTTTGGGCTTATGTTAGAGGGACCGTGTCTGTCCCCAGCCCTGATTTAGCTAAACCATGGCCTCTTTCCTTGCAGACCAGCTACAGAGCATGTGAATAGAAATGGCCAGTTACAGAACTGCGGGCAAGAGGTCTGCAAAGCTTCATGCTAATGCCTCTAGGCTCCCACTGACAACAGAGCTGAAACAGGGATTCCCTGGTTCTCAAACTGAAGACCCCTGCCATTAGATCCAAAATAATGCTGGATCAGTCTGCTCAAGTTCTAGCAGAGTCAGGCCTGCAGGCCAGGCTGTGACATGCAGCAAATCCCACTATGATAATGTGAAGTTGCATAAAGCGAGCTCTATTGTCACCATAATTCTTTACATGTTGACAGCATATAGAGGTTCTCACCTAAGCTGAGACCTGGACCTCAGGTTTCAGGGCCTAAAAGCTGGACTTTTCCCAGGGTAGCCAGGAAATTATGATTCTTATTAGTGCCCCTTCGCTGTCATTGTTGTCAGGCTTGTGGATTTCCTTCTCTTAACTCTCCATTTCCTGGGATGCTAAGTTTCTTCTGTGTGTGTCACCACGCTCAAGGCATAGAGTAAAACGTCTGCAAGTAGAGGGCAAGCAAATTTTCCAATTGCTATTCCCTATTGTACATTCATTCTCTTGAGCCAAATAGGTCAGGAATGTTTGTAGTGTAAACACATATGTGGTGTGAGAATTTCTCTCATGTGTTTGTACATAAAACATCTTTGGTGAGTCAAGGAAGTCTGGCACATCACTTTGAGGCAGGACCAAGGCCCTCCCCCTTATACCTAAGCTGAACAAGTTATCTCTTCAAAGAGAATGGGCTCCAAAAAGTCAGTTCAAGCACTAGGGATAAATCCTGGTCCCATTGCCAGTGGCCCCACAGACTGCCCAAGCCACACAGCCATCACCCACATTCAGAGGGCCTAGTTTGGTCTTACACAGGTTCCCCACTGTCAGTCCAGAATCAGTGAGCTCCCACTAGCTCAGGTCAGTTGTTTCTGAGGGTTTCCCCAAAATGTTTCCCAATGGTCTTTTGGAGTTGTGACCCACAGGTTGAGAACTGCTGACATAGTATATTTAAAATGTTTTCATTTAATTTGAAGAACACGCAAAGTGCCTGTTCTTAAAACAAGGTTTTCTTGGTGAGCTATAAATTACAACATCTGAAAAGAATATTGTTACTTTCACTTTGTATTATTGCAAACGCCTTTCATAGACAGACTTATCAAATCCTCAGTTGCACTCCATCTTAGATTTGGAGACTAAGTTCCTTATTGAGCCTGGAGATCCCTGAGGGATACTTTTCTCTTCCAACTCTGGTTCTAAGTTATAAACAGATTGCCTCCACTTTTGACCTTTATTTTTAATTTAAAAGAATTATTTTTCATTTTATATACTAACCCCAGCTCCCCCTCCTTTTCTCACACCCACATCTCCCCCCTCTTCCCCATTCCCCATCCACTCCTCAGATGGGGTGAGGTCCTGGTCCCACTGCCAGGGTTCCCTTCAACAGATCAAGCCACACAATTGTCAGATGAACCTAAGAAATATACACTCAATGGTGGAGGAATAAGAGGCTCCAAAACACTTCTTAATTTGCTTAGATTTCCCAGCTAATAAGTTGTAGAGAGATGCAGTGTGTGAACCAGGCTCTGCCACTGCTCCCCAGAAGGATGTATGAATGTAAGGGTGAATGAATCTTTAAGGCAAGTGTAGGGGGAACAAGGGCGAGAAATCTAGGAGAGATGAGGGGAGAAAGAACTGGGGCAGGATCAAACTGACACTTGTCAGATGGGAAAAGGGACAATTTGAAGGGAAGACAATTGGTAACTCATGCTCTTCCTTGGTTGAAAGGCTCATAGTATCTTAAGGAGATGTCAACGGTTGACACTGGCTGGCAGCAGAGCTTGCACGTTTCAAGTTACTTGGTCTTGGGTTGAGAGCTAAGAAAAAAACCAAAGCAAGAAAAGACACTCATGACACTCATTTCTTTAATGGCTTGCAGGATGAGATTTTCATAACTGGAAAATGCAAGTCATATTGACAGCCCTGGAGTAAGCACACTTCACCTTGTTAAACATAGCAGTCAGTTTCCTTTCCATAAACAGTAGATAGTTGACATATAAAATATCCTTCAGTTTTCAAAGAAATATTTTATAAAGACTGATGGTAAGATGTGTAAGCCATCAAAGCAAATATGAACTGAAGTCAAAACAGTGTTTGTACATGTATAAAAATTTGCTAAGGTCCAAATGTGAGAATATACATGCAAGTTCTTTAAGAATGTAGTATTTAATACAATGTAAACTGCTTCTAGGCAAAGAATCTCAGAGTGACTCTTTCAGAGGCAAAAAATGAACATTTTCCCCACCATAAATCAAAATGACTAACCCTCCAAAACAAGTAACAAACAAACAAAACAAGAACTACCAGACAAAGAAACAAAGAAACAAAAAACCATAAAAAAAACTATTAGATAAGAATTTGGCTTGAATTTTTCTCATGTATTTATTTATTTTATGTATGTATATGGTATATGCATGTATGTGTGGGTGCTTTGTGCATGTTCACATGTGTGCTTAAATGTGTATACCTATGAAGGTCAGAGGTTGAGATTGGGTGTCTTCCTCTGTTGCACTCCATCTTAGATTTGGAGACTAGGTTTCTTATTGAGCCTGGAGATCCCTGAGGGATACTTTTCTCCTCTTCTCCAAGTCTCGTTCTAAGTTATAGACAGATTGCCTCCACTCTTGACCTTTTTTTTTCTTTTAATTTAAAAGAATATTTTGTATTTTACATACTAACCCCAGTTCCCCCTCCTCTTCTCACACCCATGCCTACCCTCCTTCCACATTCCTCATCTACCTCTGAGGTAGTGAGGCCTTCCTTGAGGAGTCAACAAAATCTGGCATATCAAGTTGAGGCAGGACCAAGCCCCCTGCCCCAATCCCCCAATATCAAGGCTGAGCAAAGTATCCCACCAATGGAAATGGGTTCCAAAAAGCCAGTTTATTCACCCAGCATAGGTTCTGGTCCCACTGCCAGGCCTCCCTTCAACAGATCAAGCCACATAATTGTCACCCACATTTAGTAGGTCAGCTGTGGTTTTCTCCATCATGATCTTGACCACCCTGACCTTGTTCATATGAACCCCCCTCTCTCCCTTCAGCTGGACCCCAGGAGCTCAGTAGCATTATTTGTAATAGCCAGAACCTGGAATCAACCTAGATGTCCCTCAACTGAAGAATAGATAAAGAAAATGTGGTGCATTTACACAATGGAGAACGACTCAGTTGTAAAATACAATGACATCTTGAAACTTGCCAGCAAAAAAGAAAAAAGTAAACAAAACCAAAACATCCTAGGTGAGGTAACCTAGACCCTGAAAGACAAACATGGTATGTACTCACTCATATGTGGTATTAGACATAAAGCAAAGGATAATCAGGCTAAAATCCATCAGCTCCAGAGAAGCTAGGTAAAAATGTGGACCCTAAGAGGGACACATATAGAGGGCCCCAGGAAGGGAAAATAGGTAAGATCTCTTGGGTAAACTGGGAGGGGCAGAAAGGAGGGGATGGGAGATGGGAACATGAGGGGTGCAGAACACTCTTGACTTTTCAAATGGGTGCTAGGTTCTGAGCCATCTTCCCAGATCAGTTTGAATTTTTTTCAATTAAAAAAATTGTGAAAGTACCATTTTCACTTCACAGGGTATTTATTATATATCTTAGTATAAAATATGAGCTAACAAGTCCTTCTGTCTAATCTTCTGCCTGCAGAAAGAGAAAAAATAATTCAGAGCCTATTATGGAAATGTAACAGTCATATTACTTGTTTTTAAAAAATTTGACTACATTCCTAGATGACTCTGTGTTCTGGGACAAGTCACTTTTCACTCAATTTCCTTATCTGAGAAATTAATAAAATAGTGTTTGTCTAAAGCATAATCCTGAGAAGATTATTTTAAGCAGAGGGGGAAACACTTCGATGGTGTCTGTTCAATAAGTTCTGGTATTTTGGTCTTCATTTTGCAAATAAATTGACTGAATTTCAGAACACTTAAAGGAATCTTTCAAAGTTGTGTGGCTAATACAATATGAGATAAAATCTAGAATCATGAATGGAATTCATTGTGGGTAGATCTAAAATTTTTAAATTTAAAAAAAATATTTATTTATAATCAGAAAATAATATAAAGATGAAAGAAACTACATTACAGAAATAACAAAAGTCATGTAATTGTGAATATGTAATTGTGACAAATTCTTTATCTACTGTGTTTTATATTATAGATAATTATGACTCATGCTCTGGAGCAATCTTCAATCCCTATATTGTTACACTGCAAATCTTTAAGGGTCATTTTCCTCATGTGCCTATGCCATTTCTATCCTGGTTACCTTACACTGTGGTAAACCAAGAGTGTTTGATAAGGGACACACCCTTAAACAGTCTGACTTTAGATATAATATTCACCAAATATCAGGCAAATGCTAAAATTACTAAAAAATTCACAAAATCCAGTTCTCTGTTTTGACAGATTATTTTCACAAATTTCTGTATGCTATTTAGTACTAAGACTTATAATCTTTCCTATATTATATTAAGACATTTTAAAAGCATATTTAACATTTCTATTTTTCTATCCAAATTACATTTCATACCAAGAAGCTTTTAATACTTCGTTTCTGAAAATGTGCCAAGGAAGTTTAATCATGTAATCATTTAGGGTGATTTAATATTGCTAATGGATTTTATAGATTTCTTCATGGTTTACCGAAATAGTTCATAATCTGAGTTTTAAAACTTTTGTCATAAAGTATTGTGCCTGTTTCTTCAGTGGGTTGCAAATAGAAGTTTAAAAGCCAATGTGCAGTGTCTAAGATGTTGGACAGCTTTGATACCACCATACAAAGTTCCCTGTGGCTTCTGATGGTCATGATTACTTCTAACAGCCTGGTTTTGTCATTGTAGAAGCTAAACCCCCCATACACAGATATTTATAAAATACTTCAAAATAGAATATGGAATTGTTCAAGTGGTCAGACTAGATGGTATTGGATAATATACCTTACAGAAAACATATTAGTGAATGATTTAATATACAGAGGATCCAGGCATCTTCTGACTTCCAAATAGCATTAGTTATTTGAACTATTAGGGAAAACATTTGGAGTACATGGCTATAGAATTATATCCACTTACATAATTATCAGTGAAAGGCAACAGCATACTTGAATAGGATTATATCCACTTACATAATTATCAATGAAAGGCAACATCATACTTGATTATATAAGATCACAAGTTTTAACTTGGGGAATTATCTAGGATTTTCGGGCCTGAGTTATAAAACTTTCAATAGTAGATGAACAATAGTAAAATCCTCAGGTACTCTTGAAGTGTTTGAAATGCATTATATCTTTTCATGAGGTGTACTATTTCCTGTTGTGGTTCAGATCTGAAATAGCCACCAAAGTGTCTCTTGTTATAGGCTTCATCTATAACAGTGTCATCATAGATAGACTGGGATAGTGACTGGATCCTAAGGACTTGAGGACTCAGAACACAAAGAAAACTTGGAATGTGATGAAAACTTTGATGAGGTTTAGTTATATGATCTTGGAATATGTGATCACTGGGGCCTTGACTGTTTACATAGCCTCTGCCTCCTTTTCTTCATCTCTTTTTTTTTTTTTGGGTTTGTGACCACCATGCTTAATCATCCCACTCTGCCATTGGACTATGCCCCACCAAGTGCTCAGTAACAGAGCCAAAGGAACATGGATTGATAATTCTAAAATCATGATCCTTCCACTTTTAAAGGGGTGTTCTCAAGTATTTTGTCACAGTAATGTAACATGACTAACTTATCTGTTTAATTGTATGAAATTCCTCACTAGTTTGTTGTTACAATGGAAAGAAATAACTTACTTCTTAGTGTTAGCTCTTACTAATAATACTGACTTTTCAAAAATGTTTGCTAGTTTTTACTGTGTCTAATAATAGCTAAAATAAGAGTGTGACTGTTGTTTTAAATAACACTCCAGAAAAATACATGAAGGTTTTGTAATTTTCAAGAATTACCTACAGTCTAGCTCAGTACCTAATACAGAATAAGTGGTCAGCAGATACTGTCAACAAACAAACAAAAATTCTCAATTGTATGGATGTGTTTATAAGTGGATTTCTCAGAAAAGAGAATGTGTGATCTGTGTCAGTCTCAAAACATTTCATTGTCTAAGAAATGAAATGCCATTGCTTTGAGTGAATATTTATCACTATGTGAGTAAGCAAGTCGAATGTCTAATGACAGGGGAGGTATGAAGGGTCTCGGTGGGTCTGGGTCCCTGCCATAAGGTTAGACAGTGCCAAGTGTCACCCCCTGGGCTCTCTGTTGAGGAATGTTCCCAACATCTCTTCCTACCTGGAAATTCCCATTTGGGGGTCATCTTCATAAGACTCTGGGGATCACAGGCTGCTTATCTAGCCAAAAATGGAACATTTTGGTTTCATTGGAATACTGAATATTCATGCTGAAAAGAAGCTTGGCCATAATGTACTTCAGATTTAGATCTGTAGCAGCAGATGTTTTATCATCCCTCTCTGTGTACCTGGCTGAACACTGGACAGCAAGTTTTGTGCCTATTAAGTTCTTCTTAACATAATCTGATTACCAACTGATTAAAATTGGCATGCAGAAGGAAACCAGTTTTCCAGTCTCATCACATTCCAATATCCTATCACAACTAGTAAGTTAAGAAGATGCCATTTGATATGTCTGTGTGCTCTAGTGCTTGGGAGTGATATGATATTTTAGGCCATGTGACTTTACTGACATTTAAGTACCAAATATCAAAAATTTTCTGATTATTTTTTCCTCATTCTCTGCAGAATAAAGAAGGAAACCCTTTAAAATAACCATTCCATTTTCTTCAACAGAAATCTACACAGCAGATAAATGGTGATCTTATGCCTGTATAGAGGGCAGAAAAAAGGGTCTATGTTGACCAGAAGAATATGAACATTTTGTGTATGGATGCATGTGAAAAGAAAGCATGTTTAAGACAGTGATGAGTATTGGGCCAGGGGAGAATTGAAAATGAAATGCATTTCCATATTTTAAGCCATTAAATTTAAGAGCACAGAACTAGCTTTCAAGTCGTTAAGCATCACTAACACAGAATGCTGCCTCTCTAGGATGAGAGCACAGGAGACTTGGGCCTTACACTCTTTCAATGAAGTCTATGAAAAATTAGAGAAATTTAAGATGTTTTTCCAGCAAAAGAGTAGAAATCAAATGATCAAATGTACAATTCTGGTACAGGCTAGGTTCCTCCGTCCTCCCCCTTACTGGGATGATGTCTGTGAGCTGGGAGGGAAGACAATCCAAAATACACTACCATCCTTTATTTCATCCTTACCACTCTCATCTTCTCTCTATTATGCACAGGTCCCTCTTTGAAATTAGAAAATTAGACGTAAATTAGAAAACAAGACTGTATTATATGAAAACATATTTATTGGCTGAATAGTAAAACATAGGTTAAGGGGTTTCTAGAATTAGATCTATCCCCCTTGAAATACAAATATCCAATAAGCAAAAAAAAGAAGCAATACTCCCCTACCCCTGGAAGAAAGAATACACTGGCAGCATAAATCATAGGCACTGAGGGGTGTGTTCAAACAACCTGTTCCTTTGATGGTACAGTGAAAGATGCCACAAATGCAACCCCCACCACACACCAAAGCTTTGCTATCTTAATTGATGCATCCTTGATTTACACAAACCCACAGGGAACCTTGACCTTCTTACTGCTGGCGATTTGCATATAAGCTGTCAACAACACTCTTACAACAAAACAGAAACAACTCAGAACATGTAAATAAATAAGAGCTAGAGGAGAATCAAGCAACATGGAAGACACCTGGGACCTCATCTAAAAGCAGGCGCCTCAGCCTTGAAAGACCAAGGTGATTGAAGAAGTGATGGAACCACCCACCAAGCCCCCCCACCCCCTTCAGGGTGAGGAAGGTTAATCAGTCCTTCCACACAAAATACATCCTTTAGATGGGGCTGAAAGAAGTGATTCTGTGGAACTGTGAAGCGCCTTTGGAAATACCCCTGGGATTACTAATCCTCAGTAATAACATAAATAATGTACAAGACTAAACCAGAATCAGAATAACGCAGCCTCTTAAAGTTTTCTTTTCGTAAAGACAACTTCATACGCATTCCGAAAGTGCAAACCTGGATAAAACAAAACATTTACAATGGAAAATTTAGCCCGCCCTCTGTCCCCCACCCTCCAGATAGCCGCTTTTCAGTCGACCTAGCCTGGTCGCATGGCTCCTGATGGTGAGTGCCAGCAGCTCGTATTTGTCTCTGAGCCCCACAGAGATATCCAGCGTCTCTTTCAGCAAGGACCTGGTGTGGACCAGCATCCCCAGGAAGTCTTCGTTGAGTCTGCTTTCCTGCCGGCTATCCTGCTCCTGGCCCTGCTTGAACTTGCTTTCCAGCTCAGTGAGGGACTTGTCAGAGTTGGAGTAGGCATCCCCAATCTGGTGGGATTCTCGCCTCAGGTACTTGCCATAGCTCTCTTCCCCATCCAGGTCATAAGAGATGCTTTTGCTGATGCCCTCCAGGACTCGCCCAGCATCCTCCACCTGGCGGCCCAGCACCGTGAACTCCTCTCGAAGGGTGAGGCTCAGCAAGCTACTGGCTTGGCCCCCTTCCCCCTGGGAGCAGCGCCTGCGATCACTCACCCTGAAGAGCAGCTGGCACTTCTCCGGGTCATCATTCTCCTCGTAGTCTCCATCAGGCACGAAATAATGATGCAGGGTCCCATTAGACATTTCTGGGTACAGGGGACCATCAAAGTAGCCTCGACACAGGTGGCAGAAGAAACCCATCCAGATCAACTTCGGGATCACCATTCTGGATATTTAGGAGAAGAGTTTTAGTTCAGGAACAAGGAAAGGGGTCCACCCCGGGGAGTCAGTGGCTCCCAGTAACCGCGCCCTCCTTAGGCGCAGCCAGTTTGCTCTTCTCTAATCCTGGTTCCCGCGCAGGCTTCATGTGTCTCTGTGCAGCTTTGTTCAGCACCAGCTCCTCTCTGTCCCGGCTCCTCTTTCTTTTAGGCTGTTGGACCTCAGCCTTGGCTTTTCCAGCTAGATCGCTCTCTCCAATGTGGGGACCCACTGCTCTGCGGTCACCTTCGGAGTTCCCTCTGATTCCAGGGAGATGGAGCTAGTAGCTATGAGAAGCTGTTCATACACTCTGGTACTATTTCAACCCCTGGTCTGGGTGGGAATACAGAGTTTTCCCTTTGGCTAAAGATATCCTGAGGATTGCAAGGCTCTCAAATTACAGCTCATTTCGTCACTTGGAAGCCAGGGAACAAGTTTGGAAAGAAAGCACTCTCACCAGGTCCCTTATTAAAGGTACAGGGTATCTTTTTCAAGATTGGAAGAAGAGTCCCTGTACAATAGGACTTAGCTTGAATGGAGGTATAGAAGACGAATATAAACGTAAAATCCAACTGCTGCTAGTATTTTTAGGCAAAAAGGTGACTGCTTTAGAGAAATGGCAGTTCACACATTTAATTACCAGGTAAGATATATTTGTACTCACTTTCAAAACTTTATTTCTTTGAGCACAAAATTCGAAGTATTGGAAATAGCAACTTTGTTTGGAAACGGTTTAAAGTATATTTTTTAAAAACCAATACTTCAGAAACAACATGAATATAGAAAACAGATTTTCTATATTCATAGGGCATATTTGCTAATGCAAATAAAAAAATAGAAGTTTCAGTTTAATCAATAAAAGGACAATTGAGACTGCAGTGCAATCTACTAAACAAAGTCCCGCTGAGTCTTACCCAGTCTTTGATTTAGAGCTTGACTTCTGGGGCCTCCTTTCAGAACCCACAGAGCTGGCAAATTTATCCACAAGTGGAATGCTAAGCAAATTGTTACTGTCTTATAGTTAGATTGTAGTTTGGCCATTAGAATGAAGGATTTAAAATGAAGTTTGAAAAAGAAAAAAACAAAAACACCCCACTTTCTTGGAAGAAAATAGTTTTACTCCAATTAATTCATGAATACTGACATTACCACAGCTGGTTTAAAGAAGCAACCCAGACATTTGTCTAGTTGCCAGCTCTCCATAAACATATCTCCATAGCATCTCCGTAAACATATACATCCACACTCAGAACACTATGTTCCATGACCATTCCAAAGCAATGGAGCTTCTAAAAATGTTTATATAATGGGTTCATACTTCACACTTTTTCTATCAAGTGCTTTTCTCTTTTTAATACTTGCATAACTTGTCCATCACAGCCAATTTCTTCAACTTGTACTTCTTGATTGAGCTGTTCCATTTGTAAGTCTGCACTGCTTTACTACCACATGGAAACCCTTACAGAGCTTGCCTCTCTGATTCTGGACATGTTCCCCAAACTGTTTTGTATCATGAAAGCAAGGACCACCAGATTGATGCTGTGCCTGCCCAGTTCCTCTAGGCTTCTGGCAAGTGATGCCAAGGTTTGTGGTCTCAGCACTACCATGCCCACTAAAGGACCAAGGATGGGATAACCTAGTATGTGTCCCACAGGGGAGCTTGCAGTCACACTGGGCACAGTGGCTGCCATCTGAGTCATTAGCCCTAGTCTTAGGAACAGCAGCAGGTGAGTGAACTGTAGATGTTGGGGCTGCTGTTGCCAGCAGAGCTTCAGGTACTGACCTGGGTACAGTTCTTCTCTAAAGGTCCCTGATGGACGTCATGATCATGTGGAACATGTGATTTCAGCTTCCAGGTGGCATCCTAAGGGTCACCTCTGTGTCTAAAAATGTGAAACTGTGAAAAGGCTACCAGTTTCTTTAAAAACAAAAGCAAAATAAACACCTTTAATCCCAGCACTTTGGAGGCAGAGGCAGGTGGATCTCTGTGAGTTCAAGGCCAGCCTGGTCTACAGAGAGAGTTCCAGGACAGGCTCCAAAGCAATACAGAGAAACCCTGTTTTGAAAAACAAAATCAAAACCAACCAAACAAACAAACAAACAAAAATCAACAACATTTTCCCACCATGCCATTCTAGGTTTTGATTTATGAAATGATTGCTAAATGACCACTTGATAGGCCATTTATTTGTTCAAATTTTTACTATACATCTTGTGCTGTTTTTATTAATGAAAATATAACAATGAATAAAACTAGGAGCAAAGCAGTATTTTAATCTTGGAAGTACCGGGAGAATTAAAGTAAAATAAATAAACTTACATTGTCTATTGAATAATTTCAAAATTGCAGAGAAAAGAAAGAGGAAAGGGTAGAATAATGGAAATGGGATACTTCTATTTTC
This sequence comes from Phodopus roborovskii, assembly GCF_943737965.1. Classification (NCBI taxonomy): domain Eukaryota; kingdom Metazoa; phylum Chordata; class Mammalia; order Rodentia; family Cricetidae; genus Phodopus; species Phodopus roborovskii. The sequence goes on along the minus strand of NW_026126417.1, from coordinate 5,207,921 downwards.
ATAGCTATTGGCTATGTCTGCCTTGAATTGTAACTGAGCCACTCACACTGGGTGTCCACTTGACACCCAGTAGAGTCTCCCTTGACACCACAAGGGGCAGCTTTCATTGAGATGTATGCAGCTCTGCTGTTGACAGAGTCTTCATCACTCTCACTGTGACAGGCAATGCAAATTCCTAGACAATGAAAAGCCCAACTAAGTAACTGGTTATTTTTTAATGTAAACTCACACATGCTTTCTGAAGCATGTTCATCATGGCATCACATCTTAGTTTTCTCTAGACACTTGACATGAAAATATAGACCAAAGCAGCATTTCCTTAGTCTTTATGCCAACTAGAAGACCAAGGCTCATTTTCATTCTGTCCCAGCAGAAAGCTCCAACCTTCTCTAATTTAGAGACTGAGCCATTGGGCTCGAAAGACAGCGCCTCATTCCATTTCCCTGGGACATTCACAAATGACAGCAATGAATTTAAATCACCTATTTGGCCAAAGAAAAGACCAAGGATTTACTCAGATTCACTCCACTTCTTGCACAATCCACCCCCATCCCCGACTTACAAACCAATTCAAATATACAAAGTTGTATTAAGGACTCATTACCAGTTCCCTACTTACAGTATGTGGTTTTAATTAAACATATATACTAAACATACAATAAAATATTTCAGCCTATAACAATTTTGTTCTCTAGTCAAAGAGTCAGGCACATAGAGACATAGAGTTGTGGATAGAAGAGATGAGAGTCTTTGCTTTCTTAATGTAATGATTTCATCTACAAACACTGTACCTTAAACTAGTAAAGAACTATTTCTGTGCATGTAAATTTCATTCTTAGTAAACACAAAGGAAAACTCATTGACTTACATACATTTTTAGATTAAGTTTTCAGACAGACTTGCTCTAAAACCTAGATTTATTTTGTTGTCTTTTAGTCCCACTACATCAGTTTTATCCATTGCTGGCAGCACCATTCACTGCAGTATCTTTTTGAGTTATATGTTACTTTATTTGTATCTAATGGAAACAGCAGATGGGTTTTCTGTAGTTCAATACAAGTCTCTTACATCAGAATCAGTGCCCATAATTGGCCTCATTGGATTTATCCATAAATTAAGACTATGATAGTATGAATCTTGGAATAAGCCTTTTGGTTTAGGAAAAATAAGGGTTTGTGTGTGTGTGTGTGTGTGTGTGTGTGTGTGTGTGTGTGTGAGAGAGAGAGAGAGAGAGAGAGAGAGAGAGACAAACAGACAGAGAGAGAGAGAGACAGAGAGAGAGAGCTAAATGTATACCATATGAAGTACATGGCTGGGTAATTTTGGGTCCTGTTTAGAAAAGGGACATTGTGGAGATAGTCTCAAGAAAACTGTTTTTTATGAATGGTCTCCCTACACCATACCTCATTTTTGTGAAGCACATGTGGGAGATACTACTACCTTTTTCAATAGTGTGCTTAGAAGTGGTTACTATCCAGCTAATGGGGCACAGCTCCTATTATCTACACTTGCTGATTTTCATAGTGTAAACATATTGATAAAGAAAAAAAGCCTCATTATTGAATATAGAGCTGGCAAAATGAATGCATTAGTGTGTTATCACATAGCATTCCTCTCATTCAGATCAAAGTGGATGAGTTCAGGAGACTAGGGTAAGTGATGGGTTCAGTATATATGTCTCCTTTGTTATAGGTTTTAAATTGCTAGCTTAATTGGTTCAGATTTTTAAAATGGTTGTATTTAACAACTGGCTCGTAAAATTCCTGGGAACCTAACAATCAACTCTCAATAAGGATTGCAAGCCATTTCCAACAAGCTGTCTTCAGCACACCATGATCTTTTGAAGAAACACTTCATTTTTTTAAACCTCATAACAGTTTTTATTGCTTAATACTTAATATGTGCCAGATTCCATTCCAGGCTAGTCTGCTAGGGTCAGAGCTAAGGTGGCTTCTGGGAATTTTCCCAGGAGAAGTGAAGCCAGAGGTACAGAGTCTTCTAGTGTATAACCAAGGTATGTCATATGTTCATAGAGAAAACATTTGAGTCTAGACAGAAGACTGAAGACAAGTAGGAAAAGCAGACATCATCTAATTTAGGAGTATAGGAGGACTTTAGGAGTGGTCTCTGGAGTGACACAGGTAAGCAAATGAATCCTATTGTCCAATCCCAACTATTTATAAATGAAGTGTTAATCTAATTAATCTCAATGAAAAATGGGGAGTCAAATATTGGAAGACAGAAAAATGGAGCAGCCACCAGTTGCTTCCCACTTTTCCCCTTCCATATTCAAAAAGGCCAGATCCTCTCTATCCTGCGTTATCACTTCCTGCTTCCTTTCTGTACAGTCCTTCAGATCTCTGTGGTTAAATAGTGGCTAGCTCTGTACTCTGACTCCAAGGAAGCTTTATTTGTCAGAATACAAATAAAACATCACACAACATGTTCAGTTCCCAGCATACAGCATCAGCAAAATCAGCTCACCTGAAACTTACCTATACCTTTTCATTTTAGTGTACTTTAAAATCTGCTTTCTCTTGATCAGTTATGACTTTGGTAATGACAGCAGAAATTTAGGTTAATACTGTGAATGTTCCTTTTTCAAAGGCTTTCTGATCTCCCGCCTATCCTTGATCATAATAATAGTACAACTTTTATAGAAAAGAGGATCATATTCATCGAGTATGTATTAGTTATTATCCTGTTGCTATGGTAAAATATCCAATGAGAATAAACGGAATGTATGGAAGATTTATTTTTGTTCACAGTTCAAGAGTAAAGTTTATTATTGTGGCTACACTGTGGTGGTAAGTGATTGAGGCAGCTAGTCATAATGTATTTATAGTCAGTAAGGAGAGAGTGGAAGAGGGAAAGAGGGAAGGGAAAAGCATATGAGACTTTAAAGTCTGCCTGCATAGTGACACACTTCCTCAAGCAAGACCACACTTCCTAATACTGTCACTTCCTTTGGGGATGATTTTCTTTCAAACCACCACATTCCATTCTCTGGCTTCTAAAAGCTTGCAGCCATATTGTAGTACAAAAATGCATTCAGTCCAACTTCAAAAATCCTCATCGTATATAACAGTCTCAAACTTATTTAAGTCTAAATATTTAAGACTAAAAAGCCTGATAAGGTCTAAAAAAAAGTCTAAATTATTTCAAAGTCTATTATGAGACTCATGCAATCTCTTAATTGTAATCCCTATAAAATCACTATAAAAAAGCAGATCACTTAATTCCAATGGCATATGATATACATTACCATTCTAAAATGTAGGGAAGGAAGCATTATGAGAAAATATTGGACTGAAGCTAGACCAAAACCAGCTAGACAAACTCCAAACTCTGTACCTTCATGTCAAACTATCTGATGTCAAACTGCTCTTTAGATCTCCAATTCCTTTCAGCTTTCATTGCAACATATTTCATTCTTTTGGGCTGGTTCCATTCCCTATTAGCAGTTTTTCTTGGCAGGTATCTTACGGCTCTGGCATCTCTTACATCTTGGGGGTCTCCAAGGCAATCCAGGCTTCAACTTCACAGCTTCATGCAATGGCTTCTCTAGGCCTCCATTCAGGGACACCCCTGACACATACCTGACCTCAGCAGCTTTCCTTAGTCATAGAGACAAATTCCAAATTCCACAGCCCCTTTCTTCTATCTTTAACTCTAAATCAGAACCATGTGGCCAAAGCTGCCAAGTTCTGATGTTTGCAAGGGCTGGAAAATGGCCTCCTTGTTCAATTAAATCTTCACCAGCTTTATGCTTTCCTTCACTGCCTAAGCTTTGCTGTCCTTGAAATTGCTCTGTAGACAAGGCTGGCCCCAAACTCAGAGATCCACCATTCTCTGCCTTCTGAGTGCTGGAATTAAAAAGTGTGCACCACCAAACCCTGCTCTAAGTTTTTCTTTAATTCCTTTTCATAAATTGGAAACTTAGCTGGGTGGGATCTTGCCCTGAAGTCACTACTCCCTTTATTACATTTCCTAATCTGTTCATCTCCTTGAACACAGGATCAAGCTCTATTTCAGTTCCTGGTGCTCCTTTTCTCCTCAAATATTTTGACTTGCTCAGCTTGTTCCTTTTCATTATGTATCTTCTTTAGATTGACACTAATGATGACGAAACAGAGTCTCTATATACGAGGCTATTATGAAATTTCTTCTGCCAATGGAATTAATCCAAAACTGTTCACTTTAGCCTCAGGCAAAGTTTTTGGACACGAGCAACCATGCTCATACAAAAATCATCTTACCTACTGAGCTATGTCTCTATCTCCTTCTTTTATATTGCATTGTTCTGGATTCATTTATTAATTTGTATACCTCCCCTATTAGATTGTGAGATCTTCAACACTGACTTTTGTACTCCTTGTGATTAGTACATAGTTAGGGCCAAATGCTTGCTATTTGTTATCATAGCTGAACTGTGGAATTTGAGGAATCTTATTATTTAATAAAAGTTAATAAAAGTTCACATTCTTTTCCTGACCATCAGTAAATGTGGGATGTTTTCATGAGGAATCTGGATGCACTTGGCTGGAAAGAAGGAGAGGGCCACTGTGGATTCCAGGAAGCAGAATGTGCAGCAGGTAGTGAGTGAGTCACTCAATAAACTGTGGGTCAGAGTCTGCATAGGTTTATGGGAGATTGCCGTTTATAAACTGGAGGAAAAAGATTTTCTGGCAGGATAGTTTGCTATTATCCTGATAAAGATCTTTCTTTGTTTTCTGTTGTCTGAAGTGCTTACTCTGGGGCTACCATCCAGCCAAGTTTGTGGAACGATTAATCCTTTTTTTTTTTCTTCCTATTTTGTGAATGTTTTATTTCTTTGAATGTTTTATTTCTTCCTTGTCTTAGTCTGTTCAGGCTGCTATAATAGATAATTGAAGGTCTTTCGCCAAGGGAAAAAAGTTTCCTGTTGGGGTATATACTGAAGAAATAAGCAGAAACACAGAAAAATATTAAGTGGAGATATTTGGTGTTACAAATGTTAAGTGGAGATATTTATTGTTGCATTGTTTCTTAGACAAGCAACCTGGGAACAAGTTAGACACTACTGATAGAAACAAACAAAAATGCAAAACTCATCCCATGCAAATATGTTAAAGCATTTTGCATCATTTGAAAATTAATAATAATGATATGTTAGCAAATGGCAATGGCTGTGGCAAAACACTATATAAAAATACTTAATGGAGTAAACAAGACTATGAATACAAAATCAAAGATGATACTTGACAAAACGTGGCAGGTTCCTGTCTATTCAGGGATTATAGGCTGTAGCACTATCTATTACATGGTGTGTATTATCCGTATTTTCTACAGCAATGTGTAGTACAAATTTTAAGAAGAAACAAAGAAAGGGAATTAGAACAGGAAGAACTGCAGCCTAAAAGCAGTCCTGTTGTAGAGCTCCTTCCACAGGGTGCACCCTGTGGAGGAAGCCTGGTTCTGCACACTAAAGACTTTGATTTGCATTGTCTACTGAACCACTATGCTGTGTGCCAAAGGAAAATGCTCTTTGGATTCAGAGGCTTCTGGAAGTTTATTCCATTGTCAAATAAGATGAGCATGTTTCATTACTGTGGATTTGTGCGTAAGTTTCTAGACGTCTGTGGGCTATTTTTCATTGCTAGCATCAGGAACTGGATTGGAGAACAAAGAGAGGAGAGATGCAATTTATATATTATAACTATGTTGTGGTATATGAGGCTATATGGAGCAAATATGAGGCTAGACAGAGATCCTGAAATTTAGGAGTTATAATCGGTTCTGAATAAGCAGTTCTGAATAATTGAATTTAAATGGGTTTCCTTTCCCCATTCCAGATCATTTGAACATTTATTGGATTAATTACTGCTTCCACAAATGTTGCCTTACACAATCAATTAAATAGAAGAGATTCCTGCAGTAGGTTGGTTCCTAATCTGGTTTACTACCTATAGATGAGAAAAAATGATTTAAAAATGCACATAGAGTGATAGTTGCCACACTTTCATTGTCATTCCTTTTAATAAAATATGTAGTTTTGCCTCAAAGCTAAACAAATACCGAGAGATGTGACAGCCTACGTAGTAACGATCTATAAAGGGAAACAAAAAGGGGTGTGTTTAATTTTCCACAAGGATAAAAAAATAATGGTAACTATTTTAATAAAATTAAAAAATTAAAAAAAAAACTAAAAAAAAAACAAAACCAGGCTTTCTTGGTTCAAACACTAATCACAGCAAACTATCTTCTGACATGTTTTCTAAGCTATGAAAAATAATGTTCATTCTTTTTTTGCTTTTTAAAAATAGAGAATATGCTACCAAGGTGGTCTGCAAGTAACCAAGTAACAGATGATGTTTATAAAGACTCAATATTATAAAAAATAGAGAATACCCCCCCCCCACAGTACACCAAGGTCTGGTACGAGCTGGGAGCTATTTATAATTTATGACTAGTAGAAATATTTGTGACTTGTAATAACACTGCTGTGGTAGAAGAAAAAAAAAATAGGCTCCAAGATATTCAGTTTTAAAGAAGTACACAAAAAGAAACTATTTCCCACCTTAGAAATTGTATCAAGTGTGACAAGGACAGGCCAGATCACAGTGGGGTCCATGCTACCTTGTAATGAATGAGATGTGGGGTCAATGCTAGAGCCATTGTCTACCCTGTATTTCCATGGGATGAGCATGAGGCTCAATGTCCAAAATAAACCTCTTCCCCCCTTTCCTAAAATTGTTTATCGAAAATGGTTTTATCTCAAGCCAACAAGCAACAACACAAAATGAAGAAACAAACAAACAAACAAACAAACCAAGAGTGATATGGGAAAGGGCTAAAGTATTCTCAATAAAAGAAAAAAAATATATTCCCTGTTAGGAATAACATAAACACTTTTGAAAAATAACTAAAAGAGATTTGCCATTGAGAAATGTGTTTTCCACTCATAGATCCACTTTTTATGATCCTCAGGCAGAGGAAATTATTTCTTAGTTTTGTACAAAAGGAACCTCCTGGCTCTGTGTGGCTGCATTCCAAAGCTAAGGAGAGTAGAAAGGGATTAGTTTTGGAATGTTGGATTCACTGTGGTTTGCAGCTCTGGGTGCTGAGCAGCAGCAGGTGACAAGAAAAACAAAAAGTGAGCATTTAGAACCGGAGTCTACAGGAAAACAAACATCTGGATTCAGAGCCTTGGTGGTATGTGGGTAAATAAATGTGTTGGTATGTAGGTGAATGAGCCAGTGTGTGGGTAAATGTGGTGCTATGTAGATAATTGCATCTGTGCTTTTCTCTGAGTCTTCTAACATATTGAAATCCTGGCCTAGAACATTGAACAAAAAGAGGTTCCCAAATATTTTAATTCAAGGAAGAACACCTCTTAGTTAAAACAAACAATAAATGAAAAATACCCCCAAATAAATAAAACTCAATTCCAGAGTTCATTAAGATTATTGACCCAGGTACCTCAGTTAAATTTAAGATACTAAAAACTTATGTAATCTGTTTCTAGTCAAAATAGAGTACTAGTTTGCATGTGTCTCTCAATTTGAAAAACCTAAAATAATAGTTATAATATAGTAAATAGTTTCCTAAATAACAAAGCATCAAATATAAGTTAGTGACTCCTGAGACTCTGGACACTACATCCTTTATAAGGTGAGGGGACCTAGAAGAGAGGGACTCATGCCCACCTTGTTTGAATTGAAATAGATTGTCTGTTTCTAACACTCATATAGAAATGCCTGTTCTCTTAGTGGCTGGAGAGAAGATGCAGAGGTGAAAATTATTTGTAACTCTTGTAGAGGATGGTAGTTTGGTTCCCAGTACCATCATGGTGGCTCGTGACCACTTGCAACTTCAGTTCTTGGGGATCCATCACCTTCTTTTGTCCTCTTTGGGCACTAGGTATGCACATGATGCATACATATAGACAGGCACTCACACATACACAGAACATAAACATAAATTTATATTTTAAAAATAGTTTGAAATCTGGATAAAATCCATTACACGACTTTAAGACATATTAGAAAACCCCACGTTCGTACACTATACAGACAGAGCTGGTATTATGGTGGAGAGAGGGGTCACTAAAGAATAATAGACCATACAGAAATATACAAGCACACTCATGAATAATTAATTTTAACCAAAGATTCAATGATTATCCGGTGAACAAAGTTATTTTTCCAAGTGGAGCTAAAGCAATTCAAAATTAGTTCCTAATAAAGTGAGTAACCTGTATATATAATTATGTAATAAACTCTATACTTCATATAAAAATTAACTTGAAATGGATTACAGGTTTTACGGTTCAACTCTAAAATGACTATCTCCAGAAAATCACACGAGAAAGGTTATGTGACTTGAATTGTACAAACTTTATTAGCTGTTCAATCTGTGCTGCTCAGTTTGTCACTTGACACAAACTTGGGTCATTTGGAAAAGAGGGAACCTCTAACAGCTGGCTATGTTAATATTCCAGGAAAGCATAAGAAAGCTCACTAAGTGTGAGCCTGGAGAAGGAGCAGGAAGCAGCATTCCTCTGTGGCCTCTGCTTTCATTCCTGCCTTCAAGTTGCTGCCTTGAGTTCCTGTCCTGACCTCCCTTCACCATGGGCTATGAGCTGTGAAATGAAATAATTCCTTTCCTTCCCAAGTTGCTTTTGTCCATATTGCTTATCACAGCATGAGAAAGTTAACTATGACAACATTAGAATCATAATTCATAAGATTAAAAAATGATAATGATGGCATGAAAATTAAGATTCTGTTGAAAATATTTTGTTAAGAAAATAGAGACTAAAGTTGCAGCCTGGGAGAAATTATTTCCACATTGACTTTGCTAATAAAAAATATGTAAAAACAGCCTAAATGAATAAAATAACAAACATCTCTATTCAAATGGATAGATTTGAATAGGCACTTAACCATTAGCAACTGGCATATGAAACATTCTTGGGAACATTAGTCATCAGTAAAATGCAAATTAAAACCATAACGAGATATGACTATACATTTTCAAAATTTTACTGAGTCTACAAGGGTGTGAAACAACTGGAGCTTACATATAGCTGATTGAGGTAGAACTCTAAAATCACACAGAACATAGCTGGATATGTGATTTTGAGAAATGTTCCTCTCATGTGTTTGAACCCTCAGTCCTTGGCTGGGTGGTGATGTTTTGTGAGGCTGTGGGATCTTTAGGACCAGAAGGCATAGCTGGCTGGTGGGGGAGGATCACTGATTGTGGTGGGCATTTGAGGGATTTCACTCAGCCCTACTTCTGGTCCTGCTCTTTCCTTTATCTCTCCACACATGGGCAAATCTTGTCGTGCACTACTGCTCAGCCTGTGCTGCTCACACAATCATCTCTTTGCCACAATGAGGAATTGTATCTCCTGAAGTTGTAAGCCAAAACAAGTATCTCCTCTATTAAATTTCCTCTTTATTTTTATCATAACAGCAAGATGTGCCCAATGTAGATACCTTTTAAAGTTACATATAGATCTGATCCAGTCACTGCACTGAAAGTATCTGCCCAAGCAAGTTAAATGAAATCATGTATTCATTATGAACTGACTCATAGGTGTTCATAGTGGTTTTGTTAGTAAGAGCTCTAAACTAGAACTAATGCAAGTTTCCAGCAACAGGAGAACAAAACTATTTCACATGGAGGGGGTCTTACAGTGACTATACTCCACTAGAGAAGCCAGATAATCAAGAGTGTAATCCCCATTTAATTCTAGAAAGTATAAAAACCACAGGATATTACAGAAGGAAAATTTCAGGGGTTAAGGATTTGTTCATTACCTCAATTGTGATTTATACCATTTATATATACAATGTAAATATGTAAATGTATGTATGTATATAATAAAAATCTTATTTTATACTTTGAACAATATAGCTTAGCATGTGACAATTAAATATCAATGAAGCTGCTAAAACTTTTATCACTCCTAAAGTAGTATCATTTACACTTATTAAGTGTTTTTTTCTTTTTATAATGCAGTTTTTTTGTTTGTTTTTGTTTTGCTTGTATTTTGTTTTGCTTCCTAGGGTCAAGTGACCTTAGTCTCCTTGGGGGAGATGAATACTGGCAAAGGGTATGGTATACATGCATTAAAATGTCATAGTGAGACTCATCATTTTACACTCATTTGAATTTTGTAAAGAAGACTAGATTTCTACCCTACCATAGAAAAGCACACTTTTTCTCTTATGGGATGGAGCCATGAGAGAAGCAGCCATGAATTGAATTGTCCTGGCACTTATCCAGGGAGATCACCTTGGCAGGACAGTGTTAGTTTCCTAGAACAATACAGCATTGAATGGTACTAGGATGAGAACCAGATATGACAAGAACACTAAAAATGAGAGCTGGCCTTAGACAGAACATATATGTGTCCAGGGATATTCATTTACTTCTTACATGTTAGGCTGATATGGAAAACTCCAAGTTTTATTTCAGCTGCTCATGACTGACTTCAGATACAATAAACACTTATTCTATATGTGCTACTACCAGACCTTGGAAGCCTATGGCATTTCTTTAAAGTGCTTGCCATTTTTCTGTCATTTAGGTAGGAGAAAAAAAAAAGGCTCATGAAGTTTCTTCTTTTTGATGTGAATTCACTCTAGATCATTCCCTTCTTCCACTGTGGGGCTTGGTTCTTGGAATGAAAGGGTAGAAGCTTACTAATGTTGTATTTAGTTGTTTTACTTTCTTTGACATGTTCCTCCTGTTCCCTCTTCAGCCTGGAGGAGGTCAACATATGCTCTCTGTTCTAGAAAACTCTGGCTCTGGCCAAAGAAACAGTTCCATACAAACCCAGGTTGGCGAGCCAGTGAGTTTATTGGGGTGACTTACAGGAGCATAGGTCATTTAAGCAGATGATAGTGGTTGAGAAGCACATGCCAGTGTGGGTGACAATTGTAAAAGCTGTGCCACTGATGTCCCTACATGACTTGCAGGTAGCTCCACCCAAGAGTTCACTCTCCTCATCAGTCCTTTACTGCTTATGTAAACTCACAGAGGAGGCCTCGTGAGTATTGTGACTTTCATTAGACACCCCCTTCTTTTGCATTGTTGCAAAATGTAGTAACCCAAACATTAAGTGTCCCAGTATTCCTTTTTTTGTGTGCTTTCAGCAGGCACTGCAGCTTTTGTTTGAATTTCGAATCCTAACATAACCTTCTTAAACACACTTAAACTGCCAGTTGCACTAAGCACGCATAGAAACCACTGTGTGCATATATCAACTGAAGTGACAATAAGAGAAACAGCCACGAGCAGAGGCCTCACTTGCTTCATGTTGCCGCCTGGGCCACAGGGATTGGAGATTGTCTTCTATTGAAAATGGAGCCTAGTTTATGAAGCATATCATAACTACAGATTTGTTTTCAAAGATAGTGTCTTAGGAGCAAAGAAATGCAACATGAATATTTATGATTGGCTAAGATTTAGCACTTAGCTCCTAAGTGCTTTATATATTTTGTTTATTCAAGTCTTATAACAGTGTTAGGATATTTCAATCATTTTTTTTCCATTGCTACATGTAGATGGGAACACTGAGGACCACTGAGTTGAATAAACTTGCCTAAGGACATGCAGCTTGCTTGCTGAAAAATGAAAAATTTAATATAAGTCAGCTTGATGAAAAGTGCTTCTGTTCCTTATTACTGTGCTAAATTTCTTCTGAGTTGGGTGGAATGAATGATACTAAAACTTCTAAGAGCTGGTGCTGCCACTCTGACATATATTTGTCTTTATTCTGGATTTTGTATTTTGGAGAAAATCTGGAAATGGAATCTTACTTTCATAAAAATATATGTAAAGATACTGAAAGTAGCTAGACAATGTAAGATGAACAAAGGGAAAACCATGTTAATACCCATTCCAACACATGCACTTTCAGAAGCCCTCCCTTCCTCCCTCCCTTCCTTTCCTTTCCTTTCCTTTCCTTTCCTTTCCTTCCTTCCTTCCTTCCTTCCTTCCTTCCTTCCTTCCTTCCTTCCTTTCTTCCTTTTGTTCCTCCTCCTCCTTCTTCAGACAAGGTTTCTCTGTGTAACTGTCGTGTCCTGAGACTCACTTTTATAGACCACACTGGCTTGAACTCACAAAAATCCACCTGCCTCTGTCTCTCGAGTGCTGGAATTAAAGAAGTGTGCCACTACTGCCGACTGGATCAATCTGGCTTTTCTTATGTTCTTCTACAGAACCAATGAATAATAGAATCTTATGGCCAGATGGCCTCTTAGACATATTCCAGTGCTCAGGAATATGTCCAACCAATTACTAGCAAGTGGCTACTGATGTCAGTTTGAATTCCTGCAGTGATGGGTCAAAAGCAGTTTATTTCATCACTTGGAAAGTTAATCTATGAGCTAACCTTTACATTCTGTATGCAGTTGTTGGCTTTGCTGCTATTCTCTAAAGATGCAAGATGGTGTCACATCTGCTTGCTGTGATATATTTGTATTAGACACAGCAGTGAACTTTTCCATCTGTTTTAACCTACTCTACCCACTGCCCTTCAGGCAATGGAATGAATGAACCTAGAATAAATATCTGAATCAGGAAGTAATCTTCCTTGAAAATTTAAGTGGTCAGCTATGTGTTGTGAAGAGTGTAATGACCAGAAAAGAACTTTTGAATGGACCCCTCAAAACTCAGAACAAGTTGTTGAGAGAATTCAAAGGCAAAGCAGAAAAACTGGCTGTGTCCTGAATCATTGTAAGAAATTGCTGATACAGCAAAAACAAGTCTGAAAGGATAGAAGTTTTATTGTTTGTTTTCAATTATTTGTTTCATTTGTATTCTAGAGTATTAACAAACTATGACATGTGGTGAAAAAAACTTGATTAGGTTGATATATATATATATATATATCTTTATTCCACCCCCTCATTGAAGAAAATTCTGAAACAGGATAGTCAGTATTGTTATTTGCAGATTTTGGATGGCGCAGTACTGACTGCTTCAGAACTTTAGTGCTGTGGTTTTACAAGGAATTCCCAGTGAATGCTGGAAGTCTAATAAGATCATCCCTTTATCTGTTGGAGTGACTATTAGAAATGTATAAAATGAAGCCTCTGTCTTACTGGTTCTTTGTATCTTCCTTTTGTGGTGTTCATTGACTTTTTTTTTTCAAGATAAGCTATGATGTAGCCCAGGCTGGTCTGGCCTTTAACTTGCTATGCAATCAGTTCCCGACTTTCCTGTCCCCATCTTCTAAGTGCTGGGATTACAGACAGGCATCATCAGGCCTGTCTTTGCTGGGATTACAGACAGGCTACATCTTTGCATCAAGCCAGTTGGACACAAAATGAGACTTGTTAGCTGTGACCATTTCATATACTCATCTCTCCTGATTTGTATACATAGGATGACTCATATTAGTCAGTCCATTTTTACCCATGGCAGAACAGGAGCATATTAAAGTATATTTATTCTAAGAGGCCACATTCTTATTGTTGGGAACTTTAATCTATTTTATATGCCACCTTAGTTAGCTTAAATATTTTGAATATTTAACCTTACCAGGCTAACCTGAACTGAGGCATTCCTACATGAAGACTTGCCTACCATAAGTAGACTGGAGAACCACACTCTTTATCTTTGACATGGTGTTCATCAAGCTGCATTTGGGTAGTATGGTTGCTCTGATTCTTGTATATGTGTGTGTGTGTGTGTGTGTTTTAATTTTTATTGATTTATTTGTTTTATGTGTGTGTACCAACTCTCAATCTTCTAACTCTGTACTGATTTCCATAGTCAAGTTCATGCCCTGGGAAATTAACTCTCATATCTAATTTATATGTAAGCGGCTTCTTGTATATTTCAGTCTCTCTATTTTTTTCTCTCTCTCTCTCCCTCTCTCTCTGGATTACAAAGGTTTGAATTTTTGATTTACTTTATATACCAACTACAGTTTCCCCTCTTTCCCCTCCTCCTCTCCCCTACTCAACCTACTCCAATTCACAGCTCAGAAAGGGTAAGGCCTCCCATAGGGAGTCAATAAAGCTCGGCACATTCAGTTGAACATGCTCCCCCTCAGCACCCACATATCAAGGCTGCAGAAGGCATCCCACCATATAGAATAAGCTTCAGAAAGCCATCTATTGCATCAGGGATAAATCCTGGTCCCACTGCCAGGAGTCCCACCTACAGACCAGGCTACAAACTGTGGCCCACATGCAGAGGGACTGTTCAGTCCCATGCAGGCTCCCCAGCTGTTGGTCTAGTGTCCCTGAGCTCCCACAAGTTGGGTCAACTGTCTTTGTGGGTTTCCCTGTCATGATCTTTATCCCCCTTGCTCATATAATCCATTCTTCCTCTCTTTGACTGGAATCCATCCTGGTGCTCAGATGTGGATCTCTTATTTGCTTCCATCAGTTACTGGATGATGATAGGGTAGTCACCAATATGATTGCATGTCCTCTATTTCTTTAAGGCTAAACTCTCAGAAGCCAATCCATTTTTTGTCAGTTCCTTTAACTGTATTTTCTCCATTTAACTGCATTATGTGCATAGGAATAAGCCAGGAGATTTAAAAATAAACAAATCATTAAGATTTATGCTCTAGCACAATGAGAGCAAGAATCTGTTATATACTGTATTATGGCTGTGGCATAGATCACAAACTTTCTTTTTATCTTTCTCAATAAGAGATGCAGGCTCTAGCTACCAATGAATGCATCCATTCATTTATCTCACCACCCACCCATCCATATGTATTCATTGTCTCATCAAGTATATATCAAAGTCTGTCATGTGGTAGGCAGTGATCTAGGCACTGGTTAAAGTAGAATAGCTCTGAACTCAACATTAAAGAAAGGAAACAAGACAATGAATACAATTCGCTGCTGCCTAGGAAGCTCTAATCAAACAGAAGAAAGATAAGAAAATGTCTTCAATTTCAGATATTCCCTCTTAATAATACTACTTTGGTGAAAGTGTAACACCTAAAATAAATCAAACTAATTACCATTTCTATTCATAGTTCATTTTTTAGGATATTAGCAAATTGGTATAACCTTTGACTTTCAGGTTTTTATGGTCAGTGTCTGGAAAAATAAAAATAAAATACTGAAACTAAACAAGAGTCATAGAATCTGGAATTGGCTGTTAAGTTTTCATCCATATTATTCAATGTTGAGCTGCAATCATTACTAAGTACCTGTGTAGTCAAGCAGCCGGTTCAGTATACATAACAGTTATGCAAGGTCATAACACAGGAAATGAACTTCATATAACAGGAGATGACAAAGGCTTAGAAAAGCACAGAGTCAAAAGGTAAAATAACTGGATTTGAATGAAGGCTTATTCCTGTCTGGGTTGTAAGGCCCCTCCCCAGCTCACCAGTGTGTCATTGCTTCAGTTGGATGCCCTTTTTGCCCTGTAGACAATTAATCAGGGAAATAGTTTTCCTCCTCGCCAACAGACTGGAAATGCCCAGTTCCATCTGTCCACAACTGTTTACCCTGCTATATTAGTTCCTCCCTGCTTTTTTTTTTTTTAAATTGGGTCTTAAAATGCTACATATTTTTAACTGAGGATGATGGTGCCAACATATGGTTTCAATTGAATGATCCTAATATATCAGTATGAACAAAGAAGGAAAATAAAAACTTAAACAACCTCTTTGCTTTAGTAAATATCTTTTAATAAAAATCTACAATGAGGAAAGTCTGGTATTAAGGTGAGACAAATTTATATTTGTTTATTTTTACCTTCTCTGTTCATTATGTCTAAGTGTCAGAAATAGACACAGCTTTCATTCAACTACTTTTATAAGTTATGAAGTTTGAGTCACTATTTCTAGAACTCAGACTGTAGCTTACCTAGTTTGCCTATGGCCTTGTTTTGCTCAGGAGCTGCCAGCTTGATTTTAGTTCTTTATCCCTCAAAGACTGTAAGAATTTAACACACTACTCCTTTTTCACTGAAAGATTCTTAAGTCTGCAAAGTCTTGTCTTTGGCTTGGCAGTGGAGGAATTTTAATTAGATTGTGGTCATCCTCACCCAAAGCAGCATGGTAAAACTGGTGTGGCATCTCAGAAGCACTGACTGAGGTAGGTTAGGGAGAACTCTAACACTTCAAGAAAATTTGGATCAGAGTAAAGGAGCCTCTGATATAACAATTGCTACCATAAAAGGGAGTGATCATAGTTTTTTTGTTTTTTTGACTATATTATGGTGTTTGAGTTTTCATAATGGATGATTTGTGTTAGATATTATTAGTAGCATTTCAATTTACAAGGGTGAAATTCTTATTTTAAGGAAGCCTTGGCTTGCGTTAAGCCCAGATTGTTAAAGTTAACAGAGATCATTCATACACACAACAGTGTCTTGCTTCATTTTGAGATTGGATTCTATGAAATAAATCTTTTGGTTTTCTTTATCTGTCACTCTCATAGGCATCTTTCTGTTTTGGTTAGTACTTTAGATATTAAGAAAAACTGTTATAACCAATCTTTCTTTGTAGATTATCTTGTTCTCATATTCTTAAGTATCATGCATGCTGAGTTCATCATTTCACATTTGATCATGATCTATCACTTCTATTCCAATGGAGATAAGATAATTCTGAAATGTGCATTTCCTCACTTCCTTGTGGAAAAGCCTGAAAACAAAGAAGCCCAAGATAATGTATCAGCAAGACCGAAGTATCTGGAATACTGATGAACCACTGGAAAAAAGCAAGAAGGAGAAACCAGATACTCCTGAGACTGAGCTTTGAATAGTATATAAATTTATCAGTGTCACTGAGGCATCAGGGTTTATTGTTACTATTACTGTTATTGTTACTATTATTGTTACTATTATGGCTTATATTATTGAAAAACTTATTAGAGTAGGTTAATCATACATAATGAGCATCATTATGACATTTTTATATATTATAATTTAATCATTGGAAAACTTTATGTGAAGAGTCAAATAGTAATTATTTTAAACTTAAAAAGAGTCAAGAGATAAAAACTAATGATATTATGGGTACTTATAACAACAGAGAAGATGAAAGGTTCTAAATTTTAGTGATTCAATTAGAAATGTAGCAATAATATGTAGGGATATAACTTACCATGTAACGATGTACTTACTCTATAACTACATTTTGTCTCTGGTCTTTTTACCTTTCTTTATTCTAAATGTCTTTCTTTCCTTCTTACTCTGTATCTGATTGTATGACTGGGTAGCTGGCCCCTGGCATTTCCTTTCCTCCTTTTCTCATTCCTCATTCTTCTTTCAGATTTCTCCTCCAATTTATTCTCTTTGTCTACTAGCCCCACCTATTTCTCTCTCCTGCCTAGCTATCAGCCCTTCAGCTCTTAATTAGAGCAATCAGATGTTACAGGCAGGCAAAGAAACACAGTGTTATAGTGTTAAATGCAACATAAAAGAATACATCATTTGGGGCCCTCCTCTGTGTATCTAGGCGGAAAGAGTAGCCTCCATAGGGAATGGGCTCCCAAAGCCCATTCGTGCACTAGGGATAAATACTGGTCCCACTGCCAGAGGCCCCATAGACAGCCCAAGCCTCCTAACTGACACCCACATTCAGGAGGCCGGGTTCAGTCCTATGCTGGTTCCCCAGCTTTCAGACTGGAGTCCATGAGCTCCCACTTGCTCAGGTTAGCTGTTTTTGTGGGTTTCCTAAGCATGGTCTTGAGCCTTTTGCTCATCACGCCTCCCTCTCTACAACTAGATTCCAGGAGTTCGGCTCAGTGCTTAGCTGTGGATGTCTGCTTCTGCTTCCATCAGCTACTGGATGAAGGCTGTAGGATGGCATTTCAGGTAGTCATCAATCTCATTATAGGGGAAGGATATTTAAGTTAGCCTCTCCACTATTGCTTAGATTCTTAATTGGGGTTATCCTTGTGCATCTCTGAACATTTCCCTAATGCCAGATTTCTCTTTAAACTTATAATGGCTCCCTCTATTAGGTATCTCTTTTCTTGTTCCCCCAACTCAATCTTCCTGATCCCGCATGTTCTTCTACCCACCTCCCTTTCCCCCTTCTCTTTCTCCTGCACCCCTCCCAATTTGTTCAGGAGATCTTGTCCCTTTCCCTTTCTAAGGGCCCACCATGTATGTTTCTCTCAGGGTCCTTTTTGATTCCCCATGGAAGGCCTCACCCTCCCTGGAGAGTGGTTGGCAAGTTGGGATGTGGGGAGACAGTGGGGTGCATGGGAGGATGAGAGGGAGAGCAAACTGGGATTGGTACGTAAAATAAGATGGTTTCCAATTAAAAAAAATATAAAAAAGAATACAACACATCCTTGCATTATTAAACAAATATTCCACAGCATTAAGAAATGTAACGCTTCTTAAGCTAATATTCCACAACACTAACTAGCGATGGTTCTTTCTTTACATTAAAAAAAAAAGTGCTCCAAGAAACAGAAAAATAAAATTCTTCAAGTAGCTTAATTTACGTGGCAGCACCAGTTAATATTTTAAGGACCATTCATAGATTCGTTCTGTTAACATTATAAAACTGGCAATGATTAAGTCTACAGGAAGAAATAAACTCTGTTGATTCAACTGGGACGATGTTATGTTTTGAGTACATATAATCTGCGAAGTATCTGTTGGTGAACAATGAAAGTAATAATGACAGGCTAAAGAAAACCCTGTACTGTGAAATTAGCACTGTGAATTTGTTCAACTGATCTTTTTTTCTGATGCACTTGGTGTATATTGAACTGGCTAATCTGAACTTTGAAACTATTGTTGCTTGACACACAGACACTCGAAGACAAGTCTTCAGTCACTTTAGACACTTCAAGAAGGACAGTTAAGCAGTGCTGATGACATTTCTTTTTGGTGACTCACTTAAAACACTTAGGTGATTGGCTGTAAATTGGTCATTGATACTGTTCTCAATGTCCTCAGTCATTTGAACAATTTGGGAGGGGAGGTTAGGCATTCAGTACATAACTAACATTTTTTTGTTTGTTTCGTCAGTTAAAAAGACAAACAATTTTTGACAGTGAGTTAGGAATATTGTCATACATATTAACCAGGTAATCCCATCACAAATTGCATTCTACAGCTACATTGTAATTATAGAGAAAACACAATATTTTGCTATATAATTTGATAACAACATAATTTATATTCTAGTGTAGCTGAAAAATACAAAATCCAAATATTGCATCTTGCTACAGTGCTTAAACATTGGTAGTAAAGTATCACTAAATGATAAGTGAGTAATACTTGAAGTGCTTTTAAAATGTTACATTTATTTTTAAATTTTAAATTAAAAATGAAAAATTTAAGTATTTCAACATGATTACTATGCTTATATAATTTTTCCTTATTTTTGCCCTCTTCTAACTCCTTTCATGTCCCACACCCTCTCAAACTAAAGTCCTCTTCTTTAGTTATTGTTATAGCAATCAGCTGAATCCATTTAGTGTTCTGTGTGTGTGTGTGTGTGTGTGTGTGTGTGTGTGTGTGTGTTTGAGACTGACCACTTAGGATTGAATAATCCAGGGAGTTTATCTGGAACATGAAAGTGAGTCAACCAGTACTCTTATTTTCACTTAAAGATATTTAAAAAATATAATTTTCCAAATTCTCTTCTAATAATATATTCCTTGCTTCACTCAAATCTCTAGTCATGTGTTTTCCATCTGAAGAGAGTTTATTTCTACAACTTTATCTGTTGAGATTCTCTAAATGGTAGTGAGCTGACACTTATGTAATGGCCTGAATATTTCTGTGCCTTCAAATTCATATGCTCAAACCACCCCTGTGATGGGTCTAAGAGATGGGATTTTTGGGGGGTTGAATAATTAATTAGAGTACAAAAGCAGAACCCTTTCACATGGCTTTTAGTCTCTCATTAAAGAGGCTCCACAAGAAAGATGTTGTGTCTTGTACCATTTGAGAAGACATCTAGATGGTGTATGTGTATATAAGGTTCACCCCTTGGGATTGAATAGTTTATCAGTAAGCTCATCCCCAGAGAATACTGATTCTGCCTCTCTTAGCTGCAATTCATTGCCTGTAGCTCCTCATCTATGTGTTCGGCCTTGAGAGATTTCCCCCATCTGCATTTTGTTGTGGAATATTACTTTTTACTATGTAAAGATGACCTATGTTTGTTTATGTTGTGGAATATTACTTTAGCTATGTAAAGTTGTGTTTCATTTGTTTATGCTGCATATGTTTAATGATTTAAAAGATGTGTTACACCTGTTTAACCTTCACTATCTGGTCAGGCTAGTGAAAAGCTGAATGAATGGCCCATAGCTAGCAGTAGAGAGATAGGTGGGATGGTGGGCAGAGAAAATAAATAGGAGGAATCCAGGCTTTCAAGAGAGGAGAAGAGAAAACAAAAGAGAAAGAGAGGGAGATGCCTAGAGCCAATAAGACAGCTACTAGATAGCCAGACATGGAGTAGGACATATGGAATGAAAGAAGGATAAACCTTAGATGAAGAGAAACAGGTGAATTTAAGTTGTAAGAGCTAGTGGGATAAGTAACATAAGGCCAAACATTCATAACTAATGATAAGTTTCCATTCCATGATTTGTGGGCTAGCAGTCTGAAAAAGCCTGCTACATGCATTGGCAGGTTAACTGGCATCATCATTATGAAGATCTTGTTTAGGGGATGATTTTGGGATTTCATGGTTACAGCTTCCCTTTTTAACATAGAAGACACTATTTCCTAGTAAAGGTTCTGGTCCTCTGGCTCTTACAGTCTTTTTGTTTCCCCTTCTCACAGAATGTTGTCTGAGGCTTAGATGTAGAGATTTCATTGTAGATGCATCAACTGGGGTTGGGCACCCCTGGCCTATTGTTCTTTGCATTCTGACTTACTGTTGATTGCTGTGGTTATTGCCACCTGATGCAGGAATAAACTTCTTTGATGAAGGGTGAGTTCCATTTATGTGTGGGTGTAAACATATGTTTTTAGGATGGAATTAGATATTACACTAATTTAGGAAGGTGACACAAGTAGGTTCTCTCTAGAGTCCATGACCTCACCAGCCATGTATTAGCAGGCATGAATAACCTCCTACAGAGTGAGCCTTAAGTCCAGTTAGACAGCTGTTGACTACCCCTAATATAGAAATGTTACCATTTGCCGAGCTTATTATTTGTGTGATCCATAGCTTTACAGTTTGGTCAGGCTATTGATAGCATTTGATTTTCTTTCTAGACACCTTGCATAACACCTCTGGATGCTATGAAAGCTAGTCCTCAGTGAACAGGCTTTTAGGTCAGTTCCAGTTCATTTCTTCCAAGTCCCGTGCCTAAAGTGTGTGTTACCTTCGGCAATAGGGTCTTACTTCCAAGTTCTTGGAGGAAACCAAGGGCAATGGCAATAACCTCAAATATTGTCTAGTTCCAATTTTTTTTCCTGAGTATATGCATATGCACGCACACATAAGCATCTAGGTCTACATATATGTAGACATGTAAATATAGTGTTTTCATTTATGATTCTTGTGCATGGCTCAAATATTGGCACATGTCTTAATTCCACTTTTGTTGCAGTGATAAAATGCCCTGAAAAAGCAGCCTTGGGAGGAAAGGATTTATTGTGGGTTATGGTTCTAGAGGGACACAGGTTGTAATGACAGAAGAAGACAGGGCGGTGGTGGAGAATCCATGATAGCAAGAGTTGGAAGCTGTATGATCATTTTACGTCCACACTCAGGAGGCAGAGAATTGTAAATTTATGGTGTTGCTCAATCGCTTTTCTCTACTTACAGTCCAGGAGACCAGTTTGGGAATGGTGCCACACAGAGAGGGCAGGTCTTCTCACATCAATTATTACAACACAGACATGCCCCAAAACTATCTCATAGGTTATTCTGGAATCTGTCAATTGCCAATTAACACTAGCCACCACAGAGTATATGTAGAAAAGCCCCTTTTTATCTAAAGAATGTGTTGAGGAGAATTTAAGGCTTACTAAAAAGTTTAATTCAACCCCTCCCCCATCCTTTCAGTGCAAAACCCATTTTATTTATTGGGCTGATGGATGTAGCACTTTCCTGGCTTGAGCTGAGTCTCTGGGATGACCTCCTTCATGTGTTTTCATTAGCCATTGAATCTTTCCCAGGGGGAGCAGAATGTCTGGCACTACTTTTGATGACACACAAATGATGTGATGTCTGGTTTCCACTAAAATTAAAAAAAAAAAAAAAAGCAAAGGCTGTAATGCCTGAAATAAAAGTATAGACAATACTATATACAAACTTTAGAGCATTGCTTAATATTTGAATCTAGTATCCCTGAGGGCTGCAGTGGATCTGGACCACAGTGGACAGGCATAAATTGCTTAAACAAGTGTGGTGCAGAAACTGGAGAAACTGTAGGTTTCTTCTACCAGAGTCCATTTGGATTTTCTGTTAAATCATCACAGTTAATACAAGTAGACATGCACTAGTGTTTTATTAGTCAGGTATCAGGCATATTTTTATCTCAGAGTTTTGAAGTGAAGGTGAGCCAACTTCCTAAATTATGAACCATAAGCAATGTCTCCAAATTTGCAAATTTGTCACACACTGGAGTGTGGTTCATTCCTATATAAACTCAGGAGATCAATGTCGGTTTTTTTCCCCCCCTTCAAGACAGGGTTTCTCTGTAACAGTCCTGGCTATCCTGGAACTCACTTTGTAGACTAGGCTGGCCTTGAACTTACAGAGATCTGCCTGCCTCTGTCTCCTGAGTATTGGAATTAAAGGTGTATGCCACAACTGTCCAGCTTGAAATCAATATCTTATATTAACATATGAATTAAGTCTCAAGAGGCTTCTCCATTGAGAAAGAGTATTTAACTATTTAAACTATATTCACTGTGTGCTAGCCCTTGTAAGAAACTCTGAGGAGACAAAATGATCTAATTGTTTTTTGTGTTCAGGAAGTACACAGTCTAAGTGTGAGTGTACAGTTTACAAATGTGATTCAATATGAAAAGCTATGGTTATAGACTTACAGATGTGGCAGTGATCTACCTTCAGGGACATATGGATTTTTAAGATTCCAGGTATTCAATAGTAGCATTCTTTCTTTGGGGCTCAAACACTGGAGAGAGTTGAAATGATATAGTCTGTGTAGGTAGGACAACCTAATGATATGCTAGAGAGTGGGTTTATGAGGACACACCAATTTATAATAATTTGTCAAGAGAAAAATAGTAACACAGATATTTAAGCATTAGTATATGACACACATCCATACCATCAGCCGACTTGTATTAACAACTTTGCAAGTATCATGTCATTTCATCCTCTGGCAATTCTGCCAGTTAGCTGTTACCTTGAGAATGAGAACCTTCTGGAGAAACAGTAAAAGTCTTGTAGACTGAGGGGGAAAGTGCTCTTCTGTGGAAAGCAGACATAGTCAAAATTGAGTGGAAGACTGAGAAAGCATTTGGGACTTTCTCATACTCCTAGGGAGTATGTTTCTAAATCTGAGGCAGCATAAAATAGAAAACATCTTAGGAGAACTAGATTGAAGAGAGGATGGAACATAGGTAGAAAAAGTAGACAAATTTTACTGAAGATTACTAGTATAACTTTATTTAAGAATGCGGCTCTAGGGAATTTGATAAGCACCCTATCCATAGCTTAGTTTTTAACAGAAAATTCTTTATTTCTCCAAAAATAGCAAACAATTAATTTTAGAATGTTTATTGAACTCTGGAAGCTACTTCAACCACTTAGTATGCATCATTTTATTTTACCTGTATAAAAACCATGTAAGATGAATGCTTTAATGATCCTTATGTACATATTGGCAAACTAAAGTGATGTTTAGCTGCTTCAGCCACTTTTCTGTTCTTCCTATTTCTAAAGCAAATGTCTGAGCCAAACATCAAAGACAAAGAAAAAGGTTGTGTGGGTTATGAGCCTACAGTCTTAACCACATATGGAGGAAAGTGTTAGGTTCTCACTCAAAACAAATGCTTCAGTTACAGAGAAAAAACTCAGAGGAGGAAACTGTAGCAAGATGTGTCCTTTCAAAATTAAAGTATGGCTTAAATGTTTAAAGATTTTTTCCCCCTTTGCTGGGAGGCCTCAGACACAGATTGGAAGCAATGAGGTGGAAGGTTTTGACTGTTACTCTGTGGTTCCCTGCAACTGGTATTTTCCATTGATGAAGCTTTGGGCTATCATGTCTTTAGCTTCTCAGTGCCAAAATCCATTGAATGATGAATCTGTGAGTTAAATTTTTTATTTCATGTAGACTTGACTATGCCTGAATCACCTAAAATCATTACCAGTTGTGAGCTTTTCCTGGTGCTAAAACCTTGCACCAACAATACTTTTTTGTTTTCTTATTCCAATTGCTTTATTCCTCGGTGTCAATTTTATCCCAGGAAAGAAGTAACAGACCCATGCTTTGATGATTTTGTTGACTGTTAATTGGAAGGAATGCTATTCAAAACTTCTTAAATGGCATCAAACTGTTGGGGAGATGTATAAATGAAACAAACCCAGAACCCATGTGAAAAGAATATTCAAGTAACTTAGACAGAAAAGTGTTAAAGCTATATAAAATATATCTTTCATCATTGAATGGTCCTGCTCATATCTTAATGTATGACACCTCTTCCTTAGGAGCTCAGGTTGCTAAGCTTTTGAAAATAGACAAATAAAAAATAATCGAGGCAAAGAATAAAGTAGACAGGGGTACTGAACTTAGCAGCTAACACCCACACCTCTGACAGTCTTAGTCTTCCCTTATATAGTTTGGGAATAGAGGTCATAACTCACTGTGGCTGCAGAGGTTGAAGATATGTTTAAGCTGTTTGTGAAGCAGCAAAAAGTATTTACAAATTAAATACTGGTGAATTATTCTACAAGCATTTTCTCCATCCACATTGTCATTAAAATAAGAAAGTGAAGCTTACATATGTTAGATACAGTTTTTCTTTACTCTAAAATGTACACAATTTGGAAAGAGGAAGGAAGCCAGGGGATGGAAAAGGGTGGGGGGCAAGGGAGTGTCATGGGAGCAAATATTACCAAAGTTTATTTTATGCATGCATGAAAGTGTACAATTAAACTTATTATTTTATGTGATTAATACACAGCAGTGAAGATGATTACACAATAAAAGTCCCAATTAAAAAGTAAAGCAACCCTGACAGACTTTAGCCTTCCTTTAGTGCAGCTTTCTTCAAACCTAAGCACCAGGACTCTTCCTCCCAGATAATACCATTACTTGCTCTAAGAGAAATGTGCTAACTGCCCATATGGTTGCTGGTGGATACCTCACTCTCTATCTGATAGTTAATAGTATCTTGGGAAAACTAGCTTTGACTCAAACATAGTTCCTCTTCTGAACACTTATTTTTTTTCCAGCAATTTACACCTGTTGGTCTCAGTTCAGTTCCTCTAGTTCACCCAGGAGGACCCAGTCACTTTTCTATATATGCCAAATTCATGGAGATATTCTGGGCTAAGTACTTGACTACTTTGGGATGGTTCTACTCTTATGTAAGATGGGGATTAGATGACCATCCTTATGGTCATTTCCTGAGAATTAAAAACCAGAGGCATATGACTGGAAATAGTTATAGAAAGGTAGTGTGAACTCTAATTGGTTTTAATAATAAAAATTGAGTCAGGAGTTCCAGCCACTAGTTCTTACCTCTACTGAGTCCTCAGACTGAATGGGCAATCCTGTCTCTAGGAATCCTCAGACAGAATCCTGTCCCTATGAATCCTCAGAGTGACTGCTCTGAGTGCCTGTCTCCCCTCTCCTTATATGCCTGTCTCTGTCCAGCCATAATCTTCCTGTATCCAACTCACTAGTGCTGGAATTAAAGGTGCATGACTTTCAAATACTGGGATGAAAGGTACGAGCCACCACAGCTTGGCTCTGTTTCTCTTTTAGACTGGATCAATTTCGTGTAGCCCAGGGTGGCCTTGAACTAACAGAGATCTGTCTGTCTCTGTTTCCTGTAGCTGGAGTCTCTTTCCAGCCTGGTCTCATAGCTGCTTATCCCCAAATAAACACATGGACACTATATTAATTATAAAAAATTGTTGGTCAATAGCTAGGGCTTCTTATATATACATTATATATACATGGCCTTATCTTACCAGAGAATGCCTGGCACATCCTATCACACGGTCTCTACATAGGGTCTCTTTCTCAGCTTCCCTCTCTCTCCTTCCCCTTCCTCTTGTATCCCTGCCTATACTTCCTTCCTGGTCAAACAATGTTTTAGTCATCAACCAATAAGAGAAATATATATACAGAAGGGCATCCCCTATTAGTTTCCCAAGTACTGGGCTCCACTGCCTGGCCTACATTGTTAACTAGTGGCTAGCTCTGTACTCTGAACTCTATACAAGCTTTGTTTGTTAGAGCACAAATAAAATATCACCACAGGTCTTGTTAAGCCACAGTGTCTTAGATCTGGCATAAATGCCTCGCCATATTTTGGGAAGTATTGTAACTGATACTCTTTACCATGACCAGTGACAACTGTTTTCCTACAGGATACAAATGGGAGGCTTGATCTTTGATGTACATGGCAACCCTTTTTTTGGTGGGGGCTTTGTTGTTATTGTTATACCGCCTATAACTGTTAATACTGGTTACTTTTCAATCAGGCCTATTTTCAGGGATTGCATTTCAGTGACACGGGGCATTCATCATCAGGTAGTGCGTTGCTTCACTTCTTTTCAAATCTCCTTGGGGTTCCATATTGCTTCTGGACTCAGACACTGGCAGGTATCTGAACTTGTCCTTGGTTCACTTAGGTAGGCCATCAGGGCTGCAGTGGATATAGCTGACAGCCACAACCCTTTGTGTGCTGCAGATATTCCAACTGTGCCTGTGTCAAGACTTTATTAGTTGGTACTAAATAATTCTGAACTGAGATAGAGTCAGTTTTACAGACATCACTTTGATATACAAGAGTTGTCTTTTCTTTTTACTCTAATGGACAGTTTTACTGAGCAGTAGCTTCAGACAGATCTCTGAAGATGCCCTACAAGTCTGGGTCCTAAGGAATATTTGAGACATACAATTTTCTAAAATTGTTGGAAAGAATATTCTCTATTTGTCTTTCATTCCTTTTTTTCTAGGATTGCATTTTAATATTTTCAGAATTAGTATTATCTTATTACTTCAGACTCTACTAATGTGCATTTTGGTAAGAATGATAGCACTAGTATTAAACCCTTGGTTGGTAGCTAGTATTATTGGCAGTCTTATTTTCTTGCTTAGATACCATTTCTTCAGGTCCATCAATGTCAGTTCGATGGCCAATTACCAATCTTCATTCCCAGACTCACAAGTTGATGCTTATTCCTCAACTCTGTGATCCAGTTTTGTGTTTTTTGTTGGTTGGTTTTGTTTTGTGCCATATCTTATATTCTGTTCTCTTATTACCAGAGGACTTGTCCTTCAGTCCTCATCGACCTGTGATTTATGATAAAAGGGAACAGGGAAGTGGTTTGACATATTTATTGGAGCTAGTATGGTATATTATTAAAGGCCCAAACATAAGGTTGGTAACCTGTCTCTTCAAGAGGTTCAGTATTTTGGACTTTTCTTGGGTACAGCTAGGAAATTATCAAACTATGTAAGTGTAGTGTAAGAAAACATAAAAATATGCAGGTGACAGACATAGTGTGTTATAAAAAATAAAAATCTTCACAAAGATAAGTAAATGCAAAGTGACATTTTGGCTCATGGGTTTTAGGTGGAGATATTTACTCTAAAATAATGGTGTCATCAACCATCTGGGGTCAGGTTCTTTTGTTCCACCTGGATGGACACTATGGTTGCACAAGAAGGCTTTCCCCGAGCACTGGTCTTAAGCAGCCTATTTTCCTCAGTGTTTATAAACAGTAAATAGGAAATAGCTGCAACAAGAGACACTCTTCAGTGTTATAGTCCTTGTGTAGGCTTCAGGTATGAGGATACTTAGTCTAGGCAGTGGCTGGTGTAACATCTCCAGCCTCTTCTTGGTTCTAAAGAATTGACAGCTCCATGGAACTGTTTTATGGCTGTTTTCAGGTCATTGCCATTCTTTAGTCAGTTCCATTTTCCTTTTCCTTTTTTATTTTTCTACTTCCAATTCCTTTCTGGTTCTTGTTGCATTCTAACAGTGTAGACACTTCTTCAACTCTCATGTTGATGAGCTTCATTCAATGATTCATTGCCAACTGCTGGTATGAGCTAGCTGCTTCTCTCTACACTGCATTCAAAAGCTAGGGTGCTAGTTGGAAGCATCTACTTCCACTGAAGAGCCAACGAATCTGATGTGCTGCCGAGGAAGTGGACACTGGCAAAGGTTGAGAGTCACTTAGGTGTGAGTATCTGTAGATGAGTGAACAGGATCTGTGGTTTGTCTTGTGTTACTCACATTCAGGTCACCGAGCCACAAGTCTCAGTCTTTGTTGCTTCTTTCTTCCTATTACTAGCTCAGTGTTCTCTATTAAAAGCAAGCATAGAAATGCCACCCAAAAGAAGCCCTCAATACACCCAATGTCACAATACCACCAGAAAACATAATGTATGAGATTGTCTACCAACCCACTACCTTGAGAATGTCTCAGTAGGCAGTTTATATAGCTCTAGAGTATGTGTTTAGTTCAGTCACAGCTATTTGTTTGGACCAATCACAGCCTTGATTCTTAGTCATAATCCCAATAATTCTCATAGGAGAATTACTTCTTGTTGGTCAGGATAGAAATGGTTGCAACTTCACCTAGAGCACTGGTTCTCGACCTTCTTAATGCTCTGACCCTTTGATACAGTTCTTCATGTTGTGGTCAACTCCAGTCACAACATTCTGTTTGTTACTACTTTAGAACTGTAATTTTGTTACTGCTATGAATCATAATGTAAATATCTGCTATGCAGGATATTAGATAGGTGATCTGTGTTAAACAGTCATGTGACCCCCAAAGGGTCTGTGACCCACTGATCTAGAGGTCATTGAAGCCTATGAAGCCGGTAATTGTAAAAAGTCTAATACAAACTGCTTCAAATAACCATGGCCAGGGCTACATCTTCAGGAGCCAGGGCAATCAGCTGCAATCTTTTACACAGTTGTTTTAAAGCACAGTAGAATATTCAAGATAGCTGGTATTACTCATTACAGCCATTTCTTAGTCTGACAGTTATTTTATTTAAGGCAGTAAGAGAGTGTCCAAACCTCTTAAACCAAACAAATTAAGGAATCAGGTTGCCCCAATATTAGTGTTTTTGCTTATTCACAGAGGTTGAACATTAGAAGGAATACTTACAATATGAACACAGGGAAGAAGTTACCATGAACACTGATAGTGATCTTTAAACCAGATTTTAGTTGCATTTAATGGTGCTTAATAGCCAGTGTCCCATGAAAGAGTGAGTCACCCTCATCTTTATCAGTGGGATTACAAGAAAGTAATTCAGCATAATTTTGAAAAATGTGGGTTAATTAATGTTTTTCAATCTCATTTTTTAATTTAAATATACCTTTCCTTAATCAAAACATACAGATAGAAGGAAAGAGAGAACACCCTCTGATAAGAATTTAGTGAATTTCAGGTAAACACTGAGCAGAACTCCTGGAATCCAGATGCAGAGAGGGAGGGGTGATAAGAAAATGAGGGCAAGACCAGGCTAAAGAAACCCACAGAGACAGATGACCTGAACAAATGGGAGCTCATGGACCCCCAGACTGATAGCTGGGAAATCAGCATTGGACCGACTCAGACCCCTTGAACATGGGTCTCAGTTAGAAGGCCTGGGCAGTCTAAGGGACCTCTGACAGTGGAACCAGGATCTATCCCTGATGCACAAAAGGACTTTGGGAGTACATTCCCCATGGAGGGAAATTCCCCTAACCTAGAGGCAGGAGGGAGGGCCTAGTCCCTACTCCAAATGACTTGAAAGATTTTGTTGACCCCTCCTGGAAGGAGTGTGGGGGGGATGGGATGGGAGGGTGGTCTGGGGACATGGAAGGGAGAGGGGACTTGGATCAATAATAATAATAATAATAATAATAATAATAAAGAATTTAGTGGATTCACCTGATGAGTCAGATTCTAGGGTGTGTGTGTGTGTATATGTGTGTGTGTGTGTGTGTGTGTAAAGCTATATATAGTTAGATTGTTCTTAGTAATACTAAAAGTAAAGATACTCAATCATGGGTTTTGGGGTACAGAACTATCGATGGCATGTAAAAAAAACATAGGGTTCACTGAGTCTATCTCATTCAAGGAAACTGGGGTAGAAATGTGAAAGGAGATACTCAGTGAGAGTTGCAGCAGGGCCTCTATTCATCTCCTGTTCTTGTTGTGTTGTGTTGTACGAGGATCATACTTCTTATAGCCCATGTGAACCATAAGTTCCACCAATTTTGCTGTAGCCATTTTTTGTTATACCTACAAAGAGCTTGATAAAGTGGTCAGTGAGGGCAATGCCAATTCCAGAACCAAAAGTGTAATGAAACATTTGATGTTATTAAAGTCACAAGAGCCAACATGGTCCTCAGTGTAGCTAAGGATGCCCTTTTAAAGGATCCCTCAAGGCCTGCTTTGCTATCTTCCTGATATTGTATTTGGCTGATTTCTTCAAGTGGGTGAGCAGATCCATGATGAACACATTACTGACTATATCAGTAAGCTAATCATTAAGCTCTGGAATGACCTTGCCCACAACTTTGGTAGTGCCAGTGGATGCAGGGATTTGTTCTGAGTAGGCCCATGGTTATCATTCCACATTTTTTTTCTACAGTGGTCTTCTATGATCTTCTGGTGGGAGTTATGTCATGCATTGTGGCCATGTGTCTCCTCACAATGCTGGCCCAGGTTGTTGTGGTTGACCTTGGCCAGAGGCCAAATAACTTGTATTACAGAAGGTATTGATGAGAGTATTGAGTGAATTGCCATGCTTCTCATTCATACCCATAAAAAACACTGGACATTAACAGAAGAGGCAGAGAGGATAGCTCTTTCAGCTTCACACAATTTGAATGGCTTCCAGCATTCGCCATGGTAGTTGAGACATTGGTGCATTCCACAGCATACTTGGTACCAGCATCACCTTGTTTGATGTTGGTGAGATCTTAATACTTCAAGGTGGAGATGACTTTCCCATTGAAGACAACCTTCTCATTTTTAGTCTTGACTGAGCTGTTGAAGTTGAGGTTGATTGTTACAAGCAGTTTTCTGCCGGCCTGGTCCCATAGCTGCTCCAGCCCCAAATAACATGCAGAGACTCTGTATTAGAAATAATGCTGTTGGCCTATTACTTGTGTTTCTTATTGGCTAGCTCTGTCTTAAATATTAATCCATCTCTATTTTTTAATTTATTTTTTATTTTTTATTTTATATATTGATCCCAGTTCCCTCTCCCTCCCTCCTTCCTTCCCTCTCTCCCAAACTCTCATGCCCAACAACCACCCTCTCCTCCCTCACCACTCCACATGTATGGTGATGCCCACCATGAGGGGTCATCTAAATATGTCAAATCATTTGGAGTAGGGACTAGGTCTTCTCTCCTGTCTCTAGGTTAAGGGAGTATCCCTCCATGGGGATGCGCCCCCAAAGTCCTTTTGTGCACCAGAAATACATCCAGGTTCCACTATCTGAGATTCCTCAGACTGCTCAGGCCTTCTAGCTGAGACCCATGTTCAGGGGGTCTGAGTCAGTCCCATGCTGGATTCCCAGCTATCAGTCTGGGGGCCCATTAGCTCTTCCTTGTTCAGGTTGGCTATTTCTATGTGTTTCTGTAGCCTGGTCTTGTTCTCCCTCTCTGCATCTGGATTCCAGTTTGGCTCAGTATTTAGTTGTGGGTGTTGGCTTCTGTTTCCATCAGCTACTAGATGAGGGTTCCATGATGGTGGATAAGTTAGTCGTCGATCTCACTATCAGGGAAGGACATTTATGGTAGGCTTTCCACTGTTGCTCAAATTGTTAGTTGGGTTCAGTCTTGTAGGTCTCTGGACATTTCTCTAAGTTCAGTTTTCTCTTCAAACCTATAATGGCTCCCTCTTTTATGGTCTCTCTCTCTGTCTCTCTGTCTCTCTGTCTTTGTCTCTCTCTGTCTCTTCTCTCATCTATTCTTCCCCTGACTCAATCTTCCTAATCCCACCTGCTTTCCTCTCCTCCCCTTCCCTTTCTCCTAGTTCCCTCTCCACTCATGTCCCCCCCCCCATGTGCTATGCAGATCTTGTCCCTTTCCTGTTTTGTGACAGACCTTATATGAATCTCTTAGAATCCTCCTTGTATCCTAGTTTCTCTGGTGGTGTGAATTATAGGCCGGTCATCCTTTGCTCTATGTCTAAAATCCATATATGAGTGAGTATATACCTCTACTCAAGGGTGACCCTGCTTCCTCAGACTGAAATTTTAGACTGTCATGCTCTTCTCAAAATGACTGGAAAATAAATGCCAGCTCTGAGACATCGCTCCTGTCTTGTATACTACCCTGATGCTGGGGATTAAAGGCATGTGATCCCAGGTGCTGGGATCAAAGGCATGAGCTCTGTTATTCTTCATTCTTGTAAAGGCCATGGTGGCCATGAACTAACAGAGATCCATGTACCTCTTAATCCCGAGTCCTGAGATTAAAGGTGTATACTATACCATCACAGACTGAGCTATAGCTTGAGGCTGACTTTGCTTTCTGAATCCTCAGGCAGGCCTTAATAAAGCATAAATAATATATCACCACACAAGAAAGGCATTCAGAAAGCTATAATTGTAGGACTCCAGCTAATGTGATCTGAGTTGATGGTGTTATAAAGGAATGGACAGTACAAGGCTCATGGATATAGGATATAGGTATTATAATAACTGGACATGACAAACATTGAACAGAGCAGTCAAAGGTGAACTGTGAACTCACAGAATTCATTTGCATGATTGACTTTTGTAATACAATTATTGAAGTGTAAATAACCATTTTAGCAATTCTTTTAACATTTTAAATCATCCATGGATTATAAAGATAATAAAGGTAGAACCTTGTTTTTCCATTTCCTTGCATTTAGCACATGGCCTTGAATATGATATGTGCTCAATAAATACTTGATTGATTCACTTGGATACATGGATGAATTTAGCCAGGTACATTTTCCTGGTACATAGCCAGAGCTCAATTCTTGTAATAACTTTTCCATCTTTTCCAAATGAAGCACTCTCTTCTAAGGACAGATTCCTATAATACACTTTCCTTATGGTCCTCCTAGTCTGTGATCATTGCCAGGAGGATGTGCTCAAAACACCTAGGGTAACTGGGAATCTTACATCATTCCCTGGGAGAAATATCAAGTTGTGTTGCTACAGAGAGATGAGTTTGAAACCCCAAGAGGTCATCAGTGCTTTTAACACTGCCTTTGTGTTATTTTCATGTAAATATTTTTACTGGGACAATTTTTGGCAGATGAGGCCTACTCCCAGGGCCATGGATAGCAGGAGAACTTTGTTCACCACATGCCAATGGTATGTACTTGAGTCAACTTAGGGCCAGTGTGATTTCAATTCATGTTCTTTTAACTTCTGTCTTGATGCTTTCCCACTGACTCAGTGTCTACCCTTTATCCTTTTTCCAAATGGAAAACAGCTGGGCTAAAGTGAAGTTCATGCTCAAATTCCCTACTTTACTCTCTTATCAAGGAAGCAGATGCTTTTTCTGACA
This sequence comes from Phodopus roborovskii, assembly GCF_943737965.1. Classification (NCBI taxonomy): domain Eukaryota; kingdom Metazoa; phylum Chordata; class Mammalia; order Rodentia; family Cricetidae; genus Phodopus; species Phodopus roborovskii. The sequence continues at coordinate 5,174,286 of NW_026126417.1, read as the reverse complement.
CATTAATTCCAGTACAGATGTTTTGCTAATTATCAAAATGTGCAATTTGGCAGCTTACTAGTAGCACAGCCAAAACAGATTACACATTTAAGCATCGTCTGCCACTCAATTATGGTGATTTCCTTTAAGGGCTTTTATGTCACTTACCACTAGAAAATGTGAGAAGATACTTTTTTTTTAATGAGGTAGGTTTAAGAAAAGGTGGGTGTCAATTAGGAGGCCTGGGAAATCTATAGGGCCTTTGGTAGTGGATCAGTATTTATCCTTAGTATACAAATGGACTTTGGGAGCCCATTCCACATAGGGGGGTGCTCTCTCAGCCTAGACACATGGGGGAAGGCCCAGGCCCTGGTCCAAGTGATATGACAGACTTTGAAGATTCCCCATGGAAGGCCTCACCCTCCCTGGGGAGCAGAAAGGGGATGGAATGGGGGGTTGGCAGTGTGGTGGGGGGGCAGGGAGGAGGGGAGGGTGAAGGAACTGGGATTGACATTTAAAACAAGCTTATTTCAAATTTAAAATTTAAAAAAGGGGGAAAACAGAAAAAGAAAAAAAAAAAAAAAAGAAAAAAGAAAGAAAACAAAGTCATTAGCCATGGATAAAATGGAGAGGATGATAGAGTTATATGGGTTTCCTGGACCCTTTAGGAAGAGGAATGGAATTATTTAGGTTGCTCAGATTCCTGAGAGTCAGAGCATGCAGAGGAAGGAAGCAGAATGACCTTAAGGGTGTGATGGGAGATGTCATTCTGTAAATGTTTCTCTTATTGGTTAATGAATAAAGCATTGTTGGCCAATAGGAAAGGAAGATAGGAAGGACTATGAGACAAGGAGGAAAGAGGAAGTAGTAGGGAGGAGTCAGCATGGAAAGACTGGAGAGAGCAGAATGAAGACCCCTCTCTCTGGTAAGATGAGACCACATGGAAATACTTAGATTAATAGAAATGGGTTAATATTTAAGACAGAGCTAGCCGATAAAAAACTAGTAACTGGCCAACAGCATTATATCAAATACAGAGTCTCTGTGTGTTACTTGTGGCTGGAGTGGCTCTGGGCCCAGGTCGGCAGGAAAAAACCCTACTCCTAACAGGGGTGAGGCAGCTGGGTCACTCAGTTCCAGAGAGATGGAATATAGCATATGGTAATGAAGGCCAAATTGGAAAACTAGAGGTCTGAGAGTAGCCAATTAGAAGTATGTCTCCAGAGGCACCCTTGGAAATGTTGGAAGCAGGATACCTTCTCAAAATGATTCCTAGTGCATTAGGAATCTTTGTAAACTGCATATGTAGAAACTTGAGAACAAATGCCCTTGAATAGCATATGGAGAGATTGTATTTGTAGTCCTCATGTTTCACATCTCATAGGCAATACAAGTTAAGAACATATTATCATCCTCAGCAGCACTTATCTTTTTTTTTTTTTTATGAAGCCATAATAATTATTATGGAAGTTAAATTTTCCACAACCATAAATCCAAATGAAGACAGCCTACCAGAAGAACTCATATATATATAAAACAAAATAAATGTGTGCTAAAGAGAGAAAAGGTACAGAATACATCCACACTTTAGCAGATGTGTAAACACAACAAAGAGAAAAGAAAGAGACAGCATTCCACTGCGGCAACTCCATGAAAAGTAAAGAAAATAAATATGATCAATTTTCAAACATGGCTGAAAAAGAATTAAGAACACTAGTAATTTAATTTCTATATGCATGTGTGTTTAGCCTGAATGCTGTGAGCCACCAAATGGGTGTTGGGAACTGAACCCAGTCCTCAAAGATCTTAACAGCTGAAACATCTACCAAGCCCCCAGAATACTATTCTTAAAAAAAAAAATAACTTCAAAGAGCAAGGAGATGACTCAAATACACAAAGAATTAATTATAAGACATGGAAAAAGCTTATAAAGTAATCAGAACGTAGAAACGAACAATATCAAAGTGTATGAAATAATCAGAACTGAGGAGAAAAAAATTTATGAAAGAAAAATTGAGAAAGGAAATAGAGACATGAAAACACATTGAACAGAAATTTTAGAAATGTCTCAATCTATCAAACACATAATACAAAAACAAAAAGCACTAATAGACAAAACCTAGGAGAACAATGAATTCCATGGATAGTGGACAAGGTTGAGATAATTACACACACAACATTTTTCAATGAAATAACCAAAACCTCCAAGAAATATGGGGTACACTGAAGAAACCAAATCTGAGAATTCATTGTATAGGAGAAGGAGTTGAGATAAAAACAAGCATTCTAGACAAGTTTATTACTGGAATTATAGCTCAGAATTTCTGAAACCTGTAGAAAACAGTAGACACCCAAACTTAGGACATACTTAGAGTTTCAATTAGACAAAACCCATGAGAAAATTATAAGTGACCTAATATAGTCAAAATTAGAAAGCAAATAAACAGCATTGGAAGCTATACATGGAAACTAGAATCTAAGAAAGAATAGAATGATACATTCCAAGTTTTTAAGTTAAATGGTTGTCAATCATGATTGTTATATCCAGCAAAATTATCCAGTGAAAACAGAAGGAGAAATAAGAATATTAAAAGACAAATACAAGTTAAGGCAATTCACAGCAACTTATCCAACAATATATGAAATTTTTTAAGTAACACTGAATGTAACAGTGAAGAAGAATGCTTCACACAAGAACCCAGGACAGAAGAATGTTTCACACAAGAACCCATGAAAGTGACAGATGAGCAGACTAGAACAGGAAAGGAATCAGCCATGTCCAATACTTCAAACCAGCAGGCATGCAAGAATGCCAGGAAATGAAGAAAAATAACTAAATTAACCAACAAACAAAAACATCAAGCAGTAAAAATATAAATAATATAAGCATATAAGCTTATATTTTTTGAGACAGGGTTTCTCTGTGTAGCCCTGGCTCTACTGGAACTCACTTATTAGACCAGGGTTGCTTCCTTGAACTCATAGAGATCCGCCTGTCTCTGCTTCCCAATTGCTTAATTATAACCTTGAATGAAAATTACTTTATCTCATCAATTAAAAGACATAGACTAACAGACTGGATTAAGAAACATAATTCAACTGTCTTCTGTTTCCACAAAACACTCACAGGTAGGAGAGATATCTGTAAACTGCAATCTGTGAAACAAATGGAAACTTCAATCTAGCTGTCATAGCAATTCTCACATCCCATAATACAGATTTTAGAAGCCTAAAATAATCAGAAGCTACAGAAAGCTCACTATATGTTGATAAAAGAAATTCATAAAGGTAATATTTTTATGCACCAAATCTTGGAGACTGTAATTGCATAAAATAAACACACAAATGACATAAAAGAACACATGTATACTGTAGTGATTTGAAAGAAAATTGCCTCCAAAGTGAGGCAAAATTAGAAGGTGTGGCCATGTTAGAGGAATTGTGTCATTGTGGGGGCAGCCTTTAAGATCTCTCATGCTCAAGCTTCCCTCATTGTGACTGTCAGTTGACTTACTGTTCCCTGCAAGATGTGGGACTGTCAGCTCCAGCACCACCTCTGCCTGTACACTGACATGCTGACCATCATGATGATAATGGATTAAACCTCAAAACTGTGAGCAAGTCATCCCAATCAGATGTTTTCTTTATAAGAGTTGCTGTGGTCATGGTGCCTCTTCACAGCAATAGAAACCTTAACTAAGACTGGTACATACCCAATAATAACAGAGATTTCAACAACCCACACGCACATCTACACAGGTCTTCCAAATAAAATATTCAATAAATAATTCTCAAGGTAAATTTTACCACAGAGCTATTGAACCTAACATATCTATAGAAAATTCCACCAACAGATAAGAAATACATATTTTTTCAGTAGAGAAAGAAACTTCTCTAAAATAATCATAGTGTAGGTCATAAAGGAAGCCAAAATAAATAAAAAAAATCCAATAATTCCTTCTATCCTATCAGACCACAGTGATATTTAACTAGAAAACATGAATAACCTCTAATGGCAGAGTGAATCTACGAAGTGAAATCACAGCAGGAATTTCTCCAAATTTAAAGAACAAAATACAGATCCAAAATCATCAAGACTTTATTTAGAATCACATTTGATGAGAGAAGAATAACTGTATGGCATATACACCAGCTATACCAAGCAGAAAACAAAAGCTGTGGAAAGAAAACACTCATCTTTAAAGTCAAAATACATCAGAATTACAAGATCTGTCATTAGCAATGTGACTCTAAAAGGCAGAGCAGCATTGAAAGGCATATTTCAAAACCTGAAATTGATAGTTATGGTTTCATCACTTAAAATAAAAGATAAGTTACATATAAGACTTTAGACTCACAAAGATAGGATAAATGATAGATTATTTTCTTTAAATATTGCTAAATTTAATGGGCTAAATATTGTAACTATAGGTCATACTTGATAACCGTTTCATTAAAAATAATTTTACTATGTTAAAGTTAAAACTATTTAAACAGAAAAGAGGAGATGATGGCGGAAGTCCTTCTGTGTATATATTTCTCTTATTGGTCAATGAATAAAACACTGATTGGCTGATTGGCCAGACAGAAAGTGATATAGCTGGGCAGAAACTTGCTGCTAGCTAACCATAGAGGTCTGGAGGTCTGTACAGACAGACAGGAAGTGACGAAGCTGGGCAGAATCAGGATATAAGCAGGGACAAACATAAAATTGCTCTGTTCTCTGCACTTACAGCACTTACAGCTGCCAAAGGAGTTAGAAGTCCAGACCCTTTTCCAGTAAGATAAGACCACGTGGAAATACTTAGATTAATAGACATGGTTTAATAATTAAGACAGAGCTAGCAAATAAGAAGCCCTAACCACTGGCCAATGGTTTCATAATTAATATAGTGTCTGTGTGTTTCTTTGGGGCTAAGAAGGGTGGAGGGATCTTCCGGGATAAAGAACCTCACATTACATGAAATTAAATAACTTCCATTAAGGATGGCTAAGTCCAACAAAGCCATCTTAAAATTGACTAAGGAATAAGGACCAATGAAATAAGCAATAAGAAATGAAGACTAAGGAATGAGGAATAAGGAACAAGGAATGAGGAAGGCCCTTTGAAGACAAACAAATGAAGGCCATTCAGGCCCATCAAACCAGTGCTGAAGAAGATGCTGAAAGGGTCACTATACTTGGGTCACTATACTAGTTCATTTCCACCACCAGGAAGAGTAAACAGCATGCATTAGATTTATTTCCTGTCTTTTCCTCAATGTGTGTGACTGATACAATGGTTCTTGCTTTGTAATTGTCCCTGAATTAGTCCCTGGGTCCTATAGTGCTATCTACTTAACCTAGATAGCTGTTTCTCCCCTATAGGCACTTCAAGCTGTCTCCTGTCTGGCCTCCCACATCTCTGATTATTTTATTTTCATTAATTTAGTTTTCTTCCCAAAGCTGTGAACTGACCCTAGGCTTCAGCTCCTCTATGGGTTTCCTATGTCTTGGAAAGACAGCTGCCCCTTTCCTGATATTCCTTAGATGCTTGCATAACCCTTTTGGGGTTCTCAGCCAACAAAGGCAGTTTCTCTGCTGAGCCACTGATTTTTCATGTTACATACCTATAGCCCAATACGTGTCATGTAACAGGCACTAAACAAATGCTTATTTAATAAGTGATATTTTTACAACAAACATAATTTCTTCCATATCATTTACAGAAATCCATTTTTAGGATGATTTATGTTATTTTTAAGTGTGTGTGTGTGTGTGTGTGTGTGTGTGTGTGTGTGTGTGTGTGTGTGTGTGTGTTTCTATGGATGCAGCTACCCTCAGAGGCCAGAAGAAGGTATTGCTTCCTGGAGAGAACCAGTGGTTGTGAGCTACTCAGTGTGGGTACTGGGAACTGAAATCACTTAGGTCCTCTGCCAGAGCAGTGTGAATGCTTCCCTGCTCACTTGTCTTCCTAGTCTCTAATAAGGAGAGTTTATAAATCAGGAATGTCACTGTGGAGGATACCATAAAATGGAGACACGACTCAATTTTAGCTCCTGTATGAATTCACTGAAACCTCTACCTAGATCTGTTTTCTTACCCATGGAATGAGTGCAATGAGCTAGTTGAATGTCAGTTCACACATTGTCTTACTCATTTTTCCAGTTAACAAAAGTCAGAATCAAACCTCTAGAGCTCCTGACTTGGAGTCTAGGAAGACATAATATTCTTAATTTTTCCAAACCAAAGGTTGATATTAAATGCAAAGATAAACAGCAATTAAAAAGATGCCATGGTTCATAAAGACAGTCCATGTTAAACCAGCTGTATGACCTTGAGTGAAGCCTGGAATCTCTGGCTCCAGTTTTTCCATTTGTACATATATTGACCTAGTTTCTAACACACAACACTTAAAACTTTTCCTTCTATGCAGAAAGCAGGCAATGCTAATTAGTTGCTGAGCATTTTCCCAACAACTCTACCCAGAAGATTAGTGGTCTCTCAACACAGTGCTACAGCAACATGCTTCTGTTGGTGTAGACAGAATTTTTTGTCCCACTTTCCAGTTCCAAATAATCACTTCCAGGCTATTTATTAATTATAAATTCTCAGCCAATAGTTCAGGCATATTGGTAGTTAACTCTGACATTTTAAATTAGCATGTATTTCTTATCTACTCTCTGCCAAGTGGTGGTACCTTCTTTTTTATTATTTGTTTTTCTTATTTTACATATCAATCCCAGTTCTCTCTCCCTCCCTCACTCTCTCCAACCCTCCCATGCTCTCTGACTACCCTCCCATCCCATTCTCTCTCCCCCCCCCACTTCACATGAAGGGTAATGTCTTACAGGGTGGTACCTTCTTTTAACAAGGCACATTTTTCTTGTTTCCCTCTGCATCTACTTGTGACTCCTTAGACTTAGCCCTTCTTCTTCCTAGCATTCCCTCTTGCCCTAAAATCCTGCCTAGTGATGGACCGATGGGCTTTTTATTAACTACGAAAGAAACACATTTTCACAGCATATAGAAGGATTATTCCAAAGCATATTGGAATCTTTTTAATGTCAAGAATATATGTGAGATTATAAAGTAAGTATTTTGCCCTGTGCCCTATATATTTTCTGGGGTCTAAGTTTTGTTATACTTTTAACAGTGGACTTCAGATTATTTGGATATGTGTTTCTGGTCTCTGAGGGTGGTGATGAGGCAAGGCTTCACATGGATCTTTCATCATGAGCCAATGCATAATAACCAGCCTATGAGCAGCCTGTAGTTATTTATTTGCCTTCCTGCCTAATGTCAATAACTCAGTTGTGTAAGCCAACAAGGGCATCAATGTTAAATGCATCTTAGCAGAGTGAAAATCAATGATAATTGACTACAGATGTGGATACATGGTTCTTGTGTGTCCCCTTTCTTCCCAGTGGACTTCTGCAAAGGAAGTGTTAACTGACTTTGGCATCTCCTCTCCTTTCCTGAAGACCTGTTTAGCAAAGCATTTGGGCAGTTGGGAAATCCTTGATGCTTTTGGAAACTAGGTTACAACAAAGAATTCTCTTAATTAAGTTTATGTTATTTCATTTGTTTCTGGCATGCTATCAGGATAAAACTAAATATTTGTAGGGTAAATGAAGTCTTCTTCTTAGGAGGCAATTCAAGTGAAAAGTGCCATGTTCTCTTTGGAGTGAGTATCATTTTAGCACATAGAGATTCTCTCTTTGTTGGTTGATACAGTATAATTATACACTTCTTGATGTTGAACTCTGGCTTTTAAATCTCTCAGGAGAGGCAGCACCCTTGAATCTTCTCTTTGTGTCTATTACGAAGCTTACTGGACATTAGTCAGTTTTCAATAACTACTTAACAATGAATTATTAACCACAGTCCTGGAAAGATAAAGATAGCTTTTAAAATAAATATCAAGGCAACAGAGGTGTTTTACTATTATATAAGGAACTATAGGCTTAGGCCATGTAATTAGAACCATAATATCAAGAATGTAGGATGGGGTGGTCCCATTATTGTTGAAGATAACCTTTATTTTTTAAATAAACTTTTATTGATTCTTTGTGGTTTTCACAATCCTACCCATCTCCCCACCTCCTCATCTGACTTCCACCCCGCCCTTGCAACCTCTCCCCCCAAAAAATTAATTTAAAAGAAGAACCAAAAACTAGATCATTCAAACAAAACAAAATAAATCAATACAAGAAGAAAGGGGAAACAGGGGAAACAAATTTTCCACATGGAAGCTGTGGTGTGGCTTCCTCCTTTAGTGCTTTCATCTTTGCAAGTGTTCATTGCCATGAGTCATAGATCTGGTCTGATGCCTCAGTCCTCTGTCATACCATCAGCAATAGCCATTTGCCTGCGCTACCCCCTCAACCCCCATTCCCCTCTTCTCACTGTTGTCTTATCTAGTAAGATCCTGTAGTTTTGGATCTGTAGGTTTCTATCCTTCTCCTGCTCTAACTGATCACAGATGACGTGGATATTGGGGTGGACAAACTCGCATCCCTGATCCTGGGTCTGGGGGTCAGCTGAATTGGTCATTACACAAGCTTCCCCTATCTCTTGTCAACTTCCCCTCTCCCAGTGCATCCCCCACCCCCACCCCAGCACTGCCTCAGCCAACCCACCCATCAGAGCCTGTAGCAATGTGGCCTGCCGCAAGGAACAGATATAGTTCTGGCCTTGGGCCCTTGTTCCAGCTCATTCACACTCACACCACCAGGGCCAGCTCTCCCAGTTGCTATAGCAGGTACGTGAGGAGTAGGGTAGGGTCATTTCTCCTGTCATTCCATCTCAGGGCTGGTTCATCTGTGCCCCAACAACAGGGTTATCTCTAGTATGCTGTCCTGGCAGATTGAAGGTTGCAGGGTGTACTCTCTTGTATGTTGTAGCAGGTGAGGGGCAGGGCTAATAATTTTCCCACTCTAGTGGTCCCAGGGACAGCTTTCTGGCCTGCTGCAAGTAGCAAGGGGTTGGGGGAGGGCATTTTTCCTTCTTTCGTGCCACCACATGGTAGATGAGGTGGGGTGAGGTCAGCTCTGTTGCACTCACACCCTCAGGAAGGCTCACCTGTATCCTGACAGTGGGGTTAGCTCTAGTGTGCTATTCAGGTGAGGTATAAGCCAGTGGTGAGGGGTAGGGCTGTCTCTCCCAAGTGTGAATGCAGGGGAAGGGGGAAGGGGCAGCTCTTCTGATGCAGTATCCAGTGAGGGGCATGGCCAACTCAGCATGGTTCTCTGACCTCAATAAATATGGTGCCTATGATCCCTTGTGTTAACACAGGCCATGAATATTAGCACAGACATGGCCCTCAGCAGCAGCTTGGACTGGATGCCACCATGGCCACCCAGGTCAATATGGCCCTGGTGACCATTTGGCCCTTGGATACCAACATGTTCTCAGGTGGATGACTAGACCTTGGATATCTACAGAGCCCTAGGTGGTAACAGGAGCCATGGAATTCATCTTAGGCCTTAGCCTCTGCTAAGCCATGGACCCAGACATGGCCTTCAGTAGCAGCCTTGGCCCCAGGTGACAGTTCTGGCCACTCAAGTTGGCATAGCCTGGAGGTGGCACAAACCTTGGACACCAACACAGTCATAGGTTGAGGCCTAGACACTAGGGATCTATGTGGCCTTTCTTTGGTAGCAACAAGGGCCATTGGATATCAACACAGACCCTGGCTGTATATTTGATGGGAGATGCCATTATGTATATATCCTAAATGACTCATCTTGAAATAGCACTATTAAGGGGATTTGGAATTCACATATGGATTCTGGAAAAACAGAAATGTAATTCACAGCAATGAGTGACTTGGGAAACCTGCTATACCGTGCACTTATTAATGCCTTAAGGGCATTTATTCACAGATAGGAAAATTTAGCAAGTACATGAGAGCTGTCCATGTATGTGTGAAGGCCTGTTGGGTCTGTTGCTGCAGTGGGATATTCATGTGAACCTTCTTAGTACAGAATGGAAGTCAGTGAGTAGGAAATAGAGAGAGTGGTCATGGAGACTCATAAATACAATTTGCAGCACATCTCACTCACCTTCTTCTTGTCTAAATCCAAAATGTTCCCAAAGTATAATATGATGAGTGTTTAGAATTTTGTATTTAATCACATAAAACTCAAGTTTTCTTTTGGATGAGATATATGGAATGAGTATTTGGCACTTACCTCCCACTTGGAAATCTTCAGATATAAAAATAACATTGAGAAGACATGCTTGTCATATGGCAAACAAACCAAAACTGTCATTTAAATCTATTTAGTACTTACAATGTAAACTTAAGCCATGACTTAAATTATTTACTGCTGTAAAACCCAGCAGATCCTTGACATGCAACTATAAATCTTTGAAGTATTTTAATAATTAGGGCTTCAAAAATACATCATGTTTGATGGAAACTTGGGAGATTCCTACCATCACTCATTTCTATAGAGGCAGAAGGTTCTTGAGGTCACAGAGTTTGCCTGATTTGTCAGTGGACATGAGGCTGATGGTACTGTAGTCTTCTTCCAGGAGGCATATTTCAGCTTAGTAAAACGGATGACTTTTTACAATCTGGAGATGTCCAAAGATGAATATACTGTCTTGGCACATGATAAGCCCCCAGAGCAGTTCAAGTATGAAATATAGACACAGTCTCTGTCTTATTCTAGACTAGGGCAGCAAAGCCCACAGACTTCTCTTTAGAGATGTTTCCCACCACACAAGACCCATCTGACACTCTGGTATGCTGTGTCGGTGAGCCATGCCATTCAGTAAATTATATATTTAAAATGCATTTGGGGCTTAAATTTTTTTTTAGCTTAAAATGGCTTTATTGGCATGTATCCTTCCCATAAGTTCAAAAGTATCTGTATTTCAGTTCTGAGCACACAACTCAATCACTTCTAAGTCTCAGACACAGTCACAAGAAGCCACAGCACAGCCTTGCCATTTTCCATCTTTGTTTGGATACACATCCTTTCCCCTGTAATATCATTCATCTGGCTTCTTTACCCTTAGCATTAAATTCTATGCTTTATCTTGCTAATAATATCCCCTTTAACCCTCAAATCTTGCTCCTTGGTCCTATGGCTGTCACTCAGTATTGTGCTCATTTTAAATACCACAGAAAAGCAATCTTGAGCCTGTGCGGTGGTTTGAATAAGAATGGCTTCCATAGGCCCATATATTTGAAAACTTGGTCCCTAGTTGGTGGAACTGTTTGGGAAAGATTGAAAGGTGTGACCTTGTTGGAGGAGGTGTGTCACTGGAGGTGGACTTTGAGGTTTTGAAAATTTGAAGTTTCAAAATCCCATGCATGTCATTTCTACTTAGCTTTTCCTCCCTCACGGTTGTGTTTCAAGTTGGGAGCTCACTGCTTCTGCTATGCCTGCCTGCTTGCACGTTGCCATGTTCCCTTCCATGATAATCATGAAACTCCAACCTCTGAAATCATAATCCCAAAATGAATGCTTTCTTTTGCATGTTGCCTTGATCATGGTCTCATCATAGCAATAGGAAAGTGGCTAAGGGAGCCTGGGAACCTTCATCCCTGAGATCATGCACTTCTTCAAACTCTCATAAACAAGGATACTAATGACGTAGACATTCCTTAGTTCACTAGTCTCTTTATAATACAAAGTTCACTGGTTCTCTAAGTAGAGGCATGCAAACACACAGGAAGAGGACATCCTCTCCTCTTACTCAACACCTTGAGATGCTGAGTTCTTTCAGCTGGGCTCAATTCCAGGTTTTTTTTTTTTTTTTAAGTGTATAGCCGAGTAGTTGCTAAAAATGAAATAGAACCACATGTTCTGCTCCACATAGACAGCTGTTTCTCTAACAGAATCATGCTTTGTATTATACAGCCTAATTAAATGATAGTTAATACAGTGGTATTTCCGTTTTCTATCTTAACAAGCACAAAGCAAAACTGAGTTGAAGAGATAATGAACCATGTCTAGTTATTTTGCAACTATTCCATTTAGGTTCATTTATTTGTAAAATAGCATATTCTTAAAATTTCTGGAGGAATTTGTCTTTAAGTCTATGCTAATGACATAGACTAATGGTAATGATTTTTAAAAAAATCTTATCTGTCTACATTATATAACATGTGGATTTCATTTTCATTTTTATATTATGTTTTATTGTGTCTGCATATGGTGTGTGTGTGAGTGTGTGTGTGTATTTTTGCACGTTTTATGTACATGTTTACCATGGTACAGATGTAGAAGTCAAAAGACAACTTTCTGGAGTCAGTTTTTTCTCTTTCACTATGAGTTCTGGGCATTTATGGATTGAAGGGAGGTCATCAGGCTTGTGTGGCAAGGACTTTCATCTGCTGAACCATCTCACCAGTCAGATATACTGATGTTTTAATGCGCACTTACTCCCCAGAAAAAAACTAGTCTTAGTTATACCAGTCTTAGTTATATTTATACAATTTATACAAATAGCAGAATTGTCCCATTGAGGATAATTTATTTATTTATTTTTTTGGGTAATTGACTATGACCTAGAAGAACATTTTTAAAATGTGTTTCACTTTGGATGGGAATCATTACAACCATCACCAAATTATCTGGAACCTGGATCAGAACACTGACTCTGAAATGGAAGAGATGGAGCTGGAAAATGATTCAGCTACCCAGAGTGGGATCAAACCTGTCTCTGAATTTATATAAGCTATTCTTAGATGCAAAGACATTGAGAAGTTCAAAGAAACTGCTTTCTTTTGCTTAACTGATATTGCTTAAAGAGGTGACTCTTAACCTATTTTGGGAGTCAATGACTTCTTTAGAATTTGATGGAAGCTTCAGATAATTGCCCAGGAAAAATACCTTCTTACATGAGTCATTATAGCAATCAAGATCAAACAAGATCTTCAGGCAAGGAGTTAGGAAAGGGTTAACTGAAAAATGTAGACTAAAGCTCTTATTCATTATGTCAGTATTGAACTAGCACTATTTTGTACACAAATGGTTCCAGAATTTCAGTTTCATATTTTATAACTTGCTAAATGTGCTTAGAGAAAGGGTATTTGTATTTGCCATCAGTACACTAATTTCTGTTACTTGATTTAATATCCTGGGCTGCAAATTGGAATCATTTTGACTGTTTCTGAAGATCCCCAGTAGTTAATGAGGGTATTCCAATTATTCAGGTCCCCTCTCCTCTTTTACTGGGTTTCACATTTGTTTCCTTTTTGCTGCTCCCTGCATTGTCCAGTCCCTCATTATTTCTAATGTGATCTGTCTGTGAGTTTCTAGATATTTCTCTCTTCTGTACTAATACAACATAACCATGGTACTTTTCATCCTTTGCTCATTGGTTCTTAAATTTCTTCATTAGCCTCACACATCACATCTAAAAAATTTAGCACCCAGTTAGGCCTGGACAGCATAAGGGACCTCTGACAGTGGAACCAGGATGTATCCCTGGTGCACAAAAGGACTTTGGGAGCACATTACCTATGGAGGGATACTCCCTTAACCTAGAGGCAGGAGGGAGGGCCTAGACCCTACTCCAAATGACTTGACAGATTTTGTTGACCCCTTCTGGAAGGCATCATCCTCCCTCACCCTCCCTGCACAGTGTCGGGGTGTGGAATGGGAGGGTGGTCAGGGAGGAATGGAAGGGAGAGAGAGAGGAAGGGAGGAAGAGAGGGAAGGGGAAGGAGGGAGTGAGGGAGGGAGGAAGGGAGGGAGAGGGAACTGGGATAGATATGTAAAATAAGAAAAAAATAACAAAGAAACAAAAACAAAAACTAGCTTTTAGCATAATATTCAAGATTTACTATCCAAATCTTCATTCCTGTGTTTTGGAAAATGATTTTCTCTATTTACCTGTTAACTTCATGTTTGCTTCCAGAAATCATACCCTTTCTTAAGAATCTCTTAGCTGGGTGGTGGTTGCATGCACCTTTAATTTTAGCACCTGGGAGGAAGAGGCAGGCAGATCTCTGTGAGTTTGAGACCAGCCTGGTACAAGACAAGTTCCAGGACAGCCAAGGACAGCTAAGTCTACAAGAGAAACCTCACCTAAAAAATATCTCTTGATCCCTTCCCTATATGTATTTCCATTGCCTTTGTTTTCTTGTCCTTTTCTTTTTGTGAGGAATATTAGCTTTTTATTTCTGAACTTCTGGGACATTATAATCTACAAGTATTTTTAAGCCTTAATTGAGGCTTAATACACCATAAACCAATGTATCTAAATGTACAATTAAGTTATTTCTTAATAAAATCATAACAGTGCACACTCATTTCCCACAATCCAGTTGTATATATTTTTTGTAACTTAAAACAAACAAACAACAGCAACCACAAAAAACCTTACAGTGTGCTGCTGATGCACTTCAGTGGCCAAACCCTTCTCTAGCATGTGCAACCATCAGTGCCAGACAGCATAGTCAGCAAGCAACTATCATAATTATAACCATTCTGAAGGTATCAGCTCCTTTACCAGTTACAAACTAAAGGCTTAAAGATGTTAAGTAATTGTTCAAGTCCCGTAACTATTATGAGGCTAAGTCAGCTTTGAAGTACAGATCTCCTTGATTGCAGAGGACATAATTTTTAGGCAATATGAAATAATGATTATAAAAAAAATTCCCTCTCTAAAATTGTAATCCATGAAATAAAATGGGATTAGTTTTAAGCAATGCTCTATTTGAAATAGCAACACATACAAAAAAGGTCAGTAAACATCTGTTTAGTGATTTCATGAATTCGTATCCATGTTTCACAATGGGTTTATTTTAGAATTATTCCACCATTGTTAATGTTCTCCAAATGAAGAGTAATAGTTGTCTTAGCTATGGAATAATTTATGCAACTGTCTTGGGGTTGGGTAGAGACAAAAAGTTTTCTTAATCACACTGTCACAGAAAGGAAATGAGTGAGGTCACTCATTTATACCACTCTTGAGTACCAATCCTTTCTCCATTCTGTTTCTGCATCTGTTACATAAGGTAGAGTTCTGAGTATCCTGATAAAGATCGACTGATTAGACTGAAAAATGAGAACAAAAAGGAGACAGGGAAGAAGAAAAGAGGAAGGATAGTAGACAACAAAAAGTAAGAGGACATGGAAAGAGAAAGGAGGACCTTATCCTGGAGTCTGGTTGGAGCCTCTCTTCATAGGGAAGATGAGAACTCCAACAGAAGAAAAAGATTGCTGTAAAGGTTGCCTATATTGTGATATTCCTTACATAGAGATATTTCTATTAAAAATTATGTTGGAGGCTTAATTGTATGTCATCTTTGAACACGGAATTTTTCTTTTCCTTGTTATGAGCCTAGAACTTTCTGGGACTCTCCCACAAAACTCCATTTATAAGGAATGATAGGTTTTAACTTGTGAAGGCTATTCTTGGTTGTCAACTTGACTACACCTGGAATTAACTAAAACCCAAGTGGAAGATCCACTTGAAAAAGAAAATTAAACAACTATTTTTATTCATTGTGGATTTCGCATCACGTACCTGGATTCCATTCATCGCCTTGTCCCTTTGTATCTGCGTTCTGTCCTTGCAAACCCTTCCCCCAAACAAAATAAAATAAAATATAAAAGAAAAAAAAAAAAAGAACTCACCGTGGAACCAGCAGTGTGGCCCAGTGAGTTACACAGTGTACCCTTTAGTCCATGCATCTGTACTTGCAAGTGTTCATTGTAAAGAGTCATTGGTCTGGCTCACAGCCTCTGCCTTTTGCTACACTGTCAATACTTGGCCCTCACTGGGACTCCTCTGCGATATCTTGTTATTACCCTGTGTCATGAGGATCCTGCAGTTCTGATCTGCGGGACTGGCCCCTTCATGTCCTCCAGTAGTTCATAAACAGAGTAGATGTTGGGATGGGCCAACTCATTGCCCTGGTTCTGGGCCTGGCTGGTAGCTGCATTGGTTAGCCCACCAACTCTCCCTCATCCCCACTGCCAGGGCAAGGTCCCCAGGATTATCCCCTACTAGCTCACACAATGGAGCAGGCAGCAAGGGGCAGGGACAGTTCTCCTGCTCTTATGCCCTTGGAGGCTTACTCAAAGACATCTACAGCAACAGGGTCAGTTTTACTGTGTTGCCCAGACTAGGTGCAGGGCCCATTCTCCCCAGTACTGCAGCTGATGAGGGGGCAGACTAGCTTTCTCACTTTCATATGTGGCCTGTCCTGCCTGTCACATGTGGCAAGGGGTAGGAGGGGGAAGGCATCTTTCCCTTGCCCATGCCACCACATGGCAGATGAGGATATAGGGACTAGTTCTTCTGTTCTCAGACCCTCAGACAGGCTCACCTGAACCCCCCACCAACAGGATAAGTTCTGCTGTGCTGTGCAGGTGAGGTACCAGGCTCACTCTCCTGGAGTGCTGCAGCTGATGAGAGGTAGGGTCCAGCTCTCCCACATTCATGATCCTGTGCCCAGATCTCCTGTCTGCTGCAGGCAGAAGCAGTTCATAAGCAGAGCAAGTTGGTCATAACAACTTGAAACAAAAACAAGGTTGCAAGGTAATCATAACAACAGGGGGTCATAATAACCTCTTGAAACAAAGGTATGGTTGCCATTTCCTGGAAAAGGCAATACAAAACTATTTGTAGTTAAAGTTACAGGTGGGGCATAGCCCAATCCTTGAGAAACAGGAATGAATCCAGTTTGTCTTTACTATAACATGGCTTTTAAAAGTAAGGTGGAGGCAGGGTTGTTTATCATTATCAAAACGGAGAAAAATGAATTCCTTAGCAATTTATTAAACTATAGTTTTAGAAATCTCTGTTGATGAGACTCTTCCTTAGCCACACATATCCCATGCTTGATGGCCTATCCTTCCTGAGGATCATCTCTTGTTTTCATTAGTCCCATATTTAAATCCATGCTAAATAGTTTCTTAGTAAGATTCTGCTTCATACCAGCACATCTCAAGATTGTTTTCTGTGGGGTACAGTATTTGCCAGATTGAAGGTCTCTGAAAGGTCTCCCCAGTGCCAACTTTTGATGACCTATGCTGATCTGTGTCTGCAAGACCTTGGATTGAGGACCAGAAATAATGGGGCGAACTACTATGAAATGCTGTAGACAACCTTATCTCAGTTTCAAGTTCTTTTATTATGAATGTAACAAAGAAAGCAATGATACAAAGAATGCTATTTGAGTTCAGAAAAATATGACCAAAACAGCATGTAAATAAATGTACTAAGCACATAAGAAATACTGACAGAGCAGTCCATTTCCAGAACTTTCTCAGACCAGTTTAAACACAATTGCCTGGCATGTGCTATAGAATATATTTTATAAAGCATGAAAGCAAGGCAGAAAGGCCATATCCAGATTAAGGGTATACTGACCAGAATGGGTTTGATTGTTATGATCTGACATCCAACATATCTTATAAACTGAATGTAAATGTTTGTCACAGAAGCCACAGAATGATGTCCAAGAATAACCCAGGGAACAAAATGCACATAAGATAAAAGGCCCTCTGCCCTTTTTCCTGGAGCCTCTCTTACAGTTCCTCAAGGCATTGTTCACCACAGATCATATGACCATGTTCATACACCCAAGATGCTGCTGGCAGTAATATGTTGCCATCTCTGGCCTATGTCCTACTGACACTGCCATTAAAAATGTGTATTGTCACATTCCTTTCATAGGGTGATGAGAAGGACATGCTTGTCAGCACACTCCCTCTGAGCTATCCTCTCTTCCAATAACCTCTTTTGATTGCCCTGAAATTGTGGAATATTTTAAATAGTGTGGATCTAGGAAACTATAAGTAGATGAAAATTTTTGTTGTTGGTGGTGGCAGCTTTTAGTTCCTTTTGTTTGAACAACTAAACTTTCCAAATATGATGACTAGAAAGAAAAGGGAACATACATAAAGGAAAAGGAAATAAGGGAAGAAACTCATGAAAGAAGTGAGAACACAATGATTGAAAGAAGAAAACAAGAAGATATTAAAGGGAATGGAGCAGGAGGAAAAGAAGGGAGACAAGATGGGAAAATTAAAAGAGAGTAGAAAAAAGTGTAATGTAGAAAAAATTTGAAGGGAACAAAAAAGAAAAATTTAGTTCAAATTCAGCCAGGTCTGTGGACACTGAAAGAAAGCTTTTTGAGTTCATGCTTTAAGCACAGGCTTTGAACCACAGTTTGAGCTGGAAAGTGTTTTACTGCCACAGGCATAGGATCTCCTGAGTCTCAGGCAATGCTGGAAGGCAAACCTGAAAGCCCTGTTTTCCATTTCCACAAGAGAAGGCTTCTTGCCTTATGTGAGCCAGACACGGAAGGGCTGAGTTTACAAGTGCTCAGTGCCAAGTGTATGTGTGTTCTGCATTGCTCCTGGGAGGCCAACTTGTTTATGCTTTTCTTGATCCTAATCCAGTATGATCTCACTCAATGTGACAGTGATACTATATTGGGCTGTTAAAAATGGTTCCATTTAAGTGAACTTTAGACCACTCTGCAAGGAAGGATAAAGAAAGCTGTGGCCTAGGTTGTGAATCCGCAAAGAGAAGGAATGTTGGACTCTCCTATCCAAAGTTCAAGTTCAGCTCTCAAGATAATTCATGAATTATGCAAATCTTGCACATAGACAACAGGTTTTGTTCATCTGGAAAACTTCACATAATCGTTTCTCCCCGAAGGTTGCAGTCTTCAAAATGACTTACTGTTTGTTTGTCTTATGCTAATACCACATAGATAGTAGTGAACTTTGTTCATTATGTTACAGTTGACCCCATCTGCTTACATATGCTGGGGTATTTTAAAGATATTAAGCACCAGGGTATTTTATTAGGAATTTCTTATTTGATAGTTCTATATTTTCTTCCCATAGATAACAGTCATCAGGGCCTCTGCTCCTTTCTGGCTGCCATACCATCTAGCCCCACTACTATTGAGTTATTTCTCACCATTGACCTAAATGAACCACAGCTCTACTATTCTCTGATGGCTTTAACTTTCTTATTTCTGAATTTTGTGCTTTCTCAGGATTCAGTGAGAGACCTTACTTCAATGAATAATATAGAGAGCCATCCAAGAGAACCTCTATGTCAACCTTGTATGTGTGTGTGTGTGTGTGTGTATACATGCATGTGTGTGTGTCTGTGTATATATATATGCATGTAATACACACACATCTGTTTCTTGTGATTCAAAACAGCTGGACAAAGCAGCCTTACAGACTACAGCCAGGATTTCTGAATCTTCTTCGAATCCCCCATGACAGCGCCCCTTACCAGCAGGAAGTAGTTTGGAAAGAACAACGCCCAAATTCCCAAATATTTTGTATGTTTGTTTTCATTTAATTGGACTTTGTTATATAAAATAAAATAAAATAAAATAATAAAAAATCATTAATGGAAACCAGAATTTCATCTTATTTCTAACTATCTTATTTTCTTTCTAGAGAGTGTATTATAAGTAGGCAAATGAAGTGTCATTTAGTTATCAGATGTTTTAAAGCACATAATATTTGACACGTACAATCCTAAGTACTGAGATGGGTTAGCATATGTGTTCTGCATAGATTGAGATGTTGGGCTCTAAGAGAGTCGGGTTCTAATCAAAGTCACAGGCCAGGATCGAAGGGAAATTTACTATGATACAGTGTTAGGTGTCAAGATATTATGAGTACTCTTGAGATCAAAACATGCAGAATGCTGGGAAAGGAAGCAAGGTGTAAAAATTGGAATACTTTTCTTCAATGGTCCACAACAGTCTCGGGCATCCCCGGGAAGAGGTGTGGGGAATAGCTGAACACATTCTGATGAGAGAAGAGAAATTTGACAATAAATTACAAGTCTGTTGCGCCATGGATTATATACTATATATCATTTAATTCTGATACAGTTATATTTAAAAAAAGATAACTCTAAGTCCCAAGTCCTTGAGATCCTGTAAGTAGTTTTTTTTAAGGAAAAAAAAACTGTCAAAAATACAGACAATTGATTTATTTATGTCTTTGGAGAAACAAGAGAGCATTATAATACTGATTATTATACAGGGAAGCACAGATAATACAGATAATATGGAAATGTGATGATCTCAGTATCATAAAACTGTATGTGCAATTAAAGACAATTAATGGATATTGGCTGGTAAGATGGTGTAACAGGTTAACATACTTGCCATGAAAGCTTGTGACCTGAGTTCAATCCTTGAAAGCCAGTTCCAAACAGTTGTTCTTTGATATCTACATATACACATGACATACCACCACATGCATTATAGCCAGTAATAATGAATAAAAATTGAATAATGCTTTAATCTCTTTAATAAAGCTGGCATGTATAACATTCACCATTTACATTATTTGAGGTTTCTTGAGACTGGTTTCCATATGATGGTTTTCACTGCTCAGATAAAGGTGACCAAAATTCCCCCATGTTCCCAGCTATGGAGAAGTCTGCATCAATACCTTGGTTTTGACACCCATGATGTATTTTATCCTGTTTCTTCTTGTGCCTCGTGTTCTACTTTCTAATACCCATCTCATCTTCTTCCCTGCTTTTTTTCTTTGTGTTTTTCTTTCTTTCTCTAATCACTATAGATTCCCCCATACTCTCATATATACAAGCTCACACATACATACCATGCAGTGAGCATGCTGTGGTGTGAGCTCTACAAACATCACTGAGATGAGATCCTAACCTCAAGGAACTTGAAAAAACTTGAAAAAACTCAGATCATCAAGGTGAGACCAAAATTTTCTCCCTTGAAATAGTTCATATCGCTCAAAAGAATGTTTCCACTTAGGAAGCCAAATTCTGAAACACTGCAGGATCTGGTCTCTAAATCATCTTCTGTTTGATTCATTTGAGATGGAATCAAAGAGATGACCTGGCTCCATGCCAGACATAAGAATACTGCTGAGTGCTTTTCTTTGTCTTCTGTTAATCACCATCATGTTGATTGTTGTTGCTGATGAGGTAAATTCCCTGAGCAAGCTGAGGCAATATTTTCCAAGGGAAAGTGAGTTTTGTTTTGAATTTACTTCTCACCATTGCAAACCATGCTCACATCCCAGCCCTGGTCTGCCCACAGACAACCATCTGGCCCACAGCTGCTGCATTCAAGTGGAAATTTCAGCAAGAACAGTCCAAAGACTCCTCTTGCTTCTTGTAAATAACAATATCTGTGTTATAGGTTACTCCAAACCTTGTACTAAAAAAGTCAAAAACTGTAGTTTTTTTATTATTATTATTTTTCTATAAATGGTTGTTTGTATCATAGATACTTAAACTATGAGTATGGCCAATAGAGTTTCACCATCTTTGAGAGTATAGATCTAGGGAAAAATAGAAACCGAAGCATCAACATCAAAATCCATATAGCCACATGCACATTCATGTGGCCAGGGAGGCCTCCTGCTTGACTGCAGTTTCAATTATGGAAAACAACCCACTCCTTCACTTTCCTTTCTCTTGTCCCCACCAAGCCTGGGGATGTGATCAGGAACAACAGTAGCTAATATGTGCTTGATCAACTTGCTAAATGTATCACAACCATCTTTTTACTAAATTCTTCTAACCGTGCTCTGAAATGGTTAGACATATTATCTCTGTCATTCCAAGACAGAGTGAATCCATTGTCCAGACTCACACACTGTCCCAGTCTAATTCTACAATGGTCCCTAAGTGGATTACTGTAATATGGTGTGGAAAAGGAATCATGAATTATCCAGCAATGAGACTGATATATAGCACAGATCCTGGGCCACAGAAGATGATAAAAAGCAAAACAAAGTAGAGTTCAGATAGCATCTGGTGCCCTGTCTGTCCTTGAGATGTTGGCCTAGACACTCGGCCTTATATGCTTCATGGATAGCATGCCCCTCTTTCCTCTGTATGCTTTCATTTACAGGGTACAAATTATGATCATGCATGTAGATAGAACTTTATAGTAAAAATATTTCTATTGAGATATTTACTAGTGTTGATATTTAAGTATTTACACTGTGACAGGGGCTTTAACTATATAGCACGAGTCTAATACTCAAAAAGAAGGTCCACCCTAAACTGAAACTACACTAATTGTTGAGTTGAGATTTTAGGAGAACTGTGGAAGTCAAGTATTGAAGTTTAATAAGGATCAGGAGAAACAAATAGGCCGAATAGATGTTTATTCAGGGAGCAATAACTTACAACATAGACAGATGAACACCAGCAGGTTCCTAGTCCAAGGATGCCTCCGGATGTACTCCTGTCCCCGTGCTGCAAGCAAGAGAGCTCTTCGAGCCCCCTCCTCATACTTAGTTCCCCCCAGGTAACATTGGGCCCTGTCTCCACCTCCAATGGGCGTAGCCTATGCCACAGGTGCTACAAGGTGAATATCTCACTACAGTCAAGTGTGTATTTTCTTCGGAAATCTTTTTTCTTTTTTGCTGATTCCTGAAATTCTATCCTGGAATTTCATTTTCTCATTGCTGGTATTAAATAAAGCCAAACATTTTAAGCTTTGATGACCACATTATTAGGTCTTGAAGAGAAGTGTTTTTCCTCTGTCCTTTCCAGAGCTTCTTGCCACCAGACTGAGTTTTGCTTTGCTTTTTTACTTTATGCTTCTGCTTCAGAACTACCCTCAAAATAACCTCATGGCCTGAGACCCAGGGTCCCCAGAGCTTATCCAGCAGCTCTCTCTCAAGACTTCATCTTACTTATGGAGAATAAGAGGACTTACAGTTTCACTTTTCAAATGAAGGAAATGAGACTCAGTAACCAAATTTATGGCCCCAGATCCACTGCTGGTGTGTAAAGACCTGATATGCTCTTAAGAACATCATTTCCCACCACACGTTTCCCATTCTTAACATTCTCTCTGACAGTGTGACTCACATTAGAATTACCTAGAATGCTTATAGCAAGGCTAGAGCCATCATATCCCCCAGTGAAATTTTAATTCAGATGGACTTGGCCATCTGAATTTTCACATGCTCCCCAATTTTAATGTGTGGACCATGGGTCTATAGTGTTTATTTCCATGGCGCTTGGTGAACCACAAAAACTCAATGAACTAAAAGCAGTATAAATATTAGTAATTTCTTCTTTGCAGCACTTGTTGAAAGCCAAGCTATTAAACTAATGAATCCTTGGAAAAGTAAATTTTCTGTGGCTACAGAGGCTTGAGAATCCAACTCTTTTGTCATCCTAGCAGACAGTTTTCCACTCAGGGCTGCATGCTGCCCCAAGCAAAACACAAAGAGAAGCTGAGCATTTCAGCATTGCAGTTCTTGATGCTTACTGTGTTGATTGTACTGCAGCAGATAAAATGTGTTTAAGAGCTACACCAGCTCAGTTTCATACATGGCCTGCTATCCAGGGGTGGGGGTAGGGATTAGGTAGTTCATCCTTTCTCAGAAGTTTTGTGGTGAAAACATATTTTCCAATGAATAAATTCCTGTCTTTTTCTGGATTTGAAGCAATATCATTTTAGATGTGATCACTAGCTTAGACTCAAAAACAAATTCTGGTAACTTCTTGTGAGTAAGCCATCAGCAGGAAATGGCAGGCATTCTAAGGGGCCAGCCCTATAAATTCACCTGAAGTTGAAGCTTGTAAGGATGTGGTCCAGTTTTCCTCCTAGTTCCCTGATGGACCTTGGGTTTAATATACTGGAGAAGTTATGGGCTGAATATTCTTTGCTGAATAATGAAAATCTGATTCATCAGAAGATTCAAATAATCAGAATGTCAATTTGCTTTGCTAAATAGATATTAATTCTTTTTTTTTTTTTTTTTGGTTGTTCTTTATTTTTGCAAGACAGGGTTTCTCTGTGTAGCCCTGACTGCCTAGAACTCACTCTGTAGACCAGGCTGGTTTGAACTTACAAGGATCTGTTTGGCTCTGCTTCACCCCCTTTCCCCAAGTGCTGGGATTAAAGGCCTGTGCCACTATCACCTGTTAAATATGAGTTCTAATCTGGTAAATTATAAAGGCAATTTAAAAGAGGAACATAAGAGAAATATCTTCCTAGTTATGAGCCAGATTCCGTGAGATGATGAGAACTGAAAGTTGGGAACACTTTTTATTTATCTGTCTGTCATTCTCAGCTACAAATGTTCATGCTACAATTTTGGCAATAAATACATAATAATAAATAAAAATAAAATAATCTTGCCCTGCAAATACCAGTTGTTAAGAAATTGGTTACATAGTGAACTATAATTTTGTTCCCTAGAACAAGTGCCTACATCCCTAAGTGCCTACATCAAAATACATATCTTACAGGGAAGCCATACACATGAAATTACAACAATACAATTGCCTAAATAAAAAAAAGAACAACGGTAATACTGGGTGTCATGCCAACATAGGTGGGGTAATTTCATAAGACCTTACCCCTGGACAAAAACCTATAGGCATCTAATGAGTGCTGAAAGAGGAAGACTCAGTCTTTCACAGGGAAGCCTCCTCATTAGAATTAGTAATCCAATGCCAAATTTTCAACCCTAAAAGGATATACACACAAGTAAGACTAAATGTTCTCAGTAGATGGTATTTATTCACACACACGTGTGTATGCTGTGGAATATTCCTATACACTGTGTAAATATATGTCACTGTGAGCGGTCTAATAGAAACGCTGACTGGCAAATAGCTGAACAGAATAAAGTTAGGCAGGAGAGCCAGATTAGAAGAATGCTAGGAGGAGGAAGGGCAGAGTCTGGAGTTGTCAGCCAGCCTCAGAGGAAGGAGGAGCTGAATGTGCCATGTTAATAAAGCTACTACCATGTAGCAGAGTGTAAATAAGGAATATGTGTAACACAAAATGTAAGTGCTAATAAACAATAAGTTTGAGCTATCAGCCAAGCATTTGTAATTAATACTAAGTCTTTGAGTGATTATTTGAGAGCGGCAGTGGGACAGGAAAACTGCATACACACACTGTGTGTGTGTGTGTGTGTGTGTGTGTGCATGTGTGTGTGTACTAGAAATAATTAAAGAGAGGTCATGACTTTATTAGTGAGTCAGGGTGGTTGGACATAGGAGGAACTGAATGGACGGGAGGGAGGAAGAAAATTATGTAAATATATCATACATATATGAACTTTAAAAAATAAAGTAAAATTTGAGAAGTCTCAAATTAATAACCTGGTGTATCGTAAGGCCTTGGAAAAGCAAGAATGAACCAATGCAAAAAAGAGTAAACAAGACATAATCAATATCAGGGCAGAAATTAGTGAAATAAAAGCAAACAATGATTTAAAAAAATCAATTAAATCAAGAGCTGGTTCTTTGTAAGCATAAATAAGATTGACAAATCCTTAGCTAAATTAACTAAAAGAAATAGAGATAAGATCTACATTTATAAAATTATAAATCAGAAGGAGGCTATTACAGCAGACACCAATGAAACTCAGCAAATAATAACGGCATGTTTTAAAAGCCCTGGAAAACCATAAGGGCATATTTTAAAAGCCCCTGTTCCACTAAACTGGAAAACCCAATTGAAATGGAGGAATTTCTAGATACAGTGTAAGAAAATTAAAGCAAGATTAAAGAACTTAAACAGATTCATTAGCCAACAATGAGTTTAATACAGTAATAAAGGCTTTCCCAATAGCAACTACAACAAACCTAGGAACAGATGGGCTCAGTGCATAATTCTGTCAGCAGCTCTAAGAACTAATATCAATAGCACTTAAGTAGTTCTGTAAACTTCAAAGGGAAGATGGGCATTTAAACTCTTTTAAATGACACTGTATTACCTACATTCCCACGCCAGATAAAGATATAAAAACATTAACAGCAGCAAAATTAAAGACTGATCTCCCTCACATACACAAAAAATTCTCAGTAGATACTGGCAAACTCGATTCAAACCATATTAAAATAGTCATTTATTATTACTAAATTGGGTTCATTCCAGAGATACAGGGATGATTCGGTATATGTAAGTCAATAAATGTTATCTATCACACAAACAGATTCAAAGACAGAAACTGTGTGGAAATCTCAGATACAGAAAAAGCCTTTGACAAAAGCTGATATCTCTTAAATAAAAGGCATGGGGAAGTTAGGAATGGAGGGAGCTTACCTTAACATAATGAAAAACATGTAGCCAAAGTCATGCTAGCTAAAAAGCAATTCAAAGCATTTTCACTATACCAGAAACATAACAAAGGTGTTTTTACTCTTTTCACTCTTGTTCAATGTAGTGCTTCAAGTCTTAGCTAGAGCAATAATGTGGCACATGCCTTTAATCTCAGCACTCTGGAGGAGGCAGAGTCAAGCAGATCTCCCTGAGTTAAAGGCCAGTCTGGTCTACAGAGCAAGTGCCAGGATAGACTGTAGTGAGATAGTACTTGATCTCCTCCTGTGGCACTGACCACGCCCATTTGGGGGTGGAGCCATGGGCAGAAGTGACCTGTGAAAGGAGGTCTGAGAGAGAACCAGGAATGCTCTCTTGCTGGTGGGACTTGGTCAGGAGAGCAACCGGTAGAACTTGCTGGTGTTTATCTGTCCAGGTTGTAAGTTATTTCTCCCTGAACAAACATCTATTCGGCCTATTTATTTATCCTGATCCTTATTTAACCGCAATAACAGGCTCCAAAGCAACACAGAGAAACCCTGTCTCCAGAAACAAACAAACAAACAAATGGATTTATAGCTCCTTTTTCCATTTCTCTGAGGAGGCAGCCCTCTCTGTTTCTCTGTTTCTCTCTTCTATCTTTCTCTCCTCTCTCTTCTCTTCCCTTCCCCCAATAAACTTTCCGCATTAAATAAATAAATAAATAAATAAAAGACAAGGAAACAAAATGATACAAATAGGAAAAGGGGAAGTCAAAGTATACCTATTTGTAGAAGGTATGATTTATTATATATGAAACTCTAAAGATTTCACAAAACAAACAAACAAATAAACAAAACCCCAAAACAAACTTCTCGGGGCTGATAAATACTATCAGCAAAGAGACAGATACTGAACTAACACTGACAAATCAGTGACCTTAGAAACCAATGACAACTTATTGACACAGAATTAGTTTCTGGTGTTGCTGTGGAAAAATAAAATTTCACTTCATAATATTTTTTTTCTTTTCTGAGAATGTGGTGTATTTTTTTCTGACCTCAGACAGTGCTACAGTGTGGTTTATTAGTTATCTATTCAGTACACCAGACAAAGGTTTGGCATTCAGCCAGGACACAGGAATGCAATGTAGAAGTTTTGGACTGTGCTTGTAATAGATGCTATCATCCAGATTGCCCCTCAGTAAAGAAGCATTGGTTCATCCTGCTGTGGGGAATATACCAGGCTATTCCCTCTGCTGGGATCCTCATCATATTTGTCATCATTCCCTCTTTAAGAGAAGCCTGCTAACAATGCCTAAGCAAAGATATAAAGGCCCAGTTTTCTTCCTTCTGTGCAAGTCCCAGAGTGAGTCACTGGGACTTTACAACAGGCAATAGTGACCTTCTTCTTGGGCCTGTCTGCCTACTTTCTATTCCACAGATACCAATCAGGAACCCTCCCTAATAATAAACACCCCGCACAATGGCAACCTACAGTAGCTTCCCTGCCACAACTTGCTATTCCCCATGCTATTCAGATGTTGAGCCTTTTCAGTAGCAGCCTTGGCTGGCTGCTTTTGAGTCCTGGTTTGTATCAGGATAGGATCACATGTCCTACAGTCTGCAGATATTTCCTTAAGGGATTTTGTACTGTCATTTTCTTCCTCTTATTTCCTTTGTTCTTCTGGATAGCTTTAGATGAGAGTTTGACTTCACTTAAGGATTATTTTATTTTCTTCTACTTACTCGACTTTCACATCTTGTATTGATATCTTCTTGACTTGTCTGCGTTCATTAATTTGATTATTGTTAAGTTCATTTACAAATGGCCTTTATTATCCTATTTTTCTCCACCTTCCATGCCTCATCCATTTCTATTTCTCCCATCACTTTCTTTTGATTTCATTAATATTTCCTATCAATACTTTTATAATAGGCAAAATACAGTATTGAAAACAAAATCTCTGTTTCAATAGTTTTAGACCTAGAAGAACTTTTACTAAGTAGGCTTTAGTGACTAAACTTTATTTACTTATTTGCATGATCATTTAAAAATTAGGTTGGTGCCTTGTTTGGCCTATTAGATTCTTCATATAGCTGTATGTTGTGTATTCTCTGCTTCTGCTCTGTCCCTTTCCTTCAGTTCTACTTAACCAGGAACACTTGGCAGGGCCACATACTAGCTTCTATTTGTGTATATTTCTCTGATGTTCTGTTCCTTAACTTCTGACCTACTTCTTTGCTAGGAACATTATTCATGTCATTGCAGAAACACCATGAAATTACAGAAATGAACATTTAAAAGAAACAAAACATGTCCTGGAGAAGGCCAGAGAACTTGCTTTGGAATTTTAAAGAGAATATCTCACAAAGCAACAAAATGGTGCAAAAATCAATAAATTGGATGAGGTTACAGGATCTGCTCTGTTTGAGGGTGGCAAAGAAATTAGCTCCCCTCTCTGAGCTTGTGCTTTGTTCAGAGAAAAATAGTTTACTATATTTCAGTGGGAATAGCAGAGAAAATTGGATAACATGTAAGGAAAAAAATCTGAATTTCCTGGAAATCAAGAGTGACAAACCTAAAGCAGGTTGGTAGGGTTTTTATCCTGAAAGTGCAATTTAAAATACTTACTTAAATGATAAATGATATTGTTTAAGTCAGAAGGGCTAACATAGTTCATTATGAGTTATTCTAGCACACTTGTAAGCACTGGCAGAACATGCCTCCCACTTTCCTGGATCATAAACTGATGAAAAGGGCAGGAACTACAGAGCTAGTGTCTGATTTCTGAGAAATGGAAGCTCCAGCTTTATATCCAGGAGCTGTAGGTATGAAGGAAGATAGAAGCCCCAGGAATTTAACTCCCGACCTTTCACTCTAACAGCAGTCCCAAAGCGGAAAAGTTCCCCAGATAAAGTTTGTTCACCAAAGACAGAGTTAAACCTTATGGTTATTTGTAGCAGGACTCTGCAGAGTCCTTAACATAATTTAACACTCTAAATCTTAATGTTCTGAAACCATAAGAAATTACTGGAAAATTCTGATCATAGAAGCATCTCTCATCGGCAATATTTATTTTTGTCAGAGTACCTTGCAACTGAGAATCACACTTCAGGAAATGCTAAATTATCACATGTAGTTACAAACCTATTAGGCAGGCTCAGTTAATAACCGAAAATCAGGCTCAATGATACAACTTTTCTTAGACATCCATTTCTTGTGTGTACGTGTGTGGGGTACATTAGCACATGTGTGTGAGGCCAGAGGACAACCTTGGGCACTCTTTCTCAGAAATTATTTTGAGACAAGGTTTCTGACTGGCCTGCAACTTGATAAGTAGGCTAGAGTTACTGGCCATTGAACCTCAGGGATCTGCCTATCTCCAATATTCACAATTCTGGTGTTACATCTATGTATTATCATATTTTGCTTTTTATGCAGAGGCTGGGACTTGAACTCAGGTCTTTGTGACTTCAAGGCAATTGCTTTACTGATGGGGCTATTTCTATAGTCCTTTTTTTAAAAGTGCATTTTTTTTTTTTTTTTGTCTTGAGAATTTTGCACATCAGTTTTTTTTAGGTCCTGAATTTGAGAGCACATATTCTCTCTCAGATAAGAAATACTTAGTAAACAGACACTATATTAGATCAGAAGTTAGCATTTAGTATTTAAACATGACCAAGATATAGCATCTATCTTGTTATTTTCTTACTGCTTCTATTTTGTTTTCTTTCATTTCTTTCTTTCTTTTTTTAGATGGATTCTACCAGATGGTCTCTTTAAC
The DNA here is from genome assembly GCF_943737965.1 of Phodopus roborovskii. Taxonomy (NCBI): domain Eukaryota; kingdom Metazoa; phylum Chordata; class Mammalia; order Rodentia; family Cricetidae; genus Phodopus; species Phodopus roborovskii. The sequence goes on along the minus strand of NW_026126417.1, from coordinate 5,144,530 downwards.
CAGCTAAGCAATGGAGCCCAAACTCTGAGGAGATTCTATTTTGCCCAGTTTAGACTTGAATCTCAATTCTCTCAGTTTCATAGGTAGCTGAGATCATGTGCATTTCCTGCTGTTGTTCCTGGCACACTTTGATTTTTATGCTAAGTGAAAATGAGAGATGGATTCTACACAAGGTAGCAAGATGCTAGAAGCGCTACTATAGATACACTACTAACATTCAGTCAGAGCATATGCTAGATGTGAGAAAAGTTTATTCATGTGAACTGAAATGATTAAGTCTCTCACATCCTTTACTTGCAAATAATAATATCCTGGAGCTTACCACTAGATCTTTCTCATCCGATTCGGCTGCATCTGGTCCCTTTCTGTCTGCTGGGAGAGTTGCACAATGCTTTTGTAATCTTGGGAAAGAAACCATGCAGTAGCTCTCACTCTCCACTCTTGTCATTTGCAGATTTGATCCACCTCCCTTGTATGTTTCCATCCAAGTCTGTAACAATTGTTTTGCTCAAGGCAGTGCCATTGAACTACACACAGAATGACTCCAGCTTTAAAAAGCCTGGAGCCACTAGAGAGTTACTTTATTCTCAAACCAATTCCAGCCATGAAAGTTCTGAAAGAAATACAACTTTTCACTTCTTCAGGGGAACAGCTGCATTCCAAAAATCCTTCAATAAAAGTCGTTTCGGACAAGGAAACATTTTAACAGATGCAGATCTTTGCTTTCTATGGCTCCTTCTCCAAATGTTAATTGGCATCTAGACATGGTTGTTGGGTGTGCCTGGGATATTCAATATAATCCCCACAGTAGCTTTATCAATTGGGTTCTCAGGCTTACATTTTACAGATGTGGACAGTAAGATAAAAGGATTTTACATATTTTACCTACTAATGTATAGACAATAACTAGATAAGCAGAAACAGAATCTGGTTTTCCTTGTTTATGATGCAAGCAATCTTATTGGGAACTAACCTGCTGTGCCTGGTCCCTGAATGCAAATGCAATAATTATTTTATTGATATGTGAATCTTATTTCTCCTTTGCCTGATAGTTTCCTGAGGATTATCTTTACGTATTCTCTACCAGTAAACTATTAGAATGGGAGGTAGGTTTGTTTGTTTGTTTGTTTGTTTGTTTGTTTTGATTTTGTAGATTTGTAGATTCAACCTTTAGAGGATTTTCATTGTGTGGGACTTTGAGTGGGGGGCTTATGTTTTAAAAGCTCCTCTACACAATCTGATGACTAAACAGGCTTGGAACAGTGGTTTACTCTTTGGTATTAACCCTAAATGCATAATTGAAGACATGGTAAGCGTTCCCTTTCTAGAAACAGTAGAGCAATCCTTTCATCTCCTAAGAAACCTGTGTTTCTTTATACACACAGTTGATTTTCCTGTTTCTCAAGCAAACGTCCAAACAATCGTGTCTTCTTTACATTTCTGTCTTCATGCTTATCATACAATCATGCACCCCATCATGAGATATTACCTAACTAGATTTGCTAGGAGACTTGTGCTATGACTGTGGCTACCCACGCTAATGCACATGAAAATGGGCAAGAATTGGCTTACATCTTTTAGTGAAGCTAATATGAAAGGAAAAGAAGAGAAAAGATAGGTATTGGTTTGGATAGACATTCCCAATAACCCCTTGCTGGAGAAATATATAACCGCTTCGGGGTTTTGGAGGGTGAAACACTTTCGTTATAGATGAGCAATAGTACTTTTAAAGATGGATTTTCAAAAGCTACCTCTTCTATATGATTGAATTTTTCTCATAATTGAGACAATGAACTTTAAGACCAAGGCTGGAAAATATCAAGAGGTGTTAGCACCCAAAAAATATTCTCCATACTTTTACATTATGAAAAATAGAATGCTGAACATGTGTCACCATTTTCTTTTCTGAAAAAGCACTGTCAATTTTAAATACTTCTGCAGTGGCATTGACAACAAGGCACATTTGTGTTGAACTGTAGTTTCTCTGTTTTCTGTATTTAAAGTAGTGAATCTCATAACTCTCTATCTTTCCTCCATGTCATTATAACATGAAAGCCTAGTGTTTGAGTTTGTGATGTGATAATTATTTTACAAAGTAGTATTTTTCCTGAATTTAAAGGCATATTGGCTAGCTCAATTTGCTGGAAATATCAAATGGGGAAAAGAATGTTGCTTTATATAAATTCAGACATCACTTCTGAACATCTGAAATAAATGATCTCAATAGTAATTTTCATTATTTTTTATTATACATGTTTTAAAATTAGTTTAAACCACATATCAGATAACTTCTTTTACTCTTTTTTTTCTTAAAAAAAGATTTATTTATTGATTATATGTAGTGTTCTGTCTGCATGTATCCCTGCAGGCCAGAAGAGCACCAGATCTCACTACAGATAGTTGTGAGCCATCATGTGGTTTCTGAGAATTAAACTCAGGACCTCTGGAAGACCAGCTAGTGTTCCTAAGCACTGAACAATCTATCCAGCCCTTTCTTTTACTCTTCTGTTAAGCATGTACCAGTGTCAAAAAAGGGAAAATTTGTTTCTAAATCCAGAGAACACTGGTTTGATTCCCAGAATCCACAAAGTGGCTCACAACTATCTGTAACTGTAGTTCCAGGGTATCTGACACCTTCTGTGGCCTCTTCTGGCACCTGGTATGAATGGAACATAAAGACTTATAATGCATGCAAAATATGTGCACATAAGAATTTTCACATACAATTAAAAATATTTTAATTAAAAGTAATGTGTAATGTAATCAAGTTTGCCCTTGTATTAGGGAGATCCTGAACTATGTACACACTACCTGAAATATTCTTAAGACAAAATTTGTGAATTGCTTCAAAAGGCTGGGATTCCATTCATGGCAATGTGATTTTGATGTATTATTATTGAATTCACACCGAGTCCCATTTTGTTCTGTCTTGCAAATGCATGTAATCATAGTTGTACAGTTTACATGGTTATCATATTGAATGTCTCTTAGTGTCAGATTTTCCTGTGCATTGACGACAACTAAGTAGTTGTATCTTCTTCTATGCCAAATGTCTCAGATGATGTTCCTCTACTAAAGTGTGCTGCAGCATAACATGATACTAGCTGCTGTGAACTTCCAGGATAAGGCCCCTGTACCTTGGCTCCAACTTGTCCCAGTTCAGCTTCTTCCAAAACAACGCTATAACAAATTGTACAGGGCTCATAATCAGCAGAGGACTTTTGTGGCTTCAAAATATACCCCAAATTGCCAATAATGAATATTCCATAAGCAAGAAGTTCTTTTTAGTTCCAAATGCTATTAGGGAAGCACAAACTTTGTCAAAAATACTTATTTTGCTAAATACTTTTGTACTGAGAAAATGGCTTCAGAGTCTCTGACGGAGGAATCCAAGCATGAGCTCTATTTACATTCAAAGTGGGATTTTCTTGTGCAGGCTGACTTCACATCAAAAGTCTCCACAATCAGACCCATCTTCCAAAAAAGATGAGAGCTTTGTTCATATTTTCCAAGAGCTCATTTTCTAGGTTCAATCAATTTTGCTTGTATTACTGGAATAGTTCTATTTATAAAAGATTGGAAGTATTCCTGCCAGTGATTAGGGAATAATTTGGTCACTGTTTGGAATACAATTGGCTTTCTCATGTAGCCAAAGGACACTGCATGTTTTGGGACTTGCTAAACTGTAGGACTACATTAATACAACTTTATTCTATACATGTATGTTTGCACACTTTCCAGTAGGCCTTTGTGAGGGAGGATCTAGTTAAGATATGTGATTTTAAAGATGAGAAAACAAAAATTTGAGAACCTACGAAGCGTCTCCAAATGTATGCTGTGAGATTGGTTTGACTTCATTCCTTCAGGCATTCCATCACATTAATATGTAGTTATTTTCCATTCCTCATCATTTAGCTATGTAGGGCACACTGTGTGCCAGTCACTGTGATAGGTTTTAGAGATACACCAATACACAAGTTTCTATATTCTAGAATTTAAATAATGTAAAGGAAGAAAAGACTCACATTAAAGTCAGAAGCACATTTCTTAGCTTTTTACTGCTCTTCCAGAGGAGTTGAAATCAGTTCCTGGTGTCCACACAGGGAAGCTCACAACCTTCTGTAACTCCAGCTCTAGGAGATCCAAAGTCCCCTTCTGGACTTGGAGGGTACCTTCAGTCTTGTGCACAAGGCCCTTGCACCAATTAAAAACAAAAGGAATCTTTGAAAAGTTACTACATTTAGACCATTGTTCTCCAAACACCCTCTTCACAACAAGTGAAACAAAAGCACAGAAACAACTTACAACACGAGGGATAATATTTACAAATTGGAGAATCTGACAAATGTTTGGTATCTGGACTAGGTATGTAATACTGAAAACTCAATATATAAACAGCAACCTGAACTGTAAAACAAGCAGTAGGCCTGAACACACATTTTTCTTAAGAAGATACACAAGTAGTCAACGTTTACATTTTAAAATTGTTCGACATCACTAATTGTCAGTGAAATTCAAATTTTCCACAGTTATCTTTCACCTCTGACTGGTGGTGGATTTTGTAAAATACCATGCTAACAAGAGCTTTAAGGATCTGGAGAAAAGGGAAACTCTTGGATACTTGTGTTAGGATTGTAATTTGGAACATGCACTATAGAAAATAATATAAAGATTCCTTAACATCCTAAAATAGAATTACAGAACAGTCTGGAAATTCAGCTATTGGGTATAGATAAAAAGGAAATAAAGTCAATATATTGAACATCAACTGCAGCTTCTATGTTTTTTAAAGAAATATTAATAATAACAGACAAGAAATGGAAGTACCCTGGTTGCCCATCAGCTTATTGAATTGTTTTAAAAATTATGCACATATGCAAGAGTATTATTCAGCCATATGAACAAAAAGAAACATGACATAAAAGTGACATAAAAGTGTCATACATTCCACGCCTGTGTGGAGTATAAAATTGTGGACCTACTAGTGGCTGAGAAGAGGAAACAATAGATGGGAGGAGACTAAATAGTAGGCACAAAGCTAGAATTACAGAGGAATTCTAATGTGTTATCACACAGTATGGGAGATGGAGATAACAATAATTAACTGTATATTTCAAAAGCTGGAAGAAAGGATTTAAAAAGTTATTTTCCACACTGAAATGATGAATGTCATTATATGCTGGTTTATCATTATGTATATGAACATGTGATGAAAAAGTATTCAAATAATATGTATAAGATGTGTATTTTTTATGTTTCATGTAAAATTACCTGTTTTTTTAAAGTTTCTGTATTCTTATTGTTAATGTATGTTAACTGTTACTCACCACAAAAACATGCTTCTCTGTCTTAGGTGAATAATGGTATAAATATTTTAAAGATGTCATGGCAACAAATCTATTTAGATTAATATCAGTAACAAGTTCTGCCCCTTGACTTCCCTAGTCATATGTTATTTGTTCAGGTTTGCTGCTGTGGAACATGCTTCAAGTCCAATTAGAAAGTAGTTGGTTACCCCTAAAACAATCATGTCACTATTATACTAGTGGGGACTGACTTACCTGTGAATTCAGTACTGGAGTACTCAAGATCTACAGTTGGGTAGGACTGCTATTTCCTCCCCTGGCCCCTTGCAGCCTGCATAGCACCTCTGAAACTGTGAATGGTAGCCAGCTAGGAGGAGGTTTCTAGCTTAGACTCAGCTAGATTTATCTGTTTACTGCTTCCTAAATGTGCAGTGTTTCAGAAAGAGAGTCTTACCACCTATTTCTGGTGTATGGCCAAAGCAATGAGAATAGTTTCCATTTCATTAAGAGCCTCTGGTGGTGATATCCCATACATGTAACTTGGATTTTTATTTTAAGACCTATGGTTTCTGGGAGTAACACCCTCCATTAATGAAGAGTACTTCTGTTCAAACTTTTAAAAGATTAATTAAATCTTTCCACCACCTAACAGTTCAACAGGTTTCCAAGTGCAAGTTTCCTATATCCTAAGTTTTTGATGACCCCATCTTTCCTTTATACCCCTCATTTAAATCTTTTCAATATTCCTAGTATTCTTTCCACCCATTCATATCCCTCCCTCAAAGAGCTTCCCCTACCCACACTACTCATGAGAAATTTCTGCTAATATCCACTGCACAATTTTGGATTAGATTATTTTATTAATTTTAGATTTTGGAGTTCTTATATATTCTAAACAGTAATCTGATTCAGCTGAATAGCGGGACTGATTTTCTCTCATTCTGCCTCTTCACTTGATTGACAACTTTCTGTGTATACAAACTTTTCAAGTTTGTGTGGTTTTACTTGTAAATTGTTGGCCTTATTTTCTGAGCAATTAGTGCCCTATTTAAGCCTGTGTCTTATGTAGTATCTTCATGTTTTTCTCTAGTAGCTTTAGTTTTATGTTGAGGTCTTTGATTATTGGGAGTTGTCTTTTGTTCAAGGTGATGGAGAGAGTCTAGTGTCATTCTTCTATTTGAGGGTATCCAGTGGTCTGTGTACCATTTACTGAAGATGCTGTCTTTGCTCCAATCTGTATAAAACCAGGTGGATAAAGTTGCATGGATTTGTATCTGGGTCCTGTGTTCTGGTTCACTGATTTAAACATCCATTTTGTGCCAGTAATATGCTAATTGTTATTATTATGGCTTTGTACTGTAATTTAACATCAGGTATGGTAACATTTCCAACTTTGTTCTTTTTGCTGAACATTGGTGTATATACATATATATATATACATATATATATATTCTTCTATGTAAATTTTAATATTTTTTCTATTTTTATAAAAATAGTGCTGGTATTGCTGGTATTTTTGTTAAGATTGCATTGAATCTATAAATTTATTGTTTTGCTATTGTGTGGGGGAGCATTTACCTAGTATTTGTGTGTGTGTGTGTTAGTCATTGATATGCAAATATGACACTGACTTTTACATGTTAAGTTTGTATCCTTCCATTTGTTTTGTTTTGTAGGGGGTGATTGTGAGACAGGGTTTCTCTAGATCAGGCTGGCCTCCACCTTCCTAGTGACGGGATTAAAGCTATGTGCTGACACCTCTGGTCAATGTATCCTTCCACTTTGTTGAAAGTGTTTATTTACTCTAAGATTTTTTTGGGGGAATCTTTAGAGTCTTTTGTAATGTATAGAATAATGCTATTTATAACTGACTGTTGAGTCCTCAGCCCTACATGAGAAACCTGTGTCATCCTCTCTAAATTCCAGGGAACATCAAAAAGAAGATGGAGAGATTGAAAGAGATGTAGCATGGGGGAGTAGTCCTATGAAACACTGATTTATGAATGTTATGGCCAGTGTTGTCCTGCACACACTATATCTGTAACTCCCTGCACAAAGGTGTGAGTCACAGAAATAGGAAGGACACTAGCTGGGAGGAGGAAACAGGTCTGCAGGAATGGGAGAGAGGTAAGAGAAGGTAATGGGCAAATGAATTTAGAATACATTGCACAATGCATGAAATTTTGAAAGACTAAATTAAAAAAAATCAATAGTTGCTAAGTTCAATGTACTATGAAAGCACAAGATATAGAATCGATACCTTGAAGGGGAGGTAAGGGGAATGAACAAAGACAGAGCATGAAGAGCATCTTCATGATTCTTACAGGCAGAGCAGGATATAATGAACTTAATGACAGAAAGGTACATGGTATCCAGTAAGGCTGATAGACGAAGAAAATACGATGATAACAGCCAGACGATGAGAGTGTATGTATGTTGTGCGATGGGCTTGAATTCTATTCATAGATTATAGCAAAGTTCTAAAATTTTTTAAAAGTCTGTGAGATATGTGATACCATGGCAATGTAGAATTACTGAGATGTAAGTGTGAAGATTATATTAGGAAACATAAAGGTGAGAGATAAGGAGATCCTGGAATAATGGAAAAACAAAGAGAGCATGAACTTGGAGTAGCAGTGGGTATGGACAGGAGATAGATTTTACAGTGTTCATATTTAGCTTTGAAGACTGAAGGAGAAAGAGCTTGGATATTTAAAAGATTTAATCAGACTCCTAATAGACTAGAATCTTTTATAAAAATGAGGTGTCAAAAAGAAGATGTATTTGTAGTAGAAATTAGGGCATGTTGAGTTTGAGATGATAGTGTATCTTGAGTCCAGTAGATCTATGGGTTTCAAAGCCATGTATTTCCCCTAAGACAGAACTGTGTAGGAACAATTTCAATTTCCAAACACATTAGCAACTTAAAGATATTATTTAGTGCAGTAGAGTGTGGCCTAGTTGCTACAGTAGAGTTTGATCTAGTTAGCAAATATGATTCCAGCCTCAGGTTATTGTGAAACTTTCTTGAGGTGTCTCCTTCCATTGACATATTTGCCTTATATTTCCCTTATAAGAATCATCTTGGGACTAGATCTTCAAACTTCATTTTGAGCAACATCTCTTTGAGATATATTTCACCTTTATAATTTTGGCTAAATTAAAAATAATATTTCCCATCTGTAAAACATCAATGATTTCTTACAATGCAGAAATTCTAAAATGAACTAATGAATGTGAATAATTTTTGAAACAAAACATAGATATGAAATGTACTGTATTGTTGTTAACATTGATACAAAAGTGACTGTTGCCACTTTAATACACAGAAAGTTGAAATTCACAGATCCATCCTGAATAAAAACAAAAATTAAAAAAAAAAAAAAGCTTGATGAGTCATGTGTCCTTTCAGTGGGCAGTTACCTTAAGAAATAAGTACCTGAAAACATGCATACATGTAGTATCATAAGACGGAACAGGCTATATTTATGAATACATATGCGCACAGATATGAATAAATGCATGCAAAAACAATTAGTAAAAACCTGGTAATAGATTTTACAGACAGTAGGAAGGGGAATAAGGGAGTGTTTGGAGGGAGGAAAGTGAAGGGAGAAATGTTGTAATTATAATATGATAATATGTAATTATCATATCATATAATATGATAAAAAGTAACTCTTAGAGCAGGAAGGAATATTACTAAATAGAACAAAAGGCAATTAATACTTCTTTGCTTAAGTCAAGTTTTTAAGGTCCTCAATATGAAACAGTGAAATCCTTAATATGGCTCACACTATTATGCCTGTTCTGACATGTGCATTCTGCTCCAACATTACACATTCTTTTTTTTTTTTTCTCCATCGCTGGTTCTCCTGCTTATACATTTACTTCCTTAGAATACTGTGCCACCATATCTTTGTTGTTTCTTGTGCTTAGAATTAATTTTCTTTGGCTTCATTCTCTTCCATGATTTTTCTCTTCTGTAATTGACACTTACATTTGCAGCAGTGTCCTTTAGTGTATTACCTGGGTCATGACATCTTGAGAAAGTTTCAAATGCCCATAATAGTTATTGTTACTACACAGTATACATGTTTCATAATTGTAATTCTCTATTGTTGGTGATTTGTGTAATTTTCTACACGGAAATGGCTGTATATTTTCCTGAGCCATGTTGTATCTTTTGTGCATAGTAAACAGGCTCAAGAATGTTTTGACATAGTAGATTCTAAATACATACCTCTTGAGTTAATAGTGTGCTGAGCTATATCTAAGATGAATATTGGCAATGTTTTATATTTATTTATTTTTGCAATATAGGGAATCAAACCAATAGTTTCAAATGTATCATGTAGTTGTATGCCATACATTGATTTTTTCTGTTTCAAATTAGAATACGAAGAGGTAAATACTGGCTAATTTATTTTGTGATATCTAATTCTATCTGTCAATATCTATATTTAAAATTTTATACTCTGTTTATAGGAGGAAATTAATTTACAAATCAAAGTTGAATGTCTGGCAAAATATGTAATGCAGATGATCTACTGTGACAATAAAAATAAATACTTCCAGTCTGATTTTGAGTGATGCCAGATGTTGCAGTGTGGCATGTTTCTGTAAAAGCTTCTTCAACATTACCACTGTCACAGATAATTTGCTGTATGTACAGATTTGGGATACATTACACCTGAAACATACAGAAGAAAATGACATGGGCTTACAACAGCAAGCATGTAAGTCAAATAAGACATATGGTTTGAGGAAAAGAAAGAGTTTTCATCCAAATCTGAATATAATAGCAAAAGCCAAGCCATCGTCTCATGATAGATGCCACAACTTTGTGATCATCTTTATTATTTTATGGAATTTAAATATGTGAGTATTTCTGTTCCATAACAATTTTACTTCAAATAGCCCAACATCTGTTTGTAGTCTCTTCTCTGACTTGTTAAGTGCTCATGAATTTAAATGGAACAAACTGAGGCAGTGTGATGCTATGCCACACCAGTCTTCAATTCTTTTGTGTGGTGAACAAACACAGAAAATTCTTTTAATCAGACTACAGTCTAAGAGGAAATAGACAATTGAGTTTCAGTCATCTAATTGATTGGCATTGTCTCTTCAAGCCCCTTCCCTCTGCACTGCTGGCTGATGTAAAGCTGCTAGAAACTTGTCTCACTACTTGCCTTGGAATTTTGTTTAAATGCCCAGAATGATTCAGTATGCTTTCAGAGAATCTAGACAATCCATACTACATTTTTAGCAAGTTCAGGGATTTTTTTTTGTCTTTAGCTAGCATTAGCATTTATTTTTTAGATTTTTATGTTATTATTACTATTATTATTTTTTCCTATTTTATGTGTCGATCCCAGTTACATCTCCATCCCTCCTTCCCTCCCTCCCTCCATCCCATTCCACCCCCCACCCCACAGGGAGGGTGATGCCTTCCAGAGGGATCAATAAAATCTGTCAAGTCATTTGGAGAAGGCACTAGGCCCTCCCTCCTGCCTCTAGGCTAAAGGAGTATCCCTCCATGGGGAATGTGCTCCCAAAGTCCTTTCATGCACCAGGGATACATCCTGGTTCCACTGTCAGAGGTCCCTTAGACTGCCCAGGCCTTCTCACTACATTCAGGAGATCTGAGTTGGTCCAATGCTGGTTTCCCAGTTCTTAAAGGCTTCTAGTCTGGGGATCTCATTTTGTGCCACAATGAGATTGAGAGCATAAAGTCCACAGAACCTCACAGTATAGGTGTAATGCATTTTCATTAGAGTGATAAGTATCGAACACACTAAACAGTTCTAAATCTTTGTGTAGGAGGAGTGAGGTCATGCTCTCTCAGTCTCTTTTCCCTTTTAAACGTGAATACCACTTGTTGATATTCCTGATTTGATAAATGTTTGAAAGTGTTACTTTGTGTTTGACTGTTCATCCTACCTGTTCTGCCATCCCTTATGTTCAATCTTCTGGTATACCTTATTTCAGACCTATTCGTTTGCCTACTACTTTTCATATTTTATTCAGCATTAACAATTGTGACCAACATTTCTGAATAATTTATAATATGTTTGGGTTTACATTATCATGTAATCTATATCTTAAACTAACTGTGACCGAACTGGAGAGATGGTTTAGTGGGTAAGTATTCCCATAATAAAGATCTATGGAAAGCTAGACATGGCTGTCTGCAACCAATATACTACAGGAAACAGAAGAGCCCTAGGGCTTGCTGGGTGCTAGGCAGCTTCATGTTCAGTGAGAGACTGGGTCTCAAAGGAAGCAGTAGGACAGTGTTAGAGCAGGACAGCTGACATTCTCTGTCCCTTATGTGTGCACAGACGTATGTACCCCCACACATGTATATACTCACATATGAACACACATCTACACAAAAACAGAAAAAAGAAAAAGGCTCCATTTTTCACATATACACACACTGAATAAACAGGCTGAATGCACAAATGGTTCATTTACTACACATCTATCTTAACCATATCTAAATTCTAAGCAGACTGACTAGTGATTGCTATATCTTAACTAGTAGATAGCCTTAGGTGACTGCAATGATAGTGCATACACCTACATGGTTATTTTTGTGCCTATTGCACATGGAGTACACGACATTCTTGTCCTTGCTTACTTATGACATCTGTATTAGTAACAAACCTTTCAGTCATTTAAGCTTCTGCACCTCACAGGTGTACTTACACCATATGCTTCCTAGCATCTCAGTATCTTGGTGCCCTTAGTGTCTTTTTCCCCTCCTCCCCCCTCCACTCAGTTCTGCAGATTAAACCTAGGGTCTAATACATGGCAAGAAAATGCCTGATAAGCTATTCCAGCCCTCTTTTACTTTTTGTTTTACAACTAGGTCTCATTAAGTTGCCCAGGCTGACATTGAACTCACATTGTAGCCCAAGGGTCATAATCTTTCTGCTTCAGCCTCCCGAGTATCTAGCATTACAGCTTACACCGTCAAACCCAGCTTGGTACTTCATCATATTAACAATTAAAACAGAGTTGCAGAATTAAGGCTAACATGCCAAATATTATGCTCATGAAGATTCTCCACTGGAGGATTAAACACATTCATTTATTTTGTGACTATTAGTCCCAGTTTGTATATTCTTATGCTGCTTAACATATAAGAAACAAGAAGGGTTACAATTTATTTTCTAGTTGAATATCTGAAACTTAATCAGAGTAATATTTTATTAAAACACATTTCTATGTCATTATGTTTAATTGTGCCAATGAGGAAGAAGTAGGTGTGAAATCTAGCTTAGGCATGAGCTCAGTAACCTTTTTATGTTGTGTGTTCCCTCATTTCTTGGCTGCCTCTTGTCCCTGTTCCTGCTTCTAGGTCTCTGCTTCTGACTCCCTGAGTCTAGCTCATTTAGAACTCACTGCTCAGCATCCTGGATGTAGTTCCTACACAGTGATACAAGTTATTCACTGCTTAGAGCTTGCCTTTTGTTGTTGTTGTTGTTTTTGCATCATTTTAGCCTTTAAATAAAAGACTTAAGAAACTTTATCCTTACAGGAAAATTATTTTTTGATACTATGTTTTGCTTCCAAATATGTTTCCCTTTTTTACAATTTTACTGGACAATATTTGCATATATAACACATATATAACATACTGTTTTTGAAATGTGCACAAAATATGGAACATTTATATCTGACTAGTTAGAATATTAATGTCTTCACACATTTTTCTGTGCCACTAGACTGTTTGACTTTTATAACAATTCTCAGTGCACTCCTGTAACAATTTTCAGTGCAATAGTCTGTTAAAATCTAGAGTTTCCATGGTATGCAAAGCAATGGTTTTTCAAATAGTAATGCAATTTGAAATAAATAGTTATTTCTATCTGGTCAATCTGTTTTCTTCAAATAACTACTGAAAAGAAGTTTCCCTTGCACAATGTTTCTACCTGACACCAAAATGCCACCCCTCTTTACAGCCATCTTCTTCAGTACTTCCCCTCGCCTGATCCCTCATGTTTCCATCTCTACTTGGCCCCATCTCTTCTATTAGCCTTTCCCAGGAAGATTTGAGTGTTTTCCCTTGAGCCCTCCCTGTTACCTAACTTCTCTAGTTCTATAGAATGTAACAGAATTACCCTTTACTTACAACTAATATTCACTTTAGTGAGTACATACCATGTCTGTTTTTCTAGGTCACACAAGATTGTTTTTCCTAGTTTCATCCATTTGCTTGAAAATTTCATGATGTCATTGCTGCTTTTAACAACATAGTAATATTCCATTGTGTAAATGTACCACATTTTAAAAATTCATTCTTGGTTGAGGGATATCTCGGTTGTATCTGGGTTCTGGCTAGTTCAAATGAAGCTGCTTTGAAAATAGTTGAGCAAGTGTCCAAGAGTGGTGTAAAGGTAGATTGCTTCTCAAGGATGGCCCAGCTAATATTCCTAGTGAAATGGGACACATAAAATGGACTGACCATCTTCTGTGACCAGGCAAGACTTCCAGTGGAAGGATTGTAGAGGGACCAACTCAACCACATAACTTTGGCCTACAGCCTCTCCTGCCTATGGGATATGCTGGGGTAAGGGTAGTACAGAGATTGTGAGAGTGGACAACCAATGACTTGTCCAGCCTGAGACCCAGGTCATGAGAGTGAGCCCATCCCTCACAGTGCCTGGAGTGCCAAGACTCAGAGGCTGGATGGCCCAGTGACCTAGGATAAAACCAAATGTCAATGTAATAATGCCTAACATATAATGACTGATATTCTGCTACAGTCATACATTGATGCCTAGCTTAATTGTCATCAGAGAAGCTTCATCCAGTAACTGATGGAAATAGATGCAGACCCACAGAAAAACATTAGGCCAAGCTTGGGGGAATTTCTGTTGAAGAGAGGGAAGGATTGTAGTAGTCAGAGGGGTCAAGGATATCACAAGACAACCCACAAATCAACTAATCTGGGCTCATAGGGGCCCACAGAGACTTACCTGACAACAAGGAAGCCTGCATGGGACTGATCTAAGCTCTCTGCATATATTTCACAGTTGTGTAACTTGGTCCTATTATGGAATTCCTAACAGTGGGAGCTGGGGCGGTCTCTCACTCTTTTATTGGCTTTTGGGGCCCTATTCCTCATACCGATTGCCTTGCCCATTCTTAATACATGGAGAGGTGCTTAGTCTTACTGCAATTTATATGCCATGTTTTATTGATATTCATGGGAGGGCTGCCCATTTCTGAATAAAAATGGAGGAGGAGTGGATGGGAGGTCAGAAGAGAGGTGGAGGTGACTAAGGAGAGAGAGAAGCTGCGATTAGGATGTAAAATAAATAATTAAAACAAAACAATTTAAAGTTTATAATTATATAAGAAAAAATCAGAATAATGAAGAACTTTATGATGCTCAATTACTAAACTGATTAAGAGAGTCATTGTGAAAGTGTTGTGGGTATCTTGATTGAGATCAGAACTTTGACTCTCCATTAGTGAGCTTCTCAGTTCAAGTAAAACTATAGAACACTGTAAGCATGTGAACGTTGTACACCTTATTTTTGAAGGCAAGGATTGATTGTAATTGAGCTGGAATCTTAAATTTAAATGTGTTTTATAAAAATGAGAAAAAGTACAAGTTAGCATCTTAGGAATCTTTGCAGTCCAAAAACAAAATCTATTCTAACTCATAAATTTCATGATCTGACACAACTTGGAACACATTATTCTAAATTCCAAATCCCAAATTATCTGTGGAATATAGCAATTCTATCATTTGTGGCTTGTGGAGCATACTGAAATTAGATATTCTATTTTACTAATCATCTTTTTTACCAGATTGGGTTAAAGCAAAAGTAACCCAATACACTAAGAGTGTGCTTATATTCTAAGGCACCATGCTGTGTAAGCATGAATTAATCTAATATGATTGACACACATTTTTAAGCAAGTTGGGCATCACAGACATCCACCAAATTGCTCATGCTTTTAACATTTTCTTTCTAATACACTGCTGCTAGTCCAAAGACAACTCTTTGAACAGAGCCTGCTGCATCATCACTGAACAAGGGATTTTATTTCCCTATCCATATAAGAGCAGAAGATGCCAGCATGTGATAGCAAGATGCCAGCCTTGGCAGCTCAGGACATAGCTGAGTGGAGATATTTTCTTCTGATGCTATCTAGATGGCCCCAGATCACATTTGTAGAAACCTCTTGAAAATCAACAATGCTGTCACACAAGATACCTCCCAATTGAGCCTGAAATCCACTGATTAAAGAAATAAAACTCCCAAAACAAAGAATGAGAGAACAAAAATGTTGCAGAAGAGTGGCTTCTAAAGGAGTGACACTGCCAAGGAACTAGGCAAAAACCTTTTGAAAAAAAAATTAAAAACAACCCAACCAACCAAACAACAATAACAACAACAAAAACAGCAGTGTGATGAGGCTTTGGTGGCTCATGCCTTTAATTGCAGCCCTGGGGAGGCTGTGGCAGGTGGGTCACTGTGAGTTCCAGGCCTCTACAGAGTTCCAAGACAGGCTCCAAAGCAATACAGAGAAACGCTGTCCCTAAAACAAACAAAAAACAAATAACAAACAAAACAAAACAGGACTCCCCCCCCCCACCAAACAGCAGTGTGGAATTGCATTTAAAGCTCTTTTTCAATTTGTGTAGATGATATGAGAATTTAGAAAGTATATAGGGAAACAGAAGAGGATAAAAGTATGGCTGTGAGCTTGGGATGGACCTCCTCCTATCTGGAATCACATTAGAAGCAGCTTTCTTATGTATATGTTGTCTAGGAGCAAAGAACTCTCACAACTTGGAAGCTTAGCTGGGTAGTGTCTTTCCATGAAGGACATCCTTCCTGTTCTTGCAATGATGAGCATGAGTCCTCTCATTACAGGCAATAATGTCCTTTTAAAAATGCAGCTTTTTGCTTGTGCCTTGGCTAGAACATCGCTCTTGCTCATGTTCTTTTCTCTCCAAGCCATACATTTTGTGTTTCATTCTGGCTGACTTGCTTTCTTTTTTTTTTTTTTTTTTTTTTGTGCATTATAGATTTGCATTAAAATTATAAATAATAACCATACCACAGCCTCAATGTTCTTCAAATTTCCTCCACCAAAGAAATCAGCCCACTACATTTAATTTTAACATCAGGCAGCCAGATTCTTTGCCAAAATATTATAAGAATTGTTTCTAGTCTACTTTTTCATAGAAAACTTGTTTCCCTCTGAAATTTCGCTGGCTAGGCCCCCACAGGTCCCATCCCTTTCAGCACTAGAATCTTACAGTGTCCTATTAAAATGGCTGATTATGTTCTCCTTATAGCATTCCACCACTTGTCTAGACCAAAGTTGCTAAATCTTCCATACTCTTCCACAAAGAGGTAGGTTAGGGTCTTTTTCACAGCAATGTTCCTCTGTCTGGTACTTTTCTACATTAGAAAAGTAGTTATTTTGCTTTGATAAAATACTCTGATAAAAAACAACTTAAGGAAGAAAGGGTTTAAAGTTTAGCTTAGGGATTCAGAGGGCCGAGTCTAGAATAACATTTTCACACATCATCTAAACAACCCACTCTTAATTTCCCATGGCTAGTTTAAGAAAAAGCTAGAATTATAATCCTTCTGAACTCTTAGATTTGTTGGCATGGCAAGAGGCAGGCATGGTAGCAGGAACAAGAACCTGATACAAACATCTTCATCCACAGGTAAGAGGAGAGATAAAACTGGAAAGCAGTTTGGTGGCTCTCATGCTAAATGCCTGTTCCAGTGACATGGTTCCTTTGTCATCTCTTCATGATCTAAAACTACCCCAAGCAGTGCCATGAAGTATGAAAATATATGAGCCTATGGGGAACATTGTATTGGATGATGAGCCCTTTATGGATATCATTCCTTTTGACTTTCTATGAGTGTATAAAGTGTGCCTCATAGTGCTATGAGGCTCATTTCACATTCTAAAATCAATGCAGCTGACTGAGTAAGAACTTCTGGGAAAACTTGTAATTAACATTGATACCTAGTTTACTCATTTCTGCTTGGCCTGACTTTCCTCTGGGTTTCCTTCCCACACTTACACATTATCCAGCTCAGGAATGAAATTTGTAACAAAATAGGCAATTACTATAATGAATACAGGGAAGAATCCCTGCACTAACATCCTTCTGTGTTTCAAGCATTCAGGCTCTGTCTTTTTTTTTTTTTTTAAAGATTTATTCAAGTTGTGTGTCTTTATGTTGGTATGTACATGTGAGTGCAGTGCCTTCAAAGGCCAGAAGAGAATTTAAGATCCCCGGGAGCTGCAGTTACAGGTGGTTATGAGATGGTTGATGTGGTTGCTGGAAATTGAACTCAGATCCTTTGGAAGAACAGTAATGAATTTATGATATGTCATTAGATTTACATTTTCTTGTATTCATACTAATACTGGATGCCAGGCATTTTTAAAAGGCCTTGTCAATTTTATGAAGTAAAATATTCTTATAATATAGTCAGGGATTTCTTTTATACTGTGATTAAAACTTAAAAATTAATTCTGTATTTATTTAGTATACATGAGCGCATGCATACATGTATGTGCTCTTGACATAATCTAGAGGTCAAAGAATAACTTGTTGGAGTTGGTGTTCTCCTTCCATCGGGGAGATGCTGGGGAGTGAACTCAAGTCATTTTGTTCATGAAAACACCTTTCTCACTGAGAAACTTGTTGGAGAATGAAACTTAGTAGGACATACATACATACATACATACATACATATATATATATAAATTTGCCTGGTGGTATTATTCTATCATTTTCTACTAGGACATTTGTATATTGAGTTAAAGATATATATGTGTTAAATGCATTTCTTTCTCAGGATCAGATTAAAAATTCATATTTTGTCATTTTCCTCAATTTTAATTTTAAGACAAGTTTATATTTACAAAGGAACTGGAGCAACAACCTGTACAGCCTCCACCTACTCTATACATGGTTTCCCATTATGTCAGCCACCTTATGTAACTACAAAAAAAAGGTGAAAAGTAAGGAGCTAAAGTTTCATTAAACAAGTATAAAAGAAATCATTTAGATTTTATTCATTTTATGTTGGTGTCCTTTTACTCCTGAGCCCCACTCAGAATTCCAGCTGGCATTTGTGTTTCATAGTTCCTCAATCGGCCCTTGTCTTTCCTGACTTTAGACATTTGATATGCTTTACTTTTCAATGTATTTTTAGAGATACGATTCTTATAAGATTTTGTGTCAAACACACCAAAATTTCCATTTGTTTTCTCTATTTTGTGTTTAGATACCAAACACTTGGAAAGTAATGTTCTGTTGCAGATAATAAAATTGGGTGTTGTCTTATGGCTTTTTGTGTTTGAGGTATATAATGGCTCATTGAAATGTCTCTAAACAGACTTTGATTCTGTGCTTGCCTTGAACTTACTATGATACCTACTTTTTTCTGAGTGCTGGGATTACAGACTTATATCATGCTTTAATTGCTTTAGTATATTGACACTGATTTTTTTTTTCTTTTTCTGGAGTTTATGTTGGCATGAGCCATGAGGTAAAAAATAACTATATTATTTTGTCTCCAAACACATAAATACATTTGCCACCACCATATACTGAAAGCTCCATCCCATAAAAATGTTTAACGGCATTTGTGACTGACTTCTACCATTTTGGCACACTTTTTGATAAATATTCTTAGAAAAGTCCCTAAGTCCAAAAGTCTAGAGATACTTGAGAATAAGCACCGTGATTTCCAAGACTGAGAAACTTGTTTCTTCAAAGAAGGAATCAACGGAATTTTTCACTTTCACACAAAATTCTTTTTAAAAGAATTTTAATTGTATACAGTCAGCTGAAACATTGCAAAGCCCCTTTCTTAATTCTAAATTTTCCACTGTTAACTCGAAGAGAGGAAAGCACCAGTTGTTTTATAGTCAAATCCAAATTCCAAATTGAAAATATTTTGAGTTCATTAATTCCTGAAATATAAAATGCCACTATTTTCAGAAGAATGATATAAATTTCAATAGCAAAGGTCATAATTGAGAATATGGACTGAGAGAAAATGTTCAAGTTTATTATAGTTTCTTACTTTTCTCATAAACATCATCCCATTGAGGTCATCACAACATCATAAAAAAAAACATGATGGGGAGTGGAGAAATAGCTTAGATGTTAACATGCTCAGTGGTCTTGTAGTGGAACTATATTAACTTTCAGCTATGTCAAGTTGCTCACAATGACTTGTAACTCTAGTTCCAGAGAATGTGACACCCTGCCTCCTCTGTGGGTACCTTCATGGACATGATGCATTTATTGACAATCAGTCACACAAATAAACACAAGTAAAAATAGATTAAAAACAAGATGAATGACTGTAGTTAGCTTTAGTAAGATCTCATAATGCATTATTTCAGGGACTTGAACACAATAAATACAAATACTTGCAAACAACAACAAAAATCCCTTTTTTATTCTATTCTGTTTTTTAAACTATTTTTTTATTATTATTAGTTTTATTTTACATATTTATCCCAGTTCCCTCACCCTCCCATCCTCCCATGACCCCCAACTTCCCCTCCCATACCATTCTCCACTCAATATAGAGGGAGGTGATGCCTTCAAGGAGGGATCATCAAAATCTGTCAAGTCATTTGGAGTAGGGCCTAGGCCCTCCCTCCTGTCTCTAGGCTAAGGGAGTATCCCTCCATGGGGAATGTGCTCCCAAAGTCTTTTAGTGTACCAGGGATTGGTCCTGGTTCCACAGTCAGATGTCTGATAGACTGCCCAGGCCTTCTAACTGAGACCCGTGTTCAGGGGGTCTGGGATGTTTCAATGTTGGTTTCTCAGCTATCAGTCTGGGGTCCATGAGCTCCCCTTGTTCAGGTCAGATGTCTTTGTGGGTTTCTGTGGTCTGGTCTTGACCCCTTTGCTTATTACTCCTCTTATTACTCCTCCCTCTCTGCAACTGGATTCTAGGAGTTTGGCTCAGTGTTTAGCTGTGGGTGTCTGCGTCTGTTTCCATCAGCTACTAGATGGCGTATAAATTAGTTGTCAATCTCATTCAGGGAAAGCCATTTAAGGTAGCCTCTCCATTGTTAGTTGGGGTCATTTTGTAGGTTTCTGGACATTTCTCTAGTGTCAGTTTTCTCTTCAAATCTATAATGGTTCCCTCTATTTTGGTATCTCTTTTCTTGCTCTTGTCTATTCATTCTCCAACTCAATCCTCCTGCTCTCTCATGTTCTCCTCACTCCTACTCATCCCCCTTTCTCTTTCTTCTAACTTCCTCTCTACTCTCTACTCCCCTCTAAACCCAATATGCTCAGGAGACCTTGTCCCTTTCCCCTTCTGTTGGGGACCTTGTATGAATCTCTTAGGGTCCTGTTTCTCTGCCAGTGTGAATTGTAGACTGATGATCCTTTGCTTTATGTCTAAAATCCATACATGAGTAAGTACATACCATGCTTCTCTTTTTGTGACTGGGTTACCTCACTCAGGATGGTTTCTTCAAGTTCCATCTATTTGCCTGAGGATGCCAAGATTCCATTTTTTTTTCCTGCTGTGCAGTATTCCATTGTATAAATGTACCACATCTTCTTTATTCATTCTTCAGTTGAGGTGCATCTAGGTTGCTTCCAGGTTTTGGCTATTACAAATAATGCTGCTATGAACATAGTTGAAGAGATGTCTTTGTTGCATGGATGTGGATCTTTTGGGTATATCCCTAAGAGTGGAATTGCCAGGTCCTGTGGTAGACTGATTCCTATTTTCCTGAGGAACTGACATATAAACTTGAGTATTATCCTTTCAAAGTCAGTGAAGAATTGTGATGGTATTTTGATGGGGATTGTATTGAATCTGTAGATTGCTTTGGGCAAGATTGCCACTTTTACATGTTTATCCTACCTATGCAAGAACATGGGAGATCTTTCCATTTTCTGGTATCTTCTTTAATTTCTTTCTTTAAAGATGCAAAGTTCTTGTTATATAGGTCTTTCACTTGTTTGGCTAGTGTTATCCCAAGATATTTTATGTAGCTTGCTGACATAGCCAGACTCACTGGCACCAGATTTCAGGGATCTGCCTGTCATTGCCTTCTTTACCTACCCAGTGCTCTGGTGACAGATATGTCTCACCATTCCCAGCATTCCTGTATTATGATATGGCTCCAAGCCTTTAGTTGCCAAGGAGTGGAATAGGGTTGTTTGAACGAAAATAGCCCCTAAAGGGAGAGGGACTATTAGGATCTGAGGACTTGTTGTACTAAGCCTGGTCTTGTTGGAGAAAATGTGTAGTACAGGTGGGCTTTGAGATCTCATAAGTGCTCAAGCCATGCCCAGTGAGACAGACCACTTCTTGTTGCCTATACAGGATGTAGATGTCCCAGTTACCTCTCCAGTACCAGGTCTGTCTGCATACCACCATGTTCACCATGATTATGATGGACTTAACCTCTGAAATGTAAGCCACCCAGTTAAATGTGTTCCTTTGTAAGAGTTACCATGGTCATGGTGTCTCTTTACAGCAATAGAAACCCCATAAAACATCAGGTCTTTCAACTCTGCCACCCACCATGCAGGACTAAATTTGATTGGGATGCATCCATTATAGTACCCAGAGTCTGGATGTTATACCATAAACACTAATGAACTGTTTGATTCTTGTGATGATGTCCCATTTAATAATTTTATACATGGTGGATTATTACCACATAGGTGGAGCATTTGGGAAAAGTTAGGGACTTGTTCAAAGTCACAGAACAGTAGAAGGCAAAAAAACTATGAATTGATATATCAAAATTGATTCAAGAGCTCATGCATTATATGTGCTTCAAAGGCCAGAATAACAATGAAGGCCAGTCTAAGTGGTAGTGGAGTAAAGGAATCAAGCCAATGTAGCATTTATACAAGCTGTTAGGACAACCACATCACACATAGGAAGAAAACACTCACCAGTGTGTTTAAAACAGATGCCACAAATGTAAAGGAACAAGCCCTAACTTTAACAAATATTTTGGTGTGTTAGGAAAAAAAAGGCAGTTGAAATAGACCCAAGCAAGTCATTAAAGTTTTCCTTTTCTATTATGAAATGCTCTGGTTCAAGTTATAAATCGTTCTGCCTCAGCTCTCAAGAGTAGCACCAATAGGTTATTGTGTGGGCAATTTGAAAGGACAAATGGCCATTTCTTCTCCAGTGGGAAAACATTTAAAATATACAGTAAAGCAATAGAAGAATTTGAATCCATTGGTGCCAAATCAAACTATAAGGAATATTTTAGTATCCAAAGTTTACCTGTACTTTCTTTGACAGAAAGACCATTATTAAGATCTATGAGCCTGATTGTACAAGGAAAAGTTTTATTGGTTCTGCAGAAATCCTGACTCAAGAGTGATTCCCTCCTTTTGGAACCTTGGCAGAAATCAAGCATTTCTTCACAACAGCTTCAAGATCTTCATGAAATGCCTCTGTGCACAGGCAAGGTCAATGTGAATGGCAAACACAGGTTTTCATACCTATGAGTTCTATATTTTGGGCATTGAGAGGAACATTTGGACCCTTCAGTCCCATAACATTTAGCTGTATTTATTGATCAAAATAACTGGACAAGACAACATTGCTGAGTTTTTTCCAAATATTTGTCCTAAAAGAACACAATATATTATTTAGTCTGGCATTGATCTTTAAGTATAAAAGCTGAAGTTATCTGAACTCATGCTAATATTGATATCATGGTATCTTTTGAGGGATATATGACTTGCTTTTGAACAATGTAACTGACTTCCCAAACTAGAAGTTTATAACCTCCAAATCCATTAGGAATCAGAGGATTCATAGAACTTCTTAAAAATTTAGACATAAAATTCTAACTATCTCTGTGCCGTTTTCTCAAACCTACAGCTAGCACTAAAACAATTCAGTTAGTGAAACAGAAAACAACAGAAGAGGGAAAAGAGCCCCAAAGAAGCACATGGCTAGCTAGGCTGTTGTTCCACCTGAAACTTATCACCATTAAAATAAGAAAACTGGTGTCCAGGGAATTCACAACATACTAATGATATAATTAAATTTACTTAGCTGGCTTGAAAATACTGCAAGATCCTCATTTGTTTAACTACTTAGAGAGAGCTCTAGAAAGAGAGTGAAAGTACCAGGGTTTGGCCAGGGTTTGCCTCTAAGGTTTGTCAAGTTGCACAACACTGACATATGAGTCAGCAAGGCCTTCACTAAATTTTATTAACTACCAACATGTACTAAAGTGTTAGATATCTAATGTAAGTTTAAATTACTTGATTATTAAATGATAACACTGCCTATTTCATGAAGTGAAGGCAGAATAAGTAAGAAATCCGTTATACGTATCCATAATAATAGTTGCCAGTAGAACCTTACACCAATAGATGAGCACTGTGAGTCTGGGAAAAACCCATACCTACCTTAGCTTGCCAGTTTGTATATGACAGACTGGTGCTGCAGACCAGTAAGAGTTTTTCTATAAATAGGGCTAAAACTATTTTCTGTAATATGAAAAAATAATACTAGTAGAGTCCTGTGTCATACAATTAGCAAATAGGAGGTCCATGTAAATTGAAAATAAATATAAAAACAAGAATATGAACTTTTAGAACACAAGGTAGCAGATCTTAAATATTTCTAACTGGAAAGGAAAATTTCAAAACATCAAAGGTTCAAGTGAAATATTGACTACATTAAAATTAAAATTTCTGTGGGTCAAAAAGCATTCTTTAAAAAAAGAGGAAAAAAGCTCCAAATGAGAAACAATTATGTTAAAACACATTGTATATATAAGATCTGAAAATATACTTTAAATGTCTGCTGTTAAGAGTAGGTTTTCCCTGCCAGTCTGATTCCACCACTGCGCCAGCCCCAGATAACACACAGAGATGCTTTATTAGATATAATTCTGTTGGCCAGTTACTACTTTCATATCAGCTAGCTCTGTCTTAAATATTAACCCATTTTATCTTGCTTTTCTATTGGCCAACAGTGCTTTATTCATTAACCATTATTTGAAAAATATTTACAGAATGACATCTCCCATCAGTCTGCAAACCCGAAGGAATGAAGAAGGACTAAAGAAACAAATGATATTCAACCTCAAGTCAAATACAAGAAGTTATCACAAACCTTTCAGACTTAAGAAGTATAACAAGAAACTTTCTGAGGTTTAGGCGTTTAGATTGCTCATATTCTATAGAGACAATACATTTATACACGTTGGGTAAACACCTTAATATTTCCTAGTGACATGAAATATATATATATATATATATATATATATATATATATATATGTGTGTGTGTGTGTGTGTGTGTGTGTGTGTGTGTGTGTGTGTGTTTTGAGATACCTAGAAGGCACCATCGATATAGTAGAGAACAATGGAAAAGGAACTTGTAAAAGTGAGTTGTAATTTGTGAGATATGGAGGAAAATGTTGAGAGATCAGAGAGAAAAGGAACAATCTTAAGACACACCTTACCTCCTAGTGTCTCAGAAGACAAGAAAGCAAGTTTCTGTTTCTTCCTGCTTATATCCTTTCTCCAAACAGCCATCTTATATCCTGTCTATCTGTACAGACCACAGAGAGGCTTTATTTGTGTAAGCAAGATATCACTATAGGAACTACATACATTTAACAAACTAATTTATAATTCCTTGTATGTTTCCATAATGGAAAAATACAGGGCAAAAAATAAAATAAATAAACTATAGCTAACTATCACCTGTCTTAAGGACCATATAAAAATAA
This sequence comes from Phodopus roborovskii, assembly GCF_943737965.1. Classification (NCBI taxonomy): domain Eukaryota; kingdom Metazoa; phylum Chordata; class Mammalia; order Rodentia; family Cricetidae; genus Phodopus; species Phodopus roborovskii. Next base: position 5,119,446 of record NW_026126417.1, on the reverse strand, counting down.
AATGAATTATAGGAATTAAGTCTTAAACAAGTACCTACAGTCTATTTTCATTTAGGTAAAACTTAAAAATAATCATAACTAAATAATGTCATGGTTCAGGATACACAAATGGGTAGTAATGACCATGAAGAACAAGGAAGAAAGGACTAGCAAATTCAGAATCACAGACTCTTGCAGAGAAGTAAGGAGGGGCACAATGGGATTTGGAGAGGCTCTGTTATATTTTTCAGACTGAGAGCTTGAGCCAAAAAAAAAAAAAAAAACCAAATCATTTTATTTTTCTCTTTAAACTTACATGCATATATTTCAATTATTTCAAGTGCCTGTTTATCCTTATTTGCAGGGCATTAAACATGTATTTCTCTAAACTGTTAGAATTTAAATTAACTTGTCTTTGGCTTCAATAAACTGGTTTAAAGTTCTAATGAACTGTTATCAATGTTGGTCTCAGGGCTGGAAATATGTCTCAGTATGTACTTTTTGCTTTTGTAGAGGGCTCAGGCTCAAGACATACACACAGTACACATGGATTCATGCAGCCAAATAAACACACACACACTACATTTTAAAGAAAAAAAATCTATCGAGCTCTACTTATATTGTTTTTGATCTTATCACTCAATCAAAAAGTCATCATTGAGAATTTAGTTACTGTGTTTGAGTAATCTTTCATCCTGAGATAAAGCAATGCTTATATGTCCTAGTTTAATTGTTTTAAAAATATATGCACTGTGTATCTGTGCTTTATTTGCTATATTCTTATGGACAAATAGATGGAAGATGCCCTAGTGATGGGAGATGTCATTCTGTATATGTTTCTCAGACACACTATGGCCTATGGGCTGAAGATGGAAGATTACAAAAGAACTTTGGGTGACCAGGCAGTGAATTGTCTCTGTCATTTCTAGAGTTTATACTATCCTTCTGTGGTCTTTGAGGGACTTGAAGACAGAGACTTATGGTTACAGTTTTCCTTAGTATTAAAGATAAGTTACTTAGACTTTAGACACACAAAGATATGATAGATGATGGAATATTTTCTTCAAATCTTGCTAAATGTTAATGGACTAAATAGTGTTAACTGTGATTCTTATTTGATAACTGTTATGTGATATATTTTGCTATGTTAAGGTTAAAACCCTTTTTATTTAGACAGAAAAGAGGAGATGATGGGAGATGTCATTCTGTATATGTTTTTCATACTGGTTAATAATAAAGCACTGTTGGCCAATAGGAAAGGAAGATAGGAGGGACTAGGAGACAAGGAGGAAATAGGAAGTAGTAAGGAGGAGCCAAGATGGAGAGTCTGAAGAAAGCAGTATGCCGCCGGCTCCCCGGTAAGAGAAATACATAGATCAGCAGAAATGGGTTAATAATTAAGGCAGAGCTAGCCGATAAGAAACAAGTAACCGGGCCAACAGCATTGTATCAAATATAGAGTCTCTGTGTGTTATTTGGGGGTGGTGTGGCGACGGGACAAGACTGGGCAGCGGCAGGCAGAAAAACCGTACTTGTTACACCCTAGGTTAAACATTTTGTTTTAGTTGCCAGATTTCAGAACCCCTTGAATATCTCATAACCATTGAAGAAGTCCAATGACAATGGTGAAATGACATTCAGTGACCTTGGAACACATATTTTCACCTGAATCTCTCCTTATATTTATTAGGACACTTACTTTACAAAACTCATTTTGGAAATTGACAAAACTAACCAGATAACCAAATGACCAGAATAATGGTCATTTCTTTGACACCTAACATCTGTGTAAGAGCAGTCAGCTTGCTTTTGCTTTTATGAATATCATTTGGTCAGCTTTTAAATAGAAGTTAAGTGAAGAACTACTATCATCTGCATACAGCATTGAAAACAAATATTAAGATCAATTAGAAATTAACACTCGAATTGACATAGGCGTCTAATTGCATTCTTCTATAAGAGGACTGGAAGAAAATGGCAGAAGATTGTTTATAGAGGCACTTTAATGAGAGATTTCTGCTGAAGCATTTCCTAGAATGATCATGAGAATCTTGAAAACATTACACTTTATAAAACATAAAAAGAATAACTGTAAGTAATCAGACAAGAATTATATTGCTTGTAAATTTATCAATGTCTGCATAAAATTATTTTGGCTTCCCCACTGTTTCTCTGGCAACTTGGTAGAAAAGCTTCAGAAGCAGATGGGCCATAGATGCCAAATCATTTCAGATGAAATTGCATTCATATGATGGAAAAGGCAACATGATGTAATTCTTGGCTTGCCATTATAAAGTGGTAATGTATTCAACTTAATTCCCAATGCATATCTAATTATAAGATACTTTCTGTATCAAAAGAGTCTGTAATAGTTTTAATTTCTTTCCAAAATTTGAGATCTGCTATAAAATTGCTCAAAGTCACCAAGTAAGAATAAAAGAATTATCTATCATTTCTGTGAAATATATATTCCACATATATTAGGTGAATAGTTTCTCTTTTGAGAGTTGAAAGTGTCTTGGACACATCACTAATGCCCTGAACTGTATTTTGAATTCTAACAAACAAGAAGGAGAATTATTACAGGGGTGGTACCCTGACCCCAAGAAAAGGGGAAAAGGTTAGTGGCTAAGAGAGAGGGTTGATGGGAAGGGTGTTGTCTTTGCATTTCTGTTTGCTGTGATAAAAACATCATGACCAAAAGAACTTTTGTAGGAAATATTTATTTCCACCTAGAACATCACTGAGGGAAGTCAGGTCAGGAACTGAAGAAACCTGGAGGCAGGAACTGAAGCAGATGTCCTGGAACCCTGAGCCCTGGAGGAGACCTGCTTACTAGCTTGTTCCTTCTTGCTCCTCCACTCCTTTCATTTACCTTTTGTTTTTTTTCTCTTGTCTTCCTCCCCCCACCTAGGACCACCTGCCTAAGTATAGAACCACACACAAATGGACTGGGTGCTCCCACATTAATCATTACTCACCTGAGGTTCCCTGCTGGCAGATGATTCTAGCTCGCATCAACTTGAGAGAAAAAAATATCACTCACAGATGCTTAATTATTAGAAGGACAGCAGGCAGCTTTGTTTTTGTCCCCTTCTGGGCTCTTGAGAGGAAATCAGAGTGCTTCATAAGGATTCTGAATGAGTCAGGAATCTTAACTCTCTCTTTTGATCCTTGACATCAGGGGCAAACAATTTCACTCATGAGCCAGTTTGTTATCTCTATTATAATATGAAGAAACTACTTCAGCCCTTCAGAGATCAAAAGAGTTATTACATGAGAAAATTGAGAAGTGGCTGGTATATGATAGACACCCAATAGATGTTCATAGAAATTGAATGGAATAATTAAAAAAAAAAAACAATTCCTACTTTGTTGTTACCATTCAACGGTTACCATGTTTGCATTATTTCTGTCATCCATTATATAGTCATCTTTTTGATGAGAAATGAGGTTCTTTGATATTTTTGGAAGCAAAAGAAAATGAACATAAAAAAGCAGTGTTTATTGTGACTCTCCAAGCAATCACTTCTCTTGTACATATGGGACTTCCAGATTGGAGGAGAAACAGCTTTGCTTAGTTCTACCTTCTGAGGCCACCCAAGAGATCCATCTGGAACAGTTCATTGGCTTATTTCTCTGGACTGGGTGACAAGAGAAATCTCTCCCACATTTTCTCAGTTGCTTTTCTTGAATACTTTGTTTTTCTATAGTGTAACTCTAAGTAATGGGTCCAAAACATGCAGTATGTGTACCGAAGCTTGTCTGTCCTCATGGACTTTTTCTTTTCTTTTTACTCTGGCAAGGGGTTCCTGAACTTTGTTTTTTTAATTAATTAATTGATTATTCCAAGCCCAATCACGGTTTCCCTCCCTCCTCTTCTCCCAGTCCGCCCCCACCCCCCACCGTTCTCTTCGGAAAAGGGCAGACCTCCCATGTATATCATCAGTCAGTCAACCATAGAATATCAAATTGCTGTGAGACTAGGAACTTCCTCTTCTGTTAAGGATGGACCAGGCAACCCAGTAGGAGGAAAGGCTCCAAAAATCAGATAACAGAGTCAAAGATAACCCCTGCTCCCAATGTTAAGAGCCCCATAAGAAGACCAAGCTACACAACTGCAATTATGTACAGAAGTCCTAGGTCAGTCCCATCCAAGCTTCCTGTTTGGTGGTACAGTCTCTGTGAGACCCTATGAACCCAAGCTATTTGATTCTGTGGGTTTTCTTGTGGTGTTCCTGAACTTTCTCAAAGGGATAAGAATTATTTTCTTGAGTTTTGTCTATAAACAATGACAATGTTTTTAGTTAAATTGACCATTTATAAGTAATTATATTTTTGATGTTAAAAAGTTCACCCCCAAGTTTTGTTGTCTAACATTTTAAAAATCTTGGACACAAGATCACATTTAGTGAAAAATCTTGGATACATGATCACATTTAGTGAAATACTGGTCTTTATTTTTTTTGAATAAAGTAATACCCAGGTAAACATTAGAAGGCAATGTCACATATCATATCAGATACATAGATATGGATTTCTAGATATCTGAGTTCAAATTGCAGAAACACTAAGTTGTCAATATGCATACACAATATCAGGTGCCTAATCAAGAACATGATGATAACAGTATTTTTCTTCCGGTTATTGTAGAAAGCAAAAATGCTATACTCATACAAAACAAAAACCTTTAGTTATTGTGGGGTATTATAATAATAAAAATTGGTATTATCTTTTCATTAATAAGATAAATCTAAATTGCCATTGGATAAGATATTGGGGGGAATGGAAAAGATCTAAAATAAATGAGAAATTAAAAAATATATTTAGATGTGGGCTCACCTATAATTCCAGCACTTGGGAGACTGAGGGAAGATGTTAGCAAATTTAAGGACAGAATGGGATACATGATAAACTCAAAGCTAGCGTTGACTAAATAGTGAGACCCGATAAGAAAAAATTTAACAATCCTCCAAATGTACTTTGTTTTGCATATGGATTTTCTAAGGATTTAAGAAACTTATGCTCATGAACTCTAGCTTATTATTTCCTAAACTTATTGAATATTCTAATGATATAATGAAACACTCATTTACCTTACTACTTTTCCAGTGTGATTCTTTTAAAGGATAATGATTTTAAAGTCACAGTTTAGTTTTATTGCTGTATTGAATTTGCATATTCGTGTGGCTGAGATACCACTTTATTATACTTTTGTTCTTCACTGCAAGTGAAAAATGACAACTTCCATACAAATTTAAATGTGTTCTTACATAGTTTCCTTCTTCAAGATCCATAACTATTTGGCTCTTAAAGTTGATATATTTTAATATAACATGTTCAAGATTTCCATGGTCAAGTTACATAGTAGACACATGATCTCATAAACCCTACTTTTGAATCTTTAATTGTATGAAGACTATGGCTAGTGGAATAGAGGTCAAAATACTTTTTTATAATGTACTTTGGAAACAGTCTGATATCATAGACAGAACTCATGTTTTCAGAGCCTAAGAAATGTATGTGAACTTTATTGATGATAATATTTTAATACAGTAATACAACACTAGTCAATTTCTATTCAAATTCCTTTACTTCTCTAGTTTACAGCATTTAAAATTGCTTTTGTGTCACAGCTATTGAAACTGACCAATTTTTTTATTATTTTAAATTACATCTATTTATTAATTCATTTTATTCTGTGTACACATGGAAATTAGAGGACAACCTGTGGGGTTAGTTCTCTTCCTCCACCACATGGATTCCAGGGTTTGAACTCAAGTAGTCAAATTTGTTGAGAAGTACCTTTACTCACCAAGCTATCTTGTAAACCCTCTAACTCACTTTTAGAGATGGGGATATCTTATTGAATCTGATGCTTATTGATTCAGCAAGGCTGGAAACTGACCAAATTCTTGAGCTATATAAATCATATGCTCTGTTTTACATTCTATGTAAAACATAATTTCTTAGGTAGTAAAGGCTCCTTCCTTTTCCTTTTTCAAAATTTCCTGCTTTTTTCCTTTTTATTAATTATTTTTTTCATTTATTTTACCTCCTGACCACAGTTTACCATCCCTTCTCTCCTTCTGTTCCCTCCCCTCCTGAATCCCCTCTGCACTCTAACTACCCCTCTGTTCATGTTCAGAAAGAGGCAGGTCACCCATGAGTGTCAACAAAGCATGAAATATCAAGTTGACAGAGGGCTAAGCTCTTCCCTCTGTATTAAGGTTGGGCTAGGCAACCCAACATGAGGAATAGTTTCCCAAAAGCCAGTTCAAGCATTAGGGACAGGCCCTGATCCCACTGCTACATCAAGCTACACAACTGTTATAGATATGTAGAATGTGTAGGTCACTCCCATGCAGTCTTCCTAGCTGCTGGTCCAGAGTCTGTGAGCTACTATGAACATAGATTAGTTGTTTCAGTGGGCTCCCTTGTGATGACCTTGACACCTCCCCCCCCACCCCCCGCTCATAAAATCATTCTTTTCCCTTTAACTGGATTCCTGGATCTTGGCCCCGTGTTTGGCTATAGATTTCTGCATCTGTTTCCGTCAGTCATGGATGAAGGCTCTATGATGACAATTAGGGTAGTCACCAGTTTGATTACAGGAGAGGGCCAGTTCAGGCACTCTCTCCACTATTGCTAGGGGCCTTAGCTGCAGTCATTCTTGTGGATTCCTGGGGATTTTCTTGGCACCAAGTTTCTCCCTGACCCTGAAATACACCCACCCCAAACAATTTCATTATCCTTATCCCACCCCCAACCTGAGACCTCATGTTCCCATTGCTACTCCCTCCCTCATCACCCCCAGTTTACCCAGGAGATCTCTATTTCTTTCCCTTTCCAGGGAAATCAATGTATCCCTTTTTGGGCCCTCCTTGTTTCCTAGCCTCTCTGGGGCTGTAGATTGTAGCATGGATATCATTTACTTTATAACTAATATTGACTTAGGAGTGAGTACATACCATGTTTGTCTTTCTGGGTCTGAGTTACCTCATGAAAATGGGATGCTTCTGTAAGACAAAGGACTCAATGAGACAAAACAGCGCCTACAGAATGGGAAAAGATCTTTGCCAACCCCATAGCTGACATATCTGACAGAGGGCTGATCTCCAAAATATATAAAGAACTCAAGAAACTAGACATCAAAATATCAAATAATCCAATTTAAAAATAGGATACTGATCTAAACAGAACTCTCAACAGAAGAATCTCAAATGTCTGAAATACACTTAAAGATTAATTCATCCTTAGCCATCAGGGAAAAGAAAAAAACAAAAAACAAAAAACAAAAAACAAAAAAAAAAAAAAAAAAAAAAAACCAAGGGAGCAGGGGACTCAAACATATCATCTTAGACATGTCAGAATGGCTAAGATAAAAAACACAAATGACAGCTTATGTTGGATAGAATGTGGAGTAAGGTAAGAGTGAAAACTTGTACAGCCACTTTGGAAATCACTATAGGGGTATGGGGGTTTCTCAGAAAATTGGGAATCAACCTACCTCAAGAGCCAGCAATATCACTCCTCGGGTATATACACAAAGAATACTCAATCATATCACAAGAATACTTGCTCAACTATATTTATAGCAGCTTTATTTGTAATAGCCAGAACCTGGAAATAACCTAGATGCTCATCAACTGAGGATGGATAAAGCAAATGTGGTACATTCACATAATGTAGTATTACTCAGCTGGAAAAAGAAACGACATGATGAAATTTGCAGGCAAATAGGTAGAACTAGAAAAATCATCCTGAGTTAGGCCATTATTTGAAATGTATTATTAAAAGGCTGTCTATGCCAGACTTTGTTGACTCCCCAAAGAAGGCCTTACTCCCTCTGAGGAATGGATGGGTGATGGAATTGGGGAGGTGGGGGGCAGAAGAAGAGGAGGGAGGGGGAACTGGGTTGGTATGTAAAATGAAAAATAAACTTTTAGAAGAAAAATCTGCCTATTTTATGTATTGTGAGATGGTAAGTTATTAGATTATACCATCAAACAGCATCAATCTTATAATTAAACACTGAATATTGAGATAGATGTATAAATATTATTTTAATTTCCCATACAGTTATAGTCATTTTTGTTTCAGTGTGTTTGGATTAAAACAAGAGATAACCAGGCAGCTATCCACATGCTATGAACTAGAACTTGATGAGACAAACTGTTACTAAATAAATTATTTTAATGACTACATAGCATTAAGTTAAACTGGATAATACAGTAAATCCTGTTAACAAAAAGCAGCTCAGACAATAATCATATTTGCAATTGATACATATTTTCCAGGCAAGCTATAATGTTTTCACTTTAAGGACTATTGAAAAATATTTGAAGACTAAACTCCAAACATCTGTAACATGTCTCATGTCAAACTCCCCTAATTGCCTGTGGTTATTTTGAAATCTTGTTAGGCATTCTCAGTGTAACAGCATGGATGGCACGAAATGTTTTCTTGGCAGAAGAGATCAAGATCTGGGTCTCAAATAACGTCTGATATAGTCTATTTCATTGACTTTGGAAAACTTAATTCGCTTCTCTACAACCTACATTTTTCTAACATGAAGTAAAAGTGAGAATATAACTTTTTAAGCTTTCTTATTTCCAATATTACCTATTAGAACTCCAAAAATAAAGATATTATCTTGCTTCTACAATTTCCAGTGATGAAGTAAATGATTGCTTACTTAGTTTATAAAAGAGATTATGACCCCAAGGTGACTCTTTCTGGTCTTAGACATGAAAAATACTTCAAGGACTTCAGTGAATCAAGACACGCTATTTTCAGAAAGGACCCAGCTTAATCCAGTCAGCTCTGTGGTTTCTGGTTATGCTTGCAGCTTATGACTTTGGGATCCACCATATGAACATGGAGGATCAGCAAATTGGTCACAGTTCTTATGATGTTTGAGGAGCTGGATTGGGAAGAAATGTGAACACCAGAACAGCACTTTTTTTTTTTTAAATACTGTATTTTGCTAAAACTTATCAATCCAAGAAATTTTACAAAATCAACAATGACATGTGGCAATTTTGAGTAGATGCCTGTGGAAAGATCATATAAAGCAGGTAGAATGCGTATCTAAAAATATTAAGGTTATCTTTTGGATTTTTAATGCAAGAGAATTATACTTAATTAGGCAAATTATCTTCAGCATAGTCACATCACTTTGGCCCATGTCCTCCTGATTACATCTTATTTGAAATTCTGTTGCAGAGACATTTCTACACCTTGATTCTTTTCTAGTTTGGCTTTGTTGTAAAGCAAACATCACTTAAAAAAAAAAAAAAAAAAAAGCAAAAGCCGGGCTGTGGTGGCATATGGCTTTAATCCCAGCACTCGGAAGCAGAAGCAGGCAGATCTCTGTGAGTTCAAGACCAGCCTGGTCTACAAGAGCTAGTTCCAGGGCAGGCACCAAAACCACAGAGAAACCCTGTCTTGGAAAAAAAAATAAAAAAACAAAAATACCAAAACAAAAATAAACAAAAAAAAACAAAAAACAAAAAACAAAACAAAACCCCAAACAACAACAAAAACCATTTATACCGTTAAGTAACTCCTGTAAGTGTATGACTTACTAGAAAGAGCAATCATTTAGTCTGAGAATTGGGTGAGTTTTGTCAACTGAAAAGTTAGTAAGAATTTTTCTTTCTAAAATAATCACATAAAAGTTCTAAGATTTAGTAGTTATTATCTGCACTTCTACCTCTACACATGAGAACTCAGCATAAATTATGCAGCGTAAAATAAGCAGTGAAGGATTATTAAGATTAATCACAGCTAGTTTAAATGATTACATTTTTATTTTTGAAAACATATGCAAAATTTACAAGAGGCAAATGTCAGAGATACATTACACAATGATTTTATCTTGCAAATGTATGGCTGAACAAAGAAGCTGAGTGATAAAATAGAGTAATTTTAATTTTTAGTGTTAGTACATTTACTTATTTATGAGTGTTTGTAAATGTTCATATGCATAGTGTCACTCCATACATAAGAAGGCCTGAGGACAACTTGTTCTAGTCAGTTCTCCATGTGGGTCATGGGGATTGAATTCAGGATATCAGACTTGGCCACAAGCATACTTACAAGCTGCACCATCTCTATGGTCCTAAAAATTTGATTTTATATTATAAATTTTATGCAAAAATATAACAATTTATTAATAAATAGTAACAATGCAATATCGCGGTAAATAAGGATCAGGATAAACAAATAGGCCGAATAGATGTTTATTCAGGGAGAAATAACTTACAACCTAGACAGATGAACACCAGGAAATTCAACCCGATCCTCTCCTAGAGCCTTTCCTGGCCCCCTCCGACCTCCTTCCACAGTTCACTTCCGCCCATGGCTCCACCCCCCAATGGGTGTGGTCAGTGCCAGAGAAGGACTATCTCACTACAATGCAATGATTGTTTTATACAAACATCATCATATTGCCTGTGAATGTTTGCATCTACTTAAATTCATTTTCTGTATACTAGAGCTGCCTAAGTTTAATAGTGTACTGTACTAAGCAAATGGAATATGTATAGAAGAGTAAATTTTTACTCACAAGTCAAAATGATTTTTTAACTTATGATTCTTCCTATGAACAGAGCCACCAGCTGTGATCCAAATACATTATCCTGTGGGGGCATTTCTCATTTAATACACCACATTCTGAAGAAATTTCAGGACAGAAGTAGTTGGCAACCCTGACAGCAATGCACAAGGTTTTGTTTCCCTTAATCCTATTATTGTTGCATTCATTGTTTATTCTCTCATGTTGTTGTGTTGTCCTGTACTCCAGCTTCCTTTGTTTTTACTTTGTTTATCACTACTTAATTTTAAGCAGCTTTAACTCTTTCTAAAGCAAAAACTGAATGTAAATAAATAATTGGAGCAAAATTATGCATGTATAGTAGCCTATGTGAGGAAACTAAGGTTATTTAGTTTGACTTTGGGGCAGACTCCATGTCCTAAGCACACATCTGCCAGGACACTCATCACATCCCTTTTCTCCATGAGCTATAATCACATCTTCTCAGAAGAGCATCTCTAGGCTCCTCTCATCCACTTCAGGGTTCCTAGCCATCCAATGAAAAATTGTATCATAGACAACTATTACTCAGTTGAGAAGGCACAGCAAGGTGCTAATTGTATCCACACGCTACATAGCACAGTTTTATAGTAACGAAGGCATCAACATTCCCATCTCTTAAATGAGTTCACCCTCTTCTTCCATGCCTCTTCTGGTGCCTGGAGTCATCATCATTCTTGAACTAAGCTATTCCATGATGTCTGGAAGTATTCACATGTGAACCAGGTGTGGGAAATGGAGACATTTCAAGTTTCCATAATAATTACCTTTGTTCTCCTTCTCCAGTTTGAAAACTTTTTTACTTAAAACCCTGAATGAGGGTTATTTAATCTCAAACATCTCTGAAATTAAAAAAAAAAATCTTAGTTTGCGAGATTATACTTAAAAATAGAAATCATTTTCATTGACCTTATTTTTTTAATAACAAATTTATTTAGGGGTCAAGGTTTTGTTTTACATGAGGGAACACCATGCTGACATAATTAAAGTTGGCTCTAAGAAAAGAAAACAGTGAGTTGAATAGTTTTATTGATTCAGCTCTTTGTGAATGGATTTGAGCAATTGTCAGACCAGCCTACTGGGATAGACACAGCTTCAGCTGTGCTGTTATTTCATAGATTAGAGAATTATGGTGGAAAGATCTAGAGCTGCCCAAGATTGGGAAAGTTGGGCCACAGACTATTTTTATTTATTATTTTTTCTTATTTTACATATTGATCCCAGTTCCCTCTCCCTTGCTCCTTCCCTCCCTCCCTTCCTTCTTCCCTCCTATGCTTCCCCAACAGCCCTCCAGTCCCATTCCCCCATTCCACAAGGGGGGGGGGTGATGCCTTCCAGGAGGGATCAACAAAATCTGTCAAGTTATTTGGAGTAGGATCTAGGTCCTCCTTCTTGCCTCTAGGCTAAGGGATTCCCTTTGGGAATGTACTCCCAAAGTCCTTTCCTGCACCAGGGATACATCCTGGTTCCACTGTCAGAGGTTCCTTAGAATGCCCAGGCCTTCTAACTGAGACCCATGTTCAGGGGCCTGAGTTGGTATAATGTTGGTTTCCCAGCTGTCAGTATGGGGGTCCATGAACTCCCCCTTGTTCAGGTCAGCTGTCTCTGTGGGTTTCTGTTGCCTGGTCTTGAACCCATTTGAGACTGATGACTAACTTATATGCCATCATATTTTTATTTTTTAAATGTAAATTCCAAACCACACTCATAGGAAACTCACATCACAGGTTGCACTGTTCTATTTTCTGTCTTCTATGAAAACACCAAAATGTTTAGACTAAAGTTGAATGTTTCCTTCTCTGGCACTAGCTATACTCTGTCTCACAAATGTCTCTGCCACCTGTTCCTTCCTTCTGTCACTTTATTATGACCAGACAGCCATTGCCTTGTTTCCTCAGGTCTTAGTTGGAGTAAACTTGGTCACCTTGCTATGCATTTTGTAAGATTTCAATAGGAATTTCCAGCAGAAGAACATACACAGTCATGATCTCTCCTGCTGTGCTATCTACAATGATTTCACTATACACAAAAAGCTCAAATTTCTTATGTTGCAAACATGTCTCTCAATTATTGTTAATCTAAGAGTACTTTCTTTTACACTATACATTTCCAGACTATTGTTTTTGTAACATTTGACACATTATACTTGCCACTTTCCAAAAGGATCGTGTAGTTCACAGCTCCTGGGTCAAGGTACTCAAGCCATTCCTAAACTTCATTTAAATTTTTTCTAGTTCAAATATACCTCAAGTGAGAAAAGCTTCTGTTTTTTTCCAACTCAAATTTGTACTCCAGTAATTCCCCATGACTTTTGGCTTTGTTTCTACTCATACCCTCACTAGACTCTATGTCTGTCTACTCTATTTGACTACAAGTCCTGGAGGTTTTATTTGTATTACCATTGTTTATCTGCATTTCAGTGCTTGGCAAATTAGTACTTATGTAATAATCACCAACTTAGGTTATTTGAGGACCTCAGGAATTTGAGTTAATAGTTAGTATTTTTATTAAATATTTTATTAAATATTTTTATTAAAATGTTAAATATTTTCTGAAAGGAATAATATGACCAAGTACATTTTCTCCTAATTATGACCAAATTACTAAAACTAAAAGACATAGATAGCAATGTTCTGTGAGACTAAAAGGCAAAGTTTGATGCTTATGGCTTTTTTGTTAGCTAACAAGAGACAACACACCCTAAAAAGGAACATTTAGGCTTTCAGAGTAAATTCTGTGTACATAAGAAGGGTGAAAGGAATTTAAAAAAAAAAAAAAAGCAAGCTAGTCCTTTATCAGGCATTTTAGCCTGCATTTATATTTAGCCGTTCTATCCTCATAAGAGTTCCTTTCTTTCTTCCTCCCTTCTTCCTTCCCTCCCTGCCTTCCTTCTTTCACAATAGAGCTATGACAGTTCAGAGAATTTTAGTGAATTTGAACTCAGGAACTTCTTTACACTATAGGCTATTGTGTTTCCTGATACATTTATATGAACAAGATGGGCAAGATATGCATGAACATATGTATGTATAAAAACATCATAGTAAAATCCACTACTTTGCCTGGTAACTTTAAAAGTAAGAGACAAACAGGAGAGAGAGAGAGAGAGAGAGAGGGAGGAGAGAGAGAGAGAGAGAGAGAGAGAGAGAGAGAGAGAGAGAGAGAGACAAGGGAGAGAGACCAAAAAATTTCCATTTTACTTATGATTTGCCCTTCTTTTTTTCAAGAAAGGAGGTGTATTTATGATAAGTAGAAATGTACCTCAAATCAGACTTCAAACACAGGACCTGTTGGACGGTGCCATGAAAAGCCCTGTAGCTTGACGTGTCTAGAAGCAAAGCAGAGGGGTTGGACGATGAAGAAAGAGAGGGAAAGTTTTATATAATCACTTTATTTTAATTGACCAAATTATGATATGGAAGTTGGTCTTACATCTTTAAGACATAAATCTGAGTAGGACATGCTGTGTTGGGAAAAACTAGTAGCAATGTGCTGAGTGTTTATGGACAAAAGAACTTAGTGACAGCGCTAATTACCAACAGCATTTAGTGAGCAAGAACACGAGGCGGTGGCCCAGGAGAGGACACTGGGGTGCAGATAAACCCATCAGACAGCAAGTTTTTCTGTCTGCTCTGTCTTTAAGCTCTAGCCACCATCCTTAAAAAGTCCAGTACTTGTCTATGGAGACGAAATCCCATTGGAATCATGGGAAATTCAGAAGGACCTTGTGATCAAGAGCGAGGAGGATCATGATCTGCGTAAAGGGGAAATCTTTTGAAAATGTTGGCTTTCCAGTGCAGGTTCCTGGGGCTACTTATTACTTTGAATTTTTCATCCAGTCTTTCTTGTGATTTCCACTGAACACATTTTATTAGGTGCAATAGCTGGATCCTGCTGTCTTTTTCTTAGGTCGGGAGTCAGCTTATGAATGAGGGCAATTCAACCTCTACAGCATGGCTGGGACAAAATAAATCTAATGAATTCAGGCTGTGAGGAAAAAGCTGTTCTGGGGCATTTGCACTGGGAACAGAGAAGAAAGAAGACAGTCAGCTGCTACCTGGCAGCCGTCTGGAGCCAGGGTGTCGTCTGGGCTTGGGTTTCCTGCTGGAGTCAAGCAGGCCCTCTGTTACATAAGGCCTTGGTGGCTGCTCCAAGGCAAAGCCACTGTCTGGGACACACCCAGGTCTGCTCTCAGGAGCCCTGGTTAATTTTATCAAACCACTCCTGTTGTCATGCCTTCCAATTAATGAATCTGACCACGACCTTTCCCTAGGCATTCTGCTGCAAAAAGAGAGACAGAACTACTATGAGATTTAGTTTCATCAGGAATTGCAATGTTCTTGCAGGTGAACTGCCTAGATAAATCAGGAGGAAACATCAATCAGTACAAAAAGTAGTTAACACCAAGGTCCAGAATTCCAGAAAAGCATCACCTGCATTCTTCTTAGGAGAGCAATGCAAATGCTACTTAATATTTATTAGCCAAAGCCATAAATGTGAGCTATTAATATAATATTGGACTGCTGAAGTGAGAGGCAAGATATTTAGTAATGGCACAAAGCATAACTAATCAACTCAAATGAATGACAGCAATGAATAAGGCTTTGGTCTACATAGTGAGTACTCATGGACAATCAGACCTGTCATTAAGGTTTAATGTACTCAGTCTTACATCATTGTACTGATAGGTGTTGGTCAAATATTCACTCTGAGTATATCACTTAAGTGAACTTTAAAACAACAGTACGACATACAAAAGTGACTTGTACTTTGCAGAAGAAAACATTTATGGCGAAACTATTTGCTTTGTAGAATGTCTCAAAGTAAATGTCAAGAGCAGCAGTTGGTCACCTCTCAACTCCCTAACATCACTGTTGTCTCTATTAAACTATTTATAATGATGGATAAAACTAGCAAAAGTTTAACCTGGGAGATGCAGGCTGTGTGTGTGGGGGGGGGAGGGGTTGGGGAGTGGGATGCCCTCCTTTGTTCTTGTCCACATGGTGAATTTTCTTATTTATTCTACACACTCAACTAAGGACATAGAAATAACAGAAATGCAAACCTATTCCTATCAGCACAGTTGAGAGCATGGAGTCTCTTACAGTGCTAATTCATTTCATATGTATTCACACAGTATGAACTACGTGTTAGCCTTACAGATCAATCTTGAAGTCTATTTCACATGGAACTGATCTCCTTGAAGCAGTTTTTGTACTTATTTTTTTATATTTCCTTGCTTGACTGTGTCAAGCCCTTTCCCAGTTATAGCCAAGAGCAACATGAAGACTTTGAAGGAGGGTTTACAACCTTGTTTTTCTTTTTACTAATATAGCACACTGTTCTCATCACCAGCCCAATTTGGCTATTGACATGGTGACAAGCTGGAATGTTCACTCACAGATCCAACAGTAAAAGAAAGCAACAAAACAAAACAAAAAGGACAAATCGTTCAGAACAAGTAGGTTTTTTTTCCAGAGAAGTCTACAAAAAGAATCGAATTCTTTCAGTGCTCTAAGAAGTATTTATCATCATAGAACAAGTGTAGGCTTTATTTTTAATTGTTAGGAAAACATGGGAGGCACCTATAGTTGACTCTGTCTTTCTTCCCCTTAGTCTTTTTAATAGTATGTCCTTGATATCTTCCAGGTAGATACAACTTTTAGCAGAAAACACATGTGAATTTTAATCCTTTAACTCTTTCATCACATGAATGCTCCTACTCCCTATACATTCATTCTTTCTCTATATTGAGAAGCTTCAAATGTCCACCTCTGAGTTCTTTATACATCATTGTGAGCAAGTTGGCCACCATCCTGTAGAACACTAGAGAATTCTCCTTCGGTTGAGTGATGAGCAAAGGGGTCAAAAGACCAGGCTGCAGAAAACCACAGAGATAGCTCACCTGAACAAGGGGGGAGCTCATGGACCCCCAGACTGATAGCTGGGAATCCAGCATTGGATGGACTCAGATCCCCCCGGCAATGGGTCTCAGTTAGGAGGCCTGGGCAGTCTAAGGGATCTCTTGACAGTGGAACCAGGATGTATCCCTGGTGCAGGAAAGGACTTTGGGAGCATATTCCCCATGGAGGGATACTCCCTTAACCTAGAGACAGGCAGGAGGGCCTAGGCCCTACTCCAAATGACAGATTTTGATGATCCCTCCTGGAAGGCCTCACACTACCTATGGAGTGGGTGGGGAGTGGGGTGGGAGAGAGGTTTGTCGGGGGACATTGGAGGATGGGAAGGAGAGGGAACTAGGATCTATATGTAAAATAAGAAAAAAAAGAAAATGTATTTTATTATATTTCATATTGTTTTTAAAGTGTCCTTCACTATTTGTACAGCAATAAAATTCACATATTAAATAGAATTATAATAAGATAATTCATTATAGTTTTAAACAGAAGGAAAAAAGAGGAAAGGTTTAAGTTACAGAACCCTTCCCCACAGAACAAATTTCTCTTTAATTTAATTTTTTCTAAGTGAGTCAAGATTTCAAATGTATTCAGTGACTAGCCATGTCAAATTCCTAGTTTGTTAATGGTCAATGAAATTAAAAAGAAAGCTCAATTTTCACAGTCATGGCCTCAAAGGAAGAACACATGTTGAACTATTTAGAATGCAAAAATGACTATTGCTACATCAATACCCCAGAAGTTGATCTCACAGATTTATCCCAAAGAAAGAAAAAACTTAATAGAGCTGAAATTCAAATAAAAATAAATTTATATTCTCTTTTAGAAATCATGTTTCCTTTCAATTGGTTATTACCTTAAAACATGAGTCACTGGAAACATACATAAAAATAACATTATACAGATTTATCATATTTATGTATGTAGAAATATGTATGTATATACCTATAAATATGCAGGTGTGTAACAATGACTACTGAAAAAGAGTCCATGAATCTGAAAGACAGCAAGGAAGGGGGAAGGGAATATAGGAGAGTTTGGCGGAAAGAAGGAGTACTGGGAAAAGATGTAATTATAATCTCAAAAAATAAAAGAATTAATGTGAAAAAATTAAAAAGTTTCTCTTTCTCTCACACACACATACACACGCACGCACACACACATACACACACACACAAAGTGTCATGCGGACTTGCTAAAATTTATACTGAATGATTATTTATTGCTTACCCAAAATTCAAATTTAGTTAAGTATTCTAGTAAAATAGATTTCCTCCTATTTGATAATACTTTTGCTTTATAGTTCTACACACACCTGAAATTTATCTTGTGCTAATAGTCATTCTTTCTAGGTACATCAAATGATAAAAAGTCAAGATGTGCCAGTCAGTTGTGAAACACCTTTAATCCTAGCACTCAGCAGCCAGATGCAGACAGATTTCTGTGAGTTTGAGGCTAGCCTGGTCTATAGAGTGAGTTCTATGACAGCTAAGACTATCAAGAGAAACCCTGTCTCAAAAACCAAAACAAAAATGGTAAGAGGTTTCAGGCATGATGTCAGACAGTGTTGAAGACCATAGTGTGATGGGATTACAAGGAGGGAATACAAATTCACTGACAATTGTTTTCTTTCTTTTTTTCTTTTTTCATTTTTATTTTACATATCAATCCCAATTCCCTTTCCCTCTCTCTTTTCCTCCCTCTGTCCCACTTTCCCTCTCTCCCATCTGCTCATGCCTCCCAACCACCTTCCTCTCCCATCCCCCATGACTCCACATGTAGGGTGATGCCATCCAGGAGGGGTCATGTAAATCTGTCAAGTCATTTGAAGTAGGGACTAGGACTTCTTTCCTGTCTCTAGGTTAAGGTACTATCACTCCATGGGGGATGTGCCCTCAAAATCCTTTTGTGCACCAGGAATACATCCTGGTTCCACTGTCTGAGGTCCCTTAGACTGCTCAGGCCTTCTAGCTGAGACCCATGTTCAGGGGGCCTGAGTCAGTCCCATGCTGGATTCCCAGCTATCATTCTGGGAGCCCGTTAGCTCCTCCTTGTTCAGGTCAACTGTCTATGTGTTTCTGCAGCATGGTCTTGTCCTCCCTCTCCACATTTGGATTCTAGTTCGACTCAGTGTTTAGTTGTGGGTATTTGCTTCTGTTTCTAATAGGTACTAGATGAGGGCTCCATGATGATGGATAAGTTAGTCATTGATCTCATTATCAGGGAAGGACATTTATGGTAGCCTTTACATTGTTGCTCAAATTGTTAGTCGGAGTCAGTCTTGTAGGTCTCTGGACATTTCTTTAGGTTCACTTTTCTCTGAACCTAAATCCTATAATGACTCCCTCTTTTATGTTCTCTCTCTCCCCCTCTCTCTTCTGCCTTCTATTCCTATCCTGACTCAATCTTCTTAGACCCACGTGCTTTCCTCTCCTCCCCTTCTCTTTCTTCTAATTCCCTGTCCACTCACTGCTCCCCCCCCCATGTGCTCTGGAGAACTTGTTCCTTCCCACTTCTGTGAGGGACCTTATATGAATCTCTTAGAATCCACCTTGTATCCTAGTTTCACTGGCGTTGTGAATTATAGACTGGTGATCCTATGCTCTAGGTCTAAAATCTATATATGAGTGAGTACATACCAAGATCCTCTCTTAGTGACTGGATTACCTTATTCAGGATGGTTTCTTCAAGTTCCATCCACTTGCCTGCACATTTCAAGATTCCATTGTATTTTTCCACAGAGCAGTATTCCATTGTGTAGCTGTGCCACATCTTTATCCATTCTTCAGTTGAGGGGCGTCTAGGTTTCTTCCCCCGACAATTGTTCTTATGGTTTACGTCATTTATGGAGCAAATACTGATAGTTTGTTACAGAAGATATTTATTATCTTGTCCATATGACCAACTCATGATTGACAACAAACCTTATTTTACTATGAAGTTTATATTTTGTAACTAGATTAACCTTTACTTTTAACACAAGTCAGTTATAAACATATAATGATAAACACTATCGTTATAGTAAAAGTAACAGCAGTCCTGTTGTAATAATAGCAGTTTTATCAGACATTCATTTTAGGATAGGTCATTTACATTGTTTTGAAACAGTTATCTCTTCCAGTAAAATGAACGTCATCACAAAAAATTTAAAACTTGCCCAAGTAGGGAACAACAGATAAATGAGAAACACAGTGTCACTGGATTAAGGGTTGATGTCAGTCACTATTATTTGGCTCTGTTTATGAACATTATCTTCCCACTGGGATAATGACTTAAAGTGTCTACTTTTCCTTATTGAAACACAGCCCTGGAGTGAGTCACATAACTAAGGTTCAAAACAGTACCTTTGTTTTTACTTAGTGGTACTTTTGGTAAATTGTTAGGGCTATTTTTGTTTCTGTACCTCTTAAGTATGATGACAATACAAATTTAACAAAGTTCATATGTAAAATGGACTGCATTTTATGCAAGGACTTGACATTTAGAATTCAAGAAATAGTGTTATTGTTATACATCTTTGTGTCAATGCAAACTGGATTATTTGTGGCTTACTTTTTCTTTTAGAACTGGGGTGGCTCACATCTGTAATCTCAGCACTCAGGAAACTTAAGCATAAAAAATAATAATAAGATATCTTATTGTTAACATATAGACAAAAAATTTGTTTTATCTTATGATCATCATATCACTATGACATTTTGTGTGCATTCAACATATACTTCATTGAAAACTTCAAGTTACTAGAAATAGAAAGCTAAGCATTCTTCATTGTATTGTAGTTGAAAAGCATCATGTTATTTTAGACTTGGTTTTTTTTTTGAGAATTTCTTTTTTAATTTTATTTACTATTTTATTTTACAGGTCGATACCAGTTCCCTCTCCCTCCCTTCCTCTCTAACTCCCTCCCTCCCTTTTACCCTTTCTGCCCCTTCACATGCCCCCTGACCCCCCTCCCCTCCCATCTCCCCATTCCAATTCTACATGTAATGCAATGCCATCCAGGTGGGGTCATGTAAATCTGTCAAGTCATTTGAAGTAGGGACTGGGACTTATCTCCTGTCTCTAGGTTAAGGCAGTATCCCTCCAAGGGGGATGTGTCTGCAAGGTCCTTTTGTGCACCAGGAATACATCCTGGTTCCACTGTCTGTGGTCCCTTAGACTGCTCAGTTCTTCTAGCTAAGACCCATATTCAGGGGGTCTGAGTCAGTCCCATGCTGGATCCCAGCTATCAGTCTGGGGGCCCGTTAGCTCCTTCTTATTCAGGTCAGCTGTCTCTATGTGTTATGGCAACCTGGTCTTGTCCTCTCCCTCTGCATCTAGATTCTAGTTCAACTCAGTGTTTAGTTGTGCGTGTGTGCTTCTGTTTCCAACAAGTACTAGATGAGGGCTTCATGATGATGGATAAGTTAGTTGTTGATCTCACTATCTGGAAAGGGCAGTTATGGTAGCCTTTCCATGGTTGCTCAAATTGTTAGTTGGCGGCAGGCTTGTAGGTCTCTAGACCTTTCTTTAGGTTCAGTTTTCTCTTCAAACCAATAATGGTTCCCTCTTTTATGTTCATTCTCTCTCTCTCTCTCTCTCTCTCTCTCTCTCTCTCTCTCTCTCTCTCTCTCCTGCCTTCTATTCCTTTCCTGACTCAATCTTCTTAGACCCACGTGCTTTCCTCTCCTCCCCTCTCTTTCTCCTACTTCTCTCCCCATTCACTGTCTCCCACATCCCATGTGCTCTAGGGGACTTGTTCCTTCCCCCTTCTGTGAGGGACCTTATATGAATCTCTTAGAATATACCTGGTATCTTAGTTACTCTGGTGGTGTGAATTATAGGCTGGTGATCCTATGCTCTAGGTCTAAAATCCATATATGAGCGAGTACAAAACATGTTCCTCTTTTGTGAATGGGTTCCTCATTCAGGATGGTTTCTTCAAGTGCCATCCACTTGCCTGTGAATTTCAAGTTTCCATTATTTTTTTCTGCAGAATAGTATTCCATTGTGTAGATGTGCCACATCTTCTTTATCCATTTTTCAGTTGAGGGGCTTCTAGGTTGCTTCCAGGTTCTTGCTATTACAAATAATGCTATTATGAACATAGTTGAGTACATGTCTTTGTTGCATGGATGTGGATCATTTGTGTATATGCCTAAGAGGGGGATTGCTGGGTCTTGTGGTAGACTGATTGCTATTTTTCTGAGGAACAGCCATATTGATCTCTAAAATGGCTGTATAAGTTTGCACTCCCACCAGCAGTGGAGGAGTGTTCCCCCTTTCTCCACATCCTCTTCAGCATGAGTTATCATTGGTGTTTCTAATTTTAGCCATTCTGGCAGGAGTAAGGTGGTATCTCAAAGTTGTTTTGATTTGCATTTCCCTAATAGCTAAGGATGTTGAGCACTTTCTTAAGTGTCTTTCAGCCTTTTTGATTTCCTCTATTGAGAATTCTTTCTTCAGTTCTGTACCCCATTTTTTAATAGGGTTATTTGGTGTTTTATTGACTAGTTTCTTGAGTTCTTTGTATATTTTGGAGATCAGCCCTTTGTCAGATGTAGTATTGGTGAAAATGTTTTCCCAGTCTGTGGGCTGCTGTTTGATCTTGTCCACTGTGTCCTTTGCCATACAGAAGCTCCTAAGTTTGAGGAGGTTCCATTTATTAATTATTGATCTCAGTGTCTGTGTTCCTGGAGTTATATTCAGGAAGAAGTCTCCTATACCAATTTGTTCAAAGGTAGCTCCTACTTTCTCTTCTAAGAGGTTCAATGTGGCTCGATTGATGTTGAGGTGTTTGATCCATTTGGACTAGAGTTTTGTGCATGGCGACAGACATGGGTCTATCTGCAGTCTTCTACACACCATCATCCAATTGTGCCAGCACCATTTGTTGAAGATGATTTCCTTACCCCCATTGTATTCTTTTAGCTGTTTTGTCAAAAATCAGATGATCAGATGGTCATAGGTGTGTGGGTGATTATCAGGATTTTCAATTTGATTCCATTGGTCCTCCTGACTATTTTTGTGCCAATACCAGGCTGTTTTCATAACTATAGCTCTGTAGTATAACTTAAAGTCAGGGATGGTGATGCCTCCTGAAGTTCTTTTATTGTATAGGGTTGTTTTGGCTATCCTGGGTCTTTTGTTTTTCCATACCAAGTTGATTATTATCCTTTCAAGGTCAGTGAAGAATTGTTCTGGGATTTTAATGGGGATTGCTTTGAATCTGTACATTGCTTACAATATTTATCCTACCTATCCAAGATCATGGAAGATCTTTCCATTTTTTTTTTTGTGTCTTCTTTAATTTCTTTCTTTAGCACTACAAAGTTCTTATTATATAGGTCTTTCATTTGTTGGTAAGCATTACCCCAAGATACTTTATATTGTTTGTGGATATTGTAAAGGGTGATGTTTCTCTGATTTTTTTCTCAGCCTCTTTGTCATCTGAATAAGTAGGGCTACTTATTCTTTTGAGTTTATCTTGTATCCTGCTAGTTTGCTAAAGGTGTTTATCAGCTTTAGGAGTTCCCTGGTAGAGTTTATTGAATCATTTATGTAAACTATCATATCATCTGCAAATAGAGACAGTTTGACTTCTTCCCTTCCAATTTGGATCCCCTTGATCTCCTTTTTGTTGTCTTATAGCGTTAGGTTGAACTTCAAGGACAATATTGAAGAGATATGGAGAGAGAGGTCAGACTTGTCTTGTTCCTGATTTTAGGGAATTGCCTTAAGCTTCTCTCCATTCTGTTTGATGTTGGCTGTTGGTTTGCTGTATATTGCTCTTATTATGTTTAGGTATGTTCCTGTTATCCCTGACCTCTGTAAGTCCTTTATCATGAAAGGGTGTTGAATTTTGTCGAAGGCTTTTTCCGCATCTAGGGAGATAATCATATGGTTTTTCTTGTTCAGTTTGTTTATATGGTGGATCACGTGGACAGATTTTTGTTAAACCATCCCTGCAATCCAGGGATGAAGCCTACTTGGTCATGGTGAATAATTTCTCTAATGTATTCTTGAATTCGGTTTGCCAGTATTTTATTGAGTATTTTTGCATTGGTGTTCAATAGGGATATTGGTCTTTAGTTTTCCTTCTTAGTTGTGTCATTGTGAGGCTTGGGTATCAAGGTTATTGTGGCCTTGTAGAAAAAGTTTGGCAATGAACCTTCTGTTTCTTTTGTGTGGAACAATTTGAGGAGTTTTGGTATTAGTTCTTCCTTGATAGAATTGTGCACTGAAGCCATTTGGCTCTAGGCTTCTTTTGGTTGGAAGGCTTTAGATGACTGTTTCTATTTCATTGCGGGTTATAAGTCTATTTAAGTTGTTTGCCTGTTCTTGTTGTTTAGTTTTGGTAAGTGATAGTTATCCAGAAATTTGTTCATTTCCTTTAAATTTTCAATTTTTGTGGAATACAGGTTATTAAAGTATGACCTGAAAATTATCTGGATTTCCTCTGTGTCCATTGTCATGTTTCCCTTTTCCTTTCTGGTTTTGTTAATTTGCATGTTTTCTCTCTGTTTTTTCATTAGTTTGGATAAAGTTTTGTGTATCTTGTTGATTTTCTCAAAAAACCAACTCTTTGTTGCATTAATTTTTTTGTATTGTTTTCCTGGTTTCTATTTTGTTGATTTCAGCCCTCAAGTTGATTATTTCCTGGCATCTACTCCTCTGGAGTGAGTTTGCTTCTTTTTGTTCTAAGGCTTTCAGTTGTGCTGTTAATTTTCTAATGTGACTATCCTCTGTTTTTTTCATATGGGCACTTAGTGCAATGAACTTCCCTCATAACACTGCTTTCAAGGTATCCCATAAGTTTGAGTATATTGTGTCTTAATTCTCATTGAATTTTAGAAAGTCCTTAAGTTCTTTCTTTATTTCTTCTTTGACCCAGGTGTGGTGCAATTGCACATTTTTCAGTTTCCATGACTTTGTAGGTTTTCTCCGTTTTGTGTTGTTGAATTCCAATTTTAAAGCATGGTGGTCTGATAAGATATAGGGTACTATTCCAATTTTCTTGTATCTGCTGAGGTTTGTTATTCCACCTAGTATGTGGTTGATTTTAGAGAAGGTTTCATGTGGAGCAGAGAAGAAGGTATATTCTTTTGTTAAACCCAGTTGAGACATAACTTTTGTTAATTCTTTTATTTCTTTGTTGAGTTTCTGATTGGTGGTCCTGTCTAGTGGTGAGAATGGTGTGTTGAAGTCTCCCATTTTAAATGTGGGAGGTTTTATGTGAGGTTTGAGTTTTAGTAGCATTTCTTTTAAGAATGTGGGTGCCTTTGTATTTTGGGCATAGATGTTCAGAATTGAGACTTTGTGTTGATGGATTTCTCCTGTGATGAATATGAAATGACCGTCTTCATCTCTTTTGATTAATTTTGGTTTAAGTCTAACTTGTTAGACATTAGGATAGCCACACCTGCTTGCTTCTTGGATCCATTTGATTGGAAAAATCCTTTCCCAACCCGTTACCCTGAGGTAATGTCTATCTTTGAAGCTTAGATTGTGTTTCTTGTATGCAGAAGAAGAGTGGATTCTGTCTTCAGATCCATTCTGTTAGCCTGTGTCTTTTTATAGGTGAGGTAGGTCCATTAATGTTGAGGGTGAGTAGGGACCATTGATATTGTTTGTTTTAGATTTGTTGCTGGCAGTGGTATTATGAATATATTTGTCCTGCTTTACCCTTGGTTTCTGGTGTAGTGAGATTATCTGTTGCCTATGCCTTTGTGGATGTAGTTAAGTACCTTGGGTTGGAGTTTTCCTTTCAAAACTTTCTGTAGGGCTGGATTTGTAGATAATTATTGGGAAAATCAGGCTTTGTCATTAAAAATCTTGTTTTCTCCATCTGTAGTGATTGAGAGTTTTGCTGGGTATAGTAGCCAGGGCTGACATCTCTGGACTCTTCGTACTTATAGAATATCTATCCAGGACCTTCTGGTCTTGAGGGTTTCCATGGAGAAGTCAGGTGTAATTTTGATAGGTCTGCCTTCATATATTACCTGTCTTATTTCCTTTGCTGCTCTTAATATTCTTTCTTTATTCTGTATTTTAGGTGTTTTGATTATTATATGTCAAGGGGTCATTTTTCTTTGGTCCATCCTATTTGGTGTTTGGTATGCTTCTTGTTTTTTCATGGGTATGTCCTTCTTCAGATTGGGAATGGTTTCCTCGATGATTTTGTTGAATATGTTTTCAGCACCTTTGAGCTGGGCTTCCTCACCTTCCTCTATGCCTATTATTCTTAGGTTTGGCCTTTTCATGGTGTCCCACATTTCCTGGATGTTTTGTGTTAAGAATTTGTTGGGTTTACGATTTTCTTTGGTCGATGAACCTATTTCCTCTAGTTTATCTTCTGCGCCTGTGATTCTCTCTTCCATCTCTTGAATTCTTTTGGTTATGCTTGTGTCTGTAGTTCCAAATAGTTTGCCCAGTTTTTCTATTTCCAGCATTCCTTCGGTTTGTGTTGCCTTTATTTTCTCTATTTCCATTTTCAAGTCTTGAACTGTTTCCTTCACCTGCTTAATTGTTTTTTTCTTGGCTTTCTGTACTTTCTTTACTTTCCTGAAGAAATTTGTTCATTTCTTCCACGTTTTTGTTTTTGTTTTTTCTTCCATTTCTTTAAGGGATTTTCTCACATCTTCTTTGAGAGCCTCTATCATTTTTATGATGATAATTTTTAAGTCTTTCCCTTCTGTTTCATCTGCTTTGTTGTGTTCCAATCTAGTTGGTGTAGATTCCCCAGATTCTGGTGGTGTCATGCTTGTCTTTCTGTTGTTAGGTGTATTCTCGTATTGCTGTCTTCCCATAGCTTCTTCCAGTAGGTGTTGTTGGTTTCTTTCCCTCTCTCTATGGTACTTCCCCGGTGGGCTTAGATGGGTCAGACGTTTGAAGGCTGTAGCTCTGGGTGGTCCAAGCTCTCTAGCAGGTCTCTCCATAGGCAGGGGCTTGGCGATGGAGGTCAGTGACTGGCCATGGGGGTCAAAGATCCTGACGGCTGGGACTCAGGATGTTCCTTGTGCTTATAGGCAGATCTAGCCTGGGCCTGGCACTCTCCAGCTGAGGCCTCTTTAGCAGAGGTCAAGGATCCCACAGGCCAGAACTCAGAGTGGTCCCTCAGAGATAGGGGGATGTCTGGGAGGGGTCCAGAACAGCAGTAGAGGACCTGCAGTAGGGGGTTGGAGACCAGGCTTGTGGAAATTATGGGTTGTTGCACGTGGATAGGCAGGTCTCCTGTGTTCAGAGCTGCTCCTGGAAGTTCCCTGAAGGTGTCTGGACAGAGGCTCCACCCTCTGTCCCAGTGCTCAACCAGAGCAGTGGACAATGGGCGGGGTAGGGCACAGGGTAGGTGGGAGGGCAGGCTCTTGATGGGATGGGTGGGTGTGTCTCAGATCTCCAAGAGCGCTCCTGATTGGGACAGGACATAGGGGCAGGGGGATTTGGGGCAAACCCAGGGAATTTCCAGGGAAGGGTGTAGGGGAGAGTCCACCTAAATTGGTCCCAGACTCACCTCTAGCCAAGGCCTGATGATGGGGTACAAAGGTTGGGCTGATACTTAGGATGTTTCTGCAGGGATAGGTGGATCTACCTGGGATTTGGCACTCTCCAGCTGAGGCCTCCTTAGCAGATATCCTGTGAATGGGATCAAGGATACTACATGTAGGAACTCATAGTGGTCGCGCCGAGATAACTGGATCTCTGGGAGAGGCCCGGAACTCCAGTAGAGGACCAGCGGTGATCAGAGACCATGCAGGTGGAAATTATGGGTGGTCCCGCGTGGAAAGGTAGGTCTCAGAGCCACTCCTGGAAGTTCCCCGAAGGTGTCCCTAGATTTGTTTTTTTTTTTTTTTTAAATAGTTATATTTATTTTTCCTTACAGTGTTTTAGGTGATCTTTTTATTAAGCAAATTATAAGAAAACTTCCATTATTGTATGATCAGTGTGTAACTGTTGCTTTGAAAGGAGAAAAATACTTGGAAAGGAGTACTGATTTGATACATTTTGCACTTGAAATGAAGACTACGTGGTGTGCAATTTTCTGTGGTTTGCTCTTCCTTACCTTTTCTGCTGACCTCCGACTTCGCTGTACTAAGTTTGTGCTTCAAGACCTACCCAATACCCTATACTCAGGAGAAGATGTTGACTGTTAGATTTTTATAACCAAGCTCCTGTACAAAGTCTCTTTGGATTTAATAATTTGCTTTGGTTTTCTGTTTTGAGACAAGATCTCATTTACACAACCCAGGCAGATCTCTAACTTGCTGTGGTCTCTTGTGTCAGTGCCTTTAGTGTTGGTTTTGCAGGCAAACACCACCATGTACAGCTAGAAGTTAGAATTTAACATCAGATTATTGTATGAAGCATATACAGATAAAGATATTGACAGAAATAATTGTAAGCTTACAATAAATTGCCTATCTTTCCACTTCCAGGAAATAAAAAAAGAGCCTGTCTTACAAGTTTTCTTTATATCACTCTTACTATTAAAATATTTCAGGTATTTCATAGATGCTTGCCCAGTTAAGGCAGGCATAATTTAAATAAGTAATAGGTGGCAGCATCTTACACACAGTAGACATTCAAAATTATTTTTCCTAGTTTTAAGACAACCATGCTTCTTATCTATAAAATATCACAAACTTTGACCTCTGAATAGGTCCTAATTAACAATCATAAAACATATGTTCTACAGTCTTTCCTCCAAATTCTGGCAGGAAACCAAAGGCAATGACCATAGCCAAATTTTTGGGAGGGGTCTCTTCCCTCCCCCTTACTAACAACAGAAGGGAAGTTTCTCATGAGAGGTATTTGAGTTTTTGTTTGATATTCTATGGTTCTTATGGAAAGAATTACCACCTCAAATGGCATAACTTCATTCAAATATGTATATACACCATACATATATATGTATGGGAATAAACATATATCTGTTACAAAATAATATTTATTTTGTGGCTTTTACAAATATCCTTGGTGTTAATTATCCCTCTGTATGCTTTCTCCGTGCCTCCTGTTTAAATGCTCTCCTTCCCAATTTTTCTTTCATCATAGACTTTTACCCCTCTTTATGTCTAGATTTCCTTTTCACACTCTCTGCATAGATCATTTTAACTGCTTCAACCAACCAGAAGTGATACTATGTCTTCCCAAGTCCAGTTGACTCTGTTATTTTTTTTTTTTTGCTACACACCTTATAAGTTTTAAATTAACATGAAAAGCAATCTAACTACACTCTCATGAGGCTGCATAGAAATAGAAACACTTATGGATATTCAGATCAGGTATCAAAGTCTGGGAGTAGAGAAGTCTTCCATGCAATCTTAGGCATATACACCTTGTAACAACCTCATGAAAGACCTCAAGTAAGAAGTTGCACACTGGATGGACTTTCTTAGACTTTTGACACATAAAAACATAAGGTGATAAATCATTGTTTCAAGTAGCTTCATTATAGTGTGATTTCTTGCAAGTCTATGCTAACTGTAACAAGGTAGTTGGAAAATAATGTTAGTCTAGTTCGGTTCAAATGGTCAAACAGATAAGACATGTGTTAGAATATTCCATCTCTCAATCTATATAATCACTGTGATGGTGGGTAAATGACACTATCTAACTTTCTATTGGTTTGTGGAGTTGTGGAAATGAAGAGTCTGAAGAGCTCTGTAGAAACCAAATATACTTTCTTCTTAATGGCTTTCCCAGTAATTATAGTTTTATTTTCTACATCTTCTTCAATAAATGTAAAAACGTGAAGCCAAGTCACTATTTCTCCAAAACTTGGCAAAGGAAGGAGAAAAGAAGAACACACATGTGTCCACATAAGTCTAATCACTGTTTCTTCTGACCTAGATCAGGCACCTAATCTGTGGAGGGGTGAGGGGCAGCTTTCCTTCTGGAACACATCAGCTCATACCCACTGTGGGTTGCAGACTGAAATTGTCCCACCAGTTTCCTTATTATTAAGCTTTTAGTTATATAATAGAAATAAAGAGATTTAAAGCACATTAAATTGGAATTAGGCAATAGATATGATGACTAGTTGGCAACTTAGACTTGGTAACTTTAAAAAGTTCAGCATTCACTGGTCACTAACTTGTAGTAAAATGTGAGGTCAACACAGGAGTTAAAAAGTGAACAAGTTAGTTTTGTTCCTGGCTATGAGTGTTGGGAACTAAAGTGAAGTGCAAATCCTTTGGTGGAGTTGTCTGCAAGTTGTGCAGAAACTCCATGTAAAAACTGTTATGGGTTTTCACACATGCTTAGGTGGAACCTCTGGGGGATGTAGTGAGGTAGTCCTTCTGTAGCACTGACCACGCCCATTGGGGGGTGGAGCGATGGGCGGAGGTGACCTGAGGAAGGAGGTAGGAGGTGGCCAGGAAGGCGCTCTCTCTTTCTGGCGTGACTCGGACAGGAGAGGATCGGGTTGAATTTCCTGGTGTTCATCTGTCTAGGTTGTAAGTTATTTCTCCCTGAATAAACATCTATTCGGCCTATTTGTTTATCCTGATCCTTATTTATCGCAATAGGGGGATGTAGCTGCGTTTGAGTTATCTGAGAAAAACTCACATGGCATAATTGACACCTAATTAGGGACTGAAAGATCCAAAGATGAGTTATGGGCTTTTAGGGTGAAAGATAAGACATGAAATTGAAGTTGGTTCATCCGAGGGTATAGCAATTGTGGTGGCAACTCAATATCTACCTTTCCCTGGTGATAAGGAATGGTGCTATTCATCATTATAATGACAGTTGCATGCTTCCTAAATTGTGTGATGAGATATGCACCAAGCCCAAATCACCTGAGAGTAGGACATCCTCAGAGGAAATGTGGTGAGGAGGGATGCCTCCTCACAATTATGGCAATTTCCCAGAAATGGAGATCGACTGGATAATATCCTGCAGTCATGGAAGACAACACACATATAGGACAGGATCGTAAGCCAGCTGTGGTAGCAGCTGTGTGCAATAAGCCATGAAACAGATGCTGTGTCTACCCATAAGGAACTTGTCAATGGGGGTTAGGAATCACAACAGGAGAGTCAGGTAGATGCTATATTCTGCATAGGAATCCATGCTGCAAACCAGGCTTTGCAGTGGTATAGCTGCCTTTGAATCATGAGTGTTCCTCTAAATAACCCCAGTAAACTCACTGGTCCAATAAACTACAGTCTTGGGTGGAATTGTTTCTGCCAGCTCTCATCCTTCTGTGTAGATACAAGATTTTTGTTTTTGTCTTTTTTTGTTTGTTTGTTTTTGTCTCTTTGTTTGTTTGTTTGATTTTTTTGGTCTTGTGTTTTAATATGTCTGCTTGAATAACTGTCATTTTTTAAAAAAATTCAACTGTCCTGGAAATACTCTTTTATCTTTGCTGTGTCTGAAAAATTAGTTTTATGCTTTCTTTTCTGGAAGAGAGTCACACGTTACAAACTTTGTACTTGATAAGATTTTTTTTTGTAGTATAGACATTGTTTTATGAGCACCTAAATCTAAATCTAGTGAGATGATGAGAGGAAATTGCATCTTTTTTTTCCCAAATGTATATGTTTTTCCTGACTGAAGTCAAGATTATTTTTTATCTTCAGTTTTTGGTAGAAACACCATTTTTTTTTGTAGAATATTCCTTTCTAATGTTGCTGTGATTGGTTTAACAAAGAAGCTGACTGTCCAATAGCTGGACAAGATAATGTTAGGTGGGAGAATCAGACTAAGGACACTGTGAAGAAGAAGAGTGGAGTTGGAAGAGTGAAACACAGGTGAAGCAGGAGATAAACATCATGCAGACAGAAGGTACTGCCAAATGGCAGAGGGTAGATAAGAGATATGGGTTAATTTAAGTTGAAAGAGCTAGTTAGCAGCAAACATAAGTTATCAGCCAAGGTTTTGTTACTAATAAGAAGTCTTTGAATGGTTATTTGGGAGTGGCTGCCAAGACATAGATAAACTCCACCTTCAAATTTTCATTTTGTGAAAATGTTTTTCAAACAATTTAATTTGGATATTCTTAAAATGTGTAGTTATAATAACAGCTGTGTCAGTTTTTTAATGCACACAATGAAGTTCTTCTTTGGTAAGTCTTTCCAGTTTTACTTTATATGCAATATAGCCAAACAGAGACTCATCTGTCTGTCATGGAAGGCAATATCCAGAAAATTGTTTCTGTGTTTTGATTACTCCCTCTTTAAAGCATTTTCAGTTAGCTTTGTGGATTTTCAGGCTCTGCTTATAGATGAATGGAATGATTTCCTGAATCATCAATGTTTGTTTAATCCCACCTCCCGAAAAAAAATAAAATAAAATAAATAAATAAATAAATAAATAAATTTATCAAGGCTTCCTGTGGCCATCATTCAGAAACAGTCACTGCTGGCCCATAGCCAGAAGGCTTGATTGCTAAATGGAGTGGCAGGGCTGACAGAAACTCAGGAATGAGTGCATGCATTTGAGCAGCAATTGAGCTCTTCTGGTCTTTGCTGTATGTCACCCATAGTCCAGTTTAGCTAAAATATTGAACAGGCTAACTATGTTAGACAAAACACCCACATTTAAGTTTGAGTCAAGGCAAACTTGAGTTGGCTTTTACTGTGCCATTAAGTGCTGGATGACTTTGTTGACTATGGCAGGTATTCTAAGAATCTCTGTGTCTCCTTAAAATGAAGTCTTGCAGTTATTGTGAAAATCCAATGAACAACTATGCAGAGAAGACAGTGCAAATTTGTACTAGTAACTGGTGCCTAAGCTCTTCTCTAAAGTATTTGTGAATTTGTGAATCAATAGTACTTTTTGTCCTGAAAATATAAAAATGAAGTTCTGTAGTTATGTTTAGGCATATATATCGAAGCATAGTCATCTGTTTTCCACAACTGTAAGAACTTGCATAGTTTTCCCTCAGTCTGATGTCCATAATATTAAATGCATTTTGAAAAAGTAAATTCAAACAACACAGATTATGATTTGCCTCTGGGAAATTTATTATTTAGATAGACCATATAAAAATAACATCTTTGCACGAACTATGTATTTCAGAGCAGATGAAAGCTCATATCTGAGTTGCTTATTCCTGTATGCCAGCCTATATCCTTCCATGCATAGCATGTGGTAAGTTTCCCCTTGAAACTATTTAATACAGTAGAATTTAGAGTCAGAATACTTGTATTAAAACTCTCTGATCCATTTATTATCCATTTATTTTGTATTTAGGACAATAAAGGGGTTTTATTATCACAAAAATATAGCAATAATGGTAAACTTATAAGCATTTAATGCTTATTATGAAATAACCCACACAGTTCTAATACATTTCAGTATTTTTCTTTACAGGTATTAATACTACACCCACTTTATAGACAATAAGAGCAAGATTAAGAAAAGTTAAATAACATGACCAAGATTATCAAATAGCAAGTACCAGAGTTTGGGTTTATAGCCCATGTGTCTATGTACTTGTCCTCTGTGTCCTCTGGTTTTCTGTACAAATGAATGTATTGCTTTACATTTGCTTGTTGAGGTTGTTATTGTGGACTTGACTCATTAAGTCCTTTCTACACTAAAATCTATATGAATTCTGCTTATTTTTCTGCCACTACAGGACTCCAGGTTATGAAGCAGAGTAGAGGTTACTAGACCATTTAGGAACTTCTCTTTATAGGATTTAAAAAGATTGTGAATGTCACACACAGATTTCTTAACTGAAGGCAATTTCCAAAGGTTTTCATTACATACTGAGCCCATTTCTTGTATTGAGACCGAAACGCTAGATCCATATTTCTATTTTTCCCTATATATTTGTGAAAGTGTATATGCATGTGGGGGAGTTATTGTATCATTTTCCTAGAATTTCTGCAGTATATAAGCACAAATGTGGTGGCTTAAAACAACAGAATCTCCCAGCAAACTCCCTGATCCTCTGGTTCTTACAATCTTTCCACCCTCGCTTTTGCAATGTTCCCTGAACTTTAGGTACCAGAATATTTTATAATTGTGTTCATGAACTGGTACTGAGTTCTACAACTCTGCATTTTGGTTGGTAGTGGTCAGGGGGATAAAGTCTCTACCAACTGCATAAACAGGAGTTGGATTAGGATGACATCAATGGGAAATGCCAATGTGGGTAGAAAAAAGCCCATGTGGTCTCAATCCTACACAATGAACTACAGGCAACTGAGGAATGCTGGAAGGAGAAGACATGCTCTTCCTCAGGGATGAGGACACCTATTAGCTGTGTAGTACCAGTCAGCCCTGAAAACATGCACACACACACACACACACACACACACACACACACACACACACACACCCATACACGTAAGTATGTATTGTACATCCAATAACAATTAGTGAAAAAAAGAGGCTATGAGTTTGAAGGAGAGCAGGGAGAGAGGTATATGAAAGGAGAGGGTTCAGAGTGATGAAAGGGAAGGGAGAAATGTAATTATACTATAATCTCAAAAAATTAGAACACCTTATAAAACCAAACATACTCTTAACATATAGTGCAGTAATCACATTCTCTGATATTTAATGAAATTAATTAAAATATTGTCTATATGAATGTGTTACTACAGATTGTTTTTGCAGTTTTGTTCATGATTGTCAAAGCTTGGAAGAAGCATGGTATCTTCAACAGGTGAAGGATAAAAGCCACATGTATATGCAATAAAATATTATTTATAATAAACATTTGAAAAGACAATAATGAAATTCAAATGCATATTACTAAACAAACAGAGCAAACATGAAAGAGCTAAATCTCGGCAATGGTGAATTTAAAAAAATGTTTGTGTGTGTTGACAGTACAAGGCGATGGGTTTCACAACAATAAAGCATGTGCTAGGGCCATATTCAGCCTCTTAGTAATTGCTTTTATCTTTCCATGCTCATTCTAGTAGTTCCTTCTTCCAAAATAGTTCCCTTTCTAATTTCATATCATATTGCAAGCTGTGTATATGGTGTGTGTGTATGTATGTAGGTATGTATGTATGAGATTTCTATCTAACTTTCTATATGAATAAAGTCATTTACCCTTCATGATGTAGGCTTGTTCAATAAGCTGAAGTTCTGAATAGGAAACAGGAGTACTCATGTTCCTATGAAAGAACTCTTTGCCTGTGGAGACATGTTTATACCCTTCCTTTTTCCCTGAATGGAAACAGCTGTTCTTAGTTTTCCATTTTGTTGACTTGACTATTCTCATCTTGGGCTTTCTCATCTCCACACTGTACAAGCCAATAATAATAAATCTTTTATCTTTTATATCTTTGTACCCTATTCGTTCTATTTCTTTGGAGAACCTTATTGTGACATCATATATATCTAAAACTTATGACATTTAGGAAAGCACAAAAACTAAAGAGACAGTAAAAGATTAATGTATGCCTGGGGTCAAGTGGCAGAGTGGGGTAACAGGCACAGTGAGGTGGGGTTTCATACATTTCAAATCACAGGGTGTGTAATGTCAGGAATAGCCCTGAGAAAAAGTATTGACATTACGTAATCTTGTGTGTGAATTCAGGATCATGGATTCTAAGAAATGCAGAGATCTAATGCAGAATATTGGTAGTTGGGAAGACTGTACATACAGTGGACGTATTTTGTAACTTGTGATTTCTGTTCACTCACACTGTGAACTTAAAACTTTTCTTCGAAGTCTATCAGGAGTGGGAGAAATTCAGGAAACAGCAGCTAGGAGGCAAATTTTATGAAGAAAATTAAACCTGAACAAATATTTAATTTATAAATAGGTAGAGGGGATAACACAAAACAAGCCAAAGGTTACAGGTCAAGCCTTAGAAGACACTTTAGGGATGTACAGTGATAGAGATGAAAGACTATGTGAGGGGAGAATGCTGGTTTATCACAATTCTGTAGTACAGAACTAAGTCCAGTGTTTCAGCACTGGGAGACACAAAGATGGACAAATGCTATTGCCCACTCGGTAGGCATGTCTTGAAGGAAAATGAAGAAATAGAAATATACAAAATATACAGATGATAACAAAGAGAAAGTGTCCAAGTTAATAGATGTGGGAACTCAGGTCTTTTAAAGAACTGAAGCCCTAATTTACTCAGCTTCTCAACTCTTCATAGCTCTATAGTCTCTCTCTCTGTGTATTACACTACTTACAATGAAAATGGACACAGACATTTATAGCCATAGTTGAATTTTGAATTCCAGTTGCATAAAATATGAGTGTATGTAAAGCATCGGCAGTATTAATAAGATGAC
This sequence comes from Phodopus roborovskii, assembly GCF_943737965.1. Taxonomy (NCBI): domain Eukaryota; kingdom Metazoa; phylum Chordata; class Mammalia; order Rodentia; family Cricetidae; genus Phodopus; species Phodopus roborovskii. The sequence goes on along the minus strand of NW_026126417.1, from coordinate 5,083,749 downwards.
TATTTTTTTTTCCTGGTTAACTCTTGATATTTCCAAAATAAATCATGGCTCTGATGCTTTCACAAGTTTTGCAAGTAGAATGGCATGTGCGCTCTAACAGCAAAACTTTAGGAAAATATAACATGACCAGATTCAGGCCCTTGAAGACATACATTATATTAATGCACGAAGTACCTACTTGTCTTGCTTCTAAGTCTTACAAATCACATGGGTAAACTGAGAGATTATTGGATTTTGTAGTAACGGCGCACATTCATTAAATGTAAAAACAGCAGTGTGTGAAGGCTAACAGGAAGTGGACAGAGCCTGCGAGAGCACTGTAGAACTTGGGTTGGGCTTGGAACAAATTTTACCTAATAAAATGCCACTCAGACTTCTGCTTCTCCTCCGTCCAGTCATCACTGACGACATTGGTGGTAATGAAAGGGTGACACAGACAAGTTCTCTGACACAGGGCCCCAAATACCATGCCCCTTTGTCAGAGGGCAGCTAACAAAGATGATGAAATAACCCTCTACTGTGAGTGCATGGTCACTGGCTCAGGGTGATTAAGTGAGCTTTAATTTTGCTTGCTTTCAGCTTTTACAACTTTCAACACCTGTAGCTCCCTGGTAGATCGAGACAGGCCTTGGAAGGATGGTTTTTCCTTTGCCTCAGTTCCTAAATAAAACCTTATTTCACTGCAGATGTGGGAAATCTGTTTTACTCAACAGGTCTTTGACTTAAGCAGATTAATTTATTCTGTGGTCTGGCGGCTAGGTTGTTTTCCCTACTTCACAAGTCTCTCCATTCTCTGCATCCCAAGACTGTCCTTAATGCCACGTACTTCTCCAAAGTAAAGCAGAATTTCTGGCCCATATTTTTAAGCTTATTCTTTAACAGTTTCATACATGTATATGATGTATTCTAATTACTCTTTTCCTATATTGTTTCTTTTTTTTTTTTTAAAGTTTATCCATGAACCATTTTTTGAACACTTTTTACTTTCCCACTCTCCAAACCCTTTTTGTGTCCCCCAACTCGCACGTCCCCTTTAAAATTGATATCTTCTCTTATAGTTATTGTTGTTTTAAATACACACAAACATACACACTGAGTCTATTTACTGTTGCCTGTGTGCACAAGCATTAGTTCTGACCATTTGGGCAACCTATCAAGGGGTTTGCCCCTGAAGAAAACTCTCTCCTTACCTCAGTAGCTCTTCCACAATGGAAGAGACCTATGAAAGTTTCTCCTATGTTAGCATATATACTTCTGTGATCTTGCACAGGCAGCCATATTATTGAAAGTCAATGGATACAAAGTCCCTGTCAGGTCCCAAATGTAATATCACACAGCAATTCTCCTGGTCTTCTAGTACTTAAAATCTTCCCAACACTTCTTCTATTATGTTCCCTGAGACTTACAGGGCTGGTGTTATAATGTTCCTATGGAGTTGGCCACTCCAAGGTAATTTGCAGTGATGCTTTGTTTGTACTCTAACAAATAAAACTTGCTTAAAGATCAGAGGGCTGAGCTAATAACTAGTTAACCACAAATATCTGGAGGTCTACACAGACAGACAGGAAGTGATATGGTTGGAATATAAGGCAAGAAGAAACAGGAGCTCGACCTTTTTTTTTTTTGGCTGAGAAGTTGGCTAGGTAAGGTGTGGCTGTTTCTTGTTCCTTTGTCTCTACAATCTTTCGGTATTTACTCTGATATCTGGCTCCAGGTTTATTATACTTAAGACAAATTAGAATTCATGCTACAGGCATTATTCTCTATTCTTTAACCAGTTGTGGTTCTCTGTAATAGCCTCTGTCTGCTGCTAAAGAAAACTTACTTGTTAAAGAATAATAACAGTACCTATCTATAACTATAAGGAAGATATTTAGGATGCAGGTGAATACTATATTAATTTAGAAAAATAGAAGTAGTAGTTTCTTTTTTAAGATTCATGAACTTTCTAGCCATGTTGGATAGGTTTAAACATACATTCTCACTTTTTGAGTGGGTGTTAAGTCCAATAAGATAATCACTGGTTACTCCCAAGATATTTTTGCTACTATTGCACAATTAGGCTGTGCCATTATTATAATCCCACTGGGCTGGTCCTTATTGTGACTTGCAGTATTTAAACTTGGTTACTACTATTAACAGCAGTTATCCCCTAGATACTTGCAAAGGATCTTCTGACTCCATAGCAGTCTCAGGAAAGGTGCTTCCAGGTCAATCAATATCAGCCTGAATTCTTTGTGTCTTTTGAGTGAACTTAATGGTGTCTTCAGTAAAAGCATCTTAACCTCAAGTTATAGCAAGAAACCAAGAGCAGTTGTAGAAGTTTATATAGTTTTGGGGTGGAGGTAATTTCAGATACCTCTGACAATGAACTCAAGTGAAAATATTCCTTGTCTGACTTGCTCTTCATTAGCTGGTTTATTACTCTGGAATGGAGCTTCCCATACTTTTTAATCTCCTTCCCAGCCCTTTTTCCACCATCCAAGTCCCTTTTCCAGAACCATGTCTTTTGTTTTGTTTGTGACCCACTCAGTTTAAGCAGCTTACCCATGTTTTAGTCATGATGAATTCAGAGACCTGAACATATGAATATAACATACTGTTTTTCTATAGATGTGAGCACCTACTTTGCAACCTGTATTTCCACCACTCTAAGCTCAAACTTTTCTTAGTGCCAGAGACCCATACATGATCAGTTCATAGTTTTGGGCAAAGGCCAAGGAAACCTTTTTGTTACGAAGATATTCTAGGGGCTGGAGAAATGGCGCAGGGGCTAGGAGCACTGGCTGTTTTTCCAGAATACCCTGGTTCAATTCCCAGCACCCACATGGCAGCTCTAAACTGTCTGCAATTCCAGTTCCAGGAGATCTGACACCTTCACACCAAATCACATAAAAGATATTATAATCATCATCCAAGACTGTATCATGCCTTCCTTCATGCTATTCATCATTTACTGAGAGCTTACTGTTTCATATATGTATTGCTTTTAATAATTGCAGTATTATATTCAGCAGGACCCATTTTTCTAGCTTAATGATGTCTTTCTTGAAAATAGAATCATGTAAATAACATTACATAGCTAATAAATAGAAAAGAGGAGGTTCACATACACGTGTGTGATTTACCATGTGTTTGTGTGGCTTCTTAGTGTCAAATTGTTTTAAGTGTGTCCTCATACAGTTGAGGTGTTCATTGGAGCCCCATCTACAACATTGCTCTGCAACTCTGTGCTTTTTTCTAGAGTGCTGGCTGTTTGTTAAGAGTGCCACTAATAAACAACATTCTATGTTAACCACATTACACTAGTCATTCTCTTTTGTTCTCATGACACTCCACAGAGGGCATAGTGTTATACACTGTTATTTAAAATGATGAAATGCAAATAAGTTAACATTTTTGGCTTCTTTTCGTGTTTATACATCAGTTTTCATTCTGAGAAAAGATTATAAGACATGTTATTCTTAAATAATATTCAAATGTTCATTTGTGTCTAATATTCATGTGCAATACAAAATAATAAAGGATAAGTTTTTCACAGGTTTTCCCAAATACTAGTTATATATGGTTATGTTTTGAGTGCATATTAGATTTGCTTAATTTCATTTTTAAGCAGATTTAAAAAATTATGCATCTCCAGGATTTATGAGAGTGAGACAAACTATGCCTTTTTTTCTGTGCTAGTGCATGGTGGATTATAGGATGTTTTGATTGTAGTCTTTTTAAAAACAAAATAAAGGATTTATAGGACTATTACACAAATCCATGATATGTATAGGTTGTAAAATGAATTAAACCTTTTACCTAAGTATTATATATATATATATATATATATATATATATGTGTGTGTGTGTGTGTGTGTGTGTGTGTGTGTGTGTATCTATATGTATATCACACACACACATATACAAACACATCAATAGGAGGATTTTCCTTGTATGTCCTCAAGTCCTAGGTTTACCTATAATTAAAATTTGAGCTAGTTAACAGTCTTTTTCTCTGAGTCCTGGACACTAAGCCAAACTGAAACCAACAATCCCTAGTGTCATAGACACTTAATGGTCATTCATTCTATTTCCCATGATTCAGTACAATCTGGAATTAACAGGTATTAGTTTCCCTAAATTCTACATCTTGTCCTTCATTTGGTCTTCCTAATCCTGGGAGCAATCATTTTTGTGAAGTCATGAACCCTTGCCGTTTCTCAGAAGCCCTTCCTGTGGTGTTTGTGCATCAGGAACTGCACTTTTTCCTGCCTTCATTGTTCTCATGGTTCTCAGCATCTGGAATTGAATCAGCATCACGGTTGAATCACATTAAAATGTTTTCACATGTCAGATCTGGGAAATGACATTTGGGTATGACATTTAGTACCAGTAACTGTTTGAAAGAAACAGAACCTAGTCTATTGAAATCCTTTATAGGAAAACATATTCCACAATTTTACCAATTCATTCCAGGCACTCTACTCAGAAAAGTGTTTATGGTTTGGAGACATGTAAAATATAATCAGAAAAATGTCAGTGTTTCCATTACACTCCTTCTCTTTCACTCTAGAGTAGCACAAGTTTATTAGTATGTCCATAAAAATTAATATTCCACTGAAGCCAAACCGAGAACCATAGAGTAAATGTTTATATTTCCCTCAGCTATTAATTCAGTTGTTTCTAGTAAATGGAAGACCTGCTAGGCATGAACATTTGCAACCCATAGACTTTTTTAGTTAATTTATTTGGATTTTTCTTTTAAGGACTAAACTTAGCTAAGAAATAGCACCTGTAATGGACAGGAAGTTAGAAGAGACTGAGAGAGGAGTTTGTTAAATATCCAGCAGCTTCCAGCATGAGGTCATCCCAAGAAACATAAACTGTGAGATGAGGGAAGGCTGGCCAAGATGGCCTGGATGTTTGCATAAAAGTGTGCATCCCATCCCTGGTTTATCTCAGCTTCACATCAGATATGACTAGGTATCCTTAGGGCAAACATGCTGGAGTCTGCTTCAGAGGAAGTGCTCAAGACAGAGGAACAAGTACTGACTGAACTCCAATTTATTTTGGCTAATGTAATGGTGAGGAGGCCAAGGCATAAGTAGGGCTTCAAAATTTAGGTCAATGGTTGGAAGACTGGCAGAATGACAGTGGAGTCAGTGAAGAAAGGTGAAAGAAAAATGTGGTGAGTTCATGGTTAGAGATAGAAAAGATTGAGGGGCTAGAGAGTCTTCTCATGTTGATCTGCATGGTCATTTTGCTTACGATGAATCCATGCTCTATGGTCTGACTCCCTGTTTCCTTCCATAAACTCCTTTTATAGTGGAAAGAGCATTGGAATTAGAAGACTTATTTGACTCAAGACCTGCCTTGCTTTATTCACTGTGATGTTTAACAAGAAACTTCATTTACTGAATATTTGTTTCTTTATCAGCAAAATAAACATCTATTAAAATGTTCTAGATAAGTTCTAAACAGTACTAAGTTTTAATTCATTTATGAAGTTAGGGTCAAGTTGACAAACTGGTACATGAAATAATAAATGACATTTATTATGTGCAAGACATGGTGAAGATTCAGTATTAGTGTCTTATATAACCTGTCCAACACATGACTAACTCATTACTGATGTTTGATCTTGTAGATAATAAGTAAGGATTAAAAGATTCCAACATAGGAGCCGGAGAGATGGCTCAGTAGTAAAGACTATTCTCTTCAACAGGACATGGATTAAATTCCCAACACCTATATGGTAGCTTACAACTATCATCTGGAACTCCAGTTCCAGGGAATCTAAAACATCCTACTGCCCTCTGTGGGCAATGTGGCCTACTGTGGGCACATGGTGCACAGACATACATAAAGAGAAAATACCCATACACATAAAATAAAATTAAAAATACATCTAAAATGTTAAACACTTCTAACATTCTGGCTATACTAATTCTTCCAAAATTAGCCATAAATTGGAAATCAACATCTCAAATGGCTTAGATTTTTATAGCCATTTTAAAGCTGATTATAAAATTAATATGAAAATGTAAAGAACCCCAAAGAGCAAAATTAAATTTTGAAAAAAAGGGAAAGAAAAGTCAATAAACATTGTGAGAAAGTATATACTAGCTCATTCAATATTTGTAAAGCTGAAGTAATTGCAGTAATCTTATATTGACATGTAGAGGTCAATGAGACATATATAGGAGACTGGCAATAAGCATGTTCTTGTATGACCACCTTCTTCTACAAAGATAACAGAATTTTCATCACAGAGGAGAAGAAGAAACATGCTTTCTTTCAAATAGCATTCATAATTCACTGTTTTGAAAGCAAAATATAGAATGCAAACGTCATCAAACCTAAAAATTTATAAACAACAGTGTTAAAATAATGAAAATGTGTCATTTAGATAAGAAGTACTTGTGATACATATATATAACAAAGTGTTTGTGATAAAATACAGATAATAATCTTTGACTAAATGATACAATAAATGTATTATATACAGCTACATAAATAAGTTTCTAGCATAGTCCATAATAATCTATGGCATTTAAACCAGGTACATTTTTGCCTCCAGTTGAAAGTAGGGGTAATTAATTATCTGAAAAGAGGAAAGAGAAAGCTTTTATGATGGAGAGAATTTACTAATCATAAATACATACTGGTTATGTGAACAAGTCAGCTTACTGTAATTCATTCACCATCTATTAAAATGTGTGGTTTATATATAATTACATTTTTTTAAAAGGCAATTTAAGAAATTAATCATAATGCTTAATTTATAGGAATAATGTTCTGTGGCTGATATTCTATTTTGTGTTTATTGGGGTGAGAATTATTTGCAGACGGGGGGAGAATGTCCAGTTTTTGCTGTAGTTTGAGGTAAACAATGAGACCATGAACTATATCATATGACCCAGCATTTCCACTACCTGGGACAATCAAAGAAAAGGAACTGGTGAGAGAGCGCACAGCATGAAGTACATGTTCTAATTGGTTTTCTTTGCCTTGCGGGTCCCAGGGCTGTAAGAAAGCACAGTGGATGTTTGGCATTTTAGGAATTTTACATTACAATGGAAGTGCCTGGCAGAGCTGGAGTGGCATAGGTTTTCTAATTTGTGTTTAGGAAACTCCATGTCCTGGACTCCAGACTGATTTCTCTGACCCTTCTCCTAAAGGAGGATAATTTTTGACATAATGACAATAAACAAGCTTTCCTCTACAGAGAGGGGACATATAAGTATATAATAATATATTATTATTACAAGAATAATCCCAAAGAAAGGCATATAGAAAAGCATTATCTCCAAAGATTAATTTAGTCTTCTCTTTCTATGTTTATATAAACATTAATATATGAGGCACATGTCTGTTGTTAGACTCTGGGTTACTGTCCCCACTGTTCAGTTCAGTGGTGTCCATATATGTTAATTTTTATACTAATTTTACTCTTTCTCTAGGTATCTGTAAACTCTTTATTCTTATTATTTCAGGTACTTTCAGAAAATAACTGCAGTCTAGGTGAGGTAATTATTGACTGTGTAGTTGATAACATTGTTCTTTGTTCCATTAGAATTTCCATTTGGTTAAAGTTGATACATTTATTTCATTACACTTGAAGACTTGGCCATCACTAACTGTCAGATGAGAGAGAGAGATATTTTCCAAAGGGATCTTCAACTGAACTCTATATTCTTTCTGACCTATTTCAGCCACTGGATAATCTGTCACATTAAACAATTGATGCATACTGTGGAAAGAGACTAGCAACTCATGTTCTAACCCCTATCAGCTTGCCATGTAAGCTTGGACAGGCATAAAGGACTTTAGGTAGCACAGAATAAGAATCACTTATAAGGGAGGAAAGCCAAACACATGGAATAAGCTTTGCCAATTTGAAATTACATATCTGGCACTGAGTTTATGGTTGGGATCTTTATTTAGTAGAACAGTATTCTTCCGTGTAAGAAGAAGACCATTTTACACATCTCTTTGCTCTCTCAAAAAATAAAATAAAGTCTCAGAGTGAAATAGAGTATATATTCTAATGTTTTATAAACTGTGAAATAAATACATTTTTTCAAATATATTAGCCCACAGTTAAAAAGTATCCTAAATTTTTTAAATCATAAAATTTCTCAGACTGTATCTTTTATAATATATTTGAAATTTATGTTCCTTCATTTTGAAAATATCCAGCTTTAATCTCAAATTGGAATCAATTTTATCATTTCTTTTGTTACCATAGTCACCATGCTAGATTTGCTTAGAGGATAAAATAGTCTTTCTATTCACCTCCCATATTTTAGCATATCTCTAACCTTAATCCTTCGTTTAAATTTAACCTTGAAAGTTAAACCACCAGAATGAAAATCACAGTCAGGGCATTGGTGTAGGTAGCATTTTTTTCCCTTGGGGAGGGGAGGAGTATATGTACACCAAAGTATAAGCCTTAGAAACGGTACTTTGACAAAAGAGATTATATAAACTGTAAAGTTTCTACATAGCAAAGAAAATAACAATAGAGTTAAGAAAAGTTATTGATTAACTAAGAAATGGCTGTCTATTTGTACAGATGAGTAGGAATTTGCTGTTATTTGACTACTCCCATTGAAACAGTATGGGTGTGTATTCCTCAAAGCCTGAGAAACCTATATGTACCTTGTCTTTTTCCATACGTTAATGTTTCTCTTTGATGCAAATTATCCCCAAATGATAACTAAAAACATCTAACCTAAAGTTTTGAAGTCTTCAAGCTTTCAAATTTTCCCTGTTAAATGATATCACTGGATTTCTACATACAACCAAGAATTTATTATTTATACTGATTAAATGAGAAAATAAACTCTACCATATCTATTTATAACATTTATTTAGGTATAGTTCATAATGCTGAAAATTATCAGTTGGCTAAATGGTCAATATGTTATTAAGTATAAAATATAAATAATTTTACAGTATTTGTAGCATAGAATATGTATGGTAAAATAAATTTCTGTTCAGAGAGAAAGAGACAGACTAAATTCTTGCATATCACTTTCTTCTAAGGTTTATCTGGTAGCACTTCATTGTCTATGGGATCACACTGGATATTTGTTACGAGCAGTTTTCCTACCAGCCTGGTCACACAGCCACATCACCCCACATAACATACAGAGATGCTGTATTAAATATAAAGCTGTTGGCCAATTACTAATGTTGATTGGCTAGCTCTGTCTTAAATATTAACCCATTTCTATTAATCTGTTTCCACATTGTCTTATCTTACCTTAGAGAGGGTTCAGACCTGTTCACCTCTCAGTACTACATTTCAACCTCTCCTACATCTTCCAGAATCCTCATTGTCTCCTGGTCCTGCCTATCTTGCATTCCTATTTGCCAACAGTGCTTTATTCATTAACAAATAAGACAAACATATTTACAGAATGACATCTCCCATCAGATATTTTTATCTTATTTGCACTATTTAAATGTTATGATATATCCTGAATAATATGTGTTAAGATTTTATGATATATTAAATGAGTAACATCACTCATAGTCTAAGACATTTGAGTACCTGGTTCCCAAATGATAGTGCTGTTTGGGTGGCTTAGGGGGTCTGGCCTTTTTGGAAGAAGTTTGTCAACAGGAGGGTATTTTGGGAGTTTAAGGAAGGACACCATTCAAAGATAAGCTTTCAGCTTTCTGTTCCAACAGCTAAGCCTCTACTCTGTCATCATAGATGCTTATGCCTTTGGAACTGAAAACTGAAGTAAACTCCTTCTTCTACAAGTTGTCTCATGCTATTTTATCAAAACAATAGAAAAGTAACTAATACAAAATTGAACTGTATATCTTCAAGTAGACTGTTGAATTCCTAATGCTCAGTGCCCCCAAGGGTGACTTTCTGTGGGAACAGAGTTGTAGCTGGTGCACTGTTAGATTAGGTGGTACTGGGGTGAGGGGGCCACAGCCACAGTTGAGGTTGTGGTTTTATGAAAAGTAGAAACTCTGACACAGAGGCATACATACAGAGAATGCCATGCAAAGATTGACTAGAGTTATGATTATGTAAACAGAGGCTGCCAGAGGCTGGGAGAGGCTCAGAAGAGGCTCAGGTACCTTGAGAAGTACCATAACTTTCTGGTAAATTTATCTCGGAAGTCTAAACCCTGGGACTATGATATAATAAACTTAGGCAGTTTAAGCTTCTTATTTTGTGGTGTATTTCACTGTTAGTCCCAACTAATATGACCCTCTAATTGGCTGTAGAAAAATTTGCCTTGCTCTACCTTTCTTTAGAGCAGTGTCAAAATTAGGCCTATGGAATTTTGACTTGGTGACATGTTCTGTGTTCCCGTCATATAGTAAGCATTAGCGAAATGTGACTACAGAATACTTAAAATGTGGCTATTGTACCTCTGAAATCCAACTTTTACATTTTTTGTTTTATTGATGTATATTTATATCAAATAGCTATAAGAAGCTGGCACATACTATGTAAGATACTACAATACACACACCTCTATGTAGTGTCTACTTCTAATTCCTAATCTGACACAGTGCACATTTTGCCTTCAAACTTCTGCAATATATACCTTTGTAGAATAAACCATGGATCTCACATCAGAGTTTGATGAATCTTGTTGATCAGAATTCATACAATGACCAGAAATTCAACTGAAATGAATGAGACAATCAGAAAAGGAGACAGCTGGATCCTAATTCATTCCTTGTTTTCTTTTCAGTAATCACTGATTCTGCTGAGCCTGCTCTCCAACTTCACCATCATGCATGCAGTTGGTTTGATATAAATCATGACTATGAATTAAGAACTAGGCCATGAACTAGCCACAGAGGTTACTTGTTACGTCAGTGACATTAATATGGAATTTAACCAGTACCCAGAATACACATGACTCAATTAGTCTGTAGAAAGTGTTTCACCCCTTTACTAACATTTTTCTGGATGTCCTCTCTCATGATTATAGTTGCTTTTATTTTTTTTTTTTTCTACAGGTTCTTCGTTTGGAATAAAGTTTCCCTAATATTTTAACTTATTGAGCCATTTATTTCTATCATTTGATAAATGTTCTCAATTGATTTTCATGTTTTTATTATAAAATATAAACATCTTGGAGAAGTTGGCCTTCTTGGATTATATTACAATTTCAAACAAAATCAGGGTTTTAATCAATGACTTATAGAATCTACTAAAATCTCTCAAGAAAAGTCTTTATTTCCCAAAATTTTACTATAATTTTTAAAACTTTGAATCATTTTTCTATATTTTATTTGTGTTATAATTTGGTTTTCTTATTTTCCATAGGTTTGAGACTGGACATTATTTGTCTTCAAGTTGCTGAAAATCTCTGTTAGAAAAGTAATACAGAACCGATTATACCATTCTTTTTTCAAGGTAACCCTCTCTGAACAATGAGAATACTGTATGTAAATTAACTGTTGACTTTGGAGGTTGCTATAGTTAGGGTGACTATTACTGTGATGAAACATCATGATCAAAAGCAACTTGAGGAAGAATGGGTTTACTAGACTTATACTACCACATCTCTGTCCTATTTAAAGAAAGACAGGACAGGAACTCAATCAGGGTAGGGATCTGGAGGCAGGAACTGATACAAAGGCCATGGTGTGTTGCTTACTATCTTGTTTTCCATGACTTTGCATTGCTTTCTGTAAGAAAACAGGCTTTCTTACATAACTTAGCACCACTAGCCCAGTGATGTCCCCATCCACAATGGGCTGGGAATCACTAATTAAGAAAACATCTTACAAAATTTCCTATAGCCTGGACTTATGGAGGGAATTGTTAACTGAGGTTCCCTCCTTTCAGGTGAATCTAGATTTGTCAAATAGACATAAAACTAACCAGTAGATAGGAGTATTGAGAGATGAAGACACCTGCCTGCATCCAAAGATGCAAGACCAGAATGCCTTCTGAGTATATAACAAACTATGTTAAGGGCTAGAACAGAGTGGAAGATGGATGGAATATATGATGGATTTCCATGCATTAGTCTTCTCTTATTCACCAGCTTTTGCATTAAAATAAAACATTAATATCTAGTATAGGGCTAGATTTCTATGAAAATAAGCCTCTGGGGTATAGGACAGAACATCTGAAAGGTGCCATAAGCTTTGCATATTCTTCCAAATGGGTTACTTTATGCAGGTAGTTCTCAACCTGAGTATGGGTCATGACCCTTTGGGGTTAAATACCCTTTCACAGTGGTCACTTATCAGATATCATGCATCAAGATTCATAGCAGTAGCAAAATTGTAATTGAGAAGTAGCAACAAAAATAATTTTTGGTTGGGGATCACTACAAAATGAGGGGGCTTAAGGGATGTCAAGAACCACCACTTTAGACCAAGACATGATATTTCAGATGTATGTCTAAACATATATGATCATCTAAGTATATATACTAACATATAATCAAATATTAGCATAAAATTACGCTCCAAGTGTTATGCTCAGTTCTGGAAATATATTACTCTCAGAATTCCAAATATATAACATATCCAAAGAGATAACAATAGCTAAAGGAAAACAAATGGAATATTGAGGAATAAACTTATCTAAAACTAATTTTACTTGTGTAGGTATGCCAGATAAAGTGTTATCTTAAGCTGAAACCTAAAGAATGAATAATTATCCAGGAATAAAGAATTGAGAATTTTTGAAACATAATGAACACACACACACACACACACACACATGTGTACAGACACATATATCACACACATATAAATGTGTGTAACTAATAATTAAAGAAGAAACAGTTTTGAATTTGAGAGGGAGTAGGGGGTTACAGGAGGAGTTGGAGATGGAGGAAGAGGTGGAGACAATATAAATACAATGCTCTTATATGATTTTCCAATATCATTTTACATTAAGAAAAAGAGGAAAAAAAATGAAGTAAGAATTGTGTAGCTTTTAAAAATCCTCACTGGGAATAGGTTTTTACAACCCAGTGCATTCCCTAAACTCTTGGTCCTTCATACTATTTATGGCACTTCCTGCCCCTGGTTTTAGAGTAGGCAATAAATTACTCCGTATCTAGTTGTCTAATGTGACAATAAAAACTCAGGGATTCTCCTCCCCCATGCTGATGTCACTGTAAGACAAAGGGAGTGAGAAATGAATTGGAAACACTGGGAAGGTGCTGAAAAGACACGGGGTAAGAATCTGATCTTATACCATAATCATTGAACTTACTGATCTCAGGCTATACCCATGATAACGTCTTTGAAATATGTAAAATAATTTCATATTTCTATTTTTTGCTTTAAAATTTCCCTCCAAAATGCATGAAAAATAGAAACCACTAAAAAGACATTGCCACAGAGTGTATAACTACTAAAATAGTTGCCTATCTTGTTGCTGTGACCAAAGCAACTTAAGCTAGCAAATATTTATTTTGAGTTCCAATCCAATATAGTAGAAACACCTGGTCACAATGCATCCACAGTTAAGAGACAGAAAGTGATAAAAACATGTGTTCAGCTAAATTTCTACTTTTTATGCAGTCTTGGGAATCTAGCTTAATGGAAGGGCACCACCTATATGTTACACCTCAGTTAATGTAGTCTAAATGATCCCTCAGAGATTTTCTTCTGAATCCCATCATGTTAATAATCAAAATTAACCATGATGACTGCCCTTCAAGTCAAATATAAAGAAGAAAAGAATAAAAGGCCCCAGCGCCAAGAAGAAGAGAGTGTTGTAAAGAAGAGCTGAGAGTGGACAAAGCAGCCTTACAGACTACAGCCAGGATTTCTGAATCTTCTTCGAATCCACCATGACAGCGCCCCTTACCAGCAGGAAGTAGTTTGGAAAGAACGATGCCCAAATTCCCAAATATTGTCTATAAATGTTTTCATTTAAATGGACTTGGTTATATAAAATAAAAAAAAAAATTGTCCAAACCAAAAAAAAAAAAAAAAAAAAAAAAAAAAATGTCGAGCTGAGAGAAAATGGTATTTTCTAGCAAAGTGGTAAATTTTATATCACCTAAGAGTAAAAGTTATTAATATAGATAATTTTAAATCTTTATCAATATTGCAATACCCCCAAATGTATTGTAAAACATCACAGGGATCGTGGCATGAAGTTCAAGGTCTGATATTTCTGACACATGTTCAGATGATTTCTCTTTTACAGATCTCACTTTGAGGACCTTGTCACAGAATATTCTGTCTTCAGATTTTAGAATTCTGATTTTTAGAATAGTGACCAGCACTATTTCTTCAGTTCATAGGACTCTTTATCCCAAGTAACTACAAGTAATAATGGAAAATCTGTTTTATGAAAACACAAACACAAATTTTTCACCATTTTTAAATGTCAGACTAAATTTCAAGATCCCATGTTGACTGGGAGTTTTCGTTCAGCCATTTAAAGCAAATGAAATAACAAGAGCACCAGGAGCTCTCAAATATTTAAAAACCACTGACTATGAGTGTTCATTTTCATTAAGAGATAGAAAACCACTCAGATTTGTTTTCCTGAGAATTTAAACTGCAAAGAAATGGTATTTGAATGGATAAGCCATCTCTTTTTGGCTGAATTTCTAGGTCATTTGACAGTTCCCAGTTCCAAAAGGTGAGACTTCAATGACTCATATTTCTTCACTAAATTATTTCTTGTTTTTCATTTTCTTTCATTTTCATTCTGGAAGAATGGATTTTGGTGTTCCTTCTCAGACTTTACTACTACACTGACATAAACAAGAAAATGCTTAGGACTCTGAAATGACTGAAATATTGACAAAAAAAAAACATATTCAATCTACATTTGTTTAGCATAATCTAAAGATAATGTCATCTAATTTAGAACAAGTTTGGGTTTGCATTTCCAATGTCTTCATCTTCAATTTGTCAAGAATTCTAAAATGAGTTGAAATGACCAATGACTGCTCAGGAAATCTTGAAGGAGTTTTCTTTTTAAACTGTTGTTAGCATGGCTAGATCCACAACCTAGAATCTAGTCTACTAACCTTGTTGCCTTTTGATCTTTTTAAGTGTCTCTCATTAGTTTTTGTTTGCTTGCTTGTTTGTTTTAAAGGGTGTTGTTTTTGGTTTTATTTTAAGACAGGAATTCTCTGTGTAATAGCCCTGGTTGTCACACAGAAATTGTTTCGTTGGCCTAACCCTCTCAGAGATCTGCCTATCTCTGCTTCCAGAGTGCTAGGATTAAAGGTGTGTGCCACCATCCCTAAGAAGTGAAGTTTGACTGGGATCTTATAAAAGTTTTAGATTTGAATAGATTTAAAGAAGCAGTTGTTTCATATTCACCCTGTGTGAAGCAGATATTAATTTCACGGGCAAGTTGGAACAGAATTATCCCACAAGACTGGTAATATTTAGCTACAGCAATATTGGAAGCTGGTCCTCAGTAACAGTGGAAAACATGGTAGAAAGATGAAGCTAGGGTCACAAAACAATAAAGCAGGGCTAGAGGTATAGAAATTAACTAAGACCAGCTTCTCAGTGAAGGCCAGTATGATGATTTGCAAAGTAAGTTTAGATTTGATGATCACATCTGGAGCTATGTTGAATAGCAATTTTGAAAGCTTAGGTCAATTTTGGGGCCCATGAAGATGGCTCTGCTTCATCTTGGCTCAAGGTCAGAGAATTTAAAACTCTCCCTAGTAAGTCATAAGAACTAAAGTTCTAGGCCATGGCTGCATGGCTACTATAGGATGTGTTGATCTTGGTAGAGGATGTCTTATCTAAATAAGAATAGCCTTGGTCTGAGATGTGGTTACTCTTGACCCTCAAGGCCAGATAATGGGAAATTGAGTCTAAGGTGTGATTATCAAATGTTTGAAGGATTAAGGGAAGAGAGCCTGTTTGTTCATTATACATGATAAATAAGTCTTTTGCCTTGTCTCTCTTTTGGTTGGGGTACTTAAGAATGTTGAAGAATAAACTTGGAGAATCCAGTATTCACTGGATTGCCCTCCCGAATCTAAAGGGGGGGGGGCTTGCCACCACTGCCAGGCATCATTAGGTCTTTCAAAGCCTCTGGACATTCTTAGCAGTTATGTTAAAAGATACACATTATGACCAAATTTGTATTTACTAGCGCTGAAGTATATGTGGTCCTATTTGATCTTTGTGTTTATATACAGAAAAGTACTGACAGTATGAACCCGAACCACCCTATTCTCTTACTTTCCATAATCCATATTTGGCATTTCATGTTAGTTTTTGCATCTTTGGCATCTCATTATTCCATCTGTGACTACTAGAGGTTGGAATCTCTATAATACTTCCCTGTTTCCCCCCAGTACCTCACATTCTATTCAAATGACTTCAATTAGTTATGTGGGCTCAAATCTCAACCAAAGACCAGGAATTCTACTTTTATAAAACTACTCTGAATTTTGTGGTGGAGTGAACTTGTTAGTGTGTCCATGTGTAGGTCAGAGGTCAATGTTAGGCATCTTTCTCAGTTCCTTCTTATTCTTTGAGACAGGCTCTCTTGATGATTCAGGAGCTTATGATTTGTCTAGATTGTGTCTAACCAATGAGCTAAGGGATCTGCCTTTCTTTGCCTTCCAGCACCAGGATTCCAGTTCATCTCCGCCTCTCCTGACTTCTTACATGAGTTCTGGGAATCTGAACTCGGGTCCCCATTCTTGTGTGGCAGACACTTTACTGAGCCGTCTCGTCAACCCTTGGCAATTCTCAATGGGTTAAGTTAAGAGATCAGGATTACAATTTTTTTTTTGCCGTCACCTGAAAAGTAAAATGATGACCTTCTTGATATTATTTATATTTGAAGAAATAAATGAACAAGTCTATAAAGTTTAATTACATACTAAATTGGAGGTTAAGAACTTTGGTAGTTAGTTTGAAAGCAGCAAGCAATATGACCAAATAAATTTGTGCTTTCTGAGGAATATGGTTGACTTATCCACACAAAGAATAATAATATGTATTCTCTTAGTTTTCTATGTCCAAAAAGCCCAGATCTACAATACCACTAAAGTTTTATATCATAGTTATAATTGGAGCCTGAGGATATATTAAATAAGTTTGTAAATGTATGAAAATGAGTTTATTTGAACCATGGTGACATTGAGGAAAAGTTTGTTATTATTTTAAAGTTATGAAGCAAGTTTAGGACTTGGCTCTACCTTTTTTCAAAATAACTTTAATAAGAAAAATTCCATACACATTAATAATGAAATAACTGGGCTTATATTTGTGTGTAGTGTATTATGATTAGATCTAGACCCCCAGCTTAAAAGGAACCTCTATCCAATATGATAAATCTCATTATGACAGTGACATCTATATATCCATTTGTCATTAAGTTTAATGGGATCATAAAACTAGAAATTAACATAAAAAGTTATTTATTGACTATTTGTGGTTACAGCAAGGAGGACTCTTTTATGATGATTTTTGCTTATTTAATTTGCATAGAAGATAATATGGTAAAATGGATTCCTTTGGCTTTCTATGCAAATAGTCAAACAAATCAACAGTGCTCAGAAGACATTGTTTATTCTCATTATATTTCCATTACTACATTCCAAGTTATACTCTCCTTCAGTTATAGATCACAAATATTGGGCTGATAGTTTTATAAAGTGAGCCTTACTTCTTGTTTTAAAATTGGCTCCACATTTACAAGACCTTTTTGGAACCTCACATGAACTCAAATATTTATGATTGCTGCTAACCTCAAAAATAAACAAGACCTCATTCTTAACGCACCAGGCCGCATTCTTTTCATTAGCTTCTGGAAACTTACTGGCTCGGCTACCCAAGAAGCTTGGGATCATTTATCCTAAAATTATCTGGTAGTTGAGAAACTAGATACTGGGAAGCTAGCCCTCCCACAGAAAGGAACATTAGCAATGAATGGCAGACTTTTTATCCTGTATCCAAACCATTTAGCTCAGCAACAAGAACTCAAGTTAAATGTATGGCATCTTCCCTCTCTCTTTGTACCTAGAACCATGGCAAGTGAGCTGGTGCCAGCACTCAAATTTGCAGAATAAGACATTCGTGACGAGACTTTATGGACTATATGGAACTTCCTTTGTTTTGTTGCATAGTCTTTTTCCTTTGAAAAGCTTCTTAATTAGTAGGATGCAGGGTGAACATTATTCACTTTAAAACTAAGTAGACAGGTTCAAACCTCAGTTCTACTTTTTACCCAGCATTTTGATGATATCATATGCACAATGAAGATGGCATTATAACCTCATCATTATGATGTAAGATTGAACAGGGTGATGTCCTGTAAATCATGGCTTGGTATATAATAAATGTTCACTAAAGGGCTACTATCCTTAATAATATCCATGGATCCCAGAATGAATATTTCTATATTCAGGATTTGGTGTAGAAAAGAAAATGTTTTCTTTCTTTACTAACTTTAGGGATGTATTGTTGTTGTTGTTGTTGTTGTAAGAAAATGGCCTATGTCATTGCTTTATTTCAGCTACTCACTCAACTTGGTAAATTCACAATCATACAACTAGAGACAGGAACTAAAACTTTCTGAGTTATGGTTTTAAACTTCTTTTCTTTTAACTTTAGAGAATTAACCTTTATACAGATTACCTAGATGTCACTCCTTATATCACAGATTAAATATTTGTTAGAGAAATTATTATTTCTAGATCATGCATATTAAAGCCTGGGACATTACTGAAACATGAGATAGCACCCTTTTCAACTGTGTCTGGCAAAAAGACTATTGGGAAAAGGCACTGTGGAACAATTCTCATATAGTGAGGGTCACAGAATCTGATTGCCAGCCATAGGTTTTTATCCACACATCCAGTTAACACTTTGAAATTCTTACATAGTGTGCTGAGAATTTCATGTTAGACAACTAAATATGAAGTGAATTACAGCTCACTACAGGATTCTAGTTTGTGAAATAAAATGATGTAAATATTAACCAAAGAATAGAAAACACAGCTGAGTATATTTAGGGTAGTTGGTAAGCTTAGTACTGAAAATTAATGTGAGCTTCTCTGAGCCATGTATCTAAAGACATCTATATTGTGTTTTGTAGATGAATATAGATACCCTGTTAGAGAACAAAGTGATTGATTCCAAATAGAGTACCAGTCAGGGAGAACAATGGAGAAGGGCATTTACAATGTCCATACTCTAAATGGATGTATAGAAAGGTGATCAATAGAAATTAGGAAGAAGCATAGATAGCACAAAGAAACAAATGGTACATATTACATTAATTTTTCCATAGCAAATGTCATTTTATCCAACGTTAAATTGGCATACACAAAGGAAAAACACACAGTAGTTCTCAATGTAGAAACAAAGCCAAACTGTTGGCTGAGAATTCTGAATGTCACTTACCTACTTGGTCAGATGATTTAGACTTAATATGCTTCAGTGTTTTCATTTGTAAAATGAGCCTAAATACCTGAGAGGTGGCTGGGAGGATTAATTTAAATTCCTTATCTTTATAAATTGATTTAAAGAATATCTTGTCTCTTTCCCCTTCTCTGTGGGTCCATATATGTCTCTTTTAGGGTCCTCCTTGTTTCCTAGCTTCTCTGGGGTTGTGGACTGTAGGCTAGTTATCCTTTGTTCTATGTTTAATATCCACTTATGAGTGAGTATATATCATGTTTTTCTTTCTGTATCTGGGTTACCTCACTCAGGATGGTTTCTTAGTTTTAAAGTGCCTGGCATACCATATGATCTTAAGAGATGCTAACTTTGATTGTGGTAGGGATGCGAACAAAGCACTTTGGATACTCAAAGGGTTATCTCTTCTGGAAGGGTTAAAAAAGTCTTAACTTCTCTGCCATGACCATTTTATCTGCCTGCTGCTCCCCATTTCTTTATCAAAATCCACCCAGAGTTTATCTCTTTCTGTAAATACCTCAGATTTTCTTGTTTTCCTGGTTTAGTCAGATGGGATCAATATCTCCTTTGTGTTATCTCTGGCTTCTGTATGATTTTACCTTCTTGTGAGCTATTTCTACTTGCTGCAAACTGTTGTCTACAACTATGAAGGAATTTCATGAACTCAAATCAGTGTGTTTCTGTGTAGTCTTCATATCTATGTAAATGCCCAGTAGGATAACTAACCCTTCCTGACACATTGAACTATCAGAATTTCATTTGGGCTACATATTAAGAGTTCAAACCCTAGTGAGTTTATACTTCTCAGTTACCAAAAGAATGGTAGGTAGTTGTTATTTATTATGGTCAGCCATGGTGCTAGGGATTACATGTGCAGCATTAATTACTATCCTTGAAAAATGTCTCCCTTTTTTTGTTCACAACTTTGTTGAAAATGCCACTTACATAGAATATTTTAGAATGTCTTTTGAACATGATAGAAAATTATCAGAACTCTGAAGAGAAGGACATTAGGAAAGTAAGATACCCTGGGGACATTCTTTAATGGCTCTTTAAATACATTTTATTTTAAAGCAAGCCAGAATGCTGCCAAAATAGATATATGGGTCATTAAAGAAAGGATGGAATGTCTAAGGAAAGGAGGTAAGTTTTTAGAAACTAGAGTTCAGACAACCAGTTAATCTATATCCAAATACCAATTTAGAATGATCAGATTTGATATTTTTTTAAAGTAAAACAATTGCCAGCATTCATAATGTGAATTGGATATTAAACCCTTTGTAGATGGTGGTATAAAAATATGCAACGTTTTAAAGAGCAATGTATCAAGTCTGTAACAAAAAAATTCCAAAAGTATGAATTTACTTTGCTGCAAACCCTTTACTTCTAGAAGTAAATTAAAGAAAAAATATGACCCATGCAAAAAACACAACTGCCCCCAAATGAGATCACACTGGTCTCTTTTTGTAGTAGTGCTGCAACTAGTGGGGCCTAAAACACATAGCTGTGGTTTAGTTTTAAGCCTTAAGAAATGGAAGTGTGAAAGAGCCTAAGTTATTTCACTCAGCCAGCAGATCACTGGAGGCTGGGAAGGGTAGAATAAGGGAGGGCAAAACAGATTAGAGTAACGGGTACCAAAATACTGTTTCATAGAAGTAACAGAGCCTAGTGCAGTGCAGTACAAGAGATAGACTGAAGTTTCTATTAACTCATCACACATTTTATTAGTAAGTACGGATAGTTCAAAGGCTCTGAACACTAAGTCATACAAAGGAGATAATATCATTATTTTATTGGAAAATATAGAATATATGTATTGAAATGTCTCACTGTATTCTATAATGATATGCAATTATTATACATTAACCAAAAAGTTTTAAAAAGTAGAAATGTTAACTACTATAATATAATCATAATTCATTGCAAACATGTATCAAAACATCACACTGTACCTCATAAATCAACAGTATTCATCAGTGAAAAACTGAATACGTATTTATTGACATGAAAATGGCGACAATTTATTGTGAAGTACAGACACTACTTTTTAAATTTTGTTTATTAAGATCTGCCATTAGGAAAATGTGGGTGAATTCCTAATATGGAAGAAGTGGCAAGTTGATAGTAATATGTTATATATACACTGTGTCTTATATATATATATACACGTACATGATAGTTTTTAACTGTTTTCTCTTTTTCTCTAGATATATGCATGTGTGTAGATGTACACATATGTGTTTTGGTCAGAGAACACTACTGTTCATCTATAGTTGCAGCATGTTAGTAAGAAAAAATAACTGAGAAGGTGTTTATGAACAAATGTGTTGCTGTCATTTCCAATGACATTAGCTGGGCACTTAGAAAGTGTGGTTTCAGACCTTCCCCTTTGTAATTTGAAACACAGCTGCAGCTCCTCGCACATGGATAGTTCCAAACTGCAGATTATGTTTTCCTATTTTTCCTTCTCTTCAAAACTTTCCAGAGCCTAGAGAAAACAAAACACTATGAATTATTAGCACATGGAAGAATCACCAGGGGGAAAGGCCATTTTAAAATTTCATTTTTTAAAAAATAAATAATTTGTTTCCTTCTCCCATTTAAATGTTCAAAATACCCATGATTTACTGAGGAAAATTCCAGATTTATTTCCCAGGGAATGACAGATACATTTTCCAGATGTGGTGTTTGTGTGGCTGTGTTATTTATCACAGGTGTCGGGGCCTTTTCCTCTCTGTTTAGCTCATTATAGAAACAGAAGACAGAAGTGACACAGGCTGTTCAGTCTCAACAGAAATGTACTAGAAGCTTCCAATGGTTGACACATAACACTAATGTGGATCATATGGGGGTGGATTTCGCTAAAGTAGCCTTTTATGTTTTAAGATTACAAAATTTTTATTTTTCATTTTATAATTCAGGCAGGGTATGACAATAGTAAAAACAAGTCAGGACAGACATCTAGTTGATGCTCAGAGATTAACTTTATAATTACTTACTCTTAGTAGATCTATTAATATTTCTATGGTGTTTCTCTCTTTTTCTTTGTTGAAAGACAAGTTTCTGTGTTCTACTCTGAGTTTCATTTTGGACAATGTGCTGTTGCTATTTCCAGTAAGGTGCCAACATTAACCACAATAAAACTTCCTGTATTCATAAAATATTTACTTTATGGGAACTACAGCAACTCCCTAGGACCGTCTCCTAATTTGAGAGTGAGAGTGAGAGAGAGAGAAAGAGAGAGAGAGAGATTATTTTAAGTAGACTGTGGGGTTGGAAATCAAGCCTATAATTGCTTGATTACAATTCACTCACTATGTTGCTCTGCTGTTTCTATCAATAGACCCAGGGTGGAGAATAGATAGATTCTCTAAAGAGACATACAGTGTAAGTGCAAATCACACATTTATTCTCCTGGTATATTCCTCTGGGTCCTGCTGTCCATTGTTTCACTGTACTCTATAGTTCATGTAGATATGCACAGATCAAAGAAGAAAAGCAGCATAAAGGTGACAGCTTAGTTTAACAAAGTAAAACATCACCTTAGAAAAATTCTCCCATCCTGTGAGCCTTCTCCCCGTGAGCTTAATAATTTACCTCTTAGATCATCTCTCTCTCTCTCTCTCTCTCTCTCTCTCTCTCTCTCTCTGTGTGTGTGTGTGTGTGTGTGTGTGTGAGAGAGAGAGAGTGTGTGTAAGAGAGATTTTGAAAAACTCTCAAGCATGCTTTCCAATAGAGTAAGAAATAAGCTTCAGAGAGAGAGTGAGAGAGAGGCAAAGACAGAGAGACACAGAGAGAGATTACAGAGGCAAGTTATTGTTTCAACCTTCACCCTGGTTTGGGGGATCTGAGTTCAAATCCTTACACTTGTGTGATAAATGCTTTACTCACAGTCTCATCTCCCCGGCCCCATAACATGGTTGGGTTTTTGTATATTAGGGGGAGCCCACTAGATATAAAAAAAAACAATCAAAAATTTGAATGAGCAACATCTTTTTTAGTTAATATTTTCTAAATATATTTAAATATTAAAATATATTGCTATAACTATTAAATGATAACTAAAACTAAAATTAATCATTGTCTACCAGTATGTTTATTTAATGTTTTAGAAAGCACTATTCAGTGTTTCATATGCTGTTTTTGTTATATGATCTAAATGTTCAAAACATCCAATAATTTACCAAGTAAAACACACCACGAATCAGTTAAGTTTCACTTTATATATATAGACCTCAAAGCTGAAAGGAGTCTTTATTTGTGCTCCTTAGGGGACTTTATAGACCCTGAAAATTCTTAGTTATTTACACAGAATTTTGCACTATAAGTTGGCACGCATGTTAGTTTTTTCTTGTTATAGTAACTTCAAATGGTCTCTACAAATAGACTTTTATCTCTACTGTTATTCTTTCTTTTCCTATGTTAACAATAGACCTCTCATTTCCATAAAAATGGTAAACATGTCTATATTGCATATTTCTTCTTGGTGTGGAAATTGTTTTGCGTCTTATTTTCTTTTCTCTCCTTTTTTTAATTCATCATTTAACAAATATGAGTAAGTATGTATTCATAGGAGGGAACTCTAGGAAATGAATCAGATACTCGGGTATTCATTTATAGCAGTGTAATTTTGGGAAATCATGTTCTAGACCATAACTGTTCACTAAAATAAAATTTCCTTTCACTTTCTAAAATACTATTTATATCGCAGACTGTGAAGGACAAACCTCAGGGTGATCTCATGCCCCATACCCTGCTCTGGTAGGTGTGTTACTTCCTTCTTACACATAAGATATTGTAAGATATCTTTTCTTGTGCTTAGTACTGTGCATGTGTGTATATACACTAAATATGCACACACACATACACGCAAAGTATCTGTCTCATCACTTGTGGGAGATACTTTTGCTTTGCTTTTTTTCCCATTTTGGCTCAAGGAAGTTAAGTTCCAAATTGTGAATTGCCTCTTGAAGGAGCGTGGTAGAAAGACACTGTACACATTGGAGTTACAAGAATCTTTCAGCCATAGTCAACAGGCAGGAGGAAGCCTAGGTCCCACAGCTGCAAATATACTAATTGTGCCAACCACTTGAGGAGCTTTGGAATGGCTCTAAGCAGTGCTGGGGTCTGAGTCATAAAACTGTGATATAACATGTTTTCAAGAACATACTTTATGGTAATATGTTACATAATACTAGAAAACCAATTGAAAACTCAAATGTGAATTAGCTTCTACTAATTAGCTTCATGTCTGGAATTGGTGGATGCAAACTCCAGTGGAAACCTTGTTGGTAAAAAAGGATGTATTTAACCAGAATACTTTTCTTAGTCGTTTGAATTAAAATTACAAGGAGTTTCTCCAGTCAAGTAAGGCTTCACTGAGTTTTTTTTTTTAATAAAGAGACATCTTTTATTATTTGATTTGTGATTATAGTGATGTGTATGCATTTAAATTTATTCATGTAGTATATCCAAAAGACAGTTAAGACAAAGGTATTATCAAATTCATGTCATATAGAAAAGTCTGGTTCTGATTGGGAATGTTTCCCAGTTTTAAAACACCATTGTTATGGGCAGGGGGTATGGTGAAATAACATAGCATGGATGGGTGCTTGCCACCAAGCATGAAGTCCTGCGTTTGATTCCTGGAAGCCAAACAGTAGAGAAAATAACTATCTGCCCCCCATCATGTTATGAAGAGCATGTTCAAGCACACGTGTGTGGTCACACTCGCACTCACTCACACACACACACACACACACACACACACACACTGATACTATCATTTTGATTAAGTGACTTAAATAGGATTATAAAGAGTTTGCATTTTCAACTATTCTAAAAGTATGAAAATAAAAATATGTAGCATTGTGAACTAGTTCATAGAGATATTAGATTCATAACATAAATGTCCAAAAATAAAGTTCTCATTTGAGAACTGCTGTTTGCACTGCTTTAACTATATATTAATCCCAGGTTTCTCTCCATGAATTCTCACATTGTAGATGTCACAGAGGCACTAAAACTGTTTGTGGGGGAGGAGTAAGACAGGAAAAGTCCTGAGCTGAATTGAAGCAAAGAAATTAAATTGGGGGGGGCAGCATTTTAATCAAATAATCCTGCTATTTTCCTACTAGTGTCAGATGTTTCTCTGCTCATTAAGTGTGTTCTGTTTATCTGAACTTCAGTCTACCATTGACCAATCTCTTCCCTGGATCCTTGACATCTACTTTCCTGACTTACTCCCTTCCTCCAACGCTCAGGCCACTCCACTACCTCCTGAAAGTAAAGTTGCAGCCTTGACCTCGTCTCCTCTCAATGGTATCATTTCTTTAATTTTAGATGAATTTTCAAATATTTCCTGGCCTCTCTACTTTGTAACACTCTTTGTTAAACTTTGTAAGTACATGTTGTCTCTAACAAAAATCTAACCATTCCTGTTTATGGACTTCAGTGGTTTTCCTTCCATTTCATTATAAAGCATTCTTATTCCTGATATGTAGGCTTATCCAAGCTCCACCTGTCTCTCCACAGCCCATTTTCTACTTTTCAATTCACACTTTAGTTCATATTCTAGGCATCTCAGTGGCTTTTGTGTCTGTATACCTCACTTTGCCTATCAAGTTGTATAGTCATTGAAATTAGCCAATGAGTCTTGTGCCTATTAAAAAAAAAAAGAATGTCTATTTAGAACATAATATTCACCAAAAAGTGCCCAATAGAGTCAGTCTAGCAAGCAAATGTGAATGCTGCCATGTCCTACAGATTATTATTATTATTATTTTTGCACCACAATAACTACGGGACTCTCAGGCATGCAACACACACAGTTGGTTTATAATACCAGTATTATTAAAGCTGTATTTTGGGGTTTGATTTTTATCATTATTTCTAAACACCAATGCCAGCAATCTATTCTTGGAGATATTTAACCATTTTCATCACACACACACTCTTTTCATACCTAGATATAAGAAAAGTAAATCTCTTTTATATGCAAGCATTTTCCTTAGGATCTTAGTAAATGCTCTTTTAATTAGAGACAACATGAAAAAAAGATATGTGCATTGAGAGAAAGTCTGTCACGAATCACAAATAAATAATGCAGGAGGCAGAGAAGGCATGCCTGAAATGCTAAATACCAAAACATGAGAAACTCAGTGCATATGTGGATTCCACAGACAAAGCAAACACTTATATGGCAGCTGTTTTTCATTATATGCTGCAGTTTCTTAAATTTATTTCTAGTTTCTAGTCCACGCCTTAGGGTAAAAATCTTCTCTGCTATGCTTGAACATAACATACAGAATTTTATCATCTGCAATGGTTAAATTTGACCATAAGTATTGTAACCAGTTTTACAAATTCTAGAGCCAGTTGTAGTTACAAAGTTTCTATAAGCTTGGATGCTTCATGACAAGGTTATTGTGGTATGACCCACATAGAAGACATCACAAAATCATGAATAACACATTCCTTATATCATTTGGAATTATGTCAGAGAGGTAGCTTATTGATCCCTGTTCTTAGAAGTCTGTTCTTATTAAGAGAATAATACTCAATGAACAGAACACTTTGTGTGTGTGTGTGTGTGTGTGTGTGTGTGTGTGTGTGTGTGTGTGTGTGTATGTGTGCATGCGCGCAGATGGTGTTTAACAGCATTTGTTCAGGAATAAGACAATTAAGTCCTAAGTCTGGATCTCCTTATCTTTGTTTAACCAAGAACAAGGAAAATATATTTTACTTAGTCTCTTAGAATTTTACATTTTTTTTCATTGAGGAGAAAAGTTACCTACCACATATGTTATTATGAGAGTTAAATACATTTATAAAACAATGGTATACTTAGTAACTGCTAAATATATGTTAGCTGTTTGATTATTTTTAAACTGAAAAAGTTGGGATTTTTTTTTTGTTTGTATGTATATATCCTTGTAATGTATGCCACATGTGAAGGCCAGAAGAGGGCTTTAGATTTCCTGGAGCTGGAGTTACAGGCTGCTGTTAAGATATCAGATGTGGTACTGGAAACTAAATCTGGTCCTTTGGGAGAGCAGGAACTCTCTGTTAACTACTGAGCCATCTCTCTGGCCTCTATTTATTAACAACTTAAAAACAAAGAAGACAAGCATATAAAGTTTAAATAATTTATTTGAGACAGACAGTTGTTTAAAAGAACAAGTTAGCATTGGGAGATATGTTAACAATGGGACTTGTACTTGAACTTAAAATCTTATCCTTACATGTTACAATGCTGCCTCGAATAGGAACTTCCCATGTCCTATTCAAACCATGTAATTTAAAACAAACAAACCTTTGCTACTGGAGATTCAGTTTCAACTTTACTGTACTTCTTTTCCTTCCCTTTGAGAAGATGGGTATAAAGAGTTGCATGCATGTGAGTGAGAGAAAGGAAATACCACCATTTCCTTGTTTTTCAAGAAGACTGAGCCCAGGCTGGTAAGTGATTGAGTCAGAGAGGGATCCAGAGGCTATTAGACTTAGTGACTAGTTTGCCCATAGACATCAAACAATCAGAATGGATGCACTGCCCAGCTCCAGATTGAAGCCTATGGGGTAACTTGCAGGGCAAATTTGTGTCTTCACTTAGAGAGACTACCTGTTGGTTGGCTTGGAACAGACACTGGTCCAAGCCAAGAGAAGGTTTTCATCTTTTAATTTTTTTCTTTTTTTATTTATTTTATATAACAAAGTCCATTTAAATGAAAACAAACATTTATAGCCAATATTTGGGAATTTGGGCGTTGTTCTTTCCAAACTACTTCCTGCTGGTAAGGGGCGCTGTCATGGGGAATTCGAAGAAGATTCAGAAATCCTGGCTGTGGTCTGTCAGGCTGCTTTGTCCAGCTGTTTTGAATGTAGGATCACCTTGTACTCTGTTTCAGGTGGTCTGGCTTGATCAAACCACAGTAGTCTGGAAGGAATCCACATCTTTTCATATTCTGTGGAAACAAAAATAGAAATCCTTTTCCCCAGTAACTTGTCCTTCAACTTAAATTTTGGAGTAAAAGCATTTTTTTTTTTAAATTTAAAGGTTTTCATCTTTTAACTATGGTAAAATCACCCATTGCATAATACTTGGTCAGCCCTGAATAGATATGATCCTATCCTTATTATTCATTTGGCTTCTAATCCTGATTACTCTTGCAATTTTAGCCAATGGAGAGTTTTAAGGTAAGGAATATTAAAATGTATTGCATGCAAAGATATTTTCAAATGCAGAATAAAGTCTGAGTCTCAGCCCTAAATCCTTAATTTTATGTTGTACTGTCTCAAAAGAGAGATAGTATGTTCCTGCAACTTCTATCTACACTTCAGAAAACAGATCTGTACGACTGGTGGTGACAGACACAGAACTTGAACTCAGTACTTCTTACATCAGTTCACCCTACCCCTCAAATTAAAACCATTAATTTTTTTCTAGCAATACTTCACTTTCTCATTTTTTCAGCATCTTGCTGGGCTTAGAGTTCTATCAAACCCATACCCTCACTTGGAACCCTCATAAGTTCTGTCCATAGGTCTGTGACTTTCCTGGCTCTTCATAAATTTGATCTGGAGCTATTTTCTAGCAAAAAAAAATGTTCCTGATAAATTCAATGTCTCAGGTGTTTTGTAACTGCTTCCTTAAACAAACTAAAGTAGTATTTTTATATAGTTATAATGTGCAATAGTAGGGAATGCCGAACTGTATTCCTGTATCAAGATCCAATGAGTATGTTCACAGAATATATTGGCTTAACCATATACATATATACATTAACATGCTTATTGGAACACTCTCCTCAGTTCCTTTTCCCCATTTGTGAGAAGGACAGAATAATAAAAACTGTGATGGGGTCTACTGCTAGAAATGACACTTCAGTGGTTCACAAGGTAAAGATACCAGAAGACTGTGTAGAGTTGTATTAACAAGCCAATTTCAATGTTTTTCTTTTACATATTTCACTGAAGCATGCTATTTCTACATTGGAAACATTTGGTTTAATTTCTCTTCTCTCTTGGTTTCAAGTTGAGTTCATGTTCCTCTACTAGCTCATATGTTATAATGACTAAGATGACATCTACGTTAATCATATGCTTACTTCTCCATATTGCTAAGGTGCAGTTCTTAAATCAGCATCATCAAAAATGTAGAATAACTCAGTGTAAAACTCTTGGCAAGCTAGCTAACATCTTTCAATTACTGATGCACTTTAACCATGTATAATATAGGGGGGCAAGATTATGAAAATGAGGGATACTTCTCTCAGGTATTCCCCAAACTAATGTCAGGGGTCTTAACATTCAGGGCTTATGCTAGCCTGCCCTTGAGGGCCTGGCAGAGACATCATAAACCACAACCACTCCCTACTCATATGTGCTTGTTAGCATTCTGGCAGCATCCTAGTCTGCACCCAGACTGCACTGTAGCCACTAAGAGCATCCTCTGAGCACATGCCTTGTCAGCGTTCTGGCAGATAGCTGGCCAACCCAAGATCCTAAGTCTGTGTTACCACTTACATAGTCTATTCATATGTGCTATGCTGACTGCAAAGTCTCTGCACACGCGCTGGTGCTAAACCACCTTTAAATGCAAGCTCTGCACGTTTACCTCTTCCTTTTCCCATCACTTCTCCTTTGAGGCAGTCCTCCACGACCCCTCCCGCAGTAAACTTCCAGTGTGGTGTAGTTCATTCTTACTACCCCTAACTACAACAAGGTACTTTGGGAGAATCCCTAAAAAATTATTCATTCTAGAAGTCACTTGTGCAATTGATGAACTTCAAACTCTAAGGAAAATGTCCTATGCACGCTCTAGTATTTGAGCAGTTTCTGTGTAAAAATGACTGTTGACCAGACCTGGCAAAACCCATTTCTTCTGCTTTGACACTTCTATTTCTTTTTCTTTTCTAGAGTTCAATGCTGTATATACAATACCTCCTATCCAGTCTTATTTGTTTATTTATTTATTTAAATTAGAAACAAGCTTGTTTTTAAAGTAAATCCCAATTCCCTCTTCCTCCCATCCTCCTCTGTCCCTCCCCCCAAGCCCAATCCCATCCCCTCTCTGCTCCCCAGGAAGTGTGAGGCCTTACAATGAGATCCTCAAAGTCTGTCATATCATTTGGAGCAGGGCTTAGGTCCTCCCGTGTCTAGGCTGAGAGAGTATCTCTCTCTATGAAATGGGCTCACAAAGTCCATTCATATACTAGGGATAAATACTGATCCACTACCAGAGGCCCCATGGACTGCCCAATCCTCCTAACTAACACCCATGTTCAGGGGGTTTGGGTTGGTCCTATGCTGGTTTCTCAGTTGTCAGACTGGGGTCTATTAGCTCCCCTTGTTCAGGTTAGCAGTTCTGTGGGTTTCTCCAGCCTGGTCTTGACCCCTTTGCTTGTCAATCCTTCTCTGCAACTGGATTCCAGGAGTTCGGCTGGGTGTTGAGCTGTGGATGTCTGCTCCTGCTTCCATTAGCTACTGGATAAAGGCTCTAGGATGGCATATAAGGTAGTCCTCAATTCCATTATCGGGGAAGGACATTTAAGGTAGCCTCTCCACTATTGTTTAGATTGTTATTTGGGGTCATCCTTGTAGATCTCTGGACATTTTCCTAGTGCCAGATTTCTCTGTAAACCTATACAGGCTCCCTTTATTATGATATCTCTCTTCTTGCTCTCTTCTATTTTTCCCCTCTCTCAGTCTTCTTGCCCCCTCATGTTCTCCTTTCCCCTCCTCTTCTCTTGTTCTCTTTCTCCTAACTCACTCTCCCTGACCCCCCTCTCCCCGCTCCCAATTTGCTCAGGAGATCTTGTGCCTTTCCCTTTCTCTGGATGACCATGTATATCTCTCTTAGGGTCATCCTTTCTTCCTAGTTTTTCTGGCAGTGTGAATTGTAGGCTGGTAATCCTTTGCTTTATGTCTAAAATCCATATATGAGTATGTACATACCATGTTTGTCTTTTTGTGACTGGGTTATCTCACTCAGGATGGTTTCTTCTAGTTCCATCCATTTGCTTGTGAATTTCAAGATTCCCCTTTCCCCCCCTGTTGCTGAGTAGTACTCCATTGTGTAAAGGTATCACATTTTCTTGATCCATTCTTCAGTTGAGGGGCATCTAGGTTGCTTCCAGGTTTTGGCTATTACAAATAATGATGCTATGAACATAGTTGAACAGATGTCCTTGTGGCAGGAATGTGTATCATTTGTGTATGTGCCTAAGAGAGGAATTGCTGGATCTTGTGGTAGACTGATTCCCATTTTCCTGAGAAACCATCATGCTGACCTCCAAAATAGCTGTATGAGTTTGCACTCCCACCAGCAGTGGAGGAGTGTCACCCCTTTCCCCACATCCTCTCCATCATAAACTGTCTTTGGTGTTTTTGATTTTAGCCATTCTGACTGGAGTAAGATGGTATCTCAGAGTTGCTTTGATTTGTATTTTCCCTTATGGCTAAGGATGTTCAGCACTTTCTTAAGTGTCTTTCAGCCATTTTGGATTCCTCTATTGAGAATTCTCTTCAGTTCTGAACCCCACTGTTTAATTGGATTATTTGGCATTTTGGTAACTAACTTCTTGAGTTCTTTGTATATTTTAGAGATCAACCCTCTGTCTGATGTAGTGTTGGTGAATATTTTTTTTATCTTGTTGACTATGTCCTTACTTTACAGAAAGTTTTCAGTTTCAGGAGGTCCCATTTATTAATTGTTGATATCAGTGTCTGTGCTACTGGAGTTATGTTCAGGAAGCAGTCTTCTGTACCAATTTATTCAAGGGTAACTCCCACTTTCACTTCTAAGGGTTCAGTGTGGCTGGATTTATGTTGAGGTCTTTGATCCATTTGGACTTAAGTTTTGTGCATAGCTGTAAATATGAATCTATCTGCCTTCTTCTACATGTCATCATCCAGTTATGCCAGCACCATTTGTTTAAGATGCTTTCTTTTTTCCATTGTGTAAGTTTAGTTTCTTTGTCACTAACCAGGTGTTTGTAGATGTGAGGGTTAATATCAGGGTTTTTAAGTTGATTCCATTGGTCTACCTGTCTGTTTTTGTATCAATATCAAGCTGTTTTCAGTACTATAGCGCCGTAATAGAATTTGAAGCCAGGGATGGTGATGCCTCCGGAAGTTCCTTTAATGTACAAGTTTGTTTTAGCTATCCTGGGTTCTTTTTTTTTTTCATATAAAGTTGAGTATTGTCCTTTCAAGGTCTGTGAAAAATTGTGTTGGCATTTTGATGGGGATTGCATTGAATCTGTATATTGCTTTTGGCAAGATTGCCATTTTTACTATTTTGATCCTATCCAAGAGCATGGGTGATCTTTCCATTTTCTTGTATCTTCTTTAATTCCTTTCTTCAGAGACTCAAAGTTATTACATAGGTCTTTCAGTGTTTGGTTAGAGTTACCCCAATATAGTTTATGTTGTTTGTGGCTATTGCAAAGGGTGATGTTTCTCTGATTTCTTTCTTAGCCCCTTTATTGTCTGTATATAGTAGGTCTACTGACTTTCTTTTTTTATTTAATCCTGTATCCTGTAACTTTATTGAAGGTTTTTTTTTTTTTTTTGTCAGCTGTAGGAGTAACCTGGTAGAGTTTTTTGGGTCACTTATGTAAACTGTCATATCATCTGTAAATAATGCAAGTTTTGACTTGTTCCTTTCCAATTTGTATCCCCTTGATCTCCTTTTGCTTTCTTATTGCTCTAACTAGAACTTCAAGTACAATATTGAAGAGATCTGGAGAGAGTGGACAGCCTTGTCTTGTTCCTGATGTTATAGGAGTTCCTTTGAGTTTCTCTCCATTTATTTTGATGTTGGCTGTTGTTTTACTGTATATTGCTTTTAGTATGTAAAGGTATGTTCCAGTTATCCCTGATCTCTCTAAGACCTTTATCATGAAGGCTTGTTGGATTTTGTCAAATGCTTTTTCAGCATCTAGTGAGATGATCATGTGGTTTTTCTTTTCAGTTTGTTTATTTGGTGGATTACATTGATGGGTTTTCATATGTTGAGCCATCCCTGCATCCTTGCGATGAAGACTACTTGGTCATGGTGGATTATTTTTCTGATGTGCTCTTGGATCTGATTTGACAGTATTTTATTGAGTATATTTGCATCAATGTTCATAAAGGATATTGCCTGTAGTTCTCTTTCTTACTTGTGTTTTCATTTGGCTTGGGTACCACATTAATTGTAACCTCATAAAATGAGTTTGGCAATAACCCTTCTGCTTCTAATTTGAGGAGTAGTGGTATTAGCTGTTCTTTGAATTGCTGGTAGAATTCTACACTGAAGCCATCTGGCCCTGGGCTTTTTCTTTTTCTTTTGGTTGAGAGACTTTTGATGACTACTTTGATTTCATTAGGGATTATAGATCTATTTAAATTGTGTATCTGTTCTTGATGAATTTTGGCAACTGATATCTATACAAAAGTTGTCCATATTCTTTAAATTTTCAAATTTTGTGGTGTACAAGTTTAGAAAGTATGAACTGAAAATTTTCTGGATGTTCTCAGTGTCCAGTGTTATATCACCCTTTTCAATTTTTGTAATATTAATTTGCCTGCTCTCTGTCTGCCTATTGGTTGTTTTGGATAAAAGTTTGTCTATCTTGTTGATTTTCTTGAAGAACCAACTCTTTGTTACATTGATTATTTTTATTGTTTTCTTTGTTTCTACTTTATTGATTTCAGCCCTCAATTTTATTATTTCCTGGCATCTTCTCCTCTGTGTTGCGTTTGCTTTTTTTTTTTTTTTTAGAGCTTTCAGGTGTGCTGTTAATTCTTTAGTTTGATGATTCTCCATGTGGGTCCATAGTACTACGAATTTCCTCTTAGCACTGCTTTCAAAGTGTCTCATAAGTTTGGGTATCTTGTTACTTCATTCTCATTAAATTCTGGGATGTCTTTCTTTCTTCCTTGAACCAGGAATAGTGCAATTGCACATTGTTCAGTTTCCATGAGTTTGTAAGGTTTCTACAATTTATGTTGTTGAATTCTAATTTTAAAGCATAGTGGTCTGATAAAATACAGGTTGTTATTCCAATTTTTTGTGCCTATTGAGGTTTGCTATAAAGCTGAGTATGTGGTCAATTTTAGAGAAGGGTCCATGTGGTGCTGAGAAGAAGGTGTATTCTTTTGTGTTTGGATGGAATGTTCTATAAATGTCTGTTAAACCCAATTGGGTTATAACTTCCATTAGTTCCTTTGTTTCTTTGTTAAGTTTCTGTCTGGTGGTCCTGTCTAATGTTGAGAGTGAAGTGTTGAAATCTCCCACTATAAGTGATTTGCATTTAGTTTCTTTTACGAATGTGGTTGCCTTTGCATTTGGGGCACAGATGTTCATAATGGAGACTTCGTCTTGATGGATTTCTCCTGTGATGAATAAAAAATGACATTCTTCATCTCTTTTGATTGGTTTTAGTTTAAAGCCTAATTTGTTAGATATTAGGATTGCTATACCTTCTTCTTTCTTGGGTCCATTTGATTGTAAAATCTTTTCCCAATGCTCAATTCTGAAGTAACAGCTGTCTTTGTAGTTGAGGTGTCTTTCTTGAATATAGCAGAAGAATGGATTCTTCTTCATATCCATTCTGTTATCCTGTGTCTTTTTTACAGGTGAGTTAAGACCATTAATATTGAGGGATATTAATGACCATTGATTTTCATTAATGACCGTTGATTGTTAATTCTTGCTTGTTTTGGATTTGGTGTTGTTGGTATTGTGTGTGGATTTTCCCCATTTTTAATTTTGGCTGTTGCTAAAGTGGGATTGTCTATTGTGTATGTTTTGTGGGTATAGTTAAATTTCTTGGGTTGGAGTTTCACTTCCACAACTTTCTGTAGGGCTGGATTAATTGATATGTATTGTTTAAATATGTTTTGTCATTGAATATCTTGGTTTCTCCATCTATAGTGATTGAAAGCTTTGCTGGGTATAGTAGTCTGGGCTGGCATCCTTGTTCTCTTAGTGTTGGTAGAATATCGATCCATGACCTTCAGCCCTTCAGAGTTTCCATGGAGAAGTCAGGAGTAATTATTAAAGGTTTGCCTTTATATGTTACTTGGCCTTTTTCCTTTGCTACTCTTAATATTCTTTCTTTATTCTGTGTGTTTGGTGTTTTAATAATTATGTGGTGAGGGGACTTTTTTGTGGTCCACTCTATTTGGTATTCTGTAAGATTCTTGTACTTTTGTTGGCATATTTTTTCTTCTTTACCTATTATTTATAGGTTTAGTCTTTTCACGGTGTCCCATATTTCTTGGATATTCAGTGTTGGTCATAAGATTTTCCCTCTTCTGGTGGGTAGGGGACCAAAGTTATCTTCTGGCAGGTGCAAGCAGGTCTAATACTCCAATGGATCTCCTCTTTCTGTGGGTGGAGGTGGGACTAGGACATTGACAGACTCTGGTTGGGCTGGTCTTCTGTGACAGATGACCCTCTGTGCAGTCCCCAGTCCTTAGGAGGCTCTGAGCAGAACACCAGAAGGCAGGCTCCTCCTGTGGGTGGCGGTGGGTCCTATCCAGTTTTTATAACTGTGATTTCTTCTTTGGTTAAGTTGTTCATTTTGCAATGTATTTTGTGCTCCAACTACTCTTCATACCAGATTCCACAGCTACAATTTATCCCTTTCCACTCATAATCATAGCTAGGTTTTTGGTATCTGGATTTGCTTTCTATCTAGAAATGGAATCCACATTTTTGTCTACAGCTTCTTGAAAGTAACTGATTAGATTAGTGTTTGCAGAGGCAGAGAACTGGGAAAACCTCTGGATGCCCCTCCTATAATTGCTGCGATTGAGCAGACCTCAGTGGATGGATTTCAATGACATGATATTATTTAGTTTGAGGTATAAAGCAAAAACAACATATGGAAATTTAAAGGAAAAAGTGCCAAATTTAAAAAAGAGAGAGAACTGAAATATATTTATTTAGGTTAAAATAGAAATACACACAAGAATTCTTTCAGGGATCTGTACATATGTGCATTCTTCTTAAAGCCATGAGTTGTATGTAGTGAAATCTCAGTGCAATGGAAGGCAAAGAATACCATCCAAACACACAGGTAAAAAGTAGGACATTGTTGGAACAATTGCACAGGAAAGTAATAACTCCTGGAAGAGAAATAACTCTAGTTTTGGTACCATCTGTCGGAGAAATAATATTGCTTGAGAAACTAGCAAGAAACTTCTGCCAAGATTTATGTAATTATAAAACTGTTCTTTTAGTCTTTCCACCAGCTTCTCTAGAGCATAGTATCTTACAAACATGATGCCACCTTTATGCCAATACATAAATAAATAAATCAATAAATCAATAAATATTGAATACACTTTCCAAGCCATCTCTCCAGAACTTCAGGTTTTGTATTTTTATGAAGGGCCAAAGATAATCCTAAAGATATTGTCTACAGAGGAGAATGATAAGATTTATAAATTTAGCAAAATGGATATTTACAAAATACAGGGTAGAAAAATTATTCTCAGTACATAGGGTAAGCACTTTTTTTTTAAGTTTTATAGTTTTTTATTCACTTTCAAAACACCAAAGGGCATTAGATACTAGATATGTCCTTAACTAAAATCAGAGTCTACAATATTCCACAACATTAAATTAACTGAAATGCTATACACAACATCAATTATAGTATATGATGTTATATCTTTGAATCACACACTCCATTTTAAAAACAATAGGCTATCTTCGATATTTTTAAAATTATTATTATTTTTTATTTTACATGTCGATCCCAGTTCCCTCTCTCTCCCTCCCACACTTTTTAATCATTCACTTAACCAAGCTTTTTTTTTCCAGGAATCTGGGCCAGATTCTTGAATGGAATCAGTGATTAAAAAGAACTGATTTCCTTATCATTACTATTGAGGGGTTCACAGTAATGCCTATAGTGTATACCAGACAATGAGCAATAAAAATTAATGTAATAAGAAGAAATTGTAATGCTGTGAAGAAACAAAGGGATTGCTTGAAACTGAAAAGGGGTAAGGAGGTCAGAAAGTTTATGAGAAGTAGACTCATTATGATTCATTGCCATGACCAGCGCTGCTTTGGGATTGACCTGACTGGAGTGAGAGGACATGAATTTACATGTAATAACAAACACAAGTATAAGAAATCTGGGGTGGGATGAGTCAGCAGACTGGAAACTCAGCTTATATATCAGTATAGATGAAGGAGGAAGTGGAGAGTAACTCATGTCAAGAGTTGATCTCTGTAGGAGACTGCAGTCTCAGGCCTCAGGTATCTGAAGGACTGAGGGGAGATTGATATTTCTTGCACATACTGTCAATAGCCATACTTGGACCAAGGAAAGCCTTGGTGGCATAACTGAGGAAGCTGGGCAAGCTATGGAGGCCAAGAGCAGCAGTCCTCCACTATCTTAAGTTCCTGCATCCTGCTTTGAGTTTGTGCCCTGACTTCCCTGGGTCATGGGCTACAAGATGTAAGATGAAATAAACCCCTTCCTCCCCTAGTAGCTTTTGATAATGCTTTTTATCACAACAGAAAGTCACTAAGAGACATATATAACTCCAGTTTAAGGGGCTCTGATGGTTAGTCCCAAACTAAGGATCTCTCCCGCAGGCCCCAGTTCGTCTCTGTGAGACATTAAACAAAATCAGAACTAAAACATAAGGGGAAAGAGATGGGTGGTGGTGATGAGGATAGCAGGGAACTGGGAGAAGGTAGGTGGAGAGGTCCAAAACACATTGTATACATGTATGAAAGTAAGAATGGACAAAATTTACTAGTAAAAAAAAATTTCACAGTCTATTCCAGAGAGTTTAGCTAGTTGAAATTCATGAACTTCTCATAAGGGTGTTTCATTAAGGTGTTCTCATTTTAAGGCATCTCAGCTGGGTAGTGTCACTTGTAACTTTTCTGCCTTGAGACTGAGAACCAAGCCCACCAGGGTACAGGTCAAATTCCCATATACTCTTAGAATGTGGTGATTTAAACATACAAGTTCTTGGTTTGACTGATTCTGGCTTACTTCACTGGTGCACTAGCTATTTATAAGTTGTTATTTTCAGGTCTGAGCTCCTAAACTGGAAAATAAAAGCAGCCAGATGAAAAACTGGAAATACAGAATATAAAGTTAATACTTCAGTAAGGTGTCATGGAATTGATTATGGATATGTGGTTTGATTTTTAAAATTTAGCCATGTGATATCTAATAGACATATATGAAAGATAATAACTTTCAATAATGCAATAGAACTAAAGATGTGAATGAGTGATGTGGAGAAAGTAATAGTAACTCTGACAATACATATCTTTTTTAATTATTATTTTTTTTTTATTTTACATGTCAAACCCAGTTCCCTCTCCCTCTCTCCTGACTTTCCTCCCTCTTACCCTCTCTCCCTCCTCACATGAACTCTGACCACCCTCCCCTCCCATCTCCCCACCCCAATTCCACAGGTAGGGCAATGCCATCCAGGTGGATCATGTAAATCTGTCAAGTCATTTGAAGTGGGACTAGGACTTCTCTCCTGTCTCTAGGTTAAGGAAGTATCCCTCCATGGGGGATGTGTCTGCAAAGTCCTTTTGTGAACCAGAAATACATCCTGGTTCCATTCTCTATGGTCCCTTAGATTGCTCAGTCCTTCTATCTGAGACCCATATTCAGGGGGTCTGAGTCAGTCCCATGCTGGATTCCCAGCTATCAGTCTGGGGGGCCCATTAGCTACTCCTTGTTCTGGTCAGCTGTCTCTATGTGTTTCTGCAACCTGGTCTTGTCCTCTCTCTCTGCATCTAGATTCTAGTTCGACTCAGTGTTTAGGTATGGGTGTTTGCTTCTGTTTCCAACAGGTACTAATGAGGGCTCCATGATGGTAGATAAGTTAGTTGTTGAACTCACTATCTGGGAAGGGCATTTATGGTAGCCTTTCCATGGTTGCTCAAATTGTTAGTTGGAGTCAGTCTTGTAGGTCTGTAGACCTTTTGTAGATTCAGTTTTTCTTCATACCAATAATGGTTCCTTCTTTTATGTTCATTCTCTCTCTCTCTCTCTCTCTCTCTCTCTCTCTCTCTCTCTCTCTCTCTCTCTCTCTCTCTCCTGCCTTTGATTCCTACCCTGACTCAATCTTCCTAGTTGCAAGTGCTTTCCTCTCCTTCTCTTTCTCCTACTTCTCTCTCCATTCACTGCCCCCCCCACTTCCCATGTGCTCTGGGGGACTTATCCCTTCCCCCTTCTGTGAAGGACTTTATATGAATCTGAGAATACACCTTTTATCCTAGTTCCTCTTGGGGTGTGAATTTTAGGCTGGTGATCCTTTGCTCTAGTTCTAAAATCCAAATATGAGCGAGTACATATCAATATATCATGCTCCTCTTTTTTGTGAATGGGTTACTTCATTCAGGATGGTTTCTTTAAGTGCCATCCAATTATCTGCGAATTTCAAGATTCCATTATATTTTTTTTTCTGCAGAGTAGGATTCCATTGTGTAGATGTGCCACATCTTCCTTATCCATTCTTCAGTTGAGGGGCATCTAGGTTGCTTCCAGGTTCTTGCTATTAGAAATAATGCTGTTATAAACATAGTTGAGCACATGTGTTTGTTGCTTGGATGTGGATCCTTTGGGTATATGCCTAAGAGGGGGGTTGTCGGGTCCTGTGGGAACCAATTCCCATTTTCCTCAGGAACGACCATACTGATCTCCAAAATGGCTGTATGAGTTTGCACTCCCACCAGTAGTGGAGGAGCATTGCCCTTTTCCCACATCCTCTCCAGCATAAGTTGTCATTGCTGTTTGTAATTTTAGCCATTCTGGCAGGAGTAAGATGGTATCTCAGGTGTTTTGATTTGCATTTCCCTGATAGCTAAGGATGTTTAGAACTTTCTTAAGTGTCTTTCAGCCTTTTTGATTTCTTCTATTGAGACTTCTTTCTTTAGTTCTGTACCCCATTTTTCAATAGGGTTATTTGGATATCTTTTATGCTGAAAAAAAATCATGTAAGGAAGCCAGAGATAAATTGTCACATTGCCTATGCAGACAGGAAAATCCTGTGGACTACTGTCCACATCATCAAGCCTTAAGTCCAAGCTCCTTTGAGTGTAAGCTGTAAATCAGAGAGGTGATTTATGAATTAAATTGCAGGCTGCTGAAATTCCCTAGTTCCCTTGTTGTTTGTGTCATGCTGACCCTGTGGATAGCTTGACTTTTGTGGTCTTCCTTCTGCATGGAAGCCTGTTCTGTGATACTGACTCATTCTCTGTGCTCTGAGTTTGTTCAGTTACCCTTTGTAGAGGCTCTCTCCAGAATGTGGATGATATATTACTTTTTGACTTTTGGAAAAATAAGGAAATCCCATCATTGGATGAAATAATGTGGAATGTTTCCCTTTCCTCTACACATCTGGTGGTTTGTGTTCCATTGTGGAGCCCCACACAGGCCTCTGGGGGAGTGGGGAATGAGAGCCCATTTTCCCTGGGAACTACCACTGTCATTACTTGCTCATAACAGTTTTTCAAAAATGCCATCTCAGCAACAGGCACATACTTTAGAGACCACAGTGCAGTGTGTAATATTCACAACCACAGTAAAATTGGCCTAAATAATTTATTTTGAAAAATTCCAGATGGGGGCCAAGGTATAGAAAAATAGCTACAAAATTTATAGGTTCCATTTAAGTCTTCTTCCGGTGAAAGATTATTCTAGCCCTTACCTACTACTACTCAAAACAGCAGTTTCCTGTCATGAAGATCGTTAACTCCTAAGGAACCTGCCACCCAGATGAACATAGAATCCTTGGTCAGGAAGAATCAAGGGCACCCCCACTTCATTTTCCAAATGGATGGTTCCAAGGGCAAAGCATGACTGACCTAAGAGAAACCAGTTGTGGTTTATGGGAAGAGTGAAGCATGGCTTTGGAACGATGTAGTTCTATAATCCAGTCCAAACTAGCTGCATTGCTCCAGGACTTCTGTTCTACTATACCCTATTTAAAGAGTCACTGTTTCCTTAGCCTGGAGCACTACTGATAGCACATTCCTTTTTAAAAAGCATATATCAATTGTTTAAAGTATTCAATTGTATTTCTTTATGTGTATGTGATGCTCTTTGATAACACTCACCTTCAGTTACTTTTTCTTACCAGTACTCCTTCCTTTCTCTCTCTCCTTCTACATTCTAAATAACCCCTTGACA
Source organism: Phodopus roborovskii (assembly GCF_943737965.1). Classification (NCBI taxonomy): domain Eukaryota; kingdom Metazoa; phylum Chordata; class Mammalia; order Rodentia; family Cricetidae; genus Phodopus; species Phodopus roborovskii. The sequence continues at coordinate 5,042,206 of NW_026126417.1, read as the reverse complement.
CATTTCACATTCTTCTTTTATTCCAGGCTCCGTATTATTGAAAACATGTAATCTTCTATCTGGGTCTGGCCTTTTGTGAGGATTTGAAAGATAATGACCTCCCCCCCCCAAAGGGAAGGGCACTATTAGGAGGTATGGCCTTTTTAAAGCAGGTGTGGCCTTGTTGGAAGAAGTGTGTCACTGTGGGGACAGGATTTGGGGTCTGTTTTGCTCAAGCTTTTCGTGCATGATACACTATCTATTCCCTGTTGTGTGCTAAATGTAGAACTCTTAACTACTTCTCTAGCAGGCCAACATTTCCTGCCATGATGATAATGAACTGAACCTTTGAAGAGAAAGCTGCCACCCCAATGAAATGTTTTCCTTTATTAGAGTTGCCGTGGTCATAGTGTCTCTTCACAGGAATAGAAACCCTAAGACACCTTTTTATCACTTAACATGATGATGTCCAGTTCTGTTCATTTTCTTATAAACAGTGTAATTTCTTCATTTCCCAGATTAGCTGTTCCTTCTGAAGGCATCTTTCCTCGAACAGACTCGTATTCATCTTCTAATTACTATTATGACAGCCTTTGGCTTCTTTATTCAAGGCATTTTCCCCCTCCAATTCTTAGTATTTTATTTATTTATATGTTTATTTTAAAACTCTGTGTTTCTCCTAAAGCAAGTTATTTTTTTTTTTGGTTTTTATTTATTTATTTTTTGAATGGATAACTGTTTATATATATATATATATATATATATATATATATATATATATAAAGCTATATATATATAGTTATATTTGTCATCTTAAAGAAAGGAAAATTGCTTTTAATCCTAGCACTCAGGAGGCAGACACAGGTGGATCTCTGTGAATTTGTGTCTAGCCTTGTTTACAGAGCTAGTGCCAGGATAGGCTCCCAAGCTACACAGAGAAACCTTGTCTGGAAAAACCAAAAAACCCCAAACAAACAGAAAAATTTCAAGATGATGAAATAACCCAATTAACTCACCACACATTAAATCACAGGGTGCTTTACTTTTAATCACTTTTTTCCTAAAACATAAAAAAGCCAATTAGAGCAATGAGAGGCATCGCACATTTTTGTGCAGTTTACAAAATCTCATTAGTATCTGGCTTGGTATCAGATATGTTATCATATAGACTTGTGTTTATTTATTTCAATATCCTATTTTTGTTTAATAATGTGAAAAACTAAAATGGTGAATATATTTTTTCTTAATACCAAAATTTTGGCAAGTAATTTTTTTTTTTGGTTTACAATAAAATGTTTATTTTTTTATTTAATTTTATATAACAAAGTCCAATTAAATGAAAACAAACATTTATACACAATATTTGGGAATTTGGGCATCGTTCTTTCTAAACTACTTCCTGCTGGTAAGTAATTTTTTTAAAAGAGTTATATATACTATATGTATCATGGTATTGTTTACAAAAGTCATATTATAGGATCAGTCTAGGTATACAACAATAAGTGAATGAATAATGAAGTGTGACCTTAGGTAGAAATAATGGTTATGTATTCAGCCACAAAGAATGAAATCATGTAATTTATAGAAAAATGGCTAATATTTAATAAAATAATCAAGGCTCATAGAGACAATACTCCATTTCTTATGTGGAATGCTGACATAAGTAAAAGACAAAAATGAAGAGGAAGGAGAGTGTTTTGCAGAGAAAGTAAGTCAGCAACAGGAGGAAAGGGGGATAGAGAAGTCAAGGGAGGATGAGGTCAAGGGAGGAGGAAAATGCAATCTTGACCTTAATTTCATCTTTATTTAGTCAAATGAAATTATTGCTCCATGAGGAAAGTTGTTGTCTTGTTTCCTACATCACATAAAGTGTTTTTCCTTTTTTTTTTTTAAAAAAGGGTAAGCTTTATAAATAGAATGAATGTTTTGTATATATTCACTTCATCATACACAGAATATTAAAATAATGTAGACTGAGGAGTTGAGGTTGAGATTTAATGTAATGTGTTGTGTAATAAATTCAATAATTTAATGTGATATAATGTAATGCAATGTTTGTTTGAGGACATTATGGTCTTTTTCAGTTGGCTTCAGAGCATGTGGTGTATGCCATTAAACCAGCCATTTGCCTTTGGTATTTTTTTTAATCATTGGTATAAATATCATGTTAAAAGACATAAACAACAATGACCTTTGGTATCTGAAGAAATTCCAACAGTCTACAGATGTTACCTTATTGTTCAGTAGATTCCTGATTAGGAGCATGGTTCATGGTTCTAGAATGTCTGGGTTCACATATGGACTCAATTTTCAGTATTAAAGAAGTTTATTGGCCATTTGCTATCTATAACACAGGGACATTGTGAATCCAAACAGGTGAATATAGGGAAAGACTTTTGAATGGTGTCTGACATATGGTTCACAGATTTTTTTTAAAATAAAATATGATTTTATAGACAGCATGGAGATGAAATAAAAAATGTGTACAAATGTTTTGTAAGTTTCAAGTACCCTAGAAAATATCTCTACTTATTTACCTACTGTCTATCTAATATGTATATAGTTGAAAAGTCAGAGTTTCACTTAATTTCCAGGTTTAATAATAAGTGACAGTTCAAGACACACAACAGAGCTAGTCGTCTGCCCAACTGAACCTGAACAAAGAAGTGCTGCTGCTACCGCAGATGTAGGCCATGCACCTTCAAAACATTATATCTGCATGATGTATCTACAAAATCCAACCTACCCATGGACTCAGATGCATGCCAATACCCACAGTTTATCACCCATCATTTACCTGTCTCTGTTTCTCAGATTTGCTCTCTGTAGGTTTGTTCTAGGTTGGCACTCAAAGCATAGCCAGCTCAAAGAATACTCCAGTTTGTTTGATGATAACCTTCTTCAAGTTTCGTGATTTTAATTTTTTTTTTCATTGAGTGACAGCATGCTGTGATGATATGAGCCCTGGTGTCCAAGAGACTGAGTTTGAATTCTTTTGTCACCAAATCACCACCTCAAAGGAGCTCAGTTGAGGGTTTCAACCTCTGTAATGGCTAGAAAAGGGAAAATACACTAGTGCTTGTGAGTATTTAATAAGTTACTGTGTGAACATTTTCAATTATAAAGCCCGCCCCCTACTCTTTGTTCAGTAACTGTTTCCTTCTTTTTTTCTGTTTCTCTGTTTACTGTTGTCATTATGCTGAACCTTCATTTTCCTCTAATTTTATTGCTGTTTTCAGTGCTAAGTATCTTGCATATCTATCTTTATTTTCAATAGATGTTCATAAAGAAAAGTCTAAAGCCAGACTTACCTACCTAAGCACAGCAGGTAGGTAACAGAAACAACTTAAAAGTGAGAATGAAAAGTCTTTTCTCACTATCAGTTCCTTTTATACTAGTCAATTGTGAAAAAAATCTGTTTGGCATAATGTGTGCTATTGAAATAATGAGCAAAATTGAGATCTTGTTTATATGATGAGAATCATTACTGTGATGGTAATTTATAACTGTTGTGACCAATTACCAAAAAACAAATGTTAACCAGAATAATCTAGAAAACAGAGAATTTTGAAAGGAATATGTGATTGAGAATAGGACCAGAGCTTATGGTACGCCCTAGCAATTGTGGGATAGTAATAGCAGGGGAGTGGAGGGTCATTTCAGTGGACAAACTACACAGCCATACATTTCTCTATTCATGTATCCATCCAATAGTTACAAAATACTAAATATGTCTCAGGAAGTGTTTTAGATATAATGAATATTTCAGTTGATAAAGATAGTTCAATTTTATATTTTTCTGAGGCTCACAGTATAGTGACTGTGACTCACATTAAATTATTTGAAATTCATCATGAGAAGTTTGCCTGAATAAGGTCATAAAAATGCCTTACAATTACAAAACTGGAAAAATATGTTCTTTATAGGTAGACTTCTTACAATTTTGGGGTGCATTTTGTAACGTTTGTGGACAGATTATAACAGAATTAGAATGGAACAAAAGTAACATGAAAAACTAAGCAATGTTGATCAACAGCTACATAATTTGCTAATTATAAGATTTTATGCACTGGAATACAAACATGCTCTTGATGAGACAGAATAATAATTTATTGAATATATTAGATACTACAAATTTTATGAAACAAAAATAACTTTACTATAATAACCTGAATAATCCAAGGCTAACCAGAGTATATATCTCCAGATTTAATGAGTGACTCTTTTTTGCTCAATAAAAAATTATTTATTTTTGTTTTTTTCAAGTGTTTCTCTGTGTACCTTTAGAGCCTGTCCTGGAGCTCACTCTGTAGACCAGGCTGGCCCTGAGCGCTAGGATTAAAGCTACCACTGCCTGGGCTAAGACTTTTTTTTTTTAAGACTTATTTTTTAAAACCCTAAGTTGAGCTGGGTGTTAATGGCACACACCTTTAATCCCAGCACTCAGGAGGCAGAGGCAGGCTGATCGCTGAGTTTGAGACCAGCCTGGTCTACAAGAGTTAGTTCCAGGACAGTCTCCAAAGCCACAGAGAAACCCTATCTCAAAAGAAAACACCCTAAGATGTTCAGCTAAACAGAATAAATTCTTGGGTATATGTACATATCTAAACAAAACAATAGAAGGGGATACCTTTTCACTTAGTTTTACTTTTAACAGATAGCTGTAGGTTATAGATATTAATTGTGTATAGTAAATTGACATATGACTTAACACTTACATGGCTCTCCACTTTCCACTCTTCTTCAGTTTATCCAGTTCTGAATGGTTCAGTACACTTAGGTTTCAGACAAAAAGAAAAGGAAAATTTAATATTTCCTGTTATCTTTTTTTGATAATTTTTAAAAATTTAAATTTGAAACAAGCTTGTTGTACATGTCTATCCAAGTTCCTGCACCCTCCTTCCTCCCCTGTTCCCCTGACCAACCCCCTTACCATGCCCTTTCTGCTCCCCAGGGAGGGTGAAGCCTTCCATAGGGGATCTTCAAAGTCTGTCATATCATTTGCAGCAGGACCTAGGCCCTCCTCCATGTGTCTAGGCTGAGAGAGTATCCCTTTATGTGGAATGGTCTCCCAAATTCCATTCATATACCAGGAATAAATACTGGTCCACTACCAGAGGCCTATAACCTACCCAGTCCTAACTAATACCACATTTAGGGGGCATATTCAAAGAAAGATTTATACTGACAGCATGCAGTCACTTCCATCACTCATAAGTAAATCAGTAATAAAAGCAAGGATTTTGAGCCATGCATGCTATTTGATACTACAGTGAGAATATTTGCTGTTCTAGGTTTCACATTCCACAGGTGATCTGTCAACCTTTCCCTATACTCACACATTGTAAAGGGTGTTTGACCAAGACTGGATAAGTATTAAGTCATCACATTCTTCCTCCAATCACACAAGGCAACCACTTTCAAATGTCTTTAAATTAGTTTGAGATCAATGCATATAAGGGGAAAATTAACATATGCTAGTTCAGGCATGACTATAATGAACCTGAATGATTGTGGCATTTGTCCCTCTTCCATGACAAACAAGGATATTATGCGGTAAATATGTGAAGTCACAAAATGAAAGAGGCCTGGGTCTTAGGGAAGCTGCACAGGAGAGCTCTTTGGGACAGCTGCCCGTCAGTCTTCATTCCTGCCAGCCAAAAAGATTTGGCAAAATTGTTATTGCAGCACAATCCCTGATGCAAACAGATTAATTCCTTTGAGGATTAAAACTTTCCAAGAATATATTAACGTTGTGAGTCACTAATTCCAAGGCATATTTTCACTAGACTGTGTTAGTTAATCAAGAATTATAGAGACTCTAGCACAAATAACCAGGATGTTGCAGGCTTAGCTAGCTTTATTTGGACCCCTTAATGTACTCCCTACCTGTCATACCACCTCTGAGAACATCTCCATGTTATGAGCAGTAGAAACCAACACATGATATGATCCATGAGCTCTAGTCTAGTGGAACTTCAATGAAAATCATTTCTTTACAGTGACTTTTGGTGTGGGCTTTCAGATGTTGTTTCAAGCCTAGCTTGATTTAAATATCCTGCTAAACTTTAGCTGTGTTTGTATGATTGTAAACAATTTTGCAGGATGTATGGTAAAATAGGAAAGTGACTATTTTTTTGCATGAAAATTCTACATGTATAATCTAAAACAATACTTTTCGCTTGTCTGAATTCTAGTATTAATTTAATAACCATAAAATATTTTAAAAGAATTGTGTGCAATTTTGGGGGGAGTTATAAGAAATAGGACTGTGAACATGTCAGTTGTAGCTAGATGCATATTATAAGAATTTTAGAACAAGGAAATTTTTTTTTCCTCTGGAAAGCAGAATTTGAAGGAGGTATGACAATATCTCTACAATGCTAGAAACCCCCAGCAGGGGTCAAAGGCATCTTTCTTGTTTTATGTAAGAAAGGAGAGATCAAGGGAAATGGAATCACCCACAGACAGACCAATTTCAGTTCATGATGAGAAAGCTCTTTGCTAAAGTCAAGGAAGTCCAATATTTGTTACTGTCACAGGAGGAGTTTTGGAGTGCACTGTATATGTATTTGGTAGAAGAATTCAAAATAGATTAGGTCATATACTACAGAACCAGACAGGAGACTCCAGAGCTGTATTTAAGGATTACATAAGCTCTGAGGATAAGTGTGCTTTTCTCATTCAGTGTACATCTACTTGTGTTCCATTCGCTCTGCAGAGCAGTGCAATGTCCACCACTGCAAATACTAGTTTATACCATCTGCAGTGTGAGGTCCATAGGCAAGGAGACTCAGGCTACTTGTGATATACTCTGTCTGCACTAACTGCCAATAAAGTCTGGTATTGGAAATGCGTCAGAACCTATGCATACAGCATTAAAATAGAAAGCATAAATAAGCGGGAAGGAAATCTAGAGTGAACAGAAGAATGTGATCTATCCACAGCTTATATCCAGAGTAAAGACAAATCACCTGGCAACATATTTTCTCCCCAGAAAAATAAACTTTGTCTTGTTTCTGTACATTGTCTTGGAATTTATGTGCTTTTTGCTTCTTGTCTCTGTCTGATCTTTTATTATTCTTAACTTTTTCCCTTGGCATGGTTACTTGTAACCACTCTAAAGAAAGTGGTAACATGTCTAAGTGGCACGTGAAAGCATCCTGGGAAATTATTTCAGCAAGTTGTAGTATCAAAGACATCCACTTTTCAGGTGTAAACACTTCCAGGAAAAATCCTATCAACAAGATTAGAGTTCAAAGAGCAGCCAGTCAACCTTCTGTCTATGAAATAATTCAGAAGGCAGAATAGCATGTAATGTACAATGTTGGGAATCAAGGAAGGAGTTATGGGAGCAGATACTAGGAAAGATTGTTCCCTTGTTCTAAAAGGTTGTCTCCAATTAAATTACATGATGCATTACTGCATTATGTTTACCTTGTTGCTATTACCACACGCCTGATGATAAGCAACTTATATTAGAAAGGAACTGTTAAGGCTTATCTTTTGCGAGAACATAGCTCATCATGGCCAAGATGGAGTGGCTGCAGGGACATGAGGCAGTTGAGGAGCATAAAGTAGACAGGAAGTAGGACAAGGCTATAAAAACTTAAGTCTCACACAGGTGACCCACTTCCTGTCCTTGGGCTCCACCTCAAGGGCTGCCCCCCAGATGAAGACAGAGTATTCAAGCACAGAAGCCTCTGGGGAGCATTTTACAATTAAACCACCCTGATCAAGCTTAAGTATTAATTCAAAATTAACTTCCCACGGTAAACTTGGGAAACGTTTCTGCAAAGAGGCAGAGGTATTGAATTTTCAGGATAGCAGCAGTGCCATTTAAACTCCCCTTCTTTGGCTGTATTGAAGGTACAATAAAAGATACAGTAGCGTTTGGACACATGAGCACCGAGCCTTGATTTTGCCAGGTTTTTTTTTTTTTTTAATGCATATACAGGGTATGATTGACATCCCCTGAACACACAAAACAGATGTATCTTCAAGTAGGTTTCCATAAAGTTCTTGTTGAACTAAAAACAAAATACTTTAGAACTTCTTCATTGGCATTGACAGGAATGAAAATGACTATAGAGAAAACCTCCATGCCTATCTTTGTGACGTACAGATATTTTGTGACCAAATCACACTCTTTTCTCTGCAGTAACATACGATTTCAAGTTTTCAACATCTGCTACTGGAATTTTTTCATAATGGCTTTCCTGGCCTCTGATTCAACTTACTGTTGTAGCCAGGTAAATACTCTAAAACAAAACAGAAAATGTTTCCTGCTTAAAACTCTTTAGCCAGCACCTCACTGGATGTGTATGTGTGTGAAGGATCTGTAGTTTATGACTCTGATGGGAGATGTCTTTCTATTCTTCCACCCCCCCCCCATTAAGCTTACCTCCACCTTCACCTCTACTCTAACACCATGTGTTTCCATCTTTTGTCTTTACCATGGATTCTCCTGTCTGCATGCCCTTACTCACACACTCCTCTGTTACCAGTAAGGTTTTTTTCTTGCCGACCTAGACCCACCATGGTGCCAGCCCCAAATAACACACAGAGACCCTGTATTTGATATAATGCTGTTGGGCAGGTACTAGTTTCTTATCGGCTAGCTCTGTCTTAATTATTAACCTATTTCTATTAATCTAAGTACTTCCATGTGGTCTCATCTTACCGGGGAGTGGGACCAGCATCTGGTCTCCCCAGTCTCTTCATGTTGACTCCTCCTTACTACTTCCTCAAATCCTCCTTGTCTCCTAGTCCTACCTGTATTGCTTTCCTGTTGGTCAACAGTGCTTTATTTATTAACCAGAATGAGAAACGTATTTACAGAATGACATCTCCCATCACTCCTCCCTTGGTTGGATTCTTCTTTGTTTCCATTTCAAGTTTTTTCACTAAGTCTCCAAGGACAAGCCTGAATTTTCTTAGGTCATAAGTCCTTTTGGCTCATCTGTCTGTGTACCACCATAGTTCTTTGCAATGTGCTCTATGACCCTATGTTATATCACACAAACCTGACTAACAAATTGCTTGAAATCTGGAATGAACTTACTGCTTGAGTTTCTCAGATGGTTTTGCAGTCTCTAAAATAATTCCATTGCTCTAACATTAGTATATTATTGAATTCATCCTTAAACATTCTTCGAAGGAAATGTGGAGGCTATGTGAGAAGAAAGGGGGAAGTCTTATTTTAGAACCTCAAAAACACAAGAGTCATTAAAAAGTATTAATCACTAAGGTGAGTCCTCATGGTTGTCTTGAAAATATTCTGGTAGCCAATTTAGTGCTACCAACTTTCTGAATGTGCATCATTCCTTTGACTAGATTGGAAACCTGGTACCTGGTAGATAGTGTTAGGAATTCGCCATTCTACCGATACAGGAGATCTGGATAAAGATTCTGCCTGATTTTAAGAAAGAATATTTTTCCCAGAAGAGGAGACAAGACATCATAATCATAGCTAGTACAGGCTATACAATAAGCCCTTGTCTCAAAACAAACAAACAAACAAACAAACGTGCATGACTTACTTATAAAATCCTTGATATCAAAAACTATCCAGTAAAAACTGAAATCATTCTTTAACCCCCATATATATATATATATATATATATATATATATATGAATTTTGTTGTCCATTAATAAATGCCATCCTAGAGCCTTCATCTAGTCACTGATGGAAGCAGAAGCAGACACCCACAGCTAAGCACTAGCAGAACTCCTGGAATCCAGTTACAGAGAGGGAGGAGTGATGAGCAAAGAGGTTAACACCAGGCTGAAGAAACCCACAGAAACAGCTGACCTGAACAAGGAGGAGCTCATGCACCCCAGTCTGATAGCTGGGAAACCAGCATAGGACTGACGCAGACTCCTTGAATGTGGGTGATAGGAGAACTGAGCAGTCTATGGGGCCTCTAGTAATGGATCAGTATTTATACCTAGTATATGAATGTACTATAGGAGCCCATCCCACATAGAGGGATACTTCCTCAGCCTAGACACATGGGCAAGGGCCAAGGACCTGCTGCAAATGATATGACAGACTTTGAAAACTCCCTATTGAAGGCCTCACCCTCCCTGGGGAGCAGAAAGGGGATGGGCTGTGGTTTGGTGGGGTTTATAGGGGAGGAAGGATGAGTGATGGAACTGGGATTGACATGTAAAACAACCTTGTTTCAAATTTAAATAAAAAAAGGAAAAAGAAAAAAATGAAATCATTTCATTAGAAGAAAATGAATAGTACTGGAAATGACTGTTAAGTGAAATATGCCAGGGATGAAATGAAAGTACAGTGTTCTCTTGTATATGTGGAACCTAGGTTTAAAATTAGAGTGGTGTGTGTGTGTGTGTGTGTGTGTGTAATGAAACCAGTAGGGGCCACAAAGAATGGAAAACATATCTTAAGTGGTGAGAGAGAGGGTAACGCAGTATATAGGACAACAAACCATAAAAGGGGCCTCTGTGGAGAAAAAGGGACTAGGAAAACTGGAATATGAAGACAGAAGAGAGACGTGGGAAGAAGTCAAACTGAAAAAATAGTATGTATGAAAATGCCATAATTAAAAAAATAGTATATATGAAAATGCCATAATGGAACTCATTGTAATTTTTATGTTAACTTAAAATTTAATTTTAAAACGATAAAGCAAAACTTCCATTCCTTTAGAAGTTTTTAATTGTTTTCTCACTGTTATTAAAATGAGTTTCTCCATCAGGGTCTCACAAGAATCTATGTAGCTGAGATGATTACAGACAGAGCAATCTCTAGAGTGTAGGTAACTTCAACTTCACTTCATTATGGGAAAATACAGTCACTATTAAGCCTTTAAGAAATATTCTCAGTGGTTCTACAATTTTATTATCATCTTTGAAGTCTTTGAGGAGCCTGAGAATTGATATTTGAGGGAACATTACAATGGGGTTAGTCCCTACCTCACTCACTTTTATTTTTGGAACACATTTATTTGGGGAATTTAATATTTCTTTACTTTTACTTTATCATCCCATTGTGTTACAGAACAGAGGGCTTTATTTTAAAAATCTACTGCCTTTCTTTTTAACTACTCAAGTCCAGTGATCCACTCCACTCCCCTGTGAAGCCCCAGGCTGACATCTGCAGCTGTTTGAAGTTAAAGCGGTTTAATGCCAGTCTCACAAAATGATTTTCCTCAATAGAGCCTTAAAGCCCACAGTATCACATGGGAGTTACATGGCTTATAATGAAGCAAGACCTAAAGACCAGCTGAAGATGCTGGAGAAGGCAGGTGTCAGTGGAGACCAGAGTCATGGCTCCTGTCAACATCAAGTCATACACATTAGGGAAATCATTTCCTTTGCTTGTTCATAAGCCATCTGTATTCAGAGAGCTGGTAATTTAGGCCATTTTATCCATTTATTTTATTTATTAAAGAACAATGTATGGTGCAATCCTAGTCTTGGGAGGCTAAGGTTGTGGTATTGCAGTGTTCAAAATTATTCTGAGCTATAGAACAAAAACCATATCTGTCAAGAAACATATATATCTTGTTATTTAAAAACAAAAGCCTTGCATTAAAATTACCCTATTCTTGCAGTCAGTTCTATTTCAGTGTATTCCTTGATACATGCAATTATAAAATGCATACATTTATATGCTATATTTTATAACCATGAATATGATCACATTTCACAAGCATCATTCTGCATGATTTCTCCTCAAGATCACAAAGAGAACCAGAAATAGAAATGTGGTTTTGCTGTGTTTAACTTCCCTTTAGATTCTATCTGAATCTAAACAGTAGGTACACATTCCTCTCTGTAACTGAGACCAGAGAATAATTTCAATATTGCTATCTGTTCTTTTTAACTTCTTTACTGCACCAGTAGTAAAAACGCCCTTCCCTTCAAGACAAAGAGCCACTGTAGAGACAAAGTTTGATGATCTGAATTTTTTTTAATGCAAATGGAAAGGAGTCCTCTTCTTGATGGTGAAAAACACTTGGGTCTCCTCTTTCTCCTTCTCTGCCTTCACCCAGCACCATTCTCATAGCTCCCCCTTTGTCTCTTGGTCCTTCATTTTCTTCTGAACTCTATCCCTATCCTTTTCTTTCCACTCCCCTCTCTTTAACTGTTTATTAGTGTAGGGTAAGAATCATAGTTGTTTGGATACTTGATTAAATTGTCATGGCACATGGATACAACTGAATACTGTAAAATTATTTACATTTGTGCCATATATTTTATATATAAGTGTATATAATACATTGCTAAATTTTTATGTGAAAAAATTCCATCTTACAAAATAATTCTATTACATCCTGGCACTTTATAAAATATGAAGCTTTTTTTAATGGTCAATGTGACTGTGTTGCTCTATGTTGTTCCTCTGATTTGCTATATTTTAAAATTTGTTCTCATTCAGGTTTCATTAAAACAAAGAATCCATATTATTTTTAGAGAAAACCAACCAACAAACAACCCCCTGAATAAAGTCATCTGCATTTTTTGAATGCAGTTATTTTACCTTTGATAAAGTTTTGGTAAAATGGATAATTTAAAGTATTAACCAAGGTCATTGAAAGAGTATGCTAAATGGGACAATTAAATTAAAATGAGATATAAAACAAGTACATGTTGAGGTAATATTTCAGTTACTTAAAACCACAAGGAGAATAAACACATTAGAGAGAAGTCCTTTGATGAAGGGCAGTAGGACCCCAAGTTAAAGTGGCAATAATGATCAGAAAGTGCCTTGTTCCACTTCTTTTTGGAGAAATCATGATTCCCATGTGGTCTGAGATCTCCCAGTCTCAGTCAGCCCAGACAGAGCTCTGTAAACCAGCTGTGCTTTGTAGTTCTTTTGGAAGGAAACACAAACAAATGAAACGATAACAACAATGCACACACATCCCACAAGCACACACATCAACACAAACATAAACACACATCTCACACACAGAGAAAATATACACATCATGTACACACAAATACATGAACACAAACAGAACAGACACATACCAAAATTGCTTTAACGTAAAAATAAGTTTTAAAAGAAATAAATTACTTTTCATCCATCTTTAGTCTTTGAATCCCTACTCTGCTCAATATCTTCCACCCTTAAAAACAAGACTCAGGTAATACAGCGACATTACCCAGGAGTTAAGCATGAACATACTGCCACCTCGTGGTAATTTAGCTCATGCTTCAGCTATCAGTCTGTTTCTTTATAAAATACAGCTTGTCACAGGACACCTGTATGACTTCCAGAGTTATGAATACAAATCCCACTGATGTGTTAGAGCAGACTGGGGTCTTACAGGCATTTTTATTACTTTCCCAGAAAAAAGTATCACACACTTGTGTGGCTCATTTCTGCCACCAGTGCTTTTCTGAATGAGTTACTGGAGTCCTTGGATTTCTGAATGAGTAAGTTACTGGAGTCCTTGGGGGTCCTCTGAAGCTCAAAAACTACCTTACTGTATGTGTTTGCTGCATTATGAGGACATTTTCCAAATGAGAGAAATCCTGGCCACACAAAAGCTGTGTATTAATTAGACTAGTAGAGTAGGCACTATAAAGATGTCTTAGACTTAAGTAGTACAAAAAATAAATCATCAACACATGTACTCCAGGTTGCTGTGCAGCATTTTCCAGTGGTGGGTGGTTCTTTCATGAAACAATCAATGTTGGAATTACTAGAACTTTACAATTCTGGAAAAGACTGCTGATTTCCCCCAATATAGGTCTCAATGACATAGAAAGTGTTGTACTCATCTACCACTACCAGTCCCTTCCAGTTTCAGGTTCCAGAGACAACCATAGCCTCAACATAACTCCTAGGAAGCCAGCTGTGCAGGACGGTTGACACATCCTCTTGTCCTTCTGACTTGAGTGCAGGGAGTTGTGTTTTACCTGGCAATCACATTCATGTAGCAGACTTTCTAACTGGCTGGATCTTTTCATCATTTCAATCATGTTTTGCCTCCTTTTATTTTTGTTAGTTCTTTCAACAATCTTTTCTTATCCACCAAGCACAAATCAGTAAAAAAAGTCACACATTCCTAAAAATTTAGAAAAGGGGCAAAATGACAAAGCCATGTCTTGTTCCCTCCTCTATTTCTTTTAAAATACCCTTCTGCAGAGTGACTCTTCTGTCTCTCTGGTTTTGATAAGGTGACTCAGGCACAAGAATGCAACAGGATATATAGAAAAGAATACCACCAAGAGTGTGGTATCACTTGAAGTTATTAGAGTGGGAGAGTATTTCAAAGAATAAAACTATTTGAAAATAGAAGGAAATTAAGGCTACAGATGAGAAGTGTCTGAATGCTAGCAGGTGGTGGCACAAACCTTTAATCCCAGCACTCAGGAGGCAGAGGCAGGCAGAATTCTTTGAGTTCAAGGCCAGCATGGTTTATAGGGTGAGCTCCAGGACAGTCCCTGTCTTGAAAAACCAAAATCAAAAAGTGTCTAAACATAAGGGCTGTTTGGAGAAATCATCAGCTGAAGTAGCTCAGACAGAGCGTTAAGCTAGAGGCCTGCAAAGGCTGCTTTACTTGTTTTCAGTACAGAGAAAAACAGAAAGAAGGTTGAAAATGAAAAGGAGACATAAAAATGACACAGAAATGTTTGAGAGAGGAGACTAAGGAATGCCAGGACCATGAGACTTGAGAATCATGGAAAACCAGAAAGAGAAGCAGAAATGATATCAAAGCCAAAAACAATAAAGACATGATTATTCTCCATGTTAACCTCAGATTTTATACTTGATAAACTGAAAGGTAAACTATTTATTAGTAAGCATGTAGCAAATATTCAAAGCATAGTCAGTCAGGGCTCAGAAATGCTCTGTAAGTAGACAAGATGGAGGGTTATTTGTGTGCTCTGTGGATTGATACAGAGGCCTTTGAACTGGCTGCTCTACCTCTGTGTTCTTCTCATGGCAGCTTGTTATTTCCTTGTTGCTAAAGTGATTTTTCTTCGCCACTGGTGGCATTCAAAAAAGAATATATCAGATCATGTGTTTACCTCCCTCTGAAAGTGAACCAATTGTTTGTCATAACGAATGTCTTAAAAATTATATCTTCTTTGCATGGCACTGTTTGTTGGCTGCATAGCAGAGACTAGCTCACCTGTTTCTACTTCATTCAAATTCTTTGCTTCAACATGATAAAGCAGCCATGAAAGCCAACTTGTCTCTCACCTCCATACTTCTGAACACATTTGCTAATCCGTGTGGCCTTCCATTTTATTTATTCTCCATGTTTATTAAGTTGCCATGGACTTATTTGTCCAAGTTGTCATCTGGGTAAGGCTCTTTAAGGAATGGTTATTCAAGTACTCCTGGAAGATTTAATTTCTTCTAGATCTGATCTGGATAGAACTTAGGCAACTCTTATTAAATATCCCGTTGATAGATCTATTTGTTTCATTCATATCACAGTTCTTTCTGGTTGTCTATTGAAATTTCTAGAATGCCTCTGCAGAAAGGCCAAATGCAATATATTTTTGTAATACATGACTGAGAGTAGTCTAGGAGATGGTGAAGGATGATGCTCATCTAACTTTTGAAATGGCTTCTGAAATCAGGCTTCTTTGTCATATTCCCTGACTTCTGAAATATAAAACCCTGTGACCATATATGAACTGTTATCAGTCTTTTGTTAAGTGGAAAGGTAAAACTTACTATAAGCCTCTCAGCTGAGTTAACTAAGAGAACACATGTGTGAGTGTCAGCGACTTTATTAAAGTAATCTTTGTGATAACTCCCATTATCACATTTATACTTTATTGTAAACTAAAGTGTAAAGAGTTGCCAAAGGTCACACCTACTGAGCTATTTGGCTTAGGTCAATAGAGTAAATAATTTTGATCAGAGCAAGGTTGGTGTGAGATTAGATTTATATAGAAGACTCTGGAGTAATGTGGTTGCATTCCAAAAGTTTTTATAAGCTGAATCACTGGAGCTGGACTTTATATAAAGACAAGATCAAAATTCTTATTTGTATTTGTTAGTAGTAGTGCATAGAATGCTGAGTGTCTAAAGAACCTGGGTATAGATGAGATTAGCTAGAAGAAGAAATAGGTCATTGCCTAACACAGGGAAAGGGAAAGAGGATGTGCACCGTGTGGTCATATTTTCTGAAGTGGGATATCAAAGGCATATATTTCTTGAGATTATCGTGGACAAACATCTATCCCATGGACATAAAAATATGATCCATTTTTATATAAATTTATGGAGACACTTCCTATGCCCATATTCAGTCGTGGTACATGACAAAAATGACTATGGGTACTTTTCGTTCATATAGAGCATTAGAGATTTGGGCTGTATTATAAATCTGCTTTAGGATTTTTATCATGAGATGCTTGATTTTCTTTTAAAAAGGGCGTTAAAGTGTTACTGTGAGCTTTAATTTATTTCCAGGTTTTTTATTTCACAAATTCTCATACACATGATCCTTGGCTGAACTTGAAACATGAAGTGATTATTTCTCTGTAGGTTCCTATTAGTTTGGTTCTAGTTTTAGTGGTGTGCATTGTGCCATGGCAAACTCAAGATATGTTACAGCATTATGAATGTCATTAAAGAACATACAGTGTAGTTTCAGGAAATAAAAAAGGAAGAAAGAGGGAAGGAATGAAAGAAAGAAATGAGGGAAGGAAAGAGGGAGGAGAGAAGAGTAAAGGAAAAGAAAAAAGAAACATAAGTGGGGCACCATATTGGGAACAACATTGGTTATTCAGATTCTTCGTGAATTTAAATAAGCCTTCGAATTTGTCAACACAGCAGGTGCTCACAGATTAATTGTGATTACTAAAGCAGTTGGTATAATCAAGGAAAGCAAACGTTTTGAACAGTGACAGTGGAAAGGGGCCCCTGAGACAAAAACCCTACTTTCTAAAGCTCCAATTTACAAAACCAAAAACTATTTGAAATACTTTCATTTGAAAAAGAAATGTCAGAAGAGAGCTTGAGGGAACCATGTTCAAAAAGGGCACCTAAGAAAGAGCTTCCAGGATTTGCTGATTAAGAACATAGATTATACTGAGTTGTTATCCAGGGAAGGGAAACAAACTAAGAGCCTAATTGGGCATTGTCTCCATGGTGCAGGTTTGGTAAACATGTAGCATCCAAGAACAATGAATGGGTCATGCAGACTTGGGCCAAAGTTTTTGAAAATCTGAGAGGGGAAGCAATAGGTATTACCTTTGGGTGGGCTATTTGTAAAGCTAGGGAAGTGATGTTTAAACCATAAACCAGGCATTTTGAGATACCATGCACATGAAACATTTTTCCAAAGGGGGGGAAACAGTGACAGTTACAGAGTGGGAACTACAGGATTCTGAGATGAGAAAAAGAGCTACTTGAGCATGTTGTAGTCTATATGATACCATCAGAACTGTCAGATGGAGGACATGGAGCTACAGGGCTTGGAGTTAGTTCCTGTGGGCTAAGTCTGGCTTTCATCCAAATAGTCATTGTTCTGCTACCATTTCTACTCTATTGGATGGTAATGCTTACATCATGACATTACATGTTGGAAATCTATAGTGCATTATCTTAGTTAGGGTTTCTATTACTGTGATATGCCACTTGTGGTAAAGAGTTTATTTTACTGTATAGATTATTGGCCCATCACTGATAGAAGTCAGGACTAGAAGACCAGGCAGGGACCTCGAAGCAGGAACAGGAGCAGAAGTCATGGAGGAGTGCTGCTTAAAGGCTTGCTGCTCACGACTTGCTCATCTTTCTTAAACCACCTAGGACCACCCCTTTCAATCATTAATCAAGAAAATATCCCACAGGCTTGTCTGCATACCACTATAGTTGGGACACTTTCTAAGTTGAGGTTCCTGCTTCCCAAACGACTCCAGACTGTCAAGTTGACATAAAAACTACTCAATATTCTTGTTTTCTTTTGATAGTGGTTCACAACTAAATAGTGCATTGAGTCACACTTGAGACTTTAGGAATTTTAATAGCATAGAGTCAATTAATTATAGGGATTTTTGAAGTAGGTACAAATATATTTGTATTATGAGATGGGGCCATAAATACAATGCCACTGAATGTAAAATGTGCCCCTTAGACTCATGTGTTCAAATATTTGGTCTTTAATTGGTAGTACTTGTAATAAGGGAAGTTGTGGGAGGTTTAAGAGGTTGATCACTGTTGGAGGAAATTGGCTTCTAGGAGTGGGTCTTAAGTTTTATAGCCTAGCCCATACTCTTTCTACTTCCTGGTTTGTTCAGCTGTAAGAAGCCTCACATGCCTGTGCCATATTCCTCAGCTACTCCAATAGCTACACCACTTTACCCTTAGTGATTGACTCTATCCCTTCAAATCACAAGTCAAAGCAAGCATTGTGTCTCTTCTGTTGCTGTGATTAGTTCTGATTGGTCACAGCAATGAGAAAAACAGCTAACAGCAGTATTAGAGGTGACTTTATTCTTTAGAAAGAAAGCATATACAATCAGATGAGATGAATTTAATTATATTTTAGCATTAAGAATTTTAGGAGTAAGCTTCAAATAACTGAGATGTCTGGAAAAATTGAATAATTGGTTAAGTTGAAATTTGTCACTAAAATTTAAAAAAAAAAAAAAAAAAACGGTGACATCCAGTTGTGCGCTGCCTTCCACTGATTTGCTGGTGATCATATAATACCACATGGTTGTGGCCAGAGAAATATGATTTTCCTTAAACCTGACTATACAATCATGCATGTGATATATTCTGCAAATATGTTGTCTCATTAGAAGGTCAAATATATAACCCTATTCTATCCTTATTTAAAGGATATTGAGGAGAATTAAAAGATATAATTTATATAGAGTTCTTATACTCTGTGTTGTTTCTCAACTAATCAGTCTTAATAAACTTTACTACATAAGCTGTTGATGACTTATATCTCTGATAGACTATCTCAGGGATACTCCACTCTTTGAGTCACATTTTATTACCTCATCATCTTAAGAGTGTATGATGAATTTTTCTTTCATAGTCTGCAGGTATGCACTTTAGTTAAGAAATAAAAAGTCATGGTGATCCCATTCACCTTTGTTCCAATGCTTGGAGCATAATCAGGTCAGTATAGTCAGAGACTCAAAGGTCTGCTGTAAAATAAATTGGCATAATAACATTTGGATCCTTCCGGGCGTGGGTAATTTGCATTGGAACTCAATTGTATACTATTTGGAATCTCAAATTCCTTCTCAGATTGGAGAGAACTTACTTATACACTCATGTTCTAGTATGGGCTTTTCTGTTAAAAATTTTCCTTAATTACAAACAAAACAAAACAAACAAAAAACCGCTTTTCCCTTTTTCTTATAAATTTTTCTTAGTTCTGTACTAAATTCTCAGAAAACTTGTCCTACTGTATGAATGCCATAAAACAGAGTGGGAGATGAGGATGAAAAAGTAATTCATAGAAACAGAAGATTAAGTAAATATAGGAAAGTTAAGGTATTGTAAAGATCACTGAGAAAACAGGAACAGTGTTTATATAGAGACATCTTGTGTGTGTTTGTTTGTTCTTTGAGAATTTCATAGCTGTTCACATTTGAAAGTATCCACTCCCCTCTCCAACTCCTCCCAGATACTTTTTCAACACATCCTACTCCAAACTTCATGCCCTTAAGAAGATGATGTTTTTCCATAACCACTAATTCCAATTAATGCTGCCAAATGCTCATGGATGTAGAGTCATGAAATGGAGTATGGGTAATCTCTAAGGAATCATACCCTCTAAATAAAAAATCCTTCTTCTAGTAGTCATCTACTACTAACAACTCTTCAGGCAGGGATGTGGCCTTTATGGTGCCTCCCACCAATGCTGGAATGATGAGTGACTTATTGTGTACATTCAGAATAGGTTACCGCAGTTGTAGTGGGGTCCTAAGTGAAATGGCTATGTCATGTCCAGAAGACACTGTTTTGTAACAATCCTTTCAATATCTGGCCCTTCAATCTTTTAACCACCTTTCCCACACTATTCTCTAAACCTTGGGTTGGGGTGTGTGATATCAATGTCCGTTTAAGATTGGGTACTTCACAATCATTTATTCTTTGTACTTTGACCAAATGTTGGTGTATTAACCTCTGCCCACTGGGGGAAAAAGAAGCTTCTCTGAGGAGGGCTGAGAGCTATACTGATCTACAGATACAAAAATGAATTTTTAGAATACAGTGTGATATTATGTCCACTTAACAAAATAATGTCAGCAAGTTCTCCTCTTGTGCTTATAACCTCCTGGTTAGCTTTATTTTCAGTTCATGGTGTCTAGAGTAATCTGAGAGGGAAGCCTTGATGGAAGTATTGCTTAGATAGTATTGGCCAGTGGACATGCCTGAATGGATTGTCTTGATTAATAATATAGGAGGGCTTGGTGCCCAATGGACACTAACTTCCTTAGGAAGGTGATCTTGGGTGGTCTAAGAATAACTGAGCCTGAAATAAGTAAACCACCAAACAGCATTTTTCCATGAGTTCTCCTTCACCTTCCTGCTTGAGTTCCTGCCTTGATTTCCCTCAGTGATGGATACTGACATAGATGTATAAGCCAAATAAACTCATTCTTCCATAAGTTTTTTTTTTTAATCAGAGTAATTTATTACAACAGAAAGAAACTAATCCTTCACAGCTATGACTTTCCGGCTGTATTTCTAATACCAAGCATACATTCTCTCCTATGAAGCAGGACTTATTTCTGATGAGAAAGCAATTGGTCACCCCCATAATATTCATATTGTCACAATGACATGTGTATCCTACAACACCAGTCTGTGTTGTGGCTCTCATAGTACATAGCTAGGTAAGCCTGCTGATAGCTTTTCTCTCCTAGCATAACATCTTCTGGCACTATGATAGCTAGCTGGCAAGAAGGAAACTTCAAGATCAGTACCAGCTTGATTTCTACATGTCCTTTGGCCAAAGTGTGTGCTGTTTTCAGCAATAAGATCTTACCATAAGTTCTTTTGGGCAAGCAAAAGCAATGACAATTGCTTGTATTCTTTTTTGGGTGGAAACCTGTGTCCCCCCAACCAACCGCTCAAAGAGAAATATCCCATGGTTTAATAATCTTTGGTTTCTGGGAGAATTATCTCTCTGTTAGGCACCTTTATATAAACTCACTTTTTAATATAATATTTAGTAAGTTAATGTATATATCATATATATGTTTCTGTATGGGTTTTCCAAACACTCTAGTGTTAGTTATCCCTTTACCACTCACTTCTTTTTCTTAACTTTTCATTTTCGTCTCGACCTGAACATCACTCTCCAGTTGTTTTTCATTTCCCCCTCCATTCCCTATGTGTTCTACTATATCCTCCAAAGTGATGGCCCCATCCTAGTCTCCTGGTTTTTATAGGTGCTCCAAGTTAAACACAAAAATCTAAAGATTGTAAACTTAGACCCATGCAAGAGAGAGAACACGTGGCATTTGTGTTTCTGGGTCTGGATTGCCTTGCTCAACATAATTAAATGTTTAAAATGTGTAGACTTCCTGAATAACAAGTGCAGTTAAAGTCTGGTTCTGGTAGAGTTCTAGCTTCAGGTAATTAATGTTCATCTTATGGTTACTCTTTGGTTATTAAATGTCAGTATGAATATATCTGTCTCAGCTTGTGTTTCTGATCAGAAGTTCCCTTTAAAATTATGTCTAGGGGATGAGGATGTCAGGACAAATTGATCACAGAATTAACTAAGCAGGGCCCATAGGGGATCACAGAAACTGAAGTGACAAATGTGGACCCTGTATTGGCCATCTGCATATACCTTATGGTTGTATAACTTGGTGTTCTTGTGGAACTTACAACAATGGGAATGGGGGGGCATCTCTGACTCTTTCTGTGCTTGGGACCCTTTTCCTCCTATTGGGTTGCAATGTCCAACTACCAACTATGATATGAAGGTTTGTGCCCAGTCTTACTGTATATATTTTGGCTATGTTCTGTGAATATCCCTGAGATGCCTGTTCTTATTTTTTGTAAACAGAGATCTAGTGGAGAGGTGAAATAGGGAGAGAGATAGGGAAGAGAGGGAGATGAGACTGATCAGTATGTGGTGTATGAGAGAAGAATAAAAGTTAAAAAAAATGAAACAATGTCTAACTGCATTACTCACTCATCATATTATTATAAAATTTAAATGTTTTTAAAATGTAATAACAGAACCTAATATACTTTCATCAAGTAATAATGTTGAATGAATAGACAGCTAACAACTAATGTCTTTTTGTAATGTGGAATCGAAGTTTTGCTCTATGAATACATCTTAGGCAACAAAAGTGCTGTCAGTCTTCCTTAAGCCTGTTTTTATGTATATGTTAATATGTACTTTCACCAGGAACAGAACCAATCATCTTATGAATAAATATATGATGCTGTTGTATAATAACACATTTATCTTGCCAATATTCCTCTATAAACACTGACAGTTAAGGAGGAATTTAAAAGAGGGCAGAATGTTTCTTGTGCTTTTTGTAGTTTCTAGGAAAGCTAGAGAAACAAATAACAGATTTTGACTATTTGCTAGTGGAGAGTTGATGTACACAGTAGTAAGGTGGAGCCAAGGCCAATTGTCTGGTTTACACAAGCCTTGCAGCTCTGTCATCCAAAATAGCAATGAGATGAAAAAGTTCTTTGGCATGTTAGAAAACATCATAAGTAGTCTTCTTCATACTTAGGTTACAGTATGCCATATCAATACTTTTTATTTTTTAAAAAAAGACTTTTACATGTCTTCTACATGTATCTTTGTTTGTATGTGTTTATGCCATGCATGTTCTCATGGTGCCCTAGAGACCAGTAATAGCATCAGATGCCCTGAGGGTGGAGTTACAGGTAGAGGTGAATGGTCTAGTGTAGGTTCTAGGAATTGAACTTGGCTCCTCAGCACATGCAGCAAGTGCTCATAGCTGCTGATCCATTTCTCCAGCTCGATAAATAAATACTTTCAACAACACATGCCTTTCCTTTCTACTATATATGTGATGACTTGGCAAATGTTTTTTTTTTTTGTAAAGTGAAAATAAATACTTTTAAGCTTTGCAGAAAAAAGCAGCTAGAAGCAATCATGAAATGAATGTCATATTTGTTTTCCAATATAACTTTTTACATAGAGACAGACAAGTCTTCTGAGGACCACAGTTAGAAAATTCCTAATATGATACCTTAATTAAGAGATTATAGATCACAGATCAGAATATTTGAATGTGTGGGACCACACTCAAATGGTTCTGGAAACAGCTTCAAGTCTAGTGCTGTAACACAAGACAGAAAATGACGTCATTAAGTGAGCTGCATTGAAGATAGAGGAAGCCAGAAAGAAAGACTTTATCCTTTTTAAAAAACAAAAAGAAAAAACAAAACAAAATAGTCCCAATCTTGTGA
Source organism: Phodopus roborovskii (assembly GCF_943737965.1). Lineage (NCBI taxonomy): Eukaryota > Metazoa > Chordata > Mammalia > Rodentia > Cricetidae > Phodopus > Phodopus roborovskii. Next base: position 5,018,831 of record NW_026126417.1, on the reverse strand, counting down.
AGGTCTCACAAGCACTAAATTATTCTCGCTGAAGCAAACACTGATCATGACCTAATTACCACACACTAATTTCCACCATTAACAACCTTCTCCATTAGTAATTATGAACATTTGAGCTACATAGGTATTTCACATGCTGTGGTAGTTTAAATGTAATTAGTTCCCTTAATCACATAGGGAGGAGAACCATTAGGATACGTGACTGTGTTGGAAAGGGTTTAGCTTTGTTGGTAGATATGTGACACTATTGGGGCAAGCTTTGAGGTTTCCTATGCTTGCTCAGGATACTGCTTAGTGTCTCAGTTGACTTACTGTTGCCTGAAAGATTTAGCACTCTCAGCTACTTCCCCAGAACCGTATCTGCCTACATGCCACTATGTTCCTCACCATGATAATGTACTGAACCTCTAAAATTGTAAGCACCCCCCCTCAATGAAATGTTTTTATTTATAAGAGTTGCAATGGGCATGGTGTCTTTTCACATCAATAGACATCCTAAGACAATATATATATATCATCCTTTCAAATCTATTTTCTCATTAGTTATCAAATCAAAGGCATGAATGCAATCACCACTGTTAAATTACTTTTATTTTTGTAAAAGATGTCAAGATACTACCTCCTTTGTGGAACTTAAACAAGGTCTCCGAATCCCACCTCTGCTTTTGCTTTTTGTGATCTTGAAATGAATCCACTAGAAGAAATTTTACCTCTTAAATTAACATATGCCCAGGTTTTACAATATTATATATTATATCTAGTATAGTTACCAAGCATAACTAGATTATCTAAGAAGATTAATATATTTTTGTATTTATTTATAAATTCTAAGATGAGTTCAAAGATATATTTGCCACACAACAACACAGACTTATATACCTCAAATATTAGTACTACCTATACAATAACAGATAGGAATCAATTTGGTTAGGTTGGTTGGACATCTAGCATCATGGATCCACATGCCTTTGCCTCTCCAGGACTGGGATTACAAGTACACAGCACCATACAAGGCTTTGTTTATGTGGGATATAGTGATGTGTCTTAGGTCCCAGTGCTTGCAGGGCCAGCGTTTTACTGATTCAGCTATGTCCTCAACTCCTGGGATTTTATAGAATAGACAAAACAGTTTTGAAAAAGAACAAAGGTTAGGATTTACACTTCATAATTTGAAAGCATATTATATATTCACAGTAGTTAGAATAGTGTACAACCAACGCAAGCATACATATAAGCCAATTGGATAGTACAGAGAACTCAGTAATCAAATGTCACCGAGACAGCTGTCCAGGTCACTTAGTAAGGTTTTAGAGAAATGTGCATCCAAAATGCAAAAAAGTGAAATGGTATCCTTAATTTACACCATGAACAAAAGTTGACTCAAAGCAGATTAACAATGAATAAGTTAGAAGTTCTAAAATGATAAAAATCCTAGAAGAAAATGATAAGAGAAACTGAAGGATGTTGAGGTCAGTAGGTGACAAAGGAAAAAAAAATACATGATAAATCAGACTTAAAGACTTCCATAAGTCAAATTATATAATTAATAAAGTATAGAAAGCAAGACACAGAATGACAGAAAATGTGCAAGCACATTCCAAATAAAGGACTAATATTAAGATTATATTAAAATCTTCAACTTTACTATGGCCACGAAATCAATAATAATATGCAAAATAGGCAATGGGCTAAAGCAGTTATTTATCCAGACAGGGAATAGAAATAACCATGTGCATATAAAGAAATGTCCAATATCACTGATCACCTGAGAAATGAAAGTAAGCCACAAGGATGTCTCGTTTGACATCAATTAGATGATTTGAAGAACAAATAACAAGTGTTGGTGAGGACATTTTGGAATGCTGGGCAACTGCTACACAAAGCAACCTCAAGGATTCTCAAAGATTAAAAATCAAGTGGCCATGTGATCCAGCAATCTTAATTCTGACCATACATCCCAATGAACTCTAGAGTGTCATAGAGAGAGTTCACACCCATGTCCTTGGGATTATTGTTCATAATAACCAGGGCATAGAAGCCACAGGTAACTGGATAGATGAATATAATGTGTTGATCAGACAGATTATTTACAAGTCTTTTAAATAATTGTGAAGTACTTTGTGTTGAGAATAAGTTTGTTTAATGTGGTCCCTTATGAATAGAAAGTGGGAAATCAACTTCTAGAATACTTCCATCCATGATGTTTTATGTCCTAAGAATCCTTGAGAATGTCTCCAATTCCCCCTCTAACAACAAAATGACTCCATTTTCTCAGTTAACTCATGAGGTAAGTTTTATCTTTCCTAAACACACAGATGGAGTTATTTATATCTCATGCTTTGTCCATTGCACTTTGGTTCAGATATGCAGTAACATCTATCACCAGATAAAACAATAATTAACAAAAGCCAAAGTTCAAAATTAAACTTCTACCTGGAAGAAAAATAGGCTTAGTTAGCTATAGATGAATTGCTAAGAAAACATTAAAAATTTAAGTGTTCTTTGTGGGGGGGCACTTATAAACTCCATACCCTCTGTTAATCTTATACTGTTATCACTTATTAAGTCCTGTCTATGTTCTTAATGTTTATATCATAACCATTTAGAAGGCATCTCTTATTTAACATTCACAACTATCCTTCATGGTTCTCTACCAATTTTGCAAATGAAGGCAATGGGTTTGAGATGACATAAAGCTCCTAAAGTCTGTAGAGCAGACCATAGCTTACAATGAAGAACTGGCTAAATAAACCCCCAAGTTACAACTAAATAGAAATCATGAATTCAACTATCTTTGTAAAATTTAATTTTAGCTCTTCCTTATAAGGGCATCAATTGATTTTTAATCTTTCCATTCAAAGCATCATGATGGATTTTCAAATTAAGCTGATTGTTTGTAATAATAGGCCTTTGACTGACATATAAGGCTCTTGTTAGAGATATAAACATGGCTGGACAGTACACAGAGTGACTTCCTAACAGTCATGTTCCTTTTCAGAAGAAATGTGGTCAGCTGATCCTTACAGGCAAATTATATGGAAAGTTAAATTTAACACATGAAGCAAAGCAAAAGTACTTATTTCTGTTGCTTTCCTAATTTAATTTGGCCTACTTTGTCTTTGTTTTTACTTTCCTGTCTGTTTAGATATTGGCTTTAACCAAACAGTCATGTAGGCAATTTCATTATTTGGTGATACGAAATGAACATACCGAGAACTTTACCTTATACACTGAAATCCAAACATTAATGTACAGACTAACAGCAGTGTGAGGTTCTCTTCTTTCTGTATGTGAATGCTACACATAGATGTATGGGGTCTCCTGCAGGATGTCAGAGGATGGGCTGCTACTTTCCAATTATTTCCTGCATGCAAACTTGTTTAGAGAATAGGTGTTAGAATAGAATGTGAGAACATTCTGTAAACTTCTGTGATTAGAAACAGATGACCCCAAACTGGCCAACAGATTAGCCTGAGGCAGTGGCAGGAAGTCAGTCAGTTCTTCCTTTTCATTGCCTGACATGTCTGTCCCCTTTAAGGGTAACACCACTAACTGTTTGCTGAGGGTAGTCCCATCTAGTGCGACTTTTCACTGTCCACATGTGCAGTTGATGTAATGAATAATAAATTCCATGATGTCTATGCTTGTAATGACCCTTCTACACCTCTTCTCCATATTCTTATCAAGCTGTGCATATTTTTTCTTTTTTATTACTTTTTTTTATTTAACGTACCAATCCCAGTTCCCTCTTTCTCCCTCCATCCCTCCCTCCCTTTCTCTCTCCCTTTTTCCCTCCCATGCCCCCTGAACCCCCTCCTATCCCATCCCCTCTCCCACTCCACAGGGAGTGTGATGCCTTCCAGGAGGGATCAACAAAATCTGTCAAGATATTTGGAGTAGAAACTAGGCCCTCCCTCCTATCTCTAGGCTAAGGGAGTATCCCTACATGGGGAATGTGCTCCCAAGGTCTTTTTCTACACCAGGAATACGTCCTGGTTCTACTGTCAGAGGTCCCTTAGACTGCCCAGGCCTCCTAACTGAGACCCATGTTCAGGGGGTTTGGGTGGCTCCAATGCTGGATTCCCAGCTTTCAGTCTGGGGGGTCCATTAGCTCCCCCCCTTTTTCAGGTCAGCTGTCTCTGTAAGTTTCTGTAGCTTGGTCTTGCCCCCATTTCCTTATCACCCCTCCCTCTCTGCAAATGGATTCTAGTTCAGCTCAGTGTTTAGCTGTGGGTGTCTGCTTCCATTTCCATCAGCTACTAGATGAGGGTTCAGTGATGGAAGATAAGTTAGTCTTTATCAGGGAAGGGCATTTATGGTAGCCTTTCTACTGTTGCTCAGATTGTTAGTTGGGGTCAGTCATGTAGGTCTCTGGACATTTTTCTATAGTCAGTTTTCTCTTCAAACCTATAATGGCTCCCTCTATTATGGTATCTCTTTTTTTAAAATCTCTTTTCTATTCCTCCCATGACTCAATCTTCCGGTCCCACATGCTCTCCTCTCATCCCCTTCTCTTTCTCCTAACTCTCCTGTGAATATTTTGAAGAATGAACCAGGTTTCCATATTTCCTCAGCACACACACACATAGCAGTTGACAACATAAAAGAAAGCAGGAACTGAGGGACGATAGAACTAGAAACTCAGGAACACAATAAACACTGTTTTGAATGCTGACCAGAATTACAGTCTATCTAAACAAAAGTTCTGAGTTCTGCAGAACATTCTGGTCCTTGAAAGTACTTTTTGTCTTCTTGGCACTTGTTTGCAGTGTATTGGCAGAAAGCCATTTTGAGAGTCTTCATCTCAGCATCTTTCTAGGATTCAAAGTTCCTTGCATTTCCCCATGTCTAGGAATTCCCATCAACCAGTAAGGTTCATGTGCTGATTAGTGAGATTGCTGACCTGAGAATGTGTAAGGTATAAGATCAAAGATATTGGTTGTCTCATACAATGGGCATTTGGCTGTAGTCATATCATTGGCAAACAGAAATCTAGCTGGAAACTAAAAGTATGGAACAAGACACTATAAACAAAGGAATCAAAACCAGGCATAAATGTCTATACTAATATCTGAGAAAGCAAATTTTATACTAAAGTTTTTGAGAAAATACAAAGTTACTACATAGAAAATCTTCTGTCAAGAGAATACGATAATTATAATACATTCCAAATATTTGCATTTATGATTTCATAGAACAAATATTGCTAAACATAAAGGTTAAGATGGGCTCTTTTAATCAAATATATTTTCATTTGTAAAATAAAGTCAATGATTTTATACATTTTTATAGTTGCATAAAAACCAAAGTTAATGACAGCAATAGTAGACTGTTTTCTCTCTTGACATTCAATTAAAAAATTCTATTTTTGGGTCTATAAGCCCAAAACTAACAACATTTTTTCCTTTATGCTTGATTTAGCAAATCAGATCCATAGTAGGCCATGATGCTTGTCCCACCTTTGCCTTTTAGCAGTCAAGAAGGTCATAAAGGACACTAGGGTTGAGGTGCAAAGGCCTTGCTCCTCATGTCCAATGGCTCTTTCGTCTGGATGTTCTTTCTAAACATCGTATTGTTAGTCCATTTTAACGTTAAATACTGTTCTTTGCTGCTCTTAATATGTGGACTCTGAAATCTACCTTTTAAAGCATTAAGTAATTATTTATTGTCACAGATGTTTGCACTTACGACTGCTTGAGCATGGTGGGTTTTCTTCACGTCAAAGAGGTATATGTCTCCTTCTTTCCACATGAATTTTTTCATGTGAGAATACACTATTGAATGTAAGAGTTCTTGTGTTTCTCCTGAAAAGTTATTAAAACATGATTCTGTGCTTTATGAGCTGGATGAATCTTGCAAGGAATGAATTTTAACAGAGAACAGGAAGAGAGTGTGAAGACTTCAAATGCTACCAAAGGTAAAAAATGGTAACAATATAAGAAAACAGCAGAACATTAGACTAATAGATTGATGTCATAGTGTATAATCATCGACATATTAAAAGCAATAAATTCTTTTTGTTACAGCATTATTAACATCCTGGTAACCACTTTGAAATCCAAGACTAATAAGAATCACATGGATAATAGTTTCTGGATTGAATTTAACTAACAGTGCCCCTTGATTCTTCAGTTACAAGTTTGTAGTATTTAACCTTGGACATCTTTGATGTAATGGCCATGTTTTGAACAGTAATTCACTGTCTCTTACAAAGTGTTTACAAGTAGATTGAATATTAACACATAGTAATGTTAATATTAAACAAGGCAATCCAATCTTTAAAAGTCAAAAGGTTCTGATTTTCTGCTGAGACAACCACAAGTAAAGTATTTAGCGGAGTCAAAATAAAGTCATGATTTGGACAGAGTAGAGATGTAGTATGAAAACACTGCAATAACACAGTTATAGCAGCAATGGTAGTTATATGGATTGGGGGGTGGTTCTTATTATATATGTAAAAGTTATGTTCCTCTGACTTGTACAATAACTTCTAAAATAAAAAAAAAACCTCACTGATTGTCATAGTTAGGGTTACTATTCTTAGGATGAAACACCATGACCAAGTGCAACATTGGGAAGAACAGGTTTATTTGGCGTATACATCACTATAGTCCAGTGAGGGAAGTCAAGGTAGGAACCTGAGGAGCTAATGCTGAGGCCATAGAGGAGCACTGCTTACTGGCTTGTTCCCAGGTCCTTTTAAAACTTGTTTTCTTATAGAACTCAGGACCATCAGTCCATGGGTGTCCCTACCCAAAATAGGCTGGGCTTTCTTCCATCGATCACTAATTAAGAAAATGTTCTACAAGTTTGCTGCATATAGTGTGATCTTAAGGAGGCATTTTTCTCAATAGAAGTTCCCTCCCTGAATCAAGCTGAAATAAACTCACCAGGAATATTGATAAAATGCCAATAGATCATCAGAATCTTCTGAAAATCATAAGTTTTTGCTTGTCAAACACCATCTTGAGTTAATGTTAGTAGTTACTAATCAGTGATGCTTGCTGAAGGTTGGGGTGGCTGTGACAACAGCTTAAGACAAAAGAACAGTGAATGTTGCCAAGTAGATTGATTCGCCATTAAAGACTTTTTTTTTTTTTTTTTTTTTTTTTTTTTTGCTTATAGTGGTGTTTAGTAGTTTTCACTTTTTTCACAGTATAATTTTCAAAATAGGAGCCAATGTTCTCAAGTATTAATACAGGTTTGGTAACTAACACTATAATATTATAAATCTATCATAAATATTTTTCTTGCATCAATAATGTTAACAGCATCTTTACTGGTAGTAGATTTCACTTAAAAACAAACAAACAACAGTGTATTTCTCCATCAACAAGAAGCATCTTTTTAATGCATTCAGGTTCTTCTATGAGATTTCAATAATTTAGTCACATTCCCTTCCTTCACTTTCACTATGGCTTTTATATAATTTGTGCCACATTGGCAGTTAATCTCTCTGTTAAAATCTCGAATCATCAAAATCATTTGGAATCAACTTTTTCCAAATTTTTGTTAATTTTCATGTTTGACTTTTAATATTCTTAGTATCATTTTTAATGGTGAATCTTTGTAGGTTTTCAATTTCTTTTGTTCAAATCTGTCAGAGGAACAACTATGTATGGAAACTAGCCTTATCAAAAGTGCTTATTAAATAATCAGACTTGAAAATTGAAATTACTCCTTGGTTCATGGACTGAAGAATGGTTACTATATTAGCAGACATGAAAAAACATTGAACATATTTACTATTGTTAGCATCTTGAGTAACCAGGTACATTTTGAATTTACAGTAATATTTTGAAAAGGATCATTTCCTTAGCAGTTGGCTTAAGTATTCAGTGAATAGATGTGTAGTTACCAAAGCATTATTACTACACCTAGGGCATACTTGGAGTCCTAGGGTTATTTGAGATGGTAAATTGGCATTGATTTCCATTGATTGACTGCTACACTATCCCTTAACATGAAATTGAGCTTGCCTTTTGATATCAAAAGTTGGACTGAAAAATCTGTTATCTAGTGGAGCCATCTTCCTTTATTAATTTATATAAATCTGGATAATTTAGTGAAACTTCTACATTGACAGTTTCTGGTTTAATCATGAGCTTTCGTGTTGCTGAAATGGCTTTCTTTCTTAAATCCTATACAATAACCTGTGTTGGGCTTAAACTTTTCTTCCAGAGCATCTATACTACTCCTAGACCTCATAGAAATAAAGAGAGCAGAATTTCTTCTAAATTAAGTTTAAGATTAGGGGAATGTTGTGATTAGTTTGAATCTATCCATAAGACTACAGCTTTTTCCACTTCAGCATGAAGGCTGCTTTTATTTCTAATGTTCACATTCATGGGACTTTAAATTTTCTTTAAGAGTTTCTCCTTGAAATAATGACTTAATGTGAGAGCTACGTAGCTCTTCTCAATGGAACACTGATGAGTCAGTATTGTAGCATATTGATATAGAGATGCAAAGAGAAACTGTCAGACATAGTATGTACAATTACCATGTTCACTGAGCATGACACAGAAACAATTACAGTAATAATGTAGAGATTCTTGATCACAGGCCACTACAGTGGGTGTAATGATAGAAAAGCTTCAAGTAGTGAAGCAATCATTTTAAAATGTTGCATGGTAAGCAATCAAATACACTGTGTAAGAAAAAAAGCAGTGCTGGAAGACTTACTTGACAGGGGATTGCCACAAACCTTCTGGTTGTAAATATACAATATTTGCAAAGCTGAATAAATTAGGAAACAGGAATAGAATGTCTGTCCATTATGATAAAAATAATTAAAAGTGTAGTTTAAGGTAAAGATAGTTAAGACTTGATGTAGGCAGGGGCAGGCACTGGAGGTCGTCAGGCTCCAGAGAGAAGGCAAGGAGTAGGTGAAGGAGGAAGTGATGGTAGATGGAATTTTGCAGTCTGATTGACTGTCAGTGAGCATGCTTCTTTATTCACACAGAATTCAGTAAGCCAGGATAGATTCTTGTTGTTCCAAAACATAGATCATGTATTTTTTTTGTTTCTGGACAAGTGTTTAACTTTTTATTTGAACATCTGGGATCATAAATTTAGTGACAGAACAGAGTTATCTTTTACAATCATTTTCCCTTAAGTTTAGTCAACATTGATAAACAGAGTTATCTTTTATAATCATTTTTACCCAATTTTTAAGAATCCAGACAGCTTGTTCTCAGGCTGGCAGTTTGTGTGGCTTCAAGGACAGTAGATGGAAAGAAAATCTCCAAGCCAGCTTGGGCAGATTGCCATGACCTGAGTCATGGTTACATGGTTACAGTACCAAGAAAAATCCTCAGGACAAAATTGCTGCAGTTATTATTCCATTTCATGTATAACATATATTTTACATTGTATATCTTTAAATGGTTTGTTCATGTGTCTAATCCTGGCATTCCTTTGCTTCTTGATCATATGGCAGCACAGTGACCCTGTATGAGCTAAATTTTCTAAGAAATGAAGGTCCTGAAACCTCATTCTTTTAAACATCTTTCTATACCATTCTTTGCCCATCAATACATACATTTCTGTATAAAGCAAAGGGAATTTCAGCTAACCTCACTTTGCTGCCATATATTCCAGGTCTGAGTATATAGTGAGAAGAGGCTTACAATTTGATGTGGCTAACGCCTCTAGCCCACTGGATAGGGTTGAACTTTTAAAGTTCATTTTGTTTTGGTTACCTGTCCATGAGTAAGCATTGAATTATCTCAGAGCCTCATGAAGAGGTCTCTGGTTTCTTTATGGATCTCACAAGCTCTAAGGCATAAGGAAGACCTCCAAGTACAAAGATGTATACCTAAAAGCATGATGGGTTGTGTGCTCAGGACTTTCCCAGGGGAGCTTAGAAACAGTGCTCCTGGGAGAAGGCATACATGGTTCATAAGAAAATTTCCATCACCTCAATATTCCCAAGCCATACAAATATTACAAGCCTCCCACCATGCAACATGTGAAGATCAAAAACAAAAGTAACATGGCAGCCATCATTTGCCTCAGCTTAGTTGGATCCTTGTCAAGCAGCTGTGCCGGCTTTATGATTTTTGCTGTTCCCAAGAGATAAAGTTGTGTTATGGTGTTCTATTTATAAAAATACCATCAACATCTAGGGGGATATTTTTAATAACTTAATGCAAAGAGGTCAGAGTGGGATAGGAGCTCTTCATGCTTCTTGTAACTTGTAACTATTAAAACATTCTCATATCTAATACAGGTCTCAAAAGAGAACTAGGAAATGTTGATACTGTCTGGCTGGAACTAGTAATCAAAGACTTGCTCAGTTGTTCAAAAGTAAAATCAAGAGTTTCTTCTCACCTGGTGGTGGTGATGTACACTTTTAATCCCAGCACTTGGGAAGAAGAACAGGTAGATCTCCAAGTCAACAAAGTGAGTTTCAGGATAGCCAGGGCTACTCAGAGAAACCCTGTCTCAAAAACAAAACAAAACAAACAAAAAAATCATAAAGAGCTTCTTCTGTTTGAAAGAAAATGTTCTGTCTTTGAACATCATAGATAGTTAAAACTTCTCTCTTTCTATAATGGCTTTTATCTAAAGAATACAGAAGGTAGATCTTTTGCCTCTATCTCCAAGAAGTAGGTAATTTTGTAGTATCAGACTTCTAGGCATACATAGTCAGGCTGGGGCAGGCAGAAATTACTGCAAATAGATTAGAATAATTGCAGGATATGTATAGAGAACAAGGGAGCTCCACAAGAATTGAACCTGAGGGGCCAGGCAGGCTGCAAAGCTAAGGAGACATAACTAGGTCTTGTATGTCAGAAAGGCTTTGTGGAGATGAGGACAAAGAAGATGTGTGAACAGAGACTCACAAATGTCCTATTAGAGGTTTTTCCAATTGCCCAAGAATCTGTATAGAGCAGAAGAGGAATTTCCTACTACAACTTCCTTAACCTCTCATTTGACTCGGTCCTAACTCTAACTTAACCTTTAGATACAGATATAGCAAACAAATGAAAATGAAGGAGTGAAGAAGAAAATGAAGTGGCTATAATTTATCAGTTACTGGTAAATTCATTTTCTGAGTTTGAGAGTCAAGTGAGAAATTATTTTATGTAATTTATCTAAAGACAATTATTGGATTGTATTTAGAAAATTTTTTATTGTAAATGCCATGATTTTAGAACAAAAAGGTCAGGAAGTTTGAGATTCAAAATCCCAGGTTGTCTTGTGCCAATGTTCCAGGGAAAGCTCAAGGAAATGAAATGCTTTGTTAACAGTAACTCAGTTATGTTTGAGCCATGACAGGAGCAAAGGTCTCTGGATTACTAGTTCTTTGCTCTTTACCCTACACCCCACAGCTCAGGCAATTATAGGTATGAATGCTCCACACTTGCTTAGTCAGGAGGCAGATGCCACTGACAGTTGCATTTTCAGATTTCACTTCAGGAAGGAAAAATGCTGAAGTAGTCACATTTTATCACTTTCTTGTTTCCTAATAATATTTAACTTTTATTTAAAAATACCTAGGAGATATAAAAAAAAAAACATGCTATCTGGCAAATCTACTCCCTCTACCTGCAGCTGTTAACTTCAGAACACATCTGAAGTCCTTCTCTGGCAAGTGCTTCAGGAAGAAAGCCGACAACTCCTGATCAGAGTCACATTTATAGTTCTCATTTTTTCCCCTGTGGTACAAGTGCCACAACCAATTATTTTTCACAGTCAACTTTTGAGAACATTGAGGATAATTTGGTGTTTGAAAATTTACACATGTATTGGTGAACCTTAGAGTCTTCGGAGAATCACATTCTTCCCTTTTGAAAGATCATCTGCTTTGGGAACATTTCCCTGAGACCTTCTTGAAAGAGACTCTGTTCTACTTCTGAGCATGGTGGTGAAGAGCTTTGAAGCTTGGGATTATGTTGTGTTTGCAGGCCTCTTTGTCATTTCCTCTGGAATTGGTGTGTTCTTTGCCATAAAGGAGAGAAAAAAAGCAACATCTAGAGAATTCTTGGTAGGAGGGAGGCAAATGAGCTTCGGCCCTGTAGCTTTGTCTCTGACTGCCAGCTTCATGTCAGCTGTTACTGTCCTGGGGAGTCCTGCTGAAGTCTACCGTTTTGGGGCATCCTTCTTCCTGTTCATCATTTCTTATGCGTTTGTGGTCTTCTTTACATCTGAACTTTTTCTCCCCGTGTTCTATAGATCTGGTATCACAAGCACTTATGAGGTAAGAGACCACTTCAGTGCCTTGGGAGATGCCACTTGCTTTCCAATGGAAGGATTTTTCTTTTCCTTGGTTTATTGTTGTTCCATTGTGCAAATCACCCTGACATCAGTAGTGAAATACTATTTGCCAGGCAGTTCCACATTGTTAAAAAGACAATATGTATCGTGGGTGAGGGTGCCATGTTTTGTCACTATGTAGACCACTGACTATTTACATGATTTAACTTAATGAGGACCAATGTATGAAATATATTTTGGAAAAGTGAAAAATGTTATTTATATTTATAATATAATATTATTATATTTATAATATTTGGTAACAGATAATGAAAAGATGTTATCTATTATCCCTAGCATGGTCATTCTGAAAGGCAAACAGAACAATTTTTTCAGCTAAGAAAACTGAGATCTAGATAGTTAAATTAGGCACGTTTTAGTACTAGATAAAAATCTACTCAGAAGCTAATTTGTATATGATCTTTTTTTTATGGCCTGTCTATTAAAGAGTAGAACTCTAATGGTAATTATTAGCAAACTCCAGTTTTAAGAATCAAGTGGGAATATTTTGGAAAAGTGAGAAATATTTTAGTAGGAAGGAATTCTAAAATAATAAAAGTATGTAAATAACTATAATGAGTGGGAAATAGTCCATGGGATTTTGAATTTGAAACTGTATTCAATAAAACCAACATGTTTAAACTGAATAAGAGATAAGTTGTTCTGGAGCCAAATTTGACTGAATGTAGTCCTGAAAACACAGACAGGTTACCAAAGTTCCTATGTTTACCTTAAAAGTATTGAACAATGTGCTCACGTGAAGCAACCTGCCTTCTCTGAGCCTATAAGTTGTAACTAATTTTGGTAAAGTGAACGAGATACTGCAAAGACAATTAAACAAACCTGAAACACCTAACAAGAGATTTAAGACTCCTTTCAACTTTACATGGTAAATTTAGATACAAATATCTTTTAAAAGTACTATCGTTAGCCTAGAATGCTTTGAAGCATTTGGCATCGTAACAGGAGGACATGAAGATTATGTAAGTACCTGTGAGGTTATTTTGGGATTGGCTCATGCTTTACCAGAATTAGCAGTGTGGCCTAGAGGTGAATAGCATGACATCAATATAAGCCTACTGGCTTTTCATGCTAGTTCTGCCACAGGCTAGCTTCATGACAGGAGATATTTGTTAAGTACTCTGCATTGTTAATAATAATTTCTGCCTTGGAGGATTTCTACAGTGCATGGGATATTATATTGAATTCTTTTTATAGATCTGGGCTAGAATGTTATGTTATCACTTATGATTGCTTTATTGTCTCCTATTTTATAACACTGGTATTTGGGATGTTTTGTTTATATCCCATTATAGAGTGAAATATATGACTTTCAGGATCTTTTCAGGTATAAAAGACTAAAATAAATGGACTATATTTTCTACTCCTTGAACATCAGCCTGATTTGTCATTTGCTGTAATTGAAAGGAAAAGTGTTGGTTCAGGACACCCAAGACCAAGTTTTCAGCACAAAGGAGATTTGTTTGCCTCAGAGAGACAGAGGGAATAAGAGACAAATAAACCCTGGGTTGAGCTCCTGGAGTTCAATTGAAGAGAGGGAGGAGAGATTTTATGAGCAGGGCGGGGGTCAAGATCATGATGGGGAAAACCACACATCGTCAACCAGATATAGCAGTATCTCACAGACTCTGAACTGAGACCTGGGGAACCTGCATGGGACTGAAATATGTCCTCTGAGTGTGGGTGAGAGCTATGTGGTTTTATCTGTTGGGGGGCCCTGGCAGTGGGCCCAGGACTTATCCTCGGTGAATGAACTGGCATTTTGGAGCCCACTCCCTGTCCTGGGATACTTTGCCCAGCCTGAATCAGGGGGGAGGATCTTTGTCCTGTCTCAACTTGGTATCCCAGACTTTGTTGACTCCCAAAGTGAGGCTTTAATCCCCTCTGAGGAATGGATAGGGTATCAGTGGAGGTGGAGGAGGGGAGGGGAGAGAAGAGGAGGGAGAGAGAACTGGGGTTGGAATGTAAAATGAAAAAAATTAAATAAATAAAAAACACAACAACAACAAAAGAGACACATACAGAGAGGGAGAGGGAAGGGGAGTCTGGGAGTGGAATATTCGTCCTGGAGGACATAGGACTGCCTCTGGGGAGACACATTAAAAAAATGATAGTTTATAAAGGTACAAGGGGAAAATCCCTGCTGGGAAGATGGATTTAATTTTAATTGGCCATGTAAATTATGCGTGCCAAAGGGGACCTCTTATTGGTGAATTTGATTATGTTGATAGTTGGCCTCAGTAGTCATTCTCAGAAGGAAGAAGTGGCTAAATAAAAGGCAAGGGACCATGGGGGCTAGCTGAAGGAACTGGGGAGAAGGGAAAGGCCTTCCAGAGCCATGCTCACCATGTTCAAGCTGGTCAGAATCCATTCAGTGATGATTAAAATTTTTCAAACAATTGGTGAGTTTGGATTCTAGACCTAATGAAATTGAGAGCTTCTGTGTTTTGTTCCTGGGAATACTGCCATGATGCTGCGATACAAGCAAGAAAGCTGTCACAGCTGGTCTAGCTCTGGAACAACAGTGAACAAAAAAAAAAAAAAAAAAAAACCAAGGGGAAAGCTAGTTGACTGCCCACTTTCAGATATGTATGTAGGCTAGGCCATCATATACCTCCAGCCATTGATCTTGCAGTTGACTAGAGGTACATGAGAACCTGGAAAAAGAATGGAGGAATAGTCATTATCCTCAGAGTGAAGAGGAATAGTCATTCTTGAGGTTTGAAACCATCACTTTTGGGATGAGTATTCCAATTTGCTTTAAGTTGCTGTGATAAAACACTGTCCATCCAAAAGCTTTTGAAAGTGTTTATTTCATCTTACAGGCCACAATTCAACATAGAAGGAAACTCAAGCTGTAATTCAAGAAAGGAACATGAGGCAAGAACAGAAACAGAGACCATGGAGACTTACTAGTTACAAATCTTTCTGAACCTGCTTTCTTATTCAATGCAGGACCAACTTTCCCAAGGGTGGCACTATCTCTAGTGTTCTAGTTACTCCCTCATCAATCATTAATCAAGAAAAAGTCCCACAGACTTGATGCAACCAATTACTCAAACAAAGTTCCTTCTTCCCTTGATTCTAGTTTGTTTCAAGCTGGCAGAAACTAACACACACACACACACGCACACACACACACACACACACACACACACACACACACACACACACACTGGGTGCTTTGATACATAGTGGGATTTCAAAATGAAAATATGCATCTGTGAACTTTACTGCTATTCCATTCCATGTAAAAACATAGGTTTTTTTTTTTTGGCTCAGGTGTTATAAATTATGATTAGCTCAATTTCAATAGCAGATATTTTTATTATCTCCTGTTTGATGGTTTATAATTAACTTTTCTAGCTATCTTCATTTTAGTTTACTTTTTTTCTTTTTTTCTATTTCTGTGTTAATAAGCCCAGCCTAATCTTTACTCTTAAATTTTTTAAAATATGCTCCATATTCTTTCATTATTTCCAGCTTTTTATTGAATGACCCTTAAACTTCTTACCTCTAAGTCTTCATAACAAAACACATAGGTTATAATGTCTTGCAAGTGATCTCTGAGCATTTGGGATAAATCAATTTCGCTAAATTTATTTGTAGATTTTCTGTGTATTATAGTCTGTGGTATTATTTTGATAATAGTTTGGTAAGTAGTATGTTTGAATACTATAGAATATTACTTCAGCAAAATAAGTGGCATCATAAAGTATTTGCCATAAAATGGATATTTAATACCTAATAAAATCCAACCTACTTTGAGAATTTTAGTTCAATCAATGAAGGAAATAGCTTTTAATCTTTGTACCTATGTCATTACAGAGGTTGTGCGAGGAATACCATGTTTTATGTAGTTTATGTATTAGGGACATATTCTAGCTGAATGTCAAGAATGATTTTAGAGTTTTGGCCTATGAAACAATTGGGCTAAGTGAGAGTCTATCACCAAAATACAGAGGAAAGATAATTTTAAAGTAGTATCAAAAGAGATACAGCAAGTGTCTGTGTTTGAAATTGTGGTGTAGGTATCAGCCTCCTTTCATGAAATGGATGTGGGTTGTGAGGGCTAAAATGAAGGCAAAATTAACTTCATATTATTACTATTTGGGTTTGAGCAACAACTGAAAGTGGATTTACTGCATCTTGAGTTAGGAAGTACTGTGGCTAGGCCAAGTCTAGGGTTCTAAACAAACAAACAAAATGATGATACTTAATGTTACTTCTGGGACTTTAAAATACTAGCAGGAAATATGCTATTTTTGTTATACTCAGTTTCTGTTTTCTATTGTTGTTAAAAGCTTATATATCTAACAAAGAAAACCAATAGGTGAGTGAAAAGATATTGAAAGGAGTAGCAAATATATCACACATGAGGAAATAGTCTTAGACTAGAAGGAGATACAAGACTCCAAGGTTATGGACCCAGAAACTAAGGATTACCAGTAGACACCAAGAATTCAGAAAAGCTCAAAGTGGATTTACATTAGGCATTTATGTGGGAATGTGGTGCTGCAACAATAATTTGGCCTGTGGAAATTAATTTTGGTGTTTGATCTTCAGAAATGGAACAATGGGTTTTAACCCACCATACCAAAACATAGCCAGACAAATTGATGGTCTTAAAAATATTCAGTGTGCTGGGTATTGGTGGTGCACACCTTCAACCCCATCACTCAGGAGGTAGAGGCAGGCAGATCTCTGTGAGTTCAAGGCCATCCTGGTCTATGGAGGAAGTTCCAGGACAGACTCTAAAGCTACAGAGAAACCCTGTCTCAACACTCCCCCAAAAGATTCAGTGTATCTGAGCAACAGAGCTCAGAAGAGAGAATATGCATAAGAATAGGGATGCCAGTAGAACTAATCTTCCTGAGACATAACTAAAAGTGTTGGGAACAAGCTTGAAAATACATTTTGGGAAAATTGTTCTCTCATTTTTAACTAATATTGGAAATGTAGAAAAAAATTAAAGAGCTGTTGGTGCCACTAATCATGTGAGTGACATTTACTGCATCTTTATAAATTTCTTGCCATGATGGTAATTCTTGTGGTTTATAGGTGCTGCAGCTGGGTAGAACTGTTCTCTTGTGGAATGTCAAATACAGAACGGTCAGCTTTGAAAACATATATGCACAAACAACAAAAAGAGGGCTCAGTAAGCTATTTTATAGATTTTTTTTCATACAAATACAGACACATATGCATACACTTACATGAATGTATGTAACAATAATAGTCAGAGAAAAAAAGGCTATTAACCTGATGAGGGCACCGAAGGTATTTGAAGTAGGGCAGTTGGAAGGGGAGAGAGGGAGAAAAGAGAAGGGGAAAGGGGTATAATTATATTTCAGTGAAAAATATTAAAAATAAAAAGATAATAATTACCAGTATAATAATAAATAATTATCTAATCTGGAGAATAAATTTTGAGAAGGTACAGGCATAAATTCAGGTAGACAGGTGTGACCAGGCAACAGTACAGACCAAGCTGGAGAGGCACACATTATTTTGGCATCAATAGTGAATCAGTCAAGATTTTGAGAGTGGTATGATCAGACCATTCTTAAGAGACACAATGTGGGTATGAGCTAAGTGAATACTCCACGGTGTAGGTTTATAGTATCCAATGAGAGGGCTACAGAATTGTTCCAGAGAAGAGGAAACCCATATCCTATATTCAATAGAATACCAGCATCTTGTGGTTGTTTGAATAAGAATGCCCCCCCACAGGCTTATATATCTGCATGCCTGATCATCAGAGACAGTCATTACTTGGGAAGAATTAACAGTTATGAATTTGTTGGAGGAAGTGTGTCACTAGGGGTGGGGCTTTGAGTTTTCAAAATCCCAAGCCAGGCTCAGTGGCTCACTTTCTGCTTCCTGAAGTACAGGATGTAGGACTCTCAGCTACCTCTGCAACACCAAGTCTGCAGGCAGGGTACCATGTTTCTCACCATGATGATAATGAACTAAGCCTCTGAAACTGTAAGCCAGCCCCATTTAAAAGTTTCTTTTTATAAGAGTTGCATAGTGATGGTATCTCTTTACAGCAATAGAACACTAAGACACAACTCTTGTTTATAGTTCACTGACTGCATACCTTTCTCTGTGTTCTAGTACCTGCAGTTACGATTCAACAAAACAGTTCGCTATGCAGCAACGGTCATCTACATTGTGCAGACGGTGAGAAGGGCTCTGGCAGGATTGGGGAACTGAGGGTAACAAGAAGTAGCTTTAGTTCTGTTTATTTGGGGGGGGTGCTCTCAATTAAAGGACAGCTTTGACAATAAGTTACTATCTTCTTCTAAGGTAGCACTTTTAAGATGTGTATTTATCTTAAGACATATCTAGCCAGCATAAACTCCTGGACTAACTACTAGAAACAAATTGTAAGATGGACAAGTTAGGACAGCTTTTAATCAAAGCAGTGTTAGACAGATGCAGGTGGATATCCCTGTGGTTTATACAGTGATGTTAACCAGGACTATGGGTGAGAACTTGTCTCAAGAAACAAGCATATATACACAAAAATATGTGTATACACACACACACACACACACACACACACACATACACACACAAGTATATGTATATGGGTATATTTGGATATACAAGTATCCAAATATACCCATATTAATTCAAGTACAAATTTTATAAATACTATAGATGAATATATATAATAAATAACCAAATTGCATCAGAAGCCACAGAGAAAAGGTTTTTCATCAAATTTACTTCATCCCTTCAGCTTTTTAAAGATTTAATTATGGAATGATCTGGTAAGTTGTTTTGTTCTTGTTATATTGGGAGAGAAATAAAACCTAGGCTGGAAATTCTTCTACCTCTGTATCTCTAGTCCTGGGATCAATTATGCACTACTATGATTGAGGTAATTTTTTAAATTGATAAATTGAGTCACAGCCTACTTTCCCTAAGCCCCTTGCTTCTACTGCAGTAATTTCCATTAACATACCTACTTCCTTATGAATTCCTTCCCCACATGGGCTTTGGGATTGTTTACGCTGCCCAAGCTCATCTGTACACACAAAAGCTGGTTCCTTCTACCCTCCAACTACTCTCTGTTACAAGATAACTTCCTGCATTTTTAATACCATTTATTAAAATGGAGGCAAATAATACTTTCTTTTCCAACTGTTAACAATATTTAATTACAAAGTAGCTGTATCAGAGTACACATTCAATCCCAATCACCCTTACCTCTTTTTTTAGATTATAATTTAAATACATTTCTCCCTTTCTTTTCTTCCCTCCAAAACCTTCCATATAACCTACCCAGCTCTCATTCTACTTCTTTGCCTCTTTTGTTACTATTATTGCTTGCATATATGCACATGTACATCCACATATATTCCTAAATATAATCCTTTCAGTCCATATAATGCTACTTGTATGTATGTTTTCCTTTTTTGTTTGCTTTTCTTTTCCTATTTTACATATCAATCCCAGTTCCATCCCCCACCCTCCCTCTTTCCTTTCCTCTCACCCTCCCATGCCCCTGAACCCCTTCCCATCGCATCCCTACCCCTAAATCCACAGGGAGATTGATGCCTTCCAGGAGGGATCAACAAAATCTGCCAAGCCATTTGGAGTAGGGACTGGGCCCTCCCTCCTGTCTCTAGGCTAAGGGAGTATCCCTACATGGTGAATATGCCCCTAAAGTTCTTTTGTGTACCAGGGATACATCGTGATTCTACTGTCAGAGGTCCCTTAGATTGTCCAGGCCTTCTAACTGAGACCCATGTTCATGGGGTCTGGGTGGCTCCAATGCCACCCAGTTATCAGTCTGGGGGTCCATTAGCTCCTCCTTGTCCAGTTCAGCTGTCTCTGTGAGTTTCTGTAGTCTGGTCTTGCCCCCATTTTCTTATCATTTCTCCCTCTCTGCATCTGGATTCCAGGAGTTCTGCTCAGTGTTTAGCTGTGGGTGTCTGCTTCTGTTTCCATCGGCTACTAGATGAGGGCTCTATGATGGTAGATAAGTTAGTCATCAATCTCATTATCAGGGAGGGCGTTTAAGGTAGCCTTTCCATTTTTGCTCAGATTGTTAGTTGGGGTCATCCTTGTAGGTCTCTGGACATTTCTCTATAGTCAGTTTTTTCTTCAAACCTATAATGGCTCCTTCATTTATGGTCTCTCTCTCTCTCTCTTTCTCTCTCTCTCTCTCTCTCTCTCTCTCTCTCTCTCTCTCTCTCTCACTCTCTTCTCTCATTTATTTCTTCCCTGACTCAGTCTTCCTAGTCCCACATGCTTTCCTCTCCTCCCCTTCTCTTTCTCCTAGCTCCCTCTCCACTCACTGCACCCCCCCACTCCCAATATGCTCAGAAGATCTTGTCCCTTTCTGCTTCTGTGAGGGACCTTGTATGAATCTCTAACCATCATCCTTGTATCCTAGTTTCTCTGATGGTGTGAATTATAGGCTGGTGATCCCTTGCTCTATATATATATGAGCAAGTACATACCATGTCCCTCTTTTTGTGACTGAGTTACCTCATTCAGGATGGTTTCTTCAAGTGCCATCCACTTGCCTGCGAATTTCAAGATACCATTGTTTCCCCCCCCCCCACAGAGTAGTATTCCATTGTGTAGATATGACACATCTCTATCCATTCTTCAGTTGAGGGGCATCTAGGTTGCTTCCAGGTTCTTGCTATTACAAATACTGCTGTTGTGAACATAGTGGAGCACATGTCTTTGTTGCATGGATGTGGATCATTTGGGGATATGCCTAAGAGGGGGATTGCCGGGTCCTGTGGTAGACAAATTCCCATTTTCTTGAGGAACTGCCATACTGATCTCCAAATGGCTGTATATATGTTTTCAGGGCTACTTAATAAAAAATAATTATTCTTGAACAGCCAATGTTTGCTTTTCAAAACATGGCATTCACATGGAATTCATATTCATATAGCTCTAGAAAATGACATTCAGTTTAAAATAAAATGGAAGTTAACTGAGTTAATCTAGTGAAGCAATTGAAAATATGTAAATTAGAGCAAGCTCTGATAATGGAGGCCATCTTTGATGTCTGTTGTCCTTGTGTAGTTCCTCCTCAGAGACATTTCCATGTTTAATTTAAACTCAGGGTTTTTGTTTGCTTGTTTTTGGTTTTGCTGTTCTTGGTTTTGTTTTCATAGGAAATAACTGAAATGAGCTTTATTTTTTAGCAAAGCTTCTCATGAGGTCAGCAGAGAACACATTGCATCCATATGTAAAGAGAGTGAGGAGAGGCAGTTTGGAGTCTGTTTTCTAAATTGCTTTCAAGTTTTAAATTAAAAATTAGTTTCATATTCTCTTTTTGTTTGTATGTGTCTTGTGCATGTATGTATATTTGTATATTTGCATATGTACAGTTATGTGTGTGTGTAGGTCCAAAATTAATATCAGTTATCTTCCTTGATTGCTTTCTCATATTATTCTTTTATCATCATCATTATTATTATTTGAAACAATCTTATTTTACACACCAATGTCAGTTTCCTCTCTCTCCAGTTCTCCCACTATTTCTACCTTCTCTCCACCCCCCCATCCCCATCCACTCATATTGTTTTTTAAGAGAGGGTCTCCTAATCAATCCCAGACTCACCACTACAGCCAGCCTCCCTAAACTATTGGCTCCAAGAATCCCTCCACCTTCTGATGCTTGAATTATAGGGAAGCTGCCAAGCCTAGCCAGTCTTTGTGTAAATTTTGCAGACCCAAACTCAGTCCTCCTTCTTGAAGAAGCCATCCTTCCAGACCATCAAAGCTTCCAGAGTTGCTGTTTATCCTTTAGAAAATGCCAAATACAAATATAGCACATTAAAATAGCAGGACCTGTTAAAATCCAACCATCTTTCTTCATCTTGTAGGTAAATTCCCCCTACAAATAATTAGAGAGTAAGTAAAACACTTTAAAACAGGAATGTGTGAGAATGCAATGTTTGGTGAACAAGCTTCAAGAATTTGTTCAGACTAAGGTCAATAAAGATAAAGAACTCCCTAGGCAGGCTTCCTTCTCATGCCACTTTCTGTCTGTTCCTGTGTCTATACCAGGTTCTATACACAGGAGTCGTGGTGTATGCCCCTGCTCTGGCTCTCAATCAAGGTGAGTTATTGGCATGTTTCACCTCAAGATTTCTGAATACCCTAGTAGTTAGTCCTAGTAGTTAGTGGGCTTGGAATAACCATAGTAGTCACTACATGTGTGAAGCTCTAAAAATGTCTCCGAAAACCAATAATAATGTAAACTATTACTTACTGGATTTTACTTTACAAAACTCCTTGATTGTAAACAGACAGTTCAATTGCTTGTTGTTTGCGTGTTTCAGCTTTGTTTTTCAGTCTCTGAAATGATGGCAGATTTGGCATTGTACATCTTAAGCACCAAGTAGCAAGTACTTAGTAGTGAGTGCTAAGTATGTGTTGAAACCACTTCATAGAGCAGTAAACTACAGCACAAGATTGAAAGGTGTTTATAATTACACTGAGTGGTATAGTTAATCCTTTCAAGATAATAGAATCCTGGAAACAAAAATAAAGACTAACAAATGCAGAATTTAGTTATCTCAGTTGTCACTCTTATATTGGAAGGATTACATAGTCAAACTATTTGAGCTGTGTAGTGCTCTTGGGAAGGAAGTACTAGTTTCTCAAAAACTTAGCTTCAAGACAATTTCCTGTATTGCCTGGAAATATATCAAATATACACTTATATTAAAAATTAGCAGCATGCTTGAAATTCAAGTTCTTCCTCCGTGCTATATTTACATACCACTTTACAAATAAATGATACAAATAAAAACTTCAAAATCAGTATAGGCAGCTTCAGATTGCTCAGTAAAAGCAACAACAAAGTGAACCAAAGCTTGAAGCTATAGAATCAGCGGTCACAGTTTTTGTTTTACTTTTCACTGAGAAGTTTGATTTAATGTTTTTCCTTCTTTTGTAGTGACTGGTTTTGACCTCTGGGGCTCTGTGTTTGCAACAGGAATCGTTTGCACATTCTACTGTAGTTTGGTATGTACAGGCCTGTGAAAAAAATATTATGAGCTACTTCCTAATAAAGAATGATGGTAAATTTCCAACAAGAGAGCATCTAAATATGGAGGCTCTAGCTAGTCCAAAACTAAATGAAAGCATATTGACTTATCTGCCATAATTTCTTTTCTCCCCTCATTTTTAAAAAATTTAAATTAGAAACAATCTTGATTTACATATCAATCCCAGTTTCCTCTCCCTCCCATCCTTCCCAGCCCCTCACTGACCCCCATCCAATACCCTTTCTGCTCCCCAGGGAGGGTGAGGGCTTCCATTGGGAATCATCAAAGTCTGTCACATCCTGTGTGTGTATAGGCTGAGACAGTATCCACCTATGTGGAATGGGCTCCCAAAGTTCATTCCTACACTAGAAATAAATACTGATTCACTACCAGAGGCTCCAAAGACTGCTCAGGCCTCCTAACTGACACATACATTCAGGGGGTCCTGGGTGGGTCCACTGCTGGTTTCCTAGCTATTTGTCTGGGGTCCATGAGCTCCCTTGTTCAGGTCAGCTGTTTCTGTGGGTAACTGCTGAAATAGCTTAGTTGGGAGAGCATTAAACTGAAGATCTGACTTAATTTCTTGAGGAAAGTGTTATTGTTTTCTTTAAAAAATCTTTGCAGTTCCCATTATACAGAGTATTTGGGCTCTGAGCTTACTTAGAAGAATAAGGCTTTATTCTTTGGGGTAACTGTCGTAGCTGAGTGTGCAAATGTTTCACTAAGCTTGGATAATTGCAGGGATTTGAAGTGGCTAGAGTTTTGTAACTCAATTTGATTCATGCAATGTTAAAAAAAATGTAAAGTAAGGCTGGAGAAGGAATCCAATTTAGGACTATAAAAAAACTCAACTAACATCACAAAATAATAAAGGTTTTTCAGAATAACAAAACAATTGACATCAAGAAAGCCATGTCTAATGAGACACAAGTTAGTGGGAGAAATATCTCCATGGTCAGAGCATAAATGACTATTTGTAACCACCAACAAATCATAATATTTATATTTCTCTGAATATTCTAAGAAAAATGACAAAATACATGTATATGAATGATCAAGGACAGCTGAAATTAAATAAATCTGAGTGATTTATGGCTGTTTTGTCCCTTACTTACATAAGACAACATTTAATATTTTGATTGTATGAACTCAGTTTTCAAGCAAACTGTGTGCTATTGATAGAATGCTCATTCAGTTCTGACAATTCATTTATATCAAGAAATAGTTAATACATACTTAATTTTTACCCATTTCATGCAATGAAATATTTTATTCTTCTGAATCATCATATAACTTTCTGGATATACTTTTCTAGTTATTACCAGGAATTACACTGTATATCTGACACATCAAAAAAATAAAACAATTGGAAAATTATAGCTGGCTATCTATGCATTTGATATGCTCATATCATGTACACTTTATGACACATATAATGATAATATACAATTAAAATGCTTTTATCTTTCTTTTACATATTGCAGATGCCATGATTCTCAATGTTGAAAATGTATCTTTATTTCTCACATACATCTTCACCTTTTTCTTAAGAAGAGACTCCTCCTTTGTCCACCCTGGTCATGTATGACAGATGTGTTGCTCTAATAGGGCTGAAACTAGATTCTAGAAATAATTTTTGGATTTGTGGCTGAGATTTCAAGAATATCAGAGCACTCAAAAACACTCCCACAGCGCATATATATATATATATATATATATATATATATTTTTTTTTTTTTAAAACAAAACAGCACAATATAGAAGTAATTTAAATGTGTGATCATTGATCATTATTTGGAACATGTATATAGTTTTTTGGGCAATTTGAATCAGGCTCTCCAAGGGCAAGCTCATAAGTTTGCCCTTGTTGTATTAGTGAGCTTTAGGCTCCTGTAGATATCAGCTGAGTTTGGGTGTTACTAAACTTGGGTCTTTTGATTGCTCTGATATGACTCGATTTAACTCACTTTGATCCATGCAATGTAGAAAAGTTCAACATATCTCTGGAGAATGAATCTAGCTTAGAAAGATAAAATACCCAATTAAAATCTTAAAATAATATACCTTCAGAAAAAGAATGTAAAAAGGTAGAATGAGTGAGGAATAGTGAAACCTCAAACAAAATTTAACCTATATGAATAACAAGATATGCATGAACTAGTTGCATAATGTATACCATGAATGGTTATGCTACAATCATTTTGATAAATGGGATATATTTGAAGAAGTGACTGTCATCTTGGAAGACACAGATGAAAAAATAACAGCATGTTTCAGAAAGATGATGAAATCTTATAAAAGAAAGAAACAAAAGATATTTATGACACAATGAGATTCAGTTTATATTTAGTTGGAGACTTGGGGAGACTTGGCATATTTACGAAGAATGTAGAAAAGACAATATTTACAAACAATATGTCTTGAAGTACTTTAGAACTAATTAGAGCAGGAATCTATAAGTTTAGCAAGCACCAATTTTTAGAGATAATGAAAAGTTCATGTCTAGAAATACCAGTGAAACCACTGAACAGTATACGTTATGGAAGATGCAAAAAAGAACCAATGCTTATATTGTTAGTTGGGTTCATCCTTGTGCATCTAAGCAATAGTAGAGAGGATACCTTTAATGCCCTTCCATGATAATGAGATTGATGACTACCTTATATGCCATCCTAGAGCCTTCATCTAGTAGCTGATGTAAATCTGATGTAAGCAGAAGCAGACACCCACAGCAAGACACTAGCCGAACTCCTAGAATCCGGTTACAGAGAGGGAGGAGTGATGAGCAAAGGGGTCAAGACCAGGCTGGAGAAATCCACAGAATCAGTGACCTGAACAATGGGGAGCTCATGCTGTGAAACCAGCATAGGACCAATCCAGACCCCCTGAATGTGGGTGTTAGTTAGGAGGACTCGGCAGTCTATGGGGCCTCTGGTATATGAGTGGACTTTGGGAGCCCATTCCAGCCTAGACACATGGAGGACAGCCTAGGCCCTGCCCCAAACGATATGACAGACTTTGAAGACTCCCCATGGAAGGCCTCACCCTTCCTGGGGAGCAGGAGGGATGGGCTGGAGTTTGGTGGGGGTAATAAGGGAGCATGGGAGGGTGAGGGAACTGGGATTGACATGTAAAACAACCTTGTTTCAAATTTAAAGAAAAAAGAAAAGAAAACAAACAAACAAACAAAAAAACCCAATAAAACAAGGAAAAGTAAAGAAAATAATAAGAACCAATGATGTTGAAAGAGTCTATGCATGCATGAACTCACCTGGAAGATTTCTTGGAAATTTTTATTATTTTTTATAGAAACAGGAAACAGTGGGATAGTATGTTCAATGATCCAGGGGAAACAATTCTCAAATTACAGATATGTTTCCAACAAAGCTCTCTTCAAGGAGCTGGATATCAGATAAACTGAGTATTTATGACTAACAAATCAACCCTTGGAGACATCTAAAGGAAATACTATGGAAAAGCTGACTGGGTTGAGTAGTTTAGCTGATGATAAGAAACAAAATATAAACTAATCCAAAAATCCAAAATACTACCAATATCTGGTATGTATTGAGAGTGGGAAGGATGCTTAAAATTCTTTAGACTTTTGAGCATTTTATATTTTGTACTTTGAAGTTGCTGGCAACTTCATGATACAGACATTTCAAAATCTGTAAGACTTTGAAATGTGAAACACTTTTTTACCAAGCATTCCATATAAAAGATTCACAATTTTAGTACTTGATAATTGCTGTTTTTACATGATTTATATGTAACAAACTTTTGTCTATTTGTTCTATTTTGTCAATACTTATTTCCTGTTCTCTTGCTTAGATACTTTGAGGTTATTTATTTAAACTCCATTTTCTCATTTTAACCATTTTATTAAATAAATTCTCTTGAAATTTCCCCATGTATTCATAACAGTCAAATATTAAGCAATTTTATAATGTCCCAAATTCAAGAGTTTTGAAAGCTTCAAATATTATAGTTAGCTTCCTAATTCACATGTTGTTGTTTCTTAATTTAGAAGGGATCATTCTTCTTAAACCCAAAACTATATATAACAATTATTATTGGTAAGTTTTTACATTACAAATAATACAGAAACTTTAATACTATTACATACAAATCATAGAACAAAATTTTATGTTGTAACCAGGTCTGTACCTCCAGTCTCTTGCACAACCTGTATGTTTGAAACCATCGCAAATTCATGTTGACTGACTGATCAGATTCATACTTTTGACAATTATGGGGCAATAAGTTTGTTAGTGTGGAAGTGAAATTATTTGTGTTAGGTGTACCTGAGTACTCCATCTAATCTCATCTTAGCATACCTCTGTTGAATCTCTTCTCTGTCTAGTCAAGAGATGACAATGCCTCACCAAAAAAACAACTTATTCATCCAACAGTTGTTGTGGAATATTGCTTTAACTATGTAAAAATGTTCTACATTTTATGTTAAAAACTATTAGTTCAATTATGTAAAGATGTTTTACATTTGTTTATGTTGCATTTGTTTAATGATGTAAACGTGTGTTGCTTTGCCTGCCTAAGGCACCTGGTTGGTCCAATTAAAAGCTGAACAGCCAATAACTTGGCAGCAGAGAGATAGTTGGGACTGGTGGGCAAAGAGAATAAATAGAAGGAGGCATCTATGCTTATAATAAAGAGAATATGTGAGAGAATGATTGAGAAAGAGCCATAGACATCCAGGGCTAGCCAGTCAGGCAGCTGCCAGCCAGACAGCCAGAGTAGGACATACAGAATGAGAGAAAGATAAAAGTCCTGAGGCAAATGTAGATAAAGAGGAGCAGGTTAAATTAAGTTATAAGATCTACTAGGACAAGCCTAAACTAAAGCTGAGCATTCATAATTGATAGTAACTGTTTGTCCAAGAAAGCCCACTACAAACTGACTTTCATATGTACTCCCTTTACTCCGGGATCCTGTGGATGCATGACACTTGGGAAGTAATCAGTGGATGATATTTTTTAAAAGTGATTCCTGCTATCCAGGTCATTTCCAATTTAGTGTAGTGAACATCAGATCTCATATAACTGAGACTAATTAAATATAGTGGGATGAGGTAGAGGAAAGAGTGAGAGAAAGAGAAAGAGAGAAAAAGAGTTTTAATACACCAAACAGATAAGAATTCATAGTTATTAAAATCAGGTAAGACACCATGGTGACTATATATGACTTCAGAATGGCATTTCACAGTCTCTACTCTTAAATGACCATGATGATCTTATACAACTAATGATACATACTCTGAAAATGGAATCATTTGATATTTCCTCTTTATAGTATTAAAAAATTGAGGTTTGAACCAGAAAAATGTACCATCTTTGTTTGCTTGTTTTTGTTTTTTGATTTTTTGAGACAGGACTTCACTATTTGCTTTGGCTGTCCTGGAACTCATTCTCTAGACCAGGCTGGCCTTAAATTCACAGAGGTCCATCTGCCTCTGCCTCCCAAATGTTGGGACTAAAGGCTTGTGTCAACATGATAATGCTGTATAGGCAATGTGTATGTGAGTAGGTGAAGGCAGATTTATCGTTTTTCAAACCATGATTTGAATAGTCACATGAAAATACAATGCTATTAGCATTAACTTAAATGTTTATTTTAAAGTGATGTTTTCATTTTAATTACCAAATAAATGATGGGTTATTCCAGTACCTTCTTTCCTCTCAAGTTAAAGATAAGTGTGTCAACTTTTCATAGAAGTTACTGACACTCTGGAGGAGTAACAGGATGACAATTCTATTTTTTAGTGTTAAAAATATCATCTTCTTTCATTTTACTGGCACTTATTCACTTGCAAAACACTTTTTTATAAGCCACTTCATTTATCTCTCCCTAATTGCCTTTGTCATGTTCACTATGGTCCTAGGGAATTCAAGTCTTGGAATGCTACAGCAAGTTCTCACTTTCCTCCTTTGCTTCTGGACTAATGCTTTCAGCAAAAATTCTGCATTAGAATCATTCATGAAACTTCGAAAAATCAGGAATTAAAAGACCCAACCCTAGACTCTGCTAATTTAAGAATCTTGGGGAGTAATATGGACATTGTTTTCTCCCTGTCCCCTCCATTAAAAGAGAGTCAGGTTTAGTATAATCACTGCTTTAACCTCTTGCCCAATAACTATACTACACTTAAAATTAGATTAATTTTTTTGAAACTCTGGTGTATTTGCCTGGCTGTCTACTTATCATGTTGCTCTTAAACACACCTTCCCCCACATATATGTAGAAACTAGTATTTATTGTTTTCTTAATAGTTTCTTCTCTGTGTTTCTCCTTGTCTCTTTCTGTTTCTCTTTCATTTTCTAAAACATGCTATTACTAGTTACATAAAAAGTCTACAACTGTCCAGCTGGACCTATTGATTACTCAATTCTTTCTCTGTCTCCTCACCTATTTTTAATGATTCATGCAGTATGAAAATCTTATCTCTTGGAATCACCATGGAGTTCTTTCCATCTCTGCCCTGCTTCAAACCATTGATCATCTTAGGCATGGGAAATAAGAATAAACTTGAAACTTTCTGTTCTACTGCAGCCTTGCCATTGACCAATGGCTACTGTGAAACAAATGTCAGCATATGACGCCCTATGTTCTTAGGGAATTTTTTAGGTGGCCTTACCTAAATCTGTGAGCCCTGACATCCATGAAATTTATCAACTTGCCTTTTTGTCTATCCACACCTTCCATCTGTATCTCCCAGGATTCTTTAATTTTCTCAGAGATTTATACTTCTTTTCTCTTCACACTCTTCAGACAGATTCTCAATTTGTCTGATGAACCTCATACATTTTTATTCATTCCTCAGAATTTACCTTAACTGTGACTTTCTAGACCAGGTCTTGACATCACTGTACTTCTCAAAAGTAACTAGTCTTTCATTGCTCTTCTCACACTTTTAAGTAAAGAATTGTATTATTACCTAGTTTCCAACTCTTCAATTAAACTTATAAGTTCACGGAATTACAGAGGGGGACCTGACTTCATTACTTATCATTTTATTACCATGTGTTAACTCAGAACTTGTCACTGAAAAGATGTTCAGTAATACTCGGGATGAGGTTAGTTTGAATCAGTAACAGGGAGAGTGTCTGGAGTTGGAGGGGTTACAGACCTCATTTTCAATAACTCATACAATTCTCCCCATTTCAGGGAGGTTTAAAAGCAGTGGTGTGGACAGATGCATTTCAGATGGTTGTCATGATTGTGGGCTTCTTAACAGTTCTCATTCAAGGATCGAGTCATGCTGGTGGGTTCCACAATGTGTTAGAGCAAGCAAGAAATGGATCCAGGCTACATGTCCTTGAGTATGTCCAATGCTACTTTTTCACCCTTTATAACATTTAATTTAAAAACTTCATAAAATGATAAGAGCTGGGCACCAAAGAAACATCTCTGTTATTCCCTCCTTCCTGTGTCACAGCTTTGATGTAGATCCACTCAGACGGCACACTTTTTGGACAATTACAGTAGGAGGAACTTTTACTTGGCTTGGAATCTATGGAGTTAATCAATCCACCATCCAGAGATGCATCTCTTGCAAAACAGAAAAGCATGCTAAGCTGTAAGTAGTTGATTAAGAACAATCTCTTGCTTTGCTGAGTCATTAGTTGTGCATGCAAGCATGTGAAAAAGAGAGATAATGAAAGATGTTTACTTAACCTGTTCAAAGTCTTTGTGTGCATTTTCATGAGTGTTTAAGTATATATTTATGTATACCTGTGAGTTTAGTGTACGCAGAAGTATGTGTTTTGGGGGGGGCGTTAAGTGCGTACATGTGGAAGTTAGAAGAGGATGTTGGATGCCTTGCTTCATTACTCTCCATCTCAGTTTAATTAATTAATTAATTAATTTACTTGACTCAGGGTTTCTCTACATAGCCCAAGCTGTCCTAAAGCACACTATGTAGACCAAGATGGTCTTGAACTCACAGAAATGTGCCTGCTTCTGCCTCCTGAGTGTTGGGTTAAAGGTGTATGCCATCAGCCCCCTCTAGGTCTTATTGGTTTGAGACATGACCTTTCCCTGTAGCTGGAGCTAGCCTGGCAGTCCAGTGATCCTCTTGTCTCTTTGCCTAACTCAGCTTTGTGTTACAACATGTACAGCCATGCCTAGCACTTTTCCTGAGTTCTATATTCCAAACACAGGTGTGCATACTTGTATAGCAGGTACTCTTATACATCCTTCCACCCCTTTCAGCAACTATTTAAGTCAAAGGTGATTATTTCCATCTTAGAATATTCTGCTTGTCTTTTTGCTAAATTAATGTTTGTCTTCACTGACTGAAAAATAAATAGACTAGATTAGTTGCATAAGGATAAGTGCAAACCACTTGTTTCTTGCCTGTAGTCTCCATGACGAGACTACCTGGTCATTTTTTATTTATTGTGTGCTGTCTTTAGTTGTAGTTTCATTTTTTGTGTGTCAGGAGGTAAATTGAGATTCATTTTTGTATTTTAAAATATTTATTTGAAAAAAAGTAACTGATAAGTCAGCCAGCTTCTGCTCAAACTGTCTGTGATACCACTGAAGGAATATAAGAATGTCACTCATAGTATCAACACAGAAGTAAAGCAAAGAATACATGCTATTGATTATATCTACATAACCACCTCATTTGCTCATCCATATGAGAAGGCCTAGTTTTTTGAGTTGTTTGGAGTCTTCTCATAGGTTTGCCATAAGCTTCAATGTAGAAGTTTCTGTCCTGTTTAGCCCTGCAGCCATTCAGTCCCAAATAAACACACAGAGACTTATATTAATTATAAACTGTTTGGCCTATTACACAGACTTATTAATAAGAAGCTCTTACAACTTAATTTAACCCATAATGCTTATCTATGTTTAGTCACATGACTTGGACCTTTTCTCAGTGAGGCATTCTCATCTTTTTTCCCCTGAGTCTGGCTTGCAACTCTTCTCTCTGCCTTTCCTCTTCCAAGTATAGTTTGCCTTGCCTATACTTTCTGCCTGGCTACTGGCCAATCAGCATTTTATTAAATCATCAAGAAATGATAGATCTCTACACTGTTGAGAGCATTATCCCACAGCACTTCAATTTTTCTAAATGTAGGCACTTAGAAAAAGAGAACAAAGCAGCTTCACTTACATTTGCAAATCAATCAAAGTTAAGTTCCCTCTACATCTATCTCTGCTTCAGAATTCTTCAGGTCTGGTTGTCATGATAAAGCATGAGGAAACTTGTGTGTGGGTCAATGGTGGATTCCATGGCAAAGGAGTTTGACTGAGGCAAGGGACAAACATGACAGGCAGACAAAACTTATGTTTTATTAGAAAGGGGAAGGAAAGAGAAAAGAGGTAAAGAGACACAGATACACATAGACAGAGAGGACAGAAGAGGGAAATACGGAAAGTCTAGTCTGTACCAGGGGAATAGCAGGAAAGAGAGAGGGAAAGAGAGGAGTGGGAAAGAGAGAGCAGAAAGAGCATAAGTGGGTGGAGTTATTTCTTTTAAAAGGGTCATTTGCACCTGGGCTGATCAGAGTACTGTCTAAGTGCATTCTGCCAGGTGACAGGGGCAGGCCAGCCTATTGCCTGAATCCTTACACTGGTGTGTATTTTAATTCACTTTAACAAATGCAGCTAGCATTAATATTTCTAAGGACATATTTAAAAACTGTAAAATATAAGGTAATGTGACTATTGCTGCTCCACTTCTTATAGGGAGAGCTTACTGCAGGATATGAGAATAGGCACAGCTAGAATGTCTGGTCCCACTAATAATTTCAGAACAGCCCATTGTCTAGAGAGAAAACTAAGATGTTTGTCTATTAGTTTATACAACTAGCAACCCCCCCCAAATTACACACAAAATGGAATTGCAACCTCAGGGATACTTCTCATGGTTCCTTACCCAAGTCTAGTTACTATGACTATTTTACAATTTAAAAATACTTCGATGTCCAATTTCTTTTTTTTACTGAATGAGACATAGAATTGTCTTAATTGTTGAATTCCAGAGTGGGAATTATCATGTCACTATATGTATATTTTATAATGCAAAATGAAGAGAGCAGACATATCATCTAGCATTCTATCAAACCACTGGTGAGACATGAAAACCCCGTTACAGTAAATGATATTAACTAAGTCTTCCATGATTTATCAACTGGTGGCCATCACTTATCAAATGCATGTTACTGAAAATATATCTGACTTTAATCTTAAAATACATCTAAAATTCAAGTGCAATCTGCTTTTAGATAAACTATAGTCAAATATCTATAAAGAGAAGAATTTTAGTGAAATAAATACTTTTCTTCTTTCCTTTTAATACATTTGTTTTGTTTTGAAATGGGATCTCCATTTATTGCAGACTAGCCTGAGACTTCTAGACTCCTGAACTCTTAGTATAATAGGTATTTACCCTGTGCCCAGTTATTACTGTCTCTTGTGATGTTGAATTTCTGCCTTCTAAAAAGAATTAGTAGATGTAAGTTAGGAATTATATCTTTGTCTTCTATATTGTTTATAAACACCAAGAAAAAAACATTGTGCTTTTCAAATGTTGTCATTCTTTCAACAATATAATGCTTAAGGAGAGCCATTCTCTTGTGTATGTGCAGAGGCATATAGTCACCCAAATATTGGAAGAGTGGATGCATGTGAGCATGTATACACATATGCATGCATATTCTTTTCAAAGTGTCTCAATACATTCATGTTACCATGAAATAAATGTGTGTTCTTATATTTGAATGTTGAATAATCATCAAACTGAGACTGGATTAAAAAAGTGGCCAATCTGAATTTCACCACAACGAAATTTTATTTTATCAAAAGCATGGAAGGATGCTTACTTTCAAGTCTTTCCTGAGTTTAGGAATATAAGAGAAATCTTGACATTCAAATGCCTGTATGAAAATGAAGGACCTTAAAAGATAATTCAACTGTAATTGTGCTTGTTCACTGTAGAATAATATTAACTTTGTTAAATAATGTTTAAGATGATTGTTTTTTAATTATTCCAATTATCTTTAAATATTTGACTGTACATACTCTAGAGCAAGTATAACCAATATTCCTCTATTTTTCATGTTACCTTATTATTATCTTTGTGGGAGAAGTTATTAAAATATAATTTAGCATTTTTGACAGTTTCATTAATTGAGTAGGGAGAGAACCACTTAAAGTTACATAATAAGAATAATCAGTATGTAAAATATTATATAAGAAAAGGTCATATACCACACATATTGCAATTTTGACAAAACAAATCCCTCTTTTTAAAAAGGAAAATCCATCTGAAAGCTTATTAAAATTTGAAATTTGTAATTATTCTAAAAGGAGGTGCAATGACTCTTTTAATGTGATATTATAAAGTGTAATGCTTCCTAAAAGCTAGAGAGTGAGTCCTCCTTCAGTCCTTAGTCATGAACTTACCCTGCTACGGTGTGGCAGACAGCTTACCAATTGGCCTTTGTCCCCTCTTCTATTCTAGTGCCTTGTACTGTAACCTGTTGGGTCTCTGGATGATTGCAGTGTGTGCTATCTTCTCTGGTTTGATCATGTATGCGAATTTCAAAGACTGTGACCCTTGGACTTCTGGTGCTATTTCTGCACCAGACCAGGTATGCAATTTCTTGGTCTCTCAGCAGAATGGGGATATTTTTATTCTGCCAGGATCTTCACACACTTGCCAAGCAAAAGCCTCTGGCTTCTTACCTGAGCTTCTTGGTGACATCAAACAGTACATTCTAATATGCAGATGTGGGGCTGCAGAAAAAGGATAATTCCCTTTCTTCATGAAGACAAACTCTAAACACAGGCCAAAGCTAATTAGAAAGTCAGATCAAATCCATGGCTTTGGTTGTTGATGCTGCCTTATATCCTTTTCTTAGGTTGACTAATGTTTCTTTAATTGAACAAAAATGAGCATGGTGTTATACACTTGGAATTCATTTAAACACGTAGCCAGAAGAATCAGGACTTTAAGGCTAGTACTGGTTACATAGAATTTGAGACGATACCATGCTCTATATGCAATCATGTTTCCAAAAACA
The DNA here is from genome assembly GCF_943737965.1 of Phodopus roborovskii. NCBI lineage: Eukaryota > Metazoa > Chordata > Mammalia > Rodentia > Cricetidae > Phodopus > Phodopus roborovskii. The sequence continues at coordinate 4,983,454 of NW_026126417.1, read as the reverse complement.
CAAAATTAAAGTAACATTAAATAAATAAATTTGAACAAGTCATTTTTATTTCCATAATGCCTATTATCACACACATGAAAGCATAGGATACTAAATGTGGGTTTGGAAACTCATGAAAAGCATCCACTCCCATTTTCTCTCCATATGCTTTCAGATGCCCCACTTTGTCAGACATAGTCTCCTTTCCCACAAGCTAAGCATACCTAGTGCCCTGAAAGATATATGTTAAGGATTGATTTTAGAACTAAATTATAAATTCAGAGAAAACAGATAAACAAAATTCACACAGTGAATATATTAGGAAGTAAGTTTCTCATATCCTTTTGCTAGAATCTGTGTTTCAACATATCAGATATTGCTGAGAGGACTATTAATATACCCCTTTCTTGTTCCTTCTCTCCCCCTTCTATCTCTGCTGTTTCTTTTCTTTTTTCTTTTTTCTTTTTTTTTTTTTTAGTTGATGCCATATTTTGTCATGGAGATATTTGCCACTATGCCAGGACTGCCAGGACTTTTTGTGGCTTGTGCCTTTAGTGGAACTCTGAGGTTAGTATGTTGACAATCTAAAGAGAATGGAGGGGTGATAGTCATGAGGGTTTACTGGCTGGAATGATGACAATCATGATCAACTGTCTACTGATCGATCATTTGCTGATTGTCAATTGGCCTACTGCAATGCTGTATTTCTATTTGATCAAGGGTATCACACACAACATGTGAAGAAGAATCTTTACTCTCACTCTCATCGGTTTCAGAAAAGGAAACTGAGCTTTAATAATGGTCAGGGGGACAACTAACCTATGTGAGTAATCCATGGAGTCCTGATGCATGTGTATTTTTAACATCTACTTTAAAACCTCCTGGTTATTATTTCAACTTTGTCTATATTCATTCCACCACAAAAGACCCAAGAGTTTTTCATTCTTCCAGTATTGATCAAAAGCCTAAAGTCTCCCCATTACAATCAAGGCAAACTCAGTAGTGAGTACATGAAAAAAATTCCATACTCTCAAATTTGGGTAATATACAAAAAAGGGGTGATTGGCCAAAGATCAGATTAGGATCCAGAACTGCAGGCACTGGACCCTAATATTCCACATCTTGTATCTGGGTAGCATCATAGTAGAAGATGGACTTCCTAGGGTTCAAGCAGTTCTGACTGTGTCCATGCTGTTGCAGCTCACATAGTCAATACCTCAAGCTGAATTTTTCAAAGGCTCATAAGTTATTCCAATGATCAATGCATGTTGTTGTCTTGTCTATCTTTCTTGAGTCTCCATTGCAGCTTCAACTTGACTCCTATTACTCCATTATATTCCCTTATAAAGAGTTGCTCCCAGCAACATGACCCCCCTGCATTTTGCTGCCTAATTGTTAAGCAATCCTTGAAATATTGAAATTATAAATCATGTTTGATATTATCTTGTTGGTTAATAATATGGTCACTAAGGGAATCTATTCCATTATTATGAATAACATATATTTATTTTATTAACTATTAGAATTGAATCATCTGTGATATAAAACTAAATAGAGTATGTGACATATTTTCCTTCAAAATTATTGGCCATTTGTCTTTTTTTTAGTAAAATAAGCCATTTTTCACCAATGACTTGAAATATTGATTTAATCATAATTCTTCTATGTATATGAAATATTTTATAAGCTCTCCTTTATATTGCTCTCATGGTCTATAGTTGTAACAATATCAGTGTTTTTCATGACTGTAAAATATTGTGTGTTAGGGTTGAGGAGGGTTATCAACTTTCTTTTATACAATTTTCTGTACATTGTGTTTTTTCATCTCAATTATTTCTAGTTGAGTTTTTGGGATTTTCTTCAAATTATTAAAGGAACAATATTTTCTTTGAGTTTTTCTTCTTTTTTTACTAATTGCATTCCTTTTCTGTATTCCTATGTAACTAAGCTTTGTGAACAATGACAAATAACAGAAATAAAAATCGTCATTATAGACTTTGGAAGGAACCATTCTTGGGTGCTATTTTTTCAACTTTTGAATTTAATTTGGTTAACTAACTAAAAGATTATTGCTCTATATGAGGAATTTAAATAAGCTCTCATTGCATTTTGCAAAGAAAATACCAACTTTCTGATTCTCTGACTATCTATCAAGACAATTCTGTGAAATCAGAGAGCAAGCAATACGGCTATCTGGTTATGGTCTCTGTACCTTTCTGATATTCTCCCTTCTTTCTCCTTTATTAATCACATTCTAACCTTGCTAAGCTTCAGGCAGTAGAAAGCAGTGCTCACCTCTGCACCTCAATGTGCATGCATGTGATTTTCCTTCTATTCTCCAAGGGCTTTCACATACTTTTCATGAATCTTTTTCCTGCCTTTCTTAATGTTCACTTTTTAGCTCAGACTATTTTCTTATTTGCTTTTTTTTCTGTAGCACAGTGGCTGCCAGCATCAATGCCTTAGCTACAGTGACCTTTGAGGATTTTGTCAAGAGCTGTTTTCCACATATCTCTGACAAGAAGAGTACCTGGATCAGTAAAGGCTTATGTAGGTATTGCTGGTAGAACTTTTACTCCATATTGTGGAATTTAATGGGCCAAATGTCAAAATCTGGCATATGCTCTTCAGGATGCATGAATAGACACAAATGCATTATGAAAAACAGACATGTAGATTCTTACACTTACAAAGATCCTGCCAGAAAGGTACCAGAAATGAATGACTAGCTCATTCACCTTGTTATGATCTTATTTTTCAAGTATCCCATGATCTAATATCTTCAAATCAATGTCTCTTGATAATGCTGACTTACCAGACATTTTACATGAGGAGATGTACTGTTTATTAGGACTCACCACTTTATCTAATAATTTTCATCTGATCAATAAACTCTAAGCAAATGAGTGTTACTTTTTTTTAAGTTTCATTTTTTATTTTACATATCAATCTTGATTTCCTCTCCCTCCTGTCCTCCCATCCCCCATCCACTCCTCAGGGAGGGTGAGGCCTCCCATTGGGGATCATCAAAGTCTGTCACTTCATTTGGGGCAGGACATAGGCCCTCCCTACTGTTTCTAGACTGAGAAAGTATCCCTCCATAGGGAATGGGCTCCAAAAGCCCATTTATGCACTAAGGATAAATAATGGGTCCACTGCCATTATTTTATTTTCCATAATTATTTTAGTTTTCATATTACTAGCTACAGTTTAATATATGTTTCAAAGCTTTTAATACAAAATGCTTTATTTTATGTTTCTCTTATATATATATATTTACATATTTGTTTATTTATCCCAGTTCTTTTTCCTCCCCTCCCTCCCATGCCCCTCATGCCCTCCATTCCCCTCTACTCACAGGAAGGTTGATGCCTTCCAAAAGGGATCATCAAAATCTGTTAAGTCATTTGGAGTAGGGACAAGGCACTCCCTTCTGCCTCTAGGATAAGAGAGTATCCCTCCATGGGAAATGTGCTCCCAAAGTCCTTTTGTGCACCAGAGATACATCCTGGTTTCACTGTCAGTGGTCCCTCAGACTTCCCAGGACTTCTAACTGAGAGCCACGTTCAGGGGGTCTGAGTAAGAAAAGCACATGATGAAATGATAAATTGTCAAGTACATAATTGTTGAGTTTTGACAAATGCATTGTCCTAGCTAGAGTTACTATTGCTGTGATGAAACACCACGACAAGAAGTAAGTTGGGGAAGAAAGACTTTATGTGGAATCAGTAGCTGATGCAATTGAGGATTGCTGCTTACTGGAATGTTCCCTATGTCTTGTTCAGTCTGTTTTCTTATACAACCTTGAATCATCTATCTACCCAGGTGTGGCTCCATCTACAATTGTCATGGCCTTTCCATATCAATCACTGATTAAGAAAATACCATACAAGTTGCCTATTGCCCAATCTATTTGAGGTATTTTTTTTTTTTCAACTTAGGCTCTCTTCCTATCTGGTGACTCTATTTTGTGTCTAGTTGATACAAAACTAGCCAACACATGTGTCTGTCTATGAAACTCAGTTGCTTAGCAAGATATGTCATCATGGTCATTACCTTAGAACGTTTTTACATGACTTTTCTCATCATTATCTACTCTTACCTTCCTCCAGAGAAAAACAACCACCAGATTTTGATTTTCTAATGTAGAGTTTTAGCTTTTCTAGAATTTCATAAAGATGGAATCCCACAATGGACCAGATTTTGTAACATCTATGTATGTTCAGTATAGGTACAATTTTTATTTTTTCTATACTTGTCATGCTTAGGTGAATGTAAGAAAATAAAACCATGGATTTGGGGTGTCAGCTACTATTTATCTGTGTATGTCCCTGGACTGGTTCAGTATAAGATAATTAGAAATAATCTTTTATAATCATTTTAAGAAGCATACTCACTGTTCCTCAGTAGATGTTTTGTTTTTTTTTTTTTTTTTTTTTTTTTTTGTCAACTCTCAAGTATTCACATTTACTTGAGATGCTATGGTGTTGAATCTGAATTCATTTTCATAGAAAGTAAGTGGTATTGGATATTATGTGTTTGTGTGTTGTTTCAGTTGAATATGTTTTCTTCTTCTTTTTTTAATCTATACTCATATTTATTTGCTTAAATGAGTCTATATACTCCCTGTAGTAAACAGTGGTTGCCAGTTTTTAGGCGTTATTTTCCTGATTATTTGCTGAATTATTCTCAAAAATATTCTTTGTATTCATTACTCATTGCAGATTCAATTAAGCACATATGGTAGGATGAATTAATGCTTTAATATTTTTGCTTCAACAAGATTAGATGGATGCAAACAAACTTGCTAATTTGATGAAGTCTGTGGAGTTTTATTTTCACTACATGAGTTAGAGATCTCAGAGGGTGAATGTGTATTGTGGCCAGTGCAATATCCAACTTCTAGTAGATACTTATAGAAAAGTATGACTTTGGAAGAAGTTATTTCTGTAAATGTGTTGTTGTCTCATCATTGGATCTGATGTAGCCTTGACATAATCCGCAAATACCATTCTTGAGAAATTAATTTTGGATACATGTTTGGATTCTTTTAGTACAGTTCTTTCTCAAATTGTGAACTCTTTGGTCCAAGAACAAAGTTTTGACTTTATACCCCTGGTGCTTGGCAAAACACCCAATCTATAGTAAGAATCCAATAACATTGAACCAAGTGTCACATCAGGACCTGGGCTGAATCTTTAGTTGTGTTAGTATCATCTCATATTCTGGGATAAACTAGACTAACAAACACAACTTAGAAGAGCATGGTTCTATTTTAGCTTACGGTTTAGTGTTCATCATTACAGTGATGTCTAAGTGGCAGGGACTTTAAACAGCTAGTTACCTCTGCAATCAAGAGCAAAGAGAATTGAGTACATGCCTGAGATGTTCACCTTGTTTTTCCACTTTATATAGTTTAGGGTCTCCCTATGTAGGGATCGGAGGTACCTACAGTGTGTGTGTGTGTGTGGGGGTGGTAGTGGGAAGAGCTTCCTACTTCAGTTAATGAAATTATCATAATCTTCAATAGACATGGGTCATGGCCAACTTGATCTAGACAATAGCTCAAACCTCATTGAGAATCCCTTCCTATGTGATTCTAGATTTTGTCAAGATGACTATCAAAAGTAGTGATCACACTAAGAAGGCTAAAACAAAAACTAGCACCATGTCTGCTACTGTCTCTGATTTGGTGTATCTTTCTTTTTCTTATTTTGTTGATGAATTTTGATAGCAACAATCTCAGTATGTTTTTTTTTTTAAATTTGAAAAAGCTGTGATTATTTTTTGAAAAAGAAACCGTCATCTTTACAAGTCATTAGAACAACACAAGGATTTAAATGTCAAGCTTCTATGATACCAGAGGGGAGTGGTACCCAAAGTTCCTTGTGGTGACTGGCTGTGTGCAGAAGGTTTTCCTTCTTCAGTCCTTCAGTAGGACATGTGTAATGAGTACGGGTTTTTCTTCCTGCTGCCTGGTCTGGTCCCGCCACCACACTAGCCCCAAATAATGCCCTGAGACTCTGTATTTGATACAATGCTGTTGGCCCGGTTACTTGTTTCTTATGGGTTAGCTCTGTCTTAATTATTAACCCATTTCTATGTATTTCCACGTGGTCTCCTTACCAGGGAGTGCGGCAGGCCTTTGGTCTAGTCCCTCCTATCTTCCTTTCCTATTGGCCAACAGTACTTTATTCATTAACCAGTATAAGAAACATATATACATAATGACATCTCCTATCATCTCCTCTTTTCTGTCTAAATAAAAAGAATGGTTTTAACCTTAACATAGCAAAATATATCACACAACAATTATCAAGTAAGAATCACAGTTAACAATATTTAGTCCATTAACATTAGCAAGATTTAAGAAACTATTCTATCATCTATCCTATATTTGTGAGTCTAAAATTTTATATTTAACTTATCTTTAATCCTAAATAGGGAAAACTATAACTTTAACTATTTGCCTTCAACTCCATCAAAACCACAGAAAGACAATATATAAAGTCTAGAAATGGCAGAGACATCTTTCTTGCTACCTAGACAGTCATCCAAAATTCTTCTGTAATGTAGTGCATCCATATTCAGCCCATAGGCCATAGTGTATCTGGCATACTTCTCAGCAAAGCAGGAAATTTCATATTGTCCTGTAAGGAGTAAGGTTTTTTTCTGCCTGCCACCGAGTCTTGTCCTGCCGCCACGCCAGCCCCAAATAATGCCCTGAGACTCTGTATTTGATATAATGCTGTTGGCCCGGTTACTTGTTTCTTATGGGCTAGCTCTGTCTTAATTGTTAACCCATTTCTATGTATTTCCACGTGGTCTCCTTACCGGGGAGTGCTGCAGGCCTTTAGTCTCCCCGGTCTCTCCATCTTCGCCCCCCTCACTCCTCTTTCCTCCTTCCTCTTTCCTCCTTGTCTCCTAGTCCCTCCTATCTTCCTTTCCTATTGGCCAACAGTGCGTTATTCATTAACCAGTATAAGAAACATATATACATAATGACATCTCCTATCAGACATGGTGCTGGGTGCTCACAGATGACCTCAAGGAAATGTATCATTATATGTTTTCTGTCTTTCAGGTCTCTTGTTTGGTATTTTGTGTACCTCCATGGCTGTGGTTGCATCCTTCATGGGGAGTGTTGTACAGGTAATGGAACAAGGAAAAGGCATTTGATTTCACCTCAAACTTTCCCCTGTTACCCTTTCTATTCCCTTGTATATTACTCCAAGTCCCAATATTAATGTTTATGGACACCAGCTCCAAACAAAGCAAACATGAAAATTTCAACCAAAATTACTTTCAGAAGGTAAAAGTAGTAGTAGGATGACTTGCAATGGGTTCATTTTCTCAGTTCATAGAACATTTGTTCTCTCATTCCCTCTATCTAAATAACCTTTGTTTTCTCTTTTACTGAGATTAGTACTTACTAAAAAGGGTGGGGGGAGATTCACCCTATCCAACTTGGTGAGACTGTGAGTCATTGAATTGTTTCTTGAGAGATTTTTGCATTTCAGCATTTCAGATAATTTGTAATTAAGGTGTGACAGGCTCCAGAGAGGGCCAGTGACTGATGGAAGGAAATGGTACCTATAGTGAGTGAGTCAGTCAAGACAGTTGGACTCATTCCTCTGTCCGGGTTCAGCTGAGAATTCAGGCTCAACTGACTTTATTGGGTTAAAGGGTATGTCACAAATTTCAGACAGCATAGATACTGGCAGGCTAGCAATCAACCCCCAATCTTGTCTTTCAGGTGAGGCGAGTGCCTCTAAGGCAGTGGTTCTCAACCTGTGGGTAACTCCCTCTTTGGCAAACCTCTATCTCCAAAAATATTTATATTATAGCCCATAACTATAGCAAAATACAGATATGAGCCAGCAATGAAAGTGATGTTATGGCTGAGGGTCACCACAATATGAAGAACTCTATTAAAGTGATGCTACATTAAGAAGGTGGAGAACCTTCTCTATGGCGATCCACTAATTTCATTTGCCACATTTGAGTAATTAAACAACTGTAATTGTATTATTTACTATAAAGCTTTGCTGTGTTGAATTTAGTGGATCAATAGTCAGATTCTGGTTTTACATATAGAAACAGACAAAAGCTTAAGTCTCACAAGTCTGAATCATAGAACCATGTTTAATTTCTTGTTGACAAACCCACAATATACTCATGGCATGTATTTGTGGGTTATACCAATGGCCACAGATTTCAGTTCCATACAAGTTCAATACATTTTTCTTAAATAATTGTTTTGGTTTGCTGTTTTGTTTGTTTGGTTTTGAAGTTCTTCTGTATTGTTTTAGTGTAGGAATTTTAAAAAGTCTGTCATGAAAAGTTTCAACCTGTGAAATATTCTAAGGGAGACAATTTGCAGTCAGGTCCCATGTGAAAAATGCTAGGCATATGATGTTCTCTTCTCTAAGATCAAGCACACGGTAGTATACTGAAGGTTGTGGGAAATCAAATGACAAGTAAAGCTGTTTCTCTTGCAATAGTGTGCTGGAGGATTCTGGGAGGGATCAAATGAGGGTAGGAAGGCTCTTCCCATGAGGAGGGTCTTGGAGAGCTGCCTGAGGTCACTTTTGATTTGTAGCTCCTGCCCTTCTGGTTTTAAATATATTGCTCATTTCTTATGTCCCACACTCTGACATTCACTAATGTCACATCTGAACTATGTAAACATGTAAAATTTCAGCTAGACTACTTATAGAAGATAAAGATACTGAAACGAAGATGTACTGATGAGATTAAACCTGTATAAAATTCAAAACGCTTTAAGATCTCTGAAAATTAAAATGCTACAAAATATCTTTCTACTCAATATGCTATTACCCACAGGACTACCTGGAATTCTGCTAAGGGGTAGAACAATTTGGTGATATGTTTTGACCTCAAGTCAAGCAGGTCTTCGCTAGATCTTACAGTACTCTGGCATTCAGAAGCCATGCCACAGGGATCAAGCTCCCTAGCAGGGCACAGTACTGACATAAACAGTGAGAACAGTGGTCCACTCCTAATACGTGTCATAGCACTCAAACACTTTTCTGAGTCTATTTTGGAGTCCTTCTTAAATCTTCACCAGAAAAAAGTTCAGGAAGTGGGTATGATGAGATGCCCTTCTAACATTTTAAGCAAGCTAAGGCACAGTAGTTAAATACCCAGCTTCTCCAACAGTAAAGTACAAACTCCAGGATACTGTCCTCTGTTTGTCTAGGAAGCTCAGGTGGTTACTGGGCATCAAAGTAGAACCTAAGTTAGACTAGCTTTATGCTTGCCTCCAACTGTAGATGGTGGATGACAACAAAAAGAATGGCAAAATCAATGTCTATTGCTGTTGTAGAGTACAAAACATGCAGAGAACATGTGAATATATATGTGTTTAAAAAACAGAAACTCTTGGATTGACTTTCTGTTGTTTTTGCTTTGAGGCATGAGACATTGGAAGTTTTTCTTTATTTACCACCACCCCCCTCAAATGAGATAAATGTCTTCAGCATTTTATTGACTCTTCTCAGGATAGCTGGTAATAGCTTTCAAAATACCCATGTCACAACTATGATGGATTAATCTTACCACCAGCAAAGAAATGCCACAAATATTAAATAACTGAAGTCAGGGGAAAATAAACTTAATCACACATGCATCAAAGATATTATAGGGATTGAATTCTTTGAAAATGAATCTGGTAAGGCAATCTGTTTTAGTTAGGGTTTTATTGCTGTGAAGAGAAACTATGACCATGGCAACTCTTAATAATGTAAAACATTTAATTGGGCTTGGTTTATGGGAATCATGGGAGCATGCATGCAAACATAGTGGTGGAGAAGGAGCCTAGGGTTCAATATCTTTATCCACAGATAGGAGGAAGAGAGAATGCCATATTGTGCATAGCTTGAGCTTCTGTATCCTCAAAGCCCTACCCTAGTGACATATCACTTCCAACAAAGCCACACCTACACCAACAAGGACATATTTCCTACTAGTGCCACTCCCTATGGGTCTAGGAGTGTTGCTTTACCCAAAGCACATACAATCATAATGATATGTTGCAGTTTCATATTTCTGGATAAAGGATTTATATTATGGCTGAAAATAATGATAAGATCCCTTGACCTTGTATGTATTTGTATAGCAAGAAGAAAGTAAAAATTGCACGATTACAATAGAGAGTTCATCAAATCCTAGTTGAAAATGGCAGGTTTTAGTGAGAATTCAAATAGCCTAATTATTAAAGATAGATTCTTTCAAAACCATTTCTTTCTTTAAGTAAAATCAGTAGGGCATTATGGTAGTTTGCATTCTTGTTTTTTGTTTGTCTGTCTGTTTTTATTTATTTATTTATTTTTATTTTTCATTTTTCAAGACAGGGTTTGTCTGTATAACCTTGGCTGTCCTGGAAGTCACTCTGTGTAGCAGACAGGTCTAGAACTCAGACAGTACAGCCTGCCTCTGCCTCCTGAGTGCTGAGATTAAAGCATGTGCTGCCACCTCATGGCTAGCATCCTTGATATGTTTAAAAGACTGCTTTGGGGAAAGAAAATATAAAATTTTAAAGACAGACAAATCTGGACTCTCTATCTATCTATCTATCTATCTATCTATCTAACATCTGCCTACTTTCTAAAAGAAAATAGACTAGAATATATTTTTGTTAGTGCCAAATTTCTTTCCTGCAGATTTTGATTACTGTTACTGAACTGAACGAGTGTGAGGGTTAAATGAGACTGGAGTGAATAAGCAGATATCCTTAGCTGACTGACACATGGGTGGCACCTGACAAACAAACTTGTGTAAGATCCTGGGAACATTCCAAAGCTTGGCCCCCCTTATAATACCCCCATGGTACTTTTACAGATGTAGAAAGTGCTGCAGAAGAAGTAGTTTTAAGTGTGTTGTATGTACATGTGTGTGTATGCTCTCATTTACACATTTCAGTGAATTTGAATTTCCCAGTTCTTTGAAGATCTCAAATATTCTTCATGCTGAAAGAACACTTTTTCTTGCCAAATTGCTATTTTGTCTTGTTACTCATACACGTATATGTACATAGCTACAGAGGCTTAAGAAAACCTGTCTTCACTTATGTGTATACTATAGGTATTATATAGACTTTAAGCCAGTTCATTTGAATTAATCATTTATAGGATGAGAGATATTGAAATGTTTTACTCAAGATTTCCCAATATCCAAAAGGGATGGTGCCACAAATGTAAAGAGAAATAAAAAGGTCTGATGGCCTTTCAAGAGGTTCCAAATACTGAAGAATTCTTAGTGTCTCACAAGTGAGATGGGTGGGGTGGTAGAGTTTGGGATCCAGATAATCATTATTATTAAAATGACATAAAATTTCAAACCAAGTTAAAGTAGTTGAGGAGTCATGTAGTATGTGAAAATAAGTTATAGATGCATTGATTTAGTAAATACCTTAACCAACAAATAAAATAACTTGTATGGTTCTGGGAATTAGGCCTAGGGCCTTGTGTATGTTAAGGAAGTAAAAAGAAAAAAAAAACAAAAACATTTTGGCTTTATAACAAGTTAAAGTGACTCCAACAAATGCAAGTTACCTTTATTGATATTTTCTGAACATATGCATACACATATGAACATTTAGCTGTATATATCTATTATCTATGTGTGTGTTTGTATGGGATCTATATCTATATATTATTCCCTTGTTGTAAGAAAAGTACATGTTTAAAGAATGGGGGTCAAGTTCATCCAAGGTTCAAGAAATGGATGATAGCTTCTGGGTAAACTACAGAGTATAGAGGCAGCAGATTTTTCAGGCTTATCTGGTATGCTTTTTCCTACAGGCTGCCCTCAGCATCCTTGGCATGTGTGGGGGACCAATGCTGGGTTTATTCAATCTAGGTATCGTGTTCCCTTTTGTGAACTGGAAGGTAAGGATTACGTAGTTCTCTTCATAAGCCCAGTACAAATAAGTCTCTTCATTTTCTTTCTCTTTTTCCCTCTGCTTGTGTAGGCTGCTTGTTTTTGATGGGAAAAATCCAAAGAATTCATGTTGCCTGTATTTTTATTTTACAAACATATTCATATACACAGGCATAGAATTAGATGGGACCCAGGCCCACCTATATAAGACTATGCTAAAACCTGTTTAGAAACAAAAGGCAAATAAGGGAAGAGATGCCTTGAATGATCATATGCTGAATGATTAATCCATAGAAATGACAAGCCAGAGATGTTACACATCTGGTATTTCCTTTGCTAATGGCAAGACTTTAGATAAATACAGGTAGACTACATGCTGTATATAGGTCAGATAAAAATTTGTTAAGAGCAGCAACTATTTTAAACCACTTAGAATATAATTTTCGCAGTCCAACAAAACTGTCATTATAATTGTTCTCTACACACTTACACAGTTGTAGAGACTCTAACAGTCCTGCATTTAAATATAAATCCTGAGTTTTGTGTCTAGCTGGTTAAATCTATACAGTTATCTGGTGTTGTTGATACTATTCTAGATAGCTCCTGCTTGATTAGGCAATATCTTAGTTACTATTGCTGTGAAGAGACACCAGGACTACAGCAATTCTTATAAAGAGAAACATTTAATTGGGGCTGGCTTACAGTTCAGAGGTTTAATCTATTATCTTTGTGTCAGGAAGCATGGCAGCTTGCAGACAGATGTGGTCCTGGAGAGGTAGCTGAGAGTTCTACATCTCAGTCCACAGGCAGCAGGAAGAGACTGCCACATGGGTCATGGATTGAGCATCTATGACCTCAAGGTTCTCAAAGACTCCTTTTTCTAATAAGGTCACACCAACTCCAATAAGGCCATACCTCCCAATAGTGCCAGGTCCTATGGGATCATAGTCACTCAAATTACAACAGGTAGTGACCTTGGAAATATAGTATTTGGACATTTGTAAAAAAAAAAAATTCTTCTGCAGTCTTATTAGAAGAACACAGCCAAAATCACTTCTGTGGAAATATTTGCTGTTATGAAAATATAGTCATTAGGTCACTTAAACGGAACAGTCAAAAGAGTGTATCTGTGCAGTGTGTATGTAGTTCTTAGTAGAATGCATACCATGAGGACAATAACAGGCATGCCAATGTGGACAGGAAAAGGATCACAAGGCCTCAACTAGTGAAGTGGGAGAAATAGCCATCCCCAGGAAAAAGCACACCAATTGCATCAAATATCAAATATCTGAAAACATATACATACAAGTAACAATATACATATTGAGCAGGTTATATTTAGGAATATACATATATGTACATATATACACTAGCATATATGGATATGCAGCATCAATTAATAAAAAAGAGGCTATACATTTGAAAGAGATCAAGGAGGGGGATCAAGGGAAGGCAGACTATTGTAATTAAATCATAATTACAAAACATAAAAGAAGTAATGAAAAAGAGATAATTTGTGTTAGTATGTCCTAATACTTCTGGTTATTCAAGAAAACCACTTATTTCTGGATAGGGGATGGTTAAGCATCATACAACCGTGCCACCTCTTCCATGTTCACTGATCTTAACTACTCCACCATTAATCCTCCTCCCAGGGACTGGGATAGCAGCTTCATAGTCGGCTTCAGCATGGCTGTCTAGGTGGCTACCTAGGTTGACCCTCCAGCTGTCTTTTACAGTTAAATTTTGATCAGGAAATTTTGATTACTATAAACATAGCTGCCTCCTGTTTTGGGGTGTGACCTGCCATATAAAAATGTATGTAAGAAAGTAAAAATAATTATATTCCATTACATGTTAATATTGAATTTCAATGTCCATCAACAATATCTCACTGGAGCAGCCTCTTTTGTTAGGTCATGTCCATGATTCTTTCGGGGTATAATGGAAGAGATTAATAGCTGTGACAGATACTTCATAAATAACAAAGCCTAAAACATATACGCGGCTGTTTACAGAAGTCTGCAGACCTCTTGTGTGAGCCAAAGCACAAATAATCAATTGGATATGTTGGTTCAGTTTCACCAAATAATAATGCAGAAATCATTCTAGGCCCTTACAGAGGACTCATTTATGCATAATAGGAACTTCAACCATCTGTTTTCTTCTACTGAAGTTTCAGCTCTATAGGGGTGAACAGAAACAACTACAGAGTGTTTTCCTGTAATCCCAGTCTTTGTGAGAATTGTTCTACCTGTTTACAGAAGAAATTAGTCATCATTTTCAACTGTTTACTATGAAACACAATCTTTAAGTGGTGGGGACAATAAAAATACATTTACTTAAGTTTAGAATCAAGGAATTAATCAATCAAACAAGCAAACTCAAAACTTGTAGATTAAGAAACTCTTCTAAGCCAGACTTTCTTTACAGTGTCTGTCAATAAAAAATGACTACATTGTCTAAGGATTTCCATAGCTTATGAAACTCTTTTATTGATCATTGAAGTTTCACTAACTTTTCTAATAAAAGCAGGGAACAAATCAAAGGCAGGAAAATTCATTCAAGGCACAATTTATTCTTACTTAAAATTCCCTTCATGGGACTGGAGGTCATGACTCAGTGGTGGAGAACTGGCCTGGCATGTATAAAACCTTAGAATTCATACCCGGCACTGAAGATAAGTGAATAAATAAGTAAATAAATCTGCTTTCTGATAGTTAAAATGAAGACAGCTTGAGCTGTTTTCAATTCATGTGCATTATATTTTATATCAATAGTTTTGCAAAAACACCAACAAAAAAGATTTGTCTAATTTCTTAATATGTTTAATTTTTCTCCAAGGGTGCACTAGGAGGCCTCCTTACTGGAATCACATTGTCATTTTGGGTTGCCATAGGGGCTTTCATTTACCCTGCACCAGAGTCCAAGACATTACCTTTACCTCTATCAACAGAGAAGTGTGTCCAAACAAATATAACAACAACAGTAGGTCCACAGCTTTCTGACAGGTATGTTAACTTTAAAAATTGTACTAAGTCTCAAAGTAGTTCAGTAAATAAGAGGAAAGACCTCTCAGAGATAGTTTGATGAACTAGCTCTTGCTCATCTAGATATGTTTGGCAATGAAGGGTACTGAGCAAGGCTGGCTATAAAGAGTTTTTCATTTGGTTATTTCTATGTATTGAGGTAAACAAGAGTGAAAACAGTATAGTGGAGGGTTGTAGAACAGATCAAGGGTCATGGTGTTAGTGTAAAGTATATGAATGTTGCATTGTCTCTGTGTAGTCAATAAACTTTAGCTCCTATTCCATGAATAGTACTTAAAAGTCCCTTTGGAGTTTTTCTGTCAGTTCATACACATAGACAAGTGTCTGCCACATTTCCCCCGAGTAATTCTGGAGTTAATGAACAATTGAGTAGTAAATAATTGAAAAGGAATGGAAGACATCGCCAGAACTTAGAGTGAACATAAAGTGATCGTGTCCTAAGTCATAAGCCCTTTGTTCTAAGTGATGCACAGAGTTGATAACATGTGCTGTGTTTCTCCTCAGACCTGCCCTAGCTGATACATGGTACTCACTGTCCTACCTTTACTATAGTGCTTTGGGCTTTCTGGGATGCACAGTTGCTGGATTAATCATCAGCTTCGTGACAGGTGGGTTATCTGGAGTTCTCTCTTTGGGGTTTATTTCATTCAGATGTAGACTACATGGCAGCTTCACCAATTTGTTTCTGAATCCACCACAAAAAGTCCTCTTCTCAAAGAGATACACAGACTGTCTCTAAGATTCTAAGTTGATACCTCTGTTGCTGTCTGTCCCCCCACCCGGAGTGTATGTGTGTGTGTGTGGGGGGGTGTGGGTGTCTGTCTGTCTGCTTAACAATCAGAAAATAGGTAAGATATTATGAACTATGACTTCACAATCATACCTGGGTATACGAAATTCTTTATAACATCAATTATGAAGGAAGACTAAATACTCAGTGTATTTCACCTGACTCCCAACACAATCCTATCTTGTATTCAGGGTTTCATTGTAGGGCTTTGAAGCTTATGCATTATGCATGGTGACTACAATGGGGAAAAGCAGGGGTTGCATTTGTTATGCTGTTCTCATAGCGTCAGTACCTTAGTACAAAATTACTTCTGTTCAGAAGAAGGGGAACCAAAGTTGCAATAAAAGTAGTAATAGTGGGGGCTGGAGAGATACATGCAGTGGTTAAAAGAAAACGTTGCTCTCCCAGAGGACCCAAGTTCAATTCCCAGCACCCATATCATAGTTCTCAACTGTCTATAACTTCAGTTCCAGGAGCTCTGATGCCTTTTTCTGGTCTCTGTGGGAATGCAGGGACATGATATATAGACATTAGTGCCGATAAATTCTATGGGTTGGTTTTAAATTAAATCCTTTGACATGATTTTCTGAGGTTTGCCCCACCCCCTCTCATTAAGACAAATGTACTAACAGCTTTCAGATCACAGGTAGCCACTTCCTTTCTGCATTATTTAATAATTAATATAAAGTTCCTTATCAATAACATGAGTCAAATGTACCTACTCAGTAGAAGGTACAAACTGACTGGCATAATACTATGAGACATGTTATGTGAACCTCAAAATATTGGACAGGCAGAACACTTTTGTCAGATATAACATCAGGCTGACAGAATCTGAAGAAGAAAGAAACATACTTTCTCTTGTTTCTTGAACTGGTCTGAAAATTTACTACTAGAGTCAAATTTTCAAATGATATGTTATTACTATTTAACTATAGTCCTGAACTTTCTTGACAACTTGTGAATTTATAACTGCTAGCTTGCAACTCTTTCACCATTATAACAATTTCTATAGATTCACCTCTGAAGCTTGTTTTCAGGCTTTGTTAAGAAAGAACCCATCCTCAAGTTGATATGCTTGTACTGAAATGGAAGGCCTGGAGGGCTGAAGCCATTTAATACATCTTCTTTTTCTTAACAGGCAGGCAAAACGGCAAAGATATTGACCCACTTTTAATAAGACCAGTTTGCAATTTATTTTGCTTTTGGTCTAAGAAATACAAAACTCTGTGCTGGTGTGGAGTTCAGCATGACCAGGAAACAGAGCAGGTGAGTAGATACATATGCTTCTTTCTTTTTTAATTTATTATTTTACATGTCGATCCCAGTTCCATCTCCTTTCCTCCCTCCCATCCTCTCTCCCTCCCTCTTACCCTCTCTGCCCCCTCACATGCACCCTGACCACCTCCCCTCCCATCCCCCACACCAATTCCACTTGTAGGCCAATGCCATCCAGGTGGGATCACGTAGATCTGTCAGGGTCAGGTCATTTGAAGTGGGCATAAGGACTTCTCTCCTGTCTCTAGGGGGATGTGTCCTCAAGGTCCTTTTGTGCACCAGGGATGCATCCTGGTTCCACTGTCTGAGGTCCCTTAGACTGTTCAGTTGTTCTGGCTAAGACCCATCCATATTCAGGGGGGCCTGAGTCAATCCCATGCCGGGGTTTCCCACCTATCACGCTGGGGGCCCGTTAGCTCCTCCTTGTTCAGGTCAGCTGTCTCTATGTGTTTCTGCAACCTGGTCTTATCCTCTCCCTCTGCATCTGGATTCTAGTTCGACTCAGTGTTTAGGTATGGGTGTTTGCTTTTGTTTCCAACAGGTATTACATGAGGGCTCCATGGATAAGTTAGTTGTTGATCTCACTATCTGGGAAGGGCATTTATGATAGCCTTTCCAAGGTTGCTCAAATTGTTAGTTGGCAGCAGCAGTCTTGTAGGTCTCTAGACCTTTCTTTAGGTTCAGTTTTCTCTTCAAACCAACTTTTATGTTCTCTCTCTCTCTCTCCTGTCTTCTATTCCAGGGGTAGTGGGGGGGCAGTGAATGGAGAGAGAAGTAGGAGAAAGAGAGGGGGAGGAGAAGAAAGCATGTGGGACTAGGAAGATTGAGTCAGGGTAGGAATAAATACATATGTTTCTTAAAACAGGCATTGGCTCAGGGGGAAGAATACCCTTCCTGAACCCTACCACTAGGAGTTCCCATCTAACTCTGGGAGTGCCTTTTCTTTCCCTAGCAACAATTCTGAGAGAAAGGGTTGTACGTATGGAAAGCAGTAAATGTCAACAGCTTGAAAGAATACATAATAGAAGACACAGAGAAATATGATAGTTGAGATGATGAGTTTGAGAGTCACACAACCTTGGGTCTACTGCTGGTTCCAAGTCCCATTTTCCTTTTGTTTAACTTTTATTACATGAGAACTAAGGGAGAATATACAGGATGACACAGACATAACTTTCTAATTCTCGAGGATATTATATTAGTCATTTTTGTCTATTACCTCTTACAAATATTCCTGTTAGGATGCCTCAAAGGAGGAGTTTTGGGATTTTGTAGTTGTTTGGTTTGATTTGGTTTGGTTTTGCCTCTCAGTTTCAAAGGGTTCATCCATTATTGTTTAGTAGCATGCATTTGAACATATTAGGAGGCTAATGGGAACATGTGAAGGAGGAGGCTGCTCACTTCCCACTGGGGGTGAAACAGAAAGGGAATGTAGGTAGGGATCAGAGAGAAATAATGCCCATGGGAAAAGCCTCCAGTGTCTTATTTCTTTCAATTGGGCCTCACCTCCTAAAGAGTCACAATCTTCCTCACAGCATCACCAACTGAAGTGAAAGTGAGAAACATTTCATATTCAAAGCACAATAGCTATAAATGTTGGTGGTATATTACAGTCAAAGAAACAGCAAAATAAAACCAACTTTATTAGCCTCTTTATCCTCCTGAAGTACATTTATGTTGGACCAATAGAGACTTTTAAGAGTTGCATTCGCATCAGTCAGGACCCACAATAAGTAGCTTGGGCTCTAAGTAAATTGCACTGACTGAAAATGGAGCAAGCTAAGGGACTGCAGAAGAGCTAGACTATACTGACTCTCTTCAGGAGGGAGGCATAGTGTGCTGTTGTATGTTTTGAGCAGTGGAAGGATTATGAAGATGTTGAAGGAAAGTAGAAATGTATGAAAAGCTATCTTGGTCATCCTTCAAAAATGTGCAGTAGTTACATAACCTGTCAAGACTGGCTTTTAAAATGTGTCTTTCCACATTCCTCAGGATTACCTTGACAATGACAGTGCCTGGAAACAGGGGGCTGAGTCTGCCCTACAGAATGGACTCAAGCAAGAAAGCCTGGCCCAGATTCCAGGCTACAACTCTAAAGACAAAAATTACAGCAACAGTGAGCAGAAGACTACTCATTTCTAGGACAATATATGCAACTGATAATACTCTCTCTCTCTCTCTCTCTCTCTCTCTCTCTCTCTCTCTCTCCAACACACACACACACTCTCACATACACAATACTCCATTTTTCCTCTTATAGAATCATGTGCAGATTCTTTTCAGAAAACAAAGATGTCCAATACCTCTTTTTATTTATTTATAGAAATGATAAGACTGTTTCTTGGGATATTCTTTGGAAATCCTCAAATTCAGGTGAGAAAAAACAGCCAAGGCCAGAAGTGCCTGATGCTACATAACTAAATCAGGACTGAGTTTTATCATTATGCAAGCAGTCAACATCTTTTTGCTTCCTATCAGATTAAATCTTAGGGGTTGTTGTTTGTTTGTAGGTTTTATGTTTTGCTTTGGTGCTGAGAATTAAGTACAGGACCTTATGCCTACAAAACACCTGCCTAACTATTGATCCTAGTCGACATTTTAAAGTTTTAATCATCAAAATAACCTAGTGCAGATAGAGACTAAAGAGACAGGGCAATCTCTATTCAATGCTTCTTTGACAGAGCTGACAAAACAGGGTTGACATCATCTCTAACCTCATGTCTTACATGTTTGTAGATAGGCGAACTTACCCATGCTTTCCATGTGGCTGCAGCTAGAACAATTAACTTCTAATAGTACTCTCACACTGCCTCCTTTATATACTCCTGCAGTGATTCCTGCTGCTAAAGCTATTATAGCTAAAATTTAAAGATAATTATACTAAATAAATGAGGAGAAAAATCAGTTTTCCCAGTTGGGTAAATCACATCTGAATACACTATTTACCCTGCACTGTTGAGAAAGTGTTTCTTCTTCATGTCTGTCAAGAACTACTTGACCTTTCAGAGGACTTGTGGTCAACTCAAGTAGCTTACAGCTGTCTGTAAATCCACCTCTAGAGAATCTGGTACCTTTTTGTGATCTCCATTGGTATTCACATTCATGTACACATAGCCACACACAGCCTTAGGTAGTCCTAAGGCTACCTCATCAATCAACACTTTCCTTAGAGTTATATTTAAAAGATTTTTTGTTCTTTTTCAGTCTATATTTTTCTTAGAGTATTAGCAAAAGCACTCAATTGAAAATGACCTACAAACATTTTATTACAGAAATGGTGTAATCTCCTTTTTGTACAACTATAAGGCACAAGTAGAGAAAATATAAAGACCTTTTTGAACTCTGAGTAGAGGTTCCCTTTTACTCATTCAATAAAATAAGCCTTCATGTACAGAGCAGGAAGAAATCTGAAGAAGTAAACATATCACACAGGGTTGGGAATCATATTAATTGTGTGGTAAAGTGGAGGAAAATGACAATGTGCACAGTCAATAGGCTCAGCTAGTCCCAGCATTCCTACCCTGCCATCTCCTACTCTAGAAATGGCAGCTCAGAGTGGTGTTACAGGGACACATTTGCTGGAATTGGTTGAACTCAGGGCTGTTTTGTCTTATAATGTTCAGAGACTTCTCAACCCATTGTGTTGTGAGTGATGAGAAGTGGGAACAGTGCTAGACTCCATGCCTCTTATGTGTAATATGTATAATTTCAGACATTGGTGAGAATGAGAATGTCACTTTCACTTGATCTCATCAAACTCATTTATATGGCTGACATTCCCTGTGTTATGATTTGGAGCAAAATGTGTAGTTTTTTGGCTAACACAAGGTATCTAAGTCAAGTGACTTAGACTCAGACATGAGTTCTGACAAACTATCATGGTCATTTGGGGAAAAGACTTTTAAAAATATTATTTTATTTATCAATTAAATTAATAGAGACTATTTTTACTTAATAGAATTATTGTGAGGACTTAACCCAGTGACTGACCCAATCAGAGATGAGTAATGCCACTGTGCAGTGTAAGAAGAAAATGATATTCATTTTAAATGTTTGTTTCACTATTTCTCTTTGAAGACATTGACTTAGTACATGCATTATTGGGGTGCTGTGGAAAAAAAAAACACAACTAATGAGTGAAGCATAATTACAAATAAAAAATAATGTTCTGAATCCCAAACACTATTTTCTTAATGTTATTTAGAAAACATTATTAAAATTCTTACATCCCTAAAGAAGAAAGATCTCATCATTAAGACCCACAAGTTCACCACTGAGAACAAAATACTCTGTTGTGTTTCATTAATCCTTACATTTCTAAATGGCAGCTAGGAGCAAATACCTCAAGCTAAGATAATAACTCAGCACACGGAAGCAAGGGTGAATCTTAAAATAGTAATAGGAAAGTAGGATTTTATTTTTTAAAATTCTAACAACATTTTCTGAGTAATTTAAGTCTTTGTGATGATAAAGGGTAACAAACTTTCAGTAGGAATAGAATAAGCCCTCATAAGCTGTGATACTTTCAAGAGTATTTATAAGTGAGTATTATTGAAATGTTTTCATGGTATTATGATCTGAGAATATAAAAAATAGACACATCAGAAAAAAAATATGTTTTCTATCACCTGTTCTGTTAGCAATGAACTTTTTAAAAATATTATAGAAATTTTTACTGTGTTCATTTGTATATTTACAGATTCCATGTGCTTATAATCTAAATATTGTAAAGAAGATTTAATAAGGATTTAACTACCTTGCCTAATACTAAAAAACATTGTAACTTGATCCATTTCAAATTACTGTAATTCATTGGGTACCCAAGAGTGCCTATTGAAATATTAGAGCCTTCAAAATTAATTGTAACTTTTGATTGACTTAAAAACACTTGGGTTATTTTTATTTGTAGTTATTTGGAAGATTGAATGTTACAATTAAAACTCCCGAACAAGTCAATAAAAATGTGCAAATGTGAATACATAAGTGTATTTACGATAGAATAGTGTTTTGGTGTTTGAATTATCAGAAGTTTTCAGAATAGATTTACATTTACTAATATGTGGCTACTTAGTGGAAATATAACCATCACTGGGAGTTTCAGGTTTCCATTACAAAGTATAAAAGACATGCCTTGTCTTACAGAAGAAAAATGTGCAATGATAATAGTTCTTCTGCTTATCAATGGGAAATTTAATGAGATGTTTTTATATTTGTAAGGAGTATGGTTTTTCCGCCCCGCCACCGCTGGCCTTGTCCTGCTCCGTGCCAGCCCCAATTAACACACAGAGACTCTGTATTAGATATAATTCTATTGGCCCGGTACTAGTTTCTTATCGGCTAGCTCTGTCTTAAGTATTAACCCATTTCTGCTGATCTATGTATTTCTCTTACCGGGGAGCCAGCCGGCATTCTGCTTTCTCCCGACTCTCCATCTTGGCTCCTCCTTAGTACTTCCTCTTTCCTCCTTATCTCCTAGTCCCGCCTATCTTGCTTTCCTATTGGCCAACAGTGCTTTATTCATTAACCAGTATGAGAAACATATACAGAATGACATCTCCCATCATCTCCTCTTTTCTGTCTAAAATAAAAAGAAGGGTTTTAACCTTAACACAGAAATATATATATATCACAACAGTTATCAAGTAAGAATCACAGTTAACAATATTTAGTTCATTAACATTTAGCAAGATTAAAAGAAACTATTCTATCTTCTATCCTATATTTTTATGTCTAACATCTATGTAACTTATCTTTAAACCTAACTAAGGAAAACTATAAACATATCTGTCTTCAACTCCATCAAAGACCACAGAAGGATAATATATACACTCTAGAAATGACTGAGATATCTCACTGCCTGGCCACCCGAAGTTCTTTTGTAATCTTCCATCTTCAGCCCATAGGTCATAGTATGTCTGGAAGACTCTTCAGCAAAGCAGGAAACTTTAAACTGTCTTCTTGTATTGGCAGTTTGTCAATCACTTTCCTCTGTGTCCTGCAGACTGTCTGGCAGACTCTTCCATGAAGCAGGAATTCTATAGCAATGTCCATCTTGAATCAGCAATCACTTTTATGTGGGTCCTGCATGTCCAGTTTATACAGCATAACGTCAAACAGTCCAGACAAGAGCAGTATCTTGTCCAAATGGCTAGTCTTGCCATATTGAAAGTAAACTTCATAACGAGTTTCTTCAATGTCCATTTTCCTTTCTGACTCAAGTGGTGTTACCATGAGCATTTATGTCTCACTGTCAAGAAAAACCCTAAACCATTGTAAATGCCATATTCTGTAGGTCTTTGAAAGGTTTGAAGAATTCCTATCTCAAATACATCTCTATATATCTTGAGAAACCTAACTAACTTAATTCTAAGCTTTGACTATCATAGGTAATATCTATAATCTGTACTAAATTACACATTACATTTCTAAATGAGCTATATAAACACAATACCTAAATAAGAGAAATATACATATCACAAAATTGACCTTAAATTGTATCAATAAAGGAAAATCCATTCCAAAACAAAGTATTCATATCTATATCATAATTCCCTTTTTACCTTTAAAAAGAATTGGCTGTGATCATTACCCATATATAACCAAGTCCATTTAAATGAAAATAAACATTTATAAATAATATTTTGGGATTTGGGCGTCGTTCTTTCCAAACTACTTCCTGCTGATAGGGGGCGCTGTCATGGGGATCCTAAGAAGCAGCAGATATCCTGGCTGTAGTCTGCACGGCTGCCTTGTTCAAACTGTTTTGAATGTTGGATCACCAGGAACTCTGTTTCAGGGGATCTGGCTTGATCAAACCATATTAGTCTGAAAGGAATCCACAGCTTTTCATTTTCTGTGGAAACAAAAATAGAAATCCTTTTCCCCAGTAACTTGTTCTTAGACTTAAATTTTGGAGTCAAAGCATTTTTAAAATATATAAATTGAATTAATCCAGCAGTATTTCCTTTAACAGTTGTTTCCTCAGCAGTCAAACGATATAAAGACAATATAATGCCATACAGTACACAGATTCTCTCTGAGCTTTTCATTTTTACGTGGCTTTATTATTACTCTGTTTCTTTTACTTTTTACTTTTTATTTTTTGAGTCAGGGTTTCTCTGTGTAACTCTTATCACTCTGCATACCGGGTTTACTTTGAAATCACAAGATATCTGTTAGCCTCTGTCTCCCGAGTGCTGGGATTAAAGGTGTGTGCCACCACACCCAGCTCCTCTTTGTCTTTTTAAAACCATTTTTTTAAATTCTCTCCCAAGCCTACGTATTTTTGAAAACACACTGTAAACCTTTAGAGGTTTTTCTTAATATGAATCTGTCTTTACTGTAAATCTTTATCTTTTTCTGGCCATGAGTCTTTTATCTGGTAAACAACAACATTGCTGAAATGAATGTCATATTTGTTCTTGCTGTGGTTTACCAAAGATGGCTGCAGGTACTTTTACCGCCAGCACTGAAAGCTGTGCCCACTGCCTTGGTCTGCGCTGCCATCCAGCAAGGATGCTGCCAGCTTGGAGATGTGGTCACTGCCATTGCCATCTCTCATGCACACCAATAAATTGTTAGCAGAGTTATTTAAAAGTGTATAGTTTTTTGCCACTTATGCTGAGTCAGGAAATTTCCCTTAATGAGCTACACAATCTGCTTGTCTCTTGCAAAGCAGAGTTAAACCAAGAAAAATGCTGCCACCAAGAAACCTTGCTTGTCTCTGTTCTTTTGTTTTTAAAACCCATTTTAAAACTTTTGTTAAATTTTAAGTGGAAGTTCTTATTAGCCTCATGGGCGCCATTTGTAAGGATCACGTTGGGTGCCATTTGTAAGGAGTACGGTTTTCCACCTGCCGCCTAGTCTTGTCCTGCTGCCGCGTCAGCCCCAATTAACACACAGAGACTCTGCATTTGATACAATGCTGTTGGCCCGGTTACGTGTTTCTTATCGGCTAGCTCTGTCTTAAGTATTAACCCATTTCTGCTGATCTATGTATTTCTCTTACCGGGAGCCGGCCAGCATACTGTTTTCTAACGACTATCCATATTGGCTCCCTTTTTCCTACTTCCTCTTTCCTCCTTGTCTCCTAGTCCCTCCTATCTTCCTTTCCTAATGGCCAACAGTGCTTTATTCATTAACCAGTGTGAGAAACAAATATACATAATGACATCTCCCATCATATATTCCTAAAATTAAGCACAGTTTTATTCCTATGAATTCTGGGGTATTCCTAAATTTGATATCTTGTTTATATAACTATTTAATTTTTAAAAAGTATCTGGGGAATGATGGATGATTAGAATTATTTAAAATTATTTATTTTAAAAAATAAGTTCAGAATGAAAGGCATTGAAATGACCTCTGGAAAATTTTCTGTGAGTGGGGAGGAAGGTGGGCTTCTACTTTGGAAACCTTTCTGTAAACTTTAGAGACTAAAATGGCCCTATCAGCTAACAATTAAACAGATGTTGTAATAAGCTATACTATATTATATACAAGGCCATTCTTCACAATGTTGTGGATAAAGTATGTAGTGTTTCTATCTACACATAAAACCACAGATATACAGGATAAAAAAAAGAGTCTCATTTGTTTTTAAGTGTTTAAGGAAGAACTGAACTTGCTCGAGGTATGGTTAGAAAGAAAGCAAGATATGTTCACAATTGAGACTACGGAAGTACCTGCCAAGGAGGCTTGCTTTTGTACCCTTGTCAAATATTCCCACATTGCCCCCACAATCTCCAAAGCATTGCTTCCCCTAGTACTTACAGATGAATTTGTTTTCTTTCTGCTATTTAATCCCTTGTTCCTCCCTTAGATAAAGGCATCAAAAGAGTAGTGTCTTTTCAAATTCTTCCTTCAAAATATAATGAATTTAGTCTAAGATGTTTAACTAATAGCAGAAGGTAGATTAGAGATTGTAAGACTCATGTATGGCTGGCCATCCACACTACAATTATATTTGGGAGGTGTGTTCTAAATATATCTCTCATATTTTGTTTTTCAACTAGCAATTTAGGAATTTTGCTTTTTCAAATATAAAGAGAGCAAAGATATTGTTTTTTACATCCAAAGATTAAAGTTGGAAAATGAATTGAAGAAGTCAGGGCAGATAGGGGCTAATCTTGTCTTGCCTTTTAGGGCAAGGCAAAGAAAAGCTTCATGTTGATTGTCTACTGTTACCAGAGGCTGCCACTTAGGGTTAAGAAATGCTGGAGCAATGTCCATCTTGTTTCAGCAGTCATTTTTGTGTGGGTCCTGAATGTACAGTTTATAAAGCATAAAGTCAAATGATCCAGACAAGAGCAGTATCTTGTCCAAATGGTTAGGTTTGCCATACTGGAAGTAAACTACACAATGAGTTTCTGTGATATCCAACTTCCTTTCTGACACAAGTGGTGTTGCCAGGAGCAGTTATATCTCAATGTCAAGAAAAACCCTAAACCATTTTAAATGACATATAGGTATTTGAAAGGTTCATCTCAAATACATCTCTGTGTTTCTAGAAATCCTAACTAACTTAAGTTTTGAGTGTTATATATAACTATCTAAAATCTGTACTAAATTATACATTACATTTCTAAATGAGCTATATAAATACAATACCTAAACAAGAGGAGAAATATACATATCACAAAATCGACCTTTCCTGCTTCATGGAAGAATCTGTTATACATTCTGCAGGACACAGAGAAAGTGACTGATAAACTGCCAATACAGACAGTTTATAGTTTCCTGCTTTACTGAGGAGTCTACCTGACACACTATGGCCTATAGACTGAAGCTGGAACATTACAGAAGAACTTGGGTGACTGACCAGGCAGTTTGTTGCTTTTGTCATTTCTAGAATTATGGGTTTCCTGGACCCCTTAGGAAGAGGAATGAACTAGTGATGTTGCTCAGATTCCTGAGAATCAGAGCATGCAGAGGAAGGAAGCAGAATGACCTTAGGGGTGTAATGGGAGATGTCATTCTGTAAATATGCTTCTCTTATTGGTTAATGAATAAGCACTGTTGGCCAATAGGGAAAGCAAGATAGGCAGGACTAGGAGACAAGTAGGTTTCTGGAACAGAGAGGAGGAGATTCAAAATGTAGGATGGAGATAGCTGAACTCCGGGCCCTCTCTGTGAACCTTCACCTAGTAGCTGATGGTAGCAGAAGCAGATACCCACAGGTAAACACTGAGCTGAACTCCTGGAATCCAGCTGCAGACAAGAAGGAGTGATAAGCAAAGGCGTCAAGACCAAGCTAGAGAAACCCACAAAAACTGCTGACCTGAACAAGGGGAGCTCATGGACTCCACCCTGATAGCTGGGAAACCAGCATAGGATCATCCAGACCCCCTTAATGTTGGACTAGGCTGTCTATGGTATCTCTGGAAATGGATCAGTGTTTATCCCTAGAACATGAATGGACTTTGGGAGCCCATTCCACATAGAGGAATACTCTCTCAGCCTAGACACACAGGGAGAGCCTAGACCCTGCCCCAAATGATATGACAGACTTTGAAGACTCCCATGGAAGGCCTCACCCTCCCTGGGGAGCATAAAAGGGATAAGATGAGGGTTGGTGGGGGTAAAGGGGAGGACAGGTGGGTGAGGGAACTGAGATTGACATGAAAAACAAGCTTGTTTCAAATTTAAGTAGAAAATATTTAAAATAAAAAAAGAAATGCTGAAGTAGCTTTATCAGGAAGAGATGTACAGCTCACCCATTACAATGCAGTAAGTAGGTTTAGGAATCCACTAGGCTTCTATTCTCTGGCTAGACATTAGATTAGCCCTGACTAGGAGACATTTTCAACCAACCTACCTGTTTTAACTTTTGCTGTTTTTTTTTTTTGAAGCTACTGTGGATGAAATAGGGATGGTCTTTAGGAAGAAAGCTATCAAATATAGTCCCAAACATAATTTCCAGATTAACCAAGATGGCAAGCTTGATGGGAAGATAATTATCATCTCTACACAAATAAAAATCCAAATTAGTAGGAACTTTGGCTGATCAATAATTCAAGCTAAAGATGAATTATTCCTTCCTTTAGTCTATGTAATTTTGACATACTTCACTTTGAATAGAAATGCTTATAGGAAAACATTTACCTTTCCAAATGAAACCAAGAGTTTTGGTTTCCTCAAAATGTTCTCCTTGGAGTTCCAAAAATAGAAGCAGTAAAATAAGATGTTAACTAACTCCTTCTATAAAATCCAGAATGCTGTTTGGTAGTAATTGTGACAAATACTTAGGGGAAAATGGATACAAATATCTGGTGACTTTTCTTTTTTAACTTGCCCATTTGATCTATTAATCTATCCACCTGTATCAGTTAAATTATTCAATAAGCAGCACTAATTTTCAAGTTTAACTATCAAGTTTAAAACTCAAAATGGATAAGTTGGTGATTCTTTGCTATGAGATATGAGTATCCTTCCTTGGCTTGCACTGTATTTGTGCTTAATTTCCTATCCCAACCCAGGGATACTGTGCTGGTTAATTTCACAATGCATTGTCAGAACAGTGTTCAAATACTCAGCCTCTTGGCTTACACCTTTAAGCTATTATATTAGAGTGTGTATTGCTGCGAGGAGATATCATGACCATGGCAACTCTTATATGGATAACATTTAATTGAGGTAGCTTGCTTACAGATCAGGGAGTCAGTCCATTGTCATCATAGCAGGGATCATGGTGGCATGCAGCTGACATGGTGCTGGAGCTGAGAGTATTACATCTTGCAGGCAACTGGAAGTCAATTGAGATACTGGGTGATAGCCTGAGCATAGGAAAACTCAAAGCCCAATCCCATAGTGACATACTTCTTCCAACAAGGCCATACTCATTCGAACAAAGCCATACCTCCTAATCATGCCACTCCCTATATAATACTCTAGAGGGCAATATTATGTAAATGGTCACAGCTGTCTGGCATGTTCTGGTGGTCTGAATGAGCAATGCTTCCCATAGGTTCATGTGTTTGAACTCATTGTGCCCAGTTGGTAGTGCCCAGTTTGTGGAAGTTATAGAATATGTAGGATGTAGAACCTTGCTGGACAAAGAATGTCTCTGGGGTTGGGTTTGAGGGTTTATAGTATCAACGCATTTCCCGTTCCCTCACTATACTTCCTGTGTGTGTATGAAAATTGTAATATCTTGCTTTCCATTATGCCTTTGTTGCCATGAAGATTCTATCCTCATGGAACCATAGATTAAAATAAAGCTTTTCATCCTTAAAAGAATGTTAATTGTTGTTTTATTATTTATTTATTATGATAAGTTTTTACACATGTATGTTTGCACAACACATGTGTGTGCCTTATGTCCCCAGAGGTTAACTGGATCTCCTGGATCTATAGTTACAGATGGTGTTACATCATTAAATGAGTGCTGGGAACCAATTTAGGGCCCTCTGCAAGAGTATCAAGTGCTGTTATCTGCTGAGCCATCTCTCCAAATCCATTTTTTGAAGATTTATTTGCCCTAGGTGATTTTAATAGTGATTGGGAAAAACATAATATAGGTGAAAAAGAGAGTGATTGACTGGACCCTGAGATCCTCATAGTTCTGCCTCGGTAGAGTTGGGGTCACACATATTCTACCATGTTTGGCTTTTTATGTAATTGTTGATGATCCATGCTTGCACAGTGATAGTCGGAATATGGTAAGTTTCCTCAAGACTATTATTTTGAGTGGCTAAAGAATGTATAATCTTTCTAGCCCATACACATTCAACAGATCAGATCCTAATTTAACATTTAAAGAAGAAGCAGAATGAACTGTAATGTGTAGATTATAGTAAAAATGATAATTTATTGAGTGAAAAAAATTATCTATTCATTCCATTGTGTAGTATATTGTGTCAAGAATCATTTAGCATTCAAGTTGAATCTCATCATGCAGCCAGGCAGCAGTTCTCACCTAAAAGTGCCTACACAGACTCATACAATTGGGAGCTGTTACAGTTAAGACTTAAAATGGTTCACACAACTTGTCAAGGCCGAGTGCATGCACATTAATTATTAGCATAAAAAGATAACAAGTAAGAATATGAAAATATATGAGCAGCATTCACATCATACAGAATTCCTGAGAATAGTGTGTGCTATAAATCTTTGAGAAATAATTTATATTCATATGAAAAACACATATAAAACATTTCTCTCAGCTTAAGTAGAGTTAACTAAAGTTAACATACTGTGTGGAGCTGTCTATTTTGCTGCCGGTTATGATAAAAACAAGTTTGATTGTCCTGCAACCCTTTACAAAGCAAACATTTCAGACAATATTTTTTTTTTGGTTCTCTGTTTTCTCATATCTGTTTCAAAAATATCATGGAAGGCATTTTATAAATTAATATAACATACCATTTATTAAAATATCTTTCTCTGTTCATATCAATCAATATGACTTAAACCCCAAATGGACTATAGAAAATCCTAGAAAAAGAATTCTCAAGGAAAAAGCTATTATTATTTGTCCTCCTGTGAGACATATTTCTGTCTTGCATCCCTAATTTGGAAAAGATGTAAATGTTAGGTAAACAAAATATTATGCTCAGGCACATGTATACATTTAATTATTAAAGAAAAGGGAGCACAAATGGTCTAAAATAGAGGAGCTGAAATCTTTATTGGATAATTAGTGAAATTAACCATTATATTTTTCAGTAGAACAGTCCCAGGAACAAGGATTTGTTTAGAAATTTACTACATATCTCATATTTATCTATCTATCTACCTATCTATCTATCTATCTATCTATTGTTGCTGAAAGATGATGTGATTTGAGTCTAAGTGTACCTCATGCATGCTAGAGACACACTACACTGAGCTATATCCTCAGATCTTGTGGAAGAATTTAGAGTTCCAGGGAATATACCTAGCCCAGAATCATAAAGTATAGGAGTGAATGTTTTTGGCAGAACTGTAAAATAACCATAATCAATCCAACAAAGCATTTTTAAGTGTTAGAATTAGGACAGCACACTTCCAGGAAGTGAAACTAATTTCCAATTTTGTAAATGTTTGTTTTGCTTAATCGAACAAAACCAAAGTGAACAAATTGTTTTCTCTTTATGTAGGTATGTGTATGTGTATGTGTGTGTTCTCTGTGTGATTTCCCACCTTATTCTCAGGAAACATAAAAGGCTGGACCATCTTGTATTGCATGGGAAAATATATTTTTTAAACCATATACCCATCTACTCCACCTCTTGCCTTTCCATCTATTCTGCCCCCTTAATTTATGCCTCCTCAACTTCCTTTAATTGAATATCCCTTCATTTGTGCTCCATTAGTGTGTGGATAAAATTGACATTCAAATAAGGATGCTACAGCAAATGAAATTATGATCTTCACAATTAGTTTGACTTTGTTTCTAGACAATTTTAAAATGAAATGAAATCAACTCATCAAAAACCAAAACCCAGATCTCCATTCCATGATTAAAATGTGAAACTCATAAAGGTATTTTATGTGAACAATAACCTATATACATGCATTATTTCATCAGCTCATAATTGATAGTGCACATTCTAGGATAAGCATAAGTGCTACAGAACATTTGGCTTGGATTTCCTGAATGAACAGATACGGTAGCATCCTGTGTAACAGGTTTAGAGCTCCATAAGCTGGAACTTGTATTACACAGTGTAAAAATGCAAACGTAAAGGAACATTGACATATTTACATTGTTTCAGCATAGTGTTCTGTGAGATTTGTAATAATTCAGAGAGAGGCATGTGGAATAGAATACAAGATAGGCTTAGTCATGTCTAAATGATGTTAGAATAGTCATTCAAATATTTAAAGTTGATCTGTTGGCATCCATTTAAAAAAATGGGCATTGCACTTGGCTCTGGGTGATTAAGCAAATTTAAACACGGCCAATATAATAGAATTAATCCAAAGATGTACTTTTTGAAACTTGGATTTTTGGTTTGGCTACTATGTGATGTGCAACTGTTCAAGTGCATGGTCAACATAAAGCAGTACAAATGCCATGCACATACACCCATTATCTCAACCAGATAAAAACAACTCCACTAGCCTGTAAGCTGATGGGACAGGGAGCTCTGACATAAGAGCCAAGGGCAGGTTTAATTCATTTCTTGTGAACATCTGAATTCAAGCAAAAGTCCTAGAATCTGATTAGTAATATCAGCTTGTGAACATTTACATGAAATTTGTCTCTGGAAATATTACCACCACATTTTCTACTTGCTTTGCACCTGATGGAGCTGGGTGGACTCAAAACACAGAACCACCCCCCCAGAGGGCTTGCTCTAAGATCAGAGCCTGGCTCCCTGCTGTTTCAGTTGTATTCCCTTGGAGGCTCAAGTCTTTTCTTTCTATAAAAGTCAGAGCATTCTAAGTGCCAGAGGCTGCTGTGATGTATTTCCAAGTAGCCTTTTTTTACAAATAGTTGGCCAAATATGTCTTCCTCATGGATGCCATCTACATTTCAAGGGTCACATTCCTTCATATTAATGTTACCTCCCCTTTTGGGTAACAGGTACTGCCTAAGGCCATTCATGGTGAATAGGCTGACCACTTTTTCTGCGCTGTTGCTGTAAATGTTCCAGCTCAGCCTCATACATCATTTCTTGGACTAAGTATTTCTCTCGCCGTATACGCTCACGGAGGCCCTTTGGTATATCTGGAATCAGGTATGCAATGAATGACTTAATCCCAAAAACGAGGTGCTGTAAATTAAGAGTAAAAACTATGTTTTCAAAGGTTCCAGAACACTTCTTGTCAAACAGAAAAGTCGTGAACTATGATGCATTTGCCTTAAAATTAAGCATCAGAATTTAATGTGTAGCACTTAGATAAATATTACTTTCAGGACAGAGAACACAAATATTGATGACTGCCACTGTGGAGCATTAGTTAGACATCAAAAATTGTTTCCAGTTTATATGATGATATTTAATAAAATGCATCTTATATTCTTATGTTCACAATTCTTACACACTATAAAATATTACTATAATACACATTAATAGAAATAAATATGAAAGGCTATTCTAGGAAAATGTATTTTTAATAGGCCTAAATGCATGCTACTTAAACCTGTGAGCCAGCAATTAGGCTCAACCACAACAAATTTGTGTTTCAGAAATTCCATTCTATAAATTCACTATTGCTATAAGTACTACAAAACATTTGATCTGTTACATAACTTTGATAAAATATGTATTATTTATGTTTTAAAATAAACTATCAGTAGTGGTGTTATTTATTTATTTATTGAGAAATAATTTTGCTATATATTCTTGGTCAGCCTTGCATAGAACTTTCTTTGTAGACAAACTGACAAACTGATAGAAATCAGACTGCTTCTGTACCAAATGTGCTAGGATTAAAGAGGTGCACCACCACACCCAGCCTTAGTGTTAGACTTGAACAACTAAATGTAATTCAAAAGGCATTATACTTGTAAGTAAAGGCTCAGAATTGGAATGAGACCAATTAGGCCTTTATCCTACTAACACTTAGGAGCTGTTTACTCTTGGACATATCTTCTACCTTCTGTGTTTATGTGATGACAATGCTACCTCTTAAATGAATTAAATAAACACGCACTTGAAGAGCTTAAAAGAGTGCTCAGTAAAGTATGAGCCTTGCTCAAATGGCACTTCCTGCTGTTATGCATATCCTAAGAGAATGGTACTTCTTACCACTTCTAGGAAAAGAGAGGGAACAATGTGATATTTGTGGGGATGGTATGGTGTGCTAAAACAATACCTTCATGTAAAGGGCTTTCATTGGACAATAACCTCTTTATGAGAAAAGGAAGAATTCACTTTACTTTTAGTTGTACTTGCTTATGAGTACCAAGAAACTGCATTGCAAAGTAGATACCAATGAAATAGTTCATGTTTTTCCGTGTATAATCAGGACTTTCTTTCCTGATCATATAAATATATGATACTTAAAATATCTAATAATGTTCTTCAAAATTATTAAAATACAAATAAAAACATTGCCATGATTTAGTAGTCTAATATATGAAAATAAATATATTTCATGTTTTAAGATTACAATTCACATTGGCAGATGTGTTCTAAACACAGGGAGTGATCGATGACAAGTCTTCCTAGATCTAAAGTAAAGTCAGTAAAAGATAAAAAAGCTTTAACATACAAAATAATTGAAGTTATGTTTTGGAAAATATAACACCTAAAATGATACTATATTTTTATACCTAGATGAACAACCTTACTTAAAAATCAACAAGTATAAAGGCTTCACAGAAGTTGATTGGGGGTTATGGGAACAGTAATAAGGAATGAAGAAAGGAAAAGAAGAGAGTCTCACATGAACCCATGAGTGGTACTCTGGGTTGTCTGATTAACTTTGTTCACCTGAGTTCTGAGGAATATTGAAAATACGTCTATTTTAAAACTAGATCATAACAAACATCTCATTGTAATATTGGATTGGAAATACAAGTTAAGCTATTATACTACTTGCAATAAAGTAGAAGGTCTCACTCAGTATGATGCATTTTTACTGATTCTGAGAGTCATTCAATCAGAGAACTTTTAGTCCTGGCTAAAACCTTTAGAGACAAGTGTTACATTTTCAGCTATTTCATTACAAATTTTTAACTTATATTTGGAAATCACTTGGAATGAATGCTTGTTTTTTTAAAAACAATTCCAACAGTAGTAGGTAGAATGCTTGCCTAGCATTCAAAAAACCCTGGGTTCTACCCCTAGATTCATAGGAACCAGGTGTGGCATTTCGTGTTTATAATTCTAGTGCTTGGGAGGCACAGACAAGAGGATTGGGAGTTTAAGACCAACCCTGGATAAATGTTAATGTTCTAAACATTTAGATTTGCCCACAGAAAATATATTAAGTCTTTCATTGACTCAGTGATAATTCAGAGGAGTTGCTTACTACATCTCAGTGCTCAATTCTTCCCTGTATCATGATTTATAAAAACCAGATGATAATGTTTGTATGCAGTTCCATCAAAATTGCCTCACAGAACTACAATTCATTGCTATCGTGTCTGTGATAAATCAAAGTCCAATGATTTTTAATAAAAGTTTTAGGCAAAATACAGAGTTACCTAATGTTTTTTTAAAAATATATATGTGTGATTGACTGTATTTTGACTTAATTAATCAGAAATGTTCTATCTTCATAGGTTGAGTGTTCTATCCTCATGAGAGATGTGGATTCATTTATCTGCTCAACAAAGCCACCCATTTCTTTTTAATCATGGCCACTAGGAGCTTAAAACTAGGAGCCTCGCAATTTTATGAGAAAATATCTTTCTCCTTGATTTTGTTGTAGAAATACCTATTAACTTGTGGTTACATTATTCAATCTTGCTCATTCATTTTCTCTTTATAATGGGTTTACCTTATTCAAGCCTTTTCCCAGGCCTACCAAAGGCCTTTCTTAGGACTCAGTGAAGAATTGACATCAAACTAATATATGAATCAGCAAAGCTGTTATCCACAGTTGCCTGTCCCATGACTAACCTCAAACACAATAATGAAGGCCAATCGAGCAGCCAAGATGTGCCAGTACTGTAATGTGAACTCATAGGGCTTGGAACTCCAAGGTGGGCCTCTATAGTCTCGGTACCTGCAAGCCACAAAAACAGAAAGCGTGAAAGATACTGAAACGTCCTTGATTACCAAAACTCCAAAATGATAGGCCAAATGAGCTGTTTTACATATAGAGGAGAGGAGATAACATGGCAAAAGCAGCAGAAAAGATTAATACGTTATAGGTAAGTACCTGCAGTAGCCAGATTTTCCCATACCAAGCTCACTCAGGTTAAAGAAGGATAAGCTGTTGTTGACGTATCCCTTGAGGCAACTAGGAGAAAATAACAGGACTATATGAATCACAAATTCATAAATTTATGGAATAATTTCTTCTTTACAAGTGGCGGGATGTTAAAAAAGCCATTATTCCTCCTATTTTAAATATTGAGATTTCTTATTTTTGTCTCATGTCTTTGTCATTTCTTCCTTATACTTTTCCTATTGATTTTTTATTCAGTTTACTTTTAAGGGGTGTTTTTTGTTCAGGAGTCATCCTGAACTATTATTATCATTGTTTTTGAGCCATTAATCTAAATGTAAAAATTGAAAGGGAAAAATAAAGTCTTAGTGTTATTGTGAACACACTGTTAATATGGGCTGGTGAGATGGCTTAGCAGGTCATACTTCTTGTTATGAAGCCTAAGGACCTGAGTTGTATGCCTTCAACCTATGTGTTGAAAATAAAATGCCCCAAATGTCTTCTAACTTACACAATGCACCCTCATAGCACAATAGGTAAATATAAACAAATACACTAACAAATAATATTATATAATACTAGTATTATAAATAATGTAATAAATAATTTTAATATGGTGTAAAAATTATAGACATTGAAGGATGCTTGCAGATCACATATCTAGGGAAAAGTTTCTTTTTAAATCTGAGTTCAAAGACATATCTATTATAATCTCACCTTTGAAATATTAGTCACAATGCAACAATGGTAATTGTATTCCTTGTCCATTCTATGGCTTATAATATCCGTCGAATGTTTTCTGGTCAATATTTTCCTCTTCAATATTGTCTGTCTCTTCATGACTTACACCGAAAATTTCTAATCTGAATAGATTTTTCAACCTCATTGCTATGTATACTTAGAAGATAATTAAGGAATTGAATGTCCTTCTTGATATATGATGTCTGATTCACAGAAGAACTACATCACTGTGACTGACAATGGTATACACCTGAAACTTGTCCCTGAATATGGACTGTCCACTGGAAAGGCAGGTTCTGAAATGTAAACTCAGCCAGTAGAATTTTCAACAACCACTAGGTGGCAACAGAGTTACTAGCAAGTAATTTATGTAAGGCTACCAGACAGCAATTCTTCGTGTTTCACAGTTGATCTTAGCCAATTATACTTTTCAAATTCATTAAATCTGCTCCTAGAAGCTTTGCATTAGCAAAAAGGCAGCATTCTAGTTTTTCACTATTGATGTTGAGACGACCTTATATTCACATGGTGTGCATTCTCAGATACCATTTCATAATCGTAGAGCCCATGAACACTCATTATTATGAATTAACCATGTCATAAGATGTAAATCCAATCAAATTTAAGGTGCCCAACATGGGATCCCTTTAAGTCTCTTAAGGACTCGAACAAAAATCACCATTCCATTGCTTCTATTACCACTCCTTTAAGAAAGAAGAGACCTTTCCCAGTGTTCTGGGTAAGTACAAGTTCTCCAATAGTTAGTTAAAGGGCAATGCCACCCAAAAGCAAGGCTCCTCATGTTTTGGCCCATGATCTCTATCCACAGCTATTGCTGCTCTCACTCTTCTGCCTTTTCTTATAGAATTTACGTCTAAGGCCGAAATCCACTCACAAAGCTTTTTAAGGTGGCCCAGTTCTCTTTAGTCAGTTTTCACATGCATTGCCCTCCCATATCTAATTCAAAGGACAATTGTGAAATAACAAATACTTCCTGATGTAGTTGTCTCTATCTGGTTATTTTGTCTCCCAGAGGACAGCAGGCAAAGTCTAAAGATACCTACTAGTATCAGAATGTATGAATTAGGGTATCTGTCACTGTATCAGCTGGTTAGAGACCACATGTGCTTCTAATCATCACACAGTGAGCAAAACAGCCCTCTTTCTGACTTAAAAGAATTGTTTGAATTAAAGTATCAATAACCAATCCAAACCAAACCAAACCGAACCGAACCAAAAAGGTAAGTATTGCAAAGGTTGATAGGCTACCCTACTTTGAAGTGTGTATTTCAATTTGGAATGAAAAACACATACTAACCACATAAAGGGAGGTGATTCTGCATCAGTCAGACCCCTGGCTCTGTATGCTTCCTGCAAATTTCCAGACGCAAAGATGACAGACTCTGCAGGTTCTGTTTCTCACTTTTTACTGTCTTTGTCCCCCTTTTTATGAGCTTCACTTTCCCATCTGCATGGCAACAACACTGCATTGTCTAGTTTGAAGATTTCAAAGAGTCTGTTCACGCTTTAGAACTGGACCTTTCTAGAAGTATTAGAATGTTCTTAGCATTTTGACACATTTTCAAGGAAAAAGGGTCTCTAAAATTAGTTGCTTGCTGTAGAAAGCACGTTCTGTTCTTAGTCCCATTTGCATTCATTTAATAAACACTTTATAAATACAATGACCAGAAACATTACTTTTTAATGGCCACAGAAAAAACTTCCCTGTAAGTTCTCCCTTTAATTGCAACTATAAAGTAGATCAGAAAAATATGTAAATTTTAACCTTACTTCTCATTATGCTTTACATGGTTTGCACAAGGGCCATATTTGTATTCGTAGACAAAACGTGGGATATAGTCAGATGTAATAGCGATTACAAAAGCATTGGTGATCACAGCCAATATGCCAATTCCCTCGAGAATTCCAAGCCAGATACCTGGTAGGAGAAAGGTTAAAGTTAGTGAATGTAAGTGAAAAAGATGAAAGAACTCTGATTTATTTTATTTTATCAAGAATATTCTGTTTGTTTTGAGCCACATTTCTGTGCACCATTTACTTCTTTTAAGCAAAAAGGGTTATATTATATTACTGTGTGTGTGTGTGTGTATGTGTGTGTGTGTATGTGTGTGTGTGTGTGTGTGTGTTCACGTATTTCTATACCTGCAGAGAGCAGAAGAGAGCATCAGATTGCCATGTGAGCCACCCAGTGTTCATGATGAGCCCTAAACTCTGGTTCCTGGGAACAGCAATGATTGCTCTTAACAGATGAGCCACATCTTCAACCCCTCATTGGTTTTATATTATGTATCTCATACTCCAGATATTAGATATGTTGCATATACTATCTCAAAAAAGAAAAATTGAGCCTTACCAATGTCAGTTGCTCGGGCTGGCAGAGGCCTCCTCCACTGGGTTACAAATTTATATGCATCCAATCTGATTTCAATGATATTGTTTAACAAAGCCAAAAGAGGGGCCAGAGGAAAAGCAGCAACAAAGATGGTGGTAAAACCAAATTGCAAAACTGTAAGACAGAACATTAGGGAGTTATGAATATACATAATAAAATCTACATTAGATGAATTACCTTTAATAATACCTCTACCCAGTAAATACTCTTATTTTTACAGTTGAAGAAACTGTTCCTATGAGATAAGTAAATTTGTTATAGACAAGATGGCTAGAAAATTTAAAAAAACTCCTGCTGTATCTCAGATATGGGTATATTTAACATCTGCTTTCTCCCCCTGCCCCTAAACAATATGAGAAGAACGGGGAAGGAATTAAACAGAAAGGGAAAAGATATAAAAGGGGAAGGGGAGGGTAGAGGGGAGGAAAAAAACTATTACAAAGACAGGCAAAGAAGAGAATTTTCCTTAAGGTTCTGGCAGGGAACTAAAAGATCTCCAATATACTGCCCTGGCTTCTCTTTTTATAGACGAGGATACTGAAGGTCAGAAAACAAGGAAACAATTGGACTGGGAATCCTAATTTTCTTAATATAAATTAGCAACATTCCTACAGAAACTCAGACTGACTTTGAGAGTATGGAAAGGATGGATATGGGAAGAGTTTGGGGAAGGGGGGTAAATATGGCCAAATATATTTAATGAAATATTAAGGAATTAATAAAAATGTTATTTAAAAATAACATTGACTTTCTTTGAGGAGGATAGTATTTTTCTTAATAATAAGCTGATCCAGCTTTTTTATTTTTCATCAAGATATTTGTTCACTAGCCTGGCATGGCAATGCATGCTTATAATTCTAGCACTGAGGAAGGATACCAAGACAGGACAATTGTGATTTCAAGGCTAGCCTGAGTTATTCATCAAGTTTAAGATCAGTATTAACTGCACAGTGAGACTTTAACTAAAAAAGAATGTTGCTCAAAAGCCGGATGCTTCATTGTGAAAACAACTTCATTCTGACTAAATGTCATGGCTTCCTGACTGTAGAGTATGTGAGAGCATACAGGAAGTGTCTCGCAGCTTTGATTTTGCTAGGATAAAATTCACTTGTAATGCACTGGAGGAATGAATAACTCAACCATGAAGGCTAGTCTCACAACCAAAAATTCACTTGTATTTAAGAATAATCAGTGCAAAAGGAGAATATTGTCATTATTGCTGTTTTTCTCTTAAACTGAAGTTCATGTAAAGTAGAAAAA
This sequence comes from Phodopus roborovskii, assembly GCF_943737965.1. NCBI lineage: Eukaryota > Metazoa > Chordata > Mammalia > Rodentia > Cricetidae > Phodopus > Phodopus roborovskii. Next base: position 4,943,268 of record NW_026126417.1, on the reverse strand, counting down.
GCAATATCCAAGATGCCAAATGGTCCTGCAGAAAAGCCTCTCCTTACCCATTTCTAAGTACTCGTCCATTAGTCCGTGAATGTTCATGGGCTGAAGATTCCAGTCATTTTCCCATTGTGGTATGGAAGCATCTTGTATTCCTCTCTTGATTTTATGTCGTGACCACCAGTTTTGGATTAACCTGCATCAGAGAGCAGACCAAAGATGTGTGACCTGTTACTGAAGCAGCTGTGGAAAATGTATATTTTCCTAAGAAATAACAAATTTAGACTAATCTTTTGTAACATCATGTATTCTTGGAAGTGAAGATAGTCATGGTTTTAAATTTTCAATAAGTGAAAATTAAGTCTGAACTTTAAAAGGTTGTAAATCTTTAAAGTATAGTGTTAAGAAGATTTAGTGACAGTTACTAGATCCTCTAGATCTTATCATTTGTAACTCTCTAAGACTCTGCAAATATCTGGATATTTATATGGAATTCATTGCCGTGAAACTTAGCCATTTCTTGATACTGATTAAGGTAAATTCATTTCTCCCAACTCCACCTGTAAAAAATCCTATGTTGACTGTTGTCTTTAGGTCTGAGCCCTTCATTGCTCATACTCCATCAGTTTTTGGGCTGTTCATATGGATATAAATATAATTATGCTCTGCAATAAATATCAGGCAAACAAAGTTTCAAGAGTCCTAGGTTCTGGTCTCCATCCTGCCATGCATTGCATGTGGGATTTTTATTAAATCACAACTTCTTTGAGTTTATCAAGCTTGAACATTAATAACAATACTTTGCTACTAAAGTTAAGTAAAGTTGTCAGGCAGTGGATATGCTTACATGAGCCATTGCCTGAGGTCTGGAAAATAAGTGAAAATACTCTGCCTCTGGCCTGGGAATGGTCATGATACTATGAAGTCTAAAAATATCCTGGGAGGCAATGAGAAGGGCTTTTGGGTAACAAAATTCTTAAGACTTTGAGAAGATACTCTAGGATGTCATAAGTTTTCATAGCTCAATGAATAGTAACTAAAGCTCAATTTTAAGTAACTGGAGATTCAGAATCTCCTGGAAAAAGCAGTTCTCTGATGGGAGATGTCATTCTGTATATGTTTCTCATACTGGTTAATGAATAAAGCACTGTTGGCCAATAGGAAAGCTAGATAGGAGGGACTAGGAGACAAGGAGGAAAGGGGAAGTAGTAATGAAAGCCAAGATGGAGAGTCTGGAGAAAGCAGTATGCTGGCCGGCTCCCGGGTAAGAGAAATACATAGATCGGCAGAAATGGGTTAATACTTAAGACAGAGCTAGCTGATAAGAAACTCGTACCTGGCCAACAGAATTATACCAAATACAGAGTCTCAGCGTGTTATTTGGGGCTGGCGGGGCAGCGGGACCAGACCAGGCAGCAGGAGGAAAAACCGTACACCTTACAAATGGCACCCACGTGGCTAAAACTTTCACTTAAAATTTAACAAAAGCTTAAAAAAGGGGTTTAGAAACAAAAGAACAAAGACAATCAAGGTTTCTTGGTAATAGGATTTTTCTCGTTTGGACTCTGACTTCTGAGAGACAAGCAGATGTTTGCATGGCTCCTTTAAGGAAAATTTCCTGACTCACCATAAGTGGCAAAAAACTGCAAGGCTTTAAAAAAGCACTGCTAACAATTTATTGGTATGTATCAGAGCTGGCAATGGCAATGACCACATCTCCAAGCTGGCAACCTGCTGCTTGCTGCCTGTAGACCAAGGCAATGACCACAGCTCTCACTGCTGCCAGGAAAATAGCCGCTGCCATATTGGATAGACCGTGGCAGAAACAACAAAGACTTTCATTTTACCAATGTTGTTGTTTACCAGATAAAAGACTTGTGGCCAGAAAAAGATAAAGATTTACAGTAACGACAGATTCATATTAAAAAAAAAACCTCTAAAGTTTTACAATGTGTTTTAAAATATACATATACATTAAAAAAAATAAAATGGTTTTAAAGAGACAAAGAGGAACTGGGTGTGGTGGCACACAACTTTAATCCCAGCACTTGGGAGACAGAGGCAAGCAGATCTCTGTGATTTCAAAGTAAACTTGGTATGCAGAGTGAATTCTAGGACAGATAAGAGTTACACAGAAAAAACCTGTCTCAAAAAATAAAAAATAAAAAGTAAAAGAAACAGAGTAATAATAAAGCCAAATAAAGACAAAAAGCTCAGAGAGAATCTGGTTACTGTATGGTATTATATTGTCTTTGTATTGTTTGACTGCTGAGGAAACAACTGTTAAAACAAATGCTGCTGAGTTAATTCAATTTATATATTTTAAAATGCTTTGACTCCAAAATTTAAGTCTAAGGACAAGTTACTGGGGAAAAGGATTTCTATTTTTGTTTCCACAGAAAATAAAAAGCTGTGGATTCCTTCCGGACTAATGTGGTTTGAGCAAGCCAGACCCCCTGAAACAGCGTTCCTGGTGATCCAACATTCATAACAGCTTGGACAAAGCAGCCTTGCAGGATTTCTGCGTCTTCTTAGGATTCCCCCATGACAGCGCCCTTTACCAGCAGGAAGTAGTTTGGAAAGAACGACGCCCAAATTCCCAAATATTGTTATAAATGTTTGTTTTTATTTAAATGGGGTTGGTTATAAATGGGTAATGATCACAGCCAATTCTTTTTAAAGGTAAAAGGGGGATTATAGTATAGAAATGGATACTTTGTTTTGGAATGGATTTTCATTTACTGATACAATTTAAGGTCAATTTTATGATATGTATATTTCTCTTATTTAGGTATTGTGTTTTTATAGCTCATTTAGAAATGTAATGTATACTTTAATACAGATTATAGATAATTGCCTATGATAGTCAAAGCTTAGAATTAAGTTAGTTAGTTTTTCATGATACACAGAGATGTATTTAAAATATATAGGACTTCTTCAAACCTTTCAAAGACCTATAGTATATGGCATTTAAAATGGTTTAGGGTTTTCGTGACAATGAGACATAAATGCTCATGGTAACACCACTTGAGTCAGAAAGGAAGATGAAGATGGACATTGAAGAAATGTGTTATGGAATTTACTTCCAATATGTCAAGACTAGCCATTTGGACAAGATACTGCTCTTGTCTGGACTGTTTGATTTTATGCCGTATAAACTGGACATGCAGGACCCACAAAAAAGTGAGTGCTGATTCAAGATGGACATTGCTACAGCGTTCCTGCTTCATGGAAGAGTCTGCCAGACAGTCTGCAGGACACAGAGAAAAATGACTGACAAACTGCCAATACAAGAAGACAGTTTAAAGTTTCCTGCTTTGCTGAAGAGTCTGCCAGACACACTATGGCCTATGGGCTGAAGATGGAAGATTACAAAACAACTTCAGGTGACTGACAAAGTGAGTTGTCTCTGTCATTTCTAGAGTTTATAGACTATCCTTCTGTGGTCTTTGAAGGAGTTGAAGACAGATAGTTATGGTTATAGTTTTCCTTAGTATTAAAAATAAGTTACATAGATTTAGACACACAAAGATAGGATAGATGATGGAATATTTTCTTCAAATCTTGTGAAATGTTAATGGACTAAATAGTGTTAACTGTGATTCTTATTTGATAACTGTTATTTGATATATTCTGCTATGTTAAGGTTAAAACCCTTTTTATTTTAGACAAAAAAGGGGAGATGATGGGAGATGTCATTCTGTATATGTTTATCATACTAGTTAATGAATAAAGCACTGTTGGCCAATAGGAAAGCTAGCTATGAGGGACTAGGAGACAAGGAGGAAAGGGGAAGTAGTAATGAAAGCCAAGATGGAGAGTCTGGAGAAAGCAGTATGCTGGCCGGCTCCCCTGGTAAGAGAAATACATAGATCAGCAGAAATGGGTTAATACTTAAGACAGAACTATCCGATAAGAAACTAGTACCTGGCCAACAGAATTATACCAAATACAGAGTCTCAGCATGTTATTTGGGGCTTGTGTGGTGGCAGGACCAGACCAGGCAGCAGGAGGAAAAACCGTATACCTTACAGTTCTCTAGCCAACATCCTATGGAGGTCACTCTTGGAATCTCACAAAGATGCTAACAGGGAGGCAGGTTAGAACTGACACAGCTCTGCTTATTTGAACTTTATTTTCATTGATTTTTCTTAAGATTTTAATTGATTGGAGAATTGTGGTTTAAAATTTGAAAGCCACTGCTTTGGTGATCCATTTAGTCCTGCTAAGTTTTCACCTTACAAGACCTTTGCATAAATTTTTTTGAAAACACATGTGAAATACCTCTTGTTACTTTCCCCCAGTTTTTAGCATGCATGATCCAGGCTTATTATCTGAGTAAGATCATGGTTTAAATGAGTATCAGACATGAACAATGAAAACAGTGGACCACATATGATGGCAATGCAAAGGACCCTTATCATTCTATAAAGGCTGGCTGCAATTCTCCCCTGCTGGGACTTCGGAAGTGCTCACGGCAGACACACTCTTATGCCACACATTTGATGTCAAGTTCCTATACCTCCCATCCAATACATTTTTTTTTTGAGACAGTGTTTCTCTGTGTAGCCTTGGCTGTCCTGGAACTGACTCTGTAGACCAGGCTGGCCTTGAGCTCATAGAGATCTTCCTGCCCCTGCCTCCCAAGTGCTGGGATTAAAGTCATGTGCCACCACCTCCTGGTTCATTCCATACATTTTAAAGTGATAAGCAAAGGAGAAGAAATGTGTGAGTGACTCTAGCCCATCTATCTTCATATAAGCTTTATTTAAAAGAGATTTCATTGAATCTGTTATATAACCTATATGTATACATATATCATATAGAAATCATATGTAATATATATAAATACATGTTATATATATGTATATATATATATATCATTTCTATATAATATAAACTCTTTCAAAGTATTTTGTTATTAAAATTATATTGGGTCATTTTATTTAGTCTTTGCAAATCTCTTCTTTCACAAGTCAAAGAAAAAGAACCTCATAAACTCTACTGACTTAAACTCTAAAATAAAATTAGCAAGGAACAGAGAAAGAATTCAGACCAAAAATAGAAAGCTCTGAGTCCATGTACTAAATCTCCCCAATGTTTAACCACCAATACTCAGCATGCTGCTGTGTTAATATGATTTCTCCACTACTAGGTCAGAAATGTCATTTATAGGAAGACATGAATAAAAGAATGAAAGTAAAATTTGATGAGTGACCCTGTTTATTTCATTAATTTATACATAAATCTATTTATATACCCAATCAGTTAATCAATTTCCCCATCATATGAAAATGTCCTCACAGGATATTATCACATAACATTGCTTCTAATGAATTTTTTTTATAGAGGAGAGATGAGGAAGGCATCATAAAAGGACTGTCAAACATTGTTCTGTCCAACAATTTTTTGCTTGAACGTACCATTTTGGAAGGAAAGTAAACTATTTTTTTTAACATTAATGCCATCACTTTATATCTGTTGGTAAGTCAAAGACACCAGAAAATTGTTTGTATTTTCAAAATTTCTGTCTTACTAATGTTTTAAAAATAGTTAACAAGCTGAACTAGTATTCTATGTACATTAGTTCCTTTAATCCCAGCAGCTGGTCCTGAAGTTCATCACACTATTTATCTTTTCTCAAAGATATGAAAATTTTGAGACTCAGAAAGCCTAAACTTACAGGCAATCACACATTTAGCAAGGAGCAGAGTGGGAGCTGACCGATCATCCCACTGCTCATGAACCCTGAATTATAACTATATATAAGACATGTCTAAAGATAGCATGCTCACGGATATCCCAGCTCCATGAAGTTGTTCCATATTTGCTTCAAAAACATGATGACTCCCATCTGGAGGCAGAGGTCTATCAGGCAGCCACTAGGATGACACTAAAATAGAACAGTGAGAGCCATAAGGGTTCTGCTTCTTCCCCTGCATCCCAAGCTGGTTTAAATACCTCCAATTTTAAATTGCAAAGTAAACTTTACATCTGGGTCCCATTTTCTCATGTAAAAAAAAAAGGAAGCAGGTACAATGACAGTGTTAGTAATTATGGTGAAATTTGGGTAAGCTTTTAGTGAGTACTTTGTCTCCCACTGTCAATCATGATCACATATAACGAATGTAAACAAATGTTCTACATCCATAAATAATATGTATTAGAAAGATAGTCTGATACGGTGTTTATGATTTTGTTTCTAGGCTCTTTCCATTTTTAAATAATTTTAGATTTTCTGAAAAAAAATCAGACATTTTAGTAAGTTCCCATTGAGCTCAAAGCTAAGAAACTAACAACAGTGAGCTGCAATTCAATAACCTGCAGTCATGATTGTTGTTTTATTCCTCCCCTCCAAGACTGTTGAACAAAACAACATGCATACTGCATTGTATGGCTTTCATGTGTCCCCATTTTCTCTTTCAGAGAGCATTTTTATAACTTCAAGAAGTTTTGAAAATTACTGGACCATGAAGTTCTTCTTATCTGGGTTTTTATGAAGATCTTTTTTTTCTCTGTGCTAAGTTTTTGTTGTTTAGATTTTCAATAAGTTGGTGTTAAACATACACAAAACACACACACAAGCACACAAAAATGTCACTTAAGTGAATATGTGCTGCTTGAAACTGCACTATAAAAGCAATTTGGGTGGAAAATGTGGGTCTGGATCTTTAGAAATTGGATCATGTCCTGTTTGTAAGGATGAGTGTCCCTATGACTTTGATCATAGTTTCTATTTCTGTCAAATTGGTACTAGTGGGACTTCAAAAGGAATGAATAATTAAGACATAAAAGAGCCTGAGTTTTCCGTTCCAGCCCAGTAGCTCAACAATCTGAGCCAGAGTAGGTTTGCCCATGGCCATACTCATGGCACAGCAGGGTCCAGATTTGGTTATCCTAGGTCACCTTTTACTACTAGCATGAAATATGGCCCCTGACTTCTTCTTCACTTTATACCATAAGTGTGTTCTGTAGAATGTGTGAAGCTGAAACACTAAGAGATGGAACAATCACAGATCAACAAGATGGTTCTTTATTTGTGCAGAGAGTCTTGGTGGCGACTTGCTTGGAGTCTGAGAAAAGAATACACTGGTTTCCTTTGCAAAATGCATCACTCTAAGGATAATTCTAGTTACTAAATATGTCAGTTGCCTTGGAGAGCAGGCTTGGATCACATGCACTTTTATAAATGTATAGGAGAAAGAAAACAATGAGAGATATATGATGGAATCTTTCCTGTAAAGGTCAAAGTTAAAAGGCAAATCAACAACAAATTTGTCAAAATTGAGCCTGGAAGAATTTGTAATTTATAAGTCTCTTTATCTTTCTTAAAGAGAACAATAAGGAACATTGGGTCTTGTTAGTTTGTTAAATTCTCATAGTGATGGTCTTGAGCTAAAGACAGTCATTAAATACTCTAAACTTCATTTGCTAAAACATCTCATAATTGAGATGTATATAAATGGTCATGGATGTTGTGTAAAAGCAAAGTTCAGTGATTTCATCTATTTTCACATTCTTGGTGAGAATATGTGTAGTACGAAGAAGTCTGAGTGTCCATTAGTCACTATACCTACTTAGAGGAAGCTGGGACTAGACAGGACTGTCAGACTTCATGATCCCTCACTTCACCTACTTTAGAACATTTACTCTAAAGACAACTCACTCTATGAGCCAGTAATTGGTCATCTCAGCAAAATGCATGCCCATGGCTATTCTCACATTCCATTCCAATAGTGACTGGAAGTATCGTCCAAGGCAAGACTTTGAAGGTATGCTGATTTTATTTGAATCATAGTCTCATCAGCTTTGTGACTTTTTGCAAATTATAAAACTTCTGTTTTTTTGTTCTCTTATCTATAAAATTAATATAATAATAACATTGTTATGAGGATTTAATGCAATTGTATAAAAAGAGAACTCAGTAACAAATGCTAGAATAGTCCAACACCTAGTAAGTGCTTGATAAATGTCAGTAATTTAGAAAAATTTGATAATAAATTTATGTGATGTTTTTGTGAGGTATCACATAACTATAGTGAGGGTCAAAAATCTAACATAGCCACTTCATAAAAGTCCTGACAAATTGTATTATTTTTTCATTCATTATACTGATTCCTATCAATTGTGCCTCTTATTTGAAATACATAATTAAATTTAATTTAAATTTCACAAATGAGAATACTGTGCTACTTCTTCCTGTTACAAGTTCAAAATAAAGGAGCTGAGATTAACAGGTAAGATCTTCCTCTGGATGGGAAATTGTAGCACAGAGACTATTATGAACCCTAGAACAAAACATTTGTTCATTTATGATTATATCCTCTTCTTTATGATCTTTAATGCAATCAAATATATCAATGATACTGTCCTTTAAGAGTCTCCATCAGAGGCCTGCTGTAGAGCCTGTCTGTGCGCGTACGTGCTTCTTCTATGAAGGATTGCAGAGTCGATACTTATCCTTAATTTTCATAGTTTCTTCATAATTGGAGATTTCTAAGGTGTGTCATAAATTACAATGCTAATTTTATTTTTGCCTAGAACATACAGTCCTTCGTGAGTAAATATAGTCACCACATATCTCATCTATAATAGAAAATTTGTAGGAGAATTATGAGACATTTTTCTGATGCTAGTATTATAATTATTTTTCTGGAGTTTTCAAGGCTTAATCAGAATTTTCCACAATTTCATAATTAAGATATAATATACATTTGAACAATATTAATGGGAGTGATAGCTCCTACAAGTGCTATAATCTATGTGGCTACAATCACTCTGTTCTTACCTTAGGTTTCCTAACTAATCCAATCAAGCCCTTTTGATAGAAGTAAGCCTTAAGTTACTAAGTGGATGACCAGGGTGACCAGGCTTTTGTTGGATGTGGGCATAATCCTGGCCATAAACAACAACAAAAATAAATTAACAGATATATGGATAAAAGTAATAAATAAAATTGAAAATAAAATTGAGACTTCCAGGCAATCTCAGGATTATAAATGGTCATAGTGTTTCCCTCTACTTTACACCCCCAAGTCTTACTTTGTAAAAATCTATGTAGGTTTAGGTTCATTATACACTCAGTGTTTGCCTCCAATTTGTCCTCTCAATTTTTTAGCTTCTCAAGTGTTGGGCCTATAGGAATGTATCATGACACTCAGCTATACAACTATAGCTATAGAATTCTAACAGTGATAAATTTAGCAATAATTTGTGACAATCTTCCCATAGTCTAGGGTTGTGATTATTGAGTTTTTTAAATTAACTCTTATCTATAAATAACTTGGCAGTATAATTATTACTACTGCCAATTTAGCATGGAGAAACAGATAGTCGTGAATGATGAGTTAATTACAAGGGTAATTAACATTTAAGCTCAGCTTTTTTCTTTTCTTTTTTATTGTAAAGCATGTATTCTGAGGAAGTTTTAGGCTTCATTCATGTACACAGACATTTATTTTCTAGAACAGTCTGAAAAGAACATAAATGGGTCCTCCCTGTGAGTTTGAGGAGAGTGGAGAGTTTTTGTTTTGTTTGTTTTTGTTCTTTAGAGAGAGACTGAAACTATTTCTCCCTTCATTTTTCTTTTGTAATCTTTCCTTAACTCTTTCTATATTACAACCCCATACTGAAGACACCATCTATTCATTGGATTTTTATAATGCAATCATGAAAGTCATTTTGTTTGAGAGAAGGAACAAAATTCTGATCAGGAGAACAGAGACCAGACTAAGACACAATTATAAATATAGGCTTCAGCAAACCTAGAGCCTACATTTGCTCTTAAATATGCAGCCTCTATTTGGTAGAAAAATATGTGATCATTCTTTATGTAAAAGTATGATTTTAATCTGTAAATTATCACCATATTAGAAAATAACATTAATTCAGGGGACCAGGATTTATCCCAGTACTTAAACTGGCTTTTTGGAGCCCATTCTCTTTGGAGGGATAACTTGCTCAGCCTAGATATAGGGGTCAGGGCCTTGGTCCTCCTCAAAGTGATATGTCAGACTTCCTTGACTCTCCAAGGGAAGTCTTACCCTCTTTGAGGAGTGGATGGGGAGTGGGGTAGGGTGGGTGGAAGGTGGAGAGAGTAGGAGGTGGGTGGGAACTGGGACTGGTATGTAAGATAAGAATATATTGTTTTAAGATTAAAAAGATATAAAAAAGAAAATAACTAATAAAATTGGGTTTTTCTTATATTCCTAGAATTAAGAACAAATTTTGTAGTATAATATCAATAAATCTAATAAGGAAAGTGTCAATTAAGCTAGGCATAATGGTTCACTAGTATGATCCCATCACTTGGGGCGCAGAGGCAAGAGGGCCAGAATTCTAGGTCTTCATCAGGTACATAACTAGTTCAAAGCATTATGGGCTACATGAGACTCTTTCATTAAATCAAACAAACAAACAAACAAACAAACAAAAAAAGAGCCAACAACAAGAACAAAACAATCTCTCATTTTCATTAGATAAATGGTAACTATTTTTTTTCTAAAATAAGCCATTAAGGAAAAAACTAAAAGAGAATTATTGAGAAAATCTGTGATATGAGATTCAAATTGTATTTGTTTATGCATTAATAAGCAAAAGAAGAATATTATAAAAGTGGACAGGAAGAGCACACACAGGAAAATATAACTATAGACAAAAAAAAATATTAGTTTTCAATTCCCTTGCCACCGAAGGAACCAAAATCAAAGGGCAACATCCCTTCACAAGGTAGAATCTTTTCAAATGCTTATGTTTGCCAAAGTGTGATAAAGAGACTCTATACTGCAGGAAATGCTGAAGGACCATTTCCCAGCCTCAGTGAAGACCCGTGAGGTGCAGTGAACCTACCGCTTCATCTTGTTTCTCTAGGTTATATGTATTGTAAATTAACAAAGAAATGTGGACTTTTAGCATCTGTGTACACATGCTTATAAATGGCTATTTCATGTTTTCTTTTTAGACTGAATTTTCATTTCATCAAAGGAAACCTAACATATTTACATCTGGAAATTCACTCAATAGATGGTAATACTTTCCAAAATGAGTAAACTTAATGGAATTATATTCTTGGAGCTTATAAACAGAAAAGAAACAAGCAAACATGATTTTAAAAAGTAATAAGGGAAAAGGCCAGAATATTGGTGCTTAATTTTAAAAGCATCATTCTTTTTAATATAAATGTAGCTGCTATCATTTGGAACACAAAAATCTCTTCCAACGTTTTCCTCTAACTCTCTTGGACATCTTCCCTCCTCAGCCCATTACCTCCCACAGTCACTGGCCTGTATCCATATCCATCCACACACCCACTCTCATGGGGTTACTTACTTCCTCCAGTCTCCATCGCTCAAAGAGTTTATTGTATTTTCCTGGGTGGCCTACGAATCTGTAAAGGGTATTTGAATTCATTAGCAATTAAGTGAAGTTCACCTGCTGACACATCACACAGAGTGCTTGTGTGGGTAGACATAATTGTTCACTGGTGCAATTTGTCCCATACAATTGATATTTGCTATGCTTAAACAACATCAAAGTAACTGACTTTAAGAGCAAGAAAGTGATGCATGAACTCAGTACCAGTGAGTAGAGAAAGTGTAGATACATCAAGCTGGTGATATTTAATACTTTGTTCCATGTAGAATTTTAATAATGTGTGGGCCAGATTAATGAATATCATCATAGCATACTGAATGGTTTTGTTCAAAATGTTTCTGATTTCTGAGTGTTCCCATGGCACCATGTGGATGAAGGGTTAACCAAATAGCAAACTGTGCTCCTTAATATTTTACATTTTATTTTCTCAAATTTTAGATCAAAGAAGGAAAAGTAAAAATCTTGGTTTACACATCAAGAAATCATAGCTATTTTTCTCTAAACAAAATAATTAGTAATAATTAGATGATAATTTGTAGGTGGTATTTTCTCTGTGTCTCTGTCTCTCTCTCTCTCTTGTGTGTGTGTGTGTGTGTGTGTGTGTGTGTGTGTGTGTGTGTGGTAGTAGCTGTCAGAGATTACATAAGTAAGAAAGAATACATGTAAAATCTATTACATAATATTCTTTTGTTTTGTTTTTGGTTTTTTGAGACAGAGTTTCTCTGTGGCTTTGGAGCCTATCCTGGATCTACCTCTTGTAGATCAGGTTGGTCTCAAACTCTGCCTCCTGAGTGCTGGGATTAAAGCACGTGCCACCTGGCCTATTACATAATAGTCTAAGGTAGAGTTTAAGAATTCTCCACTTCTGTTACCTAATTGGCAGTTGAGATGTTTCTGCTTTGTTTTCTTCCTGGTAATGACAGGATATTTAAAGTTAACTCACCTTCCCAAAAAAAATGCAATATAGAAGATAGAACTGTTCAGATTGACAAATTGGAAAAGGAACATCTTCAAGGCAAAGCTGTTTTCCCATTCTGATTCTGTTCGAGGATATTCTATAAGAAACAGAAACTATTGACATATATGAAGTGGACAAAAAAAACTCAGTGTTTCATCATTAACACTTTTCAGTCTTGCAATGAAAAGCAAAAGAGAACATATAGGTTACAAAACAAATAATCATAAGCCATTATAGGAAGAGTAAGGTGTGGAAAAATCCATTTGGGTCAATAAAAGTTCCATATAGGTTACATTTTGAATGAAAAAATGTCTAGACTGCTAAGACTTAATTGGGTAAATCATTCTGAGAAATGAGGTGGATTCAACATGTGCTATTCCATTTTTTATATATTCTGAGCAAGATTACAGTTTTTCTGTCATGAAGATTTCTCAGGATAGATCTTTATACTAATCCCCTGTGGATTATTTCTTCAAGTATCTACATAAGACCTGATACAATTGCCTCTGATGTTGACTTTGAACTTGAGCAATGTACCGCAATCTTACCAACATGAAACTAGAAAGATGAAATAAAGGAGCATAAGAGCTTCTACATGTGTGTCTTGTCTCACAAGCTAGAAGTCATGTAAGAAATGCTATTTTACTATTACAGACAAGCTCAAGACAGACATCCAAGACTGGACATGGAGAGAGATGAAGTCAATGGAAGAGATTAGCCATCCCAAAAACCCAACATGAGGTTTAGCATGTGAGTGAAGAGACCATTGTTAACATCTCTATATCAAGAGCAGGAAAACTGCCTAGCAAGTTAATCTGGTTATAGTTCCTTATAAACCAAAGAAAATATTATCCTGTGCTACTAAGTTTGGAATAAGATGCCATGAATCAATAAGTATAGCAAGAAGAGCTTACTTTAATAATAACAGTTTCTCATATTAACTCAGGTTCTCTACTATAAGTAACAAAACAATAATTTTATAACACGTTTCATGAAAAAATTATGGCTCTTTTTCAATGATCATTTAACTTGGAGAGGAAAGTGAATTCTAAACTTTGGAATATAATATTGTTTTCTAGAATAATGCATTATGGCCCAATTATTTCTTAGCTTTACCTTAATGCATCTAGATGCTGATAATAAACTAGCTACTGCTGATAAGCAAGGTATTTGCATCATCACCAGTCACAAATGAGGTTAATTAAAATGTTAATTTACTTTAAAATTATATTTCGTGTGCCTTAGATGGTTTCTGAGTTTTAAGATGGTAATGATATGACTCAGTTTGACTTCTGATGAAGCCTATACTTTCACGACTTGGCCAACTTTGTTTCCCAGAATCTGGATTTGTGTAATCAAGGGCACTCATTATCATGGTAATTGTTTATTTTTTTGTAAACAGCTGACAATCATCTTGATACAATTCTCAGTAACCAAAACCCTAAAATAAAAAAGTGAAATAAATCCCATTTTGGAGTAATGGATATTTATTCCCATCTTTACAAAGTGTGAACTGAAACTTTGAACCTTTTTTGTTGTTGTTGTTGTTGCTTCTGAAAATAAAATATTTGGAAAAGTCCAAGAAACAAAACCAAAAACATCCTGTCTCTTTGGTAAATAGCATCTAACATCTAATCTGAAATATATATTAGCTTAGACAAAGAATATAAGAAATAAGTACATGCAAACATACAGTCTGATTTTATTACACAAAGAAATGTCAAATTAGCCATCATTATTAATTGTGAACTATGGATCAACAGAAACTATGCCATCATTGGGATTTCATATGTGAAAAATTTCAAATACTAAGTTAAAATTTTACATTATTGCCACTTAGAACAAATAGCTACTCTTTTACCTATTAATTATATCACCTCCCCCCACATACTCTTGGCCATCTTTCTTGTAAATTCCTCTCTTCTAGAGATAGAATATCTTATCAACATAGGTATCAGGGAAGGAAGAGAGCTCTCAAACAATTTATAAAAAAGTTTTTGATAATTCAGTTCAAGTTCTTTATTATCCAACCGTGAAAGAGAAACAGATAAGTCACACTTAAGGCACACTCTGCAGTGTGTTGGACAGTTCGTCTGCAATGATGAAATGGGAAGTATTACTCAAAAATTTCAAGTACAAAAACACATTTTAAAAAAATCACTAAGAAGAAAAGAACCAAGTCTAGCATACGCTTTTAATTCCAGTACCTGGAGGCAGGACCAGGTAGATATTTGTGAGTTTAAGGCCAAACTGATTTACATAGGCAGGCAATGCTAGATAGTGAGACCCTATCCCAAAAACAAAACAAAACAAAACCCTAAATAAACAAAAACACTTTACCAGTGTTTCTCTCCTAGTTGTAGTCATTGGCAAGACAGAATCTTGGAATATAGCTTTTGTTCATTTTGAAGGAAAAAAATCTATTATTATAAAACTGTTTAAGAAATAAACCTTGGACTGGAGAGATTGTTCAGTCATTAAAGGCTATTCTCGCAACCAAAATGTCAGAAAATGAAATTCTCTCCTTCACATTCTTTCTTTTGCCTTTCTTTTTCTTTCCTTTTTTTCTTTAAGTATTTGCAATATATGTGTATTCAGGTGGATCCTTTCTTAATCCCCACAAACTAAATATTCAAATAGGTATTAATATGGAAGCATAAAAACTAATGAGACTAGGACAAAGAAGCCAAAAGATGGGAGAAGTCTCTTCCTAGGAAGTGAAAACTAATTGGAATCAAATAATGAACTACATTAGCCGAGGTTGAAATCAAAATCTGAGCATGGAGCTACTGATTGAAAAATGGCAATTCCTGAAAAGAGTGCTGAGACATGTTTATTAGTTCACAGAGAGGTAGAAGTAGCAGAAGTACTATAAAGTACAAATAAAGATATGACTTGGAAGACCCTATGGGAGATACTGTATATATACACACACACACACACACACCCACACACACACACACACACACACACACACACATATATATATAGTTATTGTATGTGTATTCTGAAAGCCATAGCTATTTTTCAGAGTCAGCAGACAATAAGGTGGGCCAAACAGATGTAAACATGTCTCTGAATGGAAATTGCCAAATCTGAGACCCTATCTAAAATTCTAACAGTTGGGATTGTTTCAGCATAGCACAGAATCTTTTCCATTCTATAGGGCTGGTAACCAATACACAATGCGAACACAAGGTGTCCTACATGCATTGTTTTTGTTTTGTTGTGTTGTGCTTATTGTCAAACCAGACACCTTAGTTCAATTCCTAGAGACCACATTGTAGGAGCCAAAAACTGAGTGTGAAAGGAGTTTTCAGACATGCACACATGCACTAAACAAATGTAGGCAAAACTTCAAGTGACTGAGAGTTATTATTTACCCAGTACTTCAGAAAAGTCTTCTACAAAAGACATCAAAACATAGAGATAAAAGGAAGAAACATATAGAAATGAAACTTAATATCCTCCAAAAGGAAGTAGACTTCCTAGAGGTTAACTGATTTTTTTTTTCTTCAGGACTTGTGGGTCAAAACTAATATATGTCACAATAATACTAAATGACATTCTTAGAAAATACTATCCTCACCATGTGGTAGTGCATGCCTTTAATCCCTACACCTGAAAGCAGAAGCAGGCAGATCTTTAAAATTCCTGGCCAGCTTGTTTGTTTTGGATTTGTTGTTGTCAGTGGAATTGTGAGCAGATTTGCTCCACTTTTTCTTTTGGGTTCTGGTAAAGAGGGACTATCTATTGTGTATGTTTTCATGAGTGTAGTTAATTTCCTTGGGTTGGAGTTTTCCTTCCAGAACTTTGTGTAGGGCTGGATTTGTGTATATGTAATGTGTAAATCTGGTTTTGTTATGGAATATCTTGTTTTCTCCATCTATAGTAATTGAGAGTTTTGCTGGGTGTAGTAGTCTGGGCTGGTATCCATAGACTCTTAGTGTTTGTAGATCATCTATTCAGGACCGTCTGACCTTGAGAGTTTCCAAGGAGAAATCAGGTGTAATTTTGATAGATCTGCCTTTATATGTTACCTTATGTTACATTGCCTTTTTTCATTTGTTGCTCTTAATATTTCTTTATTCTGTATGTTTAGTGTTTTGATTATTATGTGACGAGGGGTCTTTTTTTTTCTTTTTTGGTCCATTCTATTTTGTGTTTGGTATGCTTCTTGTACTTTCATAAGCATGCCCCTCTTCAGGTTGGGAAAGTTTTCTTCAATGATTTTGTTGAATATGTTTTTTGTACCTTTGAGCTGGGCTTCTTTCCTTTTTCTATACATATTATTCTTAGATTTGGCCTTTTCACGGTGTCCCACATTTCCTGGATATTTTATGTTAAGGATAGGTAGGATTTAAGATTTTTCTTTGGTCGATGAATCTATTTACTCTAGTTTATCTTAAGCACCTGAGATTCTTCGATCTCTTGTATTCTGTTGGTTATACTTGCATCTGTAATTCCTGATCATTTACCCAGTTTTTCTATTTCCAGCATTCCCTCACTTTGTGTTTGTGTTTTCTTTATTGTCTCTACTTGAACTAACTTTTGAATTGTTTCCTTCACCTCTTTGATTGTTTTATTGATTTTTCTTGGTTTTCCTTGCATTGGTTTTTTTTTTTTTTTTTTTTTTTTTTTTTTTTGCTTTGTCTTTTCCTCTATTCCTCTATTTCTTCCAATTTTTTGTTTGTTTGTTTTTTCTTCCATTTCTTTAAGGGATTTTCTCATATCATCTCTGAGTGACTTTATCATTTTCATGAAGTTGTTTTTTAGGTCATTCTCTTCTGCTTCATCTGCTTTGGTGTGTATAGATCTAGTTGATGTAGAGTCCCTAGATTCTGGTGTTGTCATATTGGTCTTTCTATTGTTGAATGTTTTTCTTGTACTGCTGTCTTCCTATCACTTCTTCCAGTGGGTGCAGGTGGGGTCTCTCTCCTCTCCTGGTGGTTGTAAGTGGGTCATGACTTCGATGTCAGTATCACTGGATGATTGTAGCTCTCCTGGAGGTCTCTCAAGCAGAGGGCACAGCAGGGAAAAGGATGCAGGGAGGACAGGCTCCAGATGTTCCCACTTCTCAGGGCAAGACCATTCAAGCAGATAGCATAGGGGTAGTCAAGATGCAGAGCCGACTCTGGAAGTTCCAAGAATAGGATTGAGGTGGGGGTTGCACATGAGCTGGCCCCAGACTCACCTAGAACAAAGGGTGAAGGGGAACCAAGGGTCAGGTGGGGTCCTGGTTGGCGGGGCTGGTCCACTATAAGGAGAGCCAACCCAGGAAGTTCCAAGGAGAGGGTTGGGGTGTTGGACCAGCTGCCGAAACACTCACTCCAAACAGAGGGCCCAACAGGGCCAAGGATGAGGGAAGGCAGGCTCCTGATGGTCTGGCATGCTAGGGCAGGACCACTCAAGCAGCAAAAGTCTATTATTTTTTTAATTGTAATGTGGATCCGATTTTAGCTTCTTTGCCTTTATCCATGTATACTCTCATCTAGATATATTCAATAGTTAGATGTTAGGATTCAAAAATGAGAGAGGATATAACAATTGTCTTTCTGAGCCTATATTATCCCAATATGAATTCTAGGTTCAGCTAGTTTTATTTCCTGAAATTTTATTTTTCTTCATGTTTGAATAAAATCTTATTGTAAGTGCTTTATTTTCATAATCCACTTATTTGTTAATGGACATCTATAATTACATTTTACTTTCTGTATGAAAATAGCAATTATAAACAGAGATGTATAACTATCTTTCTAAAAATGTACAGTCCTGTAAGTATAAGCCCAGAAGTGATATTAGTGGAATATTTTTTGAAATCCTAAACATAATTCCAGAATAGATGCACTTGTCTATATATATTCCAAGGAAGAGTGGAAATTTTCTTATTTTTCACATACTTGCCAAAAATACACATTGGAAAAAAAAGACCACATATTTAACAAGCAGTGCTGATATAATTGGATTTTTGCATGTGGTATAATGCAAACAGATCCATATCTGTCACCCTGCAAAAAACTCAACTTCAATGGATCAGAAACCTAAACATAAAACCAGGTTCATTGAATCTGACAGAAGATAAAGTGGGGAGTTGTCTTGAATTCGCTGACACGGGAGATGACTTTCTGATATAATGTCATTAACTCAGGCACTAATCAGTATGGCAGTTCATCAGGAAAATGGGAATCAGTCTACCACAAGATCCAGCAATTCCACTCTTAGACATATACCCAAAGATGCACATTCTTGCAACAAATACATCTGTTCAACTATATTCATAGCAGCATTATTTCTAATAGCCAGAAACTGGACTGAAGAATGGATAAAAAAAAAAATGTGGTGGTACATTTACACAATGGAGGACTACTCAGCAGGGGAAAACAAACAAATAAACAATCAACAAAAAAAACAATGGAATCTTGAAATTCACAAGCAAATAGATGGAACTAGAAGAAATTATCCCAAGTGAGGTAACCCAGGAACTTGTTATGTACTCACTCATATATGGATTTTACATTTAGAACAAAAGATCAACTGCCTACAATCCACACTGCCAGAGAATTAGGATACAAGGAGGACCCTAAGGGAGACATGTATGGTCTATCACAGAAGGGTCTCTCACAGAAAGATCTCCTCAGCAAATTGGTAGAAGGCAGATGAGGAGAGGAGAAGATGTTAGGAGATAGAGAAAGGAAGAAGAGGAGGGGAGAGGAGAACATGAGAGAACATGAAAATTGAGTCAGGGGAAGAACAGAAAAGAACATGAAAAGAGATACCATAATAGAGGGGACATTATAGGTTTAAAGAAAAATATCAAACTAGGGAAATGTCCAGAGACCTACAAGGATGACCCCAACTAACAATCTAAGCAGTAATGGAGAGGCGACTTTAATGGCCATTTCTTGATAATGAGATTGATGACTACCTCATATGCCATCCTAGAGCCATCATCCAGTAGATGATGGAAGCAGAGGCAGACACCCACAGCTGAACACTGAGCTGAACTCCTGGAATCAAGTTGCAGAAAGGAAGAAGTAGTAATAAAAGGGGTCAACACCAGTCTGGAGAAACCCGCAGAAGCTGCTGACTTGAACATGGGGGAGCTCATGGACCCCAGATTGATTAATGGGAAACCAGCATAAGACTGACCCAGACCCTCTGAATGTGGGTCTCAGTTAGGAGGCCTTGGAAATCTGTGGTATATCTGACAATGGAACCAAGATGTATCCCTAGTTCAGGAACAGACTCCAAGAGCCCATTCACAATAGAGGAATATCCCTTAGCCTAGAGACATGGAGGAGGGCCTAGGCTCCCACTCCAAATTACTTGACAGGGTTTGATGATCCCTCATTGAAGGCCCCACCCTCCCTGGGAATTGATGTGGGATGGGATGAGGGTTCAGTAAGGGGCATGGGAGGATGAGTGGTAGATGGAACTGGGATCGATATGTAAAATAACACAAATATTAAAAATATAAAAAATGTTCTGAAAAAAAGAAGCAAAGCTATTTTCACTACCTTCTACCTAACTAGAAAATGATGTAGAACACATATTTCAACTCATGCATTCTCACTCCAGAGCCTAAACTCTGCTTGATGGAAGGAAAGAATCAAATCGTTTCCTTCAAGTTTTCCACTCACCTCCATACACAGGTTTAAGTGTGTTTGTGACACCCCCACATACACACACACACACACACATCACATACACATGGAGCTGGGTGAAGAACTGAGAAATCTGGGGAAAAAATTTCCAAGTAATGATAAATAAGTATCCTAGCTACCTAATGAATACTTTCTGATGACATACATTGCCTCTTTGTGCTGTCTAATGTAGATCAATTTCCAGCCGCACCTCTCTGTAGTTAATTTGCACATCTTTGTTTAACTGAAGACATAAAAATGATAGAACACACAAAACTATGTGCACATAGTTATTCAGTCATTACAAGCAAAATAAAGGAAATGAACTTACCTAAGTTAGTGAGGAGGTACGCAATTTTTTTCATAAGCCTGCAAAGGAGTATACAGATAAATATTCTATTTTATATAGTGCTAGAATTTACCTTCTTCAAAGAAGTATTTAAAGTGTGTCTATGAAAGGACACATTTTTAGCAAAGGAAACATATTTATTAACACACACACACTATGTAGTGTGTGTGAATACACACAAAATTGCTGAACTATGAATGAGCTTAGAAACATGTATATGTATACATGTGGACACCTTATTACCTGCAAAATAAATCTTTTCGACCATCTTTATTTACATTGAATACTTGCCCCCTAAACTAAGAGAAAAATTGCCAAAATTCATTCAGTTAGCTAATTGCTGAGATAGGACTTAAATCTGTCTCCCACTCCAACCTTAGGGGATCTGATACCTTCTTCTGGCATGATCAGGTGCCCATACACATGTGTCATACACATACCCAGACACATGTATATATACTTAAAGTAAATTAGGACAAAAAACAATAGCCATACCAAAATATTAAAAATTCAAGAAATGTATCTAAATACTTAAAGAATTTTCCATATTCTCTGACTACTCTTTCAATAAAACTATTGCTATTTCATATTAGCCATGATCTGAATGTACCTCTTTTTAAGTCCAAGACCCTCTTGAGACAGAGTATATTAAGTAAACATTCTTCTCTCTCTCGTGCAGCAGTTTGGACTTATTTTATTTCTACTTATGACCTAACATTTGCAAATTTTAAACAGGATCACTTTGATTTTGTAAGCCCATGTTATTTTCATAAAAAATGCTCTTTTTCATGCCCCCATTATGAGTCAGAATTTTAGTAGGATGGACTTTATCAGCTTATGAATAACTTGACCAGCCACTGTTTGTCAGTATTGAATGTCCTCATACAGACTGAAAACCAATTCTGTTGAAATAGTTGCCATTTACAGTATTTCACCTGTGCCAGTACTTTAATTACACACAACGATTTTGCCAAGTGAGTATAATAATCCCACAATACTTTTGATCCCACAGGGGATCAAAACTGAGAATTCTGAGCACACGGCCTGGTAGAATAAAATACTAAGTAAGAAGAATGGTAAGAAGTAAGGATGTTCTTTTATAAACACCTTTTACCATTTATTCATTGTCTTAGTACTTGGTATATAGAGCCTGTCTACAATTCTGTGATGAAATATCTTTAGGTGGATGCCCAAAGAGATGACAGTAACATTTGGAAGATAGTTAAAAATAGTTGTTTGAAACTTATCCAGGTTAGTTAAGACCCTGAATATTTAAGACCCAAATGACTAATTGGTACCACCCATATGCTATATTCTACAATCAGTACACAAAATGTTAAATCTAACTATAAAAGCAGGAAGAACCCCTGAGTTAAACACATTCAAATGTATGGAATATAGCAGCAACTGTGTTGAGAGAGAAGATTGTGTGTGAATTTGACTACATGCAATGAAATGGCTATATAACTCGGGAAGGAAAAGACAAACAGGATCACAGACAACCATTCTGATTCTAATCCCTACATAGTACACAGGATACCACACTGGAGAGCTTCTAAAGTTACATGTTACATATAGTAAGCAGATTTTCTGTGAGTTCAAGACCAGCTTGGTCTACAGAGTTTGTTCCAGGACAGCCAAAGCTACACAGAGAAACTCTGTCTTGAAAACCAAAACTAAAACAAATATGTTTAAAAATGTCCAGTAGAAAATCCTTTTGGAAAACAGGACACTTCCTTCAGTAGCAAGAAAGATTTTCAAGCAAAAATGTGGACTGGGTAAATAGCTTGGGAACATGAAGAAGAATGCACAGCTTCTGAGACTGATAGTCTCATAACAATGGACATAGACTTTGGTCAGGAGTGGCAGAAACAGTAGAGAAAATCAGTAATTGTTAAGCCAGAGTAATCCTGAAGAGAAACCAGTTTCCAGGGCATTTTTGACCATGACAATCACTTTAGAATTCATTCTGAGCTTAGAAGGAATAAGCGTTCTACTAATGCTGTAGTGGTTCATTATGTAAAAATAAACTGGGAAGAAAAGAGCAGCAAATGCAGGAAGGGCAGAACAGGGAGTTTTGTGTGTTATAGTGCATGTTGTCTCTGCATCAGAGCATGACTGCCCAGACTCCACTGTGAATATTAATTCTATACAGACTAGCCTGCAGAGTCTAAGAGACTTGTCTTCTAGTATCTATTACTTCCAGACTCCTAGAAACCTTTAGCATGGACATGAGCACATCAAACAAGCACATTGTTTTTTAAAAAGTAAAATCTTTTACTAAATGAATCATTTGGCCTGAATTACTTTCCTAGTTAAGAGGTGTGGCCCAAATCTTTGATCCACTCAAATCTATAATAACATATTTTATACCATTGGTGATGAGATACCTAGCCATTCAGGAAAGATAAATGTATATTTTAGGATTTCCATTGAAGTGATTGGATCTTTGGAAGGAAACATAGTAATGAATGCTCTGATTTCTACAGGTAGATGTTCAAGATGGAGTGGACAACAGAACTAACATAGATGATTTACATTAGCTAATGTATTAGAGCCCCCTACCCCAGTATTATATTCTCTGTCTATTAAACACATTTATAATCACATAAATACTCAAAGGAGATCATTCTTTGAATGACTTTGTAGTAAAGGTTTGGGTGACTTACTCCTGGAACTTTCAAAGCACAAGAGGGCATCTGCTTAGCCCTTCCTTCCTCCCTTTCTTTCTCTATCCCCCTCTCTCTTTTTCCCTTTCTTTCTTTTGTGTTTTTATTTAAGAGTTACTCTTTATTTACAGTGCCAAGCAGCTATTATTTTACTATAATATGACAAAATTAAGTAGCAAAAGTATATATTTTTGGGAGAATTTTCACATTTTTATTTTCCTCACAATACTTTGCAGATGTAATACGAACTATGGTATCTACAGCAACATGGATAGAGTCAAAGTCTAACAAAGTCAGAAAGGGGGGGGGGGTCTAGGAAGCAACTGTTTCTTCAAGTTCTGTCCTCCTAGATTTTTAAGATGCATTTTTGGCAAGTGAATGTTAAAGGAAGAAATTGAAAATTTAATTGTGTTTGAATTATTTGTGATCTATTTCTTGAAGATGAATTTTCTCATCTTGGCTGTGTATCACTATTATTTTAAATGACACAAATTAGTGGTTTTAGGGACTGACTGGATCAGAATCAGCAAAGAATTTTAGAGTGTTTTGTTTGTGATACAGTTTTCTTAGCTCCACAAAGGAGCTACTGAAGACAATTTGATACATAGTTTGAATGGCATATGCTGTTAAAATTACTTTCATGATCAATATAATAAAAATATGTTTAAATTTTAATTGCAGTAGAATGCACTGCTTTTCCTCAATTGAATATTTATTTAGACATGTCATGATATATATATATATTTCAAACTGTGCATGCATTTGGGAAAGTACAGCTTTTGGTTTAGTTTAAGTTTAAATTAAAATATAGCTACATACTGGAAAAACACTAAGAATATAATTTTAGCAACAAAAATTAACTTGGTCACATAATATACAGGATACTACAACATTGAAAAGTAAAATACAATTTACTCAAATGATATATTTTAAATGTACAAACATTAAAAAAAAATAAGACATGTGGACCTAGATTAAAACATATCAACAAACAACAAGAAGAGGAAGCCATGCCCTTGGCTAAGTAAACTCAACATTTTAACAGTAGGAGAAATGTATTAAGACAAGCAACAAAAGAATGTTCACAAAGATAGTGTTTAATTCTTCCAGGACTTCCATTGATGGGAACAAAAGGCAGTTCAAGAACCTCATGACAAAAATAAAAACAAAGATGTAATTCTGTTCTACATATGGGACCTAGAAAAACTGTATGGAGGAAGTGATCCTTAACTGCTATTTTCAGCGATGAAGAGATATTCTCCAAGGATACAAAAGGAAAAAAGAACATTTCAGACAGAGAAAGCTCTGTGAATCAAGAAACTGGGGGTGTGAATTAACAGAGTACAGGACCAGAGAAAGTGGTTCTTCATGATGAAATGCAGACAAGAGGGCGGGGGAGGTAGGGAGGGGAGACGGGTGAAAGGGGCAGAGGAGGGGCAGCTTTAGACAAGAGAAAGGAAAAACAGGCTTAAATAAAGCAGTGTCTCATTTATTAAGCTAAAGAATTTATAATTTACATTGGAGGGAATGAAGTTCATTAAACAATCTCAGGTAAAAAAAGAAATGTTCAAATATGTAATTGACACAGACTCTTTCAGCTTCTTTGTCTGTGGCCAGTGAGAGAAAGTCTGAGAAAGACACAGGAAGACTGAGTTGTTAGGTGCCTATTGCTAAGCAAAAACTGTAGATAGGATAATCAGCAGAGCCGGGATAATGAAGATTCAGAAACAAAATTCACAGGAAATCAGAAATAGGATAAAAAAGAAAATAATGCACTAGAATAGCACATGATTTGTGTAATACCTTATATTTCCTGAGAGCCTAGAAGACTCCTGATTTAAAGACAAATGCTTGATGAATTAAAGTATTTTTCCATGCCTACATTTCATAACTTAATGCATTCAGATTAGAGCTGAAAAGCACATTAGACTAAAAGAATATTTTTTACTTAGGCTCAGTCCTTCATAAGCACATTTTAAACATGAGTATTGAATTTAACCTGAAAATAACAAGATAGATGAACATTTTGATAATATAATATTTGACATTTTATTGTGTTCTTATTTTTTAAGCTCTCAAATTAATCCTGTATATTCATGTGAATTAAAGTTTCTAATAGTTTGTGAAGTACCTTAATATTTTGGATAGGAAGCAAATAAGTAATTTCTGAAGAGCATTATTAACTGATTGACTCTGAAGAATATAAAGTTATTTTCACACTGGTTGAATTGGCTGTATACTTACATTGCTTATGCTAAACCCACTCAAAAATCTTCTGCATGATAGTTGTAAGAGGGAAGAAGAATTCGTAATATAATAATCTTCTAATATCAATGCAAAAAATGTCTAACGAAGATATGAGAATGGAGAAAACTTGTTGAGCCTGAGTTCTCCTAGCTCTGGGTATTTCATTTGCAGTATTAAAAAGACTTATGCATCAGAGTCACTGAGTAGAGGTGGTAAGACTGTAAGGCTGTTAGAATGAGTGACTTGATAGCTGAATTAGGGTTATCCTTAGCTATCTTCTGAGGTCTTCCCAGGTAGACATTCACTTTAGTGACTTTAGTCTTTGCTTTGTGTAAATAAAAAGTACATTAGGCCTTTATCCAAAATAGACACATGGTACAAAATATTTTAAAGAAGAAAAATGGTTCAGATAAACTTTTTCTCACTATGTGAGACCTGCCTCAAAAAAATAAAAAATCCAATGAATAAACAAAGCTGGATGAACTACTTCTTGTTAAAATGAGCTGTTTGGAACAGAAAAATATATGTAAACACACACACACACACACACACACACACACACACCACTTTTCTCACTGTCTTAGTGCCTATTTAAAAATTATCCATGAACACTTACAAGATTCAGCAGCATGATGATTATGAAATTGATACAGACAGCAGCAGCCGATGTAGCAAACTGCCAGTGCTGTTTGATGAAATTCCACTTGAATGATGCAAACTGTTCCATGACAACCAGGCGGTATACTACAACTGCAAACACTGCTGTGATGACCAAGGAGATCTGTATGGTGGGGGAGCAGAGAGGACACCTTGTCTTTTGTGTTACTAAAGTATGACAAGCAAACCACCCAATAATACTCCAAAAGTTGAAGGTATCTATTTTTCTGGGAAAGGATATGTAAATGATATTGTCTCCTTTAAGGGAGAAAGTTAAACTAGAATTATAAAACAATTTATTATTTAAGCTTAAACATGCGAATCTAGTTAGCTAGATTTAAGCATTACATTTGCAAGCACACACTTTATCTGTTATATTAAATGAATAAATAGTAACTCATTGCTAGAGCACCCAGGGCCTGTATATAATGAAATAAGTAAATTAGGGAATAAAAGAAACTGAAACTAAAACAAGAAATATTTGCATTATTTTAGTATAGAGAACAATTATTACACTAAAGTGCAAATTCTGTCCAAAGTTCTTCTTTCATATAGACTGCTTGGTTTTAAGGAGATATTTCACTCTCAGAATTTCCACTTAACTATTCTTCCAATAAGTGTTTCATTAAAAAGAGATGCTCTAATAAAATGTCACAAACTGGCTATGGTGTCCACATATATGTAATGTGGTGTGTGTGATACTGAAAAGAATACATTTCTTTCTTCCTTCCTTTCTTTCTTTCTTCTTCTTCTTCTTTTTTTTTTTTTTTTTTTTTTTTTTTTGAGAAGTTTTATTAGAAAGGGAAGGGGGATGAGGAGGAAGAAAGAGAAAAAGAGGTAAAGAGACACTAAGACACATCAATAGAGGACAGAAGAGAAATGAGAGACAGGAAGAGTCTTGCCTGCCTCAGGGGAACAGCAGGCAAACTTTTGCATTCTTAGGAGAACAAGATGAGCTGGCATGCTGGACTATCTTTCTAAACCTGCAGCCCCACAGCTTTCTCATGTAGATGACAATATTTTACCATGAAGAAGATTCCTGAGACAGATACAAGAAGACGTGTGACTTTGTCAGATGAAGGTTGATGAGGCTCAGGTTTTCCTGTGATGGGGTTTATCACCTCCATCCTGTAATATTTTGCTTCAAATTGGGGGCGAAGTGTTTCCTATGGGAGAAACTAAGGTTACCCAGATAAAATAGCAAGACCACAAATTAAAACAAAAAAAAAAAAAAACTTTTAAGAGTTAATATGAACTCTTAAACATAGCCAGCTTTTGTGTTGTTTGCTCAAAGATACAACTTTTTAAAGAACAAGGCCAATTATAATCCAAGTAAACCTCTGGGTGTATTTTACTTAACACATTTTTCTTTGGATACACTCTAAGAAAACATAGAAATAGTTTTAACAATATATGCTTGACCCTTGACCCCTGTTAGCTTCATGAAGTGAGGAATCTTGTCAGTGTAATATAATGATGTGCATCTGATCCTGCTCTGTGCATTGATCCCCCAGATTCCTTAACTTCTTCTGTTCTTATATCTTACCTCCTCTTCTTCCCATTCAATAAGGTCCCAAGCGTAGGTCAGTATACTTCTTCTTCTTTTCCAAAACTCAAGGAAGACTGTGGCTAAAACATGTAATATAATAATATGAGGACAGTTGGATGGAAAGAAATGAGAGAGAGACAGGAAAGGGGGAAGGAGAATATGAATGAGGCACAGTTTTAATTAAGCATTGATAATATGCCATGACTTCTAATCAAGGACAGTTTAAATTTTTATTTTGGACAATAACACAGAATGTTAAATCACATTTTAATTAATATTAGTCTCAGACACAGCTTAACAGTTGAATTGCCTCTTAACATCCCTTAAAAGCATCTACTTGGGTAAGACGCATCTTACTCAAAATTTAAATAAAATAGAGGTGATTTTGAATGACTGCAATTTCAAAGCAAAAAGGTTCAGGAGCAGATGCTGAATCTAGACAAGATGGTATTTTCATTGAACCCCATATTGAATTGGGCTGTGTGTTAAAAATCCATTCTCACCAAGATACAATCGATTCATGCATGGTTTATTTATTTGAACTCTCAAATGAGTCCACAGTCTCACTTTTTAAACTTAATTAGAAAGCTTCCAGAATAATTTATTGTGCCAGATATAGAACAAGGATAAAAAGTATTACTTAAAATATCCACTGAATTTATTAATTAAAAAAAATCTAACTTCAGAAATTATAACAGTCATTGCTTCTGGTAACCACCCAAAATGAGGGATATAGTGTATTCCTTCTTTAACAAAAAGTATATATTAGTTCATGTATATTACAAAAATATTAATTTGGTACTTAGTTTATAGATTTTTTTTGATGTATGTGTATGTAAATTATACTTTAGAAGACAGTTTCAGGACTGGGACTATGAATCAGGGGCAGGGATATCTCTGTGAATTCTAGACTAGCCAGGATTGCATACTTAGAATTTGTCTCAAAAACCAAACAACTCCAACAGCTTTAGAAAACTTGTAAATCTTTAATTTGGAGCTTGTTTTCAGTGATGGGGAGAGAACTCCTCTACCATCAATCTACAGTATCAAACAGAAGTAAGTAAATACTTTTTTCTTTTCAGATAGTTTTTCGATATATATGTCAGGCTATCCTAGAGATATCTGTGTTGCTAGGACAGCCTCAACACACCTAATGTCCTGCTTCAGTCTCCTGATGACTTTAGAGACAGGGATTAACAGAAAAAGACAAAACTAATTAAAAAAAATATGTTACTTGGCTAGATTCTCATACCAATACTGTGGTCTACCCAGGTTTTATGATGTTGCAGTATTTTTAATCCCTATGGTTAGCAGTAGGAGTTTGACTTGCATGACCATATCTCATTACATAATTAGTTTCAAGTTGGCTATCAGCACAGATTATAAACATGGGGATTAGACCTGAATTGACAGGCTGAGAAAAACAAAACAAACAAACAAACAAAAGCAAACAAACAAAACCCTGAACAGCTTCCTAGTACAACTGTCTTATAGATGACTACAAGGAAACAGTGATTTTTGAATAGAGCAGGGTGATTGCACATATGCATTCATGGCAGTGAGAAGAGGTAGCAGGCTCAGGCCAAGACAAAAGTACAGAACAGCAGAGGTGGGTTCCTGAAGGAATGGAGGAAGCATGGAGTGAAATCCTGGGTGAATGTGTGTTTTGACATAAACAAGGGCAGTCAAGCAAGGACTCTGACACCAATTGGTCCATGGTAAATTGGCAAAGACATTACCAGTGTAGGCCAGGTTCAAGAAAGATTGGAAAGCTTTCCTCAGAAACCTGAATGACACTTTATGAGGGATTGATCAGTGTGTGCAAAGACTAACAATTACAGCCTGTTCCTCCAACCTGAGAATACTAACCTACAGAGACCTCCTACTGAGAGTAGCTAACCCTTCCCTATGTATTTTACCTCAGAAACATGAGGTTCTGGGTTGTAGTGGTAGTGATCAGAGAGAATCCCACCTGCCAGCTTCTTGTATGTGTGTCTCTGTGTATGTCCTTTCTTTGCTGGCCCTAGCCAGTGTTTCAGGACCCAAGCCTAAAGGGACATAACAGGCATTATCCACATCATCCACCTTTAACTAAGAAACTATTGACCATTGGGAGCTGTTAAAAGAATTAAAGTCAGTTTTTGTTAAGGGTGTCCCTGATAAGTTGAACACACTCCAGTGGAAGGTCTCATGTCCAAGTTTGTAAAGGCAGCACAAATTGGATTTGATGGTATTAAAAACATACACAAAGTTGTGTGGGTACAAAAGGGTGGTTGATCTGGGAGGGGAATAAATAAAACTAAAACACATTGTACAAAATTCACAAAGACCTAAATAATAATTTTAATTAAAAAAATACAAGTTTGGAGAGAGACCAGCCTCTTTCCTGTAACGAGTACGGTTTTTCTGCCTGCCGCTGCCTGGTCGTGTCCTGCCGCCGCGCTAGCCCCAAATAACACACTGAGACTCTGTATTTGATACAATACTGTTGGCCCAGTTACTTGTTTCTTATCGGCTAGCTCTGCCTTAATTATTAACCCATTTCTGATGATCTATGTATTTCTCTTACCGGGGAGCCGGCGGCATACTGCTTTCTTCAGACTCTCCATCTTGACTCCTCCTTCCTACTTCCTATTTCCTCCTTGTCTCCTAGTCCCTCCTATCTTCCTTTCCTATTGGCCAACAGTGCTTTATTATTAACCAGTATGAGAAACATATACAGAATGACATCTCCCATCATCTCCTCTTTTCTGTCTAAACAAAAACAAGGGTTTTAACCTTAACATAGCAAAATATATCACATAACAGTTATCAAATAAGAATCACAGTTAACACTATTTAGTCCATTAACATTTAGCAAGATTTGAAGAAAATATTCCATCATCTATCTTATCTTTGTGTGTCTAAAGTCTATGTAACTTATCTTTAATACTAATGAAAACTATAACCATAACTATCTGTCTTCAACTCCTTCAAAGACCACAGAAGGATAGTCTATAAACTCTAGAAATGACAGAGACATCTTGCCTTGTCAGGCACCTGAAGTTCTTCTGTAATCTTCCGTCTTCAGCCCATAGGCCATAGTGTGTCTGGCAGACTCTTCAGCAATGTAGAAAACTTTAAACTGTCTTCTTTATTGGCAGTTTGTCAGTCACTTTTCTCCGTGTCCTGTACACTGTCTCGAAGACTCTTCCATGAAGCAGGATCTCTGTAGCAATGTCCATCTTGAATCAGGAGTCACTTTCCTGTGGGTCCTGCATGTCCAGTTTATACATCACAAAGTCAAACAGTCCAGACCAGAGCAGTATCTTGTCCAAATGGCTAGTCTTGCCATATTGGAAGCAAACTTTATAATGTATTTTTTTGATGTCCATCTTCCTTTCTGGTGCAGGTGGTATTGCCAAGAGCAATTATGTCTCACTGTCACAAAAACCCTAAACCACTTTAAATGCCATATTCTGTAGGTCTTTGAAAGGTTTGAAGAATGCCTATTTATCTCAAATACATCTCTGTGTATCTTGAAAACCTAACTAACTTAACTCTAAGCTTTGACTATCATAGGTAATTATCTATAATCTGTACTACATTATACATTACATTTCAAAATAAGCTATACAAACAAGAGGAGAAATATACATATGACAAAATTGACCTTAAATTGTATCAATAAATGAAAATCCATTCCAAAACAAACTATGCATATCTATACCATAATTTACTTTTTACCTTTAAAAAGATATTGGTTGTGATCCTTAACCATTTATAACCAAGTCCATTTAAATGAAAACAAACATTTATAAATATTTGGGAATTTGGGCGTCGTTCTTTCCAAACTACTTAATGCTGATAGGGGGCGCTGTCATGGGGATCCTAAGAAGTTGCAGAAATCTTGGCTGTAGTCTGCGAGGCTGTTTTGTCCAAGCTGTTTTGAATGTTGGATCATCATTGACTGTTTTAGGGGGCCTGGCTTGATCAAACCACATTAGTCTGGAAGGAATCCACAGCTTTTTATTTTTTTATTTTTTTATTTTATTTTGTTTCTTATCGGCTAGCTCTGCCTTAATTATTAACCCATTTCTGATGATCTATGTATTTCTCTTACCGGGGAGCCGGCGGCATACTGCTTTCTTCAGACTCTCCATCTTGACTCCTCCTTCCTACTTCCTATTTCCTCCTTGTCTCCTAGTCCCTCCTATCTTCCTTTCCTATTGGCCAACAGTGCTTTATTATTAACCAGTATGAGAAACATATACAGAATGACATCTCCCATCACTTTCCCTCTATTGAATTGTCTTGTCCATATACAGTGTGAGGGAAGTTGCCTTGTCTTATTGTATCTTGTTTTGTCCTTGTCTCTTGGAAGTTTGCTCTTTTCTGAAGGGGAATGGAGGGAGTGTATCTGGGCAAGAGGGGAGTTGGACGGAGCTAAGAGAAGTGAAGGAAGGGGAAGCTATGTTCAGTGATATTATTTATGAAAGAATCGATTTTCAATAAAAAAATAAGTAAAAGGTGTGGCTTGCTCTTAAAAATAATGAAGATTTGACTTACTGGTTCACATGTTGCCCAACATCATCCCAGAATAGAAAGCCAATTTCAAAGGCTGGGAATCAGGGATGGAAACAGTTAATGCTTTTCTTTTCTCAAAGTTCATAGGATTTCTTCCCCCTATTCCAACACACTTCTGCCAGTCTCTGCCAGCCCAAGTAGACCTAGAACTGAGGATTTTGGTTCCTTAACCTGGAATTATTGATATACATCACCATGTTCTGAGGGAATTTCATTGCCAGTACAAAGACTAGGATATAAAAGGTCTGTTGAACTGGAATCTAGTTCAACACTGAGTACATACCATGGGGTGCCAAGGGTCTAGAACTCTAAAAGACCCATTTGATAGATTATGAATGTAGCAAAGCTATTTTAATCATCTCGTGGTAATCAGTGGAGGAAAGTTGGCATGAACAGTCGACTTTGTGGTCCTCTATGGTTATCTACTCTCTGTAGCAAGCAATGGATGAAAGAACAGAGGATCATTAATGACAAGAGCCCAGACAGAGTTCATAAGAACTCTGTGGGAACACTGAGAGACATAGAAATCAGAAGTGGACAGATTTATTTTGCTTAATATCTTACAGTATGGGGAAAATTGAATGCCCAAGCTATGCCTAGGCCAATTACTTCAATACCTCTGGGAATAACCATATTGCATTATTGCATTAGTTTTTTTTTGTTTGTCTTGAGACAGGGTCTCACTATGTAGCTCTGGCTGTCCTGGAACTCAAGAGGTATACTAGGTTGGCCTTGATATTAGAAATTAGAAATTTAGCTGGGCAGTGATCACACACACCTTTAATCCCATCACTTGGGAGAAAGAGGCAGGCTTGATTTGATCTACAAAGCTACCCTGTCTTAAAAATTAAAAAAAAAATATAGGAAAGCAAAAAAGAAAAAAATATTAGTTTGCTTTACCCTTCTAGGTACTGGGATTAAAAGTGTGTGCCTCTATACCTGGCTCCACATTAGTATTCATTTAAAGCTCCTAAAATACTGATAGTTGCACACCATGTCCCAGGAAAAACAGTTGTACTGATAAAGAAATGAAACTGCAATCAACATCACACTTCTTGACACAATAGAACCTTAGCACCAAAGCTATAAGCCAAATTGACATTAGTAATGACTAATACTCTGCCTCAGTTTGTGACTATATATAAATCATGTAAAAATCATGTGATGCATGTATCCCTTACAACATCTCTAATGTTCAGTCTCACAATTATTAACAAAGGTCTAAATTTCATCTGTTATACATTATGTGAGCTACAAAGATGATTATCGACTAGATTAGAAACTTGGGATTTTTAAAGCCAAAGTGAACTGTGGAAGTCAGCCTACTTCTCAGACTATTACCTATATATCATGCAAAGCATCCTTCAGTGTTACTAGGTGAAACTGAGAATTGAGGTGCTTATAGGTGAGAATGGAAAGCTGAGAGAAAGTTGTAATAATTGTAATACTATTGTGAAATAAATGTCCTGGAGATGTGAGGAAACAGAAAGAATAGGAGAAATCAAATCACATGGTACTCACAGGAGGATAGCCTGGAGTACAACGTCAACAACACAGTAGCCCAAAATGAACATGGCAACAGAAGTGTGGAGCGGTGAAGAAGGGAAGGGGTGCACTAAAACTTACTTATTGAAAAATAAACAGGCCAGGCAGTGGTGGCACATACCTTTAGTCACAGAGCTAAGCAGTCAGATGCAGGCAGATATCTGTGAGTTTAGGCCAGCCTGGTCTACAAGGCTACACAGAGAAACCCTGTCTTGAAAAACCAAAATAACGATGATAATAATAATAATACCCTAAGATAAAAGTGAAATCATTGTTAATTTTTAAAAGAGAAAAATATTTCAATGCAGGGCCAGACATGGGACAGTTTAGGAGTGAAACTGCACATAGGCCTTTCTTTGTAGATGCATAAGATACGGTATTGTTATGAACATGTAATGATCATGGAACATATATTGTATCTTATTAGTAATTGTCTGGGAGAAGTAGATCACAGAACACATGCATGTTCTGCAGAGCACAGACCTGTGTAGAGGAGCATGCTGTGATCACCTGCTTTCTCTACAAAGGAACGGACTATTCATGTTCGTCATAAATAAGGGACTGGGCACAGAGAGCTCATGGTTCCTTACTTAAAGTAAATAACTACAGAACAGAATCAAAGGCTCATGGAAAGGTGTTTAGGTGCTTCTGTAGTTTGTTTCTAGTTATTTATTTATTTATATAGAAGTCACAAAAAAAAGGCTATTGTGATTGAATCCTATCTGACCCTCATGTAAGTTTAACAAACCTGCAAAAGCTTCTATAATATTCAGCAGAGTTTACTTATTATTTCTTCATTTGATAGTTTTCTGTTCTTAATCCATCCCTGTGTGTGTGTGTGTGTGTGTGTGTGTGTGTTTGTGCATATGTGTTTATGCAGAAGCCAACAGAATACAATGGGTCACCCTTCCTTCTGCCTTATTTCATTGAGAAAAGTTTTTCACTGAATTCCGACCTAGACTGGTAGTTAGAAAATCCCATCAATCCTGTCTCTGTACCTCCCCTCAACCCCATCTATGACATAGCACAAAATGAAGGTTATAGGTACATGTATGACCAGACCCAGCTTTTTACACACTTGTTCAGAGGTGAATCAGCTCTAACACATGCACATTACACATTCTTACCACTAAACCATCTCTCCAGCCCCTGACCTTGTTACTATTTTCCACATTGAATGGTCTATAAAGGTTTGTTAAATGACTAGCATCCAGGGATTTAACTGCCACTCTTTGTCTTGTGCTATTTGCATTATTACAGGCTTTCATATTATGCTCTACTGGGATATTATACACTGGGATAGAATATCAGTCATTGACCAGAGATGCCATCTTTCCTTGTCTGTTTTGGGTTTTCAGGTATAAACTTCTATTTTATTTAGAAAAAAATCACTTAAAACATTCTGCAAACTACTTTCTTACATTTCTAAGGGAATAGAGGATTTGAAAGCACAGAGAAAAAGGATGAAGTCCAAACACAAATGATGCTAAATATGTCTGTACATGGAGAACAAACTGAAATTCCAGCTATTCTGTTCATCAAAGGAGATAAAGCCTTGGAGTCTTCACCAATAATTCTCATATGAAGCAGGGCAATTCAGAGCAGCAGACTTCCAGTTTGGACCTCACCCAAGTGTAGCTGAAGGCCTTCTTTTATTCTTGGGATTTATTTTCGGTAACATCCCCAAGCACAATGTGCTTTCCCCATGCAGTGTTGCAACACCACTACACACAGGGTAGAACCTGGAGACCTTGCAGAGCAGGTTCTACATTTAGAAAAACAGGCCATGAATATGGTATGCTTCAAATTCTCAGCCTGGGGTACATTCC
Organism: Phodopus roborovskii; assembly: GCF_943737965.1. Classification (NCBI taxonomy): domain Eukaryota; kingdom Metazoa; phylum Chordata; class Mammalia; order Rodentia; family Cricetidae; genus Phodopus; species Phodopus roborovskii. The sequence continues at coordinate 4,907,898 of NW_026126417.1, read as the reverse complement.
TGTCTGTTTTGAAGCAAACATCTTATAGGAATGCAATAATGGCCTAGAGATGGCTTCTGGTGAAAAGCCTGTGTGCAAGAAGAATGTTCATGAAGGGGAAGATCTGAAGCCTGAGCTCAGTGCTGCTTACCCGGGGGGAACATACCTGGGACTAGTCTAGACTTGTCAGACTTATTTCAAGTGCTCTCTCTAACTTCAACATTCAGTGCCTCCCTGACCCACTCCCATCCTTCTGCCTTCTCTAACATGAAGTAAAGATGGTAAAATAGTCAGTCTTGCTAATTTATGGAAATAGTCACAAGTTTCTGAAATCACTAACTGTCTATTCCCCCACAGAGAGATAAGAAGTTATGCCTAATGAATGTCATGCTATGTGAAACAAGGAGAACTGTAGCTAGGTAAGGTGGCATTCCCCTGTAGCTCCGGGAAGCAGGATGCTGGATGCTGGAGGCTGAGGGTCACTTAAGCTCACTTAAGCAGATATGAGGTAAGAGCAGAGAAAGGGAATGGGGGAAGAAGGGAAGTAAGGAGATATGTTAGAAGGGGCCTGGATGAAAAACTCTCACTACAATATCGACCAGATTAGTCTCTCAGCTTTGATGCTCAAAGTCATCATGAGAGGGAGATAACTCAGTGTAAACACATCAAGAATTTGAGCTTTGATTCTCACTCTCTTCCATGGTGGAAGGAGAGAATCAACTCCAGCAAGCTATCCTCTAATATCCACAGGTATGTCCTGGCATAGGTGCACATGCATACACACACACTCACAAACATACTAAATCTATCAATCAATTAATTAAATATAATAAAAATAAAAAATAAAACTAAGAAATCATGTGACTTAATTTGATTTTGAAATTTCTATATTAAATAATTTTTGTAGCATCACTTATTCAAATTGAGTTGGGTACTCACACTTCAGTTGCTAAAATATTAAATATATCTATACAAATATAAACATGGAAGCTTTCTACCTTTGCTTCTTTTCTAATAGATATATTATTTTACGTGTGTGTGTGTGTGTGTGTGTGTGTGTGTGAGTGTACACATTCATGTGCATATGAGCAGGAACCTACAGGGCGGAGTATTGGATACCCTACAGCTGGAGTTACAGGAAGTTGTGAGCCACTGGATGTGGGTGCTGGGAATTGAGGTTCCCAAAAGAACAATAAGAACTCTTAACTGCTGAGCCATCTCTCAGCCCCTAGGGTACATTCTTATTAAACAGGTATAATTTTGTTAATTATGACACCAATTTTCTTCATGTTCTTTTCTCACTTTACCTTTCATCTATTTTGTTCAACATTTTATTTTGTTTTTCTTTTTTTTTCATTTTCAAAACTAGTTTTATTTCCTATTTTTAAAAATTTTATCATTTCTTCCTATTTTACATATTAATCCTAGTTCTACCTCCCTCTCATACTCCCCAACCCCCTCCCATCCCATTCCTCCCCACCACTGTACAGGGAGGGTGATGTCATCTAGGAGGGATCATCAAAATCTGTCAGGTCATTTGGAGTAGGGTCTAGGCCCTCCTCCCTGCATCTAGGTTAAGGGAGTATCCCTGCATGGGGAAAGTGTTTCCAAAGTCCTTTTGCTCACCAGGGATGTTTGTTTTGTTTTTCAAGACAGGAGTTCTCTGCTTTGCTTTGGAGCCTGTCCTGGAACTAGCTCTTTAGATCAGGCTGGCCTTCAAACTCACAGAGATCTGCCTGCCTGTTCTGCTTCCTGAGTGCTGGGACTAAAGGTGTGTACAACCAACGTCTGGCCAACAATTTTTATTACAAATGTAACACCAAGCAGAAATAACTGGACTAAGTTTTTTGCTGAAATCTAGTTTTACAGGGGTTTGTGCCAAATGAATTAAGCTTGTACCAAAGCACACATAGTCATCACTGTCCCACTAACAGACAGCAACTATCAACATAACCACTCCCACATTGTTCTCATCAGTATATTTAAGACTAGTATCTTAATGGTGCTCAGAGAAAGGATCACAGCAGCTGTAAATTTATATAAATGGAAGAGAGACCTGAAAAAAGCTTTCCATCTTCATCTATTGTTAATATCTGGAATAGCTTTGTCCCCCAGAAAACTGCTCAAAAAATGAATTCTTCATTTATTTTTCCTGATTGGCAGATATAAGCCACCTAAACACTATTAAATATTTACTTTTCCTCCATAGGGCTCAACACAGACAATAGAAGAGAAATAAGTTTTGAAATATAGTGAGCTTTGAACTATGGAATTTGTAACAATCTTAGAAATGCACAGTGCATTCAGCATTTTAAAGCTGAACAAAATTTTCATGATCAGTAATCAAAATGACATTGACTTAGATATTCTGGAGGGAAAGGAAAGCATAATTCTGCCTAGTACTCTTGAGTAATGTTGTTGATTGTCCACTGAAGAAGTAATATTTTTTAAAAAAGCTCAGAAAAATCAAGATCAAAAGCGTTCCAGAGAAGTATCAAGAAGTATCAAGAATTGATAAAATGTGATTTCTATACCCTACTTTTGGTGTATTTCCTTCTGGAGCCCTTGACATTTGAGGTTTTCTCTTATTACTTAAAAAAGTGAGAGAGCATCTTACCCATGTTCGTTTGAAGTCACAGACCTAAATGGGAAGGTATTTATTTAGATGTAGATTGCCACACCAGGCTACCATTTTCCTTACTTTTGTGCCTAAATTTGTGTTTGCATATCTTGTTTTCTATTTTTTAAATAGGTCTTCAAAATTTTTATTCCCTTTCTTACAAATAGGTAAAATGCATTAAAAACAAATGGGGGTGATGATGGCCCATAACTGTCTTTCAGAACTGATGATTAGGCAGGAAATTATTAGTATAAGTCTAGCCTAGGCTACATAAGGAACTGTTGTTTTGCTACCCAAACATATACAAAAAATTCCCTGTATTTTGTGGACCTGCTACTCTATCACATGATCTGCACATTTACTCATCAAGCCTTTGCCACAGTCCCATTTGTAAGAAGTTACTTTCCTGGCAAGCACATTAAAGCTCAGAAAGTATAGCAAACTTGCTCACAATGAACTTGACTCAAGTTGCTCCGATGTCTGTGATCCTGTTACTGATTTTAACTCCAGGTTTAAAGCAGGGGATTCATAATATCCCTGTATGTCACTCTTTCAGGATTCTTTCCTGACTCAGCACAGAAATATTCTTTGTTTGCAGCTAAGCACCTCTAGGAAAGGAGTTTAGTTAAAAATCAAGTCTTTTCACTGGGCTTTAGAAAGGTTTTAGGTTCTGTCAGTCTTTCAGCGGATGAAAAGACCAAATGGCATTGTCATGTGGTGCCTGTGAACTTGATTTAAAATCCTCTTTAGTCCATGAATAAGTGTCCCTTTCCTCTGATGCCAGAGTTTGAGCCAAGAAGTATACTAAGATTCCTCTTTTGGGTACACACTGGTGGTGTAGCTTCTTGAATCTCCATTGTCCTCTCTAAGTTACAGCTCAGTGGTGAGATCCCTCAACACAAACTCCTGTGTGATATAGCAGATGTGATTTATCTAGGTAACTTTTTTCCAAGTAGAAAGAAGTGATTTTTTTTTCTTCAGGAGTTTCTGATTATCTTGCCTTGGGGACTTAGGAAGTTTGAATAGCTCACAAGCGTCTGTTCCTAAGAGTGCTACACCAAGTCCCATTACTATTAACCTGTGAACTTTGCTGCCTTTTTACATTTATGCCTGGCTATAACTTCACTATATAAAATAGGTCAAGATAGAGTGAGTGTTTGATCACTTAGGCAAGGGTTACCAAAAGGTACTTGACTCCACAATGAAATAGAGTTTAAAGGAAGAAGGCTTGGATACTTTTATACTTCATCACACAGGAGTGAACTGGCTATGGTACCTGTGCACAAAAGAATATCATGATTTACTATAGACATCTATGTAAATTTGGTATGTGCAAAGATACCCTTGCAAATTCTAAATACCCTTAGATACTAGGAAAGTGTTCTACTTTGAAATTATTAAATCAGCTGGTATCCAGAGATTGCCTAGACAATTCAGTCCCACTTTTTTCCTGTCACCATACACAACTGGCACATTAAATATCATTGCCCCCTTAACCCTACTTTTGTTAGTTATTTCAAGGAACTACAAATTTCCAAATCACCTCTAACTCTCCAATGTCCATTCCTCCATGGAAAGAGAACTGCTTTTCTGATGAACCATCTTGCCATCTTGTCTCCGATGGCATGCTCAATCAATAGCTAAGTAGTTTCTGCTTCCTTACATTCTTGCTCTAACCGTCATTTGGCACTCCCCTGAATTCCCACTTTCCATGAAATGCTCTCAAGTGATGGCTGTCCCTAACATCAATAAAAAATGAAGAGAAACTTTTGAATGTTTTGCTCTTAACTGTGACCCAGGACCACTTCATCTCCTTCAAATATTCACAGGTTTGAATATTCATTATTGATTCATATCTCCTTCTGCCTGTCAGTGTTATAGTCATCTACTTCCTGGAGATGCTCACTCCACTTCTCTAGATGCTTTTTAACTCATGGCTTAGTGTAAATCTGACCAACCACTCTACTAAAATAGCTCTTGTAAGCTACAATACACAGAGGCACTTGTTCCAATAGCCTTGCTTCTGAATTATCCAAGCTGCTTTGATTCTTAATGTCCTCTCAGGGTATAGATATAATGGACCTAGTCTTATTTATTATTTATAGATTCTATTTGTTTTTTTAGATACATCCTATTTTTCTTTAATTATTTGTATGTGTATGCACGCATGCGAGTGGGTGTGTTCGTGTGTATATGTGTGTATGTGTGTGTGTGTGTGTGTGTGTGTGTGTGTGTGGTATGTGTGCATGAGTGACCTGTGCTTTCAGGTATCTGTGGAGGCCAAGGATTGCTATGGAGATGGAGTTCCCATATTTTCTGCATTCTTGGAACAGAAGATGATATATTCCTTTTTTAGGGTCAATTTCTGTGGCTAATAACACTCCCCTAATTATCTACTAGAGGAAACAGCACAGGGTGGTATATACAAATACAAATGTGTTCAAGGAATGTCTTCCTTTGTTTGAAAATGGTCACATATAGTCCAGGCTAGCCTTGAACTTATAAGTAGCTGAGACTGTCCCTGAACTCCTTTATTCCCTGACTCAACCTGAAGTGCTGGGATTACATATATATGCCCCTGAGTCTAGGCAAAGTGTGATTTTAAATGAAAAGTATACCATCAGGTTTCAGAACTAAATGAATCAACAAGAAAAAATGAATCAACTAGGTAGAATACTGATGTTAATATCACTGATGTTAAATGTGTTCTTTATTTATATATACATCCACTCAATCATTTATTGAGACTTTGTTGAGCAATTTCTGTACACCAGACCTCTCACTGTGAGCCTCATTCAGTTGTGTGCATGAAACATTGATGGAAATGGAGCCAAAGTACCTGCTTTCCTAAGTTGATATTAAAAAACACATACATACACACACAAAGTAAGATATAAAGTATTATGTAAGTAAATAATACTATGAGGAAAACATAAGGAAGGTGATATTAAGATATGTGAAAAAGTGAGGGCTAGTTTTACAAAAGTTATGATCACAAAAAGCCTTCCTATAGGGAAATGAAATCAATTAAATATAAATATCTCACTTATATTTTATTCAATGAGTATTATTAACCAATTCCTATGCCAAGAGATACAAAAAAAAGTTCAGAATAATTCAAGGTTTTGAACTCTTTGTTGGTTTCATTTTAACTTCTTATCTTGGCTATGCTAAACCTCAAGTTCCAACATCTCAAAATAAAAATGATCCTTCCTGTCATTAACTGGGTCCAGGTGGTGTCTTCTCTTCCTAATTTAAAGTCATTGACTCCCCACAGGCAACTAGTGTGGTAGGAGTTACTTTCTCTGTTTTACAAATGAGAGGGCAGCCTTAGAAATGTGACTAGCTACAGTTATGAAATGAGCAAGCTGCAAAGGCAGGACTCAATAAAGAAATATGACTCAGTGGCCAAACTTGCCTTACCACGCACACAGCTGCCTCCCTCAGTATGAGAACTGAGAACCGCCAGAATGAGCCTAAAAAGTCTTACACTGAATGATCAGGTGGTAGGGCTGTACATTGGAAATCTATTCTGCTAACATAAGCAGAGCATGACCTTGTTAATAAAGAAAACACTAAGAAATTTATTTTTAAGTGCTTATGGAACAGCAGCCCACAAATCATTTTCTACCTTGTGTTTACAGAAATTGAAAGGTAGCTAAATGGACACAGTGGGGAACTAGTGTTAGGCCTTATACCATACAGGAAAATACCCAAATAAACTGTTTTTTAATATCCCTATTGCATTTATATAGTGCAATGGGTTTGTTTCACTATAAACTGTATTTTACTTTTTATGACTAACATACTGAGAGGATGTGCTCACTAAGTAATAGGGAAGAGTTTGTTACAGTAATATCATTTCTTTGAACTATAGGTTGACATAAAAGTCAAAGATCAATACAGAATCTATCACTTAAAGTTACTTATAGTGGCTTATCAACTTCACAACTTTCCTTAGCATGCTTATGTCTGTATGCACGCTAGGATGTGTTATTGCATGTGTATGTGGCTATAAAATGGTGTTTTCTTCTAGAACAGCTTTAAGTGTGGTTACAAACTACAGGGATTTGATTTTAAACCCATAATCTATAGGAATATATGTTCATATTAAATTTGACTTTAAAATCAAGAAATATTTCTTCCTAGTGTGGATTATAAGTCTTCACTAATGAATAATAAAATAGTTTGAATTCATAGATAGTATCATAATAGGTATGCATAATACACACATACATACATACTACACACACACACACACACACACACACACACACACACACACACACTGTTAAATGTATTATCTCATTTGGTCTGGTTAGTGAAATTGTCAGAAATTGCTCTTTGGTTGAGATTTTCAGGAGAAACTAGCCTTACCTAGCAGGTCATATACACTTGGAACTGTACCTCAGTGAGTGTTTTTGGAGACATCTATCTATCTATCTATCTATCTATCTATCTATCTATCATCTATTTATATTTATTTCTATCTGTCCATCTGTCTGTCTTTCTAAGTAATTCACATATAGCTTCATGTGAATAAAAAGTTTCTGGTCACAATCAACCTTAATAACAATTAATGTATACTTTACAGTTTTAGGTTTATTTCTAGGTGTTCTCATGATGGATGTTAAAGTAGGACTTTTCCTTACCATTCGTTCTAATCTGATGGTTTTGGTTGTAGGAAGGTACTGAACTCTTAGCTAACATCTTCAGGAAAGGGTCAAGACAACTTTGACATTCAGGGCTACCAAAGAAAAGAGTTGGAACACAAATGCTTTGCAATGTTCCTGCCTCTCACCATCTATATAATTACTACTTTGAAGTCACAGAAAGGGATAATGACATTCGTGCACATACCTAGGAGAAAGTCGAGGAATACAGTACACTCAAAGCTGTTTGTTCATACTCAGTTCCTTGATTTCAGACAGGGAATATTCCCATTCTCAGTAAATTCTTTGCCTGGCAACTTGATAATCTGAAGATAACCAATTGAACTCTATTCAGCCATCGCTCAGCAACCAGTGGTCTGAATGAGTTTAACTTGTTTTTCTTCATGCCAATGTAGACACAGCTTAAATATCCTTGGAGTGAATACTTTTTTTAGGAGTTTAATTTCTAATCAACCTCTGTATTTGGGGTGCAGAAGATTTAAAACTATAGAGTTACCTCATTCTTTTCTGAAACCAATCAACATCAGATTCCATACATTCATCTCATTTTAGCTGAAGTTTTATTTATTCCTTCAGCAGTCAAAAATCCAACTGTTTGTACAACAGAAACAAAGCATAAGCCTTACATATATTAAACGGGACAGACTAATACCAGTCCCCAAATATTGAAGTGAATAATATTCCACTGTTACATTTCTTCCTTTGATAAGACATGGAAGGAGGTAAAAGGAATCAATCATGAAAAATTGTTACTAACTCAAGTATTTAATTAAGTATGTCCCAGGCATACTACAAATCATCTAGCTTCTAACTTGAGAGTAAAAGCAAATAGAACACAGAGTAGAAACTGCTAGATCAAAAAGGCTCCTGGCTCATTCTCACACAAGTCCCAATGATAGAAAATAAACAAGAAACCAAATTTAGTACTGGAGGTTATTTCTAAAGTAACCTTGTACGGTATTCTCAAGGACCTCAATAAACATTCATTGACTTTGTGTGACTTTCTATACTACCAAATTCAGTGCAACTCAGGTAAGTCCCTCACTACTGACCCCTATGAATTTTTCACATTCAGGTTTAAGGTCACAAAGGGCCACTGCAGAAAAGGACTGACGGGTTTGTTTTGTGACGTGAAATAATTTGGGCTAGCATACAGAAGCAGGTGTGGAGCATGACTCACTCATATTTTCTTACCTGCAAAGTGGTAGTCAGCATGTTTCAAGAGTTCTCAAAGCACCAGAGGATACCACCAACCGCCTCCCCCCACCTCAAAAAATAAACAATCCCCCTTTTTGCTATAGTTGTAGAGAACGAACCTATCTCAAAATCTGACGAAACAACCTATGAAAGCTAGAGGGTTGGACTTTTTTCAGACCTCCGTGAGGTGATATCCTATTGCTTACAGCAGAGAGGCAGGTCAGTCAGGTTCTTGGCTGCTCTATTACACAAGCAAGATACTGCCTGCCAGGCAGCCAGCCAGTGAGCCAGCTAGCCCCACCTAATTTTGTTTCTCTAGCATCTGCCTATGTCCTGCTCAAAGCCACACTGTCACACTTAACCCACCTGCTCTTTCATGTGCTGAGGACTCATTCCAGCTAGGCCAACTTGATATTTGGTTCCCTGTCTATAAACACCTGTTACTTCTGAAAGGTAAGTGTGTGCTTCTTGGGATTCATTTTCTCCCTCCCTCTCTCTTTCTCTCCGTTTCTGTCTCTCTCTCCCTCACCTTTATCAAAAGGAATCACAGTGGCCTCAATCTTTGACAGAACAGTAAAACAAGTAGCCACAGAGACTGGTATAAACAGGCCGTTGTTTCCTTCATGAATTATCTTCTTAGTGGACATTCACACTATTAAATGAGCTCACTTTAGGAAGTACTGCCAATGTGGTTAACCAACTAAACTAGCAAAAGTGTTCAGTGAAAATATTACTTTAAATGTGCGTCTCAACCACAGGGTTTGGTCAAGTCTTAGCAAATTACCAAAATGTTTAAAGTAGAGTTGGTGGCAGGAACACATACTGAGTAGCTTTAAAATATGCATTCAGGCTTAAAGTTTTATTTTTAAGTATAATACATTTTTATGGGTTTTTGGAAAAATTATCTTTACACTAGACAAATTAAAAGCTTCTACACATCCTTTTCAATGGTGTTCTTAACTAAAAAAGTTGAAAACTTTTGTTAATTTTGTTATCTACATGCTAAGTAGACATGTCTGGCATTCTCAGAAATTTCAGAAGGCTAAGTCACTCATACAAGACCTCCTATGGAATGGGAATTTAGATAGGGTTTGTAAATGTCATTTCAGCTTGAGGGATTTTGAACCCTTCTTAAAAGGGATGGTTTCTTGTTGACCCACTTTCTCTTTGATTCATAGAGGCTGTTTCTAAAGACGTGAAATGTGATAGAAGTCTAACCTTCAGAATTTGGATCCAGAATATCTCTTTTGGAGACACTTTCTTTCTAAGCTTTGTAGTCATCCATCTATTTTTTAACAGTTGTGAAATTCATGACTGGACTCCCAAGTTAGTAGGCAAGATGTCATTCTCTTATTTTATTTTTTTATAGATTCATGTATATCTGAGCCTTTTAATGGAGTGATAGCAAAACCTTGGGGAATTTTTCTCAAGGAAAAAATCATTCATTCATACTTTTTTTCCTCAAATAAAAGTGAAACAATAATTATAAAGGAAGTTCTCAGGTATAAGTAAAATTTCTGACTTCTCATGCTTCCAATCCTTTATATAATGAGTTTTAGAACATAAATTGCCTATGTTCTTATTAATGTGGCTCTAGAGAACATACTTAATACTAGCCCAAATTGCTAAAGCTACTTAGAATAACACACAAGGACTCAAATTCTTCCTGGGATATTAGCTACATGGCTGACTGAACTTTCATGACAAAACCGAACAAATAAACAAACCCAGATGAATCTTCGACAAGAAACAACCAAAGCAATTGGGCAAAATGGGGCCTGTACCTCTCAGGTATTCACCACAGAGACAGAACATTATATGGGATCTTCCAAATACCTGAACTGATGGCATTATATAAAACTCCTCTCCTGGTTGAATTGAGAATTAATACCATACATTCTCTTGTATGGATTTATAACCAGACAGAGCCAGTGCACCTCCTTATTATGAAAGTATAAATAGTATAATTCAGTTACAAAGGGGAAATTTGGCAGAATAATGATATTATACAATTATGAGCAATCAAAATTAAGCAGAGCAAGAGGGTTCACCTCCATGGATGCTGTCTCCCTCACAGGGGTTTCCAGCCTCTCCACAGAGATGTAGCAATAGGAAGGCACCTTTCAGTGCTAACACTAAAGAAAAGGAATAGGCAGTGTTCAATCTCTCTGTAGAAGAAATGTTTAAAAATTGAAATGGACTCTTTTGCAATGAAACTACAAGTATTGTTAAATAAAAAGAACAGTAAAGATTTAATTTCAAGACATTGAGAAACTGTGTTAAGGAATTTTGACTGGCTCAGAATCCTCTTTTCTTTCTGGTCCACATATGACAATTCTGTCCTTAGTTTTTAAAGTTTATGATGATTACACATCTGTTTCTGTTATACTTCCTAAATATCTTTGGATGTTATGCCTCTAGTATTACTCTCACCTGGTGCAAGAAGAGGCAATAAACACAGGAGGAGGAGGGATATGCTACCTAGTTAACTTGATTTTGTTTTCTTTCTCTGAACACTTCATCTTTGAATTTATCCCTTTCTTCCCACTCCACAGGACATCTGGCTGGTAGCCGAACTCAGGCAAACTCAAGCATGATGTTAATAACCCAGCACAATTAATTTCAGCTTAATATGTTACACAAATATACTATATTGTTTAAATGTTTGTAACCTATAAATGGGGAGGGATTCAAAGACAAAAATGAAAGGGGAAAAATAAAAATTTTACCCACTGTCCTCTGTAGGTTTTATATTGTCCTCACAGTATACATTGTTTAATTCAGCCAGGTCCAACTTAACCTGACTCACAACATCCTTGCTTCTGCAAATGCTCACAGCAAAAGTTCTGAATACTGGATGGCTTAGATTTGAGTTTCCTTCTATTCTTTTTAGATGAGCAGTATCTAAGGCATGCTAGTTAAATGGTTACTCTTGAAGCCTGAGAAGAGAAGCAAATTTATCTCCTGACACAAATGTCAGACTTACAGGCCTAAATCAGTCTTTGCAATGCCATGGCCACAGCTGTATTCATGTCTCAATTATCTTTATCTTGTGTTCAGACATAATATCTGTCCCTCTCTTCCTTCATTTTAAACTTTTTCCCAGAAGATAAGTTATAGGTAGTAACAGTGCTTTGGCTTATTTGGGGTGTTGATACTCAAGGTTTTCAGGTTACACTCAAAAGTGAGGTGAAGGAATGAGAGATGCCCTGGGTGGTTCAATGTTACCGGCAAGGTGAAACTGGTGCAATAAAGCTCACTTTGTTGGCTGGTGATACAAGGATTCCCATTACAGGAAGGGAGTAAAAGCTCCAGGCTAGGTTGCTCATGCAAAACTGAAAGAAAGTTAGAACAGCTAAGGGCCTTTACCCTACCTTTGGCAATCATGGTTTTTGTTTTTTTTTTTTTTTTTTTTTTTAGAAGAAAATAAGGAAAATGCCTAAATAGAGAGAACATAAACTAATTGGCATAAAAACAATAAAAAGAGTGACCAAGTACAATGCCTAAAGTCTAGAGCACAGGCAGCAGATGAAAAGAAAGATAACTATATGTGTTGTGATTTGTAAAGATTTCACTGGAGAAAAACATCTCTGAAATGTACATGTAGCTACACCAAGCTAAACTGCATTTAAAATGTACCTACAACACAAGGCATTCACTAAATGGAATATTGACCAGCTATAGGTCTAGGGAAAATGCACTTATGTCTTTTATTTACATGGATCATACAAGAAACCATACATAGAAGTTGTTGGGGTTTTTTTATGTTAAGTGTTGAGAAGCACTTAAGATAGATGAACCTGTGTTTGCAGTGTTTTTAGAATGCTTTAGACTCTTCAACTTAGAAGCTGTGTTTAAAACAATGGTAGGAAGGTCTACACTGATAGCATGAACTAAGTTGTATGTAATGGTCTACAGAGTATGGTTGGCCCTGCATATTCATGGGCTGTGTGTCCATGCATTTATCCAAAGGCAAATTGGAACAGTTCAGAAGAAAGGCTTGCACTGAACATAGGCAGATATTTTCATGTCATTGTTTCTTAAACTGGTTAGCATTTCCACTATCTATTATTCACATTTTGTCAGGTATTCTAAGTATTTTAGAAGCCTTTGAAGTATACAGGAGGAAAGGATTAGGTAATGTGTCAGTATCTGTGACATACTACATAAAAGGCTTTACCAGCTTCAGATTTTCATGCTGTTGGGAGACTCTGAATCCAGTTCCCTACAGTTATTGAGTGACATTAACATTAACTCAAGTATGCCAAGATTTATTCTAACCCTGAATTTGATTCACTAATGTGAGTGCTTGGACACTTCATTGACACTCTTTATTCCTCCACTTAATTATTTGTAGCTCTAACTCATTTACAGTTACAAATCTTGTTCTGTGATTGCTTTGTAAGAATTCAATGGAAAAAAGTATAAAGTTTCTAACATAATAAGTGTATAACTAATTACATTTTTGATTGTGTTAATAATTTTAGGACTTAAACCACTTATATTAATTATCACCAAAAAAATGGAAATAAAATATAAGGAAATGGAATTACCACAAATGTAAATAGTTCTCTAATCTTGTCTGGAATCAGAGTAAGAGGAGTACACAAGAAACCTTTCAGTGAACAGTACCTTCTTCCCACATGTGTCCATCTGCAATCAGTTGTCTCTTTACAGAGAGTTGTGGCTGTTTTGAACTTTATATATGTAGGATTACACAATATGCCTGAACTTTTAGGCTTTGCATTATGTTGATGATAATCATCCATACTGTTGCATAAACCGGTAAGATGCTAATTTTCAGCATATGAATAGGTTAGGATTTGTTCTTCAATCTGTTACTGGTGTATTTCAGCCAGAAATCATAAGTAATGTGCCCATGAATATTCCTGAATACCTACCTGCTTTATATTTTAAGAAGAATTTTCTTAAGTGATTAGAACGGGAATGAAAGAAGTTATACCACAGTGAAATCTTTGAAATGCAAAACCTCAGTCTGATTTTTAAAAGCTTTTGATGAAGACAGTATAACAGAATATAACGCAGATTTTTTTTTAACTTGCAACAGATTACTGAGTGGAAGGGGAGTGTAGTAAATACAACAAAGTTATGCTCAGAGGGGTACAGAGGCTCTCTAAAGTCCTTGAAGAACTTCAGGCCAGGCACTGGAGAGATGGCTCAGTGCTTAAAATCACAGACTGGTCTTCCAGTGAATCTGAGTTTGATTCTCAGAACACATATGGCAATTCACAATTGTCTGTAACTCCAGTTCCACCATACCTGATGTCCTCTTTTGACATCCATGGGTGCCTGACATGCTTTTGCTACACATGCATTCAGGAAACCCTCATTCACATAAAATAAAAATAAATATTTTAAAAACTGGCAGGTAACAATGAACATAAAATTTAGCAATGGGACTTTATTTTCCTGAGTCAAGTTAGGAAATGTAAAATCCAACTGCAGAGCATTGATTCAGTTCTCAGACTTTATTGTTTGAAGAGACTGCTTGACATGGAGTCTCATATAGTCTATGCTGGACTCGAACTATGTAGTTGAGAATTACCTTGTGCCTCTAATGCTTCTGTACTTCCTCCACATTCCTCCCTACTGCTGGTAATACAGGCATGTCCCAGCTTGCTGGATTTATGCAATGCTGGGGCAGAATGTCAACTTTTTGCATGCTAGGTAAGCACTCTAGCAACTAAGCAATGTTTTCGGCTCCAGGCTAACATTTTTTTAAATATGAAAATCCAGCCAAACTTACTTTATCATTTTGCATTTTGCTTGCCTCTTCTGTTTAATAATTTATATTACTAGCCACCCTGAGCTTCAGTTTCTTCTTCAATGTGAAAAACATAACACAAGCTATTCTTAAGATATCACTGTATCCAGTGCAATGTTACTGTAAATTTTGTAATCTCTGAGATATTGTAGCCATCATTGTTAACATTCTTAATGCTGAGAGTGTTTATTGCAATTTGTCATATTGTGGTTATTCCCACCCATGACATTACTTTTGTTGCCACTTCATAACTATAACTTTGCTACTGTTTAAAATGTAATGTACATATCTGTGTTTTGGGGAGGGAATTGGGCCACCCTCAAGAAAGGAAAAGAGGGAGAGGGAACTGGGATCGATATGTAAAATAAGAAAAAAATAAATATATATAAAAGGAAAAAATAGAAAATAAAATTTAGTGTCACTGGCTTAAATCCATAACTTTGCTACTGTTTAAAATGTAATGTACATATCTGTGTTTTGTGGAGGGAATTGGGCCACCCTCAAGAAAGGGTCATTTGATCCCCAAAGAAGTCATGACCCAAAGGTTGAGAACTGCTGCATTATAGATATATTGTGATATTTGGTTGATACCAATAGAGGTTGGGATATTAAGTGCTTACTTTAGGCCCAATACTGTTCTGAATGCTTTTTCATATACTATTTATATAGTTTAAAAACAATACTGTAAAAGTGTAGTTATCTTGACAATAATATATTAATAACTTACAAATGACGATTCTATAGGTAATTATGGCACAAACCAGTATTTTAAAATATGTTTGCTCCAAGGGAAAACCCTTATCACCCTTAGGGAATTTGCATATTAAGCAGAATGGTGTGCTTGGGTTAGTGAGGTTACCATCACAGTTTTATTACCTAATAGTTTTTTACATCACATACCCTCAACAATATTCTTTATTGGTTATAGCTCCAGTAATTTAAAAGTAAACATGAATTAAAATGTACTAAGAGAGTGGAAAGATTTCCTTCCTAGATCTAAGAATGGGACATTTAGTGTCTGATCAGTGAAGTCATTTTCACAGTTAGAATTCAAAATAACATCTCTGTAAAGAGGCTGTTTTCTTAAATAGTTTGAAGAAAGCAGACAACTCTGTATATACTATATTTACAATATTTAAACAGTTACTTAGCAGCCTATGTATATGAACATATATAATGAGTATAATTTTTTTTCTAGTTGTTTCAAGCTCAGTGATCTTTAAAATAGTATGTAACTTGACAAGGTTGTTCTCTGGCCTTTTGTTAGAAGGAGGGATTATATAGAAAATAGAATTTAAAATTAACTGATTTTGATGATCCCTCCTGGAAGGCATCACCCTCCCTGTGGAGTGGGGGTGGAGTGGGATGAGAGGGGAGTCAGGGAGCATGGAAAAGAGGGAGAGGGAACTGGGATCGATATGTAAAATAAGAAAAAAATAAATATATATAAAAAGAAAAAATAGAAAATAAAATTTAGTGTCACTGGCTTAAATCCATAAGCCATTCAAAACAAACTTTAGGATAAGAAATATATTATTATCTCAACATTATATCTCTCTAAGATCCATAGAAAACTCAGAATGTGCTTAATAATTCAAATGACTCTTACTTTCTTTCAGATTCCTCATACTAAAACCAATACCAAAGAAGGCTGACATGTTGACCTTAGCCCAGATTGCATTTATTTCAATTCTCTTCATTTCATTACCATTTTGGAGCTCTGAGAAACAAAATCCAGGAAGAAATGCAACTCTGTACACCATAGAAGATTTGAAAACAAGGGGAAACAAATCTATTCCTTTCAAAAGAATCACAAATGTAACTTCAGAGAATGAACGTAGTAACGGCTCCAAATCCATGCTGACAGATACCTCTCCTTTGGATCTACCCACAACCTATGAAATAATAAGTTCCACTAGTAGCTGGCCAACAGCTAGATCTACTGAGGGTCCAACACCTACCTCCACATATTCTACCCCTCCCTTGGCTCAAGGCTTTGTTTCCAAGTCACCTTTGAATTCATCTACAGCACATTTGAATCCTTTACATGTCTCAGGACCTTCCAATCCTATACATCCCACATCATCAGGAAACTTTACTTGGTCTCTAGACAATGATACCATGAACATTCCTGACAACATTTCTAGTACAGTCAGCATCCTCCCTCTGCCTCCAATGACCACACCTGTG
Organism: Phodopus roborovskii; assembly: GCF_943737965.1. NCBI lineage: Eukaryota > Metazoa > Chordata > Mammalia > Rodentia > Cricetidae > Phodopus > Phodopus roborovskii. The sequence continues at coordinate 4,891,454 of NW_026126417.1, read as the reverse complement.
ACCCCTTTGACTATTGAACCTACTGGATGGCTTGCCACAAACAATGATGACTTTGCTGGTTTTACCCCATATCAAGAAAAAACAACTTTACAGCCTACCTTAAAATTCACCAATAATTCAAAACTTTTTTTCTGACTCATCAGACACCCAAAAAGGTACATAAAGTAGATTTAATTTTTTTAGGTAAGGCTAAATTTCTAGAGAGCCATTGTAGGGAAATGCAGGCAATTATGGTGGTATGGGGAGGAAACATCAGAGGTTGTGAAGTGGTTCTGGGACTTAACTGAACTCATGGTAGTTATTAGCAAGTGGGAGCATGAAGAGAGAGTACAATGAAAGTGATGATGGTAAGTAAGAATGCTATCCGAGGCATTAGGTAACAATTTCCATTACTTCTTTGGGACAAATCTAACTACAGGTGCTTTCAGGCATATTCTATAAATGAGGTTTAAAATATATGCATGTGAGCTTTGAAACACTGAACAAAATGAATGCTTCTATAGATTATCAGACCACACACAGTGACTGCGGAACAATAACGGAGCAGTGACATTCAAAGAATTACTTAGACAAGCTTACCACAAGGAAAGCATCCTTATCTTTTAGTTTAACATCTAATGAGAATTATATAAACATAACTTTTTTGGACCACAGCATTATTACATAGATATCTATATGATTCCCTAGAGGCTGCATCAAATTTAAAACCAAAAATAGGAAAGATGTCAGAGGCTGTATAATGAATTCTTTATACTTAATATCCTCAGGGTTAGCTGTATGCTTGGATGCCTGATATTTATTATTTATTATTATTATTTTTAATGAACTGAGTACCTTCTGATGGACTTTCTTAGAGGCTAAATTGATTATAATATATAAACACATAATTGGGGAGTTCCTTCCTTTCTTGCTCCCTGGCCATCTTGGCGGCTGCTCTTGGTGGGGGCTGTCCCGCACCTAAGGCAGGAAGATGGTGGCCACAAAGAAGACGATAAAGTCCCTCGAGTCCATCAACTCTAGGCTCCAGCTTGTTATGAAAAGTGGGAAGTACGTGCTGGGATACAAACAGACTCTCAAGATGATCAGACAGGGCAAAGCGAAGTTGGTTATCCTCGCCAACAACTGCCCGGCTTTGAGGAAATCTGAAATAGAATACTATGCCATGTTGGCTAAAACCGGTGCCACTACAGTGGCAATAACATTGAATTGGGCATAGCATGTGGAAAATACTACAGAGTATGCACACTGGCTATCATTGACCCAGGTGACTCTGATATTATTAGAAGCATGCCAGAACAGACTGCTGAGAAGTAGTGAACCAGAAAAGCCTTCCTTTAATAAAACCACCAGAGCTCTTTAAAAAAAAACAAAAACAAACAAAAAAAAAAAAAAACACATAATTGGATTGGCATTTCTAGGCTGTTGTCTGCATATGGGGAATTTTTTAACTTCTAATCTAGGCATTTAAAAATAACATGATAACAATATATATGTTTCATATTACAACTTTAACAATCTTATCATTCTTATATCCATTAGAGAGGATATTTAAAATGTTTCTGCTGTCTAAACTCAGTAAATATATATTGTAAATACTGAGCACTTACCCATACCATAGCTCTCTTATCAGAATTGTTAAGTTTGCTTCTATTTATAGTATTTATTTTATTAAAACGAGTTAATTTTCTTAGGAGTGGAATTGAGTATATAGCCTAAGAACAGCTTCATTTGGTATCTATAGCAAATCTTTATATATTGTCTCTTTGCATCTGTATTTTTGCTTATTGAATATGAATAATTATTTTCTTACTTCTGAGCTGTAACCTTTTTTTTGTTATTTTCTTCTAGGGAATAAAAATACAGGAATAATATTTGGAGCCATTTTAGGGGGAATTCTGGGTGCTTCCCTGCTTAGCCTTGTTGGCTATTTATTGTGTGGACAACGGAAAACAGATTCATTTTCCCATCGGCGACTTTATGATGACAGAAATGAACCAGGTAAAAACAGTTTTCAGACCATCACCCGTGCACAATGGCTTTAGTTAAGTGACAATGCACTGCCTATGAAAGAGTTAGGGTGTTGTATGTTAGAGAAAGACAAGATTCATTTGGAGACTTCTCCTTCACCAAAATAAAAATAATTAGTTATAATAATAATAGTAATAATTTGCATTATCTTTGTGCAACATTTAAAAAACACTTGGAATTTTTGCTCATTTTATTAAAACTTGTTTTATTTTTATTTATTTTTTTAATTTATTTTTTTCTTATTTTACATATCGATCCTAGTCCCCTCTCCCTCCCTCCCTCCCTTTCTCTCTCTCCCTCTCTCCACACCCTCCCATGCGTGTTTTCAGAATCCAAACATATCATTGAAGACAGTGATATGAAATTCTAGAAATATGCGTCTGAACTTTGCATGTAAACGGACCTAGAAAAAATTCATCCCAAGTGAGTTATACAAGAGCATGAAAAACAATTATAAGTTCCTTGATCAACCATGATCAGAAAAGAATCCTCTTGCATCATATGGGAACCAATAGAGACCCACAGGCAGACATTATGCAGAAAGTGAGACATTTTGGAACGCTCAGTCATAGTGGTGTGTCTCTACCAAATGCTTCCCCTCAGGGCTAAGGGAGCCCTATGCAAAAGGTGGGGGAAAAGTAAGAGCCAGAGGGGATAGAGAACCCTGCCCCTGCAACCAGTGCTCTCTACATGAACATGATCAGACCTCAAAGATACTGAGGCAGCATGTACCGGGTCTGCATGTCTCTGTTCTAGGCCCTGTTTATATTTTTGGCTTCCAGCTTAGTGTCTTTATGAGATTCCAGAGTATGAGAACAAGTAGGTCTCTGGTTATTGTGCCCATTTTGGGCTTTTTTCCTGTTTGTTTGTTTTGCCCAAATCCAATGTGTGTTAGTATTTGTTTTATATTATTACATTTTATTTTATTATTATCCCTTGAAAAGAAAACAAACAGTTCTGCTCTCAAACAATAATGTTAATAATAATAATAACAGCAAAAAAAACCATAAAAGAAAACAGAAATGTTGCTCTGAAGCACAGTATCTGAAAGCTTCATATGTAGAGAAATAAAGGCATTATACTTTAATTTAGAACTTTCCCACTCATATAATGTTTTTTTATTTTTATTTTTTGTTTTTTAAGTCAACGAGGCTCTAGAGATAGTTTGATGGTTTAAATATTTGCTGCCTAAGCATAACTACAAGAATTCAAATCTCTAGAACCCATGGAAACTTTTGATAAGTCAGCCTGCAGTTTCAGCCCTTGCCAGGTAGAGATGGGATTTCCCTAAACGAGGTGGCTAGTGAGCCTAGTCTTATTGGGAGGAACTGTGTTCACCTGAGGGACCATGTCTCCATGTGTGACATGCAGGTCGCTTGAAACTCCTGACATCATCTTCCAGTCTCCACATGCATTTATGCACACATGTAGACATGCATAAGTACATGTCATACACACACACACACACACACATACACACACTCACATGCACATGTACACAAGATTTAAAAGGTAGTAATAATATCTGTAATTAATATAGATACACTAAATAAAACAGAGTGTTTTATCACCATAGACATTTCACTCCTGTTTTCTGGCATGTACAAAGATTTCTGCCACCAATGCAAATAGTTACCTGACTCTAATGAGTCTACTGGTGAAGTCTCATTAAATTCTCATGAGTTCAGTTTATCATTGATATATTACACACACTGAAAATCAAATCCATTAACTGTAAGTTCAGAAGAATTCTGTTTGTAGGTTTCAACTAATCCATATAAAAAAAGTGACATGTTTCAAAGTTCAAGAGAGGATTTTTAAGTTTTCAAATACATGATTTTCAATAAGAATTTTGTCTTATGTACATAATATAAAAATCATTCTGTCAGGTTTTCCATTTTAAGTAGTTGTGACTGATGCCTAGAGCAACAGCAAGTCAACAAAGAGACCTTTTTTGATCTCCTCCATATAGTTTAGGAGACCTCTTCAAAGACCCAGAGTTCCCAGGAGACTAGTTTGCAAACAGATGGCTTAATAAATAGTCAGGCAGCATAATACTTATAGGAATAATTAGATCACTTATCTAATTAGTAATTAGTCCCTGCTTACAGTACTTTAAGATATCCAGTACATAGCAGGTATTCTCTGAAAAACATACTCCAGATCATTAAGAAAGTATTTCACTTTCCTGAAAATGAAACAAAAATCTCCTGATTCATCTATCAGTGTCCTGAGCGATACTTAGATCTGTCAGATAAGAAGGAAACATACTTTTATAAGTTTCTTTATTTCTTTGACAGGGTTGACTATCAAGGTTTCATGATAATCAGTAAATAGTAATGTTTTATTAAATGTCCTAACTTAAAAAATAATTTTTGTAACTATCTTATTGAGTTCTTTGTATATCTTTGAAATCAGCTGTCTGTCAGATGTAGGGTTGGTCATTTCTAAAGTGTTGAAAAGTCACTGTATCCTTATCTGATGAGTGAAATTATAAACTTTTCCTGAATATTTGTTTTTGCTTCTTGTGATATCCTTAAAATAAATTCAATTTCTCTAAAAAAATAATTTTTGTACCAGACATTGAAACCACAAAATTCAAATCAATCAGTTATATTTATATTTTCATGTATAAGGTATTAGTGTGCTTTGTTGATAAGCTTTGCTTTTCTTATTTTCTTAATTTTGTGTCTAATTTAGAATTTTAGAAATGCCACTGTTTTCTTATGCATGGAATAAATGTGGCATGCAAATTCTACTTATCTAACATTTCAGAAGTAATGTCTGAGAAGTGCACATAGAAGATGTATCTGTTCATCACCTAGAAGAGTTCCTATAGTTTGATAATGTAATCAGGTGGCTGAGCATTCATCATTGAGATTACCACATAAAACTACTCTGTTGATTTTACTGTTTTTTTTTTCAGTTCTGCGATTAGACAATGCACCAGAACCTTATGATGTCAATTTTGGAAATTCTAGTTATTACAACTCAGCTGTGAGTGATTCATCCATGCCAGAAGGTGGAGATAGTGTGCATGATGGCATTCCCATGGATGATATACCTCCACTTCGAACCTCAATATAACACTAGGAGAAAAATGGCTGCAGAGGACGATAGTTCACCTCCATCTTGACCTTTTAGTAAATTCACTTTTCAAGAAGTTTGGCAAATCATTGCTGTGCTACCTGCGCAGGGAGAGCTGCAAAAAGCAGGAGATGTGCAGCTGAAACAGCATGACCATCACCCAAAAGCTTTCTGTTCTTACAGTCTTCAGCTGGGCTGAAGTGTGCATTATATAATCATGCTTTGTATTCTGGTTTGTTTCTCTGGGAAAACTTTGTGGAGTAAGGCAAAAATAATATGCATCACCATGGTAACACTGACTGATAACTTAATAATAACCATTCTCCATGCAAAATCTGGGGAACAAACCTATTTTCTTTCAATATTTTGTATTTAAACAAGAAACTGGAGTTAACTCTTCACTCCTCTTGTCTGCAATTCAGGATCACAAAACAACCACTTTCTTGGGGCATGATTTGGATGGTAATTTTTTTGTTTGTTTGTTTCAAATTCAGAAATATGATATGATATGGTAGATTTTCTTTTTATTCTTAGTAATTAAGACAATAAGAATGAAAGCCTTATCATATTCTAATACATTTCAATTTTCTACAACAGCACACACATACACACGGCCATTCTCTTCAGTTGGCCAGTTTCAATGAATGCATTCAGCAAAGCCAGCAAGAAAACTGACTCTAGCCAGGAAAATGATACCTTCCCTAAAAGTTCTCAAAGTCCTTACTGCAATTCCAACTTGCATGAGTACACATCAGGTTTCAGTTAATTACACACCTTAGAATCTCAATGAGTAATATGAGTAAAAGGCTAAAGAATATACTCACATATAATTAGTATGATTTTAACTTGCTGGCTTGAAATAGAATTTGCAACACATTACATTTTTGTTCAGTCAAGTATGAATCAGTTCATCCTCTAAAGGTATGAAGCACAGGGCAAAACAAGTAAAAGCCAGGGGGTGGTGGCACAAACCTTTAATCCCAGTACTCGGGAGGCAGAGGCAGGTGGACCTCTTAAGTTCACGGCCAGCCTGGTCTACAAAGCTACACAGAGAAACCCTGTCTTGAAAAACAAAAAACAAAACAAAACAAACAAACAAACAAAAAACCAAGTAAAATTATCAAGCAAACTCATTGCCATTGTTTGTACCAGTAATAATACAAGGAACTTAATTTTGGTTTTAGTTTGTTTTTTATTAATACCCATCTTTGACAGTCTAAGCCTCCAGAGATTAGAGGATTAAATAAGAGTTAAACTCTAATGAGTAAATATATGAAGAGGGAAAACAAACAAGTACCATCTTAGAGATTTTCTTGTTGAGAAAATATGTGGTGTGATTGGCACATGTGGTGTGTGCTTATGTGTGCATGTGTGCATGCATGCTTGAGTGTAGGCATGTGTATGTAGCACTGAGATATAGTTGGAATGTCAGAGTTGAAAAATGAGTAATGAAAGAAAATACTTACCCCATATTGCCATAAAAATAGCAAAGAAGACTGTCCCTCCGTTATCAAACAAGTATGTTACCTTAATAGAAAAAATAGAAACATTAATTATACTAATTAATGATGGTACTAAAATAGAATAGAAGATATTTCTTGCATCAGGTACCATAATTTCTTCCCAGATTCTATCACAACATTGTGTAGTCTATTAATCTTTTGACCTGGGATCTTCATCAGTTCCCCAATAGTTTATGTGATTTCTTCATGGGGAAGAGATGAGGGAAACAACAGATTTTTCTTCTCTCTTCCCTCTAATTCCTTTGTACCCCAACTTCATTCTGGCTTTTACGTGTTTCTAGATCCCCAAAGAAGCCATTCATTTTATGCCATAGTCAAACACATTAATACTGTGAAACGCAAAAAGTTAGTGTCTAAGTTAAAGATTATATGGTTTGTTTCCTGTCAGCAAGTTTCCAGAATGGGGAAGTTATAGAACAAAGAGAAGAGGTAGTAAGCATGTTTCTTTAGTTGAATGCTGTCACAGTGCTATTCCTTTCATGTTTTCCAAATGTGCCATGGGTCCAGTAGTGATATACTCCTTGTAAAGAGTTCCTTCTTAAGTTGTTTTAAGAAGTTTTTCATGAATAATTAAGCACATTTTAATCAGCTATTACTCAATTAAAGCTTGATAAAATATGTAAAGTTATTCAATGTTATAGAATATAATTTTCAGGATTGCAAGGACTAATTGATTTTAATAAAATTCTGATGTAATAAAATCCAGTTTGCTGGTGCTTCTTTTAATTTGCACAACACTTTCCCCCAGAAATTAGTGAAATTAAATATTTGGCATGTAAATAAAAACCACATAAATAACAACAGTCTTCTGAATATCTGTGGAAGATATATTGCAAAGTATTCCAGAACTTCAGACTGTGCTAAACCCTGCTTGCTAAAGCTTAATGTATAAGTCTGTCACAATAAGAACACAATAGTAGCCAAAGATAGGATAGAGCAAATATAACAACATACAATAAGTCAGTTGTGAATGTGGACTTCCTCACATGTACAAAACTTAATAATACTATACTCACACTCTTCTTGTAGAAATAATGTGAGATAGTATGTCTACATGCTCAGATGAATTGAGGTGAGTGAAAGTGGCATTGTGAGGTTGCATGAGTCTAGATTTACTTAGTCACAAATACTCTGATACTAAGAACATAGGACTTTTACCCAAGGGTTATTGTATAGCTAGCAGATGGGTAGCATATACTACAAGGATATGCAAAGAGATGATTCATGTGCCAGGTAGAATAGAATGGAATGGAGTCTAAAGCCTATGAATAATTTAATACTGGATTTTTATTTAATGTTTGCAAAGTTCACTTTACCAAGGTTAAATAAAATCACAGAAAATGAAACTGTGAATATGAAGGCTATTGTACACAGGAAAATGAGCATTATCCCCCAAAGAAGATAAGGCAAATTATGAGTTAAACATCATTCTTATAAGAGAAGTTGGGGTAGAATGGCATCCACCTTGATTAGTCTATAGTCAAGAAGGCTCCTAATGAGGACATTACGATAATACTGATGTAGATTTCAATTTTAGCCTTTTAAAAACATTATGAACAATGCTTAGCTTGGTGATGGAGGACTTGTCTAGAATGCACAGGAAAGTGTCTTATCCTGCAGCACAGCACAGAAAAAATACAAAACAAACAAACAAAAAAAAAAAAAACAAAAACAAAAAACAAAACAAAACACCAAAGAGAAGCCTTGGGGACTGGGTGTAAGTACAAAGTTTTCTTAGTTAAGGCTGGAGATTTCTAAAATTATTATGTATTGCTTTTCAGAATAATCACTATGGATAGCAGAGACAAGTATCATAGAAAAATTCCCCCACAGAGCGCATAAAATTACACACATCAGGGGAAGCAGAGAGACCTGAGCTGTTTTAGTAGTTGAACAGCTGTCTGTCTCCCTCTTTAAACAAACAGTACAGGAACAGCCTCTCAGAGTGCTACAGAGTCTTTACATATGCGGACTTAAAGGTCACCAAGAAATGGAAGGGTTCCTCTTGCTTCAGACACAGCCATGCTTTTAGAAAACTGGAAGTAAAAGGCCACAGTTAACAACAACAAAAACATGCTTAGTGAATGTGATTGCTTATAGTTTATGCAGTGTTCACTTTAAAATGGTTTCCATTATCTTTTAAAAAGTTCACCAAAAAACCTCTCAGGCACATTTGAGCTCAAACTTGGTCATTAGCAGTTTAGAAACATAATTGGTTAACTAAGGTGGGTATATGTAATATTTATATAATATATATTTTCATTGTGAATTATATACATGTAACAGGAGATAGAACTAAAATAAGAACCAAGGAAGATTTCAAAATGTGCAGGAGTATAATGATGTCAAAATAATTTTCTTAGATTTACAACTTGTTTACACATCAAAGGTATCAGGATATTGGAGATCACAGAGATAAGTAATTAGCCTGTGTCTATAATCCACTTACTGATTACTTTTTGATACTGACAGAAAAAAATGCTGAGTTAAAATGGGGAATAAGAGAGAGAGAGAGAGAGAGAGAGAGAGAGAGAGAGAGAGAGAGAGAGAGAGAGAGAGCAACTGAACACACTGTGGTTTGGTCAAGATTACATCTGAGGTAATTGGAAGGAAAAATATGAGCTTTGACCTTTCTAACAGGAAAGAACATTTGCTACTTCAAAGAAAATATCAAGTTTAATTTTCAAAAAATATTTCAGACTTTTCTAAAAACAATGGATGTTTGCTCTTCCTAAGAATACATATTTTCAATGATTTGTTTTATTCAAATCAAGTTCTATTCAGATTTACGAACAACCATTTAATTTTACATTGTTGATGAGCACAGAGTAAAGTAAGAAGGGGGTTCTGTACTGGCCTAACAGTACAAATTCCCCATGGTAGTTAATGTCTGATTTTGCCTTGAACATTGAGCACGGTTAGTCGTTGATGAATGCTGGTATTATTTAAGCACATCCCCTTCCTGTGATATTGGAAACTTGAGTTTATGTCTCATTTGCTATGGCTAGTAAGTCTCTTCTAATACTTCTTAGAAAGTTTGGAACTTCATGATGTTCGGACAGTGACACACTCACAAAATCTCATCTATAACAAATGTGCAGGGATCTACTGAGCTAATCCAATCCTGTAGGCCAGGCTACCACTGTTGGCATGCTCCTAAGGGGATTGGAATTTGGTCTGAGATGCAATTATTTCTCACTTTAAATCCTCAACTCTTGGGTAGCAGATATAATGCATAATGGTCTATATTCAATATACCTAGATGAAATGTACTCAAAATGTGTAAATTTTGGTTTAGTGCTCCCCTACACAGTTGTCTTTAAATGTGTGCCTCAGAATCAAATCTCCACATGGATCTGCTCAACAGTTATATTTCCATGTGTTATCCATTGATTAAGTGATTCTAAATACCCAAAATCTTGAGCTCTGTAGTATTCTTCTTAAACAAATGTCCTCTGCAATTTTGGTGGATGATCTGGCAGACTCTTTCTTGAAATTTCTTAAAGGAAGAGCCTACTGTATCTCCTATTTCTGTAGTAGTTTTATAATCAGTATATAGCTAGAGTCACATATAAGTACTGAATAATTGTTTTCTAAAGAAATGAACTTTAATAATCAAAGTAAAAATTATGGATGAGCTTAGCTTAAAACATTGAGTTGCTTTCACAACTACATGCAATATTGAGTGCCTCTCTTTAATATTTAACCTTCAGGAAAAATCATAGAATCACATGAATTGATAGTGCAGTATTTTGTTTTTAAATGGTTGCACAAATATAACTAAATTACTTAGTTAAATATTATTTTTAATATGCACATAGGTTTATTTGAAATATGGTGGTATATACCTATAATTCTGACACTTAGGCTGAGGCAGGAGTTTCATAAATTAAAGGCCAACTTCAGCTACATAGATCCTGTCTCAAAAAAATTAAAAAAAATAATTTTTCTCTCTGAGGTCCAAATTTTGCAGAGCAACAAGCTGTAAAGTATCTATCATTGTCATGTGATATTTTAATTCACATAGTTTTTATTGCTAAAATCAAAGTAGGCAGGCAACTTAAGGAAATAATATATATATATATATATATACATACATTGTCTGTGTATGTATATATGATAAAAGTAATTTTTACATACAAACACATATGCATTTCAAAATAATATGTGGTAGTGTTTAATTTCTTCTCCCTAGTCTCAGGAATTAATAGACTCCTTACGGAACTGAAGTGACAGCTCATATTGTCTTGTGGCTAGTAATATAAATCTAGAGTTGTTAGCACATAAATGAGGATTCATTTTTCTCCATCAAATATAGAGGGAAAGTGATATCTAAAGATGTAAAACAAGTAGTTATATGTACTCTTGTATAGAGAAATGTAGCACCTAGAAAACTTCATACAATTTGTACTTATTTCTTGTGCTTTTTATGAGGCAATATTTTCTACTGATTTCTGCATAAATTCTCAAACAACTCTTGAAGTATGTATGTCTTTATGTGTATCTTCCTTATTCTTATTGACTTTTTGCAAAAGCCCCCCCCCCCCGTTTTAAACATTCTTGGACAGATTCTCTGCTTTTTAACTCTGATACGTACAGATAATTTTGTCTTTAGTGTTCATGTCTTCCCATTATTGGATTTAAAAAAATTAGAAGTAACATAAGTAACATATATCTAGACCTTTGTTATCTGTAAGGCTATTAATTTTGGAACATCTTAGCAGTTCATAACTTTATAACAGAGTGACTTGTATATATTCATATCTATCTATCTATCTATCTATCTATCATCTATCTAACTTTATTGTATCTACTTGTGTCATCTATATGTGCTACACTAGAATTATTAAAAAAAGTGATGTGAAAATACAGCTACTAAACAGGATATTCATATCTAAGTCTGTATCATCTTTGTTGGACCTTCCCAGAGAACTCAAAAGTAAGCATGTTTTTAAAGTAAACATATGAATTTCCTTAAATCTTAGTTATTCAAGATAAAAAGTAGCTAACTTTTCTAAATTTTTGGTTTGTGATAAAGTGATTAGTTATTGATATTGCATTGGACCTTGTGAAAATTAATTGTTATAGGGAACTCTACTTTTATACAAGATGGACCAACAAGGATCAATTTTACACCTATGTCTGAAACAACCAAAACAGTATAAAGGAGGCACAGCAACAGGAGAGGTGGGAAAGAAATAAGGAATTATCATTACTTGAGATTACCATTCTAAAAGAGTTCCAGGCATATAAAGAACTATGAAAATTAAAATGTTTCAATTAAATAATTTGGTGAAAACTATGCATCAAGTGTGCATGTATATAAGGAAACTACCAAAGGTCAAAGACAGAACCAAGAATGGACCAGAGTTCCCCAAGCATGTACTCTCATAAGCCATTCTAGAGTTTCTCATCATTCCTGGTACCTTAGTAGGGTACACAGGAAAGTCTTGCTTTTGTTGTAGAAGCAACAATATCTAGACAGAGCACAACAGTAGTCCAAGGTGACTATTTTGAAAGAAAAAAAGGCCCCTTCCAGACATCAAATGATTTTTAACTAACTAAACCATAATGACATGCTTCTAGACATCTACCAGAGTCTTTACAATTACAAAGATTGACACACTGATGCTAGATGTGTGGGAAACAACTCTTGGACATGACTGCAAAAGATGTGGTACATACTATAGTTTAACCAATTTGGATAATGGTGGGTGAGCCGTTTTTCAAAAGGTCATCATGTACATAGTTTGACTACTTACTTTTAAGGTAATGGGTGAAAATGTAATCTGACTCTAATGTTTCAAGTTGGGACCTTTGAGAAGTGATTAATATTATACAAATCACCAGTGGAGTCCAGTCATTGAGAAAGAATTCGTGATTATGTAAAAATGAAAGTGACCAAACAAAATCTCACCCTGCCAGTCTCACCTTGGGCCTCTCCTCTGCATTACACTGGGGCTCTGTCAGCAAGAAAACCTTTACTAGGTGATACCCTGAAATATGCTACCTCAATAATAATGAATTAAAATAACCTCTTTTCTTATATAGGTGACTTGCATCAGGCAAATCATTGTAATATATACACTGGACTAATACAGAAGTTAACAATAAAGCTATCATCTAACCTGAATATTCTATTTCTAGATAATGACCAAAGAGAAATTAAAACTGTCAGCCATAAGACTGGGAAATGAGTACTTTTAGGAGCTGTAATTAAAATGGGAAATGCTTTAATATGTAAGCAAATAACAAGCATTGATATAGAGAAAATGGAACAGTATTCAACAACAATGTGAATGTTCTGCTGCTAAATGTTACATTTTAAGATGAATTTCAAAACTGTAACAGTGTACAAGAGAAGTTATAAAAATCATACCATTTAATGTCATACATATAGACATCAAGAAACATGCATGCTTATTGTTAGTTAATGACTCATTATAATTGGTTACCTAAACAGAGGAGAAGGTAAGAAGGTATGTAGAAGCTTTTGGAGGTGACACATATGTTCATTATCTCCACTGTCATTATGTGTTTCACAGGTACATATGCATTAAGAAAATGTACTGACTTTTACTTTTCAAGTGGATCTAGTCTAGTTTATTACATACTAATTTTTCTCCCGTAGAACTTTTTGAAAATAAAAACTGATAAAACAGGTATTCTTTATATTTGTATGAATATTGTGTTTACCTAGGAACTTTTAGAAATGTTGGAATGTGATGGCATCTAGCTTTTAACCTACAGATTCCTATTTAATAGCTCTGGGATGAAGCTTGCTGTCCAGGAGTTTAAAAGTCCTTCAGGTTATCCTGATAGATAGTGGTGTGGGACTTTGGGAAATGACATTTCATGTCCTCTGTGTAGCTAAAAGTATTTTAACTTAATAAATTCGTGAAAGATAGAAATTGAATCATCGCCAAGGAAATAATTACTCTCATAAAATGAATCAGATGCAATGTCAAGTGGAGGTTTGTATCTAAGGTGTCAGTTACCAGTTATAATAACACAAGAAGAAAAAGATTAAAATAAAATATATTCTCTTTTTAATTTCAACATACTGGTTTTCTTTTTCAGTTGTCAATAACTCTAATGATTGAGGAAGATTTTAGAGATAATTAATTTTTGCAGAAAAGCTATTTCCTGGGAATCTTTTTACTATCCAAGTGTTCCAAACACTGGAGTTCATGGTAGGGACTGATTAGGCCCACACTCACCTTGGCATAGATGCAGCTGTCATTGAGTCTCTGCAATGAACAATTCTTGTCACACAGAGGGCACATGAAGACTTCAGTGGCTTTACAAATTTCTTGGCTTGAAAAATTAAAGGAGAAAGTGTGAACCACTGTCTTAGCCCTGCAGAACACACTACTTTGAACAGCAATGCAGAGAGGAACATGAGGGAATAGGAAACAATCAGGATAGAGTTAGACTATGGCTTGCTTCTATGTCAATATTTTATGATATTTGTGATAGAGAGCTTCTTATTTGTTTCTTTAATTGAAAAAAACTCTGACAAATAATATAATAACAACAGGTCATACATTTACTTTTATAATACTTTATTTTAAATAAAGGTGTTTTAATCTATGATCTCTCATGGCATACACAATTATCTTAGGCAGTAATCTCTGGAGTATTTATCAACCTCACCATTTTAGAATGGACTAATCTAGAGACATACCTGACTGTTCTGATTTCTCAAGTAGAGTGATCTGATAATCCATAGCATAGACATCAATATACAATCTTATGAAGAATGTTTTCTAAGAACTTAAGGTGTGTGTGTGTGTGTGTGTGTGTGTGTGTGTGTGTGTGTGTGTGTGGTGTGAAATTTCTTGACCGCTCTGTCAGGATAGCATAGCATTGTCTCCATGTAAATATATTTTCAATGAGGATGCAATTTTATGAAAGTATCACTTCCATTTTATGCCTACTGCCTTTAAATATTCCAGTGTATATTATAAATAGCTTTGTGATAAGAAGGAGGAATCATTAACAATTTCCTGAAAGCTTTATTTATTCAGAGTTCACAACCATCTCATTTTAGGATTTTTGTGCCTTTATGTGACACCCATGGTCATTTTTCACTTTGTATTACCCTAGTAAAATGTTTTTGAAATAACATCAGTTTTAAAATGTTGAAATGAAATTAAACCCTTTAGAAAACACTTTTTGAAAAGCAATTATTAATTTAAATTTAATTGGCAAAATTTGCAGCAAGATTTGATTCTTTTAAAAAATACATCGAGTAAACACCAAAAAAACTGTGTATTTGAATATGAAATTTTAGCCCCAATTCAAAGTGAGAATATATAGTATACAATGATATGACGTAAGCAATGATGCTTCAGGCAAGAGGAGCTGATTCCTCTTAAACTGCTTACTTTTCACCTATCTAAGGTAATGCCAATTATCTCTGCTTAGCACTGGAAGTATAAACATAAAAAAAAGGTAATGCTCAAGGTCACAGTGCTAAGAAGGGTACCTCAGGGACATGAAGAATTTGCTGATTATAGATCTAGTTTCTCAATAATTATAACATAATTGAAACTGAATCAAATTCATTTCAGATTCTATTATGATGGATTAATGCAATTAGGATGTTTACATACAGAAGGAAATCATAAAATACACATATTTAAACACCAAAAAGGAAGAGAATACAGTATCTTCTCTTAGCAATCCCAAAAATTTCAGAAGAAAAATTTACATACATTTTGAAGAAAATTTAAGCTACTATATTTTATTTACGTGTGTGTGTGTGTGTGTGTGTGTGT
Source organism: Phodopus roborovskii (assembly GCF_943737965.1). Taxonomy (NCBI): domain Eukaryota; kingdom Metazoa; phylum Chordata; class Mammalia; order Rodentia; family Cricetidae; genus Phodopus; species Phodopus roborovskii. The sequence goes on along the minus strand of NW_026126417.1, from coordinate 4,876,033 downwards.
GTGTGTGTGTGTTTGTGTGTGTGTGTGAAGCATGCCAAAGGGTGCTTTTTGCAGTCAGAGGACACCTTGAAGGAGTTAGTTCTCGTCTATGTAGTGTGGGTTCCAGGCACCAAACTCAGGTGCCTGGGCTTGGCTGCCTTTACACAAAAAGCCCTTTCACCAGATATAAGAAATAATAATTTTTGGACAATTTTGCCCCCTCTGAAACAGGGAATTTGCATAGCATTAATTTATTTTACTTAGCACACAGAAGGAAGGAAAATTCCCCTCGTGAATTTGCTGTTTCTTTTCCAGAGCTTGATAATACATTGTCACTGAAATTGTGGCTTACTTTATTTTTGTACCTGTACTAAATTTGCATAGTAAAGACTGATTACAAAGAAATAATGACTACTACCAACTTAAAAAGGAGCAATGTACAGTCCATTTGGAGTAAGTGTTTGGACCTACCCCTCTGGTGCTCTAATACTCCTAGTATAGTGGTTCTCAACCTGTGGGTTGCAAGCCCTTTGGCAAACCTGTATCTCAAAATTACATTATTCAGTAGCAAAAATAGAGTGAAGAAGAAGCAACAAAATATTTTTGTGGTTAGGGGTCACCAAAACATGAGGAACTGTATTAAAGGGTTGCAGCATTAGGAAGATTGAGAACCACTATTAGAGATTCAGCCCACATTATAAGCAGAGGGCAGGAAATGCCTGCTGGATGATAAACACATTGTAGCATACAGGTGAACACAGACAAAGGAAAACAGATTAGACATGGTAGCATGAACAAAGCATCTGTTTTAGAATCATATGTAAACATCAAGCAACTGTAAATCAAGACCACCAATCAATGAAGACTGAATTTTATTCTTTTTATTGAGGGTTTGAGGAGGTTGCTAGGGATTGAACACAGGGCCTTCCTTGGTCACATAAATTGAGTTCTCTTCCAGTGAGATTTATCTCCAGCCTGAACTGCTAGAACATTTTATAGTAACACTGAAAATATGTATTGCTAAGGATGTGGAGATATTGAAATTTTAGTATGTTAGCGAGAATCTCAAATGCTGTTATGGGAAGTTGTAAAAGTGCTTCAAAAAGTATTTTTAAAATGTTCTTATATGATATACCATATCATACCATATGATGCTATAGCTCTATTTCTAGATATATTAAAAAAGTAATAAAACCAGGGTTTTAAAAAGGGATGTTTACTGAAAAGCATTCAATCCTCAGTTTGCATGGTACCCAAAAGCTGGGTGCCAGGTTGGCATTTCTACCTTCATTCTGTGTCTGTACCTGTTAGAAGGCACAGGGATAGACTGTTTTTTAATTGTGTTTATTTAATTACCTTGAAATTCAGGCAGAACAAAGCTTCACGGGACAAAAATCCTTTACATATCTGTGAGGGTGAGTTTGTACCATCAGAGATGAAACCTTTAACAATTTATAGTATGACCTCTTAATGCAACCATGGTGGCTCACTGATGCATGGACCTTTGGCCACAACCGTTTACTTTTTTGCACTGTAACTCTTGCTAGACCTTATGTTAGTCCTGTGAGGATAAGCTGGGTGTCACTAGATCTCTTTATCAGCTCCCCATCTTACTATGATTATCTTCTCTTTCCTTATTATTGTGTCTTTAATTGGTGAATTGAAGAAGGATAGCCATGCCTCCCATTTGGGGCTACCAGAGCCTAGGCTTTGACACTAACACTTCAGAATGCTCTTGTGTTTGTGTGATATTTTGATTAAATTTTGACAATAAAGTTTGTTTTGAATCAGAGGGTGAAGCTGACCCAAATTAGCCATAGAGGTTTTGGAGGACTTAGGACAGATAGAGAGACAAGAAGTAGTAAGGCAGGGCCTAGAGAGGTTCTCAGCCTTTTTGAAGGAAGAAATAAAAGAGGTAGGAAGTCACTGATGGCTGCTTCCCTGTTTCTCTGTTCTTTAAGTTTATTACCCTGACATCTGACTTCAGATGTTTGTTGATAAAGAATAATTAGATATAAAAACATCACTTCTGTGCTCTCATCTTCTCTGAATAATTTTTAAAATGTGTTAAATATATTTAAGCAAATTTCTATGTATCAACTAATTGATAAAAAATACTATATCTATGCTTATTGCAGAGAAGAAATTCTTTCAATATGACAACATGGATGAACTTGGAACATGTTTTAGATAGTGAAATAAGCCAATCACAGAAGTACGAACACTGAATTATTTCAATTATTTCACTTATTCAGTGTATCTAGCAGGCAACCATACATGTATGAAAGCAATCTAAATGAAATCACCAATCCTGGGGAGGCAGAGGCCCAAGTGGACAACACTTGTCACCAAATGAAGCTTCCAGGGTTGAGACTGTATTGTCGGCCAAAGCAGTCCCATTGGAACCCCTAAACAACCCAGGTGGTTGCCAAGACTATAAATTGTTCTTCACAAACTGATATTAAGTTCTGTCTCATTGCTGAATACAACCCCTACAAAACTAACAGAGCATGCAGAAGTGGAACTGGTGCCTACATAGAACTTTCATCCCTACATTCCAGCATCTCTGGTACAGAAAGGTACTCTGTGTGCTATCAAAGGAGAAAGGTAAACACCAAGCCAGCTACAAAGCCTTTGATGCACAATGGTGTCCTGCCTGCAAGATATGCTTGTGAAATAGTGACACAAAGCTTGTGGTAGTTACCAGCCAATATCTGATTTGACATGAGGCCCACTCTATGAGATGGAACACATGTCTGACAAAGATTGGATGACCAAGAATCTGAGACTAGATGGCCCATGGAAAAAATACTCACTTTCTAAAAAAGAAAATAAAAAGTAGCAGCAAAATAACTCCCAATGTCATTCTGCTATATTCATAGATCAATGTCTTGCTCAGCCATCATCAGAGGTTTCTTCCTACAGCAGATGGGAACAAATACAGAGACCCACAGCCAGACATTATGCAGAGATACCAAACCTATCATCAAATCTCTCCCCTCGGGGGCTCTCTGAGAACCCATTGGAAAGAGGAGAAGCAGGACTGGAGTTGTTGAGGGAATAGAGGTCACCAAGAAACAAGTCTTTCTAGATCAACAGGATCAATCTTGTGCCCTGGTCTCTTTTCCTTTTTCCTTTCTTTTTGTTTGTTTTGTTTCATCCTATTCCAATGTGTTTGTGTTTGTTCTATTTTTATTATATTAAAATGCATTATCCCTTAGAAGCCTGTTTATTTTCTAATGTGAGGCAAAAAGTGGGTGGCCCAGAAGAAATGGAGGAGAGGAGGAAGTGGGAGGAGTGGAGGGAGGTGAAATCACATTGCATCAGGAAAAAAAAAACAATTTTATAATAAGAGGCAAAGATGAAAACAAAAACACAAACAAGAAAAGAATGTGACTGTATTTTGGTTGTCAGTTTCTGGCAGATCCATAATAAACAGGCCCATATCTCCAGCTTTCTATCATTTCACTACTTTGTAACAAACAAAAAGGAGCTTAACAAGATAGTAAGATGAACCAACACAAAACAAAACAGCCTTGTCCCTGCCTGTCCACCAAGATAACAGCCAAGACCCAACCATGTCTGGCGCCCTGAATGGAAACTTTTAGTCTCAAAAATTTCAAAGTCAAGATATTCAGTGCTTCTTATCTTGGTTTAGAATAGAAAGTCTGACAAGATCTTAATTATAGTGTGAATGCCGTGGTGAAAGCACATAACCGAAGAGTTTGTTAATGATTTTTAAAATGCTCCTTGTACTAAAGGTTAAAGAATGTGTACACCAAAGACACCTTCCACGGTAAAAAATCAATAGGGATAGTAAATTTCTTACTTTTGTGCATTTTCATGTTTGTTTTGATGGAGGGAGGTGTTTATATCTCATAGTAAGGCTATATGAAGTGTTGAAATTATGAGAATATTCCCTATGGACCCAATCTGAGCAGCAACTATTGAGAGATCATTCCTCATATTTAATTTTTATTGAAAATGGATTATTTCTCAGAGAACATATCCTGATTATAATTTCCTCTCCTCCACTCTCTCCCAGTTCCTCCCCACCTCCCCTCCCTTTTGGAACATCCCCTTTCTATCATTAGAAAAGAACCTGATTCTATTTGTTCATACATGGTGAAAGAACAGCCTTATTTATTTATTATTATTATTATTTTCGGACACTTTAACTTTAAGTCTCAGCCTGTCCTCTGAGCCAAGAGATCCCTTACTGGATAGTATATGGGAATCCCCCCCCACCCCCCATACATCAAAGAATCAGAGAAGGAGGGAGTTCTTAAAGCTGAGGTTTATAGAGGATGATGTTGCCTCTTAGCATCACAGTAATTCTGAAAAATCCTGAAACAAACCTGTTTGGATCATATGGCTTTGGTTTACAGTGATTGCTTTGAAAAACAAGGGAATTTAGAGTTTTCAAATCAAAGAATTTGGTTATACAACTCAAATGCAATGCAGATATTTTTCCAAGCAAAAATATTATACATATTTTAATATTTTAGAGAAAAATACCAGGAAATTGGTATCTATGATACTATATATAATATTATGTTGTTAATATGTACTTCCTAGTAGCCAAGTCATTACAAAAAGTTTAGCAAAAGGAGAACACAATGTTGAGTTTTGGCAAGATTTTTAAAAAATTGTTTAAATATTTTATGTGTATGTACATGATCCTGAGGGTGTGTGTGTGCCATGTGTGTAGGCATGTTTAAAGGCTAGAAGAAGATCAGATCCATTTTAGCTGGAGTTATGGGTGACACAACCAAACCAGGTCTTCTGCAAAGACAAGGCTCTTAACTGCTGAGCCCCAGCAGGGAATTCTTTGTGTTTTGAACTTGATTATATAAAGTAAAATTGAGTGTGTTGAATAGTGTTATTCTCACTCAACACTTTTGTTGAGAAATAATGCTATATTTGTAAGAATAATTCTTGCCTATTTCTAATTTATGCCACTCTATTTTAAAAGTATAATCACAATTTTAATATATGATATTGGCTTTTGTTAAATTCTAGTTTTTGATATTTTTAGATTATATAATACATACTGGAAAAAGAAATTTATCAAAGAGATAAGAACTCTTGGGACACATTAAAAAGAATTTGCCAATCAGGAGGCAGAGGGAGGAGGATCTTAGTGAGTTTGAAGCCAACCTGCCTACAGAGCTAGTTCCAGGACAGACTCCAAAGCAATACAGAGAAACCCTGTCTCAAATAAAACAAACAAGCAAACCAACAAACAAAAAACAAAAAAAAGAACAAAAAAGAATTTGCATATAAAACCATAAAAATTACATTTTAACAGCACTCTATTATACTAAAAACAAAACAAAACTCACATATGCAGCACTGCTATTATTTACTTTCACCATCATTGGCATTTGTAATTTCAGAAAGAAGGACAAATATTTTGGACAATCTCTTCATAGCTCACCTTACTTGACTTTCATTCATTGTAACTAATCCGTAGAAGAAAACACACAGGCCAACAACTGCGGCAGGAATCAGCATTCCAGTATACCATCCCAGCCAGGCAAAGTATAAACCAATCTTCTCACCAAAGTATAGCCTGCACAAGAAAGCCAATCTTCAGTTTGAATGAATGCAATATAAATGACCCAACAATCCCAAATACCATAACTAGTGACAATTTCAGTTGGAAGCTGAGACCTCTAGCTTATGTACTTGTCAGCAATAGTGTATCTGACCCTTATGGCTGTTAATGACTATCATAATGGCCATGATATGTTTCTGTAAACTTTCAACAATACCTATTGCTTGTCCAACTTTCTTAAAATACTTTTCATAACCCAAAACTAGTACTTCTCCCTCCTCCTAATAGTGAACATTTTTAGTCTCTCTTTAGTTTCTAACAGAGCAATGTTTTCTTGAGAATAAATGAAAAGGAAAAAGAAAAAATTCAGTTGGCCATCTGATTGGATTCTCAGTGCAGGGTAGATATGTCTCCACTTGAGCCTCTGATCAGATGTGCCTATGCTATACATCTCATCTTCTTCCACTAAAGCTCTATTGTTTGTCTGAAGCACATTTCCTTTGATTATCACAGGCCTCTAACTAAAACAAAAGTTTCCCTCTTCCTGTAACTGGTAGTTGCTCTTTTTTCATATTGTTTCTTCCAGGGAGCCTTTCTCTCTAATCCACGTTAAGATATTTTGCTCTTGTTCCCACACTGCCCTAATCCATGCTCCAATTAGTGTCATCAGTCATAGCTCTTCTTAATCCTCAGTTATGTGTTACCTCCAAAATATTTAAGCGTCTTGAAGGTAGAGTTGCTCATTGGTTCACTAGCAGCCACTATTAAAAAAGTAAAATAAGCTAAAGAAATTCATACACTTTTCAGTTGATATGGAAGTAGCAAATTAATGAGGCAGTTCAAAGATCTACTTAATTCCTTTATTCACTTCAATGTTGGTTTTTTGTAGGTCCATAATTTATAAAGGGCTGATAACAATAATTTTACATTCCCTGACTTCCTTACTACTTTAAGGTCTCCATTTTCTAAAACCAATTATATAACATACCCCTGCCTGCAGCTAGCTACATTGTTGTAAACTGATGCTTCTCAGTGATTGTTGCTGGGGATAAAATTCAATTATTATTTCTTATTAACAAGGCTTCGCTTTCTGCTTGTGAACAAGTGGATATCTTTAAAGTAGCTACAGGGACCTATCTGCTCATAACACACTAATATATTAATCTGCATTTTGTTGAAGTTAATAGAAACAATATTATCAGGCTAGAATATGATCTGAGTCAAAGCAGGTTTCAGTGTGTGTCAGGAGATGGAGAAGCTAGCTGCAGACAAAGAATAGCTCAAAATGACCTTGCCCAAGAACACTGACATTGACAACTATCTATAATATTTAATTATTCCTTAGCAGAACAACACAATCCCACAGCAGAAAAAGAACCAAAGGATACTTCGCAGCAGTTTCCCATGACTGCTCAATCAAGGCTATCTGCTTTGTCTGTTTTATGTAAAGTTCCCCTTGCGATATTTCAGTTGATCTGTCCCTTGCTAAACAATTTCTATGTCAAAATAAACTGTGGTATCTATCGTTTTAGAAATAGTCACTTAATTCAACAACATTTTTTTTATTGAAATCCCTGATACCTATTGTTAAAATTGTTTGAAATGTCATACCACTGCTTTTGCAATTGATGATTTTTTTAAAGCACTCCTTTGGATTTCAAATAGATTCCATGGGAAATTTGGTTGAAACTAAATAAGCTTTGGCTACTAAGTATTTGAATCAATTTTAAATTGAGAAAACTATATAAACACATCTCCAGAAATGATTGTTCATTTTTTTTTTTAAAAAAAAGGTAAGTTGAAAGCCTTTGGCTCATATATCACACCAAGGCATTTGCTTACTGAACATGACAATGCCAGATTTTCCTGTGTGAATCCCATTAGCTATGATCAAAAGAACCCAGCTGTCACATACCATCCTACGTAAAGACCCATGACCAGCTAAACTACAAACAGTTAAAAGTTCTGGAAAATTGTGCCTTGTACAAAATAAATGCATAGGCTTAAGTGTGTTAACCTGAATAGCCTCCACATTACTTCTTCAGTTTCAGTTTTAACTAAGTTGCTAGGAAATGCAGTCCATTGAGATGTCACGTGTACTCGTTAATTACATACCCTCTTCTGGTGGATGTCTCATGACACATCATTGCTTATTCACTTTAACACATGCTTTCATGAGAAAATTACCCATCTCCATGAGTAATCAAACAATAGTAGCTGAATAACTCTGCATGTTACTAATAGGGACCCCATTTATTTATATAGCATCATAGCTCAGTTTACCTGGAACAATAATAGCAATGATGATTGTAGATAGGAATAGTAATTCACGCTGAAATGCTACTCAGAAACCATCATCTGAGTTCCTAGTAAATATTTTTGAGCCAGCACATCTCACCCTATTGTGTCTATCCATCTCCAAAACAATTATCCCTTTACCTTTATAAATTAGAATAATGAAATTTGTCATGGTTGACAGAATAAGAGTCAAAGTATCTTGATTTTGCATATACTCAGCTACTAATATTTGCTGCGTATTCATCCTGTGTATCTCCAAGTGCTTACTCCACTTACTACCCTGTGACCCACAGAGTTCACCTCTATGGATCCTTATCCATTTGCTTTTTTAAAACTTCTGGTTTCTAGACAGGCTTGATGATTTCATGACATATATGGTAGATGACTTCCTTTCTCTTGTGTCACGGTTGTCTACAACTGCTTTCTTCCCTCAGGTCACAGCTTGTATCTGGCACTTCCTTCTGTGGTTAGTCATTAGATGGTCCTGGCAAGTCTTACCTCCTCTTGTGTCTTTAAGGTAAGGTTTAATAATTGCCTCTAGTTTTACTAGTCCCTGAGCATACTATTGTATTGGTTTCCATGATACCACATCCCGATGCTGTGCATACTGTTTTACTGATTTCTCTTCAAGTACCCCTTCAGTAATCTGCTTCCAATGACACACTGACTGATGTTTTGTCAGCTATTCTTTATATTCTATAAACAGATAAAAATATCCACACATATAGCCTAATAATATATAAATGTTTTTCTTTTATCTTATAGATAGTCATCATTAGCTAGGGAATCAGGATAGCATTAACATATTTCATGTTTTTTATATGAACAATGTTTTCTTCAACAAAATAAAATATGTCAGCCACAAATATAAGTATTCCAAAAGTAAAACTGAATTCTTCCATGGTGATGCATGTCTTTTATTCTAGCATAGGCAGGCAGATCTCTGTCAGTTCGACTTTAACCTGGTTTACACAGTAAGTTCCAGGGATACACAGTAAGACACCATCTCAAAATAAATAGATGATAGATAGATAGACCGTCAGACAGAGAGATGACAAAGTTAAGAGCAACTACCTACTAGAAAGTGCTCATTGAAATAGAGAAAAACCTTTTTCAAAGAGAAATGTAGCCAGTCCTGTGTATTATCAAGTTCTTCATGTACAAATGCAACTATTCATCCATCAAAGTTGTGTCTGTACTAAACACGCAAGGTCTATTTTACTTGCCATTCATCTCTAAAGATACAGCATATCAACTATTTCCCTAACATTTACATTATATTAGTTATTATAAAAACTTTAGGGATGATTGAAAGTATGCTAAAGTATTTGTGTAGATTATGTGCAAACAAACACCATATAACAGGAACATTGGCACTGTGGAGTGTGCCTCCTGAGAAGAGTTTCTGGAAGCAGTTTCAGAATCCCTTGTGAATACTGATAGGATACCACATATGCACAGGTGATGTGTTGGCTGTTTTCCTATATGCCCTTATATTTGTTGAGTACTTCCTTGTTTTTTGTTTGTTTGTTTTTGTTTTTACAAGGGAGTCAGTTGTTCTAGCTCCATTGTAAAATGCTTACCATGAAGCTGGGCAAAGAGATACTGGAAGTCTTGGAGGTAGGAAGAACAAGCAAACAACCTAGGATCGTTTTCTTTGCCCCAGCATCTGGTACTTTGGGTTCGTAATACACATGTTGCCATTTCCCCTTTACCCTTAAGAAGGGTAGTTACTTCCTGCTGTTACCAATCTCTGATTGACTTAAAGACTCTTTTATTAGCTTTCGAATTGGTTTCAAATAACCAACTCCATGAATTAAATGCCTTCCATTGAAAAGTCAGGTAGTGTTTTTGTTTATGCTTTTCTGCAGAGAGTTTCCAAACTGAAATAGCTGTGCTAAGAAATAATTCCAAGAAATAATTCCAAGCAAACAAAAGAACAGTTTGCTACTTAATACCGACTAGTCCATCTGTAGTACCTGATTAAGTCCAGAGGCTGATGCTTGTACCACATTCCCCAGCGTGCCCAGCGCTCATACAACAGATGCCTGTTATTCTGAGGTCCATGGGTTTTGATGGGCAGGCTACTCTTATAGGCTCCCTGAGACAAATAAAACAACATAAGTTGGAGTCCAGTTTCTTATTAAAGTTTGAACTGAATAAGGACTAATGAATTCCTAACAAGGTAATTTATCAACATATAAAATAATTAAAGATTATATACTCAAGCCCACCACTGGAATAGTAAATGCCATTACCATTTGATAGCTTTATGAAAATGATGTTTTAAATAATTTTTAAATAATTGGGACCCTTTTACTTAAGTAAATGAGACTTATATTTCACTGGAACTCAGGGTCTTTTCATTAAAAATGACAAAAATATTTTAATCTTCAATTGAGAAATTGAGTACCATTTTTCTTTAAGAAGAGCAATGCCAAAATTCCCAAATATTGTCTATAAATGTTTGTTTTCATTTAAATGGACTTGGTTATATAAAATAAATAAATAAAAATTAAAAAAAAAAGATTGCCTAACGAGCAAAAGTACACAATAAAAGTCACAAAAATAATATATTAAAAAAAGAAGTGAGCTAGACACAGAAACGTTTTCTTTTACTTATAGAATAAACATTTGCTAAAAAAACAGCACAGGATCATAACCCTTAGAGCCACCTATTTGCTAGATCCCATGGTCCTAAAAGTTTACTAATGATATTCTAAATTTAAGCAGTTAAAACATAGCATTTTCTTTCAAATGGGCTTCATGTGGTTGAAGGTTTTCTAATCAGTATTACAGATTATTTATTAAGTTTCTTGATGTCTTGAGCTCTGGTTTGCAAGTGCTTTGAGGCTCCAATGGTATAAGTTCATACCACCTCTGACTCTTTAATAAAATAGAAAATTAGGGGAAAGGTGATACACATTCAAAGTGCAAGCCCAGGGTGTCCTCTTTAAATGCCCAAGTATTTAAATCCTAATAATTGGGAGCTAAAGAGAAGAATGAAAAACCATACTGATTGCAGGTGCAGAACATCTCCTGGGGTTACTATTTGCTCTTGAACCTAGATTGCTGCCTATCTGATACTTATAGAAAGGACGAATAGCAAAATTGTCACTATTTTGCAGTCACTGCTAATAGATCTAACACATGGTATTCAACCAGTTTTAGTGGTTAGATCATATACACTTCTAGAAGCTAAAATTTAGTGTACCAACGTTTGCCACTGTGCAACCTACACTTAACACCAATTACTACACTGCTCTAGCCTGACAGTGACAAGTGGTGGGCTGCACGGGAGAGCTGACTGAAAAGATAACTCTAAATGACTCATGCACTTGTGAGGCGTTCTGAAGGCTCAAACATTGTCAATCGCCCCTAATAACAATTTTAATTGATAGTCCTTCATGATCCATCTGTGACTTAGACTGTTTTCTCATACATGTGTACCTCTGGCCAATTGGTTTTCCTCTTCCTGCTCATTTTCACTAAAATGATTTGTCATGCTCCTCTAGCTATTCCTGTTTTTGTAAGGAAAAAAAAAAACCCTCACAACTAGGAAGAAAACTTATGAGACTGGACATAATATCCAGCATCAATAAAAAAGGATTTTAAAGTAACATTGTCAGACTATAGATTATTTGCATTGACTTTATTTTCTTCTTTGTAAATTTTGCTTTTCTTCCATGAGTAGGTAGCAATTCAAATCAATAGGCAACTCCTGAGCCCATTTCATTGTTTCTCAATTTTCTTTTACATATTTATAGTTCAACAATGGGATTTCTTATTCCTTTTGCATATTTGTGCCACATATTTATATATCAAATAATTTATATACTTAAATTAAAAAGACGATCATCAACAGCCAGCTTTGACAGCTGACAAATTTCCCACGAGAAACTCAAGTGAGCTGTCAGTGCACAAGCTAATTATGCTGAGAAAATTACTGTGCACAAGAGAATAAACCAAACCTTACTTTGTAAAATGACTCCCTTAGCTATGCCTCTCTGATCACTTTAGCTTACCACTTTCTATGAAGTATTTGAAATGATGTTTAATTTTTATAAGCTCTATTCCTATATATCCTAAGAGAAAACTATGTTTACTTTCTTCTGTGCAGTCACAATCACAAACCTGTGCTGGCTGAGCACATGAACTATACAAAAAAATCGCTCATAATTATTAGTCATATATATTTAGTGTAAGTGGGAATTACATGAAGATCATTAACATTTCTTATGCTTATAACTGCCTTTGAAATTTTACCTTCTTGTAACTGCATTGTACATGTTTATAATGGAAGTAATATTATTGTCAGTAACTAAGGGTTGTTTCAAGTGAGAGATACTCCATACCAAACATTTAACTCATTGACAAATACATTTACAATTCATTTTATCTGCTGCAAATTCCTCATATGCTCTAACTTTTGTGTTCATTGCATTAAGTTTGTAAATCAAAGAGTAATGGTACAGAAGTGAAACCTATATTTTATTTAAAATGTGACACAAGTTAAAAAGATAAACCTAGAGTGTCTATAGCAGAGGCCAAAGAGAAGTTCAACAGATGCTAATTTAGTTGGTCAGAGTCATTGACAGCTTCTAGTTAAAACTTGCAGCAAGGCTGTCAGCCTGGAAGTGAGGTAGGTAATACACAGAGGATTTGATTGTGGTCTTGTTTTTGACTTTCAGACATTTTACAACACAAGCCAGGAACCTGCCTTATTTGGAAGGGTTGTAAATTTCAAGCAGGAGGAAGCATTGTTTGTTGTGACAAAACAGAGGAAGGCTAGAATGTTAGGCTATTCTGGTGGGAGGCTTGGGTTCCTCCCCATAGGACAAACTTTAGATATATTTTGGGGGTTGATGGGCTACTGTGAAACTAACAGATGGTAAAAGGGTCTCAGAGGACGATTCTAGGTGTGGACACTCACATATAAATGAATGAATTTTTTTAGACACTATGATGGTTTTAGTGATAAATGGTCTCTGATGGTTTCAGGCATTTGAAAACTTGGTCCTCAGCTGAGTAAGTTGATTGGGGAGGTTTAGGAAGTGGAGCCAGGAGAGGAAGCAAGCACTATCCACAGGGTTTGAGAGTTTATGGTGTCATCCTAGTTCCTATCTCTGCTTGGGTCAAGACCATGATAGACGAAACAACAGAGCTAGTTGACCTGAGCTACAGCTACATAGACTATGGACTGACAGCTGGGAAAATTGCATGGGAACAAACTAGGCCCATGAATATGTGTGACAGTTGTGTGACATGAAAAATTAATTTTGGGGGAGGTGCACTAGCAGTGGCATCAGGACCTACCCCAGGGGCATGAAGTGGCTTTTGGAGCCCACTCCTTATGATGGGATACCATGCTCAAACTTGATAAAAGGGTGCAAGGGCTTTGTCCTTCCTCAACTTGATATGTCACTTCCTTGATTCCCCCAAGGAAGGCCTTATCCCTTCAGAGGAGTGGGGGGGGGGATAGGGAGGGAGGTGGGAGAAGGGGAGAGAGGGGGAACTGGATTGGTATGTAAAGTGAAAAATAATTTTTTTTTAAAATAAAGGAGTGAGTTCTAAGCTTGGCTCTCCACCCATCATTTCTGCAGCTTGCTGCCATGCTGCTCCCCTCATGGATTCTAACCCTGTAGAAACCCAAGTCTAAATAACCCATTTTTTCCATAAATTACTTGTTATGGTGTTTAATCCCAGCAACAAAAAAGTGAACAACACTGTCTCATAGAATGAAACTATTTTATTTTTATTAAATGGAAAAGATCTTTCAAAATTACCTCATGTGGAGGGAAAGCTGCTATGTAGGAACCATTATTTATAAGCTTGCGAATACCTAAGGAGAACAACAACAACAACAAAAAAATCTGAGTCAATTTCAACGAAGGCTTTTCCTGAAATCATATGTAAAAGCGCAATGAACACAGTATTATTTTAAGACAGTGATGAATCAAATGATTTCCATATCCAGGTCAACTACAGGGACAGTATTTCTGAGCACGACATTGGTACTCAGATAGGTCTGTCATTAATGCTATATGCAAGATATGGTATTGTTTTTGTCTAGCACTCTTTGAATATAACAATGTTTACTCAAATTAGAACTTTCTGCTCCCAGCATTTGACAGGAAAGATGGTGGCTTTGAGAAACTTTTATTTTGCTAAACTGAAAAACATAAAATGTCACACTCAGATTTGTCATCTCAGTGAAGATATTACATGGTTTTCATTTGAGAATGAACAATGAGAAAAACTTTCTGGAGATGTTTAGTTGTAATGTTATTTATTAACATTAATGAAATATTTGTAAACCTGAAAGATGGAATCCTTTGTGCAAACACAATTACATAAGGTGCTCATTAAGTAATTGAAATTTAATGAGTGCATATATTAGACTGTTCTACAGGAATTTGCAATGCCATTTTCATGTGATACACAATGGCTTGAGAAAATTGTTTTTAAAAAGCAAAAAATGCATATCTATATTTTGAAATAATGCATTTTTTACCATTTTTCGATAAATTCATCACTGTGGCTAAGAATACTTTTTGCTTTATTTTAGCTCTCCTGTTTTTAGCATATTTTCCACCAAGGGCATGATACCTTCATAGTCATTTAAAATGTCTTTTAAATATACAAATACAATTTCCTATCACATAGAAAAAATTTCAGCTCATATTCTGGATATTTTATTTTTGTTTCATTATTATTATTATTTAGTTTTCTAATTTTATATATCAATCCCAGTTCCCTCTCCTTCCTTCCTTCCTTCCCTCCTTCCCTCCTTTCTCCCACTCTTCATGCCCCCACAAACCACCCTTCCATCCCATCCACCCCTACTCCATAGGGAGGGTGATGCCTTTCAGGAGGGGTCAACAAAATCTGTCAAGTCATTTGGAGTAGGGACTAGGCCCTCCCTCCTGCCTCTAGGTTAAGGGAGTATCTCTCCATGGGTATCTAAATATTCTCATTGTTTTGGGTGAAGTTTTAGTGTCTAAGGTAATTATTCGATTGCTCAGTCACAAATGAATTGTTAGTCAGAAATAAATTTGGCCTGATGATTCTTCTTGCCATAGTAAATATCAAACACAACTCTTTTTTTTTTTTTTTTTAATCAGTGTTGTTTTCCATCCTAGCACAATCAGGAAAGATTGTGATAGATACCATGGGCTGTCAATTTTTAAATTCAAACAATTTAAAGCATTTGGCTAACACTTATTTCTTCATTGCTGCAATTTAGACTCACAATTAAAAGGTCAATTTATATGTTAGTTTTGTTTTCAATTTTGTGTGAGGTTTGCAATTTTATTTATCTCATTCTGGTTGCTAATATCTCAATTTTCTTTTGTATTTCATATGTATCAAACTGTTAACCACATCAAATGCTATAAAATTTCAAAATTTAATATGTTAAAATAAGTGACCACTTAATATTCCAGAAATAATCTCATTAGGTTATTTACATATTCTTCTATATTTTCATTTATTTTTATATCTGTCTATTAATAAAATGGAATCACACTAGCCCAATAATTTTGTAATTTCCTTTTCTTAGTGAATCATGAAGAGCTTCCAAAACTAGTTATAGCTAGGAACTAATATTAATCTCAGAATATAAACTCTGTGTCATAAACTATTTACATATAGTACACAAGAAATAAAATTATGGGTATATATTTACAGATAGAGGGTCTGGAAATTATATTGATAAAGAGAAAATAAATAGGTTTTAATGGGTGGTTGTAACACATTTGGTACTTTTAATTTTTTTATTATAATGCCATGCTGATCTCTTTCTACACATATTTTCATTAAAAAAAATTTGTAGTTTAGGCTACATTTTTTTCTTGAGTGTTTGTATTCTTCACATTTCGATACAGTGGCCCAAATGCCCTCAAAAATACTTTTATGAAAAGTAGCAACACAAAATATTCATAGAAATTGTGTGTAATGTGTTAAGTAATTCATTAGCAACTGAAAGTAAAAACCTTCATTTCTTATGAAACTCTAACTCTATATATAGCTTTTTTATATTTTTTAAGTATGTCTGTGAAATGATGTTCTTACCCACTTTTGATATTCCATTTTCATATTTGGTGCGTTCCAGCATGTGATAAACTATTCTGCTTCGAGTAGCATTGCTGAAGAAGGTGTCCTTATTGTTTATTATGAAGCTGTTAAGATGAAGGGATTTGCTTTAATATATTCAGAGCAGATCACAAAAATCTAGTCAGAATTATAAGTCCCTGGGTAACCACCCATCTGTCTCTATAATTAAAGACAATGCATGTAAAATATTCTAGGATGAGAGAGAAGTAAGTCCTCCTCTTTGACAAAAATAAACTGACAGTTAAAAATAAGTACTTATAGAAAATGCAGAGATGATCAAATGTTCTTTTCAGCATCTTCATTCAGCTTGTAAAGAATCCTCAGTATTCTCTTAGGTCTTGTTTATCATAGAGTAAGAAGAAATTAACCATTTGCTGGCTGGTGTTTGTACTTACACCTCAAACAATGTGCTCCAGATAGACTTCATTAAAAATTGAAATTATCTCCCATGCAACACATTCCATTCTATCTTACCCAGCTTTCAGAGTTTAGTGATGTCCTATAATTTTGTTTTTTCTTCTATATCCTTGATACCCTAAAATGCTCCTTTGTGGAAAGAATAGCAAGGAGTCCTTTGATGTGGATGATATGGAAAGCAAAGGGGGCCTCACAAGGAAATGATGAATCTGTTTAAATGTTTTCTTTCTAAATCTAAATCTTTCTAAGTCTTCAAGCAGTGGAATTAACTGGATCTTACTGGACTGGTGATACTTCCTGCTTCTATGCACTTTATCTCTGTGAGTAACGAACCATAGTTCTGTCGGACATTTCATCCGGGGTATTAATTATTCTATCCCTTACTTCCTCCTCATCCTTCTCACATATCCAAAGAGTTACCAAGCTAAGTAACTTTCCTGTTGAACAACTGCCTCCATGGCACTGCTACCCTTTTCCTGTGTGTCCTTGCTCCTGGTCTAGACTGTGAGACTATTGTCTTCTTAACATGTTTTACCCAGCCTTGTTTATTTCAATCAGTACAGCAAGTAGTTCTTAGGCAGGTAGTATTAGTTTTGCAGGAGGTTGTATTATGGGGGAATTAAGCAGGTGACATAATCAACAAGTGAATAAATAAATAAATCCCGACTGGTTTCTGTGGTGAACATGTAATAGTGTAACAATGTTATCCCGACTGGTTTCTGTGGTGAACATGTAATAGTGTAACAATGTAGTGAGTGACCGGGGGAAGGGACAATAGCAAGAATTTTATGATGATTTTTCCTTAGATACTTAATAGAGGCAAACTGGTGGGAAGAAAAATACCCTGCAAAGCTCAGGGCCAGGATAGCCCAGATGAAGTGAAAAGTGGTAAAGATTCAGCTTGAGTTTCACTAGACCTGCTGAGTGAGTCTTGTGAGGTTGCACTGTTAATGGTAGGATGCCTGAAGGAGGCAGAGTGAGGGGTCCACAGGCACCACAGCAGGGCAGCCTAGACTAAAAATAATTAAAACTTGAATTGTATGAGTACAAATGGGATGCTAGTTGGGAGGTATAAACCAGATGTTTCATGGTATCAGTGTTCTTCAAAGACTGAGCTGGGTCCTCGAGTTTTCAAAGGACGAGAAGAACATTTTGAGAAGTAGAAACTCTAACTGATTTTTGGCTGTGGTATAGATTGGTTCTATAATTCTTTCAACTACTATATCTCAGAATAAATTTCATCCAGACATCTAGAATGCCATCTGTCCACAGGCTTGGTCCTATTCTAAATTGCATATTTTACTACAATATTTTGTAAATATTCTATATTTCTCTATCTCCATGTTTGCCTTATTTTATTTAGCTTTAGAATTCCATTCTTGCCTATGGTATTTGACTAGGAGGACCATGAAGCAGAACATATGCCATAACAAACCTTATAATTCAATTAATGCCCGTCAGTCACTCAATAAATTCCAGTAGAGTGAAAGCATGGACAAATAAATAGATATGAAAGAAGTAAGAAGAAACGAATAGGTTTGACACAGAGGGAAAGAGAAAGACAAGAAAGTTAGAGTGACATAGCCTTCTCTAATGAAATTCTCAAGATTAAACAAAGCCACTTAAATAGTAAATGTATTTTAAAGTAAAATTATAGTTCCAATAATTCATTAACTAATATTAGTGTTAGGAACAATCCTATTATTATTACCATTATTATTTTAAATGACTTATCTTCTATCATATAATTTTTAAAAGAATATTTTACTGTGCATATGTTTTCTTGCACGCATGTATCTATACCACACATGTGCCTGGTACCTGAAGAAGCCAGTGGTGTTGTTGAATCCTTTGTAACTGGAGTCACAGGCAGTCATAAGCCACCATGTGTGCGCTGTGGATCACCTGTAACTGGAGTTACAGGTGTGAGCCTCCACATGTGTGCCAGAAACTCCTCTATGAGTGTACCCGTGTTTGAATGTCTGAGCCATCTCTGCAGCCCACATAGTTATTACTTCAAAGGAATATTTAGGTTACCAGCCTATATATTAGCATTTAATTATTACTTGACTATCTCTGAATCATGAAATTAATATAGAAGTAAATGCTCATATAGTGTTGTTCCTAAGTTAAATATAAACTCTAATACACTGATACATTCTTGACCTAGTTGGTGACCAATGGGAATATCCTCAGTTATTTTTCTTCTGTAACCCAGCTGGGGGTAAGGGAAATTACAATGCCAGGACACAAGGAAGAAGAGATGAGCACTCACTGGTGAATCCGTGCTCTGCTGAAAGGGCCGGTGTAGCAGTCCGACTCCTCCAACTCTGGGAACGCTGACTTGTCTAGAACCATTGGGTTTTGGGACACCCACTTTTTGATTCTTTTGAAATAGTTTTGCACCCTAGAACAAAGTTAAATTCCAGAACTAGATACGGTTATTTTCAAGAGCCATGATAGAGGATAGTTTCCTGTGACAGTTTTTTTAAGTATTAGCGAAAAAAGATTCCAGACACTCCCCTTCTCTTTCCTATGTCTCTTTCTCACTCTTCCCCCCCCTCTCTCTCTCACACACACACACACGTACACACATACACCTATACCTACATCACACACATACACATTATCCACACATATGTACTCAAATATTCACACATACACTTTTCTATTTTCTTACGGAATAAATAGTAAAAAAAAGTCCTGATTTATTTAGACATATCAGAGAAATAATATCTCCATAGAAAATACCTTGCATGAAGATGGCTTAAGGAAGGAACATTTTAAAAGGCAGCACAATATATTTTTACATAATGTATAGGCAAATGTAAATTACTCTCTGGTTCTTTAAAAAAGTGTGAAAAATTTCATGTAAATGAATAGTATATTTGTATTTTAATTAGAATAATTCCCATAATTTTCCTTTACAAACTTAAAAAAAAATAAAGCCAACAAAAGACTGACCTTCAGCATTGATTCTGAAAATCTAAATTCTGTTACTATAACAACAGCTGTTTTCATTTAAAAACACTATGCAGTTAATGTCTCCACAGTGCTCATGGTATGCTGCTGAAATACAGAAGTCAAAATAGCAGGACAGAATATCTCTAGATGCAAATGCAGTGTGTCTTAATGTGGATTTGCTAGGTTTTTGGACTTAAGAAAAAAAATTAAGAAAGCAATGGGCAGATATCAAATACTGTATCTTAAGAATTAGTTCATACAAGTTTATTATTACTATGAAATTACCATGAGGAATTTTAAATAGGAATTAAGTCCTGTTGAAAAGCTTAGTATATGAAAATCTTGATTATTTCTTGCCAAGTAAGATCAGTGGGATGAAGGCCATTTTAGTTTTGGAGGAACTACATTTATTTTAAATCTAAACTAACAAGCACATTTTGAGGTGTTCAGTTCTTTGATTTTCATTATAAACAAAGCCCCTGAATTAATAGAATATCACTGCATTCATGGGATACAATGCTTTGATGATGTTGCACAGGGTTGTTTTTGCCAATTAATTTATTGTTTTGTAATGGATATAAAAACAGCTATCAATATGATGTTTTGTTGTTGAGCATTCCTTAAGTGGAAATTAATTTCTTCTATTTAAGTAGAGTTAAAGTTATTTAGACAGAAGTGTTTCTCTGTCTCCAAGCTGGAGTCTTTTTCCATAGCCGCTATGAGCACAGAGGATGATAGACACATATTTAAAGTGAACCTCCTGAAAAGAAATTTTCATACATGTATAATGAAAGCAGGTTAGAGTGATACAGGAAAAGTAGTCCTGCCATGCAAAAGATGCCAGATGTCCTGGAAACACCCTCTGGAAGCTAGTGTCTACACAATTGTCAGTCAGGGAGACTGAATTCATAGTCTAGTGGGTTATAATTTACCTAGTGAATCCAATTTTATAATTATTTTAAAATTTCTTAAGATGATAACTTAAAGTTTAAGTGTCCCTCCCATACCATTACATCTTGGGGGCACTCCTAGAGTGGCCATTGAAAATAATAATATAGAAACTATTTTAGTTCAGGGCACTCAAAACTTAAGTCCAAATGGATCAAAGACCTCAACATAAACCCAGCCATATAGAACCTCTTAGAAGAGAATTGGGAGGTACCCTTGAACAAATTGGTACAGGAGACTGCTTCCTGAACATACTGACTACACTGACATAGACAATTAATAAATGGAACTTCCTAAAAGTGAGAAGATTTTGTAAGGCAAAGGAGATTCAACAAAACAGCAGCCCACAGAATGGGGAAAGTACGTCACCAACCCCACATCTGACAGAGGGCAGATCTCCAAAATATACAAAGGACTCAAGAAGCTAGTTACCAAAACACCAAATAACCCTATTAAAAGTGGGGTACAGACCTGAAGAGAATTCTCAATGGAGGAATATAAAATGGCTGAAAAAACTTTAAAAGTGCTCAACATCCTTAGCCATTAGAGAAATGCAAATCAAAACAACTCTGAGATACTATCTTACTTCTGTCAGAATGGCTAAAATAAAAAGCACCAAAGACAGTTTATGCTGGAGAGGATGCAGAGAAAGGGGTACACTCCTTCAGTGTTAGTGGGAGTGCAAACGTGTGCAGGCACCTTGGAAAACAGTATGGTGGTTCCTCTGGAAAATGGAAATTAGTCAACTTCAAGATTCAGTAATTCCATTCTTAGGAATATACCCGAAAGATGCACATTCATATAAAAAGACATCTGTTCAACTATGTTCATAGCAGCATTATTTGTAATAGTCAGAACCTGGAAGTAACCTAAATGCCCTTCAACTGAAGAATGGATGGAGAAAATGTGGTACATTTGCAAAGTGGAGTACTACTCTGATGGGAGATGTCATTCTATAAATATGTTTCTCATACTGGTTAATGAATAAAGCACTGTTGGCCAATAGGAAAGCAAGACAGGTGGGACTAGGAGGAAAGAGGAAGTTGTAAAGAGGAGCCAACATGGAGAAACTTGGGAGAGCACAATGACAGCCCATTCCCCGGTAAGATGAAACCAGGTGGAAATACTTAGATTAACAGAAATGGGTTAATAATTAAGACAGGGCTAGCGGATAAGAAACTAGTACCTGGCCAACAGCATTATATCAAATACAGCATCTCTGTGCATTATTTGGGGCTGGTGTGGCAGCAGGACAAGACCTACTCCTTACACTACTCAGTAGAAAAACACAATGAAATCCTGAAACTTGCAGGGAAATGGATGGAACTAGAAGAAACCATCCTGAGTGAGATAACCCAGTCACAAAAAGACAAACAGTATATACTCAAAGCAAAGGACTATCAGCCTACATTTATCACCATCAGAAAAGCTAGGAAACAAGGAGGACAGTAAAAGAGACATACATGGTCCCTCAGAGAAGGAGAAAGGGACACATCTCTTGAGCAAATTGAGAGCATGGAGGGAGGGGAGAGGGAGTTAGGAGAAAGAGAAGGAAGAAGAGGAGGGGGGGAGGTGGGCATGAAGGAACAGGAAGATTGAGACAGGAAAAGAATAGAGGAGAACAAGAAAAGAGATACAATAATAGAGGCAAATTTAAGGAGAAATCTGGCACTAGGGAAATGTCCAGAGATCTACAAGGATTAACGCAACTAACAATCTAAACAATAGTGCAGAGACTACCTTTAATGCCTTTCAACAATAATAAGATTGATGACTACCTTATATGCCATCCCCGAGCCTTCATCTAGTAGCTGATAGAAGCAGAAGCAGAGACCCACAGCTAAACACTGAGCCGAACTCCTGGAATTCTGTTGCAAAGAGGGAGGAGTGATGGGCAAACCCACAGAATCAGCTCACCTGAACAAGGGGGAGCTCATGCACCCCAGTCTGATATCTGGACAATTGGTATAGGACTGACCCAGACACCCTGAATGTGGGTGTTAGTTAGGAGGACTGGGCATTCTATGGGGCCTCTAGTAATGGATGAGTATTTATCCCTAGTATACAATGGACTTTGGGAGCCCATCCCACATAGAGAGATACTTTCTCAGTCTAGACACATGGGGTAGGACCTAGGCCCTGCTCCAACTTGTATGACAGTCTATGAAGATTCCCCATGGAAGGCTTCACCCTCCCTGGGGAGAAGAAAGGGAATGGGCTAGGGTTTCGGGGTTCTAAGGGAGGATGGGAGGGTGAGGGAACTGGGAGTGACGTGTAAAACAACCTTGTTTCAAATTTAAATGAAAAAAACAAAAAATAACTATTTATTTTGTGACAAGCCATATTAAAAATTGTTTCTGTGGTCCTATCACAGGGAGTGTCTGTGTGGCTATTCATGACCCATGTTGTCATCAAAAGTCACAATGATGCACAGTGTCTGCGCTGCCACTGGTAGCCATATAGCTGTTCCAAAGCCATGCCTCCACTGGAGCCATGCTGAGGTGGATAGTGATGCCCTCAGGGGGGATGATGTCATCCAGGCCTGAGTTGCTGCTGAGGGCCATGTCTAGGTCTGTGACTCTTTAGCCAGAGTCTGAGTCAATGTCTGTGGCTACAGTTATAACTGAGGGCCATGTGGTTGCCTGGGGTTTGATTAGCAGCCTGGGACCATGTTGTTGTGCAAGGGTCATGATGCATCTGGAGCCATACATAGCTAAATGGCATATACTACTATCTAGTGCCATCGTGATGTCCAGACAAGAGCTGAGGCTGGTGGCCATGTCTGGATATGTGGCTGTACTTAAACCAAAATCTGAGTTGATGTCTGTGTCTCCTGTTGCCACAAGGACCATGCATATTTCCAGGGTCTAGGCTGCCACCATAGACGTGTTGGTGTCCAAGGGCCATGCTGCTATTGGGGCCATACAAATCTGGATGGCCTGCACTGCTGCCTGGGGTCATGGTGGCATCAAAGCCCAAGCTGTTGCCTAGGGTTATGTCAGGATCCGTGGTCTTACTGCAGCCAAGGTCTGTGTTGAAATCCATGACTTATGCTGCCACCAGACGCCAGGTAAAGACCTGGGGTCTGGGCTCAACTTGTGGTCTTTCTGGAGTCTGGGGACCCTGCTTTAGTCAGGGCCATGCAGAACTGAGTGCCTGTGTTCCCACCTGGGGCCATGGTATCATCAAGGCTTCGGCTGCTGCTGAAGTCACATGTCTGAATCTGTAGTCTTATAGCAGCCAAATTGTGTATGATGTACATGGCTCATGCTGACACATGGGTCATTCAGATTCCAGGCTCTTGCCCTGCACCTGGGGCTGTGTTGGTGTGTGAGAGCCACACTGCTGCTAGGGCTATGCCAACCTTGATGGCTTGCACCATCACTTGGAGACAATGATGATGTCTAGACACGGGCTGCTGCCAAGAACCCTGTCTGGTTCCATGGTTTTAAAGCAGCACATGTCTGCATTGAAGTTCATAGCCCAGGTTGCCAGCTAGGGCCATGTGTATACCCAGAGTCAGGTCAATTACCTGAATCCATGTTGGTTGAGGGCATGCTACAGCCAGGGTCATGCAGGTTTGAGTGGCTGAATCTGTTACTAGACCCACTGGTGAATTCCGTGTCAGAGCTGTAGCTGAAGGCCATGTCTGGGTCCATGTGCCTACTGCAGTCAGGGTCTATGTTGATGTTTGAGGTTCCTGTTACCATAGATGGCCATGTGGATGCCCAAGATGTGGGGCCAATTAGTGTCTGAGAGCCATGTTGCCGCTGGGCTATGCAGATCTGAGTTGCCTGCATTGACACCTGGGGCAAAGGTGACATCCAGACCTGGCTACTGCTGAGGGATATGTCCTACCCTGCAGCCAGGGTCTTTGTTGAAGTTCCAGGCCCATGTTGCCACCAAAGGTTACATGAAAACTTGGGGTCCAGGTCACAACCTGTGGCCTTTTTGGTGTCCGGGTCCATGCTGCCACCGTTGCTTATCTGAATGGTCTGCGCTTCTACCTAGAGTCGGGATATTGTTTAGGTGATAACTGCTGCCATGAGCCATGTCTGGGTCCAAGATCTTGTGGCACTTGGGGTCTATGTTGATGTCTGTGTCTCATGTTACCACTGGGAGCCATAGGACCTATTCATAGTGATATCAGAGGGCCATGCTGAGTCTGTACTGCTCTTCACTGACTTTGACATAGCTGACTTTGTCCCTTGATGGACATTTCAGCAAGAGAGCTGGACACTCAGACTCTGGAGAGATGGTCCCACCTCACATCAGAGAGACTCTGATGTCATGGGCTTGGGGAAGCTAGCTTCTTCTCTTGCCTGGGAGGGGGCTTGTTTTGCTTTTGGTTTTGTCTGAATGCTTGTTTATTTTGTTTTGGATTGGTCTGATTATTTTAAATGTTCTTTTAAGGGGGATACTACAGAGGTCAGGGGATGATATGTGCGGACCAGGAGGTGAATGGAATTAGGTTGTATGATGTGAAGTTCCCAAAGATTCAATAAAGAAATTATGTTAAATTAAAATCTTTTTTCAAGGGAGAAGAAGATAGGAGCAGGGAGGAAAACAAGAGGGATCAGGAAGACTGGGTCAGGGAAGGAATGGAAGAGAGCAAGAGAAAGCCTTGATAGTGGGAGCCAATATAGATTTAAAGAGATATTTAGCACTGGGGAAATGTTCAGAGATTCACAAAGATGACCTCAACTAAGAATCTAGGCAATGATGGAGTGGCAGATTTTGATGCCTTTCTCTTATGAGACTGATGACTACCTTAATTGCCATCCTAGAGCCTTCATCCAGTAGCTGATGGAAGCAGAAATATTAATTCACAGCTAAGCACTGAGCCATACTCCTGGAATCCAGTTACAGAGAGTAATCCAGTTACAGAGAGTCAAGACTGAGCTGGAGAAACCTACAGAAGCATCTGATCTGACCTACTGAGAGCACAAGAACCCCAGTGGTAAAGCTGGGGAACCAACATTGGTCTGAGCCTAGCCCTCTGAATGTGGGTGCCAGTTAGGAAGCCTGGGCAGTCTATGAGACCTCTAACAGTGCACAAATGAACTTTGGAAGCCCATTCCCTGTGGAGGGATACTATTTCAGCCCAGATACACAGAGGAGGGCCTAGGCCCTCCCCCAAATGATGTGACAGACTTTGATGATCTCCCATGGAGGGCCTCACTTTCCTTGAAGACATGTGGAGTGTGTATTGGGAGGTTGGTGGGATCATGGGAGGATGGGAAGGAGAGGGAATAAAGGGATTGATATGTAAGATGGTTGTTTCTAAATAAAAAAAATTTCAAGAAATCAACATAATTTTCTTCCTGAAATTTATAACTGAAGACATGGGTAATGATGACAAATTGGTAATAAAATTGTGATTCATTCACTAACCTGCTCATTGATTTGTTCTTCTGGTCAGTGTAGTAACATTTTTTCCTGAAAAAAAATTATAGTCATCTGAATCAAATACATTTAATCAGAAAGTGACTGTATTCAACCATAACGTGTATCAATACTCCATTTTCAAATACTTAGGAGAACAAGACAATTGAAAGTAAGCCATTATATTATAACATGAAGAGCAATAAATGTATATGCCTTTAATTTCAGAAATATGATGATAATTTAACAAAAGTATATAAGAAATATAACAAAATAACTGTAAAATGCATAGGTTATATTTTGATACCTTGTTTTTAATTATTTGAAAATCTGTTGTGTAACTCAGTATTTATTAACTGGATTATTAGTTTATATGCTACATAAAGAAATCAATCCAATCATCTACCTATCCATCTGTCATTTAAACTCATGTGTAATTGTCCTATTTGGTTCTCTGTTATCATGATAAAAACACTGAGCAAATAGTAACCTGGGGAGAAAGGGTTCATTTAATCTTGTACTTCTATGAACTATTTCATCACTGAGGGAAATTGGGTCAAGAACTCAGGGCAGGAACCCACAGGCAAGAATTAAAACAGAGGAGAATGATAAACACTGCTTAGTGGCTTGCTTCCTCCAGCTTGCTCCTATTGCTTTCTTATACAAATCTGTAGCACCTGCCCAGTTATGACACTGCCTACATTGGGCTTGGTCCCTCACACATTAGTCATTAATCAAGAAAATAATCCACAAAAATGCCCACAGGCTGATCTGGTAGATTTTCAATGGATAATTATGAATGCAGAGGTCATGGTATTAGTGTTCAGGCCTGACATTTACAACCCTCTATCTAGGGCTCAGGGAACATCATGGAAGTGGAGTCATGAACAATGCTAAGAGTCAGATGATGGGGGGGGAAGGCTATTAAATGCTATCTTCTGGGTCTGGGGCAGTTATTGCAATCGTGAATGTAGCTATGGTTGCATGAACTAAGTCTTCATAAGACTAAATCTGTCAACATTTACTCATAGATATGGAAAGATTGATGGGGCCCTACCCATCCCTAGGGAATTTTTGGCTATTGATTAATGCTGGAAAAGTAGCAGTTTTTGTCTTCAGTTATACACCCCTTGATGAGATTACCAGTGGATAGTTCCAGACCCATGGCCATGAATGTTGGAAAGAGATTTGTAAAAAAAAAAAAAAAAAAAAAAAAAGAAGTGTAACACACTTGGTTTCAGAGATGCCAACTGTATATCTTCTCATTGGAGCTCAGGAATCTCATACTTTGAGCTTTTCAAAATGCCCTTTTATCTTTATCATTAAAACACACCTCAGAGGCTCAGTGAACACTGTGTTGGTATAAATTATAATTAATCATCAGTTATGAGGGAGGTATGAATGTTCAAGAAGCTCTCTGAGATGCCATATTTAATTTTAGTAACAGGTTGTGATGGTCTATCTTGCTTGTCACCTTGACAGGATCAGGAATCAATTAAGAGACAAACTCTTCTGCACTCCTGTGATGGAATTTCTTTACCAGGTTTTTAACATGGTTTGCCCCACCATAGATGTGAGTGGCCCTTTGCCTGGCAGCACAAACAAACGGAGATAAAAGAATGAAGCTTTGTTTTGTCTTCACCTCCTTGCTGGCAAGTTCATCAGTGCTGTTACTGCTGCTGCTGCTACTCTCACCATACACAGACATCAGAACCCTTCAAGCTGTGGATGTGGAATGAATACCAGTGGTTCTGCATGAATCTGGCATGCCTAAAGCACCAGATTGGGACTGCTGAGACACCCTGCCCTGTGAGCCCAGGTTCCCATCCTCTTCAGTGTGTGACAATTGTTGTTGGACCGCACAGACTGTATCATGGAAGCAAATCTAGAAAATATCCTTTACATATATTCATGACTGACTGTGTTTCTCCCAGAGTAAAACACAGGCCTTAGCCTTTGGATAGATTTTAAAATGTTCTTGCCATATTCCAACACTAAATTCAGATATAAAATTTCAAGCTTGCTTTGTCTATACTAAATTTGCATTTTTAAATATCTTTATTTTTGTCAAACATAGGCAAAAGTTTAAAAGGCATGCATATATTTGCAGTGATTTGAAATTTGCAGGCCCTGTTTCTCCTTTTTTTTTTAATAAAGCACTAAATGTTTACTTATGTATACATTGCTATGTATGTAAGCATGTGGATGCTATGACACTCATATGGAGGTTAGAGGGATGTTCTTTCTTTCCACTAGAGGTCAGACTCAGATTCTCAGGTTCAGCATCCAGTACCTTTATCCCCTGAGCCATCTTGCTGACCCACATGTTAGGTTTTCTTTGTGGAATGTAATAGGTTTCAAAAGTAATATTTTCATTGATAATTTAGAATGAATAATTCATTCAATAATAAAAATCTTGTTTTTTAAAATGTTATGCAATTTTGCTAATTAAGATAACGATGATGATTTTACACAGTAGTCAGTTTCTGTCCTAAAGGAATTAGTTCCAATAATTTCTTAATATGTAGTACTGCATAGATATACAAAGTTATGAAAAATGGCATAGTATTTATATCTAACTTCAGACATCCTTATGTACATATAAAACCATTTCTAGATAACTTAAATACCTAAAATAATGGGGTTTTATGTAAATAATGTTTAGTTGCTTATTTCTGCACAATGACTGAGGTTGCAACTTTTGAGGCTTGAGATATTTCAGATGTCTTGAAGACATTTGCATTGGCATCCCTTCTTTATCTTGAATGATCTTGAGGCTTGTTCCATGGAATCTTCACAAATTTTTTTTAATTGACCTCAGTGTTCACTTACACTTACTAAGGCACTTTTACTTGCAATTTCATTTTCTCAGAACCTTTTACTCCTTTGTAGCATATAATGGGATCTATTGAACTCCACATTGATGCAAATACTCTTACTGTCTATTGAGTTAACACTCAGCGTAAAATATGTACACTATAAAAATTACAGTGGGACATGATGGAGGAGTTGGTACATTCTACATTGAATACTAGACATACTAGTTAGGCCAACACATTAATTTTCTCAAAAAAGGACTGAAAATTCTTGAAAGAAGGTGATCTATTTTTATTGCCTATTGATTGATATTGAGGCAAGAGCACAGAAACTGTTCTGGATGACCTGGTCTGAAAAACAATTCTTGACAACCATTATCAGTGTTATATTACTCTCACATGAAATAAGAATGAGGATTGATCTTTGGAGTTGCTTAAAGTTGAAATCTAAAAATAATTGTTAACATCTCCATGCAAGTCTGCATTGAAATGATATTACATGTTCAGGGAATCAGAAAACTTACCACATTAGTAAAACTATTTAGGTGAAAATTGCCTAATATAGCCTAAAATTTAAAAGGGAAATAATCTTCTCTGAATAAAGAACCACATTTATTGATGTTAGGTATTACAAAAGATGGTGCCATCCTAATAATATTGAGAGAAAATGAAATAATATCTAAAAGTACCTGAAAGGCACCCTGATGTTCAATCTCTCTGCATACTTGCACAGTGTGTCCCATGGAATATGAATTTTGATAAACATGATATCAGGGTTTGCAACAGCTGGCTGAAAAGGAATAATAGAGAAGTACCATTATTTACCATCAGAACTGATGACATTCTGCCATAACATTTCTTTCAAAGAAAGAAGCATTCTTTCCGTGCTTATGCAAGGGTCATTCTTACTTACATAAAGGAAAATTATATTCTCAAAAACTCTTGCTAAAAAGTATTTAAAATATTAGCTGCCATTAAGAAATGTAATGTGTATACTTTTACATAAACATCCTAAATACAAAAGTGTCCATAAGTAGTTTGTAGGGAAATATCTTCAGTTGGTTAGAAACCCCGGTGGGCTTCCATAAAGAAAGCTCTTCATTACAAACGTGGCCTGTGGTAACACAAAGTCAGAATACTCACACAGAACATGATGAATCCCCTGGAAAGAAACTTGTGAGGCATGACTAGGCATTGTGTTTATCTCTGCCTATATAAAAGAACCTTATTGCTTACACTTCTCGTCATCAAATCAACAATAAGTTTCTCTTTTCACTCCCCTCTACATATGCTCCCAGTCATAGTTGCTTATCAAGTACAAGGATTGGTAAGCCCTAGCTCAGTTACTGTAGGAAATAGACATTGCTGTCATTACTTATTTTTTTTTATGTTGATCACTATTAAAAAGTAGATTTCCCATTCAGAGAAGTTATAAGACAACTAAGAGTCTCAAGTTATTCTTTGTGTCAGATTATTAAGACCCTCATTTTCACTCAGAGAGTGCATAAAACACTAAAAATTATTGAAAGAAGTCTCTAACTAATTAATCTATTAATTCTACTGGCACACTTTTAAAGTAACTGTTGAATCCTCCAACTTTTTGCTGGGTTCAGTGATTTTATTCTGGGGAAACTGAGGTGTTTAAATGATAAGATGCCTTTGGCACAATGGACTGTGAGATTTATAAGCTTAATGAAGGAATAGAATTCAGCAAATTACCACAGGAAAAACAATGAAAGACACTTTCATGCCAGCATAATTTCTGAAGCACCCTTTCTGCTTAAAATGTTTGTTTCTATTTAAAGGTAAAATATTGTGAAAATTATAATCGACCATGCCACAGGTAGACATAGTATGTTAAGTTTTTGTAGATCCTTAAATTTAGTCCAACATTAAATATTTTACCTATGCTTGGGAAAATGTCTATAAATCTTGTTATTTTTTGAGAATTTCATGCATTTATAAAATGTCTAACACTTGTTTCCTCACCAAACTTTTATGGCACCCCCTCTCCTCTCAAATTCATGGCCTTTTCTCTTATTTAATTATGATAATTACACACACACACACACACACCTGTGAATCTATTAGTGTTGATAACTAATTTTACAAGCACTGCTTATTCATTCAAAAAACTACTTAATTATATTTATAATCCACAGATACCTTGTCATTGATCAAGATAAAAGAGAAGGTTGTAATGATAATATTGCCAGGCTCTTTGTAATGACTCTTCTAGACTTAATGGAAAGGTTTCTATGTAAGTATGACAGGAATAATAAAAACTTTTGCAGCTAGATCTCCCATAGAAATAATGAGAGCATGGTTAGCATGTTCCAGATCTGTATTTGAACCTCAGAACCACTCTGATTCTGATTATTTTGCCTGAGAAATGAAGGGTGTTTGTCTCTGAGTTGAAGGAGGGAATATACAGTGTAACTATATGAAGTGCCTATTCCTGACTGGGTCTGGTTGTCAGATGACAGTATTCATCTCAAATCAGATGGTGTTTAAAACAAAGGTGAATTATAAAATATTCTGTGGTTCATGTCTTGTTTGCTCCTCTGTTTCCTTTGTGATCGACCTTGTATCTTGGTGTTAATACCTTTGACTCTAGGATATGTGGACAATTTACTATTTGTAAACAAAGGCAAAATGAAAAATGAAAAGCAAAAAAAAAAAAAATCCAAAACAAAACAGAAACAAAAATAAAAAACTACACCAAGGCCTCTAATGTACTGTGTGACTTGAATCAAGATGTCGTCATCCCAACAGCTAAGTATTTTTCTCTGGTATTGTACGTTGAATATAAACTATAAAAATTAAAATATATTCATATAAATGTTAAGTTTGGAGAAGAGATTTACCTTAATTCACAGCCACTATTTAAAAATGGTCCTATCCATAGACAGTCTACCACTGCTGTCTCATTCATACCACTTTCATTACTCACTCATACTTCCTATCTTTGTCCCATGTCACTTTCTTCCCATTCCTTTAGTGGTCTCCCTTCTATTGTGTGCTACAAGAGAAGACATGGCATGTATATCTATGCATTTAATCCTGTGTATTATTCACTGATAACGCACTGAAAGGATGAATGAGGTAACTTTCATTTTATTTACTACTGCCATTATCATTATTTTGTTATTATTAATATGCCCCATTATTTTCAGATATAATCTTACTAGGTAGTGTGAATTTGTTTGGAACTGTTTGTGTATACTCAGCAGAGATTTCTGAGAACTGAGACTCAAAATAATTTAGCCTGGTGAGCTGAATTATTTTGAGTCTACATTTTGCCTAACATACCTGAACAAGAAATATGAAAGCGGGAAGTGCAAAGAGTCTGACTTTCTGTGGTGGGGCATTATGTCAGGATCCAAAATAGCACTGAGAACAGCTTGCCTCTTGCAGGTCCTTAATTTATCGCCATCAAGCTCGTGATATAAAATAATCTAATCATCAAAAATAAGGGCTGCTTTGGAAGGAGGGGGTTTTGCATTGCTGTAACTATCATCACTGAGTAACTCGTCAGGCTAAGTGCACACAGCTAGAATGTGGCTAGAATGTGTCTCATTTCCTTGCCTTAGCTTTCAATGCATACATACTGAAAGATCATTTTAAGCAAGATGAACTGATGCTTTTTATAACTTCTCAACTCAATTTCTCTTTTGTTTTGCCACCACTTGAAAACACAGGACAGCTGGTTTCGTTCTTGGCAGGTACCAGGTGAGGTGATGCTATTGGTGACAGGATGGTGCTGTCAGGGAGAAAGATCACCTTCCATTTTAGAAGCACAAGCTGGCAATCGGGGTCTATTCAGCTCACCTCTACTAAAAGCAAGCTTCTCAGAGGAACAAAACACCCACAACCTTCACACTTCTCATTATTATTTAATTATTCCACCCAAAATTACCAAGGGGAAGAACATTTACTCCCAGGTAAAGAGGGAGCTTAAAAATTATATTTTGCATTACTGGGATACAGAACAAAGAAAAGAATACGTGGTCTCTCAAGGCATTTTCCATGTCTAGGAGTAAGGCAAATGCTGCTATGAATTAGATTCCAAGACACAAATCTCACAGTCAAATTCTGTACACAAAGATGGCCCTCAAATACAGACACAGTCACAAATTCTGTACACAAAGATGGCCCTCAAATACACACTATCTCCTGGTGATGCTTTCCTCTAGAAACTGTTCATATTGTCATGCAATTTAATGACCATCTGAGATTTCTGCTAGAGTCAGGGTTTTGCTCTGAGGAATATCCATTTATAAAACAAAGACAGATTTTCTAACTGCCACATTTTAACTATCATATTCATGCCTTGCACATTTTCACAAAACTGTTTATCCTTCTATCAAGGACAAGCCCTAAATATGTTCAACCTAGTTATTTATCAAATAAAATCGCACCCACCATTCATAACATTCAATAGGAGAAGCTTTGAATGCTAATTAATGTTTTAAATAGTCATAATGCTGAAAAAATTAGGGGTGAGTGCTGGTCACTGAACTAACATCCTTGAACACTCCAAGCATGTAAGGGCTCTACCACTGATCTATTTCTCTAACCTTGAAACACTGGACTTGATATTTCAGAGAGCTATGAGTATTTTCACATCAATGACTCTTGACATTTTATTTAAAAATATACTAAGGTTATATTCTATCATATAAGCCTCTTGCTTAGCAGGAGAATGCAAAAAGCTGTTTGTTTGTTTTAATATTAGTGATGAGGACAGGGCTCTCATAATCTCTATTCTTTACTGTGAATGTGTATATGACACTCCACAACTATATTATTATGTTATGTGCTTCATTTGATATCTTTAAAAAGAGGGCAGATTATTCTCCATGGGTTATGAGTCCATAAGAGGGATTAATCTCTTCCTGCCAAGACAGACTGCAAATAGCATTAGGAAGCAGGTAAAATACTTCAGTGGAGTTTGCAGAGTAGATTTGTAGCAATGAAGATGCCCTCTAAAGCCTGAAAGTTAGTAAAGGCACCCAGTCCTCAGGAACTGAAGTTGTGTCACAACCTTGAAAGCTTCAGAGAGTTCCAAGGTCCAGGCACAAAACATCCTGGACATACCCTGATTTATGGTGATTTATGTTCTGTAGACAAACTGAGCAAACAACTCAACCCTTTCATATCCAACTTCTCAACTGGAAAATTCTGAGTAAACAAAATGGGTTTTATTTTAAAATGTCAAATTTTTGATAACTTGTTAATCATCGTTAGAAGACTAAAACAAAGAATTTCAAGAAGTCTTGATTATTTTGAATCAATATATATGCTTTATGACATAATACCAGAATGCTTGTTTTAGACAAATATTTCTGTTTATTCATAATCTATTTATCATAACAGATTTATTTATACATGAAACCATAAATAATAAATAAACCCCTAGTAAAATAAATATAAAAACTTTTATCATTACTAAAATTAGGATCATGAGTCCTTTGTGAAAATACCTATAACAGGTAAAATAATTTTTTTTGTAAAATTAAATTTAAAATAAAAGTGAGGGGGCTGACAAGATGATCAGTGGGTAAATATGCTCATGGCCAAGCCTGATGACATGAGTTTCTTCCCTGGGTTCATATATTAGAAAGAGATAAGATATTTCTGCAATTTCCCTTTGAGCTCTTCATGTGTGGAGGTAGATAATTGTGGTGCACACCCCCACACAGAGGCATAACTAAACGTATACATAATAAACAGATAAGAGCAATAAAAATATATAACTTAAGGATATTCTGCTTCCTGGATATTGTATAATCTTTGCCTTTACTCTTTCCTAAAGTCATTTCTTAAATTATTATTTTGGAAACTTTAATAATCATACCATTTTCCTTGTTTCCCTGGTGCCTCTTTTTCTTCTTGTCTCCTTTCTCTGATTTATTTCTTTCCATTCCCTTCCTCTATGGTTTCATTCCCCTTACTTATAGCCATTAAGACATCCTATCTCAAAAAGAAATAAGTAAAAAGGTGAAAGGAAACAGGGACAGCAATCTCAATGGAGTACCCTCCGCCCCTGGTGTTTTTTTTCACCTCCCACACAGGCAATCACTAGGTGAGTGACCTGGGCTTATTTTCCAAGATCTACTCTGGCTAGTCTGCTTCATCATAGACTGCTTGCTAGCAAAGAGTGTACATCTATCTTCTCAGAGAAGTCATGCTTACTGCTTTCCCTAAAGACCTCCATATCCTCCAATGCACAAATCTCTTTCTGATCTTGAACTTCCCCACAGTGTGTTTTCCTATGACCAGATCTTCCATGAGACACTTGAGTTTACCCCAGATGATGTCTGTTCTCTTCTCCCATCATTCTGTAGGACTATTTCTTTTCTTTATATTCATTTTTATTATCCCTACTACCCCCTTTTCAGGACATAGTTGATGCTATCATTAGTATTTTAGGTCCTTGAAGACAGATTGTAACTCCTGAGGTGCCTGCCTTTGTTGACTGTGCAACTACTAGATTTCTCAGCCTCTCTAGTTTGCAAATAGCCATTTTTGGATTATTAACTGTGTAAGCCAATCTAATAAGTACATTCTATAATATGTACTCATTCCAGTTTGGTTCTCTAGAGAACACCAACTAATGGAGACTCCTTTTCAGTCAATTTATTTTCTTTCAGTTTATACATAGCACAAATTCAGTCACATTCCTTATATAACATCACCATCACCTTGTTTGAATCATTGTATGAGCATGAAAGTTCATAATAAAAATCTTTTATGTGTAGCTAATATCTAGTAAGACAACTAACACATCCCCTCTCTATATTCTGTCTCCTTTCATCTTCATATTTCTTTGCTCCCCACCCTGGTTTTTCTCCTCTTTTGGAAATACAAGCAGAGTTTCTTATTGTTATCCAGATCAAATTTAAATAGGCATTAACAGAGAGAAACATATAAAAACATTCACCTTAGCTTTAACACTAGTAATATGAATTCTGGAGGAATGGTTTGCCCCTAATAATTTTCACTATCACTATCATCTTCAACAACCTTGTGACAGGGGACACTAGAGAGGAACCAATAGTAATGGTGCAACAATTATAGTGTGCAGAGGTAGCAGGTCCAAAGATAGAGACAATTAGTTTATTTCACCCACTGACCCAGCTTTCCTAGCTCTTTAATGTGTGAATTCAGCCTTAGAAAAGTTAGAGTGACTTGAGAAAACGATAATTATGCAACCTAGAATGGAATAGTAGGAATGATAGGAATCAGAGGGCTCAATCTTGCTGTGTGCCAATCTAAACAGATACACTGAGAATAAAGAAACATCCCTTTTTTCTTTCCCCCCCCCCCCCCCCCCCCCCCCCCCCCCCCCCCCCCCCCCCCCTCCCCCCCCCCCCCCCCCCCCCCCCCCCCCCCCCCCCCCCCCCCCCCGGGGCGCGGGCCCTTTTTTTTTGGGGTTCCCTTCACCCCAATGCACCATTAAATATTTTTCTTTGTAGTATTCAGAGGAATAAAGAAGAAACCCAGCAAATCTGACCTTTTGTCAAGAAGACCCCCATATAGTAGAGAGAAGCATTGGTCACATCTGCTATGATACCTAGTATGTATGTCTGGTCTCTCTATAGGCGAGTATAAATCAGTGCACACAGTGATTTGGCCACTTTAAATATTGGGCTCCCTAGAAACTCGCTCAGTGTTAGTAAAAATCAATTTGTGAAGTAATGGGGGAAGATATGTGAGCAGGATGACTGCCAGAGTACAACAGAACCTGGGTATGCACTGCTCCGGTGCAGTTAGGAAGCATTTGCTCTCACTTGTGTGCAGTAGAAAGCACAGGGAAATCAAATGAATAGGTACACTCTATTTTTTTCAATAAATATCTTTTGATATGTTTAATAACCAGGGGTAGAATCCAAGGAAAAGCAAAACAAAATTGGAAAAAAGGTTAAAATCAGAGTTTCATTTCCCCATTCTGTGTCATTTGGCAGTAAACAATACAGTTTTACTCA
Organism: Phodopus roborovskii; assembly: GCF_943737965.1. Lineage (NCBI taxonomy): Eukaryota > Metazoa > Chordata > Mammalia > Rodentia > Cricetidae > Phodopus > Phodopus roborovskii. The sequence continues at coordinate 4,839,560 of NW_026126417.1, read as the reverse complement.
TTGCTAACTCATTGTATTTCTATTTTGTACATATTTAGCCAGGTGGTGGTGGCAAATGCCCTTAGTGCCAGCTCTTGGGAGGCAAAGATAGGTGGGTCTCAGTGAGTTCCAGGCCAGCCTGGTCTACAAAGGAAGTTCCAGGACAGCCAGTTACACAGAGAAACCATCTTGGAAAACCAAAAACCAAAACCCAAAACCAAAAACCAAGAAAAAAAAATTGAATTAGTACAATTAAAATCAGTTGTTTTAGGGACACATTGGATAATAGTTTAGTACTCCTTAATATGTATTACTCTAAAATTTAATTATAAGACAGGTTTGAGAATGAAAAATTAAAGGGATGACTAAACTCCTATTTTTGATATTCTGCAGAGTCAAAGAGCTGAGTTGGTTGCAGTAATTTGTTTATGTGCATAAAACACACCGAGAGGCAGCTAGCAGGAAACCAGCTGATAGGAAGTTCTGAAAAGAAAAAGAGATTTATTTGGCTAGCAATGTGAACCTTGGCTTTTTATTTGTTTATTATTTATTTTAAATTAATGGTTTGTCTTTCTCTAATGTGATAAAATGTGATTTAGGAAAGAACCCCCAAGTAGTTATCAAATACCAAGTGGCAGCACTAAGATCATATGTATGTATACGTGTGTGTGTGTGTGTGTGTGTGTGTGTGTGTGTGTGTGTGTGTGTGTCTGTATAGGTTGCATTTATATATATATAGCAATGTGTGTTTGTATAACAGCAATTAAAGAAAAAGAGGCCATAGATCTGACACAGTGCAAGGGATGAATAAAGGGGGGTGCCTGGATGGAAGAAAGAGAAGGGGGGATATCATGTGATATATTATAATTTCAAAAAATAAAAAAAATAGTAAAGAGAGAGTAATGGTGCAATTCAATTTAAGGCTGAAAACTTAGCCTAAAAATACTGCTGTCTCTGATACCTGCTTTCAAAGATTTTGAAAGCTCAAACAATTGTGTTTTAATTGCTATTTTAAGATCTCACAGTGCTTTTCATGTGCCTATTTCAAAATTGTTTAGCTTTAGCTAGAGAGATGCCTCAGTGATTAAGAAAAGTTTTTGCTGTTTTGAAGGACCAGAGTTCCATTTCCAGCACCAATGTTCAGTGGCTTACCACTGCTGTGATTCCAGCCCCAAGGAATCCAATGCTCCTGACATCCAAGAACCCCTGCACTCGTGTGTACATACTCAAACACTAGTACTCATAGTAAAAACTCAATTGTATAGATGTTTAAAAAACAAATTAAACTATAGAGTATTCAACTAAAATAAAATTGGTAATTTTAGCATCTTAGAACTATGAAGAGTGTGTTTTTCTTTTTTTGTATGTTTCCAGAGGCTTTGATCCTTTTATTGTTTTAATAGAAGGAAGGAAATAGTACTTTAAAGAGACTTATATAAACACAAAAGAAAGAGGATGGTGAGGGACAGTGCCCATATTTCTAGCAGTCAAATTTGTACTTCAGCAGTCTGACAAACACTTTCAACACTTTAGTTTTCCTAACATGGGGTTTCATACTTTGTATAGGTATAATCATTATGTATTCAGTTTTCAAAATTGTACAAGTAGCCATACCCTTTGAAAAATTTTTAAAAAAATATTTACAATGTACAGAAACACATAGAAGAAAAAGTAAATACATATTGAAATGGAACAGTACATATGTATTAAAAAACACTTGGGAAAATGAGTACCTTTTATAAAGTTCCATGGAATGGATCATATATGCTACAATACAATAGTATCTATCCCAGATATTAGTTCAAAAAAACATATAATAGAAAAGCATTTACCTCCTTCTCCAACATCAAGCCTTCTGCTCTCAGGTTCTTTTCAAATGTATTTCTTTTGTCATATTGTATATTTGTCTTCCGATAAACCAGGATATAATCAATTCGCTTTTTGCCATCTTTAAATAAGAGTCCACTGGATGCTATGTAATTCATGTCATTCTGTTAAAGAAAAAAAGCTATTAGTGCATGTTAGATAAACATGCTTGCTAGTTATAGGCACTAACAAACTGATACCAAAAACAAAATATGTGATTCAGACTCCTACTGAAAACCATGAGAAGATAATTCAAGCTAGTCTGCAATTTACAATGGAAGACAGGCTAGCCTTGTAATTAGGTTTGTGATTTGATGGCTGGTCCTTGAATTGGTGTATGTTTTATTTAATAAGTCTCCGTAAAAATGCAGCTAGTTTATCTTCCATGCTGACTAAACCGTGTACAGATATAATTATTTTCCTACTTCATCTTGTTTATTCACAACTTACATTTCAAAGATAAAGACACCAAGGCTGAAAGTAATGAAACCAGCACCACATCTTGTGTTATTTTAGACTTACACAAATCTCTGCTTTTCTAAAGTGTTGTTCAATAATGCTGAGACCATACAATAATTCCTGCACTGCAATCTCTGGGAAATGTTTATGCTTAGGATATGTCTGTGAAGTGGTAGAAATAGTGCACCAATTCTAACTCATAGCTAACTCATCAAGACTGGGTAAAGATGTGAGGAGCTGGTTCAAATTGTAAAAAAGTTTACTAAGAAAGCCCCAGAAGCTGAGTGTGAATCTTCACCATCCATGTAAAAGCCAGGCACAGAAATACATCCATCCAGACCAGAGAATCTTCTGACTCTCAAGGGCCAGCTAGCTTGGCTAATGAATCAGCAAAGACAGTCTTTTTCAAACAAGGTGGTATTCTGTAGCACTCACATGCACTCCCTAAACCTACAAAGCAGTTTGAAGGATTTCATATTGCTGTTGCCAATATCAGAAGCTATTTTCATAAACTGGAAGATTTTCAGCTAGTCATTTTCCTTTAAGGATTTATCCTAAAATAACTTAGTCATGTTGAGATTCATCTTTTGTAGTACAGCTGGAGGCTATGTGGATGTTCATAGTCCTTGCTGCTACCTGAGACCATGTTGATGTCCATAATTTATGCTGAGGCATGTTGATATCCTTGGACCCTGCCGTGGCCAGAGACCATGATCAAGTCCATGATCCATGCTGTAAGTAGGAACGATATTGAGGTTCATCTTTTGTGGTGCATCAAGAGGCCATGTGGATGCCTGTGGTCCATGTAGCCATGGGAAACCATGTGAAATTCCATGATCTATGCTGTCATATGTTATGGGCATGGAAGTTTCTATTGCAATATTATCAATGACTCCAGACTCATAGTTGAAAATGAGACACATTGAGACTAGAAAGGAAGCCTCTGAAAAAACCAGGTACAAGTGAAACTCCCACAAATCTTCATGGATGACCCCAGATAAGATTTCTAGCAATATCAGATAGGTAGTCTCAACTGGCCATCTCCTGTAATCATATTGGTGACTATAGAGGAAAGTTTCTGCTCACCTTGTACTACAGTCATTCAGTCTCAAATAAACACACAGAAGCTTATATTAATTATAAAATATTTGGCTTATGGCTCAGGTTTCTTATTGGCTAGCTCCTTCTTAATTATTAACTCATTTCTATTAATCTGTGTATCTCCATATAGTCTTGGCTTACTGGTGATTTACAGGTTCTTTCTTCCTCAGCAGCTACATGGCATTTTCTTAACTCTACCAACTACCTTTCCCTATCCCTGTTTGGATTTTCTTTTGGGCTAAATTCTGCTTGTCCAGGCTGGGGAATCCCACAGAAGCAGCTGTCCTGAACAAGGAGGAGCTCAAGGACCCCAGACTGACATCTGGGAAACCAGCATAGGATCAAACAAGGTCCCCTGAATGTGGATGTCAGTTTGGAGGCCTTTGCAATCAATGGGACCCCTGGTAGTTTATCAGTATTCATCCCTAGTATAGGAATCGACTTTGGGAGCCCACTCCTTATAGAGAGATAATCTCTCAGCTTAGGCCTAGGCTCTGCCCCAAATGATGTGACAGATTTTGATGATCCCCCATGGAATGTCTCACCCTCCCTGAGGAGCAAAAAGGGGATGGAATGAGGGTTCAGTGGGGGACATGAGAGTGTGGGAGAGAGAGGGAACTGGGGTTGATATGTTTCAAATTTAAATAAAAATTATCTAAAAAAAAATTCCTGCCTGTCGAGACAAAAAAGTTTTATTCATCAAACAATAAAAGAAACATACATTCACAGCATACAGAAGGGCATTCCCTATCAGGTAACTACTTCAATTGTCATCAGAGACTTTCCATCCATAACTGATGGAAACAGATGCAGAGATCCATAGCCTAGCACTGGGCCAAACTCAGGGAATTCTGTTGAAGAGAGGGAGGAAGGATTGTATGAGCCAGAGGATGCTGAAATGTAGCTCATTGTATAACAAGGCTTCTGGTGGGTGGGTTTATTTGTGGGGAGGGTAGTGAAGGAGAGAAGGAGACTCTATTATCTTAAAGAGGTTGGTTACTGGGAGTTTGATCATGCTCCAATGAGTATCTGGGCAATACATATTGTTCTTGGTGTATTTTTTGGGGGGGGTTTAGGGGAAGGCACAGTTGTGGGAGTAATGAAAATAAGTGTGATTGGGGTACATTGTGTAAAATTCCCAAATAATAAATAAAAGTACTATGATGAAAAATATTTAACATCCTTTAGTGCTCTGAAATGCCCCTCCAACATCCCTCCCCCTTCTTAAAACACTACTAAGACTATATGGGTTTCTCCAGACTGGTCTTGACCCCCTTGCTCATCACTCCTCCCTCTCTGCAAATGTGTTCCAGGAGTTTGGCTCAGTGTTTAGCTGTGGGTGTCTGCTTCTGTTTCATCAGACACTAGATGAAGGATCTAGGATGGCATATATAGTATTTTTTGACAATATCTTTTATTTAAATTTACAACAAGCTTGTTTTACACGTCAATCCCACTTCCCTCACCCTCCCTACCTCCTATCTCCCCCTCCTAACCCCCAACCCATCCCATTTCTCCTCCCAAAGGAGGGTTAGGCCTCCCTTGGGGGGGTCTTCAAAGTTTGTCATATCATTTGGAGCAGGTCCTAGGCCCTCCCCCATGTTTCTAGGCTGAGAGAGTATCCCTCTATGGGGAATGGGCTCACAAGGTCTATTTGTATGCTATGGATAAATGTTGATCCACTACCAGAGGCCCTATAGACTGCCCAGTCCTCCTGACTAACACCCATATTCAGGGCTTCTGGGTCGGTCTTATGCTGGTTTTGCAGCAATCAGACTGGAGTCCATGAGCTCCCCTTTGTTCAAGTCAGCGGTTTTGTGGGTTTCTCATTCATATATGGATTTTAGACATAGAGCAAAGAATTACCAGCCTACAATCCACACTGCCAGAAAAGCTAGGGAACCAGGAGGACCCCAAGAGAAACATACATGGTTCCCCAGAGTAGGGAAAAGGGCAAGATCTCCTGAGCAAATGGGAAGCATGGGGGAGGGGAAAGGGAGAAGAGGAGAGAGGAAGGCATGAGGGAGTAGGAAAATTGAGTCAGGGAAAGAATAGAGGAGAGGAAGAAAAGAGATGCCATAATAGAGGGAGCCATTATAGGTATAAAGAGAAATTTGGCTCTAGGTAATTGTCTAGAGATCTACAAGGATGACCACAACTAACAATCTAAGCAATAGGTGTAGAGGCTACCTTAAATGCCCTTCCCTGATAATGAAATTGATGACAACCTTGTATGCCATTGTAGAGCCTTCATCTAGTCGCTGATGGAAGCAGAAGCAGACACCCACAACTAAACAAAAAACAAACAAACAAAAACAAAACAAAAAAAAAAAAAAAAAGGTTTTGTGTTCAGTTATATGTTGGTCAATTAACCCTGAAATAAGGCCTGTCCTGGAGTGGTTGGTATATCCAGTGTCACTCCATCTTTGATCTTTGATTTCCCAGCAGGTATAAGTGACCATTCAGTTGTTAACCTTTACCTAGTGGCCAGGTTTTCATTCTTTAATTTATACAATGATTTAATTTATTAATCAAAAATATATAACAATGATAAAATAGAATAAGATAAAACAAGAACTATCACCTCAGAGTTGGACAAGACATACATTAGTCAAACAAACAAGATTTACCAATGGAGATATTTTCCTGACAAGTTTATGAATTGTGCTTGTGCTGTACCATTCTTATGCCCCAGATTGCACAGAACAGCATGGCTTTGAACCCAGATATGCATTTTTTGCTAATATCCAACTGTCATCCATTCTCTATTGCCCCCCCACTACTTGGATGACAGTGTCTGCCTGTTATTTAGAATGCTAAGTACGCATTGTAGATATGCAGACAGTCTGCATAGCATCTTGGGGGGAGGGGCGCTAACATTTATTTAGATAAAAGCATATTGAACTACTACCAAGAGATGGGTTGGGACATATGTACAGCTCCGGTTGAAAGAACTGGGTGTTGGATAAAGTGAGGAAGTGATGTTCCATGCAGCTAAGAAGCAAGAAGTTATTTAGGTGAAGGCAGCAAAAGGAAGTGAACAAAAATATCACCCCATGTAAGGCCTCACCCTCCTTAGGGAGCAGAAAGGGAATGGGTTTGGGTTTGCTGGGGAGTGATAGGGGAAGAAGGGGGGAGGTAAGGGAACCGGGATTGATATGTAAAATAACCTTTTTTCAAATTTAAATTAAAAAAAAATATCACCCCACAACAACAAGTTATGTTTATCAGGATCCCTGGGATGCTCAAGCACAACAGTCTACTGTGTGAACTCAAATTCTAGAAACCTCTGAACTTAAGGACAAGAATATGTGGTACATAATCTTTTTTTAAATAATGAGTAGAAAATTAACAAGATTTCCAGTAATATTTTATTAAGTATCTTAACAGGACTATAGTGGTTGGTTTTAATGTCAGCTTGTAACAAATCAGTATCACCTATGCAGGGATCATCAACTGAGAAAATTTTCGGATATTTTTAGTTGATGTGGGAAGAACTTCTTAGTGTGTGGGTGGCACTTTCTTGTAGCAGTCTTTTAGAAAAGGCCATAGCAGATGAAGGATTCTTTGCTTGTTGCTTACTTAGCCTTCCCCTTTGCTATGGCTGCTGATTCCTTTGCTGATATTAGAAGTAATGTTTTCAGGCCTCCTCTATCCTTAACTGAGATTCAGTGGTTGTTCTGCAATCCTCAGGTTTTCTATATCAGGCTGGTATTGCTGAAGCTCCCAGCCTTGTGGTCTGAGCAACTATCAGGCTCTCAGCTTCTCATAGTGACACAGATGTTGGTGCTGTTTCAATGTAAGCTGATTTAATACATTATATATATAGAGAGAATGAATATGTATTCATATATAGTCATATATACATCCATGAAAAAATATATAATCTCCATTCTATTTTTTCTGTTCCTAATCCTGCTTAATACAGAGACTAGGTTACCAACACTAACAGATACAACAAGGGTTTACATAATAGATGACTATTATGCTATTAGCTATCACTTGTTAAACATTTACTGTGAATAACACATTTTATTAAGCATTTCAAAGGTTGTTTAATTTAGCCCCATGTAGCCTTTTAAGTGCATCTTGTTCTGAATACTCAGAAGTTTAGCTTATTCCCTGGTGTCATAGAAAAGGAAATATTTAATCCTCCCACTTACCATCATATTTGGGGTTGTTTAAACAGAATTGGTTTCCTTTCTCATAATTTATACCATTCCTACTTACTGTGTCAACAGTGGTACCTTTTTCATTAGACTATTGTAACAGTCTGGCTTGTCTACTTGTTTGCCCTCTTTTCCATTGCTAATACAGGGTGTGAGGTACTGAGCGTTCATTGGCACCATGAATGAAGTCAAGTGACTCTTCTCTCAGGTCTCCAGAGGTTGTCTACGGTGTTCCTTACCCTTGGTCTCACTTTCTCTGACATTATTTTTCTTAGCGCTTGAAAACTTCTATCATTGTACTGAATTATTCATGATTTTACACACTGTTTTATGTTTATATAATTTGAATTTTATAAGGGTAAATGTTCTAGTTTGCTTTTATTTCTGTGATAAAACAGTGAGTGACCAAAGGAAACTTGGGGGAGGAAGGATTTATCTAGCTGACAAATTCCAGTTCATCATGGAGCAGAAGCTATGACAGGAGCTTAAAGTAGAAACTGAAGGAACATTGCTGACTGCCACTTTCCCCTGCTTCTGCTCAGCTACCCTCCATACCCAACCTAAAACCACCTGTCTAGATGTGGCACTGTCCATAGTTGGCAAGGTCTTCCTCCAACAGTTAGTAATCAAAACACTATCCCAAAAGTATACCCATAGTCAATTTGAAGGCGGCAGTACCACACAGTGGGGTTTCAGTCCCCCTTTTCTTCTATTTTCTTCAATGAGTAGTCCAAATATATCTTTTAACAAAACAGATAGTAGGAGTCAATGAATATTTGTAGAAAGAAGAAAGAAACAGGGACAGAAAAGGAGGTACGAAAGGATTGAGAGAGAAGACCCATATGCAGCTAGGTAGAACTAACTTAAAAGACATCAAAGACAGGAAAAACTTGTTTTTCCATTTATCATCTACTTCCCTTTAATAGAGGATTAATGATATGAATCCACAGTGAACTTACATAACAGCTTCATGACACTTCAGTGTTAACAGCTTGCCTGCTACTTTGTACCCAAGCCCCAGTGTGTTCTGTATTTTATCATTTCTTGGTTTATAGGTGCCCTCTTCAATTCAGTAAAAAATAGAAGTTGATACTTTTAGTATTAGCATTATGTTGGGTGAAGAGGGAGTTATTTAATAAGCCCTAGGAATCAAGAGGTTGATTGCTACAGCAACTAATGCAAAACATGACATGTCAAAGGGACTTCATGTTGTTTTGAGAACAGCATGGAGTGAAAATAGAACTTTGGTTGTTAGATATCAATTTTTTTTCATTTTTAAGTATTTTTGGCAAAATTTACTCAAAGAAAGATTTGCCTGATTAAAAATTGATATCTTACTGATTACAAGTGAACTTCAATAGTATACCCATATGTCATCTTTACTTGAATAAAAAATGGCAGAACCTGCATGAACCAGTGCTACAATTCATTATGAAATCATTCTGTCAAATATAAGTATAAATAATGAATTTTGCCAGTTTTCCTTTTGTGTAATACAACATCAGTATCAAAATACATAAAAGGAAAAGCAAGTCAGTATTTGGAGATCTTGTCTAAATCATGTGAAAGGTATTAAATATAGATTCTAAAAGAGCATTGTGTTCTATTTGAACTATGACATTCATTAACTGAGGTGTTAACTAATTCATGAGTGTATCTTTTGCATAAATGAAGAACTTCCAGTTTATTGTACATATTATTACATAAGATGCAAGAAGTAAAACTTCAGGTAGTGGGAGTTTTTTGTTTGTTTTTTGTTTCTGTTTATTTTTTGAGACATTATCTTTGGAGCCCTCTCTGTTATGGAAATTACTCTGTAGACAAGGCTGACCTCTTGAGTGATGCTATTAAAGGTATGTGCCACCAGCACCTGGTGTCAAGTACATTTTTTTATAAAATGGTTGACAATGTATAAAATCAAATAATAATGATTTAGATTAGTGAAATATTTTCCAATTAGTGTGGGATAAGTTCAATTTATATTCAAGATTTTCACATTTATTATTTCCATGACATGGAATGAAATTGGCTCATACAGAGATTAAGGGATGCAAATAACTTATAAGGTGCCCATAGTGGTGGTTGATTTTAACTGTCAACTACTGTCAACTTGACTCAACCAGAGTCACCTGGTTGTGGTGGAAATCTCAAATGAAGAAGTATTTCAATTGGATTGGCCTGTGTCCATGTCAGCAAAAAAAATGTCATTCCTATGCAGGTGGGCCTGTGCTATGTAAGAATGTTAGCTGAGTGTGAGCCAAGGTATAAGCCACGAAGCAGCATTCGTCATGGTTTGTGTTTCTGTTTCTGCTTGAATTTCTGTCCTACCTTCTCTCAATGATGAATTATAACAAGGAAGTATAAGCCAAGAAAGAAAATAATCCTCTCTAAGTTGTTTTTGGTCATGGTGTTTATTATAGTACTTGAAAGGTTACTGGAAAACCACTAATCTTCCAACCTCTTTGAAACAACCATGCCTTTGAAAGTCATGGATCTCAGAAACATTCAGAAAAGCTGATCTTAAAGTGTATCTCAAGAGTTGGTGACTTAAGACTCAAGTCAAGAAGGAAGCCTTTACAAATATCTAATCCATTTGTAAAATGGATTTGTTGAAGGGAATTTTAAAAATAAAATAATGGCAGTAACTTACACACACACACACACACACACACACACACACACACACACAAACACAGAGGATATGTTATTAGCTTTGAATCTAACAAACATTTATTGATCACTTAACGTGTGCTATGTACCATGCTAATCTTCAAGTATAAAAAGTAAGAAGACATTGTGTGTTTCCAGATGTTTTCATATGTTGTCCCTGGAGCTATTCTCCACTGCCACCATGTGCATTTGATATTAGGCAGTACTGGAAACTACCAACCTCACAAACCAGGTCTTATGTTTCATGATTCCTGTACTCTTGTCCCTTTCACAAGATTCTCTATGAATGATGAGGTCTGAAAGTACTCTGCTCCTGGGCAGAGTGAAGTTCTCCCTCTCCAGAGCAAATCTTACAGTTTTGCTCATTTTTACCATTCTGATGTACTGGGAGAATATGCTATGGCATTGACATTAGCATTTACATGGAATACAAACTGGGGGGGGTAGTTAGGAGTAAGGGTTTTCCTGCCAGCATGGACCCACCACGGCGCCAGCCCCAAATAACACACAGAGACTCTGTATTTGATATAATGCTGTTGGCTAGTTACTGGTTTCTTATCGGTTAGCTCTGTCTTAATTATTAACCCATTTCTATTAATCCAAGTATTTCCACGTGGTCTCATCCTATCAGAGAGAGGGGGCCAGCAGTTCTGCTCTCTCCAGTCTCTCCATGTTGACTCCTCCTTACTACTTCCTCGAATCCTCCTTGTCTCCTAGTCCCGCCTATTTTGCTTTTTTATTAGCCAACAGTGTTTTATTCATTAACCAGTATGAGAAACACATTTACAGAATGACATCTCCCACCATCTCCTCTTTTCTGTCTAAATAAAAAGAAGGGTTTTAACCTTAACATAGCAAAATATATCACACAACAGTTATCAAGTATTAATCACAGTTAACGATGTTTAGTCCAGTAACATTTAGTAAGATTTAAATACATATTTCATCATCACCCTATCTTTGTGAGTCTAAAGTTTTATAGATATGAATACTTTGTTTTGGAATGGATTTTCATTTGTTAATACAAATTTAAGGTTAATTTTGTGATATGTATATTTCTCCTCTTGTTTAGATTATTGTGTAGAAATGTAATGTATAATTCAATATAGATTATAGATAGTACCTATGATAGATCTTTAAGTTAGTTAAGATTTCTAGTTATACAGACATGCATTTGAGATAAATAGGCATTCTTCAAACCTTTAAAGACCTACAGAATATGACATTTAAAATGTTTTTGGGTTTTTCTTAACAGTGAGGCACAACTACTTCTGGCAACACCACCTGCTTCAAGAAGGAAGATGAACATTGAAGAAACACATTATGAAGTTTACTTCCAATATGGCAAGACTAGCCATTTGGACAATATACTGCTGTTGTCTGAACTGTTTGACTTTATACTGTATAAACTGGACATACAGGACCCACAGAAAAGTGACTGCTGATTCAAGATGGAAATTGCTACAGAATTCCTGCTTCATGGAAGAGTCTTCAGGACATACAAAAAAAAAGTGACTGACAAACTGCCAATCCAAAAAAAGACAATTCAAGTTTCCTGCTTTGCTGAAGAGTCTACCAGACACACTATGGCCTATGGGCTAAAGAGGAAAAATTACAAAAGAACTTCAGGTGACTTTTCTAGAGTTTATATATTGTCCTTCTGTGGTCTTTGAAGGAGTTGAAGACAGATAGTTATGGTTATAGTTTTCCTTAGTTAGTATTAAAGATAAGTTACATATAGGACTTTAAACTCACAAATATAGGATAGATGATTGAATATTTTCTTCAAATCTTGCTAAATGTTAATGGCCTAAATATTGTTAACTGTGATTCTTACTTGATAAGTGTTGTTTTGTTATATTAAGGTTAAAATACTTCTTTTCATTTAGACAGAAAAGAGGAGATGATGGGAAATGTCATTCTATAAATATATTTCTTTTATTGGGTAATGAATAAAGCACTGTTGGCCAATAGGAAAGTAAGATAGGAGGGGCTAGGAGACAAGGAGGAAAGAGGAAGTAGTAGGGAGGAGTCAGCATGGAGAGACTGGAGAACAGAGGTCAGGGCCCACTCTCTGGTAAGATAAGACCATGTGGAAGTATTTAGATTAATAGAGATGGGTTAATATTAAAGACAGAGCTAGCCAATAAGAAACAAGTAACTGGACAACAGCATTATATCAAATACAGAGTCTCTGTGTGTTATTTGGGGCTGGTGCCACAGTGAGGCAAGGCCAGCAAGGAAAAACCTTATTCCTTACAGGGGATATTTAGAGCAAGTAAGAACTCATCCCTCCCACTGGCCACAATTAAAAGTGTAGATAGCATTGGGTTCTTGCATTCAATGAGTAGGATTTTTTTAAAGGGGATACATCCTTGAAAAAACACATGATCTTCCATTGCCCCTTTACTCACATACAGCTCCAAATAGATTGGAAGAAAGACAAGAGAAAAGGCTACAGCTACAATCCCATATCACCTCCATCAGGTTGATCCCAGTGTTACAAGGTCCATCAAAATCCTCTCTAGTTCTTTGTCATTCCTTCCTTTCAGTATTATTTGATTTATTTAATTTTGCAGAAGTCTTTCACTTTCATTTTTAGTTCCTTCTCTTGTATTCATCTAATCTTATTGTAATTGTTTAGTTTTGAAAGCAGTCTGTTTTCATTCATATGCTACATCTAGTTTTAAAACAAAGTGAGAAAATTAGAGAAATAAAAGTGAAATGAGTACTTCTTAGGAAAAGGAAGGGGTGGCAAAGGAGACAGAGGGATAAGAACTTGTAAAATATGTCATGCATATATATGAAAATTTGAATGAAACCAATATCCGTATGATTGCATATTGCTAAAGAAGTTCTGAAAACAGCACATAGGGATGATTACAACGAACTGAGTAACAGGTTACAGTCAGAAGGAAACTGTCTAATGGGCCTCAGGAGCCAGTAAAGCTCACATTATCTTGATGAATTTAATAAGATAAGTAATGATTATAACACAATATTAGATCATGTCATCAGTCTATGACTGATTTTTGATTAGTAGTTGACCACACTTTGAGTTAGTATAATTCAGTATGATACATTGGGTGAGGTATTTAAAACTGGACTCTAATCATCTGGGCTCCAATGAACCAATCCTCCTGTTCATTTAGTTTAATAGGGCCCAGTCTCCATTCTATAGCTTTTAAACCATAGTAAAATGATACCAACTGTGAAGGATTATTACTATGACTAAATGAGATAATGCATGAGGGGCATTACTGACAGACTCACTCTAAAAGGCCATAAAATGCTACCTATTATTATAATGGAGGAATTTGGAAAATTATATGGGGACAGGAAGATGGCTTGGCATATTAAAGTGTTTGGTGACAAGCCTGACAATGAGAGTACCATCCTTGGAACCCACATAGTGGAAGAACTAGGTGAAAGGAGAGAACTAAATCCTGTAAGTTGTTTACTGATCTACACACACGATATGGCAAGAGCACACACACACACACACACACACACACACACACACCATACACATGTACACAAACTTGCATCAATATATACTCAATATATATTAGGGTATCGCTTCTTTTTCAGTGACTCAATATCCTATTTTCTTGTAGTAAAATAGTCTTTCTCAGAATAAAGATAGCTGAAAACATAAATAAGCAATACAAAGATCACTGACATGAACATTGTGAGTATAGACACAGGGCAGTGGAAAAGCCAATGTCTCTTACATATGCTAATATGATATATATCATGTATAATAATTCACTACAAAATAACCAGAAAAAAACATAGTTTAATGAAACACTACAAAATAGACATCTATAGAACTGTTAATTCCAGAAAATGAATGTCTACAACTCAAAGAAATTTCCCTCAGATCCTTCTCTTAATTACATTGTCCTCCATACTCAATTCTCAGCACAAATTTTGTATGTTATGATTCTGATATTTATACTTATCTTCAGTTTTAGCAACAAAGGACATGACATTAAATATCCAGTTTATCTAAATATAAACATAAGATGATTTTTATCTGTAGCTACTTTCATGAAATATTATAGCTATAAAATCCATTTCTAATTTTCATCCATTTGCATTTCTTGGTATGTATTAGCATAATATATTGATACAACAGAAGTTCTATCTTTTAATGTTGAAGGACATTTGGCTACATCTTGTCTTGATTACTGTAAATCAACAATAAATATCCATGTATATATCTTGAAGTACTTATTTAGAGGTCTTTCTATCAGGTGTACCTATAAGAAAACTGTTGACTCTTAATGTTTACTTTTGATTTCAATCTATAGTGATAAACAACATTGTAAATTGGTTTGTGTCCCTGCCATCAACACTTTCGTGCCTTGTGATTTATGAATATTCACCAATCTTTAAAAAATAGGAAGATTATATTAGTCTTTTATTTGTGTTTTGATCTGTATTTCCATTTCTAATAATTTTCTACTTTACAAAAATTCTAGATACCAAGTCCTTTGACTTATATATTTGTTGAAACTATAATTTCTGTCTTCTGATGAATTTTCACCATTTTAATGTTAGTTGATGATCATATTCTCCATTTTATTTTATTTGGATATATTACTATTAAGATGTTTTGTTGCTGTTAATGAAGACATTCCATATCTCTAGGTTGTGAGGATTGGATTTCTTCCTCCTTATTTGTGCAGAATAAGTTTCTTTTCAACCATAAGACTGAGTTCTAGGACTGGAGAGATGGCTCTGTGGTTAAGAACTCTGGCTGCTCTTCTAGAGAACCCAAGTTTGATTCCTTGTACTCACAAGGCATTCACAATTGATTGTAACTCCAGTATCAGAAAAATCTAATGTTTTTAACCTCCCTTCATTGACACCAGACATACAAGTGGCATACAGGCATATAAATTGAACAATGCACATAAAATAAAAATATAATAATAAATAAAGATGGACAGCCAAAAATCTACTGGATTGATTTATATTGCATAAAATAGGTGGTAGAGACCAATTTCATTATGGTCATGTAGTTATCCAATTGTTCTGTTCTCTTAGAAAAATATCCCTTTCCTCATGGTTATATAACACTGCTTTTTATCCTAACTCTACTTTCCATGAATGAAAGCAGTGATTGAAATAAAGATGATCATAGTTCACTTGTTAATTGTAGAGAATCTAACTCAGTTTGTCAATCTTGATATGTAGGACATATTGTTGTACAGATACTGGCCTTATAAGGACTGGTGCAACATGAACAGCTTGTATAGGTCAAATCTTCTTGATTACTTAGTCTAGTTCTAGACTAAAGATTTTATTTTATCACACTCAATAGTATGAAATAATAGAACAATTTGTAGTATGCAGGATTCCTAACTGCTGCCCATATCTGCTCCTACTCACGTAGACTTTTTTAAAAAAATTGATAATAGGTTATCATTATGCCCATTTTATGAATTTCTCTGCTTTTTAAAAATGGATCCAGTGAGTAATAGGCATTCAATGAAAGAAAAAGGGCAATGCATAACTCAGACTTTCTCAGAAGACTGCAATACTTAGATGGAAATGGTTTCTTACTTTCTTTCCTTGGGTAAGCAGCTCCTTTAGCTACTGATACAGAACAGATTGGTCCCACTTTCCTCTACAATCTGGATAGATATTTGAATGGTTCGATCCCACAAGGTTATTGTTATATTGAACAATTATTTCTTAATCCTGCCTTAGGGGCTCTATAAGTCATTTAAACAAATCAAAGATCCTTTTTTGTAGTTTTCATTAGTGAAATTAATTTTTGCCTTCCTGTGTATCTTTGTGGTAAGCTTTAATTCTGAGTTAGGTGACAGCAGTCTAAACAGTGTTAGTCTGATGCCTTATTTCACCGGAAATTTCCTGTTATAGACACCTTAATTAAAGTTCTAGAGACTTGGCATATGAGTAAATTTATTTCAGGATATAACCATCCCTAACCATTCTAGACCTTTTCTTATAATGAATAATGCATTCATATATTTCTAAAAATTCCTATTAAAATAAACTTAAGAAAAATCATATGCAGAAAATCAGAAGAAATTTATACACAGCGAAAATTTATTAAATGTTGCTCAAATTGTTAAAAATTCTGCTTCCTCTGGTAGGTATTTTTTCCATTTTAAAAATAGTACTTATTAGGAAAAATATTTTAATTTCTAGAGAATAAAGTATATATTAACATATATGCACTTTAATGCACCTAGTTTAACTCTAAATACACCAGAAATGTAATGCTGAATTTTCTGTTCAAATAGTCTTTAATTCAGAGTTTTAGGAATGCCAAAACTCTGACCTCAGTATTGAGCAGATGCTCAGTGCTGATGAGAGCTTGGCCAGTGGCATTACCTCCATTGCCAGCTGTACCTCTTCTCCATATGGTACAATCAGTAATAAAATTCCTGTCTGAAGCAATAACTGGAATGCTCACACAAGACAACAGGATGTCTAAGGTTTCATTCCAGATTCTGCCACAACTGGACAGAGAAAAATACTATTTAAGAACATACAAGTAAAAGCCATAAGTAATAATACATTTAATTTCATGTATTATTGCTGGTATTAATGCCATAGTACATCTTAAAGAACTCACACAACAAATTATATGATGATTTCCAATACATACATAGAAATAAGGAAATGACTGGTAATCCTAAAGGTACATTGAAACATTTACAAAAAGTCACAGACTTTCTATCTCAGGATACTTACATTAACCATTATAATAAATAAAACATATTAAATTAAAATTTTATAAACATTGGGTAGTTGAAAATAACTGGGTCAAATTAAGGGTAAAATGTAACTCAGGGCTCAGCAGCTTATCTGATACTTGATCCAGTTTCAACCTTAAGGACATTTGTGGAGCTTTATTATGGAAAATTTCTAGGTGCCTTAGTTACAATGGAGAGCGAGTCAGATAATCCAGGCTACAGATATTTTTAGGATGCATATAGTAGTAAACTTGAACTATTAAAATATTGGGATATGGGAAGGTGGAAAGAGCAGAAGGAGAGGAGGGAGTAGGAGCTCGGTTTGGTATTTAAAATGAGAAAAGATTGTTTTAAAATTGTTAAAATTATTAAAAATAAAAAGATGTACCCTGCTTTTGGTTCTATGCTTTTAGCACATGACAAGCAAGTGGGTCCCTAAAAAGACTCTTAGATCAGAGTGGTCAAATATACACAGCCAAGTTGAATATATTTTCAGCTTTGCACTGCAAAATCAAGGTGTCACATCAAAATATAGAACAACAACAAAAACCTATGAAACATGGGGATGGCTTAGTATGTTTTCTGGTCAATGGCTATTATTTCAATAGAATATTTAATGTGAAATCCCAAACTTCCAGGTTATATTATCAAAGCCTCAGCTATATTTTTTTTTAATTTCTTGCCTTATATCATTAATGCAACCACATTAGGAAATGCACAGATATTCTAAGACAAGTTATTCTCAATAGTTACATGTTTATTATTAAATACTTTGAAGTGTCAAAGAGAAAATTCCCCACAATCTTTACATTAAGATGATTATTTTCATTTAAAAATGTCTCAGCTTTGGGCAGAACAGGCAAGCCCTAGGAAAGATGTATTTCTGCATCTACAGAAAAGTGCTGTTCATGATTCAGTGATCTTAAGTTCCCCAATCCTTTCGCAAGCTAATTCTATCTCTTAAGATATTTCAGGAACTTGGAAAACTGACATCAAACATGCATTGGACTGTTAATGTCTATTTTTGATATATGTGTTATTCTTTACAGACCCAGAGTTACTTTTACTGTTAAAACTTCGGTGTTTGCAAGGAAAGCAAGGTAAATGTTTAGCATGCAGATTATAGCACTGAAGACTTCTGTTTTACGGAGCCTACTTTCTTATTTGAAACTTTCTTCTATAATAGTTCTTATACAATAGAAGGCAATTCAACTAAAAATCATTGGCTTTTAACAATTCTTTGACAGTAGGAAATATATTTAGGTAAACAATCATATTTACACATTGACATACTTATTAATTGAGTTTCAGGAGGTTAGTAGACACACAAAGAGAAATTAGTGTTTATTTTCCATTTTCCCTTCCAGTCTCTGTCATCCATTGCTGACCCTAGGTGAACATTTATGTACTTCATGTGCATGAGTGCACACATATTTGTATATCTGTGTACTTTGAAACATTGCTATGATAATGTTTAATGTAGGTAAATAACTGCAAAAATTAGATAAACCCCTCCCAATATCCAAGAAAATGAGTATGCAGTGCTAAAGAGTAGAAATAAAAATGGATAATAAATATTTTAAAGTGTTCAACATATTAACCAACACCATGATGTACACTAAAATAACTTTGGGATTCCATAATCAAATGAGTAGAAACAGTTTCAGAAAAAAATACAGTACATATATAGGGAAAGAAATGCTCTTATATACTATTTGTTGGAGTGTAACTTGGGGAAGACACTATGGAACCCTGTGTAGAGTCTTCTCAAAACACTGAACATTGAACCATATGGCCCAGCTGTACTTCCAATTCTATAGCCAAAGAACTCTGTATATACCCCAACAAATATACTTGCTCATTCATTTTTGCTGTTGCTCTATTCACAATACCAATGAAATATATCCAGCCTATACTGAGAATGTGGTATGTTCAAACAATGGATTTATAGTTATCTGTAAAGAAGAATGAAATCAGTAGAAAATATGTGGTACTGAAAATTATATTAAGTGAGGTAACCTAGGCTCAGAGAGACAAAACCTCCATCATTCTTACCATATTCAGATCACTGATTACAGTGGATAGATACATGCATTTAGTTGAGATTAATTGTATGTGGAGGCCTGAAAACTAGAGAAGAGTCCATGACAGGAGAGCAAACACTTTTAAGGGATGAAGAAGAATGTGTTAGAATGCATGTTATAAGGAAGTGCAAAGATGCAAGTGAGAATGTGGGCTGGAGGAGGTCACAAAGATAAGGACGGATAAACAGGATGCAGGGAAGAAAATAAAACAAAAGTAAGTATGAAAATTCCATAAATAAAGCTGTTGGTTTTAGGCTAATTTTTAAAAAGAAAGAGTAGAAATAACCTAGGTGGTGTCTTTGGAGATTGGTAAAATGACAAGTTTATGTATAGAAATTCAATAAAATAATAAAAATAGATTCTGTTTACAAACTTGTTTTGAATAATTCACAGGATAAAAATCTTAGATTTAAAAAAGCAACAAATAGTCAAGAAAGAACTAGCATGAGTGGCAGACGTCTGTGGTGCAAAAATAAGTGGGAAGTGGAATCATCTGGGAAGTTATTAGACAAAACACAATATGGCATTGTTCCTCACACTATTTTCTCTCTTTATATAACATTATGTTTCCATATATATACTATTATAATACATACAAATCTATAGGGACTATTTCTTGGTATTTTTTCATGAGATTGCATTTTCAAAAATATACATCTTGCTAAAGATTTAATTTAAAAATCATGAGTATTAGGTAATGTGGGTTGTTTTCTAATACACATTAAACTTAAGTTATATCCTTAAAATATTTAAAGAGTTACTTGCATCTTGGAAATTATTTAAAGACTATGCTTTGGCAAACATGGAACTATAGCAACCCATAAAATATTTATCTTAAATAAAACTCATGGGTTTTTTAATGTTTTCAGTAGCAAAGAGCAAGGCATGAAAAAAAGAGGTTGAAATTTTGAAATTTCAGAATTCAAACAAAAATGAAATTTCCAGAGGAGGTCAGGTGGAGGTACCCAGAACATCTGAAATTCAGGTAGGGAGATCTATACCCTTGAGTTCTTCAAAGAATAGAGGGGAAGACCATGATATCAGCTATATGAGTCTTAAAGAGTACTGTTATTAACCAAGGCCCAGAGAGGGTCCAATTTAGGCCATCATCTCTATTTCTCTATTTAATAGCTGCAATGTGTTCCATGCGAATACTAGTGTGGAAAGCCAGGCAGTATTTATTTATTTATAATTGGCTTATTTGAATCTTTGTAATGTACCCTTGTGTAGAAGCCCAAACAAAACTGAAATTCTGAAGAAAGCTTTGAAGTTCAGCAAAACATTATCTATCTTTCAGACACCATATCTTAAACTGTTTATAGAATTTCATTCTAGCAGATTCCTGAGTAGAAAATAAAATTAGTCAGTACATGAGAAAAAAAAAAAAACAAATTATGCCAAAGTACTAAAACTCTTATAAGCAACTGTTGTGGTTGAAAGAAAATAGGAGTGGCACTATTGGGAAGTGTGGTCTTATTGGAGTAGGTGTGGCCTTGTTGGAGGAAGTGTGCCATTGTTGGTATGGATTTGAGGTCGCCTATGCTTCAGTTATACTTATAATTACAGTTTACTTCTTGTTGCCTGCAGATCAAATGGATAACTCAACTCCTTCTCCAGTACTATGTCTGTCTTCATGCAACCCACCATGATGATAATGGACTAAACTTCTGACTGTATAGGAGTTGCCATGGTCATTGTGTCTCTTTACAGCAATAGAAACATTAAATAAAGCAACATCCTTTATTAACTTTAAAAGGAAATCATATACAGGAACAAATCTAAAGTCCTCAGCAAATAATGCATACTGTGTATTAGGGAAACAAAGAGACTTCTCTACTATCATAGATATTATATTGAATCCCTAATTATATCACAGGAGATTAAGTAGTTAGACATAGTCAAATGGCTATCAGAAGAATAAAATGGACATGGATATAAAACCCTTAACATTCATTTGGATAAGAAAATATGTATTAAGTATCTAATTTGTACTTATTACTGTGGCTTTAAAAAAATCATTCCTGTTCCCATGATATTAAGCCAGAGCATTGAAAGGGTATGCTTTAGAGATAGAGAGATTTAGGTATGAGATTATATTTATTCGACACAGGGTTTATCTATGTAACCATGCTGGTTGTCTTGGAACTTGCTCTGTGACCAGCTGGCCTTGAATTTACAGAAATCCCTTTGCTCTTGTTTCTGAGTTCTAGGATTAAAGGCATACACCACCACTGCTTTCCACACCATTCTGCAAAGCTGTAGTTTTGCTGCTGTGTTTTTGCTTCTTGGTATAAAAAGCTACATGGTATAGCAATAAAGAACACAATCGTGTTTGGGTTAAAGAATATAGTGTGTGGTTTTTTGGGACTTTGAAATCAAGGAAGAAATCTCCTAAAGGCCCTTGAAAATTAGTGTGGTGTCTGGAGGGCAGTGATAGCTGCATCATTAATGATGGCAGGGAGTACAGCAGTGGGAATGAGTCTTTAGATCAGAATTCTAAGAGCATTTGGTTGATGACTTCTTTTTGTTTTAAATTAAAGTGTCTCTTTCTTTTCACCTGTACCAATATGAGAATTTATCAGAGATGGAACATGGGGAATTCAAATATGGAGATTGGCAGTCTACTAATTGAAACTATCTCTGGGTTTCTTCTGCTTATAGCAATTTTCATTCATGAATGAAACCATTCTACTTTGATGTTGAATATGCTGGTACTACCCTAAACATTGTAAGGTGCTGTCAGATGGCTAAGTCTATGAAGGCAACACTCTGAACATTTTCTTGTTTTTAAACAAAGACACACTTATCTTGTAAGTACTAAGAAGAAAATATCTGTCTAAAATTCACTTAAATATTTTGAGTTCTCAATTATATGCTTGAAACTTTTGAAAATATCATTGAATACAATGATATTACAGAGATAATAACCACAGCCACACATACCAGTCTACAGTTATCTGTTTAGGAATCCTAATCATTCCCAATACAAGGTATTTGACTCCCCCTTTGATCGATTTAATGGATATATTAAAAAGAATATTTACTTCATCACAATATAGAAAATTACTTCAAGAGACATATGAAGAAAAGAGTGTTCTGAGTAGCACTCTAATAGCTCAGAAAGTAATAGCAAGTACTGACAAGTAGGATTGCATCAAAGTCAAAGGCTTCTGAACATAAAGGAAAAATCACCAAAAAGAGGAGACAAGCTACATAATTGGAGACAAAATTTTCCAGTTGTTCATCTGAGAGACTTCATATGCAGAATATATAAAGAACTCAAAATGCTAAGTACAAAATGGACAAATAATCCAATCAACAATCAGACAAACAAACTGAACAACAGTCTTCACAAAAAGTGTAATATATCGATGGAATATTTGAATATCCTCAGCCTCCAGGAAAATGCAAACCAAAACTACATTGAGATTCTATTTTATCCTAATCAGAACGGTTATCATCAAGAAACAAATGAACAAAAGACAAATTGTTAAGATACAAAGGTAAAACCAGCTATATGCACTATTGGTGGGGGTATAAATTGATCCAGCCCCTGTGAAATCAGTGTGGAGGTTTCCCAGAATTTAACGTTAGAGTTACCACATGATCTAGCTATATCACTTCTGAGTTTATACATCAAGAAATCAAATGCAACATACAACAGATACTATACACTTATGCTTCACAGCCACATTAACAACTTCCAAATCAAGACATTGGCCTCATTGCCTGTTAGCAGATAAAGAAATTGTATTCAATAGAATATGGTTTTATACAGTTATTACTTGGATCAAAGTCATGACATATGTGGGAAAATGGGTGGAGCCTGAGGTCACTTAGTTAAAGAAAATAAGCCAGACTCATGTGAAATTTGAAAACTTTGTATACAAAATTTCATATTTTCTCTAATATACGGACTCTAGCTTTTTAAAAGGATCTAACATGAAGTTAGTGGCCAGGGAATGACAGAAAACAAGGGAAGGCAAGCAGGTTAACTATTGTTAAGATACATTACAAACATGGCAATGTTTGTGGCAATGAACCTACCATTTTTGCATAATTAATATGAGAAGAAAACTTAAAATACTTTTACACACACACACACACACGGAGTACTGGAGTTTTAACCTGGATCTGTGGTTATTCTAGGCAAGTCCTCTACCAATGAGCTGCAGATTTATAGACAAAGATACAAATGAAACTTATAACGTATTTAAGTTTTTATAGGAAAACGTCTGAGGTCAGGTGAGTTCTAAGTAGATTATTTCTTGCATATACCTATAAAATATCTATATCCAATTTGCTTCTATGTGGATAAATTCAAAATCAAAAATTAGCCTGCAACCATTTTATACAATTTAAATAAATCTCAGCTATAATCTTTATTACATTCTACATGAATCAGGAAACACTTGATAGAAAAAATATTTGTTTATATGAAATATTATGAGAGAGGCCAGTGTATTTGGTTAGGAAGCTTGAAACACTCTCATTGCATAGCTCTAGCTAGATGCTCACAGTGACCCCCTATGCCTTAAGTTCTGGGTTACAGGCATGTGCCATCTTGCCTAATCTGAAGCCTCTAGTTCTCATACAATCAGACAATCTGTAGGAAGGACAATAGCTAAGCATTACTGCTTCATTCTTGGACAATATAACCCCTGAAATAATTGATGTTTTAGTTATAACTATGTGAATATATTTGTTTTCATTTTATTTTATTCATTTAACATATGCCCAGTACATTGTTGTATGCTATTTCTCCATATTCAAACCCTTTTCTATGTTCTAGCAATGTCACTCTAAACTTTTTATTACTTCCAGCTATGTTTTTGTTCTACTCATTACCTGTAATAAACATAATGAGTATACTTAGAGGCAGAGCTCAGTGGTGAAATATGTGTATAGCTAATGAAAGGCCTTGTATTCAGTTCTCAACATCAAAAAGTGGGGAGATAAAGAACAGAGAGAGGAGCAGTAGAAGAAGGGAACAGAGAGTTGAGAAAAAAATCCCAGAATTGGAATTAAAAGACCACAGTTTTCTATTTTCCAAGACTATAGAATCAACTGCATGCATACTTATTTAAAGTGTGTGTGATAAATAGCATGTAAAAAATTATATTCAGTGTTTATGATGTCTTCTCTGATTGTACACAATATCACAAGTTTCTGTTAGGATTTTTTCTGTTCCAAGAGAAAGGAATCAAATTTAAAGTACACACCTATATTTTCTTCCTAATTTCAAAGACTATTATGGTCATGGGGCAAAATGTCTTCAGCGCTTTAGCACACAAGAACCTAGGAGAAGTTTCTATGAATAGTTGGTCTGGAGAACCAGATGCACCTGCCAAAATGTTCTTATTTGTGTGTGTGTCTGTGTGAAAATAGGAACATATGAGTGCAGGTGCCCGCAGAGGCCAGAAGAGTTACCAGAGGTTGTAAACCATTTGATTCTCAGAAAAGAACTGTGGTTTTCTATAAAAGCAGGGTATACTCTTAATGGTTGAGGCACCTCTCTGGACTAAGAGATGGAGAATTCTGTTCGACTGGCAGAGAGTGTAGTATGATAGCAGTTAAGGGATAATGATGGAGTAAGACAAGAGGAAGCATCAATATCTATGTCATCATTCAGCCAAAGTTTATCATATTTCACATGAAGCAGCCAGGGAATGCCTTGAAGAAATCCCACTGCCCTTAGTATGGCATTTCTAGAGGTAGAGAATGTCATAATTTTGGATATTTATATTTTCTCTACTGCAGCATTAGATCACTTTAGGGACACAATAACCATAGACGTATTAGCTGAAACAGTTTTATAGAACCATACATAGATACGTATGTATAACACATAGTTATATAACCAGATATATATCTATTATATTTATTTATTGCCAACCAAATGATGACTTAGATTTATTTTACTAAATTATTCTTTGTTCTGTTCTACAGTGATGCCATGAGTTTTTACATTGTTCTTACTTCATCTAATCACGTGATTAATATACATTTATAATAGAAAATTAAGTTTAAACAATGTCTATTTACTAAATAAGATTTTAAACTGTACCACTGAAGCCCATTCAGGTGGCCCTTTATTACCTTGAGCTACAATGTTTTCCAAGTCCCTTCTTTTAGTGATACACTCACTTAATAAGTTCATCCAGCATTTCTGTTGCGAGTTGGCTCTGTCTGTGCAAGGTGTTCAGATAACCGCAATGAAAACTCCTCTGCTCCTTTTAGAGAATAATTTAGTTAGGGAAGGAGAATGTGTTATAATTTGGTGAAATTTGTTCTGCTGTAAGAGGGAGAAAGAGAGTTCAAGTGCTATAATAGCAAAGATGAAATGAGTGTCTTGAGAAAGAAAATTTGCTCAGAGTGCTATGAAACTTGAGTCCTAAAGAAGTGAATAGAATAGCAGGGAGAGCAGAGAGTGTGTGTGAGTATTTCTAGACTAAGAAAACACCATGTGTAAAGTACCAGGGAAAATGTAAGGCTAGGAATATCCAAGATTCGTGAACAGGATGGGAGTAATGGGTGCAATTTTCATCTGAAAGGACTTGGATAAGACAAAAAGCATACTTTTATTCACTCTAACTTTTAAGTGCTATTCCTTAAGGAACCTTTTCATTTGTTTCTTATCTCTAATAACTACAAAACTTTTGAGGACAGCAATCCTGATGGGAGATGCCATTATGTATATATGTTTCTCATACTGGTTAATAATAAAGCACTGTTGGCCAATAGGAAAGGAAGATAGGAGGGACTAGGAGACAAGGAGGAAATAGGAAGTAGTAAGGAGGAGTTAGCATGGAGAGACCGGGGTGACCAGACGCCTGCCTCACTCCCTGGTAAGGAGACCACGTGGAAATGTATAGAAATGGGTTAATACTTAAGACAGAGCTAGCCGATAAGAAACAAATAATGGGCCAACAGCATTATATCAAATACAGAGTCTCTGTGCATTATTTGGGGCTGGCGCGGCTGCGGGACATGACCAGGCGGTGGGCGGAAAAAACCGTACTCCTTTACACAATCCCATTATATACATTTTAGATCCATTATACCTTATTCATCCCATGCCATGTGTGTATACACACACACACACACACACACACACACACCCCCCTAAACTAATGATTTAACTTGAGATTTATACCACAGAATCTATGAAATATTCAGATGTATAAATTTCAAATTTGTTTCTTACTTCTATAAACAAAAACAAAGTTGCCATATTCCCAATTGTTGGGAACCAGCAGCCTGCTGACCCCGCCCCCGACGATGGGCAGGACGCTCATGGCCATGTCATCGCTATATCAGGCTTTAATTGGCTCCTCAGGTTTTACCTGGCTGCCAGAGGACTCAGTTACACATATGCAAGCCCCCCCTTTTAAAGCAAGCACGCCCTGTCTTGCTCTTTCTCTCTGGCCTTCTCTCTCTTTCTCTCTCTCTCTCTCTCTTTCTCTTTCTCTCTCTCCCTCTCTCCCCTGCTTTCGGTTGGCCACCAGCTATCCCTGCTTTCTCTCCCTTCCCTCAATAAACTCCACGTGGGCGCTGAGTCTCATGTTTGTGTTCCTGTTTCTTAGGCAATAATTATAGCAAAAGAATAACACCAATACTACCGCTGATCACTCTCAGACGAATGATCTTAATTTTGTTCTCTAACCTCTTGTCACTCCTTATTTTACCATAACATAATCAGCATAATGCTATTTTTAATACTGTTACTTATGTGTTTATGTGTCTGAGCAGCACCTACCTTTTAACATTACAAAATGCTGTGCATCTTCCACCTGAACTAATATAAGGTCATTCCATCTCCATTCGCAGGGGCAGAGCCATCTTATCAATACATCCCTCCTCAAGTTTGTTATTCAGAAGAACATCTCAGTCCCACCACAGACCCCTGAAGTACTACTGTGCCTTAGTACCTCTTCTGTTCTAATCTTGGGCCATTCATGCTCATTATCAGTGTTCTCCTTGCATAGGCCAACATAGAGGACACTCAAGGCCCCACCGAGGCTCTTCTACTACTCTGATGCCTGTATCTATATTGACCCCTTCTATTGAGGTCGCACCTTCCAGTCTTCATGCTCAATATCCATTTTTGAGAAGCTACTTCTGCGGGGTGGTGGCCTTTTTATATCCCTGCACTGACTTAAGACAACTTGTGAACATGCTTATGCAGTGGCTTGCCTGTTTACTTTCTTATTCTTTCAGTACTTTTAAAATATTTGCAAGTGATGGGACTTTGCTTGTTCTTTTTTAATCAATGGATTTCCAGGTACAGTATGGCTCATAGTGGGCTGGACCTGCTTAAGACAGATGCAAGGTATTGGCTGGCAAATATGGTATCCAAAGCAACAATTTCAGCATCACCTGGCCACCTGTTAAACCTGCAAATTTTTGGGCCTCAGTGGAACTTAATGCTATAAGAAGTTGTCATCTTTTTAAACAATTCTTACAGGTAATTTTGATATTTACAAGTTAGCTAAACTCTTTTATAAGGTATCTATCTAGAAAAAGAAGCAAGAATATTTCAAAGCTTGTTGCAGCCCAAATTTCTTAGAATGTGAGAAGTGAGTCTGAAATATCATCGAATGTAATCTCACTTCTACATCTTCCTTTTTTTTTCTTTTTCTTTTTTTTTTTCTTTTGAGGAAGAAATGCCAAAAAGAAAAAATATAGTTGAATCTGAAATTAGTGATATTTCTGTTTTTAGGAAAGTGAAACATTTCTTATGCATATCAACTTTAATTATGTAACTTACATTTTCTCTGAATATGAAACTGTTATTAAATTAGTTAAGATGAGGAATGAGAATGAAAAATCTACTTTTCTTATTTTTTTCAATATGATTGAAATGATTGATCTAAATGATTTATTAGACCTGCTGTCACCTGGATATGTTCTTCCCGTAATAATTTTATTTACTTTGTTGAAAGAGAGATCATGTTTTCCATTTATAATGTTCTATAAGATATGTGCATTTCACTGAGCATACAATTATAGAGAAGACAGAAAGATAATTGCTAATAATGAATAGTGGAGTTCAAATGCCTAAATTATATGACTAGTGTTCTCTAAACACATGTAAGAAAACATATCCATCAAAGAATAATATTATTAAACAATTATAAATAGTCACTAAATAGAAAGTAAAATTATAGGCAAGAGAGAAGCAAAATATATTTTGAATTTACACACTGTAACAGATATTAGATTAAGTGCTATAATTGAATTTTATTCTTTTTTTCTTCTTATTTTTATTTATTCAATATAAAAGAGTTTCTCCTTTATCTAATGAAGAACCAAAGCCAAAGCTTTCCATATATCATGATGGAGCACAGATTGTAGTTTTCTGTTGTGTTCTGAATGTAGTAAATCCACTTAGCATGTGGATTCTGAATATTCCCTTTGCAGAATTAGTTTACAGAGAAGACATTTGCATATCCCTTTCCTATTAACTGATTCTTATTGTGAATATCACACAAGGAATCTTTTAAACACTTTATTTTCCTTAAAAATGAACATTTCCTTCTTTATCAGCGACTGTTGATTTTAGGTGTCTGACCTTTATTGAAGATAGAGACTTTGACTGCCTGATTTCCAAAAGTGATTACTTCATATTTTTAAAGAAAGAAATGAAAACAAGGACTGGGGAATGGTAAGTACTTTAAAAATCACTTTTAAAGCATGGAAAATAAAGATAGCAGATTAACAGCATGCCACTTAACCTATTTGTGAATCATAGTCAGGTCTTATGTAGTTTAATGTTTAACACTCAATTTTCCTTCCTTACAATATTTCTTCTTAGACTTTGTACTTTGATATTAACAAGGAAGTCATATATGAATCTATACCTTTGAAATGACCAGAAACCATTTATCTTTTTAAATATTATGCTTTACATAATTCCAAATCTAGAACTACATCAGGTAGAATAACAGCTTTTCCAGTGAATTCAATACTAATACATTAAATCACAGCCACAATTTCACAGAGAGATGAAAATTGTTTTGCATGCAAGATAAACACTGATTATCAAATATATATTTAGATCAAACTACTTCATTTTAACAGATACAGTCCAAGCATCGTAAAGCTTCTCCATTCTCAAATTTGAAAAATCAATTATCTGCTATTTTCAATTGGCTTCCCTATGCATGCTTAACAAACAGGAAAGCAACACAAAATTCTTAGATCGAGGCACTTTTAAACATACCACAGTCAGAATTCTGGGTTCAGCTGCATTGGGAACCCTTCCCTGCTGACAACCTTCTCAAATGACAATCTTCTTTAAAGCACTCTTCAGCATGACAGCTGAAAGTTCTGCCTTCCACCTCCTGCATGATCCATTAGCTGGAGGCTTACATCGTGAACACTGCACAAAGCTTCTGACTGGAGGGTTTGAAGGCACCTCTTTAAATGCTTGGATATGAATAATGACTTTAAAAGAAGAGACAATGCATCTCTTTATTAGAACTTCTGTATTGCTTTCTATTAATCTGTTTTAGGGGGTGGCTGAAGTACAGTACAGGGTTGCCTTGTGTGTCATTGGTTAATAGTCGATGCATGATTCATCTAAGTGACATTTAATCCTATAATGTCAGTGACATTTTGATGATTTTACTGTCAATTTTAAACAATCCATTACATATGGTATTTGAATGAGCTGAATAGGTTGACACAAAATGTGAGAGGTATTTTTAGTTTTTAGTCTGGCAATGTAACTTTTTTTTTTTTTTTTTTTGGTGAACCTAGACATACTTTTTGGTAGCTTAGTGAAATTTAAAAGTATTTCCTTTTGTTTTTAAACATTTGTAGAAAATTGCTTTTACTTTTTTAAAGAGAGAAACATTTTTTATCAATTTTATTTAACTTAAAAACAATCTTATTTTATATACCAATCCCAGTTCCCTTTCCCTCCTGTCCTCCCACTCCCCCTACCAACTCTCCATCCTACCACCTATCCATTCCTCAGAGAAGGTGTGGCCTCCCATGGGGGATCATCATAGTTTGTCATTTAAATTAAGAAAAATGCATGCAGGATGGTGGTGGGCACAATTTTGATCCCAATAGTTGGGAGGCAGAGACAGGGAAATCTCTGAGATGCTGAGGGCAGTCTGGTCTACAGAGCTATGGACATTGAGGGCTACACAGAGAAACCCTGTCTCAAAACAAACAAGCAAGCAAAACATAAATAAATAAATAAATAAATAAATAAATAAATAAATAAATAAATGAAAATAAAGTAGAAACCGCATGGTCTCTGAAAGATCTTGCTCCAGTGAAACTTCACATTGCATTGAATTGGCTCCAGGTTGATGTACTGTAGTTCAAGTGTAATAAAATTAAGCATTACCTAAAAGCAGAAAAAATTTCACCAGTTTTTCCCCATTGATTACAATTTAATCGATGAGATGCAATGGAAGGCTCCATTTATTATTATTGTTGTTGTTATTTTTATTTTTTTTTAAATCCTCTCTAGACCAGCTTGGAGTTGGGACTGATAAGACATTGAACCAAAGAAAAAAACAATTATTGGATTTGGCCTTAAATTAAACATTATGTTTACAAGTTGCTCTTCCTTCATGCTGGTGAAATAGCAAGTTTGATTTTATACAAGAGTTTGAGTTTGTTTAGCAACAAATGATAGATAACTGAAGTCAATGTATGTGAAATTTCCATAGACAAATTTTTGCAGCTGTCATTTTATAGTTAAAGTTCCTTTTAACCTAGACTTAAACAAAAGACCTACCCACCAGGGGGGAAAAACACAACACATTAGTGATGTGTCCATGGGAGGAAATTAATGCTTAATACTGAACATGGAGTCAGAAACCTATGACGGGGGAAGTCATGAACTTCAGTAGGAAATCTGCTATTGTTGTTTGGCTAGACATGCACACAGGCAAACTGTCTTCATCTGTATACAGTACATGTGAACTAAAGTGCTGCTCTCAGCCCTGGGAGGGAAATATGCATACACACATACACACATACATACATACACATTCATTCATGTATGCATACATACATACACATATTCATTCATCCATACACACACACACACACACACATACACACACACACACACACACACACACACACACACACATATATATATATATATGTATATATATATATATATGTTTTTCAGTGGATGGAAATTAACACAGACTCAGGACTGGCAAAAGTGATTGTTGATTGCCAATTTTTAAATGGGACATCTCTATCATTGTCCTCAAGATTGAGTACATGATGAAAAGGGGAGTAGAAAGATTTTCAGATTGAGATGATTAGGAAAATTAGTATGGACATATTTTGTGATTTGACTTGGCTATTATTCATGAACACACAGCAACTGTGGATACCTGCATAAGACCCGAACAGGTCTGGGCCCTTTAATATGCCATCAAGGATTGAAGAAGAGTTCAATGTCAATAGGTCTATTACTCTCTGAGAAGGTATTGTAGTTATTGTTTTCTAGTAGAGGGGTGCTATTTCTTTTTTGTGTTAGCCACTGCTAAGTTACCCATGTCTAGTAAATAACCTCTTACACATGCTTTGTAAAAACAACCCAAATTAAGAGCTGTGGAGAAAGAAGAGAAAGGAAGGAGAAAAGAAAAACAGGAAAGCAGTTGGGAAATAGAAGATAGTGGAAGTCTGAGAGGGACAATAGAAACAAATGGGGACAGATAGAATCAACACACACACACACAGTTGTTTTATCAAAGATAAAGTCAGCCAAACATATTTTCAATAATAATATTATTAAATAATATGATAAAAGAGATTAATTTAAAAATAGTGATTTCAAAAGCTTGTTATATATCTAGTTACCAAATATTGCTGTTGGCAGAGAGGGAACAGCATTAGCTTCTTGTTTGTTTCTCTGTTTCCTGTAAAATATAATTCCAAAATAGGACCATGTTTTCTGTTAATTTTTTTCAGAGCATTAGTAACAGTTATAATCACTCCACTAATTTTATTCTCACATTGAAAAATGCCTCTTTGCCTAGACTCTTTGGAAACTACTGCTTTTCTATTTTCTTTACCTTTCTTTTCTTTTCCTGTCCTTTCCTCCCTTTTCCCTCCCTCCATTCCTTCCTTTTTCTTTCTTTCTTTCTTTTTTTTTGAGACAGGGTTTCTCTTTTTTGCTTTCAAGCCTGCCAGGAACTCAATCTGTAGATCAGGCTGGCATCAAACTCTGCCTCCTGAGTGCTGATATTAAAGTTGTGCACCACCACCTCCCAGCCCTACCACATTTCTTTAGACTCCAGACTGTGTCTATTGAAAACTTTAGGAACTATTGTGGAGGTAAGGGATGGGCTGTATTGTTTTTGTTTGTTTCTGTTTCCTAATTGCCAAGGGTAGTAAATGTACTCAAAAATATCTAATTCACTGACTATTATGTAACCCCTAGGTATATACATTTCCTATAGCCGAGTTTAGAAGTAATTATAACAAACTTCCCATTTTCACTTTGATTATTGTTTTTATAAGAGTAAATTGCAAGCAAGCCAATATATTTCTGGGGTGTTGTGAGTGAGCCACAGAAAAATGTAAATGTTGAACATCCAGTTTTAGAGTAGTGAATTAGCCTTTTGAAATGGTTGAGTCATGTCTGGGTTACAATTACATCATTAACTATTTTACTGCAAGCAGGAAACTATGGGAGTCACAGAGACATGTACCATCCTGCGTGACTCCTGCCATTCAGAGACTCTAGAAAGAATCATCAACTCAAATATTATTTCTTTATTACAGGAATAATAGTAGAAGTGGCTACTGTCACTGTGTGAGTTGTAATGATGCATATAAAATGATGAATGCATACCGGGGGGAAGATACAAACACATTCCTTTCAAACTTACTAGATAAAAAGCACTGTATTCTTGTCACCTTTCCAGTATTGTAAATTGGAACCCAGCTTTATAGAACCAGATTTTTTTTAACTTCTAGATCTACTGCTCCAATTATTTACTGCTAAATCAGATGATTCCTAGTTGACAAGAGGAATATGATAATATGCATGGCTTGAATACAAAGTTATGTCTGGTAAGCATTAGGTCATTTAATTTTGTCAGGAATAAGATGGAAAGGTGACATATTTTTTACATTATTGGCCTCATGCTTTATGTGTTGGTTTTAGAGCTGCATTTTTTATTATAGAATCATAATAGCAATCAATTTCTGTAATTACTGTGGATTTGGATGGCTTTTATTACAGTAGCTTTGATTGAATGCATCACTGTTGTTAATGATATTGTTAACTTTGAGTGTTTAAGTATCTCTCCATTTACAGTGAAAGAAACATCTTAACCATTATTATTTCAACAAATATGTAATTAAATTCTAAAGATAAGTCCCTAGGACTCAAAGTGTAAATTTATTTTAAAGCATTACTTATTATTTTAAACTCGCTATCATAATCAACTCATTTCCCAGAAAATTGGCTCAATAAACACATTTCTTAACCACGAATAAAACTGGCAGATTTTGGTATGTAGCTTAGCACTGATTTTGTCATGTTTTAAGCTATTTTCTAATTTAATTAAAATTCATCGATGATCTTTGCATTTCTGTCATTACCAGTTCTACTAATAAATTTAAATGTCAATATTAAATTGCTTTGCAGATATTATTATTTTTTCACATTTATATTTTATACAATTTAAGACTAAGAATGCAGCCATTAACAGCACCGAAATAGCTCAGTTGTGAGAGCATTAGACTGAATGCAGCCACTGATCTGGCATGTGTATTCTAGTACACCAGCTTATCACTAAATCTTAAGTTCATTTCTGTCACTCCATAATTATTTTAACATTGCTGTGTTTAATATCTAAACTATTAAACCCAACTCTTATTTCAGGGTGAAAGCCTATTTTCTATTCCATTATGTTAAAAAATCCTACTATTTTTCTTTAATGTATTCATTCTGAGTTTATCAACTATTTAGCTCTTCATTTTAAGCTGTGAAAGGAAGATGTCTACAAACATTTAACCCCTTCCCAGTGATGGGTCAGCTGTTGTTAAAACATCACAACATGTTGTGAAAGGTAACTATTTTATTATTGTTTGGAATGCTAATTTTGTTTTGATATATTAATACAAAGATACAACAGAAATACACACATATACACACACACACAAACACACACACACACACACACACACACAAACACACACAGAGAGAGAGAGAGAGAGAGAGAACCCATAAATTATACATTAGTATCCAAGCAAATGTAGAGGGAATGCAAATTACTTTATAGTACATCCTCAAAAATCTATACTAGTAATTAGTTTCTATAGAATAAACGTTCACTTCTTATTAGAAAAGTTTCCAAGATTAATGAAATTAAATTTTATGAAATAGAAGGTATGTTCCAAGGTTGCACGAGAATAATAAAGTTCTAAGTATTCATGGAGTTTCTGGAAGATTAAATGAAATTTCTGGTATTAGGTACCCTTTATGTTGCTAGAAAGGGGGGCTTTATAAAATAAGTCAAGAAACTAAGTTTAACACCAAGACCAAAAAAAATCGTTTTATGTTTATTCTGTATACAATATTAAAATTGAGTGCTAAGAATGCTACTTATCATGGTAATATTAAATACAAGAGGAGGTAACTCCAAAGGTTAAGTTGAGGAAATTTTAAGCATATCTCATAGAAACTGACTAATAATGTAAATAGAATCTACCATCTTAGTAAGTCATTCCTAAGTATTAGAGGGGAAGAGTTCTACTAGTACCAGGGCTGTTCTATTAACACATGCTCAAATCCCTTTATAAAAGTGGTGATTTTTTTCAAAAGGACTTTGGGAGCACATTCTCCATTGAGGGATACTCCCTTAGCCTAGAGACAGGAGGGAAGGCCTAGACCCTACTCCAAATGACTTGACAGATTTAGATGATCCCTCCTGTAAGGCATCACCCTCCCTGTGAAGTAGGGTGGGGCATGGGAGGGAGAGGGAACTGGGATCTATATGTAAAATAAGAAAAAAATATAAATACACACACACACACACAGTGGTGATTTTTTAATATTTTTATTTAATTTAGAAACAATCTTATTTTACAAATCAATCCCAGTTCCCTCTCCCTTGAATCATCCCATGCCCCCCACATACTCCCTACCTAACCCCCCATCAATT
Source organism: Phodopus roborovskii (assembly GCF_943737965.1). Classification (NCBI taxonomy): domain Eukaryota; kingdom Metazoa; phylum Chordata; class Mammalia; order Rodentia; family Cricetidae; genus Phodopus; species Phodopus roborovskii. Next base: position 4,804,332 of record NW_026126417.1, on the reverse strand, counting down.
CCCCAGGGAGGGTGAAGCCTTCTAAGGGGGATCACCAAAGACTGTCACATCATTTGGGGCAGGGCCTAGCTCTCCCCTGTGTATCTAGGCTGAGTATCCCTCCATGGAGGAAAGTGGTGATTTTTTAAAATGAGTATTTTCATGTAACTTAAGCATATCCTACATGGCTTAAGTTGCCAACCTACTTATAGCATTGAAGAGTATATAAATGCCAAAAAAAGTTGTTATATTATATCATACAGGGAATATAGTAACAAGAAAAAGAAAATCTTGTGATTCGAATGATAGCTCAAGGGTTAAGAACACTTGCTTCTCTTGGAGAGCACTTGGGTTACCCATCATCCATTTGGTGGCTATAATCACATATAATCCCAGTTTCAGAAGATCCAATGCCCTCTTAAGGCCTCTAAGGACAGCACGTGTGATATGGGAGCCATATCACATATGCTACTACAGACATGAAAGCCAATTCTAAGATTGGTTAAAAAAAAAAAAAAAGTAAATCCATTAAAAAGGAATATATTATTTATATGTTTACTGAAGTTGTAATTTTTGTTACTGAAAGTTCCTCATTTGAGAATCTTTGAATTCATGGCAGTACAAATTGTAGGTATAAAAGGATTTCCGTATTTTATGTCAAGCATAACGTTGTTCATTAAAGCATCTATATAGCCAAGGCAGATAGAGCAAGTCTGTGAATATAGATACTTCGAAAAATGATGCCCTAAAGTCAAAAATTTAAGGCCTGCCTAGTATACAGGATGTGTTGAAGGGCAGACCTGGCAAATTAATGAGAAAATGTGTCAAGATAAACGTGAAAATGAGGGTTGGATATATATTGTCCAGTGATACAATGCTTCCATAGAAAAACTCAAGAATTAACCCTTTCTACTAATTAATAAGTAAATAAATAAGAAAGCAAGAAAGAACAAGAGAAAGAACAGGAAATAGGGAGGAAGGAAGGAAGGAAGGAAGGAAGGAAGGAAAGAAATAAGGAAGGAAAGAAGAAAGGAAAAATGGAAGAAGCCATATGCAGCAAGTGTTTACTCATCTTGTAGTCTAAAACAACATTTCTGGAAAAACTGTAGTGTCTATAGTATCCTGTACCAGACTATAATAGTTCTATAACAGCAGTCAGTTCAGAAAATTAAGCACTATACCCAATTTATAGGCCAAGAAGCATTTATGAAAATAACATTTTTAGTGATGTCCACATGAAAGGCAGTTTAGAAATCTAAAATTATCAGTACCTCCACTCCCACAGAAAATTACCCACACTATTAGTTGACTAAATTGATGAACACCATCTGCCCATGGCACTTGATATACTCAAACTGAATGGTCTTGTGATCCAATTTTAATGAACTGCTAAAATATTCATGTCAAGATTTTCCCATCTATAAAGCCTGTCCTGTCTAATTTGATATTCAACATCCTTTCAAAGGAGATGTCAAATTTAGGGAAATTTATTCATCATTCCAGAATCTAGTTGGAAACTTCATTAGTAAATATATGTACCCCCAATATTGAGTCAAGACTAAGCTCTTTATTAGCATGCTCTACAGGAAGCTATGGCCTCTTCTGCCCTTGATTGATTCTTCTACCTAGCCTAACTGTAGATGTTCCATGACAATTGTACTCTCATAGAAATCTTGCCTGCTACCTACTTCCTACTTGAAGGAAAGAATTCTCATTCTATAGGATCTTATTTCAAATTTAATTTACAATATTCTTTACAATAATAAAATAGGAAAAAATCTTTTCGAAATTATTATATATAAAAAAGCAGTTCCTCTCACTTTCTCTAGAATTTCTCTTCCATGTAGTCAAGTTACTTCAATCCATCTATCTAATTATAGAATGATTTTTATTTGTTTGTTTGTCATACTAAATTTTCAGAAAAGAAGCAAGGATTTTTTATCTCACTAATCTTAATGGTTTTTGACTGTTGCTAATAAAAAAATACACATTTCAATTAATGAAAATATTTTATTTTACCTTCAGTTAATTAAGATTTAAACTTATTATTATTGTATGTGCTTCTCTCTCCCCCCACCAATCTGATTATGTCTCCAGAACCTAGAAATGGGTATTAGATAACCTGAAACTGGAGTTACAGGTGGTTATAAATTTCCCAGTGTGTGTACTGTAATGGAACCATAGTTTTCTGTAAAAGCAACAAGTATTTTCTGCATACCAAAAACTGTTAAGTTCAAAAACCTCAGACTGAAAATATAATGAACCTAAGGGAAAACCTATTAATCTGCTAAAATAGCATAGCAATAAAATGATTCCCAATGACATATTGTATACCTTTAGAACAGAGGCTAATCTAGCCCTCATCAGAAAATCGTCTTTCAGTACATGGGAATTAACACTGTGTGGAGTGAAGGACTGGTCCTAAATGAGATTTTCTCCTCAAGGCTATCCCCTCAAGAATCTTAGATATATGAGAAGGAGTAGTTGTAAGACAAAATGTTGTAAGATCCAGAGGGAATGGATGACTCCAAGGAAACAATGTCTTCTGAATGTACTAGAATTGACAAACATACAAACTAATGATGTCTACAGCAACACACACTAGGCATGCACAGATTCAAGCCAGACAAGGTCCCAACACCAAGAGGAGTAAATGTACACAATATCCCACCATTAACCAAGAAGCAATTTGTAATTCCTGCAAGGAAAGGGAAAAAATCAGTTTTCTTCAATGGATTGTCACAGTATATATTACCAATATACCAGGAGTGGTCAGCCAATGCAAAATCTACTCATTGGTTTTGGTTTGGTTGGCTTTTTGTTTTGTTTTGCCTTATTTTTGCATTTTTGTTGTTTGTTTGTTTGTTTGTTTTGCTTGTCTGATTTTATTTAAATTTCTGTATTTCTGTTTTAGAAAAAAAGAGGGAACATAAAGTTATATGGGAAGGAAGGGTTGAGAGTAGTTAGGATGAGCTTGGGAAGAGAAAAATTTAATCAAAATATATTACAGGAAAACATTTTAAATAATGCAGAGGGTGTAGAAAACACACCAAATGCAGAACTATCTCTCTGGCTCAACAGTTTTACAAATAAATTACTGAAAAGCTGAACCACTTCAGAGAGTTTAAGTGTTTTTCTCAAATATAAAGTGATTTTCGTTAAGCTACTTGAAATATATCCAGGCTTCAAGGAATGTTTAAGTGCATTTTGAGTATTTTGTGGAAATTGATGACATATTTTTTGGATCTTCCCAATATCTGGAGAAAAAGTGAATTCTAAGTTAATCACTGTTATATGTCATCATTTCATCCTTTAATATTTAAAGCTCTCTTTATTATCTCTTGCTGAAAAAAAAATCATTCCCAAATATTTTTCGTGGTTATTGTCATAGACTTTTTCCACTTGTGAATTCTTTTAACATCAACTGTGTTTCCTCTTAGTGTTCCTGTGAGTTTCTGATATCTTTTTTCACAATTAGGACAACTATAACCATTAGTCTCTGATATAGGAGGTCTTTTATCCTCCCTAATCCTAGCTCTGGTATGTAGTAGACCTCATGAAAACAGAAACCCAAGATATAGAACAGAAATTCAAGCTTTATTTGAACCCAAAGTTTAGTGTTAGCATCAAATCACTCCTGTTAAAGTCTTAGGATCCAAGGAAACCTTAATTCCAATTCAATAGACTTTACCTATTGATAAATGGGTATTTAAAGTATCAACAAAATTAGAACATACAGTGACTAAAAAGTAAAGTCCTATCTACAACACATCATTGATATGTTAATTTGGATTTTGTTTTAAGATTTAATAGTAGCCAGATACAGATTTAGACATTACTTGATGATATTTCTGGTTTGTAGAGTCCCTTGGCTTTCTCCATTGATTGTTATCACAACACTTAGACAATAGAAGCCATCTAATGCTTACTCTCTTTCTCTGTTGTAGAGACACTTGAACAGTGTCTTCCTAGTAGGTCCAGTTATGCTATCATTATCACATTATCATATCAGAAGCCAATATCTAAAAAGTTTTAATCTTCAAAAGGAGTTTAAAATACAATTCCTTGTTCTGAAGATGGATCCTAAAACCAAAGAGTTACTTACAGTATACTTAATTTTATTAAATATTTATATTTCTGCATGCTTAAACACCATGGCAATGGCAACTTAGAGAAGGAAGGGTTTACTTGGGACTTATAGTTCTAGAGTGATAGGAGTCCATTATCATCATAATGTGGAGTACAGCTGTAGAAAAGCAGGCATAGCCTTGGAGCAACTGAGAGCTCACATCTCCTGACCCACAAACAGGAAGCAGAGAACTAACTTGAAATGACATTAGTCTTTTGACACCTCAAAGCCTAACAGCAGTGACACATCTCCTCCTAAATGGCCACACATCTCAATCTTTCCCAAACAGTTCCACCAACTGGAGACCAATCAGTATTCAAGCCAAGCTAATGAGCGATTTGGCATTTAAATGACCATGCTAATTTAGCAAAAGCATTGATAAAAACAAAATATTTACTATTTGGACTCAAGACCACACTGAAAATGTTGCTCAATAGTTAACTAATAAAATTTAAAACAGGTTGAAAGTCCATCTATACAATGACTGAACCACTAGTCAGACATATTTCTAAGATTCCTTGTTAGATTTTACATCTGTAAAACTCAATTGTGTTATAATACAGTAGCACTTGAGAGAATTTAGAATCATTTCTTCTAACCCTAGTTCATGGATGATGGCTAATTTGGTATAGAGCTCTATTTGTTTTCTATTATCCAATACTTGTCTTTACCTTCTACATACTTTGCAGTAGGCATGAGTAACCCTTCAGATTAATACTGCTTCCTGCTGAATCTTTATAAGTGTGTTTGCTCCTATCTGACATGCTCCCTTTGCATTTCACTCATTATGTATAATAGGTATAGTGCAGAGTGCAACCAGAAAAAATATCAAATGTAAATCATGACATGAGACAGAGATTTTGTGATGGGATATGTCATTCTGTATATGTTTCTCTTATTGGTTGATGAATAAAGCACATTTTAGCCAATCAGGCAGGAAGATAGGTAGGACTAGGAAGCAAGAAGAATTCTGGGAGGTGTAGGAAGAGTTGCAGTCTTCATGTGCATCCAGGGAAGAGAGAACAAAAGTGAGGTATGCTTCGGTAAGAGAAGACCATGTAGAAATACATAGATTAGTAGTTATAGGTTAATAATTAAGATAGAGCTAGCTAATAAGATGCCCTATCCAGCAGCCAACATTATAATTAACATAGCATCTGTGTGTTCATTGGGGCTGACGAAGTTATGGGGCCAGGCTGGCAGGAAAGAGTGGTCGTAACAATTTTGTATTAAAACCTGTATTATTTTCATATAACACACACACATGTATATCATTTGTGCTGCTTTTAGGTCATAAATGAAGTCTGGCAATTTTATAAAATTCAACTTAAAATCTTTGTCTATCTATCTACCTACCTACCTAACAGCCTCTTTCTTTCTTTCCTTCTTTCCTTCCTTTCTTTCTTTCTTTCTTTCTTTCTTTCTTTCTTTCTTTCTTTCTCACTTTACTTATGATGTTGCAATATGGGCTTAACTAATCTTATACTTGCTTTGTAGAATGGGCAATTGCCCTACCTCTGGCTCAGAACGCTGATATTACAAATATGAGACATCATATATAGTTTACATACCCAAGTTATCATTTAAAATTGACATGAGAAGATAGCAGATTTGCAAAATATAGCACTCAGAAAATAATGCAAATAAAGCAAATTTATATCACTTATTTATTTTTTGAGATCCTATATACAATATCTTCAAGGCAGATTATTATATCCTTAGGAAACCTTCAGTATTATTATTCTTTTATGTAACTGAAATCTTTAATGAAATGGAATTTATGTTTCAGTCTCACATATGTAATGGATAATGGTAGAAATGCTTTGATAGCTGGAATATGAGTGGCCCAGACCACTAGAGGTGGTTTCCATAGGAGAGTAAGAGTTGGAGGTGGGCGATCCCAAAAATTCAGTAGTATATTTGAATAAGATTTCTTTGACTGAACTACTTATTTTATTTGTATTTCTGTGTTTAAGAAAAATAATTAAAGAAAAATAGGTCATGAATTAGAGAAGGAAATTAAGGGACATAGAGGAGTTTTAGGGATGATGAGGAAGATTTAATTAAAAATAAAATGATTAAAATTAAAGAATAAATTAAAAAATAAAGAGGGGATTTTGGAATTGTTAAATACTAAAATAATTGTTTAATAATACAAATAATTCTAATGTCAAGAAATAAATTTTCATGCTTGATACCTTTAAGAACTATATTAACATGAGTGTCTAGATTTTCTAGCACTAATCCAATCATACAGACTAATGTTCAAATAATAATTTTAAAAATTACATTACAAATTATGCATTGATAATTCAGTTCAAATTACCTTAGATGATTTTGTCTTGGATTCAGGCTTATCCTTGATAGCAAAGTCATTAAGGAGACGAGATCGATCGTAGTTGGCATGTTCAGATTCATCCATGTAATCCTTATCTTTACCCAGAGCTGAAACAAGAGATAGATAGATACATAGATAGATAGATAGATAGAGAGAGAGAGAGATACATTAATTTTTGACTACCCATTTAACTCAGAAAATACAACAATTAAAATCTGTGTCTTTTGGCAAACACCATGGTCCTTGACGCTCATGTGCAGGCCATCGTCTCTAAAACAAAGTTGGGGAGAAATGGGTGCACACCCTTTCCTGACCTCTGGTGCCATGGCCTTCAGGAGGACCAGACATGATGCAGAACTTGAAGGACATGGTGGGATGTCTGTCCCTGAGGGTTCAGGACAGGTGCAAGGGAGTGAGACTACTAGGAGTGAGTGTTGCTGTCTATTGTCAACACAGTGCTCAAGAGCATGGTGGCCATGTTTACTTCATCATAGCTGCGTACCCAGTAGGCCCAGGTGTCACCCTGGATCCAAAAAGACCTCTCAGAGCACATCAAGGACTTCAGCCACATCCTTGGTGATGTAGTTATCACTCATCTGAGCTTTAGCCAAGAATTCTTAGCCACAACAGAAGCCAAACAAGTAGCCCAGTGGGAAAGCTCTGTGTGCTCTATTTTTGGTAGTAAATGTAAAGCAGGAACAGCAAGAGAAAATAGTGCAGGCTGAATAGGAGACTCCATGAAACACTGAGCAAGAATCCTTGCTGCATCGAGCTCAGAAAAATTTGGTCCACCCAGAACCTCTCTAAGAGGATGGCCATGTTACAGAAAAATATGTTGCTGTTGAATACAAGACTTTAAATAAACACCCAGAGCCATGTAAACTATTTTGGACATATCATCTGATTTGAAGTTTTAGATAAGAGATATTTGTAATGAGTAGATTCTTAACAATATTTTTGGTATTACAAATACATTCATTTGGGGTTCATTTTCTTAAAGTTGAGTAGTTTCAGAAATCTGATTTTGACTAAAGGGTTAAAGAAGTCTACAAACGTGAACCACAAAAGAAATGTTAAATCATATTATGAAGAATATATAAATAAGGTGAATAAAAATTACAATTGTAGCCAGGTGGTTTTGGAGCATGCCTTTAATGCCAGCACTCTTGAGGCACAGACAGATCTCTGTGAGTTTGAGACCAGCCTAATCTACAAGAGCTAGTTCCTGGACATCCTCCAAAGCCATAAAGAAACCCAGTCTCCAAAACCAAACAATAAATGAACAAATAAATAAATGCCAAAAAGTGTAAACATTTAAATGATTAGAATAATAAAACCATAGGAAATTATATGTCTATGAGTAATAATTAACATAAATTATATAATAGGAAATATCTATGATGGTTTTTGCTATCATAAAGAACTCTTGATGAATTTTACACAATTCACATTTCATAAGATCAAATTCCTCATTAAATGCTGTCTTTTCAAATAAATAAGAGTTATTGATATATTTATCTTATAAAATTTGTTTATATCAATCAAACATGAATTTTACATAGATAATAGTATACAGCATTTTTAAGAATTCAGCCAATTTACTTCTTGTAGGGAAGAAAAGTAATGTTACTCACAAAGTAACAGTAATTTATTTAATTATCAACTTTAAATATATACTATTTTATGATACATATTAAGCTACTGTGACATTAATATTAATATAACCTGTTTATGCATCTTATCCCCTTAGATACAATTATCAAACTGTGTTTGTTTTATGTATGTAAAATGTATTTAGTGGTTAAATTTACTATTTAACCTAATTACAATAACATGGCCACAGTAATGGTTCTCTGATTGACAGTTACTATTTGCTCATAGCTAGAAACTTGATATACAATCTTTCCTTCAACTTAATAACTTTGTAAAGTACATTATTTTATTTGTATTTAATAATAAAATAAGTAACCTGAGAATTAATTACCATGAAGTTATAATGCTAATAAGATGTTTAAAATGCAACATGTCTAAGTATGATTCTAAAGCTGATATTTGTTAATATTAAATAATGTTACATATAGACTAAGGCAAACTACATCTTATTCATTTAATAACTTTTTATTAAACAACTTTTCTAAATAAAAGACTTAAATACAACTTTTCCTTCATAAAACATATATGAAAGAGAAGAAAAAAATTCTAATTAAGAAAACTATGTTGAATTACTATGCCATTGGAGTAAATACATAGAAGGAGTGAAACAAGTGATGTAAGATGTGGTGGTGTTAATTCAATAAAGTGGACAGTAAGGACATTTTCCTACAGATATGAAGAGGAAGAGCAGAAAGTTACACATGAAAACTGGAAAAGAGTTAATCCAGTGACAGTACAAATTCTAGACTTTTCTCTTGCTGTTACATGTGATAGAAGAAAGCTGCCATTTTAGATTTTATTTGAGAAATTACCAAATCCCTCATCCCTTCAACTTGCCTTTTTGTTTGTACAGTATAGAGGGGATAGTATGCCTGTTTGTTCATTTCCTTCCTGTCCCTATCCTTTTCTTTCTTCCCACATGAGACAGCAAGTAGGATACCCAAGTGTGGTTAAGCAGGAAAAGGTAAAAATAGATCAGACTGGGGATCATGCACTGGCCTGTGGGTCAAAAAGCTGCCAGAAGCCAATCTTGCCCTGGTATTTCCTATCCTAGTGACAGTTTTCTTCATTCAATAGATAAATATATTTAGCTGTTCAGTGTACTTTAGGTGATCCTAGCTGGGATAGAGCACAAAGCACAATAAATGTATTTCCTACCTTAATGAACTTGACAATGATAAAGAGAAACAACACACATATTAGAAACTGATACAGTCAATGAGAAATAGAAACCAGAAGAGAAGGTGGGAAAAGAAATACTGGGTAAGGAAAGTCTAGTGTTTTTAAAAATGTTTCCAAGGACTGTCAACCAGATCTTACCCTGAAATAAAATGTCATTGCATTGAGGTAAGTGATTTTCTGTGGAAGCAGAATACAGGTAAAGAATACTACTAAGGCGGGTTTCTTAGGTAGAGCAATGGCAGTGAAGCTATTGGGGGCGGGGATGAGAAGGGCATGGCACAGTGTTATCTAAGAGTGGCAGTTCAGGGAGTAGGGTAGATACTATAGAGTTGTGAACTATTGAACAGCTTTTATCTTTATCTAGTTAAATAGGTGGCGCCAGAATTCATTTAAGCAGTAGAATGACATCATTTCTATTTTAGTAAAGCCAATACTGTAAAGAAAAGAATAGACTGAGGTGCTAAAGGAAGATGAAAGACACTAACTAAGCCCTTGTAAAGACTGGGAAAACAGGGTGTGTTTGCATCAAGATGAGAGGGATCAAAGAGTCATTGAGAACTAAAAAGAAAATTGTAATGAATATAACATACAAAAGAGATAAGTCAGCAGCAGTCTCAGTATTCATGGCTGGGGCAACAGAAATAGGTGTCAGTGTCATGCATTATTTCATCACATCTTTAAAAATCATGTCAACAGCCTTGTTTCTCAGCCTTTAGGATATTGAGATTATAACTTGAAGTCCTCCATCCCATGTGTGGCAGAACTGGAGAACTTCTAATCCACAATTGTACTTGGAATTCCTAGACACTGTCCATGTTAAGTCTCAATATGTATATACATACACACATACATACATACATATATTCATACAGCATTTTAGAAACTTTCAAGCAACAGAATGTTCAAAGAGGGACATATAATGGGAAAATATTGTAATTTCTTGTTCATACTATAACAAATAAAGCTTGCCTGAAGATCAGAGGGAAGATCTAGCCACTAACTAACTATGGATGTCTGGAGGTCTGTACAGACAGACAGGAAGTGAGATGGTTGTGCAAAGAAAGGAATATAGGCGGGAGGAGACATTAGCTCAGGATCTGTTCAGTCAGAGGATTCCATGAAGATAAGAGCTCTAGTGTCTGGCTGTTGTTTTTCTCTGGTCTTTGAGCTTTCAAACCCTAATATCTGATGTGGGTTCTTATTATTAAAGTAGGTTTGCATGAGTCTCCTAATATAAAGTGGGAGATAATAAAATATATGTATTCCTTCCTAGGATTGAGTGGAATAGTCCATGAAAAATTACTTTAAAACATAGTATTAAACAAATATATATTTCTTCTGTTTGTTATTAATTTAAAATTAGTGGCACACACCTTTAATCCCAGAGCTCTGGAGGCAGAGGCAGGCAGATCTCTGTGAGTTCATGGCCAGCCTGGCCTACAGAGCTAGTTCCAGGACTGGTTCCAAAGCAATACAGAGAAACCTTGTCTCAAAAAAACAAAACCAAACAAACAAACAAAAACAAAACAAAACAAAAAATCTAGTACTTATGTATCTGTAAGATAAATAGAATTTGGAGTTTCTGAAAGCAACACATCTTTCACTTTAAATTCTAAGTAGGTATCCATGTTAAAAGAATAAATTTTCCAGCCAGTACTAAAATTATAATTTCAATAACTACCTTATTCCAATTAGGTCAATATTCTCTCTCATAATGTCATTTTATCTCATTGCTTTATTATATTTTACTAAAGGTACAGAGGGGCACCTGTAAAAGGATGAGGGTCTTCTTGGAGAATTTTGAATGTGTGAGAACATTATTAGTCTGTTTCCCTAAATTGAAAATTTTATATTTATGTGTATTTATAGTTTATTTGGATTACCAGAATACCTAGGAATGTACAATTCAGTAATTATAGTGAATTAATGTTATTCTCATGCTTTACATTTTAAACGTCTTATACAACCTACATTCTCGTACTTGACTATCACAAAAGATATTAATTCTATTCTCTGCTGGATTTCCACAGAATAAGAAGGGATTAAACAATGTGTTAATGTTTAAAATTCAGAAAGTTGCAGTACAGATGGTATTAACCTAGGTAATATGACGCAAAATTGGTATATTAAACTGTAACATTTAAATGATATCAATACATTTTAAAAATAACTATTATCCATGTGTATGATTTCTTGGAAAAACAAATCCTTAAACGATCCCTACATAGGTTATTCAGGGATTAAACATAATAAGCACCCAGGAACTGATAAAGTATTTTTTATTTCTGCATTTCACATTTGTCTCTAACCTTATCTTATTTCTGTACTTCTGTTGTGAGAGAGTTCCATCCAGGCTCTTGATGGTACTCAGCAGACCACACTATGACTCTGCACCTGTATCTATTCCAGTTAGCATCTTATCACATTTCAAGGAAAAATTTACAAAGCATCCATTCCTAACAGGTTGTTGCTTGTTTTACCTTGTGAGGAATAGCACCCTGGAGAGCAAAGTAGCCAGTGGATGTTCTCTGTAAATGTGTGTATATATCAATATACTCTGACATATAACCTTTTCTCATTCCTGATCCTAAAATATTTCTGGGCATAAAAGAGGTACAATATACTATGCTTGATTATAGGGATCCAAGTGCCTACATGATTAACAAGGTCTCTGAATTTTTTTTTTTAATCTCAAGTAGGGTTTCCTAAGAAAATCATATAATTTTAAGTCGCAGTACTCATGAAGAAAAGTAAATCAGTTTTGGGACAGAAGGGGAAGCTGGTGTGGATTTGATTTATTTTAATGTGAGGTTTTGAGATAAGAGCAATCTTATGATGAATGAAAAGTTGGTTGCAGCACTTTTAGTGAAAGGAAACCTTAAAAACTGCCCTACATAGAACAGACCCAGATACCACAGGGCCTCTGAATGCCAAAGTAAGTTTATATTTTAAATGGAATGGGAAACCCTGGAGAGATTGCAGCAGAGAAATAATGAGAGTTAATTTTCCTTTCATTATAGCACTGTGGAAATCAGACTGTAAAGATGCAAAGATGTAAAGATCATGGAGTCTAATTAGACAGCTACTGCACCAGTCTAGCCAGGCAATCACAGACTAGACTACATAAAGGAGTGAATGGGTTAAGCAGTGATCATATATTCTGAATGTGTTTTGAAAGTTAAATCAATATCTATTAGTTGATCAAGTTTGGTAACGTAAAATGTTTTCAATAACTGTAATGTCACTGAAAATGGTGTTTTAAGGATAATGCTCTTATTTCTATAACCCTTAAGTAGGTTGGAAATATTAGTAGGAAGTTATTTCTTATAACATATTTGATATGAAATGCTATTGGGAAACCAATAGAATTTGGCAAAGATAATGTTACTAATAGAAGACAGTAGAGATGATATAAGGAAAGCAAAATCACCATATACACATTTGGCCATATTATTCTTTTGTAAATTTATAATTAAATTAAAAACAGTTTTACTTTACATACTGATCCCAGTTCCCTCTCCCTCCTGTCCTCCTATTGCCCCCACCAATCTCCCAAGCCACCCCTCATCCACTCCCTAGGCAGGGTGAGGCCTCCCATGAGGGATCATCAAGTCTCACATAATTTGGAGAAGGACCTAGGCCCTCCCCCTTTATATCTAGGCTGAGAGTGTATCACTCCATAGGGGTACCAAAGCTTATTCACGCACTAGGGATAAATATTGGTCCAATTCCAGGGAGTGCATAGACTGTCCTGATCTCCCAACTTACACCCATGTTCAGGGTGCCTGGTTCAGACCTATGCTGGTTCCCCAGCTGTCAGACTGGGGTCCCTGCATTCCCACTTGCTCAGATCAGTTGTTTCTGTGGGTTTCCCCAGCATGTTCTTGACCACTTTGCTCATCATTCTCCCCTTTTTGCAACTGGATTCCACGAGTTCAGTGTTTAACTGTGGTTCTCTGCTTCTGCTTCTATCATACTACAAGGACATCTGTTGAACTCTGTTCATAGCAGCCTTATTTGTGATAGCCAGAAGCCTGGAAGAAACCTAGATGCCCCTCAATCAAAGAATGAATTAACAAAATGTGGTACATTTATACATTGAAATACTTATTACTCAGTGGAAGAAAGGAAGGAAGGAAGGAAGGAAGGAAGGAAGGAAGGAAGGAAGGAAAGAAGGAAGGAAGGGAGAAGGGAGGGAGGAAGGAAAAAAGAAAGAAAAGTGCAGGCAAATGGATGGAAATAGAAGAAATCATACTGGTAGATATTAGACATAAAGCAAAGTATAACCAGCCTACAATCCACAACCCTAGAGAAGCTTGGAAGCAAGGAGGACCTTAAGAGAGTCTTGTATCAACCCCTGGAGAAGGGGAAAGAGACAAGATCTCTTGAGCAAATTTGGAGTAATGGGGGGAGGAGGGAGAGGGGTGGCAAGAGGAATGGGAGGGGCATAGAAGAACATGAGGGATCAGGAAGACTGAGGCAAGGGAAAATTAAACAAAGAGAGCAAGAAAAGAAATACCTAAATAGAGGGAGCCATTATAGATTCAAAGAGAAATCTGGCACTAGGAAAATGTCCATGGATTAACAAGGATGAGCTCAACTAAGGACCTAAGCAATAGTGGAGAGGCTAACTTTAATGACCTTCTTCTATAATGAGAGCTATATAATTCTAAGAAATAAGTGACTACTCAGTCATACTGAATTACTGTATAACTGGAATTTTTTGTCCTGCCAGGTCCTGCTGTCCTTCTGAGCTTCAAATAAGCACACAAAGACTTAAAATAATTATTAAAATGTTGGCCAATGGCTAAGGCTTATTATTGGCTAGCTCTGTCTTAATTATTAAGCCATTTCTACTAATCTGTATATTTCCACGTAGTGTTGTCTTACTAGAGAATGACCAGACATGTTACTCCTTTGTTGGCTCCATGGCATCTCTTTGTGCCCCCTGCCTCTCTTCCCAGCATCCTCTTCTCCTAGCTCCACCTATCTTCTTGCCGCTATTGGCCAAACATGTTTTATTCATTAATTAATAAGAGAAACATATATACAGGACATCCCCATCACTACTGAACTGATAGAAAGCAAGCAAATGCCTTAACTTTATAATATGTGCTCTTATTAAAAGGCATTAATAACATTAACGAAATTTTGACATTACAGTCTGATTTGATAAATGCATGATTTTACGGACTGAAGTCAAATATAGTGCTTTTGATGAGATAAGTTTATTTTAGTTCTAAGTTAACAAATTTTACAGTGTATGGGCCTAATCAAACCTATCCATGCTTATTATCATTTCCTTGTCATTTTCCAATTTTAGTGGAGTCATAAAACTAATGATTTCAAAATTATCACTTTGTTGAATGGTTTGTGTGAGTACATATATGAAGAAATGGATAGTATGATTGTGTGCCCCTAGAGGCATATATGCACTTGTGTGTGTGCAAACATGCATTTGGGCACATGTTTGTGTTGTGTTATAAATACAGATTACAGTGACATCCTGGCTTTATGAGTTGTTTCATGAAAAGCAGAATTCAATATTATATCACAGACAAAAATGGAGGAAAATCATAAAAAGGTGTGAAAGTCTGATTATTTTTAACTGATCATTTCCCCAAGTACATTGCCTAGCAGCTTGACTCATAATTAAAAACTGAAAATATTACCAAATCAGTGTTATGTAGATACCAGTATCCATTTTACCTTAAAGATCGCTGTGCATATTGTAGTAATAAGAGAGAGCTCGAGGATTAAGATTTCTGGGGAACATCAGCTCTCTTTTGAAGAGCTTACCGTTGACTGTAAATTTATTTATTTAATGAGACCTAGTTTTCAAATTTGTAAAAGGGTGATAATAAAACTATCCCCTATGGGATTTTCTGAGAATTACATGAGTTGAAGCAGGAAAACTGTTGTAGAATAATGAGTTTAGTAAATTACTATTGATATGTTACTGAGAGACCAAACTAGAGCCATTTTAGAAAAGAGGGCCAGAAACAGAATATAGGGAAACTTAGCCCATGACAACTACAGCTGGCTCCAGGAAAAACAGGCCATCAGGACGAACAGATAACCACAATGGACCCTAACCCTGGGTTAGCCAATTAATAGAGTTGCAAAAACAACCTTTATGGGCATATATGGATCCAGAGATAAATCTATGGGAACCCCTAAAAGTCCCCAAGTTCCTCTAGATATCCCAGTCAATAAACTTTAAACCCATTAACCTCAACCTATCCTATGATTTTTGTCTATATAAACCCTTTGCTTGTGGGGTGTGGGACCTTCTCCTGCAGTGGCTGTGTTAGTCTGTGGTACAAGGTCCCTGCCTAGGCTTGAATTCAATAAAGTAACCTTGTAATTGCATTGGGTGAGTCATCTCCAAGTGGTGGTCTCCCTGGGGATTTTGTGGACTGGGTATAACAGGTACATCATAAGTATCATATTTGGTGGTAATAGAATCCCTACACATGGATTGGTATGGCAAAGACACCTATGTATTCATCAGAATTTAATGTGAAAATAAATTGAGTGATTAAACACATAAATGACTAAATAAGTATCTCTTTACTTTCTGGTGACATTGTTGCTATGGTAAAGCTATGCTTATTCATTGAACACAAGAATCAAACTATAAATTATTTATTCTAATTAACAAATAATATCATCCAGATGCAGAAACATTAAATAAAATGCCATGGTGACATATCTCGTAGATACAAGAATGTTTTGATTGATGGATGGCTAGAGTAGAAAAGTACATTTTAACCAAAAAAAAAATATGAATTTTATTAGGCAACTGTGGTGGTTAGTGCCAATGTCATTTGAGAGGATCTGGAATCATCTAAAAGACAAGCCTATGGGCATACATGTGAATGGTACTCTAGGTTAGGCTAGCCTTTGGCCATATCTGTGAAGGACTGAATTGATTAAGTTAACTGAGGTCAAACGACCTACCCTACATTCCTCGGTTTGTGTGCTGAACTGTATAAACGTAATAACTGGCTGAGCACAAATACCTCTTGCTCTCGGCTCTTAACATGTGATGCAAAGTGACCAGTTGCCTCAGCCTCCTGCCTCCATGGTTTCTCCACCACGATGGAGTAACTTGAACCGTGAGCCTAAATGGACCCTCCTTCCTTAAACTATTTTGATCAGGATGATTATCATAGCAGCTGGAGAAGTGACTAAAGCTAATCAGCCCCTCAGGAAGCTTGAGCTCTAATAAAATAAAAAATATGGTTTTCCTTTGAGCAAGGGGAAATATCAGTCCTCAATGAAATGCTGTCTACAGGCAATCAGTTATACCACAACATTTATATTCTCATGGGCAATGCCAAGTAGTTGACCATGAAAAGGGAGTCATTACCTAGATGCACTGGTCTGGTTCTCAGTGCTTCGAAAATCCAATTCAGCACCTTCGAATGCATTGGTGCTCAACGCCTTCAGATGCAACAAGTAAGACTGCTTGGTGTTTGAAGGTGAACATGCATTGCTAAAATACTCATGTTTATTTATACTCAATGCTTCCTACTTCAATATATTTGACATCCCTTAAAAGATAATGCAAGCACTGTATTGCAAAGATACAGGTAACTTTCATTTTAGTTATTTGGCAGTTTGTTTTATATCATATTTTTTATCCTAACTCATCTCAGATACATGACTACTTCATGCTTCATGTCCACCTAACTTTGTGTTTTATATTTCCTTGTCAAGAGCAATTTGTGCTGTTCAAGCATCCTGACATGTATGGTCTTCTATTAGAGAGTGGTTAACTTACTGAGGACTACACTCTTAGAAAAGACTGGCATTTTTCTCTCACAGCAGAATGGACAATATCTCCATGGCTAGTCATTGAATTTCACACAAAATTTCCATCTCATACTGGGATTTGGTCTACAAGCTGTCATAACTTCTTGAGCTATGTCTGGAACTTCACTGCTGTGTCCTGTAGACACTGTTTCCTTCTAGTGACCTACCTCCTCATGATTTTACATTCTTTCTTCCTCCTCTTCTACAATACTCCCTGATCTGTTGGAAGGAGGGATATGTATGCTCAATAAGAGCTGAGAACTTTGCAGTCATTTATTCTCTACATCTTGACCAATTGTGGGCTTCATGTTATTCACCATCCACTGCAAAGAGAAACTTCTCAGAGACAGTGATAAAAGTATATATCAACTAGGAGCTACATCCACATAGATTATGTGGGTGTTTATTCACACAGATACTAGCAATTTTTCTTATAATCGCAGTTTTCCATTTAAGTATGTTTTGTGAAATTTGAAGTAAGTTAATTAACTTTAGTTTTTCTTTCCTTTTAATGTTAGTCTTACTATGAGCTCAGATTAGCCTGAAAGCTGTAATCTCTTTCAGCATTCTGAATACTAGAATACAGACTTAGACTTAGATTATAGACTCAAATTTGTGTGTGTGTGTGTGTGTGTGTGTGTGTGTGTGTGTGTGTGTGTGTGGTGTTAAGGGGCTAAGACCTTGCTGGGGAATCATAGACTCCAGATTGTCAGCTGGGGAACCAAAACAAGACCAAAACAAGCCCCCTGAATGTAGGTGTCAGTTGGAGGTCTTGGGTAGTTTACGGGGCCTCTGGCAGTGGGACCAGTATTTATCCCTAGTGCATGAATGGGCTGTGGGAGTCCATTCTCTATGGAGGGATACTTTCTCAGTCTAGACACACAAAGGATGGCCTAGGTCCTGCCCCAAATGAAGTGACAGACTTTGATGATCCCCTATGGCAGGCCCCACCCTCCCTGAGCAATTGGGGGAGAGGGGAGGGGGAGGATGGGAAAATGGGAGGGAGAGGGAACTGAGATTGGTATGTAAAATAAGATTGATTTTAATTTAAATGAAGATTATTTTAAAAAAATAAGATCTGTGAAATTGCAATGAGAGTATTTTGATTCTGGATATTTGTTGAAGTAGTAAATGGTTCTAATTTAGTGAAAAATTAATGTAAATTTTACTACCTGTGTGGATGTGTCGAACAACAATAACAACAAAACAAGTTCCCTCCTTCTCTCATACTCCCATCCCCCCAACTGACCCCCATCCAACCCCCTGTCCACTACCCAGGGAGAGTGAGGTCTCCAATGGGGGAATCAACAAGGTTTATCACATCATTTGGGTCAGGGCCTAGGCTATCCCCTATGTGTCCAGACTGAAAGAGTATCCCTCCATGTGGAATGGGATCCCAATATTCATTCATGCACTAGGGATAAATACTGGTTCCACTGCCAGAGGCCTCATGGACTTCTCAGAACCCCCACTGACACCCTTGATCAGGGGGCCTGAAAACCAAGTACTTTGATGTCATTTTGTTTTCAGAAAATGAGTGACTGAAGATCATGCAAATAACTTTCTTTTGTTCTTATTAAATGTAATATTAAATGTAACTTTTGATGTTTTATATTAAATGAACCAGATAATGTTTTAGTTAGAAAGTTAATATGGTAGCCTTGTTTCTATGTCACATAGATTAATAGTTATTATAAAAATATGATTAATTTGTAGTTCTCAGAATGTTGCCACCACACAGTTCAAGGGATTGAAAATGTTGAAATGTCTTGACAATGTTTTAAGAATTAAAACAAGATAAAAATATTTGTAAAGACATTTTTAATCTTGCCCTCATTTATGTTTACCTAGCAAATAAAAAAAAAGGTGGATATTCATGTCACCCCTAGACAAATTAACCCCTGATCATGTGTTGCTGGTGTGATCAGAGAATTTCAAAAACTCCCTGGAGTATCTGTTCTCATTAAATCACATAGGCAATGCATACACAGCAACAGTGTTTTCATAAAGCTCATGGTCAATTATTAGTTAAAAACAGATTCATTTTTAATTTTATAGGAAAAATATATAATATATAAAATACACACATATATACATATATATATATGTATATATATATATATATATATATATATATATATATATATTCTACTAATAGACAACCAGGTCAGATCTTTCAACTTTAATATCATGAAAAATATTCAGGTGTAAAATTTGATACATCTCATCATATCAGTGTAAATATAGTTATTTGTATAGAATGGGAAGAAATTCATAAAGTTAAAATTAAAATTCACTGACATTTTGTTATAGTATCATTCACTACAGTCTGCTTATATTATTTGAGTTTTAAATTGTATAATTATAAAATTCATATTTTTATAATCACTGCTCAAATGATAGACCCAGAATGAACAGTATTATGCAAAATTATTCTAGATTTGAAGGAATCCTTTATTTATGGAGAAAGGAAAATATATTAGAAATTAACTCACCCAAACAAAAGTCACTGAAGTCAGCAAAGGAACATTTGAGGGTAGAGTCATTTTTATTTTCCTCAAAATTAACTGGAAAAAAGAAGACACTTCATCATTTGGGAAAGGAAATGCATAACTATAAAGCTGACTATAATATCTGATGTCTTAATGATAATCAATTAAAAAGAAATATTTTAAGTTAATGTATTGAGATTTAAATTTTATTTAAATAATAGTTAAAACTTAGCATTCAACTAAACACCACCTATGAAACATTTTATCGTGTTCTTTCTATTGAGCAATTAACACTACTGTAAGTTGACTATAATACAAAGCATTTTTGAAAGCAAAATTAGTATTCCTAAGTTATCCAGGAGAAGAAACTAAAGAAATTTTTTAAATTAATTTTTATCTAAATTGAATAAAATTTTACATTACATACCATTCCCAGTCCCCTATCCCTCCCATACTCCCATTCCTACATAATCTCCCATTCCTACCACCCATTCACTCCTCATCATCAAAGTCTGTCACATCATTTTAGGCAGCACCTAGGTCCTCCCCTTGTATCTAGGATGAGAGAGTTTCCTTCCATAGGTAATGGAGCCCCAAAGCCCATTCATGCATTAGGGATAAAACTGGTCCAATGTCAAGGGACCCCATAAGCTAATTAAGTCACACAACTGACACCCATGTTTAGGTGCCCTGGTTCGGTCTTAAGTAGATTCCACAGCTGTCAGACTGGGATCTGTGAGCTCCTACTTTCTCAGGTCAGCTGATTCTGTGGATTTCCCCAGCATAGTCCTGACCCCTTTGATCATTACTCCTCCCTCTCTACAACTAGATTCTAGCAGTTTGGCTCAGTGTTTAGCTGTATCTGCTTCTGCTTCCATCAGCTACTGCATCAGGAATTCTGGTTTTTTTTTTTTTTTTTTTTTTTTTT
Source organism: Phodopus roborovskii (assembly GCF_943737965.1). Taxonomy (NCBI): domain Eukaryota; kingdom Metazoa; phylum Chordata; class Mammalia; order Rodentia; family Cricetidae; genus Phodopus; species Phodopus roborovskii. The sequence goes on along the minus strand of NW_026126417.1, from coordinate 4,783,810 downwards.
TTTTTTTTTCCATGTGAAGTTGAGTATTATTCTTGAAAGATCTTGGAAGAATTGTGCTGGGAATTTGATGGGGATAAAGTCAAGTGTATAGATTGCTTTTAATAAGATAACTATTTTTACTATGTAGATCCTACCTATCCAAGAGTATGGGAGATCTTTACATTTTCTGACATCTTCCTTAATTTCTTTCTTTAAAGACCTAAAGTTCTTCTTATACAAGTATTTAACTTGTTTGATTAGAGTTACCCCAAGGTATTTTTTGTTGTTTGTGGCTATTGTGAAGGGTGGTGTTTCTCTGATTTCTTTCTCAGCTCTTTTATCAAATATATATATATTTGATATATATATATATATATATATATAGTGATTGTTTTAGTTAATCATGGATCCTCCCACTTCACTGAAGGTGTTTATCAGCTGTAGGAGTTACCTGATACATTTTTTTTTGGGTCACTTATATAAACTATGGTATCATCTACAAATAGTGAATATTTGACTTTTTCCTTTTCTGATTTGTATCTCCTTGATCTCCTTTGTCTTATTGCTCTAGCTAGAACTTCAAGTACAGTATTGACAAGATATGGAGAGAGTGATAACCTTGTCTTGTTCCTGATTTTAGAGAAATTGCATTGAGTTTCTCTCCACTTAGTTTGATGTTGGCTGTTGGCTTATTGTTTATTTCCTTTATTATGTTTAGGTGTGTTCCTTTTATTCCTGATCTCTTCATGACCTTTATCATGGAGAGCTAAAGGAATGCTTAATAGAATACTTTTCCAAAGGAAAAACGTCAAGAAAACAATGGGAAAATATAAACACTTATTGAATGATAGAATATGGCTCGGTTTTATGAGCAGGAGTTGTCTAAAGGTGTATAATGCCTTACATGCATGAAGATGTGAGAAAGAATGTTTCAATCCAAAACTGTTTTCAATATGGCATCTTTTTGGTCTATCCTTCAAATTTTAACTCTGTTCTATTGTCAATGCCACATTATCCTCTACTGTTTTGCCATCACTATGAATTAAAACAATTTGTCTTATTTTTAAATATATTAATTCCATGAAGAATTGATTCATTATGAAAATTTCTTACATTCATGACTTTTTTTTTAATCATGCCCCCACCTCTTTTCCCCATGTGACTCTTACTGATTCTTTTAATATTTTGTAATAACCTGGTCTTGACTTTGCTTTCCTGACATGTCCAACCCCTCCACCTAGATTCAAAGCATAGTCTATTTGTTTCTCTTGAAAGTATTCTAAGACTATTTTCACTTTACAAGATCAACTCCAGTTCTATTCCTTTTCCTGCAGTGACAAGCATTCCTTTCTCATCTTTTTTCGCTCCCCTTCCCTGTATTGATGGGTACAATTCTATTGTGAATTTAGGTCACATTTTATTTTATTCATTTATATATATAAAATAATGGGCATAAGATTATTCTATAAAAGCGATTATGAATGATGCATTAATATGTGTAGGCATCTTGTAGCATAAAAATTAGTTTCTAAAATGAATTTCCAACTATTTTGCATTCTTAACAATGCATAGGGTTCTTCGTTTACATATATCCTCTCCAATGTTCTGTGGTTTGTATTGTTTTGTTGGTTTCTTTTGTGACTCTCATTTTGACCAATAGCCACTCCAAATGAGATGAAATAAAGTACAATATAGTGGATTTTTGCTGTTTTTATTTGTGTTTGTTTTGTTTTGTTCAGATAGATTTTTACCAGATAGCCAAGATTGCCTTTGAAACAATTATGTATTGATCACTTTGACTTCTGACTTCCACATCAAGTCTACCAAGCCTGGATTTCATGCAGTTTTAAACTGCATTTCTCTGATACCTTCATTTATCAGATATTTTATGTGCATTTGTTGTCCATTTACTCCTTCAATTATAAAGTATCTATGCACCTTCTTTCATCATTCTAATTATTTGCTCTTGAAATGTTTATTTTTCTTTTAGGTTTTTATTCTGAAAATTAATCCACTACCAGATGAATAACTGACAAAGATTTTCTTTCATTCTGTAAACTATTCTTCATTTTTCCTCTGCTGTACATAAGCATTTCAATTTGATGCAATCCCATTCTTCAATTCTTATTATTTTCTGAGCCGTTGGAGCCAAATTTTAAATTTGGAATATTTTTAAGTGTTGTTCTTATTTTTCCCTTTTAGATTTAAAGATTTTGGTTTATGTCAAGGTGTTTGATCTATTCAGATTTGCCTTTTGTAGATGATGACACAGAGGTATGCTATTTCTTCTGGATGTTTTTGTTTCTTTATTTTTCAAGTTTTTGTTAAATGTTCTTCTATATCTCCAACATATATTTTGGTAACATTATCAATGTTTTTGGAGAATTTTATAAATGTTGATAAATTTTAACCCCACTTAACTTCTTCTAGCCCCTCTTCCATCTCCATACCCAACAAAATACATGTTCTTTTCCTCTCTTTAAACACACACACACACACACACACACACACACACACACACACACACATACACACACACACGAGTCCCATTTCTGTTGGCCAACTACTGATTATGAGGCCTGCCTTGGAGTATAGTTGATATACCTAGTGTCAAGCCATGGAAGGAAACTGATATTCTGTCTCCCATCAGGCATCAAGAGTGAATAGCTTAATGGCTAGGGGCAAGATTTCATGATTTCTTTCCCTCCTCTGTGCTGAGATTTTGTCTGTGTTGAGTTTCTGTGGGTAGCATTGTCCATGCTGCCTATCTTTTTTATTCTGAGCATGTGTTTATACAGCTATTATATGAATTTCCTAATGAGAGGAAGTACTAGACCTTATTCTGTATTTTATTGAGTCAGTCAATCTATACCTTTATATGTATGTAGCATTATAATTTAAATATATGTACTAATTGCTGGCATTTGGGGGGGGGACTTTTCCTGGGTCTTTAAGAAAGCATGCATAATTTTCTTTCTCTTTTATTTACATTGGAGAGTTGATGATTTTCTAAATAAATACTTGATATTTTTTTCTATTATTGCTATTCACTTATCAGTTTTCTAGCAAGATTCAATCTGTCCTGAGGTTTTGTGCTTATGTACATATTTCTTCTTCTTCTCCTCCTCCTTTTGTGTGTGTGTGTAAGTGTGTGTGTATGTGTGTGTTTGTGTGTGTGTATAATCACTTTGAGTGTCTTTAGGTGGTGCTTTATATTAGGAAATAAAATTTTTTATTGTATTATTGAATACAATCTGTAAATTATTGCCAGGGATGTTCTAACAACAGTAGCATAAAATAGAGGCCATGTGAACTTAGGATTCATGAGCTGGCTTTGTCTTTCCCATAACACACCCAATATAAAGTTCAGATTCCCTTGGGATAGGCAAACTGTAAAACAAGACATAAATAAACACACATATAGCCAACAGGACTTTCCTATGACCCATATACTATACTGGTCTACTTTTGACAGACACATCCGTAAAACACTAAATGAACACTAGCCAAATTTAGCAAAGCAAAAAGGAAGCAATTCTTAAAATGTCTTATGTTTTAGAATGTAACACATGATAGTATGCACTGTCACTTACCATGCTCAGGTTTATCAGCAGAAAGAAATGTTACAGAAGTTGGAGCCTGAGATTCACTCTCAGTTGACTGGAACAGAGAAGCAGATTGGCTCAAGCTTTTTGAATGAGCATAGCTATGGGCCAGGCAAGGTAGGGATCTCCGAGATGGTTTCAATGAAGCTTCTGTTGTTATCTCACTTTTGCTTACATTCATACCTATAAATACAAAATGGTGTCTATTAATAATGAAATGTATATATCAGAGACCAATAAATAAGTTTTATAATGGCTGTCCCTGGAATATACTCTTCAAATATAAAAAAGTCTAGATTTGAGAAATTAATTGGTTTTATTTCTTTCTTGTCAAGAGTCATATGGATATGGCAATAAATAGGTTCTCATCTAGTTGAGCTTTCACTATTTTTACAGGTTCTGAAACAAAAGAAACTGGGCAAATACTAATGCAATTATGATGGCAATTATTAAGCTTGTCAATGTGTAACTCTAACAGTATAGGTTTGCAAGCATGAATTAAACATGAATCTAGAAGCTGGAAAAATATAGTACAGCATAGTATAAAAAACTGACCAGTGAGCAAGAGTTAAGAGTGAACATTACTGTGCCACTACAATAGTCTCTTCCTATAAAGAGTGATCCTGATGTGCTAGCAATAAAAATTACTTAACAGAACTGTTCTTTTAAAAATTTTTATTTACCTGATGAATAAAGATGCTGATCATTTAAATAAAATTTATTTAAAAATTCTGTATATAATATATTTTGTCATACCCCTTCAACTCCTCCAAGATCCTGCCCATCTTCATATCTACTCACATGCATTCACTCTTTTTTCTTTTTTGTTCCTTTCTTTCTTTGTTCCTTTATTTCTTTGTTTCTTTCTTCCTTTTCTTTCTCTCTTCCTCTCTTTCTTTCCCTCTCCCCATCTTACCACTATCTCTCCCTTTCTGTCAAGAGAAAGCAATACAGATAAGCCTACAAATAGAGATTTTTATCTGACTATGCATTTAATACTTTTATGTAAATAAAATAAAAAGAAATGTGTGTGAGGAAGAACTGAGAATTGACTGAAAGAACTTATATCGAATCTGTTAGATTTCCAGGACTAATAACAACAAAGGAAATATTTGTCCTCATGAGAAATACTCTAAGCTCCCATTAAAAATCTCACATGCTCCCTCCAAATAAGGAAGATTACATAGAAAAAAACAGTTCTTCACATAATTTTGACTTCTCCGAATTGTTTGTCTTATTGATTATTTTGGTTAAGAATGTTCAATACAGAACACTAAATATTTAACTACTTTTGCTTGGGATTTTTTCAGAGCTGTCTATGGAAATAACAACAAAAAAGTAAATAAAAAAATGTTCTTCGGGGAAAACTAAGGGAGATGCACAGATGACAGTTTGGGATAGCTGAGAGAAAGAATGCTAGACGAATAAAGCATCTATAAAAATAGTCGAGCAAGTGTCCTTGTGGCAGGATTGAGCATCATTTATGTGTATGACCAAGAGTGTTATATCTGGGTCTTGAAGTACATTGATTCCCAATTTCCTGAGAAACAGCCATATTGATTTCCATAGAGTCTGTACAACTTTTCACACTCACCAGCAATAGAGAACAATTCTCTTTGATCCACATCCTCTCCAGCATAAGCTGCCACTTGTGTTCTTAATCTTAGCCATTCTGACAAGTAGAAGATGGGATCTCAAAGTGCCATTGATTTACATTTTCCTGATGGCTAAGGATGTTGAACATTTTAAGAGTTTCACAGCTATTTGAGATTCTTCTGTTGAGAATTCTCTGTACCACATTTTTAATTGGATTATTTGTGTTTTTTTTTTTTCTATATTTAGTTTCTTCACTTCTTTATATATTTTGGAAATCAGCAGTCTGCCAGATGTGGACATGGTAAAGACCCTTTCCCATTCTGTTGGCTGCCATTTTGTCCTATTAACTATATCCTAGTGTCCTTTGCTTTACAAAAGCTTTACAGTTTCATGAGGTTCTCACTACTTAAGCTCTATTCAGAAAATTGTCTCCTATTCTGATGTAGTCAAGGATATCCCCCACTTTCTCTTCTATCAGGTTTAGTATATCTGGATTGATGTTCTATCAGGTTTAGTATATCTGGATTGATGTTGAGGCCTTTGATAAAAAGCATGATTTTGTGCAGGGTAGTAGATATGGATCTATTTGCATTCTTCTACTTATAGACATCCAGTTATACCAGCACCGTATGTTGAAGATATTTTCTTCATTTCACTATCTTGAAATTTTCCTATGATCTTCCAAATGGGTCCCTATCACTGAAAAATGCTTATTATCTTAGGCATTAATCGTTATGGAATGTCCTGGGCTTCTGTAACATTAGTGGGTTGTAGCTATTCAAGTAATAGGATATTGTGTCTAAGAATCTAAGTAATCTCAAGGTAGTAATCAACTCACTCACTTTCTTGTTTGTAAAACTCAAATAATAATACTAAACTCATAAGATTATAAGAAGGGATATTAAGTAACTAAATAAATAAGGCATGTTAGAAAAATATGTGGCATAAAGTATATCTCTGTGTTTTTATTTTCTTAACTGAGATAAAGATACTTTGCATCAACATAGAACATAGCCCGCACAGTAAGGACTTGAAAGCTTCTGGAACTTTTATGTCAAGAGTAACAATTCATTTCCTAAAATATCCATGCTTTTTATCACAGACAAAAATAACAATGGAAATTACACTACGATTCTTACCTCCTGTTGTAAAGAATTTAGCATGTATTATACAGGTATGTGGTTTCATATGCAATGATTTATTGTTCTTGCTGATACATAATTGATGTTAAACAACTTTATACTTGCAACATTGCCATGTTTTCTGGTGAAAAAAATAGTTTATTGGAGGGTATAATTCTACATGGGAAATTGTTACATGAAAGTATCAATTCCTAAGGGAATCTATTTAGCAGATATATGGTTTTAGCGATGAACAAAAATGTAAACACCTTAGAAGGTTGAGAGTATAGCATACTGGCACACTGTTTAGTTAGAACTGTAAGTCTCTAAGCCAATCCTCAAGACAGAGACACAAATGCACACATTCATGTACACATGTGCACATATGTACATGCTCACATATACTTACTTACATTATCCAGGACCCACTCTGTACTTTCTAGGCCTGAGAAGTGGAGGAAAACATTCTGCAAGGTCTGGGAGTCATCCTGGCCAGGGCTGCTACTGAAGCCCATGTCTGGGTTCATGGCCCTGTTGCTGCTAGGGTGATACTCATGGCTCCTATTACCACAAAGAGCTCTGTGGATGATCAGGTTCTGGTCAGCCACTTGGGTCCATGTTGGTTTCTGAGAGCCATGCTGCCACCACGGCCATACTGATCTGGGTGGCCCGTGTTGCCATTGGTGGCCATGGTGACTTCTTGAACCCTGGCTGCTAGAGAAGGCTATGTTTGGGTCTGTAATCCTGGTGCTCCTGGGATCTATGATAACATGCATGGCCAGTGCTAGCACATGGGGTTATACGAACTACAAGTGTGGAAATCTGAGGATTGATCAGAGCCAGCCTTGCCCTTCTCTTGCCCTGGGATAGTAGGCCCTGATCTTTGATGGATACTGGCATGAGAGCTGTTATCCTCCTCCCCCCTGAACTCTCACTCCTGAATGATAGCTCCACCCTTCACCATCTGTTTGTAACTCACTAGGACAGTATACCAGAGCTGAACCTATTGTCAGGGACACATATGAGCATACTCTGGGGGTATGAGGGCAGTAGAGTTGACCCTGCCCCCTAATCTGTCATGTAGTGGCATGGGTAGGGAAAAGATGCCTTCCCCTATCTGCTCTTACTATCTGCAGCAGGGAAGAGATCTGAGATGGGGTCAGGAGAGTAAGAGGGCTGGACCTGCCCCTCACCAGCCGCAGCACACAGGAAAGCAGATCCTGCACATGCACACCCCTGAACAACACACTAGGGCTGACCTTGAGGACACAAGAGCAGCAAATCTGACCCCTTCTCATATATCCCCTGCAACAGCAGGGAGAGAGAGCCCTGCACTTCACCTGCACAAAACATTAGAACTGGCTCTGGATGTGGGAGTAGAAGTGGGATTGATCTGGGGGCCTGAGAATTGAGGAACTTCCCCTACTCATTTCTGTAGGCTGCATTGGTCAAGCAAGCCAAAGCAATGCTGAATAACTCACCTGGGTAGTGATGATGAGGAAAAGCTGCAACATTGACCAATACAGCTACCACCAAGGCTCAGAACCAGGGCGATGAGTTAACCCACCCCATCCATAAACTGTTGGAGCATGTGAAGGGGATGAATCTAGAGATCCAAATCCAGAGGATCTGTACAATATGGGACAACAATGAGATATTCAAGAGAAGCCCTAGAGAGAGTCCATTATTTACAAAGTAATAGAAGCTTGAGGCCCTGAAGCAGACCAATGACTCATAGCAATGAACACCCACAAGTAAAGATAAATGGACTAAAGGTAAACTGTGTGATTAAGCTTACCACACTAAAACTTCCATGACAAGATTCTTCTCCTTTTTCTTTTCTTTTTTTTAAATTTTTCTTATTTTGGGTTATCTTTTTAAATTTCCTTTTGTTTTGCAGGGGAAGGATGAATGAGCAGAGTGAATAAACAAGAAATGAGGACAGATAAGTAGATGCATGATGTAAAATCCACAAAGGATCAATAAAAGTTAAGAAAAAACTGTACAAAACTACGGATAGTACATGTATGTTGTAACTATTATCCGTGTCTATTTTAGTACATCATACCAATATTTTAGTTTTCAAGGTACTTATCTTTTACAACTGTAGTTACATATATGCCTAAATACTTTGCTCTTTTTGATATATCTGTTATGAGAACTAATTCTGCCAACAGCAGAATGAGCTCCCACAATATACATTAAAGTTTTTGCAAATGCAATTTTTAAATCTAGTTTTTAAACTAAATAAATGGTTAGTAGTTCATTGAAAAAAAAAAAAACCTTACAAATTTGAAAAACAATGTGCAGTATATATAGATTCAAAAGACCTGTTGATACCATAGAGATAATACAGACATGTTCGTAACAATATTTTAAATCAGTTACTTAAGAATAAATATATAAGAACAGCTTCCTGTACTGAACAGAACTGCTGGAATCCAGTTGCAGAGATGGAGGAATGATGAGAAAAGGGGTCAAGACCAGGCTGGAAAAACCCACAGTAACAGCTGACCTGAACAAGGGGGAGCTCATGACCCCAAGACTGATAACTTGGAAACCACACTCCCTGAACGTGGGTGTCAGTTAAAGGATCTAGGCAGTTTATGGGGCCTCTGGTAGTGGATCAGTATTTATCCTTAGTGTATGAATGGACTTTGGGAACCCATTGCACATAGAGGGATACTCTCAGCCTAGACACGGGGGAGAGGGTTACAGGAAGGGGGGGGGGCAGCTAGGCCCTGATCCAAATGATATGTCAAACTTTGATGATGTCCAATGTAAGGCCTCACCCTCCCTGGGAAGCAAAAAGAGGATTGGATGGGGGCCTGTGGGGGAAACATGGGGGGATCTGAGAGGGAGAGGGAACTGGGATTATTATGTAAAACAAGATTGTTTCTTATTTAAGTTCAAAAGATAGCGGGGAAAAGGAACAGCTTCCTGAAAGGTATTTGCACAGTAATCTAGGCAATATTTTCTGACCCAGTTACCATAGTTTTTGAGGCTGTTTGCCTTTAATATTAAATGTCTCCTATACTCTTAGGTTGAGCCTTGGCCCCTACCTGACGGTGCTATTGTGGAAGGCTATAGAACCTTTAGGACCTGGAGCCTTGATGGCAAATGTTGGTCACTAATGGAGGGCTCTGAGGTTATGTCTCCCAGCTGCATTTCCTCTCCATCCTATTTCCTGTTCCACTAAGATCTAAGACTACAGTTTCATTTATGTATCCCTAGCCCCATAAAGCCACCTACCATCATGCCATCCACTGTAGGATTGTATTCTCTCAAAACATAAGACAAAACTAAATGTTTCCTCCATTAAGACACTTCTTGCCAAGTATTTCATCACACCAAAAAAGTAACCAGTGCAGAGGATCACACTTTAAAATCACTAATTAGTAAAGGCAATGATATACATCTTTGTCTACAAAAACTAAAATTAACCACAAACATACTTGTTAATGAATTTGTTATAAGTCATATAGACACTATGAAGGTTTGGAAGGCACTGATGGAGGATATCAAGTCCTAGGCATAAAGTTATCACTTAAATACTTAGCAGGATCTGTGTTATGGTCAATTTTAGGTGTTATCCTCCATAGGTTCATGGTTATTTAGCTGGTAAAGCATTATTTCTATATTCATGATGGAATTTTTATAGAAAATACTAACACACACACACACACACACACACACACACACACACACACACTGGGGAAGAAACACTAGAATTCCCAAGTTTTTGCCCTGTCAGTAATGAATTCTATTTTCCTGCCCTGCTCTGCCCTGCCCTGCCCTGCCTTGTCCTGTCCCATCCTATCCCATCCTATTCTACCCTAATCCCCCCTGTTTTTTTTTCCTTCCCCATCCTGAACCACACAGATTCAATGGTTATCAATAGTTACTTTAGTTGGCAGCACTTTAAAGTGGTAATGAATATTAACAATATATGTGGTGATATATTATTCATGATGTAGTAAAGTTTGCCTAAATTACTAGAGAGCAAAGGTGGCCACACTATTAACTATGAAAGCTAGGCAGTGGTGGCACACACATGTAATTCTGGGATTCAGGAGACAGGCAGATGGATGTCTGTGATCTCAAGGCCTCCCTGGCCTACACAAAAGTGAAGAGGTCCAAAGATCAGGTGGGTGTGCCAGCAAGATGGTCCCTATGGATAGGTGTGTACAGTGTGCTCAGAGCAGACCCAGGAAATTTCACAGAGGTGGAGGGGTTGTTGAACCTGCACTCTGGCCCAATGCTCACCCAGAATAACGGGCCCAGCAGGACAAAGGGTGAGGGGAAAGCAGGCTCTGGCTGGTGTATGGAGCAAAGTACCAGGACTATGCTACCAAGGGCCAGGATATGGGGGGGGGGAGCAAAATGCAGAGATAACCCAGGGAGTTCCCAGGGAAGGAGTCAGCATGAAGTGGTCCCAGACTCACTTTAGTACATGAGACCAATTCCTGAACATAACACCAGTAGCACAGACACTGACATCGACAATTAACAAATGGGACCTCCTCAACTGAGAAGCTTCTGGATGGCAAAGGACAAAGTGGACAAGACCAAACAGCAGCCCACAGATAGGGAAAAGATCTTCACCAACCCCACATTTCACAGGGGATGATCTCCAAAATATACAAAGAACTCAAAAAGCTAGTGAACAAAACACCAAATAACCCTATTAAAAAGTGGGGAGCAGAAGTAGTTTGGAAATAACGACGCCCAAATTCCCAAATATTGTGTATAAATGTTTGTTTTCATTTAATTGGACTTTGTTATATAAAATAAAATAAAAAAAAGTGGGGAGCAGAACTGAATAGAGAATTCTCAATAGAGGAATCCAAAAAGGCTGAAAGAGACTTAAGAAAGTGCTCACCATCCTTAGCCATCAGGGAAATGCAAATCAAAACAACTCTGAGATACCATCTTACTCCTGCCAGAATGTCCTAAATTAGAAATAACAATGACAGCTTATGCTAGAGAGGATGTAGAGAAAAAGGGGAACTCTCCTCCACTGCTGGTGGGAGTGCAAACTTGTACTTGGAGATCAGTATGGCAGTTACTCAGGAAAATGGGAATCAGTCTACCACAGGACCTGGCAATCCCACTCTGATGCACACCCATGCAACAAAGACATCTGTTCAACTATGCTAATGGCAGCATTATTTGTAATAGCAAGATCCTGGAAGCAAACTAGATGCCCCTCAACTGAAGAATGGATAAAGAAGATGTGGTGCATTTACACAATGGAATAGTACTCAGCAGAAAAAAAGCAATGGAGTCTTGAAATTCATAGGATAATGGATGGAACTTGAAGAAACTATCCTGAGTAAGGTAACCCAGTCACAAAAAAGGAACATGGTATGTACTCACTCATATATGGATTTTAGATGTAGAGCAAAGGATCACCAGCCCATAATTCATAATGCCAGGATACAAGGAGGGACTTAAGAGCTTCATACAAGGTCCCTCACAAAGGGGGAAAGTAACAAGATCTCCTGAGCACATTTGGAGTGGAGGAGCATGAGTGGAGAGAAAGTTAGGAGAAAGAGAAGAGAGGAGGAGAACATGTGGGACAAGGAAGATTGAGTTGGGGGACAACAAACAGACAAGAGCCGAGGAAAAAGAAGGAGGAGGAGAAGGAGGAAGAGGAGGAGGAAGAGGAAGAGGAAGAGGAGGATGAGGATGAGGATGAGGAGGAGGAGGAGAAGAAGAAGAAATACCATAATAGAGGGAGCCATTATAAATTTGAACAGAAAAATGACTCTAGAGAAATGTTCAGACCTACAAGATGACCCCAACTAACAATGTGAGTAACAGTGGAAAGGCTACTGTATATATATATATATATATATATATATATATATATATATATATATATGCCCTTCCCTGATAATGAGATTGATAACTAACTTATATGCCATCATATAGCTCTCATCTAGTAGCTGATGGAAACAGAAGCAGACACCCTCAGCTAAACACTGAGCCAAACTCCTGGAATCCAGTTGAAGAGAGGGGGATTGATGAGAAAACAGGTCAAGAACAGGCTACAGAAACCTACAGAGACAGCTGACCTGAACAAGGGGGATCTCATGGGCCACAGACTGAAAGCTGGGAAACCAGCATTGGACTGCCTCAGAACCCCTGAACATGGGTCTCAGTTAGAAGGCCCGGGCAGTCTAAGGATACTCTGACAGTGGAACCAGGATGTATCCCTGGTGCACGAAAAGACTTTGGGAGCACATTCCCCATGGAGGGATACTTCCTTAGCTTAGAGGCAGGAGGGAGAGGACCTAATCCCTACTCCAAATGACTTGACTAATTTTGTTGATCCTTACTGGAAGGCATCTCCCTCTTTGTTGAGTAAGAGGGATGGGATGGGAGGAGGGGGTTGGGGGACATGGGAGGGAGGAAGAGAGGGAGAAGGAACTGTAATCAAAAAAAAAAAAAAACAAGAAAAAAAAAAAAAAAAAGAGTGAAGAGTGACAGAGCTCATGCCTTTGATTACAACACCTTGGATCACACACACCTTTAATCCCAGCACTAAGGGTATGGAGACAGGAGGATATGCCTGAGCAAGAAATGTAAGGAGGCAGAGACAGGAATTCACAGATTTTGCCTGGGAGTCATGGAGACAAGATTGCCATTCAGCTTGTAGAGGTAAGAGCTACTGGATTGGCTGCTTTACTTCTCTGATTTTTGCTTGAAGCTTGAACCCCAATATCAGTTTCTGGGTCTTTATTTTTAGTATTGTAGATATGCCCCCAAGTATAAATTTAAAACTGAAACTAATTGATAACCTTACCAATTCACAACTCCAGAACCCATGGTAAAATCAAGCTATTTCAAAGCTAAACTGACAGTTTATAATTGGTTCTTATAATTTCCCAAGTGCATTTCATCATTCTATCAAGCATTAGCAGCATTTTATAGCCATACATACAGGTATTTCAAGTTTTCAGAATATAGATCCATTCCCATTTTCACTATCATAACTCAGTTCAATTTCTTTTTGTCTTCCATTCTGGTTCCTTCTTAGAGTTCTTTCTTGCTCAGAGTTCCTAGAAATGAAGCCACTTTTATGTAGTAAAGTTGAGTTAGTATTTCTTTTCTGTATAATGAAAAAAATAAGGTTTTATACAAAATGTTTATTTATTATTTCAAAATTTCTATAGATGGTGGGAAGGCATTTTCAGTAACTGTCCATATGTAAACCAAGACAATAAAATAGTTGAAGCATTCCCAAAGAAATGAATGAAGGACAGTCTCCTATGTTCAAATAAATTAGCAGTTTATGATATAAGTGAATAAGAGGTGAAAATATGAAAATTAGTTTTGTTTTAGGATTTATATTGACCATAAAGCAAGTTGGAGAGGAAAGGGTCAGTTGTGCTTACACTTCAGCACTGACAGAAGTCAAGACAGAAACTCAAACGGGAGGATTCAGGAGGCAGGAGATGATGCAGAGGCCATGGAAGGGTGCTGCTTACTGGCTTGCTTCCCATGGCTAGTTCAGCTTACCCACCTTCTTATAGAACCCAGAACCACCAGCATAGGGATGGCACCACCTGTCATGGGCTGATCCATCCCCCATTGATAACTAATTGGAATTACACCTTATAGCTGAATATCATGGAAACATTTACTCATCTGAAGCTCCTTCCTCTCTAATGACTCTAGTTTATGTCAAGTTGATCCACAAAAGCATTCAGTACAGTAAATTCTCTACAAATTCTAGTTTGGAAGCAATAGCAACCACTGTCTTCTACTTCATATGAAATTATAGTAATTTCTCCAGCACACACATTTATTATGATTGAGGGGAATAAATGTTCATCCTAACCTGCCTAGTTAATATTTTAATATAACAGTGATGGCATAAGAGTAAATAATGAATACTACGTGCCTTTTTTCATATGTCATCTAACCCTTTCTTGTTTAGAAATCATGGGAACACCAATTACAGACAACTTGGTTATTACCACCATCACAATGATATTGAGTATATTACAAGTGTAGATGTACTCTTCAAATTATTTCCCTCTAGTTCCTGAACCCATGAAAATTTTCTGCTAGTTAATGTAAGGTAGGCTGGCCTCATGCAGAAGATGCAGGTGAATGGTTGAGAGAAAAATGGCAACATTTTAATAGATTACCATGTAGTAATCATTGAAGGAACTTCAACATTCAGAATATCATCTAACCATGTTTGTCTAAAATATGTGACCTTTTATCTGCTCATGGGTTAAAACTCAAGACAACTTCTGAATTCTTCTCCATAATGGACAAAATACCTGAAGAATATCCTGTCAAACTGACTTCTGTGTGAGGTTAGCAAAAAACAGAGCATTTTAGAAATAACCATTCAGTGTAAATTTCTCAGTCACAGTAACTTTTAAAAAAAATTAATTTTTTTGCTAGCGTCACTGTGACTGCTGATGGATATGAAAAGCAATTTTATCTCCTTGCTTCTCAACACTTTGACCCAAGTCATGCTAATATAATTTCACATATCTTATAAATACTATTATAAAAAAACTACATTTGTGTCTACCATACCCCATTCAATATGTTTTTATTTTTTGTGTATGTTGGCACAGGATTTCTGTAGTCTTTATGGAAGTGGATACTAATGAGAACACTTCTTGGGTTCAGATTAGGATACAAAGGTAAAATTTTGTAGTGCTTCTTGCAAACTTGTGAAGTTACAAAATTTGTGCTATTGCCAAGAGGAATGTGGCAGCACAGGGTGTTCCATTCCAAAGACTTCAAGGAAAGCATGTGTGTTCTGCTGGAGTTACTTGGACCCAACAAGGAAACCCATGCTACACATCGCTGATACCCATGATATATCACACGTATAATATATAAACAGTAGAAATCTGAGCCAATCATGTTTGTATACACATGCTATTGATAAAAGCAATGATTTAGCTAGAAGCAATTTTGTTGATGCAAAGGATCTGAACCCAAACACACTGTGGCTAATGTAAGCAGTGCTTGTATCAGGGCACAACCTGTTCTATATTTTAGCCTCCCTTGAACATTTGTAGTCACACAGCTTCCCACTTCTTGCCACCTGCTGCTGTTGTTCTTATGTGTGGGCTTTGTCATGCTGTGCCAAAGGCTGGAAAATTTATACATCTGCTTTGGAACACAGTTTGATATTTCATAAGTGAAAACGAATTTCAAGTGCTCATACATAGGGAAACTTATTCAACTAATACTGAAAGAAAATGTCTCAATTATTTTTCATCGAGTCTAAAACAGTAAAATCTCAGTTGCAGCTAATGCATGCTATTTTATAAATTCAACATTTAAATGAAGGTTATATAACAAAGACAAATAGTATTACTCATTGCCATTGTTTAATAATTACATTGTAGTACTAATAGTTAATATTACCCAAGACATTTAAAATCAGGAATATTTTGGTAGAAAATCATTTTTAGCTTTAATATTACTTGAGCCTTCATCTTATGAATTGTATTTTAAACATTATAGTTTGTGCTTGTCAGATGGATCATGCATTTTTTTTTCACTTTTGAGTAATTTTAACCTAAAGCTGGTTCTTTTTACTAAGAATTTTCTAATCTCATTAAAATACATGTGCATTTCATGGGAAACTTACTTGGTTTTTTATTTTCTTTCATTTATTTTTTTATTTACAAAAGTGAAATTCACTTTTTTGGTATACAGGTGAGTTGTGATATTGTCTTTAAAGTTTTCCTTGGGTGACATGAATGAATATATACTCACTCTAGATAGGGCTTCAAGGCTAGAACAAACTAATGATCTCATCCAAATGCAGCTTTCTGAAATGGAAAAAAAAATATTTTGTGTGTGTGTGTGTGTGTGTGTGTGTTTCGATTTTTAGTTTGTTGTAAGATGAATAGATAACTTAGGAAGAGACAAAGTAATGTAGTCAACAGAGTCTTAACAAAGGCAAAACAGCAACCAAATAGAGAAAAGGTATTCTTTAATATTCCTGCAAGAAAAAGAGTCATGTGCTTCAGACATGATTGCTGTCTTCACAGTGCATATAAATTAGCAAAGGCACCCATTTTATAGACATCTCTTCATTTTTATAATTGTTTCTTTTGATTTACTGTAGCTTTTTATTTTAATTTAATCCCACTTGTCAATTGTTGGTATGTTTCCTAAGCTACTGGAGTCCTATTCAGAAGTCATTGTCTATGTCTACATTGTAAAGTGTTTTTCCCTACACAGTTTCAGATCTTACATTAAGATCTTTGATTTTTAATTGACTTTTGCAATTTTTTATATTTTGTAGTCACTTGACTGTGTAGATAAATCATGCTTTGTTCATCCACTTTTCAGCTGAACAATATTAGAGTTGTGTTCAGCC
The DNA here is from genome assembly GCF_943737965.1 of Phodopus roborovskii. Lineage (NCBI taxonomy): Eukaryota > Metazoa > Chordata > Mammalia > Rodentia > Cricetidae > Phodopus > Phodopus roborovskii. Next base: position 4,767,134 of record NW_026126417.1, on the reverse strand, counting down.
TTTTCCAAATGTGAATAGTGGTACCAAATAGTTATTATAAATACAATGTGTTTGTTTACTTTTCTTCAAAGTTTTTTTTTCCTGGTAGCTTTATAGTTTTCATTTTCTTTACGAGGCCATACATTTCTTGATAAGTCAACACACACATCAACTTGATCTCAATTATATTTCGACTATAAAAAATTCTCCAGGACCTGGAATGTTTGTTCAGTGGAAAGGGGTACCTGATGTTCTGCAGAAGATGTGGGTTCAATTATGTGAATTGTCAACTTGATCATTAATAGTAGAAACAGGCTTTCCATTTTTTGCATAACTTATTCAATGTTTGTATGATTGGTTTTATTTCTCACTCATCCGATTGATTCTTTTGGTTTTATACATTTTTACACTGGATTTTCTATGAATTCTCATAAAATGCTGGGCAGGAATAGTAAAAATAGATACCTTTAAGTTGTTCCTGGTCTTATATATTATGCCACCTCAGTTTAAATCTGTTAGTGTGGAAAATTGTATCGATTTATCTTTGGCTATGAAATCGGTCTTACACTTATGCATGATAGTTGATGCTGTTGTTAGCTATTTCCTCAGATCCAAACATTTCCTCCTGGACAGTGGAGGGATTAATGAGACTAAGGAAGGAAATGAAATTCACAATACTTAGGAATTAAAGACAGCTTAACAGGGCTTGGGAAGTAAATGAACTTCCAAGATTTGCACAGCCCCTGATCAAGGCCATGAAAGCAGTAAATGATTGAAGGGATGAGGGCTTTATCCAGCCTTCACAGTTTCCTGTGCGTTGTTGGTACAAGGACATACAGTGAAACAGGTTTCATTAGTTATCCCCATTGCTGGTGATCCAACTACTTTTGAGTCACCAATACTACTATAAACAGTACAGGGTAGGCAGAGATAAGGAGTAATATAACAATCTGGAACTCCACCTGTTAAAGATACCTTTAACTGAACAATATGCCTGACACCTGTTAACAACCTAGGACCTCTATCTGCAATAAGCTGTAGGTATTACTACTTTGAACACTGGTTTTTAGCTCCTTGGTAGCCCCTTGGTAATATCCTATTTCTTTTAAATGCATATGGTAACATAGTCTGGGGATTCTTGTTAATGTGCTGCTCTAACCAAGACTGGTTTTAGATATATGCGTAATAAGGCAAAACTGTGTCCTCAACTGAATAGTTAAGGAAAATTTTCTGTTTACATTCTTATGCCTAAATCCAATTGGGCATGCATATAATTCAAAGCATATTCATCACAGAAAGGGCATGTGCAGTAAGCAACAACCAACCTAATCCAAACCCATTAGCCAAAATAGAAAACCATTCACATCACACACTTAGCAACCATGTACCTCCTTCTCTTGATGGAAGCTTCAATCAATAACTTGAAACTGTGAATACTTTAATTCATTAAGTATGTTGTCAGCAGTTTTCACATTTCCCCCCTTTAATCTCTATTGTTGCATTGTCGGAGTAAAACACCCTTAGTACTTTACAGTGTTTATGTGCTTATTTCAATTCCTTGAATAAAACACTGAGAATCTATATATACACAGGCTACACCATGGTCACCTGAAACACATATTCTTCTGTAATTAACCAAATAAATTCATTAGATCAGTGAAATCACTTCTTCAGTCTGATGTCAAGTCTCCATCTGTGGTAAACAGGTATTTGTCCATATTTCTCCAAGAAATGTCAAAAGAGAGAGAGAGAGAGAGAGAGAGAGAGAGAGAGAGAGAGAGAGAGAGATACATTTAGCTTTCACAAAAATTCACAATGGAACTTTTAACTGTACTCAGTTAATAGTGAGAAAACTTAAGCACATCCATAACAATACAAAACATAAATTAAGCACAAACCTACAGCAGCCCCACCTGTATTATTACTTTGACTCTATTTCTGCATGAAGTTATGGTATCCATGACCTGAAGATAACTACAAAACCTTTCCTTTTCTATAATGGACTACTGCCAGGGTGTAGAAGCCTTGGGAAAAATCTCAGAAAAAGACATTCTTATTTCAGGCTTCTTGAGTGTTGTAATCCAATCAAAAACATGAAAATTTCCCAGCAATAGAATCATTCTTCTATTCTGTATTTGTCTTTTATCTATCAGAACCTGTGAAACGTAAATGACTAAGTTTTCTAAAATGTATTAAGAAGAGTTATTTGGAGCTTTGGAAAACAAAAGGTGTGTTTGTGTGTGTGTGTGTGTGTGTGTGTGTGTGTGTGTGTGTGTGTGTGTGGTACGAGAGTGGTATTACTACATACAGCAGGGATTCAGTAAAAACAACAATGGCCATGTGAACATTGGAGAAGCTGAGAACCAGGTAGCTGTTCATTTTAAAACGCTGATGCCTCAGTAGTCCCAATCTGGGGCTAAGAACCCAGAAGATTCTTGGAGAGTCTTCAGTACTTATTGGTCTTACTTCAGTTTTGTTTGTCTTCAGTGCAGGTTGGAAGGGAAAGAACCTGCTGCCTGATGAGAGTAAAGAACAACAGCAGCAGCAGCAGCAATATCACTAGGGACAGATACATTCACCAGCAAGAAACAAAGGCACTTCTCTTTAGGCTTCTTTAAACATAGGGCACCCATTAAAAGGTACATTTTGGTCATATGAGGATCTTTTCCTTTACTTAGTCCTTCCTGGAGATATCCTGGAGATATTTGCCTGCATGAATATTGAATATCCAGTTCAAAGAGAACGTTTGTCTGACTTTTTAATGGTTTTTGCTGAACCTTAATAGGGTCTCATGCAAACCCTTTCAAAAGAATGCTTTGCATTTTCCACCATTTCATTTAAAAGAGGAATGGCAATTCCTCTTTTTTATATAGATTAAAAGATGAAGTGTAATGACACACAAAGTGAAAGAGATTTAATGGGCATTATTTTACATGTTGTTTCAACTTTTAGTAGAAGCTGGAACCATATTTCCTAAGTTAGACTTACTTTCACTGTACTTTCACTGAAGTTACCCTCTTTGTCTTAAGTTACAATGAGTTAGAGTCCCCATCAACTCTTTGTAATAAAAGAACTCAATAATAGACAGATATCTTTAAACTCAATGTAAGCCAGAATAAAACACTGAAAATCTGGATGTAGAGTCTTCATTCATGCTTGAGATGTTTCTCCTCAATACACAACAAAACTGAAGTTCCTTTTCCTGATTGCCACCTGGAAAATTTGCTTCAGAGAAAGTGCATGACAATTGAGGGACCACTAAAAAGAATATAAGTAGGTGTAATAATAAATTTGTCCTGAACTTGAACACACACATCCTACACTACACCATACCCATCTCCTCTGAACTTATTTTTTTTTTTTTGGCTTGTCTATGGTCATATAGCTTCATTTTCATAGCCATATGTGTTAGAGGTAGATGCAGTTACTTAAAGGATAAAAAGAGCCCACTCCTTTAAATCTTAACCATTTTTACTTGAACCCAAACAAATGAATTGGTGAGATATCACTGAATACAGATCTACATGTTAACAAATAACAACAATAATATTCCCAATTGATATTACTCAATGACTGAGAACATCCACCTTCTACACGATTCCAATTCTAAGACTGGAGGATTCTCCAGTTAAATTCTGTTACTCTGTGATTAAAAGAAATTTGAAAGTGTTTATTTTAAGATCACAGAGTCTGATTATTTCATTTCTACTTCATTTAGCCTTTGTTCAACTTCCTTAAGTCTGCCACTGTGAAGGTACAAATAAATAGAAGGAAGCTATAGACTCAATTGATATATAGTCTCCTCCTTGTCATGCAACACCATCCATGAAGCCTTTTTAGAAAATCAACTTTATATTTTCCTCTTCACAAATTATCAGGAAGAAGAAATAATGTTTATATTATTTAAATTATTAGTTTCTAAAATGACCAATTTTTGTACTTCTTACTTAATGGAATGCCTCAAAAACAAAGTCTTAGTTGAATGACATCAATTATTCCCATTACTCTTGCTATTAATGGTTGCAGAGTTGCCAGACGTTCTTGAGTAGCAGCAACATTCAGGGATTAATTCATCAGTTCTGATCTTTGCAAAGTACTTTCTCATTAATTTTTAATCCCTCTTTACTTAGAGTCAGAAACACAAATCTATTAAGAGACAGTATTCTATAAACAGATCAAGACTCTTATAGAAAACCACAAGTTATAAAATTGTAAAGAGAAAGTAATCACACAATAGGGCATCCCACCTGCTACATGAACAACATTCTTGCACCTAAGACTCAGGGATCAAGGCTGAAGGAGGAGTTGAAATATTATAAGAGCCAGATGAACATGAAGTTTTCTGTGACAATGTGTCTTTTACTACTGTCATAAAAGCTACAACCATAAAAATCTTATCAACATGATAAGCTCATATTGGGTGGAGGGAGGAAATACCAGAAGAGACAACTCGAAATGAACATTTAGGGGAGGGTGTAGAAACCTAGTGTAGTGGATATCCCTGTAGTCTACAATGGTGACCCTGGAGAGGACTCCTAGGGTCCTAGGGTTGCTCCATTTATCTTGATATGAAGTTTTGTGCATAGTCTTATTGTCACTTCTTATACAGTATTTAGTTATCTCTGAGAGACCAGTACTTTCATGAAGGAGAATGGAAAAATGGATCTAGGGAAGAGGGAAGGTGAAGGGGAGAAGTGTATGAGGGGAGAGAGGTGAAACTGTGGTCAGAATATATTGTATGAGAGAAGAATAAAAAGAAATCTAAATGATAGGTAATGATCTAAACAAGACCTAAACAATGGTTGTACCAATAGACATGCTCAAATGGAAGGGAAAAATCTCAGTCCTAGGCAAGAATACAGACAACCCAGAAATGCAGTTCTAAGAGCTGGAAAAATTGTCTTGATTTGGAAGCAAAACAAGAACTAGTTATCTAATACCAAATGGCCAGCCCTAATTTCAAACACTTGTAACATCATACAGAGTTGTAGTTATATACTTGGGAGTATAATATGATGTGGTGTGTATGTGTGTGTGTGTGTGTGTGTGTGCGCGTGTGAGAGAGAGAGAGAGAGAGAGAGAGGAGAAAGTAGGAGGAGGAAGGGAGAGATGGAAAGAGGAAGAGAAAAATTAAAAGAAAAGAAGCATGGATTTGAGAGAGAACAGGGGGAGGGTAAATGTGAAGTATTGGGATGAGGGATGAGAAGCAAGAAATAATAGGATTAATCACATTTCATTTCAAATATAATTTATTAAAGGAAGATTTGCTAGATTTTAGATAAATCAATTTCAACACTGATAAGATAAAATGAATCTTTCCTAAAGAATATTTAGTGGAACAGAGAAAAAGTTGATGATTTGAAACATTATGGTATTAGAAACTTTAATTTTTAATATCACACCAAAGCTGTTGGCTATGAAAAAACAGCCAATCCAGAAAAATAATGGGCACAATGGATAGGAGGATTGTGTAGAGGGGCATGCCATTGTCAAATTTCAGGAATTATTTGACTACCCCAACCTGTATGTGGGACTGGCAAGAAACAAATGACCACAAGTGTAATTAATTAAAATGGAATACTAACATTACAGAATTCTAACATCTGCCTTATTAAAACTTTGAGTCACTTAGCTACTAAATGACGTAGTTACTAAGGTATCAATATGTATGTATGTATGTATGTATGTATATATGTATGTATTTACGTATGTATGTGCATATCCTCCTTTTGCTGAGGGTGCAGTTCCATTTGTGGTATTTGCCTACTTTACTGAAAGCCCTGAGTTCAATGGCATTGCATATTCCAATTACACCTTGTGAAACTGCAAGGCACACCTATCATGTAAAAATTTAAGGATGTGAGAAGGGGATTCTCTCGGGAAACAGAAACAAGATAATGGAAGAAAAGAAAGAAAGGAAACCCCTTTAGAAAGTACAACCAGAAGCTATCTGACATTTGTTTGAGCACATTCACTGAGTTTCATGACTGAGCATCTATACCATACCTTACTACACAGTACCTCAGTACCTGACCATGTAGTACTTCTGTTACCATACCCAACTCACAGTTCTACAGTACACTGACCACATAGTAGTTGATCACAGCAGGCATACATTAATGTTCAGACTCAATGATTAATGTAATGTGTTTTGAGTTCTAAGTTTCTGTGTAATTTTTTTTTTGAGGCTATCCTGGAAATAGCTCTGTAGACTAGGATGGTCTTGAACTCAGTGAAATTCACTTGCCTCTGCCTCCGGGGTGCTGAGATTAAAGATGTGCACCACCAACACCCAGTGTTTCTGTGTAATCTTGTCAGGGGTATGTAAATTTGGCTAACTTTGTTTTAATTATATTAAAAAGTCACTTCAATTTCTGTCAAATTTCCAGTGGAAATTCTGAATAGAATGAATAGGAAATCTGGAAATGGAAGTGGAACCAGAGACACATGAACAAAACAAGATCAACCATTCTTGAGAACAAAACATAACAACTGTACAACCAAAACCAAACAAGGTAAATTTGTTTCTAACTGTGTCTTAGAACCCATTAATCACCCTTCCCCCCCATTTTACCATTCTCTTGCCTCCTAAAACAGTCAAAATATACTATAAAGTTCCTCTTAACCAAATATTATGATGTTCATATAAAAATAGACATACAACAAAATAAGAAAAAATAATAAATATAAAACAAAACCAGACACATAGACAAATCATGTGGAATAAAGACAATAGAACAAACCATATACCATTAACAAATTGAAGCCATTCTCTATATGATCTATAAAATGAGGAGAAAATGGAGACTATGGACATAATAGACTTTATAGCTAAAATATATATGTTACTCCAAAAAATTTCTAGTAATAAATAACCAAGTTAGTAATTGTGGAAAGACATGAATAGACATTCCTATAATGGCCAGGTATGTGGAAAGATACTCAACATCAGTAATATTTGCAAAATGAAAATCAAAACGAAAATGAGGTATTCTATCTCAACCGAAAGTTTACATGTTATAAAATTAACTAAAGATATCATGTGGTAGGAAAAACTTAGAGAAATGGGAATGTTTACCCACTACTGATGGGTATACACCTTAACACAAACAAAGAAAAGTGTATAGAGGTTCATCCAAAAAATATAGTAGTGAACCACCATAACATTCTTCATGCTCACCAATTGGCACAAATCCAAAAGGAAACTGAAACCAGTGTATCAAAAAAGGCATCTACTTTCTAGTGTTCATTGTATCACTATTAATAGTCACTATGGAATAGAAACAATCCAATTGACTATTGATACATAAATGTTTAAAGATGTGTGCCCCTAAATACTGCATAGTCTTAAAAATTACAAATTTGGTCATTTACAACAATACAGATATACCTGAAATTATTATGTGAAGTGAAATAAGCCAACCACATGAACTCACTTTTGTGTTGGAATTTACAAAAGCAGATCTCATGATATGTGGGGTAGATTTCTGAATACCAGAGAATTGAAGGTCAGAAAAAGACAAAATGGGGAGAGAATAAATAATGGGTTCTAAGTCACAGTTAGGAACAAGTCCTGGTAGGTTATTGAAGAGTAGGGTGACTACAGCTAAAACAATGAACTTTATATTTCTGAAAGTTGTAAGAAATCATATTGAAAGGCTGTTCATTAAAGAAACAATAACTGAGGATAGAGGTATTTTTAACCTGGTTTAAATATTATACAGTGAGTATATACATGTACTTGAATAATATCATGTTACCTATCACCATTTTCAATTTCATGTCTTATTCATCAGTTCAAAATAAAATTAATTCAAATAAAAACAATGACTAATGAAGATTGTATCACTATTCAAACATACTTGACTAGTGGATGAAAGTAGTTCATAGATTTTTCCTTAGGGTATAAAGTGTGAGATTTGTTATGATGTATATCTGAAACAAAGGGAATGTGTATTTGTAAAATCCAATAGTCAATGATAGTTATTATTAATTTTAAAAAGTTCATTCCTCATTCCTCTAAATACAAGCTTCACTTTTATTCACACATTAAATATAAAGCTATATACACATATGTATACATGTTGCATAATTCAAATCCACTATACATACATTGTTCATCATTGTATCTTGAATATCTAGTATAAGACAGCAGAAAGCAAATATTTTAATGAAAGAAATGGGAAATATTAAAGATACATCACATAGCAAAGGATATCATATTCAATGATATCCTAAGGTCAAAGATAGATTTGTGATATAAAAATAAAAACCTGACATTTTATACAGTAAGTTTTTAAAAGTTTCTTTCAATACTGTCTCATAGTTATTAGTTATTTTCAGTGAACAAAATTATAACTTAGGAGTTATTGAATATGAAGCCCTTTTTGTGTACTATAAGATTTTATATGGCCTATATACAGAGTACTTATGTTGTGCCTGTGGTAACATCCACTTAAGAATTTTCTAGAATTAAGACTTGATTATGATAATGTTCTAGCAAGTCACTGTAGGTCCATTAACAGTAATGACCAGAAACCATTTCTTCTGATGACCCATCACACTGAAACTTGCTAATATGTTTTTGTTACTGCTCCAGGTCAGAAGTAAAAAGGCAAAACAATTTCTGCAATACAAAATCACACGTAGTTATGTATCTCAGAACAATGCTGTTAGACTGAGGAACGTGCTTAGTCTCTATGTGGCTTTCAGAACTGTTCACATTTCTGAAGTTTTGCTAAAAATTGAATTCTGACAATATTGAATTTTGCAGTGTGAACAGCAAAGGCCCACAGGTCAATAAACCAATAGATTGGAGGAAGATAATTGACACCGTGATGGGCAAATGCAAAGAGGAAGAAAGTTTATTGTCCATTGTGGTACGAGCCAAATAAATACAGGACTAAACTAATGAAAATAGTGTTCTTAGTGGAAAAACAGCATGCATACATTCACATACACACATGTGTACACAGCACGCACACACACACACACACACACACACACACATACACACACCACTATTCAAACAATGTTAAGAGCAAAGGACTACATTTAAGGGCAAAGGGGAACTAATGATGTTGAGAGATGAATGTTAGAAAGTCTCTTAAACTATTTATATCTCCTTCATTTAAATCTCTCAGAAACTGAAAACTAAATACTTTTCTCCTGTTTGCAAAGGAGGACTCCACAGCCCCTGAAGAAGTAATGCGCTCAAATGAAAACAGTTGGTGAATGGTGTAAGGGAGTTCCATCAGCATCTGATGCCAAGGCTGCCAGCCATTCCTTGCCATATGGGCCTCTAGGGGAGATAAAAGAAGGTTCAGGTACAAGCAGCCAAGTCAGAGAGAAAATAGCAAGTAGGAACAGAGCTTAAAAGAAGATCATCACCATCCTGAAAGTCCTGTGGAGGAGATGTATTTAACGGGTTGAAATGGAAGCAATTGAAACTTCCATAAACAGAAGTATTGTTTTCAGAAAAGCTGTTAAGGCAATGGGTTCTGCAAATGCTAGCTCCATCCATCCTTCAGTGGTCCACTTTTAGAAACCACATGCCCCAGAGAGGTGACTCATGCAGATTAAGACTTCACTGCTCAGCATGCATTGTTGGTACTCTGAAGACTAATGGATAAAGAAAGAAAAAACCGACTAGCAGGCAGATAGGGGTGGGAGAAGGCTAGAATTAACTTATATCCACAGATTTTGAGGACTTGAATCTTGTTAGTAATCTCTGGTGAACAGGGGTGAAATTCTGGAGAAGGCAATGTGTGTGTAACATAGATTTCCCTTCTCTGTGACTTCACACTGGCTGTTCCCTCAGGCTAGCATGATCTGTATCCCTTTCCCTTTATTACCTGATTTCAACATAAATTCTACTCCTTTAGGTTGTTTTGAAAAGTTAGCACATTCATGAGTCTGGATTTGCTTGTTTAGTTCCATTCTATTTCTAAACGGCTTAGTGGTGCTTCGAGGTGCATGCACAAATACCAGAGGTACAAGTGCCAGGACCATTTACACTAATAGCATCCTTGATTTTTCCCAGGCTGCATCCTCCTTGGCTTTGTGAGGAAACTGCATCTGCTTATCTTTCATTCATCTTTGATTTTTCCGAAATCAAGGTTACATTTATTTTCATTGACTCTTAATAATAATCTCATGCAGGATTATACTCTGTGGTGACTAATTTTTAAGAAATTAAAAATATATAATATCTCATATGTAAACAAATATAATAAAATCAAATAATTACCATTACCATAAATCACCAAATCATATTTGGCACAGAAAGAAAATTTTAGTACAGTTGCTCAGGGTTTTGCTTTTTAACTAAAAAAATACTGCCTATGTATATGAAATATAATCTTTTACCATTCTCAGACAGGTTTTCTACATTCCTTTCCTAAGATAAAACTATGATCCTGGAAATCTCTTGCAAATACATAGAACATAATGCAATGATTATATAGTTGCTGAGTTGCCATTTCCTTTCCTTCAAACAATTGCCTTAAAATTCATTTGTGTTGCATACAGCTTTACAAAAGTTAAGTATGCAACCAGCATGGACAGAAAACGTAATTCTGGGTTTATTCCTCTTAATGGGCTCTAAGCCAAAGCTGTCACTTGGCATGACCTAGTTATTTTCAGAGTGCCGGTCTGTTACATATTTAGTGAGCTTTACAGATTTTAGCCACATATTTGTTATGCGACACTGTACTGTTGCATGTACATACAGAGACTTTATTTCCTAGTTTGTTTTCTTAGTCATCCCTTTAACATTTGAGATTAGGATTTCCTCACCATTTAAGGATAAATATAGGAACTGAGAATGTCAGAAATAAATTTAAAGTATAACAATCCACAGAGACTGAGCAAAAAAAAAAAAAAAAAAAAAAAAAAAAAAAAAGAAAAGAAAAGAAAAGGTAAGTCATCCAGGAGATATATTGATCTTTTCTTAAAGTTATAAAAAATACAGTAATATTGTTCCAAAATATTCCCTCATTAAAAATTAGTGTATATTAACTGAACAAAGAAAGGAATCGCATCAAGATATTTCCATACATGTATCATGTATGTGTTTTAGTCAAGTTCACTATCTGCAATGTTTCTATTCTGTCCCTTCTTTTTGTAGTGGGGAGTCTGTAATTTCATGAAATGACTTTCCCAGAGTAATCTTAAAATCATTTTTCAATTTTAGCATTTTTGATTATCTTATTTTATACAATATCTTCCTTTGTTGTACATAAGACTGCCAGATTAAAAAAAAAGAAATACACTAAATGAAAACTTAGGAAGCACGACATAGACATACAGTGTAATTAGATCACATATATCACAACTCTTACACACACACACATCTATGTGTGTGTGTGAATATAATTTTAAGTGTTTACACAGTTACATTTGAAGATATACATTGTTGAATCAGAAGAACATGACATTTAAAATTAGTAATTAGTTCTTACTAAGTCCACAGATATTTAAGATCCAGAACTGTCTATCAACCCATATTTGTTTGTTTGTTTTCTTCAGCAAATTTCTCTAGGTGAGTAATTGGTTTAAACAATGTTAATTGATCATGAGAAAATATTATACAAATCTATTTAGCTATAAATGGCACTATAAACACATCCCCGTATTGTGAACTGAAGAGAAGTACAAACTTAAATTCTTGTGCCAGGTCCTTGTACCATCATTATAAATGAAGAGAACACTCAATCATCTAAATCTGATCAGAAGTAAGGGTTAGATTAAACTATTCCATTTAAATTAATTTTACCCAAGTGCATGCTACACAGCAAAGATACAAATTTCATCCACTAGGTTTCTATACAATGGAAATAATTTCAATATATACAATTTGAAGACCAAACAGTGTAGCACAGGGAAATTAGAAATTTTCATCATGAGCATATACAAACACATGAAGATATGTCAGGGTTGAAAAATACTCAGGAATGGGGCTTAGTAACTAGAATTCATCCATAGATGAACTTTCTAATAGCTAACATAAAACATGACAACTTCCATGACAGGAATTTCTAAGGACTGAGGGAATGCAAAAATGAAGAAATAATGCTCATCAGATTGGAAGAATGGTCATAACATCAGCCTGGGCTGCCACTGTGGGACTGTAGATGCTTAAATAGCTCTTTGACTATTAGTCTTCTGACTCTGAGGTTAAGGAAAAAAAGATTTCTCCATAACAAGTTTATTATAAGGACTATGAGTTCCATAGAGCTTCTGTAACGCAAAATACAGAATCAACAAGACAAAACAGCAGCCCACAGAATGGGAAAAGATATTCACCTATCCCACATCTGACAGTGGGCTGATCTCCAAAATATGCAAAGAACTCAAGAAGCTAGTCACCAAAACATCAAATAATCCTATTAAAAAGTGGTGTAGAGAACTAAATAGAGAATTCTCAATAGAGGCATCTAAAATGGCTGAAAAACACTTAAGAAAGTGCTCAACATCCTTAGCCATCAGGGAAATGCAAATCGAAATAACTCTGAGATACCATCTTACTTCTGTCAGAAGGGCTAAAATCAAAAATACCAATGAAGTTTATGCTGGAGAAGATGTGAATGAAGAAAAGGAAGCAATCCTCCATGGCTAGTGAGAGTGCATACTTGTACAACCACTTTGGAAATCAGTATGGAAGTTCCTCAGGAAAATGGGAATCAATGTATCTCAAGACCCAGCAATTCTACTTTTAGGCACATACCCAAAAGATGTACATTCATACACAGGACATCTGTTCTACTATGTTCATAGTGACATTATTTGTAATAGCCAGAATCTGGAAGCAACTTAGATGCCCCTCAACTGAAGAATGGAAAAAGAAAATGTGGTACATTTACACAATGGAGTACTACTCAGTGGAACAAAAACAATAGAATCTTGAAGTTCACAGGCAAATGTATGGGAATATAAAAAACCATCCTGATTGAGGTAACCCAGTCACAAAAGGACAAACATGGTATCTACTCACTCATATATGGATATTAGACAGAGCAAAGGATTAACAACCTACAATCCACACACCAGAGTAGGTAGGAAGCAAGGAAGACACTGAGAAAGACATGCATGGTCCCTCTGACAAGGGGAAAGGGACAAGATCTACTGAGCAAATTGAGAGCATTGGGTAGGGAAGACTGAATTAAGAGAAAAGAAGAAGGAGAGGGGTAGTGCTGAGGGAGCAGGAAGATTGAGTTGGATGAAAATTACAGAAGAGCAAGAAAGAGGTACCATAATAGAGGGAGCCATTATAGGTCTAACGAGAAATATAGCACTAGAAAAATGTCTAGAGATCTACAAGGATAACCCCAACTAACAATCTAAGCAATAATGGAGAGGCTACCTTAAATGTCCTCCCCCTATAATGAGATTGAGACTACTTTATATGCCATCCTAGAGCCTTCATTTGGTAGCTGATGGGAGAAGAAGCAGATACCCACTGCTAAACACTAGCCGAACTCCTGGATCCAGTTTCAGAGAAGGAGGAGTGATGAACAAAGGGGTCAAGACAAGACAGGAGAAACACACAGAAACAGCAGACCTGAACGAGGGGGAGTTCATGGATCCCAGAGTGATACCTGAGAAACCAGCATAGGGCTTACCCAAACCTCCTGAATGTAGGTGTCTGTTAAGGGGCCTAGGCCGTTTATGGGAAATCTGGTAGTGGATCAGTATTTATCCCTGGTATATAAATATTCAAGAATATTTGGGCAGCACAAATTGGTCTTGATATATTTTTTTTGTTTGTCTGCTTGTTTATTTGGACACAAAGTTGACTGAATTAAGAATTAGGAATGGATCTAGAGAAAACTGAGGCAGTGAATATTATCCAAACCCACAAGGAACTCTCAAAGAACTAATATAATGATTTTAATGGAGAATTTAGGAAATATAAAGGACATGTCATCCGTAATAACAAACTTGGAGTATTTTATGATGAAACAAATTATTCTATTGCAGTAAATAAGGATCAGGATAAACAAATAGGCCGAATAGATGTTTATTCAGGGAGAAATAACTTACAACCTAGACAGATGAACACCAGGAAATTCAACCCGATCCTCTCCTGTCCAAGTCACGCCAGAAAGAGAGAGCCTTTCCTGGCCCCCTCCGACCTCCTTCCACAGGTCACTTCCGCCCATGGCTCCACCCCCCAATGGGCGTGGTCAGTGCCACAGAAGGAGACAAAGTGAATATCCCACTACAATTCCCCTTTTAGTCTAAAGAAAAGATTTAGGCTTAATACAAAACTATATACAAAACAGTGAATAACAAGTGTGCTCTAAGAAAAGGAAAATCGAGAACAAAATGACCTACATTACTCTGAGTCAGGGGTTCTATCTCATAATTTATGAAGTTTTGAATAACCATTATGACTTCATTTAGCCACAGTTTCCCCATGATTATGTTACATAGTCAGATATTATGAAAGTTCCATGACTTGATGGCATTTGTAAATGACACTGTTATTATTTTGAAGCCATTTATTGTGTATAGATGTAGATACCATTATGGCAAATGATTATAGCTTATAAAATATCAGATTGTCAATTTAGATTTAAAATTGATAGACTCTGAAAATGATTTTGGAAGTTAAGAACAATTGATTTATGGAGATTTCCTTGCAACAAAATGGTGAAATTTTGGTAGTAGTGATTACTTTTCAGTATTCCAAAATTTAAATCAGTTTTCTCCATCTAGTTGCTGAAAAACTCAATTATTCGTAAATGACTTTTGAAAAAATATTAAAATGCATTACAGATCAATTGGTTGCTGACAGCAGATTAACTTGAAAGTGAGTTCCCTTTAATAGTGTAGGCCAGAAGGCTTCCTCTAAATGTCAAAATAATCTCTTTACTTTCATCAAAGCATCAAATGCATAATCATATTTTTAACTATTCATGTAAAGTTTGGAAAATATCTGAAATTATATTTTGTCTTCTAAAGATGAAAAAAGTGAGAGGTCCAGTTATTATATGAATTCTGTCCTGTTTTCATTTATTTTCATCATCTAACATTCCCAATTATTCAAAGAACTAATACAAGCCATAACTATGATTGCATAATGCAATTTTAACCACTATGCCTTTGTCAGAAATTTAGAGAAATTGATTCTATACACCTTCAAGCATCTGCTTCTACTGTGGAGCAGAGCTCTTTACTGAAATATATATATATATATATATATATATATATATATATATATATATATTATTTCACTCATCTTTTTTCTTCTTTCCCTCCTGAGAAAAGTGCTTGAGTTATGTTGTGCTTGGAATGTTTTGGAGCAGCAAATGTTAAAAAAAAACACCTGCCTTCTCTCACTCCAAACTATGTAGGACTCTGGTTGATAATGTGGTACAAGATCAGCTGAAGGTGGCACTGTGTGAGAGGAATAACAGGCAGAGACCCACAAAGCCACAAACAGTGGCCAATGCCAGACAGGTGGGAACACAGTGGTCAGTGAAGATCTGAGATGCACACGTGTCTACTTGTCCTGTCATTAATACTTACTTAGAATGAGAATGTTATTAAAATAGTCTATTTCAATTCTTGCTGAATGTCTTTCTTCACAGCTGCGGTGGAGTCCCTGTCTTAGCAGATTCTTAAGACATGGAAGGGAAATTGGATTTAACTATGCATTTTTAGAACATGTAAATACATTCATATGATTTTATATTGAAAATTATGCATTTGTTCACATGTCATTATTCTTACTTGGAGAATGATATAGTGTGATAGTGTGAATGAGCTGGCTAGGCTTGAGACTAGCCTAAAATAATCAAGTCACCTCAGAGCTATTAAACTAATTGGTAAGCAGGTTTTGTTGCTTTTGCTTTTGTTTTTTTGTTTGTTTGTCTTTTGTTTTTTATCTTTTTCATTTCAGTTTCTTTCTATGACTTATTTTTTTCATGAAAGAGAAGAGAAGAATATTATGACTAACATATGGCAGATTATTTTACTTACAAATGGAGGTAATATCCTCACTGATCAGGTTTACTTACAATTTTAACAAAGAAACTGATAGGAAAACCAAGAGCCACCTTAAAAACTTGTAACAGATGATATCAAATACATAAATCAAAGAGTACAGAAATTCAGCCACATCCAAAGAGTATCAACTCTCTGAGTGCAGGTTCATGATACCTAACCTATATACACAGAGAACAAAATAACTGCCAATAGGAAAAATGAATGAGTGGATACTGTCCCTTTGTATGGCTAGGTAGTACAAGTTGATACTACAATGTGGTAATCACACATACTAACTTGACTTTTTTTCTGATATAAACAAAATGCACAAAAAGTTTTGCATATTAATTTTCTGGATATTAGTTTTCCAGGAGCTCATTTAGGTTCAATGAAATAGAGTTAAGGAAACTTAGGACCTGATCTTCAGGTTGATATTATTTTGGTTTCATGTACATGGTTATATAGAAAACTAGACAGTAAATATCCAGTTTCTTCCTTTACTTCTCCTGGATCATGTCTCAACCAAAAGTGACTTCTCCCTCAATCCTGGTATACTACAGGACCCTCTTATTTATCACTAATAATAGTTTAATGAAAATAGCCTCAATAGGCTAACAGAGTTGAATACTTGGTTACCATAGAGTGGGACTACCTGAAAGGATTACAGCACGTGCCCTTGTTGAAGGAATTGTGTCACTAGAGATGGGCTTTAAGGTTTAAAACGACCAAGCCATGCCCAGTGTCTCTCTCTTGCTGCTGCTTGGAGATTCATATGTAGAATTCTCAACTACTTCTCTGCACTATGTCTTCCTGTTTGCCACCATGCTTCTCACCATGATTACAATGGACTAAATGTCTAAAACTGCAAGCAAATCCCAATTAAATGCTTTTCTTTGTAAGAGTTTCCATGGTTTCTCTTCATAACAATAGAATACTGACTAAGACAGAAGTTGGTACCAAGATTGGAACATTGCTGTGACAGACCTGAACGTGCTGCCTGTTGGCAGACATATATATGCACATAGGTCTCTCTCTCTCTCTCTCTCTCTCTCTCTCTCTCTCTCTCTCTCTGTGTGTGTGTGTGTGTGTGTGTATTATAAGGATATTCACATAATATCCAGGCCAATTTCCAAATCCTGGGATGAAATAAGTTTTTTGTCTCTGTTTCCCAAGACCTGGGTCAATGGTTATATACTTGTGTCCACCTAAAACTAAATTCCTATTGGCTACTCTGAACTACTGCTCCAGTCAATCTGCCAAATGAAATGAGGTGGTATTCTGATGTTCTGATTTTCTGTACATACAAGATTTTTATATAAAACAATTTCCTAAATATTGTGATGGGCATTGATGGTGTTATAAGAAGAAGAAATGGTTACAGCAGGATTGTTTAGCTGTGACAAGGTAAGAGAAAGATGGTGAGATGAGGAAAGAGCAGAGGAACTGAAATATATTCATACAAATGGAATAGAATAAATCAATATCGGAGAGTTTTTTTCTGTTTACCCAAAGTTTAATATCCAATAGAAAGGAAGCATAATCTCAGGTATGGGTCTTTGAAGCTTGTCTAAGATCAAACAGAATGACACTACTGCAAATATTCTAGGTTTAGGACTAAACTTGTCTGCCAGCTACAAAATTACTTCCTAAAAAACTTGAAAACACTTAATAAAAGTGAGACTACCTGTCTTACTTTCTTTCCATTTTGTGATTAAAATAACTTCACAAAAGCAGCTTTGAGGAGGTAGGCTTTACTTTCCTCACAGTTTAAACTCATGGTAGAGGAGTCAAGGCAATAGGAAATTGAAGCAATTAGTTCTACCATGTCAAGAAGCAGAGAGCAATGAAGGCATATCTAGTGCTTCATTTCTCCATTTATAGTCTATGATCTCCAGCCCACAGGGTAGTTCTATTCACAGTCCTGCTCTCAGGACAGCAAACCATGGAGAAAAATTCTAACAGGCATGCCCACAGACTCGCCTCTGAGATGATTCAATATCTATGAAGTTGACAATTACCTGTAACTATCAAACTACCTTAATGCCAAAACAGTCAATGGTTTCTTGATGTCTTTTGTAATTTTTCTTCTTTTTATACTCTTGTGTCTATTCCCAAGTATTATATTATACACCATTTTACTTCACCCACATTAAAAATACATTTTGGAAGAGATTTCAAAGACAGGGACCAAAGATTCACAGTGCATTTTAATTATGATATTTGAAAAGTACATAATTTATTATAAAGCTGTTTGAAATTCTAAAGAATATATACAAAATTAGAACTTTAATATCCTTTGGTCTTTTCTTCAAGAATAAGAGAATACCTTTTCAAAAGCTATAAAAAGAAAAGGTAAAGCATACTAAAATGTAACTGAGATATTCAACTTTCAGACAAAATTAGCAAAAATGTACATTTCATACATATTCATAATTAGAGTGTAAGGGTTTTCTTAGGAATCAGAAAATTCTTTATAAATGTTGATCAGTGTTTACAAAGTTTGAAATACTATCTATAGTAACCCATTTGCTAAGTGTTTGTAAATAAGGAGCATATATTGACTACAATTAGAGAATGATAAAATTCAAACAACATGGTAATTATGTGCCAGAGACTGAGATTATAATTTTTTTATTGCTCCTTAATTTTATCCTATCTCTCCCTCTTTCTTTCTCTCTCTCTCCTCCTGTCCTCTCCCTGCCTTCTCCCCATCTTCTTCTCTCTCTCGCTTTGTGCCTTCTATCTAAGAACTCTAAGCTATAAAGCTATAACCATGGACTCATAACAATATGTCTGCTTACAGAAAATTTGAACAATTTCCCAAAATAGATAGAGAAAGCTCATGGACAACCAGCTCAATATGAAGAGCAACAAGTAACTGATGAGGAGCTGAAAATTAGCCTTCCCCAAAGATAAACCTCATGATTGGTTATCGAGTCTTTGGCCAGCTAGTCTCAGCTGATTGTTTATTCAGTAATAATGTTCAGGCCTGGAAACTTACATTCAGTCAATACAGAACAGATTCACCAGGTTGTATTTGTACACTTGTACATTTATTTGTTGGTATATATGTAACAGCAATGGTTAAAGAAAAGGAGATGAATTTGGGAGGGAGTGTGGAATATACATGGGAGGGGAAAAGAAGAGGAGGAAGGAGGAGTGAATTATATGTTTAATTAAAAATTTTAATTAAATAAAAATAAAACAAAATCTGTAAATTTACTAACATATCAAACAAAGTTACACAAGAGTCATTGTCTAGAAAATATCTATAGGCTTTATACCTAAGCAGTAATTCAAACATGTCAAAAAACAAAGACAGTTTATTTTTAGTACACAATATACAGAAAATCTTCTATTATTTATTCTGAGTGCTAACATTATGCAGAGTAATGAATTCTGTTTAACTGTAGTTCATATGACAGATTTCTGTTTGTAAAACTCAAAGAAAAAAAAAAAGGTTACATAGAAATGTGTTTCCAATAGTAGCAAACACCCATACATAAACACTGAGTCGAACTAGAACCCAGAAGCACATGGAGAGGACAAGACCATGCGGCAGAAGCACATAGAGACAGCTTACCTGAACAAGGAGGAGCTAACAGCCACTAGACTGATAGCTGGGAAGCCAGCAGGGGACTGCCTAGGGCCCCCCCTGAATATGGGTCTCAGCCAGAAGGTCTGAGAAGTCTGAGAGACCTCAGACAGTAGAGCCAGGATGTATCCCTGGTGCACAAAAGGACTTTGCAAACATATCCCCCATGGAGGGATAACTGCCTTATTCTAGAGACAGGAGAGAAGCCCTAGTCCCTACTTCATAGGACCTGTCACATCTACATGACCCCAACTGGATGGCATTCCCCTACATATGGAATTGTGGTGGGGGGATGGGAGGGGAGGGTGTTTAGAGTGCATGTGAGAGGGCAGAGAGGGTAAAAGGGAGGGAAGGGGGGAGGGAGGGCTGAAGGGGAGGGAGGGAGTAAGGGAGGGCGAAGGAACTGGGATCGACATGTAAAATAATAAATTAAAAAAAAAATGCTTTGACTCCAAAATTTAACTTGAAGAACAAATTACTGGGGAAAAGGATTTCTATTTTTGTTTTCACAGAAAATGAAAAGATGTGGATTCCTTCCAGACTAATGTGGTTTGATCACGCCAGACTGCCTGAAACAGAGTACAAACTGATCCTACATTCAAAACAGCTGGACAAAACAGCCCTACAGACTACAGCTAGGATATCTGAATCTTCTTCGATCCCCGAAGATAGCGCCCCTTACCAGCAGGAAGTAGTTTGGAAAGAACGACGCCCAAATTCCCAAATATTGTGTATACATGTTTGTTTTCATTTAATTGGACTTTGTTATATAAAATTAAATAAAAAAAAGAAATGTGTTTCAAAAGTGGTGTGTATGCATGCACACAAGTACACATTTTTATACTTGTTTTAATATACTTAAATTTTTCCATGCATCCATGATGATTGTTCTATAGGAGGGAGAAGATGGAGCTATTGAGAATTGCCTGCTTTCTTAAAAACACTCAGCATATTTTTAGCTATGATTAGATATTTAAAGAGCTAGAGTAAAGGGAGGTATTTTGAAAGATTCTATTATTCATTTGCTAATCAATTATTTTGCATAATTTTAAGAAATCAAGAAAATGGGTATATATGATATTGTTACTATCTGCAAAATATTTAAAGATGTCTTGTGAACAATAAATGTTCAATTTAAACTCTTCTCTTTTATAAGTAACAAAGGAAAAAAATTTCAACACCTTTCTTTTAGAATGTTACTAGAGTCCTTTTATAAATTTATAATATGGTATATTAATGACCAAATTACATAATTATTTGAAATAATTTACTCAGATAGATGTAATCATTCCTCATGAATATATACAAAGCATTCTTGTGTGTGATGAAAATTGTTCAGTGTTATGTGTCAATTAAAAAAAAAGAAGAAGAAGAAAAAGACAAATTAAGCCTGTAACAAAAAAAGAGAGCTTTAATGGTAAGCATAGTAACTTTTGCCTACCCCATTTAAAATAGTTGAAATTTCTTATAGCATTAATTTAAGGATCAAATGATAGTGGTTTAAGGCAACTGAGCCATGACACTTTGAAATTAGAGCTGATATGGTTGCAATACAGAAACCTCCAGAAGTTTAAGCCAGTCAGCACTCTAAAATGGAGGGGGAAGAGTATCACCAGGACCTGCCACCAACTGAGGAGCTATTGGTAGTTGTTAGCAAATAGGACAGAGAGAGTCAGTTTTCTTCACTGATATGGCCCATAACAGTTTTCCATGTACTAGTGGGCAGTATATACTTGACTCAATAAGGGCATAAGGGCAATATATACTTGACTCAATAAGAAAAAAGAGGAGAGGGGAAATTTAGAAGATGATGGGGAGGGAGTGACAGGATATTGGAGATGTGAATGGATATGATTAAAACATATTATATTTGATCATGGTATTACTAAGGATAACAAATAAAAAATAAGAAAACACAAATGTTTTGTTGACAAAATCATCACAGATTTTGATTTAATGTCTCAACTTTCACTCAGATTAGGATCTACCATATTTAAACACACATTATAGATAACTCAAGAATATAGAGGAGGAACACTGCACTAGAAACAATCTGTGGAGTCATTTACAACATACAGAACAAAATCACTAAGGATAATTTTTAAGATACAATGAAAAGAATTCAGAATTAACAAAGAGAAAACAGATCTGAGAAATAGTTAAAATTTAAAAATTAAGGTCGATTTTAACAGATACTAAGGGAATAATTTATTTTATTATTTGTTATTCTTTACTGTCTGTCTTATGAACATTCATTTGATTCCATTAATCGATATAATCATTTAATTAGAACTATGAGTACAATATTATTTTCTACTTCTATCCAAGTTCAAACCTAATACTTGATTAAGAATCATTTTGGGAGGAAGGAAGGGATGGGGGAAGGGAGGGAGGGAGGGAGGGAGGGAGGGAGAGGGAACTGGGATTGACATGTAAAATAATAAATTAAATTAAAAAAATGCTTTGACTCCAAAATTTAAGTTGAAGGACAAGTTACTGGGGAAAAGGATTTCTATTTGTGTTTCCACAGAAAATGAAAAGATGTGGATTCCTTCCAGACTAATGTGGTTTGATCACTCCAGACCTCCTGAAACAGAGTACAAGGTGATCCTACATTCAAAACATCTGGACAAAAAAGCCCTACAGACTACAGCCAGGATATCTGAATCTTCTTCGAATCCCCCATGACAGCGCCCCTAACCAGCAGGAAGTAGTTTGGAAAGAACGACACCCAAACTGCCAAATATTGTGTATAAATGTTTGTTTTCATTTAATTGGACTTTGTTATATAAAATTAAATAAAATAATTTTAAAAAAGAAAACACCTAACAATAAAAAGACAAACATGACACCACCAGAATCTAGGGACTCTACCAACTAAACCTGATGGGAGATGTCATTCTGTATATGTTTCTCATACTGGTTTAGTGAATAAAGCACTGTTGGCCAATAGGAAAGCAAGATAGGCAGGACTAGGAGATAAGGAGGAAATAGGAAGTAGTAAGGAGGAGTCAAGATGGAGAGACTGGGGAGATGAGACGCTGGCCCCTTTCCCTGGTAAGAAGACCACGTGGAAATACATAGAAATGGGTTAATACTTAAGACAGAGCTAGCCGATAAGAAACAAGTAACTGGCCAACAGAATAATATCAAATACAGAGTCTCAGTGTGTTGATTGGGGCTGACGTGGTGGCGGGACAAGACTAGGCAGCGGGCAGAAAAACCTTCAGCATTACACTAAACCTGAATACCCCAAAACAGATGAAGCAGAAGAGAACGACTTTTAAAATATCTTCATAAAAATGGTAGAGGCCTTCAAAGACGATGTGGGAAAATCCCTTAGAGAAATGGAAGAAAAAAACAAAAAATTGGATGAAATGAACAAATCTCCCAAAGAAAGTAAGGAAAGCCAAGAAAAAACAATTAAACAGATGAAGGAAACAATTCAAAACTTGAAAACTGAAATAGAGACAATAAAGAAAACACAAACAGAAGGAATAATGGAAATAGAAAAACTGGGTCAGGAACTACAGACACAAGCATAACCAACAGAATACAAGAGCTAGAAGAGAGAATCTCAGGAGCTGTAGATAAACTACAGGCAGTAGAGATTCATCGACCAAAGAAAATCTTAAATCCAATAAATCCTTAACACAAAACATCCAGGAGATGTGGGAGACCAAGAAAAGGCCAAACTTCAGAATAATAAGCATAGAAGAAGCTTAAGAAGCCCAGCTCAAAGGTGCAGAAAACATATTCCATAAAACCATGAAAAAGTGTTTGCAATCTGAAGGACATGCCCATGAAAGTAAAAGAAGTATACCAAACATCAAATAGAATGGACCAAAGAAAAAAAAACCCTCAATATATAATGATCAAAACACCTAACATACAGAATAAAGAAAGAATATTAAGAGAAGCGAAGGAAAAAGATCAGGTAGCATATAAAGGCAGACCTATCAAAATCACACCTGATTTCTCCATGGAAACTCTCAAGGCCAGAAGGTCCTGGATAGATGTTCTACAAGTTCTAAGAGTCCACAGATGCTAGCCCAGGCTACTATACCCAGCAAAATTTTCAATCACTATATAGAGAGAAAACAAGGTATTTAATGACAAAGCCAGATTTTCAAAATACGTATCTACAAATCCAGCTCTACAGAAAGTTCTGGAAGAAAAACTCCAACCCAAGAAAGTTAACTACGCTCACAAAGACATGGACATTAGATAATCTCAGAACCCAAGGGTAAATCAGGGCAAATACATTCACAATACCACTGCCAACAAAAAATCTAAAACAAACAAGCAATAACAATCAATGGGACAATTTTTTCAGAGCACAAGGGGGGGCAGTGAGTGGAGAGAGAACTAGAAGAAAGAGAAGGGGAGGAGAGGAAAGCACATGGGATTGGAAGATCGAGTCATGGGAGGAGCAGAAGAGAAGAGAAATAGATGATAGATACATAGATAGATAGATGATAGATAGATAGATAGATAGATAGATAGATAGATAGATAGAGAACATAAAAGAGGGAGCCAGTATAGGATTGAAGAGAAAACTGGACCTAAAGAAATGTTCAGAGACCTACAAGACTGACCCCAACTAACAATTTGAGCAACAATAGAAAGGCTACCATAAATGTCATTCCCTAATAATGAGATCAACGACTAACTTATCTACCATCATGGAGCCCTCATCTAGTATCTGTTGGAAACAGAAGCAAATACCCATAACTAAACACTGAGCCGAACTGGAATCCAAATTCAGAGAGGGAGGACAAGACCAGGCTGCAGAAACACATAGAGACAGCTTACCTGAACAAAGAGGAGCTAATGGTCCCCCAGACTAATAGCTGGGAATCAAGAATGGGACTGACTTATACCCCCTGAACATATGTCTCAGGTAGAAGGCCTGAGCAGTGTAAGAGTCCTCATAGAGTAGAACCAGGTTGTATTCCTGGTGCACAAAAGGACTTTGTGGGCACATCCTCCATGGAGAGATACTCCCATAACCTAGAGACAGGATAGAAGTCCTAGTCCCTACTCCAAAAGACTTGACAGATTGAGATGACCCCTCCTGGAGGACATCACCCTACATGTGGAGTGGCAGGAGGGATGGGAGGGGAAGGTGGTCGAGATGCATGTGAGGGTAGAAGAGAGGGGGAACAAAGAGAGGTACAGAGGAAGGGAGGGGAGAAGGGAGGGAGGGGGAACTGGGATTGATATATAAAAAAATTAAAAAACCAAAATTAACAAATTGATGGTCCTTACTTTTCTTCAACATCAATGGTCTTAACTCACCTATAAAAAGACACAGGCTAACAGAATGGATACAAAGCCAAATCTATCCTTCTGCTATACACAAGAAAAACATCTAAGCTTCAAAGACAGACATTACCTCAGGGTAAAGTGTCGGGAAAAGATCTTCCAATCAAATGGATCCAAGAAGGAAGCAGTTGTAGCTATCCTAATATCTAACAAGTTAGGCTTCAAACGAAATAAAAAGAGATGAAGACAGTCATTTCTTATTCATCATTGGAGAAATCCATCAGCACAAAATCTCAATTATGAACATCTATGCCCCAAATACAAAGCCACCCAAACTCTTAAAAGAAATGCTACTAAATCTCAAAGCTCACATAAAACTTCACACAGTCATAGTGGGAGACTTCAACAACCCACTCTCACAGCAGGACAATACCACCAGACAGAATCTTAACAAACAAATAAAGGAACTAACAGAAGTTATGTCACAATTGGATTTAACAGGCATCTATAGAACATCCCATCTAAACAAAAAGAATATACCTTCTTCTCTGCTCCATATGGAACATTCTCTAAAATCAACCACATACTAGGTGACACAACAAACCTCAACAGATACAAAAAAAAAAAAAAAAAATGGAATAGTACCCTGTATCTTATCAGACCACCATGCTTTAAACTTGAATTCAGCAACAACACAAATTGCAGAAACCCTACAAACTCATGGAAAGCAAACAATGTGCAATTGCATCATACCTGAGTCAAAGAAGAAATAAAGAAAGAATTAAGGACTTCTTAAATTGATGGGAGATGCCATTATGTATATATGTTTCTCATACTGGTTAATAATAAAGCACTGTTGGCCAATAGGAAAGGAAGATAGGAGGGACTAGGAGACAAGGAGGAAATAGGAAGTAGTAAGGAGGAGCCAAGATGGAGAGTCTGGAGAAAGCTGTATGCCGCCGGCTCCCCTGTAAGAGAAATACATAGATCAGCAGAAATGGGTTAATAATTAAGGCAGAGCTAGCCGATAAGAAACAAGTAACCGGGCCAACAGCATTGTATCAAATATAGAGTCTCTGTGTGTTATTTGGGGCTGGTGAGGCAGTGGGACAAGACCAGCTGTGGCAGGCAGAAAAACCCTACTCATTACATTAAATTCAATAAGAATAGGGACAGAACATACCCGAACTTATGGGACACATTGAAAGCACTTCTATGAGAAAAGTTCATTGCATTAAGTGCCAATATGAAGAAAACAGAGGATAGTCACATTAGAGAATTAACAGCACAACTGAAAGCCTTAGCACAAAAAGAAGCAAACTCACTCTGGAGGAGCAGTCATCAAGAAATGATCAATTTGAGGGCTGAAATCAATAAAGTAGAAACCAGGAAAACAATTAAAAAAAAATCAATGCAACAAAAAGTTGGTTTCATGAGAAAATAAGAATAGACAAACATTTATCCAAACTAACCAAAAAGTAGAGAGAGAACATGCAAATTAACAAAATCAGAAACAGAAAGAGGTACATAACAATGGACACTGAGGAAATCCAGAAAATTTTCAGGTCACACTTTGAAAACCTGTATTCCACAAAATTAGAAAATTCAAAGGAAATGGATAAATTTCTGGATAACTATCACCAAAATTAAATCAAGAACAGATAAACAATTTAAATATTTAAATAGACGTATAAACCCTAATAAAATTGAAGCAGTCATGGAAAGCCTCCCAACCAAAAAAAAAAAAAAAAAAAAAAAAAAAAAGCCCAGGGCCAGATGGCTTTAGTGCAGAATTCTACCAGAAATCCAAGGAAGAGCTATTATCGATACTCCTCAAATTGTTCCACACAGTAGAAACAGAAAGTTCATTATCAAACTCTTTTTATGAGGCCACAATCATCTTGGTACCCAAGACACAACTAAGAAAGAAAACTACAGAACAATATTCCTCATGAACATTGATGAAAAATAATCAATAAAATACTGGGAAACTGAATCCAAGAACACATCAGAGAATCCACCATAACCAAGTACGGCTCACTCTGATTGCAGGGATGGTTCAACATATGAGAATAAATCATCATGATCCACCATATAAACAAACATGAAAAGAAAACCACATGATCATCTTCCTAGATTGTGAAAAAGCCTTCAACAAAATTCAACACCCTTTCATGATACAAGTCTTGGACAGATCAGGGATAACAGGTACGTACTTAATCATAATAAAAGCAATACACAGTAAACCAACAGCCAACATCAAACTGAATGGATAGAAGCTTAAGGTGATTCCTCTAAAATCAGGAACTAGACAAGGCTGCCCTCTCTCTCCATATCTCTTCAATATTGTACTTGAAGTTCTAGCTAAAGCTATAAGACAACAAAAAGGAGATGAAAGGGATCAAAATTGGAAAGGAAGAAGTCAAACTGTCTCTATTTGCAGATGATATGATAGTTTACATAAGCGACCCAATAAACTCTACCAGGGAACTCCTACAGCTGATAAACACCTTCAGCAAACTATCAGGATACAAGATAACTAAAAAAAAAAAAAATCAGTAGCCCTACATATTTCAGACGACAAAGAGACAGAGAAAGAAATCAGAGAAACATCACCCTTTACAATAGCCACAAACAACATAAAGTATCTTGGTGTGACACTTACAAAACAAGTGAAAGACATATATAGCAAGAACTTTGTGACTTTAAAGAAAGAAATTAAAGAAGATACCAGAAAGTGGGAAGATCTCCCATGCTCTTCGATAGGTAGGATAAACAGTAAAAATGGGAATCTTGCCAAAAGCAATCTACAGATTTAATGCATTCCCCATGAAAATCCCAGCACAATTCTTCACTGAACTTTAAAGGATAATAATCAACTTATATGGAAATACAAAAGACCCAGGATAGGCTAAACAACCCTGCACAATAAAGGAACTTCAGGAGACATCACTATCCCTAACTTGAAGCTCTACTACAGAGCTGTAGTCCTGAAAACAGCCTGGTATTGGCACAAAAATAGACATATAGAGCAAAGGAATAGAATAGAAAAGCCTGACATTAACTCACACACCTATGAACACTTGATTTTTGACAAAACAGCTAAAAGTATACAAAGGGAGGAGGAAAGCATCTTCAACAAATAGTGCTGGCACACCTGGATGATGGTGTGTAGAAGCCTACAGATAGACCCATGTCTATCACCATGCACAAAACTCAAGTCCAAATGGATCAAAGACCTCAACATAAATCCAGCCACACTGAACCTCTTAGAAGAGAAAGTGTACTCTTGAACAAATGGGTATAGGAGATTGCTTCCTGAACAGACACTGATATTGACAATTAATAAATTGTCAAACTAAGAAGCTTCTATAAGGTAAAGGACACAGTTAACAAGACCAAATGGTAGTCCACAAACTGGGAAAATATCTTCTCAATCCAACATCTGACAGAGGGCTGATCTCAAAAATATACAAAGAACTCAAGAAGCTCATCAACAAAACACTAAATAACCCTATTAAAATGGGGTACAGAATGAATAGAGAATTCTCAATAGAGGAAATCAAAAAGGCTGAAAGACACTTAAGAAAGTGCTCAACATTCTTAGCTATCAGGGAATTGCAAATCCAAACAACTCTGAGATACCATCTTACTCCTGCCAGAATGGCTAAAATTAGAAACACCAATGACCACACAAGCTGGAGAAGATGTGGAGAAAGGGGAACACTCTGCTGCTGCTGATGGGAGTGCAAACTTGTACAACCATTTTGGAGATCAGCATGGCGGTTCCTCAGGAAAATTGGAATCAGTCTACCACAGGACCTACCAATCCCTCTCTTAGGCATATACCCAAATAATCCATATCCATGCAACAAAGACATGTGTTCAACTATGTCCTAGCACATAGCAGCTTTATTTGTAATAGCAAGAACCTGGGAGCAACCTGGATGCCCCTCAACTGAAGAATGGATAAAGATACATTTATACAATGTAATACTACTCTGGGTGGGGGTGACAAGGGAATCTTGAAAATCCTAGGCAAATGGATGGAACTTGAAGAAACCATCCTGAATGAGGTAACCCAGTTACAAAAAGGGGAACATGGTATGTACTCACTCATATATGGATTTTAGACATAGAGCAAAGGATCACCAGCCTATAATTCACACTGCCAGAGTAATTAGTATACAAGGAGGATTCTAAGAGATTCATATAAGGTTCCTACAGAAGGGGAAAGGGACTAGATCCCGTGAGCATATTGGGAGTGGATAGGGAGCTAGAAGAAAGAGAAGGGGAGAAGAGGAAAGCATGTGGGACTCGGATGAGAGAGAGAGAGAGAGAGAGAGAGAGAGAGAGAGAGAGAGAGAGAGAGAGAGAGCATACATAAAAGAGGGAGCTATTGTAAATTTGAAGTGAAAACTGAACCTAGAGGAATTTCCAGAGACCTACAAAACTGACACCAACTAACAACTTATGTAACAGTGGAAAGGCTACCATAAATGCCCTTCCCTGATAATGAGATCAAAGACTAACTCGTCTACCATCATAAAGCCCTCATCTAGCAGCTGATGGAAACAGAAGTGGACACCCACAACTAAACTTTGAGCTGAACTGGAATCTACGTGCAGAGAAGGAGGACAAGATCAGGCTACAGAAACACATAGAGACAGCTGACCTGAACAAGGAGGAGATAATGGGCACCCCCCCACCCGAATGATAGCTGGGAATCCGCATTGAACTGACTCAGACTCCCTGAACATGGGTCTCATTTAGAAGGGCTTGGAAGTCTAAGAAACCTCAGACAGTGGAACCAGTATATATTCCTGGTGCACAAAAGGACTTTGGGATCACATTCCCCATGGGTGGATACTCCCTTAACCTAGAAGAAGGAGAGAAGGCCTAGTCCCTACTCAAAATGACTTAACAGATTAGATGACCCCCTTGAAGGCATCACCCTACATGTAAAGTGTGGTTGGTTGGGTTGGGAACATGGTCGGGGGGGGGGCATGGGAGGGTGGGAGAGAGGGAAAGAGTTAGGGAGGGAAGGAGATGGAACTGGGATCGATATGTAAAATAAAAAGGAAACACTAGAACTTACATGGAATTGTCTTCTGAGGAAACATAAGTTTTCATTCCAGCTCCTTAGTAAATGTCAATCCCGCCTGGCTTAAGTAGGTTAGGAATTAGTAGGTATCAGTTCCAGACTTTCTCCCACTTCTTACCTTTCAGGCTTGTTTTCTATTCATACCCTTTGTTATTGTTAACCTCATGTTTTCTCCTTTATTTGCAATTTTAAATATTCAAACCAAACCAGATTTCAGATATAAGGTATTGACATTAAAACGAGCAACAGAAGTCAGAAGTTTTAAGAATACCCCTATCTTCTCTTGATACTTGTTAATTCCTTTTATTTATCTGTTCATAAGAAATATAGTCCTTCATATGTTCCTTACATGAATCACAGTAACAGAGGACAGAAGTAAAGATATATGACAGGTATTAATGGCTTTTTCCTAAATAAAAAAAAAATTACAGTGTACTTCCACCAATTTTTCACAAAAAATTCAATTTCCCCAGTGTTAAATGATATGCAAACAAAAAAAAACCATGTTTGATCATATCTTTAACATTAATTTTAATGTGCTAAATTTTATTATTAATGTCCATCCCAGTAGTGATTTGACAATGGTAAAAATCATTAAGAAACACATTCTTTCATCACTAACATCTTTTGTCTCAGAATGTAGAATTGGATTCTTCATATAATGTTTTGGTAAATGATGTTGTAGACAATTTCATCTGATAAAGACCAGTATAACTGTGATGAGTATTTTCTTAAACAAGATTTGAACTCAATGAAAATGATATTTGTAGGTATTTAAGTTCAGGCACCAGTTCATTCAATAACAGGGACATCAAAGAAGAAAACCAATTTCTCTTTCATTACTACAAGATGATTCAGTGGCTCAAAAATCCTTATGCTTAGGGGCTGTAATTCTCCAAATGCTTCCTAGTTGGTGCTTATGAGTTCACAACTAAAAAGGCCAATTCCCAGGTTGGTGAACATATTCTAATTATATAAGCAGTGCAAATTAGCATATCACTGGAGTCTGCTCAAGGTGACAGTTAACACAAATCAGAAAAGTTTGGGCTTGTAACTGCCATAGTTTGCTTAAGATGGAAATGAGATTTTCAAATTGCTGACGAGCTTAATATTAGACAAATGTTTAGGGACAACAGTCAATTTCAGTATCTTGCTTCTTGTCTTTCCTGTTTTTTATTGGCTTATTTAACTCACTTTGAAATTTGTCTCTTGAGAGCAGTCCTATAATCATGCTGATCTGAGGTAGAAGCAGAAATGGGAGAAACATAAGAACAGAAGAAACTGCTGCAACATATTAGAGAGATCTTGCCAATTTCTTTATTTTTCTTGAAAACACTGCAAAGTGGAAAGAGTTTCAAGATGAACCTCAGTTAAAATAGATAACCACTGTTTTGAAAGTTATCATCTTATGAATTCATTGATTGGATACTGTACTTAGACCATCAATAGAACTCAAATTATTTTCTCAGAACTAACTTGGAAAACAAAAGCTGATCCATTCTGCACTTTTTGCCTAAATTAAGTAAGTGAACTATTTCACTTCTAATGACTCTCACAATCTATTTGTATAAAATAAAACATACACATTTGTGTAATTATTAGCCTCCATCTTTTGGAACTTAGGAAGATTATATAAAAGAGAATATACGTTTATATAAATTGATAATTATAACATCTTACCTTTAAAATGTGAGTTGACAAACAATACAATCAGAAGTTTTTTTTGCAGGAATATAAACATTTTCTGTTTATATTTAAAAGTAGCACACCCAGTGGCCACTCTCCTAGAGATTCATGAATTCTATGTCACAATTAAAAGTTCCTGTGTGTGTGTATGTGTGGATAGAGACATGGTTCAGAGGATAAGAGCACAGGCTGTTCCTCCAGAGAATCAGGGTTTGTTTGATTCCCAGCATTGCCGTGATGCCTCACAACTTCAGTTACAGTGGAAAGTGACACCCTTTATTGGCTTCCATGGATCCAGGAATGCTTGTGGTATGCAGACACACACGCAAGCAAAACATCCAAACATATAAAATAAAATAAACTGCCTTGTGAGAAGTGGCTTTGTCTTGTCTCCTAAAAGGGAAAGTTTGGTATCAAGACTTCACTTTTTAGACTTTAATGACTACTACATGACATGCAATAAATAATTATTTCATTAAACATTTATTGTTTTTCCCATTATGGGTCAAGTATTATGATGTGCCCTATTGAATGTGACAAACATATTTGCTTTCCAGTAGGATGAAACAGATAACACAAAGTCAATACTGCATAAATAATTCCATATGTTATAAATAAAAAAAAAACATAACAAAGATTTTTACCAATCCTATATCCAACAAAGGGTGGATCTCCAAAATTTACAAAGAACTCAAGAAGCTAGTCAACAAAACACCAAATAACCCTATTAAAAAATGGGGTACAGAACTGAAGAAAGAATTCTCAATAGAGGAAATCAAAAAGGCTGAAAGACACTTAAGAAAATGCTCCACATCCTTAACTATCAGGGAAATGAAAATCAAAACAACTTTGAGATACCATCTAACCCCTGCAAGAATGGCTAAAATTAGAAACACCAATGATGACTCATGTTGGAGAGGATGTGGAGAAAGGGGAACACTCCTCCCCTGCTGGTGGGAGTGCAAACTCATACAGTCTTTTTGGAGATCAGTATGGCGGTTCCTCAGGAAAATGGGAATTAGTTTACCACAGGACCTGGCAATCCCCCTCTTAGGCATATACCCAAAGGATTCACATCCATGCAACAAAGACATCTGTACAACTATGTTCATAGCAGCACTATTTGTAATAGCAAGAACCTGGAAACAACCAAGATGCCCCTCAATTGAAGAATGGTTAATGAAGATGTGGCACATCTACACAATGGAATACTACTCTGAAGAAAAAAATAATGGTATCTTGAAATTTGCAGGCAAGTGGATGGCACTTGAAGAAACCATCCTGAATGAGGTAACCCAGTCACAAAAAGAGGAACACAGTATGTTCTCACTCATATATGGATTCTAGACCTATATCAAAGGATCACCAGCCTATTATTCATACCACCAGAGGAACTAGGATACAAGGTGTATTCTAAGAGATTCTTATAAAGTCCCTCACAGAACTGGGAAGGGACAAGTCCCCCAGAGCTCAGGGGAAGTGGGGGGGGGCAGCGAATGGAGAGAGAAGTAGGAGAAAACGGGGGGAAGGAAAACATGAGCGACCAGGAAGATTGAGCCTGGTTAGGAATAGAAGACAGGAGAGAGAGAGAGAGAGAGAGAGAGAGAGAGAGAGAGAGAGAGAGAGAACATAAAAGAGGGAGCCAATATTGGTTTGAAGATAAAATTGAACACAAAGAAAGGTCTAGAGAACTACAAGACTGCTGCCAACTAACAATTTGAGCTTCCATGGAAAAGCTACCATAAATTCCCTTCCTGGAGAGTGAGATCAACAACTAACTTCTCCATGGAGCCCTCAACTAATACCTGTTGGAAACAGGAGCAAACACCCATACATAAACACTGAGTCGAAGTAGAACCTAGATGCAGATGGAGAGGACAAGACCAGGTGGCAGAAACACATAGAGATAGCTTACCTGAACAAGGAGGTGCTAACGGGTGACCAGACTGATCGCTGGGAAGCCAGCATGGGGCTGACTCAGGCCCCCCTGAATATGGGTCTCAGCCAGAAGGACTAAGCAGTCTAAGGGACCTCAGACAGTGGAGCCAGGATGTATCCCTGGTGCACAAAAGGACTTTGCGAACACATCCCCCATGTAGGGATAACTGCCTTAATCTAGAGACAGGAGAGAAACCCTAGTCCCTACTTCACAATACCTGTCAGATCTACATGACCCCAACTTGATGGCATTCCCCTACATATGGAATTGGGGTGGGGACATGGGAGGGGGAGGTGGTTAGAGTGCATGTGAGAGGGCAGAGAGGATAAGCGGGAGGGAAGGAAGGAAGGAGTAAGGGAGGAAGGGAGGGAGGGAGAGGGAACTGGGATCCACATGTAAATTAATAAATTAAATTAAAAAAAAATGCTTTGACTCCAAAATTTAAGTTCAAGGACGAGTTACTGGGGAAAAGGATTTCTAGTTGTGTTTCCACAGAAAATGAAAAGATGTGGATTCCTTCCAGACTACAGTGGTTTGATCAAGCTGGACCACCTGAAACAGAGTACCTGGTGATCCTACATTCAAAACAGCTGGACAAAGCAGCCTTACAGACTACAGCCAGGATTTCTGATTCTTCTTCATATCCCCCATGACAGTGCCCCTTACCAGCAGGAAGTAGTTTGGAAAGAACAACGCCCAAATTCCTAAATATTGTCTATAAATGTTTGTTTTCATTTAAATGGACTTGGTTATATAAAATAAATAAAAAAAATATCAAAAAACCCAATGAAATGGGATTTAGAATGCAATAATATAAATGCTGTTTTAAAAGGTTAGTTATAGTAGGAAAAACCCTATTGCAGTTGTTACCTTGAACTGTTACCTGAGAACAAAAGGACAGTAAATATCTGTATTAGATAACTAATTGTTGTACTCTTCCCTGGGTCAGACTACTTTATTTTACTCCTAGAAACTTAGTTCCCTATAGTTTTTTCTGTAAAGTTTTTCTACCTTTGCATTTTTATTGTTTTTGTCCTTGTTTAGCTCATGTACCAAATGGTCATCCCTGAAAACATATGTATAAATAACCTTAATCAAACTCAGTAGGTTGCATTTATGTATTTAGGAATATATATGTATTTATGCATTTATGTAACAATATCTATGAAAGATTGAGGCCATGAAGTTGAAAGAGAATACAGATGGTTGTATGGGAGAGTTTGAAGGGAGGAAAGGGAAGAGGTAATGATATAAATATATTAATACTATCAAAAACAGAGAAAGTATTTTTTAAAGGAAGACAACTGTTATATATTTGTTTTTATTCATCACTGCTTTATATTTTTGCTCTTGGAATTCAACCATTCACCTTAACTATTATATATAATCATCAATTGAAATTGTCATCTTGAACCACCATAGAAACTCACCTCTGCTTTTCTCTATGAGAGTAGTTCCAGGTATGTTTAACTGAACAATGAAGGCCAACTGTGAATTTGAGTAGAAGCATCCCAGTTCAGATGTACCAGTCTGAAGAAAACAACCTGATAAACAGTCTCTATCGTTCTCTGTCTTCTGGCAGTGTGAACAATGTGACCAGCTTGCAAAACAAACTTTCTCTTCCCCAAGTCACCTTTGTCAGGTATTTTGCTATAGCAACTAAAAAAGTAACTAATATATTTGCATTTGATGGTCCGCATTAACATTTTAACTAAGATTTGTTTTTCTTCATTTGTATGTGTATGAGTCAATGTGACTATGTGCCATGTATGTGCTGGTGCCCATTGGAATACAGAAGGGGACACCAGGTCTCCTGATCTGGAATTACAGGTGGTTGTGAATATCCTTTCTTTTTTTTCAAGCAAACTTTTATTGCAACTTATAAATACTGAGTGTATAGCTGAATGAATTTTTTTCTTTTTTAAAATTTATTTTTATTTTACATATCGATCCCAGTTCCCTCTCCCTCCTTCTTACCCTATCTCTCTCCCCTTCCATGCCCTCCCCAACTCCACATGTAGGGTGATGCTATCCAGGAGGGGTCATCTAAATCTGTCAAGTCATTTGAAATAGGGACTAGGACTTCTCTCCTGTCTCCAGGTTAAGGGAGTATTCCTCCATGGGGGATGTGTCCCCAAGTCCTTTTGTGCATCAGGAACCATCCTGGTTCCACAGTCTGAGGACCCTTACACTGCTCAGTCCTTCTGGCTGAGACTCCTATTCAGGGGGCCTGAGTCATTCCCATGCTGGATTCCCAGCTATCAGTGTGGGTGCCCATTAGCTCCTCCTTTTCAGATCAGCTGATTCTGTGGGTTTCTGCAACCTAGTCTTGTCCTCTCTGCATCTGGATTGTAGTTCGAATCAGTTGTGAATGTTTCCTTCTATTTCCAACAGGTACTAGATGAGGGTTCCATGATGGTGGATAAGTTAGTTGTTGATCTCATTATCAGGGAAGGGCATTTATGGGAGCCTTTCCACTGTTGCTCAAATTGTTAGTTGGAGTCAGTCTTATAGGTCTCTAGACATTTCATTAGGTTCAGGTTTCCCTATAATGGCTCCCTTTTTTATGTTCTCTCTGTCTCTTTCTGTCTCTCTGTCTCTGTCTCTCTCTCTTTCCTTGAGTCTTCTATTCCTCCCCCTGACTCAATCTTCCTAGTCCCAAGTCATTTCCTCTCCTCCCCTTCTCTTTTTCCTACTTATGCTAGGTGCTGGGAAGATAACTCAGCCTCTTTGGAAGAACAAGTATCCTTAACCCCTGAGATATCTCTCCAAACCTGTTAACACTTGAAATAATAGTATAGTTGTGTTACTTCCCAATGAATCCTAACAAATATAAACATTTTCTTGCCTCCTCATGGAGAACATGGTTTTCTAGTTTATTATTTCAGTGATGCAACATTTACTCCTTGCTTATGTGATTTCATTGAGTACAAATATTAATTACTATTTAATTAAATAATATAACTTCGCTATAAGACAATTGGACATCTGTAACACAATCTGTTATCTGTCAACAGTCAAATAATGTACAAATTCTGCTGTTAGCCCACAAATTGCTACAATATAACATTTATATATCAAGATCAGTTACAAATAACATAACTTGTCAAAATATGTGTGAAATTGGCCACTGAACATCTCTTAGTTTACATGACCACACTCAGAAAGGGGAACAGTTGTGCAACATTTGAGACTTGCAATGACTAAACAATGTGGCCTTTTACAAAGATGGTTAATCAAAAGATATACCGGCTAAGGAAAATATAATTGTTGGACATAGAGAAATGGTTCAGATGGAGGTTGGAACTGAACAAAATATAGTATATATACTCTTGAAATTCCGAGACAACAAAAAATGGGACAGGTAATGAGATAAAATTGCAAATTTGGAAAATTGTGTTAATTCCTGAATTGAAAATGAAGCATAAAACATACATGAAATAATAGAAAATGTAGTTGGCAACGTTTTTTTCATGGTTCCTAGCATTTCTGACCTTCAGTCTATTGCAAGTAGACTATCCTGTGAGGTTATATATATGCTTTTTTCCAAGAATAAATCTATTTTTTATTTTATAAAATTAATTTTCATTTTATATACCAACCCTTGTTACCCCTCTGTCCACTTCTCCTA
This sequence comes from Phodopus roborovskii, assembly GCF_943737965.1. Classification (NCBI taxonomy): domain Eukaryota; kingdom Metazoa; phylum Chordata; class Mammalia; order Rodentia; family Cricetidae; genus Phodopus; species Phodopus roborovskii. The sequence continues at coordinate 4,729,939 of NW_026126417.1, read as the reverse complement.
CCCCACATGACTCCCACCATTCTAACCCTTTTCTCACTCCTCAGAGAGGGCAAAGGCCTTCCTTGGGGAGAAAACAAACTGGCATACCAAGTTAAGCCAGGACTGAGCTCCTCCCTGATATATCAAACCCGAGCAAGGTATCCCACCATAGGGAGTGAACTCCAAAAAGCCAGTCACATCTCTGGGACAGGTCCTGGTGCCACTGCCAAGGCCCGCCCCCTCACCAGATCAAGTCACATAATTGTCATCCACATTCAGAGGGTCTATCTAGTTCAGTCCCATGCAGGTTTCCCAGCTGTCACTCCTATTCTTTATGCAAATAACTTTGACACACACTTAGATGAAAATCGATGCCAGCAAGAAATATATGTGAATAGTGTGTGTATGGTTTATCATCACAAAGTTACTGAGTTTAATTTCTACTTACCCAACTAAATGAAGTTTTCAGGAAAAAAAAAAAACTAGAAAATTAAAGTAAGTGAAATTCGAACAAAATGAAAAGAACCTGGATATTCAAAATGGTACAAAATATTCTGTTTTAAGCTTTGTTTATGATGCCAATGCTACTTTTCTCCATATCCTTTTAAAATAACTTTATTTTTCATTTTAGAATTCAGTATGCTTATTATTAATATATTTGCTGTTTCCAAGCACCTAGTTTAATTTTATGAAGTGTGACTAGAGTAATGAGTGAAGATTATAATTGGATTTTAGGACTATACATCTGTTTGACACTTGTCCATGCAACTAAAATATATATCATTCAACAATCAAATGTATACTCCTTATTAGCTAAGAGGTCATCTGAATTGAAATTATATAAGAGATTTGTGTTATTAAAATGCCTTTTATTAGTGGGACATGGTAATGAATATCTACAATTACAACATTGAGAAACTGAGGTAGAAAGATTGGGAGTGTGAAACCATTGAGGGACACAGCAAATTCAAGGTCATATTGTGCTATACATTGAGAACTTTTGTTCATGAAAATAAACAAATAAGCCTTTTTAGAGGCTGTAATTATCTTCTTTATTATCCTTGATACAATATTTTTTTCCATTATGGATTCATTTGTCTGTGAGATTCTACATTTTTTCCCAGCAAATAAATTCGTTTGTTTCTATCAACCTTCATAAAAGCTTTGAATATGACTGTGTATTTATCTTTGCATGACATTGTTCTTAGTAAGTTTCTTTTCAGAAAGTCTTAAAAATGAAATCTTCCATCACCAAAAATATCCTTTGTGTGTGCCAGGGTGTGATAGTTCTGCTATTATGCTGTTGTTGAATGTGTTTCTTGTCTCAATCACACCCATCTTGTCTCAGAGCTTCTTGATTTAAACATTAAAGTATAAAAGTGTTTAAGCATAAACATCATTCTTGTTTTTACCTTCTCTCCCACTTTCATTTCTATTGCTGTGATAACATAACTGGAGAAAGAACAACTTCAATCAAAGGGGCCAATTTAGCTCACAATTCCGAGTTGCAGTCCAGTATAGCAGGGACATAAGGTATCAGGAGCTTATATGCACTAACACATTCACAGTCAAGAGTAGAAAGAAATGAGTGCACGCAATGCTTAATACTCAGTTCATCTTTTCCACATATTGTTCAGGACCCAAACTCAAGAAGTGGTGTGAACCACGGGGGCCTGAGTCTTTCCACATCAATTAATGTAATGAAGAATATACTAACAGGCATGCCTATAGACCAACTTTATGAAGATAATCCTTCACTAACACTTGTTACTCAAGTGATTCCAGACATTAAGTTTACAATGAAAACCATCATATTCATAGGTTAAATAAGATTGTTTCTAATTAAATAAAAATTATTAAACATAATTTATGAATAGGTCTATGTTTAGTTTCCTATCCTGGACCCTAATTCTATTCATTCGAATTCTGACAAAATTAAAAACAATTATAATACCTAAAATTTTGACTATATTTTACTTCAGTATACTTGACCTCATAGAACATAGACATAAAATACTGATATCTCATAATTTTTATTTTTAAAATATTTTTGGCAGTACTAATTTAGTCATTATTCAAGCTAATAATATTCAAACATATATGACATATTAAATATTAAGAACTTACTTTTTGTGGATGAATAATTTCTGGGCACTTGCATTCACAGAAACAAAAAGTGTATGAATAGAAATAGTTGCATATAAGCTTAGGAAACAAGAATTAATTTTTGCCATAATCAAATTTAGGCTATAATCATATGAGACACTCTAATAAAATTGTAGTTATATGTTGCATTATTATAGGGATATCTATTGTTAGGTAATTGTATCATTTTAGGAACATCAGAGTGTATTTGCTCAGAATAAGATGATGATACCACTTCCAGACAATCCCAGGGGATAACCTTTATGTATTCAATCTATCATTAAGCAAAATACTGCTATGCAATTCATGACAGAAAATCATCAAAATTTAAAATGGTTATTCTTTATCTATAACAATTTTAATCTGTTCTTTCCTAATGTCCAGGCTCTTTAATGCAGTAATAGTCAGAATTCTTGAAATAACATGTATCCTCAATAGCTTACCACATATTCTAAATGTGGGTCTTTTAATTATAAGGTCTACCTAGAATGAGAATCACCACTCCTTGCCACAGTCATTGAAAAATTCTAATACTGAAACTATTCTAACAACAATACCTGATACCTATAACCACAAATAATATGTAATGATTAAATTTATTTTTGCCACACACACATATAAAGTGAGAAAGAATAGTTTTTATTTAAATAAATTGGTATTTTGTTTGTGTGGTTGGTTTGTTGTACTCTATGTAGTTTTGAAGCCTGCCCTGGAACTCACTCTGTAGACCAGCCTGGCCTTGAACTCACAGAGTCTCTGCCTCCCAAATGCTGGGAGTAAAGGCATGCACCACCACTGCCAGGAGGGAATTCTTACTCAAATAAAATAACGTATTCCTGTATTTAGAAATAGAGAAAATCCCAATAGTAATATTCATTCATAGATGTTCTATAACCACCAATGGTAACTATACAATGTTATATGTATCTGTGGGATCCTGTCAATGAAAATGTATTTATATAAATGCATGAATACATGTGTGTTTATAAATCTCTAGAATCTGAGAAATAATAGTGTGGATAAAATTGAAACTTCTAGTTAACAATAATCAATTTATAATTGGTTTCATGTCATATTTGATTTTTTTGTATTATCCACACAAGTCTATAGTAAATATATACCAATTTTTGTATTCATGGAAACATGTTTGTAAATACAGTTTATGAGTATAAATTTTGAAGTCAATGTGGCCGTTCTATGTAAAACTGACTGAGTGAAACACTATCTTCCATTTTCCTTCTTTATTATTATGTCTGGCAACAGTTACTATTATTTGATGCAATGTGTATTTTCTTTAATCTTGTCCTTTTCTCTAACATATAGAATAGTAAGGCCTAGAAAAATCATAATTCTGTCTGTTTTGTTCATAACTGTATTTAGAACACTTACACACACACACACACACACACACACACACACACACACACACAAACACACTCTCAACAACAAGCAAACAAAAAAGCCATAAAATTCTTCTTCAATCTTCTTCAGTAAAATGTTACTGAAATAGAGTAAAAATAACCTTTCCATGAAGATTCTATCTTTGATGAAATGGAAAATACATCTTCTAAATATGCATGAAGGTGTGTATTGACTTCCATAGAAGGAAAATTACTTCCTGTATTTCATATCTCTTGGTCTTTATCCATCATGAAGAACACAAAAATGCTAATACATTGTGTTGAAGATATTCAATGATTACTAGTACATAATGGTATTTTAATTTTTGTTAAAGAAGAGATTTAATCCTAACATCAAGGGTGCAGCTTGACTACATAGAATGAAAAGGCGAAAACTCATCCTCCTAATTTCACTTTATCTTTTGGAAATCAGCAGTATACAAGAAAGACACATGCTGTTGCTAACTAATTGAAATGCTTTGAGGATCCAAAGCTAACTCCCACAGACTGACTCAGCATTGAACCCAACTAGGGACACATTCCACCAGTAAACAAATGAATGCTCAGTGTCTTTTGAAGCAACAATGGATGGTGTCATCTTACTTGCAGCATTACAGTAATTAAAAGAAAATAAATCTAAGTGTGGCAAGTATGTGTTAAGAATTTAATTTGTGTTGGTGACAGTGGCTTAATCCCAGCACTTGGGAGGAAGAAGTAAGAGGGTATCTGTGAGTTCAAGGCCAGCATGGTTGGTCTATAGGGAAAGTTCCAGGAGATTCATAGCTACACAGAGAAACCCTGTCTCACATCTCCCTCCCCAAATTTAATTTGTAAGATATTCTTAAGTAAAACATCAGCCATACTTGAAAATAAGAGTTTAGCTGTAGTATTTTGCAAAGGTCCCCATCTGCAAAAAGAAGGTCTTTGACAAGGGATGAGAGCTACACTGATCTGTGGATATAAGTATATGCCTGTGGGTCTAAAAATGTATATTTGGAGTTCAGTTTGAAGTTATATTGGCTTAGGAAAATGACAGTAGTAGGTTTTCCTCTGAATCCTATGTATGACATCATTAGCTATGTAGGTTGCTGGGTTTTTACAGTAGTAGGCATGAATTTTTCTCATTTTGAGAGGTCTTAAGCCCAATTAGATAACTATTGCTTTCTCCCAAGGTATAAGTGTCACTATTTTAGCTTTGGCGATATCTTGCTGTGCTGGCGATTGCTGTGATCCATAGACTTTACAGTTGTGTATGACTATTGATATGATCCATAGATTTTACAGTTGTGTAAGACTATTGATTACTTTCATCTTTGACAATTTGTAAAGTATCTTCAGACACTGACAGCTAGTCCAGCCAATAACAACTCCAAGTGAAATACCAGCATGGGTAAAGGAAATCTCATTTGGCCCTACTTTACATGAAGAGCAACTGTCATTGAATGGCTCTTTACAGAAAGAAAATTGGTTTTCTCCAAAGGTGAGCCTTCTAGATAGGTTGTCCAACACTAAGTTGTCAGCTCTAAATACACACAAATATGACTTAGCACTTATAACTAAATATGAGGTCATGAACTTGAAAGGGGGTACAGGAGGCTTGGAGGTGGGGAGAAGAGATAAAAATGAAGTAAACACAGTACACATATACAAATTCACAAAAAAATTGAATTTAAACAATGTTAAACAATGCAAAGTTGGTGTATATTTGTGGTGCCTGTAGAAGGGAAAGACAGTAAAGTTAAAAACAAGATGAAAGAAACAAAAAAGAAAGGAAGGAGGGAGAGAGACAGAAAGAAACACACACAGAGAAATATTCAAAAACTATTAAGAGGTATTAAAGGTAAAGAAAAAAGACTAAAGCATTGGTATTTGACATAAAAAAAAAAACAATAAGTTATTTTCTCTAGATTTGGATCTCTCAGATTGAAGTGAAGGAATTTAAGAGGCAATGCCAGGGAAGACATGGGTATGAAGGCTAGGGAATGAAGTTTGAGGAAGAGTAAGAAAAAGAAGATGGGGAGAGGGAGGGTTTCATAGAGACAGCATTCAGTCTGAGTTTTCATAAAGATGGCATTCATAGAGACGGGATAGCCCCTTTGGTCTGAGGATTCAGTAAAGGTATGAGGTCTCTCTAGTGGCTGGCGCCTTTAGTTCTTTGACCTTTCAGTATTTACCCTGATATCTGACTCTGGGTTTTGTTTTGTCTTTTTGTTGTTGTTGTTTTGTTTTAATCAAGACCTATTAAAACTTGTGCTACAGGACGATGGAGATAAAAATGAAAATAAGAAAATATGAATGAGCTGAAGGAGGAAGAATTGTGGGAGCCAAAGTGGTCAAGGACACAAGGAGAACACGGCCCACAGACATTAACTATGTGATCTCATAGGAGCTCACTGAGACTGAAGGAATAATCAGGGGGCTTGCATGGGTATGTGCTATATCCCCTGCATATATGTTATGATTGTTAGCTTGGTTTTCTTGTGGGGGTCTTCTAACAGTGGGGATGGAGTTGCTTCTGACTCTTGTTCTTGTTCTTGGGATCCTTTTCTTCCTACTAGATTGTCTCATCCTTGATGTGAAGATTTGTACCATATATTGTTAGGCCATGTTCAGTTGATATCATTGAGAGGCCTGTTCTTTTCTGAAGGGAAATGGAGAATTTGGGGGAGAAGGGAAGTAGGGGGATTGGGAATATTGGAGGGAGGGGAAATTACTCTCTGGATGTAATAAAAATTATATATATATATATATATATTCATTCTTCAAATGTTTGAATAGATCTTTTGACTTTGAAACATTTCCAAATGAGTTTAATTTGGAACTATTTACTAGATTCCATTGTATAATTGGAGTAATTTGAACTACTTCTGCTTTTTTTTTGTTGTCTTATTTCTGTCACTACATGTGTTTATCTTCCCCAATATTCTGTGTTCACATATATACCTACATGACTAAATTCTACTGATTGAGAGCCAAATATATCTCACTTGGAATAGACAAATAAATGAGAACATTTTTTGCTGGTAAAGTGTTCTGTTACTTTTTGATAGATACAAAACCACCCATATTATGATTGTAAAACCATCACACTCTTGTTTTTTGTTTTTATAGACAGGGTTTCTCTGTGGCTTTGGATACAAATATGGTACAAACTTACAAAGGAGCAAGCAGTAAGTGGGAAGAATAATATGCAACTCCATCAAATATATGAATCAGATGCTGAGGATGCTTAAAAAATTAGTGGTGAAGCTACCATCAGACATGTTTTTTGAGATGAGAGACGAAAGAGTCATTAAAAATTATAATAGATTTACAAATCTACTACTAGAGCAAATACAACCAAATGCATGGATTAATTAATTGGGTTGCTGTTTTAATAACTACGACAACTTCAACAAAACAAACATAATATCCTCACCTAGAATATAAAAAAAATTAAAATAAAAAATAAAGATTGCAGTTTACTGATAGTTTGTGAGGGATATCCTTTCTCCTACCTGGGACATAGACAATGTTCTTGGAGTAATATTTTTAAAATATGAGCTTGTATATAATAATAACAACAAGAAACTTTATACCTGGCACACATGACAGAGAAGCATAAACAACAGTTCAACAATCTTTATAATTACACCATCAATCATATTGCAAAATGCATTGAGAATACATTTCTGTATTGAATGCAATGATGTTTTATTAAAAATATTACAATAAAGAATTAGTTGACTCAATGCAGTTCCGATATTGTTCACAGCTACAGTTTAGGAGGAAGCTTGAAACAGTAAAATGTCATCATGTCCTTGAAATGAAAACTATCTTTAATATTCTCTTAGAGTTCTCTTTAAATGCAAAATCTTTACAAAAGCATCCAGGTGCCTTTATCCCCTCCATGAGACACTGGGATTTTTAATGATTAGTCCTTCAGAACTCGTATATGTCTTGTTCCCAAAAATAGTCTTATAATTTGATCCCAGTCAGTATAATGTGATCATTATTAAAACAGTTCTTAAACTTAGCCTGTCTTTTACCTGCTTCTAGCAAACAGGTTTATAAAAGTACTCTTGTATTTTGAGTGTAGATCTAGGATAACAATTAGTTGTGAAGTTGAATTTTCAGAAATAGTTGAGGTCAATCACTGAACATGCTACCATTTCTGATAGAAATGTCCTCACAGCAAGAGAGATGCCAAAGGTGTCATAGCCATATCATCAACATAAAGAGAGAAGATGTGTCAAACACATATGTATTGTTAGTTCACCTACCCAAATATTAGGCTAAAATAGGAATGAAAAAATAAAAATATAAAATTATGCTAACAAAGCAAGGTTGTAGGAAGATTTTTAAGAATACAAGAAGGCAAATTTATCAACTGGAAATTAACTACAAAATCATGCTATTACAGTTTTAAGTAAGAGGAAGCAATTTTCACTTAGAATTGTTTTAATCTTGTTTTTGAGATGGTATTTATTTATTTGTTTTTAAGTACATTTTTTACTTTTGAAAATTTCATACATGAATGACTTTTACATTTACACTATTTCTACCCCTCTCATTCCCTCCTCCAACAACCCCATATCTGCCCAACTTCCTCCCAAATACATGACCTTTCTTATTTTTCTTTTTATTTTTTTCTCGTTTTGAAAATAAGTTTACTGTTTCATCTCCATAGTCTTCGCATAGTTCCTCCTCTCGCCTCCCATCCCATCTGGATCCACCCTCTTTCTGTCTCTCATTAGATCGTGAACAGGCTTTTTAGGCATAATGATAAAATAAAACATAATAATAATATAAAGCAAAAATTAACACATAACAACTGGAAAAAACTAACAAACAGAAAGAAAATAGCTAAGAGAGGGCAGAAAAGACAGTGATGCACTTGTTTGCATACTTTTTAAACCATAAAAACAATGAACTGGAAGCCATAATATATATATGCAAGGGGCCTGTAGGTTAAAAAAGAGAGAAGAAAAACATAAAATAAAATTGAAAATACGATAAAACTTAAAAATTAACCAAACATAATAAAAGGAAGGTTGCTAACATGACATCAGAGGACAAGGAACCTTCAAAGATGCCAACGTATTTGTTGTCTGTTGGCCATCTGTTGCATGCAGCCTATCCTTAATAACAGTTATTTTCCCCAGGAAGACTCTCTTCGAGGAAACTGAAGCTTCATTTGCAAGTGCTTAATATTTGGAAATTGTGTCTGGGTTAGTGATAGGGACCTATGTCCACTTCTTTCAGTTCTTGAACCCTATCTGTGTAGACCTGACAAATTATCAAATGTGTAATCAAGAGGAAAAAAATGACTCTTTTTTTTTTTGTTTTTGCAAATTCTATAAAAAAAAATCTCTTTAACTTTCAGGAAACTACTGGAGAATGTGTATCTGTAAAATAATGGAAATAATTAAGAAAATAAAGCACCCAGATCAAGAGTCACATATCCATTCTCCTACTACAGGCGTATGAATTCTCTTGAGTTTTGCCGACTCTGGATAAAAATTTTATAAACTTTACAAAAGGAGAAAATAGTTAAAAAGTAATTATTTTTAATCATTTTAAACTTCCAAACAAATTATGAAAGAGTAACAATGAATAGAACATAAAGGAATAAGTATGAGCTATTTCTCAGGAAAAGAAATATACCGAAAATGAAATTAGCCTAAGTATCAATTAGATTAAGTATGAATCTATTAAAAGAAAAATAAACACCTTGGGTGCCAAGATGAAGCTGAATATCTCCTTCCCAACCATCGGCTGTCAGAAGCTCATCAAAGTGGATGATGAACGCAAGTTTCGTACATTCTATGAGAAGCAGATGGCCACAGAAGTAGCTGCTGATGCTCTGGGTGAAGAGTGGAAGGGTTACGTGGTCCACATCAGTGGTGGGAATGATAAACAAAGTTTTCCCATAAAGCAAGGTGTTCTGACCCATGGCAGAGTGTGTCTGCTGTTGAGTAAGGGGCATTCTTGTTATAGACCAAAGAGAAGTGGAGAGAGAAAGCACAAGTCTGTTCAAGGATGCATCGTGGATGCCAATCTCAGCATTCTCAACTTGATCATAGTAAAAAAAAAAAAAAAAAAAAAAAGGAGAGAAGGATATTCCTGGACTGACAGATACTACTGTTCCTTGTTTTTTGGGACCTAAAAGAACTAGCAGAATCCAAAACCTTTTTAATCTCTCTAAAGAAGATGATGTCCGCCAATATGTCATGAGAAAGCCTTTAAACAAAGAAGGTAAGAAGCCAGGACCAAAGTGCCCAAGATTCAGTGTCTTGTTACTCCATGTGTCTTTCAACACAAATGCCATCGTTTTGCTCTGAAGAAACAATGTACAAAGAAAAACAAGGAGGAGGCTGCAGAATATGCTAAACTTTTGGCCAAGAGAATGAAGGAAGCCAAAGAGAAGAGCCAGAAACATAGGCTGTCCTCGCTGGGAGCTTCTACTTCTAAGTCTGAGTCCAGTCAAAAATAAGTCTTTAAGGGTAACAAATAAATAATCATACATTGAAAAAAAAAGCATGACACACTGACTAGTCAAAATGATGCTGATAAAATATATAAATGATCCACAGTATAAGGGTATGAAATTTTCAAAGAATTAATAATATTCTTTTTAAAAAGCTAGACTTCAAGAGGTTGTGTAAGAAATAATATAAATTTAACAAATAAATTTCAACATGCAGGAGGGATTCAGATCAGGCAGGCAATAGTGACTATTTTCAACTTTGTCATTATTCTGTCTTTTCAGCCTTATATGGTGTGGTTTCACATATCCCCAAGATAGTTTCATAGTCACTTTCCGGCTCTGGTTGAACTTGAACTCCTGATTTTCCTTCCTCACTTACCAAGTATTAGGACTATAGGTGGGTGAGAGATTCTCTAACTACAAGACTATTTTAAGGTGTGATTGAAACTTTGAAGGATATCTGTATTAATGTATACAGTTTGACAACATGAGGTATTTGTGTTTAAGCATAAACCTGGGAAACCAATCATCATCACTCAATGTTGTAAAACACTCATCATTTACAAACACTGATCCTGTCTCTAGCCTTAATAGCAAGAGTAGTTAACATAGGTTCTACACTCTTAGCAACTTTAAAAATTCTAAAACATATTACTAATTACTTTTTTAATTTAAATTTGAAACAAGGTTATTTTACATGTCAATCCCAGTTCCCCCACTCTCCTATCCTTCCCTGTCCCCCTCCTCATCAACCCCATCCTATATCATTTCTGCTCCCTAGGGAGGGTGATGCTGTCCATGGGGAGTCTTCAAAGTCTTTCATATCATTTGAAGCAGGGCCTAGGCCCTCCCCCATGTGTCTAGGCTGAGAGAGTATACCTCTATGTGGAATAGGCTCCCAAAGTCCATTCCTATACTAGGGATAAATACTGATCCATTACTAGAGGCCCCATAGACTGCCCAGTTCTCCTAACACCACATTCAGAGGATCTGTGTCGGTCCTATGTTGGTTTTCCAGCTATCATACTGGTATGCATGAGTTCCTCCTTGTTCAGGACAGCTGATTCTGTGGGCTTCTCCAGCCTGGTCTTGACTCCTTTGCTCATCACTCCTCCTTAATTAATAATAATTAATTAAAATTTAATAATAGTTTATAAGATTTAAAATGCATTCATTTTAGTTTTTTAAATGTTTCCTGAAAAATCAGTAGCTATATTCTTAGTCATGACACCTAGTTACCACAGTTTTTCACAAGTATTTACATGTATTGAATCATTTAATTTCAACAAAAATTCCTTATGCTCAAAATAAAAAGAGAGCTAAGTAATATATTTTAAAGAGTTCTAGATTCCATCATCCTTATAAATAAAAACATAATAAAAGTTGAATATATAATAGGTGTTGGGGAATGCTTTAAACTTTGAGAATTGGGATAATTTCTATATTATTGAAACATTTTTTGAATTGACAACTGTAAGATGCTGTAAAAGGTCCAGCCTTGTCCCCACACCTGAGAACCTGAGTATAGTTCTGAGAGACACATGGTGAAAGGAATGAATGGACCTCTGCTGGTCTTCATCTGACATCCACATATGCACTCTACCAATCCTACACCCAAATAGGTAAATATAATTTAAGTGTTTAAGCAAAAAAAAAAAAAAAAAAAAAAAAAAAAAAAGAGTAAAGAAGGAAATATCTACATCATCTAATATATATCAGGTAAAGAAATATGGAATAAAATGGAATAAAAATTAAAATATATACCTCACTGAACACCAAACCAGCCAAACATGAAAGATGAAGGAGGTAATAAAAACATAAAGTCAAAGCTGAGTAAAAATAAAATGAAAAGAAAGGCACATATTTTCAATTTTGACAAACAATTGATATATTCACAAATCTCTTCGCTTAACTGTGTAAGAATAAAAGTTTAAGAAAAATAGGTAAATGGCTGCCTAAGGTTACATGAGTACCAAGGAATTGAGAGGATAAATTTTCAATTCTCAGCTCAAAGCTATAAATAATAGAGTTATAGAAACAGTCCCAGAAACTCAGTTCCTGACCCAAAGGGGTTCAGGAGAATACTCCCAGCTAGTTCTCAGTCCCACCTTCAGTCCAACTTTATGGTAGATGATTGGCCCAACCCCATTGGTCAGTTGAGGGGCAGGCTTTATTACTGCTTCAATCTCCTTTCTTGTTACAGATCTGTTTGAGTTGTTTATATTCCCATGACTTAATTTTAGAAGGTCATGTGTGACTATGAATTTATCTAATTCTTCTAAAATTAAATATTTGTGTTAATATTCTAAGTATAGCACAGTTTATTTGCATGGTATTAAATGAATGTATACAACTTAACATATTTTGATTTTATAAAATTTGCTATTAAATAAATAAAAACTCATTTGAAATAATTTAAAAATCAACACTTGAATAATTATTAATTTGCCATATTGTCTCTGAAATTTACTTCCTTGTAAGCATTTCTGTTTGGGTGTTAAAAATACAAAGTCCTAGTCTTTTTCCATGAAATTTAAATTCATTGGACTACAAAGCTTCATAATTTTCATTGAATTCTAAATAATCCTTGAATATTGAAAATTAAGAATTTTAGATCATATAGATCTAGATGAATGAACAAAAGTAGATAAATTACCAAGATATCAGGAAGGGATGAACAGATGAACTCTTTCAATCTGTATGTCTGCCTGAAAAAATTCTGCCAGAAGTATTCGTGTTGAGGCCAACCATAACATATATATATGCATGTATGTATGTATGTATATGCATATGTACATATATATAATATATATATAATGAGTAACATATGTGCTAAGTTTTTGTCAACCAATTAACTTGTTAGAAACTCTTAAGTATGCACAATTAATACATGACATTTCAGAAAAATTATTTGAGACACATGTTTCCCATGCTTATCCACATTTATCCACAAAGAAGACCTCTGATTCTTGGGCTAATACTTCTTAGTTGTGAAGATGGGAGACACATGTTCTACTGCATTTTGTAGTAGATCCAAGCTTCATGCATATATAGGTGTTGGATCAATGTTACAATTTAAAGTAGTTTCTATTTTATTATAATTTAGGAGGAAAGACAATAGCTGATGAGACAGCAAGGTTGATTGTACTGATGTGCTGCCAAGTTTAGAAAATAATTTCACACTTCTGTGGTTCCTGATGAAGTATAGCAAGAACATAAGATTTGGCTCTCAGTGCCCAGCTACTTTTGTTTTAAGCACAAAGTGACTGAGCCCAGAAAGCACAATGGTCCATTAGAAACATGATTAAGCTTGTATATGGTAAAATTCTTCCTGAAACTGTGCTATAATTCATAAGGAAAGCAGGTAGAGCAAGGAAATTAGCTACTGACAGGTATGTTGGAAATCAATGGAACTCATGTGCTTCACAGTTATTCAAAGGCTGTATAAAAACTAGAGTCATTTAAGTAGTTAGATACATGGATTCTTAAATCATGCAGAAATCAGTTCCAAACCCAATTCTACATCCCACTAATGGGCAATGATAGGGCTAGAAATGCCACCTCATGTAGAGTTTCCCATCATCGGTGAAGCTTCCTGTCCAGTCCCATACACATCCACCCATGTAGGCCAGTTTTCCAAACTCCATAATTTACTATAAACACAGGGACTCATTCTTGTATCAGCTTCCAGCCCTGAGGCTCCATTCTTCAAGACTTGCCAATGACAGGAGACATGTTGCATCTACTCCAACTGACTTCATAATTGGAGGAAAAGTGTACAAAAACCCCAGTCAAACATAGAAAGACACCAACTACTAATTTAATTTTGGCTCACTGGCTTGGGAATTATCTGGAAGTCATGATGAATATACAGAATCAACTAAACCTCCAAAGAAGGAAAAGAAGAATGGACATTCTTCCAGTTGCTTCAACATCTAATAGCTTCTGTGATGTATTGTTATATGACACCAACACCAAAGCTGTATCAACCAGTTAATAATAACCAGTATGGCTGGCTACCTATTAAAATCTCAGAAGTTAAAGTTGCTATTTTTAAATGGACTAGATCCATTTCCCAGAAATTATGAAAATAAGAATTCCCAGGGCAGTGCTGGTTTTGTTTAACTGCAGTTTTCTTTTATATATTCTGCTAGTCTTGAGAGGCTGAGGCAAGATTGTAAAGCAGCTGAAGGTTTTGAAGTGGGTTGACTCCCAACACTGTAGGAAGGATATTTGACTGAATTTGGTCCAGATTCACCAGTTATACCAGCAGATGGAGATCTGTCCTGTGAACCTTCATCAACAGGGATTCTGCTGTTCCAATGGCACTTGACTAAAGATACTGTCTTATTGCTGTCTCTCTTAGGATTCCTCAAGGTTTCTAGGTCTAGGCCATTAGGAATGGAGACATACTGAGAGGTTCAAGAGTCATTAGGTTGTTTCCAGTCACTTACTACTATAACCAACATAGAAGACAATGGGATGTGAGGAGTTTTCTGAATCAAGATGGTTTCACATTGGAATCTGGGACTATATAGGAGGGCATTAGCCTCTGGTCAGCTTGGATTGGAGTTTTTCAGCAGGATGTGCTAAGGTACAGGCTGGTGATACCAGGCAGTCCTGTTCTAAAGAATATAGAGGTATTATGCTTGGGAGCATACAGCCATTCTCTTATCACAGCTAGTGCATAACAAAGTAATATTCCTGGGTGCCTCTAATAGAGACCAAAGTAATTGCTGTACCTAGTATATCAATATTCCAAGGTAGAGATGGTTTAGTCTGACCCCTAACAATTGCCATACTTATTTTTTTTTCAAATATTGGTAAAATTCTTTATTGCTGGCTTCAGGTTCCATGTTTCTAAGACTTAAGTTTTTGTTACAACATCAAGATATTTTAGATATTTTGCTCTAATGTTTTTTGTTTGTTTTTGAAATCTATGTTGACTTGGATTTGAGTTATGTCTGTGGCAATTGGTATGATCTATTTGCATTTTCTACATGTTGACATGCAGTTATATATGTTGATGTTGCTTTCTTTTTTATCCATTGTATAGTTTTGACTTCTTTGTCAAAAAATAGGTATTCATGAGTGTATGGATTAATTTGCATCTTCAATTCAATTTCATTGGTCCGTGAGTCTGTTTTAATCAAATTGAAGAGAACACACTGGAACAGGAGACTACGTCCTAAATATAATACCAGAAGCACTGATACTGAGAGCAAAAATGAATAAATGGGATCCCCTGTAAGTGAGAAGCTTTTGTAAGGAAAAGGACATGGTTAATAAGACAAAACGGCAGCCTACATAATTGGAAAATATCTTCCCCAGCCCACTGACAAAGGAATGATCCCAAAAATGTATAAAGAATTCAAGTAACCAGGCATCAAAATACCAAAAAATCCAAATAAAAAATGGGGTACAGGCCTAAAGAGAGAATTCTAAACAGAAGAATATCAAATGGCCTAAAGACATTTGAGCAATTGCTCAATATCCTTAGTCATCAGGGAAACACAACTCAAAACAACTCTGAGATGTCATCTTACACTTGTGAGAATGCCTAAGATCAAAAACACTGATGACAGACATGGTGGAGTGGACGTGGAATAAAGGGAACACTCCTTTACTCCTGGTGGGAGTGAAAACTTGTAAAGTCATTTGGAAGTAAGTTTGGCAGTTTCTTAGAAAATTGTGAATCAATCTACCATAAGACCCAGCATTACCACTCTGGGGAATATACCCAAAGGATGTTCAATCATGCTACAAGGACACTTGCTCAACTATGTTCATCTCAGCATTATCCATAAAAGCTAGAACCTGCAAACAACCTAGATGCCTTTCAACCAAAAAACAAAAACAAAAAACCCAAAACAACAACAACAAAAAAAGTGGGTAAAGAAATTGTGGTACACTAACATAACAGAGTATTACTCAGCTGTAAAAAATAATGACATGACATTAGCAGGCAAATGGATGGAACTAGAAAAACATCATCCTAAGTGAGGTAACCCAGACCCAGAAAGACAAAGGTGGTATGTATTTACTCAAATGTAAAGCAAAGGATAATCAGACTACAATCTTTAGCTCCAGAGAAGCTAGGTAGCAGGTACCCCTAAGAGGGGTACATGGATCACCCCCCAGCAGGAGAAAATAGATGAGATCTCTCAGATAAACTGAGGGAATGAGGGTGGTAGAGGGGAGAGCATGAGGGATGAGAACACTAAGGAACAGGATAGTGGAATTGGGGGAGGGAAGGAGAAGAAAGCAATGAAAGAGATATTTGGATAGAGGGAGCCATTATGGGGTGGTGGAGAAACCTAGTGCTAGGGGAATTCCCGGGAATCCCCAAGGGTGACCCCAGCTAAGACTTCTAGCAATAGTGGAGAGAGTACCTGAACTGGTCTTCTCCTCTAATCAGATTGATGACTACCTTAACTATCATCATAGAACCTGCATCCAGTACCTGATGGATGCAGATGCAGAGATCCACAATCAAGCACCAGAATGAGGACTAAGAGTTCACTTGAGCAGGAGGAAAGGAGCAAAATATTCCAAGATCATGATAGGGAAGCCATAGAGACTGATGACCTGAGGTTGTAGGAACTCATGGACTCTAGACAGACAGCTGCATAACCTGTATGAGAACAAAGTAGGCCCTCTGCATGTGGCTTACAGTTGTGTAGCTTGGTAAGTTTCTGAGGCCCCTTGAAGTGGGAACAGAATCAATTCCTGGTTCATTAGCTAGCTGGTGGGAATCCATTATCTATGGTGGGATACCTTGCTCAGTCTTGATGCAGGAGGGAAGGTCTTGGTCTTTCCCCAATTTAATGTGTTAGGCTTTGTTGACTCCCTATGGGAGGCCTTACCCTTTCTGGGGAGTGATGGGGATGGGTTGGGTGGAGGTGGAGCAGGAGAAGGGGAGGGAGGGGAAACAGTGAATACTATGTAAAATAAAGGCAAAATTTAAAATAAAATTTTGTGTTGCCAGACTATTGTTCAGGATCTAGTCTGTATGTGCAGGTTATATAATCTACTTATATGTCCTTTGAATTTAGGTCTGACTGTTGCTTCCTTATTAGTCATTAAAAAAACTGTACTCATTTTTGTTTGTTTGCTCATTTTTGTTTTTTTTTTTTTTTTTTTTTTTTTTGAAACAGGGTTTCTCTGTGTAGCTTTGTAGATCATGATGGCAGCCTCAAATTCACAGAGGTCTACCTTCATCTGCCTCCCAAATGCTGGGATTAAAGACATGTATCACCATGGCCTCGCCAACACTGTGCTTGTGCTAGTTTCATTGGGATTTATGAAAGAACATGTCTCCTCCTGTGATAAGCATTGGAAACAATGCTCAGGAGATAAGTAGATAGCTTTTAACCTTTTCCTCCAGGAAATAATACCACATGGAAATCTGACCAAAGTCTTTTTAGCTTTTTTTCCAACTTAAAGCCTCTTTTTAAATAGTATCAATTAGGTCGATTATCTACAATATATTCTGACAGTAAAGAGAATAAGAAGTACTGGTTTAAAGAAATAGGACTATTATTCAAGATATACAAGGTAAATGTACTGAGCCATGGTGCTTACCTCTAATGCTGGGGAAAATAGAAAAGAACTGTGTTCTTTCTGAGACACAGTTCTGAAACTGGATAAACATTGCAATTTAAGAGAGAAAAGTAAACAATGAAAAATTGGGAGATGTGGGTAGTGAAGTGTCTAATGGTGATAGGCAGGTGAAGAAGTATCTAGTCAGAGGAGCCATCTTGATAGCACAACAGTAATGGAAGGATATTGGTAAATGAATAGAGTGTTCAAAATTATTCTAATGAAAAAATAAGTTTTAAAATGTGACACACATACTATATCCCCCAGTTCTTCAAATAAAGAGATTCTTTTCATTTTGATCTAAAGTACATTCATGGGTCCCCTTTGGAATTTCTGTTGTGATTTACTTGTCTCCAAGATATTTTGCTGTCCAGATCATTACAATCTATATCTCTGCTGGTTTTCACTAGGATGAACACAATTTAGATATTACAAAAAGACTAACAAAAAGACTAAATAAGTATTATGTACAGTGTTTTATGATAAATTAACCATTAAGTGGAATATTTCTCTAATATATGTATATATATATATATATATATATTTACTAATATAAAAATATTTCTGAAATTAAATGTGAGATGAGAGGACCATATGACTGGTAGTGATTAGTTACTGGACCAGTGTCCTACTGCTGGCTGAGGAAATCAACTTCTGATGTTATTAGATGAAGTGCTTCTTGTAGGGTGACCTCAGTACTATATGTAATTTGCTAGTTTTCTACAATTACCTGGCTCTAGGGTCTACCACCCCATTAGAATTGTTATATCCATTTTTGTTATTTATTTATTTGTCACATCACAATCTTACAAGGTAGGGGATACTTCTAAGTATTTAAGTTCACATTGAATTTTAAGGAAGTATGTTTGTTTTCTTAAAGTTTTCTTGGTACTGTCTAATTCTCAGACCTTTAGGGAGAGAACCTTTGGGAAAGACCATTATTATGGTCCCTAAGCTTTAAAGACAGGGGTGGGGTAATGGAGGTGTTATACAGATGTGCCATTCATGGCTGAATACTCTGCTGATACTTACTTTCAGTACTTTAATCATTCTAGATTTTCTATGTTGGCTATACTCTAGTACACAAAGGAAGCTCACAGGATGAGATCTGAGAGTTTCATTAACATATTGGCAAAGAGATAGGAATTTATATAGAAGATTGGCATTATGTACATCAAGCAAAATAATATTAGTAGGTTAAACAGACCAAGCCTATGGCTTCTTGGCAATACTTATAGACACCATATCTTTAGGCCACAATATGGAGAAATCTAGTTGGCAACTGACCAGAAGTTACTACCTAATGACAATCTTTCATTATATCTAAAGGTGCTATGCAGGCTAGTGGGGGAAAATGTCATTGACAGTCTTACCCAACTATGAATATAGTGAACAAAATCAATGGCCTGCATGGCAAGAAATGGCCATGGGTGCAATAGTGGAATGAATGTTATAAGGGTAACCAATTGCATTCTCATTATATTTAAGGCACACTGCAGAGGAAAAAAACATGCTTGGTATTGCAAATCTGAAAACAATACCCTAAAAACATATTTTTGTTTAAAACCTATTTAAATGTTATACAAGATAGTTAAAACCAGAAGACTGGCACTTGGTGTTCAACTATTAAAGCTCGAAGGCCTACACCAATGAGGAGGTAAGAATGTTTATGAGAATGTTATGTTTGTATTTCAGGGCCAGTTAAGACACATGGGGCGATGGAATACCTTCAAAGGTACTATAATCTGGTAAATTTTACCTATCCTCTTGGTCATAGGGAACAATGACATCCCAAAAGCTCTGCTACCAGCTGCAAGATCATACAGTAATTATATAGCCATCTAGCATGAGATAACTCAGAAGAATTAAGGATTCTTCTGATAGATGAAACCAGTACAAAGTTGTACCTAGCTTTATAATCTCATGAATGAATTGGCTGTTTCTTGCTGTAGGTCCTTTCTGAATCTTGGGATTTACTTCTCACAGTTCAGCACCATCTGATCACTTGCTGGGAACATATTTCTCCCATGCATTTGGAGTTTTACTGATTATACTCCCTAGCTATGTGTAAATACTTTTGTTCTCCATTAACAGGTCCTCGTTTACAGATTACATTCCTTAGCTACTTATGAGGCCTGTTTCCTACTGTCAGGATCTTGTTCCCCTCTCCATTATAATTGTAGAGATCTACCTTCCAGCAATTATCTTTATTGAAAATCATTTGGTCAGGGTTTAGAGTCTAGGCAAGACACCCCCCAAAAATCCAAGGACATAGAATTACTACATGTCCAAAGTTGTTGATTTGTAACTGCCTAGATGGATAGAAAAAATAAGCATACCCTGGTTTTACCTCACTTGCAATAACCTAAACTGACCCTACACTAAAAGATTCTCAAACTTCTTGTTGTATTAACTCAAGATTTTAGCTCAGAGATTTACTGCTCCCTCCTGTTTCCCCTGAGAAGATAAAGACAAAGATAATCAACCCATTTGCTCATCCTCATGGAAAAGTAAACTTTACTGAAGGCCTGTGTTACCACTGAGACCAGAGCACTGGAAGGTGCCAGGTTTTGTGTCTTGCTTTGACCTACAGCCCTAAGCAATTGATGCTAAAAGTTTCTACTAGCAGTTTTAGTTTATTGCTCTATGTGTAAATTTTATCTGCCTTGCTAACCCTTAGAAACTCAAGCTTCACATTGTATTGTAAAAGAATTACTGTTGCAAATATATATATATATATATATATATATATATATATATATATATATACCCTCAAGAACTGGGGAGAGACAAAGAAATGGAGAATGGAGAGACAGAATATAAAGAGATAAAAGAAACAAATAGATACAGGAACAGAAAAACAGAACAATACAGAGAGAGAGTAAAAGAACAATAAAGAACATGCAGAGAAATTGTGTGTGGGTCAATTCCTCTCAGATTTTAGTTCCTTCACTTATTTGTAGTTCCTTCTTTCTCTTTTTCTCCTGAGAGAAAACCCCAGAAGCTGGGCTTCTAAAGTTTTGGATAAAGCTGGACCCTAATGGTGTTTATCCTGAAGAAAAGAAAGTAAATGGAGAGGGAAACATGCCCTGTGTTTTCTGATAGAAGCTGCAAAATTAACATGACCCTTAGCCACCCCAGTAGAGGGCACAACTGGTAGAGAAAGACTAAAGCAAAGGGACTCTTCTCAAACTATTGATAGTAATCCCTTAGGAGTCTAAACTGATACTAACATCAAAGTGGGTAATTCTTGGCTACTAATATCGTATTGGATACACAACATGGAATATAAAGTGAAAAATACATATTTAGAATCTAAATATTAGAAGCTTAAAATATGATAAAAGAAATCTGGTATTTTCCTAGAAGGATTAAATTCTCACCCTGAAACTACAGACTTTAGTTTACTAATAATTTCTTATGAAATTAACTGAATGATTTCTTGTAATCACCAAGGAAACCAAGATAGAAGAGGGCCTTAAAGAGAATACTAATACTGTCTTTGGTGGGGACATTATGACTGAATATATCTCTATCTTCTTTCTCAGAGAAAAGACAATTAATATTAAGAATATGATCCTTGCTACTGTGGCATTATTTATTAATAATGCTATTTTGGCTTTTAAGTGTTCTGTGTGGGCATATTGGAACTCTATAACAAATCATATTTGCATCTCTACAATGGCACCCACCCATGACTGTTGGTCTGATCATAAATACATATACAATTTAAGTCAACCTTTGGCTAAAAGGAAACACTATGAAACAAGGAACATGACATCTATTTAATACAATAGGATGGCCATTTTTCTTTTCATTTGTAAGACTGATTTCCAGAATACAAGTTTTCAATACAATTGTCCCGAACTTAATGAGAGCAGTAATTTTTAAAACAGGGGTATTTTTCATAGAAGAGACACAGGCCCCATAATCAATTATATTCTATTCTATATTAATATATTTAATATCATAGATCCAGACTGATGGCAGGGTTCTTAGGTGCCACAGTTCTCACACACAAAGGTGGATAGATGCAAATCTTTACTAGATATCAGATTCAGTCATACCAGGATTTTTACTTCAGTGATTTCCCCTATGACTCACATAACTTAGAATTATTTGTACAAGAGACAATTTTTCTTTCCTTAGTCTTAAATAAAAGATGGTCTGGAAATACTAGGGGGAATTAGTGTACAAGGGTGAATGAGTTCTTTTTCTCAGTAAATTTGTCTTTTTTTTTTTTTTTGTCTTGTTTTCTTAAGTGTACAGGAAGATTTGGTACTAAAGATATTTCCGAAGGAAAAATGAAGTTTAGGAAGCAGAGATTTGGAAGTAGATGCTATTCCCAGGAAACGTTCCTCTGTGTGTCATGAAGCAGGAATTGAGCACACAGTTGAATTTGGAAGAGGCTTGAAGTAACAATTTATTTAGTGAAAAAGAGAATGGGTGTTATTTTCAGTCTGCAGATCTCCATATAAACATTAAAGCCATTATAATTAAACAGTTAATCTCAGTACAAAAATGCTTCATTCTGGAGAATTGTTTAAAAAATGCTACATTTGTGTTTAACCAAATGTCATCTAGGATTTTTATTGAAGTCCTCCCAGCTTTAACTGATCTTATTAAGCCCAAGATGATTGAGACAGGCTGTGTTTGATGTAACCTATGACATCTCTGAATATCTTGGTGGCTATATTGCTAAACAAACAGCCACGAGAAGCCAGAACTCACATTGGTCTTTTCTCATCCATCTTCTATGACATATTCATCCATCCTGTGTTCCCTGAATCATAGCATACTGGTCTATGTAAGAAAGTAAGATTTTACCTAGGAACCAGTTCTAATTTGCCAGTTTATGTTTACTCCAAGATGTGCTTAAGTAATAACATGTGTACTCTCCTACTTTTATGCAATCATAAACATTTCAATATACCCTGGAAACACCAAAAACAAGGAAATTACCTATATTTCTCATATTTGTTGAAGATTCTCCATTTCATAAGAAATTTAGTACTTAAAACAGAAAAAAAATTAATCATGCATTGTTGATCTCTGTAGAAAGATAAATAGCACTATCAGGAAACAAAAATCTCACACACTTCCAAGGAATGGATTGGGGGTGGGATGGGAAGTTGGTAGTGGGAGTGGGATGATGAGAGCGAGGGAACCAGGATTGGTATGTAAAATAAGACTGTTTTTAATTTAAATAAAAAAATTAGTGAAAAGAAAAATATCAATCCCACTAAAATACAGACTTGTCTGTGATTCACATAGACTCAGCAGATCACTCAGATTTTCTATTAGATTAATTTTTTAGAGGAAAGGGGTTTTTGTTTGTTACTTTATTTTCTTAGTTTTTATAAGACGTTCAGGAATGAAAATATTCTAAATGCTATATCACAATGCAAACAATAGCTACATAAATGTGGGTTGAGTATAGAAAGCATAAATACAATTTCACTGTATTGTAATCTGTAATGTATGAGGTTAATTATTTATCCAAATTGTCTTTATGAAACTTTTAAAAACTTCCTCAGGGACAGTGCATTAATAAGGTAGAGTGTGTGATTATAAATGAAAAATTTTATAATAATCAGAGTCCAATGTTTCTATAAGACACCCTCCAAAAGCAAAATCAAATGAAGCAAAAACTAGAAAAAGCAAAGTGTGTGTGTGTGTGTGTGTGTGTGTGTGTGTGTACTGATGAGGACATCTTATATTCCTACTATGTCAATAAAAGAATAGGTAAGACTAGAAATGATAAAAATGGATATTTTATCAATCACTAAGTTTTGAATCCCAACTACTTGTCACATATATTTGTAATTCTATAACAATATTGAACACTAGGTATTATGTACAAGCCTTAACAGACTTAGCAATATTACATCTATATTCAGAGCATCCAATATTAATATGCAGCACAAAAAGAGAAAAATATAGATCAGTGGTCCTCTACCTTCCTAATGCTTTGACCCTTTATTACAGTTCTTCATGCTGTGGTGACCCTCAACCATAACAGTATTTCACTGCTGCTTAATAACTGTAATCTTGCTACTATTTAAATTGTTATATAAACATCTGATATGCAGTATATCTGATATATGACCCCCCCAAAAGGAGTTGTGACCCACAAGTTGAGAACTACTGCTTTATACCAGGTAATGGAGACTTAGGAATAATGATTAATGATTTTTTTAAAATAAATAACTATTCTGATATCTCCATTGGTTTTATTAATTAGAATGATCATTATCAGTGATTAGATTTTATTAACAAATGTATAATTATATACTTCTCCATTATTCATGAATGTTTAGATATTAATGAATGATGACAGTGTATTCTGTGTTTCCTGGACAAATAACTACCTACAACTAATGACTGCTGGGGGAAGGAGTATTAACTCCTCCCAGGAATGATACTCCTGGTTGATTGTCCAATTCAGAGTGGTCAGTAATGCTTTTTAACAGATATTGAATTAACTCGAATAAAACAAAAATAAATGGCACAATTGGTTCACTAGCTAAATAATTACCTAAACATGAAATAAACATAGGGCTTTCTTCTCCTAGATCAGAAGAAAAAATCCACATTGCTAACTGCCTGTTCTGTCCAGCAAAAGAAAAAAAATGTAAACACAGTGTGAAATAGTATGGATGCTTTTCAAATAAAGTTTCCATATGATCTGGACATACCAATTCTACCCAAAAGGATGAAAGTTAGCTTAATGTAGTGCTACTTACATATCCATTTTATTGCAGCATTATTCATAATAACCAAGCCAAGAAATTATATATATATATATATATATATATATATATATATATATATGAAATTATGTTGTTTGTAGTAAAATAATGGAATTTGATGAGGAGAATTTTAAAAAAAAACCCAGTCTCACAAATATGAATAATGTGTGTTTTCTACCATATGTGGAAGTTGAGGGGGAAGTGGTAGGATTATATGATTCTAACATGAAAATACAAGACACTGGGAAGAGAAAGTGGGATAAGAAACAGGGATAAAGAGTATAAAGATGATGACATGATCAATGTATATTGTATGTATGGGTAGAAATATGGTGAAACCCCCTCAGTTTATATACTTAACATTAAATATGTAATTAGCAGAAGAGGTAGAATAGGTCAGAAATCAAGTGTTATTATGCATAAACATATGCATAAATCAATATCAAATGCAGATGAACACTTTCCAAAATTGTTCATCCAGTGCCAAAGGGAAGTCTAATATCTAAGGCTCCAGAATTTCAGTTCTTAATTCCCTGTCTAGTATGCAATGTTGTGGTGAGCAGTACTGGAAAATACTTCCAGATCAGATGGCACACAGGGTGTCATCATGCTTCTTCCTACTGAAAAAATTAAAATAGCTGATCCTTAATGTGGGTTATCTTTTCCTAGCAGGGTCCCACCCTAGACGAAGAACTATAAGCAAACAATGTATGATGGGAGACGAATTAGATGCACCTCTTATTGATTTTCTAAAAAAGAGTTGTCAGTCTTGAAATTATATACACACAAGTGATAAAAATATACTCAAAAGGTTGTATAGTCATGAATATACTCATGAATATAACAATAACAAAGAAAAGCAGGCTATCAACTTGAAACTAAGCAGGGGACATGGAGGAATTGACTGAAAGGAACCTGGAAGGACTGGAGAGAGGAAAACAGATGAAAGAAAGTGATGTTTAAAAAAGAAGAAACAATTAACAAGAACAAGTAAGTTTAAGGTGAATATTGTTTCTTTTGGGGCCCTTCATTTCTCATGTTTATGTTTTTGCTAAAGATGTGTGTGTCAAAATGTGAGATTTGAAAATAACTGGCTCATGTTGCATTATAAAAAAGACACTTACCAACCTCAAAGTCGATCATTCTTTTTCTTCCTAACATACAGCATGTATCAAAACATAGATATTCTGGGTCTCCCAAAGCATTAAAACATAATGGTATGAGGCAGTTCAAAGTTTCATATTTTTCCTTTTTGTTTTGATCGTTTATACGTGCTTAATGATGTAAGAAAGCAAACTTCTTGAAGTAGTTTAATTTTCTTTGGAATTCTTTGAGCTTAAATAGAACTGCATAGAAGCCCAAATTTCAGGCTACTCCCACAGTCTCTCACTTCATCCCCAATTCCAACATACATTTAAAAGACACTGGAACATGTGAATTTGTGCAGATTATAGTTCCGGACCGGAAGCTCTTTTAGCACAATATTTTGCCTGAAGAATAAATTCCTACTAAGTTATCTTGTGGTTTTATCCAAAGTTTAGAAGAAGGAATACTAGCAGTGTCAGAGGGGGAGTAATAAGATTTCAATAAATATTTATTTTATTGAACAAATGTAATACTTCAGAATTGCATATTTTAGCCACAATGTGAGCAAATATGACATAATTACCATTATGCATTCATTCATTGGCATTAATAATTGAATAAATACATCTGACAACGAAATTCCCAGAATCTGTCTCTCAAAGAAATATGTGCTTTATGAAAAGCTACTTAAATAAGTAAGAAAACAGAACAAAGAGTGTTAATAATTTTTAATCTGTTGATGCAACTAGTAAGAAAATTGTACAAGCCAAACTATATTCTGGGAAGTTCTTGGAAGAAAAACCCAATAACTATAAAAATCAGAAACCCATAACCATACATGTGATTGGATGATAAAGTTTTCCAAAAAATTAGAGTTCCCTCATCTGGGACATGCAAACTTCTGGGATTTTTCCACAAATTCATTTATCATACAATTTTCCAAGCTCAGCAAAAGTAATGAATTTTTTCTTGTGAACCTTAAGCGACATTAGAAGTGCACACTAGAACAAAGATCACCCAGATTTTCAGTCTTCAACCCCCCAGGGTGCTGCAGGGACCTTTTCTGCCTAAAGAGTTCACTGCAATGCATTGAAGGAGACTTAAGAGACATACAAACAAGTCCTGGCATGACGATTTGCTCCCTCCCGGGGCTCTGTATAGCTTGGAATATCAGACTTATCTCCGATACAAGGTGGAACATCTATAAAATGGGGTCTTAACTTTACAAAGTCCCCTGGCAACACACAGGAAGAAAGGATGCTCCTGCATAACTGCAGGAAATGCAGATCAGGATGTGGTCCCGGCAGGGAGGAGGGAGCGAATTCTCACTGACCTTTTTGCTGTTTAAAGGACTGAATGGAGCCTGAGTGGTGGACCATTTTCACTCTGCGTGTTCCGGTGGAATTAAGGAGATGTCCGAGAGGGATGCAGTAGAGTAGTAGCCAGACTTTCCAGAGACACTCCTGGGGCTCTAAGTAATCCCGCAGCCACCTAGCTCTTTGCAACCTGACACCTGCTTTAGCCAGCACTTAGCTCTGAAGGCTGTGTGCCCGCCAGCCTCATCGTCATAGCAACGTGGGAGGGCAGTCCCGCACCGGCTCCCCTCAGTGGCTACTTCTGTAATAACCCCACATCCAGGCTGTTTCTCAGTGCTGCAGTGAGGGTGGGTGTTGAAAGGAGTTTGGTGTATGTGGGAGAGGCAGAAATTTCTTAAGGCCGACGCGTGTATCTAAGCATTGCTCCAGAGCTCTCAGGAATGCGCTCATTTTCAAGCTCTGAGCCTCCTTATCACACCCAGGCACCAGTATTAATTTCCTAGAAGTTGGTCTGTAAATAGAGGGGTGAAGTTGGAATCTGTCCTGTCACGAGAATAGTAACAGATGCAGTGCTGTTTTCATCTTTCCTTCTTAAATTTAAATGTTGGGGAGAACACTACAGCGTCCATGGTATGTGTTAGTAGATAAGCAATAAGGTCTTAGCACTTTGTATTTAAGTTCCCCTCTGTTTCAGATACTTAGATTTTAGTGTGTGTGTGTGTGTGTGTGTGTGTGTGTGTGTGTGTGTGTGTGTATTATGTGTGTGATACTGCAATGTTTAATTCTCCCAAACAGATGTTGAAGAAATATTACCCATGGTACTCAACATGTTAGAGCCTGTTAGAGCCATAAAAACATTAGTATACATTTTAAAGAAGGCTCACAGCGTCTCATAAGTCCCATTATTACATAAATGTGAACCACATTTGAAATGAAGGGGCCTAATCTCCAAAGAAATGAAACAACCTTGGGAGGACCATAATGCTATGTTTGATAATGCTGTGTTTAAGCGAGAGCAGAAGCAGTTCAACAAATTTTCCAGTTGCAATATCATGATAAATAAGGTATTATTGAACAGATATACAATAAAAGAGTCTGCTGGTTCCTGAATTTGAAGATTTGTCAGACCAATTAATTTAGAAGAGTTTAAGGTCCAAATAAAAGCAGATTTTTAAATGATAATGATACTTCATAGTTTTAAAAACCTATAAATTTTCTTTGTCTTAATGCAGATTGCACAATTCGAAGACTATAGAAGAAAATAATATTGGTTTCAAAGAAAGAAATCCCCATCATATAA
Organism: Phodopus roborovskii; assembly: GCF_943737965.1. Classification (NCBI taxonomy): domain Eukaryota; kingdom Metazoa; phylum Chordata; class Mammalia; order Rodentia; family Cricetidae; genus Phodopus; species Phodopus roborovskii. The sequence goes on along the minus strand of NW_026126417.1, from coordinate 4,701,890 downwards.
AGCTGTTTAGAACCTGGAACCTTAAAACTAGAATTGATTACTATTTGCAAGGGTTACTTATAAGGTGGATACATTCAATTAGCCTGTTCTCAGAGTGCTTTTGTATCAGTTAACAAGCTGTGAGCCAATCTGCAACAAAGAAAAAAGAAGAAGGAAGAAGTCAACAGAGTTGGAAACAGAGCAGGTGCTCCTGGGATCCACTCTGACTAAAAGGAATTTCAAGAATATGCCATGATATTGAACAATGAGTAGAAGCTACACACACACACACACACACACACACACACACACACACACACACACTGAGGAAATGCTATATCACAATGGACTCAAGTGGTCTATTATGAAATGAAGGTTCACAAAGATAAGGTAGGTGGCTGAACAGATGGTAAGGGGATTAAAGAGCACTTACTGCTCTTTCAGATTGACTAGTTTTGGTCTCAGCATCCACTTGGATGCTCACTATCTTCTTTAACTCTAGTCCCTGGGGATCATGATAGTCTCAGAGGACACTGTACACATTTGTAAATATTCACACATGCAGGCAAAACAAAAACAAATCTTTAATTACATATATTAATTTCCAACACCTCTGGCTCAGGGAACCTTGTTGAAGAATTAGGAAGAACGATTCTAAATGGCAGAATAGGGATGTTTCTGTAATACTGTATCTACTAGTAATGTCAGAAACTCCAATCTCATGATCATGAATGGTCAAACATAAGCTAAACCAGGACAGCACAAGTGGACATGCCAAACTGGACAGAGGACTTCCAAGAGAACATAACCCTACAGGCAATTAAGGGATGCTAAAAATAAGTCTTCCTCAGGGAAGAGAACAATTGATTATCCAATACCACATGATCTGCCCTGAAAACATACATGCAAGTAATATTATAGATACTGACAAGGTTGTATTTAAAATATATATATGTATAGAGAACCATATATGATACAACAATCAATGTTAAAATTGATTGCGAAGTTGAAAAAGAGCAAAGAGGTATGTATGGGGGGGGGCTTGGAGGGAGGAAAAGAAGAGAGAATGATGTAATATATCATAATATCAAAATAAGGCAACCAGAAATATGTTTTATACAGCTACATTTCAAGACAGTTATAACAAATCCAGGAGCAATAAATGGCCATCCTGAGATTGGTTTTGTTTTGCTGTTTGCATCACCTGAAGTTAAAATAATGGTGAAACTAAACTCAGCTCATTTAGATGCCCTCAGACTAATGAGATTCCAGGACAACCCACCTTCACCTGTGAGGCTAGAAGCAGGCAGTATATTCTAGAAGTAAATTATATAAGGAAACTAACACACAATAAATCATTGTCACAGAGATTTGATTAGAGATATGGTTTGCTTTTAATAGTTTCAAACTACTGGAACAAGGAATAACTTTGGGATGCAATCTTCTAATTCAATTAATTATCACACGGCTCATAGAAAGGAATTAAATGTCTATGTTTCTTGAAGATACTTTCCAGCTTTGTGTATGGCACCTTGACCTCCTGGAACCTTTCCTAATGGTCACTAATTGTTTCCAACTAATGTTCTGACCAGAAGCCAGCAGGAAGAAAGAAATGATACAGTGGTTTGAACTGGAGATGAATTGAGGTTTTTCAAATTGATGGATTATTTTTAACCAACAAGTTTAGACTAATCACCATCCCCTTCACCTCTGTGGCACAGCTATGATTAAACTATCTTCAGGTATACCTGGTTACTTTTCATTTTAAGCAAAATAATAATAATCAACACCATCATTTGAGGTTGTCATGCCAGATTGATTAGCAGGGGATTTAAAGAACATTTTTGCTTGTTTTGAAATCAGTCTTTTAGGGAAGGTTGCTAGAGAAACAGCTTTGTGAGGGGTTGGGCAAATTTTAAGCTCCATCTGCTTGTTAAGAAATACATTGCAAAAGAGAAGGTGAAAGTGTGTGTGTGTGTGTGTGTGTGTGTGTGTGTGTGTGTGTGTGTGTTCATGCGAGTATAACAGAGTGTATATGCATTAGGGGTGAAAAGTGAACAAAGAAAAGTTGGAACAACAGACTTATTGAGAAGAATGAATTTATTTTTAGACTGCCGTCTCCCTTGTAAAGCATTTAGCAGTGTGCATTAAGTTGCCACAAAAGGAAAACTAAACTATGTTAGACTGTTTTTTCCTATAGCTCTTGATTTCAAAACATTCCCCAAATTTTAATGATTTGAGAAAGTTATTTATTTAACATATTTTAGTTAATGTCATGAGTAGTCTGATATACAGTATGCTTTTCAAAGTTTTGCAAAATATAAAAATAACTAACGAAACAGGCCAACATGTCCAGAGTAATTACTACAGCAAATTTCAGTTCAGACTTAAACTTCCAATATGCCAGTCTACTTTTTCTGATATTTAGGACAATTTAATTTACATTAAATCACACATACATCTTCACCCGACCCCACACCTCTCATGTATATCTTGATGTAATTTCACTACCAAGAGAATCAAGAGAAATCAGACTGCCTGTTTGGGTCTTTAATCAGCAGCCTTAATTAAGATTAAATTTGCCTTCTGTTTACCATTGCCTAAACACTCACATAAATAGAATCTGCCTTTGGAGTGTTTTGCTTATAGATTCAAGTTATGTAGGGAATTAATGAGTGAATGAAACCACAAGGAATAAAGAGTGAATTCTCTTATCAGAAGATACTAGAAAGAAAGATGATACCCTTGAGGGTGGAGTGAGTCAAAATTAGTAAACTATATTCTTCATAGACCAGTGAGTGCAGTTCCTTTTCCATGGGCTTCATAGATGCTTGTAAAGTACAAAAAATGAATTTTAAAATGGCAAAATCTTTTCAGGAATGAAAAACTAATAGTATTTCATTTTGTTAAGTAAAGACAAAGGCAATCTAATTAAAAAAATATTATGTTATCTTTATATATATATACATATTTTTAATGTATTAACTAAATATTTACTCTCATTTTTATTCATATTTTTTAGAGACATAAATCAAGCCTTTGAAAAGAACACACAATCATAACAGGAAGGGTAATGTGTAATTCAACAATTACTTCCTTCAAAGACTGTTGACCTGGATTCATGTACAGAATAACAATGAAATTAATCATGCCTGTCCTCCTGACACCCAAACTGGTGCTCAAAGCATCATCTAGAAATGGCAAACCTCATAGAGAAAGCAGTGGAGGAAAATCAATATCCTCAACCTTGTCTGAATTTAGCCTCCTTAGTTCTAATCTTTACCCAGCAGTTTTGAGATAGGACACAGACAATGTTTTTGAGATGATAACATTAAGAGAAGGTAGAGAGAACAAAGAATGTGATAAATATTATAGAAAGTATATATACCATCCTCCTGCTCAATGCTTTAAAGAAAAAGCACCTGTGTAATTAATATACTTTTTGGTCTGCCCACAAGTGCTGTTTACAACTTCAATTATTGGATGGTATCATAAGTTTTGCATGTGTAAAAGAACTGTAGCTACATCTATAAAACTGTCTAAACAATTTCAATTAATTGAATAAAATGAAATGATAGCTGAGCTTTTATCCATTCATTGACCATTCAAGAGCTCCATATTTCTCCACGTTTTTTTCTTTCTCTAAAATTATGCAATGATAATGGTTTTCCTCCATACATATCTCTCTATGTTTGCTGCTTTATTTCTTCCATATGGAACGATTGTATTTAAACTCTAATAGTTTTTTTTTCAATCTTATTTGTTCTACAAGGCATTATAGAATGTCATTTCTGGCATGAAAATTTCCTCATGCATATCTATTCACAGTGAGGTATATCATTTCCAATCAATATTAGTACGGCATGATATTTTTGTAATGTTCCCTCCATGGATGTTTTTAATTTAAATTTTAGCTTTTATTAACGGCTTAAGTAAATGTAAGCATTTGGATCATGAAAATAATCAAGACCTTTTATCTCTCTGAAAACTACTTGAAATCTACATTTCCCTCAGGTGTCCATTCTTCTTCTTCTTTTTAGTTTTTGGATAATATTTTTATTTATATTTAAAATAATCTTGTTTTACATGTTAATGCCAGACTCCACTCTCCACTCCTCCCCTGCCTCCCCCCAACTCCCATCCCATCCTCTTTCTGTTCCCCAGGAAGGGTGATGCCTTCCATGGGGGACCTTCAAAGTCTGTCATATCATTTGGAGCAGGGCCTAGGCCCTCCCCCACTGTGTCTAGGCTGAGAGAGTATCCCTCTGTGAGGAATGAGCTCACAAAGTTGTGATCCACTACCAGAGTCCCCATAGACTGCCCAGTCCTCCTATCTAACATCCATATTCAATCCCACTCTTAAGCATATACCTTTATCGGAGTCTGAGGATTCATTATTAAGACAAATTTAAACTCATACAACAATTGTGTTTGGTGTGTGTGTGTGTGTGTGTGTGTGTGTGTGTGTATCTGTGTGTGTGTACACATGTATGCACATGGTTGTGCATGTGCGTACATGTGCATGTGTGTTTAGTTTTGGAGGTTTGTTTGAAAATGGGGAAAGGGAAGAAGGGGACAACATAAAGTTAGGAAGAAAGGGAAAGAGGGAACGGTATGGAGTGATCATAAGAGAAAGTAAAACATGATTAAAATGCATTATATGACTTCTGACAGTGGAACCAGGACATATCCCTGCTGCATGAAAGGAGCACATTCCCAATGGAGGGATACTCCCTTAGCCTAGAGACAGGAGGAAGAGCCTAGACCATACTCCAAATGACTTGAAAGATTTTGATGATTCCTCCTGGAAGGCATCATCCTCCCTGTGGAGTGGGGAGAAGGGGGCAGGGGCTCGGGAGAGAGGAAAGAAGAGGGAACTGGGCTCAATAGGTAAAATTAGAAAAGATAATAAATAAAAAAGGAAAAAAAAACAACAAAACAAAAAATACATTATATGAAACATTATTTTAACAACCTTACAAATCCAAAATAAAAAAGGAAACATAGCTTCTACAAATATATATTTACATTTTGCGATAATATATAATTGCTCTATGAAGGAGGTATTTACTGTGGTCTCTATTTAAACCTGACAAACCAGCTAAAGTACTAACACTATAATTTTAATCAACCACTTAAAAATGTTATGTGCAAAGTCTCAAGTCCCTGTGGATAAATGACCTAAATCCATTTACAGTGAACCTGATGGAAGAGAAAGTGGGAAGTAGCCTTGAACACATTGGCACAGGAGACCACTTCCTAAATATAGCAACAGTAGCACAGACATTGCAAGCAATCAATAAACGGAACCCATTGAAACTGAAAAACTTCTATAAGGCAAAGTCATTGGTAAATAAGACAAAATTGTAACCTACAGAATGGCAAAACATCTTCACCTACCCCACATCTGACAGAGAACTGACCTCCAAAATATATAAGGAATTCAAGATACTAGACATCAAAATAGCAAATAATACAATTTTTAAATTTGGGTGAATCTGAACAGAATATTCTCAACATAAGAATCTCAAATATCCAAAAGACATTTAAGGAATATCTCAACATTTTGAGTCATCAGAGAAATGCAAATCAAAATGACTCTGAGATACCAGCTTAACACCTGTCAGAATGGCTGAAATCAAAAACACTGATGGCAGCTTATGTTGGAGAGGATATGGAGTAAGGGGAACACTCCTCCACTTCTGGTGGGAGTGCAAACTTGTACAGCCACTTTAGAATTCAGTATCACAATTTCTCAGAAAGCTGGAAATCCATCTACCTTGAAACCCAGCATTACCACATTTAGACATATACCCAAAGAATGTTCAATTATACCACAAGGACACTTGTTCAATTATGTTTATTACAGCATACTCATAATAGCTGGAACCTGGAGACAACCTAGATGCCCCTCAACCAAAGAACAGATAAAGAAAACATGCTATGTTTACACAATAGAGTGTTACTCAGCTGAAAAAAAAAATGTCATAATGAAACTTGCAGGCAAATGAATGGAACTCTAAAAAAAAGTCCTTAGTGAAGTAACCCAGATCCAGAAAGACAAAGGTGGTATGTACTTATCATAAATGTAAATCAAAGGATAACCAGACTACAATCCATAGCTCCAAAGAACTAGGTAACAAGGAGGATCCTAAAAGAGACATATGGATCACCCTGGATAGGAGAAATAGATGAGATTGTCTGGGTAAACTATGGGCATGAGATGGTAGAAGGGAGAGGATGGAGGTGAAGAACATGTGGGAACATGACGATTGAGTTGGGGGAGGGAAAGGGTGTGAGAGCAATGAAAGATCTGTCATGATAGAGGGAGCTATTATGGGGTTAGAGTGAAATCTGGTGCTAGGGATATTCCCAAGAATCCTCAAGGATGACCCTAGATAAGACTCCTACCATTAGTGGAGATGGTGCCTGAACTGGCCTGTACTGAGATATCTACCCTGCCCACACCTATTGCACTGACCATGCCCATTTTGGCATGGGAACAGGTGTGAGCATGACCAGGGGGAACTAAGTCTGTGGTCCCAGACACCAGCTCTCTTTCTTTCTGGTCACAGACAGAGATCATCTTTGGGATGGGAACCTGCTGCCATCATCTGTTTCTGGTGTAAGTGATTTCTCCCTGAATAAACATCAATCAGCCTATCATTTCCCATATTCTTATTTGCCATGTCATACTGGCCTTCCCCTCTAATCAGATTGGTGAATACTCTATCATCATAGAACCTTTATCCAGTAAGTTATGGAAGCAGATGCCTAAATGCACAACAAGGCACCAGGCCAACCAAGCTCTAGGAGACCAGTTGAAGAGAGGAAGGAGGGATTATATGAGGAAGGTGGGTCAAGAAACCCACAGAGACATATGACCTGAGAACAAGAGCTCTCACTAACTTTGCAGACATCCAGGGAATCTGCATAGAACCAAACTAACTTGGTCTGTTTGAGGAGTCCCTGGTGGTGGAACCGGGATCTATTTTTAGTACAGGAGCTGGCTTTTTGGAACCCATTTCCCATTCCCTATGGTGGGATACCTTGCTCAAACTTGATGTGGTGGTGGGGGGGGGGTAGGAGTCTTTCCTCAACTTAATGTTCCAGGCTTTGTTGACTTCCCATGGGAAATATTGCAGTTTCTGAGGAGTGGATGGGAGGTGAATTGGGGGTATTTGGATATCATTGGGAGGCAGCATGGTCAGGGGAACTGTGGGAAAATGTTATATACAAAAATATTTATTTATTGGGAAATATTCATGGTATTTATTGATAAATGTATCAATAAACACAGTATTTTTATGAAAGGCATGTGTATATCTAACTGCAGCAATTACAAAATGCTGCTAACTCTGCCTGAAAATAACATGGAATAAATGATTCTAATTTTTTCCTGTTTAGTGATGTTTTAATCTTATTACCACCAGTAATAGAGTGGCATATGCTAGGTTGACTGTGTTCAAGTGTAGTTATCAAAACTCTCAAAATTTAAAAAATACTATATATTTCAATTTAGGGGAGAGATACTTGGTTTGTTGATTTGAATGAGAATGGCTACATAGGATCACATATTTTAACATATGGTTCTCAGTTGGTAGAATTATTTTGAAAGGATTGGTAGGATTGACATTTTTGGAGGAGGTGTATCACTTGATGCAGACCATGAGGTTTCAAAAACCTATGCCATTCCCAGTTATCTCTCTGTGCCTTATGCCTGTGTATCAAGTTGTAAGCTCTCATCTACCTCTCTAGAGCCATGCCTGCCTGCCTTCTGCTGAGTCCTACTATTAGGGTCATGGATTCTAACACTCTGAAACTATAAACTGTGGTGATATTTCATTTGTTCTTTGAAAAATAAAGCTTGCCTGAGGATCAGAGTGTGGAGCTAGCCACTTTAGCCATAGAGGTCATGCAGTGGTGGCACACACCTTTAATCCTAGGCAGAGCAGGCAGATTTCTCTGAGTTCAAGGCCACCATGGGCTACAAGAGATTGATCCAGTCTAAAAGAGAAATAGAGCCAGGCAGTGGTAGCTCACACCTTATTCCCAATACTTTGGAGTCACATGCCTTTAATAATACCAACACTAGGGAGGTGGAAACAGGAATGATGTGGATAGATGGAAATATGAATATAAAGGGAGGAGAAAGAATTCATCCCATTTGGTCTGATGATTTGGTAGAGGTAAGAACTAGTGGCTTGCTGTTCTGCTTCTCTGATCTTTCAGCATTTACCCCCCTATGACTGACTTAGGGATTTTATTATTAAGACCAATTATAACTCATGCTACAATAAACACCAAATATTCTTTCTTGATCAAGGTACTTTGGTGATATTATCTTCACACCATTAGAAAAGTCATTAAGACACTTGCTTAACCATTCCTTGACCTAGCATTGAGATGGAGAAGGAAGACATTGATTAAGAGTTCTGCCTGCATGTCAACATACTCTCTAACTGAGGGAGAATCAGATTGCCTCCTTGCACATGCAGCCATATTAAGGCTGATAGGCCAGATTCCATTCCTTCACATTTAATAATTCTTGTGGGATCAAATGAACTTCATACCACCTGGCCTCAGGAATGCCATGCTTGTGTCCTCTTTGCCCCATATTGTTTCTTTATATCCTCAAAGGAATACTTGTAGAGTTACTAAAACATTATATCTCTCAATAATCCAAGTCTGTTTTAAAATTTATTTTTATTTTTTATTTTTTTCCTTTTTATTTAAATTTGTTTTTCTCCTTTTTTAATTTAACATTTTAATATATGTAGTATTTTTTTCTTATTTTACGTATTGACCCCAGTTCCCTCTTCTTCCTTCCCATTCCCCCTGGCCTCCCTCCCATCCCATCCTCTCCTCCACTCCACAGGGAAGGAAGGATCATCAAAGTCTGTCAAGTCATTTGGAGTAGGGGCTAGGCCCTCCCTCCTGCCTCTAGCCTAAGGGAGTATCACTCCATGGGGGATGTGCTCCCAAAGTCCTTTCATGTACCAGGGATACATCCTGATTCTACTGTCAGGGTCCCGAGGTTCAGACCTTCTAACTGAGACCCGTGTTGGGGGTCTGAGTTGGTCCAATTCTGGTTTCCCAGCTATCAGTCTGCGGTTCATGAGCTCCCCCTTGTTCAGATAAGCTATCTCTGTGGGTTTCTGTAGCCTTGTATTGATCCCTTTTGTCCTCCTTGATTTCAAGTTTACAATATTCAATTTTTAATGTAATACGTGGGCTTTATTATGTTGAGTTGGGGCTGTTAAGCAGTCAACTACTTCGTTATGTATTTTCTCTGGAAATACATGTTGTTGAAATATTTTTCAGAAAGTCAGAGTGTCAGAATTGGATCTGTCAGTTACTTTGGGACAATTACAAAAGATCAGTAGTTTTGTAATAGTTTTAAAATGGATTTCTGAAGAGAGATATTCTCCCCTATGTAGGAGAAGGAGAAGCACATCCCACTGATGCTCCCTTTGTCATCTCTCTTCTAAAGGTGATGAAGGCGTCCATTAACCTCCTCTATTAACAGATAGGGTATACTCCTCAATAGTCTAGCCCATGGCAATCTGACCGATATGTTATAGGTTTTATAAAATTTGTTCAGTATTTAGGTGGAATAGGGGTTTGCTTACACTTTCAGCAATTTGGTCCATTATGGTGTTACATACATAGACCTCTTGTTGAAGAAGTAGCTGAGAGGTCTACATGTACATCCTCAGGCAGCAGGTAAAGAGAAAACCACTGGGTCTGGCTCATACTTTAAAACCTCAAAGCCTATCCCCAGTGACACATTTCTTCCAACAAGGCAACACCTTCTAATTCTTCTCAAATAGTGCTACTTGCTGATGACTAAACATTCAAATATGTGAGTCTATAGAGACCATTGTTATCAAAGTTTCCACATTCTACTTCCCGGACCTCCTTAGGCTTATAGCCATATCATAATTATAAGTCATTCTTCAAATTTCAAAATTCCTCACAGTATGGACACAGATTAAAAGTACAAAGTTCAAAGTCTCTTTTGAGACTCATTGTCATTTCTTTGGCATAACCTTTGGTAAAATCAAAATAAAAATGTAGATCACATACTTCCAATATCCAATAGCACAGAATATATACATTACCATTCCATAATTGAGGAAAGGGAACACAGTGATGAACTATTGAAGCAAAAAAAAAAAAAAAAAAGGACAAAAAAAGGACTGAAATAAGCTGAATAAACTTTGCATCTCCCTTTCTGATGTCAAAGCACCCTTCAGATCTTCAGCTCCTTTTAGCTTCATGACAACAACACGTTCTCATTCTTGGGCTCATTCCACATCCAGTCTGAGGTTTTCCTCAGCAAGTATCCTATGACTCTGGCATCTCCAACATCTTAGGGGTTACAACTAATCTAGACTTCAATTTCAGAGGTTCACACAGTGGACTCCATGACTCTGAAGTAACACCCCTGATATAGGCTTGGCCTCAGCTTTCTTATATCCTTGACTCTAAAGCCAGAACATGGCTGAAGATTCAAAGTTCTGTTACTTATATTAGAATACAGCACTCTCTTTCAATTACATATGCATCTGCTTTCTGTTCTCAATCCTTTGCTTTACTGCTTCAGCATTTCGTTAATTCCTTTTCAGATGTTGGAAGCTTATCTGTGAAGGGTCTTGCACTGAGGTAACCAATCCTTTTATTCCACTTAGCATCAGACAGTCAAAGTTCATAGTATTTTCAGAAGTTTTGAGGAAACATGAGAAGATAGGTAAGGAGGATTCCAAGTTAGACTCAGGTAAGGGGCACCTACTCCTGACAGCTTAAATAGAGTGAGGGCGAAGAGTCAAGAGGCCAGTGCCAGAATGCCCTAAGCCAAAGAACTGAAAGAGATGCTGTAGAGGCTCTCTCTCTTGTCTCTGTCTGTCTATCTGTCTCTCATATACATTAATTATTTGACAATCCATAAACCAGTAGCTGAGCTATATTATACAAACTGAATCCCTAATTGTACAGAAAAGACATGCTACATGAAACACAGAAGAATAGATGTGCTTTAGAAGAAGAGAAAGTTTCCAGTTTTCTCTCCTTTACATATTGCACTTGTATTAAAAGGACACATTTACCTTCTCTTTTCAAGTGCATTTCAGACCCCAAATAGCAACATTCCATCTGCTGGAGTGCATCTTGAAATTCTGAGAATACTTTGATTCCCAACCTTGCAGAAACATACTCAGTATTTTATTGTACCATAGTTTGACCCAACTATAAATTGAAAATTGAGGAAACCTGACCTTCTGACAGAAATATCAATCATAGTATTATCCAGCAGTTGGTTGGCTTCTATCCTAAAGCTGAGAAATAGTCAGAATCTCTTGTGTGCAGGCTTTCTAAACTCTCCTCAGGGTAATCTTAAGTCTTTTCAGTTATGTAAAAGTGACTCAATCCTTTTAGCAATAGGGGCCTACAGAATTAACACTGAGCCCACCAGAAACCCAAATTCTTCTGTTATGAGTAGGTTTTCCCGCTGGCCTGGACCCACCCCCAGTGCTAGCCCCAAATAATATACAGAGACACTGTATTAGATATAATGCTGTTGGCCTGTCACTAGTGTTTCTCGTTGGCTAGCTCTGTCTTAAATATTAACCCATTTCTATCAATGTATTTCATGTTGTCTTATCTTGCCGGAGAGAGGATTGGGACCCCTGTTTTCTTTGTCCTGCATTTTGAATCTCCTCCTACCTCTCACTGACTCCTCCTTCTCTCCTAGTCCTGCCTATCTTGCTTTCATAAAGGTTAACAGGGCTTTATTAATTAACCAATAAGAGAAACATATTTACAGAATGACAACTCCCATCACTCTTACTACAAAAAAGGGTCTAGATGCCCACATTCCATCATCTTAATATCCTCTCCTTCCTATGCAGGTCCCTTTCCAGATGTGCTGTCTTCTAGCAGGTTCTCACCAAACCAGGTGAGAACTGGAAAGGACTGAGCAGGACTCCTGCATAAAAGACTGAGGCAGATATAGGCAGATTGAGAGAAATTTTCAGATAATCGTGATTGGACTTTTAAAGCTTTTCAGATTGGAACTCCTTTGATTGGTGTAGCCTCTGATACTATCTTTCAACCTCATTCAACAACAGTCAAGCTAACCATGACATCATCAGCAGAAAAGTGAGAAAGCTGAATAGAGAGGCAAGAAACTGGCTTAAGAACAGATATTGAAACCCACAGAGATAGCTGACCTGAACAAGGGGGAGCTAATAGACCCCCAGACTGATAGCTGGGAAACCAGCATTGGACCCACTGAGATCCCCTAATCATGGGTCTCAGTTAGAAGGCCTGGCCAGTCTAAGGGACCTCTGACAGTGGAACCTGGATGTATCCCTGGTGCACAAAAGGACTTTGGGAGCATATTCCCCATGGAGGGATACTCCCTTAACCTAGAGGCAGGAGGAAAAGCCTAGTCCTTACTCCAAATGACTTGACAGATTTTGATGATTCCTCCTGGAAGGTATCATCCTCCCTGTGGAGTGGATGGGGGGATTGTATGGGAGGGTGGTCAGAGGTCATGGAGGGGAGGGAGTAAGGGAAAGAAGGTAGGAGAGAGAACTAGGATCGATATGTAAAATAAGAAAAGAAATAAAAAAAAAAAAAACAAAAAATCTAATAAGTTGACAAAAAAAAAAAAAAAAAGAACAGATATCGTTTTTCATCCCTGTTTTCTCTGATTTGGAAGGATCTGGAAATACCAATTCAAGACAGAAGACTGGACAAACAACACATAAGGGAAGTAAATCACCAGGCTACCAAAGAATGGTCATCTTACCTATGAGCAAAAGCTTCATGTCCCCACTTGGTCCTAGAAGCCACTAAATTAATTTTAAGAAATAGGAATAATAGATTTATCCACCTGTTGGGTCCATAGAGAATTGTCTTTACCTATGCCCTAAGATCAGCACAGATCCTAATAACTAACCTTAAACTTCTCTAGTATTTGTCATTGGATGTTCTGGTTGTGTTCCAGAGAAGGGAATCTTTACTGTAAATTGGAAAATGTTAACCAAAAAGATCTAATTCACAAATAAGACATAACATTACATATTTTAAGTACTAAGCAATTCAGTTTTCAATATAAATACAAACGTATTTAAATTTCCATGTAAATATATTTATGTTTCAATATCAATACAAATAAAAAATAAAAATAGAAGTCATCAAAACTGTAATAGTTACAAATATAATGAGGAACAGTAGCTCTCTAAACATTTAAAAAATAGACAAAAGTAACTACCAGATTGCTTTCCATATGTTATTAAATGATGACACATATGATCTATGGTTACTTTGTATGTAGTTTATGACTCCTGGTCTGTGACAATTCCACTATATATTGTACATTCTTTCATTCCCAAGAGTTTACTAAGCACATCGATAGGAATCAGTGAGCTGGAGAATAACCAAAGTGCAATGGTAGCCTACTGAGTTTTCTAGAAGGTTCTTCCTTATATGATTTCAATTGAGAGAGAATGCAAACTTACTAAAAGTCTTGAAAGACACAGAAGCCACTATCATATGGGAGTAATTTTTCTTAGAGGTAATTAATGACACAACCACAGACAGATTTCTTCTGACTTGTCTAGATCCTAGTCCTGAAACTGCAGCTTACCAGGAAGGATGGAGGCCGCACTGCTTCTATTGACTGCTCCATCATTGCCTTATTGGGGTTTTACTCTAGATCTGTGGCAAGCTCTGATATGCTAGTGACTTTCTCTGAGCTTCCAGCTTCCCCTTTGACATCTTTTCTCCCACTGATCTTATAACTGGATGAATCTTTAATTCTATAATAAATCCTCTCTTCAATAACACTTTAAGTATTTTCCATTCTGTTTTCTTGATTAAGAAGAAAATAACAAAGAGAAGGAAAATAAAGTCAGAATAATTAAAAAAAGAAAACATACTGTTTATCAATTACAGTCTCAGACTTCAATTTCCCCCACCATGCACATAAACATGTCCATGTTAGTCCTTTTAAATAAAAAAGTAAAAGCAGTAAAATAAAAGGTATGTTTTGAAAATCCTGATTAGCAATAAAGTAGAAAGGAGCCCTGATATTTGTAGTTTTATAAAGGTTAAGGAAAATATTCTATGTGATTTGGAACTGAAGTGATAGCATATGCTTTAACCAAGAATGCCCTGGAAGATTTTTTCACACAAACAAAACAGCCAACAAATAATGACTCATATGACAGGTTGTCTGTTATATCATTGATTGTGGTTACAAAACACTGAAAATATTAATGTCCAGAAATGTGTCAAACTATACCATATTTATCCTACCATGAAATCTATTCAATTATTCAAATGAGAAGAACATATATAAAAGTCACACACTAGTTAACATAGGTGGGTGTATAAATAAAGCTAGAGAGAAAAAGATATGGAGAGAAGCAACTGCACATGCAAAAGAATATGCATTACCATAATTATGATTTTTGTGAAGTTATGTGTATGTACAGAGGAAAAAACTGAATGTTAAAAGCATCTTGCAATCTAGCCTAACAATTTAGTAACCAGATAACACTGTTTATCAGTATAGATCCTTAGCTTAAATGTACATACTTAATACATATATACATACACATGCAGACATATATGCATGTATATTATATATATAATTAGTATATGCATATAAGTATGTATTAAATATTCTGAATGTCACCTTTCTTTACTATCCATTTTTAAAAATTTACAATAAAATTAAAAATATAATTATATTATTTTCCCTTTACATTTCCTACTTTCAATCCCTTCTGTGTACCCATATATTCTTCTCCACCTGCTGCTCACTAGTCAAGTTCTCCAAGGCCCTTCCTTGTCTGAATACCCTAGCCCACACAAGATGTCTTCTGAACATCTCTATCCTCACTAAGAAAGTTAGAACTTAATTAACTCAAACTATGGGTTGTTCTCCAATTCCTTATGCCAGTTAGTCATGTCTTCTTAAGTATTAATCATGTGCTAAGTTTTCTATTTCTCCCAAGAGATGTGTCACTAAATTGTACCTTTAGTGGGGTTATATATAGTATAATACTTAGTCTCTGGTTTCCAAACACAGATAACAGCTGAGTGCATAGGCAGTCTTGACCTTAAAACAACTCAGGAAATTTTGTACTGTGTCTTCCCAGAGTTTTTTCATGACTAGAACTTATTTACTTGAAACTTTGTCTCAGCATCTGTAAAAATAGAAATTTAAAGCTTAAAACAAGTTTAAATTATTGAAAATAGTTCTAATTTTGAAGTCAGCAAGTCTGTCCTGAGCCTAGCTAGGTTATATTATTACAACATCTCACAGTTATTTACACAGACACTCACATCTGAAATTTTAGTGTGCAAATATCTAAGACATGTGTTATCCAACACTAGTGGGTCTACATAAATTATTTTTCATTTATATTACTATAGACCAAACCTATATACTTCATGCTAAATATACGCTATGTCATTGTGCTACAACTCCAGCCCATGGCTTATTCTTTTTAGAATGAAAGGGGTCACTATTCTCCATGAGACCCACAGGGGTGAAATAAGAAACTCTTCCTGGCAAATTTTGGCATCTCTATCTAGTGATCACACTTAGACAAAGTACCCTATTTGTGAGCAGCAGGAGATGAATTTATTATCAGATCTCCAGTGGAGAGATTGCAAACTTAGTAAAACCATGGAGAATGGCTACTAGCTATTCAATGTCAAGGTCATAAAGCAGAGAATCCAGTAGATACAAATCTGAATATGGAGTTTTTTTAATCTGGTCTACCAATGTCTTATCTTGTTAAAAGGCTTGAAAACATAGCTAAATATTTTACCTTCTTTTTAAAATGAAGTTATCTGTTTAAAATGTCATAAAGGGCTACTCAAATGAACAACCAATGCCTTTTCTCCACCCTGACTTCAAGTCATCCACCACGCTTCTTTCAAGTAAAGTGTAGATTGATTTTTTTCAGTTTCTATTGTGGTAGCAGAGACTGTCCATCTGTATCACCCACATGTTGGGTCAAGTCTTTGAAAGGATTGGATAGTCTGAACTTCTGGTTGAAATCTTTCTTGGAATTTGAAGGGAAGACTTCAAGACAGTGCCAAAAACAACATGAGGAGAAGTTTCAAGCTGAAGAAATTTTAGTGGTAAACTAATGGGATCTATAAACAAAGTGGAAATCGAGGTGCTATTGTGAATTTGATTATTATAGACTGAGAGATAACAATGTGCGAAATAACAGATAATACATGAACATGCCTGGACTGATTGGTAATTAGATGAAATATTCTAGAAGCTACATGTATGTATGGCAATCTATAACTGTTTCTTTATTTATTCCAAAGATATAATTATAGGTCTGCTTGAGATTTATAGACAGAGCACAAATATCACATGTGAAATATGGAAGGAATACTATGTATTTATGAAACTCAGTGTTCATGCAAGTAATGATAAATTGTAATTCTATAGTGCAAAATTACAGCACACTGAGCATCAAGAAGGAATAGAACAGATGGGGGAAGGAGTGTAAGAAGAAGGAGGAGGAAGAGGAGGAGAAGGGGAGAAGTGTTGGTATAGGTAGGTTCTGCATTTATGTCACTTTAGATTTTTGGCTTGAAAGATGGATTTTTATTGATTTTCTTGATTCATTGTAATCACTGAACACTTACTACTAAATATTACTTAGAATGAAGTTATTATATAAATGTCTTTGAATAAATTTAATGCTAGCTCTTTTTACTGTAAGCCCTGCAGCCCTGGATCTCATATAGAAAAAGGACTAATATAATAGAACCTAGGGGATCCCAGATAATCTGAGTTTGGGAAGATGAAGGAAGCAACAGAGATGAAGGTTGAGAAAGAGAAAAAGAATGAAGGAGATGCTATGTTATCACTCCATTGTGACAACAGGGAGCCTTTCCACATTTCTGCATAACATTCCAGAAAACTCTATGTTTTTATAATGGATAAAAGGGTTTATTTAGTTTTCAATTCCAGGACACAGTCCATTATTGGAAGTCAATGCAGAAGCCCAAAGTAGCTAATCCAGCAGGACCAAGAGCAAAGAGAGAATAAAGTATGCATGCCTACTGTTACATGGCTTTCTCTATTCTTATGCAATTCAAGAGGAAGCCCACAAAAATGGTACCATGTACAATTATGGTTTGTCTTCTAATCTCTTCTAAACTCATCCCATCAAACAGAGAAAAGAAAATGAGAAGGACTGCCCACAAACAAACCTAACAAGCCACATCTAAATAAACCCCCTCATTGATATTCATTTTCCATCTGATTCTAGGCTGTGCCAGATTGAGCAACTTTAACCTGACTTTAGACAGTGAAGGAATAAATCAATTACACACACACACACACACACACACACACACACACTCACACACACACAAACAGACATGCACACACCCCACTGGTTCTATTTCTTTCATTCTATAGTACATCCATAAGATTAACTTTTAATTTTTTAAGATTGTAGTATAATTTCATAATTTTCTCCTGCTCTTTCCTCTTCCTACACCTTCCCATATACACTTCCTTGCTTCTCTTTCAAATTTATTGCCCAATGTTTTTCATTATTTGTTGTTTCATAAATGTAGGTTATCTGTCTATACATATATGTTCCTAAAACATAGATATGACCTGCTTGTTTACATTATAGATTACTAAATACATACACATGGTCTGTTTATTTGTCTGCTTCTTTCATAGTTCCTCAAAACGTATGATTTATAGAGCCATTTTACCTGACAATAAAAAATAAACATCTTTGTTATGATGTGATAATGAAAATGCTTGGACTTAGTCATTATTATTAAATTACTAATTAATTATCATAGTGATCATATATGTCTTACATTTTATTCCACACAGACACACATACACACAGACAGACAGACAGACAGACAGACAGACACACACACACACACACACACACACACACACACACACGTTAGGTGGCCTGAAAGGTCACTGTCCTATTCAATACATCAGTCAGTCAGTATTCAGCTTTGAGTTTTGAGTCTAATATCCTTTTTAGTGCCTTCCTGTTGAGTAACACCAAGCTAAGTGTCTTTTGCAAAGGAGACCCACAGCAGAGGTATAACAAAGGAAGCAGTGTAAAACTATCTACCCTAAGAAAATAAAGTTACTTTATTACACATATTCTATGCAGGTTTGTTTCTGTCTCTATTTCTTTGTGAGAAATTTGTGGCTATTTCTTTGTGAGAAATTCAAGGCATGATTTGGGTTCTTGTAAGTGTGGAACTAGCTGTGTAATAGGGTCTCAGACATTAGTAGACCCTCAGATCTCAGCACAACTGAGAGAATGATGGAATTACCATCCAGGTTGTAAAACTCAGCATGTATACTGCATCAATGGCCAAGAGGAAAACAAAAGATCTAATCCATCAAAGTCCATAGTTCTAGGAAAAATCTCCAAGTTCAATAACCTTGCTGTTTGGTTTCTATAGTTCTGCTTCCAGCTAAATGTTCTTGTTAACTGAAGTATGTCAAGCCAGAATATATTTCTTATTCTTAAGAGCTCACCACGAGAGAGGCTTGGAGCTAAATTGGGATTCCAAATACCCAGTGTAGTTGCTTGCTAGCTATTAAAGACATTTTATCATCTTAAACCCACTTTGAGGCAGTCTTCTCTGCTGGGTGCCCCATAAGAGCTAGAACACAGAGAATTTATTTCCATATCTTGTCCTTATTCACACAATCAAAACTGCCTTATCATTATAAGCCTCATACATTTGTGGGGTGAGCTGATGGATGTATACAAAGGGCATTAATTAGAGAACCAAAAGCTTACAAAATTAATATAGGTTCCTGCTAATTTTTTATTATTCTCAATATTATTCAAGAGCTTGTTTTCTTGTATAATTATTTCCCAATTCACTATTCTCTTGTAATTTTCATCTCAAATTCAACCAGTTTACATCAGAAAAAAACTGCTAGTTTTAACCTTTATACACATCTTGCTGAAACAGAGATACTTAGGGGCAATGTAGTGCATGATAAAATACTTTAGAAAGAAGATCAAAGCTGGCAATGGTAAACCATCCCTGTAATCCCAGCATGCTGTTGATAGGGTAAGGAAGATAAGATGATCCAGGCTAGCCTGGAGTTCATAATTGTTACCCTGAAATACCACCACCCCACCCCAACAAAAATTAAAAGATAATTTTACACCAGACAAAGCCCAGCTGAGTTGTTACAGAGAGGCATTCAATGGTGGCTTTTACCTAATATATGATGTGACACTGATCCTTAGTTACCAGCTGAGAAATCTGATTTTAGGAAAACAGAACAGATACTTTAAAAAACAAAACAAAAGTAGAGTCCTAATAACTGTGTTTACAGGATTTATTATTAATACCAACAAGTTCCTAATGAAGTGATTGTTATGGTATGAAAAATAGCACTCCTGGGACACTGGTAGTCATACTGTGCACTTAGGACATATATTGCCCAAACACATTTTAGAATACAAACTGATACACTGGGAACATATTTTAATCTAAAGTCTTTGATTTCCTGGTAGTGGTGAATGCTTTTAATCCCAGCACTTGGGAAGTAGTGGCAGGCAGATCTCTGAGTTTGAATCCAGACTAGTCTCCAGAGAGAGTTCCAGAACAGCTTGGGCTAACAGAGGTACTCTAACTCAAACAAACAAAGGAACAAACTATTTTGTTCAAACCCAGAATCAAGATAAGGCAAACTATCTATGTGCCTTGTAAAGCTGATAATATTTGATTTTTATTGTCAAATATAATCATCTTGATTTGCTCTTTATATAGTGGTCACTCTTGGATTTCAGTATAGACTGCAGTGAAGTATTTTCCTGACAAAATTGTCAGCACTTGCCATTTTGCTTTATTTTTTTCCTGCTTGAACTCTATCACACATTAAAAAAAAATAAAATATATTTACTTTTGGTTTATATGCATGAGTTTTTTTGTGTTTGTATGTATATGTACAGGGCATTGGATCCCCTGGAACTGTAGTTACATGTGATTGTGAGGCTCCATGTGGCTGTCTGAACTGATACGGGTCTTATAGAAGAGCATCAAGTGCTCTTAACCACTGAGCCACCACTCCAGGCCCTGAATTCTAATATTTGAGTGACTTACTGTTCAGTTCTGATCATAAACAATAACTTTGTTTACTATCTTATTGACTTAAACTTTCACTATTTTGTCCTTTAATTAATATTATTTTAGTTTTCATGGGTTTATGTCTAATTAACCTCCAAATATTTCATAGAGAAATCAGATTTTTTATACATAGATAATATGTAGTCATGCATATAAATTACACCAGGACCTCATATAATGTACATTATTTTATATTAAAGTCTATAAATATATATAGTACATGATTTATTCAGTAGTCTTTGTTGATTATCCATTGTTATAGAGATTATGGTATTGCTTTCAGATGTTAACACATCTTTTAAAAGTGAATATATCAATAATATGTGTATAAGATCTTGAGATAAAAGTTTATAAGTTCAGGAATTTACATTAGAAGTTTAGGCTTTGATGATGAAATAATTAAACAGCAGGTATGAATTTGTTGAAAATAATGTTTTGTTTTAGAATTTTACAGTGAATAAAACTTCACAGTTTGCTGTCACCTTATAATGGGGCTTTAAGTTGGTGTTAGTACCTAAAACTTCAACTCCAAATCTTACCTTCATTGTATTTGCCTTGGGCTGCCCACATATTCTTCTCAAGCCCTTGACAAGATGAGTACAACTTTTGCACATCTGTGAAAAAGAACAAAAGACTAAGATAAAAATTTCCTCCAAATTCAGTAGACCAGAAAGAACAGAAAATTACCATGAAAAAGTAGCTATTGTATTTACAGTGGCTGCAGTAAAAATACTATGTGAAATAGGTTGAAGTTACTCTAAAGAAGGGTGTAGGAAGACACAGTGTTCAGTAAATTGCATTAAAAAGAAACCAGGTGGGTAGGTTCCCCTTTGTTGTTATGTAAGCTGATTTAGCTGTCATCTTTGAGAAGGCATGAATTGGTCAGATTTTCCAATTATATTCTCCCAATATAAGTAACATGCTCTTTTTGTATCCTGCACACCCAACCTCAAAAGTTGTATCATTTTCCTTGCCCAAGTGATTTTTTTCATAGCCACATTAAGTCATTAAAATTCCATAACCATGACTGTACTTCCTTAACTCCAGTTTCTCCTGATTTATTCATCCATACTAGAATGGTCTATCTGCTCAAAATGTCAGTAAAATCTATGCTTGCTTCAAGGTTCTTGCTATTACAAATAATGCTGCTATGATAGTCTTTGTTGCATGGATGTTGATCATTTGGGTATATGCCTAAGAGGGGGATTGCTGGGTCCTGTGGTAAACTTATTCACATTTTACTGGGGAACCACCATACAGATCTCCAAAATGGCTGTACAAGTTTTCACTCCCACCTACACCCATTTCTGGAAAGAGTAAGAAGGTATATCTAAGTTGTTTGATTTGCATTTCCCTGATAGCTAAGGATGTTGAGCACTTTCTTAAGTGTCTGTCAGCCTTTTTGATTTCCTCTACTGAAAATTCTTTCCTCAGTTTTATACCCCATTCTTTAATAGGGTTATTTGGTGTTGTGTTGACTAGTTTCTTGAATTCTTTGTATATTTTGGAGATCAGTCCTTTGTCACATGTAGGATTGGTGAAAATCTTTTCCCAGTCTGTGGGCTGCTATTTGGTCTTGTCCACTGTGTCCTTTGCCTTACAGAAGCTTCTAAGTTAGAGGAGGTCCCATTTATTAATTGTTGACCTCAGTGCCTGTGCTCCTGGAGTTAAATTCAGGAAGCAGTCTCCAATACCAATTTGTTCAAGGGTACCTCCTACTTTCTCTTCTACGAGGTTCAGTGTGCCTGGATTTACATTGAGGTCTTTGATCCATTTGCACTTGATTTTGTTACATGGAGACAGACATGGTTCTATCTGCAGTCTTTTACACACCATTATCCAATTGTGCCAGTACCATTTGCTGAAGATGCTGTCCTTGCCCCATTTTATTCTTTTAGCTATTTTGTCGAAAATCAGGTGGTCATAGTTGTGTGGGTTTATCTCAGGATTTTCGATTCGATTCCATTGGTCTACCTGTCTATATTTGTGCCAATACCAGGCTGTTTTCAGAACTATAGCTCTGTAGTAGAGCTTAAAGTCAGGGATGGTAATGTGACACATCTACACAATGGAATACTACTCTGCAGAAAAAAAAAATAGTGGAATCGTGACATTCCCAGGCAAGTGGATGGCACTTGACTAAACCATCCTGAATGTGGTAACACAGTCACAAAAAGAGGAACATGGTATGTACTCACTAATATATGGATTTTAGATCTAGAGCAAAGGATCATCAGCCTATAATTCACACCACCAGAAGAACTAGGATACAAGGTGTATTATAAGAGATTCATATACAGTACCTCACAGAAAGGGGAAGGGACAAGTCTCCCAGAGCACATGGGAAGTGGGGAGGAAGTGAATGAAGAGAGAACTAGGAGAAAGAGAAGGGGAGGAGAGGAAAGCACGTGAGACTAGAAAGATTGAGAGATTGAGTTAGGGTATGAATGGCATAGAAGACAGGGGAGAGAGAGAGTGAGAGAGAGAAAGAGAAAGAGAGAGCGAGCAAATATAAAAGAGGGAGCCATTATAGGACTGAAGAGAAAACTGAACCTAAAGAAAGGTCTAGAGACCTACAAGTCTGACTCCAACTAACAATTTGAGCAACCATGGAAAGGCTACCATAAATGCCCTTCCCAGATAGTGAGATCAACAACTAACTTATCCACCATCCTGGAGCCCTCATCTAGTACCTGTTGGAAACAGAAGAAAACACCCATAACTAAACACTGAGTCGAACTAGAATCCAGATGCAGACAGAGAGGACAAGACTAGGTTGTAGAAACTCATAGAGAACAGCTGAACTGAACAAGGAGGAGCTAATGGGGCCCCCAGACTGATAGCTGGGAATCCAGCATGGGACTGACTCAGGCCTCCCTGAAAATGGGTCTCAGCTGGAAGAACTGAGCAGTCTAAGGGACCTCAGACAGTGGAACCAAGATGTATTCCTGGTGCACAAAAGGACCTTGCAGACACCCCCGCCCCATGGAGGGATACTGCCTTAACCCAGAAACAGGTGAGAAGTACTAGTCCCTAAATCAAATGACTTGACAGATTTACATGACCCCACCTGGATGGCATTGCCCTACATGTGGAATTGGGGTGGGGGCTGGGAAGGGAGGGTGGTCAGGGTGCATGTGAAGGGGCAGAGAGTATAAGAGAGAGGGAGGGATGGAAGGAGAGGGAACTGGGATCTACATGTAAAATAAAAAAAAGACTATGTTTAAGTGATAGAAATAAAGGAAAGAAATAAAGAATAAGAATAGATAATACTTTCAGAGAGAAAAAATAGGAAAAGCAGGTTCAACAAGCCTTTCCCCAGAATCCCATGGAAATGAAGAGGATTATACAATTATAGGAAGTTTAAGAACAGGCATAGTTGAAGGCAACTATTTGATGGCCAACACATAATCATTGAAAATAATTTTTTTCAAGATTTAAAGAAAATATTTCATCTATCTTATCCTTGTGAGTCTAATTTTAAGAAGATCATTTATCATAGAGAGGGTGGTTGTTACAAGCAGTTTCCCTCCAGCATGGTCCCAGTGCTGTGTCAGTCCCAAAAGAACACACAAAGACACTGTATTGATTATGAAACTGTTGGCCAGTTACTAGCATTTCTTATTGGCTACCTCCATCTTAAATATTAACCCATTTCTATCAATTTAAGTGGTTCCATGTGGCCTTATCTTACCAGGGAGAAAGTCTGGACTAGTTCTCTCACTTCCTTCATCTTGACTTCTCTCTATTGCATCTCCCAGAATCTCCTTGTCTCATAGTCCCTCCTATGTATGTAGCTGAAGATATGACATTCAGGGTGATAATGTTTTCCCCCAAAAGTCAAAGGCTATTTAAGGTTAACCACTTTAGCAGACAGTAGATAATAGAAACCTCTTTTTGAATTATTGTTCAGAGAATTCCAAGAGACAAAATTAAAAATAATAAAAACATAATACTGCATTACCAATTGGTAATTCAATAACAAATAGTCATTTCCCAAAACATATATACAAGTGACACTATGCAGACTGAACGGATTATACTTAAAAAAAGTATATATATATATATATATAATTACACACACACACACACACTTATACTGTGTTGAGCACTGGGACAGAAGGTGGAGCCAACAGTTCAGACACCTTTGGGGGAACTTCTGGAAGCAGCTCTGAGCACAGGAGACCTGCCTATCCACGCAGGACCACCTGTAATTTCCATGTGCCTGGTCTCTGACCCCCCACCACCCCATCCTCTACTGGAGCCCCAGGACCCTCCCTGAGATACGCCTATCTCTGGGGGATCACACTGAGTTCCCCGGGCAGGATCCTTGACCCCCATCGCAGGTACACTACTAAAGAGGCTTCAGCTGGAGAGTACCAGTTCAGGCTAGAGCTTCCTATAGGCACAAAGAACATCCTGAGTCCCAGCCTTCGGGATCTTTGACTCCCATTGCCAGTCTTCTGCTACAGCCTGATCGCTGACCCCAATCCCTGGGCCCATGCATGTGGAGAGACCTCCCAGAGAGCTTGGACAACACAGAGCTACAAACATTGAACCTCTGACCCACATAAGCCCACCGGGGAATTACCATAGAGAGAGGGAGAGACCCCACCAACACCTACTGGAAGAAGCTATGGGAAGACACCAATACAAGAAAACACCTAACAAGAGAAAGGCTAGCATGACACCTCCAGAATCTGGAATATCTATACCAACTAGACTGAAACACAACAAAGCAGGTGAAGCAGAAGGGAACAACTTAAAAATTATCATCATAAAAACGATAGAAGCTCTCAAAGAATATATGAGAAAATCCCTTAAAGAAATGGAAGAAAAAACAAACAAAAATGTTGAAGAAATGAACAAATTTCTTAAGGAAAATAAAGAAAATAGAGAAAGCCAAGAAAAAAAAAAAACAATTAAGCAGGTGAAGGAAATGGTTCAAGACTTGAAAACTGAAATAGAGAAAATAAAGGCAACACAAACTGAAGGAATGTTGGAAATAGAAAAACTGGGCAAAAGATCAGGAACTACAGATGCAAGCATAACCAACAGAATTCAAGAGATGGAAGAGAGAATCTCAGGTGCTGAAGATAAACTAGAGGAAATAGATTCATCCACCAAAGATAATTGTAAATCAACAAATCCTTAACACAAAACATCCAGGAAATTTGGGACACCATGAAAAGGCCAAACCTAAGAATAATAGGCATAGAGGAAGGTGAGGAAGACCAACTCCAAGGTGCCAAAAACATATTCAACAAAATCATCGAAGAAAACTTTCCTAATTTGAAGAAGGGCATGCCCTTGAAATTACAAGAAGCATACTGGACAACAAATAGGCTGGACCAAAGAAAAAAGACCCCTCAACATATAATAATCAAAACACCTAGCATACAGAATAAAGTAAGAATATTAAGAACAGTGAAGGAAAAAGGCCAAGTAACATATAAAGGCAGATTTATCAAAATTACACCCTCAAAGCCAGAAGGTCCTGGATAGATGTTCTACAAGTATTAAGAGACCATGGATGCCAGCCCAGGCTACATTACTCAGCAAAAATCTCAATCTCTATAGACAGAGAAAACAAGATATTTAATGACAAAACCAGATTTTCCCAATATGTATCTACAAATCCAGCCCTACAGAAACGTATTGGAGAGATCAGAGATAACAACAGGAACATACCTAAACATAATAAGAGCAATATACAGCAAACCAACAGCCAACATCAAACTGAATGGAGAGACACTTAAGGCGATTCCTCTAAAATCAGAAACAAGACAAGGCTGCCTTCTCTCTCAATATCTCTTCAATATTGTACTTGAAGATCTAGCTAAAGCTGTAAGACAACAAAAGGAGATCAAGGGGATCCAAATTGGAAAGGAAGAAGTCAAACTGTCTCTATTTGCAGATGATATGATAGTTTACATAAGAGACACAATAAACTCTACCATGGAACTCCTACAGATGAAAAACACCTTCAGCAAACTAGCAGGATACAAGATAAACTCAAAAAAATCAGTAGCCGTACTTTATTCAGATGACAAAGAGACAGAGAAAGAAATCAGAGAAACATCAACCTTTACAATAGCAACACACAACATAAAGTATCTTGGAGTAACACTTACCAAACAAGTGAAAGACCTATATAATAAGAACTTTGTGGCTCTAAAGAAAGAAATTAAAGAAGGTATTAGAAAATTTAAAGATCTCCCATGCTCTTGGATAGGTAGGATAAATATAGTAAAAATGAAAATCTTGCCAAAGCAATCTACAGATTCAGTGCAATCCCCATAAAAATCCCACCACAATTATTTACTGATATTGAAAGGATAAAAATCAACTTTATATGGAAAAACAAAAGACCCAGGATAGCCAAAACAACCCTGTACACTAAAAGAACCTCAGGATGCATCACTATCCCTGACTTTAAGCTCTACCACAGAGCTATAGTTCTGAAAACAGCCTGGTATTGGCACACGTATAGACAGGTAGACCAATGGAATCGAATCAAAAATCCTGATATAAACCCACACCCTTATGAACAACTGATTTTCAACAAAACAGCTAAAATTATACAATGGGGCGAGGACAGCATCTTCAACAAATGTTGCTCACACAATTGGATGAGGGTGTGTAAAAGACTGGAAATAGAACCATGTCTGTTTTCATGCACAAAACTGAAATCCAAATGTATCAAAGACCTCAACATAAATCCAGCCACACTGAACCCCTTAGAAGAGAAAATTGGAGGTACCCTTGAACAAATGGATATAGAAGACCACTTCCTGAACATAACTCCAGGAGCACAGACACTGAGGGCAACAATTAATAAATGGGACCTCTTCAGACTTAGAAGCTTCTATTAGGCAAAGGACACAGTGGAGAAAGGGGAACACTTCTCCACGTTGGTGGGAGTGCAAACTAATACAGCCATTTTGAAGATCATTATGGTGTTTCCTCAGTAAAATTGGAATTTGTTTACTATAGGACCTGGCATTCCCTTTATTGGGTGTATATGCAAATGATCCACATCCATGCAACAGACAACTGCTCGAATATGTTCATAGCAGCATTATTTGTAATAGCAAGAATCTGGAAGCCACCTAGGTGCCCCTCAACTGAAGAATGGATAAAGAATATGTGGCACATCTATATAATGTATTACTACTCTGCAGAAAAAAAAAAATAATGGAATCTTGAAATTCGCAGGCAAGTGGATGGCACTTGAAGAAACCATCCTGAATGAGGTAAACCAATCACAAAAAGAGGAACATGGTATGTAATTACTCATGTATGGATTTTAGACCTAGAGCAAAGGATCACCAGCCTGCAATTCACACCACCAGAGGAACTAGCATACAAGGTATATTATAAGAGATTCATATAAAGTACCTCACAGTAGGGGTAAGGGACAAGTCGTCCAGAGCACAGAGGAAGTTGGGGGGGCAGTGAATGGAGAGAGAAGTAGGAGAAAGAGAGGGTGAGGAGATGAAAGCATGTGTGACTAGGAAGATTGAGACAGGGTAGCAATAGAAGACAGAAGAGAGAGAGATTGAGACTAGAGAGAAATCCTTGTCCCCTACTTCAAATGACTTGATAGTTCCTCATGATCCAGCTGCATGGCATTGCACTACATGTGGAATTGGGATGGGGTGATGGGATGGGAGGGCTGTCTGGGTACATTTGAGGGGACAGAGAGGGCAAGAGGGAGGGAGGTTTGCAAGGAGAGGAAACTAGAATCAACATGAAATATATTGATAGATAGATGATAGATGATAGATAGATAGATAGATAGATAGATAGATAGATAGATAGATAGATAGATAGATAGATACTGAGGAGTCTGGACAAAATGTCAGGACCACAACAGATTCTTAGGTATTACATACTTTTGTTTAGAAGAAGAGAAAATAAAACAATGAAAAAGTGAAAATCGTGCATAGATTATCTGTGGTTGAAAACAACAGCAATTTCAGCTCTGTGATTGAGGATCTATATTATAAGCATTTTTTCCTACCGGCTTGATTCCAGAGCCGTGCCAGTCCCAAATAACACACTGAGACACTGTATTAGATATAATACCGTTGGCCTGTTACTAGTGTTTCTTATTGGCTAGGTATTTCTTAAAAATTATCCCATTTCTATTACTCTAAATGTGTCCAAATGGTCTTGGCTTACTGGAGAGAGTGTCTGGAGTTGTATCCTATTGGTCCTACATCTTGAAACTCCACTACTACTCCCAGAATCCTCCTTGTCTCCTATCCCCACCCATCTTGCCTTCCTCTTTTCCCACAGTGCTTTATTCATTAACTAATAAGAAGGCAATTTAAAATGAGAAATGAGAAATTTTCAATATTTCCTGAAACCACTCACTGGCCTGGTGAATAATGACCTTCAAACTATAGTGAGTCACATATTATTGATGACAATATACAACTTATATATCAATTATTTTTCATGAGTAAGGCCTGTTTTTTTAGTGGGTGATTTTTTTTTGTTTCCAGAAGAGCTAATGAGTCAGTTCAGGCTGCAAGTGAGTCATTCATAAAGTGATTGGATAACCTTTAGGAATTTACCTTGTTTTATTAATTTATGTTTCTGCAAAATGAGTAGATTGATGTCATTAAATAAGAGCTCATTTTAAAAAAAATTAACAATATATTGAATTGGAACATTGGAACATGGCATGTGTTTTCATCAAATTTCTGCCCTCAAGTTCATAGATCTGTAACACACATGCCCAGATGAATATGTGATACAAGTATGAGTAAAACAATGGATGTGAACATTAAGTTTATGTGAAATAAATACAGGAGAAAATAAATATAAAATTTATAAAACATAAATTGACAGAATTCTTTCTTTAAGCAAGAAAAGTTTGTGATAAATATGGATAGAAGATTGCTGAGTTGTTTGTTCAAACAGAGTATGTGTGTATTTTATGCAATCACATAGAAATGTGAATTCAAAACATAGAAAGCATGAAACAACCTCAGATACACATATGATATGCTTTTGTATGATTGACTGGGGCAAAATGCAATTTAAATCTCCTCTGGACCTTGATAATGCCTGCAAAAGCATCCATAAATCATAAAATATCATCAGGCTGCCAAGCAGAAAGCTGCAGCATTTTTTGCTTAATGGCACAGAAAGAGTATATTCTTGAGTTTATTGTCTGACTATAGTTTAGGGGAAATTTCAGCTCAATTACAGAAGTTTTATTAAGTTCAATATTAAATCTGAATTCAAGAGAAATCAAATACAATTAGACTGACATCATACCTTTACATACATAAGACTGAAGAAGAGAGTATGGACTCTTACTAGCAAATAAACAGTTTAAAAATGTCATTTATCCAGCGAGTTGTCAGCATTTTTAAAAACACAATAATAACCAAAGTTGGCATTAGAGAGATATGAGGTCTATCTTATATTATTGGCAGAGAAATTGGCATCACCTCAATCCTAAATGTGTATATATTAACTACAAACAATCATTGCTATGATCTCTTTAATAAAACCCATACACAAATAAACAAAGGAGAATGTTGTTTCTTATAATTTATATGCAATACTGAAAAAAGAATGTAAATTGTGAAATATTCTTGTACAAACATAGACATCAGAAAATTAATGAGGTGGTATTATAGTGTGGATGTATCAGAGATCACTGCATATTACATGAAGTAGAAACTTCATATAAAAATTACCATTTGTAATTTCACTGATTTTACATATTTATGCTGAATAAACCAAGGAGAATAAGGAAGTATGGATGTTAAACCCTAAGAATAGTTATTTGTCAGAGAATAGTTTGTGAGCAAAATTTAGTAGAACTTACATTTTATTGAATTGACCATTTCATAATCACTTTTTATAGTTGGATGAAGTTAGTTTTTTTAAGATTGTAATGTAGTTGCAAGATTTCTTCTTTCCTTTTTATCCTCCCAAACACTAGGCATATCCTGCTCTACTCTCCTTTAAAATTATGGCCTCTTTGAAAAAAAAAACAACTTATATTGCATGCATATATGTATGTTCATATATGTACATATGTGCTCCTAAATGTAATCTGTTTATTCCATATGATCTTGTTTATATGCATGTTTCAGGGTACTATTTAGTACAGACTGTCAGTTGGTGAGCTCTTCCCTGGAGTAGACCACTCTTCTTCTTGCAGTATTCTTTAGTTGTCCATAGTTCTTTGTGTTGGGTTGAGGCTTCATGAGCTTTTTCCCCATCCGATTTGGAGTGCCCACTGCTGTTATCCTATATATATATCAAATTCTTGAGACTGTGCAGGTGTAGCTTCTGATATTACCAGGAGACACAGTCTAACAGCAAGCTCTCTGATTTTTGCTTTGACTAACCAGCTATGAAACCTAAGTAGCACACCATGGCACAATAAAGTTAGTTTTAAGACACAAATACTTTATTATGAATTTAACACTAACATATAAAACATATAAAAAAGGTGGGACAGCATTCACATAGCTCACTAAAGACTTTTACACATAAATCTTCAGCATACATGCCTTCATAGCTTAAACTGTAGTGTATATCACTACTATATTTATACTATTTGAAAATAGATAATAAAAAGGATTAGTAGAGGCTAAACAAGTTTTGTGATGACCAGGTAGAAATGCTTGGCTGGCTATAAATAAATGGAATCTGGAAATATTTTAGTTGGACTTTCTCCTCTGGTCCTTAGTTTCCACATGTGTAAGGAGCAGGAAGAGTAATTTTTCAAGTGAGTTTTAGTCCTTATATACTTACTGGCTTATATGGATTGGATGCTCACATTCACATTTTTATTTGTTTTACAATTCAGAGAAATGTTTATTTGTTAGAGTGCCAAAAAGGAGGAGAGGGAGTGAAGTTCGAAAAGAAGGGAGGGGAGGAAGGATAGAAGGAAGGGAGAAAGAAGAGGAGGAGTCTAGGACAGCATACAATTATGCATCATATCAACTCCTCATGTAGTATGAATAGTGCACTACTCAAAGGATGTTTTGAAGAGTCTACAAAACATATAAAATCCTTCCTTTAAAATATGATGGATAAGAGGTGTGTGTGTGGCTATCTGTCTGTATTTCTGTGTAAATACCTGTATTTCTGTTTCTGGGGTGTGTGTGTGTGTGTGTGTGTGTGTGTGTGTGTGTGTGTTTGTGTGTGTTTGTGTGTGTGTGCGTGTGTGTGTGTGTGTTTGTGTGTGTGCATTCACGCATGTCTGGGGAGCTAGTTCACAACTGTATGAGAAAAACGCTACCAGTAAATGTAAATATATTAAGATTTATAAAGAAGACTTCAAGCAGGCCTAGTCCCTGCCCACTCCCTACACACTTTTTCTCTCATTTACCTAGAAGACTATATTGTCATCTTCTCTTTCAAACATTGTCCTTCAACACCTCCTCTCCAAATCTCAGTCATAGCTGATAGTTTGGTGTCTCACTTGAAGTGCTGTGAAGAAGCTTCCACAGTCCCCACACACCTACTCACATCTGTAGTGATATACCCCTCCTTTCCACTGCTGCTTGAAACCAACTAGCATATTCCCTACTCTATTGGTATAAGACCAATTCTTACGCTTTGGAAAATATCTCCATCTCTCTCACCAACCTCCAAATATCAGCTCATACACTCCCCATTCTCTGTCTTCTATTTTTTTAACTAAAAAGAAATTGCTTCATTTGCCCCTTTTAATTTAGTCCTTCATACTCCTCCTGTGTGTTTTTTTTGCATTTTATTCAGTTTGACCTCTTTTAATGCAACACATATAACAGGTTTCACTGAAACCTGTTACACAATTTGTCTTTGTTAATTTTTCTTCTCAACTTCAATCTCTATCTTCCATCCATACCTGCTGGTTAACTTTTGCATCTCAGAAGTTCCATTATTTCATGTCAAACATATTCTCTTAAGTATCTGCTTTGTTTTTGCCCTAGCCTATTTTTAAGGGCTCTTCCTCTTTTTATGGTACTCTTTGGAAGTATATATATATATATTCATATATATATGTAAGAAGGCTATATTACTTTTTCTGTTTATGACTATATATGTACTAATTTATCAATATGGTACTTTTCATATATATATGTACTAATGTATTAAAAATAGCCAATGTGATGGTTCAGCTTAAAATCCATATATCAGTGGAATCAATGAATTATATTTGCATATAGCCCAACTCCATACAACTATCACATGAGAGTACACCCTACTACTATATCACCTACCTGTAGTATTTAACCATATGTATTTTCTTCATGGTTTTCTTGCCTGCTCATGTTTTCATATAGACAACATCCTTGGCCTCTTTTTCCTCAGAGGAAAACCTGCTTTGTCTGGATTACATAAGATTTGAGTTTAAAAAAAAAAAAAAGAATATATGGGGAAAAGACTGGATCTGACAATTTCAATTTTCTGCTCTATTTTCTTATCTTTTCTCTATACATGTGGTATGAGAAATGTCCTGTGTGAGTGACCTGGGGTTTCCTGGCTGTACTAGTTATCAGTGGACAGCTCTCAGCAGTGTTAGAGAGAGGAGAGGGAAGTAGACAAGGTCATAGGGATATATACTTTAAATTCCCTGAACGTAGCTTTCCTCAGTTACACAATTAGTCTTTAAATATACACCCCCAATTCTCTTGTATCCTATTAAATTGTTCATAATCTAGGTTATGAAATAAGAGACACCAGTATTAAAAATCTCAACACATTCAAGAACTAAGATATTTATTCCCCATCCAAGTACTTAACCAGGCTCAATACTGCTGTGCTTTTGACATCAGAGATCAGGTGTGTTCAGGATGGTATGGGTGTGGATGAGATACTGAGTTCTGAGACCTTTACTATTTTAGGTTTAGCCTGAAGTAAGAAGGATGTGAGGTAATGATTGAGACTCTAGTGGTTTTGACTTCTAACACCTTTTTTCTTACTTATTTCAATGCTTCACATAGAGTTATTTGATATCTTGTCACCTCTATGCCAGATACATTCAAGGGAATGAATGAAAACTTTACTGGTTTTGTGTACAGTGAAGCAGAATGATGTTCATAGAGCTGCTAGCAAGAAACCTGATAAAATGAGCATGGAAAGAATGATTGTCTTCCTATTTTTGCCAATAACCCATCAAGCAAATAACTGAAACCAAGGAGAAAATTAGTATTTAAGCTCTATACAATGTTAAAGGATGGAAGAAACATTTTGCAGTAAAAGAACAGTATTAAATTTTGAAACAAGTACACAAATTTCCTTTAGAAATTGGAGAGATCTTTCTTTCTTTCAGCATCCCTGAAAGAATAGGAACAAAAAGAAATAAGCTCACTGAAGAGGAGTAGAAGGCAGGAAATAATTAAACTCTGGGCTTAAAAAAATAAACTAGATACAAGAAGCATAATAAAAAGATGAATGAAACATTTGGTTGTTTGAAAAAAATGAACAAGATAGACAAACCCTTGTCCAAACTAAAGTGGGAAGGAATGAGGGAGGGAGGGAGTGAGGAAAGGAGGGAGGAAGCCTTACTTTCTCTGAGGAGTAGAGGTGGGTTGGGGGGAAAGGAGGGTATGGGAGGCAGAAGGAAGCGAAAGAATGGGAAATAGGATTGGTATGTAAAATGAGAAAACAATATTTTATGACCAGGCAATTTTAGTTCAGAATTCTACAAGACTTTGAAAGATTAAAGATGAACTAACACCAATACTCCTGAAATTAGTCAGTAAAATAGAAACAGAAGGAACATTGCCAAGTTTGTGTTAAGAGGCCACTTTTACACTGATACCCAAAACACAAAGTCTTGGAAGAAAGAAATTGAAGAAGATATTAAAAGATGGAAAGATCTCCATGCTCTTGGACTGGTAGGATTAACAGTAAAAATGGCCACCCTACAAAATCCAACCTATAGATTCAACACAAACCTGATCAAAACTTCAACATAATTCTTTACAGATCTTGAAAGGATAATACTCAACTTCATATGTAAAATCAAACAAACAAACAAAAATGGGATAACTAAAACAATCCTGTACAATAAAAAGACATCCAGAAGTGTCACCATCCTGGATTTCAAGCTGTACTATAGAGCAACAGTAATATAAACTTCTTGTTATTTCCTTTAAAACAGAGAGGTTGATCAATGGATTTCAATTGAAGACCTAGACATAAATCCATACACCTATAGACACCTGGCTTTGGATAAAGAAGCTACAAATATACAATGAAAAAAAAAAAAATATTCAATAAATGATGCTGGTCTAACTGGATGTGGGAATGTAGAATAATGCAAACTGATTTATATCTATCAATTACCTTGCACCAAACTCACATCCTAGTAAAGACCTCAGCATAAAACAAAAGACACTGAACCTAATAGAATAGAAAGAAAGAAATAGCTTTGAATGCACTGGTCAGGAGACAACTTCCCAAACAGAACACCAATAGCACAGGCACTAAGAACAAGAATCAATAAATGGTGCATTCTGAAACTGAAAAGCTTGTGTAAGGCAAAGTACACTGTCAAAAGAGCAAAATAGCAGCCTGCAGAATGGGTAAAGATTTTTTACCAACTCCACAACTGAGAGAGGACTAATAACCAAAATATTTAAATAACTTAAGAAACAAGCAGAAAAAAACAAATAATCCAATTTTTAAATCTCCAAAACATTTAAAGAATTCTTAGCAGTGGTACTCGTACATTAAACCTGCCACAAAACCTTCAACCTAGAATCTGTCCTTCTTGCAACATGTGTTGGGGTAACAGGGGTGCACAATTTGTGTGAGTTCAACTTGAGGTCCACACCAGGAGAGGGAAGTCATACCTGACACTAGCTGGATAGCCAGGAACCAGAAGCAGGGCAGCCCAGAGACGAGAACCAAATAGGATTGGCAACAACAACAAAAAGACATTGAAATGATTCTTAATGGTATTCTGCTATGTGCTATACTAATTAATAGATCAGTGTCTACCCCAACTATTGTCAGAGGATCACCATCAAGCAACTGAGGGGAGCAGCTGCAAAGACCTACAGCCAAACACCAAATGGAACAAGCAAAAACCTTTAGAAGAGGGGGAAGGAGGGTTGTAGAAGTCAGAGGTCATATTCTTGACAAGAACACCGTAAGAATATGGCTCATAGACTCAACTAAGCAGGGCTCAGGGAGTTAATAGAGAAGTGACAAACAAGGAACATGGATGGGTCTGAACTAGTTTTTCCGATACAAATGTATCTTGGTGTTCTTATGGCACTCCCAAGAGTGGAAGCTGGAGTATCTCTGACTCTTAATGCCTTTGTTTGGGACCTTTTTCCTGCTTCTGGTTTTCCTAGTACAGCTGTATTATGAGGATTTGAGCCTAATCTTATTGTAATGTGTTAGGCCATATTTGGTGGATATCCTCTGGAGTCCTGAATTTTTTTTTTTTTTTTTGAGAAATGGAGGAAAAGTGGATGCTGGTGTGAGGGAAGACACTGGGAGAAGTAGAGGGAGGGGAAACTGCAGTTGGGACGTAATTTATCATAGAAGAATTAAAGAAAAGAAAAAAAAAAAAAAACCTTTTCAATCCAAAGTAGGAAAGTCAATCTGTCCAGACTATCTACAGTACCTGATGTGGGTGGACTAAGGGGACCTTGGATTCTGCCAGACTATTACTCATGCTCTGCATAATTTCAGTTGCTTATGACTTCCACAAGATCTTATGGACTCAGAGCAAGCCACATGTTCTCTGTGTTGGAACACTGACACCCACTGGTTATTTCTAATAGTGGCCAATACTCTCTTTCTTAAAAATAAAATTCCTCATAAATGACAATATAAAATGATCCCATCCTGATATATGCAAGGAAAAGTGGGAATTGTGAGAAGCACATATTGAAAATGGAGGAGAAAAATTAACACGCACACCTAAGAGGAATGGTCAGTGACCTGGGAATGTTTGATAAGTAAGAACACAGTGGTCAATTACTTCAAACTTCAAATTGTGCGAAGTAGTCTCAGAAGTCATATCCTTATGCCTTATATATATATATATATTTGGATCAAGTAATTTTAAGTTTATGTAAATAATAATACAAAGAACAAAACTGCCTTGATCATGGCCCCTTATCTCTAAAGGTACCCAGTGGAATCTGTAGATGATGTGGAGAAGTATTCTAGCTTAAATTGCTGAATTCATCATATATAAAAGGACTCAGAGTAAACCTGAGATTATGTTTAGAAGGTAATATCTCTCATAATAAAGTTCAACTCCACCTATATACAAATTATGGAAATGTATTATTAATTTTTTTGAGACAGGGTTTCTCTGTATTGCTTTGGAGCATGTCCTCTATCTCCCAAGTGCTGGGATTAAAGTCATGTGCAACCAACACCTGGCTTGGAAATGTATTAATTTTAAAAATTCTACTGGATTTAGAAATTTGGGTGTTCCCCAAACCAGAGCCTTTGCTATCAGTCACCAATTCTAATTATTCACTACAGAAAATTGTTAGAAGTATCTATAGTTTTTCAATATGAGATAATTTTGTCAACATGCACAAAATTATGCACTTTATCCTGTCTCATAATTCCTGACCTTTTAAAAAACTTCAAGTTTCATGATAAAACTAATCTTGGTTATGGAGATGATTGATCCATCTAGTTAGTAGAACCACATTCTGAGTTCATATTAATTTTGCTGGAAGACAGCTCTCTTCTTAATACCCTATGGCACCCCAGGATTGATCTTAGGTCAAAAGTCTACAAACTGAGCCATTTTGCTGACTATATTTTTATTCTCCCTAGTAAAATAATAAACGATTAGCAGGTTTGAGTGTCAGTGACTTAAATATGTTGCCCTGTTCTTAATATTAAGTAACCATCAAAGCATTAAAGGGAGGGATAGTGTTCTAAGGCCAAGGGTTGCTGTAACATTTCATGTAGATAGTTTACCACTTCCATTTTTTGAAATAGCTTCACTCTGAGACTATAAAGCAATTGCCAGTTGCCAGAAGCAGCAGATTTTTAATAAGCTCATATTGTAATGAGAGTGTATTTACCTCAGGTACCTGGATTACATTTTTATATATAAATCACTGTACATAAATTCAATTGCCAACACAAAGAAAAAACAACCCCTTTATTTAACTCCAATTATTAAGGATAACATTTTAAATGTATTAATGTAGTGTGTGTGTGTGTGTGTGTGTGTGTGTGTGTGTGTGTGTGTGTGTCTTTGGGAGAGGGGCAGGCAAGGCATGTGTGCATATGAAAGGACAACTTTCAATATTTTTCTCCTACCATGTTGCTTCCAAAAATTGAACTCAGGTCATTAGATGTGCTGGCAGACTCCTTTATTTAATGAGTCATTTTGATGAGCCCATAAAGTTTATTAAACTATCTTGTCTGCATTTCTTTTCTTGAAAAACATATATAAAGACAACGCAGGCATTAATCAATAGTGATGGTGTCTATGTTTATTTAGGATGTTTCAACAATCTCCCTTTTGGTTCATACTGGAACTAGCTTATCTCATGAATATTTCAAAGGCCAAGAATAAAAACAGAATGATTTTGAGGTAATCTTCTTGAGTTAGACAGTATCTTTAGAACACAAAATGTAAAATGTCAAGGGAAGGGCCTGAGAGTTATTTACCTCAGAGAGTTCTGTTTCTCAGACATCCCTACAATCAATAACATCTTCAGGAATAAATCAGAGAGATATATTGCAAAGCACTTTTAAAAACTTTGATTAGTTAATATTGATGTTAAGTAATTATTTCCCACATGGGTTTTTATAGAAATATGTAACTTTAACTGCCTTGTGGAAATAGCAATAACATTTTACTATATGATATCATTAAGCATTGTAAAACTTAGTGTCTTAATTAATGTTGTTTATGTGTGTGTGTGTGCCATTTACTGTTAAATAGGTACTACATAACAGACCCAGGGATCATTTAACATTCTCATTTTCAAAATAAAATTGTACTGGCTCGTGCATATTCAGTTGGTTTAGCAATATCCCCCTCTCTCCAACCCTGACACTTTCTGGGAAGTCTTATAGAAATAAAGATGTGTCTACTTTAGGAAGTTCTTCCTCTTTTGTTCCAGACACAAATTATCAGTAGAATTTGTCTAAAACTGAAAGGAAGAAAAGCAGTGAGTAGATTTCTCTCATTCACCTTAGTTTACTTCTGGTAATTGAGAGGTCTATTTTCTAGCCATTCACCAAAAAGCAACCATGAAAGAGTTGAGATTGTGATTTCATTTGAAGTTGCAGTTTCAGAACTGACAAAACAGAAAATGGAAAATCCTGATCTACCGGCTGAAATGGAATCACTTTGTGTCTTTCTCAATAGCCAGTCTCAGGTTATTAAAAATGATAAAACTGTGAAGCAAATGTTCACTTCATCTTAAAAGCAACTATGGGAGGAACACATGTGGGTAGTTTCACTTCTAAGCACACTGACCCATACTTGCTGTAGTTGGTCTGTCAGAGCCCCCATCCCCGCCCCCCCCCCAGGGCTCCTGTGTGTCTAGCCCCAGAAGCTTTGTTCCCTAGCTTTGCAGAGATTCAGATCATTTGTAGGAAACTGTACCACTGTCTGTTTTCCAGATTATTTCATGATCAAGACAGTGGGGACACTCCATACTCTGTAGAGCAGATCTTCATGAGATTTTGGAGATGAAAGAATATAGATCCACAGGGGGTCCTTTCTGGACCCTTCAGGGCTTCACATTTTCCATTATTTGATAATTCTTTAATCTTAGCTAAAAGGGAGAGAAGAATATATTGGACTTCATAGTTTATTATAAGTATTAAATGAGCTCATCCTTTGATATCAACCTTTTTACTACCTAAGATACATTTTTGCTCTAGGTTTTTCAATGAGTGAGTCCTGAACATAATTGACAAAAATGCATATAGTAATGATTATACACAAAGCATATAGATTTATAATTTAACTCTTCCACAATTTAAATCTCACTTTTATATATTTTAAGCATGTCTATCTCTTCATCTATGATAAATGGAATAGTGTTAATTTTCATTTATTGTTCCTGTAACATTTAACTGTATTCTTGTCAACATTAGAAGCTTAAATTATAGTGATGCTAGTTGCTACCTGATTTCCTGTGAGCTTGGATGAAGTATTTGAATTCTCTCCATGCTTTAATTCCTTAATCTGTGAAGTGGAGATGTTTACCAGAACTTGTATCATTATAAAATTTACATGAGTCAATAGGCTTAATGAAGTACTAAGTAAAACTTGTAAATAAAGTACTTAGAACATGGCATGTATGAGTAAACATTCAGGAAATATTATTTAGAGTAAATTATTGTGCTTTAAAGTGTAGTGCATTGAATGAGTATTATATGATGCGTTAAATACATGGGATTATATTATTCATAGATTGAACTCCTTCCAGGTCCTACAAATAGTCTATAATAACAGTACATATTAATTGGTCTCTACATTCTGCTACTTTCTACCCTACATTGTCTGACTTGACAAACATCAAATACCCATAATACTAGTTCTTAATACCATAAGTTGTGGTGCATAATTTGATGAATAAAGCAAGTGTGTTTTCA
Organism: Phodopus roborovskii; assembly: GCF_943737965.1. Taxonomy (NCBI): domain Eukaryota; kingdom Metazoa; phylum Chordata; class Mammalia; order Rodentia; family Cricetidae; genus Phodopus; species Phodopus roborovskii. The sequence goes on along the minus strand of NW_026126417.1, from coordinate 4,662,134 downwards.
TACATGAAACCCTTTGTGCTCAAAAATTTCATTTCAGGACTGTTGGTCCATATTTTATGAAGAAAGTGGTTTAGTCACTCATGATTTAGTGGATTCTTGTCTAAAGTTAACAATTATAATAAAACAAAATATTGCCGATTCTGCTAGCTCTAGTAGACCAGAAATGTTTATACTACCCAAGGACAATTGATAACATCAAAAAATAGAAATATTCCTGGCAGTTGAGCATCATGGTGTCTGTTTTGAGAGGAAAGCCCATGTTCAGCCTATTGCCTCTCAAGGTGGTGTGTTAACAGTAGCATTTCCATTTCTGAGCATTTGTTACAGATATAAACCCACAGGTTTCATGTCATAGTTATTGAAATGAAATTTGTTTTATGTAAAGGTCTCAAAATAATTTGTATAATTTAAGGTTTTGTATACAGTGCATTTCACCCCAAATATTCAAAGTCTGCTGTACATTTGAGTGAGTTGCGGAACAAACAACAGAAAAGAAATAATAAGACTAATCCACTAGTTTCAGTCCCAGAAATTCTGATTTAATTGTTTACCTGAGCATGTGAGATTTTTGAAAAATTTCCAAAAGATGTTGCTTTGTGTCTAGAGTTCAGAATCACTGAGCTAAATAATGAAATATCCTGTCCCTTTCTATAAAGATACAACAATTTTTCACATGTATGAAAAATATTGATGCAGAGACAGTTTTTCTTGGCTGTGCTGTTGCATGTTCCCACTAACACTGAACTTTGTTCCATTGCAAACATGCTCAGGCTGTAGAGGACTGACTTGACTGTCTCCAGATGGAAAGCAGACTCTCAGTAGGCTGAGCAATCAACCATCTGTTAGGATGAACACATCCCAAACAAAAGGTGGTACTTTTACCACATCATTCCATGTCAGGACACAACAAATGAGAAAGCTTAAGCCCTTTCAGAACTCACAGAACCTTTTGTGTCAGATCCCCTGCAGGAAGACAGTCCCAAATTAGAAGTGCATGCTTCATTGAAGCGAGTTCATTTTCCAACACTGTAGGGGCTCCATTTTGAGTGATGAAGGCATCATCACACAGACTGTAGTAGGACACTGATGCTTCTAACCAAGTGCACTTTATAAATCAGCACATTCAAAGAGAAGGGACCTTTTAGCATTCCAACATCACTCCTTTGTGTGTCACATGTGAAACCCACACCTCGTACATCATGGGAATGACTAAATGAGGTTACAGATGTACAATCATGAACATTGCATCTGGAACTTTTACTCGTTGTATGACCTTATAAAACATAGATTGGAAAGTGATATTTAAAAGCTAGCTTTTAACTACTTCAAAAAATAACATTGAATGTTCTTTTAAAATAATAACAGAAAGAATAAGACACAGATAATAAGTATATAAATTATTAAAACAATAGCATTGGTCCCATCATTTTACCAGACACACCCTGTTTGCTAGATTCTTCCTCCACTACAATTGAAGTTACTTTGTTGCCAGTTATAAATACTATGAAGTTAAGGTTGCTTGTATTTCTCTACTCCAAAAAGTTTGAAATGTAGATTCCTGCCTAAAATATGCTTTGCACTCTGATCTTCCAGACAGCTTTATTTGTTAGATCATAAAAAAAATATAACCACATGTAAAAACTGCTTTCATGGTAGCTGTGGCTATAGGATGTAGCAGGAAAACACTGGTTATAATGTAATAGTTATCACTCTACATGGAGTAAGCCATTATAGTATTAGAGATATCTCTTGTCACCTCCTGTTGTGCTGCCATCATAAGTGTTAACAATTGGGAAAATTCATCCTTGAGAACAGCGAGGTAAGCACAGATTCTGTGGAAAATGCTGTGGAGTCAGGGAGCAGATACTCTTTTTTAGGTCTCTGGGAATGAAACAAAGATTCACTGCTATCCATGTGAAGATTATTCTAGAAAGATAGCTGAACTTAAATAATCAGCAAGCTTCAGATGTGATGCCCCATCAAATAACCTCTAATTCTACAGGAGCCCTAAAATAGAACAGCCCACTGCCACTGTGAAGGTCTGAAGTTGGGCAATCCACCAATGGGACACAGTAAATCTGGAGCCAGATAAGGATTTATCCCCAGATACTAGCCATCATTTAATATGTTTGGTGGTTCTCTAGAAGACTCTACTGTCCTTGTAAGACAGCCTTCATTTGCCTTGCTTACCAATCACACAATTAGCAACAGGTAGCTTTTTACATGCTTATTGTCTTGGACCATCTAATTTGCAGAAATGTCTATGCAAATCACTTAACCGATATTTGGTTTCCTTTATCATTTATTCTAAGGTTTGTGTGAGTTCAACACACATGTAGATATGAAAATTGTAAAATTTCTTACAGTTTTGAGTCAGTGAAAAGCCTTTTCACTCAAAAACTTAGTAACTCCTAGATGTCTGCCTATGTATTGTGACAGGTTATAACATTTCCATGGGAAAAGAGATCATAGCAGAGAAGAAAAAGATTGCTTATAGCTGGATTTTGAATGACTGATTTATAGATTGCCAGTAAACTTATACTTTATTAGCAATCTGATCTAGAATCCAGGTGTCAAGGGAGTCAAAACAGTTTCTTTAATATTGTTTATATTGAAGCATTTCATAATGGAATCTATCTATACCAAAGGTTGTCTCCATTTTTGAGCTTGAAAAGTTGTCTTTAATCAATCTTTTCTTGTCCCCTCTGCTCTATCACCTCTGCCCCCTCCTCTATTTCTTAGTACGTCTCTCCCTTCCCCTCCTCTCCCCTCCTGTTCGGAATCTATCTTCCAATACCCCTGATCTTTTACTACACTAATTTTCACTTTTAATCAAGACTATATTTATTTCAAGACATTCAAAATGACAAACTTTGAAGACTTCCCAATGAAGGCCTCACCCTCCCTGGGGAGCAGAAAGGGGATGGGATGGGGGTTGATAGGGGAACAGGAGAGGACAGGAGGGTGCGGGAACTGGTCTTGACATGTAAAACAAGCTTGTTTCTAATTTAAATAAAAAATTTATAAAACCCCACAAAATTATTCTAAGAAAAATAAGCCGATTATGAACACAACTACTTGGTGAAACTACAAGACAGTTATTATTGTGCATGAATTAATTTCTTACTTTAACCAAGTGGAAACAGGAACAAATCTCTGCTGTGCAAACTGAAGAGCAGCCACTAGAGGGTAGGGTTGCTTCAGATATAACCAAGAAACTCTGCTGCTTTAGGTTACAAAATGAGCTACAAAGTAATCTCATTAAAGACTAGAGAAAATAGTACTGTGAAAAGAGAGGTCACTGTAACAGGTGAAATGAGATTTCACTTGCACTATTTTCAAGCCAACCCAATAGCCCTATTCATTAATATGAAAAGGTAAAGGTATATTAAATACATGAATATTAACATTTGTTGGAGAATACTTCCAAAGTGAAAACAACAGTGGAATCCATGAACCTATTTTACTTTACCTATAAGAAGGGACATGTAGAGGTGAATGAAATTGACTTTGGAAAATGTGATTTAATCTGTTGTAATCATGTCAAACAAAGTAGGTATTTGTTAAAGATTTGGGGGACAAGCTGCACATTAGGCTGTTTGATACTTATTTTGCTTTTTTGTTTTGTTTTCATTTTTCATCACAGGATTTTTCTGTGAAGTCCTGGCTGTCCTAGAACTTGTTCTGTAGACCAGTGCTGGAGTTAAGGCCTGAACCACCGCTGCCTAGCTTAAGTAAAAATTTAACAAAAGACCCAGGATAGTCAAACTAACTTGTACTATAAAAAACTTCAAGCGACATCACTTTACACTCTACTACAGAGCTATAGTTCTGAAAACAGCACAATAATAGACAAGTAAACCAATGGAATCAAATGAAAAATCCTGATATTAACCCAGGTGTACATGTACAAACACCTGATTTTTGACAAAACAGCTAAAAGCATACAATGGCAGAACAAAGCATCTTCAACAAATGGTGCTGGCACAATTGGATGATGGTGTGTAGAAGACTGCAGTTAGACCCACGTCTATTACCATGCACAAAACTCAAGTCCAAATGGATCAAAGACCTCAACATCAATCCAGCCACACTGAATCTCTTAAAAGAGAGAAAGTAGGAGCTACCCTTGAACAAATTGGTATAGGAGACTGCTTCCTGAACATAACTCCAGTAGCACCGACACTGAGCTTAACAATTAATATGGTACCTCCTCAAACTTACAAGTTTCTGTAAGGCAAAAGACATAGTTGACAAGACCAAATGGCAACCCACAGACCGGGAAAAGATTTTCACCAATCCTACATCTGACAGAGGGCTGATATCCAAAATATACAAAGAACTCAAGAAACTAGTCAACAAAACACTAAATAAACCTATTAAATATTTGGTACAGAACTAAAGAGAGAATTATCAATACAGAAAATCATAAAGGCTGAAAGACACTTAAGAAACTACTCAACATCCCTAGCTAACAGGGAAATGCAAATCAAAAAACAACTTGAAGATACCATCTTACTCCTGCCAGAGTGGCTAAAATTAGAAACACCAATGACAACTTATGCAGGAGAGGATGTGGAGAAAGGGGAACACTTCTCCACTGTTGGTGGGAGTGCAAACTACTACAGTCATTTTGGAGATCAGTATGGTGGTTTCTCAAGAAAATATGAATTAGTTTACCAACAGGACCCAGCAATCCCCCTCTTAGGCATATACTCAAATGAGCAACATCCGTGCAACAAAGACAAGTGCTCAACTATGTTCATAGCATCATTATTTATAATAGCAAGAACCTGGAAGCAACCTAGATGCCCCTCAAATGAAGACTGGATAAAGAAGATGTAGCACATCTACTTAATGGAATACGACTCTGTGGGGGAAAAAATGGAATCTTGAAATTCTCAGGCAAATGGATGGAACTTGAAGAAACCATCTTGAATGAGGTAACACAGTCACAAAAAGAGGAACATGGTATGTACTCGCTCATATAAGGATTTTAGACCTAGAGCAAAGGATCACCAGCCTATAATTCACACCACCAGAGGAATTAGGAAACAAGGTGGATTCTAAAAGATTCATGTAAGTTCCCTCACAGAAGGGGGAAGGGACAAGTTCTCCAGAGCATATAATAAGTGAGGTGGGCAGTGAATGGAGAGGGAACTAGGATATAGAGAAGGGGAGGAGAGGAAAGCATGGGGACTAGGAAGATTGAGTCATGAGAGGAATAGAAGACAGAAGAGAGAGGGAGACACACACACACAGAGAGAGAGAGATAGAGAGAGAGGTAGAGAGAGAGAGAGAGGAGAGAGAACATAAAAGAGCGAGCCAGTATAGGATTGAAGAGAAAACTGTATCTAAAGAAATGTCCAGATACCTACAAGACTGATTCCAACTAAAAATTTGAGCAACAGTGGAAAGGCTACCATAAAAGCCCTTCCCTGATAATGAGAACAACAACTAACTTATACACTATCATGGAGCCCTCATATAGTACCTGTTGGAAACAGAAGCAAACACCCACAAATAAACACTGAGCCAAACTATTATCCAGATGCAGAGAGGGAGGACAAGACCAGGTTGCAGAAACACATAGAGGAGGAGCTAACAGACCCCCCAGACTGATAGCTGGGAATCCAGCATGGGGCTGACTCAGACCCCCTGAAAATGTTTTTCAGCTAGAAGGCCTGAGCAGTCTAAGGGACCTCAGACAGTAGAACCAGGATGTATTCCTGATGCACAAAAAGATCTTGGGAACACATCCCAGTGCAGGGATACTGCCTTAACCTAAAAACAGGAGAGAAGTCCTAGTCCCTACTTCAAATGATTTGACAGATTTACATGACCCCTCATGGATGGCATAACCCTACATGTGGAGAGTGGGTGGTGGGAGGGGAGGATGATAGGGGTGCATGTGAGGGGTAAGAGAGGGCAGGATGGAGGGAGGGAAGGAGAGTGGGAAAGGGAACTGGGATCGATATGTAAAATTAAAAAAAAACTAATAAAATAATTTAAAGCAAAGAATTTATATTACTTCCCCCTTTCTCCTGTTTCCTATGTCTCCTATCTCAGCAACTTCCTAACTAATGGCTTCTCTCTCTCTCTCTCTCTCTCTCTCTCTCTCTCTCTCTCTCTCTCTCTCTCTTTAAAGTTGTCTTGTTACACAATCAAATGCATAAATATATAAATACAATCTGCCAAGTAATTTAGTGCGCCTCAGACATATATGATTTCAGTGCTCCCACTTTGCATTGGATAACTACTTCTGGGGTTATCCCATGAGAGATTTTATTTCTTCCTCTCTCAGCTGTCATTAGTTAACTGCTGTTCTTTGTCTAGGAGTAAGACTCCAGAATATTTTCTCCCTTCTGCATTATAATGTCATTTGATATTGTCATAGTTTAGGTATTGTTTAGGTAGGCATCTATCATGGATTCTGCTTTCCTATCATTTCTAGGAAACAAAATCTCATAGCAGGCTTCCTGGTCTTCTGGCTATTATAGTCTTCCTGCCATCCATGCCTTGGTTTTCCCTGAGCTTAGCTGCAGGAGCTTTAATGAAGATTTGTCTTTTTGAGCTGGGCTTCTCCTGAATTGTATTCTGACAGTTGTGGTTTTTCTCTAATTTTCTCTGTTTACTGTAAAGTAAATCATCCTTGTTGAAAGTTGTGAACCACACTTATCTGTGAGCATATGCACACATTTTATTGTAGTTTGGAATTAATCTTGTCTAGTAAAGTGGAAGCAATAGATGCTCTTCTAAGTTTGATGACCTTACTAGTCCCAGTAATTGAACAGGTTTCTAGTACCAGGCAAGATTTCCCTCACATTGAGCAAACTTTAATTGAAATAACTAAACACTAAGTTGAACTAGAATCCAGATACAAAGAGAGAGGACAAGACCAGGTTGCAGAAACACATAGACACAGCTGACCTGAACAAGGAGGAGCTGACGGGCCCCCAGACTGATAGCTGGGAATCCAGCATGGGACTGACACAGACCCCCTGAATATGGGTCTCAGCCAGAAGGACTGAGCAGTCTAAGAGACCTCAGACAGTGGAACCAGGATGTATTCCTGGTGCACAAAAGGACCTTGTGGACATATCCCTCATGGAGGGATACTGTGTTAACCTAGAGACAGTAGAGAAGGCCTAGTCCCTACTTCAAATGACTTGACAGATTTACGTGACCCCACCTGGATGGCATAACCCTATATGTGGAATGGGTGTGGGGAGATGGGAGAGGAGGGTGGTCAGGGTGCATGTGAGGGGGCAGAGATGGAAAAGGGAGGGAGGGATAGGGAACTGGGATCAACATGTAAAATAGTAATAATAATGATGATGATGAATTTGGTGTCTATTCATTACCACAAAGATATCAATGCCATCTAGAACCTTTATAGTTATCTTGACATGCTGGTTACTATTATCTGTCAGAGGCACCCCATCCAAATAGTACTATTGATTTCTTCCCTCCTATGACAGCTTACAGAGTTCTTTCTGATCATATGAAAGTTAGACAGCAACAATGAGGCTTCCTGGTTGGTCCATTTCAAATCTTCTGAGTCCTGAGTTCAAAATACACATCATCTTCAGCAACCAAAGTCAACAACAGTAGCCTCTGTTGTTTTGGGAGTAAACTGGACTACTCTCGCCAAGGGCATGAATGTAGGTTTCTTAGGTCAGGTACTTGAATTTTTTGTTAGTTCATGACTCTTGTGGAGAATACTATCACCACAAGTCAAGTGGCATAACTTTAGTGTACACACACACACACACACACACACAGACAGACAGACAGACAGACACTCAGTGGTGATATCTTGTTTATACTCTAATAAATAATGTTTACCTGAAGTTCAGAGGGTAGAGCTATTCACTGGTTAACCATACAGGTCTGGTTATCTGTACAGACAGACAGAAATTGATATGGCTGGTCAAAAAGAGGATTATAAGGTGGGAGGAGACAGTATCCTGGCCTCTTTTGGGTTTTTGTTCTGCAGATTTTGTAGATGCAAGAACTCTAGTGGCTAGCTGCTCTGCTTCTCTGATCTTGCAGCTTTTACCCACTAATATCTGATTCCTGGTTTTTATTAGTAAGACCACTTAGAACTCATACTGCAACAGAGAGAGAGAGACATACAGAGACACACAGAGCATAAATCTTGTGTTTAATTTGTATAGTTTAATATGTGTAGTTTCCTTATCTGTTTCCTATAATCAGCTTGTGAAGTGAGGGGGTTATTACACCTGACAGTCTAGAGTCCATCATCAAAGGAAGCCAGGGCAGGGCAACAGCAGGCATCTGCTGCACTGTCCTCAAAAAAGGTCAGTGCTAGTGCCAGGCCTCAGCCACTCTCACACATTGCCAGATCTGACTCTTTCTTTAATATTCAGCTTTGATCCCCTCTGGACCAGAGCTGCTGGCCTGCATCCATTTTCTCACTAATGCACACAAGTTCACAAATCCCTTTTTTGTTTTTTTTTTTTCCTTTTGAAATATATAATATGCTGATATCATTTTCTCTCTACTTTGCTCTCTCCTATACATCATTCCTTGTTTTTTTTCAAATCCATGGCCACTGTTTTTATTAATGGTTATAAGCATTATATATACATATATATATATGTGTGTGTGTATATATGTGTGACTGATATTATGTATATTTTGTATATGTATATATGTACGTATGTATACATACATACATATGTTCCTAAGTTTACCCTGCATAATTTTATTTGTATGAAGGTATTCAAGACTGGCTATTCTTTGTTAAAACATCACAAATAATCCTGTTACAATATTTGAGCAACTTTCTTACTTTTCTCTGAATCTTCATAAGCCAGGCTCTATCTGGAGGGAAAATGTTCAAACATTTGTTAGGTTCTATATATTGTAGGCAGTATTTCTTTCCTCAGTTATTGGTTATATGTCCAGAAGAATGTTATATTGACATGAGCAAGCTATGGAAAGCAAGTCAGTAAGCAGCACTCCTTCATGGCCTCTTTTTCAGTTCTTGCCCTACTTTAGTTCTTGCTTTGGCTTCTGTCCTATAGATAGACTGTAACCAGGATATGTAAGCCAAATGAATACTTTCCTCCTCAAAGTTGTTTTTGTCATGTTCTTTATGACAGTAGAAAGCAAACTAGGAGAAAAAGAAGTTGCTAAAACAGAAAAAAAGTTATTTTATGTTATTTTGCTTAATGGCCATAATAATTTTGTTTTACTGTGAGATCATTTTTAATACTTTGCTTTGGCTTACAGATGTGTTTGCATGATTTTATAAAGTATACGCTCATCATTTTTAGTAAAAAGAAAGCCAGGGATTTAATCTGTGTTTTAAAAAAATGCAGTGAAAATGAAAATCCTTTAAACATTATTTTAGATTTTTATTATTCTCCAAAGAACTATATTTTACTCTTATGAAATTGTATCCATGAACTACTCTAGCATATAGATAAAATATAGTGTTATTTTCTCTACTTTGCTAGTAGATTTAGTCATTCCCATTAAATAAAACATTTTTGGTACTTAGTATTTCATTTCAGGAGCCTGCATCTAAATATGTCTGCTTAAAAGTTAAATCCAGATTTGTATTTATTTTATGTTGACCAGTCTCAAAAATGTGGTGAGTAAAGCTTAAACATAAAAGGCACATATAAACAATTACTCACCCATCTGTTGATATAAGCAATGTAAACATAAACCAGATCATTTTCAAGCCAATTCTTTGGTTTTTTTTAACTTACATGACTTAAGTCATATTCTTATAATATAAATTGCTTCCTCTTCTTCCTCTGTCTCCAACCTTCTTTCATAACAATGGCTGAAAGCTTGTTTTCTGTTTAATATCTAAATAAAGAAATCAATAGTCGAGGCAAAACATAAATAAAAATGAACAAATTATCTGTGAGCCATCATCTTCCGTGCATCATCAATGCATCTTCATGCATCCTTCACACTCCTATGATGGACTATAGCAAAAAGTAGGACTGCAGAAATTCCTGTGAGTAGAATGAGCTAGGAAATATACTTTAGTACATCATGGCTACCACTGAGGCAACACTGGCATGTGAAGCGTATTGACAGGTGTCATTGTCTTCTGATCATAGCAATCTCCCTATAAATTAGATAATGTATTTAAAGAAAAGGAAGACTCTTTTCCTGCTCAGTCTTCCTTAGTTTCCCATAAACCTTTGTAATGGTTAAGGCCTGCTGAGCTTTTCCTTGTCTGCTTTAGCATGTCTATTGTACTTTAGCCTATTCACCTCATGTTTAGGCAAGAGCACTAAATTGTTTACCAAACACAAGTTGTTCAATCCAGAAAATATATTAGTTCAAGTAATATTATAAAGAATGGGTAGGTTGCACTTGTGTATTTGAAAGTGTGTGTGTGTGTGTGTGTGTATGACTACAATTAAAGAAAAAATGCACAGAGACAGCTGACCTGAACAAGGGGGAGCTAATGGACCCCACAGACTGACAGCTGGGAAACCAGCATTGGACCAACTCAGACTCCCTGAACATGGGTCTCAGTTAGAAGGCCTGGGCAGTCTAAGGGACCTCTGACAGTGGAATCAGGATGTATTCCTAGTGCACAAAAGGACATTGGGAGTACAGAGCACATTCCCCATGGAGGGATACTCTGTTAGCCTAGAGGCTGGAGGGAGGGCCTAGTCCCTACTCCAAATGACTTGACAGATTTTGATGATCCCTCCTGGAAGGCATCACCCTCCCTGCAGAGTCAGTGGGGTCGGGTGTATGTGATTGGTGGGTGGTCAGGTGTCAGAGGGAGGGAGAGAGGGAGAGGGAACTGGGATCAATATGTAAAATAAGAAAAATAAATAAATAAGACCTAACCAGTCATTCTTTTTTCTTCAGATAGCATCAGAAGGTGATTCAAAAAGATGGACCACTTAAGGATCAGTTCTCAGATGACCAGCCATCTGTGACTAAATTACAATTTTTTAAAAAACTTATCTATTACTGCTCTTATACTTGATTTTAACAAAATTCTCAAAGTACAAGTTAAAAATGAAAGAGTGTTTTTGAGTTGAAAGCCATTTGAAACATAATGTCAAATTGCATTCTCCCTGATTAGCCTTTATTCTCATGCTTGTATTCATGAATATTAGTTTATAATTTTAATTCTAAATTCCACATGCAAAGATATTGATGAATAGTCATAAAATGTATGTATATTCTATTAGTTTAAATCCCATTTAGAACATACACTAAGGTAAAATGAGAATGAATCACTAGAGAGGTCCTTACCTTTAAGGTAATAATACTTGCAACTTGCTCTACTCTCCATTTCCTACAATTAAAAATCACTCTCAGTACATTTGGACTCTATACTGCATAAGAGAACACACCCAATGCTTTGAGAGTTTGCCATCCTTGTTTCCAGGAAAGTGCCTTATGGAGCAAAGGGTGTGACTGTGTTTCATCACTCAGACTTATGCTTTCACCATAAATATTTATCATAACTTTTCTTTCTGAAGTCTCTATTACAAAAATAATATCAAATTATTAACTCATTGCTCAGATTCTTAGTTGGGGTCATCCTTGTAGATCTCTGGATATTTCCCTAGGGCCAGAATTCTCTTTTAATCGATAATGGCTCCCTCTATTAAGGTATCTTGTTTCTCACTCTTCTCTATTTTTCCCCTGAATCAATCTTTCTGATCCCTCATGTCCTCATGTTCTCCTATCTCCATAGAGAGATACTCTCTTAGCCTAGACACAAGTAAGAGGGCTTAGGCCCTGCCCCAAATGATGTGACAGACTTTGATGATCTCCCCATGGAAGACATCACTCTCCCTAGGGAGCAGAAGGAGGATGGGATGGGTGGTCAATGGGGGACATGGGAAGATGGGAGAGAGAAGGAACTGGGATTTATATGTAAAATAAGATTGTGTCTAATTTAATTTAAAACATTATGTACAAAATTATTAACTTTTTAAGAGGAAAATATAACATGAGGAAATGCTTGAAGGGAAATATCTCTGCATCTACACATATAATCTGTGTGTTTGTGTTTGTATCTGGATATTAATGTGTAACTATGGGTTTTGACAGAGCTCAAATTTGGAGGTCAATGGACAACCTTGATTACAAGATTGCCAATTTCTGCCTCCACAGATACAGAATCTTTCTTTGAACTAGTGTTTTATAGTTTTGTTTTTATAAGCAATTGCTACTTCTGCTGGCCTTAGGGATTCATATTTAGGTCAAGTGCTAGTATAGCATGGGGTATGATTCATTGAGCCATCTCTTGTCAATGTGCCTATATTTAATCTGTAGCTATATTTATATTCATACCTTTATCGTTATCTATCTTCATCTCTATACACTCTAGTGAACTTTATCCAGGTGATACATCATAATATAATGTCCAAACATGTGCTATTTTAGCTGGCCTAGGGATTCAAATTCATGTCCATTGTTCATGTAGCATGAGATATGACTCATTGAGCCATCTCTTGTCCATGTGCCTATATTTTATCTGTCTCTATAACTATATGCATACCTGTATCATGATCTATCTTTAGTTCGATCTAGTATCTTTAGTACAATCTCGTGAACAGTCCTTCCTTTAGCCCTTGCTTATGACTATCAGAAAAGAACATATTGTCTCATCACATGAAATAAAATGGATACAGTCAATCCTTAGCAGAATGTTTTCTTTAGGCATTTAACAAAGTGATGCTTGTTGTTAGTTTTCTTCACGTTATACTTACAGCATTACTTAGACATTAACTTTTTATTTTACCATAGCACCCAGAATATACATTTTATGTGAGCTGAGATTGCTTTTAAGAGAGAATGGGTTTAACAGCTATAGACAGAGACATTTGAAGATGGGTTGGATTTTTAAAACCATTTAAAACCGAGGTTGTGAAGGGTTTTACTTGTTGATCCATCACTTTAAAGTCATATTAATAGCAAACAATTAGATTTCTTCCATTTTGAGTGCTCTCTGATGATTTCTCACTAGGAAATAATGAAGTACTTTATACCTCTTATCCTATGAAACAACACTATTTACTGGAAGACAATACACTGAAAACCAAAAATAAAACATAAAGACTGAAACAATTAAATTTAAGAATTAAAAGGAAGTAAAACGTTCCCTTTATTATCAACGGTATAGAATAGGTCATGCTGGGCCATTACAATGAATGAGTATATAAATCATACTCATTGTGCAGAAATCATAGGATTAATGGTTCATAGAATATGTGTTCCTCTATAGTTAACATGCAAATAGAAACATACTCTGGCTAATATCTAAATGGATATCTATAAATCTATAATTTATGTTATTATATAAAAGCCTGATGCCAAAGGGCTGTAGCTGAGTATAGCTATTACCACCAGAAATCATCTAGAGCAAAGGTTATTATTTAGATATTATTTCAGACAGTTCTTCCTGCTTATCCAGTTATAACTATTACCAGAGCAAGTGTTTTTCAAACTTTTGTGTATTTACATACAAGAAATTTCTAAAATACTAACTCTTGGATTCTTCTAGAGAATATGTGGACTGTGTTCTAAAATCTGATGCCAGAATGTTCATATGATGACTATAGTTTGCTGAGAAAACACCAATTTGGGCACAGATTCAGTATAAGCAAATAACTGGTGCCCTGAGCAGCTCAGAGATTAGGACTCCTGAATATTTCTATCTGGACAAAAAGATTTTTTTAATGCAGTGGCTACTGTCCTTTAGTCAAAAGTGATCACCTAAGCTTCAGTCCCTCTCCAAAGGTCAGACACTAGATCCCATTCTTTGGATTTTTTCTTCGCATGTCCTTCAAAGCTTTGGTACAACCCAAGAGTTATATTTAGACCCTGTCCAAGGTTTCTGGCATGCAACTGGTTGGAATTTAGTGAGGGATTTGCTGCTCTCAAGAGCTGACATTATGTAAACCTCTAGACAGCTTTAAGATAGAGACTGCTAACCAGAACCCAAGGCAAGCAATCCTGAACTGCAAACTTTCATCTTTCAGCAGCAAGAGAGAAAACAGGAGCTGAAGTTGTGTAAAAGTCAAATCTGTGTAATTTAATATCCAGAAAAGCTCCTATATTATGAGGTTCAGGATCTTTGGTTAGAAATGTCATTCATATGTTAGATTTAGGCAGCATGTTTTAACTCTATGAAGACAAAGGGACATGGCTTAGACTTTTCCCCATCTTAAGCTAGAATCGGTTCATTCTTATTTTCAATAGTAAACTATAACAAAAGTATACTTTTATACATATTAATTTAATTGTTCTAGAACACAGTGATATTTCAGGAAAAAAATATAGGAACTCCTAGCTTTGTAACAAGGTAGACAAAAGTGTAAATAATTTGAGGATCAGTATTTTCCTCTGGCCACTGAAGTGGAAGAAGTCTTGGTGTACCAAACTTTCAAATCTGTGGTTTAACACTAATTCTACATAGTTAGTGTCATAGTAGAATTAAGTTCTACTAAATGTAAATAATCTGGAAGAATTGAATAATTAATATAATGAAAAATACCACATATTTAGCATTAATTGAAAAGTATCTTCAATGGTTATGCTCCGAATATATTGAAACAAGAAGTAATTAGTACAAAGTTTACTTTATGAAGGCTTAAGACATGTATTTCAATATGTGAATTAGCTATATGTAAATCTACATTGAAATACAATAGGTGATTATATTAATATTTGATGTGTACATTTTAAACCATTTATGAGGTAAAGTTAGAATATCAATTATCTGGCTTAGCAGTTTCAAAGATTATAGTTATAGTTGTCGTTGCTGTCTTCACTGTTACTATAGTGCCATGCAAATTAGTAATGGAGCAACTGGTGCTTGAAGTCTTTCAGGAATGGGAATATTAAGAATTTGTTCCAAAGTTATATATAAATTACTTTAAAGTTTCCTTATAAATTGTAGTTTTATATTAGTGTCAGATTTTATTGGTAAGCATCTTTGTATTTATGTTTTAATTAACTTATTGTTATACATCAGAATTGCTTTGATAAAGCTTAAATACAGACTGAGGTAGCTTTTGAGACAATTTAATTTGGACTTACTGAGATAAAGAAATTCATTAAGTTAGGAGGTCACAACCTTGCCTAAACTAATGCACAGCCTGTAGTTTTAGAATCTTCAAGCTTATAGCCTTAAAGTCGTTTAAAGAACCCTTCTTAGTTTACTTTTTCTTTATTACATTTAATTTTATTTTGATTGATATGCACAGAATGAATATTAATGGTATTCAGAGTGACATTTCAGCATAACTGTATAGTATGTTCAGCCTTCCTCTCTCTGCCCTCCTAACCAGTAATCACTGTTCTGCGTCCAGATACACTTGTTGAAGCTAAGAATGAAGTACTCTTAAATACTGAATCATCAGTGCTTGTCATGAATAATTTATTACTCTGAAACTATTGCAATTTATATTGATTTACAAGTAATTTGGAATTTCTATTTCCATCAACATAAACTTGTTATAGTGTTTTAATAGTCTTAAAGACAGTAACTACATAAACTACACCTTGACAATTTAGTGCTCACTAGCTCACAATATCTTAGATGAAAACCAATATCCAGAGCACTAATTTATTCTTTGAAGATGAAATGTCCTATTCTTGAGAACTGTATGAGACAACCAGTTATGTGCCCAAATGCCAGAGAGTATGAACAGAGCAGATTTTAGATTTGATGGAGTAGTATGTTGTCAAGAAATATAAGTGGTTTTACTTTGAGGAAACAAAAGGACAAGTCATAATCTAGAGACAGAAGAGAAGCCCTAGTCCCTACTCCACATGACCTGTCAGACCTATATGACCCCTACTGGACATTCCCCTTACATATGGAATTGGGATGGGGGGATGGGAGGGTGGTTAGAGTGCATGTGAGAGAGCAGAGAGGGTAAAAGGGAGGGAAGAAAGGAGGGAGAAAGGGAGGGAGTGAGGTAGGTTGGGAGGGAGGGAGGGAGAGGGAACTGGGATCGACATGTAAAATAATAAATTAAATTAAAAAAAATGCATTGACTCCAAAATTTAAGTTCAAGGACAAGTTACTGGGGAAAAGGATTTCTATTTTTGTTTCCACAGAAAATGAAAAGATGTGGATTCCTTCCTGACTAATGTGGTTTGATCAAGCCAGACCACCTGAAACAGAGTACCAGGTGATCCTACATTCAAAATAGCTGGACAAGGCAGCTTTACGGACTACAGCCAGGATTTCTGAATCTTCTTGGAATCCCCCATGACAGTGCCCCTTACCAGCAGGAAGTAGTTTGGAAAGAACAATGCCCAAATTCCCAAATATTGTCTATAAATATTTGTTTTCATTTAAATGGACTTGCTTATATAAAATAAAAAGATAGTTTGATCAAAAAAACCAAACCAAACCAAAACAAATAAAAAAAAAACATAAGGACAAGTCAACTTTGGTGAACTTGCCAAAATGGATAATCTAAAGGGAAAACCCTAATAGTGAAAACAAATGAGCAATTGTATGGACTCAGTGGGATGGGAATTCTGTGAAGAACACCATGATCTGTAGGATTAGATTAAGATGCCCTGCTATGTAAGTTATTCTTCTAGTTGCTGTGACAAAAGCAGTTTAAAGAGGAAGGGGCTTCTTTATTTGAATTTATAGTATAAAGATGGTAGGAACAGAGCAGATGTCACATTATTCCCACAATCTGGAAACTGAGAGCAATGAATGCTATTATTTCTTCTTTATTTTCAATCAAGTTTCACAGACTGAGAAATGATGTCACCCACGCTCAGAGAAAGCCTTCTGCACCTCAAATAACTTAATCTAGAAAATTTATCATATATATATCAGGGGGTTTTTGTTTTCAAGATGTTTCTAAATCTTGTCATTTTCACAGTCAAGATTAACAACTACACTGATCCTGTTTTTGTGTGGTGCTCCCTTCAGAGGCAAAATAATCTTCTCAGATGAGAATATCCTGTTAGAACAAATTGGTTTTTACAATCTTATTGCTTAAAGAAAACACACTGGTTAAGAACATAGAAAGTAGCAATAACTGAGAAAACAAAGAAAAGCAAGAGATAATTTTAAAAGATTCAAGGATTATAAAGAAAATTTTTTCTTAAAATAGGATTTTAATGAATAATTTTCTTAAAACATTCACTAAAATTAAATACAAGATGGATGATTTTGCTAGAGAACAAGAAAGCAAGAAAGAACAAAAATAGAAATAGAATTTAAAATTATTATTTGTGAAATACAGTACTCAGGATGAATTTACAGAAAGTTGACATAGCTAAAGCCACGATAAATGACTATGGGTTATAGAATTTCTAAAAAAAAAATTAATCAACTGGAGAATCAATACCATTTATTCAGTAACCAGTAATTAGTTCCCTTGTCTCAAATAAATGATCTCCCTTCCACAAATCAAGAAGAACCTCAAAATAAATTCATGAGTCACAGGAAAAAAAGATGTCATCACCAGCCATCAATCACAGCCATTCCTGTCTTGCCCCTCTTCCTTCCAGTAGAGAGTTCCCTGACCTGTGTAGACAGACACTTCCTACCAAGGAATCCCTCAGAGAGACCTGGAGGCAGAACAAAGTATCTGCCAAGCTGCTATTTCTGTCTTGCCCCTCCACCCTCTGGGAAAGAGAAAGAGAGATAGAGAGGAGGGATTGGAGAAAGAAGAAAGCATATAGTATCGTCCACCATTCCTGTCTTGCACTTGCAAGGATAGACCTTTGAAGCCATACCACCATAAGAGGGAGAGACACCACCTGTACCCAGTGGAAGAAGAGATGAGAAGAAGATAGTAAGTATGGGAAGAAGATAGAAGAAGTATGTAAGAACACATACAACAACAGAAAGATTTATATGAGAACACCAGAGGAAAGGGATTCTATGTCAGCAAGACCTGAACATCCAAATGCAGATGAAGTAGAAGGGAATGACCTTAAAAGCAACTTAAAAATGATAGAGGCCATCAAAGAGGACATAAGAAAATCCATTAAAGAAATGGAAGAAAAAACAAACTAAAGAATGGAAGAAATCAACAAATTTATTAAGAAACAAAACAAAACAAAACAAAAAAGCAATCAAAGAAATGAAGGAAACAATTCAAACAGCTCAAGACCTGAAAACTGAAATAAAGACAATAAATAAAACGCAAACTGAGGAAATACTGGAAATAGAAAAACAGATGCAAGCAGAACCAACAGAATATAAGAGATCAAAGAGAGAATCTTAGGCACTGAAGATAAACTAGAGAAAATAGATTCACCAAACAAAGAAAATTTTAAATCCAATAAATTCTTAACACAAACTATCCAGGAAATGTGGGACCTTGTGAAAAGACCAAACCTATGAATAGAAGAAGGTGAAGAAGCCCAGCTCAAAGATGTAAAAAACATATTCAACAAAATGATAGAAGAAAACTTTCCCTACCTGAAGAAGGACATGTCTATGGAAATACAAGAAGCTTACTGAGTACCAAATAGACTGGATCAAAACAAACAAACAAACAAACAAAAACAAAATACAAAAAAACAAACCAAAAACAACAACAAAAAAATGTTCCCTTGATACATAATAAATACAGAATAAATCAAGAGCAGCTATTATGGGCACTTTCCCGCCAGACTGGTCCCATAGGGGCATCAGCCCCAAATTACACACAGAGATGGTGTATACATTATGAAACTGTGGGCCATTGGCTATTGTTTCTTATTGACTAGCTCAGACTTAACTATTAACACATTTTTCTATTAATCTAAGCTTTTCCATGTGGTCTTTGCTTACTGGGAATGCCGGACTTGCATCTCCTTTGCCTGCCACATCTCTGCAGAGAATTGTAAAATTCCTTGTTTGTCCCTGCTTATATTCTGATTTCTGCCGAACTATGTCACTTCCTGCCTATCTATACAAATCTCCAGAACTCTATGGTTAGCTAGTGGCAGTATATGCCATACCATGTAACTTTCTGCCTGGCCAATCAGTGTTTTACTCATCAAAAAATAAGACAAACATATATACAGAATAACAATCCCCATCATCTCCTTTTTTTCTGTCAAAATAAAAAATGGGTTTTAACTTTAACATAGTAAAGTTACACATATCAAGACAGTTATTTAGTGAGAATTATAATTACAATATTTAGTCCATTACCATCAAGAATTAAAGAAAATATTCTATCATCTATCCAGTCTTTGTGATTCTAAGGCCTTATATGTAACTTATTTTTAATCATAACTAAGGAAAACCATAACCATGACTATCTGTCTTCAACCCCATCAAAGACCACAGAAGGAAAAAATATAAACTCTAGAATTGACAGACATAACTTACTTCTTAGTCAGTCACCCACAGTTCTATAATGTTCCATCTTCAGCCCATAGGCCACAGTGTGTCTGGCAGACTCCTCAGCAAAAGAGGAAATTTCAAACAGTCGGCCTGTATTGGCTGTTTGTCTGTCACTTTTCATTGTGTCCTGAAGAATGTCTGGCAGACTCTTCCCTGAAGCAGAAACCCTGAAGCACTGTCCATTTTGTTTCATCAGTCACATTCCTGTGAGTCCTGCATATCTACTTCATAAAGCATATAATTAAAGAAGAGCAGTATCTTGCCCAAATGGTAGTCTTGCCATATTGGAAGCTAAATAATGATGGGATTCTTTGATATCCAGCTTCCTTTCCGTCACACGTGGTGTTGCCAGGAGCAGTTATGTTTCACTGTCAAGAAGAACTCTAAACAATTTTAAATGCCATATTCTATAGGTCTTTAAAGGGTTTGAAGAATTGCCTGTCCATTTGAAATATATTTTTATACATCTATAATAACCTAACTAACCTAAGTTTTGACTATTATAGGTAACTATCTATATCTTGTACTTAATTACACATTACATTTTTAAAAGAGCTTTGCAAACACAATACCTAAACAAGAGGAGAAATTTATATATCACAAAATTGACCATAAATTTGTATCAATAAATGAAAATTTATGCCAATGCAAAATATTCATTTCTAAATCCCATTCCTCTATTTTCCTTTAAAAACAGATTGACTGTGATAATTAACCATTTATAACCAACCCAAATTAAATGAAAACAAACATTTATGGACAATATTTGGGGATGTGAGTGTGGTTTTTCTCCAAACCTCTTCCTGCTGTTTGTGGACGCTGTAATACCATGGGGATCCTAAGAAGACCCAGAAATCCTGGCTAATGTTCTGCATGGCTGCCTTATCCCAGCTGTTTTGAATGTTAGATCATCTAGGCCATTGCTTCAGGGGGGTCTTGCTTCATCAAACCACATTAGTCCAGAAGGAATCCACAACTCATTTTCGGAATGCCGGACCTGCATTCTCTGCAGAGAAGAGCTAAAAGTAACTTTAAAAATCCAGTGAGGACATTTGTATTATTATGATAATGGCTGATCAAATATATTAATTTTATTGTTCTGTTTTGGTTTTGTTTTTTTGTTTTTGTTTTTCGGTTTTTTTTTATTTTTTATTTTTTTTGATTCACTGTCTTTTCAACTTAACTCCAAAGGGTGTTTTGGAGGCCAGAATGTTTCATTGAGAAAACAGATGTGAGCTTTTCATCTTCCTTTTTCTGGCTACCAAACACTTATAAAACCACACACAATAAAGATAATGGTATGGTTTCAGTATTCTTCTGTGGACTTTGGATATTTATCTATTAAACAGAGTTTAAAAGGAAATGATCATTACTTCACAAATTTTCTAAGAGTTATTGCCATTTCAGAGTTACTTGTCTCCTGCCTGATTATATAAATAGAGGCTGTTCATACTGTTCTTGCTTGTGAGAAGCTTATTTTTAGACATATCTGCTCAAATTCCACTGACCTAAACTGTTAATGCTTTTTTAAATTATAGAAATATCCTACCAACACAATACTATAATATCAAGGTTACTAGGGCACAGTGTTTCCCCAACTTTCATCATATTATTTTTATTGCCACTGACTAACATCCAACCATAAATACTAAATAAATATGTTTGGAATGAAGCAGAAGCTCGAAATGAAGCAGAAGAAGGAACATACAGAAAACAATCTAAGTTGTTCAATACTCCACAGAGCTTCAAATGAAAGAACAATTTCATATCAACACTGTTTAAAACAGTGGTATTATCAGATAGTGTTTTGCATGGTGACTGATATGTAATATTTTTAAATTATATATGCTTAATTTAAATGAACTTTACCATGGCTGACAATTGGTTAACATATGCATTGATGGGTTATTAATCATTTGTATTTCATGTGTATTGTGCACAAATTTCAAACATTCTTGAAATGGTACTAAATCAGAAGAAAAATCAGCTATTAGGCAAGAAGTCGTGGGTATATGCAGTTCTAGATATATCTAGAATGTGAAGATCTTCATAAGGATAATGTTTATAAATGGTCAGGAACAGAGAAGGAGCCTTTTAGATAGGGAAAAAAACCACAGATATTTGGAGAGATAACATTGACCACAGTGGTTTTTAATAAATACTGGCAATGGGCAGTACTATTGGTAAGTATCTTGAAAGAATAATATGATCAGTAATATGAGTTATTCATTCACATTACAGAATATGTGAAGGCTACACAGGAATCTAAACATTGTTAGGCAGACTTAGTTTATATTTCAGAGTAACAGGTTAGTTACACAAGTTGCACAGAGCTGTTGAAAGGAACAAAGGTGAGATGTGTCAGTCTTGTGGTGCAAAGATGTTTCTGACTATCAAAAGGCAACAAGACTGTCCTGAGAATCCTAGAGAAGTGGGGCCAATTAGAGTAATGCATAGGTGCTTGCATAGGGAGGAGTGGAAGATTGACTTTTCAGTCCCTCACAAAGAATGCTCATGTGTCAAAATGACACTCACTTACTTACTTACTCACTTACTTATTATTTGACATAATTACACAAACATTACCTTTCCCTTTAACCTTCCAAACTCTTTGGCATATACATCTTCTGCTTTCTTTAAAATTCATGGATATATATATATATATATATATATATATATATATATATATATATATAACTGTATACTCAAATTGTCAAGATAAAGATGCAGAAAGATAAAAAGTAAATTAGTATACACACAAATAAGTACATTTATTCTATATAGTAACTGCTAAAGTTTATTCAAGCTAAATGGCAAAAGGAAGGCCATAAAGTGAAGAATATAGTGTGAATTCAGATGATTTGCATTGAATTGAGGTACTGCCAAACTAATATAGCAAAAATGTATTCCAGGATCTTTATAGCACTCAGCTCTGGAATGAGATTACACCTGAGGGACAGAGGTGAAAACAGCTATATAAAGACAATGGCTAGGTCTAAGAGAGCACTTACTTCTGACAAATGGTCAGATATCCCCAATCACAGCAAAGAGGAAACACAGTGAGACCCAGAATACCCCAACTGCTTTCAAACTGTCAAGAACGCTGTTGATAAACCATTATGAGACTTTGTTGATATATAATTCAGTTTACCTGTATTTGCAAAAATTAGATCAGAACCCAATTAGCCCTCTGACTTAAGGAGAGGGAAAGAGGGATATAGATCTTTTTTCTTATAGTTGGAAGAATCTTTCCAAAGGATGTCTTATCTTGCTTCAGAATGCTATTTACTATAAACAAGTCATGTAAAGTGAGCACTTAATGTTCATATAAAACTTCTTGTTGATCACTCCACAATGAAGACATGGAGGAAAATTCTCAGGACAACCCTCTGTTCATGAAATTCAATGCCTAACCTCCCCCAAATAATTTACAATGGTAAAGATCCATGTCTAGTGGCAACTAGATTTTTGATAATTCTTAGCATTAGGATTAGAAGAGATGCATTTCTTAAATGTCTGATTTCAACAGTCTTAGAAAATTAAGCATTGATAAGCCAGAGTTTCCAGATAACAAAGTCTATAGATTTGTCCTCAATTTTTCTAAGTCCACTATTTTTTTTTCTTTTGACACTTCCCTCTAAAGCAAGTGTTCACCCTCACCCTCTCTTGTTCTTTTTCAAAACCCATTTATACATTTTGAAAAAAAATAAAATAAAACAAACTAAAATCGACATTAGTTACAGCACAAAAAATTGTTAAATGACATCAGCAGTTAGTTACATTTCACCCATTAGCTTTTAAGGAATTACAGGTGTGTGTTCAGCTATCAAACATAGCAATCTAAAGTTTGACTTACCTGTGCTGTCAAAAGCAGAGTCCTGGAGTTCCCATAGACTAGAGTCTTTGGAGAGTTCAGTCACACTGGATATAGTAAAATCAGTGTTGGAAATTGGTTCATGTCTGAAGACTTTGGGAGAAAGATTATGCAGCTCAAAATTTCCAGCTGACATTGCAGAAACTTCAAAGAGCTCTATAACATGAGACTACACTACTGCAGTCTTAAAATTCAGCATGAAGAGTGAAAATAAATATCCTTGCCAGTATCAACTCGACTTACTTGAAATTATGTTTGCTTAGAAATCCAAGAGATTTCTAAGGCTGGTGAAGGCTTTTATACTAACGTCTCTCCTAGGCAAATGACTTCCACAGGATGGATGGCTTTTAGAATTGCTTTCCTTGGATATATCTTGTGCTTTTAAAAGATAGCAGCACTCAGCCCTTCTCAAGGGAGTCTTCAGTGAAAACAAAATAGGCCGAGCAAAGAGATCTGCAAAGCTGCAGGAAGAGATGTTCCATCTGCTCTGTTTCATTCAAGATGAGGTATCTATCCATAGTTCAGGCTAGCCTGAGTCTCATTATGTAGATTAGGATTGTCTGAAACTTTCCTCAATACTCAGCCTCTGTCTACAGAATTCTGAGATTACAAGTATGCAACAAAATGAGTTACAATAGATGCTTTCAATTTTTTCTTGAATCTCTCATTCATATTTTTGAAGAAAAGAGATCAGGTGAGCAGTGCTAAAACCATTCAAGAAATTTTACTGGGTCTGTTGGGCATTTCATCACAAGAATTATTTAATTGGAAGTTAATCTTAAATGATATCCTGTCTCAACATTTAGTCCTGCTGGTTATTGAATAATGAGTGTGATTCACTCTAGATGACATTGCAAATTGATAGACTATGTGTTAACTAGTATGGACTTCTCAAAAAGGAAAGTAGAACTGCCATATGACCTGGTTATACCAGTCCTGACTATTTACCTAAATGAACCTCTACTATGCAAGAGCTATATTTTAAATTATGTTCATTGCTTCTCTATTTCATGATATCCTCTGCCTTGGGAGGTGGTGTGAGTGTGTGCATACATGAGTGTGTGTGTATGTGTCTGTTAGATTTTTTTTTATTTAGGGTTGAGCATACAACAGTTACTTATTCTCAGCACTTTGGCCAACTGTGAGACTCTACATCTAAAAGTATGAGCATAGGGAGGAAGCTTACAACTTAGTTACAGCTTGTTTTCTGTATTCTATATTGAAAGTCTGAGTTGTCTTCACCAACAAAGTGTTACCATATAGCTCTCTTTAGGATAGCCAAGAGCAATGATAATAATCTTTTTATGTTTGAGAGATACTGAGGACTCCCTGATCAGCAAATCATAGGACAGTAATCCAAAACTGATGCAGGCATTTTTTCTTAATAAAACAGATTGATGGTGGTCCATATATAAGGGTATGTAAAGGGCAGACAGTTTTGCTTTGCCTGCTCACCATCACTTCTTGGTGTAAGCACATGTCCTTGTTGCTCCCACCAGTATTGCTATGCTTGACTAATATCACACTCTAGCCTGTAGTTTTGAACTGTGGGTCAGAATGGAATCTTTCTCCATTAATCTTTTTTTTCCCATGGTATTTGGTTACAGTAACAGGAAAAGAAACTAAGATATGATGACTGGTAACACTTTTATTTAGAACGGTTTCAGGAAATATCACTGTAAATGATCCTTGGTATCCACAGTTCCTTCAAGTGTTTCTTCTTATGGTGCCAACAGAATATAGTGATGAATGTCACAGAGAAATCTGTTTATTTAACCAGGCAACAGCTATGCTTCTCCCAACCTAGATCAGTTTATCTCTGTTACAACAGTAATCATTTACTTGTTAGTAGTTCCCATAAATTCTGACCTTTTTTCTTCTTTCATTTGTAAACTTAAGTTGAATACTAAACTCTCCACTGGCATGATAAATTTAAACAATCTGCTGCACTGTTTAAAAGTCGAGACTATTTTATGCTATTTATGTCATTTTAACATAGTTAAACAATATACATGATTTAAAATTTAAGAAGACAGAAACTACATTTTGAAAAAATAGTATCCTTGTTTTTCACAATTCTAGATATTTTTATAGATCATACATACAATTTTACAAGTGTAAGCAAAGTAATAGACTCATTTTGCCTAATATACCTTATTATCTTAAATACTATATGCAACATCTGTTCCTGTTTCAGCATGACTCTGATTCCCATTTTCATTTCCTATCCTTTCTCACATAACATCATTGAAATAAATGCAGAATGTTTTACCTTAATCTGAATGGTGAAAAGGTAAAGTATCAATGGAGTAAAAATTTCTCCATTATACGGCTCATGCTGAATAGTAAGTAAATTCATGAAAAACTTTAATTACTACAAATACTGATGTCCATTGACTCAGAGAACTGCTAAAATACTGCAGTTAAATAAGATTTGCTTCTTTCTCTTTAGGCATCATTTAACATTGATTGTACACTGGAAAAACAGTAGACTAATATACAATTACTGATTGGATAACCTCACTAGACAAAAAATTTGACATTAGAAACAAATACTAAACCACAAGAAACAAGAAGAATTCATTAATTTTCACAATAGTGATGTTTGGATATTAGTGCAGCTTTTCCAAATTCTCAAGTTTCAAATATTATTTTTGTCTAAATCCATCCAAGACGCATGAAAGCTAAAACTCACCCAGATGGTAAGTCACAGAAGCTTATCTCATTGGCAAAAAAACACAAAGACTAACTGCAGCACCAGTAATTGGCTAAGATTTTACAATAAGTAAAATGACCATTGTTTGCTGATTCAAGTTTTCTCAATTTTTGTTTTAAGAATATAATTCTGATATCCTATCTAGCTTTAAGCTTAAGCATTCTTGTTTAATCCACTACTCCCAATAAGAAGCCATTCCAGGATATCTTAGATTCACACACACATATACACACAATATCACTGGCTGTTCCTTTAAAGAACATGGATCTGATCCCTAGTACCCATATGATAGTTTACAAATATCTGTTGCTCCAGTTCTAGGGATTTCAATGCCCTCTTGCCTCTGAGGCAACAGGAAAGTACATGTGTAAGTTTTTCAGTCTGACAAAAATACTAATACACATAAAATAATGAATTTTTAGGTTGACAGAAATATGTGATCTACCTGGATATTACCACTGACTACAGATGGTATCACCATGGATGTGATTATGGAACTGTCAAAATGGTATACATTAAAGACCAGGTATTATGAACAGAAAAAAGAAACTTTGAGAAGAAGAATTTTAAGGGAAATCCATATCTATTGTATGGTGGTAGAATTTCCAAGGGCCCTGGAAAGATACACCATTTGTTGGCCTTTCTGTGTATCATTTTACTACACTCCAATGATTAGGATACTACTTATATTAAAGACTACTTATGAGACTTCTGCATGATGAGGGATTATAGCGACTGTCACATGAGTTCAGAAATTTTGTCATTTATAATCCAGGTTTTTAGGAATTGTAATAGCATACATTTATTGGAGTCAGAATAGAATACATCCTGAGAACTGGGGGTTTACTTGTTATTTTAATCAAAACCTTGACAAGGATTCATTTTTTATGAATAATTTATATATTTCAGTACCCGAGTTTTGCATACAATGATTTTCAGTTTAGTGTTGTGGGGTATTTGAATACTTCATAAAGATATATTTCTGTGATTGTTTTACTGAAGAGCTGAGTGGTCAATAGCTAGATGAAGGTATAGGCAGGACTTCCTGTCAGAGAAAGGAAATAGGGCCAGATAATCAAGGTGCAGAGGAAGTGCCAACAAGATAAGGAGAGAGTCAGACATACAGAATGCATGAAAGGTAAAATATAGATTATTAGAAATGTGCTAAATTACATTTTAAAAACCAGTTAGCAACAAGCCTAAGTTTTAGATCAAACTTTCATAAATAATTATAAATCTCCATGTCATTATTTGGGAGCTGGCTGGTAGGACAAAGACTCATTACAGATTAGGTGGAAAAGTATATAACATGGAATTTAGCTGTTTATCACATGACTAAAAATAAGCATGGCAGATATGGGGCAGACAGTAGGTACATTACAATAGTTTTTCCAGAATACCATAGTAGAACAATAAATAGCTCATTGCCTATATTCTAGGTCATGAGTCCCCATCTCCCAAAATGTTATCATACCAAGAGTACATCAAGTGATTAATCCAGTTAATAGTTGAAAGCCTTTCTTTCTCTTGAGATAGTCTCAAAGACTTACCAAGAGGTGTGCTTTACTGATATCTCAGTAATTTTCAAAATAACCAATTTGCCAATCAAGATTAACCTTCACATCATGTGTCAACTTCTACAAAAGAAGTAGTAGTTTTGAATTATTGAGAATTTTCAGAATGGCCAAGTGCTTTTTTAAAATGCTAGCAGGAGAGTGACATATTTAGGTAGGTGGTGACACCTGCTATAGTATTTTAATTCTTACCATATATTGCTTATTTCTTTTGTTATTAAAGAATAGAATGCTTTATTACCAATGATCTTTTTGCCTGTTGGAATTATGATGTTAAAAATATTATATTTGAGTTAAAACTGCATGGAATATCTTTATTTAACATTTTAGTTAACATACAAAATTGTGTTTCATGGGATATTCATACATAAACTACATACTTTCTATTTCTCACCCACTTCACTCCTGTCACCCACTTCCTTGTATGGTCTCCCTCATTCCCCTTATAGTGCCTTCTTCTGCTGCCATACCACATATACTATGTTATGTATAATAATACAATAGCATAGCATATAGTAATATAATACAAGTTATATTAACAACACCCCTTCCCATCCTCTAGTTTGTACATTCTTTCCACTCCTCTCTTCCACAGTGTCTCTTGAGGCCTGGGGTTGGTAATATAGATGTCTGGTTTGAAGTTGATCCCTCAGTAGTCATTGCCATCTCTATGTTGAAGGATGAGAGCTGTATTATTCTACAGGAATAAATATAAATAATCAAAACTAATGCGGGATATCCTTCTATATGCTGGGAATATTTGTTTCCCTTATTGGTTGATGAATTAAGCTGTGTGGCCAGGCAGAATGTAGCCATGAAGGAAGTATAGGTAGGCCTACCAGACTAGGAGAATTGTGGGAAGAAGAATGAAGAGAGTAGTTGTGAAGGAGATGTCATATATCCACAGGGAAATTAGAATGCCCAGGCATTCTTCAGTTAGATAAGATCATGTGAAGATACACAGATTAATAGTCATGGCTTAATAATTAAGAGTGAGCTAGCCAATAAGAACCCTGAGCCATTGGCCAAACAAATTATAATTAATTTAAGCCTCTGTGTGTTTATTAGGGGATAAATAGCTGCAGGAAAGGGCAGAACAGAAACTTCTGTCCACACAAAGGGCCATATCATAATAGGTTCCCACTAATGTCTCTGACTACACACCCCGGCTTCAAATATCATGTCCACAATACCAAGATGAAATTTGCTCTTGTGGAACGGACTATACAACCATCTTGTGATGGTTTTTGAAATTATTATATGAGACATTAAGGTTTTATAATATCAGGAGAGCATGAGTAGAAAGTTTCAATACCTCAGTAAAATGTAAAATTTATTTATTTTTCTCAAGGACAGGCATCTGACTTCAATCAGCTTGTAATATTAAATAAATCACCTTGCAATATTTAATGAAGCATTTTCTCTATATTAGAATGTGCTATATTGAACATACACAGTTTTGAAAAAAAATCCTTTAACAATTTTATTTTTTCAGAATATTGCCATGCCTACAATTATTGCTTCTTTTACTTTACATATTAAAGATTTTTTTCACCATTTACATAAGAAGTTCTATGAACCTCATCTAATATGTGATGGATAATTACCTTTCAATATTGAAATATAATTATTATAAAGTAGAATATAAAATATTTTAGAGAAGCATTTGGTACCAGTAGTCTTTACATTTCAATATGAGTAAAATATTTACTGAAAAGAACAACACTGTTATTAAGGAATAATTTTTTGGTATATCTGTAGAATGTAGAATATGTTTTTCCTATGACAGCTCACTACCAGGTCCTCCACTTCTGAAGAATTCAGTGTACATGTCTGATATTTAAATGTTAAGCCTGATTTCAGAATAGATGTCAGGAAGGTGCTCTCAATTTTCTTATTACTTCAGATCAGGTTAAATGTAGATTCAATCAGCTATCTTTGCTGTATGAATGCTGACAGCCATATAAATGCAGCTCTCTAAGTGGTGCAAGGAGGCCCAGCTATTGTGCACCACACATGTCTGTTGTGCAAATGCCAGTGAGATGGCAAAGAATGTGTAGGAGAAATCTTACCTGAGTCATAGATAGATACAATTTAGCAACACTTAGATCCTTGTTTAGAAGGATCTACAACATATCCTTTGAAGACTGTTACATAGATGTCATAGATGAAAATGGAGATAGGGAGAGACAGACACATAAAGACACATACACATATACAAGATTTTCTTATCTGCCATAGAAACTACACAAATTGTTTCAAGTTATTTAATATCTGTCAATAGAAATATTGTTGGTTGTAGTACCTACAATCAAAGACAAAAAAGCAAAATATTTGTTAGAATCATTCAATCTTTAAAATTTAATATTTGTTTAAAGGAAAGTTTCAATATCTTGAGTTCTTATATTTTCTATTGTGTGTATATAGCTTCTAAAATTTTCAATTACAAGTCTTCTTCCAAAGTAAATCCTTACCCTACCCAGTGTTGTTCCTTTAATCCCCCCATTCTCTTGTTAATTCATGTTTACTCTGTGCCCTTGGTTTCACTTGGTAAACACAATCTGATCCTTTACCCATTACAACAAATACTAGCAACAATATTGCAATTTCTTCTTAAAACACCCAGAGAAATGTGTTCTATATTAAGGAATGTGAGCTTTAACCTCATGTATACCTACTGTGCTCATGTGGCCCATTGAGTGTCTTGAGTTTAACATTTTACATCAAAACAACCATTTCTCCCAGGACATTGAATTTCTCCCAGGTCATATAGTGAATGGCATTTTGACTAATCTTTAAGAATCTATAATATCCTGAAATTCTTTATGGTTTTGCTACTTTCTCATGAAAACAGGAAACATTTTTGTCAACAGAAATAATGTTCAGAAAGTAACAAATGGAAAGCAGGCAAAATAGTAAATATTAACAGAAAATATTACAGAAAAAAATGAAGAACTAGAACAAGCCACAGAGAACAAGAAAGGGTATATTGTTTGAAAGGAAAATTGGAAAACTCCATACATAAAGGAATCTCAATGTTGGTGTGGTTTTGCAATTTTAATCTCAGCAGTCAAGAGAAAGAGGTAAGTAAATTTCTGGGTATTCATGGCCACGCTGTTATGCCAGGCCAATCAGGGATACTCTCCTCAAAACAGTTCTAAATAGATGTTAAGAAAATAAATGCAAAGTTTAAAAGTAGATATTATTCACTTCCAGTATACTAATTATTTTCATGGACTAGTCTGGAAGTCTCTTTTGTCAGATATTGGGATAGCGATGGTTGGTTACTTCCTGGTAACATTTGATCAGAGTATTTTCCCTTACTTTTACTCTACCATTAAAGGTGAGATATATTTCTTAAAGAGAACAAGTATATGGATTTTGTTTCTTGACCCATTCAGTCAGCCAATGTCTTTTGATTGGAGAATTGAGGCTATTTGTAGTTAAAATTATTATTGGCATTTGTGTGTGTTACTTGCAGACATTGTGTTGTTCATTTTCAGTGTTGTTGTTTAGCGTTCTCAGTATTACATTGGGTTTTAGTAATTATGTCTTTGTGTTGCTTTCCAAACAATGTAGACATTTTCATCTTTTTTGAAAAATTGTAGAAGACTAATAATGACAATTATGGATTTTTATACTTTATATATTTCATTCAATGTAACAAGACTAGTTAAGCTACCAAGATAAAGGGAAAACAAATTATATCTAAATCTTATTACATAAATCTATTCATTTAAATCAAACTCATACATTTTGGCAACATACCTTGCTTTATTTGCTTCTCTATGTACAATCCTATTGGGAATCTTTTTGCATCTATAAAAAAGTTAGATGTTTTTTATAACCTTTATGTTAATTAAGTATTTCACCTCGTGTGTGGCATAGAGGGTGCTTACAAACACAGATTGCATCATCAGTTTTAAACACCACACCTGTTCTTTCAGTGATCAGAAAATGATTCTTTATATGTAGAACCTAAAAGATGTATCTATTCATGTCAGTTACGTAACTTGTAATGGCAAAGTAATAACATCTAATAGGGACAAATGAAAGTATACAATGGCTCCTAGTACATAGGACACATCATCTTGGAATTAAGCTTGAATATGAAACCTGAAAATAGGAGTCAGGTAAATGTGTGCACAACCAAGCTAAAAGTTGCTTCGAAAGAAAAACAAAGCATGACAAAATATACTTAGAGTTATGGGCAGGAATAATCATTTTCATTTATGTTTGTTCATTTATGCACTTATGTGTCTATGTGTTTATTTAGTGCTGTGTCTGGCTGTACAGGTACACATATTGTGGGGCATTTGTCTAGGTGAGATGACAACTTGTAGGCAATTTATTCCTTCATTTTATATGTGGGCTTTGGAAATTGAACTGAGGTCCTCAGTCTTTACAGCAAAGACATCTACACACTAAACTACCTTGCGTGTTCAGAAGTAATCACTTCATTAAAAGCAATTTACATTCAAATTTTAAATAAATTTAAAATGTATAATTTCACTTACAAGCATATAAAGTTTGTAAATGGTATCTCATAAAAATAAGTACACTAGGAACTTTCCAAATTTATGAAGTTTCTAATTTTGCTTTCTCTGGGTCTCTCAGTCTTGTCCCAGGTTGTGTGTGTGTGTGTGTGTGTGTGTGTGTGTGTGTGTGTGTGTGTATGTATGTGCTACATTTGTACAGGGGGTGGAGGTCACTCGCCAGTGCATGTACTTGTGTAGGGGAAATCTTACTTCTGCTCTTTCTCTCTCTTTTCCACTTTGTTTATTAAAACAAGGTTCCACCCTGAACCTAGAGCTCATAGTTTATGCTAGACTATTCTGACTGGGAACCACAGGATCTGCCTTGCTTCCACCCATTTCCAATCACTGCAGTTATGGCCACTATGCCAAACTTTCAGGTGGGTGCTGAGGATCTGAACTCATGCCCCTGCATTAGCACAGTAGCAGTGTTTCCCAGCAGAGCCCATTCTCTAATCCCTCTGCTTTTGTCCTTCTTTGTGATTCACTCTTGCATCAACCTAGGAGGTGTTAACCACGTTGAAAACAAGAACCATACCACAACTGTAAAAACAGCAAAGGACAGACCAAGCCCCCTAAACGTGGGTGTCAGTTAGGAGGCCTGGGCAATCTATCAGGCCTCTGGTAGCAGATCAGTATTTATCCCTCATATATGAATGGACTTTGGGAACCCATTCCACATAGATAGATACTCCCTCAGCCTAGGGCCTGCCCCAAATGATTTGACAGACTTTGATAATACCCAATGGAAGGCCTCTCTCCTTCTATGGAGCAGAAGGGGATGAAATGGAGGTCAGTGGGCTCATGGGAGGAAGGTGAGAGAGGGTATTGATATATGAAATAAGACTGTTTCTAATTTAAATTAAAAACAAAGAAAAAGTTAACTAAAAATATAGCCAATCATTCTAGGCCACGGGCTGATGGTTGAGAGTTTGAGGAAGATGCTGTCAGGTATTTTCTTGGAAAAAGACTTACTTTGGTTCCTGGGATGCTGTCAAAATACCCTGCAGAAGAGCACTCAGTGAATGGCCTCAGGCTTTGTGTGTTTACTGCAGGTCCGCTTTGCATTTCCATTTGAATCATTGTCTTGCTCTTCTCTAAATTGTCCTTACTCCTGGGAAGATTGTAAAGTCTAAATTTGCCACTTCCTCCTGAAGGTGCATTAAGTTACTTGTACTTTAACAATACTGGACAAGCTATCATAATTCCCGGGAGAGTGTGATAGTGGGACTATTAATTAATGAACCAAAGAGGCTTAAGACACAGTTATATCATTTCATCATTACCAAAGCAGCACAGGTAGAATTTGGCAATATAGCCTCCAAAATTTTCACGCTGAACAATTATTAACCATTTTTTAAATCTAGACTTTTTTCCTCCCCATATTAATTTTTCCCTATTACACAGTATACCTTTATGGAGATTATACACAGTCAAAAGAATTGTCGTCTTGCTCCCTCTAGTGGCAAAATCAAACTTCACAGCAAAGAAAATTACCAACTGCCTGTGAAGTAGGGGTGGTTGATGGTACTCACACCCTTGGTTGTAAGCTACATTATCTTAAAGATAGTTCAATATTCAGTGTTTATTTTGCGAATGCTTACAAAACATTTTATGTAATATCACTGTCCTAATTAGAAAATTTATAAAACACACAGGTGAAAATATACTTGATTTGGTTAAGTAGATGAAATTATCATGAATAAATAAAAACAGAAAATATGATAATCTGTAACAGAGTTATCACTTAAAATTAAGTTTATGTAATAATATTATTTCCAAAAATTATATCATCCAATTAACATTCACCTTATAGGAATTTCACAAACAGTATTTTGCTAACAATTATGTTTTAGAGAGAAATTACTGAACTTGTTGGACTTTCTACATATATGTGTTTTCCTTACTTGTTTAGGTAATACTGAAATGATTTTCTAATGCTTAATTCTTCATGATAGAGGTACTTATATCGTTCCAGTTCCAAAACACTCAGTGCTCTGCTAACTTTCAATTTAGAGAGTGTCGATTTAAGGCTTCTAATTTTGGTCTCCATCGCATTTATTGTTGAAGTTTTGTAACTCTCTCTTAATTCTGAATATGGCTTAGTTGCTGCTTGTTCCTAAAACATTAAAAGCCTGTGTGTCAAAAGCAATTGTATTTCACTAATGCAGGTTGATTGATGAATGACTATAGTTTTAAGTTAGTGCAGTCAGAGAGGATTCAAATATACAGTAAAAGATATTAGAATCTCAAGATTTTATCAATAGCATGTGTATAAAATCAGCACAAAATTTGACTTGCTCGATTGTTTATATGTGAGACACAAGATATTAAAAGTGGATCTTGCCATATCCTTGGAAGATGCTCTAAAACATGAGCCACATCTTCAGTCCTGAAATGTTGTATGGCCTGTATCCATAAAAGAAAGAGCCATAAAGATCCAGAGGTATTATTAATGGAAGTTCATGGACCACAAAGAGACTGACTGCAAATTATAACGGTAATGAAGCTAGGAGAAAGGGACTTTTGCTACACAGTGGCTGTATATTAATGTACTTGAAACACAATCTAAAAAAAATCTATGAAACACAGGAGAGACAACACGATGTGCAAATGATGGTTCCTAATTTATACAGTACATACACATAAATTGACAAAAAATGGCAGTGTGAATAACTTCCCAGGTACCACTGGGAAGACACAATCTAAAAATAATAATGAATGTAAGAATTCAGAAAGGCTGAGGAAGGGTCACACGTTGAGGGTCCTAGCCTTAAAACATTGTCATTGTTGGGCTAAATGGGAAGACAAGATGAGGAGTTCAACTCAAAAGGATTTCTGAAAGTACCTTTTAGGGGGACAAGATTTCCAATAGAATTTTGAGGAGGTTCAAAGCTCATATGATAAATGTGGCAGCTGTTTTCTCACTTGGTTGAAGGGACAGGATTATAAACTGAATTGATAAAAGAAGAGATAGAGAGAAGGAAGAAAGAGAGAGACTATAAAAGAGGGAGCAATTATAGGTTTGAAAAGAAAACTAATTCTAGAGAAATGTTCAGAGACCTACAAGACTGACCCCAACTAACAATTTGAGCAACAGTGGAAAGGCTACCATAAATGTCCTTTGCTGGTAATGAAATTGAAGACTAACTTATCTACCAGCATAGAGCCCTCATCCAGTAGTTGATGGAAACAGAAGCAGACACCCACAACTAAACACTGAGCCATACTGGAATCCAGATGCAGAGGGAGAGGAAAAGAAAAGGTTGCAGAAACATATAGAGATAGCTGAACTGAACAAGGAGGAGCTAATGGGCCTCCAGACTGATAGCTGGGAGTCCAGCATGGGACTGACTCAGATCTCCTGAACATGGGTCTCAGCTAGAAGGCCTGGGCAGCCTAAGGGACATATGACAGTAGAACCAGATTGTATTCCTGGTACACAAAAGGACTTTGGGAGCACATTCCCCATGGATGGATATTCCCTTAAACTAGAGACAGGAGGAAGGGCTAGTCCCAACTCCAAATGACATGACAGATTTAGAAGATCCCTCCTAGAAGGCATCACCCTACATTTGAAGTGGGGGGATGGGAGAGGAGGATGGTAGGGGGCATGGAAGGGTGGCAGAGAGGGAAAGATGTAGGGAGGGAAGGGAACTGGGATTGATATGTAAGATAAAAATAAAAAACAATAAAAAAGAAAAGAAAGATTAAAAAATAAATTTGCACAAATAGATGCATAATATATACACATGTATGTAACAATAGCAATAAAAAGATGTTATCAAATTTAGGGGAATAGGAGGCGTTTGAGGTAGGGTTGCTGGTGGAAAAGAAGTGGAAAGTGATTTAATTTTATTTCATTAATATTATGTTTATATATATGTATACATATATATATATACATATATAAAGACAATATAATTGAAAGATGCAACAAAATCTAAGATGTATACCTAGAAAACAGGATGAGAAAACAATTCAGTTGCTCAAACACAGACTATTTCTAAATTAAAGGAAGAACTAGAGGATCTGGGACATAGCAAAGAACCACAAAGAATAATTTAATTACTAAGGGCTAATTTCTCAGCTGAGCATGACCTCACAGACTGCACTGTCCTTTCTATTTGTCCCTTGCACTACTTTGGTAGCAATGTTGGGGAGAGCATATGAGTAAATAGTTGAGCAGGTGAACAGAAAATGGCATCATTTTGTATGGAGTCTCTATGGAGGGAAATCATATATGTAAGTATTATACTCTGCTAACCATGACCTAGGTACCATAACCTCATAATGAATGATAAGGTGGCTTAAAATTTTTCCTTTTTCTTTTTTTGTTATTTGAGGCAGACAAGTAGTGTCATTGGAAGCTAGAGGAAGGTGTTAGATTTCCTGGAGCCAAAGTTAGAGGTATTTTTGAGGTACCCAAAGTGGGTTCTTGGAACTGCACTCGGGTCTTCTGGAAGATTACTCAGCCAGCTCAGGTTTCTATAAGATCTTAGCTCTACAGCTAGAGAGATGGTTCAGCAGTTAATGAACTTTATGGCTGTTACTGATTGAAATACATTTAATTATTAAGTGGAAAGACCATAAAGTATCATGAGTAGAGGTATGGGTGTGTAGGTTTTAACTGGTTAATTTTTATTAGATAAGAAGATAAAATGAAGGCAAAACATCAAAAAGGTGAGAACCAAGTCAGGTAACTGCCGACACTAAACTACGCAGTATCTCTTTTTACTGGCACTGAACCATTGAACTCAGAGGCTATGTTGTACGGGTATCAGGCCACAGAGAAAGCCTATGCTTTCCAGTAGAGCTCCTTGCACCTATTGGGCAGGCATCAACATCTTCAGAAGGTACTACATACAGGACAGAGCCTTGTTTCAGATGATTCTACACCTTCTCAAGTCGTAAATTTGGCTCACATGAAGGGGAGGGAATAAAAAGCAAACTTTCATACTAGAATCTTCTCAAGAAAGATAGAGAGAAAAGAAAATGAAAAAGATGTTGTCTATGACACTAAAGATAAAAATAAAAAGACAGGAGTTGGAAAGATGGCTCAGAAGTTAAGAGCGCTGCCTGCTCTTCCAAAGACCCTGAGTTCATTCCTGGCACCCACATGGAGTCTCACAACCATCACTATATATATATATATATATATGTGTGGTGACATATTGTTATGGTTTAATAAAGCCACTGGGGATCAAAATGCAAAGCTAGCCACAGCCATAGAAGTTGGGCAGTAGTGGCACACACCTTAAATCCCAGGGCTTAGGAGACAGAGGTACACTGATATTTGTGAGTTCAAGGTCACCCAGGGCTACATGAGAGTAAGTCAGTCCAAAAGAGAAACAGAGCTCATGCCTTTAATTCTGACACTAGGGAGGTGGAGACTAGAGTGATATGGCTGGGAAGAGAAAGGAATATAAGGCAGGAGGAGACAAGAACTCAGTGCATTGAACTCTGAGTATATATGGAAACAGCTATTTCAGTCTGAAGTAGAGGTAAGAGCTACTGAGTGGATGCTTGGCTTTCTGATCTTCATCTTGAACTCCAATATCTGTTTTTATTATTTGTTTTACACATACGAAGACAAAGCATCTGTATACATGAAATATACAAATAAACCTTTTAAAAAGAAAAAGATGCTTTGGTTTGAACAGGAGATAATAACAAAACCTAAATCACATCATGAAAGTTAGTCTCCTTTAAAGAAGGTCCATTGTGTAGTAATATTAATGATGATAAACACTGCTTTTAAGAAATAGTAGGAAACTAGAAGGAGAAGAGTGGAACTACTGTGGAAGAATTTTATGCCCAGTTTTCTTCTATTGCAATTTCTTATAAATAAGCAAGTTTGCCTCCAGAATATTTTTTATAATTAAGATGTGGAGAAGAATGACAAACATGATTTGAAGTACTATAACAGAAAACAAACAAAGAAACAAAGACCTACAATTACTAGATAACATAACCAAATTCTGATATCTGCTTTTGGTAGTCAAGTCTCAGAATGAACTAACTTTGAGTAAGTTTTGGTAGACCTAATATTGTATTTTCACCTTCCATTTCTTGGTGAGGCTTTAAAAAGAAAATTCTGTGGTCATTTTCAGTCTGTAAAATGTTAATTAAATGTAGTAATGTATGCTAAATTCATTGAATGTCATTTCTAATTAACATGATGTTCATGCTAATTCATAATGGACATCATTGAACCATAACCTGTGTTAGGCTGTAATGCTTCACAGAATAGGAAAACCTGCTTTGATTCTTTTATTTCAATTACTATTTTTTAATAATTTCTCTTTCTGAAATTGCTTAAGCTTTGACAAACTTTTAAATGATATCTTGCTGAAATAATTTTTTGAAGAATTAAAATATGTATTCTATAAATCCTAAAAATTATATATATATATACATATATATAAATACATATATATGTGTATATATATATATTATTAAATTAAAGGGAGGAGAAACAACTGGAAAGTGTCAATTCTGAAGACAGGATGTATATTTGGTGCAACATAAATGTATAGCTACAGTGTTATATACAGTAACAAGTCATAACTGCAAATTCCAATATCAGTTTGACTTTAATATTATTAGCTGATTTTTGAAAACTAATCTTTCCTCCACTGTCTAGTAAATTAATTGTAATGAGCGAACCAATCACAGTGTAACAACTTGCAGAATGAGTCAGCAGATCCTATAACAAGACTTGATGGAAATGTGAGAAAAAAAAAGTAGTAGTTTTGGACTGGGAACAAAAACTTCAATAAAGAAAAGTAGCATATTATCCTTGTTAGTTCAACTGTAAACCATATCTTGACATCAGCAAAGTATAAGCTGGACAGGATGAGATGTTAACCTTTGTCTGCCTCTTGCATCCTGTTCAGAAAGCAACCTGGCACTCAGAGTTTCTCAAAAGTTTATGCAGCATTATCACATTACTCAACAATTTTACCAGTAATTATTCACCCAAAAGAAAGGAAAACTTGTGCATCTGTACAGTCATATCCACAGCAGAATTATTACTATACTGTAAATGGAAACACCAACTAATAGAATAAATAAAATGTGTGGTGTATAGACACAGAGAACATTTGCAATAATAAGAAGTCAAGCACTAACCACACATACAAAAGGAATGGATCTTGGAAACATCACGTTAAGTACAAATAGCCAATATAGAAGGGGCTGTTTTTGGAAATGTCAAAAGTAGACGAATAGGTAGAGAAAACAGCTTGATGTCTCCCCAAGACTGAGTAGGGGAGGGTTACATGATGGATGAAATTAGAAACACCAATGACTTATGCTGGAGAGGATATGCAGAAAGGGGAACACTCCTCCACTGCTGGGGGGTGGGAGTGCAAACTCGTACAGCCATTTTGGATATCAGTATGGTGGTTCCTCAGGAAAATGGGAATCAGTATACCACAGGATTCGGCAATCCCCCTCTTAGGCATATACCCAAATGATCCAAATCAATGCATTAAAGATATGTGTTCAACTATGTTCATAGCATCATTATTTGTAATAGCCAGAACTTGGAAGCAACCTAGATGACCAACAACTGAAGAATGGATAAAGATGATGTGGCACATTTACACAATGGAATACTACTTTGCAGAAAACAAAACAAAACAAAACAATGGAATCTTGAAATTCACAGGCAAGTGGATGAAACTTGAAGAAACCATCCTTAATGATGTAACCTAGTCGCAAAAAAGAGGAACATGGTATGTATTTCCTCATATATGGATTTTAGACATAGAGCAAAGGATCACTAGCCTATAATTCACACTGCCAAAGAAACTAGGATACAAGATGATTCTAAGAGATTCATATAAGGTCCCTCACAGAAAGGGAAAGGGACAAGATCTCCAGAGCACAAGGGGAGTGGGGGAGCAGTGAGTGAAGAGGAAACTAGGAGAAAGAGAAGGGGAGCAAAGAAAAGCTCATGGGATTAGGAAGATTGAGACAGGGGGAAGAATAGACAATGGGAGGGAAAGAGAAAGAGAGAGAGGGAGAGAGAAAAAACATAAAAGAGGGAGCCATAATAGGTTTGAAAAGAAAACTGAACCTAAAGAAATGGCCAGAGATATAGAAGACTGACCCCAACTAACAATTTGAGCAACAGTGGAAAGGCTACTATAAATGCCCTTTCTTGATAATGAGATAGATGACTAACTTATCCACCATAACGGAGCCCTCATCTAGTAGCTGATGGAAACAGAAGCAGACACCCACAGCTAAACACTGAGCTGAACTGGAATCCAGATGCAGAGAGGGAGAACAAGATCAAGCTGCAGAAATATATAGAGACAACTGACCTGAACAAAGAGGAGCTAATGGATCCCCAGATTGATAGCTGGGAATCCAGCATGGGACTGACTCAAGACCCCCTGAACATGGGTCTCAGCTAGAAGGCCTGAGCAGTCTAAAGGATCTCTGACAGTGGAACCAGGATGTATCCCTGGTGTACAAAAGAACTTTGGGATCACATCCCCCATGGAGAGACACACCCTTAACCTAGAGACAGGAGAGGAGAAGTCGTAGTCCCTACTCCAAATGACTTGATAGATTTAGATGACACCTCTTACAAGGCATCACCCTACATGTGGAGTGAGGGCGGAGAATGGAGTTGGGGGCATGAGAGGGTGGGAGAGGGAAAAAAGAGAGGGAGGGAGTGAGAGGGAACTGGCATCGATATGTAAAATAAAAATAGAAAAATAAATTATGAAAAAAATTAACTAGAAAAAAAAAGTTTACAGTCCCTCCTACTGAAAATACTATCCATCACCCAGCAGGAAGCTTGGCAATATTTGTACAGCCTGGTACTAATTTACCCTGGTGAGTCAGTGGGATTAGTTTTACAAAGTTCCAGAAATACACCATTATTATTACCATTCAAAATATGGTTATAAAATTATGGCTAGGATAGAGAGATGTAAATATACTGAAAAACACTGAATTTTACAACTGACATGATTTCATTTCATGGGGAGTAATTATACATCAACAAATTGTTAGAAAAATAACTTTATGTCATAACCTAGGTTCATATATGGTTTGCCTTTAAGCTCTGGTTTAAATCATAATGATATGAATTTCTACCAGATTTATTCATTTAATTGCTCAGAGTACTGGAAGATTTATGTTTTCCCAATTAAATGAATTCTTGTCTCAAAACTTAGTAAACCTTACTGAACATTGCAGCGTTGAAACTGGAATATTCTTTCCAAATTGGCAGGTTTCAAAATCGCCATGAGAACCACATTCTCCAATTTCATGTAAAGGACTTATCAAGGGTTTCCCAATTCTGTAAAATAGTAATGAATAAATGTACATTAGCAATAATTGCTTAATAATTGCTAACAATAAATACTTACAATACTATGTTTTAACATGAAATAAAAGACCTCAATAAATTGTGCTCCTCTTATTTGTGTCTAACTAATTTTCCCTCAAATAATTCTAATTAAATAATAATAGTATGCAGATAATATGAAGGGTATTAGTATACTTTGTGTAGCAGTGAAATAACAGATATACATATAAAACATTAAATCATCTGTCAGCAAAGGTCAGTTCAAATATGAAAAGGAAAAAATTATACACAAGTATTTATTGAGAGATACACACATATACACAATTATGACTATGATTTATATGTCATCATGGTTAATTAAAATTGAGGGTGATGAAAACAATGGAAAATATAATGAAATTACTATAGCATTATTGAAAATAACTTAATCATGGCACTCTTGTTTTAAAACGTTACGTTATAAAACAGGACAAATTTAATGATCAAATAGATTTTAGTACACAAAGTCAAATATATAGTTGAACTAGGAAAATAAAATCTTAAAATATCCTAATAGTCACATTTATAAATTATACTCTAGGAGTAAATATGATTGAATAAATGTAATTCTCATATATTAAAACTAGTTGAAATGCAAAAAAGAAACAGGATTGAGTAGTACACACACACAAACACACACAAATAATAATAATAATAGAAAAACAAGCTATTAATTTGAGAAAACATGGAAGGTGTTGCTATTGCTACATGAAAGGTATTTAGAGAGGGGAAAGATGTAGAGAAAAATTATTATTTTTTATTTAATTATTATTATTTTTATTTTACATGTAGAATCCACTTCCCTTTCCTGTCCTCCCTCCTTCCCTCCCTTCCTCTCCTCTCTCTTCCCTCACATGCACCCTGACCACCCTCCCCTACCATCAGCCCCAACCCATTCCACATATAGGGCTATGCTATCCAGGTGGGATCATGTAAATCTGTCAAGTCATTTGAAGTAGGGGCTAGGACTTCTCTCCTGTGTCTAGGTTAAAGGAGTATCCCTCCATGGGGGATGTGTCTGCAAGTTCCTTTTGTGCACCAGGAATACAATCTGGTTCCACTGTCTGAGGTCCTTTAGACTGCTCAGTCCTTCTAGCTGAGACCCATATTCAGGGAATCTGAGTCAGTTCCATACTGGATTGCCAGCTATCAAGTCTGGGGGGGCCCCATTAGCTCCTCTTTGTTCAGGTCAGCTGTCTCTATGAGTTTCTGCAACCTGGTCTTGTCCTCACTCCCTACATCTGGATTCTAGTTCGACTCAGTGTTTAGTTGTGGGTGTTTGCTTCTGTTTACAACAGGTACTAGATGAAGACTCCATGATGGTGGATAAAATAGTTGTTGATCTCACTATCAGGAAAGGACATTTATGGTAGCCTTTCCACAGTTGCTCGTTAGTTGGGGTCAGTCTTTTAGGTCTCTAGACCTTTCTGTGGGTTCAGTTTTCTCTTCAAACCAATTATGGCTCCCTCTTTTATGTTCTCTCTCTCTCTGTCTCTCTCTTTCTTCTGTCTTCTATTCCTCCCGCGACTCACTCTTCCTAGTCGCATATGCTTTCTTCTCCCCTCTTCTCTTTCTCCTTGTTCTCTCTCCATTCACTACCGTCCCACTTCCCATGTGCTCTGAAGGACTTTTCCCTTCCTCCTTCTGTGAGGGACCTTATATGAATGTATTAGAATACATCCTAGTTTCTCTGGTGGTGTGAATTATAGGCTTGTGCTTCATATATGAGTGAATACATACCATGTTCCTCTTTTTTGACTGGGTTACCTCATTCAGTATGGTTTCTTCAAGTGCCATCCACTTGCCTGAGAATTTCAAGATTCCATTTTTTTTTCTGCAGAGTAGTATTCCCCTGTGTAGATGTGCCACATCTTTTTTATCCAGTCTTCAGTTGAGGGGTATCTAGGTTGCTTCCAGGTTCTTGCTATTACAAATAATGCTGCTATGACATAGTTGAACACATGTCGTTGTTGCATAGATGTGGATCATTTGGGTATATGCGTAAGAGGGGGATTGCCTTGTCCTGTTGTAACCTAACTCCCATTTTCCTGAGGAACCACCATACTGATATCCAAAATGGCTGTATAAGTTTGCACTCCCACTATAGCTATATTTTAATTTCAAAAAATAATTTTAAATATGAGAAGAAAAAATAAAAATTATAAGATTTACAAATAGTATCATAATATCTCAAGATTAAAAACAATCACTTATGGTTCCTAGAAAATACATTTGTCTAGACCATATCATTGTTTATTAGGGACATGTGTAGGTTTTTGGAGTATTCAAGGGATTCTGAAACTAATTCTCATCAGGCAACAATACAGATTTATACAAGTATCTGAACCATTCTATAACTAACCAAAGCCATTGTTTTAAGTAATTCAATATTTTTCTCAAAATATCTTTACACAGACATATACAAATATTTAATAAAATGAATTTTGTGCATTTGGAGAATGCCGACACTAATGTGTTCATTCCATCTTATATTATATACATTATAAAAGTAAGGATGCAGAAAGGAAATAAAGAAGAGCCAGATAATTATGATATTGTTAGAAGTGATAGAGTTTAATGTATAAAACTTTTTTTAGTTCTCAAGACAATGAAATACAAAAAGAATGAAGGAGTGAAAATCATATGAGAAATAAACATTTGTGGCAAATGAAGTTGAAGCTACGTGCCAAAGGTAATACTCTATTCTCTGTCAAAATCCTTGGAGGATACACAGAATACTTTTATTACAATGTTATTCATTGTTATTTATTCAGTGCTTAGAAGGCTGAGACAAGGGGATCACAATTTGAAGTCAGGTTGGCTTAATATTGCAAAACATTGTCTCTTAAAATACTGTTACTTAAATATTAATAACAAAGAATAAAGTTAATTCTATTTAGTCATTACTAAGATTACAGTTAAATCACTGAAATCATCTGAAAGACAAGGATCTTACCCAGCTAGTTCGCCTACATCACTATTTTGTTTCTTCTGAGTCTCCAAACTAAGTTGCATGGATTGTTTTAAGTCACTGAGTCCTTTGCTTATCTCTCTCATATCATTTTCAGACTATTAAAACATAGAATATAGTTTTA
This sequence comes from Phodopus roborovskii, assembly GCF_943737965.1. NCBI lineage: Eukaryota > Metazoa > Chordata > Mammalia > Rodentia > Cricetidae > Phodopus > Phodopus roborovskii. Next base: position 4,617,613 of record NW_026126417.1, on the reverse strand, counting down.
AAATCCTAGAGTTTCACTCATCTTTCTTTAAATATTTGTACTCATGAGTTTATGAAGAATGTGGTTACAAGGGTCTTAATATTACAAACTTGATGGAAACAATGAAAGAACACAAGATTTATTACTTTCCTCCATATCTTTCAAATTGATATATGTCTATAATTTTGTTAAGTTGCTAACATTTATTTGATAAAACTGCAAGAGTTTGGTAATATGCTTTAAATGAAAGTATTCAGGCAAAGTTAATATTTCCTATGAAGTTTACCATGATTGGTGAACACATATCTCACATGGAAACCACAGGTAACTTTTAACTCATATGTTTAGTATAATTAATTACAAGTGTTTTTCCAGTTATCTGTTAATACTTGGCATTAAGCAGGTTTTTTTTTGTCTGACTTCATAAATACTTTAGAGTCTAAAATACTCTAAGTATCCTCATCCTGTGGGTCACGATCCCTTTGACAAATCTGTTTCCAAAAATATTTACATTATGATTTACAACATTAGCAAAATACAGTTATGCATAGCAATGAAATAATCTAGCTTGGGGGGGAGGGGGTCACCACAACAGAAGGAACTGTATTAAAGGGTTGTATTGTTAGGGAGGTTGAGAACTACTGATCTAGGTGAAAGCATTAATGCTTAGTTCATAGTTCACCACCATTTATAAAAGCAAGTATTATGCTCCTTAAAGTAATGTGCACTTTGATTTTTCAAGTTAGAATAGAGGAGGATATTTTTTACTTAAGCTGTGCTTAACAATTCATAGAATAATCACATCCAACTATTTTCCTTTTGTTTGGAATGGTTCTACTTCATGATTCTGTAGTGTTTGGAGTCTGATACTTCTTTTCTTTGAGGAAAAAATGGAAAAGTAGGCTAACAGAGTGATTTTAAATTCACTCATTTAGTATGTGATAGTTTATATATTTAATCAGTCACTTTGTATTTCCCTTTGCAAGTTGTTTAACTACAATACTTCCTAAGCAACCTAAAGTTTGCTATTTGAAACTGAGCTATAAATACCAAGAAAGCTATGAGCCATTGTACATAGATATGTGTACTTAATTAACAAGGATATAAGTATGTGTTTAAGCTTTACTCAAATGAATAATTCATGTAATTTACCCTGGGTGAAAATATAAATGATTAGTTTATTCTGTTTCAATTGTCCTTAACCCTTGCTTCCTTACTCTCTGTAAATAATATGGAAAAGATAGCTTATTATGAATTCAGTCACAAAGTTAAATAGGAAGTTGTTCATTAGTGTCCACTTATGAGGAGAAAATGTGTGCCTTCACATACATCTCCAGAGATGCCTGTGGTAGGTGCTATTATAACTGCAATAATCACTGTAGCAATAAACATACTTAAAATGATATAAGTTAAATGACAATTAAGGAGACAGTAACTTTTTTTAAGTTAATGGAACATTTTAAATACAGCCAAAAGTTAGCATATTTTTGTTTGTTTTATAAGTTTATCTAATTCATGGTAAGTGTTCCTTTCAGATTTCCTCAAAATAAGAGTTTAAATCTCAATCACTCACTTATGAATTAGTGTAGCAAACTTGGGGATCTGTAGAACCCTTAAAGTCCTGTCAAGTATAGCAGAGACACAGTGGCACAGAAACTTTTCCTCAGTGTGTCCAAGTATGTCTGTAGCTACATTTACACACTAACATGTCATGTAAGTACGGCTTTTGATAGGATGTAAAAATGCAACTGTTTAGTGTTTAGTCATATTCATTCAATAAAACTAAATGTGTATCCCTTGAAATTAAGAGTTTGAGGGACACCTTTGAAATGGCAAAAACTCCCATCTGGATCCACTCACTTTTTTTCTTTCAATAGAAAGAACAAGCTTCTAGGCGATATCAATCAAACACAAATAAAATAAATACGATAAAATCATGATGTCAAAGTTGGACAAGACAAATCAACAGAAAAAAATTTAAAAAGTCCCAAGAAAAGGCACATGAATAAGATACCCACTCATTTACCATTCTAGAGTCCCATAAAAGTGCTAAACAGAAAGTGGTAACATATATGCAGAGGGTCTGGGGCAGCCACATGCATGAGGGAGGAACTGCAGGGTGAGGGGAGGGAGGGGAATCTACCTTCAGATTATATTGCATGAGAAAAGAATCTATATTTAAGAAAAGGGAAAAATAAAATCTCCCCCAAATGAAATTTTTACCTTTTCTCTTAATAACACATATTATTAGGACCTTATCTTTATACACATAAATCAAATAAAAAATCCTTAATTGCATATTAAATTGAAAACAAGAAATATATCAGAAATATAAACTTCAAAGAAAAATGACCCTCAAACACACCATCCATGGGTAGTGTTCCACACAGGCATGAGAAGATTCTGGTCTTGAGGAAGGCTCCCCCATGTTTTCCCCATCTTCGTTTTCCAATTGTTGAGTTTTTCCCACACAAGAGCACTTATGGACCAGCCTTGTATTCACTGTATTTGATGCAGAAATGTTTTGCTCAAATTTCATGTGAAGTTCTGCATGGGACTCTTCTTGACTGTCACTAGTCCTGTGAATACCAAGAGATACTCTGAAATGACTTTCAATAAAAATTCTACTACAGTAATACATTATGTGTTGAAGAGTATCTTAACATTGAAAACTATGTCAGCTCAAACCTACTGAATGTAATTATGTTCTGAGAATTACTCTAAAATGAGACTTAGACTATGGGTCTAAAAAGATGGCTCAGCAGGTAAAGTAATTGTAGCACTGTTATGGCATCATAGGACCAGCATTCATATCCCCCAAACCATAGAAATACCACATGTGTGTATGGCCCAGTGCTTTGAAAGCAGATAGAGGGCCTTCCTAAATAATGCTGACTAGCAGAACAACCAAATTAGTCAGTTTTCATATCGAGTGGGAAACCATGCTCAAAATGTAAGAAAGAAAGTGACTGAAGACTTCCAACATCAAAGTCTCACCTCCACATGCATGAGCACTCATAAATACATGTCCATATGCCCATACACAAGCAAATAACCCACACACAAATGCAGAAAGCAGGGTATATATACATTTGAGAGAAATTCCAAACTAAAACAAAAAGGAAACTATATAAGAGAAAGCAGCAATGTATGACTACTTTACTGGTAAGCTAGTGCTGAGATGAATAATATAATTATTGAGGTCAGATTAGGAAATACTTGAATTGAAAATAAAAGTATGTGATATGTTGAATATATTAACATTCATGATTTACAACTAAATTAACTATATGTCCATTTAGTAAAACATCACATTATACTTTTCATAAACATACTTAATAAACACTTAATAAAACAAAGCTATAAAAAGCAGTAAAAGTTTTTACTAGTGAGTAAAGTTAGGGAGTTAAAGGAGAAAACATCCAAATGACATTCTCAAACATTTCTGTCAGGATTTGGATATTCAGTGGCTAAAATTAAATATTGAACATTGCTCTAGTTTACTTTCTGTAGCTGTAATAAAACACTGAACGAAAACATCATCTTGGAGATGAGTTTATTTGGTTCATGGGTCACAGTCCATCATCATGAGAACCCAAGCAAAAGGCAAGGTAAAATCTCCTAGCAGAAACCATAGAGAAATTGAGAAATTCTGCTTGCTGGTTAGGTTTCCATGCTTTGCTTAGCTACCTCTTTTGTGCAGTTCAGGCCTACCTGCTCAGGGATGGCACCACCTGCATTGGAATGGGGTCTTCCATATTAATCGCTAATCAAGAAAATATTCCACACATGTGCCCATAGGCCAAATCTGACAGAAGCAACTTCTCAAATGAGCTTTCCTTTTTCAAAGTGTGTTGGTATGTTTATGTTTGTGTCAAGCTGACAAAATCTGTGACACATATCACACAATAAATGAAGCAAGGAACTGGCTTGAGTTGATGTTCAAAATAAAACAAAAGGAATTTTGAGTGCATTTGGACATTTCAAAATTACCCCAGAAACAGATATGGGACCTATCCCTTCTTGCTGTGTACACATGTCCTCCTCCTGAGAAAGGAATTGTCTTTGACAATGTAGTGATTTGTGTTATCATCTTTTATATTGTATTCTTCTCTATTCTAAGTACAAGGCATGTGAATATTCTATAATGCAATTTTGTCACACAAGACATGATAACAGTGGAGGAAAGTTAATTTGCCAGATTTCAATAGAATTAGAAGCACCTCTCCCCACATTCCCCCTGGGATTTCAGTTGTAGTCATCCTCAAACAGCCAAAAAATTTTTTTTTCAATTATGATATTTAAAATAAAACATAATGGTCAGGCATGTTGGTACATGCCTTTAACACTAGCACTTGGGAGGCAAAGGCAGGCTGATAGAGGACAACCTGGTCAACACAATGAGTTCAAGGACAGCCACATAGTGATACCCTATCTTGAAACACTGTCTCCTGATTAAGTTAAAATTTTATTACATCACTTCCCCCTTCTCTGTTCTCCCCCCCAATGTCTTCCATGTTTTCCCCTAAGGCTTTCTCTAATTAATTACCTCTTCTAGATCATTATTGTTATACATATTAACATAAATGTACATAATATACATTATGTACATATATGGGAAGTAGAGGAAGAAAGGTCTGAGTGAGTGAAGTCTGGACAGGATGTGTACCATTGAAATGGGTACAGCCTTGACAAGGACTCCAATGTCTCAGTCCCATGCAAGTGACAAAACCGTCTCAGGGGATTGGAAAAGTTTTCTGAACTGGAAAGTGTGACACATGTGTTCAAAGGGTAGCAACCATGGCTTCCTCATTTCCTGTCTGTTACAACTTGAGAATACAGGCCTACAGAGAGTAGACAACACCCACCCCCACCCCATGCTGTACATACTAACACACAAAGGTTCAGCAACATGGTAGTAGTAGCTGCTGGTCCATCAGAGTGCATATGCTCCATCTGATGCCAGCTTTTCTGTCCATCTTCCCATGTGCTGTTCTTTCTTTATTCCCTAGCTGCCCTTGTCAGATTTCAAGATCAAAGCCAGGCAGGACTTAACACAATCTAGTGACTCTGTTATGTCTATGCGTTTTTGTATATAGTGATGGGCAATTTCATACCTACATGGCTGTGTCTAATTAGAAAATTTTAGAAATCTGTGGCTGAAAGTCTTGATGCCTGGCTTAACAATATGAGAATTTTAATGAGGAAAAAGCCAAGTATAACCAAAAGAGGGAAGGTAATAAAAACGTGCCCGGAATAACATTTTATCTGCAAGACCACCTTCTGACATAACTTTCCAGAAACATATTGTCCAGGTCAGTTTCCCATCCCATTAGTCTCAGGGTAAAGTGCTATTAAAATTTATGATTCAGTAATTAACCAATGAGCTGATAGAATATTTGGCGACATTTTCTTTCACTTGCCTGTTTAATTCATACAATAAGAAGTTCTTATTTCTTAGTTCTTCCAGATAATATTGCCTGTACTTTTCCAGTTCTCTTTTGCTTGACTCTTTGGAAGTTTTAACACTGGAAACTTCAGACTTCAGACTCTTAATTGTGTTTTCCATCTCAGGTATTACTGAAGTGTGATTCTTACAGAGGTTCTTGCTTTCCTGAACAGCTGCTTGTGCCTATAACAAATTGAAATTTTTGTTTAGCAAAAATATAACTTAAATAATTCTAGCATATTTGATTCTTTTGCTTTTGACATTTGATTGCTTCAAGGTTGAGAAGATGATTCTGACAATAATTTTTAAACTTGAAAAATATGTTTCTGTTTAAAATATTACCAATGTAAGCAGCATTAATTCTGAATTGTAAAAACACACTCATTTAATGTGGTAATGGGAACTGAACCCACATCTGGGCACTTTACTAGGAACGTGCTCCATCCCAAAGCTATGCTATTCAACATGAACCATTCCTTCCCATGGATTTAGATAATTCAAAGAGATATTGGTGGCTTTTGAGAGATGGAGAGGTGCCTTCTACATGGAAGTGAACCTAAGAGACTAGCCTTGCTCCAGTAGATGGTCTTACACCCATGCATATACTGGCATCAGTAAACTGAAACACAACATTGAAAATAATCCAAAATGGGCACATAAAGTTAAGAGGGAAAGTGATGAAAGTAATGAGAAAAGAATTAAAGTATAGCAATTAAGAGGTAGACTTGGTTAAAACACCACATACATGCAACAAATCATTAAACTATAAATATACTTTAATGAGACATTTTATATGTTTCCTAAAGTGTTTCTTTTCATTGCCAGAAGGGGGATTCACATGAAACTGACTCACCAAGTTGGAACCCTGTGCCAGGTCTTTGTGTGTGTCTTGCAGATGTCCTTGCAGATGTTCTATTTCCTCCTTTTGTTTTTTCACTGTAGCGATCAATGAGGTATTCTCGAGTTCCAACCTAATGGCCATATTTTAAAATAATTTTTCTCACATAGCAATTGTAATGCTTAATTATATTTAGTTTTAAAATTGAGTTGTCATGTGTTATGTTTCATTGTGACATTTTCACAGATGTGTATTATTATACTTTGTTCTTATTTGCCACTCAAAACCTATCTATCCATCTTCTACCCCCTCCCCCTATTTCCTGAATTCTTCTTCCCCCTTTCGACTCTTGTTTTCATGTCTCAAATATTCCAAAGTAATCTTTTGTTAACTCCCCTCTCACTTCTCATTAGAATTCCCTACACTCTTTCACGGCCCCCTTTCTAAACACACACACACACACACACAACACATGCCCCAACATATAATATATGTATATAATATGTCACAGAGACTTTATAAAAGACATATCTTGAATGTCAGTGATGTAAATACTGTGTCATTTTTGACCTTTTATAAATGAATGAACAAGTTGTAGCTACATGAAAAATTATATATTTTTTTGGATGGAAATGCTTCAGAAATTTTATCCCTCATTCACAAAAAGCCATGATATACTTCCCAAACTCTGTGTTGTGAATTTCAGAAAATGTACAATTTTTGAGGGCATTTACATTAACCATACTTGGATAATTCTCATATTACTTATTTGCTATATAAATACATCCTGATTTAAAGTTTACACTTGGAGATGATCTTCCATCTTCTGTGCATGTTCTTTTTCTTTTTGTAACTAAATGAAACATAAAAAATAATTTTATTAATACTTTGATACAAAAAAAGAGAGAAAAGAAAAAGAACTGATGCTGCTATGGGACTGAAATGCATTACATTTCTATTTCAATTTTGTTTTATCATATATTGAAGATATCAAAAATGAAGTGGAAAGACCCTTATACTTTTGTGATTTTGATTTACAAGGGCTACAGAGTCATTTTAATTTAAAAAGTTTCTATATACATATATGATCAAAGCTATGCTAGCAATGGGAAACATTGACATAACATTGCGTATGCATGATGATGTCTCTCTCTCTCTCTCTCTCTCTCTCTCTCTCTCTGTGTGTGTGTGTGTGTGTGTGTATACAAGATGACAGTTGTATCTGAAGATAATCTGAAGTGTTCTTTGAGGGTTGTTGGCTTTTTTCTTTTTTCATGCCAAGTAAGGAACTCAATAAATAGGATAGGCTGTTCTGCTGGTGAACCCTAAAAGAGCCATTAATTTCTGCCTTCCCAGAGCTGTGATCCCAAGCATGTACCATCATGCCTAGTTTTAATGGGTTCAAAACTGAACATAAGTCTTTATGCTTGCCTTGTAAAAATATCTAACTGTACTCTCTTCCTAATGCCTGACATGAGATATCTAGTTATAATCTGATATTTTATTGAAGGGTATGAGCAAGTGTTTGAGGTGGTTCCAACACAGATGCCTCATTGTGAATGTGTGCCTTAATACCAGCTCTAATATCTTTAAAATGTTTATTTTGAAACAAGTTAAGTTCCTATGTCTCAGTTATTTTTAATCAATAAAATCCAAATGATAACAATATTTACTGTCCTCCAAAATTGGGAAGGTTTAGTATGCAGTTCACATGTTTTAGTCTCATGTGGCACAATGATATGTATGTATGATGTAACATATCTTTGATGTAGCACTAATATCATTAATCACATTTTTTTCACAATTCAATTAGGCCTATTAAGAAAGCAGCGCACCAGTTAATTCTTCAAGTAAACTGGTTCATCCTTCATACCATTAGAATTGTAACAAAGGATACAATTCCAGTTCTTTATGAGACTTTCACTAATTCCACTAATCAATGGCAACTTCATCCTTTTTTTTTATAATACATGTATCACAACTTAGGGATCTAGGTATCATCTATAAAACACAATAATTCCATGAATAACTACATGCTTCTTGTGAGTCATTATCATATAAGTGAAATGTAAAAGGTACCCTCCTATTATCTAATTTATTAACTAGCGTGTAGGTGGCATGATCCTCAGAGGTTGGTAAATCCCATAGGAAAGTTTCTCTAGACATTTTACATAAAAAATGTCAATATTTTATTTATTTACAAGTCCATTGTGTATTTTATTCTAGTCTCTATTTTATTTTATTTATATCATTCTGAATAATCTTTTTATACAATATATTTCAATCATAATCTGTTTTGTCCCATCCCATTTATCCAACTTATTTTTCTGTCTCTCTCTCCTTCTCTCTCCCCTCTGTCCCTCCTTCCCTCAAGGAAAAAACACAAGAAAGGCAACAAAATAAGAAAATCAAAGCAGATAAAGAAAAATAATGTAATCATGATAAATTATGTGAAATAATAATCTATTTTCAATGAAAGTAAAAATAAAATAAAAGGAAATAATGTTGTTGATAAATTTCAACTGGTTTCCATTCCTTCATTCAGAAACCATACACCAAGTACCTATTATATGACAATACATTTAAAAGGCAAATTTAGATAAAATATTGTAACTTATAATAAAATAAAATTTGAGTTCAGTCCTAAGTAAAACAATCATATGTCAAATAACAATGATATGGTCAAAAATGGGCTACACATACTATACTTGCAGAGATGAGACCAGTTGGCCCTGCCATCACAGCAATTTAAACAAGGCTTGTTTCACTCCTCTAGTTAACAAAATTTCTCTTGCATTAGTTTGTTAACAACTATTCTTAAGGGAATGGGATCAGAAGGCTTTCCTGCTGCCAGATACTATCTGGTGGTACACCAAATAAAACAAAGCTATAAAAAGAACTAAAAATTTGTACTAGTGAGTAAAGCTAGGGAGTTAAAGGAGAAAGCATTCAAATGACATTCTCAAGCATTTCTGTCAGGATTTATATATTCAGTGGGTAAAATTAAATATTGAACATTTCTCTAGTTTACTTTCTGTAGCTGATCCATATGGACTTGAGTATTGTGCGTGGTGATAGCCATATGCCTATCTGCAGTCTTCTACACACCATCATCTAATTGTGCCAGCACCATTTGTTGAAGATGCTTTCCTCCCCCCATAGTATACTTTTAGCTATTTTGTCAAAAATCAGGTGTTCGTATGTGTGTGGGTTAATATCAGGATTTTCAATTTGATTCCATTGGTCTACCTGTCCATTTTTGTGCCAATATCAGGCTGTTTTCAGAACTATAGCTTTGTAGTAGAGCTTAAAGTTAGGGATGGTGATGCCTCCTGAAGTTCTTTTATTGCATAGGATTGTTTTGGCTATCCTGGGTCTTTCATTTTTCCATATAAAATTGGTTATTATCTTTTCAAGGTCAGTGAAAAATTGTGGTGGGATTTTAATGGGGATTGCATTGCATCTATAGATTGCTTTTGGAAAGATTGTCATTTTTAGTATTTTTATCCTACCTATCCAAGAGCATGGGATATCTTTCCATTTTCTAGTATCTTTAATTGCTTTCTTTAAAGTCACAAACTTCTTATTATATAGATCTTTCACTTGTTTGTTAAGCATTCCCCCAAGTTATTTTATGTTGTTTGTGGATATTTTAAAGGGTGATGCTTCTCTGATTTCTTTCTCAGACACTTTGTCATCTAAATAAAGTAGGGCTACTGATTTTTTGAGTTTATCTTGTATCCTGCTAGTTTGCTGAAGGTGTTTATCAGCTTTAGGAGTCCTCTGGTAGAGTTTTTGGTGTTGCTTATGTAAGCTACCATATCAACTGCAAATAGAGAAAGTTTGACTTCTTCTTTTCCAATTTGGATCCCCATGATCTCCTTTTGTTGTCTTATTGCTTTATGTAGAACTTCAAGTATAACATTGAAGGGATATGGAGAGAGGGGGCAGCAAATCAAAACAACTTTGAGATACCATCTTACTCCTGCCAGAATGGCTAAAATTAGAAACACCAATGACAACTTATGCTGGAGAGGTTGTGGAGAATGGAGAACACCCCTCCACTGCTGGTGGGAGTACAAACTCGTACAGCCATTTTGGAGATCACTATGGCGGTTCCTCAGGAAAATGGAAATTAGTTTACCACCCGGCAATCCCCCTCTTAGGTATATACCCAAAGGATTCACATCCATGCAACAAAGACATGTGATCAATTATGTTCATAGCAGCATTATTTGTAATAGCAAGAACCTGGAAGCAACCTAGATGCCCCTCAACTGAAGAATGGATAAAGAAGATGTGGCACATCTACACAATGGAATACTACTCTACAAAAAAAAAAAAAAAAAAACAAAAAAAAACAAAAACAAAAACACAAAAAAAATGGAATCTTGAAATTTTCAGGCAAATGGAAGAAACTTGAAGAAACCATACTGAATGAGGTAACCCAGTCACAAAAAGAGGAACATAGTATGTATTCACTCATATATGGATTTTAGACATAGAACAAAGGATCACTAGCCTATAATTCACACCGCCAGAGCAATTAGGATACAAGGTATATTCTAGGAGATTCATATAAGGTCCCTCACAGAAGCAGAAAAGGACAAGTCCCACAGAGCACATGGGAAATGGGGCGGGCAAGGAATGGACAGGGAAATAGGAGAAACAGAAGGGGAGGAGAAGAAAGCACGTGTGACTAGGAAGATTGAGTCATAGTAGGAATAGAAGACAGAAGAGAGAGAGAGAGACCATAAAAGAGGGAGACATTATTGGTTTGAAGAGAAAACTGAACATAAAGGAAGGTCTAGAGACTTACAAGACTGACGCCAACTAACAGTTTGAGCAACAGTGGAAAGGCTACCATAAATGTCCTTCCTTGATAATGAGATCAACAACTAATTTATCCACCGTCATGGAGCCCTCATCTAGTACCTCTTGGAAACAGAAGTGACCACCCATAATTAAACACTGATTCGAATTAGACTCCAGATGCAGAGAGAGAGGACAAGAGCAGGTTGCAGAAACACATAGACACAGCTGACCTGAACAAAGAGGAGCTAACGGGCCACCAGACTGATAGCTGGGAATCCAGCATGGGATTGACTCAGACCCCCTGAGTATGGGTCTTGGCTAGAAGGACTCAACTTTCTAAAGGACCTCTGACAGTGGAAACAGGATATATTTCTGGTGCACAAATGTGCCTTGCGGGCACATCCCCCATGGAGGTATACTCACTTAACCTAGAGACAGGAGAGAAGTCCTAGTCCCTACTTCAAATGACTTGTCAGATTTACATGACCCCACTTTGATGGCATAGACCTACATGTGTAGTGTGGGTGTGGAATGGGAGGGGTGGGTGGTCAGGGTGCATGTGAAGGGGTGAGAGAGTGTAAGAGGGTAAGAGGTTAAGAGGGAAGAAGGAAGGGAGGGAGGAAGGGAGAAGGAACCAGGATCGACATATAAAATAAAAAAATTAAAAAAAAAGAAAAGAAAGAAATGTGGAAAATGGGGTATGATTATAGACCTGAGGCCATCAATAAAGTAATCCAGCCAATGGGCTCTCTATAGCCTGGAATGTCCTTGCCTCCTTTGATACCTAAATAATAGCCCATAATAGTTATTGATTTAAAACATTGCTTCTTCTCTACCTATACAAGAAAAAGATAAAGAAAAATTTGACTTCATGGTACCTAATTACAATAATTCTCAGCTCATCAAGAGATAACAATGGGTGGTTTGCCACAGGGAATGCTAAGTAGCTCCACCGTTTACTTCATAAAATAGGAAAAGGTTTAAAAATGGACAATTTCTTGGATAGGTACCACATACCAAAATTAAATGAAGACCAGGTAAACAATTTCAATAGACCTATAATCCCCAAGGAAATAGAAGCAGTCATCAAAAGTATCCCACCCAGGGCCAGAAGGTGTTAGAGCAGAATTCTACCTGAATTTCAATAAAGAGCTAATATCGATACTCCTGAAGTTGTTTCATACAATAGAAACATAAAGAACTTTGTCAAACTGTTTTTATGTGGGTACAGATACCCTGAAACTCAAACCACACAAACACACAAACAGAATTATGGACCAATATCTGTCACGGACATTGACACAAATATACTTATGAAATATTGACAAATCAGATCCAGAAACACATCAAAAATATCATTCACCATGATAAAGTATGCTTCATCCAAGAAATGCAGGGATGGTGCAACATATGAAAATCTGTCAATGTAATCAATGATATAAATAAACTGAAAGAAAAAAAATATGATCATCTCATTAGGTGCTGAAACAGCTTTAGACACAATCCAACACCCCTTCATGATAAAGGTCTTGGAGATATTAGGGATACAAGGAACACACATAAACATAATAAAGGTAACATACAGCATGCCAACATAAAATAAATAGAAACTCAGTTAACCATTGAAATCAGAAACAAGACAAGGCTGCCCACTCTCCATATCAAGTCAATATAGTGCTTGAAGTTTCATCTAGAGCAATAAACAACAAAAGGAGATCAAGGGGGATACAAATTGGAAGGAAAGAAGTCAAATATTATCTATTGGCAGATGATATGACAGTACACATAAGTGACCAGAAAAAATTCTACTAGGGAATTCCTACAGCTGAAAAACACCTTCAGTAATGTGGCAGTTTACAAAATTAATTTAAGAAATCAGTAGGTATCCTATATACAAATGATAAATGGGAGTAAAGAAAAAAATCAGAGAAATATCACCCTTTACAATAGTCACAAATAACACAAAATATCTTGGGGTTAACACAAAATATCTTGGAGTAACTGTAGCCAATCAAATGAAAGTCCTGTATAACAAGTATTTTGAAGAAAGAAATTAAAGAAGATATCAGAAAATGGAAAGATCTTCATGCCCTTGGTTAGGTAGGTTTAACATAGTAAAAATAGCAATCTTATCAATCTACAGATCAATGCATTTTCCAACACAATTCTTCAAAGATGTTGAAAATCACTCAACTTCATAAAGAAACACAAAATATTTCAGGATAGCCAAAACAATTCTGTTCAATTATGTGACTTCCAGAGGCATCACTATTCTTGACTTCAAGCTCTACTATAAAATTATAGTAAGACAAATATAAAAACAGACACGTGAATCAATGGAATCAACTTGAAGAACCTGATACTAATCCACACACATTTGAACACCTGATTTTTGACAAAGAAGCCAAAACCATACAATGGAAAAAAGAAAGTATTTTCAACAAATGGTTCTGTCAACATGTAGAAGAATGCAAATAGATTGATATTCATCACCATGCACAAAACTCAAGGCCAAATGGACCAAAGACCTCAACATAAATCCAGGTACACTCTACCTCATAGAAAAGTGAGAAGTACCCTTGAACACATTTGTACAGGACACTACGTCCTAAATATAATACCAGAGCATAGACTCTGAGAACAACAATCAATAAATGGGACTTACTGAAACTGAAAAGCTTCTGTAAGGCAAAGGATACAATAAAAAACAAATAAAAAACACAAAAACAAAACAAACAAAAAAAGCAGGCTATAGAATGTATAAAGATCAAAAGATCATCACAAACACCACATCTGATAGAGAGCTGATCTCCAAAATATATAAAGAACTTATGAAACTAGACACAAAAATACCAAATATTCCAATTAAAAGTAGGGTACAGATCTAAACATAGAATTCTTGACAAAAGAGCTGCAAATGGCTGAGAGGCATATGAGAAATTACTCAACATCCTGAGTTATCAGGGAAACACAATTCAAAATGATTCTTATACTTGTCATAATGGCTAAGATAACAAACACCAATGACAGCTTAAGGGAACACTCATCCACTGTTGGTGGGAGTACAAACTTTTACAGCCACTTTGGTAATCACTATGGTGGTTTTTAAAATTGGGAATCTACCCCAAGACCCAGAAATACCACTCTTGGGCATATATCCAAAGAACACACATCATACCACAAGAACATTTGCTCAGCTATGTACATAGCAACATTATTTATAATAGCCAGGGCCAAGAAAATTTCTAGATGCCCCTCAACCCAAGAAATGATAAAAAAATAACTGTGGTACATTTCCACAATGGAATATTACTCAGCAGTAAAAAACAATGACACTTTGAAACTTGTAGACAAGTGGATGGAACTAGAAAAAAACATCCTGAGTGAGCTAGCCCAGACACAGAAAGACAAACATGGTATGCATTCATTCATAAATGAATATTAGATATAAAGCAAAGGATAACAAGACTACAATCCACAACCCTAGAGAAGCTAGGTAAAATGGCCCTAAGAGGGATATGTATGGAGAACCCCAAAAGGGGAAATAATTGATATCACCTGGGTAAACTGGGAGGAAGGTTAGAAGGGGGAGATGGAGGATGGAAACATAAAGGGAGCCATTATGGGGTTAGGGAGAAACATGGTGTTGCAGAAATTCTCAGAAATCCACAAGGATGACCCCAGGTTAATCTCATAGCCATAATGGAGAGAGTGACTGAGGAGGCCTTCCCCTTTAATCAGATTAATGACTGACATAATTATCATCATAGAACCTCTACATCCAGTAACTGATGGAAACTGATGTTAGTGACCCACAGTCAAGCAATGGGCTGACTTCCTGGAATTCAGTTGAGTAGAGGGAGGAAAGACCATATGAACAAGGGAGGTCAAGACCATGATAGGGAAAACGACAGAGAGAGGTAACCTGAGATACTGGATCTCATGTACTATGGACTGACAGCTGGGGAACCTGCATGGGACTGAACTAGACCCTCTGAGTGTTCATGACAGTTATGTGACTTGAAATGTTGAGAGGAGGGGAGCTTGGCAGTGGCACCAGGACCTAACCCAGAGGCATAACCTGGCTTATTAGAGCCCATTCCCTATGGTGGAATACCTTGATTAGCCTTGATACTGGGGGAGGGGCTTATCATGTGGACTCCCCAAGGAAGGCCTTTCCTGCTCTGAGGAGTGGATTAGGGTGGGAAAGGGGGAGGTGATGGAACGGGAGTAGAGGTTGGAGAGAGAACTGGGGTGGGTCTGTAAATTGAAAAATTAATTTCTATAAATAAAAAAGTGCCAACTTCTTAACAAAAAAGACAAAAAGTTTATATAGCATACTAATGTGATAGATTTGCCAAGATTAAATATTAGTGGCCTATATTTAAAACACTATTTTTAGTACAGATTACCTGCTTCAACTCCACATCTCTTGTTTTCAGACATATTTCAAGTTTGTGTGTTTCTGTAACTTGTCTGTCGTATTGCTCTCCTCTTCTCTCAATCGTCTCTTCTTTTTCTCTCAGTTCCTCCACAATCTTATTATAGGCACAAATTATATTTCTTTTCTTCTCCTCTTGCTCTTTTATGATTGATCTGTTGTTAAATAAGCTAATTTTAGGACTACTTTTCTCAAAAAGCAAAATGTTCAATTTATGAATTGGACCCTCATCAGTTAATTATAACACTTCTAAAAGTATATATTCTCAATTTTCATTTCTATCCTATGTTCTAAATTTTAAAATTAAGATAAATAATCTAATATCTATAAGATATGTATATATTTTACCAAAATTTCTACTTATTTTGTTGTTTATATGTATTTTATGAACAACTTAAAATTCACTTGGGTAATTAAAATAGAAACTAATGGTAACCATAATTATAACAATAATCAGTATGCTTTTAAAATAAGAGGACTTAAATTACTGCCTTTTCTCCTTAATTGCCAAAATGAATTGGTGATTAAACCATTACATGAGTATGGGTAAAAAGCAGAGTGATGCCTACTACATGTATGATCCTGGGTTTGATACAAAGCATCACACAAAATGCATATTAACTTTTAAATTTGTCAGCAGATTAAAATAACCACTTGTGATGGTTTGAATAAGTGTGGCTCCCATAGGCTAACATATTTGAACAAAGTAGAACTGTTTGAGTGTTAGAATGGTTAGGAGATGTCCTTGTTGGAATAGTTGTGTCACAGGGGTAGACTTTGAGGTTTCAAAATCCCATGCATGGCTCAGTCTCTCTCTCTCTCTCTCTCTCTCTCTCTCTCTCTCTCTCTGTCTCTCTCTGTCTCTCTCTCTCTCCCCTCTCTCTCTCTGCTCTCATAGCAGGATGTACAGATCACTTTAACATTTGTCTGTGTGATACCATGCTCCCTGCCAAGCCATGATGATAATGGACTTATCCTTTGAAATGGTAATTAAGCATCCAATTAAATTCTTCCTTGGTTATAGTGTCTCCTCAGAGCAATAGAACAGTGAAACATGATTTAATAATCTGTATAAATGATCATAATTTTTCTTGAGAAAAATTTTAAAATATTGATAAAAAACGTAGGGTTCTAAATATTTCAACGTATTTCTGCATGGAAATATATTCATTATAGACCATTTGAAATAGAGGAAATTATTCATCTCAATTGTGTTTCTTATAGAATTATTTGTAACACGTAATAAAATGTCCAATAAAAGCCTGCTTGTTAAATAAAATGCTTCATTGTGGTAGGCTTCCATATATACATTGCACTGTGATCAGAAAGAGCATATACATTCTGTAATTTATGTAAAAAACATATATATTAAAAGTAAAAGATCATATAATGGTTTATTATTTCTAACAATTTTTTCCCTTCAAAAACAGGAGATTCCTCTCTCTCAAAATATCAGAAGGAAACTAAGAAATTGCCAAAATTTCTTTGCCAATCTTCATTATAAACAGAGTCAGTGTTTCTACAGTGTGCTATATAGTGTTATACCTCAGCTTACAGATTCTTTCATTCTTTCTTACAAGATTTTTCTGTAATTGTGAGTTCTCTTCTTTGACTTCAAATAATTCATTTTCCACTTTAATTTTTTCTGTGAGTATTTGAACATTGATTTCTTTAAGCTCTGTTAACTCTTTATATGAATCAAAGACAGGTGTACTTTTTAAGGTGCTACCAGGATCTGCATTGATGAGAAAACATATAAATAAACTACATAAGCATATTTTACAATAAACAGGAGAAAGAACTGTATCTCTAATGTTAGTCAGCTTAAAGTCTAATATATAGAACAGGCGGATGTCCATTATGACTTCTAATAAGCAAAGCAATAATGCAGAATTTTCATATTAACAGAATTAATTTGTCCTGAGCACCTGAACTATTCCCAGAGAAATAGGTGGCTGAACAAACAAACAAACAAAAATAACAGGAAATAGCCACATAGAAAGTAAGAAGCATCCTTGTCAATCTAGAGAATGTGCTGAAGTTTGAACAATGTATTTGTCAGAGGCCATGGGAATTGCAGCAGGTGACAGCTAATGTTCAGATCTCAACCCACCAGAGAAATGATTCTCTGATGGAGGAGAATCTCTTTAGGATAAGGCCTATGGGACCACTGATTCAGGAAATTGTTGCTCTTGTTTGTAATTTTACATGTGCAAAAGCAGCTATAGTGTATCCTCAACACCTGTACTGCAGTATGCATGATCTCATATGATATATATGTTTAGCTGTGGGTGTCTGCTTCTGCTTCCATCAGCTACTAGGATGGCATATAAGGTAGGGTGTGTGTGTGTGTGTGTGTGTGTATATATATATATATATATATATATATATATATATATATATAAAATATACTAGAGTTGGGCTGTGGTGGCACATACCTTTAAGCCCATCACGTGGGGGGTGCAGAGGCTAGTGGATCTCTATGAGTTCAAGGCTATCTTGGTCTATAGAGTGAGTTCCAGAAGCAAGAGTTCTAGGACAGGCTCCAAAGCTACAAAGAATCTTTGTCATGAAATACCAGAGAGATAGATAGATAGATAGATAGATAGATAGATAGATAGATAGATAGATAGATAGAGATGTTGGGAGGGAGAATATATTAGGATATGCTTCATAACTATGAGAGAGGTGGGGAGGGAGGGAGAATATATTAGGATATGCTTCATAACTATGTCTATTGTATCATGAAGATTGTAAGACACTGAAAAGCCTGCTTTGTTCCTTTTACTCAATCTATGCACAATTAGCTCATTGCTCATTTTCACCTCAAAGGAAGTTCAAACTAGACTGAATGCTTCTGTAAATGAATCATAAGTTAAAAACTTTACAGATATGCACGAGATCAGAGTTGCAGATACCTAACCAAGGTTATTAATACAAAGCAACCTAAGGAAAAATAAAACATGCCAATTCTACACTTGGCAATTCTTTCTGATAAAATCCTATGTCTCTCACCTTATCTCACTGGTCAGTTTGCACCTGGTCTCTGATCACAGTTTTATACCAGAAACCTGGAAACCTTGCATTGCTATGGTAAACATCTCTGTCATTATTTACTCAAGGAATATACTATGACCAATAAGATGTAATTCTTTTTTTTCTTTTTTTTTGAGACAGAGTTTCTTTTTATTGTTTTGGATGCTGTCATGGAACTTGCTCTGTAGACCAAGCTGGCTTCGAACTCACAGAGATTTGTCTGCCTGCCTCTGCCTCCCTAGTGATTTAAAGGCGTGTGCCACCAATACCCGGCTAAATGTAATTCTTGTAAGTTTCTTTTTTTCCCTTATTGCCCCAAGACTCCTATTAAAATGTATTTAACCTAGGTAAACAAAATAATAAAGAACTGGAGCTAGAAAGAATTGGAACAGAACACTGAAACAATGGAAAACTAGATAGAATTAGAAATCAGAAGACTATGAGAGGACACAAAATAGAAGAACAAATAACATGACTCAAACAGCATGTGTATGAATTTATTCTGTACTCCTCAGATTAAAAAAAAACCTAAGTCAAGTTTTTGCTATGATGTGGAGTTTTTCTTCCAACCCTGGGTGCAACCTTGAGCACTGCTCTCTGAGGCTACTAATAGTATTTCAATTTCTATCTATGGTGGATAAAATGGGATCATTGTGCAAAGATCAAGAAGCAAAGAAAGGGAAATGACAAAGAGCAAGCAAGGTGCTCCCAGTCTACAGATTCAGCACACAGAGGATAGGGCAGAACCATCATGAGTTTGTAGCTTTTTGGAGCTACATAGCTTGAGCATGACAGAAACAAAAAAGCTGTTGGGGTTGCAGTTGAAATCATTGTCAGGGCATTTCCTCAACACTCTTATAGCCCAGTGGTACCACACCAAACATTTTCTAAGACTTCCTAGGCTAAGGTGATGAAGCTGATCATACCTTAAAACTAATGCAGTTTGGCCAAGAACATTCAACTAACAGAGAAATAACTCCAGGTGTTTTCAAAGGGTCTCTCAATATTTAGCAGAGTAATGGCCACAAGAATACCAGATAATACCCGAGTCTGAGGGGAAAGAACCAGGAAAGTATATATGAAGCTACAGCAATGTTTACATAGTGGCAGAGCTAGAGTTCATTATTTACAGGATGTTGGGCAGATATTATAAAATTAGGCAAGGAAATAGGCAACAATGAAATCTAAATTTGAATTGATAGTTGTAGCCTGAATCTGGTACAGGCCACATTACAAAACATTACTGCAATCATCTGTAGTCTCTGAAGAATTAACAACTACAGAGTGGTTTGTGCCTGTCTGTGGTCACCAGAATTAAAAAATTAGTTCATTAAATTCTCACTTTAATAACGTTGGTGAGGCTTTATTGTGCAGCTTCTGACATAACTAGGAGAAATGATATCACAGCAAACGTCCTGGTTCTTTTGTCCTTACTCTATTTCTGCCCCCTCTTTCTCAATTGTTCTGTAGGAGTATCCTTTGGGATTGAAGTATGTAACTCTGCATTTTAATTGGATGCAATTTTCTATAATTGTCTCTGTCTGTTGAAAAGAGAAGTTGCTGTGTAATGGGATGGAGACTATGCACCTGTGTGTTGAACTACAAATATTTAGAATGTGGCTAGGGAGAGTTCTGGTTTAATAAAGTGGTTGTTCTAGGATCTCCTCTATGAGATGTGTAAAGCACACTTTTACCTCTAGGTAGTTGGTTTTGACAAAGGGCTAGGAAAAATGTACGTGAAATTTTGCAATAATGTGTGTAACACTATGACGATGCAGAGGTTAAATGTGTGAGACACATATGTCAAAAGCAATAAAGTTGCACACTGTGAAATAATACCTTACCAAACTATAAAAACTTAAAGGCCCTATCAGAAAAAGAAACACATAAGTTAGTACCTGCAACAAAGACAGAAGAGTGAAATATTTCACATTCTAGCACTTAGAATTGACAGCTCATTTTAAAACAAGAAACAGATATGATCAAATTTCATATTTTTTAGATATATGTAAAAATATTTAGACATGTGATGGAGGCTTCAGGAGATTGGGTACCAAGGAAAATAGTACTAGAGTCACTGCTGGTCTTTGTAGAGATAATGGTAACAGAACCACATAAGTGTGAAGGTCCAATGAATAAGAAGATTCATCAAAGAGGTTGCAGTGTCTACAGCCATAGCATTTTGGCCAGGAGAATACAGTACTTTTCATTTTATTTTAATTCTGATAGGGAGAGTGTGACAACTCAAGAGAGTTTCCGTGGGCAGTTCCAAGCAGTGGTGCATAAGTATTGCAATACATAAACAACGGTATATTCATGTAATGCTATTCTATAGTGTCTAATTAAAATAACATGTTCTCACTTGGCAACTCGCATTCTTCTGAGCACAATTCGGTTATTGGAGTCAAGGCATTAAGATCACACGTGTCTTTTACTGGCTGTAGGACCTATAAGATAAATGATGCTATGTAACTGACCCTTTCATATAAAACTGAACAAAACATACTTCTACAAATTAACAGTTTGCAAAATATTTTAACAATAGCTATTTTCTTAAACATTCAAACAAACCATCTTTAAACAGAAAAAATATTCTGTAGATTTTTTTTTTCTCTTTTAGATATGTTCTTTTTCTGTGTCCTAGGCTTGACTAAAACTTGTAAATTAGTTCAGGTTAGTCAGGGTTTCATGGCAGTATTCCAGCTTCAGTCTCTTAAATGCTGAAATTCCAGGTAAGTGCAATTACAACCAGCATTATATAATTTTGCAATTAGAATTTACCATATATTTTGTAATATATTTTTGTCTTTCATAAAATATATTGAGTAAAATTAATAGGTTTTTAATACCTTAACTTTTTCCTTAGATATTTTCTTTTTGTTCCTACAAATAGAAAAAACAAATTTTCAGATTTCATTAAACATATACAAAAAAACCCCAAGGAACTTCAGACAAGTAATAACTTGTGGGAGGAGGATAATTCAATTATCCCAAGGATGAGCTTCCTTTTGGCTGTTTAATGCAGAGTAGTCAGAACTGAAACTATATATATACATACATACATACATACATACATATATACATACATATATCAAACAAAAACAAGCAAGTTGTATTTATATATATTTGTGTACATGCACACACAGATGCACACACACACACACACACACACACACACACACACACACCACAACCAAAGGAAAAAAAGGCTATCAGTGTGAAATTGATGGAGAAATAGGGGGTGGTCATTCGCAGGTAAAGTAAGTGGGTGGGGTCAGAGAAAGAATGAGGGAGAGTGATATAATTCTACTTCAATTAAAAACATTTTAAGAAAGAAATCAGAAAAATACTGTATGAGGATAAAATATCACAACATTCAATTTCTCATATACCAATGTAGAAACAGGAAAGATTGAATGACATTCAATGATTTGAAGGTAAAATCCAAATAAGATTGCTTATCAAAAATGGATTTTAAAAATTCACAGCTAATAGAATGTTTCAAAACGAATGCAGAACATCAGCTCATTATCACTAAGCCAACACATCAGAAGATGCTTAAGTAAAAACTGTGTGTAAAGGAAAGAGAAAACAGTCCCAATTATGGGACAAGGGAAAGAATAAATACCTTGGGAGCAATATGTGAACAAAGCATTGGCAACAAATCCATTATGCCCCATAAGAGAATTCAGCACAGCCCCTGATAATAACTTGGGAGAATGAAAGAAAATGATAATAACTCAACACACCAGAAAATCAGGCAACAAAATTGCAGTCATTAATAAACATCTTTACACATAACCTTACACTTACACAAGCCAAAACGCAAACAAAGAAAGCTAGATTGGCTTAGTTCATTAACAAAAGTGCTTTCAGTTATTTCAGATCTCAGATCTCCAAGGGTAAAGAACTTGTGAACTAAGAATAAAAAGCATGAAATCACCCATCATGTGGAGGAAACCAAGGAAAGTAGGCATATCTCCTCTGACATCTGATAGTAAACTTTAAACTAAAATTGGGCTGGTGCATATCAACTGAGAATGCACAACAGAAACATTGACACTTACTGGGAGTGATCCTTAAAGCAACACAAAGGTTAATTTTGGGTTTCGGTTATCAACCCCAGCAGCACTGGGAAGAAACAGACAGATCTAACAACTAATATTTTTCTTAATTAGCAAGTACAATTTCATTCTAAGAAGCAACTTCCTTTTGCAACCCTCCAGATGTAGTATTAGAACAACATGTGCTTGAGATGTGCTGTCAAAATCCATGTCCCTAGCATATTTTACTTGTGAAATAATGGGTACACTATAGAGAACTTAGATGGAAAGTCATTTTTAAATGTTCATATACTACATTTTATATGGATATAGTAATCTAATTCTTAGTGGTGGTTATTTTAAGTGTACTGTCATAAGCTAATGATGCTTAAATAAATATCCTTGTTCCTTGTGTGTGCATCTACATATACATTCAAAGCCTTCATATTAAATATTCTTCGACTATGCTCAATAAATATCACATATCTGTGCACCTTTTCTATTTTGCCTCTGATATACAATATGGGTTTTCAGAATGTGTGTAGTTGTATTTAAGAACAGCTTTTTCCTATTCTCAAAGAACCCAAACTCAAAGTGAGATTGTTGGATCAAAGTAGTGACAATTTTACGATGTGTGAATCACTGCTACTATATAATGACTCAAAATTGGTATACATACTGGTTTACAAATTTCTTTTGCCTCACATTTGACAGTGTTGGATATTATCTTTTAAGCAAGTTCATCAATATTAATGGGAAATAATGGTACCTCATTTTGTTATTTATCTTTTAGGTTTTTGGTTTGCTTGTTGGCTGTCCATTCAAGATTATCCCTAGTAAAACCACACGTTAGGTATAAAAATTATCAAAACGAATCCATTTACAGGGCAGGAGCAACACCTAGTTTCAAATCTTCCTAGTCTTACCTATCATGGTCATCAGCCTCCTCAACAGGAAGTTGCTGCTTTCTAGCTTCCGCATAATTTCTTTGTAGAGTAAGTTTTTTTGTAACAGGGGCAGCAGCAGCAGGTGCAATAGCGGGTGCAGCAGAGGAAGCACCAGGAGGGTCTGCTGCTGCAACAACAACAGCAGCCTTAGCTACAGCAGGAGCACCCTGAGGAGCAGCAGCAGCAATGGCGACAGCTGCTGCTGCAGCAGCGGCGACAGCGGGAGAAGCAGCAGCATGAGCAGCAACCGCAGCAGCGGCGGCAGTAGCAGCAGCAACAGTAGAAGGGGCTGCAGCTGACGTAGTAACAGGAGGAGGAACACAAGGAACTGCAGCAGCAGCAACAGAAGCAACCAGGGCAGCTGCTACAGCAGGCCTAGTAGCAGCACCAACGGCGGCAACAGCAGCAGCAGCAGGAGCAACAATGGGAGCATCAGAACCAGCTGCTGCAGTGATAGTGGCAGCAACCACTGCAGCAACAGAAGCAGAAGCAACCGTGAGAGAGGCAGCAGCCACAGAAGCCACAGCAACTGTGGCGGCAGCAGCGGCGGCAGCAGCAGCAGCAACCATTGCAGGGGCAGGGTCTGGAGTAGCTGCAGCAGCAGCAGGAGCAGCAGCAGCAGTCGCAGCAGTCGCAGCAGCCACAGAAACAGCAGAACTGTCAGGTGCAGTATCGGGGGCAACAGCAGACAGAGCATTAATAGCTGCAGCAGCAGAAGCAGCAGCAGCAACAGCAGGTGCAACAGCAGCCATAACTGCAGCAGCAGCAGCAGAGGCAGCAGTGGCTGCAGCAGCGGGAGTAGCTGCAGCAACAACCGCTGCAGCAACGATAGCAGCTACAACAGAAGCCTCAGAAACATCAGGAGCCACAGATGCTGCTGCACAGCCATAGGAGTGGGTTGCTTCTTCCATTTCATTGCTTGTATGTTTCTTGTTGTTTGTTGAACCCTTTAATGAGAGTTGAATATTAAAGATAACTCAGTTTTCATATTAAAGAGCAATTATGGTTCTTTTAGAAGGAAACATTTGTCATTTAAGAATATTTATAATAAAAGAAGAAATTATTACCTATTTATCCCATAAAAAAGTATAAAAATATAATGCCATTTCTTCTAGCCTATATTAGTTTTTAAAAGAGAACATTGTAACATTAGTTTTTAAATTTAACTGTTTACATACCACTGGCTGGTCATTTTTCCTGCCATCAGACTTATTTTGGTCATCTTCTAATACCACTGTTCCTAATAAATAAATATACTTAGTTATATAACAAACTTTAAAGAAAACAACACTGATTACACCACAGCCAAATTTTTAAAATTTGTAATAATGGATATTATTTGTTCTATTTTATCATTTGAGAATTGCAATTCAGCTCATTTAGCTTTAGCTGAAAACTTTATTTTAGAAGATAATCCCCATTATATGTAACTTCAATATAACCTTTGACAGAACCAAATATTTCTTGGTTAAAATTTTAAAACTAAAAAACATGAATTTACTGCGCATACCATTTAATACTTCAATACTTCAAAACAGAAAGTTTAAACAACTTGCTAACCCGCTAGGCATTGCAATTATTTCCTAGTTTTCTCTCTGTGTGTATGCAAGTTTCATTCCTTTGTTCATCTTGGTGCTAACTTTCCTTGCTTTTTTTCAGATTCAGTTGACTTTGAAAAGTTTTACTTCATTTTTTTTTTCCCTAATGCTAGGCATCTACTTTGAATTAAATTAATACTTTATATCATGTTTTTTTTTATTTTGTCTTTACCAGCTTAACTTTATTTGCTTTTAAACTTATTCCTTTCACTACTGGATAGGTTAGGTTAAACTTTGGCAACCATCTTTATATAAGCAGTCACTATTTGTTTTGCTCAAAAAATATTGAGGTCCTCCTAGATGTGAGGTGCTTAAAATTAAAAGCTATTAGTGAAAACTTTTCAGGCATGATATTCCAAGAGGGAG
This sequence comes from Phodopus roborovskii, assembly GCF_943737965.1. Taxonomy (NCBI): domain Eukaryota; kingdom Metazoa; phylum Chordata; class Mammalia; order Rodentia; family Cricetidae; genus Phodopus; species Phodopus roborovskii. The sequence continues at coordinate 4,592,101 of NW_026126417.1, read as the reverse complement.
AGGTAGAGCTGAGACTTGTAGAGTGACTTTGGCTGACATAATGTTGTGAAACATAAACACTAACACAAAAAGAAGTATTGAGTTAGGTATAATTTGAAAGCACAAGAAAGGACTAGTAATCCATACAAAAGGGAAATTGAAGTCAGAAAAAAGTTGTAATTAGGTAACATTAATGAATGAATAACTTATTACATATGACTTTGAGGTTCTAATCTAGGAGACAGTTTATAATGAAGAGTCACATACACTGTCAATATGAAAACTGATATATATATATATTACATAATATGAATATTATATAATGTAATTTGTTGCAATAAACTTCATTCCATGATCTATTAAAAACAGTGGATAAATTGGCTCAAAATTAGAAGCAAATGCAAGATGTAGGTAATTGCTAGACTAGTGTTCATGGTACTGGAATATACATTGCATGACACCAAATGAGAAAGGTAAACACTACTCCAATTACAAACCCACTCACTTGTCTACAATGGTGACATGCGTGGAAGACATGCTAGTGTAATAAAGACATCAAGCTTTTGGGAGTAACCAACCAATATCTGATTTGTTTGAAGACCCATTACATGGTATGGAACTTATCCCTGATGCATCGTTGGTTGCCAAAAACCTGAAATTACATAGGTCACAGACAGGACCTAATGGAAAATCAAACACAAAAAAAAGTGGAAACAAAATGATTCCTAACACCCTTCTGCTCTACTTATAGATCAGTTCTTATTCAGCCTCCTCATGCAGTAGATGGGAACAAATATAGAAACCACATGGTGCAGAGGTTGAGAGACCTCCAGTCATTGGATATCTCCATCAATCCCCGCCCCTCAGGATTCAGGGACCCCTGTGGAAGAGGAAGTAGAAATAATGTGAGCAAAAACTGAAGGGCTGATATGCATGTGAACTCACAGACACTCTGGCAGCACATAGCATCTGAACAGTTCTGCACAAATGGATTACCAGTATGGAGAGAAGTGGACATAAGCCACTATTTCCCTTTTTAATTTTTTAAAAAATATATTTAACTTCTTTATTGACTCTTTTGGAGTCAATTCTGTACTCCAATTCTGCTTAACTCCTGGTTCATCCATATCCTCCCCTCATCCTTAATGAACATCCTCCACAAAAACAAACAAATTGAAATAAGCAAGAAAATGAAAGCAAAAACAAATAACTCAAACAAAACAAAAACCACAACATCAGAAAAATCTCTTTGCTTCTCCTTCTTCCCTGTCTCTCCACACCTCTTCATCTGTCCTGGTAGCAACAGAGGCTTCCTTATGTCATGTAGTATACCCCTTGTCCATCAGCTTTCCTGGCAAATAGTCATTGCAGTGAGTCACTGGTATGAGTTCAAGACCTCTAGTTTCTGCTATACCCCCCATCACTGATCCTCACCAGAACTCCTCTGGGATATCCTGTGTCCGCCTTGAGTCTTGGAGATTGTATGGGTATCCTTCCACAGGACTAGTCCCTTCACCAGTTATAGCAGGTCCCAGATGGGGTAGGGTGTGTCAACCCAAAATCTGCTTATGTGCCTGGGTGATAGTTAAGCTCTCAGTCCATTCCCCTGGGGCCACCTGCCTTAGCGAGGAGATGGAGTCAGCTCCTGTGTATGCATGTCCTTAGGGTCTGTTTACCCTGGCCTGTGGTGAGGGGTAGCAACCATCTCTCCAGCAAGGAGGGGCCAGTTCTCTTGCTGTAGTATTCAGTGAAAGACAATGCTAGCCCTGGCTGTAGTAGGGTCATGGACCCTGACTTGGCCCTCAGCTGCAGCTCTGGCCCAATGACACTATGACACAGAGTATCAATGCAGACCAGTCAGATCTGGATGTATACTGGCCCAAGGACACCAGCCTGGACTCAGGTATCTGATCTGATCCTGGTCATCCTCATGATTCCTGGTGCCAACAGGAGACAGATATGTCAATCTAGACCCTGGCTGTTATAGCACCATGTACCTAGACATGGCCCTTGGCAGCAGCCTGGGCCCAGATTACACCATGGCCCCGGGTGACAGCACAGGCCACCTATATTTGTTTGCCCCCTGCTCTGGTGTGGTCTCCAGACTCCAACAAAACCACAGGCTACAGCCCAAATTCTGGGTCTTTTTATTGGCCATAGTGGCAACCTGGGCCACAGAATTCAACACAGACCCCAGATGTGGCTAAATCACAGACCAAGACATGGCCTCAGTCAGCAGCCCTCACCACACAGATTTGTATGGCTCTGGTAATAGGATGACATCTAGACAACAACAAAGCCACAGATTACAGCCCAGGTCCCAGGCTTCATGGGACTTTTGTGGGGCACCATGGAACATGTGCATGGGCATTAACATAGACCATGAACAGAGACAAGGTACTCAAAAGCAGCTAGACCTGGTTGTCACCATGGTCCCAGGGGTCAGCAAAGGCTGCTCAGATGGTTATGGCCCCAGTGTCAGCTACTACCCAGGGTCATGGTGATATCTGGGTCGAGCTGCTGCCAAGGGCCATGTTGGGATCCCTGGCCAGACACTAGTCAGGGTTTGTGTTGATGCCCATTGCTTCATGTAGTGTGCCATGCTGATTTTAGTGGGCTGAATGGTTTCCTGGGTATGTGTTGGGTACACCATCCATGGGTCCTGGGTGGCAAAGAGGCTCCCCACCCCAGTTTATTTCTCATTTCCTTCACCATAGTCCCAGGTGGCAAGTATGACTTCAACATCTTCCTACTCCTCACTGTCCATATCTTCATTGTTTCCTTGCTGTGCCTTTCCACAGAGAATGATCTGTTCGGTTTCTCTTTCTCCTGTTTCTCCACCAAGTATTTCCTTATTGTAAAAAGAACCACATGCCCCAAAGCTACTTCCAATCTACAACTACTCACAGGTAAAATAATTTTCATCAGTAGATTCTCAATACATACACAAACTCCTTTTTGTTTTACTTTTAACTTACTTATTTTTACCCTACATGTCTTTTGTTAATGGATTATGTTTTCCAGATTTTGGGTCCTTAGGGAATTTTAGTGGGTGCTAATGTGTGAGTCTTTCTCTTTATGTGTTTCTTGTGATTTCATTTTGGTTCTCTATTTTGTCCTTTTCAGGTTTGTTTGTTTGCTTTTATATTATTTTATTATTTTTTAATTTTCCATATTTTATAAATGCCTCAATTTATAAAGATAGAGAACAGAAAAGGTTATGGATTTAGATATGTGAAGGAGTTGGGTCAAAGGAAATTCTAAACAGAACATATTATTGATAAATCTATTTTTAATAACAGAAAATAAAGAATATGAAATGATCTTGCTATATTGCCCAGATTGTCTTCAAACAGCTGAGATCTTGGTGAGCTCTGCCCTCAGGGAAAATGCACAGAAATAAAAATGTGTGTGATGCTGACCATCTTTTCTATGATAATTTTTAAAATATGGGAAACACTACACTTTCATAGTTAACCCCAGCGTGTCTCTTAAAAAAATATGGGAATTTGTCTCAAAATGTTAGGATGCAGGAACATAAAAGTAGAAATATTCTAAGAAATATTCCATTATAAAACATTTTCATAAGATTCTAAGTACTTTTTAAAACATTGGTGAAGCTATGAAAAATTTACTAATTAGAACAAATCCTTCTATCACAATAGGAGAAAATGAAGTAAAACTGATATCACTACACCTATTTCACTTATTTTTAAATGCTTCTTTCCAGAATAATTTTGGGAAGTTACCTGATTTGAATGTTTGGATTTCTTTTCTTTCTAGTTTTGCATTTGCATCAACTTTTATTCCAGTGGAACCCTGAATGGAATTTGAAACAAATCACTCAATAATTAATATATATTTCATAAATATAATGCAACTTTTATGGGTACAATAAAAATACTTACTTTTGGCGAAGAACATTTCTTTTGAGATTCTAAAAGAAAATCAAGGGAAATATATAGTGATTTAGATGCAAAAATACCTAACCCACATATATACAAAGAAATTATTAAAGTCATTTAAAGATATTCTTTGTAATTGATATAAAATTGTTACTTTAGATTCTGATTTGGGAGGATAATACTTCTTGTTTGCTTGGGAGAATATTTAACAAATTGGCAATTTGATAAATGTAACTGAAATAGAAAAGGAACATATACCAATTTGAACTGAAGAGTAATAGAGAGGACCAAACTTTATATAGTATCTGATCATTATACTAAGAATTGGCTTGGCTGACCATTAATAAACAGGAAAACAAAAGGTAAGTGTGTATTTCTTTAATGGAACACTTCATGGCAAATTAGTCCATTAAATTATAAAAATGTATCAAGTCACTTTCTTTTGTTTGTAATTTAGGAATTGAAAACTGATGTTAATATATTAAAAGAAAGGATAAAATTATCCAGTTATCCACAAAGATTTTGTGGATGAATGAACTTCTATGTACAAGATAATTTTATAAAATATTCAGAATATTTTGTGATAATTGTATGCTTACATGTTCTCACATTGTTCATTGTTTGGATATATGTATTGTTTCTGCGTAACTTGTGTGAGAAGGACTATAAACTATATGTATCATTATCTGTTAGTATTGATACATGGTTATCAAAAGGAAACACAAATTGTATTCCCAATTTAATATTACATATTAAATTAAAGGTTAAGTAATTCTGCTCTAGCATGATTAACAATTTGAGTATTCAAGGAAGATCTTCTATATTGATTTTTGGTTTTTAAATTGTCATATGTTAGTATATCTTCATACTCAAAAGAATTTATGGGAAACATATTCTCCCATGTGCTTGCTTTATCATGTCTACTGGTGTTGTTCATTTCTGGTTATGTTTAGGCAGTCATGTAGGTGAGACTCCCTTGAATTGAAAGAGAGCAAATGGGAGGGGGAAATGGCACCTATGTCAGACAGTCTTATGACATTTGCAGAGACCTCCTCACCCAACCATTTACAGAACTCATAAGTCCCACAGATGACACATTGGCATGAACACTGTTATCAATGTCCACCCAGGCCTTTTGTTGATGTTAGAGTAGATTTATTTAAATAATGAATTGGCTTCAATTCCTTTATTTTTCACCAATTACTTTCATAGAATACATTTTTGAACTCATCCTTATCATGTCCTCGAAATTAAAATATGGAAATTCTCTGGCTTCTCAATATTTATAGAACTCCCCATAACTACATTATGAAATTATTCCCAACTCTGTTATTTTGTCACAAGATACTATATTTTAAATTAACAGTATTTTAAATAACATTTTTATATTCATGGCTGTATCACAAGTTCTAATAGGTCTTAATAATAAAAGCCCAGAATCACATATAAGATTAAATGCTGAAAGATCAGAGTGATGAAGGAACAAACACAGCAACACAACTTCCCAGCTGAAAAGAGACCGAGCTGCTGTCTCTTCCTACTTTATCACTTTCTCTATCAGCCCAGCCATGTCACCTCCTGTCTGTCTGAACTGACCTCTGTGGTTAACTAGTGGTTACCTCAACCCTCTGACCTTCAGGCAAGCTTTATTTGTCAGAATGTAAATGTAATAACACCACATTTCCCCCTTTTGTCTAATATAAAAAGGTTAATATATATATAAGAAAATTATATATAACAAGTCTAACAACTTTATACAATATATAAGGTAATAAATACATGAAAAATATCTAGTCTATTAACAATGGACAAATTCAGTGTGAGTCCTAAAGGTTGTACTTAATTCACTTTTTATTCTATCTTGTATTACCAAAAACTCTTAAAAGAAAAAAACTATCATTTTATGTTTTTATCTCAACATTATACACTTTATATTTCTTCAGTGACTTTCTTTTCTAAATTTCATAACAAGAAAAACTATAATAATAATAAAGTCTTCAACTCCATCAGAGACCTGAGAAGGAAAAAAAATATTACTTGAGGAAGTAGGATGTGAAAGCAAGCAACTTTTAAGAAAAGATAATAAACAACAGAAACAGCTGGCTTCCTGGACAGTCACCTAAGGTATTTCTGCAATGTTGGGACATCCATCTTTGGCCTATAGGCTCCACATCTCTGATAGACTTCTATGAAGCAGGATATTCTGAAGAGATGTCCTACCTTGTCTTGGCAATTTGGCAGTTCTTTCTTTTGTGTCCTGCTTGTCCAATTTGGACAGCATATTGTCAGCAGTTGAGGAAGAGCACGTTTTTGCCCAATGACTAACTTTTGCCACAGAGAAAGTAAACACTTTGTGGAGTTTCTTAGATGTCCATCATCTTATCCAGTGTAGATTGGTGCTGCCAGGAGCAGACATGTCTCATTGTCACAAAAATTAGAAAAGAGGCTATGTTATTAAAACATCTTAAATGCCATGTTCTGTAGCTCTCTGAAGGGTTTGAAGATGACCTGTCTATCTAAAATATATCTGTTTAGCCTTGAAAATTTGACTACAAGTTGTATTGTAATAGGTGTCTAATTACTAACCAACATTTATTTATTATCCTAAATAGTTGGTAATAATAATGTTCAATGTCCAAAATTTGCATTATGTTATTAAATGAGTTACATAGTTACAAAACCTTGAATAAGATTAGTAATGTGCGTATAGTATGTTCTAAAAACATCATCTTTGTGTCAATATACAAAAAAATCCAAACTTATATAAAATATTTAAAACTAGGACCTAGCAATTCCACTCTTAGGCATATATCCAAATGATCCACTTTCATGCAACAAAGGCATCTTCTCAACTATGTTCATAGCAGCATTATTTGTAATAGCAAGAATCTAGATGCCACTCAACTGAAAAATGGACAAACAAGATGTGGTACATCTTGAAATCTTGAAATTTGCAGGCAAATGGATTGAACTTGAAAAAACCATCCTGAATGATGTAACCCAGTTACAAAAAGAGGAACATGGTGTGTACTCACTCATATATGGTTATTAGACATAGAGCAAAGATCATCAGCCTACAATTCACACTGCCAAAGAACCTAAGATACAAGAAGGAACCTAAGAGATTCATACAAGGTCCCTCGCAGAAGAGGACAGCGACAAGATATCCTGAGCTTATTGGGGGGGGCAGTGAGTGGAGAGGGAGTTAGGAAAAAGAGAAGTGGAGTAAAGAACATGTGGGACCAGGAATTGAGTCAGGGAACAAATAGAGCAAGAAAAGAGATACTATAATAGAGGGAGCCGTTATAGGTTTGAAGATAAAACTGACTCTAGAGAAATGTCCAGAGGCTACAAGTATGACCCCAGCTAACAATCTGAGCAATAGTGAAGAGGTTATCTTAAATGCCCTTCCCAAATAATCTACCCTTTAATCCTGTTTCTATAAATCCCCCTTTTTTTCTTTTAAGACTAGATTCAATAATCTACCTTTATATCCTATATTACTTATATCTCATTTTTTTCAAAGCAAGAACTCTGAATCTAATCTCCTTTGTTCAACTTTCTTTCTCACCATTACCAATAATGACTTGTAACCAACCCTCCTGGGATGTGTACTCTTAAATTTACTTCCTACTATCTGAGGGTGATAGCATCTTTAGCAGATCCTGAAAAGGAACATTTGGGTAATGGGCAAGTCCTGGGAGAGGTAGCTATGTCATTTGTTTTCCAATCTCTGCATAATAGGAAAGTGCAGGGCTTGCTAGAGTAGTCATCTCAGCTAGAGATTGCTCAGCTAGCTACCTTGACATTTCCTAACCAGTTTATAGTACAAAGTCAAAATTTAAGTGGTGTTTTTCAGCTTAGTGGTGTTATAGTCTTGATGGAATTGTAGTTGTGGGGCCCCATCATCCTTTGAGAGCCTTCAAAGGTCTCTGCTGGGCATGGACATGGTTCATTAAAGAAACCTTAAACATTGTAAGTGCCATTTGCAGCAGATCTCAAGGGGTTAAAGAATTAAGATTTGTTATGTACGTCTAGACAACAAAAACTGAATTCCTAGTTACTTGATAGAGACTCAAACGTGAGAATATGTATAAGAAGCTAGATGAAGCTTTTTCTAGAATTACTATTATATATGACCATTAATATCATGAAAAAGTTTAAAAGTATGTATATATTATTGATATAAAATTTGACACAGTATTTATACCTTAAGAAAAGCTATTAAGACTCAAAGTAAAACCAAAGGATTATGAGATTAGTGGCAATACAATAGTCCCTTAATTTTTGCTTTTCTTCTTTCCCATATAAGGTGACTCTTCTGATGAGATAAAAATTTTGTATTTTACTTTAACAAACATAATTGGGTCTAGAGAAGGAGAGAGCCATACTGTGACTCCAAAGTCAGTTTTAAATTTTAATTGGACAAGAACTAAAAAGACCATTTGTATTATATGTACAAAGAGAAGAACAGAAGCAAATATTGTGAAATTGAATCCTTTTGGAGATATGATATATAATAGACTAGATGGTTATAGTCTTTCTTTGTTATAATAAAAGGTAAATTAAATATAAACCTTGAACTCACAGAAATAAGATAGATAATAATTTTTTTAATTTTGCTAGATATAAATGGACTGGATACTATAACTATAATTCTTACTTGATAACTTTTTGTTGTATATAATCTTACCATGTTAAAGGTAAAACCATTCTTTTTTAATTAGACAAAAAAGGGAAAGGCTGTGGAATTATCCTCTGTATTCTGTAAAGATTTGTCACTACAGTTGGTTTAATAAAACACTGATTGGCCAGTAGGCAGGCCCATATAGGCAGGGTGACCAAGCCAAGGATGAAGGGAATGAGATGATTGGAGACCAGAGAAGCTAGTTACATGCAGAGAGAGCAAGATTGGGGCATGCTGCACTGAGGAAAGGTACCACCACATGGCAGAGTATAAATGAGGACTATGGATTAACTTACAGTATAAGAGCTAGTTAATAATGCATCTGAGCTATTGGTCAAGCATTCATAAGTACCTTTGTGTGGTAATTTAGGAAGCAGCTGCTGGGTATTTTGGACTGAGTGGCTCTGAGACAGAAAACTTTGGATAAACCATACCTGACTGAATATGCTTACTTATGCCCATGATATGTAAAACAGCTCTGCAAGACCATTATCTTAGTGCTTAGCAAGACTCCAAAGAAGGCAATATAAAGACAGGAAAATTCACATAAATTTCTTTTTCAATTTTGTGTTTTAAAACATGATTTACATACTGTGTACACCAACTTTTAGTTTTAAAAAAGCAATATTATTTATTTTCAAGTTTCCATTATATATATATATATATATCTGTTAAGCATCCCTTCATAAACTCTAATTACCTTCTCTTTTCTTATTCTTCATTCTAACTACTTGGTTTATTAAATCTCTCTGATAAATAATATCTTATTATAGAGTATTACAGATTATCTTCACTCATGTTTTCCTGTACCTGAGATTAGTCAGACATAGATGCTTAATTTTCAATCACTTCATAGACATGCAGAACATGGCATTTAAATGTTTTAAAATTAATACTCCATTGACATGAGACACTGTTGCTCCTGACAGCACCTTGCACTTTCCCAAAAATATGTTGGACACTGTTGTTGCTCCTGCTGGAGTCCATTCTTGCCTCAGCTAATGGCCTCCTGGGCAAAGAACTGCCCCCACCTTGACCACTGATTTGGACATGCAGTCCTATGTGCTGCTTTACAGGAGACAAATATAGAGGACTATTGGACCTTGCCAAGTCAGAGTAAGACAGCCATTCTACCTCCCTACTGTTGTTGAGGTCTGTCAAGTTCTCTTGGCCATAGCCAAAATTGGGTGTACCAACGTTGCTTTGAGACTTTGGGTGACTATCCAGGTATCTTTCTGTTTCTGTCCTCACTGCACCTTTTGGAAGTTGCCCATCCACACTTCCTGTCTACCCTAGTATCATTATTTTCCTTCTCAGGTCTTGATGAGGTTGAAGATTAAACTATCACAACTATTATTCTCTCCTCCTAGTTAGATATATTAGGTACTAGACTTAAGTTTTTCAGCTTAGGAAAACTCTATTGTAAATTCTGTTACACCTTCACCCTAGGACTAGATATGTAGGTTGTTTTGTTCTCGATTTTCCTTTTCTTAGAGCATACTTGTTAGTCACTGTTTTGCATATGGTTTTGTATCAAGCCTAAATCCTTAGACAAAAAGGGGAATTGTAGTGAGATATTCACTTTATCTCCTTCTGTGGCACCTATTACACCCATTGGGGGGTGGAGCCAGGGGTGGAAGTGACCTTTGGAAGGAGGTCTGAGGAGGAGCTGGGAATGCTTTCTTGCTGGCAGGATGTGGAGAGGAGAGCATCTGGTGGAACTTGCTGGTGTTCATCTGTCTAGGTTGTAAGTTATTTCTCCATGAATAAACATCTGTTTGGTCTATTTGTTTATCCTGATCTTTATTAAACCACGATATACAACTCTTACCTTTACCTCGTCTACTTATAATATTCACTGGTCTTGGAATTAGCCCCATCAATAAATGACGGATTCGCCTTGGTTGAAGATGTGTCACACTATCCTGAAAAAAACAAACATCAAAATAAGTTACAATAAGATTTTCCAACTACTCCACAGGAAAATTAATTTCCTATTTTAAAAACAAGTATCTTGCTGTTTCTTAGTTAAAAGAAAGAATATTATTTTAAAATATATGAAGAATATATAATATATGCTCTTTAGATGAAGTCCATGACTAATCTCATATAAAAGAGGAATATAAACATCACATGGTAGGCAGGAGAAAATAAATTCAAAATCAAAACATCAGTGATATAGAATCACATTTTTATAAGTAAAATATGTCAATAAAAATCAGAAGTATGTCATTTGCAGAAAATGTCATGCAACTGTAGATAAATGTGTTGGCCAAATTAATACAGCCTCAGAGAAACAAATATCACAAGTCTTCTCTTGTTTTAGGCACATTGATTTTATGAGATTTATAAACTTGTGTATGTATAGAGAATAATATACATAGAAGCAATAACTAGAAGCAATAACTGGAAGCAACATTCTCGGGAACAATGGAAACCAAGAGGAAGTGGAGTGAATGGATAACTGGGAAACGGTGAGGATTAAGGGAATATACTCAGCATGCAATGTTAATTCATGATTACTTTTTAAACCAAAAACTTGAAATTATAGAAAGGTATGAAAAAAACATGTACTTTATATGAGTTTTCAGAATTACACATGAAATGATACCTGTTCATTATTAAAAAGTGATGTTATTTTTTTCAGCTTTTAGTTCTGTATGGATAAATTTTGATCAGCATTATGTCATGGGGATTACTAGCATTTTTATATGCATCAATGCTTTGACATTTTTAAAAAGACAGGTTTTAATAGACTTAATGATTATTAGTATAATGCAATGATAATTTTGTGTCTTCTTTATTCTGGAATGAATGTCTAAATATTTTAGATAAAACTTCACTAAGTTCAAACCCAAAGAGACAACTGAACTGAGCAAGTGGGAGCTTGATCACTCTGGACTACAGCATGGGACTGAACTGGGCCCTTTTAATGTGAGTGACATATGTATGGCTTGAGCCGTCTGAGAGGCCACTGGCAATGGGACCAGAGTTTATTCCTAGTATTTGAACTTGCGTTTTGTAGTCCATTTTCTTTGGAGGGACAGACACCTTGCTCAGCTTAGATATAGTGGGGAGGGGCTTGGACCTGCCTCAAAGAGATGTGCCTGACTTCATTGACTCATCATGGGAACACTTGCACTCTCTGAGGGGCAGATGGGGTGAAGATGGTGGTGGGGTGGTGGGAGAGTGGGAGAAGGGGAGGGAGTGGGAACTGGGATTGTTATGTAAAATGAGAAAAAAATTTCAGGTAGTTTTTAATAATATATTTTTATATTTTACCTTAAATTTTTACAAATAAAGGATAAAATAAGGAAAATAAGGAAAAATAAGGGCAAAATATAAAAAACAATGAAACTAATATGGGCTTCTGTAGACTCCAAAAGGGTTCAAAATTTCTGACTAAATATATTTAAAGATAAATTTTAATTATGGACTACTTATTCCATGTGGGGTGTTTGTGTGTGTGTGTGTGTGTGTGTGTGTGTGTGTGTGTGTGTAATTGCATTTAGTATATACTTACTTGCTTACTAAAGAAAACAATAGTGATTAAAATTTGGCAAATAAACTTTTACATACAGATGATTGAATGTGTTCATTTCCATCAATATGTTTCTGATTTTCCTCCAATTTCATTTGTAAGTGTGTTTCTGTTGAAAGAATTCAGTATTTAATTTACATAGATTATGAATAAAATATTAAAAGTAGTTAGATTTACAAATAAAAGAAAATTGTGTAAAAGCTTAAGAAAACTATTTTTTATTTTCACATTTATGCTTTAACCATATTTAATTGTCAACTGCATAATCAAAAAGAACTTTACTACATGATATAGTTCATAAAGGATTCCATATTCAGACAACATGTTAAATATGCATCCATATATTCATGTTTTATAAACTTAAACCAGTAAATTTATCCAAGCCTTTCTTTATTTAATCGGTATCAACTGTTTAATCTTCATCATTTGGAGACTCTATTACTTAAATATGACATAATTAAATTTATTATTCTCACACAAAAGTTTCTAGTTTCTTCTTTGAAATTGTGCAGCTTTTGAAGCCACCTTGATTTTATATATATAAATGTATATATATATATATATATATATATATATATATATATATATAATCTGTTTGTTACTGTATTTCATCTTTGTATATACTGTCTTCCATTTCAGAAAGAAAATAAAAACCCTACTAAGTTGGCAATGGTTCTAGAAACTGACTGAAAAATAATGTGGATTTTGTACTCCAAAATGAGAGAATTTAAAGTTGGGGAATTTAGTAAGATGGAAATTTAAGAATGCATGAGCAAAATAGAGAGAAAGAAATGTTAAATGGAAAATATATTAGCTATAAAACACAGGGAAGAGAAGGGAGCAATAGCATATTAATGGAATCAATTAAAATGGAAAAGCAGCAACTGTCTAATAATTGAAACCAGTAATATGTTTAGATAACCATTTAATAGAGATATTCTCACATAAAATATTATTCCTGTAATAGTCACAATAACTAAGACAGTAAGTCATTGTGGACATCCAGAAAGATGAGTAGGTAAGGAAATGTATAACAGCTCCACTCTAGAAATTTATTCACAATAAAAATAAACCATGGCACATACAACAAAATGTATGAAAACAGAGGTTACCCAAGAGCCAACTAAGTAAGAATTGGAATAATATTTTTAAAGCACATTTGTTATGCTCTTCTGTTCATAAAATAGATGTGTGTAAAATGAAGCAAACTGTAATCCATGGAATTTTCATATAATATGTTTAACAAAATTATCAATGAACAATACAGAAAAAAATCTATTCAATTATTAGTACAATTCAATGACTGCATACTACCATTTAAATCTTTATTTCCCATTTTCTATTTAAATTTTTCTTCTTGAAATTACCTAGGTAAAAATAATTTACCATGTTGTGCTTATGCAGTTCTCATCTTGACAATAATAACCTAAAATGTTACTGAAATTTCATGAGTTATATAATGGATTGTCACTGAATGAGTCTTAAACTGTCCTAAACATTTGATATGTAATCCATGGGCTAGTACAATATAAAAATCTCCCTGATTAAGAAAATAAATAAATAAATAAAGCCAATGCTTTAAATGGCTTGCTGATAACATAGAAGTCTTACGTTTTTCTGTCTTAAGATCTGTGAATCCTGGGCTTAGTCCCATTGATGAATTAGGAATCTGCTTGGGTTGAAGATCCATAATGTTCTCCTTGCAAAGTCAATATCAATAGTGAATTCAATTAATATATTTCAAGAATTTTATCATAACAAACAAATTTCCTATTTTATTGAAAGTATTTTTGAACCAAAACAAACGTATTTTCCATACTAAGAAAAGTGTAGGCATACAAAATGTTACAAAACAAAAATTTTGAAGGCTATAGAATAACTGGATGATAAGTACATCATTGTTCATCTCTTTAAGTCCTTCTCAGTTAAAAAATCTTCAAAGAAAGGAAGTGTATAGTATAAAAATTTAAATACAAATCTAAAAGGAAGCTTAGGCCTACTATACATTCATAAAAGTTCTAAATTTCTAACCAGATAATTTTTAAATTAATTTTAAATTATGGACTATACAATATAAAGATTTTCCTGCAAGAAAATTTAATTCAGCCTATGATAAACTGTTTTACAAAAGAAAATACCTAATTAGCAACTCAAATTTAACATTGACTTACAGATAGTTGAATATCTTTTTTGCTCTCAAGTTTGTCTTGACTTTTCCCTGATTTCTTTTGTAATTCAGCCTCTGTTGATATTTTGTGAATATTTAAAATTAAAAAAAAATGAGGAATGACATTGGAAAGTAATCTTTATATCCAAAGAATAAAGTTTAAATTTTTTTTTTATGGAAGTTAGTCTTTCTAACTTTAGTGCTTATTTGAGCTCAACATTCTACTGCACACATACAGATGTAGAAAATATAATTAACAAGAATATCAATGGTTTAGACTACAAAAGTTCCATATTCAAGGTATGCAGACATGTCAGATGTTCATTTCATATTACCTCTCATTTAGAGTATTGCATACAAAAACCTAAAACAGACATACATTCAATTATATGATAATATCCCTAAGTAAGACAGACATCATTGTAAAACTAAAATAGTAAATTAATGTAGGAATTTTCTGGTGGAAAGATTACTGTACTTTTCAATAATGATTTTACATTTATTTTAGCCAAGCTGTGCCGTAAATATAGGTAAAACTCATATAAAAATAAGACTAAGTACTTGACTAAATAATTCAAAGGATATGTTTTCACTAAAAATAATTAATTAAGTTCAATTGGAATGTTTGAAATTCTTGGAAATGAATGAAAATTAAAGCAGGACACAATGATAGCTGTCCTAAGATGATGGGCAAATATTCAAGGGATCTGGACTTAATAAATTAACAATGTATCCAGAATCCTAGGGAAAACATAACAAGCAACACTCAAAAGGGCAAATGAGATGACATAAACAAAATATGGGTTGAAATCAAAAAAGCAATCAATTAAAAAGAAATTATTTAGTATTTTTTTGGAAAAGGAAAATGAGATTGATGAACTTATAGCCAAATTAAACAAAGTAAAGAGAGAAGATTCAAAATTTAATAAAATTAGGAAGAAAAGGGAACTATTACAGCAGACATTTGATGAAATTCAGATAATACCACACTTTAAAATCTGCCAAACTGGAAAAACCTAAAATAAACAGATGAATATATGTGCCCTGCTAAAGGTAAATACAGATGAAATTAACAATTTAAATAGCCCAATAATGTGAAATTAGATAGACACATTAATTTACAATCTTTCAACTTAAAAATTCTAGAAGTATGGTCCCAGTAAATAATTCTGTCAGGACTTCAGTGAAAATAACACCCAATACTCAAGTCATTGTACAAAATAGAAAATGAAAAAAATCCAAATTCATTTTATGAAACCACTATTATCCTGATATCAAAACCATGGAGAACCACATCTGTCTGCCCCACTACCAATACAGCCCAATATCAAAATATTTTAATTTGCAGATGATATGATTCTATACATGAAACCTAAAAAACTCTGCTAAAATCTTCCTATAACAGATAAATATATTCGTTTTCAAAATACAAAATTAACAACAACAACAAAAATCAGTAGCCTGTCTACACAATGACCAGAATACCAAGAAAGTAAAAAGGTAAAAAATTCCACTCACAACTACTGCCTCAAAGAAAATAAAATGCCTTACAAATAAGTGAAAAATGTAGTATAATAAAAACTTCAAGAGAGTGAAAAAAGAAACTGAAGAAGATTCCAGAAGATGAAAAGGCCTCCCATGCTTAAGATTTGATAAGATTCATATTATTAAAATGGCCATCTAATTAAAAGAATGTTTTATATATTTAATGTGTTCCTCATCAAAATTCCAATTGAATTCTTCACAGTGGATAAAAAAATTAATTTCTACACAGAAACTCAAAACAGCCATGGCAGCTGAAACAATCCTGAACAATAGACAAACATCTGCAGGTATCACCGTTCAAGATTGCAAGTTATTCTATAGAATAACAGTACGGCACTGACTTAAAATCAAAGCCCTTGATCAATGAAATAGAATCGAGGAACCAGGAATAAGCCCATGATCCTATATTCATTTGTTGTGACAAAGAGCCCAATAATGCACACTGGAAAAAAAAGAGCATCTTCAACAAGGGTGCTGGTCAAATTTCATAGCTATATGTAGAAGAAAGAAAGGGGATTCTTTTGTCTCACACTGCACAAAACTCTATACCAAATGGACTAAAAGACCCCAAGATAAGGCCTGATACCCTGTATATGACAGAAGAGAAAGTATGGCATATACTTGAACTCATTGTCACAGAAAAGTACTTTCTGAGTAGGACTGCAATAGCACATGTTCTAACTCTATCAATTAGCAAATGGAACCTCAGGAAACTGAACTGCTGTTGGCATTTCATATTGTTCCTTGCACCTACCTGATGTTCTCATATTGGCTTATCTATCAGTATTCTGGAAGGAGCAATGTTATATGTGATATTAAATTGTGAGTGTGCTTAACTGACATAGATATTTATGATAATCTGTTATAAATAAAAGGAGCTACATTAAGACCTAGTTCTCCAATCTTCCTTGTCTTTCTATAAGTGATGAAGGCAAAAAGAATAATATCCTTTTCCCTACCTCTCAGCCACAATCCAAACCACTACCTTATTCTTTGAAATTCCTTGGGCAAAAATTACTCCACCATGTAATTACATTTGAGTTTTCATCTTGACATTATCAACTTAAATCACGGAAACTTCACTGCCTTCACGGTGTATTACAGCTTAATATGTTGAATTCCTTACTAAACATTCATTTGCAACTTTTTAGACTGGTAAAAATATTACCCCCACTATTTTAATAATAATTCTTTGAAATAGCTTGCTGATGACATACTCTTTACCTTTCTTTCCGTCTTTTAGAAGATCGCTGGGTGTTGAAATAAGTTGTACTGGTAAATGAGGAACATGCCAGGGTTGAAGATCTGACATGGTATCCTAGTAAAAAGAAATTATCAGCAATGGGTTGGTTCCATGAGTACTTCCAAACATAGTAGAGTAAAAAAATTATTTTCTCTTTATAAACATATCTTTTTATAATTAAGAAAGAATATGGCCTTTCCTTGATAAAGTCTATTTTTAGTTATGTTGTGAATGGGCTTGGTAATCTGAAAGTGTGTTTTCCCATCCATCTCAGGTTATAAAGACATATTATAAGTAAGTATTACCTCTCTTTTAGTTGGCAATTATGACACTTTTGTTTCCAAGTCTTTGCTCATGTGTTTGGCAGCCTCCCTACCACACTCAAAAGCTTTTTTTTTTTTTCTGAGTAAAAATTTGCATTCTTTCTGATTTTCATTATAATAGAAAACTTCAATAATGTTCAGCAGTGTTCAATAATGCTGTAGCTTCAGGATTATTTGTGTTAGTCACTTAAGATGTGTTCTCTGGTTGCTTTGTTATTTTTAAAAGGAAATCATTCAGCCATGTATGTGATATTTATTGCCTTACTTCCTGCCACTGCATAGATAGTACATATATGAAAAATGACAAGACTAAGGAAATAAGCAAACCTTGGCTGTCACTTCTATGTCTGATATGATGGCAAGAATGTCTGAGAAAATATTCAACTTCAAAGGAATTAAATGGTTTTGATGAGTTCTCAAACTCAGATAGTTTAACTCCCACAAGATAGGTCTTCCAAAAGTTTTCTGCAAAGTACACAATCATTGTCAAATACCTATGTGGTGTGTTTTAGCTAGAATCAGATCTACCATACTCTCATGTCAGCTCATGTCAATAAAATTATTTTGGCTTTATCTGATGTTTTTCTTTAGTGAAATAAAAAGTAAGTCTGGATGCCTGCCAGGAGCAGTACTACAGCACATCAGAGCCACATTGTTCATATGTCCATTTGCTCAGGAGTAATCCCTGAGTTTCTCTAATATAAGAGGGGGAAAAGAGGTGGTACACAAAAGATAATAAGTAAAGATATCAGGAGCAAATACCAGAGAAAGTTTAGCTTTGAGCTAATGGGGACTTTCAAAAAAAATTCAATATCCCTAACTAGTTAAATTTTTTAAAATCATTTTTTTTCAGTCTTCAGACAGGCTTTATTTCTACAACACAGGAACCCAGCTACATTTCCTTTTTCCCAGGCACACACCTAAGTAGTACTTCTAAGACTTCCTTCCAGACAGTTATGGCCACGTGCCAGAGATTGTTCAAGTGGGACATGGTCAGGAGTAGCATTTGTTACTGTGTCCTTCTCTTCCCATGCAGACTGCCATGGAGAATTTCAGGACAACTGTGTTAACAAGCTGCATGTTGGAGAAGAGAGAGGCTGTCATAGCCACGTCCTCTAAAGTGTATCTAAAAAGTATCTTTGTGGTGGTGAAAACAGCAGAATTGAGTTTCTTCCTATGCCTATTTCATATATAAACAATGAAGTTATGCTTTGCTGCTTCAGTGATTATCGGAAATTTATTTATTTATTTATTATTCTTATTTTACATATCGATCCCAGTTCCCTCTCCATCCCTTCCCCTTTCCCTCCCTCCCTCCTATGCCATCCACCACTCTCCCATCTCCCCCACCCACACACTCCACAGGGAGGGTGATGCCTTCCAGGAGGGATCAATAAAATCTGTCAAGTCACTTGGAGTAGGGACTATGCCCTCCCTCCTGCCTCTAGGCTTCCTCCATAGGGAATGTGCTCCCAAAGTCCTTTTGTGCACCAGGGATACATCCTGGTCCCACTGTCAGAGGTCCCTTAGACTGCCCAGGCATTCTAACTGAGACCCATGTACAGGGGGTATGAGTCCATCCAATGCTGGTTTCCCAGCTATCTGTCTTGGGGTACATTACATCCCCCTTATTCATGTCAGCCGTCTCTGTGAGTTTCTGTATCCTGGTCTTAACCCCATTTTCTTATCACTCCTCCCTCTATGCATCTGGATTCCAGTTTGGCTCAGTGTTTAACTGTGGATGTCTGCTTCTGTTTCCATCAGCTACTAGATGAGGGTTCCATGATGGTAGATAAGTTAGCCTTTCCACTGTTGCTTAGATTGTTAGTTGGGGTCATCCTTGTAGGTCTCTGGACATTTCTCTAGAGTCAGTTTTCTCTTCAAACCCATAATGGCTCCCTCTTTTATGGCATCTCTCTCTCTCTCTCGTTTCTCTCATCTATTCCTCCCCTGCCTCAATCTTCCTATCTCCACATGCTTTAATACTATTCATGATAATTCAGTCTAGAAGAGTTACTTTAGCCCATGGTACAATGGATATTAAATGGGAGTTCAAATTTAGCATTACATACAGATGAATGAGTGCTCTCACTTCCCTCAGGATTTTTAATGTTGTCTGCTTTCATCTGAATGTCCATTTCTGTTGAAATCAAGCAATATTTATTTGGTTAAAATAATCCAGAAATAATATTTCTATATTAGAAGTCTTTGTAAGAACAGATAAAAAATTATTATGAAGATTAAATTTTTAGTTTTCTCATTTTGAGGCTCAGTTAAGCTTATCCTTCCAATGAAGTTTTGTGATGTACAAAATACACACAATGAACAAGAACTGCCACAGATAATGCATCATAAAACATTCCATGTTCATACATGAACATATTTCAAATGTTCATATACACAGTCATGTATTAATGAAAAAAAGACATACAATTAGTATAACTAAAAATAATTGAAAAGAGAATATTAAACAAAATATACAAAAATAATAAATAGATCAAATATAAGAATATGGATTTTGTCAGGTGGTGGTGCGTAACTTTAATCCCAGCACTCAGAGGCAGAGGCAGGAGGACCTCTGTGAGTTCAAGGCCAGTCTGGTATACAAGAGCTAGTTCCAACACAGCCTCCAAAGCCATAGAGAAACCCTGTCTCGAAAAACAAAATAAAACCAAAAAAAAAAAAAAAAAAAAAAAAAAAAGAATAAGAATATGGATTTAGTGCTGGTTGTTAATATTTGTAAATGTTTTACAATATTTTGTGAAACTTAGGCTTTCTTCTCTAGGTTATGGAAAGCCATGAAACATGTTTTACTGTATTTCAATATATGAATTGCTATTACATACAAGAGTCGGTGAAAATTAAGGAGCAACAGATATGATCGATTACAAATCAGAACACAAAACCCAATGAGTCAACTAATAGTATGAATTTCCATATGTAGCATACATGTACAGTGCCTTTGTATATAACACAGTGTCCATGAAATCTTGTCAGGAAAGAATTACTTGCCTCAGCCCTCCAGGAAACTGAATGTATAGGCACAGACCATGGCACAATATCTTTATTATTATTAAATTTTCAAAAGTGTGATCTTTCCTTACTTAACAAAGATAATCCTTAAGAAACTTTCTTACCTAAATGGGGATACAAGTCTACTTGCACCTATACAAAATGTTTAAATGTCTTAGTTAAGCCTAGTATATTTTTTAATTTTAAAACAATAAGTTATTTTGAAATTATAATAAAGCTATTACTAGACTTAAAATGTGCAGATGGGAATGCTGATCATTTCTCACAAAATGAGAATCCATGGGAAAAAGCAACACTATACATGACTTTAAATTATGGCATATATGGGTGACAGATGTTTATGAGAGCTATGTACTTTAAAATGCTCTGCTAAGACCTAGACTGTAAACTATAGATTCTACAAATAGAGATGAGAAGAATAGCTCCTTGTGTTTCCTTTTCCATTCTATTAGTTTACACCTAATTCCTCTAATACTTCAAAACTGCACCTCATTTCCTAAGACTCATTTTCATATCTTGCAGTTTAAATACCTGTTCTATATCATTTCATTTCTTCCTTTTCTTTCATCTTAATTATATTTCCCATCTCCTTTCCAAACACTTATACCTTGAAAATCTCCAGTTAAAAATACAGTCTACTTAGATTATTCAGTGGGACATGTTCTACAGGGGTCCTTTATCCCTATGACTACTATGATCTTTCCTCCTCCTCTTCTACCAGGTTTTCTGGTCCCTGGAGGGAGAAACTAGTTGAAGATATCCTATTTAGTCTCACTCTCTATATAATGGCTGGCTGTGGATCTTTGTGCCTCCTCACATCTCATTGCTTAGGAAGGAAGCCTCTCTGATGACAAATAGACAAGGCACTGATTTATGGGGTCTGTATGGGTCTGCATGGGTCTTCAAGGGTCTCCACCAGGCCCTCTGTTAAGGCTGTTAGCTTGGTGTTTTTGTGGGATTCCTAACAATTGGCAGAAGGTATATCTCTGACTCCTTTGCCTGATCTTTGGACTCTTTTCTTCCTATTGGGTTGCCTTCATTGGCAGCTTCCATAGGAAGGATTTGCCTTGCCTTATTGTAGCTTGTTTTGTCTTGTTTCACTGTTGTCTCTTGGTAACCAGGGAATGAAACTGGGGGAAGAAGGAAAGTGGAAAAGAATCTGGAGCAGTGGAGGGATTGAAACTGTGATCTGATGTATAATACAAGCAAATAATCTATTTTCAATTTAAAAAATAAATAGGCAGCATGGGACTGACTCAGACACCCCTGAATATGGGTCTCAGCCAGAAGGGAGCAGTCTAAGGAACCTCAGACAGTGGAGCCAGGATGTATCCCTGGTGCACAAAAGGACTTTGTGAACACATCCCCCATGGAGGGATAACTGCCTTAACTTAGAGACAGGAGAGAAGCCCTAGTTCCTAGTTCACATGACCTGTCATATCTACATGACCCCAACTGGATGGCATTCCCCTACATATGGAATTGGGGTGGGGGGATGGGAGGGTTAGTGTGCATGTGAGAGGGCAGAGAGGGTAAAAGGGAGGGAGAGAGAGGGAGGGAGGGAAGGAGGAAGGGAGGGAGGGAGAGGGAACTGGGATCAACATGTAAAACAATAAATTAAATAAAAAAATGCTTTGACTCCAAAATTTAAATTCAAGGACAAGTTACTGGGGAAAAGGATTTCTATTTTTGTTTCCACAGAAAATGAAAAGATGTGGATTCCTTCCAGACTAATGTGGTTTGATCAAACCAGACAGCCTGAAACAGAGTACCAGGTGATCCTACATACAAAACAGCTGGACAAAATAGCCTTATAGACTACAGCCAGGATTTCTGCATCTCCTTAGAATCCCCCAAGACAGCACCCCTTACCAGCAGGAAGTAGTTTGGAAAGAACGACGCCCAAATACCCAAATATTGTCTATAAATGTTTGTTTTCATTTAAATGGACTTGGTTATATAAAATAAATTTAAAAATGAATAGAATAATAATTCAACTTTTATCAGACACAATTAAAAATAGTATTAAAAATTCATGAGATGCGAAACTTATTACAACATAATACACTGTTATTTCTTAAAGCACTTACTATAGGCAAGACTTTTAGCTAATATATTTGTTGCCCTGATTTTCAATATCCTTTGAAGTTGCTTAAAGTCTTTGAAATTGCTTAGTGATGATACATAATTCTTACCTTTCCCTCCTTCATTTAGAAGATTTATGGGCCTTTGAGATAGTCCTAATGATAAATAAGGACTAGGTCTTGATTGAAGACACATAACAGAATTCTGGTAAAATAAAAATCAATGTGAATTAAATGAGAAAATGAAATTGCTTTGGGACAATGTACATGACTTATAGTTTTTAATAATGAATATTCTCAGAATTAAAATAAGCATGTTTTAAAAACATATACAAAAACATGAATACATTAAATGATATCTGCTTCCAAGCATTCTATGTGTGTATTCTATATATATTGATTCTTCATTAAACATGTACATATAATAAGTAAGAACACAATAATGTGAGAAATGTTTTTAGTTTTAATTTAAGTATAAACATATTATTTTATTCTTTCCCATTCTTCCCTCCAATCCTGCCCATATACCTCTCCCCATGTTCTCCCTCTTGAGAATAGGGCCTCTTTTTCTTTAATTGTCATGAACTGGTTGAATGCAATAACAAAATAATGAAGAAAATTTTGTGCATTTTCTTTATATAATAGAGTGGATATTTTAGGTGCATTATATAAGTGTTTCTCAACAAATAATTTTAAAGTTGAAAAAATTAATTAAAAGAGAATCAGAACATATTTTGTTAGTTGTCTTAATCAACCCAGTGTTAATTAACATTTTGTCTCCTTCCAGGAATAAAAAGATACATGAAATTTGGTTATCTGAATCCCAGCCTCCTTTAAAATCTTGGTTTCTAAAGATTGGATTGAAAATAGGTATGGCAAAGAGGTCAAGACCAGGCTGGAGAAATAAATAAAAGCTGCTGACCTGAACAAGGCGGGGGGGGGGGGCTAATGAACTCCAGTTTGAAGGCTGGAAAACCAGCATAGGATAGACCCAGATTCCCTAAATGTGGTGTTAGTTAGGAGGACTGGGCAGTTGATCAGTATTTTCCCCTAGTATATGAATGGACTTTGGGAGCCCATTCCACACTGAGGAATACTCCCTCACCCTAGACACATGGGTGAGGGCCTGGGCCCTGCTCCAAATGATATGACAAACTTTGAAGACTCCCCATGGAAGGTCTCACCCTCCCTGGGGAGCAGAATGGGGATTAGAGAGAGGTTGGTAGAGGGAACAAGGGAGGGCAGGAGGGTGCAGGAACTAGGATTGACATATAAAACAAGCTTGCCTATGCATGGCTTTTTATTCTGTTTACCCATAATGCTGCTGTTTCTTTTATAAAGTAGTTTCAGTGGCAGTTCAGAAAGGTTTCCCCTCAATATAAAGCCATAGTGTTAGTCTGATTCCTACTACCAAAAAAAAAATCTTTTCCAGAGATAAGAGATCAGTGTTTTTTTTTTTTTTTGGTTACTTTGTTATTTTATTCGATTGTATCACATAGTCTCATCTATTATACCTGCTGTCTCACTCCCTGTTACTTCTCAGATGTTCAATAGCTAAATAATAGCTGAAGTCCATGGGAGAAATAATTCTGGATGTGACTTCTGTCTCTTCTTACATAATAAGATATGGTGAGAAACTATTAATCAGGGAAATGAAAATGGCTTTCGGCAGACCTCAAGCATGAACCATTCTCCTTCCATTTGTCTATCAGTTTTGTGCAAATAAATAATGTCTAATACCTGCATTATGTATTGGTATTAAGACAAGATTTGAAAGCAACCTAAACACCCCTCAATTGAAGAATGGATGGAGAAAATGTGGTATATTTCCACAATGGAGTACTATTCAGCAGAAAAAAAAAGGAATCATGAAATTCACAGGCAAATTATTGGAACTAGAAGAAACCACCCTGAGTGAGGTAACCCAGTCACAAAAAACAAACATGGTACATATTCATCATATATGGCTTTTAGACATAGATCAAAGGATTACCAGCCTACAATGCACACTAGCAGAAAAGCTAGGAAACAAAGAGGAACCTGAGACAGACAAACATGGTCCCCTGGAAAAGGGGAAAGGAACAAGATCTCCCAAGAAAACTGGGAGCACAGGGGGAGGGGAGAGGGAGTTAGGAGGAAGAGGAGGTAAGAGGTGGGCATGATTGTACAGGAATATTGAGTCAGGGAAAGAACAGAAGAGAGCAAGAAAAGAGATACCATAATAGAGGAAGCTATTATAGATTTTAAGAGAAATCTGGCACTAGGGAAATGTCCAGAGATCCACAAGGATTATCCCAACTAAGCAATAGTGAAGATCTGCCATATTCTTATGTTAGCTAATATTTTTGCATTGACATTTTGTTATTTTGTCTACTTTACTTCAGTCAACTAAAATAAGTTTTGAAGTGATTTTTTGACACATAACAAAAGGAGGGTCAAGACAGTAGTAGTGTTACTATTTCAAGTGTTTGCTATAACAAATACACTATTCTCTTAGATCTTATAATAGAAGAATAAGGGAGGAAACAGGATAAAAATTAATAGAAATATTTTCAAAAGGAAATTTAAGTATGTACTAATTCAAAATATTTAAATTAGCATGCAATTTAAACTTACAATGCTGTTTATAAAGCAATATTAAAGCAGAAATTCAAATTTAAGGCTTACATACACATGATTGGATACTTTCATTGTCATCAAAATATTCTTGAAAATCCTCTGTTTTTATTTGCAAGTCTGCTTCTATTGAAATAAGTAAATATTGATATAATTCAAGTTAAATAAACATAGCATTTCTAATGTATAAGTGAATCCCTACAATAATATATTAAGATTTATTATGAAAACTAAATTTTTATTTTATTATTTTAAAGTTTACTATTACAAAGCACATTTATGTATGTATAAAATAGAATTACCAAGAACTTCAAGAAGCATATCTTTACAGTATAAAAATTGCCATCTTCACCCCCAAACATGTCTAATATTTATACACATATTAATGTATCCAACATAAACACATCTTCAAAAACATAATTGAAAATTTACAAACATTCTGACATTATTTTATACCTTCCAACAGTAAACTCCTTTAATAAAAAAGCTGTCTTGACTTCTTGGTTCGGCTCTGATCCTACTGGAATTGCCTATCCATGTGGAACCACCTTGAGCCTGCACTCACATGATCTCTGGGCCCCATTGCCTGTCCTCTGCCTAAGGTGAAACTGGGACCTGTCCTGGCCTAATCCCCCCACATAATTTCCTGAGAACTCTATGGCTTAGCTCTGCAACTCGCTTCCCACTATAACCTTAGCCTCGGTGGCTCAGACCTGGTACTCAGGTTCATATACCACCCAGAGTCTACCTTCCCCTCATCCTTGGCTCTGCAGGCCCCACTGCACTGGGTGAGTGTTTGGTCTCAGCATCGGTCCAAAACCCCCTCCACATCCTTGGAACTTCCTGGGTAGGCATTGAGCTTACTGGATCCACCTATCTATGCAGAACCACCTTGACCCTGCCCTCTCCTGATCTATGGGCCTCATCATCTGCCCTCTGCCTGAATGCTTGAGAACCTCTTGAACCTGCCTTCCCCACATCAGTGGCCCTGCTGTGGCCTTTGCTTGAGAGACCTCTAAGTGAGCTTGGATAACCAGAGTTACAGACATCAAATCCTGGCCCACTTACACCCACCGGGAGAGCAGGGTAGGGAGTGACCCCACCTGCACCCACTGGAAGAAGGGATGAGAAAACGGCAAAACAAGAAAACACCCAAGAATAGAAAGAACAGTATGACACCACCAGAATCTAGGAACTCTATACCAACTAGACCTGAACACACCAAAGCAGATGAAGCAGAGAACGACTTAAAAAATAAATTCATAAAAATGATAGAGGCCCTCAAATCCAACAAATCCTTAACACAAAACATCCAGGAAATGTGGGACATTGTGAAAAGGTTAAACCTAAGAATAATAGGCATAGAAGAAGGACAAGAAGCCCAGCTCATAGGTGAAGAAAACATATTCAACAAAATCATTGATATGCCTTTGAAAGTACAAAAACCACACCAAACACCAAAAAAGAAAAAAGAAAAAAAAAAAAAAAGAAAGAAAGAAAGAAAGAAAAGGTTCCCTTGCCAGATAATCAAAACACCTGACATACAGAATAAAGAGAATATTAAGGAATATTAAGAGCAGTGAAGAGAAAAGGCCAGATAAGATATAAAGGCAGACTTATGGAAATTACAACTGACTTCTCCATGGAAAAATCTGAAGGCCAGAGTCCTGGATAGATGTACAAATACTAAGAGTCCACAGATGCCAGCTCAGGGTCCTAAACCCAGCAAAACCCTCAATTACTATAGACAGAGGAATCAAGATATTCAATGACAAAGCCACATTTTTACAATACATATTCACTAATCCAGCCTTACAGAAAGTTCTAGAAGGAAAACCCCAACCTAAGGAAGTTACCTATACTCACAAAGACATAGGTAATAGATAATCCCATTTTACCAGACCCAAATGAAAAAATGGAGCAAATAGACTCACAATAATACTGCCAGCAACAAATCTAAAACAAACAAGAATTAGCAATCAGTGGTCCTTACTTTCCCTCAATATTAATGATCTTAACACATCCCTAAAAATACATAGGCTCTCAGAAAGTATATGAAGACTGAATCCATACTTCTGGGGCATACAAGAAACACATCTAAGCTTCAAAGACAGACACTACCTCTGGGTAAAGGGTTGGGAAAAGATTTTCCAATCAAATGGACCCAAGAAGCAAGCAGGTATAGCTATCCTAATCTCTAACAACTTAGATTTCAAACCAAAATTAATCAAAAGACAAAAGAGATGAAGTTATCATTTCATGTTAACACAGGAGAAATCCATCAGTATAAAGTCTCAATTATGAACATCTATGCCCCAAATACAAAGACACCCACATTTGTAAAAAAAAAAGAAAACAGAAAAAACCCAACAATACCATTAAAACTCAAAACTCACATAAAAGCTCACACACTCGTAGTGGGAGACTCCAACATCCAATCTCACCACTAGACAGGGTCATCACACTGGAACTTAACAAAGAAACAAAAGAACTGACAGCAGTTATGTCCCAATTGGGTTTAACATATATCTATAGAACATTCCATCCAAACACAAAAGAATATACCTTCTTATCAGTGCCACAAGGAATCTACTCTAAAATTGACCACATACTAGGCAAGATAACAAACCTCAAAATATTGTTTAAAAAATGGATTATCCCCCCCCATATCTTATCAACCATCATGTTTTAAAGTTGGAATTGAACAACACAAATTGCAGATACCTTACAAATTCATGGGAAACGAACAATGCACAATTGCACCATTCCTGGGTCAAGAAATAAATACATTAATTGAAGATTTCCTAGAATTCAAGGAGAATGAAGACACAACATACTCAAATTTATGGGACACTTTGAAAGCAGTGCTAAGAGGAAAGTTTATTGCACTAAGTGCCCATATGAAGAAAATGGAGGATAGTCACATTAGAGTTTTAACAGCACAACTGAAAGCCCTAGAACAAAACGAAGCCCAGATGGAGTAGATGCCAGGAAATAATCAATTTGGAGGCTGAAATAAATAAAATAGAAACTAGGAAAACAATACAAAGAATCAATGTAATGAAGAGTTGCTTTTTCAAAAAAAAAATCAACAAGCTAGACAAACCTTTATCCAAAGTAATCATAATGCAAAGAGAGAACATACAAATCAGCAAAATTAGAAATGAAAGGGGAGCATAACAATGGACACAGAAGAAATCCAGAGAATTTTTAGGCCATACTTTGAAAACCTGTACCTCACAAAATTTGAAAACTCAAAGGAAATGAACACATTTCTGGATAACTATCTTACCAAAATTAAATCAAGAACAGATAAACAATTTCAATAGACCTATAACCCCTCATGAAATAGAAACAGTCATCAAAAGCCTCCCACCAAAAAACAAAAAGAAAATAAAATAAAACAAAATCAAAAACAAAAAAAGTCCAAGGCCAGATTGCATCAGGGAAGAATCCTACCATAAATTCAAAGAAGAACTAATACCAATACTCCTCAAATTGTTCCATACAATACAAGCAGAAGATTCATTACCAAACTCTTTTTATGAGGCTACAATGACCTTAGAACCCAAGCCACATAAAGGCACAACTGAGAAAGACAACTACAGACCAATATTCCTCATGAACTTTAATACAAAAATACTCAATAAAATAAAGCAAATCATATCCAATAACACATCAGAGAAATCATCCATCATGACCAAGATACAAAAATCTATCAGTGTGATTCACCATATAAACAACTGAAAAAGAATAATCATATGATATTCTCACTAGATGCTAAATAAGCCTTTCACAAAATACAACACCCTTTAATGATAAAGGTGTTGGAGAGATAAGTGGGAACACAAACATAACTAAACATAATATAAACCAACATCCAAAATCAAACAAATGAAGAGAATCTTAAGGCTATTTCTTTAAAATCAGGAACAAGAAAAGGCTGTCCACTCTCTCCATATCTCTTCAATGTTGTACTCGAAGTTCTAGCTAGAGCAATAAGAAAGTGAATGGAGATCAAGGAGATACAAATTAGAAAGGAAGAAGTCAAACTTTCACCATTTGCAGATGATATGATAGTTTACATAAGTTACCTGAAAAATTCTACTAGGGAACTCCTACAGCTGACAAACACCTTAAGCAAAGTGGCAGGATACAAGATTAACCAAAAAATTCAGTAGCCCTACTATATACAGATGCTAATGGGCTGAATAAAAAAAAAATCAGAGAAACATCAAGCTTTACAATAGCCACAAACAACATAAAATATCTTGGGGTGATGCTAAACAAACAAGTGAGAGAACTATATAGAAAGAAGTTTGTGTCTTTAAAGAGAGAAATTAAAGAAGATACCAGAAAATGGATATATCTGCTATGCTCGTGGATAGGTGGGCAGTGAGTGGAGAGGGAGTTAAGAGAAATAGAAGAAGAGGAAAGGAGACAATGTGGTGTTACAGGGATTGAGCTTGGGGAAGAATAAATAGACAAGAGCAAAAACAGAGATACCACAATAGGTTTGAAGAGAAGATTACTCTAGGTAATGTCCAGAGACCAACAAGGATGACCCCAACTAACAATCTGAGCAACAGTGGAGAGGGTACCTTAAATATCCTTCCCTGATAAAGAGATTGATTAACTTATATGCCATCCTAGTACCTTCATGTGGTAACCGTTGGAAACAGAAACAGACATCCACAGCTAAACACTGTGCCAACCTCCTAGAATCCAGTTCAGAGAAGGAGGAGTGATAAGAAAAGGGATCAAGACCAGGCAACAGAAACCCAAAGAGACAGCTGTCCTCAACAAGGGGGAAGTCAAGGACCCTCAGACTAAAAGCTGGGAACTAGCATTGGACTGACTCAGTCCCCCTGAACATGGGTCTCAGTTAGAAAGCCTGGGCAGTCTAAGGGACCTCTGACAGTGGAACCAAGATGTATCCCTGGTGCATGAAAGAACTTTGGGAGCACATTCCCCATGGAGGGATACTCCCTTAATCTAGAGGCAGGAGGGAGGGCCTAGACCCTACTCCAAATGAGTTGACATAATCTGATGATCCCTCCTGGAAGGCATCACTCTCCCTGTGGAGTGGGTGGGGAACTGGTTGGGAAGGGAGGTCAGGGAACATGGGATGGAGGGAGGGAGAGGGAACTGGGATTGATATGTAAAATAAAAAATAATAAAAAAAATAATAAAAGAAAAAAGCTGTCTTCACTTTTCCCAACTTCAGTCAACCCTTTTACACATAATCCATTGAACACTGTGCAATCATCATGTGATGATACATTGATTTAAGTAGTGGAAATATGAAATAAAAATTTCTCTTACAAGATCAGGTTTTATCATGCCTCTTTTTCTTAGGACGATACATGTTGCTATTCACAGTGCTATTGGTGTTTAATTCATTTCATTGCATCTTAATGTGTAAAATATTCAATTACAGTTTTCTTTACTTCACTGATACTTGTTAGAACTTTTTTACACACTGTCTTGAATTCAGAAGGCCAGTAGTTCATGACTGATACCAGAATAGGCTGTATATTTTGAATTTAAAAAGTATAAAAGAAGATCTAACATAAATTTCCAGCCATTTGTGGGATCAAAGCCTTAGCTACAAGAATACTATAGGCAGGAACATTTCAAATATTTTAAAGTAGTTGTTACAGAGGAAATAGCCTCTCACTATTTACCTGCTGGGAAATCTTGTTCACACTTTACTGACGATGATGCTTCAGTTGGGATAGAATCTTTCTTCTCAATTGGAGGCTGGGATTGTTTTATAAGAGGTAGTTAATGAAGACAATGTCATACTTTATGAATATAATGATCAAAGAGAAAGCATGAAATCATTACCTTCCTTTGACGATATCTAACACAAAATCCTATAAAAAATAAAAATGTAGTGTCAGTTACAAGTTAATATTCCTAAATCAGTTAGGATTTCACCTTGAATAACAATGTTAAAATATCATCCAATTTATCTTTGGGAATGGTTAGTGAATTTTGGAGATTTTTACTTTGGGCATTGTGGACAAGATTTCGCTAACCCAGAAATTATCTCCAATTGACTAATTCTCCTAAAAATTGGTTTTCTCTGTAGGAATCTCATTTGGTATATTAAACATAATTATATGTTTTTATGGGGTGTTGTGTGCAAATGTGTATGTGTGTGTGTGTGTGTGTGTGTGTGTGTGTGTGTGTGTGTGTGTGTGGTTTCTTATGGTTTTCCTTTGACTCTTTCTCCTGATAGTTTGTTTGCTTCATCTGTTCTGGTTTGTTTATTTGCATTTTATTTTATTTTATTATTTTTATTTACATATTTGTATCTTAATGAGAGAAAGAAAGAGTGTGTGCTTAGATTGATAGGGAGTTGGGGAATATCTTGGAAGAATTGAGAAGAAAATAATCAGAAGGTTTTGAATAAAATAATAGTATCAAATACTTGTATAAGTTAGACCATAAATAAGTGCATCTCTCAAATTTTATCAGTAGAAACTGACCCACAACTGTTCAAGATGCAGATAAGATGTGACTGTGGAGTGTTCATTCTTTAAAGTACATCTATGTTATGCATACACTCAAGACTCAGGGAAAATTGTAGAAGATGAAAAAGAAAGAGTAGGAAGGCCAGGAAAGGTATATGGCAATAACAAAACAGTGTCATTCTAGGGTATTTCCATAAAAACTCAAAAGTGGTTGTGAAAACATATACCAGACCTATGTAGTAAGCTCAAGTCACGTAAAATACCAGAGTGGAGGAGGAGTAGAAAGAATTTTGACCACTAGATGAGAGTTACTGGTAGTTGATAGTTGGTGGTGGAATGTAAAAAAGTAGTTTTATTTAAGGATATGTGGTCTGTGGTAGCTCCAACACACTCTAGTGTTTGAACACACAGCCAATAATTTGCAGGCAGCACTCATGAGAATGGATCAATTTAACCAAAAACTAAAAATAGAAAGAGACAAAAAAGAAAATAGTAGGAATGAGTACATAAAGTTAATTGGGCAGAGATGTGGGGGCAGATCTAAGGAGGAGATAGAGGAGGAAATGAACACGACAAAATTCCAATGTTTGAAATTTTCAATGAATCAAGCAAAGTATTTTAATATCATATATTTAGGAAAATTAATCAAAAAAGTAGCAAATTAAATACCCTTTGGATCTTTAATAAAAAGGAACCTTCAAATGGCTTAAGGAGTGATGACATGAATACATATAGACATTTAGACATGTGATCTTCTGATTATATTCCTGATCATTTCTTAATATCTCTTGATGCTCTAGATTTGATTTATGGGATACATGCATGCCTTTAAACTATTGTGTGCCATTACTGTATCCTTAGAATCATCCCATGATGCTGACCATTGTTATAGGTCCTAGACATTTCTATAGGTCCTATGAAACAGTGTTGGTTGTTCCCTCTTTGTGTGGAATCTTGAATGGTGCCTTCAAGTATCATGACTGCTGGTCCTGAGGGATGATCCATCCATTCAGATAAGTTCTAACTCAGGGCCCTGGGGCCCTGTCAGTCAGAGCTGTCAAGGGGACTCCCAAACACACATCTTACAGTGATTTCCTTTGTATGTTCTTGATTTTTAACTGACTTTAAAGATGAACATCATTTCTACCCCTGAGGAAACTCTACTAGTGTATTGATTTTAACAAATTAGACTTTATTGAAATCTGATTTGCCTTAAATTGTACTTCTTTATTTTCTCTGTTTCTGTCAGTGATATGAGAACAGGAATTTATTTTGATAAGTATTTTAGGATTTTGCTTTGCACTAATTCTGAATCCATACTTGAAACAAATGTAACTGACTGTACCAGTTGGCTTTAATGTCAACTTAACATAAACTAGTTTAACCTAAGAGAAGGAATCACAATTCAGAATTTGCCTCTATAAGATCACACTGTAGGTAAGCTTGTTGTATGGGATCTTCTAATTAGTGATTATTGAGGGAAAGTCCAACCCACTGTGGGTGGGGTCATCTCCAGCCTGATTTGTCTGGGTTCTATAAGAAAGGCCGAACATGCTATAAGAGCAAACCAGTAATCAAGACTCCTCGCTGGCCTCTTCATCAGTTTCTGCCTCCAGGTTCCTGCCTTGTATAAGTTCCTGTCCTAACTTCATTTGATGATAAACCATTATATGGAAGTATAAATGAAGCAAAAAACACTTTCCTCCCCAAAGTTCTTTTGGTCACCATGTTTCAACATAGCAGTAGAAACTCCAAGTAAGACAACAACAGAAGGAAGACTACTATGTGAATTATTTATAATTTTGCTTTCATCTAAAATACTAAATAACTAAATTTAATATTAAATACTAAATTTAAACCCCAAATGAAACTTCAAGAGCTATGGAACTTTTACCTTAATACATCTTATTCCTTAAACAGTTTTGATTTTATTTGCTTGATATGTTTTTAGTTTAAAATATTTTGGCATGATTTAAACAAAAATAAAAAATAATTTACTTATAATGTATAATTTCTAACCTTTCCCTTCTTCATTGAGAAGATCCATGGTTCTCTCAGTTGGTCCTATTGGTAAATGAGGAGTTTGCTTCATCTGCATAACAGTGTCCTGGTAAAATTAACATCAATCATGAATTGCATTAACCTTTCTAATTACTTTGCTATTAAATAAAATAATTTCCTTTTCTAAAACCACATATGCTTGAAATTAAAAGAAGCATATTTTTTAAATTACTTTATAATTTACATTCATCATATCATGTACGCTTTCTAGATTATTTTGAACTCCATTCCTAAAACATAATATAAACTCAGCATGGAAGGTAGGAAAAAAAATAAATTTGTAACCAGGACATTGGAAGGGGAATTTATTTCAAAATACATCGAGCACCAGTATATGTCTCCTGTACTATTTTGAAGACATTTAAAGATTTATATTTGAAAAAAGAAAGGTATATTTTGTTTCTTAACCCATTCAGCTAATTTATGTCCACAAAATACAAACTGAAATAGTACCAATTAACAACACCATGCATATTCATTAGGAGCATACAACAGTAGATTCTATTATTATCCGGCATTGCTGGGATAGTCCTTTCAGGATGTCAGCTGACTTCCTTTGGTAAAATCAAAAATAAGTTTTAAAGTTATAGTTTGTGTTGTTCATTGATCTGATAGCCTTCATCTTTAATTGATGGAATCAAACACAGAGATACACAACCAAGATCCAGGTTGAATCACTGAAATGCAGTAGAAGAAAGGGAGGGGAGAACATATGAACAAGGGAGGTCAAGGTCATGATGGAGAAATGTACAGAGACAGCTGAACCAAGCTCATGGAAACTGATGAACTCTAGATCTAGACCTACAACTGTGGAGCCTCCATGGGACTGAACTAGACCCTCCAGATGTGAGAGATAGTTGTTAAGCTTGGACTATCAGTGGGGCCACTGGCTGTAGGACCATGATATAAACCTGGTACATGAACTAGCTTGTTGCAGCCCTTTCCTTATGATAAACTTCTTGCTCAGTCTTAATATGTGGGAGAGGGGCTGGTCCTTGCTGCAACCTATTGTGCAAGACTATGTTGACTCCACAGGGGAGCCCTTATCTATGAGGAGGAGTGAACTGGGAGTGGTCTACAGGAGAGGAAAGGGGGCACGAGGAGGCAAGGTGATAGGAGGAGGCAAGTTGGGGGAGGGGAGGAAGAATAGGAGAAAGAACTGTGGTTGGAATGTAAAATAAAATTAATGATTTGAAACATGAAAAAAAAAAAAAAAAAAAAAAGAAAGTTGTAGCTTATACCATAACAAAAAGGAGAACAATGTAATGCTGATTGTGCTATCAAGTGGCCAGGAATGTGTAACATTTTTTTCTTATGTTTTTATAGTAGAACAAGCATAAAGATAAGTAAATATTGTGGATAGCAAAATAAATTAGAGACAGTTTT
Organism: Phodopus roborovskii; assembly: GCF_943737965.1. NCBI lineage: Eukaryota > Metazoa > Chordata > Mammalia > Rodentia > Cricetidae > Phodopus > Phodopus roborovskii. The sequence continues at coordinate 4,557,049 of NW_026126417.1, read as the reverse complement.
AACTGTGGGGTAATATATATTTTAAGAAAGTTCAAATATCCTAAGCAGTTAATTATGTTAAAAATTTCATTCTAAACTTTGGAATATTTATTCAAAATTCATATTAAAAAAGAAAATTTCATTTAGCTTGTGGTACACCATTTAAAAAGAAAACATTGAAGTAGAGATTTAAATTGGAATTACATACAGATGATTGAATATTTTCATTTCCATCAAGATTTTCTTCTGTTTTCATTTGTAAGTATGTTTCTGTTGAAGTAAATATTTAGATAGTTATAACAAAGAAGAAACATTATTTCTAAAGCAGAAATATTTATAAACATATAAAAAGTATTTAAAATAACTTATTATTAAAAGTATTTTTATTCTCTTATTTCAAAGGTAAGCTTAATATTCAACTGCACACTTACTTTTGTAATAAATATATACAACTAAAAAGAACTTGTATACATGATTGATATCATAAAATGTTCCATATCAAGACATAACATCAGTCATTTATTCATTTATTCATTCACACAGCCAGTACAATAAAAATGAAATGTGTTAAGAAACATAATAAATAAATAAAATAAAGTGCCTTAAAGAAAAGTTTGTACCTCATAAGAGTAGCTTTCATTGGTTTAAAAACTCAAGATTTCCTGTTGTTTAACATCTTTCAGTAGTTATGCTATATATATATTGATCACCCTGCAACACTTAACATGGAATGAGTCCATGCTCTAAACAAGAATTTTATCCAGCAGCTCATTGTAACACTTGAAGGCCTCATTCATTACACCCTTCTTGCCCAAGAAAAACATGTGTTACTCTTCATGGCATTACTTGGGTTTTTATTTCATTTTCTTATAACTAAATTAGTACTTTTGTTTCATCTTTGTAAAAAAGTCCTTCAACTTTATTATTCAATTACTGGATATTTACAGAGTTCTGAACCATTAATATAAGTGGTAAGAGAGAAATTAGGAAGATAGAAGACAGTAAAGTAGAAATAAAACTACAGTGGCAAGATAGAGAAATATTTGCCCTGAGAAACACCAGTCTGGAAATGTAGGGGCAGATGAAAATAACATTTCTATGAGTACAATAGTACCAAAGAAAATGGGAAAAGTTCTGAAGAAAGAGGAATTGCAATGACTCCATATCAACAGTATCAAAGACATTTTCACATCCACCATTGCTGCAAATCACAACATCAGAGATGGAATAATCTTAGATTTCTTATATTTTTGGTTGTGAGACTAGCCTTTAATGGCCAAACTTAGATCTCTATATGCAAATAATAAATAAGGATAACATGAAGTATCTAAAGTAGAGAAGTCTATTCAAGGTTGAAAGAATGAAATCGGATTGACATCGCAAAATGAATGAAACCAGAGATTTTCTACTGAGCAAATTAAAGTAGATTAAAAATAACTGCTGTGAACAAAATCATTCTGTACACTGTGAAGATGTGTTACTCTCATTATTAATAAAAGAAAACTGATTGTCTAGTGGCTAGGAAGGATTTTTGGTGCAGAGAGAATTCTGGAAAGAAGGGAGGAGTCAGAGGAGAGGCCATGAGACACAGAGAAAATAGGATGGGAAGTAAGTATATGAGGTAAAATAGCCTGGGGGCAACACATAGATTATTAGAAAAAAAATATCAGAATCAAATTTAAGGGCAGTTAGAAAAATTGGTTTTTGTGTGAATTTTCACTCAACTTACGCTAAGTCTTTTTAGATTTTAAATACAAGAGACAGTCTCTAGAAGAAAATAACACCACACATTTAATTAAACATTTTAATAAATAAAATATGATGATGATCCCAATAAATGAATGCAACAAGAACAAAGGTCAAATTACTGAAGTAAAGTCTATAATTATAGAGAGGGAACAAATACCTGAATACAGATTGACATCAGATGCTTAAATAGTGTTGAAATTCCCAAATTGATACTAGAAAGCTATAGCGGATATCTTGAATTAAACACCTAGGGGACATATATACCAATGGACTAATAACACTTTCATGTTTTCACATTATATTGTAATTTGGCAAGATCAAGCATTGACAAAAGCTACAATGGAAGATAATTCATTTTTCATTAAACAATTTGACTAAACGGGTCATCTTTGATATTAACACATAAAGTAAAGGTTAAAATGTTCTGTTGCACATGAACAGGCTAAGTGATATGAAGGATACATTCAATTTTCTCTAATTATAAATGTGAACTTTTAATTAGCCATTCTCAGAATGTATGTGGTACCTGGAAACTACAAAATAAATTTACAATACTGAAATAAGATCATCAAAATTAACCTAAACTGAGATTATACATATATTAAAAATTAGACAAAATTTTAATTTTTGAACACAGGGTCTTATTTAATGAATATGCACTTTTGGCATTCAACATTTGAGTGACTATAGGCTTTTGAGTTTAATTGTAGCACAAGCAACAAATACATCACCTCAAGTTTTATAAATGCAGACTTCATGGGTTGCTAGATTACCAACTAAACTTTGACCATGTCCCCTATTAGTTCTTCATGAAACTTTGATATGCCATAATCCATATTCTTTATATGGAATTTTACATCATGACCTCTAACATATAGTTTTTCTTTCAGTAATCAAAATGTAAGTTGTGAAAGAAGCCAGGGCCCACCATATAGACCTGTTACCAATTGATCACTTTTGTGGGCACCTATTTTTACTTCCTAATATTAACATGTTGACCTTTATGATAACCATGGAAATACTAATTCCATGTGTTGCTGACAGAGATATTTACAGCTACATGCTAAACATTGTACATTTCTTTAGTCATTCACATGTTTCTATAGGTGATGAAGATAAGAATTATAGTATCCTTCTTTCTACTTCTCAGTCATATTTCCACACTACTGACTAATGGAATGTCTCCTGAATGTCTGACACTTCATTTTCCTTAAGAAGTTGTCAACCATAAATTAATACAACTAGTATATCCTTTTACCTGTCCTATCTACCACTTTGATCTTCATTCCCCATCTACTTTCCAAATCATTATTCCTTGAAGGTCTTAAGACAAACAGTATTTACCATCTTCTTATAAAACATCTCAAATCTCAACATTGTCAAATTAGTATATTATTGAACGTTCTTGAAATACATTCTTACTATAGTCTAAATAATTTTATTTCTCCTACATTTTTGATAGGTGACCAATTTCACTAGTATTTCATAAGTGTTCTTTGAAGTCATTTACTGGTGACACAAATCTTACCTTTCCCTCCTTCATTTAGAATATTCATAGGTCTTGGACTTAGTCCTGTTGATAAGTGTGGACTGCACCTCAGTTGAATATGTGTAACAATATCCTAGTAGAGCAAATATAAGTAGTGAGAACCATGAATTTCTATTCACTATGTAATAAAATAAGTGAACTTCTTGTAATAGCAAGTATCCTATGACTGAAAGATGGCGTAGTGGCTGAGACTTTCTGTTCTCTTAGAGCACCAGAGATTTTGGGCATTACACAATCATCTCTATCTCCATTTACAGTGAGATTCAATGAATTTTGCCTCTGTGGGCACTCACATATATGTATGTGCTCATTCCCACATAAGAAATACACACATACAATTAAAAATATAGACTTTTGAAATAACATAAGCAAGTATTCTTAATATTAAGAAACATGTTTACAAAACATTTTAAATTTATGAGTTAATAAGACCTATGCTTCCTAAGACAAAATTATATTCATCATCATTGATAATAAAACATTTAACCCACTATGGAAAGCTGGTGTGCATTTATTAACAGCCAGAACATTATACGTATATCTGCACAAGGGTTAAATTCATGACACATATACTATCATTTTTATTTTCTATGTTTGAGAATAATTAAAAATTTACATTTGAATATATTAACCTAACTGGAAAATGTTTAGCTAACAAAAGGACACATGTGATCTCTACAGTACTAAGTGATTTTAAAACACAGTGAAAATTATCAGATATCCAGGATGGTATTATGACACAAAAAGATTAATGAAACTGTAGACAATTGTTTTTTAGTAAATTAAGCAAGACAAATACCATATGTTTTCTCCAATTTTGGATTTTTTTTATTTCATGAAGAGCGTACATGAGCATGTCTTTGTATAGGACATGAAAATATAAGTGAGATACTCTCTTAATAAAAAGGAAGTAGACACAAAGAATGGCAGAGAGAAAGGACAGGATGTATGTAGCATGAGATATAAGTTCAACATCCCTTAAACATTTGATAATTTCTTTTAGAAAACTGAACCCTAAAATGTTATGCAGGCAGAAAATTCAGAACAAATTCATTTTTCCTATGCTTTAACAATTACAGCACTCTAAAATATTCACATTATTAAAAATTCAAAATATATTTTGTCAATATTACATTAATTCCATCTGAGTAATTTGTGATCTGTGCCATAGCCTAAATGATTTTGAGAACTGCCCTATATTTTTAGTTATTTTGACATTTTTAAGGACACACACTAAAACAAACATACCAGAAGAATCAAGCAGTTTCCTTGTTTGGTTTAAAATACAGAATAATTTTAGTAAAAGATCAATAAAAACAAAGTTAGTAGAATTAAATGACAAAATAATAAAATATATTATTTTTTTTTCAGACTACAGTAAAGTGTCTGAATTGAGTCCATTCTCTCTTCAGAAGAATATATGTTTTTTAATTTTCTGGGATTTTTTTATTTTATTATTTTATTTTATATAACAAAGTTCAATTAAATGAAAACAAACATTTATACACAATATTTGGGAATTTGGGCGTCGTTCTTTCCAAACTACTTCCTGCTGGTAAGGGATTACACAGTGCTTTTTAGTTATTTGAATGTTATGATCCCCCATAACTAGGAATCTATTGACTTATATGATAAACAGTAATGGTTTCTCCCCATTTTTATCTTGTCACAGTTTTGTGTCTAAGGCTGACTCCTCCTCATTCATTTGGTAGCTTCAATCTCACATTTATAATAGCTTCCATGAATACAGAGTTGTACTACTACTCACAATCCCACTATAAAAGACAACTTCCTTACTGTTCAATGGTGTGATCCTTTTAGTATTCTTCCTCTGGCTATTTGGTCATTTTGTTACATTGTGACACTTCTCATTTATATGCCCACTGTCACTTTGCAGATTTTAAAGCATTAAAAACCATGAAAGGGAAAATATTTCTGTCTCTGCTTCACTGACAAGAATTGGTGATACACTATTCAGTATCAAATGAGTCCCAAACAAAAATCACTCTATTTCTACAACATACTCTACCAGTTTCCTAAAAATACACACTGAAATAGTATCAGATACCTACACCATGCATGTGCATTAAGACAAGGCCTAATTTATTCTCATGTTAGCTAACTTCTTTGGATAGTATTTTGGTTGTATTGGCTGGTTAACGTCAGTGTAACAAATAAAAAGTATTATAATGTTATTGTTTATGGTATAGCAACTGAGGGGGGAGTATATTGTTCAAATTTTCCAGTGCTTAGTAGAAATATACATACTTTTCTCTTGTGCTGTTATGAATAAAGACTACAATTTCTTGTAACATATCAATAAAGATGTTAATAACAATTTCCAGAGTAATTTTAAGCATGAGCTAATAATCAAGAAAAATTCAAAACTTATAACTAAATTTTTTTAAAAATAAATTTTAAACGTTGTTCCATTCATTCTATATGTGGTTAGAAGACTAAATTTAGTATGCAGTACCAAAGAAGTATAAAAAGGATAAAACAAACTAGAAATTGAAATTTAACATTACATACAGATGATTGAATATTTTCATCACCATCAAGAATTTTCAGATTTTCCATCTTCAACTCTATGTCTGTTTCTGTTGAAATAAATATTTATGTAATTATTTCAAATAAAATAGAATAACATTTCTGAAGTAAGGATCATGAGTAGAGAAAAAATTAAAAGGTAGATTGTGATGTATTATATGAAAAAAGAATTTTTAAAGTAGTTATTAACATAATTACATGTTTTCATTCTCAATTTATTCTTCATCTAAGCTTATTTATCCAATGAATATGTGCTGTGATTTATATTATACAGGGTTCCTGTTGACATATAAAAATTTGTAAGATTCACCCACATATCTATGCATACAAAACAAATGAATGCATCTTTTAAGATGTGATTTTGTATCTCTCTAACAGTAACTTTAGCCAGAGGAAAAGCTGTCTTAATTAGTTCAACTTCTGTGAACTGTTTAAACTTCACTGAAGTCACTATGACTTAAACTTGATGATTTCTTTTACTCTTTTAAAATACAGCTTTTCTCCTATTACTCAATGTAAAATGTCTTCCGTAATTGTTTCTCTTTCCCCAGAAAAACATGTTCTGGTTCTGACAATCTGAGCTTTGCTGCTATTTACTTACAACTAAAAGGATAAGATATTCATTTACAGTATTAATCTTTATTACAAGACTGAATAGAATCATCTTATATCATTGGGTAAACTATCTTTAATTCAGTATTCTTAGAATTCAGTTACTGATTATATACTGGGTTTTGGCTCTTGAATTTAATGGGTATAAGAACAACTGACATGGAATGTTTTCAGGGAAATGGATGATTTCACTAGTAATGTGAGAATTTATAATGTTCTGTAGAGGCAGAGTCAAAATACAGTAACATGACTGACAGATAAATGTTAAATGGGAAGAAAATTAGTTCAGACTATAGAAGAAGGCAAGGCCAAAAAGAAAGAAGGGCAATGATGTCAGAAAATACAAGAAAATCTAGAAATGGAGAAAATGAACCTGATAGACACACCCTTTTCCAAACTAACCAAAGGCAGAGAGATAATATCCTAATTAACAAAATCCAAAATGAAAAGGGGGACAAAACAATAGATGCTGAGGAATTACACAGAATCATTAGGTCATGCTTTACTTTAGAAACCTGTACCCCCCAAAAAAACTGGAAAATCTAAAAGAAATGAACAACTTTCTTAATAGGTGTCAGGCACCAAAATCAAATCAAGACAAGAAAAACAATAGAAACAATCATTAAAAGTCCCCCCCTCCACAAAAAAAAAAAAAACAAAACAAAACAAAACAAAAAAAGCCAAGGGCCAGATGATTTCAACACAGATTTCTATCAGATTTTCAAAGAAGAGCTAAAAGAATATTGTCAAATTCTTTTTAAGAGGCGTAATTACCCTGATACCAAGCCAAGCAAAGATGAAGAAAATTACAGACTGATGGGAGATGCCATTCTGTAAATATGTTTCTCATACTGGTTAATGAATAAAGCACTGTTGGCCAATAGGAAAGCAAGATAGGCGGGACTAGGAACAAGGAGGATTCGAAGAAGTAGTAGGGAGGAGTCAACTTGGAGAGCCTGGAGAGAGCACAACCCCAGCTCCTCTCCGGTAAGATGAGACCACGTGGAAATACTTAGATTAATAGAAATGGGTTAATATTTAAGACAGAGCTAGCCTATAAGAAACTAGTAACTGGCCAACAGTATAATATCAAATACAGCTTATCTCTGTGTATGTTTTGGAGCTGGCATTGCGGTGTGACCAGGTGGGCCATGGGAAAACCTACTACTAACATAAGACCAATCTCCCTCATGAATATTGATATAAAATTACTTCACAAAATACTGGCAAAATGAGTTCAAGAACACATCAAAAAAATTATCCACCACGATCAAGTAGGCTATATGCCAGAGATGCAGGAATGATTCAACATATGAAAACTCATCAATGTAATTTACTGTATAAACAAGCTGAAAGAAAAAAGAAACAAATGATCATTTCATTAGATGCTAGGAAAGCCTTGAACGAAATCCAAAACCCCTTCATGATAAAGGTTCTGGAGAGAACATGGAGATAAGGAATATTCCTAAGCATAATAAAGGCAAACAACAACCAACATTAAATTGAAAGGAGAGACACTCAAAGTGATTCCACTAAAGTCAGGGATAAGACATGGTCATCCACTCTCTCCATATCTATTCAGTATTACTCAAGGTTCTACCAAGAGCAATAAGATGGCAAAAGGAGACCAAGACAGTACAAATTGGAAAGGAAGAAGTCAAGTATTACTTTTTGCAGATGTTATAATATATATATATATATATATATATATATATATATATATATATAACCACAAAAACTTTGCCAGAAAACTGCTATGGCTGGCAAACACCTTTGCTATTTAGGTGGATAAAAGATTAACTCAAAAAAAAGATAGCTAGCCTTTTTTTTCCTTTATACTTTTCTTTTTATTTTAAATATCGATCCCAGTTCTCTGCCTCCCTCCATTGTTCTCTCCCATTCTCCCTCCCTTTTTCCCTCTCTCCCCTCCAGACTTACACCCTGACCACCCTCCCATCTCCCCCCATCCCAGTCCACATGTAGGGTGATGCCAACTAGGAGGGGTCATCAAAATATGTCATGTCATTTGAGGTAGAACTAGGACTTCACTCCTAGGGAAGTATCCCTTCAAGGAGATGAGCCCACAATATCTTTGTGTACCAGGAATACATACTGGTTCGACTGTCTGAGGTCCCTTAGACAGCTAAGGCCTTCTAGTGAGACCCATGTTCAGGAGGTCTGAGGTCTGAGTCAGTCCCAAGCTGGATTCCCAGATATCAGTCTGGGAGCCCATTAGCTCCTCGTTTTTCAGTCAGCTGTCCCTGTATGTTTCTGCAACCTAGTTTTATCCTCCCTTTCTGCATCTGGATTCTGGTTAGGCTCAAGTTTAGTTGTGGGTGTTTGCTTCTGATTCCAACAGGTACTAGATAAGAGCACCATTATGGTGGATGAGTTAGTCATTGATCTCATTATCAAAAAAGGGCACTTTCATGCATAGATGTGGATAATTTGGGTATATGCATAAGAGGGGGATTGCCGGGTCCTGTGTTAAACTGATTCCCATTTTCCTGAGGAACTGCCATACTGATCTCCAAAATGGCTGTACAAGTTTGCACTCCCACCAGCAGTGGAGAGTGTTCTCCTTTCTCCACATCCACTCCAGCATAAGTTGTCATAGGTGATTCTAATTTTAGCCATTCTGGTAGGAATAAGATGGTACCTCAAAGTTGTTTCGATTTGCATTTCCCCGATAGCTAAGGATGTTGTGCACTTTCTTAAGTGTCTTTTAGCCTTTTAGATTTCCTCTCTGAGAATTCTTTCTTCAGTTCTGTACCCCAATTTTAATAGGGTTATTTGGTATTTTGGTGACTAGTTCTTGAATTCTTTGTATATTTTGGAGATCAGCACTTTGTCAGATGTAGGATTAGTAAAATCTTTTCCCAGTTGGTGTGCTCCCATTCTAAGTTTATGGAGGACCCATTTATTAATTGTCAATCTCAGGGTATGTGCTATTAGAGTTATGTTCAGGAAGTGGTCTCCTATACCAATTTGTTAAAAGATATCTCCCACTTTCTCTACTAAGAGGTTCCGTGTGGCTGGATTTATGTTCAGGTATTTGATCCATATGGACTTGAGTTTTGTCCATGGCAATAGACATGGGTCTGTCTGCAGTCTCCTACACACCATCATCCAATTATGGCAGCATCATTTGTTGAATATGCTTTCCTCCCCCCATCGTATACTTTTACTGTTTTGTCAAAAATCAGGTGTTCATAGGTGTGTGGGTTAATATCAGGATTTTCGATTCAATTCCTTTGCTCTACCTATTTTTTGTGCCAATACTGGGATGTTTTCAGGACTATAGCTCTGTAGTAGAGCTTAAAATCAGGGATGGTGATGCCCCCTGAAGTTCTTTTATTGTATAGGGTTGTTTTGGCTATCCTGGGTCTTTTGTTTTTCCAATTAAAGTTGATTATTATCTTTTCAAGTTCAGTGAAAAATTGTGGTGGGGTTTTAATGGGGATTGCATTGCATATGTAGATTGCTTTTGGCAAGATTGCCATTTTTACTGTTTATCTTACCTATCCTAGAGCATGGGAGATCTTTCCATTTTCTGGTATCTTCTTTAATTTATTTCTTTAAAGACATGCAGTTCTTATTATATTAAGTCTTTTACTTGTTTGGTGTTACCCAAAGATACTTTATGTTGTGGCTATTGTAAAGGGTGTTGTTTCTCTGATTTCTTTCACAGTCCCTTGGTCATTTGAATAAAGTAGGGCTACTGATTTTTTTGAATTTATCTTGTATCTTTGTATCCTGCTAGTTTGCTGAAGGTGTTTATCAGCTCTAGGAGTTCCCTGGTAGAGCTTTTTGGGTAACTTATATAAACTATCATATCATCTGCAAGTAGAGAAAGTTTGACTTCTTCCTTTCCAATTTGGATCCCCTTGATTTCCTTTTGTTGTCTTATTGCTTTAGCTAGAACTTCGAGTTCAATATTGAAGAAATATGGAGAGGACACCCTTGTCCTGTTCCTGATTTTAGGGCAATTGCTTAAGCTTCTCTCCATTCAGTTTGATGTTGGCTATTGGTTTACTGTATATTACTTTTATTATGTTTAAGTATGTTTCTGTTATCCCTGATCTCTATAAGACTTTTTTCATGAAAGCATGTTGAATTATGTTGAAGGTTTTTTCAGTATCTATGGAGATGTTAATATGGTTTTACTTTTTAAATTTGTTTATATGGTGGATCATGTTAATAGATTTTTTTATGTTAAACCATCACTGCAACCCAGGGATGAAGCCTACTTGGTCATGGTGGATGATTTCTCTGATGTATTCTTGGATTCGTTTTGCCAGTATTTTATTGAGTATTTTTTGCATTGATATTCATCATGGATATTGGTCTGTAGTTTTCTTTATTAGTTGTGTCTTTGTGTGGTTTGGGTACCAAGGTTATTTTGGCCTCATAAAAAGTGTTTGGTAATGAACCTTCTGTTTCTATTGTGTGGAACAATTTGAAGAGTATTGATATTATCTCTTCCTTGAATTTCTGGTAGAATTCTGAACTGAAGCCATCTGGCTGGGTGTTTTTTTTTTTTTTTTGGTTGGAAGGCTTTTGATGACTGCTTCTATTTTGTTAGGGGTATAGGTCTATTTAAGTTGTTTTTTGTTCTTGATTTAATTTTGATAAGTGATAGTTATACAGAAATTTGTTCAGAAATTTGTTCATTCCTTTGGATTTGCAAATTTGGTGGAGTACAGTTTTTCAAAATATAAATTGAAAGTTGTCTGGATTTCCTCTGTGTCTGTTGTTATGTTCACCTTTTCATTTCTGATATGGTTAATTTGCATATTCACTTTCTGCTTTTTTCTTAGTTTGGATAAAGGTTTGCCTATCTTGTTGATTTTCTCGAAAAACAAATTCTTCGTTGCATTGATTTCTTGTATTGTTTTCCTGGTTTCTACTTTATTGATTTCAGCATTCAAATCAAAACAATTCTGAGATTTCATCATACACATGTCAGAATGATTACTATACAAAACACAAATAATAGGTTGTGCTAGAGAGAATGTAGAGCACTATGGATGCATATCCTGAACTGGTCATTTTCTGTGACCAGATAGGACTTCTAATAGAGAGATTGGGATGCTGGCCAAGGCAAAGAAACTTTGACCTATAATCTGTCCTGTCTAGTGAAATTTTATGGTAGGGATGGGGCAATCAAGGTAGCAAGAAGATTGTGAGAATGGCCACCCAATGCCTGGTCTAGCCTCAGACCAATACCATGATTTGAGCTCACACCTGACACTGCCCAGAGTGCTAGAATCCATAGGCCAGATGGTCCAGAGACCTACAATAGAACCAAACACTATTGGGGAAAATGTCAATGCAATGATGCTTAGCAATATTCTGCTATATTTATAGATTGATGGCTACTCCAATCATTATTAGAGAGCCTTCATCCAATAACTGATAGAAACAGATGCAGAGACCCACACTCAAGCATTAGGCTGAGCTCAGGGAATCCACCAAAAGAGAGGCAGGTAGGATTGTACAAGCCAGAGGTAGTCAATGATATCTTAAGGGATAACACAGAAAAAAAAACTAACCTGGGTTCATAGGAGATCATAGTCTGAATCAACAACCAGTAAGCCTAAATGGGACTGACTTAAGCCAGACTACACATTATGTGTCAGTTGTGTAGCTTTGTCTACTTGTTGGAATCCTAGCACTTTGAGTAGGGGACAACAAAAGAAGTTGAAGTAGAATTAAGCTCCCCCAACATATTATGAGTAGACAAAGCAAACCCAGTATGAGTTTAAAATGGAGTTAAGTTCAGTCATAATTAAATCCTTTCACCATGTTCAGCAATCTATGTGCATCAGCAGAGGCATGTATAATTTACCAAGCACCCATGGGTCTCATACAGCATCCTAAAATGTCTTAAAATAGTTACTAAATAAAAGTAGCATTACACAACTTACCTGGTGGGATTTCTTGTTCATGCTTCACCGCTGATACTTCAGATGAAATGAAAGCTTTACTTCCAGTGGGAGACTGAGTGTTCTTTAAAAATAATATTTAATCAGTCTTCTATATGTAATATTTTCAAACTTAATAATCAACAATGAAATATGAAACTTTTACCTTCCATTCTGGATATATCTTATGAAGAACTATAAAGGAGACATAGAATAAATTATATGTTAATATCCATAATTTGGAAACTTCTACAAGCCATTCTAATTTTGACTTATGGCAATATCTAGGAAGAAGCAACAGTATACATGCCATTAAACTATGCTGGCAAAGATGTCCATGGCTATCTACTTTAACTGTAATATAAGCTCTGCTGAGATCTAGTTCTGCCTTCTCTGCCTTTCTAGAACTGATGAGTACAAGAAAAACTGTGCTTTTCTTCTACCTCTCAATCATATTTCATACTGCTATCTCATAGTCTATTTCTCCTACTTTCCAGTTACTTTTATACCTTGCAAATTATGAACCTACCCTGTGATCCTGACCTTCAACTCACTCTACTTATCATTTTCATCTTCATTTCTTAACTTCCTTCCAAATTTTGTTTCTTGAAAATCCTCAAGTAATGGATAATTTATATTGTGCTTATAATTCAGCTCTCATCTTGACACTCTACTTAAAATATTACAATTTTAAAAGATATATCATTTATTAAAAACCAATAAATCCATTTATTTGAAGTATTTTTGATTACAATAATGATATATATTTCTAAAAAACATTTCAGCCTATTTTAACATAATCTTGATTTTTTAAATATATCATGTATAATACTAACCTTTATCTCCTCCAATTAGATAGTTTGTAGATCTTGAAGTTAAACCAACTGATAAATGTGGTACATACTTTGACTGAAGAGAAATAATGAAATTCTGGTAAAAGTCAATATCCACAGTAAGTTTAATAAATATAGGTAATCACTTTTCCTAAAATAAATGCCTTTCTCATCTTAAAAGAGGGTTTTTAAAACATTCTTAAAACTTTGTAGAGATCGATGGATCACAGGGATCCCCACACCAGTGGATTCATTATATCCCAGCTCTTGTATCTATAGCTCAGAAATATCACAGGAGAGGGAAGAAAGGTTTTAAGAGCCAGAATACCAGGAAATCTCTGGTAAATGATCTTCATTAGAGATGGCTGCATAAACAGGACTGGATAGGCAGTAGCAATAGACATGTAAATGTTCAAATGTGGGGTTTCACTGAGTCTTACCTTCAAGACAAAGAATATAGGTAACTAACAGCCCTCTCTCATGGATGAAACCCCTTATTGATATTCAGTACAAATTTGTCAGCTCTGAAACCATATACACACCAACCAAAACACCCTGTGTGGGTTATACTTCTAAATTTGTGAAGACACATACATACACATATGTATGTAACATTAATAAACAAATAGAGGCTGTCAGTTTGAGATTTGGGTTAAAGATGTGGGAGGAGTACAAGGGAGGAATTCAGGGAGGGGCAAGAAGAAGGAAACAGAAATGAAAAGATGAGGTAATCACAGTCTTAATAAGAAGGGGATTAGAAAATCACACACATTGTCTACATTGTGTTGTGGATTTATTCATATATTTTTCTCTGTAGTTTATTATACTAATAATAAATATAGGGCTTATTATTCATCTGAATTCCTATCTCTTCACCATTTGTTTTTAGAAAGACTTAGCTGATAAAAGGATATGATACTGCCCCTCCAACTTTATTCACAATAACCCCGGGTTTCCAAGTATGACCCCTTCCTATTTACCGCCACCAAAAAATAAATTTCATCACTGTTCAGTATTGTCACAATTTTACTAGTATTTATGTGTCATACTTAAAACATATACTGATCATGTGGTTATTTTTATTAAATATAGTGCATTGCCACAATTTGCTTCTTACTACTTTCCAGATACTCAGCTATAGGAAAATAGTTAAAAAATAGGTAATAAGACAATCTAACAGTGAATTTTGTCTCAGCTTGATGGGAATGTTTAGTGAAAATCTATTCAATTTCTGAGGATTAAAATGTCCTTGTGGCTTCTAGACAACAAAATACTGTATTTCTACAGAATGTGCAGCCTGACAGTTCCACAAAACACAAACTTAAAGAACAGAGAATCTCTACACCATGTATCTGCATTAGGACAAGGACTAATATGTTCTTACATCAAGATAAGTATTCAAATTAATGTTTGCAATATAACAATGAAGTTATTAGTGCAATGTTGCTTATGTTCCTAAGTTTTTAGTAATAATGAATTTTTTCTAATCTTTTTATATATTAGAATAATTATAAAGTAAGAGGATGGTGAATAGCACGTAAAAAGGCCAGAAGAATTACAAGAGGACTTAGTCATGAGCAACTTCAGATTTTAAGACAATTTGAGAGTTCTAAGCATCAACAATTGAAGAAAATAGAGAACACAGTATAGAAAGAGAGCAAGGAGAATCTGGAAAGGTTTGGAAAGAGGAAAGGAAACAGAGAGATGGTGAAATTACATTTTAACCTCAAAAAATAAGAAACTTAAAAAACTAATTTTAAGCTTTGGACTTCTTGTTCTAAAAGTATATCCAGATGATTTCATTGAGTCAACAGGAGACTGTTTAAAAATTAAAATGCTAAGGTAGTGGGTGTAATAAAACATTACATACAGATGACTGAGTATTTTCACTGCTCTCGCTATAGTCCTGGCTCTCTGTTTCCAAATTTAAATCCGCATCTGAAAGAAGAAATCAACACTTAGGTTTTGACTTAAACAAACCTGACATGACACTGCAAAAGTCTTTATAATCATAGAGAAAGAAGTTTAGAAATTACTTGTCATTGAAAGTAACTTTTCCTGAGGAACCGCCATACTGATCTCCAAAATGGCTGTATGAGTTTGCACTCCCACCAGCAGTGGAGGAGTGTTCCCATTTCTCCACATCCTCTCCAACATGAGTCATCACTGGTGTTTCTAATTTTAGCCATTCTGTCAGGAGTAAGATGGTCAGCAGCCCACAGACTGGGAAAAGATTTTCACCAATCCTATATCCGACAAAGGGCTGATCTCCAAAATATACAAAGAACTCAAGAAACTAGTCAACAAAACACCAAATAACCCTATTAAAAAATGGGGTATGGAACTGAAGAAAGAATTCTCAATAGAGGAAATCAAAAAGCTGAAAGACATCTAAGAAAGTGCTCAACATCCTTAGCTATCAGGGAAATGCAAATCAAAACAACTATCCTCAGGAAAATGGAAATTAGTTTATCAAAGGACCCAGCAATGCCCCTCTTAGGCATATACCCAAAGGATCCACATCCATGCAACAAAGATATCTGTTCAACTATGTTCATAGCAGCACTATTTGTAATAGAAAGAACCTGGAAGCAACCTAGATGCCCTCAATTGAAGAACGGATAATGAAGATGTGGCACATCTACACAATGGAACACTACTCTGCAGAAAAAAATCATGGTGTCTTGAAATTTGCAGGCAAGTGGATGGCACTTGAAGAAACCATCCTGAATGAGGTAACCCAGTCACAAAAAGAGGAACACAGTATGTACTCACTTATATATGGATTTTAGACCTAGATCAAAGGATCACCAGCCTATAATTCATACCACCAGAGGAACTAGGATACAAGCTGTATTCTAAGAGATTTATAAAAAGTCCTTCACAGAACTGGGAAGGGACATGTCCCCCAGAGCACAGGGGAAGTGGGGGTTCAGTTAATGGAGAGAGAAGTAGGAGAAAATGAGGGAGAGGAAAGGAAAACATGTGAAACCAGGAAGATTAAGCCTGGTTAGGAATAGAAGACAGGAGAGAGAAAGGGAAAGAAAGAGAGAGAGAGAGAGAGAGAACATAAAAGAGGGAGCCAATATTGGTGTGAAGATAAAATTGAACACAAAGAAAGGTCTAGAGAACTACAAGACTGCTGACAAATAACAATTTGAGCTTCTGTGGAAAGGCTACCATAAATGCCCTTCCCGGAGTGTGAGATCAACAACTAACTTCTCCATGGAGCCCTCAACTAATGCCTGTTGGAGACAGGAGCAAACACCCATACATAAACACTGATTTTTAAATAATGATGTTAGAATACTATTATGATAATTCCCATGAAAATTTTCAGTAAACTATTAGAAATAGAGAAGAATGTGATGATTTAGTGTTTGAAAATAGAGACTATATTTTAGTATAGTAGAGTTTTTAGAATTTACCTCCTAGGAAGGATTGTCTGTGCATCATCATTGAAGCTTCTGATGAGTCCGAATCTTTCATTTCCACAGGAGGCTAAATGGGTTTTCAAATATATATTTAGTGAGTCTTTTGCATACTATAGCCTATGAACCCATAGGAAATAATATGAAATCATTACCTTCCATTCAAGAAATTTCTTTTGAAAACCTAAAATGATACAATAAATTATATATTAATATGCTTAAATATATTTGGATTTCATACAGATCTGGAATGGAAAATCATTATGACTGATTTTGGGAATGGCTAAGGATATTTGGAATTTCGATGGATTTTTCTCTTTGCATGTTGTACTTAGTCTTTCTATATCTTAAATATAGGATGCAGGGTGGTAATAAAAAAGGCCATTATATTTAACTGAATGAAAAATTCTCAAAGTATAACTATAATCCAAATAAAAAAACTAAACTAAATGCAAATGTTATACATATCACTATGAAGTCTGTAAATAAAAGAAGAGAGCCCATCTTGGATTGCAAGTTGAAATCATCTGCCTATAGTGGTGTTAGAATTGTCCAGCCTGAAGTTGAATATTTTATCATGTATTTTTAATCAAATGCTTCAGAGACATTCACACCAATATACTCAAAAAGATTCCATATAGTATTGTAACATTACAAACATGAATCATTAACAAAATATAGTAATAGGCACAAGTCACATCTCCATGAAAAATTATGCACTGAACTGGTCAGTGAATATATCCATTCATAGAATAGCAAGATATAAAATGTTAATTTATATAAAAACATGCTTAAAACTGAGGAAAGTATTCCATTTTACTTTCTAGAATACACGTGAATTTTGTAGTAAGTAATCTTCAGAATAAAGGAAACCTAAATACAAAATAAAGTTCATTTATAGCTGAAAGGAGATCACAGTAGGCTGACTTTTCAGAAGCACTACAAATTATTAATTGTCCTTTCCTACCTTAGGATTCAGGGCCACATCTAATGCAAGCATGCGCTCGATATTCTACAGCTGAATGCTATGTGGCATTTAATTTGCTTAAACTAACTGACAAATCTACATCACCTGAACATGTCTTATACATGAAGAAGTCCAAGGCTATTTAATTAGAGATTAAATTTTAACACTGATCCTCAATAGACTGTCAGTGAATATTTGAGAAGCCTTAGTTCACCATCCACATTCCGTTGTACATCATTTGACATTGTGGTGTCAAACTCATAAGGTTCCTTTAATGTTCCAATGCACATAGCCTAAGAAATGATCACCACTAGATGGATTATCTGCTGCTTATTTTCTAAGCATTTATTGTTCTACCTTTCATTGATATTTTGGCCCAATTCAGAGAATCAGAGAAGAAATAATGGCATTTGACATTCCATATATATTATGAGTGACACAGATATTTATGATTATATACTGTACATTAAAAGAAGTTCCATTAGGCCTTCTCCTTTAATCAGATTAGTGACTACACTGTCATTATAGAACCTACATCCAGTAACTGATGGATAGTAGATGCAGTGACCCACAGCCAAGCACTGGAATTAGGTCCTGGAGTTCAGTTGCAGAGAGGGTGGAGGGATCATCTGAATAAGGGGAATCAAGACCATGAAGGAAAAAAACCACAGAGACAGCTGACCTAAAATAGTGAGAGCTCACAAACTATGGACTGATAACTGGGGAACCTGCATGTGACCAAACTAGACCCTTTGAATATGGGTGACAGGTGGTGTGATCTGATTTTTTTTCCAGGGGGTTGGGAGAACATGAACTGTTTTTGTTGTTGTTGTTCCTGTTTTGGAGCCATTCTCTATGGTGGGATACTATGCTCAGCCTTGAAACAAGAGGGAGGGGTTTGGTCCTGCCTCAAGTTAGTATGCCACACGTTGTTGATGCCCTAGAGAAAGCATTACTCCCTATGAGGAGTGGATAAGGGGTGGGAAGGGGGTTAGGTGGGGGCCAAAAAGGGGAAGGAAAAATTGGAGTTGGTATGTAAGATGAAAACATTTTAAATAAAAAAAGTTCCATTATGACCCAGTTATTCAGTCTTTCACACCTTCCCACAAGAGATAGACACAAAGAACAACTGCCCTTTCTCTTTCCTCTCAGTCTTGTTTCCATACTAATAGCTCATGATGTATTCCCCCACTTAACATTTCATCTCCTAAAGAAGTCCCTTTTAATGCCCTTCACCATATACATTGCTCAAATCCTTCCATCTATACCAATTCTATCCTATCTTCTTTCCAAGTTCTTATTGCTTGAAATTCCAGATGCAGAGAGGGAAGAAAATACCAGGGTACAAAATCCACAGAGATAGCTGACCTAGCTGGGAAGCCAGCATTGAGTGTACTCAGGTTGGCTGAACATGCGTCTCAGTTACAAGGCCTGGGCAATCTAAGGGACCTCTGACAGTGGCACCAGAATGTTTCCCTGGTGAACAAAAGTACTTTGGGAGCACATCCCCCATGGAGGGAGACTCCCTTAGCCTAGAGGCAGGAAGGAGGGCCTAGTCCCTACTCTAAATGACTTGACAGATTTTGTGGACCCCTCCTCGAAGGCACCACCCTCCCTGTGAAGTGGGAGTGGGTGGGAGGGTGGTCAGGGGGTATGGGAGGGAGGGAGAAAAGAAGGGAGGGAGGAAAGAAGAGAGGGAGAGAGAACTGGGATCGATATGTAAAATAAGAAAAAATAAATAAAGCATAAAAATATTAAATTGTTGTTGTTTTTTAAAAATAAGTTACTTTTAATTCTGTGCATGTGTGCATATCTTTGTGATGTTGTGTTTGTTTCTGAAACATGGGTGTTTACAGAAGCAGAGGGTTTGGATCCTCCTGGAGCTGAGCTATGGGTGGCTACTATACTAAATTGTTTGCTGGAAACTAAACTCAGGTCTTTCGGAAAAATAGATGTACTCAAAAGCACTAAATCCAGCCCTGTAGCCCTGTAATTCAGCTGTTGTCATGCCCATTTTAAAATAATACTGATGCTTAGTGATGCTTACAACTTATTATAATCTAACGCTTATTTCCAATTCTACACTTATTTTTATAGACAACATTTGGCTAGTAAAATACATGCTGGTCCTGATTTTGGTAATTCCTTAAAATGGCATACTGATGACATAATTCTTACCTCTCGCTCCTTTTATAATATTTGTGGATGTTGGAGTTAATCCTAGTGGTAACTGAGAAATATATCTTGGTTGAATATGTGTAGAGCTATCCTGATAAAAAATATTAACATAGGCCATTCAATTTTAAATCCAATTTAAATATTTAAGCAACTTTCTTATTTTAAAAGGAGGTATTATAGGGCTAGAGAGATGGATAAGTTGTTAAGAAGGTATCCTGCTACTGCAGAGAGCCATTTTTGGTTCTGAGCATCCTGCTTAGGTGGCTCATAACCATCTATAACTCTGTCATCAGTTTGCTCTGAATCCTCAGGCCTCTCTAGGTTTCTGAACAGAAATGTACATATACACAGAGACACAGTCATACATACATTCAAATATAAAAGAGTAGTCCTTTAGAAAAAGCAAGTATTATTAATATGAAAATAAATATATATCCAAAATATTTTTGAAATAGGAATTCATTATCACACATATGCTTCCTAGATGAAATATATATTTAACATCATTGAAACAGACAATGTAAACTCACCATGTAATGTAACAGGACATGTATTAACAACCTGAACATTAGGTGATATGAATATTTGGATTGAACTTCAGGACACATACAGTACCATTTTTTCCAAATTGCATATCAATGAGAGGATGTTTCAAAACAGATTTGAGCATATTATCTTCATTGAACTTATAACAGAATAAAGTATTTACAATCCCTACACCAACAAAAAATCATTGTAAAATAGAAGAAAAATATGTTATCTACAAAAAAAGCATTGTAATTGTAGGTAATCTAATCAAGTATAGAAACTTAATCCAATCAGAGTGATACAGGTCATGGATTTTCTCTCATTTTGTCTTTCTTGATCTTTAGCAGGAGATGTAAGTTTATATTTTTAATTAAGAAATCACAAGTTGTTGTTATTTAATTATTTTATTCTTTCTAAGATTTCTACTTGACATTTTTGTTTTCCAATTTCATGTATGAGTACTGCATCTGAACCACTCAAGCTCCACCTCCACCCTGCTCAAAATCAACTCTGCATATAGGACATGAAAGTAAAAAGGGACTTCGTCTTTGGGAAAGGGGGAAAGTAAAAAGATCTGAGAGAAAAAATGAGGGCATGGGGCACTGAAGGATATGTTCAATATGCACAGTTGGGCAACTTTTTGTAAAAAGAAATTAAGAACTTCAAAGGGAGAAAAGTCAGATATAGCATTCATTTTACATACAGATATAGATATTTTCATGCAATATTAACTTTGTAACTACTGATATA
This sequence comes from Phodopus roborovskii, assembly GCF_943737965.1. Lineage (NCBI taxonomy): Eukaryota > Metazoa > Chordata > Mammalia > Rodentia > Cricetidae > Phodopus > Phodopus roborovskii. The sequence continues at coordinate 4,535,996 of NW_026126417.1, read as the reverse complement.
TTGGGAAATGATCTAATCCACAGTTCTAAATTCATACCACGTAGAGCACTTGTAGTCTGTGCCATTTCTGTGGTGCATGCGGTCAGTGCTAATCCGTATATTATGCGCATTACTTCAGATGTACTAAATTTCCATACTTTAAAGATGCATGCCAAAACAGCCTTCATAGAATATCATTAGAATATAAACAGAATAAGGAAGATGTTTCAATTGGCCAAAAATGCAACATATATTCCACAGAATAATAGCTAAGAACAAAATTGATTGAATGAAATAATAAAATAAGAACAACTCATGTTGGTTTGTTTTATATACTAGCATAGAAATTATGTTACAGAAGTCTTACTCTCCAAATTTGGTATAAAATTTGACACAAGTCACAAAAGGAAACAAGATATTTGTGTATGTGTGTGTGTGTTTCTGCATTAATTATCCAAACCTTTACTTTCATGATTTCCTCTCATTATATTATATGAATAGGAGCATACATACATTAGGTGGAGCTTGGTGAACCCTGTGGAAGAGGAAGGATTGCAGAAGCCACAGTAGTCAAGTACACCACAAGAAAACACAGAGAATCAACTAAGCAAAATTCATAAGGGTCACAGACCTGTAAGTAGCAATCACAGAGGCTGTTTGGATCTGACCTATGTTATGGATCTGACCATAGATGTTATGGTTGTTTAGCTTAATGTTCTTGTGGGACTCTTAACTGAGATGGAAGGCTGCATCTGACTCCTTTTCCTGCTTTGGAGATTGGTTTCCTCCTACTGGGTTGCCTCACCGAGCCTGTATATGAGGGTTTGTGCCCAGTCTTAAGGTAACTTTTCATGCCTTGTTTGGCCTGCTCTTCTCTGAAGGTAAACTAAAGAGTTCCAGATATTGGTGAGAAGGAAGGTGGAGGTGAGACTTGGAGTAGAGGAGCCAGAGGATGAAATTTATGAGAGGGGGATAAGGAAGAGAGGAAAGAAAATGTAAGAATAAAACTATGTTGGGGCTTGGTTATCTGAATTCCTGCTGACTCATTGGATTATAAAGACTAAGATGACTGACTGATAGACATGGTTTCCCTTCCTCTTTACTCACGATGGCATTGCTTTGTTTCCCAATGCTGACTCCTTTCTCATATTTTTGATATTCGGAGTTTACCTAACTATAGAGTTGCATGTCTACTCTCCATTAAAGAAAACTTCTGCAATGTCAGGGTCAGTTTTGTGTGCTGAATTAAAAGGTGTTTTCAGATTACTCCGTTAATTTGTTAAAATTCAGCACAGCATCTCCTCTGCTGCGCCTACTGACTCCCTGCTTATCACTTGGAAGCCATCCAATAACTGAAGAAAAATTGTCAAATAAAGGAAAGGAAGGAAACACATATTTGACTTCCGTATTTACTTTTATGATGAATATTCATGAAAAAAACTATTCCGTATCAAAGAGATGAAAGTGGCCTTGGAATACATCAAACACAAATCACTCTATAGGGACTATGGTAATGGATCAATATTTATCCCTAGTATACAAATTGATTTTGGAAATCCATTCCACATAGAGGGATATTCTCTCAGCCAAGACAAATGGGGAAAGGTCTGGGCCCTGCTCCAAATGATATGACAGACTTTGAAGACTCCCCATGGAAGGCCTTACCCTCCCTGAGGAGCAGAAAGAGGATGGGATGGGATGGGATGTGGGTTAGTGGGGGGGGGAGCAGAAGAGTGGAAGGGTGTTGGAACTGGTATTGATATGTAATTAAAATTAAAATTTTAATAAATGTTATATAAAAAATAAATAAAAACATGATATAAAAGAAAAAAGACAATTGTTTGGGTAATGACAATGGGGAAATCAGTACACTGTCAGTGTTTCCTAGTGCTTGGTGATGACAACAATTTCTCTAATATTTTACATAGAAATAGAATGTAAGAATAAAAGCACACATAATAATATTTTTTAATTCACAAATGTTTCCAAAGAAACTATATAGATGATAATACTTGCTTTGAGAACATTCAAAGACTCTACATAGCTAATTAAATATTTTACAATAAAATTTTAAGCTTTGTGGTATTTGTTATAAATGTACTTATAAAAAATATGTCATTTAGCTTATGGTACAATCATTGCAAAGGACATTTTAAAAGAAATTAAAATTCAACATTACTTACAGATGATTCACTAGTTTCATCACCATCAAGATCTTCCTCTCTTTTCATTTTTAAATCTGCTTTTATTGAAATAAATTAATATTTATATAGTTAAAATAAAGTAGAAATAACATCTTTTAAGAACTATTCTTTACAACCATAGAATTAAGTATTGGCTATTATGAAAATTAAAATTTTGTTTTCTCATTTTAAAGTTCAATTAATCTCAATTGACTAATCAATATTTGCAATGGATGGACAAAATGCCAGTCATACATAAGTTTTTATTTATGAATTAAGTCTTAAAGTATTCCCTATCTGAAATATTATACTTTTTCTCATATTCATTTCCATTCTTGTACACAATGTAAACAAATTTTCAGAAATAAATGTGAATGACAACAAGGACTAAGATTCTACTTTGTACTTCCTAAGGTGTCCAAGAATAAAATTACCACCTAAAAGTAAATTTAAAAGGCATTTTGAATATCAGCATCCTATAACTTTGATTTATGTATTAGTGTATTTAGTGCCTTTAGTCAATAATGGGAGCTTGTCTGCCATAGGAGCAATGTGATAGTAAGTGTCATAAACTTCAGTTATTGCATTGTCTTAACTTGTAAAATTACCAGTTTAGTATACAGAAATTTCCATTCATACCCTGGGATAGTTACAGAATGCTCTAAATTAAAATCCATATAACAATACAAATATAAGTGTCATGCTTCTAAGCAATTAATACAGGGTGTTGGCAATTTTTTGTAGGAAGTCCCTAAGAAAACCTAGGAGATCTAACATGAGAATGCCCACTTCTGGACAATATGCAGAGAGTGAGACACCTTGGAACACTCAGTTCTAAATGGATGTCTCCATCAAAACCCTTATCTCAGGTTCAGGGATCCCTGTTAAAGAAGAGGTGGGAAAGTTGAAAGAGCTACTGTGGATGGAGAACCCCAAGGGGGAAAAGGGGCCTTCTATACACAGTATGGATGATGTACATGAGAACTCACAGACTGTGACAGCATCCACAGGGCTTACATTGGTCTTGGCAAGATAGCATGCCAGTGCTAAAGGGGAAAGTAGCTACAAGCCACAACCCCTAGTCCAGAATTATCCCCAAATTATAAGTATTTGCAAACAGAAAATTAGTTTTCGCTGGTTGAGTCTCTCTAGGTATCCAAACCATGGATGGTCCTTGGTCTCATAATGATTTGTTGGAACATTTTATTTTGTTAACCATTTAGGTAATATGCATATATATTATGTATTTTCATAGGATTTCTGTGCGTAGAAACATATGCATCTCTGTGTCTACATGAGTTTCTTGAGCTTTTCCTTTGGCTCATTTTCTTTGTTTTTTGTTATTTTGGTTTGTCTGTATTTACTATTTTTTATTTTATTATTATGATGATATACTATTTTAGATGTTTGTTTATATTCTAACTAGAGACAGAAAGAAAGGTTATGAATTTGGGAAGGTAGGGAATAGTCAAGATATGGAAAGAGAAAAATTAGGGGAAATCATAATCAAAACAGATTGTATGGAATATATTTTCAATAAACAAACTATTTTGCCATGTATGATTACTAAAGTTTTAAGATAGAAAATGAATTTTTAATATCAGAACTTTAGAAACTGTATTTGAAAATTTCATAATTCCCCTTTTCCTCATTTATGTCACCATAAATGTTTAATAAATGTATTGTGAAGATGAAATAAAGAGATATTGGTGTTATTAGTATCTGTTTTCTAAAACTTTGGGGATAAAATAAGCAAAGGACAATGATCAGTTCAACTATTTAGAACAATTGTATCATAATAAGAAATTGCAGAACTTACCATTAGAAATATATTTCACATCTTTCATTGATGATTTTCCTCTCAAGTCAGATTCTTTCTTTTCAATGTTAGCCTGGATGAGTTTTGAAATAAGATACTTAGCAAATTCACTCATAAAACATATAAAGTTAACAATCCTGAATATATATTAACTATTACCTCACACTGCAAATATTCTTCAGAACAGTCTACAAAGATAAAGAGACATAACCAATTATTGATTAGTGTTGCATTACATAGTCTATCATATTTTTATGCACATTGAATATAAACATAAATTTGTGACATTTTCAATTGTTGAAGACAAAGATAGTCTCAAATCTTAAAATTAAATAATTCTGAAGTGATATATTAACCATCTAAGAAATAGTAAAATAAAACACCTTATATAAAGAAATTTATAAGAATATTTCACAACAGTGTAAGATATTTTTAAATCATATTTCCAACTTACTAAGGAAACCCAAAGCAGACAAAAGTGCCCAAAGAAATGCACAAGGAACTTTTACCAAAGAGAATTAGGAGATCAGCTTGTACATTAACTTGTTGAATAGTGTATAAAATGTCTTTACTTTTCTAATAGAGATATGGTGTTATAAAAACTATATTTCTTCCATTTCTATAGCTTTCACATCATATGTTTTAGTGAAAACCTTAAGAAGGTATGTGAACCTAAAGTACAAACATATGCAAAAATATTTTCAGTATTGAAATATGACTGTCTAAATAAAAATTCAAGGATTATTTTTCACAGGAGAATTGAAAAATTACTTAAGCTATATTTTAAATATTGACAATATTTAATATAATAATCATTTTTTGTAGTTAATGTGTAAATTTGGAATGTCATTGTTTCTAAAGCTGTATTTAGGGTGCATCATACCATCAATAAAGCTATTGTGATCAGACAACCTTCTTCAAAATAATTTGGAAATCATTTATTAACAATTTGCACCTTTGAATTCACTTGCATGTGAATGCTTAAGGTTATACTATCCCTAATAGTTGATGTACAGCAGCTGTAGAAAGGAAGCGAGAGGCAGGGGCTTTTAACATTTGCCTCATTCCATCTCATTACTAATCATCTATGCAGCTGTGGTAATATAGGCAAAAACTATTCAATCCTTTTGAAATAAGTTCTCTCATATGTTTTCATCGTTAACTCCAAAGTTGCATAAGTTATAGTCTTTTTTTCTGTTCCTCTGGATAATCACCCCTGATTTTAAAGCATTCTCTAAGCCAGTGTCTGTATGTTTTCAATGTCTTTCTCTTAGTGAATTAAACCTGTGTACTTTTTCTGTATTGTATCCTGTATGATAATATTTTGAGAAGTAGTTGCAACATATGACATGGAATCAAGACTGTTTAGGGAGATCAGACATGGTTATTGTGAATGAGTAGCTCTGTATGGCCTGGTTCTTGTATCACTTATGTTTTCCAAAGAATTAAGGAGCATATCAACAACAACAATAACAAAAAAAAAGCATGATAGCATTTAGCTGGATCTCTGAAACATGCAGCTGTGATAGCACTTGGATTTATAGCTACTCCATATATTTAACACTCTGGGCCTTCTTTGTCTACATTTGTAGACAATATTCCCCATATACACCTATTTCATTTTCCTTCATGTTATCCCCATGCTCTCTACCTTTCTTAATCATCATTTCCATGAGTCCACTACTCCTTATTTCTTAGCACCCATAATATGAATAAACCCAAATACCCCTTTGTTTATAGTTCTTTCATTTCTGCTTGGGTTTTTATTATTTCTTGTCACCTACTGAATCGCTGTCACCTAATGCCTTATAAATGCATAGAAGTTTCATGACTGATTTTCTTTTAGTAGAGGAACACATGGTTCCTTTATTTGTCAAAGAAGCACTTAGCCAAATGGTTTTTATTTTATAGTTCAATGCTCTTACCTTTCTTCTCCACATTTACTGTGTTGTCTCCTCTTCGGTGTTTACCAAAGTAAACACGTACAGAGCCCTTAGGCCAAGGACGCTTAAATAATATGGTGTGAAAAAAGGTATCAATAACTAGTTCGATGAAAGTGTTCTAATCAGTTTCACAGACAACTTCACAATTCCTTTTTAGTATTAATTGTGTTGAAAACAAACATGGAATAGAAACCAAGTGGTTTGAAGTTATGTTTCAACATAAATATGTAACTTTTATCTTCATACAATCTCTGTCTAAGAAAACTACACTGTGAACCCCACGAAATATATTTAAAGATAAAAGAGTAGTAAATTTGTATATTTAAATGATAAACTGAGTTCAAATTTCATAACTGTTATGGTCAGTCCACGGAAAACAAAAAAAAATTTACAAATATTAGAAAACACTTTTAAATTAATTTGCTATATACAGTATTAGTTATTTACAAATATGCAATAACATATATAGTTACTGTTCAGAGAAGAAATGTGGAAAGAGTTTTCAATGTAAATGAAATTTTTAATTACTTTGTAGCAGTTGTTACATATCAGATGAAATTTAAAGAAATCTACCATAAGCTGGTAGATTTTGTGTATATTTTTTAGAATATGATTCAATAAAGATGTCCCAACATTAAATGACACAGAAAAGTTATTATCAACTCAGAGATAACTTTAAACACCAATAGCAGTGATTACTAATAATGATATTTTACAGACATCTCTAATTAAAATGTGTGCTGTAACAGATATTTGCTTGCAGATTTTGTTTTACATACAGTATGGAAAAAATGACTGCATTGACTGCTGTGTTTTTTCCAACTTTCTAGCAAAACCATGTTGTTAAGCCTTAAATTGGAAACATGTTATCACTTACATTTTTCTCATTTGTCATTCTGATAGAATTCCATGTATATCCCTCTTTTGCCTTTAGTTGGCAGCTTCACATACACATTCTTGTTCATATTCACCAAGATTGATTTTATTACATATTTCCCAACTACTTACTACTCCACTCCAAATACAAACTCTCTTCCTATGAAATATGTTAATTATTTTGCTTTAAACTTATTATATGCCATCATGTGCCATGTCCATTGTTATTACATGATAATATTCAGCAAACACAAACATAATTTCTTCAGGAAGCCTCCAAATTTAAGTTCTAATTCCAGTAACATCAGTCTTTAAAAGGTTTTCTACAAATTAAAGCCCATATAGAACTATAAATTTATATATATCTAAGTAGTGTCATGTTTAGTTGTGATATAGTCTAATGCCAATAAAGTCAGGGTTGATATGTTTATTATATTGACTTATTTTGTTATTTAAATAAAAACAAGTCAGGCATATGGTTTTTGAATAACAGATTTCACATTCTGAATGTTATTGACTCTGCAGGAGATGGGGTTGTTTACATATACCATTCTCTGCCATAACAGACACTTAAGACAGCTAGAGAGCCTAATTAAGAATTGAAACTTCAAGCTCTGTAATACAGAAAACAGATTAGCACAAATTATGTGTTACTAGAAATGAAGAGTCTTTAGCCTATATCTAACTCGGAAAGGAAACTGCTATACTGTTCATAATTTCAATTGCTATTCATAAGTATTAAATTTAACCAGTTAACATGTATAACTATTATAGGAATTTATACAAGAATAAGAAAAAAATGAAAAATTAATTATAAGGTTTGGCTTATGATACTGTTCCTTTTAATAATACATGTTTCACTACTATGTAAAAGGAGGTCACAAAAATACTAAATTATGATCTAATGATTCTATAAGGAGATAAGAAAATTTCATGTGACCTATGGAACACCATTTATCAGTGACAACAATCTTTAAGAAAAAATTAAATCGTATTACTCATGTACCACATGTTGTGATTTTTCACCATAATCATGCCTCTTTTGTGCTTCCTCTAATGTCAGTTTTAAAGCTGGCTCTTCTGGTGAGTCCATGTGAGTAGTTGAAGCTAGAAAAATAGAATGTGATGCAAGATGACAAAACTTAAAAAAATTAATAAATTAGAAAATATATTTTTCAGCCCTTAATTTTCTATAATGTCTTCTAAATTAATACATTGCAATGATTCATAACTACTCAATAGATTTATAATCTGTTAATGGCATAATGGCATTCTTAATCACTTCGTGTGTAGCATTATGGTTTTGTTTATCACAGTATTCTTATTTGGGTTTATCTGACATAATTGTAAGAAGGAGAAACAATGGATTGGGCAGGAAATTCTGCAAATTTGTTACTGCTGACATTTTTGTATATTATTACAAAGAAAGTGCATCTATTTATGATCTAGTACTTCAATCTGTTATTGAAATGAGGAAACAAGAAGCAATGTGATATTTTGTTCAATCCACTTATGCATAATACAATAAATTGACTCACTTTATAATCTTCCAATGAGTTCAGTACCCTTTCCCTCATTACACATAAAATATATGCAATTGTTAATATTTATTTCTCTTCTTTGTTACTACTCTTTTTACAACATTCCTCAAGAGAAAAAAAATTTAACAAATTAACTTCTCATGTTATCTTTGTCAAATGCCATAAAGCCAATTTTTAAACTTTATTGTGTAATTTTTTCCATTTCATAATCTTATTGGTTATTCAATATTGAGGTGGTAAATCTTTTCTTTACAAAAATTACATTTGTTTAATTTATCATGTGATATTTTAGGGTTTACACATATCACAATTAAAAGAACTTAGCTAACATTACAAAATCAGCCTGTGCTTCTGAATTCCCAGATCTCATTGGCATGGATAAGATCTATATTTCTATTGTCATTAGTGTCTCAAATATATAGAGAGGAGATGTGTGGAGATTCTATATGCAACAACTTTTTTCATTTCCTCTCATTTCCAGTGTAAATAACCTGGCGGTGACACATTTTCTCCCAGAAATGACTTTGCCCAAGTTTCTTTATCATTGGCTTCAATAATATGGATTTTTTCTTTCTGTACACATCAGCTCTCCTACACACATACTCTTTTTTGTTGTAATATACTGAGAATCAGTAGTCTGGATACTATCCATTCACTGTTCTTTAATGAATTAATTTAAAAGAATAATTTCCATGCTAATAGTTGTATCTTATAGTTATGAAGTTACATTTCTAGAAATATAGATAGATCGGATGGATTATAGACACATAGATTACAGAAAGATAAGGTGAAAAACACATACACAAATATATAGGTGATAGATCCAACTGGAATTATATTCATATCATAGATTATATATTCTACTTGTCTCTCCATCTTTCTTTCCCATATATTAGAAACTTGCATTGTATTCATAGCAAAGTCTATGCTTTCCTTACTTCTTGAACTATTATGAAATGCATTGCTGCATGGGTTTCTGTAGAGAGACATTTATGCACTTGTTACACAGTGTTCAGGCATCAATACTATTAGCATAACCTGAGATCTTTATAGGGATGTAGGACCCAGACATACTTAGCCATGATTTTATTTTTAAGCAGTTTCCAATGTCTTTTAATAAAAGACACAGAATCCAACCTTAACAGGGTATCTTTACCCAACATACTCTATGATGTGGGATTAATATATTGGAAATTCTTCTATAGTGTAACATTTATTTCTTCTTAACATTTATTCAAAATTAAATATAAAAAGCCATGATCTTGGCAATGGGGCTCATTTGTCACTTTTCACACTGAATGTCAGCCTGGGTTGTTTAGCGATCTCCATGGGACATCTTTGGCCAACAACTCAACTGAATGAAATGCTGTCCCATCACTGGAATTTTTGCCTGACCACAAAAGATTTCATACCCTCCATTACTAGGAGTCCTCACTAGAGCAACTCCCATAACTTGCATGTAGTGTCCATTGTACTAGATTTCCAGATCATCCTTTAAATGCCCCTCAATTGCAATTGTTTCTCTCCCATACTCTCTCCCTCCTTCCTTCCTCACACATACACCTGCTTACTGAACATACAGAGGTTGAACTGGTGCTTGTATGGAGCTTTCTCCACCAGTAGTTTCTTTGACACAGGAAGGTACTCAGCAGGCCATGGAAGAAAAATGTGAATACCAACCCAAACAAAAAAAACCCTGCCTGCAAGATGTGGATGGCACAGAACTTGTAGAAGTGGCTGACCAATATCTGGTTAAATTAGAAGTCAATGCCATGAGTGGTAACCCATACAATAGTCAGCACGGATGGACAGGAATTGAGACAGATATAGGATTAAACAAAATTCCTCCCTTTGATGAAAAAAAAAATCAATGAAATGATTCCCAATGATACTAATAATATTCTGCTATATTCATAGATCAGTGTCTTTTCCAGGTGTCATCAGAGAGGTTTTCTTCGGCAGCATATGGAAATAGATGCAGAGACCCACAGCCAGATAGTATGTGGGAAAAGAGTATGTGGAAGTCTTTACTGGGTCTCTTCCCTGTAATGGAAGGAACCTAGTAGGAAAGGAGAAGAAAGTTGCAGGTGTTCAGGATACCAGGAAATATCAGTCCACTGAATGAACTAAACATGGCTCAACTCATGTGGGCCCAATGGGACTAGTGTCAAGGTTGGGGTCTGAAATGATCTGCATCTATGTCCTGTACGTATATATTATGATTCTTAGCTTTTTGTATTGTAGGGTTCTTGATAGTAGGAGCTGGTGTGTCTCTGACACTTTTGCCTCATCTTGGGGCTCTTCCTCCTATTCAGTTGCCTTGTCTAGCCTTGACATAATAAGAGAATTGGCCTTGTATTGTATGCTGTTTTGCCATACCCAGCTTCTGTCACTGGAAGACCTGTTTTGTTTTGTTTTTTTTTTTTTTTTTTTGTTTGTTTGTTTGTTTGTTTCTTCGGAAGGGGAATGGAAGGGGGACTGGATCTTGGGGAGAAAGAAGGTAAGGGAAGCTTGGAAGAGATGAAGGAGGAGAAACAGTGGCTAGAACATATAATATGAGAAAGAATCTATTTTCAATTTAAAGAAGCCATGAAAATTCAAATAATTTCAAATAATCTCCTGATTTCCTTAATGGAGTCTGGTTTTCGATATATTCATCCCAATCTATTCATAATTCCTTTCTACACTCTACTTTCTTCTACTTGAAGATTTATAATAATAGATAGAATATATACTTCATTTTCTGCAATGGTACTCACAATTTATTATCAATTTAAATGTGCTATACAACCTACTGACATTTAACATCATAAACTGTTAATATTTAATATATTAAAATTTAGTCAATGCTTAAGAGGTAATGTAACTAGGAAAATAAGTAGGTTTTATTATAATTGAGCACTCTGAAAAATGACTATGTAATATGGTTCATACCTTTCACTTGGCCATTTATTGTAATTTCTGCACTTTGACCTTCAGTCACAGAAGTCTTGATTGGTTGAGATTTCTTAAACACATGTTGTGAGAAATGAGTGTCAGTAATGAATTGCTTAAGGGTTTCTTAATCATGATTTTTTTCTGTTATTCATTTATTTAGTTGAAAATAATTAAATATTTTAGATTCCTCCATTGAGATGTCTCTATTTAGTTCTGCACCCCACTTTTTAATGGGACTATTTGGTGTTTTGGTAAACAGATGGAACTAGAAGAAACCACACTGAGTGAAGTAACTCAGTCACAAAAAAGACAAACATGATATGTACTCACTAATATATGGATTTTAGACATGGAGCAAAAAATTACCAGCCTACAATTCAGACCGCCAGAAAAGCTATGACACAAGGAGACATACATGTTCCTCCACAGTTGGGCATGAAAGAATAGGTAAAGAATAGAAGAGAACATGAAAAGAGATACCACAATAGAAGGAGCCACTGTAGATTTAAGGAGAAATCTGGCACTAGGGAAATACTTAAATTTTGACAAGGATGAACCCAACTAATAATTTAAGCAATAGTGGAGATCCTACTTTAAATGACCTTCCACAATAATGAAATTGAGGACTACCTTATATGACATCCTAGAACTTTCATCTAGTAGCTGATGGAAACAGAAGCAGACACCCACAGCTAAATACTAACAGAATTCCTGGAATCCAGTTACAGAGAGGAAGGAGTGATAAGCAAAGGGATCAAGACTAGGCTGGAGAAACCCACAGAATCAGCTGACCTGAACAAGGGGAAGCTTATGTATGCCAGTCTGATAGCTGGGAAACCAGCAAAGGACCACCCAAACTTCCTAAATATGGATGTTAGGAAGACTGGGCAGTCTATGGGACCTTTGGTAATGGATCAGTATTTATCCCTAGTATGCGAATGGACTTTGGGAGCCCATCACAAATAGAGGGATACTTTCTTAGGCTAGACACATTGGGGAGAGCCTAGGCCCTGGCCCAAGTGATATGACAGACATTGAAGTCTCCCCATGGAAGATCTCGCCCTCTCTGGGCTGGGATTTGGTGGGGTGATAGGGAAAGATGGAAGGGTGAGGGAATGGGGATTGACATGTAAAACAACCTTGTTTCAAAATTAAATTTAAAAAAAGAAAAAAATACATTATAATAAAAAAAACTTGAAGCAAATCAAAAACAAGGTATAGTGAAATTACTCTATATTACAAAAATATTATAAATTTACCAGTTTAAAGATGTTAAAATACTAAGTCATGATCTTTCAAATCTTCTGGGAATCTGAAGGATAATTAATATGGTCTGTGGTACATTATTCATGAATAAAACTACAAAATAGAAAAATTTAAACATTAGCATACCCATTGGTTGTTCTTTTCACTGTCCATCTGGCACTTTTGTCCTGTCTCAGGTATAAGTATTACTTCTGATTCTGTAAATAAATCCATTTGTGCAGTTAATGTATGTGTATAAGGAAAATTAAATATGTGTTATAGTATTCATACTATAAATAGACTTTTTAACTTGCTGATAACTAATATTGAGTGCCTTATTTCTTACTTATAAACTTTAATTATGTTTACTTAATCTTCAGCTGGATATATACTCCCTTAGGATATATAGGTATCAACAGTTCAAATGCATCATTCAGCCATAAGAGGGTGCCATGTTCAAGATATACAAAAATCTTAATACTTTATACTTAGATTTTTACACTAAGAGAGACTGAAACCACAAGTCATCTTCTCAATCAACACTCCACTCCATGAACATTGTGGTACTTACATACAATGCATTGTTGTTTATGATTTTGAAACACTCCACACATTTTCTGAAGACTGTGCTATACTATATTTAGTTTTTTACCTGAGAAAATACATGTGTTTCATTCTTTGCAACTATGTGAGGTTTTTTCTGGGTTTGTCAAGTTTATACTTACAGCTAGAGTTCTCTATTTTTTCTTCACATATCAAACCCTTTTCTGTTCCTAAACTAGAGATGCCAAATTTACATGATAATTGCATTAACCATCTTTTATTAACCTAATAAGTATATGCTTATTAACGTTCTAACAGATTCTAAGTCTAGAAATTAAAAATATGTTAGGGACCTCCTTTCAGAGATGATGGCTAACAGTGATCTATACATATTGTCACTGTGAAAACATAAAGATACACCCTGAAAATTGAGAAGTAATGGCAAGAAAGGAATAAACAGTTGTACTTGTCAGAAAACATAGGGATAGTTGAGAAGCCTATTTCTTGTTACATGTGAGATAATATCAGAAAGGGATTATAAGAAATGAAAAGGGGGAGTATATTAAAATTATGTGCATAATTTTGAGAAATTTGAAGAATAATGTTAGAAAAAGATGTTTATGTTAACATTTGCAATTGAAATATAGCATACTTAATTGGGGAGAAAAGGAATGTGAAAGATGTGTGTAAATATGTGGAAGTGATTAAATATAATACAAAAGCTGTTATGTAATTTGAAAGTCAAGGAGCCTTTTCACATCATTGAAAATATAAAAAAAATATTTTGAACAATACATAAACTGTTGATTGGGTTCCTGAAAATCTAGATTCTGGAGGATGCTGATCTTATTTCTGATGTCAGATGAGACATGTGGTGAGCTGTATGGAATGGCTGTGCTGCTTTGGTTTGCATGGAACATTTTCATATGCAGATATGATTCACTTATACTTTTTCAATATATATATATATATACATATATAAATATATAATATATAAATCAGGTTCTCTACAAATGTTATAATGAGGTGTATAATAGCTGTTATCCTTAACTATCAATATATCATTGTTATATGATTTCTCAAGAGAACAGAGAATAAGTGTAATATAAGAATATATATGTGTAAATATATAAAGACAATATATGAATCACTTTATTAATTTTAATTGATTAATGTAAGGTGAATGAAATTAAGCAAGAAGGAAACAATCAAAATGATATAAAAGTCATGGCAACTCTATTGATATATAAGTGTGGATTCATGACCTTAGTCCTTTAGGAAAATACTAGGTATCTGCTAAAAATAGAATTCTAAAAAACATAACTTTTCATACTGTGTTATATTATCTTCTGGTACATACTTAACATCATGATTGACCAAGGGCACTGACATTTTTAAAAAAATTAAAGATAGTAATGATTTTCCATATATACATATATGGAAATTTGATATACACTTGTCATATATAATAACACATATAACATTATGTAACATTTTATAGCTCAAATAATTCTGTGAGATTTATAGAACAATGAGATAATAATGTGAAGTATGTTAGCATTTTAAATAATTTGAATATTTATCTGAAAACATCAATACTTCAAAATTCACCTGTTTGTAATGATTTTGCATTCTTCTTGGCTGGCGAATCATTTGACATAGACTGTTCTTCAGGAATAGACTTTATGGGTTTGGAAACATGATATTAGTAGCATGTATGTCTCAGAGTTAATGACACTGAATATATTACGAGTCTTTACCTTCCTTTGAGGATCTTTTTTAGGGTGCTCTGAAAATTAAAATAGACAATCAACAATTATAATTATATATGATGCCAATCAGAAATTTGTCAGAATAATTGTGGAAATTAATCCTCACAGGGAGTCTTTGGGAAAGAATTTTTGTAGAAGTTTAGTGAAACTTCATTTGCTCTGTTTGGCATAAATAGAAGGAAAATGTGCAAAGCAGACAGTGAAAAAACACTGACATTAATGTGAATGACTAGAAGTTTCCTGAATTGTGACTATGAGCCAAATGCTATATAACTTCTCAGATATTAAAGCTAATGGGTAGATAAAATATTTAAGAATCATTTAAATGAGAGTAGCAGAAAAATGCAGTATGAGCTCTACTTCATATCGTAATTTAAGAGGAACAAAGTTATTAAAGAAATTTTTCTGAGTTATTCATTTTAGATAGTCATGTGTAGAATGATAGTACATGAAATTACTACTTAATTCACATATGTAAATAAGATGATTATATAGTTATTATTATGACTGTTATGGATCTCATTTCATTTTCCCTTGGAGTATACAGATCATAAAATTTCTAATAAACACATCTTAGAAATCATGTGCACATTCTACTGCATGCTGAAAATTTGAAACATCGTCACAATAAACATATTCATTACAGAAATATTAGAAAGTACTAATTTGCTAAATGTGGAAGCAGTTCAGAATTTAATAATATCTCGGTCCTTCTGTTCTAAGGATGGAACTTTGCTAAGTAACTTTTTATAATTTCATAATAAGATTCCTCACCTTTCTCCATGCCATTTATTGTACTCTCTTCACTGTTATCTCTAGTCACAAATAAAGAACCAATTTGCTTTTGCTGGAGTAGC
Source organism: Phodopus roborovskii (assembly GCF_943737965.1). Classification (NCBI taxonomy): domain Eukaryota; kingdom Metazoa; phylum Chordata; class Mammalia; order Rodentia; family Cricetidae; genus Phodopus; species Phodopus roborovskii. Next base: position 4,520,301 of record NW_026126417.1, on the reverse strand, counting down.
TTGAAGATGTTCTGTTAAAAGTAGGATTGCTAATGAGTTGAATACAGATTTCTGAACTAGAAATTTTGTTTTCTAGTTAAAAAGCAATTATATGGAAAATAAATATTAACATCAAATCACTTTGAATTTCCTTTTTATAAACTCCCTGATTATGTTTATATTATGTGTATTTTTTTACTATATTTACTTACAATATAAGTCTAGGAGACACACACACAACCATAAGCAGGAAAGTAACTGATGTGCATAACCAGTTGATGAAATAATTTCATTTAACTAAACTGTTGTGATTCTTAATAATACAGAGATGATTTTTAAATTACGTATTTAATAACTGCACTCTCTGCAGAACATTATTCTATATTCGTAACACTTAAAATTAATTTTAAGCTGGGCTCTGCCCACACCGTACTGCAATGGTACAGGCCACACCAATAATGAATTAGGCGAGTTACTCACCAGCCAGCCCAAGTGTCAAAATGCCTAGATTCTGTTCCCAAACACCCATTCTACCAACTGCTCCTCCCACCTCATTTCCAAGCCCTAAGCCAGGCCCTGTTGCTACCCTGGCAGACTTCAACTACTCAGGTGCGGGCTACAGAAGTGTTTTCATGATATTGTGGAGTGTCCTTTGGGTATATGCCCAGAAGTGGTATAGCTGGATCATGAGATAGATAAATTCCAAATTTTCTGAGGAACTGCCATATTGTTTTGCAAAGTAGCTATGCAACTTTGCACTTACACCAGCAATGGAGGAGTGTTCTCCTTGTTCCACATCTTCTCTAGCACAAGCTGGCAGTGACAGATATAAGATAGAATTCCAGAGTCATTTTAGTTGCATTTCCCTGATGGCTAAGAATATTGAAGTTTTTAAAGTGTATCTCAGTCATTTGAGAATTCTATTTACATCTGGACCACGTTTTCTACATGCTGACATCCAGTTAGACCAGCAACTTTTGCTGAAGGTGTTTTCTCTTTTCCATTGTGTAATTTTAACTTCCTTGACAAAATTGAAGTATGCTTGGGTCTTTGAAACTGTTCTATTGATCAACCTGTCTGTTTATATGCCAATACCATGCAATTGTATTATTATTGCTTTGTAGTACATTTTGAAGTTAGGGATGGTGAGACCTCTGGAAGTTCTTTTATTGTACATGGTTGTTTTATCTAACCTTGATTTTTTGCTTTTCTAAGAGAAGTTGAGTACTGTTCTTTCAAAGTCTGTAAATAATTGTGCTGGAATTTTCATGGGGATTTCTCTGAATCAGTAGATTGTGTAGTGAGATAGTCCTTCTGTGGCACTGACCACGCCCATTGGGGGGTGGAGCCATGGGCGGAAGTGACCTGTGGAGCTGTGGAGGGAGGTCAGAGAAGGGGGGGGGGGCTCTCTTGCTGGCGATACTCGGAGAGGAGAGCATCGGGTGGAATTTCCTGGTGTTCATCTGTCTAGTAAGTAATTTCTCCCTGAATAAACATCTATTCGGCCTATTTGTTTATCCTGATCCTTATTTAACGGCGATAAGATTGCTTTTTGTAAGATGGATATTTTTACTATGTTAATCCTATGGGTCCATGAGCATGGGACAGATTTCCATCTTTGATATATTCTCAAATTTCTTTCTACAATGGCTTGAAGGTCTTGTCATACAGATCTGTCTTTTACTTGGTTTGAATTATTGCAGTATATTTTATATTATTTGTAGCTATTGTGAAGGGTGTTGATTCCCTGATTTCTTTCTCAGCCCATTTATCATTTATACATAGGAGGGCTACTGGTTTGATTTTACTTTTTGTTTTTGTTTTAGCTAATTCCATATCTAGCGATTTCACTGAATTATTTTTTAACACCTGTAGGAGCTCCCTGGTGAAACTGTTGGGGTTGCTTATATATACTATTCTGTATTCTGCAAATAGAGATACTTTGACTCTTCCTTTCCAATTTTATCCTCTTGGCCTCCTTTAGTTTTCTTATTGATCCAGATAAAACATCAAGTACTGTATTTAATAGATGTGGAGAGAACAGAGAGTCTTATCAAGTCTCTGATTTTATTAGAATTGCTTGATCTCTGCATTTAATTTGAATTTGGCTATAGGCTTACTGTATATTGGTTTTACTATAGTCTGTATGCTGCAATCAACAGACCTAGAGAGACCAGGTAAAAAGGAGGGCTCAAATAGGGATACTTGGATCTCTCAAATGGGAAATACAAGAGATCTCATGGACGGAATGTGGGTGGGTGGAAATGGTTACATGAATGATTGGGTGAGGGGTGGATGAAAATTGAGATTACTGAATAAGATTACTCGAAATGGAGAGAAATTTGGGGGTCTAGTAGAAATCTGGTGCAAGGGAAACTCCCAGGAATCTACAAGGGTGACTCAGGATATATAGTCTTGACTAGCTATATATTGTAATCAGTCAGAACTTCCAATGGAGGTACTGACTCTGGCCCAGACACACAACCTTTGACCTACCGGCTGTCCTGCCTATGGGAAGTAGGGGAGAGGAGAGTGGCAAGTCGTTTGTGGGAGTGGCCAACCAATGACTTGTCCAGCATCAAACCCTTCCTATGAGGGTAGGCTCACCCCCACACACCCTAATGTGTCAGGACCAATAGGGCAGATCCAAACACATTTGCAAAGTATAATATCAATGTAATGATCCCGAATGATATTCTGATATACTCATAGGTCTGTGACTACTCTAATTGATATCAGCTATTCCCCATCAAGTAACTGATGGAAACAAATTCAGAGACCCACAATCAAGCATTTTGCAGAGCTCGGGGAGTCCTGCTGAAGAGAGGGAGGAAGTATTGTATGAACCAGGGGGATCAAGTACATCACAAGGGAACCCACAGAAACAACTACACTGAGCTTATAGAATTACAGAGTCTGGTACAACAGCTAAAGTGCCCATGTGAGATCAACCTAGTTCCTTTATATATGAGTGACAGTTGTATAGCTTGGTCTACTTGTGGGACTGTGAACAGAGAGAGCAAGTGCTATACTAATGCTCTGAATGGGTCTTTGAAACCTATTCCTTACTGGGTTGACTTTTCCAGCCAGTGGAGGACAACCTTAACTTGATATGCCATGCTTTGTTGATACCCAAGAGAGGCCTTCATTCTTTTGAACAAAAAACAGGGAGGAATGGATGGGAGGGGTGGGCAAAGGAGAAGTTGTGGCAGAGAATGGGAGGTGAGGAGAGGGGAAACTTTGGTTATGATGTAAATAAATGAATAAATTTAATACATTTTTAAAAATAGGATTGTTTATAAGAAAGAGGTGGAATAGGGGGATGGGATGGGAAGGTATTTAGAGGGCATGGGAGGGAGGTAGAGGGAACTGGGATTAATATGTAAAATAAGAAAAATAATAAAAAAAAAAAGAAAGAGGATTTCAAAAAAAATCTGAAAGCCCTAATAAGGAATGAGTAGAGACATATTTTCAAAATGTAAAGGAACTAAATTTTTGAAGTCCACATAATATAAGCATTACAATGGTCATGGTAAGAACAGTTTTTATTGCTTCCTGATTGCTAGATGAAAAGAATATTAACGTTTTAATGATGAACAGATCCAGTAACACCTAACATGTGATCATTCCTTAACCTTTTTTTTCTGGATGCATTCTTCTCTAATTGGCAGCTTGAGTGACACCTTCAAGAATATCTGCTCTGAATTATAGAGTTATACTCTAAATATATTCTCCACTATCAATACAAACTCCCTCATTTTAATTGTTTATTTGGATCAGAATTTATTCTGACCTAAGTGTGTCTGTTTTCTCATGTGAAGAAATTATCATGTTTGTGGATTGTTAATGGATTTTTCTTTTAAACTCAGGATATACCCACCCTTTTACTTAGCAATTAGTAGCTCACTACTATTTGGTTATCAAAAAATGTAGATTACTCAAAATAAAAGTAATTGAAAACTCTACTTGGATTATTCAGTTCTAGCTGTGGTATTCAAATAGCATATGACTTTGACCATTCCATACAATATTAGAATTCCAAAAGTTTGCAAACATTTCTGTAAAATTTCTGTGCTCTATTTAATTTTGACATATTCCACAGCAAAGTAAATTCAGAATGCAGCAATTTTTTACAGTTGTATTTTCAGTGCTGAAATAAAGATAACTTCATATGTTTTTTTGTAGCAAAGTACCAAGGGCTCCACGAATATACCATTCCCTCCAGTGGTTGTTAACATATATATATATATATATGTATATATATATATATATATGTATATATATATATATATATATTCCCTATCCTCTCTAATATTGAGAAATTAGAGACAAAAACGAAACAGAAATGCATAATTAAATTCCTGATTTAATTATGAATTAAGCACTATTGACTGCTCATGGGTACTCTCAATTCTATGTCAATAGGGGATAATTCATTGGCCTAAATAAAAATACAAACGAGTACTGTGTATAATTTCAGCACCTTCATCATAAATCTCTAATTTAATCAAACTTTTATTACAGTAAGAAGGGTGAAATTATGAAACAATGGAATATGAAAAGTGGTTGATAAAATCTGAGTTGTATCAGTTACTATAAATGCTAAAAATATTCTGAGTTACCTAACTAAATGAAAAGGTTTTGAATTTACATATAAAGTTACAAATTTTTGATTCACAGAGGTGTTCTATGTGTAACAACATTTTGTCTATGGTCTCTTAACAATAAACAAAAAATGTATTAAAGGAGACATTTAAATGTATGTACCAAGCATTGGTTGTTTTCACTGCTGTCTTCCTTTTTCTGTTCCTCTTCTAATGTCAGTTCAATAGCTTGTTCTAAAGAACCTAAATGTGCAGTTAAAACAGGCAAGGAAAACTCTTTGATGATACATTTTATAGCATATCTAAAGATTTTATAAATTTTGTTACTATTTTTTAGTTACAAGTTCTATTACGTTTAACTTACAATTGGATATTTACATGCAGGAAAATAAGTACCTGCCAACAGCACCAATACATCAGTGAGAGGATTAGTAGAGAATGCCATGTTTAAGATGGACAGGCTTAAAAAATGTGTTTATACTTATTCTGTGAAATATGCATCAAATTTCATAAAGACACTGAAATATAGAAGTAATCAAATCCTCTCATACTGGACTCTGTTAATTACCTGGTAAAACCCATATCTCCAGGATCTAGTAAAACTTCTCATCATCCAGGTATGGTTGCCTTTGTTCAGCTCATTCTGTGAGCACCCTGTTCTTTCATCTAATGTGTTTTTAATCTACTATCTTGTTGAGATCTTGGTCTTTTTTGAAGACTTATAGTATTACTACAGTCTTATTTTATGATTGTTCCCATATTCCATGTGACTTGTGTTGTTTCCTATGTGGTTAGCAACCTTAGATCTTGAAGAAACGGAACTTTACCACTTGAACTATAAAATATTTATTCATATATCTAAATAACTCTATTGTTCCAAAATACTGTTAATAAATAACTGTCATTATTTAATCATTCCCTTATATATTTTATTAACGATTTATTTCTTATAAGGTTCAAGAGCTAAAATTTAAGCATGTAAACAACTGTGTCAGTAATAGTGTTTTGAAGGTTATGCTGACCTGACTCATTTAGAATTACCTTAGGGAGATAGTGGAAGTGAAGTACATGAGACTTTAAAGGCAGTAATGAAGGCCAGACATATAAACCTTTTTGATAGCATATAGATGATGATGCTATCATCTATATGTTTGTTTATGAGAACAAATTAAATGGCAAAGAGAGGAAAGGACTAAAAATGGGGAGTGCAGATAATAACAGTGGTATATATAACTTTATTCCTAGAACTCATGTAAAACTGGATCCAGTAGCACTTAAGTGTAACCCCAGCACACCTATGGGTACATGGCAAATATTTAAAATATAACTATATAATGCTAATATCAAGCCAGTCTGGAATATTCAGAGAACAATAGGAGAACCTTACTATAGTCCTCTGACCTCTACACATTCCCTATGATAAGCATGAGTGTGTGGCTACTTCATGCACAGTATACACATGAATCATACAGAGACATCATAACCCACACTAGGGTTGCAAAGAGATGTGCATATTTGCAGTTTAGAATACAACCTTAAGAGTGGTTTATTACAAATGTGAGTGTTGTTATGGACATATAATGGGAAGGTATAAAACAATGATGAACTTTAACCTTGGAGAATAGTCCCAAAGCTATCCAAGTATAAAGTGTGTCAGTGAACTTTATAGATAAATTGCTGAATGCTCCTGATGCCCCAAGCTGGAGAAGCAGACCCTCTTATTTTCTGACATTAAATTACATTTGGGATGATTTTCATGAAATAACTAACTCACTTTTTTTTTCTGGTTTCTTTTTGGTGTGTGTGGGTGGGGGGCGTTGTGTAGATTCTAAACTTCAACCTTCAGTGTCATCTCTGAGGCAGCATTTGCCTTACTTTATAACTGGTTTGTATTCATCTAGAAATCCTAAGGATCCACCTTTCACAAATTTCCACAGGGCTATGACTATAAACGAGTTCCTGACTTTGATGTAGGTGCTGGGATTGAACTCTGTTCTTCCTGCTCTCTCTTGAGAGCAGCTCTCTCTTGACTGAACTACAGCAAGCTCTCTCTTGACTGAACTACCATCTCATCCCTGCTATGTTTCTTTATTGTAAACTTTTTCTCTTGCATTTTATACTGTGTTGAGGCACATCATATTTAAATTTTCAGAAATATTCTACCTTTGTATGCCCCAGGCACATCAACAGATATTATTTTGTACATGCTATTTTATATAATCAACATGACTATTAAATCACTGGTATGACATGTATGAGAAATAGTAAGACCATACAGTCAGCATAGAAGAAATTTAAATTATAAACAAATAAGAGGTAGAAAGATGGCCCTATGGTTAACAGCACTGTCTGCTTTTCAAAGAACCTGGGTTCAATTTCCAGCACTCACATGATGACCAATAATCTTCTATTGCTCCAATTCCAGGGAACATGATGCCCTCTTCTGACATCTATGGGATTATGTGTGCATGTGGTGGACAGATATACATGCATATGAAAACACATATACATACAAAATAAAAATGTAAATATTTAAATGAATATATGTATATAAATAAACGGAACAATTTAAAAGGATGGAAACAACAAAACCACTCTACTGGTTATATAAATTTATATTTAGAGCTAGAATTATTATATGAAATTGGACTTAGTGAGTCAAAATGTCAATTCTGCATCATGGAGGAAAAAGAAGGAACACACAGATAATATATTTCATGAGCACTCTCTGCAACAGAGCTGGTACCATGGTGGACTCATGTCAGTAGGTAATATACAAGGTGAATTAAATGTCTTTGTTGCAGTTTCTACTGCTGTGACAGAAACACTATAACTAAAAGCAACTGGGAGACAGGAGGGTATCTTTGATATCACAACTATCAGGCCACACTATGTCACCGAAGGAAGCCAACACAGAAACTCAAGACATTTACTTGGAGAATGGACCTGAAGCAGAAGTCAAAAAGGAGTGCTGCTTGCTGGCTTGCTCTTATCAGCTTGCTCAACAAGCCTTTTTTTTTTCGGGGGAGGGATTGGGGGAGCTTCGAGAAAAGGTTTCTCTGTATACTTTTGGAACCTGTCCTGGAACTCGCTCTGTAGACCAGGCAGGCCTGGAATTCATAGGTATCCACCTGCCTCTGTCTCCTCTCCTGAGATCTGGGATCAAAAGCAGGAGCCACCAGTGTCTGGCCAGCCAGCCTTTTTATACAACCAAAGACCACCCACCAAAGGGGTGATAATATCCCAAATGGGTTGGGCCCTTCTACATAAATGATTAATAAACAAATTGCCTGTTCTCAACTTATCTTTCATCCCCCCCAAATGACTATCTCCTGTCAAGTTGAAAAACATATCCAGAATGGTAAGCTATAAATTAGCTATAACCATTAGACTGTCATCTAATTTGATTTTAAGTATAATTTGTATTTGTAATCACATGAAACTCTTATATAACTGAATGTCAAACCAGCCTTTTATATCAACAAAATCAGTTGTGTCAGTTTTAGGAAGACTTGAGAGCAAACATGTATCCCTTATATCATCAATCAGGTACATATTAAATGTGAGAAAGCAACATTTATCATTTTAGCCATGCATTCTCAAAGCAACACAGAGATTCAAAAAATGGAATTTTGAACCCTGATGAATAATAAGGTATGTAGTTGAATTAATTTTCACATCTTTAAACTCATTTTTGTAATTCAGTAAATAATGATTTCAATAATTAATCTGGGAGTCAGGTGTTGGTGACACAAGCCTTTATTCCCAGCACTTGGGAGGCTGAGGCAGGTGAATATAAGTGAGTTCAAGGCTGGCTTGATCTACGGAGTGAGTTCCAGGACAGCCAAGGCTACACAGAGAAGCTCTGTCTAAATAATACTAATACTAATACTAATAATAAATAATCTGGCAATTATTGTAAGGATCAGGTATTATGCTGACCTGCCCCTGTCACCTGGAGTAATGCACTAAGGCAGTACTCTGGTCAGCCCAGGGTTCCGTGAATACTAGTGAGCACTCAGGTGCAAAGGACCCCTTTAAAATAAAGAGCCCGGCCCGCTTACTCCCTTTGCTCTCTTTCCAGCTCTTATCTTTCTCCAATCTCTTCTCTTTCTGCTCTCTTCCTCCTGTCCCCTCTCTCCTTCCCACTATTCCACTGGAGCAGACAGTACTTTACATGACCCCTCTTCTCTTCTGTCGTTTCTCTGTGTCTCTTTCCCTCTTTTCTCTTTCCTTACTCCTCCCTCCACCCTCTAATAAAACTTCTCACTTAAACTCTGTCTGGCTGACATGTCTGTCTCTCTGTCTTGGTCACTTCAAGCTTTATGCTAACAACTATATTTGCATTGTTAATATCAAATCCACCAGTGAAACTTGGAGAAGAAAGGTAAATAATTGTATAGAATGGGGATGTTTTAAATATGTTGAAATGCTTCCCCACAGACACTAATATTTTGAAATTCACCTGCATGTGAAGAGTTCTCTTGATTGGTATCTGAATCTTCATGTGCAATGAAATCTGCCTTTTCAAAGGTAGGCTGTATAAGATTGGAAATAATAATTTACAATTTCTGTATTTCAAACAGTATTAAGCTAATAGTATGTGATAAATGAGTTGTTACCTTAGGTTTAGGATGTTCATCAGGAGAGTCTAAAATATAACAAAGATATGGTGTATATCAGTTACAAATCACTATGACATCATCGATCAAAAAAATCAAGAATTAGCATGAGAAAAAATTATCATGATTAGCTTTTGGAATGATTTTTTAACTAGGGGGATGTTGAAGGACTTTTATTTTATTTGTTCTATTTTGTCCAGTTAAGAAATAAATGCAATAGTAATCCACTGGAGAAATAGTATAGCTTTAATGATACTTGATTTTTCTTTTTTGAGACAGGATTTTTTTGTTGTTGTTGTTTATCTTTGCCTGTCCTGTAACTCTTCCTATAGACCAGGATGGCCTTGAACTCATAGCATTCCACCTGCCTTTGCCTTCTGATGCTGGGATTAAAAGTGTGCACCATCATGTCCAGCTTGTTTTTTGTTTTTTCTTTTTTCTTTTCTTTTTTTAATATTCAGGTGGTTTTTAACTGTTAAATCTGATGTAGAATACATCAGTATCTAATTTTAATTAAGTGCTTCAGCACTGTTTAAATATGAATCTATCACATTCTCTACTTTAAATTGTAATTTAGGCAATGCAATATGTCTTAAATTTTCAGAGAGAAGCATAACTCACTTAGATAAGAAAATTTTTATGAGCTGATCAGCTTGAATTTTCATGACTATGTATGAAATATTCCTCTTTAGAATACACATGGGATATTACTATGATCTCATTATTTTATCTTGAAGTATGCACTTCTTAAAACATTTCATAAGAGGTATATGAAACTATTTATATAGTGGATGTTTAAAAACTCTTTGAGGCATATTGATAAAAATGCATTTTAATTAAAAGCAGGGAAATACTTAATATAAGATGCACTATTAAAATTAATTTAAAAAGTGCTTTTTATTTTCAAAATTACATTGATATGGCATACAATGTCAGGGAACAAATTGGCTTACTCAAAGATCAGATATTATGGCAATCAGAAGGCACGATTCAGAATTCAAATTAATGGCACTTAAATGCCTAATATACTGAATTCTATGTTTTTGACATGTCATTACTTACAGTGTAGTTGCTGCCACTTTTCAGCAAATATCTCCATTTCCCTGTCACTCCAAGGAGCTATGCATCAGAAATCACATTTTTAATGGGAAGAAACGAAACTGCAGCCTTCTGGAAAGTATTATCTCCTTTCTTCACAATTAACACAAAGTTTGCAGAGGTAGTGATTTTTGTCCTCCTTCAGTTCTCCTTTCTTAATGTAACTTGTGCATCCCTTCTACATTCTTCTGTGAACTTATCTGACAAATCCCTCTCTTCTCTACCCAGAGGTGGTAAAAATTGGAATTACAAATCTGGAAGCATATAGACTGATAGAGAATGAACAATCTTATAAACCATGTGGAATTGCAGTTTTTGCCTCTCTGGGCTCATTTGCTCTGACTGTAACCATTCTAAATAGTAGGGAAATGAAGGAGTCATTGTTTTGTTTTGAACTATTACCCAATGGATTTGTTTATAGATTTCTTTAAGGTTTCCACACAAGCATTATACAGACTTTTTGTGGAGTGCAATAGGATCTGCACTTGGAAAATTCTTAAAAGAACTCATCTCAGAGCAACCTAATCCAAATTTCATTTTGAACATAATTCCAAACTAGATGTTTATGAAAATATGAACAGATCTGGTCAGCACAGTCTCTCCTTACAAATCATGTATTATAACCATATAAAATGAGATCTAGAATGTTGCTTGTACGGCCTATCCTTTCACCCAATTTGAAAGAGCTAAGAACGCTTAACCATTATAATGGTATTTTAATCTGTAGCTGTCATTGCTGACTATTATTAGAGAGACAGACAGACAGACACACACACACACATAAACACACACACACACACACACACACACACACACACACACACAAAATCTACACTCTGGATTCTTTCTATTTGAGGCTCCTAAGCTAAATATACGCTAAATTATCTTTGGACTTAGTGATGCTTTGTGTGATTTAGTGTACATATGACTGATTCTCAACACCTTATAACTTCAATCCACACCATATTTACAGAAGGCAAGATGGATGAAACACTTAGTTCTACCTTACAAACATATGTTGATAATAGCTTTTCACTTCATGTTTGTTCTTCATTTCATGTGATTTAAAAAAAAAAAAATCCACACCATTACCTATATAAACCTACCTAATTTTCCTCCATTACTCAGTTATCTCTATCTTTAATAACCATTATTGCCCTCATCATTATTTGCCATTAGATCCTAAAATCCCCATGGTGTGAGAGACCTGCCATGCTTATTTTTAGTAACCTTCCTCACTTAAATTTATTTTGGCTATGAGCCTACATTTTAACAGCTAAGCCATTGATTGCTCCAGTCCGAATTTTATAAAATAATTATACTGTTGTCACTTAATATATTAAAATATTTAATTAATATTTAGTACCTAAATTTCTAGGCTAGCAGAGTTTTCTGGTTCTGTTTAAAAATAAGCATCCACCAGATGATATTTTATAATAAGATTTCTTACCTTTCTCTTGACTAATTCCCATGTTGTCTTCTCTTTGATCTTTAACAGCAAATAAATGAACAATACCCCTTGGTCCAGATTGCTTAAAGACATGTTAGAATGAGAATCAATGATTCATTGATTGAATAATTAAAACTTAAATGTCAGTACTGACTCATAGAAGAAACCTAAGGCTTTACTTATTAGGAATGATAACCATTTGACATGACTCAGATTCTAGGATTTTTAGTCATACATATGCTCATTTTCTTAACTAGTTAAATTGGTATTGAAATATCAAATTACCACTTATGGATTCTTCAGGACAGTGTGAAGGCACCTTTTACTTATTTTATATTATATATTAATTTAAATATCATATTAATTATTAAAAATAAAACACATAAGTACCATTGGTTGGTTCTCTCCTGTGGCATCAAGAAATTTTTGTTCTTCCTCTGATGTATATTTTAAAGTTCGTTCTGATGACACAAACATATGTGTAATTAATACAAAATGGAAAACAGGTAGCATGAATTTTAGACCTTACATAGAAACTTTAAAATATTGATGATAATTCCAATTATCATTAAATGCCAATTGGCATTTAACATCCTAGTCAGAAGTTTCATATATGTTTAACCTTTGTCTGGCTAATTCTTGAAATTGGAAAGAAATGTGTCTTTTATGAAGAGCTTCAACACATTACTTAGAAAGTATAGTGTTCCATGCTCAAGAAATGAAGGCAACTTAAATGTAAATTAATATAAACATATAGCAACACACTTTTAAGAAACATATACACGTATAAAATCAAATGCAGTCATGCAGAATATATTTTCTACCTTAATGGAATGGTATCTCAAAACTAACTGGGCATTTTATCACCCAATTACTATTGCAAAACTTTCATTGAAAACATCATGTTTTTACAGCTGAAATGTTAGTTTCTATGAGTTTAATAATTTTTGATATTCCACTATACTTCTATTTCCTTCTATATCTTTGTTTATTTTCCTATGCATTAGCCTAGGGTTTGTTCAACTTTTAATCTGAATCTTTGTTATTTTAGTATTAAACTATATTAAATGTCTTTTTCTGATGAATTGGCAATCTTGAATATTGTATTTGTATAACAATTGTTACTGAATTGAAAAATTATTTGTCATGTGCCTTCTATGGGCTGGCCCTGGAGTTTAATGAGTGTAACACAAGATTTTGGGGTTTTCTTGATATTGGGTCATATATAACAGTTAATGAATGGCCAAGTCAGACTTAGAACAACAATTTCAAGTGCATGTCACACAGGAACAAGAGAGCAAGAGATGTGCCAACTGCAGATATATGTTGGTCTAATAACAGAGTGTGATAACCTCCTCAGCACTATGGCAGTGATGGATGAATGGGTAGATGAAGGAATGGCTGCATACAAAACAATGGACAGAAGTCAGGTTGTGGGGATCTCATAAGTCCTGTACACTTATATTGTATGTTATTGCTTGGGATGGATATAGCTTCTAAATGTGATAAGGATGCATATTTGTAGAACAAGTGTATAAATGGGTGGAAGTGATTTCCTAGAAGGAACGTTGCAATGTAGAGATCATGCATCCCTAAATCATGGACCATATCCTAAAATGTGATATGAATTCACAAGTACACAGAACACAAAATTTTTTTACTAAAATAATAAATGTGTTAGTACTGATCCCTGAAGAATCTAATCATCCTCAGTACTTTACTAATGGTAAGACAGAAGACGTGAAATGATATAAATGATGTGTTTAAGTCACTTGTATTTAAATTGTCAGTTTTCTAGTGACTGAACTCTCAAGGATGCTTGGTATTGCCTGATCTAAATTCTTTAACATACTAAGGTCATACATCCAATGCTTAGTGGTCAGCCCTTAATATACATGCACACACACACACACACAAGTACATCAGTAGTTTAGTTTGTGTGTGTGTGTGTGTGTGTGTGTGTGTGTGTGTGTGTATGTATGTGTTTATGCATGTAGCAATAATTAAAGAAGTCTTAAATTTGTGAGAGGATGTGAAAAGGAAGATCTAGAAGGAATAAAAGCAAGAGTGGAAATGAGGCAAACACAGTACTCATGTATTAAACTTTCAAAAGAAAATGTTTTCTTAAAGAAGTAATGTAGCTGATGTGTTTGCTTATAGGTAAAACCTATAATTAACATTTGTGAAACCCTGGGATTATCCCTAAAATTAATCTTAAAATATTTAAAAAGTATAAATATGAAGAGAAGACCAATAATGGGATTATATGTCCATTTAACTTAGCATATGGGGCTTCCAGTGACTATACTAGGAAATTTTGATTATTAAGTTACAGTAATTTGTAAGGTATGAAAAAAGGAAATTATGTGTCAGATTATATGGTGCCATTTGTAATTTGTTGCTGCAAACTTGAATGTATGACTGATTCTAGGTGAAGAAGTTGCTGACACATAAACTAAAATATAAAATAGATGTAGATAGCCAATATATCCAAAGGAATAAACAATTGAAATTATGTTTCTTGAAACACATAATCTACCCATGTAGTTCAGTATGGGCTTTAACTACTAAATTAACTACTGATGCTCCTCTAATTTCAAAAAGTGCAAAAAGCATCCTGATTTTCTTAACAAACCCCACCAAGGAGTCTGTCTCTATAGCTGGGACATGAATTTTCCTCAGAGATCTCACTGTGCTGTTACTCCTCTATCTGCCTGATGGTGACATTAAAAGATGGAAACAATCAGTAAAGATGCTCTTTCTTAAGACCCGGAGCCCTCCTGTATTTCCTGTGCCAACAAAAGCATTTGTATTATTGAGCCCAAATTTATGGATCAGCGAAATTACAATTTAGAATTATGTGAGCATTTCAAATAGTTTCCAGAGCTTTCTTCCAGAATAATTGGTGTTGAGGATTTACCTGAGTTTAATTTTCCTTCATCTTTCACTTCTAAGCACTTATATGGAAGGTGGTCACAAATTTCAATAGGTGTCTGGATGAATTGCAAAACAAATTATAAAAGTATTACATAGTTTACAAAATACAATGTATAACCCTGACCAAGAGTGTAAAAGTTGTTACCTTCAAGTTTGAATATTTCTTTGCAGTATCTGAAAAGACAGACAACCAATTATACCAAAATGAACATTAGCAACTAGACATAGTATGGAACTCAAAGAAAGGTGGTTACCTTTTTCAGTGGTACTATCACAACTTTGGGGAATTTTAGTTTTGCTGGTTGTGCTTTGGAATTCTGCTGTTGATTGAGAACAATGTGAGAAAATATATTGACTAAACATTAAAAACCAATTTAAGTACATTTACATGTATTTTTTCATACATTTTCCTGAGAAAACATATTGATCTCTTATAACACAAAGTGCATAATAGATTTTCAATATTAAGATAAGCTATGTATTATCTGAGGATTATTGGATATGAGTTAGCCAGGTGTCCTAAAAAGCAGTGTCCTGTTAATATAAGCACTTATAAGATATTATAATGTAAGATATTATAAAATATTCTTTTTCCCACCTGCATGTCTGTCTGCTACTCTCATGGCTATTCCTCCTGGTATTTCTAGTTTGAGTTTAGACCTTTAAAAAGAATCTTATTATATTCTGGTTTAGTAGACTAGTGGTTGTAGCTTCTTCTCTAAGATCCATATTCCCATTACAATGTTATACAGACAGAGCAGATTGTATTGATGAGTTTAGCAACATATATGCATACATATATGTGTACAACAACAACTTAAAAAAGAGGTCAGGTATTTGAAAGAGAGCATAGAAGTAAACATAAGAGAGTTTGGAAGGAGGAAAGGGAATGGTTCAATTAGGAAATTATATAATAATCACAAAAAATAAAAATAAAAATGCATTATATTAACTATGTGTTGAACAAAGTATATATAATAAATTTTCAATGATGAAATATGATTATCAAAAATTATGAACTGAATTTCCAGATTAATATATTTAGAACATGTTACAGTCTTTGCCTAGCAAGCACAGGACTCTTGTGTTTGGACCCAGGCTAAAAAGCCAAAGAAAAAAGAATAAACTCTTTCTTCCCAAGAATATATTATTTGTATGTATTATGTGAGTCCTCAAAGAATGTCCACTAAATCACTGCCATCTAAAATTTATCTCAAATGAAAATAAACATAAGATCTTGTGAGCTATTTGATTACAATTTGTAAAGTTATGTCACTGTGATTGATTTAGTAAAAATCTAAATGACCAATATCTAGGCAGAAGCTATAGCTGGACTTTTGGACAGAGAAAAGCAGCAAGACATACAGGAGAGAAAAAAAAGCCACTAACCACATTGCCACATGTAGATGAATAGAAATGTGTTTGTTGTTATAAGTGCTAGTGTGACAAGTCTTACCTATAGTCTGAGCTTTTATAATTATTATTAAGTCTCTCTGTCATCTTTTGTGAGCTGGTGGCCCAAAGAAAAATTTATCTATCTACCTAAGGCATCCAATGTCAAGCCATGTATACATATCTACATAAGGCCTGAGATAGCTAAGAAAAAATCTGGACAAGGAGATGAATGTGGCTTCCTAGTCCTGCAGTCTCTTCGGCTAGCTGGTGATCAACAGCATACAGAGATGCACCTACCAGCTGCCACCTGTGACTTGGAGCCAGCTGTCAGTGCCATCTGCCAGTACTATGTACCAACACCATGCACTAAACCTCATGGTCGATATGCTTCTATTCTTGTTTAAGGTGTCATACCTATGAAGCTTATTTAAAAGGGCAATGTAAAGTTATAGTCGTAAAAACTATGATAATAAAGAAAAACAGGTTAATTGTCATCTATAGTAATCAAACTTATAGAGATATGTTTTAGATAGATAGATGATCTTCAAACACTTCAAAGAGCTACAGAATATGGCATTAAAAATGTTTTAGTAACATAAGGCTTTTCATAACAGTGAGACATGTGTGTTCCTTGTAGTACCAATTTACTTCAAAAAAAGATGATGGCCATCAGAGAACATATATATGGAGTTTGCTTTCCTTGTGGCAAAATCTAGTTATTTGGCAAGAAATTGTTCTTACTTTTACTGTTGACAATATTCTATCCAAACTGGACAAACAGGACACAAACAAACAAAACAACAGCCAAGAAAGGATATGACAGTCCTTCCAAAATTGTTGCTTCACAGAAAAGTCTGTCAGATATTCTAAGCCCTTAGGCCTAAAATGGATGCCCCAGTGTTGCAGAATAATCTTGAGGGACTGTCCAGACAAGCAGCTTTTTCCGTTGTTTCATTTTTTTTCTTTTCTTTTCTTTTTTTATGGTAATTTTTTATTTTAATTTGAATAAAAGCTTGTTTTACATGTCAATCCAGTTCCCTCACCCTACTCTCCTCCCTTGCCTCACAACCCACATCCAATCCCCTTTCTGCTCCCCAGGGAGGGTGAGAACTCCCATGGGATGAGTTTTGGAAATCGCTGGCTCTGCACTTGCTCTTTACTAAGGTAATATTTTATCTGTCTGGGGACATTGATGGAGTTGAAGACTAGACAGTCATAATTAGTTTTCCTGAGATATCATAGATGATAAATTAGGTACACAGCATTAAACTTACCAAGATAAATAACAAAGTATTTTCTTCAAAATTGTCAGAAACAAATTTAATGGACATTATAAATGTAAATCTTACCTGGTAATTGTTCTGATTGTATGTAATTTTTACTAGGTTCAAGTTAAAACACTTTCTTTTTTATTTAGACAAAAAAGGGAGAAATGTTGCAAGATATTTGATTACACTGTGTAAAGACATATCACTGTGATTAGTTTAATAAAAAAAACTAAATGGCCAATAGGTAGGCAGGAGTTATAGCAAGGATTTCTGGAGAGACACAGAGAGAACACTGGGAAGAAGAAAGGCAGAGTCTCCAGCCAGGTGCATAGGAGGCAGGATAAGCAGTACAATGTAAAGGTAACTGAGTCACATTAAAGAATGTAGGTTAAAGAATATTTGTTAATTTAAGAACTAGGTAGGAATAAACCTAAGGTTAGGCCAAACTCCCATGATTAAATAATAAGTCTCCATGTCATTTTTTGTGAGCTGGAAGCCCAGAGCAAATGCCTGTTACAGTAAGAGGCTCAGATTAGTTATACTTGTTTACTTAAGTTTAGTGGTAATTATTTATGTTTATTTGATGCCTAGACACTATCACATGAATTGATTACTACAGCTTCCCATGTTCAGAAGTTCTTCTTCCTTCCAATAATGTAAATAGCAACAATGAGTTAACTCTGTTTTTCCAGTATTGAAAACAGTGTTTTCTAAATATTTAAAGTTATTTCTTTTATGAGCTTACAATATAATTACATCACTCCACCTTTTTCTTTTCTCCCTCAGAACCCTTCCATATACTTCTCATGTCTTCAAAATTCATGGGCTCCTTTTGCATCATTTTTGCACGTAGAAACACACACACACACACACACACACACACACACACACACTCATCTCTAAATACTACAACCTTTTCAGTCTGTATAAAGTTCACTTATATGCATGTTTTCAAGGCTGGGAATTTGTTTTAGAAAAATGAATTGTTCTCTTCCCAGAAGAATATTTCTCCAACTCTCAACCATTCCTTCCAAGTTGTTCTTTGAAGCAGGGACATTGTGGACCTTTTTCTGTCCACTTTAGCATGTCTAACATTGTTTTTACTCAGCTGTTGTTAGGTAGATAGGTTGATAAAATTTTATGTGCATAGATTCTGACAGTTCAAGGAAGCATAGTCTCATATCAATCTCCCTGATCCTCTGACTCTTATTAATTTTTCTGATGCCTCTCTGAGCCTTCGGGCAGGAGTTGTTTTATATCTAAATTGCTTTTTGTGGTTTGATTTTGTTTTTTGATGCAAACACATAATTAACTAACTTACGTTTCATGGAGATATTTCTTCATTTCCTTCACACTTCACTAGACAACTTTATTTATTCACTATAAAAATGTTATTCATTCCAAAATATTTTACTGATAATATTTCTTTGTGTTTCTATTCTTTATTGTGCCATAGGTTATTGTGATCACATTCCACCCCCTGTATGGAAGCAATGCCATAAGATTATACAGAAAAATTATGGAACCATAAAAAACTGGCTTGCCAAGATTCTAAAAAGGAGATAGAAATGTTATTTTATTTTTTAAATCTGCTTTGATATTTCTTTACAACTTTCCTTCTCTGGTAGCAAATGTTCTGACAACAATGGTCTTTTCCTTTAATCTTGTTTTCTCTTCAAATATCTTCTAAAATTGACCTATTAACCATTTAATGAATATTTAGCTAATCAGAAAGTGGAAGTCTAGCAGTGTTTACATCTCCTGCATTTTACAAACAAATAATCCAATAGATATGGAACCAAATGATAGGTGTGTAACAAGGTCTCCTCCAAAGTGTGATATATAAAACTTTTTAAAGATGTGATTAGTTTGGAATTTCCTTTAAAAATCTTTACCTAATTAAGTTTTTCCAAAACAAGAAAATTTCTATCCTACATGTCATCCAAACTGAGACATTAGAAGCAATCACACACTCTGTGGTGTACTTTATGAGTTACCTAATCACTCTATAACTAATGAAATGTTCATGCACAGTGCCTGATTACCATTTATTTGCTCCTTGAACTCACTCCTTTTCTTGCTTTCATGCCTCATCATTTTCCCTCCTTATTAGCATTCCATTGGTATTAGAATACATTACAATATGATTAACAACACAGATCCTTAGGTAACTCCACCAACTTTTGTGTTGCTGAAACTTGATAAACAAGTCATAGAAATTATTAGTGTTAAACACCTTTGTTATTATACATGTTATTTTGTTAGGATCATAACTTATTCCCAAATTTTAAACAAAGTCACATGACTTTCAAAAAATGTTATACTTACCTTTCATTTGTCCATCTACATTACGTCCTGGTCTTTCATTTGTTTTCCCATTAAAATGGCCATCACCTATTTGTGGACGATACTTAGAAACACAATGTTAAAATTAATATTAGCAATGGGCTGTAGAAATATTTTATAATTAATTTCTAAGAGTAACAAATTTCAAATTTTAAAAGAAATTACAGTAAAATATTAATCATGAAGGTAAAACTAGATAGACAAAATTTTAAATGCACATGTGGTAAGTGCTCTCTAGATCAATAATACCCTACACCATTATATTGGACATATCAAGTGATTCTAAAAGGATAGAGAAAACAGAAAGTCAACTAGCAGAGCTTCCTAAACATTTAAGTAAGAATCAACTCTGAATAACTAACTCTTCTGTGTTTTCTTTCAAAAGTAGAGTTTAAAGGAACACCCATTGTTTTAAATTTTTAAGTTCAATTGATTAAAATATAATATTTACCTTTAAATTATATTGAACAACAGAAAATTGTTTAAGAAACAAAACAGACACAAAAGATATGTTGTTGAGAATTCATACTGTGTAATCTCAAGAATAAAACACAAGAAAAAAACTCTTCTTATAGACAAATGAAGTTTTTAAACCACAATGTCAAGGCAGGATGGATGGTTCAGTGACTGAAAGCCATTCTCGGCCTTCCATATTATTCCATAAAAATCCCAGTGAATAACCTGGTGGCTTTTAACCCACTGTAAATGTAGTTCAAGAGTTCCAATAAATACTCTTAACTTTGTAGATGCTGCATGCACACAGCTGAACACATTTATATATAATATATATTAAAATTTTACTAGTAAAAAGATGTTAATGAAGAGATTGAAATTTTTATTTTGTTTGAATAAATAGGATGTCAATGTTTTTTATAATGAAAAAAGACCTTCTAAAGAGTATAGCAATGCTTAGTCGAAGAGAAGATACCTTTTTTTTTAATTAACTATTTACACTACACCAGGCAAGGCACATTTTTTGCCAACAAATATGAGAATAAAATGTGACTATATGATGCTTACTCTTCTCCTTAATTTTTGGTCATCTGAGGATGCAAAGAATAAAATGAGGAACACATGTGATAAACCTTGTCTTTGTTCAGATGGGTCTCAAGACACTGCTATGGCAGGTCTTACCCTTGAACACTCCCATTGCTCTGTCCTCTTAAGTGTCTTATCTGGATGTAGAATGGCATCATGCCATTACCACCCTCAGTATTGCCCATACTACAATCATCTGTGGTTTCATATCGATTGTTTGTGTAGATTTACGTTTGTATTGGGTTTTCTGTCTTATTCGTGTCACTTTGGACCTTATCTGGCATATTCAGTATCTTTTAAGCATACTGTTTATCTTAGTGAAAAATTTTCCATTAAAATATTTAAAGAGTATTTTCACAGCATACCAATACCAATTAAAAGTTTTAATTCTGAATTAATTCTACAAATAGAAATGTATTTACTATTGTGCATCCATATTGAACTGTCTTCACTAAATCCTGTCTTAGTATATTCTAGTATATATTGAAGAGACTATATTTCTGTTTTGCCTCATTCCAATGAAGGTTAGATTGTTGTTTTAATCACTTTTCTTTTGTGAAAGCTGGTGCTCAAATTGCTTTCTCCCTTTCCTTTCTTCATTCTGTGCTAGCAGTTCCTGAGCTGGTGCTGATGATGTTCATTCTAGTTCTACCCTACAGTCAGTCTTCTCTGAAAACATCCCCAATGACAGATCTATCATATACTACTAAGGGAATATAAAACCCTTTGGAGTTGACAATAGCAACAACCACAGCTGTTCAAGGCACTCAAACACCAAAAGGCCAATTGTGGAAGGAAGCCTGGCCCTGAGAGGCATTGACTTGATAATATGTAAGTATATATTTAAAGTAGTTGATAAGTATAGTTATTTAACCTGAACCAGGATAGCAAGATATTGTGGAAAGCATAATATTGTCACATTTACCCTGGGAGTAACTAACAACCACTTACTTGTACTTAAGGCCTGTGCAATAGTAGGAGATCCATGTCTGCTACAATAAACTTATCTAACAAGCTACAGCTGATGAGGCCATGGAACCTAAAGGACAACCTACAACTGCCACTTTCCTAAAGCAGCATAATCCCTCACTGCTTTCCATTGTTATACTTATACCCAGTGATAAATGCAGCACTCTCTCCCATCAAAGAAACTTTATTTTGTAGCACCCAGAGACTATTACAGAAAACTACAGCTGGTCAAAATGTAGAGAACTACTGTTCATTGTATGCTCTTCCACTATTCTACATTAAGCACTAAATGTCTAGATTTAATGCTTAAGGAACATCGCAGAAGATGAGGCAGAAAGATTGTAAGACTAGAAGACCAGGATATTTTCTGTGAGATATAGTGTCTTCTAAAAGAAAAATAAAAGAATGTAAAATAAAAAGAGGACAAGAAGTGGAGGGGGTTAAGGAAAAGGTGTTGGTCTGGGAGAAATTGAGAAAGAGAGTGGGGTGAATATGATCAAACTTTGTTGTATGAACTTTTCAAAGGATTAATAATAATTAATAAAATAAGAATAATAAGAATTACTTAATAATTAATGTTATATTAGCAAAAATAATAAGAAAATAAAATAAGTTTGAATAAGATAACATATATATTTTCTTATTATGTGTGCTATGCAATTAAAAATTAGCAGTATTGAACTAAACAATTGAAATATTTTCATACCAGTGGCTGTTTGTCTTCATTGCCAAGTGACAGAGTTTCCTCCAGAGATTCAATTTCCAAATCTGATTCTGTGGCAAATATATATATCACAAATGTATTAAAAAGAAATAGTATTTTTTTTCAATCAATTTCAATTTCTGTCAGATTTTTAAAAACCCACATTGGAAGACCTACAGTACTAATTTATTTTAATTTAGATGGACAGAATCTTGCTCTACTAATTGGCTAGTCAATAACTCCTGAGACAAATTAATCTCTAGCTGGACATTCCCAGGTATATGAGATTACAGGAGTGTCTATGACTCTCAGGTGACCCAAAGCAGTTTGAAAACTGATGGATCTTAGAAGTGTCATAAGTATAGACATCCTTAGATACACAGATGACACATGGTCATGAAAAATAATTAGAAACATTGATGCCAAACCTCACATAAAATCGTTATTATGTAATTTGTTCCTTCTGAAGAAGTTACATGACAACATTTTCCTTTCCTTTACTTTTATTTCCTGACACTATCAATATTGGATGGGAAAATAAACTTTAATAATGGAAAGAGTGCAAGCATTTCAAACATTTTATTTAAAATACCTTTTATAATTTTATAAATTTTATTTAAATTAAAAACTATCTTATTTTGCATATCAATCACAGTTCCTCTCCGTCCCATCCTCCCATGTCCACATCCATTTCCCCCCCTTTCCAGCATTGCATCCCCCATCCTTCCAGGAGGGATCATCAAAATCTGTCAAGTAGTTTGGGGTAGAAATTTACCTATTTTGAAGTGATGTGAGTTCACCATTTTTCCAGCTTTATTGAGAATGGGCATTTTCCCCTCAATGGAAGACTGTGTTGATTTAAAAGCAGGATATTTAAATTTTGTATACTTCAGGCAATATATAACAGAAAATTAAAGGCAAAATACATAAATAATTACCTTCATGTTAGGAAACATCCAAACTTGACCTAAAAAGCAAAAAGGAATAATAACATAAGATGTAAACAGAATGGCAATCATATTTTCATAGTAAGTTCTGATGAAATTGAATACTTGTTTGTAACTTTGAAAATCATAAATTTTTACTAAAATTAACAGTTTGTACACTAAAGAATTGAATTCTTTAATGTCTATCATTAAATATACTTGGCATGTCATATTACTATAAATAATTTTCATGAAATGAATTGCAAGTTCTAAATACAAAGTAAAATAAGTCAGAAAATAAATGTCATATGACTTCTCTCATATGTTAATGGTTGTACATATTTATAATTAACAGGAAAGCATAGGCAAGACTATAGCTGGGAGATATGAAGCAATAGGAAGAATAAGGCAGAATTTGAGAGTTAAAAATAGAATTATATTTATGTATGATTAAACCCATTATTCTGTAATTTACTTAAAAACTTCTAAATATTGAAAGAAAGTTCCTGCATTGAATTTTATCTCCCATTAAATACCAATGCCCTTTCTAATACATTGATGATTCCTGGCAGTTATAGAAAGAAAGTAAGTGGATGTCATCACCCCAATCTTAGCATTTCTCCACCTACCACTAAGACTAGAATCTGCTATGGTTAGTTTTCATTTGGATACAAAAATGCTGAGTTCCACACATCTACGTATTCTTCAGATTTCTCTTGTTTATTTCTTTTTTTAGTTTACCTCACAATTGCAGGCTAGAGTCCGTAATCATGGTAAAATAAAGAGGACAGGAACTCAAAGTTGCTAATTTTTATCACATCACAGTCCAAAGCAGAAAAGTGTATTAGCACATGGATGCCTAATGTCCAGCTCACCCTATCCACTATGATATAGTCCAGCACTCAAGGTTAGTAAGTGTTGTCACCCAGAATCACCTACCTAAGTTGGGTTTTGTTTCATTTTGTTTTGTTTTGTTTTTTTATATACTCCTACTGCTAAACAGTACCTCCTGCCTTTAAAACTAATTCAAAACTAATTTCACGATTTTAAAAAATTCTACTTAGTGGACTATTATCACCATGGATATCCTCCCATTTAGCAATATTACCATAGAATTGTTACTTCTGCCTCTTCCTCTTGTTGGTACCAACAAGCTTGCTGTAAGAATGCTCTTAAAGAAAAATGATACCAAGCTATGACTGTCTTCCAAAAGGCTTTTATCTATATGTCTCTAAAAAGAAGCATGATATGGACAAAGAGGCAGTCTCTAAGGCATTGTTATTACTTGAGAATTTATTGTAATTATAAAGGATCTGACATCCTGAAGCTTTATTTTTTAATTCTTTCCTCAAATATCATACAAATTGGGTGCTTTATTTCTCAACATGAAACTTTGATTATGCTTAGTCTTCACGTGGACATTTACTGACTTGGGAAAATACTTGAAACCATCAATAACTTCAATATATCACTTAGATCAAGCAGAGTGTAATTTTAAAGGCATTATGTATGTATGTATGTATGTATGTATGTATGTGTATATATATATACATATATATACATATATATAATCTTAAGGATTCATATAAAATATTTCACTAGAAATGATTAAGCACAATTTCAAAACAAAATTAAGTGATAGATGGAATCAAATATAGTCTTGATTAAACTGTTCACTACCTTATAAGAGTGTCATTTCCAATACCTATTGTGCATTTTCTCTATGCAGTTATTGTCAACTTTCTATAGCTCAATGAATGTTACCATAACAATCCCAAGAAGAAATATCAGAGAACCCTTTAGAAAAATTGTTTAGTGTACCTTTATTTTGCATTACTGGAAAACCAGACTTTTTGTTTTCTGGTATTAAAGTGAGAATTAAAGTGTACTATCTGACATCATTCAGTTATTCGTTCTGTGTGTGTATATTTGTGACAAATAGACCAAATATATCTGCTTCTGTCTTTCTACAAAAAGGGAACATTAGCAGATAGGAAAAGCAATTTTTACATGGGATCAGAGACTGAAACTTCTGTCTTTTTTTTGTATGTGAACATTTATCAGCAACAAAAAATTATCAGAAAAATGTAAATTGAAAATTCAGTACAATATAACAGGAACACTGTAAATATGAAACCAATCAACATGAATAATAATTTAATTTTGATATCCAAGAGTGAATTCTAGTGTCAATGTTTAGATACCTCTTGTTCCAAGGACATTCACTAAACAATCACATTATCTAAATTATACCATCTCAAGTTAAAAACTTATGCTACTTATTCAAATTATTCCCACCTGTCTGCCTAAGGTCAGTGCAAATTAATTATCTCTTTGGTGCTTGAAATTATCAAGAGAATTGATTGACTGCAGTTCCTCTTTCTTGCAAAAGCCTATGAAGAAGTGAGGATCTAATCTTTGTTTTTACTGGTCACTTACAGAGCCACCCAAAGTAAATTCTCTGAGTCCTTCAAGCTTTCTAGTAAACATCTCTTTTCTAATTATATTAAATATACACTGTTCATAAAAAAGCCTTTTTTCTTTCTGTTTTCATCATTTTACTTCACTCTTCCTTATTTAGCATCAGTATTTAAGGATATAAAGTTAAAATTGTCATACCATACACACACACACACACACACACACACACACATATACACACAAACACACACATGATTTCATTTATCTGATAACACATTCACCTTTGCCTAATGAAGTAGTTAATTCCTTCTATAGTTATAAGGAATTTTGTTGTACCTCTTAAAAAATTTAGATAATAAATTCGATCTTTATATTCATCCAATGTTATATTGCCACATGATACTTTAATGCTTAAGTTAATTTGATGCTTAATTAAATTTAATGCTTAGTTTAAGAGCAATTAGAAGATTCCCCTACCTTTTATCCACAACTGCCTCATACCCATGCATTCACCCCTATGGCACAGTTTTTCTAATTCTCCACCTCACCTTCATTATTCTCCTTATATTTTAGCATCCCATGATATTAAAATAGATTGCATCATGACAAAGCAATCCCATTTTTAAACCTATCAATCTGACACTAAGCAAGTTTTTCAAATTAAACATATATCTTAATGCATATTAAATGAACATTACTCTTTGGTTAGTACTGCTCCTTAATCACTTGTTTTAAATCATTGTCCTATTTTAAGAGTTTTGTTTTGTTTGTTTGTTTATAACATTTCATTCCTACCTGTGTTTTGTCTACTTGTATCTTTTTGACTCCATTCATCTGTTGTCCCAGAAAAATCACCATCATTACTCTGGAAGATGATCAGAGGTGACTGTTAAAACTGGCAACAATTGGAATTTCACAAATGTCTTTTGATTTTTACAAGATATTTAAAATTCCAATTTCAAAAGCATTTAGAGTGGAAAATTAAGAAGAAATGTACTGAAGGAGAAAACATTTAAAAAAGAATTTGTTATGACTTTCTGGATCCATACACTTTTTGCAGTCATAAGGCCACTGACTTTGGAATCTGGTCTTGGATGGCAAGAGGAATCCTCTAATATGTGCTCTATAGCTCTCCGGAATGTCTCAGTAAGGAATGAATACTAAATGTTTGCATTATAGCAAAAGTGTTTTCAATAAATTTAATTTCACAAATGATACAGCATTTAACATTCTCATGTCATTCAATGTCAGAAATTGTCTGAGGCAGAGTAGCATAGGTAGTGTGTTGAGAGGATTTACACTCCTTAATACAAAACAGAAAGGTTAGTACGTGACATAAACAAGTATTTGAAACTTCTAAACTTGTCTTGTATAAAATGCTTACACATAGCAAGACTAAAAGGATGGCTGAAATGTTGCATGTGTTCCTTTACAGAGTGTTCAAATAAATAGGAATGAAATATGATGTGTAGGTATGCAAATCTTTTGTGATGAAGAAAGATATTCCATTTCATAGGAAGTCTTAGTAAGAAGAGAATCCTATACACTTTTCCTCATCAAAAAATTAAAAATATGGTAAGCACTTATTGGCATATTGGATATATATTAAAATGAAAGCATGCACTTTGACTATATGGTGGATATTCCTCCCCCCCCCACTTGCTGGTCATCTTAGACTACATACTTAGGGGGGGAACACCTTTGATCTATTGATGTCTCTGTATAGATATCCCTCTGAAATAGTCATATGGATAACACAATGTCGTCCTCACTCTGCTGCTCTGTTCCATCCTCAAAATTATTTCAAAAAATACATAACTCAGTGTTCACAAACTCCTTCAATATTAGCTACATTAAAATTCCTTGAATTAATTGGTACAGGAGACTTCTTCCTGAACATAACACCAGTAGCACAAACACTGAGATAGACAATTAATAAATGAGATCTCAAACTGAGAAGCTTCTGTAAGGCAAAAGGCATGGTTGACAAGACCAAATGGCAGCCCACAGTCTGAGAAAAGATCTTCAATTATCCCACATCTGACAAAGCCTGATCTCCAAAATATAAAAAGAACACAGGAAACTAGTCAACAAAACACCAAATGAACCTATTAAAAAGTGGGGTACAGAACTGAAGAGAGAATTATCAATAAAATACCAAAATGGCTAAAAGACACTTAAGAAAGTGCTCAACATCCTTAGCCATCAGAGAAATGCAAATCAAAAGAACTCTGTGATACCATCTTACTCATGTCAGAATGGCTAAAATTAGAAGCACCAATGACAGCTTATGCTGGAGAGGATGTGGAGAAAGGGGAACTCTACTGCTAGTGGAAGTTCAAACTTTTACAGCCATTTTGAAACACAGGAAAATGGAAATCAGTCTACCACAGGGCCTGGAAATCTCACTCGTAGGCATATACCCAAAAGATCCACAACCATGCAACAAAGGCGTCTGTTCAACTATGTTCATAGCAGCATTATTTGTAATAGCAAGAACCTAGAAGCAACCTAGATGCTCCTTAACTGAAGAATGGATAGAGAAGATATGGCACATTAACACAATGGAATAATACTCAGTGGGAAAAAAATCAATGGAATCTTGAAATTTGCAGGCAAATGGATGGAAGTAGAAGAAACCATTTCAAGTGAGGTAACCCAGTCACAAAAAGAGGAACATGGCATGTACTCACTCATATATGGATTTTAGACATAAGGCAAAAGATCACTAGCCCATAATTTACACCACTAGAGAAAGTAGGATACAATAGTATACAAGGATACAAGGAGAATTCTTTTTTTTTTTTTTTTTTTTTTTTTTTTTTTTTTTTGCTTTTGTCTCCCTGGTCCCACATGTTCTCCTCTCCTCCCCTTCTTTTTCTCCTAACTCCCTCTCCACTCACTGACCCCCACTCCCAATATGCTCAGATCTTGTTCATTTTCCCTTCTATAAAGGACATGGTATGAATCTCTTAGAATTCTCCTTGTATCCTAGACTGAGGAAAGGAAAGGGAGAAGCAGTGGCAATCCCTGGGCTGGTCCCCACATGTTCACTATGGTTCTATACTACAAAGTCAATCCTCCCCCAAAACACCCATTCCAAAAAATTCAAACATAAATATTCAAAGGGGATTCCAAATCCTGTATTTGACAGCTACTAAGGCCATTCAAACATTAAAAACCTTACTGTGGGAAGGAGAATAACCATGAAAGACATTGAGAACCATCTTATAACCCCATTCTCCCTCTCAATGGAGAAAATGAAGAAACTATAGATGACAAGAAATAAATAAAACTTAACACTTATGTTCATAATATGTTACCACAAACATGAAGTGAATGAGAAGAGTAGTCCTCTAGAATGAACCAAATACAGATGCCTTGTTCACAATTACAGCTGTTTAACCATTATGTGATCACATATTTTCATTTTATAAGTATCATATAGAGGAAATGGCAGATTGTCTTTGGATTATCACAATCTAAAGATAATATTTGACTATGTACTAATTTATGTTTTAAGAATATTCTAAGTTTAAACATTAAAGGTTAAGATTGGGTAACATAAAATGCAATTATTATCTCACCATAGTATGTAACTAAATAAAAGTAAACAGTAGTAAACAAAAAGAAACGAAATGTCTTCATACCAATGACTGTTTATCTTCATTTTCATCTGAAAGTGTTTCTTCTAGTGATTCAACTTCTAAGTCTGATTCTGTAGGTAAATGTTTTTATTTAGTTAACTTGTGAAAAACTATTATGTTTTAAATATGACTATTTTATAATAATATATAGGTATACACAATTGCTAATGATGTTTTAAATTAAAAATTTCAACTAAGTATAATATTGAGCAGAATATTTATAACTCACCCTTTCTATCTAAATGAACAAACATACCAAAAAACATATCACACAAAAGTCATTGTAGGGTAACTTTTATTCAAATCACTACATTTTAAACAATCCTTTAATTATTATTTTGTATAAAAATACCTGATAATTGAACAAAGTTTTCTCTGATACAACTGATTCTCATATTTGAAAGGTTTACATCTACTGTCTTGTAAGTTTCACCATTTGTAATTTTTAATTTATTTATTCTTTAAAATTTCATTTTACATTCCAACCACAATTTTCCCTCCCACCCCTCCTCCTACCCGCCATGCCTTCCCCAGTCCACCCCAATCCACTCCTCCCAACAGGTAAGGGCTCCCATAAGAATACAAGAAAGTCTGCAAAGTCTACTCACCTTAAGATTCCACTTATTGAAAACATCTAGCATAAGTAAAACCATAAATATAGCAAAAGTCATTTGGCAAGAGGCAAGAGTGAGAGTGACTGCTCAGTAAGGGTGGGGTTTTCTTAAAAGGTGATGAAAGTGCTCTTAGACTAGGTAGCTACTGATGATTGTACAACATTCTTGATGCAAATGGCAATGAATTACAGTTAAAGTGGTACATTTCATGTTATGTGGCTTTTACTTGAGTTTTACCTGAAACTCTAATCAAATATTAGTTGCTGTCAATGTGTCAGGCAAATTGATTAAGATATCATTGCTCTCACTGGGCTTTGAAGTTCTCCAGAAACTGACACCCTAAATAATGCAGAGTACTGGGGTGCTCACTGTTATTCATACAGCTGCCAGGGGAACTTGCATCTTGGGTGATAGTGTGATAATGACATCACAGCCTTCCAAAGGAGGCAACTGAGCAAGATTCTAGGAGGATAGATTGATGAAGCAGTTAATTCTGCATACTCATAGAGCTCCTTTTGTGGGGCAGGCTCTGGGCTAGTCAAGAACTCAGTGATGGTCAGGAACGGAGGCCATTCTTCATAAAACTTCCATAGTTAACCAAATTATCAACTACCCATACACTGAGGTGAATTCTATGAAGAAAGGCTTATACTATACTGTGAAAGTGTAAAAATAAATAGCCTGTCAGTTTGGGTTGGGAGACTCCTCCTTGCTGGTTAGCTCTCATGGTGACCACGGATGATAATGAGTCTTCCAGGGAGAACTGTCAAATGCAGTATTATCATATATACATAAAATTTATTACTTTGTTTCATTTTGAATTCCAACCACAGTTCTCCTTCCCACCTCTCTACCTGGCACTCCCTTGCCTCCCCTCAGCTTTATCCACCACACCCATGAGGAGGAGTGGACTGGGGAAAGTTTTACCTTTTAAAACCCACTCCAATATAGAAAGATTTTCTTGATATCGCTCTCTCTCCCTAAGTAAACAAGCAAATTTTTTCTGTCATATGCCTTACTACTCCATTGACTTTTAATCCTCCCTTGCATTATATCATCTTTACATATTTCTACCTCTTACTTCTGTACTAGAAAGGTTTTTTTTTTCACATTATCTTTTTTGCAATCAGTTTTTTCTATATTATTTGTAGTAGAATCAAAATTATTTGACATTACATGGCAAAGAGTAAGTGAAACATGTTAGTGGTGGCTTGCAATAATTAATAATCTGATTTTTCCAATTCCATGTTGAGTTTAGATAAAAATAAGAGCAGAAATGATGAGTGTAGGATATATGAGAGTCAAGAAAGGCAGAGACTGTGTAAATGACAGTGTGGTTTTATCAGGGGATGTCATGAGCAGCGTACTAACAGGTTTAGAAGCAGCATCTTTTCTGTTAACTGATAGTCATTTACCCCTGACAAATATCAATCTCAGGCTGTAGACCCCCCAGGTATGTGATTATAGAAGCTACTACAGCTCCTGGGCCACCCAAAGCAGTTGTAATACTAGTAGATCTTAGCAGTGTTGTAAGTAACTTCACAATTCTTAAGTTCAAAAAGGACATGCAGAAGTTTGAGGTACTGAAACAGTAGGTAGAAACATTGACATGGAACCTCTCATTTTAAAATTCTTATATTGATCTTTTGTAGAAGTTATGTTTCACCATTGGCCTTATCACTATTTACATAAAACGATACAATCAACACTACAGAGAAAACACATTTAAATTTAAGACAAATGCAAATATTTCAAGCATTTTAATGGACATTTATTCAGAATGATTTGTACATATCATTTACCTATTATGAAGTGATGTGAATCTGCTGTCTTTCCTGCTTCATTTAGAATGGGCACATTCCCTTCAGTGGAATACTGGGTTGATTTAAAAAGATGATATAAAGATTTTATATACTTCAGACAGCACATAATTAACAATTACAGGAATAATTACCTTCAAGGTAGGATGCATCCAAACTTGAGCTTAAAAGCAAATGAGAATATAATCAATGTTTCATAAACAGATCATCACTCATATCTGTACTTAATTAAGGTGAAAATAAATTCTCATTTGTAACCTTTAGTTTGGAATATTTGGAGATGATTTTTCTATTCTAGACAACCACATGATAGAAATATAGTAATGGAAACATACTCTTAAAATTAATACAATATTTTCTAAAACTCATAATTTGTGCATTAAAGTATGCCTTTAATGTTGATTGTTAATCAAGCGAGACCAGTTTGTTACATTGTATGACTCTGAAGAAATTTTTCTTCTAATTTATTATTTTAATGTCGATCCCAGTTCCCTTTCTCTCCCTCCCTCCCTCCCTTCCTCCCTCCCTCCCTCCCTTACCTTTACACTCTCTGCCCTCTCACATGCACCCTAACCAACCTCCCCTCCGATCCCCCCCAATTCCATATGTAGGGCAATGCCATCCAGTTGGGGTCATGGAGATCTGACAGGTCATGTGAAGTAGCGACTAGGACTTCTCTCCTTTCTCTAGGTTAAGGCAGTTATCCCTCCATGGAGGATGTGTTCACAAGGACCTTTTGTGCACCAGGGATCCATCCTGCCTTCACTGTCTGAGGTCCCTTAGACTGCTCAGTCCTTCTGGTTGAGACCCATATTCAGGGGGGCCTGAGTCAGTCCCATGCTGCTTTCCTAGCTATCAGTCTGGGGAGCCGTTTGCTCCTCTTTGTTCAGGTCAGCTGTCTCTATGTATTTCTGCAGCCTGGTCTTGTGTTCTCCATCTGCATCTGGGTTCTATTTCGACTCCATGTTTAGGCATGAGTGTTTGCTTCTGTTTCCAACAGGTATTAAATGAGGGCTCCATGGATAAGTTAGTTGTTGATCTCACTCTCCAGGAAGGGCATTTATGGTAGCCTTTCCACGGTTGTTCATATTGTTAGTTGGCGGCAGTCTTGTAGGTCTCTAGACCTTTCTTTGGGCCAATTTTCTTTTCAAACCAATATTGGCTCCCTCTTTTGTGTTCTCTCTCTCTCTCTCTCTCTCTCTCTCTCTCTCTCTCTCTCTCTCTCTCCCTTTTCTCTCATCTGTCTTCTATTCCTACCTGGACTCAATCTAGGAAGACTGAGGAAATTTTTTAACAATATTTTATTTAAATTTTAAACAACCTTGTTTTACATATCAATCCTAGTTCCTGCACCCTCCCAACTTCCCCTATTGCACCCATCCCCCTTCTGCCCCTTCTACCTCCCCCCGGGGAAGTTGAGGCATTCCATGGAAAGTCTTACTCTGAAGAAATTTGTAATATGAATAGCAAATTCTAAATATTAGAAAAATAAATTCACAGAAAAAATGCCATGGTCATCAAGTTTTATAAGAGACATGAAGTCAGAGATAATAGTATGGCAGAAAGGGGGATTGGATAGGGGATTGGTGGGGGCAGACGAGGAGGGGAGGGAAAGGGAACCGGAGTTGACATGTAAAAGAAGATTGTTTCTAATTAACTTAAAAAATAAAAAAGAAACAAAATAAACTTCAGATATTCATGAGTGCCATACAATTTGAATTCATTCATAGGCATATTTTGTATCTTTACTACACAGGAAACTGTCACATAAATGTAATCAAACCAAATGCCTATTCTCAAAGAAACCATTTGTTTCAGGGTTTCACAGAGCTGAGGGCACATGTTCTGTCATTTCCAAGACTAGACAGGAAATTCTAACAAATATAGGTATTTTCAATAGGAAATTTTAAGTTACAGATGTAATCTATAAGTGAATTAAAACTCAAAACTTTTTTAAAACCTGTTGATTGACTTCATTTACTCTCTGTTTTCTCTGTAGATCGTAGCCTTTACCCTCTTCTTCATCACTCTCCTTAATTCCTAACAATCTTCAGGTGTGAATGACCTCACTTGCCACTCATACATCTAGTGCTACCCACAATTAAAATTACTTTCTTCAAAGTAAAAAAAAAAAAAAAGTTTAGCCCTTTAATATATTGTATAATTAGTGACAGGAAAATAATTTCTATCCTGTCATTTAATTCTACTTCAATTTTTATTATTTGTGTTAGTGTATATGTTGTGTGTGCATGGTGTGTGCACATGTGTCTGTGCAGGTGCATACCTATATATGCTCAAACAGAGCCAGAATAAGACAATAGATGGCCTTTCCTAACATTATTCACCTTATCCTCATGAGACAAGATCTGTCACTGAATTTGAAGGTAGGCATGTAGTCAGAATATCTCAGTGATCCTCCTGACACTGTCCGCGAAATGCTGAGTTACAGGACCACACTTTTTTATGTGAGTCTAGATATTTAACTCAAGTCTTAATACATTCATAAAAATAGTACCTTTTTCTTAACCAAAGACTCAATTCTCCAGTCTCTGTCTTTCTGAATCATATGTTATTGTCACACAGAAACGCAGATGTCTGTATACATATGCCTTTATGGATAAACAAAACCTGCACAGTCTGTTTAATTTTACTCTGTTCTGTTTCAAGTATATATTTCTTCAGATGACTTTGTGTATTAAAATGTTCCAACTTTCCCTTGACTGAATCCTGAATCATTACCTCTTTGGCCTGCAACCCTAGATAAATGACCAATCAGAGTAATATTTACTAAATGATTCATAAAATAGTGTTCATTTTTACACATGTACATGGATGTCTATTATTGTGGTTATGTGTTCTTCAGTTTACAGATCTTACAGTATCTTCATCTGCTAATGTGAATTTTTCAGAAGTGAAATATGATTATTAAAAATATAAACTGAAAACAATGTCAGCCATGGTGGTACATACCATTAATCTCAGCATTGGGGATGGAGAGGCAGGCAAATGCTTATGAGTTCAAGACAAATCTGGGACTACACAGCAAATTATAGGACAGCCAGAGCTATACGAAAAACTGTTTGAAAATCCAATTTAAGCTGATTTTTTTATTTTAATATATCAGGAAGTTGTAATGTATGAAATCAATGCTATATTTATTACAAGTCACATTTGGTATTCAGAGATGGATTCTAGTGTCTTATATTACTGTTGGTACATTGTTTGGGTGTATCATGTTAGTCCTCCAACCACACTCAAAAAACAACCAACTTACTGGCTCAAGTTAAAACTGATATGTTCCTTAGTCTACCCATCTGCTTTATAGCACAAATACTAAAATCCCAGAGACAGATATATGGGTTCAAGAGAAGATCACAAAAGAATAGCCATCCAGTCGCTCTTACCTCTACCAGGCTGAAATGGAGATATTGTCTTCCCTGTGACTGAAAACATAATCTCTCATGAGACCCTTTGCTTCTTCCTTATATACCTTCTTAGTGCTGGAGCTAAACGTGTGAGCTTTGTTATTCTTTTAAACTGATTCACTTTCATGTAGCTCAGGGTCTTCTTAGATTCACAGAGATCCATCTGCCTCTGTCTCCTGAGTCCTGGGTTTGAAGGTGTGCGCCACCACTGCCCAGTTTCTATGGCTGTGGCATCTGATCCCCCAGGCAAACTTTATTAGATCATAAACAATAAATCACCCCTGCTTAAAATCATATATATATATATATGTGTGTGTGTGTGTGTGTGTGTGTGTGTGTGTGTGTGTGTGTGTGTGTATTCTTTGATGCTTGAAATTATTAAGAGAATTTATTGGCTACAGTTTACCTAATTATACCAATTAGAAGGCACAGACTATGACTAGTTTCAATTTAGCAGTACTCTGCAATCACCTAAATGTTAAAACCTGGACGCAAACAGATATGAAAGCCTTAGTCCTTGTTTTAAGTTAATATCCCATCACAAGAGTTGTTTTTTTATAGCATTTCTTTATTCCTACCTTTAATATTTCTTCTTTCATATTTTTTCTCAGATAAAAGGCCCTCACCACTCTATGGAAAATCATGAGAGACACTGGTTAAAATGTTATCAGTCATGAGTGTCCTAGATATTGTTCATTTTATAAGATACCTGAATTTCAACATGCAAAAACAATTAGACTGGATTATTACAATGAAGGGGACAAGTTTTACTTATCATCTCAAAACCATTGATTACATAACTTGAGCATTGAAGACCAAAAGAAATATGTATATCTACAATATAGCTGTTCTAAATAGGACTGTCCAATAGTAATTCTGTAATTCATGTTTATACACATTTAATTTCATTCATAGAATACAGCACTTAGCATTTACACAACATCCAATGACAGAAATAATGTGTGCTTTCTAGTCCTGGTGGTGTATGCCTTTATTCCAAGCACTAGGGGCGGGGGCAAAGGCAGGTGGACATGGGAATTTGAGGATAGCCTGGTCTTTAGAATGATTTCTAGGACATCCAGAGATAAATAGAGAAATCTGTATCATAAAACAAAAACTAACAAAAAAGACAGACAGAAAGGAGGGATGGAGGAAGGGAAGGAGGGAAAGAAAGGAAGGAAGGAAGGGAGAGAGAGAGAGAGAGAGAGAGAGAGAGAGAGAGAGAGCACACTGGGGCTCAGCTTGCTTTCTCCTCCTTTCCTCAATCTGTGGTGACAACCACATGATGTTGTCTCTAGTTCTACATTACATAGTCAATCATCCAAAGAACACACTCATACAAGTCAAACACTATTCCTGTGGGATTATGAATCTGCTAGATTTATCCAAATGGGACTCCAAATCTATAGGAGTTGAAAATAAAGATGAATAATTGAAGCTACTGGGGAGGTTTTATAACCAAGAGCCTTATAGTAGAAGGAAGAAGGTTCATAAAACACACTGAGGTTGATTAGGCTACTCTATTCTTTCCCTCAATTAGAGAGATTGAAGATACTATAGAGAGCAAAAAATAAAATGAATTTTTAGCTTTAAAGTAGTGTGGGTTTTAATAATTTTACGTTTTATAATTGGTTAAGTTGTTTCAAGCATTGGCAACTAAGTTTGGAACAGGTAACAAAAAATGTAATTCTTATTGCCAATCATATGTAATTAAACAAAAGCAAGCAGCATTGAACAAAAGAACTGAAATGTCTTCCTACCAGTGGCTGAATATTTTCACTGTCATCTGAGATACTTTCTTCCTGTGATTCAGTGGTAAATATATCTGATTCTGTTGGCAAATATCTTTAGTTAACCACGATGATATCATACATCAATTGTCTTTAAAAACAACATACATATTTTATAAACCAGTAAAAATAATGTAGTTTTCAAAGAATTATACCAATTAAGTGTAATACTGAGCTGGATATTTGTGTTCCCTAAGTTATTTCTTTCTTTTTCTTTTTTTTTTTTTTTTTCATATTTTACATACCGATCCCAGTTTCCTCTCCATCCCTCCCTCCCTCTTTCCTCTCTCCCATGCCCCTGACCACCTTCCCATCCCATCCCCCCCCACTCCACAGGGTGGGTGGTGCCTTCCAGGAGGGGGTCAACAAAATCTGCATGTCATTTGGAGTAGGGACTAGGCCCTCCCTCCTGCCTCTTCCCTACATTATTTCTAAACAATCACTATTCACCTACATAGGCAATAGATGGCGCCTTGTTAAAAAAAATATTCACATTCAATGTTTCTCCTTATTCCCAAACTAGCAGCAATATTTCAAATCACCCATGCATAGACTGGCCATTCTCTTTGTTTGATATCCGAATTATTAGTACTTGGATGAACTGCGGTAAGATTGGGCATAGTGGGAATACCTTAGGGTTGCTTGTACTGAATATATATCTGATTTGACAATAAAGTGGTAACTTCAGGCAGATAAAGGACAGAAAATTACAAGTACATTATGTCAGTAGTGAGAAAATAAAATGTTTCTTTTAATGATATTTGGATTTACCTAAAACTATGTTATTTTATCAGGAAAATCACTGTTAGTTTAATATTACCAGAGGTCAGATGACACACAAGAACTGCACATCCAACTAGTCAAAATCCTTACATTGATGGAGAACTCATCCATGAGACTTGCGGGAGGAGAAAAGGAAATGAGGACATTGTGCCATTTCAAGTATGCTGAGATATATTTCCACAGACACTGACACTGCAAGATTTACCTTCATTCATTGATGCCTCCTGGTTTGTTGCTGATTCTTTATATGCAACAGCATTTGCCTTTTTAGCCATAGGCTGTGTGACATGAAAATGTAAATGAGCAAATTCTTTTTTTCATACATTATGAAATTGATGATATATATGTGCTTGTTATTACCTTTGATGGATGTTTTTCAGAGGAGTCTAAAATATCAAAGAGACACACTCAGTTATTTTTCACCCCAGTATTTACCACACAAGCAGAGTCCATGTAGACCAAAGGCTCATAGGTACTTTGGAAATAGAAATTTAAAATTTGCCAAATTTTGTTTTTGTTTGTTCTATTTCTGTTCAGTTAGAAGAGAAATATGCTTGGGATCCAGTTGTAAAACTAAGATCATAAAATTAGAATTAAAATTTGTAAAAGAAGACCCATATCAGAGTTCAACTATTAAAGCTGATAGTAAAAAACAATAATACCTCGGCATTTATCTTTACCAAAATAATACAGAATGATTGAATTGACAAGGCTACAAGGACTTATCAAAGCTTATAAATTAGGTAACACAGAAATGTTTTAGTAGGTATATGAACCTAAATTCAACTGAATGCAAATGAACTTTTGAAATATGACTGTCAATGTTTAAAATGACTTATCATTGAAAAATTATGAAGGCTTTACTAGCTACATGTGAAACAATGAAACCATTTACTTCCAGGTACAATTTTAGCAATAAATGAGTTAAACATATCTGTTATTACAAAACTGCATTATTGTATCATGTGAGCAATAGAGGATTTTCACACAGCAATTCATTGGTAAATTAGCTGTAATTTCAGACAGAGGAAACAGGGCTGAATTTAAATTCATATTACTGTACATTCTATCTACTGGTTTATTTCTGCCATGAACTATCATTATTGCCTTATAAACTTTACTTATTATACTATCTCTCTTTGATTCTTCCTTGATTGCTATTTTCATGCTCCCCAGTAAAAGCAAATGTATTCTTTCTCTTGATGCTATCACATCTTCACTAATAATCCAAAATCCCTCTCTATATTTATCTAAAAAATAAGAGATTATTGCTACAGCCTGAGAAAATATTGCAAATGCAAAGTTTTGGGCATTGATCCCAAATTTCTATAACTTTGAGAAATACTAGTTTCTATGATATCTGCTTCAACATCTCTTTGCCTCAGCTTATGTATGGAATCTGTCCTGTAGTTCTTCCAATAGTGTCTGGAAATTACTTCCTCTCAAACTTCCTACACCTAAAACTATTAATTGTTCTTGTTCAAACCTTTTATTTTATCTTATAAGATGCCACCTTGTAACAACAATTTACGTGGCATTGCATACCACACCTGTATAACTGACCTCATAGTGTTTTTAATAATCTAAAGTAAAGTAAATCTGCCTCTGCATGATACAGTTTGTCAGCCATTAGTGACTTTTTGAAACATGAGATGGTGATATAAAGTGGGAAATATCTTCCTTATTTCGCAGGCTAGTTTTGTTACATAAAGACAACTTTCTTTTTGTTTCATAACCTTAACCCCTGGCATCCTTTCTTTCATACTCTGTACAACAAAACCTTTATTGGTTTTTCTTCATTTATTCCTTGTGTTTTTTTATGTCTTTATTGGTATTCATTCCCTGCACTAATTTCTTACTTATTTCCCCAGAGTCCTTGTATATAAGAATGTCATGAACTGATAACCATAAGCAAACTCCTTTAGTAAGAGTCTCAGTTTCACCTGTTATTAAAGACTGATAAGAGGTACTAATTGTTGGCATTTCACTTCCATTTTGCATGGTTATCCATTGAGTGGCAAGTTTTTTGGCTACTAGATTTCATCAGTAAACAGTCAGTTAACATCTTTATAGAATATAGTTCTTACCTCCCACTGTTCCTTTTGCTTCATTTTTGTCTCTTTGATCTCCAGCCCCACATAAGTTACTGGGATATTTACCAGGAGCATCCTTAGAAGAACTCAGCTAAAATTAATACCAAAAATAAAGAAATTAATGTATTCTTATTCATTTTAAGATACATAAATTTCCAATTTTTAAAAGAAACTCTACATAAAGCACATAGGAATGTGTCTAAAACCACAATTATTTCCAATACCAAACCTTGTTCGTGCTCTCTAAGTCTATTTGCCACCACTATGTAAAACAAAACTGGAAGTCTACAGGAGACATGTCCATAGATAATCTCCTTACTTGTACATATTTTCTAAAAGTTAACCTTATATGGCCCAATTCTTACATTTCACATAGCAAGTTAGTATCGATTTTTTAAAAAGCCTTCTCCTTAAGCATTCTAATAAACAGCTATGCTTAGCCCCAGAACTTCACCTTTCCTCTGTTTGTCAATCAAAACCTAACATGCTTTCACCAGCAATGTGCTTTCCCTCTTCCTGGGGTATTTCTCAAATCCACATTTTTTATTTAAAAACAAAACAACAACAGAGAACAAAACAACTCAACTTCACAACAGTAATCCTAGATGTAACAAGCAGATGGCTTCTAAAAATACAAGAAAGGAAAGTACAAAGGAAGCCCAGGGAGGAGCTCTAGAGAGTGGGGACAGTAGGATGCAGGTGCCTAGAAGGAGAAAAAAAAATGGGATAAATGGATTTTAACTATAGGAGAAGAACAATAATACATAGAGATGGAGGAGAACTAATTAACACTAATGATGCTTGAAAATCCATAGGGAACATATTATTTTATGTTTATATAAAACATAATGATAAATATGTGTGTATGCATATCTAAATAACTTAAAAAATTTATAATACTTTGGTGGGTGTAACTTCCCCAAGAGCTATAGACAGGCTAACAAAATCTTCAGCTTCAAACAAGGACAATAGCCTTTGAGTTATTGGTCAGTGGATTCTAAGAGACTCCCCAAAGAAATATAGACCTTTCATGTTGTTGTTGATCTCTTCCAATAACTTGGAGATTAGACTCTGTTACTGCAAACACCACACAACTCAAACATGGGACTGGGAGGAATCCAGCAAGAACTAGAATGGATTGCTTTTCCATGAGGACTGACTTTTATAGCATCCAAAGACACTATGAAACCTACCGGGAGAGAAAAGCAACCAATACTTCTACCTTGTTACAGAGCCTGTGAATCACGACAATGATGTTTGAGCAAGATAGCCC
Organism: Phodopus roborovskii; assembly: GCF_943737965.1. NCBI lineage: Eukaryota > Metazoa > Chordata > Mammalia > Rodentia > Cricetidae > Phodopus > Phodopus roborovskii. The sequence continues at coordinate 4,479,100 of NW_026126417.1, read as the reverse complement.
TAATGGTGCAATAGTGTTACTTTCTTCCTAGTGGTAACCAATTGCTGTCTAGCTTGATTTAGAGCCTACTCAGTATAAGGTTACAAATCTAGCCAACAATCCTTGCTAGTAGACATCCTAGAATCTAGAGAACCTACTACTGCCATTTTCCTCAACCACTATAATTCCTGTTTTCTAATACCCACTGATGAATATAGTTCCCACCTTTCACAAGATGAGTTTCCTTTGTAGCATGTGGAGACTATCAGAGAGCCATAACTGGTAAAAATAAAAATAATTGGCCACTATTGGGTGCCTGAAACTATCTGGTATTTACAGTTTCAGCCTTTAATCCTAAGGTACCGGGGATGCCTTGGAATAGAAAACAGAAAAAAATGAATGGCCAGGGAATCAGTGTGCCTACTGCAGATACTGTCTTCTAGGTGTGAAAGGAAAGCTGTGCCTGTAAAATTTTAGTGACATGTTTGCCTAAATAAGACTTGTATAATGAAAATATCTGTAAACATGCCAAGGAGAATGGTAGAAATTTCACAAGGTACCATCCCTAGATGAAACAAAGAATTAGTTTTCTCCAGGGACAAACCTCCTGACAGGTTGCCCAATCCCAAGTGTGTAAAAGACTAAATGTACTTAATTAATATATATATATATACACACACACACACACACTCACATTAAACAATAAAAGGGCATGAATTAGAGAGCAATTTGAGAGCAGATATGGACATATATAGGAGAAGCTGGAGTGGAGAGAAGACAGGGTGAAAATGATGTAAATACAATACCCTTATATGAAAAATTTAAAAATTAAAGTCAATGTATTTAAATTTGCTGGCCAGTGATGGTACTATATATTTAATCTCTGGATTTAGGAGGTTGAGTCAGGCAGATCTCTATGAGTTCTAGGCTAGCCTGGGCTACATAGAGAAACCCTGTTTTGAAATAAATAATAAATAAATAATTTTAAGCTTCGTTTGGAGCATGCCAGATAAAGCAAACAACTTCACTCCTGGAACTGGAGGATAACTTTGGCAATATAGAAAGTTTGTATCTTCAAATAAAACTTTTCAGCCCTAGAAGAGAAACTTTGTCTATAAAATTAGGTCTTTATAACTATCAGTACTGTGTAAGGAAGAAAGGTAAGACCTCATTTAAAAGTTAATGCAATTTTTCTATCAACCTATAAACAGCATAATAATAATTATTTTTCCTAATCATGCCATATAAAATGGTAACCCTTGACTGCAGAAAAAAATCACTATGAAAATATCAAGCTATCATTACCCTTACAAATGTTTTTTTGAACTAATCCTTTTCAAATACTGTTCAAATGTCTGTAAATCTGTATCCAGTATTCACATTAGGAAGGAAAAATATAGCTAGAATCTTGGTTAGTGTTTTTTACAAGTTTTAAACAGATAACAGATGATTGGGAATTAGAGTATACTAAAATTAACTCTGAATGTTGGATTTGGACCTGCAGCTGTGCAGTAGAATACTTTCTACATCTACACTGCAACCTGGGCTCAAGGTCTACACCCCAAAGACACAAATATAACGCCTACAGTGAATACAAAAGACCAATAATGCTAAGGTGAATAGCTTTGCTGAAAGTGACATGAGAAACATTTGTTGCTGGATATATTTTTAAAAGCAGTTATCAATCTTCCATAAATAGTTCTGTGCTCTCCTGTGGGAATCTCTGCTTCATTGTGATTCTGTGATATTATCAGATCATATGATTTATAAGTCATAAGTGGCATTCATCCAAATATCATTTACCATATTTGAAATCTCCTCTTCCGTGGAAATTCTGTTCCTTACTTCTTAAACTATTATTTTGCTCCTTTCCCTTTTACTTCAAAAAAGTTAATTTATCTTTGTTGTTTATCATATTAAAGAAGTAGTCGATTAGTCACAAGTCACAGTCTTATGAAAACATCTTTTCCTCACCAACTGACTAGTGTCGATGATTGTCAACAGAATGACAATATTTAGACCAGTACAGAATTTCAAAAGTAAACACTACAGAAAAACATATCTCTCAACCACATTAATTTCAAGGAGCAACATTTCACCTTGTCATTAAAATCACTCTCCTCCTCCTTTGATTTAGGCAAGGTGGATGCTGAAGTAGGACCATCGGGGTACCTACAGAGAAAACACAATACAAATGAATGGATGCAACTTAAAAAAAAGGCTGGAAACCTACATATTCAATTATATTTTATAATCATAACCGAAGTGAATTAAAAAATAATGTCCAGTTTCCTCTTTGCCTCTGCCTCTTCTAATTTATAAGACTGGATGCATTAAGATTCTTTTTTCCATATGAATGCTGACAACAGATATGTTGGCAGGAACTTGGGAACTTAACTTCCTAAACTTCCTGAACTTAATGAAGAATTCGGAAACTATTCAATACCTCAGAGAACTCATGCTACTTTAACCCAAAAGGAATCCTGCTTCAAAATCTAAGTTCTTCAACCAAAACATGGAAGTCATGTTGTTCTTCTATGCAAACAGCTACAGAAAAGAAATCATTCCTTTCCCTTTGCCTCAGATAGTAAAAGTAGTTCCCTGAAATATCTTAAATGTCTTAAAGCTAATTATAAGAATTAAACAAATAAATAGGTGGATTAAATATAGATAGAAAGATGTCCAAATGTCTACGTAGTCAATGGGAATGCATTTTGCAAGGAGAGCAGAACAGAAAATAGTCCAAAATAATTTTATTTCAACACATAAATTTGACTTTTGAAGCTGATCTGATACATTTCATATTTAGGTTCTAGGGCTTCTGTCAATCTATGATAATGAGCAAGGGAATACATTGGTAACCCAGACAGGCTGATAGTCAAATCATGGAAGCACTGCTTTGAATGAAAATTGTGTAGTTAGGAAAACATGCATTAAAATAATAGGAGGATGCCCCTCAACTGAAGAATGAATAAAGAAGATGTGGCACATCTACACAATGGAATATTACTCTGCAGAAAAAAAAATGGAATCTTGAAATTCGCAGGCAAGTGGATGGCACTTGAAGAAACCATCCTGAATGAGGTAACCCAGTCACAAAAAGAGGAACATGGTATGTACTCGCTCATATATGGATTTTAGACCTAGAGCAAAAAAATCACCAGCCTATAATTTATACCACCAGAGGAACTAGGTCACAAGGTGTATTCTAAGAGATTCATATAAAGTCCCTCACAGAATGGGGAAGGGGCAAGTCCCCCAGAGCACATGGGAAGTGGGGGGGGGGCAGTGAATGGAGAGATAATTAGGAGAAAGAGAAATGGAAGAGGAAAGCACCTGAGACAAGGGAGATTGAGCCAGGGTAGGAATAGAAGACAGGAGAGATAGAGAGAGAGAGAGAGAGAGAGAGAGAGAGAGAGAGAGAGAGAGAGACAAAGAATGAACATAAATGAGGGAGCCATTATTGGTTTGAAGATAAAACTGAACCTAAAGAAAGGTCTAGAGACCTACAAGACTGCCACCAACTAACAATTTGATCAACCTTGGAAAGGCTACCATAAATGCCCTTCCTGGATAGTGAGATCAACAACTAACTTATTTACCATCATGGAGTGCTCATCTAGTAACTATTAGAAACGGAAGCAAACACCCATAACTAAACACTGAGTCTAACTAGAATCCAGATGCAGAGGGAATGGACAAGACCAGGTTGCAGAAACACAAGGAGACAGCTGACCCGAATAAGGAGGAGCTAAGGGGACCCCAGACTGATAGCTGGGAATCCAGCACGGGACTGACTCAGACCTCTGAATATGGGTCTCAGCTAGAAGGACTGAGCAGTCTAAGGGACCTCAGACAGTGGAACCAGGATGTATTCCTGGTGTACAAAAGGTCCTTGTGGACACATCCCCCATGGAGGGATACTGCCTTAACCTAGAGACAGGAGAGAAGTCCTAGTTCCTACTTCAAATGACTTGACAGATTTACATGACCTCACCTAGATGACATTAGCCTACAAGTGGAATTGGGGTGGGGGGATGGGAGGGAAGGGTGGTCAGGGTGCATGTGAAGGGGCAGAGAGGGTAAGACAGAGGGAGAGAGGGAAGAAGGGAGGGAGGGAGACAGGGAGGGAAAGAGGGAGAGGGAACTGGGATCAACATGTTAAATTAAAAAAAAAATAGGAAAAACATTGACCATTTATTATGGTAGTTATAAGGACTAACTAATGTTAACATAAAATAACGAGAGAGATTACAACAGAGTAGAATAGTGAACAACAATTTATTCATCTATACATTCAACAATTAGGAAACATGATTTTTATATTTATACAAATCTTACTTGGCTAATGAATTGTCTTCAGAATTCTTGCATGCTATTTAAGAAAAAGAAATTTATTTTAAATAGAAAAATTAAAAATTCTAAAATATTAAAAACATAGGACTCTAAAATTTCATTTGAAACATTACTTTTAGACCGTGTCTGAAGAATAGCCTAAAGATGGGTTCTAATTATATTGCTGATTGAGTAATGAATGTACTAAAAAAAAAAAAATCTACTTCTTGTTTTCTATTCACTAGGCCTAATGAAGAAAACTAAAACTTCCAAAAATCAACACCTAAAAGTAAGTTGTAAAGTCCAATGATATCTATGGCAACTCAATTTTATCTCAGTGACTTCAATGGAGAGGAATAAACAGCAGAAAATAGGAGGATACATGTGCAGTACAACAGTAGCAACAATTCTGAGCTTGTTTATTTTGTTATTACACCAACAATTATATCAACTATTAGGTCCAAATTTCAGTATATTCTAAGATATATTATTTTAAAGAAGCTCAACTATCAATAGCAAACTTTACAGCATGGCAAACATGGAGTTAGAACAAAACAAAGGGGCTTGGTAAAGACTTTTCAGATGCAAAGCAAGCTCCATGCAAGTCATCCTCTTCCAGGAATAATGCTAAAACCTTCTTCTAGTGACAGCTGTTTCTGTGTTTTTAAATCTGGTGCAATTGAAACCAGATTCATCTGATACATCTCGTATAGTAGAAACAACTAATTTGATATCAGAACTTAAAGGTTTACCAGTCCTGACTTGCGTTAAATAAAGAGATATTTAAGCTTAAAAGAACACAGTACATTGTAACAGGAAGTTTCTAGGGAAATCTTTTGACACGAGTACTTTTTATTTTTATAAAAGCTGTTTATTGACTCTATGATAGGTAGCAACAAGGTATTTTTTCTGTTTATTAAAGTTTTCACTTATTTTACCTACTGACTACAATTTTCCCTCCCTCCTCCCTTCTCATTTACCCCCTCCACCTCCCTTTTCTCCCCTTCCCCCATCCTTTACTCCTCATCTCCATTCAAAAAGGAGCAGGCCTGACATGGGAGTCAACAAACCTTGGCATATCAAGTTGAAGTATGACTAAGCTCCTCCACCTGCATCAAGGTTAAACAAGGCAATCCAGAATTGGGGAATAGTACCCAAAGGCAAGCTCAAGTATCAGAGAGAGGTAGGTCCTGATCCCACTGTGAGTAGTACCACAAATAGACCAATCTACACAACTGTCACACACATGCAGAGGGTCTAAGTTAGTCCCATGTAAATTCCCTAGCTGTTGGTCCAGAGTTCCTAAGCTTTCAAAAATGTCAGGTCACTTGTCTCTGAGGGTCCCTCCCATCATGATCTTGACACCCCTGGTTTTTACAATCCTGCTTCCTTTTCTTCAGGAGAACCCCTGGAGCTCAGTCTAGTTCTTGGCCATGGAACTCTGCTTCTGTTTCTATCAGTTACTGAATGAATGTTCTCTGATGACAGTTAGTTACCAATCTGATTAAAGGCAAAGGCCAGCTCAGTCACCCTCCCTACTATTACTAGGAGTTTTAGCTAGGATTATTATTATGGATTCCTGGGAGTTGTCATAGCACCAGGTTTCTTCCTAGCCCCAAAATGCCTGACACATCTTTCATTATTTCCCCCCTCCATTCTTTCCCCAACCCACCCAAACCCATCATTCCTCTTCCCATTCTCTCATCATCCTCCCCACCCCCACATCCTCCCAAACCCACCCCATTTTACCCAGGAGATCTCTTCTATTCTCCCTTCCCAGGAAATCCATGTGTCAATGTGTGGGCCCTCCTTAGCTGTAAAGTACAGGATAACCAGACTATAATCCACAGCACCAGAGAAGCTACGTAATAAGGTGAACATGTACTTTTAAAATGGGCAAACTCCTGTGATTATTACACATAAAACCAGAACCAAAGAAAAGAGGCTAAACAGTAAAGTTTAGTACAGAGTGCAATTTCTTTCAACCTTTTGCATTAAGTGGAAAATTGCTATGAAATAAATCTTTTTCCAGTGTGTTTACCATCATATCCTATAAGTATAATAAAAACAACAGGCAAAAAGGAGCTGAGGGGGTAGACAATGACTATAGAACTTGCTTTAAAAAGTACAAGGTTCTGCGTTCAATCCCTAGTTCCACAAAAGTTGTTGATTTTAATAAAGAAAACTTCTGAGTATGCACTGCATGCCTTTAATCTCAACAACTGAGAAATTAAGACAACTTACATTAGAAGCCAACTTCAACTATACAGTAAGATAGAAACCACTTCAGGATGACTGAAATAATGCATTGCCATTATTTTAGTGAGGCTACTATAACTGTACATCCTAACAAGAGACAACCATAATTCTTAATAACAGGTAACTAAAATCAACAGAATGCTAGTGCTATTGCCTAAATTAAAATATTCAAAATATGGGAAGCAGTTTCAATTACATATGCTTAGAAAACACAACAAAAGTGTTGATTTATATTGGCTGTGTGCCAATTGTGATTTTAATATCCACTTATAATTATCATAGACCATACCTGAACTGCCATTTTTATGTTTAATACGCAACTTTTCATCGTAGTCCATAAGAATCTCTCGACTACTATCATGTGCAAAAAAATCCAAAAACAAAAACAAAAAAACATAAAATTACTATTATAAAATTGGTGTGAAAAACATCTTTATACTATGTTGAATTTTCCAGAATGTTGCAGACAATATCAAAGGTATATCATACTCTACTAACACCTAATTGTTTGGCTGGAAACTCCACCTTGAAACTCAGCCCCACTCCCCACTCTCCAAACTCTGCCCACTCAAAAAGACCTCCAGAAGTTCAGACTCTTTCCCTGAAGCTCAAGACCACACTTACAGGAAATTTAAACTATGGGCTGTAGATGGGTCATGTGATTTTTCTAACAGCTGCCTTTTCTGAGAATTACCTGGGAGTATGTTGCTCAGATAAAACCTGGCCCTTTACCTTTTAATTTGGCTCAATTTGGCTACTGTGTCTGCTGAGAGACTTAATATCAGGGTACAGAAATCTTTCACCAATGTATTATTTCCTTTCCCAGTCTTATATTCAGCTATTATAGCTATCCAAAAAAAAATATGAAATACTTTTCTAATTTCAGTTCTGTAGCTGTGATAAAATAGCCTGGCAAATCAGAATTAGAGGAATAAGGACTTATTTTCACTCATAGTAGCATATCATTATTGCAGGAAAATTAAGACAGAAAGAACTTGAAGTAAGAGTTGTTGGTACTCCACAATCAAAACCATAAAAAAAAAAAAAAAAAAAGAAAAGCAATTCATGTTCCTCACATACTCTATTCTTACAGAATTCAGGACTCCTGCCTAAGAAATGGTGCTACCCACACTAGGCTGAGTCTTGCCACACCTATCAGCAATCAAGACAATTCCCTACTGATCATCTTACAGTCCAATCTGATCTAAAGGGTCACTCTAAAAGGACTTTGTGTTTTCTGGATAGCTATGATAGCTGACATTACCTCTCCAAGTGACTAAAAGATGTCCTGTTTGTCTCCAAAGGCCTTCAAAGGCAAAATCCTATTTTATACATGGATTCCAATGGAACATAATGTGAATGAGTTTTGTTAAGTACAAACTAAGGCTGACTGCTACTCAAGGATGAAATTGGCTCTCATAGCACCTAGGGAAGGATGCTGCACACTCTGCAAAAGGGTCTATTGACAAAGTTCTAGCAGTAATGAATAAATACTTGATTTTCGTTATTCATTCATTCATTCGTTTTTTTGAGGCAGGGTTTCTCTTTATTGCTTTGGAACCTGTCATGGAACTAGCTCTGTAGACCAGGCTGGCCAGGAACTCAAAGAGATCCACCTGCCTCTGCCTCATGAGTGCCTGGATTAGGCATCAACTCCAATGCCCAGCTTGTGATGCTCTCTGCATCATGATTTGCCCATTTATGACAGTCCACAATAAGCCTAAATCATATTTTGTATCACAAGAGATGAACAAATTCTTCAGTTAATAAACCATTACGGTCTAAGGTTTAAAAAATGTGGCTCCATGTAAAACTCTGAATAAATAATAATGATCAAATGGCTAGCAATGAGCATGGTACAAGCTAAAAGCCCAGAATCCAAAGGAAAACCCTGTCACTTTGGGACTAATAGCACAATTAAAATATTGTAACTTTTCAATGGAAGTGTAAATCAACATAAATCACTAAAGAACTGATTCAACAAAGGCAATCTGGTTATCGAGGTCAATCCCTTCGGGTCTCTGGGACAAGTGAATACCAACATTGCAGCAACAGAATCAATAGAAACAAAAGAGGGAATAGAATGCCCCCTTTTTGCTCCACCTGCCTTTTGAAAGAGAGAACTCCTCCTGGGACATAAGGGAACTCAGAAACCTTTATCTTCCTTAAGATTCAAAGATATATAGAAAACTGGCCAGAGAAAGAAATACTATTTTCTGCAAAACTGTACCTGAAGACTAAAATAACTATTTAGAGTGCTCAACATCTGATACTATATTACTATATATATGTATATAGATATACATATATATAGTAAGGGTGTATATATTTATATATTTTATAAAGTTATAGTTGGATGAAATTGAAAATATTAGGATTCATAATTTTTAGGTTCAGAAAGTTCCACATAGAGGTATAGATCAGTGACAGAATTATCCAGCCCAAATGAGGTACTTGATTTAATCTTTAGCATTACCAAACCAACTCATGAGATAAGGAAACCCTTCTTCATTTCTACTTCTAAAATATTTTACGTATTGGATTCCAAAACAACCTAGAGTCAACAACAATATATTATGTGAGGGAAGATGAAGACTTTGTGATTAATTTGAACTACAAGTTAGTGTTCATTAGCATTCTAATGCAAACACCTACCCTTTACTTGTGCCTTCAATAGCATAACGTAATGCAGTCCATCCAAACACATCTTTGAAGAAAAAGTCAATGCCTTCATTCAGAAGTAGACTCACCATATCCTTTGAATCCCATCTTATGGCATATAAGAGTGTGTTTCTGGAATAACACAGAAATAGCATCATTAAGGGCTCTTTAATTAAAAATTAATACTTTGGTATATTTTACAAATTTAATATCTTGTTTGGAATTGTGATATATATATATATTGGTTACAAGGATTCATCTTTATATACTGTGTCCAAGATAAAAGAAGAAATGGATTTTTTGTAGAATTCTTAGACATTATCACCTTTGATAGAATCTAAGTGCATAAAAGCTATTCTTCTTAAATATATAAGGACTTAAATGATGATTCCATTTTCTCTAGTTTAGTGTAACATGTTACAAGTACTAATCAGATAATTGAAAGCTCTTTTCATTATTTAAGCAATAATAACATTATGAAATATTCTGTTAATAATAAGATTCATTGTAGCTACAGATAGTAATGATGATAACATGCTATGTTCTGCCCTAAATGTATCATAAATGACCTCATGAAAACCTTTCAGTATATTATCCTCTTCATATTTGGTGATATCTAACACTAGCAGATTACATACCTAGCAACTAAGTATCTCACATTTTAACTGTTATCTACAAACCTGTATCTACTCACCTATGACTTAACAGCATTACTGTTTCTTCTAATGAAGTGAATTTGCTTACTGTTCCAAATACCATGTAAATATAAACACATCAATACCAATTGTAGAAGACAAAAGGGGTGGGGCTGAACAGAAAACTACAATAGCAATTCTTTGTCATTAAAGGATAATCTGACCTCATTATTTTTCAGAGTGAATTGAAAGGTAGGAGTTACACAGTATTTTGTGATTGTCCACTCTTTTTATGACTAATATGGCATTTTATAGGGCAACCATATAAGAACAAGGAAAAATGCTAACAAAGGTAATTGAATTTTGTTACAAATCAAAGTTAATCGAAAAGTCCAAAGTTCTTAAAAAATTAGTAAAACCAAACTTAAAATCCATGAAATCATCTATCTAAACAAACAAAGTATCAAATAAGAAGCATTAATCAATATAATAAGGGGGATATGAAACTCATTCAACTTATTGCTTGCTTATCTAATTAGACTAATAACTAGTTAATAATTGATCACTGAGTCCCTATTTTAATCTTCTTTCCATCAATGTGATATTTCTTGGTTGTGTGATTGTTATTTCAGTATGCCACTCATACTTTTAAAACATTCAAAAATACCTTTTCATCTCATCAAATACGTGTATATTTGCCCCATTCTTTACTAAAAATTTTGCCATCTCTATTTTGTTTTCCTTGAGAGCCTGTAAAAGTGGTGTAAAGCCATCCTGCAAAACAAAAGAAAACAATCTACAATCCAAAATCATTGCAATATTTAACTAAATTGAGTCTTAAACAGCCCCTGTGATTACAAATGCTTGTTAGAGTGAATAAGCAGCTGCTTCCCTTACTGTCACTTAACATTACTTCTCACTGACATGCCCTACATCCACCCATGTGTAACACATGAAAACCACATTCCCCCTTCCAAAGATCATTTTAAAACTGTGTCTGCTCAACGAATATTTCCTTCTACCATAGAATTTAGTATATGGAGTCATGTGATTGCTCTCAACTCCTTTAAAACTTTCTTGAGGGTATATGTTGTATCTGTGCATAAATAGCTATATCCTCAAACACAAGTAGCGAAAGTTTGGGTGTGAATTAGCTGCAGTTTTATATCCAGATCAATATTTTAAAATGATCTACACTTGTACCACACATGGCCACCTGTATACACACTGAACAACAACATATGCTTAAGGCCAACTGGATTTAAATTTTTTGTTACAGTACATTTATTAACTCATTTTATGTATTGTTTAGGTACAAAGGTGAACATACATTCATAGGGAAACCAAACATACTTTTGGAGATCAGAGGAATACTTACAGGGGAGGGTCCTGGAGGTGGAACTCAGGTTATTAACTCAACAATAAACCTGTTTGCTCACACAGATATCATGTGGGTATGGGATTCGATTCCTTAAGAGCAACTTAATAGCAGGTTTTTGCATGAGTATCTTGAGGCTTAGCAGTGTGTTCAGTTCCCAGAGGAAACTACTAATATCCAAGGATCATACTAAGTACATAGCTCCTGAGTTTTTCATCTTTCCAGTGAATGTTTCTGCCAATATGTTTGTATAAACCAAAATTTACATGTGAAACAATCTCTCTAATATTTTTTTAAATGATATTTTCCAAAAGGAAATATAAACTCTTATACTGACCATGAAATTTTCAAATTTTTTGTTAATTCACACCTCATTTGCATTCTGTTTTCCTCTAATGTTAATAAATGAGTCATTTGTTGCTTATGAGTATTAAAGCAACATTATTCATATAGTTTTCAACTCTGTCCTTCTCTCACTGTTGTGTTTACAACTGCTAGGATATGGTACTCTGATTTTATGAACTTTGCAAGTCACATTGTCAATTTCAAGTTTGTGATTTTTCTACTCTTTTGATGTAGAAAAAACACTTGCAATGACTAGTTTGGAATCTTTTGACCTGAATATTAATAATACATAGAATTCTTAAAATCTAGCTTATAATTTTTAATATCTTTTAAAAACAGTGTATTACTGATGTCTTAAAGCAAAGGGAGTTATTATTCTATAAGCTAATCATCACCATTGTTACTCTATTTTCTTCCCAAACATAAAAATAGTAAAAGAGGAAAATAGTTCTAAGATTATTGAGATCATACTGACTCTTGTAGAGTCCCTTAAGATTTTGTGCTCTAGCATCAATGCATTCAATGTCTATCTAGGAACTGTTTCAAAATTTCAAAGAAATAATTTTGTTAATACATTTGCCCATGACTAAATAGATTTAAAGCTTCAAACTCTGTATAGAAACCTCTACTTGCAATACAAATGTCCACACTTTTTTGAGGTCATTGAACACACAAATCTAGAACTAGGAAGCTGCCTCATTTCTAACCCACATGGTTAGTTACCTCACCATTTGTTCATATTACTGAAAAGAGAAAGAACTGAAAATATAATTTCCCTTGGGGGGAGCAGACAGGAAACAAGCGACTACTATCATATTTCACCTCAAAATGCAAAAATGCAAATTCCACCTCTCTCTCCTCCCATTTCAGTCATTCTAAATGTAGGAATGGAAGTTATATTTTGACATAACTTCTTCATTTCTTAAACAAAACTGGAAATATGCCAGTAAATTCTTTGATTTTTTTCTTCTGCTTTTCCATATAACTACCACACACTCATTACCTGTTTGACGTCCTCAGAGTGTTCCTCAGATTGAACTACAGGCATATTTATAACTCAGTAACCTTGGCAAACAAAGACTGACTACTCATCAAACAGAAAACAGAGTACCAATGTACATAATCTCATACTAAAATACTTCTCTTAGTTTTGACTTTTGTTGGTGGCTGTGTGTGTGTGTGGGTGCATGTGTGTGTGTGCGTGAAGGGCGTCAAGAACTTGGATAGGTAAGAAGGTGAATGGGTGGAGATCTGCGAGGAATTGGGGGATGGGAAAGTGTGATCAAAATAGATGAAAAATGTTCATCAAAATAATAATTTGAAAATAGTAATAATTCTTCATGATTCATTCAATTGCATAATTTCCAGGTGGTCCTTCATATTTCTGACCGGTTTTTTTGGTTCCATATTCACTGGTTCAGTCTTAACATAGAGAAACACACCATTTATATTACTTGTCAGCAGCATTAATATAAAAATTTGTCAAAAATTATTTTGTTGTATTGGGGTTTTGAAACAGTTTCATTAGCAAAGGAAGTTTTGCTCTTACTTCACAGAAGTTAGGCACAAATTTTAGTGAAAAAAAAAACATGAAAAGTAAAGTTTTACCTTGAATAAGTATAGCAAACGATGTTTTCACCAATACTAGCCCTAGTGAGATTCAGGAAAGCTCTACACTCTAACCCTTCTTTCAAGTCATCCATATTTGAAATAATATTTTTAAACAATTAAGCTATTTCAAAGTATTTTCATTCAAGGGATGCTTGAATGTCTAACATGCAAACTAATCCTACATGTATTAACATTAACACACACACACACACACACACACACACACACGTATTTCAGATTACTTGAGAACTACAGCACTGTGAACTGCACCTTGTTCTTTTGTTCCATGTCTGCACTATATTTAAGCAAGCATTTAGCCAGTGTCTGGTTGTCTTCATACACTGCATAGTGAAGAGAAGTATTGCCATCTTTGTCCATACGGTTTGGATCAGCACCATGCTTCAACAATGTACGTACACATTCATATGTCCAGTTTTGTACAGCCTAGGGATTATACCAAGAAACAGATTGCTTGTTAAAAAATTCAATAGGTGAAATGTTCATGGGGTAAGTTTTTTAATAAACATTTAAATCAAGTCTATATTATGCTAGATTTGGATAGCTATATATACCTTCATCAGAGGTGTCACAGAGTTCATGTCAACGGCATCAATGTCACAATTATTTCTCAACAGCACACTTACTACTTCTACCTGGCCATAGGCACAAGCAAAATGCAGAGCAGTCCTATGGAAATGAAGAATAAATGAAATTCTAGAATACTATCTTAAAGTTAACAATAACTTGCATAATCATAAAATATTAAATGGCACATAATTCTTAAACGTTGAATGGTATGTGATTCTTACACCTTCTGAACAAATGTTTAAGTCCATGAGAAAAAAAAATGGAAATATTTATTAGCTTGTATTACTCACTATATTAGTAATGGGCAACATTTTGATGGCATCTTTTGTGTGGTTCTGTGAACTGAGCACATGACTTCTCCCATTGATCAATATCCTCAACCAGAAGCAGAAAAAGCATGGTTTTAATTATAAACCATAGACTTATATTTATAATAATTAAATACCAATTAAATAATTGTGATTTATAATTAATAAATAACAAAATAATTAAAATATAATTTAATTACAACATATACTTTGCTACAAACTACTTACTTTCTACGAATCAATTCTCTCATCAGTAAAGCAAAGATAAGAAATAATAGTTAACTCACAGGATACCATGATGATGCTTCAATAGGAATTATGCAAAATATCTAGAATAGCTCCCTGCACTTGACAACTCAATTTAATATCAACAATATTCTTCCTACTCAGTAAAGAAGGTTTCAAGTACATAAAATTATATGAAAATAATTTTTTCTGATACATTTAACTATTAATAATTTTAAGGATTGTAAATTGTACTTAAAGTCTCTAAATTTGCTTAGAAAGGGGGCAAAGCAGAAAGGTTTTAGGAATAGTATAATATAAATGCTACATAATAGGTGTTCATGTTATCAATAATAAATAAATTACTTGATAAATTTGTGATTTATTAGGAAAAATTTGTAGGCTGCTTCGGATGATCTGGAGTAGGAATCTCCAGCTAGTGTGCAAGTCATGAGACAGTGCTGAGGAGCCAGAGCAGACAGAACACTGAGAGGTCCTCCCCTTCTCCTGGCTCCCCTATCCTGTCTTTGAACATAACAGAGGCCATTTCGTATCCTCCACGCAGGCCCCTTCCTCCAGTTCATAGGCGTCGTTACCTTTGCTTATAGTCTCTGTCATGTACACTGTGTTTTCCAAGACTTATCATTCTCTGCAGTCTCTCTGCATCACCCTCACTTGCAGCCTGGTGAATCTTTTTGAGAGGTTTGTATCTGGGTTCATTTGGGACAGAAATACTTTTCATATCACGTAAAAAGTCCAACAAGTTTTTTCGTGGGACATCGCAGAAGCCCATAGGTGTCTTTTCCTTAATTCCATGAACTAAGTTCTTCATGGCGGAAGCCACTGGTCTCAACCGCCTGTCCCTGATTCTTCAGATTTTCCCAAGGACTTGTTCCTAGTCCCACTGATTTCCAAACTCAGTATCAGCTTATGGAAAAGCAAGATATACCCACAAGATACCCCACCATGTTTGTAGGATGGAGTAAATAGCTTCTGATACGCCCGACCCCCGATACAGTTGATCAACTCTAGGTTGCCAAGCAACACTGGTAAACATTAGTGTGCGCATGCACAAGAGAGATGCTCCTGAACTTTAACATCCCTGGAGTTTAAGAGAGTCCATTGTGTTTGTAACAGGCCACTTCTGGCCCTCTCTCTGCATGAAAACAAATCTGAGTTCCATTAAATGTCCATGTCACCCTCACTGTTGATAGTGCCTTTCTCAGCTTCCATCTCCCACTCCCTGTTCCAACTCCTTACTCCCCTTCCCCAACACCCCTCTTCTTTCACTCCTTTACACATACAACCTGAAGCTCTTTGTCTTCATTTTCCATTTTTCACTACACCCCTTTGAACACCACTCATCCTCCCCCACCCCCACCAGGAGCTGCTAGATTTTGAAGTAGCAGCACCGACCCCAACACACACTACATAAGTTCATCTCTTCAAATATGCCCCTGAAAGTACATCCTAGCATCAACCTTTCTACCTTACTTCCTTCTCTGTGCACCACCTTTCACTCTTTGTTTCCCAGAAAAGTCCACATTACATCTATCTTTTCTTCCTGCTGGCCTTTACCCACACAATATAGTCTAATCATTGACCATACACACAAAGTGAAAAGCCAGCAAAAAGTGATGGTGCACATTTTAATTCTAGCACTCGGGAGGCTGATCCAGGAGGAGTTTGAATTGGAGGATAAAACGTAACCCCAAATAATAAGAAAACTAATACGAATAATGTCAGGAAGGCAATGAATATTTCAGCTGTGAAAACAAAGGATAATTTGTTACTTTCCTTTACATTCGCGCTTTTTAAATAGTCTAAAATATGTATTTCATAATAACCACTAAATATATAATAAATAAATAAAATGCAAAATATAAATAATAACCAATAAATATATAATATTATATAGCTAATAACCAACAAATATGTGAACATTTCATTATCAACTTGAAATAAATGATTCCAGCTTGTCAAGCTGTTGGAGTAGGAATAATGAATCTTGTCAAAGTAAAGGGGATAATTTAACATTTGTGTTTATATCACAGTATTGAGGCCATGTATTCCTGTGAGGAACTTAGCAGAAACTTTTCCTTCTCAGGAGCCGTTCACTCAGCTTCTTCATTGCCACCCACCTTCATGTCTTTGTTCCTCAGAGTGTAAATTGCAGGGCTCAGGATGGGTGTAATCATGAAGTCCAGAATGGCAAGAAACTTATCCACTGGTACAGTTGGAAATGGCCACATGTACACGAAGATGCATGGTCCAAAGAACAAAACAACCACAGAGATGTGAGCAGAAAGCATAGAGAGAGCCTTGGACAAACTGCCCAAGGACTGTTTACATACAGTAAACAGTATGAAGATGTAGGAGACAATCAATAAGAAGAAGGTAGTGACAGAAATTAACCCACTGTCAGCAGTAATCAAGAACTCCATTCTGTAAGTGTCTATGCAGGCCAGTTTGATGAACCTAAAAGGTCACAGTAAAAACTATCTATCTCATTAGAACCACGAAAAGGCAAATGAATAAGAAAAGCTAATTGAGCCACTGAGTGAATGAGCCCAAAAATCCAGGCAGCAATCAGAAGCAAAAGGCATGTCCATGCACTCATGATGGTCAGGTAGTGGAGTGGTTTGCATATGGCCACATATCTGTCCCAGGCCATGGCAACTAGCAACAGCATCTCACAAACCCCTAGGACATGAAGGACAAACATCTGGAAGATACAGCCCTGGAATGAAATGGTATTATGCCTGGAGTATAGATCAGAAATCAACTTAGGAACAGTTGAGGTAGAAAAACATAAGTCACCAAATGAAAGATTAGCTAGAAGGAAGTACATGGGTGAATGTAAATGAGGGTCAAAGATAACTGTAAGCACAACTGAGATGTTTCCTAGAAAAATTGTTGCATATGATATTGTAGAAAATGCAAAGAAGAAATATTGTATTGGTCTGTAGACTGATAATCCCAGGAATATGAACTCCATTACTTCAGAGTATTTGCTTCATTCATTGGATATTTCTTGAGTTATCTACAATAACCAAAACAAAACAGGAAAAGCAGTTACCAGAAATAGTAAAATTATAACAAATCAGTGAAATGTTTTATTTGTGAACTCATTACAAATTTTATTTGGATATTAAAGGTATAACTTAAACTATTGAAAAAACCCACTTAAGTTGTTTCAAAATACATATTAATAAAAATTCTTCATGATCTTTAATATTTTGAGTAATTAATGTCTCTATTCTACTAATATCCATAATGAATATATTCCAAAGATTATGTTATGTCCTTTGGTAAAACCTTGGTGCTGTTTCAAGCAGAATTACAAGAAGATTGAATACCTGAAGAAAAACAACTTTAAATGCAAATATAACCTTTCTAAGATGAAGAAAAACCCAGGAGAAAGATTGGTTATTATCCACCTATAATCTGCCAAACATCAGCTATTACCACTGAAGAGAAATTTAAGTGTTCTAGGTTTGAAATGTCCTCTGCAATGACCTTGGAACTAGGGAAGTGCATCAAGAGTAAAATAATCACTTGCATTAAGAATTGAACAAGGGGCAACTAGTGGACTCCAGTCACAAAGTGAGGAAACCAGCATAGGACCAACCAAGATTCCCTGAGTTTGGGTGTTAATTGGGAGGACTGAGCAGTCTATAGAGTGGTAGTGGATCAGTATTTATCCCTAGTATATGAATGGACTTTGGGAGCCCATTCCTCACATAGGGATACTCCCTCAACCTAGACACGTGGGAAATGGTCTGGACCCTGCTCCAAAAGTTATGACAGACTTTGAAGGCTCCCCACAGAAGGCCTCACCCTTCCTGGGGAGCAGAAAGGGGATAGGATGGGAGTTGGTGTGGGAAACAGGGAGAATGGGAGGGTGCAGGAACTGGGTTTGACATGTAAAACAAGCTTGTTTCAAATTTAAATAAAGAATAAAAATTAAAAAAATAAAAGAACTTTGCTGTTTTATCCAAGAACAACCTCATAGTCATCATGGAAATGGTGAATTTACTTTTGTACTCTCTGAGGAAACATAAACAAAATGACAAGGTTACTGATCTCCATCTGTGTCATCAAATTCGTCATGCTCTGATGAAGTTCTGTGAATAAGAACATAAGAGAAAAAGACAATTTCATGCATTGACAATTGGATTGTAACTGATATAATTTTTTAATAGACACCTTTAGAAGGATATCAAAACGCCAACTACAGGGAAATGAAAACCAATATTATATAAAGAAGTGAATATTATATTTTATTAAAAATTGGTATGAGAAAAAAATCCCTAAGAAACTTGCATTTAATGGCTACATATCTAAGAAAAAAACAGAATGATCCTGTCATGCTTATTTGTTATTTGCTTTGCTTATCTCTGAGCTAATGTGGATGCTTTTTTACTAGTTAAACCATACAAAAATTGACATTTCTACAGTTCCAAATATAAGGGCCATTATAAATTTTAAATAACTTAATATATCAATTTTCTTTTTCTGTCTTAACTCGTTAACTACTTAATTTTAGGCAACCCAATAATTTATGTTTAGCCCACACATAAACCTTGCCATGGTTTTCCCTCTTCTAATTCTACTACCAAGCTTCCCTCTAGATTGTCACTGACAATGATTTAGTATAATGTCATTTCCTCTCCTATATGTCATTTTTTAACCAAGCCTTAATCCTCCTGAAATAACATCCTTATATTGAATTTTCATTGGTGTCAACACCAGGGACTCACTGGAGTTAGAAATACAGTCTTGTGCAACAAAACCAGTCAGGAAAAGACATCATGATGGTTAGAATGTAGGAGTAGATACCAAAGCAAACAAAACACTGCAGAAGTTTAAAAAGAAAAAAAAAAAGAAAGAAAAAAGAAACTACGCAGTGATCATTATACAGATAGTGACTGGGAAACATAAGAACAGAATTCAGGAATCAGTTTGTTATTGGACCAGAAGAGAAAAATAGTATTTTCCGCCAAAGTTATGGCAAATATTTGAGAGGCTATATAGGTTAGCACTGATTTGAACAATACATAATATATATGTACTTTTGACAAAGAATTCATGGTTTGAATATATATTAAATTCAAGAAAAAAAATTCTAAGTAAGGGATGAAGGCACAATCACAGAGGTAAATGACAATATATTTTCTTTTTATCAAAGGAGCTTTAATTAGTCCTAAAAGTTGTGGTCATTCATCGTGAGGAACCCAAAGCACATATATTCAGAAGTAAAAAGTTGTGTATTTCTAAAAACAATAAAATAAAAGCATAGGAAAAAAAGTTCTGTATTTCCAAAGTAAAGGCATAGAAAAGCATCAAGATCAAAAGTCAAGGCTGAGGTGATGGTTAAGTTGGTAAAGTGCTTCCTGTACAGCCGTGAGATTCTGAGTTTAGCACCATGAACCCGTGTTAAAATTCCAAGCATAGTGATGTGGGTTTGTAATTCCAGTATGCGGAGAAACAGATCCCTAAATTTCACTGGTTAAGTCAGTATAAGCAAGTTTGTGAGCCTCGGACCTGTGAGAGACCCTGTCATCTCACATATACTTAAACAAAACCAAGAATGATGGCATTTGCGGAAAGCAAACATCATTATTCTCTTGAATCCACAAACGTGTTCACCCATACATGAACAAACATATCTACTATATGAACAAATGTTAATAGGAAAAAAATACTATTACATTTTGTTTAAGTTTCTAAATGGTTGGGCAACTGACCAGTTTATTTTGACTTTCTTTTTTATGTCAAACTGTTCTTTGTTACTTATAGCTTGGAAAAACAATAATCATTTATACTATTATAGTTGATAAAAGAATCAAAATATTCACACTGCAGGGAGTACATCTAATTTTAAGGAGAAGGAAGGTATGTGTAAGAAACTCATAATACAGGCACACAATGGCCAATAAGCTTATTAAGAATCAACCTCTTTCTTTTTATTTAATTTTATTATATATATATATATATATATATATTTTATATAACCAAGTCCATTTAAACAAACATTTATAGACAATATTTGGGAATTTGGGCGTCGTTCTTTCCAAACTACTTCCTGCTGGTAAGGGGCGCTGTAAGAAGATGCAGAAATCCTTGCTGTAGTCTGTAAGGCTGCTTTGTCCAGCTGTTTTGAATGTAGGAACACCTGGTACTCTGTTTCAGGCGGTATGGCTTGATCAAACCACATTAGTCTGGAAGGAATCTACATCTTTTCATTTTCTGTGGAAACAAAAATAGAAATCCTTTTCCCCAGTAACTTGTCCTTGACCTTAAATTTTGGAGTCAAAGCATTTTTTTAATTTAATTTATTATTTTACATGTTGATCCCAGTTCCCTCTCCTTCCCTCCATTCCTCCCTCCCTCCCTCTTTCCCTCCATCCTTTCCTCCCTCTTACCCTCTCTGCCCTCTCATATGCACTCTAACCACCTCCCCCTCCAATCCCCCCACCCCAATTTCATATGTAGTGGAATGCCATCCAGTTGGGGTCATGTAGATCTGACAGGTCATGTGAAGTAGGGACTAGGGCTTCTCTCCTGTATCTAGATTAAGGCAGTTATCCCTCAATGGGGGATGTGTTCGCAAAGTCCTTTTGTACACCAGGGATACATCCTGGCTTCACTGTCTGAGGTCCCTTACACTGCTCAGTCCTTCTGGCTGAGACCCATATTCACGGGGGCCTGAGTCAGTCCCATGCTGGCTTCCCAGCTATCAGTCTAGTGGCCGTTAGCTCCTCCTTGTTCAGGTAAGCTGTCTCTATGTGTTTCAGCAGCATGGTCTTGTCCTCTCCATCTGCATCTGGGTTCTAGTTCTACTCAGTGTTTATGTATGGGTGTTTGATCCTGTTTCCAACAGGCATTAGTTGAGGGCTCCATGGATAAGTTAGTTGTTGATCTCACTCTCCGGGAAGGGCATTTATGATAGCCTTTCCGCGGAAGCTCAAATTGTTAGTTGGGAGCAGTCCTGTGGTTCTCTAGACCTTTCTTTGTGTTCAATTTTATCTTCAAACCAATATTGGCTCCCTCTTTTATGTTCTCTCTCTCTCTCTCTCTCTCTCTCTCTCTCTCTCTCTCTCTCTCTTCCTGTCTTCTATTCCTAACCAGGCTCAATCTTCCTGGTCGCACATATTTTCCTTTCCTCCCCCTCGTTTCCTCCTACTTCTCTCTCCACCCGTTGCCCCCCCCCACTTCCCCTGAGCTCTGGGGGACTTGTACCTTCCCAGTTATATGAATCTCTTAGAATACACCTTGTATCCTAGTTCCTCTGGTGATGTGAATTATAGGCTGGTGATCCTTTGATCTAGCTCTAAAATCCATATATGAGTGAGTACATACTGTGTTCCTCTTTTTGTGACTGGGTTACCTCATTCAGGATGGTTTCTTCAAGTGCCATCCACTTGCCTGCGAATTTCAAGATACCATTATTTTTTTCTGCAGAGTAGTATTCCATTGTGTAGATGTACCATATCTTCATTAACCATTCTTCAGTTGAGGGGCATCTAGGTTGCTCTCAGGTTCTTGCTATTACAAATAGAGCTGCTATGAACATAGTTGAACAGATGTCTTTGTTGCATGGATGTGAATCCTTTGGGTGTATGCCTAAGAGAGGGATTGCCGGGTCCTGTGGTAAACTAATTCCCATTTTCCTGAGGAACCGCCATACTGATCTCCAAAATGGCTGTATGAGAAAAATAAAAGCAGCAATAATAAGCAATCCTTGGTACTAATAAATGAGAAAGAAAAGAGCAAGCCAAAATGCAACCAAGCATAAAAAGAAGCAAGATAATTGTGAAAATTAGTGAGCATCATTCACCAATAATTCTAAATATAAATATTTCCAATTTAAAAAATAAAGAGACATCAACTGGCTAAATGGATTAATATAGATCCAATACGCCCTTGATTCCAAGATATAGAAGTCACATGTAATGATATCCACAGATCGAGAGTCACAGGTTTGTAGCAATGTATTAACTGATTGGAAGTGAAAACAAAGTTCATAAAGCTATCCTGATAGCTGTCAAATTAGACTTGAAATAAGTCAGAATGGATAAAGAAGAGTAATCAAGAAATTACAGTAACTTTGAAGATACCTACACCATATGATGATCTTTCCAATTTTAATAAACACTAAGAAGCATAAAGTGAAAAAAAAAACAATCAACCTCATTATCCATCAGTAGTTTGCTAGCTTTTAGTTTAACAATCTACATAATCAAGAAAGGGATTGATAAAGGGTTATGAAACTTAGATTAGACAAAGAGTACTCAGTATTATCAATACTCCAGTACCAAAAGAAATGTCTTTTGTTCTTGAATTATAAGTTAAAAACGTTTATTAAAATGAGATGTCAGGTTTATTTCTAGGAAACTAATGCCAATATAAGTGTTGTACATAAGTATGAAATATTTATTATACAACCTATATCATATATATTAATGTTGAATAGTGCAAACCTATTAGTGTGTTTAACATTCTTGGTCCTGCCATGATTATATGTGAACACAAGGAACTTCATGACTCCAACATAGGCCAAAATCAGTAAGGCAAAGATGTTTTCTTTCTTCAGTCTTTATATATATTGCTTGAAGTCTTTTATAAAACTTAAAGGAAATGAAAAAAAACTAAAGTATCCTTATATACAGCTATTATTACTCTACATATAAGATACTCTAAAGACTCCACCAAAAATTTTAGATTTTTTTCTGTCTTTTATTTCTGAGATTATAATTACATCATTTTCCCTCTGTATTCCCACCAAAGCCTCCCATAAACCAATTCTCTCTTTCAAATTTAGAGAATATTTTTCATTAATTATTGTTACCGGAATTATATGTATGCATATGCATACATATTCTTAAACATAATCTGCTCAGTATGTATGTTACTTGCATGTATGTTTTTCAATAATGGCCATATAGTCTTGCATAACCAATTGATCTGTTCTTCCATGGGAAGACAATTTATCCAACATTCAGCCCTCTGTATTTTTTTAAATTAATTAATTAATTTTGCAGCCTGGTCATAGTTTCCGCTCCTCTCTTTCAAGCCCCTGCACACAAAACCTCTCTGTTCCTAACCCCCAATCCAAGCATTCTCAGTTTCTGTTCAGGAAAGTGAAGGTCTCCCATGGGATATCAACAAAACATGCCGTATTGAGTTACAGTAAGACTAGGTACCCCCTATGTATTAAGACAGTGCAAGGCAACCCAGTATGAGGAATAGCCTCCCAAGAAAGCCCCTGCTTCCACTGTTAGGAGCCCCACAAAAGGATCAACCAATACAAATGTAGCATATATGCAGAATGCCAAAGCTTCCATTTTGTTCTATTGATAGTCCTTTGCCTTACAGAAACTTCAAAGTTTCATTAGGTACCACTTATTAAGTGCTGGTCTTAGTGTTGGCACTGTTGATAACCTGTTCAGTAAACTATGCCTGGTGCCAAGGCAAACTTCTTCCCAGATTAGTGGTCTGGATTTATAATGAGGTTTTTGATCCACTTAGATTTGAGTTTTGTGCGGGTAATAGATATGGATCTGTTTGCATTATTCTGCATGCTGATATCCAGTTATGCTACCACCATTTGTTGAAGATACTTTTTTTTTCCATTGTATAATTTTGGCTTCTTTGTCAAAAATCAGGTGTCCACAGGTGTGTGAATTACAGCTATCATACTGCATTTGAATTTGCTTTGACCTTTATTTTTCCAAGTTTTCGAGTTGTGTCGTTAGATTATTTGTGCTATTTCTTGTTTCTAAATGTAGGAATTTAGAGCTTTAAGTTTCCTTATTACACTACTTTCAATGAATAGTTGTAGTGCTGTCTTCTCATTTTCATTTAGCCCCAGAAAACTTTATGTATTTATTGACTTCTTCTTTGATGAGTTCATTGTTTAATAAATAATTGTTTAATTTCCATGAGTTGGTTTACTTCTTAGAAAAAAAAATTGCTGCCAATTTTCAGTTTGATTCAATTGTGGTAAGATAGGATGCAAAAAATGATTTAATTATTTTTGAATTTGTAATTACTTATTTTGTTTCCTATAATATGGTCTATTTTAGAAAAGCTTCCATGTGCTACTGAATAAATGTGTATTCTTTGGTGTGAGGTTGAAATACTCTGTAAATACCCATTAAGAGTCTTTGATGTATTATTTCAATTAGTTCTGAAGTTTCTCAGGGTGTTTTGTTGTTTTTATTTCTTATTTTAGTTGGTTGGTTGTTGTTTAGTTCAGATGACCTGTTTAAGGGAGAAAGGAGAGTACTGAAATTATCTACAATTAATAGGTTCATGTTAATCTGGGTCTTTAAAGGCAGTAGTACTTTTTAAAATGAAATTGGGTACTCCAGGATTTAGTGCATATATATTTAGGATAGTAATGTTTTGTTTAATTTTTCCTTTGGTTAGATAGACTATCCTTCTACAACTCTTCTGATTAGTTTTTTCCTTTAAGTTTATTGTGTCAAATATTAGGTTAACAAGACCTGCCTATGTCCTCATCTCACTTGAATGGAATACTTTTGTTCATTCTTTTATTCTAAGACAGTGCCTCCTTTAATATTGTGGTAAGTTTCTCATAGATAACAGATAGATTTGTTTTGTTTCTTGATCCATTCAATCAACCTGTGATATTTAAAGTTATTATTGAGATGGGAGTGTTAAATATGGTCATGAGAGCCTGTTGTGGAATAAATCTTTTGTACACTGTGAAGAAGTATCACTAGGACTGGTTTATAGCTAAAAAAAAAAAAAAGGTCACTGGCTAGGCAGGATTGGAGGGGCTGAAAGAAGGCTGGGAAGAAAAAGGGTGAGACACCAATGGATAGAGAATTAGCAAGACATACAAGAAGACAGGTAAGAGTCGTGAGTCATATGGCAGCAGATAGATCAACAGAAATGGGTTAATTTAAATTACAAGAACTAGTGAGAAACAAGCCTGAGCTATCAGCCATGCTTTCATAATTAATAGTAAGTTTCTGTGTCATTATTTGGAATCTGACTGGCAGACAAATAAAAACTCCCTACAAATGTCATTATAGTAGTCTTATTTTAAACAAAATTACACATTGCAGAATAATTAGCTTCTTTAGCAAGTGTTGCTGAGAAAACAGAATTTCCACATGTACAAGAATAAAACTAGATTCTAAACTCATAGGATGTCTTAGTTAGAAACCTAAAATTTTTGGAGAAAATGTAGGAGAAACACTTAATATATAAGCATAGTCATGTAATTTATGAATATAACCTCTACTTACTTGTTAAGGAAATAATACCAATAATTGCCAAAATATATATTATGAATTTTAAAGACTTACACATAGGAAGTAAAACTGATAACCAAATAAAGAGAGAGTTCAAAGAATGTGTATACACAAGTCCATAGAATAATAGTATGCATTTACTAGTTATGTACTTATGGTAAGCTTAACTCATTGATTACATGGAGAATTTTAAACTAAATAGAAAATATTCAAATAATACAATAAGTACATGACCTAATAAAATGAATAAAGTTCTTAAAATATGAAGAACAAATATCATCATTATCTATCAGAGAAAGAAAATTTAGAAACACATTGAGATTCCATTTCACCAAAGCCATAATGAGAATCATTTAGAAAACAAGAAAAAAAGTGCCATGACTCATGATGACTAAAAGAGAGACTTTAATGAAAATGCCAACTGTCCACCATGGAAATTTCTAAATAAATGAATAAAAACTGTTAAGAGTTCTAAACTCCAACCCAAGGAAGTTAACTACACTCACAACGACATAAGCAATAGATAATCCCACTTCATCAGAACCCAAAAGAAAACACTGGGAAAATATATTCAAAAAACAACTGCCAAGAACAAATCTAAAACAAACAAGAATTAACAACCAATGATCCTTACTTATCCTCAAAAATAGTGGTCTTAACTAGCCTATTAAAAGACACAGGCTAACAGAATGGATATGAAAACAGAATCCATCCTTCTGCTGCATGCAAGAAACATATCTATGCTTCAAAGACAGACATTACCTCAGGGTAAAGGGTTGGGAAAGGGTCAAATGGACCCAAGAAGCAAGCAGGTATGTCTATCCTAATATCTAACAAGTTAAGACTTCAACCAAAATCAATCAAGAGAGATGAAGAAGGTCATTTCATATTCATCACAGGAGAAATCCATCAGTACAAAGTCTCAATTCTGAACATCTATGCCCCAAATACAAAGGTACCCGCATTCATAAAAGAAATACTACTAAAACTCAAAGCTCACATAAAACCTCACACACTCCTACTGGGAGACTTCAACACTGTACTCTCACCACTAGACAGGACCACCAGACAGAAACTTAACAAAGAACAAATTAACAGAAGTTATGTCCCAATTAGGTTTAACAGATATCTATAGAACATTCCATACAAACACAGAAGGATATACCTTCTTCACACCTCCACATGGAACCTTCTCTAAAATTGACCACATACTAGGCAACATAATAAATCTCAACAGAAATGAAAAATTGTAATAGTTCCCTGTATCTTATCAGCTCACCATGCTTTAATGTTGGATTTCAATAACAACACAAATTGCAGAAACCCTATAAACTATATAGAAACTGAACAATGCACAATTTCACCATTCCTGGCTCAAGGAAGAAATAAAAAAAGAAATTAAAGATTTCCTAGAATTCAACAAGAATGAAGACACAACATGTCTGAATTTATGGGACACTTTGAAAGCAGTGTTACGAGGAAAGTTCATTGCACTAAGTGTCCATATGAAGAAAACGAAGGATAGTCACATTAGAGAATTAACAGCACACTGAAAGCCCTAAGAAAAAACAGAAGCAAACTCACCCTGGAGGAGCTGACACCAAGAAATAATCAATTTGCAGGCTGAAATCAATAAACTAGAAACCAGGAAAACAATACAAAAAAAAAATCAATGTAACAAAGAGTTGGTTGTTCAAGAAAATAACCAAGATAGGCAGATCTTTATCCAAACTAACCAAAAAGAAGAGAAAGAACATGCAAATCAACAAAATCAGAAACAAAAAGGGAGACATAACAACAGAAACTGAGGAAATCCAGAGAATTTTTAGGTCATAGTTTGAAAACCCATACTCCACACATTTTGAAAATTCAAAGGTAATTAACAAATTTCTGGATAGTGATCACTTACCAAGATTAAAGCAAGAACAGATAAGCAACTTACATAGACCTATAATCCCTAATGAAATAGAAGCAGTCATCAGAAGACTTCCACCAAAAAAAGCTCAGGGCCAGATGGCTTCAGTGCAAAATTCTACCAGAAATTCAAAGAGCTAATATTGATACTCCTTAAATTGTTCAACACAATAGAAGCAGAAGGTTTATTACCAAACTCTTTTTTCAAGGCCACATGGCTTGGTACCCAAGCCACACAAAGACACAACTAAGAAAGAGAACTACACACCAACATCCCTCATGAACATTGATGCAATAATACTCAATAAAATACTTTCATGAAATCCAAGAACACATGAGAAAAATCATCCACCATGACCAAGTAGGCTTCATCCCTGGGATGCAAGGATGGTTCAACATACGAAATATATCAATTGAAATCCACCATATAAACAAACTGAAAAAGAAAAACCACATGATCATCTCACTAGATGCTGAAAAAGCCTTTGACAAAATCCAACACCCTTTCATGATAAAAGTCTTGGAAAGATCAGGGATAACAGGAACATACCTAAATATAATAAGAGCAATATACAGTAAACCAACAGCCAACAGCCAACTGAATAGAGAGAAGCTTAAGGCGATTCCTTTAAAATCAGGAACAAGACAAGGCTGCCCTCTCTCTCCATATCTCTTCAATATTGTACTTGAAGTTCTAGCTAAAGCAATTAGACAACAAAAGGAGATCAAGGGATACAAATTGGAAAAGAAGTCAAACTGTCACTATTCGCAGATGATATGATAGTTTACATAAGTGACCAGAAAAAAAATCTAGCAGGTAATTCCAACAACTGATAAACACCTTCTGAAAAGAGGCAGGATACAAGATAAACTCAAAAAAAAAAATCAGTAGCCCTTACTATATACAGATGACAAAGGGGCTGAGAAAGAAATCAGAGAAACATCACTTTTTACAATAGCCACAAACAACATAAAATATCTTGTTGTAATGCTTAGCAAACAAGTGAAAAACCTATATAGCAAGAACTTTGTGTCTTTAAAGAAAGAAATTAAAGGAGATACCAGAAAATGGAAAGATCTTCCATGCTCTTGGATAGGTAGGATAAACATAGTAAAAATTGCCAAAATCAATCTACAGTTTCAATTCAATCCCCATCAAAATACCAGCACAATTCTTCATCTTGAAATGATAATACTCAACTTTATATGTAATAACAAAAGACCCAGGATAGCCAAAGCAACCCTGTACAATAAAGAAACTTCAGGAGCCAAAACCATCCCTGACTTCAAATTTTACTATAGAGCTACAGTCCTGAAAACAGCTTGGTATTGGCACAAAAATAGATAAGTAGACCATTGGAATTGAATTGAAAATCCTGGTATTAACCCACACACCTATGAACACCTAATTTTTGATAAAGCAGCTAAAATTATACAATGGAAGGAGGAAAGCATGTTCAACAAATGGTGCTAGCACAATTTCTATCACCATGCACAAAACTTAAGTCAAAATGGATCAAAGAATTCTACCATATAAGCCAACTATACCACCCCTGACTATTTACCCTCAAGATTCTAAGTCAACCTTTAACAGAGATATTTATACATAATGTTTATTACAGCACTATTTACAGTGGTTATGTCAATAGTTCAATCTATGTGTCCAACCACAGATAAGTAAATGAATCAAATGTCATTTACATACATAATGGAAATGTTTTCAGTCAAAAGAAGAGCAAGGTTATATCATTTGTAGGAAAATGGACATATTTATATATAACCATATTTATTGAATTAAACCAGTCTGTGAGTTAAAAGTTTCCTTTCAGATATGACTCCTGGGCTTTATATAAACTTGTAAGTTCACTTATGTTTGAATGTATCATGCAAAAGTAGAAGTGACACAAACTGTCTAGGAGAACAAAGGAAGTTAGCAAAGATGGAAGGGAATGAGGGAGGGAAGTGGTTATTGTGCAAATATGTTCAGCTTACACTATGGGTATGTTGTCCTAATATTTCTATTGCTGTGAAGAAATATCCATGGCAACTCTTATAAAGAAAAACATTTAATTGGGTAGCTTACAGTTCACAACTTGAGTACATTATCATCATGGTGGACCATGGCAACATGCAGGCAGATATGAGGCTCAAGAAGGAGCTAAGAATTCTACATATTTCAACCACAAGCAACAAGAAGTGAACTGAGAAAATGGGTGTGGCTTGAGCACATATGAGACCTCAAAACCCTTTTATACAGTGACTCACTTGCTCTAACAAGGCCAATTCTACTCCAAAATATGCCACATCTCCTAATAGGGCCATTCCCTATGAGCTACTGAGGATCAATTACATTCAAACTACCACACATGTACAAGAATGCTGAGTGTCATAAATCTCTGTAAATAATGAAAATATGGAGTTATTTAAAAAAATAAAACACAATGCTGGCTAAGAGCTAAGCAGCTTTGAAAATCAGATAAATGTGATAACAATATCTGAGAACGCAGTCAGATGTAATGGAAAACATTGTCAGTTTCTGAAGTAGACTGAAATCCCTAAAGTGAAATTAATCAAGTTATCATGTTCAGGGGACAGAGAAAGACAAATGTCAAAGCAATCATTCTTTCAGGTATTTCCTCATCTTTCCTGCTGTGGGTGAAACCTGATCTTTCAGGCATAGGTGATCTTCTGACCCTATAGGAATGATTATATTTTGCAGAGAAGTCTGCTTATCAAAAAGCCAAAATAATTATATATATATATATATATATATATATATATATATATATATATATATTTCCCCTTTGCTTTTCCTTCCTATAATCCACCATGGTTCACACTTTGCTCTATCTTAAATTCCTTAATACCACCTTCTCTGTTTATTTAATAGTAGTTGTTTTATATAAAATAATTGGTATGCCTTACTTAAAAATATTAATTTCATTTTCTTTCTGTTTTTTTTTTCAAAGTGGAGTTGCTGCAGATGCCCTCAATGTCTCTAATTCTCAATTATGAGCCTACATTCATCAAAAGCATGGCAACAGAAGTTTACTTGCACATAACAACCAGAGGCAGCAGGGATCATTGACTTCCATGTGGTTTCCAATGGCTACATGGACAACAGACTTCCACATGTCTCTGGAAGCATAGACTTCATCATGGTCTTCAGTGGCAACATGGACAGCGGACACCAAAATGGACCCAGCATGCATCAAGGACTATAGCATTGTTTCCAGTGGCATCTAGGACTATAGGCATTCACACAATCTCCAACAGCACCATGGAAGATGGGCCTCAACATGGTCCCTGGTGGCAGCACAGAGCATTGACCTCATCACAGCCTCTGCTGGCAGCACTGAACTCAGACAACAAAACAGCCCCCAGGAACAGTACAGATCACAGATTTCAACATGGTGTTAGGCTGCAACAGATACCATAAAAATCAACATGGCCCATGTGGCAGCCGTGATCATGGACTCAACATGGCCTCCAGACGCAAAATGGACCATGGACACTAAGCTAGCCCTTGGTGGCAGCACAGACCATAGATATCTACATGGTCTTAGGTAGCAGCACAGGACACACACATCAACCTGGCCACTTGCAGCAACATGGATCATATGTTCCTCAGTAGGCATTGACATTGCCTCAAGAAACCATAGGAGAGTCCTTAAATATTTGTTATAAATATGCTGAAGTATAGCTCTTCATATGAGTTTATGAACAATATATATCTAATACTGGTCATGAAAAGTAAAATTGGTATTAAATTTTTGTCCTGTGTACTATAGCAATGGCATGAACTGTTTACTTGATTTGCTAATAGCTACACCCTGGTCACTGATATTAGCTGAAGAAGTAAGTAACTTAAGACAGTCTACTGCCTGGTAATAGTGGTTGTCCTTAAAGAAATTGTTGGTTACAATTTAACATGTGGATGTCTCTTAAATGTATTCTTTGGTTAAACGTTTAGTATTTTCTCACTCTTCCTACCATTGGGATTCCAACACAGAATTCCCATGATGAATTGACTGAGGACTATTAGGACACCACTATCACCAAGTGGTCACCGAGAACTGAATTTTGTGCTCTGTTGATCTAACTTCTTAGTCATGTGCCAATAGTACTCACAGGAACCAGCAAAAAAAAAAATTTAAACAACTGGAATTATTGTGTACTAAAATACATTTTCTTCTTCATTTTTTTCTGATAAGGTAAGAAAAAAAGAGAAGTGGGTGGGGTGTTAAAGTGTCAAAAGTATAAGGGTTCTCTCTCTTGGCACATTCATCATCATTTATTAAAATTCTTTTAAATGCCTAGTTTTCATAATGGAAACTAGTTTGTTTCATGGTGCATAAAAAAGAGATATATACTACTCTAGTAAGTGATTTTTTATTGTATCTGAGGAACATTAAAAATATAATACATTCACAAGTGACTTTTTTTCTCCTTTTACTCACCATACTGCTGGGTTAGATAAATCTGTATATTCTCTCATATTCATTCAAGGGAATCTTACAAAGAGCTTCAGTTTCCTTTGCATTATGTGTCTCACAAAACAGGAGATCGACCTAAATGTTACACTTAGGAACCACAGGTCTTATGCGTGCTGGATGTAGGAGCAGAGAAAGTATTATTTTTTACTTTATCAAGGTTGCTTCTCCAACACAAATGTACCTTACTTTATAGCAATATACATTTATATGTGTACGTTATTCTTCAGTGCCTTTAAAGCCCGTATACATAGTTATAGTAAAAGTAATTTGAAGTTTATAGGACAGTAAATATAAGAAAAAGCACATATTTTACTGAAAAATTAGTTTTTATCTGGTATCAAAGCTTTCTCTGGTAGGTTACAGAGGCATATTGCACAAGATTATGTTTTAAATAAAAACCAAATATATCATGTATATTTCTTACATATGATTTAAGTCCTGTTTTACTTTGTACACATATTTAAAATGTTGACTTTTATACTTATTTTTCTTTTATTTTTATCTTATGCTTATAAATCTTTGAAGATGCACATCAATAAGTGGCAATAAATATAGTTATAGCTGTTCAAAAAATTTAAGGATGTGAATAATTAATTACCTATTAATGGGTAAGTTATGTTTTACTGCTGAAAAGAAGTCTTTTTACAAATACTTCTAAAAATATATAAACAAGATATTTGGACAATCTGTAAGAACACATTACACAATATCTTCATAACTAAAGCAGGAATAAGAGGTGAAAGTTTTAAATGGGTCACCTTAATAATAGCACCAATTTATAATGACCACAAACAGTTATTTTTGTAAGTATTCAAAGTTATTATAACAAATTCATAAAAGTACAGAGTTGAAAATATCTTCTGTAATTCTAACCTTTACTTAAAACAGAAATGGGCAGTAGCAAAGACTCACCATAAAACTAGAAAAAACAAAGTTTGTGTATACCTTCTTTTACAACATTTCAATTATTTTTAATTAATATGATTAGTGAAACAACCATGATTGAAGATGTTAAACAATTGGATAGCAATACATTTTATATTTAGTTTGAAAACTATTTCATCGTTGCTGGAAAAAACTGGTTTAATAGGTAGAAATACTCAATGATATAAGCAAACTTTAAAATAAATACCCATTGAGATAACTGTAGGCATGAATAGAAGGACAAGTAAAATCAGAGTTAATGCAGTGGAGTTTAAAGTGAGCCAAGGTTACTTCATTGATAATAACTGAGAAACAGCATAAACTAATTGCTGCAAATAATACTTACAGTTCCCACTGCTGCTGTTTCCAATTCTTGCTTCCTTTAGGAGAATTAAAGTACCAGGAAAGCACAATTGTCCTGTGAGGTCTGGTTAGTTTTCTGGATAGAGTTAAATCACAAGCAAATGAAGTACATTTCCCAAGGAAGAAATGAGGTTATACATCTGTAGGAAAGAATATTTAGTCAATATGAATATAGCAGATTTCACATGGGCATGCCAGCATTTGTCTTCAAAAGTGTCCCTAATTGTAAACACACCCCAACTTCTCAAAGATTTGGATAAGACAGGGGGCCCTGAATACCACAGATTCACATTCCCTTTTTGTTTTGTTTGTTTGGCTGGTTTTTTGTTTTGTTTTGTTTTGATTTGTTTTGTTTTTAAGAGACAAGGGTTTCCTCTGTGGCTTTGGAGACTGTCCTGGAACTAGCTCTTGTAGACTAGACTGGTCTCAAACTCACAAAGATCTGCCAGGCTCTGCCTCCCAAGTGCTGGGATTAAAGGTGTGTTCCAACAATACCTGGCTCTTGTCAAATCTTATTTTGTTTGTTCTGTAGGTTTTGCTACCATCTGGAGACTTTATCTTTTGATTTGTTAAAAAAAAAGTAATGTATTCATGCACTCTCCAAATATCAACACTAATGTCAGACTATCCCTTGGATGACTTTCTAATTTATTAAACTCAATTTCTAGACTTAGTACATGGTGACAAGCAGGTAGGAGGAACTAACATACTCTAATTGGCAATGTAGTTTGCAGTTGCATAGTCATGAACAAAATAGAATGAAATTTTGTGTACCAATGTACTAGATCATCCATCCAAGCATGCATGTATCTAAGTACTCATGAATGATTATTGAATAGTTGGTTGGGCTGGAATTTGTGACTAAGATACTGTCTTTATTGATAGGGAAAGAACAGCCAACAAAATAGTCAAATATCACTACAAGTATCAGCAGTCTTATGATGGATGACTGTATAAAATGATACAGGAACACAAAGGTCTGTGTCTAACACAGGCTGTGAAGGAAGAAGAAACTCTCCTGGCAAAGATGAGGCATGAAGTTGATGTGTGGATAGGAAAAGTCTGCAAAATGCAGGCCTGTAGTGATTCAACCATGGCAAGGAATCAGGGAAATAAACAGGATTATCCAAGTGTTTGAAGAAAATTGGAAAGTACCTTTGAATTGTGAGAGAAATTTAAATGTTTGAAAGGGAGATAGTATACAAGGCATGAGGACTGTATACGTAGCAATTTACTGAAGTTATTAAAGAATAGGTAAATAAATCAAGTGACCCAGAAACTCTTGTCTCTTCTTCTTGTTTAAATCTTCCCATTTTTTTTCCTATGTCTCTTGCTTTTTTTATTCTGCTTTGGTCATTTTTTTTTTAACTTATTCCTCTTATTTTAAACACCTTTGTTCTTTTAAAACTGAGTGATGTAAGGCATCTCTTAAACAATACATTTGCCATCTATTTATATTAGCAGATCTACCTATTCATTCTTTAGTAAGGTGTGTTTCTTTAAGGTCTTTAACTCATTTTTAAGTGAATTGCTCCTAAAACACTTCTTACCTCACCTTCTGGAATTGTGATCAATCTGAATAAACATTTTGTTCTCAGAATATTCATTTTAGGAGGTTAATAGAGTGCAAATACATGATGTATTTGAATGAAAATATTTTTAGGAATTCAGTCACTTTCTAAAATACACAATGATAAATTTTAATAAATATGCACTTTAATGTCCATGCATTAAATGGCCAATATGTAGAAACAACTGAAGACACTAGGCATAAAGAGTGCTTTCCTATCAAGGTTCAAGTCCCAACATTGAAAAAGAATGAACTTTTTAAAATTAAATTATGACAATTTTTAATTGTAAAATACTACTGGAGACCTTGGTATGTCACAGTTGTCATTACTCACCTAATTGTCTAATTTGCTCATTCTAAGTCCTGCTCTGCTTCATCCCATTGTTTCCAATATAATTCTTATCATGCAGTGACATTATGTTAGGACCTCCTAGCATTGTCACTACAATGTTTCCTTTCAGCTATGATATCATATCATATCCTTAGTTTATAGAGTGTCTAACTAGTCTTGTGTAATCAACAAGGCCCAAAATCATCATTGATTCTGTAGTCATGAAACAGGTACTAGTTCAACTGATAGTACTGCAGTGGTAAACTCAGAAGCCTGGAGGGTGCTGAGTGGCAACACAGACAGCCACAGTCACAGGGTCAAGAGGGAGCAATGTATGGTGTTCAGTTCAGGCTTCATAAAGCATTATTTATAAAGGGGGAAATAGCTTAGAAAATTCCAAGATTATATCAAAATATTACAAGGAAAAATAAAACAAATTTTAGGTGGGCACACTGAGATTGATCTTTGACTGTATTAGATATATTGAAATAATAATCTATTATGTTCAAGAAATAAATAAATACTGGCCTAAAGCCAGTAACCATTACTTCTATGTTTTTGCCATTCTAGTGTTAATATAAAATTGTTTCCTAAATTGGTTTTGTTTTCTTACAAACCAGAATATATTACAAACATATTTTCTTTTTTGTTATTAATCTGTATAAGAATTGCTGCTTCGCCCACCTGAATATATTATGACTAATTTATTTTTTATTCAAGTTACATTATTTTTTAGAAGTAGTTGAGAACATATCATTTACCCAATAGCACATGGTACTGGCAACTTTTACAAAGATTCATATAATGGAATATTAGTCTAAGACTATCTTACTATAGCTAAGGCATGATTCATATTTTAATTTTAAGTAGAAAAGTATATTTCCTCAGAGTTTCCTTTGTGATATATTCATTTATGCTCAGTTTTCTATGTACAAAATAGTATCATAAGATTTAAAATTTATATATCTTTCATTACATGTGTTATGGATTTATTTAATATACTAATTAATTATATTAATTTCCTAATTTGTCCATAGCCTTTATCTATTTACCATAAATTTCATTTTATCTATATCTTAATATGCATTCTCTTACAATTATTTTATTATAAAAACTTGTATAAAATATTTGAATATTGGAATGCAAGAGTACTGTTTCTTCTGTAAACATTGTGCCCATGGGTCCATACTTACTATGATCTCTTCACATAATTAAGTAAAAACATGCATATTACATTTAAAAGCATTTTAACATAGCAGTAAAACTCCTGGTAGTTGCAAAAGTCATTCTCCTTCCCCAAGTTTATTAATTTGGCACCCTTTTATGATTTTACATCCTTCCATTATTTTAGTTATACTACAGCTACTAATCATTCCCCAAAAGGTTAACACAATTCCTTTAATTCATTTCCAATATGTGTATACATATTTATTAACACATATATGAAACTTCATCTGAACAATAAATTTATTGAGCATTTATTTGTTGCTGAGTTTTTTATAACATTATGCTCCTAGATATTTCTAAGTCATTTTCCCTGTGAATACCTCTCACTTACTCACTCACCTAACATTATTGTTTCTTTATATCATAAAACAGACCTTCCGGACTGGTATGTGGTACAGCTGGAAGCTAATGTACCATCCAGTTCCTGAATCATGTCCACATAACTTACTCATAATATCCCACATAATGTTATTACACATTTCATTTCTCACTTAACACCTAGAAAGCACACTATAGAAGATAGGGCCTGTGTTTATTGCCTATGATGTAGTACCTGGCACAAAGCACTTGTACATATAGTTCTCTGTATTATCTGCCCAGTTATTGAACACCTGTTAAATGAATGAGCAAGTACATTTTCAAAGAGTTTTGCTATTGAAGGTGAACATTTTTCACTGGCATCAGCACTTGCTTATTTTAAATTTATGGTTCATTCCTTTATAATTTTTATTTTTCCTCTCTATTTCAGGAAATACAACAAAGGTTAATGAGTGAAACAAATGACACAGATGTGTCTGAGTTTGTGTTTCTGGGACTTTCAACATCTAGACCAATACAGAATTTCATCCTTTCACTCTCTACAGTGTTTTATGTAGCCATTGTGCTGGGAAATACCCTGGTTGTGCTTACAGTTGCCTTTGACCCACATCTACATTTCCCTATGTACTTTCTTTTGGGAAACCTCTCATTTATTGATTTATGTCTTTCCACCTTAACTGTTCCCAAAATGATTTCTGACCTGTACTCTGGGCATAATACAATCTCATTTCATGGGTGTGTCTTCCAAATGTTTGTCCTTCATGTCCTGGGGGGATCTGAGATGGTGGTGCTGATAGCCATGGCCTGGGACAGATATGTGGCCATATGCAAGCCCCTCCACTACCTGACCATCATGAACCCACGAACATGCCTTTTGCTTCTGTCTGGTGCTTGGGTTATTGGGTTCCTGCATTCAGTGGTTCAACTAGCTTTTGTAATTCATTTGAGATTTTGTGGTCCTAATCAGATAGATAGTTTCTACTGTGATCTTCCTAGGTTTATCAAACTTTCCTGCAAAGACTCGTACAGAATGGAGTTCATGGTTGCTGCCAACAGTGGCATTATTTCTATTGGCACCTTCTTCTTATTGATTGTTTCCTACATTTTTATCCTGTTCACTGTGTGGAAACATTCATCAGGTGACTTGTCCAAGGCCCTCTCTACACTTTCTGCTCACATCTCTGTGGTAGTTTTGTTCTTTGGACCATGCATCTTCGTGTACATGTGGCCATTTCCTACTGTACCAGTAGATAAGTTTCTTGCTATTCTGGACTTCATGATTACACCCATCCTGAACCCTGCCATTTACACTCTGAGGAACAAAGACATGAAGGTGGCAATGAGGAAACTAAGTGATCAACTCCTGCGTTTTAGGAAAATGTCCTAAATAATTCGTAATAATAAAAGCTACTTAGAGTGAGTTCAAATGCACTCAAATATTAAATATTCTATAGGACAATTTTTAATTTTTTAATTTAGTTTAATCCTCTTGAGACTTATCTATTGTGCTTTATTTATTTTTCTTTTTTTTTTGTTTAATTTTATATAACAAAGTCCAATTAAATGAAAACAAACATTTATACACAATATTTGGGAATTTGGGCATCGTTCTTTCCAAACTACTTCCTGC
This sequence comes from Phodopus roborovskii, assembly GCF_943737965.1. NCBI lineage: Eukaryota > Metazoa > Chordata > Mammalia > Rodentia > Cricetidae > Phodopus > Phodopus roborovskii. The sequence continues at coordinate 4,440,712 of NW_026126417.1, read as the reverse complement.
TGGTAAGGGGCGCTGTCTTGGGGGATTCGATGAAGATTCAGATATCCTAGCTGTAGTCTGTAGGGCTGTTTTGTCCAGTTGTTTGGAATGTAGGATCAGCTTGTACTCTGTTTCAGGCGGTCTGGCTTGATCAAACCACATTAGTCTGGAAGGAATCCACATCTTTTCATTTTCTGTGGAAACAAAAATAGAAATCCTTTTCCCCAGTAACTTGTTCTTCAACTTAAATTTTGGAGTCAAAGCGTTTTTTTTTTTTTTTAATTTATTATTTTACATGTCGATCCCAGTTCCCTCTCCCTCCCTCCCTCCCTCCAGCCCCTCCCTCCTTCCCTCCCCCCCCCCTCCTCCCTTTTTCCCTCCCTTTTGCCCTCTCTGCCCTCTCACATGCACTCAAAACACCCTCCCCTCTCAACCCCCCACCACAATACCCATTTGTAGGGGAATGCCATCCAGTTGGGGTCATGTAGATCTTACAAGACCTGTGAAGTAGGGACTAGGGCTTCTCTCCTATCTCTAGAATAAGGCAGTTATCCCTCCATGGGGCATATGTTTGCAAAGTCCTTTTGTGCACCAGGGATACATCCTGGCTCCACTGTCTGAGGTCTCTTAGACTGCTCAGACCTTCTGGCAGAGACCCATATTCAGGGAGGTCTGAGTCAGTCCCATGTTGGTTTCCCAGCTATCAGTTTAGTGGGCCTTAGCTCCTCCTTGGTCAGGTAAGCTGTCTCTATGTACTTCTACCACATGATCTTGTCCTCTCCATCTGCTTCTGGGTTATAGTTCGACTCAGTGTTTATGTATGGGTGTTTGCTCCTATTTTCAACAGGCATTAGTTGAGGACTCCATGGAGAAATTAGTTGTTGATCTCACTCTCCAGGAAGGGCATTTATGATAGCCTTTCCACGGGAGCTGAGATTGTTAGTTGGGAGCAGTCTTGTAGTTCCCTCGACCTTTCTTTGTGTTCAACTTTATCTTCAAACCAATATTGGATCCCTCTTTTATGTTCTCTCTCTCTGTCTCTGTCTCTGTCTCTCTCTTTCTCTCTCTCTCTTTCTATCTCTCTCTCTTTCTTATTTTCCATTCCTAACCAGGCTCAATCCTCCTGGTTGCACATGCCTTCCTCTCCTCCCCCTCATTTTCTCCTACTTCTCTCTCCATTAGCTGTCCTCCCCCACTTTACCTGAGATCTGGGGGACTTGTCCCTTCCCAGTTCTGTGAGGTACTTTATATGAATCTCTTAGAATACAACTTGTATCCTAGTTCCTCTGGTGATCATTGGATCTAGTTCTAAAATCCATATATGAATGAGTACATACTGTGTTTCTCTTTTTGTGACTGGGTTACCTCATTCAGGATGGTTTCTTCAAGTGCCATCCACTTGCATGCGAATTTCAAGATACCATTATTTTTTTCTGCAGAGTAGTATTCCACTGTGTAGATGTGCCACATCATCATTAACCATTCTTCAATTGAGGGGCATCTAGGTTGCTTCCAGTTTCTTGCTATTTCAAATAGTGCTGCTATGAACATAGTTGAACAGATGTCTTTGTTGCATTGATGTGAATCCTTTGGGTATATGCCTAAGAGGGGGATTGCCGGGTCCTGTGGTAAACTAATTCCCATTTTCCTGAGGAACCGCCATTCTGATCTCCAAAATGGCTGTATGAGTTTGCACTCCCACCAGCAGTGGAGGAGTGTTCCACATTCTCCACATCCTCTCCAACATAAGTCATCACTGGTGTTTCCAATTTTAACCATTCTAGCAGGGGTAAGATGGTATCTCAAAGTTGTTTTGATTTGCATTTCCCTGATAGCTAAGGATGTGGAGCATTTTCTTAAGTGTCTTTCAGCCTTTTTGATTTCCTCCATTGAGAATTCTTTCTTCAGTTCTGTACCCCATTTTTTAATAGGGTTATTTGGTGTTTTGTTGACTAGTTTCTTCAGTTCTTTGTATATTTTGGAGATCAGCCCTTTGTCAGATATAGGATTAGAGAAAATGTTTTCCCAGTCAGTGGGCTGCCTTTTGGTCTTGTCAACTGTGTCCTTTGCCTTACAGAAGCTTCTAAGTTTGAAGAGGTCCCATTTATTAATTGTTTCTTTCAGTGTCTGTGCCCCTGGAGTTATGTTCAAGAAGCAGTCTCCTATACCAATTTGTTCAAGGGTACCTCCTACTCTCTCTTCTAAGAGGTTTAATGTGGCTGGATTGATGTTGAGGTCTTTGATCCATTTGGACTTGAGTTTTGTGCATGGCAACAGACATGGGTCTATCTGCAGTCTTCTACACACCCTCATCCAATTGTGCCAGCACCATTTGTTGAAGATGCTGTCTTTGCCCCATTGTATAATTTTAGCTGTTTTGTCGAAAATCAGGTGTTCATAGGTGCGTGGATTAATATCAGGATTTTCAATTCAATTCCATTGGTCTACCTGTCTATTTTTATGCCAATACCAGGCTGTTTTCAGAACTATAGCTCTGTAGTAGAGCTTAAAGTCAGGAATGGTGATGCCTCCTGAAGTTCTTTTATTGTATAGGGTTGTTTTGGCTATCCTGGGTCTTTTGTTTTTCCATATAAAGTTGATTATTATCCTTTCTAGGTCGGTGAAGAATTGTGGTGGGATTTTAATGGGGATTGCATTGAATCTGTAGATTGCTTTTGGTAAGATTGCCATTTTTACTGTTTATCCTACCTAACCGAGAGCATGGGAGGTCTTTCCATTTTCTGGTATCTTCTTTAATTTCTTTCTTTAGAGTCACAAAGTTCTTATTATATAGATCTTTTCCTTGTTTGGTAAGCGTTACACCAAGATACTTTATGTTGCTTGTGGCTATTGTAAAGGGTGATGTTTCTCTGATTTCTTTCTCTGCCTCTTTGTCGTCTGAAAAAAATAGGGCTACTAATTTTTTTGAGTTTATCTTGTATTCTGCTAGTTTGCTGAAGGAGTTTATCAGCTGTAAGAGTTCCCTGGTAGAGTTTATTGGGTCGCTTATGTAAACTATCATATCATCTGCAAATAGAGACAGTTTGACTTCTTCCTTTCCAATTTGGATGCCCTTGATCTCCTTTTGTTGTCTTATAGCATTAGCTAGAACTTCTAGTATGATATTGAAGAGATATGGAGAGAGAGGACAGCCTTGTCTTGTTCCTGATTTTAGAGGAATTGGCTTAAGTTCCTCTCCATTCAGTTTGATGTTGGCAGTTGGTTTGCTGTATATTGCCCTTATTATGTTTAGGTATGTTCCTGTTATCCCTGACCTCTCTAATACCTTTATCATGAAAGGGTGTTGAATTTTATTGAAGGCTTTTTCCGCATCTAGGGAGATAATCATATGGTTTTTCTTTTTCAGTTTGTTTATATGGTGGATCACGTTGATAGATTTTCGTATGTTAAACCATCCCTGCTATCCAGGTATGAAGCCTACTTGATCATGGTGGATGATTTCTCTGATGTATTTTTGAATTCGGTTTGCCATTATTTTATTGAGTATTTTTGCATCGATGTTCATCAGGGATATTGGTCTGTAGTTTTCTTTCTTAGTTGTGTCTTTGTGAGGTTTGGGTACCAAAGTTATTGTGGCCTCATAAAAAGAGTTTGGCAATAAACCTTCTGTTTCTATCTTGTGGAACAGTTTGAGGAGTAGTGGTATTAGTTCTTCCTTGAATGTCTGGTAGAATTCTGCACTGACTCCATCTGGCCCTGGACTTTTTTTCGTTGGAAGGCTTTCGATGACTGCTTCTATTTCATTGCTGGTTATAGGTCTATTTAAGTTGTTTTTCTGTTCTTGATTTAATTTTGGTAAGTGATAGTTATCCAGAAACTTGTCCATTTCCTTTGAATTTTCAATTTTTGTGGAATACAGATTTTCAAAGTATGACCTGAAAATTGACTGGATTTCCTCTGTGTCTGTTGTTATGTTCCCCATTTCGTTTCTGATTTTGTTAATTTGCATGTTCTGTCTCTGCTTTTTTGTTATATTGGATAAAGGTTTGTCTATCTTATTGATTTTCTCATTGTTGCATTGTTGCATTGATTTTTTGTATTGTTTTCCTGGTTTCTATTTTGTTGATTTCAGCCCTCAAGTTGATTATTTCCTGTTGTCTGCTCCTGCGGGGTGAATTCGCTTCTCTCTGTTCTAAGGTTTTCAGTTGGGCTATTAATTCTTTTATGTGACTATCCTCTGTTTTCTTCATATGGGCACTTAGTGCAATGAACTTCCCTCATAGCACTGCTTTCAAGGTGTCCCATAAGTTCAGATATGTTGTATCCTCATTCTCGTTGAAAAGTAGAAAGTCTTTCATTTCTTTCTTTATTTCTTCTTTGACCCAGGAGTGGTGCAATTGCACATTGTTAATTTTCCATGAGTTTGCAGGTTTTCTGCTATTTGTGTTGTTGTTGAATTCCAATTTTATAGCATGGTGGTCCGATAAGATACAGGGGACTATTCCTATTCTCTTGTATCTGTTGAGGTTTGTTATGTCTCCTAGTATGTGGTCGATTTTAGAGAAGGTTCCATGTGGAGCAGAGAAGAAGGTATATTCTTTTGTCTTTGGATGGAATGTTCTATAGATGTCTGTGAGCCCCAGTTGAGACATAACTTCTGTTAATTCTTTTGTTTCTTTGTTGAGTTTCTGATTTGTGGTCCTGTCTAGTGTTGAGAGTGGTGTATTGAAGTCTCCCACTATAAGTGTGTGAGGTTTTATATGAGCTTTGAGTTTTAATAGTGTTTCTTTTACGAATGTGGGTGACTTTGTATTAGGGGCATAGATGTTCAGAATTGAGACTTTGTGTTCATGGATTTCTCCTGAGATGAATATGAAATGACCGTCTTCATCTCTTTTGACTAGTTTTGGTTTGAAGTCTAACTTGTTAGATATTAGGATATCTACGCCTGCTTGCTTCTTATTTCCATTTGATTGGAAAATCTTTTCCCAACCCTTTACCCTGAGGTAATGTCTATCTTTGGAGCTAAGATGTGTTTCTTGTATGCAGCAGAAGGATGGATTCTGTCTTCGTATCCATTCTGTTAGCCTGTGTCTTTTTATAGGTGAGTTAAGACCATTAATGTTGAGGGTGAGTAAGGTCCATTGATTGTTGATGCTTGTTTGATTTAGGTTTGTTGTTGGCAGTGGTATTGTGAATATATTTGTTCTGCTTCACCCTAGGTTTCTGGTGTAGTTGGATTATCTGTTGCCTACATTTTTGTGGGTGTAGTTACCTTCCTTGGGTTGGAATTTTCCTTCCAATACTTTCTGTAGGGCTGGATTTGTAGATACATATTGGGAAAATCTGGTTTTGTAATTGAATATCTTGTTCTCTTCATCTATATTGACTGAGAGTTTTGCTGGATATAGTAGCCTAGGCTGGCATCCGTGTTCTCTTAATACTTTTGGAACATCTATCCAGGACCTTCTGGCCTTGAGGGTTTCCTTGGAGAAGTCAGGTGTAATTTTGATTGGTCTGCCTTTATATGATACCTGTCCTTTTTCCTTTGCTGCTCTTAATATTCCTTCTTTATTCTGTATGCTAGGTGTTTTGATTATTATATGTTGAGTGGTCCAGCCTATTTGGGGTTCGGTATGCTTCTTGTACTTTCATGGGCATGTCCTTCTTCAGATTTGGAAAGTTTTCCTCGATGATTTTGTTGAATATGTTTTCAGCACCTTTGAGCTGGGCTTCCTCACCTTCCTCTATGCCTATTATTCTTAGGTTTGGCCTTTTCATGGTATCCCATATTTCCTGGGTGTTTTGTGTTAAGGATTTGTTGGATTTATGGTTTTCTTTGGTCGATGAATCTATTTCTTCTAGTTTATCTTCTGTGCCTGAGATTCTTTCTTCCATCTCTTGAATTCTATTGGTTATGCTTGTGCCCGTAGTTGCCGATTTTTTGCCCAGCTTTTCAATTTCCAGCTTTTCTTCCATTTGTGTTGCCTTTATTTTCTCTATTTCGGTTTTCAAGTCTTGAACCGTTTCCTTCACCTGGTTAATTGTTTTTTCTTGGCTTTCTGTACTTTCCTTAAGGAATTTGTTCATTTCTTCCACTTTTTTGTTTGTTTTTTCCTCCATTTCTTTAAGGGATTTTCTCATATCTTCTTTGAGGGCCTCTATCATTTTTATGATTGTGATTTTTAAGTCGTACCCTTCTGCTTCCTCTGCTTTGTTGTTGTGTTCCATTCTAGTTGTTGTAGATTCCCTAGATTCTGGTGGTGTCATGTTTGTCTTTCTGTTGTTAGGTGTTCTCTTGTATTGCCTTCTTCCCATAGTTTCTTCCTGTAGGTGTTGGTGGTGTCTCTTCCCTCTCTCTATGGTCCTTCCCTGATGGGAGTGGTCCTCTGGCCAATAGCTCTGGCCAATAGCTCTGGCCAATGACTGGCAGAAGAGGACGAGGGCTGAGCTTGAACTTGAGAAGGTTTTGCAGGGTAGTGGGATCTCACTGGAAACTGGTGCTCTCCAGCTGAGACCTCGTTCTTTGGCAGGGGCCCGGATTTGGGGGTCAAGGATCTTGCCCACAGGAACTCAGAGTGGACCCACAGAGATAGGCAGATCTCTGGGAGGGGCCCGGGACTCCAGCAGAGGACTGGAGGCGGGGTCAGAGACCAAGCTGGTGGAAATTACAGGTGGTCCCGCGTGGATAGTCAGGTCTCCTTTGTTCGGAGTTGCTCTGAGAGGTCTCCGAAGTAGGGTGGACTGTTGGCTCCACCCTCTGTTCCTCTATTGTGCTTTAAATAAGAGATTACTAATCTTTGTGGGTAAATAAAATCCCATGTTATATAATTCAACTATTTTAAAAAGATTAATTTATTTCAATTAATTTAATTAATTTAATTATTAAGTGTTTTACAAGTGTCTTAGAAACTGTATTCAATGCATGAATGCAGTGTCTATGGAAGCCAAAAGAGGGCATCAGATCCTCTGGAACTAGAGTTACTGATGGTTGTGAATCACTATGTGGTACTGGAAACCAAACCTAGGTCTTTTACAGCATAAATGCTCTTAACCACTGAGTCATCACTCTAGCCACAAAGAACAATTTCTTTATTCACCAATCAAAGTACACTTACCATGAATTCACATACTTTACCCCATGATTAAACTTTCATAAACATGGGAATTCAAATATCTTTGTGGATGTATATACCATATATAAAGTGATAGTCAAATTTTATGATAGTTTTATTTATTAATTTATGAGAAACCTCCTTAATGTCGTCTTTATTGCTGTACTAATTAACATTCACTTCTCTCCATCTTCTTGTCAAGATTATTGCTAATGTTTTATTAGTGTATATTAATTGTTCATAATGGTGAGTTTTCATTTTAACACATGTGGATATAGTATGAATTCTATTCACTCTACACTTTGGCTTCTTGACAAAATACCACACCTCCTAATCCCCTTCATCTGCCCAACTTGTACTTTCATGGCCTCTTTGGTGACTCATAGGGATTACTAGGGTTGTTTATAGGACTATAACAATTTGTCAATGGCCTCGGTACTAAAGATGTCTCTCCGTTACTTATCTGACCTTCTCATGGTATAAATCCTCAGGAACTGGTGACCCTGTAGAGTATAGGTCTTATGATAATAATCATAGCAGTTGTGAGTTTGAGTGTAATATCCCTGCCATGCCCAGAAATCAACATTTCACACACCTCTATCCTTTAACAATTTCTTACATTAATTCCTTCCCTCCATTCTTTAATAGTTCCTGATTCTTGGAAGTGATATCAACTACATCCCATTATACCATTAGTCAATCATACTCATTTTTTCTCAGTATTTTACCAGCTATGCATTTGCATTCATCACTGCTTATTGCAAAAAATTAGGATCTCTGACATAAGCTGAAAGAATATATTGTTCTATACTCATAAACATATTATCTAAAAGAAATTTGACAGGCACATCATGTCCTTTTATAGGAACAGCTGTTTCCTCAGTAAGACCTATAACCTTCCTCAGACACTGGCTTTTTACAAGGATTAAAGAAACAAATATGAATTGTCTTATCTATCAAGCATCAAATGCAATCAGAAAGTGGTTAGTTACACTCATGACAGGATTTCAATTTTGTAACAGTGAACTGTATCTCTGAACAATGATATGTTGTACATGTTGTATAAAACTGAGTAAGACTGATGATAATCTCCCAAGAGACTACAGAAGATACTCTGTTATTACAAGGGGACAGCCAGCAGGGAAGAAGCTTCCAGCCCAGTTCTAGATTAATTTCTTTATGCTCTGAACAAGGAATATGATTTCTTCTGGCATTTTTTTTTCTGTCTAGTAATAGTGGCCAACCAACTATATTAGCAATTTCCTGTATTGTAGTGGGGGCTTAGTAAGACTTTTTGACCAATAACCTACAACTGGCACTACAATTTTCATTCAATACTTTAAGACTTCTGTAAATAGCTTCATTCACTCACACAGGTTGCCTTTTACCAAGATCTTATTGTTTCCCTTTTCTATGAATTTATGAAGTATCAACTTGTTCAAGCATCATTTGGTTAGTTAGAAGAACCCCACTTCTTCCCTTAATTCTTGCCCTTCCTTGTTGTTTAAAACATTCTACTCTCAGTGTTTTACTTTGCTCTTCTGTATCACATCCATGCTATGTCCTATAACCCTTAAAAACTCTTTTTCATGGGACCATTTCTAGTCTTCTACTCTCTTAACACACCAATTCCCAAACAAATGCATGCATCTAAATCTTAGAGACTAGGATGAACATACGAGAGAGAATGTGATAGTTTCCTTTTTGATCCTGAGTTTCCTCACAAAACATAATATTTCCATTGCTATTAATTTCCTTACAAATTTCATCATTTTATTCCTTATGACAGTAAATTCCATAATGTATTTGTAGCAAATTATAAGTTTTCATTCACCAGTAGATGATTAAATTTGCTGACTCTATTTCTTTGCTATTTTAAGTAGAATAGAAATAAATATGTTTGTACACTTAGCTCTAAAGAATCCTTTAGGTACATAATCAGAAATAGTATAAATGGTATTTCTACTTTTATATTTATTTTAGGAATTCTTTGTAATGCTCTCCATGGTTTTTATGCCAGTTTACACCATCACCAACAATAAAGATTCCCTTTCTCCATGTCCTTGACAGAATTTGTTGTCTTGTGTCTTAGTGATGATAACCATTCCAACTGTAATGAGACAGAATGTAAAAGTAGTTTTAATTTGCATGTTCCTGATAGCAAATATGTCAACATTGATGTCTTTGATCCATTTAGAGTTTATTTTTACACAGGGTGATAGATATGTAAAATTCCATTATTCTACATGTGTACTCCAAGGATCATGTGTTAAAGATGTTTGATATTCTAAAAGTTGTTTTGGGGGGCATCCTTATGAAGTATCAGGTGGCTATAATCATATGTATTTTCATTTGGGTCTTTTATTTTGATCCACCTGTGTACTCCCTAATTATTATTCTCTAAATATTAACCCTTCTAACCATAGTGAAGTGTAGTTCTTAATCTTCATCAAGAAATTTTCTCTTTAAAACAGAGACCATTATAGAAAACAACTGGTAAAAAGAGATTTGTGGAACCCATTCCCAGCTGATATATCAAAAACTTAACTCCTGCAACTAGTACTCAGGGATAATAGCAGAAGTGGTACATAAAGACTATATGAGCAGTTTTATGTGAGACTGCATCACTGCACTTTGCATTTTTGATTTCAGAGAATCTCCACATAATAAGTCTTACCAAAACGTCTGACAAACTGAATCTGAACAAAAATACCAGCAATGGACATAATAACATGGAAGAGAGAAAGAACACAACCTTAGACAAAGAGCAGCTAAGGAATGCTGAAAACAGAAAAAAAAAATGGTATTCTTCATGAAAGAGCATACCCACTGGTTATCCAATAAAAGATGGTCAGACTGGAAAACATAAGCATACAATTAGTATCAAGTAGTAAGTGTGTGTGTGTGTGTGTGTGTCTGTTGTGAGAACAAGTAAAAAATAAGGCTTTCAGTCTGAAAGAGGATTATTGAGTACATCTGAAAGGTTGGAGGGAAATGAAAGGAGAGAAAGAATATAATTATAATGTGGTCTCAAATATTAGAACTAAACATACTTTAAGGATGAAAAAGTAGACTTTCTTCAATTCTGCAATTGAGAACACACAAATGGCAAAGAAAATATATAATGTAGGAAGAATATGAGACCAACCATAAGAACTGCAAAAAAAAAAGTGACTAAAAGCTTAAAACAGCACCTAATATTGAGAAAGTACACAAAGAAATGGTGAAAAATGTCTTGTTGGTTGAAGCTTGCATTGTGCTTGAGGCAATTGAATCTGCAGTCAAAAAAGAGCTTACTCTTAGGTAAGAATATAATTGGTAGAGAGTTTGGGTGAGAATACAATCGGTCCCTGATATTAACAGCTGACTATAGTCATGTCTTAAGGAAAAATTCTATGGTCCACTCAGGATCTGAAATGAGTTCAAGGATTTAGTTGGAGTTCCACCTTCACTGCAATCTAGCACAGAGAACCACTTTACATCTCTTTTCAAACTCCATAAATGAGAATCAGAAGCCATCAGAACAACACTCATGTTATAAAGGACTGAAGACTTCTGGCCTGCAGAAGGGACAATACTGGATGGATCAGAAAGGTACCTCTCTCCTTGGAACATGGGACAATATGTCAATACTGTTAACCACACACACACACATACACACACACACACACAAACAAACACAAATACACACAAGTACAACTAACTTTATGTGCCTATATAGTCCAGAGGTGTCAAATCTCCTAGCACTGGAGTTACACTATGTTCACACAACATAGCGATCCTCTTTTTTTTTTTCTCTTTTTTTTTTTTTAGACATTTTTTGCATTTTTTTTAGAGTGGCTTTTCTTTATCCATTGCACCATTTTGGCTTCTTTGTATAAAGTCAGGTGTCCATAGGTGTGTGGATTAATGTCCATTCAATTCCATTGATTCACCTGTGGAGGTCAGCATGTAGAAGGTTGCAAATAGATCCATATATATCACCATGCACAAAACTCAAATCCAAGTGGATCAAGAACCTCAAAATAAATCCAGCTACATTGTACCTGATAGTAGAGAAAGTGGGAAGTAGCCTTGAGCATATTGGCACAATAGAGCACTTCCTAAATTTCATACCAGAAGACCAGACACTGAACACAACAATCAATAAATGAGACTTCCTGAAACTCATAAGCTTCTATAAGGCAAAGGACACTGCCAGTAAAGTAATACAACAGCCTACAGAATGGGAAAAATATTCACCAACCCCACATCTGACAGAGGGCTTATCTCTAAAATATATAAGGAACTTAAAAAACTAGACATTAAAATTCAAAATAACACAACTGAAAAAATAGGGTAGAGAGCTAAACAGAGAAGTCTCACAGGAAGTATCTCAAATGACCTAAAGATATTTAAGGAAGTGCTCAACATCCTTAATCATCAAGGAAATGTAAATCAAAATGACTCTGAGCTAACATTTTATACCTGCCAGAATGGTTAGATCAAAAATACTGAGGATAGCTTATGTCAGAGAGGATATGGAATGAGGAGAGCACTCTTCCACTGCTGATGAGAATGCAAATTTGTACAACCCCTTTGGAAATCAGTATTGCAGTTTCTAAGAAAATTGAGAATCAATCTACCTCAAGACCCATCAATACTATTCTTGGCCATTTACCCAAAGGACACTCAATCATACACCATGGACACTTGCTCAAAAATATTAATAGCAACATTATTCACAATAACCAGAAGCTGGAAACAACCTTGATGCCCCTCAACCAAAGAATGGAGAAGGAAAATATGGTACATTTACACAATGGAGTACAACTAAGCTGTAGAAAAGGATGGCCTCATGAAGTTTTCAGGCAAATGGATGAAACTAAAAACAAACATTCTGAGTGAGATAACACAGACTCAGAAAGACAAATACAGCATGTATTCACTCATAATTGGGTATTAGATGTGAAACAAAAGATAACCAAACTACAATACAGCTCCAGAGAAGTTAGCTAACAAGGAGGATCCTAACAGGGACACAAGGACCATCTGGGAAGGGAAATTAGATGAGATCTACTGGGTAAACTGGGGCCAAGGGGTGGCAAAGGAGTTGGGAAGGGGAATGAGAATTTGAAGGAACAGGATGGTTTAGAGGAGAGGGATGCAATTGAAGAATAAGGAAAAAGATATCTTAATAGAGAATCACTATGGGGTTAGGTAGAAACCTGGTACTAGAATAATTCCCAAAAATCTACAAGGATGACACCAAATAAGACTCCTCCTAGTAATAGTGGAGAGGGTACTAAAATTGCCCTTCCCATGTAATCATATTGGTGAATTCCCCCACTATCACCATAGGCCCCTCATTCAACAATTGATGCAACCATGTACAGAGATCCACAACCAAGAACCAGGCCTAACTCTAAGAATCCATTAGAAGAGAGGGAGGGGAGAATATATGAACAAGGGATGTCAAGATCATGATGGAGAAATATACGGAAACAACTGAACCAAGCTCATAGTAACTCATGAACTCTAAACTGACTGGAGACTAAACTAGGCTCTGCATATGTGAGAGATATTCATGAAACTTGGACTATCAGAGGTCCCCTAGAGGCAGGACCAAGATACAAACCTTGTTGGAGTTCATTCCTTATGGTGGGATGCCATGCTTAGCCTTAATGCACAGGACAGGGACTTGTCCTTGCCCCAACCTATTAAGTCAGACTTTTTTGACTCATCATGAGTGGCCTTACCAGTGAGGAGGAGTGGACTAGGGTGGACTTTGAAAGTAGCAAAGAGGGATAGGAGAAGTGGTGAGAGGAAGAACTATGGTTGGAACGTAAAATTAAATTTAAAAGAATAAATAAATTATTAAAAAGCTTATATGCAGCATAAACATTAATAAGAAAAAAAGAGTTGTTGACTATTACCATTACTCTTAAGTGTTACTAACATTTTTTTTTGTTGAGCTTCTGTTAAATCTTTATTGTATATATCTATAATGATTTAGGCATATGACTAAAACTGTCAAGCGTGGATCTTTGGGAGCCCCTTCCATTAGACCTGATAGCCTGAGCAGAGGACTCATTCCTGAATCCATTTACTGGTAAGAATATAGAAAGACTCCAAGGAAGTTTTGCTAATTTAACACTTAAGATTCCAAGGAGACTTCTGAACCAAAGGAGACAGTTACAATCATGACTGGGACATGCACCAGGCATGGCCACTTGAGACAGCCCTATTCCAGACCTAGGGACACTCTAAGAAAGACAAGACTCAGAGATTCAATCTGATAGCTTACTGGAAGGAGAATAGAGATTTATGTTTGATAATTGATTTTATGATGGGACAATGAAGATAGAAGTAGCAGTAGTATTAATTTGTCATTAGCCAGGTTTCACCTGAGATAACCAAAATTATAATTAAAATGATTAGTATCATCTTACAGACTGAAGGTTATTTTCTACCTAATGATTAGAAACTTTGTAAAATTGAAGTGACACAGATCTTTTATCTAGCTTCCATAAATTAGAAAATCTTTATAGTCTAGAGAAAAACGACAAGTATGATTAGTTTAGTATCCTATAAGTTAACATTTTACTAATGAAAAATCATAAAATACCTACTGAAATCCATATGCTAGCATTTTAATCTCTTCAAAGCATTTTTAATTTCATTGTTTCTTAAAGTGTAAATTGCTGGATTCAGGAGAGGTGTAATGACAGCATAAAACACAGCAAGAAATTTGTCCACCCATGTTATGCTGACTGGCCACAGATAGATGAAGATGCAGGGCCCAAAAAATAATACCACCACAGTGATGTGAGCAGTGCAAGTAGAGAGAGCTTTGGATGCCCCATCCTTAGAGTGAAGGCAGACAGTAATCAGAATATGAGAATATGACATCAGCAACATAATGAAGCATATGGCCGCTAACACTCCACTGTCAGCATTTATCAAAATTTCTAGAACATATATGTCCATGCAAGCTAACTTGATGACCAATGGAATATCACAGAAAAAACTGTCCAACTCCCGGGATCCACAGAAGGGTAAATTTACAATTATAACCAGTTGGCTTATTGAATGCACAAAACCAATGATCCATGATGTCATCACTAGTCCAATGCACATATGTTTGTTCATGATGTTGGAGTAATGGAGTGGTTTACAGATAGCTACATAACGGTCATAAGCCATTGACACAAGCAGTACCATCTCACCCCCTCCAAAGAAGTGTCCAAAAAAAATTTGACACATGCACCCTCCAAAGGAGATAGTCTTTTTTTCTTTAAGGAAGTCCGTTATCATCTTTGGTGTAGTGACTGAGGAAAGACAGAAGTCAATGAATGAGAGATTGGCCAGCAGGAAGTACATAGGGGAATGGAGATGAAGGTCAATGATGATTATGACTACAATAAATATATTGCCCAAAATGGTGATCAAATAAAGTGAGGAAAATATTACTAAAAAGAAGGCCTGGAGCTCCCAAGAATCACAAAGCCCAAGAATAATGAATTCAGACACATCAGACTGGTTTAATTCCTCCATTTAGTTCAGTTCCAAATTAATCTAAAGGAAAATACACAATATTAGAGTCTGTGAACAACAGAGGTTATAAATTTAAAGGATTTCTTAAACTCTTCTGATGGAAGTGACTGAACCTACTAACATTGCTAAAGATCTTGACTTTTGAATATAACAATCCCTGTAACATGTATACATATAGTATGCCCTAGATACTTTACTCTCATTTACTTAGATAGATTAACTTTGTATGAGGATATAAGAAGAAATGAATACTAATGCTAATAGCCATAGACAAAGCAATGACACATTGTTCAAGAATACAAATAAAGTATAACTACATAAAATGTAGAAATATTTTAGTAAAATATAGCAGTTAACATGTAAAAAATAGATTTTTGGCAGTTTTTACAAGATGAAACTAAAAGGAAGATTACCATACTTTGTAAGGATTTGATAAAAATATATAAAATTTAAAAGTAACAAATTCAGGTGAGGTCAAAAGTGGGTATGAAACTGAGCACATAAGCATATTAAGATATTCTTAATTTTTTTCTTTCTTGGATTTTATCTTATCACTTTTGTATAATCTTATCTTAGATGTGAGTGATGATAGAAACATTAAAAAGAATGTGATCTGAATGAGGAATTATATTTAATTCAATACTGTATACCTGAAGTAAATGTAATTTTTAAAACATAATCTTTAGGAGCTACATGATAGGAAAACAAAGTTCTATGCAAACTTAAAATATTATAAAATTAGATTTTTAGTGAATCTTTTTTTGTGTGTTTTCAAAACAGGGTTTCTCTGTGTAACAGCTCTGACTGTCCGGGAACTCACTTTTGTAGACCAAGATGGCTTTGAATTCACTGTGATCCTCCTACCTCTGTTTCAAGCACTGGAATTAAATAAAAATCTTAATAATTATATGTTATGTGAATGCACTGGTAAATAATTTAGTACAAACTAGAAGTAGTGATACTAATTCTGATAAAATTGTCAATATTTTTTCACTAGGACAATAGTTAATTACATATGAGAGTTGAATAGAAAGTTTAGCTGTGATAAAGAAAAACTCATGACTACTGGAAAGAAATATTCTCTGAAACTGAATTTTCAAGACTATATACTCTGTATAAAATTAATCAAAACCTAAAGTATAGCCAATTGCAGTCAATCAGGTGGTCAAGTATTCAGAAAGAAAAAAATCACTTTAAAGCTTATTTGGTGGTTGATGGCTCAGTGGTTAAAAGCACTTGGGTTCAATTCCCAGCACCCACATAATAGCTCTAACTCCAAGGTTAGAGCTCCATCTTCTTCTGACCTACCTGGGAAACAGGCACATATGTGCTTCACAGACAGACACAGGCAAAATACTTGAGGCACATAATAAAATACAATCCATGTGTTGGTTATACACACCTATAATCCTAGCACTTGGGAGGCAGAGGCAGGAGGATGTCAGTGAGTTTGAGGCCAGTCTGTTCTGAGTTCCAGGACAGCCAGGGCTGTTACACAGAGAAACCTAGTCTTGATAAACCAAAAACACAAAAATAACAACAACAAAACCCAAGTTCATTTGGCCAAATGTGATTTAGACAGAAAATACAATATTTGACTTTTAAGTTTCTGTTAAAAACAAAATAGCCTCTGAGGAACTGAACTCTGGAAGTCAATATGGAGTTATGGGAAAACAAGATTATAGTAAATAACAGGAACTAGACAGGTGTCAAATTACTTCCAAAATAGAAGAGCCTAAGTATCTGAAACTGGATCAACATGGCTATGTAGTTTCAGATTTCTAGCATGTTTCAAATGTTCTTCCTGACTTTCATGGGCCTTGGACCAAAAAGCTGTAACTTTTCAAAGAAATGTAGGTTCCCTGTATTCATCAATGGAAGGTAATTTGGCTAGTCAGGGTAAGTGACATTTGCAAGGTCCCTAGGTTCCTTGTAAGCAACATAGAAAATTCTTATCACAGATCATTTTGAGTAACATGCTTTCAACATATTTCAGTCAAGTCAGAAAGTAGAAAATTTCTTTTTCCTTGTTTTCCCTCTTCCTCTACATTTTCATACCTCCCAAAGCTCTTCCTTCTGCTTTACTTCACTTTCTTCCTTGCCATCTTCACTTCTCTTTCTTCTTTATTTTTACTTCTTCCTTTGCTTTCTTATTAAAATACCCTAAGTTCAATACATTTGCCACATTTCATCAAATATCTCCCCATTGATAATTCCCTTATAACTGATGTTATAAGTTTCCTTATAACTGATGTTAGTTCATCATCCTCTATCATCTCAGAATTTCATTTTATTTTAATCAAAACATCATAATCATGAATAAGAACTACATTCATTTTATAGCTGAAAAAAGGCACCAGGTAAACTATAAAAGTACCATAGTGAATTAAAAATCTAAGAGGATTATCTTACTGACGAAAAGGCTGATTACAGGAGGACTTATTTGCTTGGAAAGCAATAAGATTTCTGTGAACTAAGGAGAAAATTAGAAAAAATTTCTTTAGCATACATCTCCTGTGGAAATATATGTATAGAATTATATGTAAATGTATATACAAGAAAGATAAATGTATAAGTAACTATGAAAATATTCTATATCATCCAAATGAAAAGACCATTGTTTTCTCAAATCATTTTCTACTTTAAAGTTGTTTATTTTAGAATCATATGAAAATTAATTCTGTGTCCTTGTCAACATCTCTGACTTCCACATACAAGTTACTTTTAACATACTGTGTGACTAATTTTCACAGCATCAGGAGTGTACCAGCATGCACAGCATGTAATATCTGACATTATCCCATTTCCTTTTGTAATACCACACTTCAATTCCCTGAGTTAGTTCTAAAATCACAATTTTCTTCAATGTTCTCTCCTCCCCACCATCTCTCTCTCTCTGTCTCTCTCTCTGTCATTTTCTCTCTCTCTCTCTCGATCCCTCCTCCATCCCCCTCACATATAAATAACAATCAGTTGTTGCTTATTTGGAAATTTCTTATTATAGTCACCTCTCAGCCTATGCAATAAATACCTTACTTTAGGAAAGCTAGGTACCCTGATGGTTAAGAATCATTGAGTCTTCTTCAATAGTCACTCTAAGAATAGTCTTAATTAAGGCAAAATATTCTTTTTGATCACAAATTCCAAGACAACACCAAAAGCTTAATATTTCTAGAATTTCAATGGGAATTCCAAATCTTGCCTATTAATATTTATGATAAGATGGTATTAAAACATTGTACACTTATCTTAAATCTCCTAGAAAAGGGGATTAAGAAGAAATAAACAACATTATAGATCACATTTTATCAGAGAGACACAGTACCTGACCAAATGTTTTTTTCATTGATAAGTCACTGTGTCAAAATAGTATCAAATTAAAGCAAAACAGTCCATTTTCTGCTGTGCCAAGGGTTCATGGAAAAGTTTAAGATATATATTTAGAGCAGAGTAGCCTCATGGGAAGGACATTTTCTTCTATCTATATCATGTTCCTTTGAGACTTTGCAGTTTCATAATGGAGAATGCCAACAGGCAATGTATCCACCATATAAACAAACAGAAAAAGAAAAATCATATGATATCTCCCTAGATGCGGAAAAAGCCTTTGACAAAATTCAACACCCTTTCATGATAAAGGTCTTGGAGAGGTCAGGGATAACAGGAACATACCTAAACATAATAAGGGCAATATACAGCAAACCAACTGCCAACATCAAACTGAATGGAGAGAAACTTAAGCCAATTCCTCTAAAATCAGGAACAAGACAAGGCTGTCCTCTCTCTCCATATCTCTTCAATATTATACTAGAAGTTCTAGCTAATGCTATAAGACAACAAAAGGAGATCAAGGGGATCCAAATTAGAAAGGAAGAAGTCAAACTGTCTCTATTTGCAGATGATATGATACTTTACATAAGCGACCCAATAAACTCTACCAGGGAACTCCTACAGCTGACAAACACCTTCAGCAAATTAGCAGGATACAAGATAAACTCAAAACAATCAGTAGCCCTACTTTTTTCAGATGACAAAGAGACAGAAAGAAATCAGAGAAACAATACCCTTTACAATAGCCACAAGCAACATAAAGTATCTTGGTGTAACGCTTACCAAACAAGTAAAAGAACTATATAATAAGAAATTTATGGCTCTATAGAAAGAAATTAAAGAAGACACCAGAAAATGGAAAGATCTCCCATGCTCTTGGATAGGGAGGACAAAGAGTAAAAATGGCAATCTTGCAAAAAGCAATCTACAGGTTCAATGCAATCACCATTAAAACACACCACAATTCTTCACTGACCTTGAAAGGATAATAATCAACTTTATATGGAAAAACAAAAGATCCAGCATAGCCAAAAAATAACCCTATTCAATAAAAGAACTTCAGGAGGCATCACCATTCCTGACTTTAAGCTCTACTACAGAGCTATAGTTCTGAAAACAGCCTGGTATTGGCATAAAAATAGACAGGTAGACCAATGGAATCGAATTGAAAATCCTGATATTAATCCACGCACCTATGAACACCTGATTTTCGACAAAACAGCTAAAATTTTACAATGGGGCAAGGACAGCATCTTCAACAAATAGTGCTTGCACAATTGAATAAGGGTGTGTAGAAGACTGCAGATAGACCCATGTCTTTCGCCATGCACAAAACTCAAGTCCAAATGGATCAAAGACCTCAACATTAATCAAGCCACAATGAACCTCTTAGAAGAGAAAGTAGGAGGTACCCTTGAACAAATTGGTATAGGAGACCGCTTCTTGAACATAACTCCAGGGGCACAGACACTGAGAGAAACAATTAATAAATGGGACCTCTTCAAACTTAGAAGCTTCTGTAAGGCAAAGGACACAGTGGACAAGACCAAAAGGCAGCCCACAGATTGGGAAAAGATTTTCACCAAACCTATATCTGACAAAGGGCTGATCTCCAAAATATACAAAGAACTCAAGAAACTAGTCAACAAAACACCAATTAACCCTATTAAAAATGGGGTACAGAACTGAAGAAAGAATTCTCAATGGAGGAAATCAAAAAGGCTGAAAGACACTTAAGAAAATGCTCCACATCCTTAGCTATCAGGGAAATGCAAATCAAAACAACTTTGAGATACCATCTTACCCCTGCCAGAATGGCTAAAATTAGAAACACCAGTGATGACTTATGTTGGAGAGGATGTGGAGAAAGGGGAACACTCCTCCACTGCTGGTGGGAGTGCAAACTCATACAGCCATTTTGGAGATCAGTATGGCTGTTCCTCAGGAAAATGGTAATTGGTTTACCACAGGACCTGGCAATCCCCCTCTTAGGCATATACCCAAAGAATTCACATCCATGCAACAAAGACATCTGTTTAGTTATGTTCATAGTAGCACTATTTGTAATAGCAAAAACCTGGAAGCAACCTAGATGCCCCTCAATTGAAGAATGGTTAATGAAGATGTGACACATCTACACAATGGAATATTACTCTGCAGAAAAAAACATAATGGTATCTTGAAATTCACAGGCAAGTGGATGGCACTTGAAGAAACCATCCTGAATGAGGTAACCCAGTCACAAAAAGAGGAACACAGTATGTACTCACTCATATATGGATTTTAGACCTAGATCAAATGATCACCAGCCTATAATTCACACCACCAGAGGAACTAGGATACAAGGTGTATTCTAAGAGATTTATATAAATTCCCTCACAGAACTGGGAAGGGACAAGTCCCCCAGAGCTCAGGTGAAGTGGGGGAGGACAGTGAATGGAGAGAGAAGTAGGAGAAAATGAGGGGGAGGAAAGGAAAACATGTGCGACCAGGAAGATTGAGCCTGGTCAGGAACAGAAGGTAGGAAAGAGAGAGAGAGAGAGACAGAGACAGAGAGAGATAACATAAAAGAGGGAGCCAATATTGGTTTGAAGATAAAATTGTACACAAAGAAAGGTCGAGAGGACTATAAGACTGCTTCCAACTAACAAGTTGAGCTTACATGGAAAGGCTATCATAAATGCCCTTCCCGGAGAGTGAGATCAACAACTAACTTATCCATGGATCCCTCAACTAAAGCCTGTTGAAAACAGGTTCAAACACCCATACATAAACACTGAGTCGAACTAGAACACAGATGCAGATGGAGAGGACAAGACCATGAGGCAGAAACACATAGAGACAGCTTACCTGAACAAGGAGGAGCTAAGGGCCACTAGACTGATAGCTGGGAAGCCAGCATGGGACTGACTCAGGCCCCCCTGATTATGGGTCTCAGCCAGAAGGACTGAGAAGTCTAAGAGATCTCAGACAGTGGAGCCAGGATGTATCCCTGGTGCACAAAAGGACTTTGCGAACATATCCCCCATGGAGGGATAACTGCCTTAATCTAGAGACAGGAGAGAAGCCCTAGTCCCTACTTCACAGGACCTGTCAGATCTACATAACCCCAACTGGATGGCATTCCCCTATATATGGAATTGGGGTGGGGGGATGGGAGGGGAGGATGTTTAGAGTGCATGTGAGAGGGCAGAGAGGGTAAAAAAAAAAGGGAGGGAAGGAGGGAGGGCGGACTGGGGGGGAGAGAGCGAGGGAGGGAGGGAGAGGGAACTGGGATCGACATGTAAAATAATAAATTAAATTAAAAAAAAAATGCTTTGACTCCAAAATTTAAGTTGAAGGACAAGTTACTGGGGAAAAGGATTTATATTTTTGTTTCCACAGAAAATGAAAAGATGTGGATTCCTTCCTGACTAATGTGGTTTGATCACGCCAGACTGCCTGAAACAGAGTACAAGCTATTCCTACATTCAAAACAGCTGGACAAAACAGCCCTACAGACTATAGCCAGGATATCTGAATCTTCTTCGAATCCCCCAAGACAGCGCCCCTTACCAGCAGGAAGTAGTTTGGAAAGAAAGACGCCCAAATTCCCAAATATTGTGTATAAATGTTTGTTTTCATTTAATTGGACTGTTATATAAAATTAAATAAAATTAAAAAAAAGGAAAAAAGTAAAGGAGAGTAAGGTGGGGATATGACACAATGCTTCAGATGACAATGGTTCAGCATGACTTCAAACACTTCTTTCTTTAGCATCTCAAAATAAAAAAACTAATATATTAAAAGACTGAAATGTTATTTCTCGTAGATGCTGTATGAGTTTTGTCAAAAGATGGGGATGACTGCCTTTAGGAGTTTAGCTTGTCATCAATGTTTGCAGCTACACACATAAGAAAACAATCATAAGGGAACAGAAAATTCATTCAGATTTCAAAAGTGTATGTGCTAATATGTACAATGATCTGTATGTAACACATCCAGTTTAAAAATTCGATGTGGCCTGGAAATATAGCTCAACAGTAAAGCACTTGTTTGTGTACCAGAACCATAAAAATAATTATAACACGAAGAAATAATTTTTAAAATGCCAGCACCCCCAATAGATCATGCCACATAACTGTTACACACATTCAGATGGCCTAACCTAGTCCCATGCAGGTTTCCCAGCTGTCAGTCCACTGTCTGTGAGCTCCCATTAGCTCAAATAAGCTGTCTCTGTGGTCTTCCCATTATGGTCTTGACATGCTTTGTTCATATTACCTTTCTTCCCTCTCATAAACTGATCTCCAGGAACTCAGCCGAGTGCTTGACTGTGGGTTACTGCATCTGCTTCCATCAGTTACTAGATGTAGGTTCTATGATTAGTGCTGCTCTCAATTTTGGTTAAGAAACTTCTTTTTGCAGTGGGAAACAGTCCCAAAATGTAAAGAATAAGTTATTGTTGGGTGTTCTGCCATAGATTAGATATCTGTATCACTTCCAACTCCTACAATGGCTTTTGGAGTGTTGTATAACATAGGACATAAAAAGGGAAGGATTGGAACATGGGGAGGAGTAGAACAGCATCTTTTAGACATTATGGCATGGGTGCACTTATGTACTCACATTGATGCACTCAAGTATCAAGATCTACAAAGCCAGTCAATAGTCCACCACAAATAGAGGAGGGACTCTTGAGGTCCCAGATCTATATGAGGGGCTTTTGGTTGTTAGCAGAAGTTCTGAAGGATAAGTTATTTTTCTTCAGTGGTTTAACTATTAATAAGTTACCCACAAAACAGTAAATAACCTCATTCCCATGTCTATTTAAGCAACACTATTAAATGGAGAATATTATAAAAAAATATCATGACCCAGAAAATTGGGAACTAAATTGCTCATCTACTATGAGCAAATGTGTGACAAGACAGATTAATAGGTAATTAATGCAATCAAAATACATTATAGACATGTATAAAATAATAAAAAAGAATTTTTAGATTAAGCAATATATATATCAAATGCTAACTAAATAAAATGGGGCCTTAGTGCTGGGTTGTAGCTCAGTGACAGAATGCTTCAGTGGCACATGTGAAGAGCTGAATTTCATCCTAAGTATCACAAAGTTAGCAATCAATCAATCAAAACCACAGACCTCTCAGGCATGCAAGCACAGGACTTCATCATAGCATTCACTGTCCAGCTGAAGCTGGAGCAGGAAATGAAGGATAGGTTGGGGTGAAAATGCATAGCAAAACTCTGTCTCCTAAAACAATAACTGATGGGAGATGTCATTTTGTATATGTTTCTCATACTGGTTAATAATAAAGCACTGTTGGCCAATAGGAAAGAAAGGTAGGAGGGACTAGGAGACAAGGAGGAAATAGGAAGTAGTAAGGAGGAGTCAAGATGGAGAGTCTGAAAAAAGCAGTATGCCGCCGGCTCCCCGGTAAGAGAAATACATAGATCAGCAAAAATGGGTTAATAATTAAGGCAGAGCTAGCCGATAAGAAACAAGTAACCGGGCCAACAGTATTGTATCAAATACAGAGTCTCAGTGTGTTATTTGGGGCTGGCTTGGTGGCGGAACAAGAGCAGGTGGCGGGCAGGCGGAAAAAACCGTACTCGTTACAAATAACAATCATTTTTATTCAACTGCCTACTTGCCCCATCTCACCACACTCTTGCTTGCTTTGTGCTCCACTGAAATTATACATCCACCTGACTATGTAATTTATTCCTTTTGTAGAAGAAAAAAGAGGGATTAAAATAATTTCCAATTAAAATCCATTTCACTAAAATAGTATTTAACTAAATACTATTTGAAATAAGTACTAAATTGTTGAAAATAAATATTCAAAAACACTTATGTTTTTGTTTGATTGGCTAGTTTGGGTTGAGGAGACAAGAGATTTGTCATGTCACACAGGTTGTCTGCAATTCATTATGTCACCAGACTGACCTTGTACAGATACTTCCTGCCACTCATTCAATACAGACACACTAACAGTCATCACAGTAACCATACTTAATAAGCAATAGTTGAATAACTCAGTATTATCTTTATGAGATGATGAGTGGATAAAGACATAGATATAAGTACATGCAAGGAAATATTATTTAACTATACAAAGGGAATATGTTGATATATTCCTCACTGTAACTGGACTTTGCAGGCATTTTTCTAAATCAAAGATATCAGATAAAAAATTTTAAATATCTTGATTGTATTGATATGAAATAGTCACTATATATAAATATATAAAACAAAAAGCACAAAAGAATTTTCCAAGTGCTAAGAGGAGAGTTCTCAGAAGTAGGTATTTGGTAGAAACCCCACTTTTTTTTTTTAAGGAGGTAGACAAAGTTTTGTATTTAAGGAAGGTAATGGTTTATGTAACATAGTAAGTGTGTTAGTTACAACTTAATTGTATCCACAAAGAATGGTTTTATGCCATGTTATTTTTATAACAATGAAAAGAAAATGAAAATTTTTAATAAAAAACTAGGTATGCCTGGAGAGATGGCCCAGCATTTCAGAATGCTTATTGACCCTTCAGAAAACACATGATGACTGAAAACTGCCTATAGAGCAGTGATTCTGAACCTGTGAGTCATGGCCCCAATAGGGGTTGAAGATCAGATGTCCTGCATTTCAGATTTTCACACTATAATGTATACCAAAATTACAGTTATGAAGTAACAACAAAATAATTTTATGGTTGGGGTAATCAAACACAAGGAACTATATTAAAGGGTTTGCAGCATTAGAAAAGTTGGGAACCACTACTCTAGAGAATATGCCACTTTCTTCTGGCCTCTATGGGCATTTGCAAACATGTCATGCACACTAACTCATGCAGATTTGTACACATACACATAAAATAATATACATTAAAATTAAAAAGTAAAGAACTAAGCATATAGCATCTATGAGGTCCTTGGTTCATATTTTATTACAAAAACACTTATAAAAGATAAATGATGATATATTAGGTACATTGTGTCATAAAAGTCATTGTTTGAAATTTAAAAAGTAGTTTTAAAAATGATTTCTTGACTATTGATTCTTGTCTTTTGGGGAAGAACTGGTGTATAATTATCCTTTAGTTATGCTTATCTTTTTCTTTTTCTTCACGTAATACAAGGTAAAACTATTCTTTCATTAAAATGTTTTAATTAACTAAATATTAATTTTAAACCATCCAGGTTAGGTATTATTTATGCAATAAAGTAATAAAGTGGGAATAATAAACACTATACAGTTTATGATACATATTGCTTAGCATTTGTGACTAAATATGTGTAGTGTGTGGTCTACTTGCACACAAGTTGTTTTGCTGAACAGAATTTCTTTGGTAAACCTAAGATTAACCAATGAATAAAGATCAATGAACTGAATTCTTTACTAGAAACAAGAACTCTAAACCAAGTATTTGAGGATGAGTAGAAACATTATCTGCATGATAAAAAATGTTTTTACATATTTATCTCACAATTCTTTTATAGAAATAAAAATAGATCTATAAGAGCAGAGAAAAGTTAAAATAGGCATGAATTCTCACTTTTATATTAAACAGTGATACAAAGGGGAGATGGAATGTCACAAGACAACTGGGTTTGAATATTAAATAATATTACCTTGATAATCTTTGGCTACACATGAAATGTATATATATATATATATATATATATACATATATATAATATAAATGTTTGTTAATATTGATGACCATAAAATAGAAATAATATTTGCATAAATTAAGATAAAACTTGGTATCTGATATTTTCTAGAATATGCCTTGTATACAACTCTAGTGGAACTGGCTATCAAAACACCAGAAGACATAAACCTGACTCACAAAGACAAGCAATTTGCCTCATATGGGTTTGAGCTTAGCTATAGTGACATGAAAATGAAAAAGTAACAAAATTATGTTATGGAGGGTGAAAATGGAAGAGGAAAGTGAATAAGAGCACTTAATGGAGGGATTTTAATATTACAATGCATGTGCATATATGAAAATGTCATAATTTAATCCATTGTTTTATACAATTAATATGTTAAATTAAAGAATTTAAATGATAGTGAAGTAGTAGCTACCTGATGTTCAATAATATTGATCAAAATCATAAATTATATGATTTAATAAAATATCAAGTGTTTTCTTTAAAAACATTTTGCTTTTGTTTCCATTCCTTTCTCACCAAATACTTAGTAAAACAACTATTGTTTCTTCTCTCTTTATGGCCATGGGATTTTGAAATACAATTCCCATGATAAATGGTCTGGAAACTTAGGTCACCAGCCACCTGGTAGTCACCAAATGCTGTCATCAGGTTGTAGGTAAAGCATGGGTAAGAAGCACTAAACTCACAGTATCCAAGAGGAAGACATGTCTAACAAATAAATAGTGGAAATGCTACTTTCTAGTATTTGAGGACACTTGGTAAGTAGACATTAATAGCACACTAAAGTTAACAACTATTTTCCTTGTACAGCTAAAGCACAGTATCCCCATCTTTATTCCTTTTTTTTTTCTTTCTAACAGGCTTATTGAGCATTCATTCAAGTTGAGCTTCCCAAAGCAAATTTAGAAGCTGCATTACACACTATAACCCTAGATTTCATTTCAATTTTCAAAACAATTTTCAGGATCGGGTTACATTTTCTTAGAAACTAATGAAGATGGTGAAAACAGTTTTAGAAATGAAAGGCCAGATGAAAGCAGAAAAATGGCCAATACATAGAGTCTAAGGACTTGCCCATCTCACAAGAGAGAGCCTCTGAATGTGGTGGTGGCTGGGGGTATCAAACAGTGAGAAGGTATAAGAAGACTCGGTAAATATTCAATTCATGTTACCTTTGATTCTCTTGTTTTGCTTGTTGTGTATTGGAGCCAGGTCCTTCTGTCACAGTCTTAGTGGTAAGTCAGTTTGAACATAACGACATATCAAGCCTTTACATTTTATATAATTATATCCATTGTAGCCTTTATAGTGTTGCCTTGGTTTATTCTACCTTCTCTAATATTTTCTTTCATAGTTCATGACACTTCTCCCGCATATCTTGTCCTTTAGTATCAATTAAATAGCTGGTCTGTTTTAAAATAAGTAGCATTGGACTGCTCATAAATGTGAGTTTTTATGTTAGTGATAAATCTTATTATTGAGAATACTCTTTGTAGAGTGACATATATTTAGGAGAAAATGATTGCTTTTCTCTCATGTTAAAGATTTATTATGGATCTAAGTGCTAATTTGGATAAATCTGAAATCACTCCATAGAATTTACAGGTCAGTTATTTTTAAACCTAGTAATTGTATTTGCAAATCTACTTTTGATGAACATTAATACAAGATTCTTTTAGATCATTTAAACAATAATAGAATATAGAATTTAGGAAATGAAAGCCACATGGAATCCCATATTTGAACACTCACCATTGCTATTGTTATTGGTGTTTCTTCTTGAAGAATGTTTAAATTCAAACATGTCACAAATAGTCATTTTACTATGTTCATGTTTTTTCCTGTTTTTAAGTTAAGTAGAAGTCTCTATAGACTTGTGTATATAGAACTATTCAGGTGAGCTTTAAAATTTCATATTATTTCATTGTTTATGCTGAGATTAATATATCCATTATTTATAATTTTCAACTATATTCTGAAGGTGAATATACTTGTCACATATTTAATATTCAGTCTTGTAATAATGTTTATTTTTCAAAATATCAATTTTGAACATATTAATATTGAA
This sequence comes from Phodopus roborovskii, assembly GCF_943737965.1. Classification (NCBI taxonomy): domain Eukaryota; kingdom Metazoa; phylum Chordata; class Mammalia; order Rodentia; family Cricetidae; genus Phodopus; species Phodopus roborovskii. The sequence continues at coordinate 4,413,049 of NW_026126417.1, read as the reverse complement.
AAATATCAATTTATAGTACATATGTAATATATAAAGTCATATTTTATCTTGAAGCCTTAAAAATATTGGATATCTTTTGCTGACCAACATTCTCTGCCATTCCAAATATCTCCTTTTCTTCCCCTATTGATTGCCAAAAGAAAAAGAATGACTAATGATGAATATTAAGAGCTATTATATGTGTTGATCTTATTGTGAGTTCCCTATACAAGTGGTACTATTTTTCCAAGCAGAAACCTTATTGGGTAACATGTTGTTAATCTTATGAGTATTTATATTCTGAATGAATGATGACTATATGTTTTATATCTGTGAAGACATTATTATCTGTAAGAAATTTTAAACACTTGAAAAATAAAAACAAGGGAGATGAGAAATAAAACATCTTTTTAAAACTCTGTTAGAAATTTTTTTAAACAAACTGAAACATTTCTGGTTTAATAGAATAGTTGATTCATCCACACAGTTAAAATATATTGAATATGTATATATTTTGTATTTCAGAATATCAATATTTCAAATTAGTGGATAGCATTTACTTCCTTTAGAGTTTAGATTATGGGTCCTTTACAAGATTTCAGTGATTGTCCTAGTATCCTTGTTCAGTCCTGCTCTGTTTCACCTGTCATTTACTATAAATTTTCCACCTGTGCCCATATGGCAGACCCGCCTCACATCACCTTTACAGTGCTTCCCTTTGGTTATGGTACTTACTAGATATCTATAATGAACAGTGTGCCCAGTATGACTGCCTCAAGTCATTCTTAGAGTATCCTAATGCAGGGAGTCAGGCATGAGGTTGAGTGATGCCACAAAATTGACAGCAATTCAGAGGCTGTTAGAGATCATGCTATTGTCAGATATAAGATAATCAGTTACCTACTGCTTTGAGACATGCTAACCCACTGAAACTTGAGCTTACTCTTCCAGCTAAACTGGAAGATGGTACCCCCAGGATCTGCTTATCCCTGTACTTCCTGATATGAACATGTACCACTACACTCAGCTTTTAAGCAGGTTCTGGGAATCTAAACGCAGGTCTTCATGATTGAATAGGAGGCACATTATTTCATGAGTTATTGATGCAGCCCTATTTCGATTTAATACCAAAATGTTCTTTTGATGTCAACTAAAATTTATGATGGGAAGCAAATATAGTTTGTAAATTTCATTTGTTACAGCACTTGTGAATAATTCACCATCTCCATAACACCATATATTTGTCCATTTGTTTTACAGAAAATTACTTGGAGTCCTTCTTTCTAATTTTGTATTATACAATTGAACTTAGTAATTATTATTGAGCTATGGCTTATTAATCTTCACAAACTTATTATTGATTTAAGTAAAAAATTAAAATTCTAATCGTAGAGCCAAGACTATATCTGCCCTGTCCTCCATTATGATCTCCATCACTCTTCCCCTAGCCTATCCTTCTGCCTTTATTGATTCTTTGTATGAACCAGTTCCAAAGTTGGAGTTGTCCCCATTTTCTTAAGCAATAACAAGATTATAATCAGTGTGTGAATACCACCACAATGAGTCACATAACAGGAATACTGCACTGTTGTCTTCCTTAAATGTATTGTCAGTGTGGGTGTTGCAACTTCCTTAGCTCCATTTTTCATATGAATTTGACCTAGTTCCTGGCATAAGGTAGATAACTATAGACTATTAATTAGAAAGATATATGAGTTAAGGAATTTTCAAAATACTTTTTGGTGATAATTAAAAACTTGTTTGGTTTTAATTCAGACAGAAAATATTCTAAATTGTTTTTAAAATATTTATTTATGATATCTTCTTTTTAAAATTCCTTTGTTTTCAGTCCCCTAGGCAACAGCAGCAGCAACAACAACAAAAAGTAAATGCTTAAAACAAATTACACAGACCTATCTGAGTTTGTGTTTCTGGGACTTTCAACATCTAGACCAATACAGAATTTCTTCCTTGCCTTCTCTATGGTGTTTTATGTAGCCATTGTGCTGGGAAATACCCTGGTTGTGCTCACAATTGCCTTTGACCCACATCTACATTTCCCTATGTACTTCCTTTTGGGAAACCTTTCGTTTATTGATTTATGTCTTTCCACCTTAACTGTTCCCAAAATGATTTCTGACCTGTACTCTGGGCATAATACCATCTCATTTCATGGGTGTGTCTTCCAAATGTTTGTCCTTCATGTCCTGGGGGGATCTGAGATGGTGGTGCTGATAGCCATGGCCTGGGACAGATATGTGGCCATATGCAAGCCCCTCCACTACCTGACCATCATGAGCCCACGGACTTGTCTTTTGCTTCTGTCTGGTGCTTGGGTTATTGGGTTCCTGCATTCAGTGGCTCAACTAGCTTTTGTAGTTCATTTGAGATTTTGTGATTCTAATAAGATAGATAGTTTTTACTGTGACCTTCCTCAGTTTATTAAACTGGCCTGCACAGAGCTCCACAAAATGCAGCTCATGGTTACTGCGAACAGTGGTTTTATTTCTGTAGGAACCTTCTTTTTATTGATTATCTCCTACATTGTTATCCTCCTCACTGTAAGAAAACATTCTTCAGGTGACTTGTCCAAGGCCCTCTCTACACTTTCTGCCCACATCTCTGTGGTAGTTTTGTTCTTTGGACCTTGTATCTTCGTGTACATGTGGTCATTTCCAACTGTACCAGTGGATAAGTTTCTTGCCATTCTGGACTTCATGATTACACCCATCCTGAACCCTGCCATTTACACTCTGAGGAACAAAGACATGAAGGTGGCAATGAGGAGGATGGTTACTCAGCTACTAAATTGGAGGAAAATATCCTGATCTACAGAAGCACAAAATTCATTCCTGATTCCTCTGCTATAAGCATGGCTGAAGACTGCTGTGTTGAAACAATTTCTTTTTTTATTTAAATAAAATTTATTTTAAAATATAGCTCTATCACTAAAAGCAGTGTACAAATTTTAAAATACAATACAGATCAAAATCGAAAAGATATTTTCCATTAAACCATAAATACAAATCCTTAAAATGAAAGAAAAACACAGAAGACCTTGTAAAGCTAACAGAATCCTTAGCAGGCAGATCTCCAATTATATTATAATTTGTATTTTTAAAAGAGTAGGATACTGCATAAGATATGCCTGTGAACATATAAAATAGGAATAAATAAGCTAAATTAAACCCTGACAATGATAATCACTTCATTTTTGAGAACGTTTTCAAAAACATTGTGGAGAAACCCAGTCCTTTTTTTTTTTTGTTTTTAATTTTATTTTATTTTTTTTTTATTCATTTTATATAACCAAGTCAATTTAAATGAAAACAAATATTTATAGACAATATTTGAGAATTTGGGCATTGTTCTTTCCAAACTACTTCCTGCTGGTAAGGGGCGCTGTCATGGGGGATTCGAAGAAGATTCAGATCCTGGCTGTAGTCTGTCAGGCTGCTTTGTTCAGCTGTTTTGAATGTAGGATCACATGGTACTCTGTTTCAGGCGGTATGGCTTGATCAAACCACATTAGTCTGGAAGGAATCCACATCTTTTCATTTTCTGTGGAAACAAAAATAGAAATCCTTTTCCACAGTAACTTGTCCTTGACCTTAAATTTTGGAGTCAAAGCATTTTTTTTTATTTAATTTATTATTTTACATGTCGATCCCAGTTCCCTCTCCTTCCCTCCTTTCCTCTCTCCCTCCCTCCCTCCCTTCCTCCCTCCTTTCCTCCCTCTTACCCTCTCTGCCCTCTCATATGCACTCTAACCACCTCCCCTCCCATCCCCCCACCCCAATTCCATATATAGTGGAATGCCATCCAGTTGGGGTCATGTAGATCTGACAGGTCAGGTGAAGTAGGGACTAGGGCTTCTCTCCTGTCTCTAGGTTAAGGCACTTATCCCTCCATGGAGAATGTGTTCTCAAGGTACTTTTGTGCTCCAGGGATACATCCTTGGCTCCACTGTCTGAGGTCCCTTACACTGCTCAGTCCTTCTGGCTGAGACCCATATTCAGCAGGGCCATGCTGGCTTCCCAGCTATCAGTCTGGTGGCCAGTTAGCTCCTCCTTGTTCAGGTAAGCTGTTTCAATGTGTTTCTGCAGCCGGGTCTTGTCCTCTCCCTCTGCATCTGAGTTCTAGTTCTACTCAGTGTTTATGTATGGGTGTTTGCTCCTTCTTCCAACAGGCATTAGTTGAGGGCTTCATGGATAAGTTAGTTGTTGATCTCACTCTCCAGGAAGGGCATTTATGGTAGCCTTTCCACGGAAGCTCAAATTGTTATTTGGCACCAGTCTTGTAGTTCTCTAGACCTTTCTTTGTATACAATTTTATCTTCAAACCAATATTGGCTCCCTCCTTTAAGTTCTCTCTCTCTCTCTCTTTCTCTGTCTCTCTCCCTTTCTCTCTTTCCTGTCTTCTATTCCTAACCAGGCTCAATCTTCCTGGTCGCACATGTTTTCCTTTCCTCCCCCTCGTTTTCTCATACTTCTCTCTCCATTGGCTGCCCCTCTCCCCCACTTCCCCTGAGCTCTGGGGGACTTGTCCCTTCCCAGTTCTGTGAGAGACTTTTTATGAATATCTTAGGATACACCTTGTATCCTAGTTCATCTGGTGGTGTGAATTATAGGCTGGTGAAACTATGATCTAGGTCTAAAATCCATATATGAGTGAGTACATACTGTGTTCCTCCTTTTGTGGCTGGGTTACCTCATTCAGGATGGTTTCTTCAAGTGCCATCCACTTGCCTGCAAATTTCAAGATACCATTGTTTTTTTCTGCAGAGTAGTAATCCATTGTGTAGATGTGCCACATCTTCATTAACCATTCTTCAATTGAGGGGCATCTAGGTTGCTTCCAGGTTCTTGCTATTACAAATAGTGCTGCTATGAACATAGTTGAACAGATGTCTTTGTTGCATTGATGTGAATTCTTTGGGTATAAGCCTAAGAGGGGGATTGCCGGGTCCTGTGGTAAACTAATTCCCATTTTGCTGAGGAACCACCATACTGATCTCCAAAATGGCTATATGAGTTTGCACTTCCACCAACAGTGGAGGAGTGTTCCCCTTTCTCCACATCCTCTCCAACATTAGTCATCATTGGTGTTTCTAATTTTAGCCATTCTGGCAGGAGTAAGATGGTATCTCAAAGTTGTTTTGATTTGCATTTCCCTGATAGCTAAGGATGTTGAGCATTTCAAGTGTCTTTCAACTGTTTTGATTTCTACTGTTGAGAATTCTTTCTTCATTTCTATACCCCATTTTTAATAGGGTTATTTGGTGTTTTGTTGACTAGTTTCTTGAGTTCTTTGTATATTTTGGAGATCAGCCCTTTGTCAGATATAGGATTGGTGAAAATCTTTTCCCTGTCTGTGGCTGCTTTTTGGTCTTGTCGACTGTGTCATTTGCCTTATAGAAGCTTCTAAGTTTGAAGAGGTCCCATTTATTAATTGTTTCTCTCAGTGTCTGTGCCCTTGGAGTTATGTTCAGGAAGCGGTCTCCTATACCAATTTGTTCAAGGGTTACCTCCTACTTTCTCTTCTAAGAGGTTCAATGTGGCTGGATTGATGTTGAGGTCTTTGATCCATTTGGACTTGAGTTTTGTTCATGGCGACAGACATGGGTCTATCTGCAATCTTCTACACACCCTCATCCAATTGTGCCAGCACCATTTGTTGAAGATGCTGTCCTCGCCCCATTGTATAATTTTAGCTGTTTTGTCGAAAATCAGGTGATCATAGATGTGTGGGTTAATATCAGGATTTTCAATTCGATTCCATTGGTCTACCTGTCAATTTTTATGCCTATACCAGGCTGTTTTCAGAACTATAGCTCTGTAGTAGAGCTTAAAGTCAGGAATGGTGATGCCTCCTGAAGTTCTTTTATTGTATAGGTGTTTTTTTTTTTTTTTTTTTTTTTTTGGCTATGCTGGATCTTTTGTTTTTCTATATAAAGTTGATTATTATCCTTTCAAGGTCAGTGAAGAATTGTGGTGGGATTTTAATGGTGATTGCATTGAAACTGTAGATTGCTTTTTGCAAGTTTGCCATTTTTACTATGTTTATCCTACCTATCCAAGAGCATGGGAGATCTTTCCATTCTCTGGTGTCTTCTTTAATTTCTTTCTTTAGAAACAAAAAGTTCTTATTATATAGATCTTTTACTTGTTTGGTAAGCATTACACCAAGATACTTTATGTTGCTTGTGGCTATTGTAAAGGGTGATGTTTCTCTGATTTCTTTCTCTGCCTCTTTGTCGTCTGAAAAAAATAGGGCTACTGATTTTTTTGAGTTTATCTTGTATCCTATTAGTTTGCTGAAGGTGTTTATCAGCTCTAGGAGTTCCCTGGTAGAGTTATTGGTTCGCTTATGTAAATTATCATATCATCTGCAAATAGTGCCAGTTTGACTTCCTTTCCAATTTGGATCTCCTTGATCTCCTTTTGTTGTCTTACAGCATTAGCTAGAACTTCTAGTGCAATATTGAAGAGATATGGAGAGAGAGGACAGCCTTGTCTTGTTCCTGATTTTAGAGGAATTGGCTTAAGTTTCTCTCCATTCAGTTTGATGTTGGTAGTTGGTTTGCTGTATATTCCTTGTATTATGTATACATATGTACCTGTTATCCCTGTCCTCTCCAAGACCTTTATCATGAAAGGGGTTTTGAATTTTGTCGAAGGCTTTTTACGCATCTAGGGAGATAATCATATGGTTTTTCTTTTTTTTGTTTGTTTGTTTATATGGTTTCAGGTTGACAGATTTTCGTATGTTAAACCATCCCTGTATTCCAGGGATGAAACCTACTTGGTCATGGTGGATGATTTCTCTGATGTATTCTTGAATTTGGTTTGCCAGTATTTTATTGAGTATTTTTGCATCGATGTTCATCAGGGATATTGGTCTGTAGTTTTCTCTCTTAGTTGTGTCTTTGTGAGACTTGGGTACCAAGGTTATTGTGGCCTCATAAAAAAGAGTTTGGCAATGAACCTTCTGTTTCTATTTTGTGGAATAGTTTGAGGAATAGTGGTATTAGTTCTTCCTTGAATGTCTGGTAGAATTCTGCACTGAATCCATCTGGCCCTGGACTTTTTCTGGTTGGAATGCTTTTGATGACTGCTTCTGTTTCATTGTCAGTTATAGGTCTATTTAAGTTTTTTGTCTGTTCTTGATTTAATTTTGGTAAGAAATAGTTAACCAGAAATTTGTCCATTTCCTTTGAATTTTCAATTTTTGTGGAATACAGATTTTCAAATTGTGACCTGAAAATTGTCTGGATTTCCTCTGTGTCTGTTGCTATGTTCCCCTTTTTGTTTCTGCTTTTGTTAATTTGCATGTTCTCTCTCTCTGCTTTTTCGTTAATTAGGATAAAGGTTTGTCTATCTTGTTGATTTTCTCAAAAAAACCAACTCTTGTTGCATTGATTTTTTTTGTATTGTTTTCCTGGTTTCTATTTTGTTGATTTCAGCCCTCAAGTTGATTATTTCCTGGAGTCTACTCCTACGGGGTGAATTTGCTTCTCTCTGTCCTAAGGCTTTCAGTTGGGCTGTTAATTCTCTTATGTGACTATCCTCTGTTTTCTTCATATGAGCACTTTGTGCAATGAACTTCCCTCATAGCACTGCTTTCAAGGTGTCCCATTGTAAGGAGTATAGGTTTTTCTGCCTGCTGCTGCTGGTCTTGTCCCGCCACCGCACCAGCCCCAAATAATGAACAGAGACTCTGTATTAGATATAATCCTGTTGGCCAGTTACTAGTTTCTTATCAGCTAGCTCTATCTTAATTATTAACCCATTTGTGTTAATCTATGTATTTCCATGTGGTTTTCTTACCTGGGAGGTGGCCAGCATACTGCTTTCTCCAGACTCTCCATCTTGACTCCTCCTTACTACTTCCTCTTCCTCCTTGTCTCCTAGTCCCTCCTATCTTCCTTTCCTATTGGCCAACAGTGCTTTATTTATTAACCAGTATGAGAAACATATACAGAATGACATCTCCCATCATCTCCTCTTTTTGTCTAAATAAAAAGAAGGGTTTTAACTTTAAAATAGCAAAATACATAACACAACAGTTATCAAATAAGAAACACAGTTAACAATATTTAGTCCATTAACATTTAGCAAGATTTAAGAAAATATTCCATCATCTATTTTATCTTTGTGTATAAAGTCTAAGTAACTTATTTTTAATCCTAACTAATGAAAACTGTAACCATAACTATCTGTCTTCAACTCCTTTAAAGACCACAGAAGGATAATATATAAGCTCTAGAAATGACAGAGACAACTCACTGCCTGGTCACCCGAAGTTCTTTTGTAATCTTCCATCTTCAGCCCATAGGCCATAGTGTGTCTGGCAGACTCTTCAGCAAAGTAGGAAACTTTAAACTGTCTTCTTGTATTGGCAGTTTGTTGGTCACTTTTTTTTTTTTTTTTTTTGTGTCCTGCAGACTGTCTGGCAGACTCTTCCATGAAGCAGGAACTCTATAACAATGTCCATCTTGAATAAGCAGTCACTTTCCTATGGGTCCTGCATGTCCATTTTATACAGCATTAAGTCAAACAGTCTAGACAAGAGCAGTATCCTGTCCAAATGGCTAGTCTTGCCATATTGGAGGCAAACTTCATAACGTGTTTCTTTAATGTCCATCTTCCTTTCTGACACAGGTGGTGTTGCCAGGAGCGTTTATGTCTCATTGTCAAGAAAAACCCTTAACCCTTTTAAATGCCATATTCTGTAGGTCTTTGAAAGGTTTGAAGAATTTCTATCTATCTCAGATACATCTCTGTGTATCTTGAAAACCTAACTAAATTAACTCTAAGCTTTGACTATCATAGGTTACTATCTAAAATCTGTACTAAATTATACAATACATTTTTAAATGAGCTATATAAACACAATACATAAACAACAGGAGAAATATACATATGACAAAATTGAACTTAAATTTATGTCAATAAATGAAAAGCCATTCCAAAACAAAGTATTCATATCTATACCATAATTCCCTTTTTACCTTTAAAGGAATTGGCTGTGATCATTACCCATTAATAACCAAGTCCATTTAAATGAAAACATTTATAAACATTATTTGGGAATTTGGGCGTCATTCTTTCCAAACTACTTCCTGCTGATAGGGGGCACTGTCATGGGGATCCTAAGAAGATGCAGAAATCCGCTGTAGTATACAAGGCTGCCTTGTTTAAGCTGTTTTGAACGTTGAATCACCAGCAACTCTGTTTCAGGTGGTCTGGCTTGATCAAACCACATTAGTCTGGAAGGAACAAAAATAGAAATAGAAAACAAAATAGAAATCCTTTTCCCCAGTAACTTGTCCTTGAACTTAAATTTTGGAGTCAAAGTATTTTTAAAATATATAAATTGAATTAATCCAGCAACATTATTTTATCAGTTGTTGTTATTTTATCAGTTGTTGTTATTTGATACAATGCTGTTGGCCAGTTACTAGTTTCTTATCGGCTAGCTCTATCTTAATTATTAACCCATTTGTGTTAATCTATGTATTTCCACGTGGTCTTCTTACCGGGGAGGTGGCCAGCATACTGCTTTCTCCAGACTCTCCATCTTGACTCCTCCTTACTACTTCCTCTTCCTCCTTGTCTCCTAGTCCCTCCTATGTTCCTTTCCTATTGGCCAACATTGCTTTATTCATTAACCAGTATGAGAAACATATACAGAATGACATCTCCCATCAAGTTAGGAGAAAGAGAAGGGGAGGAGTAGAGAACATGTGGACCAGCAAGATTGAGTCGGGGAATGAAAAGACAAGAGCAAAACAAGAGATACCAAACGGCAGCCCACAGACTGGGAAAATAGAAATTTCCATTCACAGTATTTATTTGCAAAGCTGCTATTATAATTCAATATAGTCTTGTCTTTCAAGAGAAAATAGGAATTAGTATGTCATCATATTTCATGATTTTGGCAAGCAAAGCATATTCATTTTATATGCTGATTCAGGAATAGTTAGTACTTGTTTCTCACATTTTACCATAAATTTGAATCTTATATTCTAGAAATTGAGCTTTTGCTGGACTTCATAACTAATGATAATAATATTCCTTAAAGTCACTTAAGACCTCCAGTGTACTGTGTACTCAACCTGGTTAGCCTGGCTTAAAGAGAATATTTTAATAATCATCTTTTCTTGCCGTGGATTTCCCATGTAAACAAATTTTACAACCTAAATCATGACCATAAATTGTGTTTTTCCAATCTTCTGGTCCATATACATCCATCACTTACTGAATGCAACAAATGCAGAACTGGAAAGTAACTTCTTAAAATCAACAATAAAAGCTAAAAGTATATCTTTTATGGTTATTAGTTGATAAATAATGATTTTTGTTTTCTGTTGAGTTAGGATTAGTTGGAGGCAGTGACTTAATCCCTTGTAAAACTCTGTTTAAAACTACTGTAAACTATCCCATTCCTTCACCATGTGATGGTTTGTATGCTAATCATAAATACATAGTAAAGTCCTTTGATGTATTTGACAATCACATCACTGACACACACTACTCACACACACAGCTCATAAAACACACAGACACATATAGGGGTAGACACATAGACACAGAGAAAAACAGGCTATCATAAAGCCTTTAGGCAGACACACAATCAGACTCAAATGACAGAAAGAGGACAGAAGACTCAGAGAACATATAGCAGAGTATTCAATGATGGACTCACTTTTGGTTAATTAACTCCAAAAGGAAGTGCTTTTATTTCTTTCCTTAATACAATATAGATGCATTCTTGGTGACTCACATTCAATCAGTAATGGTTTATAATCATACACTGAAGAAGATTACATACCCTCCTCCAGAAACCACAAGCCTCCAATAGTCCCCCTTCAAGGCCATATCCACCATCCCTGATATTTGTGGTTCCAATCCTGTGCAGTTCTTATGCTGATGACCACAGGTGCAGAGAGTTAATGACTGCAACAGCCACACTATGTTCAGAAGTTGTCTGTTTCATCAGCTAACCTGAACAAGGGGGAGATCATGCACCCCAGTCTGATAGCTGGAAAACCAGCACAGAACTGACTCTGATTCCCTGAATGTGGATGTTAAATTAAGAGGACTGTGCAGTCTATGGTGCCTCTAGTAATGGACCACTATTTATTCATAGTATATGAATGGGCTTTGGGAGCCCATCCCACATAGAGGGATACTTTCTTAGCCTAGACACATGATGGAGGGCTTAGACCCTGCCCTAAATGATATAACAGACTTTGAAGACTCTCTATGGAAGGCATCACCCTCCCTGGGAAGCAGAAAGTGGATGGACTGGGGTTTGGTGGGGGTGATAACTGAGGATGGGAAGGTTAGGAAACTGGGATTGACATGTAAAATAACATTGTATCAATTTTAAATTTAAAAAAAAAGTGGAACAAGATGTCTGTTTCACACCTTCCAACTTTCTAACTTAATTCTTTGTGTCCCCTCTTTTGTACTGTTCCTTAATCTTAGAAGAGGGATATGCAGGTGTTACATACAGAACTGAGTGTTCTACTATCATCACTTATTCCTAGCACTTTAACCAAATATGGGTTTCTATGTCAACCCTCCCTGACATACACCACACCCTAAATTACAATGAGAAGTTTCTCTGGTAGCGGCAAATGGCCACATTAATCTTATATGGTGAACTAGTATTTGAGTATCCTCTCTTCTCCATGACATCTGCCTATAATTTTGTTAAGATTCAGAAATGCTTTTGATGACTTAACTTTGTTTAAATATTTTTTAGTTTTATGTCATTTACATTTATTCTGATTTTTAAAGTTGGCTTATCTGGGGACTAGAGAGATGGTTGAGTGATAAGGAGAACTTGATACTCTTATAGATGACTGGAATTCAATTCCCAGAATCAAGAGGCTTACAGCTGTATACAACTCCAGTTCATGGTATCCTACTGCTTTGTTTGGCCCATGTGAGCACACAAAGACACATTCACATACACATAAATGAATATTTATTTTTAAATTTGACAAGCAAGATGTGCCTAAATTGGTGCAATAGTGGCATGGCTGGTATGGAAGTTGACCACATTCTGACTAGATTTGAGGTCAGCCACGTGGGAATAAACACTAACGTTTAAATGAGAAAGTACTACCACTTTTTCTCAACTACAACTTTAACGCTTGTATTGTTAGTTCTCAGACTATATTTTTTTGACACTGTATTGGTCACTATATGTTCACTTCTGCATGGGAATAATATCAGGTGGAGTCATCACAGTTTATGCAATACTGCCCCTGCAATCAATAAAAGTGTGAAACTATGGATGCAATTAGAAGGCATTTTAATAACTGGTAAAATATAGCTAATAAATTTTCTTTATTTTATTTTATTTAAGTCATGCTGCATATACAATTTATTATACGTGATAAATTACTCTTCCTTTATTTTTTCATCACTTAAAAATTTGAATAGAAATTGCATAATAAAAATTCAGAATGCTATAGAATAAAATTCTGAGAAAAAAGAGACTGGCTTGTTCACCTGAATCACAACAGAAGTTCTAAGAGGTGCTTATGTTATGCACACAGTGGTAGCATGCCTGTGTTACCCTGGCTGTCACTTCCCATGTATATTTAACTTGGGACAGTCACCTAGGATTGGAATTCACCTGCTAGTTCAAATTATAACACTATACATAAAGAAAATAGTGTTGTTCTTTCTTCACATATACAATTTTAACCATCATCATCATTTTGTTTTTAAGTAACAATATTCATACAGTTTACTAGCCTCACTCAAATCAAAGTTTGATATAGCAACAAAGTCACTTGAGGGCTAAATTCAGAGAAAGTAGATGGCTATCAGAGTCCCCTAGGTAAATGCTAAAGAAAGCTTTTCCAAGTTGGGGTTCTATTTAAAACAAGGACCTACAGAGATTTTCCACAAAGAGGCTTTACAATACATTGCTCTACACTGAGAAAGAATTCTTACTATATTTGGTCAGTGTAGAAAATGAGCTCACCATCATCTCTGGGTAAAGGCAAAGGTAAAATGCCACTAGCCAAGAAGAAGAAACTGCTTTCATAGGCAAATCCTAGAGGTAAGTTCATGACTAACTTTTTGACTCAGGAACATCACTTTCCTTCTAATTACTAATTTCAGAATATTTTCCCTGTAGCATTTTTTTTTTACTTCTAAATATGTATCTTAGGGTTCTGAATGTGTTATTCAAGTGATTATCATCCAGGAATATTATAGATTGTCTCTCCAGTGAGTATTTTGGGAACACATTTGTTGCAGTTTCGCACACATACACAGAGAGAGAGAGAGAGGAAGAGAGAATCCTACAGTATTTATTTGGAGTGCAATGGCTTTCAAATGGAGTTCAAGATCCTTTGATCTTGATATTTTCTAAATAATGTCAATATTTCCTCTTTTAGCACTTAATCAAATCAGTATACTCAACTATTGACATCAACAGGATAACATACACTCCATTCTGATGAGAAAAGAAGTTTAAATGTTTCTAATAATAGTATGAACCTCTAGCTACCCTTTAATTGTTCCTCTCTCTCTCTCTTTCTCTTCCCCTTGTTTGTGCTTGTGTCTGTCTGTGTGTGTGTGTGCGCGCGCGCGTTTGTGTGTGTGTGTGTTAATATCTAGAATGATGAATCTTCTGTCAACTTTATAACTTAATTTTCTTAAAGTCAAAGTTTCTACAGAAAATCAGATAATTCTTACTGTATATTATAGGTCTATTACTTTCTACTAAAATGAATGAGAAAACAAGATTTAACCTCCACCATGATGTAAAAAGTGTCTACTTAAATAAAAAGGGAAAGAAATATTTAAAGAGAACAATTTAAAGTCTAGCTACTATTTTATCTAGTACCCATTGAGATTATATTATATATAACATATATAATATATACATATACATATTATACACACACTCAAACACACACACTTATTATCAGTATATGTCTATTCTGTAAATTGTCATAATTTAGAGACTTTTAACCACCCAGAGTTTTTTTAATAAGACATTTAATAACATCACCAGAAATCTACAGTCTCAGTATTGGCCTGTATTTATAATAACCACTGAGAGCTATGATTTTATTACTCATTTGTTCATGTTCCAACAAATTTGTAGTAAATCACTTAACATATTTAAATGAATTCATAACTATCTAATTTTTATTTGGTTCATTATATTTTTCATTTTAATTTTAGTTTAATTGGTCACAGCTTAATTCATATAATTTTATGATCTCATTGTCTCAAATAGCAAACTGAATTTCTAATAAGACCACAAGAGCCTTTTTTCCCGAACATGAGATACAAATGTGCAATGATTGAATAGATTATCTATGAGATAATTATCATTTTATAACTTTCAGTCATTTTACCAATTAGCAATGTTGGATCTCACATTTTGTTCAATTTTTAAATATATTTGAAGAGTTCATATTTTTCAAGTGACTGTACATAATGTTATCTTTCATAAATGTCATAATTTTATTGCATTTTAATTATAGTGAATTTTTTTAAGTGACAATGAATATTTTCCTTTACTTGACTATAATTTCTTGAAGCAAACACTTCTGTGATTTTTCTTCAAATCATTCTTTCTTTGTTACTGCCTTCCAAAGATTATTTCCGGATTAAATCCTATCTACTTACTAAAAGCTGTTATACCGTAGTGCTCAGCGGTTTACATCCTTTTATTAATCTTCAGTATTTTATATATAATTCAAAGTTATTGAATTGAATTATAGTAATGTTATAACTTTTCATAAATAATAATTATTTGGACTTATATAGTAGAAAATATTTAACAAACTAACTCACTAGCAAGTTCATGGTTGGGCTAGGGTCAAACAGTAGTAGAACCATTGAAAACCTTGTTCAAAGCTCTGTGCTCAATTTGTGGTCTGCAAAAATAATTATAATAAATAAATGAGTTAAATAGTCAATTAATAAATTTGTGGAATATGTGAAAACATTTTGTGCTTATGCCTTTTCAGTGTTCTATGTGATATGCTCTAGGACTTAATTCTTCAAGACTTCTAGCAGGAGAGCTAAGCAATGCTATTTGATGTTAATTGGAATCACATTACAATCAAGCAGAACATGGGAAAAAATAATGTAATCACTTTTCATTTTCAATGTGGGAAAACATGAAGAAAGGAAATCAAAAGCAGCAACAGCAGGTACAAAAAGTAACCAATTGGAATTGCATGATAGTGAAACCCATGAAAACACCAAAACAAAAATATATGTTATGACTGTTTTGTATGTATGAGAGAATGGAAAAGGTGTATATTAACAGAATTCGTTAGACTATGTGATTACAAGGTCATATTCTAGAGATAACTTGAAGCTCAAGAAAGAGTTGTTCACAAGGGCACCATATTTAACTTTGGACATTTTACTCTGGGATCCAAAATTAAAGCGATAGCTAAATAATTTAGTAGTTAGATACTAATTAACTTCATATCACAGGGCTGAAAGAACTAAAGAGAATAGATCTAGTGTGAGTGAGTAATGCCAAATATTAAGGGTTAGAACAGGAGAAACCATAATTATATTTATTTAAAAAGCATGGAGAAATGTTGCAGGCAATTTTTCAGAAAACTGGCCAAGAAAATGGCAGAGTGAATTTAGCTGCAATCAACAGAAAGTCTTGTTTGTACTGAGTAACAAAAGTAGAGTTCAGTTTTCTCATATCAAGAAGAAATCTTAGAAAGGAACTAATGGCTTTGGTAAAGTTTTCAATGGGCTCACTGAGTGCTGGGCTTTTTCAAGTCTCCATGGTGCTGCATGTAAGAAATGGGCTTTACGTTCCCAATTTTCATGAAAAAAATAAATCAACAGATCTCATGTTCCTAATGTGAGGTAAGGCTTCAATCTTTTAAACATGGGGTTGGAGAGCTTAACAGAATAGGAAAACAAGTGGTTTTAAGAGTTTCATGAAGCCAAGGAGCTAAAGGCTTAGAAATATATAAAAACAAATTAATAAGATCAGGACTGAATACTGTAGAGAATTACAGTAAAATAGTAAGTAAAACTGATTGCTATAGAAAATATCCAGAATTAAGTTCCTTTGAAGAAACAAGGTGTCTATGGCAATTGGATGGTCAGACTGACTGATTGAACATTGAAGGTTGCTAAAGAATGGCTGGCAAGAGAGAAGAGTAGTTACATGGGACACCAGTTCAAAGATTTTTTTAATGAGTTTATAATAGCTATAGGCACAGAAGTTGGAAGACTTAGTTTGGAAGATTTTTTGGGAAACCTTGAGTACATTTCAAAGTATCAATCAGAATAGCATAATACTATACTCACAAACATGAAATTTCTAAACATAAGTCCTGAACCTGACATTTTATCCATCTGTAATTCTGGAGATTTACTATTTTTAACATATAAATCTAGATGAAAAATGTAGAACATATATAGAATTTTGCATGGTATAAGAAAGTTAAAGGGCTTGGTAACCATCATTGCACAAAAGAAGTAAAAAAAAAAGGTCCATATTGATATATAGTAACATGTAACATGTTTACTTATTTATTTTTCTTATTTTTCATATTGATATCAGTTCCCTCTCCATCTCTCCCTCTCTCTCTCACCCTCCCATGACACCTGACCACCCTCCCATTCCATCAGCCCTCCCCCCACAATCCACAGGAAGGGTGATGCCTTCCAGAAGTAGTCAACAAAATCTGTCAAGTCATTTGGAGTATGGACTAGGCCCTCCCTTCTACCTCTAGGTTAGGGGAGTACCCCTTCATGGGGGATGTGCTCCCAGAGTCCTTTTGTGTTCCAGGGATGCATCCTAGTTCCACTGTCAGAGGTCCTTTAGACTGCCCAGACCTTCTAACTGATATCCATGTTCAGGGGGTCTGAGTTGATCCAGTGCTAGATTCCCAGCTATCAGTCTGGGGGCCCATTAGCTCCTCCTTGTTCAGGTCAGCTCTCTCTGTGGGTTTCTGAGCCACTGAATGCTGAATGCTAAGCAGGACCTTGATAAAACTTTCATGAGCTAAATACTTTAAAAATCTTCTCAATTTGAGTAGTTATCTTTCATGATAATTTGTATAGAAAAATGCCAAACATGTAAGCCATGAATTACAGAAAATGAGTACAATAATACAACTTATACCATTGTCTTTAGATAAGATTTCAAAACTACACTGCAATGAAAACAAAAATGATAAAAGAGAGGTATATATAGCAAAGCAAAATAAAATACAACCAAACAGAAGGATGAACAATAGAAATATATGAACCTTCATCTGTAATATTTAATAA
The DNA here is from genome assembly GCF_943737965.1 of Phodopus roborovskii. Taxonomy (NCBI): domain Eukaryota; kingdom Metazoa; phylum Chordata; class Mammalia; order Rodentia; family Cricetidae; genus Phodopus; species Phodopus roborovskii. Next base: position 4,395,761 of record NW_026126417.1, on the reverse strand, counting down.
AATCAAAATGCCAATTCCTCCCCACAAAAATAAGCAATCTTATTTAAAAGTCAAAGGCAATAGTAATTAGTATCACTTTAAGAAAATAAATACAAATGCCCAAGTGATATATAACAAATTATTCACTATTGGTGACGGAGAGAGGGTTCAATGGAAAAGGCCACCCATGGCTTTTACAGAGGACCCACATTCAATAACCAGCACCCACAAAGCAGCCCATGGACTGTTATAACTCCAGCCCCAGGAGATTCAATGCCCTATTCTGACCTCAATGTAATTTGCACATATGTAATGCACATATAGATATGTAGACCAAAGAATTTTATACATAAAAACAAGGACAAATATTTACAATTATGTGTTAATACCATAAGCAACAAGAGAAACATAAATCAAAACTACAATGAAATAACAGTGTCATGCACTAGAAAAGCTACTATCAAAACCAAAAGGTAACTAATGTTCATTGAGAGTAGGATAAAAGTTCAGTTTATGCACTGATTATGAGAATGTTCATGTAGCAGTTGAATTGAATCATAGAAGTTCTCAAAAATTTAGAGTTGACATATTTATCCATTATTTTACCTTGGGCTGTATCTTAATAAAGCAAATTCAGTATACCAAAGAGATACATGCTTTTCCATATTTATGACAACTATTTATAGTTGCTTATATATTGGAATAAGCAACATATAATTAAATGTTAGTCATACATAGGAAGGAATTATTTCATTTGAAAAATGATGAATAAGTCCAAGATACTGTGTTAAAGGAAATTTCAGAGAGAGACAACATGTTCAACTTCTCATCATGGGTGGAAAATGTTTTTTTAAGAGCTCAAAATGACTGTAGATTAGTAATCAATAGTGGTTTGGGAGTGATTAAGTGGTAGTTTAGAAAGATTGCCAGGTAAGTCTGTACATCAATTACATGTTTTCAAATCCATATTCACCCATAAAGGAATACAACTAATACATGTGTTCAACAAAATATTTTAATAATTTTATAATAATAAATACAGATGAAATGTGCTTAAAATAATTTTGAACCAAAACACCCATTTAACTAGTAAAACAAATTCATGAAAGAATAATTTGCAAAATGGTCTAAGAGCACTCTATATAGATATTTTCTGTCACTTGAAGTGAGTAGACAACAAAAATGTCTGGTTGTAGAATAAAAAGGAGGAACCATTTGCTTTCCTCTACATATTTTTGTTTGTGTTTCTTTAAGTATGTAATGTTCTTAACTTTATTATTTTTCATTTACTTATTCTTTTGCTATCCAATTCAGAGGTTTTGTCTCTCTTGATTTTGAAATTCAGAGGGAAAAGGAGCCCCATAAGAGGAAAATATCCCTTATTAGCTTTGGCTACAATTTTTCTACATTTCCTAACTTCAAGCAACTTGAAACTGCCCATGTCAATGAATCAACTAAATGACTCCACAGTTGCTGAGTTTGTTCTTCTAGGACTGTCTAGTTCCTGGGAAACCAAAGTTTTTCTCATGCTGACATTCTCTATGCTCTATTTAGGAATCATTCTGGGAAATCTCTTCATTGTCATTTTAGTAATTGCTGACTCTCACTTGCATTCACCTATGTACTTTCTTTTGGCAAACCTTTCTTTAAATGATGTATGGGTTTCCTGTACCACTGTTCCCAAAATGATCTCAGACCTTCTGAAAGAACGCAAAGTCATTTCTTTCCACAGTTGTATGGCCCAGATCTGTTTTATTCACATTATGGGAGGAGTAGAGATGGTGCTGCTTATAGCCATGGCATTTGACAGGTACATAGCCATCTGTAAGCCTCTGCACTACTTGAGCATCATGAGCCCCAAAATATGCATTTTATTTGTAATCGCTGGTTGGGTCACTGGTGTGATCCATGCCCTGTCCCAGTTCTCTTTTGTTATAAACCTGCCTTTTTGTGGTCCTAACAAAGTAGACAGCTTTTATTGTGACTTCCCGCGGATCATACAACTTGCATGCACTGATAGAGACAAGTTTGAATTTGTCGTTGCTGCCAACAGCGGCTTCATGAGCATGGGGACATTCTTCCTGCTTCTCCTCTCCTATGTCTTCATTTTGGTGACAGTATGGAAAAGGTCTTCAGGGGACTTATCGAAGGCACTGGTCACTCTGTCAGCACACATCACTGTGGTTGTTCTTTTTTTCACTCCATGCATGTTTCTCTATGTGTGGCCTTTCCCCACATCATCAATTGACAAATACCTGTTTATTGCTGACTTTGCTATCACACCTGCCCTGAATCCTGTCATCTATACATTAAGAAACAAAGATATAAGGGTATCAATCCAAAGATTATGTAAAAGAGCTGGTCATGACAGATATTGATGACTAAATTTTGGTGTGGGAGCTCTAAAAGTGAACATTTAGCTGTATATTGAAAGGTTTCACTGAGGAACATGCTTTTTAACCTTGCCAACTGCACATGTCACCTACCTCGCAACATGTATGCATTCCCACAGGCTATTGATGCCTTGCTTCTCTTCTTTTGAGAAACTGAAATATATCTGTATGTATTTCTTTTCTTAAAAAGCACTATGGATAAATGTGTTTTTTATAGACTGTTTTTATCAGGCTATATTGTTCAAAAATGAACATCAAATTTGTTTTGGTATGTAAATGAAGAATCATAATGTGTGGCTCCATTATTAGGACTAGTGTCTTTAGTTATTCAGATTGTGTTGTCTCAAAAAGTACACAGATTTTAATTTAAATGTAAATAATTTACTCAGAAGAGGTTTCAGTGTCATCAATGGAAAAGTGACACATTACTACCTTCTACTGACTCTGCCCTAAAGGTGACAGATATCATAATTTAAAATTGTTTCACTTGTAAGATAAGGGGTCCAAAGTGGTTCTTCATTTTGTAAATGCACATTACTCTTTTGACATGTCTAATCTGTATCCTCAACAATTTTCTATGTGCATTTTAGAAAAATTTAGAAAAAAATGGTCAAGCAGATTTGATGGTAAATACACTAAACTAAGCTAACCATTGAGTAACTTGAAGGTCATCATCTATAGGCTACATAACTTATAGAACTACATGTTAAGCTTTTCCACTTTAATCATGTGGCACCAACTGATACATAGTCATGGAAAATTTTATCCACTGACAACTCTATGATTCTCCACTTTGTATGACTTCCTAGAAACTTCTGAGTAACGGTGGCCTTTCATTCATGAGCATGACCCAGCAAAGAAATTGCCATTATAATATTCTTTTGGTTTGTTTGTTTGTTTGTTTAAGAGATGGTTTCTCTGTGTAGCCTTGACTGTTGTAGAGCTCACCCTATAGAATAGTCAGGCCTCGAACTCACAGAAATCTGCCTGCCTCTGCTTCCTGAATATTGGTAGTAAAGGCATGTGCCACCACCATCGGGCCCAGTACACTGTTCTAAGGACCAGAAACATTTCCTATAAACTGATATAATCTGACTTCAAAATAGCAATTTTTGACACAGACCAAAATAGTTTCCTTATACACATATGCACTAATAAAATGATACAAAGAGTAAAAGGAAGAACAAGAGTACAAAAGGTGTGTTTGAGAAAATGGCACTGAGTATGGTCTTCATTTGAAAGAGCAAGAATGCCACTAGCAATGCAAACGACATAGGAGCAATCTGAAAGAAGAGGCTTTCATCTCACTGGGGAAAGCAGGATATCTGTTTTGGGGGTTATTTATATTGTTGCTGTTTTGTTTTGCTTTCTTGTTTTTATTGAAAATAATTTTTTTCGTATAATACACTCAGATTACAATTTCCCTTACTACTACTTTCCAAGTTCCTCTCTACCTCATTCCCATCAGAACATCCCATTCTGGCCCTCACTAGAAACTTACCAGGAACCTAAGATATAACAATAAAATAAGATAAAACCAAAAATATAGAAATTGGCATAGGGCAAAACAAACAGAAGGAAAAGAACCCAAGAAAAGACATAAGAAACAGAGAAAGATGCAGAGACCACTGATATGCACGCTGAGGATTTCTATCAAACCTGGAAACTACTGTATATACAAAAAAAAAAAAAAAAAAAAAAACCTAAAACCCCCTATAGGATAAAAATAAATAAAAGGATAAATAAAAATAAATCATTAAATAACATCATAGGTGTTTAAAAAAAACTCTGTCATGAATAATTCAGGAGAGCTCATTTCAGGTGGCCCTTGACTATTGGACATGCATCCTACCCTAAAGAGTAACATGTTTCCCCAATAAGACACCCTTAGAGAAAGCTGAAAACAATATTCTACAAAGACAATTTATTGACAGAACTCCTATGAGTTCAGAGAGCTAGAATATTTCCAGTCAGGTAATGTTATTGTTAGCCTGCTTCAGAACCATTCATTGCATATCTCCGTTACTGACCTAAAATTCAGCTGTGTGAATATTTAAATAAACATTTTTGAAATGTACAAAAGGACCCTTAACCTTTACTAACACAAAAAGTAAAAGGCATACCATCACATAATATATTCGGTAATTAGTAGAGATATTCTCACATGATGTCCCCACTAATGCACTTTATATGCCTTGAATATGATTCCTTTCTGCTCTGTTACTATAAACATTTCATGAAACTTAACACATGGAAACACAGTTCCATGTGTTAACTTGAAGTTTTTGTCCTTCTTCCATGGTCACTCATATTTGGCCTCAGGAAAAAAAAAAAACTATTTCTTCCTCCTATTGAGATAGAGATGTATTTTTAATTTAAGCACAATATACATTGGTATGCTGAGAACAGATGGAATTAGCCATCACATTTAAAGCATATTTACATGCAGCATGATAAACACACTTAGAAAACTCATATTTTAAACATTCATTTTTTAAAATTTATTCATTCAATCTAGTGGCATTGTGTGGTGCAGTGTGTCACACAATATACCCTTTTGCCTTAACAGTCCTATCCAAATAATGTTCACTACAATGAGTTATCAGCCTGGCGCAAAGTCTCTGGAACACCATCATCACTGGACTGCTTTCTGATACCCTACTGTTGCCCAAGTCATGGGGATGCTGTGGTTATCATCCCACAGGACCAGTATCTTCAAGTCCAACAGGTCATAGATGGGGTAGATATTAGATTGGCCAACTCAGGACCAACATAGTTGGTCAGGGCCAATGGAAGCCCACCTCCCCAGGCAAGAGGCAGAGCCAGCTCTCCTAGATCTATGCTGGACTGGCCCCACCTCTCATTGGTCCTGGGACAGCTGGCCCTACCCTTCGCTGGTCACTGCAGCAGTGAATCTGGCCCCATCCGGATAGAAAAGCTGGCCCCCATACTCAGGAAAGACACCCTAACCCCTTACTATGGCATAGACAGTTTACTCTTTGAACAACATGAAAAGCAAATTACTGTGTAAATATTTTAAATGATTACTAGATACATGCAATATATGTGATACACATGTGCTGGATGAAATGCATACTATTACATATGAAACAAATATGTGGAACACTAAGTATATGTGCAATTAGTTCTATGCCATGCTTTTAAGACTTGAAAAAGAGGGATATAATGTCATTGGTGAATGTGAAGAACATTATGCTCAATGAAAAATGGGACACAAATAAAAATTGTAAGGTGTGCTCTCACTTATATGCAAAGATTTAATAAGTTGAATAAACAGGACTAAATAGAACTTTAGTCATCAATAGTATATCAGAGAGAAAATAAAAGATGTAGAATTTCATAATTATATATGGCTAATAATTAACATGTGTGAAAAAGAGGGGACAATATTGGGTATCAGTCCTTACCTTCCAACTTATTGAGACAGGGACTCTAGCTCTTAAGCACTATGTATCCTGGTATAGTTGGCCATAGCATCTCAACATTCCCTTATTTCCAACTCTCATTTTACATAGAAATTGTCCAATATATGTATGTTGTAGGATGTGAATTAAGCTCTTCATGTTGAGTGGGAAGCACTAAGGTTCTTGTATACTGTATCCATTCCTATCTAGATCTACTCTAGGTCTTAATCAGCCATTGTCACTATGTCGCACTATGTTGTGAAACAGACATTTAAAAATTAATTCATTGTAAAATAATTATATGCTTACTAAATACATCCTTTTCTTCCTTCTGTAGCCCCTAGAAACCACTAATGTATTCTCTGCTTCTGAGGTACATTGTTTCAAATTACTCATATATGTACAAACTATGTATTTATTCTTTTATGTCAGAATGTTCTAAAGATTCATCCACATACACATTTACACAATAAAATACTACTCTGTGGGAAAAACAATGGAATCTTGAAATTCACAGGCAAATGGATGGAACTGGAAGAAACCAACCTGAATGAAATAACACGGTCACAAAAAGAGGAACATGGTATATACTCACTCATATATGTATTTTAGACATAGAGCAAAGGATCACCAGCCTATAATTCACACCACCAGAGGAATTAGGATACAAGGAGAATTCTAAGAGAGCCATAGGTCCCTCACAGAAGGCAAAAGGTACAAGATCTCCTGAGCATATTGGGAGTGGGAAGAGGCAGTGAGTGGAGAGAGAACTAGGAGAAAGAGAAGGGGAAAAGAAGAAAGAACGAGGGACCAGGAAGATTGAGATGGGGGAGGAATAGATGAGAGAAGACAAGAGGAGAGAGAAAGAAAGAAAGAGAGAGAGAGAGAGAGAGAGAGAGAGAGAGAGAGAGAGAGAGCATTAAAGAGGGAGCCATTTTAGGTTTGAAGAAAAAACTAAACCTAGAGAAATGTCCAGAGACCTACAAGACTGACCCAATCTAACAATTTGAGCATCAGTGGAAAGGTTACCATTAATGCCCCTCCCTGATAATGAGATTGAGGACTAACTTATCCACCATCATAGAGCGAGCCCTCATCTAGTAGCTGATGGAAACAGAAGTAAACACCCACAACTAAACACTGAGCATAACTTGAATCCAGATGCAGAGAGGGAGAACAAGACCAGGCTACAGAAACACATAGAGACAGCTGACCTGAATAAGGAGTAGCTAATGGGCCCCCAGACTGATAACTGGGAATCCAACATGAGACTGACTCAGAACCCCTGAACATGGGTCTCAGCTAGAAGGCATGGGCAGTCTAAGGGAATTCAGACAGTGGAACCAGGATGTATCCCTTGTGCACAAAAGGACTTTGGGAGTACATCCTCCGTGGAGGGGTACTCCTTTAACCTAAACACAGGAGAGAAGGCCTAGTCCCTACTCCAAATGGCATGACAGATTTAGATGACCCCTTCTGGATGGCATCACTCAACATGTGAAGTGGAGGGGGGGCGAGAGGGGAGGGTGGTTGGGGTCATGGCAGGATGGGAGAGATGGAAAGAAGAAGGGAGGAAGGGAGAGGGAACTAGGATCGATATGTAAATTAAAAATACAAAATAAAAAATACATTATAAAAAAGAAAAGATTCATCCACATTGCCACAAATAACAGCAGTCATGCTATTTATTCACACAATGTCAATAATAATTAAATAATAATAACATATGTCTGTATGTGTGGTGTGTATACATGCACAACTGCATGAATATATATATCATATATATGTATGATACAAGTATGCATTTTTTTCTATTGGTTCATCTGTTCCTAGACACCAGTAGATAATGTATCCTATAAATATTGCAACAAAGAACATGGGAATTCAGCATTCCTTGATGTATGGATTTCATTTAATAGGTATCTCAAATGATTGAGTAGTATGCTTAAACTAGTATAATTTTTAATTTTTTGTAAAATCAACATCATTTTATGTACTCTACCACTGTATATTATCAACAACAACATACAACAGTCCTAATTTCACAAACATAAGCCAAGATATTTTATATATTTTTTTAAACATTGTCTTGCATTTTACAATTTTAAAATGAACCTAGTGTTGAAAATGGGGACTTACTGCAAGATGTTCCCATTTCAGGATCCCCAAGGACCTGAACCCATTTAAGTACGTGACAGGAAAGTTTCCAAAGCAGACTTGACTTTGTCAGTGTATATAAGCCACACTGAGGTGAAATTCTTGCCAACAATGGTCACAGCAGAAATCACAATTTTACAGTGTGGCACAGTTGCAGACTCAAGCAGCATTTAGAGGGAACATTATCAACTTGGGAGGATCCAGTTGATGAGATGATTCCTGCAGTGTAAGTACATCCCAAAGTGGTTGCTGTACTGTCACTTTTCATCAAAATATTCATTTAATATATTTTTCTACATTAGCAGCACATTTTTTATCACTAGTGAATTTCAGGGAATATTGCATCTTAATTTTCTGTTTTCCAAAAACAGGATATAAGTTTACTTTTCCAAATAACATTTGAAACTTCTGGAAATTTTAAGTAGGTTTATATGTTCACATAATATTAACTCTTCATGTAATGTGACAAGTTATAACACTCTGTGCTTAAAAAGCATGCTGCTCCCAGGCTGCTTATTTTGCTATAAAGTTATCTTATAATACTAGAATTTTTTATGTCTACTTTCTATATACAGTACAGTCGGGATGAAAGTAGAAAAGTGAGACGTAGACAAGAATGCTAGGGATTTAAAAATAATTATAGTTCACTGTAAATTTAAAATTCAATTTAAGTTATCTGAAAATACCATTTTATACAGAGAAAAAAGAAGGGAAGGAGACAAAAATAAAGGCATGGAAATGAGTTTAATTTATAAAATATTCAGATTAACATATGAAATCTCATTACTAAGAATTGAAAGCCACTGAATATATAAATATAAGTAACACCTCCCATATGCTGGTCTATAACTATATTATTGCTCACAGATAATTTCTAATGGATAGTGAAAAATCAAGGAAAGTAATAATGTTAACAATGTGCCTTTAGCACCCAAGTTCTCAATCTATCTGATGAACCATTTAAATCACATTTTTTGTAGTAAACTTGGTTTGATTCTATAATTTCATACACAGTCAACAGTAGATTTGTGCCTGGAAATTTTGTGTTTGTGTTTGAAATAAGTCAATAGATTGCCATTTTGGAATTATGGTATCCATGTAATGGGGCTGTAGCTCTATCTATGATGTTTATTGAAGAAAATTATTTCTGATTCCATTCATAAAGAACAGATAAAAGTTAAGTGCTTCTGATATTTTTAAACAATATACTCATATTTGTAGGTATCTTTCAGAGGTACCAGGCTTTTGAGCCATCATTCTACATTTAGAAATCTTTCCTGATTAGACACAATGTACAAAAATAAGAAACATTTATTTAAAATTTGAGTTGGATACAATGCTAATATTTCAGTTTGAATATTTTTCTCCTAATTTAACTATGAACATTAAGTTATTGTTTCTATTTCAGGAATTCTTAAGCTATGCCTTCCTCAACCCATTGGAGCACAGTGTACTAAATGGAAGAAGCAAACCAGACTGTGGTGTCTGAGTTTATTTTTCAAGGACTTTGTACATCAAGGGAGCTACAGATCTTCCTCCTCCTGCCATTTTCCACTCTTTACCTGATGACTGTGATAGGCAATCTCTTTGTCGTGATAGTAATCATCACTGATCATCATCTCCATTCTCCCATGTACTTTCTGTTAGCTAATCTCTCCTTCATTGACTTCTGCCTTTCCTCAGTTACTACCCCCAAACTGACCGCAGACCTACTAAAATACAATAAAACCATTTCCTTTGGGGGCTGCATGAGCCAGATCCTCTGTGTGCATTTCTTCGGAGGGGGTGAGATGGTACTTCTTGTGACCATGGCCTATGACCGCTATGTGGCCATCTGCAGGCCACTCCATTATACCAGCATCATGGACAGACAGAAATGCATCTTGCTTGTTTTGATATCATGGATCATTGGGTTTGTGCATGCCATTAGTCAGCTGCTTTTGATTTTGGAACTACCTTTCTGTGGACCTAGAGTAATAGATAGCTTTTTCTGTGATATTCCTTTGGTGATGAAATTGGCCTGCATGAATACTGATACTCTGGGAATCGTGATAAATGCTGACAGTGGTGTTTTAGCAACAACTTGTTTTGTTCTCTTGCTGATATCTTACTCTTACATTCTACTAACTGTTCAGCATCATTCTAAAGATGGCTCATCAAAGGCTCTCTCTACCTGTACATCACATATCATAGTGGTTGTGCTGTTTTTTGGGCCCTGCATTTTCATCTATCTATGGCCAGTCAGCATTACTTGGATGGACAAGTTTCTCGCTGTGTTTTATACAGTTATCACACCCCTCCTGAATCCAGCCATCTATACATTGAGAAATAAAGATATTAAAAATGCTGTAAAAAAGCTGAAAAGTCACAGGTAAATTTGGAGATAATTTTTAGACATCTCTTGTAATCAGAAAATTCATTGTGTTCATACTATTTTAGCTATATTTTTATTCAGAAAATTGCATATATGAATCATTTCTGCATGGTTTTAGCTGAACACATTTATAATTATGAGATATTATGAATGTACATTCAAAAGTCCAATACTTAGATCTTTGCCACTTAGAGTGATAACTGCATTGCATACTTATTTGTATGTAAAGACTAGAATGATGATAATGTTCTAAAAATAATAATTATAGTTTAATAATAATACCCATAATCACAACACTATGCAACTCATTTTTACTAGACTTTATTTAGAGTTCCCATTTAATTATTTATCAAAATTATAATTTAAAATATATAATTATGTTCTAATCCTCATTCTAACTTTGCTCCAGGAGATGCTGGAGATATTTATGAGTTCTACATCCTCTGAGATCAAAATGATTTACAAATCAAATCATATTTACCTAATTTCTGTCATTTTTCCAATTTATACCTATTCAAATAAAATCATTTTTTCCCTATTTTCAATCCATAACAGAAAAGAAAGTGTTCATAATATTAGAATGCACTTCTCCCAGTCCACATTATTTTGATGACCTTGATTTTAGTTTATGTTATGATAATAGGACAGTGTGGTAAAAATATATGCTTTTTAAAATAGTATATATGATGCACTATGCATGTATACATATTTACATATATATGCATACACTGTTCGTGTTAGTTGTCATTTGATAATGTATGCTACTTATTGGATGTAACTATATGTATAAACATTTACTATAGTTTGATATCTAGTGTATTCCTAAAAAAGATGTAAGTTATAATTTCTTGAAATTCCTGTCCTAAAATTTCATGAACTATGGTTGCAATCAATATATATATATATGTGTGTGTGTGTGTGTGTTTGTTTGTGTGTGTGTGTGTGTGTTTTCTAATACAGTTACTCTTATATAGCATAAACTAATAAAAAACTTGTGAATAAATACCTGTATTGTGTTTTCCTGAAATCAGATTAAAGGTGGACAAGGTTCATATCAGTCCACACACCTTGAGCATATGGGGAATATTTTGGGAAGTTTCAATATACTTTTCCTAAAATATTATCTCAGTTTTGTTTATACACTTAACTATCTTAATTTTTTCAAGTTACCATTTTTTTTCTTTTGTGAAACTTGTTCTTTGACAATATCTGCAATAAGCTGATTGCATCTGACTAATGTCCTCGAAACTAATTTCCCTCACACTCTTATTACCCTCTTCCCCAGACACATGCACACTAGTCCCTCTCTACATTTATGATTTTGTTTTTGTGTTTTACTTTATGGCACACATGGACTGCTCAGAGCCATCTGTGTGTTCATTGGTTTTGGAACCATTCTTGGAGAATGGTGAGTTTCTCAGTGGGCCGTAAATGAAGAAAATGTCTTTCCCTTCCCCAGAACCATTAGGAGCTCAACGTTTTGCAAGTGGAGAACACACTCTGATCTATGACTGACTATTGACAGTTATCTGTGTGGGGCCCACAGTAGGCAGCCTTGGAATTGACTGTATTGGTTGTGCCCTGTCCAGATCACATTTCAAAATCCTTCTCACTATTGCAAATGTCTTATATGTATTCTTCTGCCCCTCTTCCTCCTTTCTCAAATCACTATTATTTTATAAGTGATTTGAAACCTACACATAGCTTGCTTTTGTCTTCCCTCAAGCATGTTATGAAAATAAAATACTATGAGAACTTCTTGTTAAAGTTTAATTAGACTGGAAACTCCCTCAAGCCAGTTTCTCTTTTATTATCATTATTATTGTTGTTGTTTGTTCTTCTCATATATACTTCATCCTAAAAACAGTTTCCTCTCTCTTCCTCTGCACCTAGTCCCTCCTACCCACATCATGACTTCCCTAGATCCACATCCTCTATCCCCTCAGAAAGAACAGGCCTCCCAGGAACATCAACCATACACAGTACAATATACACCAATACCAGATACATACCATCATATAAAGGCTGGACAAAGCAACCCAGAAGGAGGAAAAGAGTCCTACCAGCAGACAAAAGAGTCAGAGACATCTCCTACTCCCACTATTAGGAATCCCACAAGAACACTAAGCTACCTAGTCATAACATGAATGCTGAGGATCTAGGTCAGATCCCTTTAGGCCCACCCGATCTCTGAACCTTGAATCTTGAAATTCACATGCAAATATAAGGAACTAGAAGAAACCATCCTGAGTGAGGTAACCAGGACACAAAAAGACAAACATGGTATAGCCTACAGTTCACACCACCAGAGAATCTTGGATACAAGCAGGACCCTGAGGGAGTCATGCAAGTTCCCCCAAAGAAGGAGAAAAAGACAAAATCTCCTGACATATTGGGATAGGGGGCATTGAGTGAAAAGGGAGCTAGGAGAAAGAGAAAGGGAGAAGAAGAGGGGAGAAGAGAACATGAGGGATCAGAAAAATTGAGTCAGGGGATAAATATGCAACAGCAAGAAAAGAGACACCATAATACAGAGAGCTATTATAGGTTTTAAGAGAAAACTGACACTTGAGAAATATCCAGAAACCTACAAGGATGAATCGAAAGAAAGGACCTGTTTTACAAAGTGACTCCTGTAGAGTGAGTGCTTCATAAAATGATTGTTGCATTGTTTTTCATCTCAACTACTCATTTAAGATTTGTTTGTTTTCTTGATTTAGTAGCACATATTTTCTTTTATCTCTTTGATGAATTTACAGGGAGTCTTGAACTTGTAATTATTGTGCTTGACAAAAAATACTGAACAAGTTTTTTCTTCCAAAAATCTTTGAAACTTAGGGATAATTAATGATTTCTTACTATAACCTTACAAGTTCTAAGTCTTTCAACTGGGAGAAGTATGATATTCACAGATCACTATATTAAACTCTAGTATTATATGATTATGTTTATATTATTGCATGCTGCATGTACTCAAGATATAGACAATACAGTAAGAAAGTAGATAATTGAGATTGGAGAGAGAGGAGGATAGCAGGTGGGTTTAGAATAATAAGGGTTCATTAAGAAGTCACAAAATCAGTAAAAGTTATGTGAAAATGCCACTGATATTCAAGGTTAAGTGTACTGAATTTTGGAAACAATGAAATTACAGTAACTTTTATGTAAACACTGTATTTGTAATTCATCATCAAGAACAAAGTACCTTGTTTAACAAATGCCATTAATTTTCATAGAATACTCAAAATTAAGTTTCCTATCAGTTACCTTCTAGTTTATAAATGGTATTAGAGGCATTGCAGTCAGACAAGAATGTTTGCACTACAGCTTTGCTACTTATTTGAACTCATTAACACAGGAAAATAAATAATGCATTTAAAGTACTTAACACAGAAATTACACAATATTAGCAACAACTTGATTTTCTAATCTTCCAAATCAGGCATAGAAATATAAAGTACAGAAATTAAGATGAAGAAAAAAGAAAGAAAGATAGAAAGAAACAAAGAAAGTCTATGAGAGCAGAAAGAAAAAAATGAGAATCAGGGAAACTAGCTTACATGATTAAATTATTCAAACTATTGAATGAAATATCACTGTTTAGAGTAAAAAGCAAGTAAACATACGACAATAAGAAACATGTTCATGCCTGGGAATATACGAAAGCTAGGGGATGAACTTCAATGGGTTAGTAAAAAAATCAAAGGAGAGACAGAATTCTAACAAAGTGTCTTTACCATCTAGGTTCTAAATTTATTCGACGAACAGTTTTTCTCACAATTTGTATGTTCTTACACAGTCAACAATAGATTTGTGTCTGAAACTTTCATGTTTATTTTTGAAACAGGACAATAAATACTCATTCTGGAATTATGATGGTCAAATAAAGAGGCTCTATGTCTCAGATATCATTTAAAGAAAATTACTTCTGATTCCATTTAGAAAAGGTAAAGGCCTAAAAATGTAAGAATAATATTTGCTACTAACATTTGTAAAGAATATACTCATTTTTTATTATACATGTTGTCTTTCAGATGTGTAGAACTATTGGCCCATCGTTCTCCAGTAACAAACCTTCTCTGCTAAGATACAATATATAAACCCAGGAAATACAGTTTTTAAATTTGGGTTGGATAAGTTTCTAAGATTTCAACTTGGTGTATTTCTGCTTACTTGACACTTTTAAAAAGCTGTCTTTGCTATTCCAAGAGTTCTTGGTACAGATCCCTTTGTGTAAGCCATTGCTGAACTTTAGTAAATGGAAGATGGTAACCAGACCATGGTGTCTGAATTTATTTCTCAGGGACTTTGTACATCAACGGAGCTACAGATCTTCCTCTTGCTGCCATTTTCCACTCTTTACCTGATGACTGTTGTAGGTAACCTCTTTGTCGTGATATTAATCATCACTGATCATCATCTCCATTCAACTATGTACTTTCTATTAGCTAATCTCTCATTTGTTGACTTCTGCCTTTCTTCGGTAAATACACCCAATCTGACTGCAGACCTCCTAAAAGATAATAAAACCATTCCCTTTGGGGGCTGCATGAGCCAGATCCTCTGTGTGCATTTCTTCGGAGGGGGTGAGATGGTACTTCTTGTGACCATGGCCTATGACCGCTATGTGGCCATCTGCAGGCCACTCCATTATACCAGCATCATGGACAGAATGAAATGCATCTTGCTCGTTTTGATATCATGGATCATTGGGTTTGTGCATGCCATTAGTCAGCTGCTCTTGATTTTGGAACTACCTTTGGACCTAGAGTAATAGATAGCTTTTTCTGTGATATTCCTTTGGTGATGAAATTGGCCTGCAAGAATACTGATACTCTGGGAATCGTGATAAATGCTGACAGTGGTGTTTTAGCAACAACTTGTTTTGTTCTCTTGCTGATATCTTACACTTACATCCTATTAACTGTTCAGGTTCACCCTAAAGATGGCTCATCAAAGGCACTGTCTACCTGTACATCCCATATCATAGTGGTTGTGCTATTTTTTGGGCCTATTATGTTTATCTATCTGTGTCCAGTCAACATCTTTTGGGTGGACAAGTTTCTCACTGTGTTTTATACAGTCATTACACCGCTCCTGAATCCAGCCATCTATACACTGAGAAATAAAGATATTAAGAATTCCATAAATAAGCTGATAAATCATATGTAAACTTGGAAATAATTTTTAGGGTAATTATATAATATAAAATAACAGATTACACAAATCTTTAGCCATTGTTCAACTAGAAATTGAATGTTATGGTTTTATTTTGTAAGAAATTTGTTAATAATTGTGTATGACCATGAAACGATTATGAATATACATTCAAAGGTTGAACAATACTAGTTTTCCTGCTTACAAAGAATAATATATCTGAATGATAAACCCTTTTGTATGTATACATATACATATGTGTGAAGATACATATATATTCATTTTATCTATCATTTGATAATGTATTTTACTTGTGGGATAAAGCCATATATATACATGTTCATAATATTTGAAAACTAATTTACAGCCAGACATAATAGTCATTTTGGAAAGATTATAATTGAGCATCATTTAATTCTTATTTGATTAGCTAGTGAGATGGATCAATGTGTAAAGGGGAATTTTATACAAAAAAAATTCCTGGTGTGACTATAATTTGAAATATGTTTTGAAAAATTATCCATTTACTGACTTGACAGATTTTGTTGATCACTCCTGGAAGGCATCACCCTCCCTATGGAGTTGGGGTAGAATGAAGTAGGGGGAGGTCTGGGGGGCATGAGGGATGGAGAGGGAACTGGGATTGATATTTTACATATCAATATGTAAAATAAGAAAACTAATAAAGAAGAAAAGAAATAAATTCATTAAAGAAAAAAAAACTGAAACATTATCCATTTGCATCCTCTATCTTCCTTTATTTTTGGAAAATTGCCACTGTTTAATTATTACAAGTTTGTGGCACATTCTAAAATATTGCATATATTTTGGTTTCTTGTTTCAGTACTGTTTATTTCTCAAATTTTATATTGTCCATGCTGTATTATTCCATAACCTATCAACTATTTTTCAGAAATTTTTGCTGTTAACCCATGGATTAGTCTTCTGGGAACTGATAGTTTTATACCTCTGAGATTTGTTTATTAATATGGTTTGATTTCTTTGCTTATTCAGGGCTTCAAATATGTAATAATATTTTAATCCATCATCTATGTATGTTATTTTCCATATTCAATTGGTTTTGATAGACTTTTCTCAATTGCTTAAATTATCTTGTTACATATAATATTCCCTCTTTGTCTTAATGTGGGAAACAGTGTATAATTTGGTAATTAGTAACTAAATTTTGTACTTCCTTTCAAATAACATTTCATGCTTGACAAAATACTCTTGACACATAGCTAAAAAAAAATTCTTAACATTCAGTATTAGTGTTTTATTTGCTTTTGTTGTTGTTATTGTTTTGTCTTTGTTTATATTTGTTTTATTTATTTTATTTCTAGACAACAGTTTCTACTTCCTCCCTCCTCCCAGGCCCTACTGCCACTCTCCCACTGATTCCCCCTCCAAACCTATTTCTATTCAGAAAAGGACAGGCCTACTATTAATATTGACAATGCATAGAATATTAAGTTGTAGTAATATTAAGCACCTCACCTTGTATTAAGGCTAGGTAAGGCAACCCAATATGAGGAATAGGGTCCCAAAAGCCAGCAAAAGTGTAAGAGTCAGACCCTGCTCTCACTGATAGGAGTCCCACAAGAAGACCAAGCTACACAACTGTCACATGTATGCAGAGGACCAAGGTCTGTCCGTTCCAGGCTCTCTACTTGTCAATTCAGTCTATGTGTACACCTATAAATCCATGTTAGTTGCTTCTGTCGATTTTCTTCTGATATCCTAGACCCCTTGCGCTCCTACAACTTGTCTCTTTCTCTTTATCAGAGATACCCAAACTAAGTATAATGTTCTAGTGTGGTTCTCTGTATTTGTTTCCACAAGTTGCTATATGAAGTCTCTCTAATGACTAGTGGGCTAGGCACCAATCTTTAAGTATAGCAGAATATTCTTAGGCATCAGTACATTAACTTTTTTTCTACAACAGTATTTAATTCTATCCTAGGTATCTGGACCATACAGCCTCTAGGTCTTGGTATGCCAGGCAGTATCAGGGATGAGCTTGCTCTTATGACATGGGGCTCAGGCAAAAACCTATCATTGGTTAGCCACTTCCACAAACTCTGCCTCACCCTTATCCCTGCACAAAGGTTATGTGTCTCAGTTGGTGTCCCCATCCCCACATTAGTAATCTTGCATGGTCATATAAGGTAGCCAGTTCAAGCTACTTATCCACTTTTACTTAGCTGAAACCAATCATAGGGCAAGATAGTCACCAAAGATCTTTACCATCCCCACATCTGACAGAGAGCTGATTGCCAAAATATATTTTAAAAATTCAAGAAATTAAATGTCAGGAAACCAAAGATCCAATTAAAAGCTGAGGTACAGACAAAAACAGAGAATTCTCAACAAAAGAATCTCAAATGGCTAAGAAATACTTAAATAAATATTCAAAATCCTTAGCCATCACAGAAATGTATATCAAAACTACTTTGAGAGTCTATCTTAAATTTGTCAGAATGGCTTAGAAAAATAATGCAAGTGACAACTCATGCTGCCTAGCTATCAGAAGACTCCTCCATTGCTGGTGAAAGTGCAATCTTGTATGGCCACTATGGATATTAATATGGTATTTCTCACTAAATTGGGAATCAATCTACCTTATGACCCAGCTATATGACTCTTGGGCATATACCAAACGATGCTCAATCATATCACAAAGCATGAAGCATTCTTTGAGTATATGCCCAAGAATGATAAAGTTGTATCTTCCAATGGATATATCCCCACCATTCTGAGGAACTACCACACTGTTACCCATAGTGGTTGTACAAGTTTGCATACCACTAGCAATAGATGAGTATTCCACTAACTCCATATCCTCCTCAGCATGAGCTGGCACTTGTTTATTGATTTTAGCTATTTAACTCCTGTAAGATGAACTCTCAAAGTAGTTTTCATTTGTATTTCCCTGGTAACTAATGATATTGTACTTTTCTTAAGAGTTTCTCAGTCATTTTTGGTTTTTTTTTTTTTTGAGGGAGAACTTTGTTTATATCTGTGTCCCCCTCCCAACTTTATTGTGTTTGTTTTCTTGGTGACCACTTTTATTTAATTCTATAGATATTTTTCAAATTAATCATCTACCTGATGTGTATTTGGTAAAACTATTATTCCATCTGTAGCTTGCTGCTTTGCCCAAATGATGGTGTCCTTAGCCATACAGAAGACTTTTCACTTTCGTAAAATCCCATTTACTTATAGTTGTTAATGGTGCCTGAGATATTGGTGTTCTATTCAAAGTCTTTTCCTATTCATATGAGTTCAAGGCTATTCCTCACTTTTGTTTAGGTCAGATTCAGTGTATCTGATCTTTTTTTGAGGGATTTGACCAATTTGGAATTAAATTTTGTGTAGGGTGATGGATGTGGATCTAATTGCATTCTTCTATATACCTATCCAGTTTGACAATTTCTCCCCATATATATTTCTTATTTCGTTATCAAAAATCAAGTGTTCACAAGAATGTAGGTTTGTGTCTAGGTCTTCAATGTAATCCTATTGATCAAGATGTCTTTTTATGATATTTTATTTGTTATAGCTTTGTAATTAATTTTGAGGTAAGGAATATTGAAACCTCTAACAGCATTGGAGATGATTCCACTTTCTTATATTTTCTTCAATTTCTTTCTTCAACATCTCAAAACATTATCATACAAGTATTTCACTTGCTTAGTTGGAATTAGCCCATAATATTTTTGAGGCTATTGTGTAAGTTATTGGTTCCAAGATTTATTTCTCAGGCCATTTGTTACATTATATATAGAAAGGCCACATGTTTTGTATTGTTTTGTGTTGGTTTTTGTATTAATTTTGTATCCTAATACTTTGGTGAATGTGTTTGCCAGATACAGAAGTGTCCTGGTGGATTTTTAAATTTTCTCACTTGTACAATCATATCAAATGCAAACAAGGATACTGTGAATTCATCCCTTCGTATTTAAATCTTTTGATCTCTTTTGGTTGTCTCATTGGTATAGGTAAGACTTCAAGTACTATAAAGTTCTATACTGAATAAGTATGGAGAAATGGACAACTTTGTCTTGTTCTTAAATTTACTGGAAATGCTTTGTTTTCTTTACATTTAGGTTGGTAAGGAGACGGGCTTGCAGTAAATCACCTTAATTATGTTGCAATATGTCTCCTTTATGCCTTGTTGCCCAACATATTTATCATGAAGAGCTGTTGGGTATTTTTAAAGGCCTCTTTCTATTACTAATGAGATTATAATGTGGTTCATATCTTCCAGTTTAGATATATGGTAGATTATACTTATTTATTTACATGATTTTAATCATTCTTGCATAACTGAGATGAACTATACTTGATTATGTATCTTAGATTCAGTTTATGTAACACAAATAAATAAAAGGACCCAGAGACAGATATTGGGGTTGAACCTGAAGATTAAGGAAGCAAAGTAGAGGGCAATTAGCTTATCTCTAGCTCCGGCTAAAAGGGCTGGTCCATGCTATGCACAAGCTCTTCACCAAGTTTCAAACTGCTGCCTCTCCTCAGTGTAGCTGCAGACTGACTGCTTCCTACTGACTATGATTCGATTTCAGACTATTTCAATCTTGTATAGATCTAGGTGGCCTTGGACTACAGAGATCTGTCTATCTCTTAATCCTGAGTTCTATGATTAAAGGTGTATAGCATCACCTCTAGTTTCGGGACACTGAGAATAAGATGTGCATCACCACTGCCTGATCTCTATAGCTTGAGGCAGACTTTGCTTTTTTGAATCTTCAGGCCTTAATAATTGACAAGTAATATACCACAAGTTTAAGAGTTTTTTTTAAATTTTTAATTTAAATTTGAAAGAAGCCTGTTTTACATGTCAATCCCAGTCTCTACACCTTCCCATCATCCCCTGTTCCCCCCACAACAAACCCCCATCCTATCCTCTTTCTCTGCCTCAGGGAGGACGAGGCCTTCCATGGGGAGTCTTCAAAGTCTGTCCTGTCATTTGGAGCAGGGTCAAGCCCCTACCCCATGTGTCTAGGGTGAGGGAATATCCCTCTATGTGGAATGGTACATTTGTATACTAGGAATAAATACTGATCCACTACCAGAAGCCCCATAGATTGACCAGTCCTCGCAACTAAGACCACATTCAGAAAATCTGAGTCAAAACTATGCTGGTTTCCCAGCTATCAGACTGGAGTCCATGAGCTCCTCGTTGTTCAGGTCAGCTGTTTCCATGGGTTTCTACAGCCTGATCTTTGACCACTTTGCTTATCATTTTTCCTCTCTGCAACTGGATTCCGAGACTATGGCTTAGTGTTTAGCTGTGGGTGCTTACTTCTGCGTCTATCAGCTACTAGATGAAAGCTCTTGGATGGCACATAAGGTAATCATCAATCTCATTATTGGGGAAGAGCATTTAAGGTAACCTCTCCACTATTTCTTAGATTGTTAGTTGGGGTCATCCTCGTAGATCTTTGGACATTTCCCTAGTGCCAGATTTCTCTTTAGACCTATAATGGGTCCCTCTTTTATGGTATCTCTTTTTTAGTTCTCCTCTATTCTTTCCCTGACTCAATATTCGTGCTCCCTCATGCCCACTTCTCTCCTGTTCTTCCTTCTAACAACCTCTCCCCTTGCCACTTGCTCCCAATTTGCCATCCATAGTCCCTTACTATTTGTAGAACATTTATCCAGGGCCTTCTGATTTTCAGAGTTTCCATTGAGAAGTCAGGTGTAATAATGCTATGTCTGCCTTTCACATTCTCCAGGGAAACATGTGTGTTTCTTTTAGGATCCTCCTTGTTTCCTAGCTTTTCTGGTGGTGTGGATTGTAGGCTGGTAATCCTTTCCTCTATATCTAAAAACCATATATGAGTGGGTACATACTGTGTCTGTCTTTTTGTGACTGGGTTACCTCACTCAGGATGATTTCTTCTACTTCCATCCATTTGCCTAAAAATTTCAAGATTACATTTGTTGTTTTGTTTGCTTGTTTGTTTTTTCTGTTCAGTAGTATTCCATTGTGTAAATTACCACATTTACTCCATCCTTTCTTCACTTAAGGTTGCTTTATCTAGGTTGCTCCCAGGATTTGGATATTAAAAATAATGTTGCTATGTACATAGGTGAACAGTTGTCCTTGTTGTATGAATGTACATCTTTTGGGTATAAGCCTTAGAGTAGAATTACTGGATCTTGAGGTAGACTGATTCTCATTTTCCTGAGGAACAGCCACATTGATTTCCAAAGTTGCTGTAAGAGTTTGCAGTCTACAGGACCTCTGACAGTGGAACCAGGATGTATTATTGGTGCACAAAAGGATTTAAGAGCATATTCCCCATGGAGGGATACTCCAATACCTAGAAACAGGAGGGAGGTCCTAGGCCCTACTCCAAATGATTTGACAGATTTGATGATCCCTCCTGGAAAGCCTCACCCTTCCTCTGGAGTGGGTGGGAAATGGGATGCAAGGGGGGTCAGGCAGCATGGGAGGATGGGAGGGTGATGAAACTGGGAACAATCTGTAAATTAAGAAAAATTAATATTAAAAAATAGGGAAAAAAGAGTTTGCACTCACACCAGCATTGGAGAAGTGTACCCCTGTAACCACATCCTCTCCAGTATAAACTGTCTTGGTGTTTTTTTATTTAGCCATTGGGACAGTAGTAAGATGGTATCTCAGCATTGTTTTGATTTGCATTTCCCTGATGACCAAGGATATTGGGCACTTTCTTAAGTATCTTTCAGCCATTTTGCATTCCTCTATTGAGAATTTTCTATTTAGTTCTGTACCCCACTTTTACTTTTTAATTGGATTATTTGGTGCTTCAGTGACTAGCTTCTTGAATTCTTTATATTTTGGAGATCAGCCCTCTGTGAGATGTGGGGTTTGTGGAGATATTTTCCCAGTCTGTTTTGTCTTGTTGCCTGTGTTCTTTACCTTACAGAAGTTTCTCAGTTTCAGGAGGTCCCATTTATTAATTGTCCATCTCAGTGTCTCTGCTACTGGTGTTATGTTTAGGAAGTGGTCTCCTGTATCAATTCCTTCAAGGGTACCTCTTACCTTCTCTTTTAAGATGTTTAGAGTGTCTGGATTTATGTTGAGGTCTTTGATCCATTTGGACTTAAGTTTTGTGCATGGCAATAGATATGGATATATCAGCAGTCTTCTACAAGTCACCACCTGGTTATGCCAGCACCATTTGTTGAAGATGCTTTTTTTCCCATTTTATAATTTTAATGTCTTTGTTAAAAATCACATGTTCATAGGTGTGTGGGTTAATATCAGGGTTTTCAGTTTGGTTCCATTGGTCTTCTTGTCTATTTTTGTGTCAATAGCAAGCTGTTTTTAGGGATATAGCTCTACAATAAAGCTTGAAGTCAGGGGTGGTGATGCTTCCAGTATTTCTTATATTGTAAAGGTTTGTTTTGGCTATAAAGGGTCTTTTGTTTTACCATATAAAGTTGAGTATTGTTCTTTCACGGTCTGTGAATAACTGTGCTGGGATTTTGATGGGGATTGCATTTAATCTGTAAACTGCTTTTGGTATGATTGCCATTTTTACATGAGACATCTTTCCATTTTCTGGTATCTTCTTTAATTTTTTTTCTTTAAAGACTCAAACATCTTATTATATAGTCTGTCAGTTCTCTCCATGTCTCTTCAATATTGTAGGTGAAGCTCTGGCTAGAGCAATGTTTAAAAAAAAAGTAGATTAAGGGGAAACAAATTGGAAAGAAAAAAGTCAAACTCTCACTATTTGCAGATGATATGATAGTTTACATACATTACATTGACCCAAAAACTCTACCAGGGAACTCCTATAGCTGATAAACAACTACAGAAAAGTGACAGGATATAAGGATTAACTAAAATAATCAGTATCCCTAATATATACAGATTATAAAGAGGCTAAGAAAGAAATCTGAGAAATATGACATTTTGTCATAGCCACAAATACTTTTTGTGTCTATGTTCGTAAGGATATTGGTTAGAAATTCTTTCTTCATTGGGTCTTTACATGGTTTAGTTGTTAGGGTAACTGTGGCCTTAAAATAAAGAATTAGCAATGTCTCTTTTGTTTCTACTTTGTGGAATATTTAGAATTGTTGGTGTTAATGGTTTTATTAACCAGACATCATGTTACTCAGTGGTACACATGTGCTTTGTGAAACTGGTATTTTCAACTTCTCCCTCAGCATCTGAGAGGGAGCCTATGGGATTAGGACCTCTACTCCTTCTCATGCCATCTCAATACCCTATTTGCTCTCCTTTGATTTCATATTATTCTCATCATTAGCTGTCTAGTTTTCCTGTCCTTCCTTCTTCTTCCAGTTTTATGACTTGCATCTGCCAAAACATGGTGTTTAACTGATGTTAGTTAGATCTTCACATAGAAAATTACATTGTGATTCAATTCTAAAACAAGATTCAGTACTCTTTCAGATACAAACTAGTATTCTCTATAACATGCTTCCAATGAGCTCATGCCCTAATCCACAGGCTGTTAAAGGGGCAAATTTTGGTTCGACAACAAAGCAAAAGAAGAATGTAGTTTACCACACAGAAATGGCTAATGATCCAGGGAGATGAGACTCTTGTGTAAGAGTGGGACATCTGAACTGGGTTTCAAGAGCTTAACAGGATTACTCATAAATCAATAGGTATAGAGAGCCCATGAAGCTAAACCCCAAAGCATAGTACTTTGACATGAAGGGAGACTTGAAGAGCCTGAGTTCTTTCTGACCATCCATGACTTCTTTGTCCCAAAAGACTCTCAGTGGAAAGTATCTTTCCCATTACCCTATGTTCTACAGATGGGCTGAGAAGAATTAAGAAAACCCTAAAATGTAAGACATTTCCCTCCTCCTATTACAGACTCTTCCACCTAGTCACATTCATACAGAATATCCAGTCTTCATGGATCCTGGGCATTTGTGGTGATATTTTGTTTGTGCTTTAACAAGTAAAGCTTGCCTGAAGATTAGAGTGCATATCTAGCCACACACGTTAGCCTAGGAGGCAAAGCAGTAGTGGCCCACACTTTAATCCCAGCACTTGGGAGAGAATGGCAGATGGACCTGTAAGGAGGAGGTTTATCCCTGCTGCCTGGTTTTGTCCCCCAGTCGTGCCAGCCCCAATGAACACAAGGACACTCTGTATTTGATATAATGATGTTGGCCAGGTACCAGTTTCTTGTCAGTTAGCTCTGTCTTAAGTATTAACCCATTTCTGTTAAAGATAAGTACTTCCACGTGCTCTAAATTTACCGGGGAATGGGGCCTGCATCTGGTCTCTCCAGTCTCTCCATGCTGACTCTGCCTTAGTACTTCCTCTTTTCCCATGTCTCCTAGTCCCTCCTATCCTTCTTTCCTATTGGCCAACAGTGCTTTATTTATTAGCTAGTGTGAGAAACATATTTACAGAATGACATCTCACATCATCTCCTTTTTTCTGTCTAAAATAAAGAGTTTTAACCATAGTATGTCTGGCAGACTCTTCAGCAAAGCAGGAAACTTTAAACTGTCTTCTTATATTGGCAGTTTGTCAGGCATTTTTCTCTGTGTCCTGCAGACTGTCTGGCAGACTCTTCCATGAAGCAGGAACTCTGTAGCAATGTCCATCTTGAATCAGCAGTCACTTTGCTGTGGGTCCTGCATGTCCAGTTTATACAGCATAAAGTCAAACAGTCCAGACAAGAGCAGTATCTTGTCCAAATGGCTAGTCTTACCATATTGGAAGTAAACTACATAACAAGTTTCTTCAATGTCCATCTCCCTTTCTGACGCATGTGGTCAAGAGCATTCAAGTCTTACTGTCAAGACAAATCCTAAACCATTTTAAAGGCCATATTCTTTAGGTCTTTGAAAGGTTTGAAGAATGCCAATCCATCTCAAATAATCTTGAAAACCCAACTAACTTACTTAACTAACTTAACTCTAAGCTTTGACTATCATAGGTAATTATCTATAATCTGTATTACATTATACATTACATTTCTAAATGAGCTAAATAAACAGAATACCTAAACAAAAGTAGAAATATACACATCACAAAATTGACCTTAAATTGTATCAATAAATGAAAATCAATTCCAAAACAAAGTAATCAATAAATGAAAATCTATTCCAACACAAAGTAATCATATCTATATCATAATCCCCTTTTTACCTTTAAAAAGTTATTGGTTGTGATCATTAACCATTTATAACCAACCCCATTTAAATGAAAACAATCATTTACAAACAATATTTGGGAATTTGGGCGTCGTTCTTTCCAAACTACTTCCTGCTGGTAAAAGGTGCTGTCATGGGGGATTCTAAGAAGATGCAAAAATCCTGGCTTTAGTCTGTAAGGCTACTTTGTTCAGCTGTTTTGAATGTAGGATCACGTGGTACTCTGTTTCAGGGGGTCTGGCTTGCTCAAACCACATTAGTCTGGGAGGAATCCACAGCTTTTCATTTTCTGTGGAAACAAAAATAAAACTCCTTTTCCCCAGTAACTTGTCCTTAGACTTAAAGTTTGATGTGAAAGCATTTTTAAAATATATAAATTGAATTAATCCGGTAGCATTTCTTTTATCAGTTGTTGTTATTTTGTTACTCCCTCAGCAGTCAAACAATTGGAAGATAACAGAATAGCATATAGTATCCTCAGTTTTTCTGTGCTTTCCATCTTTATGTGGCTTTTTTATTACTGTTTTTTTTTTTTTTTTTTTTACTTTCTATTTTGTCATTTTTTGAGACAGGGTATCTCTGTGTAACTCTTTTCTGTCCTGGAATTTACTCTGCATACCAGGTTTACTTTGAAATCACAGAGATCTGCTTGCCTCTGTCTCCCCAGTGCTGGGATTAAGGCGTGTGCTACCATGCCCAACTCCTCAATGTATTTTTACAACCATTTTATTCCTTTCCTCTCCCAAGCCTACATATATTTTAGAACACACTGTAAACCTTTAGTGGTTTTTCTTCAGGTGAATCTGTAAATCTTTATCTTTCTGTAGCCATGAGTCTTTTATACGGTAAACAACAACATTGCTAAAATGAAAGTCATAGTTGTTCCTGCTGCGGTTTATCAAAGATGGCAGCAGCTATTTTACCACCAGCACTGAGAGCTGTGCTCACTGCCTTGATCTGCGCTGCCATCCAGCAGCATGCTGCAGGCTTGGAGATGTGGTCACTGCCATTGCCAGCTCTTGTACACACCAATAAATTGTTAGCAGTGCTTCTTCAAAGCTGTGCTGTTTTTCCCCCCTTATGCTGAGTCAGGAAACCTCTCTTAAAGGAGCTGCACAAATATCTGCTTGTCTCTCGCAAAACAGAGTCCAACAGAGAAAAATGCTGCTACCAAGAAACCTTGCTTGTCTCTGTTATTTTGTTTGTAAAACCCTTTTTTAAGCTTTTGTTAAATTTTAAGTGGAAATTCTTATTAGCCACGTGGGCGCCATATGTAAGGAGTAGGTTTTTCTCCACTGCCTAGTCTTGTCCAGCCGCCGTGCCAGCCCCAATTAACACAGGGAGACTCTGTATTTGATATAATGCTGTTGGCCAGGTACTAGTTTCTTGTCAGCTAGCTCTGTCTTAAGTATTAACCCATTTCTGTTAAAGACAAGTTCTTCTACGTGCTTTCATCTTACCTGGGAATGGAGCCTGCATCTGGTCTCACCAGTCTCTCCATGCTGACTCCTCCTTACTACTTTCTCTTTCCTCCTTGTCTCCTAGTCCCTCCTATCTTCCTTTACTATTGGCCAACAATGATTTATTCATTAGCTAGTATGAGAAACATATTTACAGAATGACATCTCCCATCAGATCTCTATGGGCTCCTGGTTACATTGGGCTACACAAGATTGAAACAGTCTAAAAGAAAAACAGAGCTAACATCTTTTATTCCAATATTTGGGATAATACACCTTTAATCCCAGCACTGTGGATGTGGAGACAGAAGTGTGTAGAGAGAGGAGAGAGGAGAGAGGAGCAGTCTGAGGATTCATAGGAACATGGGAGCCCATTTAGTTTGAGTCTTGGTATAGGTAAGGAGTCTGTCTGATAGCTGGCTCCTTTACTTCTCTGACCATTCAGTAGTTACCCAAATAATCTGACTCTGTGTTTTTATTATTCATTCTACAGGCATGAAAATTCAATCTTCTCCTTGTCCTCAGGTCTTCTTTACTGAAAGTTTCCAGAGTCCCATAAATTCGATTAAACTAATATGTTCTAAAATAAATAAATAAATGATAATAAGAGATGAAGAAGAAAAAAAGAAGATGATGATGACAAACAGAAGTACAGAACAAAAGAAAGAAGAAAGGAAGAAGGGAGGAAGAAAGAATGAAAGGAAAGAAGAGGTAGTATAAGAAAGCCAGGGGAATTAAGAGAGTAAGCAGCTCCCCTCTGTGGCCTCTGCTGCTCCTACTTCTGTTTTGAGTTCCTGTCCTGACTTCTTTGAGTGATGCTGAAGTGTAAACCTAATAAACTTTTTCCTCCACAATAGCATAGCAATCCTAACTAAGACAACACCTAAGAAGGAAGATTAATATGGGAGGAGCCAAGAGACACATAAAGATATGAGAGTCAAAGCCTTAAAATTAAATGTTTATTTATGAGCAGCTGCAACCATAAGATAGAGTCGCACCCACCTGGAGAGGTGAGCACCTTACCTTCTCCTGTCCTCCCCTTCCTGTCTTTGGAGGCCCTTCACCAAGACACATAACCCATCCCACCCACCAAATTCCTGGAGACCTGCTAGCAGCCCTAAAACTCCAGAAGCTGCTGCCATTGTAACTTTAGCCATTTGTTCAGAGACAGGTGGGTACTGGGCCTTGTCCTGTCCCTTCTCCATCCCAGCCTTCATTGGAGGCCCTTGATGGGGCTACATCGCCTACCAAATCCCCAGAGACCTGTGGGCAGCCCAACACCCACTGGAAGAGCTACAGCCATCACAGCCTTGGCCCAGCACCCGCAAGAAGAATCACCACATGCACTCACTGAAATAAGAGATGGGAAAATTACACTAAAAAAAAAAAAAACATTCAAAAGAGTAACATGACACCACCAGAGTTTAGGGGTTTTACACCAGGCAGTCTGGACATCTCAACTCAAATGAAGCACAAGAAAATGCCCTTACAAACAACTTTATAAAGATGATAGAGGCCGTTAAATGGGAAATGAAATAAAGACAATAAAGAAAACACAAACTGAGGAAATGGTAGAAATAGAACATCTGGGTAAACAATCAGGAACTACAGATGTAAGAATACTCAAAAGAATACCAGAAATGTAAAAACCGATCTTAGGTGTTGAATATACACTAGAGGAAATAGACTCATGGAACAAAGAAAATCTTAATTCCAACAAATCCTTAACACCAAATATCCTGGAAATATGGGATACCATGTAAAGACCAAACCTAAGAATAATACATATAAAAGAAGGTGAAGAAACCCAACTGAAAGGTGCAGGAAACATATTCAACAAAAATATACAAGGAAAATTTCCTAACCTAAAGAAGGACATGGCTATGAAAGTAGAAGAAACTTACAGAATACCAAATAGTTTGGAACAAAAAAAAGTCCCCTTACCACATAATAATCAAAACACAAAACAAAGAAAAAATATTAAGAGCAGCAAAGGAAAAAGGCCAAATAACATTATAAAGGCAGACCTAGCAGTATTATACTTCTCAATGGAAACTCTGAAAGTCAGAAAGTCCTGGATATATGTTCTACTAACACTAAGGGACCATGGATGGCAGCCCAGATTACTATACCCAGCAAAGCTTTCAATCACTATAGATGAAGAAAACAAGATATTCCATGACTACACAAGATTTAAACAATGCATATCTACAAATCCAGCCCTACCACAAGTTCTGAAAGGAAAATTGCAACCCAAGGAACTTACTACACTCACAAAAACATAGACAATTGATAATTCCACAATACTAAAATCCAAAAAAAAGAGAAACACTTGCACAATACCACCATAAACAAATCCTAAACTAACAAGTATTAATAATCAATGCTCATTAATATCCCTTAATATCAATGGCTTTAATTCACCTATGAAAAGACACAGGCTAACAGAATGGATACAAAAGCAGAATCCATCCTTCTGCTGTATAAAAGAAACATACCTCAACTTCAAAAATAGACATTAGCTTAGAGTTAAGGGCTGGGAAAAGAAACAAACAGGTGTAGCTATCCTAATATCTAACAAATGAGAATGCAAACGAAAATTAATCAAAAGAGATAAAGAAGATCATTTCATATTTGTCACAGGAAAAATCCATCAAGATGAAGTCTATGTTTTGAACATCTATGCCCCAAGTACAAATTGCATCCACACTTATAAGAAACATTACTAACACACAAACCACACATAAAACTTCACAAACATATAGTGAGAGACATCAATACCCTACTCTCACCACTGGACAGGACTACTAGATAGAAATGTAACAAAGAAACAAAGGAACTAACAGATGTTATGATTCAGTTGGGTTTAATATTCATCTATAGAATATAGAAGAATAAACCTTCTTCTCAGCAACACAGTAGCTTCTCTAAAATCAACAACATACTCAATAACAAAGGAAACCTCAACACGTACCAAATACTTGTAATAACTCCCTGTGTCTTATTGGATCACCCATTGTTTAAAGTTAAATTTCAACAACAACACAAATTGCAGAAGCCTACAAAGTCATGGAAATTGTACAATGCTCAATGGCATCACTCCTGGCTCAAGAAAGATAAGAAAGAAATTAAAGTCTACCTATAATTCAATGAAAATGAAGGCAGAATAACCCAAACTTTTGGGACAATATGAAAGTAATGATAAGAGGAAACTTCATAGCACTAAGTGCCCATGTAAAGAAACAGGAGAGTATTCACACAAGATATTTAACAGCACACTTGAAAGCTCTAGAACAGAAAGAAGCAAACTCACCCATGAGGAGTAGATGCCAGGAAATAATCAAATTGAGGGGTAAAATCAGTGAAGTAGAAACTAAGAAAACAATACAACATAAATCAATAAAGCAAAGAGTTGGTTCTCTGAAAAAATCAACAGGATAGACAAATGCTTATCCACACTAAAATACAGACACTGAGGAAATCCAGAGAATCATCAGGTTATATTTTAATAGCCTGACTTCCACAAAATTAAAAGATGTAAAGAAATGTACAATTTTCTGGATAGGCATCACTAACCAAAATTAAATCAAGAACAGATAACCAATTTAAGTAGATGTGTACTCCCAAAGAAATAGAAGCAGTTATTAAAACTTTACTAATCAAAAAAAGCCCATGGTTAGATAGTTTCAGTGCAGAATTTGACCTGAAATTCAAAGAAAAGCTAATACCAATACCCCTCAAATTTTTCCACACAATAGAAGCAGAGGGGTCATTGTCAAACTCTTTTTATGAGGCTATAATTACTTTGGTACCCAAACCATACAAAGATACAATCAAGAAAGAGACTATAGACTAATCTCCCTCATGAATAAGGATGTAAAAATACTGAAAAAATAAATCATTCAAGAACACATCAGAAAAATCATCCACCATGATCAATTAGACTTCATTCCAGAGAAGCAAGGATGGGTCAACATATGAAAATCTGTAGATGTAATCTACCATATTAACAACAACAACAACAAGAAACCTGAAAAAGTAAAACCACGTGATCATCTCACTAGATGCTGGAAAAGCCTTCGACAAACTCTAATACCCTTCATGTTAAAGTTCTTAGAGAGATCAGGGAAACAGGAACATACCTAAATATGATATAGGAAATATACAGCAAACAAACAGCCACCATCAAAATAAATGGTGAGAAACTCGAGGAGATTCCTCTAAAATCAGGAACAAGAGAAACCTGTCCATTCTCTACATATCTTCAATATTGTACTTGAAGTTTTACTTAGAGCAAAAAGACAACAGAGATCAAGAATATACAAATTGGAAAGGAAGAAGTCAAATTTCCACTATTTGCAGATGATATGATAGTTTACATAAGTGAACTGAAAAATTCTACCATGGAACTCCTATAGCTAATAAACATGTTCAGTAAAGTGGCAGGATTCAAGACTTACTAAAAAAAATCAGTAGCCCTCATATATACATACATACATACATACATACATATATATATATATAATAAATGGTCTGAGAAAGAAATCAGAGAAACATCATCCTTTCACAATAGCGAAAAACTATATAAAATATCTTGGGGGGGGTGTAACTCTAACCCAACAAGTGAAAGAACAACAGTATGACAATAGGTTTTGTCTTTAAAGAAAGAAATTTAAAAAGATATCAGAAAATGGAAAAATCTCCCATGCTATAGAATAGGTGAGATCACAAAGTAAAAATAGCAATCTTGCCAAAAGCAATCTACAGATTCAGTGCAATCCCCATAAAAATCCCAGCACAATTCTCCACTGACCTTGAAAGGATAATACCCAACTTTATATGGAAAAACAAAAAAGTTTAGTAAACAGAAATTTGGTAGAAATGTGATCATAATTATAAGATTGGAGGAAGAAGTTGCAGAATAGAGCAGAGATAATTGATTTTCAGTCATCTGTTGTTAATAACTCTACAGAATTAATGTATGAATGAAACGCATTCTTGATAATGAAAGGTCCAGGGCATTCCTTCTAACATGTGCTGCCTATCTGTGTCAACAGAGCCGAACAGGGCTGTGTTCTGTTTGTTTAGTTTTGAGCATGAACCCTTCAGCAAAGGGTATCATGAGAAACAACACCTGCTAGCTAACTTTGTTCTTAAAAAGCTGTATTACCATAAAGTAATGCTAGACATATTAATGTGAGTGAAAAGGGATTTCTCAAAGAGCAGAAGTATTTGTATGAGAAGACTATGTTTGGAATTATAAAAATATAGAAATATATGAGTATTTACGAATGTAATAACAATTAATGAAAAAAGGTATGAAAATAATAGAAAACATGGAGGGTATATGTAAGGATCTAGAGGTTATTACAATATAAATATATAATAAAGTAAATATACTTTGGAAAAATAATTATAATAACAGATTTATAGTATAAAAGATTAGGAGGTTATTTGGGGTCTATAATTACTTTAAAAAACCACTTTCCTTATATAAAGTTACACTAGAAAATTGCATGAAGAATTAATAATAAATTAGTTTTTTAAAAAGTATGAAAGGAAATTTATATCTAATAAAATAGAATTATGTGATGAAAAGTTGAAAGGAAATTTTAAATGATTTTAGCACACACATTTTCTTCTTCTTCTTTTTTTTTTATATGTCGATCCCAGTTCCATCTCCCTCCCTCCCTCCCTGCCTCTCATCCCCCTCACATTCACCTTGACCACCCTCCCCTCCCTTCCCCCACACTCATTCCACATGTAGAGCTATGCCATCCAAGTGGAGCCATGTAAATCTGTCAAGTCATTTGAATAGGGACTAGGACCTCTCTCCTGTTCTATATAAACTACTTATATGCAATTTTGCTATGTGTGTGTCTATAAAAATATAATGGTATTCACTCTAAGTATATATAAGGAAATGAATTTGAAAATAAAGACAAAAAAATCTAAAATAAGATTGTTTGCATGACTCATAGGTTCAGTAGAGGCTGATCATAAAGAAAAATGACAAAAGAAAAAAAAATGTCTCCACTGTCATTTCCAGATGTGGAGATAATTGTCTAAATGGATACATGAGCTATAAAACTACAGGCAAGTTTTCTCTATTTTTCAAATAATTATTGCATTTATTCATGTGGGTACACATGTCATTAATGAAGGCATCTCTATCTATGTGCTTGCACATATGCAACAGCACAACTGTGGAGATTAGAAGACAGCTGAACGAGCGGGTTCTATCCCTCCACTCTGTGGATCCCAAAGGTTAACTTAGGTTATCAGACTTGGGAACAATTCACGTTAACTTATGGCATGTCACTTTCCCCACATGATTCATCTTTTAACTTGTATGTTGTTACAACACGTAGAAAATATTAACTCATAGTCATAAACTTCTTATAAAATTAAAGGAATATTTTTTTCTTTGTTATTGATCTCTCAGATTCAAATCAAGACATGCTGGAGGCAAGGGATCCCCAAGGACTATGAAAGAAAAGACTTTTCAACTACATTGTCGTACTTAATGTGCAGAATGGGAAACTTTCCAAGGCAGATGTGATTTTTGTCAGTGTATATAAGCCACATTGAGGTGAAACATACCAGCGATGCTGTCATAGAAGGCACCACAATGTAAGACTTTCAGATTCTAGGGAAATTAGAGGAAACATCATCTAAAAGGCAAGATTTGTTTTATAAGGTGATTCTTGTAATGTTAGTACATAACAAACTGATTTTTGTACTTTCATTTTTCATCTCAACTACTTGTTCAAGGTATATTTTTATTATTGTTTTAGGAGCACATATTTTTAAATCCTCTATGAGATTACAGTGAGTCTTGCATTATTATTTCTTAATTGTTGTGCTTAATAAAGATATTGAACTTTTCCATTCCAACTCATCCTTGAGATATTGGAAACATAAAGCAGTTTTATATGCTCACACTTATGATTTCTTAGGGTAGTATTCAAAGCCTGAAGTCCCTGAACATGGCAAAAAAATTATACCCACAGACCTCTAAATTTCATCTGTTACTGATTATCTATTGTTTTGTTTTGTTTTGTTTTATAGATACTCTGTTTTTGGAGATACAGACAATAAATTAGTTAAGCAGTTATTAACAATTGGAGGCAGTTGATAGTGATACAGATTAAAAGAATAATAATTCACCAATATAAAAATAAAGTGTGAAAATAGCATTGATATCAAAAAAGGCTAAATATGCTTAATTTTGAACACAATAAAATTAATTTTATGTGAACATCACCATTTTTACTATGTAAATTGGTCATTTTTAAAATTATTTGTATTTGTATTTAAATAGCAAATAGCCTTGTCTTACAAATGTCATTAATTTTCTTGGACTTCTCAAAATGGAGATTCCTATCATTTATTTGATAATCTGGAAGTGATATGTATTTGGAATCAGAGACAGCTCATTTTATGCTACACTTTTACTAGTTTATAGAGATGATCTACACATGAAATAAATAGACATTATTATTACAAATGTACAATATTTCAAGTACTTAACAAGGAAATTGCAAAACATGATCTAATTTGTCGAAATTTAGTCTTCCAATTTCAAAACATAAAAATAGTATGAAAAAGAACCAGTATTAAGATTAAGGAAGAAATCTCATGAGAAATAACCAGACAAAGGAAGAAAGACGAAATGAAACAGAAAGGTATAGAGGCAGAGGAAGCAGGTTTCATGAATAACTGATTCAAATTATTATATGAAATCTCACCATTTAGATTTGAAAGTCTGTAACTATATGACAATAAGTAACTTCCCTCGGGACTAGTAATATATCATTATTCAGAGATACACTTCGAAGGATGAGACCAATGTTCAAGGTAAACATAATGCTAAAAACATGACTTGAGCCCATGAATTCACATTTTATTTCTTTTGGTGCTGTGACAAGCAAGTGGATGCTATAAAAGTATCTCAGATATTCACTCAAGAAAATTACCTCTAAATCCATGACAAAAAGTCACTTTAAGTCTTGAAAATGCAAACAGAATATTTTGTACAGATATTTTTAAAGATATACACATTTACATACATAGACAGACTACATTACAGATGTATAAAATGTTTCCTATATTTAGAAAAATTTCCCAATTAGGGAAAATACACACACACACACACACACACACACACACACACACAGAGTTATTTTAAATTTGAATGGATACAATGCTACCATATATATAATTTGTATTCTTTTTTTCTTACTTGAATAAGAACATTAAGCTATAATTTTTATTTCAGAAGTTTTTATGCTCTATCTCTCTCATTGGAGCACCACATAACAAATGGAAGAAGCAAACCAGACTGTGGTGTCTGAGTTTATTTTTCAAGGACTTTGTACATCAAGGGAGCTACAGATCTTCCTGCTGCTGCCATTTTCCATTCTCTACCTGATGACTGTGGTAGGAAATCTCTTTATTGTAATATTAATCATCACTGATCATCATCTCCATTCTCCCATGTACTTTCTATTAGCCAATCTCTCCTTCATTGACTTCTGCCTTTCCTCAGTTACTACCCCCAAACTGATAATAGATCTTGCAAAATATAATAAAACTATTTCCTTTGGGGGCTGCATGAGCCAGATCCTCTGTGTGCATTTCTTTGCAGGAGGTGAGATGGTACTTCTTGTGACCATGGCCTATGACCGCTATGTGGCCATCTGCAGGCCACTCCATTACACCAGCATCGTGGACAGACAGAAGTGCATCTCGCTCATTTTGATATCATGGATCATTGGCTTTGTGCATGCCATGAGTCAACTGATCTTGATTTTGGAGCTGCGTTTCTGTGGACCTAGAATGATAGACAGCTTTTTCTGTGATATTCCTTTGGTGATGAAATTGGCCTGCATGAATACTGATACTCTGGGATTCGTGATAAATGCTGACAGTGGTGTTTTAGCAACAACTTGTTTTGTTCTCTTGCTGATATCTTATTCTTACATTTTACTAACTGTTCAGCATCATTCTAAAGGTGGCTCATCAAAGGCTCTCTCTACCTGTGCATCCCATATCATAGTGGTTGTGCTGTTCTTTGGGCCTGTCATTTTCATCTATCTATGGCCAGTCAGCATCACCTGGGTAGACAAGTTTCTTGCTGTATTTTATTCAGTTGTCACACCTCTCCTAAATCCAACTATCTATACACTGAGAAATAAAGATATTAAGAATGCCATTAAGAAATTAATAAATCATATGTAAGCTCTAACGTAATTTTTAAACATCTTATGTTACTGACAAATTCATTGTACACAACATTTTTATACACATGGATATTGAATTGTATAGTAACTTGTTTGGGGTACTTATAATGGTAGTTAATATATGGTTAGTAAATATTCATGTATAATCTTACCATTTACAATGAGTAATACACCTGAAAAATGTGCTTGCATATATTTCAGATTAGATAATTATAATGTTGCAAAAATAATGACCTCATGTTATTTCATATTATCTTTGTTCTCAAATTTATGCAAGTAACTTTATTAAAATTGTTATTAACAAAATTTTCTATGTATTACTTATCAACCTTACCATATTTAAAAATATGACATAATATGCCAACCCTAATTCTCTCTTTATAATAGAAGATGTTTGTGAAGACTGCATTAACTTGGATATCAAAGTGCTAAACAAATCTAATCATAAAGATAGTTGCCTCACATAGATATGATCTCTATCAGTTTTCAAGTCTTAATTCTTCACATGAATTCAGAATTTTTCTATATATTTCCTTAACTAAAAGGCCAATTTATTTATAATATAACTGGCAAGGCCATTTAGGTTAACATTACCTGTTCTTGAAAATATGGTATTCATAATAAATCATATTATATTCCAATTGATGTAGTGGGCCTTTTGCTGGATAAACTATATTTACATGTTTACAACAGCTTGATGTCTAGATCATTTCTCCCCCCCTTTTTTAATTCAAATTTGTAACAAGCTTGTTTTGCATGTCAATCACAGTTCCCTCTCCCTCCCCTCTTTCCCTCCACAGCCCCAAACACCCTATCCCATCCCCTTCCTCCTTTCCAAAGTAGGTGAGGCCTTCCATGGGGGATTTTCAAAGTCTGTCATATCATTTGAAGCAGGGTCTAGGCCCTCCCCCATGTGTCTAGGCTGGGAGACCACCCTTCTATGTGGAATGGGCTCTCAAAATCCATTTGTATAATAGGGATAAATACTGATGCACTACCAGAGGCACCATAGATTGCCCAGGTCTCCTAAATGATACCCACATTCAGAGGGTCTGGTTCAGACCTATGCTGGTTTCCCATCTATTATACTAGAGTCTATGAGCTTCTCCTTGTTCAATTCAGCTGTTTCTGTGGGTTTCTACAGCCTGGTCTTTACTTCTTTTATCTTCACTCCTGTCTCTCTGTTCTTGGATTCCAGGGATTCAGCTCAGTGTTTAGCTGTAGGTGTTTGCTTCTGCTTCCATCAGCTACTGGATAAGGGCTCTAGGATGGCTTATAAGGTAGTCATGAATCTCATTATCAGGGAAGGACATTTAAGGTAATCTCTCCATTATTGCTTAGACTGTTAGTTGTAGCTCTCTGGACATTTACCTAGTGCCAGATTTCTCTTTAAACCTATATTGGCTTGTGGTATCTTTTTTCTTGCTTTCCTCTATTCTGTCCCCAACTATATTCCTGATCCCTCATGTTGTCCTCTCCCAAACTCTTTTCTCCTACTCTTTCTCATAACTCTCTCTTCTCCAACCCCATGTTCCTAATTTGCTCAGACTATCTTTTTCCCTTTTTGGGGTGATCACGTATGTCTCCCTTAGAGTCCTCTTTGTTTCCTATCCTGGTGGCATGGATTGTAAGCTAGTATTCCTTTGCTCTATGTCTAAAAAATCCATATATGAGTGAGTACACACTACTTTTGTCTTTTTGTGACTGGGTTACATCATTCAGGAAGATTTCTTTAAGTTCCATCCATTTGCCTTCGAATTTCAAGATTCCATTGTTATTTCATTCCTTTGAGTAGTACTCCATTGTGTAAATGTACCACATTTTCTTTATCCATTTTTCAGTTGAGGGGCATCTAAGTTGCTTCCAGGTTCTGGCTATTACAATAAAACACTGCTATGAACATAGTTGAACAGATGTCCTTGTTGTATGCATGTGCATCTTGTGGGTATGTGCCTAAGACTGGAATTGCTTGATATTGTGGTAGACTGATTCCCATTTTCTTGAGGTACCACCATACTGATTTCCAAAGTGGCTGTATGAGATAATACTCCCACCAGCGGTGGAGGGGTGTTCTTTCTCCACATCCTGTCCAGCATAAACTGTCTTTGGTGTTTTTGATTTTAGCCATTCTGACATGAGAATGATGATATCTCAGAGTTGTTTTGATTTCCCTGATGTTGAGTACTTTCTTAAGTGTCTTTCATCCATTTTAGATTCCTCTATTGAGAATTCTTTATTTAGTTTTGAACCCCAATTTTCAATTAGAGTATTTGTTGTTTTAGGAACTAGCTTGTTGAGTTCCTTGTATGTTTTGGATCTCAGCCCTCTGACAGAAGTGGGGAAGGTGAATATCTTATCCCATTCAGAAATGAAAGTAATAACTTCTTCAATATCATAGCAGTATTTAACAAACCAATGACATATATTGATATATATATATATATATATATATATATATATATATATATGAGTTTGTTATAACACAAATTCTCTAAAAACACCATGAAAATGCATGCATCATGCTTTCCCAAAATCATGTGATTATAGATAAGTATGGCTCAAGTCTGGCTAAAGACTTTGATATGTACAAATGTGTAGGCTCTGGTGTAGCCTCTGTTATATTTTCTTTCCAGAAGAAATTACCTCCAGTTTGTTTATAGAGTTAACTCTCAACAATTTTGTAACAATATTTATTTAATAAATATGTTCTTTGACTATATCTGCAATAAGCTGATTACATACAGTTCCTGACCTCTCATTTCCCTCACATTCTTATTACCCCCTCCCCAAGTCACAAAAAAAAACATATACAAGTACCTTTCTCCATTTATTTTTTTTTATTTTTTTTGAAGCTTATAAAAAAGTTTATTTTTATAATGAGTTTTAAAATAAAGAAGCTTTATTCTCTTAAGAGCCCTAAGCACTGGAAACATTAGTAAATGCATTTGTGGAAGATATTTGTGGAAGTATTAATTTTGGCTACATATATTTGATTATTATCTTGGAAGTATGACAATATTTCAGATGCATCATTTGAAACAAAATAACACATACATGTATTTGTCAGTGATAGGTGTGGGTGGTGTAAAAAGTGGTCAAAGGACAACTTGTGATTGAACTGAACAATACCAGCCTTTTGCAAGAGTCATTAAATGCTGAGCAACTCACTTGGCCACAATTTTTCACTTGAAAACCTAAAATATGTAGCTAAAAATGGTTGGTCATGGCATACATCACTAAGTTAGAGTATTATCTTCATGTGACCCATATATTATTTTTTCCATTCCAACTTCATAAGATGTTGTTGCACTGATTCTTAATGTGACATTTCCTTCAGTGATTAGCAAATTCTGTTGAGTCATTTTATTATATGTTTATCCACTCCAGTAAAAATACCTTATTAAACCAGTATCTAGAGCACTTTGCTTCTGTTGACACTTAATATGTCTATTTATATGGATCTTCCTTATATAACAACCAGTCCTCCTGAAAAATGCTTTCCCAGTATCCAACTGGTAATTCCTAAACAGTTCTGACCATATGCATATTTCTCTAATTAGGTAAACTGGCTCTGTTTATGTACTTCAGGCTTTCTCATCAAATAGCTTCAAATCGCATCCATTGCCATTCCTTTGCCATGTAGATGCTGTGGAAGATGCTTTTCAGTTGTTAAATGTGACAGACCAAAGTAGCTTCTTACACATAATATCTTCAATAATAAATATTTCTATCACTTTCTTTATAAAAAAATTAAAAGTGCCTTTGTATTTTAACTTTAGTATGTCTGCATCTGCATTCCATTAATTTTACTTTTTTTTTATATTTATGTATTGTGTTTTGCTTTGTGATCTATTACAATGACCCAAAGCCATCCTTGTGTTCATTGATTACAACTGTCCCTCAAGCACTATGATCTCATCAGTGGATCTCAACTGAATAAAATTCCTGGAACTGTTCCAGAATCATCAGTAGCTTATAGTTCATAGAGGATATGTAGCTGTACATAGGTAGCGTCTGATTTTTTGATTGATTGTTGAATATTATCTTGTATGTCACACATGGTATGCAGTTTTGGAATCATTACAGGCTGTGCCATGCCTACAAGATAATATTTCACAGTTCTTGCATTCTTTCTGACCTCTTCTTTGATTTCCCAGAATTATTTTATAAGTGATTTTAAACCTATAGACCTCTTGTTCTCACCTGCACACAGTCATATAATTACAAAAAAAACCTCCTCTTTTCTAAACTATGTAATTAAACTTTAAAAGACCTGTTTCCTGCATTGCTTCAAACAATATAAATTAATTTTAATAATTTGAGAAATTTAGTGAAATTACTTGTATGCAATGCAAAGTCAAGAAGCACTATGGAAACCAGTGAGATAGCTCTGCAGATAAAGGAGCTTCTAGCCAAACCAGAGGACCAAAGTTAAATCCCCAAAACCCACATGCTAGAAGAAGGGTTACACTCCCATAAACTTTGATCTAACATTTGCAAGTGTTCCTACCCATGGATACATAGAATAATTAAATAAATAAATGTTGACCAAAAAATAATCACAATGAAAGCTTTAAAATATATGTTTCTTTGTATCCCAATAAAAACATTATATACATAAACATGAACTGTAGCCACAATTGTGTTTTGAGAGATATTACACATATGAAGACATAACTACAAAATAACAGAAAAACACCTACCACTATTCACCCTATAAGGGATTACTATGCATACTAACAAAAGAACTAAATAAAATTAAACACTAAAGGCAAAAAAGTAATACAGTTTAAATAAGTGGGTAAATGAACC
The DNA here is from genome assembly GCF_943737965.1 of Phodopus roborovskii. Classification (NCBI taxonomy): domain Eukaryota; kingdom Metazoa; phylum Chordata; class Mammalia; order Rodentia; family Cricetidae; genus Phodopus; species Phodopus roborovskii. Next base: position 4,354,592 of record NW_026126417.1, on the reverse strand, counting down.
AAATAGACATTTTTCAATGATGAAATACAGATGGCTAATATACATGAAAAAATGAAATATTTAGCCACCAAACAATGACATTTTTTAACATTATCACTGTTAGTTATGTTTAGGAAAGTATATGTGTGTGAGCCATGTCCATGGAGGTCAGAAGAGGACATCAATTCCTTGGAACTGAAGATACCATTCACTTAAGAAACAGGGCCCAGAGACCCTGAGCTGGACCTGGCCTGAGTGCTTCTTCCTTAAGGATTGGCTTTGATGATAGGAGAAATACCTACTACTGCATGGTACATGAAATTACACTAATGCATGGTTTGAATGTGGTGATACCTATGGTCAAATTAGTAACTGTAGTATAGGTGATTAAATGACATACAGAGCTGTCATTAGAAAATGAAAATTTGATGTAGGAGAATTAATATTAGAAAAGAAAAAGGGACCCAGGAGAACAGAAAAGGTGGAATGTGAAAGGGGATAGAGGGAAATTGTGATAAAAGTACACCAAATGAATAGGTTAAAATATAACAAAAAACTTACTAGTTCAATTTATATTCACGAATAAAATTTTAGATTCTCAAATAGGAGTTGAACAGCAAATAAATTTACTTCGGATAATGACACCCTTTCAACCATTGTAAGAATATTAATTAGGTCTATATAAAATACTAATTATACATGACTTACTATCATATAGAAGCAAATAATATAAAATATGAAACAAAGTTTGAATGACTTTGAAAGTGTTTATGAGTTTTAAGAAGGTTATTAATTAAATTATGCTTAGTAACACTAGTTAAAATTAAGAAATTTTATAGTATTTTTATTTTTTTACTCCTTTTTATTTTTATTTTTATTTTACATATTGATCTCAGTTCCCTCTTCCTCCCTCTCTCCCACCTTCCCTTCCTCCTTCTTTCCTCCCTCTCTCCCACCTTCCCTTCCTCCTTCTTTCCCTATCTAACACCCTCCCATTCCACCACCACCCCTAATCCACATGTACTGTGATACCATCCAGGAGGGGTCATCTAAATCTGTCAAGTCATTTGGAGTAGGGACAAAGATTTCTCTCCTGTCTCTAGGTTAAGGGAGTATCTCTCCATGGAGGATGTGCCCCCAAAGTCTTTTTGGGCACCAGGGATACATCCTGGTTCCACTGTCATAGGTCCCTTAGACTGCTGAGGCCTTCTAGATGAGACCCATATTCAGGGGTTCTGAGTTAGTCCCATGCTAGATTCCCAGCTATCAATCTGTGGGCTCATTAGCTCCTCCTTGTTCAGGTCAGTTGTCTCTGTGTTTCTGTAGTCTAGTATTTTCCTCCCTCTCTGCATCTGAATTCTAGTTTGGCTCAGTCTGTCCTTGTGGGTGTTGCTTCTGTTTCTATCAGCTACTGGATGAGGGTACCATGATGGTGGATAAGTTGCTTGTTGATCTCATTATCAGGGAAGGGCATTAATGGTAGCCTTTCCACTGTTGATCAAATTGTTAGTTGGGGTCAGTCTCATAGGTCTCTGGAATTTCTCTAGATTCAGTTTTGTCTTCAAACGTGTAATGGCTCCCTCTTTTATGGTCTCTCTCTCTCTCTCTCTTTTATTCTCTCTATCCCTCTCTCCCTCTCTCTCTCCTCTTGTCTATTCCTCCCCTGACTCAATCTTCCTAGTCCCATGTGCTTTCCTCTCATCCCCTTCTCTTTTTTCCCTAGTTCCCTCTCCACTCACTGCCTCCCCCCACTCCCAATATACTCAGGGGATCTTGATCCTTTCCCCTTCTGTGAGGGACCTTATATGGATGTCTTAGAATCCTCCATGTATCCTACTTTCTCTGGTGGTGTGAATTATAGGCTGGTGACCCTTTGCTGTAGGTCTAAAATCCATATATGAGTGAGTACATACCTCTTTTTGTGACTGGGTTATCTCATTCAGGATGGTTTTTGCAAGTTCCATCCACTTGCCTGTGAATTTCAAGATTCTGTTGTTTTTTATCTGCAGGGTAGTATTCTATTGTGTAAATGTGCCATACATTCTTTATCCATTCTTCAGTTGAGAAGCATCTAAGTTGCTTCTAGGTTTACGTTCATTTACTATAGTGTATGCATACAAATGCTTACATTTCTAAATTATTTCTACTGATTTTGCTTAAAATTTTTGAGATAATTATATATTCTCAAACATCTACTTCTTTTTTCTTTTGTTTTTTCTTGAAACATTCTTGACTATTTCAAGAACATTTTTCAATATTATTGAAATAATATTTTTCTGTGTAGCTATCACTGTCCTTAAACTGACTCTGTAAACCAGGCTGGCATCAAACTCACAGAGATCCACCTTCCTTTGTCTCCTCAGTGATGATATTAAAGTTATGTGCTACCACTACCCAGCTTCATCGTTACTATTTTTTAAATTTCATTTACATTCTAACCAAATTTTTCCCTCCTACCTCTCTTCCTACCTCCCTTGCCTCAACCCAAAACCAACCCCTTTTACTCCTCCCAACAGGTTAGGCTTTCCATGGGGCATCAAGCCCCTCCCCCTTGTGTTAAGGCTGAGCAAGGCATCCCCTCTTAGGGAATGGATTCCAACAATCTAGGTCATGCACCACAGATAGATCCTGGTCCTACTGCCAGGGACCCCTCAGATAGCCCATGTTTCACAACTACCTCCCATATATAAGGGCCTCATTCAGTCTCATGGAGACTCCAAAGCTATCAGTCTAGATTTCATGAATTTCCATGAGCTTGGTTCAGCTATCTCTGTAGATTTCCCTATCATTATCATGACCTTCCTTGCTCTCATGTTCCTTCCTCCCTCTCTTTTGCTGGATTCAAGGAGTTCAAACTGGTGCTTTGTTGTGGATCTCTCCACCTGGTTGTATCAATAACTGGATGAAGGCTCAAAGTTAGACACTTCATCAGAGTATATGGTAGGGAAAAATCTTTCCAAAAAAGGACCTAAGAAGCAAGCTGATGTAGCTATACAAATAGCTATCAAATTAGGCTTCAAAGTAAAGAATATCAAAAGAGATGTGGAAGGCCATTTCATATTCGTCACAGAAAAAAATCCATCTAGATGAAGTCTTAATCATAAACATTTATGCCTTGCACACTGTAAAGCATCACACTCCCTGTGGAGTGGGTAGGATGGGATGGGAGGGGGTAGGGGGCATGGAAGGGAGGGAGGGAGAGGGAACTGGGATCAATATATAAAATAGAAAACAAAAAATAAATACATACATATATATGTGTGTATATATATTTGTATACATACACACACACACACATATGTAAAAGGTCTGAGAACGTAAAAAATAACATTGTATCTGTAGTTTTTCAATTTTTTTACATTATTTTTTAACTTTATTTAATTTATTATTTTACATGTTGATCCCAGTTCATTCTCTCTCCCTCCCTCACTCACTCCCTCCCTCCCTCCCTCACTTTTACACTCTCTGCTCTCTCACATGCACCCTAACCACCATCCCTTCCCATCCACCCACCCCAATTCCATATGTAGGGGAACGTCATCCAGTTGGGAACATGTAGATCTGAAAGGTCATGTGAAGTAGGGACTAGGGCTTCTATCCTGTGTCTAGGTTAAGGCAGTTATCCCTCCATGGGGGATGTGTTCGCAAGGTCCTTTTGTGCACCAGGGATACATCCTGGCTCCACTGTCTGAGGTCCCTTAGACTGCTCAGTCCTTCTGGCTGAGACCCATATTCAGGGAGGCCTGAGTCAGTCCCATGCTGGCTTCCCATCTATCAGTCTGGTGGCCCGTTAACTCCTCCTTGTTCAGGTAAGCTGTCTCTATGTGTTTCTGCCACCTGGTCTTGTCCTCTCCATCTGCATCTGGGTTCTAGTTCGACTCAGGGTTTATGTATGGGTGTTTGCTCCTGTTTCCATCAGGTATTAGATGAGGGCTCCATGGATAAGTTAGTTGTTGATCTCACTATCCGGGAAGGGCTTTTATGGTAGCCTTTCCATGGTTGCTCAAATTGTAAGATGGTGCCAGTCTTGTATTCTCTAGACCTGTCTTTGTGTTCAATTTTTTCTTCAAACCAACATTGGCTCCCTCTTTTATGTTCTCTCTCTCTCTGTCTTCTATTCCCATGGGGACTCGATCTTCCTAGTCGCACGTGTTTTCCTCTCCTCCCCTCTTGCTTTCTCCTACTTCTCTCTCCATTTGCTGCCCCCCACTTCCCCTGTGCTCTGGGGGACTTCTCCCTTCCTGGTTCTGTGAGGGAATTTATATGAATCTCTTAGAATACACCTCGTATCCTAATTCCTCTGGTGGTGTGAATTATAGGCTGATGAATCTTTGCTCTAGGTCTAAAATCCATATATGAGTGAGTACATACTATGTTCCTCTTTTTGTGACTGGGTTACCTCATTCAGGATGGTTTCTTCAAGTGCCATCTACTTGCTTGCAAATTTCAAGATACCATTATTTTTTTTTTCTGCAGAGTAGTATTCCATTGTGTAGATGTGCCACATCTTCTTTATCCATTCTTCAATTGAGGTTGCTTTCAGGTTCTTGCTATTACAACAATGCTTCTATGAACATAGTTCAGCACATGTCTTTGTTGCATGGGTATGGATCATTTGGGTATATGCCTAAGAGGGGGGATTGCCGGATCTTGTAGTAAACTAATTCCCATTTTCCTGAAGAACCGCCATACTGATCTCCAAAATGCCTGTACGAGTTTGCACTCCCACCCGCAGTGGACAAGCATACCCCTTTCTCCACATCCTCTCCAGCATAAGTTGTCATCAGTGTTACTAATTTTAGCCATTCTGACAGGATTAAGATGGTATCTCAAAGTTGTTTTGAATTGCATTTCTCTGATAGCTAAGGATGTGGAGCACTCTCTTAAGTGTCTTTCAGCCTTTTTGATTTCCTGTATTAAGAGTTCTTTCATCAGTTCTGTGCCCCGTTTTTTAATGGGGTTATTTGGTGTTTTGTTGACTAGTTTCTTGAATTTTTGTATATTTTGGAGATCAGCCCTTTGTCGGATATAGGATTGCTGAAAATCTTTTCCTAGTCTGTGGCCTGCCGTTTGTTCTTGTCCACTGTGTCCTTTACCTTACAGAAGCTTCTAAGTTTGAAGAGGTCCCATTTATTTATTGTTGCTCTCAGTGTCTGTGCCCCTGGAGTTATGTCTGGAGTTATGTTCAGGAAGCGGTCTCCTATACCAATTTGATCAAGGGTACCTCCTAATTTCTCTTCTCTATAGAAAATTAATAATGATGTAGATATTGAACATTATTCCCAGAAGTATTATTTGGTTGATAAGTACATGTGTGTCTTTAGTTGTAGTGATGAGTGGTGAATTAGAAAACGAGTAACTCTCCCTGTTTTCTCATACCCTGAGGATGCTGAGGGCAAGATCTATGCCTGCTTGGGTAGTTGGAGTAGCTTTCGCTAATATTCTAGTGTCAGGTTGTATCACTCTCATTTTATTCTGTGTGCTTTTTTGTAATAATCTACTTATTTGTGTCTTTATGTTTCAAAATAGCTGACACCACTCAAGTTCAGTTGAATCGGAGTGAGTTAGTGTAAGGAGTACAGGTTTTTCCTCCCACCGCCTGGTCTGGTCCTGCCACTGCACCAGCCCCAAACAATACACTGAGACTTGTTTCTTATCTGCTAGCTCTGTCTTAATTATTAGCCCATTTCTATGTATTTCCATGTGGTCTTACCAGGGAGAGGCGGCTGGCGGTTCTTCCTTCTCTAGACTCTCCATCTTGGCTCCTCCTTCCTATTTCCTCTTTCCTCCTTTTCTCCTAGTCCCTTCTATCTTGCTTTCCTATTGGCCAACAATGCTTTATTCATTAACCAGTATGAGAAACATATACAGAATGACATCTCCCATGAAGTTAGGAGAAAGAGAAGGGGAGGAGTAGAGAACATGTGGACCAGCAAGATTGAGTCGGGGAATGAAAAGACAAGAGCAAAACAAGAGATACCATAATAGAGGAAGGAATTATAGGTTTGAAGACAAAACTGACTCTAGAGAAATGTCCACCGATCTACAATAATGACCCCAACTAATAATCTGAGCAACAATGGAAAGGCTACCTTGAATGCCTTTCCCTATATTCAGATTGATAATTAGTTTATATGCTATCATAGAGCCCTCATCTAGTAGCTGATGAAACTGAGTTGAAAGGAATTCTTCAAAGCAGTAATATTTTAAAGCAATATGTGTAGTATTTTGACTCTTCTTTCTTGTTTCTAATGAATAAGATCATATAAATAAAAAAATCTGTATCTTGACTATTTCATGACAATTCAATTATTCTTTCCAATCTAAAAAGCAATAGTATATAATATATAACATATAATATATAATATATATAATATATGGCATATTGTATATATTGTCAATTTTATGATAGATAAAACTTATTTAGTAATCATGCTATAATATTACTACATTAGTTATTGACAGTTCTATAATATATATTGCTCCTTTCTATATACTAACTTAGATACATTTTTTTTAATTTGAAAAATGTGCTATAAGATAGAACAGAGCACACTGTGAAGAGCATATGGAAATAGTTATTTAATTCCATTTTCAGGAGGTGTCAAGGTAACTTAGTAAGCAAAGACACTTTTCACAAATTATGTTTATGGACTTGTATATGATTTGAAATGTATTTTGAAAAGTAACTAATTTGTAGCCATTTATTTATATTTTTTATAAAATCCTCATTGCTTAAAGTTTGTGACACATTCTAAACCATTGCATAATAGTATTCTCTTTTCTGTACTACTAGTTATTTCTTCAAATTTCATACTGTCCATGTTGTGGTAGTCCATCATATGTACCACTACTCAAAAATTTTGCATGCTGCATTGCATACTTAATTGTGTGTGAGGACTAGAATGATGATAATGTTCTAAAAAATAATAATTATAGTTTAATGATAATACCCATAATCACAACACTATGCAACTCATTTTTACTAGATTTTTATTTACAGAGTTCTCATTGAATTATTTATCAAAATTATCATTTAAAGATATCATTATGTTCTAATCCTCATTCCAACTTCCCTACAGGAGATGCTGGATACATTTATGAGTTCTACATCCTCTTAGATCAAAATGTTTTACAAATCAAATCATATTGACATAATTTCTGTCGTTTTCCAATTTGTACCTATTCAAATAAAATCATTTTTCCCTATTTTCAATCCATAACTGAAAAGGAAGTGTTCATAATATTAGAATACACTTCCCTCAGTCCACATTATTTTGATGACCTTGATTTTAGTTTATGTTATGAAAATAGGGCAGTGTGGTAAAAATATGTGCTTTTTAAAATAGTATATATGATGCACTATGCATATATACATATTTACATATATATGTATACACTGCTCGTGTTAGTTATCATTGGATAATGTATGCTACTTAGTGGATGAAACTATATGTATATACATTTACAATAGTTTGATATCTAGTGTATTCCTAAAAAGAGATGTGTTATAATTTCTTGAATTTCTTGTCCTAAAATTTCATGAACTATGGGCACACATATATATGTGTCTAGTAATAAAGTTACTCTTATACCATATAACATAAATTAATAAAAACCCTGCAAATAAATACCTGTATTGTGTTTTCATGAAATCAGATTAAAGGTGCACAAGGATCATGTCAGTCCACACACCTTGAGAATATGGGGAATATTTTGGGAAGTTTCAATATATCCTAAAGTATTATAATTTTACAAGTCACCAATGTTTTTATTTTGTGAAATATCTTACTTTTGACAATATCTGCAATAAGCTAATTATATCTGAATAATGTCCCTGAAACTAATTTCCCTCACACTCTTATTACCCTCTTCCCCAGACACATGCACACTAGTCTCTCTCTACATATATGATTTTGTTTTTGTGTTTTACTTTATGGCACACATGGACTGCTCAGAGCCATCTGTGTGTTCATTGGTTTTGGAACCATTCTAGGAGAATGGTGAGTTTCTCAGTGGGCCGTAAATGAAGAAAATGTCTTTCCCTTCCCCAGAACCATTAGGAGCTCAACGTTTTGCAAGTGGAGAACACACTCTGATCTATGACTGACTATTGACAGTTATCTGTGTGGGGCCCACAGTAGGCAGCCTTGGAATTGACTGTATTGGTTGTGCCCTGTCCAGATCACATTTCAAAATCCTTCTCACTATTGCAAATGTCTTATATGTATTCTTCTGCCCCTCTTCCTCCTTTCTCAAATCACTATTATTTTATAAGTGATTTGAAACCTACACATAGCTTGCTTTTGTCTTCCCTCAAGCATGTTATGAAAATAAAATACTATGAGAACTTCTTGTTAAAGTTTAATTAGACTGGAAACTCCCTCAAGCCAATTTCTCTTTTATTATCATTATTATTGTTGTTGTTTGTTCTTCTCATATATACTTCATCCTAAAAACAGTTTCCTCTCTCTTCCTCTGCACCTAGTCCCTCCTACCCACATCATGACTTCCCTAGATCCACATCCTCTATCCCCTCAGAAAGAACAGGCCTCCCAGGAACATCAACCATACACAGTACAATATACACCAATACCAGATACATACCATCATATAAAGGCTGGACAAAGCAACCCAGAAGGAGGAAAAGAGTCCTACCAGCAGACAAAAGAGTCAGAGACATCTCCTACTCCCACTATTAGGAGTCCCACAAGAACACTAAGCTACCTAGTCATAACATGAATTCTGAGGATCTAGGTCAGATCCCTGTGGGCCCACCCGATCTCTGTGAACCTTGAATCTTGAAATTCACATGCAAATGGAAGGAACTAGAAGAAACCATCCTGAGTAAGGTAACCAGGACACAAAAAGACAAACATGGTATGTATTCACTTATATATGGATTTTAGACAAGAGCAAAGTTTCAATAGCCTACAGTTTACACCACCAGAGAATCTTGGATACAAGCTGGACCCTGAGAGAGTCATGCAAGTTCCCCCAAAGAAGGAGAAAGGTACAAGATCTCCTGACATATTGGGATAGGGGGCATTGAGTGAAAAGGGAGCTAGGAGAAAGAGAAAGGGAGAAGAAGAGGGGAGAAGAGAACATGAGGGATCAGAAAAATTGAGTCAGGGGATAAATATACAACAGCAAGAAAAGAGACACCATAATACAGAGAGCCATTATAGGTTTTAAGAGAAAACTGACACTTGAGAAATATCCAGAGACCTACAAGGATGAACCCAACTACAAACTGAGCAATAGTGGAGAAGCTATCTTAAATGCCCTTCCCTCATAATGAGATTGATAACTGCCTTATATGCCATCCTAGAGCCTTCATCTAGCAGCTGATGAAAGAGAAGCAGACACCCACAGCTAAACACTGAGCCAAACTCCTGGGATCCAGTAGCAGAGAGGGAGTAGTGATGAGCAAAGGGGTCAAGACCAGGCTTACAGAAACCCACAGAGACAACTGATTTGAATAAGCTCATGGCACCCAGACTGATAGTTGAGATAACAGCATAGGACCAACCCAGACCTCCTTAACGTGGGTCTCAGTTAGAACGCAAGTGTAGTCTATGGGACATCTGATATTAGGTTTCAGGGCCAGGGTGAGTTTCTTTGGCTGACCCTTTTACCCTATACTTTTCATACTTGTTTATATTATCTTGGCACATATAACTTTCCTCTTTTGTCTTAATTTTATCATTAAAGTTTTGGTACTTTCTTTTAAATAGCATCCCATGATTTAGATTCTTGTCTAATTGACAAAAAAAAAAAAATATTGAGACGTAGCTCTAAAGGTCTTAATTCACTTGTTGTTTTTAATACCCCACTTGTAATCAGAAGATGACAATTTAAAAATTCCATTCAAGGAAACCAGGAAAATAATTTCTCAGTATTTTCTGTTCTTATATATCATTAATCTAGAAATCAATTAGAAAATTTAGCTATTCATATGTTATACTCATTTTATTTGATAAATGCGCAAATAAACTTTAAATTGCATGTTGTTTTATCAGAATTTCATACAATATGTATGCTTTAAATTTCAAAAAGTTTATAAATCACCCAATGGTTAAGTAGCAAAGTCAAACTAACAACCTTTATCCTTAGATAGACAGATCCATAAGTATCAAATAAAATGAATTGAACATCACAAAGAAAAAGGCAACTATATCATCCATACATGTCAGTTTAGAGAATATGTCATGGAGAAAGAAAATTCAGAGTATAAATTTATAAGTAACTATTTAACCACTCTTTTACTGCAAATATATGAATTGCTCATATTAATGTACAAAAAAAGTAATACCAGACCCAGATATAAAATCATTGTAGTATTAGTGAAAATATAGCATGTTTCATCTCACAAATTGAGGAAACAGAATTTCTGTGACAATGAGAGCTAGCCAAAAATAGATGCCAAAAAGCCATAGGTAGGTAGAAAATTATAGGAATCAGAAAATTATAAAGAACATCAAAATCCCCAATAATGTCAGTAAAAATAAGATTTAAAATGATTATTTTATACAATATTTAGAATTATAATTATTTTTATCTACAGATGTCTATAGGAAGGAAAATATACTTGAAAAAAGAAAAGTTAATGGTAGGTTTATCAATGAGAATTTGGAGTAAGTGGATTAATTAGAATGTGCAGAGAAATCAAGGGTCTGAGCTTTTTTTTTGCTTGTTGGCTACTCGTTTTGGTTTGTTTGTTTGTTTGTTCTTGTTTTTTGATATTTTGGGTTTCCAAGACAAGGTTTCTCTATATAACACTCCTCCCTTTCCTAATAGTCCAGGCTGGCCTCCAGCTCACAGAGATGCACCTTCCTCCATTTCCCTAGTACTGGGATCTAAATTGTGCATTGCCATCACCTGGCTTGTATTTTTCATCATGCATTTTTTTTCTCTTCATAGTTTCCCTTTCCCTAACTTTTCCCAATACTTCTCCAACTTCTTCATCAAACCAACTACATTTATTTTCTTATCTCTCCTGTGAGAAAACAAACAGGCAAATAAAAAAAAAAGAAATCTGAATAAAAGATAAAGAAGAAAAGGAAAAGTAACATACAAATAAAATTACAAAATCAGAAACTGTCACTTGCAAGTAGAAGACCGGTAAAACTAGATAGATAGATAGATAGATAGATAGATAGATAGATAGATAGATAGATAGACAGACAGACAGATAGATCCAAACAAAGCAATATGAGACAAGAAGTCTACAAAAATAAAACTGACTTCATTTTGCATTGGCCATCTACTACTAGATACTGGGTCCACAGTTAAGTGTGACTAATACACCCAATGATATGCATTTGATAAAACTAATTTTTCTTTGCAAATAGACTTATATTGGAGATAGCTTCTTGGTTATGAATATGAACTCCTATCCACTTCAGGCTCTCAGAAATTGAGCATAAATGAATCTGTAGGTTCTGTGCATGCTGCCAGTCTCTGTAGTTAATAGTGTATTAGTTCTGTTGTGTCTAGAAGACAATTTCCTTGCTGCCTTCCACCTCTCTGGATCTTAAAATCATTCTGCTTCCTCATCCACATAGCATCCTAAGTCCTGAGGAGGAGGACCTTGATGAAGACCTCCCAATTATGCCTGAGTGTTCCATTGTTTCTCACAATTTAAAAATTGTTCAGTTGTGTATCTCTGTGATTGACCTATCTACTGCAAGAAGTCTCAGAAGCCATGAGAGATAAATCAGTTGTTAACTAGTGTGTAACAGGTCTACCCACCAGAAACATCATTTTTTATTGGATAGTCCAATTTGGCAAGGCCATGGGTTCACTGTCTGTGGAAACCATTTGTTCCTGTCTTCTTGTTCTCATGAGTCACTTTATTCTACCCTAAGAATTTTTCCCCTAAGAACAGTTTAGGGTGTTTCCCACTGTCTGTGTGTTTATCTCATGAAACTATATATGGATGGTCTAGAAAATGACCTATCATTTAGCTATAAAATTTTGATATATAGAATCTATACTGAGATATTCCACATAACCAAATCTATTTGTCCCATAAGGACTGTGAACTCTGAACAGCCTGCCTTGTTTTCTTGTTCAGGCTAACTGCACACAATAAGCTCACTTTTATCTCAGAGCAAGTTCTAACTACACTACAGGATTTTTGTAAATAGATCATAAGTTTGAAGCCTTATAGTTATGTACAAGTTCAGAGCCAGAGATGTAGAACCAAGGTTACTAAGACAAACATAGCAATTGTTCATTTGCCAAATAGATCTGTGTCTTAAAATTGTCATTGGGTACTGTGCCTTTCCTGTTTTTTTTCCCCTATGGCCTTGTACCCTTGTGTTGCCATGGTAAATGTCTCAGCTCCTTACCACTTGCGCCAGGAATACACCTTTAATCAATGGTAAAAATTTCCTGCATCACTTTTTAAAGTAAATTTTATTTAAATTATAAACACTTTTATTTTACATATCTATCCAAGTTCCCTCTTCCTTCCATCCTCCCATTCCCCCCCCCATCCCATCCTCAATCCACTCCACAGAGATGGTGAGGCCTTCCATGAGGGATCACCAAAATCTGTCATTTGGGGTAGGGCCTAGAAACTCGCCTGTGTCTCTAGGCTAAGGGAATATCTCTCCATGGGGATTGGGCTCCTGATGTCCATTTGTGCACTAGGGATACATCCTGGTCCCATAGACTGCCCAGTTGTCATAGCTGACACAAACATTCAGTGGGCCTGGTTTGGTCCCATGTTGTTTCCCCACCTGTCAGACTGGGGTTCATGAGCTCCCACTTGCTTAGGTCAGCTATTTCTGTGGGTTTTCCCAACATGGTCCTGACCCCTTTGTTTGTCACTCCTTCCTCTCTAAAACTGGATTCCTGGAGTTTGGCTCAGTGCTTAGTTGTGGATCTTTGCTTCTGTTTCCGTCAGCTACTGGAAGAAATGGTCAGTTTGTAAAGAAAAGTATTAATATCAAATATAACAGGAGTTGTTGTAACCTGAGTGACAGCACTCAGAGGAGAGAATCCATAAAGTAATATAGGCATCTTTGAGTGTCAAAGCAAGCAATACAAAAAACAAAACATTTGTTTCTGTAATAGCAAGGAAATTAGACCATTTTATTCATTCATTTAAATGCCTTGGAAGTTTTCTTTCTTTACTGATTCAATGATTCACTGCAAAAACGTTATTTTGTAAGCCAGGAAGGCTTTTACACCTATGAGTCTTCTGCCACACAGTTGTGCATCCTATGACTGAGGACATGAGCCACTTTACCCTGCTGTTTCCCCCTCTCTCTCTCTCTCTCTCTCTCTCTCCCCTCTCTCTCTCTCTTTATAAACTCCTAATCACCACACTTCACTCACTGTTGCTGCTCAATCCACTATTTATACTTTCATGTTTTCAGCGATGAACAAAGAATTAGGATCAATGTGGATACACCTAACTAACATTTCTCATTTTCAATCAGTGGGTGCTTTGAAATCCATTCCTCTGTTCAAGTCAAAGAACCAAATAAATGAGAATGTGTTTTTGGATATTGAGTGGCTGGTACTCTTTAATTCTTAATCATTACATTTTTCTAAGGACAATATTTTATTTGTTCTTTTTTTTTATATAAAAAAAGAACATAATGCCAATGTTGAACGTAGAGGATATTAAGCTAAGTGAGGAAAACCAGACACCCACATATACCCACTATATAAACAATGATATATGCCCTCAGTCATACACAGACTTTTAAAAAGTTAAATAAACAGAAGGCGATAGAACTGTGGTCAACAGCAAAAGACTGGGTGAATGAATAGGAATAAATACATGTTTAGTTACATATTGTTGACAATTCTAAATGATTATTATAGAGATTGAATAGTATACTTAATAAAGTATTATATGATGAAAATTTGAAAAAAAATTTAGATGCTTTTAATGAAAACATAGTGACTAAGTGAAATACTAATATGCATTACACTGTTTTGTGTGTGTGTGCGTGTGTGTGTGTGTGTGTGTGTGTGTCTGTATTGGAGTTCAGCATAATTATTCTCAATAAAATGGATTTAAAACTAAAGGCAAAATGTGCAAAATATCATACACTTGTTTCCCAGATTTATAGGTGTGCTATGGGTTGATCTTGCTGACAAAAGATTCTGTTGTCATTTCCAGGTGTTAAGATAGTGTCTAAATGTATATGTGAGCTGTAAAACTATAGCAAGTTTCTTTGTCTTTTTAAAAAAATAATTATTAGTCCTGTCCTCTGCAAGTGTGGTGGTAGTCCATCTCAGTGATAAGGGAATTCGAGAAGCATATCCAACTTCAAATTTAACTTCAAAATCTATCACAGCCTTCACGTTGTCCAATGAATAATGAAGTTTGTAAAGTTTGTATATTAAAAAGGTAGTGTAAATTTATAAAGCACAGAACAACAAAATGGGGAAGCACATTTTGCTATCCGGGGCAGAAACTGAACTTTTCAAATAGCATCTAATCAGAAAGTAAGATAATGACTAAACAGCAGCTAGAGTTCTTACACTACCCTTAAAAATAAATTTAAAATATGAAATTTACTGAGTAGGTTTTATAAGTTAATATGAAATGGAATATTTTAGAGTTTTGTACTCTGCTTAGTTTATAAAAAGTAGTTGCTAGTAAGTTGATGCAGTTCTTGCTAAACAAACTCAGCAAAAACCCCTAAAATAACAGGTATGGAAAGGATGTAACATGGATCAGATTTTGAGTACATTCTCTTCTACATTGAAACCTCTGAAGTCTTAAATGAATTGGGTCTGTCACGGTACATACATGCTTTGTGAATATTCATTCCTGATCACATTAATCCATTGATGAGAGGGGAAATGTAGAAGAAATGAAGGATAGGAACTCAAAAATCAACTTGTAGCAAGCTTAATTGTCATGTTACTGTGTGATTGGTTTGCTTTTAAAATAAACAATAAATAAAATGATAACAAAAATTATTACATTTATTTATATGTTCACGTGCCTGTGCACATGTATGTAGGCATATCTATATATGTCCACTCACCAGTGTAACAGCACATGTGTGGAGGTCAGAGCACAACTTGAAGGAGCTCATCTCTCCTTCCACCAACAGAGGCTGACTCATATCATCTATCTGCCTGGCAATAGGTGACCTTACCTGCTATGGCAGCTCAATTGACCACGTGATTCATCTCATAACATGTATGTTATTAGAACACATACAAAATGCTAATATAAAAGTAACAAAATATTTATAAAATGAAAGGAATTGTTTTCTTTGTTAATGTAGTTATTGTATTCATTTCCTAGAGCCTTTGTAGGCTAGGGATCCCCAAGGACTATGAAGGGAAAACTCTTTCAACTACTTGGTCCTGTTTATGGGAAACTTTCCAAGATAGAGACAACTGTTGTCAGTGTATATAAACCACACTGAGGTGAAATACTCTTAGCCACACTGGTCACAGCAGAAACTACAATGTAATAGTTCCAGGTTCAAGGGAGAATTAGGGTGAACTTCAATCGAAAGAAAGGACCTGTTTTACAAAGTGACTCCTGTAGAGTGAGTACTTCATAAAATGATTGTTGCATTGTTTTTTCATCTCAACTACTCATTTATATTTGTTTGTTTTCTTGATTTAGTAGCACATATTTTCTTTTATCTCTTTGATGAATTTACAGGGAGTCTTGAACTTGTAATTATTGTGCTTGACAACAAATACCGAACTGATTTTTTTCTTCCAAAAATCATTGAAACTTCTGGATAATGAATGATTTCTTACTATAATCTTACAAGTTATAAGTCTTTCAACTGGGAGAAGTATGATATTCACAGGCCACTATATTAAACTTTAGTATTATATGATTATGTTTATATTATTGCATGCTGCATGTTCTCAAGATATAGACAATACAGTAAGAAAGTAGTTAATTGAGATTGGAGAGATAGGAGGATAGCAGGTGGGTTTAGAATAATCAGGGTTCATTGACAATTCTCAAAATCAGTATAAAGTATGTGAAAATGCCACTGATATTTAAGGTTAAGTGTACTGAATTTTGAACACAATGAAATTACAGTAACTTTTATGTAAACACTGTATTTGTATTTCATCATCAAGAACAAAGTACCTTGTTTAACAAATACCACTAATTTTCATAGAATACTCAAAATCAAGTTTCCTATCAGTTACCTTTTAGTTTATAAATGGTATTAGAGGCATTGCAGTCAGACAAGAATGGTTGCACTACAGTTTTGCTACTTTATTGAACTTATTAACACAGGAAAATAAATAATGCATTTAAAGTACTTAACACAGAAATTACACAATATTAGCAACAACTTGATTTTCTAATCTTCCAAATCAGGCATAGAAATATACAGAAATTAAGATGAAGAAAAAAGAAAGAAAAAGAAAAAGAAAATCAACAAAAGCAGAAAGAAAAAATAAGAATCAGGGAAACAAGCATACATGATTAAATTATTCAAACTATTGAATGAAATCTAACTGTTTAGTATAGAAAGCCAGTAAACATATGACAATAAGCAACATCTTCACGTCTGGGAATATATGAAAGCTAGGGGATGAACTTCAATGGGTTAGTAAAAAAATCAAAGGAGAGACAGAATTCTCACAAAGTGTCTTTACCATCTAGGTTCTAAATTTATTCGACGAACAGTTTTTCTTACAATATGTAATAGATGCGGTTTATGTTCTTACACAGTCAACAATAGATTTGTGTCTGAAACTTTCATGTTTATGTTTGAGACAGGGCAATAAATACTCATTCTGGAATTATGATGGTCAAATAAAGAGGCTCTATGTCTCAGAGATCAATTAAAGAAAAATACCTCTGATTCCATTTAGAAAAGGTAAAGGCCTAAAAATGTAAGAATAATATTTGCTACTAAGATTTTTAAAGATTATACTCATTTTTTTAATTACACATGTTGTCTTTCAGATTTGTAAAGCTGTTGGCCCATCGTTCTACAGTAACAAACCTTCTCTGCTAAGACACAATATATAAACCCAGGAAATACACATTTTAAATTTGGGTTGGATAAGTTTCTAAGATTTCAACTTGGTGTATTTCTGCTTACTTGACACTTTTAAAAAGCTGCCTTTGCTCTTCCAAGAGTTCTAGGTACAGCTCCCTTTGTGTAAGCCATTAGTGAAGTTTACTAAATGGAAGATGCTAACCAGACCGTGGTATCTGAATTTATTTTTCAGGGACTTTGTACATCAAGGGAGGTACAGATCTTCCTCTTGCTGCCATTTTTCACTCTTTACCTGATGACTGTTGTAGGTAACCTCTTTGTCATGATATTAATCATCACTGATCATCATCTCCATTCTCCCATGTACTTTCTATTAGCTAATCTCTCATTTGTTGACTTCTGCCTTTCTTCAGTAAATACACCCAAACTGACCACAGACCTCCTAAAAGATAATAAAACCATTTCCTTTGGAGGCTGCATGAGCCAGATCCTCTGTGTGCATTTCTTCGGAGGGTGTGAGATGGTACTTCTTGTGACCATGGCCTATGACCGCTATGTGGCCATCTGCAGGCCACTCCATTATACCAGCATCATGGACATACAAAAATGCATCTGGCTCGTTTTGATATCATGGATCATTGGGTTTGTGCATGCCATTAGTCAGCTGCTCTTGATTTTGGAACTACCTTTCTGTGGACCTAGAGTAATAGACAGCTTTTTCTGTGATATTCCTTTGGTGATGAAATTAGCTTGCATGAATACTGAAACTCTGGGAATCTTGATAAATGCTGACAGTGGTGTTTTAGCAATAACTTGCTTTGTTCTCTTGCTGTTATCTTACACTTACATTCTATTAACTGTTCAGGTTCATTCTAAAGATGGCTCATCAAAGGCACTGTCTACCTGTACATCCCATTTCATAGTAGTTGTGCTATTTTTTGGTCCTATTATTTTTATCTATCTGTGGCCAGTCAACATCATTTGGGTGGACAAGTTTCTCGCTGTGTTTTATACGGTTATCACACCTCTCCTGAATCCAGCCATCTATACACTGAGAAATAAAGATATTATGAATGCCATACATAAGCTGATAAATCATATGTAAAATTGGAAAGAATTTTTAGGGTTCTTATATAATATAAAATAACAGATTACACAAAACTTTAGCTATAGTTCAACTAGAAATTCAATGTTATGATTTTATTTCTGCAAGCAATTTGTTAATAATTGTGTATGACCATGAAACAATTATGAAAATACATTCAAAGGTTGAACACTAATAGTTTTCCCACTTAGAAAGAATAATTTTCAGAATAATAAACCCTTTTGTGTGTATATATATCCATATGTGTGAATATGCACATATATTCATTTTATCTATCATTTGACATTGTATTTCATTTGTGGGATAAAACCATATATATATATACATGTTGATAATATTTGAAAACTAGTTTACAGACAGACATAATAGTCATATTGGAAAGATTATAATTGAGTATCATTTAATTCCTATTTGATTAGCTAGTGAGATGGATCAATGTGTAAAGGGGAATTTTATACAAAAAAAAAATTTCCTGGTGTGACTATAATTTGAAATGTGTTTTGAAAATTATCCATTTGTTGATTGACAGATATTGCTGATCCCTCCTGAAAGGCATCAACCTCCCTATGGAGTGAGGAGGAAAGAGATAGGAGGGGGTTCGGGGTCATGGGAGGGATGGAGAGGAAACTGGAACTGATATGTAAAATAAGAAAAAATAATAAAGAAAAAAAAGAAATAAATTCATTAAAAAAAACCTGAAAAATTATCCATTTGCATCCTCTGTCTTCCTTTATTTTTGGAAAATTGCCACTGTTTAATTATTACAAGTTTGTGGCACATTCTAAAATATTGCATATATTTTGGTTTCTTGTTTCAGTTCTGTTTATTTCTCAAATTTTATATTGTCCATGCTGTATTATTCCATCACCTATCAACTATTTTTCAGAAATTTTGCTGTTAACCCATGGATTAGTCTTCTGGGACCTGATAGTTTTCTACCTCTGAGATGTGTTTATTAATATGGTTTGATTTCTTTGCTTATTCAGGGCTTCAAATATGTTATAATATTTTAATTTATCATCTATGTTTATGTCATTATCCATATTCAACTGGTTTTGATAGACTTTTCTCAATCGCTTAAATTATCTTGTTACATATAATATCCCTTCTTTGTCTTAATGTGGGAAACAGTGTGTAATTTGGTAATTAATAACTAAATGTTGGTACTTCCTTTCAAATAGCATTTCATGCTTGACAAAATACTCTTGACACATAGCTAAGAAAAATCCTTAACTTTCAGTTTTAGTGTTTTATTTGCTTTTGTTGTTGTTGTTGTTTTGTCTTTGTTTGTTTATGTTTGCTTTTATTTATTTTATTTCCAGACAACGTTTCTATCCCTTCCCTCCTCCCAGGCCCTACTGCCACTCTCCCACTGACCCCTTCTCCTCACCAATTTCTATTCAGAAAAGGACAGGCCTACTATTAATACTGACAAAGCATGGCACATTAATTTACAGTAAGACTAAGTACCTCACCTTGAATTAAGGCTGGGCAAGGAATAGGGTCCCAAAAACCAACAAAAGAGTAAGAGACTGCTCCTGCTCTCACTGAGAGGATTCCCACAAGAAGACCAAGCTATACAACTGTCACATATATGCAGAGGACCTAGGTCA
Source organism: Phodopus roborovskii (assembly GCF_943737965.1). Taxonomy (NCBI): domain Eukaryota; kingdom Metazoa; phylum Chordata; class Mammalia; order Rodentia; family Cricetidae; genus Phodopus; species Phodopus roborovskii. Next base: position 4,334,922 of record NW_026126417.1, on the reverse strand, counting down.
GTCCCTTCCAGTCTCCCTATTTATCGATTCGGTCTATGTGTACACCTATAAACCCAGGTTAGTTACTTCTGTGAATTTTCTTGTGATATCCTTGACTCCTTAAGCTCCTAAAACCTGTCTCCTTCTCATTATCAGAGTTCCCCAAATTAAGTATAAGGTTCTAGTGTGGTTCTCTGTATTTGTTTCCACCGTTGCTACATGAAGTCTCTCTAATGACTACTGGGCTAGGCACCAAACTATAAGTATAGCAGAATATTCTTAGGCATCAGTACATTGATTTTGTTTCTACAACAGTATTTGATTCTATCCTAGGTATCTGGACCATGCAGCCTCTAGGTCTTGGTACTCTAGGCAGTGTCAGGGATGAGCTTGCTCTTATGACATGGGGCTCAGGCAAAAACCTATCATTGGTTAGCCACTTCCACAAACTCTGCCTCACCCTTATCCCTGCACAAAGGTTATGTGTCTCAGTTGGTGTTCCCATCCCCACACTGGTAATCTTGCATGGTCATATAAGGTAGCCAGTTCAAGCTACTTATCCACTTTTACTTAGCTGAAACCAATCATAGGGCAAGATAGTCACCAAAGATCTTTACCATCCCCACATCTGACAGAGAGCTGATTGCCAAAATATATTTTAAAAATTCAAGAAATTAAATGTCAGGAAACCAAAGATCCAATTAAAAGCTGAGGTATAGACAAAAACAGAGAATTCTCAACAAAAGAATCTCAAATGGCTAAGAAATACTTAAATAAATATTCAAAATCCTTAGCCATCAGAGAAATGTATATCAAAACTACTTTGAGAGTCTATCTTAAATTTGTCAGAATGGCTTAGAAAAATAATGCAAGTGACAGCTCATGCTGCCTAGCTATCAGAACACTCCTCCATTGCTGGTGGAAGTCCAATCTTGTATGGCCACTATGGATATTAATATGGTATTTCTCACAAAATTGGGAATCAATCTACCTTATGACCCAGCTATATGACTCTTGGGCATATACCAAACGATGCTCAATCATATAACAAAGCACGAAGCATCCATTAGGTATATGTCCAAGAGTGATAAAGTTGTATCTTCCAATGGATATATCCACACCGTTCTGAAAAACTACCACACTGTTACCCAAAGTGGTTGTACAAGTTTGCATACCCACTAGCAATAGATGAGTATTCCACTAACACCATGCCCTCCTCAGCATGAGCTGGCACTTGTTTATTGATTTTAGCTATTTAACTGGTGTAAGATGAACTCTCAAAATAGTTTTCATTTATATTTCCCTGGTAACTAATGATATTGTACTTTTCTTAAGAGCTTCTCAGCTATTTGTATTTTGTTTTGTGTCCCCCTCCTAACTTCACTGTGTTTGTTTTCTTGATGACCACTTTTATTTAATTCTATAGATATTTTGCAAATTAATCATCTACCTGATGTGTATTTTGTAAAAATATTATTCCATCTGTAGCTTGCTGCTTTGACCAAATGATGGTGTCCTTAGCCATACAGAAGACTTTTCACTTTCGTAAAATACCATTTACTTATAGATGTTCTTGGTGCCTGAGTTATTAGTGTTCTATTCAAAGTCTTTTCCTATTCATATGAGTTCAAGGCTATTCCTCACTTTTGTTTAGGTCAGATTCAGGGTATCAGTTCTTTTGTTAAGGAATTTGACCAATTATGGAATTAAATTTTTGTAAGGTGATGGATGTGGATCTATTTGAATTCTTCTCCATACACCTATAAGTTTGAAAGATTTTCCCCATATGTATTTATTTCTTTATCAAAAATCAAGTGTTCACAAGAATATGGGTTTGTGTCTAGGTCTTCAATTTGATCCTATTGATCTAGATGCCTTTTTGTGCTGAAGATTAAGGAAGCAAAGCAGAGGGCCATTAGCTCTCACCTCTAGCTCCAGCTAAAAGGGCTGATCCATGCAAAAGCACTTCACCAAGTCTCAAACTGCTGCCTCTCCTCAGTGTAGCTGCAGACTGACTGCTTCCTACTGACTACTGTCTCCTGTCTTTTATACTCCTCTAGTGCTCAGATTAAAGGTTTGAGCTATAATTCCATTTTAGACTATTTCAATCTTGTATAGATCTAGGTGGCCTTTGACTCACAGAGATCTGTCTAACTCTTAATCCTGAGTTCTATGATTAAAGGTATATAGCATCACCTCTAATTTCTGGCTGCTGAGAATACGATGTATATCACCACTGCCTGAATTCTTTTTATTTATTTTATATAACCAAGTCTATTTAAATGAAAACAAACATTTATAGCAACATTTGGGAATTTGGGCATCGTTCTTTCCAAACTACTTCCTGCTGGTAAGAGGCGTTATCATGGGGGATTCCAAGAAGATGCAGAAATCCTGGCTGTAGTTTGTAAGGCTGCTTTGTCCAGCTGTTTTGAATGTAGGATCACCTGGTACTCTGTTTCAGGCACTCTGGCTTGATTAAACCACATTAGTCTGGAAGGAATCCACAGCTTTTCATTTTCTGTGGAAACAAAAATAGAAATCCTTTTCCCCAGTAACTTGTCCGTGAACTTAAATTTTGGAGTCAAAGCATTTCTTATTATTTAATTTATTATTTTCCATGTCCATCCCAGTTCCCCCTTCCTGCCTCCCTTCTTCCCTCCCTCCCTCCACTGGGTATAGCTTGAGGCATACTTTCCTTTTTTGAATCTTCAGTCAGGCCTTAAAAAATGACAAGCAATATACCACAAATTTACAAGTTTTCTTTTTTAATTTAAATTTAAAGCAAGCCTATTTTACATGTCAAGCCCAGTCTCTATACCTTCCCATCATCCCCTGTTCCCCAACACCACCACCAACCCACATCCTATCCTTTTTCTGTGCCTCAGGGAGGATGAGGCCTTCCATGGGGAGTCTTCAAAGTCTGTCATATCATTTGGAGCAGGGCCAAGGCCCTCCCCCATGTGTCTAGGGTGAGGGAGTATCCCTCTATGTGGAATGGGCTCCCAAAGTTCATTTTTATACTAGGAATAAATACTGATCCACTACCAGAAGCCCCATAGACTGGCCAGTCCTCCCAACTAAGACCACATTAAGAAAATCTGAGTTGGACTATGCTGGTTTCCCAGCTATCAGACTAGAGTCCATGAGCTCCCCGTTGTTCAGTTCAGCTGTTCCTTGGGTTTCTACAGCCTGGTCTTGACTCCTTGGCTTATCACTTTTCCCTCTCTGCAACTGGATTCCGGGAATTTTGCTTAGTGTTTAGCTGTGGGTGCCTGATTCTGATTCCATCAGCTACTAGATGAAGGCTCTAGGATGTCACATAAGGTAATCATCAGTTTCATTATTGGGGAAGAGCATTTAAGGTAACCTCTCCACTATTTCTTAGATTGTTAGTTGGGGTCATCCTTGTAGATCGTTGGACATTTCCCTAGTGCCAGATTTCGCTTTAAAACTATAATGGCTCCCTCTATTATGGTATCACATTTCTGGTTCTCCTCCATTCTTTCCCTGACTCAATATTCTTGCTCCCTCATGCCCACTTCTCTCCTGTTCTTCCTTCTAATAACCTCTCCCCTTGCCACGTGCTCCCAATTTGCAATACATAGTCCCTTAGTATTTGTAGAAAATTTATCCAGGGCCTTCTGATTTTCAGATCTTCCCTTGAGAAGTCAGGTGTAATGCTGCTAGGTCTGCCTTTTACACTCTCCAGGGAAACATGTGTGTTTCTTTTAGGATCCTCCTTGTTTCCTAGCTTTTCTGGTGGTGTGGATTGTAGGCTGATAATCCTTTCCTCTATATCTAAAAACCATATATGAGTGGGTACATACTGTGTTTGTCCTCTTGTGACTGGGTTACCTCACTCAGGATGGTTTCTTCTACTTCCATCCATTTGCCTAAAAATTTCAAGATTACATTTGTTGTTTTGTTTTTTTGTTTGTTTTTTCTGTTCAGTAGTATTCCATTGTGTAAATTACCACATTTACTCCATCCTTTCTTCACTTAAGGTTGCTTTATCTAGGTTGCTCCCAGGATTTGGATATTAAAAATAATGTTGCTATGTACATAGGTGAACAGTTGTCCTTGTTGTATGAATGTACATCTTTTGGGTATAAGCCTTAGAGTAGAATTACTGGATCTTGAGGTAGACTGATTCTCATTTTCCTGAGGAACAGCCACATTGATTTCCAAAGTTGCTGTAAGAGTTTGCAGTCTACAGGACCTCTGACAGTGGAACCAGGATGTATTATTGGTGCACAAAAGGACTTTAAGAGCATATTCCCGATGGAGGGATACTCCCTTACCTAGAAACAGGAGGGAGGTCCTAGGCCCTACTCCAAATGATTTGACAGATTTGATGATCCCTCCTGGAAAGCCTCACCCTTCCTCTGGAGTGGGTGGGAAATGGGATGCAAGGGGGGTCAGGCAGCATGGGAGGATGGGAGGGTGAGGGAACTGGGATCAATATGTAAACTAAGAAAAAATACTATTAAAAAATAGAAAAAAAAAGAGTTTGCACTCCTACCAGCAGTAGAGATGTGTACCCCTGTCTCCAGAACCTCTCCAGTATAAACTGCCTTTGGTGTTTTTTTATTTAGCCATTGGGACAGTAGTAAGATGGTATCTCAGCATTGTTTTGATTTGCATTTCCCTGATGGCCAAGGATATTGGGCACTTTCTTAAGTGTCTTTCAGCCATTTTGCATTCCTCTATTGAGGATTTTCTATTTAGTTCTGTACCCCACTTTTTACTTTTTAATTGGATTATTTGGTGCTTCAGTGACTAGCTTCTTGAATTCTTTATATTTTGGAGATCAGCCCTCTGTGAGATGTGGGGTTTGTGGAGATATTTTCCCAGTCTGTTTTGTCTTGTTGACTGTGTTCTTTACATTACAGAAGTTTCTCAGTTTCAGGAGGTCCCATTTATTAATTGTCCATCTCAGTGTCTCTGCTACTGGTATTATGTTCATGAAGTGGTCTCCTATATCAATTACTTCAATGGTACCTCTTAATTACTCTTCTAAGATGTTTAGTGTGACTGGATTTATGTTGAGGTCTTTGATCCATTGTACTTAAGTTTTGTGCATGGCAATAGATATGGATATATCAGCAGTCTTCTACAAGTCACCACCTGGTTATGCCAGCACCATTTGTTGAAGATGCTTATTTTCCCATTTTATAATTTTAGCTTCTTTGTCAAAAATCAGGTGTTCATAGGTGTGTGGGTTAATATCAGGGTTTTCAGTTTGATTCCATTGGTCTTCCTGTCTATTTTTGTGTCAATAGCAAGCTTTGTTCAGGAATATTGCTCTATAATAAAGCTTGAAGTCAAGGGTAGTGATGCTTCCAGAAGTTCTTGTATCGTAAAGATTTGTTTTGGCTATAAAGGGTCTTTTATTTTTTCCATATAAAGTTGGGTATTGTTCTTTCAAGGTCTGTGAATAATTTTGCTGGGATTTTGATGGGGATTGCATTTAATCTGTAAACTGCTTTTGGTATGATTGCCATTTTTTTTTATGAGACATCTTTCCATTTTCTGGTATCTTCTTTAATTTTTTTCTTTAAAGACTCAAAGTTCTTATTATATAGGCTGTCAACTCTCTCCATATATCTTCAATATTGTAGTTGAAGCTCTGGCTAGAGCAACAAAAAAAAAAGGGGGGGAGATTAAGGGGATACAAATTGGGAAGAAAAAAGTCAAACTCTCACTATTTGCAGATGATATGATAATTTACATAATTGACCCGAAAAACTCTACCAGGGAACTCCTATAGCTGATGAACACCTTCAGAAAAGTGACAGGATATAAGGATTAACTAAAAAAAAATCAGTAACCCTACTATATACAGAAGATAAAGAGGCTAAGAAAGAATTCAGAGAAACATGACCTTTTGTCATAGCCACAAAAAATTTTTTGTGTCTATGCTCATAAGGATATTGGTAAGAAATTTCTTCATTGGGTCTTTATGTGGTTTAGGTATTAGGGTAACTGTGGCCTTAAAACAAAGAATTAGCAATGTTCATTTTGTTTCTACTTTGTGGAATATTGAGGATTGTTGGTGTTAATGCTTCTATTAACCAGACATCATGTTACTCAGTGGTACAGTGCTTTGTGAGACTTCTCCCTCAGCATCTGAGACGGAGCCTATAGGATAGGCACCTCTACTCCTTCTCATGCCTTCTCTACACCCTATTTGCTTTCCTTTGATTTCATATTATTCTTATCATTTGCTGTCTAGTTTTCCTGTTCTTCCTTCTTCTTCCAGTTTTATGACTTGTATCTGCCAAAACATAATATTTAACTGGTGTTAGTTAGATCTTCAGAGAGAAATCTACATTGTGATTCAATTCTAAAACAAGATTCAGTACTGTTCCAGGTACAAACTAGTGTTCTCTATGACATGCTTCCAATGATCTCATGTCCCAGTCCACAGGCTGTTAAAGGGGCAAATTTTGGGTTGACAACAAAGCAAAAAAAGAATGTAGTTTACCACACAGAAATGTCTAATGACCCAGGGAGAAGAGACTATTGTGTAAGAGTGGGACATCTGAACTGGGTTTCAGAGCTTAACAGGAGTACACCTAACTCAATAGTTTTGGAGAGCCCATGAAAATAACCCCCAAAAGCATACTACTTTGACATGAAGGGACTCTTCAAGAGCCTGAGTTCTTTCTGACCATCCATGACTTCTTTGTCCCAAAAGACTCTTAGTGGGAAGTATCTTTCCCATTACCCCATGTTCTACAGATGGGCTGAGAAAAATTCAGAAAACCCTAAAATGTAAGGCATTTCCCTCCTCCTATTACAGACTCTTCCACCTAGTCACATTCATACATAATATCCAGTCTTCATGGATCCTGTTCATTTGTGGTGATATTTTGTTTGTGCTTTAACAAATAAAGTTTGCCTGAAGATTAGAGTGCATATTTACCCACACTTGTTAGCCTACAAGACAAAGCAGTAGTGGCCCACACCTTTGATCCCAGCACTTGAGAGAGAAAGGCAGATGGATCTGTAAGGAGTAGGTTTTTCCCTGCTGCCTGGTCTTGTCGCCCTGCCACACCAGCCCCGATTAACACATAGCACTCTATATTTGATATAATGCTGTTGGCCAGGTACTAGTTTCTTGTCGGCTAGCTCTGTCTTAATATTAACCCATTTCTGTTAATCTACGTATTTTCACATGCTTTCATCCTACCTGGGAATGGGGCCTGCGTCTGGTCTCCCCAGTCTCTCCATGCTGACTCCTCCTTACTACTTCCTCTTTCCTCCTTATCTCCTAGTCCATCCTATCTTCCATTACTATTGGCCAACAGTGCTTTATTCATTAGCTAGAATGAGTAACATATTTACAGAATGACATCTCCAATCATCTCCTCTTTTCTGTCTAAAATAAAAAGAAGGGTTTTAACCTTAACAAAGCAAAATATATAACACAACAGTTATCAAATAAGAATCACAATTAACACTTTTTAGTCCATTAACATTTAGTAAAATTTTAGAACACACTGTAAACCTTTAGTGCTTTTTCTTAATGTGAATCTGTCTTTATTGTAAATCTTTATCTTTCTCTGGCCACGAGTCTTATATCTGGTAAACAACAACAACATTGCTAAAATGAAAGTCATAGTTGTTTCTGCAGCTGTTTATCAAAGATGGTGGCGGCTATTTTACCACCAGCACTGAGAGCTAGGCTCACTGCCTTGGTCTGTGCTGCCATCCAGCACCATGCTGCCTGCTTGAAGATGTGGTCATTGTCACTGCCACCTCTCATACACACCAATAAATTGTTAACAGTGCTACTTCAAAGCTGTGCAGTTTTTTGCCACATATGCTGAGTCAGGAAACCTTTCTTAAAGGAGCTGCGCAAATATCTGCTTGTCTCTTGCAAAGCAGAGTCCAAACGAGAAAAATGCTGCTACCAAGAAACCTTGCTTGTCTCTGTTATTTTGTTTGTAAAACCCCTTTTTAAGCTTTTGTTAAATTTTAAGTGGAAGTTCTTATTAGCCACGTGGGCGCCATATGTAAGGAATAGGTTTTTTCCTGATGCCTGGTTTTTCCCAACGCCGATCCAGCCCCAATTAACACACAGAGACTCTGTATTTGATATAATGCTGTTGGCCAGGTACTAGTTTCTTGTCGGCTAGCTTTGTCTTAAGCATTAACCCATTTCTGTTAATCTACGTATTTCCACGAGCTTTCATCTTACCTGGGAATGGGGCCTGTGTCTGGTCTCCCCAGTCTTTCCATGATGACTCCTCCTTACTACTTTCTCTTTCCTCCTTGTCTCCTAGTACCTCCTATCTTCCTTTACTATTGGCCAACAATTCATTAGCTACTATGAGAAACATATTTATAGAATGACATCTCCTATCAGATATCTATGGGCTCCTGATTATCTTGGGCTACAAAAGATTGAACCAGTCTAAAATAAAAACAGAGCTCATATCTTTGATCCCAATATTTGGGATAATACACCTTTAATCCCAGCACTGTGGATGTGGAGACAGAAGTGAAATGACTGTGTAAAGAGAGGAGAGAGTAGAGAGGAGCAGTCTGAGGATTTATAGGAACATAGTAGCCCCTTTAGTTTGAGTCTTGGTTTAGGTAAGGAGTCTCTTTGATAGCCGGCTCCTTTACTTCTCTGACCATTCAGTATTTACCCCAATAATATGACTCTGTGTTTTTAGTATTAATTCTATAGGCATAAAAATTCAATCTTCTGCTTGTCCTCAGGTCTTCTTTATTGAAAGTTTCCAGAGTCACATAAAATTCTGTCAAACCAATATGTTCTAAAATAAATAAATAAATAAATAAATAAATAAATAAGAAGATGAAGAAGATAAAAGAAGACAAACAGAAATGCAGAACAAAAGAAAGAAGAAAGGAAGGAAGAGAGGAAGAAAGGAAGGAAGGAAGGAAGGAAGCAAGGAAGGAAGGAAAGAAGAGGTGGTATAAGAAAGCAAGGGGAAGTAAGTCAGTAATCAGCTCCCTTCCATGGCCTCTGCTGCTCCTACTTCTGTTTTGAGTTTCTGTCCTGACTTCCTTCAGTGGTGCTGAAGTGTAAACCTAATAAACCTTTTCCTCCACAACTTGCTCTTTAGTCACAGTGTTTTATAACAGCATAGCAATCCTAACTAAGACATCACCTAAGGAGGAAGATTAATATGGGAGGAGCCAAGAGACACATGAAGATATGAGAGTCAAAGCCTTAAAATTAAAGGTATATGAGCAGCTGCCACCATAAGATCCTTGGCCTAGCACCCACCTGGAGAGGTGAGTACCTTGCCTTCTTCTGTCCCCCTCTCCCCCTCTTTGGAGGCCCTTGACCAGGGCACATAACCCATCCCACCCACAAAATCCCTGGAGACCTGCTAGCAGCCCCAAAATTCCAGCAGCTGCTGCCATTATAACTTTATCCATATGTCAACTGAGACAGGTGAGTATGGGGCCTTCTCCAATCCCTCCTCCATCCCAGCCTTCATTGGAGGCCCTTGATGGGGCTACATAGCCCATCAAATCCCTAGAGACCTGGGGGCAGCCCAACACCCACTGGAAGAGCCGCAGCCATCAGAGCCTTGGCCTAGCACCCAAGAAGAATGGCCACATGCACTCACTGAAATAAGAGATGAAAAGATTACACTATAAAAACATACAAAAGAGTAACATGACACCACCAGAGTTTAGGGGTTCTACACCAGCAAAATCTGGACATCTCAACGCAAATGAAGCACAAGAAAATGTCCTTACAAACAACTTTATAAAGGTGATAGAGGCCATTAAAGGGGTGTAAGGAGTAGGGTTTTTCTTCCTGCTACCTGGTCTTGTCTTGCAACCGCACCAGCCCCAATTAACACACAGAGACTCTGTATTTGATATAATTCTGTTGGCCAGTTACTTGTTTCTTATCAACTAGCTCTGTCTTAAGTATTAACCCATTTCCATGTATTTCCACGTGGTCTTACCAGGGAGAGGTGGCTGGTGGTCCTGCCTTCTCCAGACTTTCCATCTTGGCCCTTCCTTTCCTCTTTCTTCCTTGTCTGCTAGTCCCTACTATCTTTCTTCCCTATTGGCCAACAGTGCTTTATTCATTAACCAGTATGAGAAACATATATTCATAATGGCATCTCCCAAACACAGATTACATGATGCTTTATTAACATTAAACTTTCTTAATGCTGATGAAAAAGGAAAAACAGCTGCAGAAAGACACTGGACAATAAACAAAACTTCTGAACTAAATTAGCCAGTGTGCTTCAAGGATGTATTGACCTCAGAATGGAAAGCAGGATATGTGTTACGTTGGGATAGGGGTTTTGCATTTGTATCTACCAGGGAAGAAAAACTATGGATACCATCTAAGTTAATCAAGATCCGAGTTGAACAAGAGAATCATCTTAATGAAGAGAAATGACAAGTCATCCAACAAATTAGGTCCCATGAAATGTGCGTAGACCTCTCAAAGTTAGGGGAAGTGTTCTGTTCTTGTTCTTACAGGAAAACAGAGAAAACCTATCATCAAACAGCCAAAAGACACTGAACATGTAGGTACCTACAGAAGAGAAGACAGCTCTCCAGAAACTATCACTTAATGAAGCAGAATCTGATATATGGTAAAAATATTTAATTCTAGTAAACTATTTCTATACAGAAATCTATTTCTCTCTACTATCTAGTATTCCTGAAGTCCCAATTCATGTAAACAAATGCTGGCTTTGGAGTTGGATTTGGCTTTCCTTCTCTAAATTCAAACATGTTGTTAAGATTAAATTCATGGTTTCTGCCTTAAATCAAGAAGCCTATTGGTGTAAGGCAGAAGAAAACAAAATCTGGGGACTCATTTCTTATACGCAATTTTCTCTCTGAAATCCTAATTTTCTCACATACGTTTTAATGCTTATTGTTGTCTTTCCCTAATGCAGACCTTAAAACTTGAAAATTTTACTTTAATATTGATGTTTAAGTTTTCCACAAGGAATAGTAATAATTCCTAACAGCAATCTTTGAAATCTCCGGAAAGAAGATAGGGCCCCATGTCATCGTTTCCACTTGACTCAACCTGATGCAACTGGACTACAAACATCACCCTAAAGCCGGTTTGAGACTATTTTGCTTGAGACAACTCATGACTAGCTAGCTGTAATGGTGCACCTTCTTATTACACCCTAGCCAGAGTTTCAAATAGAACTACAGTCAAGAATTTCCTGTTACACAGTGACTAGCTACATATGTCACAGCCAGTTCTGTTGAGAAATTTGGTTGCTAAAAATTTTCTTCCTACACGATCCATTGGAGCAATCATAGTCCCATTTCAGCAGGAAGTAACCTTAAGATAACAACGCGCACTTTCCCTACCCTTGGAATTTTGGGATAATAGTCATCCTCTTTGGGTTAGTTTTAGTTATTTAGTGTTGGGTATGGAAGGTGATGCTAACACTCGGGTTTATCTTTTAGACAGGAATAGGGTATGGTTGGGAAAGGTATGGTTTAGATGGGATATAGGTAGATTAGCCTATTTTCTTGAGAATTTGATAAGAGTGAGATAGTATTTTACAGCTTACATTGTTATATATTCTTATGTATGGTAAGCTATATAAAATTAAGTTTATATGTTGCTATATTGTATGATATCTTTCCACTTATGATGTTTTATACACATTATTTTTACCATATTCTATGTATGTATAATTTACTTATGTTCAAGACATTTCATATATTGATACAATTTATGCACATTTATTCTTGCCATATTCTATATATGTATACTTTTCTTGTATTCAAGACATTTTGTATATTGATACAATTTGGGATATTTATCATACTGCCATTTATAGTTCTACCTCTTGTCCTGACATTTCTACTCTACCTCTATTTTAGGGATTTATATGTATGTATATGTATATAGTTATATTGTTTAAGTATTTGTTCCTGCTTTACTCAGGGAAGTTTCAATCAGTTTTTTAGCTAAGTTCCTGAGTATTACAGATTATCTTCACTCATGATTTCCTGTACCTATGAGATTAGTCAGATATAGATGCTTAATCTTCAGTTACTTCATAGACATGCAGAACATGGCATTTAAATGTTTTAATATTAGTACTCCCTTGACATGAGACACTGTTGCTCCTGACAACACCGTGCACTTTCCCGAAAATATGTTGGACACTGTTGTTGCTCCTGCTGAAGTTCATTCTCGCCTCAGCTAATGGCCTGTTGGGCAAATGACTGCTCCCACCTTGACCACTGATGTGGACATGCAGTCCTATGTGCTTGCAGGAGACAAATATAGAAGACTGCTTGACCTCACCAAGTCAGGGTATGAAGCCATTCTACCTCCTTGCTATTGTTGTGGTCTGTCAAGTTCTCTTGGCCTTAGCCAAAACTGGGTGTACCAACGTTGCTGTGAGACCTAGGGTGACTGTCCAGGTGGCTTGCTGTTTCTGTCCTTGCTGTACCTTTTGGAAGTTCCCCTTCCACACTTCCTGTCTACCCTAGTATCATTATTTTCCTTCTCAGGTCTTGATTAGTTTGAAGATTAAACTATCACAACTCTTATTCTCTCTTCCTAGTTAGATATATTAGGTACTAGACTTAGGTTTTCCAGCTTAGAACAACTCTATCGTAAACTCCATTATGCCTTCACCCTAGGACTAGATATGTAGGTCACTTTATTCTCTATTTTCCTTTTCTTAGAGCACACTTGTTATTCACTGTTTTGTATGTAGTTTTGTATCAAGCCTAAATCTTTTCTTTAGACTAAAAGGGGAATTGTAGTTAGATATTTACTTTATCACTTTCTGTGGCACTGACCACGCCCATTGGAGCATGGAGCCATGGGTGGAAGTGTCCTGTTGAAGGAGGTCTGAGGAAGAGCCTGGGAAAGCTCTCTTGCTGGCTCGACTCGGACAGGAGAGCATCCGGTGGAACTTGCTGGTGTTCACCTGTCAAGGTTGTAAGTTATTTCTCCCTGAATAAACATCTATTCGGCCTATTTGTTTATCCTGATCCTTATTTAACAGCAATAAAGGGGAAATGAGAAAACCCCTTAAAGAAATGGAAAAAATGACAAACAAAAAATGCAAGAAATCAACAAATCTCCAAGACAAAGCAAGGAAAGTTAAGAGAAAACAATCAAACAGGCGAAGGAAACAATTCAAACAGTGCAAGACTTGAGAACTGAAATAAAGGCAATAAGGAAAACACAAACTGAGGGAAATGCTAGAAATAGAAAATCTGGGTACACAATCAGGAACTACAGATGCAAGAATACCAGAAATGTAAAAACCGATCTTAGGTGTTGAATATACATTAGAGGAAATAGACTCATGGAACAAAGAAAATCTTAATTCCAACAAATCCTTAACACAAAATATCCTGGAAATATGGGATACCATGTAAAGACCAAACCTAAGAATAATACATATAAAAGAAGGTGAAGAAACCCAACTGAAAGGTGCAGGAAACATATTCAACAAAAATATACAAGGAAAATTTCCTAACCTAAAGAAGGACATGGCTATGAAAGTAGAAGAAACTTACAGAATACCAAATAGTTTGGAACAAAAAAAGTCCCCTTACCACATAATAATCAAAACACAAAACAAAGAAAAAATATTAAGAGCAGCAAAGGAAAAAGGCCAAATAACATATAAAGGCAGACCTAGCAGTATTATACCTGACTTCTCAATGGAAACTCTTAAAGTCAGAAAGTTCTGGATATATGTTCTACTAACACTAAGGGAGCATGGTTGGCAGCCCAGACTATTATAGCAAAGCTTTAAATCACTATGGATTAAGAAAACAAGATATTCCATGACTACACAAGATTTAAACAATGAATATCTACAAATTCAGCCCCACAGAAATTTCTGGAAGGAAAGTTCCAACCCAAGAAACTTACTACACTCACAAAAAAATAAAAATGAAATAAAATAAAAGGCAATTGATAATCCCACATTGCTAAAATCCAAAAAAGGAGAAACACATGCATAATACCACCATCAACAAATCTAAAACTAACAAGAATTAATAATCAATGCTCATTAATATCCCTTAATTTCAATAGCTTTAATTCACCTATGAAAAGACACCGGCTATCAGAATGGATACGAAGGCAGAATCCATTCATCTGCTGTATACAAGAAATATACCTCAACTTCAAAGATAGACATTAGCTTAGAGTTAAGGGTTGGGGAAAGAAAAAAGCTGCTGTGACTATCCTAGTATCTAAAAAATGAGAATGCAAATATTTGCCACAGGAAAAATCCATCACGATGAATTCTCAATTCTGAACATCTATGCCCCAAGTACAAATGCACCCACACTAATATAAGAAACATTACTAAAACACAAACCACACATAAAACTTCACAAACATATAGTGAAAAACATCGATACCCCACTCTCACCATTGGACAGGACTACTAGACAGAATCTTAACAAAGAAACAAAGGATCTAACAGAAGTTATAACTAAGTTGGGTTTAATGGTCATCTATAGAATATTCCATCCAAACATACAAGAATAAACCTTCTCCTCAGCACCACACAGTAGCTTCTCTAAAATCAACAACATACTCAATAACAGAGGAAACCTCAACACGTACCAAAACTTAGAATAACCCCCTGTGTCTAAAGTTAAATTTCAACAACGTACAAATTGCAGAAAGCCTACAAAGTCATGGAAATTGTACAATGCTTAATTGCATCACTCCTGGCCCAAGGAAGTAATAAGAAAGAAATTAAAGTCTTCCTATAATTCAATGAATATGAAGGCAGAATAACCCAAACTTTTGGGACAATTTGAAAGTAATAATAAGAGGAAATTTCATAGCACTAAGTGCCCACATAAAGAAACAGAAGAGTGGTCACAGTAGAGACTTAACAGCTCACTTGAAAGGTCTAGAACATAATGAGGCAAACTCACACATGAGGAGTAGATGCCAGAAATAATCAAATTGAGGGGTGAAATCAGTGAAGTAGAAACTAAGAAAACAATACAAAATAAATCAATAAAACAAAGAGTTGGTTCTCTGAAAAAATCAAAAGGATAGACAAATGCTTATCCACACTAAAATACAGACACTGAGGAAATCCAGAGAATCATCAGGTCATATTTTAATAGCCTGAATTCCACAAAATTAAAAGATGTAAAGGAAATGTACAATTTTCTGGATAGGTATCACTTACAAAATTAAATCAAGAACAGATAACCAATTTAAGTAGATGTGTACCCCCAAGGAAATAGAATCAGTTATTAAAAGTTTACTAATCAAAACAAGTTCATGGTTAGATTGTTTCAGTGCAGAATTTGACCAGAAATTCAAAGAAAAGCTAATACCAATACCCCTCAAAGTTTTCCACACAATAGAAGCAGAGGGGTCATTGCCAAACTCTTTTTATGAGGCTATAATTACTTTGGTACCCAAACCATACAAAGATACAATCAAGAAAGAGACTATAGACTAAACTCCCCCATGAATAATGAGGCAAAAATACTGAATAAAATAAAATATTCAAAAACACATCAGAAAAATCATCTGCCATAAACAACTAGACTTCATTCCAGAGATGCAAGGATGGGTCAACATATGAAATTTACCATATTAACAACAAAAAAAAAATTGAAAAAGAAAAACCATGAGATCATCTCACTAGATGCTGGAAAAGCCTTCGACAAAATCTAATACCCTTCATGTTAAAGGTCTTAGAGAGATCAGGGAAACAGGAGCACATCTAAATATGAGAAAGGCAATATACAGCAAACCAACAGCCAGCATCAAATTAAATGAAGAGAAACTCGATGAGATTCCTCTAAAATCAGGAACAAGAGAAACCTGTCCATTCTCTACATATCTTCAGTATTGTACTAGAAGTTTTACTTAGAGCAAAAAGACAACAAATAGAGATAAAGAGGATAAAAATTGGAAAAGAAGAAGTCAAATTTCTACTATTTGCAGATGATATGATAGTTTACATAAGTGAACTGAAAAATTCTACCAGGGAACTCCTATAGCTAATAAACACGTTCAGTAATGTGGCAGTATTCAAGACTAAGTAAAAGAAAAAAAACAGTAGCATATATATATATATATATATATATATATATATATATATAAAATAAATGGGTTGAGAAAGAATTCAGAGAAACATCATCCTTCACAATAGCAAAAAACAACATAAAACATCTTGGGGGTAACTCTAACCAAACAAGTGTAAGAACAACAGTATGACAAGAAGTTTTGTCATTAAAGAACGAAATTTAAAAAGATATCAGAACTGAAGAAAGAATTCTCAACAGAGGAAATCAAAAAGGCTGAAAGACACTTAAGAAAATGCTCAACATCCTTAGCTATCAGGGAAATGCAAATCAATACAACTTTGAGATACCATCTTACTCCTGCCTGAAAGGCTAAAATTAGAAACACCAATGATGACTAATGTTGGAGAGGATGTGGAGAAAGGGGAACACTCCTCCTGCTGGTGGGAGTTCAAACTCATACATCCATTTTGGAGATCAGTATGGCGGTTCCTCAGGAAAATGGGAATTAGTTTACCACAGGACCTGGGAATCCCCCTCTTAGGTATATACCCAAAGGATGTATCCCTGATACACAAAAGGAATTTGCAAACACATCCCCCATGGAGGGATAACTGCCTTAATCTAGAGACAGGACAGAAGCCCTAGTCCCTCCTTCACATGACCTGTGAGACCTACATGACCCCAACAGGATGGCATTCCCCTACATATGGAATTGGGGTGGGGGGATGGGAGGGGAGGGTGGTTAGAGTGCATGTGAGAAGGCAAAGAGGGTAAAAGGGAGGGAAGGAGGAAGGGAGGGAGGGAAGGAGGGAGGGAGGAAGGGAGGGAGGGACAGAGAACTGGGATCAACATGTAAAATAATAAATTAAATTAAAAAAATTCTTTGACTCCAAAATTTAAGTTCAAGGAAAAGTTATTGGGGAAAAGGATTTCTATTTGTGTTTCCACAGAAAATGAAAAGATGTGGATTTCTTTCAGACTAAAATGGTTTGATCAAGCCAGACCACCTGAAACAGAGTACCAGATGATACTACATTCAAAACAGCTGGAGAAAGCAGCCTTACAGCCTACAGCCAGGATTTCTGAATCTTCTTAGAATCCCCCATGACAGCACCCCTTACCACCAAGAAGTAGTTTGGAAAGAACAACGCCCAAATTCCCAAATATTGTCTATAAATGTTTGTTTCATTTAAATGGACTTTGTTATATAAAATAAAAAAAATGATATCAGAAAATTGAAAAATCTTCCATGCTCTTGGATAGGTGAGATCAACATAGTAAAAATGTCATTCTTGCCAAAAGCAATCTACAGATTCAGTGCAATCCCCATAAAAGTCCCAGCACAATTCTCCACTTTCCTTGAAAGGATAATACCCAACTTTATATGGAAAAATAAAAAAGTTGAATAAACAGAACTTTGGTAGAAATGTGATCATAATTATAGGATTAGAGGAAGAAGTTGCAGAATAGTGCAGAGATTATTGATTTTCAGTCATCTGTGGTTAATAACTCTACAGAATTAATGTATGAATGAAAAACATTCTTGATAAGGAAAGGTCCAGGGCATTCCTTCCAACATGTGCTGCCTATCTGTGTCAACAGAGCTGAATAGGGCTGTGTTCTAATTTTGTTCATTTTTGAGCATGAACCCTTCAGCAAAGGGTATCATGAGAAACAACACCTGCTAGCTAACTTTGTTCTTAAAATGCTGTATTACCAAAAAGTAACGTTAGACATATTAATGTGAGTGAGAAGGGATTTCTCAAAGAGCAGAAGTATTTGTATGACACGACCATTTTTGGAATTATAAAAATATAGAAATATATGATAATTTAAGAATTTAATAACAATTAATGAAAAAAGTTAGGAAAATAATAGAAAACATGGAGGGTATATGTAAGGTCCTGGAGATTATTACAGTATAAATATATAATAAAGTGTAGGTAGTAAATATACTTTGGAAAATAACTATAATAACAGATTTATTGTATAAAAGATTAGGAGGTTATTTGGGGTCTATAATTACTTTATAAAACTACTTTCCTTATATAAAGTTTCACTAGAAAATTGCATGAAGAATTAATAATAAATTAGTTTTTTAAAAAGTATGAAAAGAAAGTTATATCTTAATATTAAGTGATGAAAAGTTGAAAGGAAATTTTAAATGATTTTAGCACACACATTTTCTTCTTTTTTTGTTATTTTATATGACGATCCCAGTTCCCTCTTCGTACCTCCCTCCCTTCCTCTCTCTTACCCTCACTTCCCCCTCATATGCATCCTGACCACCCTCCCCTCCCATAACCCCACCCCCCATACTACATGTAGAGCTATGCCATCAAAGTGGGGTCATGTAAATCTGTCAAGTCATTTGAAGTAGGGACTAGGACCTCTCTCCTGTTCTATATAAACTACTTATATGCAATTTCGCTATATGTGTGTCTATAAAAACATAATGGTGTTCATTCTAAGTATATATAAGGAAATGAATTTGAAAATAAAGACAAAAAAATCTAAAATAAGATTGTTTGCATGGTTCATAGGTTCAGTAAAGGCTGAACATAAAGTATCAAGAAAAATGACGAAGGAAAAAAAAACTGTCTCCACTGTCATTTCCAGGTGTGGAGATAATTGTCCAAATGGATACATGAGCTATAAAACTACAGGCAAGTTTTCTCTATTTTTCAAATAATTATTGCATTTATTCATGTGGGTACACATGTCATTAATGAAGGCATCTCTATCTATGTGCTTGCACATATGCAACAGCACAACTGTGGAGATTAGAAGACAGCTGAACGAGCGGGTTCTATCCCTCCACTCTGTGGATCCCAAAGGTTAACTTAGGTTATCAGACTTGGGAACAATTCACGTTAACTTATGGCATGTCACTTTCCCCACATGATTCATCTTTTAACTTGTATGTTGTTACAACACATAGAAAATATTAACTCATAGTCATAAACTTCTTATAAAATTAAAGGAATATTTTTTCTTTGTTATTGATCTCTCAGATTCAAATCAAGACATGCTGGAGGCAAGGGATCCCCAAGGACTATGAAAGAAAAGACTTTTCACCTACATTGTCGTACTTAATGTGCAGAATGGGAAACTTTCCAAGGCAGATGTGATTTTTGTCAGTGTATATAAGCCACATTGAGGTGAAACATACCAGCGATGCTGTCATAGAAGACACCACAATGTAAGACTTTCAGATTCTAGGGAAATTAGAGGAAACATCATCTAAAAGGCAAGATTTGTTTTATAAGGTGATTCTTGTAGTGTTAGTACATAACAAACTGATTTTTGTACTTTCATTTTTCGTCCCAACTACTTGTTCAAGGTTTATTTTTATTATTGTTTTAGGAGCACATATTTTTAAATCCTCTATGAGATTACAGTGAGTCTTGCATTATTATTCTTAATTGTTGTGCTTTATAAAGATATTGTATTTTCCATTCCAACTCATCCTTGAGATGTTGGAAACATAAAGCAGTTTTATATGCTCACATTTATGATTTCTTAGGGTAGTATTCAAAATCTGAAGTCCCTCAACATGGCAAAAAAATTTATACCCACAGACCATTAAATTTCATCTGATTATCTATTGTTTTGTTTTGTTTTGTTTTGTTTTTTTGATACTCTGTTTTTGGAGATACAGACAATAAATTAGTTAAGCAGTTATTAACAATTGGAGTCAGTTGATAGTGATACAGATTAAAAGAATAATATTTCACCAATATAAAAATAAAGTGTGAAAATGGCATTGATATCAAAAAAGGCTAAATATGCTTAATTTTGAACACAATAAAATTAATTTTATGTGAACATCACCATTTTTACTATGTAAATTGGTCATTTTTAAAATTATTTGTATTTGTATTTAAATAGCAAATAGCCTTGTCTTACAAATGTCATTAATTTTCTTGGACTTCTCAAAATGGAGATTCCTATCATTTATTTGATAATCTGGAAGTGATATGGATTTGGAATCAGAGACAGCTCATTTTATGCTACACTTTTACTAGTTTATAGAGATGATCTACACATGAAATAAATAGACATTATTATTACAAATGTACAATATTTCAAGTACTTAACAAGGAAATTGCAAAACATGATCTAATTTGTCAAAATTTAGTCTTCCAATTTCAAAACATAAAAATAGTACGAAAAAGAACCAGTATTAAGATTAAGGGAGAAATCTCATGAGAAATAACCAGACAAAATCAAGGAAGAAAGACGAAATGAAACAGAAAGGTATAGAGGCAGAGGAAGCAGGTTTCATGAATAAGTGATTCAAATTATTATATGAAATCTCACCATTTAGATTTGAAAGTCTGTAACTATATGACAATAAGTAACTTCCCTCGGGACTAGTAATATATCATTATTCAGAGATACACTTCGAAGGATGAGTCCAATGTTCAAGGTAAACATAATGCTAAAAACATGACTTGAGCCCATGAATTCACATTTTATTTCTTTTGGTGCTGTGACAAGCAAGTGGATGCTATAAAAGTATCTTAGATATTCACTCAAGAAAATTACCTCTAAATCCATGACAAAAAGTCACTTTAAGTCTTGAAAATGCAAACAGAATATTTTGTACAGATATTTTTAAAGATATACACATTTACATACATAGACAGACTATATTACAGATGTGTAAAATGTTTCCTATATTTAGAAAAATTTCCCAATTAGGGAAAATACACACACACACACACACACACACACACACATACACACACACACACACACACACAGGGTTATTTTAAATTTGAATGGATACAATGCTACCATATATATAATTTGTATTCTTTTTTTCTTACTTGAATAA
The DNA here is from genome assembly GCF_943737965.1 of Phodopus roborovskii. Lineage (NCBI taxonomy): Eukaryota > Metazoa > Chordata > Mammalia > Rodentia > Cricetidae > Phodopus > Phodopus roborovskii. The sequence goes on along the minus strand of NW_026126417.1, from coordinate 4,314,059 downwards.
GAACATTAAGCTATTATTTTTATTTCAGAAGTTTTTATGCTCTATCTCTCTCATTGGAGCACCACATAACAAATGGAAGAAGCAAACCAGACTGTGGTGTCTGAGTTTATTTTTCAAGGACTTTGTACATCAAGGGAGCTACAGATCTTCCTCCTGCTGCCATTTTCCATTCTCTACCTGATGACTGTGGTAGGAAATCTCTTTATTGTAATATTAATCATCACTGATCATCATCTCCATTCTCCCATGTACTTTCTATTAGCCAATCTCTCCTTCATTGACTTCTGCCTTTCCTCAGTTACTACCCCCAAACTGATCACAGATCTTGTAAAATATAATAAAACTATTTCCTTTGGGGGCTGCATGAGCCAGATCCTCTGTGTGCATTTCTTTGGAGGAGGGGAGATGGTACTTCTTGTGACCATGGCTTATGACCGCTATGTGGCCATCTGCAGGCCACTTCATTACACCAGCATCGTGGACAGACAAAAGTGCATCTGGCTCGTTTTGATATCATGGATCATTGGCTTTGTGCATGCCATGAGTCAACTGATATTGATTTTGGAGCTGCCTTTCTGTGGACCTAGAATGATAGACAGCTTTTTCTGTGATATTCCTTTGGTGATGAAATTGGCCTGCATGAATACTGATACTCTGGGAATCGTGATAAATGCTGACAGTGGTGTTTTAGCAACAACTTGTTTTGTACTCTTGCTGATATCTTACTCTTACATTCTACTAACTGTTCAGCATCATTCTAAAGATGGCTCATCAAAGGCTCTCTCTACCTGTACATCCCATATCATAGTGGTTGTGCTGTTCTTTGGGCCTGTCATTTTCATCTATCTATGGCCAGTCAGCATCACCTGGGTAGACAAGTTTCTTGCTGTATTTTATTCAGTTGTCACACCTCTCCTAAATCCAGCTATCTATACACTGAGAAATAAAGATATTAAGAATGCCATTAAAAAGTTAATAAATCATATGTAACTCTAGCATAATTTTTAAACGTCTTATATTACTGACAAATTCATTGTGTACACAACATTTTATACACATGGATATTGAATTGTATAGTAATTGTTCAGGGTATTTATAATGGTAGTTAATATATGATTAGTACATATACATGTATAATCTTACCATTTACAATGAGTAATACCCCTGAAAAATGTACATGCATATATTTCAGATTAGATAATTATAATGTTGCAAAAATAATGACCTCATGTTATTTCATATTATCTGTGTTCTCAAATTTATGCAAGTAATTTTATTAAGATTGTTATTAACAAAATTTTCTATGTATTACTTATCAACCTTACCATATTTAAAAATATGACATAATATGCCAACCCTAATTCTCTCTTTATAATAGAAGATGTTTGTGAAGACTGCATTAACTTGGAAATCAAAGTGCTAAACAAATCTAATCATTAAGATAGTTGCCTCACATAGATATGATCTCTATCAGTTTTCAAGTCTTAATTCTTCACATGAATTCAGAATTTTTCTATATATTTCCTTAACTAAAAGGCCAATTTATTTATAATATAACTGGCAAGGCTATTTAGGTAAACATTACATGTTCCTGAAAATATGTTATTCATAATAATTCATATTATATTCCAATTGATGTAGTGGGCCTTTTGCTGGATTAACTATATTTACATGTTTACAACAGCTTGATGTCTAGATCATTTCTCCCCCCATTTTTAAATTTAAATTTGTAACAAGCTTGTTTTGCATGTCAATCACAGTTCCCTCTCCCTCCCCTCTTTTGCTCCACAGCCCCAAACAACCTAACCCATCCTCTTCCTCCTTCCCAAGGAAGGTGAGGCCATCCATGGGGGATTTTCAAAGTCTGTCATATCATTTGAAGCAGGGTCTAGGCCCTCCCCCATGTGTCTAGGCTGAGAGAGTACCCTTCTATGTGGAATGGGCTCCCAAAGTCCATTTGTATAATAGGGATAAATACTGATGCACTACCAGAGGCCCCATAGTGCATAGTGCATAGTGCATCATTAACTGATACCCACATTCAGAGGGTCTGGTTCAGACCTATGCTGGTTTCCCATCTATTAGACTAGAGTCTATGAGCTTCTTCTTGTTCAGTTCAGCTGTTTCTGTGGGTTTCTACAGCCTGGTCTTGACCTCTTTGATCTTCCTGCCTCTCTGTTCTTGGATTCCAGGGATTCAGCTCAGTGTTTAGATGTAGGTGCTTGCTTCTGCGTCCATCAGCTACTGGATGAGGGCTCTAGGATGGCATATCAGGTAGTCATGAATCTCATTATCAGGGAAGGACTTTTAAGGTAACCTCTCCACTATTGCTTAGACTGTTAGTTGTAGATCCCTGGACATTTACCTAGTGCCAGATTTCTCTTTAAACCTATAATGGCTTGTGGTATCTTTTTTCTTGCTTTCCTCTATTCTGTCCCCAACTATATTCCTGATCTCTCATGTTGTCCTCTCCCAAACTCTTTTCTCCTACTCTTTCTCGTAACTCTCTCTTCCCCCACCACCATGTTCCTAATTTGCTCAGACTATCTTTTTCCCTTTTTGGGGGATCATGTATGTCTCCCTTAGAGTCCTCTTTGTTTCCTATCCTGTTGGCATGGATTGTAAGCTAGTATTCCTTTGCTCTATGTCTAAAAAATCCATAAATGAGTGAGTATACACCACTTTTGTCTTTTTGTGACTGGGTTACATCATTCAGGATGGTTTCTTTGAGTTCCATCCATTTGCCTTCGAATTTCAAGATTCCATTGTTATTTCATTCCTTTGAGTAGTACTCCATTGTGTAAATGTACCACATTTTCTTTATCCATTTTTCAGTTGAGGGGCATCTAAGTTGTTTCCAGGTTCTGGCTGTTACAAAAAAACGCTGCTATGAACATAGTTGAACAGATGTCCTTGTTGCTTGATATTGTGGTAGACTGATACCCATTTTCTTGAGGTACCACCATACTGATTTCCAAAGTGGCTGTATGAGATAACACTCCCACCAGCGGTGGAAGTATGTAAGTAGCATGGTTTTTCTTCCTGCTCGGTCTTGTCCCGCTGCAGCGCCAGCCCCATATAACACACTGAGGCTCTGTATTTGATATAATTCTGTTGGCCCTTGACTTGTTTCTTATCAGCTAGCTCTGTCTTAAATATTAACCCATTTCTATGTATTTCCACGTGGTCTTACAGAGAGTGGAGGAATGGTGGTTCTGTTCTCCCCAGACTCTCCATGTTGACCCCTCCTTCCTACTTCCTCTTTCCTCTTTGTCTCCTAGTCCCTCCTATCTTTCTTTCCTATTGGCCCACAGTGCTTTATTCATTAACCAGTATGAGAAACATATAAAGAATGACATCTCCCATCATATCCTCTTTTCTGTCTAAAATAAAAAGAAGGGTTTTAACCTTAACATATCAAAATATATATCACAACAGTTATCAAATAAGAAACACAGTTAACAATATTTAGTCCATTAATATTTAGCAAGATTTTAGAAAATATTCCATCATCTATCCTATCTTTGTATATCTAAATTCCTATATGTAACTTATCTTTAATCCTAACTATGGAAAACTATAACCATAACTATCTGTCTTCAACTCCTTCAAAGACCACAGAAGGATAGTATATAAACTCTAGAAATGACAAAGACATCTTGCTTTGTCAGTCACCTGAAGTTCTTCTGTAATCTTCCATCTTCATCCCATAGGCCATAGTGTGTCTAGCAATCTCTTCAGCAAAGCAGGAAACTTTAAACTGTCTTCTTGTATTGGCTGTTTGTCAGTCTTTTTTCTCTGTGTCCTGCAGACTGTCTGGCAGACTCTTCCATGAAGCAGGAACTCTATAACAATGTCCATCCTGAATCAAAAGTCACTTTTCTGTGTCCTGCATGTCCAGTTTATACAACATAAAGTATCTTCTCCAAATGGCTACTCTTGTCATATTGGAAATAAACTCCTTAACGAGTTTCTTCAATGTCCATCTTCCTTTCTGATGCAGGTGGTGTTGCCAGGATCATTTAAGTCTCACTGTCAAGAAAAACCCTAAACCATTTTAAATGCCATATTCTGTAGGTCTTTGAAAGGTTTGAAGAATGCCTATTTATCTCAAATACATGTCTGTATATCTAGAAATCTTAACTAACTTAACTATAAGATTTGACTATCATAGGTACTATCTATAATCTGTATTGAATTATACATTACATTTCTAAATGAGCTATATAAACACAATACCTAAACAAGAGGAGAAATATACATTCACAAAATTGACCTTAAATTGTATCAATAAATGAAAATCCATTCCAAAACAAAGTATACATATCTATACCATAATTCCTTTTTTACCTTTAAAAAGAGATTGGTTGTGGTCATTAATCATTTATAACCAACACTATTTACATGAAAACAAACATTTATAAACAATATTTGTGAATTTAGGTGTCATTCTTTCCAAACTACTTCCTGCTGGTAAAGGGTGCTATCATGGGAGGAATCCTAAGAAGACGCAGAAATCTTGGCCATAGTCTGCAAGGCTGCTTTGTTCAGCTGTTTTGAACGTAGGATCCCTGGTACTCTGTTTAAGGTGTTCTGGCTTGCTCAAACCACACTAGTCTGGAAGGAATCTACAGCTTTTTATTTTCTGTGGAAACAAAAATAGAAATCCTTTCCCCCAGTAACTTGTCCTTAGACTTAAATTTTTGAATCAAAGCATTTTTAAAATATATAAATTGAATTAATCCAGCAGCATTTGTTTTAACAGTTATTTCCTCAGCAGTCAAACAATACAAAAACAATATAATGCTGTACAGTATGCAGATTCTCTCCATCTTTATGTGGCCTTTTTTATTATTCTGTTTCTTTTCTATTTTTTGAGACAGGGTTTCTCCATGTAACTCTTATCTCTCCTGGAATTTACTCTGCATACCAGGTTTACTTTGCAAATCACAGAGATCTGCTTGCCTCTGTCTCCCGAGTGCTGGGATTAAAGGCATGTGCCACAACACCCAGTTCCTCTTTGTCTTTTTAAAACCATTTTTTTCCATGTCTACGTATATTTTAAAACACACTGTAAACCTTTAGAGGTTTTTCTTATTATGAATCTGTCTTTACTGTAAATCTTTATCTTTGTCTGGCCACAAGTATTTATCTATTAAACAACAACATTGCTGAAATGAAAGTCATAGTTGTTCCTGCTGCATTTTATCAAAGATGGTGGTGGCTATTTTACCGCCAGCATTGAGAGCTGTGGTTACTGCCTTGGTCTGCACTGCAATCCAGTCCCATTCTGCCGGCTTGGAGATGTGGTCCCTGCCATTGCTAGCTCTCATATACACCAATGAATTGTTAGCAGAGTTTCTTAAAGCCCATTGTGGGATGGAGCCATGGGCGGAAGTGACCTGTGGAAGGAGGTCAGAGAGAGCCAGGAAAAGCTTTTGCTGGCAGGACTTGGACAGGAGAGCATCGGGTGGAATTTCCTGGTATTCATCTGTCTAGGTTGTAAGTTATTTCCCCCTGAATAAACATCTATTTGGCCTATTTGTTTATCCTGATCCTTATTTAACTGCGATAGAACTGTGTTCTTTCTCCACATCATGTCCAGCATAAACTGTCTTTGGTGTTTTTGATTTTAGCCATTCTGACATGAGAATGATGGTATCTGAGTCGTTTTGATTTGCATTTCCCTGATGTTGAGTACTTTCTTAAGTGTCCTCCATGCATTTTAGATTCCTCTATTGAGAATTCTTTATTTAGTTTTGAACCCCAATTTTCGACTGGATTATTTGTTGTTTTAGGAACTAGCTTGTTGAGTTCCTTGTATGTTTTGGAAATCAGCCCTCTGAATATCTTTTCCCATTCAGAAATGAAAGTAATAACTTTTTAAATATCATAGCAGTATTTAATAAACCAATGACATATATATATATATATATATATGAGTTTGTTATAACACAAATTCTCTAACAACACCATGAAAATAATATATGCATCAGGCTTTCCCAAAATCATGTGATTATAGATAAGTATGGCTCAAATCTGGCTATACATTTTGATATGTACAAATGTGTAGGCTCTGGTGTAGGCTCTGGTATATTTTCTTTCCAGAAGAAATTATTTCCAGTTTGTTTATATAGTTAACTCTCAACAATTTTGTAACAATATTTATTTAATAAATATGTTCTTTGACTATATATGCAATAAGCTGATTACATACAGTCCCTGACCTCTCATTTCCCTCACATTCTTATTACCCCCTCCCCAAGTCACAAAAAACATATACAAGTACCTTTCTCCATTTATGTATTGTGTTTTGCTTTGTGATCTATTACAATGACCCAAAGCCATCCTTGTGTCCATTGATTACAACTGTCCCTCAAGCACTACGATCTCATCAGTGGATCTCAACTGAATAAAATTCCTGGAACTGTTCCAGAATCATCAGTAGCTTATAGTTCATAGAGGATATGTAGCTGTACATAGGTAGCCTCTGATTTTTTGATTGATTGTTGAATATTATCTTGTATGTCACACATGGTATGCAGTTTTGGAATCATTACAGGCTGTGCCATGCCTACAAGATAATATTTCACAGTTCTTGCATTCTTTCTGACCTCTTCTTCGATTTCCCAGAATTATTTTATAAGTGATTTTAAACCTATAGACCTCTTGTTCTCACCTGCACACAGTCATATAATTACAAAAAAACCTCCTCTTTTCTAAACTATGTAATTAAATTTTAAAAGACCTGTTTCCTGCATTGCTTCAAACAATATAAATTAATTTTAATAATTTGAGAAATTTAGTGAAATTACTTGTATGCAATGCAAAGTCAAGAAGCACTATGGAAACCAGTGAGATAGCTCAGCAGATAAAGGAGCTTCTAGCCAAACCAGAGGACCCAAGTTAAATCCCCAAAACCCACATGCTAGAAGAAGGGTTACACTCCCATAAGCTTTGATCTAACATTTGCAAGTGTTCCCACCCATGCACACATAAAATAATTAAATAAATAAATGTTGACCAAAAAATAATCACAATGAAAGCTTTAAAATATATATTTCTTTGTATCCCAATAAAAGCATTATATAAATAAACATGAACTGTAGCCACAATTGTGCTTTAAGGGATCATACACATATGAAGACATAACTACAAAATAACAGAAAAATACCTACCACTATTCACCCTATAAGGGATTACTATGCATACTAACAAAAGAACTAAATAAAATTAAACACTAAAGGCAAAAATGTAATGCAGTTTAAATAAGTGGGTAAATGAACCAAATAGACATTTTTCAATGAAGAAATACAGATGGCTAATATACATGAAAAAATGAAATATTTAGCCATCAAACAACGACATTTTTTAACATTATCACTGTTAGTTATGTTTAGGAAAGTATATGTGTGTGAGCCATGTCCATGGAGGTCAGAAGAGGACATCAATTCCTTGGAACTGAAGATACCATTCACTTAAGAAACAGGGCCCAGAGACCCTGAGCTGGACCTGGCCTGAGTGCTTCTTCCTTAAGGATTGGCTTTTATGATAGGAGAAATACCTACTACTGCATGGTACATGAAATTACACTAATGCACTGTTTGAAAGTGGTGATACCTATGGTCAAATTAGTAACCGTAGTGCAGGTGAGTAAATGACATACAGAGCTGTCATTAAAAAATGAAAATTTGATGTAGGAGAATTAATATTAGAAAAGAGAAAGGAACCCAGGAGAACAGAAAAGGAGGAATGTGAAAGGGGATAGAGGGAAATTTTGATAAACGTACACCAAATGAATAGGTTAAAATATAACATAAAACTTATTACTTGTTCAATTTAAATTCATGAATAAAATTTTAGATTCTCAAATAGGAGTTAAACAGCAAATAAATTTACTTCAGATAATGTCACCCTTTCAACCATTGTAAAAATATTAATTAGATCTATATAAAATACTAATTACGGATGAGTTACTATCATATAGAAGCAAATAATATAAAATATGAAACAAAGTTTGAATGACTTTGAAAGTGTTTATGAATGTTAAGAAGGTTATTAATTAAATTATGCTTAGTGACACTAGTTAAAAGGATGAGAAGAAATTAAATAGTATTTTTATTTTTTTCCTCCTTTTTATTTTTATTTTACATATTCATCTCAGCTCCCTCTTCCTCCCTCTCTCTTACCCTCCCTCCCTCCCTCTTTCCTTATCTAACACCCTCCCATCCCCTCGACCACCCTCCTATTCCATCCCCCACCCAATCCACGTACCATGATACCTTCCAGGAGGGGTCATCTAAATCTGTCAAATCATTTGGAGTAGGGGCTAGGACTTCTCTCCTATCTCTAGGTTAAGGGAGTATCCCTCTATGGAGGATGTGCCCCAAAAGTCCTTTTGTGCACCAGGGATACATCCTGGTTCCACTGTCAGATTGGAACTCCCTAGGCCTTACTAGATGAGACCCATATTCATGGGATCTGAGTCAGTCCCATGCTAGATTACCAGCTATCAATCTGTGGGCCCATTAGTTCCTCCTTGTTCAGGTCAGCTGTCTCTATGTGCTTCTGTAGCCTAATATTTTCCTCCCTCTCTGCATCTGGATTCTATTTCAGCTCAGTGTTTAATTGTAGATATTTGCTTCTGTTTCCATCAGCTACTGGATGAGGGTACCATGATAGTGGACAAGTTGGTCATTGATCTCATTATCAGGGAAGGGCATTAATGGTAGCCTTTCCACTGTTGCTCAAATTGTTAGTTGGAGTCAGTCTCATAGATCTCTGGACATTTCTGTAGAGTCAGATTTGTCTTCAAACCGTAATGGCTCCCTCTTTTATGGCCTCTCTCTCTCTTATGGTCTCTCTCTCCTCTTCTCTTGTCTATTCCTCCCTGACTCAATATTCCTAGTCCCATATGCTTTCTTCTCCTCCTCTTCTATTTCCCCTAGTTCCCTCTCCACTCACTGCCTACGCCTACTCCCAATATGCTCAGGAGATCTTGACCTTTCCCCCTTTGTGAGGGACCTTATATGAATCTCTTAGAATCCTCCTTGTATCCTAGTTTCTCTGGCGGTGTGAATTGTAGGCTGGTGACCCTTTACTGTAGGTCTAAAATCCATATTTGAGTAAGTACATACTTCTTTTTGTGACTGGGTTACCTCATTCAGAATGGTTTTTTCAAGTTCCATCCACTTGTCTGTGAATTTCAAGATTCCATTGTTTTTTTCTGTAGGGTAGTATTCTATTGTGTAAATGTGCCATACCTTCTTTATCCATTCTTCAGTTGAGAGGCATCTAAGTTGCTTCTAGGTTCTTGCTATTCCATGATGCTACAAACATAATTGAACACATATCTTTATTGCATGGATGTGGATCATTTGGGTATATGCCTAAGAGGGGGATTGCTGGGTCCTGTGGTAGACTTATTCCCATTTTCCAGAGGAACCGCCAAACTGATCTCCAAAATGGCTGTACAAGTTTGCACTCCCACCAGAAGTGGAGGAGTGAAATAATATTCTTATAAAAAAGAAAATGTATAAAGCTCTTGACACAACTATAGGAGTATAACTCCTTTTTCTTTGAAAAATATATAAATTACGTTCATTTACTATAGTGTATGCATACAAATGCTAACATTTCTAAATTATTTCTACTGATTTTGCTTAAAATTTTTGAGATAATTATATATTCACATACATCTACTTCTTTTTTTCTTTTGTTTTTTCTTGAAACATTCTTGACTATTTCAAGAACATTTTTCAATATTATTAAAATAATATTTTTCTGTGTAACCATCACTGTCCTGAAACTGACTCTGTAAACCAGGCTGGCATCAAACTCACAGAGATCCACCTTCCTTTGTCTCCTCAGTGATGATACTAAAGTTATGTGCTACCACTACCCAGCTTCATCGTTACTATTTTTTAAATTTCATTTTACATTCTGACCAAATTTCTCCCTCCTACCTCTCTTCCTACCTCCCTTGCCTCAACCCAAAGCCCACCCCTTTTACTCTTCCCAACAGGTTAGGCTTCCCATGGGGCATCAAGCCCCTCCCCCTTGTGTTAAGGCTGAGCATGGCATCCCCTCTTAGGGAATGGACTCCAACAATCTAGGTCATGCACCACAGATAGATCCTGGTCCTACTGCCAGGGACCCCTCAGATAGCCCATGTTTCACAACTACCTCCCACATATGAGGGCCTCATTCAGTCTCATGGAGACTCCAAAGCTATCAGTCTAGAGTTCATGAGATTCCATGAGGTTGGTTCAGCTGTCTCTGTAGATTTCCCTATCATTATCATGACCTTCCTTTCTCTCATGTTCCTTTCTCCCTTTCTTTTGCTGGATTCAAGGAGTTCAAACTGGTGCTTTGCTGTGGATCTCTGCACCTGGTTGTATCAATAACTGGATGAAGGCTCAAAGTTAGACACTTCATCAGAGTAAATGGTAGGGAAAAATCTTTCAAAAAAAGACCAAAGAAGCAAGCTGATGTAGCTATACTAATAGCTATCAAATTAGGCTTCAAAATAAAGAATGTCAAAAGAAATGTAGAAGATCATTTCATATTCGTCACAGGAAAAATCCATCTAGATGAAGTCTTAATCATGAACATTTATGCCTTGCACACAGGAGCACCCATATTTGTAAAAGAAGTATTACTAAAGCTTAAAACATATATCAAATATTACATACTAATAGAGGGATATTTCAACACCCCACTATCACCAATGAACAGGTCTTTCAGACAAAAGATAAATAGAGAGATAAGAGAACTGACAGAAGTTACGACTCAAATGGGCCTAACAAGCATTTATAGAACATTCTACCCAAACATAAAAGAATATATTTTCTTCATACCACCTCTTGGAACCTTCTCTAAAATCATCAGATCAACACAGTTAGAGTTAGAATTCAACAACAAGGCAAATTCCAGAAAGCCTACAAACTTATGGACACTGAATAATGCTCAACTTAATCACCCTGAGTCAAGAAAGAAAGAAAGAAATTAATAATTTCCTATATTTCAATGAAAATGAACATTCAGCATACCAAAACTTATGGAACAGTATGAAAACAGTACTAAGAGGAAAGTACATAGCACCCAATGCCTATATAAAGAAGTTGGAGAAATATCACAGGAGAAAATTAAACATAACACAAGAAAGCCCTAGAACAAAAAGAAGCAAACTCGCCCAAAAGGAGTAGTTACCAAGAAATAATCAAATTGAGGGTAGAAATCAATACTATAGAAACAAAGAGAATGATAGGAAGAATGAATGAAACAAAGAGTTGGTTCTTTAAGAAAATCAACAAGATAAGACAATCCCTTATCCAAAATAACCAAAACGCAGAGAGAGAATATTCAAGTTAATAAAATCAGAAACAAAAAGGGAAAATAACAACACAGATTTAGAAAATCCAGAGAATCATCAAGTTATACCTCAAAAACATACAGCACCACAAAATTGGAAAAATTAAAAGACATGGACAATTTTCTAGATAGGTACCATATACCAAAATTAAATGAAGACAAACTATTTAAATATACTTATAAATCCTAAGGAAATGGAAGTAGTCATTAAAAGTCTCCCAGTGCAAAAAAAAAAAAAAAAAATCCCAAGACAAAATGGTATCAGTGCAGAATTTCAAAGAGTGAATACCAATACTTGTAATTTTGTCAATTTTGATGTTTTGATATAAATTTTGATATAATTAAATAATTCTTCATTTCTTCCTTTTCTTCCCTATATATCCTCTCATATTCCTCTGCACTCTCCTTCAAATTCATGACATTATTTTATTAATTGTTATTAATTGTTATTGCACATATATGTGTTGTTCAGTCCATACAGTGTTACTTGAATGTGTGTTTTCAGTGTTAACCATTTGTTCTTCCCTGACGAAGAATGTCTCTCCTACCATTAGCTCTCCTTAGTTGCCTACAGTTCTTTTTGTGGCTTTGAGGCCTCATGGACTTTTCCCTACCTGTACTTTTGCATGTTCATTAGTATCATCCTGGTTTAACTCACATTTTAGAAACCATTTTGGTGAAATTTTGTGGGTGCCATGGGATCAGGGAGTATTCTGTGAGGATGAATCTTCTAGTAATAGCAGAAGTCTCATCTATTCTTGCATATTGTATTGCTATGAAAAAATGACAGGTTAAAAATTTGACACTGTAAAAAGTGAAAGATTTTATATAATCTGAAACCATATCATGGTTTAATAAGGATCTGGATAAACAATTAGTCTGAAAAGATGTTTATTCAGGGAGAAATAACTCACAACATATATACGTGAACACCAGCAGGTTCCTGCTTCCAAGAATAAGTCCTGAACCCCTCCTGTCCCCTTGCAGCTTTCAAGAGAGTATTTCCCACTTCTCCTCCGACCTAGTTCCCCAGGTCACTTTCACATGGTCAGTGTCACAGAAGGAGACAAAGTGAATATCCCACTACAAAACCACACTGAGATAGTTAATTAATAAAGGGGATCTCCTCAAAATGAGAAGATTCAGTAAGGCAAAGGACACAGTCGACAATACCAAACAGCAGCCCCCATACTGGGAAAAGATCTTCACCAATCCCAAATCTGACAGAGGGCTGATCTCCAAAATATACAAAGAACTCAAGAAACTAGTCACTAAAACACCAAATAGTCCTATTAAAAGGTGGGGTACAGAACTGAAGAGATAATTCTCAATAGAGGAATCCAAAATGGCTGGAAGGCACTTAAGGAAGTGTTCAACATTCTTAGCCATCAAAGAAATTCAAATCAATCAACTCTGAGATACCATCTTACTACTATAAGAATGGCTAAAATTAGAAACACCAATGACAACTTATGCTGGAAAGGATGTGGAGACAGGGGTACACTCCTCCCACTGCTGGTGGGGGTGCAAACTTGTAAAGCCATTTTGGAGATCAGTATGGCAGCTCCTTAGGAAAATAGGAATCAGTCTACCATAGAAGAGGCAATTCCACTATTACGTATATATCCAAATGATCCCTATCCATTCAACAAAGACTTCATAGCAGGATTATTTGTAATAGCCAGAACATGGAAGCAACCTAGATGCCCCTCAACTGAGGAATGGATAAAGAAGATGCGGGACATTTACACAATGAAATAAATTCTACTCCGCGGGGGGAAAAAAAAGAAAAACAATGAATTTTGAAATTCACAGGCAAATGGATGGATCTTGAAGAAACCATCCTGAGTGAGGTAACCCAGTCACAAAAGAAGAACATATGTACTCACTCATATGTATATTTTAGACATAGACCAAAGAATCAGCAACCTATAATTCACACTAAAAAGAAACAAGGATACAAAGAAAAACCTAAGAGATTCATACAAGGTCCCTCACGGAAGGGGCAAAGAACAAGAACTCCTGAGCATATTGGGAGTGGGGGTGGCAGTGAGTAGAGAGAGTTAGGAGAAACAGAAGGGGAGAAGAGGAGGACATGTGGGACTAGGAAGATTGAGTCGATGGACAAATAGACAAGAGAAAAAAAAAGAGAGATACCATAATAATAGAGGGAGTCATTATAGGTTTGAAGAGAAAACTGACTCTAGAGAAATGTCCAGAGACCTACAAGGATGACCCCAACTAACAATTTGAGCAACAGTGGAAAGGCTTCCTTAAATGCCTTTCCCTGATAATGTGATTAATAACTAACTTATATGCCATCATACAGCCCTCACCTAGTAGCTGATATAAACAGAAGCAGACACCCACAACTAAACACTGAGCTTAACTCCTGGAATCCAGTTGCAGAAAGTGAGGAGTGATAACAGAAACCCACAAAGACAGCTGACCTGAATAGGGGGGAGTTCGTGTACCTAGACTGATAGCTGGTAAGGGAAACAAGCATTGGATCAACTCAGACCCCCTGAATGTGGGTCACTGGGCAGTCTAAGGGACCTTTGACAGTGGAACCAGAATGTATCCCTGGTGCACGAAAGAACTGTGGGGGCATATTCCCCATGGAGGGATACCCCCTTAGCCTAGAGGCAAGAGGGAGGGCCTAGTCACTACTCCAAATGACTTGACAGATTTTGATGACCCTCTTGTAAAGCATCACACTCCCTGTGCAGTGGGTGGGATGGGATGGGAAGGGGTAGGGGGCATGGGAAGGAGAGGGAATTGGGATCAATATATAAAATAAGAAAAAAATACATACATACATACATACATACATACATATATATGTATATATATTAGATAAAATATTAAGAGTATATTATATTACTTTCCTATTTATTTCTATATATTTCTTAAAAATTGGTGTTAACATAGTTTGATAGATATCAAACAGGTATTGTCAATGATTTTAATAATTTACTGTATGTCCCAACATTAAGAAAATTTTACAGCCACATAATGAATCCTCATCAAATAGAACAGTCAGTTCGCCAACAATTTCTTCTGCATCTGGTAATAGCTGACACTTGGGGAAACAATATTAATAGAAGTCATAGTTCCTATAGAAAACTAATAATGATGTGGATATTGAACATTATTCCCAGAAGTATTATTTGGTTGATAAGTACATGTGTGTCTTTAGTTGTAGTGATGAGTGGTGAATTAGAAAACAAGTAACTTTCCCTGTTTTCTCATCCCCTGAAGATGCTGAGGGCAAGATCTATGCCTGCTTGGGTAGGTAGAGTATCTTTCGCTAATCTTTCTAGAGTCAGGTTGTATCACTCTCATTTTATTCTGTGTGTTTTTTGTAATAATCTACTTACTTGTGTCTTTATGTTTCAAAATAGCTGACACCTCTCAAGTTCAGTTGAAACAGAGTTAGGAGAAAGAGAAGGGGAGGAGTAGAGAACATGTGGACAAGCAAGATTGGGGGATGAATAGACAAGAGCAAAACAAGAGATACCATAATAGAGGAAGCAATTATAGGCTTGAAGACAAAACTGACTCTAGAGAAATGTCCACAGACCTACAAAAATGACCCCAACTAATAATCTGAGCAACAATGGAAAGGCTACCTTGAATGCCTTTCCCTGATATTGAGATTGATAACTAATTTACATGCCATCATAGAGCCCTCATCTAGTAGCTGATGAAACTGAGTTGAAAGGAATTCTTCAAAGCAGTAATATTTTAAAGCAATATGTGTAGTATTTTGACTCTTCTTTCTTGTCTCTAATGAATAAGATCATATAAATAAAAAATCTGTATCTTGACTATCTCATAACAATTCAATTATTCTTTCCAATCTAAAAAGCAATAGTATATAATATATAACATATAATATATATGATATATTACATATATTGTCAATTTTATGATGGATAAAACTTATTCGTAATCATGCTATAATATTATTACATTAGTTATTGGCAGTTCCATAATATATATTGCTCCTTTCTATATACTAACTTCGATACATTTTGTTTTAACTTGAAAAATGTGCTATAAGGTAGAACAAAGCACACTGTGAAGAGTACACTGAAATAGTTATTTAATTCCATTTTCAGGAGGTGTCAAGGTAACTTAGTTAGCAAAGACACTTTTCACAAATTATGTTTATGGACTTGTATATGATTTGAAATGTATTTTGAAAAGTAACTAATTTGCAGCCATTTCTTTATATTTTTTTCTAAAATCATCATTGCTTAAAGTTTGTGACACATTCTAAACCATTGCATAATAGTATTCTCTTTTCTGTACTAAAACTCATTAGTTATTTCTTCAAATTTCATACTGTCCATGTTGTGTTAGTCCATCATATGTACCCACTACTCAAAAATTTTGCAGTTACTCCATGTATTAGTTCTTTTGGAAATTATAGTCTCATAAGTCTGAACTTGTTTTATTTTGTTATTATAGTTTAAGCTCTGACTTTATACAGAGTTTCAAATATATGAGAAAAATATTTTAATACAATGCATAGACTATGCTTTTTATGGCAATTTCTATATAAAGAGACTAATGCTGACTTCTTATAGTTGCTTTTATATAAAGAGACTAATACTGACTTCTTATAGTTGCTTAAATACTCTTGCACATAATATTCATTCTTTGTCTTAATTTTTGAGGCAGTTGTGTTATTTGGTAAACTGAATGCTGAAATTTTGGTCTTGTCTTTAACATAACATCCTCTGTATTAGATTCTCATTTATTTCATAATGTACTGTTGATCTATAGCTCTAACAATTTTTCTTTACTTTTTAGTTTTACTATTTCACTTATAACAAAAGTTAAAAAATTTAAAATTCCACTCAAATATTGTTGAATAAATTATTTCTAAATGCTTCTTTTCATAGTTATTACAAATCTATAAATCAGTTTGAAAAATTAGTAACTCATATGTTATATTCATTTCTTATAATCATTTTACAAAAATCCTCTGTTATATGAAGTTTGACTGAAGTTTTATACAAAGTTTTCTATGCTGAAGAACTTCAAAAAGCTTCTTAATAAATACACCCATTAATTCAGTTTGGAAATTCCATTGACAGCCTGATTTTTAGATAGACATACTGTAGAATGACTTAAGCATAAGGAAGAAAGGAGACAGCTGTATCATTCCTTCTGGTCAAGATAAAGAAATTTGAGATCCAGAAGCAAAATTTGGCAATGGGAATCTAGAGAAAAGAGTTGATTTAAAAATTATCTGGAAGTAAGTATAGGAAAGGCATAGCAAATAGTTCAGAATTCTTTATCTGGTGTGAAGGGAAGGTTGTTTCATTTAAAATTCACATCTCATATTCTGAGGAAATAAAATGTCTTATAATAACAAATGAAAAAGCACATAACAAACAGTTGGCCGAAAACCAATTGTAGAAATGTAAAGAAATTATGATTAATATGATTATTACATAAGGTAGTCAGAGTTTTAGATGTTTTCTATAAAACACTCTGAAGAAAGGAAAATATGGTAAAATGAATAAAATTGATGATGACCTTAGAAAGAAGAATTGAAGAGAACAAACAAGCTAGTGCAAAGAATTCCAGCATGATTTTTCATTTGTTTACTTTCTTTGAATATTGACACAAGGTCTTCTATATCTGTGGTGGCCTATAGCTCACTGTCTATCCCTAAGTGAACTTTATTTTTGAACCTCTGCTCTTGCCTACTCTCAAATATTATCACCCAGCTTCTAGATTTAAAATAAAAATACTAAACAGAAAAAAGTAATAATGTTAAAAAGCCATTATGTCAGTAGCTTAAGGAGAATAAAAACTGAATAAAATTTAATCAATTAGTTATATACCAGAAGAAGATCCCAGCATATAATTAAGGGGTCTGCCCTTGAAGAACACAGAGTGATAATTAGAAGCATGGTTTACCATATCCTTTAGGTATGGATGCAAGTCCAAACTCTGGTACTTCATCCCACTAAAAGTCAGTGTCTCTGTGTATAAAATGTATCTAATGAAACAGAACTTGGAATTGTGTGATGTTTAAGTGAGATACTGTGTTAAGTATAGAGCCTTTTCCAGAATAATCATTTAAAACAACTTTGCATAAACATTACCATTAATTATAGCATTGTACTTTCATGTGCATATTCTATTATTGTAGGAAATAATGTATGTCTAAATTACTTCAAGCCTGTATTATTCTGAGTAATTATTTAAATGCTGTGAATGACTTCAATCTGTCTATCTGTCCTCCATAGTAACTTGTGCAAACAAAAACAAAACATTTGACAAGTACACCAAGCAAAATGCTCAGTTAGTCAAGAAACCATTGAAGTTTACAACAGAGTAGGAAATGCAGCTAGGAACAATATGCAAATCATTGCTAAAACAATGTGAAAAGAACAGAAATATTGTCACATGAATGGGGAAGACTCACAGGAGAAGAGACATGGGAAACATAAAGACAATGTTGAGAGTCAAAGCAAAACAAAACAAAGCAAAAATACTAGGTTCTCAAAGTAATAAAAGGTTTTTTAATATGTTAGCAACTTCCTAGAGTTTAATAATTTTCCATAATTAAAGGAAGTCAAGTTCTACCCCAGGAGACTGTGATTCTCTATTCTTGCACATTGCAACTAAAGAAATAAGTTGCATTATACTGCTAGTTTCCATCTTTTGTGGGTGATCTTCCAATCTCTTTATGTGTCTTCCTGATCATTATATTTCTCTTCCTGGATGTTACTAATCGTTTCCAACTCTAATAAATACAGTCAAAAGAAAAAGGAATTCTAATGAATGGGCAGACACATTACTACCACTGATGATAACTTAGTCATTTTTCTATCAACAGGTGCCTTGAAATCTCCTCTGTTCAAGTCGATGGATCAAATAAACAACACTGTGGTTTTTGAGTTTGTAATGCTGGGACTCTCCAGTTCCTGGAAAACTACAATTTTTCTCATATCCATTTTTTCTTTGCTCTATTTAAGCATCATCTTGGGAAATATTTTCATTGTCATTTTAGTAATTACTGATTCCCATTTGAGGTCTCCTATGTACTTTTTTCTGGCCAATCTGTCCCTTATTGATGTTGGACTTTCCTCTACCACCGTTCCCAAGATGATCTCAGACCTTCTGAAAGAACGCAAAGTCATTTCTTTCCACAGTTGCATGACTCAAATGTGTTCTATCCACATTATAGGAGGAGTGGAGATGGTGCTGCTCATAGCCATGGCATTTGACAGGTACACAGCCATCTGTAAGCCTCTGCACTACTTAAGCATCATGAGCCCTAAAATATGCATTTCATTTGTAATTGCTGGCTGGGTCACTGGTGTGATCCATGCCCTGTCCCAGTTCTCTTTTGTTATAAACCTGCCTTTTTGTGGTCCTAACAAAGTAGACAGCTTTTATTGTGACTTCCCGCGGATCATACAACTTACATGCGCTGACAGAGACAAGTTTGAACTTGTCGTTGCTGCCAACAGTGGCTTCATGAGCATGGGGACATTCTTCCTGCTTCTCCTCTCCTATGTCTTCATTTTGGTGACAGTGTGGAAAAGGGCTTCAGGGGACTTATCGAAGGCACTGGTCACTCTGTCAGCACACATCACTGTGGTTGTTCTTTTTTTCACTCCATGCATGTTTCTCTATGTGTGGCCTTTCCCCACATCATCAATTGACAAATACCTGTTTATTGTTGATTTTGCTGTCACCCCTGCCCTGAATCCTGTCATCTATACATTAAGAAACAAAGATATGAAAGAAGCCATTAAAAAGCTGAGCAAGCAGAGATGTTATATCAGAATTTTCTGACTAGATCTCTCATTAGAGTCTGTTTATGAATAGAGAAATCTGCATTTTTCTGCTTATTGGATATATTCAATTAACATGAACACAAGACAGACTCAACATTAAATCTACCTCACTGAACAAAAACATATGTTACTTTGGCAGATTTACTAACAGATTTTACAACTGTAGGAAACAGGAATATATCACAATGTAAAATATTATAAAAGGCATGCTCCCATTCAGGAATACTTTATACCCAGGATCATAGTAATTTTTACATAAGAAATAACATGATAACATTCCTTCTGTTTTTCAGGTGCTCCAAAAAAATTCACTATTTGTTTATTTTGGCAAACGTCACATCCAATGGTTAGATACACAGAAGCTGTAGCTCTATTTTCTTAGCTCAAGCTCCCCCAAAGAAACCTTAAGATGCAATCTGATTTCACATGATCTATTTGGAAATTGATTTTTAGAGACATCAATAAGAGAATGTAGATGAGAATAAAGAAGTGAAATACTATTGTGGTAATACATATAACTTGGTTTCAGGAACAAAGAAGTAATGAATATGGAAGACTACTCACTATTATATGATGTGAGTCTGTGTGTGTGTGTGTGTGTGTGTGTGTGTGTGTGTGTAATCAAGTAGATATAGGTATCTATTGATAGCTATATAGTTATCAAATAGGCAAATACACATACATTATTGAATTTCTGTTTACAATAACCAAGAAACAGATACAGCCCAAATATCCATAAACTGATGAATGGATATATAAAATGTAATCATATGCAAAATGAAATAAATACTAAAAGTAATGACAACCTCTCATTTGTGCTAAAATATCAAAAATCATGAGACCATGTGTAGAATAGTCAACCATGGGGAAACAAGTTTCACATGATTATACTCACATGTAAAACATTTCAAAGTTGATCTCAAAGAAATTGAAGGCAAAATGGTGGTTAACAGCTGCTGAGGTAAAGTTATATAGCAAGTTATATTTGAACAGAATAATGTTCCACTTTGCTGTTTTACATTGGAGCTCTACAGAAAAGGGATATGTACTTTCCATTTATATATATATATATATATATATATATACATATATATACATGTATATATGTATATATATGTATATATATATATATATATATATATATCTGGTCAGAATAAAAAGAAATATTTAAAATGACTTCTCCATATTCATACCGCATCCAATCAAACCATTCAATATACTGCTGTACTAATTTTCCTATTTATTTGTCAAAATATTGAATGTATTTCACTGCAGATTCTTTTAGAAATTGTATTTTGTATTATTTTCCCTGTTATTAAACATATATTCTTTTATCATACAATAAAATGTGAACACAATTTTTTCTTCTTCTACTGCTCTCAGTCCTCCCCACCTCCTCACCCATATACATTTATGCTCTTTTGGTCTTTCCTTAGGAATAAAACAAGCTTCTAAAAGTTAACAATGAAACATTATAAAATATATCAAAATTGGACAATACACGCCAATACAAAAATAAAATAGTCCCCATAGCAGGCCCAAGAATCAGAAACCAAATCATTCACAAATTCAGGAATCCCATAAAAGTAATAATCTGGAAGCTATCATAAATATGCAAAGGACCTGGTGCAGACATATGTAGGCCTGTGATTGTTGCTTCGGTCTCTGTGAGTTCATATGAGCTTTGCTCAGTAGATTTAACAGGCCTTGGTCTCCTGGTGTCCCTCATCCCCTTTGTCTCCTTGCTCCTACTTCCTCTTCCACTGGGTTCTGGAACCACTGAGGAGTGGGTATTTGAGAGAGATAATCGCCTTTAGAGATGTATGTTCCAGTGCATAAAGTCTGGCATTTGTCTTTGCACGTGTTTCCATCTGTGCAGGAGGAGGCATCTCTGATGATAGCTGAATAAGGAACCAATTTAGGAGTATAATAGAGTACCATTAGGAGTCATTTTATTGTTACTTTCCACAGAACTAGGTTTCTACACTGCCCCTCAAATGCCCTTCTTGTATTGTGTTTGCAAGTATTTTATTGTGGATGTTGTATTTATTTTCATTCTGGAAGTTGGTCCGTAATTTTTTTCTTTGTTGGTTCTTTGTACAGTTTGAATATCAGGGTAACTCTTACCTAATAGAATAAATGGGGCAATGTTCCTTCTGTTTCAATTTTGTGGAGTAATAAGAGGAGTAATGTCTATAACACTTCTTTGAAAGTCTGGTATAATTCTGCATTAAAACCGCCTTTCCCTGGGCTTCTTTTGGTATGGGGTAATTTTATTTATTTTTTATTTTTATTTTACATATCAATCCCAGTTCCCTCTTCTGCCCTCCCTCCGTCTTTTCCTACCCTCCCCCGGTATGGGGCATTTTTAATGACTGCCTCTCTTCATTGTTGGTGATAAGTCTGTTTAAATCACTCCCCAGACCTGTCTCACTACTGAATCCCCCAGAGAGACATGGAGGCAGACCAAAGCATACAGCATCTAGTACAATTCCACTCACTCTTGGATTCACACCCACCAGAAGAGGTGAGTGTCAGGCCTCCTTCTGCCAACCTTTCCATATTGGTGTCTCCTAACACAGTCACCAGACCCATCACTAAATCCCCCAGAGAGACCCAGAGGCAGATCAAACTATCTAGCACCTGCCACCATTGGAGTTTTGGACCCACCTGCACCCAACAGGAGAGAGCCTTGGACCTGAACCCACCAGGAGAGGATGAGACCCCACCTGTACCCACTAAAAGAAGAAATGGGAAGGTGAAGAACACTTCAACAACAGAAAAAAAAAATGACACCTACAGAATCTAGGGATTCTATAGCAGCAAGACCCAGACTTCCTAACACAGATGAAGCAGAAGAGAATGAACTTAAAAAACAATTTTATGAAGATGACAGAGGCCCTCAAATAGGATATGAGAAAATTGCTAAAGAAATGGAAGAAAAAAACAAACAAAAAAGGAAGAAACAGAGGAAGAGACAAACCAAAAAAAAAAAAAAAAAATACAAGAAATCAACAAATTTCTTAAAGAAAGAAAAGCCAAGGGGTGGGGGGAACAATCAAACCAATGAAGAAAACAATTCAAACAGTTTTCAAATCTGAAAACTGAAATTAGAGACAATAAAGAAAACCCAAACTGAGAAAATGCTGGAAATAGAAAATCTGGTAAATGATCAGGAACTACAGATGGAAGCATAACAGACAGAATACAAGAGATGGAAGAGAGAATCTCAGGAGCTGAAGATATACTAGAGGAAATAGATTCATTGATCAAAGAAAATGTTAAGCCCAACAAATATTTAATGCAAAATATCCAGGAAATATTTGACACCATGAAAAAGGTCAAACCTAAGAATAATATGTGTAGAAGAAGGCAAAGAAGGCTGGCTCAAAGAAGCAGAAAAGGTAACCACGAAAATCATAAAAGAAAACTTCTCCAACCTCGCCACATAATAATCAAAACATCAGACATACAGAATAAAGAAATAATTTTAAGGGCAGCAAAGGAAGCATCCAAGTAACATGCAAAGGCGTACCTATCAGAATTACACTTGATTTCAATGAAAACTGAAATCCAGAAGGTCCTGGGTAGATGTTCTACAAACCCTAAGGAACCATGGATGCCAGCCCAGACTATTATACCCAGTAAAGCTTTCAGTCACTATAGATGGAGGAAACAAGATATTACATGACAAAACCTGATTTAAAAATACATATTCACAAATCTAGCCCCACAGAAAGTATTAGAAAACTCAAGAAACTCAAGGAAGTTAGCTATACTCACAAAACATAGACAATAGATAATCCCATATTACCAAAAGCCCCACACACACACAAAAGGAAAATCCACACACAATTCCACCACCAAAACCAAATTCAAAACAAACAAGAATAAACAGTCAATGGACATTAATATCCCTAAATATCAATGGTCTTAATTACTTATAAAAAGACACAGGCTAACAGAATGGATACAAAGACAGAATCCATCCTACTGCTGCATTCAAGAAACATACCTCAACTTCAAAGACAGAAACTACCACAGAGTAAAGGGTTGAGAAAAGATTTTCCAATCAAACAGATTTAAGAAACAATTTGGTGTAGCTATTTTAATATCTAACATATTAGACTTCAAACTAAAATTAATCAAAAGAGATGAAGAAGATCATTTCATATACATCACAGGAAAAATTCATTAAGATGAAGTCTCAATTTTGAACATCTATGCCCCAAATATAAAGGCACCCACATCCATGACAGAAACATTACTATATAGCTCAAATCTCATGGAAAACCCCACACACTTATAGTGGGAGACTTCAACACCCCACTCTCACCACTGGAAAGAACTATCAGACAGAAACTTAACAAAGAAACAAAGGAACTAACAGAAGTTATGGCCCAGTTGGGTTTAAGAGGCATCTATAGGACATTCCCTCATAACACAAAATATACCTTCTTCCCAGCACCACATGGGACCTTCTCTAGAATCAACCACATACTTGGCAACAGAGCAAACCTCAAGAGATATAAAAAAGTGGAATAACCCCCTGTATCTTATCAAATCACCATGGTTTAAATTGAGGAATGCTCAACTTCATTACTCCTGGGTCAAGGAAGAAATAAAGATAGAAGTTAAAAACTTCCTAGAATTCAATGAAAATGAAGGCATGACATATCCAAACTTATGGGACTCTTTGAAAGCAGTGAAAAGAGGAAAGTTCATAGCACTAAGTGCCCACATAAAGAAAGGAAAATAGTTACTGTGCAGTTATGGGGCCTCTAGTAATGGATCAGTTTTCATCCCTAGTATATGAATGGATTTGGGAGCCTATTCTACATGGATACCTTTTCAACCTAGACACATGGACAAGGGCCTAGGCCTGTCTCAAAAGATATAGTTGACTTTGGAGGCTCCTCATGGCAGGCCTCACCCCCCCCAGGGGATCAAAAAAGGGATAGGCTGGGGCTTAGTAGGGGTGATGGGGAGGATGGGAGGGTAAGGGATAAGGGATTGACATGTAAATAAACTTAGTTTCAAATTAAAAAAATATAAAGAAATGAGAATAGTCATGTCAGAGACTTAACAACATACCTGAAAGCTCTAGAACAAAAAGAGGCAAACTCACCCAGGAGTAGACACCAGGAAATAATCAAATTGAGGGCTAGATGGTTTGGTCTGCCTCCAGGTCTCTCTCTGGAGGATTTGGAAAGAGGGGTGTCCAGGAACATGTTTATAAATAATTTATAAATTAGTCTTCATAAATGTTATTATTTAAGGTTAAAAATGAATTAATTAAAATAGAATAAAAACAATATACTCCACCAAATTGGAAAAATAGTTAAAAGAATTGGATCTAAAAGATACTGATAATTTTTTCAATACATACAACTTGTCAATGTTAAATGAAGATCAGATTATCCATTTAAACAGACCTAGAGCTCATAGTGAAATAGAAGTGGTAATTGTTTCCCCACCAAAATAAGCTTAGGTCCACATGATTTAGCAGAGAACCCCACTAGAATTTCAGAGAAGAGTTAACCCCAATTATTTCTCAAAATATAAACAGAAAGATATCATGGTCTAATAAGGATCAGGAGAAACAAATAGGCTGAATAGATATTTATTCAGGGAGAAATAACTTACAACAGAGACAGATGAACACCAGCAGGTTCCTGGTCCCAAGGATACCTCTAGATGCTCTTCTGTCCCCATGCTACAAGCCAGGGAGCCCTTTCCCCAGACCTAGTTCCCCAGATCACATCCACCCCTGTCCCCATCCCCAATGGGTGTGATCAGTGCCACAGGTTTGGACAAGTGAATATCTCCCTACAGAAGGAACATTGCCCAAAATTTTTATTAGGTCACAGTTACCCACATACTCAAACCACATAAAGACTGAACAAAGAAATAGAATTAAGGGCCAACTTCCTCTATGAACATAGATGTAAAATATTCAATAAGATACTTGCAAATTGAACTTAAGAACATCATCCAACATGATCAAATAGGCTTCATCCTAGAGAAGCATAGATGACTCAGCATATACAAATTAAAACATATAACATGTTATTATAAATAACTATAAAATATGACAAAATAAAACACTGGAACTTGAGCACATCAGGGGGATTGGAGAGAGGATAGGGAAGAAAGGACATTATACAGTTACATTTAATTTAGAAAAAATTAAATGAAGAAAAAACAATAGTAAAAATGACAGAAGAAAATGAGAGAATACTAAGTTTTAAAGAAAGAAAAGATGAAGAATTAGTCAGTTTTTTCCCTGGCTCTTAGAAACTTAGAGAGTGTTATCTACAGCTATAGTAAAGAGGTCAGGTGAACTTGTAAACCAACATGATACTGGAGAAGTGGCTGATGGTACTACATATGGATCCTCAAACATCAGGAAGACTCAATCACAGGACCTGGCTTTGAAATGTTGAAGACCATCCCCAATTACACACTTCTTCTAATAATGCCAGACATTCTAATCATTCTCAAGTAGTGCCACTCCCTGAAAACTAAACACTCAAATACATGAGCCTATACAGGACATTATTATTCAAATACAACACAATCCAGTGAAATATTTGCCCTTCATGTTTTTTAAACATTGCTTCATCCTTGAGGTCATCAGATCATCTGTTCTTTTATCTCTACAGCCAGGATATCTGAATCTTCTTCGAATCCCCCACAGCAGGAAGTAGTTTGGAAAGAACGATGCCCAAATTCCCAAATATTGTGTATAAATGTTTGTTTTCATTTAATTGGACTTTGTTATATACAATTAAATAAAATAATAATAATAAAAAAAGAGATGGATTCCTAGAGTCTTAGTTAGAGGGATTTCTTCTATTTATTAACATTTATAATTCTAAATTTGCTATCCAATATTTGCCTTCTTTGATGCATTTTTAAGTTCATCAGCAAAGCTGGGTCTCACTGCTGAAATATCACAAAATCAACAAAAAGTAAAATTATTTCAAAGGTCTCTTAGTTTGGGTTTCTATTGCTATGAAGAGATACCATGACCATGGCAACTCTTAAAAAAGAAAACCATTTAATTTTGGATAGCTTAAAGTTCAGAGATTTACTATATTATCATCATGGCAGGTAGAATGCAGGCAGATATGCTGCAGGAGATGGAGGATGAGAATTTTATGTCCTGATTCTCAAGCAGCAGAAAGTGAAATGTCACACTGGGTATGGCTTGAAAATATGAACTCAAAGCCTGACTTCACAGTGACACACTTCCTCAAACATGGCCACACCTATTCCAACAAGTCCTCTCCCTATGGGCCAGGCATTCACACAGTAGTCTGTGAAAGTCATGCCTATTCAAACCATCACAAAGTGTTTTCATGTGCTCATTCTATCATGCCTAAAGGACTATAATTGTGAGTGTGTGCATATATACATGAGATTATACATTTTTAATTTTTAAAATATGTCTTAAGTATCTTCCAGTTTTAATCTCATATGTAATTGTATTATATTATTTTCCATAAAAATGTTTTTGCATCAATTAGCATTCCTCATTTTTCTACTAAACTATTTTTTTTCTGTTTCTGAAAAATAGAAAATGACATACACATCTAAACAAACACATTCTTAAACAAAGATACTTGCAAACAAAGGCAAAGCATAGCCATTTTCTTTGAATGGAACATCAGTAAGATCAGATTCTGACTGTACATCCAAGTCAAAAGACAAGCTTCTCTGAGAAGACCCTTTGAGATTGCCCTGATATCTTTAGTCACATTCTGTTGAATGATGATCTTCTGTAATAACTAGACTCTTCAACTAAACAATTAAAAAAAAAAAAAACTTCCTGCCACGGAATCTCCCAGAGGGACCTGAAGGCAGAACAGAGCATCACCATCACCTCCACCCTCTGGGGGGAGAGAGAGAGAGAGAGAGAGAGAGAGAGAGAGAGAGAGAGAGAGAGAGAGAGAGAGAAGCTGGAGGCATAACAAAGCATCCATCATCTGCTGTGATTCCTGTCCTGCCATTGCACCCTCCAAGAGAAAGGAGAGGATAGAGCCATAAACCCATATTCACCAGGAGAGAGAAAGACCCCATTTGTACCCACTGGAAGAAGAGAAGGGAAGATGGCAGTTTAAGAACATATCCAACAACAGAAAGACTTATATGACACCAAAAAAGTCTAGTAAATCTACATCAACAAGACCTGAATATCCCAACTGATAAAGCAGAAGAAAATGGCCTTAAAAAACAACTTCAGGAAAATGATTGAGGCTCCAGAGGATGTGAGAAAATCTCTTAAATAAATTTTAAGAAATCAACAAATCTCTTAAAAAAGCAAGAAGAGTCAAGAAACAACAAACAAACACACACATGAAGGAAATAATTCAAACAGTTCAAGAATTGAAAACTGAAATAAAGACAATAAAGAAAACACAAACTGAGGGAATGCTGGAAATAGAAAAGCTGGGTAAATGATCAGAAGCTACAGATGCAAGCATAAACAGTAAAATACAACAGATAGAGGAAAGAATCTCAGGCATTTGAGATAAACTAGAGGAAATAGATTAATTGACAAAAGAAAACCTTAAATACAACAAATACTTAACACAAAATATCCAAGAAATATGGGATATTTTGTGAAAAGGCCAAACCTAAGAATAACAAATATAAAAGAAAGTAAAAAAGCCCAGCTCAAAGGTGCATAAAACATATTCAACAAAATCATAGAAGAAAACTTTCCCAACCTGAAGAAGGACATGCCTATGAAAGTGAAAAAAATACTGAATACCAAATAGACTGGATCAATAAAAAAAAATGTCTTCACAACATAATGATCAAAACACCAAACATACAAAATAAAGACAGACTATCAAGAGGATAGAAGGAAAAATGTCAAGTAACATAAAAACAGACCTGTCAGAATTACACCTGTGTATTCTTCATTAAAATTCTGAAAGCCAGAAGGTCCTGGATAGATGTTCTAAAAACACTAAAAGACCCAGCAAAATTCTCAATAATTATAGATGGAAAAAAACAAGATATTCCATGACAAAACCAGATTTAAACAATCCACAAATCCAGCCCTACAGAAAATTCTGGAAGGGAAACTCCAAGCCAAGGAAGGTAACTACACTCACAAAAACACAGGCAATAGATAATCCCACTTTAGCAAAAGCCAAAAAAAAAAAAAAAAGAAAGAAAAAAAAAAAAAAAAAAAAAAGCAGTACAAATCTATACACAACACCAATGACAACAACAATAAATCCAAAACAAACAAAAACTGATAATCAGTGGTCCTTAATTTCCATCAATATTAATGGTCTTAACTCACCTATAAAAAGACAGAGGGTAACAGAATGGATATGAAGACAGAATTCATCCTTATGCTGCATATATGAAACTCACATCAACTTCAAAGACTAACCCTACCCCAGAATAAAGGGTTGCAAAAAGATTTTCCAATCAAATGGACCCAAGAAACAAGCTGGGATAGCTATCCTAATGTCTAATAAATTAGACTTCAAACTAAACTCAATGATATTCATCACAGGAAAAAATCCATCAGGAAAACCTCTCAATCCTGAACATCTATGATCCAAATACAAAGGCATCCACCTTCATAAAAGAAATATTACTAATATTATTCAAATCTCACATAAATCCTCACACACTTACAGTGGAAGATCTTAACACCCATTCTCACCATTAGACAGGACCACCAGACAGAAACATAACAAAGAAAAGAACTAACAGAATTTATGACCCCATTGGGTTTAACAGACATGTATAGAAATTTCATCTAAATACAAAAGAATATGCCTTCCATTCTCTAAATCATCCACATACTCAGCAACATAGCAAACCTCAACAGATATTTAAAAAAATTAAGATAACTCCCTTTATCTTATCAGACTACCATGCTATAAAGTTATAATTCAACAATAACACAAAATGCAGAAACCCTACATACTCATGAAAACTGAAAATGCCCAATTGTAACATTCCTGGGTCAAGAAAGAAAAAAAGAAAATAAAAGATTTCCTTGAATTAAATGAGAGTGAAACAATAATATACCCAAAATTATGGGACACTTTGAAAGCAGTACTAAGAGGAAATTTCAGAGCTCTAAGTGCTGACATGAAGAAATAGGAGAATAGTCACATTAGAGAATTAACAGCAAAACTGAAAGCTCTAGAACAAAAAGATGCAAACTCACCCTGGAGGAGTAGATTCCAGGAAATTATCAAATTGAGGGATGAAATCAATAAAGTAGAAGCTAGGAAAACAATACAGAGAATCAATGTAACAAAGAATTCGTTCTTTGAGAAAATCAACAAGATAGACAAACCTCTATACAAACAAAACAAAAAGCAGAGAAAGAAAGTGGAAATTAACAAAATCAGAAATGAAAATGGGGACAAAACAATGAACAATGGGGAATCTAGAGAATCATCAGCTCACAATTTGAAAAGCTGTACTCCACAAAAATCAAAAATTTAAAGGACATAGACAATTTTCTAGGTAGATATCACTTACCAGAATTAAATCAACAAGAGATAAGCAATTTAAACAGACCTATAACCCCTAATGACATAGAAGCAGTCCTCTAAATATTTCCAAAAAAAAAAAAAAAAATCCCAAGGTCAGATGGCTTCAGTGCAGATTTCTACCAGAAATTTCAAGAACAGCTAATACCAATACTCCTCAAATTGTTCCACAAAATAGAAGCAGAAGGTTCATTGCAAAACTATTTTTATAAGGCTACAATTACCTTGGTACACAAGCCACACAAAGACACAACTAAGAAAGAGAACTACAGACCAATATCCCTCATGAACATTGATTCAATAATACTCAGTAAAATACAGGCAAATCGAATCCAAGAATACATCAGAGAAATCATCCACCATGACCAAATAGGCTTCATCCCAGGGATGCAGAGATGTTTCAGCATATGAAAACCCGTCAATGTAATCCAACATATGAACTAACTGAAAAAGAAAATTCATATGATTATCTCACCAGATGCTGAAAAAGCCTTTGACAATTCCAACACCACTTAGTGATAAAGGTCTTGGAGAGATCAGGAATAATAGGAACATACTTAAATGTAAGGAGTATGGTTTTTCCTCCGGCCACTGGTCTTGTCCCGCTGACGCGCCAGCCCCAATTAACACACCGATATAATACTGTTGGTCATATACTAATTTCTTATCAGCTAGCTCTGTCTTAAGTATTAACCCATTCCTGTTAAAGATAAGTACTTCCACGTGCTCTAATCTTCCCGGGGAATGGGGCAGGTGTCTAGAATCCCCAGTCTCTCCATCTTGACACCTCCTACCTCCTTCCTCTTTCCTCCTTGTCTCCTAGTCCCTCCTATCTTCCTCTCCTACTGGCCAAGAGTTCTTTATTCATTAACCAGTATGAGAAACATATATATAGAATGACATCTCCCATCACTTAAACATAATAAAAGCCATGTACAGTGTAACGAGTACGGTTTTTCCTCCCGCCGCCTGGTCTTGTCCCGCCACTGGGCCAGCCCCAATTAACACAATGAGACTCTGTATTAGATATAATGCTGTTGGCCCGGTTACTTGTTTCTTATCGGCTAGCTCTGCCTTAATTATTAACCCATTTCTGCTGATCTATGTATTTCTCTTACCGGGGAGCCGGCCAACATACTGCTTTCTCCCGACTCTCCATCTTGGCTCTCCTTACTACTTCCTCTTTCCTCCTTGTCTCCTATCTTCCTTTCCTATTGGCCAACAGTGCTTTATTATTAACAAGTATGAGAAACATGTATTCATAATGGCATCTCCCATCATTTCCTCTTTACTGTCTAAATAAAAAGAAGGGTTTTAACCTTAAAATAGCAAAATATATAACACAACAGTTATCAAATAAGAATCACAGTTAACAATATTTAGTCCATTAACATTTAGCAAGATTTGAAGAAAATATTCCATCATCTATTCTATCTTTGTGTGTCTAAAGTCTAAGTAACTTATCTTTAATCCTAACTAATGAAAACTATAACCATAACTATCTGTCTTCGACTCCTTCAAAGACCACAAAAGGATAATATATAAGCTCTAGAAATGGCAGAGACAACTCACTGCCTGGTCACCCGAAGTTCTTCTGTAATCTTCCATCTTCAGCCCATAGGCCATAGTGTGTCTGGCAGACTCTTCAGCAAAGCAGGAAACTTTAAAATGTCTTCTTGTATTGGCAGCTTGTCCGTCACTTTCCTCTGTGTCCTGCAGACTGTCTGGCAGACTTTTCCATGAAGCAGGAACTCTGTAGCAATGTCCATCTTGAATCAGCAGTCACGTTTCTGTGGATCCTGCATGTCCAGTTTATACAGCATAAAGTCAAATAGTCCAGACAAGAGTAGTACCTTGTCCAAACTGCTAGTCTTGCCATATTTGAAGTAACATTATAACACATTTCTTCGATGTTCATCTTCCATCTTCCTTTCTGGTTCAGGTGGTGTTGCCAGGAGCATTTATGTCCCACTGTCAAGAAAAACCCAAAACCATTTTAAATGCCATATTCTGTAGGTCTTTGAAAGGCTTGAAGAATTCCTATCTATCTCAAATACATCTCTATATATCTAGAAAACCTAACTCACCTAGCTATAAGTTTTTACTATTATAGGTAACTATCCAAAATCTGTACTAAATTATACATTACATTTTTAAATGGGCTACATAAACACAATACATAAACAAGAGAAATATACATATCACAAAATTAACCTTAAATTGTATCAATAAATGAAAATCCATTCCAAAACAAAGTATTCATATCTACACCATAATCCCTTTTTTACCTGCAAAAAGATAATTGGTTGTGATCATTAACCATTTATAACCAAGCCCATTAAATGAAAACAAACATTTATAAACAATATTTGGGAATTTGGGCATCGTTCTTTCCAAACTACTTCCTGCTGGTAAAGGGCGCTGTCATGGGGGAATCCTAAGAAGATGCAGAAATCCTGGCTGTACTCTGCAAGGCTGCTTTGTTCAAGCTGTTTTGAATGTTGGATCACCAGCGACTCTGTTTCAGGGGGCCTGGCTTGATCAAACCACATTAGTCTGGAAGGAATCCACAGCTTTTTATTTTCTGTGGAAACAAAAATAGAAATCCTTTTCCCCAGTAACTTGTCCTTAGACTTAAATTTTGGAGTCAAAGCATTTTTAAAATATATAAATTGAATTAATTCAGCAGCATTTGTTTTAACAGTTGTTTCCTCAGCAGTCAAACAATACAAAGATGATAAAATACCATACAGTAACGAGATTCTCTCTGAGCTTTTCATCTTTACGTGGCTTTATTATTACTCTGTTTCTTTTACTTTTTATTTTTTATTTTTTGAGACAGGGTTTCTCTGTGTAACTCTTATCTGTCCTGGAATTCACTCTGCATACCAGGTTTACTTTGAAATCACAGAGATCTGCTAGCCTCTGTCTCTGGAATGCTGGGATTAAAGGTGTATGCCACCACACCCAGTTCCTCTTTGTCTTTTTAAAACCATTTTTTTTTTCTCTCCCAAGCCTACATATAGTTTAGAACATACTGTAAACCTTTAGCACTTTTTCTTAATGTGAATCTGTCTTTACTGTACATCTTTATCTTTTTCTGGCCATGAGTCTTTTATCTGGTAAACAACAACATTGCTGAAATGAAAGTCTTTGTTGTTTCTGCTGTGGTTATCAAAGATCGCGGTGGGTACCTTTACCGCCAGCAATGAAAGCTGTGGTCACTGCCTTAGTCTACGGGGCAGCAAGCAGCAGGTTGCCGACTTGGAGATGTGTTTACTGCCATTGCCAGCTCTGATACACACCAATAAATTGTTAGCAGTGCTTTTTATTTATTTTTTTTTTAAGCCGTGTGGTTTTTTGTCGCTTATGCTGAGTCAGGAATCTTACCTTAAAGGAGCCGCGTGAATATCTGCTTGTCTCTCGCAAAACAGAGTTCAACCAAGAAAAATGCTGCTACTAAGAAACCTTGCTTGTCTCTGTTCTTTTGTTTGTAAAACCCTTTTTAAAGCTTTTGTTAAATTTTAAGTGGAAGTTCTTACTAGCCATGTGGGCGCCATTTGTACGAAGTATGGTTCTTCTGCCTGCTGTTGCTGGTCTTGTCCCGCCGCCACACCAGCCCCAAATAACACACTGAGACTCTGTATTAGATATAATTCTGTTGGCCTGGTTACTTGTTTCTTATCGGCTAGCTCTATCTTAATTATTAACCCATTTCTGCTGATCTATGTATTTCTCTTATGGGGAGCCGGCCGGCATACTGCTTTCTCCCGACTCTCCATCTTGGCTCTCCTTACTACTTCCTCTTTCCTCCTTGTCTCATAGTCCCTCCTATCTTCCTTTCCTATTGGCCAACAGTGCTTTATTATTAACCAGTATGAGAAACATATATACATAATGGCATCTCCCATCAGTACAGCAAACCAACAGCCAACATCTAACGAATAGAGATAAACTCAATGTTATTCCTCTAAAATCAGGTACAAGATGATGTGGTCCACTCTCTGTATCTCTTCAATATTGTACTTGAAGTTCTAGCTAAAGAAATGAGACAACAAAAGGAGATGAAGGGGATACAAATTGGTAAAAGAAGTCAAACTTTCACTATTTATAGATGATATGGTAGTTTAGATAAGAGAACTGAAAAATTCTCCCAAGGAACTACTATAGCTGATAAACACCTTCAGCAAAGTGGCAGGATATAAGATTAACTAAAAACCAACAAACAAACAAATCAGCATACCTAATATACACTGATGACAAATAGGCTGAGAAAGAAACCAGAGAAATATCACCCTTTACACCCTTTTCAATAGCCACAAACAACATAAAGTATCTTGGGGTAACGCTAACCAAACAAGTAGAAGATAACAGAAAATGGAAAGATCTCTCATGCTCTTGGATAGGCAGGATCAACATAGAAAAAAATGGTAATCTTGCATTCAATGCAATCCCCATCAAAATCCCAGTACAGTTCTTCACAGTCCTTGAAAGTACAGTACTCAACATTATATGGAAAAAACAAAAGACCCAGGAAAACCAAAACAACCCTGCACAATAAAAGAACTCCCAGAGGCATCACCATCCCTGACTTCAAGCTCTACTATAGAGCTATAGTAATGAAAACAGCTTGGTGTTGACAAAAAAAATAGACATGTAGACCAATAGAATCAAATTGAAAACCCTGATATTAACCCACACACCTATCAACATTGGATTTTTTTTGACAAAACAGTTAAAATTATACAATGGAAAAAAAATAAAGCATCTTCAACAAATGGTGCTGGCACAACTGAATGCTGGCATGAAGGCTGCAGATAGATCCATATCTATAACCATGCACAAAACTTCAGTCCAAATGGATCAAAGACCTCAACATAAATACAGCCAGACTGAATCTCGAAGATGAGAAAGTGGGAGGTACCCTTGAACAAATTGGTTCAGAAGTCAGCTTCCTGAACATAACACCAGTAACATAGACACTGAGATTGACAATTCATAAATCAGACCTCCTGAAACTAAGAAGCTTCTGTAAGGCAAAGGACACAGTCAACAAGACAAACAGCAACCCAAAGAATGGGAAAAAATCTTCACCAAACACACATCTGACAGAGGGCTGATCTCCAAAATAACAAAGAACCCAAAAAGATAGTCACCAAAACACAAATAATCCCAGCCTGATGTTAATGGCACAAGCCTTTAGTCCCAGCAGATCTTTGTGAGTTTGAGATGAGGCTTTAGGAAGGCTCCAAAGCAATATAAAGAACCCCTGTCTTGAAATACAAGCAGACAAAAACAAAATAAAACAAATCACCAAATAGTCCAAATAAAAAGTGGGGTACAGAACTAAATAAAGAATTCTCAAAAGAGCAATCTAAAATGTCTGAAAGACACTTAAGAAAGTATTTAACATCCTTAGCCATCAGGTACATGAAAATCAAAACAACTCTGAGATACCATCTTACTCCTGTCAGAATGGCCAAAATCAAAATACCAATGACAGTTTATGCTGGAGAGGACATGGAGAAAAGGGAACTCTCCACTTCTTGTGGGAGTGCAAACAAGTACAGCTACTTTGGAAATCAGTATGGCCGTTCCTCAGGAAAATGGGAATCAGTCTACCACAAGATCCAGCAATTCCACTCTGAGGCATATACCCAAAAGATGCACATTCTCGCAACAAGAGCATCTGTTCATAGCAACATTATTTGTAGTAGCAACCTGGCAACAATCTTGATGCCCCTCAACTGAAGAATGGATAAAGGAAATGTGGTACATTTATACAATGGATTACTACTCAGTGGAAAAGCACAATAGAATTTTGAAATACAAAGGCAAATAGACAGAACTAGAAGAAACCATTCTGAGTGAGGTAACCCAGTCACAAAAAGAGGAACATGGTATGTACTCACTCATACATGGATTTTCGATATAGGGCAAAGGATCACCAGCCTCAATCCACAACTCCAAAGAAGCAAGGAAACATACATGGTCCACTGGAGAAGGGGAAAGAGACAAGAGCTCATGATCACACTGGGAGTTTGCAGGGGGGTAGTTGGAAGAAAAAGCAGGGGAGAAGAAGAGACTAGAGGAGGAAATAAGGGATCAGGAAGGTTGAGTCAAGGGAAGAATAGAAGAGAGCAAGAAAGATATTATAATAGAGGGAGCCATTGTGGGTTTAAAGAGAAATCTTGCACTAAAGAAATGTCCAGAGAAGTACAAAGATGACCCCAACAATCCAAGTAATAGTGGAAAGGCTACTTTAAATGCCCTTCCTTGATAATGATGTTAATAACTAACTTATATGCCATCCTAGAGCCTTCATCCAGTAGCTGATGAAAACAGAAGCAGATACTCATAACTAAACATAGAGCCCAACTCCTTGAATCCAGTTGTAGAGAGTTGTAGGGAGAAGTAATGAGCAAAGAAGTCAAGAACAGGATGGAAAAACCCACAGAAACACTGACCTTATCAAATGGGTGCTCACGGACCCAAGACTGATAGATGGGAAATCAGCACAGGACCAACCCAGATCCCCTGAACCTGGTTCTCAGTTAGGAAACCTGGGCAGTCTATGGAATCTCTGACATTGGAACTAGGATGTATCCCTAGTGCAGGAGTGGACTTTGGCAGCCTATTGCCCATGGAGAGATACTCCCTTAGCCTAGAGACATGGAGGAGGTTCTAGGCCCTAATCACATTAATTGACAGATTTTTATGATCCCTCATGGAAGGCCTCACCCTCCCTGGGGAGTGTATGGGGTATGGGATGGGGATTGGTGGGGAGCTTTAGAGGATAGGGGGGAGAAAGAACTGGAATTGATATGTAAAATAAGAAAAAATATTAAATAATAAATTATTTTTAAAAGTACCTATATTTTGTAAAATCTCCAAACAAATTGACCTGAGGATTTACAAATTTTACTTATAATCAATCAACTCAAATGATAAAAGTATGACTTTCAAATAGACCTTCATCTTCTGGTTTTGCAGGGCATTTAAGCTTTGACAGGGAACAAAACATTTCATAATGAAATAGCAAGAACTTACCTATTCTGCATTACCAACAAAAAGGAAATATGTTTTCAGATAAATAGATTTAGATTATTTTTAATTTTTGCAAAATTAATTTTGTAAAAGTACAGCTATCCACCTTTGAAATATTTTTACTCCACTTCAGGAAATTCATGCAATAAGATTATCACTCAAAGAGGAAAATATTTTATAATAGCTGATACATTACCTCGGGATCTTCTTACTTTCCCTCTTGGATAACCAGGCAACTCTTTTGCTATTTCTCTCTTGGGGAAACCAGTGACTCAAAATCCAGTTCCCAAGATAAACTATTAATGAGCTGTGTATTAGCCACCTCCACTCCATCAGTGGGTCACTCTGAGCAAATAATTATCTATTTTGCAAATATATAAAAAAAAATCATACATATACATTTGTTTTCAGGAGCATTGCTTATAGAGCTGAAGAATAAGCTACTTGAATTTTCCTTCCCAAAATGTGCACCAGTGTTACTAGACAGAAGGTAATGGATATATTATATTTAAAACCTTCATAGTTCCATCATAGATCCATCATATTTCTTTTTATGTATCTATCCTTCTTAGCTGCCTTCAGCAGAATTATTATTTCAGATATGATTCCTATCAGAAGTATTTTTGTCCCTTTATTTCACATTATTGTTTCTTGTTTTGATATTTAACTTAATTGCATTGCATTATGTAATGCAATGCTCCCAAATTTTTTATATTTTTCCATTTGCTTCTTTCTTATGAAGATTTTTCAAGATACATGTGCTTCTTGTTTTTTGTTTGTTTTTGCCTTCAAATAATTGTAAAATTTATGTTCGATTATACCAATAAGGGATATTGTCTCAGCTATTTCATGCATATCTTAAGATCTGATGATTATATTTTAAAAAGGGAATAATAATCTCAAGCTTTAACTTCCACTCTTCTGTTGAAGTTTCATCATTCTCCAACATTTTAATGCTATAGGCAATTTATAAACTGAAGAACTATTTTGAGACTTAAAATTATTCTGGCACATTTCAAGGGTTTCTGTAGGAAAACAGTATATATGACTTCTTTGTCATTCCACCAGTTGAAGTGCTGGCCAGGATACTTGAAGACATTTTAAAAAAGCAAATTTGGTAGAGCCCATCAAGGGAGTAGGGTAGGAAGAGAACTATTCCTTTAGGAAGTATGACATATAGTTTTATATCAAGCTGAATATAAGTTCAAAGACTAAGATTGTCATTTCAATAGGTTCAAGTGATCCTATAAAATATACGTTAGTCTGAGATTTTGTAACTATTTCTCATAAGCATTTGTAGAGTATTATTGACAAACACCAGTACACTGGAGGTTAGGACCTCCGGTTCTGATCTGGACTTCTAACACTTTACCATAAATACACCATTAACTATGCTAGGCTATATCATATAGAATCAAGTTGTTAGATGCATTCTCTCACAGTCCTTTCCTACTTCATATAAAGCCATAATTCTATTACTACGCTTTGTTTAGCATGTATCTGCATTTCTTGTTTGAAGAGGTACCTATTCCTACGACTCCAATGACTAACAAATTTTAAGTGACTACCTCCAGGAAAACATCAAGCACTACAGTGACTTGGGTCCTGAAGAATTCCTAGGAGTGTTATGCCATCATCAACAGTTTGAAGAAGAGAGAAATAAAGCACTGTTTTTTTGTTTTGTTTTGTTTTGTTTATGTTTTTTTGTCCTTGTTTGTATTTTCATTAATTGGTATAAAACTGGGAGTTTTTTGTTGCAGTTTTACTATTTGTGCAAACAAGCACTCTGGGTCCATCTTAATTTAACAATAATATATAATAATAATCTAAGGAGTTTTTAAAAGACTTAGACCTCCTTCATTTATTTAAATATTCACATATTTAGCCCATAACTCAAAAGAAACAAGTATAACAGTATATTAATTCAATTTCCCTGTACTTTGGAAGGAACTATAATTTTGCTTTTCATATGAAGAGTTTAGTAGCTATTTTTACAAATATATTTGTAAAATATTTTGTTGACATCTTCCTACATGTTCCAGGCATAGTTGTATATAGGCGTTACCTTGTTGGGAAAATAGAATTCTTAGACTTCTAAGCCTTAGTTTACCCTCATGAAGAACTATAAATATCAGGACGAAGATAAACAAAACTTTTCCTGAGAGAAAAAGCCTTATTTTGATCAATGACTTCTGAGTTTTTGAAAGATGACTCATCTATAATGTAGCTGAATCACCTCACAAACCAACCATCAAACATCCACTGTATCTCTTAATATTTTACTGTCATGTTCATTCGTGCATTCTTAATCTCTTCCCTCTTATTGAAGCCAGTAGTTATTTACTCCAAAATTACTCTATTGCTCTCCATCTTTCCAGTAAACACATAGAGTAACATGGAAATCCAAGTGGGGAGTTTATTATTCATAATATGTACTATTTAAAAACATAATGGTCAATGTAAAGTTGTACAGTGTGTATTCTGATCATCCCTTTATTCTCCTGTTTCTGCATCAGGATTCTCTCTTTTTTTTCCTGTCACTGCTTTTTTCTATCTTTCCAACTAATTTTAATTCTTCCATTGTATGTCTTCTCTTCTGCCTGTTCTTCATCAAGACAATCTATTAACTCTGACAGCATCACATTCTTTATGTAGTAAGTAGTTCCAAATATTTTGAATGTAGACACCACATTTTAAAAAAATTAAATAATATCAGTAAAATACATTCTATAAATGAAAACAATCTTCAAATAAATAGTTTATATAGTTTGGAATCTTGATCTTCAAAAAATGTCTCTCACCTATCCTCTAAGAAAAATACTATTTCAACAGTATTAAATTCATAGTAATATGATTTCTAAATCTATCACTGTAACTCAGAGATTAATTAATATATATATATATTAATTTTATATATCAATCCCAGTTCTTTCTACCTCCCTCCCTTCCATGTCCCCCGACATCCCTCCCATCCCATCCCTCCCCCAACTCCACAGGGAGAGTGATGCCTTCCAGGAGGGATCATCAAATCTGTCAATTCATTTGGAATAGGGTCTAGACCCTCCCTCTTGCCTCTAGGCTAAGGGAGTATCCCTCCATGGGGAATGTGCTTCCAAAGTCCTTTCATGAACCAGGGATTCATCCTGGTTCCACTGTCAGAGGTCCCTTAGACTGTCCAGGCCTTCTAACTGAGACCCACATTCATGGGGTCTGAGTTGGTCTAATGCTGGCTTCCTATGTATCAATCTTGGGGTCAATGAGATCCCCCTTGTTCAGGTCAGCTGTCTCTATGGGTTTCTGTAGCCTGGTATTGACCCCTTTTCTAATCACTCCTCCCTCTCTGCAACTGGATTCCAGGAGTTTGACTCAGTGTTTAGCTGTGGGTGTTTCCTTCTGTTTCCATCAGCTACTATATGAGGGTTTTATGATGGGATATAAGTTAGTTATCAATCTCATTATCAGAGAAGGGCATTTAAGGAAGCCTTTCTACTGTTGCTCAGGTTGTTCTCTAGAGCCCAAAGATTAATTCTTAATTGGTTTGTGGTTGATTTTATAAGCTGAAATGTGATACTTTAAAACTGTGAAAATTTTCACCATAAGCACTACAAATAATTCTTCTTTAGTGTTATTTTTCCAGTGATATAG
The DNA here is from genome assembly GCF_943737965.1 of Phodopus roborovskii. Lineage (NCBI taxonomy): Eukaryota > Metazoa > Chordata > Mammalia > Rodentia > Cricetidae > Phodopus > Phodopus roborovskii. Next base: position 4,273,624 of record NW_026126417.1, on the reverse strand, counting down.
ATGAACTTAGTAGGTCATCAACCACAGTCTTCTCAGCCCAGTAAACACTACATCCAAGAAACCTTCCAAGTATGATTTAATTACTGTTTTGATACTTCTCAAGTTTGATTCCTCTCTACAAATATTTTTGCCTTTCTGTCCTGGAAGACAGGGTGATCTAAATATGGACAAGAAGTCCAGGGACAAAATTATGAATGTGCTAATATGGTAAGAAATAGTTTTACAATGTGTAAAGTACGTTAGCAAAAGACTTGAAAGATTATAAATAAATTTTACATAGGGTAATATAGGAAACAGTGAAGAAATTGAGAGTTAACCAGAATTGCTATAAATTATAGAAATTACAACAGTATATGAATGATTAGTCTCTAGATTCTTACCAAAGTATTAGCTCTTGTTCTGTTGTATTTTAATGCTTCTGTTTATTTGATCATTCATTGTATCTTTCTTCTTTTAATTATTTCTTTCATCAGTTGTTGATCATGGTAAAAACAAGTAGACATGCAAATAGGATAGGGAAAAGCATCAACCCTATCATAAGAATTATAGTAACTAAGGAATGCTGAGAGGGAGAAATAGCCTTCCCCAGGGAAGAGCACACTAATTGGATAGCCATTACCAAATGTTCATCACTGAAAATACTTATGTCCGATTACACAGACTGAGCACTGTGTATCTTTCTTATTTTCACATGCCACAACACTATTCTTGCTCACACTGAGCCTAATTAGGGCACAAGAGCATCCACTTTTTCCTTATGGTTATTTTATTATTACCAGAATTCATTCAGAATGGCCAACCCTGGTCAACACAATGCAGAAACAAGCTTTGTTATTGCATGGGTGGAATGCCCCAGGGAGTTCCCACCTTAGATAGTCTTATACAAAGCCCAAGAAATTAAACAAAGTCCTTCTCTGATGTCACTGTGCCTACTCCATAAATAATATTATTTGTTATATGAAAATCTGCAATAAAATTGTTAACATTCTATATTTCATCAGTTATGATTCAATCCCAGTTTTTAAAATTCTATATGCACCTACTCTGGAACTAGTTCTGTAGACCAGGCTGGCCTCTAACTCACAGAGATCAGACTGCCTCTGCCTCCTGAGTGCTGGAGTTAAATGTGTGAGCCACCAATGCCCAGCATACCTGTCATTCTTTTAAATGGCTAGACCATTTGATGTTTGAGAGGAAAGCAGATATGAATATTCCATCAAATGCAAAATTAGAATTAGAAGCTTATAAAAATAAAAAACTATCATTATCACTGGATATTATGGACTCTGCAATTTATTTCCCCTCAATATTTTAAAGAAAATTCATAATGCTATTGTAAGTTCTATCAATTTTTATTTATTAACATAGACATCCATGTATAGTCAATATAATTATAGTTAATGGTTCTTATTTAAAATACCTTAAAGCTTTATCATGGCCAATAACGTGTGACAAGTATTTGTGAATGAAGATAACATCTATACAAGTAAAATTCCAGAAGGAGGAGCATTTCTTTAAGAGGTATGGAGTTAAAATTCGTGATACATGATTTTAAATTTACCTAAAGTGTTAAAAATGTATCTTCCCTTTTTGATGTATAAATAAACTTGTTATACTGAGATTTTGTTTCATAATTTGTATTGTCCAGGGTGGGCCACTTTGAATGAATTGGTAATAATAATAAATTTGCTAATTATAATTTTTCTAACTTAACAAGAATGTAATATTTTATCATATTTCATTGATTTATGAGACAAAGATACAGTTATATTTCTCAGTTTTCTCTGTCATAGTTCATTTTACCTGCCTGATTTTAAGTATCATACTGTATAGTTTAATCATTTTAATATTGTAAAGCTATCAGCATTATTCTCTCTAGAACATTAAATATTTTTGTTTTTCTTTTTATTATTTTTTCATTTATTTTACATACAAACCACAGTTGCCCCTCTCCTCGTGTTTCCTTTCCCCCACCTCCTTTCTACAACCCCTCCCATCCACTCCTCCTCCCTCTCCATTCAGAAAGGTGCATCCTCCCATGAGATTCAAGCTAGCATGGCATATCAAGTTAACTTAGGACTAAGGTCCTCCCCTATAAGTAAATATAGTGGTAAAGGATAACCAGGGTATAATCTACAATCTAAATATCTTTTATATTTCACCTGAATTTCTTGAATCTGTTATGTACTTTATCCAAATTTATGAACTGTCTCCTAAATACATGTTATATCATTAAATATCATATAACATACTACATCATTTTGAAAGGAGTTCTTTCCAACCTCAATAATTCTCTTGTACCCTGGTTTCCTAGTATTTTGTAAATAGTCAACATTTTGTAAATACATCAACTAAAAAATACTTGTTCTTAGTATAAACTCTTTGCTAAACAAGTACCCTACTGTTGAGCCACAACTCCGGTACAGTGATAGATTTAAAGTTACAAACATTCATTCTTACTTTTGATGCCTCTAAATTTAATTCATCTTATCTTTCAGGATTTTTCCTTGTCTTCCCTACCTTAGGATCCAATGGGTCAAGTGAATACTTCTATTATACCTGAATTTGTTTTGCTAGGACTTGCACAATCATTTGGAATGCAGATTTTCTTTTGTTTTTTCTTCTCCGTATTTTATGTGGGTATTATTTTTGGAAACCTTTTTATTGTGTTCACAGTAACTTTTGATACTCAACTACACTTCCCCATGTATATTCTACTGGCCAACCTCTCACTCATCGACTTGGGCCTTTCATCTACAACAGTTCCTAGGATGATATCTGATCTTTTTACTGGTTGTAAAGTCATTTCCTTTCACAGCTGCATGGTGCAAATGTTCTTCATCCATGTGATGGGTGGAGTGGAGATGGTGCTGCTCATAGCTATGGCATATGACAGGTACACAGCCATTTGTAAGCCACTTCACTATCTGATGATTATGAACCTCAGAAAGTGTATGATTTTGGTAATAGCTGCCTGGGTCATAGGCATGATTCATGCTGTGTCTCAGTTTATTTTTGTCATAAATTTACCCTTCTGTGGTCCCTATAATGTAGGAAGCTTTTATTGTGATTTTCCAAGGGTCATTAAACTTGCATGCATGGACACTTATAAACTAGAATTTGTGGTCACTGCCAACAGTGGTTTCATATCTATGTGTACCTTCTTTTTCTTGATTTTATCCTATATTTTTATCCTGGTCACTGTCCGGCAACATTCTTCAACTGATTTATCCAAAGCATTTTTCACTTTATCAGCTCACATCACTGTAGTGGTTTTGTTTTTTATACCATGCATGTTTCTCTATGTGTGGCCTTTCCCAACTAAGTCACTGGATAATTTCTTTGCTATTGTTGATTTTGTTGTTACTCCTGTCTTAAATCCTGCTATCTACACTTTAAGGAATAAAGATATGAAGTTGGCCATCAGAAGGCTAAGTAGAAAGGTTTTAAGTTCTATGGAAATTACATAGTAAATTTCATTAATAAAATCACATAATAATGCCATGCATTATCAAAACATCCATGATTATGAAATCTATAGAATTAAAACATTTTATTATTTTTTTTTAGAATCCAGGGAGTGTACCTATCAAAGAATTTCATTTCAAATGAAGTTACAATAAATTCTGCTGATGAGAAAATAAAAGCATTAGACATATTTTTCTAATTAACTAAATACTTATTGTTTTTATTTTTGTATTATATTACATTTAAGTATTTGAATTGCATTTGTTATTTTAATCAAAAATTATTCCAAAAATTTTTTATTATTTTGTATTTTTATAAATATACATGCTTGTGTGCAATGTTCCTTTATCTACACTTTATGCATATAAGAACACTAGTTGTTAATATATACATTTCTTATAGAAATTATGTAGATCCAATGGATAAAATGTGGGTTTATGTAAACCAACAATTATGGAAAAATGAAAAGAAAATATTCTGAAATATACACTAAGATTGGAGGTAGGAAAACCAACACTATTAAAATTTATGTTTCTGTCTTGCCTGGTTTTCAATGATAAATGTACAATGCCCTTTTAGATATAGACCATAGTACTTTCACTCATGCAGTACTTGTGTTTATCCCTCTTTTTAATAGCATAGCTTTGTTTCCCTGGTAGTCCTCCTCAAATAATTTCATGACTGATATAAAAAAAGATGTACAATTTAAAGTATTTCAAGAGACATATTCTCTAATGTTATATAACCAAGATCTCAAAACTTTACATAATGTGCCAGCTGCTAAGCTACTGTGCTCATGAAGAATAATCTGCTGGGACCCTTCAGACAAAACCTGGAATGACTGGTGCACAAAATCACAATATGAGACAATTCTTAAATTTGTTATCAGATGTAATTTCAGAAACATAATTGTTTATCTCAGCTCACTTTAATATAATTAAAACAAAGCAAACAAACAAAAAACCTGATAGGAACTGAGATGTTTGATATTGATTCAAGGAAGTTTTTGATACATTCTTCACATGATGCCACCAATCTCTTAAACTATATCCTCTTTATAAAATTGAAGTATTATTATTCACTGCCTATTAATCTGTCTAGATTTTAATTTTTAGTATTACTTTATTTGTTTTATCATTTTTGTTTGTTGTTTTTGCTCTTGCAATCACACTTAGATTAAATGAGATGATAAAATTATCCTGTGATCCAAGAAATAGTGATATTCATCCTTAATTCAGGAAGAGTTCATGCTTCCACCAATGGCCAAGGGAAAACCTGTGACACTATAAGAGTCAGTCTCCCCAGACATCCTCAGGCAGTTGGTGGATCCTTCATGGGCTTCTGGTTACTTCACAAATGGCTTATCATTAGCAAAGCAGTTTACTCAAAAAGACAATTCACTCACACAAAAGCCAACCTTCCAAAAAGGTTAATGATTTGAAAATATGTATGAGAGGAACTATGTACTATTCTTTCTCTTAAAATTGATGTTGAATCTTCTACTTATGAAAGAGGTAAGTAGAATAACAAAATTGAAATCCATCAGTAGAAGCCACTATAGTGCAGAATTTTATTGATAGTCAAATCTATCATTAGAAACATTCAGTTTTGCAGGACTCAATCAGGATCCTTTATTTTCAGGAAAACAAATAGAAACTCCTGTAAGGATGCCTTATATACTTGAGTTAACATGCATAATATTTAAAAGGAAAACTTTCATTTTCAATACTCTAGTCGAAATAATTATTGGCTCCTACACCTAATTTCCCTGAGTCAACATTCTTTCCTCTCTGTCCAGTGATCCTATAGAGTTCTTCTTTCCCAAAAGCATAGTATTTTCTGCTTCCATGTCTTTATTTATTACTACTACTAACTATTACTACTAGTAGTAGTAGCAGTAGTAGTAATAGTAGTAGTAGTAGTAATATCTTAGGGAAAATATTTTAGGGAAAGCTATTATAGATATTTTTTCACATAGAAGCTGCAAACTATATTGTTACAACTGTGGAAATTCTGAAAACTGTTGATTGGGCTTACCATTTCAAAAACATAAAAATGAAAGCCCCAGAATGTTTCTTAGTACATCCAGGATCAAGCAGTGGATCTGTGCTTAAACCCAAAACCCTAACTCTCATCCCTATGATTACAAGGATGTTTTCTTTAGAAAAAAAAATCAAGGTAAAAGATGTTTACAAAAAGTACATTTTAGTGATTGAATTTAAAGTGAAAGTGCTGAAAGAATTTCTGTTCTATCACACTTGACCCTTGGTTATTATAATAAAAGCATGTGTAAGACACTGGAGAACTCCTTCAGTGAAAAATAGAATAATTACATCCTTCCAAAACTTTTGAATCTTTGTGGGATTTTTTTTTTTTTGAATCTCAAATGAATTTTGAGGAGGTTGTGCTGGTAAAAGGACCCTGGATGAAGATTCCATTTTATTATGCTCCTATTAGCAACATAATTCTGAAAATGTGACCCACAGTGAACCACTAAATTTATTTTTTCTGAAATATAGCATTGTTAAATTCTTCTTTTCTACTATGATAAATTCTGTTTTTCTGCACATCAGAACCCTTGAACTATCTTCAATCATGGCATATTTCTCATGGAGATATGACTTGGAATTTTTCATTCTCTTTCAATGAAACAAAATATATCAACATTTTGAAACAAATAATGCTCAAAACAACTTTAATTTGCATAATATGATTCAAAAGAAAGCCACACCATAATATAGGTCACAACAGGAATCTTATCCTTTAGTACTGTCCATGCTAGTATGATTATATTTTTAATTGGGCTAAGAAGACACAAACTAAAGACGTTTCATGAATTTTTTTTATGATTAGCTCTGTCCTTATGTTTGGAAAAAATAGAACCAGTAAGTTTTCATAGGATTCTGTAAGCAGTAATTTGGTCAGGGGTAAGAAAAGAGATCTAGAAAATAGAGGTAAACATAAATTTAAGGCACAATGGGTTGTGACATAATAAATCTCCATAAAATATAGCAGCAGTCTCCCGTGAAATTGGGCAATATTATTCTCTATGCTTTTATTTCTCTCAGAAGACAGTATATATCAGTGTCTGTCTCTGTATTTTCATCACACATGTCTGTTGTATCACCTATTCTGTTACTTATCAAGTCTGTTTCCTAGTCAGGAACTTGTTCAGTTTTGTTTGGTGTGGTTGTTTGTTTTCATTTGAGACAGGGTTTCTCTGTGTTGCCCTGGCTGTCCTGGAACTCACTCAGTATACCAGGCTGACTTTGAACTCAGAGATCCACCTGTTTTTGCCTTTAGAGTACTGGGATAGAATACTTTATCTGCTGTTCATTAACTTTAAAACTACTTCAAACAATGTTTATTTTCTATCCTAGAAATACAATCAAAATGTTTCCTTCAGGCCATGTAAAATGTTCAATTCCTAACTTGCTACCAAGGAAATTGCAAGATTGTCAAAATAATGCCACTATATATTCAGGCAATGTCCACTTTCCAGTGTTTCCTTCTATTCATTAATATTCTTTAAGGCAATTGGAATGCTGAATATTGTCCCTTTGTGTTCATTATAATTAGTACCAAAGTTAAATATGGTACATTATTCCTGTTTACTCAGAATAAAATTACTTGAAACATTTAAAAACATTTTTGATTTCTTGCCTCCTGTTAATGTTTTGGTTTGGTTTGTTTGTTTGTTTTGTTTTGTTTTAACCACTCTAGAAACAGTTACAAATTATTACATACATACCTCATGTAATGTGCTAGAAAACAGGATTTCATAGTTAAAGACAATCATTTCAGCACTGTTCATCCAAAGTGGTCACACATTTCAGAGGTGTGTTTAAATCATTCCCTATACATCCTACTGCAGATTTCTAGCTTATGAACTCACTTCTCAAGCTCTACAGGGGGCCTAGGTGATGGACCCTCTTCAATGTTTCCCCTTACCTGCTCACACAGTCACAACTTGTAGTTATTATCTACTGTTAGGCTTCAGTTTCTTAGTTTTACTACCAATATCTTCCTCTTGAAATCATATCAAAGCATTTAGAGTAAAAAAAAATTAAATTCTTTGTTCACAATGCTCCATATTCATGACACAAAATAATCACATTTACTAATTCCAGAATCTATTTCCAAATCAATCTTCCATTAAACTCATTCATGTTGTTGCTCACAAAAACTTTACTGCGGTTTCTTAAAGTAGCCTCAGAATTTCCCAATAGGAATCTTTCATTTTCTCTATTTTAAATCATACATTTTTCCTTATTTTTGTCTTATCTATTTTTAAACATTTATTTCTTTTTGGAATTTTTTTTATTCTAAGAAAAAAAGGTAGATAGAAATTACTCATCAATGTCTATCTTTGTCTTTTAGGTTATACACATCGACGGTGTCACATAATCTTTTTAAATCATTAACTTCTACTTGATTTTGACTGTTCTATTTTGCAACTTTTGTGTCATTTTGTTATTTTTTTCCTAACTCCTTAAACTCAAAAAATGTAAGGAATGCTCTGTACATCATAGCATTTTGACCTTCTGGGGAAAAGGAAGTGAGTCTAGGATGAGAGTGCACAGAGAGCAAAACAGATGGTACCATTGTTTGTGGATGGAGTCTAGAACCAGGTAGATGTTGAAGCCTTGCCTATGAAAATGACAAGGCAACCAAGGATGTACAATAGTAAAAATTATGAGTTCTGCTTTTTAGTTTGGGGACTTTATGCAATAGACCATAACAAATCCTTAATGGGTGAGCTGAGGGTAGTATTTGCATATAACAACTCTGAATTCTTTTTTCAATGTCTTTTCCAAGGCTAATGCAGAAACTCTCATCGGGAAGGATTCATCAAGGGAAACAAACCACTCTGTAGTGACTGAATTTATTTTAATTGGACTGTCTGACTCTCACGAACTTCAGATCTTTCTGTTTGTATTCTTTTTTGTTTTCTATGTAGTAATTGTGTTTGGCAACCTTCTTATTGTCATAACCGTAACTTCTGATTCCCACCTCCACTCTCCTATGTACTTTCTGTTGGCCAGCCTCTCATTTATAGATCTGTCTCTGTCCTCTGTAACAGCTCCCAAGACGATTGCTGACTTTTTCAGCAAACGCAAAGTCATCTCTGTTAAGGGCTGCCTAGCACAGATATTTCTCCTTCACTTCTTTGGGGGAAGTGAGATGGTGACCCTCATAGCTATGGGCTTTGACAGATATGTAGCAATTTGTAAGCCTCTACGCTACACTACAATTATGTGTGGCAATGTATGTGTTGGCATTGTGGTTGCTGCATGGGGAGTCGGCTTCCTACACTCGGTGAGCCAATTGGCATTTGCAGTGAACTTACCCTTTTGTGGTCCCAATAAGGTTGACAGCTTTTATTGTGACCTTCCTAGAGTAATCAAACTTGCCTGTGCAGACACATATAGGTTAGACATCATGGTCATTGCCAACAGTGGAATACTCACTGTGTGTTCTTTTGTTCTGCTAAGCATCTCGTACACCATCATTCTAATGACCATCCAGCGCCGCCCTTCTGATAGGTCATCCAAGGCTCTGTCTACACTGACTGCTCATATCACAGTAGTTCTTTTGTTTTTTGGACCCTGTATCTTCATTTATGCCTGGCCCTTTCCCACCAAGTCACTAGATAAATTCCTTGCTGTGTTTTATTCTGTGGTCACTCCTCTCTTGAATCCCATTATATACACATTGAGGAACACAGAGATGAAAACTGCAATGAGACGTCTTAGAAAATGGAATTCAAACTTTTGGGTAAAGCCTTAGATAGTCTATAATCATGAGTCTGAGATAATGAAAGAATAAATTTGTTAAATTATTCAGCAAATCTTATGGCAATTTTAATATTTCATTTTTAACTCAGTAACTGATAAAGAAGTTTTTAATATTTCCTCAGTTTGTTCTATGTGATCATACCTTATGTTTTTATTCACTTTCCAAATTAATAACACTAACAGAAAATACCATTTTATTAAATTTCAGAACAATTAAAGGTATTGTTATGGTATTGTTTATGTACAATTAAGAGACTTTGGATATGTTTGAGTTTGAGATAACAAAAGTTATAAGCTGGAATATTTCCATAAAAGCATAGTAAAAGAATTAAAATCCACCTTACTAGAATAAAGTGTATAGTCAGAAGTGTTTATATGCCAACTACAGAGATTCATAAGATTCATATTCCCACCTGCTAACCATCTCTGATTTGGTTCCTACTACTATAGCAAGACATTATTTATTAGTTTATTTTAATCAAATGTGATTTAAAAAGAAAACTGAATTTGCCAACATTATTTTTTTTGAGGTTTTTGGCTGCAAGACAGTAAATAGAATTAAGAGTGTCTCAGTCTCTTACCATGTTGACACAAAGTATATCACTTACATACATCTTCCATTTTCCATTAGCAGAACTTTGAAGTTAAAAGATTATGATTTCAATTCTGCTTAACCACACTAAACATAATTATGTATATGTAACTAACTTTGTAAGATTAGGTTTCCACATTAATAAATTGGAGGTAATAATATGTATTGCATATGGTTATTATGAGAAGTAAAGAAATACCAGTGACAATAAGACAATGTAAACATGTGATGTTTTCACCATTCGGGGAATGTTAGATAATATTATAATAGAATTGCTAATAATCTGTGTTAATGTAGTCAAGAGTTTTCACCCTTTAGTATTTCAGAACTGGCTTCAGGGACATGATAAATTTCAATCTCAGTAGATATTCATTTTGGGCATTATTATATAAAATTAGAATATGTTCATTTATGTGTAAGTTATATATCTGTGTGTGATCTAATATGTACATATGCTGCTTTCATAGTGATGAATTCCAAATTTCAGGACAGAAATAAAGGAGTCTATACATTTTTAAAAATATCAGTGATTCTGCCAACTTTTAATCTTCCCCACGATGGTCATTTAGCAAGCTAAAGTTTAACATCACATACTCGGAGTAACAAGTAACTTAGCTGAACCATCTGTGATCTGAATGACTGAATAAAAATGGAAATTCAGATAGCAAAAGGTTTAAAATTGTGCCTATCCAAGTGAAAAAACAAGTACAAATTATTATCCACAAAAGATATTAAAACTTAGGGAAAGATTTGTCTATTATATGACAGCAACTCTAATCAATGGTAAAATAAAGAAGCTATTAATAAAGTGGTGTAGTTAATCACTGCATAATGTAGGTAAGAACATATTGGATCAATCATCATATTTCAAAATAATTTATAAATGATTTGAAGATAGGAATCTCTTTAAAAACTGTACGATTTCAAACATGTTAATATCTTCCTAATTCATAAATTTTGTACAGATTTCTAATAAAAATTATAAATGTAATTAATTTGTTATTATATTAAAGTATTTAAAAGAAAAATATAAAAATGTGAATAACACTACAATATTAATAATTTTAATCTTTAAATAACAATGTTTTTTATATGTAAGTCAAGTAGCTTTCATGAAATCAGCAATCTAAAAGAAAATTAGCAAGTTTTAAACATACAGTTTATACATATTTTCTACGCTAAAATATATGCAAAATAAAAACAATAAGTATAAAAATTAAGCATAAATACAAAAAAGAATAAGCAAAATGATCATTAAACGAAAATGGGATATTTTTCTCTGGGAATGAACCTAGTAAGCTAACATTATTAGTAGATAAGAATTTTGCCACAAAACGTAGAAAACACAGATAAGCCTACAAGTTGGAAACAAAGACCCATGACTTATATCATGTGAAGAAAATGAACTATAAGTTAAGTAACAATGAATTTAATTAATAAACAATATCTGCCTGATGATATTCTATAGGAAAAATATGCAAGAAAAGAAATGTGCAATAAACCTCTACATAGATTGAATAAAATATAATCAAGCATAAAATACTTAGTTGGACAAATTGTTTGAAATAGTCATCAAATTCCAGGAATGAAAAAGCAGGTGTGAAGACTTGGTATATATTAAAAGCCTGAAAAGATATTAAAACCTTCAACAATGGGTTTTTGTCAAAAAAAAAAAAAAAAAAACTATTTTTGTCAAAATCCTGATTTGACCACACAAATTTTCATTGATGATTTTGAGACAACCAATAAAAAAATGAGTAATAAGCAAATGTGTGTTTATGCTAAATATAGATAGCCAGAGATAACATCAGATAAATGATAGAGAGTATCATGGGGGTATGGGGATAAGACAAGGAAGATAAGAGGGAGAAAAGGGAATTGAAGAAATAAGATTGTGCAGAAAAGAAATATTCATTGATATGAAATGAACATGTTATAGAACATTTTCTCTTATACAGAAATTCTTAATTCAATCTCAGTTTAAAAATCCAGACACAGAGAATCTCCTAAAAGATAAAACTTGGCATCAGGACAACAGCCACATCCCAAAGATTGCTGGAGCAAGGACATGAAGAATATTCTTCTAATTCCAACTTCGCATTGTCTACTGCACCTTCTTGAAGGGATCAGTATCAGGAGAAGAAACCCAGAGACCAAGTTCTCAGCACAAAGAAAATTTATTTGCCCTAAAAGAACAAAGGGCAACGAGCATTGGTGGTGCACATCTTTAGTCCCAGCATATGGATCGCTGTGAGTTCAAGGCCAGTCTGGACTGCAGAGTGAGTTCCAGAACAGTCTCCAAAGCTACAGAGAAACCCTGTCTTGAGTCCAGCCCTTCCCCCCCCCAAAAAAAAAGAAGCTGAAAAAATGGGCTTGAGAGACGGCTCAGCTGTTAAAGGCTAGGCTCACAACCAAAAAATATATGAGTTTGGTTCCCAGCACCCACAGCTGTTTCTCCAGACATCTTTTTAGCCTGACAGTGATGGTGCATGCCTTTAATGCCAGCACTTGGGAGACAGAGGCAGGCGGATCTCTGTGAGTTCAAGACCAGCATGGTCTACAAGAGCTAGTTCCAGGGCAGCTTCCAAAACAACAGAGAAACCCTGCCTGAGGAAAAAAAAAGGAGGGGAAGGAATGGAATAGGAGACAAAAACAGGACATAGAGGGTGTGGGAGAAAGAAGAAAAGAAAGAGGGAGAGAAGAGAGACAAAGGAAGGCCTCTGGATAGAGTGGAGACAGACATGACCTATAGGAAAATGGGAATTTATAAAGGGAAAACCTACTGCTAGGATGACATGTTTAATTTTAATTGAGCATATTAATTAATTAGGGCAGCCAAAGGGAGTTTTTAATTGTGGGATTTCAATACTTTGATAGCTGGACCCTGGTCATTAGCCTCCATAAGAGGAAGTGATCAAATAAGAGAATAGACCATTGTGGTGAGCTTAAGAATGTAATTTAATGGTTTTTAGCAAAGCAACGGGAACTGGAGACAAGAACAAGACCTATCAGAGCCATTTTTGTCATGCTAGGGCCAGTTAGAGTCTCTTCACATGAGAACAACTTTGAAATGTTTAAAAGACATATCTGCAGCTTTGCTGACCAACAAAATTGTATGTATACATACAAATAAGATGATATCCATGAAGATAAACATAAGAGTATGCTCAATAAATGCTAAGATAAACTTTATTAAGGACATAAAAGAATAGTTTATACACCAAAAGCATTTGTATATAGATTTAAGATGAAGGAATCACAATGTTTTTATGGTGGGCCAGTAAAATGTCACATTCTCTTTAAAGTGATGAATTTTTCTATATATGGAATTTGGTACAAATTTTACTTTCTGATTTTAAATGTATTTCATAAATTTACTCTTATTAATTGAAGTAACTAGTATATTTTTCTAAATACTAGGAATTTCCTTTGAAACCAATATAGTTGTTTATGAATCTTTTCATAGCATTTTTAATCTCTTTGTTTCTCAGTGTATAAATAGCTGGATTTAGGAGAGGTGTAAAAACAGAGTAAAACACAGCAAGAAATTTATCCAACCAGATAATATTGAGTGGCCACACATAGATGAATATGCAGGGCACAAAAAAGATCATTACCACTGTGATGTGGGCACTGCATGTGGACAAAGCCTTAGATGCACCAGATTTGGAGCTCTGGTGAACACTGATAAGGATATATGTGTAGGAAATGAGTAACAGAACGAAGCATGTCACAGCCACAACCCCACAGTCAGCATTCATTAGAATATCCAAATCATGGGAATCCATGCAAGCCAGCTTAATTACCAATGGCATGTCACAAAAAAAGCTGTCGATTTCATTGGGACCACAAAAAGGCAGCTGCACAATCACGATCAGGTGACTCATGGCATGCACAAAGCCAGTAGTCCAAGAAACGAACACCAGCCCAGTGCATCTTTTCAGGTTCATAATGGTGAAGTAGTGGAGTGGTTTGCAGATGGCCACATAGCGATCATAAGCCATTACCACCAACAGAACCATCTCTCCTGCAGCGATGCAATGGGCAAAGAAGACCTGGGATATGCAGCCTGCAAAGGAAATGGTCTTATTTTCCCTTGAAAAATCAGTTATCATCTTAGGCGTAGTAACTGATGAAAGCCACATATCAATAAAGGACAGGTTGGCCAACAAGAAATACATGGGAGAGTGGAGATGACGGTCAGTGCTAATTAAAACCATGATGACAATATTTCCAGACACAATGAGCAGATAAAGTATTGAAAATATCACAAAGAGAAAGACCTGAATAGTCTGTGAGTGTGCAAGTCCATAAAGTATAAATTCTGACACCAAAGACTGATTGCCTTCATCCATTTAGCTCTGTGTGTCTCCAGAAGTAACCTACAAAGAAAGAAAACAAGGCATATGAGGAAGTCTACTCCCTGCATAGAACTTGACATTCACTTTGAAACTTACCTGATTATGAATGAATAAATGTAATGAGAAATGTAAACCAAATATGACACTGCTAAAGTGAGCCAAAAGGCCAAGAGCAACTCCTCATGAAGAAAAGCATCATATGTGGCTGTTGTCCACATGCTCTATCTGGAAATTCCTCTACAGGAAAGAAGTGAGGATGCAAGACAGCAATGTAAAGATCTAAACATATGTGGCATTTTTTATGCCTAAATTTGTCACTGGAAATCCTGACATTCCATAATGAAAATTAGTATTAAATTTGTAAACTAGTGGGGACTTCCACTAAGCAGCGGTGAAATGGGCAGCATGCATAATGATCTCATTGGGCATTAGCAGAATTGCTTCTGTGACATTGATAAGTTAAAATTGTAGCTAAAAGCTATAAAGTAAATGATGGAGAAACTTCAGTGTAGAAGCATGCAGAACAAACACCATATAAGATATACACAGATACTAGATTTAAAAATACAAACCAGGTTCACAGTTATTCATTAACAAGTATATATTACAGATTCATTACTCAACTAAACTAATAAACAAAATACCCCTGCAAATACCTGTAGGGATGGAATGAACAAAGAGCACAGCAAAGCATATTCACACCTGAGCTCTTAAAGTCACAATTCATTCATTTTAAGTGGTAGAAAATATTGATCTTAAATTAAATAGACTAATCATGAGAGCCCTGAAATTTTGAAATAGTGTTTCTGACATAAATAGTATTTCATCTGTCATCAGTCTACAGTCAGCATATCTTTTCATTATATCATTTATCATCTGATCACCTTTATGTTAAATAGAAGAATATATTACATAAACATATAAACAAAGTTATCTTTGACTGTCAGCCTTGGATGACTGTGACATTATTCTTCTAGTGAACAGCAATTATTCACCTCAAAGAAGAAGCAGAGTGCTCATACTTATGACAGATGGTGGTTAATCATTGCCCAGTTTCCCCTCCCTTCAGTAGGTCTCTTGATGCTTGTCAAATAACGGGTCTTACTTATTTTATCCTAGAGCTCATGAACAATAAAATTATATATGAAATAATCTGAACTGTTTTACCTTCCTATTTTCTGAAGACTGAGAAGGGTGGAGTAAGGATGAAAAACAAGAATGTTTGAAGACATCAGGCAAGATAGTCAGTTGTTATAGGAGCATGATGACAGATAAGTAAACACACATGCCTTAAAGAGATTTACCAAATATACCAAGAAAATACACTGGTTAAAAAGCAAAGCTCACAGAAAAGCAGCTTTTTAGGTCTTGGGGAAGAAAGCTAACTAGAAAGCTGTATTTTTTAAATGGGGAAAAGGATTCAGCCAAAGTTCATCACTGTGTTCTCTCGCCTCCCAACAGATTGTCAGCTGGAAGTGAACCTCCTAGTGAAAAAGAGGCGAACACTGTGCTAGGAGTCTCCATAAATATGTACTGTAATTCTTTGTATATAAAAAAATACTGTAAAGTTTAACTTTACTCTTTAAAAAAAGCAAAGAGTTTCTGTTCACTTATTTTATTTATTATTTCACATGTCAAAAAGTTTCATGCCAACCTGAACTTTCTATTTTCTTTTTGTATTATTTCTTTTCATTTTTAATATTATAATATAATCACAAAATTTTCCCTTGATTTCCTCCATCCAAATTCTGCCATATACTGATCCTTGTTTTCTTTCAAAAAATCATCAGAAGAAAAAGAGAGACTGAAGCAACAAGCATGGTGCCTATGTGGGTCCGCACTAGGTCCTCTGTATATGTGCGATAGCTTTAGGTTTAGTGCTTTATGAGACTGCTGATGTGTAAATGAGAGAATCTCTGATTCTTGAGCCTTCACTTGGAGATCTTTGATTTTTCTGTTGGCTTAGCTTGCCCAACAATGATATGGTGGTTTTTATTTTATCATATTATATTTTATTTCATTATGTTTTGTTGTTATCTCCTAGAAGCCTATTAATTTCTAGTGAGAGTCCTAAAGGGAGTGGATCAGGATGATAGAAGTGTAAGAAATACAAGGGAGGTGAAACTTATTCAGCCCATATTGCATGAGAAGAGAATCCATGTTTAATATAAGGGGGCAGAAAAGAAATTCATTCCCTCTTCTTCCATTGTCTGTATATACAAACTCTTATGTCTGTGTAATGTTACTTGTAAATACAATTTGGGGGCTGGCCATTTGGTAACAGACAACCTTAAAGTATCCTTCTCCTACTTCCAGGATTCCTTAGTTAGCTGTGGTTCTTTGCAGAGGATTGAGCCACTAGCGTGCTTATTGGTATTGGATTTGTTGAGGTCAATTTTGACAGCCATAATGGAACTATAACACTACTAAAAGGAATTACTAAAAGCATTTATTTGTGACAAACATCCTTTGTGACTGCTGCTGCAAGGTAGACCGAAGTCTCAAATAATACCTTTTAAATTGTATCCTTTAGTATTATAGATGTAGGACACTACTGTCTCTGTGAATGTAATGTATATTACCACTGATTTCTGATACATAGGGGCAAACATGCCTTAACAGAACTGTTTTAATATTGCTGCTCAGACTGTTTTGTTTCCACATGATGATTGAGAAGCTAGAAAGAATGTTGCCAGAGGTTATAGTAGCTTAAAGAATGTTATGTGTTCAATTTTGTACTATATGAATATATAGTATAAAATATATAAACAGGAATTATTAAACCTTTCTAATATCCACAATATAGTGACATATGGTTTGAGACATAAGTCATATTTTCTACTGTATCTTGAAACAATATTGTTTCTAAAGTTATAGCCAATGATTTTAATGTTCATCTGAACTTTATGTTTAAAATATGCCTGTACAAATATGTATATATGTATATTTATTTATACATGTGTTTTTATCTAAATATATTTATATATTTGTACAGGCATATTTTATATACACACACATTTATAGATACATTAAAACACATATATGTGGGTATTCATATAAATACAGATATATAAAAAAATCACCTTTCTTTAAATGCTTGCTACTTACACTTAAATTTATACATGCCTATTCAGCAACTATGAAATATATAAATGGGAAGGGCACATTCAACATGCAAATTGCTTTCTGGAACATAAGAACCACTTCACCTTTCTCTTGTCTTTCTCAGTATATGTCAATGTTTTCAAAGACACTGTGAAATAAATTAATTTGTTAAAGCATCTCTGTAATTCTTGCATCTAGTAGTAATGTTTTTAGAAAATATAATGTTGGCTTATAAATAATAAATATAAAAAATTAATGTGAAGAAACAAGTTGAATAACATTATGGGAATAAAAAGCAAACTAATAATTTTCATCTAATTTTCAATTTTGTGTGTTTTTTGGTTGCCCTTATATAAAAGTGCCAAATTTTGTTAATAGCCTCATTATTTGTTTTTCTGTATTTATAAATGTAGTGAAAATTATTCAACATAAAAGATACATGTAATAGACAATAATGACTGAAGGAAGGGAGTAGTTTCTAATAGCTTTTGTGGCTAGCAGATTAATTGTTTCTATGTTGTGTTATTTGTTTTGCTTTTTATTGATTTAGTTTTGTTTTTTGCTTGTATGCATATGTTACTTTTAAATGTTTTAAATTGAAGAAGAATTTCATCATTTTACCCCTCCAATTTTTGTTCTCAAATCACTTTCAAATACCATCCTCACATACTGTTCTCATGCTACCCCTCAAGTGGCTAGTCTCTTTTCCTTGATACTTATTGCTACATATCTGGGTGTATGTATGTATGTACATATATGCACAAATGCACATAAATTACATTTCTGTAATCCATTTGTCTTATTGCATAAGGTCTGGACTGACCACTGTTCATTTCACAATGAATAGGATGTTCATCCTTGGGAGAGGCTAATTTTTCTTCTATCAGACAATAGTTGGCAGAATATGTTGACCTTATTTTCACAATAATTACTTTCTTGCTTCATTTTTACTTCCACTTCTATTCTGAATAGTATCTTATCTAGTATGCACTCTTTGGATTAAAAATATTGGATTTTATTAAGCTAAATCAAACATTTGTACAATGTTAGCAAAATACTAACTACTCTTATGGGTTATCAGATAAAGAATGACGATTTTCTGAAGTGGGCCTGAATATACATGGAATAAAAGATTTAGAGAAAACACATTAGTTGGATTCTAAAAAGAACAGAAGTAAAAGTAACTACTCACCTAAAACAATTTGGGTATTGGTAAAAAGAGATACCCAGAAATATTTAAAGAATTAACTTACAGAAGAGTATCAGAGTGATGCCTTATCAACTCACATCTTCTTTTGGATTTTCTTCCAATCTGGTGTGTGCTTATAAAGTTATTCCTGTTGTTTAGAAACAATCTTCTCCTCAGCTGGACCTAATTTCACTTCCAGAAATTGCCCCATGGGTGAAATTTGTCTATTTGTGTTCTAACCAAAATGAAGACCTTGGAAAGAATTATCTTAGCAATCCCTTAGGGATTTCTCTACTAACACTGATATTGTGTATTGCATATTTGAGAAAATAGAAAAAAGACAAGTAAAGGCTGATGTGTGTCATCCCAGCATTGATAAGTTCATACAACTTTTCAAAATTATTCATTTCAGTGATAAGGACTAAAGAGAAGCTTTCTGCTGCCCCATCTCACTATGAATGTATATAATTGAAGTGGTTAATGATTTTGTAGTTATGAGACTATCTGTGAGATATGACCTGAACCAAAAAAGAAACAAAAACTTTACTGTGAACCTAATTCACTAATGCATGGCAAATCATTGTCAAATCTTGATCATATGAATAGTGATATTCAGTGTGCTCTATAACTTTACATGATATTAGCAGGTATGAATTGAATGCAATGACTATTACCTCTATGAAATACAAGCAATTATTCTTTAACAAATTTTATTTAAATGAGAAACAATCTTATGTTACATATCAATCCCAGTTCCTTCTCACTCCCACCTCCCATTCCCCCAACATATGCCTCATCCCATCCCCCATCTTCTCCATGAGGGATCATCAAAGTCTGTCAAGTCATTTGGGGTAGGGCCTAGGCCTTGGCAGTGTATTTAGCATAAGAGAGTATCCCTCCATGGGGAAAGTGTTCCCAAATCCAGTTCCTGTACTAGGGATAAATACTAGTTCCATTGCCAGAGACCCTTTAGACTTTCCAGGCCTTCTAGTCAACAGCAACATTCAGGGGCCTGGCTAAGTCCTACATTGGTTCCCCAGCTGTCAGACTGTGGTACATGAGCTCCCACTTGCTCAGGTCAGCTGTCTCTGTGGGTTTCCCCAGCATGGTCTTCACCCTGTTGTTCGTCATTTCTCCCTCTCTACAACTGGATTCCAGTAGTTCAGCTCAGTGCTTAGTTGTGGCTCTCTGATTCTGCTTCCATCAGCTACTGGAAGTGGGTTCTAGGATGGCATTCAAGCTAGTCATCATTCTCCTATAGGGGAAGGGCATTTGTGATAGCCTCTCCTACTATGCTTAGATTCTGATTTGGGGTTTTCCTTGTGGATCTCTGTACATTTCTCTAGTGCTCGATTTCTCTTTAAACCTATAATGACTCCCTCTATTAAGGTATCTTAGGAGTTACTGCTATGGCTAACATCCAGCCAAGTGTATGGAATAATTAATAATAATTAATGCAGTCTACCAGAAACTGTTTTAAGACCTCATGGGGGAAAAAAGATAACATAGATGAATTTATTGGGATTTGTTTTGATTTTGGATGCTCAAAATTCAAGGATTACCTATAGCAGACACATTAACAAGAGATTTTAATTAAAGATATTCTATTTCAACAAACTAATCTTGGCCTAAAGAAAAGGAGAGCTGAAAGATGTATGTATGTTCTGTATGTATTTGTAATTGAAATGTGTGAATCCCAACATTAGGTACTACTTGAACTGATGGAGATATAGAAAAAAAAAAAAAAAAGACATCAGGTTAGTGTCTTCATTGGAAGGGTTAGTGATCTGCATCTCCCAAGGTTGGTTGGCTAGCATAGCTGAACAGCAGGAAATGATCAAAACCAGCATGGCCTGAGATCCAGAGGAATCTGTATGGATGGTTCAAAAGAGTTTAGCAGAGGAGAGGATACAGAAATCTCCCTAAATTTTGGTGCTTAAAAAAGAAATTGATAATATGGAGGTTAATATAAGATTTGAGAAAAGCTATTGAGAAAAAGCCCCAGGGAACTGCAGCCCAGGTAGGCCCTGCCTAGAAAGGTGTCAGTGAAGATGCAAATAAGACCCTGTCAGCTAATCAAAGCTATACAGGTCAGATTAGAAAAAGAGTTTTCAAAAGTATTTGAGACATATGTTACATCTTAAAGAAATTAGGTCTCAAAAATTAGAAATTAGAGAAGATAGCTTGTGATCATTGAATGATTTTCAAAAGTTATTGGGAAATATTCAAATGTTGAGTACTTTTTTAAATGCACCTACTGGTGATTTGAAACCTTTAAGCAATATCCTGAAAGGAGATAGTGATCCCAATTCACCTAAACAGCTAACTAAAGAGGGTAGACAAGTTCTCCTACAACTGGAGAATGCAATCCAGCATCAGCTGATGTGTTATATTGAGTATACAAAACCATGGGAAGCTTATTTTCTTCCCATACAGAATAGTCTTACTTCTGTCTTATAGCAAGGGGGACCGCTGTTATGGTTTCACTAACCTGTTTTCCAAGCCAAAGTGTTAAATCCTTATTCTGAAGCAGTATCTTGTATGGTACAAAAATGCCATATGGAATCCAGGAGATATTTTTGGCAGGGAACCAAGTGTAATACATGTTCCCTAGACCAAACAGCAAGTTGGTTGATTATTTCAAAACAGTGATTCATGAGCAATTGCTTTTGCTCAGTTTTTGGGAAAAATTAATAATCAGTTCCAGCTCATAGACTATTGCAATTTGTATTCCCTAAAATTGTAAGGAGTGATCCTTTCACTATGCTATGTTCGTTTTTACTGATGCTTCTTCTAATGGAAAAGCAGCTTATATTATTGATGAAAAAAAAAAATATGTAGTACAGACAGATCCAGCCTCAGCTCAGATAGTTGACTTACAAGTTCTTGCAATAGTTTTTCAGCTTCAAATCAATGATTCATTTAACTTATAGTTATTATGTTTTCAGAGCCCTTCAAGTTATAGAGACAGTTCCATACATTGGAACTAGTAATAATCAGGTTAAAATGCTGTTTGAGCAAATTTAGAGTGCCATTTAGCAAAGAAAAGCACCATGCATTGTGGGTCATATAAGAGCTCATTCAAACCTTTCCGGCCCACTGGCTGAAGGTAATGAGTCAGCTGATAGACTGACAAAAAATGGTCACTTTATCTCAGGTAGAATTAGCTCAGCAGTCACACAGCTTTCATCATCAAAATAGTAATAGTCTAAGAAAACAGTTTGGTTTTATCCAGAGAGACTGCTTGGCAAATTGTCAAGCAATATGATGTATGCCTAAAATATTTACCTATAACTAACGTAGGAGTAAATCCTCGAGGCCTGCTTCCTAATCATTTATGGTAAATGGATGTTACTCATATTGCAGAATTTGTCAGATTAAAATATATGCACGTAGCAGTCAATACATATTCAGGCTTCTTAATGGACACTGCACAAACTGGAGAACATACTAATCACGTGATAAGTCACTGTTTATGATGTTTTGCTACTATGGGAGTTCCAAAAGTTATAAAGACAGACAATGGATTTTCATATACTAGTAAAGCATTTCAGCAATGTTGTGCTCAATGGAAAATTGAACACAGGTATTTCTTACAACCCACAAGGGCAAGGAACGGTGGAGCATGCTCAGAGCACCTTGAAAACACAACCTCTAAAATTAAGGAGAGGGGAGCAGTGCCTCCAGACTCCACATGATTCATTAAATCATGCACTCCTCACTTTAAATTTCTTAAATATGGGTGCCCATGAGCAATCTTCCTGGGACAGATTCTGGCATGATGGAACTTAAGCAACCTTTGTTCAAGTCAAATGTAAAGATCCATACACCAGAGTATTGAAAGGACCTGATCCTGGCCTAATATGGGGTCAAGGGCATGTTTGTATTTTCTTGCAGGAAGAAAATGAGGCCTGATGGCTGCCAGACCATTTGGTGAGATGTGTGGAACAGAGGAAAACCGAACCCGAGACCACCTCGAGAACCTGCCCAAGCCAGTTTGAGTGAGACTTGCTGAACCTGTGTCCCTGACTCTACAGTCCAAGAAAGGAATTGGTTCAAGATTTTCAGAAGAAAAGGAGATTAGAAACTTTCAGTTTGGTTCAAGATTTCCAGTGTCGCAACAAGCCTGCTGCATTGACCAGTTAGCCTCACCATATCTTGGGATAATTGAAAGCTATTATGGACATAGTGTGTGGCAAAAGCCCATTGTTGGGAGATGTCATTCTGTAAATATGTTTCTCATACTGGCTAATGAATAAAGCACTGTTGGCCAATAGGAAAGCAAGATAGGCAGGACTAGGAGACAAGGAGGATTTGAGGAAGTGGTAAGGAAGAGCCAATATGGAGAGGCTGTGGAGACCAGACGCTGGCCCCACTCCCAGGTAAGATGAGACCACGTGGAACTACTTAGATTAATAGAAATGGGTTAATACTTAAGAAAGAGCTAGCCAATAAGAAACAAGTAACTGGCCAACAGCATTATGTCAAATACAGCATCTCTGTGTGTATTATTTGGGGCTGGTGCAGGGGTCCAAGCGGGCAGGGAAAATGGACCCGGTGGGGAAAAACCTTACTCCTTACAGCCCATCTTCAGTATTTGAGTGGACTATGAACAAAAGTTTTGCAGTTAATACTTTAGTACTCAAGAACTGTGGTATCTCAAACTTATCTTTGAAAACTATAACCAGAAGTGCATTGGATTTTAGAAAGGGAAAAAGAAAAGGTTCAGAATTGTGGAGTTATTCATACTTCATTCACCATGAAAAAATTTTATTGTCCTTTGATTGAATTGAAATTATGTGAATTGTAATTAGTCAATAATGTGTCAATTGTTAATAAGTATACTGGAATCATTAATGTTTACAACCTTTGCTATACTAGATATATGTTATGGATGAAAAAGTCAGCCCATTCTGTTAAGAATTAGACATGATGCTTATGAATCATTAGATAAAATGCAATTTAATGTGCAGATTTAGATTTTGATATAACAATAGCCACTCAAGACATCTCAGACCAATTTAAAAGGCCATTTCATCTTGATTCATTCTGTCCTTTTGCAGGAGATGCTGTAGCCACAAAAGCATATGCATTATCGAGTTTACTTGTGAACTCTCGATGAAAAGTTGGCTCAGGTGTGTTGGCATTGAGCTATGCACTATCCTCTAATGTTCTTTGTTACAGAGGCTGGTAGTCAGAGACCTGTAAAGTCTTTTTACTTACAAGCTACCTAGACAGGACACACATGATGCAATGTGTGCTTCTCATGATGGATAAGGCTGGAATGTTGAAGAAGACTTCCTAAGACAGACACAGCCATCTGTCCTGTAGCAGAAGCACAGTTATTTTTTAAAATTATATTAAGAAGGGAGAATTTGTGGGTGCCCATAAAGATGGCTGCACTCCATCTTGGCACAAGGGCAGAGAGTTCAAAGCTGTCAGCAGGTCACAAGACCTAAAGGTCAAAGGTGTGGCTACAGAAGGATTTTTGGCTGTCTTAGTCTAAATAACAACAGACCTGAATCTGAGGCGTGGTTACTCCTGACTGTCAAGGCTAAGGAAGGAGAAGTTGAATGAGGTATGGCTACTCCTGAACAAGAAGTTGGAGGTAAGGTGTGGTTACTGAACCCTTAGAATAAGTGAGGATAAAAGTCTGTTTGTTCCATATACATGATTCTGTGCTCCCCTTTTTGGTTAAGGTATATGAGTGTGGTGAAAAATAAACTCCTGGCATTTCAGTATTGACTGATCTGTCCTCCTGACCTTTACTCTGTCTCTCTATCTTTCTTTATTGTCTATAGCTAGCCTTTCCCTCATCCAAACTCCCCCACTTGGGTATGGACTTGGGGCTGCTTGGCTGGCTCCAATTGCAGCTCCTCAAAGACCACTCCCTACAAATGCCCTTCCCTGATAGTGAGATTGATGACTACTTTATATGCCACCCTAGAACCTTCATCTAATAGCTACCAGCAGCAGAAACAGACACCCACAGATAAACAGTGAGCTGAACTCTTAGAATCCAGTGGCAGACAGGGAGGCATAATGAGCAAAGGAGTCAAGACCAGGCTGAAGATACCCATAGAAACTGCTGACCTGAACAAGGAGAAGCTCATGTACATCCTCCTGATAGCTGGGAAACCAGCATAGAACCAACCCAGATTCTCTGAATACGGGTGTTAGGAGGACTGGGGTCCAGTATTTATTCCTAGTATATGAATGGACTTTGGGAACCCATTCCACATAGAGGATACTCCCTAAGCCTAGACACATGGGGGAGGGCCTGGGCACTGTTCCAAATGATATGACAGACTTTCAAGACTCCCCAGGGTAGGCTTCACCCTCCCTGGGAAGCAGAAAGGGTTTGGGACTGGGGTTGGTGGTGAGAACAGAGAAGGTTGGGAGGGTGTATGAACTGTGATTTATATGTAAAGCATGCTTGTTTCATATTTACATACATACATACATTCATACATGGGCATTTTTCAGCAAAAGGAATCTTGATCCTTATTTACCCATGGAATATTTCTCATGGAGATATGACCTGGAAATTTTCCTTCTTCATTAGTAAACCAATGTTACCATATCTTGAAACAAATAAACACTCAAAACAACTTTAATTTGCCAACTATAACTCTAAAGAAAGACTTTAACAAACTAGTCACACAATATTGTATCTCACAACAGGACACAGGTATTTGAGTATTGTCAGAGTGGGGATGATATTTTACTGGGTAAAGAATTATTTTATGATTAGATCTATCCTTACATTTGGAAAAATAGAGTAACTTGTATAGGACTTTATAAGCAATAATTTGATTAGTAGCTGGGCAGGAGTAAATGAAGATCTGGAAGAATCCAGAGATAGCCATGTCTTCTAAGCAAAACAGGTTATGATGAAATTAATCTCCAAACAAATAACAACATTCTGCCAACAGATTTAACAAATATAACTCCTTATACCCTCATATCTCCCAAAATATATTACACATCTGTCTTTTATGTTATATGTCTCATATGTTATATGGGTCACATAATCTTTATAAATCCTATTTTTACCTATTCTTTTCCTTTTATTTTCCACCTTTTATATTATTTTGGCAAATATCTTTTTTTTTCCTAAGCAATTTAACATAAAAAATGTAAGGACTGTACTATATACCACAATGTTTTGACTTTCAGAGGAAAAGGAAGTCAGTCTAGGATGAGAGTACAGACAGACAGCAGCACGGAGAGTAGCATTGCATGAGGATGGAATCTAGAACCACAGGGACATGGGAGTCTTAGT
The DNA here is from genome assembly GCF_943737965.1 of Phodopus roborovskii. Lineage (NCBI taxonomy): Eukaryota > Metazoa > Chordata > Mammalia > Rodentia > Cricetidae > Phodopus > Phodopus roborovskii. The sequence goes on along the minus strand of NW_026126417.1, from coordinate 4,247,826 downwards.
GACCTAAAGAACAAGACAATCAAGGAGGTACTTTAGTAAAAAAATGAGTTCTGATTTTTACTTTGGGAGTTTTTGTGCAAGATATTATAGCAAGTACTTAACGAGTGAGCCAAGGGTAGAATTTCCATATAGCAACTCTCACTTCCTTTCATTGTATTCTACAAGGCAAGTGTAGAGACTCTCATCTGGAAGAAATCATCATGGGGAACAAATTACTCTGTGAGGACTGAATTTATTTTCATTGGAATCCTTGATTCTCAAGAACTTCAGATCTTTCTGTTTGCAATCTCCTTTATTGATTGTTTGCTAGTTTTCTCTGTAGGGATTGTGTTTGGCAGCCTTCTTATTATCATAACCGTGACTTCTGTTTCTCATTTCCACTCTATGTACTTCCTGTTGGCCAAACTCTCATTACTAGATCTGTCTCTGTTTTCTGTCAAAGCTCCCAAAATGATTGCTGACTTTTTCAGTAAATTCAGAGTCATTTCTGTTAAGGGCTGCCTTCCACGGATATTTTGGAGGAAGTGAGCTTGTTACCTTCGTAACCTTTGACAGATATGTAGCAATTTTCAATCCTCTAAACTACACTACAATTATGTGTGGCAATGAATGTATTTTGACTGCTTCATGGGTAATCACCTTTCTATATTCAGTGAGCCAAATGGCCTTTCCAGTGAAATTACCAGTTTGTGGTCCCAATAAGGTTGACAGATTTTATTGTGACCATCCTTGTGGTGATGTATTATTTATGATTTATTAAAGCTTGAATGAGGATTCAGAAAGCAAAGTTAAGCACAAACCACATAAGTAAGGCACACACCTTTAATCCCAGCAGCCAAAATCTAGGAGGTGGTGGTACATATCTTTAATCCTAGGACTCAGGATTAAAAGGTAGACAGATCTCTGTAAATCCAAGGCTACCAATATCTATACAAGATTGATCCAGTCCTAAAGAGAAACAGCTCGTACAAAGACGTTCTCAGCACCTGGGGTTCATATGCCTTTAATCCCAGCATTAGGCACATATATAAAATAGGAGCAAAGTCTCAATATCAAGCATTAATTCTCCACCCACATCGAGGATAGGAAGACATTGAAGTCTCAGTAGTCTCCAGTTATGCTGAGGAGAGGTTTCAACCTGAGGTTTGGTGGAGCCAGGTCTGCTTTTCAGTCTGAGGTAGAGTAAGAGCTAAGACAAGTTTCTCTGCTTGATTCACCTTGAAGTTTGAGCCCCTGTATCTGTCTCTGGGTCTTTTATTAATTCATGCAACACTTCCTAGAGTACTCGAACTTCCCTATGAAGACACATATAGGTTAGACAACATGGTCTTTGACAACAGTGGTATTCTCACTCTGTGTTCTTTTGTCCTGCTAAGCATCTCCTACACTATCATTCTAATGACCATCCAGTGCTGCCCTTCTGATAGATCATCCAAGGCTCTGTCCACACTGACTGCACACATCACAGTAATTCTTTTGTGTTGGGGTGGGGGCCTTGTATCTTCATTTATGTCTGGCATATTTCCCATCTCATATCACATCAATTTATTTTATGTGGTTTTTAATATATTTTACATAGACTCCAATAAATAACAATAAAAAATCCCAGTTATTAATTTTCATAACAATTAAAGGTATTGTTATAATATTATTTATGTACATCTGAAACTCTCTGGATACTATTACGTTGAGATAATATAAGACAGAAGCTAGAATATTTTACATTAATGAAATTTTTTGGTTCATTTCCTTAAAAATATCATAAAAAAATTACTGCCAACCTTAATAAAACAATGGGTTCAATGGTAAGTGATTCATTGGCAACTACTGAGATTCATAAAACATATTCCTACTTGCTAACCATCTATGCTTTGACTCCTACTATTATAACAGATCATAATCTATTAGTTAATTATTTAGGGTAATATAAAAGCTGAACTTGCCAATATGATTTTGTAACATGAGTAATAAAACCCAGAGAATGATAATGGTGTTGAAGCTACAAGCTGAAGATAAGAGAAGCAAAGCAGCTAGCCACTAGCTCTTACTTCTACCTCAGACTGAATGGCCATCCTATTTCAGACTCCAGTCCCAGACTGCTTCCTCTCCTCAACATGGCTAGAGACAAATGCTTTCTGTACCCTCAGATAAGCTTTAATGATCATAACAATATAATAATAATATCATAATAACCATAAATGTCACCACAATTCTCTTTTATGTCTAATATAAAATGAAGGCTACAATTAACATAAGAAAAAACTTATATAAGTACAATAAGTATATACAATGCATAAAGTATATACAATACATAAGGTATATACAATACACAATTACATCAACAATGTTCAGTCCATTTGCAATTGACAAATCAGAGAAAATACTCCATTATCAATCTTATCTTGGTGAGTCCAAATTCTTGTACTTAACTTTCTATTCTAGTTTGCATTATCAAATTATCTTTTAATGTCTTTCAAACCTTATAAACTGCACATTCCTTCAGTGAGTTTCCTTTCTGAGTTTGGTAAACAAGGAAAACTCTAACTATACTATCTGGTCTTGAACTCCCTCAAAGACCACAGAAAGAAACATTAACTGAGTGAGCAGGGAGTGAGAGCAAGCAACTTCCAAAATTTGTGAGGAATGACAGAAAGAGCTGCCTGCTTGGAAAGTCACCCAAAGTTCTTAAAAACATTGGAGCATCCATCTTTGGCCTATAGGCCATGCATATCTGACAGACTTTTTTGTGCAACAGGATTTTTTAATAAATGTCCTGCTTGTCCTTGGCAAGGTTTTACAGTCACTCTGTTTTGTGTTCTGCTTGTCCAATTTGGAGAGCAGGCAGTCAGAAGTCAAGGCAAGGACATATTTTTTGCTCATTGGCCTCAAGGAACATAAAGTCCATGTGGGGTTTAATGCCCATAATCTTCTCTATAGTATATTGGTGGTGCAGAGATGTCACACTGTCATAAAAATCTTTTTTTATATATTTTTATCTAATTTATTATTTTACATGTCGATCCCAGTTCCTCCTCCCTCCCTCACTCTGCCCTCTCACATGCACCTTAACCAACCTCCCCTCCCATCTCCCCACCCCAATTCCATATGTAGGGGAATGCCATCCAGTTGGGGGTCATGTAAATCTGACAGGTCATGTGAAGTAGGGACTAGGGCTTCTCTCTTGTCTCTAGATTAAGGCAGTTATCCCTCCATGGGAATTGTGTTTGCAAGGTCCTTTTGTGTACCAGGGATACATCCTTTGGCCCCCCCCCCCCCCCCCCCCCCCCCCCCCCCCCCCCCCCCCCCCCCCCCCCCCCCCCCCCCCCCCCCCCCCCCCCCCCCCCCCCCCCCCCCCCCCCCCCCCCCCCCCCCCCCCCCCCCCCCCCCCCCCCGCCCCCCCCCCCCCCCCCCCCCCCCCCCCCCCCCCCCCCCCCCCCCCCCCCCCCCCCCCCCCCCCCCTTTTTTTTGGGTTTTCCCCCTTTTCAACAGGTATTAAATGAGGGCTCCATGGATAATTTAGTTGTTGATCTCACTATCCGAGAAGGGCATTTATGGTAGCTTTTCTACGGATGCTCAATTTGTTAGTTGGCAGCAGTCTTGTAGTTCTCTAGACCTTTCTTTGGGTTCAATTTTCTCTTCAAACCAATATTGGCTCCATCTTTTATGTTCTCTCTCCTGTCTTCTATTCCTAACAGGACTCAATCTTCCTAGTCACATGTGTGTTGCTCTCCTTCCCCTCACTTTCTCCTACTTCTCTCTCCATTCACTGCCCCCCCCACTTCCCCTGAGCTCTGGGGGACTTGTCCCTTACCAGTTCTGTGAGGGACTTTATATGAATCTCTTAGAATATACCTTGTGAATTATAGGCTGATGATCCTTTGCTCTAGGTCTAAAATCCATATATGAGTGAGTACATACTATGTTCCTCTTTTTGTGACTGGGTTACCGCATTCAGGATAGTTTCTTCAATTGCCATCCACTTGCCTGCGAATTTCAATATACCATTAATGTTATATTAAACTATCTATAAAGAAGATAAACAAAAGTTAATAATACTCCAACATTAATGTTTCAATACTTTAAAGAACAGTAGTTATTATGTATAAGTTAAGTAGCTTTCATGAACTCAGCAAACTAATAGAAAGTTAGCAAAAGTTTACACTTACAGTTTCTATATAAGATGAAAAACATATTTATAATAAATATTCTCAAAATTTTTAATGCTAACATACATGCAAACCAAAATTGCCCTTAAATATTACCCTGAACTATAATGTACTTGACGTCAATAATTAATAGTAAAACCAGAAAGTGAAGAAGCTGTAGAAAACAACAAGTGTACAAATTTAAGTATAAATTTATAAATGCATCCAAAAAGTGATCATTAAAATAGAAATTAGTTATTTTCTTTGAAAATGAACTATTAAGCAAAAATCAGTAGATAAGAGTTTTGCCATTTTTCCATAAAATTATAAGAAGTAGATAAGCACAAAACTTGAAATCATAAATCATGATTCACAATATATGGGGAAAATGAAGTATAAACTAAGTATAAACAGCCTAATAAATAAACATCACTTGCCTAGTGACATTCTACAGGAAAAAGATGAAAGTGAGAAATGTGCAAAACCAACTACATAGATGCAATCAAATAAAATCAAGCATGGAATACTTAGTAAAAATTAATCAATTTCAAGGAATAAAAAGCAGGTATGAAGTCTTGGTATATATATACATTGAAATCCTGAAAAGCCTTTAACCAATGGAGTGATTTGGTATTTTGGTGACTAGTTTCTTGAGTTCTTTGTATATTTTGGAGATCACCACTCTGTCAGATGTGGGCTTGGTCAAGATCTTTTCCCAGTCTGTGGGCTGCCATTTGGTCTTGTTGACTGTGTCCTTTGCCTTACAGAAGCTTCTCAGTTTCAGTAGGTCCCATTTATTAATTGTCAATCTCAGTGTCTGTGCTACTGGTGTTTTGCTCAGGAAGCAGTCTCCTGTGCCCCCACTTCTCCTTCTAAGAGGTTCAGTGTGGCTGGATTTAGGTTGAGGCCTTTGATCCATTTGGACTTACATTTTGTGCATGCCGATCTACATGGGTCTATCTGCAATCTTCTACACACCATAATCCAATTGTGCCAGCACCATTTGTTGAAGATGCTTTCCTCCTTCCATTGTATATTTTTAGCTATTTTGTCAAAGATCAGGTGTTTGTAGGTGTGTGGGATAATATCAGGATTTTAGATTCAATTCCATTGGCCAACCTGTCTATTTTTGTGCCGATACCATTCTATTTTCAGAACTATAGCTCTATAGTAGAGCTTGTGTTTGGTATGGTGATGCCTCCTGAAGCTCCTTGAACTGACTCAGACCCCCTGAATGTGGGTCTCAATTAGAAGGCCTGGGCAGTCTAAGGGACCTCTGACAGTGGAACCAGGATGTATCCTTGGTGCAAGAAAGGACTTTGGGAGCACATTCCGCATGGAGGGATACTCCCTTTGCCTAAAGACTGGAGGGAGGGCCTAGTCCCTACTCCAAATGGCTTAACAGATTTTGATGATCCCTCCTTGTGGAGTGAGGGGGATGGGATGGGAGGAGGGCCGGTGGGCATGGGAGGGAGGGTGGGAAAGGGAACTGGGATCGATATATAAAATAAGAAAAATAATATTTTTTTAAAAGTAACATAATCTAATGGTATTTAGTAAGGCAAAGGGAATAGAGAAGGGGTAAGACCTGCCAGAGCCTCTAAGGCTGGCTAGATTCCCTTCACTTGTAATGTTCAAAATTGTTTATTTTTGTTTTATGATATCTTCCTTAATTCTCTCAGTAGTGTTATTTAATTTTCTTTCTTTCTTTTTTGCTCAGTAAAATATAGGTTTATTCTTTTTTTTTTTTATTAAAGTGTCACCTACTAAGAACCCAAATCTGTGCATACACAATACTTGTAATTACAAACCAACATTGGAGCTGGGACCCAGGAGGACCAGGGGGAGTTGGTTCTGAAGACCTAGATACAGGTGACAACTGAAAGGTCAAGAGCATCAGAGGGCATGACCCAGAGGGAGGCCCAGAGGTTTGTGGAAAGGTTCACAAGGGGACACTCATGATGCTCTCTGGGTGGTCAGACCTTTAACTCAGGCTTCATCACCAGTCAGCCCCGGGTGGGGGTAGGGGTGGGGCTGTCCCCATCATCTGTCAGCTCTGGACATTAAACCTGCAGGCAGTTCAGCTAACCAACACAGACCACTTCAAGTGGTGGGGGAAGGAGGATTGGAGTGTGTCTGGCACTGCACCAGGACTCCTGCAGGACTCTTTGGGAAGTAGCCAGAGGGCAGGGCTTGTCTGTCTGTTCTTTATAGCAAATTGTTCCAGAAAAAAAAATCTTAGTGGCATGTGACCTCTCATGAATTCCAGCACCAGGAAAGGAACCAGTGCATCCCCGGCTTCTTGCAGAAAACGCCCTTGAACCACCCAGCGAAGGATTCTGTCCCCAGTTTGTCTGAGCTGCATGGTCACTGTCTGGATTTCTTCCTGCTGGCTCTGGCCAGCGCTGCTCTCCTGAAGCTGAGAAAACTGATTGTGACCTACTTGTGTTGCTTGGCATAGGGGTAATTGGCTGCCTGCCGACAAGCTGGGTCATGGACTTCTCAAAGGCGTTTGTTTGCCTTGGGAGATCCTGTAACAACTTGTTACTTTGAAAATTGAATTTTCATGTTATGTAATTTTCATGGCATGGTTTTGTTAAAGATAATCCTGAGATATTAATAGTATAAAAAGAATTATTGATTCCACCTCTGCAAATTGGCTACTAATGTGCAAGCTTTAATAATTCATAAATAAAATATCACCACAGGAAAGAATAAATTTTTGGCAATTTTATCTCTAAGCTGATAAATACATAGGTGTAAAATTTTCTATATTTCACTATGTTCTTTAATGTTATTAAGATCAATGATACATCCCTATCTATTTTACTTTGTTCTATTTCACTGATCAGAGTAATTGACATTTTATCAAGTTCATTTAAATTTAAATCAAAACACTGTAAACATTCAACTTTTTATTTACTCAATAGTAATCATTAACTTTATGTGTATTGTTAATCCTAATATTGAGCTATTTGCCAAAAATTACCATAGCTGTGTCTGTGAAATTTCTTTAGTTGAAATTAACATTTACGCCAATAGTTTTTGGTGAAATAAATTATCATCTATAGTTCAAGGATTTTCTTCAGTTCCCATAAATTATTAAGAAAAAATAGGTCAAATTCTGCTTTTAGATATACTTGGAATTCATTAGTTCCAAGTATCAACTATGTAAGTGATTCACTGGGAATCCAGCCAACATATCCTGTCAAATATACAATTAACAACATTCATATATGTCTTTTAGGGGCCAATTCTTCAAAATAAATGCATACTCACCACAGAATTTTTCTGCCCTTGGGAATCCCTAATACATGATTCACCTATTGTATTAGTGTATTTTCTATTCAACTAAGTTCTGATCTAATCTATCATAATTTATTTTGCCTATTTGAGTTTTCATTACTTCTAGCTCATTTTACCTCTTTATTAAAATTTAGTTAGTAAAATAAAATAAGATGAATAACAATTTAATATTTATCATCTGTGAAGAATCTCCATAATAAAGATAATGAACACCTTTGTGATTTTTCATAAGTTGCCATTCAGTGCATGTAGTAAGAACACTTCAACCCACTCCTGTAGACAATTTTGGAATGTTTCAGACCGTTAACTCTTTTGAACATGGGGTATCATTAAGTGCTACTTATTCCATAACAAACTCTGCCAGGCCCCATCTCAGAAGGCCAGAATGGCAAGAGGGCAAGCTCTGGCAGTTCTGCATGCTACACCCAAGTCACTCTAACCCAGGATCCATGTCCACACACAAGACCTAATAAGAGACATGGCTGTGTGATGTCAAAGTACCCTGTCCAAGGACCCTCATTGCCAGGTCATGAGACAAATGCCAAATCTGGACAGAGACCTTCTTGCTCTGTTGTATCATTCATCTCTCCATAGAAATCTCAGAAAAACACTAGGCCAATGTCCTACATTGGGAGACCAGAAAAACTAGCTAAACTTTAGTTTTAAAAATTTATCAACAAACAAATTCCAAAAGACAACATCACACCACAAAACACAAACAATATTACATTGCAAACTCCCAAGAATCACACCACAATATCTTCAATGAGAATGACTTGGAAGAACAAAGATAGTCAAAGCTTTCCTGAACAACAACAAAAACAATTTTTTAAAAAAAATTGCTTATTGCTTCATTGTTCCTGATCTCAAGAGATACTACAGAGCCATTGTTAATAAAACAGTATGGTACTGGCATACTTGAGTACCTACAGATAAATGAATAAAATAGACTGGTAGAAATGTGTTAAGTACAAACAATTATAGTACACAATTTTCATCAAAGATGCTAAAACTACATAATGGAGGAAAGACAGAATCCTTAAGAAATGCCTACCTGTAGAAGAAAGAAAATAAACCTTTATCTCTGGTTCTGAAAACAAAACAAAACAAAAAAAAAAAAAAAACTTCAAATGAATAAAAAGCATAATTGTAATACCTGAAACTTTAAACTTTAAATGGATTGAATGGCTAGGGAGTTTTAACTAACTTTACAATAATCTCTCCTGTCAAAAAAAAGCATTCAAAATATAGTTTCTTAGCCCATCAGAGTAAGGGAATTATTACAGTCGTTGACATATCCTGTGAGGTTGGTGTGTATTTTCCCATGAGGTGTCGAGAACTGGGTAAGACCAATGAATCCCTTTCTTGCCTAATGCTCTTACTACCTTTTAATACCATGCATGATATAGAATAGGAAGAAGTTCCAAGTCATTTTGAGACTGTGTTCTCTGTGTCCTAGAACAAAAGTATGTTATGCATTCATCAACAGGGTCTATCCACATAATTATGGTGAGCAAAAAAATAAAAAGATAATAGTCTGGATTGTTTTAAGTAACATCTGCGGCCTTGCAGACCAACAGAACTGTATACAAACTTACAAATATGTTTGTTCATGCCCCATGTGTGTTGACCACTGAATTAAGTACAATAGTTTTACTATTTATTCAGTCAATTTATACACATAGTCCACATGGAGATCATATTATATGATATTATTCAATAATTAATAATAATTTAAAAAACAAATTTTAGTCTCAGGCTGAGATAATTTAGAAATATCATCAAACTTTAGTTGTATGGTTTATTTACAATATGCATTTGATTTAAAAAAAACACAAAGTTTTCTCCATTGCTATTTTACAAAATAATAATTTTTGTTTCTTCTCTTTTTAATTTATACTGCCCAGTGGATTAGTGTTTTGCTAGATAGCTGTTATAAAGAAAGAGTGATGACTGGCCATTGACAAAGAAATTGAACAATTTGGGGCATGTGATGGTGTAGAGGATTATACTCAGGTAAGATTTTATAACATGTTAACTAGAAAGTAAACATATGAAATTTCTCAATAGATATTAAGCTAAACTTTATTAAAGACTTAGAAGAATATTCATATGGCATTCCTGTATACAAAGGACAATTGTATATAGATTTAAGATGAAAGATTCAAAATATTTAGATGGTTAGGCAGTAAAATGTCATATTCTCTTTAAAAGGTTAAATTATATCTATATAAAGAAATTGACACAAAATAGTATTTTCTGATTTTAAATCTTTTTCATACTGTCAGTCCCTTATTTAAAGTAATTAGTTTACATTTCTGAGTACTAGGAACCAATATACTTGCTTAAGAATCTGCTCATAGCATTTTTAATCTCTTTGTTCCTCAGTGTATAAATAGCTGGGTTTAGGAGAGGTGTAAAAACAGAGTAAAACACAGCAAAAAATTTATCCAACCAGGTGACATTGAGTGGCCACACATAAATGAAAAGACAAGGCACAAAAAAGATCATCACCACTGTAACATGAGCACTGCATGTGGAAAGAGCCTTAGATGCTCCAGCTTTAGAGCTCTGGTGAACACTGATAAGGATTAATGTGTAGGAAATGAGCAACAGGATGAAGCAGGTTACAACGACGACCCCACAGTCAGCATTCATTAGAATATCCAAATCATAGGAATCCACACAAGCCAACTTAATCACCAATGGCATGTCACAAAAAAAGCTATCGATTTCTTTGGGACCACAAAAAGGCAGCTGCACAATCACTATCACCTGACTCATGGCATGCACAAAGCCAGTAGTCCAAGAAACGAACACCAGCCCAGTGCATCTTTTCAGGTTCATAATGGTGAAGTAGTGGAGTGGTTTGCAAATGGCCACATAGCGATCATAAGCCATTACCACCAGCAGAACCATCTCTGCTCCAGCAATGCAATGGGCAAAGAAGACCTGGGACATGCAGCCTGCAAAGGAAATGGTCTTGTTTTCCCTCGGAAAGTCTGAGATCATCTTAGGAGTAGTAATGGAGGAAAGCCACATATCAACAAAGGACAGGTTGGCCAACAAGAAATACATGGGAGAATGGAGATGGCGGTCAGTAGTAATTAAGACCATGATGACAATATTTCCTGACACAATAAGCAGATAAAGTATCAAAAATATCACAAAGAGTAAGAGCTGAAGATTCTTTGAGTTGGCAAGTCCCCAAAGTATAAATTCTGACACCACAGACTGATTGCCTCCATCCATTTTACCCAGCGTGTCGCCAGATATGACCTGCAAAGAAAGAAAGATTATCAACAAGTCATATGAGGAAGTATTTCCTGTGTAGAATTTGATAGTCACCTTAAAACTTACCTGAGAAGAAATGCATGAATGTAAAAACAAAATAAAAGGAAAATGTGATGACAATGTTGCCCAAGTGAAAGCTAATGAGAAACACCTCCAGGAGAGAAGCTCTGGTTGGGTCTGTATTATACATGCTCTATCAGGAAATTCCTCTGCAGGAGAGCTGTGAGGAAGCAGGAGAGCAATGGCAAAACCAAAAGTGTGTGTGGTTTATTAATTTTAAAATATCTCAATTTGTCACTAGCAATCATGACATGACATAATGAAAATGAGAATTAAATTTGGAAACTGGTAGGGAATTGCATTAAATATCACTGCAATTGGTCTGATAGGATACTACCATTTTTGGTACCATGCATAATTATTTCATTGGACATCAGCATAATTGTTTCTATGACATCAGGAAATTTAAATTTTAGCTTAAAAGTATATAGTAAATAATGGGTAATTTTAGTGAGGAAACATACAGAATACAACACCGTATAAGATAAATGTAGATATCAGGTTGAAATATACATACCAGGTTCATAGTTATTCATTAGCAAATGTATGCTACAGAATCTATTTACTAGACTAAACTGTTTAACAAAATACCACTGCAAATACTAATAGGGATAGATTTCTAAAGAGCACAGCAAAGCATATTCAGACCCAAGCTCTTAACGTCACAATAGGTTCAGTCATAGCAATAGAAAATGTTGATCTGAAAAGCAAATTACATTCAGGAACATAATAACAACTCACCTACAATCCACACCATCAGAAAAGCTAGGAAACAAAGAGGACCCTAAGAAAGACATACATAGTCCCCTGGAGAAGGGGAAAGGGACAAGATCTCCCAAGCAAACTGAAAGCATGAGGGGGAGGTGAAGGAGAGTTAGGGGGAAGAGGAGGGTAGAAGTGGGCATAATGGAGCAGGAAGAATGAATCAGGGAAAGAACAGAGGAGAGCAAGAAAAGAAATATTATAATATAGGGAGCCATTGTAGTTTTTAATAGAAATCTGGCACTAGGGAAATTTCCAGAGATCTACAAGACCCCAACTAACCATCTAAGTAAAAGTTTAGAGGCTACCTTAAATGTCCTTCCCTGATAGTGAGATTGATGACTACCTTATATGCATTCCGAGAGCCTTCATCTAGTAGCTGATGGAAGCAGAAGCAGACAGCTAAACATTTAGCCAAAATCTTGGAATCCAGTTGCATACAGGTAGGAGTGATGAGCAAAGAAGTCAAGACCAGGCTGAAGAAACCTATAGAAACTGCTGACCTAAACAAGGAGGAGCTCATGAACTCCTGGCTGAGAGCTGGGAAACCAGCATTGAACCAACCCAGATTCCCAAAAAGTGGTGTTAGTTGGGAGGACTGGGTAGTCTATGAGGCCATTATGAGGTAGTGGATCAGTATTTATCCCTAGCACATGAATAGACTTTGAGAGCCCATCCTACATAGAGGGATACTCCCTCAGCCTGAACACATAGGAGAGGGCATGGGTCCCGCTCTAAATGATATGACAGATTTTGAAGACTCCCCATACAATGCCTCATCCTCCCTGGAGAGCAGAAAGGGGATGGGATGAGAGTTGGTGGGGGGGGGAATAGGGGAGAACTGGAGGGAGTGGGAACTGGGATTGATATATAAAACAAGCTTGTTCCAAATTTAAATGATAATAAAAAATAAACACTCACCCTTCTCTTCTCCTTCCCAGGATCTATCAATATTTTCAAAGACCTAATTAAATACAATAATCTGTTAAAGTATCTGTATAATTCTTGCATTTAACTTAGTAGCAATTATCCTAGAAAACTTAATGTTGGTTTATACATAATAAATACAAATATTATAGAACAGAAACTAAATAACCTTTGAGTTTAGAAGAAAATTAATAATTTTAGTCTATTTTTCAGTGTTTTTCTGCATTGACTGCTCTTTTATCAAAGCGCTAAACTTTGTAATAGTCTCAGTATTTGCATTTCTCTAAGTATTTGTAGTTGTAATCATAATTACACAACTTAAGAAATAATATTTCCCTTCTCTGGACATTTCTCTAGAGTCAGTTATTTCTTCAAACCTATAATTGCTCCTTCTTTAATGGTATCTCTCTCTCTCTCTCTCTCTCTCTCTCTCTCTCTCTCTCTCTCTCTCTCTTTCTTGTCTATTCCTCCCCTGACCTACAAGACTGACCCCAACTAACAATTTAAACAACAGTGGATAGGCTACCATAAATGTCCTTCCCTGAAAATTAGAATAATAACTAACTTATCCACCATCACAGAGCCCTCATTTAGTAGCTGATGGAAACAGAAGCAGACACCCACAGCTAAACACTGAGCCAAACTGAAATCCAGACACAGAATGGGAGGACAAGACCAGGCTACAGAAACCCACAGAGACAGCTGACCTGAAAAAGAAGGAGCTAATGGGCCCCCAGACTGATAGCTTGGAAATCAGCATTGGACCGACTCAGACACCCTGAACATGGGTCTCAGTTAGAAGGCCTGGACAGTCTAAGGGACCTCTGACAGTGGAACCAGGATGTATCCCTGCTGCACAAAAGGTCTTCAGGCACACATTTCCCATGAAGGATACTCCCTTAACCTAGAGGCAGGAGGGTGGGCCTAGACCCTACTCCAAATGACTTGATAGATTTTGTTGATCCTTCCTAGAAGACATCACCCTCCCTGTGGAGTGGGGTGGAGGAATGGAAGGGTGGTCAGGGGACATGGGAGAGAGGGACAGAGGGAAGGAGGGAGGGAGGGGGATGGAACTGGAATCGATATGTAAAATAAGAAAAAAAAAGTAAATTAAGCAAAAAAAAATACTATGTGCTAGGTATGAATAAAGGGTGGTAATTTCTAAAAGCTTACTTTGCTAGTATATTCAGTGTTTCTATGTGTTATTTGTTTTGTTTTTATTGATTTTGTTTGTGTTTTTTGTATATTTTACTATTTAAATGTGTTTTTCATTGAAGTAGATTTCCATCATTTTAGCCCTCTCCTTTTTTTTTTTTTTTTTTTTTTTTCTCAAACCATTCCCAAATATCATCCCCATATAGTATTCTTATGCTATCCCTCAAGTGGCTAGCCTCTTTTTTCTTGATTATTTTTCTACATATCTGGGAGTATTATGTCTGTGTATGCACAAATGCACATGAATTAACTTTGTTGGATCCATTTTGTTGTTGCATAAGGATTCAAGACTGACCAATTTTCATGCAACAATGCATTAGGAGACTTATCCCTGAGAAAGGCTGATTTTTCTTCTATCAGATAATGGTTGGCAGAATATTTTCACATTATTTCCACAATTTGAAGAAAACACATTACTTGAACTCTAAAGATGACAGAAAAGTAACTATTCAACTGAAACAAAGTGGATTTTTTTTTTAGAGAAAAATAACTAGAAACATTTAAGGAATTAACTTATGGAAGATTATCAGAGTGATGACTTATCAAACTCACATTTTCTTTTGGCTCCTACTTTCTTCCAATCTGATGCGTGCTTATGAAGTTATTCCTGTTGTATAGAGACAATCTTCCCCTCAGATGGACCTATATTTACTGCTGAAATTACCCCATGGGTGAAATTTACCTGTTTGTGTTCTGACCAAACTGTGGACCCTGGAAATAATTATCTTAGAAATCCTTTAGGGATTTCTGTTAAGAGTGATATTGAATATTTCCTATGTGTTGAAATAGAAGGAGAGACAAGTAAAGACTGCTCTATATCAGCCTGGTATTGATAAATTTAGACAACTTTTCAAAATTATTCAGTTTAATGATAAGGACTAAAATGAAACCTTCTGCTGTCTCATATCTTACTGAGCATATTTAATCAAAATTATTATTTTCTTTCTTGGGAGACCATCTGTGATAAATTGTGAGATATGACCAGAACAAAAATAATTTTTAAAAGAAATAATAACAACAAGAAAACTATATCCTAATGTATAGCAAATCTGTGTCAAATCAAGGTCACATTATTGATGCAGTTCCATGTATTCAGTAACTCTATGTGTATTAGCAGGTATGAACTGTTTAAAATGACTATTAACTCTATCTGTAAACCAAACATTTCTTCTATTGGTTTTAGAAAACATGGAGTGTACCTATACAATTTCACTTAAGATGAAGTTACAATAAATACATCTGATCACAAAGTAAACTTTGTGTGTGTGTGTGTGTGTGTGTGTGTGTGTGTGTGTGTGTGGTCAATATACCTAAATAGCAATTATCAGGTATCCCTGTACAAACCTGCTTGTTATTTGGGTTTTATCTTGAAGTCTTTCTTCCAAAGGTGCTGACCTTCCCTTTAAAGGCCTAATTACCTTTCTCATTGAGAATTAGTGTTGTCAATAGCCAGGGAATCAATTATTATTTTGAATATCTTTTGAATTTCACATTATTCTATTTACCACTGATGTCAATCTGTGAAGGCTTCCTTTGGGCCCTGTTTTATTTTAGTAAATGACTCATTTTCTTCCTTACTTCTCCAATTCTGTCCCAAGCATTCAAAACTACTGTTGGCACAAAGTCAGGGCATAGTCATGATATAGAATTTGCCTTTCTAAAGTAGCATAATCCCCTTCTCCTTCCTTGTGGAAGATTTCCATACCTCTAGCTCTACTCTATATTCAGTGATCTTAGCCCTTTTTTGAACCAGATACTCCATTATAATTGTTGGCCAGACACTAAAATAGCTCTCTAGTCTCTGGGAATAATTCTATTGCAAGTTGACCACAAGTTTGACATCTCCTTCACAAAAGGTGAATGCATGCCATATGAGACTATTGCTTCCTTTAATCTCTTTAAATCTAACATTTCCATAGGAGTACAACTAGCTCTTACAGTACCTCATCATTTGGCTATTCCTGTAAGGTTAATGAATATATTAAGGTTTGTTCATTGAAAAAAATTAGGCTGTTCCTCTCTAATCTTATAATACAATGCTGAAATGGGTTCATCATTAAATTCCTCTGTATGAGTCTGAATAACTCTATGATCTGTTTTACTAAGTTTTTCTAAAACTTATATCATAACATGAATATTAAGCAACTGTTTTAGAGATAAAAACAAAAATGGTAAAAACTGATGTTTATAATTGGCATTACATAAGTCACATCTAGATTAGTTTCCCCTCATTTAATTGTTCCATTTTCAAATCATCTACTATATTATCATACAGAGACATAAATCCCTTTATTATAACAGTATTTTCCAATTTTTAATGTGGGGGAACAATTCTTCTAACTAGTCTCTTCCTTTAAGAATTCCTAGTTGTCTTATCAATTCTGCCTACAATGTCAGTGAACTTTGAAGCTCAGTACCTCTGTGACCATGAAGCTGTGAGCTAAGAGTGGCAGCTGAAGGAGATACATTATAAGGAAAGCCTTCAACCCATGGCAGGGGGAAGATCGAGAGAGACAGCGGTAAAGTGATGGCTATTGAAATTCAAAAAAAAAAAAAAAAAAAAAAAAAACACACACACACACACACAAACAGAATTGCATGGAAAAAAAACATGTGTGGCAGAAGCAGAAGAGGCCTGAAGACAGAGTCACCTGGTCTAGGGCAGATAATTCCTGTGGCATCTGGAGTCCAGGAAAATCCCAGTCTTTCTCAGAGGCTTGGGGGAGGGGGAAGAAAAGAAAGCATAGCTGTCTGGGAAGTGACCCAAGCAGGAGCCCCACTCTGGGTTATTGTGGTGGCTGCAATGCCACAGTCTAATGGCTTCTTCATGAATGCATACCCCAAAAGTTGGACACAAGAGGTAGCATGAATCATGAAAACCCAGAGACAGGCTGAGTCCCTGCCTGCCTGATCCAAAGATCAGGCACCCATCGCTGGGCCTCTGCCTCTGCCTGAGATGAGTCCAGGTCAAATCCCTTCCCTGGGAATTCCCTTGGTTATCCCCAAATCTTGCTTCCCACCCCCTATATCCTGTCCTCAGTGAGAACACTCCTAGAACTCTGTTCCACAAACCACTCCACCCAGAACCTCAGAACATGCACTCCCCACACACTGTGCACTACTGAGCCCACTGTTCCAAATCTCTGGTCCAGCACTGAGTCAGAGGGCAGAGGGTGGGTCCAACAATCATGCCCCCTCCAGGGAACTTCCTGGATCTGTTCTGAGCACACTATACCCACCTATCCACACAGGAACACCCTGAGTCCCATCTGCCTGATCTTTGACCCCCATCACCTGGACCCTGACTGAGGAGAGACCTTCTAGAGACCTTGGAACACACAAAGCTATAAACATCAAACTCATGACCCATCTACTCCCACTGGAGAGTAGCTTAGAGAGAGAGAGACTGCACCTGAACCCAATGGAAGAAGAAATGGGAAGACGGCAGTACCTGAACACAGAGGAGCTAACGGGCCACCAGACTGATAGCTGGGAAGCCAGCATGGGACTGACTCAGGCCCCCCCTGAATATGGGTCTCAGCCAGAAGGACTGAGCAGTCTAAGGGACCTCAGACAGTGGAGCCAGGATATATCCCTGGTGCACAAAAAGACCTTGGGAACACATCACCCATGGAGGGATAACTGCCTTAACCTAGAGATAGGAGAGAAGCCCTAGTCCCTATCTCATACCACCTGTCAGATCTACATGACCCCAACTGGATGACATTCCCCTACATATGGAATTGGGGTGGAGGGATGGGAAGGGAGGATGGTTAGGGTGCATATGAGAGGGCAGAGAGGATAAAAGGGAGGAAGGGAAGGAGGGAGAAAGAGAGGGGAAGGGAACTGGGATCGACATGTAAAATAATAAATTAAATTAAAAAGTGCTTTGACTCCAAAATTTAAGTTCAAGGACAAGTTACTGGGGAAAAAGGATTTCTATTTTTGTTTCCACAGAAAATGAAAAGATGTGGATTCCTTCCAGACTAAAGTGGTTTGATAAAGCCAGACCACCTGAAACAGAGTACCAGGTGATCCTACATTCAAAACAGCTGGACAAACCAGCCTTACAGACTACAGCCAGGATTTCTGCATCTTCTTTGAATCCCCCATGACAGCGCCCCTTACCAGCAGGAAGTAGTTTGGAAAGAACGACGCCCAAATTCCCAAATATTGTCTATAAATATTTGTTTTCATTTAAATGGACTTGGTTATATAAAATAAATAAAAAAAAAGAAAAAAAGAAAAAGAAAACACAGAACAATAGAAAGACAAGCATGACACCACCAGAATCTAGGGACTCTACACCTAAACACACCAAAGCAAATGAAGCATTAGATAAAGACTTAAAAAAATAACTTCATAAAAATGATACAGGCCCTCAAAGATGATATGAGAAAATCCCTTAGAGAAATGGGGAAAAAATTGGAAGAAATAAATAAATCTATTAAATAAAGTAAGCAAAGCCAAGAAAAAAAAATCAAACAGGTAAAGGAAACAGTTCAAGAATTGACAACTGAAATAAAGATAATAAAGAAAACATAAACTGAAGGGAGGGAATGCTGGAAACAGAAAAACTGGGCAAACAATCAGGAGCTATAGAGCAAGCACAACCAAAAAAATACAACAGATGGAAGAGAGAATCTCAGGCACTGAAGATAAACTAGAGGAAATGGATTCATCGACTAAAGAAAATCTTAAATCCAACAAATCCTCAGCACAAAACATCCAAGAAATTTGGCACACTGTTAAAAGGCCAAACCTAAGAATTATAGGCATAGAAGAAGGTGAAGAAGCCCAACCCAAAGGTGCAGAAAACATATTCAACAAAATCATTGAAGAAAAGTTTCCCAATCTGATGAAGGACATGCCCATAAGTACAAGAAGCATACAGAACAAAAATTAGACTGGACCAATGAAAAAGGGACTCTCGACACATAATAATCAAAACAACTAACATACAGAGTAAAGAGAATATTAAGAGCATTGGAGGAAAAGGGTCAGTTAACATATAAAGGCAGATCTATCAAAATTACACCTGACTTATCCATGGAAACTCTCATGGCCAGAAGGTCCTGGATAGATGTTTATAAGTATTAAGAGTCCACAAATGCCAGCCAGGCAACTATACCCAGCAAAACTCTCAATCATTATAGATGGAGAAAACAAGATATTCAATGGCAAAGCCAGATTTTCAAAGTAGGTGTCTACAAATTCATCCCTACAGAACAGTCTGGAAGGAAAACTCCAACCCAAGTAAGTTAACTACACTCACAAAGACATAGGCAATAGATAATCCCACTTCACCAGAACCCACAGGATAAAGCAGGGCACACATATTCATAATAACACTGCCAACAACAAATCTAAAACAAACAAGAATTAACAACCAGTGGTCCTTATATTTCCTCAATATTAATGGTCTTAACTCCCCTATAAAAAGACACAGGCTAACAGAATAGATACAAAGACAAAATCCATCCTTCTTCTGCATACAAGAAACATATCTAAGCTTTAAAGACAGACATTACCTCAGGGTAAAGGGTTAGAAAAATCCCTTCCAATCAAATGGACCCATAATGCAAGCAGATATATATAGCTATCTTAATATCTAACAAATAAGACTTCAAACCAAAATCAATCAAAAGAGATGAAGAAGGTCATTTCATATTCATCACAGGAGAAATTCATCAGCACAAAGTCTCAATTCTGAATATCTATGCCCCAAATAAAAAGGCACCCACATTCTTAAAAGAAATGCTACTAAAACTCAAATCTCACATAAAATCTCACAAACTCATAGTGGGAGACTTCAACACCCTACCCTCACTGCTAGACAGGACCACCAGACAGAAACTTAACAAAGAAACAAGAGAACTAACAGAAGTTATGTCCCAATTGGGTTTAACAGACATCTATAGAACATCCATCGAAACACAAAAGAATATACCTTCCAGCTCCACAGGGAACCTTCTCTAAATTCTGACCACATAATAGGCAACATAACAAACTTTCACTGATACAAAATTTGGAATAGTCCTCTGTATTTTATCAGACTACCACGCTTTAAAGTTAGAATTCAACAACACAAATCCCAGATCATACAAACTCATGGAAACTGAACAATGCACAATTCCACCATACCTGAATCAAAGATGAACTAAGAAAGGAATTTAAGACTTCCTAGAATTCAACAAGGATGAGGACATGACATACCCAAACGTATGGGACACCTTGGAAGCAGCACTATGAGGGGAGTGTATTATACTAAGTGCCCACATGAAGAAAACAGAGGATAGTTACATTAGAGAATTAAAAGCACAACTGAATTAAAAGCATAATTGAGGGCTGAAATCAATAAAGTAGAAACAAGGAAAACAATACAAAAAAAAAATCAATGCAACAAAGAGTTGTTTTTTTGAGAAAATCAACAAGATAGACAAATCTTTATCCAAACTAACCACAAAGCAGAGAGAAAACATGCAAATAAACAAAATTAGAAATGAAAAGGGAGACCTAATAATGGACAGTGAGGAAATCCACACAATTTTCAGGTCATACTTTGAAAACCTATGCTCCACAAAATTTGAAAATTCAAAGTAAATGCACAAATTTCTGAATAGTAATCTCTTACCAAAATTAAGTCAAGAACAGATAAGCAACTGAAATAGACCTATAACCCCTAAAGAAATAGAAGCAGTCATCAAAAGACTCTCAACCAAAAGAAGTCCAGGGCCAGATGGGATCATTGCATAATTCTATCAAAAACTCAAAGAATAGCTAATACCAATACCCCTCAAATAGAAGCAGAAGGCTCATTACCAAACTCTTTTTACAAGGCCAAAATTACCTTGGTACCCAAGCCACAAAAAGACAAAACAAAGAAAGAAAACTACAGACCAGTATCCCTCATGAACATTGATGCAAAAATACTCAATAAAACACTGGCAAATCGAAACGTTGGAAGAAATCATCCATCATGACCAAGTAGGCTTCATCCCTGGGTTGCAGGGATGGTTCCACATATGAAAATCTATCAGTGTGATTCACCATATAAACCAATTGAAAATGAAAAACCATACGATCATCTCACTAGATGCTGAAAAAGCCTTGAACAAAATCCAACACCCTTTCATGATAAAGGTCTTGGAGAGATCAGGGATAACAGGAGCATACTTAAACATAACAAAAGCAATATAAGGTAAACCAACAGCCAATATAAAACTGAATGGAGAGAAGCTTAGGGCAATTCCCCTAAAATCAGAACAAGACGAGACTGACTGCCCTCTGCCTCCATATTTCTTCAATATTGTCCTTGAAGTTCTAGCTAAAGCAATAAGACAACAAAAGGAGACCGAGGGGATACAAATTGGAAAGGAAGAAGCCAAACTATCACTATTTGGAGATGAATGATAGTTTACATGAATGACCCAAATATCTTTACCAGGGAACTCCTACAGCTGATAAACACCTTACGCAAACTAGCATGACAAACTCAAAAATATCAGTAGCCCTACTTTATTCAGACGACAAAGGGGCTGAGAAAGAAATAAGAGAAATATCACCCTTTACAACAGCCACAAACAACATAAGGTATCCTGGGGTAACGCTTACCAAACAAGTGAAATTAAAGTTAGATTCTTTTAAAAATAAGCATATATCATACTAGATCATTTGTTCTCATTTAAAATGTTTCTTTTCATCTTATCTGCTTTGTAAGATTATTTTAATGAATGAAATATTTGTAGTATGTCATCTATTTTAGACTGAGAGGAAGCATCTCACTTGTATTTTGAAATTCCTGAGCAATTAAAAAGAACAATAATGTGAAGAAAAAGAATGAAAGACCTATATAGCAAGCACTTTGCGTCCTTAAAGAAAGAAAGTAAAGAACATACCAGAAAATGAAAAGATCTCCCATGTTCTTGGATAGGTAGGATAAACATAGTAAAAATAGCAATCTTGCAAGAAGCAATCTACAGATTCAATGCAGTCCCCATTAAAATCCCAGCAAAATTATCCACTGACCTTGAAAGGATAATAATCAACTTTATATGGAAAAATAAAAGACCCAGCATAGCCAAAACAACCCTATAGAATAAAGGAATGTCAGGAGGCATCACCATTCCCAACTTTAAGCTCTACTACAGATATTTAGTCCTGAAAACAGCCTGGTATTTGCATAAAATTAGATAGGTAAACCAATGGAATAGAATCAAAAATCCTGACATTAACCCATACACCTTTCAACACATGATTTTTGACAAACAGCTAAAAGTATACAATGGAATGAGGAAGTCATCTTCAACAATTGGTGCTGGCACAACAGGATTATGGTGTATAGAAACTGCAGATAGACCCACGTCTATTTCCATGCACAAAACTCAAGTCCAAATGGATCAAGGACCTCATCATACATCCAGCCACACTGAACCTCTTAGAAGATAAAGTGGGAACAAATTCATACGGAGACTGCTTCCTGAACATAACACCAGTAGCACAGAACTGAGATCAACAATTAATAAATGGGACCTCTTCAAACTAGAAGTCTCTATAAGGCAAATGAAACAGTTGACAAGACCAAACGGTATCCCATAGCCTGGATAAAGATCCTACATCTGACAGCGGTTTGGTCTCCAGAATATACAAAGAACTCAAGAATCTAGTCACCAAATAACCCTATTAAAAATGGGGCCCAGAACTGAATAAATTCTCAATAGACGAAATCAAAAAGGCTGAAAGACACATAGGAAAGTGCTCAACATCCTTAACTATCAAGGAAATTCAAATCAAAACAACTCTGAGATACCAACTTACTCCTCCCAGAATGGCTAATATTAGAAAAACCCATGAGAAACTATGCTGGAGAGGATGCATAGAAAGGAGAACACTCCTCTACTGTTGGTGGAAGTGAAAACTTGTACAGCCATTTTGGAGATCATGATGGTGGTTCCTCAGGAAAAAAGGAATTATAGGACCTGACAATCCCACTCTTAGGCATATACACAAATGATCCACATCCATGAAACAAAAACATGTGCTCAACTATGTTCACAGCAGCATTATTTGTAATAGCAAGAACCTAGAAGCAACCTAGATGCCCCACAACTGAAGAATGGATAAATAAGATGTGGCACTTTTACACAGTGGAATACTATTCTGTGGAATAAAACAATAGAATGTTGAAATTTGCAGGCAAATGGATGGAACTTGAAGAAACCATCCTGACTGAGGAAACCCAGTCACAAAAAGAGGAACATGGTATGTACTCACTCATATATGGATTTTAGACATAGAACAAAGGATCACCAGCCTATAATTCACACCACCAGAGAAACTAGGATACAAGGAGGAAACTAAAAGAAGGGTCAAGGAACAAGATCTCCTCAGCATATTGGGAGTGAAGAGGGAGCTAGGAGAAAGAGAAGGGGAGGAGAGGAAAGCATGTGGGACTAGGAAGATTTAGTCGGGGGAGGAATAGACAAGATGAGAGAGAGAGAGAGAGAGAGAGAGAGAGAGAGAGAGAGAGAGAGAGAGAGAGAGAGAGAGAGACCATAAAAGAGGGAGCCATTATAGGTTTGAAAAGAAAATTGATTCTAGAGAAATGTTCAGAGAGCTTCAAGACTGACCCCAACTAACAATTTGAGCAACAGTGGAAAGGTTCCCATAAACACCCTTCCCTGATAATGAGATTGATGACTAATGTATCCACCATCATAGAGCCCTAATCTAGTAGCTGATGGAAACAGAAGCAGATACCCACAAGTAAACAATGAGCTGATCTGAAATCCAGATGCAGAGAGAGAGGACAAGACCAGGCTACAGAAACCTACAGAGACAACTGACCTGAACAAGGGGAAGTTCATGGACCCTCAGACTGATAGCTGGGAATCCAGTTAGAAGGCCTTGGCAGGTAAGGGACCTCTGACTTGGAACCAGGATGTATCCCTTGTGCATGAAAGGATTTTAGGATCACATTCCCCATGAAGGGATACTCCCTTAACCTACAGGTAGGAGGGAAAACCTAGACCCTACTCCAAATTACTTGACAGCTTGTTGACCTCTCCTGGAAGGCATCACCCTCCCTGAATTATGTGGAGGGGGGCATGGGATAGGAAGGTGGTCAGGAGGTATGGGATGGTGGGAGAAATGGAGGGAGGGAGAGGGTACTGGGATTGATCAAAATAAAATAAATAAATAAATAAATAAACAAACACAGAGACAGATATTAGGGTTTAAGCTGAAGATCAAGAAGCAAAGCAGCCAACTACTGGAGTGTTGTAACCTATACCAATGCTAAGAACAAAAGGTTGATCACAGATCATAAACAAAATATCACTACAAAATTCCATTGCTAATTTGTGAAGTTATAACTTTTATTTCTTTTCTTCTTAATTTATTCTGCCCACTGGATTGGTGTTTTGCTAGAGAGCTGGAGTAAAGCAAGCATGATGACTTTGGTCATTTGACAAATTGAACACTTTGGAGCATATGATGGTACACAGGATTAGATTCAGGTAAAATTTAGTATGATGTTATACACAAAGATAAACATATGAGTTTTCTCAGTACCTGTTATACTTAACTTTACTAAAGACAAAGAATAGTTTAATGGCATCCTGTATACAAAGGCTTTGTGTATAGATTTAAGATGAAGGATTCACAGTGGTTTAATGGTGGGTATTAAAGTACCCACCATTAAATCATTTGGAACAAACATAGTTACTTAGGAATCTTTTCATAGCATTTTTCATCTCTTTGTTCCTCAGTGTATAAATAGCTGGGTTTAGGAGAGGTGTAAAAACAGAGTAAAACACAGCAAGAAATTTATCCAACCAGGTGACATTGAGTGGCCACACATAAATGAAAAGGCAAGGCACAAAGAAGATCATCACCACTGTAACATGAGCACTGCATGTGGAAAGAGCCTTAGATGCTCCAGCTTTAGAGCTCTGGTGAACAGTGATAATGATTAATGTGTAGGAAATGAGCAACAGAATGAAGCAGGTAACAGCTACAACCCCACAGTCAGCATTAGTTAGGATATCCAAACCATGGGAATCCAGACAAGCTAACTTGATTAACAATGGCACATCGCAAAAAAAACTATCGATTTCCTTGGGACCACAAAAAGGCAGCTGTATAAGCACTACCAGGTGACTCATTCCATGCACAAAGCCAGTAGTCCAAGAAACGAACACCAGCCCAGTGCATCTTTTCAGGTTCATAATGGTGAAGTAGTGGAGTGGTTTGCAAATGGCCACATAGCGATCATAAGCCATTACCACCAGCAGAACCATCTCTGCTGCAGCAATGCAATGGGCAAAGAAGACCTGGGACATGCAGCCTGCAAAGGAAATGGATTTGTTTTCCCTTGGAAAATCTGAGATCATCTTAGGAGTAGTAATGGAGGAAAGCCACATATCAACAAAGGACAGGTTGGCCAACAAGAAATACATGGGAGAATGGAGATGGCGGTCAGTAGTAATTAAGACCATGATGACAATATTTCCTGACACAATAAGCAGATAAAGTATCAAAAATATCACAAAGAGTAAGAGCTGAAGATTCTTTGAGTTGGCAAGTCCCCAAAGTATAAATTCTGACACCACAGACTGATTGCCTCCATCCATTTTACCCAGCGTGTCGCCAGATATGACCTGCAAAGAAAGAAAGATTATCAACAAGTCATATGAGGAAGTCTACTTCCTGTGTAGAATTTGATAGTCACCTTGAAACTTACCTGAGAAGAAATTCATGAATGTAAAAACAAAATAAAAGGAAAATGTGATGACAATGTTGCCCAAGTGAAAGCTAATGAGAAACACCCCCAGGAGAGAAGCTCTGGTTGGGTCTGTATTATACATGCTCTATCAGGAAATTCCTCTGCAGGAGAGCTGTGAGGAAGCAGGAGAGCAATGGCAAAAATCAAAAGTGTGTGTGGTTTGTTAATTTTAAGATGTCTCAATTTGTCACTAGCAATCATGACATGACATAATGAAAATGAGAATTAAATTTGGAAACTGGTAGGGAGTTGCATTAAATATCACTTCAAAATTTCTGACAGGTTTCTGACAGGATACTATCATGCATAATGAATTCATTGGACATCAGCAGAATTTCTTCTGTGACATAGGTAAATTAAAATTTTAGCTTAAATCTACGAAATGAAAGACTGGAAACCTCATTGAGGAAGCCGCAAGCAGAACAGAACACCATATAAGATATACAAGATACCAGATTGAAGTATACAAACAAGGCTTACAGTTATTCGCTAACAAGTATATATCACAGATTCATTACTCAGCTAAACTAATTAACAAAATACCACTGCAAATACCTGTAGGGATGGATTGACCAAAGAGCACAGCAAAGCATATTCACACCTGAGCTCTTAAAGCTACAATCAGCTCAGTCTTAGTGGTAGAAAATATTGATCATAAATCTCAAAAACTAATCTTGAAAGCCCTGAGATTTTTGAAATAGTGAGTTTTCTGATATGAATAATGTATCATCTGCAATCGTCTATATTCAGCATATATTCTCATTATATCAGTATCTACTGATCACATAAACATATAAGCAAAGTTGTCCTTGGACTGTCAGACTCAGATGAGTGTGGCATTATACTTTCAGTAAGCAGCAATCATTCACCTTAAAGCTTGTACTCAAGTCAGAGTGTAAATAATCTTTATCCATTTTCTGCTCGATTGAGTAAATCTCTTGATGCTTTTCAATTTGAGGATCTTTTTTATTTTTTCATAGATCTCATGAACAACAAAATAATATATGAAATAATCAGAATTGTTTTACCTTCCTATTTTCTGAGGACTGAAAAGGGTGGAGTAAGGATGAAAAACAAGAATGTCTGAAGACATCAGATAACACATTCAATTGTTATAGGAGCATGATGACAGATAACTAAACACACATTCCTTACAGAGATTAACAAAATATCCCAGGAAAATATACTCATCATGCAACATAGACCTTGGTTTCCTTGTGTTTTTATTACTTCATATTTCAAAAAGGTTCAGGCATACATGAACTTTTTAAATTTTTTGAATAATTTCTTTTCATTTTCAAGTTTATAATATACTTACATTTCTACCTTTATTTTCTTTCTCCAAATTCTTCCATATAGTGATCCTTGTTTTCTTTCAAATCCAGGAGGAGAAAAAGGCTATCTAAAGTAACTAAATAAATCTCAGATGAACTTTGAAAGACTGAAGAAACAAGAACGTACCTAGGTGCGTTCACACCCGGTCCACTGTTTATGTGCTAGATAGCTTTAGATTTAGTGTTTTATGAAACTCTTGATGTATCTCTGATTCTTGAGCCTTCATTTGGGGATCTTTGAATTTTCTGTTAGCTTATCTTGTCCAACATTAATATGGTGGTTTTTATTTTATCATATTATATTTTATTTTATGATGTTTTGTTATGTCTTAGAAGCCTGTTCTTTTCTAGTAAGAGACCTAAAGGGAGTGGATCCAGATATCAGAGGAGATGCAAAGGACCTGTGGGAAATAGACGGAGATGATATTGTATTCACACTGTATTGTATGAGAAGAGAAACCATGTTTAATATAAGGAGGAAAGAAAAGAAATTCATTCTTCTTTTTTTTCATTGTTTATATATACAAACTCTTCAGTCTATATGTTACTTGTAAACAATTTTCAGGGCTGCCTAATTGGTATTGAATGACCAAATGGTGTGTTCTTCCCTGAGATATCCTTCCTCTCCCACTCACAGGATTCCTTAGTTGGCCAGGTTTTTGTTTGTTCGTTTTGGGGTTTTGCATATGACTAAGAACTCCTGGGCTTTCCCTATGCACTGCAGCATGCTTATTGGTGTTGGTTTTGTGAGTTCAGTTTTGACAGTCATGATCGAGCTGTACCATCAATAAAAGGAATTACTAATTGAGAGCAATCTTTTATGTCAGATTGTCTTTGTGACTGCTGTAGCAAAAAAAAAAAAAATCAAGTCTTAAGTGATGCCTTTAAATTGTGCCCTCTAGTACTTACATATGAGTCTAAAGCAAACTCATTATTTTCTTCTATTTTTCACTTTTTTTCTATATTAATTATCCTTCTACCAAAGTGCTAAAATTTGTAATATCAGTATTAGTCTTTCTGTATTTATTGATATAATCATAATTGCACAATGTAAGAGATATCATGTGACAGACACTCATGACTGAACAGATGTATTTTATTAGTTTCTAATTGCTTTCTTTGCTGGTAATTTTAGTTCTTCTGTTTGCTTTGTTTTTTTTTTTTTTTTTTTTTTTTTTTTTTGCTTATATGTATATTTTACTATTTAAATGTGTTTTTCATTGAAGTAGAATTCCATCATTTTAGCCCTCTCCTTTTTTCCCTCAAACCATTCCCAAATATCATCCTCATATAGTGTTCCTATGCTACCCCTCAAGTGGCTAGCCCCTTTTTTTTATTGATTCTTATTGCTACATATCTGGGAGTATTATGTCTGTATATGCACAAGTGTACATAAATTAACTTTGTTGAATCCATTTTTGTTGTTGCATAAGGATTCGGGACTGACCAATTTCCATTTAACAATGTATTAGGAGACTCATCCCTGAGAGAGGCTGATTTCTCTTCTGTCAGTTAATGGTTGGCAGAATATTTTCACATTATTTCCACAATATTCACTTAACTTGCTTCATTTTTACTCCCATCTCTATTCTGAATCTTATCTTCAATGCACTCTAGATGTAAATATTTGTTAATTAAATTAAATAGAACATTTGTACAATGTTAGATGGATATTAATCTTTGAGGTTATCAGATAAAAAAAATGATGATTTTCTGAAGTGCACCAGAGCATACATAAAAAAGAAGATTTAGAGAAAACACATTAACTGGACTCTAAAAAAAGACAGAAGTAAAAGGAACTGCTCAATTAAAACAAAGTGGGCATTGGTTAAAAAAAATACTTAGAAATATTTAAAGAAATGTAAAATAAGATTTATCTAATTTAAATTTAAAAAGCAAAAAAGAGAAATATTTAGAGAATTAACTTACAGAAGATTATCAGAGTTATGACTTAGCAAACTCACATTTTCTTTTGGCTCCTATTTTCTTCTAAGCTGAGGTGTGCTTATGAAGGTGTGCTTCTCCTCAGATGGACCTATATTCACTTCCTGAAATTTCCCCGTGGGTATAATTAGCCTGACTGTGTTATGACCATGATGAGGACCCTGAAAATAATTGTCTTTGCAATCCCATAGGGATTTCTCTTGTGGAAATAGAAACAGAGACAAGTAAAACCCTCTGTTAGTCAGCCCAGCAATAATAGTGTTAAACAACTTCTCAAATTCACTTAACCTATAAGGATAAAAGAGATTTATGTTGCCTCATCTATTACTGAATAAATATAATGAAAGTAGTAAATATATTTGTATGTATGACACCATCTGCTGTAAATGTGAAATATGAATTGAACAAAAAAGAAACAAAACAAACAAAAATCTATACTGTAAACATAATTCTGCAAAGCATAGCAAATCTGTGTCAAATATTGGCCTTATGATCTGTCAAGTTCAGTGTGCTCTGTATGTGAAGATAACAAGTATGAATTGGATACAATGACTATTACCTCTACAGAATACAAACATTTCTTTTGTTGATTTTAGGAAATTGGAAGGTATACCTCTCTACAATTTCACTTGAAATGGAGTTGCAATAAATTCAGTTGATCACCAAATAAACTTGCTATATCTTATTTAATAATTATACCAAAATTATAATTATCAGTGATTACTGTACAAACTTTCATGTCATTTTGATTGTAAATGTGTATGTATATGTAACTTTATCAGTACCTATTTGCAAATGGAACAACACTGAATATTAATATATATACCTCTTATGGAAAGTATGTGAATCCAGTGAATAAACTATTGATTTATATAAAGCAATAAATATGTAAATTTTATTATTATTTTCTTATTTTACATATCAAACCCAGTTCCCACTTACTCTCTTCCTCCATCCCATGGCCCCCAACCACCCTCCCATCCCATTCCCCCCACACTCCACAGGGAGGGTGATGCTTTCCAGGAGGGATCAACAAAACCTGTCATTTGGAGTAGGAACTAGGCCCTCCTTCCTGCCTCTAGGTCAAGGGAGTATCCCTTTATGGGGAATGTGCTCCCAAATTCCTTTCCTGCACCTGGATACATTTTGGTTCCATTCTCAGAGGTACCTTAAACTGTCCAGGCTTTGTAACTGAGACCCACGTTCACTGGATCTGAGTAGGTCCAATGCTGGTTTCCCAGCTATCAGTCTGGGGGCCCATATTCAGTCAGCTGTCTTTGTAGGATTCTGTAGCATGGACTTGTCCCCATTTTCTTAAAATTCCTCCCTCTCTGCACTTGATTCCATTCAGCTCAGTATTTACCTGTGGGTGTCTGCTTCTGTTTTCATCAGCTACTAGATGAGGGCTCTATGATGGTAAATAAGTTAGTCATCAATCTCATTATCAGGGAAGGAAATTTAAGGTAGGCTTTCCACAGTTGCTCAGATTGTTAGTTGGAGTCATACTTGTAGGTCTCTGGACATTTCTCTAGAGTCAATTTACTCTTCAAACCTATAATCTCTCTCTCTCTCTCTCTCTCTCTCTCTCTCACACACACACACACACACACACACACACACACACATACACATCTATTCCTCCCCTAACTCAGTGTTCCTAACCCCACATGCTATCCTCTCCTCCCCTTCTCTTTCTTCTGACTCCCTCTCCAGTCACTGCACCCCCAACTCCCAATATGCTCAGAAGATCTTATTCCTTTCCCCTTCTGAGAGGAAACATGTATGAATGTCTTAGTTTCCTCCTTGTATCCTAGCTTCTGTGACAGTATGAATTATAGGCTGGAGATGCTTTGATCTAGGTTTAAAATCCATATATGAGTGAGTACATACCATGTCCCTCTTTTAGTAGACTGGGTTACCTCGCTCTTGGTGGTTTCTTCAAGTTCCATCCATTTGCCTGTGAATTTCAAAATTCCATTGTTGTTTTTTTCTGCAGAGTAGAATTTCATTGTGTAAAAGTGCCACATCTTCTTTATCCATTCTTCAGTTGAGGGGCAACTAGGTTGCTTCCAGGTTCTTGCTATTACAAATAATGTTGCTATGAACATAGCTGAACAGATGTCCTTGTTGCATTAATGGGGATCACTTGGGTATATGCCTAAGAACGGAATTGCCAGGTCCTGAGGTGGACTGATTCCCTTTTTCCTGAGAAACTGCCATACTAGTCTCCAAAATGGCTGTACAAGTTTTTACTCCCACAAGCAGTGGAAGAGTGTTCCCTTTCCTACACATCCTCTCCAGAATAAGTTGACATGGGTGTTTCTAATTTTAGCCATTCTAGCAGGAGAAAGATGGCATCTCAGAATTGCTTTGATTTGAATTTTCTTGATAGCTAAAGATGTTGAGCACTTTCTTAAGTGTCTTTCAGCCTTTATGATTTCTTCTATTGAGAATTCTCTCTTCAGTTCTGTACACCATTTTTAATAGTGTTATTTGTTGTTTTGGTGACTAGTTGCCTGAATTATTTGTATATTCTAGAGATAAGACCTCTGTCAGATATAGGGTCCATGAAGATCTCTTTCCAGGCTGTGAGCTGCCATTTGGTCTCATCAACTATGTCGTTTACCTTACAGAAGCTTCTCAGTTTGAGGAGGTCCCATTTACTAATCAGTGATCTCAGTGTCTATGCTACAGGTGATATTTTCAGGAAGTAGTCTCCTGTACCAATTTGTTCAAGGGTACCTCCCACTCTCCCATCCAAGAGGTTCAGTGTGTCTAGATTTACATTGATGTCTTTGATCCATTTGGACTTGAATTTTGTGTATGGCGATAGATATGGGTCTATGTGCAATCTTCTACAAGCCATCATCCAGTTGTGCTAGCACCATTTGTTGAAGATGATTTCCTCCTTCCATTGTATACTTGTAGCTCTTTTGTCAAAAATCAGTAGTTCGTATATGTGTGGGTTAATATCAGGATTTTTGATTGGATTCCATTTGTCTACCTATCTAATTTGGTGCCAATGCCAAAAATAGTCCTGTTTTTAGGGCTATAGCTCTATAGTGGAGTTTGAAGTAGGGAATGGTGATGCCCCTGATCTTCCTTTACTGTACATGATTGTTTTGGGTATCCGGGTTCTTTTGTTTTTCCAGATAAAGATGAGTATTATCCTTTCAAGGTCAGTGAAAATTGTGCTGGAATTTTGAAGGGGATTACATTTGATCTGTAGATTGCTTTTGGCAAGATTGCCATTTTTACTATGTTTATCATACCTATCCAAGAGCATGGGAAGATCTTTCCACTTTCTGGTATCTTCTTTAATTTCTTTCTTTAAAGACACAAAGTTCTAGCTATATAGATCTTTCACTTGTTTGGTAAGCAATACCCAAAAATACTTTATGTTGCTTGTGACTATTGTAAAGGATGATGTTTATCTGATTTCTTTCTCAGCCCCTTTGTCTTCTGTATATAGTAGGACTACTAATTTTTTGAGTTTATCTTGTATCCTGTCTCTTTGAAGAAGGTTTTTTATCAGCTATAAGAGTTCCCTGGTGGAGTTCTTTAGGTCGCTTATATAAACTATCATATCATCTGCAAATAGAGACAGTTTGACTTCTTCATTTCCAATTTGTATCCCCTTGATCTCCTTTTTGTTATCTTATTGCTTTAGCTAGAACTTCAGTACAATATTTAAGAGATATGGAGAGAGTGGACTATTGTGGTTTAATAAGGATCAGGATAAACAATTAGGCCTAACATATCTTTATTCAGGAAGAAATAACACAACATAGACAGATGAACACCAACAAGTTCTTGGTCCCAAGGATGCCTCTGGAAGTGCTTCTGTCCCATGCTGCAAGCAAGAGAGCACCTCCCACCCCGCTCCTCCTCAGACCTAGTTGCACAGGTCACTTCTGCCCCTGGCTCCCCCCACCAATGGGCGTGGTCAGTGCCACAGAAGGAGACAAAATGAATATCCCATGAAAATTCACATTTTAGTCTAAAGAAAAGATTTAGGATTAATACAAAACTATATACAAAACAGTGAATAACAAGTGTGCTCTAAGAAAAGGAAAATCAAGAACAAAATGACCTACATATCTAGTCCTAGGGTGAAGGTATAACGAAGTTTACAATAGAGTTGTCCTAAGCTGGAAAACTTAAGTCTACTACCTAATATATCTAACTAGGAAGATAGAATAATAGTTGTGATAGTTTAATCTTCAACCTCATCAAGACATGAGAAGGAAAATAACGATACTAAGGTAGACAGAAAGTGCAGATGGGCAACTACCAAAAGGTGCAGTGAGGACAGAAACAGCAGGCTACTTGGACAGTCACCCAAGGTCTCACAGCAACATTGGCACATCCAGTTTTGGTTAAGGCCAAGAGTACTTGACAGACCACAACAACAGCAGGGAGGTAGAAAGGCTGTCTTACCCTGATTTGGCAAGGTTCAGCAGTCTTCTATATTTGTCTCCTGCAAGCACATAGGACCACATGTCCAATTCAGTGGTCAAGGTGGGGGCAGTTCTTTGCCGAAGAGGCCATTAGCCAAAGAGAGGATGAACTCCAGAAGGAGCAATAACAGTGTCCAACATATTTTTGGGAAAGTGCACGGTGCTGTCAGGAGCAATAGTGTCAAATGTCAACAGAGTACTAATATTAAAACATTTAAATGCCATGTTCGGTATGTCTATGAATTCATTGAAGATTAAGCATCTATGGCTTACTAATCTCATAATTAAAGGAAACATGGGTGAAGATGATCTGTAATACTCAGGAACTTAGCTAAAAAAACTGATTAAATCTTCCTTGAGTAAAGCAGGGATATATATATATATGTAAATCCCTAAATTAGAGGTAGAGTAGAAATGTCTAGACAAGAATTATAAAGGGCAGCATGATAAATATACCCAAATGTATCAATATACAAAATGTCTTGAATACAAGAAAAGGTATACATACATAGAATATGGTAAGAATAATGTGCATAAAACAGCATAAGTGGAAAGATTTCACAAAATATGACAAAATATAGCATACAATTCTTCTGGACAAGGAATATAAACTTAATTTTACATAGCTTACCACAAATAAGAATATATAACAATGTAAGCAGTATAATACTATTATCTTACTCTTACTAAATAATTTACAAGAAGATAGGATAATCTACCTATATTCCATGTAAACCATACCTTTCCCAACCATACTGAGTTTAAGCATCACCTTCCATACCCAACCCTAAGTAACTAAAACCAACCCAAATAAGATGAATATTATCCCCAAATTCCAAGAGTAGGGAAAGGGGGCATCGTTATCTAAAGATTACAACCTGCAGAAATGGGACAATGATTGCTCCATGGGATCCTGCAGGAAGAAAATTTTTAGCAACCAAATTTCTCAACAGAACTGGTTGTGACATATGTAGCTAATCACTGTGTGGCAGAAAATGCTTGACTGTAGTTCTATTTGAAACTCTGGCCATGGTGTAATAAGAAGGTGCACCATTACAGCTAACTAGTCATGAGTTGTCTCGAGCAAAACAGTCTCAAACCAGTTTTAGGGTGATATTTGTAGTCCAGATGCATCAGGTTGAGTCAAGTGGAAATGACAACATGGGGCCCCATCTTCTTTCCGGAGAGTTCAAAGATTGCTGTTAGGAATTGTTATTATTCCTTGTGGAAAACTTAAACATCAATATTAAAGTAAAATGTTCAAGTTCTAAGATATGCATTAGGGAAAGGCAACAATAAGCATTAAAATGTATATGAGAAAAATTAGGATTTCAGAGAGAAAATTGCGTATAAGCGAATGAGTCCCCAGATTTTGTTTTCTTCTGCCTTACACCAATTAGCTTCTTGATTTGAGGCAGAAACCGTGAATTTAATCTTGACAACATGCTTGAATTTAGAGAAGGAATGCCAAATCCAATTCCAATGCCAGCATTGGTTTACATGAATTGGGACCACAGGAATACTAGAGAGAGAAATAGATTTCTGTATAGAAATAGTTTACTAGAATTAAATATTTTTTTTTACCATAAATCAGATTCCTCTTCATTAAGTGATTGTTTCTGGGGAGATGTCTTCTACATGTTCAGTGTCTTTTGGCTGTTTGATATAGGTATTCTCTGTTTTCCTGTAAGAACAAGAACAGAACACTTCCCCTACCTTTGAGAGGTCTCTGCACATCTCATGGGACCTAATTTGTTGGATGACTTGTCATTTCTCTTCATTAAGATGTTTCTCTTGTTCAACATGGATCTTGATTAACTTAGATAGTATCCATAGTTTTTCTTCTTCTGTAGATACAAATGTGAAACCCCTACCCCAATGTAACACATATCCTGGTTTCCATTCTGAGGTAATACATCTTTGAAGTACATTGGCTGATTTAGTTCAGAAGATTTTCTATTGTCCAGTGTCTTTCTGAAGCTGTTTTTCCTTTTTCATCAGCATTAAGAAAGTTTAATGGTAATAAAGCATTATGTAATCTGTGTTTGGGTGTCTTGGTTCCTCCTGCCTATTTATGGAGCATTTCTTTTAAAGTACAATTGGATCTCGATGAGTCCTCTTGTAGCTATATAAACAGTGAAGTTAATTCTGTATCATCAGGAATAAATTCTGTCTCAATGTGTAAGACAACTCTCTCTGCATATTGAGAGTCAGTAACTATATTGAGGGGTTCTGTAAAATCCATAAGTACCATGAGAATGGCATACAATTCTGCCTTTTGTGCAGAATTGTAAGGGCTTTGAACCACTTTACTTATTTTTCCTGATTTATATCCTGCCTTACCTGATTTGTTTGCATCAGTGTAGAATGTAGGATCTCCAGAAATAGGTGTTTTTCTTACAATACATGGAAGGATCCAAATTGTTTTCTTTATAAATTTGATTCTTTCACTTTTGGGATAATTGTTGCTTATCATTCCCAAAATATTACTGCATGCTCTCTGCCAATATCCATTATCTTTCCATAGGGAGGAAATTTCTTCATTAGTTAAAGGTACTATAATTTCTGCTGGGTCCCTTCCTGTTAGCTGACGACGTCTTAATTTATTTTTTATAATCAAGTCAGAGATTTTTTTCTATATATGATTTTAGTTTTTTATTCTATTTATGTGGTAGAATATCCATTCTAATATTATGTCTTCTCTCTGCATCAAAACCCCTGAAGGATATTCTCTAGATGGTAATATAAACAGAATACAGTCTAGGTTTGGATCCACATGATCCACATGTGCTTCTAGTATCCTCTTTTCTACCCATTCTAATTCCTTTTCAGCTTCAGCTGATAGTATTCGTGGACTAGTCAAGTCCTTGTCTCCTTTTAGGGCCTTTTTCAAGTTTTTCAAATCATGCCCTTCTACTCCAATAATGGTTTGCAGTTGAGAAATCTCTCCTAGTAATTTTTGAAGATCATTAAGAGTCTGGTAGCGATCTCCCCTGATCTGTACTTTTTGTGGTCTAAATTTCTGTAGACCTATTTTATATCCTAAGTAGTTGATAGACTCTCCTTTTTGTATTTTTTCAGGTGCAATTTGTAATCCCCAGTGAAGTAAAACTCCCTTTACATTCTCAAACATTTTTTCTAATATTTCTCCTTTAGAGTCCGCTAACAATATATGGTCCATGTAATGATAGATTATGGATTGTGGAAACTGTTTAAGAATTGTTTCTAGTGGTTTTTGTACAAAATATTGGCACAAGGTGGGGCTATTTAGCATTCCCTGTGGCAAAAACCTTCCATTGTTATCTCTTCACTGGTTGAGAATTATTGTAATTAGGTACCGTGAAGGGAAATTTCTCTTTATTTTGTTCTTGTAAAGGTATAGTGAAGAAGCAATCCTTTAAATCAATAACTATAATAGGCCATTCTGTAGGTATCAAAAAAGGCAAGGGCATTCCAGGCTGTAGAGAGCCCATTGGCTGGATAACTTTATTGATGGCTCTCAGGTCTGTAAGTATTCTCCATTTACCAGATTTCTTTTTGATAACAAATGCAGGAGAATTCAATGCTTGGATAATATTTGGTGTCTGTCTTGTATAGTATATTTTTCCACATTCATGAGGTCATTTATGGTTCATATATAATACTGGAGGAATGTTAATCTGTGTATACCATTGCTGAAATAGATCACAGATGGTCTCAACCTTCCTCTTTGTCTTTCCGGTCCTATATATTCAATCCATCTCGTGCTTTGTTTTACCTGAGACAGGGTTCCAATTCCTAAAAACTGAACATTTACCTCTTGCAGGGGCCATCTTGGAGGCCAAGATTTATTAGTTATGATAGTTACATCCGCCGCCCCCCCCCCGTGTCCACTATTCCTCTAAACAATCTGTTATTATTTTAACTATCAATCTAGGCCTATGACTATTTATAGAGGTTTGCAAAATATACGGGTTTTTTTTGTTTCCTTCTTTCATAGTTGATTCAACTTCCTTCACTAGTTTATCATCCAGAGCAGTATGAGTTTTTACAATAGGCACAGAATTTTCTAATTCTCCTGTGGGAAATTGTCCTCCACTGTAACTGGGAATGTTTGGACCACCTTTGACATGGGGGCCTTTGAGAGCCCCCCCCAAGGAGTTTCCCAATGGTAAAGGGTTTCCTTACTTGTCTCTGGTTGATCTACATTCATTGGTCCAGTGTTGGCCTTTGCCATACCTCTACACAGCCCAGAAGGCTGAGGCCTTCTGTTCAATTCATTCCTGGGAGTGTTATTTCTAGAAATAATTTGCCTACAATTTCATTTTAGATGTCATATATTACCACAGTTAAAACATCTGACATTTTTATATCTTTTCAAAACTTTGGAGATGGCTTCTCCTACCCAAGCTTCTATGTCACCATAGTTAAGACCTCTGTTATCTTGATGTCTCCTCAGACCTTTAGATATGGCTTCTCCTACCCAAGCTTCAGTGTTATTATCATTATTCTCCATGTTGGCTGTATATAGGACCCATTCATCTAAGGGTGCTGATTTTATTTTTAAAGGCTAAAACACCTGTTTGCACTGTGGATTTGCATTCTCATAAGCTAATGACTCTATGAGTATTTGCCTAGAATCTGTGCCTGCTATGCATAGAGACAAGGTGTGGTCATCATATGCAGCTTGAGTTTCTGTGTCAGCATAAAGACCCTCACCAATAATTTTATCTTGGAGAGCTTTATAACCTTTCTTTAAGCCCTGTATTTCAAGGACTTTTTCTTCCTCCATAAATCCCTCCATTCTAATTGAGATGAGTTTTCAAGGATAGCTGATATTAATTGATCCCAATCCTTAGGGGTTACATTGTTATTCCTTGCACATGATACTAATAATTGCTTCACATATGGTGAGTGCATGCCATAAGAGAGTACTGCTTCCTTTATACCTTTTAAATCTTTCATATGTATTGGTTTGCACTGATATGCTATGATACTTTTTGGGTGTTTTTTGGTTGCTGGATTTTCACTAATAGATACAGGGAAACCTCCTGTGACCCTAAATGGTGTAGAAAATTTTAAGTCTCTTTCATGCCCTGTTCTCTGTAGTTTTTCTGATGTATCAGTTTGAAGGTCTTCTAAGGACTGAAATCTATTCACCATTGTTTCTTTGAGTGTCTGAACTTCTTGAACCATATAACTTTATAGAGACTTCATTTCATCAGTAAGTCTTACTTTTTCCAACTACAAATGATTCCATGTTTTTAATATTCTCACCCTTAGATATTATCTGAATGGCATGTAAACTGCCTTCCAGAAACAATGTTCTATCTGCTAATTTGCCATTATCCTCAGACATGGAATAGATTCTATCATCTAGTCTTTCTATCTTTTGTTCCAGTTTTTAAACGTCTTAGTAGCTTCCTCCAACTAGAAATGAACTGTTTCTGCTAGCATGTTAATGTTTTGCATATTTCCATTTTGGTTTTTTTTAGTACTTATTTATTATTTTACATGTCGGTCCCAGTTCCCACTTCCTCCCTCCCTCCCTCTTACTTACAGTTTATGCCCCCTCACATTCACCCTGACCACCCTGCCATCCCATCCCCCCACCCCAATTCCACATGTAGGGCAATGCCATCCAGGTGGAGTCATGTAAATCTATCAAGTTATTTGAAGAAGAAACTAGGACTTCTCTCCTGTCTCTAGGTTAAGGCAGTATCCCTTCCTGGGGGATGTGGCCACAAGATCCTTTTGTGCACCAGGAATACACCCTGTTTCCACTGTCTGAGGTCCCTTAGACTGCTCAGTCCTTCTGGCTGAGACTCATATTCAGGGGGGCCTGAGTCAGTCCCATGCTGGATTCCCAACTATCAGTCTTGGGTCCCGTTAGCTCCTCCTTGTTCAGATCAGCAGTCTCTATGTGTTTCTGCAACCTGGTCTTGTCCTCTCCCTCTGCATCTGGATTCTAGTTCGACTTAGTGTTTAGGTATGAGTGTTTGCTTCAGTTTCCAACAGGTACTAGATGAGGGCTCCATGATGGTAGATAAGTTAGTTGTTGTTTTCACTATCTGGGAAGGGCATTTGTGGTAGCCTTTCCATGGTTGCTCAAATTGTTAGATGGCGGCAATTTTGTAGGTCACTACACATTTCTTTAGGTTCAGTTTTCTTTTCAAACCAATAATGGCTCCCTCTTTTATGTTCTCTCTATCTATCTATCTATCTATCTCTCACTCACTCTCTCTCACTCACTCTCTCTCTCTCTCTCTTCTGTCTCCTATTCCTACACTGACTCAATCTTCCTAGTCGCACCTGTTTTCCTCTCCTTTCCCTCTCTTTCTCCTACTTATCTCTCCATTCACTGCTCCCCCAATTCCCATGTGCTCTGGGGGACTTGTCTCTTCCCCCTTCTGTGAGGGACTTTATGTGACTCTCTGAGAATATACCTTGTATCCTAGTTCCTCTGGTGGTGTGAATTATAGGCTAATGATCCTTTGCTCTAGGTCTAAAATCCATATATGAGTGAGTACATACTGTGTTCCTGTTTTTGTGATTGGGTTACCTCATTCAGAATGGTTTCTTCAAGTGTCATCTACTTACCTGTGAATTTAAAGATTCCAATATTTTTTTCTGCAGAGTAGCATTCCATTGTGTAGATGTGCCACTTCTTCATTAACCATTCTTCAATTGAGGGGCATCTAGGTTGCTTCCAGGTTCTTGCTATCAGAAATAGTGCTGCTATGAACATAGTTGAAGAGATGTCTTTGTTGCATGGATGTGGATCATTTGGGTATATGCCTAAGAGGGGGATTGCCGGGTTCTGTGGTAAACTCATTCCCACTTTCCTGAGGGACTGCCGTACTGATCTCCAAAATGGCTGTATGAGTTTGCACTCCCACCAGACATGGAGGAGTGTTCCCCTTTCTCCACATCCTCTCTAACATGAGTTGTCATTGGTGTTTCTAATTTTAGTCATTCTGGCATGAGTAAGTTGGTATCACAAAGTTGTTTTGATTTGCATTTCCCTGATAGCTAAGGATGTGGAGCACTCTCTTAAGTGTCTTTCAGCCTTTTTGATTTCCTCTGTTGAGAATTCTTTCGTCAGTTCTGTACCCCATTTTTAATTGGATTGTTTGGTGTTTTGTTTACTAGTTTCTTGAGTTCTTTATATATTTTGGAGATCAGCCCTTTGTCGGATATAGGATTGGTGAAAATCTTTTTCTCAGTCTGTGGGCTGCCATTTGTTCTTGTCCACAGTGTCCTTTGCCTTACAGCAGCTTCTAAGTTTGAAGAGGTCCCATTTATTAAATGTTGATCTCAGTGCCTGTGCTCCTGGAGTTATGTTCAGCAAGCAGTCTCCTATACCAATTAGTTCAAGGGTACCTCCTACTTTTTCTAAGAGATTCAGTGTGGCTGGATTGGTGTTAAGGTTGTTGATCCATTTGGACTTGAGTTTTGTGCATGGTGACAGACATGGGTCTATCTGCAGTCTTCTACACATCATCATCCAATTGTGCCAGCACCATTTGTTGAAGATGCTTCCCTTGCCCCGTTGTATTCTTTTAGCTGTTTTGTCGAAAATCAGTTGTTCATAGGTGTGTGGGTTTATATCAGGATATTCAATTCGATTCCATTCATCTACCATCTACCTGTCTATTTTGATTATTGAGGCATTAGATATGGAACAAATTCAGTTTACTAATTTGTCATTTTTATGTTCCATGTCTTGCATTCCACCTATCAGCTCTCTATTGCCATCTTTAATATTCTGAACCTTTTCCTCTAAGCATTTTATGTTTTGCATTCTAATTTTAAGCTTTGCATTGCTATTTTCAATATTCTGAACCTTTTTTTCTAAACATTCCATGTTTTGTGTTCTAATTTTAAGCTCTCCATTATCATTTGCAATGTTCTGCATTCTGTTTTTTAGATCTCTATTGTCATTTCCATATTTTGAATCCTTATTACTAACTCTCTTATGGCTTGTACAAGTTCCTTATTATTTGCTCTAATCTCAAAACATTTCTTTAAAGAATATCATAATAATTATGAAACCCATTGCTATTACCGAAAAAATGTAAATATTGGTTAAGCCATGATTTTCTTCTGTTAACATTCCCTCTATACAAGAAGAAAAAGAATTCCTAAAGTCCTGCATTGTAAGATTATCTGCCATCGGTATGGGACAATTGAACTCAGATATTATATCAACTTAAATTGCAAAGAATGTTGCAATTACCTTAGCTGTAATTCTGCTGTCCAGGAATTTTGATGGTTTTAGTTGTGGTATTTATGCCTGGAGGTATCCCACCAAATAGCATCTGGCAGCAGATGATCCTTCTGATCTTGGTCCCTGTAGAATAGCTCTTAACAAACTATGGCAAGCAAACTTTTGTTAAACAAATGAGTAAAAGGAGCCTCGTGGAATAGCTGGGACCACAGGGCTAACAGGTTGCTGGTGCCCCTGGACCATAGGAACACACAAGCAGGGCAGGCGCCATGTGGCTATGAAGAATGCAAAGTGGGGCAATGGGCAAAAAATGAGAAGCAGTGAGTGCCTTCTCAGGGCCCCTGTGGAGGCAAAGGAGTTTTATGGCAGAGGCAAATGTCCCAAAGCTATGGTATGTCCACCAGTTCGGGAATGGTGGGGGAAGGGAGCTGCATCTGCCACCTGGGTGAAAACCAGGTCAAGTGAAAATCCGGATCCTGCTTCTGACACCAGATATTGCAGTTTAATAAGGATCAATTAGGCTGAACAGATATTTATTCAGGGAGAAATAACTCACAACATAGACAGATGAATGCCAGCAGGTTCCTGGCCCCAAGGATGCTCTGGAAGTGCTCCTGTCCCTAGGCTGCAAGCAAGAGAGCATTCACCCCCATCCTCCTCAGACCTAGTTCCATGGGTCACTTCCACCCCTGGCTCCACCCACCAATGGGCGTGGTCAGTGCCACAGAAGGAGACAAAGTGATTATCCCACTAAAGTAGGCAGCCTTGTCTTGTTCCTGATTTTAGAGGAATCACCTTGAGCTTGTTTCCTTTCAGTTTGATGTTGCCTGTTAGTTTACTGTATTTTACTTTTGTTATGTTTAGGTATTTTCCTGTTCCATGTCCTTTATCATGAAAGGGTGTTGAATTTTGTCAAAGTTTTTTCAGCATTTAGTGAGATGAAAATGTGCTTTTTTTTTTTTTTTTTTTCAGTTGGTTTATATGGTGGATCAAATTGTTAGATATTCATATGTTAACCATCCCTGCAAACCAGGGATGAAGCCTACTTGGTCATGGTGGATGATGTCTCTGATGTATTCTTGGATTCGATTTGCCAGTATTATATTGATTATTTTTGTATCAATGATCATGAGGGATATTGGTCTATTGTTCTCTTTCTTTGTTGTGTCTTTGTGTAGCTTGGTAATAGTGGTCACGTAAAAAGAATTTGGAAATGAACCTTCTGCTTTTAATGTGGGGTACAATTTAAGGTGTATTGGTATTAGCTTTTCTTTGAATTTCTGGTCAAAGTCTTCACTGAAGCCACCTGGCCCTGGGCTTTTTTTTGATTGGGAGGCTTTTGATGAGCTCTTCTATTTCATTAGGGGTTATAAGTCTATTTAAGTTGCTTATCTGTTCTTCATTAAATTTTCTAAGTGACCACTATCGAGAAATTTGTTCATTTGCTTTGAATTTTCAAATTTTGTGTAGTATAGGTTTTCAAAGTAGGGCCTGAAAATTGTCTGGATTTCCTCAGTGTCAATTTTTATGCCCCGTTTTTTTCTAATTTTGTTAATTTGCATGTTCTCTCATTCTCTCTCTCTCTCTCTCTCTCTCTCTCTCTCTCTCTCTCTCTCTCTCTCTCTCTGCTTTTTGGTTAGTTTGGATAAATGTTTGTCTATCATGTTGATTTTCTTGAAATACCAACTCTTGATTTCTTTGTATTGTTTTCCTAGTTTCTACTTTATTGGCTTCAGCCCTTGGTTTGATTATTTCCTGGCATGTACTCCTCTGCAGTGAGTTTGCTTCTTTTTGTTCTAAGGCTCTCAGTTGTGTTGTTAATTCTCTAATATGACTGTTCTCCATTTTCTTCATATGGGCACTTAGTGTAATGAACTCTCCTCGTCCCACTGCTTTCAAATTGTCCCATAAGTTTGGGTATGTTGTGTCTTCATTTTCGTTGAATTCTAATAAGTCTTTAATTTCTTTCCTTATTTCTTCCTTGACCCAGGTTTGTGAGATTTTGTGTGAGCTTTGGGTTTTAGTAACATTTCTTTTAAGAATGTGGGTGCCTTTGTATTTGGGGCATAGATGTTCAGAATTAAGACTTTGTAGTGATTGATTTCTCCTGTGATGAATATGAAATGACCTTCTTCATCTCTTTTGATTGATTTTGGTTTGAAGTCTTACTTGTTAGATATTAGGATAGCTATGCCTACTTGCTTCTTGGGTCCATTATATTGGAAGAGCACTGCCCAACTCTTTACCCTGAGGTAATATCTGTCTTTGAAGCTTAGATGTGTCTCTTGTATGCAGCAAAGGATGGATTCTGTCTTCATATCCATTCTGTTAGCCTGTGTCTTTTTCATAGGCGAGTTAAGATCATAAGACCAATAATGTTGAGGAAATGTAAGGACTGTTGATTGTTAATTCTTGTTTGTTTTAGATTTGTCATTGGCAGTGGTATTGTGAATATATTTGTCCTGCTTTATCCTGTGGGTTCTGGTGAAGTGGGATTATCAATTGCCTATGTCTTTGTGAATGTAGTTAACTTCCTTGGGTTGAAGTTTTCCTTCCAGACCTTTCTGTAGGGCTGGATTTGTAGATACGTATTGTGAAAATCTGACTTTGTCTTGTTTTCTCCATCTATAGTGATTGAGAGTTTTTCTGGGTATAGTTGTTTGAGCTGGCATTTGTGGACTCTTAGTACTTGTAAAACGTCTATCCAAGACCTTCTGGCCTTGAATGTTTCCATGGAGAATTCA
This sequence comes from Phodopus roborovskii, assembly GCF_943737965.1. Classification (NCBI taxonomy): domain Eukaryota; kingdom Metazoa; phylum Chordata; class Mammalia; order Rodentia; family Cricetidae; genus Phodopus; species Phodopus roborovskii. The sequence goes on along the minus strand of NW_026126417.1, from coordinate 4,203,641 downwards.
GGTGTAATTTTGATAGGTCTGCCTTTATATGTTTCCTGGCCTTTTTCCTTCACTTCTCTTAATATTGTTTCTTTATTCTGTATCTTAGGTGTTTTCATTATTATGTGGAGAGGGGTCTTTTTTTTTCTTTGTTCCAGTTTATATGGATCAGTCACTATGCTTCTTGTACTTTCATAAGCATTCAATGATTTTCCTGAATATGGTCTCCTCACCTTTGAGCTAGACTTCTTTGCCTTCTTTATACCTATTCTTCTTAGGTTTGGCTTTTTCACAGTGTCCCACATGTCCTGGATATTTTGTATTAAGGATTTGTTGGATTTAAGATTTTCTTTGGTGGGTGAAACTATTCCCAATAGAGGAAATCAAAAAGGCTAAAAGACACTTAAGAAAATGCTCCACATTCTTAGCTATCAGGGAAATGCAAATCAAAACAACTTTGAGATACCATCTTACCCCTGCCAGAATGGCTAAAATTAGAAACACCAATGATGACTTATGTTGGAGAGGATGTGGAGAAAGGGGAACACTCCTCCAATGCTGGTGGGAGTGCAAACTCATACAGCCATTTTGGAGATCAGTATGGCGGTTCCTCAGGAAAATGGCAATTAGTTTACCACATGACTCAGCAATCCCCCTCTTAGGCATATACCTAAAGGATTCACATCCAAGCAACAAAGACATCTCTTCAACTATGTTCATAGCAGCACTATTTCTGATAGCAAGAACCTGGAAGCAACCTAGATGCCCCTCAATTGAAGAATGGTTAATGAAGAAGTGGCACATCTACACAATGGAATACTACTCTGCAGAAAAAAATAATGGTATCTTGAAATTCACAGGCAAGTGGATGGCACTTGAAGAAACCATTCTGAATGAGGTAACCCAGTCACAAAAAGAGGAACACAGTATGTACTCACTCATATATGGATTTTAGACCTAGATCAAAGGATCACCAGCCTATAATTCACACCACCAGAGGAACTAGGATACAAGGTGTATTCTAAGAGATTCATATAAAGTCCCTCACAGAACTGGGAAGGGACAAGTCCCCCAGATCTCAGGGGAAGTGGGGGGAGGGACAGTGAATGGATACAGAAGTTGGAGAAAACAAGGTGGAGGAAAGGAAAACATGTGCAACCAGGAAGATTGAGCCTGGTTACGAATAGAAGACAGGAAAGAGGGAGAGAGAGAGACAAAGACAGAGAAAGAGAACATAAAAGAGGGAGCCAATATTGGTTTGAAGATAAAATTGAACACAAAAAAAGGTCTAGAGAACTACAAGACTGCTCCCAACTAACAATCTCAGCTTCCGTGGAAAGGCTATCATAAATGCCCTTCCCAGAGAGTGAGATCAACAACTAACTTCTCCATGGAGCCCTCAACTAATGCCTGTTGAAAACAGGATCAAACAGCTATACATAAACACTGAGTCGAACTAGAACCCAGATGCAGTTGGAGAGGACAAGACCAGGCGGCAGAAACATACAGATACAGTTTACCTGAACAAGGAGGAGCTAACGTGCCACCAGACTGATAGCTGGGAAGCCAGCATGGGACTGACTCAGGCCCCCCTGAATATGGGTCTCAGCCAGAAGGACTGAGCAGTCTAAGGGACCTCAGACAGTGGAGCCAGGATGTATCCTTGATGCACAAAAGGACTTTGCGAACATCCCCCATGGAGATATGTCTAGAGACAGGAGAGAAGCCCTAGTCACTACTTCACAGGACCTGTCAGATCTATATAACCCCAACTGGATGGCATTCCCCTACATATGGAATTGGGGTGGGGGGATGGGAGGGGAGGGTGGTTAGAGTGCACGTGAGAGGGCAGAGAGGGTAAAAGGGAAGGAAGGAGGGAGGGAGGGAAGGAGAGGGAGGGAGGGAGAGGGAACTGGGATCGACATGTAAAATAATAAATTAAATTAAAAAAAAAAAACTGCTTTGACTCCAAAATTTAAGTTGAAGGACAAGTTACTGGGGAAAAGGATTTCTATTTTTGTTTCCACAGAAAATGAAAGGATGTGAATTCCTTTCAGACTAAAGTGGTTTGATCAAGCCAGACCACCTGAAACAGAGTACCAAATGATCCTACATTCAAAACAGCTGGACAAAGCAGCCTTACAGACTACAGCCAGGATTTCTGAATCTTCTTTGAATCCTCCATGACAGTGCCCCTTACCAGCAGGAAGTAGTTTGGAAAGAACAACCCCCAAATTCCCAAATATTGTATATAAATGTTTGTTCTCATTTAATTGGACTTTTTATATAAAATAAAAAAAGAAGATTATAAACTGTAATTAACCATATCAACATTTTTGTTTGAAGTTACATAAATAAAGGTGACATTTTAAGTTTTTGAAATTACAAAAAAAAAAAAAAAGTTGTTTTGGTTTGCATTTCCCTGATAACTAAGGATGTTGAGCACTTTCTTAAGTGTCTTTGTGTCTTTCAGCCTTTTTGATTTCTTCTATTGAAAATTCTTTCTTCAGATCTGTATCCCATTTTTAAATAGAGTTATTTGGTTTTTTGTTGACTAGTTTTTTTGAGTTCTTTGTATATTTTGGAGATCAGCCCTTTGTCGGATCAGAATTGGTGAAATCTTTTCCCAGTCTGTGGGCTGCTGTTTGGTCTTGTCCACTGTGGCCTTTGCCTAACAGAAGCTTCAAAGTTTGAAGAGATCGCATTTGTAAAAGGGAGGGAGGGAAGGAGGAAGGGAGCGGGAACTGGGATCACCATGTAAAATAATACATTAATTAATTAATTAATTAATTAATTAATTAATTAAATAAGAAGACTGCTTCCTGCTGACTTGGGGGTGTTGATCGTGTTTGGGGGAATCTGAGAAAGTTGGGGTTCTGCCACTTCCTGGTAGCTAGTTGTTTCATCACATTCCTGACAGTATGGAACTCTGGCATCTCTTTGAGACCTGGCAAGATGTTGGCAGAGCAGAGAACAAGGTTAAGTTTAGGGAAAAAAAAGTTTTTCTTAGGTTCTGGTACTTGAGGAGAGAATTGTATGATGAGGGAGGGGTTCCCGAGGTGAGGGAAGGGAGTCCTAGGACCAGGGAAAGGTTGAGTAAAGTTGAATAATATTTATTTGGAGTGAATCTGACCAGTTTGGTTGGGTCCAATTCAGCTCCCTGAAACTTACAAGAATCCTTTGAATTTGTGAAAACTTAAATATTAGACACATTAGCAGCATACTCATGTTAGAAATTATTTGGCTTAAAGACAAACACTTGTACAACTGATAGATCTTTAACACAATGAAAAGCACCTTAATTTTGAGTTTATAGTTATAATTATGATCGTATAGTGCCATAGTATGGTGTTTAGTACTCTGTCAGAATTGGATTAGTAGCTCATTAAAACTTCATTGATTATTGTTAAGACTTTAAACAGTAGCAACCTTAAAATACCCATTTCTGAAATCTGTTTTCTAACAGTTGGAGCCTTGGCTGTTGCTTTAAGATGACAAAGCTACCAGTCATCAAAAGCATCAGAGTTCTTAAGAAGGATAACATTTTACCTGAATGATTAGAGAGTAATAGAGACTTACTAACTGGCAACATGGACAGTCAACCCCACAGTTGTTGAGGTAAGAGGCTTTAGGACATCTGCCTTCTGTTGATGGCACTAGACTTGTGGATTAGCTTTTGGAAGTCTTACCTACCATTGGCCCAAACAACGTGGAGAAAGTCAATTCCACTGCCCTCTTGTCCATGTCTTTAGAGTCCTTTGTAACAGTTGTGATGAAAGGCAAGATTTCTCAGTGGCTATCATTGCCACTTTTGTGGGTGGGGTTTCTTCAGTGTTCACCAGTATTCTTGGAGGAAATGGGTGGTGACAGCAGCTGCAGCTGGCCTGTCTCTGTGTTATAGAAAGCTTTTTTTTTTTTTTTTTACATGTCAACCCCAGTTCCCTCTCCCACCCTCCCACTCTTACCCTCTCTCCCCACGCTCATGGACCCTGACCATCCTCCCCTCCAATCCCCCACCCCAATTGCTTATGTAGGGCAATGCCTGCTATTTGCTGCAGGTGTTTATCAGCTGTAGGAGTTCCCTGGTAGAGTTTATTGGGCTGCTTATATAAACTATCATATCATCTGTGAATAGAGACAGTTTGACTTCTTCCTTTCCTATTTGGATCCCCTTGATCTACTTTTGTTCTTATAACTTTAGCTAGAACTTCAAGTACAATATTGAAGAGATATATAGAGAGAGGGCAGCCTTGTCTTGTTCTTGATTTTAGAGGAATCGGCTTAATTTCTCTCCATTCAGTTTGATGTTGGCTGTTGGTTTGCTATATATTGCTCTTATTATGTTTAGGTATGTTCCTGTTACCCTTGATCTCTCCAAGTCCTTTATCATGAAAGAGTGTTGAATTTTGTTGAAGGCTTTTTCAGCATCTAGGGAGATTATCATATGGTTTTTCTTTTATCAGTTTGTTTATATGACGGATCACATTGATAGATTTTCGTATATTAAACCATCCCTGCAATCCAGGGATGAAGCTTGGTCATGGTGGATGATTTCTCTGATGTATTCTTGAATTCGGTTTGCCAGTATTTTATTGTGTGTTTTTGCATCAATGTTCATCAGGGATATTGGTCTGTAGTTTTCTTTCTTAGTTGTGTACCAAGGTTATTGTGGCCTTGTAGAAAGAGTTTGATAATGAACCTTCTGTTTCTATTGTGTGGAACAATACCAATATTGGTATTAGTTCTTCCTAATTCTGCACTGAAGCCCTCTGGCCTTGGGCTTTTTTTGGTTGGAAGGCTTTTGGTGACTGCTTCTATTTCATTGTGGGTTATAGATGTATTTAATTTGTTTGTCTTGATGCCATTCAGTTGGTGTCACGTAAATCTGTCAAGACATTCAAAGTAGGGACTAGGACTTCTCTCCTGTCTCTAGGTTCAGGGAGTATTAAAAAAAAAAAAAAAAAAAAAAAAAAAAAAAAAAAAGATTTTTAATGAAACATTTTAAATGATTTTAAATGCCATTCTCTAAATCTCTGAGCATTTGAGAGCTGAGAGCTCTCTGGCTGTTTAGTATATCTCAGAAGAAAAAAAAATTGTCTTTAGTTACTTGCCTTAAGCACATAGGTGGCTATGTTAGACTTTATACCTGTAATTAATTAATCCAGAAAACTGGATACAACCTGAGAGTCTGTGGAGGAATGTTTTACTCAGAGCCCACCAGCCTGACTGTAACTGCATGCCATTCCACAAACAAGCCATGTGAAACAAAGTCAGTAAAGAAGAAATTAGAGACAAAGAATAAAAGCAAAAAGTAAATGAATTACAGGTTTTGTTGATGGCAGAAGCTGGCTAGACTGTCCCTCTACCTAGGTGGCTGGTGTAGCAGAGGGAAGAACAATGTGGGGTGAGGCTAGGCCTCATGGTCAAGATGGCGGCTGCCATAAATATATTCACAATCACTTGCAGAAGTCAGAAAGTTTTGAGATATAATTTTGTTGACTTTTTTTCTTCACAAGTGAGGCAGCAGGATTTGTGAAACTAACAGGACACCAGAGTCCAAGGAGTCCAGCATCCAAAAGACCACCGTAGGTCTAAGAACTGAATTACCAGAGTAAAGACAGTGCTAGGGTATAAAACCCAAGAGATCCCTCGTGGGTCTGAGAAACAAATGCATTAGTCAGCATGAGTGGTGCTAGGGCACAAAACCCAAAAACCTCATTCGTGGGGAAAAGTCAGGGAAATTCTTATATGTCCTCCACCTACTGTACATCAATGTCTTAAGCTATTATCTTATAAAAATCTAAAAATTGCCATTCTCTCTGCCTGATTAATATCTCTAGATTTTAATTTCGGACTGTTACTTTATTAATTTGCTTTTTGGCAATGATACTTAAGTGAGTTGGATTATCTAATAATCCAAGTAATTGTGACAATATCAATTTCACTTAACTCAGAAATAGACCATGTTTCTTCCAATGGCCAAGGGATACTATCACTCCCTCCAGTCAAACTCAGGCTGTTTCTGGATCCTCCAAGGACTTCTGGTTAGTACATCATTAGCCAATCAGTTTGCTCAGCAAAACAATTCACATAAAATCCAATCTCCAGATATGTTAATTCCTTTGAAAGCATGTACAAGAGTGACTCTGTACTATTCTTTCTCTTAAAATTACTTTTGTCTCTTCTAGTTATGAGAGAGGTAAGTAAAATGACAAAATTGAATTTCATCAACAAGCAACTACAGGTTAGAGTTCTATTGGTCTTTGAATGCATCTCTCAGTTGAAATTCATTATTCGGAATTAAATTAAGCTTTTTTTTTTCTTCAGAAACAAATGAAAAATCCTAAAGGGTTGCCTTAAATAATTACAATAATTAACATGAGTAATATTAAAAGAATAAACCTTGTTAGGAGTGTTCAAATAGCAATAATTATTGCTTCTTAAAACTACTTTTATTTAAAGTATACTTCTTGCATTATTTAGTGCTTTTATACAATTCTTCTGTTCCTCAAAATCTAGTATTTTCTTTTCTGTGTGTGTGGTTTTTTGTTTGCTTGCTTGTTTTTATTATGGCTTTTTTATGTAATCCCAGTGAAGCCTAGTTTTGAACATTTTTCACATAGTAGTTGCAAAATATTTCATTATAACTATAGAAATTCTGAGTATTACTGAATTATTCAAAGTTGAACCATTTTGAAAACAGATAAATGAAGGCCAAGAAATTTTTCTAAGTATATCCAGGATCAAGCAGTGAATCTGTGCTTACACCCAAAATCCTGATTCCCATCCTTATGAGAATAAAACTGTTTCCTTTAAAAGAAAAAAAGTCAAGGTAAATTTGTTTATGAAAGGCACACATTTTAATGATTGAATTCAAAGTGAATGTGATGAAATATCTTATCTTTATTCACACTTGGCCCTTGGTTATTATAATATAAACAGTGTGTAAGATGCAACAGTATCCCCTCAGTAAATGCAAATTTAATAATAAAATTATTATATTCTTCTAAAACTTCTTCAGTTTTTTAAGTTTCCCTAATAAACTCGTACAAGAACCCTAGATGAAGATTCCATTTATTCATTCTTCTTTTAGCAATATAAATTATGAAAATGAGACCCAAAGTGAGCTCAAAATTTCTGTTTGCTGAAAAATATCATTCTTAAATTCTTATTTTCTATTATGATAGATTTTGGATTCCTTCACATAAGACTCATTGAACCATCTTCATACATAACATATTTTTCATGGAGATATGGCCTGGTATTTTTCCTTCACTATCAGTGAAACCACGTTTCAAATTTTTGAAAACAAAACCACTCAAAACAATTTAAATGTGCATAGTGTTATTTTAAAGAAAGGCCTTAATGAAATAGTCACACCATGTTTTATCTTAAAAAGTAAACTGGTCTTTGAGTATTGTGAGTGTTGGGATGATTTTGTCTTACTAGTTAAAGAAGACACGAACTGAAAGAAGTTTCATGAATAATTTTATGATTAGTTCTGTCCATATGTTTAGGAAAAGTAGAGACACTAAGTTTCATAAGACTTTGCAAACAGTAATTTAATTTATAACTGTATAGGGATTTTAAAAAAGAGGAGGTCTGGAAGAATAAAGAGATAAATATAATTTCTAAGCACAACTGATTGTGTGAAATAAATCTCCAAGCAATAAGAAATATCAGAATTCTCCCATGAAATTGAAGACATATAACTCATCCTCATTATTTCCCATGAGACATGGCTCACCATATCTATCAGTCTATATGTCTGCTGTGTGACATAATCTTTTCAATCATATTTTTACTTATTTTTGACCTTTCTAATTTTCATGTTACATTTCATTCTGGTAAGTTTCTTTTGTAACCTAAATAATTTAACATTAAAAATGTAAAGAATGTTCTATATAACACAGTCTTTTAACTTTCAGAGGAAAAGGAAGTTGGTCTAGCATGAGGGTACAGAGACAGCAACACAGACAGTAACATTGTGTGAGAATGGAGTCTAGAACCAGTGAACATGGAAACCTTGGTGACCTGAAGAACAACACTACCAAGGATGCAATGTAGTATAAATTATGAATAATGACTCTTTAGTTTAGGTATTTTGTGCAATAGATCATTACAAGTCTTTAATGAATGAGCTAAAGGTAGAATTTTCAGGTAAATACTCTGACTAATATTCATTGTCTTCTCCAAGGCAAGTGCAGACACTATCTTCTGGAATGAATCAACAAAGGAAGCAAATCACTCTGTGGTAACAGAATTCATTTTTATTGGACTGTCTGATTCTCAAGAACTACAGATCTTTCTGTTTGCATTGTTTTTTGTTTTCTGTGTAGGAATTGTGTTTGGCAACCTTCTTATTGTCATAACCGTAACTTCTGATTCCCACCTCCACTCTCCTATGTACTTTCTGTTGGCCAACCTCTCATTTATAGATCTGTCTCTGTCCTCTGTAACAGCTCCCAAGATGATTGCTGACTTTTTCAGCAAACGCAAAGTCATCTCTGTTAAGGGCTGCCTAGCACAGATATTTCTCCTTCACTTCTTTGGTGGGAGTGAGCTGGTGACCCTCATAGCCATGGCATTTGACAGATATGTAGCAATTTGTAAGCCTCTACGCTACACTACAATTATGTGTGGCAATGTATGTGTTGGCATTGTGGTTGCTGCATGGGGAGTCGGCTTCCTACACTCGGTGAGCCAATTGGCATTTGCAGTGAACTTACCCTTTTGTGGTCCCAATAAAGTTGACAGCTTTTATTGTGACCTTCCTAGAGTAATCAAACTTGCCTGTGCAGACACATATAGGTTAGACATCATGGTCATTGCCAACAGTGGAATACTCACTGTGTGTTCTTTTGTTCTGCTAAGCATCTCGTACACCATCATTCTAATGACCATCCAGCGCCGCCCTTCTGATGGGTCATCCAAGGCTCTGTCCACACTGACTGCTCACATCACAGTAGTTCTTTTGTTTTTTGGACCCTGTATCTTCATTTATGCCTGGCCCTTTCCCACCAAGTCACTAGATAAATTCCTTGCTGTGTTTTATTCTGTTGTCACTCCTCTTTTGAACCCCATTATATACACATTGAGGAACACAGAAATGAAAATTGCAATGAGACGTCTGAGAAAATGGAATTTAAACTTTTCAGTAAAGTCTTAGATCTTTTTGTAGCCATGAAATTGAGATAAAGGAAGTTATAAAATTTTTCAGCAAACCTTATATTGACTTCAACATTCCATTTTTACCTAACTTAGTATTTCACAAAAAAAGGTATTCATATTGCCTCAATTTATTCTATTTGATCAAAGCTTATATTTTATATAGTTTTCAAATTAATAAAACTAATTCAAAGTACCATTTCACTAATTTTCAGAATAATTGATGGTATTATGTTATTTTTTGTTAATTATTGAGACTTTCTAGATACTTTGGGGTTTGAGATAATAAAAGATAGAAGCTTTGATATTTTACATTGATGAAAATTTTATTTGGCTCATTTTTCAAAAAAACTATATACTAAAAGAATTACTACAACCTAGCTAAAAAATACATTCAGTCATAAGGGTTTCTATGCTCACTACATGGATTCATGAATAATATTCCCACTTGGTAACCATCTATGATTTTTCTCCTGCTACTATAACAAGTCATAATCTATTAGTTTATTATAATAGTTTGTTAGGAAGACTGAACTTTCCAATATTGTTTACCTTCGAGTTACTCAACAACCTGTGATAGAACAATTGGTTGTAAATCAGTAAAAAGAATTAAGAATGTCCAAGCTTCTTACCATATAGACACAAATTATATCACTTATACACACTTTTCATTTTCCATTTTACAGTTAAAAGATGCAGGTTTAATTCTACTTAAGCCTTAAAGATAGGAATATGACTACTTATTTTCCTTTTGTAATGCTTTATTTTCACAGTGATATAAAGGGGATCATGATATATATTGCATATAATATTATGAGAAGTAATAAAATTTTACAGACACATAACATAATACAAACATGTTACATATTCACCAATCAGTGAATATTTGGTTGTATTATAATATCCACTAATATTGCTCTATGTTAGCGTAGTCAAAAGTTTTCAAACTTTGTATTTCACAACTTACTCCAGGGACACTACATGTTCTTATCTTAGCATTCATTTGAAACAATGTAGTTACAATAGAAATGTATTCATTTATGTGCTAATGTGTATATTTGTGTGCATACTAATGTGTAATACTCTATAACCTAGTAAGCAATTCTAAAGATCAGGACAAAAATAAAAGAAACCATAATTTTTTTTTAAATGAGTGATTCTGTCAGCTCTTTTACCTTTCTACTGAATGTCATGGAAGCAGGCTAAAGTTGAACATCATATATTCTGATGAAAAAGCAACATAGCTCAATGATTTATAATCTGAATGAATGAATACAAATGGAAGTTAAGATATTAGCAAGTTTAAAATTAGGCCTACCAACCTGAAAAAAGTAGTACAAATATCCACAAATATTAAATTACATCAAAAGACTTAACCTATGACCTAATGAGTGGTAAAATGAAGGAGCTATTTATAAATTGGTGGAATAACTGAGGTAATATGGAATATGAGTTATTGGATCTAGTCATCATTTCAGAAAACAATTTCTTAATTAACTAAAAGCATAAATCTGTTTATAAACTGTACAGATATTTTTAAGATGAAATTTTTATAATTTCTAAAGTTTTCTGATAACATTATACATCATTAAATGTTAGATTAAACTACATAAAAAGAAGATAAATGAGAGAATAAATAGCATTACTATTTAAAGAGCACTCAGATACATATATATGAAATATATATATATACATATCTTTCATGAACTCAGTGATCTCATAGGAAATTGAGCAATAGATATGATCTTAAAGTTTATATGTAAGATATAAACTATATTTACAAGAAAATGATTAAGTAGTTTCATGGTAAAATTCATGCATGCTAAAATTATGCCTAATTGTTATCTCTGGCATAGGAGATACATGATCTCAATATTTAATAATAAAAATCTAAGGATGAAGTCATAGAGAAAGAACTGCTAATTATACTCTTGATAAGAACATAAAATGAAGCAACTTAAATGGCAGTACAAACAAATCAGCCATGAGACAAACAAAAGAAGCATCACATCAAATGATAAACTAGTAAATGAAAAATGATGGAATAATACTGAAATTAAGATAAGTAACAATTCTATGCTTAAGTTATAATTATAGGATAGTTAAATCAAATCATTACTCTAAATACTACACTGGAGCAATCTACAAGACATAGATTAGGTGATGTCAAAGAGTCTATAAAAATGCTAATTTTATATTAAAACAGATACATATATTATATATGTGTGTGATTTCATAAATATTTAATAAGACTTAATTGTTTTCAACATCAAGAATAAGTATGATTATATGCTAGACTTTACTAAACTTATTTTATAATTTTACTTGAGAATCAAAACTATTTTACATAATGAAAATAAAGTGATTGACACTAGGGAGATGCTGTCCAAGCAAGTACAACTATCTGAATTCAGCTCCCATAACACAAGTGTAAAGGTTGAGCTTAATGGTATAATGCATCTATTCCCAGCACTGGGGATCACTAATAGACTAGGTTAACTATGAGTAAGAGACACTGTTTAAAAATCAAGTGGAATATCTCCAGATGTGACCTATAACCCTCCCACATACCCATGCACATATGCATACAGTTCCACACACATAATCATGTGTGCATGAGCACACACACACACACACACACACACACACACACACACACACACACCACTACAGAATTAAATCAGTTGAAATACTACAAGGTCCATGTGATACAGAGATGGCTCTGGAGTTAAGGAAATATTTTGCTTTTTCCAGAAGAACTGAGCTCACTTAGCAAAACTTATCAGGAAGCCCATAGCTTGCAAATCCAGCACCAACAGATTTAATGCCTTTCTGCCTTCTGTATGCACATGCCCACATGAGCACAGAATCCCAAACAGTAAGATAAACATGTACAAAATTGAAATGAAAAATATTAAAACAAAAACCCTACAATGACTTGGGTAGGAGCTATTGGAAAAGGAAATTGGATATGGAGGCATTCATGGGGAAAGGGATATGTCTGACCATTATATTAAATTGTCAAAATTTATTTTTAAAAGTAAAATTTAAGGCAATTTACAAACTAAAACAAAAACACATTTAAACAAAAATACAGGATTCAATGACAATTAATTTAAGTAATCTAATATTAATGAAACAAAAGCATTCACTAAACAGAAAACATAGAGTTGAACTATCTATTAGTTGTTAATATTAATTTTGCTTTTCTAACAACACTTGTATAAGACACATAATTAATATTTTAATACTAATAGTAAAAATATTCAGCACTAAAATGATAAAACAATTTTATTCAATTTCAATTATAAATCAGTATCAGTTAATTGTTGAAAAACATAAAAGCTTAAGTTGTGTAACTTAAAAGATATTTTAAGGACAAAAAGATACTTTTAGGATGGTAATAAAATTTGTGATGGAAAACAGTTTATGTGTAAAACTTTAAATTCATCAAAATAAGACAGATAGTAGAGTATTTTCTCTGAATATGCCAAATATAAATATTGGATATTGAATATTGAAATGTAATTCATACCTGATAATTGTTCTTATTACATACAATTTTACTGTTGAAGTTAAAATCTTTTCATTTTATTTATTCATCCTTCTTCTGGAAGGGAATAACTTTGCTTCCACTTTCTAACTATTATGAATAAAATTCTTTTTTTTTTCTTGGAAGCCTTTGCTTTTTTTATTTTATTTAATTTTATATAACAAAGTCCAATTAAATGAAAACAAACATTTATACACAATATTTGGGAATTTGGGCGTCGTTCTTTCCAAACTACTTCCTGCTGGTAAGGGCCTCTGTCTTGGGGGGATTCAAAGAAGATTCAGATATACTGGCTGTAGTCTGTAGGGCTGTTTTGTCCAGCTATTTGAATGTAGGATTAGCTTGCACTCTGTTTCAGGCAGTCTGGCGTGATCAAACCACATTAGTCTGGAAGGAATCCACATCTTTTCATTTTCTGTGGAAACAAAAATAGAAATCCTTTTTCCCCAGTAACTTGACCTTCAACTTAAATTTTGGAGTCAAAGCAGTTTTTTTTTTTAATTTAATTTATTATTTTACATGTCGATCCCAGTTCCCTCTCCCTCCCTCCCACCTCCCTAGCCCTCCCTCCCTCCTTCCCTCCCTTTTACCCTCTCTGCCCTCTCACATGCATTCTAAACACCCTCCCCTCCCATCCCCCCACCCCAATTCCATATGTAGGGGAATGCCATCCAGTTGGGGTCATGTAGATCTGACAGGTCCTGTGAAGTAAGGACTAGGGCTTCTCTCCTGTCTCTAGACATATCTCCATGGGGGATATGTTCGCAAAGTCCTTTGTGCACCAAGGATACATCCTGGCTCCACTGTCTGAGGTCCCTTAGACTGCTCAGTCCTTCTGCCTGAGACCCATATTCAGGGGGGCCTGAGTCAGTCCCATGCTGGCTTCCCAGCTATCAGTCTAGTGGCCATTAGCTCCTCCTTGTTCAGGTAAGCTGTCTGTATGTGCTTCTGCAGATTGGTCTTGTCCTCTCCATCTGCATCTGGGTTCTAGTTCGACTCAGTTTGCTCCTATTTTCCACAGGCATTAGTTGAGGGCTCCATGGAGAAGTTAGTTGTTGATCTCACTCTCCGGGAAGGGCATTTATGATAGCCTTTCCACGGAAGCTGAGATTGTTAGTTGGGAGCCGTCTTGTAGTTCTCTAGACCTTTCTTTGTGTTCAATTTTATCTTCAAACCAATATTGGCTCCCTCTTTTATGTTCTCTCTCTCTGTCTCTGTCTCTCTCTCTCTCTCTTTCCTATCTTCTATTCCTAACCAGGCTCAATCTTCCTGGTCGCACAGGTTTTCCTTTCCTCCTCCTCATTTTCTCCTACTTCTGTCTCCATTCGCTGTCCTCCTGCACTTCACCTGAGCTCTGGGGGACTTGTCCCTTCCTAGTTCTGAGAGGAACTTTATATGAATCTCTTAGAATACACCTTGTATCTTTGAGATACCATCTTACCCCTGCCAGAATGGCTAAAATTAGAAACACCAATGATGACTTATGTTGGAGAGGATGTGGAGAAAGGGGAACACTCCTCCACTGCTGGTGGGAGAGCAAACTCATACAGCCATTTTTGGAGATCAGTATGGCGGTTCCTCAGGAAAATTGGTATTAGTTTACCACATGACTCAGCAATCCCCCTCTTAGGCATATACCCAAAGAATTCACATCCATGCATCAAAGACATCTGTTCAACTATGTTCATAGCAGCACTATTTGTAATAGCAAGAACCTGGAAGCAACCTAGGAGATGCCCCTCAATTGAAGAATGGTTAATGAAGATGTGGCACATCTACACGATGGAATACTACTCTGCAGAAAAAAAATAATGGTATCCTGAAATTCGCAGGCAAGTGGATGGCACTTGAAGAAAGCATCCTGAATGAGGTAACCCAGTCACAAAAAGAGGAACACAGTATGTACTCACTCATATATGGATTTTAGACCTAGATCAAAGGATCACCAGCCTATAATTCACATCACCAGATGAACTAGGATATGAATAAAATTCTTAATGGAATCAAACATTGAAAACATTCAACTTCGACCTGGGTAATTTTATGTATGGATATTGTTAAAAACACAGTAATGGTATATTTTGTAAAATGCTAGTATCCATGTATCTGTGAAGCTTTTCTTATGTGAAATTAGCATTTAGGTCAGTAGAATATTTAGTTGAAAAAATTGTCATTTGTAGTGCAAAATATTTATTCTGACACTTGAATTTTATTTAAGAGAAAAAAGGTAGCATTCTGCATCAAGATATCCTTGGAATTCATCAGCTCCAAACATCAGCTATGTCAAGTTTGCCCCAGGTACTCAATATACTCAACCTGACAAATGATTAGCATCTTCCACAAATGACATGAATAGTTGATCCAATCCTACACACACACACGCTACACACGCATGCACACACACACACACACACACACACACACACACACACACACAGGGAATGGGGTGGAGAGTGACAAAGAGAGACAAGACAGAGAGAGATAGATTTCTGTTAGATTTCTAAATTGCTCATGGGGGGGGGAGAATTCCTCACATTTAGAAATATACAGCATTAAATTTATTGGAAATGGGATATCTTGCAGTGGTACCTATTGCATAATGAACTCTGACAAGACCCAGCCCAAATGGCCAGTGTTGGTAAGAAATATGGCTCTTGAAGTTCTGAAGACTTCATCCAAGATACTTGCCACAAACTGTCTGGCCCAGTTGTTCCATGATTGCTCAACCCACCCTGTACCATAACCCTCTCTGCCAGACCTTAAGCACAAATGACCATATCTAAACACATTCTTACTTCTCCTATTATTTTGTTCACTTTGCTCCAAAAATCTCACTAAACTTCCAACTCACTGTTCTTCCTTGGGACTTCAGCCAAATGGTCTAAAAACTCATTTTAAAAGATCCAATAGCCTAACTCCAGAAGTCAACATATATCATAAAAGCACAAAAAATATTAGAATAGTATTTCCCCACCAAAAAAATCACCAGTCACATGGCAATGATCTCCAACAAGAACAATCTGAAAACAAAGATATTCAAAACATCCCTAAGCAAAAAGAAAAGTGTTCCTTGGACTATAGACATGAGCTAAAGTTACATTACTGAACCATGGTAATGAAAGCATAATGGTAATTACATGAGCGCCTACCAAGATGTAAATGAATAAAATATAATTAAAGAATATATATATATGTATATATATATATTATAAATATATTAAATAAAATATATTAGAATGACCTGATTTTCAACAAAGATGCCAAAAAAAATATATAGTGCAGAAAAGACAGACTATCAAACCAATATTGTTGGGAAAACTGGATGCCTACATGGAGAACAATGATATTAAAAGCTTATCTCTCATCCTGAAAAAACTCCAGATGAATTAATAAAAAAACTTTAGATAAGATCTGAAACTCTTAATGTTCAAATGGCAATAGAGTTTAACCAGAATTACAGTATCAAGAATAAATTCTCTGCTGTGGAAAAGCATACAAATTACAGTTGGCTACCCTGTCAGAATAATGACATTATTGCAGTAGTGGATACTCCTTACCGTGTCAATTTGTATTTTCCCATTATTGTCTAGAGTTGAGCAAGAACAGTGAAGTATTTTCTACTCCTCTACCCTGTGAACCTTTTCACAACATGAATGCTATCAAATAAGAGGAAGTTCCCCAGTTAAACTGATATTGATTTCTCTGTATCCTGCAACCAATGTATATGCTGTTTATTCATCAACAGCATCTTTCCATATGTTTATTGTGTGCAAACAAGGACAAAGGCAATAGTTGCTGTTTTAGGTACATATGCAACCTCATGGACCAACAGCGGCATATGTGTAATTGCAAATGTATTTTATTAACTGTTTCATATGTGTTAGCCACTGAATTAAATACAATAGTTTAAGTCAGTGAACTTATGGACATAGTCTTCATAGAGATTAAATTTCAGTATACTATACAGTATGAAAAAATTATTTAAATTATAGATGCTATTGCTAGATTGAGATAAATTAGAAATCTAATTAAACTTTATTCATAAATGTTATTATAATACTTATCTAATAAAAATATAAAGAAAGGTTCACTGATATTCCTTCCAAAGTTTATCATTTTGTTTCATCTTTTCTTAACATTTTTCTGCCCTCCCCATTAGTGTTTTGGTAGATATCTGTGAGGGGGCAAAAATGATGATGTTGGCCATTTGGAAAAAGGAGTAAACTATTTGGGACCTGTAGTGATGTATGGAATAATATTCAATTAAAATTTACTATAACGTTAACTCCAAAAGTAAATATATGAGTTTGATCAATAAATGCTAAGTTAAACTTTATTAAAAATGTAGAAATATAGTTATCATTCATATTTAGATTTTGAAGAGAGGATTCACAGTGTTTAGCTTCATGATCTGACATATATACTTTTAAAACAAAACATCATTTTTATATTAGAAGATTGGTATAATTTTTAAATATAAATTATACTTCCTAATTTAAATCCATTTCATAAAGTCAGTCTCATTATTTGAAATGATTAGTTTACATTTCTGGGTATTAGGAAGTATAGGTCAACTTTTCTTTCCCACCAGCAAGTTCCCAAATAACTGACATGGATAGTCATCTTAATTATAAATGCTTGGTCAATAGTTTTGGCCTATTATTAAATAGTTCTTATAACATAAATTAACCCATCTATCTTAATCTACATTCTGCAATGTGGCATTACCTCTCTTTCATCTAGCACCTCCTTTTTCCTCTCCATATCTGGCTGGTTGCTCCTCAGACTCCTCATTTCTTCTTCACAGAGTCTTTTGTCTGGTTTTCTGCCTAACATTAACTGTCCAGATTTTGGCCAGTCACCTTCTTAATTAAATCAATGACAGCATAATTCACACAGTGTACAGAAGGATTATTCCACAGAATTTTCCAGTTTTGTCTAAATAAAAAAGGAAGTTTTTAATTTCAATATAATAAAATTGTATACAACAAAACAGTTATCAAGTAAGAATTACAATTACAGTGTCCAGTCCAATTGTACTTGACAACATCAGAAAAAATATTTCTTATCTTCGTGAGCCTAAAGTTTCATATCTAATTTAACTTTTTATCATAACTAAGGAAATATTTAAGTCTAATTATTTACTCTTCAACTCCATCAAAGACCTCAGAAGAGTGAAATGTTACCTATAGACAGGACATCTGCCTTCCTGGACTATTACCCTAAATTCTTCTGTAATGCTGAACAGGCAACCAACTCTGGCCTGTAGGCCTGATATATGTTACAGACATTTCTGAGGACAGGGAATTTTAAAGGACTGTCCTACCTTGTCTTGAAAAAGTTCGGCAGTTACTGTTTTGCATCCTACTAATTCAGTTTGGATAGTTCTTATAACTTAAATTAACCCATTTGTATTAATCTAAATTCTACAATGTGGCATTACCTCTCTTTCATCTCGCAACTCCTTTTTCCTGGTTGCTCCCCAAACTCCTCATTTCTTCTTTCCAGAGTCTTTCGTCTGGTTTTCCTGCCTAACATTAACTGTTAGCAATTAAGAAGAAGGCAGTTTATTTGCTTAAATGGATAGCTTTTGCCCTAAAGAAAACAACTCCGGATGGAAGTTCTTCAATGCCATCATCTTCTTTTGAAATAATTGGTGATGACGTGATGACAGGAGCAGATATATCTCACTGTCAAGGGAAGTCTCATATTATTACATTGTATTAATGCCATATTCTGTAGGTGTTTGAAGTGATTGAAGACCATCTATCTAAATATGTCTGTTTAACCTTAAAAACATACCTAAAGTGACTACATGTTTTATTATTACCAATGAGTAACTAATAACCTATATTTTTAAGTTATACATTATAATTTTAAATGAGCTTCATGAGAACAATACCTCAAGTAAGAGCAGAAACATACATAACAATATAACAAAAATAACTTTAGTTTTGTATCAATAAACAAAGTACATAGCAATGTAAAATATTTTGAAATTGTGTTGTTTTTTAATTAAAGTAGATTAAATAATCTTAATCTACCATTTTATTTCTTCCTTTCTATACCACATCCCCCTTTTAATCCTAGAAAGAATCTTCTAATTTAACTATTTTATTAAACTGACTATGATCAATAATAATTTATAACCAACCCCCTTAAATGATAATAAACATCTATAACCTATCTTTTGGGAATATGGTATTATTTTCTATAAAATACTTCTTGTTTTCTGGGTGTTCTGGTATATTCGAGGGAATCTTGAAAAAAATAGGATAATAATGAAATCCCAGGCGGAGTAGTCCATGATGTTGAACCATCTCAGCCAGCAGCCCTGAAGCTAGTTTGAATGCAAAATTTTGAGGAAATTTTAACAGAGGCATTTTGAAGTGTTATGTTACCATAGGGCCACCTATTTTTACTGGCATTTTGTTCCTTTGTCCTGAAAATTTTTACACTTTTAAAAGTAACATATATTATAAGTATGTAATATGTGGTGTGCATAAGCCAGTTAAAAGATGACTTTTTGTTTTATGTTTGAACAGATAAAATATACATTGCATGCCATATAGTTCTTCTAGGTTTATTTTTTTTAATATTTGTAGCCAGAATTTTCAGGGGTTCTTCCATATCAAACCTGATTTTCTTTACCCTGGAATGAATCTACAGCTTCTCATTTCCTGTGGAAATAAAAGCATAACCTCTACCCCAAAGCAACACACATTTTTACTTAATTTGGAAGTCAAAATTTGTTTAAATTTATAGGTTAGTTTAATCTATCTGACTTTATAGTCCTGTGTCTCTGGGAGAGGGCCTAGGCCCTGTCCCAAATGATGTAATAGACTTTGATGATCCCCCATTGATGGCCACACCCTTTCTATGGAGAAGAAGAGGGATGGGATGGAAGTTGGTGGGGGCCATGGAAGGATGGAAGGGAGAGAGAACTGGGATTGTTATATAAAATAAGACTGTTTCTAATTTAAATCTTCAAAAAAAATAATTCAGTGTCTCTTAGCAGTTGAAAAATTCAAAGACACAATAACTTCAGGATTCAGAGTCTCTGTATATTTCCTATCTTTAAGTGGCTTTTTTGCTTTTAAATAACTTTATTCCCTTTTTAAGGACTGCATTTTACTATTTTAAAATTATACATTTCTTTATTATTACTGCCTATATCCTTTTTTCTTTTCTCTCCCAATCTTTTGTACATTTTTAAAAACATTATTATCCATTTCTGGGTCATTTTCTTTCTGAATCTGTTTGCATGTCTGTAATCTTTTCATGTCATGAACCTTTAAACTGCTAAATGTCATGACTAGGACCTGACTAGGACCTTTGCCTCTGTTTTAATAGATGGCTCCACCCCAGTTGGTTCCATGAGAGACTAGCTTCATGGTGGAGTACCGGCAATAGCCAAATCAATGCCCCAACTCTGGGGAGTTTTAGGGTTCACATTGGCAGCAAGTACTGTGACTCCTGCTGCTCATAAACACCATTTAAGTATTTGGTAGCAGGGCCTCTGAAAGAGCTACACCAATTTTTCCACTAGCAGTGAGCTAGTAGTCCTCTCTTAAAGAAGCCAAGCCTCTACATACTAAGCAAAGAGAGCCTACCAAAAAAACACTAGTTACCAAGAAGCTGTGTTTGACTCAGTTTGTTGTGTGTTTAGAATCTTTTTTAAGCTTTGTCAAACAAACATTTGTTAAATGGGTTAATTTATGTAATATGACCTAGTTAGTAATAAGATTGAGCATTTAGCCATGCACTTATATTTAATATTAAGTCTCCCTGTCAGGTATTTGGAAATTGACAAGTGGGAAAGAAAAGTCTGCCTATAAGGAAGATCCTTTGGGATGCAAAAAGTTGCTTATGAACCTTTTCATTGCATTTTTCATCTCTCTATTTCTCAGTGTATAAATGGCTGGATTTAGGAGAGGGGTAAAAACAGAATAAAACACAGCAAAAAATTTGTCCAACCAGGTAATATTGAGTGGCCACACATAGATGAAGATGCAGGGAACAAAAAAGATCATCACCACTGTGATGTGGGCACTGCATGTGGACAGAGCCTTAGATGCACCAGCTTTAGAGCTCTGGCGAACAGTGATAAGGATATATGTGTAGGAAATGAGCAACAGAATGAAGCAGGTTACAGCCACAACTCCACAGTCAGCATTCATTAATGTATGTAAATCATGAGAATCCATGCAGGCTAACTTTATTACCAATGGCATGTCACAGAAGAAACTGTCTATTTCATTGGGGCCACAAAAAGGCAATCGCACAGTCACTACTATGTAACTTATACCATGTATAAAGCCAGTGATCCACGAAGTCAACACCAGCGCAGTGCATCTTTTCAGGTTCATAATGGTGAAGTAGTGGAGTGGTTTGCAGATAGCCACATAGCGGTCATAAGCCATTGCCACCAACAGCACCATCTCTCCTGCAGCGATGCAATGGGCAAAGAAGACCTGAGACATGCAGCCTGCAAAGGAAATGGTCTTGTTTTCTCTGAGAAAGTCTGATATCATCTTTGGAGTAGTGATAGATGAAAGCCACATATCAACAAAGGACAGGTTGGCCAACAAGAAATACATGGGAGAATGGAGATGGGGGTCGGTGGTGATTAAAACAAGGATGATGATATTTCCAGACACAATGAGCAGATAAAGTACCAAAAACATCATGAAGAGTAAGAGCTGAACGTTCTGTGAATGGGCAAGTCCCCAAAGTATAAATTCTGACACCACAGACTGATTGCCTCCATCCATTTTACTTAGAAGTAACCTGCAAAGAAAGAAAACTGCCAACTAGTCACATGAGGAATTGTACTTCCTTTGAAACTTACATGAATAGAAATGCATAAATATAAAGAGATCTAAGGTATATATGATTGATATTGCTGCCCAAGTAAAAGCTAATGATCCAAGGGCAACTCCCTTGAGAAGCTTCAGGTGTGACTGTTACATGCATGCTCTATCAGGAAATTTCTGTTATAGGAGAGAAATGAGGAAGTAGAACAGCAAAAACATGTGTGTGGTTTCTTAAGTAAATGGTTGAATTTGTCACTAGTAACCATGGCATTCCACAGTGGAAATGAGGAGTAAATTTGGAAACTAGTGGAGAGCTGCATTTGAAAATGGCCTGACAGGACACTATCATTTCTGGCACCATGCATAATGATTTCATTGGACATCAGCAGAATTGTTTCTGTGACATCACTAAATTTAAAATTTAGCTTAAAACTAGAATGTAAATGATAGGATAACTTCAGTGAGGAAGCATGCAGAACAGAACATCATTTAAGATGTACACAGATACCAGATTGAAATATATAAATAAGATTCACAGTTATTCATTAGTAAATATGTATTATTGAATTTACTTGTTCAACTAAACTGATTAACAAAATACCACTGTAAATGCTTGTTTGAATGGATTAACCAAAGAACACACCAAAGCATATTCAGACATGACCTCTAAAAGACACAATTAGTTCAATCTTAGCCATGGAAATCATTGATCTGAAATTGTAAACTATTCTTGAGAGCCCTTAGATTCCTGATTCGAATAACACATCATCTGTCATCAGTCTATCATCAATATATTTTCTCATTTATCTACTGACCTTCTAAGAACAGAATAAATTACATAAAAAAGTAAGTGTTGCTGTCTTTTAATTGTCAGTCTTGGTTAGGTGTGATATTATGCTTTCAGTAAGCAACATTATTCATATTAAAGAACAGGCAGCATGCTTATACTGATCTAATGGGTAATACTGAAGCCAGACAGGGGATAGTCATTACCCATTTCTGCTCACTACAGTTATTCCCTTGGAATTTTTCAACTTTATCTTAAATCAGTGGAACAATTGAATCTCTGAAGTAATTGTCAGAATTATTTTACACTCAAGGACTTAGAAAGGTGGAGTGTGAAAACTAAGAAATTTCTGAAGATATCAGGTGACATATCCATCTGCTATGGGCACATGATGGCAGATAAGTAAACACAGTCGCCTTACATAGATTTAACAAATATCTAAGGAAAATACACTGATTATACAGCAAAGAGTTCATGTTCCTTGAATATTTTTATTATTCAACGTTTCAAAAAGTGTCTGGTTAATCTAAATTGTTTAGTTTTCTTTTGTATATTACTTTTATTTTTAATATTATAATTATAGCATTTCTCCTTTCGCTTCTCTTCCCTCTCTCCAGATTCTTCCAAATACTCTTTTTTGTTCTCCTTAATACTCATGGCTTCTTTTTTACAATAATTGTTTTAACATATAGGCATATATACATGTGTGTGTGGGGTGTGTGTGTGTGTGTGTTACATAAAAGTGTGCTTATGTGTGTGTGTGTGTGTGTGTGTGTGTATTCATACTCCTCTGCATAAACTGCTCAGTCTATATGATGTTTCTTGTACATATGTTTTCAGAGTTGACCATTTGTAGTTGGAGTGCCAATTGGTGTGCTCTTTCCATGGGAAGTCTACCTTTCTAACTCTCAGTATCACTTAGGTTTGTGGAGATTTTTTGTTGAAGCCTCTAGGACTTTCCCCCTTCCATTATAGCATGCCTATTGCCATTGGGTTTGTTGAGCTCAGTGTTGACAACCATAATAGAACTGTGCCATTAATCAAAGGAATTACGAAGAGAGAGCAACCATTTACAGAGCTATGTCAGACTGTCCTTTGGGACCTCTTCTGTGAAGCAGAACCAACTCTCAAGTAATGCCTTTTAAGTTATGTCTTCTAGTATTATTGATGTAGGACACTACTTTATCAGACCTCTATGAATATAAAGTATATTAAAACTACTTTCTGATACATAGGAGTGACCATGCTTTAAGAGACCTGTTTTAACAATGCTGCTCAGACTATTTTATTTCCTGGTGATTATTGATAAGCTAGTAAAAATAGTACCAAATAGTACAATAGATTAAACAACATTACACATTCAATTTAATAATGGATAATGAAAATGTATAGTAAAATATACACACAGGAATCATTAAGCCTTACAAAAACCCAAAGTAAAATGATATGAGTTGTTTCAATTCATCATATATTATATTGTATATTGAAACAATTTTGTTTTTAAAGGCCAAAAATTTTAATGTTAATTTGAACTCATTGTGTAATATGTCTGTACATTTATTTATGTACATACTGGCACATATGTATTTATTTGAACATATTATATATTTGTACATATGTATTTATATACATTTGAACACAGATTCATATATATAATCACCTTTTTAAAAAATAATTGTTACTTGCACTTAAGTTGAGATATAACTATATAGCAACATGAAATATATAAATAGAAAAGATACATTCAACATGCCAGTTACTTTAGAGACTATAACAGCCACTTTACTCTTCTCTTCTCTTTCTCAGGGTCTATCAGTATTTTCAAAGACCTAATTAAATACAGTAATCTATTAAAGCAACTCTATAATTATTGCATCTTACTTAGCAGCAATTGTCCTAGAAAATCTAAAGTTGGATTATACATGAAAATATTTTTAAAAAAAATTAATGAACACTAGCAAACTGAATAATCTTAGGACTTTAAAAGCAAACTATTCATTCTTTTCTGCTTTTCATTATTGGCTTTTTTCTGTATTGATTGCCCTTCTATCAAAATATTAAACTTTGTAATATTCTCAGTATTTGAATTTCTATATTCATGGTTATAATCATAATTACACAACTTGAGCAGATACCATATGATAGATACTGATGACTGAAAGATTGTTGTATTGTCAATTTTTTTCTATATTTTTTTTGGTTTGTGGTGTATATACACTTTACTTTTAAAATATGTTTTCATTGAAATGGAATGCCATAATTTCCTTCTTTTCTTTCCTTTATAATTGCCCCACCTATCCTTCCCATGCTACTTCTCAAGTAGCTGTCTGGTTTTTCTTTGATTCTTATTATTACATATATAGTTTATGTATGTGTATATGCAGAAATACATTTAAAAACAATCAGTTGAGTCCATTTTTTTTGTTTTGCATATGGTTTCAGGACTAACCACTGGGTATTTGTATTTGACAAAAAATTAAGAGACTCATTTATCCAGAGATTAACTATTCCTTTCCTAGCAGATAATAGTTTGCAGAACTTTTTAATCTGGTTTCTAAAATTCCCACTTGCTTTCATTTTTACTCCTAATTCTATGCTGTCAGTTATCTACAATGTACTCTTTTATTTATCCAATTAAGGGCTAGGCAATATTTGGACAATCTTAGCTGTATAGAGAAAATCATAACATTCTGATATAGACACCTGAACACATGGAATAGGAGACAGAAAAATACATTAATTGGCCACTAAAAATTACAGGAGACAAAGAAAATGTTCTCAATTCCAAACGTAGTGGGTATAGGTAAAAAGAGATAACCATAAATATTTTAAAAATTAATTACCTTACAGAAGAATATCAGAGAGTTGAGATGACTTACCAAACTCAAAATTTCCTTTCATATCAGAGAGAAAACACATCTAATGTGTTCCTGTGAATATATCCATGTTGTATAGAGACAGCCTTCCTCTCATTTAGAAATATATTCATTTCCTAAAATTTCCCCATGGGTGAAATTCACTTGGTATGTGTTCTGACCCAAATGAGAACAATGATAATTACTTTGGACACCTCTTAGGGATTTCTCTGTTTAAGTTGATACTGAATGCTACCTACATGTTTGTGAAAATACAGAGAAACTGACTTCCTCTTAGACATCCCAGCATTTATGAGCATTAGACAAGTTTTCAAAATTGTTCACTTCACTGATAATGACAAAAGAGAAGCTTTCTGCTACCTGGTCTCTTACTGAATTGTATATAATCAAAGGGAATCAATTTATTTTCTTTGCACTTATGCAACCATGTACTATAAAAATGTAAAATACAACCAGATAAAAAGCCATGCTGTGAAAATAATTCCAAATGAATAAGAAATCTGTGTCAAATTTTGGTCACATGACTGAAAATGCTTAGTGTGCTCTATAACTACATATGATACTGCCAAAAATGAAGTAGATGCCACAAATATTAACTCCATGGAACACAAACATTTCTTCTATTGTTTTATAAAACTAGGGAGTATATATTTCAAACAATTTTGCTAGAGATGGAGTTGCAACAAATTTTTCTGATCTCAAAATAAAAGTGTCACATAGTTTTTTGTTATTCCAATTGGCATGCCTAACGTATAAGCAATTACTGCAGAAGCTATCATGTTATTTTCCTTGTAAAAAAAATGTACATACATGTGTGTAGTGTAACTTCATAAGCATATTTATCCAAAAAAGACA
The DNA here is from genome assembly GCF_943737965.1 of Phodopus roborovskii. Classification (NCBI taxonomy): domain Eukaryota; kingdom Metazoa; phylum Chordata; class Mammalia; order Rodentia; family Cricetidae; genus Phodopus; species Phodopus roborovskii. The sequence goes on along the minus strand of NW_026126417.1, from coordinate 4,177,607 downwards.
ACAGTAATATTAATAGATATTTCTTATAAAAATTATGTGACTCTAATAGGTAAAATATGGGCTTATTTAAATAAACAATTATGGGAGGTGAAATGAACATTTTCTGAAGTATACATTAAAGTAGATAAATAGGAAATGTTAATATTAAAACTCACGCATATTCTTTCTAGCCTGGTTTTTCAATGATACTATATTTGTCATTTTAGACACAGACTGCAGTAAATTGAGTCCTGTAATGCCCGTTTCTATCTCTCTAGTACAACAGAACAATTTTCTTGTCCTGGTAGTATTCCTCAAAATTCATGACTTACAGAAAAATACATGCACATTTTATTGTGTTTCAGGAGATATATCATGTAAAGTTATACCACCAAAGTCTTATAAGATTATTTAATGTGCCAGCTCCCAAGCTGCAGTGCTCAGGAAGAAGACTGCCCAAATCCTTCAGAAGAAACCAGAACACATGGTGGTCAATAAGCACAAATTAAGACATGTCTTGAATGTTTTTGTCAGAATTTGAAACATTGATGGTTTATCTAACTTATATTAATGTAGTCATGGCAATTAAATCTGCAAAATAAACTGATAAAAGCTGAGATGTTAAATGTTTAGTCACAGATTTTTTCCTGTGTTCTCCAAATACTGGTCATCAATATCTTAAGCTATTATCTGTTTACAAAACCATTCACTGCCTGATTAATTGATCCCAGTTCCCTCTCCCTCCCTCTCACTCTCTCTCCCACCCTTCTATGCCCCCGGACCATCCCCCCACTTCACATGTAGGGTGATGCTTTCCAGGATGGGTCATCTAAATCTGTCAAGTTATTTGGAGTAGGGACTAGGCCCTCCCTCCTGCCTCTAGGTTAAGGGAGTATCTCTCCATGGGGAATGTGCTCCCAAAGTCCTTTTGTGCACCAGGATAACATCTTGGTTCCACTGTAAGAGGCCCCTTATACTACATAGGCCTTCTAACTGAGACCCATGTTCAGGGGGTCTGAGTCAGTCCAATGCTGGTTTTCCAGCTATCAGTCAGAGGGGGGGGTCAATTAGCTGCTCCTTGTTCAGGTCAGCTCTCTCTGTGGGTTTCTGTAACCTGGTCTTGTCTTCTCTCTCTGCATCTGGATTCCAGTTCTGCTCAGTGAGTAGCTGTGGGTGTCTGCTTCTGTTTCCATCAGCTACTAGAAGAGGGCTCTATGATGGTGGATTACTTGCTTGCCTCTGCCTCCAGAGTGCTGGAATTAAAGGTGTGTGCCACTGCACCCAGTTACTCTCTTTCTATTTTTTTTAAAACTTCATCCTATTTCTTTTTCTCTCCCAAGCCTACGTATATTTTAAAACACACTAAACTTTAGACATTTACTTATCTTAATCTGTCTTTACTGTAAATCTTTATCTTTTCTAGCCACGAGTCTTTTGTCTGCTAAACAACATTGGTAAAATGAAAGCCACAGCTTTAATGCCAGCACTGAGAGCTGTGCCAACCACCTTGATCTATGGTGCCATCAAGCAGCATGCTGCAATTTGGAAATGTGATCACTGCTACTGCCAGTTGCTCGTACCCACCATAGATCTGTTAAAAGGGCTTCTTAAAAGAGCCCTGTGGTTTTTTTTGTCACTTATGGAGAGTCAGGAAGACTCTGTTAAAGGATCCATGCCAGTCTCTGTTTGTCTTTAGCAAACCAGAGTCCACCTGAAAAAAAAAATGCTGCTATCAAGAAGACTTGCCTGTCTTTGTTCTTTTGTTTCTAAAATCCCTTTTTAAGCTTTGTCAAGTTTTAAGTAGAGTTCTTAGTGCACGCGATTTTGTTACCAGCAGTTTCCTGCCAGCCTGGTCCCACAAAATGGTGCCCAATGTGGGGCTGAAACCCACAACCCTGGGATTAAGAGTCTCATGCTCAACTCAAAGAATAATTAATAAATACAAAGGATGGATAGAATGGGGGTCTGAAGAAGACTCCCCCTCAATCTGTTATTAATATGGTATTTATTTCATTTTTTTAAGCAGATGACAAGGGAAATACTGCAGCTCATAATCAGGTTCCCTAGGCAAGGACTGACTATGGGGCTACCTCTTGTGACCTAGGAAGATGTAACAACAAGTAAATGACAATAACTGTTGGGAGAGGTTCTGCTTGTCTCTTTCCAGAAAATAGACCACAGCCCATCTGAATCCATGCCCAGCTCACCAGACCCAGGACAGCTGAAACCAACAATGAAGGAAATAAAATTTAACAGCAGTATCAACAAATGGTGCTGAATGGCACCATGAAGAATGGGATGACAGCATGTAAAAGAATGTAAAAGAATACAGATAAGTTCATCCTTATCACTCTGTACAAAACTCAACTCCAAATGGATCAAGACCTCAACATAAAACCTGACACACTTACACTCTTTAAGTGTAAGAGAAAATGGGAGTAGCCTTGAACTCATTGGCACAGGAGAATCTTTCTAAAGAGAAAACCATTACCACAGGCATTAAGATAGACATTAAATGGGACCTCATGAAAGTGAAAATATTATGTATGACAAATAACATAGTCAATGAGACAAAAAAAACCTACAGAATAGGAAAATGTAGTGATATATTATTTATGATTTATTAAAGCTTGACTGAGGATTAAGGAAAGTAAAGTCAACTTCAAGCTATAGAGATCAGATAGTGGTGATATACAGCTTTAATCCCAGCAGCCAGAAGCTAGAAGATAGTGGTATACACTTTTAATACTAGGACTCAGGATTAAGAGGTAGCTGGATCTCTGTGAGTCCAAGGCCACCCAGATCTACACAAGAGTTAATAAATATAAAAGAGAATTGTAGCTCAAACACTTAATACCAGAACTAGAGGGATATGAAAGAGGGGAGCAAGTATTCATTAGGGGGCATTCATTCTGAGGAGAGGTTACAGTCTGAGACTTAGAGAGAGCTCATGGAGACAGAACCAGCATATTCAGTCTGAGATAGAGGTAAGAGCTATTGGGCATCTGCTTTGCTTTTCTGAACTTCCACTTGAAGCTTGAACCCCAATATCAATCTCTGTGTCTTTTATTTTTCTTGTTACAGGAAAAAAATTCCACCAATTCTACATCCTTTAGAGGACTAATATCCAAAATATATAAAGAACTCAAGCAATTAGATATCAAAAAAAAATAATTCAACTTCTAAAAAATAGGGTACAGATCTAAAGAGAATTCTCAATAGAAAGATCTCTTAAATAACTGAGAAACACTTAATTGTTCAACATTCTTAACCATCAGTGAAATGGAAATAAGAACTAACTTGCATCCCACGTGCTTTCCTCTCCTCCCCTTCTCTTTCTCCTAGTTCCCTCTCCACTCACTGTCCCCCCACTCCCCATGTGCTCTGGAGAACTTGAGATTTCATGTTACAACCTGTTAGAATGGCTAAGTGACAGCTCATGCTGGTGAGGGTGTCAAGTAAAGGTTGTACCCTTCCATTGCTGGTGGAGTACAAACTTGTACAACCACTATGGCAATAACCAAATGACACTTTATCTTACAATGAGGACACTTTTTCAACCATGTGCACTGCTGCTTTATTAATAAAATCTAGAAACTAGAAACAGCCTTGATGTCCCATAACAGAAGAATGGGAGAAAATGTGGTTCATTTACACATTGCAGTATTGTTCAGCTTATTTTTAAAATTGAAATCATGATAATAGCTAGCAAATGAATGGAACTAGAAAAATCATGCTATGTGAAACCACCCAGACACAGAAAGATAAATATGGTATATATTCACTTATTTGTGTATATTAGCCATTAAATAAAGGATAACCAAGCTACAACATGTAGTCCCAGAGGGGTCAAGTTTAATGGAAGGGACTGGGGATGGGAGGAACACTTGGATTTCTTTAGGAGGGAAAAATAAAATAGATTTTACAGGTAAGCAGGATGGTGGGGGAGATGAAAGTGAAAGGATCATGTTGGAAGGGAAATGGGAGATAGAGTTGAGAAAGTAATGTGGGAAGAAACAACTGGAATTGAATTTGTGGGTGTGGGGAACATCATACAATAGAAATTTCCTAAAATATTTAAAGAAAACCCTAATAAATTCTTCAAATAATGTGAGAGTATCAACTGGTCATCTCTTTTTTTTTTTTTTTTAACTTGGTTATATATTGTAGTTCTTGCCTATCAGGGTTCCATGGAAATCAAAAAAAAAAAAAAAAAAACCCTCAGACATTTGCCACTATAATAGGCTACTTTCTTACTTTCTGCGAATGAAAAGTAAGATCACATTGCTGTAAACAATACCCACACAACTCAATGAACATGGAGAAACCATCCTGGTGCCTACATAGAACCTTTAACTGCATCTAGTTTCTTTGGTATGGGAAGATACTCTTCAGGCTACCAAAAAACCATAAACACCAACCCAGCCACAAAAAAAAAAAAAAAAAAAAAAAAAAAAAAATTGATTCACAATCTGCACTGCTTGCAAAATGTGATTAAGCAATGGTGCCATAAAATTTATGGGAGTAAACAATGAATGTCTGATTTAACTTAGGATCTCCCCACAACATGAAACTCATAGCCAAGAATGAACCAGAGACCAGGTAGTCCAGAGACCTATAGAAAAAGCAAATACTACAGGTCAAAAAAAATGTTAAAATGAATTAATTCTAATGATAGTCTTCAATACTTGTATACTCATAGATCATTGCCTTATTCAGCCATTATTGGAGAAGCATCATCATGCAGTAGATAGGAACAAATATAAAGACCCACAGTCAGACAGTATGCAACAAGTGTGACCTGGGAACATACAGCCCTTTCCCTCAGAGCTCAGGAAGCATGGAAAAAGAATGTAGAAAGAGTGTAAGATCCAAAGAGGTTGGAGAGCACCAAGAGCTCAAGGCCCTGTAAATCAACTGAGAAAATGCTTACATGAACTAACAAAGACTAAAGCAGAAAGCATAGGCCCTTCATGAGTCTGTACCAAATCCTCTGCATGTTAATATAGATTTCAGTTTAGTAATTTTATGGGACTCCTGAGTGTGTGGACAAGAGGATCTCTGATTCTAAAGAGCTTTTTCCCTTCTGTTGCTTTACAGTGTCCAACTTCAAACTAATTGATGTGGTTTCATCTTCTTATATATTATTATGTTATGTTTTGTTATTATCACTTAAAACCCTGGTCTTTTCAAATGAGACACAGAAAGGGGAAATCCAGATAGAAAGGGAGATGTTGAGGAAACAAGTAAAAGTTCAGGAAATGATAATAAGAATATATTGTATGAGAAAATAAACTATTTTTAATATGTGGCTTTAACAAACTCATAACCATCTCCTAGCTCCTAAATACATTGAAGTCTGTAGCAGACTGGAAACATGATTTTAAATAATAATAATAATAAAGTCTTTCCCTCTAAAAATGGTCAATATGAGGATCAATGAGGTACTGGTGAGCATAAAGTTGAAGCAAAATACATAAAAGCATCAACAAAAATGACCATTACATCTTTTAAATTAATGGGCATATGGTGGTGTTACACAGTATTATAATCAGATAAAATTTACTGAAATTTTATTCCTAAAAATAAACACAAGATGTTGGTCAAAAATGTTATGATAAACTTTATTAAAAACATAGATAAATACTTTGTTGGCAATCCTGTGTAATTAAAATCATATTTAGAATTTAAGACGAAGGATTAACAATGTTCTTCTGGTGGATCAGTACATGCATGCTGTTTTTAAAAAGTTAAATTATATCCACATTGGATTATTGGTAGAAATTTTCAATATAAATATACTTTTGATTTTTAAATATATTTCATACAGTCAATCTCATTATGTGAAGTAAATAGTACATGTTTCTGAATATTATGAATTTCCTTTGGGACCCAGGAATTTGCCTATGAACCTTTTTGTAGCATTTTTTATGTCTTTATTTCTCAGTGTATAAATAGCTGGGTTTAGGAGAGGTGTAACAACAGAGTAAAACACAGCAAGGAATTTGTCCAACCAAGTGATACTGAGGGGCCACACATAGATAAAGATGCATGGCAAAAAGAAGATCATCACCACTGTGATGTGGGCACTGCATGTGGACAGAGCCTTAGATGCACCAGCTTTAGAGCTCTGGTGAACACTGATAAGAATATATGTGTAGGAAATGAGCAACAGAATAAAGCAGGTTACAGCCACAACACCACATTCAGCATTCATTAAAGTATTTAAATTATGGTAATCCATGCAGGCTAGCTTGATTACCAATGGCATGTCACAGAAGAAACTGTCTATTTCCTTGGGACCACAAAAAGGCAGCTGTGCAACCACTGCCAAGTAACTTATACCATGTATGAACCCAGTAGTCCAAGATATCAACACTAGCGCAGTGCATCTTTTCAGGTTCATAATGGTGAAGTAGTGGAGTGGTTTGCAGATGGCCACATAACGGTCATAAGCCATTACCACCAGCAGCACCATCTCTCCTCCAGCAATGCAATGGGAAAAGAAGACCTGGAACATGCAGCCTGAAAAGGAAATGGTCTTGTCTTCTATGAGAAAGTCTGATAACATCTTGGGAGTAGTGTTTGAGGAAAGACACATATCAATAAAGGACAGGTTGGCCAACAAGAAGTACATGGGAGAATGGAGATGGCGGTCAGTGGTGATTAAAACAAGGATGACAATATTTCCTGACACAATGAGCAGATAAAGTATCAAAAACATCACAAAGAGTAAGACCTGAAGATTTTGTGAGTGGGCAAGTCCCCAAAGTATAAATTCTGACACCACAGACTGATTGCTTCTATCCATTTTACTTAGTGTGTCCTCAGGAGGAACCTGCAAAGAAAGAAAGATTTTTTTCAACTGTCATATAAGGAAGTCTACTTCCTTTGTAGAACTTGACATCCACTTTGAAACTTACCTGAACATAAATGCATAAATGTAAAGAAAAACCTAAGGTAAATATGATGACGCTGCTGCCCAAGTGAAAACTAATGAGCCAAGAGCAGTTCCCTATGAAGAGAAGCATCAGGTGTCACTGTTATACACACGCTCTATCAGGGAATTCCTCTACTAGTGTGCAGTGAGGAAGCACAACAGCAATGTGAAACCAAAAAATGTGTGTGTTTTCTTAAATAATTGGTCTGAATTTGTCACTAGCAATCATGCTCTTCCATTTAAAAAGTGAAGTTTAAATTCAGAAATTGCTTTCAAGTTCAGTAAAAAGGATCAGAAAGTATGTTACCATTTTGGAATCACATATTATGATTTCAACGGCATCATTAAAATAATATTTGTGACATAAATTTTTAAAAGTTTTATCTTAAAACTCTGAGGTAGAGAATTTGAAACCTCAGTGGCAAGGCATACAGAATATCATTAAATATCAGTTATTCACCTCAAAGCATAGACAGGGTGCTTAAACTGATCTAATGGATGGTGGGCAATAATCCTCCTTTTTCTGCCTCATTTAGTTATTCTCAACTTGTTGGGCTTATCATCCTTTGTCCTGTGAAATCTCTAGGTAGGAGGAATACAACAGGTGAACAATGAGCTTCCTGATGCTATCATCCGAGCTATTCTACATCCCTGTTCTCCAAAGACCCAGATACGTGGGGGTGAGGATGAAAACAAGAAAATTTGAAAGACATCAGGAAACACATCCATATGGTATAGCAGCATGATAGTAAGAAATAAATACATGAGCCTTACAAAGATTTACCAAGTATCTAAGGAAAATACACTGATTATACAGAAAGGAGTTCATGTTTCTTGATAATTTTGATTTTTCACATGACAGCTTCTGGTCAATCTGAAAATTTTCCAGAACCAATCCTGGTTTTTGTTTGTTTTAACCATTTCTTTTAATTTTTTTGAGCTTATAGTGTAATTGCACCCTTTGCCCCTTCCCTTTCTTCCCTACAAATCATGCAATATTCTTCCTCCATGCTCTCTTACAAATTGATGGCCTCTTTTCTTTCAGCAATTGGTATTGCATGCATATATGTTTATACCTAAACATAACCTGCTCAGTATGAATAACATTATTTATATATGTATATAAATTGTAAGGGGTCAGTGAGCATTTGGCATTAAATAACTCCTTGATGTGATCTTTCTTGAGGAAAATTATTTCTCCAACTCTAACCATTTCTCAGTTGCCCTTTTTTGTGTGTAGGGTTGAGTCTTCCTGGACTTTCCCCTGTTTCCTTCAGCATGTCTTCTGTGATTGTCTACATTATGCACAAATTTGGCCAGTCATGATATAACTTGAAAGGAGTTGCTACCTAAGGGAGCAAGTGTATTTCTTTTCAGAGCTGTGTCAGAATATCCTTTTGACCTCTGCTACAAAGTAGAACCCAGTCTCAAGTAATGCCTTTTAAATTGCCTGCTCTATTGTTACAGATGTATGAAATCACTGCATCATGCATCTGAGGATGTAAAATATCTAATACCTGCTTTATGAAACATTCTGGTGACGATTCATTGAAAGTCTTTTAATAATGTTACTCAGAATGTTTTATTTCTAGATGGTGAATGAGATTAGTAAACATGGTGCCAGATACTACAATAGCTTAAAAAGTATTACACACTCATGTAGTAAAGATATAGAAGAAAATATACACACAGGAATCATTAAGCCTTTTTTAGTATCCAGAGTACAGTGATACATGAGTTATCTCCTTTTATCATATTTTCTAGTGTATTTTTAAACAACATGTTGAAGTTATAGGCAATTATTTTGCTCTTCAAGTGAGCTCTTTGTATAAAATATATAGGCACACACATATAAAACATTATATATACATACAGATAAAAGATTATAGATAAGTAGATAGATGATGAATGACAGATAGATATACAAATAGATCAGGTAACACATACCTTTGCTATAAAATACATGCGAATGTATGTGACCTTTCTTTAAAATACTTGCCACTTTCATATGTTCACACATATTTGTTCAGTAGTTATAAGATAAGCAGATATAAAAGACATTTGCCAGCAAATTTCCTTTCAGAAACATAACAACCATTTCATTCTTTTCTTCTCTTACCCAGGACCTATTATTATTTTAGAAGATCAAATTGCATTCTTTAATCTATCAAAGTGTCACTGTAATTTTTGACTTTATCTTAGTTACAATTCTAATGTTGGCTTTTACATTAACAAACAATTATGAAGGGAAACAAGCTGAATTATCTTTTTCAGAGTCTAGAAGCAAACGACTTATTTTCTTCGACGTGTAATGCTTTTTCTATAGTGATTGCCCTTCTATCAAAGTGCTGAACTTTGTAATAGTCTCAATATTTATACTTAAGTATTTACAGATATAGTCATATTTATAGAATTTAATATATATTGAGTGATAAATAATAACGATTTAAAGAGTGATATTTTAGTAGCTTCTAATAGTTTTTATTGCTAGCAGATTGGTTGCTGTTGGGTTTTTGTCTGTTTTGTTTTGTTTTTAGGAGGTGTAGGTTTATTTTACTTTTTAAATATAATTTTAATGGAAATAAAATTATATCATTTCCTTCCCTCCTTCCCTCCTTCCCTCCTTCCTCTCCCTAAAACCCCTCCCAATTACCCTCCATCAACACTTCCAGTACCACCACTAAAGTTGATAGCCTCTTTTTCTTTGATAATTATACTTACCTATATATTTGTGTGTGTATGTATTCGTATGTACAAAGATACACACATAACCTGTTGAGTCCAATTTTATTATTGTATACCAATTCAGGGATGACCACTCTACATTTGAGAACAAATTAAGAAACTCATCTCTTCTCTGGGAGCTGCTTACTCCCTTTCCCCCTGGAGTCATTCATTTTCAGATTTCTTTACATATGAGGTCTATAATAACCATGTGTTAGGTCTATTCTTATTTAATTTACAATACTTTTCCTGTTTCTATGCTGAAAGTTATCTTATGTACTATTCACTCTAAATTAAGAATATTTTGTCTGGTTAAGTTGAAGGGAATATGTTCAACGGTAGCTGTATACTGCTTTATGGATTAGCTGACAAAGAATGATAGGACAAAAGACAAATAAGCAATTCTCAGCCTAACACATAATGGGTATTGGTAAAACTATAAATATTTTAAGAATTACCTAACAGAAGAATATCAGAGAGTTGACTTACCAACATCATAATTTTTCTCTTGGGTTTGATATTCTTCCCATTTGATGTGTGCTTATGAAGACATTCATATTGTGTAGAAACAGTCTTCCTTCAGCCTGACCAATCTCCACTTCTGAAATTGTCCCATGAGTAAACCATGTCATTTGTTCTATGTCCCAAACAAAATGAGAGCATTGGAAATAATTACCTTGGACATCTCTTAGGGATTTCTCTGTGAAGAGTGATACTGAGTGCTGCATGTTTGTGAAAATATAGAAACAAGTAAAACCCCTATTAGTCAGGCCAGCATTGATAATGTTAGTCAATTTTCAGAATTATTCACTACACCAATAAAGATGAAGGACAGGCATTTTGCTGCTTAGTCTGTTTCTGTATCAATATAAAAAAGTGACTCCAAATATTATAGTTATGAGACTATTTGCTAAAAGTGTGAGATATGACTACAACAAAACCTATGCTGTGAACATAATTCCCTAATGTGTGGCAACACTGTTCCAAGTCTTGGTCACATAACTGATGTATTCCAGTGTACTCTATACTTGTATGTGATATTGCTATTTGAATTGGCTCACATGTTATTCAGAACCCATTATATTTTTAAATATTTACCTATGCTTATTGTGTATGCATGCATGTGAATTTGTGCCATAGTGTGTATGTGTGTGCATGTGTACACATAAATATATATATATATACATATATATATACACTCACATATTTTATATATAATATATATTATATATGTGTATATAAATACACATATGTAGATCAGAGGTCACTCTGTCAATACTGTTCTAACATTACCAGTTCACTAGGAATTGATCTCACACTGTCAGACTTGCATAGCAAGTATCTTTGTTGTTTTAAATAACAGAATAAATTACATAAACATGTAAACATTGATGTTCTTTGATTGTCAACCTTGGATGAGTGTGACATTATACTTTCAGTGAGCATAAATTATTCATAAATAATTTAAACTATAAACTAAATAAACTAAATAAATAAATAAATAAACTATATAAAATCATGTTATACAATGATCTGGGCTGTGAAACAAGTATTAATTTTGCTAAATTTATTTTTCACTTTCTATTCTATGTGGATTTTTCATTTTTCAATGCATGTTTAATACATTTTAAATTACATATTTTCAATAGGAGTTATCTAGTTTATTACAAAAAGGATAATTTAAATATAAGATATACATATATATATATGCACATATACATACACAGTTTTTATTAATAAATTTTATTTAAATTAGAAACAATCTTATTTTACATATAAATCCAAGTTCCCTCTCCCTCCTCTCCTCACATGACCTCCCATCCCATCCCCCATCCCAGGGTGGATGAGGTCTTCCATAAAGGATCATCAAAATCTGCCAACTCATTTGGGGTAGGGCTAGGCCCTCCCCCATGTCTCTAGGCTAAGGGAATATCATTCCATGGGAAATGGGCTCCCGAAGTCCATTCATGAATTAGGGATACATCCTGGTTCCACTGCCAGAGGTGCCATAGACTGCCCAGTTTATATAATAAGGACATATGGTCAAAATAAATTATTTTTTCCTAACTTAATTTTATTGATTTTTTTTGTGGATTTCACATAATGCATCAGGATCCCACTCATCTCCCTGTCCCTCTACGTCTGCACTCTGTCCTTGTAATCTCCCTCTCCCCAAGATTAAAGCAAAATAAAATTTAAAAGAAAAAAATGTCATTGTGAAAGCTGTAGTGTGACACAGTGAGTCATGCAATATAACCTTTAGTCCATACATCTTTACTTGCAAATCTTGCAAAAGTTCATTGCAATGAGTCATTGGTCTGGTTTGAGGCCTCTGGTTTCTGCTGCATTGTTGATACTGTGCCCTCACTTGGGGTCCTCTTGGATATCCTTGTTGTCCTGTGTCATAGGGATCCTGTCACTTTGGTTTTGAAGAGCTGTCCCCTTCTAATGCTCCATTAGATCACAGATGGGGTGGATGTTGAGATGGGCTAGTTCATAGCCCTGGGTATCTGCTGGGTTAGTCAGCCTGCCATCTCTCCCTCATCCTCATCATGAAGGTGAGCTCTCCAGCACCACCCCTGCTAGCTCATCCTATCAAGTAAGCAGCAAGAGTCAGGGCCAGTTCTCCTGTTCTATACCCTCTGTGCCAGGTCATTCACAACTACATCACCAGGGCTGGCTCTACTCCACTGCCTAAGTTAGGTGCAGGACCCAATCTCCAGAGTGCTGCTTCTGGTGAGAGGCAGGGCCAGCTTTCTTGCTCTCACTGGGGAAAGGAGATGTCTCCCTAGCTCATGACATAATATGGCAGATGAGAAGTGGAACCAGATAGCTGACATGTTTCTGGATCTTCTCACCCAAGCCTCTGTCAGCAGGATCATCTCCACTGTGCTGCCCAGGTGAGGTGCAGGACCACTGTCCTGAATGCTATAGTTGGTGGGCTAAGGAGAGGAGGGCCATCATTCCCTAAACCACACCACCATATGGAAGAGGGTAGAGGAAGGACCAGTTCTCCCACCCTCATGCCCTCAGGGCCAGCTTACCCAAGTCCCATGCCATCAGCTTCAGCTCTGTCCTGCTGTCCAGCTGAGGGTCAGGGCCAAATCTCCCTAGTGCTGTAGCCAGTGAAGGACTGGGTCAACATTGTACAGGTGTATCATCTGGACCTTTGGTGGAAACAGGAGCCACAAACAACACAGACTGTGGCTGCAGCAGGGTCATGGGCCCAGATACAGACCTTGGCAGCAGCCCAGGCCTGGATATCACCAAGTCCCCAGATGGCTCAGGCCATCTACCTCAACCCACTCCTCGCCACCTTCACCTCTTTATATCAGCCTATCTCAACAAGACACAAACCATTCTCTCTCTCTCTCTCTCTCTCTCTCTCTCTCTCTCCCTCCCTCCCTCCCTCCCTCTCTCTCTCTTTCTCCCTCTCTCTCTCTCCCTCTTCCACACACCACCATATATATTCAGTTACCATAATAGCGCCCAACCACTAGGTACTGCTAGGCACTCAGCAGGCCTGTGTTTTCTCTTTCCTGCCCAAGGCAGAGAGCCCTGGGTCTACTCCCACTCAGTCTTAATCAAAATAAATGTGTTTGAAATCCACATCAATATCTTTTTTTAGACCTCCCAAGTTCTTAATAACTTGAAAATCAAGTTTATATCCTCCAGCATAACAAATGATCAAAGAACATACTGAAATACAATTTCCAAATGATCAGCATTTTCTGTCTGGTTGAGACAACTTTATCATATATTAGAGAACCACTTTGTTAGACCACACAACACATTGTTTCTCTTAAAACTGGGAGCAAAATTTTTATGAACTTAGGATACATAGTAACAGATCGAATATGAATAAAGTATTACTGTGGCATTAATGGACAAGAGAGAAGTTCATAATACTTCACTAATTTTAAATTCTGTACCTCTATACTTTTGCTGCATATTTAATAAATATGCAGCTCTTGGTGTCACTCTAACAAATAAATCCCCAAGAGATGCCAGACATAATTACTTCCAGGGTTCTCTTTCCTTGGAATGTAGGCTAGATGAGTTTAGCCTTGGGACAAATCCAGGTGGTGAATAAAAGCCAAGCCAAAGAACAGTGATTTCAAGATAGCAACCTTAAACAACATGGATATCTTCACGGGTACACATCAGCAAGGAAAAAAATCTAATCTAAAAGAAAATTATTGAGTCTGGTAAGCTATGTCATCTCCCTGATTCTCCTCTTTATGACAACTCTGAAAATACATTTGTGCATCTGCTTTGTTTCTTTGCTTTGTCTCCTTTTAGAAAATAATGCATGGGTTTCACAACATCTCCTATTCCATCTATAATTCTGTAGATTGCCATCAATTCACACACAACAAAGAAGTATGGTCTCAGAAGTGTGCTAAAGTCTGCATCAGATCATGATTATTTACCTGCTAACCATAGGAGCAGCTTCCAGCTATTCTTCTTCACAGTCCTCTACCACTTAACAGGATAGAGGCCTCTTATGTTGGATTACTTTATATGTAGGCTAGCTTCTGGCATAGATGGAGATATAAAAAGGATCACCAATCTAGTGAGAAGTAATGTGACAATTGGGTATTTCAAAAATAAAATGAAAAGGAATATGAGAAATAAAAAGCATCAATGAGCTTCTGGAATGTCCTTTGAACAACATCTGAGTACATCACACAAAATCTACTTCACTAAGTACTAATGTGTCCTTAATTGCTTGCAAAAGTACAAATGTTGATAATAATATATATTTTCATATATAAACTTTCTGCATGAACACTAACCCCACAAAGGAAGAATATATTTTTTTATTTTATATATGTGGGTGTTTTGTCTATATAATGTCTGTGTACTATGTGTATATAAGAACATATCAGATCCCCCTGCAAATTACAGATGGTTAAAGTTACACAGTCATGAGCCATTATATGGGTGCAGGATACTCTTCAAGAGAAGTCAGTGCTCTTGACCACTGAACAATCTCTCTAGCCCCAACATGAAAACATTTCAATATTCCTAAAAGAGTCTTCATTGGACAACTTTTAATATTATTAAATGTAAAACCAACATTAGCATTTTCTAGAAGAATTCCAACCATATCAAAAGCAAGAATTCTAAAGATACTTTAATGGAAATTTCTATGTAGTTATTCTGAGAAGAAGACATGAAGAGTGAGATAGTTGCTATATTTATGAAAAAGAGTCAGGCATTTATTATGTCATTTGTTTCTATACAACCATGGTTACTAAGTAGGTCTCATGTAGGCTCCCTAGCTGTTGGTCCAGGCTATGTGAGTTCCTATGAGTCCAGGTTAGTTTTTTCAGTGGGTTCCCTTTTGATGACCTTGACACCCCTAGCTTGTATATTTCTTCCTCCCTTCTTCTCTCTCTTTGGCATGGTTCCCCTAGCTCAGCCCATTGCTTGGCTGTGGATATCTGCATTTGCTCTTATCAATTACTAGATAAAGGCTCTCTGATGACAATTAAGGTTCTCACTCACCAATAGAATACAGTAGATCAGTTTAGGCACCCTCTCCATTATTACTAGGAGTCTTAGCTGAGGTCATTCTCATGGATTCCTTGGAGTTTCTCTAGCATCAACTAGGTTTCCCTATAAGCCTCAAATGCCCCCTCATCAAGAAATGTCTTTAATTACTCTCCCCCTCTCCCCTGCTTCCAACCTACCTCCCAAGCCTAGCCTGCCCAACCTGATACTTGTCTTTTAAGAAATTTGTTTCTCAGGCACACTTTATTGTGTGTGACTTGACTATTTTATCATAAATTATCCAAAAGGTAAAAAAATATATTTGGAAAATACTGTAAATTTCATATTGATGAAAAACTTAGTTACAGGCAAATTCAGATTAATTAGCCTTTACCTGGACCATAAATATGTTTGCTATATTAGAGTTTTTTCCTTAAAAAACTGGTTTCAAGTTAAAGCTTTATTATCAAATATTCACCTTTTCAATAGCAAGTGTTTCACCTGATTTCTTTCCTTTGCTCCTTAGTCCATGCATTTTAGCCCTCAGTAAATGGAAAGGTAAAATAATACAAGATGATGGGAGAGTTCTCCAGGCTAACTTATCCACTTCTCCACACAAGAGATATAACAGGGCATAATATGTAAGATGCACATATTAGTGAAGTAAGAGAAAATTTGCAAATATTCTCCCCCCATGAAGTTTGAGTGGTATCAATATTACTTATCAGTGAGGACACTGTTATCTTTGAATGTACATAATTAGTTCTCAATGAATCTTTGACCTGACATTAATACAAGACTATCAGTCAAAGACTTACTTTATTTACATGTATATGTAATATATTCTCATCTTTCAGGTAACATTAGTGATCAACAGATACATGATGCAAACTGAAGATAAATAGATGGTAGATAATGATGAAAAATGATGATGAAGATAGACATACAGACAGATAAATAATAGATAGATAGATAGATAGATAGATAGATAGATAGATAGATAGACAGACAGATAGATAGAAAGATGAACATGCAGGAGATGAATACATGGTTTATAATAAAGGGCACTAATATTGTACAGTTTAGTGATTCATTACTATTTATTGGTATCATTTTAAATAAACACTTTCTAGTTACAGGCTTAAACTTATGTAAAGTTTGTTTGAATCTGAATTGTCCTTCTGTTTGGCAAATCCATTTCTACGTTCACCTCCAATGCCTTTTTTTTTCTAGTGAGTCTACTTGACCAAATAAATTCCCTGGTGCATTTTAATTGATGTTAAGTATGAATATGATGCTCATAACCCAATAATCATGTATTAAGTATCCTGTATAATGTTCTATAGTTTCTCACATAAAGATTATCATAACATTACCTTCAGAGGTGTAAGATAATATTTAATAATATGAAGTGTATAAGAGAAACTTAATTATGTCCTAAAAGAATCACTACCTGTAGTGGTAAAAATAGTAAGACTGTAGAATATCCTATGCATTGAAATTCAGTACAATTTATTACCATTTCCTTGAGGCTATGAGTTAGTTTTTGTAGTATAGTGAAAAAACTGTTGGCTCTACATTTAGGTTTTGTTTGAACTGAACTAGTGGGTAAAATAATCCTCAAAGGGAAAATACAATTATTATCATCATCTGAGATTGCTGACCTGTGTTTCTCATTCCCCTCATACAGAGAAAATTTCTGAACCATTGTTCATTTGAATTTCCTCTCATGCGCTGCTTCTGCTAAACTTAATCATGTCTCATGAGCTTTTGACTTTGGATAGCATATTTGGTTAAGACTTCTTTTTACATTTATTTGATGTATAGACATGAAGCCTGAGTGTGGATGTCAAATTTTACAGTCTAACCCTTCTTCCACATCCCTTTGGTAAGCATTCCTTTCTGCAGGTTGTATCTGAGGACAAAATGGATGGAAGCAACCAGTCCTTGGAATCAGAATTCATGCTTTGGGGACTTACCCAATCACAGAACCTACAGGTCTTACTTTTTGTGATATTTTTGATACTTTATCTATTCATTGTGTTGGGAAATATTGTTATCATGATCTTAATAACCATTGACCACCATCTCCATTCTCCCATGTACTTCTTACTGGCCAACCTGTCTTTTGTTGATATATGGCTTTCCTCAGTCACCACACCTAAGATGATCACAGACTTTCTGAGGAAACACAAAAACATTTCTTTTGAGGGCTGCATGTCCCAGGTCTTCTTTGCCCATTGCATTGCCGCAGGAGAGATGGTGCTGTTGCTGGCAATGGCTTATGACCGCTATGTGGCCATCTGCAAACCACTCCACTACTTCTCCATTATGAACCTGAAAAGATGCACTGGGCTGGTGTTGACTTCTTGGACTATTGGCTTTGTGCACGCCATGAGTCAGCTTGTGGCAATTCTGCAGCTGCCTCTCTGTGGCCCATTGGAAATTGACAGCTTCTTCTGTGACATGCCATTGGTAATCAAGCTAGCCTGCACAGATTCCCAAGATTTGGATACTTTAATGAATGCTGACTGTGGAGTTGTGGTTGTAACCTGCTTCAGTATGTTGCTCATTTCCTACACATATATCCTTATCACTGTTCGCCGGAGCTCTAAAGCTGGTGCATCTAAAGCTCTGTCCACATGCAGTGCCCACATCACAGTGGTGATGCTCCTTTTTTTGCCCTGCATCTTCATCTATGTGTGGCCCCTCAATATCACCTGGTTGGACAAATTTCTTGCTGTGTTTTACTCTGTTGTTACACCTCTCCTAAATCCTGCCATTTATACACTGAGAAATAAAGAAATAAAAACTGCTCTGAGGAGATTTAAAAGCTATTTCATGAATCACAAAGTAAATACTTAAAACCCAGAAAATTCACTATAAATATTTTGAATTGACATTTCAATAAAATTAATAGAAGTTACAAATTTGGGTATTTAATTTGAATTTCTAATTAATTTCAGCATTTTGATATGTGATAGGTTTAATATAATTCTAGAGACTAAACATTTTAATAATATAGAACACTAAATTATTTTTGAAAATTTTCAATAGCTGACCCTTCTTCCTAAGAAAAATTAATGAATTGGCTTTTATGTATGTACCTTCAGTAAATATGAAAAAGAACTTAAATGTATTTGTTAAGCTCACACATAACTTTTTTGTAAAAGTCACTTAAATATTGTTCTAACAACATGAAAGATTTATTCTTTATCTTCTCACATCCCACATTTTATTCATCCATTTGTAAAAAGGAAAAATAATTACTTTTACCTCATTCCAGCTTTCTCCATAAGAGCGAATAATAAAATTGTGGATGGATAAAACAAAAATTATAGACTGTACAAGAAGTACAAGTAGGTATTTTGTGTTGATAATATTACCTAATAAAAATAAAAATGTTTTCTCAATTATCTGAACTTCAAAAACTAAAGTTGTCTCTTAAAGTATTGTTTATTATTTCAAGAAAATTATGAACTATAGTTTTCCATATGAGCATCAATCCTACAGTAACTATATGGCCTTGTTTTCTTGTGTCTGCTGTCCCAGATGGCTCCTATAATCTTTATATCTCCTCTTCTCCATAGTCTTCTGAGCTATGAGAACAGAGATTAAATAGAGACATCTACTTAGTACTGAATTTTGCAAAGTTGCTTATTCTCTGCACATTGTCTAGTTGTGAACCTCAGTATTCATTCCTATCTGCTGCAGAAAGAAGCTTCTCTGATGATTGCTGAACAAGACATTGATCTATGAGTACAGTCATTTTATCACTACATTCTTTTAGTAGAATGGTAGTATTTGGTTTTCCCCTAGGTTCTTGGTCTTAACTTCTTAGCTACATGAGCAGGAGTTCCATTTTAAAAATAAAGTGAAATCTATACATGATAGTAACATATATCAAGAGAAACTTCAGCAATTATATTAATATTAGTCAAAGTAAGTTTCAGATGGAAGAATATTACTACAGTAAAAAGACCATTTCACATAGAAAACATAGGTTAATTAATTATACTACAGCAATTTCTAAACTACATGCTTCATCATGTTTTAAACTACAAAGTTTTAAATATGTGAATCTTCTGATAGAATTATAATAAATAATCACATGCAGGAAAGGATATAATGAAACAATAAAACCCAATCTAAATGTTAATATAAATAGAAACAATTTATCAAAGATGAAGTGATTCAGTAAGATTATATTTACATAAAACTTATACCAAAATATCACATTTCTGCTACCTAAAATACAATAATATGTTACACAATGATTGGGACTATGAAACAACTGTCAATTTTCTTAAATTTTATTTTTAAAAGGTTCATATATGTGTACAATGTGTCTGAATCATATCTATTCATATCACCTCCTTCCAACTCCCCCAGAGTTTCCTCTACTACATGGATCATCTAAAGCCATACTCTCTTTTTACTAACCCCTTGAGTCCAATTAGTAATGCCAATATGCACATGAGTGTTGAGTTATCCTCTGGGACATGGGAAAGCTACAAGTAGCCACCTCAGTAGCTATCTGTTTTAAATAACTGCTCGATTAGATATGAGGCCATAGAAGTTCCTCTTCTTTCCATGTTGGAATTTTTAGCTGGTTTGACCTTGCTCTTGGTTGCTCAACTTAGCAAGATCAGTAAGGCCTATCAGCTGGAGCAGGCTAGAATCTCCTATCAGACACAAAACAAATGCACTAAATCCACAAATTAAGATGAATTCATAGCAAACTTAAATATAGGCCCCCATCGAGTGCTGAAGAGTGCTAAGACACATAGAAATCAAGTAGGTTGCATAAATTATAATCATATAAACTTCTTCAGTGAGAAACTAATCTTTCCAAGCAACAAATATTAATACAGATTTCTGTAAAACTGACAAGTCTACCAGTCCCCAGTGGAAAAACACACACCTAGTAGAAAAATACACCTAAGAAATATTTGGGCAGCAGAAACTGATTTTGATGATTTTGTTTATTTTTAATGAAAACACAAAGTTGAGTGGATGGGAGAGAGATTTGAAAAGAGTTGGAGGAGAAGTGAATATGTATGATCATAACAATATATAAAGCTCAAGCTCTCAAAGAAATAATTTTAAGAAAAAATAACTTTGAGACAATCATGACCTCACTTAATAATAAATTGGCTGAAAAAAAAAAATTGACCAGAGAGAAACCATTATTGGTGAGTGCCTGAGATTATTGACAAAAATCTCTATGAAGTATTTATATTTTTTTCCTTTTACTGAAAATAGATTATTGAGCTCTGGCCCAGAAGAGGACTCAGCAACATGAGGACAAATGCAGCCAGAAGTTTCTAGCTATGGACAGCAACAGGACTCCAGCAACTGCTCTGCACCAACCAGTTGGGCAGACAGGAGAGCTGGACTGGGGCAATGCTAGAGGGCTCACCCTAGTGGTGAAGATGGGGAAGAGCTGGCAGGCTGACCAACCCAGGCAACTACCAAGACCCAGAATTGGCCCACCCCAATACCCAACCCATCTACGGCCTATTGAAGAACTTGAAGGGGATAGTCCTGCAGACTCAAAGCTACAGGATCTGCACAACACAGGGCTACAACAGGATATTCAAGAGGGGTCCCAGTGAGGGTCCAGCATTGATATTGTAATAGAAACCAGAGGCCTCGAATCAGATCAGTGATTCTTTACAAGAAAAACTTGCAAGGAAAGATACATAGACAAAGGGGTTTACTGCCTGACTTCCTGTTTATCACTATAGCTTCCATGACCAAATTTACCCCCTTTTTATTTCTTTTCATTTTTCTCTCTCTCTCTCTCTCTCTCTCTCTCTCTCTCTCTCTCTCTCTCTCTCTCTCTCTTAAATTTTACTTTATCGGGAGGGGATTGCAAGAGCAAAGGGTAGATATGAGAGAATAGGAAAATAAATGGGATCAAGATGCATGATGTGAAGGACACAAAGAATAAATAAAAAGAAAGTTTAAAAAAAAAGAAGAAAATATATTTTTTCTCAAACAATATATCTTGATAATAGTTTCCCCTCCCTTTACTCCTCCAAGTCCCTGCTTACTTCCCCTCCCCTCCAGATCTACTCCCTTTATGTCTCTCATTAGAAAACAGGCTTCTAAGAGATACCTAATTTAATAAAAATAAAATGTAATAACATGAAGCAAAAACTGTCATATAAAAGTTTGATACAGCAACCCAGCGAGACGAAAATAATCCCAAGAGCAGGCACTAGAGTCAGAGACCCACTAGTTCTCATAATCACATTAAAATACTAAACTAAAAGCTATAATATATGTGCAAGGTACCTGGTGTAAATACGTGTAAGCCCTGTGCTTGCTGCTTCAGTCTCTGTAAGTGTATATGTACCTTGCTTAGTTAATTCAAAGGGCCATGTTTTCCTGGTGTTGTCCATATTTTCTGGTTCTTACAATCTTTCTGCCTCATCTCCTGCAGGATTCCCTGAGTCCTGAGGACTGGGATTTGGGTGCAAGATAAGAAATTGCAAAAGAATCAATAACAAAAAGTATGTAAGATTAAGAAAAAAACTTTGAATTAACAAACACCCAGGCCTATACAGTTTCAAAGAATTCTACCAAACTTGCAAAGAAAAATCTGTAACAAATACTTCTTTTCCTAATAATTTTTTTTGAAATTATAATGTAAATTTCCTTATCTCTTTTCTCCCTCCAACCATTCCCACACACCCCTGCTCTCTCTCTCTCTCTCTCTCTCTCTCTCTCTCTCTCTCTCTCTCTCTCCTCTCTCTCTCTCTGTCTCCTCTCTAATTTTTGGCCTCTTCTTCTATAGTAGTTTATATGTATGATATATTCTATAACAGATATTGCTGCCATGAGTACCAGCCTTCAGCAGCTCAGGGTTTAAGGAGGAGCCACAGAGTTTACAAACTAATCACTCAATTTGATTTTTCTTTCTGAGACAGTAAAACTTAATTCTCTGGGGTTGGCAAGTTGGGCAAAACTTAACTCTCTGTGGCTGGTGAAAAAGGATAACACACACACACACAGAGAGAGAGAGAGAGAGAGAGATACCTTTAGGATCTACCAATCATCTGCCTTTATTTTTCCTTAAGAGCTTATAAACCCCAGAAAAATTTTTCAAGCAATAAAAAACATCACAGTGTGATTATATTCTATTTTTCAAGTAAATTATTACAATTTTTCTCACTTTACTTACATGATTAAACACTTTACATATCACAGGTGAAACACAAATTATTCCCAAGAACCCACATGCATTCATGTCCAAGCAACTTCTTATAAATTAACAGAGTATAAGCATAAGCAAGCAAGGTATTTTTTGAGCCAGTTCTTTGGCTGGCAGGCTGCAGTCTGCAATTACAAGGGAAGGATCAATCTCTTTATTATTGACCTCAAAAGACAATCTTATCAAAAGTCTTAAAAGAATCACAAACCTAAACTTTTCTTTTTTCAAGTCAGGGTTTCTTTGTGTAGCTTTGTAAACCAGGCTATCCTTGAACTCAGAGAAGTCTCTCTGCCTCTGTCTCATGAGTCCTTGGATTAAAGGCATATACTGCCATCACCTGACATATAGACTTTTATATGTGTATGTGAAAAACAATCAGTCAGCTGTATTTTAAATTTTCAGAGTGAATTCTCCTTCATCAACAGTTTTTGTTTTGATTTGTTGTTGTTGTTGTTGCTGTTTTTTAAGGAAGCTGAGGGCAGAAATGGGTCAAGGAATTAATCATCACCTTTGATCACCAATCTATCCTATCAAGAAAGGCCCATCAGCTAATAACAGGCAGGCTAGCTTTGTTCTTGTTTCTTGACCTCAACAAGTCCCTCATTCAACTCAACTATGTGCCTTTCTAAACTTTAAATTCCTCCTCAAAGACATTAACAAAACAACTTAGCATAACATTAAGTTATTATTCAAAGCTTTGTTTTAGCTATGATGCACACTAAAACCTGTGAACACATCTCCCAACATTAAGATTAAAAGAACATGAACTAGCCTAGCTTCAGGGACACAATTATTTTTCTTAATCATTAATCAGTGCCATAGCACATACAACTCCATAAGAGAAACCCATAAGTACTAGCTGTGTGACACTTCCTTGTTCTTATTTTCTATACTCTGGAACCCCTGATTAATCAGCATAGGAACAAACCATATCCTGCCTTTACCTATATTTATTTTCCCACTAAAAAACCTCTATCACAATCCCTTACTGTGTTTATTTAAAACCCTCAGTTGAGCTGGAGAGATGGCTCAGCCATTAAAGGCTAGGCTCACAACCAAAAATATAAAAAAAAAAAAAAAAAACCAGTCATCAAAATTCTACTTAAACTAACACTATTATTGTATAAAAACTATTGTTCCAGTTAAACAGTACAGCTTAGGAGGAAATCATCTTCAAAATAATCCACAGGTAAAAATGCCCAGTAGAATGGGCTATTTCCATGAGATAATAACACTAAGTTAAAGGCAGTAGGGATCCCCTATACCCATTCACACCATGCCAGACACCAGAGAAAAATGACAGTGGTAAACATATTAAGGCACAGCAGTCGCAAGACACATTCTAGAATAAAGCCCTCAGAACCTTTCCTATCTGAGATTCACCCATCAGTGCCTTGCTTACCAGATAGCTGATCCCCCAAAGCTTCCAAAGTTGATGCCTCTGACTTGGCCACCAGCAATTTCTATTATTCATAGATCTGATCTTTTCATGGTGTCCCAGATCTTAGATTTTTAGTGTCAGAGATTTTTTTTTTAATATTTTACTTTTACTTTGACTGATGTATTGAATTCTTCTATCATATGTTCAACACCTGGAATTTTTTCTTATGTCTCTTGTATTCTGTAGGTGATGTTAGGGTCTATAGTTCCTAGTTACTTACCTAGATTTTCCATTTCCAGAATTCCCTGTGTGTTTTCTTTAATGCTTCTGTTTCTACCTTCAGGTCTTGAACAGTTATTTGTTTCCTTCAATTGTTTGTTTTTCTTAATGTTCTTTGATGGATTTATTAATTTCCTCTATTTTTTGTTTGTCTTTTCTAAATTTTCTGAGGAATTTATTGATTTCCTCTTTAAGAAAGTAAGTTATCTTCATAAAGTTGGTTTTCAGGCCTCTTATGCTTCTGCTGTGTTAGAATATCCAGAACCTGCTGTTTTATGATAGATGGACTCTGCAGTAACATATTGCCTTGACTGTTGTTAATTGTGTTCTTGTGCCAGTGTCTAGACACTTGGATTTGTAGTGATTACATATCTAGATGCTGATTTCTGACTTTGTTTTTATTATATGGATATTTTGTTTCTTAGTTTCTGTTTCCTCACAGATCTTCTGTTGGTTATAGCCTGTGGATGAATAGGGTGTCTCCACTAGAGTTGGGGGCTTAAATTCTGGTGACCACCATGTCCTCTGGTCAAACAGAGGGTCTCCACCTGTGTTGGGAGGCTAGAACATGGTGACCTAGGGGTGGTAGTGAATGGGTAATGGGGGGACTTGGAAAGAGAGATTTACCTGGACTTCTAGTCACCAACATGTTCTCTCATAGAGCAGGGAGTCTCATTCCCAATTGGGTGTTAAGGAGGAGGGCATAGGACTGGAGATAGGGTGAGTCACCAAGAAGATGAGAGAGTTGGGAGGGCCAACAAGCAGATAGCCTACCTGGAGTTTTCATAGCTGTCATAGTCTGTGGTAGAACTTCAAATATTTTAATAATTGAAGACTTAGAAATATATATTACATTATTTTAAGAAGAAAAGAGTTGAGTTTTTCTGTAATTGAAGAATGCAGAAAAGTATTATATCCAATGGCATTCATTTTTAAATGTCATTGTACAATATATTACAAGGAAGTAAAGAATAACTCCTGCTAAATAAAATGCCAGAACACAGCTCTTAAGTTCAGATTGTTTTTAATGATACACTTGTTATTTTGTGCATTCTGTTTCTTCCGTGCAGTATAATTTGTAAACAATTCTGATATGCATTCTAAACTGTAAATTGAACATATTCTGGCACATATATAACACTAAATAGCTATCAGATATATATTTAATTTCCTCAGTTTTACTTATAACAGATATTGTTTCTGGCAAGAGTAAGAACTCCATTTATATTCATTGTACATTTTAATTTTTTTCTTTATCTTATCAAGCTCATTAAGTGAATTCTAAGAATATGACCTGAGTGAGGGAATGTTTTCTATTAAATTTTCTTTTTTTTTTTAATGCTTTAAGAATTCCAACTATGTATGCAATGAAACATATCTACCCAGATGCCAGGAAACATGGCTCCCTCCCAAATTTCAGGCCACCTACTTGAGTCTAAAGTAGTTTCATTAAGTGCAGAGGTCTGGTGCCATCCACTGGAGAATGAGCAACATTACAATAGACAAACTAAACAATGACAGCTGAAAAACATTACTAGCTCCTCAGTTCTGGGTGGGGGCCAGGGAGCTCATCTCCAACCATACTAGAATTTTGGCAGGTTTGAACTTGTGTAGAACTCATGCAGCTAAACACAACTTCTTGTGTTGAATGAATATAGTAACCACATGCAGAAGACAGAATTTCACATAGATCTCTCCATCCTCCACCTCTTACATTCTTGTCTACTCCTCTTCCAAAATGGTCCCTTAGCCTTGACTAAAAAATGTTCCATTTAGGAATGAGAGTTAATGAATGAAGCACTGTTGGCCAATAAGAAAGCAAGATAGGCAGGACTAGGAGACTAGGAGGAGAGAGGAAGTAGTAGGGAGGAGATTCATCATGGAGGATTGAGAGTAGAATGCTAGCCCCTCTTTCTGGTAAGATAAGACCATGTGGAGGTACTTAGATTAATAGAAGTGGGTTAATAATTAAGAAAGAGCTAGACGATAAGAAACTAGTAACTGGCCAACAGTCTTATATCTAATACAGGGTCTCTGTGTATTATTTGGGACTGATGCAGCTGTGAGTCCAGACCGGCAGGGAAAAACTACTCATAAAAAAAGAGCAAAAATTACCAATGACCCTGGGGGGGGGGGGAAAGACTATCTTGGAAAAAAGGCAAGCAGAAAAGAAAATTCAAAGATACAAAACTCTCTGTATGTTAACTCTGTGACTGTAGTTTTGAAAAAATATAAAAAGAACTCTGTGGGAAGCCACAGCCACAAGGTGGTGCCTGGCTGGATGGTCTCTCTCTGAAAAGCTTGCCGCAGCTAAATCTTTAGTTCAAGAACAATTAAAATTGGGACATATTCAGCCTTCCGTTTCCTGGAATACACCCATTTTTGTGATAAAGAAAAAGTAGGGTAAATGTAGGTTGTTGCATGATTTAAGAGCCATAAATAAGAAATGCAAGTTATGGGGCCTGTGCAGCGTGGCTTATCTTTACTGTCAGCTTTACGCAAGGATTGGTCCATTATAGAGGTGGACATTAAGGATTGTTTCTTTTCCATCCCATTGTGTGCTAAAGATAGTGTTAGATTTGCTTTTACCTTGCCTTCTGTTAACCATGAAGAAACTGATCTGCATTATGAATGGGTAGTGCTGCCCCAGGGCATGGCTAATAGCCCACTATGTGTCAGCTTTTTGTAAGTCATGCCATTGTTCCCATTAGAGAAAGATATCCTGAGGTACGATGTGTTCACTATATGGATGACATTTTAATGGACAGTAAAGACTTGAAATTACTACACAAGGTATATGGAGAGTTGGTAAAGATCCTAGAGAACAAGGGGCTGTATATAGCCCCAGAAAAGGTACAACAGGGCAATATTATTGATTACTTGGTAGCCAAGATATATAAGAACTGCGTAGTGCCTCAGAAAAATTACTTTAAGATTAGATATCTTGCAAACCTTAAAAGATTTTCAAAAATTATTAGTAGATATAAATTGGATTTGGCCATTTTTGAAGCTTTCCAATCAAGAATTGAGACCCTTATATGATATATTAATTGGCAAGCCTGATTTAAATGCTCCTCGATGTTAACTGATGAGGCCCGAGTGGCATTGCAAAAGGTGGAACAAGGGCTGAGCATGGCGTCTTTAATGAAGTGCGTTCCTGATCAAGCCATTTGGCTTTGTATCTTGGCAACTGTGTGTCAACCCACAGGAGTACTATGGCAGGGGGCACCATTACAATGGATCTATCCCAAAAGTTCAGTGACTAAGTCTGTAGAGCATTATCCAACCAGCATTGCTAGTCTAGCTCTGATGGGGATCCAGCAATGTTTACAATTTTTTGGATGTCAGCCTGAAATGCTTATTACCTCATATTCTGCTGCACAAATAAAAGTTTTAATTGCCTCATTAGATGAATGGGCTATTTTAAAATGTAGTTTTGATGGAGATAGAGATAACCATTATACCAAGCATCCCATTTTGAGCTTTTTTAAAGAACATCCTGTTATTTTCCCAAAAGTTACCCGTAAAGTACCCATTTGAGGGTGCAGTAACCATTTTTACGGATGGTTCTAAGACTGGGTGCGGCACGTATGTAATTGGAGAAGCTGCCCCAATTATTTGTCAGTTTATGCCAGGCTCGCCTCAAATAGTGGAGTTTCAAATAATGTTACAGGTTTTTAGGAAAGTTTCTGAAGCCTTCAATTTAATTTTTGATTCCAATTATGTTGTTAATTTGGTTAAAGATTTGGAGGTAGCTGGAAAAATAAAAACTGACAGCCCTGTTCAGCCACATGTAACCCAGCTACAAGAGATCATTTGGAAACTTCACAACCCTTTTATATCCAACACATTAGAGCGCATACTGGATTGCCTGGACCAATTAATGAGAAAAATGAATTAGTGGATAAGTGTACCCAGATACATTTTATATTTGCCTCTCCCCCAATTGATAGAGCTCAGCAATTTCATTCTCAATTTCACGTTAATTCGAAGACCTTGCAGCATCGCTTCGGGATATCCAGTGTAGCCACTCGCAATATAGTTAAGGCTTGTAAAAATTGTGTAGTGTATTTACATCCATCTACTTGGGGGGGTTAATCCCAAAGGATTGGCCCCTCTTAGAATATGGCAGATGGATGTTACTCATATCGCTGAATTTGGCACATTAAGGTATGTGGATACATGTTCAGGAGTGATACATGCTACTCCTTTAAATGGAGAAAAGACACAAAATGTAATTACCCACTGCTTAGAAGCTTGGGCTACATGGAGTATGCCGCAGCAATTAAAGACTAATAATGGACCAGCATATACTGCTGCATCTTTCTCTGCATTTTGCAAGCAAATGCTGATAGATTTGAGACATGGTCTTCCCTACAACCCACATGGTCAAGGCATTGTTGAACAAGCTCACTGAACTTTGAAGGAATGCTTAATAAAATAAAAAGGGGGAATAGGCCAAGGCAACACCCCCAAAGAGAGAATATCTCTAGCTCTACTGACTCTTAATTTTTTTTCAATTGGATGTGGATGGGCGCTCAGCTGCTGATCACCATCGCAGTGTCCTCCCCATTGATAAGGGATTTGTAAAATGGAAAGATGTCATTTCTGGACTATGGAAGGGTCCTGACCCTGTGTTATCATGGGCGAGAGGATCTGTTTGTGTTTACCCACCTGATCAGTCAGAAACTCTGTGGATTCCTGAAAGACTGACCAGGAGAGTTCCTGCCTCTGAAGATGGCAAGGTCCACAAGCAGATTGATGCACCTGATGCTGACGATCATGATGATGGTTCTGGCCGACGAGATGGAAGCGGGTCCACGATGGGGGATCCTGTCGGTGTTTCCTAAACTCATGCCAATTAGGCATTCTGCCCAAGTTTTTCCCAGATATTTTTAGTAGCAATTTAAGTTTAAATTTACCCTTTTTGACTTTAGATAAGGATATTTGTCCTGTAGAGGGAAATGTTAGATTTGTCCTGGGAGGGATGCTTATCCTAGTCAGTCTCATTGCTTTATGGTGTATCTGCAGGATGAGGATTACACAGCAGAGAAGTAATGCCATGATTGCACAAGCCTTCGCAGCCCTGGAGGCAGGGCAGTCAGCTCAGGCTTGGTTAACTGTGCTTAAAAGCTAAGCAGTCATCACGCTCAGGATGCAAGACATAGTACTGCACTTGAGGCCAGCTATTAGCAGCTTCATGGAGGGCAAGTCTGATTGCATATGGGTTGGTATTGTAATCCCATCTCTGAGAAAAGATACCGGACGGGTATGGCACCAGCTTGGCTGATAACTGGGTGGGGGGCCATTACAATGTCTCTTGTTCATCAGAGATCAGACCTCTACCCTTGCCTGTTGCGTTTTAAACAAGAAAGGGGGGATCTGTGGGAAGCCACAGCCCTAAGATGGAGCCTGGCTGGATGCCAGGTAGTCCGAACTTAGCTGTAAACAAGCCTTATTTGGAAGTGCTTGATGGATCTGGTATGCTTCCTCCTTCTGTGGCCTATCCGGGATCAGCAGGTGGCATGAGCTGATTGGGCAGTGAGCACATATTTAAGGGCTTGCTGGGGCTGGGAGGAGGAGAAGATTGTTCAAGGTTCCTGAATAAACTGCTTAAAGAAGAGTCCGAGCATTGTGTCTTCCTTGCTGGTCAAGGTGGTCACGACAGAAATCTACTCCCTGAAGAATTGGAGGAGAAAACAAAAGGTTGCCTTTACATAGAAGACCAAACAAAGAGAGTGTTCAGTGTGGAATGTGAATGTACAGCATTTGTTCTTCTTGTGACACATGAGGATTTCCCAAGAAAACTTTCCATCATACACTGTGCTATGTGATAGGAGATTTTGAAAGAGATCAAAACAACAGTTAACAGAGTGATCATGTTGAAGCAAAGAAAACCTAGTAAATAAACACTTGGATTTGAAGACTCACCCCCATTAGACGGTTTTAAAAATTTAAATTCCCTAATAGCATGTCATACTTAATATGACATACAGTGACAGCTATGGTTCTATGAGAGATAAGTTTAAACTGCCTATATACAAATCATCATGCTAACCTAATGGTACATGTCAAGGTAGACAAACAAGAAAATGACAAACACAAAATTAATACAATGAAAAAATCAGTATTTGAATTGAAATTAATGAAAAAATCAATTTAAATACAAGTAATCATTAAAATTAAGATTGCTTAATTGAAGGATAAAAAAAAAGTTTGACAGAACCTTAGCAAAAATATAAACAAAAATGGATATGAGATAAATTAATACAATTAAATAATAAATGTGACATTACAACACAACCACTAAAATCCATAGGAGCACTTGGGGATGTTTTGAAAACATATATCCTAATGAGTTCAAGCATTTTAAGTAGATAATCTGATTAAGTAGATACTCTGATTTACTTCTCTGGGTCTGTGAATTGTAACTTGATTATAATTTACTTAACAGCCAGTATCCACCTATTAGTGAATATATATATCATGACATTTGCTCAGCTATGTTTACTGCAACTTTATTCATAACATACAGAAATTGGAAACAACATAGATAGCTCTTGACTGAAGAATGGATAAAGAAAATGTGGAATATCAATAGTGTATGAGTCCAACCCACAAAACTACCTCTGAGGGTTGAGGTCAGAGGCCACAATTCAGCAAAGGGAACTTAAAAAATTTCTAATCTGTGAGATAAAGGAATAACTTGAGTGTTATGAATAATTTTCCTGCCAGCCTGGTTCCACAGCCATGCCAGCCCCAAATAACACAGAGAGACACTGTATTAGATAAAAAGCTGTTGACCTTTTGCTAGCATTACTTATTGGTTAGCTCTGTCTTAAGTATTAACCCATTTCTATTAATCTAAGTGTTTCTACATGGTCTTGGCGTACCGGAGAGAGGGTCCAGACTGCTGCTCTCT
This sequence comes from Phodopus roborovskii, assembly GCF_943737965.1. Classification (NCBI taxonomy): domain Eukaryota; kingdom Metazoa; phylum Chordata; class Mammalia; order Rodentia; family Cricetidae; genus Phodopus; species Phodopus roborovskii. Next base: position 4,146,661 of record NW_026126417.1, on the reverse strand, counting down.
CGAGTCTCTACATCTTGAATCTGTCCTACCTCTCCCCAAATCCTCCTTGTCTCTTTGTCCTGCCTATCTTGCTTTCCTACTAGCCAACAGGGCTTTATTAATTAACAAATAAGGGAAACATATTTACAGAATGACATCTTCCATCATATCCTCTTTTCTGTCTAAAATAAAAAGAAGGGTTTTAATTTTAACATAGTAAAATATATAACAAAACAGTTATCAAATAAGAACTATAGCTAATAATATTTAGTCTATTAACATTTAACAATATTAAAAGAAAATATTTTATCATCTATCCTATCTTTGTGAGTCTAAATTATTGTATGTAACTTATCTTTATTCATAAGGAAAACTATAATCATAACTATCTGTCTTCAATTCTATTGCCTACCTTGTTTTAGCAGTTTTTTTCTGTGTGTCTTTTATGTCTAGGATATACAACATAAATTCAAACAGTTTAAAGAAGAGCAGTATCTTGCCTAAATGGCTAGTCTTGTCATATTGGAAGTAACTTCATAACATGTTTTTTGGTGTCCATCTTTCTTTCTAACATAGGTGGTGTTGGTAGGAACGGTTGTGCCTCACTGCTAAGAAAAACCCTAAACCATTTTAAATGACATATTCTGTAGTTCTTTGAAAGGTTTGAAAAATGTGAACCATTTGAAATATATCTCTGTATATCTAGAAAACCTAACACAATAAATTTTGATTATAGATAACTATCTATATTCTGTGCTAAATTATACATTGCATTTTAAATGAGCTATATAAACACAATACCTAAACAAGAGGTGAAATATACATATCACAAAATTGGCCTTAAATTTGTATCAATTAATGGAAATTCTTTCCAAAACAAAGTATTATTTCTATATCATCTCCTTCACTTGAGTCATGGTCTTTATTCTTCCGTTACTCTAACACTACCTCTGTACTTACTAGTACCCCTTTGTTTCAATTCTCCCTGCTTCTCTATTCACCTAACTTAAATACAGTTTTTACAGGAGGCTTGAAGCAATAATTAAAAATTACAAGAGTTATATTTCATTGGTCAAAGCACATTCCTTTGTGTGAGCCCTAAGGGCAGAACAGTTTACCATGGCAATGCAGTTTCGAGGTTTCTGGAGGAAGACTGTGACCAGAGCGTGGGGGCATAGTGCCCAATGAGACAAGCTTCAAGACAATGTTTTTATCAGCCAGACTTAGCACAAGAAGAATTGGCATGAATTTTTTAAGCTGTTTTGTATTAATTACCTTGGTTTCACACCTCCGACTCTGACCTGTACACAACTGTAAAGTTTTAAACTTATGCTCCATTTAGAAACACATTTAGTCTAGTTTGAACTTGCCTGAGGTAAAAATGAGCTCATTGTCTGAAATTTACATTAGACTAAGGAAAAATTTTTATTTTCTCATGTTAGTCTGAGTAAAAGGAACAAAATAGGCTTTGAGTGTCTTGCAGTCTTGTGAAACAATAGATCTAGTTATGAAGCATGCCCTAGTGTATTATCTATATACCAATATACATACTAATGATAAATAACCTTCCTGACCATTTACAGATATATGGGTGCCCAAAAGATAGAATATTTTCATGAGATAAACACAGAAGCAGTGGGAAAACATCCAAAGTTATTTTGGGGGAATAAATGAAGTGACTCATGAGAGAAATTACAGAGACAAACAGTTATCTACAGCCAGTGACATGATGGGAGTGGTCATTCTGTAAGCATGTTTCTCTTATTGGCTAATAAATAAAGCACTGTTGGCCAGTAGGAAACCAAGATAAGCAGAACTAGGAGACAAGGAGGGGAGAGTAAGTAGTAGGGAGGTTCCACAATGGAGGACTGAGTATAGAATGCCAGCCCCTCTCTCTGGTAAGATAAGAACACATGGAAGTACTTAGATTAATAGAAATGGGTTAATAATTAAGACAGAGCTAGCCGATAAGAAACTTGTAACAGGCCAACAGAATTATATCTAATACAGTGTCTCTGTGTATTATTTGGGGCTGGTGTGGCTGTGGGACCAGGCAGCAGGGAAAAACCTACTCATAACATAATGGCATCCAACGGGACTGAAGAACTTCCACTTAAAACTTAAGAAAAGCTTAAGAAAGGGTTTTATAAACAAAAGAACAAAGACAAGCAAGACTTCTTGGTAGCAGCATTTTTCTTGGTTGGACTCTGCTTTGCTAGGGACAAGCAGAGACTTGTGGGGCTCCTTTAAGGGAGGTTTCCAGACTCAGCATAAGTGGAAAAAAAAAAAAAAAAAACCTGCAAGGCTTTTAAAGAACTCTGCTAACAACTTACTGATGTGTATGAGAGCTGGCAATGGCATTGGCCACATCTCCAAGCTGGCAGCATGCTGCTGGGTGCAGCGTAGACCAAGGCAGAGAGCACAGCTCTCAGTTCTGGAAGTAAAATTACCCACTGCCATCTTGGATAGACCGTGGCTAACACCTCTTGTGGCTTTCATTTTATCAATGCTGTTGTTTAGCAGATAAAGACTCATGGATAGGAAAAGATAAAGATTTACAGTAAAGACATTAAGAAAAACTCTAAAGGTTTACAGTGTGTTTTAAAATATACATAGGCTTGGGAGAGAAAAAGAATAAAATGGTTTTAAAAAAGACAGAGAGTAGCAGAGAGCTGCCTTTAATTCCAGCTCTCAGGAGACAGAGTCAAACAGAGCTCTGTGCGATTTCAAGTAAGCATGGTATGCAGAGTTAATTTCAGAACAGATAAAAGTTACACAGAGAAACCCTGTCTCAAAAATTGAAAATATAGAAGTAGAAAAAATAGAATAATAAAAAAGCCATGTAAAGATGGAAAGCACAGAGAAACTTTGGATACTATACGCTATTCTGTTGTCTTTAAATTATTTGACTGCTGAGGAAATAACAACTGTTAAAAAGAAATGCTGCTGGATTGATTAAATTTATATATTTTAAAAATGCTTTAACTCCAAAATTTAAGTCTAAGGACAGGTTACTGGGGAAAAGGATTTCTATTTTTGTTTCCACAAAAATGAAAAGCTGTGGATTCCTTCCAGGCTAATGTGGTAGAAACAGTGTCCCAGGTGATCCAGCATTCAAAATAGTTGGGACAAGCCAGCCTTGTACATTACAGCCAGGATTTCTGTAACTTCTTAGGATCCCCATGACAGTGCCCCCTACCAGCAGGAAGCAGTTTGTAAAGAACAACACCCAAGTTCCCAAATATTGTTTATAAATATTTGTTTTCATTTACATGGGGTTGGTTATAAACGTTTAATGACCACAACCAGTCTTTTTAAAGGTAAAAACTGGGTCATGGTATAGATATGAATACTTTGTTTTGGAATGGATTTTCATTTATTGATACAATTTAAGGTCAATTTTGTGATATGTATAGTTCTTCTCTTGTTTAGGTATTGTGTTTATATACTTCATTAACAATGTAATGTAAAATTTAGCACAGATTATAGATAGTTACTTATGATAGTCAAAACTTAGAGTTACGTTAGGTTTTCAAGATATACAGAGATATATTTGAGATGGATAAACATTCTTCAAACCTTTCAAAGACTTACAGAATATGGCATTTAAAACAGTTTAGGGTTTTCCTTGAGTGAGACATAACTGCTCCTGGCAACAACAGCTGTGTCAGAAAGGAAGATGGACATAGAAGAAACTCATTATAGAGTTTCCTTCCAAAATGGCAAGGCTAGACATTTGGACAAGATACTGCTCTTGTCTGGACTGTTTGACTTTATGCTGTATAAACTGGACATGCACTACCCCAGGAAAATGACTGCTGATACAAGATGGACACTACTACAGGATTTCTGCTTCATGGAAGAGTCTGCCAGACTTTCTACAGGACACAGAGAAAAGTGACTGACAAATGCCAATACAGTTGGACAGTTAAAGTTTCCTGCTTTGCTGAGAACTCTGCCAAACACACTGTGGTCTATGGGCTGAAGATGGAACATTACAGAAAAACTTCGGGTGACTGACCAGGCAGTGTGTCATTTCTGTCATTTCTAGAGTTTTTATATTATCCTTCTGTGGTCTTTGATGGAGTTGATAACAGATAGTTATGGTTATAGTTTTCCTTAGTTAAGATTAAAGCTAAGTTACATATAAGACTTTAGACTCACAAAGATAGGATACATGATGGAATATTTTCTTTAACTCTTACTAAATGTTAATGGACTAAATAGTGTTAACTGTGATTCTTATTTGATAACTGTTGTGTGATATATTTTGCTATTCTAAGGTTAAAACCCTTCTTTATATTTTAGACCAAAAAGAGGAGGTAAAGGGAGATGTCGTTCTGTAAATATGTTTCTCTTATTGGTTAATGAATAAAACACTGTTGGCCAATAGGAAAGCGAGATAGGTGGGACTAGGAGACTAGGAGGAAAGAAGAAATAGTAGGGAGGAGTCAATATGGAGGATGGAAAGAGGGAAGAACTCTGGGTCCTCTCTCCGGTCAGATGAGAGTACCTGGAAATACTTAGATGAATAGAAATGGGTTAATATTTAAGACAAAGCAAGCTGATAAGAAATTAGTAACAAGCCAAACAGAATTATATCTAATACAATGTCTCTGTGTACTATTTGGGGCTGGCACAGCTGTGGGACCAGGCGTCAGGGAAAACCCTACTCATAACAGTGATCCTGCAGTTTTCCAAGTGGGGCTCTCCATCAGAGAATCACCCATTTTATAGGTAGCCTGTTGAACACTAGTTGTCACCTATTATATACTTCAATGGCCACCTACAAAGTTGCATTTACAAAATAGAGTGTGTATTACTTCACTGTTAAAAAAAAAAAAAGAAATTTTGAAATTTGGAAGCAAATGGATGCACAAAAATTATTTTGAGTGAGATAACATAGACCTATAAAGAGAAATATAATATGTGCCCAAGGCCTTTCAAAAACAAGAAACAACAATGTTCCTAAAATTAATATTGTGAAAAATAAAAGAAAAAACTTTGAAGCATATTCAACAAACTCAGTATCAACTGGATTCTAAATCCAGATAAGGTCAAAACAATAGCAAAAGAAAAAAAAAAAAAAAAAGGTCAATTTCCTTGACGAACTATACACAAAATCCTCAATATAATATTGCAAATGAGATTAAACAACACTTTAAAATCTATATAACATTTCACCCAAACACAAAAGAATATACTTTCTTCTCAGCACCTGAAGAAACATTCTCCAAAATTGACCATATATTCACTCACAAAGAAAATCTGAACAGACTCAAAAAATTGGGATAATTCCTTGTATTTTATCAGGTCACCATGAGTTGAAGTTAGAATTCAACAACACAAACTACAGAAAGCATAAAAATTCAAGGAAAACTCTCAACTGAATTACAACTGGCTCAAGGAATAAATAAATCAATTAAAGACTTCCTAGATTTTAATGAAAATGAATGTACAACAAACCCAAACTTATGGGTCACAATGAAAGCAGTGCTATGAAGAAAGTTCATAGCACTAAATGCCTACATAAAAAAGTTTCAGAAATCTCACAGCAGTGACTTAACAGCACACCTGAAAGCTCTATAACAAAAAGAAGAAAACTCACCAAACAGGAGTAGACAGCAGGAAATCAACAAAGAATCAATGAAACAAGCAGTTGGTTCTTCAGAAAGATCAACACAATAGACAATCCTTATCCAAACAACCAAAGGGCAGAGAAAGAATATCCAAATTAATAAAGTCAGAAATGAAAAGGGAGTCATAACAACAGACTGAGAAAATCCTGAGAATCATAAGGTCATACTTCATAAACTTGTACTCCACAAAATTGGAAAATCTAAAAGAAATGAACAATTTTCTTTATAGGTACTACATACCAAACAATTAAAATGGACCTATAACCCCTAAAGAAATAGAAACAGTCATTTAAAAAATCTCCCTACCATAAAAGAAGCCCAGGGCCAGATGATTTCAGTGCATAATTCTATCAGAATTTCAAAGAAGAGCTAATACCAATACTCCATAATTGTTGCATACAATAGAAACAGAAGTAACATTGCCAAAAAACTTTATTTTACTTATTTGTAATTTTTAAATACTTTTTATTTAATTTAAAAAACAATCTTATTTTATGTAACAAAACCAGTGCCCTCTCTCTCAAGTCCTCTCATGCCCTCCCCATCAATCACCATTCCACCCACAACCACTCCCCAGGGAGGGTGAGACCTCCCATTGAGGATCATCAAAGTCTGACACATCATTTGGGCCAGTACCTAGGCCCTCCTCCATGTATCTAGGCTGAGAGAGTATCCCTCCATAGAGAATGGGTTCCCAAATCCCACTTGTGCCCTATCAACAAATACTGCCAGTGGCCTCATAGGCTGTCCAAGCCTCCCAACTGACACCCTCATACAAGGGGCCTGATTCAGTCTTATTCTGTTTCCCCTAGCTGTCAGTGTGGGTTCTACTAAGCTCTCAGTTGCTCAGGTCAGCTAATTCTGTGGGTTTCCTCAGCATGGTCTTGACCCTTTTGCTTATCATTCCTCCCTTTCTACAACTGTATTCCAGGAGTTTGGCTCAGTGTTTAGCTGTGAGTGTCTGCTTCTACTTCCATCAGCTACTGGATGAAGGCTCTAGGATGACATATAAGGTAGCCATCAATCTCATAATAAGGGAAGGACATTTAAGGTAGCCTCTGTACTATTGCTTAGATTCTCAGTTAGGGTCATCTTTGTGGATTCCTGGAGATTTCCCTAGTGCCAGGTTTCTTGTTAGCCCATAACAGCTCCCTCTATTAAAGTTTGTCTTTCTTTGATCTCTATTCTTCCCCAACTCGAACTTCCTGATCCCTCATGTTCTCCTCCCCCTCCCCTTTCTCCTACCTCCATCTCCCCCTACCCATGCTCCCAATTTACTCAGGAGATCTTGTCCCTTTCCCTTCTCAGAGGTCTATGTATGTCTCTCTTAAGGTCCTCCTTGTTTCCTAGCTTCTCTGGGGTTGTTGACTGAAGGTTGGTTATCCTTTGGTCCATGTCTAATATCCACTTATGATACAGTACATACTATGTCTTTCTGTGTCTGGGTTACCTCACTCAGAATAGTGTCTTCTTGTTCCATCCATTAGCCTGTGATTTCACAATTTCATTGGTGTTTTGTTTGGTTTGGTTTTGTTTTCCCCTGAGTTGTACTCCATTGTGTAAATGTACCACAGTTTTCTTCATCCATTCTTCAGTTGAGGGGCAACTAGGTTGCTTCCAGTCTGGTTATTACGAATAATACTGCTATGAACATAGTTGAACAGATGTCCTTATGGTATGAATGTGCATCCTTTAGGTATATGCCTAAGAGTGGAATTGCTGGATCTTGAGGTTGTCTGAGTCATTGCCTGAGAAACCTTCATACTGATTTCCAAAATGGATATACAAGTTTGCATTCTGATGGTGCAGTGTTCCATTTTCTCCACATCCTCTCTAGCAAAAACTGTTCTTGGTGTTTTTTATTTTATCCATTCTGACAGGATAGTATCTCAAGTTGTTTTGATTTGCATTTCCCTGATGGCTATGGAAGTTGAGCAATTTCTTAAGTGCCTTTCAGCAATTTGAGATTTCTTTATTGAGAATTCTCTATTTAGACCTGTACCCCATTTTTTAAATGGATTGTTTGGTGTTTTTGGTGACTAACTTCATTATTTATATATTTTGGAGATCAGCCTTGTGTCAGATGTGGGGTTACTGAACATCTTTTCCCATTCCCTGAGCTGCCATTTTGTCTCATTGAAGCTTCTCAGTTTCAGGAGGTCCCTGTTCTCAGTGTCTGTGCTACTGGTGTTATTATGTACAGGAAGTAATCTCCTGTACCAATTCTTTCAAGGGTACCTCCCACTTTCTCTTCTAAGTGTTTCAGTGTTGCTGGATTTATGTTAAGTTCTTTGTTCCATTTGGACTTAAGATTTCTGCATGGAGATAGATATGGATCTATCTGCAATCTTCTACATGTCAGCTTCCAGTTATACTAGCACCATTTGTTTAAAATGCTTTCTTTATGTTTCTCTCCATCTAGTTTGCTGTTGGCTGTTGGCTTAATGTATATTGCCTTTATTGTGTTTAGGTATGTCCTTGTTGTCCCTGATCTCTGTAAGACCTTTATCATAAGGGATGTTGGATTTTGTCAAAGGCTTTTTCAGCATGTAGTGAGATGATCATGTGGATTTTCTATTTCAGTATGTTTATATGGTGGATTACACTGACCGATTTTCATATGCTGAAACATCCCTTAATTTCTTGGATAAAGCCTACCTGATCATGGTGGATGATTTTTCTGGTGTGTTCTTGGATTTGATATTGAGTATTTTTGCATCGATGTTCATGAGAGAGATTGGTCTATAGTACTCTTAGTACTCTTTCTTAGTTTTGTTTGTTTGTTTGTTTGTTTTTGGTGTGTGTGTGTGTGTGTGTGTGTGTGTGTAGTTTGGGTACCAAGGTACTTGCAACCTCATAAAAAGAGTTTGGCAATGAACCTTCTTCTGGTAAAATTCTCCACTGACACCATCTGCCTTTGGCTTTTTTATGATTCTTTTCAAGAAGTCTTTTCATGACTGCTTCGATTTCCTTGGGCATTATACATCTATTTACATTGCTTATCTGTTCTTGATTTAATTTTGGTAAGTAATATCTATCCAGAAAATTGTTCATTTCCTTGAAATTTTCCAATTTTATTGGAGTACAGGTTTTCAAATTATGACCTGATGATGGGGATGTCTTCTGCCAATGTTCCTTTTATTGGTTGATTAATAAAGCACTGTGGTCATTGAGGCAAAATGATAGGTGGGACTAGGAGACAAGGAGGCAGAAAGGAGTCATTATGTGAAACCTGAGAAGAGAGGACATGAGTAAGGTGTCTCTGTTAAGATAAGACCACAGCTATCCAACTTCCAACAAAGGGGGAAGATAAGCCTAGGCCTGTTTCTAGCCTGTATTCCTCTGCCATGAATGAACCCTGCTGAGCCTTGGGGGTTGCACATGCCTTGGGGAACCCTTCTCTGTAGACCAGCATATCCAGAGTCTGCCAATATTATAGTCTTGCCAACACCCACAGAAGGAGCCTGCCTTCCTGTGCCCTATTTGGAGCCTCCTGGTGATGGGGGACTGTACATGGAGTAACTGGTACCAGCAGGCCAGTGCATCCAGAATCTGCCAGCACCCTAGTCCTGTCACAACCCACTTGAAGAGGAAAGCCACTGGAATATTGGACCTGCCCCTATCCACCAGAAGAGAACCTTGCTCTTGTACACACCGGGAGAGGGAGAGACCCCACTGGTATGCATGAAAGAAGGGATAGATGGAAAACAGTATAAGAACACAGTCAACAAAAGAAAGATCAATATGATAACCCCAGAGTCTAGGGACTCTATAACAGCAAGACCTGAACATCCCAACAAAGATGAAGCAGAAGAGAATGATGCTAAAATCAACTTCAAGAAGATGATAAAGACCCTACAAGAGGAAATGAGAAAACCATTTGAAAAAAAAAAAAAAAGACAAACCAAAAATTGCAAGAAAATTCAAACAGTAAAAGGCTTGAAAGCTGAGAGACCAAAAAAGAAAAAAGAAAAAAAGAAAAGAAAACATAGAGAGAGACTGTGGGGAATGCTGCAAATAGAAAAAAAAAAAAATAGAAAAGCTGGGTAAAAGATCGGGAACTGCAGATACAAGGAAAAAAAACAGAGTACAAGAGATGGAGGAGAGAATCTGAGACTTGGAAGAAGCACTAGGAGAAATAGATAAAGAAAATTTTAAGTTCAACAAATCCCTAACACAAAATAACCAGGAAATACGGGAAAAAACAAAGAATAATAGGGATGGAAGAGGGTGAAGAAACCCAACTCAAAGATGCAGAAAATATATTCAACAAAATGTAAAAGAAAACTTTTCCCAGAGTACCAGGTGATTCTACATTCAAAATCAAACAGCTGGACAAAGCAGCCTTACAGAATACAGCCAGGATTTCTGCATCTTCTTAGAATCCCCCATGATAGCACCCCTTACCAGCAGGAAGTAGTTTGGAAAGAACGACACCCAAATTCCCAAATATTGTCTATAAATGTTTGTTTTCATTTAAATGGACTTGGTTATATACAATAAATACATATAAAAAAATAAAACTTTTCCAACCTAAAGAATGACATGCCAATGAAAATATAAGAAGCTTACCAAACACCAAATAGAGTGAACCACAAAAAAATCCCCTTGCTGCATAATAATCAAAACACCAAACATACAGAATAAAGAAAGAATATGAAAAGCAGCAAAGGAAAAAGGCCAAGTAACATATAAAGGCAAACCTATCAGAATTATAACTGACTTCTCAATAGAAACTCTGAAGGCCAGAAGGCCTGGATAGATATTCTATTCTACCGACACAAAGAGACCAAAAATATCATCCCAGACTAGTATAACCAGTAAAGCTTACAATCACAATAAATGGAGAAACCAGCATATTCCATTGCAAAACCAGTTTTAAACAATTCATATTAACTAATCCAGCCCTATGCAAGGATCTGGAAGAAAAACTCCAACCAAAGAAGTTAACTACACCCACCAAAACATAGACAATAGATAATCCCACATTACCAAAAGCCAAAAGAAAAATGGGAGGTAATCTACACACAATACCAACAACAACAAATCCAAAACAAACAAGAATTAACAATCAATGATCATTAATATCCCCCAATATTAATGGTCTTAACTAGCCTATAAAAAGACACAGGATAACAAAAGGATATGAAGACAAAATCCATCCTTCTGCTGCATACATGAAACATACCTCAACTCCAAAGACAGTTGTTACCTCAGAGTTAAGGGTTGGGAAAATATTTTCCCATCAAATGGAACGTAGAAACAAGTGGGTGTAACAATCCTAATGTCTAACAACTTGGGCTTTAAACTAAAATCAGTCAATAGAGATGAAGAAGGTCATTTCTTATTCATCACATGAGAACCCTATCAAGATGAAGTCTCAATTCTGAACATCTATGCCCCAAATACAAAGGCACCCATATTCATAAAGAAAACATTACTTAAACTGAAATCATACTTAAAACCCCACATACTTATATTGGGAGGCTTCAATACCACACTTTTACAACTGGACAGAACTATCAGACAGAAACATAACAAAGAATTAATGAAACTAACAGAAATTCTGAACCAATTGAGTTTAACAGACATCTATAGAATATTCTCTCCAAACACAGAAAAGTAAACCTTTTTGTCAGGACCACAGGGAATCTTCTCTAACATCAAATACATACTTGGCAATATAGCAAATCTCAACATATTTAAAAAAAAGTAATAGCTGTATTTTATCAGACTACCATGCTTTAAAGTTAAAATTCAACAATGACACAAATTGCAGAAAACCTACAAATGGAAATTGAACAATTGCACCATTGCTGGGTCAAGGAAGAAATAAAGAAAGAAATTAAAGACTTCCTAGAATTCAATGAGAATGAAGACATGAAGTACCCAAACTTATGGAACACTGTAAAGAATGCTAAGAGGAAATTTCATAGCACTAATTGCCCACATGAAGAAACTGGAAAATAGTCACTCTCTCTAGAGCATATATAAAAGCTCTAGAACAAAAAGAAGCAAACTCACCCAGGAGGAGTAGACACCAGGAAATAACCAATTTGAGGGCTGAAATAAATAAAGTAGAAACTAGGAATACACTGCAAAGAATTAATGTAACAAAGAGATGTTTCTTCAAGAATATCAACAACATAGGCAAACCTTTATCCAAACTAACCAAAAGACTGAGAGATAACATGCAAATCAACAAAATCAGAAATGAAAAGGGGGACATAGCAACAGACACTGAGGAAATCCAAAGAACCTCCTGGTCATACTTTAAAAACCTGTATGCCACAAAATTTGAAATTTAAAGGAAATGGAAAATTTTCAGGATAAATATCACTTACCAAAATTAAATCAAGAACAGACAAGCAATTTAAATAGACTTATTACCCTTAATGAAATTGAAGCAGTTTCATCAAACATCTCCCAACCAAAACAAAAAACAAAAGACCATGGGCCAGATGGTTTTAGGGCAGAATTCTACCGAAAATTCAAAGAAAATCTAATATCAGTATTCCTCAAAGTGTTCCACACAATAGAAGCAAAAGAGTTATTGCCAAACTCTTTTTTGAGTATAATTGCCTTGGTATCCAAGCCACACAAAGGCAAAACTAAGAAAGAAAACTATAACCAATATACCTCATGAACATTGTTGCAAAAATAGTCAATAAAACACTGGCAAATTGAATCCAAGGACATATCAGAGAAATCACCGTGACCAAGTAGGATTCATCCAAGGTATACAGGGATGGTTCAACATAAGGAAAATCCATCAAAGTAATCCACCATATAAACAAACTGAAAAAGAAAAACCACATGTTCAACACACTAGTTGTTGAAAAAGCCTTTGACAAAGTATAACACCCCTTCATAATAAAGGTCTTGAAGAGATCAGAGATAACAGGAACATAAAAGCAATACACAACTAACCAACAGCTACCATCAAACTAAATGGAGAGAAACTCAATGCAACTCCTTTAAAATCAGGAACAAGACAAGGTTGTCCACTTTTTCCATATATCTTCAATATTGTACTTGAAGTTCTAACTAGAGTAATAAGAAAACAAAAGGAGATCAAAGGGACACAAATTGGAAAGGAAGAAGTCAAAATTTCACTATTTGAAAATGATATGACTGTTTACAGACCCCCCCCCCCAAAAAAAAACTCTACAGGAAACTCCAACAGTGATAAACACCTTCAGCATAGTGGAACAATACAAGATTAACTCAAATAATTCCTCACAGACTTTGAAAGAACAATACTCAACTTTATATAGATAAACAAAAGACCCAGGATAGCTAAAACAACCCTATACAATATAGAAACTTCTGTAGGCATCATCATGACTTCAAGCTTTACTATGGAAACAGCTTGGTTTTGATACAAAAAATAGACAGGTAAACCAATGGAACTAAATTAAAAACCCTGATATTCACCCACACAACTACAAACACCTGATTTTTGATGAAGAAGCTAAAATTATACAATGGAAGGAGGAAAGCATCTTCAACAAATTGTGCTGGTATAAGTGGATGCTGGTGTGTAGAAGACTGCAGATAGATCCATATCTATCGCCATGCACAAATGGATCAAAGTCCAAACTTAAGTCCAAATGGATCAAAGACCTCAACATAAATCCAGCCACAGTGAACCTCTTAGAAGAGAAAGTGGGAGGTAACCTTGGTTGAGGAGTCTGCTTCCTGAACATAACTCCAGTAGCACAGACACTGAGATTGACAATTAATAAATAAATGGGACTTGAGACACTTCTGTAAGGCAAAGGACACAGTCAACAAGACAAAATGGCAGCCCAAAGAATGAGAAAACATATTCACCAGCCCCACATCTGACAAAGGGCTTATTTCCAAAATATACAAAGAACTCAAGAAGTCAGTCACCAAAACACCAAATAATCCAATTAAAATGGGGGTACAGAACTAAATGGAGAATTCTGAATAGAGGAATCCAAAATGGCTGAAAGGCACTTAAGAAAGTGCTCAACATACTTAGCCATCAGGGAAATGCATATCAAAACATATGTTTTCTGTGCCTGTGAGCTGGGCTTCTTAATCTTCTTCAATACATATTATTCCTAGGTTTGGTCTTTTCATGGTGTCCCATATATCCTAGATATTTTGTGATAAGGATTTGTTGGACTTAATTTTTTCTTTGGTTGATGAGTCTATTTCTTTGAGTGTATCTTCAACGCCTGAGATTCTCTCTTCCATCTCTTGTATTCTGTTGGTTATGCTTGCATTTGTAGTTCCTGATTATTTACCCAACTGTTCTATTTCCAGCATTCCCTCAGTTTGTGCTTTCTTTATTGTCTCTATTTTAGTTTACAAACCTTGAACTGTTTGAATTGTTTCCTTTACATGTCTGATTGTTTTCCCTGGCTATCTTTGCTTTCTTTAATAGATTGTTTATTTCTTGTATTTTTTGTTTGTCTTTTCCTTCATTTTTCCATTATTTTGTTTGTTTTTTCTTCCATTTCTTTAAGGTATTTTTTCATTTCCTTTTTGAGGGTCTTTATCATCTTCATAAAGTTGTGTTTAAAGTCATTCTCTCCTGCTTCATCTGCATTGGGGTGTTCAGGTCTTGCTGGTGTAGAACCCTAGACTCTGGTGGTGTCATATTACTCTTTATGCTGTTAAATGGATTCTTATGCTAGGATAAAGGTCATAAACAAATAAGGGATACAAGGAAGACCTAAACATTATAAAGGCAAATATAAAAGCCAACAGCCAACATCAGATTAAATGAGGAGAAACTTGACATGATTCCACTAAAATCATGAACAAGACAAGGGTGTCCACTGTCTCCATATTTATTCACTATAGTATTTTAAATTCTAGCTAGAGCAATAAGACCACTGAAGGAGAAGAAGGGGATACAAATTGGAATGGAAGAAGTCCAAGTATTGTTATATGCAGATGATATATTGTACACATATATGACCCCAAAAACTCTACCTGGGAACTCATATAGCTGATTAAACATCTTCAGTAAAGTGGCAGGATACATGATTAACTCAAAAAAATCAGTACCCCTCCTACATACAAATGGTAACTGGGCTGAGAAATAAATTGGAGAAATACCACCCGTTACAATAATATAAAATGTCTTGGGTTACTAACAAAGCAATTGAAAGATCTGTATGACAGATCTTAAGTCTCAAGAAAGAAATTGAAGAAGACATCAGAAAATGGAAAGCTCTTCATGTTCATGGATAGGTAGGATTAGTTCTATCTATCCTAGTAATCCTTCCAAAAGCAATGTAGAGATACAATGCAATATTCATCAAAATCCCAATACAACTTCACATGTACAAAAAGAGAAAAAAATACAGGATAGCTAAAAACAATCTTATACAATAAAGGAACTTCCAGAGGGATCACCATTGCTGACATCAAGCTCTAACATAGCACTATACTAATAAAAACAGCTTAGTATTAGCATGAAAACAGACATGCAGATCAATGGAATCAAATCAAAGACCCTGACACAAATCCACATACATATGAACACAAAGAAGTGAATATGATACGATGGAAAAAAGAAAGCACCTTCACCAAATGGTGCTGACATCAATGGATGTTGGCATGTTGAGTAATACAAATAGATCCTGCACAAAACTCAAGTCCAAGTAGATCAAAGACCTCAACATAAATCCAGTTACACTAAATCTGATAGAAGAGAAAGTGGGAAGTGGCCTTGGCACAGGAGACTACTTCCTGAATATAACACCAATAGCACAGACACTGAGATGGGCAATTAATAAATGGGACCTCCTGAAACTGAAATGTTTCTGTAAGGTTAGGTACACTGTCAATAAAACAAAAGAGCAGCCTACAGAATGAGAAATTATCTTCACCAACCCCACATCTGACAGAGAGCTGATGCCCAAAATTTATAAAGAACTCAAGAAACTAGGCATCAAATACCAGATCAACCAGCTTCAAAATTGGGTACACAAGTAAACAGATAATTCTCAACAGAAGAATCTCATGGGGCTGAAATATGCTTAAAAAATTGTTCGACATCCTCAGTCATCAGAGAAATGCAAATCAAAATGATTCCGAAATACCATCATAAACTTGTCAGAATGGCTAAGATCAAAAACACTAATGACAACTTATGATGGAAAAGATGTGGGGTAGGGGAACACTCCTCTACTGCCGGTGAGAGTGAAAACTTATACAGTAACTTTGGAAATCAGTATGATGATTTCTCAGAAAAATGGGAATCAATTTACCTCAAGACCCAGCTACCCCAATATTGGGCATATACCCAAGGGATGCTCAATTATACTATAAGGACAATTGCTCATCTATGTTCATAGTAGATGCCCCTCTACTGAAGAAAAGATAAAGAAAATGTGGGACATTTACACAATGGAGTATTAGTCAGATGAAGAAAATAATGACCTCATGAAATTTGCTGGCATATATATGTAACTATATAAAGTCATTTTGAGTGGGTTAACCCAGAACCAGAAAGACAAACATGGCATGTACTGACACATAAGTGCATATGAGGAGAAAAGAATAGGATGACCAATTTACAATCCACAATCCCAGAGAAGCTAGATAACAAAGAGGGCCCAAGGAGGGATGCATGGATTCCCTGGGAAGGGGATATAGAAGATATCTTCTGTGTAAACTTGAGAGTCCAGTTGAAGAGAGGGATTAAGGATTGCACAAGCAAGTGGGGTGGGGGGTTAAGATCATGACAGGGAAAACCACAGAGACAGCCAACCTGAGTTAATGAGGGTTCATGGACTCTGAACAAACATCTGAGGAGCCTGCATGGGACCGAAATAGACCCTCTACATGCGGATGACAGTTGTGTAGCTTGGTCTGATGGTGAAGTTGCTAGCAGTGGGCTCAGAACCTGTCACTGGGGCATGAGATGGCTTTTTGGAACCTATTCCCCATGCAGGGATTCCTTGCCCAGGCTTGATGCAGGGGGAGGAGCTTAACCCTGCTTCAATGTGACATGGCAAGCTTTGTTGACTCCATGGGAAGCCTGCCCCTTTCTGAACTGGGGAGGACCAGATGAGGGGGAATAGAGGGGAAGTGGAGAAGGGAAATACAAAGAGAGTAGGGAGGAGAAACTGTGGTTAGTATGTAAAATAAGTGAAAACATTTAATGAAAAAAAGGGGGGTTAACTGCTGATGGAACAGGCCCTCAGAACAACTATTCAAAGATCCTATGTTCAAGTAATGAGAAAAAAAATACTCAACTTTAATTAATTAATTAGTTAATTAATTAAAAAGTTGTCATGGTCAATGTATCTATTCACAGAAAAAAAAAATAAAAACCTAAGACAGAAGTTGGTACCAGGGACTGGGGTATGTCTGTGAAAGACCTGACCATGTTTTTGTTTGGATGAATGTGAACTTTGGGACTTTGGTTTAAGAAAATAGTGGGATGTTTTAAGTGGAGTTTAATGAACCATACTAGTAGGAGCATGGAAGACAGTGTGCTTAGGGTGTTTTGAACTGTAAGGGCCTAGCTCAAGAGGATTCAAAGAAAAATTATTAATACGTGGCCCAGAGACCATTCTAGTAATCTTTTAGTCAAGAATGTGGCTGCTTTCTTCCCTTGTCCAAAAAATTCACCTGAGGTTAAATTGAAGATATATGGATTAGCAGCTTTGGTAGAGGACATTTTAAAACAACCTAGCACTGACTGTATTGCCTGGTAAGTATTGACCAGTCTAATACAGCTCTAGAATGGAAAGGAGCAGGCTGAGCAAGAAAAAATACAATATACAGTTGGAAGAGTAACAAGGAACCAGGAAGTGTAAACAGAATGAAGAAAAGCCTAATGTTAAGTGTAATAAAAGGAAGTGGTGCCCTCAGAGACATTTCTCCTGTGTCTGTTCTTCCTTTCTCCAAACCTAATATACAACATTTTCTACCAATTTTCTTTCTCATTCTTATGCCATCCCTTCATAACCTCTACATAATTCTCCCTTTTCCTTCCCTACTTCCATGGTCTGTATTTTCATGAGGCATGCTTCTACTATACCTCATTTCTAAACTTTAGAGGAGACACAAGTTAGGTATGTTTTCCTTCAGCTAACACTGGGATTTATTAATGTCATACTATCACAGTTCTGACTCAGTTAACTTTTTCTCTTGATTATATCCAAACAGATACAATTCACCAGAGGATTGGCATAAAAGCAAAACAAACATAAATAGTGAGAAGTAGAGAGATTACAAACTAAACAACATACACTCCAACACATATGGAAAGAAAAAAGCAAAAAGAAATTAAAATATAAAACAGCATTACACTACAACAGCCCACATGTTGACAGCTTACCTTAAGAATACTAACCATAGTATCATCAGAGACACTAAAATTGAAGCAGATAAGACAATATTTTCCTTTTTCTCATCTACTTGTTAACTTCTTATTGATAAATAGAAGCAACCAATAGGATAATGACGTGAAAATCACAAAAATAAAGAAAGCAGACTCATTTGTGGCTCATTAATTCATAAAAATCTTTAATTAGCAATGATGTAATGTGTAAATGCCAATGATCAGCACTATAACACAGAGAGATGATGTGACCAAAAAAAAAAAAAATGCTAGAAAAAATACTTTTGCTTACAGTACTGCCCACACTAACTATGCAACTAACCTAAATATCTATAAACAAATGATTTGATAAGGTATTGTGTATTGTGATGTGTGTACACAACAGGTGACTCAACACTATCATCTTACTAAATATAGAATCAAGTATGAGGTAGTCAGTCTTCTAAATTCAGGTGTCATTTGAATAAAATAAAAAATGATTAAAATATTACATTTTACTGAGTGGGCAGTGGATAAAATAATCAGACTGGAAAGTGGGCAAAAGAAATATTCAACAAAGGAAAAAAAGAGGAAGAAAATATATGTACTAGATGATGTTCTAAAACCATGACAAACAAACAAATCAAGTAAGAATATACTATGATGCTTTGGAATGCACACTAGGCATGGAAAACTAACACACAATGGAAGCTTTGGATGCCAGTTCAGATCACATTTGTGTTTGTGAAGAAAGGCAGGTGTAAGATTGGAAAGAATTCCATGAACATTTTCTGGATGTCTGGCAATATCTCGTCTTGGGCAAGGTTTACAAGGGCAATCAATCACTTTATAAAAAATAATTTTATAGCAGTTGAACTGGCTAACTTTTTAACAACCTCCTATTAGCTGTAGTCATTTTGCAAGAGGGAACCTCAATTGAGCAAATTCCTCCACCAGCTTGGCAGATGGACATGCCTGTGGGATATTTACTTTTCTGATGATTGAATTGGAATGACTCAGCTTACTGTGGGAGGTACCATCCTCGGCAGGTGGTCCAGGATAGTTTTTACAAAAGCAGGTTTGTGCCTAGTCATATTGTAACTTGTTATGCTATGTTAGCAGATATCCCAGGGAGGCCTGCTCTTTTCTGAAGGGAATGGAGGAGTGATGAATCAGTGGCCAGTGGAGGTGGAAGGGTGGTCTGGGGGGAATGGAAGGAGGGAAAGCTGAGATCAGAATATAAAATATAAGAGAATAATTAAAAAAAAAGGGGGGGGGGAACTGAGTGAGCCATGAAGAGCAAACCTGCAGCACTTCTTAGAGTCCTTTCCCCAGGGCCCATCTCTAAGTCCCTGCCCCGAGTCCCTGTCCCTGCCCTGAGTCCCTGCCCTGACTTCTCTCAATGATGGGTTATAATCTTCAACTTGTGTACGGTCAAGGTATTTTATCACCGAGACATGAAATCCTAAAAAAGGCAGCCCTCTTTTCTGAATTGGAATTTATTTGCAAATTTAATTTAAAAGTTAAAATTCAGTGCTTGGTGAACAAGTTGAGAACATACCTCCAGTTTATAATCTCCCATATCTGAGACTAATGTTCAGCTAACATTGCTAGAGGCAAATCTGTCAGCCCTGTATTATTAATAAGAGACTTCACTCCTGTGACTACAGGGCATAGGCAACTAAGTCTTCAGAGAGTCACAGCAACACAAAGTTTCTGTCTGCTGCATGAGAGTCCCCTGTGTAAAGAGTGTTACAAAATTCAGCCATAGCAAAAGCAGTTAATTAAGAGCCCTAATTGTGTTTGGGTAGTGACCAAGAGGAATTTCAGAGACCAGACATTGCCTGCCAAGAATCTGTCTTGGGAGCTGTCTTTTGGAATCATATTGTTTTTCTCAGTGTTATAAGAGAGAAAGTGGTTAATGGGTCACTTGGGGATTGCATCTATTCCCGTAAATTAATGTTTATTTCTTCTTCTCAAAATTTATTGTTCAAGAAGCCATGTAACTAACAATCAAATTAAAATTGAATTTGAAAAAAACAGAAAGAAAAACTGAAAGACAATCATGTTCTTTTAAAACTGGTTTTGCAATGAGATCTTAAGAATACTAACCATAGTATCATCAGAGACACTAAAATTGAAGCAGATAGGACAATAACTTCGTATTGATAAATAGAAGCAACCAATAGGATAATGATGTGAAAAATGTCACAAAAATAATGAGAGCAGAATCATTTGTGGCTCATTAGTTCATAAAAATCTTTAATTAGCAATGATGTTATGCGTAAACACCAATGACTATATCAATACATGACTTATAAGTGTTATAGTTTCTGAGAACACAATGAGTGAATTATATTAAGAGTAGATATATATTAAAAGAGGATTTCTAATATTAACACACACTGTAAAGCAAATGACATCTTCAAAATCACTGAAAGCCACAATTAAAATAAATTGAAACACTTTGGATAATCTTAATTGGCTATACACCACACTGTATATGATCCACTTACTCTCTGCCTTATCTCTAAAATGATGAACCTTGCATCAGAAATCAGTAAATGTAGTCAAGGATTACAATCTTTGGCTATGTTTACCCTTGTGTTTGCTCCATGTGTAGTTTGTTTTTTTATTGGTTTCCTTTTTTTTTTTTTTTTAATGTATGGCTATACCATACACACACACACACACACACACACACACACACACACACGAAATCAGACAAGTCAATAAAATAATATGGTCTTAGCATATTTATTTATTCAGCTAGATTTAACTCAACATTGGTGTCAAAACTCATTTGGGTATGCTTAGCAAGTCCTGAGGCAACACAAGACTATTCCAGAATTAGTCAACTCATTACTTTTCTCCTGATTCTAATCTATAATATCAGCTAAAAAAGTTGTTAGAGAGTTAATTATTTATATGTCAACCACAAAAGACTTTTCCAAAATTAATTTCCATTTCATTCATCCTTTCACTCATGCTCCTAAAGGTGAAAGCAAGTATTGATTTCTGCTCACCTCAATGGACTTACTATTTTCTCAAGATAGTTAATGTGAGCATTTTTCTGTATTCCATGCTCCAGTGAGTAAATGGACAGCACAATTTTGACTTGGTATGTTTCTGCTCCTCCTTCTCCTCCTTCTCCTCCTTCTCCTCCTCCTTCCCCTCCTTCTTTTTGTTTCAGGAGAAGTCACAAGGGTGTGGGGTGGACCTGGGAGGACTGGGAAGTGAATGTGATAGGAATGTACTATGTAAAATTTCCAAATAATCAACAAAAATATGATATTTAAAAAGCAGTAAAAATATGGCGTCAACAACATCCTCTAAAAATATTATTTTCAATGGCATTTTGTGAATTTTTTGTCTTTTAGCAGAAATAAGAACATTTGTTTCTAAAAGAAACAAAAAGTTACAAATAACAAAAGAAGTCTTTCTTTTTACATTAAACTCGAGTTTAAATAACTCACACTTCAAGATATTTTCTAAATTGTAATTTATTAAGACTAGTGATCTGCCTTAATATATAGCCAGTTTTGATAAATTCCCCACATTTACTTCAAAACCATATATCCCATAACATTTATTTAATCTTTATATCAATGTCATTCTCATAAATAGATAATAAATAGATCTAAATAACAATAAACTGTAAATAAAAATAAAGCTATGTAAGATATTAAATACATAAGCACGTACTTTTAAATGTTCTTAAAATTTTGTACAGGATTGTAACAAGATTAAATAAGTGGACCCAGAGCCAGATATTAGGGTTCAAGTTGAAGATCAGGGACGCAAAACAGCCGGCCACTAGCTCTCACTTCAGCTGAGGCTGAAAGGGCTGATCCACAAGAGCTCTTCATCAAGTCTCAAAATGCTGCCTTTCCTCAGTGTGGCTGGAGCATGAAAAGTTTCTCTGAGACCTTGCTTCTGTCATATATGTTTCCTTAAAGTTGGGATCAAAGATGTGAGCTATAATTCTTTTTTTTAGACTGATTCACCCTTGGGTAGATCTGAGAAGGCATGAACTCAGAGCAATCCCTCCATCTCTTAATCCTTACTCCTAGGTTTAAAGGTATGTACCACTACTTCTTAGCTTCTGGATGCTGATATTAAAGGTGTGTGCCTGGCTTCTTTTTTCTTTTTTTTTAAATTTATTTTTATTTTTTTATTTTACATATCAATCCCAGTTCCCTCTCCCTCCTTCCTTCCCTCCCTCCCATGTCCCCTGACCACCCTCCCATCCCATTCACACACACACACACACACACACACACACACACTCCACAGGGAGAGTGATGCCTTCCAGGAGTGATCAACAAAATCTGTCAAGTCGTTTGGAGTAGGGACTAGGCCCTCCCTCCTGCCTCTAGGTTAAGGGAGTATCCCTCCATGGGGAATGTGCTCCCAATGTCCTCTGACAGTATGGCTGGCTTCTAAGGCTTATGGCTGACTTTGCTTCCTGAATCCTCAGTCAAGCTTTAATAAATCATAAATAATATATCACTACACACTATATGATCCTGGTATTGTTTAGACTTATATTCCTGGTACCTTAAGCTACCTGGCTGTGCAGATTCCAGGCATGTGACATCATATTTTAATTATCCACATTTGCATATTTTCTGCTTGATTTCTCATCAATTCCCATTATGATTTCTATTGATCTATTGTGTATACTTTTATGAATCATTATTGTATGTTTTGAAATAATGGTTGTATATGCAAACCAAATTAATTTTATTCATTAATCTTGGTAAGTTTAAAGAAGTATTATTATGATCATGATGATATTTACCTATACTTTTTAACCTCAGTGTAATTTATCCAACATTATTTTGTTTTCAGCAAATATTTTGTAGAATCTAAAACTCAAATTTCTTTCGTAGATTCCTGTACACTTCTTAATATTCTGTGTTTCCATTTTCCTTTACCTGAAAATACTTTGAAATTTTCCTTCTAATTACTGCTTTGTTTGATATAACACTTGCTCAGTGATACATTACTTAGCATGAAAAAATGAAATAATGGAGGCTGTATTCTAATGTGCCATTAGAATACATGGGGAAGAGAAATAAAGTTAGGTCTATGTTGATGATCTTCTGAGAAGGAAACGTTTACTGGACTTGAAAGGAATGCATATTCAGGAGAGTAAAGACTGGTGTTGATGAGGTATGAAAGTAAGCTCTGATTGTAATTATATATGCATAATATACATAGAACTGCATTGTGTGGCTGTAACATTAATAATTAAAAATGAAGTGGTCATTAATTGGAAGCAGATTAAGGGGAAATCAGGCAAAGCTGGAAGTGTGCAGAGAGGAGTAAAAATGATAGAAAATAACTTTGATGCAGAAAATTCTCAAAAAAATGTATTTAGTTTTAACAAATGAAACAGAACCCATATCTGACACTTTATTAGGATGAGAACCTGATACTAGATAGGTCAGAGGCCCAGGGAAAACCAACTATTATTATTCTACTAAATGAAGATAACAATAAAATGACTCATAATAACAATCTACAGCATAAATCAGTGCATCACTCAACACTTATCACAAAGGCCTTTTCTTGCAGTGACAGTAATTAATTAATGCACCTGGGCAATGTGCAAAGCATGAGAGACTTTGAAGCACTCTGCCATAAATGAGATGACTTTTTCACACCCCTCCTCCCAGTGCTCAGGTATCTATTCTGAAGAGGAGGAGGAAAGATTTTAAGAGCCAGAGGTGGTGGATGACTTCAAAACATTCTTGTTTTTCAGACACAAGATGTACATATGAATTCACATGTGAATGTGACAGCATTCAGAAAACAAACATAAATTCAATCCAGACAAAATCCCAACACTGACAAGGAAAAATGAACAAAGTTCACCTGTGCAAAGAATCTGTTTGCAAATAGAGACCTACTGAGAAAGAGAAAATCAGTTTTCTCCAATAGAGTGGCACTGGATACTTCAACCATACTTCAGGACATGCCTTATTCTCATAATTGACCCGCACAAAACAGACTCCATGTTTCTAGTGTACTTTCTCCTTATTGTTGTTTTGGGATTTTTTTTTTTGAAAACACCTTTTCCTTTCAAATATCCTGATTACAGTTCCCCCTACCAGTTCCCTCCTACTCTCCACCCATCTATTATGTTTCTTATTTTTAAAAAAGCAAACAGGCATCTAAGGAATAATGGTAAAATAAAATAGAAAAATATAAGATAAATCAAGCACAAACAAACTGAAATAGGACAAAACAAATTCACAGACAGAAAAGAACCCAAGAATATGAACAAGATACACATATGGACCCAGAGACTCACGTAGTTGTACTCTGAGAAGTCCCATAAAAACAAGAAATCAAAAGCCATGATATATACATAAAATCTGTATGATTAAAAAAATAAAATTAAGTTGAGTAAAAGTTAAAATTAAAAAACATGTAATTGACATTACAAAACAAGAAACCTCCAAAGACTCATTTAAGTTAGTTTTCTGTTGGCCACCTACTTGTTGGGAATAAGGTCTACCCTTAAGAATAGTTTGTTTCTCCAGTAAGACTTCCTGAAGAAATTAATTTTATACTTGCAAATAGCTATCAATTGGAGGTAGTTTCTGAGTTGGGGATGTAGGCACGTGACCACTTCTCCTTTCAACTCTAAAACCCCACTGGTGCAGACTCGTGCAGGCCCTGTGCATGCTGCCACAGCCTCTATGAGTTCATCAGTCCTGCTGTATTAAGAAGACCTTATTTCCTTGGTGTCCTCTCTCCTCTCTTGTTTTTTACACTCTTTCTGCCTCTTCTTCCTTTGGGTTCCCTGAGCCTTGAGGGGTGGATTTGAAGGAGACATCCCATTTAGGGCTGAGTTTTTCCAAAGCTCTGACATCAGTTTGTGGAGAGCCTTGGTTGTTAGGTAGTTCCATTAGAATTCATTTAGTTTTCTTAAGAAAGAGAGAAAAATAAAGTTGATTAGATAAGGAGGTAAGATGGGGAAGATCGGAGGATTTGGATAATAGTAAAGAATAAATATAGGCAAAATAAATTGCATGTAGTTCTCAAAAAAATGTTAAAGGAAAAAAAGTAGACTGAGGCAGCTCCTTGGGAGTCTAAGGAATGGTATAGAGCTTTAGAAGATCATTGCTCTCTACAACATAACATGACATTTGTGAAGCAGGAGAGGCTTTGAAAGAGCTGAGTGACTTACCACTGTGTATCATTGCTTTGCAAAATACTGAAGCAACTATGAAAGGATATTTAAGAAGAGAAAACATTGAAGGGGTTCTACATTTCACTTATTGGCAAATGTGGCAAGTTTTGTGTCAGAGTAGCATTTTTTTGGGGGGAGGAATGATTGCCAAATACAGTTCTGTTGATGTTTTAGGAGGCTTTGTAGTCTAAACAGCAAGGTTTTTGTGTGGTTGTTGGCTTCTTAAGGTTTTTAAATTAAAATATACTTAAATAATTCCCCCTTCCCTTTTCTCCCTCTATTTTCTCTCATGTATACACCCACCTCAGTTCCCTCAAATCTATGGCCTGTTCTTTGTTTTTGCTGTATATTAGGATATGTGTAGGAATACATGTCTAAATATATAAATACAATATTCTCAATTTATTTAATATCAATTGATTTATATGCACATTATTTCAGGACTGACCACTTGGTATTTGATAGTCAATTGTAGGTTTGCTTCCTGGGAAAGACTATTTCTCCTACTCTCCACATTCCTGTATTATTCTTACAAGGCTGGAGCTCTGTGAGATTTCTCCTTCCACATCCATGTATGTTGGTGTAGTCATTGTTCAGGTCTTATTTAATCAGTCATATTGTTTAGATACCATGGGTGAAGATTTCTTGTCATTTCTAGGTGGTAAAATCACACAGCACATTTTCTGAACCTCTGCCTCTTACAATCTTTCAAAGTCTTTTCACAGTTGCCTTAGCACTAAATTCAGAAGTTATGTTATAGATGTGTCAATTTCGGCTCATTAGCTCATGATCCCTTTTTCTTTTAATTTTAATAAGTTGTAATTCTTTCTGTAAGTTTATTTGATGAGGGATTAAAGTCATCCTTATCTGTGAGTTTAAGAATAGGTATTTAGAATCAGTTAGAATTTGCTAAACCAGTGTTTAATAGTGTTATAATACATTCCACACTAAGTTTCATGGCCTCAACAGCCTCAGGAAAATGATTAGGTTTCCAGTATCAAGCATGATTTCCTTCCTATTGAGTGTATCTCAAGTTCTATTAGAAAACAGTTGGTTACTACCAAGATGTGGGTACTATAGCACCCATAGGCAACCATGGAGTTGTCCTGATCAGCTAGCCTTGAGAGGCATGTGTCTTAGGTCTTTCAGGTTAGAGTCCATGGCTCCTGGGGCACTGTGTGACTTTCAATTCCAAAAAACCTAGATACACCCTCAGGAAATGAAGCATTCTGCCCACCTGAGCTTCTCTTTATTGCTTAGAAGTCAGTGAAGCATATAGAAGCTTGTCTGAACAATTAATCTTAGATGTTAATCTTGCACACCTCTGTAGCTTATATTGTATCCTGGCAGCTACAATTGTTTTGATCCTGGCAAACTCCATTGTATTGATTCTGATAATGGCATAAAAATCTGATATCTTACAATAAACTTGTCTCAGCCCCAGTCTTGCTGAGACCCATCCATCCCAGGCAGATTTGCATTACTCATCAGGTAATTTTGACCCAGTAAGGACATTTTGGCACTTACACTTAAGGACACGTTGCCATGTTGGCCAGTGTTGTGGCCAACAACTGTTGATTGCTTCCCTGGCTTGGATTCTTGTAAAATAACTAAAACTTCTGGTAATATCAAAGCTAGTGCTCAAAGAAGTAGCTTTGAGGTCAAATCCAGCTTGAACTTCTTCATCTTGTGATCAAAGTACATTGAAACATGTTTGTTTGTTTGATTTACCAGTAAGGAATTACTCTCAGCCTCTAGGAGGCAATAATATGTTGTTTTAAAACTCTCTTGGATTCCCCAAAATTACTGAAAACAGGGTATCTCATACCTGGTACCAGGGTCTTTGTTAGATACTCTAAGGTTGTTATATGTGGCATTGTCAGACAAATTTATATTATAAATATACACACAGACATATATGTAATAACAATCAGTACACCACATGAGCAAGTTATACCACTTATTATCACATGACCAAAGGACTCCACATCATACTCCACAGATACTTGTTCATCACAGTTCATTGCTGCTTTGTTCATGATGACTAGGAAATAAACAAGTCAAAGGTCCTTCATTTGAGGAATGGATAATGAAAATGTGGTATATAAATGCTGTGGAATACTATTCATCTGTAAATAACAATGAAATAATAAAATTTACATGGAAGGTTCATCGAATTAAGAAAGATCATATTGTGTGAGTAAACCCAGACCCAGAAAGACAAACACCAACTCTTCTCTCCCATCTGAGTCTCCTAAATTTGAATCTTCAGATGTAAATACATAACCTAGAGCAGTAACAGAAACCAGAAAAATAAAATTGGTCTACAGAGGGGAACAATAGAAACAGGAATAAGAAAGTCCTTGAAAGGAGAAATGCATATTGTCTGACTGTGAGTCTTTGTATTTTTTCCCATCTGCTGCAGGAAGAAGTTTCTCTGATGATGGCTGAGTAAGGGACTAATCTATGAGTATAGTAATAAGCCATTGGTAATCATTTTATTACTATGTTTTTTGAGTTTTTGTTTTGTTGTTCTTGTTTTGAATAGTAGTATTCTGTTTTACCATAGATCCCTGGCTATCCATTCCAGGCCCTTGGTCACCCAATCAGTGTCAAGTATCTTTTGGTATGGACCTGAATTCAAACCAAACATTGGCTGGTTGCTCTCACAAGCTTTGTGCCTCCACTGAAATAGCTTTTCTTGCAGGCAGGTATGTAGCACAAATATTAAAACCCACACACAGATATTGGGGTTCAAGCTCTTTATTGGAAAAGCAAAGCAGCCAGCCACTAGCTCTTACCTCTACCTCAGACTTAAAGGGAAATCCTGGCTCTATAAATCCTCAGCATGGCTCTGGAGACCCTGCCCTTATCTTACACACCTCTCTAGTGCTAGCATTAAAGGCATGAGCTCTGTTTCTCTTTTAGAGTGATTCATTCCCATGTGGCCCTGGGTGGCCTTGAAGTCACAAAGATCCATCTGCGTCTGTCTCCTGAGTCCTGGGAATAAAGCTTTTATGGCTGTGGCTAGTTCTACATTCTGATCTCCAGGCAAGCTTTATTAGGTAAAAAACAATATATCACCACCATGGTCATCACTGGAGATCACAGTGTTTGTAGCTGAGATGGTATTTATGTTTCTACTTTGGTAGTATGCAGAATACCTTCTTGAACCAAAGTTGCTTGCATGTAAGGACAAAGGCTATATCTAGGCATTATCTCACCTTCTTCATGTTCAAGGAGTAGTGTAGGTGTTACAGCCTAGGTGGTTTGGGGGTTCCCATAATACTACATTGTCCAACAACTCAATTAGATGTAACTCTATTCCATTATTGGAAGTTTCACTTGTTGTCAAGTGATGTCTTGTTGGGGCTTTGTCTCAGCCATTATTTGGCAATTTCATTTAGTATATATTTTCATATATGTATATATTTTTGGAAGCATCTACTGTAATAGGTTTCCATATTAGCCTTCAAATGATCCATAATTTTAGTTCTCTCCTTGTATTCCCTCCTTTGTCCCCTACTTCCCTTCCCCTCCCTACTTGATCTTCCTGTTATGTATCTTCCATCCATCCATAACTATTCTATTTCCCCTTACTAGGGAGATCAATTTGTCCATCACCCCCCCTATCCCAGTCCCCTACTCTATACCTACCCTCTCTGGTTCTATGAATCGCAGCTTGGTTATCATTAACTTAACAACTAATAACCCTATATAAGTAAATACAGACTGTATTTGTCTTTATGAACCTGGGTTAATAATTGGAACCTCATTTATTGGAGTTGCCTTTCTGTATATATGTTTGTCATATTGGTTTATGAATAAACCACTTAAAGAATTCATCTTACACCAATTAAAATGTCTAAGGTCAATAGAACAAATGACAGCTCATGCTGACAGGATGTAATGTAAAGTGAGCACTCATCTATTGCTGGTAGAAGTGTGTACTTGTACAGCCACAGTGAAGATCAGTGTGGTGGTTGTTTGGGAGGCTGGAAATCAATCAACATCCAGCTATATTACTCCAGTATCTTACACTCCCTCTTATGACAGAAACACTTGCTCAACATTGTTCATTGTTGATCTATTCATAAAATTCAGAAATTTGAAACAGTCAAGAGGTCCATCAAAGATGAGTGAGTAATGTGGTACAATTTCCCAATGGAATATTACTCAGCCAATAAAAATAGGAAACCATGTAATAATCTAGTAAATGGAATATATATATAAATGTGTGTGTGTGTGTGTGTGTGTGTGTGTGTGTGTGTGTGTGTGTGTGTGTTGTCCTGATGGGTTTAATAAAAAGCTAAATAGCCAATAGTAGGAGGCATTCCAGGTGGTTCTCTTGTCCAGCCTCTTTGCTGTATATCTCTATCTTACTTGTCTAGCCTTATTTGGGGCTGAGGCTGGGGATCAGGCTGATTGGAGATAACAGCAACAGGCAGGATTTTCAGACACATGGGATTCTTGGAAGAAGAGGGGGTGCCAGGCAGATGGAGAGGAAGCAGCATGGGCAATACAGAGTAAAGGTAATGAGCCATGAAACGAAAAGTACATTGATTTAAAAAAAAAAAAAAAAAAAAAAAGGTTAATTTAAATTGGAAGAGCTAGTTAGTCAAAAGCCTAAGCTGTCAGCTGAGCAGTTACAATTACTAATAAGTGTCCATGTCATTACTGGGGAGTCGACAGTCCTGACAAAAAGGTCCGACTACCCTGAGTGAAGTAACTCAGTACATTTTTGAAGGGTTTTCTTGTTGTTTATTTATTTGTTTTGATTGGTTTTTAACAATTGTCTTATTAAGATACAATTACATTATTCCATTCCTTCCCCAATACCACCAGTGTTCTCTTTCCTGAACAGTTCATATGCCTGCCCACTTCTACTATTCTCAAATCATGGGCACTTTCCTTTATTATTGTTACATATATATGCATAAAATAAAAATACAACATGCTGGGTCTACTTAAATGTGCATGATTTCATGGCTGAACACCTGTTGGTATATGACTAATAGGGGAGCTCATTCTTGGAATAGATTAGTTCTCTTTCTCTCAGCATACTTTAACTACACATGAAATTTTGTTTAGAGGTTGTGCCAGTGTAAGTGGTGTACACCTTAGTTCCCAGACAAATGAAATTCTATTCAGAAAGTCCTTTTCTACACTTTTATCATTTAGGGTAATGTCTATATTTTTTTCTGCCTGTTTCAGCATTTCAATTTTCAAACTTAGCTTGATCAATTTGGAATTCATTGTTGTATAAAGCGTGTTCATGGCATCATTGTCAAATATTAGATGGCTATAATAGTAAGTACTTATATTTGGTCTACTGTTTTGTTCCATTGATCTACTGTTATATCATTGCCAGTATTATGTTGTTATTATACTATGAATCTATAATATATTGAGAGCTATGAAGATAATCCCTCCCTTATTTTCTTTCTATTTCTGTGATCAAAAAGTATGAGTTTTCATTGGGATTGCATTAATATTAATTAGCTTTTGGTAAAATGGCCATTTTCACAATATTATTTCTATAAACCCATGACCATAAGTTGAATTTCTATTTCCTATTGTCATTTTTATTTTTTCTTCAGATATTTACAGTTGTCATTGATGATGTATTTAAGGCTAGTGGCATGTATCACCTCTTCATAAGTTATACATTTAAATGTCATTTATTTCTTATATACTGTATTATTGAAAAGTACTTAAAATGTAAGATCAAACAAATAATATGTGGAGTGTATGCCCATGTTCTTTTCAGAAAAGAACAAGATGAGATGGATAGGAGGCAAACAGATCATAGGAAAAGAGGTTTTACTTTGCAAGTCTGGCAACCTTAGTTCAGTTCCAGAACACTTGTAAAGGTTTGGAAGGAGAGAATCAAATCTATAAAGTTATTTACTAACTTCCAAAAACATATCATGTTTATCATGTATACACATTACTACATCTACAAAATAATTTTTAATTAAATTTTAAAAGCCTAATGAGGTTTTGATAACTTGGCACACAATTATACCTGCCACCATCACATATAGTCACAGAAAAGACTGAAATACATCAACCAAGTGACCAATTGACCAATCCAGTAGCAATTTGACACAGCCTTGTCATGCACTAGGGAACTGTATTCATAGCATGGATTTTATTCCAGTTGTAAACTATACCACATGACCTCTTATAAACATAAAACGGTTTCATTAAATTTGATGATATAAATAAACTAACAGAACATAATAGCAAAAATCTTCCCCTTAGTGGTCAAATGAATAATTTTGAAATATGGGCTAATTATGTCAATTATGGGATGATTAATAAGAATGCCTCTGTTGATCTAGAAGAATGACCCCAACTAACAACCTAAGCAACAGTGGAGAGGCTACTTTTAATGCCCTTCCCCAATAATGAAATTGATGACTACCTTATATGCCATCCCAGAGCCTTCATCCAGTAGCTGATAGAAGCAGAAGGAGACACCCACACCTAAACACTGAGCAGAACTCCTAGAATCCAGTTGTAGAGAGGGAGAAGTGATGAGCCAAGGGGTCAAGACCAGGCTGGAGAAACCCACAGAAAGTGCTGACCTGATTAAAGGAGAGCTCTTGGACTTCATTCAGTCTGATAACTGGGAAACCAGCATAGGACTAACCCAGACCACCTGAATATGTTAGTTAGGAGGACTAGGCAGTCTATGGAGCCTATGGTAGTTGATCAGTATTTAGACACATGAGTGAGGGTCTAGGGCCTGCTTCAAATGATATGACAGACTTTGAAGACTCTCCATGTAAGTTATCACCCTCCTGAGGGAGCAGAAAGGACATGGGATAGGGTTTGGTGGGGTTACAGGGGAGGATAGGAGAGTGAGGGACATGTAAAACAAGCTTATTTCAAATTTAAATTAAAAAATTATCAAAAGAAAAGAATGCCTCTGTAATTTCATAGATAGTACATAGTAGAACTCAGTATCATCACAGAGAAATCCCTGAGAGAGATCTAAGGTAATTATTACCAGGATTCTCATTTAGTTCCACAGAACAGGTACATTTCCCCATGGGGTAAATTCAGGAGTGAATATAGGTCAGGGTGAGGAGAAGTAAACTCTGCAAGGAGTGGATATCTTCACACGTGCTCATCAGGTGGAAGAAAATATAATCCAAGAAAATTCATGAGTTTGATAAGATAATTCATCTCCCCAACATTCTTCTCTAACATATTCCTTGAAATGTTTCTAGGTATCTCTTCTACCAATGTCCATAATGTGTGGACTTGAGCAATATTTGTCTTCTTAATTTTGCACAACCAGTTAATGATTTTTCTCTAAGTTTCCCAATCTAACAGCAATATGGATAAACATCAGGGCACACACTACCAAAAGGCACACCCACAGAAGTGTACCAGTGTCTGCATCAAAAGATCATTCATTCTATAGTGGTCAATATGAGCAGTGCCCATATAACATTGCACAATAATTTTCTGTCTCTTAAAGTGTGGTATTGTTTAATCATAAAGTTCACTGTAGATAAAATAATTTTCAGCTCAGAAATAGGCGTGAATGTAATAGCAAATCAAACGAGACAAGCCAAAAGACTTGTTTATTTAAGAAATCAGATTAAAGCAATCTAGCAGCACACAAATTACAAATTACAATTAAGAATAATCATGTTCTACAACATAGTATATATTAAAGTGTTATTAAAGTATATATTAAACTCTAACCACAAATGCTTACAAAACTACAAAGGCATTATCACAACGTTTAGAACTTTGAAGCAAAATAAACAAGAAAAATCTTTAATTAGAGAAAAGAATATTTTTGTTTAAATGCTTCTAAAAGGATAAGTAGATGTGTTTCCTTTCTATGATTTTAAAATATTTATTTAAAAGCCAAAGTTAGAATTTTCTGTAAGAATTGCTACCAAGTTATAGACAAGAA
Organism: Phodopus roborovskii; assembly: GCF_943737965.1. Classification (NCBI taxonomy): domain Eukaryota; kingdom Metazoa; phylum Chordata; class Mammalia; order Rodentia; family Cricetidae; genus Phodopus; species Phodopus roborovskii. The sequence goes on along the minus strand of NW_026126417.1, from coordinate 4,113,575 downwards.
TTACAGATCAAGTAATAGAAAATTCTTTTGAATCTAGGCCTTCAGTGTATTGCAATCCTAAGTAAAAAGAACGTATGAAATATTTGTTAGGTTTCTAGAAAGCAGTCACCATGAACAAATGTTGCATAAAAAGAAAAAAAAATGCTTAGATCTTCCCAGAGCCTTTCTACTGATATTTAATGTAATTTCTATCAGATCCAAAGTATAAACCTCATTTCTATTATGAAGTGTTATCATTGCTTGTGACACATTCAGACATATTTTTACTAGACTTATGGGCATAAACACATTTTCAGGTGAAGCCACAGACATTTTGAGGCTTTCAAGTTGCCGACCTGTTTCCTCACTGCTCTCCTCTATAGGAATTTCCTGATAGAGCATGTATGTATCAGTTATACCTGATGCTTTTCTTCATGGGGAGTTGGACTTGGCTCATTAGCTTTCACTTGAGCAGGACTGCTTCTCAAAATTGGCAAAGGCTTGTCTTTACATTTAACTTTTCTTCAATGTGAAGGTCAGATTTGACTAATTAAGTCATTTTGCTTATTTATCTAACAGATCTTTCTTTTTCTGCAGGTCATTTATAAAGAAACCCTGAGTATAATGGATGGAAGGAATCAGTCCATGCTATCAGAATTTGTACTTCTGGGACTTTCCCATTCAGAAGATCTTCAGGTCTTACTCTTCATAATATTTATAATATTTTACCTGCTCATCATATCAGGAAATATTGTCACCATGGTCTTAATAGCCATTGATCACAATCTCCATTCCCCAATGTATTTCTTTTTGGCCAACCTGTCCTTTGTTGATATGTGGCTTTCCTCAGTAACCACTCCTAAGATGATTGCAGATGTTCTCAGAGAAAACAAGATCATTTCCTTTGCAGGCTGCATGTCCCAGGTCTTCTTTGCCCATTGCATTGGTGCAGGAGAGATGGTGCTGCTGGTGGTAATGGCTTACAACTGTTATGTGGCCATCTGCAAACCACTCCACTACTTCACCATTATGAACCTGAAAAGATGCACTGAGTTGTTGTTGACTTCCTGGAACATTGGCTTTGTGCACGCCATGAGTCAGCTTGTGGAAGTTTTGCAACTGCCTCTATGTGGTCCCATGGAAATTCATAGTTTTTTCTGTGACATACCACTGGTGATCAACCTAGCCTGCATGGATTCTCATGACACTTTAGTAAATGCGGACTGAGGAGTTGTGATTGTTACCTGCTTCATTCTGTTGCTCATATCCTACACATATATCCTTATCACTGTTCGCCGGAATTCTAATTCTTGTGCTTCTAAAGCTCTGTCCACATGCAGTGCCCACATCACAGTGGTGATGATCTTTTTTTTTTCCCCTGCATCTTCATCTATGTGTGGCCCTCAATGTCATCTGGTTGGACAAATTTCTTGCTGTATTTTACTCTATTGTTACACCTCTCCTGAATCCAGCTATTTATACACTGAGAAATAAAGAAATGAGAAATTCTATGAAGAGATTAAAAAGCTATTTCATTAAAAACAAGGTAAATATATAATGCCTACAAAAAAATTAAATTTTACATTTCACTAAATGAGGAAAGCCTTAAATTTTGTTACAATTATTTGTATGTACATTAGTTATAGTCTTTTAATATTTAACAGGTTCAATAAATTTGGGAAAGTGAACATTTTATTATTTAGAAGATTCTAAATTATTTCTAAAAATTCTTACAAACTGACCATTGGTTCTAAAATATCTTCAGCAACATGAAGAATAACCTAAATGTATTTGTCAAGCTCCTGAATATTTTTTATAAAATTTACTTAAATATTGCTCTAACATCAAAATAATAATAATAATCTACCTTTACCTTAACACAACCCATAAGCCTTTTACTCACCCTTTGTAGCATAGCAACATTATATTTTTACCTTATTCTAGCTTTCTCCAAGATAATAAAAGGGAAATGAAACATTGGGAAAAAACAAAAGTTATAAACTGTACACTGAACAGCACTGAAATTATTTAGTATTGATTTTATTACCTTAATTAAAATGAAATACTAATCCAAACAAACCTAATACTAATTTTCTCAATTATCTGAGTTTCCAGAAATAAAATTTGTCCTTCAAATGTATTATTTCAATAAAATTGTGACTATCATCTTTCTGACCTTGCTTGCTAATTCTTTATATTTAAATATTTGATATAGTTAATAATAGTAAACCATTTTGCAAAATTAAAATCCTGCATTATTTTATTGCAATATTTATGTTTACTTGTGAATAAAAATTTAAATACAACCTTTGACATATCAAATATCAAAAATTATAACTTACATGATATAATATATAGTACATCTCTTTTTTTCAAGAGATGGATTGAAATTCAGTGATTGCAATGATAACAGAAATAAGGCAAAAATTATATATGTTGCTTTTATTCTTTAGATGTTGAAAAATACAATGAAATGATAAAATATGTTTATGATTGTTAGCTGACAGGTCTGTCTGTCATATTAGGAGCATTATGGCCACAAAGACATTTATTAATATCTCAAATGTTTTAGTTGTTTAAGAAGACTTTGAAATATGTATTAAATTCTCTGAGGTAATAGACGAGCTTTTCCATACTTGAGAGATACAGAAAACAATTTTATTCCCACAGTATTCATTTGCTAAATGTCATTGCACAACAAATGAAGATAATAATGATTTTCTAAGAAGAGTAACTTATGCTAAATGAATAACCTGAATAGCCCCCTTAAGTTTAGATTATTTTAATTTTGTGCAAGACTTTATTCACATTCTATTTTTACAATATAGTGTGAATTGTGAACAATTCTGAACTGTATTTGTATTCTGAACTGTAATTGTAGCACACGTTAGCACATAGATAACACTAAATAACTGTCAGGTGTGTATTACTGCCTCAGTTATACTGATTATATCTATTGTTACTGATAAAAATAAGAGCTTAACCTTTTATATTCATTGTAAACTTTAGATAGTTTTGTTCTCTAGCATGCTGAATTCTTCCTCAGATAGGAGTATTTTCTATTAAATTTTCTTTTTAAAAATAACTCTTTGAGAATTCCACATGTATGTGCAATGAAATATGATCATTTATACAGCCATTTCCTGCCTCCAACTATTCACAGAGGGCCAGTAAGCATGATCCTCTGCCAAAATTCAAGTCATCTTTTTTATGATAATTTTTTATTTAAATTTGAAACAAACTTGTTTTACATGTCAAGAGGAGTTCCAGCACCCTCCTGCATCTCCTGTTCTCCCCACCAACCCCCATGCCACCCCCTTTCTGCTCCCCAGAGACCAGACTTCCATGGGGAGTCATCAAAGTCTATCACATCATTTAGAGCTAGGCCAGGGCCCTCCCCCATGTGTCTAGGCTGAGGGAGTATCCCTCTATGTGGAATGAGCTCCCAAAGTCCATTTGTATACTAGGGATAAATGCAGATCCACTATCAGAGGTGTTGTTCTTTTGCTGCAGCTATTGCCTATGAAACACAAACACGAGACTCAGTGCCCATGTAGAGTTTATTGAGAGAGGGGAGAAAAAGGGGGGTAGCTGGTGGGCAATTGAAAGCAGGGGAGAGGAGAGAGAGAGACAAGAGAGAGAGAAAGAGCAAGAGAGAGAGAGAGAGAGAGAAAGTGCAAGAGAGAAAAGGCAAGAGAGAGGCACACTTGGCACACTTGCTGTAAAAGGGAAACTTGCACATGAGTAACTGAGTCCCTTGGCAGCCAGGTAAAGCTTGAGCAGCCAGGTAAGTCATGAAGTAGAGGAGACATGTACATGAGCATCCTGCCCATAATCAAGGGTCTTGTAAGCAGGCTGCTTGTTCCCAACATTCCCACCTCTTATTGTTATTTAAAAAGTGGGGGATGGGCATGGCAGGTTAGGGAATAGGCCACTGAGTTCTCAAGACTGCTTCCTGCTGACTTGGGGCAGTGATCCTCTTTGGGGGAATGAGAAAGCTGGGGGAGGGAGATACTGCCACATCCTCCTGGTAGCTGGTTGTTTCATGGCAGTCCTGACAGTATGGAACTCTGCGTCTTTTTGAGACCTGGCAAGCTGTTAGCAGAACAGAGGACAAGGTTAAGTTTAAAAAACAAAGTTTTTTTTCTAGGTCCTGGTACTTAGAGGGGAGAATTGTAAGATGAGGGACAGGTTCCCAAGGTGAGGGAAGGGAGTTCTGGGACCAGGGAAAGGTTGAATATTTATTTGGAGTGAATCTGACCTGTTTGGATGGGTCCAATTCAATCCCTTGAACTTACAAGAATTCTTTGAGTTTGCGAAAACATAAATAAAGACACATTAGCAGAATACTCATGTTAGAAATGATTTGGCTTAAAGAATTAACACATACAACTGGCAGATTTTTAGCACAATGAAAAGCACCTTAATTGTGAGCTTATAGTTACAGTTATGATCATATAGTGGCATAGTATGGTGTTTAGTACGCTGTCAGAATTGATTAGTAGCTCATTAAAACTTTATGATTAATGTTAAGACTATAAATAGTAGCAACCTTAAAATACTCATTTGTGAAATCTGTTTTGTAATAGTTGGAGCCTTGGCTGCTGCTTTAAGCTGACAAAGCTACCAATCGTCAAAAGCATCAGAGTTCTTGAGAAGGATAAAATTTTACCTGAATGATTAGAGAGTAACAGAGATTCATTAGCTGGCAGCATGGACAGCCACCCTCAGGTCCTCCAGTTGTTGAGGTTAGAGGCTTTAAGGACATCTTCCTTCTGCTGATGGCATGAGACCTGTGGATTAGGAGCTTTTGGAAGACTTACCTACCATTGGCCCAAACAACGTGAAGGAAGTCGATTCCACTACTCTGGGACAGGCTGCAGCTGTGGCAGGCAGGAGAGTTTTAGCATGGCAGGAAGAGAACAGAACCAAGTTTAGGGAAAGAGATTGCTTAGCACAGAGGTAGAAAAAACTCCTTCCTTCTACCTGTTCCCTGGCAGTAATTTGAAAGATCCCATAAGATATCGGGATCTAGAGAGACATTATGCAGCCAATTTGAATTATTTTATAGGGGATATCTAGGCCACTTTTCAGTACAAAGGTAAATAAGTCTGGGTGCCTTAACAAGTGGCATTAAGTGAAAGGGTTTTAAATTTTCTAATAGGCATCCCAGTGGAGTAGAGGGGCTATTTCCTTGGTAGATTTATTTCCCATGGGTGAAGTAAGAAGTGACCAATCAGTCTTGGAACTTGTCAGCTCAAGAGTGTGACCACAGATAACAGAGAATGGCAGAGCATTATTTGAAGCTCATCAGCCTGAAAACATTGCCAGGGCCAACAGAGGCTGGAGGACTCAGCAGTCTGAGAGCAAAGAGGCTTGAAGCCAGAATCAGATATACCCCCAGGGCAGTATGTCATCCACCTGTGAAGAATGTACCCGACCCTAAGGAAATGGGTTAAAATTTTAAAAAGGGTACCTTACTTAATTGAAGCCGGTGTGCGATGGTATTTCCAGTGAACAGGTGGATGGAAGTGAACTGCTGGTCTCAGAATCAGGGTCCCTGAGTGTCTCTGGCTGGCTGCCTGCCAGCAGAAGGACACCGAGTCCTTGAGGAGAGCCTGACCAGGTTTTGGCACCAATGTTGTTCTTTTGATACAACTATTGCCTAAGAAACCACAAACATGAGACTCAGTACCCACGTGGAATTTATTGAGAGAGGAGAGAGAAAAAGGGTAGCTGGTGGCCAGCCGAAAGCAGGGGAGAGAGAGGAGAGAGGGAGAAAGAGAGAAAAGGCAAGAGAGAGGCACACTTGGCACACTTGCTGTAAAAGGGAAACTTGCACATGAGTAACTGAGTCCCTTGGCAGCCACATAAAGCTTGAGCAGCCATGTAAGTCATGAGGTAGAGGAGACATGGACATGAGCATCCAGCCCATCATCAAGAGGTGGGGTCAGCAACTGCTGGTTCCCAACAAGAGGCCTCATAGACTGCCTTGTCCTCCTAACTAACACCCACATTTAGGGGATCTGGGTCAGTCCTATGCTGGTTTCCCAGATATCAGACCAGAGTCCATAAGCTCTTCCTTGATCAGGTCAGCAGTTTCTATGGGTTCCTACAGCCTGGTCTTGACCCCTTTGCTCATCACTTCCCTGTCTCTGCAACTGGATTCCAGGAGTTCTGTTCAGTGTTTTGTAAGGAGAAAGTTTTTCCACCAGCCCACCTGGTCTTGTCCCGCCGCTGCGCCAGCCACAATTAACACACTGAGACTCTGTATTTGATATAATGCTGTTGGCCAGGCACTAGTTTCTTATCGGCTAGCTCTGTCTTAAGTATTAGCCCATTTCTGTTAATCTATGTATTTCCACGTGGTCTTATCTCACCGGGGAATGAGCCTGCATTGTGCTCTCTCCAGACTCTCCATCTAGACTCCTCCTTACTACTTCCTCAAATCCTCCTTGTCCCCTAGCCCTGCCTATCTTCCTTTCCTATTGGCCAACAGTGCTTTATTCATTAACCAGTATGAGAAACATATTTACAGAATGACATCTCCCATCATCTCCTCTTTTTTGTCTAAAATAAAAAGAAGGGTTTTAACCTTAACAGCAAAATATATAACACAAAACTTATCAAATAAGAATCACAGTTAACAATATTTAGTCCATTAACATTTAGCAAGATTTAAGAAAATATTCCATCATCTATCCTATCTTTGTGTGTCTAAAGTCTATGTAACTTATCTTTAATCCTAACTAAGGAAAACTATAACCATAACTATTTGTCTTTAACTCACTCAAAGACCACAGAAGGATAATATATAAAGTCTAGAAATGACAGAGACATCTTTCCCAGAGTTTCAAATAGAACTACAGTTAAGCATTTTCTGCCACACAGTGACTAGCTACATATGTCACAGCCAGTTCTGTTGAGAAATTTGGTTGCTAAAAATTTTCTTCCTACAGGATCCCATGGAGCAATCATCATCTCATTTCAGCAAGAAGTAACCTTAAGATAACAACGCCCCCTTTCCCTACCCTTGGAATTTGGTGATAATATTCATCTTCTTTGGGTTGGTTTTAATTATTTAGGGTCAGGTGTGGAAGGTGATGCTTAGACTCAGGTTTATCTTTTGGACAGAAATAGGGTATGGTTGGGAAAGGTATGGTTTAGATAGGATATAGGCAGATTAGCCTATTTTCTTGTGAATTATTTAGTAAGACTGAGATAATAGTATTACACAGCTTACATTGTTATATATTCTTATTTGTGGTAAGCTATGTAAAATTAAGTTTATATTCCCTTTCTGGGAGAATGGTATATTATATTTTGTCATATTGTATGAAACCTTTCCACTTATGAGGTTTTATGCACAATATTCTTACCATATTCTAAGTTGTATAATTTTCTTGTATTCGAGACATTTTGTATATTGATACAATTTGGGATATTACCTTTATAGTTCTACATCTTGTCTAGACATTTCTACACTACCTCTATTTTAGGGATTTATATGTATGTATATGTACATAGTTATATTGTTAAGGTATTTGTCCCTGCTTTACTCAGGGAAGTTTCATTCAGTTTTTTAGCTAAGTTCCTGAGTATTACAGATTATCTTCGCTCATGTTTCCTTAACTATGAGATTAGTCAGACATAGATGCTTAATCAATCACTTCATAGACAGGCAGAACATGGCATTTAAATGTTTTAATATTAGTACTCCATTGACATGAGACACTGTTGCTCCTGACAGCACCATGCACTTTCCCGAAAATATGTATGTTGGACACTGTTATTACTCCTCTGGAGTCCATACTCGCTTCAGCTAATGGCCTCTTGGGCAAAGAACTGCCCCCACCTTGACCACTGATTTGAACATGCAGTCCTATGTGCTTGCAGGAGACAAATATAGAAGACTGCTGGACCTTGCCAAGTCAAGGTAAGACAGCCTTTCTATCTCCCTGCTGTTGTGGTGGTCTGTCAAGTTCTCTTGGCCTTAGCCAAAACTGGGTGTACCAACATTGCTGTGAGACCTTGGGTGACTGTTCAGGCAGCTTACTGTTTCTGTCCTCTCTGCACCTTTTGGAGGTTGCCCATCCATACTTCCTGTCTACCCTAGTATCATTATTTTCCTTCTCAGGTCTTGATGAGGTTGAAGATTAAACCATCACAACTATTATTCTCTTTTCCTAGTTACATATATTAGGTACTAGACTTAAGTTTTCCAGCTTAGGACAACTCTATTGTAAACTCCATTATGCCTTCACCCTAGGACTAGATATGTAGGTCGTTTTGTTCTCAATTTTCCTTTTCTTAGAGCACACTTGTTATTCACTGTTTTATATATAGTTTTGTATCAAGCTTAAATCTTTTCTTTAGACTAAAAGGGGAATTGTAGTGGGATATTCACTTTGTCTCCTTCTGTGGCACTGACCATGCCCATAGGGGGTGGATCCAGGGACGGAAGTGACCTGTGGAAGGAGTTCTGAGGAGGAGCTGGGGAATGCTCTCTTGCTGGTGGGACACAGAGAGGAGAGCATCTGGTGGAACTTGCTGGTGTTCATCTTCTAGGCTGTAAGTTATTTCTCCCTAAATAAACATCTATTCGGCCTATTTGTTTATCCTGATCCTTATTAAACCAAATAGTATTTAGCTGTTGGTATCTGCTTCTGCTTTCATCAGCTACTGGATGAAGGCTTTAGGAGAGCATATAAGGCAGTCATCAGTCTCATTATTGGGTAAGGATATTTAAGTAGTCTCTTCACTATTACTTAGATTGTTAGTTGGAGTCATTCTTGTAGATCTCTAAACATTTCCCTAGTGCCAGATTTCTCTTAAACCTGTAATGACACCCTCTATTATGGTATCTCTTTTCTTGCTCTCCTCTATACTTTCCCTGACTCAATCTTCCTGCTCCCTCATGCCCACCTCTCCCATTCTCAAGTCATCTTCTTAAACATAATTAGTGGACCCATTAAGTAGAGAAGAGTGCAGCCACTCTATGTGACACACACAGAATTCCAGTGGGCAAACATCCGAAGAATAATTACCTCCCCCCCCCCCAAGCAGCTAACAATCGCTAACAGCTTCTCAGTAGTGTTGAGATCACAAGAGCTCCTCCCCCACCCATGATCTTTTTCAGGTCTTATGCAGGTAACCACAGCTCCTGTGCATTTATTGAATACAGTAACCTCGTGCAGAAGATAGCATTCCACAATAGATCTCTCCGTCCTCCAGCTCTAGCATTTTTTCCACCTCCTCTCCCAAAAAGATCCCTTAGCCTTGAATAAAGATGTTCCATTTAGGGATGAGAATTCAAGTCACACTCTCAGCATGTTTCTATTGACACTGCACACTGTAAAATATAAGTGTCTCTGACAAAATTTGCAAGTAGCACAAATCTATTGTTGTAAGAATAAAGAATTATAACAGTAGTAGGTTCCACCACCCTAATTTCTATGACCTTCTAGACTTTTGACTAGGTTTAAAGTACCAGACATACATTCCATATGATACAGCAAGTCTTAAATCCTGTAAGAAAAGTGTTGGTTAGCCCATAATAACCAAGCCACTGTTGCCCAAGTGGGTACATCTTGCTTGGTAAGTCAGTACTGTATCATGTAAACTCCAGTGCTATGTCAGACCCACAATGTCTTTTCTCTCCCAATAATCTGAATAAATAACTTCCTGCACTATGAAAGCTACCCAGCAGGGAGGAAGTTTCCAATGAACCTATGAAACAAACTATCTTTTTTAATGTAGTAGGGATATTTATGATAAATTCAGTTCATCCAGGAAATAATGGCTCCTATACTTCACTCCTATTCATGATACCAACATTTGAAAAACTAAAATTGAATCATCATTTTATTTTTTGTCATTGGAATACATGGATAAATCTTTCTAAAGTATCCATCATGGAAATAGCATTGGTCTGTGCTAGGTCATCTGCATATATGGTGCAATTGTTTAGCTTGGGGTTTTAGTGTAACTCCTAACAGTGGGAGCATAGACTGTCTCTGACTCTTTCACCTTTTCTTAGAACCCCTTTCCTCTTACTGAGTTGCCTCATTCAGCCTTGATATGAGTGTTTGTGCTTAGTCTTATTACATCTTCTTATTCTGTGGTTGCATTTCCCTAGAGGATCCACTGAAGAGAAGAGTTCAGTGATGGAATGTTGGGTGCAGAGTACTTGTTCTTCTTGTGGCACATAGAGATCTTCCCATAAACTTCCCATCATATGCTGTGCTATGTGATAGGGAGAGGGTTTTAAAAAGAAAGCAAAACCTCACATTCTCCTCTCAGAATGATCATGAAGAAGCAAAGTAAAGCTACTAGAGTTTTAAATGATCTATGTCTAGACATTTGTAACCCTTAAATTGCTTAGTAGCATGCCACACTTAACATGAAATACAGTGACAGCAATGGTTCTATGAGAGAATCATATACTTATGAATCATAGTGATAACTTAATGGCAAGATTAAAAAACAAGATAAACACCACATTCATAGAATGAGAGAAATCATAAACAATTGAGTTGAAGTTAATGAAAAGAACAAATTCGAGATACAATAAAATGAAGAGTGCTTAATTAAAGGATGAAAAGTTTTGGTAAAAGTCTCAGTGGGGGAAAAAACAGAAAAAAATATTATAAGGGATAAATTAATAAAATTAGAAAAATAAAGGGGACATTACAATACAACTACTGAAATCCAAAGGATTGCTAGATGTTTAAAAAACATCATTCTAACTTCAATAAGTTAGAAAAGTTTAAGTAGATAAATCTATATAATATGATACTACTAAATTTGTATGAGGAAGCATTTTTTAAAAAAATACTCAAACTATGGAATATAATATTGAGGCAGTAACAAAATTTAAGATAATGAGGACAACCCAGGACCAGATGGATCTAACCCTGAGATCTTCAAAGCTTTTCAAAAACAAGTAACATCAATGTTCTCCAACAGAATTATGTGGAAAAAAAGGTGAGAAAATTTGGAAGCCTTATTCTAAAAATTCAAATTTAACCTGAGTGTAAATTCATATAAGTTCATAACAGTTACAGCAACAAATGTTACAAGCAAATTTGCAAATTTCCTTGATGAACTACACACAAAATCCTCAATATGATACTTGCAAATAAGATTCAACAATACTTTTAAAAGAACATGTACCATAATCAAGTTTCATTCATTACAGAACTGTGAAATTGGTTCACAACATATAATTTCAACATGTGCAACACAGTACATAAATAGAGGGTTAATCTTTGCAGGCTTCTCAATGTTATCAGAGGACCCATTGGTAAAATTCAACACCCCTTTATGACACAAACTCTCAGGAAAACATGAATACAGAGATTATTTCCATATAATACAGGTTGTAGATGGTAGACTTACAGAAAACAATATACTAAATTTAGGAAAACAAAAAAGATATGAGGCCAGGTAGTTTCCTGTCAATATTTTTATTCAATATAGTGTTAAAAACTCTAAAGAAATTGAATAAATAAATATAATGCGAAATAAAAGAAATTAAAGGCTGAAGAGATGGCTCAAAGGTTAAAAGCAGTGGATGTTCTTCGAGGGACCTGGGTACACTTCCTAGCACTTACACAGTGACTTACAACCATCGCTAACTCCAAATCTAGGGTATACAGTGGCATCTTCTCACCTCTGTGCATACTAAACACATGTATCCCCTTGATCTCTTTTTGTTGTCTTATTGCTCTAGCTAGTACTTCAAGTACAATATTGAAGAGATATGGAGAGATATGAGTATCATTGTCTTGCTCCTGATTTTAGAGGAATCTCCTTAAGCTTCTCTCCACTCAGTTTGATGTCGGCTGTTGGTTTGCTGTACCTGTATTTTATTATGTTTAGTTATGTTCCTGTTATCCCTGATCTCTCCAAGACCTTTATCATGAAGTGGTGTTGGATTTTGTCAGAGGCTTTTTCAGCATCTAGTGAGATTATCATGTGGGTTTTCTTTTTCAGTTTGTTTATATGTTGAGTTACATTGATGGATTTTCATGTGTTGAACCATCCCTGCATCCCCACTTGGTCATGGTGTATGATTTCTCTGATGTGTTCTTGGATTTTATTTGCCAGTATTTTGTTGAGTATTTTTCATCAATGTTTATGAGGGACTTGGTCTGTAGTTCTCCTTCTTAGTTGTGTCTTTGTGTGGCTTGGGGACCAAGGTATTTTAGCTTCATAAAAGTTTTGGCAATGAACCTTCTGCTTCTATTGTGTGGAACACTTTGAGGAGTATTGGTATTAGCTGTTCTTTGAATTTCTGGTAGAATTCTGCACTGAAACCATCTGGGCCTAGGTGTTTTTTTTTTTTTTTTTTTTTTTTTTTTTTGGTTGGGAGACTTTTGGTGACTGCTTCAATTTCATTAAGGGTTATAGGACTGTTTAAATTACTTATCTGTTTTTTATTTAATTTTGGTAAGTGATATTTATCCAGAAAATTGTCCATTTCCTTTAAATTTTCAAATTGTGTGGATTAGAGATTTTCAAGGCATGACCTGAAGATTCTCTGGATTTATTCAGTGTCTATTGTTAGGCCCCCCTTTTCATTTCTGATTTTGTTAATCTGCATGTTCTCTCTCTGTCTTTAGCATAGTTTGGATAAATGTTTGTCTATCTTGTTGATTTTTTTGAAGAACCAACTCGTTGTTACATTGATTCTTTGTATTGTTTTCCTAGTTTCTACTTTATTGATTTTTGCCCTCAAATTGATTATTTCCTGGCGTCTATATCACTGGGGTGGATTTGCTTCTTTTTTTCTAGACCTTTCAGTTGTGCTGTTAATTATCTAGTGTGACTCTTCCCCTATTTCTTCATGTGGTATTTTGATTATTATGTGGTGAGGGAACTTTTCTTTTGTGATCCACTCTATTTGGTGTTCTGTAAGCTTCTTGTATTTTCTTTTCTTTCCTTTTTTTTTTCTTTCTTTCTTTCAACACTCTTTTTTTATTATTTTATATAACCAAGTCCATTTAAATGAAAACAAACATTTATACACAATATTTGATAATTTGGGCATCATTCTTTCCAAACTACTTCCTGCTGGTAAGGGGCGGTGTCATGGGGGGATTCTAAGAAGATGTAGAAATCTTGGCTATAGTCTGTAAGGCTGCTTTTCCCAGCTGTTTTGAATGTAGGATCACCAGGTACTCTGTTTCAGGTGGTCTGGCTTGTATTTTTACTGGCATTTTCTTAGGTTGAGAATGTTTTCTTCTATGATTTTGTTGAATATATTTTCTGCACCTTTGAGTGGTTTCTTCGCCTTTTTATATACCTTTCATTCTTAGGTTTTACCTTTTCACAGTGTCCCATATTTCCTGGATATTTTGTGTCAGGGATTTGTTGGACTTAAGATTTTCTTTGGTCAATGAAGCTATTTTTCCTAGTGTATCTTCAATGCCTGATATTCTCTCTTCTGTCTCATATATTCTGTTGGTTATGCTTGCATCTGTAGGTGCTGATTGTTTGCCTAGTTATTCTATTTCCAGCATTCCCTCAGACTGTGTTTTTGTTTGCTTGTTTTATTTTATTTATTTATTTGTCTCTATTTCAGTTTTCAAGCCTTGCACTGTTTGAATTGTTTCTTCCAAGTTTTTTTTTTTTTTTTTTTTTTTTTCATTTCTTAAGTGATTTCCTCATTACCTCTTTGAGGGACTCTATCATAGTCATAAAGTTATTTTAGGGTCGTTCTCTTCTGCTTCATCTGTGTTGGGATGTTCAAGTCTTCCTGGTGTGGAGTTCTTAGACTCTGATGGCATCATATTGATCTTTCTGTGTTTGACTGTGTTCTTATACTGTTATCTACCCATCCCTTCTTCCAGGGTGTATCGGTGGGGCAAGGCTCTCTTCTATTGGGTGTAAGAAGGTCTAATACTCTAATGACTCTCCTTTTCCAGATTCCAGTGGGCAGTGGTAGGACTCCTCCCATGGGTGAAGGAAGTACCAGGACTCTGGCAGACTCTGGATAGGCTTGTCTGCCTGGACTGGCTCCCCTGCAAGCAGTCCCCAGTCCTCAGGGGGTCTGAGTAGGGCCCTGGAAGGTAGGCCAGAAACAGGCCAAGCTTACATTCTACTGTGGTTGAAGGAGGGACCAAGTCACTGGCTGATTCAGGATGAGCTGGTCTGTCAAGGTGGGCTCCTCTGCAAGTAGTCCCCAGTTCTCTGGAGGCTCTGAGGCTTCGAGCAGGGCACTGGAAGGCAGATTTTTTTTTTAACTTTTTGCTGTTATTTTGTTTTGAGAATAGAATAGATTTTGTTTCTAGTACAATATATTCTGATACAATTTTCCACCCTCTACTCCTTTCTTTGTCTCCTTAGAAAACAAACAGCATCAAATAAGTAATAAGAAAATAAGATATAATATAATAATGTAAAATGAACACAAACCAATTGATATATTACAAAAATAAACAGAAGGAAAAGAATCCAAGTAAAGATGCAAGAAATAGTCATAGACACTGAGATACTTATTCAAACCTTCAGGAATTCCATTAAAAAAAAAACAGAAGTAATAATGTGTAAAAATCTGTGGGATAACAAACATGTAAAGTAAGACAAAATAAAAAATTTTCAAAGCTCAACTAAGAGCCTCCAGAGGTGCATTTCAATTTTCTTTATGTTGGCCCTGGAAACAGAGACTGCCTTTAAGAGTAGCTTGTACCCCCTGAGAGACGTGGTTGAAAAAAAAACTAAATTTTCATTTACAAGTGATTGTCAACTGGACATCGCTTTTGGGTTAGGGGCATATATCTACTTCTGCTTTCAGCTATAAGACACACAAATAATGCAAATCTGTGCTGCCTTAGTCTCTAAATTTCTATGTGTGTTGATCCTGCCCTTGTTTACTTCCTTACCACTATCCCATCAGGTTCTTATACTCTTCCTACTTCCTCTTCCACAGGGTTCCCTGAGCCTTGAGAGAAGGGTTCTTTACTTCAGGAGAGAAAAACTACATAAAGTTGGGTGGTTAGGGAGGTGCAAGACAGACTGGAAGGAGTTGGAAAACAGGAAAGAATGTAGTCAAATGTTATTGCTTGCAATTCTCAAAAATAAATAAAAACATTGAAAAGAAGCAAAATTGACTGACATTGACTCAGCAGGAGTCTAAGGAATGGTATAGAGCTTTAGAAAATCATTAATTTCTAAATGTGACATGACATTTATGAAAAGGGAGAGGCTTTGTGCAAAGTTACACCATGTAACCTTGCTTTATGAAATACTAAAGCAATTGTGAAAGGATCCTTAAGAAGAGTAAGTGATCAATCTCATTATCAGGGAAAGACCTTTATGGTAGCCTTTCCACTGTTGCTGAAATTGTTAGTTGGGGTCAGTCTTGTAGGTCTCTGGACATTTCTCTAGAGCCATTTTGCTCTTCAAACCTATAATGGCTCCTTTTATTATGGTATCTCTCTCTCTCTATCTCTATCTCTATCTCTCACTCACTCTCTTTCTTTGTCTATTCTGCCCCTGACTCAGTCTTCCTAGCATTTAGGCTGTCTTTTTCCTACTTATTGTGAACAGGGGATCTACAAAATAAATGACAACAAATGCTGATGAGTATGTGGTGAAAAAGGAATTTTCATTCATTATTAGTGATATTGCAAACTGGATCCACCAATCTGGAAATCAGTGGAGAATTCTTTAAAAGCTAAAATTAAATATATGATCAAGCGTTACCATTTCTTGGCATATCATCAAAGGATTCAACAACCCATTCGAAATATGCTTGCTCAGCCATCTTCTTTCCTCCCTCCTTCCTCTAGGTTAAGGAAGTATCTCTTAATGGGGAATGTGCTCCCAAAGTCCTTTTGTGCACCAGGGATACATCCTGGTTCCACTGTCCGAGGTCCTTTAGAATGCCCAGGCCTTCTAACTGAGACCCATGTTCAGGGGGTCTGAGTTGGTCCAATGGTGGTTTCCCAGCTATCAGTCTGGGGGTCCATGAGCTCCCACTTGTTCAGATCAGCTGTATCTGTGGGTTTCTGTAGCCTGGTCTTATCCTGCCTCTCTGCATCTGGATTGCAGTTTGGCTCAGCATTTAGCAGTGGGTGTCTGCTTATGTTTCCATCAGCTACTAGATGTGTGCTGGGGTTAAAGGCATGTGATCTCAAGTGCTGAGATCACCTTTTGTGTGAGCTGTTTATCTCTTAGATTTGGATCAATTTCACGTAGCACAGTGTGGCCTTGAACTAACAGAGCCATCTACTTCTGTCTCCTAAATCCTGGGATTAAAGGTGTGTATCACCACCACCTGACTTTGTGGCATATGGCTATCTTTACTTTCTGAACACTCAGGCAATTATTAAGTCACAAATAATATACCCCATGAGAAACCTCAGTCACAAAGATATAAATCTCTTAAAGGGTCGACCCCAAGTTCCTGAGGAACATGGGCTTTGCCATGAAGCACAAGAAAGGCCTAAAGAAAATGCAGGTAAATAATGCAAAAGCAATGAGTGTACATGCAGAGACCATCAAGGCCCTTCTAAAGCCTGAGATGGTTAAGCTCAAGATGCCAAAGTGCCCCATCCACAAATTTAGCAATCTTGCTTTCATTGCTCATCCCAAGCTTGGAAAGCTGATTAGAAGATATGTGACCAAGGATAGTAGGCTCTCCCAACCAAAGCCCACGGTCCAAGCCAAGGCAGAGGCCTCAGCTGTATCTCAGACCCAGGCTTCAGCTCCATTTCAGACTCCCAAAGAGGCCTAAGCCCCTGTGAAGGCCCCATAGAAAAGGTATCTGTCTGCTACTGTGATAACAGATGGACTGGTGTGACAAACCTACACACGGTTTGTGCATGATCAGGACCCTATGCTGTTTTACAAATAAGCTTGAGGCTAGATCTCTTAAGTAAAAAAAAAAAAAAAAAAAAAAAACACTTCTCAGTGTCTCTCTGTTTTTCAGAGTTCTTTGTGTATCTAGACTTTAGTCCTCTGTCAGATGTATAACTACCAAAGATTCTTTTCCATTCTCTGGACATGTCTCTAAGTTAATTATTTCTTAATCTGAGTAGAAGATCTTTGGTTTTTATGCAGTCTTACTTGACAATTTTAGGCCTTGTTTCCTGGGCAAGTTGAATCCTATACAGAAAGTTTATTCCTATATGTTTATCATATCCTGTACTGACTTTTTTTTCCTTCTACCAAGGTACAGTATTTCAGTTTTCATATTTAGATTTTATCAATTTAGAATTCTTTGTTGTGCAAAGTGATATATAAAGATCTAATTTCACTCATCTGCATAGAGGTGTCTAGCTTTTCTAGGACAATTTGTTACAGATGATGTTTTTCTCCAATGTGTATTTTTACATCATTGTCAATATTAGATGACTATAGTGGCAAGTAATTATAGTTAGTCTTTTTATTGTTTCATTGGTCTACTGTTTGTTTCTGTGGAAATACCAAGATATTTTGACTAAAATTAATTTATAATATATCTTGAAATCTGTAATTGTAATTTCTCCAGTATTTTTGTTGTGTTTTTTATGTTAGTTAGTTTGTTTGTTTGTTTGCTTGCTTGCTTGTTTTCCCAAAATGGCATGGGCTTTTTGGGACTTTTGTGGTTCCAAATGAATTTTAGAATAGTTTTTCCTTGTATTTCTGTGATTAATGACATGGGAATTTTTATTGGGATTGCATTGTATCTTAAATAGAATTTGGTAAAGGTCATTTCAACAATATTAACTCTAACCAACCAATGAGCTTGGGATGTCATTCCACTTTCTAGTGTCATTTCCAATCTCTTTCTTCAGAGATTTAAAAGTTATATGTAATGATTTTGTCATGGTTGATGACATTTATCAACTTTTCCTAAATTATACATTTAAATGTCACTTGTTCCCTAACTTATTGTATTGGTATTTTAAATGTAAGATCAAAATAAAAATTTGAACTGTACATTTATGTCCTTTTTTATTTAAACAGGAGAGTGGGCAGATGGCTCATAGGATAAGAAGGCTTTCTGTGCAGTTCTGGAAATTAGAGTTCAGTTCCAGAACACTTGGTAAAGTGGAAGAAAACAAAATCAACTCCACAAAGTTGTTCCCTACACACACACACACACACACACACACACACACACACACACACACACACACACCATGACTCACATGTACACATATATGGACAAATAATTTAAAATTAAAAACCTAATGGTGTTTCAATAATTGAACACCCAATTCATACCTGCCACCATCACATGGAGTTACAGATAAGACTAAAATATGCCACAAAATGACCAAACTTGCTTGCCAATTTGACACAGTCTCACCATACATTAAGGAACTACATTCATAACAGGGCTTTCATTTTGTTCATATCTCATACTGTTTAACACATAGTCTTTCATAACCATAAAAAATTTATTCACTTTGATAATATAGACATAGTAAATATCATGATAACTGAAAGCTTATCATATTACATTATTAATTGAGTAACTGAGAAATGGACTAATATCAACTCTGAGGTGATTATTAGAAATGTCTCTCTACTTACACTCATTTGTAGCACTTGAAATAATTCTCAACAGAGAAATCCCTAAGATGTGTCCAAGATAATTATAGCCAGAGTTCTCATTTTCTGAGGACATGGAACAAGTCAATTCACCCATGGGACAACTCTAAGCAGGGAATATAGGTCAGGCTGAGAAGAAGTACTTCCAAGAGACCATCTCTGTGTGACAGATGACTACACAAGCACACATCAGATGGAAGAAAATATGATGTTGGAGAAACACATGAGTTTGGTGAGTTCAGTAAATCATCTCATCTCTCTGACATTCTTCTCTAAGATCATTCTCTAAGAAACATTTCTATGTATCTCTTTTATCAATTCCAATTATATGTGGACTTGAGCAATGTGTCTTTATCTTCTGTCTTTTTTATCAGTAAATCATTGGGTTTTCTCTACCTTTCTTAATCCAACAGCAATTTATGGGAATAAACATCAGGGCACACATGGCCAGAAGGCACACCCTCAGTATGTTAGTGTCCGCATCAGAATATCATCATTTCTTAACTAATGATAAGTATAAGCAGCTACCAGCTAACATTTCATAGTAATTATCTGTATTTTAACCAAATAGAGTATTGTTTAATCATGGAGTGCATTGTATATAAAATAATTTTTAGCCTAGAAATAGTAAATATAATAACATGTCAAGGGAGTTTGCTGTTCATCTCAAAATTCAGATTAAAGCAATTTATCAGCAAACAAGACATTATGATCATCTACAGAACCACCCTAAGTCATGAGGACCTATTATGTGGTATCAACTAAAGTAAATAATTTTGACTATATTCACAAATGTTCATAAGAGTACAACATATTGTCACTATTACAGACTTTAGAACTTTGATAAAAAAAATCTACATGGAAAAATATTTAGAAAAAAAGAAAAAATACTTAGTTAATGGTGATATAGTTTGGAGTTCTTTTGTTGATTTTTTTCATCTAAAAGCCAAAATTAGCATTTTTGTGAGAATTGCCACCAATTTAAAGATAAGAATTACAGATCAAGTGACAGAAGATTCTAACAAATCTAGGCCCTCTAAAATACTTATAGCACACATGAGCAAGGGAAGAAATAACTCTTGTTCATCTAAGAAAGCAGAAAAGGAAGCATGAAATGGGTATTAGATCTCTGGAAAGTAGTCAGCATGACAAATACATCATTTGCACCTGCATATCCTATAGTTACTGAATAGATGTATATCAACTTGGAGTAAATGTAAGCATGTGTATTTTAAAGAAAGGAGACTTCATGTATTCTCTGTGTGTGTCTCTCTCTGTATCTCTTTCTCTCTGTCTCTGTCACTGTCTCTCTCTCACACATACACACAAACACACTCTTCTTAAACATAGTGTTCAGTTGAAAAATCCTTGCCTAAAACCCTAAAACAGTACAGAAACATTGTTTTAAGATATACCTGAAAGAATAGAGAAAGAACCATTCCTATGAATCATTTCACTCCAGATACTATAGAAAACCTTGTTTTCTTTTACAAATTCACAACATAGCTTTAAATTAATTTTTTAATTTTGTAAGTAGAGAAATGTAAACAAATACGTTTAGGGCAAATCCATTTACAATATCAACTGCTAATGAGAAATCAATCAGATATGACTTATTTAAAAAAATCTATGTTTTGTCTAACAATTGTGTTAAATATTGGTGAATGTTAATAGATTAACCATTCTTGCACAACTCTGAAAAATAACAATATAAAACTTAATTTTATTAGCCAACTACTTCCTAACAATGTATATGGTCATCTTGCAGGAAATCTATATCTTAAATATATGAAATATTAAATTTCTACCATCCATGTAAATTATTCTAGAAGACATGGAACTGATTTTTGAAAATCTGTGCTGGAAATTTTCAGGATGACAAGAAACTTATTTAGAGGTAGGATTCAAATTATCAAAATTTTCATGGAACTTGGACCTATATGATGTAATATCAGCATTATTTCCTTAGTCTAGTAATGTCTAGAAGGTGCATATATTTGGAGTATTCAATACTCATCAATTAACATGCTTCTGTTGCAAATGAATGTGTTACCTGATGTTTTATTTATTTTCATCCTAACTCCACCCTTCTAAACTCTTATTTAAAAAACTGGATGACTATAACTCTGATGATAATGTGAAACCTCCTCTATTGCCTCACCACAGTGATTTCAAAAAATAAAACCTAAAAAATTGAAAATCACCAAGAAAATTACTGAAGATGGGAGAAACTGGGCAATGATTTCCCAGCAACCAGCTTGAGTGTTTTCCATTACAGATCACTATAAGCATTCCACCTGTGCTTTGAGGTGAATAACTACTGTTCACTGGAAGTTCACCTCCACATCCATCCAAGGTTGACAATAAAAGGCACCCTTTGCTTACATGTTTATGTAACTTATTTTCTTCTTTAAAACAATACAAATGATCAGTAGGTGAGTGACAAAATGAGAAAGTATATGAGTTAGATGAAACATTGCCCATGTCAGGAAACTAAGAATTCTCAAGACTAGTTGATAAAATCCAAGGTCAGTTTTTTTGACTGCTAAGACTGAACTAAATCTAACTTTCAGAGTTCAGGTTTGAATATGAGTTGCCTTGTTCTTTGGTTATCACTATTACATGTATTTTCAATAATAGCTTGCTGATCAGTTTAGCTAAATAAATTCTATGGTAAAATTTTATTAACAAAATATTGTGTTTCTTATTTTCATATAAGAGTCTCAAATTGTATTTCTGTTTCTTGTTTTTGTGTTTTCTTTTGTATTTTATTTTAAAACAGTCTTTTCTCATTTTATATACCAATCCCAGTTCCCACTCCCTCCCTCCTGCTCCACAACCCCGCCCCTCACCCTCAGTGAGGGTAAGTCTTCTCATGGGAAATCAATGGAGTCTGGCACATCTCTTTGAGGAAGGCCCCTATGTCAAGGCTGAGCAAGGTATCCCTTCAAAGAGAATGGGCTTCATAAAGCCAGTTCAAGCACTAGGGATAAATCCTGGTCCCACTGCCAGTGGCCCCACAGACTTCACAAGCCACACAACTGTCACCCACATTCAGAGGACCTAGTTTGGTCCTTTGCAGGCTCCCCTGCTGTCATCAGTCAACAATCAGTTGACTCCTGTCAACTCCCACTACTGTCAGCTCCCACTAACTCAAATCAATTGTTGCTGTGGGTATCCCCAAAATGGCCTTCTTATATGGTTTTCTGTATGGCTTACTTCAAACGACATTTTTAACTCAGTTATGTCATAGAAATGACTACTGGTTATCAATTGATTCATTACACATGCTGCAAAAATATGTTAAGATCTCATCAAAACTTTGTACTGAAATTTAAAGTAATTCCTATCAGGTCCAAAGTATAAACTTCATTTCTATTATGTAATGGATATGCTTGCTGGTGACACATTCAGACCAATTTTTACTAGACTGGTGAACATAAACCACCTTCCAGGTAAAACCACATAGATTGTTAGGTTTTCACATTGCTTTCCTGCTTCCTCACTGCTCTCTGTAGAGAAATTTCCTGATAGAGCATGTGGATAACACTCACACCTGATGCTTCTCTTCATGACGAGTTGGACTTGGCGCATTCTCTTACACTTGGGTAGTGATATTTCTCAAAGCTGGCAAAGACTTGTGTTTACATTAGGCTTTTCTATTTCAAGTGTAGAGGTTAGCACTCAAGGTGAAGGTCAGATGTGACTAGTTAAGTCATATTCCACACCCCTCTAATTTAGCTTTCTTCATCTGCAGGTTGTTTCTAAAGACAGCCTAAGTAAAATGGATGAAGTCAATCAGACTGTGGTGTCAGAATTTGTGCTACTGGGACTTACCCGCTCACAGAATCTTCAGCTCTTACTTTTCATGATGTTTTTGATTCTTTATGTGCTCGCTGTATCTGGAAATAGTATTGTCATGTTCTTAATCACCACTGACCGAAATCTCCATTCTCCCATGTACTTCTTCTTGGCCAACCTGTCTTTTGTTGATATGTGGCTTTCCTCAGTCACCACTCCTAAGATGATTACAGACTTTCTCAGGGAACCAAAGATCATTTCATTTGAAGGATGCATGTGTCAGGTCTTCTTTGACCACTGTGTCGGTGCAGTAGAGATGATGATGCTGGTGGTAATGGCTTATGACCGCTATGTGGCCATCTGCAAACCACTCCACTACTTCACCATTATGAACCTGAAAAGATGCACTGGGCTGGTATTAGCTTCCTGGACCATTTCCTTTGTGCATGCCATGAGTCAGCTTTTGGCAGTTGTTAAGCTACCTCTCTGTGGCCACTTGGAAATTGATAGTTTCTTCTGTGACATACCACTGATAATCAAGTTATCCTGCACAGATTCCCATTACTTGGATATTTACATGAATGCTAACTGTGGGGCTGTGGTTGTAACCTGCTTCATTCTGTTGCTTATTTCCTACACATATATCCTTATCACTGTTCGCCAGAGCTCTAAAGCTGGTGCATCTAAGGCTCTGTCCACATGCAGTGCCCACATCACAGTGGTGATGATCTTTTTTGTTCCCTGCATCTTCATCTATGTGTGGCCCCTCAATATCATCTGGTTGGACAAATTTCTTGCTGTATTTTATACTCTTATTGCACCTCTCCTGAATCCAGCCATTTACACACTGAGAAATAAAGAGATGAAAAATGCTATAAAGAAATTAAAAGGCTATTTCATGAATCACAAGGAAAGTACATAATGCCAAAAAAATTATTTTGCAATTATTTCAAATCAACAATTTGCTGAAAATAGTACAGATTGATAATTTGGGTATTTAGTTTGTATTTACAATTAGTTAAGATATTCTGACATGTCATAAGTTTAATATAATTTGGAGATTGAATATTTTAAATCATATTGAACATTGTAAATGATCTATGATTTTTTAAATATAACTCTTCCTTATGAGAAAATTATTCAAGTGATTTTTTTAACCTGTCGATCCCAGTTCCTTCTGCCTCCTTCCCTCCCTCCATCCCTCTCTTCCTCTTTCCCTCTCGCTTACCCTCTCTGCCCTTCAAATGCACCCTGACCACCCTTCCCTCCCATCCCCCGACCCCAATTCCACATGTAGTGCAATGCCATGCAGCTGGGGTCATGTAAATCTATCAAGTCATTTTGTAGTAGGGACTAGGACTTCTCTCCTGTCTCTAGGTCCCTCTAGGACACATCCATGGGGGATGTGTCCACAAGGCCCTTTTGTGCACCATGAATACATCCTGGTTCCACTTTATTTTACCTGAGACCCATATTCAGGGATGCCTGAGTCAGTCCTATGCTGGCTTCCCAGTTATCAGTCTGGGGGCCCATTAGCTCCCCCTTGTTCAGGTCAGCTGTCTCTGTATGTTTCTGCAACCTGGTCTTGCCCTCTCCCTCTGCATCTGGATTCTAGTTCGACTCAGTGTTTAGTTATGGATGTTTGCTTCTGTTTCCAACAGTTACTAGATGAGGGCTCCATGATGGTGGATAAGTTAGTTGTTGATCTCACTATCTGGGAAGGGCATTTGTGGTCTCCTTTCCACGGTTGCCCAAATTGTTAGTTGGTGGCAGTCTCTAGACCTTTCTTTAGGTCCAGTTTTCTCTTCAAACCAATAATGGCTTCCTCTTTTATGTTAATTCTCTCTCTCTCTCTCTCTCTCTTCTGTCTTCTATTCCTACCATGACTCAATCTTCCTAGTTGCACGTGCTTTCCTCTCCTCCCCTTTTCTTTCTCCTACTTCTCTCTCCATTCTCACCCCCCCCCACTTCCCATGTGCTCTGGGAGACTTGTACCTTCCCCCTTCTGTGAGTGACTTTATATGAATCTCTTAGAATACACCTTGTATCCTAGTTCCTCTGGTGGTGTGAATTATAGGTTGGTGATCCTTTGCTCTAGGTCTAAAATCATATATGAGTGAGTACATACTATGTTCCTCTTTTTGTGACTGAGTTATCTCATTCAGAATGATTTCTTCAAGTGTCATCCACTTGCCTGAGAATTTCAAGATTCCAATATTTTTTTCTGCAGAGTAGTATTCCGTTCTGTAGATGTACCACATCTTCTTTATCCAATTTTCAATTGAGGGGCATCTAGGCTGCTTCCAGGTTCTTGCTATTACAAATAATGCTGCTGTGAACATAGTTGAGCAGATGTCTTTGGTGCATGTATGTGGATCATTTGGGTATATGCCTAAGAGGGGGATTGCCGGGTCCTGTGGTAAACTAATTCTCATTATCCTGAGGAACCGCCATACTGATCTCCAAAATGGCTGTATGAGTTTGCACTCCCACCAGCAGTGGAGGAGTGTTCCCCTTTCTCAACATCCTCTCCAGCATAAGTTGTCATTGGTGTTTCTAATTTTAGCCATTCTGGCAAGAGTAAGATGGTATCTCAAAGTTGTTTTGATTTGCATTTCCCTGATAGCTAAGGATGTTGAACACTTTCTTAAGTGTCTTCCAGCATTTTTGATTTCCTCTATTGAGAATTCCTTCTTCAGTTCTGTACCCCATTTTTTTTTAAATAGGGCTATATGGTATTTTGTTGACTAGTTTCTTGAGTTCTTTGTATATTTTGGAGGTCAGCCCTTTGTCATCAAGTGATTCTTATATCTTCAGTAATAGTAAAAAATAACACATGTATTTCTGAGGCTTATAAATAGCATTTTTGGTAAAATTCACTTAAGTATTGCTCTAACAATATCAAACTCTTATGCACTCCTTTGGAAAAAGGTGGCATTATTGTTTTTACCTTATTGCAAAACAGTAAATGGGGAAAAGAAAATTTGCTAAAGAATAAAACAAAAGTTATTAGCTATACACATGTAACAATGGATTTTATTTAGCTTAGTTTTTATTACCTTAATGACAATGAAATAATTGTATAAATAAACCTAATGCTGTTTTTCTCAATTATCTGAGTTTCAAGAATAAAAGTTTATCCTCTAAATTATTGTTTATTATTTCAATAAATCCTGAACTATATTCTTTCTGAGACAGTTGCCACAACCTGCCTTGATAATTCTTCATATTGAAATATTTGGTATAGTTATATTTAACCATACATACATACATACATACATACATACATACATATATATCAACAATTGAGGAAGCAGGTCAATTGTTTCATTCAATGCTAACATTTATTTGTGAATAAAATTTAAATACGATCCTTGACATCTCAAATATTCCTAACATTTTCATTTGCATGATAATAAGCTTCATAATAATGTATAATAATGTTTTTCAAGATGTGTTAAAATACAGTGATAAGAACAATATAGAAATAATGCCAAAATAATATGTACATATCTAAATATATATATATATATATATATATATATATATATATAAAACTTTTATTCTCTTAATATAGGAAAAAATACAACAAATGGTAGAATGAATAAAATATGTTTATGGTTTTTAACTGTCTGTTCAAGCTTATGATGTAAGATGTGTTATTACCATAAAATGAATTTATTATTATCTTGAATATTTTAATACTTGAAAAAACTTAGAAATGTATATTAAATTCTTTTGGTAACAGAGACTTGAATTTTTCTATAGTTGAAGAAGGCAGAAAATAATTTTCTCAATGGCATTCATTTGTTAAATATCATTAAACAATGTACTGAAAGCAGTTTTACAGTTTAACTCAGAAGATTAGCTCATGTTAAATGAAATGCCAGAGCACCCCTATTAAGGTTCAGATTGTCTTTATTAATTTATGTGTCATGATTCATATTCTATTTTGTAATATGGTGTGATTTGTGAACAATTCTGCTATGCATTCTGAACTGTAGATATAAGTACATTTGGTATATAGGTAACACTAAGTAATAGTCAGATGCATATTTGCCTCGATTTTACTTATTTGTTACTGTTAAGTATAAGAATTTAAAAATTTATATTTACTGTACATTTTTAGATACTTTTTCTCCATCTGGAATGCTGAAAACATACTCACAATATGACTATATTCTGTATTCCTTATGTGGAACAGACATTAAATCCAAAGAGTTGTTTAGCTCATGATAGCCAAGTCATTCTTATACCAGTGGACTCATCTTGCTTGGCAAATCACTATTGTATCATTTAAAGTCTAGTGCTGAGTCAGACCCACAATGCCCTTTCTTACAGGGTAGCCTAAATAACTTCTAGGGAAAGCTAGCTAGAAGGATTAAAGTTTCCAATAACCCTAGGGAAAAAACCTATATTTTTATTCTTTTTATTTATTCTTCTCTCATACGATATATCCTAAATGTAGGCTCCCATCCCTTCACTCCTCCAAGCTCCCCTCTTTTCTCCCCCAGGTCCACTGGCCCTTTGTTTCCCTCCTGAAAATAGGCCTTCCAGAGATATCAACTAAACACAGCCTAACAAGATGCAATGAAACTAAGCATAATCCTTCATATCAAGCCTGAATGAGGCAACCAAGGAGGATTGAAAGGGTCCTGTAAGCAGGCAAAAGAGTCAGAGACACCATCACTCCTACTTTTAGTTCCACAAAATCCTGAGCATGTATTCAGAGAACCTAGGCTCAATGATGGCCCTTCAGTCCCTGTGAGCCACTATGAGCCCTGCTTAGTTGATTCTGTGGGCCATCTTCCTGATGTCCTTGATACCACTTGCTTCTAAAACCATCCCTCATTTTCTCCTCGTCTACTATGTGATTTCCTGAGCTCTGCCCAATGTTTGGCTATGGGTCTCTGCATCTGCCACCATCATCTGCTGGAGAAACTATGATGACACTCAAGCTAGGCACCTATTCGTAAATACAGCAATCTATCACTCTGAATCATTTCATTGACCTTCTTTTCTTTTTCTTTTTTGCTTTGTTTGTTTGTTTGCTTCTTGTCAGTCATGCTTGGTTCTACCCCAGGTCTTTGGGCTATCCAGCTTCCAGTTCCTAGCCATCCACTATTCAGGCAGCATCTTGGTTTGGGTCTCAAGTTAGATCAGCCATTGGTTGGCAACTCACAAAAGCTCTGAGCCACAATTGCCCCATCATATCTTGCAAGCCAGGCAAGTTGCAGGTCAAAGGTTTTGTGGCTGGGTTTGTGTCCTAGTCCCACCACTGGGAGACCCATCTGGTTACAGGAGATGGCTGGTTCAGATTCTATTACTAGAAATCCTTACTAGGTTTGTCCTCATAAGTTCTTGGAAATTTCCACTGCAATAGGTTTCCACATACCACCCTAAACTCCAAACTATTCCAGTCACCTCTCCCCATACTCTCTTCCTCTGTCCCTCCCTCCCCCACATGATTCTTCCTGTTCTCATTCCCAGCCATGCCTAGTCAACCCACAAAACCTTCCCAGGGAGACCCATGCATCCCCCTAGAACTGTCCTTGTTACTTAGCTGTTCTGGGCCTGTGAATTGAAGTTTGATTATTCTTTATTTAACAGCTAATATCCCCTTATAAAAGTGAGTACATATCATATTTTGTTTTCTAGATCTAAGTTTTCTCACTCAGGATAATTGTTTTCTAGTTCCACTTATTTACCTACAAATTTCATGATGTAATTATTTTTCTTATTTTACATATTGATCCTAGTTTCTTCTCCCTCCTTCCCTCCATAATTCCCTCCCATGCCCCCAACCACCGTCCCATCCCATCACCCCCCCCCCAGTCCACAGGGAGGGTGATGCCTTCCAGGAGGGATCAACAAAACCTGTCAAGTCATTTGGAGTAGGGACTAGGCCCTTCCTCCTGCCTCTATGCTAAGGGAGTATCCCTCCATGGGGGATGTGCCCCCAAGTCATTTCCTGCACCAGGGATATATCCCGGTCCCACTGTCCGAGGTCCCTTAGACTGCCCAGGCCTTCTAACTGAGACCCATGTTCAGGGGGTCTGAGTCTGTCCAATGCTGGTTTCCCATCTATCAGTCTGGGGAATCCATGAGCTCCCCCTTGTTCAGATAAGTTGTCTCTGTGGGTTTCTATAGCCTGGTCTTGTCCTCCCTCTCTGCATCTGGATTGCAGTTCAGCTCAGTGTTTGGCTGTGGGTGTCTGCTTCTGTTTCCATCAGCTACTAGAAGAGTGATCTATGATAGAGGTTAAATTAATTAGTCATCAACCTCATTATCAGGGAAGGGCATTTAAGGTAGCCTTTCCACTGTTGCTCAAATTGCTAGTTGGGGGGTCAGTCTTGTAGGTCTCTGGACATTTCTCTAGAATCAATTTCTCTTAAAACTTATAATGGCTCCCTCTTTTATGGTACCTCTCTCTCATCTATTCCTCCCCTGACTCAATCTTCCTAGCCCCACATGCTTTCCTCATGATGTAATTTTTTGATATGCCATTGTGTAAATACACGTACACATTTTCTTTACTCATTCTTCAGTTGAAGGACATCTAGGTTGTTTCCAGTTTCTGGTTCTTATGAATAAAAGCCACTGTCAACATAGTTGAGCAAGTGTCCTTTTGGTGGGATGCAGCACCTTTTGTGTATACACTCAAGAGTTGTATAGCTGGGTCTTGATGGAGATGAATTCCCAGTTTTCTGAGGAACCACATCGATTTCCAAAGTGACTGTATGAGTTTGCACCCCTACCTTCAGTGGAGGAGTGTTCTTTTGCTCCACACCATTGCCAACATATGTTGTTGTGTTACTGATCTTAGCCATCCAGACAAGTATAAGATAGAATCTCAAAGTAGTTTTGATTTTCATTTTCCTGAAGGCTAAGGATGATGAACATTTGTTTCCCAGCCTCCTGAGATTCCTCTATCGAGAATTCTCTGTTTATATCTCAACCCCAATGTTTAATTGGATTGTTTGGTTTGTCAATGTCTAGTTTATTGAGTTCTTTATATATTTTTTAATCAGTTCTCTATTGGGTATTGAGTAGGAAAAAACCTATCTTGCTTCAAGAAAGTAAAAAAAGACAAAAATCTGTATTTGTGAACCTTGTGACTGAAATTTTGAAAAATGTGAAAGAGACCCATCCCCTGAAGAACTGGGGGTTAGCAAATAGTTGCTTTTCACTAGAGGATCAAACAAAGAGTGAGTTCAGTAATGGAATGTTGGACTGACAGTATTTTCCTTTATTAGAACACTTAAAGATTTTCCCAGATAGGATCCTATCATATATTGGACGATGTGATAGGAGGCGGTTCTGAGAAGAGACCAAAACAACATTTTCTCCTATCAGAGTGATCATGTAGAAATAAAGAAAAGCTACTAAGGAAGCCCTTGGTTCTGATGGTTCACCATCTAGGCATTTTTTAAACTTTAAATTTCCCAATAGCATGCCATACTTAATAGCATAACATGCAGCAATGGTTCTCTGAATAAAGATTATGCTTATACATGCCTATGTATATATTGTAGTGATAACCTAACAGCACATGTAGAAAAACAAGGACAGAAAAACACAAAATTGACAGAATTTGTAAATATTTGAGTTGAAATTAATGAAAGGAACCATACAAAGCATCTACAAAATGCATTCTAAGTACCTATACACATAAAATAGAGTAGATTAAAAATCTTTAAAAAGTTAAATTATCTCAGTTTGCAAATAATTTGATCTAATACTTAAACACTTTGGATGAAATTTGAATTATCCTAGTCACCACTGAAATTAGTATAACAGAATATAAATAAAATTACTATATAATATAGTCTTAGAAGTTCTTATTCTACACCAAAGGGACAAACAGGCAGCATATAATAGATGCTCATCTTATTGTGAAAATATTTTAGAACCAGTTTAGTGCTGTATTGGATGGATGGATGGATGGATGGATGGATGGATGGATGGATGGATGGATAAGCTGATACACAGCTGCCTTTACATACAAAATTATAGCATACTATATAACCTCAGATAATAAAATAATGTCATATACAAGTGAATTTGATGCTTTTTTAAGTGGGAAAGCACATAAAATTGGAAAAGAAATGTGGTGTGGTAACAGCAAAGGAAATGGAGAGGAGGGGAAAGGGAGTGTGTTACATTACAAATGTGTGAGAAATTCTCAAAATATATTTTTTATTTATACAGTGAATTGAAATGATGCAATACAGCGACTTTTAAAACTGCAGCAATTTCTCCAAATGTTAAAGGAACATGGGTAAACCCAGTAAACTTATTCCTAGGCAAACCCCCAAAAGAATTGGGAAAAAAAGTACACAAAATCTTGGGAACATTTGTTCTCAGCAGAATTCAGCACAATGGGAAAACATGTAAGTTACTCAAATGTACATCAGCAAATGAATGAATAAAACAAAAGGTTAAACAAAGAGTATTTCCCAAATAAGGACCATTCTCTGATCAAAGGTATACAAGAATCTACACCCCCACACCTCCAACACACCAGAAAAAAAAAAAAAACTAAAGTTTCATTAGCACAGGGAAATATCTCAGTAGCACATAAAAAAATGTATAAGGCCAAAATAAGGGAAATCTGTGCCACACACCATCACTTACTAGGCTATGGAAGAACATGGACAGAACACAGAACCTTGAGCATTCTTTTGGCTTGTAGCAACAGATTTTAGCATGCACTGATATGGAGAGCTCGACAGAGGAAAGAATGTAAGAAGTCAGAGATTCTCAGCATTCCCTACCCCAGTCTTCTCAGGGAAGATCTGTCAACAACCATGAGAAATTCAGCAGGATAGCTACTATTCAACAGGTGGTGGAGTCACTTCATCTCTTCTCTAAGAATAGCTTTGGATTATTCCCACTGCTTGTGTGTGTTTACCTCATAAAAATATTCCATCTACTGGGCACGCACATCTGTGGGAAGTCAGGATGATGACTCTATTTGGCTGTATAATCTTGATATATAGACTATATACTGGGTGATTTGAATTCTCAAAAAGGCCCTTGGAAAAGAAATTCTTTCTCACTTGCGTACTGGAAGCACCAGCCTCGGCATCTCATAAAAAGTCATAGCTTTTTCCCTTTGATATAGAGCTGAGAAGTCCCTTTTTCTCAGCTAACATTGGGCAAAAATGCTACTATAGATCAAATGCCACCATGTTCCTTCCACAGCGTATATCAGTTGCCATAGTTACCACAATTCTGTGTTCCCAGCTACTGCCAAAGCCAGAGCAAACGCCAAGAAATAGAAAGCACAGAGCTATAATAATGTCTCTTCCCTTTCTCCCCCTACATCTATCAATTGCAAACTTTAGCTTAACTAACCAACAACTGTAGTTTTACCTACTAGCACTCCTTATCCTGTCTTCGAATTCATAGCCCCTTACTCCAGCAACCCTTGCCATCGGACATTTTACAAATCAAATCCCCTCTGAGACCTGCTTTGTCAGATCTTACCTGCTTTTCTTGACCCCGGGATATGCATGTGACTGTCAGAGACTGCCAGAATTTTGAGGAATAAAGAGCATGAGAAGAATGATACCTGTATGAACTGATCTCTTGGCCCTCAGATCCTATTAGTCAGCCCTATCTGCTTGCTGTCTAGCCTAAACCTTGAGAGAATGAGATTCTCCATAAATATCTGTACAGAGCAAGGAGTTTTATTATATAACACAGTGCAGTATCCTGATGGGACCCAAGAGGAGAACACAAACATAAGCCAGGCAAAATTCCAGGACAGGGGAAGAAAAATGGACACAAAGTCCTACCTCCAGCCAAGAGGCTATTTTGCAGCTGAAACCTACTGAAAAAAAAAATGGAAAATCCGTTTGCCTCAATGGAATGACACTGGGTACATCCTCCCTCTTCTAAGAAGGACTGACTATGAAGATAATACATTCTATTTAATTTTATTGACCACTTATGTTTATGTATTTTTAACCTTTAATAATATTTCTTTGAAAATTGCATACTAGTACCTCAGTGGGGGATGTGGGGAACAAGAATAGTTAGAAGGCTGCAGGGAACAGTGGAGATAGTGTTAAAAGAGACAGATATGAAAATCTCCAAAAATGTTTACTATTCAAAATGAAATGGAACTCACGCTAATGCTGTTAATGATACCAAAAACCTGAGATTAGATGGGTAGTGGGCCTAGAGAAAACCTGATACTATTATTCTACATAAAAATAAAATGACTCATAATAACATAATCTATAGCATAAATCAGTGCATCACTCAACACTTATCACAGAGGATTTTTCTTGCAGGGAATGGTAATTAATGCAGAAGCCCACACCTGGGCAATGTGGAGAGAGAAAGAGATTTTGAAGCACTCGGCCATAATTGAGATGACTTTATCACACCCCTCCTTCCAGTGCTCGAGTATTTATGCTGAAGAGGAGGTGGAAATATTGTAAGAGCCAGAGGTGGTGGATGACTTCAAGAAAATGGTGTTTTCCAGACACAAGAGATACACATACAAAGTCACAGAAACTGTAAAAGCATCCACAAGTCCTAAGCCAGGCAGAATCCAAGCACAGAGAAGGCAAAATAAGCACAAAGTTCAACCCCTGTCCAAGAAGCTATTTTGTGGTTAAACCCTCTGGGAAATAGAAAATCATTTTCTTCAATAGAGTGACACTATGTATCGACCACACCTCAAGACATGCATTATTCTCAGGAGTAGTTGCAAGTACCAAAAGGACTCTGTTTCTTTTGTACTTTTTTGGGTTTTGTTATTTTAGTTTTGTTTAAAATTGATTTTATTTTGCAGTCTGATTATGTTTTCCCCTCCCTCTACTTCTTCAAGTTCCTCTCTCCTGTCTGTCCTTATAAAACACAGGCATCTAAGGGTCAAGAAATAGATACAGATACAAAGACCCACTTATTGACACATCCCATAAAACCACAAAACTGGAAGAAGCATATAAACAAAATCTGTAAGGTAAAGAATGAATAAAATAAAATGAAGTAAAAGTAAAAATAAAAATATTATTTCAGAAGCCATGATACGACGTTATGAGATAGGGATGCCTTTGAGTTTGCTTTCTATTGGCCATCTACTGATCAGCATGGGTTCTGCCCTTAACAGTAGTTTGTTTCCCCTTCTAACCCAAAAGCCAACACTTCTGGGGAAACAGGTAAGTTGACTTCAGAACTTCACCTTTTCTCCTGCACCCCTATTCCTAACCCACCACCACCACCACCTTATGGTCTCCACCCAGCCCTGTAGTTGAACACCTGAAGCATTCCACCTGTCCTTCTGATCCCAACCCCAGGAATCGCAAATAGCTTCTCCAACCTTCCTTCTCCCATACCATCCCATTATCCCAGACATTCCCTGCAAACACACCAGCAGGCTAGGAAAATCAATCTAATTCCCAAGTGCCATCACCAACTTTGTAGCAGACCTTTTGGGGTAACCTCTCTTCACTGTCTACCCCACTCCAAGGAGACTAAATAAGCACAACTTGCTTGAACACTCTGTTCTCCAACCTACTGTGAAATCTTTAGATTTTAAATGTCTATTCCTATTTCAGCTCCCAATACCAATAAACACATTTTTCCTGGAATCCCAAGTAGCCACATGACTAAGTCCAAAGAAAATCTCCTACCAAGCAACTCACAGCCATTATACTCACCTAAAATCCAGAGGAAACATAAATAAAAGAACAAAACACCCATTCAACAAAGACAAATCAAGAAATCAGCACCTAGACCTGTAATCATCACAACCACAGATGCCTAAATACCAGCATAAAAGCAAAATAACAGTCAGGGCGTGATGTCCAGCAACTATACCACAGCAGATTCTGAATATTCCAACATAGCTGAAGCACAAGAGAAAGACTATAAAAAATAACCAGTTTAAGATGATAGAGGTCCTTAAGGAAGAAATGAATAAATACCTTAAAGCAACACTAGGAAAAAGAAACAGGGGGAGAAAACAAATAGAATTGTTTGAGACCTGAAAATAGAAACAGAGGCAATAAAGAAAACCAAAACTGAGGAAATGCTGGAAAAGAAAATTTAAGAATTTAGACAAGAACTACAGAGGCAAGCTTTACCTACAGAATACAAGAGAAGGAAGAAAGAACATCTGCAGTTAAAGACAAGCTAGAAATGTATACATCAGTTAAAGAAAAATGTTAAATTTAAAATGTTCCTGACACATAAAACATCCAGAGAGTCTGGGACACTATAATTATAGAATGAGAAGAACACCAACTCAAAGGCCCTGAAAGTATTTTCAACAAATAAATAAATCTCAACAGTTACAAGAAATATGAAATAACTCCCTGAATTCTATAAGACCACTATTGATTAAAGCTGGATATCATCAACAACAGAAACACCAGAAACCTTACAAACTCTTGGAAACTGATCAGGATGTAGACTTCTCCAGCACCATGTCTACTGCACGGCACGAAGCTCCCTGCCATAAGAATACGGCTCTAAATCTCTGAAGCTGTAAGCAATTTTTAATTAAATGTTTTCTTTTACAAGAGTCGGTCATGGTATCTGTTCACAGCAGTAGAACACTGAATAAAACAAGAACGGGCTGATCATGAAGTAGCTTTATTTTTTAACACTTAAGAATTCTCCATTGATTTCTAAAGGTGATAAACCAGTTTTCAACCTCACCAACAATGAATGATGTTTCCATTTTCCCCACAACAACATCAGCATTTGTTATTTACTTTGTTGATCTTGGCCATTGGAAGGATATTTGCTATGGAAAGATGAAATGTCAAAGCTGTTTTTATTTGAAGTCCTCTGATCTGAGGATGGCAATCATTTTAAAACATTTCTTAGATACTTTTACTTCTTTTGAGGACTCTGCTTATATTCCTAGTCCATATTTTAATGGATTATTTGATGTCTTTTTTGTTTGTTTTGATCTTTTTTCCCTACTTTTCCCTCCACTTGCATAGTTATATTTATATTCAACAGTGTGTGAACTAATTTCTTTTTTCTTCTCTTATATAATACATCCCAATCACAGTTTTCCCTCCCTCCACTTCTACCAGTCCCACGTCCACCACCACGCCCACCACCCATATCCACTGGCCTTCCTTTTCCCTTCAGAAAAGCACAAACTTCCCAGGAATATGGCACAAATTACAATAAGACTAGCCACTCAAGTCTGAATGACGCAACCCAGTAGGAGGACAAGAGTCCTAAGAGCAGATAAAATAGTCAGAGGCACCCCATTCCCACTGTTAGGGATCCCAAAAGAACACCAAGATACACAACCATACCATATATGTAAAGAACCTAGAGCAGATCCATATAGGCTAGGTGATTGCTGCTTCAGTCTCTGGGAACCCATAACCCTGCCTACTTGATTCTGTAGGACTTGATCTCCTGGTATCCTCAAACCCTCTAGTTTCTACAATCATTTCTCTCCCTCTTCTCCCTGATTTGCTGAGCTCTCTCTAATGTCTGGCTGTGGGTCTGTATCTGATCCAATCAGTTGCTGGTGACAACTGAGCCAGGCACTGTATTATGGGTATATCAGAATATCATTGGGAATCATTATATTGACTTTTTTTTTTTTTGCTCAGTGGTATTTCATTCTATTCTAGGTCTCTGGGCTATTCAGCAACTGGTTCCAGGCTATCCAGGCAATGTAAAGTATGGGCTTCCTAATGTGTCATGGGCCTCATTTTAGACCCATCATTGACTGACCACCTGCATAATTTATGTACCACCTTTATCCCAGCACATCTTTCAGACATGACAATTGTAGTTAGACAGTTTTGTGGTTGGGTTTATGTGCCAGTCCCACCACTGAAAGACTTGTCTGGATGCAGAAGATGGTGTGATCAGTTTCCACTGCACTAGATTTCCATATTGCCCCATAAAGCCTAAAAATTCCAGTCACCTCCTCAACATTCTGTCTTCCTGCATCCTTCCGCTGCCACCACCTGATACCTCCTGTTCTTATCCCCACCTTTCCCCAGTCCACCCACAAAATCTATTCCATTTCTCCTTCCCAGGCAGATCCATGAGTTCTCCCTTTCAGCCCTCCTTGTAACTTAGCCTCTCTGGGCCTGTAGATTGTAGGATGATTATCATTTATAATGTAGCACACCCAGTATTTGTCTATCTTGGTCTGGGTTATCCCACTAATGATGATTTTCTAACTACATTTGCCTGCAGATTTCATGATGCCTTTTTTTAATTCTATTGTATAAATACACCACATTTCTTTAGACATCCTCTGGTTGAGAGTCATCTAGCTTATTTTCAGTTTCTGGATATTATGAATAAAGCCTCTATAGATATAGATGAGCAAGTCTCCTTGTGGTAGGATGGAGTGTCCTTTGGGTATATTCTTTAGAGGGGTATAACTGGGTATTGTGCAAGTTTTCATTCCTACCAGCAACAGTGGAATGTTCTCTTGCTCTATATCATTACCAGCAGGAGCTGTCACTTGTATTATTGATCTTAGCCATTTTGACAGGTGTAAGATGGAATCTCAAAGTAGTTTTGATTTCCATTTCTCTGATGGTTAAGGATAATGGATATTTCTTTGTTTCTCAGCCATTTGAGATTCATCTATTGATAATTCTCTGTTTACATCTATACCGCATTTTAATTGGGTTATTCAGTTTTTTGGTGTCTAGTCTCTTGAGTTCTTTATATACATTAGATATTAGCTTTCTGTCAGATGTGAAATTTGTCAAAATCTTTTTCTATTCTCTAGGCTGAAGCTTTGTCCTATTAACTTTGTTCTTTGCCTTACAGAAGTTTTTCAGTTTCACAAGATCCTATTTATTAATTGTTGATCTTAGTGGCTATACTATTGGTGTTTTGCTCAAGAAATTATTTCCTGTGCCAATGTATTCAAGCCTATTACCCACTTTCTCTTCTATCAGTTTCAATTTATGTTTTTATGTTGTAGGTTTTGATGCCTTTGGACATCAGTTTTGTGCAGGTTGTAAATATGGATCTCCATTCTTCTACATGGAGGTAACTAGTTAAACTAGTACCATATGTTGAAGATGCTTTCTTTTTTCCATTGTGTATTTCTAGCCTTTTCCCCCAAAAATCAGGTGTCTGTAAGTGTGTGGATTTATACCTAGGTCATAAATTCCATTGATTAACTTGTATTTTTTATGTCAATACAATGACTTTTTATGTCTATAGATCTGTAAGAGAGCTTGGAATCAGGGACAGTGACAATTTTGGATGTTCTTTTATTTCACAGAATTGTTTAGCTATCTTGGGTTTTTATTTCACTAGATGAAATGGCGTATTATCCTTTCGAGGTCTGTAAAGATTATATTGGGATTTTGATGGGGATTGCATTAAATTTGTGGATTACCTACTGATCTGTAAGTGAAGAGATTTTTTTCATCTTTTTATATCATCTCCAATTTCTTTCTTCAAAGAATTAAAGTTCTTGTCACACAGGCCTTTCACTAACTTGGTTGGAGTTATCCCAAGATATTTTATGTTACTTGTGGCTATTATGAAACGTATTGTTTCCTTGATTTCTTTCTTAGCCCATTCATCACTTGAATATAGGAAGGCCATTGTTTTTTGGGGTTTTTTTGTTTGTTTGTTTGTTTTTGTTTGTTTGTTTGTTTGTTTTTGGTTAATCTTGTATCCAGCCACTTCAAGAAGGTGTTTATCAGCTGTAGTATTCCCTGGTAGAAAGTTTGGCATCATGTATTTATACTATCATATCATCTGCAAATAGCCATACTTTGACTTCCTTTCCAATTTATATCCCCCTTTTCTCTTTCAGTTGTCTTATTGCTCTAGCTAGAACTTCAAGTCCTATATTAAATCGATATGGAGAGAGTGTCCAGCCTTGTCTTGTTCCTGATTTGAGTGGAATTGCTTTGTGTTTTCCTCTATTTAATATGACAGTGTCTATAGGCTAACTATAAATTGTTTTAAATATGTTTATGTATGTTCCTTGTATCCCTGACCTCTACAATACTTCTATAATGAAGGGGTGTTGGATTTTTTCCAAAGGATTTTTCAGCAACTACTGAGATAATCCTGTTTCTTTTTTTTCTTTCAGTTTTTTTAATATGATAAATTACATTGATGAGTTTCTGTATGTTGAACCATCCAATGCATCTTTTTCCTTAACATTTTTATTTTAATTAAGGTACCGTAGAGAAAACAAAGATGGTAGAAATCACTGGCATCTACAACAGAGCTCCTAGGAGTCTGAGAGACCCATATAATTTCTGAAGAGTGGCATGACATAAATGGAGTCTGTAGAATCCCCAATAGTTCTAGAATTAAAAAAGAAAGGTCTAATGGGAAGGTGCTTTTAGGGATCAGGAGGATTGAGTTGGGGATAAATAGACCAGAACAAGAAAAGAGATACTATAATAGAGGGAGCCATTATAGGGTTAAAGAGGAAACTGACTCTAGAGAAATGTACTGATAGCTGGTAAGGGAAACCAGCATTGGACCAACTCAGACCCCCTGAATGTGGGTCTCAACTAGAATGCCTCGGCAGTCTAAGGGCCCTCTGACAGTGGAACCAGGATATATCTCTGGTGCATGAAAGGACTTCGGTAACATATTCCCCATGGAGGGATACTCCCTTAACCTAGAGACAGGAGGGAGGGCCTAGACCCTCCTCCAAAGGACCCTCCTCCAAAGGACTTGACAGATTGTAATGATCCCTCCCAGAAGGAATCACCCTCCCTGTGGAGTGGGTGGGGAATGGGATGGGAGGAGTTCGGGGGTCATGGGAGGATGTGAGGGTGAAGGAACTAGGATCAGTATGTAAAATAAATAATAATAACAATAAATAGTAATATAAAAAGTAAATTTACAAAATTGGAAAGATGGCAGAAAAGCAGTGGAGAAGGATGAGTCTTTGCTCTAACACTGCAGCCAGCAAACTGCAAGCACAAAGATCATCCCTGATGAGCTCCCAGAACAGATGTCACAGGGATGTGTGACAGCATGGATCTCCCACAGACACCATGTCCCATGCCCACCAGCCAGCTCCCAGCACAGAGCCATCTCAGCTATGCCCTGTGCTGCTTTCCCTACTGGAAAATGAAAAGCACAAGACAGCAGTGCTGTACACAGCCTACAAGCATGACAGTTGGGCCCTGGTTGCTGGCCGTGAGGACAGTGGCCTGGAGCTCCCAGGGGAAACATGTCATCACTGAATAGGACCAGCCCTAGGCCCACCAACCATCCTCCAACATGGAGCCTCCAAGGCAGCCTGTGCTGCTTACGCTTCAGGAAGATAGAGAGCATTGAGAAGTTGCCCAAAGTCTCCAAGGACAAGGGATGACCCCAGAGAGAATCAGGGTGGCAGACATTGAGGATATGATATAGTAAGTTTCTTTGGACTTTTATTAATTATGAAATCTTGGCTTATTCCCAAACTAGCTCTTAAAACTAAACCTGTTTATATTAATCTACACTTTACCACATGGCTCATTACCTCTCCTCAGTACTATATGTCTGACTTCTTCCTATCTGGCTGATGAATCCTCCACATCAGATTCTTTCCTTTCCCTAGAAGTCCTGTCTAACCACTTCCTACCTAGCTACTAGCTATTTGACTATTAAACCAATCAGAAGGTGCCTTAGGCAGGTGAGGTAAAACAAAAACATATTTTCACACAGTTTACAAAAATATTATTCCAACTGTTGTGAGATGTGCAGTAACCAAGAGTTTGCAAGGAATCTGACCCTAGATTTCCTGCCTAGCTACAATATCACCCTGACTCTGAACAACAGGAGACAAGGCTCAGCAATGGTCCAGTACTTAAATGGTGCTTCAGAAACCAGAAACCTTGAACCAGACTAATGAATAGTTGCAATGAGAATTTGCATGTAAAACTGTTAAGGCAAAAACAAAATATGTACTGCATGATATATTGTAGTTTCAAATACCACTATGACAAACAAATATGCTATGGAGAGATGGGAAAAATGGAAGGATGGAGTGGTGAATGCAAGGTAGAGAGAGGTAGAACTAGAGAGGCAACCACAGTAACAGATGTGAGAGGAGGCTGCAGTGGAAGGGGGCATAGATGACACAGACATATCCTTGCTAAGATGGGCTAACAGCCTGGAGCTTGTGCAGACTCAGCTCCTGAATATGCTGCCCAGTTGCATGATCACGCTGTTTCTGAGTAATGACAGCATGTCTGAAATGAAACATGATTCATTTTCTGTACTGAACCTCCTCAAGAGACCTCTCTGGTCTGTGTTGCTCCTGGAGGCCATGTTGGTATCTGTGGTTGGCTGCTTCAGATCATGTTAAAGCCCCAGGTTCATGTGGATTCCGTGGTCTATGCTGCCACCAATGGCTGTCTTGGTCTATGGTCCTGCAGCCAGGGCTTGTTACCACTGAAGGTCATGTTGATGCCTGTGGTCTGTTCTGCCACCAAGGGTCATGTTAATGTAAATGTGCTTCAGCCTGAGACCATGTTGATGCTCTTCCTTTGTGCTGTCTAGAGGTCTTTGATGATGTACATGGTCTGTGCTGTGGCAGAGGGCCGTATTGATGTCTGTGGTCTATACTGCCACCAGGGACCATGCTGAGGTCTGTGGCATGTGCTGACAATGAATGTCTATTGTCTTTGTTGTCACCAGAAACCCTGTGGAAGTCCATGTTCTGTGCTCCTGCTGACTGTAAAGAGCAAGGAAGCTACTTTGCAGTGTTCTCAGTGACTGAGAAAGAGGGACATAGAAGGCTTCTCTGACAACCCCTATCCCCATCCCCACCCCCACCCCCAAAATAACAGCCTAAACAGAAAGCCATTACACATAACTGTTAAAATTTGGTATGAGGATGCTGTCTGAAATTTATGGCTTCTGGTGGTAGTGCAAGGAAGGAACCAGTTCACATATATATATTCTTATTTTACATATCAATCCCAGTCCCCTCTTCCTCCCTCCCATGTCCCCTGACACCCCTCTTGTCCCATCCCCCCCCAATCTACAGGAAGGGATCATCAAAATCTGTCAAGTCATTTGGAGTAGGGTCTAGGCCCTTTCTCCTGCCTCTAGGTTAAGGGAGTATCCCTCCATGGGGAATGTGCTCCCCAAAGTCCTTTTGTGCACCAGGGATATATCCAGGTTCCCTTAGACTGCCCAGGCCTTCTAACTGAGACCCATGTTCAGGAGGTCTGAGTCAGTTCAATGCTGGTTTCCCATCTATCAGTCTGGGCGTCCATGATTCCCCCTTGTTCAGGTCAGCTTCTCTGTGGGGTTTCTGTAGCCTGGTCTTGTCCTCCTTCTCTGCATCTGAATTCCAGTTTGGCTCAGTGTTCAGCTGTGGATGTCTGCTTCTCTTTCCATCAGCTACTAGATGAGGTCTCTATGATGGCAAATAAGTTAGTTATGAATCTCATTATTAGGGAAGGTCATTTAAGGGTAGCCTTTCCACTGTTGTTCACATTGTTAGTTGGGGTCATCCTTATAGTTCTCTGGACATTTCTCTAGAGTCAGTTTTCCCTTCAAACCTATAATGGCTCCTTCTATTATAGTATCTATTTTCTTGTTCTCATCTGTTTGTCCCCTGACTCAATCTTCCTAGTCCCACATGTTTTCCTCTCCTCCCCTTCTCTTTCTCCTAACTCCCTCTCTACTCACTGCACC
This sequence comes from Phodopus roborovskii, assembly GCF_943737965.1. Classification (NCBI taxonomy): domain Eukaryota; kingdom Metazoa; phylum Chordata; class Mammalia; order Rodentia; family Cricetidae; genus Phodopus; species Phodopus roborovskii. Next base: position 4,071,602 of record NW_026126417.1, on the reverse strand, counting down.
TCCCCACTCCCAATATGCTCAGAAGATCTTGGAACCAGTTTTCAGTGGCTGGCCACTGAAAGTTTGATCATGCTACATTGAATATATGGACAACATAAATTGGACTCTTCTTCTTCCTCCTCCTCATCATCTTCCTTTTCCTCTTCCACGTCTTTTTCCCCTTCATCTTCTGCTGCTGGCTTGGGGGTTGAGTCACAAGAGTATGGTGTAGAACTTGGAGAACTTGGAAGATAGTGTGATTGAGGTTCATGACACAAAATTCACAAATTTAAGAATACTGGGGGGAAAGATACAGTTATATCATTTTCCACATTACCTTTCCTTCACCAAATCTCTCCAGTGCCCCCTTTCTCAACAGTTACCATGTTCATCCACCTTCACTCCCTCTCAAAAATCGTGGCTCCTTTTGCTTTAATTATTACTTTTACATATGTATGCATAAATATAAATACAACAGGATAATCATTTAGTTTTGTTTGTATGCACATGATTTCAGAACTGATTGATTTGTAGTATATGACTAATTAGGGCATTTATCTCTGTAAAAAGTTGCTCCTGACTCTCTGTACATGATTTAACCACATATAATTCTTTGTCTAGAAGTGAGACCTTTGAGATTTTAGGTCTTGTTTTAACAGTATGTGATCATGGGTACACCTTTCATCTCTATTCTAGGACACAAAAATCTCACAATAGAATTCCCAATCATCTTCATGCTACACTCTTTTCACCCCCTACTTCTGAAATATTAGCAAGTATTAATTAAGAATATTAACATTCTGCAAAAATAAGAAGGCTTTCTATGCAAATGTGGCAACCTGAGTTCAGTCCCAGGACACTTAAAAAGTGGACAGAGAGAACTACCTCCACAAAGTCGTTCTAGTTCCCATAACATACCAGGACTCACCTGCACATGTATATCATACTGTCTTCAAAGTACTTTAAAAAAGAGATAGCTGATCTGAAGAAGGAGAAGCTAATGGATCCCCAGACTGATATCTTGGAAACCAGCATTGGACAGACTCAGACCCCCTGAACATGGGTCTCAGAAGGCCTGGGCAGTCTAAGGGACCTCTGATAATGGAGCAGGATGTATTCCTGGTGCACAATCTGGGAACACATCCCCCATGGAGGGATACTCCCTTAGCCTAGAGGCAGGAGGGAGGGCCTAGTCCCTACTCCAAATGACTTGACAAGTTTTGTTGATCCCTCCTGAAAGGCATCACCCTCCCTGTGGAGTGTGGAGGGTGGGATGGGAGGGTGGTCAGGGGCCATGTGAGGGAGGGAGAGATGGAGGGAGGGAGGAAGAGAGAGGGGGGTAAAGGGAACAGGAATCAATATATAAAATAAGAAAAAAATAAAAAACAAAAATAAAAAAATATTTCACCAATGGTGTCTTAATAACTTGATATCCAATTCTTATCTACAGCTATCACATATAGAGTCACATATCAGAAAAACTGACTGCTGACTGCTGACACCACCTTATGCTCTAGTGAACTGCATTCACAGCATGACTTTCATTCTGGTCATAACCCACTCTGTTTGGCACATTGCTTCTTGTAACTATAAAACACCACTAGATGATACACACAGAGTAACTTACCAGGATAGCTGAAAACATCTCATCGGTTGTTATTGGTCAAGTGGATAATTTTGAAAAAAATGAACTAATGTTGTCAATTATTGCATGACTAATAACAATGCCTCTATATTTGCACAGAGAATTAGCCCTTGGTATTGCTGAGCAGAGAAATCCCTGAGAGCATCCAAGATAATTGTTTTCATTTTGATCAGAACACAGAACAAGTGAATGCACCCATGGGACAACTCAAGAAAAGGAATATAGGTCAGGCTTAGAAGATGTGTTTCCAAGAGATTGCATCTTCAAGAAATTTTGTCTTCACAAACACACATTTGATGGAAGAAAACATAATCTAGGAGGAAAATGTGAGTTTGGTAAATCATCTCATTTCTATGACATTCTACTTTAAGAAAATTCTTGGAATATTCCTGGGTATCTCTTCTATCAATTCCATTATATATGGACTTGAACATTTTTTTATCTTCTGTCATTTTTAGAAGTGGATTAAATGATTTCACTATCTTTTAATCCACCAGAATTTTCTGTGCATTAACATCTGTGCTTATGCCAACAAAAACATACCCTTGGTGTATTAGTGTTTGTGGCAAAAGATCCATGATTTCGTATCCAAAAATGTCGTGTCTTAATCAGAAATAACATTGTTTCTTAGAATTCACAGTAGATAAGATCATTTTCAACTCAGAAATGGAAGTAAATATAATAACAAGTCAAGTGAGAGGAGTCATAACTCATTTTAGAAATCAGATCAAATAGTCTGCGAGCAAAATAAGACATTAGGAACAACTCCAGGGCAATTCTAAGTCATCAGGATCTATCACATAGTGTCTATTAAAGTGATTAACTCTACCTGTAGCCACAAATGCTTACAAAAATATAAATATTGACATGATTATGGAGTTTAGAACTTTGATACAAAACTACTTACATGAAAAATCTAAAGAGAAAAGAATAGTTTGTTTAAATGCTCCTAAAAATAATTTGATACGTTCTCCTTCGTTGAGATTTTTCAACATTACTCATCTATAAGCTGAAGTTAGAATTTCTATGAGAATAGCCACCAAGTTAAAGACAAGAAGTCCAAATGAAATAATAGAACATTTTCCTGACTCTAGGGCCTCTGAGAAATGAAAGCACAAAAATGTTTGTCAGGTTTCTAGAAAACATGCAGCATGACTAATATGTTCTTTGCATTTTCATATTTCACTGAATAGAAGTATGTCAGCTTAAAGGAAATATAAGTATCAAGTATTTTAAAGAAAAGTTATATATATCTACATATACACAATCTGAAAGTGTTCTCCTGAACAATAAAATCCTTGCTAAAACAGTACAAACAATATTATTTTAAGACATGAATGGAAAGTATACAGGAGACAATTCCTGTGGATCATTTTATTACAAATACTAGAAAAATCTTCATTTCTCTTTGTGTATTGTTTTAAACCTTCCCAATACAGTACCAACTTAAGTATGTTAATTTTGTAGGTGAAGAAACATACTTAGAAGCATGGAAGCAAAAGTATACATATTGTCAACTGTTAGATAGATATAAATTAGATCTTATTTTTTAAAAAAATCAATGCTTAATCTAGTAACTGTGCTAAACATAGGTTAATATTGATAAGTGAAAAGATCATTCCTCCATGATTATGAATAATCATAAATAAAACTTAATTCTTAAATGGTTACATTGTTAATGCCAATTGTTTCCTGAGAATGTGTATGTTCATCATGGAGGAATTTTCTATCTTAAACACCTGAAATATTAATTTATATCATGTAAGTAGGTTGTTCTAGAAGATAGAGAATGGGTTTGTGAAAGTGATCCTGGTAATTTTCAGGATGCCAAGAAGCTAATTTAGAGGCAAGGTTCACAGACCTTGGAAAATCTGGTGATCTCTAAAAGTGCATACGTTTATTTCTAGCATACAAGACTCTTAGCCACTATCGTGCTTCTATAGCAAATGGATGTGTTACCTGATGTCTTTAGAATGGTCTTTTCATCCTTACCTGTTGGAGTCCTCAATAAAAGGGAAGGTGAATTTAACTCTAATGATAATGAGAGAATTTTCTCTGTTCCTTCACAATAGGTATTTCATAGAATAAAAGAATAAGACCAAAAGATTAAAAGCCACCAAGAGAATCACTAAAGGTGGAATATGGGCAATGATGTCCCACCATCCAGCTTGAGTGTCTTCCATTTCCGATCAACATCAGCACTCCACCTGTGCTTTGAGGTGAATAATTGCTGTTCACTGAAAGTACAACTTCACATTCATCCAAGGTTAACAAAATCATCCTTTGCTTACATGTTTATGTAACAATATGGACGACCAATAGGTAAGTGACATAATGAGAAAGCAGATGATAGATTATATATTGTTTATGTCAGGAAACTATAGTATTTCAGTCTAAGGATTCTAAAGATTAGTTGATAGAATTCAAGACCAATATTTTTGACTGCTAAAACTGAACTAAAATGTAACTTTCAGAGTGCAGGTTTGAATATGAGTTGCCTTGTTCTTTGATTACCACTTATACATGTATTTACAAAGGTAACTCAATTTTCTTAGCAAAATATTGTGATTCTGCTTTTTATCACTCGGTCTCAAACCATGTATTTCTTATATATTATTCTGTACAGCTTATCTATAATGAGGTTTAGAACATCTAATTTTGTAGCTTTAAACAAATATGCTAATTCAATGATACCACAGGAATGACTCTACTGTTGACCAACTGATTCGTTATCCATGTCACAATTAAATAGAATTAAAAAGAACCTTTCTGCTGAAATTCAATGTAATTTCTATCAGGTCCAAAGTATAAGCCTTATTTCTACTATAAAGTGTTATGCTTGCCAATGACATATTCAGACCATTTTTTGCTAGTGAACAGAAGCCCCTCCCAGGTGAAACCACACACATTTTTAGGTTTTAAAATTTCTGATCTGCTTCTTCACTGCTCTCTGTACAATAGTTATCCGATAGAGCGTGTGTATATCAATCACACCTGATGCTTCTCTTCATGGGAAGTTGGACTTGGCTCCTTAGCTTTCACTTGGACAGCAATGCTTCTAAAGGTTGACAAAGACTTGTCTTTACATTTAGTTTTTCTGTTTCAGGTTGGATATTAACTTTCTTCCTTCCTCCCTTCCTCCCTTCTTTCCTTCCTTCCTTTGTTTGCTTCTGTCTTTCTTTCTTTCTTTCGGTATTTTGAGACAAGGTTTTGATCTGTGTAATAACTCTGGCTGACCAGTTTGGCCTCAAACTCACAGAGGTCCACCTGCCTTTGCCTCTAGAATGGTAGAATTAAAGATGTGTGCCACCACCACCCACTAGATGTTAACTTTCAATATGAAAGGAAGATTAAAAGAGTTAAATCATTCTCTGCATCTCTCTAATTTATCTTTCTTTCCCCACAGTTGTTTACGAAGGCAAATAAGTAAAATGGATGGAGGCAATCAGTCTGTGGTGTCAGAATTTGTGATTTTGGGACTCGCCCATTCACAGAATCTTCAAGTCTTACTCTTTGTAATGTTTTTGATATTTTACCTGCTTATTGTATCTGGAAATATTGTCATCATGGTCTTAATCACCACTGACCCCCACCTTCATTCTCCTATGTACTTCTTGTTGGCCAACCTGTCCTTTGTTGATATGTGGCTTTCCTCAGTCACCACTCCTAAGATGATTACAGACTTTCTCAGGAAAAACAAATCCATTTCCTTTGCAGGATGCATGTCCCAGGTGTTCTTTGCCCATTGCATCGCTGCAGGAGAGATGGTACTGCTGGTGGTAATGGCTTATGACCGCTATGTGGCCATTTGCAAACCACTCCACTACTTCACGATTATGAACCTAAAAAGATGCACTGGGCTGGTTTTGACTTCCTGGACCATTGGCTTTGTGCACGCTATGAGTCATCTTGTAGTGATTGTGGAGCTGCCTTTTTGTGGTCCCAAGGAAATTGATAGTTTTTTCTGTGACATGCCATTGGTAATCAAGCTAGCCTGCATAGATTCCCATGATTTGGATATTTTAATGAATGCTGACTGTGGGGTTGTGGGTGTAACCTGCTTTATTCTGTTGCTCATTTCCTACACATATATCCTTATCACTGTTCGCCAGAGCTCTAAAGCTGGAGCATCTAAAGCTCTGTCCACATGCAGTGCCCACATCACAGTGGTGATGATCTTTTTTGTTCCCTGCATCTTCATCTATGTGTGCCCACTCAATATCACCTGGTTGGACAAATTTCTTGCTGTGTTTTATTCTGTTTTTACACCTTTCCTAAACCCAGCCATTTATACACTGAGAAATAAAGAGATGAAAAATGCTATGACAAGGTTTATAAACAACTGCATAGATTCCAAAGGAAATTACTAATAGCCAAAAACTTGTACTAAATACTTCAATTAATAGAGACTGATCTCACAAAATAAGTTCAAAATCAGGAAATTTACTTATAGTCAATATTTTTTGCCAGTCTACCAATTCAGGTATGGGTTTAATATACTTCAGAAAACATAATTCTTACTAATCAGCCAGCATAACATTGTGAATTATTCACCTGGAATCCATATATGAATGATCCTTCTTACAGGAACATTATTCAACCCATTTATCATCTTCTTAAATTTTACATAAAGTGGAACAACATTTGGTTACCAAACTTACATGCTTTCTCTGTGAATAATAACTTGGTAAATTTTTTAAATATAATTCTGTATATTACCACATCCCCCAAACTTTTAACTTAACCCCTGCCAAATGGAAACTTCATCCATTATTCTTAGCACAAATATATACTGAAATGCTAATTGAGATAGGAAGAAGAAATAAGAAAAATGAGATAAAAGTAATAAACTGTACAAGGGAAGGCAATGGACTTTGTGGTGTATTCTTTTTTAACTCAATGAGCATATTATCATAATAAAAGTTTATTAATACAGCCTGATGATATTTTCTAAATTGCCTCAGTCTTGGGGACTGGTATTTTTTTAGGCAATTAGTAACATTTATGCAACTTTTTAAAATATAATCTCTCTGAGGAGCATGTGCATGAATCTACTATTTAATTCATAAGTTTGTACTTAATCTACTTGTTAACATGTACATTTGTAAGAATTTTTGCTGTTCTATATCCCTGTAATGTGCAAGCCAAGAAAGCCCCAAATGCCTCCAACACTGCAGTAACCATTTCCATTGTTCTTAGTTGCCCACCATAACTAATGGTTTGACCCTATTGCTGAAGGCACAATATGCTTTCATTACAAGACAGAAAAATCCATTTCAAAGTGACAGAGATAGATCTTCTGATCTGACTTTCATTCATAGTATTGGAAGGTGCTATGCAAACCACAGGAGAAGAAAAGACATGAATGGTCTTACCCAGTCTGGACTCTGAGTGCAATGAATAACCTACCAAGCAAAGCAAAATGTGCTCACTGATGTAATAATGTCATCGCTCCTATGGAGTACTCATGACTTTCTTATTGGATTTGAGGCCTTTCCAAAGATGGAATTTATGGCTGAACTCATAAGGCTGATTAAAAGCCTATAGCTGGGAGGTGAGATGCAAATTCCTAAGGGGTAAATTGATTACTATTAGTTTGCAAAATGGCTATGTTGTCAAATTCCCCTTAAATAGTCCTGTTTATAACCATAGAGCTGTACTATTCTCAACCTTAGTGAAAGATTTTTTTTTTGAAGTGGGTAGTGATTAATGTGGAGATGCAAAAATATTCAAAGTGTTGAGAAGCCAATTGAACCCTAATAAGGTTGTTTATGTGCATGTGTTTTCTGATGTTTGTAATGTGACTCTTCAATAAGAACTGTACAAGTGAATGTACTCTTCCTGTACATTCCCTCTTCTCATGGTTGCACAGCTATTTGGGAATTGCCATGCTCCTATAGGTAACACCTCAGCTATGCTATGTAATAAACCTCAATAAACTTTGTTATGGACCACAGAACAATGCAGTGAAAGTTCAACATATACTTTAGGGTCAGTCCATCAGAGATTGCTTGTCTCTTGAAGAACATACCTCATTTAGCAGGGTAATGAGAAATATTGTCACCAGAAATATATATCTCCACCTGATCTGCAAGACCAAGAGGAATATTGCCTTCTGAATGTGTCAGTGGTCCCCATTACAGACACTTGTGTGAAGAGCTCTTTCCTTCACATTACAGCTAGGTGAGTCTTCCCACAGCACTACAGTGTATTAATCAATTACTAGACACATCTTCTCCTATACAGTGGTATATTGGATGACTCCCCAAAGCAATACATGATTAAGGAAAGAAAATAATCAGTCAATACCTTTGCTCTCCCAATGAGGTCTTTGAATAAACTTAGAAGTCTGCCCCTCTGCAATTATCTTCCTTGGCAGACAGTTGAACAGTGTTAGTATCCAGACAAAGAGAGCTCAATTAAGACATTCACAGATGTCCAAGGACAAAAATGATGGCATGTATGAAGTGGTTTTGCTGTAGCTCTCAAAGAGATAGAGAACAAGAGTGTCCAGGATTCAGTCTACCAACAGATAGGGAAGTGCTGTCCCAAGTGAACCCTGAATTAGCCTTTAGCTTCTTTACCTAGTCACATTTAAGATCATAGTGAAACATACATAGTCTCCTCTTAGATTTCTTCAATGACTTAGTCTCTCTCTCCTTTATTTAACCTCTTTTCCCTTTAAGAAGTTCCTGGAAGCTTCAACCACCCCCACCTTGAGCCATACAGGAGGCTGACAGTTACTGCTTTGTGTCAGACTTTTATCTGTCTATGACCCTGAAGAACCTGGCCTTGCACCTTGCCAGAGTTGTTGAATTGCTGATCATAAGTGTGTATAGCAGGAAACTTTTGCAGCACAGCAGAACAATACAGAGCACATGAAGTAAAGAGCATTAGCCTGTTTGTGTGAAGTTGCTATAGAAATCTTCTCCCCCTCCTTCACTCCTGAGAAGCATTCCACCTTTGGGACCCTGGGTAGGGGCTGGAGCAGGTCTCATAGCCCTTAAGAAACTCACTTATGTCACCAAGTTGGAACTTAAAATGCATTTTACATGTTAATGTTACCAAACAAGCCTTCTTTTGTTAATTATTTGCTGTTACATCATCTCATTTTTCAATTTAATACAACTATGTTTTAGATATATTTTTCTTCACAAAAAAGCATGTAGCTATCTTTAATAAATACTCACCCTTGTTTATGCAGGCATTTCTAGGAGGGACTTCCTAAATTTACCATTTTCATTTTATTTAACAATTATGATCTAGAGGATGACATTACAAAAATGCACAGAAACAAATATGCAGCATCGGGAGGATAGAGTGTAATGTGTTGGATTAGAATTGGCGTTATTGATGTTATATTATCTTGCTTTTTCGCTCTCTCTTCCTATTTTGTTATTTTGCATATATAGATGTGTATTGTATGAAGAAATATATTCTAGAATGTCACAATATATGTGTGTATATAAATATATGCATGCATATGTACATATATGAATATTGAAAGTAACAGCTGGTAGTAAGAGAAAACACATAATTATACTTCCTGATTCAAGAACAAAGTACCACTATGTTACTAAAAGTAGAATCAATCATGTATCTAATTAAACTTCTATCTTCCCTTTATTAAAATCCAAAAATGATTAAGAAGGTTAACATTACCTGAATTGATAATTGGAAAAATTCAAATTGCAAAACAAGTAACAAAAAGAGGAAATGTCAACAAATAAAGTAAGGAACTCTGTATTATATGAGGATCTAAAGACATGTCAAATGAAAAATTAAAGAAGACTATAGTATTTTTGGATGAATATTTGGGCAGTAAAACTGTCAAATGCAAATAACTCACTTGTTTGCTATTTACCAAACCAGTTTTTCTTCCATTTGCTACTAATGATTGTTAGAAGAATTTGCATTTACCTGATAATTAATATAAACCAAATCATTACTACTTTTTAAAGTATGTTTGATAATTTTCATTAATGAATACAATTATTTTGACCATAAACACTCCCAGCCCCCCCCACCCCTGCTGCAACTCCTTATTGCTGCAAGCAACATGCCCTATTCCTAGCTTCATACTTTTTTTTTCATTGTCTGAATCAAGTTATTGCTGCTTGTATGCACAAGATATGTGGGAACGTGCATAGAACATAAGCTCCATAACATGGGCTATCTCCCTGAAGAAAAATGACTCTCCTTGTCACAGTGACCATCAACTATCAGTAAGTCCTAAGCTGGGTATGAGGATTCATGTGCCACTTGGATATCAATGCTGTATCCTCATACCCAGCTTAGGACTTACCGATAATTGATGTCCATTTAGGGCTGAGCACTTCACACTTACCATACTTTGAACAATTGTTTGTCTATTAACCATTATTGCCTGTTGCTAAAAGAAGCTTCTCTGAACTAATCTGTGAGGGCAAATATAAGTGTGTGCAATAGGTGGGATTCTGCTTCTAGACTTGGAGAGAGATTATAAAAATGCTCACTTTACATAAAATCATTTGTTCCATGGTATTTTATGTATTCTAGGTTTTGTATTTTCAATAAAAATAAATAAATAAGACAAAAATTCAAAGCTTGATAGAAAACTAGAGACACATAAACCCAATCCATAATCTACCTTGTCTGGAAGCCAAGATTCAACTATTGCTGCCAAAGGCAAATCCCACCAGCACATTCTCTGTTAACAATAAACAAGAGAAATTTTGCTGTTGTGACTGGAGGCCCTAGCTAGGCATCTTCAGGGAGTGAGAACAACACACAAAGTTTCTGTCCCTGCATGACAGTCCCCAGTGTAGAGTGTTACATAGTTCTGCCACAATGAAAGCAGCTAATTAAGAGCTTTAATTGTGCTTTGACAGTGACCAAGAGGAACTTCAGAGACCATGTATTGGTTGCCAGGAATCATACTGCAATGGGAGTTGCTTTTGGAATCACATCAGCTTTCCCATAGCAATGAAAGAAAAGGTACTTTTTAATGGGTCACCTGGGGATGACACTGACTTCTGTGAATTACCATTTCTTTATTCTTCTAAGAATCATTTTGTCTATGAAGCTGAATAACAAGGAAATTAGTATTGAATACAAAATAACAAAAGGAAAAAAAAAACAGTTTTGAGAGCTGTTTCTGTAATATCTATGTCAAGAACAGGGAAACATTGTCTCAGGAACTCTTAAGTTGAAGCTGGCAGTAAAATTTATTGCTTTGGTAATTACTTATTAATTTCTTCATGGAAATGGAAAAATTAATAGGATAAATAAGGTGAAAGTCACAAAAATCTGGAAATAATAAGTATCCATTACCTAGTTGACCATAAAACTTTTAACTACAAATTATATAAAGAACAAACACCAATGTTTCCATCTAAACAGATTTTATAAGTTGATTCCAGTCTGAACAGAACCATTCAAAAGTCAACTTCCTATAACAGCAGATTTATAAGTAATCTTAATTCCTGAAATGTATAAAATGTTTCCTGAGACTACAATTATTGAAAAATATATATTAAATACAGATTAAAATATATCTAATATCCAATCATAGAATGGGAGAATCTGAAAAATCATTTAAATACACACTTAATAATAAATGAATGCAAATACTTTTACTAATAATTGATTGTAATAGTCACTATAGTTCGTACTTATTCTTTACTCTAGCCCCTAAATTGGTGGATTTGAAAACAGCAAACCTGCTCTAGGACATACACGCTTAACCAGTTCTGCTCATGCTTGCTCCCTGTGATTTTTGAATGTATGTGTACATGCATATATGCATGTGTTTGTTTGTGTGCGTACATACATGTGCATATATGTGTGTATAAACATATATGAAACAAAAAAGAGACACATTTATACAAGCACAGAGGTAAAGAAATAGAAGACAGGACAAACATGTTAGGACTGTTTGTTATTACAATAAGATAATTACACATGATTAATCAACAGGATCTTAAAATAATCTACATCAAGTAAAAAACAGAGACCAAGAAACTAGACATGTCCACCTAATATATCCACCACTGCACTCCCAAATCAGTACTTTCAAAATACAGTTTCATTCAGCAAATTTGTCCCTAGTGGCTACATGGCATCAGAAACTACAGTTGACAAATAAAATAAAGCCAACTAGGGAATCTCTCTACTTTGTCTCTGCCATCTTATTGTCTCATTTGAGAGCCAGCAGGAAAGATAGATATGGCTGTGGAGATGACAATATAGTATGAGAAATGGGATAGAAAGATGGTGAAAATAATACAAGGTAGGAGAAGAGAGTATTTAAAAATATTTTCAAGATGAAAGGAGGAAATTATGGAGGGAATTTTGAAAGTAAATAAATATCAACCACTAACCACACATGGTATTTGTTCATTTTCTAAACAAAAAACATGGACACACATGCAATTGACTGAGAAACAAAGAGTCATTTAGAGTCTGTGTTTCTGGCAGATAATTAATTAAAGAATACTAACAGCACAAGCTATTGGGAATATGTCTAGGTCATGAAAATTCTGGTTACATAAAGTTTGAAAAACAAGGGTGAATGTGGTTGTTTTAATAAAAAGATGCTTTAACTTTTTCAAGTGGCAGGGCTATGGGTACATATTGAGCCACCCAGTTATGTCACTGCTCCATCTCCAATAGAATGATTAGCCATATCCTGGAATCCTCTATCACATAAGTGGCTACCACTCATCTCCTATTTGGTAGGCTCTCTTCGGTCTTCCATTTGTTACCTTTGCTGTACAGAAGCTTCTTGATTGGTAAAACCTCATGGATAATTTGTTTTATTTCTTGGGATAATGTAGTTCTGTTCAGAAAGTCATTGCCTAATGCCTATATTTTCAAGTGTTTCTCTTCTAAGATTTCCTACAAAAATCTTCAAAATCTCAAGTCTTACCTTAAGGTATTTGGTCAAATTTAAGTGGATTACTTAAAGAAAATCCGTAGAATCAACTAAACAGGGGTCATAGGAGCCCCCAGACACTAAACCAACAACCAGGAAGCTTGCATAGAACTGATCTAGGCATTCTGTATAAATGTGACAATTGTTTAACTTGCTGTTCTAGTGGGACTACTAACAGTAGGAGAAGGAGCTCCTCTGAGTCTTTTACTGGCTTTTGGAATTCTATTCCTCATGATGGGATGCCTTGCCCAGAAAAATAAAATTTATGTTAAAACCTGGATTTTTCTCTAATACATCCCAACCACAGTCCCCCTCCTTCCACTCCTCCTTGCTTCTCCACACCTCTCCTCTTCCCCAGATCCACTGCCACTCTATTCCCCTTTAGGAAAGAGCAGGCCTCCAAGAGATGACAGTCAAACACTACAAAATAAGATACAATAAACAAGGCAAAAGCCTTCTCATATCCAGGCTGGACAAGGCAACTCAATAGGAGGAAAAGGGTTCTAAAAGCAAGCAAGTGTCAAAGGCATACCTACTCTGACTGTAGTCCACAAAAACACCAAACTAACACGCAGAACATATGCAGAGGACCTCGTGCTGACCAATGCAGACTCCATGATTATTTAGTTCTCTGTGATCCCATGTGAACCCTGCTTAGTTCACCTGGTATCCTCCATCTCATCTGACCCCTACAGCCTTTTCTTCCCCCTCTTCTGTGGGGTTTCCTGATCTTCAAAGGTAAGGACCCAATAGAGACCTCTAATTTAGACTCTTTCACTTTCTCTCTCTTTCTCTTTCTGCATAATAGCAATAGGTCTCTGCACCCACTCCCCATCTACCACAGGAGGAAGCCTCTCTGATGATGACTGGAAAAGACACAGATCTATGAGTATAGCAGAATATCATTAAGAATCATTTAATGGATTTTTTTTTTGTCAGTTATGTTTGGTTTTATCCTAGGTCTCTGAACGACCCAGTCTTTAGTTCCTCACCACCCAGGTAATGTATGCATTGGCTCCTACTTGTGATATGCGCCTCAAGTTAAACCAAATATTGGCCATTCCAAGTGCTTGCCACCATCACCCCAGCTCAATTTTCATTCAGGACAAATTGTAGGTACAGGGGTTGTGTGACTGGGTTGGTGACATGATCTTGAGTGGGTTCTTATAGACGATGAAAAATATGGATCTAGTTTCATCATTTTACAGGGGAGCATCAAGTTTTCCCAGCACCACTGACTGAAAAGGTTGATTTCCTCCAATGTATTTTTGGTACTTCTGCAAAAATCAGAGCAATGAGATGTGTGTTTGGTTCTCCTATTTCCATTCTACTACTTTCTCTTTTTTTATTAATTTCTTTTATTTTATATAACAAAGTCCATTTAAATGAAAACAAACATTTATACACAATATTTGGAAATTTGGGCATTGTTCTTTCCAAACTACTTCCTGCTGGTAAGGGGCGTTGTCATGGGGTATTCGAAGAAGATTCAGAAATCCTGGCTGTAGTCTGTAAGGCTGCTTTGTCCAGCTGTTTTGAATGTAGGATCATCCGGTCCTCTGTTTCAGGCGGTCTGGCATAATCAAACCACATTAGTCTGGAAGGAATCCACATCTTTTCATTTTCTGTGGAAACAAAAATAGAAATCATTTTCCCCAGTAATTTGTCCTTCAACTTAAATTTTGGAGTCAAAGCATTTTTTTAAAATTTATTATTTTACATGTCGATCCCAGTTCCCTGCCCCTCCTTCCCTCCCTCTCTCCTTCCCTCCCTCCCTCCTTCCCTCCCTTTAACCCTCTCTGCCTTCTCACATGCACTCCCACCAGCAGTGGAGGAGTGTTCCACTTTCTCCACATCCTCTCCAACATAAGTCATCACTGGTGTTTCTAATTTTAGCCATTCTGGCAGGGGTAAGATGGTATCTCAAAGTTGTTTTGATTTGCATTTCCCTGATAGCTAAGGATGTGGAGCATTTTCTTAAGTGTCTTTCAGTCTTTTTGATTTCCTCTATTGAGAATTCTTTCTTCAGTTCTGTACCCCATTTTTTTAATATGGTTATTTGGTGTTTTGTTGACTAGTTTCTTGAGTTCTTTGTATATTTTGGAGATCAGCCCTTTGTCAGATTATAGGATTGGTGAAAATCTTTTCCCAGTCTGTGGGCTGCTGTTTGGTCTTGTCCACTGTATCCTTTGCCTTACAGAAGCTTCTAAGTTTGAAAAGGTCCCATTTATTTATTGTTTCTTTCAGTGTCTGTGCCCCTGGAGTTATGTTCAAGAAGCGGTCTCCTATACCAATTTGTTCTACTACTTTCTTTAAAAGAATTTTGTTTAAGAAAACATTATGTTGGGTTTTATTTTATTGGCTTTTAAACAAAGTATTAAGAACCTGTGTCATTTCCATACATAATTTGTTTTTCATTATCTTCCTCCCCCACACTAGTGAAAGATAGATAATTATCTCAAAATTTGAAATGGACTGTGCATGAGAAACAGCATTGTAGGTTTGCTTCTGACCTCCACACACATATACACACATGCAGTCATACTAATATACACACAAACAATAAATTGATGTCATCTAATGTCAAAACTCACCAAGTATGGAGGGTAGACAGTAACAGCTTAGTTCTGTTATAATTCATCTCTGCAGCAGCTGCTAGCTTGGTGCTACAAAATAGGTTGGCTGAGCCCTGTCCCCACATTTTTCACAGTATCCTTCTGTTTAAGATTATATGGTCTGTGGCAGTACTGCATCCACCCCAGACATTTATGCAGCCTAAGCTTTGGCTAGCCCTAACAATCTTTGTGTCTTGTACCTGGCCATGTGTCCACTTGTTCCAATGATACTCCAATCTGTACACAAAAGGGCATGGCATATGGTAAAGCACTTTAGCATTGTGGAAAGAAATAACTGAATTCTATGATGAAAAGAAACCATAAAACAAACTGTTCTCTGCCCTCAATACTGGTATTCTCATATCCCACCAGTCGAGTGAACAGCAGTAAAGTTCATCTCACTCCTTACAACAAAACACAAGGTCAGTAACCATCACGCCTGCCATTATCCAAGATTGTGCTGCCTACATGTATCAATGGAGTTGTAAGAGTTTTCCTCTCTGTCACTCTATTGTAGCCACCTCCTACCAAATCACGAAAGAAAGGTAAAGAACCCTAAATTCTGATTGTTCTGTTTTTGTCTGGTCCTTGGAGTATCTCAGGTCCAAACTATAGGCATCTTCTCAAGTTGGCTCCTAGTTATGGAATCCCTAGACATGACAAGCAACCAATGGGTTTCTTCTCCATTAGTAGCCTGGCACATAACAAGAGCCACTCTCAGGCCAAACCCCACACTGGATTCAAACATGGCAAGTTTCTTCTCTAGCAAAGACTCTTGTAGCCCTGGGAACTGACCTTACTCTCTGCACTTGCCTTTGCTATGGCATCAGGTCACACTCCACTGAGTGACTGGGATTGGTTCAATGATTGTGGCATAGTTTTCTATTAGTTGCTATTCTTACTCTTCATGCTTTTTAGTTTTGTTATTATCTACTTTTTTCCACATGTTCTTTGTCTCACTCTTCTCAGAATATAGTTTTTCTTTTTTCTATAGTTCTGATTTTCGTCTTTTACAGGATAACAAAAAACATACTTCTATTTCACCACCTTACCATACTCCCCACATAACAAACAGATTTTGAAGACAGGTTTCATAAGTATGTGACCCGAATGACAATGGTCTTTTATCCTAACATTTAACTTCTCTTTCTGCTTGGACCTAGAACCTCATTGTGAGTATCCAACCTGACCAGCTGACTGAGAGAAAGAAAACAAATTGAAAACCTTTTAAATACTGTTCTGCATTGCTTGAATATATAGTGTTTGATACCAGGTGGTAAATTCCTTATTTTGTTAACTTGTCCACGATATTGGAAGATCTTATCATCTGAGTATTTAAGTCCCTGGGTTCAGTCACCAGTGCCATGACAAAAAAGAAGATATATAACATCTCTACATCTCAGAAACAAATATTAGTAGTTTTGGTTATCATAACAGAAATTTCTTCATTTCTAAAGATGTTAATTACTAGAACTATTTTACTAAGTATTATTGATATTATCCTATAATTATTTCATCAAACAGAGTTCCATAGAGATATTGCTTTCTACACTAAGAAATGCTTATATATTTCTCTTTTTTTCCAATACAGTGATTTATCATCATTTACATATCTTAACTTTGGTAATGCCAGTATCATTTTACCCAATTCTCTTCTTAGTATTAGAATATGACAATTAGAAGTCACCACCAGGGGACACTCTACACATATCAAAGTCTCTCCAGCACTTTTTACATCTTTGCAAAAACATAAATTGAGAGAGAGAGAGAAAAAAAACAACACTTTTAAGAAATAAATCATATTAACTCTATGATTGTAACAGAAAATTTAAAAGGAGGAACTATACTTCAAATCATTCTAAAAGATCAATATTACCCTGATATTAAAACCAAAAAAAATAATTTATAAAACAGTACTGATTACAAACTTTAAGAAAGATTCTTTAATAAAATGTAAATAAATTAAAACTTCAATAAGAAAGGGTGGAGCAATGTGCATGACAAGAATGTGTTACATACATGTATGAAACTGTCACAAAATAAAGAAGTTGATATAAAAATAACCTCTGCATAGACAGAGTCTCAACTGGCTATCTCTTGTCACCAAAGCTTCCAGTATTGGAACTGGGTTACAGTACTGAATTGTTGGCCAAGGAAGTCCCATGGAAATCTCTAAACAACCCAGGTTGTTGCCAAGAAAATGGGTTGTTCTCTGCAAATTGACAGTAGGGCAACATTGGTGAGGACAACACCCACATAATACAAAATATGCTAGGACATGATGGCTCAAAGATCATGGGAACAACCAAACATCTGGTTCCAGAAATACTAGTAGACAATAAAATAGTAATAACAAAATGACTCCTAATGTTATTCTGCTATACTCATATATCAGAGCCTTATTTAACCACCATCAGAGATGCTGTAGTAAATGGGAACAAATACAGAGACACAAGGTGGATATTATTCATAGAGACAAAGACCTTGGGACACACAGCTCCAAATGGGATATCTCCATCAACTCCCTCTCCTCGGAACTCAGAGAACCCCACAGAAGAGGAGACAGGAGACAAAGAGTCAGACAGGATGTAGGACATGAAGGTATACACAAGGAAGTTATGCATAGAGACAGAGACCTAGGAACACGTAGCTCCCAATGAGATATCTCCATCAAATCCCCTCCAGAGCTCAGAGAACCCCTATAGAATGAGTTCTAATGGATATTGATAATGAAAGCCCAGAGTCAGATGTAGGGATAAATGCTCAGAGATCAGAGAGACAACGGAGCAAATCACAGCCACACCTTAACTCTTCAACTTCCCAGCTGAAAAGAGATATAGCTCCTGTCTCCTCCCACCTTATATTCCTCTCTCCACCTAGCCGTATCACTTCCTGTCTGTCTATATAGATCTCCAGACTTCTCTGGTAAGCTAGTGACTAGCTCTGCCATCTGACCTTCAGGAAAGTTTTATTTGTTAGAGTGCAAACACAATACCACCACACTTCTCCTTTTTTTGTCTAAAATTTAAAAAAGAAAGTCATAACTAATTTAAAAAATATATAACTATAATAATTATGTACAATATATACAGGCAATAAATATACCAACAAGGACTAATCCATTATCTATCCTATCTTGGTGAATCCAAAAGGTTGTACCTAATTCGCTCTCTATCCTAACTTGCATTACCAACCCAAAAATTATCTTTTTAATCTCTAAACCTTGTGCATTTTATACTGCTCCAGTGACTTCCTTTTCTGAATCTAGTAACAAGGAAAACTCTAATGATAAAGTATTCAACTCCATCAAAGATACAAGATGAAAATAATATTACCTCAGTAAGCAAGAAGTATAAGCAAGCAAATTCCAAAGAAAATGAGAAATGACAGAAACAGCTGGCTGCCTTACCCAAGGTTCCTCTCCAATGTTGGAGCACCCATCTTCATATCTGACAGACTTTCTGTGAAGCAGGATATTCTGAAGGGCTGTCTTACCTTGTCTTGGCAAAATTTGGCAGCCCTATCTTTTGTGTACTGTTTGTCCAATTTGGATAGCATACTGTCAACAGTTGAGGCAAGAGAATTTTCTTATCCATTTTTTTTTTTTTTGTCACAAAGAAGTAAACTCCATATGGAGTATCTTTGATGTCCATCATCTTCTCTGAAGTAGATTTGTGCTGCTAGGAGCAGACATGTCTCATTGTCATAAAAAAAAAAGATCTATGTCATTAAAAACATTTTGAATGCCAAATCCTGCAGATCTCTAAAATGATTGAAGATGACTTGTCCATCTAAACTATATTTCTGTTTGACCTTGAAAGCATACTAATATGACTACAAGTTCAATTGTAATAGCTGACTAATTGCTAGCCTGTATTTCCTTATTATCCTAAAGAGTTGCTAATAATACCTTTCAAGGGCTAAAATAGTCCATTATATTGTTAAATGAGTTGCATAGGTATAATACATTGAACAAGATTAGAAATGTATGTATAGTATGTTCTAACAAAAAATAATCTCAACTTTGTATCAATATACAAAAAAATCAAACCAATGTAAAATATTTAAATCTAGTAGTTGCTTATTTTTTTTGCTTAAAAGTAGATTCAATAATCTACCTTCTTATCCTATTTCTATATCCCCCTTTTTCTTTTCAGAGTAAATTCAATAATCTACTCATATCCTAGCATATCTATATCCCCCTTTTTATTTTCAAAACAAGAGTTCTGAATCTAATATCCTTTGTTCAGCCTTTTGCCTGACCATTACCAATAACAACCTGTAATCAACCCACCTAAACAATGACAAATATCCATAACCTATTGAATGACCAAAAACCACCCACCCCACCTCTTTGGAATGTGGGTGTCATATTCTTAAATTACTTCCTGCTGGCTAGAGGTGATGGCATTTTTAGGAAATCCTGAAAAGAAAATTTTGAGTTAATTGTCAAGTCCTGGAAGAGGTAGCTGTATAATTTGTTACTCAGTCTCTGCATAATGGAAAAGTACAGGGCTTGTCTCAACTCCTGGTTAAAGTAGTTGGTGGAGCTTGGGTCATCTCATCTAGCCACCTTGAGAATGTCATGAACAGTTTGTAGTCTACAACTTATTACTTATGTCACCTCAGAGACTTAGTTGTTTATTCTACCTTACACTCAAAACTGACCAAGAACAAGGCAAGAATCAAAAACAGAAAAGAATACAAAATACAACTCCAAGGAGTTTTTGTTTTCCTTTTTTATTTAAATTAGAAACGGTCTTATTTTATATATCAATCCCAGTTATCTCTCCCTCCAATTTTCCTGTGCCCCCCACTAACTCCCATCCCATCCCACTTCTACTCTGTAGAAAGGGTGAGGTCTTCTATGTGGGATCATCAAAATCTGTCACAGCATTTGGGACGGGGCATATCACCCCCTGCCCCCATGTCTCTAGGCTGAGAGAGTATCTGTCTATGGGGAATGGGTTCCTTATGTCCATTCACACACTAGGTATAAATGTTATTCCATTACCAGGGGCTAACTGACACCAACATGCAAGGGGCATGCTCCCATCCTATGCTGGTTTCCAAGCTGTCAGTCTGGGGTCCATGAGCTCCTCTTTGTTCAGGTCAACTGTTTCTATGGGTTTCCCCAGCATGATCTTGACCCTTTTTCTCATCACTCCTCTCTCACCACAACTGGATTCCAGGAATTGGCGGCTATAATAGGCCAGGGAACTTGATGTAAGACCTTGGCTAGATCTGCCAAGTTGAGGAGATGGAGGACGGGTCATGGAGACTCACTGAACTAGACCCTGGAGAAGAATGTATACGATAGGGCCGGGTAAAGAAGTTTGATGTGATGTGTCTACTTAGAAATATTAAAGTGAAAGATGACAGCTTATAATATGCATTTTAAAAAACTTTGATGAAACATGGATATTTTCTAACACAAAATAAAGAAGATATCTATTCATCATTATTAGGAGTAAGAATTTTTAATGACAGGTAAATAATTAGTATCTTAGTGAGTTTATAAATAGCTTTAAAAATAATAATAAACTGACAATCTTGAAGTAAAAATAAAAAACTTGGGTTGTAAATGTAGTATAGTTGCTACAGATTTGTGTAGACTAACTGAAACAATATAAAGCTTTATTTGATTAAATCTTCCTTGTCTGAACATACAAGAGCATTTTTATGAACACGATAACACTCATTAATTATGCACAACAGTGATGCCATTCTAAAAATTTCTCATGCAAGATACATTATTTTCAAATTCAGATGTCACTACATTATTTATGAAATATTTCTAAAAGCTAATAATGTTTTAAAAACTCTCTTTATTGCTGCCTTCATCTCTTTGTTCCTAAATGTGTAGACAACTGGATTTAGAAAAGGAGTGAAAACTGCATCAAAAAAATCAAGAAATTTGTCTATCTGGGAGTCAGGTTGTGGCCATGTATAAACAAACAGCATGTGGCCAAAGAATAAAAACACCACAGTGATGTGAGCAGAGAGAGGGCTTTGGATTGAACATAGACTTTTGAGGGAGGAATTAATGAGACCGGTGTCCAAGGGGATAGTCTGATCATCAATATGGTACATAAACTCTAAGGACAAAAAAAAATGTAGTTACCTCAGTTACATAGGATAAAAGTGCATACATGAACAGAAAATCTTCATCACACAACAACATTATCTCCATTTCTAAAACATAGAAACTTCTATCCTCCAATATTGTTACTATTCTTCCCTTACATACTTTTGTTATAATAGGAAAAAATCAATGTTTACCATTCCATCTTTCCCAAAATATAAACCAGGCCCTTTGGAGAATATTGTAGATAAAAATAGCCCTACTTTTGTTAGCATGGACACTAACTATAGCTCTAGGAGGAAGTGACCAAGTAGTGCTGCAGAAATCTAGGACTGTCTGAGATGCTGAAATTACATGGCCAGGAGAATTATCCTATAGGAATATTTCTATTTTCCCATGGTAGTCAAGTATAGAAGCTGTTAATGGGGAACATACATTTGTAAATCCCTATGAGGAGACATTTTGCTATTTAGAAATATTTTGTTTTTTATTATTATTTTATTTAATTTTATATAACAAAGTCAAATTAAATGAAAACAAACATTTATACACAATATTTGGGAATTTGGGCGTTGTTCTTTCCAAACTACTTCCTTCCTGCTGGTAAGGGGCGCTGTCATGGGGGATTCGAAGAAGATTCAGATATCCTGGCTGTAGTCTGTAGGGCTGTTTTGTCCAGCTATTTTGAATGTAGGATCACCTGGTACTCTGTTTCAGTCGGTCTGGCGTGATCAAACCACATTAGTCTGGAAGGAATCCACATCTTTTCATTTTCTGTGGAAACAAAAATAGAAATCATTTTCCCCAGTAACTTGTCCTTGAACTTAAATTTTGGAGTCAAAGCATTTTTTTTAATTTAATTTATTATTTTACATGTCAACCCCAGTTCATTCTCCCTCCCTTCCTTCCTCCCTCCCTCCCCCCAGCCCTTCCTTCCTCCTTCCCTCCCTTTTACCCTCTCTGCCCTCTCACATGCACTCTAAACACCCTCCCCACCCATCCCCCCTACAGAAAGTATTAACAGAACACAGATGTCAGCCCAGGCTACTATATCCAGCAAAACTCTCAATCACTATGGATGGAGAAAACACAATATTTAATGACAAAACCGGATTTTCCAAATATGTATCTACAAATCCAGCCCTACAGAAAGTATTGGAAGGAAAACTCCAACACAAGGAAGGTAACTACACCCACAAAAAATGTAGGCAACAGATACTCTAACTACACCAGAAACCAAGGGTAAAGCAGAACAACTATATTCACAATACCAAGGCCAACTACAAACCTAAAACAAACAAGCATCAACAATCAATGGTCCTTACTTACCCTCAACATTAATGGTCTTAACTCACCTAATATTGAACAAGAATGAGGAAACAACATACCCGAACTTATGGGACACCTTGAAAGCAGTGCTAACAGGGAAGGAAGTTCATTCCACTAAGTGCCCTTATAAAGAAAACAGAGGATAGTCACATAAGAGAATTAACAGTGCAACTGAAAAACCTCAGAACAGAGAGAAGCAAACTCACCCCATAGGAGTAGACAACAGGAAATAATCAACTTGAGGGCTAAAATCAACAAAATAGAATCCAGGAAAACAACACAAAAAATCAATGCAACAAAGAGTTGGTTTTTTGAGAAAATCAACAAGATGGACAAACCTTTATCCAAACTAATGAAAAAGCAGAGAGAGAACATGCAAATTAACAAAATCAGAAACAAAAAGGGGAACATAACAATGGACACAGAGGATATCCAGACAATTTTCAGGTCATACTTTGAAAATCTTTACTCCACAAAAATTGAAAATTCAAAGGAAATTGACAAATTTCTGGATAACATCACTTACCAAAATTAAATCAAGAACAGACAGACAAAATATTAGACCTATAACCCACAATGAAATAGAAGCAGTCATTGAAAGTCTTCAAACCAAAAAAAGTCCAGGGCCAGATGGATTCAGTGCAGAATTCTACCAGACATTTAAGGAATAACTAATACCACTCACTACTCCTCAAACTATTCCACAAAATAGAAACAGAAGGTTCATTGCCAAATTCTTTTTATGAGGCCACAATAACCTTGGTACCCAAGCCTCACAAAGACACAACTAACAAAGAAAACTACAGACCAATATCCCTGAGGAAAATCGATGCAAAAATACTCAATAAAATACTGGCAAACCGAATTCAAGAATACATCAGAGAAATCATCCACTATGACCAAGTAGGCTTCATCCCTGTATTGCAGATATGGATTAACATATGAAAATCTATCAACATGATCCACCATATAAACAAACTGAAAAAGAAAAACCATATTATCTACCTAGATGCTGAAAAAGCCTTCGACAAAATTCAATACCCTTTCATGATAAATGTCTTGGAGAAGTCAAGGATAACAGGAACATACCTAAACATAATAAGAGCAATATAGAGCAAACTACCTGCCAACATCAAACTGAATGGAGAGAAACTTAAGCCAATTCCTCTAAAATCAGGAACAAGACAAGGCTGCCCTCTCTCTCCATATCTCTTCAATATCATACTAGAAGTTTTAGCTAATGCTATAAGACAACAAAAGGAGATCAAGGGGATCCAAATTGGAAAGGAAGAAGTAAAACTGTCTCTATTCGCAGATGATATGATAGTTTACATAAGCGACCCAATAAACTCTACCAGGGAACTCCTACAGCTGATAAACACCTTCAGCAAACTAGCAGGATACAAGATAAACTCAAAAAAATCACTAGCCCTCCTTTTTTCAGATGACAAAGAGACAGAAAAAGAAATCAGAGAAACATCACCTTTACAATAGCCACAAGCAACATAAAGTATCTTGGTGTAACGCTTACCAAACAAGTAAAAGACCAGTATAATAAGAACATTGTGGCTCTAAAGAAAGAAATTAAAGAAGATACCAGAAAATGGAAAGATCCCCCATGCTCTTGGATAGGTAGGATAAACATAGTAAACATCGCAATCTTGCCAAAAGCAATCTACAGATTCAATGCAATCCCCATTAAAATCCCACCGCAATTTTTCACTGACCTTGATAGGATAATAATCAACTTTATATGGAAAAGCAAAAGACCCAAGATAGCAAAAACAACACTATACAATAAAAGAACTTCAGGAGGCATCACCATTCCTGACTTTAAGCTCTACTACAGAGCTATAGTTCTGAAAACAACTTGCTATTGGCACAAAAATAAACAGGTAGACCAATGGAATCGAATTGAAAATTTTGATATTAACCCATACACCTATGAACACCTGAATTTTGACAAAACAGCTAAAATTATACAATGGGGCGAGAATAGCATCTTCAACAAATGGTGCTGGCACAATTGTATGAGAGTGTGAAGACTGCAGATAGATCCAAGTCTGTGGCTATGCACAAAACTCAAGTCCAAATGGATCAAAGACCTCAACATCAATCCAGCCACATTGAACCTCTTAGAAGAGAAAGTAGGAGGTATCCTTGAACAAATTGGTATAGGGGACTGCTTCCTGAACATAACTCCAGGGGCACAGACACTGAGAGCAACAATTAATAAATGGGACCTCTTCAAGCATAGAAGCTTCTGTAAGGCAAAGGACACAGTGGACAAGACCAAACGGCAGCCCACAGACTGGGAAAAGATTTTCACCAATCCTATATCCGACAAAGGGCTGATCTCCAAAATATACAAACAACTCAAGAAACTAGTCAACAAAACACCAAATAACCCTATTAAAATTGGGGTACAGAACTGAAGAAAGAATCCTCAATAGAGAAAATCAAAAAGGCTGAAAGACACTTAAGAAAGTGCTCAACATCCCTAGCTATCAGGGAAATGCAAATCAAAACAACTTTGAGATACCATCTTATTCCTGCCAGAATGGCTAAAGTTAGAAACACCAATGACAACTCATGCTGGAGAGGATATGAAGAAAGGACAACACTCCTCCACTGCCGGTGGGAGTGCAAACTCGTACAGTCATTTTGGAGATCAGTATGGTGGTTCCTCAGGAAATTTGGAATTATTTTACCACAGGACCCAGCAATCCCCTTCTTAGGCATATACCCCAATGACCCACATCCATGCAACAAAGACATCTGTGCAACTATGTTCATAGCAGCACTATTTGTAATAGCAAGAACCTGGAAGCAACCTAGATGCCCCTCAATTGAAGAATGGATAAAGAAGATGTGGCACATCTACACAATGGAATACTAATCTGCAGAAAAAAATAATGGAATTTTGAAATTTGCAGGCAAGTGGATGGCACTTAAAGAAACCATCCTGAATGAGGTAACCCAGTCACAAAAAGAGGAACATAGTACGTACTCACTCATATATGGATTTTAGACCTAGAGCAAAGGATCATCGGCCTATAATTCAAACCACCAGAGGAACTAGGGTAGAACATGTATTCTAAGAGATTCATATAAAATCCCTCACAGAACCGGGAAGGGACAAGTCCCCCAGAGTAGAGGGGAAGTGGGGGGGGGGCAATGAATAGAGAGAGAAGTAGGAGAAAATGAGGAGGAGAGGAAAACATGTGCAACTAGGAAGATTGAGTCTGGATAGGAATAGAAGACAGAACAGAGAGAGAGAGAGAGAGAGAGAGAGAGAGAGAGAGAGAGAGAGAGAGAGAGAATGAATAAAAGATGGAGCCAATATTGGTTTGAAGATAAAATTGAACACAAAGAAAGTCTAGAGAACTACAAGACTACCAATGATATGAGTGACCCAAAAAACTCCACCAGGGAACTCAAACATGTGATAAACACCTTCATCAAAGTGGGAGGATACAAGATTTACTCAAAAAATAAATCAGTTGCCCTACTATATACAGATGTCAAAGGGGCTGAGAAATAAATCAGGGAAACATTACCTTTTAAAATAGCTTTATTTTATGTTTTTAAAGAAAGAAATTAAAGAAAATACCAGAAAATGGAAAGATTTCCCATGTTCTTGGATAGGTAGGATCAACATAGTTAAAATGGCAACCTTGCCAAAAGCATTCTACGGATTCAATGCAATCGCCAGCACAATTCTTCATAGACCTTGAAAGGACAATACTCAACTTATTATAGAAAAACAAAAGACCCAGGATAGCCAAAACATCTGTACAATAAAGGAACTTCTGGAGGCAACCTATATTATACAGGTAATGTCCTGAAAAGCTTGGTATTGGTACAAAACATAGACAGATATACCAATGGAATTGAATATAAAATCCTAATATTAACCCACACACCTACGAACACCTGATTTTTGACAAAGAAGCTAAAATTATACAAATGAACGAGGAAAGCATCTTCAACAAATGGTGCTGGCATAACTGGATGCTGGCATGTAGACTTCAGATACATCTATATTGATCACCATGCACAAAACTGAAGTCAAATGGATCAAACACTTCAACATAAATCCAGCCACACTGAACCTCTTAGAAGAGAAGGTAGGAGGTACCCTTGAACAGGGGACCACTTCCTGAACACAACACTAGTAGCACAGACACTGAGATTGACATTTAATAAATGGGACCTCCTGAAACTATGAGTCTTCTGTGCGGCAAAGGACACAGTCAACAAGACAAAATGGCAGCCCACAGAATTGGAAAATATCTTCACCATACCATACCATAATACATGAAGCTATTATAAGCACTAGGGAAATGTCCAGAGACCTACAAGGATGACTCCAACTAACAACCTAAGCAATAGTATAGAGGCTATCTTAAATGCCCTTCCCTAATAATTAGATTGATAACTACCTTATATGTCATCCTAGAGCCCTCATCCAGTTGCTGATGGAAGCAAAAGCAGACACCAACAGGCAAACACTGAGCCAAACTCCTGGAATCCAGTTGCAGAGAGGGAGAAGTGATGAGCAAAGGGGTCAAGACCAGGCTGCAGAAACCCACAGAGACAGCTGACTTGAACAAGGGGGAGTTCATGAACCCCAGACTGATAGCTTGGAAACCACCATTGGACCAACTCAGACCCTCTGAACATGGGTCTTCATTAGAAGGCCTGGGCAGTCTATAGGACCTCTGACAGTGGAACCAGGATGTATTCCTAGTGAAGGAATGGACTTTAGGAGCCCATTCCCATGGCATAGAAGAATACTCTCTTAGCCTAGAGACATGGGGAAAGGTCCTAGGCCCTATCCCAAATGACTTGACAGATTTAATGATACCTCATGAATGGCCTCATCTTCCCTGGTGAATGGATGGGGGTGTCAGTGAGGGCATCAGAGGATGGGATGGAGCGGGAACTGGAATCGATATGTAAAATAAGAAAAATAAATAAATAAAATTTTAAAAAATACACATTAAAAGAAAATAGTTTCTTTTCACATATAATATATCATGAATATAGTTTTCCTCTTTCTACTCCTCCCATTTTCTCCCCTCCCCACCCCCACCTGGATCTACTCCCTTTCTATCTCTCATTAGAAAATAATAAGTTACTAAATGATAACAACAAAACATACCAGAACAAAATATAATGATATAGATGTGCCACATCATTAACCATTCTTCAATTGAGGGGCATCTAGGTTGCTTCCAGGTTCTTGCTATTACAAATAGTGCTGCTATGAACATAGTTGAACACATGTCTTTGTTGCATGGATGTGGATCATTTGGGTATATGCCTAAGAAGGGGATTGCCAGGTCCTGTGGTACACTAATTCCCATTTTCCTGAGGAACCACCATACTGATCTCCAAAATGGCTGTATGAGTTTGCACTCCCACCAGCAGTGGAGGAGTGTTCTATTTCTCCACATCCTCTCCAACATGAATCATCATTGGTGTTTCTAATTTTAGCCATTCTGGCAGGAATAAGATGGAATACTACTCTGCAGAAAAAAAATAATGGTATCTTGAAATTCGCAGGCAAGTGGATGGCACTTGAAGAAACCATCCTGAATGAGGTAACCCAGTCACAAAAAGAGGAACACAGTATGTACCCACTCATATATGGATTTTTAGACCTAGATCAAAGGATCACCAGCCTATAATTCACACCACCAGAGGAACTAGGGTAGAAGATGTATTTTGAGAGATTCATATAAAGTCCCTCACAGAACCGGGAAGGGACAAGTCCCCCAGAGCTCAGGGGAAGCAAATGGAGAGAGAAGTAGGAGAAAACGAGGGGGAGGAAAGGAAGACATGTGCGACCAGGAAGATTGAGCCTGGTTAGTAATAGAAGACAGGAAAGAGAGAGAAAGAACATAAAAGAGGGAGCCAATATTGGTTTGAAGATAAAATTCACAAACAAAGGTCTAGAGAACTACAAGACTGCTGCCAACTAAAAATTTGAGCTTCTGTGGAAAGGCTACCACAAATGCCCTTCCCAGAGAGTGAGATCAACAACTAACTTCTCCATGGAGCCCTCAACTAATGCCTGATGGAAACAGGAGCAAACACTGATACATAAACATTGAGTCAAAGTAGAACCCAGATGCAGATGGGGAGGACAAGATCAGGCAGCAGAAACACACAGAGACAGCTTACCTGAACAAGGAGGAGCTAATGTGCCACCAGACTGATAGCTGGGAAGCCAGCATGGGTCTGACTCAGCCCCCCCTGAATATGGGTCTCAGCCAGAAGGACTGAGCAGTCTAAGGGACTCAGACAGTGGAGCCAGGATGTATCCCTAGTGCACAAAAGGACTTTGCGAACACATCTCCCATGGAGGAATAACTGCCTTAATCTAGAGACAGGAGAGAAGCCCTAGTCCCTACTTCACAGGACCTGTCAGATCTACATGACCCCAACTGGATGGCAATCCCCTACATATGGAATTGGGGTAAGGGGATGGGAGGGGAGGGTGTTTAGAGTGCATGTGAGAGGGCAGAGAGGGTAAAAGGGAGGGAAGAAGGGAGGGAGGGAAGGAGGAAGAGGGAACTGGGATCGACATGTAAAATAATAAATTAAATTTTAAAAAAAAATGCTTTGACTCCAAAATTTAAGTTGAAGGACAAGTTACTGGGGAAAATGATTTCTATTTTTGTTTCCATGGAAAATTAAAAGCTGTGGATTCCTTTCAGACTAATATGGTTTGATCAAGCCAGACCACCTGAAACAGAGTACCAAGTGATCCTACATTCAAAACAGCTGGACAAAGCAGCCTTACAGACTCCAGCCAGGATTTCTGCATCTTCTTCAAATACCCCATGACAGCGCCCCTTACCAGCAGGAAGTAGTTTGTAAAGAACAATGCCCAAATTCCCAAATATTGTCTATAATTTTTTGTTTTCATTTAAATGGACTTGATTATATAAAATAAATAAATAAATAAAAAAGAAAAAAGATTTAAAATATATATAATGATATAAAACAAAAACTATCACATCCATGTTGGACAAGTAAACCAACAAACGAAAAAGTACCCCAAGAGAAGACACAAGAATCAAAGACCCACTCATTTACACACTCAGGATTCTCTTAGAAATGCTAAACTGAAAGCTATCATATGTCTGTAGAAGACCTGCTGCGACTCATATAGATTCTCTGCCTGTTGCTTCACTCTCTGAAAGTGCATATGGATATTGCTTAGTTGATTCAGATGGCCTTGCTTTCCTGGTGTCCTCCAAGGGAATGGATTTGATAGACGCTTCCAGTTTAGACTCTCTCTCAGCATCATGTCTGAGTGTAGCTCTCTGTAGCTATTCTAGTCTACACAGGAGGAAGCCTATATGATTATGGCTTAAGAAAGCACAGATCTATGAGTATAGCAGAATATCATTAGGAGTCATTTTACTGTTACTTTTTTTTAAATTGTCCAGCAGTATGTAGTCTTAACCAACATCTCTGGAATATCTAGTATTTGGTTATACCAGGAATGGATTCCTATTTGTAGAGTGGTCAAAGCATATATGGGAATAGTAAACTAATTTCTGATTTGAATTAAATCCCACTATATACTAGCATATGGTTTTGTAGGCATGGCAAAATGTAAGTCAAAGGTTTTGTGGCTTAGACTGTGATAAAAACATACTTTAAAAAGCTATACTCAAAAAAAAAAGCTATACTCTACCAAATTGAAAAACCTAAAAGAAATGAATATGTTTCTTTATATATAACACCTAATAAATTTGAATCTAAATCTAAATATAATTACCAAATAATAGGGGAACACCAAGGGAAACATCTAATGTCAAGAAGGGGTTGCATCTAGTTAAGTCATTGACTAAAGGGGCTGCATGAAAACACCCAACCATCTCACATGATTAACAAAGTTGTTTATATTCTCTACACACTTATGGTAAAGCCCTATTGATGAAGACAACATTCCCATATCTTACTGACACAAAAGAGTAGAATTGGTGCCTGACTAGAACCTTCAGCCAACTGAATAGTATTTGTGATACTTGGAGGTACTCTGCACAGTACCAAAAAGAGAAAGGTAACCAACAACCTAGCTATAAACCCTTCAATCTTCAAAGATGACCTGTCTTCATGATATTCTGGTGGACTAGTGGCACAAGTTGTTATAGGAGTAACCAACCACTATGTCCGGATTTAAGACCTACTCCCTGAGGTAAAATGCATGCCTGAGACTGCTCTCATTACCAAGAAATCTGACACTAAATAGGTCATGGGCCTAGGGAAAAATCAAATACTATTGTTCTGCTAAAGGAACATAGCAATAAAATGACTTCTAAAGGCATTCTGCTATATTCATAGGTAAGCGTCTTGCTGAACCTTCATCAGAGAAGCTTCTTCTTATAGAAGACAGGAACTAACACAGAGATCATGTGGAGGTATCTTGCTTGTACAAATAAACCGTCTGAAGAGCAGAGAATGGAGCTTGCCACTAGTTATGCATAGAAGTCTGGAGGTCTATATAGACAGATAGGAAGTGAGATGGCTGTGCAGAAACAGTAAGTGAGGGGGCTGACATTTATATGTACCAGCAAGATGCTTAATTAATTGAATTTATATGTTTTTTAAAATGCCTAAACTTCCAAATTTAAGACTAAGAACAGGTTACTGGGGAAAAGAATTTCTGTTTTTCTTTCCACAGAAATGAAAAGCTGTGGATTCCTTCCAGACTAACATGGTTTGATCAAGCAAGACCCCCTAAAGCCGTGTACCAGGTGATTCAACATCCAAAACAGCTTAGAAAAGGCAGCTAGGATTTTTACATCTTCTTAGGGTCCCCAAGACAGCACCCCCTACCAACAGGAAGAAGTTTGGAAAAAATGATGCCCAAATTCCCAAATATTGTTTATAAATGTTTGTTTCATTTATATGGAGTTTGTTATAAATGGTTAATAACCACGACCAATCTCTTTAAATGTAAAAGTAGGATTATGATTACTTTGTTTTGGAATGGATTTTCATTTATTGATACAATTTAAGGTCAATTTTTTGATAACTCCTCTTGTTTAGGTATTGTGTCTATATAGCTCATTTAAAAATGTATAATTTAGTACAGATTTTAGATTGTTACCTATAATAGTCAAAACTTTAGTTAGGTTTTACCTATAATAGTCAAAACTTATAGTTAAGCTAGTTAAGATTTCTAAATATACAGATATATATTTGAGATATATAAATATTCTTCAACCCTTTCAAAGACCTACAGAATATGGCATTTAAAATGGTTTAGGGTTTTTCTTAACAGTGAGGCACAAATGCTCCTGGAAACACCACCTGCATCAGAAAGGAAGATGAACATCAAAGAAACTCATTATGGAGTGTACTTCCAATATGTCAAGACTAGTCATTTAAGCAGGATACTGCTCTTATCTGAACTGTTTGACTTTATGCTATATAAACTGGATATACAGGACCCACAGAAAAGTGACTGCTAATCCAAGATGGACAATGTTACAGGGTTCCTGCTTCATGGAAGAATCTGCCAGACAGTCTGAAGGACAGATAAAGGTAACTGACAAACTGCCAATACAGGTAGACAGTTTAAAGTTTCCTGCTTTGCTGAAGAGTCTGCCAGACACACTATGGCTAATAGGCAGAAGATGGAACATTACAGAAAAACTTTAGGTGACTGACCAGGCAGTAAGGTGTCTCTGTCATGGCTAGAGTTTATATATTATCCTTCTGTGGTCTTTGATGGAGTTGAAGCCAGGTAGTTATGGTTAAAGTTTTCTTTAGTTAGGATTAAAGATAAGTTATAAGACTTTAGGACATAAAGATAGATTAGATAGTAGAATATTTTATTTAATTCTTGATAATGTTAATGAACTATATATTGTAATTATAGTTCTTGCTTAATAACTCTTTTGTCATATGTAATTTTTCTATGTTAAAGTTAAAACCCTTCTTTTTATTTTAGACAGAAAATAGGAGATGATGGAAGATGTCATTCTGTAAATATGTTTCTCTTATTGGTTAATGAATAAAGCACTGTTGGCAAGAGAGGTGGAACTAGGAGACAAGAAGGATTCTGGGAGATGTAATAGAGACGATTCAAGATGTAGTGGCTTTAGAAGAAGGTCTGGACCCTCTCTCCAGTAAGATAAGACCACAGGGAAACACTTATATTAACAATAATTGGTTACTATTTAAGACGGAGCTAGCTAATAAGGAACACTAGTAACTGGCCAACAGCTTTATATCTAATACAGCATCTCTGTGTGTGACACAGCTCTGGGAGCAGGCTGGTGGGAAAACTTCTCATAACACAGTTGTTTGAGAATTAAGAAGAGTTAATAAAATGTTTGAGTTCTGCATGTTTTATAGAAATGCCTTCTTTCTCTTCTAGGAAAGAGGCACCCATTATTCAGTGGAAACAAAACAGACTGACACAACAGGTGGTGATTATCTGAATGTACTCAAAGGATTTCTAACACAAAACTCTTTAGGGGGGCTGGCTGTTAGGAACTTCCAGTCCTCAGTTAAGAATTTTAAATCACAAGCAGGCCATCTCTATTGATTTTTGAAAACCCAGGAGCTGACAAAACCCTTTTCTGATTGCTATCTTCATCTCTCCATTCCTGAATGTATAGATAACTGGATTTAGAAAAGGAGTCAAAACTGCATCAAATATAGCTAGAAATTTATCTACATGTGTTGAAGGAGCAGGCCACACATAGAAAAAAATCAATGGACCAAAAAATAAAACTACAACCATGATATGAGCCAATAGAGTAGAAAGGGCCTTGGATGAACATCCTAAGGAGTGCTTCTGGACAGTGATAAGAAGGAAGACATAGGAGATGATGAGTAAAAAGAATGCAACCAAGGAAATAACCCCACTATTGGCAGTTACCATGAACTCAAGTTTGTAAGTATCTGTGCATGCAAGTTTGAGAAGTCGTGGTATGTCACAGTAAAAGCTGTCCAATATGTTAGGACCACAAAAGGGCAAGTTTATAACAAAAGCTAACTGAGCTGATGAATGAATGAGGCCAACGATCCACGCAGCCACTAATATTAACAAGCACATGCGTGGGCTCATGATGGTCAGATAGTGGAGAGGTTTGCATATGGCCACATACCTGTCAAAGGCCATGGCTATGAGCAACACCATCTCAGTGCCCCCAACAGCATGACTAAAAAAGATCTGACTGATACAGCCTCCAAAAGAGATGACTTTATGCTTTCTAAAAAGATCATATATCATTTTGGGTGCTGCAATGGAACAAAATATAAGATCAATAACAGAGAGATTTGCCAGTAGAAAATACATGGGAGAATGTAAGCAGGGGTCAGAAGTGACAGTGACAACTATAATGAAGTTTCCTGTCAAACTGAACACATAGAACAAACAGAAAAAGAAAGAAAGAAAAATCTGGACCTCCCAGGAATTTGAGAGCCCCAGTAGCACAAATTCAGACACTGTAGAATTGTTTGCTCTCATCATGGACATAAATCAGGGGTTCACTTCATTGTTACCTGAAGGGAAAAAAGGAGACTATTCAGATTAATAGTGTATGCATAATCACTGTGAAAATGTATATTAACCATGGATGGCAAATATTACCTGAGAATTTCACAAAAATTGAATTGATTCTGTTGGCCACTACTGCTCTCATTACAAATGGCAATCAAAGCATTACTGAAAAGAAGAGTTCCTGCAGAGATCTCTAACACATGAAATTGTAAGAAATCCCATCGACTGGTATAGATGTCACACCTGATCAAACACAAAAGTAAGAGCTTGCTGAGTTAGTATATTCAGTGTTAATCACCCTGTCACTGAAGTCAGAACAACTGATCACATCTACCTCATACACAGGATAGAGAATGGCATTATGCAAAGGAGACTCTGATTTTGTTGCTCAAGCCAGAAATCATCTCTCTGTATTATAATTGAAAAGATATCATTCATTATTTAACATTCAAATTCAATAGAACCTCATCTGTCACATCCTACACATGACCAACTCATATGTTCAATTATTTTATATATGATACTCTGTCTTAATAATACTGGTTGATTTTTTAAAAAAAATAAAGATTTTTGAGTGAATTAATGATGTGGTTGAGAGAATTTATATCTATGAATTGATTCATTGTGTACCAGGAAACATTTTATATGTTAGTAAGTAGAGATAAAAGCAAAATGGATTTGTAAAATATTTAATTTCCAAGATTTATATTTTTACACATATAAATATACAATTAAAAATAGACATTTAAATTAAGAGACCAAATCTCAAATGATGGTTTCACTTTGTAGGACACATAAGCAAGGAGCACGAGGGCAGTATTAAAAATGTGATTCTAAAATAGGACTTATGAGATAGTTCTTGCTCATCACTCAAGTGAGAAGAAACATGAGAAAAAGAATGAACAGTGAACAAATCATTAAGTTATTTGGAGAGATGATATTTCATATAGACACAACAGCAAAAGCAAGAACCCTAAGGTTTGAATTTTACTGCAATATCCAAAGAACCACACAAAGGTAAAAGAGGCTAAATGTGTGGGAAATGAGGATGGTGTAGATGAGGTTTAAGAGGCAATGGGAACAAAGGTCTTTTAAAACTTCATAGGTCATATAAAGGCATGATATCAGAATACTTCAAACTCTCATATCTAAATAGAATCACACAGGCTTGTCTGTATCAAGGAGCAAAATTATCACCTAAAAAAATCAAAATGGTAAAACAATAAGAAAATAAGGTTGTCTTTCTAAGCATTAAAATTAACAAGTCTGACCAACTTTTCTATACATCCAAAATAATATAGCAATGTCTCCAAGGTTTCAGACAGTAAAAACGGATGTGTTTTTCATGGATATGTGTACATTCTCTTTTCTAAATACTTTCTGGAAAAAGAAGCAAGTGTTTGGGGAACTGGATTTTCCATGATAGGAAGCCTATGATTGTCCAACAATTCAAGGAAGAATTAAATAAGGACACCAAAAAATAGTGTTTACAATCAATACAGATAACCTAAAAAGGAAGAAAGGCAGACAACTGAATATATCAGAACATATTGAAATGATATAACTTGTGTCTTCTGAGTTGCAATCACAAGAACAAGAGTTGCACCCCTGGAGGGCTCAGGGATCTCAGAACATCTTTTGTTCTGAGTTACCTGAGCTTATTCTAAAAGAACATTTTGATTTTATCATCCAGGACATCCATCCATTAAAATCTTGTCTTCTTTTCTTTATTTTTTTCCTTAGAGGCCATGATAACATTTTCTTTCTAAAAAGCATCAGATATTGTAGATTTGCCTGGACATAGATTCTTGGCTACTTAAATTTCATACTTAAAGAAAAAAAATAAAGAAACTGGTTGCCTCTGTTATAAAATCAAAAAAAGTCAAATTTTTGGCATCATACAAACCAAGGGGATATCTAATTTTTTTAAATGAATTTAATGACTACAATATAAATCTTTTGAGCCCATTTGTGATCCACATAATTTTGACAGTGTATATTGCTCTGCCCTTAGAATAACTATAAGGCCAAATGTTTAACTTGTGTACCTGTCTGTCTTCCACAAACAAAAATGCACAGATGATATAAAACATTCTGATATGAGGTTCTTTGCCTGTTTTGCTTCCTTTTTAGGTTATCTGTCTCAAGAACTAAGCAGTCAAATTGTTACCCATTCCCTCACATTTTTCATAATGTATGTCTCTATGCCCCTGTATTTGCATTTGTGTTTTTCACTGAATCTTATCTAAATGTGTTTTATGTATAATAACACAAATTATATGAAAACAGAAAAACAACTAAAAATTCAATAAGCATAATTCATTAAAAAAATTCTTGATTTTTCCCTTTGATAATACCTTAGGAATTTTTATGTTTGTAATTATGCAACTACAAAATTAGACATGCAAGAGAGACTTTTAAAAACTCTAAAGTTATGGTACATCTAAATTATGTGTCTGTCATATTTGGGCTTGTTTTAATAAAGGTCACAAAGAACTACAATCTATCAATTATTTCTAGGTAACTTGCCTGTGAACGGAATGGAAACAAATCAAGTAGTCCTAACGTTCCATTTCTATACTTTATATTTCTACTTTGATTCTTGAAGTTGTTAATAACCAAATCCTTTACTAGATCATACTTCAGACTCAAAATTCCTCACCTATGCTGAAGATTTCAGATTGTCATTAATCAAAGACACATCTTTTTACTACAAGGCAAAATTCAATGTCTGTTATTTGGATTTCTCCACAATTTACAGTGTGTTATTTACTTCTGATTGTTTTCTGCTCCATCTTGTCTACATTATAATTGAACTTTGTGTGTGTGTGTGTGTGTGTGTGTGTGTGTGTGTGTGTGTGTGTGTGTGGAGAGAGAGAGAGACAGAGACAGAAACAGGTTCAGAGAGAAGAGATTCTGACACTACCTTGTTTTCTGAAATAGAATTGAGAGATTGTGTCCAATTTTTTTGATGTCACATTCCCTTTCCAACTTTTACCTACCTATTTCTACAAGTCAGCATCTTCCAGTCAGAAAATTCCCTAATAACTGAGTTTTGGCATACACACCTGCTATTCAAGAAAAAGCTGAGTGAATAAAAGGGGACATTAATTAAGAGAGTGGAGACTAATGACCAGGTGCTTCTGGAAACCTTAGATTTGCCAACACTGCTCATGTGACCCAGGGAATTGCCACTGGAATCCAACTGTTATGATGAAAGTAACACATGAAAATCTAATGAGTATTGGAGACGAAATAAATCTGAAACAGCAAGGTCTAATTTTTTTTATTTAGATATTTTTATTATTATTATTTTTAATTTCTTTAAATTTATTTTATATAACAAAGTCAATTAAATGAATACAAACATTTATACACAATATTGGGAATTTGGGCATTGTTCTTTCCAAACTACGTCCTGCTAGTAAGGGACACTGACATGGGGGATTCGAAGAAGATTCAGAAATCCTGGCTGTAGTCTGTAAGGCTGCTTTGTCTAGCTCTTTTGAATGTAGGATCACCTGGTACTCTGTTTCAGGTGGTCTGGCTTGATCAAACCACATTAGTCTGGAAGGAATCCACATCATTTCATTTTCTGTGGGAACAAAAATAGAAATCCTTTTCCCCAGTAACTTGTACTTGAACTTAAATTTTGGAGTCAAAGCATTTTTTTTAATTTATTATTTTACATGTCGATCCCAGTTCCCTCTCCCTCCCTCCCTCCCTCCTTCCCTCCCATGTAGATCTGACAGGTCATGTGAAGTAGGGACTAGGACTTCTGTCCTGCCTCTATATTAAGACAGTTATCCCTCCATGGGGGATGTGTTTGCAAAGTCCTATTGTGCACCAGGAATACATCCTGGCTCCACTGTCTGAGGTCCCTTAGACTGCTCAGTCCTTCTGGCTGAGACGCATATTCAGGGGGGCCTGAGTCAGTCCCATGCTGGGTTCCCAGCTATCAGTCTGGTGGTCCATTAGCTCCTCCTTGTTCAGGTAAGTTGTCTGTATGTGTTTCTGCCGCATAGTTTTGTACTCTCCATCTGCATCTGGGTTCTAGTTCGATTCAGGGTTTATGTATGGGTGTTTGCTCCTGTTTCCAACAGGCATTAGTTGAGGGCTCCATGGAGAAGTTAGTTGTTGATTTCACAATCCGGGAAGGGCATTTATGATAGCCTTTCCACAGAAGCTCAAATTGTTAGTTGGGGAGCAGTCAAAGAAAATCACTAGCCCTACTTTTTTCAGACGACAAAGAGACAGAAAAAGTAATCAGAGAAACATCACCCTTTACAATAGCCACAAACAACATAAAGTATCTTGGTTAACGCTTACCAAACAAGTAAAAGACCTATATAATAAGAACTTTGTGACTCTAAAGAAAGAAATTAAAGAAGATACCAGAAAATGGAAAGATCCCCCATGCTCTTGGATAGGTAGGATAAACATAGTAAACATCGCAATCTTGCCAAAAAGCAATCTACAGATTCAATGCAATCCCCATTAAAATCCCACCACAATTCTGCACTGACCTTGATAGGATAATAATCAACTTTATATGGAAAAGCAAAAGACCCAAGATAGCAAAAACAACACTATACAATAAAAGAACTTCAGGAGGCATCACCATTCCTGACTTTAAGCTCTACTACAGAGCTATAGTTCTGAAAACTGCCTGGTATTGGCATAAAAATAGAGAGGTAGACCAATCTGAAATATCTGAAAATCCTGATATTAACCCACACATCTATGAACACCTGAATTTTGACAAAACAGCTAAAATTATACAATGGGACAAGGACAGCATCTTCAACAAATGGTGCTGGCACAATTGGATGAGGGTGTGTAGAAGACTGCAGATAGACCCATGTCTGTTACCATGCACAAAACTCAAGTCCAAATGGATCAAAGACCTCAACATCAATCCAGCCACATTGAACCTCTTAGAAGAGAAAGTAGGAGGTATCCTTGGACAAATTGGTATAGGGGACTGCTTCCTGAACATAACTCCAGGGGCACAGACACTGAGAGCAACAATTAATAAATGGGACCTCTTCAAGCATAGAAGCTTCTGTAAGGCAAAGGACACAGTGGACAAGACCAAACGGCAGCCCACAGACTGGGAAAAGATTTTCACCAATCCTATATCCAACAAAGGGCTGATCTCCAAAATATACAAACAACTCAAGAAACTAGTCAACAAAACACCAAATAACCCTATTAAAATTGGGGTACAGAACTGAATTAAAAATTCTCAATAGAGAAAATCAAAAAGACTGAAAGACACTTAGGAAAGTGGGCCACATCCTTAGCTATCAGTGAAATGCAAATCAAAACATCTTATTCCTGCAAGAATGGCTAAAATTAGAAACACCAGTGACGACTCATGCTGGAGAGAATATGGAGAAAGAGCAACACTCCTCCACTCTTGGTGGGAGTGCAAATTCATACAGCCATTTTTGAGATCAATATGGCAGTTCCTCAGGAAAATGGGAATTAGTTTACCATAGGACCCGGCAATCTCCCTCTTGGGGCATATACCCAAAGGATTCACATCCATGCAACAAAGACATCTGTTCAACTATGTTCATAGCAGTACTATTTATAATAGTAAGAACCTGGAAGCAACCTAGATTCCCCTCAATTGAAGAATGGATAATGAAGATGTGGCACACCTACACAATGGATTACTATTCTGCAAGTGGGTGGCACTTGAAGAAACCATCCTGAATGAGGTAACCCAGTCAGAAAAAGAGGAACACAGTATGTACTCACTCATATATGGATTTTAGACCTAGATCAAAGGATCACCAGCCTATAATTCACACCACCAGAGGAACTAGGATACAAGGTGTATTCTAAGAGATTCATATAAAGTCCCTCATAGAACTGGTAAGAGACAAGTCCCCCAGAGCTCAGGGGAAGTGGAGGGGCAGCGAATGGAGAGCGAAGTAGGAAAAAGAGGGGGGAGGAAAGGAAATCATGTGAGACCAGGAAGATTGAGCCTGGTTAGGAATAGAAGACAGGAAAGAGAGAGAGAGACAGTGAGAGAGAGAGAGAGAGAGAGAGAGAGAGAGAGAGAGAGAGAGAGAGAGAGAGAACATAAAAGAAGGAGCCAATATTGGTTGGAAGATAAAATTGAACACAAAGAAAGGACTAGAGCACTACAAGACTGCTCCCAACTAACAATTTGATATTCCATGGAAAGGCTACCATAAATGCCCTTCCCCGGAGACTGAGTTCAACAACTAACTTATCCATGGAGCCCTCAACTAATGCCTGTTGGAAACAGAAGCAAACACCCATACATAAACACTGAGTCGAAGTAGAACTCAGATGCAGATGGAGAAGACAAAACCATGCAGCAGAAACACATAGAGACAGCTTACCTGAACAAGGAGGAGCTAACGGGCCACCAGACTGATGGCTGGGAAGACAGCATGGGACTGACTCAGGCCCCCCTGAATATGGGTCTCAGCCAGAAGGACTGAGCAGTCTAAGGACCTCAGGCAATGGAGCCAGGATGTATCCCTGGAGCACAACACATCCCCCATAGAGGGATAACTGCCTTAATCTAGAGACAGGAGAGAAGTGGTCCCTACTTCATATGACCTGTCAGACCTACATGACCCCAACTGGATGGCATTGCCCTACATATGGAATTGGGGTGGGGGGATGGGAGGGGAGGGTGGTTAGAGTGCATGTGAGAGGGCAGAGAGGGTAAAAGGGAGGGAATGAGAAAGGGAGGGAGGGAGGGAGGGAGAGGGAACTGGAATCGACATGTAAAATAATAAAATAAATTAAAAAGAAAATGCTTTGACTCCAAAATTTAAGTTCAAGGACAAGTTACTGGGGAAAAGGATTTCTATTTTTGTTTCTACAGAAAATGAAATGATGTGGATTCCTTCCAGACTAATGTGGTTTGATCAAGCCAGACCGCCTGAAACAGAGTACCAGGTGATCCTACATTCAAAACAGCTGGACAAAGCAGCCTTACAGACTACAGCCAGGACTTCTGAATCTTCTTCGAATCCCCCATTGCAGCGCCCTTACCAGCAGGACGTAGTTTGGAAAGAACAATGCCCAAATTCCCAAATATTGTCTATAAATGTTTGTTTTCATTTAAATGGACTTGGTTATATAAAATAAAAATTAAAAAAAAGAAGAGTACAGGCTTTCAATTTAGCAAAATCAAACTTACATCTAGATAAAGAAATCTCTGTATAGGAACACGAATGAACCAAAGTTTCAACAATGTATCACATCTCATCCTAATACAAACCACAACCCTTTGTTCAGTGTATTTTGATCATATTCATACCCTCCTTTCCCCAACTCCACCCAGTTATTCTTACCTACACAACTTTGTGTACCCTTGTCCTTTTGTAACCTATCAAGTACAGTTGATGCTGCTCATACACTGTTGCATATGTGGTTTTCTATTGCAATGTAGTCAACCCACTATGGATCACACTCTTAAAGAAAACTAACTCTTCCCCCTCCCAGCAACTATTAATTGCCAACAGCTCTTAGCTAGGGGTGGGATGTAATGCTTACTTTCCCCTATCCATGCTAGAATTTTGTCTGCCTTTTTCTTTCTTTCTTTCTTTTTTAAAACATAAAAAAATAAAATATATTAATAATAAAACAAAAACCATCACATTGTAGCTGGACAAGACAAACTAACAGAAGGAAAAGAACCCAAGAGAAGTCACAAGAATCAGAGACCCACTTATTCACATACTCAGGAATCCCATAAGAACACTTGATTGGAATCCATAATATGTATGCAGAGGATCTGGTGCAGACTCAAGCAAGCCCTATGCATGCTGCCTCAGTTTCTGTGAGC
The DNA here is from genome assembly GCF_943737965.1 of Phodopus roborovskii. NCBI lineage: Eukaryota > Metazoa > Chordata > Mammalia > Rodentia > Cricetidae > Phodopus > Phodopus roborovskii. The sequence goes on along the minus strand of NW_026126417.1, from coordinate 4,029,649 downwards.
TCATAGGAGCTTTGATTATGTTGATTTATAGACTCTTGCTTGGTTGGTATCTTCCATGCTCTCTGGCTCTTAAACTCTTTGTGCCTCCTCTTCCATATATTCTCTGAGTCGTAAGGGGAGGAATTCAATGGAGATATCTCATTTAGTGCTGAGTGTTCCAAGGTCTCTCACTCTCTGCATGTCTATGGATCTCTGTATTTAGTCCCATCTGCTCCAGAGAAAGCTTCTCTGATGATAGCCGAGTAAGGCACTGATCTATTAGTAAAGCACAATGCCATTAAGAGTCATTTTTATCACTGTTTTTGTTGTTGTTGTTTAAATAAGTACTATTTGGTTTTACCCTAGGGCTCTGGGCTATCTAGTTTGGTTCTTAGTCACCCAAGCAATACTGGAAGTGTGAAGTGGGCCTTAAGTCAAATCAGATATTTAATGGTTCTACAAGCTTTGTGCCACTATTGTGCCAGCCAAACGACCATGAACAGACCCTTCTCCCTTTTTTAATGGTATAATTCTGACTGAATGAAGTAGAATATCAATGTAGCTTGTTTTATTATTTTTATTTATTCTTTGAGAATTTCATATACATTTACAATGAGTTTTTATCAAATATACCCTTAATTCCTTGCCTTCCAACTCTTCCAGGATCCCCACTACCATGTAGCTCTCTCAACTATTGTATTCTTTGTTCTTAACAACTGAGTCCAATTGGTGTTACAGCTATTTGCATGAGCATAGGGATCCACTTGAACATGAATAATGTGTCCATGACTGCATATATAAAAAAAAAAACTGACTATCCGTCTCCCCCAGTATCCGTGAAGTACCAATGGTTAATTCAAAGATAATCTTTTGGATTAGCTCTTAAATTAAGTTTATAGATGTTTTGTTGGTAACTATTTTGTGAGTAATTCTCTATTACTCACCAATGGCCATTAGAAAATGTACTGGTTCTACTGTATAACTTCAAAATGTTTCCTTTCTTTCTCTCATGGTACTTTTTGACACATTCTAACTGGAGTATTAAGTTGTTTCAAACCTTTCTTTGCTTATTTATTTGTTTTTTATACCAACCACAGTCTCCTCCTCCTCTCCTCCTGCTCCCTCCCTTAATCTGCCTTCTACCCCTCCCCCCATCCACTCCTCTTTCATCTCTATTCATAATGGGTAAGTAAGGCCTCCTATGGTAGTCACCAAAGCATGGCATATCAAGTTGAGTTAGGACTAAGCTCCTCCACCTTGCATCAAGGCTGGGCAAGGCATTCCACCATAGCAATTTTGTCCCAAAGATCCATCTCAAGCATCAGGAACGGGTCCTGGTCCTACTGCTAGAGGTCCCCCAGACTGACCAAGCTACACAACTGTCACCCAGGTTCAGAGGGCCTAAGTCAGTCCCATGCCAACTCCATTACTTTTGGTCCAGAGTCAACGAATTCTCACAAGGTTAGGTCAGAGGTCTCTGTAGGTTCCCACAACATGATCCTGACTAACCCCCTTGCTCATATAATCCCTCCTCCTTCTCTTTAATTGGCCTTCCATTGTGGATCTGCATCTATTTCCATAAGCTACTGGATGAAGGCTCTATGATGACAACTAGGATAGTCATCGATCTGATTACAGGAAAAGGCCAGTTCAGGCACCCTCTCCACTATTGCTAGCAGTCTCAACTGGGGTGATCCATGTGGGTTCCTGGGAGATTCTCTGGTGCCAAGTTTCTCCCTGACCCCATAATAGCCCCTCTATCAAGATATCTCTTTCATTGCTCTTCCCCTCCATCCTTTTCCCAACTTGACCATCCCAATCCCTCATGTTCCCATCCCCCTATTGCCTCACCTCTACCTGCCCTGATCCAGTCCTAGCTGTCCTAGAACCTGCTTTGCAGGCCAGACTGCTGACCTCAAACTCACAGAGATCCACGTGCCTCTGCCTCCAGAGTACTAGGATTAAAGGTGTGCTCCACCACCGCCCAGCTTTAAGGCCAGCAAACAGAAGAAAATGTCACAGCACATTACATTTTCAAGTACCTGACACATTTTTCCCCACTGGGTCTCTAATATTGTGGCATATATAGTTAAATGGAAAAGGCAAGGTATTAATTTAGAAACAGGCAAACATCTATACTGAGAGATTAAATACAATGCAGTTCTAAGACTGTAGCATTTGGTTTACAGTAGCTTTGCTGTTTAGAAAATATGCTAGTAATTCTGAAGCCCATTCTGAATCTAAATATTCATCAGACAGATTGAGCTATAATTATCATTTTTCCTTTTGTATTGGGTTTTTGGTTTTGAATCAGGTAATACTGCAGTAAGAAATAGAACTTGGAGTTCCTTCATTTTTCTATGCTATATAATATTTGAGGAGTATTGGTGTTTGATCCTCTTAGAAGGTCTGTAGAATTCTATGCTGAGACAGTTTTCCCTGATATTCTTTTTAGTTTGTAAATATTTAAGTACTGTTTCTACTTCAAATAGATGTTATGGTTGTATAAAATATTTCATCCTGAGCTGGATAATACATATGTAGAAATCCACATATTTCTTTAGATTTTCCTTTTTGGTAGAATATAGATCCTCAAAGTATTTCTTCATGATATGATGAAATTCCTCAGGGTTTCTTCTAACATATCACATGTAATCTCTAATTTTATTAATGGGGATCCTCTTTCTCTTTATTTTATTTAAGTTGGTAAAATTTATCAATCTTACTAATTTCTTCAGAGAAATTACCCTTCGTTTTAAAATTCTTTGTACAATTTTTTTTAATTTTTATTATTTATTTATTTATTTATTTATTTATTTTGCTTTCTATCTTGTTCATTTCAGCCAGTGCTTGATTATCTCTTTCCATCTACTGTTTGGGTAAGTTACTTGTTCTTCATTTTCAAAGGCCTTCAACATCACCAAGTTATTCATTTGATATCTCTACAATTTTTCAATAGGCACTCAGTGCTCTAAATGCCTATTTGACTACTTTCAACTTTTGTTTACATTCAATTACAGAATTATTTAAATCTCCTTCTCAGTTTCTTCCTTGAATCAATTATCACTCAGTAGTGGGTTGTTTGGGCTCTATAAGATTGTGTGCTTTCTGTAGAACCTACCAATGTTGCTATTTAGCCTTATCCCCTTGTAGTAAGATAAAATACAGAATGTTATTTCAGGTATTCTACATTGGTTGAAATATGGCTTGCATCCTAATATATGGTCAGGCTTTTAGAAAGTTCCATGGACTGCTGAGAAGTATATATTTTGTTTAGTATTGGAGTAGAATGTTCTGTAGAACATACAAAAGTATTTTTTAATTCCTGTAATTTTGTTGTTTTGTGGTATGTTCATAGGCATCTTTTGATTAACTGCTATGAAATTATATATACATTCCATGTGCCTGTTGTGTTTGTTTAACATTGTCTTCAAATATAAGAGCCCCATTCACAGTGTCCTGTGAAGACCTGCACTAGTGTACATAAATCCCTTAAATCTGCTCATCATGGAAAGTTTTGCTTTCACTATCATGATGGCATTTCCAGTTTTAATATTTTCTTTGACCAGGTAATCAGTTCCTGAGTCTCATCTTTGAGACCTAATATTCTCTTTTTCACCTCATCCAATCAATTGATGAGGGTTTCCATTTAGCTTTTTATTTGACTTATGAATTGTTTTATTTCAAGTTTTGTTTCAGTTTGGCATTTCTTCAAGAACTTTCTTTAGTAGTTTATATTTCCATATCATGAATTATTGTCATTTTGTTTTTGTTTGCATTATCACTGTCTTCATTTCATCATTTATTCATACTCTGAGTTCTCAGACATTTTCATTATTGCTATTTTGAAGTCATCCACTTGTGCACCATCTAAATTGCTTTATTGAGGGAACATGGATCATTATGAGAGTAATAATTTCTATAGGTGATATACTGTATTAGTTATCCATGTTTTGAATTTATGATGAGACCAAAGCATCTGGAGATAGGTCATTAGCAGTGTTCCTTGCTGTGGGTAGCTTGGTCTCATCTTAATTGAATAGGTATTTGAAGCTCTGTTGTTACCCAAACTTAAAAGATCAATCACCAGGTAACTAATGATTAGCATTCAATCTTGGAGCAATTCAGTATAGATGTGTAAATGAAGTATAAGAAGTGATGTTTGTGCTAACGGGAGCCACTGACATCAAACCAGACCCCGGCTGCATCAAGGCCATGGACCCAGACATGATATTAGGCAGTATTTCAGGCCCAGACTGTGTGGAAGCCTGTGTGGTCAGGCACCAGATACCATGTTGATGTCTGATAGCTATGCTTCTGTTAGGGCCATAGTGATCTGGGTGACCTGTGCTGCCACTGGGGCCATGCTGATATCTGGTCTGAGCTGTTGCCAGGACCACTTCTGGTTTCCCATGGCCCTGCTACAGCTGAGATCTGTGTTGATGTTAATGTCCTAGGTTACCACATGTACCCATAGGAACTATTCCACTCTTCACTGGCCCTGGAATAGCTGGCCCTGCCCTCACTGGACACTGCAGCTGGAAAATTGGTCCTAACCCTCATGGGAATACTAACCCCCCTACCTCCATACTCAGGGGGGATGGCACCACCCCTCACCATGAGCGTGAGAGTGCTGGCCCTGATGGCATGGGCCTATGAGAGCTGACTCTGCCCCTCACCTGAGTGGGGTGGTCCCAGTGGCCTGGACTGACCAGCTCAGCTACTGCCCAGACCCACATTCTAGTCCTTGGGTTGGCCCACTCTAACATCTGCACTATAATGTGCTGGAGCATATGAAGGGAGTGACTCTATGGAACATTAACCACAGTATCCATATGACTCTTAGCAACAGAAGAGTATCTGAAAGGAGTTTTGATAAGGGTAGAGGAATGTTGTATCTATCTCACTATGGTCATTGCTTGTGGCTTTTATCACAAAGATACACTGCAACATGGAGTAACTAAAAGGTGAGGTTGAGAACAAGGAAGGAAACTCTAAAACCCATAAATTTATAGATCACCAGCATGCCACTAGAAATGTATATTACATGTTTTGATTACAACAGTATTCCACCATCCAAATGTCACCAAAACTTCTCTTTGAGTATTATTGGAAGGGAAAATTAAAAAGTAAGATGAAAAACATAGGAAGAAAAGTTAATGGTATTAAATGCCTTTGAGTACACTATAATCAGAAGAAAAATCAACATTTCCTTGGCACCTTTTATTGTTCCAACTATAACTCATACAGTTTCTGCTTAAGAACATGCATTTGTAAGACTCTGATATGCACTCAAAAATTCTAACATTCTTCCATAACTGTAAAAGTCCAGCATATAAGACACACACATGGAAAAGTTACCCACTTCAATAACTCTTGTATAAAATGTTCTGTGGAATGTAACAGGAAGTCTTTGCTTATCACAAACAGTTCCATTCAAAACCGACATAGTCTATAGAGGTGGCTCGTCTTTTAAGGGTATACACTACTCTTTCAGAGGACCCAAGATTGGTTCCCAGCACATAATTCAGGTGGTTGGTTCAAAAGAACTTATAACTCCACCATCAGCATATCAATGCCCTCTCCTTGAATCCAGAGGGACCTGCACATACATGAGTAAAGATACACACATACAAACATAAACTTGAAATACAAATAAATACTTTTAAAGGAGAGAGAGTTTTTCCGGATCTGAAGACCTTAAAATAAACATCTGTTTTCTTTCAGTCTGAGTTTGCATCATGTAAATATTATTACTTGGGAATTGAACTTTATTATATTTTGAGATATAAATATATTTAATTTGTGCTTCCATGACTATTGCCCCTTATTCTAAGTATAAACCAAAATAGCATATATGTTTTTAAATCAGCATATCAAAATAGGAAAGAAATATTATCCTTAGAAATTGATTAACAATGAACTTCTGTGCTCAGCCCATATATGAATGTAAGTAAACATATCAACATAAGCAAGGAAATATTTTTTTCAAAAATTGGTTAACAATGAATGTCTATACAAAATTAAAAGTGGCCAGAATGCAAATGTTTAATAAATTGTCTATACCCATTATCTGGTTAAATACTCTCATCATTGCCATTTTCATTTCTTGATTTTTGAATGTATAGATCACTGGATTCAAAAAAGGAGTAACAATTGCATCAAATGTAGACAGAAACTTATCCAAGTGTATGAATGAAGAAGGCCATGTATAGATGAACATCATAGGACCAAAGAATAAGACCACCACAGTCACATGAGCTGAAAGTGTAGACAGAGCCTTGGAGGAACCACTTGCAGAGTGTTTCTGAACAGTAAATATGATGACAATATAAGAAATGATCAGTACGAAGAAGGAGCCCACAGACATGAATCCACTATTGATTGAGACCAGTAATTCCAGTCTGTATGTATCTATGCAGGCAAGTTTAATGAACTGGGGAAAGCCACAGTAGAAGCTATCCAATACATGTGGTCCACAGAAAGGTAAGTTTACAACAAAAGCCAGCTGAACCAGAGAATGAATAAGGCCAACAACCCAAGAAGCTACTGAAAACAAGATGCACATCTTTCGGCTCATAATGGTCAAATAATGGAGAGGCTTACATATGGCCACATATCTATCAAAGGCCATGGCTATGAGTAAAACCATTCTGAGCAAAGTAAGGCAGACCCAGCCAAAAAAAGGTATGATCTCATTTGTAAATGTTAGCTTTGAATCATCAGAAATGTATCCATTTCCTTTGTGATACCCATAGAAGTCAAGAAAGTAGTGGTGGGTTTGTGGAGGGGGGTTACGTTTTGCTTAATGTAACAAGGTCTCTTGAATCCAGAGCTCAACAATCAGCTAGTGTAGCTAAATAGCCCACATACCCTGAGGATTACATATGTCTACTATGCCTGCCCAGCTTCTGGGGATCGTATCTCAAGTCCTCAAGTTTATGTGTCGAGCACATTGTGCACTAAACCATCTTCTATCCTTTCGTATTTCCATAAGAATTTTAATATTGATCACCTTTTGTTTATGTAAAGAATATAATTTGAATTTTAGTGATGCCAATGTAGGAATATTCCAAGGTTAAAATGCAACTTTTGTAGCTACATGTCTGGCATGTGTTGCTCATAATGACATCATCAGTATGGCAAGGAGCACAGGTAACTATACTCCTCCATACCTATTGCCTTAACCAATGTGCCCATTTCTCTATCTTGATTCAGTTCTTTCATAATATCTGAAGGTCCCATTCAAGCTGCAAAAGAGAAAAACAATCAATACTGCTGCACAACTATAAAGATTATGAACCATAAGAATGAACAGCCTGGCAAGAAAACCCCAATAGTGCACTTCCACCTGGAAAATAACCAGTGGTTTTCTAACTGGACCCAGTGCAAGGGAAACCATGGTTGGTACTGTAAACTTAGACAGTTACCCATGGCACTAGGCATAATAGACTCTAGAAGATAACCTAATATTTCCATTCTGCTGTGGGCAATTAATGGATTCTGAGAGAGTTTGAATCAGTATTCAGCAGCGGTGACATCCCTAATAGGGTATCCATTCATATGTTATTCACCAAAGCATATTTGTAATACTAAGTGGACTTAGAAAAATTGTCAATATGAATATATGCACAGCAATAATTAAAGAAGCATTCATGAATTTATGACAAATTGGAGAATGACATGAGAAGAGTTACAAGGACAAGAAGGAAATGTGAAAATTATATAAATGCTGTACGCATGGATACAATCCTCAAAAACAAAATCATGATTTATAGACAAAAAGGGTGCAAACATACAGAAGAAAGATGAATAGAAATTGAATGGCTTTGAGTAACTAACTCTCCCTCAGGCAGAAAAACTCAACATGTTTCCTTGGCTTCTTCCTGCTTTCCACACAGCTAAAATGGCTGCACATTTTAGACTTCTATGGGTGCTCTGAAATTCCTAAACTCTGTCCAAAACCTGAAAAGTCCACAAAATTGTAAAACAGTGTGTGCAAGCTACAGACATGGAAAATAACCTAATTCAATGTCTACTGAATTTGGCTATGTTCTATGGAATATAGCCAAAAAATTACAGTTCACAAGAGTATTTTCTACTCAAAATGAAAGTTTTCTCTGTTCTAAAACTCTTAAAGAAACATTTCCCCTTCTATATGTCTAACAGTTTGTTTCAAACAAATGCCAACCCTTAAGAATTAAGAATCCTACATATTGTGGGCATAGAACGGAGAGAAGTGAACTCACCCCGTACTAGAAGTTGTAGCTAATGCTATGAGACAACAAAAGGAGATCAAGGGGATCCAAATTGGAAAGGAAGAAGTAAAACTGTCTCTATTTGCAGATGATATGATAGTTTACATAAGCGACCCAATACACTCTACCAGGGAACTCCTACAGCTGATAAACACCTTCAGCAAACTAGCAGGATACAAGATAAACTCAAAAAAATCAGTAGCCCTACTTTTTTCAGACGACAAAGAGACAGAAAAAGAAATCGTCTTTTCTGTCATAAAGTATCTTGGTGTAATGCTTACCAAAGAAGTAAAAGACCTATATAATAAGTACTTTGTGGCTCTAAAGAAAGAAAAAGGAAAGATCTCCCATGCTCTTGGATAGGTAGGATAAACATAGTAAACATCGCAATCTTGCCAAAAGCAATCTACAGATTCAATGAAATCCCCATTAAAATCCCACCACAATTCTTCACTGACCTTGAAAGGATAATAACCAACTTTATATGGAAAAAAAAAAAGACCCAGGATAGCCAAAACAACACTATACAATAAAAAGAACTTCAGAGGCATCACCATTCCTGACGTTAAGCTCTGCTACAGAGCTATAGTTCTGAAAACAGCCTGGTATTGGCATAAAAATAGACAGGTAGACCTATGGAATCGAATTGAAAAATCCTGATATTAACCCACACACCTATGAACACCTGATTTTCGACAAAACAGCTAATATTATACAATGGGGCAAGGACAGCATCTTCAACAAATGGTGCTGGCACAATTGGATGAGGGTGTGTAGAAGACTGCAGATAGACCCATGACTGTCACCATGCACAAAACTCAAGTCCAAATGGATCAAAGACCTCAACATCAATCCAGCCACATTGAACCTCTTAGAAGAGAAAGTAGGAGGTATACTTGAGTCGAAGTAGAACCCAGATGCAGATGGAGAGGACAAGAACAGGCAGCAATAACACATAGAGACAGCTTACCTGAACAAGGAGGAGCTAACAGGCCACCAAACTGATAGCTGGGGAGCCAGCATGGGACTGACTCAGGCCCCCCCTGAATATGGGTCTCATCCAGAAGGACTGGGCAGTCTAAGGGACCTCAGACATAAGAGCCAGGATGTATCCCTCGTGCACAAAAAGACCATGTGAACACATCCCCCATGGAGGGATAACTGCCTTAATCTAGAGACAGGAGAGAAGCCCTAGTCCCTACTTCACATGACCTGTCAGATCTACATGACCCCAACTGGATGGCATTCTGCTATATATGGAATTGGGGTGGCAGGATGGGAGGGGAGGGTGGTTAGAGTGCATGTAAGAGGGCAGAGAGGGTAAAAGGGAGGGAAGGATGGAAAGAGGGAGGTAAGGAGGAAGTGAGGGAGGGATGAAGGGAGAGAGGGAGGGTGGGAAGGAGGGAAAGACGGTGGGAGGGAGGAAGGGAGATGAAAATGGGATCAACATGTAAAACAATAAATTAAATTTAAAAAGTGCTTTGACTCCAAAATTTAAGTTCAAGGACAAGTTACTGGGGAAAAGGATTTCTATTTTTGTTTCCACAGATAATGAAAAGTGTGGATTCCTTCCAGACTAATGTGGTTTGAGCAAGCCAGACCACCTGAGACAGAGTACCAGGTGATCCTACATTCAAAACAGCTGGACAAAGCAATCTTGCAGACTACAGCCAGGGTTTCTGCATCTTCTTAGAATTCCCCCATGAAAGCACCCCTTACCAGCAGGAAGTAGTTTGGAAAGAACGACGCCCAAATTCCCAAATATTGTCTATCAATGTTTGTTTTCATTTAAATGAATTTGGTCATATAAAATAAAATAAATTAAAAGAAAAGTTTCAATGGAGAGAAAAAATAAAGATTTAAGCATCCGAATTAATAAAATCATTGCACTATCAATATATGTAATTTTGTGGTGACATTTGTAAAAATTTGCCCTTTCCTTCTAAACATTAGATAAAATGGCATGTATGTATGTATGTGTGTGTATTTATATATGTATAAATAAACACATCAAAATATGCAATGAAAACTTTTCCTGAGCGGTTGGTTAATAATGAAATTCCATGCTCAAAGAAGGCTATTACAATGTAGTTATTCAGGAGCTTTTTCTATAACCCATTAGCTGGCTGGATATTCTCCTAATTGCTATCTTCATTTCTTGATTTCTCAATGTGTAGATCATGGGGTTCAAAAAAGGAGTAACAACTACATCAAATAGGGCCAAAAACTTATCCAAGTGTGTAGAGGAAGAAGGCCATGTATAGAAAAATATGGCAGGACCAAAGAATAATACCACCACAGTCACATGAGCTAAAAGGGTAGACAGAGCCTTGTAGGAACCACTTGAAGAGTGTTTCAGAACACTAAATATAATGACAATATAGGAAATGAGCAGTATGATGAAGGAACCTATAGACATAAATCCACTATTGATTGAGACCAGTAATTCCAATCTGTATGTGTCTACACAAGCAAGTTTGATGAATTGAGGAAGGTCACAAAAGAAGTTGTCCAATATGTTAGGGCCACAGAGAGGTAAATTTACTATGAAAGCCAGTTGCATAACAGAGTGCATAAGGCCAACTACTAAGGCAGTAATTAAGAAGAAGATACACTTCTTGAGGCTCATTATGGTCAGATAATGGAGAGGCTTACATATGGCCACATATCTGTCAAAGGCCATAGCCATGAGCAGCACCATCTCCACACCACCAATGGCATGAATGAAGAAGATTTGAATTACACAACCACTAAAGGAGATGATTTTGTGTTTTTTGAATAAGTCATACATCATCTTTGGTGCAGTGACAGAAGAAATAACCACATCAGTTAAGGAGAGGATGGACAGAAGAAAGTACATAGGGGAATGTAAGTGATGGTCAGACGCCACTGTGAAAATTATGAGACAGTTTCCCATCATGCTTGCCATATACAACACTGAGGAGAACACAAGAAGCAGCAGTTGGATATCCCAGGAGTTGGTGAGTCCAAGGAACACAAACTCTGATGACACAGAATGATTCACTCTTTCCATTGACTTTGTTGTCAGTGCTACCTAAAGGGGAATTAGGATAATTATATTAATAGACTAAAATGACAAATCTGAAACGTGTGAAACTTTATTTGTACTTTAAGGTCATGATCAACCTAAAGAACAACAGATATCTGAACATGACTATTTAATAGAGAAGTGCACATTTCAATCGCACTGAAACATCACTTCATACTTCTTGAACGTCGTATTAACAAAGAGTCTAAATATAACAAGTTTGATGACTACTTTTCTCCTCTAGTGTTATGCATATCACCTGCTAGCACTATAAAAGCTTACTTACAAGGGTGAAGTTTCCATGTGAATATTATGCTGACTTTTCCAAGTTGAAACAGGGATGAGAACTAGTGACTAAAAAAGTCACAAGTTTGAGAGGATAACTTACTACAATTACTCTGTTAAACTAACATAGCATTATACAGACTCCTAAAGACCTATTGTAGTACTCATAGATTAATGCATCTCTCAACCCTCATCAGAGAAATTGAATTTTATAGTAAATGACAATTAACAAAGAGATTGACAACTGACCAAGATAACGAGGAGAGATTTGAGAATGCTTAGCCTTAAGAAAGATGTCTGTAGCATACCTTTCCTCCTAAGGCTCATGAATTACTGCAGAAGAAGGAGGCAGAACAGTTTTAAAATCTAGAAAGAGCAAGAAAACTGTGATTTCCTGATAGAAGGGCATTTCCACATATGCAATTCACAAGGGTTGTGACAGCATCCACAAGACCTGCAAAGGCTTAAGCCATACAAAACTTCAACATAGAAAAAAGAAGTGGTCATGAAGTCCCATGCCTAGCTGAGGAGCTATTGGCAATTGATAGAAAATAATAAACAAAACTAGAGGATGATCATCACTGCCCTGGATTATTCAGTCTATAGTCTGCAAGTTCAAAAGTCTGATAAGAACCATGATGTCATACCAAGTATTTTGTTCAACCCTTAATACAAGAGTTTATCACACTATTTTGCAGATCTAATTGTGTCTGATCAAGCAGTGTGACAGATAAACAGAATATGGTCATTGGGTCCAAATTACCAAGATGACTGAACCTTGAGCCTCAGATTACCTGTCAAATCCACATAAAGAAGTTTAATTTTCTCTTAAGATTTAGTGTTAAACAATAAAATATAGTAATATATTCACTGTGTATTTTTAACACTAAATATTAAATAGCATTAATATTTCTTTTATAGCGTCCAGCACATTTGAAAATCTAATGAATAAAAAAACAAATATTATCAGTAAAAATAGGACATCAAGGCTACAAATCAAATATACATACTTCAAAATGTATTTCCAATGGTATGTTATACTATTCAGATTGTTTGGGTGGTAAAATATAAACTTTCAATTATAAATTTAATATATTTATACTCATAGAACACTGTTTCATATGATAACAGTAATGCCTATTACTGATTTTTTTCAATAATAACACATAAACTTGATACCAACTGCATCAAGATAGGCACTGAAAATTTGCTCTTATCTGAAAATTTCAAATCACAGCATTGTCACAAATATAAAATAGGAACAAATAAGTTTTTGCTGAAAAACAGAAGAAGATGCACTTGGATTATTAAATGCCACATGAAAATATAACTGAATGTAAAACTAAAGAGTACAAGTAAAGAAACTGGGCAGAGTCCAGAAGTGACAGAATATATGAGATGAAAAATTGGAGGAGTTCTGGGGAAAGATGAAGAAAATAAAATTTTAAAAAAGCTATATAGTTTAAAATGTATACCATCATGACAAAAGGAAAAGTATTACATTTATTCTAAGGAAAAATAATTCATGAAATGTGATTTGCAATGCTTTTGGTCCACATCTTCAGAAATAAAAATCTATATTTCATCCGCAAGTATTTCTCAAGTGCTAAAGTTCTTGGAACTATTTCTGGCTGAGTAGTTGTCAGTTGAGAATTGATTAGTCTTTCACATTGCCAATCCCCATCATCTAAACAAGGATTAGGATTTTTTAAAATGAGTTTGAAGTTAAAATAAGATGTAAGTCTAGAACATTCAAATATCCAGTAATATAGAAACTGATAATGTTTGGCATAAATATTTGAAACCACTAAGCAAAAGTCATATTCTAATATACAATTAAGAGGAAAATTCTTTAAAAGGTTTCTAGATGCAGATGCCATGGTACAATGTTACTAAGCCTTTTCCTTGTGTTATAGGGTTGTTTTCCTTGATTCACACCAATTTCAGTAATCTTCCTAAACAGATTACCAGACATTTAATCATCATGAAGGGCAAAACTTTGATTATTTCCAAGTAAAGTTTTGAATTAAATGGAAATACACTGACAAGGTTTGCTAGTGGTCATGTGAGCATTCACCCATCCTCTTCATTTCCCTCCTGCAAATTCATTATGTTCCTAGCTCAAACATTTTGCATTTTTAGCTTCCAAATGGTCACAAACCTTCTTTAAACATAAGCAAAACCAGAGTCTCTCCCTATTAATTTTAAATAAGCTTTATTTTTACTTATCATGGTAAATACAAATAATTGCATATTACTTAAATAATGTAGGTATTTGCATAAAAGAAAATTGCCCAAAAGCTTTAAGAAACGCAATCCTTTTAACAATACTTTCTTTATTGCTTCAATTCTTTTTCTCATTTTCTATCATAACTAGAAAAATACTGATTTGTCAAAAACTTCAACTCTTCCTTAACCTACTAACAATTCAAAATTAAAATTCATATAGATAATAATTATGAATAAAACAAGAAACATAATTCCAGATCCTGGCAGATTTATATATGGCTGTGAAATTGTCCATATCTCATTTCAAAGTGAAATTACATTATCTCATTTCAAAGTGAAATTACATTAAAACATACTTTTTCAGTGTTTGTTCTTTTGATTTCTGTGTCAAATTTTATTTCTGCTCCGATGCTAAGATGTTTCCATTGAATACACCTGACAAGTTCCTAGGAAATTCAATTCTATTCTATGACAACCAGTTTGTACCAATCATTTTTAAAAGCTAATAAATAAAAAATATATAAACTTTGTGACCTTTATTTTTATGTATCATTATTTTTTGCTTATTTATCAGGTATAGAAGTTAAGATAATTTATATAATCACCAGAGAACAAAATAATTAGCTGTAACCTATGATTAATCTAAAACAAAAAGTTGTTATTTAGAATGTTTTCAGAGTTCACTGGATACAAATGGTTTTATCTCAAGAAGTCTGTTATTCTTTCCCAATATGATATTAACTATTTTCAGAATGATTCTCCTATGGTGCACAACATCTTTGCTTGGATTCTATCTGCTCTAGTTTGGCTCCCTCATGAACTTTAATATGATCATATTTATAGCAATTCCAACAGCAGTTCATAAATAAAAAGCACTCTTTTATATTCAAAGATTTTTACAACCATCCATTTTTACCTGCATGAAAAGAACAGCATCTTTACAGACTCAAATATCCTATGCTTCCCTAACATAAAGAGTCTAATAATTTCCTGCCATAGGAAAACATGAAACTAGTTAACACATATCTCAAGAGGCCAATGACCAAGAAACACTGCAAACATATAGCTGAGAAGCAGCTAGTTGCTCAGGGACATTTTCTCTAGAGAACCATTTGTTCGTGCCCATAACACTGAAAATTTTTGAAATTCATATTATGATGTTAAGGAAAAAGAGGGAAACAGAAATAGAATTATTGTAGCATTGCTATGCTATTTAAATAAAATAATTCACACTATAATTAAACTCTGACTATAAGTAAATACTAATCCATAAACAACAAGCAACTCTAAAATGTGCACTAAATTAACAGTATAATTTGGGAGGCAAAGTCTATTCATTAAATATTCATTTTAAGTAAAAGAACAATCTTATAACTATGAACATAGATTTACTTACAAAATTCAATACAGTGAATAACATGAATGGGATTACTTAAACATGTCAATTTTTTAAAGGAGGCTGGAGAGATTGCTCAATGGTAAAGAACATTTGTTCTTGAAGATACCCCACATGGCTGTTCATAACTGGGTGAGTTAGCTGTGGCAAGTACTAGAACTCACCAGGTAGTGACCATCAAGGAATACTGGCGAGATGACCAACCCAGCTATCACCTAGGCCCAGAACCAGGGTTATGAATTGGCCCACCTCAGCATCCACCCAATCTATGAACTGTTGGCACATGTGAAAGAGACAAACCTACAGATCCAAACCAGCAATCTCCACAACACACAGTAACAACTGGAATCCAAGAGGAGTCCCAGTAAAAGCCCATTATTGGTGGCATAGCAGGAGCCAGAGGGCTGGAGCCAGACCAATGACTCTTGGCAATGAAAACTTGCAAGTAAAGATGAATGGACTAAAGAATTAACTGTGTAACTCAATCGACCACACTACAGCTTCCTCACAAAACCAGACTCTCTTTTTTCATTTGTTTGTTGTTTGGTTTAGTTCGGCTTCTTTGTTTAGTTTGATTTTTGGCTTTTCTTTTAAATTTGGTTTGGTTTTGTTTGGGGGTGGTGCAAGGGCAGAGGGCATCCCCCATTACTGGGAATCTTTACCAGGCTCACCCTTGTGGACTCCTGGGAGTTTCCTTGCCCCCAAAATGCCCCACAATTCCAGTCATCTCTCCCAGTACTCCACGCCCTACCTAATCTCTCTGGTACCCATCCCCTCATATCCCCAGTCCACCCATGAAATATATTCTCTTTCCATTGCACAGGGAGATCCCTGTGACCCTCCCCAACCCTTGAACCCTTATTACTTAGCCTCTCTTGGTATGTGATTTGTAGCATGATAATCCTTTGCTGTAAGCTAACATACTCTTATTGAGTACATACCATGTTTGTCTTTCTGGATCTAGGTTACTTCACTCAGGGTGATATTTTTTCTAGTACATCCATTTGCCTGCAAAGATTATGATGCCATTGTTTTTAGCAGCTAAATAAAGCTCCACTGTGTAAGTGTGTCACAATGTGTCACATATTCTTTACCTTTTTTTTTTTTTTGGTAAAGGACATCTAAATTGTTTCCAGTTTCTGGCTATTAGGAATAAAGCTGATATGAATATAGTTATAGAAGTGTCTTTTGTGTTGGTAAGGAGCATCCTTTGAATATATGCCCAGTAGTATTATAGCTGGAACTTCACATAGATATATTCCATATTTTCTGAGAACCTGCGGTATTGATTTCCAAAGTGGATATACAAGTTTTCATTCTCACCAGTAATGGAAGAGTGTTGAGTGTTCCCTTTGATCCACATCCTTGCCAACATGAGTTGTTGCCTTTATTTTTAATCTAAACCATTCTAACAGGTGTAAAATGGAATCTCATTATATTTTGATTGGCATTTCCTTGATGTCAAAAATGATGTACAATTCTAAGTGATTTTTAGCCGTTTAAAAAAGATTACTCTACTGAAAATTCTCAGCTTAGATCTACATCTCATTTTTTAATTGGAGTGTTTGGTTTTTTTAATTTATTATTTTACATGTTGATCCAAGTTCCCTCTCCCTTCCTCCCTCCCTCCCTCCCTTTTACCCTCTATGCTCCATCATATGCATCCTGACCACCCTCCCGTCCCATACCCCCTCCCCAATTCCACATGTAGGGCAATGCCATCCAGGTGGGGTAATGTAGATCTGTCAGTTCATTTGAAGTAGGGACTAGGACTTCACTCCTGTCTCTAGGTTAAGGCAGTTATCCCTCCATGGGGGATATGTTCACAAAGTCCTTTTGTGCACCAGGGATACATCATTCTTCCACTGTCTGAGAGCCCTTAAACTGCTCAGTCCTTCTGGCTGAGACCCATATTCAGGGGGGCCTGAGTCAGTCCCATGCTGGATTCCGAGCTATCAGTCTGGGGGCCCGTTAGCTCCTCCTTGTTCAGGTCAGCTGTCTCTATGTCTTTCTGCAACCTGGTCTTGTCCTCTCCATCGGCATCTGGATTCTAGTTCAATTTGGTTGTTTCCTTCTGTTTCCAACAGGTACTAGATGAGGGCTCCATGATGGTGGATAAGTTAGTTGTTGATCTCACTATCTGGGAAGGGCATTTATGGTACCCTTTCCACAGTTGATCAAATTGTTAGTTGGCAACAGTCTTGTAGTCTCTTGTAGTCTTGTAGTCTCTACAAGTCTTTAGATTCAGTTTTTTTCTTCAAACCAATATTGGCTCCCTCTTTTATGTTCTCTCTCGTACTCTCTCTCTCTCACTCTCTCTCTCCTGTCTTCTATTCCTACCCTGACTCAATCGTCCTAGTCTCACATGTTTTCCTTTCCTCCCACTCTCTCCTACTTCCCTCTCCATTCACTGCCCCCACACACATTAAAATCCCATCACAATTCCTCACTGACGTTTCAAGGATAAAAATCAACTTTATATGGAAAAAGAAAAGACCCAGGAGAGCCAAAACAACCCTGTACAATAAAAGAACTTCAGGAGCATCACCATTCCTGACTTTAAGTTCTACTATAGAGCTATAGTTTTGAAAACAGCCTGGTATTGGCATAAAAATTGACAGGTAGACCAATGGAATCGAATTGAAAATCCTGATATTAACCCACACACCTATGATCACCTGATTTTCGATAAAACAGCTAAAATTATACAATGGGGCAAAGACAGCATCTTCAACAAATGGTGCTGGCACAATTGGATGAGGGTGTGTAGAAGACTGCAGATAGACCCATGTCTGTCGCCATGCACAAAACTCAACTCCAAATGGATCAAAGACCTCAACATCAATCCAGCCACATTGAACCTCTTAGAAGACAAAGTATGAGGTACCCTAAAACAAATTGGTATAGGAGACTGCTTCATGAACATAACTCCAGGGGCACAGACACTGAGAGCAACAATTAATAAATGGGACCACTTCAATCTTAGAAGCTTCTGTAAGGTAAAGGACACAGTGGACAAGACCAAACGGCAGCCCACAGACTGGGAAAAGATTTTCACCAATCCTATATCCAACAAAGGGCTAATCTCCAAAATATACAAAGAACTCAAGAAACTAGTCAACAAAACACCAACAATCCTATTAAAAAATGGGATACAGAACTGAAGAAAGAATTCTCAATAGAAGAAATCAAAAAGGCTGAGAGACACTTAAGAAATGCTCAACATCCTTAGCTATCAGGGAAATGCAAATCAAAACATCTTTGAGATACCATCTTACCCCTGCCAGAATGGCTAAAATTAGGAGCACCAATGACAACTCATGCTGAGAGGATGTGGAGAAAGGGGAACACTCCTCCACTGCTGGTGGGAGTGCAAAATCGTACAGCCATTTTGAAGATCAGTATGGCAGTTCCTCAGGGAAAATGGGAATTAGTTTACCACAGGACCCGGCAATCCCCCTCTTAGGCATATATCCAAATGATCCAAATCCATGCAACAAAGACATCTGTTCAACTATGTTCATAGCAGCATTATTTGTAATAGCAAGAACCTGGAAGCAACCTAGATGCCCCTCAATTGAGGAATAGATAAGATGTGGCACATCTACACAATGGAATACTACTCTGCAGAAAAAAAATAATGGAAACTTGAAATCGCAGGCAAGTGGGCGGCACTTGAAGAATCCATCCTGAATGAGGTAACCCAGTCAAAAAGAGGAACATGGTATGTACTCACTCATATATGGTTTTTAGACCCAGAGCAAAGGATCCCCACCATATAATTCCTACCACCAGAGGAACTAGGATACAAGGTATATTCTAAGGGATTATTTGGTTTTTTGATGTCTGGTTTCTTGAGTTCTTCATATATTTTGGAGATCAACTTTTTGTCAGAGGTGGGGTTGGTGAATATCTTTCCATTCTGTAGACTTCTGTTTTGTCTTGTTGACTCTTTCCTTTGCCTTACTGAAGCTTCTCAGTTTCAAGAGGTCCCATATATTGTCAATCTTAGTTTCTGTGCTACTGGTGTTATATTCAGGAAAATGTCTTATAGTGATATTGTGTTTGTAATCTAACAAATAAAGCTTTGCCTAAAGACTGATGTGCAGAGCTAAGCCACTAGTTAGCCACACACCTAAGCCACTAGTTAGCAGTGGTGGCCACACCTTTAATCCCAGCACTATTTAGCAATGTAAGGTGGGAAAAGACAGGAATTCAGTGAAGTCGAGTTTTGGTGAAGACAGGTAGATGCTGTCTAGAGACAATTTGATAACAGGATTGCCCCTTTGGTCTGAGCATTAGTCAAGGTTGGAACTTTCAAGTGGCTGGCCACTTTTCTTTTCTATTTTCAGCATTTACCCTATACCTGACTCTGGGTTTTTATTATTAAAGCCAAGTATTATGGGTGCCATTGTGCACAGATTGGCCAGGTGTCCATTGCAACAGTAGAAGTCTGAGAAGGTGTCAAGATGGGTGTCTAGTGTGGCAAAAGTCTGAGAAGGGTGTCAAGGGGAAATCCACAGTCCAAGGGGAGACAGAGACAGCTCTCTGGACAACATAGGAGATCATGCTGAAGAAGCACACAGGGCAGGAACTGCCTGAAAGCAGAGCCAACTGGTCCCTGGTGGTTAAGTCCATTGGTGTTTGGATCCGAGGTCTCTCTGGACTTTGGGGCCTGTGGAGTTTGGGCGGCAGCTGGAGACTGTTGTAGAGATGCTGCAAGAGGAAAATCCCAGACTTGGTCAGAGGGCTTAGAGAAAGATAGGAAAATCCAGCCCGTGGTGGGTGACTCTGGCAGGTGCAGCTCATGTGTGCAGCCACAGCAAGAAGCTATCACATGAATTCATGCCTAAAAAGTTGGACTCCAAGTGAAGCATAAATCTAGTTAATCGTTATCAATAAAAATCAGGAGCCAATTATCTGGGTAAGAACCTGAAAGAACAGAGCAGCCACCAGTCGCCTCCTACCTCTTCTGTTCCTAAAGGCCAAGAGCCTCTCTCACTTTACTACTTCCTATCTCTCTCTGCTTACAGTCCTCCAAACCTCTATGCTTAATTTTGGTCAACTAGTGGCTGGCTCCACCCTCTGACTCCAAGCAAAATTTGTCAGAACACAAATGAAATTATCATACAACATTCAGTGGTATTTAAATATATTTTTTCTCAAAGAGAATTATAATTATAATTAGTTAAGTGTAGCTTATTGGTTACAAGATATTTGATCACACTGTGAGGCCCAAAATGGCATTATTCACTAGGAAAACCTATTTCTACTTTTGGTGTGGCTCAGCCACAGCACATACCTCTAATCCAAGAACTTTATACTATAATAAACTTTCTACTATAATAAACAGATTAATGTCAACCACAGGTCAAGAGAAAGAGCAAGCAACCAGTTGGCAGGAAGTAGGGAAATAACCATACAGATTAATAGGGAGGCAGGAGAATGGATAGAGAGACTCTCAGGAAGTAGAGGAAAAGGATATTCAGCTTGGGTTTTATTTTGTTTTGTTTTGTTTTGTTAGATGGAGAAAAGTGCTTTCTGGGATGGTAGAGGAGGAGGAGGCTCAATTGGGTGATTTTCTCTGAGTCTTGGAGTACACAGGCTTCACACCAGCTTCTGGCTCCCAAGTCTTTATTGGTAAAATCAAAAAACTGAGATTTTGATAAAAAGCAACAATTACGTATTCCTTCTAAACTAGATACAATGCCCATAGATTGCAGGCCTATACATTTTCAGAATATTCCCAAAAATTCCCTTTTTTTCCAGTAATGTCTATTGTAACATATCCTTTGAATAATACAAGCATCTTGTTGGCATGCTAATATTTTTCTGGAGAACTCTCCATATATTCATTCATCTAAAGTATCCTTCATTCAACCAACATGGTATGAGTTTCCTCTGCTCCTAAGAACTTTTCATCTTTTCTCTTTGTAATAATAGCCACTATATTTGAGGCATACAAACACACTGGAAGAAAGAAAATATTTATTAAATAGTTGATGTGGGATAATCCTTCTGTCTTCAATATATAAATATTGCACTCATTGGTTAATAATAAAGCTGATTTGGCCTATAGCAAAGCAGAATAAGGCTAGACAAGAAAGCCAAACTGGAAATACAGGGAGGAAGAAGGGTGGAATAAGGGGACATTTGAGTCATCCCCTATGGAAGCAAGATGCTGGATTAAATTAGGTTGTAAGAGCTAATAATTTAAGTTATAACACCTAGTTAATAATGCTGAACTACAGGCTGAGAATTTTGTAATTAATATAACCTTCTGTGTGATTATTTGGGGCCAGACAGTTGGGACAATAAATAAGTTCTACTTCCTTTTACAACTAGTGGATGTGTATTCCATATCAGGTGTCACTTCTTCCCTCCTGGGTTGTTGGAAAACATGGCAATGACCTTGGAGACTGTCAATTATACTTTTCCATAGGAATTATCTTGAAGCATTAATATCTGAAGAATAATGGAATTTGTAGAAATGGAGGACACAGTATGAATGTAAATTTTAAAATATAAAAATGTCTTACTAAACCAGGCATTGATGGCATACACCTTTAATCCCAGCACTTGGGAAGCAGAGGCAGGCAGATCTCTATGAAATCAAGACCAGCCTGGTCTACAAGAGCTAGTTCCAGGACAGGCTCAAAGCTACACAGGGAATCCTTGTCACAAAAAAAAAAAATCTTATTCAATATATTCACAGAGAGTTGCTTGAAAATTTTGTGAATGTAACATAACATTGCCTCTTCTACTTAGTACTTAGCATTCAATTATTTGACTATATTTCTTTTTTTTTTTTTTTAATCCCGATGAAAATCTCTACAGTCTAAAGACTTGGGCTTAGGATTTTATGGAACTGGAAGACACAAACTGCCAATGTGAGTGATAGTTTAATGTGCACTCATTTGCTGACTCTTCACTATCTTCATTGCTTATTCTAGAATAGTTAACGCTTGTCTAGCATGTCTGCCTCTCAGGTTGCTGAGGTCCTGACTTTCTCATCAGTTACTTTTATCACTCATTCTGAGGAAAAAGTTATTTCTAAACATTTATTTGTAAGATGCTGTTTTTCTTCCCTTCTTTTGTTCTTTTTATTCCCTGGGTGACACTATAGAATAAGGCTCTTTGTTTTGGAAAAGGTGATGAACTCTGTGAGAATGTGAATTGTTCTCCTCTAACCCAGAACAAATTCTCCACTTAGAGCATTACCATATACGTAAAAGACAGGTGTGAACAGATAATTCACAGTAGAGAAGTATCAGTCCAACCTAACTATGGACAGAGGATCTGTCTATAACACTTGGTCATAACATATTTGCTGTTAATTTAAGCTACAATTTAATTCTTGACATGTTTGTTCTAAAAGAAGCAGAAGAGGATCAAATGAACATGGATAACTTTTGTTCACGTTTGAAAAAGATATTTACAAAAAAATCCTAGATAAAATAAAGCTAGAATGCTTATCACAAAAAGCATTACAATATGTCCATATTTTCAATTCAATACCCCTTTATAATTTTTCATATCCTCTTAGTTTCTCATAGCCATAAATTTCTAGCTTATACTTTTAGCTTCTTGTTCTATAGAGTCTTGATTTGTGGCCCTTCTTTTTTTTTATTTTATTTTATTTTATATAACAAAGTCCAATTAAATGAAAACAAACATTTATACACAATGTTTGGGAATTTGGGCGTCGTTCTTTCTAAACTACTTCCTGCTGGTAAGGGCACTGCCATGGGGGATTCGAAGAAGATTCAGAAATCCTGGCTGTAGTCTGTAAGTGCCCCTTACTTCTAAACATCAACAAAACTAATTTTCTGTTTTTCCTCATTGAGAATTATGGCTCTCATATGATTGAAGCTTCTCATTGTGTCTTAGTTCTTAAGAGTGTGATTCCCATCTGAGGACAAATTCTGCTGAACTGACATAGCAGTTTCATTACCTTACTTTCCAAACAAGACTGACACTTGCATAGAACAATATCAGTCATTGCTGGAAGTAGAGTCATCCATTGTTCTTCATTCATATTAATAATCAATTAGTTACCTGCACTGGGCCCCACAATCACCCTGCATGCAATTTGAATGGAAGAGTAAGAGGCTCATGGGGCTCTACTCTTTACTGGCTATTAGTAGATTCTGGAAAAGGAAGAATCATGGTCTCCTGCTGTGTGTGTACCCATTGCTGAGCCCGCCAGCCTCCAACAGAGAGCTCTAGACACATAGTTACACCTGATTAGACTAACTGATCACAAAACACAATGAGTAGATACTAAGATAAAAAGGGATTTGTGGGGGGGAGGGGTAGATGAGATTGTAGGTATATGGAAGATGGTAAAGGATGAGGGATGAGAGCGAACATCATACATGTGTATATATATGGATTTCTATGAAGAAATTGATGACAAAGCACTATTATTAGCAAACAAAATTTAATATTTTAAAAAGCACCTTTTCCCTTGATGACACTATTGCAAACATAAAAAAACCAAGATGTGTCAGTAAATTAAAGACAAAAGAATTCCAGAGTAAAATGAGGAACTGATACACAAAGGCTAACAAATTTCTTTTAGCTTGCCTCTATTCTATGGCACTAATTTCCTGTGTGGAAGTTAGTGAGTACAAGTGTCTTCAGAGCTTGCTTGACCTCTGTAGATTCTCAAGTGTCGTAGTCTCTATTTTTTCCTTTATTGGATATACACTTACATATAAACAGGGTTAAATGATCGAGTGACCCAAATACATAAGCATAGGAAAAGTTCTGTACCTAGTCTCTGTGAAAGATCTATAAAACATCACTGTGAAATAACAAGGTGTCTTTAGCATTTTCAATTTGAGTGATTGCTTTACAAGACACCTCTTTTGCTGAAAAGTAATGTTTTCCCTCTGTGTCCTTCAGGTAGTAGTCACCTCATGATCAGATGTGCACAAGTTGATGGATGGAGGAAATCACACCATGGTATCAGAATTTGTGTTGCTGGGCCTCACCAATTCACAGGGAGTTCAGATTCTCCTTTTTCTGTTCTTCACAGTATTTTATGTAGCAAGCATGATGGGAAACCTCGTTGTGCTCACAATCATCTCAGACCACCACCTGCACTCCCCGATGTACTTCCTGCTAGCAAACCTCTCCTTCATAGATACAGGTGTGTCTAGCATTGCTACTCCAAAGATGATTTCTGACCTCTTCAGAAAATGCAGAGTCATCTCCTTGAATGGATGCATCACTCAGATGTTCTTCATTCATGCTGTCGGGGGAACAGAGATGGTGCTGCTCATAGTTATGGCCTATGACCGCTATATCAGCATCTGTAAGCCCCTCCACTACCTCACTATCAAGAGCCTAAGGATGTGCATTTTTCTCTTGGCTCTGGCTTGGACCATTGGCTTTATCCATTCTGTGGCCCAACTGGCTTTTATTGTAAACTTACCCTTCTGTGGAGCTAATAAAATGGATAGCTTTTACTGTGATTTCCCTCGGTTCATCAAACTTGCATGTACAGACACATACACATTGGAGTTCCTGGTCACTGCCAACAGTGGTTTCATCTCCATGGCCACCTTCTTCATCCTCCTTGTGTCTTACATCTTCATCCTGGTCACAGTTCGTAAACACTCCTCAGGTATGTCCTCCAAGGCCCTCTCCACCCTCTCAGCTCACAACACTGTGGTGACTTGGTTATATAAAGTAAATAAATAAAAATAAATAAATACATAAATGAAATAAAATGAATAAATAAATAAATAAAAAGAAACCAGAAAAACAATACAAAAAAATCATTGCAACAAAGAGTAGGTTTTTTTTTTAAATCAACAATATAGACAAACGTTTATCCAAAATAACGAAAAAGCAGGGAGAAAACATGCAAACTAACAATGTCAGAAACAAAAAGGGACACATAACAACGGACACAGAGGATATCCAGATAATTTTCAGGTAATAATTTGAAAACCTTTACTCCAAAAAAATTGAAAATTCAAAGGATATGGACAAATTTCTGGATAACTATCACTTACCAAAATTAAATCAAGAACAGACAAACAACTTAAATAGACCTATAACCAGCAATGTAATAGAAGCAGTCATCAAAAGCCTTCCAACCAAAAAAAGTCCAGGGTCAGATGGATTCAGTGCAGAATTCTACCAGACATCTAAGAAAGAACTAATACCAATACCACTCAAATTATTTCACAAAATAGAAACAGAAGGTTCATTGCAAAACTCTTTCTACAAGGCCACAATAACCTTGGTACCCAAGCCTTAAAAAGACACAACTAGACAGGAAACTACAGACCAATATCCCTGATGAGCATACATGCAAAAAAATACTCGATAAAATACTGGCAATCTGAATTCAAGAATACATCAGAAAAATCATCCACCATGACCAAGTAGGCTTCATTCCTGGAATGCAGGGATGGGATGGTTTAACATATGAAAATATATCAATGTGATCCACTATATAAACAAACCGAAATAGAAAAGCTATATAATCATCTCCCTAGATGCTGAAAAAGCCTTCGACAAAATTCAACACCCTTTCATGATAAAGGTCTCGGAGAGATCAGGGATAACAGGAACATATCTAAGCATAGTAAGAGCAATATACAGCAAACCAACAGCCAACATCAAACTGAATGGAGAGAAGCTTAAGGCGATTCCTCTAAAATCAAGAACAAGACATGGCTGCCCTCTCACTCCATATCTCTTCAATATTATACCTGAAGTTCTTGCTAAAGCTATAAGACAACAAAAGGAATCAAAGGGATCCAAATTGGAAAGGAAGAAGTCAAACTGTCTCTAGTTGCTGATGATAGCATAGTTTACATAAGCGACCCAATAAACTCTACCAGGGAACTCCTACAGCTGGTAAACATGTTTTTTTTCAGACGACAAAGAGACAGAGAAAGAAATCAGAGAAACATCACCCTTTACAATAGCCACAAGTAACATAAAGTATCTTGGGGTAATGCTTAGCAAGCAAGTGAAGACCTATATAATAAGAACTTTGTGGCATTAAACAAAGACATTAAAGAAGATAGCGGAAAAAGGAAAGATATCCCATGCTCTTGGATAGGTAGGATAAACATAATAAACATGGCAATCTTGCCAAAAGCAATCTACAGATTCAATGAAATCCCCATTAAAATCCCACCACAATTCTCCACTGACCTTGAAAGGATAATAATCAACTTTACATGGAAAAACAAATGACGCAGGATGGCCAAAACAACACTATACAATAAAAGAAGTTCAGGAGGCATCACCATTCCTGACTTTATGCTCTACTACAGAGCTATAGTTCTGAAAACATCCTGGTATTAGCACAAAAATAGACAGGAGGACCAACAGAATATAAATGAAAATCCTGATATTAACCCACACACCTATGAACACCTGATTTTCGACAAAACAGCGAAAAGAATACAAATGGACGAGGATAGCGTTTTCAACAAATGGTGCTGGCACAATTGGATGATGGTTTGTAGAAGACTACAGATAGACCATGTCTGTCACAATGCACAAAACTCAAGTCAGAATGGATCAAAGGCCTCATCATAAACCCAGCCACAATGAACCTCTTAGAAGAGAAAGTATGAGGTACCCTTGAACAAATTGGTATAGGAGACTGCTTCCTGAACATAACTCCAGGGGCACAGACACTGAGAGCAACAATTAGTAAATGGTACCGCTTCAACCTTAGAAGCTTCTTTAAGGCAAAGCACAGTAGACAACACCAAATGGCAGCCCACAGACTGGGAAAAGATTTTCACTAATCCAACAAAGGGCTGATCTCCAAAATATACAAAGAACTCAAGAAACTAGTCAAAAAAAAACACCCAATAACCCTATTAAAAAATGGGGTACAAAACTAAAGAAAGAATTCTCAATAGAGGAAATCAAAAAGGCTGAAAGACACTTAAGAAAATGCTCCACATCCTTAGCTATCAGGGAAATGCAAATCAAAACAACTTTGAGATACCATCTTACCCCTGCCAGAATGGCTAAAATTAGAAACACCAATGACAACTCATGCTGGAGAGGATGTGGAGAAAGGGGAACAGTCCTCCACTGCTGGTGGGAGTGCAAACTCATTCAGCCATTTTGGAGATCAGTATGGTTCCTCAGGAAAATGGGGATTAGTTTACCACAGGACACAGCAATCCCCCTCTTAGGTGTATATCCAAATGATCCACATCCATGCAACAAAGACATGAGCTCAACTATGTTCACAGTAGCATTTGTAATAGCAAGAACCTGGAAGCAACCTAGATGTCCCTCAACTGAAGAATGGATAAAGAAGATGTGGCACATCTACACAATGGAATACTATTCTGCAGAAAAAATAATGGAATATTGCAATTCACAAGCAAGTGGGCGGCAGTTGAAGAAACCATTCTGAATGAGATAAACCAGTCACAAAAAGAGGAACATGGTATGTACTCGTTCATATATGGATTTTAGACCTATAGCAAAGGACCACCAGCTTATAATTAAGACCACCAGAGGAACTAGGATAAAGGTATATTCTAAGAGATTCATATAAAGTCCCTCACAGAAAGGGAAGGGAGAAATCCGGCAGAGCACAGGGGAACTGGGGGGGGGGGCAGTGAATGGAGAGAGATGTAGGAGGAAGAGAGGGAGAGGAGAGGATAACACATGCAACTAGGAAGATTGAGTCAGGGTAGGAATAGAAAATAGGAGAGAGACAGACACACACACACAGAGAGAGAGAGAGAGAGAGAGAGAGAGAGAGAGAGAGAGAGAGAGAGGAGAACATAAAAGAGGGAGCCACTATTGGTTTGAAGAGAAAATTTAACTGAAAGAAATGTCTAGAGACCTACAAGACTGCTGCCAACTAACAATTTGAGCATCCGTGGAGAGGCTACCATAAATGCCCTTCCCGGAGAGAGATCAACAACTAACTTAACCATGGAACCCTCATTTAGTACCTGTTGGAAACAGAAGCAAACACCCATACCTAAACACTGAGTCAAACTAGAATCCAGAAGCAAGTGGAGAGGACAAGACCAGGTTGCAGAAACACATAGAGACAGCTGACCTGGACAAGGAAGAGAGCTAATGGGCTCCCAGACTGATGGCTGGGACTGACTCAGGCCTCCCTAAATATGAGTCTCTGTAACGAGTACGGTTTTTCTGCCTGCCGCTTGGTCTTGTCCTGCTGCTGCGCCAGCCCCAAATAATACACAGAGACTCTGTATTTGATACAATCTGTTGGCCCGGTTACTTGTTTCTTATCGGCTAGCTCTGCCTTAATTATTAACCCATTTCTGCTGATCTATGTATTTTCACATGGCCTTCTCTTACCGGGGAGGCGGCTGGCGTCCAGCTCTCTCCTGACTCTCCATCTTGACTCCTCCTTACTACTTCCTATTTCGTCCTTGTCTCCTAGTCCCTCCTATCTTCCTTTCCTATTGGCCAACAGTGCTTTATTATTAACCAGTATGAGAAACATACAGAATGACCTCTCCCATCAAGTCTCAGCCAGAATGACTGAGAAGTCTAAGGGACCTCAGACAGTGGAACCAGGATGTATTCCTGATGCACAAAAGTACCTTGAGAACACATCCCCCATGGAGGGATACTATCTTTACCTAGAGACAGGAGAGAAGCCCTAGTCCCTACTTCAAATGACCTGACAGACCTACCTGACCCCACCTAGATGGCATTGCCCTACATGATGAATTGAGGTGGGAGGATAGGAGGGGAGAGTGGTCAGGGTGCGTGTGATGGGGCACAGAGGATAAAAGGGAGGAAGGGAGGAAGGGACTGAGGGAGGAAGGTAGGGAGGGAGAGAGAACTGGGATCGACATGTTAAATAATAAATTAAATTAAATTAAAATGTGATTTTGTATCATCTACATCATCCATGCCACTATTGTGCTAATGGGCATAACTTATCAGGCCAGTTGATATTTTAGCTTATGAGGTTCACAGTTTGGTGGGTATGGATATCAATTACTTTTCTCCCACAACAACCTACAGAATATTTTCTGGGAAAATGAAAGTTAGCCCATAAGAAGACACTTCCAGGTGACCATCAATTTGATACTCCATGTCCTATGACCAAAGTGTACAGTATCTTTAACAACAGTGTCTAACATCAAGTTCTGCTGGGCAACCCAAAGCAACAGCAATACCTGTGCTGTTCTGGAGTTTGAACAACCCTTTAGCCAACTTCTTGAAGACAGAAACTTTGCACCTGGCACTGAGATTTTTGTTTAATGACCAAGGCCTCCAGGAAAATCATTGACCACCCAAGTGGGTAATTCTAATTAAACTGTTTTTGTTGATACAAATGTTATTCTAATATAACTCATTGAGTTTATATAATGTGACTTGTATGTATGTTTTCAGGGATGGACATTAGGCATTTGGCCAAATAATTGGTGTGTTCTTCTCTTGTATAAAACAGTAGATTTCAATATGGCATATGGCTTTTTCAAACTCTATCAATGATAACTATATCTTTTCCAACCCACTCCTGTCTACCACCCTCCTACCATCTCTCCTACTTTGTATGGAATATAATATATCCATTGTTACAAAAGGTGAGATTTCATACACCCCTAGGAATTGATCATTTCCAAAAGAAGGATCAAAGAGACTGAGAAAATGGCTGCCTGCTTGTTCTGCGTGCAGGAAGACCTGAGTTTAGATGTCCAGCACCTGTTTAAACAGACAAGCACAATGCCATGTATCAAAATTAGGTGTAGAGAAATTGAGAAAGACATACAATATCAACCTCTAACCTCCACATTTAGATAAACACATATGTGCCGCAACCACTTCCACCGGCAAGGAAGACGCAACGCTCAGACTCTTCTTTAAGCAGTTTATTCAGGAACCTTGAACACTCTTGTTCTGCTCCTCCCAGCCCCAGCAAGCCATTAAATATGCTCTCACTGCCCAATCAGCTCATGCCACCTGGTGATCCCAGATAGGCCAAAGAAGGAGGAAGCATGCCAGATCCATCAAGCACTTCCAAATAAGGCTTGTTTACAGCTAAACTCAGACTACCTGGCATCCAGCCAGGCTCCACCTTGGGACTGGCTTGTTTACAGCTAAGCTCCCAATACCTGGCATCCAGCCAGGCACCACCTTGGGGCTGTGGCTTCTCACAGTTCCCCTCACAGTTCCCCATTTTTGTTTAAAATGCAACAGGCAAGGGTAGAGGTCTGATCTCTGATGAACAAGGGACATTGTAATCCCCCCTGCCCAGTATCAGCCAAGCTAGTGCCACACCCATCCGGTATCTTTTCTCAGAGATGGGATTACGATACCAACCCATATGCAATCAGACTTGTCCTCCATGAAGCCACTAATAGCTGGCCTCAAGTGCAGTACTACGTCTTGCATCCTGATCGTGATGACTGCTTAGCTTTTAAGCACAGTTAACCAAGCAAGCCTGAGGTGATTGCCCTGCCTCCATGGCTGTGAAGGCTTGTGCAATCATGGCATTACTTCTCTGCTGTATATCCCTTATCCTACAGATACACCATAAAGCAATGAGACTGACTCTGACTAGGATAAGCATCCCTCCCAGATCATCCCTCTACAGGACTAATATTCTTATCTAAAGGCAAAAAGGGTAAATTTAAACTTAAATTGCTACTAAAAAATCTGGGGAAAACTTAGAGAGAATGTCTAATTGGCATGGGTTTAGGAAACACCGACAGGATCCCCCATCGTGGATCTGCTTCCATCTTGTTGACCAGTATCACCATCATGATCATCAGCATCAGGTCCATCACTCTGCTTGTGGACCTTGCCATCTTCAGAGGCAGGCACTCTCCTGGTCAGTCTTTCAGGAATCCACAGAGTTTCTGACTGATCCGGTGGGTAAACACAAACAGATCCTCTCACCCATGATAACACAGGGTCAGGACCCTTCCATAGTCCAGAAATGACATCTTTCCATTTTACAAATCCCTTATCAATGGGAAGGATACTGTGATGGTGATCAGCAGCTGAGCACCCATCCACATCCAATTGAAAAAAATTAAGAGTCAGTAGAGCTAGAGATATTCTCTCTTTGGGGGTGCTGTTGAAAAAAAAATAAGAGTCAGTAGAGCTAGAGATAATCTCTTTGGGGAGATGCTGCCTTGGCCTATTCCCCCTTTTTTGTTTTATTAAGCATTCCTTCAAAGTTCGGTGAGCTCCTTCAATAATGCCTTGGCCTTGTGGGTTGTAGGGAAGACCATGTCTCAAATCTATCAGCATTTGCTTGCAAAATGCAGAGAAAGATGCAGCAGTATACGCTGGTCCATTATCAGTCTTAAATTGCTACAGCATACTCCATGTAGCCCAAGCTTCTAAGCAGTAGGGAATTACATTTTGTGCCTTTTCTCCATTTAAAGGAGTAGCATGTATCCACAGAGACATGCACATACCTTAATGTGCCAAATTCAGCGATATGAGTAACATCCATCTGCCATATTCTAAGAGAGGCCAATCCTTTGGGATTAACCCCCCAAGTAGGCGGATGTAAATACACTACACAATTTTTACAAGCCTTAAGTATATCTCGAGTGGCTGCCCTGGGAATCCCGAAGCGATGCTGCAAGGTCTTTCAATTAACATGAAATTGAGAATGAAATTGCTGAGCTCTATCATTTGGTAGAGAGGCAAATATAAAATGCATCTGGGTACACTTATCCACTAATTCCTTTTTCTCACTAATTGGTCCAGGCAATCCAGTATGTGTTCTAATGTGTTGGATATAAAAGGGTTGCGAACACTTTCAAATGAGCTCTTGTAGCTGGGTTACATGTGGCTGAACAGGGCTGTTAGTATTTATTTTTCCAGCTACTTCCAAATCTCTAACCAAATTAACAATGTAACAGGAATCAGAAATTAAATTGAAGGCTTCAGAAACTTTCCTAAAAATCTGTAACATTATTTGAAACTCCACTATTTGAGGCTAGCCTGGCATAAACTGACAAATAATTGGGGTAGCTTCTCCAATTACATATGCGCCGCACCCAGTCTTAGAACCATCCATAAAAATGGTTACTGCAACTTCAATGGGTACTTTACGGGTAACTTTTGGGAAAATAACAGGATGTTCCTTTAAAAAAAAGCTCAAAATG
Organism: Phodopus roborovskii; assembly: GCF_943737965.1. NCBI lineage: Eukaryota > Metazoa > Chordata > Mammalia > Rodentia > Cricetidae > Phodopus > Phodopus roborovskii. The sequence continues at coordinate 3,997,327 of NW_026126417.1, read as the reverse complement.
GGGTAGTGGTTATCTATATCTCCATCAAAACTACATTTTACAATAGCCCATTCATCTAATGAGGCAATTAAAACATTTATTTGTGCAGCAGAATATGGGGTAATAAGCATTTCAGGCTGACATCCAAAAATTGTAAACATTGCTAGATCCCCATCAGAGCTAGACTAGCAATGCTGGTTGGATAATGCTCTACAGACTTAGTCACTGAGCTTTTGGGATGGATCCACTGTAACCGCATTAAAGACGCTGTGCTCAACCCTTGTTCCACCTTTTGCAATGCCACTTGGGCCTCATTATTTAACACCCGAGGAGAATTTAAATCAGGGTTGCCAATTAATATATCATATAAGGGTCTCAATTCTTGATTGGAAAGCTTCAAAAATGGCCGAATCCAATTTTTATCTCCTAATAATTTTTGAAAATCGTTTAAGGTTTGCAAGATATCTAATCTTAATGTAATTTTCTGAGGCACTACGCGGTCCTTATATATCTTGGCTCCCAAGTAATCAATAATATTGCCCTGTTGTACCTTTTCAGGGGCTATATATAGTCCCTTGTTCTCTAAGATCTTTACCAACTCTCCATATGCCTTGTATAGTAATATCAAATCTCTACTGGTCATTAAAATGTCATCCATATAGAGAAGCCATCACATCTCAGGATATCTTTCTCTAATGGGAACAATGGCATGACACATAGTGGGGCTATTAGCCATGCCCTGGGGCAGCACTACCCATTCATAACACAGATCAGGTTCTTCATGGTTAACAGAAGGCAAGGTAAAAGCAAATCTAACACTTATCTTTAGCACACAATGGGATGGAAGAGAAACAATCCTTAATGTCCACCGCTATAATGAACCAATCCTTGGGTAAAGTTGACAGTAAAGGTAAGCCATGCTGCACAGGCCCCATAACTTGCATTTACTTATTTATGGCTCTTAAATCATGCAACAACCTCCATTTCCCCAACTTTTTCTTTATCACAAAAATGGGAGAAACAAGGTGAATATGTCCTAATTTTAATTGTTCTTGAACTAGAGATTTAGCTGCAGCAAGTTTTTCAGAGGAAAGAGGCCATTGAGGTACTCAGACTGGCTCCTCTGTATTCCAGGTAATGGGAATAATGTCCTCAATGGCCCCTAGGAAAAACCCAAGCCCTGTCTAGGGGAACGAGACTTGGAACAAAATTCATGTTTAACTGATGGTAGATGTCATTCTGTATATGTTTCTCATACTGGATAATAATAAAGCACTGTTGGCCAATAGGAAAGGAAGATAGGAGGGACTAGGAGACAAGGAGGAAATAGGAAGTAGTAAGGAGGAGTCAAGATGGAGAATCTGGAGAGAGCTGGACTCCAGCCACCTCCCCGGTAAGAGAAGGCCATGTGAAAATACATAGATCAGCAGAAATGGGTTAATACTTAAAACAGAGTTAGCCAATAAGAAACTAGTACCTGGCCAACAGTATAATATCAAATACAGAGTCTCTGTGCATTATTTGGGGCTGGCGGCGTGGCAGCAGGACAAGACCAGGCGGTGGGCAGGAAACCGTACTCGTTACATTTAACCTCCTTCCAGACTCTTGGGCAGAAGACCCCCTCCAGGATCATCTAACAAAGAAGTTACATTGTATGGAGGAGGGGGCAGTTCTAGTTCCTCCTCTGATTCTGAGCTACTTTCCTCTAGACTTTCCCCGCAGCTTTCCTTTTCTGACTTCATGGAGCGCTCTTCTTTCAACTGTTATAACACTTCTTGCCTCATTTCAACAGCCCTGCAGCACTTTTGATCCTCTAATAAGCTGTGAACAAGCCTCCACATTGGTCTTGTCCCTGGTCTCAATGTTCTCTGTTCCCAGGCAAAGTCTAGGTCTTTCCCAAGCTTCTCCCAGCAACTTATGGTTAAATTATCAGAAACAGCGACTGTCTCAACCTCCATGAGGAATCTCTCTAGAGTGCTCTTCTTAATCTTTAAATTCTTAGAACGAAGCAGCACATTCAGACCCAAAAAAAATTGGGTGCAATTGAGAAGCGCCCATGGCTAAACTTGCAAAGTTTCCTTTTAAGCTTTTACTTTTGGTTCACTGAGCCGCAAACTCTTCCCACTCCCTCTTTGTCTACAGAGAAGAGCAAAATACCTGCTCTTGGTGCGGATTCCCACCTTACTTGGGAACGTACCAGTGCACTGCCCTGACTGCAGAAAGTTCTGAGTCTTTCAATGAGAGGGTTCCCCTTACGGGCCACCACTTGTCGTGACCACCTCGATCAGCAAGGAAGATGCAATGCTCAGGCTCTTCTTTAAGCAGTTTATTCAGGAACCTTGAACACTCTTCTGCTCCTCCCAGCCCCAGCAAGCCCTTAAATATGTGCTCACTGCCCAATCAGCTCATGCCACCTGGCGATCCCAGATAGGCCAAAGAAGGAGGAAGCACACCAGATCCATCAAGCACTTCCAAATAATCTCAGACTACCTGGCATCCAGCCAGGCTCCACCTTGGGGCTGGCTTGTTTACAGCTAAGTTCGGACTACCTGGAATCCAGCCAGACACCACCTTGGGGCTGTGGCTTTCCACACATATATATACTCACTGTATGCACACGCACTTTTACAACACTACTCACAAAGACACAGGGGTGGTGAGGGAGAGAGAGAGTCATTCTTTTGGCTTTGCAACAGACTTCAGTGGTTTCTAATCCAAAGAAGTATCAGGCTAATTTCCCAGCTTATAAAATGAATTTTTCTGAGTTTGCCCTACCAAATTTATGCCTTGAAGCATAGCTGCTGCTATTAAAAGACCCCCACTATGCTTATTGCCTGCTTGAGCTGCTCTCATTAATTGCCAAGGTCAAGTTATGAGAAAAGTACAGGAGGGAACCAGGTGCTGCTCTCATCCAACGCCAACCAGATATCTGTGGTCTGCAGCTTGGACTAAAGCAAGGTCAGCAGGACAGTATCCAGGATGCTGAGATAGTCATAACTGAATTCTTTGTATTCTTTGTGCCCAACCCGAATAACCAACTGTCCTTGGTTAACTACAACTGTAACCATGCTTCTGCTTCTGTAAGCCTGCTTCTTGCCACACCAACCTTATATAAACTGCATATGCTTTAACCAGGCACGCTCTCTCAGTCTCTCGAAAGACTGGGGCGTCCATAGGTACCTGTGTGTAAACAATAAATAACCTCTTGCACTTGCATCCAGTGGTCCGGTCTCATCTCTTGGGGGCAAGGGCCTTCCCCCCTGACAGGCTCCAAACTCTTGGGGTCTGCTGGGGTCTTTCACTATATCTTGCTCAGCAGGCCATTTCAATGTGAACTCGAACTGAGATTTCTCCAAGATATTCTTTTCACTATGTGAATGTATTATTCCAGAGTGTGGAAGGAAGGACTGGTGTTCCTCCTGACCTGCTTCACAGGTTTTCAATGGGCTGGTGGGGCCAGTATGGGTACTTCTTCTTGTCCAGCTTCGTTTCTGGGAAGACTTCATACAAGTCATCAATGGTCATCTGATCAAAGGGGATGATGTTCTTAAACTTTTCCAGTTGTTTCTCATAATCCTAGATCCCGACCTGAGATTCAGACATGAATGCCCCACAGTTCTTCACATCCTCCTTTTCCTCATTGTCCACCAGGGCTGTGTATTTATCCTCGGGCACTGGAACTTTCAGAGCATTATACTTCTTTTCAAAATTATCCACCAAGCCAGCTTTGGCCTTGTAATACGCCCAGTCAATCGCTGGTGGTTTCTCAGGCAGATTAGCCAACCTGTTGTGGACGGTCTCATTCCAGGACCTCAGGAAGTTTGCAATTGTCTTTTGGTTTCAGGGTATGATCTCCACAAAAGACACCAAATCAATGGTTTTTAGAGCAAGTTTATGGCCAGCCATCTTGGGATCCTTCACCGACCCCAGCAGAGCACTGTCTCCAACAGCCTCTCCAAGATGTTTTAATATTTCTTCTCAAAATGGCACTTGCCAAAATTAAAAATAAAATTGTAACCATCATAAACTAGACCCTGACAATGGAGATGTAGTCCCACTTGATGGAGAAGCTTGTAACAAGTTAAGTGTGACCCATTCTAGAATCTAAATGTAGACCTCCCAAACTTAGTCTCTTCTTTTGAGTCAAAATGGTGGAAGTGAATTGCCCAACAACCACCCTCAGCCATGTTCCTGAAGAGTAGATAGAAGAAAATATGGTAGATGTAGAGAGATAGCTCAGTGGTTAAGAGCACCAACTGCTCTTCCAGAGGACCTGGATCTGATTACCAGCAAGCACATGGTGGCTCACAACTGTCTGTTGCTCCAATTCTGGGGAAACAGACACCTTCTTCTGCCCTCTGTCAGCTCTGGATGCATTAGGTAAACACCGATTTGCAAAACATCCTACAAATAAAATAAAAGCGAGTATTTTTTTTTATAAAAGATAATAGAGGAGTTACAGAACTTTTTGATTTTCATTAAAAGATTTTTTTAATATTAATCAGTGTGTGTGTGTGTGTGTGTGTGTGTGTGTGTGTGTGTGTGTGTGTCAGTACAAGCACACACAGGTACATGTGAGTGCAGATTCCCACCTGGGGGTCCAGAAGAGTCTATCTGATCCCTTGAAGCTGGAGGTAAAGGCAATTTTAAGCCTTCCTGATGTGAACTGAACTGGGGTTTTCTGTGAAAGCAATGCTCCATCTGAACTACTGAGCTGTCTCTCCAGCCTGTCAGGTTGATGATTGACAGATTCATTAGTTTTATATGATGGGAGCTGAACAACACTACGTGTTTACTGATGAATTCTAATCAATATAAACATTTTCACTTTGGGGGAATATTTCCTCAAATGTAACCTGACTCTTCAGTCATCAAAAAATAAGTATATCCAGTAGATAATCCCACACCCATATACAGATGGGCAATAATAACTGGAATTAGTGAATTATTAAAACAAAAGAAACTGTTTGGAGACATGTTGAGGAGCATGAGAAAAGCTGAAAGGGACTAAGGGAGTACAAATCATCATATCCCATTTTATGTATGTGTGAAATTTTCAAGACTAAAGAAAAATTAAGGGATCAAAGCATCAACAGATTTGTGTGATTTAAGGAGAGGTATTCAGTGTGTATGTAGTATGTTTGGACATTATGCCAAACATTAGAAACTGTGAAAGACTAAGTCCATAATAAATAAACTTGATAGAATATTGTAAATATCATATTTAAGTATGGGATACAATTATGAGAGTCAGAAACTCTGTATTTTATTTAGTTTAAAAAAATGAGTGAATCCTTAACTGCTTTGGGATTGAAAATGCCTCCCAAGAGAGACCCTCCCAATATTAGGAAAGCTGACAGCAAGAATCTCTCCTAGACTCATCCATGTCTAGCACCTACAATTCCCCTTCCAAATTCCTCCAAAAACCCATGGAATGTGCTTAATGATAAAAGCTTGTGATAGTGCAGCATAGGAATTGTTCTTAACCCTAAGTTATCTGAACCTCAGAAAATGCAAATAATTACATCACATTTCATATGAACTGGAAAAAAAAAACTAAGTACAAAATGTACTGAAGCAACTAAATTTAGGCAGTATCAGGGTAGGCTTCCTCTCCAGGCCACTCCTCAATCTTTAAGCTGCTCTTACATCAGCACATCCCATAGGCAGGACAGACTGAAGGTTGAAAATTATGTAGTTGGGATGGTTTCCCACTCTTCTACTTGAAGTCTCACCTAATCACAGGAGATGGCCTTTTCACTCTAGTATCCACTATTGCTAGGAGTCTTAGCTGGGGTCACTCTTGTAGATTCCTAGATTTACTTGTGCCAGGTTTGAAATGCACCCCCCTTCCAGTAGTCTCAGTATAGTCCCCCTATTCTCCCCTACCTGATTGTTCATGTTCCCATCCCTACTTGCCTGCTGACACTACCTGGAGCACTAGGTCCCACAAGTTAATGACCCAGAGATCTAGGATGGAACTAAACATGTCTGGAGGGGGAAATGTCAATGTAATGGTACCTAAAAATATTCTGCTATATACATAGATTGGTGCCTAGCCTGATAGTCATCATAGAGACTTTATCTAGCATCTGGTGAGAATATGCAGAGCCCCACTGTCAACCATTAGGCACAGCTCAGGGAATCATGCAAAAGAGGGGGAGAAAGGATTGTAGGAGCCAGAGGGATCAAGGACACCACTAGAAAACTCACAGAATCACCTAATCTGGACTCACAGGGTATCACAGAAACTCAGCTGACAACCAGGGAACCTGCATGAGACTGACCTAGGCTCTCTGCATATAGGTTATAGCTGTGTGACTTGGTTCTCTTGTGGGACTCCTAACAGCAGTAGTGGGGACTGTCTCCAACTCTTTATTAGCCTTTGGAATCCTACTCCTTATACTGAGTCACCTTGCCCACCCTTAATACATGGGGAAGTGCTTAGTCTTGCTGCAACTTGACATGCCATGTTTTCTTGATATCCATGCCCTTTCCTAAACAGAAATGGAGAAGGAGTGGATTGGGAGGCAGGAATTGGATGGGTGAGGAGAAATGGGAAAAGTTGAGGGAAGGGAAACAGTTACCAGGATTTAAAATAAATTATTTTTTAATTATTAAATTTAAATATGTGGAAATGATAGTTCAAGCACACAGATTCAATCTTAAATTGAATCCCAAGGTGATAAAGATGACTCTCTGATGTCTTGAGGTTTATCTATCATCTATTACACCGAGTGTGCATGGATCCATTCTCATCTTAAGGACAAAATGATTATAAGGCAAATCAAGACCCCTACCCACTCCTCTTGGGATAGCCATTGTGTAGTCTATGTTCTTTCAGATTTTTTCTTGTGTTTTGCATTTACGTGTACTTGCCTTTGTAAATGAATGTGATAAACTGTCTTTTCATTGTTTCACAGATGTTACAGGGAATGAACCAGGGTTCAGGAAACAAAGATACATCGTATTCTGGCTATGGAAAAGAAGTTATGAAAGGAAATATATTCAGAATTTGAGCAAGGTTCTGAGAACAAATAAAGATAATAAAAGAACCATAGATGGCTACAATGGTGAGTTCTCATACTAAGGACAACAAGAGCTAAGAGAAAAAAATAGAGACTTAAAAAACCACAAGTAAAATGCATAACTACAGAACAAGTGGAAGTTGTTAGCAAGAGTGGTACAGCTGCTTCTGTAGCTACACACTGGAAGAGCATGCATTAGGCCAATTGGTGTACTCCCCAAAAGCACTTTACCTACCAATCTATTCCAAGTTTCCAAGTCACTGGCTTATAAGGAACAAAGTATGTTAGCTTCATGTGTTGTGAGCTAATGATTGCATTTCCTCTGCTATAAAAGTCTTAATGCACAAATGATAGGTCTGGCACCAATCACCCACAGGTTTCTCAGTAAGGTACAACCAACATAAGGATACACAGAAAGTAATCACTTATACAAACAAGGAAGTCATTCAGCAGTGCAGGTAAGTCTGATCCCAATTAACCTAATCCTGCACCTCAAGCCAGTGAACCAGCATAATGGAAATGAAAATTTCATGTAGTTAAGAGCAAGAACAAAACTATACTACCTGTCTCAGTGCAACAAAACTGTGGCGATATACTTGACAATGACTGGGACCTGGAGGAACTGAATTGTGAGATCTATAAAAGGTCAGAACATCTTCAAGGATGGTTTTAATCCCTTATCATGGAATACTGGTAGCAACAGATGTGGCACCTTAGTACCTACTATCAACTCACAAAGTGAATGCACATGTTGCCTTAATTCCTCCTCTCAAACATCACGCACTTTTTTTTTCTTGAGTTTCATTTTAATGTGGAAATATACTAATAAAAATAAATAACAAAAACAAAAAATAAATACAAATTGAATGTATTTGGAAATCGTGATTGCACAGTTCCTTGTTGGTATTCCAAAATGGCCTTCAAATCTTATACACAAAATATGTGTGTTCTCCTGATTTAAACCCCTTCCACAGAAGATAAACTTCAAATGGGTACTGTGTACAAACTACAAGAGACAGACAAATGGCTCAGTAGACTAAACCTTTATAAGCACACCAGTATACACATTCAGAAATTCCTGCGTATGAGACAAGGCATAGTTTGAGAGGTTATCCAATCCTATGATGATCCCTAAACACATATATATTAAATGTATTCAGCATTTTATATTTATTATTGTTGTAATATATGTACATACTTTTATATATACATGTATATAATTAAAGAATTCATAAATTAGAGAACAAATGAAAGGGGCCAAGGATGAGTTGACTGGGAAGACAGAGCAGTAGAAGTTATTTAAATACAATATTCATTTTTAAATTCTCAGAATATAAAATAAATGTAAGAGAGAAATTTCCTTGTTCTAAAAGCCTTAAGCATCAGTTACTTCAAATAAACATTCCCTAGGAATGTAAGTTCAAGATTATTATAATCTTAGCCTTATAAATACATGTAATTCTCTGTTTTCGGGACAGGATATATAATTTATATGTGTGTGTGAAATATGTTTACATATATGTAAAGATTTTCTGCAGGTGATGAACAATAAGTTTCTACATTCACTAAAGACAGTCCACAGCACCTGTATTTAAGTTTTCCTATAACCAACTAGCTGTCTGCATATTCTCTTCATTGCTACTTTCATTTCTTGATTTCTGAATGTATAGATCACAGGATTCAGAAAAGGAGTAACAACTGCATCAAAAATGGCCAGAAACTTATCCAGATGTATAGAAGGAGAAGGCCAAGTGTAGAAGAATATCAAAGGACCAAAGAATAAGACCACCACAGAGATATGAGCTGAAAGTGTGGACATGGCTTTAGAGGAACCACTTGAAGAGTGTTTTTGTACAGTGATTATGATGACAATATAGGAAATGATCAGTATGAAGAAGGAACCCACAGAAATGAATCCACTGTTGGCTGTGACCATGAATTCCAGTTGATAAGTGTCTATGCAGGCAAGTTTGATAAACCGAGGAAGGTCACAGTAGAAGCTGTCCAACACATTGGGTCCACAGAAAGGTAAGTTTACTACAAAAGCCAGTTGAACAAGGGAGTGCATAATGCCAATAACCCAGGCAGCCACTAAAAACAAGATGCACATCCTTGGGCTCATAATTGTCAGATAATGGAGAGGCTTACATATGGCCACATATCTGTCAAAGGCCATGGCTATGAGCAGCACCATCTCCACACCACCAATGACATGAATGAAGAATATTTGAGTGACACAGCCTCTGAAAGAGATGACTTTGTGTTTTCTGAATAAGTCATAAATCATCTTGGGAGAAGTAACAGAAGAAACACCTAAGTCAATGAAGGAGAGGTTAGCCAATAGAAAGTACATGGGAGAGTGTAAGTGAGGGTCAGATGCCACAGTAAACACGATGAGGGAGTTTCCCATCATGCTTGCTACATAAAAGATGGAGGAGGACACAAAGAGCAATAGTTGGATATTCCAGGAGTTGGTGAGTCCCAGGAACACAAACTCTGACACCACAGACTGATTCACTCCCTCCATTGGATTTGTGGACAGTGCTACCTGTAAGAGGAAACAGGAGAAACTATGCATTATAACTGTATTAATGTAAAGTCCTACATATATATAAACAAGTGCTGAGCATTACTAGTCACCAGAGGATCATAAACTGTAGTAAAATATCACCTCACAGTCTCCAAGGATAACAAAAGAAGGTGCATGGGAAGTGTTGGGGGAGGAAAGGAAAAAGAAATGAGATGACTGTATTTTTATATCAAAAACTTAAAAATATTTAAAGATAACAAGTTTTGGTGGATTTTAAAAGATTTGTGAATATAAATTAGTATATTTATTCAAGAAAACAAAAAAATTCTTGGAAGTACTTCAAAAAATTAAATATAAAGACTGGGTTTGTAGCCTAATGAATTTAAACAACAGAAGAGTGAGATCCTATGTTTGATCCTTAACACCACAAATGATAAAGAGGTTGTAGAGGATGTAGGTAGAAGAAAAACAGAAAAGACTAAAAAATGGAAATATCAGACTAGAGAGATGGCTTGGTTAGTAAGAGCCCTTGCTGTTTAATTGTGAGTATCTGTGCTCAGATCCCAACATTCAAACAAGAAGCTAATTGTGGCTGTGTGTGGCTGTACCCACAACATTGTGAAAGGTGCAAATAAAAGGATCTCTTGAGTTTGGGGACCCACCAGACTAGATCCAGGTTCAACATGAAACACTCAGAGGAATAACGTGGAGAATGAGAAAGTAGGACCCAGGGCATTGTCTTTCAGCCTCCAGTGTAGACTGATCTGTGTAACTGTGTGTGCGCATGCACATATGCACATACATGCACATTGAATGTACATAAATCATGTTCATATATATCACAATCACACATGCACACAAAATAATAATAAAATTAATTTTTAAAATTTAAATCTAGAAATACTACATGACATAGCAATTCTAATTTGAACGATATATATCCAGAAGAAATAACATTCACATATAAAAAGTAATATGTGTAAATAACATACGCTAAATGACAGAAGAATGGATAGCACACACACATGCGCGCACACACACACACACACACCACAATCCAACACACATAAACTATTCTTTGTCCCCCTTCAAAGAAAAGGAGTCCTATTTTTCTTTTAACATGAGCAAACCTAGAAGTCGTTGTGCTGATTGAACTAAAGAGACAGAGAAAGATAAATACTGAAATATATCCGTCAGCATGAACTCTAGAGATTCTACACTCATAGAAGCAGAAAGTGTAACAGTGGACCGTGAGCAAATGGGATGGGATAGAAAAGTGAAATTGAAGATATTTGTCAAAAGGGAAAAAAACACAGACAGGATGGATAATTTCTGGAGATTCATGGCACAGTGTGTTGATTGTTAAAAACATTAATCCCTACATGAAAATTCGTAAGTGTAGACCTTCACCATTCATATTCTAAATAAGTGTGGGTGGCAAATATGCTAGTTAGTTTGACTTAATCACCTTACAGCATGTATATATATTTATGTTTTTATATTTTTATATTTTACATATTCATATATATAAAACATCTTATTGTACATCATAAATATATACAGCATCTATTTGCTATCTGTGCCTTCATAAAACTGGAGGAGTACAGATTTTCTATTATGCTTTTGTAATTTGAAATTGTAATCATTCAGAGAAACTACTGCCATTCACTCAGTCATGTTGAGATGTTCATGAATTAAATGTGCCTCTACTTTCAAATTAGAGTGAGTTCAAAGATGTTCCTCAGAAGATGAAAGATTAACAAACACTAAAGACAATTCTTTACACTTTGATTTGAAGACTAATATATTATCAGTTCAATTATAAAATTAAAAAAAACTACTCACTGTTTTTAACTATCCATCTTGATATCCATGGCAAAGACTATAGACCTAATTCTGACATATAGTCCCTTACTTCTAACTTCTCAAGTCTGGAAAATATTTGACCTCAAGGTTCATGGGATATTTCCCCTCTCCTTGAAGTCTTGCTTTACAACATTAGCATTAATGTACTATCCATTAATTGAGTTAACTGCACATGAGACTAACTCCCCAAACAGAGGTAGACTGATACATATTTGCATTCTGTAAAACAATCAGTTACCAGTTTGCATTATGTCAGGAACAAAAATTGTGTCAAGAAAATTTTCTAGCAATTGACATCACAACAAAATGAAGTATCCAAACTCACATTCTTCCAGAGTATCAGCCTTCAAAGGACAGGGAATGACAGGAATCATTGCCCTGAACTTATTCCACATGACCTAAATCCTCTGCAAGATGACATCATGTAGCAGTAACTATGTGTTTATATATCTGCAAAATGGCTTGTCACATTATACCATAGTGTTTTGTTTTATTTAAAGAAGTAATATAGGATGGTAGACAAAGTACGGCTTTTGATTTAAAAAAAAAAATAAAAACCACAAGATGAATGCCATGCTTTAACTACTGATAGTTTAATCCCAGGCTTAATACTTAAAAATCTGAGAGTTGGTATTATTTATTGAACAAACTAAAATATTGACTTTTATTTAACTGTCGGGCTAAAACAAATATCATAACTGTATACTCAATAAGTATACAAATGTGAGTCTTCAATAAGTATTATCATTTTATTTCTTTTCACTTGTCCATAATAGGACCCAAACCCTGAGATAATTTAATTTAAAAGGTAAATGTCAGTTAGCAGAGAGCACCAAAAATACAGATCCAAATGCATTAACTTTTTCTTATTTAATACTACAGTTGATGTCCTTATTTATTGTTGGAGGAATAAATGATTTTCAAATGTAAACTTAGATCACTTGTTCTCAAAAAGCAGTTGATATGTATTTACTACTCATCAAAAATGTAATTCATTAAACCCTCCTCAATTAGACACCAGCTTATAAGGTTTAAGCCTACATCTTTTTTCCTTCTTCTTCATCCAATCTTAGAATCAGAAATAACTTTAAAATAAGGAGAAATAAATATTTGCTAAAAGATTTCCTTTATCACTTAGAAACTCTGTATGTATCTGTATATTTTAGCAAGGTAGTCCAGGCACAGTTCTGAAGCAGCAAAGCAGACTAAAGGAAAAATAATATTATTAAAACTGAAGAATTTATGGAGGATAAATAAATGAGAAATTTTAAAAAGTCAAAGATCACATCGATCACACTTGTCCCACATTCTGCCATCCCTGCTTGACAAACTTTTTAACCCTTCACCATTCCACTTATAGTTGAGAAACAAGATTAATATCCACATTATTTACATTCTTCAGAATAAAGCAAGCAAAATAAATCTAACTACAGGTCCTTCCGGTATTACTGTGTTTTGAAATTGCCCCCATCGTGCTGAAAAATTAGTTTACATGCTGAAAAATTACAGCCTGCCTTTAGCATTGTATTACCCATGTTAAACATTCTTTTCTACATAGAAATACATGAGACACTTTCATCTTGAAAACTCAAGAAGTATCTAATATATATGCTTCTACTGAAACTGAAATACAAACAGAAATGATAGCTCTTATCATTTTCCTTGTATGTGTTATCAAAATATTTTTCTTATTTGTCATTTAGTAGGAGATTAGATCCTCATTTTATCATTTCTGAGCATAGAACAATTGACTAATGCATAAATTTCCTACAAAAGATCACAAAGTTTTTTGGCATTTTCTAGTACTATTTATATTCCCCTATGTATAATGTGGTCGTATTCAAAAGGCAGTCAGTTGTTTAGCCCTTTCCAATATTGTAATAGACAGTTTTTATTTTATTTTGGAGATTATGACACTATTACATCATTTCTTACTTTCCTTTATTGGCTCCAAGTCACCCCACATACCCTTCCTTCGTCGCTTTACAACCAAGTTCAAAGACCCTTTATACATTGATTATTGTTACAATTATATTCCTGTGTTGTTCAATTCCTTTTCCTGGCTGTGCTCTACTTTCCTCTAGACTTCCTCAAGCATTTTAGGATGCAGTTCATGTCCACAGCAATTTCAACCACAAACTAACATCTGTTAATAACCAATTTATTTACTCTTAAGTTTATTTCTATCCATCCATTTTACCTGAATGATGACAACAGCATCTTGTCAGAGTCAGGTTTCCCTGTGTCATCTCACATAAAGTGCCACATGGAATCTTCCATTAGGAATATATGTAGTTAATTACATAATGCCTTGAGAGGCCACTGACCAAGGGACACTGCAAAAGCATGAGAGCTTTAAAGTGGCTCATGGTTACAGGATTTTCTCTAGAGAATTATTTGTTTTGGTCAGTGTGACTAAAGAACTCTGAAACTCAGATAGTGCAGAGAGAGAAATAAAAGTGGAATTGTTTTGGTCTTATTACCTAGATCCAATAATTGATAATTGCTCATTGCAATTATTCCTTACTTCAAGGAAAATATTTTCTCAAAATTTACTGTAAATAATCAATTTATTATAAATATGCTGGGCCAATGAGTTGGCTCTATAAATAAAAACAATTACTATCAAGCCCAGGCACCTGAATCAATCCCTTAAACTTGCATGTAGAAGAAATGAACTAACTTAAGAGTTGACACAATCTCCATACAAGCCTTACTTTACAAAAATAAATACTAATTACAAAATATTTTAACATTATAATGTAACATGATAAATAAAAGACCCTGAGACTGATGTTGCGATTCAAATTTCAAGCTGAAGAACAGAAAAGCAAAGTGGCAGGCCACTAGTTCTTACCAATATCTCAGGCTGAATGGGCTGGTCTCATTGCCTCTCCTCAGTGTGGCTGGAGAATGAATACCTCCTCCTAAATACTGAAGACCCTGCTTCTATCTTTTACATCCCTGTGGCACTGGTATTAAAGGAGTGTGATCTGTTACTCTTTTAGACTGACTCAAACTCATGTATACCTGGGTGTCGTGGAACTCAGAGAGATCTGTCTACCTCTTAATCCTAAATCCTAGGATTAAAGGTGTGAACCACCACCTCCTAGCTTCTGGCTGCTGTGATTAAAGGTGTGTGCCTGGATTTTATACCTTGTGACTAACTTTGCTTTCTGAAATTCAGTCAAGCTTTAATAAATCATAAATGATATATCACCATATCATAATTTCATTGTTTGGTGCTGAATATAATTTCTTTATTATATTACCACATTTCCATTATCTATTTATCAGGAGATCTGTGGCTTATTCCATTTTCTAGCTATGGTGTAGAGAAGAGCAAAAAACATGAATGTACAAATATCATTGCAGTAGAATATAGCCTATGGTTATCTGAATAATAATATCTCCCACATGTGCAATGTTTGACTATTTGGTCACCAGTTAGGGGAACTGTTTGGGTGGTTTGGGAGGTATACCCTATCTGGTGGAAATATTTTTACTGTGATGGGCTCACAGCATTCCCTGTACTCTGTCTGTTTTGTGCTTAAAGGATGTAAGTTCTTAGTTCCAGTCACCATGCTTCTGCTCTGCCATCATGAATGCTTATTTCTCTGTAACTATAAATCCAAATAAACTCTTCTTTCTATAAGTTGCTTTGCTCATGATGTTTTATCTCATATAAATGGAAAAGTACGTAAGACAGAGAGAGTCCTTTAGGTATGTGGCCATGAGTGGTATAGCTGGGAATATCATAGTTCTATTTTAATTTGTTTCTTTTCTTTATTTTTAAACTTTTCATATATTTTGATCACATTCTTCCCCTATCTCCAACTCCTCCCCATGCCCCCATCCATACCCACAGAAATTGATATTCTTACCCTCTCTTTAAAAAACAACCAAAGCAAAACCAAAAAAAAAAAAAAACTGTAATAAACACCAAAACAAGCAATAATAAAAACATGGAGTCTGTTTTATGTTGGACAACTACTTCTTAAACATGTAGTCTTCTCTGGGTCATATACCCAGTATCACTCCCACCAAAGGAAACTGATTTACCTTGTTCCAACATCTACCAAGTAAATAGTTTCCAGGGGTGTAAACTCATGCCTATTTCTACTTCTTCCTGATATTTTCTGGTTTGAATTTGTGTGGATACTGTATGTGCTATTATGGTTTCTGACAGTTCATTTGCTCAACAGCCATGCTGTGTCTGGAACATGCTGGTTCCTTAAAGTTATCTACTACTTTGGGCTCTTATGATATTTCTGTCTCCTCTTCCACATAGGTCTCTGAGCCTTGAGGGGAGAGGTTTAAAATAGCCATCTCATTCAGGGATGACTGATCTCTCATCCTATGCATGTTATCCAGTGTATGGGTGTAGTGAGGTAGTCCTTCTGTAGCACTGACCACGCCCATTGGGGGGTGGAGCGATGGGCGGAGGTGACCTGAGGAAGGAGGTCGGAGGGGGCCAGGAAGGCGCTCTCTTTCTGGCGTGACTCGGACAGGAGAGGATCGGGTTGAATTTCCTGGTGTTCATCTGTCTAGGTTGTAAGTTATTTCTCCCTGAATAAACATCTATTCGGCCTATTTGTTTATCCTGACCCTTATTTACCGCAATATCTGGTGTCAGAAGCGGAATTTACCTGGGTTTTGCCCCCAGGCGGCAGAAGCCGCCCCCCCTCCCCCACCTTCCCCAACGGGCAGGGGTTTAACCAGGTGGACTCACCACAGCTTTGGGACATTTGCCTCTTCCTTACTGCAAAGGAGATCTTTGCCGCTAAAGCAGACCTGAGAAGGCACTTACCGCTTAACATTTTTTGCCCATTTCCGCACAGGACTTTGCATTCGCGCAGAGCCTCTCGGCGGCACCCGCCCGGCGGCACCCGCCCGGCGGCACCCGCCCGGCTTGCACGCGTTTCGTCTTGTGTTACAAGTAACTCCAAAAGTCCCCTTTTAACAAAATTCCATTTATTTGTATTTGGGAAAATTAGAGAAAATACTTTATTATCTATCTTATCTTTCTAAGTCTAAAGTTTTATACCTAAGTCTAAAGTTTTATCATAACTAAAGAAATTTTTAAGTCTAACTATTTAGTCTTTAACTCCATCAAAGACCCCACAACTCTGTAAAGTTACCTAACAACAGGGATTTATGGCTGCCTGGACAATTATCCAAACTTCTGCAACATTGGGGCATCCAATTTTTCCCCACATGACTAGTATATCTGACAGACACTTTCGAGAAGCAAGGAATTTTGAAGGACTGACCGACCTTGTCTGGACAAAGTTTAATAGTTGCTTTCTTTTGTGTTCTGCTTGGACAATATACTATCAGTACTGAACAAGGGCAGTTTCTTTGCCCAAATTATTAGCTTTTGCCATAAAGAAAGAAAACTCCATATGGTGGTTCTTTGATGCCATTCATCTTTTGAAGTAAATTGGTGCTTTCAGGAGCAGACATGTCTCATGGTCATAAAAAGCCTTAGGTTATTAAATATAGTAAAGTCCATATTCTGTAGGTTTTTTACATGTTTGAAGACCATTTACAATCTAAATATATCTCTGTATGACCTTGAAAATATACCTAACGTGACTACAAGTTTGATAGTTATGGGTGACATATTTCTTTATTACCAAAAATATCTTTCATGGACTAAGTATTTATATTATATAATTAAATGAGCTTCATAGCTACAATACCTTAATCAAAAATAGAACATATGTTCAATATAACAAAACTAATCTTAAATTTGTATCAATAGCAAAGTCCATACCAATAAAAAATTTTAAGATTGATAGTTGCTTTTGGAGTAGATTCAATAATCTACTGTTTTTCCTATCATTCCTATAACATATCCAACTTTCTTCCTTTAGAAATATGTCTTTGAATTTAACTATTTCATTTAGTTTTATTTCTGACTATAACCAGTAACAACTTGTAAATGATAACAAACATCTTTTTGGGATTATGGGCATTGCTTTCTCTAGACTTCTTCCTGTTGTCTAGGGGTGCTGGAATCTTTGGGGGAAACTTTGAGTAAAATCAGGATAATTTTTAAGTATTGGCTGGAGTAGTTTGTGAGTCTGAACCATCTCAGCCAGTATCCTTGAATCTGTTCTGGATGCAGAATACTGAGGAAACTGAAACAGAGGCACTCTGAGATGCTGGATCACCTGGGACATCCATTTTCATTGGTGTCTGGTCCCCTTGTTCTAAAAATACATAAACATTTAAAGGTAGCATACATGTCTGTTTTAATACAAATATAGATTGTGTGTTGTATACAAGTTAGCCAAAGATGATTTTTTGTTTTATGTTTGAGTAGTTTTTGCTATATGTTTTGTCAGGTTTTTTTAAATGCTTAATTCTTTATGTCTATAGGCAGATTTTTCAGGGGACTTCCCAATAAAATATGATCCCTATCAACCTCAAATGAATCCACAGCCTCCCTTTCTTGAGGAAATAAAAGCACTCTAACCTCTACTGAAAGTAACACAACTTTAGACTTCCACTTGGAAGTCAAGACATTTTTAAAATATATAGGTTGGTTTGATCCAGCAGTTTCCATAATCCAATATGTCTTAGCAGCTGTCATTCCTTCATAAATCATAAAATTCAAAGACAACACAATAGCATACAGGATTCAGACTCCCCATATATTTTCCATCTTTGTGTGCCTTTTTTCGTTTATATTACTTTATTATTTCTTTAAAGATTTTATTATTTTTAAATTACATTTTGATGACTATTCCATTTTTCTTTTCTCCCAAGGCTGTATACATTTTTAAACACACTATAACCTGTTTAAGGGCTTCTTTTCCATATAGACTCTGTCTTTAGTGTGTTTCTATAATCATTTCCATCTACGTGCGCAAAATTTAAATCCACCATGGGAGTTAGTTCATGGCATCCTGGTGGAGCTCACTCTGGCAGTCCTCATGCTAGTGGCTCGAGCCCACTAGCATGAGAGACATGAGGCTAGGAAACCACATTTGGCTCCATTTTCATGTTTAGAAGTTTTTATTAAGCTTTCTCACCTCTTATGTGGATGTAGGTGCTGGATATTTTGGCACCATTTATAGGTGGAGTTTCTCTGTGTCCTGGAAGATGCTCCCAAATTACCACAGAGACTTATTATTAATTATAAATGTTCAGCCAATATCTTAGATTTGTTTTTAACTAGTTCTTATAACTTAAATTAACCCATTTCAATACATTTATATGTTGCCCCAAGGTTCATTTACCTCATCTACGAACTTTCCATGTTGCTTCTTCCAACTCCTCCAACTCCACTCTACTTCTCCCCTGCGTTCTTTATACCCTGAAAATCTTGCCTAGCTATTAACCATTCAGATTTTTATTGACAATGAGAGCAACACATCTTCACAGTGTACAGAAGCAGGTAGGTCACTATAGTAACACACAGGTTTTGTGGATAAGTGAAACTGATGATTACTTTTCTCATCCAGTGGTATACATAGCATCTTCCAACACTACGAACAATAGTCAGTACATTTTAGACCCCTCCACACTGATTTCCCTAGTGACTACATCTGTAACCCCAATAATAGTGAATAAGGATTCCACTTTTCTGACATTCTCAACAATTGTGATCATTTGTTGACTGTAATAAGATGGAATCCCACTGTATTTCTAACTGACACTTCCTTAGTGTAACATTTTTCTTCTTTTCTTTATTCTTTTCTCATGAAATAAATCCTAACTGCAACCCTCCCCAACCCTCCTCCCAGTGTCCTCCAACTCCTCCCCTCCCTACCATACCCACTTCCTGTTTACCTTAAGAAGAAGATAAAGAAGAAGATAAAGAAGAAGAAGAAGAAGAAGAAGAAGAAGAAGAAGAAGAAGAAGAAGAAGAAGAAGAGAAGAAGAAGAAGGCCTCATAGGGCTATCAACTGAACATATCATAACAAGTAAGAAAAAAAAATAAGACTAGGCACAAATTCTCATATCAAGACTGGAGGCAACCCAGTAGGAGAAAAACAGTCCCACAAGCAGGCAAAGAATCAGAACTATCCCCATTCCTAATGTTATGTATATCACAGAAACCCCAAGTGAAATAGCCACAGCATTTATGCAAATGGCCTGGTGCAGACCCTTCCAGGCTTCATGATTACCACTCCAGTCTCTGTGAGACCATATGAACCCTGCTCTGTTGATTCTAAGGGCCTTTATTTCCTGGTGTCCTCTGATTCCTACAATCCTTCTTCCACCTCTTCTGTAGGCTTCCCAAGCTCCACCTGGCTGTGGGTCTATGCATCTGCTCCTATCATCTGTTGGAGGAAGCCTCTCTAATGAAGACTAGGCAAAGCACCAATCTATGAGTATAGTAGAACATTATTAGGAATCATTTCATTGACATTTTTCCTCAATATGTTTGGTTCTGTCCCAGGTTTCTGAGCCATCCAGCTTCTAGGTACTGGATATCCAGGCAGTGTTGCAAATGTACTCCCTCTTTCTAGACCACTAAATGGTTGGCAATTCCCACATGAGCTGAGCCACCATTGCCCCAGGGCATCTTGCAGACAGGACAGATTGTGGGTCTAAGGTTTTGTGGCTGGATTATTGTCCCAATCTCACCACTTGGAGCCTAACCTGCTAACAGAAGATGGCCAGTACAGGCTCCGTATACTCCAAAACATTTATTAACATTTCCAACTTGTCTTTTAAAATTTTTCTTTCTAGCTCTGTAGCCCATTTTAATTAGGTTGTTTTCTTCATAGAGATTTTAGGTCTTGATATAGTCTACATAGTAATGTTCTCAGATATATAGGTGGGAAAGATTTTCTCCATTCAGTAGACTACCTCTTCACTCAACTGAACAATTTTTTTCTGTTGTACAGAAGATTTTAAATTTCATAAAGACCCATTTGCCAGTTGTTGGCTTTATTTCCTGAGCAACTAGAGTCTTATTTAGGAAATCTCCCTGGCCTATTTATTATAGTGTACTACTATGGTTGTTTGAATGAGAAGTGCCCCTCATAAGCTCATGTACTTAAACACTTCATTCGTTAATAGTATTGTTTAGAGAGTTATGGGACTCATAGGACATAGAACTTTGCTGGAGAAATGCATTTTCAGAGGTGGGACTTGAAAGTTTATTGCCTCACCCTTCAGTCCACTTTCTACTTTCTATGTATGGCTAGCAATGTGATTAGCCAGCTTCTTCCTGCAATACCTGATGCAATTCATTCCTTCCTGTTATGCATTTTCCCGTGGAACCATAAGCCAAAACAAACTCTTCCACTAGTTTTGGGGTTTTTGTTTTGTTTTGTTTTGTTGTTTTGGGTTGTTTTGTTTTGTTTTTGTTGTTGTAGTAGTAGTATTTTGTCACAACAAAAGTAACTAATAAAACTACATACTTTTTCCTCTGACAGTTTCAGAGTTTCAAGTCTATTTTATCACTTCCTAATGTCTTATTGCTCTAGCTAATAATGAAACCTTATCTTGGATAACAGCGAGAGAGTGGGAAATCTTTCTTCTGGTTTTAAATAGAGTGCTTCAAATTTTTCTCTATTTAGCATTATATTGGTTATAGATTTAAAAGTACAGCTTTTATTATGTTGAGATATCTTCCTTTTAAAGCTAACATATTCACAACTTTTATCATGAAGTGATGAATTATATTAAATGCTGTCTCTGCATTTACAGAGATCATCATGTAATTTCTGGTTTTGAGGCTATGTATGGGAATGAATCACATTTATTGATTTAAGCATGTTGAACCACCCTTGCATCTGTGAATGAAGACAAATGGGCCCTAACAAATGACTTTGGTATTTCTTGAATTCTGCTTACAAGTATTTGAGGCACTTGGATTTACATGCACACATATAGTATACAAATACACATAATTTTTTGAAAACTTAATTATTGAAAAAGAAGAGAAAAAGGTGTTCCTATACCTGAAGAATTCAAATGAGCATTCCCTCTTCCGTGTTTCAAAGTTTTCTTCAGGAAAATACTATTCTTTAGGAATTTAAATTTGTTATATCTTGGCTTTATAAATAAATGAGATAATGGAATTCCTTACTAAGTATAAGACCAAAGAGCCCATATATGAATGTAAGTAAATATATCAACATAAGCAAGGAAATATTTTTTTCAAAAATTGGTTAACAATGAATTTCTATACAAAATTAAAAGTGGCCAGACTGCAAATGTTTAATAAATTGTCTATACCCATTATTTGGTTAAATACTCTCATCATTGCCATTTTCATTTCTTGATTTTTGAATGTATAGATCACTGGATTCAAAAAAGGAGTAACAATTGCATCAAATATAGACAGAAACTTATCCAAGTGTATGAATGAAGAAGGCCATGTATAGATGAACATCACAGGACCAAAGAATAAGACCACCACAGTCACATGAGCTGAAAGTGTAGACAGAGCCTTGGAGGAACCACTTGCAGAGTGTTTCTGAACAGTAAATATGATGACAATATAAGAAATGATCAGTACGAAAGGAGCCCACAGACATGAATCCACTATTGATTGAGACCAGTAATTCCATGCTGATGTCTGAGCTGGTGCCAGGACCACTTCTGGTTTTCCATGGCCCTGCTACAGCTGGGATCTGTGTTGATGTTAATGTCCTATGTTACCACATGGACCCATAGGAACTATTCCACCCTTCACTGGCCCTGGAATAGCTGGCCCTGCCCTCACTGGACACTGCAGCTGGAAAATTGGTCCTAACCCTTATGGGAGAACTAACCCCCTCAACTTCCATACTCAGGGGGATGGCCCCACTCCTCACCATGACTGTGAGAGAGCTGGCCCTGATGGCATGGGCCTATGAGAGCTGACTCTGCCCCTCACCTGAGTGGGGTGGTCCCAGTGGCCTGGACTGACCAGCTCAGCTACTACCCAGACCCACATTCTAGTCCTTGGGTTGGCCCACTCTAACATCTGCACTATGATGTGCTGGAGCATATGAAGGGAGTGACTCTATGGAACATTAACCACAGTATCCATATGACTCTTAGCAACAGAAGAGTATCTGAAAGGAGTTTTGACGAGGGTCCAGGAATGTTGTGTCTATCTCACTATGGTCATTGCTTATGGCTTTTATCACAAAGATACACTGCAACATGGAGTAACTAAAAGGTGAGGTTGAGAACATGGAAGGAAACTCTAAAACTATCAGTGGTCCCATAAATTTATAGAGAACCAGCATGCCACTAAAAATGTATATTAAGTGTTTTGATTACAACAGTATTCCACCATCCAAATGTCGCCCAAACTTCTCTTGGAGTACTATGGGAAGGCAAAATTAAAAAGTAAGTTGACAAACAATAGGAAGAAAAGTTAATGGTATTAAATGCCTTTGAGTACACTATAATCAGAAGAAAAATCAACATTTCCTTGGCACCTTTTTGTTGTTCCAACTATAACTCACACAGTTTCTTCTCAAGAACATGCATTTGTAAGACTCTGATATACACTCAAAAATTCTAACATTCTTCCATAACTGTAAAAGTCCAGCATATAAGACACACACATGGAAAAGTTACCCACTTCAATAACTCTTGTATAAAATGTTCTGTGGAATGTAACAGGAAGTCTTTGCTTATCACAAACAGTTCCATTCAAAACCGACAGTCTATAGAGATGGCTCGTCTTTTAAGGGTCTACACTACTCTTTCAGAGGACCCAAGATTGGTTCCCAGCACATAATTCAGGTGGTTGGTTCAAAAGAACTTATAACTCCACCATCAGCATATCAATGCCCTCTCCTTGAATCCAGAGGGACCTGCACATACATGAGTAAAGATACACACATACAAACATAAACTTGAAATACAAATAAATACTTTTAAAGGAGAGAGAGTTTTTCCGGTTCTGAAGACCTTAAAATAAACATCTGTTTTCTTTCAGTCTGAGTTTGCATCGTGTAAATATTATTACTTGGGAATTGAACTTTATTACATTTTGAGATAGGAATATATTTAATTTGTGCTTCCATGACTATTGTCCCTTATTCTAAGTATAAACCAAAATAGCATATATGTTTTTAAATCAGCATATCAAAATAGGAAAGAAATATTATCCTTAGAAATTGATTAACAATGAACTTCTGTGCTCAGTAAAAATGTTCACAGGTCAAGTGTTTAATAATTTGTCTATAACCCATTATCTGGTTAAATACTCTTATCATTGCCATTTTCATTTCTTGATTTCTGAATGTATAGATCACAGGGTTCAGAAAAGGGGTGACAACTGCATCAAATATGGCCAGAAACTTATCCAAGTGTGTGGAAGAAGGCCATGTATAGAAAAACATCACAGGACCAAAGAATAAGACCACCACAGTCACATGAGCTGAAAGTGTAGACAGAGCCTTGGAGGAACCACTTGCAGAGTGTTTCTGAACAGTAAATATGATGACAATATAAGAAATGATCAGTACAAAGAAGGAGCCCACAGACATGAATCCACTATTGATTGAGACCAGTAATTCCAGTCTGTATGTATCTATGCAGGCAAGTTTAATGAACCGGGGAAAGTCACAGTAGAAGCTATCCAACACATTTGGTCCACAGAAAGGTAAGTTTACTACAAAAGCCAGCTGAACCAGAGAATGAATAAGGCCAACAACCCAAGAAGCTACTGAAAACAAGATGCACATCTTTCGGCTCATAATGGTCAAATAATGGAGAGGCTTACATATGGCCACATATCTATCAAAGGCCATGGCTATGAGTAAAACCATTTCCACACCACCAATGACATGGATGAAGAAGATTTGAGTGACACAGCCTCTGAAGGAGATGACTTTATGCTTTCTGAACAGGTCAAAAATCATCTTGGGAGAAGTGACAGAAGAAATACCCAAATCAATGAAGGAGAGGTTAGCCAAAAGAAAGTACATAGGAGAGTGTAAGTGAGGGTCAGAAACCACAGTAAACACAATGAGGGAGTTTCCAATCATGCTGGCTACATAAAATGTGGAGGAGAACACAAAGAGGAATAACTGGATATTCCAAGAGTCGGTGAGTCCCAGAAATACAAACTCTGACACCACAGAGTGATTCACTCCTTCCATTGGCTCTGTTGGCAGTGCTACCTGAAGGAGGAAATGGGAGAAACTGTAATTTACAGGTGAACTAACAAAATAGGAGATTCCACAAGTTATAGAAGCCTATAACTATAAAAACATTACAACTAACCTAATGTCAAACAGATATGAATAAGTGCTAAACATGAATAATCATAAGAGAATTGTAAATTAAAACTATTGTGAACTATGACTTGCCACATGTGAAAAGGAACTTTGTAAAAAAAAAACAATAATAACCAAAAGATAACAAAGTTGGATGGATTTAAAGAGGCTACAGAGATACCTCAGCAGTTAGAGCACTTCTTGTCTTCTATAGAACCCAAGTTTAGTTAGCAATATTCACATCAAGCACCTACCTACTCGTGCCTGTAATTCCAGTCCCAGAGGATCCAATGCCCTTGTCTGGCCTCCACGGGCACCTGTCCACACATGACATATACATAGATATAAACACACATAAAATTTTTAGAAATAATCTTTTTTAAAAAGCATCATTATAAACTGTTGGTGAGAACATGATGTAATGCTGTCCAAATTTTAAGGGAAGTCTGGATTTGTAGCACAATAAATATGCATTTGCTAACATATAAAATCCTCAATAGTACAAAACAAAAAGAGAAATGCACAGATTATAAGGAGAAAAGAAACACTAAAGAAGAATGATCCTATGATAGAGAAATTCTCACCTTCAGTGTATCCTGAAGAAATGACATATCAACTCAAAACTATCTTTTTCACTTTTATTTTAGTATTACCCATAAACATTATAAGTTAGCAATCTGTCTTCTGTGATAGATACACATGAGGACCCAAGACTATTATGTATCATTTAAAGAATTTTGTATTTTGTAATGACATTAAAAAGGCTGGAAGTCATGGTAGTAAGTGAAAATAAAATCCTGGAAACTCAGTTACTGAGAGATATCAGTAGAAATGGAACCTAAAGAAGCCAGGAAGAGAAGGTCAAAAGATCATAAGAGCCAAAGGTGGTGGATGACCTCATAGTGAGACACAACATGAATGATGCACAACTGAACTCACAGAGACTGTGATAGCACACATAAGACCTGCACAAGCTTGAGCCAGACAAATTCCCAGCACTGAGAAGGGGGGAGGAGACAAGAATCTATTTTAAATGTATACCTGCTGGCAGTATTAGTTTTGTTCACTAGAGTAACACTGGGAATATCAGCTGCAACCCAAGGAAGGTCCCATGCTCAGGAAAAGTGGGCCAACATGAAATTCACTCATATTATTGTGTGCTTGTTAATATAGCTGTTTATTTGGTTGTTTGGTTAGTTGGTTGGATCTGTTTTGTTTTGGTACTTTTTGACTTTGGGGTAGTTTGGCTTGATTTTCAGATATTTTTGAAAGAGTGAGAAAATTAATTTGAATAGGTAATATTTGGGGGAAGATCTGGGAAGAATTAGGGTAGGGGAAAGAGTATGATCAAAATATATTTATAAAAATATTAAGCAAATCAATATCAAAAAGGTATACTCATAGAAGAAAATACAATGATATACCTTAAGCAAGTAAGATGGGGTTAGAAGGTAAAAATGGAAGATATTTGTCAAAAGAGAAAAATACACAGATAAACAAGGTGAAGCACTCATGGATTTCTTGTACATCATGGTGACTGTGGTTAAAATCTGCTCTATGTCACATACTTGAATATTTCCAAATAGATTTTTCAGTGTTCTTATCAAGAGTAGGTATGTGATGTGAGTGCTACTCAATTCCCTTTAGTCAAACAATGTTCATTTGTATTAAAAAAATCTCATTAAACACCATAAATATCTACATATATTTGGTAATTAAACTTCTATAAAAGATGAAGAATAAAAGTGTTTTATGCTCATATTTTCCTATTGTGACAACACAAGAAGGTGGTGGCAGTCATGGTGTAGTGTTATAGTACATGAAAACGTCTATAAATTTAAAAGCCTTGATAGCTCCCAAATTAATACAGAGATATTCCTTATGAGATTGAGCACTCAACATGATAAATATCAATCAAACCTAAGTTATTTCATTTTTCTTTGAAAACTGATATATAGCCTGGTTCTGTCAAATACCAAGAAAAAAAGTTCATGTTTTTCAATATCATATCTATCCTGAAAATTACAGTTTATTCTAACATATAAGCCCTTACTTCATCTCATCTCCTAAGTATATTTAATTTCAGTGTATATCAAATATTGACCATAACTGTAACATCTCCCTTTATATCATTAGCATTTGTTAGTCTTTAATTGGATTAACTGAATTTGAGACTCATGCTCCAAATATAGGGACACCAATATATAATTCCTTTCCCTGAAACAATGAGAATGGGTTCACAGAAGATAATAATTCTATGAAATGCCAGATACTGGTGTGCATCATGTTAAGTACACAAATTGTAAGTATTAGGGAGTTTCTCTAGCAATCTGATATTACTATAAAACTCACATATCAAATCTTAAACTCTCCTAGACCATCAGTCCATGAAGCCTGGATGTGCATCTAATTTATTATATATTCCACATGATGTGGATGGTTAAAGCATGACATGAGAGTATTTTATCTACAATTCTATAAGAAGAATTATTATATTGTAGTTTAGGTTTCTTTAGAGAAGCGATGCTTAGTAGACAACATCTAGGCTCTGGATTCAGGACCCAAGATTAAGCTCAAGGTTCAGTCATGGACTGTCTACTATCAGTATAGATACTGAAAACCTTGACCTTGTGTTTTATTTCTCTATCTAAACATATTTAAATGGCTACTTCAGTTAAGTTATATGAACTAAACAAAGATCAAAATTGTGTATTTGGCAAGGATTGGGCAGGATATGGGTGGAATGGCCATAGACACAATCATGTCCTCAATGGACAGATGCTCCACTTGTGGATTCTTAATAAACGATCATAATATCCATGATTTTCTTTCTTTCTCTTGCTCATAACAGTGAATAAGCAGAAGACATCACACCCCCATGCCCAAAATACATTTCAAAATGTACTATCACCAACTTAGTAAGACATTACATCATTCATATCATTTTAGTGACCAAATAATGAAATTTTAAAAGTAAACAGAACAGTAGCCCTCATGGAACCCTGTATCTACATTTAGTATTCAATACAAATTTTGATTCATTAATTCATTTCTCAATTAAACATCAACCCCTACAGGTGTGAACCCTATATCTGTTTTCTCGTCAGGTTATCCAAACTATAGATTCAAAAAAAGCTGCAAAATAAGTACTATCTAGATAGAAACAGAAAATGTTCAACATCTTTAGACATCGGGAAATTCAAATCAAAATTCCTATGAGATTCTTACACCTCTCAGAATGTCTAGGTCAAAAAATAACAAACAACAACAACACAAAATAAACAAGTGAAGATCATGCTGACAATGATGGAGATAAAGGGGAACACCCCTTCATTGCTAGTGGGAGTACAAACTTGTACAGCCACTGTGGAAACCCAGATGGCAGGCTCTCAGAAAGTTCAGAATACAGAAGATCCATCTATACCACTCTTAGGTATAGAATGCTCCAATGAATGCTCCATCTTACCACAAGGACACTTGCTCAACAATGTTCATTGCAGCTTTAATCCTAATAACTAAAAATGGCAGACAACCTAGATGTCTCTCAGCTGAAGAATGAATAAGGAAGATGTGTTACATTTACACAATGGAGTATTACTTAGCTGTTAAAAACAATGACATCATGAAATTTGCAGGCAAATGGATGGAACTAGAAAGAATCATCATGAGTTAGCTAACCTAACCCAGAAAGACAAACATAGTATATACTCACTTAAATTAGGCATTAGCTGATAAGTAAAGGGTAATCATGATACAATCCACAGACCAAGAAAGGCTAAGTTACCAGCATGGCTCGGGTGAGTGGGGGAGTGGGGGAGAGGTGATCCCCTGAAACAATAAAGCAGGATAGATTTTGCAAGTGTGGGTGGGAATGGGAACAGGGTCATCAGGCAGGGGGAGTAGGAGGAATGGGGAAATTACTGGGAGAGAAGACTGGAATTGGTGGACCATGAGAGCAGTGTAGAAACCTAGTGCAGTGGAAACTCCCTAGAATCTACGAGAATGACCATGATGAAGTCTTCTAGTCATTTAAGATATGGAACCCAAACTGGCCATCCCTAATACCAGGAAAGGCTCCTAGCAGTGGGACTAGGGAAGACAACCCAGGCTTAGGACCTTCAAACTACAATGTATCCTGCCTGTAAAATGTGCTGGGATAATGGTGGTACAGAACTTATGAAGGTAGCCAGACAATAACTGGTCCACCTTGAGGCTGATTCTAAGAGAGTGAATCCATTCCTGACACTGCCCAAATGGCCAGAAACAAGAGGCAGAGACCTAGAATAGGACAAAACAAGACTGGCAAAATATTTTAAAAACTCAATGAGATGATTCCTAATTATATTCTGCTGTACTCATAGATCATAGCCTAGCCCAAATGTCATCAGAGAAACTTCATCTAGCAATTGGTGGAAGTTGATTCAGAGACTCACAGCCAAAACTGCCAGTGAAACCCCACAAAATTAGGAGAGGGGGATGGTAGGAGCCAAAGATGTCAAGGACATCAGAAGAACACAGGCTCACAGAATCCATTAAGCCAAGCTCTTAGGGGCTCACAGAAACTGAAGTGACAAATGTGAACCTTATATGGTCTGAGCTAGATCATCTGCATAAACTTTATGGTTGTGTAGCTTAGTGTTTTGTGAGACTTTCAACAGTGGGAGTAGGGGTGTCTCTGATTCTTTTGCCTGTGTTTGGAACCCTTTTTCCTCCTACTGGGTTGCCACATCCGGCTGTAATATAAGGATTTGTGCCTAGTCTCATTGAGTCTTATTAGGTCATGTTCAGAGGATATCCCTGGGAGGCCTACTTTTTTTGAAGGGGAAAAAAGTGGAGGAGTTGGTAAGAGGAAGGGGGATGCTGCTGTAGGGATATAATATAAGAAAAAAATAAACATTAAAAAATGAAACAAAAAATGAAAATGATATGTTTGAGTTGTTGCAAAGCAAGTACATGATTATATAATATAAAAAGATAGGCAAAGGGGTCGCATAAAGTTATGAAATGCTAGATTAAATGAATTGTAGTATTTGCTTTTAATCTTTCTTCATACACATGCTTTTTCAGGTTCTTTGGGTCTTTTTGTTTTGTTTTGTTCTGGTTTGGTTTGGTTCGGTTTGCTTTCTTTAAAGAGCTCATCACCATGTGCTACCTTAACTCATGGACTCTCTCTCTCTCTCTCTCTCTCTCTCTCTCTCTCTCTCTCTCTCTCTCTCTCTCTCTCTCTCCCTTATCTCCTGCTTCTGAAATAGCACCCTTCCTTGGAGTATTTTTCCCTAAATGCTAATGAAATTATTCTCAAAGATCAAAAAAAGTAAAAGAAAGGAATAAATAAGAATAAAAGAAAAATAAAAAAGAACTGTGAATGTGAAAAGTTGGTATATAATTTTGAAAAAAAAATTAAGCTTACAATAATTAGACATAAAACATTTTTAGTTGGGAATTTTACTCCCTCAGTTAAATCTTATCTGTATTTTCACTTTGCAGAGTGTTTCAAAGCCTTAAACCCAAGAAAATTTAGACCCTCCTAATTTAAGAACATCACTGCATTTACTTAACAATTTGAGAAATATAAACAATCCTTTATAATTTTTAAATAGATGTTTATGTGAAAGCTGGCCTCATACCTCCTTAAGGTCTTTCTGATAAGATCACTGATAAGAATCAAATGAATACAAAAAACTCCAACTATAAAGGGCAGATGAAAACAAGAATAATAAATTAAACTTGCATTTCTGAGTACTATTTACTTTGAGATTTAGAAATGACATTTTATCAGAACTTCTGTGTACAGCACTGGAAATTTTGGTCTCCTGTTAAAATCTACTTCTGGTCAGGTTATTGGTAACACTCTTCCAATCTGGAAAACATGAAAATTTCTAAAATTTTGATCCTATTTTACAGAATAGTGACCAAAGCTTTCATAAAAGGAAAATAGTTCATACTCACCTATTTTTAAAAGTGAAGAGAAATATACAAATTTTCTCCTTTTTGTATATATTATTGATATTTTCCTTGGATAACAGTTCATAAGATATTGTATCATTCATTCAATTAAGTATCATTGATCATAGGATGGTTACTTATAAGTTTAATAGAAAATGTTGCAAGGATGTTTGACTTCCCAAGGCCATTTACAATGTGGTTCTGGATCAGTTATTTCACCTTTTCAAGTACTTCAGTTGTTTAACTAGTCCCTTGTGATGTTCAATTTCTTTTCTTAACTTCCCTCTACATTTCCTGTCTTCCTAAACCGGTTTAGGATGTGACTCATATCTACAATAGTTGCAATCACACACTACCATCTGAGAATAAGACTCAAGCATTAACTTTATTTCCATCCATCCATCTTACCTGAATGATAACAACAGCATCTTGGCAGCGACAGATTTCTCTGTGTTCTCTCACATAAAGTGCCACAGGGAGATAAGAAGCTAATTATATACACCTCAAGAGGCCACTGACCAAAGGACACTACAAAACGACAGCAAATTAGAAGGATCACATGGTTACAGGATCCTCTTCTCTGGAGACTTACTTGGTTTGACCTATATGACCAAAGAATTTGATAACTCATAGTATAACACTGAGTAGAAAGATCATAATAAAACAGGGATTTTTGAGGCATCAATAACCTATGTGGATATAAAAGCTAACAATTATGGCTGGACATGGTTGTGTATGCCTTTAATCCTAATGTTCATAAGGTAGAAGCAGATATATTTCTGTGAGTTTGGGGCCAGTTTATCTACAGAGTGAGTCCCAGAATGTCCAATGCTACATAGTGATACCCTGCCTCAAAAAACTTTCATTTCATTAAAAATTAAATTACAAAATTTACATGTAAATGGATGAAACTAGAAATGGATCATTCTGAGCAAAGTAAGCCAGGCCCAGCAAAATGAAGGTCACATGTTTTCTCTCATTTGTAAATGTAAGCTTTGAATCATCAGCTATGTATCCATTGCCTTTGTGATACCCATAGAAGTCAAGAAAGTAGTGATGGGATTGTGGGGGCGTAGTTACATTTTACTTACTGTAACAAGGTCTCTCAATTGAATCCAGAGCTCAACAATCAGCTAGTGTAGCTAAATAGCCCACATATCCTGAGGATTACATGTGTCTACTATGCCTGCCCAGCTTCTGGGGATCATATCTCAAGTCCTCAAGTTTATGTGTCAAGCACATTGTCTACTAACCTATCTTCTATCCTTTCATATTTCCATATGAATTTTAATATTGATCTCCTTTTGCTTATGTAAAGAATATAATTTGAATTTTAGGGATGCCAAGGTAGGAATACTCCAAGGTTAAAGGTTAAAATGCAACCTTTGCAGCTACATGTCTGGCATGTGTTGCTCATAATGACATCATCAGTATGGCAAGGAGCACAGGTAACTATACTCCTCCATACCTATTGCCTTAACCAATGAGCTCACTTCTCTATCTTGATTCAGTTCTTTCATAATATTTGAAGGTCCCATTCAAGCTGCAAAAGAGAAAAGCAATCAATACTGCTGCACAACTATAAAGCTTATGGACCATAACAATGAACAGCCTGGCAAGAAAACCCCAATAGTGCAAGATTGGCACTTCCACCTGGAAAATAACCAGTGGTTTTCTAACTGGACCCAGTGCAAGGGAAACCATGCTTGGTACTGTAAACTTAGACAGTTACCCATGGCTCTAGGCATCATAGACTCTAGAAGATAACCTAATATTGCCATTCTGCTGTGGGCAATTAATGGATTCTGAGAGTGTTTGAATCAGTATTCAGCAGCGGTGACATCCCTAATAGGGTATCCATTCACATGTTATTCACCAAAGCATATTTGTAATACTAAGTGGACTCAGAAAAATTGTCGATATGAATATATGCACAGCAATAATTAAAGAAGCAGTCATGAATTTATGACAAATTGGAGAATGACATGAGAAGAGTTACAAGGCCAAGAAGGAAATGTGAAAATTATATAAATGCTGTACGCATGGATACAATCCTCAAAAACAAAATCATGATTTATAGACAAAAAGGGTGCAAACATACAGAAGAAAGATGAATAGAAATTGAATGGCTTTGAGTAACAAACTCTCCCTCAGGCAGAAAAACTCAGCATGTTTCCTTGGCTTCTTC
The DNA here is from genome assembly GCF_943737965.1 of Phodopus roborovskii. Lineage (NCBI taxonomy): Eukaryota > Metazoa > Chordata > Mammalia > Rodentia > Cricetidae > Phodopus > Phodopus roborovskii. The sequence goes on along the minus strand of NW_026126417.1, from coordinate 3,964,597 downwards.
CTGCTTTCCACACAGCTCCTCTGGCTGCACATTTTAGACTTCTATGGGTGCTCTGAAATTCCTGAACTCTGTCCAAAACCTGAAAAGTCCACAAAATTGTAAAAATGTGTGTGCAAGCTACAGACATGGAAAATAACCTAATTCAATGTCTACTGAATTTGGCTATGTTCTATGGAATATAGCCAACAAATACAGTTCACAAGAGTATTTTCTACTCAAAATGAAAATTTTCTCTGTTCTAAAAGTCTTAAAGAAAAATTTCCTCTTCTATATGTCTAAGAGTTTTTTTAAAACAAATGCCAACCCTTAAGAATTAAGAATCCTAATTAATACGATCATTGCACTATAAATATATGGAATTTTGTGGTGACATTTGTAAAAATGTACCCTTTCCTTTCAAACATCAGATAAAATGGCATGTATGTATGTATGTATGTATGTATGATGTGTGTATATTTATATATGTATAAATAAACACATCAAAATATGCAAAGAATGTTATCCTGAGAGGTTGGTTAATAATGAAATTCCATGCTCAAAGAAGGCTATTACAATGTAGTTATTCAGGAGCTTTTTCTATACCCCATTAGCTGGCTGAATATTCTCCTAATTGCTATCTTCATTTCTTGATTTCTCAATGTGTAGATCATGGGGTTCAAAAAAGGAGTGACAACTACATCAAATAGGGCCAGAAACTTATCCAAGTGTGTGAATGAAGAAGGCCATGTATATAAAAATATGGCAGGACCAAAGAATAATACCACCACAGTCACATGAGCTAAAAGGGTAGACAAAGCTTTGTAGGAACCACTTGAAGAGTGTTTCAGAACAGTAAATATAATGACAATATAGGAAATGAGCAGTATGATGAAGGAACCTATAGACATGAATCCACTATTGATTGAGACCAGTAATTCCAATCTGTATGTGTCTACACAAGCAAGTTTGATGAATTGAGGAAGGTCACAAAAGAAGTTGTCCAATATGTTAGGGCCACAGAGAGGTAAATTTACTATGAAAGCCAGTTGCATAACAGAGTGCATAAGGCCAACTACTAAGGCAGTAATTAAGAAGAAGATACACTTCTTGAGGCTCATTATGGTCAGATAATGGAGAGGCTTACATATGGCCACATATCTGTCAAAGGCCATAGCCATGAGCAGCACCATCTCCACACCACCAATGGCATGAATGAAGAAGATTTGAATTACACAACCACTAAAGGAGATGACTTTGTGTTTTTTGAATAAGTCATACATCATCTTTGGTGAAGTGACAGAAGAAATACCCACATCAGTGAAGGAGAGGATGGACAGAAGAAAGTACATAGGGGAATGTAAGCGATGGTCAGAAGCCACTGTGAAAATTATGAGACAGTTTCCCATTGTGCTTGCCATATACAACACTGAGGAGAACACAAGAAGCAGCAGTTGGATATCCCAGGAGTTGGTGAGTCCCAGGAACACAAACTCTGATGACACAGAATGATTCACTCTTTCCATTGACTTTGTTGTCAGTGCTACCTAAAGGGGAATTAGGATAATTATATTAATAGACTAAAATGACAAATCTGAAACGTGTGAAACTTTATTTGTACTTTAAGGTCATGATCAACCTAAAGAACAACAGATATCTGAACATGACTATTTAATAGAGAAGTGCACATTTCAATCACACTGAAACATCACTTGATACTTCTTGAACGTCGTATTAACAAAGAGTCTAAATATAACAAGTTTGATGACTACTTTTCTCCTCTAGGGTTATGCATATCACCTGCTAGCACTATAAAAGCTTACTTACAAGGGTGAAGTTTCCATGTGAATATTATGCTGACTTTTCCAAGTTGAAACAGGGATAAGAACTAAAAAAGTCACAAGTTTGAGAGGATAACTTACTACAATTATTCTGTTAAACTAACATAGCATTTTACAGACTCCTAATGACCTATTGTTGTACTCATAGATTAATGCATCTCTCAACTCTCATCAAAGAAATTGAGTTTTATAGTAAATGACAATTAACAAAGAGATTTACAACTGACCAAGATAACGAGGAGAGATTTGAGAATGCTTAGCCTTAAGAAAGATGTCTGTAGTATACCTTATCTCCTAAGGCTCATGAATTACTGCAGAAGAATGAGGCAGAACAGTTTTAAAATGTAGAAAGAGCAAGAAAACTGTGATTTCCTGATAGAAGGGCATTTCCACATATGCAATTCACAAGGGTTGTGACAGCATCCACAAGACCTGCAAAGGCTTAAGCCATACAAAACTTCAACATAGAAAAAAGAAGTGGTCATGAAGTCCCATGCCTAGCTGAGGAGCTATTGGCAATTGATAGAAAATAATAAACAAAACAAGAGGATGATCATCACTGCCCTGGATTATTCAGTCTATAGTCTGCATGTTCAAAAGTCTGATAAGAACCATGATGTCATACCAAGTATTTTGTTCAACCCTTAATACAAGAGTTTATCACACTATTTTGCAGATCTAATTGTGTCTGATCAAGCAGTGTGACAGATAAACAGAATATGGTCATTGGGTCCAAATTACCAGGATGACTGAACATTGAGCCTCAGATTACATGTCAAATCCACATAAAGTAGTTTAATTTTCTCTTAAGATTTAGTGTTAAACAATAAAATATAGTAATATATTCACTGTGTATTTTTAACACTAAATATTAAATAACATTAATATTTCTTTTATAACGTCCAGCACATTTGAAAATCTAATGAATAAAAAAACAAATATTATCAGTAAAAATAGGACATCAAGGCTACAAATCAAATATACATACTTCAAAATGTATTTCCAATGGTATGTTATACTATTCAGATTGTTTGGGTGGTAAAATATAAACTTTCAATTATAAATTTAATATATTTATACTCATAGAACACTGTTTCATATGATAACAGTAATGCCTATTACTGATTTTTTTCAATAATATCACATAAACTAGATACCAACTCCATCAAGAAAGGCACTGAAAATTTGCTCTTATCTGAAAATTTCAAATCACAGCATTGTCACAAATATAAAATAGGAACAAATAAGTATTTGCTGAAGAACAGAAGAAGATGCACTTGGATTATTAAATGCCACATGAAAATATAACTGAATGTAAAACTAAAGAGTACAAGTAAAGAAACTGGGCAGAGTCCAGAAGTGACAGAATATATGAGATGAAAAATTGGAGGAGTTCTGGGGAAAGATGAAGAAAATAAAATTTTAAAAAAGCTATATAGTTTGAAATGTATACCACCATAACAAAAGTAAATTATTACATTTATTCTAAGTAAAAATAATTCATGAAATATGATTTGCAATGCTTTTGGTCCACATCTTCAGAAATAAAAATCTATATTACATCCCCAAGTATTTCTCAAGTGCTAAAGTTCTTGGAACTATTTCTGGCTGAGTAGTTGTCAGTTGAGAATTGATCAGTCTTTCACATTGCCAATCCCCATCATCTAAACAAGGATTAGGATTTTTTAAAATGAGTTTGAAGTTAAAATAAGATGTAAGTCTAGAACATATTCAAATATCCAGTAATATAGAAACTGATAATGTTTGGCATAAATACTTGAAACCACTAAGCAAAAGTCATATTCTAATATACAATTAAGAGGAAAATTCTTTAAAAGGTTTCTAGATGCAGATGCCATGGTACAAGTTACTAAGCCTTTTCCTTGTGTTATTCGGTTATTTTCCTTGATTCACACCAATTTCAGTAATCTTCCTAAACAGATTTCCAGACATTTAATCATCATGAAGGGCAAAACTTTGATTATTTCCAAGTAAAGTTTTGAATTAAATGGAAATACACTGACAAGGTTTGCTAGTGTTCATGTGAGCATTCACCCATCCCTCGTCATTTCCCTCCTCTGTCTACAAGTACTGCAAGTTCATTATGTTCCTAGCTCAAACATTTTGCATTTTTAGCTTCCAAATGGTCACAAACCTTCTTTAAGCATAAGCAAAACCAGAGTCTCTCCCTATTAATTTTAAAAAAAGCTTTATTTTTACTTATCATGTAAATACAAATAATTGCATATTACTTAAATAATGTATTTGTATAAAAGAAAGTTGCCCAAAAGCTTTAAAAAACTAAATCCTTTTAACAATACCTTCTTTATTGCTTGAATTCTTTTTTTTCATTTTCTATCATAACTAGAAAAATAATGATTTGTCAAAAACTTCAACTCCTCCTTAACCTACTAACAATTCAAAATTAAAATTCACATAGATAAAAATTATGAACAAAACAAGAAACATAATTCCAGATCTTGGCAGATTTATATATGGCTTTGAAATTGTCCATATCTCATTTCAAAGTAAAATTAAGACGTACTTTTTCAGTGTTTATTTTTTTGATTTCTGCGTCAAATTTTATTTCTGCTCAGATGTCTATGATGTTTCCATTAAAGACACTTGACAAGTTCCTAGGAAATTCGATTCTATTCTATAAGACAACCAGTTTGTACCGATCATTTTTAAAAGCTAATAAATAAAAAATATATAAACTTTGTGACCTTTATTTTTATGTATCATTATTTTTTGCTTATTTATCAGGTATAGAAGTTAAGATAATTTATATAATCACCAGAGAACAAAATAATTAGCTGTAACCTATGATTAATCTAAAACAAAAAGTTGTTATTTAGAATGTTTTCAGAGTTCACCAAATACAAACGGTTTTATCTCAAAAAGTCTGTTATTCTTTCCCAATATGATATTAACTATTTTCACAATGATTCTCCTATGGTGCACAACATCTTTGCTTGGATTCTATCTGCTCTAGTTTGGCTCCCTCATGAACTTTAATATGATCATATTTATAGCAATTCCAATAGCAGTTCATAAATAAAAAGCACTCTTTTATATTCAAAGATTTTTACAACCATCCATTTTTACCTGCATGAAAAGAACAGCATCTTTACAGATTCAAATATCCTATGCTTCCTTAACATAAAGGGTCTAATAATATCCTGCCACAGGAAAACATGAAACTAGTTAACACATATCTCAAGAGGCCAATGACCAAGAAACACTGCAAACATATAGCTGAGAAGCAGCTAGTGGCTCAGGGACATTTTCTCTAGAGAACCATTTGTTCTTGCCAGTAACACTGAAAATTTTTGAAATTCATATTATGATGCTAAGGAAAAAGAGGGAAACAGAAATAGAATTATTGTAGCATTGTTATGCTATTTAAATAAAATAATTCATTACTATAATTAAACTGTGACTATAAGTAAATACTAATCCATAAACAACAAGCAAGTCTAAAATGTGCACTAAATTAACAGTATAATTTGGGAGGCAAAGTCTATTCATTAAATATTCATTTTAAGTAAAAGAACAATCTTATAACTATGAACATAGATTTACTTACAAAATTCAATACAGTGAATAACATGAATGGGATTACTTAAACATGTCAATTTTTTAAAGGAGGCTGGAGAGATTGCTCAATGGTAAAGAACATTTGTTCTTGAAGATACCCCACATGGCTGTTCATAACTTTGTATGACTCCAGTTCCAGTAGATCTGACACCCTCTTCTGACCTCCAAGGGCACCAAACACACACACGTGGTGCACAAATATATGTGTGAGCAAAGCACTTATACACATAAAATAAATGTTTTTAATTAAAATTAAGAAATTATGAAATACTCGTACATTCAAACTTCTTGACATCACTAAAAAGAAAGTTCAAACTCTATAATGACAACCACTAAATTCTATTGGCATAAAGTTGTCAGCACAACAGTACACAGCAATCTGCTATGCATGTAGATGTGAGCAAAGCTGAACAAATAGGTCCTCCAGTATGTACTCATCATAATAAGACTTTAGAAAAATGGATAAAGATAGGAATCAAGAAAGAAATCAAAAGCTTTCTAAAATTGAATGAACAGACAAAATAATCAAACTTATGGGACACAAGGCTGATAAAAAGAGGCAAGTTCATAGCATAAAGCGCTTACATTAAAAAAAAAAAAAGTCAGGCCCCCACAGCAATCAGGAGAGAGGACCCTGCCCCTGGCCTGGGCAAAATAGTGGAGCTGGCCCCAGTGGCATGTGTTTGGGTGATCCAGATCTGAAAACCTGAAGCAGGAAAACCGGTCCCATTCCTTGCTTCAGGCTGCACTGGGTGAGTTAGCTGAGGCAAGTTCTAGAACTCACCATATAGTGACCATCAAGGAACACTGGACCTAGGCCCAGAACCAGGGTTATGAGTTGGCCCACCTCAGCATCCACCCAATCTATGAACAGTTGGCACATGTGAATGAGACAAACCTACAGATCCAAAACAGCAAGATCTCCACAACACACAGTAATAACTGGACATCCAAGAGGAGCCCCAGTAAGAGTCCATTATTGGTGGCATAGCAGTAGCCAGAGGGCTGGAGCCAGACCAATGACTCTTGGCAATGAAAACTTGCAAGTAAAGATGAATGGACTAAAGAATTAACTGTGTAACTCAATCGGCCACACTACAGCTTCCACACAAAACCAGACTCTTTTTTTTTTTTCATTTGTTTGTTGTTTGGTTTAGTTCGGCTTCTTTGTTTAGTTTGATTTTTGGCTTTTCTTTTAAATTTGGTTTGGTTTTGTTTGGGGGTGGTGCAAGGGGAGAGGGCGTCCCCCATTACTGGGAATCTTTACCAGGCTCACCCTTGTGGACTCCTGGGAGTTTCCTTGCCCCCAAAATGCCCCACAATTCCAGTCATCTCTCCCAGTACTCCACACCCTAACTAATCTCTCTGGTACACATCCCCTCATACCCCCAGTCCACCCATGGAATATATTCTCTTTCCATTGCCCAGTGAGATCCCTGTGACCCTCCCCCACCCTTGAACCCTTATTACTTAAGCCTCTCTTTGTATGTGATCTGTAGCATGATTATCCTTTGCTGTAAGCTAACATACTCTTATGAATGAGTATATACCATGTTTGTCTTTCTGGATCTAGGTTACCTCACTCAGGGTGACATTTTTTCTAGTTCACCCATTTGCCTGCAAATTTTATGATGCCATTGTTTTTAGAAGCTGAGTAAAACTCCACTGTGTAAGTGTCACAGTGTGTCACATATTCTTTATTCTTTTTTTTTTTTTTTAGGTAAAGGACATCTAAATTGTTTCCAGTTTCTGGCTATTAGGAATAAAGCTGATATGAATAGAGTTATAGAAGTGTCTTTTGTGTTGGGAATGAGCATCCTTTGAGTATATGTCCAGTAATAGTATAGCTGGAACTTCACGTAGATATATTCCCAATTTTCTGAGAACCTGTGGTCTTGATTTCCAAAGTGGATATACAAGTTTTCACTCTCACCAGTAATGACAGAGTGTTGAATGTTCCCTTAGATCCACATCCTTGCCAATATTAACTGTTTTTGTATTATTAATCTAAACCATTCTAACAGGTGTAAGATGGAATCTCTTTGTATTTTGATTGGCATTTCCTTGATGTGAAAAATGATGAACAATTCTAAGTGCTTTATAGCCATTTTAAAAGATTCCTCTACTGAAATTCTCAGCTTAGATCTACATCTCATTTTTTAATTGGATTATTTGGGGGGGTTTTTTATTTGTTATTTTACATGTCGATCCCAGTTCCCTCTCCCTTCCTCCCTTCCTCCCTTCCTCCCGCCCTCCCTTTTACCCTCTCTGACCCCTCACATGCACCCTGACCACACTCCACTCCCATCCCCCCTCCTCAATACCACATGTAAGGCAATGCCATCCAGGTGGGGTCATGTAGATCTGTCAGGTCATTTGAAGTAGGGACTAGGACTTCACTCCTGTCTCTAGGTTAAGGCAGTATCCTTCGATGGGGGATGTGTTCACAAGGTCCTTTTGTGCACGAGGGATACATCCTGCCTCCACTGTCTGAGGTCCCTTAGACTGCTCAGTCCTTCTGGATGAGACCCATATTCAGGGGGGCCTGAGTCAGTCCCATGCTGGATTCTGAGCTATCAGTCTGGGGGCCTGTTAGCTCCTCCTTGTTCAGGTCAGCTGTCTCTATTTGTTTCTGAAACCTGGTCTTTTCCTCTCCATCCGCATCTGGATTCTAGTTCAACTCAGTTGTTTCCTTCTGTTTCCAACAGGTACTAGATGAGGGCTCCATGATGGTGGATAAGTTAGTTGTTGATCTCACTATCTGGGAAGGGCATTTATGGTAACCTTTCCACAGTTGCACAAATTGTTAGTTGACAGCAGTCTTGTAGGTCTCTACCAGACTTTAGGTTCAGTTTTTTCTTCAAACCAATATTGGCTCCCTCTTTTATGTTCTGTCTCTCTCTCTCTCTCTCTCTCTCTCTCTCTCTCTCTCTCTCTCTCTCCATCTCTCCTGTCTTATATTCCTACCCTGACTCAATCTTCCTAGTCTCACATGTTTTCCTCTCCTCCCCATCTCTTTCTCCTACTTCCCTCTCCATTCACTGCCCCCCAAATTAAAATCCCATCACAATTCTTCACCGACCTTGAAAGGATAATAATCAACTTCATATGGAAAAACAAAAGACCCAGGATACCCAAAACAGCCCTATAGAATAAAAGAACTTCAGGAAGCATTACCCTTCCTGCCTTTAATCTCTATTACAGAGCTGTAGTTCTGATAACAGCCTGGTATTGGCACAAAAATAGACAGGTAGACCAATGGAATCGAATTGAAAATCCTGATATTAACCACACACCTATGAACACCTGATTTTTGACAAAACAGCTAAAAGAATACAATGGGGCGAGGACAGAGTCTTCAACAAATGGTGCTGGCACAATTGGATGAGGGTGTGTAGAAGACTGCACATAGACTCATGTCTGTCACCATGCACAAAACTCAAGTCCAAATGGATCAAAGACCTCAACATCAATCCAGCCACATTGAACCTCTTAGAAGACAAAGTAGGAGGTACCCTTTAACAAATTGGTATAGGAATCTGCTTCCTGAACATAACTCCAGGGGCACAGACACTGAGAGCAATAATTAATAAATGGGACCTCTTCAAACTTAGAAGCTTCTGTAAGGCAAAGGACACAGTCGACAAGATCAAATGGCAGCCCACAGACTGGGAAAAGATTTTCACCAATCCTATATCCGACAAAGTCCTGATCTCCAAAATATACAAAAACTCAAGAAACTAGTCAACAAAACACCAAACAATCCTATTAAAAAATGGGGTACAGAACTGAAGAAAGAATTATCAGGAGAGGAAATCAAAAAGGCTGAAAGACACTTAACAAAATGCTCTACATCCTTAGCTATCAGGGAAATGCAAATCAAAACAACTTTGAGACACCATCATACTCCTGCCAGAATGGCTAAAATTAGAAACACCAATAATGACTCATGCTGGAGAGGATGTGGAGAAAGGGGAACACTCCTCCACTGCTGGTGGGAGTGCAAACTCATACAGCCATTTTGGAGATCAGTATGGCGGTTCCTCAGGAAAATGGGAATTAGTTTACCACAGGACCCGGCAATCCCCCTCTTAGGCGTATATCCAAATGATCCACATCCATGCAACAAAGACATCTGTTCAACTATGTTCATAGCAGCATTATTTGTAATAGCAAGAACCTGGAATCAACCTAGATGCCCCTCAATTGAGGAATGGATAAAGGAGATGTCGCACATCTACACAATGTAATACTACTCTGCAGAAAAATTAATGGAATCTTGAAATTGCAGGCAAGTGGATGGCACTTGAAGAATCCAGCCTGAATGAGATAACCCAGTCACAAAAAGAGGAACATGGTATGTACTCACTCATATATGGATTTTAGACCCAGAGCAAAGGATCACCACCCTATAATTCCCACCACCAGAGGAACTAGGATACAAGGTGTATTCTAAGGGATTATTTGGTTTTTTGATGTCTAGTTTTTTGAGTTCTTCATATATTTTGGAGATCAACTCTTTGTCAGAGGTGGGGTTGGTGAATATCTTTCCATTCTGTAGGCTTCTGTTTTGTCTTGTTGACTCTTTCCTTTGCCTTACTGAAGCTTCTCAGTTTCAAGAGGTCCCATTTATTGTCAATCTTAGTTTCTGTGCTACTGGTCTTATATTCAGGAAAATGTCTTATAGTGATATTGTGTTTGTAATCTAACAAATAAAGCTTGCCTGAAGACTGATGTGCAGAGCTAGTTAGCCATACACCTAGGTAAGAGCTAAGCCACTAGTTAGCCACACACCTAAAATACTAGTTAGCGGTAGAGCACAGGCAGTGATGGTCACACCTTTAATCCCAGCACTATCAAGCAATGTAAGGTGGGAAAAGACAGGAACTCAGTGAAGTCGAGGTTTGGTGGAGACAGATAGATGCTGTCTGGAGATAATTTGAGAACAGGATTGCCCCTTTGGTCTGAGCATTAGTCAAGGTTGGAACTTTCAAGTGGCTGACCAGTTTGCTTTTCTATTTTCAACATTTACTCTATACCTGCTCTGGGTTTTTATTATTAAAGCCAAGTATTATGTGTGCCATAGTGCACAGATTGGCCAGGTGTCCATTGCAACAGTAGAAGTCTGAGAAGGTGTCAAGATGGGTGTCTAGTGTGGCAAAAGTCTGAGAAGGGTGTCGAGGGGAAATCCACAGTCCAAGGGGAGACCGAGACAGCTCTCTGGAAAACAACATAGGAGATCATGCTGAAGAAGCACACAGGGCAGGAACTGCCTGAAAGCAGAGCCAACTGGTCCCTGGTGGTTAAGTCCATTGGTGTTTGGACTTTGGGGCCTGTGGAGTTTGGGCGGAAGCTGGATACTTGTAGAGATGCTGAAGAGGAAAACCCCAGACTTGGTCAGAGGGCTTGGAGAAAGACAGGAAAATCCAGCCCGTGGTGGGTGACTCTGGCAGGTGCAGCTCATGTGTGCAGCCACAGGCAAGCAGCTATCGCATGAATTCATGCCTAAAAATTTGGACGCCAAGTGAAGCATGAATCTAGTTAATCTTTATCAATAAAAATCAGGAGCCAATTATCTGGGTAAGATCCTGAAAGAACAGAGTAGCCACCAGTCGCCTCCTACCTCTTCTGTTCCTAAAGGCCAAGAGCCTCTCTCAACCCACCTTACTAATTCCTGTCTCTCTCTGCCTACAGTCCTCAAACCACTCTGCTTAATTTTGGTCAACTAGTGGCTGGCTCCAACCTCCGACTCCAAGCAAGATTTGTCAGAACACAAATTAAATTATCATACAACATTCAGTGGTATTTAAATATATTTTTTCTCAAAGAGAATTATAATTATAATTAGTTAAGGTTAACTTATTATTGGTTACAACATATTTGATCACACTGTGAGGCCCAAAATGGCATTATTCACTGGGAAAACCTATTTCTACTTGTGATGTGGCTCAGCCACAGCACATAATTCTAATCCAAGAACTTTCTACTTATAGTAAACAGATTAATGTCAACCATGGGTCAAGAGGAAGAGCAAGCAACCAGTTGGCAGGAAGTAGGGAAATAACCATACAGATTAACTGGGAGGCATTGTATCTAGTTTAGAAGGAATACTTAATTGTTGCTTTTTATCAAAATCTCAGTTTTTTTATTTTACCAATAAAGACTTGGGAGCCAGATGCTGGTGTGAAGCCTGCCTGCTCCAAGACTCAGAGAAAAATCACCCAATTGAGCCTCGTCCTCTACCATCCCAGAAAGGACTTTTCTCCATCTCAACAAAACAAAACCAAGGAAGTAGAAGAAAAGGTTATTCATCTTGGAATTTGTAGAAATAGAGAAGACACTATGAAAGAAAATTTTAAAATATAAAAATGTCTTACTAAACCAGGCATTGATGGCATACACCTTTAATCCCAACACTCGGGAAGCAGAGGCTGGCAGATCTCTATGAGATCAAGACCAGCCTGGTCTACAAGAGCTAGTTCCAGGACAGGCTCAAAGCTACACAGGGAAACCTTGTCACAAAAAAAAATCTTATTCAATATATTCACAGAGAGTTGCTTGAAAACTTTGTAACTGTAACATAACATTGCCTCTTCTACTTAGTACTTAGTATTCAATTATTTGACTATATTTCTTTCTTTTTTTTTTAATCCCGATGAAAATCTCTACAGTCTAAAGACTTGGGCTTAGGATTTTATGGAACTGGAAGACACAAACTGCCAATGTGAGTGATAGTTTAATGTGCACTCATTTGCTGAATCTTCATTATTTTCATTGCATATTCTAGACTAGTTAACTCTTGTCTAGCATGTCTGCCTCTCAGGTTGCTGAGGTCCTGACTTTCTCATCAGTTACTTTCATCACTCATTCTGAGGAAAAAGTTATTTCTAAACATTTATATGTAAGATGCTGTTTTTCTTCCCTTCTTTTGTCCTTTTTATTCTCTGCGTGACAATATAGACTCAGTGCACCACACTAATTAGAAGATTTTTTTTAACTAGGCAAAATAAAGCAACATCATAAGGCGCTTTGTTTTGGAAAACATGATGAACTCTGTGAGAATGTGAAATTGTTCTCCTCTAAACAAGAAGAAATTCTCCCATTTAGAGCATTACCATGTAAGTAAAAGACAGGTGTGAACAGATAGTTCACAGTAGAGAATTATCAGTTCAACCTAATATGGACAGAGGATCTATCTATAACACTTGGTCATAAAATATTTGCTGTTAATTTAAGCTACAATTTAATTCTTGACATGTTTGTTTGTTCTAGAAGAAGCAGGAGAAGAGGATCAAAGGAGCATGGATAACTTTTGTTCACACTTTTGAAAAAGATATTTACAAAAGAATCCTAGATAAAATAAAGCTAGAATGCTTATCACAAAACGCATTACAAAACCACAGTGTATATATCCATATTTTCAATTCCATATCCCTTTATAATTTTTCATATCTTCTTAGTTTCTCGTAGCAATAAATTTATAGCTTATACTTTTAGCTTCTTGTTCTATAGAGTCTTGATTTGTGCCCCTTACTTCTAAGCATCAACCAAACTAATTTTCTCTTTTTCCTCATTGAGAATTATGGCTCTCATATGATTGAAGCTTCTCATTATCTATCACAGTCTTTGTGGTTTCATATATATATGTTCATTCTGCTATATTTAGAAGGCTTTGTTTTCCTTGATAAACTATTCTCATTTTAAAATGACATCACAACAAAGGCCAACACCTTTTTATTGTGGTCCCTAATTCAGGGTCTCTGCCTATATATTTTCAGACAGCATAATGTAGAACATAGTCTTCTAGGTCTTTCTTGGGCCTTGCATTTGTATTATTTGTATATGCTTTTATAAATATGTATTGACTCATCTCTTTTCATTGTGTCACAGGTGTTGTGAGAAATTACTCAGGGTCCACACAGGAAGCCAAATACTGTTTAAATGAGTAAATCAACCCAATCAACTGAAAGAATTCCATAGTAGTTTAAGAAGATTTATGAGAATACAAGATTATAAAGTACTTCAGGACCAACAAGGGCATTCCTACAGCCACAGAGCTCTAGGGATTTCCAAAATTGTAACTCAAATTTATAATCCTGGAACAGGGGGAGACAATAGGAGGTCTAAATAGGAGAATACCACGGCTATTTCTGCATTTTATCATGGGATATATGCTCTGTTGAAGAACACATCTCCCTGAGGTGTGGTGTTACAGTTACCATTGTAACTGCCCTATAACCAACTATGTCACTAAATCTAAAAATGCAGTTACTTGTCATGGGGCACATATGTAGACTAGTGAATTTGTGTTATGTTTCATTTGGTATAAAATATGTCCCCTGGTAAAACAGTACCTTCCAAGAAGGAATGGATGAATCATTCTATGAACCCAGAAAAGATTAAGGTAGCAGATATGTAAGGTCTATCTCACTTACAGTTTAATCAGTGAAGTAGAAAAGGGACAAATAATATACAAATGATATAAAGGATGATTTACAGAAACTAGATTTATCTAATTCCCAAGAATGTTGTAAGCTCAATCTAGGCACAGACTTAGAGATACTAAAATCCCACAAGGAAACATGAGCATGAGGTGGAGACCAAGGGTAGTTAATACTGTCACCCTCAATGCCTCCAGTGTCAATGGTGTAGTAGATGGCTAACCTGGTGACTATAACCATAATGACACACTTAAAATAGCTTGAAACATGGAGGAATTGAAAGGGGAGATAGAAAAGGAAGCATAACTACAAGACTACATTTGTTCCACAGTTTTGTGATGAGTTAGCATACTATAAAGTATCTGTGAGGTGCCTAGGTACCCATACTGTACCAACTGATTAGAAAAAGTATTAAAACTTCATTTGTATCTCTAAAATGTGACACAAATTTTTTGATGAACTGACTTAAGAAAAAAATAGTATGTGATGACCCCAACTGGATGGCATTCCCCTACATATGGAATTGGGGTGGGGGTATGGGTGGAGGGTGGTTAGAGTGCATGTGAGAGGGCAGAGAGGGTAAAAGGGAGGGAAGGAGGGAGGGAGGGAGGGAGAGGGAACTGGGATCGACATGTAAAATAATAAATTAAATTTAAAAAAAAATGCTTTGAATCCAAAATTTAAGTTGAAGGACAAGTAACTGGGGAAAAGGATTTCTATTTTTGTTTCCACAGAAAATGAAAAGATGTGGATTCCTTCCAGACTAATGTGGTTTGATCACGCCAGACCGCCTGAAACAGAGTACAAGGTGATCCTACATTCAAAACAGCTGGACAAAGCAGCTTTACAGACTACAGCCAGGATTTCTGAATCTTCTTCGAATCCCCCATGACAGTGCAGGACATGTCCCCCCTTACCAGCAGGAAGTAGTTTGGAACGAACAACGCCCAAATTCCCAAATATTGTGTATAAATGTTTGTTTTCATTTAATTGGACTTTGTTATATAAAATAAATTAATAAAAAAATAGTATGTGAAATAGAAAGGAAATAAGTAAACTTGAATAAACATAAACATATGTTAACTGGACAGCATATATTCATGACATTTGAGTGTATGCTTGAGCATTCTAAACAGAGAAAAAATTATACGAGTGGATAGAAAATGAAAAAATTTAATCAGATTAATGTCAGTTTATAACTTCTCCATGGAGTGCTGCCAGAAAATGGGGTCAGGAAGATATTTACATATCCTTTCTAAGCTTTTAAGTATTCCTTCTGTACAACTGAAAGCTACTTTACATAAAAATTCTTCTTTGGGAATTGAGCTATGCATTATTAGAATCTCTGTTTATGAGTATATAATTACTTCTCTGTTTCTAGAACATGTTGCAAATCTCTTCTACCAGAGGGTAAAAATCACCCAAATGTCAACATAGGTAAGCAAATCTGATCCAGGAACATAATTTACACTGAACTTGGTTAACAAAGAATTGTGTTAAGTGATGAATGTTCACCATGCAATCATTTAGGATATCTTCCCATATTTCAGTAGCTGTCTGCATACTTTCTTCATTGCAGTTTTCATTTCTTGATTCCTCAGGGTATAGATCACAGGGTTCAGAAACGGAGTGCCAACTGCATCAAATATGGCCAGATACTTGTCCAGGTGGGTGGAGGGGGAAGGCCATGTATAAATAAATATCAAGGGACCAAAGAACACGACCACAACAGAGATGTGAGCAGAAAGAGTAGACAGTGCCTTGGAGGAACCACTTGAGGAATGTTTCTGAACAGTGACTATGATGACAATATAAGATATGGCCAGTATGAAGAAGGAGCCTACAGAGATGAATCCACTGTTGGCAGATACCATTAATTCTAATTGGTTGGTATCTATGCAAGCAAGTCTGAGTAACCGAGGAAAGTCACAGTAAAAACTGTCCAAAATATTTGGTCCACAGAAAGGCAAGTTCACTATGTAAACAAATTGAACCAGGGAATGCATAAGGCCAACCACCCATGCAGACACTAAGATGAAAATGCACATTTTGGCATTCATAATGGTCAAATAATGAAGAGGTTTACATATGGCTACATATCTATCATAAGCCATGCCTATAAGCAGCACCACCTCCACACCACCAATGACATGAATGAAGAAGATTTGAGTGATGCAACCTCTAAAGGAGATGACTTTGTGCTTTCTGAACAGATCATAAATCATCTTGGGACAAGTGACAGATGAAGCACCCAAATCAATTAAAGAGAGGTTGGCCAACAGAAAGTACATGGGAGAATGTAAGTGAGGGTAAGAAGCCACTGTGAAGATGATGAGGGAATTTCCCATCATGCTTGCCATATAAAACATTAAAGCAAACACAAACAGAAGTACTTGCATCTTCCAGGAGTTGGTGAGTCCCACAAACACAAATTCTGACACCACAGAGTGATTTTTTCCTTCCATTGGTGTCCTTTGTAGTGCTACATGAAGGGCAGCAGTAGAAGAAACTGAAAATTATGATAATTATATTAATAGTGCAAAAGGTTGGAACTCAGGGTTATGAATACATATTTTTGATTTAACATTTAAAACCAAATCAAAGATGAACAAATATATGAGCAAATGCTTTCATGGATACTTATCAGGGGACTGCAAATTACAAACATTCTGAAATACCATCTCAAATCTTTTAAAGGAGCTTTATCAAAGGCTCAAAAATAACAAGTTTTGGGCAAGTGTTAAGAAAGGAACCTCATACAAAGTTGTTGGGACTATAAATTAGTTTATCAATTTAATAAAGCATATTGTCTTTTCCATAATAATTTTAAAATAGGGCCTTGGTGGTATAGAGCCCATGCCTTCCAGTGTGTAGGGCTCTGCATTTCATCCCCATCAAAGAAAGAAGGGGAAGAAGGAAAGATGGAGTGAAAGAAGGAGGAAAAGGAGAGGAATATGTGGAAAAACAGAAAAATTGAGATAGATTCAGACAAAAAAGGCAAAAGGAAACAGGAGAAATAGAATGGGAGAGGGAGACAGAAAAGACAGAGATAAAAATAAAGGAGAGAGATTATTATTAACCATTATGATTCTGGGGATGAATCATCAAGAGGTAATGACCCTGTGTTGGCCCATGATCACTGAAACATTAATTATAATAACCTGCATAGAAACATCCCAAGTGTTCCTTCGCAGTAGACTTACACACAGACATACAAACACACACATATATACATAGCATACAAATGGTGTACTGTTCCACAGCCTTTAAAAAGAAGGGAAATTTGTGTCTATAACAACATTAATGAACCTGGAGGGAGGTCATTGTGCAGAGTGAAACTGCAAGCACAAGAAGACAAATGCCAGAAGATCTAATGTACATATAAAATCTGAAGGAAGTCAAACTCATAAAAAAAATGAATATAATGATGGCCCAGGCCAAAAAAAATAGCATCGTGTGTGTGTGTGTGTGTGTGTGTGTGTGTGTGTGTGTGTGTAACAAGAATATGATGATGTTAAAAAAAAGAAAAGAAAAATACAAATGCTTCATTGACATGATGGTTTCTTCCTTGAGATCTACTGCAGCATGGTGATAACAATGATAATCCCATGCTTGAAAATGGCTGAGTCAACTTTATCAATGTTCTCTCAACTGATAAAAATGTGAGGAAAACATCATCATTAATTTAAGATATATATTTTATATATAATACAACTAAATGTGCATCAATTACATTAATATATAAATATATATTAAAAACTAATATATATATATATGTAAGCAAATGTTGAATACAAAAAATATACAGTATTTATTTGCTAGTTGTACCCATGTGAACACAGAAAGGGAAAACCCACCGATTATGCCCATAGAGTTATAGAGTTTTTTTATTTAAATAATTTTTTTCAATTATTTAATATTTCAAAAAGTTTCCCCTCCCTGCTCTCATCCCATCGCCTCCCCTTTTCCATCTATCCCCCTCTCCATCCACTCCTCCTCCATCTCCATCCAGAAAGGGACAGGCCACCCATAGGCTTACACAAAGCATGGCACATCAAATTGAGGCAGGACCAAGCTCCCCCCGCCCCACCCCGTTATGGCCAGCCCAAGTAATCCAGCATAGAGAACATGTTACCAAAAGCCAGCTAAGTGAAAGGGAGAGGTTCTGATTTCACTGTTAGAAGCTTTACTAAGAAAACAAATTACATGATAATCACACGTGAAGAAGGCATAGGTTGGTTTCATGTATGCTCCCTGACTGTTGGTGCAATGTCCATGAGCTCCTGAGAGCTGGGTCAATTGTATCCCCCCCATCATGACCCATCCCCCTGGCTGGTACAATTTCTCCTCCCTTTCTTCTGCAAAACTCTCATAGCTCAGCACAGTGCTTCTCTGTGGATTTCTGACTCTGCTTTCATCACTTACTGGATAGAATATCTCTGATGGCAATTTAGGAAGTAACCAACCTGCTTACTTCAACAATCTACTTCAATACATAGGTGTTCTAAATAAAATACTTAATATTGATACTAATATTTTTCATTTTTCCATAATATTGTGAATACATTAGGTAAATGAATGAATTGAAAAAGATGGCATCATAAAACAGACAGCATGAAATTCCACTTTTGAAATGTGTTTCAAAATATGTTAACTAACTCCTTCCGATAAAAGATCTTCAAAATATGTTAACTACCACCTATTCAATGACAGATTACAGTATTCAGGTTACTTAGCAATCAAAGTGTACTTTCAATGTAATTTAAATGTATTTTTTTCAAAGAATTCTGTGTGTCTCCTTAGTGATTGTAATTAATTAGGTGTAATTAATTAAATGTTCCTTTGCTACTAGAAACAACTCACATAGATTTAAGGACTAAAGTGACATTTTTTGTAACCCATACTAAAACTAGGAATTGCAATATAATGTATATAAGGATTTACTGAAACATATATCTAGATGTATTTTGATTATTTCCAACACACATGAAAATATGCATGGTTACAGGTTTAAAGACAAGAAAGGAGAGTGTGCAGAGTTCTAAAGTAACAGAAAAGTTGAAGGAAAAGCATAATAAAAGTAAAGAAAAATCAATGAGGTCAAAGGAAAAATCTAAAACCAACAACAAAATTTGAAACGTATGTACGGTTATGGAGAAAAAAGAAAAGTTTGAGTAAAGACAATTTATTCAATTGACATGCTTTTCTGACCATTTTCAAAAGCTGCATGGTTACAGCCAATCAAGGGATTCAAGCGTCTTTCAGGTTCTCTTGTCAATGAACCTGTATCCACAGTGAATTTGTGTTTTAAACAGCCAATCTCTATCACCTTGGTAAACCCAGGAATGCTTTTGAGTTTAGAGTAGAATGATGTGTAACTATACCAAAACATCATGGAATTTAGAAACAGATAAAGTTTGAGACATGACTGGCTTAGATTCACTAGACAGAGTAGTATCCAAAAACAAGACCTAAGATGTAGACATCTGCAAATGGAGAATGAAGGATATGATGCTTATTTACCTATGAGCCACACATTCCACAGAGGAAACACACAGAACAGGTCATTATAAATCTTTTACAGTTGTTTGGGTTTTAAAACCATTCTTGTTCATTATATAATACACATTCATTTATAACTATTAAAATACCCATGACACAAAATATTAGACTTCATTTTTTTTACTTACATTGTAAATAATTTCATTGCTAGTACCTTTATATAGTCCTAAATATATCATATATAGAATTCTCCAAAATAGATTTTTAGACACCTAAATTTTTTTGTTTTGTTTTGTTTTTGGAGACAGGGTTTCTCCTTAGCTTTGGAGCCTGTCCTGGAACTCACTCTGTAGAACTGTAGAGCAGGCTGGCCTCAAACTCATAGATATCCACCTGTCTCTGCCTCCTAAGTGCTGGGCTTAAAAGCATGTGCCACCACTGACATCTAAATTTTTAAGAATTTCTTAATTCTTAAATGAAATATTTGGTATTGAGGTTCCTAATATACAGTCATAAGTTCAATATTCCTATAGCCATCTGCTAGGTTTGAGCAAAATACTCATCAAAACTATCACCTGTGAATGAATATTTTCTCCTGTTTTCATACTTATTGTAAGTTTATTTTTCCCTCAAGACAAACTCAGGAATTTTACTTCTCAAATTGTCATGAAACCTGCTTTACACCCAAAAACTCCCAAGCCCTTCTAATTTAAGAACAACTGCTGCTTTTACTGATTATTTAGGGAAATATAAGTAACTGTGGGCATTTTTCAAAAAGTGTTTATGAGAATAAATGAAACAAAACGACACCCATAGCTTTCTAATTTCAAAATTCAAACAACCCAATAAATTTTGCATTTTAATTACTCTGACTCTCATTCTCACTTTCTTTTGCCCAAGAAAAATTAAAATTCTCCATGTGTTAAACTCCTTAATTGTCTTTCTTACAGTTCAGAAATAAAATTAATATACACTTTTTTTTTTATAAACTACAGTAGATGGAGTTGGAAGGGTGCCTCCGTGTATCAACCTTGATACGAGTGGTGCAGGCCTGGTCCTGCCTCAACTTAGTATGTCAGACTTTGTTGACTCTCTAAGGAAGGCCTTATTCCCTCTGAGGAATGGATAAGGGTTAGGAAAGAGAGAAGGTGGGGAGATGAGATAAGGGGAAGGAGGGTGAACTGGGGTTGCTATGTAAAATGAAAACAATTTAAATTTTTAAAAATTGTTATAAACCACAGGAGATGGAATTACAGGGATGACTCAGGGATTGAGAGTACTCACTGATCTTGCAGAGGAAATGGGTTAAGTTCATCAGTACCCACATGACAGCTCACATCTGTCTGTAACTCCAGTTGCAGAGCACTCAATACATCCTTCTGGCTTCCTTGAGTACTGCTGGCAAGAAAGACACATACAAACATGGAAGTAAAAAAAAAATCACATGTGAAAAATAAAAACAAACTTTTTAAAACAGGAGGAAATGTGAAAAATAAATCTAATTCCTGACCTGTTAGTATTAACCTGTTTTGAAATTCTCAACATCACATTGAAAAATGGGTGTGTATTGTAAAATTACACCTCAAGTAAATTCAGAATACTACAAAGCTTTTTAGTGTTTTCCAGTGTCCTTTACATTTCCTCATGTACAATGTTATTGTAACTCAAAGTCAAATCCGATTAATGTTTTTCAATACTTCAGAGAATTTTTTCAAACATATTTTTCCATGCTTGAATATCCCTTTCGCAGGTTACTGTTGACATTTCTTTAAACAAACACAAGCACCTTAGCTATGATCCATGCACATAGCAACTTCAAAATCAAGAACCATATCTACATTTATTTGTCCTTTATTGGACATTTCTTATTGTTTCAACATCTCTGGGTATTTTACCTATATAAAGGAAATAGCATCTTCACAGACTGGCTTCCCTTATTTCTGTAGCCTAAAGTACCAAATGATAGCCTAATATAAAATATATGAATCTAATTATTCAAACCTCAAGAGACCATTGAGAAAATTTTCTGAAAACACTAGGTAGTTTTCAAAGTGCTCATAGTTTAGACTCGTTCTCTGGAGGACAATTTGATTTGTCCAGTGCACTAAAGGATTTTAGGTTTCATGAAACAACAGTAAGAAGAAAAAGGAAAACAAGAATGGAAAATGTTTTTGTCATTGAACTCTTTGGTTGTAAATATTAATAACCAGCCAGTGTAATTAATCCCTAAAAGTAGATAATTAGTTCAATTCCTGACTATACACATTCATAAATCACTTTAATATATTTTAACATGAAATATTTCTGAAGCTTTCATTTTACATATTACATAATTTTGATTCTGTACATAAATTTAGATGTATAGAAGTTTACAGAAGATATGAAACTGAAAAGTAAATGAAATAATTAAATTACCAATCAAGAAAACAGGGGTGGGTAAAAGCAGAAAAGGCAAGAGTATGCAGGCTCTCCACTCCAGTTCAATATAATTCTTGAAGTCTTAATTAGTTCAATAATACAAAAGAAAAGGAGAAGGGGAGAGATAAAGGAAGGAAGGTCAAAAAGGAAGAAAGGAAGGATATTAAGGAAGGGAGGAAGGAAGGAAGGAAGAAAAGAAGGAGGGAAGGAATGAAGGAAGGAAGGAAATACAAATGGAAAAAGAAGTCAATATATAAAAGTAGCCCTATTTGCAAATGATGATTCACCACATAAGAGAACTTAAAGACTCCACCAATAAAACACTTAGCACTAATAAATACTTTCAGCAAAGTGTCAGTATACAAAATTAACATGCAAAACTTGAAAGCCTATGACAAACATACTAAAAAAGAAGTGCAGGAAATAATTCTACTTGGTAGGAAAATAAAACTGTTGGAGGGGGGAGATTAACTAAGAAAATGAAGAATTTTTTCTATGAAAACTTCAGAACACAGAAGAAAGAAATTGAGGACTATATCAGAAGATAGAAAGAGCTCTCATGCTCATGGATCAGAAGGATCAACGTGAAGATTGATATACTACTAACACAAATCTACAGGTTTTATGAAATCCTCAGTATATACTAAAACCATTTTCACAGATATAAAAAAAAATCTCAAAATTTATATGGAGACACAAAAGACCAAGGATAGACAAAGTAATCCTGAACAAAAAGAATACTAAAACAAGGTATCACCATACTGAGTTATACCATAGAACTACAGTAATAGAAATACTCATGGTACTGGCCCAAAACAGACACATCAATCAATGACATAGAATAGAGCATAACTCTACATAATCACAGATAATTAACGTTGACAAAAACACCTAAACTATACATTGGGGGAAAGCATCTTCAACAAATGGTATTGGAAAACTGAATATCAACGTGTAGAAAATTAGAGACTTATCTCTAACCCAGAACAAAACTCAACTCCAGGTGGAAAAGGGACCTCAACATAAGACCTGATGCCCTGTGATTGCTAGAGGAAATTCAGGAAGTACATAAAACTTGCAGGCACAGGGAAGAAATTTCTCAATGGGACACCAAAAGCACAGGCACAAGGATTAACAATTGACAAATATTTCATCAAACTAGGAAGCTTCTGTGCAGCAAAGGACAGTCAAGTGAAGAAGCAGCCCCTTAAGTGAAAAAAATATCTTCCAGCTGTACATCTGACAGCACATTAATATCTAAAATACACAAAGAACTCAGAAACACCTCAATTGAAATAGCAGCTGTGGGAACTGGAATGACGACCCAAAGGATAAGAATACTTTGGACTCTTGCAAAGGATCTATATTCAGTTCCCAAGACCACATGGCAGCTAACAACTGCCTGTAACTTCAGTTCCATGGGAACTAACACCATCTTCTGGCTTCTATGGGCACTAAGCATGCACACAGTTAACATAGACACATGCAGACAAGACTAAAACACATAAAATAACTTTTTAAAATATACATGAAAGCACTCCAGCAGATAAGGTTGCTGCAGGTTTTCACCTCTGCTTCTGCTCCTGCAAATCCAATCCCCCCAATCTCATCCCAGCTCTGTAACAGAACAGTTGATTTGGACTCCTTTCCTCACTGACCTCATCAACAACATATAGCAAAGATTGTCCAAACTTTCTTCCCCCAATTTATGCCAGTCGCCAACACCAGGCATCCCACAGGAACATATTAGCTGAGCAGCCTAGTGAAATGGGAAAGCTAACTGAAGACAGCCACCACTCTACAGAGTGTGCAAAGCACTCTACAGAGTGTGCAAATAGCTGTTCTTGAGGACGAGGCCCAGTTGGCCACTGCTGAAAACCTATGCTCACAAAAATAATGAACAAACTCAGCAGGTAATATTTATTCATGTGTGTAATAAAGAAAAGGCCATGAATTCTAGCAAGAGGGGAACATGGGAAGAACTGGAGGTGGAAATGAAATAGATCAATGGTATAATTATATTTTAATTTATACATGAGCATCATACATAAATGTGTATAAAACATATGGTCATGTATGTTGTCTCTGAATACTTAAAAAAGGTGCTTTTAAGTGTCTAGTCAACATTATCTTATTATGCAGAAACCTAAGGTCTTTTACATCCATACATCTTCCTGTCTCTCTCCCATACCCTCCTTTGTGACTTATTTAAAGCTTCTTCCTTTAACTTTCCAGAATTCCAGGTAATAAATACCTTGCAAAGAAATGAGTTCATGTTGGCAATCCCAAGTCTCTGTGGTATCCATTTGGTCAGTACTTCTCTGGAGGCCAATTAACTGTGTCTCCCACAGTAGCAGCACTCATGTAGATGTTAGTACATGAAATTATGCCGCTTCTAACCATATGCATGCTATGTTTAAGTATTTGAAAATAAACATTTAAGAGTAACAAATATAGAAATAGCTGATGGAATACAATATCTAATGTATCAACCACCCAGTACTGAATAGAATTTTCTTTCTGAAGATAGATTATTGTCTATAGAAATCAATTAAACATTACCTTGCACCAGAGAAAATTCCTAAACTAAGGTTAATGAGTAAAAAATAAAGTAAACTAAGTAAAAGAAGAAAGACACAATGTCAGAAATTTAAATTACTTTTTAACTCTAAGTTTAAGATCCAAAATCAAGGAGATAGAAGTATAGGAGGCAGCCTTACAAGTGTGGGTGAGAACTGACTTTCTGCATCCGTTCTTTCAAACGCTCAAGGTCTTCATGTAGAAAGAGGTAAAGATGGCCTGAAAACAGCCAGGATATTCTGAGCTCCGGGTATTAAGTGGATTGCTCTCCTTCTCCATGTTTATTTTGAGAGCCATGCAAATTATAGATGCATTTAAAGAAAGCTAAGAAAGCTAATTAATGCAGGCTGCCTTCTCTCTCAAACCTGCCTTCTCTCATATAGATTTGTCATGCACACTGAGTCACTATAAGGCAGCCAGGCAGTCACTAAGGTGCAGCACACAACTGAATAGTCATGAGAAAAAGGTCAAGTCTCCACTGTCAGAGGTCCCTTAGATGGCCTAGGCCTTCTAACTGAGACCCATGTTCAGAGGGTCTGAGTCAGTCCAATGCTGGTTTCCCAGCTGTCAGTCTGGGGGGTCCACTGGCTCTCCTTGTTCAAATAAGCTGTCTCTGTGGGTTTCTGTAGCCTGGTCTTGTCCTCCCTCTCTTCATCTGGATTCTAGGAGTTCAGCTCACTGTTTAGCTGTAGGTGTCTGCTTCTGTTTCTATCAGCTCTATGATGGTGGATAAGTTAGTCATCAATCTCATTATCAAGGAAGGGCATTTATGGTAGCCTTTCCACTGTTGCTCAAATTGTTAGTTGGGGGTCAGACTTATAGGTCTCTGTACATTTCTCTAGGTTCATTTTTCTCTTCAAACCTATAATGGCTCCCCTCTTTTATGGTATCTCTCTCACCAAAACACCAAATAAACCTATTAAAAATGGAGTACAGAACTGAAGAATTTTCAATAGAGGAAATAAAAAGGAGAAAGATGCTTAAGAAAGTGCACAAAATCCTTATTTATCTGAGAAATGTAATTCAAAACAACTCTGAGATACCATCTTACTCCTGCCAGAATGGCTAAAATTAGAAACACCTATGACAACTTATACTGGAGAGGATGTGGAGAAAGGGGAACACTCCTTCACTGCTGGTTAGAATGTAAACTTGTACAGCCATTTCAGAGATTAATATGGCAGTTCCTCGGGAAAATGGGAATCAGTCTACCACAGGACCTGTCAATCCCACTCTTAGGCATATACCAAAATGATCCACATCAATGCAACAAAGACATCTGTTCAACTATGTTCATAGCAGCATTATTTGTAATACCAAGAGCCTGGAAGCAACATAGATGCCCTCAACTGAAGAATGAATAAAGTAGATGTGGCACATTACAAATGGAATACTACTCTGGGAAAAAAAGACAATGGAATCTTGAAATTCACAGGAAATGGATGGAACTTGAAGAAACCATCATGAATGAGGTAACCTGTTACTAATATGTTTTTCCCGCTGCCACACCAGCCCCAATTAACACATACAGAGACTCTGTATTTGATATAATTCTGTTGGCCTGTTACTTGTTTCTTATTGGCTAGCTCTGTCTTAAGTATTAACCCATTTCTATTAAACTAAGTATTTCCATATGGTCTCATTTTACTGGAGAGAGAACCCGGACCTTTGTTGTCCCCCGTCTCTCCATGTTGACTCCTCCTTACTACTCCCTCGAATCCTCCTTGTCTCCTAGTCCTGCCTATCTTGCTTTCCTATTGGCCAACAGTGCTTTATTCATTAACCAGTATGAGAAACTTATTTACAGAACAACATCTCTCATCAGTAACCTAGTCACAAAAAGAAGAACATAGTATGTACTCACTCATATATAGATTTAAGCACAGAGAAAAGGATCACCAGCCTAAAATTCACACCTCCAGAGAAACTAAGATACAAGGAGAAATCTAAGAGATTTATACAAGGTCCCTCACAGAATGGGAAAGGAACAAGATCTCCTGAGCATATTGGGGAGGGGGGCAGTGAGTGGAGAAGGAGCTAGGAGAAAGAGAAAGGGAAGAAAGGAAAGCATATGGGACTAGGGAAGATTGAGTCAGGGGGAGGAATAGACAAGAGAGAATTTTTGATCTGATGAGAAAGATGAAATTTCAACCTTAGCTGTGAAATTGACATTTTATACATATTGCAACAAAATGGAGCAATGTTTGGAGACTTTTACTCATGCTACATCATGCTTCAAGGTATGTATTCA
Source organism: Phodopus roborovskii (assembly GCF_943737965.1). Classification (NCBI taxonomy): domain Eukaryota; kingdom Metazoa; phylum Chordata; class Mammalia; order Rodentia; family Cricetidae; genus Phodopus; species Phodopus roborovskii. The sequence goes on along the minus strand of NW_026126417.1, from coordinate 3,937,988 downwards.
TTTATTTGTAATTAGAAATAATATTTTACAAAATAGAATTATTATTTTGTGATTAATCACTATGCTTTAATTTCTTCAGTTTGTAACAATGAAAATACATCCTACATGTGACATATTTACATTATGATTCATAACAGCAGCAAAATTACAGTAATGAGATAGCAACTAAAAGTAAACTTATGGTTGGGTGCCATCACACATGAGGAACTCTATGACAGGGACACAGCATTAGGAAAATGGAGAACCACTGAGATACAGAGTAAGACTTCAACTCAAAGATAATAAATTATCTTCCCTTTAATTTATACAGTTTAATCAGTTCTAGGCAAATTTGTTTCTTATATATTATGTGAGATGCAGGAGGAGAAGGATAGGAAGAGAAGCTATGACTTTTGTTCGTTATGTTAAGGAGCTTTTTATAAATACACTGAGATAGATTTTGAAAGAATGGTAGAATTTTGACCACATGAAAACATTAGGAGGAGGAAACTGCTATATAGTCTCTCATCTTCAGTAATATATTCGTTCCTACTTTGTTATTCTGTTCCTTTTCAGTTTCCTGTGGTGGATTAATTTCGAGATCTATTTGTGAACTTGGCATTTAGTTTTCAGAATTGTTTAAGCTAATTCATATCATTTATCTCTGGATTTATCTCTCACACCATTGAACCTTCTTATTTTCTTGAAAAACATTAAAGGCTTTTGTCTATATTGTTGGAAGAACCTCAGGTAACTTGCTACACAGTGTGCTCTACTGTGTTCCAATCTGCAATCTTTTAAACTCTTGTATATGCTTCTCCACCACACTTAAGTAGTGACATTGAAACTTTGCCTCATTCCATGGCACTACAGACTAAAAATTCTCCAGGAAAGGAGCATTGCCGTATATAACTCTACATCCACAAGTTTCTGTTCAAATTTAAGCATTCAATGAATACTTGTTCAACAAAACTTTGTAGAATTGATGAAAATTTATCCTAAGCTAATTTATAAAGAAATAATTAAAACAGTTTAAAGTAGGGCTATAAAAATAAAATAAAAATACACTGTGATACAATTGTCCAAACATGAATTTCAGTTTCAAAAATATCATATTCATATTAATTCATAACACTGATTTTAAGTGTGCCAATGCTTCACAAGAGATTTTGATCATAGAAACAAAGCAGAGTGAGACCATGAGACTTCTTCCATAGACTCCTTTAAAGCAATTGCTCTCTGTGTCCCACAAACTTGCCCTTCAAAAGCTTCTGCAAAACACTAGTATGTGTATAATATATTACAGTAAATGAATTCCTCATTTTAATACTGGCAGGTGATAACTCTGAAATCCTCCATAAATCATCACAATATGGCTTATTAGCAACAATGATCATGCAATGACCATTTAAGATTTTTCAGTATATTCTAAATATACACAGTATGTTATGAATCAATTCTCTTTTTATTTTATAAAACTAGTTTTTTCATACAATTTATCAGATTATGATCATCCCTCCCCCAACTACTCTCAGAACATCCCTACTTACCCATGCACCAAAATCAGCAATGTTCCCTCCCTGATCACAATAAAAACAGGAATATAATTAATAATAATAATAGTAATAATATAGTAAAAATGAGAAAGAAAAGCAGCCAAAGAAAAGGCTCATAAAGTACATATAGTCTCAGACACATACACATTCATGCACACAAGAATCCCATAAAAAAAACACACAAAGCAGAAACCATACTATAAATACAAATGGAGGAAGCAAAATAGACCGGGCAAAGCAGTATGAGAAAAAGAACCTCCAAAGTGCTAAAGAGTTTATGTTGACCACCTGCTACTGGGCATGAGATCTGACCTTAAAATAATTTCAAGACCCAGTTCAGAATCAATTAAAGAAAACTAATTTTTTTCATTTGTGAATGGTTATCAATTGGAAATGGCATCTGGGTTAGGGATGAGTGCTTATGTCCATTTCCTCTCGGAATGTTAGGACCCCACCTTTCACAGACTACAGGTCTGCAGGCCCTGTGCACGCTCTCACAGTCTTTGTGATTTCATATATGTGTCTCTTCTGCTATATTTAGAAGGCTTTGTATTCCTTGATAAACTATTCTCATTTTAAAATGACATCACAACAAAGGCCAACACCTTTTTATTGTGGTCCTTAGTTCAGGGTCTCTGCTTAAACTTTTTCAGACAGAATAATGTATAACATAGTCTTCTAGGTCTTTCTTCGGCCCTGCATTTATATTATTTGTATTTGCTTTTATAAATGTGTATTGACTCATCTCTTTTCATTGTTTCACAGGTGTTGTGAGAATTACTCTAGGTCCAGACAGGAAGCCAAATACTGCTTTAATGAGTAAATCAACCCAATCAACTGAAAGAATTCCATGGTAGTTTGAGAAGTGTTACAAGTAGGTTTTCCTGCCAGCCTGAACCCACTGCCGTGCCAGCCCCAAATAACTCACAGAGACTGTATTTGATATTATGCTGTTGGCCTGTTACTTGTTTCTTATCTGCTAGCTCTATCTTAAGTATTAACCCATTTCTATTAATCTAAGTATTTCCACGTGGTCTCATCTTACCTGAGAGTGAGGCTGGCCTCTGCTCTCTCCAATCTCTCCATGTTGACTCCTCCTTACTACTTCCTCTAATCCTCCTTGTCTCTTAGTCCCGCCTATCTTGCTTTGCTATTGGCCAACATTGCTTTATTCATTAACCAGTATGAGAAACATATTTACAGAATGCATCTCCCATCAGAGAAGATTTATGAGAATACAAAAAGACTGTAAAAGACTTCAGGACCAGCAAGGGCATTCCTACAGCCACAGAGCTCTAGGGATTTCCATAATTGTAATTCAAATCTATAGTCCTGGAACAGAGGGAGACAATAGGAGGTGTAAATAGGAGAGTACCACGGCTATTTCTGCATTTTATCATGAGATATATGCTCTGTTGAAGAACACATCTTCCTGAAGTGTGGTGTTACAGTTACCATTGTAACTGCCCTATAGCCAACTATGTCACTAAATCTAAAAATGCAGTTACTTGTCATGGGGCACATATGTAGACTAGTGAATTTGTGTTATGTTTCATTTGGTATAAAATATGTTCCCTGGTAAAACAGTACCTTGTGTAAGACAAAGAAGGAATGGATGAATCATTCTATGAACCCAGAAATGATTAAGGTAGCAGATATGTAAGGTCTATCTCACTCACAGTTTGATAAGTGAAGTAAAAAAAGGGACAAATGATATACAATAAAGAATGACTTACACAAACTAGATTTATCTAATGTTTAATCTTCAGTGCTTCCCAAGAATGTTGTAAGCTCAATCTAGGCACAGACTTAGAGATGCTAAAATCCCACAAGGAAACATGAGCATGAGGTGGAGACCAAGGGTAGTTAATACTGTCACCCTCAATGCCTCCAGTGTCAATGGTGTAGTAGATGGCTAACCTGGTGACTATAACCATAATGACACACTTGAAGTAGCTTGAAACATGGAGGAATTGAAAGGATATATAGAAAAGGAAGCACAACTACAAGACTACATTTGTTCCACAGTTTTGTGATGAGTTAGCATACTATAAAGTGTCTGTGAGGTGCCTAGGTACCCATGCTGTACCAACTGATTAGAAAAACGTATTATAACTTTATTTGTATCTCTAAAATGTAACACAAATTTTTTGCTGAACTGACTTAAGAAAAATACTATGTGAAATAGAAAGGAAATAAGTACTTGAATAAACTTAAACACATGTTATAACTGGACACCATACATTCATGACAATTGAGTGTATATGCTTGAACATTCTAAACAGAGAGAAAATTATATGAATGGATAGAAAATGAAAAAATTTAATCAGATCAATGTCAGTTTATAAATTCTCCATGGAGTGCTGTCAGAAAATGGGGTCAGGAAGATATTTACATATCCTTTCTAAGCTTTTAAGTATTCCTTCTGTACAACTAAAAGCTACTTCACATAAAAATTCTTCTTTGGGAATTGAGCTTTGCATTATTAGAATCTTTGTTTTATAAATATATAATTGCTTCTCTGTTGCTAGAACATACTGCAAATCACTCCTATCAGAAGAAAAATCACACAAATAGCAGTATAGATAAGCAAATCTGATCCAGAAACATAATTTTCACTGAATTTGATCAACAATGAACTGTGTTAGGTATGAATGTTCACCATGCAATCATTTAGGATATCTTCCCATATTTCAGTAGCTGTCTGCATACTTTCTTCATTGCAGTCTTCATATCTTGATTCCTCAGGGTATAGATCACAGGGTTCAGAAACGGAGTGCCAACTGCATCAAATATGGCCAGATACTTGTCCAGGTGGGTGGAGGGGGAAGGCCATGTATAAACAAATATCAAGGGACCAAAGAACAGGACCACAACAGAGATGTGAGCAGAAAGAGTAGACAGTGCCTTGGAGGAACCACTTGAGGAATGTTTCTGAACAGTGACTATGATGACAATATAAGATATGGCCAGTATGAAGAAGGAGCCTACAGAGATGAATCCACTGTTGGCAGATACCATTAATTCTAATTGGTTGGTATCTATGCAAGCAAGTCTGATGAAACGAGGAAGGTCACAGTAAAAGCTATCCAAAATATTTGGTCCACAGAAAGGCAAGTTCACTATATAAACAAATTGAACCAGGGAATGAATAAGGCCAACCACCCATGCAGACACTAAGATGAAAATGCACATTTTGGCATTCATAATGGTCAAATAATGAAGAGGTTTACATATGGCTACATATCTATCATAAGCCATGCCTATAAGCAGCACCACCTCCACACCACCAATGACATGAATGAAGAAGATTTGAGTGATGCAACCTCTAAAGGAGATGACTTTGTGCTTTCTGAACAGATCATAAATCATCTTGGGACAAGTGACACATGAAACACCTAAGTCGATAAAAGAGAGATTTGCCAACAGAAAGTACATGGGAGAATGTAAGTGAGGGTAAGAAGCCACTGTGAAAATGATGAGGGAGTTTCCTACCATGCTTGCCATATAAAACACTGAAGCAAACACAAACAGAAGTACTTGCATCTTCCAGGAGTTGGTGAGTCCCACAAACACAAATTCTGACACCACAGAGTGATTTTTTCCTTCCATTGGTGTCCTTTGTAGTGCTACCTGAAGAATAGCAGCAGAAGAAACTGAAAATTATGAAAATTATATTAATAGTACAATAGGTTAGTGCAAAACTAGAGAACCTAGTTTTGATTTAACATATAAAGCCAACGCAGAGGTAAACATGTGCATAATTAAATGCTTGCAGAGCTATTTATCAGAGCACTGCAAATTACAAACATTCTGAAATACTATCTCATGCTTGTTAAAAGAATTTTTATCAAAGGTTCAGAAATAACAAGTTTTAGTTAATTGTTAAGAAAGGAACCTTGTACTGAGTTTTTGGGAACATAAATACGTGCATTAAGAAATCATATAGCCATTTCCATAATAATTTTAAGACAAGGCCTTATTATATAAACAGTGCAGAGAACATGTCTTCCAGTGTGTAGGATTTTCATCAAAGAAAGAAGGGGAAGAAGGAAGGAAGGAAGGAAGGAAGGAAGGAAGGAAGGAAGGAAGGAAGGAAGGCAAGAGAACGAGGAGAGGAACAAACAGAAAAATTAAGATGAAGACAGAGAAAAATACTAGAAGAAACAGGAGAAATTAAATGTGAGAGAGGGGTAGACAGAAAAGATAGAGATAAAGAAAGACAACTAAGAGAGAATTATTAGCCATTATCATTTTGAGAATGAATCATTTAGAGGAAATGATTTTTTATTGGTCCATGATTATTGAAACATTATTTATAATAACAGATATAGAGACTTCCCAAGTGTTCCTTTACAGATGAGTGGACAATAAACATAAATGTAGACATACACACAGACACACAAATATACACATATATACATAGCACAAAAATGGTGTACTGTTTCACAGCCTTTAAAAAGAAGGGAAATTTGTGTCTATAATAATGTTAATGAACCTGGAGGTCATTGTGCTGAGTGAAACTAGAGACACAAAAAGAAAAATGACAGCTCAATGTCTGATTTTATCTTCTTTTAACTATCTGTTATAAAATAAGATGCATAGATGAAAATCACTTCTTGGGGAGCTCAGCTTATGAGCAAAAATTTTGAATCTCTGAAAAAGTCATGCTGTAGTAGAAACCATTTGTTCAAAGAAAAATTTATCTCATGCTGTATGTCTACTTCTCTTCAGAGAATAAACAGCCCAACAGAAACAAAATAGGCTCTTGGTTTAAAAAAAAAAAAAACAAAGCAAAATTGATACCATGGCTCAGCCACTAGCAATTCAATCCAGAGATAAAGTTTATTAATCTATTATATATGTTACAATATAAACATAACATGTTACAATATAAACATAACATGTATTCAATGTATAGGTATTCTAAATGAGATAATGCTGTTACTAATATTTTTTTATTTTTTTAGAATACTTTGAATATGTGAGATAAATGAATAAATTAAAAGAGATGGAATCATAAAACACAAGTGATGAGATTACATTTCTGAAAGACATTTCAAATTATATAAACTATCCTCTTCTGATAAAATATCTTCAAAATATGTTAACTATCTCCTTTTCAACAATATATTACGGAATTCAGGTTACTTAGTAATCAAAGTATACTTTCAATGTAATTTAAATGTATTTTTCTCTCAAAGAACACTGTGTGCCTCCTTAGCACTTATAAGTAATTAATTGCAATCCACTAACTGTTCTTTTGCAAATAAATATAACTCCCACAGATTTAAAGACTAAAATGGCATGTTCATAACCCATCCTAAAACTCAAAATTGCAACACTAAATATAAGTAATTACTGAAACATATATCTATATGTATTTTGATTATTTTAAACACACATGAAAATATGCATGGTTATAGGTTTAAAGACAAGAAAGGAGACTGTGCAGAGTTCTAAAGTGACAGAGAAAGTAGAAGGCAAAGCATTATAAAAGTAAAGAAAAATCAATGAGGTCAAAGGAAAAATTTAAACCCAACAATGAAATTTGGAAAGCATGTGTGGTTATAGAGAAAAGGAAAAGTTTGAGTGAAGACAATTTATTCAGTTGACATGCTTTTCTAACCATTTTCAAAAGCTGCATGGTTACAGCCAATCAAGGGATTCAAGCATAGCATCTTTCAGGTTCTCTTGTCAATGAATCTGTATCCACAGTGAATTTGTGTTTTAAACAGCCAATCTCTATCACCTTGGTAAACCCAGGAATGCTTTTGAGTATAGAATAGAATGATGTGTAGCTATACCAAAACATCATGGAATTTAGAAACAGATAAAGTTTGAGACATGACTGGCTTAGATTCACTAGACAGAGCAGTATCCAAAAACAAGTCCAAAGAAAGACTCACATAGACATCTGTAAAAGGAGAGTGAAGGATATGATGCTTATTTACCTATGAGCCACAAACACTACAGAGGAAACACACAAAACATGTCATTTTAAACCTTTTCTTAGAGTTGTTTGGGTTTTAAAATTATCTTCACTCATTATATAATACACATTCATTTATACGTATTGAAATACCCATGACACAAAAGGTCAGAATTAATTTTTTGACTTATTTTGTAAATAGTTTCATTGCTAGTACTTTTATACAGACCTAAATCTCTCAGATACAGAATTCTCCCAAAGAGATTTTCAGACACCTACATTTTTAGGAATTTCCTAATTCTAAAAGGAAATATTTATTAATGAAGTTCCTGATACAGAATAGTAAGTTCAACATCTGTAGTCATCTGCTGGGTTTGAGCACAGCACCCATCAAAACTATCACCTGTGAATATTTTCTCCTGTCTTCATAATTATTGTAAGTTTATTAATCCCTCAAGACAAACTCGGGAATTTTACTTCTGAACTTGTCATGAAACCTGCTTTACACCCAAAAAAAATCACAAACCCTTCTAATTTAGGAACAGCTGCTGCTTTTATTGATTATTAAGGAAAATACAAGAAACTATGTATCTTTTTCAAATAATTACTTATGATAATAAATGAAACAAAGCAACACCCTTAGCTTTATAATTTCAAGATTCAATCAACTCAATAAATTTTGCATTTTAATTAATCTCTCATTCTCACTTTCTCTCATCCAAGAAAAATTAAAATTTTCTATTTGTTAAAACTCTTTCACTGTCTTACAGCTCAGAAATAAAATCAATATAATCGTTTGTTATAAACCATGGAAGATGGAGTTAGAGGGATGGCTTAGGGGTTGAGAGCACTCACTGATCTTGCAGAGGAAATGGGTTAAGTCCATCAGTACCACATGACAGCTCACATCTGTCTGTAATTCCAGTTCCAGAGCACCAATGCATCCTGGCTTCCTCGAGTACTGCTTGCAAGAAGTACACATATATACATGGAAGTAAAACAATCATATGCATAAAATGAAAATAAATAAATCTTTCTTTAAAAACAGGAAAAATGTGAAAAATAAATCTAATTTCTGATCTGTAAGAATTATTCTGTTTTCAAGTTCTCAACATCACATTGCAAAGTGAGTATGTACTAGAAAATTGCAACTAGAGTAAATTCAAAGTACTATAAAGATTTTTGATATTTTCCAGTATCTTTTACATTTTCTCACATATAATGTTATTCTAGCTCACAGTCAAATCCAAATAAAGTTCTTCTGTACATCAGAGGATTTTTTTTCCATAGTTATTTTTCTGTGTTGTTCAATTCCTTTTCCACATTGCTATCTATGATGCTTTATACAAACACAAGCACTTCAGGTATGAATCATGCTCATAGCAATTTCAAAACAAGAATCATATCTACAAACAAAGATACATTTCTTATTGTTTCAATGTCTCTGTGCATTTTTACCTGTATAAAACAAACAACATCTTCATAGAGATTGGCTTCCCTGATTTCTCTAACCTAAAATACTAAATAATAAAATATATAAAGCTAATTATTCAAATCTCAAGAGACCATTGAGCAAATTTTCTGAAAACACTAGATAGTTTTAAATATGCTCATAGTTTAGACTCACTCCCTGGAGGACCATTTTATTTGTCCAGTACACTAAAGGATTTCATTTCTCATGAAACAACATTAAAAACAAAAGGAAAAACAAAAATGAAAATTTTTATATCATTGTATTTGCTGCAAATATAGATAATCAGCCATTGTAACTAATCCCTAAAAGTGGATAATTAGCTTAAAAACCTGACTATACACAATTATTTATTCACTTTAGTATATTTTAACATGAAATATTTATGACACTTTCATTTTATATATTATATAGTTGTGAACTTGTACATAAATTTAGATATATAGAAGCCTACAGAGAATATAAAACTTAAAAGTGAATGAAATAATTAAACTATTGATCAAGAAAACAGGGAGCTAAGAGTAAGGACAAAGCAAGATTATCTATTCTCTCCACTCCAATTCAATGTAATTCTTGAAGTCTCAACTATTTCAATAATACAAAGAGAAAAGAATGAGTTAGGGAATAAAGAAGGTAGGAAGGCCAAAAAGGAAGGACAGAGGGAAGAAAGGAAGGTAAAAAAGGAAGCAAATACAAATTTTAAAAAAAAAAGTAATCAATGTATCAATTGCAAATGATATGATTCCCCACATAAGAGACCTTAAAGATTCCACCAAGAAAACACTTAAGAGTTAATACTTTTTGCAAAGTATCAGCATACAAAATTAACATGCAAATAATCAGAAGCCAAGGACAAACACACTGAAAAAGAAATCCAGGAAAAAATCCTATTTGGTAGAAAGAAAGCACTGGGTAGGATTTACCGAGAAAATTAAGAACTTTTACTATGAATATTTTAGAACACTGAAGAAAGAAATTAAGGACTATATCAGGAAATAGAAAGAGCTCTTGTGCTCATGCATCAGAAGGATCAACGTGAAAATTGATATCCTACAAACACATATCTACAGGTTTTATAAAATCCTCAATAAATATTAAAACCATTCTTCACAGACATAAAAAAAATCTCAAACTTTATATAGAGACACAAAAGACCAAGGATAGACAAAGTAATTCTGAACAAAAAAGAATACTAAAAGAAGGAATCACCATACTGAGTTCAAATTATACTGTAGAATTACAGTAATAAAAACAGTCATGGTACTGGCCCAAAACAGACACATCAATCAATGGCATAGAATAGAACATAACTCTACATAATCACAGATACTTTGACAAAGACACCAAAAATATACATTGGGAAAAAAGACATCATCTTCACCAAATGATGTTGGAAAACCTGAATCTCAATATATAGAAAATAAAACTGAAGACTTACTTCTCACCCAGAAAAAAAAAATTGAACTCCAGGTGGGAAAGGGACCTCAGCCTAAGACCTGATGCCCTATAATTGCTAGTGGAAAATGCAGGAAGTACATATAAACTTACAGGCACAGGGAAGAATTTTCTCAATAGGACACCAGAAGCACAGGCACAAGGATTAACAATTGACAAATATTTCATCAAACTAAAAAGCTTATGTGCAGCAGCAAAGGACAGTCAAGTGAAAAGGCAGCCCCTTAGGTGAAAAAAGTATCTTCCAGCTATACTTCTGACAGCACATTAATATCTAAAATACACAAAGAGCTCAGAAACACCTCAATTGAAATAACAACTGTGGGAACTGGAGTGATGTCCCAATGGATAAGAATACTTTGGGCTGGAATCCAGTTGTGGAGAGGGAGGAGTGATAAGCAAAGGGGTCAAGACCAGGTTACAGAAATCCACAGAGACAGCTGACCTGAACAAGGGGGAGCTAATGGACCCCCCAGGCTGATAGCTGGGAATCCAGCATTGGACCGATTAAGAACCCCTGACAATGGGTCTCAAATAGAAGGCCCGAGCAGTCTACGGGACCTCTGAATGAAATCAGGTGCACAAAAGGACTTTGGGAGCACATTCCCTATGGAGGGATATTCCCTTAACCTAGAGACAGGAGGGAGGGCCTACTCCAAATGACTTGACAGATTTTGATGATTCCCTCCTAGAAGGCATCACCCTCCCTCTGGAGTGGGTGAGTAATGGGATGGAAAGGGGGTCGGAAGGCATTGGGAGGATGGAAGGGTTGACATGTAAAATAAGAAAAAATAATAATAAATAGTTGGAAGGAAGGAAGGAAGGAAGAAAAGAAGGAAGGAAGAAATATTTTGGGCTCTTGCAAAGGACCTGGATTCAGTTCTCAACACTACGTGGCAGCTAACAACTGCCTGTAACTTCAGTTCCGTAGGAACTAACACCATCTTCTGGCTTCTGTGGGCACTAAGCATACACATACATAGTTCACATAGATACATGCAGACAAGACTCAAACACATAAAATAACTTTTTAAACTATACATGAAAGCACTCCAGCAGATAGGGTTGCTGCAGATCTTCACCTCTGCTTCTGCTTCTGCTTCTGCTCCTGCAGATCCAATCTACCAGTCTCATCCCAGCTCCTTAAAAAAACACCTGATTTTGGTCTCCTTTCCTCGCTGACCTCGTCAACAACATTATAACAAAGGTCGTCTCCTCCAAACTTCCTTCTCCCTTCATGCCAGTATCTCAGTATCTAATACCAGCAGGCATTCCATGGAAACACATTAGCTGAACAGCCTAGTGAAATGGGAAAGCTAACTAAACACAATCGCTGCCATTTTGGGAACAGGCAACAGCTCCTTGTCCTATGTACTGTGTTATTTTGACTTCAGATTCCATTTTACCTGTAGGGTGAAATGGAGTTCAGATTCCCTAGGGGAGCTGAGAACCTTCCAATAGTTGACCGTCCTCTTCTTAGTCCTCTTCTAAATAGTCATCATGAGTCTTTACTTCTCTAGAAACATCATGGCTGCTGCTAACAGACAGGACAAATGAATCTGATTGGTTGGACTGAAAGGCTCGCATTGTCAATTGACAAAGATGGAACATTCAAGGAAGTCCCTAATCTCTAAATCCTGACTGGTGAGAATTGTAACTTGGCAAAAAATATTTATGAATTTTATGCTTAAATACTTTTTTTCAACTGGAATTCAGGGTTGTAGTTCAGCTCCCAAGTCTGCTCTGAAACCCAAATCCATCAGCCCTCTCCCCTTCTCTCCTTCTTTTGTACTGCCTTGAATTAACTGTTGCCTTAACCTCATGTGCCATTGGTCATTCATATCTCTCAATATTTATTCTCCAATAAAAAGACAGGCTAACAGAATGGATATGAAAAATGTGATCCATCCTTCTGCATACAAGAAACATATCTCAATATCAAAGATAGATTTTTACCTCAGAGTAAAGGGTTAGAAAAATATTTTCCAAGCAAATGGATGTAAGTAGCAAGCTGATGTAGCTATTCTAATATATACAAACTAGACTTCCAACCAAAATTAAATCAAAAGAGATGGAGAAGGACATTTTATACTCATCGAAGGAAAAGAACACCAAGAGGACATTGCAATTCTTAACTTCTTTGCCACAAACAAAAGGGCACCAATATTTGAAAAAGAAACATCCTGTGTACTGTTCTAGACCTTTATTGTGCTTTACATTTGTACTTTTTCAGATGGTACAAGAAATTGGTTCAGATCTGGGAAGAAAACATGTCACCCTCAGCTTAAGAGATTATGCACAAGTGTTGTGGTAGGGAATAATAACTAATAAGAAAATGAAAGGCTATCAAAACTAATGAACTCTGAAACAAAAAGGCTGTTGTCATTGCCCTTTGGTTAGCCTCCATAGCTACATTGTATGAGGCTATAGTTGAAGACATCACATACTTTGGCTGCAGATTATTGAGTAATCAGTCTTGAACTAATCACAAAATTCTCCTGATAGCTAAATTTTACAATGCAAAACAGTGCTATGTAGGCTCATGGAGGAAAACAACAATAGTCTTTTTTTTTTTTTTTTTTTTTTTTGTCTGGATCACATGTCCCTCTCCCACCTTCCGTCCCTCCTCTTACCCTCTCTCTCCCCTCATATGCACGCTGACAATCCTCCCCTTCCATCCACCCACACGCATTCTACATGTAGGGTTTTGCCATCCAGGTGGAGTCATGTAAATCTGTCAAGGCATTTGAAGTAGGGACTAGGACTTCTCTCCTATCTCTAGGTTAAGGGAGTGTGTCCTCAAGCACGAGGAATACATCCTGATTCCACTGTCTGAGGTCCCTTAGACTGATCAGTCCTTCCAGCTGAGACCCATATTCAGGGGGTCTGAGTCAGTCCCATTCTGGATTCCCAGCTATCAGTCTGGGGGAGTTCCCGTAAGCTCCTGCTTGTTTAGGTCAGCTGCCTCTATGTGTTTCTGCAACCTGGTCTTGTCCTCTCCCTCTGCATCTGGATTCTAGTTCAACTAAGTTTTCAGATATGGATGTTTGCTTCTGTTTCCAAACAGGTACTAAATGAGGGCTCCATGATGGTGGATAAGTTAGTTGTTGATCTCACTTATCCAGGAAGGGCATTTATGGTAGCCATTCCACGGTTGTTCAAATTGTTAGTTGGAGTCAGTCTTGTAGGGCTCTAGACCTTTCTTTAGATTCAGTTTTCTCTTCAAACCAATAATGGCTCCCTACTTTATTATATATATATATATATATATATATATATATATATATATATATATATTCTATTCCCATCCTGACTCAATCTTCCTAGTCTCAGGTGCTTTCCTCTCCTTCCTTTCTCTTTCTCCTAGTTCTCTCTCCATTCACTGCCATCTCAATTTCCATATGCTCTGGGGACTTGTCCCTTCCCCCTTTTGTGAAGGACCTTCTATGAATCTCTTAGAATACACCTTGTATCCTAGTTCCTCTGGTGGTGTGAATTATAGGCTGGTGATCCTTTGCTCTAGGTCTAAAACCCGTGTATGAATGAGTACATACCATGTTCCTCTTTTTGTGACTGGGTTACCTCATTCTGGATGGTTTCAAGTTCCATCCATTTTCCTGCAAAATTCAAGATTCCATTATTTTTTTTTCTGCATAATAGTATACCATTGTATAGATGTGCCACATCTTCTTTATCAGTTCTTCATTTGAAGGGCATCTAGATTGCTTCCAGGTTCTTGCTATTACAAATAATGCTGCTATGGACATAATTGAGCACATGTCTTTGTTGCATGCATCTGCATCTTTTGGGTATATGCCTAAAAGAAGGATTGCTGGGTCCTGTGGTAAACTTATTCCCATTTTCCTGAGGAACTGCCATACTGATCTCCAAAATACCTGTACGAGTTTGCACTCCCACCAGCAGTGGAGGAGTGTTCCCCTTTCTCCACATCCTCTCCAACATGAGTTGTCATTAGTGTTTCTAATTTTAGGCATTCTGGCAGGAGTAAGATGGTATCTCAGAGTTGTTTTGATTTGCATTTCCCTGATAGCTCAGGATGTTGAGCATTTTCTTGAGTGTCTTTCAGCCATTTTGGATTCCTCTATTGAGAATTCTCTATTCAGTTCTGTACTCCACTTATTAATAGGGTTATTTGGTGTTTTGGTGACTAGTTTCTTGAGGTCTTTGTGTATTTTGGAGATCAGCCCTCTGTCAGATGTGGGGTTGGTGGAGATCTTTTCCCAGTCTGTGGGCTGCCATTTGGTCTTATTGACTGTGTCCTTTGCCTTACAGAAGCTTCTCAGTTTGAGGAGGTCCCATTTATTAATTGCTGATCTCAGTGTCTGTGCTACTGGTGTTTTGTTCCCCTCTACCAATTCATTCAAGGATACCTCCCACTTTCTCTTCTAAGAGGTTCATTGTGGCTGGATTTATGTTGAGCTCTTTGATCCATTTGGACTTGATTGTGTATGGCAATAGACATGGGTCTATCTGCAGTCTTCTACCCAGATTTCTAGCTTCTTTATGTCTAAGAATATACATCAAAACTATTCCTTGGGAATTGAAGCTTGTGATTATTATAATCTTTTCTTTGTAAACATCTGTAATTCCTTCTGTTTTCAGAAGAGATTGGATCAACTTTCTAACTAGAAGAAAAATAGATGAAATATTGTTATATGTAAGCAGAGTTGAGAAAGTCAGATTTTCACTAAGATTGCTCAAAAATGCACTTCTATGTTCACAATGCAAGTACTTAGGAGATCTTTCTATAACTGAGTAGCTGTCTGAATACTCTCTTCATTGCCATCTTCATTTCTTGATTCCTGAATGTATATATCACAGGATTCAGAAATGGAGTGATAACTGCATCAAATATGGCCAGAAATTTGTCTAGGTGTGTGGAGGGGAATGGCCAAGTATAGACAAATATCAAAGGACCAAAGAATAAGACCACCACAGAGATATGAGCTGAAAGTGTAGACAGAGCCTTAGAGGAACCACTTGAAGAGTGTTTTTGTACATTGATTATGATGACAATATAGGAAATGATCAGTATGAAGAAGGAGCCCACAGAAATGAACCCACTGTTGGCTGTGACCATGAACTCTAGTTTATGGGTGTCTATGCAGGCAAGTTTGATGAACCGGGGAAGGTCACAGTAGAAGCTGTCCAGCACATTTGGTCCACAGAAAGGTAAACTGACTACAAAAGCCAGTTGAACAAGAGAGTGCGTAAGACCAACTAACCAGGCAGTCACTACAAAGGAGAGACACATTTTGGGGCCCATAATAGTCAGGTAATGGAGAGGTTTACATATGGCGACATATCTATCAAAGGCCATGGCTATGAGTAAAACCATTTCCACACCACCAATGACATGGATGGAGAAGATCTGAATGACACAACCCTTAAAGGAGATGACTTTGCGCTTTCTGAACAGGTCATAAATCATCTTGGGAGAAGTGACACAAGAAACACCTAAGTCAATGAAGGAGAGATTAGCCAACAGAAAGTACATTGGAGAGTGTAACTGAGGATCTGAAGCCACAGTAAAAATGATGAGGGAGTTCCCCATCATGCTTGCTACATAAAATATAGAGGATAATACAAAGACAAGAAGTTGAATGTCCCAGGAGTTGGTGAGTCCAAGAAATACAAACTCCGACACCACAGAGTGATTTGCTCCTTCCATAAACATGTAAGTCAGTGCTACCTGGAGGAGGAAAGAGGAAAAACTGTAAATTACATTAATAGACTGTATTAAGAAAATCAATCAAGCTAAAGGCGGACATACATGAAAAAATGAACATCACTTAATACTAAGGGATGAACTTTAAAATAAAGTGAAATGTCACTTCAAACTTGTTAAAAGAATTTTTATCAAAAAAAAATTTAAAGTTCAGAGTAGGTATGAAAATAGATCTATCTTTAATTGGTTGATAAACACATGAAATAGTACATTACAAAAGAAAAGAATGATATGTCTCAAAATTTCAAAGTATGGTTTTCTGTTGCTCCAAAATAAAGCACTCACTAAGGCATGGACCATGGTTTTGGAAAAAAAGAAGAAAAAACTGAAGAGGGAAGGAGAGAGAGATTAAATTAGAACTACCATATGATTATTCACAACCCATATAGCCTGAGGAAATTCCACCATCATATGCAAGTAATTTCTTCTCATTTTCCACTCAGCATCACTTACAATAATCAATATAGGAAAAATGTAAATGCTTATTGACAGTTGAGTGGATAGTATACAAACACACACTGACATACAGGCACTACAGAATATTCTTCAGCTTTTTTAAAGAAAGGAATCCTGTTATGTAATAATCTGCATGATCCTAGGGGTCGTTGTTATACATGAAATTAAAGAGATGCAGAAAGATTAATACAGCCAATCTCACCAACACATAGAATCCAAAGAAGGAACTCTTATGAACATAAGATCAATGGATACAGGGGTATACCATGAAGAAATAAAGATAATTGGAAAGTGGGAAGAGAAGATATTGGCCAAAAGATACAGATATTCTGTTAGGGTGATATATTTCTGTAGATCCATCATGCATCATCGTGACTCTGGTTGACAGTAAAGCTGTGCTGCAGGCTTGAAAACGCCAGGATGATATTGTCAGTGTTCTCACAGGAAATAACTGTGGTATGTGACTAAGTCATTTGAGTTAATTGTTTCATAATGCAAACATACATCAAAACATCACACTGGATTCTCTAATTAGAAAAGAAGATTTATTCATTAGTTATACCTTAATAAAACTGGATAAGGAAAACCTAGGGATTGTGAAAAGGTGACCACATGGGAAGCTGTTGGCACTTTGTGTAGTGTTATCATATACTCTCTCTGAATTTCATGTTCCTCTTTTTTCCCTCAGAGCAGTACAGACTGGTCAACATGGAAACAATTGATTTTGGTTTCAAGAGTAATATACAACATAGTCCACATATATAAAAGCAACACTCTTTTGAATTCCAACAGTACAATCTTACTGACTAATAAGAACTTCTCTATACCTACTTCTGGAAAACACTTAACATCAAAGTTTATTAAAGGTTTTATCAAACTGTGCAATTTTGCTTTATAAGAGCACTTACATTCTTTAATTTTTTGATAATATAATACAAATACTTCATTTCTCCTTCCCTTTTCTCCCTTCAAGGCCCCCTATTTACCCCTCGTTGCTCTCTCAAATTTATGGCTCTTTTTATTTTTTACTGTCCCTCAAATGTCTACACCTGTCATGATATTAACTCACCAAATACAGGTAGGTAAGCATATTAAATAGAGCAAAACATATGTCTGTTTCTATTCTTTTAAGCAACTAAGAAATGGTCCAGAGAGAGGTGTAAGCCTCTCTGTAACTGTCAGTTACCAGCGTTTGTCATGTCAGACCAGAAACTGTAAATGCTTACAAACTTTTCTATTACAACAAAACTAAAATGCCTCATTTTTTTTTTATTTTAAACAGAAAATATTGGTCTCTGGACAGTAGGATGGGTGTGAATCTTTACCCTGGAGTGTATAGCATGTGATTTGAAAACTTCTCTAAAAGGAACAATGTAGTAGGCAACTCTCTGTTCAAGCCCTGGTGACAGGATTCAATAAATTTTATTATAGCTGTACTTTTATTTCTTAAAGAAGGAGAATGTAAGCTCTTTTTTCCCCCTCCCCCGCCTGAACTCCCTGGGTTGGCCCCTGATCGAGCTGCTCCTGTCTCCGGTCCACATGGAGAGCACCCTTCGAGCTCTGATACACCCACACCCATCCCCACCGCCAGCCTACCCCCCATACCCTGTGCCCTACCCCACCCATGGTCCTGCCGCTCTGGTTGAACACTGGCACAGAGGGTGGAGCCAACAGTCCACCCTACTTCGGAGACTTCTCAGAGCAACTCTGAACAAAGGAGACCTGACTATCCATGCAGGACCACTGGCTTGGTCTCTGACCCTACCTGCAGTCCTCTGGTGGAGTCCCGGGCCCCACCCAGAGATCCGCCTATCTCTGCAGGTCCACTCTGAGTTCCTGCGGCCAAGATCCTTGACCCCCAAATCCTGGCCTCTGCCAAAGAAAGAGGTCTCAGCTGGAGAGCGCCAGTTTCCACTGAGATCCCACTATCCTGCAAAACCTTCTCAAGTTCCAGCTCAGCCCTTGCCCTCTTCTGCCAGCTATTGACCAGAGCTATTGGCCAGAGCTATTGGCCAGAGGATACTGTGAGTACCTGCTGGCATCTTCTTCTGAATCCTCATCCTTGACCCCATCCCTGGATCCCTGTCTGCAGAGAAACCTCCTAGAGAGCTTGGACCACACAGAGCTACAGATATTGAATCGCAGACCCACATAAGCCCATCGGGAAGTACCATAGAGAGAGGGGGAGACCCAACCAACACCTACTGGAAGAAGCTATGGGAAGAAGGCAATACAAGAGAACACCTAACAACAGAAAAACAAGCATGACACCACCAGAATCTAGGGAATCTACACCAACTAGAATAGAACTCAACAACAAAGCAGAGGAAGCAGAAGGGTACGACTTAAAAATTACCATCATAAAAGTGATACAGGCCCTCAAAGAAGATGTGAGAAAATCCCTTAAAGAAATGGAGGAAAAAACAAACAAAAACGTGGAAGAAATGAACAAATTCCTTAAGGAAAGTACAGAAAGCAAGAAAAAACAATTAAGCAGGTGAAGGAAACAGTTCAAGACTTGAAAACTGAAATAGAGAAAATAAAGGCAACACAAACTGAAGGAATGCTGGAAATTGAAAACCTGGGCAAAAAATCAGCAACTACGGACACAAGCATAACCAACAAAACTCAAGAGATGGAAGAGAGATTCTCAGGCACAGAAGATAAACTAGAAGAAATAGATTCATCCAAACCTAAGAATTATAGGCATAGAGGAAGGTGAGGAAGCCCAGCTCAAAGGTGCCAAAAACATATTCAAAAAAATCATCGAGGAAAACTTTCCAAATCTGAAGAAAGACATGCCCATGAACATACAAGAAACATACCAAACCCCAAATAGGCTGGACCAAAGAAAAAAGACCCCTCGACATATAATAATCAAAACACCTAGCATACAGAATAAAGAAAGAATATTAAGAGCAGTGAAGGAAAAAGGACAGGTAACATATAAAGGCAGACCTATCAAAATTACACCTGACTTCTCCATGGAAACCCTCAAGGCCAGAAGGTCCTGGATAGATGATCTAAAAGTATTAACAGAACACGGATGCCAGCCTAGGCTACTATAACCAGCAAAACTCTCAATCACTATAGATGGAGAGAACAAGATATTTAATGACAAAACAGGATTTTCCCAATATGTATCTACAAATCCAGCCCTACAGAAAGTATTGGAAGGAAAACTCCAACCTAAGGAAGGTAACTACGCCCACAAAAATGTAGGCAACAGATAATCCAACTACACCAGAAACCAAGGGTGAAGCAAAACTAATATATTCACAATACCACTGCCAACAACAAACCTAAACCAAACAAGCATCAACAATCAATGGACCTTACTCACCCTCAACATTAATGGTCTTAACTCACCTCTAAAAAGACACAGGCTAACAGAATGGATACGAAGACAGAATCCATCCTTCTGCTGCATACAAGAAACACATCTAAGCTTCAAAGATAGACATTACCTCAGGGTAAAGGGCTGGGAAAAGATTTTCCAATCAAATGGAAATAAGAAGCAAGCAGGAGTAGCTATTCTAATATCTAACAAGTTAGACTTCAAACCAAAATTAGTCAAAAGAGATGAAGACGGTCATTTCATATTCATCACAGGAGAAATCCATCAACACAAAGTCTCAGTTCTGAACATCTATGCCCCTAATACAAAGTCACCCACATTTGTAAAAGAAACACTACTAAAACTCAAAACTCATATAAAACCTCACTCACTTATAGTGGGAGACTTCAACACACCACTCTCAACACTAGACAGGACCACAAATCAGAAACCCAAAAAAGACACAAAAGAATTAACAGAAGTTATGTCTCAACTGGGGTTAATAGACATCTATAGAACATTCCATCCAAACACAAAAAAATATACCTTCTTCTCTGCTCCACATGGAACCTTCTCTAAAATCGACCACGTACTAGGTGACATAACAACAGATACAAGAGAATAGGAATACTCCCCTGTATCTTATCGGACCACCATGATTTAAAATTGGAATTCAACAACAACACAAATAGCAGAAAACCTGCAAACTCATGGAAACTGAACAATGTGCAATTGCACCACTCCTGGGTCAAGGAAGAAATAAAGAAAGAAATTAAGGACTTTCTAATATTCAATGAGAATGAGGATACAACATACCCGAACTTATGGGACACCTTGAAAGCAGTGCTTCGAGGGAAATTCATTGCACTAAGTGCCCATATGAAGAAAACAGAGGATAGTCACATTAGAGAATTAACAGCACAACTGAAAACCTTAGAACAGAGAGAAGCTAATTCACCCCGCAGGAGTAGACGCCAGAAAATAATCAACTTGAAGGCTGAAATCAACAAAATAGAAACCAGGAAAACAATACAAAAAAAAAATCAATGCAACGAAGCGTTGGTTTTTTTAAGAAAATCAACAAGATAGACAAACCTTTATCCAAATTAACGAAAAAGCAGAGACAGAACATGCAAATTAACAAAATTAGAAACAAAACGGGGAACATAACAACAGACACAGAGGAAATCCAGACACTTTTCAGGTCATACTTTGAAAATCTGTATTCCACAAAAATTGAAAATTCAAAGGAAATGGACAAGTTTCTGGATAACTATCATTTACCAAAACTAAATCAAAAACAGACAAATAGACCTATAACCCGCAATGAAATAGAAGCAGTCATCAAAAGCCTTCCAACCAAAAAAAAGTCCAGGGCCAGATGGATTGAGCACAGAATTCTACCAGAAATTCAAGGAAGAACTAATACAACTACTCTTCAAAATGTTCCACAAGATAGAAACAGAAAGTTCATTGCCAAACTCTTTTTATGAGGCCACAATAACTTTGGTACCCAAACCTCACAAAGACACAACTAAGAAAGAAAACTACAGACCAATATCCCTGATGAACATCGATGCAAAAATACTCAATAAAATACTGGCAAACCGAATTCAAGAATACATCATAGAAATCATCCACCATGACCAAGTAGGCTTCATCCCTGGAATGCAGGGATGGTTTAACATACGAAAATCTATCAACGTGATCCACCATATAGACAAACTGAAAAAGAAAAACCATATGATTATCTCCCCCAGATGCGGAAAAAGCCTTCAACAAAATTCAACACCCTTTCATGCTAAAGGTCTTGGAGAGGTCAGGGATAACAGGAACATACCTAAACATAATAAGAGCAATATACAGCAAACCAACTGCCAACATCAAACTGAATGGAGAGAAAATTAAGCCAATTCCTCTAAAATCAGGAACAAGACAAGGCTGTCCTCTCTCTCCATATCTCTTCAATATCATACTAGACGTTCTAGCTAATGCTATAAGACAACAAAAGGAGATCAAGGGCATCCAAATTGGAAAGGAAGAAGTCAAACTGTCTCTATTTGCAGATGATATGATAGTTTACATAAGCGACCCAATAAACTCTACCAGGGAACTCCTACAGCTGATAAACACCTTCAGCAAACTAGCAGGATACAAGATAAACTCAAAAAAAAATCAGTAGCCCTACTTTTTCCAGACGACAAAGACACAGAGAAAGAAATCAGAGAAACATCACCCTGTACAATAGCCACAAGCAACATAAAGTATCTTGGTGTAACGCTTACCAAACAAGTAAAAGACCTATATAATAAGAACTTTGTGACTCTAAAGAAAGAAATTAAAGAAGATACTAGAAATTGGAAAGATCTCCCATGCTCTTGGATAGGTAGGATAAACACAGTAAACATCACAATCTTGCCAAAAGCAATCTACAGATTCAATGCAATCCCCATTAAAATCCCACCACAATTCTTCACCGACCTTGAAAGGATAATAATGAACTTTATATGGAAAAACAAAAGATCCAGGATAGCCAAAAAAACCCTATACAATAAAAAGAACTTCAGGAGGTATCACCATTCCTGACTTTAAGCTCTACTACAGAGCTATAGTTCTGAAAACAGCCTGGTATTGGCATAAAAATAGACAGGTAGACCAATGGAATCTAATTGAAAATCCTGATATTAATCCACACACCTATGAACACCTGATTTTCAACAAACCAGCTAAAATTATACAATGGGGCGAGGACAGCATCTTCAACAAATGGTGCTGGCACAATTGGATGAGGGTGTGTAGAAGACTGCAGATAGACCCATGTCTGTCGCCATGCACAAAACTCAAGTCCAAATGGATCAAAGACCTCAACATCAATCCAGCCACATTGAACCTCTTAGAAGAGAAAGTAGGAGGTACCCTTGAACAAATAGGAGACCGCTTCTTGAACATAATTCCAAGGGCACAGACACTGAAAGAAACAATTAATAAATGGGACCTCTTCAAACTTAGAAGCTTCTGTAAGGCAAAGGACACAGTCGACAATACCAATCGGCAGCTCACAGACTGGGAAAAGATTTTCACCAATCCTATATCCGACAAAGGACTGATCTCCAAAATATACAAACAACTCAAGAAACTAGTCAACAAAACACCAAATAACCCTATTTAAAAAAATGAGGTACAGAACTGAAGAAAGAATTCTCAATAGAGGAAATCAAAAAGGCTGAAAGACACTTAAGAAAATGCTCCACATCCTTAGCTATCAGGGAAATGCAAATCAAAACAACTTTGAGATACCATCTTACCCCTGCCAGAATGGCTAAAATTAGAAACACCAGTGATGACTTATGTTGGAGAGGATGTGGAGAAAGTGGAACACTCCTCCACTGCTGGTGGGAGTGCAAACTCATACAGCCATTTTGGAGATCAGTATGGCGGTTCCTCAGGAAAATGGGAATTAGTTTACCACAGGACCCGGCAATCCCCCTCTTAGACATATACCCAAAGGATTCACGTCCGTGCAACAAAGACATCTGCTCAACTATGTTCATAGCAGCACTATTTGTAATAGCAAGAACCTGGAAGCAACCTAGATGCCCCTCAATTGAAGAATGGTTAATGAAGATGTGGCACATCTACACAATGGAATACTACTCTGCAGAAAAAAATAATGGTATCTTGAAATTCGCAGGCAAATGGATGGTACTTGAAGAAACCATCCTGAATGAGTTAAGCCAGTCACAAAAAGAGGAACACAGTATGTACTCATTCATATATGGAATTTAGACCTAGAGCAAAGGATCACCAGCCTATAATTCACATCACCAGAGGAACTAGGATACAAGGTGTATTCTAAGAGATTCATATAAAGTCCCTCACAGAACTGGGAAGGGACAAGTCCCCCAGAGCTCAGGTGAAGTGGGAGGGGCAGCGAATGGAAAGAGAAGTAGGAGAAAATGAGGGGGAGGAAAGGAAAACATGTGCGACCAGGAAGATTGTGCCTGGTTAGGAATAGAAGATAGGAAAGAGAGAGAGAGAGAGAACATAAAAGAGGGAGCCAATATTGGTTTGAAGATAAAATTGCACACAAAGAAAGGTCTAGAGAACTACAAGACTGCTCCCAACTAACAATCTCAGCTTCCGTGGAAAGGCTATCATAAATGCCCTTCCCTGAGAGTGAGATCAACAACTAACTTCTCCATGGAGCCCTCCACTAATGCCTGTTGGAAACATGATCAAACACCCATACATAAACACTGAGTCGAACTAGAACCCAGATGCAGATGGAGAGGATAAGACCAGGCGGCAGAAACACATACAGACAGCTTACCTGAACAAGGAGGAGCTAACAGCCACTAGACTGATAGCTGGGAAGCCAGTATGGGACTGACTCAGGCCCCCCTGAATATGGGTCACAGCCAGAAGGACTGAGCAGTCTAAGGGACCTCAGACAGTGGAGCCAGGATGGATCCCTGGTGCACAAAAGGACTTTGCGAACATATCCCCCATGGAGGGATAACTGCCTTAATCTAGAGACAGAAGAGAAGCCCTAGTCCCTACTTCACAGGACCTGTCAGATCTACATGACCCCAACTGGATGGCATTCCCCTACATATGGAATTGGGGTGGGGGGATGGGAGGGGAGGGTGGTTAGAGTGCATGTGAGAGGGCAGAGAGGGTAAAAGGGAGGGAATGAGGAATGGAGGAAGGGAGGGAGGGAGGGAGGGAGAGGGAACTGGGATTGACATGTAAAATAATAAATTAAATTAAAAAAAAATGCTTTAACTCCAAAATTTAAGTACAAGGACAAGTTACTGTGGAAAAGGATTTCTATTTTTCTTTCCACAGAAAATGAAAAGATGTGGATTCCTTCCAGACTAATGTGGTTTGATCACGCCAGACCGCCTGAAACAGAGTACAAGGTGATCCTACATTCAAAACAGCTGGACAAAGCAGCCTTACAGACTACAGCCAGGATTTCTGAATCTTCTTTGAATCCCCCATGACAGCGCCCCTTACCAGCAGAAAGTAGTTTGGAAAGAACAATGCCCAAATTCCCAAATAAAAAAAGAAAAAGAAAAAAAAAAAAAGGAGACTACAATAAAGAGAATGTGAGCCTTGAGTACAGATAAAAATTGGCATTGTGGTTGATACACCATCAAATTATTATTAGGCACTAGCCTCTGAGGTTCAGTCTATTTGTCTATTGAATACATTTTTAAATTCTGCATTTTATATTTTGGATAGGAATAACACAATTAAAGACCATAATCATTCATTCAGCATATAGGTATTCCATGTACAGGTATTTGGTAAAAGTTAGCATTACTTTCCTTTTCCATTTGTACATGAATGAGCTGAACTCATAAATAAAAAACGCAGAGCATTTATTAGCAAGCAGGGAGCAACAAAACCCTTCACTGCTGAGAACATTTAAAAATATATTAACTATTTCCTTTTAATGAGAGATTTTTTAAAATATAACTGGCTCCTCTTGTACAGTATGTAATATCCATGTTATCTTGGTAATTAAAATATAAACTTTAAGCTAAAATTAAGTATATTTGCTTTCAAAGAACACTGGTGGTTATTATAAATCTAACTCATTGAATTTTCCTTCACAGGTAGACCATAATGCCCACAAAGCTAAAGACTAGAACATCCTTCTAGCCAAGGAACCACAGAACTCATAATCACAGATCATGATATAATTTTTATTGAGACATAAAAAATGATATTTTAACACTTAAAATCACATTAAAATGTTATATAGTCAAAGAAGATAAGCAAAGAGACTGGCCAAAATCATAATGTGAGAGAGAATTAGAAAATAAAGAATTACAGAAGTAAAGATTTGGAGAAATAAATGAGATTAAAGAGAAAAATCTTTACAAGTACTAAAAAGATTGAATAGCATTTGTGTAATCATAAGGCTAAAAGGCAACCAGGTTTCTTTAGTAAAATAATGGATAATTTATGAGAAATTATAAGCAATGATGTTCAGAGGTACCCTTCAGAAGCCATATAATTATAGCAATAAAAGTACAGTAGCTTCAGGTATGTTATATACAAGTATTTTTGGCATATGTTCATTATACATAATAAGTTTCATAAATCCATTCTCCTTTTTAATTCTTTTGAATTTGTGTATAAAAAACAATTATTGTTATTGTATTTTCAGGTTTGAAATTCTAAAACTCTTAGAAGACATTCTCAATTTATCAGCTGTGAATTTATTTGTCTTTTTTATTTGTAACCCCCTTCATCTAGTAAGAACTAGGAATTTGTCTAAAGTGAGTTTATCTGATTATGGTGGCTCGTGATTAGAGAAGAGGGAGATATAACTACAGGACAAATACCAGAAAATATCATATATAATAAATTTGTAAGTTTAGAATTAAAAGCCAACAATGTCCACAGTTCAATTTTCAATACAGAGAAAGTCATATAAAAGTTTCTAAATCTGTTTAACTTGAGGACCATGCCATGAGAGGGAACACATACACCTACACTGCCTAGATGGCCAGAAACCGGAGACTGGATAACATAGAGGTTTAATGTAGAACCAAACACAACTGGAAAAAATCAGTGAAACAATTCCTAATGATTTTCTGCTATACTCATAGAAGAGTGCCTTGTCCAGTCATCATCAGAGAGGCTTCCTCTGGCAGCAAACGGGAGGGGGTTCAGAGACTCACAGCCAGACATTATGTAAAAATATTATCCAAATTGGAGGTCTCAAACTAGTCTGTCCCCTCAGAGATCAGTGACCTCTACCAAAGAGGAAGATAAAGACTGTAGGAGTCAGAGGAGATAGAGAACACCAGGAGAACATGACCCACCAAATCAATTGAGCAAGGCTCACATGGGCTCACACAGACTGAAATTGCATTTATGTAGAGGACTTCATGCAGGCCCATGTTACAGTATTAGCTTGGTGTTTTTGTGGGACTCCTAACAGTGACTGTTTGTCAGGAAAACAGGAGGTAGGGAGAGCTAGGAGGAGTGGAGGAAGAAAACAGTAGTTGGGATGTATTGTATGAAAGAAGAATCTTTTCAATAAATAAGTATATATATGAAATACAAATATTAAAGAAAGTTTTTAGATGTGTGTACAAGTACAAAATGTTCACTATTAAGAAGCCATAAATACCGACAGAGAAAAGTCCTAAGAGATGGTGTTTGGAATTGTCTACACATTAGCCATACTTGAAAGTGTTTCATAAGTTATTCTTTACATACATAACTAATCGTAACTAATGAAATGTTCATGATGAGAGAGACCACCCTAGTATAGTAATTAATGCTTTTGCTTGGCCTATACAGCAATAATGAATCTAAGTAAACATATTCCAAGACATTCAGTCCTTATTAATGAACAATGTATTTGGTATTGAGATTCCTAATACAGTCAAGTTCGATGGCTCTATCAAACAGTGCTCATGTAAACCATCATCCATGTGTATTTCTTTCTCAGTCTAGAAATAATGCAAGCTCACTCACAAACTCAATTGAATCATTTCATAATTTTATTTCTCAAATTGAAAGGAACTTCTCTATTTTTAATTATTATTATTATTATTATTATTATTATGGAAAATTTAAATGATTGTATCCTTTTCAAATAAATACTTATATAAATAAAAAATGACTTTGTAGCTTCAAATTTACAGGATCCAGTAAACTAAATGTTTAGTTGTTGTCTTGAGACAATGTCCTCTCATGTACCCCAGGTTGGCCTCATGGCAATTCTCCTGTCTCCATCTACCAAGCTGTGCATCAACATGCCCAAAATATCTTTTATAATCCTATTCATCTTATTCTGATTCTCTTTCTCATTTTATACCACCATAAAAAATTACTGCTTGTCAAAATTCTTTAGTCTAATCGATTCTACTTATTATTTAGAAATAAAATTAGTATATATGTTACCTATAATCAATAGAAGAAAACTGGAAAAATAAATACAATTGCAGGTAACTTTAGGTTTTCTTTTGCTGTGAAATTATATCATATCTAAAAATGTATGTTTTCAGCACTGGACTATTTGGTGTCCATGTCAAATTATATTTTTGGTCAGGTGTCTATGACTGAATGACTCTTCACACTGAAAGACTTCCAGTAAAATTATGTCTGTTTTAGAGATAATCAGTGTATGTTCTCTTGAAAAGATGATGGAGAGAAAAATATAGCCTTTATGCTTTTGTTTTGTATCAATAAACACTTGCTAATTTATCAAGTAGAAGAGGATAAGATCATCCATGCATTATCAGAGAATGCAATGATTAAGTATAAGCTATGCTACATAGAAAATACCACAAAGCAATTTAATGTTTTCTAATGCTTTTTACATTTCCCCAGGAAATAGCATGGCTCCAGCTCAAAGTAAAAGTCGGTAATGTTTCTAGTATGTCAATAAAATTTTTACAAGTATTTGTGTGTGTGTGTGTGTGTGTGTGTGTGTGTGTGTGTGTGTGTGTGTGTGCTTGTCAAAAGATTTTCCTAAATGCTATCTTTTTTTGCTTTAGGCTCACTCAACCAATTTAAAATATGACTCAAATTCATAGCAAAGCAATTCCAACAACTGAATCCACATCTATAAATAAAGCACTATTCTAAATGCTAAATCTCTTTCCAGCCACCATTTACCTTTATAAAATGAACACACTCTTCATGGATTTAGACTTCCCTGTGTTCTCCAACATGAAGTACCTCTGATATCCTAACACAAGAATATAAAAAACTAATTATGCATACCACAAATGGGCAATGACCAAGATAGTTTTAAAATGCTTGTGGTTCAGGGACTTTGTCCCTGGAGTACCATTTAGTTTGTCCAGTGCAACGATAGAATTTCAGATATCACTCTATAATTATGAAATAAAAAAGAAACAAAATTGGGAAGTTTTGTATCATTGTGCTACTTTGTTTTGTATATTCATAAATATTTCAATTAATTTTTAAAAATAGGTAAATATATTTATGAAAACTTCCTTTTAATTTAGTAATTATGGATTACTGCATAAATTTGGCTGTACAAAGCTTCATTCTAATGAGTAGCATTTAGAAATGCAACAAGGAGGGAGGACCTAGTCACTACTCCAAATGACTTGACAGATTTTGTTGACCCCTCCTGGAAGGCATCACCCTCCCTGTGGAGTGGGGAGGGGGGATGGGAGGTTGGTTGGGGCAACATGAGAGGGAAGGAAGGAAGGAGGAAAAGAGGGAAGGAGGGAGGGAGGGAAGAGGGAAGGAGGGAGAGGGAACTGGGATCGATAAGTAAAATAAGAAAAAAATTAAAAAATTTAAAAAAGAAATGCAACAATTAAAATCAATAGTCAAGATAAAATTTTTAAATTATAATATACCCAAAATGCCAAATTCCTAAAAGCCACTGAAAATTACACATTGCCCATATAAAAAGTGAACAGTAAAACAGCGTATACTGTGAACTCCCTACTGTGTGGTAGGCTTCAATTCAATCAGAAGGCAGTTGGTTAGCTCCATGACAACCAAGCCACTATTGCAGAGGGGGACACATAGTATATAGCAGACCAACATTGTAGCTCATTGGGTTTGCAGCAGCAGAATGTGACTGTGGAAGCCTTTATTCTCCTAGGTCACAGAAGTCTGTATAGAATCATATGGCACTATGAAAGCTAACAGCAGAGAGTAATTTCTCAGCTTAATTCTAATCTGATTTCTCTATGTTGTACAAACAAGGTGAATTGTTTTGGGGCCTTATAGGAACTTCCTGACCAACAATAATCCCACACATGACTTGCTTATTTATTGATAAAATCATGTATACTTTTTTTGCTTAATATTAACTTTTGATATCCTTTGACTATTGGTTCCTTTAAAAATAGATAGCAAAGTTTCTCTCCCATTCTGTGAGCTGTATCTTCACAGTGTGTAGATGCATTTTTATTTGATTCAATCCCATTTTTTCCACTACTCTAATTTTTCCTTTGCTATAGCAGTCACGTTTTAAAAGTCAATGCATATGCCTGAATCTTGAAGAACCTTTCCTTACAAGTTTTATGTGTTAAATTAATGTCATTCATTCATCTTGGTTAATTTTTTACAAATGAAAAAATGGATCTTTTTTTAAGTATTCTGTGTGGAAAAATTTAGGTTTTGAGCACTACTTATTAAAGAAGTTCTTTTCCAATGTGGGTTTTTTTTTTTTTTTTTTTTTTTTTTTTTTTTTGCATCCCTGTTGAGAACATTTGGCTCTCTCACTCTCTCACTCTCTATCTGTGTGTGTGTGTGTGTGTGTGTGTGTGTGTGTGTTTCTCTCTCACACATACACACAAGTGAACTATTATTCTTCAGCCCTTTAAAAGAAGGGAATTTTGCATCTAATAATAACATTAATGAACCCAAAGGTCATCCTGTCAAGTGAAACTAGAGACACAAGACAAATTATGTGAGATCTTATGTTCATATAAAATCTGAAGAAGTCATACTTATACAAGCAAAGAATATGTTGGTGGACCAGGCCAAAAAAAAATGATGTTGGGTGTGGACAAGGAATGAGAAAATGATGATGGTAAAAAAAAAAAAAATACAAATGCTCCATTGACATGGTGGTTATTTCCTGAGGATCTACTGCAGCATGGTGATTCTAGACAAAGATAATCACATTCTTGATAAATATGTGAGGTAAACATGATCATTAACTTAAGATATACATGCATTATATAATGTCATAGGAATCTTATTTGGGGGCTTCAGTCAGATCCAGCCAACTTGCCTGGTTTGTACCTGAGAGGGGGAGTATGTATTGAGAAACAGCAGGTAAATATACTAAGGAAAATATAGAGACACAGAATAGTCAGAAGAGCTATCCAGTGAATAATGGCTGCCCCAAGTTTATTATTCAACATTCTGACATACCCAAGCCAAAAAGGGGGGGGGGGGACTTCTTTACCATTATATAAGGAACAAATAGACTTCCTAAATTTTTTCAAACATTCTGTACACTAAATCTCTCATTACATGACCTTAAGGGTTGGGAGTAACCACAACTTAGTTACTTAGATAGGACATCTATGATTTAGACCAAACAACAGTTCAATGTCTGGTTTCACATATGATGCATAAGTAAGAATTGCTGCCCTGGAAAGTTCAGCTCATAAGCAGAAAATTTAAGCCTTTGAAGGTAGTCATTCTGTAACAGAAAGCATTGAGTTCAACTTTGAGGAAAAAATAATTTATCACATTGCATTGTAGGTCTACTTCCCTTACAGAATAAATAGCACAGCAGACACAAGATAGGCTTTCAGTTCAGAAAGGCAAAATGAATACCATGGCTCAGCCACTTGCAATTTATTCCAGAGATACAGTTTATTAATCTGCCATAAAAATTTTAAAAACTGACATTTATGTTATTGTTTAAGCATAAAAAAAACTTCAAGACCATGTATTCTGTATAAAAGGTATTCTATATGAGGTAACTAACAAATATTTATACTAATATATTTTCTTTCATCTTTTCATAACACGGGTGAATACATGTTATGAGTGAATGAAAAGGAGACAGCATCATAAAAGTTTCAAAATATATTAACTATCCTCTTCTGACAAAAGATTCTTCAGTGCCACTAAGCTCAGGAGGGTGGGAGACTCCCATGGGCTAGCCTGGGTCCTCACAGTCCAGGCTGACTGAAGTCATCTACAGGGCAGCCTGGTGCCACTTGGCCAGCCTGGGTCCTTGAAGTCTGAGCTAGCTGAAGACATTCACAGGCCTGCCTGATGCCATGCAGGCACTGGGCAGATAGAAGCCATTATGAAGAGCAAATATATGGTGGAGAAATGGGATAGATAGAGAAGCTCAACAGTCCATGTGCTGTGGAGAGAGGCACACCTAAAGAAGTAAAAGGCCGTGAGGAGCAGGCTGATGTGGGTGCCCTGCTTGTCACCTGTGGCGAGGGTGATTTCCAGGCTTGAACTACAGCCAAGAGCATGTCTGGATCCACGGCCCTAATGCAGTCAGCATCTGCGTTGACATCGATGACCCATGTTACCACAAGGATGGCCAGGGTCTGGGCTGCCACCTGTGGCCATGTTGGTGTCTGAGGGCCATGCCACCACCAGAGTCATGCTTGTCTTAATGGCCTGTGCTGCAATCAAGGGCCATGATGACACCAGCTCCTGGGCTGAGGCATACAGTCGTGTCTAGGTCCATGGTCCTACTCCAGCAAAGGTCTGTGTTGAAGTCTATATATAGTTCCTGTTACCAGCAAAGACCATGCAAATACCCAGTGACTGGGCCGTCACCTGAGTTCATGTTGGCATCTGAGGGACTTGCTGCAGGTGGAGCCACACAGGGTGCCATAGTGATTTCCCAGGCCTGGGCTGCAGCTGAGGGACATGTCTGAGTCTGTGGCCCCACCACAGCCAGGGTCTGTGTTGATGTCTGTGACTCCTGATACCATTGAAAGCCATGTAGATGTCACATGTCTAGGTCACAGCCTGGGGCTCTGTTGGTTTCCAAAGGCCATGCCACCAGTGGGGCCATGCCAATTCAGATGGTCTGAGCTACCACCTGGGGACATGACATCTGAGCCTGGGCTACTACTGAGAACATGCTTCTACCACAGTTGGGAACTATGTTGATGTCTGTGGCCTGTGCTACAACCAAAGGCCACATGGATGCCCAGGGTTTAGGCTGTAACCTGTGACCATGTTGGTGTCTGAGGGACATGCTGCCACCAGAGCCATGCCCATCTGGGTGAACCATGTTACCATATGGGGCCATGGAGTTGTCTGAGCCAAAGCTGGTGCTGAGGGCCATATCTGTGGCCCTATAACAGCCAGGGTCTGCTTTAATGTCCATGGATCCCGTTACCACCTAGGGCCTGGGGCATGGTCAGCCACCTAATATCATGTTGATGTCCAAGTGCCATGCAGACCTCAGAGCCATATTTATCTGGGTTATCTGTACTGCCATTGGGACCATGGTGTTTTTCAGGCCAGAGCTGCTGACTAGGGCAATGTCTGGGTATATGGTTCTGCTGTCGCTGGGGTCTATATTGATGTCCATGACCCATGTTACTACAGGAGACCATAGTAACCATGAATGTTGAAAACTGAGGGCCATGCTGAGCTGGCCCTAACCTTCATAGCATAGCTGGCCCCTGCACTTGGGAGAAATGGCCCCACCCCACAACATATTCATGGGAGAGCTGACCCCAATTACATCGGCCTAGGAAATCTAGCTCTGCCCTTCACCTGAAGGAGGTGGTCTCAGTGGCCTGTCCTGATCATCTCAGCTACCACCTGGACCCACATCTTGGCATTGAGTTGGCCCATGCTAACATCTATCCCATCTATGACCTGCTGAGGCATGTAAAGAGATTGGTCCTCTGGAACAATAGCCTCAAGTTACCCACAATCAGGGCAACAACAGGATGTCCAAGAGGAGTTTTGGTGAGGGTCCAATGATGATAGTATGCTAGAGATCAGGGGCCTTGAACCAGACCAATGACTCATTTCAATGAACATCTGTAGGTGATACCCCATAGCTCCCAATGCCATTAGGGTGAATAAAGATGTATTGGAGAGACATGAAAATAAAGGAGGCTGGACTTTGGAGGTTGAAAGAGGCCAGAAAGGTGAGGGTATGGGAGACTGTAAATGGATACTCCAGAAAAGTGGTGGTGGTGACTCAGGGTGGCCGAGGCATGAGGGCTGGTGTAGTGAAAGCCTTCAAGGACAGTGGGGCTTTCTGTGACAAGGATGAGGTAAGGGGCCCAGCTCTGGAGCAGGAACTCTTGGGCACTGTCTTCTTCCCCTGTGATGTGACTCAGGAAGGAGATTTGCAGGCTATGATTTCTGAGACCCTCTCTCAATTTGGCCACCTGGATTGTGTGGTGAAGAATGCTGGCTACCACCCACCTGCACAGTGGCCTGAGGAGACTTCTGCCCAGGACTTTCGCTAGCTGCTGGAGCTGAACCTCCTTGACCAAGCTTGCCCTCCCCCCACCTGTGGAAGCGCAGAGGCAACATCATCAACATCTGGTGGGACCATCGGCCAGTCCCAGGCAGTTACCTATATGACCACCAAGGGTGCAGTGACAGCCATGACAAAAGCGCAGCGCTGGCCTTGGATGAGAGCCAATATGGTGTCCTTGTCAACTGCATCTCCCTGGAAACATCTGGACTCCACTATGGGAAGAGCCGGCAACCTCAACTTCAGACCCCAGTGCCACCATCCTTGAAGGCTCCTTGGCCCACCCCCTGGGCCATATGGGCCAGCCAGCTGAGGTGGAGGCTGCAGCAGTGTTCCTGGCCTCTGAAGCCACCTTCTGTACCGGGCTTGAGCTTCTTGCAACAGGGGGTGCAGAATTGGAGTATGGATGCAAGGCTAGTAGGAGCAGTCTTGTGGAAGCCCCCATTCTCCCACCCTGATTTACACTAAGTTATGTCCTACCCATCCCTCTTTCTCATCCTTTGTTTTGTTTTGTTTGTTTGTTTCTTTTGTTTTGTGGTTCTAGAGATTAAACCTAGGACCTCTTTTGTGCTATGCAGGGGTTTTGCCACTTAGCCACACCCCAGCTCCTCTCTGGGGAATTCTAGGTAGGGGCTCTACTACTGAACCACACCCCAGTGGCTGAGTACATTCACAAGGAAACACAAATGGCTAACTGTGATGTCTATTAGCATACCAAAGCTCAGGCTGGTAGCCAGGTTCATGCAATCAATACCTGTGGATCCTCTCTGCTATTCACACCCTTGTCCCAACTCTAAACCTCTCCAGCCCTAGAATTCAACTTCCCTCCCCCAGCTTCTCATTGCCACCAAACCTGCCATTTCAGACAGGTGCTCTCTTGGTCCGCTTGCCCTCTCTCCTCTTCATATGCCCTACCCCCACCCCCCCATGGCTCAGTTCAGACTGGGCTCTTCCAGATGTCTCTGGCTGTATTCTCCTTCATATATGCAATAAAATCTTCTCCTCAACTGAAGAAAGAAAGAAAGAAAGAAAGAGAGAGAGAGAGAGAGAGAGAGAGAGAGAGAGAGAAAGAAAGAAAGAAAGAAAGAAAGAAAGAAAGAAAGAAAGAAAGAGGAAGAAGGAAAGAAAAAGAAAGACAGAAAGGAATGAGGTAGTGTGGGAAGCCACGCTGGCCACGTTGGCTTCGTCAGGCTTTGCCACGTCAGCTTGTTTATTGCTCTTGTATCCTAATGGTCTGCACATGCCTAATTGTCTGCACATGCCTAATCGTCTGCGCATGAACATATGACATCCTAAGATGGCTGCTCACCTATCCCGATTGGGTGATGCATAATCGTCCGATGGGACCTAAGCCAATCAGACGACGCTGTACGTCCACATCAACGTGAGTATATAAGTTTGGTGCTCCGTAGGGTCGGGGTCCTTCTCCTTCTCTTTTTCTGTCTTACTCTCTTTCAGCTTGGAGCTCCTAATAAAGTGTGCTTGAAAAGAATCCTGCGTTGGGGTTCTTCCCACTGGCGGGACAGGCGCAACAAGGTAGGTTTTTTGTTTGTTCCGTTTTGTTTTAATTAATGCTCTTTTGGCAGGGGTTGCTGCAGGGTTGAAGGGTGAATACGGAGGTACTGGAAGGGGAGTGAAATTGGGGTATGATTGTGAAATTCCCAAAATATCAATAAATGGTTATATTATACATTGAAAAGATTATTCAAAATACGTTAAATACCTCCTATTCAATAATCGATTATACTCTTAATGCTATTAAGCCATCAAAGTGGACCTTCAATGGTATTTAAATGTATTTTTTTCTAAAACTGTGTCTCCTTGGTACTTAAGCTTAACTAAGTATAATTCTTTCAATGTACCTTTTCAACTAGATGAAACTCCCATAGATTTAAAGAATATACATTTTATCACACATTGACTAAAACAAGAATTAATTGAAAAAAAAGAATATACATTTTTCTGGATGTTCCCTAAAGTTTCTCTGTTGTTCAGTAATGAGTATTATAACATACCCTTTGAATAATGAAGCAATTAAGATGAGCATGCAAGCATCTTATTGGCATGCTAGTGTTTTTCTGGAGGACTCTTGGTATGTTCACTTACCATCTAAACTAATCTCCATTCCACTAACAGTGTATGACTTTCCTTTCCTCCACATCTCATAAGAATCTGCCATCTTTTGTCTTTTTTATGATAACCGTTATATTTAATCCAAACACACTGGTAGAAAAAAAAACATTTATTAAGTATTGTCTATATATTCCACACCAGGTACCACAGCTTCTTTTTCTTCACACTTTGGGCTTCGGGAGAAACTCTTGGAGTTTATCAGTTGTACTTTTCCTAGGTGTTACCTTGAGGCACTCATATCTGAACAATGATGGAAATTGTAGAAACAGAGAAAACACTGTGAAAAAAATATAAAATATAAGATCTTATTAAATATATTCATAGAGAGTTGCTTGGAAACTTTGTGAGATAGCATTGCCTTTTCTACTTAGTAATTAGCACTCAGTTGTTTGACTCTGTTTCTACTGGAGAATCTCTACAGTCTAAGGCTTGGAACTGTATGGAACTGGAAAACACAAACTGCCAGTGTGAGTGATATCTTAGTGTGCTCTAGTTTCCCATTTGCTGAATCTTCATTGCTAATTCCAGAATAGGTAGTTAACTCTTTTGTTTAGCACCTCTGCCTCTTGGGGTTCTGAGGTTCTACCTTTCTCATCAGCTACTTTAATCACTCATTCTGAAGAAAAAAATAATTCTGAACATCTATGTATGAGTTGCTTTGGTTCTTTGCTTCTTTTGCCCTTTTTATTCCCTGGGTGACAATATAGACTCAGTGGACCACACTAATTAGAAGCTTTTTTTTTTTCCTGAGGAAAAACAACATAAGGCTCTTTGTTTTGTAAAAGTGCTTCTCTGGGTCAGAATGTGAAGTTATCCTCCTCTAAACCTGGAGAGAGTCTTGCATGTAAAAAAATTACCATGTAAATAAAACACATCTGTTAACAGATGGTTCACAGTAGAGCAGATGTCAATCCAACCTTCCTATGGACAAGGGTCTGCCTACAATATCAGGCATAAGTTATTTGCCCTCAGTTTAAGCTATGATTTAGTTCATGCCATGTTTTCTTTGTGTATTCTAGAAGAAGAAAGAAGATCAAATGAACATGTATTAATTTTCTCAAGCTTTTGGGAAAGATGTTTACAGGAGGCTCCAAGATGGGTATAAATTAAGGTAGAATGCTTATAATGGGAGAACAGTGCTTAATATTTTAATATTTTCTATTCCATACTCCTCTTATAATTTCTTATCCTTTTAGTTTTTTGTAGCAAAAAAAAATCCAACTTATACTTTTAGCTTCTATATTCTATACAGTTTTGACTTGTTTCACTCACTTCTAAGCAACATCCAAAGTAATTTTCTGTTTTTCTCATTGGGAATTACAGCTATCATATGATTGAAGTTTCTCATTATCTCTCAGTTCTTTAAGAGTGTGATTCCCTTCTGAGAACAGATTCTGTTGAACTAACTCAGGTAAGAGTAGCATTCATTACCTTACTTTCCAAATGACACTGACACCTCCGTTGTTCAGTATCAGTCATTGGAAGGCAAGGAGGTAGAGTCCTCTATTGTTCTTCATTTCTACTTACAGTTTTCATAATCAACCTGCAGTGGGCCCTAGACAGACTGTGCATAAAATTTTCATGGAAGGTAAGAGGCTCATAGGACTCTACCCTTTGCTGGCTGTTGGTAGATTCTGGGAAGGGAAGAACCATGGTCTGCAGTTGTGTACCCACTGCAAAGCTCACCGGCCTCCAACAGAGAGTTCTAGACCCATAGTTACACAAGTAGTCCTGATCAGATTAACTGATCGCAAAATAAAATGAATAGATATGAAGATAAAAGAATGTGAATGGGGTAGGAAGTAAATAGAAGACAATGAAGGATGGGGCGTGAAAATAGTCAGTATACATAGTATATATGTATGAAATTATCTAAAAACAAATTTAATTAATGAAAAAGCACTATTTTAAGCAAGCAAAGATTTATATTTTTAAAAGTACCTTTTTCATTGATGATACTAGTGAAAACCTAAGAAATCAAGGTGTGTCAGTAAATTAAACACACAAAATGAGGAAATGATCCAAAAAGGCTAAAAGCCCAAATTTCTTTTAGCATACCTCCATTTCATGGCACTAATTTCCTGTGTGGAAGTTAATGAGTACAGGTGTCTATAGAGCTTGTTTGACTCTCCTTAGATTCTCAAGTGTATTGATCTCTATTTTTCCTTTATTGGATATATACTTAAATACAAACTTAGGGCTAAAAGATCAAGTTACCCTAAATATGTAAGCAAAGAAAAAGAAAATGAAAAGATGTGGATTCCTTCCAGACTAATGTGGTTTGACCAAGCCAGACCACCTGAAACAGAGTACAAGGTGATCCTACATTCAAAACAGCTGGACAAAGCAGCCTTACAGACTACAGCCAGGATTTCTGAATCTTCTTCGAATCCCCCATTGCAGCGCCCCTTACCAGCAGGACGTAGTTTGGAAAGAACAATGCCCAAATTCCCAAATATTGTCTATAAATGTTTGTTTTCATTTAAATGGACTTGGTTATATAAAATAAATAAATAAATAAATAAATAAATAAATAAATAAAAAGAACACACACTGGAGAGAAACCCATGTATCTTATCAATATGGTAAAGTGTTTTCATGTGTCAATAATGTACAAACAAAAAAAAAAGAAAAAGTTCTGTACCTAGTCTCTATGAAAGAGCTTTAAAACCTCCCTGTGAAAGAACAGGGTGTCTTTAGTATTTTAAATTTGAGTGATTGCTTTACAAGACACCTCTTTTGCTGAAAAATAATGTTTTCCCTCTGTGTCCTTCAGGTAGTAGTCACCTCATGATCAGATGTGCACAAGTTGATGGATGGAGGAAATCGCTCTATGGTATCAGAATTTGTGTTGCTGGGCCTCACCAATTCACAGGGAGTTCAGATTCTCCTTTTTCTGTTCTTCACAGTATTTTATGTAGCAAGCATGATGGGAAACCTTCTCGTTGTGCTCACAATCATCTCAGACCACCACCTGCACTCCCCGATGTACTTCCTGCTAGCAAACCTCTCCTTCATAGATACAGGTGTGTCTAGCATTGCTACTCCAAAGATGATTTCTGACCTCTTCAGAAAGCGCAGAGTCATCTCCTTGAAAGGCTGCATCACTCAGATGTTCTTCATTCATGCTGTCGGGGGAACAGAGATGGTGCTGCTCATAGTTATGGCCTATGACCGCTACATCGCCATCTGTAAGCCCCTTCACTACCTCACCATCATGAGCCTAAGGATGTGCATTTTTCTCTTGGCTCTGGCTTGGACCATTGGCTTTATCCATTCTGTAGCCCAACTGGCTTTTGTTGTAAACTTACCCTTCTGTGAAGCTAATAAAATGGATAGCTTTTACTGTGATTTCCCTCGGTTCATCAAACTTGCATGTACAGACACATACACACTGGAGTTCCTGGTCACTGCCAACAGTGGTTTCATCTCCATGGCCACCTTCTTCATCCTCCTTGTGTCTTACATCTTCATCCTGGTCACAGTTCGTAAACACTCCTCAGGTACTTCCTCCAAGGCCCTCTCCACTCTCTCAGCTCATATCACTGTGGTGGTTTTCTTCTTTGGCCCTTGCATTATTGTCTATGTGTGGCCTTTCCCTACTTTACCCATAGATAAATTTTTAGCAATTTTTGATGCCATTATCACTCCTTTTATGAATCCTGTCATCTATACACTTAGAAATAAGGAGATGAAAGTTGCAATGAGGAGACTCTTCATTAGGTCTTTAAGTTTCAAAAGTTCTTTCATGGACAGTTCAAGAGATTCAGATTAAAATAGAATATTCTTGAGGATAAATGCCTTTTATTCTTTACTGAGCAGTCTTCCCTAGAAACATATCTGCAAGCAATATTTATACCTTATATGGTATGTATATGTGTGTATGTATATAATTTATATGTATATATAACAATGAGGTCTTAAATTTGGTAACAGATGGGTTGTCTTAGGAGAGGTATGAGGGAAAAAGAGAAGAGACAAATTATATGATTATGTTTTAATTATATTATTTTTTAATTTAATTTTTTAAAAAGCAGTGTCAAAGATCTCTTCAATTTAGTATTTTAAATACTGACCGTGAAGTGCCTCCTCAAATATTCTCAGCAGATATGATCAGGTTTTGCTAAAGAATTCTTGAATTCTAAAAGTACTAAAAAGCAGTAAATTCAGCCTAAAATGTGGTTTATGTCAGATGCTCTGTCTCTTATGAAAGTAATGGCAACTTCTGGAACCTCACATTTTGTTCTCATTTCAAATGCTGGAAACTTCTCTTTGACACTCATTCTCAGAAACAGACTACTCCTAATATACAAAGATGCCCAGATTTAGACTGAATAATTTTGAATTATTCTGTGCCATAAGCAACAGGAATACTCAAAATAAAGATCTTTAGCTAGGTAAGTTAACAGTTCAAGACTTTTAATCATTTGAATTTGTTAGCCAAAATGCAGATTTGCCTTTTTCTAACAGTTTTAGATGTAGTTATAATTGAATAGCAAACTATGTGGTCAATTGTAGAGAAAGAAAGGAATACATATTTTTTGAGACTAGAATATATAAATTTCTATTTCACTTAAAAATTTTAAAACTGTTTTATCTCCTTTCTTTGTAGCAATTGTTTTTGACGAAGAAATCTGTCACTGACAGGTTATTAATAATGCTTTGAATATTTTGTAGCTAAAAAGGGAAAATGCTGATTTATCAATAAAATACAAAATAATATTATTGGAAACCTTGTTTACAAATATGTAAAAAGAAAAGTATAGAAATTAGAAAAAGCATGACAAACTATTAGTAAATAGAAATATTAAAAATGAAGGGGAAATATTTTACTTTTCATACAATATATTATTTATTTTAAATAGAATCTTTATAATTAATAAAAACACAACTTGTATTGCCAGGGGATTCAATCCAGGTGTCATCTGAATACATTATTTTTAATTTTGGGCTATACAAATTGATATGAAACTGACCTGCCACACATGGGCTCCCAAATGATCTATAGCATTTCTTGCAAGAAACTATGAGAAAAACAGTAGATGGACAATGCATCAAGCAGTATTTTTCATTGATGTTTTGTATAAACATTCCACTGAACATCAGCTTCATTTGCAGACCATCTTTAACTTGAGAAGAGATGAATTGGCACTCCTCTTTAGTGTCAACTTTTTCACAACCACACTGAAACAGCCCCAAAGGCCCCAAGGCTGGCTACTGGCACAAACTCCAGGAAATAATATTGAAAGAGAAATTTCATGTATAGCATACTAATAAGATTGTCTCTTTCCCATGATACCCTGGCTCTTCTTATTGTCTCTAACCTAGCATAGCTATGACTCTTAGTTGCAAAAGATACCTCAATTCTGTTCCCCCTTTGCTAGAATCCTTGTTCCTTGTTTTGGTCAGAGTTTTTGTTTGTTCTTCACTTTGGCTTCTTGTTTTGATTATACACACATGCCTGCATATGTACAGAGAGAGAGAGAGAGAGAGAGAGAGAGAGAGAGAGAGAGAGAGAGAGAGAGAGAATAGGAATTAAACCCACGACTTGAAACAAGCTAGGCATTCATTTAGACAGTGAGATACATGCACATTACTCTGCACTATGAACTGAACCCAAGACCTATTTTGTGTTAAGCAAGCACTCTGTCAATGAGATGCATCCCCCAGTCTTCAGTCAGTTCTTTCTAACTTTGCATGTGTGTCCTTTCATCTCACTTTTCAATGCCTTTCCTTAGTCACTCTCTTACTCTTTGTCTCCTGATTCCCTCTCAGAATTGAGCCACTTGGTAAATCCACCAAAGGTTTTCTGTAACATAGATCTGGCCACTTGACTGCTTTTGATAACCATCTACCATACAGGATTCCAATTCTTCCCCTTCTCCACATTTCTTCTGTAGGAGTGATGTAGGTATTTGGATTAACATAAATATATTTGGATTTCATGTTGATGAAACACATGAGCTTTCTTCCCAAAAGCCTGGTTTTTGTGACAGCACTGAGGAGATTCAAAAATTAGTGTTTGGGGAATAGAATCTATGAAAACACAGCCCATAATATATTTATATTACCAAATGTGATTCTGGAAGACAAACAGAGAAAGCAAGTGTCAATATTCATGGTGGGATGCTGCACCACCATGAGGACGGGGGAGATGGTACATCCTAGATACATGAGGTTGTGGAAAACAGAACTTGTGGGAACCTTTTCTTTGTGGTGAGATGACATACATATCATTTGTCCCCATACTGATGGCGAAGATCCAGTTAATAATATTACCTAAAAATTCATAGTTTTACTTCTTTAAATTGTCTGCAAGCTATAACCAGCTTTTCTTTTTTTCTTTTTGTTTTTCTTCCCTTTTTTTTTTTTTTTTTTTTTTTTTTTGCTTTGTTTATTTTTTTTGAGAAAGGGTTTCTTTGTGTACACTCCTTGCTGTCCTGAAACTCACTTTGTAGACCAGGCTCCCCTCGAACTCACTGATATCTGCCTGCCTCTGCTTCCCTTCCCAAGTGCTGGGATTA
Source organism: Phodopus roborovskii (assembly GCF_943737965.1). Lineage (NCBI taxonomy): Eukaryota > Metazoa > Chordata > Mammalia > Rodentia > Cricetidae > Phodopus > Phodopus roborovskii. The sequence goes on along the minus strand of NW_026126417.1, from coordinate 3,895,436 downwards.
AAGGCATGCACCACCACTACCCAGAATAAACCAGCTTTTTAATTTAAAAAAAAGATGCAGAATTTTTAATCTTTTTACTGCAACTCTCAAAAAGAAGTATCTTTTACTGTATACACAGCGAGGAGATGACGGTGCATTATTTTTAATCCAGCACTCAAGAGACAAAGGCACAAAGATCTCTGAGTTTGAGACCAGACTGATCCACAAAGTGATTTCCAGGACAACCAGGGCTATACAGAGAAAACCTGTCTTAAAACAAAAACAAATAAAACAAAACCCTCTACGCCTACACCAATGTCTAAACAATATTTAGATGTATGCTAATAAATATAGTGGATCCCAGATTATTTGTAAGAACTGTGTTATAAAAGCATGAATTATAGAACTTTACCCTCTGGAAGAATTTTCATTTTTAGAACAATTTTCTATGTATACTAAATATAAGAAAATGTGAAGGAAATTCTGACCATTTTTTAATAATATGTTTACCAAGATGAGTGGCAAAGTCATGTGTCTCTCTAGACTAAGAGTGGAATGAAATTAGAAAGAACCTCACCTATACCTACAGCTAGTAGCTGTATAAGATTCTGAGAAAAAACAAATTCATGACTTATGATTCAGTAAGCAGTGTTGTTGACAGTTACAATAAGTAAGTGATAATAAAGTTCTGGTTTCTAGTAGATTTATGATATTTCATGTGATGAACTGTAATATGTTAGTTATTTCAACGCTTTGTAATTCTTTTGTTATTTCAATGCTTTTCAAAATTCATATAATCCAGAAAGCAGTGATTATATGACATTTTGTGATGTTTTAAAATAAAATGAAGTGTATAAGAGTTATACTGTAAATCCATGATGTTAAATGTTCATAGCTTGTTTCAAATTTATTGTCTAAGAAATATGAGCAAGAGTTTTATAAAACAGCTGCCATATCAGAGTCACTAAATAGCAATCCCAAATAACTTGAGAATTATTTAAAAATGGAAAGATAGTGAGAGAATAGTGCTTAAAAATCAGTCCAATAAGCACATCATTACCAGAAAGCATTTTGAGAAAGAAAAATGAAAAACATAAAAATTTGCATTTATTTCTAAAAATGAATTTTTCAGTAAAAAAAAATTTGAAATTTTTTCTTTCTTTTCATTTCTTTATTGATTCATTTTCTATACAAGAAAATTAGTTTAATTTCTATTTACATGTAATTTTATATTTTGAAAGTTCTTTGAAAGGGGATCAATTTTTAATTACTATATTGTTTGGCAATTACATACATACATATAATGCATTATAGTCACACTCATCTTCCACCAACTTTTCTCTTCCTCCCATTCTCATCCCCATTTCTTCCGATACATTCCATTTTTGCAAGGCCATGAGTGTGAAGCTATCCACTGAAGCATAAGTTAACTCAGCAGTGGCTACATGCCTTAGACAATGGCTTCCTCTCCTCCAGCAGCCTTCCAATTCTATTAACTGCCCTGGGAGACCAACCAACCAACCCATCCCATCTGTGACTGAAATTTACTGGCTCAGTCTTGTGCAGGCCTATGCAAGCAAACACAGCCACTGTGAGTTCCTGAGTGCCTCTGCCATGTCCTGTCCATAAGACACCATTTTCTAGCCCTCTACCCAATTGATCACACTTACATTATTTCTGTCTCCTCTAATAGTCTGAATCTTGTAAGGGGATCATATAGGTATTTCACTGAATACTTGAGCAAACAAAACTAACTTCTCACCACCTAGAAAAGCCATGAATCTGTATTTGCTACAAAGAGCAAAGAGAACTGTCATTTGTTACAAAAAAAAAAAAAAAAAAAAAAAAAAAAAAAAGGCTTCATTAATCAAAGCTGAAAACAGCTGTGATCTATGGGTATCAACAAATACTTAGGAGATAGCTTGATGATGTATCTAATTAGCAAGTCAAAAATGATAGGTTCACCCCCTCCTATGCCTTTCCAAGCCATGGATCATCAGCCAAGAATTCCCTCCTCCTGAGAAAGCTTCAGATCCAACCAGAAGTCAGTGAGGTTCCTTCCTAAAAGTGATGACACTTTGTGTCAGTAAGCACAAACTTGCCTAGCAAGTTGGTATTCGAGTATGCAAAGTATAAAGTTGAGGGAGACTATTACATAGCAATTTCTAGTAGTATTAAGGCTATCCAGAAGGGATGAAGCTCCCAGCTCAGTTCCAACATGATGGCATCTTCAGCAATGAGGTCTTACTCTCCAATTTAGATGGGCAGTCAATGACAGTGGTTGTTTTCTGTATAGTTTTGTAGGCCTCTAGGAATTTCTTCTCTAACATCTTAAGGATGTGCCCTACAGCTATCACAGGGGTTTTCATTTAATAACTCATGACTTCTGGGATGGACATTTACCAACTCACAGTATCTGTGTTCAAAACCTTTTGTTAATTACATTTTATAATTAACTTATAAAGTAGTATCACAGGGCCCCAAACCTTAACAGCCCTGAGACCTTAGCACAGCTGACTCCATGACAGAAATATCATTCAGTCTGTAAAACTCAGCACATAAACAGCACTACCTGAAAGAACTAAAACAAAGACCTGATCCACAAACATCCACAAAGTTCCAGGAAAGTCTCAAAATGTATTAACCTTGCTTTTTAGCTTCTGTAGATCCACTTCTGGCTAACTGTTCTTGTTAACTGAAGTATATCACCCCAGAGCATGTTTTTTTGTTTGTTTGTTTGTTTTTTGTTTTTTGTTGTTGTTGTTGTTGTTTGATTTTTGGGGTTTTTTGTTTGTTTGTTTGGTTTTTTTGTTTTGTTTTGTTTTTTGTATTTAAAAGCTCACCCTGAGAAAGGCCCAGTGCTCCACTGGCATGCTGAATACCCAGTGTAGTCATAGGAATAAAGACTTTCTATTGACTTAAACCCATATCTGATCAGTCTTCTCTGATGAATACCCCACAACAGTACTGGGTTTCCATGTGGCTTCTTCAAACATGCTTAGACTTGTTTAACTCTTCACCTGCACCCATTTTTCCATTTGCCCTCTCTTGCTGTTTAATTAAACCTTGTCATCCCTGATAGGAGATGTCATTCTGTAAATATGTTTCTCTTATTGGTTAATAAATGAAGTCCTATTGGCAAATAGAAAAGCAAGATAGGTGGGACTAGGAGAGATGAAGGATTCTAAGAGACATAGTGGAGTCACCCAACGTGATCTCGGGAAGAGAGGACTTGAGTCCTGCATTCTCGGTAAGATAAGACCATGTAGAAATGCATGTATTAGTGATTGTGGGTTAATATTTAAGACAGAATTAGCCAATAAGAAATGCTAGTAACTGGCCAACAGCTTTATAGCTAATAGAGTCTCTGTGTGTTACTTTGGGACTGACTCGACTCTGGGACCAGGCTGGCTGGATAGTGCTGGTAACACACCCCAGTTTTCCTTCCTCTATTTTCTTTTTTTTTTTAATGGTAATATTTTTATTTAAATTTAAAACAAGCTTGTTTTACAAGTCAGTCCCAGTTCCCCCACCCTCCCCTGCCTCCCCCCAACTCACCATCCCATCCCCTTTCTGCTCCTCAGGGAGAGTGAGACCTTTTATAGGGGATCATCAAAGTCTGTCATATTATTTGGAACAGGGCCTAGGTCCTCCCCCATCCTCTATTTTCATAGCACATATATTTTATCTTAAGGCTTGTGGTCCACACACACCACCATAGACTTTTGTCACTCCCGGGTCTTCTTAGACATTCTAACTTTAAAAAAGAAAAATTCCAGATGTACAAAGCTACATGTGCATAAAAGTGAAAACACACACCGCTTGGCATCTGGGCATAGGTTGTTCAGATCTATATAGCTTTCCTAATTCCATCCATTTATATGCAAATTTCATTTTTCTTTACTACTGAATAAAATTCCTCTATGTATATGTATCACATTTACCTTATTTGTTCTTCGTTAATGACATCTGGGGCTGATTCCATCTCCCCTCCTTGTGTAAAGAGCAGCAGAAAACATGAATGTAGAACAAGTTTCTCTTTAGGGTAATATATAGTCCTTCAGGTGATGATTAGGAGTGTTATAAAAGACTCTAATTTTTTTTATTTTACATCCAGACCACAGTTTCTCCTCACTCCTCTCCTCATATTCCTTCCCCTCCCTTACCTCCCTCTCCTTATCTGCTCCTCCAATATTTCTGCTCAAAAAGAGTATTAGCAAAACATGGGATATCAAGTTGTAGTAGACTAAGCACTTCCCCTTGAATTAAGGCTGGGCAAGGCAATCCAGTATGAATAATAGGCTCCGAAGAGCCAACAAGTGTTAAGGATAGTCCCTGCTCCCATTGTTAGGAGTCCCACAAGTAGATCAAGCAATACAACTGTCATATATGTAGAGGACCCAGGTCAGTCCCATGCAGGTTCCATTCAGGCCTCCTGGTTGTTGGTTTAAACTCTGTACGTTCCTAAGACCCCAGGTTATTTGTTACAATGTTTTGTTTTTTGTGATTTCCTTGACCATTTCTGGTTCCCCCAATCAGAAGCATCTATTTATATGTTAGTTCTATTTCTGGCTTTTGAGAAGTGGCCAGACTAATTTTCAAAGTGGCTGTAGTTCTGTACACTTCCACCAGCAATACATAATCTCCCTCCACAATCCACTCCAGAAATTGTTACCATTTGTATTCCTAATAATGGCAATTCTGACTAGGTTTAAGTGGAGTCTTAGGTATTTTGGATCTTCATTTTCTTGAAGTTCCTAAAGGTGCAATTGTAGGTACATTTATCTTGGTGGTAGTCGGCTTCTATCTAATTGGGCTTAAGGCCCACACTACAGGATGGAAACAGTGCCTGGTACTGTAAACCTAGCCAAATCTAGTGAGATCGTGGATCTTAGAAGAGAACCTACTACTTCCATTTTCATATTTACATTCTTCATACTAACTCTTATATACACAAATAAGTATAACTACCACCACTCATCAAAAACTCTTCAATAGCAGTCTAGAGATCACCAGTTCCTAGACCACCCAGGGTTTGAAAGAAATCCACACCTGTGTACTAAGACTTTTCCGTGTGAGGGTTTGGGGGGGAAAAGACACTCAAGCACTTTCCTGTTAGTTTCCTTTCTTTATTCTTTCATGTTTTTGTTCCTCTCATGATGCTCCATCATCCTTTGTTCTCTACAGCTACACATACCTAATAAAACCTTTCAAACAATACAGAAGTTACATTTGAAGGTAACAATTCATTTCTTAGGTAAATAATAAAAAGCAGAGTCATCTCAATAACTCACATGAAATAAATCTAAATACCTTGTCACAGAAAGGAAGGAACATTTTTTTTGGTCAATCAGCTCCCTAATTTGTGGGTTGTAACTTGCAGCTGCAAAGAAAGAATCTGCCATTTAGTAATCTATCTAGAGAGATGGTCTTGTAAAGGATTTTAAAGTAGTTATAAACTAAACTACTGAGGAGTCTAAGAAAATTGTGTACTATAACCTATACTTCTGAATGTATAAATATTTTGAACTAACATTCTGTGATCAGCAATTGTCAAAGCCAGGTTTTCTCGGACTTGGAGAGTGCCCTATTTTGATAGAGAAAGATTCATCATATATTCTTTGGTTCAGACCCAAGATTACTGCAAATCTTTTAGAATCAGCTCAATTGACACTCTCCAAAGCATAGTGACACTAAAAAGCCTCTTCAACCTTAACATGTATTTATAACTCTTTCTAGGGGTTATGAAGTCATGTCTTTTTTTTTTTTTTTTTTTTTTTTGGTAGCCCTGACCAACAAGAGCTTCTCTTCCCATGGTATTTCAAAAAAAAAAAAACAGCTGTAATTAATAATTGTCCCAGGTTATCAGTCAAACCAAGCAAATAAAATCTATGCAGCAATTAGGTTGCATTGCACTTTTAACCCCGGATCAACAAATCAGATACCTGGCTATATGTCCTTGTGAATAAGATTGATTTTTCTGGGAATAGTTTAACTTAAAAGCATTAGCAATGTGTCTGCTCTAATCTAAAGCTACTTTGAAGTTTTATATGAGCTGATACACATGGCTGTCCAGGCAACTGGAGAAAATTCAACTGTTTTCCTAATCAACCTGAGCTGTAGTCTAAAACAGCTCCTCGGGGGATGTGTAGCATTTCTTTATGTTCATTATTATTCATCAGAACTCTATATAAGCTGACATTATAAATATCAATTAGACAATACAGCTTAAGGAGGAGTCACCTTCTAGACAACCCATAGACAAAAATTCCCAGTAGGTCAGGATGTGTTCATGAGATAAATATACTATGATACATGTAGTGGGGGGGGGCTCCTAATAACCACTAGGGGAAATTTGCAACAGCACCTGTGAAATTATACATAGAAGCAAATGATAGTCAAGAATCTGTGGCCTCATGGCCTTGCCTAAAGAAGTTACCCATCAGAAAATTTTTCTTCTGATGGATTGACACCTTGAATATTGATTTCCATCTACTTCTCTTATGACATGGCTCTCAGAACTCTTCTCTAAGGAACAGATGGAGGTCATCACAGAAAACGACCACTAGCCAAAATACAAAGAAGAACTGATGGTGAGGAACCCAGCCCCAGTTAATATATCTGCAACACAACTTCAGGGAACAATATGAAAGAAAAGCAGAACTGTTGTAAGTGCCAGGGGACCAGGAAATCTGGTGTATTATTATATCACCTAGAAATAACAGGTAAGCTTAACAGATGATACCTCAATAATATTGCTGCCAAAACAAGACCTGAACAAATACAACACTGATAAACATGCTAACATGGAAAAGAAAATTCCATAATCCCTTAGACAAAAATCGACAGGCAATTAAGGAATACTGAGAGGGTAGAAATAGCCTTTCCAGGAATGAGCCCTAATTGATAAGCCCTGAAATCCTATGCACACAAGTAACCCTAAACCAATGAAGCAGGCAATATTTATATATGTGTGTAACTATAACAAAGAAAAAGACGTAAAGAGTTATATCAAGATGGGGACAACAGGGGAAGAACTGAAGGGTGGAAAGGAAAGAAAGCATTGATGTAAATATATTTTAACTTGTGCGTAAGTTTCATACATAAATGTATATAAAATATATGGCCACATGTTGGCCCATGGATACTGAAAAATAGGGTACTTTTGATTTAAGTGTTTAGTCAAGTTTATCTTATTATGCAGATACTTTAGGTCTTTTACATCCATACATCTTTCTGTCTCCCATACACTCCTTTGTGAGTTATTTAAAAATTCCTCCATTGATTTGCCAGGATTCCACATAGCAATTCCCTTGCACAAATGAGTTCATATTGGTGATCCCAAGTCTCTGTAGTATCATTTGGTCAGTATTCCTCTGGGTGCCAATTATGTGTGTCTCCCACAATAACAGCACTCATGTAGATGTTTATACATGAAATAATTCTTCAGCAAATCCTACCAGTGTGCACCACCACAACCAACTATATGAAATAATTCTAACCATGAGAAAAGTTATACTATGCTTAAGACTTGGGAAATAAACCTTTAAAAGCACTAGTGACAAATATAGAAATAGCCAATTGGAACAAAATACCTGCACTTTTCTAATGATAGATTGTAGTCTGTAGAAATCAATTAAAAATTACCTTGCACTAGAGAAAAATGCCTAAAGTTAATGAGCAAAAAAAAAAAGTAAACTAAGGAAAAGAAGAAAGACACAATGTTAGAAATTTAAATTACTTTTTAACTCTAAGTTTAAGATCCAAAATTGAGGAGCTAGAAGTATAGGAGGCAGCCCCACAAGTGTGGATGAAAACTGACTTTCTGCATCCGTTCTTTCAAACGCTCAAGGGCTTCATGTAGAAAGAGGTAAAGATGGCCTGGATATTAAATGAATTGCTCTCCTTCTCCATGATTATTTTAAGAGTCATGCAAATTATAGATGCATTTGAAGAAAGCTAAGAAATCTAGATGCTTATGAATGCAGCCTGCCTTTTCTCGTTTAGATCTGCCATGCACACTGAGTCACTATAAGGCAGCCAGACAGCCACAAAGGTGCAGCACACAACTGAATAGTCATGAGAAAAAGGCCGAGTCTCCTGTATATATTGGAGAAGAAACTGACCAGATTGTCAGGATTCCTACAACTGACTGTTCTGAAATGTTACTTCTACTCTCATGTTCTTAATTCCTCCATGAAGGGACAATGACATCAGCACTCATCAACCATGGACAGCTGCAGAGATTTTTTGGCTGTTTCAGGAAATCTTTGAGCTCAGATGTGAATTGTGTATTGAAAAAGAACAAGAACTATCTCTGAATGTGCAGCATGGGTTCTGATTTCCTTCAGACCACAGCCCCCATCAGCCTGGCTCACAGGTACCATTTCTACTTCAAAAGGGTTATATGAGCACATTCCTTGCTTGGAAATCTTACAAGGTACATTTTTACTTTTATTTACATTGTGTGTGCGAACACAAAAGACTAAAGGCTACTTAATGTGTTACCACTTCAATAAATTCTGTGCACATTGGGTGTCATGGACATTTAGTAAGTGTTTGTTCATTGATCACAAATGGCTTTAAATGACACAGTGAATTTATAATGGCATTCTAACTGCACAACAAAAAGAATGATAAGTAGATTGATCTGGAAAATGGTCTTCCCTAGAATCTGAATTATAAATTACTACAAACAAGGGATAAGAGTGGGTATAGCAGCATCCCAAAGGGGAGAGGATACTATCATTGCGAAGAGTTTTTACGTAGCAAACTAGTATTATATTATAAAATAACCAAAATGTTAGACTTGGAATGATTATTTACCATCTACACTCAGCTCCTTTAGTTTTAAAGACTATAAAATGGGAATCAGGCAGTGAGTGAAGTGTGGAATGATGGAAGGAAAATCTTTCTTGAGTCCTCAGAGACATGGGACTAGGACTTGATTGTGTTTTTCTCACTCAAAATATAGTGTTCTTTCTACCAAGCAGTGAAGTGTGAAAAGACAAAACAGTGTGGAAATGATCTTCAAGGATCAACCATGTAGAAATTTTTAATAAACTTTAATATAAAGTTGAATTTTATGTATTTTATTCACATAACCTATGCTTTTTTTCTGCATTCTAACTACCTTTTCTGACCTTGTCCTTACTCTGATGCATCTACAACCTAGCCTGTAACCCTTTGTACTCCCTAGGCTGTTATCAAAGTGGAGTGCTGTTATATGGAAAAAGTGAATATGGTTTGATATAAGATGAACTATGAGACAGCATTAATGGGAATAATAGTACTGTACCACTTTGCTAATTGGAGCAATCAAAGAGGTAAGAAAAATGAAACTGAATGGAAAGTTCTTGGTATTTGGGAGACACCATGGACAGGAGCAAGAAAATGAGAGATAAAAATCAGGGGTTTCTTCTCATTTATTTTATTCCATGCATATTATTTTCAGTGAGTCTTTAGGCTTTTCATAGCCTTTCTTCAGGCTGGTCATTTTTTTTCTTTTTTAATACTTACCCCTAAATGTTCCCCAAACTTTGTTTGGATAATGTTAGGAAATAAAGGACATTAGATGTGGTGGTTCATGGCATGGAGTGACTGCCAATTTTCTGAAGTTATGCTGGGTGTATTAACTCTATGCAGCAATGTGTTTTGTTTACAGTTTGAAACTGATGTATTTACTAACTCCACACAAAACTTTTTTTCTCTTCTCTGCCTTTTTCAGGTTTTGTTGGATACAGTTCTGGTCTCCACTGCAATGGATGGAAATAATCACTCTGTCGTGTCTGAATTTGTGTTCCTGGGACTCTCTAATACGTGGGGAATCCAATTACTTCTCTTCCTCTTTTCTTCTGTGTTCTATACAGCAAGTCTGATGGGGAACCTCCTCATTGTGTTCTCTGTGACTGCTGACTCCAACCTGCACTCCCCAATGTACTTCTTGCTGGCCAATCTCTCATTTCTTGACCTGGGAGTTTGTTCTATTGCAGCACCCAAGATGATTTATGATCTTTTTAGAAAACGTAAATCCATCTCATTTGGGGGTTGTATAACTCAGATCTTCTTTATTCATGCTATTGGAGGTACAGAAATGGTGTTGCTCATAGCAATGGCCTTTGATAGATATGTAGCCATATGTAAGCCTCTGCACTACCTGACTATCATGAGACCAGTAATGTGCATTTTAATTTTGTCAGTAGCCTGGATCCTTGGACTTATCCACTCAGTGGCCCAGCTTGCTTTTGTTGTAGACTTGCCCTTCTGTGGACCTAATATATTGGACAGTTTTTACTGTGATCTCCCTCAGCTCATTAAGCTTGCCTGTACAGAGACCAATAAGTTGGAGTTCATGGTCACAGCCAACAGTGGACTCATTTCTGTGGGCTCCTTCTTCATACTGATCATTTCTTATATCTTCATTTTGGTAACTGTTAGAAAGCGCTCTTCAGGTAGCATATCCAAGGCCCTCTCTACTTTGTCAGCTCATGTGACTGTGGTGGTATTATTCTTTGGACCATTAATCTTCTTCTACACCTGGCCCTTCCCGTCATCACACTTAGACAAATTTCTTGCTATTTTTGATGCAGTCCTCACTCCTTTTCTGAATCCAGTCATCTACACCTTCAGGAACAAAGAGATGAAAACAGCAATGAGGAAACTCTGCTACCAGCTTATGAATTACAGAAAGGTATCCTAAATACAAAAAAAAAAAAAAAAGTAAAAATGCAACTTTACATTCTATGATGATGAGGAAAATAAAGTCAGTGATATTTCAGCTCTCTATTAGTTTGTGTACCAGACTACATTCAGGAATTTACAAAGTTATTGTCTCTAGTACCTTATCAACATGTATGAGGGGAGTTATAATTGGAATTCTATGATTCAAACCCTGTACTGTATGCTCCCTAGAGAGTATTTAATAGTCATGATTCTGTACAGTATTTTACCTTGATGATCTTTCAAAATAAATTAAAGAAAGTTTTCCATTTGTTCCTTTTATAATTACTGTGTAAAATACCTCAAAACAAAGTTCATTTTCCCCACAACCTACCAGTTATACTGTTCTTAAACCTCCAGGAGGGACCTAACAGAGAATTTACTGTTGAAGATGAGTATCACTCCTTTTTGTTGTTATATTTCCCTGTTTTAATAAGTGTCCAATAAACATTTTGGTGATGGTGGTAAAAATGATACAATATGGGAGGCAATGGTTGTAGTTGCAGCTGAACTAAAACAATAAATAGGCTCTCAAAATTCTGTAAGGATGCTGATGGAGTGAAAGTTATGACAGTTTCAAACAGGCTAGTAAATGAGACAGTAAGGACAAGAAGGTTTACTGCTGCCTGGGGTGAGGGTGGGCAGCCTCCAGAGCACAGGCTCAAAGGGAAGCCACAAAGTCAGGGCATACTAGTCTTTTTTATGTGTGAGGGTTAAGAGAAAGAAACATACATTCTCTTGATGTTTCCTTCTTTATTGTTCTGTATTCTTCATTCTATGTTTTTTAGTGTATTTTTTAGTCTCTATCCAGAAATGTCCCTTCTATCTGCCCTTATGTTTTCCTTCTCCTTCAAACTCTTTTGATGCCCTCCTTCTAATTCTCTCATTCTTGATGTTTTCCTTAAAGTCTATCTTTGTTCTTGAACTTTCCCTTCTAAATCTCTCATTCTTGATACTTCCTTCTAACTCATTTTAATTCTTTCTAACTCTCTATTCTTTCCCTTATAGCTTACATGCCCCAGCAAAATCTTTCAGGCAATACAAAAATTACAATGTGGTTATCATTCTGTTTTTCAAGTGAATGAATACAAGTAAAAAAACATGTTTTCCATATCCCTTACATGACTAAATGTGTTATTACTACAGGTAAAAAAACAAATTATTCCAAGAACTCATACGTACTCATGCCCAAGGAAATTGTTATAAATCAACTGTGTAGGCAAACAACTATACTCAGTCTGTGTTTTGCACAGGCTGTGTTTTGCAGTTACAAAGAAAGGGACAATTACTTATCCCAAAAAGTAATTTTATATGGAACCTCAGAAGAATTACAAACCTAAACTTTAATATATGAAAATTAATCCGTTAGCTCTACTTTAAACCTTTATGGTACATACCTACTCATCAATAGATAGATTATATATATGTATATATATATATATTTGTTTTTACCTCAGCTGTGTGTCCTTGTGAACTTTAGATTGTTTTCTGGAGTTTTTAATCTCAAATCTATCATCAAAACATCTGGTCTAACCTGAAGTTCTTTTAAGGCTTTGTTTCAGCTAGTGACACACACTGAAACCTGCAGCTGCAGATAGCTGGGCTATTGGGACTCTGTTGTTTTACTGAATTGTTAATCTAAGCCACAGTCTATATGACTCCTCAATAAAAACCCATGTGTTCCAGCTGTGTGACACTTCCTTTTTTATATTTTTATCATAAAAACTCTATTTAAACTAACTTTATCATTATTAATTAGACAGTACAGCTTAAGAAGAAAACATTTTCACAGTAATCCACAGATAAAAATGCCCACTAAATGGAATGTTTCCATGAGATAAACACACAATATTACAGGCACTAGGGAATCTCCCACACCTACACACACCATGTGTGTAGCAACAACACACATGAAAAGGCACAGCAAAAGCAAAAGACATTCCAAGGTCTGTGGTCTCTGGATCTTGCCTAGCTGAGAGTAACCCATCAGGGAGTAGCCTCCTGGTGGGATGACACCTTGAACTTCAGTTGCCACCTGCTGCTCCTCTGACATGGCCACCGGTAAAGACTGATGATAATTAGACATAAATTTTGTTTAAAATTATTAAACATTCAATTTTATAACCACCCCACTTGGTACTCATATTTCCCAATTCATCCTCCAGAGTCTAGCTTTGTGAGTACCCCTAAACTACCCATAACATCTTTTCCATAACCCAGGTCCCACAGTGAGTGACCCTACCTACTCTGGCCACCCAAGCCTGCACGACAGCCAACTCTGGGCATCACCCTGACTCTCCCTACCTGCAACCACCCATAGGTCACTCCTGCACCACCTCCAACAATTATTACACATATACAACATTCCAAGTTTTGACATGCATTGATTCTACAAAAACAAGGCAGGTAATATTTTCATTCTTGTTTCATAGATTAGGAAAATAAAGCACAAAAAGACTTACTAATGAAACCAATGACACCACCTTGCAAGACCTAGGCCATAAAGCCAAGCAACCCTGTTCTGAATCAAAATACTCTACTGCCTTCAGGAAAGTGATTCCCTTCACCTGTGCTTACAAATTCTAAACACATTTTTATATCTTCATATAGCAGTATAAAAGAGTAAAAAAACAACAACTCAACAAAATATGCTATTTGAGGTTTACATTCTATCATTATATCATTAAGTGTTCATTTGTTTACTATTCAAAGGAGATAAGATCGGGCAGTAAATTTTATAGTAAAATAATTCTATGGTCTGCCTTCTTTCTCTTCAATGACCCATTACCAGAGATTACCTTTGGCTCAGGCCAAACTTCTGTGGTCCTTGCAAACAATTCCCTTGACCAAAGGTTCTCAGAATGGCAATGCCAGAATCCTATGACAACACTAAAGTGACTTTCCCATGTTGCTAATTAGCTGCCTTTCCCTCTGTGGGGGTATTACACTTGACTTTTTATGCCAAGTTAGAGCTCGACAGCATTGAGTTATCCAACTTGTGATCATCACAACACTGATCCAGGTAGGTTAGACGAATAGATGATGCCTTTTCATTATTTTCTCTAGCTAGCACATAAAATGCTGAATTTCATATTGACATGTATGTGTGTGTATGTATGTATGTATGTATGTATGTATGTATGTATGTGCATGGGTTGTACTTTGCTCACTTTCATCTACATTTCCAGTCTTTCCTTATACCTCTGTCTATCTCACTGATAGAAACTATCTTTGAGGAAAAATCAGAATTGCAAGTAGAAACACATAGAGTAGAGGAAAAATCCAATCAACCAGAAGAAATAAATTCAGTATGGTTGTGCAACATATTACCCATCAATTGAAGTGTACTAGTCAGAAGAATAAGCAAATTCCAGTGGCATTTTCATGAAAATCTTACATATGCAATCTACAAAAGGAATAAAATAAGAGTTAAAGTCTAGCCAGCTAGAGGAAATAAAAAATTTGGACAACAGTAAAGAAACTAGGGCCCATATATATGAGTTAAAGGGCTAATTTTAACTGTAAAATTAATATTTAAAAGTATATGATAAGCTGTTTTAAAAAAATGCTCAAATTGTATCATCAAATTGGGACGATTAGCAAACAATTGATTAGCAAACAATTGATTTATTTTTCCTACATAGTGAAACTCTCAAAATCTCTTCTTACACCTTCATCCAAGAGATGTGCTATGATTCATGGAACCAGAGACAGGACAAAAACTGTAGGATAATCACATTAAAATAAAAGGATGAAATCAAATAATAAATGAATCTGGGACTGTTGAGGCCAAGAGTCAAAAATGTTTACTCCAGATTTGCCAACAATTTGTTCTATGTCTTCAGCAAAGTCCTCGCCCTTCCTGAACATTTTTTCCCATAATTTAGAATTTTAAAAAAATCACAGATACTTAGCAAAGTCTCACTGAGTGATAGCATCCTTCCAGTCTGCCCTGGCAGCACTGAGGACTCCTGCAGGAACATGCAGTGCTAAAGCCTCTCCACACAACATCTACAACACTGAACAATGTCTTGAGCTACCTCTGTCCATCTCAGCAAGGAGAAACAGTGGAGAAGCTTGTGATGATCATATTGATCTCTTATGAGGACATTCTCAGTACTATCCAAAAACTAATTTAATTCAACTTCGCTAATAATTGAGGGGGGCAGAGTTTACCAAGTAAAGCATAGCCAGTCTTTTCCTGAGCAGCTTCAAATGTTGATTTATGATTTTAACAAAAAGTCTAGCATTATCAGCATACTCCATCAGGGCTAATTTCACAAGATTTAAAGTTCATTTCCTGTTTACATTGGCCCAGGAAAGGATAAGCTGCCCTGAGCACAGGAGGGAATACCCTACTCCATAGAGCTCTCTGAGGCTTTCTGTTATACTTTACACTTAGCAGTGGAAGTGTGAGCAGAGACTTTACTCTCTGATGAACACAAATCTGAGATTGAGGACACTGGAGAGACAGTGGGACTGAGGTCAATATCCACATTAATAAACTATATTCAGTTAACTAGATGGCTTTAATCTGTTTCCACTGAAGAATCAGATTTGAATTATTTTCATGCCTTTTTTAATAAAAATAGATTCTCCTCTCAATACATCCTGACCAGTTTCCCCTCCCACCTTTCCTCCCAGCTACCTCCACCTCTCCTCTTCCCCAGATCCACACCCTATCAGTTTTCCTTCAGAAGAGATTAGGTCACCAAGAGACAACAAACAAACACAACAAAACAAGATACAAAAAGTCAAGGTGAAAGTCCTCATATGAAGGATGACAAGGCAACCCAATAAGAGAAGGCAAAAAGAGTCAGAGATAAATCCACTCCCACTTTTAGGAGTTTCACAGAAGCACCATAACATATACATAAAGGACCTGGTGCAGACCCCATGATTTCCACTTCAATCTCTGTGAGCCTATATGCACTCTGATTAGTTGATTCAGTGTGTCATGGTCTCCTGTTGTCCTCTATCCCCTCTGACTCCTACAATCTTTCCTCTGATCTTCCACAGGGTTCCTCAAGTGCAGAGGGGAAGGACCCGATAGAGAACTTCAATGTAGACTCTCTACATAATGTCTGGCTCTCGGTCTATACACCAGCTTCCATCTTCTGCCAGAGGAAGCCTCTCTGAAGATAACTGTATAAGGCACTAATCTGCAAGTCTAGAAGAATAGTATTAGGAATCATTTCATTGATTTTGTTTTGCCAGACATTTTTGGTTCTACCCTAGGTCTCTGGGCTATTCAGTCTCCAGTTCCTAGACATCCCAAGCAGTAAAGTCATGGGGTCTACTCTCATTGTGTGTGCATCAGACATTGGTTGGTTACTCCCACAAATTCTGTGCCACAATTGCCCCAGCACATCTTACAAACAGGACATATTTTAGATTCTTAGAGGTAGAAGTGCTGACCCAAAGCAAACATCTATGTAAAACTCAGAACGCATTTCATCCTGAACCACTTGATTTTTCTCCCATCAGGTATGAGAATGCTTGCTTCTCCGCCAGTTCCCCAAACCTTGAATTTTGTCAAATATTTAAACTCCTATTTAGTTAATTAAAGCAGGCTATTATACTGATATTTTGACAAGCATTTAATTTGTGGATGAACTTAACAATCTCTACCTAAAGGAGACAGATCCTCACCACATCCTCTGACATATTTACTCTCACTTCATAACACATTGCTCTTATTCTGGTTGCCATTTTTTTCCTCCACTGAGAATCAAACAGAATATGGTCTACAATATCCATGGCTTCTTAATTTCTCCAAATCACAAGTCCTCTGCCATTTTTGGTCACCTTGATCATCTCAATATAGAGATAAAAGAAAGTCCTTCTCTGGTCCTAAAATATGTATATAGGCATTTTAATTGGATCATACGTGATACACACACACACAGACATATATGCATTAACAAATTGTGAAAAGAACAGTCACTTAAGAATTTTACAGTTAATATCCAAAAAGCCAGTTAGCTCAAAATCATCTGAAAGATATACCTACAACATTGTATTTTTTATTTATAACAAATAAGGTTATACAAGTAAATGAAATCATTAAATTTTTGGTATGCATTGAACACTGAGATATATAAGAGGACACTAATTGCTTTTGGGAAGCTGCAGGAAGCAATATATATATATATATATATATATATATATATATATATATATATATATTTTCCTCCCTCCAATCCTTTCCTTGTATGCTCCCCTTGCTTTGTTTCAAAATCATGACCTCTGTTTCTTTCACTGCTACGCGCGCACACACACACACACACACACACACACACACACACACATATCTCCAAAGGTTTGTTAGTCTTTCATGTGACTTTGTCAATTGAATGATGCTTATTCTAATTCAGAGTTTCCCACTGCTCTCCTATTTCAGGTAGCATGACGGTTGTCACAGCCAACAGAGGCAATGGATGAAGTAAACTGCTCTGTGGTATCTGAGTTTGTCTTCCTGGGACTCTCCAACTCATGGACAATCCAACTACTTCTCTTCCTCTTTTCCTGTATGTTCTACATGGCAAGTCTGTTAGGAAATTTTCTCATTGTGCTAACTGTGACTTCAGACCCCCATTTACAGTCCCCTATGTACTTCCTGTTGGCCAATCTTTCTATCATTGACTTGATATGTTCATCATCAACAGCACCAAAGATGATTTACGACCTTCTCAGAAGGCACAAAACCATCTCTTTTGGGGGCTGCATCACGCAGATCTTTTTTATCCATGCAGTTGGAGGCACTGAGATGCTACTGCTCATAGCCATGGCTTTTGACCAATATGTTGCCATATGCAGACCTTTGCACTACTTGACTATCATGAGTCCACAAAAGTGCATTTTGTTTTTAGTTGTTTCTTGGATTATTGGCTTCATCCACTCAGTGTCTCAGCTGATTTTTGTAGTAGACTTACCATTCTGTGGCCCTAATGAATTAGACAGCTTTTTCTGTGATCTTCCTCGGTTTATTAAACTGGCTTGTATGGACACCAATGCATTGGAATTTATGGTTACTGCCAATAGTGGGTTCATTTCTGTGGCTTCCTTTTTAATTCTGATCATCTCTTACATGTTTATCTTGGTGACTGTGCAAAAGAAATCTTTTGGTAGTTTATCTAAAGCTCTCTCCACTCTGTCAGCTCATGTCATGGTGGTCGTTTTATTCTTTGGACCCTTAATCTTCTTCTACATGTGGCCATTTCCAACATCACATCTGGATAAATTTCTTGCCATCTTCGATGTAATTATTACACCTTTTCTAAATCCAGTGATCTATACACTTAGGAATAAAGAGATGAAGGAGGCAATAAAAAGACTATGCACTCGGGTTGTGAATTATACTAAGCTTCTTAAATATACTGAAGATACATGAACATGCAAGTAAAATTTCAGATGGATGTGTGCTATATAAAGTATGTTGTATTTAACCAGAATGCTGCTGTGTACTAAGATGTGATATACCCTTGATTGTTTTCTGCCTGAATTGAATCTGGATATTATTAACTGTTTACAGAACAGACTTGAAGACAAGAGAGTTTGCCAGGCTTAGCTCATCAATAATCTTACCTCACAACATTGACCAATACAATAATGGCAATTGTTAAAGAGCCCATTTCTAAAGATGGCATTTTAAGTTGACTACTTTAAACACAAAGATTAACCTTTACTTCCTTTGATTGGGCATACTTTCCTGATGATTTTTCTGTGCCTTCAGCATCTTGTTTATCGACCATTTGTGTGATAATCTGCTTTTTTACAATCCAGTAAGGAGACAGAAACTACATCAGCTTTGTTGAAAAAGAAAACTCTGATATGAATAATTGTTGTCTAAGTATAAACTCTGTGCTAAATAATTTAATGAAAGTTGTTTTAAAATAGAATCCTACATTCAACCCAGAGGCACAGGCCAAACCAGGTAGAGCACCTGTGCTAAAGGAGCCTTTGGGGATCAAGTTTTAAATGTCTGTTTTCATGCAACAAAATCCAGGAAATCGAAGGAAAAAGCAGAGTAAATGTAAGGAGGATGCATCCTCTTCCCAAATTCGTTCTGTCACATGTATGTAGAGGACCTAGGTTAGGTCCTCTACATACCTTAGCTGTTGGTCCAGAATCTGTGAGTTCCTATGAGCCCAGGTTAGTTGTTTCCATGGTTTCCCTTGTGATGATCTTGACACCCCTAGTTTGTACAATCCTTCTTCCCTCTCTTCAGCATGATTCCCCTAGCTCAGCAAGATGCTTGACTGTGGCTCTCTGCATCTAATTCTATTAGTCACTGGATGAAGGCTCTCTGATAACCATTAGGGTAATTACCAATCTGATTAAGGAGAGGGCCAGTTCATGTCACCTACCCACTATTGCTAGGAGGCTTAGCTGGGGTCATCCTTGTAAATTTTTAGGAGCTTCCCTTGTCCCAAGTTTCTTCCTGAACTCCAAGACTTTGAATTTTAAGGAGACTGAATTTTTAAGTGTATTTTTAAGGACTGTGCAACTTTTAAAATTTGTAATGTTTACATTGTGATGTTGATGTTAATGTGTGATCTTATGGAAAAATAAAAAAGGGGGGTTAGGGCTTAGCAATGTTGTGTTTGTGTGTCAGGCTGACCAGGGGTCAAATGTGCTGGCCAGTATTATATCAACTTGAACAAGTATTAGTTATTTAAAAGGAGAGAACATCAATGAAAAAAATGCCTCCTTTAGGATCTAGCTATAGGCATTCTTATAATTAGTGACTGATGAAGGAGGGCCCAGCACATTGTAGGTGGTACCATTCTTGGGCTGGTGGTCCTGGGTTATATAAGAAAGCAAGCTAGTCTATATCTTGACCCACAACTCTGACAGAAAAACCCTGATCTACCAGGGGCCACTCCAGCACGCAGAATCCCAGATAAGACCCTGACTGCAGATCTCCAATAGTCCTCAAAGATGGCTCAGATTTCCCCATCCGTCCTCCTATTTTCATAATATTCTGGTCCACAATTCCAGCACAAGCCCCCGGCTCTATGAGAGGACATGCTAGTACCCAAAACCCCAGAAGCCATGCCAATTCGCAGAACCTCAAAGGCAACACCAACACCCAAATTGACATAGGTTAGGCAGGCCTCCATAACCCCAGCAAAGGCATACTGGACAAGAGGACTCAACAGTCACGAGACACAGGCAACTCAGATAAGAAGACTAGAGAAGAACAGAAAGCAAGCAGGAAACACCCATCCAACAAAGATAAACTAAGAAATTGACACCTAAACCTTATTACACAAAACCAGATGCCTAGAGACCAATATAAGAGCATAATCAACAACAGACATAGCAATATGACACCACTAGAACCCAGCTACTCTACTACATTGATTCCTGAATATCCAACACAGCTGAAGCACAAAAAAAAAAAAGAAAAGAAAACCACTTTAAAACCAACTTTATGAAGATAATACAGGTCCGTAAAGAGGAAATGAATAAATCTCTTAAAGAAATTCAGAAACATACAAACAAACAATGGGAGGAAATTAATAAATCACTTAAAGAAACCCAAGGAAAAAACAAAGAAACAGGTAGAGAGAATGAATAAAACTGCTCAAAATGGAACTGAGGTAATCCTAGAGGTGGAAAATCTAGGTAAGTGAGCAGTAACTATAGACACAAACTTCACCAATAGAAAACAAGAGATGAAAGTGAAATCTCAGGCACACAAGATACAATAGAAGAAAATCATACATTGGTCAATGAAAACATTAAATCTAAAAACTTCCTGACACAAAACATCCAGAAAATCTGGAACTCTATGAAAAGACCAAACAGAAGAAAAATAAGAATAAGAGGAGATATTTAAGAATTGGGTACAGAACTGAGGAGAGAATTCTCATTAGAGGAAATCAAAAAGGCTGAAAGATGCTCAAGAAAGTGTTCAACATCCTTAGCCATCAGGGAAATGCAAATCAAAACAACTCTGAGATACCATCTTACTCCTGCCAGAATGGCTAAAATTAGAAACACCAATGATGACTCATGCTGGAGAGGATGTGGAGAAAGGGGAACACTCTTCCACTGCTGGTGGGAGTGCAAATTTGTACAGCCATTTTGAAGATAAATATGGCAGTTCCTCAGGAAAATGGGAATCAGTCTACCATAGGACCCGGCAATCCCACTCTTAGGCATATACCCAAATGGTCCACATCCATGCAACAAAGATATCTGTTCAACTATGTTCATAGCAGCATTATTTGTAATAGCAAGAACCTGGAAGCAACCTAGATGCTCCTCAACTGAAAATTGGATAAAGAAGATATGGCACATTTACACAATGGAATACTAATATGTGTGGGGGAAAACAAAAACAATGGAATCTTGAAATTCGCAGACAAATGGATGGAACTTGAAGAAATCATCCTGAATGAGTTAAGCCAATCACAAAAAGAGGAACATGGTATGTACTTGCTCATATATGGATTTTAGACCTAGAGCAAAGGATTACCAGCCTATAATTCACATCGCTATAGACACTAGGATACAAGGAGGAATCTAATAGATTCATACAAGGTCCCTCACAGAAGAGGAAAGGAACAAGATCTCCTGAGCATTTTGGGAGTGCGGGGGGGGGGGGCAGGGAGTGGAGAGGGAACTAGGAGAAAGAGAAGGGGAGGAGAGGAAAGCACGTGGGACTAGGAAGATTGAGTTAGAGGAGGAATAAATGAGAGAAGAGGTAGAGAGAGAGAGAGAGAGAGAGCATAAAAGAGGGAGCCATTATAGGTTTGAACAGCAAACTAAACCTAGAAAAATGTTCAGAGACCTACAAGACTGACCCCAACTAACAATTTGAGCAATATTGTAAAGGCTACCATTAATGCCCTTCCCTGATGATGAGATCGACAACTAACTTATCCACCATCATGGATCCCTCATCTAGTACTTGATGGAAACAGAAGCAAACACCCACAACTAAACACTGAGCTGAACTGAAATCCAGATGGAGAGAGGGAGGACAAGACCAGGCTACAGAAACACATAGAGACAGCTGACCTGAACAAGGAGGAGCTAATGGGCCCCCAGACTGATAGCTGGGAATCCAGCATGGGACTGACTCAGACATCCTGAACATGGGTCTCAGCTAGAAGGCCTGAGCAGTCTAAGGGACCTTGGACAGTGCAACCAGGATATATTCCTGGTGCACAAAAGACTTTGGGGGCACATCCCCCATGGAGGGATACTGCCTTAACCTAGAGACAGGAGAGAAGTCCTAGTCCCTACTGCAAATGACTTGACAAATTTAGATGACCTCTCCTAGAAGGCATCAGCATACATGTGGAGTGGGGGGAGTGGTCGGAGGGCATGAGAAGGTGGGAGAGAGGGGGAGAAGGAGGGAGGGAGGGAGAGGGAACTGGGATCGATATGTAAAATTAAAATAAAATAAATTAATATAAAAAGAATAATATAATAATATAAAAAAGAATAATAAAGGTAAAAGCATAAAATTTTCTTATTAATTCTGACAGTCAGATTTACATTATTTTTAAAATTAAAAAAAAAGAATATGAGAAGAATTTCATCTCAAATATTTTTAACAAATTCATAAAAGAAAAAAATCCTAACCTTAAGAAGGACATATATGAAGGTACAAGAAGCTTACAGAACACCAAATAGATCAGACCAGAAAAGAAAGTCCACAACCCCACCACATAGTAATCTAAACACAAAACATAGTAAAAGGGACAAGTAACGTACAAAGATAGACCTATTAGAATTACACCTGACTTCTTCTCAATGGAGACTTTGAAAGCCAGAAGGGACTGTGCAGATATCTTGCAGACTCTAAGAGACCACAGATACCAGCCTAGACTACTATACCTAGCAAAAATTTTCACTCACCATTGATAGAGAAAACAAGATATTCCATGATTAAGTCAAATTTAAACAATATCTATACAAAAACCCAGCCCTACAGAAGGTACTAGAAGGAAAACTCCAACCCTAAACAACAAAATAACAGGAATTAACAATCATGAGTCATCAACATCTCTCAACATCAGTGGACTGAATAAATAAAAGGACACAGGCTAATAAGATGGATAAGAAAATGGGACCCATCCTTCTGCTGAGTACAAGAAACACACCTCAATGTCTAAGATAGACATTACCTCAGGGTAATGGGTTGGAAAAAGATTTTCTAAGCAAATGAACCCGAGAAGCAAGCTGTGGAAATATTCTAATATCTAACAAAATAGACTTCAAAACAAAATTAATCAAAAGAGATGAGGAATGACACTATACTCATCAATGGAAAAAATATATCAAGATGACATCCCAATTATTAACATTTATGCCCCAAATGCAAGGGCACCCATATTTGCAAAAGAAACATTACTAAAGCTTAAACCACACATCAAACCTCATATATAATAGTGAGAGCCTTCAATACCCTACTCTCACAGATGGACAGATTATCTAGATAAAAACTAAACAGAGAAATACTGAAGCTAACAGTCATTATGAACCAACTGATCCTAACAGATACCTACAAAATATTTTTCCCAAATATATATAAAATTTATATACCTTCTACATTTCAGCACCTCACAGAACTTTCTCCAAAACTGACTACATACTCAATCACAAAGCAAGTCTCAAAAAAAAAAAGAAACACAAAAATGTGAAATAAACCCCTGTATCCTATCAGACCATCATGGGTTAAAGCTCCATATACAAAAAAGAAGGCTATAACCTCTGTCTTTAGATTTATAGTCTAATGCTTACTCAGCCATTACAAAACCTACACACTCATAGAAACTAAAACACTCTCTACTTAATGACCACTCAGTTAATGCAAAAATAAAAAAGAAACTAAAGACATCTTAGATTTTAATAAAAATTAATGCACAACATTTCCAAACTTATGAGACCCAATGAAAGCAGTGCTAAGAGGAAATGTCATAACACTAAGTGCTGTCATTAAAAAAAAAAAAAAATTAGAGAAATCGCATACAAGTGATTTAACCTGAGTTCCTGTCAAGTTCTTTCAATAATATACTACAGTGTATGTATAAGTCAAATAAATCATTTCTCCTCAACTGGCTTTATGATCATGGTGCTTAATCACAGCAATAGAAACCCTAATTAGGACATACCCTTTATCTAAACTTAGGCTCCCCTGATGTTATCATTATTCATTTGCCCAGTATTTTCCAGTCAGTGAGACATCAACAGTATGCTAAACGCCATAGTTTATTCATATTTCACTCATCTTTTTTTTCATTAATGTCTGTTTTCTGTCCCATATTGAATACTAGATACTATGTCATATTTACCATACCTTCTGAGTTTCATCTGACAGGCCTTAATCTGGTTCTTTCTATAGATGTGAAGTTTAAGAACATTGGGAATTTCAAACTTCATTGAAATACTTGAGTTTCTCTGAGGTTTTTTGTTTGTTTGTTTGTTTGTTTGTTTTGGTTTTTTTGGTTTTGTTTGTTTGTTTTTTCATCACAAGGAGATATGCGCTCAGGATTTTGTAAGGAACACTCAGAAAAGACTCTTTATTTAATAACATTTGAGTCCATAACACCCATATGAAGCCATATCAGTCTTGATCACACAAATAGAATTTGGGCTGGGGGCATTAACAGTAGAGAAGTGAATTAGATGTTATGTGCCATCTGCATTCTTCCTGCTTAGATAATGAATCTTTTCCCAACTTACCTTTGAACTTAATAGTTCATTATAATTTCTAAATATTATCACTTGAGTACAAGCAAAGGTTAATTTCAACTTCATCCCAATTGAGGAAAAATGTGTTCATGATATTTACTTGTACTCTTGGATTATTCTCTCACTATTAATTTAAAGCTTGGTCCAAATAGAACTCAAGGCCTCGCTCTTATTATTCTAGTTTTATCTTTAGAATTTACGTATGGGCACCACCACCCAATCCCCTTCTCTGGCACTGCTTTTAGGAACAAAACTCAGAGCCTTCTCAAGCTATTTTTACATAGGAAAAGTGATTGATTCCCATCAGCATGTAACAGTGGAGAGTATTTCATGAAGGGTAAGTCTTCATTTAGTAACATGTCATAAAACTCTTCATCACTGAAATATAAATTCTACTGTAATATAACTGGAGTCATAAGAACACATACATAGTATTAACATGAAATTTTTCATTCACCTAAAACTGATATTTTATTAATTAAAGCACTTAAGAAAGCTTTCATGCACAAATTTTAGTTAAATCAGGGTCATTACATAATATGCAATGTATCACAGCTCTGACGTTTCCACCTTGTACAAGAACATGATGAATTTGTAGGACATTTGAGTAGGGGTCTTGATACCTTGTTACTTAGTGTGGCATACACTAATGCTATATTTTGAATTCATTAAGGCTTTTGTCTTATATCTTCCAAACCTCCATTCTGTGAACACCTCAAATAATCAGGGAAAGAGTGAGAGAATCTGTGTCTCTCTGTGTGTAGGTATGATGTAAAAACATATATGTTTGTATACATAATCTGATTTCATTGATGTTGAGAATATTTTTACAAGAGAGTACTGAGGAGGCTCCTTTCGTTTTTCCATATTTTCTTTTTTTATTTATGCTTTTAAGTTTCATTTTACATTCCAACCACAGTTCTCCCTCCCACCCCTCCTCCTGACCCTTTGCCTTCCCCCTACCAGTACACCCCTAGTACACTCCTCCTCATGGGAAAGGGTTTCCATGAGGCACCAACAAAGTCTGGCACAATAGGTTGGGGTGAGGCCAAGCCCCTCTCCCATGCATTAAGGCTAAGCATGGCATCCCACCATAGAAAATGGGCTGCAACAAACTACCCTATACACCAGGTTTGTATTGTGCTCCTACTATTAGAAGACCCTCTGATAGTACAATCTTCACTACTGTCTCCCACATATGGAGTGCCAAATTCAGTCCCCCTGTAGTCTCCATGGCTGTTCATCTTGTTCATCTAGATTTCATGAGTTTCTATGAGCTTGGTTCAGCTGTTTTTATAGATTTCTCCATCATGATCTTGACCTCCCTTGCATAGTGGAGGGGATGTCTGAACTAGTCTACCCCTATAATCGGATTGGTAAATACCCCAGCTATCATCATAGAGCCTTCATCCAGTAATTGATGGAACCAGATGCAGGGATCCACAACCAAGCACCAGGCTGAACTCTGAGACTTGAAGAGAGGGAGGAGGAGGCTCCTTTCAATTTCAGTCACTAAGCTGTGTTTCTACTTTTATGCTCCTGAAATTTATTTAAGTTTTACATGCCTCTTCAACACAAGGCACAAAAAAAAACTCTAGATGATCAGGTGACCCAAATCAAGCCATATTTGTAGTATCAAGATTTAAACTAATTGAGAAGATACATTAAGGGACAGTAAAATACATTAGCAGATAGAAAGACACTTGTCACCAAGCTTAACAACATGAGGCCAGTACCCCAAACTCAAGTGGCAGAAAGAGAGACCCAAATCCTACAAGTTGTCCTCTATACTACACAAGCAAGAGTAGCATGAGCGTGCGCGAGTGCGCACACACACACACACACACACACACACACACACACACAGGATAGGAGAGAACACAAAGAAAAATAATAAATGAGGAAGAAAGAAAATATTTAAAAGGCATATTAAAAATATGTTGTATATAACATAAACACTGAGTCAAACTAGAACCCAGAAGCAGATGGAGAGGACAAGACCATGCGGTAGAAGTACATAGAGACAGCTTACCTGAACAAGGAGGAGCTAAGGGCCACTAGACTGATAGCTGGGAAGCCAACAGGGGTCTGACTCGGACCCCCCTGAATATGGGTCTCAGCCAGAAGGTCTGAGCAGTCTAAGAGACCTCAGACAGTGGAGCCAGGATGTATCCCTGGTACACAAAAGGACTTTGCAAACATATCCCCCATGGAGGGATAACTGCCTTATTCTAGAGATAGGAGAGAAGCCCTAGTCCCTACTTCACAGGACCTGTCAGATCTACATGACCCCAACTGGATGGCATTCCCCTACATATTGTATTGTGGTGGGGGGTTGGGAGGGGAGGGTGTTTAGAGTGCATGGGAGAGGGTAGAGAGGGCAAAAGGGAGGGAAGGAGGGAGGGGAGGGCTTGGGGGGAGGGAGGGAGGGAGGGAGAGGGAACTGGGATTGACATGTAAAATAAAAAAAAAAAAAAAAAAAAAAAAAAAACGCTTTGACTCCAAAATTTAAGTTGAAGAACAAGTTACTGGGGAAAAGTATTTCTATTTTTGTTTCCACAGAAAATGAAAAGATGTGGATTCCTTCCAGACTAATGTGGTTTGATCACACCAGACCGCCTGAAACAGAGTACAAGCTGATCCTACATTCCAAACAGCTGGACAAAACAGCCCTACAGACTACAGCTAGGATATCTGAATCTTCTTCGAATCCCCCAAGACAGCGACCCTTACCAGCAGGAAGTAGTTTGGAAAGAACGACGCCCCAATTCCCAAATATTGTGTATAAATGTTTGTTTTCATTTAATTGGACTTTGTTATATAAAATTAAATAAAAAATACTCTATATGCAAAAAAAAAGAAATAAAAAATGTTAAAAGTAAAAAAAAAAAAAATATGTTGTATATAAGAAAAAAGTAGACATGGAAGACAACTAACATTCTTTTAGTAGAAATTACAGTAACACCACCTCGGAGCAGTGAATACATACATCACATTGAGCAAGGTGCTATAACACCAGCCTATAACTCCAGAACTCTGGAGGCTACAAGAGAATCTCACAAGCTCAAGTTCAACTTGAGTATATAGTGAGACCATTTCTCAGATGATAAGAGGTGAGCCAGAGATGTAACTTACTCCTAATGGAGACTTACCTAATCAATACAACCCAGAACAGTGAGTCACAAAAATCTCTAGTTAGTGAAAAATGTTGTAAACTCTTCCTGCCAAGAGCTGGAAACTATTTCTCAAATCTTTAAGCTGACTTGGTGACTGAGCTTGCTTTGACCAATGAGATGTAGCAAAGGTTTTGTTTCTTGATTTCCAGAAGTTAGGATGCTATGCAGTGTGTGTTGGGAATTTTGTTTTTTATCCTTTTGTTGCTTGCACAACAATGAGGAGATAACAAAGTTTGGGCAAGACTAATGACCATATACTATTTTCAAAGAAGTGCCTAGACTGGAGATCTCAGGGGCTCAAGGCATGTGAGTGAGGCTACTTAAATCCTTCCAATGCCAGTCAGTCTTCTAGATGGCCTGACTTCTGTAGAATTCCAGTTGAGGCCAGAAGAACTATTAGTTTGCCAGTGGAAAATGATATATTGCATGGCTATAATTTACAAATGGCACTTTTGTTGGTTCTCTAAATAGTTTTTAGGTAAAGAAATTTTACCTATAAATTTTAGGCTCTGTTACTATTTTTAAAAATCTTATTCTATGAAAAGTCAAACTATAAATGACTTGTCTTTTACTTGATCCATTGGCTCTTTGGTTTACTGAATCTGAGCTACTCCAATTGAGTTTTGTGTGGGGGGGGGGTGTTTTTTCCATATCACATAATGATAACAATTGGCTTAATGTTGACAAGACAGCTGTACCTCTTATCACTTCTAATTTGGTCAAGTCTTATCATGGAATTTGGATTATATTATGCAGTAGACATTAAGGGACATTTTACTAATTTTATCTCTCCTTTCCTGCCTTCTTATAGAAAATATACATTACTTTTCACTTTTTGAAAGCATATATTTTCAATCTTATAGAGTTATCTTCTTATAAATAAGAAAACCAATAGGCCAAAGGGATTGTAAAATATGTAAAAGCATGTCACATTCACAAATACAAAATTCCTAGTTTCCCTTCTTTCTCCTCAAGTGACCTATTATCATAGTTTTCCTTCAGCTCTGGCCAAAATTCTGTGGTCCTTGGAAACAATTCCCTTGACCAAATGTTCTCAGAACGGCAATCCCAGAATCTGTGACAACACTAAAGTGCTTTCCCATGTTGCTAATTAGCTGCCTTTCCCTCTGTGGGGGTATTATACTTGACTTTTTATGCCAAGCCATGACACAGGTTAGAGCTTGCCAGCATTGAATTGTCTAACTTGTGATCATTGCAACACTGATCCAGGTAGGTTAAACAAATGGAAGCTGCCTTTTCATTATTTTCTCTAGTTAGCACACAAAATGCTGAATTTCACATTGATGTGTGTGTGTGTGCACATGCACACACATGGGTTTTATTTTGCTCACTTTCATCTACATTTCCAGTCTTTCCTTGTACCTCCGTCTGTCCCATTGATAGAAATTGTCTTTGAGAAAAGTCAGAATTTCAAGTGGAAATACATAGAGAAGAGGAAAAATCCAACCAATCAGAAGAAATAAATCCAATGTGGAAACTGCAACATGTAATGCCCATCAATTAAAGTGTACTAGTCAGAGGAATGAACAGTCATGAGATGTTCAGCATGGTAGAAGATATTCCAGTGGCATTTTCATGGAACTCTTACATGTGTAATCTACAAAAGGAATAAAAAAAATTAATGTATGTCCAGCTAGAGAAAATATTGATAATTTTTGAAAACATTCAGGAAATTAGACCTCCAACCATATACAGGTTGGAGGGCTGAATTTTAACTTTAAGTACATTGTTTATAAGTATACAATTAGCTGTTATGAAACATGATCATGTTGTATAATCAAATTGGAATAATTAGCAAACAATTTATTAAACATTTATTATTACTACATAGTGAAACCTTCAAAATCCTCTCTTCTAACAACTTCATCCAAGGATGTGTTATGATTCCTTGGGCCACAGACAAAACACGAATTGTAAGATAATCACAGCAACATAAATGGGTGAAATGAAATAATAAATAAATCTGAGTCTGTTCAGGCCAAGAGTCAAACATGCTTACTCCAGATTTGCCAACAATTATCGTCTGTGTCTTCAGTAGAGTCCTCACCCTTCCTGGACATTTTCTTCCTTAATTTAGAATAAAAAGAACTTCACAGACATTTAGCGAAGTCTCACTGGGTGATAGCATCCCTTTAGTTTATCCTGACAGCACTGAGGACTCCTGTGGAAGCATGCAGTGCTAAAGGCTCTCCACACAATATCTACAACACTGAACAATGTCCTGAGCTCATTCTGTTCATCTCGGGAGAAGCTTGTGATGATCATATTGAATTCTTACGAGGACATTTCCAGCATTATCCAGAAACTAATTTAATTCAACTTTGGTAATAACTATCCAGAATCTCTAATTTAATTTAACTTTGGTAATAATTGAGACAAAAAGTTTACCAAGAATAGCCAGTCTTTTCCTGAGCAGCTTCAAATGTTGATTTATGATTTTAACAAAAAGTCTAACATTATCAGCATGCTCCATCAGGGCTAATTATACAGGACTTAAAGTTCATTTCCTGTTTATGTTGGTCCAGTAAAGATAAGCTGCCCTGAGCACAGGAGGGAATGCCACGCTCCACAGAGCTCTCTGAGGCTTGTCCTTCTGTTACACTTTACACTTAGAAGTGGAAGTAGGAGCAGAGACTTTGCTCTCTGAAGAATACAAATCTGAGACTTAGGACACTGCAGAGACAGTGGGACTGAGGTCCACATCCTATATTCAGTTAACTAGATGGCTTTAATCTGTTTCCCTGAAGAATCAGATTTGAATTACTTTCATGCCTTTTTTTAAAGATGTATTTCTTTATTTTGTACACTGTGTTCTGGCTGCATGTAGGCCTGGCGCCCAGAAGAGGGCACCAGATCTCATTATGGATGGTTGTGAGCCACCACGTGGTTGCTGGGAGTAGAACTCAGGAAATCTGGAAGTGTACCCAGTCCTCTTAACCACTGAGCCATCTCTCCAACCCTTTTTATTGAAATAGATTCTCCTCTCAAACAATACATCCTGACCATAGTTTTCTTTCACTCCATTCCTCCCAGCTCCCACTTCCCATCTCTCCCCCAGATCCTCTCTCCCCCTCAGTTTTTCTTCAGAAGAGGGTAGGCTTCCAAGAGACAATAACCAAACACAACAAAACAAGTAACAATAAGACACAACGAAAGCCCTCATATGGAGACTGGACAAGGCAATCCGACAGTCCTAAAAGCAGGCAAAAAGAGTCAGAGATACACCAACTCCTACTGTTAAAATTCCCACAAAAACACCATAACATACACAGAGGACCTGGTGCAGAGCCATGTATACACCATGATTCCCACTTCAGTCTATGTGAGCCTATAGGAGACCTGCTTAGTTGATTCAGTGTGTCATATTCTCATGGTGTCCTCCATCACCCTCTGGCTCCTGTAATCTTTCTTCCCCCTCCAGGTTTCCCCAGTGCAGAGGAGAAGCACCCGACAGAGACCTCCAATGTAGACTGTCTTGCACAATGTCTGCTGTGGGTCTGCATCTGCTCCCATTTCCTGCCACAAAAAGCCTCTCTGACGATGACTGTAAAGGCACCAATTCATGAATATAGAAGAATGATATTAGGAATCGTTACACTGATTTTTTTTCTCTAATCATTTTTTATTCTAACTCAGATCTCAAGGCCTCCAGCACATCTTACAAACAGGACAGGCTTTAGGTCCAGGGTTTTGTCCTGGGTTGGTGTCCATGTTTCTCTTTCGCTAGCCTGTAGAGTACCTTCCCACACCAAAGAGACTAGAACATATGGGTGAACACTCCGTACAGGCACCAGCACATCCTCTCTACACTCACTGAGCTGGGTGAATATTGACCTCTGCATTGGGCCCCACTGTCAGTTTGAGGAGAGTGCTCCTCTGTCCTAGCAGCAGCCTCACCCCAAATTCTGCCCTCTTTTAAAGCAGAGACATTCTGCAAAAACAAATAGAATGTGAAACCTGGGCAACTGAGTTTTAAGTAGAGCATTGACAGCTGGACAGTCCAGCAACAATGTCCACATCTGCTTTCCAGAATTTTACAAACTATAGTAACTTACCCACCTTTAAACCTTGGCTAACTTGGAATACTAAAAATTGCAGTATTCTACGATGAGTTATCTGCCTAGTATCCTTTGTCATATACTGAAGGCATTTTCCAGCCATTGAGCTTGAAAACAGTGCTTTAGCCAAAATAACAAAAAGTATTCTCTCATTGTCTGCCTTAGTCATATGAATATACAAGTGAATATACCCAAGAATTTTCATTCTTAGAGGTAGAAGTGCTGACCCGAAGCTAACATCTATATAAAACTCAGAAAGCATTTCATCCTGAACCATTTGACTTTTCTCCCATCAGGTATGAGAATGCTTGTTTCTCTGCCATTCCCCAAACCTTGAATTTTGACAAATATTTAAACTCTTATCTAATTAATTTTTTAAAAGGCTATTGTGTTGGTATTTTGACATGCATTTAATTTGTGAATAAACTTAACAGTCTTTACCTAAAGGAGACAGATCCCCACCACATCCTCTGACATGTTCGCTCTCCCATTGCTCTCATTCTGGTTGCCTCTTTCACTTGATATTTTCCATTTTTTCCTCCACTGAGAATCAAACAGTATCTGATCCAGAGCATCCATGGCTTTTTTAATCTCTCCAAATCACACAGTGTATGCTACAAGCCTATATACTCGGCCCTTTTTTAATCACCTTATCATCTCAATATAGAAATAAAAAGTTCATCTCCAGGCCTAAAATATGTATATAGGCATTTTAATGTTATCATATATGTAATATGAATATATACTAAGGAATTTCCAAATTATAAAACCATGGGCACTTAAGAATTTCACATTTAATATCCAAAAAGCCTTTAGCTCTGAGTCATCTGAAAGATATGTCTACAAAATTTACTTTTAAAATAAAACAAATATGTTATCAAAGTGGATAAAAAAATTTGATTCGTTTAGTTGATTTTGAACAACAGATATATGAGAGGAAGATGATGAAATACATCTATTTGGCCTGGAGCAAGCACATTTTGGTTTTTTAAGTTCTGGCATTATAATAACTATATTACTTTCCTCCCTTCAATCCCCTCCATGTATTACAAATTCCTGGCTTCTTTATTTCATTGTTTCTGCACATATACATACATATATACTCACACACATATATGTACACACATACATATATGTACATATATATTCATTTATATTCTTAAATATATATATGCAACCTGCTCAGCCCATGTAATGTTACTAATATGCATATGATTTCAGGGCTGACCACTTGGTATTGGATCACCAACTGGGGGACTCTTCCCTGGAGAAGACTATTTCTCCCTCTCTCAGAATTCTCCAGTAGACAAATAATTGCTATTTTACTTAAACTGTCTCCAAAGGTATGTTAGTCTTTCATATGACTTTGTCAATTGAATACTGCTTATTCTAAATCAGAGTTTCTCATTACTCTCCAATTTCAGATAGCATGACGGTTGTCAGAGCCAACAGAGGCAATGGATGGAGCAAACCACTCTGTAGTATCTGAGTTTGTCTTCCTGGGACTCTCCAACTCATGGACAATCCAAGTATTACTCTTCCTCTTTTCCTGTGTGTTCTACATGGCAAGTCTATTAGGAAATTTTCTCATTGTGCTAACTGTGACTTCAGACCCCCATTTACAGTCCCCTATGTACTTCCTATTAGCAAATCTTTCCTTTCTCGACTTGATATTTTGCTCCTCCACAGCACCAAAGATGATTTACGACCTTCTCAGAAGGCACAAAACCATCTCTTTTGGGGGCTGCATCACGCAGATCTTTTTTATCCATGCAGTTGGAGGCACTGAGATGCTACTGCTCATAGCCATGGCTTTTGACCGATATGTTGCCATATGCAGACCTTTGCACTACTTGACTATCATGAGTCCACAAAAGTGCATTTTGTTTTTAGTTGTTTCTTGGATTATTGGCTTCATCCACTCAGTGACTCAGCTGATTTTTGTAGTAGACTTACCCTTCTGCGGTCCTAATGAATTAGACAGCTTTTTCTGTGACCTTCCTCGGTTTATTAAACTGGCTTGTGTAGACACATACACCTTGGGATTCATGGTTACTGCCAATAGTGGGTTCATTTCTGTGGCTTCCTTTTTAATTCTGATCATGTCTTGCATATTTATTTTGATGACTGTGCAAAAGAAATCTTTGGGTAGTTTATCTAAAGCTCTCTCCACTCTGTCAGCTCATGTCATGGTGGTCATTTTGTTCTTTGGACCATTAATTTTCTTCTACATGTGGCCATTTCCAATATCTCATTTGGATAAATTTCTTGCCCTCTTTGATGCAGTTATTACCCCTTTTCTAAATCCAGTAATTTATACACTTAGGAATAAAGCTATGAAGTTGGCAATGAGAAGATTATGCAGTCAGTTTATTAATTACAATAAAATGTCTTAAATATATTGTAGATATATAAGCACACAAATTATACTAGAATTTCAGGTAGATATTGCTACATTTACTGTGTTTTATTTATCCAGAATATATTGTGTACTAAAATTTGATATGCTATCATTTGCTTTCCCCAAAAATGAAATACCAGCTAATAAATAGTTTCTGTAAGAGACATAATGGGCTAGAGAGAAGATTCAGTGTTTAGAACACTTAATGCTCTTAGATAGGACCAAGGTTAGGTTCCCAGCACCCACATGGAGGCTGACAACTGTCTGCAGTTCCAGTTTAAATGAACCAAATCACCTCTTCTAGCCTCTGCCAGAACCAAGATGCATGTGGTACACATACATTCCTGCAGGCAAATCACTCATACACATGAAACAAAACTATCATGATAAAAGAATGCATACTAAAAACTACAGCTGGTGTATGTCACTCTTCACCAATGATGTTATGTGGAGGTAATGGTGAATTCAATAATGATAAATGTTAAAGAATCTACTTATAAAATCCAGTATGTGGTTTTTAGTTATTTTTTTTTCAGAGACTGCTCATGTTTATTAACAAAAGGGACAATCCCACATATCCATCCACAAGTACATTTAGAAACCTTAGAACTGACAATGATCACCCCTTCCAACACCCCGCTCTCTAGGACCCACCCTAAACTTAGTTTGGGCCCTTCAAAAGTACTGCCTGGGATGTACTCTCTGCTTTTCATGTTCTCCATCCACTTGTCCCATTGTCTCCAAGACTCTGCTCAGTCACTCAGGTCTAGACCAAAATCTGGATATAACTCCTTGATGGTGACACCTCGGGTCAGAGCCAGCTTTCCCAGCAGCATCTGTGCCACATCCTTGATGTCATTGTACTCATGGAGAAGAGAGATGTGGCCCTCTAGCTCACCCACACGGTAGCCTTCTTTTACTAACTGGGAAATCTCCTTGTCCAGCATCTCCTTTTTCTCCTTCAGTTTCTGAATGTCAGAGTTCAAAGTTTCCTCACTAATCTCATCATCCTCTTCCAAACTGGGAGATGAACACGGTGATCGGAAGGCTCCATAGCAACTTCGGCCGAATCCTAAGTCAGCCCTCCTGAACCCTGAGGTCCGAGGTACCCGGAGCGGGGTCGTCTTTTGCGAAGAAGGGTCCAGGGTTGGAGTTAGACGGATGCCTCAGATAACCAGAAATCAGCAATGGAGACCACCAACCGACTTCGGTTTTTAGTTATTTATTTTACAGTCTTGAGATTATTTTCAAATTTAATTCTTACTTGTAGTTTCTACTTCATCTGATTTTTCTACTATTCTGATGATTTATTTTCTGCCCCTTCAGTCTTTTGTTTATCAACCAGTTATTTGGCTTCCAAAAAGACCAGTAAGAATGAAACTGCATCTTTTTTTTTTTTTTTTTTGAAAAGGCAAATTTTATTATAAAGAACCATTGGCTAGATATAAAACTATGCTGAATGGCTTTCAGGGAAAGCTGTTGCTTCAGATGAGTTTCCAGCAGCACAGACGAGACCAGAGAGAGCTCACAGCACAGACGAGACCAGAGAGAGCTCACAATGGTAAAGGAGACTTTCATGGTTAAACTCCACTTCTAAACAGTTCAGTTTCCAAGCAAAACTAAACAAAAACCAGGAGATGGAAAGGAAAAAAAACAAAGTGATATAATGAGGATGCAGCCTCTTCTCAAATTTAGTCTTTCCCTTTATATTCAGTATTTTTCTTCTCATGAAGCTAACTTTCTCTGTTAAGATCATCAGATCACTCATTACACGTTACACAGTGAGGTGCTTCCCAATTCTAGAATCACCAATAAAAACCTTTTTAACAAATATTAATAGTTATTTGGAAAAGACATAAATATGATCACAGAAGTGGCAATTTTAGGAAGGCAGGAAACAGAGCGCACACATGGAAATAGCAAAATAAATAAGGAGAGAATATCAGAGTTTTTGTTTTGGGGGTTGTTTCTTATTGGGTTTTTGGTGGGGGGGTTGTTTTTTCTTTTTTGAGACAGGGTCTTCCTATGTATCTCTGTCTGTCCTAGAACTCACTATGTATACCTGGCTGCACTCCAACTCACATAGATCCTCCTGCCTCTGTCTCCTGAGTGTTGGGATTAAAGGCATGCCTTGCTAATGGATTCTTATCTTTTTTTTAGCTTTCTGGTTTGTCCTAGTGAATCCCTTCTTATTGCTATTAACTGTACATTTAGTAGTATTGTTATTTTGCTACATTTTAATTTTTAGATTTATGTACTATTCCCTACACAAATTCATGTCACAAAGTAGAAAGAAAGCCTAGGGAGAAGGAAAGAGACAGAAAGTGTGGGAGACAGAAAGTGGGTAGTAACAAGGGGGTAAATACAGTCACAGTCTTTAATATAGTATAAGAAATTGCCTATAGCTCTTCCGCCAGCCATTGGCTAGAGGAGACCTGCCTATCCACGTGGGACCACTCCTCTGCTGGAGTCCCGGGCCCCTCCCAAGATCCCCCTATCTCTACGGGTCCACTCTGAGTTCCCGCAGGCAAGATCCTTGACCCCCAAAGCAGGGTCTCTACTAAAGAAAGAGGCCTCAGCTGGAGAATTCCAGTTCCCAGTGAGATCCGACTATCATTGCAGAATCATCCCGAGTATCAGCCTAGCCTTTGTCCTCTTCCACCAGCAATTGGCTAGAGCCATTAGCTAGAGTCCACACTACTTCGGGGGACTTCTCCGAGCGACTTTGAACACAGGAGACCTGCCTATCCATGCGGAACCACCCATAATTCCCACCTGCTTGGTCTCTGACCCCCACCAACAGTCCTCTGCTGGAGTTCCGAGCCCCTCCCAGAGACCCACCTATCTCTGCGGGACCACTCTGAGTTTCTGCAGGCATCTTCTACTGGATCCTCATCCCTGACCCCATACCTGGGCCCCTGTCTGCAGAGAGACCTCCTCCTATAGAGCTGGGACCACCCAGAGCTACAGATATTGAACCTCTGACCCACATAAGCCCACCGGGGAAGTACCATAGAGAGAGGGGGAGACCCCACCAACACCTACTGGAATAAGCTATGGGAAGACGGCAATACAAGAGAACACCTAACAACAGAAAGACAGGCATGACACTACCAGAATGTAGGGAATCTACACCAACTAAAAAGGAACACAAAAACAAAGCAGAGGAAGCAGAAGGGAATGACTTAAAAATTACCATCATAACTGCAGAATTCTACCAGACATTCAAGGAAGAACTAATACCACTACTCCTCAAACTGTTCCACAAAATAAAAACAGAAGGTTCATTGCCAAACTCTTTTTATGAGGCCACAATAACCTTGGTACCCAAGCCTCACAAAGACACAACTAAGAAAGAAAACTACAGACCAATATCCCTGATGAACATCGATACAAAAATACTCAATAAAATACTGGCAAACCGAACTCAAGAATACATCAGAGAAATCATCCACCATGACCAAGTAGGCTTCATCCCTGGAATGCAGGGATGGTTTAACATACGAAAATCTATCAACGTGATCCACCATATAAACAAACTGAAAAAGAAAAACCATATGATTATCTCCCTAGATGCGGAAAAAGCCTTCGACAAAATTCAACACCCTTTCATGATAAAGGTCTTGGAGAGAGCAGAGATTACAGGAACATACCTAAACATAGTAAGAGCAATATACAGCAAACCAACTGCCAACGTCAAACTGAATGGAGAGAAACTTAAGCCAATTCCTCTAAAATCAGGAACAAGACAAGGCTACCCTCTCTCTCCATATGTCTTCAATATTGTACTGGAAGTTCTAGCTAAAGCTATAAGACAACAAAAGGAGTTCAAGGGGATCCTTGTGAGAGGGCAGAGAGGGTAAATGTGAGGGAGAGAGGGAGGGAGGAAGGGAGGAAGAAGGAACTGGGATCAACGTGTAAGATAATAAATTAAATAAAAAAAAGAAATTTAAAAAAAAAGAAATTGCCCATATGAGAACTATGGAGGTTATGAGAGATTACAGAATTTCAGAGTTACATAATTCAACCTTGGTGTTTGCCAACAGATAAATGGATTTAAAAAGAAATCTTGCTTTATATATTCAGAGTAGAGATTTATTTAGCCATAAAGAAAATTAAATTATGTAATTTACTGGGAAATAGATGTAACTGAGCATCATCATATTAGAGAAAAAGTCAAACATAGAATGTCAAAAGACAAATATCAATATCACGTGTTTTCTCTCATTTTCAGGTGATAGAGTTCTTCATATACACATAAATTAATACACATGTCTGTGTAAGCATTTGTGTGTATGTATGCACATGAATGTGCATGAGTTTATGTGTGTGCCTACTTGGATGTGTGTGTGTGTGTGAGTGTGTGTGTATGTGTGCAGTGTGTGAGTATGTTTATGTGTGTTTATGTATTGTGGGTGTGCATGTTTTTGTAAATATATATACACATGTAAATACATGTGTTCATGTATGTGGGGGTACATAGGTGTTTGCATGTGTGTGCACATGCAGAAATTTGAGTATATGTTCATGTGTGTGTGAGTATGTGTCTCTGTGTACTTGTGTGGTATGTATGTATGCATGAGTGTGTGAGTGTGTATATGTGCATGTGCACGTGTGTGTATGTGTTTAGTAAATTAATGGCTGTAGATTCTCCTCCAATAACCATGACTTCAGTAGCACTCATTAGTTATCTAGGTTTCCAGTATCAGACATGATTCCCCTCTTGTTTTGCAGGTCTTAAGGCAAATTAGAGAGCTTTCAGTTGTCACCTAAGACATGTGTACCACTACTGCACCCTTAGGGTTATCATAACATTCTGCTGATTGATGTAGTTTGTAGGTATCATAGCTTTTTAAACATCAGTGTTAAGAGTAGGTTTTTTTCTGCCGGCCTGGTCCCACCACTGTGCCAGCCCCAAATAACTCACAGAGATGCTATATTAGATATAATGCTATTGGCCAGTTACTAGTATTTCTTTATATATTAGATATAATTCTATTGGCCAGTTACTAGTATTTCTTATTGGCTAGCTCTGCCTTAAATATTAACCTATGTCTATTAATCTAAGTATTTCCACATGATCTCATCTTACTTCTGCTCTCTCCATCCTCCATCTTGAATCTCCTCCCTACTACTTTTGAAATCAATCCTCCTTGTCTCCTAATCCCGCCTATCTTGCTTTGCTTTCCTATTGGCCAACAGTGCTTTATTCATTAACCAATATGAGAAACATATTTACAGAATGGCATCTGCCATCACATCAGAGTGAATATGTTCTCTATGGTCATATTATTCCTGCCTCCAAATATCAGGTACAGTGAGGGACTTTGAAGGTATTTGAACAAATAAATCCATTTGGTAAAGGGAACAAATATGAGCTGGATACCCTTAATAGTAGAACAAAGTTTCTCTGCAAGACACAAATTAAGTTAGACGAAACCTTTACTTACATATATATTACAATGTATTAAACTCATAATTTATATGTCATTTTAGGATAATTTAAAATATTCTTGTAGTGATTTAACTTGTGTAGTTCATGAATGCATAAGGAAAATCCTGTTTTCAAGGATGCTGACATTTCTATGAGTTTCTTGGAAACCGAATATTACAAGGTATCTAAGGAATATTTGGATTAATTGTTATAGGGTTTAAATTGACAAATGGTAAAATTGATTTCTGTGCAGATTCTGGCATTGTCTTGCTCTCCTGTGACCCATTATTAACATTCCCCTTGTTGCCTTGACCAAAATGAATGTGTTAGAGAAGACAATTTCCTTGGTTAATTTATTGACTTTAGTTCTGCAGGACCTCATCATTGTAGGTTGATCTGATCACTATCCTTACCACAGTGAACTAGCTGAGTTTTCTTTTCATAAAACTATTTTGTATACCACCATGCTTGAAGTAATAACCTTTGAGTAGCCACAAAGGAAGGATGCCATGAAGTTCACAACAGGAAGACATTATGCTAAATAAGCTTCAGCAGCAAGGAAGACTTGGGTAACAGCTTGCTTTTTGCATACATTAAGGTTTGGTCTGTGGACAGGAAGAAATTGGGTGGTGGGAGGAAGGATGATCAGAAGAGCAACTGTGAGTCTTTGTGGTAATAGAAACAAGATATTATCTTCACTAAAGTCACTTACAGGATCACGATTCATCTCAGGTGCACTGCAGTATGGTCGTCACCTGGTTCAGCTCAGGACTGGACTAGGATGCAGGCTAGTAACTACATCTGTGGCTCTTTAGGGAAATCATTATCACTGAAAATAAAGACAAATACCCTTACCTCCTTCAAAAGAAATCTGTTGTTTACTTTTCTTTAGAGAAGAGCTAAGACATGAAGAGAAAATTCATAAGTGACAAGTGCAGTTTAAAAGAATTTTAAAAAAAAATGCCAATGTCCTATGAGAATGTGGTACACAGTGACTGAAAATGTACTATTGGAGGTACTAAAATCATGCAGGATCAGCCAAAATTGCATGATGGAAGAAAGAAAAGTATCTAGAAAAGTAAATTTATAATGTTTAAATGTCACCTGATCAATCTTCTTGTTTTAAAATACTTATCATAATTTTTCTTGGCTAACTCAAAGAGAATGGGAGTCATCAGGTAGCAGTAACAAAGAAAGAAGGACAGAAAATGGATCCTATGAGTAAAAGCCAAAGGAACCCAGAGGATTAATACCAAAGGATGGGGAGCTGCTTTCACAGTGTATGGCCATTCACTGGAACATGAACGCCTGCCAGTGGCCAAGTGAATATGATCAAAAATATTTGTATACATATAGTAAGAAAATTATTAATCATAAAAATTATTGTAATAGCTGAATGGTACAGAGAAGTGATTTTATTTGTGTTTACCAACTTCAAGGCTATTAACTACTGAAAGACTCACAGGCTTGCTCTTCACGTCCATAGCAGAAGTGAGCTTACATTCATGGGCAAATTCTCCATGTCCATAGCAGGAGAACCGAGCATACCCTAGCTCTAGGAAGAGCACAAATGTTTCCCTTACACAAAGAAGAACTTTAGGATTGCTGTATTAGTAAAATAACAAAAGCAAAACAGGAAGCAAACTAATCTTCAAACCTTGTAAACTGAAGGAAACATTGTGTCCCAGATGTAAAACTAAAGGGAACAGTCTTGAAACATATTTTGGTCCTCTGATTCAGTAATTTCATCACTTGGTAATGAGCATCACATTTTTTTCCAATTTTTCTGTAAGTCTGGTTACAATTAATCTTTTCTAAAGTGTTGTTCAATTCCATATAAATGAAGGCAGAATACCCCTGACAAGCAATAGTCACAGAAGAGGACACACTGGTTCCAGGAGTGTGGAAAAGGGAAGAAGCACTCATCCAAGATAATTTAATAGGGTTCCCTTCTTTCAGCAATGTATGCAAGGCTGGGGACTGCAATGCATTAGCCTAAAACGACACAGCTGTGCTGGTGAATGCTGGCAGGGGATTGTTTGGGTGTGCTGCTGTTTTTAAGAGCTTCCCTTGAACTTCCCTTCTGCCATCTCTTCTCTGTGTCATAATGTTTAACCTCACTGGCCATATCCATTCCCTGCCACATTCAATTATTTAGTTCCCCTTTTTCCGTCTTATTCCAAATCTCCCATCTAATCCTTTTCTCTTTTTAAAGATATATTTAATTGCCTAGGCTTTACCTTTTTTATAGATTTTATATGGAGTATCATATTTCCGTCTTTAAATGACCCCATAGACATCCTAATTTTTATCTTGTCCTTATGAACAGTTGAGTGTCTTTTTTTTTTTTCAGCTGTTGTGATTTGTCCTTTTTCTCAAACACTCTCTATACAGCCCAGCTGGCTGTAACTCACTGTGGAGCATAGTCTGGACTGAACCTAGTAGCAAGCCTCCTGCCTCTGCCTCCCAAGTAATGAGAACACAGATGTATATCGCCACTTCCAATTCTTTTTGGGGGGAGAGGTTGTAATCCAAATTTCAATTTGTAAAAGCACCTCAAATGCTCCCACTTCACAGTATATTTTCACTGTGCTTATTTCACACAAGACTTTTTTTTAAGTAAAAGTAATCACAAGGAATTCTTTTGAGGCTTTTAAATTTCCCATATTTAGGAAAGTTTTGATTCTTTTATAGCACATCACATAGAAGCTTGAATAGAAATTATAAATTAGTTTTTAATTTTTTGAGAAAATACTATATTTACATCATTTCCTTTCTCCCCACCTATTATCTTTCAAATTAATGGCCTCTTTTTATTTACTACATATACATATAATATACATATGCATATATACATACATACATATGTATGTGTGTGTGTATATATATATATATATATATATATATATATATATATTCCTAAATACATAAGTACAACCTGCTTAGTCCATACAATGTTACTTGTTTGTATGTGTTTTCAAGGATGACTCTTTGATATTCAGTTGATATGCTCTTCACTGAGAAAGACTATTTCTCCTGCTCTCAGCATTTCTTAGTTGTATATAGTTCTATTGTACAGTTGAGGCAGCAGGAGCTTTCCCTTCTCCACATTAACAAGTCTAATGATATAATCCTTGTTCAGTTCACATTAGGCAGCCACGTTGGTGAAAATTCATGGATGTAGCTTCTGACATTTCTAGTAGCCACGGTCTCACAAAAAAACTCCCTGTTCCTCTGGCTTATACAATTTTTTTGCCCTGTCTTCCACAATGATCCTTGAGCCTCAGGTGCAGGATTTGTACTGTGTCGATTGCAACTGAGCTCCACAACTCTGCATTTTGATTAGTTGTGAGTTTCTGTAATAGTCTCCACCAGTCCCAATGAAGTTTCTTTGATGAAAGGACATTAGAAAGAGATGTGAGCAACACTCAATGAAAACAACACAGAGAATCCAAGAATCTAAGAGCTGGTTCTTTTTTTTTTTTTTTTCTTATTTTACATATTGATCCCAGTTTCCTCTTGCTCCCATCTTCCCATTCCCCCCCAACCCCCATCCCATCCCATACCCACCTACTCCACAGAGAAGGTGATGCCTTCCAGTAGGAATCATCAAAATCTGTCAAGTCATTTGGAGTAGGGTCTAGGCCCTCCCTCCTATCTCTAGGCTAAGGGAGTATCCCTCCATGGGAAATGTTCTCCCAAAGTCCTTTCCTGCACCAGGAATGTATCCTGGTTCAACTGTCAGAGGTCCCTTAGACTGCCCAGGCCTTCTAATTGAGACCCATGTTCAGGGGTTCTGAGTTGGTCCAATGCTATTTTTCCAGCTATCAGTCTAGGGGTCCATGGGCTCCCCCTTGTTCAGGTCACCTGTCTCTGTAGGTTTATGTAACCTGGTCTTGACACCTTTTCTTATCACTTCTCCTTGTCTGCAACTGGATTCCAGGATTCGGCTCAGTGTTTATCTGTGGGTGTATGCTTCTGTTTCCAACAACTGCTAAATGAAGGTTCGAAGATAGCATATAAGTTAGTTATCAACTCATTATCAGGGAAGGATATTTAAGGTGGCCCAAGAACTGGTTCTTAAACAGGATTTACAAACCCTTAACCCACTAAAAAGAAAGAGACAACCAACTTAACAGAATAAAGTGGTTTTATAAAGCTTTTAGAATTGTTCTCATAGCCATTGTGTGCACCTTCAACTTCCTATACCATTGAATTATTCCACATAATAGCTAGGTTTTTCACCATTCTGTTATCTCCAAGATTTATCATATTGCTAGAGATTTTGTAGATTGCACATACATGTTTGTTGAATGAGTAAGTAAACATCCAAAGAAACCTACCTAGTGTTGCTTATGGGTTGATTTTTCAGTCATTAAAAAAAAAGTCATGGAACATGACACCTGCCCCCAAGTTTTATAAATGTAAGTGGGGATATCAACTCACAATTATTAAACAAAGACCTTGAAAAATAAAGTATGTAATAGAAGCTATACACTTAAGAATTTAGATAAAAAGAAGTCATAATACCTACCAGTGATTTTTTCTAAGATAAGCAGGGGGTTTGAGATGTTCCCGGTAATTATAGTTCCTTCCTTCTGAAAAAGGAAGATCTAATATTAAAAATGTATTTTTTCTATATTGAATATGAATTCTATAAATCTAAGAATTCATGTCAGTGTTATACCTGAGACCGCTGGAATCTAGCACTCTGGGTGTTCAAAGTACTTAGTGCCTTAACAATGTCTCTGATAACATGTTGGTTGACTGACTACCACTGACTCATCACTGATGCCCTTTCATTGTCCATCTTATATGTTAGTGGAGTCAGAAACAATTGATGTATATGCATAGGGCATAAGA
Source organism: Phodopus roborovskii (assembly GCF_943737965.1). Taxonomy (NCBI): domain Eukaryota; kingdom Metazoa; phylum Chordata; class Mammalia; order Rodentia; family Cricetidae; genus Phodopus; species Phodopus roborovskii. Next base: position 3,851,069 of record NW_026126417.1, on the reverse strand, counting down.
CAAGATGCACTATATATTCTTCAACCTTCAATATCCTTTTTTAATATCCTGACAAGGTACCTCAAATCCAAAGTGTCTGACTCATTGCTTCCTTGTAAAATTGTCATTACCCCTATTAAAATAGTGTAGCATAGAGAATAATGCCCCTCAAGGATGCTTATGTCCTCAACACAGATCTGTGAATATTATCTTATGGAAAAGGCAACCTTGTGAATAAAATTGATTCAAGAATGAATTTTAAGATTTAAGATTATCATTAATCTGTTTAATGTGATTCCAGTGATAATTATAAGAGAACACAGAAGAGTCAAAGTGAGAGAGAAGGTTAGAGGATTAGGAGTAGATGCTGCAATTGTGGGGCCCTAAACCCAGAAATGCATGCAGTCTTTAGAAGCTGGAACTGACAGGGAAACAGATATAGATTCTCTTCTGGAAACTTCAGAAGGAATAAGTCTCTGGAGATAATTGAATTTTACATTCAAAGATTCACATCAGTTTTCCTGCTTCTAAAACTGTGTGTTGTGTTAGGCAAGGATGAGGAGGTAGGTGAATGATGTGGGGGGTTAGGACAGTAGACTGAGACCAGGATAGCTGTCCTAAGCCACAAAATTTGTGACCAGTTCTTACAACAGTGATCAAAAATCAATATAAAAACTACTTATTGAGCTAAAGAAATAGCTCAATAATTTTAGAAAACATACACAAGAACCTGGGTTTGATCCCCAGGAGTGCTAAGTAAATAAAAAAAGAGCTGAAAAGCTGTGTATTATAAAGAATGATTAGTAAGAGCCTGGAGATCTTGGTGTTTGTGTAAAGTTTCATGATACTTGGTGATAATTATTTTTGTATAGGTCACCTCACTGCCCACCTGCAGCACCTGTTCCTTGTCCCTAAACAACTACTGTCCTCTTCTACCCATGCTGTGACCTGACCACTGTCCTTTGTTGCTTCTGTGCTTTATAACTCAGCAACCACACTGTCCCCAAGCACACACACAGACAATCTGCCTATTTCCTCCCAGTATTTTATTTGCCATTCTTTTACCCAATTCAAGTTTATGTTGAAAACATGTAAATTTTATATGAGGTATTTCTTGCCTTTGGGAGTCAAGTGGATGTGCAGATCTATAATAGAGGGTGTTTTTAATACCAGCCCATAACCCTTTAGACCACAAACAGACTTTATTGAAAGTGAATAATGGCCCCATTTTGAAACGTTAGATGCCTTTTATTGACTTTTTTAAATTAGTGGCTGAGGCTTCCTAATTATTTTTACAACAGAATTTTCCCGTACAACTTTTCTCTGTGTAGTTAAACAAGTACAGGAATGACCTTTGGATCTTGTAATAGCCGTTAATTGGCATGCTATTTACATACTATTGGTTTGATGCCAACTGACTATTGGTTTGATACACTCCTAAATGTCAGCCCTCAGTCCCAAGAATTTATCCCTTCATTCAGCAAGTGTGAAGCACTTGTCATCAGGCTTTTTGAGTCCTTGTTAGTGACATGATAGTGGCAGAAGCTACACATGGGAACCAAACATGATTTTCATATCAAATTAAACTGTTTTATTTTGCACTTCCAGGGATCAAACATAGGCTTCACACATGCTAAGAGAGTACTCTACCACTGGGCAACACCTCCAGAAAGAAGCTACATTTCAGTTCAAGACATGGACATTTATACAATTATGAATGACAAAGTGAACTAAATACTAACATTAGTTAGGTCTTCATTATCACTGCAATGAAACACAATGATCTAAAGCAAGTTGGGGAAGAAATGATTTATTTTGCTTACACTTCCACATCACTGTTCATCATCAAAGTCAGGACAGAAAATTAAACAGGGCAGGAACCTGGAGGCAGGAGCTGATATAGAAGCATTGGAGGAGTGCTGCTTGCTGGCTTGTTCTTCAATGGCTTGTTCAATCTGCTTTCTGATAGAACCCAGGACCACCCAATGATCACTAATTAGGACAATGCCCTATATGCTTGCCTAGTCTTAATGGAGGCATTTTCTCAATTGAGGTTCCCTCCACTCAGATGACTCTATCTTGGGTCAAGCTGACATAAAAATAACCAAGACAAAAGCATTGAGTGTTATGAAGACTCCCTCAGAATGTGATGTCACAAATAAGTGCATGTTTACCAGGATTTTGAGAATTAGACTTTGTGTATTACATCATACAATGACAGACATTTTGGAAGTCAAAGAAAAAAAAGAAATGTTTACAGTTGAATTGAATAATAAAAAATAAGTGGAGAGACTTTTAGAGCTATATATGGTACATATTGTTAGGTGGCTCATATGAATAGCTGAAATCATATCAATTCATAGGAATGTGGTCAAAGGGATTTAAAAATGACCTTTTTTTGTCATCCAGATAGAATATCCTGGACAAGAGGAAATGGAAAATACCCACTTAATATTAAACAACAACAGAGAACAAATTGGTCCAGAGGTAGAAATTATTTAGTGGTAGTAGCTTTGAAAACTATGACACCATGTGGAAATCAACTAGCCCAACCAAGAGGAAGCCTATGCACATGTGATTAAGTGTTTTCCTGTGTGTAATGTTAATGTAATAATTACTTCCCTGGTTGAAGGCTTTCTTTCTCGAACACTAGCTCTTGCCTAAGTAAGCTGTTCTCATTTCCATTCTTCCCTCAGCAAAGAAGAGTGCTGAGTCCAACATCTGGAGTGATGTATGGAACGAATCGCTCTGTGGTATCCGAGTTTGTGTTCCTCTGGATCACTAATATATGGGAAATTCAGTTTTCACTTTTTGTCTTCACCTTGCTGTTCTACTCTGCAAGCATGATTGGCAACCTTGTCATTGTGCTCACTGTAACCTTGGATGCTCATCTAAACTCCCCCCTGTACTTTCTCTTGGCTAATCTCTCAGTCATTGATATGATATTCTGCTCAATCCCAGCCCCTAAGATGATCTGTGACATTTTTAAGAAACACAAAAGCATCTCGTTCTGGGGGTGTATAACTCAGATCTTCTTCAGTCATGCAGTTGGGGGCACTGAGATGGTGCTGCTCATAGCGATGGCTTTTGACAGATATGTAGCCATATGTAAGCCTCTGCACTATCTGATCATCATGAGCCCATGGGTGTGTCTATTCTTTTTAGTCACTTCCTGGGTCATTGGCCTTATTCACTCAGTGGTACAATTGGTGTTTGTGGCAGACTTGCCTTTCTGTGATCCTAATACGTTGGACAGTTTTTATTGTGACCTCCCCCAGCTCCTCAGACTTGCCTGCACAAACACTCAAGAGCTTGAGCTCATAGTCACTGTCAACAGTGGACACATTTCTGTGGGTTCCTTTTTTCTTACTGGTCATTTCCTATATTTTCATTCTGTTCACTGTTTGGAAACATTCTTCTGGTGGATTGTCGAAGGCCCTTTCCACTCTTTCAGCCCATGTCATTGTGGTCATCTTGTTCTTTTGGCCACTGATGTTTTTCTATACATGGCCATCACCAACATCACATCTGGATAAATATCTTGCTATTTTTGATGCATTTATCACTCCCTTTTTGAATCCAGTCATCTATACATTCAGGAACAAAGACATGAAAGTGGCACTGGGGAGACTTTGGAGCTATCTTAGGCACTACAGGAAAATGTCATAAAATGTTTTTCTGTGATGGTACAACTATAGATGCTCCATCATGGTCATTGCAGAATGTCACAGGCATTCCTAAGATTTATGTGATGCTGCATGCCCATAAACTGTGCCATTGGTTACACTATTAGAAATGGTGTTAATGATTGACACTCTGTAAAACAGAATAATAAGATCAATTCAGTGTCCTTTATAATTTACAATTCTAAAAGTCCATGATCTAGGGAAATTTCATAACATAAATCAAAGAATGATATTTTACCTCTTTCTATAGTAGAAAGACTATTCCATTAAAAGATAAATTGCAGTCACATGATCTTTAATCTGCTCACTATCTACCTTGATATTAAGTTTCTTGTTTTTAATATGTTTGTTTTCCCTTGTTCCAGTCTCTGTATATTTCACTCTTTATCATATTCCTCTGTATTACAGTCTGAGAAATTTTTGTCTTATGTGTAGAATATTAGAATTGAAAGTTGAAGTGATTGGCCAAAGCTATTTGTTCCAATCTCCTTAAGTTAAAATAAACAATACTTTTTACTTTCTTCTTTTTTCATATATTACATCTAGACTGCAATTTTCCCTCCCTTCATTCATTCCAGTTCTTCCTCACTTTTTGCCCCTTTCCTAGACACACTCCTCCCCCCATTTCCCTTCAGAAAAGAGCAAGCCTCCCAAGGATATCAACCAAAGATGGCATAACTAGTTCCAATAAGACTAGGCACATATCTGATGGGAGATGTCATTCTGTAAAATGTTTCTTATACTGGTTAATGAATAAAGCACCGTTGGCCAATAGGAAAGCAAGATAGGCGGGACTAGGAGACAAGGAGAAGAGAGGAAGTAGTAGGGAGATTCAAGATGGACAATGGAGAGAAAATGCCAGCCCCTCCCTCTGGTAAGATAAGACCACGTGGCAGTACTTAGATTAATAGAAATGGGTTAATATTTAAGACAGAGCTAGCCGATAAGAAACTAGTAACTGGCCAACAGAATTATATCTAATATAGAGTCTCTGTGTTATTTTGGGCTGGTACGGTAGTGGGACCAGACCGGAGGGGAAAAAACCTACCATAACAAACTGATGCCCACATGGCTAATAAAAACTTCCACTTAAAACTTAACAAAAGCTAAAAAAAAAGAAAAGGAAGGAAAGAAAGGAAAGGAAAGGAAAGGAAAGGAAAGGAAAGAGAAAACAAAAGCGTTTTAGAAACAAAAGAACAGAGAAAAGCAAGGCTTCTTGGTAATAGCACTTTTCTCAGTTGGACTCTGTTTTGCTGGAAACAAGCAGAGATTTGTACTGCTTCTTTAAGGGTTTCCTGACTCAGCATAAGCGGCAAAAAACCTTAAAGCTTTTAAAGAATTCTGCTAACAACTAAAGGTTGTATATGAGAGCTGGCAATGACAATGACCACATCTCCAAGCTGGCAACATGCCGCTGGGTGCAGCATAGACCAAGGCAGTAAGCACAGCTCTCAATTCTGGGGGTAAAAGTACCCACCGACTCTGCAACAAGAAATACAAATAAACAATATAATCACCTAACCATCTTACTCACAGAGAGTAGATCAATTTTTCATGCCTAGATCTCTTACCATTTGTTTACATAACCTCAGCCTTGAAGTTATACAGACAAAGGTATCTAAGAATTTAAGGAGTGGCAAGTAGAGAGTCATGCTTCCTATTTCAACAGAATGGAATACATTAAAAGTCACTTATTTTTGCCTGCTGCACCCAACCATCCCACAGCATTCTGAAGTGTTCTGCCAATGTGTCTTGGGTTGCTAAGTTTTATAGCTATGTAATTAATAAAAGAAGATTTTTTATTTTGAATTATTGCTGGTTTTATATCGTGTTAATTACATTACAATTCTAATACCAGAGAACTCTTACCATATTTTTCTTTCTTTTCTTAGTTACTATCCCATTCATAGTGATTTACTTTTTTAAATATATGAACTATTTTCTTCCCTCTCTACTGTTCCTCAGCACCAATTACAATGAGATCATTAGGATTCTTTTCTCCACCCTCTGCCTCTGTGACCCACTGAAAACAAGCCAGAAAACTGTTTTTTAATCTTTCTGGAAACGCTGCTGGCTTTCTTTATTATGTCACGTGAACCTACCCTCCTGGTTTTCCCGTCATGGTTTCCATCTCATCGCCTTCTGTGTGTGCTTAATCAAGCCTTCCATCCTCAGATCTGAGTCTTTCTTAAACCCAGCTTCTACATATTTTAGCTTTAGGTGACCAGCTCTATAATCTAAAAACTCATCTGAAAGAGACTTTCTGGTGTCTCACGTGGATACAAGTAAGAGAGTTTCTTCAAGGGCTTAGGAATGTTTATGCTCTGGTTTCCATTGGTATGTGTTAGGAGCACTTTCTGCCAGTCTGGTCACAGAGTCGCATTAGCACTGAAATGACGCAGAGACTCATTAGTTATAAATCTGTTGGCCAATGGTTAGAGCCTCTTATTGGTTAGCTCTTTCTTAGCTATTAGCTCATTTCTATCAGTCTAAGTGTTTCCATGTGGTCTTACCAGAGAAAGAGAGAGTCCAGACCTCATATTCCTCTCATGGCCTACATCTTGACGCCTCTCTACTACATCTCCCAGAATCCTCCTTGTCTCCTACTCCCACATATCTTGCTTTCCTATTGGCCAAAAGGGCTCTATTCATTAACAAATAAGAGAAACATATTTACAGAATGACATCTCTCATCAGGTGTGCTTTGTTTTTCTTTGCTTTTGCAGTGCTGGAGATCAAACCAGACCTTATACACAACGGGCAAGAGCTCTATAGCTCAGCTACCTCCCCAACTATTTCCCAGCTTTTGTACCAAACATTTCTTTAGTATAGGAGTACTAGAACATAAAGGGATGATATTCCAAATTGCTTAAAGACTGTACAAAAAAATATTCCATATCTCTTGTTGAAAAATAGTCCAAGAAAAGTGATACATGTTTCACAGAATTCTTTTTAATGAGTGAAACGCCAAAGAGATGATCAGAAGTTCAGGCACTTGACACTAAACTGGAAGACCTGAGATCATGCCTGAATTTAATCCCTGGGTCCCACTTGTCTGAAAGAGAGAAGACTTCAAAAGCTTTTCTCTGATCACCAATATTCACCATGGCACATGAACCCAAGTATGTAAAATAAATGGTATAAATTTCTTTTAAAAATAAAAATAATAAAATATGACATCAAACGAACTGCCTAATTTTGCACACCTGACTATTAAATCCAATCGGCAGTTCTTGCAATCACTTTTTTAAGTAACTGAATAAGGAAAAGTATCTGAAAAAAAATGCCAAAAACTTTAAGAGTGACACCAGCAATGATTCATTGGGTAGAATCTGTTTTCATTTAGTGACATGCATATATAAGACCCCCAATGCATGACATCTAATCTCAGCTCTTCATTTCACTCATTCAAACTATTTAACCTCTTCATGCATAAAGTCTAGATCCTGCATGAAAGAGGGGTTAAACGTCTGAAACTCCCTTTTGACCTAGACTATCATTCCTCAACCTATGGGTCACAAACCTCTATCTCCAAAAAAATTTCATTAGAATTCTTATGAGTATCAAAACTACAGTTATGAAGTAGCAACAGAAGTAATTTTATGGTTAGGTGTCACCACAACAAGAGGAACTGTTATTAAAGGATCACAGCATTAGCAAGGTTAAGAATCACTGACCTAAATACACAACAGTTTTTTCATGCCTCCCACTCCCAAGCACTGGAATTATAGGCATAAATGATCACATTATGGCTCTTCAATTATGTGTTTAAGTATGCCATAATAAAATACCAAAGTAATGAGCTTAATATGTTAGAAGAAATTATCAAAATGATTTGCTTATAAAAAATATAAAATTAGCTGGGCAGTGGTGGCACATGACTTTAATCCTAGCATTAGAGAGGCAAAGGCACATGGATCTCTGTGAGTTCAAAGCCAGCCTGGTCTACAGAGCTAGTTCCCAGATAGGCTCCAATGCAATACAAAGAAACCTCGAAAAACCAAAACATATATATATATATATGTATGTATGTATGTATGTATGTATATGTATGTATGTATATGTATATATATATATATAAATTTAGTTGATAAAAATACATTGAATACATATTATATTCTACTTTTCATGCCCAGAAATTTAGAAATTTGTTTATAATGTTCAGTCATGGGAGCTGGGCATGGTGGTACACACCTTTAATCCCAGCACTCAGAGAGGCAGAGGCAGGTAGACCTCTGTGAGTTTGAGGCTAACCTAGTCCACAAAGTGAGTTCCAGGCCAGTCAGGACTATTAAACAGAAGAAACCCTGTCTCAAAAAAAAAAAAAAAAAAAAAAAAAAAAAAAAAAGGATGAGGAACTTGGGTCTTTTAAACACTTGAATATGCTATTGCTTTTTTTTTTTTTTTATCAGAGCATGTAGCAAATTTATTATCCGTGGGTGAGAAACTGTTACATGAAGACACACAGCAGGGGAAAGAGGTCAGCATTTAACAGATCATCCATGCTTCTCAGACAGGGAAAAATAAAAACACTGGGCTGCACATTATAAACAGGAGAAGGAAGTATCCAGTGAAGAAGGCCTTAAAGAGAATGTAGTCAGCTAACATATGCATCTCATCCAGAACTCAAAAGAATAGGGTTTTTTTCTTTTCAGTTTACCATCAATATTGAGAGAACTCAGTGCATTACTAGTTCCTATCATTCATTACCTGTGCTCGTTTTAGTCTATTTCCTGTATCAACAAAACATGGGGAACTTCCTTAACAGTGAAAATGGATGTATTCTACTCTAATATGTCTGCATATAATCAGTTATGCCACAGAGGAATACTGCTCAAAACATGAGCATCAGTTTCTGCCTCAGACACTTAAACTTCAAAAATAAGCTAACTAGCAATAAGCAGGCTAGCAAGACTTACTGCTCAACATCTTTACATAAGTTTCTCACTTATTTAAAAGGCTTATGAAAACCACATGCTTTCTTCCAGGTGTAAAGCAATCCCATAAATGTTGTACCTCTGGAGCAAAACTTAAAATGTACATCAGATTTCTTTTTAAAGCCAATGACTCTGCTACACAAGAGGGAGCCAGTTTTCTTCCAGGGTGTAAAAAACCATCAAGATTTTCAATGAACTGTATAAACTCCCCTGAACTTCTGAATGACTAACAGTGGGGGGAAAATATTAGCATGACACTGAGGCCAAAGTCTATAAAGCAGAAACATGTATATGCAACAAGTTTTGTAGATTCTGAAAGTAGAAACAAGCAACTGCCAATGGTGTTTCTAAAGTCAACCTCTTCCCACATGTGGATGGCACAACCTTAAAAGAATGCTTCTTAGCTTTATTCTGAGGCTGCAGCAACTCTTCAGGCTTTTCTTGAAAGTCTTTCCCCCAGTTTTACTATACATTTCTCACTGTTATGTAAAAACATACAACTCACTGAAAATGTTTTAACTCCACTCATACATTTGCATAAGTCATGTTATCAACAGTGAATCAGAAGAAAAGTCCTAGAGTCTTCTTTGACAAAGATTTGCTTACAGCTGCAAAGCATGAAGAACCCATTCATTACTCCGTTAATGTTTGCCACGTCCAGAGAGTTATCTGTGAGGTTTTTAGTCCTATACTTTGTTTTTGAAGTCGTGGCAGAACCAAGCCAACCAGGTCTTCACTTAAACCTCTTTTTTTTTTTCTTGACTTTTGTGTGGATTCTGAAGGTGATTTCTGTAGGCTTTAGATTTTATTCAGTTGTATAATTAAAGACTGAATTCTTTATTTGGAATATTCTTGTCTTACACAGTAGATAATAAAAAGGAATAACATATACTCATTATTAACCATAAATGAAAAGAGAAAACCAGTGCAAAATGTGGCAGACAATACATCTCTAACATATTGCAAAGGCTGATACCAAGACAAAACTACTTCAGAAAGGTGCCAGCAAAATGGTGAGTGTGTGAAAACAAAGAGAAATATTGTGTTCATAAGGTGCAGAAAGTTTCCCAGAATCTGAGAGAGCCCATGCATCTCTGCACCCAGAATACACTTAGAGAGTAATTTAACCATGACAATAGGGACTACAGAAAATGGTATATTGTGTATAAACCTGGCATCTCTAATCGCCTCCTTATGTGCCTGGAACATCTTGACGTTGTTCATGTTGGATTGCCAATATTTCACATATCCTCCATGACCTGCTGTCAACATCCACATGTCATTATGTGACCAAGTCATGGCCCTCACAGGGCTATCATAAGCCTGCAATATGGTTTTGAAGTTGAAAGTCAGCCCTTTCCACAAGGTGAACTCTCCACTAGAAGCTCCAGTGACCAACCGTCTTCCTTCTGGAGTCCACCTCACAACAAACACTGGGCATTTTACTTTGTTGAAGTCCTAACAAATTTTGTTGTTACTGCATTCATAGGATTATTCAACATTCCTATAGGTGGGACAAGATCATTATAATAACCTGCATCCGGCTGAATGGCCCGCATATCTCTCTGGTCTCTTTGCCATATCCTATTCTCCAAATACAATTACAGAAGGGTTATAGTCTATAGTTTTTCGGTTCACAGCTTTTCTCATCCGTTTTCCATCAAAGGTAAGTTGCTGCATTGCTTGCTGCTGTGCAAAATCGGGTCGTTTATAAAATAGTTGTCGGGGTGCCTGGTGCTGAAACCTTGGCATATGGAAAAATCGTGGAGGAGATCCAATTTCTGTAGCCATGGTGATGTTTTCCTACTAGGTCACGTGGGAGGCCGGGAGGGGCGCCTAATCGCGAGCGTAGGGAATGTCTCTCCCATCTGGTCCTCTTCCCTTCTCCCCACTCTCAATTCCTCTCCTTCAAAGATGCAGCCGCCATCTTCCCCGAGGAGCCACCAAGCGTACGCCTGTGCGTCATCACGCCCACCGAATATGCTATTACTATTGCTCTGGGTTGCCCCTTGGAGGTTGAAGATAAGGATAAGTCTCTATTGCTAAAGACACCATATATTTTTGACACAGGACTCAGATTAGAGCTGGCTCTAACCTGACAGCCTCCTTCCTGTGGTCTTAGCTTTTACAGCACCAGAAAGTGCTAGGAAAGCTGCCAAAGAAGGGAAGCAAACAGTAGTTCTAACCAGCTGTGATGCCAATTGACGACAACAATGGCTAGCATGTCAAGATATCCCTAAAAGTGCAATAGTGATTCTCATATTGTAGCAGTAACCAACAGCTGTCTAGGTATACTTAAAGCCTACTCACCAGGAGGGAAATCATGTCAGGTTCTGTAAGCCTAGCTAACTAAGCAAGAGCAATGGGGTGGTGGATCTTAGAGAAGAACCTACTACTGTCACTTTACTAGACTAGCATAATTCCTGGCTACACTCTAAAATTTGTCCTTCCACCCACAGTTACGTGTATCTCTTACCATCATCAAACAAGATTCGTTTTGCAGTAGATGAAGAACATATTTTAAAAGCCACAATTTGTCATAATGTGGAGAACATCTACAACACAGCTAGTAACCTGTGGCTCAGGGAACATCATAGAAGAGAGGGTGGGAAGATTGCAAGAACCAAAGGACCAGGAAGTCTGCTGTGAGAGTATGTCTCCTAGAAATGACAGGGAAATTACAACCATAGAGTTGGGGCAAGCACATGGGAGTAATAAGCTCTGTGCCAGATTTCTTACCAAATCTCTGCTGTTTTAATCCTTTGACACTACTAGAACACAGTTTTCAAAGGAGTAAAGTGGTTTTAAGGCCTAATCTGTGCTTGCCATAAGCACTGGTTAGTATACATAAATAGCTGTAATCTAGTGCTCCAATTTCAGGATGATACTGTGGTAAACATAAAAAGTAATTTTAAAGTCTGGGCATTATGGTATATACCTTTAAGCCCATCTTTCAGGAGACAGAGTCAGGTGGATCTCTGTGAGCTTAAGGACAGCCTGGTCTACACAGTGAAATCCAGAACAGCCAGGAATATGTAAAAGACCATCTCAAAAATACAAATGGTAATTTTAAAGTCATGACTGTTTACTTTTCCTTATACAAAGGCAGTATACACTGAGGGGATAAGGCAGATGCTATTGCTTTAATGTCTACTATGCTCATTTTTTCTCATTTATCACAGGTGATTCCACAATGTCTCACCCAGAGTCTCATTTTTTTTAAAAAAAGAAATCCAAAAAAATGGGTTGTTGATTGTACATATAGTTATGGATATACATATGTATGCAGTAATAATAATCAAAGAAAAAGATTCTATCAGATAGAGAGGTTGAGAAGAGTTGGGAGGAGGGTACCTGGGAGGGAGTAGAGGTAGGAAAAGGAGGGAAAAAGAGGTGCAATTCTACTTCTGTTAAAAACATTTTTTAATGTGTAACAATTGCAAATTTTCTCATATTTGCAGAACAGTTTTTTCATATTGTGCATCGTAAAGCCAAACAAAAGATAACAAAGAAGATGTAAGAAGGGAAATGCAGAATGATACATGTACTAGGTCAGTCCAGAGCCCTCTGTATCAAGAGTTCCATATTAATACATTTTGTTCCAACACATTACATTAAAAGAATACATCTTCCTAGGTTATAAGTAGAAAATACATAAAGAAAATCTTGTGTGTTGGTAATTTCACTAGTAAGTAAAGAATATGTGTGGCTGTGTGTCTTTAGAGTCTTAACTGTAATTAAGAAAACATTAAGACACATGTCTTTGTTGATACCACATTCTTAAAACACATTCTGGAAACTTGGCATTAGACTGAATATCCTTCTCATTGCTGCCTTCATCTCTTTGTTCCTAAAAGTATAGATTACTGGGTTCAGAAATGGGGTAATTATTACATCAAAAATGGCAAGGAATTTATCTACAGGCACTGTAAGAAAAGGCCATGAATACACAAAGATACATGGGCCAAAAAACAATACCACCACTGTGACGTGGGCTGACAATGTAGAGAGAGCCTTAGATGAGCCTCCAGAAGAATGCTGCCAAACAGTGGCCAGCATAAATGCATAGGAGATCATCAGCATGATAAAAGTTCCTAGAGAGATGAAGCCACTGTTGGCCGTAACCATGAGATCCAGCCTGTATGTGACTGTGCAGGCAAGCTTAATAAAGCGAGGAAGATCACAGTAAAAGCTGTCCACTTCACTGTGGCCACAGAACTGAAGGTTTACAACAAATGCAATTTGGATTAGTGAATGCATGATTCCAATGGTCCAAGTCACTACTAAGAGTAAAATGCATGTCCTTGGGTTCATGATGGTGAGGTAGTGGAGGGGCTTACATATAGCAATGTAGCGGTCATAGGCCATGACTATGAGCAGCACCATCTCTGTTCCTCCACTGACATGAATGAAGAACATCTGAGTGATGCAGCCTTGAAGGGAAATGACTTTTCTCTCCTTTAAAAGATCAAAAATCATCTTGGGAACTGTAATGGAGGATATACACATATCAATAAAGGAGAGGTTGGCAAGCAGGAAGTACATGGGAGAGTGTAAATGGGGGTCAGAGATCACAGTGAGTACAACTAAGAAATTTCCTAAAATGCCCGCCACATAGAACATAGAGAAAACCAGAAAGAGGACAACACATATCTCCAAAGAACTGGCAAATCCCATCAGCACGATTTCAGACACCACTGAATGATTTTCTCCCCGCATGATCTCAGTTACTTTTGGTTCCAGATTTTCCTGAAAGAACAGTAAAATAAGAAAGTGGGATTACTGCACAGGTGACATCAGAGTAGCAGAACCTCTAGGAAATAAATGCTGAGGGATCTTATTGTAGGAAGTTGACCTCATACTATCATAGGAGCTTGATTAGCAATTTACCATCATAGTCCCTAACATTGTACCTTGAAGTCTATAAGATAGGCAGAAAAGAAGAGAGCTCCAATGTAAATTTGAGAACAAAAATAAGCCAGAACTCAAAAGCAAGATCTAGAGTCTACAAGGACAGATAGAAGCTAGTTTATATCTTATTGGCAGGGCATGGGAAGACTCAAGTCTGTAGGTTAGGTGTTCATAGAGGCAAGAAGCAAACTAAATACATCCATTAACAGAAATGTCTTGTGTAGAATTCCTGGTAGGTAGTTATCTATGATCAACTCTATGGAGGGTGAACAAGCTAGCTCCTGATTTAGCATACCTATGGTTGGACAATTATAATAGTCTTCTATCTAATGAGAGATATGTTTTCATTCATCTTTAATAATAAGTCTGTTTTTATAATTTGAAATCAAGCAGAACTAACAAAATCCATTTTTCATATGACAACATTTCAAATATTTGAAGCTATCTTTCATATCTAGCCAACATCACCAATCTATAAGAAAAATGTCTGATTTTTTAATTGTATCACATTGAACTTTGCTTACAATTCTGATTATATTCCTGTTTTGTTGTTTGTTTGTGGTTTTGGTTTCGTTTTTAAAACCGTCTCATTCTAGTCATACCAGCCTATAACCAATCCACTATATAGTCCAGATTTGCCTCATGGCAATCCTCCTACTTCAGTCCTTGAGTGCTGTGGTCACTACCATGAGCCATCATGCTCAGTTTTATTATATTGCTATGTAAAAAAGGAGAACATCGGAGAGCCACCGGATACGGTTCAGACATGGCCAAGTCCAAGACCCACACCACATATAGCCAGTCCCGGAAATGACACAGAAATGGCATCAAGAAACCCCGATCACAAAGATATGGATCTCTTAAGGAGGTTGACCCCCAAGTTCCTGAGGAACATGCACTTTGCCAAGAAACACAACAAGAAAGGCTTGAAGAAGATGCAGGCAAACAATGCAAAAGCAATGAGTGTATGAGTATAGGCCAAGGCCCTTGTGCAGCCCAAGTTGGTTAAGCCCAAGATGCCAAAGGGTCCCAGCCCCAAACTCAGTGGTCTTGCTTTCATTGCTCACCCCAAGCTTGGGAAGAGGATTAAAATCTACATGGCCAAAGGTCATAGGCTCTGTAACCAAAGCCCAAGGTTCAAACCACGGCAGAGGCCTCGGCTCCAGCTAAGGCCCAGGCTGCAACTCCAGCTCAGGCTCCCAAAGGCACCCAGGACCTTTGAAGGCCCCATAGAAAAGGTTTCTGCCACTGCTACTGTGAAGACAGATGGACTGATGTGACACATCTACACACTCTGCAGATGATCTGTGCCCTATGCTGTTTTTACAAATAAACTTGAGGCAAGACCTGTTTTAAAAAAAAATAGGGAACATGGCCCACCAAATCACTAAGCAGGGCTCATATGGTCTCACAGAGACTGAAGTGGCAAGCATGGAGCCTGCACAGGAATGCACCACGTCCTACATATATGTTACAGCTGTTAGCTTAGTGGTTTTGTGGGACTCCTAACAGTGAACAGGTATGTCCCCGACTCTTTTGCCTGCTCTTGAGATTCTTTTCCTCCTATTGGGTTGCCTTGTAATGCCTTGATATGATGGATTTGCCTTATCTTATTGTATCTTTTTTATTCCTGTTTAGCTGCCATCTGTTAAAGGCTTGCTCTTTTCTGAAGAAGAAATGGAGAGGAAGTGAATCTGTGGGAGAGGAGAGGTGGGAGCAGGAGCTGGGAGGAGAGAAGGGATGGGAAATTGTGGTGAGGATGTATTTTATGAGAGAAGAATATTTTCAATAAAAAAATATTGTAAAACAAAACTGGCAGATTATATAACTATTACTCATGGTAATTATGGACATAGAACTCTTTTGATGAAAAATTTATTGTAACTTTGGAGAACAGTCCCAGAACTAATGATAGCAGAAAGAAATAATACATAACTAATAGATACTACTAAAGAGAAAATAGAGTAAAATACATGGATGCTTACTGCTGCTTGTTCCTATTAGATGTAGTCAAGAATCTAAAGAACTGAAGTGGGACCTAGGGCATGAGAGGAAGAATATTTAACCTTATACTTATGATTCTTAAAACAAACCTTAAGGTCTCAGCACAATTTCATAGAGTAATACTCAAATAAACAAATATTACCAAAAGCAAGCCTCCCCTGAAAACTGCTGCACAACAGTTACTTCTTAAATGTCCTTTTTTTTCTTTCTCTCTCTTTTTTTTTGGCTTGGTTTGTTTTGTTTTGTTTGTTTGTTTATTTGCCACTACTGTCTCTTGTTTTGAGATAAGATCTCACTATGTAGCCCAGGCTGGCCTCAAACTCACTATCCTCCTGACTCTGCCTTAGGAGTCTTGCACGTGCAGGATATGTCAGCCACACCTAGCCATGTATGGTGTTTCCTGCAGATATGACTGTTGATAAGATAGAAAGCTAAATAATCTCATAGCTGCATTTGGAAAATCAGTCATATTAAAACTCAGTTACCGCATGGCCTTTCAACTATGTGTAAAAACTACCCCCACAGTTCGGATGACATGATCTACCAAAAAGTCGAGAAACAGATAACTAGCTAAATCTGCAAAAGTTGTATTTTAAAAAATAGGATATTTCCCCCTGTCTTATTTTATGAGACAATCTGATTTCCAAAACTCATACTGACAAGAGGACAAAAATAAGAAAGAACAGCTTTGAATGCCCAGATACAAGTTTCTAATGAGTTTGGGACATAAGTTCCATATTAAAAGCCAGTGTTTTCCAAAGGAAAGTTGGAAAAAAGCAGAACGAACTGTAATACAGGCCAAAGCAAGCCTCCAGCAGAGGGAGATTTGTCATGAGCTTTTGACCATCAAACAATTCCACGTGATTTGGAAATTGTTGGGCATCTATTCCATCATCATCACAGTTTCACTCAGTCATCTACACCTTGAGCACCACACCATAAAGGACAGGGATTGATAAAGCAGAACCGAAGAAAAGGGATGGCCATCTAGTAGCTGCCTGCTCAGGCCCTCAACTAAGCAGCACCTCCATTTTTGAAGGGAAATCTGGGTAGCAGAGAGAACAAGAGATTATAGTGTTTTCATCCAGACATGAGGGCTGGAGATTTAGGTCAGTGGTAGAGTACACTGGGTACAGCCAGCATGTCTGGAAAGAAAACAATAATAATAATAATAATAACAACAACAACAACAACATTAAGGTAATTGAGTGAAAAATGGACATGCAAAGACCAAAGTTTGCATCCTTAATTGTTTTGTTTTACTTTTCCCTCTTTTCATATTGCTGTCATAAAGAGAAAAAACACAGGACATTGCTAACATAATATTCTTAACCCTAGAACGGAAGAAAAAATACAAAAGTGTGGAAGTTCTCTAAGGTTCTGAGAACACTACCTTTTAACCCAGTTGGTGAATGCAATAAGGATTCTTTTTTTCTCCCTTTTCTCTTAGATTTTTTATTTTTATCTTATGTGTATGAGTGTTTTGTTTGCATGTGTTATGTACATTACATGCATTCAGTAACCATGGAGGCCAGAAAAGGGCATTAGATGCTCCGGAATTGTCATTACAGGCAATTGCAAGCTGCCATATGGGTGGTTGGAATCAAGCCTGGATCCTCTGGAAGAGCAGCATATGCTCTTAACTGCTGAGCCATCTCTCCATCCCCCATTTGATTGTCCTTAACATGCAAAGGTTTTTTTAACACAGTCATTGGATATAGAATATATATCACAGATTTTTAAATAACAGTACAAAGTAAAAAAAAAATAGGTGTGGGCATTCCCAAGAAAGGAAACATATACAAAGATATAGAAGAAAGAGACAGTAAGTAGATCAAAAGCAAAAGTACTTTTGGGGCTTCACTGTAAGGTTGTGTAGGAGGAACACAAGACATAAAAATATAAATGACTTCAGAGCCCCTCAAAAGCTGAGCTAAAAGAAATTAAATTCTACTACGTGGGGGAGTTACCTGGAGGTTTGGGTGGGTGAGTGAGTAGGTGGGTAGGTAGTGGGTTTTGTTTTATTTTGTTTTGTTTTGTTTTGTTTGAGACAAAGTCTTACTGTGTAGACTGAGCTAGTCTGGAACTTCCTGTGTAGGTCAACCTGACCTTGAACTCAGAGATCTACAAACCTGAGTGCTAAGATTAAAGGAGTGCACCTCATGCTCAGCTGATTTGGAGTTTCTAAGCTGGGAGAGGAAGGGGTCTTTACCTTAAGAAATACAGTATTTTAAGAGGAAATTAAAATAAAAGGACAACATAGATCTCGTGTATATAAAAGTGGTCAGAGAGCCACAAGAAATCATATATCTAGAGAAAAGACAGAAATGCTCAAGACTATGAGTCTGAAGAAAACAGAAAGAGTGATAGAGGCAGGAAAATGGCATCAATGAACAGAGAACTCAGAGTCCCAGAACTCAAGATGTGAGATTACTTCCGGAAAGTGAGGGTGTCATTCACAGTGAAGTAAAAGGAATAAGAATTGCATTTGTGTTTGTGAGATCACTAGGAAGAATGCAGCTGCTGGGAGAATAAGGACCTTGTAGGAACCCACCACCACCACCACCACCACCACTACAGAATTCTAGAGGCTGGAGCATAACTACTAAACCAAAGGTGTTCAGAAATAGAAAACAAAGGTGAATGAGAGAGAAACTTGGAATCTCTAAAATCAAGTCAAAGGTGATTATCAGACTGATCGTCTACTGATGCATGAACACTTAGCTAGCATGCCCAAGGCCATGTGTGTTCAATCCCACACATGGGCTTTCACACACACACACACACACACACACACACACACACACACACATCTATTGATGTTGTACAACTACAAACAAGATGAAAGACAAGAATGCAGAAACAGTCTCTCAAAACTGAGTTTTTGACAACTAAATAAAAAGGAAAGGGGAGCATTTTGTCAGCGGAAGAATAAGAAGGAATGTGAGGTGGAAACAATTTGTTATAAAGTTCTAGGAAATCAAAAGTCCATGAAATCACAATAAACATAAGACTGAGTCTGTTTTGTACATAATCTAGAGAGGAGAAGGAAATCTATATAAAAAAAAAAAACTATTTAGAGTGTCTCATGTAACTTGTTGCAGAAAATAGTATAGTAGTACAGTAATAGATATGTCTTAGCTGTTGTGATCGCTAGCTCTAACAGCTACATTGTCAATAAACTGTATAACTTTAGGTTTTCAATGAGATTTATAAAATCTGTCACATACTGCCTTTTTTTCCTTTGGTTGTCACAAAGCACCAAGTGAAAGGTCACCAGGTACCCTTCAGTTTGGACATTAGAAAGAAAAGAAAGACAGCATTTTCCCTGGTTTATTTGGAGTCTAGTTGGGATTGAGAAAGACTTAGAGAGCAAGGAGAGGTCCAGAAGACTGGAAATGACAAATGCTACATAGTAAGAATCAACCATCCAAAAAGGTAGGAAACAGGGGAGCCTAAAAAACCAATGTAGTCCCAGTAACTTCTGCTCCCCAACCCACTGCATGAACATTAGTACTCTAAAACTCTGGTTAGATCTCTTTACTGCTCAAATCACTCCCAACTAGATGATTATTCCCCATGGGCTAAAGAAAATTCAAGCAGCCTCAGGGCCTCTGGGCATCAGCACCATCTAAGTTGTTCACAGTTCCCTCCAGCCAAGTCAGAGTTCTCCCCAGTTCCACTTCCTTCTCTTTTGGTAAAACTCCCCCTCCTCAGAAAACATTTGTCTCACTCTTCTGAAATATTCCCCAATTTTAAGAGCCCCCAGATAAAGCCTCCTGAAGCCTGCTCAATTCAAATATATATATATATATATATATATATATATATATATATATATATATATATATATATTAATCTCCCTAATCTCCCTTTCCCCTTCCCATAGTTCTTTTTGATGTCTTTGGTCTGTGACATGTAGAGTTGATTGTGTGTGGAGTAGAAAATTACTTCCTTGCATTGGTCATCTGTGCCTTCATCCTCAGATCAAAAGATATTTGGCTGGGCATAATTATCAGTTCTGGGAAGTGGTTAAATACTTTATAAATTGATTCAAATTCATTCCTTTGCAATATTGAATGGTTGCTCCAAATCAGATCATTTTGGGTGATGACAGTAAAGGAGACATAAAAAAAAACTATGTTCATAGCAGCACTATTTGTAATAGCAAGAACCTGGAAGCAACCTAGATGCCCTTCAATTGAAGAATGGTTAATGAAGATGTGGCACATCTACACAATGGAATACTACTCTGCAGAAAAAAATAATGGTATCTTGAAATTCGCAGGCAAGTGGATGGCACTTGAAGAAACCATCCTGAATGAGGTAACCCAGTCACAAAAAGAGGAACACAGTATGTACTCACTCATATATGGATTTTAGACCTAGATCAAATGATCACCAGCCTATAATTCACATCACCAGAGGAACTAGGATACAAGTTGTATTCTAAGAGATTCATATAAAGTCCCTCACAGAACTGGGAAGGGACAAGTCCCCCAGACCTCAGGTATAGTGGGGGAGGACAGCTAATGGAGAGAGAAGTAGGAGAAAATGAGAGGGAGGAGAGGAAGGCATGTGTGACTAGGAGGATTGAGCCTGGTTAGGAATGGAAAATAGGAAAGAGAGAGAGAGACAGAGACAGAGAGAGAGAACATAAAAGAGGGAGCCAATATTGGTTTGAAGATAAAGTTGAACACAAAGAAAGGTCGAGGGAACTACAAGACTGCTCCCAACTAACAATCTCAGCTTCCGTGGAAAGGCTATCATAAATGCCCTTCCCGGAGAGTGAGATCAACAACTAACTTCTCCATGGAGTCCTCAACTAATGCCTGTTGAAAACAGGAGCAAACACCCATACATAAACACTGAGTCAAACTAGAACCCAGAAGCAGATGGAGAGGACAAGACCATGCGGTAGAAGTACATAGAGACAGCTTACCTGAACAAGGAGGAGCTAAGGGCCACTAGACTGATAGCTGGGAAGCCAACAGAGGTCTGACTCGGACCCCCTGAATATGGGTCTCAGCCAGAAGGTCTGAGCAGTCTAAGAGACCTCAGACAGTGGAGCCAGGATGTATCCCTGGTGCACAAAAGGACTTTGCAAACATATCCCCCATGGAGGGATAACTGCCTTATTCTAGAGATAGGAGAGAAGCCCTAGTCCCTACTTCACAGGACCTGTCAGATCTACATGACCCCAACTGGATGGCATTCCCCTACATATTGTATTGTGGTGGGGGGTTGGGAGGGGGAGGGTGTTTAGAGTGCATGGGAGAGGGTAGAGAGGGCAAAAGGGAGGGAAGGAGGGAGGGAGGGCTTGGGGGGAGGGAGGGAGGGAGGGAGGGAGAGGGAACTGGGATCGACATGTAAAATAATAATAATAAAAAAAAAAAAAAAAAAAAAAAAAACGCTTTGACTCCAAAATTTAACTTGAAGAACAAGTTACTGGGGAAAAGGATTTCTATTTTGTTTCCACAGAAAATGAAAAGATGTGGATTCCTTCCAGACTAATGTGGTTTGATCACACCAGACCGCCTGAAACAGAGTACAAGCTGATCCTACATTCCAAACAGCTGGACAAAACAGCCCTACAGACTACAGCTAGGATATCTGAATCTTCTTCGAATCCCCCAAGACAGCGCCCCTTACCAGCAGGAAGTAGTTTGGAAAGAACGACGCCCAAATTCCCAAATATTGTGTATAAATGTTTGTTTTCATTTAATTGGACTTTGTTATATAAAATTAAATAAAAAATACTCTATATGCAAAAAAAAAAAAAATGTGGAACAGAGGGTGTAACTCAGTTGGAAGAATGCATGCCTAATATGCACAAGGCCCTGGGTTCGAACCCTGGTGTCCACTAAACTGGATACGGTAGCATGTACCTGTAATCCTGGTAGTTGGAGGCAAAGGCAGAAAGTTTAGAAATCAAAGTTCATCTTTGGCTTCATAGAGAGTTCAAGGGTCTGGACAACTTGAAGTCTGTCTTTAAAAGGAGGGCAGGTAGAGAAAAACTAAGAAAGGAAGCAAAAGTAAGGGGAAAGCATACTGATAAAAAGAAATGTATAAAAAAAGAGGAAGTCCTCATCTTCTGAGCGAGGAGATTAACATTGAAGACAAACAATATAGAAGAAAATAAACTTTAAGATTCATTTGTACATATGGAAACAGAAAAAAAATCATCCTGAGTAAGGTAACCCAGACCCAGAAGGACAAACATGATAATTACTCACTTATAAATGTATTAGCTGTAACGTAAAGGATAACCAGGCTACAATCCACAGTCCCAGAGAAGCTAGGTGGCAAGGAGGGCTCAAGGGGATGCACTTCGATCTCCCTGGGAAGAAGAAATTAGAAGAGACTTTGTTTGTGGACTGGGGGCAGGTGGGGATCGAAACATGAGGTGGGAGTTGGGAAGAGTACTGAAAGAGCCACCAGGAAAGGAGATTGTTTCAGGGTGAGGTAGAAGCCCAGTAAAAGGGAAACTCCTACCAATCTACAAGCATGACCCCAGCTAAGACTCTTAGCAAAAGAGAATACTAGCCTGAACTGGCCACCTCCTGTGACCAGGCAAGACTACTGGTGAAGGGATTGTGACAACAACCCAACCAATCATATACCCTACAGTTTGTCTGGCCTATGGGATGTGCTGGGGTAAGGGTGACATAGAGATTGTGGGAGTGACCAACAAATGACTGGTCCACTCAAAGATCCATGCCACAGAGTAAGCCCATCCCTGACACAGCATGGAGCACCAGAACCAGGCTAGATGGCCCAGAGACCAAGGATAGAACCAAACACGACTAGAGGGGGGAAAAATCAATGTAATGATGCCTAACTCACAGATTGGTGCCTAGCCCAATAGTCATCAGAGGCTTTATCCAGCAACTGGTGGAAACATGCAGAGACCCACAGTCAAACATTAGGCCAAGCTCAGGGAATCCTGCTGAAGACAGGGAAGAAAGATTGTAGGAGCCAAGGAGGTCAAGGACATCACAGGAAAACCCACAGAATCAAATAATCTAGGCTTGTAGGAGCTCACAGAGACTGAACTGACAACCAGGGAGCCTGCAAGGGACTGATCTAGGCCCTCTGCATGTAAATGGCAGTTGTGTAATTTGGTCTTCTTGTGGGACTCCTAACAATGGGAGCAGGGGTTGTCCCAGACTCTTCTGTGAGCTTTTTAGACCCTGTTCTTCATACTGGGTCATTTTTGCCCAGCCTTAACACAAGGGGGAGTGCTTAGTCTTGCTGCAACTTGACATGCCATCCATAGGGGACTATTTCTGAATTAGAAAGGGAGGACTGGGTGGTGCAAATGAGAGAACTTGGGGAGGGACTGGGAGGAAAAGAGGGAGGAGAAACTGTGGTTGGGGTGTAAAATAAACAAATAAATAAATTTCTAGAAGCTCGTTTGTATTTTTACAGTTTGGATGGCTCTACCCAGCCAGCCAGCAGAAGTCTTTAAATGAAAAAGCTATTCACACAGGTACACCATGAGTTTGCATTCTCAGAGGACGTTTGACCCAAACTCTGGTGGATAGACAATGGCTGGCCCTTCACTAAGTGCCTCCCTTTTTCCATTTTTCTTCCAACATTTCTTCCAGCATTTCCCTGAAGGGCACCCTTCTGGCTCTCCCCGAACAGCTAGCTGCACACTACAGTCTCCTGCTCTGTCTCCCATGCCAAGCCCAAGCTTGAGGGGGGGGTGGGAGGGGTGTAAGAGAATCACTAATGCCCAATATCCATCTCAGAAGTGGGAACGTAAGATAAGCGGGCTGAGGTGGTCTTCTCTAAATGAATACTTAGGTAAAATCATCCCAACTAGAATATAAAGTTCTTTCAATATTTCAAAACTTTGGGGATCCAACTGAGGAAATCAGAGGGAATATAATATTTTAATATATCTCTCTCAGTAATCACTTCAGCTTTGTTCATTCATTTTTTATACCTGGTTAATTTCTGCTTCTTTAGGTCACACTGACTGATTTATGTCCTTCTGTCTGCTTGATCCTGAAAGCTGTTTTCAACTGTCAAAAACCACTTCTAGTAGATGTTTACTACCAAACTAACCTTAATCCACAACTAAATCCAAATATCCCAGAACTATTTGTATCCCAGTGTTCCGGTTCCTGACTCACAGCCTGTTCCTCTCAGAATGCTTTCTAGTCTTAAATACCAGCCTTTTTCTCAACAGAGTATTTTCAACCACTATCCTCAACTGTCTCGGTACCTCTTCTACTCTGCTCACTGATTTCAAACTGTGGTCTGAGTTACCAGAAAATCTTGATCATGGCCTGCAAGACGGCTGAGCAAGTTAAGTAAGACACTTGCCACCAAGCTGGATGACTTGAGTTTGATGCCCAGGACCCACACAGTAGAAGCAGAACCAGCTCCTGCAAGCTGTCTTCTGACACACACACACCCACACACTTATACACATAAATATACATTTGTACACATAAATAAGCAAATGTAGTCTTGGAAAGAAAGAAAATCCTGGTCACTAAAATGCTGAAATACAGTCTATCTTTTCTAACCCACCTGTTTTCTTGAAGGCCTGATAACAGCATCTCCAGAAAGCTTACACCTGCCAAGTGGCTCTACTTGACATGCCTCAAAAGTAGAAAACATATAGCTACTTAGCAAAAAGAAAATGGTGAAATAGAAAAAAACAAAAAGAAAGGCCAGTGTAAATTCAATCCATGCTGAATTTCACCTCTTAGACTGATTCCCCATATCAGAGAAGGTAGCTAATAGGTCACCTAGGGAAGTGATCGTCCCTCATGAATAAAACGCTTTGCTGGGTTGTTTTCTACCTTGGGGCTTATGGCAAAATGGAGACCTAAGATTTCATCAAAATGTTTTTCAATTACTTTTTTGGGGGAGGGGTGTCAGGATTTTACTGAATAGCTTAGACTGGCCTCAAATTTTATAATCTTCCTGCTTTGGCTTTCTAAGTGCTGAGGTCACAAACATCACACTCAGATTCTAATTACTTTTGAATTAAATCATGTTTACATATATATATACATATATACATATATATGCATATATATACATGTATATATGCATATACATATATGTATATATATGCACAAGATAGACACAAAAATACATACTTAATATATGTAACAATTGTCAATGATAGTCTTGCCTCTGTATAGAAGAAATATCATTCTATCAAATAAATAGATATTTATTTATTGGGTTTTTTTTTAGACAAGATTTCTTTGTATAATGGCCCTGGCTGTCCTGGAACTTTCTTTGTAGACTTCTCATAGATATTTGCCTGCCTCTGCTTACCTCCCCCAAGTGTTGGGATAAAAAGCATGTACCACTATGCCCAGCTCCAAATAAATATTTATAATCACTTTATGGACTGGGGTTTTCTAGTGTCTACTTAATTTTATTGACAGAATATTGCTCATTAAATAGTTGTCAGATATTCAGTAAGATATTAAATTAAAAAGTGAAAGAATTATAGATTCTCCAATACTAATGTCTACTTTAATACACTAAACTCCGTTATACAAGGAACAGATATAGAAAAGAAAGAACAGGGGAAGGAAGAACAGGACATAGATGCCTCCTAGGAGAATTCAGTATGTAGATAAAAGCAACGCCCAAAATCTATTAACAGATTCAATGCAATTCCCATGTCATCCTTCACAAAAATAGAAAATCTATCCTAAAATTCATATGAAATCACAGACCCCAAATAACCAAAACAATTCTGAAAGCTGAAAGGGCTACCATATCAGGTCCCAAGATATATTTCAGAGACATCTTAATTTAAAAAAAAAAAAACTATATGGTATGGACACCAAAACAGACATGTAAACTAAAGGAAGGAAATGGATTGTGGTGGTTTAAAAGAAAATGGTCCCCAAAGAGAGTTGCACTATTAAGAGGTGTTACCTTGTTTGAGGAGGTGTGCTTTTCTTGGAGGAAGTGTGTCACTATGAAGGCAGGCTTTGAGGTTTCATATTTGCTCAAGACACACACAGTGTCTCAGTCTACTTCCTGTTACCTGCATATCAACATGTAGCAACTCCTTCTCCAGTACTATGTCTGCCTGCATGCTGCCTTGCTTCCCACAATTATAACAAACTAAACCTCAATTAAATGTTTTCCTTTATAAGAGTTGCCAAGGCCATGGTGTCTCTTCACAGCAATAGAAACCCTAATAAAGACATCGATACGTCCTAGATATCCTTCAACCAACAATTGAATAATGAAAATGTGGTACACATACACTATGGAATACTACTCTTTTGTAAAGAAAAGTGAAATTGTGAACTTTTCAGGGAAATAAATGGAACTGGAAAAGATACATTGAGTGAGGTAACCCAGACCCAGGAAGACAAATATTACATGTTCTCTTATTGGAAGCTCCTGGCTATGAACCTCAGATGTGAGGACATATCACAAAGTAAATGCAAAAGCCCAGGAGAGCATAAAGGAGCCATTGCCATGGTGAGAGTTTAGGGGAAAAATAGAGAGAAATAACAAGGTACAAATGATCTGATTGGGAAAATTGGGAACACAGAGAAGGCTCTAATTAGAGAGAGAAAGGTAGATAAATGCAGAAGAAAGAGTAAGGAATGTAAAACAATAGTAAGGATGTCTATAAAATGTAAGGAACCAAAACATACCTATAATACATATATTGTTGGGGACCATCACCATCCCCATCTACCTCAGACTCTGAGGTAGAAAATTACTGTCTCTTAAGAAATAAGCAGAATGTTCACCAGAGCATTCTGAGATACAGGCTTGCAGTTTTACAGCCAGTTAAAGAATAGCTCAGGATATTCTTCCTGTTGTAGATTTACAGTCAGTTAAAGAATAGTTCAGGACATTCCTTCTACTAATCCCTTCACCATGCCTACATGCAACTGTCCTGCCTATGGTCCTAAATAAGCCTCCCCTGAGAAAATAAAATTTGTCAGCTTTATCAGAATACTATCTTTCTGTCCTTCTTCGTATCCCTTGTTCCCCCATTCACTCCTAGGTACTTCCGGTTCATCGTTGACTGACCCTCAGATGAGGGCAATATATGTCTATATATAAATATACATGTATAGTTTTAATGAAATGTTCCCATCTGCACTAATAGTACTCCTTTAAAGAACCAAAGACCATCTAAAAGAAATCTGAGTATCAGGCATGAGAAGCCCCTCTTTCGAGTTGTTGGTCAGGGTTGTGTAAAAGACTCCCAAACATTACAGGCTATTGTTATTACCCTTGGTTTCCCCCCAAAAGCAGAAGGAAAGTCCACATTGCTGAAAACACACAGGGTCTACAAGCCCCAGGGCTGGAAATGACCTCATAACATCCTCACTGAAGACAGTTTTCTGAGCAGCTTTTATATTGAAGCTAATCTCGAGCAACATATGAATTTCACATTCTTAGCAAAACAATTGCCTGAACACAAACATTATAGGACAGCCATTAATTATTCATCCTTATCATCATCTTCATCTTCTTCCTCATCTTCTGGTCCAGTCTTCTTCAGGCCTGTTAGCCCACCAGGTCCCTACTTCCCTGATTCATTTTTGCCATTAGCATGGTGTGTAGAAACACCTTTTCCATACTTCTCCTTTAGTGTATTTATTTGCCTTCTGTTAAGACTACATCTCAGCCAACTTTTCTTTCAGTCTCTCCAATAGACAGACCTGAATATTCACTTTTTATCTTTGGGTTATGCTTAGAACAAAGCAAGAAGAGGGCTGACAGTAGTGTGGGAGAAATTTATCACCTCTGGAAGGAACATAATTCTTCTCATCATGTGTCACATTTGGCTGTATCTTCAAATGCCCCAACTGGTGGGGCAGTCAACAAGGAACCAGGGACACCTAAGAAAGAATGGGGAACAAGGGATGCAAAGAACAGACAGCAAGACTGTATTCTGATGAAGCTGACAAATTTTATTTTCTGGAAGGACTGTAGGCAGGATGTGAGCAGGGTTTGCACATAGGCAGGGTGAAAGAGTCAGTAGAAGGAATGCCCTGAACTAATCTTTAACTGGCTGTAAAACCACAGCAGGAGAAATGCCCTAAGCTGGTTAGCTATTCTTTAACCGGCTGTAAAACTGCAGCAGGACAAACATCCTGAGCTATTCTTTAACTGGCTGTAAAACTGCAAGCCTGTATCTAGGAATGCTCTCCTGAACATTCTGCTTATTTCTTAAGAGGCAGTAATTTTCTTGAGGTTGTAAGGATGGTGATGGTCCCCAACATTCAAGCTTCAACTTTTCCTTTGTAGATGTGGTCTTGCATTTCTCATAGCATTTCCTTGAGAACTCATCAGAGAAGACCAAGGAATCAAGGTATTTCATTTGTGCTCTTCTAAGCAAGTCTGCAGAAAAAGTGCATATGAGAATATGTTTCCTACCAGGATTGGTAGGGTCACCTTTGTCCAAGCTGAGGGAGCAGCATCTACCTTCTTACTGACACAAGCTTTCCCATCTGAGCCCAACCAAGACATTTCCTTTCCCAAGCTCCATATGTAAGTGGTTTTGTAACACAGTTTTAAATTGAGTCACTTGTTATGATTGTTTGATTTTTTAATTATTTATATATTATGAATATTAATCCTTTATTATATGTGTAATTGTCAAAGTTTCTCTACCATTTCCTTTTCATTCAGTTAATTGTTTTCTTAGCTATGCAGACTCTTTTTAGTTTTATGAGGTCACATGTCAATTGTTGGCCTTGCTTCCCGGGTAAATGGGTCCTCTTTAGAAAGTCCTTTCCTAGGCCTCCATTTTTTTTTAAAGATTTGATTTTTTTTTTTCATTGTAGAGGTCTTGCACCTCCTTGATTAGATTTATTCCTAAACATTTGGCTTTCTAAAAGTAATGTGAACTGGAGTGTTTCAATGATCTCTTGCTTTATGTGTTCGTTGTTGTATACAAAGGCTATTGTTAATTTTACACCTCTCCATTTTACTAAAAGTGTTATTTTCAAAGTTTTCAGATAGAAATTTTGACATCTCTAACATATAATATCATGGTATCTGCAAGTAGGGGTAATTTTGCTTCTTTTCCAATTTTTATCCATTCAATTTCTTTTTCTTGCCTTATTGCTCTAGCTAGGACTTTAAGCACTATATTGAAAAAGAGAAAAGATAGTAGATAACTCTGTCCCATTCCTGATTTTAGTAAGATTTGTTTGAGTTTTTCTCACTGACTTTTTTTGGTGTTTTAAATTAATGGAGAAATTCATGTTTCCTTTCGGTTTTCTAACTTAATGTAGTGTAAGCTTTACTGTATTCTCTTATAATATTCTGGATGTTTTTGGTGTCTGTTGTAAAGTTTCCTGGTTCGTCCCTGGTTCTATTGATTTGGGTCCTCCCCTTCTTTCTTTTAATTAATTCAGCCAAGGATCTTAACCTATTGATTTGTGCACTATTTATTTGTTCTCTTTTCATCAATTTCTTTTCTGATTTTTATTATTTCTTCTTGTCTACTGAGTTTGATTTTGGTTTGATCTTTTTTCCAAATTCTTGAGTTGCATCACTACATCATATATATGATTTTTTTTTATGTAAGCACTTAGAGCTATATATTTCCCTCTTGGGACTGCTTTAATGTAGCCTCATGTAAGGGGTTTAGTTGTGTTGTATTCTCAGTTTCATTTACTTCCAGGAATATTTTCATTTCTCTCTTGATTCCTTCTTTCTTGATTTCATCAATCAGTAATGTATTATTTAATACACATGAATTGGTATGATTACTTGAGATTTTTTTTAAGATTTATTGCATTATAGTAAGATGAGATACATGGAACTAGGTCCATTTTCTGAATTTGTTAAGATTTTGAGACTTGACATCCTAGCTCAACCTTGTTCATTGTTACTATAGCTAATAAATGAAAACTACTTAAATGTCATTGAACTGACAGGTGGATAATGAAAACATGAATCATATACACAAGAGAATTCTAGTCATATGTAAAGAAAAATGAACAGGCCATACAGGAAAATGTTATACTGAGTGAAAGAATCTAGACCCAAAGACATACTCACTCATACTTGTGGATCCTAACTCCAAATCTTTTTCTTTTTCTTTTTCTTTTTTTTTTTTTTTTTTTTTTTCCTCTTTTCGTATTATTTATCCTTCTCTCATACAATACATCTAACAGCAGCCCTTCCTCCCTCCACTCTTCCCAGCCTCTCCCTTAACCTTCCCTCTCCCTCGGGCCCACTTCTTTCCCTTCAGAAAAGAGAACCCTCCCAGGGATGTCAGCCTACATGGTTTCACAAGATGCAATAAGATTGGGCATAAACCGTCATACCAAGGCTGAACAAAATAACCCAGTAAGAGTAAAAGTGTCCCAACAGCAGGCTAAAGAGTCCACACAGCCACCACTCCCACTGTTCAGAGTCCCTAAGAAACACCAAGCTACACAACCATAACAAATAAATGACAGAGGACTGAGCACAGACCTAGGCAGTCTCCATGATAGCCACTTCAGTCTCCATGCCCCTTTGAGCCATGCTTAGTTGATTCTGTTGGGCTAAGTCCTTAATCCCTATAGCTCCTACAATCTTTGCTCCTCCTCTTCTGTGGGTCTAGGAACTCCACCTAATGTTTGGCCACTGATCTCTACATCTGCTGTCATCAGCTACTGGAGGAAGCATTTCTGATAATTATGAATACAAAAGAATATCATCATGAATCATTTCATTTACTTTTTTTTTGTGGGGAGCCTATCCTCAAACTTGCTTTGTAGACCAGGCTGGCCTCAAACTCACAGAGATCTGCCTGTCTCTCTGCCTCCTGAGTGCTGGGATTAAAGGTGTACACCACCACTAGCAGGCTCATTGACTTTT
Source organism: Phodopus roborovskii (assembly GCF_943737965.1). Taxonomy (NCBI): domain Eukaryota; kingdom Metazoa; phylum Chordata; class Mammalia; order Rodentia; family Cricetidae; genus Phodopus; species Phodopus roborovskii. Next base: position 3,820,708 of record NW_026126417.1, on the reverse strand, counting down.
TCCAGTTGTATTTGGTTCTACCCTATGTCCTTGGCCATCCAGCTTCTGGTTTCATCCAGGCGGTATTGGGCATGGGCACCCATTCCTGATGTGGGTCTCAAGTTAGGCCTGCCAGTCATTAGGTGGCCATTCCCACAAGCTCTGACCACCATTGCCCCAACATATATTCCAGGACAGACAGGTTGTAGGTCAAAGGTTTTGTGGCTGGGATGGTGTACCAGTACCACCACTGGAAGCCTTGCCTGGCTACTGAAGATGGCCCTTCAGACTCTGCATCCTCCATTGCTAGGAGTCATCGCTGGAGTCACCCTCATACTTTCCACTGCACTAGGTTTCCACATTACCCAACCCCCATTCAAGTTTTCTCTCCTTCAATCCCTCAACCCCCACCTGATCCCTCCAGTTCCAACCCTCCACCCCGAGTCCACCCTCAAAATCTATTCTATTTCCCTCTCCCAGGTAATCCATGTATCCCCTTTGAGCCCTCCTTGTTGCATAGCCTCTCTGGGTCTATAGAGTATAGCATGATTATCTGATGGGAGATGTCATTCTGTATGTTTCTCATACTGGTTAATAAATAAAGCACTGTTGGCCAATAGGAAAGGATATAGGAGGGACTAGGAGACAAGGAGGAAAGAGAAAGTAGTAAGGAGGAGTCAACATGGAGAGACCAGGGAGACCAGACACCTGCCTCACTCCCTGGTAAGGAGACCACGTGGAAATACATAGAAATGGGTTAATACTTAAGACAGAGCTAGCCTATAAGAAACAAATAATGGGCCAAGAGCATTATATCAAATACAGAGTCTCTGTGCATTATTTGGGGCTGGCGCGGCGGCAGGACAAGACCGGGTGGCAGGCGGAAAAACCCTACTCTTACAATTATCCTTTACTTAACAGCTAAAATCCGAGTGCATACCATGTTTGTCTTTCCAGGTTTGGGTTGCCTTGCTCAGGAAGATTTTTTTTCTAGTTCCATCAATCTGCCTGCAAATTTCAAGATGTCAGTTTTTAATAGCTAAGTAATAATCCATTGGAGATGTATGTATGTATACATATTGTCTATATCCATTATTTGGTTGAAGAAAGTCTAGGTTGTTTCTAGTTTCTAGCTATTACAAATAAAGCTGCTAGGAACATAGTTGAGCAAGTGTCCTTCTGATAGGATGGAGCATCCTTTTGTTATATGCCCAAGAATGGTAAAGCTGGGTCTTGAGGTAGATCAATTCCCAATTTTCTGAGAAACTGCCATATTGATTTTCAAAGTAGCTGTACCAGTTTGCATTCCCACCAGCAATGGAGGAATGTTACCTTTACTCCACATCCTCTTCAGGATAAGCTGTCATTAGTATTTTTGATCTCAGCCATTCTGACAGGTATAAGATGGTACCTCAGCAGCTTACCTGAACAAGGAGGAGCTAAGGGCCACTAGACTGATAGCTGGGAAGCCAACAGGGGACTGACTCGGACCCCCTGAATATGGGTCTCAGCCAGAAGGTCTGACAAGTCTAAGAGACCTCAGACAGTGGAGCCAGGATGTATCCCTGGTGCACAAAAGGACTTTGCAAACATATCCCCCATGGAGGGATAACTGCCTTATTCTAGAGATAGGAGAGAAGCCCTAGTCCCTACTTCACAGGACCTGTCAGATCTACATGACCCCAACTGGATGGCATTCCCCTACATATTGTATTGTGGTGGGGGTTTGGGAGGGGAGGGTGTTTAGAGTGCATGGGAGAGGGTAGAGAGGGCAAAAGGGAGGGAAGGAGGGAGGGAGGGCTTGGGGGGAGGGAGGGAGGGAGGGAGGGAGAGGGAACTGGGATCGACATGTAAAATAATAATAATAAAAAAAAAAAAAAAAAAAAAACGCTTTGACTCCAAAATTTAAGTTGAAGAACAAGTTACTGGGGAAAAGTATTTCTATTTTTGTTTCCACAGAAAATGAAAAGATGTGGATTCCTTCCAGACTAATGTGGTTTGATCACGCCAGACCGCCTGAAACAGAGTACAAGCTGATCCTACATTCCAAACAGCTGGACAAAACAGCCCTACAGACTACAGCTAGGATATCTGAATCTTCTTCGAATCCCCCCAAGACAGCGCCCCTTACCAGCAGGAAGTAGTTTGGAAAGAACGACGCCCAAATTCCCAAATATTGTGTATAAATGTTTGTTTTCATTTAATTGGACTTTGTTATATAAAATTAAATAAAAAAATAAATAAATAAAAATAAAGGTGTGTATCACTTTGCCTAAAAAAAAAAAAAAAAAAAAAAAAAAAAAAAAGATGGTACCTCAGAATTATTTTGATTTTCATTTCCCTGATGGCTAAGGATGTTGTGTGATTCCTTAAGTGCCTTTTTAGCCATTATATTTAACATTTTCTTTGACAGATATATCTATTTCTTCTATCAGATCTTCAATGCCTGAGATTCTTTTTTCCATCTCTTGTATTTTGTTGCTGACTCTTTTAGTCTATAGTTCCTGTTCAATTACCTAGATTTTCCATTTCCATATTTACCTCAATTTGTGTTTGCTTTATTGCTTCTATTTCCATTTTCTCATCTTAAACAGTTTGATCCATTTCCTTCTAATTGTATTACATGAAAATGTGTAAACCAATAGATAGAGATATATATAAAGAGTGTTCAATATTTTCTTTGGGAAGGGTCAATCAAACCAAATGCTAATTGAATGCCAGTTCTGTGCTAAATGTTGTTCATGGTACTTGGAACACATTAGTGGAGCTTATCAAACATACAGTATTTTTACATTACTCCTTCACCTATGTATCACTAGGTGAGCCACTACACCTCTCTGCCCTGTCATCAACTGCCCAATGGGGTAATAAGCAAGGTGGGCTTGGGGTAGACACTGCACCTGGTGTACTGTAGATACTGAACCCATCACCCAGACAGCAAAGAGGGCTGGAGATTGATTTTTAATAATCAAGTACGATGGGGAGAAGGAAAAGTAAGTGAACAGCACTGGCTGGCAGGCTATACAAGAAGCTGCTACCATAGTCGCCACCCCTGCTGCCACCCCACTACTGCTGCTGCTGCTCAGTAGCAGCTTTGTTGGCTATGTCCTTGGCCTTCCCTGTAGCTGGCTTGCTTCTCCTTTGCTTTCTCTTTGGCACTTTGGCTGTCTCAACAAATGTTTTGGAACAGCCTCACCTTGTATCTTGGCCAAGATGTACTCAAAGCCCATCATTGTCTTCGTTGCATTGCTTTTGAATAGAGAAGACCAAAATGCTGGAGACCAAATTCCAAAAGAGGTAAAGACCCAGGTTTCCCAAATGGACTTCAGTCCTGCAACGATGGCTTCAGTCCTGCAACGATGTCAAGAGTATACATGATAAACATGTCATTCCTCCACCACAGTCACTTCACAGGTGAAGGTGACAATGGTCTGATTTTGTGAGTCTGAACTAGAGTACTCCAGAATGTACACCAAGTGCACAGTGTTGGCAGGTAACAGTCACTCTGCCTAGTGTGCCATCCTGTTGGTGTTGGTCAAGAGTCTATAGGACAGAAGCTTCTAGTCAAGGGTCATCTCCCCATGCACTATTTCTTCAATTAAGTCATGTTTGCTATAGAAATTCTGGTACCTTTGCCAGAAGGCAGCAAACACTTCATCCCAGGAGCATGTTCTAGCTCAAGAAATGATTCATCATCATCCAGGGCCAGGACAGGCTCAGGACCAGTGCAATATCAGATGAAGGCCTCACACCCACCTGGAGCCAGGAGGCAGCATGACTCAGAGCATGCCATCTGCCTCACAACTCAGTCACCGAATCGTCAGGCCCAGGTCCCTACCACCTGTCATGAAGAGATATAAGACTCTGTTCAAGGTTTTCATGTTTCAATGAATGTGTCAAAGAAATGTCAGAGTTTAACTGTATTTTAAAAGTATACTAAACATTAATTACCAGATGAACTTCTATTGGAGGTGAACCTGTTAATTAGCTGGGATATAAACAACACTACTTTCATTGAGAGCACAAAATAGTCACTGTTTTACCTAAGAAACGAGAGAGGGAGGGAGGGAGAGGGAACTGGGACCGACATGTAAAATAAAATAAAAAATACCTAAAAAAAAAAAAAAAAAAAAAAAAAAAAAAAAAGAAAAGAAAAGAAAGAAAGAAAAAGAAAATGGGGACAAAACCAGGCTACAGAAACCCACAGAGACAGCTGACCTGAACAAGGAGGATTACTGATGTTGAAGGAGGCACATTTGCAAATTATAGTCAACTCCTGTTGACCTCAGACTAACAGAAAATAAAGGTCTAGGAAAGAAAATCCCCAAGACTTCTTTGCCTCAAAATCAACAAAGCTAACTACTGAATCACATTTTCTCGATCTACAACTTAAACTAATATGGTATTCAGGTCCCAGGAGACCACTAGGTTCCTAGGTATATTACATTTCCTGTTTGTTTTAAGGAGTCAATTAAGAAACTGAAACTTTCCTGGTATGGTTGTACAAGCCTTTAATTCCTTCACTGCGGAGGCAGAGGCAGGCAGATTTGTGGGAGTTTGAGGTCAGCCTGGTCTACATAGTGAGTTTCAGGCCAGTCAAAGCTACATAGTGAGATTTTTGTCTCAAAAAGAGGAAGATGAAGAATAAAAAGAGGAGGAGGAAAATTACACAAAGCACAATGCCCTTATATATCACATACTTTACTTTGACCTACAAATAATTAACCAGAAGTAAATTTTCAACTAGACAAACACTGTAGGTTCTAGAGTCTGTAGAGAACTAGATACGTATGTCAATGAGACCAATTTCCATTTACGGGGAGGGGGTGGAATTATTGTCCTACCATTGAATAGAAAACAAAAGAGGTAACAAAGCAGAACTCTAACCCCAGCTCTCAGGAGGCTGAGTGGGAATCATAGAGTCAAATCTACCCTACCCTGGGTTATACAGCAAGACTCTGTCTCAAAAAAAAAGGGGGGGGGGCTGAGAAAACTTTAGTATTTGGATGTTCAGGTGATTCTCTGGTAATTAATAATGAAAAAGTATAAAGATGGTCACATTCACCTTATCATGTTCACCACATGGTGAGTCCGTGTGCAGAAATACGATTCTTGTTTTTGAAATGAAGTGGAATGATTCCAAGAGTGTCAAGAAAACAATAAACATGCTACAGAGTTGATTAACAGAATTCTACCTCAGCACTAAATTGGGGCAGTTAGCTTAACAAAACTGAGTTGATTTTATAAACTATATAGAATAGCAACTGAGCTCAGAAACCGAATGAATGAATGAATGAATGAATGAATGGGCTGTTTCTTCCTATGATCATGCCTTCTTACATATCTATTAAAAACTGGATCTCAGTTGTCTAGTGGGCCCTGATTAATGGTTAGGAATATAAACTCTATATATAACCTGCCTTGGTTTTAGCCCTAACCTTATCATTACTTCCATAACTTTAAGCAAGTTACACACATTCTGTGTGCCTTGTTTTAATTACTGTTCTCACTTAGAACTTGTTGTAAACAACACAGACTAATTCATGAATATCAAACAACTCCATGAGATATATGCTATAACCATCCCATGTAAAAATGGGAAACCAAGGCCACTTCAGTAATTTGCCCCAGGACACATTACTAGTATGTGCAACCAAGTATCTATCTTGTTGCCAAGACTGTGGCAGCAGTCCCACCTGGCAACACTGCTCCAAACACAGGCTGGCAAGTGGCAGTTCCAGATAATTAGCATAATGTTTGTTTGATGTTGGATGATGATGCTTCAATGGTGGTGGTGGTGCTGCTGCTGCTGCTTCTGGTACTGATAATGCTGGTGCTGCTGATGCTGATGCTGGTGCTGATGCTAGTGCTAATGATGCTGGTGCTGATGATGCTGTTGCTGATGATGCTAGTGCTGCTGATGCTGGTGCTGTGATGCTGGTGCTGTGATATTGGTGCTACTACTGCTTCTGGTGCTGCTGATGCTGGTCCTGTGATGCTGGTGCTGATGATGTTGGTGCTGATGCTGAAGCTGTCATAATGAGAGCATAACTAAGCAATTGAGAGAGAATTTCCAAGGATCTCTGTCTCATCAACTGCAACATTCCTCTTCTGTTCTGAACATTAGAGGATCAGTCCTGCTCTAACTCTGCTTGTGATGTGTCAGCTGTATCTTGTCCCCTGGCTCAGGGTCCAACAGCTGCACAACTGAAATCTATACAAGTGACAGTCCTAACACTTACATGTGTCACCACATCTTCCTAGATAGGATGAAGAGGTGAGACCTCCTTTCGCCCTCTCATTCTCTCTCTTAGAAAAAAAATTAGTGTTCAGTTGGGCAAATTCCTGCAGCAATTCAGACAGAGCACGTGCTTGAGAAGCTTCTACTTCTTATCAGGTGAATTTCAGATCCTCCCCTAAACACCTTCAGTAAAGACTCATTGTCTGAAAATTGGGGTTAATAATTCTGTATGGCTAGCATCTGCCTGGCAATTATTGTACAGTAGCTTCCTTGTCCCACAGAATGGTTCCTCCCAATACCTTTGGTTCAGTATTACACATTCTTCCTACTACAATGGAGGAGGCCAACATGTACAGAATGACCTAAACAGCATGACTTCTGACACCAGCATTATACAACAGCATAGAAAATAGGAACAATAATTGCTTCATTGCATAAAGCTGGTTTCAGTGGGCACTTTACCCACAGTAAACTGCAGGACTGTTTGTGACAGAGTGTGACTGCCACCTAGTGTAACTTTTGTGAATGACCAGTCAACAAGGCACTCTTTTTTTTTTTTTTTTTTTTTTTTTTTTTTTTTTTTAGGAAAAACTTGAAGTAAAACCCCTCAAATTTTTGAGATAAAGAGCGGATGATACTGAAATTCTCCAAAACTCACACCCTTTATCCCTTCCTTCAGACAATGATGATGGAGACAATAAACAAAGCATGGTTGGCGCTGACAAAGCTGGAGTCTCAGGACACTGGTCAGAGGTGGGAGAGCAGCATAAGCTTCCAACACAGGCACCAGCAGTGCTGGGCCATCACACACTTTACAACGTGGAGTCAAGCCCTCTATAACTTAGTGCCTGGAGACACAGGCAAGAGCCCATGCTACCTGAGTGCCTGAAGAAGAATACTCGTTTTCTCCCTCCAAAGTTCCTTATCTGAATGGTACTTCATCCATTCCATCCAATTTAGAGAAAATGAATGTTCATCCTCAGGAAGGGAATGTCAGGTGGGAACAATGAGAAATCCTCCCAACCACCTCCCCTCTCCCCATCACAGCCATTGCCTTAAAACCGTCAGGCAATTATAAGTTGTTGAGAATAAGTAATGTGAATTTTGGTATGGGAGTTAGGTTAGCTAACATATATAAAGTGCTTAAGGAGTTCAGCTGCTAAGAGTACTTACTGCTCATACAGGACGATCTGAGTTCAAATCCTTGGCACCACAGGAAAAGCTGGGCATGGCTGCTCATACACCTGTCAGCCTGTCAGGTGAGGGAAGAGGCTGAGACAGGAAGATCTCTGGGGCTTTCTTGCTACCAACCTAATTCCAGGTTCAGTGAGGGAACCTGTTCCTGCAGAGCAGGACACTGGACAACCTCTTGCAAACTCTTTCATGTCTGCACATACCTGCACACATGTGCATACATATCACATATACACCATACACTCGCACACAAATATAAACAAACTGGGAGGGTTTGTGAATATTATAAAAACATGTATTAAACCATTAAATACTAAACTTGTTTAATTAAATTTTATTTATAAATAGTAAAAATAAAATACTTAACACGTTCCGATTTTGACCCTTGCCTCTTTATATATACATTTTTTATTTTTTTTCTTATTTTACATATCAATCCCAGTTCCCTCTCCCTCCCTCCTTCCCTCCTTCCTACATCCTCTGACCCCCCATCCTATCCCCCCCTCCACAGGGAGGGTGATACATTCCAGGAGGGATCATCAAAATATGTCAAATCATTTGAAGTAGGGACTAGGCCCTCCCTCCTGCCTCTAGGCTAAAGGAATATCCCTCCATGAGGAATGTGCTCCCAAAGTCCTTTCATGCACCAGGGATAGATCCTGGTTCCATTGTCAGAGGTCCCTTAGACTGACCAGGCCTTCTAACTGAGCCCCACATTCTTGGTTTCCCAGCTGTCAGTCTGGGGGTCCATAAGCTCCTCCTTGTTCAGGTCAGCTGTCTCTGTGGGTTTCTGAAGCCTGGTCTCTACCACTTTTCTTATCACTCCTCCCTTTCTGCAACTGGATTCCAGGAGTTTGGCTCAGTGTTTAGCTGTGGGTATTGCTTCTGTTTCCATCAGCTATTAAATGAGGGCTCTATGATGGCATATAAGTTAGTTATCAGTCTCATTATCAGGGAAGAGCATTTAAGGTAGCCTTTCCATTGTTGCTCAGATTGTTAGGACCCTTGCCCTGACAATATGAGCCTTTTAAAGAGCAAAGTAAACCATGATTCATCGGTGTTGTCTTCACCAAGCTTCCTCCAAACCTTAGACAGGCCTTGGCTATCACAAGATAGGAGATGCAACTCCGAAGTTGAGAGTCAGCTTCCCTACAGCGCCCTGCTGATGGGGAAATTGTCCTGCTACTCCTAGACATACCAGCTTTTTTTTTTTTTTTTTTTTTTTTTGCACCACTGGGCATGGCCACAGGGTCCTATCTCTTCTTACAGTCTCAGAGTGAGGTCTCAAGGTAGATCTGTGCTTATCTTCCCTGTTTGGATGATCACCGTCCTTCATTTTGACATGGAAAGCAGTAGGGCCTCGGGGGCCCTGAACAGAAACATACCTAGAACTGACCTGGGACACAGAAACCTAAGAGTTGGCAGAGAATAAGGAGAACCATGGAGTAACACTGGTAGATGTCCATGCCCTGGGGGAGCACGAAAGAGGTGAGTGTGGGCATAGCAAAATGGGTGTGAGGCTTTTCCTGGAAGGGTGGGGTAGCGACAACTTGTGGGGCTAGGAAAGAGGATCTGCAGAACTCAGCCAAACGTGGACTGCGACTCAACAGGCATGGAGGCTCAGAGGGAAACCCAGAGGGGTCAGCTCTGGGCAGAAGTTTCTAAGGGAAAGCTAAGTGCAAAGGGACAGAGGAATTGGTGCAGAATGGAAGCCCCGTTCCCTCCAGAAGATTTGAGGCTGTAAGACTCAAGATAAAAAGTACACCAGGGGATTCTGGGCTTTCCATATGATGGAAAGTCTGTCCTCTCCTATTCTCATCCCTTCTCATGACCATACAACCCACATCTTCATGGTTCTCCATCTACAGTTCAACCCTCGACTCTGAGAGACTGGAAGGGCTGGGACACAGTTGTCAAGTAAAGCAAGTCCCAACAGGCTCATGTCAAGGACATCTGTGTGAAAGATTTTAGAGATGCTTGTCTTCCTGAGCAGCTGCAAAAAGATAATAAAGTCCCCAGCAGTGGATGTGACCCATGGTGTGGCCTTGGAAGGCATCATCAGCATCATATCTTTGGGCCTTCAACTTCTATTCTAGGATTCTCTCTGACCTGTACTCTGTGTAGGAAACCTTAGCATAGATATCCAGCTGGAGGGTATCATGCCCTGTTAGAATGGGATCTACAAAAGCTGGGTGACCACTGGGGTCTCCAAGGAGAGGAGCTGGTTCAGTTGTCATGTGGAGCACAGTGAGAGAAGCAGGTCTGTGGGAAGACCCTAGTGGCAGTGCTTCAGAGTTGGTGACTATGCTTGATCTTTGTGGTGGCTGCTTTTGAGGTTCTTCTGTGTGGCCTTTGGTACAAGAGGATGAGGGACAACACCAGCTGCAGAAGGGTCAGAAACATAAAGTTTCAAGTCTTGCATCACTAGGTGAATTTAGATTTAAATGTATATAACATAAAGGGGGAGGAGAGAGGAGAGGAAGGGAAAGGGGGAGGCAAAAGAAGACAAGAGAGAATGGTGGTGAAACTGACCAAGGTACCATTGTGTACATATTTGAAAATGTTACCAACTAACTGCACTTGCCATCACATGCCTACAATCCTAGAATTTGAGAGGCACAGGAAGGATGATTAAGAGTTGTAAATGAGTTACAAAGTACGGAGGCAGCCTAAACTAAGACTCCGTCTCAAAAACAAACAACTCAGAACAACAACAACAAAAATCTCCAACAATGAAAGTCAAAAGTCACAAGTGAAAAATCTTACTAATAAAGAAAAACATGAAAATTGTTTGACTAGTTGGTCTACCTTACTTCTCCACCTAGGACCCCAGGCAGGCAGTAAAGACACAGGATGCCTTTGGATCTCTTATCTTCATGATTCCAGGAAGCTGAAGTGACTGTGCTTGCTGCAGGAAGAGATCTTGAAATCTTGCCTAGGCTTTGTCATAGGAGCCTCAACTCCTGATGTTATCGCTTACCTTGATGAGACCCAGATAGTCCTAAACAATAGCACCTTTTGTATCTGATGATAAGAAATCAGAAAGACAAAGAGCTGGGAATGGAGGGTTTCAGAAAAGACAGAAATATGGAATGGGGGGATCTTCAGAAAGCATGGGGTGGTCTCTGCAACCACCATAGCCAACAGAGTGTCATTCAAGTGAAGAAAGAAAGAAGTCTGGTTCTACACGACTCTGTAGCCATTGTTGGTTCAAAATTAGAGAATCTGACACAGGAAAGTTTATTTTAGGCATATTTAAGTATAGCACAATTTGGAAAAAGTTTTCTGGTGATAATTAACTCGGCCTCATGTGCACAACAAAGTTTAAGGTATGACTCCACCGGGACACTTTGTAACATACATGTGACATCTTCCATAAAGATGGGTTCTATGGGTACATATGACATCTTAAGGGTCTGGGAGAGGATCTGGTGTGGTCTGGATCATACAGATAGGGCAAAAGTCGCCAGACTATTAACCACTTCTGTCCTAAGCCTTCTGGGCAGAAAGCAGGTCAAATAGCTCTCCCTTTGAAGAGACAACCCTGCATGTTCAACATTTTTTTTCCCTAGTGCTATGATAACAAGGACCTCTATGTCTCCTACAAGAAAGGACAGAGACCTGGGGGTGGGAGGGTTTCTTCCCGGCTACTGTTGGTGTGAGATGCTTCGGAGAGAAAAAAAAGGAAAAAAAAAAAAGATGTTACATAAAATGTGGTCTCAGATTTTTATTGTTTAAAGGAAGAAATTTAGGGGGGAAATATTTAAAAACAATGAAAGATATAAATATCACTTGATAACCACAAAAATATACACCTATTGTAGCAGTTAAAATAAAAATGAACAGGCTGGGGGAATAGCTCTGTGAGTAGTGTCTCTTCACAAACATGAGAAACATCAGTTCAAATGCCCAACACCCAGAAGAAATGGGTTTGGTGGCCCATGCCTTAAACCCCAGTACTGGAGAACAGCTTCAGGCAGTCCTAGAGTTCATAGACAAGCAAGTCTAGCAAAAAAATAGTGCAAGTTAAGTAAAGGAACCTTTCTCAAAAGATGAAGGGTCAATATGGGAAGAATCTCAAAGTCCACCTCCGGCCTCCATATGAACATACCCATACATGAAAGAAAGAAAGAAAAAGAGAGAGGGGGGAGGGAGGGAGGGAAGGAAGGAAGGAGGGAGAGAGGGAGAGAGAGAGGGGAGGAGGGAGTGAAGAGAGAGAGGGAAGGAGGAAAGGAAAGGAGGGAGGGAGGAAAAATAATCATAGCCAGGCAATGATAGCACATTCCTTTAATCCCAGCACTAGGGAGACAGAGGTAGATGGATCTCTGTGAGTTTGAGGCCAGCCTGATCTACATAGTGAGTTCCAGGACAGCCAGGACTACACAGAGAAATCTCAAAACACTAAAAAGAAAAAAGAAACAAAGAAAAAACTGCAAAATCAAAGACTGTCGAAGATATAGAACAACCAGATTGTTGAAGGAAGGAACATAAAAGGATGACCACAATTGGACAATTTTTTATAACGCTAAACATACTGACCCCAATCATTTGGGAACCTGAAACAGGAGGATCACAAGTTCAAGGCTAGACTGATCTGACAGTAAGCTTGAGTCTGACCTGTACTGCATATACAGAGCCTGTCTCAAAGTAACACAAAAAATATATAACTGCTACACAAGCCAGCAATTGTACCCCTAAGTACAAATACTAGAGAAGTGAACTGCCTCCATATAAAAGCCTCTTTCCATGCACCAAGGCTTTATTTTTAATCACCAAACCCTGGCAACGGCAACATGCCCATTATTTTGTGCAAAGTTAAATAAAATGTGGTAAATTCTATTTTGTGGAATACTAGATGACAATAAAAAAATAAATACAGTTCTGAAAAACATAGCTCTGGAAAGCATTATGCAAGGTGAAAAACAAGCCAAGAGGCAAAAACATAGTCCTATCTGAATGACCTATTCATACAACATTCTTGATTTGACAAATTCCAGTGATGGAAAACATACTAATCCAGCTAGTGGCTGCCAGGATGAGGGTGGTGGGAGGTCAAGACAGCTGGGACTGCAGAGAGGAAGCACAGAAAGATCTTTGGAGAGACAGTTCTGCATCCTGGCTGGGGTGGGACCAGTAAAGTGTAAATAAGGACAAGCAAATAAGTTGAGATGGATTTAAAAATCCTCAGTTGTTCTAAAATCCAACTACTGATGCAGAGTCTATTCTGCAATTTTTTATTAAAAAGTTTTATTATTATGGGGCTGGAGAGATGGCTCGATGATTAAAAGTGTACACTGATATTGCAGAGGACCTTGGTTCAATTCCCTAGCTCCCAAGTCCACATCCATGAAAAAATAAGAAAGAACCATACACATATTCCAACAAGGCTGGTTTCCTGATTTTATTATGACACTGTAGTTATGACAGATGTAGCCTTTAGAGGAAACTGAGAAGGATACACAGAGTTCTTTGGTATAATGAAATTTACTGTGAACTTTTTGTAAAAAGGTAAATTGAAAGTTACAGAGTATGGACTAGCAAGATGGCTCCCTAGGACCCATATGGTAGAAGAGAACGAACTCTCACAGGCTGTCCTCTGGCCTCTATATGCATACTGTTGGCACACGCACAGAAAAAATAAATAAATAAATAGGTGTAATAGAAAAAGTAAGATTTATTGTTTTTAGTTGTGTATGTATGTCTGTCTGTGTGCCTGCACATGAGTGCTGGTACTGCAGAAGTCAGAGGTACCAGATTCTCCTGGAATTGGAGTTACAATAGTTGTGAGCTGACCAACATGGACATTGGCAGTTTGAACTTGAGTTCTTTGCAATAGCAGTAACTATTCTTAACCACATAGAGCCGTATCTCCAGCCACATAGCAATAAAAACTTTTTAATAAAAACAAAACTACAGAATAGACTATGCCTCAGTAAAGTTAATTTTTAAAATAACTGGGTGATCAACAACTAACTTATCCGCCATCATGGAGCCTTTATCTAGTACCTGTTGGAAACAGAAGCAAACATCTACAACTAAACACTGAGCTGAACTAGAATCCAGATATGGAGAGGGAGGACAAGACCACATTGCAGAAACACATAGAGACAGCTGACCTGAACAAGGAGGAGCTAACGGGCCCCCAGACTGATAGCTGGGAATCCAGCATGGGACTGACTCAGGCCCCCTGAACATGGGTCTCAGCTAGAAGGCCTGAGCAGTCTAAGGGACCTCAGACAGTGGAACCAGGATGTATTCCTGGTGCACGAAAGGACCTTGCAGGCACATCCCCCATGGAGGAATACTGCCTTAACCTAGAGACAGGAGGGAGGGCCTAGTCCCTACTCGAAATGACTTGAAAGATTTAGATGACCCTTCCTGGATGGCATCACCCTACATGTGGAGTAGGGGGATGGGAGGGGAGAGTTGTCGGGGTGCATGTGAGGGGGGAGAGGGGGAAAGAGAGAGGGACGGAGGGAGGGAAGAATGGAGGGAGGGAGAGGGAACTGGAAACGGTATGTTAAAAATGAATTAATTAATTAAATTAAAAAATAAATAATATAAAATAACTGGGTTATTTTTTTTAATTCACTTCTTAACTTATTTGCTCATCCTTATTTATATTTTCCCTGGTTCTGATTTCTGCTTCTTATCATATTCTGTTTGTTCTAATTGTGAGCAAACAAATTATTTTTGTAAAATACAGGATGAAAATCAATAAAAATGGCTTAGCTTTCAACAAGTAATTCTGAAGCAGTCACTTGATGCCGGGTAGTGTGTCAGGTCCTATGAACACAATTAATGTCCATACAGGTCTCTGCATTGCCTCTTCCCACATCCTGCATCAGCACCACTAATCCCCATTTCCACACACACACACAGTCCCTAATCTAGTTTCTCCCTGTGCTTCGTTTCTTGTTCTTGGCTCTTTTCACCAAAACACAAATAGCAGTTTCTGAAATAAAAGGAAGAGAACACGAAGCAGAGATTTTTAACCACCAGAAAACAGAAACCCTTAGTACTAAGAAGTAGTGGGAGGAGTGGCTTCAAGGCAGCTGAAATTAAACAGGGGTGTGAGGGAGGGTGGGTGGGTGCCTGCTTCAAGCAAAGAAGCTACTGAACAACACCCCCTCGAACCGGGTTGTAGTGCCAAATTCGAAGTTGTTTATTTTGTACTACCATCCTTCACTGTGGCCACACAAATGCACATCATTGTCCCCAGGAAATATCAGTGCACCCCTAAAGAATGCCGAAAGCAAACAGCACAGACAATGGCGGCACCTCTTAAATAGGACAGAGCTTATGGTCTTTACTGTTCTCATATTTTACAAAGATCGCTGCAAATGGAAAGCCCAGTAGTCACTCAGGGACAGTGATAAGTGACCATTATTCCAGGCCTCTGGTTTTAGCTGACTCGTGGAGGAACAAAGGACGATCAAGAATTTACAACAGCTACTGCTTTTTTTTTTTTTTTAATCTGAGTTTCTCAATCACCAGAATACATTGATGAGACTGAGATAACCAGCATACAACACACATAGAGACACAGAGATGGATCCCCTCCTTCTCCAGCTCTGGTGTACCCTTGTGCAAATGCTCCCTCATTAAAACTTCAACTCTCAGCCCAAGGCCATATTAAATATCTTTAAAGGTGTTGAGGATGAAGTTTAACAGTCATTTTTCTCCAAACTCAAACTCCTCCGAGGATGCTGTTAGGGACCTGGAATAAAAGCACAGGAAAGCGTGCTATAATTAACACCACAATGAGAAATCCAACCAATTCATCCCCTAAAAACAATCAAGATTGGTATTGAGTGAGCCACTTCCATTACCGAGATTTCAAAAATAGTTCAACGTGAATATATTAAAAGTGATATGGGATGAGGAGGCCTCAGTTCAAATTCCAATCAGTGCTGTCTAGCTTTTGTGTTTATTCCTAGAATGGTGCCTGTTATATATGATTCACTTAATATTTTTAATTATTTTTTTTTTTACAAGACAGGGTTTCTCTGTGGCTTTGGAGGCTGTCCTGGAACAAGCTCTTGTAGACCAGGCTGGTCTCGAACTCACAGAGATAGGTCTGCCTGCCTCTGACTCCTGAGTGCTGGGATTAAAGGTATATGCCACCACCACCCCACTTTAATGAAATTTTAAAATTTGAAAAACAGTTTGCAAAAAGATCTTTTTTGTTATAACTTACCTCTGAAAAAAGACAGGAAAATACCTATGTTCCCACAAGTGCATGAGAGACAAACTTCTTGTTTCAATCCACCTCACCACAATAGTTTCTTCCATCCCTGAGCTTGAGATTCTTTTTTGTTGCTAACTTTTGTCAGTGAGGGTAAAGGGAAAGAGGAGTCTTTATGATATTTTCATGTATTTGGATCATCATACTTTGCTTATATTTGCTCTCCTTCCTCCTCTGTCCCATGGTCTCTCTCCTGTAAGTGGAGTTTTCCTGTACGACTGCATGCTCCCAAATAACCAACACTGAGTCTTATTAACTACAAATGCCCAACCAATAGTTCAGGCTTGTAACTAACTAACTCTTACAACTTGACCCAGTCTATTAATTTATGTGATGCCCTGTGGCTCATAGCTTTACCTCTATCCCATTTTGTGTGTCTGACTCCTTCTCCATCTGGCTTATGACTCCCCGCTTCCTCATTCTCAGTACGGTTGTCCCACCTAGCTTTATCCCGTTCAGCTATTGGCCAGTCAGCTCTTTTATTAGACCAATCATAGTAGCATATGTTCACACAGTGTGCAGAAGGATTATGCCACAGCACTCCCAGCAAAAGAGGACTTTCCATGAAGTGCACTCCACCCAGGACAGAGATCAGAACTCTTGTAAAATGCAATGGGAGCTTTTGTTTGGAGTTGTAATGAATGTCTACACTTCACTTTTATGTGTAGAGATCATGCTGTACCTGGCAGTAATCAATGCCCTTCAGAACCTCCTTAAGTGCAGGAGAGCTGTGAACTAAATCTGAAATTCCCTGACACAAAGGCTTCTGTGTTTGCACTTAGTCTCCAGCTAAATGGCACTGTATAGCAAGCAGTGGTACCTTTGCAATTTACATCCTGGCTTAGAGAAATGAGTAGCAGTGAGCCTTAAAGGCTACATCCATCTGTAGCTCCAGCCTGAGCTGTGTCTTTTGAGCTGCCAAGATGTGAGAGGAAGCAGTAGCTACAGTATACTGGCCAACCTCCACCACCAAGCTGCCATGGACCATAATGTACTAAAATGCCCTGAAACAGCAAGCTTAAAATAAGCCTGTCTCCTGTCAGATGTTAGTCCCAGTGACCAAGACCACAGAACTGAGAAATAAGTTAACTCGTTGAAGATTGATGCCTATTCAATAGCCAAACAGTACAGTGATATAGACAGCCACAGTGGAGGTGGAGGTGGTGATAGCGGCTGCATGGGAGTAGGCTGTGGTGGTCAACATGGCATGGAGATGTCAATGTAGTCAGTAGTGGGATCACCAGTCCATAGTACATTTCACTGTTTTAAAACTCAGTTCATGGTAGTTTGTTATGACAGCCCCAGGAAACTAATACAGTTGCTATCCTGCTCTCTTCTATCAGCAGGTACCTGGTTTGCAATGGTTCGACTCAAATGTGTTTATTTTACAGTAGTGCAACAGCAATAGGCACATAGTGAAACAGATGCTGACATTTGAAATTTGCAATGTATGTACATTTGCATACAGCTGCACAAGTACGTGTGTGCATGGGAAGACCAGAGGGTGGGATCAGGTGTCTTCCTCAGTTGCTGGCCAGTGGGCACCTATCTCTACTCTATCACAGAGCTAGGGTTACAGTTGCACACCAACACACCTAGCTTTGTTTAGCTTTGTTTTTTCTTTTTTGAAAAGTTCATACATAAATCTTGATCATATCCACCCTAGTTTCCCCTCCCCTGCTCCCAAGGACCGCCCCATCACCGCTTCCTCCCAACTTCAAGTCATCATCTTATAATTTTTTATTTATTACTTATTTTTAACACACTGAGTCCAATTATGTGCCCAACTTTTATATGACTGCTATGAATCCAAACTCAAGGCCTCATGCGTGTGTGGCAAGCACTTCATTGGCTGAGGATCTTCATTTTTAACTGTTGCTCTTTACCTGAGCTAGGCATGTGTGGTATGATAGTCTCACATGATGCTGAAAGTGGTCATAAGAAACACTCCCAACCAACCACTTGATCACAGGGGTGAGGGAGTAGTAATACTCTAGTGTTCTATGCTGTTGAACCATGTATGATGCTCGATAGGCTAGATGTTTTAAATCTATTTTCAGTTTAAAATGTTTTCTACTTAACAATGAATTTTGAGACAAAATATAATTAATTATAAAACAAAGAACATCTGTATCAGTCTTTTAAAATTAGAAAACTAGCCAGGCATGGTAGCATACACCATTGATATCAACACTGCAGAGGCAGAGGTAGATGGATCTCTGTGAATTCAAGGCAAGCCTGGTCCACACAGCCAATTCCAATACAGCTATAGTTGCATAATGAAACCCTGTTTAAAAAAAAAAGTGAGCCAAGCAGAGGCAGGCAGATCTCTGTGAGTTCTAGCCAGCCTAGTCTATGGAGTAAGTTCCAGGACATCCAGGGCTACACAGAGAAACTCTGTCTCCAATACATAAATAAATAAAGTGCATGCCTTTAAGCCCAGCACTCCAGATGCAGAGGTGGGGGGAAGAAGATAGTAAACTAATCCTTTTACATATTAGTCCAAAAGTATTTTTCAAGTATGTCACTCATGCACACCTTTAGTCCCAGCCAGCATTAGCAGGCAGAGACATTTGAGGCATTTGAGGCCAATCGGGACTACATATAGAATTCTAAACCAGCTAAAGCTACATAGTGAGATCCTATCTGACTCTGAGGATTATATATCTGTTTCTGTTTCTGCTTAAGTGTCTGTGTCTCCTTGTGTGAGAATTTTGTGGTATAAGAAGTTAGCCATCTGTGGTGGTTTAAAAGAAAGTGGCCCCAAAAGGAGTGGCTCTATTAGGAAGTTTGGCCTTGTTATAGTAGGTGTGGCCTTGTTGGAGGAAGTATGTCACGGGGTGGGCTTTGAGTTCTATCCTCAAGCTACTCCCAGCATCACAATCCACTCCCTGTTGCCTTCTGATCAAGACATAGCCAGCGCTGTGTCTGCCTACACCCTGCCATGTTCCCCACCATAATGATAATGGACTAAACTTCTGAAACTGTAAGCTGTCACCTCAATTAAATGTTTTCCTTTATAAGAGTTGCCATGATCATGGTGTCTCTTCACAGCAATAGAAACCCTAAGACACCATCGTTCATGAGAGAAGTGTATTAAAGTTCTCCCTATCTCTTCCTCTTCCCTTTCTTCCTCCCTCCCTCCCCTATCTCCCCTTTTAATTGTTTAGTTGTGTTTGTGTTGGGAGCTGTATTACGTCTATTGTTGTGACAAAATACATAACCAAGGCAATTTATAAAAGAAAGTATTTCGTTAGACTTATGGCTTCTGAGGGTTAGAGTCCATGATGGTGGAGCAAAGATATGGCAGCAGGATCTGTAAGTAGGAGAGGGGCCTGTCCTCAATGACACATCTCCAACAAGGCCACACCTTCTAATGGCTCCCAAACAGTCTCACCTACTAGGGACTAAGTATACAAACATATCAAACTACAGGGGCTGTTCTCATTCCAACCAGGGAGGCTATTTTGTTCTTGTTTGGGGGGTTTGTTTTTGCTTTTGCTTTTGTTTTTGAAACAGGGTCTCACTGTGTAGTCCTAGCTGGTCTATAACTTGCTATTTAGCACAGGTTGACCTCAAACTTTCAATAATCCTCTCACCTCTGTCTCTGAGAGCTGGAATTACAGGTGTGCATCACCAAACAAGAGAGAGTCTTGCTATGTTATCAGGCCAATTTGGAAGTTCTGGGCTCAAGTGACCCTCTCCCTTTGAAGGAGCTTGGCCTACAGGTATGCACCATTTGTCTGGCTTGAAAATATTCACTCTCCAAAAGGAATCCCCATTAAGAAACTTGGCAACTTTTGAATGCATCCCTCCTCTATTCTCTCAAATCAGTAAATCTAAACGGTTTTTAGAGCCCTTTCAGTTATTTCTGAGAAATATTTCCTGAATGTGCCTTCTGTCCTTTTTTTTTTGCCCCCATATCCTCCAAGACTTAGTCCCCCAGTTCAGAAACTGGTCCCTGTATCACTGTGATGTTTCCCACCTTCATAAGCAGTCTCTCCCCAGTCCAGCAGATGCTA
The DNA here is from genome assembly GCF_943737965.1 of Phodopus roborovskii. Lineage (NCBI taxonomy): Eukaryota > Metazoa > Chordata > Mammalia > Rodentia > Cricetidae > Phodopus > Phodopus roborovskii. The sequence continues at coordinate 3,801,024 of NW_026126417.1, read as the reverse complement.
CTCCACAACTAAAGACTACTGAACATGCTGGTCTCTGTTTACTCTTTGTCTATAGGTAGGAACTAGTACAAAGAATTTGGAATGTTTCTAAATACATGCAAAATACCTCCAATGTATCTCTTCCTGGCCTTGCCTCCTACAGTTCTCCCAACAACCTCCTCACACATGTGTTAGTTCATACCATCACTTTCGTTCTCCTGTCTTTGACTAATGGGCTTTACCCACCCACAACTCCTCCAGCTTGTTTACAAACTTGTACTCATTGGGAAAGATTTAAATAATTCTCTTTAGGAAAGTTCATCATGAGTCACCATGACCAACTTAATTGTTCCCTTTGTTATGCTTTAAGCATTTTGTATAGCTCTCAGAATCGGGAGCTTGTGATGTTCTTTTCAAAAGAACAAGAGAGCAGCTTTTACTTTTACTCGGGAGAAATAAATATCTTTTTCCACACTGTCAGAACAGCAGTCATTTTGGACTCCAAATTACACTGACTCAGAATGCAATGGGCACACCCTTTGGTAGCACTGTAGTTCCTGTCTCCTTTATATAAATCCTTCTTCCTGGTGATTACAGACAGAAGCCAGGACTTAGTGCTAACATTCCTGGGACCTCACTCCAGTCTACTCTCAGCTCGAAAGTCCTTGTAATATCCACAGAAGGAATAAAGACGATATACAAAGGTACAGTATGGAAGAGAGTTTGTGGCACATGGTGTGTGTGGCACTCTCAAAAGATGTGAGTGGGCATTCACAAAGCTCCATCAGTTCCTGGTTTTGTAAGCTCTCAGTTTTGAGGGAGGAGGACATCTCCAGTGACCTTCAAGCCTGCTAATATCTGGCTAGTTACCTAATGCTAATACAATATGGCAAGCATGCCAGGATATTCCTTCCCTGATTATGTTGCATTACTTGGCAAAAGTGAATGCATTTTGCAGACGTTATCATTTGCATTGTGTTAGCGGGATGGCAGGGTATTGTGAGGCAGGAATTGGCAGTACTGATTATTAAACCCAGAGCCGGCCACAACTAGGTGAGCACTTTATTACTGAGAAACATTCTGTGAGGGCTAAAGTTATGCTTGAAGTTTAAATCGTTGTGTTCAAGAAATCTATAGGCAGTCTGCCTGGGCTCTGAGGACAAAGCATGGTTCTGCCAAAAGCCAGTGATTGGACTGAGTGGGACAAGGAGACCCACACATGTATCTAGAGCAGTCACCCCCATCTCTGAGAAAACATGGGCACACCCAGCACCTTGTGGCACCGGGCAGTCGGGTACTGTTAGAGTAAGCAAATGTCTGGTGTGGTATGGGAAAGAGACAGGGTGCTTCAAGTCGGGTGAACGGAGACATATCTGAAGAAGTGGAAGCCAGGAGGAGCTGGCTGAAGTGGGTGACTTGATTGTCACCCAGGGCATTGGTGATGACTAGGCCTGGGCTGCTGCCAGGGTCCATGTCTGGGTTCACGGCCCTGTTGCAGCCGAACTTTGTGTTGATTTCCGTATCACCGGATACCACCGAAGGCCAATAGGATAGGGCTCTACAGAGTTGGTCCTGCCCCTCACCAGCTGAAGTTCTGAGGTCCAACACCTGGCCTGGGCAGCCCAATAGAGCTGACCCTGTAGACAGCGGAAGTGAGCCAGCCCTGAGGGCATGACAGTAGGCTAGCTGATACTACTCCCTTCACCTGTGGTGTGGTGTTGAGGGTGAGGGAAAGATGCCCGCCTGCCTCAAGCCATCACCTGTAGCTGGTGAGAGAGCTGACCCTCCCCTTTCCCAGCTGCAGCACTGGGGAAAGTGGGCACTGCACCTCATCCAGGCAGCACAATGGAGGTGACCCTGTCAACAGGGGTAAGGGTGTCAACAGGGGCTCCCTGTCCCTCGCCAGCTGCAGCACTTGGGAAAGCCAGGCCTACACTTCCTCTGGGCAGCACAGTAGAGCCAGTCCTGTTGGCAGTGGCATGGATGAGCCAGCCCCAAAATTGTAAGCATGGGAGAGCTGACCCCACTACTTGTGGGCAAGGGAAAGATGCCCCTCCTTACCTCTTGCCCCTCACCGCCTATGGCAAACAAGGAAGCTGACCCCTCCCCTCACCAGCTGCAGCATTCAGGAAAATGGGCCCTGCTCCTCACCTGAACAGCACAGCAGAGCTGTTGCCAGGGGTACAGATGAGCTGGCCCTGAGGCCCTGTGAGTGGGATAGCTGGCCACACCCCCTTGTCAGTGATGGTAAGGAAAGATGCCCTCCTCTCCCCCTCGCCCCTGCCAGCCACCGGATCCAGTGAGGGAGCTGACCCTCCCCCTTATCAGCTGCAATATTCAGGAACCTCACCTGGGCAGCACCGTAGAGCTGGCCCTATTGACTGGGGTGTGAGTGAATCAGCCCCAAGAAGGAGAACGGGAGAGATCTGGCCCTGCCCCTCATCAGTCATATGGTGGCTTGGGAAGATGCTGTCTCCTCGCCCGTTGCCACCTGAGGCAGGTGGGAGAGCTGACCCTGAGGTCATAAGAGAGGGAGAGCTGTCCCTGCCCTCACCAGCTACAGTGCCTCACCTGGGCAACACAGTAGAGCTAGTCCTGAAGGTATAGGTGTGGGGGGAGCTGACCCTGAGGGCGAAAGCAGAACTGGCCCCATCCCTTTCTCATTGCTGCAATGGGTGAGCTAGCCAGAACAGTACAGGAGAGCTCACCCTGGTGGTGAGGACAGGGAAGAGCTGGCGGGCTGACCAACTCTACAACTACCCAAGCCCAGAACCAGGGTTATGAGTTGGCCCACGTCAATATCCACCCCTTCTATGATCTGCTAGAGCATGTCCTAAAGATCCAAAGCAGCAGGGTCTCTACACAGGGCAACAACAGGCTATCCAAGAGGTGTCCCAGTGAGGGCCCTGTAATGATTGTGCAGCCGAAACCAGAGGCCTTGCATCAAATCAATGACTTTGCAATGAACACTTGCAGGTAAAGATAAGTGAATAAAATGATTTACTTATTGATTCACTGTTTCACACTACAGCTTCCAGGACAAGATTTATGGCAAGTTTTTTTTCTACTAAATTTTGTTATTTTATTTTGGAGAGTGGGTTGCAAGGGCAGAGGGTGAATATGAAGGGTCAGGGAGATGAATGGGATCTAGATGCATGATGTGAATGACACAAATAATAAATAAAAAGAAAACTAAAAAAAAATCCATAAAACAAAAATGCCTCTAACCTGTAAGTCTTACTCGCCGAAGGATAGATAACTTCCTAGAATGTTGGGGGCCTTTGTTGATATAAGAAAATAAACCACATGTTTTTACTTCTGTAAAAAAAAAAAAGTTTGGTTGCCCCAACTGCACAGGATGTGCTTGTGTGAGAACCATATTTAAATGCTGGGGGCTATTTATATTTTCACTCCTCTAAGCAAGTTTGCTTGATCCATCTGCACCTGCCCTGGATGTGCTTGATCACATGTGGGCAGGAAATACGCCAGGATGTATGCTCGCCCCGATTGGATTGGGGGGGCAGGCAGGGCACAGGCAGGAAACATGCTTGCCACTGATTGGATCTGATGGGAAATACACTGGCCTTATGGGGTTGCCTTTTGAAACCTCTGCAAAGTGTGATTTGTGAACATTTTCTGGGAACCCAGAGATGGGCCTGGCCAGAGACCATCAACCTGGCCAGTATTTAATTAAAGCTTACTTCAAATTTGGCTTTAAACTGTAGTAGCAGTATTATTCTCAACTGGTAGGATTAACAGTTGATCACACATAGGCAAAAGGAACATAGGCAATAAGAATATTAGGATGTATGCTTGCCCCTGATTGGATGAAGGTAAGAAGTGTTGTGATGATGGGAGAAGTTATTCTGTATATGTTTCTCTTATTAGTTGATGAATAAAACACTGTGTGGCTAATAGTCAGGCAGGAAATATAGGCAGGGCTACAAGAGGAGAAGAATTTTGGGAAATGTAGGCAGAAAGGAGTCATCATGTGAGCTCCGGAAGGGAGGACTTAAGTCAGGCATTCTCCAGTAAGACGACCACATAGAAATACATAGATTAGTAGTTATGGGTCCATGATTAAGAAAGAGCTAGCCAATAAGAAGCCCAAGCCACTGGCCAACAGTTTCATAATTAATATGTCTTGTATGTTTATTTGGGGCTAACATGGCTGTGGGACCAGGCTGGTGGGAAGAACCATCCGTAACATTGTGGGTTTTGCTTTTATAAGCAGTAGACGAACATAATTTGCAGCCATACTCTGGGAATTCCATTTATGGGCCCGGCCAGTGTACATCATCCTGGCCAGTATTTAGTAAAGCTTGCTTCAAATTTGTCTCAAAAATGAAGGTAGTGGTCTTATTCCCATCCAGTGGGACCAACAGTTCCCCAGCTGTGTTTCACAAATGTTAATAAGTCCTCCAGTTACTTGATCTTACATGTAACCGAAAGAGGTATCTACTGTATTAGCCTGACATAATCCTTAAAATGGAATTAGAAATGAAGCAGCCAGGGACAACAAACTGCCAGCCAGGCGGTGTTACTGCATGCCTTTAATCTCAGCACTCAGGAGGCAGAAACAGGAGGATCTCTGTGAGTTCAAGAACAGCCTGGTCTACAAATCAAGTTCCAAGACATACAGGGCTACTACACAGAGAAATCCTGTCTCATAAAACAAAACAAACAAACTGGCATGAATCCTATAACCTAAAGGAGATGAAATCTGCCTGTAACTGAGGGGTTGGAAAGTAGATTGGCACCTAGTCAAACCACCAGGTTGACAACTTATGTCCTGCAGAAACTGTGACAATAAAAGAGTATAATTTTGATGGGGCTGGAGAGATTACCTAACAGATAAGAGACCCGGTTCAGTTCCCAGAAATCACAGGGTAGCTCACAACCATTCGAAACCCCATTTCCAGGAGATCTGATGCCCTCTTCTGGCCTTTTCAGGTAATGCACACAAATGGCACACACGGATGAAAATACTCTTTCACACAACATTTTAAAAATATTTTTGAAAAAAATAAAATAAAAAGAGGACAAGACTACTCCTAAAGTATGAAGATTTTTATTGTATATATAAGGAGGAAAGCAGGCTGACCCTGCAGACAGGAGGGAGAGCAATAGAGAAACTATTGCTCCCTAGGCTAAGCAGTATAGCTGAAATGGCTGAACTTTATAGGGGTCTGAAGCTGGAGAAAGGGAAACAGAAGCCTAACCCCCAAGAGAGGGAGGCTCAGGGTATGTGGTGAGGATGAGAAATGCCAAAGGAGCCAGGTACTGAGTGAGTCTTGTGCATTTCTTTGAGACCTAACTATTATTTTTTCTCTTTTTTTTTTTTATTTAATTTTATATAACAAAGTCCAATTAAATGAAAACAAACATTTATACACAATATTTGGGAATTTGGGCGTCGTTCTTTCCAAACTACTTCCTGCTGGTAAGGGGCGCTGTCTTGGGGGATTCGAAGAAGATTCAGATATCCTAGCTGTAGTCTGTAGGGCTGTTCTGTCCAGCTGTTTGGAATGTAGGATCAGCTTGTACTCTGTTTCAGGCGGTCTGGCGTGATCAAACCACATTAGTCTGGAAGGAATCCACATCTTTTCATTTTCTGTGGAAAAAAAAATAGAAATCCTTTTCCCCAGTAACTTGTTCTTCAAGTTAAATTTTGGAGTCAAAGCATTTTTTTTTAATTTATTATTTTACATGTCGATCCCAGTTCCCTCTCCCTCCCTTCCTCCCTCCCTCCCCTCCAGCCCTCCCTCCCTCCTTCCCTCCCTTTTACCCTCTCTGCCCTCTCACATGCACTCTAAACACCCTCCCCTCCCATCCCCCCACCACAATTCCATATGTAGGGGAATGCCATCCAATTATATAAAAAAAAAAGAAAGAAACCAGGCAGGCTTCACGAGTGTACTGTGTCAGAAACACAGACAGACATGTTTGTGCCTTTCCAGAGTCAGAATTTATTGAATGACAATAATGTAGTGGTATACATTCCAATGGCTCTCATAGGCTCATATATTTGAATGCTTTGTTCCTTAGTTGGTGGAACTGTTTGGGAAGATTAGCAGAAGGGATGCCCTTACTGGGGGTGGACTCTGAGGTTCAAAAAGCCCAAGCCATTCCCAGTTATCTCCCTCTGCCTCCATTGTGTCTCAGAATGTGAGTGCTCAGTCAGTTACCACTCCAGTGTCCCGTGCCTGCCTGCCTGCCCCATGCTGCCCACCTGCCTACCCCAAGTCTACCTCCCTGCAGCCATGCTTTGCACCATGATGCTTATGGATTCTGTCTTAGTTATGTTTCTATTGCTGTGAAAAGACAACCATGACCACAGCAACTCTTAAAATGAAACCATTTATTTGAGTCTGGCATATACAGTTCAGAGGCTTAGCCTATTATTGTCACGGTGGGAAGTATGGTGTCATGTAGGCAGATATGGTACTCGAAATGTAGCTGAGTGTTCTAAGTCTGGATCCACAGACAGCAGGAAGAGACAGTGAGTCACTAGGCCTGGCTTGAGCTTCTGAAACCAGTGACACACTTCCTCCAACAAGGTCACACCTACTCCAATAAGGCCACACATCCAATAATGCTACTCCCTATGAGTCTATGCAGGCCATTTTCATTCAGGCAACCACAAACTCTAACCCTCTGAAACTAAGCCCCAAATAAACTCTTTTTTCCTTGGTCATCATGTCTAATCATAATAAATCCACAAGCTATGTCAGCTTCGTTGGCATCCATTGGCTAAGATAGCCCAAGATTCCTTTGACAACTGACTACTGGCAAATACAGATTCTTTTATTTCACTCTTAATTGCTAATATTAACCCTCAGTGTAGTGAGATATTCACTCTGCCTGAACCTGCTGCACTGACCACGCCCATTGGGGGTGGGGACAGGTGCAGACTTGACTGGGGGAATTTGAATCTCCTCTACTACACCTCAGATCATATATTAAACAGTTTTCATTGAAGAGGCATAAAACTGCCCTCATTCTAGGGTGACACAGACCTTGGGTACAAGAATGTTCCATCTTTTCAATCCAAGCAAGGAGGAAGTATTTAATCTCAGTATTACTTGGTTTCCCATTGCAGTTAGCTCAGAGTTGCTCCGTGAGGCTGGAACTATGTGGTTGGAACAGGTAGGATGAAACAATGAGCAGCTGTTTTTTATTGTTAGCTCACCTTTTGGTTTGGTTAGCCTTGGACCAGGAAAGAAGGGCCAATTCTATTTATTGTCTTCAGTTTACCTCTTAGTTTTATGAGCAGTATAGAACCCCTACCATTGGTCTGTCTGCAGCCTTGCAATTAGTTACAAGCAGCTGGTGGGTCTTCACTACGTATGGAAAAAGGTAGAACTCTTCCAACCTTGATATCTGATCAAATTTATTTGCCTCCACTACGGCCTGCCTATTCAGTGAGAACACTTTAGATAAGTGCTTTTGTTAAGATTACTGTTTCTGTAATGAAACAAAAGCCACTTAGGCAAGAAAGAGTTTATTTGGCTTATACTTCCACATCACAGTTCATCACTGAAGGAAGTCAGGACAGGAATTCAAACAGGGTAGGAACCTGGAGGAGGAGCTGATGCAGAAGCCATGGAGGGTGCTGCTTACTGGCTTGCTACTCATGCCTTGCTCAGCCTGCTTACTTATAGACACCAGGACCACCAGCCCAAGGAAGGCAGGACCCACATGGCCTGTGCCCTCCACCATAATGACTACTTAAGAAAATACCCTACAGTATCAGTTCTCAACTGATGCCCAACCCCTTTGGGCATCAAATGACCCTTTCACAGGGGTCACCTAAGACTATCTGAAAACAAAGATATTTATATTATGATTCATAACAGTAGCAAAATTACAGTTATGAAGTAGCAATGAAAATAATGTTTGGCTGGGGGTCACCACAACATGAAAAACTATATCATAGGGTTGCAGCATTAGGAAGATTGAGAACCACTGCCCTACAAACTTGCTTGCATCGTGAGCTTATAAATTCATTTTCCTAACTGAAGTTACTTTCTCTCATGTGACTTAAGCTTGTGTCAAGTTGACATAAAACTATCTAGCACAATCAGATTTTTAGCTAGAAGTCCTCTTAGCAGGATGCTTCCTCACTTTAATGCCCTAGACACTGTCCTCTACATGACTGCTTGGCTACAAATGTCCACTCTTTCTACTTGTGTTAGCATTTCAGCCCAATCTCTCTCCTCTACTCAAAATCTTATTACATTAGTTCATGTGTGCTGTGGTTTTATGTCAGCTTGACACACAAGCTTGAGTCATTTGGGAAGAGGGAGGTTCAATTGAGAAAATGCTGCCACCAGATTGGCCTGTGAGCAAACCTGTGGTAATTTTAGTCAGCTTAGTTGCTAACCCAGTCTCCTGACCGCAGGTGAATTTTACTTAATCAAACACATCTTTGTATCATTAAACAAATGTTCCAGAGCATAAACAAAAGTAACACACCTTAAAATAGATAGAAAACAATCAACAATATTGATTATCCAGGTAAGAGATACTCACTGATGTGATAGAAGCACCACTATTTGATGGGTAACCAATTGCTTTCTGATTAGATTTACAGCCCACTCTGGTAGGTAATACATGCATAGTACTGGGAATCTTGACAGAACTTATGGTTAGGGGTGATCATAGGCCCTGGGAAATTTTTACTTCTGAATTTTTGTCTGTTTGTTTGTAAATGGACACATAGCTGAACCATATATCACTGAAAGTTGGTTGTGTAAGAATTCAGGCATTATGCTGGCCTGCCCCTGTCATCTGGCAGAATGCACTCAGGCAGTACCCTATTCAGCCCAGGATTCCATGGTTGTGTATTCTACACAAAGGTGCAAAGGACCCCTTTAAAAGAAAGACACCCTATCCTACCCCCTGCCACCCACTTATGCTCTCTTTCTTGCTGTTCTCCTGGGGCAGACAGGACTTTTCCTGTCTCCCTCTTCTCTTTTGTCCTCTCTCTGTGTGTCTATGTCTCTTTACCTCTTTTCTCTTTCCTTCCCCCTCCCTCCCCTTTCTAATAAAACTTCTCACTTAAATTCTGCTGCCTGGCATGTTTGTTCCCCGCCTTGGTCACCCTTGCCTGCCATGGAATCTGCCAAGGTTCCCCTTACACTTTATCATAACAAGTTGTATGTAGTAATTATTACAGTAATTGTTCAGAGTAATTTGTGTACATATTCATTAGGTGTCCTAAGTTTCATAAAGCTTCCTCAACTGACTAGTTTATGTTTAAAAGATGAAGGGCAGAGGGCTGTAGAGATGGATCTGTGGTTAAAAACACTGTTTTTCAATCCAGCCACATTGAACCTCTTAGAAGAGAAAGTAGGAGGTACCCTTGAACAAATTGGTATAGGAGACCACTTCTTGAACATAACTCCAGGGGCACAGACACTGAGAGAAACAATTAATAAATGGGACCTCTTCAAACTTTAGAAGCTTCTGTAAGACAAAGGACATAGTGGACAAGACCAAACGGCAGCCCACAGACAAAACACCAAATAACCCTATTAAAAAATGGGGTACAGAACTGAAGAAAGAATTCTCAATAGAGGAAATCAAAAAGGCTGAAAGACACTTAAGAAATGCTCCACATCCTTAGCAATCAGGGAAATGCAAATCAAAACAACTTTGAGATACCATCTTACCCCTGCCAGAATGGCTGTGAAAATGTGTCACTCTGATTGGCTGATAAAAAGCTGAACAGCCAATAGCTAGGTAGGGTTTCCAGGCACAGAGGACGCTGGGAAGAAAGAAGAAGAAAGAAGAAGGAGGAGGAGGAGAAGGAGAAGAAGGAGAAGAAGAAGAAGAAGAAGAAGAAGAAGAAGAAGAAGAAGAAGAAGAAGAAGAAGAAGAAGAAGGAAAGAAGAAGAGAAGAAGAAGAAGGAAAGAAGAAGAGAAAAAGAAGAAGAAGAAGAAAGAAGGAAGAAGAAGGAGAAGAAGAAGGAAGAAAAAGAAGAAGAAGAAGAAGAAGAAGAAGAAGAAGAAGAAGAAGAAGAAGAAGAAGAAGAGTGGAGTCAGGAGGAAAAATGCAGGCAGGATGGGCACTACAGAGATGAGACAATAAGCCATGAGTAAACTCACAGAAATGGGCTGATTTAAGTCAGAATCAAGCCTATGCTACTGGCTGAGGTTTCATTATTAATAAAAAAGTCTCCTTGTGGTTCTTTGGGAGTAGGCAGGAGACACAGAGAAAAACTGGCAACATCCTTGGGCACCAGACAAGAATGTGGTATACACACATAAAATAAAAACTTAAAAGTACATTAAAGTCGAGTGATTGTATACATTTATGAATTCCCTTAAATTGAAATGTGAGATTATAGAAATACTGAAACTTCTTTGGAACACATGTGCTGTACAAAACCTGCCTTCTTTTAAGTACTAACTTAAAAGAGAGCAATAGAATCTTCTCTGCAATTAACTTTTATTTTTTAATACTTTCTTATTTTACATATTGATTAACTTTTAAAAACTGTTTTAGGCCAGATGTGAAGAGAGACAGCTGAAATCCCAGCACTTGGGAGCTGGAGCAGTAGGATCTCATCAAGTTCAAGGCCAGTGTAGACTACACACAGACATGTCCTCTCTCTCTCTCTCTCTCTCTCTCTCTCTCTCTCTCTCTCACACACACACACACACACACACACACACACACACACACACACACACACACCAAAGGTCTTAGTCTTCATGGACTGCTGCAGTAGAGTATAATAGACTAGGTAGGGGCCTTAAACAACAAGCAACTCACAGTTCCAGAGCCTGGGAATTCCAAGATGAAGGTGCCCACAGATTTGATGTACCAGCAGGGTCAGCTTCCTGGCTTGAAGACTAGGGGACCTGCCCGTGGCTCCTATAACCAACCTTTTCCACTCAGGAGTTTTAGCAGGCACAATCTCGCTCTTCCTCTCCTTACAAGAGTAATGTGATCACAAGGCTCTTGCCTGGTGATGATTAGGTCTCTTGGTCAACTTGACAGGCTTTAGAATCATTATAGAGAGACCGCTCTAGGCACGTCTGTAAAGGTGTTTCCAGAAAGATTTAACTGAAGAAAAGTTCACAAAGGCACACCCAGAACGAAGGTGGCAGCATTCTATAGGCTAGGGTCGGTGAATGCAAAAGGATTTAAAATGAGCTGAGTATTAGCGTTTTTTTCTGCTTCATTGAATCTGCCCGAAGGTTAAAAGTGACCAGCCGCCCCACTCTCCTGCTCCTTGACATGCCTTCCCTTACATGATAGATTGTCACCTCACTGTGAACCACAGTAACCATTTTATTAAACTGCTTGTGCCAGTTATTTTTGCCACAACAAGGAGACATGTTTCCCTAAGGTCTAACCCTCCAAGTAACCACCACCTGGGGACTAGGACTTGAACATATGAAGGATCGGGAGGCGCGCGCGCATGCGCACGCAAGACAGACAGACAGACAGACAGACACACACACACACACACACACACACACTTTCAGATATGCCAGAAGCAAATCCTAACTCGGATGCTTCACTTTCGTTTCCCTGACATTTCCAGCTGCTCCTTTTCTTGTGGATACAGTCAACGGTGTAAGTGATAAAGTTATGGGGATTGAGGTAAAATCTACACAGAACTGACTCCTGGCTCCTACTTAGTACCCCTTTCAATGTCCTCTTCCTCTCTCCAATCCCCTGAGCTTTATTTCTTAAAATTCCCAAAGGAGATTTGTGGTTTGTAAGATGAATCATCCAGTAAAGCTGCTTGCGGCTGCCGCCAAGTCCGGTAACCTGAGTTTGATTCCTGAGACCCAAAAAGTGGAACTAGAGAAGATTCCTGCAAGTTGTCCTATGATTACACACACACACACACACACACACACAGAGAGAGAGAGAGAGAGAGAGAGAGAGAGAGAGAGAGAGAGAGAGAGAGAGATATGCACAAACGCACAGAGACACTGCTGGCATTCTAAAACCGAGGCAAAGGAAATTAGCAAAGTTGTGAGAAGGTAGGAAACGAGAATCACCCATTTTAATTTTGTTGAGGTTCAGGAATTATCTGTGGATTTGTGCTGGGAATTCCATGTTTTATTTACTTTGTTATCAACAGAATTTGTGACCCTTGTCACTTTCATCCTGGCCTCAGAATATGTCCTGGAGTTAACTCACAACTCAAGAAGGCATCAGGGGCAAACATCCTTAGTTCTGACGTTTCCCTCCTTTCTTGCTCCGACACCAATTCTGTTTTTACCTTTGCAGACGGAAAATAAGGTGAACTGGACCCGGCTTATTTTCATAAGCAAACTCCTTACCTCTTTCTCCCTTGTGCACTATATATTTGATAGTGTTTGCAGCTATGGGTTTCAAAGCCCACTCAGGCCGTTGTACAGTGTAGTGTGTTTGGGGACTTTAGAGGTTTGCAGGCGACAGGAATTTAGGTGTCTTCCATATTCCAGTGAGAGGCCAATATGAAAGCTGAAATAACGATCTCTCTCCAGCCGGGCTTTGCCCGCCTGGGGAACGTACACCCGCTAAGCATCGAGGGATGCAGGCGCGCGGGTGACCGTGGCCCACGCAGCCTGGCACGCGCGGACGCCAAGAGCGGCGACGCGCAATACTGCCGCAAGAGGGCGCGAGCTCCACTATGGCGGCGCGCCGGCCGGGAAGGAAAGTGGTGGTCCGCCTGGGAGATGGAGAAACTGGGACGGAGGAGCGGCGGAGAGAGGGGAACCCAGCCCCCTTCGGCAGCTGCGAGCTTCGGCACTCTGTCCGGACAAGGGCTTCACCCGATCTGCGCTCTCGGAATGACCGCGGCGTTTGGAGGTGATCGGGGCGCTCAACTGCGCGCTCACCTCGCCGCCCGGTTTCCAGCCGGAGACCCTCGGAAAGGGACGGCCGGGTCCTCGGGGCGCCGCGCTCCGCATGGCACGAGGGGCTGCGGAGAACGCGGGTGAACGGAGACGCCCGGGCGCCGCAAGCCCCGCCCCGCGGCCGGCGCCCTGACAACGCGAGCGGCCCGGGCGGCGCCGCGGCTCCCCGCCCCTCGGCCGGCACCAGGCGGGGCTGGGACCAGAGCGCCGCCGCTGCCGCCGCCGCACGAGCCGAGCTGCTCTGCAGAGCCGGACCGGGAGCGGGGCCCGGCCGGGGGCTGGGGGCCGCGGCCCTCGCTCCACCTTCTCCCATCATGAGCCAAGGAAGTCTTGGGGCCTGGGCCCCCCACGACCCCACCTCCGGGTCCTCGGCGCCCCCAAACCCGTTCGTGCACGAGTTACACCTCTCTGGCCTCCAGAGGGTTAAGGTAAGGTGTGGGCAGGGGTCGTGCGGAGGTCTGGGTGGGTTGGGAAACGGGGTGTTAAGGAGCCGAGGCTAAGATGAGCCTGGGGATGAGAGAGGAGGCGGCTGAGAAGCTTGTGGAGAGGGAGTTCGGGGGTGCGCACGTGGGGGCGGCCGGGGGTGGGCGAGGAGCCCCGATGAAGACTCGAGCTTAAGCGATAGACAGGCTCAGAAGTGTGGCAAAAACGAGTGGATGAAGAGGGAGGATTGAAGGGGACCCAAGGATAGGAGAGATGGAGGACACTGGGGAGTGCGGGTTACATCCTTCGGAGGTTGTCGGGCTAGGATGGAGCTTGAGGCTACGGAAAGCCGGGGGTGGGGGCAGGGGCGTGCTCCGCGATTCTCCAGGCTTCGACTTAAACGGTTTGGACCCAAAGAGTGCGTCCTTGTGCCCTTCCAACATCTCCTCTTTCCGCCACCCCCCCCACACACACACTGCAGCACCCACGGGTGGGGGCAGGGAGGTTGGGAGGGGGGTTGGCTACAGGAAGTAGAGGGACGCACCACCCTAGGGTAGCCAGGAGGAGTTGTGGGAAGGAAGTGTCCAAGGTTTGTGTTTTGATCACCTCCCCTGAGGCCGACCCCCCAGGGGTTAGGTTTATTTACCTGCTTGATCCCAAGGAGAAGCCTCTGGAGTCACCCTGGCTCTTGGCAACCCTTACCTTGCGGAATAGGGCAGAGCGTTACCTAAGGATTGCAGTTCTGCAGTCCTAAGGATTGATTTACGGGAGGCTTGAAAAGTGGATCTCTGTTTCCAGCCATCTCTCCTCCTTGGGCCCAAAGTGTGGAAAGAGCTCTGCCCCTGTTTTGTTTGGCATAGGAGCTATTTATGGAATGGGATGTTGGGGGAAGAGGACCTGTCTCTAACCTACATCAGACACAGTGCTGGACAGCTTCACTGCATTCTCTCATTAAATCCTCTTAACAGCCATTTCAAGTACTAGATTCGTTTTATGACATTAACCTTTTTAGGTGAATGGGAGTCAACTGAGAGTGAGAAAAATAAGGCACCTAGCAGTAATAATGTTTTCTCCTGGCCTCACTGATGCCTTCTTCATCTCTCTTGGATCCCTGTACCTCTGTCTGTCACCTGCAAGGTGTTAACTCTTTGCCCATGGATCAGCCCTTGTAGGAGGTGGATGCTGGCAGTGAGCCTTTCCCAGCCCTAAGGGATATTTTCTCCTGCCCTTCTGCAGTTCTGCCTCCTGGGGGTCCTGCTGGCTCCAATCCGAGTGCTTCTAGCTTTTATCGTCCTCTTTCTCCTCTGGCCCTTCGCATGGCTCCAAGTTGCAGGTCTCACTGAAGAGCAGCTTCAGGAGCCAATTACTGGATGGAGGAAGTAAGTGGGAGCCAACTCCTCTGAGACCCGTTACATACTCTGCCCACGCCGGGGTGGGGGGTTGGGGGGGGATTCAGCCAAGCCCAGATCTGGTCCTTAGAACCTCACCTCTAAATGGCCTATCCCAAATACCTCAGCTCAGTGGCCACCATGTTTTGAAGGAGGAAAAGGGGGTCCCTACTGTCTTGGATCAGGGACAGGATTGATTTAAGGACATAGCTCCCTCCACTGATCCCCAGCCTTTCCCTGACAGGACTATATGCCACAACGGAGTTCTTGGTCTGAGCCGCCTGCTCTTTTTCTTGCTTGGCTTCCTTCGGATCCGTGTTCGGGGACAGAGGGCCTCTCGCCTGGAAGCCCCTGTCCTGGTTGCTGCCCCCCACTCCACTTTCTTTGACCCAATTGTTCTGCTACCCTGTGACCTGCCCAAGGTTGTATCTCGAGCTGAGAATCTTTCTGTGCCTGTCATTGGAGGTGAGAGAATTCAAGAAGGGGGGGGGGCTTTGGGCCCAAAAAAGGCTGGGCGTCCAGTGCAGAGAGAGAAGTTCAGAGGGGTATTGACTGTTGGCAGATGAAATGCAAATCAACACCATTTGCCAACTGATCCCAGACTTCAAGGCTGGGCCAGAGACAAGGTACTAGAAAGACAGCCTACAATAAATAGATTGTGTGGCAATAAATGGATTATTGAAATATCTTACACTGTTGAGGAAATAGAAGCTGCCAGATATCAGTGCCTCAGGGTCAGAATCAAGTGACTCCTCCTTGTAACCTCCCCTGCCCAGCCCTTCTTCGGTTCAATCAAGCCATCCTAGTATCCAGGCATGACCCAGCCTCTCGCCGCAGAGTGGTGGAAGAGGTCCGAAGGCGGGCTACCTCAGGAGGCAAGTGGCCTCAGGTGGGTAAGGGTGCCATGACCCTCTCTTGGTCTTGTGTGCTGGGTGGTTGCTCTGCCCTCCCCACCTCACGCTGCGCTGTGGGTTTTTGTTTTGTTTTATTTTGGTTTTCCACCCAGGTACTGTTTTTTCCTGAAGGCACCTGTTCTAACAAGAAGGCTTTGCTGAAATTCAAACCAGGTGAGGAAAATGATAGTGGGTGTTAAAGGTCATGGGGGAGACTTCGGAGCTGCAGCCTTGAGGGAGGAGCAATTAAGAAGTAGAAGGGAGGGCAAGGAGTGCTGGTGACAGGAAGCCTCTTACCTGATGCTTGACAGGGTGAGTCAGAGAGAAAATTATTAGCGAGGCAAAGCCACGTGTCTTTTGGGGTTTGTCCCAGACCCTCATGCTGGGTAACTACCTCCGTGTACTAACTTCTGCCTTGGGGGATGGGGGTGGAAATGGGGTTTAGGAGCCTTCATCGCAGGGGTGCCTGTGCAGCCTGTCCTCATCCGGTACCCCAACAGTCTGGTGAGTCTCAGTGGAAAAGGGGGGGAAGCACAGAGCATGAACCCCCTCCAAAACGGAAATGGGTGAAAGGTGGCATGTTAAGACACGCACCCAGGGGGCGAAGCATGAGGTCAGGTCGGGGGTCTCTGCTAAAAGTGATTTCCAGAAAGCAAAGTAACCTGCCCCTCCCTCTGCTTTTCCCACAGGACACCACCAGCTGGGCATGGAGGGGCCCTGGCGTGTGAGTTGTAGTGTTGAGGGGGGTAAGGGTGGGGAGGTGGGTCTACCAGAGCATCCCTGGTCCAATCCCTATAAGAGATGAACAACCCACTCTTGTAGGACTGAGGGCTCTAGAGAACATTGCCCTCTGCCCTCCCTATATAACTTGGCAGTACTTCTAGTCTTCCCACCCGAGTCACTCCTGCTGTGATTACCAGTTCCTTTGCATTTACTGCCCTGTATTTGTTTCTTGTTTGGGGGAGGGGTTAGGAGGGGGTCCTCACTCAGTGGTCTCTTCTGGAGAACTCACACCACTAAGCAAGCCTCTTCCCTTTTCCTTGGTACCCAGACATCCCTCACCTGCAGCTTTTCTCCTGGTGTGTCCCTGCATCTCTTCTCTCCCCGTCACCTTTCTGGCCTTCTAGTTAACTGGAGCTAGGGATCCCATTTTCCATAACCCTGAGAGAATATCCCACTGCTTTGCCCAGGATGGTTTAAAAAGTGATTAACACCCCTCCGTCTCTGTTCTCTTAGACTCAAAGTTCTCTGGCTCACAGCCTCTCAGCCCTGCAGCATCGTAGAAGTAGAGGTATGGTGCCCCCTTACTGGGGTGGGCAAAATAGAAAGTAGCGGCCGTGCCTTACTTCCAGATCCTGGTGAGAGCTGTGTCTGTCTTTCAGTTCCTGCCAGTATATCAGCCCAGCCCCGAGGAGAGTAAGGACCCCACCCTTTATGCCAACAATGTGCAGAGAGTCATGGCACAGTGAGTATTACAAGTATTTCCTGGTGTTCCACAAAGTATTTCCTGGAGCAGCTATGCAGGGCCGAGGAGCCACAGAAGGGGCAGGAGGTTTTGAGGCCAAGATAAGGGCTAGTTGGGAGGGACTTTGTGCCAGCTGAGACTGAGGAGACTGAGGAGAGAAAAGATTGAAGGACACTGACCACATCAGTCAGACAGAGTCTAATGAAAGCTCAGAACTTTCTTGTACTGCCTTCATCTTGCTCTCCATCCCTCTTTGTCCTGTAGGGCCCTGGGCATTCCAGCCACTGAATGTGAGTTTGTGGGGAGCTTACCTGTGATCGTGGTAGGCCAGCTGAAAGTGGCATTGGAGCCACGGCTCTGGGAACTGGGAAAGGTGCTACAGAAGGCTGGGTAAGTTACCTTGAAGATGAGGGTATGAGAAGTACCCCAGACAGAACACTAGAAGAGGGACAATAAGGGAAGGAAGAAGTTCCATGCTGGATTTGATCCTCAGGACAAGGGGAGAGGGGATGGCAGATGAGCCCACACTGGGAGCCTAGTGCTGGGGACAAAGTTATGTTTGGCATATTCCAAAGGAAACCAAGAGTCGGCTCACTACTGTCAACAATTCCATCGTAGGCTGTCCCCTGGCTGCATGGACATGGGGGCAGAGCCAGGCCGAAGTCGAATGATCAGCCAAGAGGCATTTGCCCAGCAGCTACAGCTCTCAGATCCTCAGACAGTGGCTGGGGCCTTCAGTTACTTCCAGCAGGTAATATCGCTAGAACCCAAGGGCTTGCCCTCTGAGCCAACAAGCTCAGGATTTAGAGGTGATGTCCTAGTGAGAATGTCAGTTTTGGCAAAGTGTGTTTCCAGAAATATAACCAAGTATCCCGTCAAATCATAAGCCTAGTTTGTTTGCTCCACTGCAGGTCTGTTCTGCATAGTGTAATACACCTTGTAAATGGCCGGCCACAAGATGTGCTGGGACATACTTTTCTTTTTTGTGCAGTGTCCAGTACATAGAGCGAACAATGTTATAGTCACGGGGAGGAACAAAAGTCAGAGAGTCCATCAGAGAGCCTGGAGCCACTTTAGAGATTGGCAAAGATAGGGAATTATGACCATGAGGGACACTGGGTGAAGACCTTCACAGAAGGGTCATGAAGGTTAGGTGGAAGGAAAAAGGTGGAGAAGACACTGATTAGGTTAGACGATTGAGAACTTGAGACCCACGATTGCTGCAATACAGAGACAGGGTCTTTTCCAACATCCTGTTGGCCTTCCTAGAGGATTCCTGAAGTAACTCAAGAATTTTGGCAAACTTTATGCTTTCTAGTTTGTTTGTATTTTCTTTTTAAGTGCTAAGAACAGACTCGGTTTTTTTCTGATAAGCAGGTACTCCTTATACCTTAGCTATTCCCCTAGCTTCTCAAAAGGATTTGTTTGTGCTAAATCACAGATGGTCTCAACATCCTCAGCAGAGGCAAAAGGCCAGCCTAGTTAGATACTATCTCAATTTAAAAAATAATAATAATTAAAAATTTTAAGCGGATTTCTTAGATTGGGGGAGACTGTCTGCATCTCAGCCAACATGTGCCCCATTGACCTGGCATAGATAGCATCTATCCTGCTTGGATTTTTGGTTAAAAAAAAAAAAAAAAAAATTAGATCAGTGTCCCCCTTTCAGTCTAATCTGTTGGACCAGTTCTCCCACATAGCCTGAGTCAGAGGAAAACCAGTTTATCTGGCTTGGAAACGGGATTGCTCTCCTGTGGTCTCTCAGAACAGGTGGTAACTTCAGAATTCCTGGGGGATTCCCTGCCATTCCTAGGTCTCTGCGGGAGGGCTTTGTTACTAGATGGTACATGGCTGTAGCCCTAAGAACTTCAGGAGTCCTTGGGAGTGTGGTACTCAGATCTGAACAGATTAGCTACAACCCTCATTTCTAAGCCTGGTGAAAGAAACCACAAAGTCTAGAGAGCAGGAGCAAGTCCCCAACTTGCTCTGGCTTTTCATCCTCCAGGATGCCAAGGGTTTGGTGGACTTCCGAAATGTGGCCCTTGCACTAGCAGCCCTGGACGGTGGCAGAAGCCTGGAGGAACTGATCTGCCTGGCATTTGAGGTACCTTCAAGGGACTGTGGGACAACTGCTGCCCTTTACCCCACACTTCCATCCCAGCAGGGTGGTATATTATGCTGTTCTCAGTAGCTTTTAGATGATGCATGGTCAGTACCCAAGAGTACCACACTACCTAAAACTGCCTCTCTGCAACATCTCCTACTGAGGCCTAGCTGGACAGAAGGCAGAAGCTAGACATTGTACAGTTCCCCTGAAAGAAAGGGCACTAGAGGTCTGAGAGGGCTCTCAAGCAGGGTTCTTAGAAGAGGAGGAGCCCATCATGGCTTTCCAGCAACATGAAGCAATGTGTGGAGGAGAGAAGTTGACAGGCATCTCTTTCTGTCCCAAGCTCTTTGCTGAAGAGCAGGCAGAAGGACCAGGCCGCCTGCTGTACAAAGATGGCTTCAGCACCATCCTGCACCTGTTGCTGGGTTCACCCCACCCTGCTGCCACGACTTTGCATGCGGAGCTGTGCCAGCCTGGATGCAGCCAAGGACTCTCCCTCTGTGAGTCACTGCCTTCTCTACCCTGCACAGGCACTGGGGTACCATCCGCACTAGGATATGTTTCAAGCCCTGAGCTGGCAGAGAAAGGGCTAGTGACCAGGCTTAGGAAGCAGAAGTTCTGAGAGGCAAGGTGGGCAGGGAAACAGGCAAGTGAGGAGGAGGGGAAGTAGCCCTGTATTGAGAAGGCAAACAGATTGGAGGCGCTGGGTGTACCAGTTCTAGGGAAAGGGAAGGGAGAGGTGTCCTCTTCACAGTTAGGTGGTTTTACTTTTCCTATGCTTCCTGTCCAGGTGAGTTCCAGAACTTCTCCCTCCATGATCCTCTGTATGGAAAGCTTTTCAGTACCTACCTACGCCCCCCACACAAGCCTCGAAGCAACTCCCAGATACCAAATGCCTCATTCCCAAGCAGCCCCACTGCCCTGGCCAACGGGACTGTGCAAGCCCCCAAGCAGAAGGATGATTGAGCACCTCAGCCTCCCACACTCTTCCCTCAGCTCGAATCCAGCCCTGCTCTCAGGACAGCGCCAGAGGCCCTACCCTACACCTCAACCCCATCTCTGCTCCTGTTTGATTTTTTTTTTTTTTTTTTTTTTTTTTTTTTTGTTATCATTGTTGGTTTTCTTAAGTTTAATTTTTTGTTTGGTGGGGTTTTTTTGTAAAAGACTATTTTATATATAAATATAAATATATATATATTAAAAAAAATGAAGCTCGGTCCCATGGGTGGAATCATTAGTTGTAAAGGAAAGAGATGAATGGTTGGTTAGGGATTTCCATTGATATTTCTAAAAAAAACTCCAAAGATTGACCTCGGCCATACCAGAATTCTCTCACTCACAAATGGATTGGGGTATGTCCTTCATGAAAATCATACAGTGATTTTTGTATCTTCCCCTCCTGTTACCATCTACAAAATGTATACATTTTAATAAGACTTGTCGTGAAAGTCTTTCTCATCCCATTCCCACGTGCTCTGTCCTCATTAAAGATGAAAATATAGCTTCCCACCATTCCATATTTACAGTCCCGCCAAGAGTGTATTCCATTGCCCGTACTTGGAGACCTGTTAGTAAAGTTGTCTTCTCCAGGTCACACCAACCGCGTGGTGCTGCTCTACAGTAGCATGAGCTAAGGATGTGTAAATCCTTCCTTAAAGGAATAAAGGTCCCCGCTGCACCCCCAGCCAAGGTGCTGTGTCATGACAAAAAATACGTAAAATTAATTAGATTTAGAAAATCCAATCTCTTGAGATCTAACAGACACAAAAAGCATCTTTCTTCACCTATATATATACTTAAAAGAGGCCGACAATAATAGGGTATCCAGACCAGACCTGTCTGGTTTGGGAAGAGTCTGGGGTCTCATGTTCTGGTCATGAAAGTGATTCTTAGCAAAAAAAAATACAGGAAATCTGCAGAATCTACCTTTATTATAATACTTTGTTCTACATAGCAGCCAAGATGCTCACACAGAAGAGCACACACAGAGCAATTTGTAACCAAAAGCAACCTTTATTTTTCCATGTAACTTCCCAAAGTCATTTCCCTTTACTTCCCACAGCCTAGTCAGTCTGGCCTTCTGCCCCAGGCGCTCAAGCTTCTTGCACAGAACAAAAACAGCATTGGGCTGGGGCTGCTAGCCCACTAGGGAACAGCAGCAGTAAAATATGCTCTGGGGCACCCCCACCCCCCACTTTGGGTGCTGCTAGGTGGAGCAGGATAGCCCTCTGCTTCTACTGGCTACGACGTCGTTTCTTCCTTTTGCTCGTGACAAAACCGTCACGCCGCCTTTTACGAGGCTGAGGGAGCTGCATTATTCCTAGAGCAAGAGGTTTTTTCCCAGAACTCCCAGGCTGGGGTCTCTCTACAGCAGTAGCTGGACTCCTAAGTAGGACTTGCTTCCCAGATGTGTGTGGAAGGGGAGAAGGTTGGCTAAGGTCATCTATTTCAGCAGAGGGGTGAGATGTTTTCTGGATGCCCTGACCTCCAGAGGCCTGATGAGTACTGAAGGGAAGCCCTCCTGAAGAGAGGCTAAGTTTTGAAGCCAAAAGATAAGCAAAGTTAGAGAGTTCTTCATCCTCTTCCTCCTCTTTCTCATTTGCTCTGGCACTATCTGCTGAGTATCGTGTTTCTCTAGTCGAGATTTCTCTCAGTACTAAAGTGCCTCTGACTCCCCCTCTAGGGGAAGTACTTCTCAGGCCCTGGCCAGATGTTGATTTGCTGGTCTCGAGTGGGTAAGATCCTTGGTTGCCTTGTAAAAGAACAAGGTCAATAGGTTTGGAGGAAACAGTATCTTCTCTGCCCTCTCCTTGCAGGTTATAAGAATTAAAATTTGGTGAGCAGGAATCCTTGCTGACCCCTGGTTGGGGGCCACTGTCATTTCTAATGTCTAGTATGTTAACATGTTCTATGTTTTCCAACAGAGGAAAGAGTAGATTACCTCTGCTCTCTGCCTCTTGCCTAACCTGGGGAAAAGAGAGGCTATCCTGGGTCCCAAGAATAAGGAGATTGTCTTGGCCTGTGGGGATCAGGGTATCTTTGGGAGACCCCAGTGTGGAGGTGTCAAATGTTTCTAGCAGTGGGGAGCAACCCTCAGCCCACAGGTCACTGGGATCCTGTATAGTCTCAGGGCTGAGCTCTTGATTTTCTTTGGACCCCAGGGCCATCAAAGATCCTGGCAAACTACAGGAGTTTCTCTTTTCTAGGACAGCTGTCACATCTGTGCCTCCACAGGGAACCACAGTGTTCCCCACATCCTCTGGCACTGTGGTTTTTCTAGGACTTGGGGAAACACTGTTTCTGGAACTCAGTGCCTGGTCCGTCCTTATACACACCTCATCTTGTGTGCTTCCCATGACCCTTTCGATTTGTAAGGGAAACTCTATGCATACAGCGTCCATATCACTGCTCAGCCACAGTTCTGGGCTGAGAGAAACCCTGTCCAGGTTGCCAACTATTCCAGGGGAATGGTTCTGATCAAGGCTGAGAGAAACCCTGTCCAGGTTGCCAACTATTCCAGGGGAATGGTTCTGATCAAAACTCTGAACCATGGCAGGACCTCTGTCATCTCTCCACATGGCCCTTGAAGAGCCTTCCTGGGACACTGCTGAAGGTTCTTTCCCTTGAGTAAGCACCCCTACTCCCCGTATCTGTTGTCCTATCTGCAACCCCAAGGCCTGGTTATCTAATCCAAGTCCTTGGAGAGGAACTGGCTCTGTAAGTCCAACATCCAAATTAGAAGCTCTTATGGCCTGGGGACCTTCTTGCCAACAAAAAAGTAAAGACTCTGAATCTCTATGTGCCACTGGGTAGTGCCCTGAGGACCCAGTACCTCCCAGGTGGCCATCATTATGTGCAGATAGATGTTTTATAACCTTCCCAGACCCTTTTCTCTCCACACCTAAGGGTACTTGCATTCCCTGTGAAGCTGCAAGTTCTAGCTGCAGGTCCCAGCTGCTAGAGGATGGCAGAGTGTTTCCATCCCTGAGAATCCCCCTTGGACCACCACCTAGGGCTTGTTCCTGCCCACCATACATTTCTCTTGCCTGCTTGCCTGGAGAAGCAGATTTTCCATTGTGAACAGTGCCCACAGCCCCCAGAAGCCCAGGTGAGGGCCGAGGCCTCCGACCCCCATCTTCATCTTCATCAGAAACAGAAGGACTTGAGTCTGACTGAGCTCCGCTGCAACTTGGAGGTGCCTGTGCATCTTCCTCCTCCAAGGCCAGGAGTCGTTTCTGGACCAGCTGTAAGGAAATGGACAAATGCCAGTTCTATACATGGTTAGAAGAAGAGGTGGCTGAGTGGGTGAAAGGAGATGATAGATAAACCGTGTGGGAAAGAAAAGTGAGTGCTTGAGTGGTGATGTCAAAGATGGGTACTGCAGCCTTTTCTGCTTTGGGGCTTTATTCCTCTGCTTTCAGCCTTTCCCATATACTCCATTCATAGGGCCATACAAATGCAGGCAGGCTCCTTTCTTTTCCTGGTGGTTTTTTTTTTTTTTTTCTTTTGGTTGTTGTTGTTGTTTTGCTTTTGTTTTTTGGTGGGTTTTTTATTTTGTTGGTTTGGGTTGGGTTTTTTTTTTTTTTTTTTTTTTTTTTTTTCAAACCAGGAACTTGGCTTTGGAGCCTGTCCTGGAACTCACTCTTGCAGACCAGGCTGGCCTCGAACTCACAGAGATCCGCCTGCCTCTGCCTCCCAAGTGCTGTGATTAAAGGCATGCGCCACCACCGCCCGGCCCTTTTCCTGGTGTTCTATGCCTCCCAAGATTACCTGGGCAAGAGTAAGTCCTTCTTCTTGCTCTAATTCTTCAATTAAAGCCAAAGGATCTCTCTGCTCCTCTGGTGACAGCAGGTCTGCCAGAAATTGAGGGTGAATGACCGCCTCCACCTGGGGAACAGAAAAAAGAGTGGTGGGAATCTTGACACAAAGTGATGAGGCCCATGCCCCCACTTCACCATGGAGTTTGTTACAAAGTGTGACAACCACCTATGTGTGCATGCATGTATACCCACTTCCAAGTTACAGAATGAAGCCTACGGTCATATCCAGGATCCCAGGTGACTGGTGCCCCATAGTGCCCAATCCCCAAATATCTATTAGAAATAAGCCATATAGCTGGGCATGTATGGTAGCCCACACCTTTAATCCCAGCATTAAAGGTAGGTGGACCTCTGAGTTCAGGGCCAGCCTGGTCTTCTACAGAACAAGTTCCAGGACAGTCAGGGATACACACAGAGAAACTGTCTCAAAGGAAGGAAAAGGAGGGGGGGGGTAGGAAGAGGAGGAGGAAGAAGAAGAAATTAGCCATGTAGACTCAGTTTACCTTGGAGACAAAGACTTTCTGAGAACATAGTTCATCAATGTAGCTCAGAAGACTTGGATCTGGATACATCCCTGCATCCTCCAGCTGCCCCTCTTCCTCCTCTGTCTTCCTAGTGTCCAAGTGACTCCCCATCAGACCATCCATGATGTCAATGTATTCTCGCACAGCTTCTGGTGGGATCTCTTTGGGTGCCTCAGGAACCAGAGCCCTCTGGGGTTTGCGCTGCCGCCGGCGGGGAGCCCGTGTTTTAGAGGCTGCCTTCTTGGGGATGTACACTGAGGGAAGAGGTAGGGGTGCTGAAGAAGTCCAGTATCTTCTTCCCAGTAATGCTTGTAAGGGAAGAAATCTGGGTACAAGAAATGCTTCCAGAATAGGGTCAAGCTTTGGGGGAGAAAAATGTAAAAGCTGGAAACTGGCTGCTCCTACCTGCTGATAAAGTATAGGACTCATGCACATTCTAAATGAGAGAGTAGTTAGTTTACTTGGCTAAGATCAATAGCTAATTCAAAACAAAGGGAACCAAGACCCTTTGAGGCATTGTGTTTGGTTCACAAAATGGCACTTCCAGGAAAGAAAGTGACAGAAGCAAAAGCCTTTCCTGATCCTCCTCTGCTCTGTGGGTAGCCTTACCTGGCTGCTGGCAAGCCTCAGGGGCCAGAGGTCCTGGATCAAGTTTCAAAGGGGTTACAGGGGACAGCCCCGGGGAACCATTCATCATCTGTGTGTTCTGTATCTGCATCTCCTCCTCCGCCTCAAACTCCATGAACCTACAGAGGGTAAAGAAGGTACAGGGGATGCTGAGAAGGAGACCTAGCCCATCCGAAACCCAGACACCAGGCAGCATCCACAATCACCCACATTTTGGCTAAGTACTGTTGAAGTCAGGTCAGCCAGGGAAAGCTGCTCACAGGTAGCCTATTGACAATGCTGGGGAATAGCATCATATTGTCCCTTTACCTCCAACAGTTGCTGGAGAAGCTGACTAAGGAAACTGGTGGTATTTGAGCTTGGATAATTCTCCACGACAAAGTGGCATCCTTACTGCTGTGTCCTATCTAACTCACCCAGTACCCTGGATTCATCACTACTCAATATAAGCTCGGTGCGTTCAGTCTGGCCTGTGCAATGGTCTAGAGATACACTCTAAAGGGTTGCTCTTTATGGCCCTTTCTACAACTGACAATGATCCTTTCTACAACTGACAATGATGGCCAAATTCTGGAAGCAGAGCCTACCACAGTGCAAAGGCTGGAATAGGCCCTGATGGTAAACCTAGGAAGCCAAAGGTTCAGATTGGGGGGGGGGGGAGTAAAAGGTACAGTTGGAAGAAATGATTCTTTCCACCATTACTGTTGAGATAGACATTCTCACTATGTTGCCCAGGCTGGCCTTGAACTCCTGGGCTCACATGATACGGGGTCATCACAGCCAGCCAAAGTTATTTTGACCAAAACTATCCTGTAGAGATGGGGATAGAGTCAGGAGACCACTCTGAGTTCCCAGTACCCTGATTTCTCTTGGCCAACCTCTTGCAGAATTAGTTCCTGCCTGGGATGGGGAAGAAAAGGTTTTCTGTGTTAATTCCAAAAATAAACAAACGAAAAGCATGAGAGGAAAAGTGATTCTCAAGTTCCATATCAGTAGCCGCTTGTCATCCATGAGTTAAAGAACCTTTGTGGTGAGGTTCCTTCAGCACGGCAATTTGGGGGGCACTGAGCCCAATCCTTTCCTCACACCTTCAGTAAGAAAGTTACATATTGAGCCAAGACTGGGAGGCAGGGGAGTTGTCAAGAGCAGACAGGATAGAATAACCTCAGAGCCCGGGTGGGAGAAGCAGCGAGGATCCAGGAGATCTCGTCTAGCCTACAGCACAGCTGTGATACTCCTTTATTCCGTGTGTGTGTGTGTGTGTGTGTGTGTGTGTGTGTGTGTGTGTGTGTGTGTTGCACGTGTGAACGAACCTCAGAGGACAGCTTTTGAGAGCCACTTCTCTCCTTCCTCCATGTGGGTCCTGAGGATCAAACTCAGGCTGTTAGGCCTGGTGGTAGGCACCTTCACCTGCTGAGAACCCAGCCCTGACACTGACACACACATACATACACCTGCCTGTCACTGCTGCCCCTACCACTCAACCACTCCCCCGCCCCTGTAGGGTGAATGAGGGTTCATCCAACTCACTTCTCTGCCATCTCATAAAAGATCATCCGGTCAAAGTTGCTGGTACGCTCCCACTCCTGCAGAGCCCTCGGCAGCCCCTCCTCCAGGGTCATTGTAGGCTTCAGTCGGGCCAGGGAACGAAGCACTGGACTAAAACCCCCATGAGGTCAGACACATTGTAAAAGTGTGCCCTGCAGCTGTTCTGATGCCCACCTCAGTCCATATCCCCCTTCCTTCACCAACTCTAGCATGCCCCTCGGGCCCCGTCACGTTTCATTTTAATCAGATGACCAAATTCCACAGCCTCCCCTCCAGTTGCCTGCCATTCTTGGTGTCCTTCCCATCTACATATGCACATCACACAAAATCAAATGATTCTCCTCTTGACCTTCTGAAATCAGCCAGAGCACCCACCTCTAACTCTTTCGGTGCTAGCCTTAGCTGGACAGTAAGAAGAAAACACTGGGGTTCGTAAATGGACACTATAAACTCTAAAATAGATTTAACCCTGTCCAGGGCCTCTTGAACTGTCAAAAGACAATTCTCTAACCCAACATGTGCTTCTAATTAAAACATGTGTAGTCGTTTTTGAGGTTTGAGTTTGGAGATTGGGTTGCTTTTTTGTTTTGTTTTGTTTTGTTTTCTTTGTCTCCAGTTTGTCATCATAGGTCAAAGAAAATATTAGACCATTACTTCTGGACTGCTCTAGAGGAAATCAAGAGTGCAGACTAAATTTAGTAAGGACTTCATTTTTCACCTCTCTGGCTTCTCTTTAAGTCCTCAAACATGACTGAGTATGACAGCCACCTGGCAAAGCTTGCTGTAGAGCCCCAGGATCCCAGGACTGAGCATCTGATCAGCTTCCCAGGAGGTAACTGTTCAGGGTCTGGAGCATGCCGGGTATGAGGCCCCTACTACCACACTGAAGCATGGGAAGCAGGAGTTGTTCAGAAACCAAAGGGCACAGGCCCTAAACAAACCTCGAAAACTCATGCCGGTTCTAGATTTAGAAACTGTCCACCAGGTCCTAGGAGAGAACTGGGAGGTCAGGAAAGTGGAGTTTATTGAGGACTTTGGGAGTGGTCCTTTGATCATTTGCTCCAAAGTCCAGATGAAGGAGCTCTTCCATTGGAAGGAAGCTTTGTTTTTTTGTTTTTTTTTTTCTTCAAAGTCTGGTAAAACAGTGTTCACTCAATGGTCTGCAGTTTAGAGAAACCCGGTCTGCTTGAGAAGTAGAGAAAATCTCCCCCAATGACTAATGACTGATGTTCAACCAAAACAAAAGGACAGCCTGTAACTCCAGTCTTCTTGGCTAAACATACATACACTGAAAAGGAGGGATATTTTGGCCTCCCTTCCTCTTTAAGATTGCCTTTTTATAGTAATAATAAAAGAGTTACCATTTAAGCGACTCATTTTCTATGCCAGGCACTTTGCCAGTCACCTTTAATCTGTCAACCCTCGGAGATAGGGACAATTACCCCTTTCCTGATGAGGAAACTGAGGGCAAAGGTGTTAAATGTCCTGCTCCTGATCACAAATCTACTATGCATGGAACCAGCTGTGCTCCATCCCCTCCCCGTCTCACCTTGACTCCTGAGTAAGATAGAGTTCACATACACTAAGGTCTTACTTAGCCTGGCCCAGTGCCATCTTCCCTAACCCATAGGAATGAGCCAGGGCTCAGCCCACCGCATCCCAGCTCATCAGAGTCAAAGGGCAAGAGGGCCCTGACATTTGGTGTCAGGGACCTATGTGACAATCTCTGCTTCTGGCTTTATGACAGGAAGTCTCTCCATCTGCTCATCTGTAAATAAAGACTACCATAAAATGCTTTCCTGACTACAGAGTTGTAGGTATTCTTTGAAAGGTAGGTACCTGAACATTTCTTCTAAGCCAGGAAAGATGTAGCAATGTTTTTAGTTCTCTTAACAGTGTCTTCTCCCTCTCATAAGTGCCTTCAAGAATTCTGGATTGACCCAACCCCTGTGCCTATCCTAGAGTCCTCTCTAAAAGCCCTAGCAACATCCATCTTGGGTACCCACCCCCACTTACATAAGAAAGCAGGAAAGAGCTTCTGCATCAGGACTGTGGGATAGGTGAGTCCGGGCCAAGACTTTGTAGCGCTGCCAGCGACGATAGTTCTCATAAACACCCTTGGAAGCATAGGCAAGGTCACCTTGTGAGGGCTTCCGGGCAGCCACTGGACCTCCTTCCATGGTTGCAGCTTGTGTTCCTGGCCAAGACTTTTCCAGGGGCACAATGGGAGCCAGTTGGGCAGTTGGTGGTAGAGCCTGCAGAGGAAGACCTGCAGGGCCCTCCTGGCTCACTCCCACAGCCACAGTAGGCACAGTGGTCTTCATATTAGAGCTTGTCACATAAGGAGGAGGCCCCTCCTGGCCCCCACAGGGAGCCCCTGAGGTAATCCAGTTCAGGGCTGTCTGGGTCACTATAAGGTTCTGACTTTGAGAGGGCTCAGCTGGCCCCACTTCTGTCTTGACTTTGACAATGACCTGGCCAGTTCCAGCCACACTAGGGCCAGAGCCTCCTTCTCCTGTCATTAACAATGGGCTGGGGAAAGCAGAAAGGAGCAGAGGACTGCCTGGAGAGAATGCAGGAGGTATGGGGGGCTGTGGTGATGGCTCCCAGAGGGGTGGGTCTGGTGGCACGGGAGTCGGTGGGGCAAAGGGAATGGAAGTGAAAGGGGGCAGGCCAGCACCAGGGTTCATGGCCATATCTGGTCCTGGTAATGGAGAGGCTGTTGAGACAAGAAGAGAAGGGAGTAGGAAGGAGACCAGAAGTTAGGCCACATGACTTCCTTTTAGTCCCTATGGGGTCAGAGCAATGACTCCTAACACATGAAGGAGGGACATGGATGGGTGGATTTGTATATGTCTCCCGAGGAGTCCCGTACCCCTGAGTTACTGTGCTAAAGTTGCTCCCTTTCGACAAGACATGTAGACCTGCATCTTCTAAGAAGGACAAGCTCAAGCTGCTACTGCCTCTAAGAGCTTTTCTCAAAATACTGATGGAGACCTCCCTCCCCTGTCAGCTCCACGGCCGGGTCAAGGAGTGAAATAGGACCGACAACTGTTGTGCAAGCAGGTTGGCTGCTGGGAAAGTTCTAAACCCTCGAAAAGCATTCATGGGGTCCTTGAGGAGGCTGTTTCACAAACACTGATCCATCCTCTCCTCCCTTCCCTTACTCCTCTTACTCCTAATCTCCTCATCTCAAACAATAGAAGGTGCAGCTTATGAATAGGCACAATGACTCTAGAACTCACGAAGCTCATTTCTCCAAAAATAATGCCACCAGCACACATGAACACCTACTAACCCTGACTACTCCCACAAGACAGAAACCACCTGATCCCAGCTGCTCTGTGGCCCCTGTCAACATCCACAGAAGTACAGCCCCCAGGACAGGGTACGGCAGCCTGGATTCTTGCTTTCCAGAAACTTCATTATGCAACAGCCAGGAATAGCTGGAAGGATTAGATAAGGACCAGGAAATGGGAGGGGGCATAGAGGGAGAGAGATTTCCAGTGCCTTCAGTGGCAACTGGACAAGTTGAAATTCGGCAGTACAGATTATCTGTGGTCCTGTCTCTTAATGTTAGAAGTGTCGGCTCACAAAGAATAAAGCATTGAGCTGGAGCTAAGAAGGAAGGCAATCTAGAACACAGTTGCTGCTGGGGAGGAGTTATGGGAAGCCAGTCAGATAGAGCAGGGGATAAGCACACAAGTGTGTACTTCATTCAACAAGGCCAAATCCACATGATATCCACAGGGACAGCCACATAACTTTTAATGATAAAAACAGAACCTAATCGGCCTAGTTGCATGCTGTTCTTCTCCCTCTTTTCAAAAAGGTTATTTCACAGACAAACCAGCACTACTCAGATTCCTGACCACAAAGGAGACATGAAATAGGAACAAACTTACGTTCATACTCATCTAAGTCACAAAACAGAGGGTCAAGTTATAACCACCAAGTTCTGCACACTGTGAAATGTTGCTAAGGTCTTAGCTCCACAATAGATAAGAAAACCAAGCATCTCCCTATGGCTAAGATGACCTATCTTCTCCATCCTGAAAGTCAAGAAAGTCTGCTCCCCACCCCGTGGCTAGTGGTGGTGGTGAATGCCTTTAATCCCAGCACTTGAGAGGCAGGGATAGGTGGATCTCAGTGAATTCAAGGCCAGCCTGGTCTACAAAAGAGTGTTTAGGACAGCCAGGACTACACAGAGAAACCCTGTCTCAAAAAAACAAAACAAAACAAACAAACAAAAAAAAAAAACAAAAAGAAAGAAAGAACAGACAAGAGAAAAGAAGAGAAAGGAAGAAAGCAAGAGAAAAAAAGAGAAAGAAAGGGAGAAAGAAAGACTGCCCCTAACAAAAAACATACTTAAAAAATTTGTACAGGTTTATAGCTGAGTGTTGGTGGCACACACCTTTAATCCCAGCACTCGGAGGCTGAGACGAGGAAGGCAGATCTCTATGAGTTTGAGGCCAGCCTTGTCTATATGAGTGAGTTCCAGGAAACCTCCAAAGCAATACAGAAAAACCCTGTCTCAAAAAAAAAAAAAAAAAAAAAAAAAAAAAAAAGTACAGGTTTATTACTACAACTGAAGGATGAGGCAGGAAGATCACAAGTTCAAAGGCAGCCTTAGGTTACAGAGGGAGTTCAAGGGCAGCCTGAGCAACTTAGTGAGACCTCACCTCAAACTAAAAAGTGCAAGGAGGGCTGCAGACTCCGGCTCTTACAATGCTTGTCTAGCAAGGCCCTGGATTCAATTTCAATAAACAAAAATTTTACACACAGAGGGAGATGCGGGAGCACATACCTGTATACAGAAATTGTCTATGGGGCAGGAAAAGTACCCTCCCCAGAACACTAATTAGATGGAACCTGGATCTTAGGATTTCCAACTTCCAGATACATGCATAATAAATTACTATGGAAGAAAATAAGAAGCCACCTCTGGCTGGTGGGAGCCCTCAGGTCTGGGGTACAATCAGTTTTATAATATCCCTAGCCTCATTCACTGGCTCTTAAATGAATATCCCCCAAAGAGTTTTAGCTCTCCAAGTAAGCCGACAGTCCCCCTGGCCCAATTCCCTCTTCTTCATTCATCAGCCTACTTGCTTCTCATGGCAGAGTCCTTGAGCAGGAAGTAGCTGCCAGAAGACACAGATCTTGAGTCTTCCCTGAAACCTTGACTATGCTACTCATACTGTACATAAACTTTTGCTTCCACCCCATACATGTTAAAGTGCAACCTCTTCCTGGGAATTGCTGTCCAATTCCCTATATTCAGTGTGCTACTCCTGAGGCACTTTGGTTCATTTCCAAGGAGGCTTCCTCCATTCTTAATGGTAAAAATCTACTTCCCTGGGTTCCCTAATGCTTGTGTGGGGTCTAATGTCTCACATCCCTTTAGGTTAGCCTAAATAAATTGTTCCTAGGTAAAGTGACAAATCTGACACCCCAGGGATGTAAACAGCTGGCAGATACCCTACATTCTCCACCACCCCAGCCTTACTTCTGTCTGATGCCATCATCTGAGCTTCAGGTAAACCAACAGTGGCTGTCGGGAAGCCTCTAGAATGAAAACAGTTGGGTCCAGAAACCAGGCAGTAACCTAGCTCTAACAAAGGATCTCCAAGGAAGGTATCGTAAAGACTGGGTCAAAACAGAATTAGAATCTTGGACACTGGCATTCTGTAGTGGGGGAGGGGAGAGAGGGTATTTCATGGTGAAAACGATGAGGTGGGTTCTAGTAGGTAAGCAAAAAGTAGAAAATTCCTCTAAATTAATTTAATAATGTGATTGTTGGGTGCCGATTTTTTCTTTTTTGGGGGGCTGTCTTTTTCTTTTTCCCTCCGGACAATTTGTACATCGCTCCTCAGATTCTCAACATTACACATAGCAGTTTTTGCTTTGAGTTTCTCATTCTTCTATTCTCCAACAACATATCTAATCCTGTGCCCTTCGGTTCCTCCAGGTCTATAACTGGCTTACTATTAATAGCAGATTAGGGGCAGGCCTTTGGCTTGTTACAACAATAACTCTATTTTCTGAGCCAAATTTGGATTGCACAGTTTGTATAGTTGAGGACCAAGAAAACGAAATGTTTGACATTGGAGTGTTTCAGATGACCCAGGGTGCCCAACTGCTGTGGTGTGAACACCACCTTCTTGAAAAGCTGCCACTAGGGAGGCTAAGGCAGAAGTTTGAGGAAAGTTTGAACTACAAATGGGACTAATTATCTGAAGAAAAAAATCCTCTCTGCAATCTTCACAAAGTACAGTCCCAACAGCTCTGAAATTCATAGCCATAGCCTTTTCCACTAAATTAAAATATATATATATATATATATATATATATATATATATATATATATATTTTTTTTTTTTTTCCCTCAAGACCAGGTGAGCTATGTAGCCCTAGCTGGCTAGGAACTCTGCAGAGATCTGCCTGTCTCTACCTCCTGTGTACTGGGATTAAAGACCTGTACCTTTTTTTTTTTTAAAGGTGTAATCTTTAGTACTTCTTTTAAAGGGTAGTTTTATTTTGTGTGTATGAATATTTGTCTGAATGTATGACTGTGCAACTGTGCATGCTTGGTGTCCCCAGAAGCCAGAAGAGGGAGTCAGAGCCTGAACTAGAGAGTTGCAGACAGTTGTGAGTTGTCACATGGGTGCTGGGAACTGAACCTGGGTCCTCTGCTAGAGCATCAAGTGTTCTTAACCACTGAGCCATCACTCCAGTACCTTTTTCATTTTTTGAGACAAGAGTCTGGCTATATAGCCTAGGCTCAAGCCTAAGACCTTCTTGCGGTAGCCTCTTGAGTACATAAATTAGAGTCCTGGGCCACAACCCCTGCCTTAAAATTACTATAAAGATTTTCATTAAATTACATTTTGACGATATTAAATTAATTATATTAAATTCATATATTAGCATAGTTGAAAAGTCAAAGGAAAGTTTGAAGGGGGAGGAAAAAGGGAATAAAAGGATATGGGAGGGGAAACAAATAAAATTCAGTGTATGTGTGTGTGTGTGTTAAATGGTCGACAACAAAAACCACACAAAACAAAAAATCCAGGGTATGCAAAATAAAATACACAGCAGCAAGCACTCTTCCCATTCATTCCCTGTAACCAAGTCCTCCTCCATGCCAAAGATGCTAGTATTAACTGTTTGTAGTACATCCCATATGTGCAAATCTCATTGCAAAATCTCATATGTGCATAAACGTGTACAGACACCGACACCGACATACACAGACACATAGACACACACACACACACACACCGTTTGGCTTTTTGTTTCTTGATTTAAAGCGGAGTCTTATTGCTCGGAATACTGCACGCGCTCACACACACACACACACACACACACACACACACACCGTTTGGATTTTTTGTTTCGGAATACTGCACGTGCGCGCACACACACACACACACACACACACACACACACACACACACACACACACGCCGTTTGGCTTTTTGTTTCGGAATACTGCACGCACGTACACACACACACACACACACTGTTTGGCTTTTTGCTTCGGAATACTGAACACACACACACACACACACACACACACACACACACACACACACGCCGTTTGGCTTTTTGTTTCTCGATTTAAAGTGGAGTCTTACTGCTCGGAATACTGCCCAGGCCGACCTAGAACCTACTGGTTGCTGGAGATCCTTCCGCCTCAGCCTCCGGACTTCTGGGGTTACAAGCAAGCGTTAAATTCCCGGGCTTTTTGAATGCACCTTAGGCAACGGCAAGCAAACCAACTATATCCATTACTTAAAAACCAACCAACAAACAAAAAAAAAAAAACTAAGGTTTGTATGGCTATAAATTTAATATGCTACAATATTTTTGCCACTATAAGTAGTGCTACAATGATCATTTTGCAATGTTAATTTTTATTTTTTTAAACTAGACTCTTATAAGACTTTTCATCTTTTAAAAACTGGAAATACTCCAAGAAAGTTACCTTATTGTGATATTATTCGCTACTCACCATTTAAGAAAGAGCTGAATTTGTGGTCAAGTCCTGAGTTTGAATCTTGGTTCGGCCTCTAAAACAAAATTCACCATTTCATAAGAAAACCTTTACGTTCTTTTCCCTTTGCATAATATCGAATACCCATCATGCACTCTTTACCGCCAATACTTTGAAATGGGGCGGGGAACCGGATGTAAAAGTGGGGGTCTGAAAAAAAAAATCTTACATCTCCCCTAGGATATAGGAGGATGAGAATCCTGGAGCCCTTGTTTCTCCAGGAACTACAAAACCAATGCCTCTGAAATGTGTGTGCAATTTGAGAGTAAAGATAGGACTGGATGCATCAACATTTAACCCACACCCATTCCTACCTCCTAATGTCTGGCAGTGCCTGGCACACAGTGGGCAATTCCATGGCTCTTAACTTTGCAAGGTTGTAGCTAGTTGGAGTCCAAGGCCAAGTCCTGCTCTACGATGCCCCCTTCTGGTCAACTGGGTATGACTGGAGAAATGGACTACATTTCCCGGCATGCCTTTTATCGGCTTCCGGGCAGAAGGGAAGGATGTTGGCGAGCATGATCCAGGCGGTGCATTCCCGGCAAACGCGGCTGGCTGCAGACTGGTAGGCGACTTTCTTGTGAGTTGCAGTCATGTTTCTCCAGTATTACCTCAACGAGCAGGGCGATCGCGTCTATACGTTGAAGGTAAGGGGAGGTAACAGCTGTAAATCGGGAGGAAGAGAAATTTAGGTGGGAGGAGCAGTTGGAACCGGCTGCCGGCCTGAGCAGCCTGGGGCTTAGAGCCACGTCCGGCCCGAAACGTGGTAGATTTGGGCAGTGCGCGGCTTCTTCTTCTGACCGCCGCGTCTCCTGGCTCCAGCTTTCCCATTTTCTTGTTGTTCCCTTGCTATCACACCACTCATATATTGAGATCATTTTCTTTTTTTCCTTGAGCAGAAATTTGATCCTATGGGACAGCAGACTTGCTCTGCCCATCCTGCTCGGTTCTCCCCAGACGACAAATACTCGAGACACCGAATCACCATCAAGAGACGCTTCAAGGTGCTCATGACCCAGCAACCGCGTCCTGTTCTCTGAGGGTTCGTTAATTTCATGTGCTGCCCGCCCCCAGCCCGATTATCGGTAACCAAACGCGTCAGTCCGTGAGCAGTGAAGCCTTCCCATGCTGTTTGGAATCCTCTCTTACTACGTGATTGAGTCTGTCGTGATGGGCATCCCCCGTAAAAGGAACAGTCTTAACTTGTTTTTTATACTTTGAATTACTGCCAGGTTATTAAAGATACAATGGCTTGAAAGTTCATTTTGTGTGTGGTTGGAGGAAAAGAAGGGGGAGGGTAGTACCGCTGCTAGTGCAAGACCACTTGAGAACAACGTTAAGCCCTCACTTTTGAAGTAGCACTGCACTGTGAGTGTTAGGTTATTGGGGTCAGAGTTCACTTAAAATATACTCCCGCCCCTGAAGTAAATTGTGGCCCTTTTAAATCACATTCCGAATTCCTCAAAGAATAATAAAAGCATTAAAACTGAATTGGAAGTTAGGAAACTGGTACTGTTCCCCCCTCTTTCTGTAAGGAGTAAAAGCACTCAACTTGTTTAATCCTCTGTTTTTTTGTTTTCTCAATTTTAAGTGTGGAGGTGAAACTTCTTAATAATTGTACAGTTGTTTGTTCAGCTGTCATAAGTGGGAATGTCACTGACCAAACTTTCTGTCCTGGAAATCTACCCACACTTTTTTCTCTCTAGTCAGCTTATATATTAACCCTATATCTGTTACATCTATATTCACTTTGGCAGCCAGCAGCTATGTGTAATGCCCCACACTTAATTTTGAAGCGGCATGAGAAATTCATGAAAGGATTTTTGTGGTTTTTTCAATCTAGTGTTGTAATATGTATGTGTGCATGTATGTATGAAATAGAAGCTTAAGGACTTTTGACACTGCAGTGGGACAGCTTAAGTGATTTTTTTCTTTCCTTTTTTTTTTTTTTTGAGACAGAGTTTCTCTGTAGATCAGACTGCACTCTGCCTGCCTCTGCCCTGCCTTCCCAAGTGCCGGGAGTAAAGGCATGTACCACCGTCCAGCTCATAGATAGCTTTGAACTCAGACAGATCCGCCTGCTTCTGCCTCCCCAGTGCTGGGATTAAAGGTGTGAACCACCACACCTAGCAACCTAAGTGATTTTATAACAATTTGTTTTGAGTTTTGTTTTTGCAAGACAAGCTTTTCTCTGTGTAGCTTTGGCAGTCTTGGAACTCACTCTTTAGACCAGGCTGGCCTCCAGCCTCTGCCTCCCAAGGGCTGGGATCAAAGATGTGTGCCATCATGCTTGGCTAACCTAAGTGATTTTTAATTAAACTATTTCATATTAGAATGATGGTGAAGTAAAATACTGTAGTCAGGAATTCAAGACATGCCGGTTGGCCACTTCCTTTTCTTGTCAAGTTAACCATTTATCAGTTTCATTCCAGGATTATGACATTGGATCTGAATTACCGACACTAATTTTTTGAAGTATTTATGCTTATTTTATATGTGTGTGTGTTGCCTGCATGTGTGTGTGCCATGTTTGTTTTTGGTGCCCACAGAGACAGAGGGTATTGGATCCCCTGAAACTGCAATTAGAGATGGTTGTCAGTGGCCATGTGGGTGCTGAAAACAGAACCTGAGTCTTCTGCTGAGCCATCTCTCCAGCCTCAGTGCCACTAATTTAAAACTTCATAGCGATTGTGTTCTGCACTCTTGCTGAATACTCATAGAGGTAGTAAAGTTCAGGGTTCCTCTTGACTGTTGAAAGAAAAAAAATCATTTGATGTATCTAACAGAAGTCAAGGTAACTTTCAATTAAGTAGTAGGTCTACTAAAATAGAATAATTATATGTTTGTTTCTTTTTCCTTTCAAGTAATTTTATTTCTGAGCCCATTTCATGAACACAGTTTTTAGTATTGTATATAAGCAATTTTAAAGAATCCTACTAAGGTTATAGAAATGTTAAAAAAAAAAAAAAAGAAAAGAAAGAAAGAAAGAAAGAAACTCTGCAAACCACTGATCTCTGAGTTTGTGACCAGTCTGGTCTACAAAGTGAGTTACAGGACACACAGAGAAACCCTGTCTCAAAAAACAACAAAACAAAATTAACAAAAACCTGCAAACAACTAGAATTTTCTGTGTTTAGGAGGGTGGTTCTTTACTGCAGTTGTTTGTTTTGATTTCTGAGACAGTCTCTCTATTCTTTGTGGTTTAGGATAACTGGGAACATCTGGTCTTCCCACTGTATTGTTGCCTTCTTGTGTGCATTCACCACATGCATGCCTGGTACCTTCAGAGTACAGAAGAGGGAGTTGGATCCCCTAGAACTGGAGTTCTGGTTTTGAGCCACTATATAGGTATTGGAACTGGAACCTGCGTCCTCAGCAAGATCATCAAGTGCTCTAAACTGCTAAGCCATCTCTAGGTCTAAAAGTTACCTAAATTTGCTGTTTAGATTTTTTAAAATACCATGCATATGGGTATTTTACTTACATGTGTATGCATATGTGTACTAGTACCCACTGAGGCCAGAAGAGGGTGTCAGATGCCCTGGGACTAGAGCTAGACAGTGAGTGATAGCCTTTATGTGGCTGCTGGGGATAGAACTCTTGCCCTCTGGAAGAACACCTCTGTGTCAAGCCCCTACCACTACATTTTGAGTTCTGGGATAACAGATGTGCATTACCACTCCTGGTTTATGGTAGGGATTGAACCTAGGATTTGTATGCTAGGCCCTCTACCAGTCCTGGAAGTTTTTTTCTTTTCTTTCCTTCCTCTTTCTCTCTCTTTTTTTTAAAATGTAGCACTGACTGCCCTGGCTTGCACTATGTAGACCAGGTTGGCCTTGAGCTTACAGATCTGCCAGCCTCTGCCTTCTGATACTGTATTACAGGGTGCCCCACACCCAGCCCCGGGAAGTTTTTAACCACCAAGTGAAACTGTCTGGTAGGAGGTGTGTCTTTTTTTGTTTTTTTCAGTATTGGATAAAATGCTGTCCTTACCCCCCCCCAAAAAAAAAGATTAGCATTGTTAGCATTCTATATCCCCAGCTGTGAAAACCAAAATAAAAGACTTTAACCTGGAAATAGTAGTAGTTGATCAGTATGGAAGAGAAAAAAAGGGAACTCATGAATCTAGCAAGAACTGAAAAGATCCCCTGGATATTAATATCTGAGACATACCTTTAGTGAGCTGGTTATCAGTTAGTGTTTGCAGGAAGGAAAAAGCTGCAAGAGTGAGTTAGGTACTATATATAAGTAAATGCAAAAAGACTGGCATATGACAACAAAAATTGTTCAAAAATGCCAGCATGTCTTTAAAAAGTCTGAAGTTTGAATGAACTGCAAGCCTGCCTTAGAAAGAAGATCCCCCAGGGATGAAGAGATGGCTTTAGGCCTTCTGACACATTCACAAGAGACTAAAATGCAGGCAAAACACCAATGAGCATACATTTAGAGCAGCTGGGCGGTGGTGGCACACACCTTTAATCCCGGCACTTGGTAGTCAGAGGCAGGCGGTTCTCTTGAGTTCAAGGCTGGCCTGGTGTACAGATCAAGTTCCAGGACAGGCTCCAAAGCTGCACAGAGAAATTCCAAAAAAAAAAAAAGCCTGGAAATAAAATGAAATTCCCATGAAAATGTAAAACTGTATTCTGTGATAGAGAATTTGGCATATTGAAAGCCCTAGATTTTATCCTCATCAGTGTGGGGGGGGTAGGGGTGAAAAACTTGAATGTTTCTTGAAAAGCACACTTATTTTGGGGGGGCATATGTGAGACCAGGATTCATGGAACACAAACTCTCCTCAAATTCTATGTAGCAGAGGATGACTTCCTCCCAAGTGCTGATCTTCCTGATCTTCCTGTGGCTTTGTAAACGTTAGAAAAGCACTCTACCTAGTGCCACCACCTGGCTATTCCCAGGCTTTTAACTAGACTGGGAATTGTGATTTGATCAAGCAGGATTACCAGACCCAGGAATTATGAGGGTTCTGATCCATGTCTTTAATTCTTTTAAAATGTAAATCCTTTATAAGTGAGTAAGTGCACCACTTCCATGCCTCGTCTTCAGAGGTCAGATCCCCTAGAACTGAAGTACTGGCAGTTGTAAGTCCAATCATGTGAGAACTGGGAATCGAATCAGGCTCTTCTCTAACCCCTGATCCATATGCTGATTTAACTCTTTTCAAAGAAGAGGAACCAAGGACCCGGGCAAGACTCCCTACTAGTTTCCGCATTTTGATCAAACTTAACAGGAAGTTTTCAAACGAAAGATTGCTGAACTGAAATTTATTAAACATCTTGATGCATTAAACACTAAACTAGTTGACAGTAGAGCAGATACCTCAATGCCTTCTCCATGTCTACATAGTTCTCATTAATGAAAATTTAAGCGTGGCTTGCGACTTTCAAGGGGACAGGGACAAGAAGCAGGAAAGGAACCTACACTGAAGATGAAGATACAGATGTTTCAGAGAAGACATCTGAAAATTTACACGGAGGGTCCCATCTAAAAAAAATAGATGTGATAATGGGAGGTTTGGGTGCCGGAAAGGTAAGGTTTCCAGAGATACTCTAATTAAAGATGACCCTTGCGGTCCCGGTGTAAATGGGCATCGACTGCCTCTGAACTGCATCCAGAGTCCACGCGGCACAGGTGGCACGAGAAAGAGCATCCCGCCACACACGTTCAGACCCGGAGGACTGCAGTTCCCGGCGTGCTCCACGTGAGATCCGCCGGCCCGCGCAGGCGCGCTGCACACTCGCTGCCTCTGCTCCGCAGACTCCGGGCGGGGCTTCTGGTGCCCGCGGGACGGCGCCGCCCTCCAGCTGCTCCCCAGACTTCTCCAGACGGTTAACCTCGAATGAGGAACGAGCGGGGCGGGAAAGGGAGGGCTGCGGCGGCGCGGGTACAGCCCGCCGCGCCCGGGGCGGGGGGCGGCGAGGTCACGTAACGGCCTCGGGCGTCTGCCGGGGAGGGGTCTCCTGCGCGCCGCGGCTCCGAATCAGTTAGCGGCTAGTAAACAACAGCTGCGCGCGCACCCGCATCAGCTGGCGCGGGATCCCGCACCTGCGACCTCCTCCTTAGCTGAGACCAGCCTGCGTGGCCGTCTTCTCGGTGAAACCCAAGGAGACCCGGCGAGAGGCCACCCGCGCCGGCCCGGGGGGGGGAAACGCGCCCTGTCACACGCGACAAAACACGGCGAGCGGTCGTGGGCTCGAGGGACTCGCGACGACCTGCCACGACCCGGAGCTGCTGTCGGAGCTGCCCTGATCCGCTAGCCGCCGCCTCCAGCTAGCTCCCCCGCCAGGAAGAGATCTCTGAGAGGCAGGAATCCACTCTGCCCCGGCATCCTCTCGTTGCTCTCCTTTCTCTCCATCCTGTAGTGTGGGGTTATTTTTCCCGTTATGCATGTGCACCTCTCCCACCAGACCCAAGTGGATTGTGGACCTCAAAAACATCGGGTGGCTCAGCACACACCTCCTCCCAGCCAGACCTGTGGGGTATTCACCTGATACACAACAGGTGGTCGGTGCACACCTTTTCGCAATCTGATCCACGCTATAGTCGTCTGATAAGGGTGGGCCTGCATGCTCTTTCCTCAGCTAGAAGTGTGGGACACTCGGCAGATAAAGGACTAACTACCTCATCAGGACCTGGGGGTTGAGCAGAGAGAGGCGTCATCAGCTGCTGGGAGATCATGGCATGGAGCCCTCAGCCCTGGACCAGGGGAGATAGCTAGGATTCTGAAGGAGCCAAGTTACACAAGATTAGTGTCGTTTTGTTCTCATTTTGTTTTTCAAAAATTATTTTTCAGTTACTGGTGGTGCACTTTATAAAAACAGTTGGCTCGAATTCTAAGTAAAAGGATTCTTAATTTGGGCCTTTGTGGGATGTAAATCAAGGTAATTGAGGTTTTTCTTTTTTTTAAGTTTTCTATTTTTGCAATCAAAAGTAGCTAGCGTAGGAGGCAGAGTTTTTGTGAGCTTTTCCTTTTCTCTTTGTTGGAAAGGGGGGAAAAATGCATCCTCCAGAACCCACCACCAAGATTTCTTCAGTTCGGTTCATGGTGACACCAACCAAGATTGATGACATTCCAGGTTTGTCAGACACCAGCCCGGACCTCAGCTCTCGATCTAGTTCCAGAGTAAGATTTAGCTCTCGAGAAAGTGTGCCAGAAACAAGCCGTAGTGAGCCTATGAGTGAACTGTCTGGGGCCACTACTTCTCTGGCAACTGTTGCCCTAGATCCTTCCAGTGACCGGACTTCTAACCCCCAGGATATTACCGAGGGTAAGTAGACACCCAGAGGACAAGGTGTTTCAACTCCTGGGTTGTTCATGTAGAATAACTACCTACTCTGTTTTATAATTATCACCAGAAATTAAGGCCCCCTTTTCTGTGATGCCTAGGAGCCTGGGAGTAGTAGTGGCCATAATAGGTCACTGCAATGGTCATTTGGTCTTTAAGAAGGTACCTGGCAAGAGGGCAAGGAAATGCATATTTTGAGTTCCTCATTTTTTGTCTTCTTATAACTAAAGTGACTATTTTTGCATAAAGACAAATAACAAATCTCTTACAACACAGATTCCTAAACTGTTACTACATTTACTGGGCTGGGTATGTGCTTTCTAGACAACCTTGAGGGTTTGACTCTTATAGTCAGCTTTTGGGGCAGGTTGCAAGGGGTAGCTTACTTAGTGATGTCTTCCGGAGACTTGGCTGTGCGCCATATTTTTTTTTTTTTAATGTTCTTATAGAGCGTTTAAAGTAGCTAAGTTCACTCAAGGAGATGCTATTCTGCTGAATGGAACTTGCAAAGAGTATAGGAGCCACTTCTGCTCATATTGACTGCTTCCCAGACTTGACCTTGAACTTCATAGACTGGCTTATGTTAAAAGTTTTCATTTGATTTAGTCGGAAGGAGTGATGCAAAGAGAGAGATAAGGTATCTCTTTCAGACTCAAGAAAAAAAGTTTGATGCCGCATTCTGACCAATGTAATCTTTCTAGTTTAAAAAAAAAAAACCTTTAAGGATCCTAACAGTTCTGTTCTACTCAAGTTTGAAAACATGGCCTTGGCCACCAACTTGTGAAAGCAAGAGTGACTTGCCACTTCCTGCCTCAGGAAATACTGTTCCTCCTGACCTTAAGTGTTCCGGAAGCCAGAATAATTTTAGTTCCTCAATTATGTTTGTTTTTAATGTCTCGAGACAAGATAGTTAAAATTCGGGATAAAAGATCATAATTTCCTCCTATTCCAAATTTTTTTATTTGTTTGCTTACCTGTTTATTTTTGTGACAGGATCTGATGTAAACTTTCTGTGTGGTCAGGGATAGTCCTGAACTCCTGATCCTCCTGCCTCCACCTCCCAAGTGCTGAGATTGAAGGCCTTCTCAACCACACTCAGTTTTATGTGATGCTGAGGATGGAACTCAGGGCCTCCCATGCACTCTCTCAGCTGAGCTACATCTCCAGCCTGTACCAAATTACTGCCAAATTATAGCTTTAGCCTTTAATCACACTACATTTAAATTGTTAAAATGCCAGTTTAAAACTGCATTCTTGACAAGACCCTTCAAGGAGTTCTGATACCTTTTCTGATTCAGTCCTGAATTCTAGTAAATAAAATCAGGTCTTCCATTCCTATATCCCCACTCTAGACCATGACTAAAGTACACTACTTTACTTTGTTGTTTTTATTTACGTATTGTCTTTTCTGTTCAGGCTGTGAAGTTGAGGACAGTTTTTGCACTTAGTGTATATAATATGTGATGTCAGTTCTATTTTGTACTCAATAGTGAGTTGAAGAACTTCCAGACATATCCAAAGAGACAAATTCAACAGAAGCTAAAAAGATAAGCTGATAAAGGAGACCAATAGCAAGTATTGAAGCAGAGAAGCTTTATCTGATGTATATTGGAACTGCCTGGAGCTGTGGGTCATGACCCCTGGGGGGTATCAAAGGACCCTTTTATAAATGTTACCTAAGACCATCAGAAAACACAGATATTTACATTACAGTTCATAACAGAAAAATTATAATTATTAAATAGCAATGAAAATAATTTTATGATTGTGGGTTACCACAATGTGAGGAGAACTGTATTAAAGGGTCATATGGCATTAGGAAGGCTGAGAACCACTGAGATAGAGAATTGTTTTCAATGTTTCTGTCCTAGTCTCATTCCTATAGATTCTGGTTTGCTTACATTAATATTAAAAAAAAAATCTGTTCAGCTAGTTCAGTTAT
Source organism: Phodopus roborovskii (assembly GCF_943737965.1). Classification (NCBI taxonomy): domain Eukaryota; kingdom Metazoa; phylum Chordata; class Mammalia; order Rodentia; family Cricetidae; genus Phodopus; species Phodopus roborovskii. The sequence continues at coordinate 3,757,081 of NW_026126417.1, read as the reverse complement.
GAAGCCAGTGCTGACTACAGTTCAAAAGAGGAATGATTAATACTGTATACATGGAAAACACTTTCATATCTGAGCTGGCATTTGAAAGGTGAGCCAAAGTGCACCGAGTGGTTAAGGTACATGTAGTTTTTTCTTAAATGTCAACGGCTAGTACAGAATGTTTATCTACATTGGAATCACTACATTGCATATGAAATTTAACCCTCCAGTTGCTCTCCCAGTTCTGTAATACATTATGAATAGATCCCATCCAATCCCTAATGTGAGGGCTAAAGCAGAATAGGAAACTTGGAAAGTGGTGTGCTTTGCTTTTTATAGGACTGTGGTTTTAAAATACCAAGCACTTTTTTGTTTGTTTTGCGACAAAGTCTCACTGTAGTCAAGCTGACCTAGAACTCAATACATAGACCACGCTGACCTTGAACTCACAGAGTTGTCTGCCTTCACCTCCTGAATGCTGGTATTAAAAAGGCGCACTGCCATTCCTGGCTTCACCAAGCACTTTAAGAAAATACTTTTTAAGTAGCCATCTTCTGTATTTCCCCTCAAAGCCAAAACAAATGATTTTCATTGTATATATGTTCTTCTTAGATAAACTATTAATGCTTATTGACTGTGTCCCATGTTTTACTTTGACTCTTTTTTGTGACATTATGTAAGAAGGTGAAATGGATAGCTTATTAAAATATTGATTTAGTACCCTTTTAGCTTGTTTGATAGCATCCTCTGATATATGATTTTTTTAAAGGACATTTTAGTATCACATATCTAAAATATTTGTATGGCCTTATGTATATACATATGTGCAAGTGTGGGCATGGGCACGTAGAGATCAAAGGTGACATTGAGTATATTCCTCTACACTTTACTTTTTAAAACAGGGTCTCTCACTGAACCTGGAGCTTGCCTGTTTAACCAGGCCGACTGACTGGCCAGCAGACCCCAAGGATCAATCCTGTTTGTGTTTCTATAGTGTGGATATCATAGGCACACGATGCTGCACCCAACTTTTTATGTGAGCACTGGGGAATCTAAGCTCCAGGCCTCATGCATGCTTGCAAGCACTTTCTGACTGATCTATCTTCCTGGTCTTCCAAAATATTTTTATTATAGGCTACAATTGTGTTTTCCTCCTTTCTTCATATCTAATATTAACATTAAACGTTATACTGTTCTGCCTCCTCCTTGCTTATGGAATACCTTCTTAGGTACCTTTGTCCCTAAAGTTAGTAGAATTCTCAGGACAGCTCATAAAAATGAGATGTGTGAACTGTAATTGATGACTGAAGATGCAGTGAAATTTGGTACAGTTTATTGTAGAAAATCCATGATATGGGAAGTTTTATTTAATAACTAGATTCTTCAAAAGATTAACACAATAGAGTAGAAGAGTGATAAAGAGAGCAGCTTTTATAGATTAACAAGAGCCATGTTGATCAAATGCAGTGTGTAGGTTTGGATTTACTTCTATGTTGACCAGAACAACTGTAAAAGGACACTTTTGAGATAATGGGGACTGAGAATGATAGTGTGCACTTGTAGTCCCAGTACTCAGGACAGTGAGGTAGAGGGACTATTTGTGCCTACAGATAGGCCCCCAGCCTGGACAACATAGTGGGACATTGCCTCAAAAACAAATGGAAGTCACAGTTATTAAGGGAATTTGAAATACATGCTATTAAAAAACACTAAGGAATCACTAATTTTCTTAGATCTGTTTATGTTGTAGTCATGTGAAGCCTTCAGGTAAAGATAACCTGTTGGAGGGTTTACAGGTAAGATGAAATACTCCAGCTTTCTTCTTCTGGCTCTCTTAATATCAACTCCCCACCCCAACACACACCCAAAAGAAAAAAATTATAAAAATTACCTGAAGAACCATTTTCTATCTTCTTAGCTTTTATTCTATAAATAAAATCTCTAAAGGTTGAGTTGTGTACTCAGGCAGCAGAGGCAGGAAGATCACAAGTTAGATCAGCCTGGGTAACATAGGCCCTTGTCAGGAAAAGCAAGGTCAGGAATCTAGCTTAGTAATAGAGTTTCCTCAGCACCCCCAGGCCTTCAGCTTGACCCAGGACTACTCTCTCCCACTGGCTCCCAAAAGGTTTGAAATTTTAAGAGTTAATTTAGTAGGGAGTACTTTCTATAATAGAGGCAGCCCTAGTATATGGTAGATAAGTATTAAATACCATGGATTGGTGCAGTGATTGTGTCAACTTCTGATCCCCATCTTCTATGTCCCCACTAAAAACCCTTATGCTTTTCCTCCCAGTTTCCTGTTGATTGGCTTCAGACTCTCATAATTTTTTTACTTTTATTGAAAATACATCCAGATGTCAACCTCTGCTAATGGAGAAGCACAAGGGGAGGAGGATTCTCCTGGAGGTCAGAAGCCTTACAAAAGTCATGCTTTCTGTTTTAAAGCCATTAGTATAAAGGGAGTGCTATTTAAGGCAACCTGTAATGACCTATCAAGGCATTCCAAAGCTGTTATTTAAGGCAACCTACAATGACCTGCCAGGACAATAGTACCCTGTATGCTTTTGGATCGTTGCTGTTTTCTCCTGGTGACCAGTAAACGTTTCTGGACTACCAAGAATGTTGCACAAATTCTAACAAGGTACACCTCCACCTTTATGCCCTGAGCCATTGTGGCTGTAAGCTTGCAGCCACATCAGAGAAGAGCAAGTTGGCATTCAATCCTCACGACCCTTGGTTCTTTTGGCCTGATGCCCTTGTGCACAGTCCACACCTAATGGGCTTGTTAACTGAGGATAAATAAAATTATATGCAGTCTAGTTTTTTGGCAATAGGTATCTCTTGACTGTAGATATGAAAATTTGAAGTGTTTATTGCTGGAATTCTAAAATCCATTTTTAAATATTAGACAATATCTTAATAGGGTTTTATAAGTTTTATAAATGAGAGTAGGAAAATAAGGCATTTCTATTAATACTCTCTAATTAGTGCTTTAGTATATTGTATAGAAACTTTAAATATGAAGGCATGAATACAAAACCACATAATATACAGACACATACATGGAACACTTTGCCTGAACAGTAGTTCAATGGTTGGTTAATAAATATTTTGCTTACTTTTAATGTATACATTTGTCATATTTAATATTTCTTATTTTTTAGAACATTTTATTTTTGCTACCCCAGTGTATGTGTGTGTGTGTGTGTGTGCCCACACATGTGAACCTATGCATAGTTAGGGACTGAACCCAGAACCTAGCTACATGGCATACCATGCTCTGCCACTGAACTTGTCTCTAGCCATGCATTTAAGTTTTGTTGTTGTTGAGATAGAATCTTTGTATATAGCAAAGCTTAGTCTGGGCAACTCTGCAGCTTCATTGGTCTCAAATTCATTAACATGCTACCTATACTACCCAAGTGTGTACTTTATTTTTGAAGTGGGATGTGTGTGTGTGTGTGTGTGTGTGTGTGTGTGTGTGTGTGTGTGTAGGCCACTTGTACTACCCAAGTGTGTACTTTATTTTTGAAGTGGGGTGTGTGTGGAGGCCAGAAGTCAACTTTGGGTATCATTTCTCTGGAGCCACCCATCTTGCTTTTGAGGTAGGGTCTCTCACTGGGATCTAGGGCTCACTAATTAGACTAGGCTGGCTAGCTAGTGTGTCTCAGGATCTGCTCACCTCTGCTTCCCCAGTTCTGGGATTGCAAGCATGCACTATCACACTCAGCTTGCTACATGGGTGCTGGGAATCACATTTAGTTCCCCGTTTGTCAGCAGGCCATTTACCCTCTGAGCTGTTGTTCCCATTTTTGTTTGTTTGTTTGGTTGGTTGGTTGGTTTGTCTTGTTTTTCAAGACAGGGTTTCTCTGTCCTGGCTGTCCTGGCTGTCCTGGCTGTCCTGGAACTCCCATAGACCTCATCACAGAGATCTGCCTGCTTCTGCCTTCTGAGAGCTGGAATTAAAGGCATGCACCACTAATGCCCAGCAGTGGTTCCGATTTTTTTAAAACTCCTCTCAATTCAGTAGTGAAACTTGTTTAACAAGATTTCATAATCAAGTCAGAATAAATAAATTAGCCTCATGGCTGGCAAGGTGGTTCAGTGGGTAAAGATGCCTGCCATCATGCCTGATGTCCTGAGTTCAGTCGCAGAATCCACATGATGGAAGGAGAAAACCAATTCCTAAAAAGCTACCCTCCAACTTCCACCATTATATTTACACAAATTTGCCAACACACACACACACACACACACACACACACACACACACACACACACCAAAAATGTAATAAAAACTAAATCTGAGAACTATGCAAAATCTAAAATGTTGACTTTTTTTTCATAGAGTAATTGAAAAGATTATAATTGTCTAATTTGCAGGTTTTAGGGTTGGAGTGCTGGCTCAGCAGTTAAAAGCTCACACTGCTCTTCAAAAGACTTGAGTTTGGGCCTCCAATCTCATGTCAGGCATCTCACAAGAGCCTGCATCTCTTAGTTTCAGAGGATCTCATGACTTGGGCCTCCAGGGGCACTGGTATTCACGTACATGTACACACACTCCTATCCACACATAAATACTCACAATCAAAAGTAAATCCTTCAAAAAAAAAATTTGTGTCTTTTAAGGTTAAAAGGGCCAAGGCTAGAAGACAAAAGCTGTATTATTGGGAAGTGGCAAATATTTGTTTTTGTTTTGTTGTTACATTTACTTTAGTTTTTCTTTCAGTATTTGTTTTATTTTTGTGAGTGGGGCATGTAAGTGTGCACCATGGGGCATTTTTGTGGAGGTTGAGGACAAGCTTGGGGAGGCAGTTTCTCCTCTCCCACCATGTAGGTCCTGGGGATTGAACCCAAGTAGTCAAGCTTTGAGACAAATGTCTTTAACCTTCTTTGCCTCCTCACTGATTTCTTATGTTTACTTTTTACTCCTAGTTTTAGTCCTTTCTGTTTAAGATCTCAATTCCAGCCTCCAGTTTCCTCATCTCATTAATCAGTGGCAACTTTTGGTTTGTATTTTTATTGCTGCATTTTGATAATCCTTGTTATGTTTTTAGTGACCTTGAGAAGTCCATATGCCAAAGCCAGTTGATAGCGTTTATCTGTTTGCTATTATAATCATTTGATAGATTTAAGATTTTGACTAAATGGCATTTGAATTCTTCCATCTTACTAGTTAGGTTTGCTTTCACTTTGATGAAAAGCTATTTGTTTTTTATATTGCTAGTTAAAGAAAAAGGACTAAGTGAAAACTTGTGCCTACACATGTATGTTTTCGCCTTAAAGAGTTATGAGAAACTTAATCCAGATAAAATCTATTTTGCTTTGAAGTTATTTGTATTTTTTACCTTATTTAAATCTATAAATAATATTTACTTTCACAAGTAGCCATTTACATCCTAAGATGCATGCAAAAGACTTATGACTGATTTTTTTTCTAGTTTAGCAGTATGCTATGTTCCACTGAATATACTAAGCACAAATAGAAACTAGGATTAATGTTCTTCTGTATTAAATAAGGTAAATTCCTTTCCTGTAAAAAAGTTTTTTGATATTTTTTTCACTAAGGATTTTTGGTTTTTTTCCCTATGCTAAGATTAACTTTTTCTTGTCTAGGAGAAAAACTGAGGCATCAGATAAGTAGCCTAGAAGATCATTAAAAAACAGTGACCTGAGCCTAGAAGTACTGTGTGATTCCAGCAGTAGTGTTTTTGTCTTTACATGGGCTGGCCCTGCCAGAATGTGTATTAAATTGTTGTTATATATAATGTAGTAGAGGTATTAAATACAGTTTTTATTCACTGGGACATTATTTTGCCTACATTCAAGAGAAAACTATAAACAGAAGGCAATACAATTAGATGTTCTTTGGATTGCCTGAGTCCAAGTTTCTTAAAGGCCTAGAAATGTATATTTAATTGTTATATACACAGATGATGTGCTCATATCAGCACGGTGTAGTACTGCTGAGTTAGTGGACATTTTACATTGGTCCATCAGTAAAGTTAATGCATGTTCATATTTCATTCCAAGCCATAGTATATTTTTTGAATCTTTATTTTTATTATGTTTAATCTTGTTTTTGTTTTTTGAGGCAATTTGCTGTTTATAAAGCTCAGATTGGCCTTGAGTGTGGGAGCCTCCTCCTTCAGCCCTCTGAGTTCCTGGATTACAGGCACTCAACACCACCATGCCTGGCTCAGTAAATCTCTTTGTAAATGAACTTTTGCGGGTTGGTAGCAGTTAAGAAAGCAGTGATTCATAAAAACATTTGTTCTTTGAAGTAGGAAACTAAGGATGGTCCTGAACTGGGGAAGCCCTCACTTGTAGACTACTAACACAGCATATGCAAGGCCCTGGGATCAACAACTGACACCACAGAACAACGGTTGGTTGGTTGGTTTGATTATGTAGTTAACAAGGACATCTTGTTTGGGATTGTTTTCATTGTTCCTTATGCACATTTTAAGACTATGTTTGTAGTTTTAACAATCTGTTGTTTAGTGTCACGTTTATGTTCTATAGACTTAATAATCAGTAGAAACACATTTTTAACCTACCATCTCTTTAATATTGGAAAAATGGAGTGCCACAGATGGGGGTACCAAATGTGCAGTGAGAAACTGAGTTTTCTGTGTTCTTGGCTGTCAGTGCTACCTCTTTGGTTGGTGATTCTTGGATTCACTTACACCGGGGTATAGGGGACAACAGCCCTGTACAGAAAGTTATAACAAGGATTAAAGAGACAACTTTAAGAATCAAGCACTTAGTTCCCGGAGCCATTTAGTAATATCTCATTTAATGTTTGGGCAGTGCTGCCAAAAATTAGCTAACCATCACATCTAGTGAACACTTGAAGCTTTGGGCTCCTGAAGAAGTAGCTGAGCAAAGTGATGGGGTGTTACGCTCTTAGAGCTGGATTCTTTCTGTCCCACCTATCAGTTCCCCAAGCTGCATATGAAACAACACTCTGAAGCTTAATGTTAAATATAATTGTTTGGTCAGTGGCTCAGACATATTACTGGCTAATTCTTTCTTATAAATTAACCCATTTCTATTTATGTTTTGCCATGAGGCTGTGGCTTACCGGTAATGCTCTGGCATGTTACTCCTTCGGCAGCTACATGGTGTCTCCCTCACCCGGCCTTCCGTCTCTCTGCATCTTTGGATTTCTTACCTAGCTATATTTTATCTGGCTATTGGTTGAAACAGCTTTATTCATCAACAAATAAAAGCAATACATATTCTCAGCATACAGAAGGGCAGCCCATATCACGCTCTCCTGGTTCTTTGTTTCCTTGTGTATTATACTAACAGTTATGTGGTTAATTAGCTAACAAGACTACAAGCTCCTGTGGGGCAGAGACGGTGTCTTGTACAGTTTTATCCCATTTCTGCTTTGTTGTGAGCATTCCAGTAATATAGAATAAATATATGATTCTTTGTCTGAGAGTCTTGAGACTTCAACCAGAGGACTCTTAGCCTTCTATTTTCTACAGTAGTATGAATCCACCAAAAAGGAATGTGTTTTATCTATTATCTTTCATACTTTCAATGCTAAAATACATTATATATTAACCACTACTAACATTTCACAAAAATCTGTTTTCATAGTTTTAAGTAGTCAGTCCTTGCCGTCCATGACACGTAGTCTTCACAAAAGTAATTAATTCACTTAACCTTTCTGTACATGTATGCTAAGTGAGATAAAACTTAGAATTTTTGATCATTTACACTAAAATTTTTTTAGATTTGTTTATTTAATTTTGTGTATGAGTGTTTTGCCTACATGTATGTGTGTGTGTACTGCATGTGTACCTGGAACCTTCAGAGGTCAGAGAGGGCAACGGATCCCCTGGGACTGAAGTCACATGGTTGTGAGCCACCATGTGGATGCTGGCATTGAATTGGATTCTTCTGCAAGACCAACTCTTGCAAAGTGCTCTTAACCACTGAGCCATCTTTTCAGCCCATCATTTTGATATTTTAAACTGTTGTTCAGTCTCTCAGTAGCAAATAGATGAAAGGGTTTGCTGAAAATGGTAAATAGGGAAAAGTGTAGATTCATCTTTTACTGGAGAATAAGAGTATACTTAACCGGCTCCAGCAATAGCACTAACTCTAAATTTAAGTAGTGAACTGCTCATTATCTTCTGTAAGATGTTTACAACATTTTGTAAAACAGCCATTCAGAGTAGAGTATGTAGACATTGCTGGGCCATGAGCTGTTTGTTGCCTGTTTGAGGAAGTAAGGTAAGAAATTGAAATTTTAGAGGCTTGCACAGTACCTTGATAGAGCAATCTTATGGCTGTTGAATTTCACGATTTAAAAACTTGGGAATTGTATTTGGTGTATCTTCATTTCATTTTTCCATTAATTCACTTTGTTATTTCTTCACAAAATAATTAGCTTGTGAAGAATTGGAAATGTAGCAAATTCTGCTTGGCATGGTGACACATTCCTGGGAAGGGTGGAGGCAGGAAGAGCAGGGCTTTAAGGCCGGTCTTCATCCACTACATAGTGAGCTTGAGGCCAGGCTGGGCTCTACGAGACCCTGTCTCATTGAATGGAAAAAAGATATCTTTCATCCGAAAGAATTTGCAAAACACTATTCTAAAACAGTGGTTAATCATCCTTCATATGTGTGCCTGACCCTCCATATGAAGCCACGCCAGGCCACACTAGCAAAATCTCTGTTCTAACATATGTAACAGTCTTTACTGTGAGGTAAGAAGTTAAAATTTGGGGGAAGTGTTCCACTTCTTTATAGATTCTTCAATTCTGGGGAGGCTGGAGAGATGGCTCAGAGACTAAAAGCACTGGCTGCTCTCCCAGAGGTCCTGAGTCCAGTTCCCAGCAACCACATAGTGGCTCACAACCATCTATAATGGGATCTGATGCCCTCTTCTGTCACACAAGCATACGTGTACATAGGGCACTCATATGCATTAAATACATAAAGAAATACTAAATAAATTGTGCTATTTTAAATAAACAATAGGAGGAGGTACTCATGAGTCCCCATGCCTAACTCGGGAGTTATTGGTAGCTAACAGCTGCTGGAGAAGCGGGTGAGGCATCACTTTTCTCCAGTGGTGTAGCCATTGGGAGAGTGCCTGTGCTCCTACTAAATGACCCACACCAGGCCCATGCAAACAACACTGATTAACCTCAGTGGGCCATTTTAAAAATACATGAAAGAGAAGGGGACCCACTGGAAAGAAAGAGTACACTGGGAACGAGAAGAGCAAAAAAGGGGGTAAGGAAGGGATGTCATCAAAATATGTTATATACATTTATGAAAGTGTCCAAATAAGTTTAAGAAAACAGTGTTTTCTATAAATGAAATATATTAGATATTTTCTCCTCACCTCATCTCCATAGGAGGATGAATATTGTATATTATCATTGTACAGATCATAAAATAGAGCACAGTTTACAACTAAGGCTAAACCAGTCAATTTATATTTGGGATGTTTAATAAGTTTAACGTAATCAGAAATGAAAATATTTTTTAATTTACTTGGTTGCTGACTAATGGTTGCAATGATTCAGTAAGAATCTCTACATTAAGACCAATGTGGTTGTGCAGGCCTTTAATTCCAGCATTAGGCAGGCAACAGCAGATGAATCTCTTTGAGTTCAGGCCAGCCTGATCTATTTAGTGAGTGTCAGACTACCTGGAACTACACAGTAAAACCTGTCTTAAAAAAACAAAAAATGAAAAGCCTACCATAAATATTTTCAAAACATATATTGGAACTGTTTTGTGAAGATGTTCTGCTCTCTTGGCCATTTCATTAAAATGCTCTTTGGAGTGAAGTAATACTGTAGGTGTGCAGCCATCAGTTGGGTATAATTTAAAGGTCCCACTTCAGGTATTTAGCCTTAATAGTAGGGAAAGTATTTGGAATGGTGTCTTAGAACTGCAGGATTTTAGGAGAGGTTAGATGGTTTGATCTGGTTCAAGGCCAGAATTCACTGTTCTTAGCAATTCCCAGTGAGCACAGTACTCATAAATCCTTGTCCTGTGTAGTGTGTGATTGTATGTGTATGAGTGAGTGAGAGAATCCCGTGAACAAATGTATACAGATGAAGACTTCCCAATGTGGGCTCGTGAAATCTAGTCTATTCTGTCTTACCTGTTTTCAGTTGTTAAAAAGTTTCTATTATTTTTATTTTATATGTATTTATTTTATTTTATATGTCTTGCTTGTATGTGTTTCTGTGTACCATGTGTGTGCCTGATGCCCATGGAAGTCAGAAGAGTGCAATGGATTCCCTTGGACTTGAATTAAAAATGGTAGTGAGCTTCCATGTGGGCACCAGGTGTCAAACCTGGGCTCTGGGAGAGCAGCCAGTGCTCTTAGCAGCTGAGCCATCTCTCCAGCTGCTTTGTCCAGTTTTTGAAGATAGTACACCTGAATGTTTAACCAAATTTAATTTCATGTTTCATTTTAAAAGTGAGTGCTGTTTAAATTTAAATATATTACAAAATGCTCAACATATCTGCAGGATGTTCTCAAGAGTGCACAGAATGGCAAGTGTTCATATTTTAACATACAAAGGCAGGGCTGTTAAACCCAGAGATTTTGTTTGCTGCTCACGACTAGTTTCTTTCATCATGGACCCAGATTTTACATGAGTGCTTACTAGAAAAAACTTCAAACTATTTCAACATGGGCATGATGGCTCTTATTTTTTGTACCCAGGAGGCCAAGGCAGGAGGATCACACAACACATTCCAGGCCAGTTTGGACTACATATTAAGACCCTGTCTCAAAACAAGGATTCCCTCCCCTCTCCCCCACCAAAAAAACTGTTTCAGCAGTAAGATCATATGACTCTAGGCCTGGCATGGCGGTCCATGCCTTTAATTCCAGCACTTGAGAGGCAGAGGTAGAAGAATCTCCTCGAATTTCAGGTCAGCCTGGTCTACATACTTAAGCCAGAGCTACATAGTGAGACCCTGTTTCAAAGAAACAAAAACAAATAAATAAAATTAAAGATAAAAACCACGTGGCTCTAGGTTATTAATATATAGTGTAACTGTCAGTTTCAAAGAACCAAGATAAAAATACATATGAGTTGCCCAAAATTTTACTATTTTTGCCATTGAATAGAATGTGTTACAACTTGATAATCCTTGTGAAAGTAATTTTCTACTGACTACCCCTTGTTCCAGTCTTTTCACTGTCTAACTTGTCTTTATTTTTTTAATAAATGCTTGAATCAGACAAAACACTGGTTATGATGAATTGCGAGTTCACTTTAAAAATACATAATTGGATGGGTGGCATGGTAAGTTATAATTTCAAAGTAATTACCCCAAATAGTCTTGTTCTTCTGGAGAATGACTATTTTGACAATTTAGAGATATAGTTAGAAAGAAAACATTTCCCTATAACTAATTAGTAAAGAGAATGTGTACACTTGGGTCTGATATAGAAAACACTGGGAGTGATGCCTTATAGATGCTGCTTTTGCATACAGACTCCTGGCCTGGCCTCGGTGTCTTACTATTTTAAAATGCCACACATTTTTAAAATGTGACAATGTAAATATTCCAAACCTTCACAACAACCTTCTTAAGGTTCTAAAACCAAAGCGCAAACAAAGCGTTTATGCAACTCTCCAGTCTGTGTGTGAAATGGAACTTGACCACGCAGTAACTAAAGCTGAAGTTCATCTCCCATTGTGTTTCCTAACATTTCATTATGAAAATTGTCAAACTATGAAAACTTGAAGGACTTGTGCACACTCATAATTTTCATTCTGTGTGTTACCACACCTTTCCCCTTCATTAATCTATTTTTTAAGCATTTTAAAGTCGAAGGAATCAAAATGTTTCACTTCTCACCACATCAATATGTGTATCATTTGTGTTATCTATAATGCATAACACCTAATGCTGTGGTGTTGAAAGTGTCTGTTTATTCCTGTTCATTGTTGAGTGGCAGTCCACTGTCTGAATCAAATAACGTGCTTGTCATATTGACTGATAGATATCTGGGCTGTTTCCTATTTGGGCTATTGTGAATAAAGCTGCTATGGACATGCTTGTTTTTTTTTAAATGTATCTTTTAGTACTCCTGATTAAAAATTCCAAGAGGATTTGTTAGATTATATTTATAAAAAGCTTCCAGAACTTTCCCCTAGGTATTTCTGTCTGCTCTCTACTTTTTCCAACAGTCTTTCTCATTTTCACATCTCTCCAAAGATCCCTCACACCAAGCACTTTTTCAAATGTTTCTTAGCCATTTGTTTATTTTTCTTTTTTTTCCAAGATTGGGTTTCTTTGTGTGACCTTGGCTGCCCTAGAACTCACTCTGTTGATTAGGCTGGCCTCAAACTCACAGGGATTTGCCTGCCTCTGTCTCCTGAGAGCAGGGAGTAAAGTCATGAACTGCCACAACCCATCCATCCATTAATTGTTTTGTTTTAATCATACATCTTTTGTTTTTATTACTGAGTTTAAGAAATCTCTGTGTGCTTTACATCCAAGGTCTTGCATGTCAAGGTAAATTAAGGTATCAGTTCACTTCCCCCAAAACTTGAGAAATGCCTATTATTAATTAGAGCTTAGAATTTGCTCAAGGCCCTTTTTTCTTTTGAAGTAAACTTATACAGTGAAATACAAACTGACATTCCAAGTAAAATGGCTAAATTTGACAAATGCACATACCTAAGTCCTCACAAGATCACTATTATCATCATTCCGCAAAGTTTTGCCATATGGACGCCCAGGTGATCTCCACTCCACCCTTACAGAGGCAACCATTGTACTAACTAGAAAAGCAATAGCATGAATTCATCATACACAACAATAGTTTGTATTCTTACATTTTCATTCCCATATGTTATGTATCCTATTCTCTCCTCATTGCCCCTCTTTCTTCTCCCCCCCCCACTGGTACCCTGCCTCTTCTCTTTAAGTCTAGATCCCATATACAAGCTAAAGTGTAATGTTTGTCATTCCATGCAGTTTATTTTGCTTAATGTGATGATTTCTGGCTGCACCCATTTTCCTGAAACCCATATTTTCTTTATCCACCCATCTATTGTTGAAACACTTAGGCTGGTTTCATCTGATTTTTTTTTTTGTACCATATACTAGTTTGTCTGTTTTAAAATCTTATAATCCTGCATGTTTGTTTGAGTTAAAGCATTTTAGCCTGGTTTTTTGACATTCATTAATGTTGTGTTATCAGTTGTTCATTTTTTAACTCTTGAACAGTAAGTATACTTTGACTATGCCTTTCTCTTGTGAATGTATGTCTGAGGTACTGTCACTTTGGGGATGTTAGGAATATGAGCATTTTGTGGGAGCACACTTTGGCTATTAGGACTAAATGCTTGGGAGCAGAGTGCCTGAGGGATGGGTCGAGTGCCAGGCTCTTTTCCATAGCTATCCTATGATCAGCCTCAGCAACAGTGTATGAAAGTTCTTTCATTCCACATTCTTACCACATTTGGCCTTACTAATTTTTAGTAGTCGCAGTGGGACTTGAATAGTATTTTGTGTGGCAGTCTATTGCACTATAGGTATCTGTGACACCTGCCTTCTTTATGTAATTACTCTCTGTTCACATCACTCATGTAGCAAGCACTACTTTGCCTTCAGTTTTCCATGGCCTGCAATTTTTCTGCAGTTCATCCTAGAAGAGAACTGTAAAATTGCTTACTGCTGTGGCACAAAGTTGGTAAATAAATTACTCCTATCATAGATTAACAGGAATTTGTCACATTTCAGCTTGTTTAGTTTGGTGGGGTTTTTTGTTTTGTTTAGAGGAGGAGAATGAGAGGATAACATTTAGATCTAGTCTTTTTTTCTTAAGATCTATTTTTGAGAGAGAGAGTGTGTGTATGTGTATATGTGTCCCCTGTTTGCATATGTGTGCATGCAGATATGTATGTATGTATGTGTGTATGTACGTATGTATGTATGTGAGATCAGAGGCATCAGATTTTCTAGAACTGGAGTTACAGGCAGTTGTGACCTGCTTTATATAGATGCTAGGGTTCAAAGGAGTCCTCTACAACCTTAACTGCTAAGTCGTCTCTCCAGCCCTAGGACCTAGTCTTACACACAGAAGCTGTACAAGTAAACATTGTTTCTGTTCATCAACTATAAAAAACTAGCCACAGTCAGCTTTTCATAAGATGAATTTAAAAGATAAGGTCCAACTAGAAAATGTGCTGGTACTAATAGTATTAGGGAATGCTGAACTCAAAATGTAATAATGAAATCTTTGACAGTTTGATGGTGCTTTCAAGCTCCTATAAATAAATCAGTGGAGTAGCTGTGTTATAAGCATAGACAAACAGCTAACAAACATTTTAAAGATAGAAATAGATATATAGCCAGGTGAAGCGGTGAAACCTTGATTCCCAGCATTGGAGAAACAGGCTGGGATCTCTGAGTTCATAGGTAGTCAGGGATACATAGTGAGGCTCTGTCTCAAAAGTTACATACACATATTGGGGGGGGATTATTAAAAAGAGTCATACATAGACTTCACAGGTTATAAACTTAACTTCTCTAGCAATCTTCTATTTAAACCTCATTTGCACGTTAGAACAGTGTGAAGGGACTTTTAAATGTCCAGGCTCTATTCCAAACAGTTAATATCTGAGATGGAACCCAAGCATTAGTATTTTAAATTACAATGTGCAGCCAAGCATGCAAACCAAAACTATTAGGAACACATGAAGTAAAACTTGGCTAAGTATGTGTGAACTTCCTCTTAAGTATGTTGCCTACTCCAGGGCTTTGGGCATTTTCAAGTTTGTCTTCACCTTTTACAAGCACCATGACTTTAGGCACCTTTTGTATCTGACTTTTTCTGCAGAGAATTAATGAGACTGATGTAGAGTTTCCAGGACAATGCAGAGTAGGTCTGACTACCGGGTTGGTCCTCTTTAGAGATGGTGTGAATGAAACACATTTGTGCCTTTAACAAAATTAGTTTTTTCTTCTTGGATGTCACTGCATGCACCTGGGCATCTAAAATGGCGTTGTTTATAAGTTATGTCATTAAATATTGGCTAAAGAGATGTCTTTTCACCTGAAGGAGGAGAAAAGCCTTTCATTGACTCCTCGGAATTTTTTTTCCATATGCTTTGAACTTAAGCAACAATGGAAATCCAACAGCCTACCTTTTGTTTTCTGAGTTGACATAGTGCCAGTCTTCGTTAACGAAGGTAGTTTGTAAAGAAACTATTCCCTAACCATTCTCATGTGGAATAAGAGGGCAGAGGTTGAGATGATGAAGTCCAGAGAGGTGGTTATAAATTAAGTAAAAGAAGTAAATGGGAGACACTGGGTGGACAGCACTTGATGAACTGCGCCCGGGCTTCAGCTTTCTGCCTCCTGGAGAAACAGACCAGACAGTTGAGGTTCTACAGGTTATTAACAATAAGCAAGGGTGGAGTGCCTAAGCCTTTTAAGAGAATGATAAACACGGCGGAAGGCGTGTCTTTTAGCGCCCCACTCCCTTGGGGCTGTGATCACGTGGGCTTAGTACTTCCCGATTCCCAGCCACTGTCTCCCTAGGCTGTGATCTGAGTGTGGAGGGAGGCAGGGAAGACACAGGGAGGAAATTTAAACGCTGCAAGAGCAGAAACTGCAAGGGTTGGTTAGAACAATGCCGCACTTCACCGTGACCAAGGTGGAGGACCCAGAGGAGGGGACAGCAGGCCCTGTCTTCCCCGAGCCCAGCCCAGCAGAAGTAAAAGCCCGGATTCAGGATTCCCAAGAGCCAGGTAAATCCTGCACTTGTAGCTTTGGGGACCCACAGGCTGGTTTTTGTGAAGAAAGTAGTAACTTGGCTATTAGTCTTCCAACTGTTGCTTGTGGTTGTGGATGGAGGGAAAGCGTGTTTTTCAGTTGCTTTGCTCCCCGTATAGCTGATAACTTGTCTTTCCCCCCCCCACGAAGTGGTTTGTGTTTCCCCCCCACAAAGAGTTTTCTGTGTCCATTACCAACAGGTGAAATTGAATCGGTGGCAGTGTATGAAAAGAGTTTTCAAGCAAAAAGAAAGACACAGTAAAAGTCATTTATGCGGAATTTAGAATTCAGTTTCGTTCAGACGGCTTAGATTCTATCTAGAGAAGACTTTCGAACCAGACGGATAAGAGGCCTTTTAATCTTAGCAGTTTATATAATATATGCAAAGGGAGCAATGGTTCAGTAGTTTTGTTCTGTGGACTTTTTCCTTGCGAACTTGCGGTTATTCAGAATTTTGCCTCTATTTACCGGATACACAGTAAATCAGTAATGAATGTTCTAATAACTCTTTAATGAAAGAAAAAGTACAATAGATGTTCATTGTGATAATCAGCACAGCATCGGGTTTAATAAAGTTATTTGATGAATGTGCTTATCTCTGCTGTGGCCTCTCAATGGTGACAGTTATATTTTCCTGGGGAATTGTGGTTTGGGATTTTTAAACATGCAATTAAAGTCTTAGTTAATACTGTGGTATTAAACATAGTTACACTTTTAATCTTTTTTTTTTTTAACTTGTATATAGTCAGCAGCATCTCTGTGTGTGAGCAAAATTTAATGAAACTCACAACCCCTCTAGTTCTTCCTTGTAACAAGCAGCTGTGGATGGATGGTATCTCGGGTGTTAGGGAACTTTAACTTGAGACGGAGAAAAGTGACCCATTTATTTATTTTTATCATTCTAGTGAGGGAATTTATCTTAAGGCAGTCAGGGAGATGTTTTATGTAAATTCTTTGCCCAGTAGGTTATTTTCGTTTGCTATATATCACAGAGCTGTGAGAGCAAGTTTAAATTACATTGAACTTGCACCTAGTTCTCTATGGCTTCAGCTCTGAAGAACTAACATCTCTCAGGCTTGGGTGTATTTGAAGTTGCCCTTTCTCGATGGCTGGTATTTTCAGGTCCTTTGGTGTGTTGTCTGCTGTCTTTAGTAGTGCCACAAAATGCAAGTGAACTATCTCCTTTCTCACTTCTCTGTCCTAAATTTCTTTTCTCTACCTTTATTGGATTAGTCTTATTATTTGGAGAAATTTGCTTTTTGAGAGGGGAATTTAGAACAAAATAATAAAAGTCATTCAGTATTCATGGCCTAGAAAGCCATAAAAATTTTGATAGACCTCAGCTTTATTTAAAAAGGAACATTATTAGCTTAATATATTTTACTCCATAAAATTGCTTTGAAAAAAGAAGCAGCAGGAACAAGCTAACTCAAATTTAGTAAGGCTCTTTAATTTGATGTTTTCTATAACATCTCAAAAAGTATCCACTTGAATAAACTAATATTTGATAAGTAAACAACTACTGGGAATATATTACCTAAATTGTCTTTACTATAGGGTTAAGTTAGAAGAGAAGAAGGGAAACTTTTTTCTTTACTTGTTATTGAAAGTTGATTTCTCTCCCAACCTGGCACATTTGCTTGAAATTTACCTCTTGCTTTCCCAGGTTAAAAAAAAAAAAAAAGAAGAAGAAACTCAGTGAAACTTACTATTTTGCACAATGAATGTGTACTAATAAAGATACTAGTTGGTTTGTTGTTTTGTTTAGGACTTCAAACCCTGGCCACTTATGTAAGTCCTCCTCCCCCCCCCCCTTCTTTTTCCCCTCTGTAGCAAGAAAAGTATGTACATCATATAAACCAAACAAACTTAGATCATTTAAAAAAATATTTAACTAGTATATTTATTTGAACTATAAAAATAATCTGAGATAAAATAGAAATATGAAAATAGAGCTATTCCAAACTAATTTTTAAGTAAAGTAATTTTAAATACGTTTTATTATCTTTAGTATGAATATATTGTACATGTTGATGGGTTACAAAAGGACATTTTCATAAAACTATTAATAACTAAAGTAAGTGTAGTATTTCTTGCTGCACAGGATACTAGAGGTCAGTGTAGTAGATAGACCCTGCTTGAGTTTCAGAAGGAACTCAAACTGATCTCTGCAACTAACCTAACCTCTTCCTTTCTTCTTCCCCTGAACTGTTTTCTCGGCAGCATGCCTGTGGAAATAGCATTGCCACAACTGTGCCGCTCTCTGTCCCCCAGCAGACGGAAGATAAGCACAGAGACTCAGTCCATCATGTATATCTCAGGGTCCTAAGCAGCTTAGCTAGTAGTTCAGTCACTAGGCATGCTCTGCCTTTTCAGGTCACCAAACTTCAGGCCCAGTATTGCACTTTCAAAGTTCCAAAGATGTAAAATTCTAAGTTCCCCACCAAAGGCAGTAAAACAGCTTTAGAGTCAGGGACCTGGCCATGAATCCCAGACCTACTAATTAGTACTAATTAGTAATGGTGACAATTTGTAATAATTAGTACCTGAGTGGCTTTCGTCAGTTGTTTAGCTTCTCTCCTCATTGGTAAAACCAAAGGAGTAACAATACCTATTTTACAGGATGGCAGGGAGTACTGATTGCCTGGGATAGATTGTTTCTAGATACAAGTGTGACATCAAACTACAAAAAAGAATACCTGTTTCTTACATTGTGATTAGTGGGTCACTGAGAAAAAGAAACAGGTTTGAATAACTGATGTTAGAAGAATAAGTTGCCTGGAGGGCATCCTAGATGGGGATCTGAGAAGGGAATCAAACAAATTCTTAAGGGAAGGTCTAGAGAAGATCACAAATAATAGGAACAATTTGAAGGTATGAAGGGAGAGTTAAGCACTTATGGGAAACGAACTTTGAGGGCAGTTACAAGGCATTCGGTAAAGAGGTGATGGAGGCTGCTTATCAAAGTGCTATCAATTCGTCTCCTTCCTTAGTGGGGTCCCCCTCCAGGCCAGTGACAGTACTTGCCATAGCATGTGATCTGCACTGGAGGTGGTGTCCAGTTACCTGTGCTCCCCATTGCATCATTTTACTAAGCCATAATGTCCATGGTCCACAGATTGATTGGATTATTAAATATGTATTTTTTTTCTGTAGGTATATTGACACAAACCTGTAATCCCAGGCTCAGGCAGAAGTTTGAGACCAGACTAGGCTATACAGTTAGGCTCTGTCTCAAACAAATAAAAAAGTTATTTTATAGGACTGTCATAGACATAAATTCTTTATTGCACTTTCTTAATCAGAAATCAAATCTTGATTTAAATATTATGTTTACATAAATATTTTCATTAAATAATTGATCTAAATCTCCTTGCTCCTCAAATCAGATTATGACAGCTCTGGATTAGGCAAATGTGGACTGTCAGGTGTACCTCACTAGGCACAGATGGCAGATGGGAAAGTGTCAGAAATGAACCTATCACAGTAGAGAAAACAGCCTCTATTGTTACCAAAAAGCAGCCCAAATGTGGACCCCCAGTAGGGACACACATAGTATAAGAGCATGTACTGAGAGTTCTGTGAAGTGAAGATTAACTCAGGGACTCAGGAGATGTAACTATTAGCTAACTATTAGCTGTATTTGTTGCCCATGAAATATCCTTTTAAATGTGACTTTTGACTACTACTTCTTAGTGACAAAAAATTAAAATAGGCTGAACTAGACAACTACAGATTCTTCTCTATGTAGATAATTTTTCTGGTTTAAAGATTTACAGGGAGGTATGCTGCCATACCTTGTACCTATCTCACCACGTCTTTGATCCACCACTCAGGAGGCAGAGGCAGAAGCAGAGGGATCTCTGTGAGTTCAAGGCCAGCTTGGTCTAATAGCAAGTTCCAGACTACCCTGAGCTACATAAGACACCATCTCAAAGAAATTTTTTAAAAACTTTTATTTTCCTTCCTCCTTTGAACTATTTACATGGGATTTTTACCAACCCCAAGAACAGAAACGTGGATCTTCGCTTTTAAAATCTGAGTTAAAAGTTATCTTTGGAGCTGACTCGGCAGGATATGTTTTTCTGCTTTCTATACTACACTCCAGTATTCCAGAATTGTAAGGACTTTACTCACATCTCTCAAATATCTCCTTAGTTATTTATCATGACTTCTACTGCACCTAAGAACGAGAATCCAGATTCTGGAGTTAGGGATTTTGGAGTGGCTCAGTGGTTGAAGTACTTGCTCTGCGATTTCTCAGAACTAGAGTTATCATGCCTGCTGGGCATGGTGACCTGCCTGCCTGCCTGCCGTTCCAGCCTCAGAAAGTAGAAATGGGATCTCCAGAGCATGCTGGCTAGCAAAACTAGCTGCTTCAGTGAGGCCTGGCTTTGGCTCAGCAACCTTGTAGTCTTAGGCTTCTATATGCATGTCCACACATATGCACAGACCACACATACACATAACACGGGAAAAGGAGGACTACAGATGTGAGTGTGTTTCCTACAGCTCTCTACATCTTGAAACACTGTGTGGGTTTGGCATGTTGCATTCTCAGGTTTGAACATTTCCCTTCTCTACGCCTATACAACTTAACCCCTGGCTTGTTAGCATTTCTCACTCCCACATTTTCTTGCTTAGTATCCCAACCCTTATGTACTGTTTGCTACTTTGGCCCCACAAGAGACATACCAGATTGAAACAGATTGAACTCCATAAAGATAAAACCTCTATAAAAATACACATACAAGTGGGTGTGGTGGTGCATGCCTGTAATCACAGTACTTGGGAGGCTGAAGTAAGAACCTACATAGTGAGACACTGTCTCAAGAATTAAAACTGCCCAAATATACTCATTTGATTTTAAATAATGCTTGTTGCTTTTCTGTTTTATACTCAATATTTAATTTGGAATAAAGAATATATATAATTTTAGCACATTGTACCACTTTTTTAAAACTTTTGACATGTGTCCAAATTCCATGAAATTTCACATTTGAAAGATTTTCAAATTTCAGTCCAAATTTGGACAGAGAAAGATTATCAGCTGGTAAACTCTAAAGAAACTAGTATTTCTTGTTTTTGACAGGTTGAAAGAGGGAGAAATTTTACATATAAAATTATATATAAAATTAGGGTAATAATAGCAGCTGCTATTGCTAAGCCAGGTGGGTAGCTGAACCAGTGTTAAACCAGGCACTTAACAATACTGAGTTACTTAATTTTCAACAATAACCAGTGCAAGCAACCATCACTCCACATCTGAGTAGGAAAGTGAGGTGCCAAGAAATCAGGGCTACATAAATGGCAGATGCAGAACTCAGACTTGGCATCTGTACAGCTGCAAAACCTTCCTTTCTCCCCTACATCACACTGTCTGCTACTCCCCAGCTCAACATACATTGTAAATCTTTAATTTAATATATATTAACTAAAATGCAGTTAGATCATTTCCCATTTCCTCTCTCCAAACCTTCCCAGGCCCCCCTCTCCATTTCCACATGTTTGTGGGTGTGCATATGTTTGTATATGTATATATATGCATATATGTAATAGTAATCAAACACTATTTAAATTCTTTTCTATTACTAGGCTGCTGTATTCTCTTAGTTACTAATCCTTTTTCTGTTTGTTTTTTTTGGGGGGTTGTTTTTTGTTTTTCAAGACAGGGTTTTTGTTTTTTGTTTTTTTGTTTGTTTGTTTGTTTGTTTGTTTGTTTTTGTGGTTTTGGAAGCTGTCCTGGAACTAGCTCTTGTAGACCAGGCTGGCCTCGAACTCACAGGGATCCACCTGCCTCTGCCTCCTGAGTGCTGGAATTAAAGGCATGTGCCACCACTGCCCAGCTTAGTTACTAATTCTAAGGCTCTATTATTATTGTTGTTGTTGTTATTATTATTATTATACCATTTTTAAAATTTAAATTAGAAACAATCTTGCTTTACATGTCAATTCCAGTTCTTTCTCCCTCCTCTCTTCCCCTGCCCACCTCTAATCCCCTATTTCATCCCCCTTTCTCCTTTCCAGGGCGGGTTAGGCCTTCCATAGGGAATCTTCAAAGTCTGTCACATCATTTGGAGCAGAGCCTAGGCCCTCCCCCTTGTGTCTAGGCTGAGAGAATATCCTTTTATGTGGGATGGGCTCCAAAAGTCCCATTCGTATACTAGGGATACTGATCCATTACCAGAGGCCCCAAAGACTGCCCAGTCCTCCTAACTTGACACCCTATGCTGGTTTCCCAGTATTTATTAGTCTGGGGTCCATGAACTCTCCATTGTTCAGGTCAGCTGTTTCTGTGGGTTTCTCCAGCCTGGTCTTGACCCCTTTGCTCATCACTCCTCCCTCTCAGCAGCTGGATTTCAGGAGTTCAGATCAGTGTTTAGCTGCGGGTGTCTGCTTCTGCTTCCATTAGCTACTAGATGAAGGCTCTAGGATGGCATGTCAGGGAAGGGCATTTAAGGTAGTCTCTCCAGGATTGCTTATATTGTTAGTTGGGGTCATCCTTGTAGGTCTCTGAATATTTCCCTACTGCCAAATTTCTCTTTAAACCTATAATGGCTACTTCTATTATGGTATCTCTTTTTTTGCTCTCCTCTATTCTTTTTCCTGACTCAATCTTCCTGCTCCTTCATGTCCTCCTCTCTCCTTGTCTTCTCCCCTTCTCTTTCTCCTAACTCCCTCTTCCCCTCCATGCTTCCAATTTGCTCAAGAGAGCTTGTCCCTTTCCCTTTCTCTGGGGGGGGGGCATGTATGTCTCTCTTAGGGTCCTCCTTGTTTTCTAGCTTTTCTGGTGGTGTGGATTGTAGGCTGGTAATCCTTTGCTCTATGTCTAATATTCATAAATGAGTGAGGACATACCATGTTTGTCCTTTTGTGATTAGGTTACCTCACTCAAGATGGTTTCTTCTAGTTCCATCCATTTGCCTTAGAATTTCAAAATTCCATTTTTTTCCTTGCTGAGTAATATCCATTGTGTAAATATATTGCATTTTCTTTATCCATTCTTCAGTTGAGGGGCATCTAGGTTGCTTTCAGGTTCTGGCTATTTAAAATAATGCTGCTATGAACATAGTTGAGCAGATGTCCTTGTTGTATGAGTATGCATCCTTTGGGTATATGCTTAAGAGTAGAATTGCTGGGTCTTGAGCTAGACTGATTCCCATTTTCCTGAGGAACCGCCATACTGATTTCCAAAGTGACTGTACAAGTTGGCACTCCCACCAGCAGTGGAGGAGTGTTCCCCTTTCCCCACATCCTCTTCAGCATAAACTGTCTTTGGTGTTTTTTATTTTAGCCATTTGACAGGAACAAGATGTTATCTTAGAGTTGTTTTGATTTGCATTTGCCTGATGGCTAAGAATGTTGAATACTTTCTTAAGTGTCTTTCAGCCATTTTAGATTCCTCTATTGAGAATTCTCTATTTAGTTCTGTACCCCACTTTTTAATTGGATTATTCAGTGTTTTTGATAACTAGCTTCTTGAATTCTTTGTATATTTTGGAAATCAGCCCTCTGTCAGATTTGGGATTGGTGAATATCTTTTCCTATTCTGTGGGCTGCTGTTTTGTATAGTTGACTGTGTCCTTTGCCTTACAGAAGCTTTTCAGTTTCAGGAGGTCACATTTATTAATTATGGATCTTAGTGTCTGTGCTACTGGTGTTATGTTCAGAAAGTGGTCTCCTGTATCAATTCATTCCAAGGGTACCTCCCACTTTCTCTTCTGAGAGTTTCAGTGTGGCTGGATTTTTGTTGAGGTCTTTGATCCATTTGGACTTGAGTTTTGTGCATGGCGATAGACATGGGTCTATCTACAATCTTCTTCAAGACAGCATCCAGTTATGCCAGCATGATTTGTTGAAGATTCTTTCTTTTATCCATTGTATGCTTTTAGCTGCTTTGTCAAAACTGAGGTTTTCATAGGTGTGTGGGTTAATAGCAGGGTTTTCAATTCAATTCCATTGGTCTGCATGTCTATTTTTGTACCAATACCAAGCTGTTTTCAGGACTGTACCTCTATAATAGAGCTTGAAGTCAGGAATGGTGATACCTCCAGAAGTTCCTTTATTGTACAGGTTGTTTGGGCTAGCCTGGGTTTTTTGTTTTTCGATATAAAGTTGAGTATTATTCTTTCAAGATGTGTGAAGAATTGTGCTGGGATTTTGATGGGGATTGCTTTGAATCTGTAGATTGTTTTTGCCAAGATTGCTGTTTTTACTTTGTTGATCCTACCTATCCAAGAGCATGGGAGATCTTTCCATTTTCTCATATCTTCTTTAGTTTCTTTCTTTAAAGACTCAAAGTTCTTGCCATACAGGTCTTTCACTTGTTTGGTTAGTGTTACCCCAAGATATTTTATGTTGGTTGTAGCTATTGTAAAGGGTGATGTTTTGTTAAATGAAAGTTTATTTCTTCTTCAACATTTGCATAGGTTGTATTGCCCTCTTATTTGGTATGTACTATTTCCAAATATACTGTATTCTTCTAAATGATGCTAAAAATGGAGAAAGCTGAGCAAGCAGAAAATTTATCTTAACCTGAGTGTCCCAGATTATCTCTCTATCCCTCACATTTGTAGGAAGACACACAGTAAGATGGAGACTTAAAGACTAAGGGTTAGTAGTAGAATAGGACAATGTAAAATAACTGACTTGTAATATAACTTTAAAATGATGGAAGCTGGTTGTGATTTGCTGGTTCTACAGTATCATTACAAGTTCAAGGCCAGCCTGAGCTACAGAGACCTGTTTAAAAAAAAAAAAAAAAGCAAGAAGCACCTACATTACACTAAAATTATACTAGGTGTTTTTATTTCAATAAAACAATAGAAACATAATCCTCATATAGGCATAACGGAATGGAGAAAATTGAATGTGGCACATAAATACATAAAAACATGAATGATTTTAGTCCAGTAAGCCCCGTGTAATAAGGTAGGGCAGGACCTTCATTTCCTTTCTTGTGCTCTTCCCATTGCAACAGAACCTTTTGTAGAAGAAGATTGTAATGTTAGTGTTAGAAATGTCAGCTCTAGAGCAAGAGTCTAAACAGCCGTCACCATCGTTCTCAAGCCTCCTTGCTTTTTACTCTGGTTTGCTTTTGTGGGGGGTTGTTCCCCCCAACCTTCCCCACCCCTGAGACAGGGTTTCTCTGTGTAACTGCCCTGGCTGTCCTGGAACTTGCTCTGTAGACCAGTCTGACCTCGAACTCATAGACATGGGCCTATCTCTGTCTCCTGAGTTCTGGGATTAAAGGCATGCTCCCATCCCCATCTAGTTTGCTTTTTATCTGAACTTCTGTTTTCATTTCTGCATACCATAAAAATTACACACAATCACATTGAACTCCATTACCTCTAGGCCTGATCTGTATCCATTTCCTCCAGATTCCATACCTTGTCTCCCTGGCTTTGATTATTCCATGTATCTGTTAGCAGTCAGACGTAACCAACAGTGTCTCAACTTGCAGTTACTTGTGATTAAATCTATATATTTTATTTGGTTGATTATTGTGCACATGGCTGGTTTGGAACTTATGATCCTCCTACTTCAGCCTCCCAGATGCTGAGGTGGTAGGAATGCACCACTGTATTTGATTTTGTAATTATGCTTTATTTTTTTCAGGCATATTTTGTAAGGATGAAGAATAGTCTCTTAATTAAAATTTTGAAAAACTATTTTTTATTGTAGAAAATTTCAAACTCTAAAAATTCCATTGAATTTCCTGTCTGTATCTTTTCCCTCTTGTTTTTCTTTTTCTTTTTAGATGTTCTTTGTATTTAGACATACCAACTCCTACCTTTAAAAATTTTTGAAACTATTTTCCCTAATCATTATTTCTTTTAATGTTTCTTTGTGATATAGTTGGCATAAAATTAAGTGCATGTGTGTATGGTATAATGAGTTTTTACACACACACATGTACTTGCAAAACAGTCACCATAATCAAGATAATGAACATTTCACCACTCACAAAAGTTTCCCTGTGCCCTTTACAAGTCAGTTGCCTGGTTCAAGAGCAACTGCTAGTTTTGTTTTGTTTTTTGTTTGTTTTGTTTTGTTTTGTTTTTTGTTTCTGTTTTCCTGTCACTATCCACTAGTTTACATATATGAGAATTTTATATGGATAGAATAATAGAGTATTATTGTGTTTTATATAGCATAATTATTCATTTTTGTCAATACCCTTTGATTCTAACTCGTCTTAATATATTCTTTATTTCTTGGGTTTTTTTTTTTTCCTAGACCTTAACATTCAAGGGAGTAGTTAAAAACAAGACAGTCTCTAACTGTGTAGGACTTCACAGAGAAGTGTTTGATTAGAAGGATATATTGATACCAGCCAGCAGTCCCAACAACTTAGAAGTCTGAGACAGGAGGACCATTTGAGCCTAGGAGTTAGAAGTCAACCTGGACAACATAGCCAGAACATACATGTATATAATGTATTGTGATTACTCTCGCTGCCCTCTGTTATCCCTCTCCCATCCCTGACGCCCTCTCATCTCTCCCAGTCTCTTTCCAAGATTCTTGACTTTTGACTTTTGGTTTGGTTTGATGTCCCACCAAAATTAACCAGAACAAGCTGTGTGAGCATTGTCTTGGAAACTGTTCCTTAGAACCTGGTGTGATCACCAGTGGACACACAACTGAAGATAATGACTGATTCTCTTTCTCTCTCTCTATCTCCCTCCCCTCTCTCCCTTTTACCCCTTGCCTCCCTGAACCTATCAGTAACAAATAGTTGTTCAGTGAGGGGTGTGGCCCTGAGCCCTTCCTCCATCCATATCTGACTGTTAACAGACCTGTTCTTTTGCAAACTCAGTGTTGGAATCCACAGCTGCTTTGAGTTTGAGATTGTGGTGATTGTGTCTTTCCCAAAAGTTGACATATTATAGCCCTTCTATCTTCCAGCTCTTTAGATTCTATCCATTTCCACAAGGTTCTTTGAGCTTTACAGAGAATGGTATAACAGTTTTGTTTGGAGCTGAATATTCATCTATTATTCTTTTATAATTTGTTGCTATGCCAGTTTAGCTACAGACAAATTTGCAGTTCCTCTCTAGGACTTATGATCTCCACTCTATTGGAGTTTTGACAGAGTTTACATTACCAGGCATCCATTCTCACTGGCCCAGCCATTAACTGGTGCAACTAAAGGCATGCACCACTATGTTCTCATTATTATTTTTAGGTTCAAGAGACTGCTGCAGCATCTTTATTTAGCTGGTCCAGTCAACTGTTAATTCTAAATACTTTTTCTGTTGCTGGCTGCCTGATTTCCCTAGATAGTTTGCTTTTTTCTTTGTCACTTCATAAGAACTTAAGTTCATTTGCTGAAGGATGATGAGTGCTGGCAGTCTCAAGAAAACAAAGGTGGGTGCAGGAATTTTTGTCTTAATTGTCTTTTTCCTGTGGCATGGAATCAGTGCTCTTAAAATGTCAAAAAAAAAAATGTTCACAGAATTGTCTTTAATGCCTGTAAGTCCTTTTAGAGTTTAAATGTGAAATGCCCCCGAAGAATCAGGTATTTGAACATGTGGTTCCTCATTGGAGGCATTATTTTAGGAGGTTATGGAACCTGTGGGGTGGGAAT
This sequence comes from Phodopus roborovskii, assembly GCF_943737965.1. Classification (NCBI taxonomy): domain Eukaryota; kingdom Metazoa; phylum Chordata; class Mammalia; order Rodentia; family Cricetidae; genus Phodopus; species Phodopus roborovskii. Next base: position 3,729,718 of record NW_026126417.1, on the reverse strand, counting down.
TATGGTTGATAGAGTTGAGTCACTGGGAATAAGCCTTTGAAGGTTGTAACCCAATCCTGCTTCTAGCCTGAGCTCCTGGTCCACCAGGATGTGAGGAGCCTCAGTTGCACACTGCCAACCCCATGAATTGACCATTCTTTCCCCATCATGATGAATTAAAACTGAAACTGTCAAAGTCCATCTTTGTGTTCAGCAATTGGTAGTAGGTTTCAATATGCCTCTTTTGAAAAGTCTGTGGTGTTATTTCTTATTCCCAGTTTCCTTCTATACCCTCCCCCAATTTACCTCTTTGTTCCATAATTCCCTTCTACCTGTATACCAATGCATTCCCTCTCCTCTCTCTATTGAAAGTCTCTCTGTGTTAGTAATTTCCTGACCTTTCTTGGTATTTCCAAATGAAACACACATAACTGAAGGTTCAAAATTAATATTCACAAATGAGAGAAAATATGTGACATTTGTCTTTCTGTGCCTGGGGGACTTCATTCAAAATTATTGCTTTCAGCTCTTTCTAATTACCTGTGAATTTTGTAATTTCATTTTTGTTAATAGCTGTAAGTATGCTACTGTATAAGTATTCCACATTTTCATTATCCATGAAAACCACTGTTTCCATTTCCTGATCATTGTGACTAGAGCAGTAATGAAAGTGAATGAGCAAGTCTCTGCTGTAGGACAGAGTCCTTTGGGTATATGTCCAAGAGGGGTGGGTATGCCTGGATCGTGTGGTCGATCAGTTTTCAGTTTTTTAAGGAACCGCCATACTGATTTTCACAATTCACATTAGTTTCACACTAATTTTCATTCCCCTCAGTAGTGAATAAATTCCCTTTCCCCCCATATCCATACCAGCCAGTATTTGTCATCATTTTTAAATTTAAAACTTTTTTAGCCACTTATATTTCATCTTTTGTGAACCTCTATTTAGTACCATGCCCCATTTTAACTGGTTTGTTTAATTTTTTGAGTTTTTGAAATACATTATAGATACTAACCCTCTGTTCTATGTATAGTTGTTAAAGACTATTTTCCCATCCTGTAGGCTTTCTATTCAGTCAAATGATGATGGTGTCCTTGGCTGTACAGAAACATTTTAGCTTCATGAAATCCCATTTATTAATTGTTGGTCTTAATGGCTGCCATATTGAGATCTTCTTCAGAAAGTCCTTTCCTGTGTCAATCAGTCCAAACATATTTCCTGCTTTTTTTGTCTATCAGATTCAGGATATTAGGTCTTCTGTTGGGGTCCTTGATCCATTTGGACTTGAGTTTTGTGCAGCGTGAGTGATAAGGAGTTTCATTCTACATGTAACTAACCAGTTTGGGCAACACCGTTTGTTGAAGATGCTTTTCTCTCTCCAGTGTTTACTGGTGACTTCTTTATTAAAAAAAAATATTAGGTAGCTGTAGGTGTGGGTTTATGTGTGGGTCCTCAATTCTATTCCATTGGTCAAAATGACTGTTACCATGCTGTTTTTCTATAACTCACTAATACATCTTGAAATCTGGGATGGTGATACCTCCAGCAATTTGTTGTTGTTTTGGCTATCCTAGATCTTTTTTATTTCAGTATGAAATTTAAGAATGCCTTTTCAATTTCTGTAAATAATTGTACTGGTATTTTTGATGCAGATTGTATTGAATCTGTAGATTGCTTTGGAAAGGATGGCCATTTTCACAATCTCAGTCCTGCCAGTCCACAAGTATAGTCTTTCTATCTTCTGGTATCTTCTTCAGTTCCTTTTTCAGCATCTTTACTGTTTTCATAATATAAATCTTTTACTTCCTTGGTTAATCCAAGATATGTTTAAAAGCTATTGTGAATAGTATTGTTTCTTTGGTTTCTTTCTTGTGTTTGTCATCAAGTTTTTGAAGCTTGTCATTCTGTATGTGTTAGGCAAACCATTGAACCCAACTTAGCTTTAGCTTCTTTATACATTTCCTACCGCTATGAGAGGATTATCATGAGAACCAAAGAAAATACATAAAAACATTTTTTCAAGTGTAGAGTACTTATAAAATATAAAAATACTACCACTATTTTCAGTTTCTTATGTTGAATTTGATTCAACTAGTGCCTTTTGTATGTGGTGTGTGTAAGAGGCAGAGTCTTAATATGTAGCCCTGGCTGGTCTAGAACTTTGTTATATAGACCAGGCTGGCCTCTAACTCCCTGAGATCTTTCTTCCTCTGCCTGCAAGTGTTGGGATTAAAAACACATGTCACTATGCTCAGCTCTTTTCTTCTCTATTCCTATTCATAAATATTCTCTCTATGTGTCTCTATTGCTCTCAAATCAGTGTCTTGAACGCTCAAGCAAACCTCTTATCCCATTCTGCCAGGTTGCTGAAATTGAAGCCATGTACCATGATGCTCAACACACTCAGTTCTCTTAATACTAATTGTTTAATGAGTATCTTCCATCTCTAACTAATCCTCGTAACTTTCTGATCATTCTATTATTGCATAAATAGAAGTTCTTAGTTTCATGACATACATAGAAATTTAAAGCTAAGAAATATTTAGTCATTTCTCCAGGTTACCTGAATTTTTACATCCAGTCCTGTGCTCTTGTTTCCATTCTGCCTTGTATGCCCCAACTGGGACAGAGGCTTTCCCTTCACTACCGTTCTGGGAATCCCTTTGTCTCTCCTACAAAATGAAATGATAGTAACAGCCACAGCATGGGATGAAAATACTGTAAATGGAGTAATGCATATAAGGAGTTTAGGTGTCTGTCACATACATATTCTAATAATTGCTATGGGTATTGTTGTTGGTTGTATTTGATTCCCAAACTGCCATGACAAATATATTTATATGCCAAACTGTATATAGGCTGATTATATTGCACAAATTGATACGGTACCTAAAAAGATAGTAGAGCATCTCTCTGAAAACTAACATGAATTACTTAGGCAAGTCAGCAAAGATTTATTTAAATTAACAGTAAAAGAAAGAGTGGGGTAATATTACAAAATTTTCAAAGGATACAAATATTGTTTCACTGATGCCATTAACGAAAATTGGAAATATGGCATGTGCCTGCCTAATAGTTATGATTAAGAGAAGAAAAAAATGATAATAAATTCAATCAGCAAAGTTGTATAGTTTCTATCAAATGATTGATCAATTAATATCTATAAGTTTGTACACTTAAACTGTTCATGTAGAAGTACATGCTATAATTGAGGAGGTCAGATGATAACCAGTTTTATGTGGATTCCAGGGATGGAACTTAGGTTTTCAAGGTTGGCAGCAAGTATCTTAACCCACTGAGTCATCTCACCAGCCCTGTAAATAATTTTCCACAGTCTCTGCTTTCACTAGATTTTAAATTTAAATAGCAGTTCTGATAGCAATGGATGAAATTCCTATATTATAAGTTTCTGTTTCACCTAATTGCTGTCCTTAAAACCATGTGTTCAAATTCTCCAAGTTAATCTAGGTCTTACATTGGGTAGTTTTCAAGTTGTTTCCAGAAATACTGGAATAGCGTTACTAATGTTTGTAGCTACATTAGGCAGCTTTATATTTAAGCCACATGATACATCATCTTCTCTGAAGCGTGTCATGAGCTCATAGTGTCTTGTGACTTGGGAGACAGGGCTGCTGAAAAACTAATGAACACCGAAAATATTGTCACAAAAACTGAGTCTTTGTTTTAGACTTGTAGATGCTGTAAATGAAAACCACAGTCTGTTTATCAAAACTATAAGGTGATCCCACCACTTAGAAGGTTGATGCAGGAGATTGTGAGGCAAGCCTGGGTTTGTTAGGGAGTGTATGTCTCAGTCCTGCTCCATCCCCACTATCACCAAAAACACCCCCAAGCAAAAATCATCATCATTATTTTTTGAATTGTGACAAAGTGTAACATAAGTCTCACTCTATTTTTACATTTCTTTATTTTTGTCTTTTAGATACAGACTCATGTGCAGCCCAAGCTTCCTCAGTCTTGAGATTTTCCTTCCTCAGGTTCTAGGATTATAGGCATATAGTCCACTATGCCCAACTCAGCTTTTAAATGTAAAGTCCAACTGAATTAGGTGTATTTGCATTGTTCTACAAAAGAGCTTCAGAATGGTTGCATTGTGTGAGTCATTGTACACTCCCTACTTTCTTTCCCCGAGCCCTGAGTAACAATCATTCCTGTTTCTGCAGGGCTGCTTAAAATCTTCAGACAAGTCCATGTGACTGAGCTATTTCATTTATCATGTTGTTCTCAAGATTCATCCGTCCTGTAGTTTGTGTTAACTTTGGCATAGTAACTGTGCCTTAATCTACTGCTGTGTCAGGCAGCAATTGCAACTTTGAGGTCACTGGCCTTCTTTCCTAGCAGTGGTCTGACCACTTAGACCACAGCCTGGTGAGAATTCTGCTCCTGCTAAGGGTAGTTTTAACAAAATCTCTATCCTTCTAATTATGAATAAGATTCAAGATTTAAAGTCTAGAGTGAAAACCTGCAAACTCAGAGGGGTTGAGTAGCTACTAGTTAACTCTTTCTCCTTGCTGGCATTCACAGAAGACCCCACCCTACTACTTTCTGTGACTCTGTGTCTCTCCTGGATGTTCTCTGTGGCTCTGATTACTCTGTCAACTAGTTGCTAATTCAGCCTCCTGACCAAGGTTAATTTTTATTTAATTAATGTAAATGCAAACTCAGGGTTCACAGTGTGATTGAATATCCTCCCAACAAGGTTGGGAAATTACCTTCCTTTTCAAGGCCAAATATTTAATTATACATATATACTACACTTAGTTTATACATTCAGCAATGAATATTTGAATTGCTTCTCATTAAATGAATTGTTAATGTTTCACTAGCTGCTGTATTTATTAGCTCACACCTAACCAAGAGAGATTCATGCAACTAACCTGTCCTTGCATAGACTCCCTTATCTAGCTGCCCTGGGAAATGACTGAAGGCTGGCCTCTTGAGCTAGGTCTCTTGCCCTTTGCCAGTCTTCTGTGGTCCTCACACCCAGCTCTGACCACTACTCATCATCCTCACTACTTTCTGACCTGATTCAGGGTGCCATTTTCTTTTCTTGGCTCATCATAGCCTTCTAACTACACTTCTTGTGCCTCCTTACTTACGGAACAGTCTGTTATTGATAACAGCTATAGTATCCTTTGGAGACGTAAAGCCTTCCAGTGGCTTCCTGTTGCACTCAAAGTAACCCAGAAGGCATCATGTGCTCCATGCTCTTTCTTCACTACCTACACTGGTCTCTTATACCATGTTGTCACTCCCTGTTTATGCTATTGACAACCTGGTTTACTTGTTCACTGAACAGGACAGCTTACACCTTTGTTCTAAGCATTCCATTTATCTGTAGTCTTCTCTTCTCCTCTCTCTCTTCTCTTCTTTCCTTTCCTTTCTTTTTTGCCAGAAGATGGTGTTCAATCCCCTGGAACCAGAGTGATAGGCAGTTGTGAGCCTACCATTACGTGTGCTAAGATCTGAACCTAGGTCCTTTGTAAGATCAGCAAGCATTCTTTAACAGCTGAATCATCCCTCCAGCCCTCTATTTCTGTTCCTACTCCCTTTACAGTCCAACTAACAGCCAGCCTTTTAAAAACAGTTAGGCAGTAATGTTGTGTGGCTACTTAAAACCTTCCAGTTATTCCAGACCATGTTTAGGATAACATCATGGTCTTCATGACGTTGGGTGTGGCTGCCTCCAAATTTTCTGATCTCTTTTAACACTATAATGCTCTCTACATGTTAGCACATTACAAGTTTCCAACTGTAGCAAGCTTGTTCCCATCTTATACTGCCCTTCTGCAGCCATTCCTGTTCGAAACAGTCACTATCAAGATTGTCATGCCTACTCTCTTTATTTTTTTTCATTTTATTTTTATTATTTTAATTCTGTTTCTTATTGTGTACATCTTGCCCAGTTAGTCACCCTCTATAAATCACCATCTATTGCAGATAGAAGCTTCTCACTTGAAGGTTGAGAAATGCATTGACCTATGAGTATAATCTTAAGTCATTAGGAGTTGGTTTAATACTCTGTGTATTTAGCAAAATAATAATAGTAGATTCTGTGATCTATGGTCCATCTAGCCACAGGTTCTTGGTTCAGTAATGGTGTCAGGTGTAGGCTTCATTTTGTGGGACGGCCATAGAACAAGTCAGAAAGTGACTGATTCTGATTACTCCCATGATGCTCATGCCATGATTGTACCAGGGGGTCATTTCCTACCAGACCAGTCCTTATTTTAACAGGCAGGATTCATACTGGGGTATGATTGGTGATTGTCAAGTAATCATCAGCTGTGGTAGTGTGCCCGTAGTGGCAGCACTTCAGAAGCTGAAAATGAAGTATTCTGACTTTGAGACCTCCATTGACTACTAAGTGAGACCTTGTTTCCCCAAAACAAAACAAAACAACAGAAATCCTGTCAAAAAGCATCACATGCTGCAGAGGCTTTTTTGTGTGAAGGATCAATCATCACAGATTTCATTGTGTCTTCCTTTTAAAAGTAGCCATCGCCTCCCACCACATTAAGTGTGTAGCACCCTGATAAATGGCAGCTATCAACACTGAGGCAAGATCTTCCACCAGTGAAGAGAATGAAGCCCAGGACAGGCTCAGATAAGCATTAGCATTCTTTAGCAATAGAATATTTTGTAATTAAGGTATACATATTTTTTAAGAAAGAATATGATGTTGCTTGCACACTTCATAGAAACTATAATGTATTATAAACACAGGTTTCATATGCACTAGGAAACCAAAAAATAAAAATTATATGACTTACTTTATTGCTGTGGTTTGGAGCCAAGCATGATATTTTTGTTCTCAGCTATAACTGGTAGTAAAGAAATTCTCGACAGAAAATTAGAAAATGATTATTGCATGGACAATAGTAAACTTGAAAGACTCCTCAAGGGAAAAAACAAAAACAAAAACAATGCCCATGGACATTTTTCTCTGTGCTGTAAAAGGTACATAACAGATTAAATCCTTATCTTCTTTTATATTTTTCATTTTTCATGTAATGTTTGATCATATTCTTTTCTCTCTCCCAAGTCCCCCAGATCCTTCCTACCTATTCATTTGCTTTCTTCCTCCCTCTCCATCCCTTTCTCTCTCAAAAACAAAATACAAAACCCCAAAGGCAAAAAAAAAACAAACAAACAAAAACCGTGTATATGTGTTCATGCATTGAGTCCAACTGGTGTTGGTCAGCTGCTGTTGAGCATGAGGCCTGCCCAGAAGTTTGGTTGAGCTACCTAGGTCACTCTGTTGAAGAAAAATGATTTTTCCTCTCCCAGCATGTCAGTTGCAGGTAGCATTTTGGTTAGTGGTGGCCCACATCCCCTTCTCAGTGTTTGAATTCTGTATGACTTTAATTTGTACAGGGCTTATGCATGCTTTTATTTACATAAGAAGATCCATTTTTTAAAAGCTAGAGATTGACTTGCTAGTGTGTTGGCCTGGTTGTCATTGAATAGGTAAGTTTGAAATTTCTCTTTTCCGAAATCAAATTAAGGAAAAAAATTCTCTGAAATATGTATATAGAATATAAATGATCATTTAGCATTTAAAACTTTAATTGTGGAAATAAGGTATCTATTTTATGTCTTCCTAGATGACAGCATGTAGAGATACTGTAGTGTTGATGAGAAACCAGTAAATAAGAGTTCTTATTTACCCTTTCTGTCTTGGAGGTGTCTTTTATTATTACTTACAGAAGTAATGGAGATCCAACTCACTCTCTATCACTAGCTATGTCCCTGCCTCTGGGAGCTTTACTTTAATGTATTATATTTAATTATATATGACATATTTATGAAGCTTGGAGAATATTTGAATTTTATGTAAAAATATCAATAGCATGGTATTTTTAAAATGTGATGCTTACCATACTGCTGCTTTTATATAGCTTATTGCTGACAAAATAATTGGAGAAAAATAAACTTCAGTTGGAAATTAGTAAATAAAAGATTTTTTCTCATTGTTCACAGAACCATGATCTAAATTTATTTTTGTTCTTCAGATGCTTGCAAGAAAGCCAGATGCAGTTCTCAGCATCTCATGAGATTTAGTCTGAGGAAAGTGGAGCTCAGGGCTGCTTCCATATTTAGCCCTTAATGCTTTTCAAGCTCTTAAAATAAGCAAGTCGTTGATGGTTAAGTAGTGACTGTCAATCTCTCTTGCATTAGGAATTTGGCTTGTTGTCGCCACTTTCAGATTATTGATGAAATGGGTTTTTATCAAAGCTACTTAGTCACTTTGTCTTTAATTCACATTGGAGCATTCTGGTAGCAATAAACACTCTGGTCATGCCTTGCATCTGAGTTGTGGCAGAAAATGTGACTTGTGGTACAGGTCCTGACAGGTTATACTGCTACTTTATGATAGGTCTGTGTGATGATTTGTAGTTACTTTTTATTGTGTTAATACATTTGCAACACCAAGTTTGCCCTTTTAGTCAGTTTTTGTGTATTTCCTGGAATTTATTATCTACAGTTCTTCCATGCCCTCACTCCTAAATTTTCAGATTTCTCATCACCCCCAAATTGCACCTCTGATCATTTGTCAACAATATCCATATTTTATTCAGCCAGTCCCATTGGCCACTCATCTTTTCATCTCTGTAAATTTGCTTGTGGTCAGTATGTCATATAAATGTAATCATATAATAGGTATCCTTTCTGCTGCCTCCTCCCACCCCCATTGGCATAATGTTCATGTTTCTTCTGTATCTTACAGAGCATGGGTCAGAATTCCATTCTTTTTATAGGCAAATAATACTCCATCTGATATGGGTACCACATTTCAGGTACTCATCATCTGCCGGAGGACAATGTAGATTGTTTCTTTGTTTTTGCCTTTGACTCTTGTGAATAATGCCACTGGAAACTTGATTAAATACATATCTTAGTCCCCATTTTCAAGTGTTTTGGGGGATAGATGTGGAATTGTTGCTTCATGTAGTAATTTGGTGATTAATGTATTGAAGAATGTAATAATTATTTTACAACAGTTATTGTGGTTGGTTTCTTCTTTTTTACCTTTTTGTTAATGTTCATTTTTTTTTAAGAGTTTACTTATTACCTTGTTTGACTTTCGTTGCTTGAGTTTTAAATAATTGTTTGTTTTGGTCATTCATTTTTTCCTATCCTTTTCAATTGTTTGTTTTTCAGACCCGAATCAGAACTCCATCACAGGGGAGCACAGCCAGCTGTTAGGTATAGTATTGCTCTGGGAAGTGACTCTCAAAAGTCCCCCTTGCCTACTTCACTAGCAGACACCACATACTCCCCTTTCTGTTGCTCTCTTGGGTTCTTTCACTTTTTTTTTTACCCTTCAAGTCTTTCTCTGTTTGTCTCTAACTTGGTAAGCTATAGGCAGCTGCATTTGTAATCAGTCACTAAAAATCAGCTTAATTACATTTTAAAAAGTAATTTTACATAGTCTGTAGTTAAAATAATCTTAGAAGTTCTTTTCCTAGGATTGCGTTGAAAAGAAGACAGTATCCTTCACACATGTGCTATGTTAGGGTTATCCCCACACACATCATGTCCACACAGTTTTTAAAGAGTTAGATTAAAATGGGTCATCGAATAAAGGTGCTTGCTGTGCAAGCCTGGTGACCTGAGTTTTGTCCCCAGGACCCATGTACAGGAGAAGGGGTAGGAGAGCACCATCTCCACACAATGCCCTCTGATCTCCACTCTTATAATGTGACACATCAGCACACACCTCCTTTGTGAATACAAGCAATAATAAATACTATTATGGTATTGTGTAATTAATATCTTGAACTTTACAGATATTCTTCTATTGCTTGTGTTGGGGTTGAACCACATTTCAATTGCTGAAAGCTATTTAGTTGTGAGATGCTCACCAACTAAAGCCCTTGCCAGACAACCTGAAGCTGAGTCCTGGGATCCACATAGAGGGAGGAAAGACCTCACAGCACCCTGGCATGTGTACCCACACACCATTGCCAGACACAACATAAATAAACAAGAGAGCTTACACATTCAGGTTGTCCTCTGACCTTAACAGCACACTGTGCATGTGTACCCACACACAAATAAGTAAGATATAATAAAAATGTAATTACTGAAATCCTTCATAGACAACATGGACTTTAATAACCTATCAAGTTGATATTCCAATTTCTTACCTATGAAACAAGTTTAAGAAGTTAATTGATTTCCTCTAAGTATTGTTTATTGTAGGAAAAGTGTAATTTGACAAGAATTTGATAAACTCTCGGAACTCAGAATTTTCAAAACCTACACTCACAGCTTGGACTCCTCTCTGCAAACCCTGCGCTGAGGAATCCAAACAGCACAGAAGATAGTAGAAAGAAGGCTAATCCTTCAAGTCTCTTTTCCCACCACCTCAGCTCTGCTTCCCCAAGTACTTAATTACAAATTTATAAATGTTCATATTACATATGATTTTTCCCTTTTTATGTCAGTGGCATTATATTATTCAGATGGGCTTTTTTCAGTTAACTTTTTATCTAGGTATTAGTATATGAGGCTCTACCTCACTCAACTCTGTTTAGAATGCAGTAGGATTGTGTTCACTGCACTGTTACTGAGCCAGTTCCCCCTCTTCCTAAGCATTGAGGTTGTTTCTACAACACTGTTAAAGAAATTATGTTGAAAGGCATGAAGAGATGGCTCAGCTGGTTAAGATCATTGCTCTTCCAGAGGACCTGGGTTCAATTCCAAGCACCCCCTTGGCATAATTATGCATAACTGCAGTCCCAGGGACTCCAATGCCCTCTTCAGGCCAATATAAGTACTGTGTGCATGGGGCATGTGGACATACATGCAAGCAAAATACCCATGTACATACAATTTTTTAAAAAAAGAAATTATTTTGCACTAAACATCTTGTACTCGCATCTCTGCAGTCAAAGTTGTCAGCACATTTGTAGACAAAGTTTTCTCACACGGTTCATGCATTTTCAGCAAGATAAATCACCGTAAACTCTTCCACTGATCTAGGTATGGAGGAATGCTTGTCCCTCTGTTACAAAAGCTGATGTCATTTTTAAAGTTATATTTATTTGCTTATTTTGAGGGAAGTGATATGCATGTCATAGCATGTGTGTGAAGGTCAGAAGACAACTTTCAGGCATCCATTCTCTCCTACCACTGTGTGTTGTGGACATTGAACTCAGGTTGTCAGGCTTGGCAGCACATGTCTTTACCTGCTGAGCCAGCTCTCCAGCCCAAATTGATGTTATTAGTCTGGTTTTTGTTTGTTTGTTTGTTTTTTTGTTTTTTTTTGTTTTGTTTTTTTACATTTGCTAATAGGTAGAATGTCATCGTTTCTAGTTTGTATTATACTTCTTTAATTATGGGTGAGAATAAGAACTTTATTGTATGCTGAATTATGTTGTATGGTGGTATGAACATCTGGGTTTGTACACTGCTGAGCTTCTAGCTGTTGGAATATACAATAGCAACTGTGGGAAATGTGTTACCGGAAAGTCCACAGTAGGGAAAGAACTTGATATGACTTGTTTGCTTATAGGAAAGTTCCAGAGTATTAAAGGAACTTCTCTCTCTCTCTCCTTTCTCTGGTCTGTCTGTCTGTCTCATGGTAGCATATTCATGTAATCTCAACACATGGGAAACAGGCAAGAAGATCAAGATTACAAGTCCAGCCTGGCTACATGAGACAGTGTCTTGATTTTTTTTTCTCCCCTGAATTGTGAATTGTCAAGATAAAACTAGCTTATATTACTTGATCAGGAACTTATATGCAGTGGAGGTTCAGAGACCTTCACAAGTGAAATGGAAGGGTAAGAATTTATACCATCCACAAATCAAACTGCATTGAAACGGAGAAAGACAATTTTATAATATTTTTTATGTTTGAATTCCTCTTTGGGGACTCGGGGTGTAAGTCAGAGATACAATACTAACTTGGCAAGCACTGTACCCTGGGCTCAACCACAGTACCTCAATAAACAAATCCCAGCACCCCAGAAACCAGACTCCCAACACCTCCTGCACAACCCTGGGTGTTTCTAAGAAGCACCTGTGGGGACACTGGTACAATTGTCTTGCTTGCTGGATTCAGTTTATAATAACATCTTTCAGACTTTTCCTGCCAAGTGGGATTTAAAACAGCATCTTCCAGACCTGCTAAGTGCTGCTCCTGCCAACAGGCTGCAGTTATTTTAATGTATTTACTGTTCCCACTGACTCATCAGCTCTCTTGCAAAACTCAGGGTCAGGCTGAGGTAATGTATGGGAGGTGAAATTGCTCCTGTGATAATGAATCAGAGTCTGTACTTGACAGTGTATGAACTTTCCCCTATGTGTGCATGTGTATAATGTTCAAGTTCAAAATTTTTAGAAAACAAGCTGGCAAACATCAAGTGAGTAATGGCAGGTACATTTTATTGAGCATGCAAGGATAAAAAAAAAAAAATCCAGTAATCTCATAGCATAGCAAACCAAATAAATCAGCCTGAGTCTTTCTTAGCATTGATATCAATACTTAACAGTGACAACATGAGAAAAGCATTGTTCAGCCCAAAATGTTTGTAATCTAAGTCATGTAGTATTTTTACTTTAACTTAAATATAATATTCTTATTACTTTTCTGAAAATTTCACGCATGGATGCAAAGTATTTTTATTATATTCAATCCATACTCTCCTGGACTCCTTTCAGATCCATCCCCATTTCCCACTTGTTCCAAAGTTCCTGTCTTTCTTTCTCTTTCTTTTTTTAAACAACCCACTAGAGTCCAGTTTGTGCTGCCTGTATTCTCATGATGTTGAGCTATCCAGTGGAAAGTGACTGGCCTACCAAATCCCTTAAAAGGAATTCTTCCCTCTCTCAGAAGCTTCTCCTGTCAGTTTGTTTGGCAAGGGGTGGGCCTTGTGAGCCCCTCCCTTTTCATGCTGAGTGTTGGCTGGATGGATCTTGTGTAGGCCTTCTTGCATGTAGCATTTTTAGATTATCTCCATGGACTGAGGTTTGGCTCCATGTTAGAGTATTCATCTACCACAAATAAGGCTCTGAGTTCAATCCCCAGTGTCTCCAAAATAAACAAATGCCATTACTGAGTTGCTAAAAATACATGACCGGCTATATTTTATTAAACATGAATTTAAACCCCTGTCATGGTTGTTCACACCTGTCATCTCAGTACTTAGGAAGATGAGGCATTGAGGTCCATGAGCTTGAGGCTAACCTGCCCCCACCTCAAAAATAAATATAAAATTTATGTACTTCCTATATTAGTATTAAAGAAGTATGTAATCATTTTAATATAAGTAGATGAAGCATTTGATAGGTAATATAACCAGTGTTAGCATATTAAAATTTAATAGTTCACAACTGGAATATTCTTGTGAGCCTACTCATTAACTGCTCACTGAGGGGGAAGAATAGATCAATAGGCAATCTGTTTTATATTTAACTATACCACTTGAAAGCCAAGTGGTAGATTAAAAAAAAGTCTCTGGTGTGAAGTTCTTGAACTAATGAAGACTAAGAGAATGAAAATATCACATTTTACCCCTCATAAATTAATGGATCCAGGCATTAATCATCAGCAATTGTTAATGTCTCAAAAAAAAGCTAACCAGATGTATTTAAGTATCATAGCTGTTTTTTTTATCTCCCTTAAAAATAACCAATGTGATGTGATTAAGCCATCTAGATTCAGTTGTCAACCAATTCATCAGAATTACAGTAAACAAAATGTCACATAGCATCACATTGATGTCATCATCAAAATCCAGTCCTTCAGAAACTGTGGGTCATATGACATGGTTTCTTGAAGAGTAATGAAACTGTAGTTGAAGAAATTGTGTGCTCCTATCTGACTATTGAATCAAACAATATAGATGAAAAGTGTAACTTAACACCATTGCAGTGTAGCTTATGGTGGCTTGCTCACCCAGCATGCATGAGTACCCAGGTTCAGTCCTCATCACTGAAAATAAACAAACATGCCAACCTATGACCTCTTCCACATCTCTTTCAGAAAAAGTTAGAAAAAAAAAACAAACCTATCTTCAGCTTTCTCTTTCTCACTAGTTATGTCCTTTGTCTACCATATTTTTCAGAATACTTAACATACTTCCGTTTCCAGCATGCTTCTCAAAAAAAAAAAAAACTCACATTTTCCAATTTCTCATTCACTATAAAACAGTCTTTCTTTTTTTTCAGCATTGAGATGATTTTTCTTGTTTTTTGTTTGTTTGGTTTGGTTTGGTTTCTTTCCAAGATAAGGCTTCTCTGTTTATCTTTGCTGTCCTGGAACTCTCTCTGTAGAACAAGCTGGCCTCAAATTCAGAGATCTGTGTGCCAGTGCTGGGATTATAGATGCGTACCACCATCATCACCACCTGGCAATTTTTTCCTGTTGTTGTTGATGTGGTTTAAACACAGATGTGTGCCAGAGGAAACTTAGTATTCTTTCTTTTTTTGTTTTTTTAAGACAGGGTTTCTCTGTTTGGAGCCTGTCCTGGAACTTGCTCTGTAAACCAGACTAGCCTGAGACTCACAGAGATCCACCTGTGTCTGCCTCCCAAGTGGTGGGATTAAAGGTGGTCGCCACCACCGCCCAGTGAAATGAAGTATTCTTAATGTTCCATCTTTGGCTAGATGGAGCCAGCAAAGACCATTAGACAAGGTCAGGAGGCTAAAGAACAATTTTTACAATTTATCTTGGTTCCAAAATACAGTGTAAGTGGTAATGACAAGACCAACATTGTAGAAGTAACAGAACCAAACAATAAAGCTCTTTCAACATCAAGGTATTAGCTACACACTTTTGCTGTTTACAGAGAAAAGGATGAGAGCATAGCTTAGTGATAGTGTGCTCAAAGCCCAGGGTTCAGGCCATAGCGCACACAAAAAGAACAACAGAAGCAAGTTATGTAAGGACATAGATGAGTCACAAGAAGCAGAAACACCAATTTCAGAAAAAACCATGGTTCTCAGTTTTATTTTTAATTGTTCCATGAAACACAGCAGCTTTCTCGTAGTACCCATGTTTGGGTAGTAAAATGAGAGGAAAGAAACATGACTGTGATGATGGGTACTGAAATCAGGCCACTGCCATGGTCACTCTTGTAGCCCCAGTGGCTATCTTACAAAGCAATCTTGTTATGGTTCTTTATGGTCTTTTTTTAAGATCTATATGATCTACTTTTAAAGATTTAAGAAAAATTACATAAACATGTGAGTGCCTGCATGAGTTTATGTGTACCGCATGTGTGTGCCTGATGCCCACGGAGGTCAGGAGAGAGCATCCAGTCTCCTGGAACTACAGTTATAAACAGTAGTGAGCTTTTTGATGTACGGGACCCAACTCAGATCCTCCCCAAGAGCACTAAAGTGCTGTTACCTTCGGAGACATCTCAACAGCCCCAGAGTTATGTATACTCTTCCACAAGCCCTGGGATATGTGTTTGGTTCTGAGTTCATGCGGAGAAAGTTTTATTTGGAAAATGTAGAAATAACATTGTCTCTGGCATTCCTGTGTAACCTAGACTACAGAAAAAATCTGTACCATTTGACTGGTTGCCAGGCACCATATTGTAGTTGAGAAGTGATCCATGCCTTTCCATAAAATTGCTTGAATAACCAAATCTGACAAGAACTGTGTTCTCTCTGTGGAAAGCCTCTACTTTTCATGATTATCCCGAATCAGGACAGATCAGGACAGCTAGGTCTTGTAAACATCATTGTCATCCTATGATGCAAAGTCTCCATGGAAATTGTTTTATTTTCCAAAGCAGTTAAGTAGCCAAACAATAGAAGCTGGCACAGAAACAGCCAGAACCAGATTGGACTGATAAGGTGATTCACCTGGGGCTTAAGACGGAGATGTCCAAACAAAGAGCAGCAGCAGCAGAAGGATTGGGCAGGATGCACCCCCAATAATAAATTAAAAAAAAAAATCTTTAATTTACCCTTTGATAGCTTCCTAGAGTATTTTAAAGAAACTTTCACATTCCATATGTTTTTTTTGGGGGGAAGGTTGTTTTGTTTATTTGTTTGTGTTTGTTGTTGTTTTTTGGTTTTTCCAGACAGGGTTTCTCTGTATTGCTTTGGAGCTTGTCCTGGAACTTGCTCTGTAGACCAGGGTGGCCTGGAACTCACAGAATTCTGTTTGCCTCTGCCCCGCCCCCCCCCAAGTGCTGTTCATATGTTTTTTTGTTTTGTTTTGTTTTGCTTTTTGTTTGTTTTTACCATTAAAAACAACAACAAAACAAACAAAACAGAATCCAGCATTGGGTAGCAAGGGCTCAGAGGATACAGGTGCTTGCTGCAAAGCCTGATGATTGCGTTCAATCCCATTGCCTCACATGGTAGAGGGAGAGAACCAACTCTTACAAGTTGTCCTCTGAGCTTCACATACATGGCAGGTGACACGTGACCAAATGTACACCAACAAAAGTAAATTAATGTAGTTTTTAAAATTGCTTTTTTTTTGGGCCAAAAGTGTAGTGCATGCCTTTAATACCACCACTCAGGAGGTGGAGGCAGGTAGATCCATAAATTGGGCCAGCTTGGTCTACATTGTGAGTTCTAGGACAGCCAGAGCTACAGAGTAAAACCCTGTCTCAGAAAGAAAAAGTTATTGTAATAAACACTCAAAATCATCAGATAGCTGCATTAACATACCCATCAAAATACTTGTCTAGTTCCAAACCCTATACATCTCAATAAACTTCCATGCTGTCAGAATAGTTTTTCTGATGTCAAGGTTTACATTTTCACTATCAGTTACATTTTCATGCACTTACCACCACAAGAAATATATATATGTGTACATATATATATTATATATATATATGCATCATTGCATTATCTCTGAATTGTATCCATCTCTGAAATCTGTTCTTCTGCTTGTTCTTGTCTGTCTGTGATGGCATCTGTTGTGGATTTTACTTGATGAGCCTTCTCATTTACCTGTGTTTTGTTTTTTAATGTCTCAGTCTTCTTGCCAAAATTTTGTTCTATATTTTGGGCTTTTACCTCCAGTTTACTGTTTCATTCACTTTTGAGACTGTCTTGTTGAAGTCTAGGGTAGATCTCTTTAATTTGTCCATGTTTGAGTCTTCTATATGACCACTGATTCTTTCAAAAAGTAAGACTGATTGTTGGTAGATTTCTCCTGTGCTGACAGCCACTTCCAAATAACCACTCAGAAACTTAATATTATTAATTGTAAATGCTCGGTTGATAGCTCTGGCTTGTTACTAGCTCTTTTACTTCAAATCAACCTATACCTTATCTACTGTGTGCCACGTGGCTCATGGCTTGTTAACCTCGTTTTCTACATGTCCTGTTTCCTCTGTGCCTGCTGGCATCTCCCTGACTCTGCTCTTTGTATCACAGCATCCTTAGTTTGCTTACCCTGCCTATACATCCAGCCTGACTACCGGCCAGTCACTGTTTCATTAAACCAATTCGAGTGACAAATCTCTGTAGTGTACAAGAGGATTATTCCACAGCACTCTGAATTCTTAGACATTCATCTATCTGTGTGCTTTTGGATTCCCTCATAAGGGAATGTTTGTTTGGGATGGGTCATGGAAGGTGGCTGTATCATAGTCTTTGTGTTTCTTTGTTGTATTTTGTGTATCTCTTAGAGAATGTTTGACTTTTACTTGTGACTTCCCCATCTTTGGAGCTTTCTGGATTCTTCCTAGAGGGTTATCTGCATGAAATTTAACTACATGGACTGGAGAGATTTAGTGTTGTCAAGTATAGTTGCTTAGGTAATCCCACTGTAGCTATGTGTGGTGATATAGTATTTATGATTTATTAAAGCTTGCCTGAGGATTCGGAAAGCAAAGTCTGCCTCAAGCTATAGAGATCAGGCAGTGGTGATATACATCTTTAATCCCAGCAGCCATAATGAAAGGTGGTGGTGGTACATCTTTAATACCAGGACTCAGGATTAAGAGTAGATTGATTTCTGTTAGTTCAAGGCTACACTGACTCCACAAAATTGACCCAGTCCTAAAAGAAACAGCTCACACAAAGGTGATCTCAGCACCTGGGGACACATGCCTTTAATCCTAGCACTGGGCAGAAGAAGGAATGTAAAGAGGAGGAGACAGGCTCTGAGAGCCTTTTGCCTCTGAAGATTCATGGGACAGGATTGCCATTTCAGCTGGGTAGAGATAAGATCTACTGGCTTGGCTGCTTTGCTTCTCTGATCTTCAGCTTGAAGCTTGAACCCCAATATCAGTCTCTGGGTCATTTATTTATCATGCAACAGCCAAAAGACCAAGGGTGAGGTGGCATATGAAGAACCAAGACAGCCAGATGGAGTCAGAACCTCGATCATTGCCTGGATCCTGTGGATCCACTGCAGGCCAGAATAGCAAATGTAAGACCCATTTAAGTATGGGCACCATATGTGGTATGTGGCTAAAGTGGGCCACAGTAGACCCCTGGGGTCCTGAAGTGACCACTAGAACCTCAAAATTCAACCCCCCACACACACTAATCTTGAAGGCCACTAAGACCTAAGCCCCAGTTTCTTAGGGGACCCTGGGTACACTAGAACTGAAGCTCCAGTCCCCTCAGTCTACTCTAAGACCACTGGGGCTGGAGGCTAGTGAGCCAGTGACTTAGTCCCAGGTTGCTTTCTGCTCCTGCAGAAATAATAAATGCCTATGGGTAAAATGCATTTTTAAAGGATTAGCTTATCTAATTTTTACTTTTAAATTTTCTTGTTTTTAATTTTTAAGAAAAATGTATTTGTGTGAGTGCTTTGTCTGCACGCCATGTGTGCGCCTGGTGCTCATGGCCAGAAAAGGATGTTGGATCCTTGGCACTGTATCACAAGTGGTTGTGAGCTGCTGTGTGGGTGCTGGGATTGAACCCAGGGCCTCTAGAAGAACAAGAGACATCTCTCCAGCCCAACATTTCTCTGTTCTAGAAATGTCTCTTCACAGCCAGGCAGTGGTGGTGCATACCTTTAATCCAGCCCTTGGGAGGCAGACGAAAGCTGATCTCTGTGAGCAAGGCCAGCCTTATCTACAGAACGAGTTCCAGTACAGGCTCCAAAGCTACACAGAGAAACCCTGTCTTGTAAAACCAAAGTCTCTTTATATTTTAAGGAGTCTAACAAAGTTCATATCTTAGATTCAGTCACATCCTAAGCTTTAACCTGTAAAAATTCACTTTTAGCTACTGACTCCTACATTCTGTCTCTCGTGATTATGTCTTTGGGTATGCTTACCACATTTCTCCTATGTAATGTCTGTGACCCTGAGCGTCCTAATTAGATTTTCTATCCTTTTGCTAAGAATGAACAGTGTCTTGCCTTCAATGATGTGTTAGCCAACAGGTCCATGATCGTCTTCATTTGCCCTCCAGAAGGTTATACCTCAACCCTTTATCAATGATTTCTGCAACCATTCATGATAATTTTGTAGATAATTTTGTGATCTACTTTCACTAGGGTTTGTAAAGTAACAGGGGTTTCCTATGTACTGCTCCATGTATCATAAATTAGCTGCTGCACTGTGTCTATAAAAAAAAGTAGTCTTTAGCTATATCATTATCCTCAGATATAGTTAACACAAAACAGACAGCATAGTTGATTCTTCTGTTATTTTTCAGAGTTGTATATTATTTCCTGAAAACATTGACTTTTTAAAAATTTATTTTGAATATTTCATGTGTCAGTCACTTTTCTGTGCTCCTGTCATGACCATCAGGAACTCCTTCAAGTCAGTCTCATGTCCTTCCAGGTGGCCAGTTCATTTCAGTAGTTTGCTGGCTTTTTGCCAGGCTCATCTGCCTTACTTAAAGTAATGCATATTACTTTAATGTTCTTTCATTTTTATATTAGTATCTTTTTTTCCAGCAATGAAAACCTTAGTTTTAAGTAGTATATACACATTTTTTTCCTCTTCTCCTGCCAGACTATGTAATCATGTCACTTAGGCACAATTTTAAAAGCTAAAGATTAGGAAGTATTCATAGAACACAAACTTTGCTGCTCAGGAACTGTTTCTTCTTTGTTTACAGCTAGTTCATCAGATTCCAGTTAAATACCTCTTTTAACATAAAAAATAATATGGGAAGGTTCATACAAAAATATATTGGGTGCTAGCCATGAAGATACACAGTTGTAATTTAGTACTTTGGGGCTGAGGAAGGATATTCAAGAGTTTGAGATCAGTCTGGGCCTCTTAGTGAGACTCTTTCAAAAACTATTACTGACCTCCAATTGCTCTGTGTGCAGAAAACAAAAGACTGTAGAGCCCCAGTTGGGACACTTACATTATCTCATTCTTGGGATCTTTGTGAGGGTGGGGCAGAAAGACCATACGTAAGAGCCACAGGTGGTGGATAATTTAAATGAGACTGTTTTCCAGACAGACGCAAACATAACTCACAGTGATTGTGACAGTATGCACAAGACTCACACAAACTCCAACCAGCCATTCCTGCATTGTGTGGATGAAGGTGAATACCTAATCCCAGTGCCAGCTGAGGAGCTATTAACATTTAGTGATTGCTGGGAAAGGGAGATTCAGGTCATCATTTACTGACGATGACCTTGATAATGTGATCACATACCAGAGCAGATCTCAATCCCAAAACTAGCTGAACAACACAAAATAGACCTGATGGGGAAAGAAGGTCAAAAGGGGGGCGGGGGCGGGGCAATTTCAAAGTTGGGTTGAAAGCAATAAGAGGGTCGAGGCAATAGTAAGGGGATTGGGTCCTGAATATATTCAAAATACATTGTATGCAATTGTCAAAGAATTATAAAATGTAATCATCATAGATTAAGTCACCTGATATAATTGACAGCATCAGAAATGAGGTCAGCAAGATAGCTCAGCAGGCACTTGGCATGCAAGCCTGGCAACCTGAGTTTCATCCCTTGAACTCTTACAAAGGTAGAAGGAGAGAACCAAATGTGCAAGTTGTCCTCTGACCTCCACATGTACACTGTGACAATACACACATCACACATGCACAATAAATTTTTAATGTCAGAAAGCCCTGGAAATAGCTTTTCTTTCCATTATCAGCAGTAACAGTTTATAAAGTAGCCCACCTACATCTAAAGTAGCATAACACACCAAGAAAGAAATACTGTGTGTTTATTTATTTGTGAGTAAGCTTAAGGGTAGGCCCTCTGTTGTCTCCAGAGATTTCTGTATTCAGAAAAGGAATTCTGCTGGGCTGTGGTGGCACACATCTCTAATCCCTACACCCAGGAGGCAGAGGCAAACAAATCTCTGTGAGTTCAAGGCCAGCATGGTCTACAAAGGGAATTCCAGGACAGCCAGGGCTGTTACACAGAGTAACGCTATCAAAAAAAAAAAAAAAAAAAAGGAATTCTTTATGTTGATTTCTTTGCTTTTGCTTTTGTTCCTGCTAGAAAAACATTACATTCTCTAAACAGTGCTAACTGAGGTCTACCACTGTGGCTAAACTTGAATCTGAACTGGTCTCTGTTAACCACAGAGGCAACATAGTTATTGGTGCTGGTGTCTCAGTACTGATGAAAAGCCAATATTTGCTTCTCTTTTTCAGATGACGGACGTAAGAAAGCTCGAAATGCTTATCTCAACAATTCCAACTATGAAGAAGGAGATGAGTATTTTGATAAAAATCTGGCACTCTTTGAGGTAATATTTTAATTATGTATGTGTCAGTGGGGGAGTAGAAGAGGGCTCATATTTTCCCTCATAACTCCCTGGGGATGGAGTTACAGGTGGTTGTGAGCCTCCCCATGTGGGTACTGGGAACTGAACTTGGTTGGGCCTCTGGGAAAGCAGCAAGTACTCTTACCTACTGAGCCATCTTTACAGCCCACACAGTGAAATTCTCATCACTCTTGGGAAATACAAAGTCATCTCCCATTTGCAGGAAAATGTTTGGAATGAAAATTACTGTTATGCAAATTAAGACAAATACTGAATAGTGCATTTTTCCGTGTGTGTGTGTGTGTGTGTGTGTGTGTGTGTGTGTGTGTGTAAAGAGAGAGAGGATAAGGCCAACTGTGAGAATGAAGGAGAGATGTTAAGGGGGCAGATAAGTGAAGACAGAGGATAATAGATTGCCCGTAACATGAAAGCAAAGAAGACAAATGAGGGCAGAAGGAACCTTGAGGACAGAAGTTTCTGTCCCACCCAGTCCCCTAGCCATTTAGTCCCAAATAAACACACAGAGGCTTATATTAATTATAAACTATTTGGTTGATGGCTCAGGTTTCTTATTGGCTAGCTCTCTCTTAATTATTAACCTATTAATCTATGTATCTCTTCATGATCTTGGCTTACCAGAGAATGTCTAGGTGTCCTACCTTCCCTGTAGCTACATGGTGTCTCTCTGATGATGCCCTCTAATTAGGAGAATTAGAATTCTCCTAATCTGCCTATTCTTCCTGCCTGGCTACATACTGCCTGTCCATTAACCAAAACAGCTTTATTCATCAACCAATAAGAGAAACATATTCACAGCATTCAGAAGGGCATCCCCCATCAGGACCTGGCCTGTAAGGGAGTCGGAAGGAGGGGAACAGGTTAAAACAAAAGTATAATTACCATTTGTATGAAAAAAAAGAAACTTAATGAAACCTAGTATCCTACCTTAACTTGTTGCCATGTTTAAGTGTAGTGATTTTACCTTGCACATGTAGGCAGCCACTCCCACCGAGCTGTACGCTCAGTTCTGTGTAGTCTTTCTAATATCAGGAACAAGTTGTCTCACTGAAGAAACATTTTCTTAAAATGTTTACCTGTGAAGTATTTTATCATTTATTTTCCGTTTCCTGGTGCAAAGTTTATTTAATTGCTGAATTTCAGTATCCTTCATAAATTATTTCTGACTTTATAGGAAGAAATGGACACCAGACCAAAGGTGTCGTCTCTCCTCAACCGCATGGCCAACTATACTAACCTGACACAGGGAGCAAAGGAACATGAAGAGGCAGAGAACATCACTGAGGGAAAAAAGAAACCTACCAAGGTGAGGCCTCAGAATACAGGACAAATAAAAACAGACCCACATATAAGAGATGAAGACATGCACTGGGCATTAGTCCGTGTTAACTGTAATAAACTTGATATACCCAGTACGATTCTGAGCATTGGCAGCATGGCCCATACAGAATATACACTACCCTAGCTTCATGTGGGAAGCCAGTCCCTAAGCTGTTGAAACTCTTGTTAAAGCATATAGCATCTTCAGTGTAAGTAAGGCTTGACCAAGAACTTATACAGTTAAAAGGAATGAGACTGGCAAGAGTCTGCTGGAAGGGTTTGATGCTCTGGTAGGTCAGACAGAGAAAGTCCTCTGATGTTTCTGATATGACAGAAACTGTCCAAGTGAGGAAGTTAGCCATGTCAGTGGGAGATGGTTAGCACATCAGTGGGCAGGAAGATCTCAACCCAGTCTCCGATGCCATCTGCCTGGTAGAAAGGGGTTGTTTGTTTTGGGTTTTGTTTTGTTTTTGAGATGGTGTCTCAGATATAGCATAGGCTAGCCTTGGACTTTGAGTCCTCCTGCCTCAGCCTCCCAGGTGCTAGAATCATAGGCATCCACCATGATAATGATACCCCGTAGCTGTTAGAAATTTTTTGTTTGTTTGTTTGTTGTTTTGGGGGAGTTGTTTTTTTTTTCTGCTACTGTTCTTACAATAAAAGTATATCAATCACATAGTTAGTTCAGCCTTTTGCAAAGGTGACTAAATGGCCTTAAAGTTTTTACTTTCCCCATCTGCTTCATTTACCAACTATTGTGAAGAATTTGTACCTAATTCTCAAGAATTTCCACAAGTTGTTCTGTTTTTAAATGAGAATAAAAATTTATCAATCTTGAAGAACAGACATTTTGAGATTGTTGAGTGGTCCATTGCTTGGGAATAGTGAAAATGTGGGAACTCACCTAAATTACAAATGTGTAATGATAATGGAAATACAGTGATGAACTTTACTAAGAGACCTTTGAAGGTATTGCTTAAACTTCGTGTGTGTTCTTTGAGATTAATGTGGTAAATCTGAGCATCTTTTATGGCTAACTATATTTCCTTCTGTCTTACATTTTTATTTCCAGAGCCCTCAAATGGGTACTTTCATGGGTGTCTACCTCCCATGTCTACAAAATATTTTTGGAGTGATCCTCTTTCTGCGTCTTACCTGGGTGGTGGGTACCGCTGGAGTTCTCCAGGCCTTTGCGATTGTGCTTATCTGCTGCTGCTGTGTAAGTCCTCCTACAATGGCTCCTAGAGCTCACCTGGGGTGTCTCACTGCCCAGAGTATATGCACATGGCTTCCTGGGGAGCAAGAACAGAAAATACATAGAGACTCATGATCCCAACAGGACAGAGAATTTTGATCTTAAAAATCTAAAGGATTTTCATTCAGCACCCATTATCCATTATTTCCTATGTAGTATATGGTGTCCTAGATTTTTGGAAATAAACAAAATGAGGGTCTTCAAATAATTCAAAAGTATGGATAATTTGGCTTGAAAACACTGATGTTGTAATAGAAGAACATTAGAAAATGTATGCCCTATTCTCAAATGTACTGGAAAATAAAATTGACAGCACCTGGGGAGGTGAGGGGACTCTGGATTTTGTTTGGTTCACTTTAAAGTCTCCTTTCTTTTGTAGTCCCCAGAAATTCCTCAGTTGTTTTCAGCTCTTCTCTCACTTTCTCAACACATTCTCATCATCCTTTAATTTAAATTGCTCATTTTTATATATCCCATCCCTGTCCATGAGTTTACTGTCCCTTGTTTTGCTAAACATGGTATCCTCTGTATGCATCATGCTCAGCTGAGTACTAACCACACAGGTTAAGCAGACCTAACCTATGTTGTTAATAACTTAATGGCACTGCCTTCCCCACTCCCAGTATCTCAAGCTTGAAGGTTCAAGGCTGTATTTGACTCCTTGGTTGCCATTTACCACAGCCAATCTGTTCTGAGATACTTCATATGTAACCTTTCCTCCCTACGCTGTAGATTTTACCTCTCATTTGTACCACAGCAGCCTACTAGCTAGTCACTATGCCTCCATGAAGACCTTTATGTACTGTGTTACTAGGTAATGTTTTACATTTGTTCTGGTAGTTCTCTTTCTTATCTGTATTATTTGAGTCCAGCCTTCTTTCCAGTGTTGTCTCCCTAGCTGTTCCTTTTGGATGTTTCACAGCAACTCTTTATAAAAGTAGGTAGAGTTAAATGTTTGTAAATGCTCCAAAGTCCACACATGGGAAAGTACAGAAATGTCAGCTCTACCCAGTAATAAAATTCTTCTTTCTCTCTACAGACAATGTTGACTGCCATCTCCATGAGTGCCATTGCCACTAACGGAGTGGTGCCAGGTCAGTAACCCAAGTGTGAGTTTCAGGGATTATCAGTGATTAATCACTGTAATGCAGGAGGTATAAAGTCCAAAGAAACTCAGTGTGTTTATTCTGTTGTTCACAATGTACTGTAACAGTGTCATCTTCTAGAAGCCATAGAAACAAATTCTGTTTGACTTCAGGATGCTATCTTTGAAATCTCATTATTTTTAGACTACAATGCTTTAATTTCAGCCACATTCTTAGCTTATAAAACATATTTTATTAGACTACCATATTTCTGTAGGAAATACTCTAATTTTTCCTAATAGTGACAAAACGTAGAGTATTGGGTACATCATATTCCCATTAGCATATCCACTTTGTTACATTCAGAGTTTCCCAAATATCTTTTGCACATATTTTTTAATTACTACTTATGACTTGTTTACAATCATCTTAGTGATCCCCTCATTTTATTCTGTTCGCATCTGTTTTGTCTTGTAGCTGGGGGCTCATACTTCATGATTTCCCGGGCCCTGGGCCCAGAGTTTGGTGGGGCTGTTGGCCTCTGCTTTTATCTTGGCACCACATTTGCAGCAGCCATGTATATCCTTGGTGCCATTGAAATTTTTCTGGTAAGTGATGAATTAATTACGATCTATAATCTAGAAGCTCTGTAGGTTTGATCCTTAGATATTAGTTCCTGAGATGAGGTGCGGCAGCCAGTCAGGTGATGACTGCTATGACTGTGCTCTTACCATGACTCTGAGGCAGGAAGGCTGAAGTGTCCTTCACCTGCCTTTCCTTTCCCTGCTGTCTGATTGTTCGCAACTCTATCACCTCGACCAGGGAGTTCATATCTAGGTAGAAAAGACCTATGTCAACGTAGGAAAGTAAAACAAAGCTCGTTTGTTTATATCATACATGTATGTGTTTTGGTGTGCTGAATCCATGTGTGTAGAGGCCAGAGAGCAAGCTGGTTCCTCACCTGCTGTTCTTCGGGAGACATCCAGTTTGTTTCATGAGACGGAGTCTTTTGTGGGACGGGGTTCACCACCTCCATCTGGCTGGCCAGTCAGCCCTGGGTATCCTCATGTCTTCACCTTCCCAATGCTAAGATCACAAGCATATACCAATGTGCCTGGCTTTTTACATAAGTCCTGGGGATCCAACTCAAGTACTAATTCTTGTACAGCAAAGCATGTCACTGGCTGAGCTGTATCCCAACCTCTCTTTTTGATAACTTTATCCCAGTGAAAAGGTTTTCATTCTCTACTCATAAATATTTTCTATAATCTTTTAAATAAAATCAATTTTTGTCCTATTTGGGAATGTAGATATTCACAGTAGTAATTAGAAAACAAAAATAATCCATGAAATAACATTTCTATAGACATTCTAGAGCCAAATAAAAATGTGGTTAATTTCCAGCCTTGTGTGGTACATAACTTTAATCTCAGTACTTGGGAGAGAGAGGCAGGTGGATTTCTTTGAGTTCCAGGCCAACTAGGGCTACATAATGACCCTTTCTTTAAAAAAAAAAAAAAAAAAAAAAAAAAAAAAAAAAAAAGAAGAAAGGATAAAAATTGTTTTCATCACTTTTTGTTTCAGCTTTGTTTTCCTTCATAATAAAAGCAACATAAACTGTTAAAGTTTCTCTACTTGGTTGTTTCTCATGACATCGCTTCTTCTCTGCTCCTTTCTTTTTTCTAACAGGTGTATATTGTCCCTCGAGCTGCCATCTTTCGCAGTGACGATGCACTCAAGGAATCAGCAGCCATGCTAAATAACATGCGTGTCTATGGCACAGCCTTCTTGGTCCTCATGGTCTTAGTGGTATTCATCGGCGTACGCTATGTGAACAAGTTTGCCTCACTTTTCCTGGCCTGTGTAATTGTGTCTATTTTGGCTATCTACGCTGGTGCCATCAAGTCTTCCTTTGCTCCACCACATTTCCCGTATGTGCCTATGTTTTCACCTAGTCATCATTGGGTAGTCAGTGACAGTATCTGGTGATGTGAATTTCATGAATTTCATGGAGTGATTTCCCTATTGGCCCAGTGTCCCAGCATGACACTTCCTGACAAACTGTCCTGTTAACCCCTTCCTCACTTCTGAAGTGTAGACCTAGCAGCTGTAGCCATCATTAAGATGTAGCTATTTAGGTTCTCCCCCCCCCCCCACCCTCATAGTGATTGTGTTTATGTGAGCCATCTATGAAGGACTTTACAGTCATAGTCATTATGAGCAGCTACATTTATATGGCATTTAAATGTTCAATTGCCTTTTAAAATAAAAACCAATTCAAAAGAATTCTAGAGTATCGGTCTAGAGAGAGAACTCTATGGCTATGAGCACTGGATGATCTTCCAGAGGAGCTGGCTTCAATTTCTAGTATATACATGGAGGCTCACACCTCTAGTTCCAGGGGATCTGGTGCATTCTTCAGGCCTCTATAGGCTTCAGGCACACAACTGGTGCACAGACACACATGTAGACAATATTAAATAAGTCTTTTTAAAACACCCACATATTAAACACGTCTTTTAAAAAAAAGAATTACCTAATTTGTTTAATTACTTTCTTTATTCTTGCTTGGTACCATAACTGCTAAAAGTTACTAGGTATAAAATAAAGGGAAATGAATGTCATATCACATATATATATCTCTGTGTAGAGGACATTACAGGCCATAAGCTGTGCAGTAGTGAATTGATGGATTTGTGCAGAGCCTTCACTCACACAGTGACCTACTTTCCCTTTGACTTGTGACACCAAGGCTGGTTGGCACTCAATTATTTCTAATCTTGTTACAGAAGTTGGTTTTGAAGTCATATGGATCAGCTGGGGATCAAATTTATTGGTCCTATGAGTTTTTTTCACAAAAAACAAAAAACAAAACAACAACAATTTTCCCAAAGTCAACTAATGGTAGAGCAAGAACATTAGCTTTGTGATTTCCTGACTGCTATTTGGTAATGCTTCTATGTGATGTCAATAAGAGATTCCATCGTAAGCTTTCATTTTACTTACTTGGCCATAAAATAATTAAAGATCCTTTTCCTTTTCAGTGTCATAAAAGTTTTAGCTGCAACATTTTAGCTGTATCTCAACTGGGGAAATTCCATTTTGCTTCAGGTTTCCCTTTGGGGCTTCTCCACTTCTGTTTGGTTGGGGAAAAAAAATCACAACACATGATATTTTGTTTTTAAAACTTCCAGCATAATATGTTAATAAAAAAAACAAAACTGTAGGGGAACCGTGAAACAAAACTAGGGATTGTTAAGAGTTGTTGAAGCATGTAATAGATATGTGGTTCATTATGTATGTATGAACACACTGCAGATTCTAAACCTTGTTTTGTTTGCCCTCAGAAGTATTTTACTGTGGGTCTATTACTCTATCCTTGTTTGTGTCTCCGGGTAGAAGAAAAAATACTCTGCAGTTAATGTTTGTATTATCCTTAAATTTCCTCTGGGCTTAAAGTCAGAAACAGTTTTGTCTTGGGCCATAGAGGGATGTGCCTTTTCAGTCTAGTCAAGCTCAGTAGGACAGGCAGTTCCAAAGCTCTTAGGAATGTAAAGCCTCTTCTCCTTTCACTTCTGACTTTCTCTCGTTCCCTCCATCTCCCCCTCTTTCTTCCTCTGCCTTGAAAGAAAACAAACAAATGAAAATATGAGCATTGGGGCATTTTTTATAAAACTAAAAGCAGAGGTACTCTGGAATTTGATGATGGTGGCGGTGGCAGGGTGTTCTCATGTTTGCTTGTGGAGACCAGAATGTATCAGGCTTCCTGCTCTGTTGCTCTCTGTCTCATTCCCTGAGTCTCCAGAGCTAAACTTGAAGCTCACCATTTTTTGCATTGTTCAGCTATGATAGTGGGCCAACAAACCCAGCCTTTCTGCCTGTCCTCCTCACCTGCCCCTATTCCCAGTGCTGAGATGACAGGCATGTATGGCCATGCCAGGCTTTTTGTGTGTGTGCTAGAGATCTGAACTCAGGACCTCATGCTTCTATGGCAAGCACTTGAACACCATTGAGCCATCACCCTAGCCCCTGTAGGATTCTTTCTAGCCTAAAAATGGATGAATAGCCAAATATGTTTGGAAGATAATTCAGTATAGTTTCTTTGTACAGTCCTTATGTTTGAATATCACCTATATCTATCATTTGTATGACCTTGATCTTGGGCAGACTATTGAATCTCTCTGTAAACCTCAGTGCCTCCAGCCACATAAGATAAATGTTAAAATATTGTGAGATCTGTGAGGATTATACTGGCAGAAAATGCAAGTCACCATGATTCACAGTGCTGGTCAGTATTGCTTGTCCTTTCCTACCCATAGCAGTAGAATCTCTGAGAAATGGGATCGTTTTTCTCCTTTACTAACCTGCTTTTCCTCTTTAAGACTTGGTTTTCTCTGTTCTTTTTTTCCCTTCCTGATCTTCTGTTCTCTGTTTGCTTTGCTTTAGGGTCTGCATGCTGGGCAACCGCACCCTTTCATCAAGACACCTTGATGTTTGCTCTAAGACTAAGGACATTAACAACATGACAATGCCATCAAAGTTATGGGGATTCTTCTGTAACTCAAGTCAGTTTTTTAATGCCACCTGTGATGAGTACTTTGTTCACAATAATGTCACCTCAATCCAAGGCATTCCTGGGCTGGCTAGTGGTATCATTACTGGTAAGTTAGTTTAATTAGACTCCTTTGGTTTTGTGTTGTTTTTTCTTTAAGGACAGTGGGGGAATAGGCTTTCCCCTCTTGGATTCTTTCTTTCTTTCTTTTCTTTTCTTTCTTTCTTTTTTTTTTTTTTTGTCTCTTTTTTTGCATTTTCCTATAATATATTATGTGTGACTATGTTCATTTTCATACTTTATATATGCATATTATATGTTTTGATCATATCAACACATACCCCCTACTCTCACTTGTTTAGAATTGCTTATAGGTTCATGAGCGATGTGTTGTTTATAGCAGTATGGTCCCCTTACAATGGCTACAGGACTAAAGAAAAATGTCTCTCCCACATCAACCATCAGCTGGGTGTAAAGCCTGAGGGATGGGTGGGGTCTTGTGGGTGCCCCATTCCTAATAGGACAGGATATTGATAGAGCCTTCCTTATGAAGATCTTGTGCAGGTAATCAGAGCTGCTGTGAGTTCAAGCATGCAAGGGCCACATCACAAGTCAACATTCTGTATCATTCCCTGTCTTCCTCTGGATTTTCTGTTCTTCCAGTCCCCTTTCCCACAGTGTTCCCTAAGCCTTGAAGGGGGTAACATAGATATTTTTATGACTAAACATTAAGCAGTTATTCTTATCACTTTGACCAGTCGTTAATGAACCTCCACAGTTACCACTGCCTATGGTAAAAAAGAAATTTCCCTGACCACGGCTGACAATATCACTCATATATAAGAATATACATAGTTTTTTAGAAGGCAATTTGACAACCACAGCATGTCCATTTAGGAAACACAGGCAATAGCTTCTCCACTAGTATCAATGACCTAGACCTAAATGGCGATGACTGTGATTGCAGTGGTAAAGGTTGAAGCCAGTTGTGTCTGACAAGCACCATGTTCTCTACTACTGAACTGGACCCAGCCTGCTGTCTAAAACTCTTCTGTTGGACATGGCCTGGATCCCTGTGTATTCATGGATGATCTTAAACTCATTCCCTATGCCACAGCCTCCTGAGTACTGGGAGGATTATAGGCACACACCACCATAGTCAGCATATTTCTGCTTTTCTTTCAGTGAAATTATCTGTGTTTAGAGCTCCCTTCCAGAGTACATCTCTTAAATTTGCCTTCTTCTGAGGACAGAGGCAGACTTTTTAGCCTAGGGTAAGATAAAATACTTTTATTTTAGGGTAAGATAAAATACTTTTATTTTGCAATGTTCTTGATGCTAACAGCCAACTCCTAGGTTTACAGCAACTCCCTCTGCTTCAAGCTCCTGACAAGCTCCTGACAACTATGGGGATTTGCCTTCTTATCGGACTCAATGTATTCTTGAAAAATTCCCAGTCGTCTTCCTGCAGTGATAGCTAAAATAGAACTGTTTTAATGTCACAAGTTTTTCCTAGCTCAGCTAAATTTCTGAAATTCTTTTCTTAAATGACGTCCATCTTAAATGTTTTGTTCACAAATTTCTTTGCCCATTAAGCAAGTTCATACTAAGAGGTTAAAAACTGCTTTGATACTAATTGTTTTAAAAATAGACTTTATACTTGGTAACTAATTTAAAAATAGGCTTTATGGGGCATTTAATTTAGTCTACTTTTACTAATTTGTATTAGAAGAGTTAACTACATTTATTATGCCAAAGCATTTTATAAAATTGAACAAATGAGAAATAACATTGGTTATATTTTTACAACATATGTTCATGTTGAAGAAACAATGGCTTTGAAAACTATCCCAAGGGACCGAGGCAGAGGTAGGTACAGTACTTGCCTAGCATGTAAAAGTCTCTTGGGTAAGTCTCCAGTATAGTAATTGTAATAAGTACTGTGGGGGTCTCTGATTGAATGTTGTTTGGGTAAGAAATCATGTACTTACATTGCTTCCATATTGCTTATTTCCTTGTATCCTCTTTCTTCCTACCCACCCAACTCCTCACCCCTTTGCAGAAAACCTTTGGAGTAATTATTTACCAAAGGGTGAGATCATTGAAAAGCCATCAGCCAGGTCATCCGATGTCTTGGGCAGCTTAAACCATGAATATGTCCTTGCTGACATCACCACCTCCTTCACTCTTCTGGTGGGGATCTTCTTTCCTTCTGTCACAGGTAAGGGGGTGACTGTTGGGTTTCAGAAGCCATCAGCCACACTGAGCACATTTTTTTCTTAGGGTATAGACTTACATCCTCAGGGTTCTAAGTTTGTCCCCATCTTCTGTCTCAGTATGAGCATCAAAGTGCCCAGAGAGCCAAGTTAACTTGGTGTTTCCCCTCACTAGGTATCATGGCTGGGTCAAACAGATCTGGAGATCTGAAAGATGCTCAGAAGTCCATTCCCATTGGAACTGTCCTTGCCATCCTGACCACATCCTTCGTGTGTATCCTTTGAGTTATGGTGATGGAATCATGCAGTAGAACTAAGAGGATCAGTACTTTTATCTAATAATAATAATGTCATCTCTTATCACTGCCTCACTTGCTAGATAGTTGTCTTGTTTCATAAGCATCATTAAAGAAGGATTTTATAAGATTAATGAATTTAGCAACTCACTATATAATAAAAGAATCACCCTGAGTGTAGTTACTGTATAAAGGTAAAGGATAACAGTCTCCTTGACTCTCAGCATAACAGATTTAAGCAATGTTGTCCTTTTTGGTGCATGTATTGAAGGAGTTGTTCTCAGAGACAAGTAAGTATAACAACCATGTCTGTCTTCCTTGAAATCTGGTCACTCAGCATAGTATCACACAGATATAATCTCAAACCGGGCCAAGGTGTCAGTCATAACTAATAAAATAGAAAGTTATGTATTGAGCTAAAATGTATGTGTATGTATATATACATATACACACGTGGACATTTGTATCTCATATATAATGAATGAAAGACAGGAAAGTATGTGTGTGTGTGTGCATCAAACATACAGAGAAATATAGAACACTGAGCTTCTAGATTTGATCCAAGCAATAAAAAAGTTTTAAAAACAAGATTAAAATATATGTGCATAATTCAGCCTATGATAAGATAAAATATTTTGTGATTATTTTTTCTTTTGCAATGTTCCTCAAGCTAACATCAGAGTTATAGGATTAAGTAGTCCTCCTTCCTCAAGCAGTAAATGATTATTAAATAATAAGGAGAAATGCTATTATATAAGACATAACTAGTGTTATGTCTAAGCTGTGAAGTTGTCTAAATACTAAGTACTCTTCCTGTACACCAAGCACTGCTGGAATGCTGTAGGAAAGTAGAGCAGGACAAGCGGAACTGCGTAGTGTCTCTGGCATCCGCTCTAGAGAGCAGCAGCTGTCCACTCACACGTGCCATTCTAAATGGAAGTGGGACACTGATTTCCTTCATGAAGACTACTTAGCATTTACTGCTTCTTTTGTCAGATATGCTTTGTGAGATGTTTGTGACAGATCTCTCCCAGAAACTAGTTAATACCCTCACTTCACTCCCTGTCACAAAGGAATCTGGGTATTGTCCTAGCCTAGGTGTTTTCCTCATTTTCACCCATCACCCAAGTCTTTTCTCTGTCTACTTTCCACTGTTCAGTGGTCACATTGATCCATACTGGGCTTCAACGTTTTTCTCTTTATAATCACATAATAATGTCCTTTTGAGTTTTACCACCTTCTTCCATACCACCACCACAATGCTCTTTCTGTACACCTTTGTCTATGTTGTTTCCTTTGCTTCTGTTGGTTATTCCTACTAGGAAGACTCACTTCATTCTTCTTAAGACTAAGCCAAAAATCTTCACTCCTGTAGTTTTTCATCTTCACCCCCAAAATAGAATCCCTCCTCCTTTCATCTCCCCACTATATTTGAACATACTGTGGTGTTGCACTTACCACACTGTATTGTAGCTACTTATTTTCATATTACATTCCCTTGGTTGAGCTCTAGGATTCCTGATAGACAGGGATTCTAGCACAAGCTTTTATAAATGTTGTTGAAGAATATAGGTACAAAATGTGTGTAGGTTTGTATGTATAAGGCATAGTGTCTCAGCTGTACTATTTTATTGGAAGGGAACAGTGGTAAATTTATACATATATAGAACTTATTCATTTCTAGTTTGAACAATTACCGGTCACTATTTCCTAACATTGCACATGTCTATACCTGTGTCTTAGCAGTTTCACTTCTGGCTATGTTCAGCAGAAATGTTTGTGCCCAACCCAGTAATTTCTTTTTAGACAGGGTCTTGCTATGCATCCTGAGCTGGTCTTGAACTCAAAATATAGCCTTGTCTAGCCCATATTCATAATCCTCCTGCCCCAGCTTCCTGAGGGCTGAGGTTACAGGTATGTGCCATAATGCCTGCTGTGAGTGCCCTTTTATGAAAGCTATGTACCTTTATATGTTTTAGTATTCATGTTTACTTCAGTTTGCATCTGTAAAATTTATAAGCCAGAAGAATTCACTAGTGATTGTCACCCTAATTTTTCACTGTTTCTTTCCCAGATTTGGGGATGCTGTGAAAGGTAATTTGGTTGTAGGCACCTTATCTTGGCCATCCCCTTGGGTGATTGTTATTGGCTCCTTCTTTTCAACATGTGGAGCTGGACTTCAGAGCCTCACAGGTGCACCTAGGCTGCTACAGGCTATTGCTAAGGATAACATCATACCATTCCTTAGGGTGAGTGACACTTTGTTGTGCCCTCTTCTCTTTTCCCAAGTTTCATGAAAAAAAAAATGTTTTCTCTTTCAGCTTAAGAATTGGGACATGAATGTAGAGTTTTAGTGTAAGGCCCTCCAAATCCTTTGTATGTGTTTATATGTGATTTCTGTGAAGTTGTTCTTATTTATCAGATATCTGAAACTGGCACACTGGGTCAGTACCCGTGTGCCTGACATTTCCTCTCGTGTGCACAGGTTTTTGGTCACAGCAAAGCCAATGGGGAACCTACCTGGGCCTTACTTCTAACTGCTGCCATAGCGGAGCTGGGAATTCTCATCGCCTCCTTGGATCTCGTGGCCCCAATTCTTTCCATGTAAGATTTGCTTACTCTCTTCAAGTATGGATGCTAATGATTATAGCATTATTTTCATCGTCATATAAAAGTAGTGATGATGACAGAATTGACTAAACTCAGACTTGACTAACCTTTAAAACTTATTCCTGAGATGGGGCTGGAGAGATGTCTGAATGGGTAACACTATGTCCTGGGTCTTCCAGAGGACTTAAGCTCAGTTCCTAGCATCCATGTCAGATCGTTTACAGCCACCTATTAGGCTAGCTCTGGGGAGACTTACACTTCTGATCTCATATGAACACACACACACACACACACTCCTTAAAATACTCCTTGGGAGGTGGTGTCACATGCCTTTAACCCCAGCTCTCAGGTGGCAGAGGTAGGCAGATCTCAATGAGTTCCAGAACAGCCCTGAGGGGGGGGGAGAGGGGGAGAGAGAGAGGGAGAGGGGACGAAGGGGAGAAGGGACAGAGGAGAGAGGGGAGAAGAGAGAGAGAGAAAATACTCTGGAGAACTTCTATGTAAGGTTAACTTTTATAAATCACCGTGATTTTATGGAGGGGAGGTGTCCTACCTATATAAATTCTAAAGTTATTCATCTCCTTTTCTTCCTGTTTGTTCCTTTTTTTTTTTTTTTTTTTTTTTTGGTAATGCTGCCATTTGAACCCAGGGCCTTGTATGCAGCAGGCATGCTCTCTACGAAATACATCTGCCTATGAAGTACATCCTTCAGCCCCTGCCTTTATTTTACGAATCATTAGCCATTGACTTCACTGTTGGACTCTATTCATCCACCTGTGACTTACAGATGATTTGCTGTCTCCTGACACTGTAACTAGCTGAGAATATAAAGATGTATAAGGCACATGGTCTCGAGGAATAGTAGACAAAGAAACCAAGAATTTCCCCACATAGTTCAGTGAATGAAAAATGGTAAAGGCAAGCAGTGGGTGCCATGAAACAGGGATGATTCCTGTCGAAGTGACACTTGTATCTTGAAGGGCAACTAGATATTTTCGCAGCAAAAAAGAGTGTTTGTTAGTCTGCAGTTACAGGGACTCGGTGCCCTCTTCTGGCCTCTGCAGTCACTAAACACACAGTGTGTGGCATATACATGTCTTTAGGCAAAACACCCCCCACACATAAAAGTAAATAAATCTTTACTTAATGTGGTGGCAAACACCTTTTTCATTTCAGCACAGGAGGCAGAGGCAGACGGATCTTTGTGAATTTGAGGCCAGTCTGGTCTAAATAAAATGTGGTGTGGGGGGAGGGACTAGAAGAAGACAATATTGCTGGAAATGGGGGAAAAAAAGAAGTGATTCCTGAACTAGGGTGAAAAAAGAAAGACGTTTGGGGAGTTTGAAACAGGCAGAATCATAGAGCTTGATAGGTGAGTGTTGGGGGAGGATTACTAAGGAAGCAGAAACATGGATTAGTCCCTGAACATCTGGTAAAGAATGGTTGTGCCAGCCTGGAGAGATGGTTTAGTGGTGAAGAGCACTGACTGCTCTTCCAGAGGACCTGAGTTCAACTCCAAACACCTATATGGCTGCTCACAATTGTCTGTAATTCTAGTCCCAGGGAACTTGGTACCCTCTTCTGGCCTCCATATGCTGGGAGCACACATGGTGCATAGACACAGACACAGGAAAACACCCATACACTTTAGAAGTTAGTTTTTAAAAAGAAGAATGATTTTTGGGCATCAGCCAAAAGATAGAACTTATGAAGATGAACAGGGTTACAAGAAAAGGTTTTTGAGTTTCTTTACTTTCTGTTTGATAAATGGTTGGTAGTCTATAAATAGGGTTTAGTAGCACAGAGGCCTCCAATCATTTAAAGTAGCCGTCCCAGAATCATTTTATAGTAATCCCTCTTACTGTCCTCCTTCCTCAAGGTTTTTTCTCATGTGTTACCTCTTTGTGAACTTGGCATGTGCCTTGCAAACATTACTCCGAACCCCCAACTGGAGGCCCCGATTCCGCTACTATCACTGGTAAGTCTTGATCTTGTTCCTCATCTTTCTAGAAATCAAGTATATTCTGGTTCCAAATATAGTTTTTTAATTGGCAGCCATTCCATACTATTTTAACTAAGTTCAGTTGTCACTTGAATTTCTTCTTTCCTATTCTTTCATAACTGTATATATCACTTTATAATAACTTACAACATCCACAGAACCATAAAGTGCTTATTTACCAGCTGCCTCATTTTTAAGGTTCAAACCTTCTCTTTACATATCTACTTTCCTGTTCTCCTAGCTGAGCATTGGATTTCATCCCTCCTTACCTCCACTTTTGTGTTCTCATCAGTTTTCATTCTCACATTTACCAGAATTTCATTAAGTGATTAGGAGTGAGAGCTGTGAAGTTAGGTAACACAAGTCTTTCATTCACCTTGGTACTTTATAGCCCTGTAATCTGCATGAAAACATAATAACCTTATGAAATCTCATTTTACTAATTCATAACAGGAAGTAATGCAGTGCAGTGCTGGTACATAGTAAAGCTCTCAATGAAAAGCTGTAGTACTGTCCTAAAGGAGCCAGCCAAGGTTTTTAACCACTATACCATCTCTTTCCTGTGTTCATTTAATCATGTAGGTTTTTCTGTTCATGTGTGTGCCTGCTGCTATGCTCTTGTTTTCTAACTTTCCTTATTCCTCCTCTGGCTTCACTTACCAGTGTTTGACATTTATGTAGCAAAAATGTGTGCCTGGAACCGTTCTTAACCCCTCCCGTCCTCCTCCTAGCTTTAACATTAGTCAGAAGTTTTCAGTGAACATTTTTGTTGTCATATGTTAATCTCCAAATTATCAATTCTTCTGTTCATACTTTAACATTCACCATAGGGCTAGAGAGGTGAGTCTGTGCACAAAAGGGCTTCAGTAATACATTGTCTACATAATTTATTTGCTCAAGACAGTCACCCTCTACCAGTCCATCTTATGTGCTATAAAAAGCTCACATAGCTTCTCACCAGTGGACTAAGCATTTATGGGGAATTAAATGCCCATAAAAATGTTAGGAATACTAACATGAGAAAATTCAACATCACATTCTAGATTCATGACTGTGTTCAACCCCTGCTTTTCCAGATAAGTATTAATTGTCCTTGGGGCTGAAACACCGTAGCACCCCTCTTTATGTTTACTATTGTCTGGCAGCAGGAAGCACACTGTGTTACAGAAGGCACAGGGTTCACCCTGAGTGGGCTGGGTGTGAACGCTCAGTGGTAAATGGCCTGCCTGCAGGTGCAAGGCTAGAGCCACTGCCACAGCTTCTAAGGCATATGATTTTTTAAAAAATGATTATTTTCATTGTATTTAACATAAGTTCTGTCTGTTAGTGACTGGAAATTTAAATTTCCAGTCCTCACCTTAGTCCAGAAAGCATTTCCTAGAACTGGTGTCTTTTCCTTGCTGCTTAGAAAGATACTTCTTGATTTACATTTTTGTTTATCATTTTCTAGGGCCCTCTCTTTCATGGGAATGAGTATCTGTCTAGCTCTGATGTTCATTTCTTCCTGGTATTATGCCATTGTAGCTATGGTAATAGCTGGCATGATCTACAAGTACATTGAGTACCAAGGGTAAGTATGAACTTTACCTTGATCACTGCTGAAAAGCTCAAGAATGGCTGGTTTGGCCACGCATGGTGGCACACACTTGTAGTCACGGTACTCAGGAAGCTGAGGCAGGAAGATTGAAAACAAGTTCTCTCTCTGTCTCTCTCTCTCTCTCTCTCTCTCTCTCTCACACACACACACACACACACACACACACACACACACACACACACACACGCACACAAAGTCATTCAGGGATGGAGAGATGATGACTCAGCAATTAAGAGAGTTTGGTGACAAGAACCCATGAGGCAGCTCACACCTACCTGCAACTCCATTCTCAGAGGAGCCAACACCTATTTTGGCCTCTAGAGACACCTGAACATGCATGAGCATATCTACACAAAGATGCATATACATAAATAAACTTTTAAAAGTATGACACAAATGTAAACATTTTTGCTAAACTTTTCAAGCAAGGGATTGCTATTAATCCTGAATAAAGTCAAAACAACTAAAACCTCAAACAACTTCCAAAAATGGAAATAAATTATATTCTATCTCAGAAGATTTCCTTAGACTTTTTCATTATTTTCAAAATCACAATTACAAGTAATTTCTTAATCTGAATTGACATTCCACATAGTTGCTTTTGAATAGATACACGATGGGTAGGGGATTAAGTGAGTAACCCTGCCAGCCTGTGTTGTGGGTGGTCAGTCTCACCTGCTAGTAAGGGACAGTAGATAAACCACACCCATGAGTTTCAGTCTTCTACCTTGCACATATTTTACTGTTAGATTCATTAAAACCTGGCTTTTGTGGTTTTACTTGTATTCATTGTAGTAGAAGCTGACTGTGCCTCTTTTCTCCTTTTCTCCCAGGGCTGAGAAAGAATGGGGCGATGGTATCCGTGGGCTGTCCCTCAGTGCGGCTCGCTTCGCTTTGCTCCGCCTAGAGGAAGGGCCTCCTCACACTAAAAACTGGAGGTAAAGCAGTTGGCAGAGCTTAGTGGTGTTTGCACATAGCTCACACACACAGTGTGCTTTCTTCATCACCAGATAAAGAAATTATGTGGCTCAGGGAACTGGCTCAAGTCAAAACTTGATAGTTTTGAACTATCCCAAAACCTTGCTGCCTTACTTATTGTTACCTATTTATTGTTGGTTGTTATTCTTTGAAGACTAGTCAACTTCAGACAATACTGAGAACATTTGAAATAACAAAGAACCCTCATTTACCATCCCTCTGGTTCCATCCTTCTATCAAGTTAAATGCTTTGTGAAGACCTCCTGGGGTAAAGGATGGAGTTGCCATCTGTTTCCCACACCTAAGTGTCTGCTCCTTCGCCTCTGCACAGGCCGCAGTTGCTTGTACTGCTGAAGCTGGATGAAGACTTACACGTCAAGCACCCTCGCCTCCTCACCTTTGCCTCCCAGCTCAAGGCAGGAAAAGGACTCACTATTGTGGGCTCTGTCATTGTGGGGAACTTCCTAGAGAACTATGGAGAAGCTCTGGCTGCAGAGCAGGTAAGGCTATGGTCTGCTGACTTACAGCTCAAGCATTGTGTGCTTTAGCAACCTATGAGAAGGCTGGCATTGCTCTCAGAAAGTGTGCTGGCTCTCTGCCCAAATGGTGAACCTTTCACATTAATGC
Organism: Phodopus roborovskii; assembly: GCF_943737965.1. NCBI lineage: Eukaryota > Metazoa > Chordata > Mammalia > Rodentia > Cricetidae > Phodopus > Phodopus roborovskii. The sequence goes on along the minus strand of NW_026126417.1, from coordinate 3,689,505 downwards.
ACAGTAAAAGCTGGAATGTCCTTCTGTTTCTATATTTACTTAAATATATGTTTCTGAGCCTGGTGAGGTTCAGCACTTGGGATGTTGAGGTGGATAGATAGATCTCTGTGAGTTTAAGGCTAGCCTCATCTACACAGTGAGTGCCAGAACCCTGTCTCACAAAACAAAACAAAACAGCTTTTCTGTATGTACCTCAATAAGAGATTTCTGAGGAAATCACGAGGATGATAAAGCATTTGAATGGTATAATAGATGTAAAAAAAAATCAGTTTAAAAGAATGTATGTGCATAAGTGCTTATTGAATGACTTTGACCATAAGGTTTACCAACTTTATGTCACAAAGCTATAAGCTAAGTTCAAATAAGCAGGAAGCCCCCAGATTTTGAAGTTATTCCTTTCCCTGTGTGGCCTAGGCCTCTGACCCAGTGCTGGCATTTGAACAGTCATATTCCCCCAAACAGAAGGAGACAGAGTGGGTGCCCCTTCTTCTAATTTAAAGCATCACCCAAGAGATTACCAGTAAGCATCATTTCCAGTTAGACTGCAAATCGTGAATGTTTATGTTTGACCCCAGAGAAGGTTCCTAAGTCTGATGACAGTGGTGGCAAAGGCGACTTTTCTTTTTACCACCTTCTGTGTGGTATCAAGAAAACTGTTTTCTCCTTCTCACTAGCTTTGTTGAGCAAGTTCTTGTGCTTTGAGAAAGAAGCATTTTCCCCAATTATGTCAGTGATTGGACTAATCTCAGCTGGATTTCAGTGTTCATACTGGATTTCATTTGAAGTACTGTGTGAATAGCAAGTGGAGTTCAGAGAATCTTGAGTTTGATTCCCAGCACCCTTGTTAGGCCTCTGATAATCCACTTATAACTCTAACTCCAGGGAGTCAAACTCCTTCTGGTGTCTACCTGCATTCTTAATCATACATACATACATGCATGCATGCATGCATAAATACACACACACACACACACACACACACACACACTTTTTCTCTTTTGGTTTTTCTAGACAAGGTTTCTTTAGGTATCCCTGGCCATCCTGGAACTCACTCTGTGGACCAGGCTGACCTCAAACTCACAGAGATGTGCCTGGCTGCCTCCCAAGTGCTGGGAATAAAGGTGTAGGGTATGATCTCCTGGCCATAATTAATTTTTAAAATTAATCGTTTTTTTTAAACTAGAAATTCTGGGAAACAACCCAAATGACACAAATTAATTTTTTAAAAAAGCATATGGTTTCAAATTGAGAACCTTACCCTAAAAACCACTGACTTAATTTGTGTCTTTGAGAAAATCATGTCCATTTTGTACATCATTATTCCCATTCCTTTCCAACAAAGGAGTTAGGTAATAATAAATAGGCATATGGTGCCACCCTTAAGTTAGCTTGACTAAATGCAGGTTTCCTCAGTCACCATTCAAACGTTAGAATGAATATAAGAACAAGAGAAGGAGCCAGATGGTGGTGGTGCACACCTGTAATCCCAGCATTTGGAAGTCAGAGGCAGGTGGATTTCTTGGAGTTCCAGGACAGGCTTCAAAGCTACCCAGAGAAACCCTGTCTCACAAAACAAAAGCAAACAAAAAGAACAAGAGAAGAATAAAAAAGGGAAACCTTACCTGAGAAAATTCTGAAGTGTAACTTTAGGGATCATCAGATTAGTTTTCATGAACAATATCTCAGGGCATGCCTGGGGTTAACAAGAGTGTGGTGTTTACACCAGTGAATTTGCTTTGTCAGTCAAGAAACTGTACTCGGTATTTTGGACAGCCCTGCACTTAATGCTTCATCTGAAAAGGAAGCAAGCAGAATAGAGGAAAGGGAAGAGAAGCTCCATGTGGACAACCAGCTACAGATAGAAGTATAGTCAGTTAGCACTTCTAAAGTAAAAATGACCAAAACAAAGATAACACTTCAATAAAGCACATTTGACTTTCTGGACTTTTATATGGAGATACAGTCTTACATAGAAGTCAAAGAAAGATGGGAATACAGTAATGAGAAGGAATGATGAATTAAAAGGTCCAGGGTAAAGCAGTTGAAGTTTTGTATCTTTTTCAGACCATTAAGCACCTAATGGAGGCAGAAAAGGTAAAGGGATTCTGCCAGCTGGTGGTGGCTGCCAAGCTGAAAGAGGGCATTTCACACCTCATCCAGTCCTGTGGCCTTGGGGGCATGAAGCACAACACAGTGGTGATGGGCTGGCCCAACGGCTGGCGTCAGAGTGAAGATGCTCGCGCTTGGAAGACTTTCATTGGTACAAAATGTTTCCTGTACTGACCTGAGGGCCCAGAGGGGAATCAAATTGAATCTGTTATCCTAACTCTCCTAAAGGAGAGACTGTCATGTTGAAGCATGCTGTTAAAAGACCACCTAAAAACTCAACAATAATCTGTCAAGTCTCATCTGTTGTTGTTTTTGTTAGTCATTTCTCATTTTGATGTCCTCACAGGAAACTAGAAAGATGGTCTTTAATCAGATTCTCCCTAATTCATACTTTAAATATGTAGTATCCCTTGTTTGCTAAACCATGTTTTTCCATGGTTACTTGCTCTCTAGACTTTCCTTAGTGGCCTCAGCCTCTTAGTCAAGTGTAATGTATTATGTCAGTAGGACATATCTTCAACTAAGTGTCAATGAGAATTACCTTCTTTTCTTGCAATGGTGGGAAGCAAAGAAAGGCCAGCAATTCTCGTTTGCATATCCCAGTTCTTTCTTCTCTCCATAGGCACAGTTCGAGTGACAACTGCTGCCCATCTAGCCCTGCTGGTGGCTAAAAATGTCTCCTTCTTTCCCAGCAATGTGGAGCAATTTTCTGAGGGCAACATTGATGTGTGGTGGATTGTGCATGATGGGGGCATGCTCATGCTATTACCATTCCTACTGAAACAGCACAAGGTATTCTGGGCTGCTGTCTTTAAAAGCACTCCCTCTCACTGTCCTGTTCACTAGGTGGAGGAGGAGGATGATTAAACTGTGTATTGGTGGGACTTAAAATCTGAAGAGATGGGGCAAATTCTTGGCTGTCCTGTAATCCCAGCTTCAGCCTTATAAGTAGAGTGGGTTTAGGGCTTTTTTTTTTTTTTCATTTTCTTGTTGTATGTTATACCAATCCACCTTAAGTGAAATCCACCTTAAGTTCTGTATGAATGTTCAGGAAAAAACAAAAACAGGAATGTATCAGTTTCAGGGGTAAGTATGTATATGTTGTATAAATCATACCCTATATGCTCATTCTCTGATAAGTTTGTATGGTGTCATTGTTATACTGTCTGAATTGAGCTCTTTGAGTGTATCCTGAGTGAGGATATGTTTTACCTCACCATATGAAGCCAGCAGCTGTTCCTGCAGTAGGCAAATCAATTCTGACTTCATTATCCAAGGTAGGATTCTCTCCCTCAGATGGATAGTCAGTCTTACACACTGTCTTCCCACATCCTGAGGCTGCAGACTGCAAACCCTGTTTGTTCTACCCATGCCATTGGTGGTCAACTCAATCATCAGCCCCTCTGTCCTTCCAAGGATTTTACAATTTATATGCCAGGAGTCAGGGACAAAAACCAATTTCACAGTACTACATGAGCAAGTTTTTTCTCTTAATGGAATTAAGAAGTTAAAGCCAGGAATGGTGAAAAATGCTGGTAAATCCCACCACTCAGCAGGCCCTGTTGGGAGGATCAAAGTTCAAGGCCAGCCTGAGCTATTGTGTTAATTTAGATTGTATTTAAGTTGTTGCTTAGTCAGTCTTTTACACTACTACAAAACTGAACCAAGCAGGAAGCAAGGAACCAATACTTGATACTATAGCAAGGTCCTTCTAGTCACAAACCTCTTGTTTTAAAAAAATCACTTTTTCCCTCCTTACACCTAATTTTCCATGTACACACAACCCTCCATCAGGTATGGCGAAAATGCAGCATAAGGATCTTCACAGTGGCCCAACTCGAAGACAACAGCATCCAGATGAAGAAGGACCTGGCCACCTTCCTGTACCATCTGCGCATTGAGGCAGAAGTGGAAGTGGTGGAGATGGTAAGGAGGTGGAGTCCAACATAGACAAGAGCACCACTCCCCCAGCCCTGGCTCTCACTAGAATCTAGTCGGGGATGGTGCTCAGCTGTAAATGTGTGCTTTAACCCCTAAGCCTAGCATAACCCTAACTGACCTAAGTAAGTAGGGTGTGTAAATGCTTTCTTTTTCAAAACGATCTAAATTTTTATTACTGTGTGTGTGTGTGTGTGTGTGTGTGTGTGTGTAAGAGAGAGATAGAGACAGACTCAGAGGACAACTTATAGTCAGTTCTTCTATCATGTGTCTTTGCACCCAAATTCGGGGCATCAGAGTTGGCAGCAAATGCCTTTACACACTGAATCATCTTCCTGTCCCTGGGGTTGGTTGCTTTTTATTTGATTTGTTATTTGTTTATTACACAGCTCACATACATATGAGCTACATACTATATATGATATATATATATATATCTCAAATCCTTAGTTGCTTAATGTTTATTAATATTTAGTTCATGTTAAAAATCACACTCGTTTTGTTAGTTTTGTGTGGAAAATACAGACTGCAGGTTTTTTTTTTTAAAGGAAACAAATATGATTAAATCATAGAGAATACTCAGTGTCTCTGTATTTAATGGACATCCTCCAAACCAAGTGTCTTTATAACTCAAGACTGAACAAAATAGGAGTCAAAGGCTGATAAGGTGACAGTTTTTTTGAATCGGGTCAGTGTGTAAAAATAAAAATGTGTTTAACTCTGTTGTTTTTTTGTGTGCTGTCTGTGGCAGCATGACAGTGACATATCTGCCTATACATATGAGCGCACCCTGATGATGGAGCAGAGGTCCCAGATGCTCAGACACATGCGTCTATCCAAAACAGAACGCGACAGAGAGGTAAGAGCTTGCGGAACTGACCTGGCCTGTTCTGTGGGGACTGTCAATGATACAGACGACTAATCTTTGCTTCTCATTTTATCAGTTATTCCAGTATAACCTACTGTCCTTTCAAAACAGTTAAAGCATGAGGAAAAGAACAGGGAGAGTAACTGTTTGGCCTTCCCCAGGCACAGCTGGTGAAAGATCGAAACTCAATGCTGCGCTTAACTAGCATTGGTTCTGATGAGGATGAAGAGACAGAAACTTACCAGGAGAAGGTGCATATGACTTGGACCAAGGATAAATACATGGCATCCCGGGGGCAAAAGGTCAAGTCAATGGAAGGATTCCAGGACTTACTTAATATGCGTCCGTAAGTGTTTCCACTCCCAAGCTTATCCTGTAATAACAGTATCCTAGAGAGTGGTACATATGTGATTTTACCTGAATACAGTCACATAGGATGGGGTGTTTTCATCTTGACTAAATCAGCTATTTATTGTTTGCCTATAAAGATTAATTCCCAACTAAACATTGATACAAGCTATCCTTTTCTCCTGTACATTATTTCTGTATTATTTGTCTATTATTATAAAATAAGCAAACAGAATGAGAAAACCAGGCCAGTGAGGTAATAGCTTGTTGTCAAGCCTTAGGACTTGAATTTGATCACCAGGACTACTCTCCCAAAAGTTTTTGAACAGAAACCAACTTCAAAAAGCTGCCCTCTTATACATACATACGCAAATACAATGAAATTTTTAATGTTAATATAGCAAAGAAATTATCGCATTATTCATAGTCAAGTTAAACAGCTCTGGGCATAAAAAATACTTACAACTACCTTACTTCTTCCCTACTCAGGGACCACTCCAATGTGAGACGGATGCATACAGCAGTGAAACTCAATGAAGTCATAGTTAACAAGTCCCATGAAGCAAAACTGGTTTTGCTGAATATGCCAGGGCCACCCCGAAACCCTGAAGGTGATGAAAACTGTATCCTTTATGAGAGTAATGCCACCAGTGGGGGGGAAAAATCTTCTTAGCCTGTTATTAGAAAAGGCATTGGTTAAAGTAGGTCTGTTCCCCACTTCCCTCTCTGAGGAAGAGCAGAATGGGATGCTTCCAAAGATGGGAGATTGACTTCCACTCAGGAAGCTGGGGGAGGTGGGGGTGGGTGGGAGAAACATATGAGAATATCTTATATTAGCTGTGCAAAGGGTCTAGATCCCAGGACTATTTCATAGGTTTAAAATGAATCCTGTTTCAGGCTTGGTGGTGCAAACCCATAATCTCAGCTACTTAGAAAGGTGAGGAAAAATTACAAAAGTCTGCTTATGTGTCATAGTGAGTCAAGATCAGCCTGAGCAATTTAGTGAGATCCTGTTTCAGAATTTCAAAAAAATAAAATCAGATCATGAATCAGCTGCACATAGGGTGTTTGCCTAGCATACACAAGGCTCTAGTTTTAATGCATAGCATAGCACTGCTGAAAAGAATGGGTGGGTAGATGTATAGATGGATGTTGAGCCCACAGTTCAGGTTTTTCCTATTCTGAGTGTATAATTATTAAGAGAGGTATGCTGAGTTTGCAGTTCTGTGATCAAATAGATTACTGGTGCCAGGTTATAAACTATACTATTTGTCTGCCTGTTTCCTTGACAACTTCTGAAGACATGGAATTTCTAGAAGTACTCACCGAGGGATTAGAGCGAGTCCTCCTTGTCCGGGGTGGTGGCAGTGAAGTGATCACCATTTACTCATAGTCAGCTTGTGGAAGATTCTGCTTGGTCTTACTTTCCCTAAAAGACTCATCGTCCATGGAGATGACAGTTCTTTCCTACCACTCTATTCTTGTGGAGCTGAGCCCCAACTACGCTCTTGACTGCAACATGATCTGCCATTCCAGCAGAAGCAAATACTCTCAACATTAGAATGGTCAAGTCCTAAAAGCTATTTCTATGGCAGGGGATGGCAGGTGAAAATTAACAAGCTAAGTCAAAGGGAATCTTTTGGCACTGCTGAAGGTAGTGAGTTAGTAACATATGCTAGAAATTTAACTAAACACAACAACAAAAAAGTTAATATTCAACATTTAGAATGAGTCTCAGAAGACACAGTTCTATGATGGCACCAGAGAGGTAATAGTCAGCCTCACCTCACCTAAGTAAATGTTACCATTGTGGAGCTAGCCCATGGCAAGCCAAGTGAAACTTAGGATACTGATATACAAAACCTGAAACATAGCCACAGCCTTCTTACTCAAAAATCAGATTCCCTCCCCCCCCTCCCGATACTGTTTTATTGTCCATACTCTTCCACTGTATATCTCAACCATCTTTCTTTTTAAAAAACCATTCTGTGGTTGTAATGCAGACAGTGTTACTATAGAAAATGTTTTTCAGGTTTTCGAATGGCTGGACTAAGGAGATTCCAGAGAATACCAATTAAGATGTACAGGAACAGAGCTTGTAGTTAGCTATGCAACACAAAGCACACAATGATCATCCAAGAAATGTAGTTTGTTATGCAGCTTAACCAGGAGGGTCTCTTCTATCCTTAGTAGGCACTGATTTAAAAAAAAAAAAAAAAAAAGGTAAGGAAGAGACACTAGGACTGTGCACTGCCACCTCCGAGGGTTCCCGGCCTTAGAGGGGTTCAGCAGTGGACCTGGGCATGTGAGAGCCATACCCTTTTCATGGTGCCAAAGTCATCTGTCTAAAGTGGCAGACAGGTTTGCACTGGCCTGAAGTAAGCAGCTCTTCTTTCACAAGAAATCAACATGTGGCCTCTTCACCAAAGCCATAGTGAAGACTTGAGGCACTCACCTCCATGCCCAGAGCTGAGCTTTACTCTCTCAATATTATTCTTCATTCTGACTCCAGAAACTTGGTTCAAAACCAAGTGGTTCCCTGAACCAATGATCTGCTCTTGTCAGTTTTGTTTTCAAAAAGCTCTAAATGTGCCAAGAAAATAACTTGTGTAAGCTCGGCTTATTTTTCTAATTTATTGATCTTATTGATCATGAACACCTGGCTTACCAGTGTAGGACATCTGTGACTGAGCAGTAATTTCAAGCATGTGAAACCTTCATGTTCTTTACAAGATAAGAAACTTCTTGCTTACATACATGGCTGCTTTTAAATTCCCCTCTATTTATGGTAAATTGTGCTACGCTCCATACCCTGTAAGACATGGAACATCCAGAATTCAACCCCAGAGACAGAAGAAAACCCTCAAAATGGCTTAAGAAGCTGAGTCATATGATCAGTTCTTCATCCCCACCCCCACCCCAGGCCTACTCAAGGTAGCAGTGAGGATACAGAATCTTTTCCTGTATCTCCCTGCAGAGGGTAAAAACTACAATTCCCTTTCCAACACTCCATTGCATAGTTGAGTATAGTTCTTTAGGCTGCAAGGTGTTAAACACCAATTCTATAAAAGCCAGCTTGCCCAGGAATGCCTAACACATCTACCCCTGACCAAAATGATTAACACCTCTTTCCCTTACCAAACAAATATGGGCAGAGAATAAAGTTAACTTTTACAAAGGCTGTTTGTGGTTAGAGCTATGTAAGAATCTTCAAAAGAGTAAGAAAACCAATAGCTACTAATATAGCTATTATTTCAGTTCCTAGAACATAAAATCACTGTTACATGGAAAAATGGTTATTAAGCCAGATTTTACTCATCCCTGTCTAGAGCATTTCATGTCTATGTGTTGCTTATGTTGTCTGTCTGCAAAGTGTCTTTATCTTTTAATCACTGCAAATAAAGCAATACTGAAAACTTGAGAGAAAATGCACCTTAGGGGAAGGGGCCAATGCTTCTAGAGGGAAGAGAAAGACCTTCTCCTGCCTTCTTACAAGACCCAGCTTTTGTCTTACCCTTAAGTTTAGCAGGGCAGGCTGCAACATTCATTCTCCCCAAACTGGTCTTCCTCAACCTTTCTTAGTTATCTTAAAAGCTGGAGTTTGAACTGCAGGGCCTGCTTGACAGGTGCCAGCTTCCTCATGGCAAAGGAAAAGTCACTGCTCTTCATCTTCCGTTGTCTCCTATTCTTGTGGCCCCAAGGATCCCACCAACCCTCATTCCCCCTAAATGTTAAAAAACTTCTTATTGTGGGTATTAAAATAAGTTACACTGTAAGCATATTTACATGCTCTTTTCTGGTTTATTTTTCTTTTTATCATGTGTAATTTGAATCCTGCATTATTAGTTTCTCAACATCTTCCAAAAAAAAATGTCTGATACAGAATTTTTGTCTCTGCTTATGCAATATAGATTGAAGTGAAATATTAACATAGATTTAAGGGGAAGTTGAGAAACTTTTCAAGCATTGTTCTTGACCATTTAATTTATTGGAAGGAGATGCTGCTACTCAGCGGCTGCTATTCTTTTGTTTACATAGAGTCTTGTTTTGTTTGTTTTGCTCTGTGCTGGGAACATAAATAAAGTTTTCTACATTATTTTCAGTCAGAAGTTGTTCTGTAGTTTCTTTTCCGCTGTAACATGTTGCACATTGTCCTTGAAGAATCTCTCACTACAAAAACAATTGTAGACGTTTTGTTTCTCCTCAACATGCGTGATTATTTTAAGTGAGCATGAGCATACTTAGGAGCTGTGAGCTGAAACCGGGCAAATGAGGCCCATGCAAACAAGGCCCATGGACATCAGGTGCTGCTTCCTCAGGTTCACAAAAGTAATCCTCCACCACTGAACTCCATTCTCTAGAAAAAGAAACAGCAAAGGTGAATGGTTAATCACAAGCTCTGCCAAAGACGACATTGTAACTTCCAAACTCCTATTGTTTTATTACTTAAGAAATGAACTCTTGGGCCAGCTAGGAGGGCTCAGTGGGTAAGGGCACTTGCTACCAAGCCTGATAACCTGAATTCAGTTCCCAAAACCCATATAGTAGAAGGAGAAAACCAACTCCTGCAAATTGTTCTCTAACCTCCACAACACACATAGGTATGCAATAAAAATGTAAATGTAAAAATAAAGCTTCAAAAAAAAAAAAAAGAAAAGAAAAGAAAGAAAGAAAAAAATGAACTCTCAACACCAACTCTAATTCCCTACCATCAAATGAACGACATCCCATTTGCCTGGAATTTAACCTTACCTCAGGGGGCTCGATAAAGGCCAGCCAATCTGATGCATGTGTAGGCAACAGTCCCATGGACTGGCACTTGTAAACAGCCAGTGCCAAACCCATGAGGTTCCCAATGAGATAGACCAAACCTTGAAGAAACTTCTGACTTGAACTCTCCAGCATCTTAAAAGCTGTTGGGATAACAGACATCGTTAAAACCACTTTCTCCCAATATGAATGAAAGCAACCATGAATTTATACCTACAGACACAAAATAAGATTGTAAATATCAATCTTAAGTAAAAAGAAAACTCCACACCATTTTCTTTTCATGTCACCCACTACCACCATCACCCTTCCAAAAATACACCAAAGAATTTGCCTTCAATCTTTAGCACCCAAGGAAGGATGGTTATTTTATGAATACTTACTGGCTGAAATGGCCATAAGTGCTTGAATGGGTCGCCAGGCCATCATACACACCATCATAGTAGGGAAGATGGAGATGGTATTGCCTGCCATGTACATGATGAAGAGGTTCATAGGAATCTGCTTGAGAGGGCCCAGGGCGATGTCCCAGCAGCGCTAAAACAGAGTTTAAACCTCTCATCACTATCTTTCGTCTCACATTTACTGCATGACTGCTTAAGTCAAGTAGAAGCTTCATTTCTCAGCTTGACTGACTTTTCAGCTCCGCCACTTCAGGCTGCTGCAAGTCCCCCTTCTTCTCTACCACTACTCTTCCCTATACCAGCTTTCCAGGGGGTCTTTTTGTTTCCTTTTCAGGATGGTCTCTGTGTAGCCCTGGCTGTCTTGGAACTCCCTCTGTAGACTAGGCTAGTCTCGAATTCAGAAATCTGCCTGCTTCTGCCTCCCAAGTGCTGGGAATAAAGGTGTATGCTACCACTGCCCAGCAAGTTTTGAGAAAGGTTATAACCTTGAGATCTTGCTATGTGTGGTTGACCTACAACTTTAGATTTTTTTTTTTTGTATCATCCTCTCAACTGATAGAATTATAGATATGCACCACCACACCCAGCTAGAAATTCATAATCTTAAGATTGTGTTAGAAGACTCATCTAGCTCATGAAAGTTAGAAAAAGAACAAACTAAAGGATTTTGAGAAAACAAAAATGACAGAAATTCATTAATAAAATAAAATCATCAAAGCTAAACTTGTCTTATGCAAAGATTACAAATTCATTTCTAAGTCTGATGAATTAGAAAGGAGAGAGGACAAGTCTTTCATGTCTAGAAGGAATAGGGGAATGGGGGACAGCTCTATAATAAACTACTCTATAATAAACTATAATAAACAGCTCTATTATAAACTACTTTGCCTATTTGAACTTTATTAGGAGACGGGTAAATTCCTAGAAACATAACTTACACAAATGGAAAAGAAAAAAGGAACACACATAGTCCCGTGGCAGCTAACAAAGCTGACCCTAAGCCCAGGTGGCTTCCCTTGGCAAATTCTAACCATGTAGAGCTAAAACTAAACTAAAAATTCTACAACTCAAAACCCATGCATACCCAAACTTCAAAAGACCATTACGAGAAGTGAGTGTGTGAGTGTGTGTGTGTGTGTATAAATAAGTCTAAATGCAAAAATCCTGACAAAGGCAATGGAGAGATGGCTCAGTGTTTAAAAGTACTTGCTGCTTCTGCTGGGAACACTTTGATTCCTAGCACCCACACGGGGACTCACAAGTATCCATAACTCCACAGAGGATTCTAATTCTTCTGACTCTGAAAGCACCAGGCATACACGAAACATGTATGTGCAAGCAAAACACTGATAGGCATAAAGTAAACCTAAAAGAAAATAACCCTAACAATATAGGCAAAGTAAGTCTAGCTATATAAATATAACTGTAACTATTTTATTTGCATTTTAAAAAGCCTTATTTGTAAATACTTTCCTATAGACCATTCATAGAACATAGAATTGTTATAAAAGTAATTTATGATCTGCCTTTTTAAAATCATGTAATTTAATAACTTACTACAATGTAATCATACTTCAATGAGCCAAGATGAAAAAACAGATAATACTTATCAAAAAATTAGTCATTTTCATATTGTAAAAACTGAATGTATACATTCATTGGGATAAAAAACATGTGTTTAGCAATATTAAGACTGTGAGGGAAATATAAAAAGGAAAGTATCAAGTACCATTCCAAACACTTAGGACACACTTTTGTAAAATTCCTGAGAATATAGCTTTACAAGAGTGGAAAGACATGCTAAATAACAATATAATTACCATGTGATATATTTATAACATATATGACACCGGAAAAAATAAAGAATGCAGAATGCCACAGAAAAAGGATTAACTATGTAACAGTAGAAAGACCCTAAAGGAAAAGAACAAGCAAGTTATAATGGAATCCAGAGGAAAATCATTCCAAGAATAAAAAATAAAAAAGCAGGGAATGGGAACTTGTCTGGTACCCTTAAGGAGCAGCAAGGAAACCATTATGACAAACAACTGCAAAGGGTAGGTGATAAGGTGATAAGATGTTACAAGGAGTTTGACTGGGGCATGCAGAGTTAGTTATACATAATACTAAAAAGATTTGGTTTTTATGCTGAATGAACATGGACTTATAAGCTGATTTTGAGTAGGGATGATCTAGCATGTTTTAAAGGGATCATTTTGATGGACGTGCTTGCAGACTACAGGGGAACAAGGTAGAGGAAGTAAGACAAGTTAGAACTCTATTCAAAAAGGGATACTGGGAATTTGAGGGAGGGGGAGACTTGAATACAGGTTTTCTTTCAAATAGTGGTGGTTTTATTGGGAGTATACAATGTTAAAGCTCATCAAATTGTACCCTTTTACATTAGAGGTTCCCAAGCACGGGCAATTTGCCTCCTGGAAAACATGTGGTAATGCTGGAAACATCTTTAGTTCAACAATTACGTAATGAAATAATGGTACCTAATATTGTAGAGATTAGTACCCAGCACAACTCCCCACATCGAAAAAGCACTTAGTCTCCGATAGAAAACAGTGCAGAGTTTAAGAAATCATGCTTTATTAATTTTAAGTAGAGGGAAGGTTGATAAATGATTAGTCTACTGCAAAAATCTGGGTGCAATATGATGTAACAGGTGAAGGCAGCAAGAAATGTTAGCAGGATTGGGATTTCGTTTTTAAACGTAAAAGTAACACAAGGGACTGAAGAGATGGCTCAGCAGTTAAGAGCACTGGCTGCTCTTCCAGATGGACTGGAGTTCAATTCCATGTGTGTGTGTGTGTGTGTGTGTGTGTGTGTGTGTGTGTATACATGTGTGTGTGTGTGGTGTGTGTGTGTGTATATATATATATATGTACTTCTTTTTTTTTTTTTTTTAAGTAACACAGTATCCTGACAAACTGAAAGGACGATGTCAGGGAATGAGAGCAGGAAAGTATGCCTTCAAGAGGAAGGTGTTGCCACCGATGCCTTTTTCAACCTATTTCATAAACGCACTCTTTTCAACTGTTAACCACTTTTGGATCTTGTATGTAAGATACTATAATACGAATCTAAAGCAGTTTAGCTCCCAAACACTGAGGCAATGGCTATCTTTACCTCTACTCTGCAGAGTAAGGTGAGCCAAGGCTGGCCAAAGCCAAAATGCTATAGTAACAGCTAATACCTCTGTACCTTCTCCACCAGGATCCGGTCTGTCTCTTGCACGCTGGTATCAGGCACTTGCTTGTCCAAGTAACCGACTGGATAGAGTGAGTCTCCCTGTCCACTGCCCCGGTCACTTCGGCCCCTAAAGAACCAAGTCAAATCAAGAGACTATGACTGCTACTTTCAAAGCCCCCGTTCCCAGCTCTATCAATCACAAGAATAAAGATCCTCAGATGTAGCTACCCAAACTAGATCCTCTCGTACACTGGTCAGTTTGCAGCCTATTGGAAAGACTAAAGATCCTTAGGGGGAAATGACTTCTATGGCACAAAACCTCAGGAGACGTTTGTGTGCCACCCATCCGTGTCGGAAGCTTGTGGCCCAGGTCCGGGGGCTGTTCTAGGGTAAGGCTCGGACACCGAGCTTCACTCGAGAGACTCACCTGCTGCCTCCTCCCGGCCCGCTCAGCTCAATGGCCCACTTGAACCGTCGGCCTCGGTTGGCCACCAGGCCCTGGGTCGTCATGACGGCAGCCGCTGGCTAACGCTGCGTTGGTCCTCACGCCGCTGCGTTCCTCTCGAAGGAACTAGAGGTGCTGGTTGCAGCTGCTCCGGCTCGCTCGCTTCTGCCACTGCGCACTTCCGGTGCATAATATGTACGTCACGCGCTTCCCGGAAACTCGCTCTCGGGTGTCCGGAAGAACGGCCTTCTGCGTTTGGAAAAGCTGAAGAACCCGGCGGTGCACAGGTCCAGCTTCTTGAGACGTCTCTGCGAGTAGACTTCTTCTTGCTTGTGCTGTTGTCTTTTAGGTGCGTGTCGCGGAGCCGGAGTGAAGTCCGAAGTTTTTAATCCTGAGGTTGCCGGAATTGGGTGACCTTGAGCGAGTTACTCAGCCTCTGGCTACTACGTGTCCACGCGTTGCAGGAGCTATATATATATATTTGGTTTTTGTGTGTGTGTGTTTTCCACTTAATTCGCAAACTAACCCAACGAGGTGGGTAGTGGGAGTGAAAACATACGTAGGCTCTGGATTTGACTGGTCCCCCTTTTAAGTCTTTTCACTCCTTACTAATTGTGTCACCTCGGCTAAGTTCACCTGCCTCATGCAAAAATGGAATGCTCGCCTAATTTGAAGATCTACTGTGAGATTAAATAAGACCTGTAACCTACGCCTAATTTTTTTTATCAATAAATATTCATTACCGTTCCTGGAAAATGAAGTTTATATCCAGTTGCTTGTCTGAATTTTAATTTGGCCTATTATTGGAAAATTGTGTCCGCCCACTCACCCCATTTATAATTCAGTGTTAGTGTGAAAATCATTTAGTACATCTGTTCCCTTAAATTATCGTACTAGGAATGGAACTGCTAGATCAAAGAGTATGTACATTTTAAAAGAAGGTTAGTTTATTTTATCTACTTTTATTTATATTATTCCCAGGTTATTTGTTATGGCTGGAGTTTTGAGGAAGGGACTGTAGTGACTGTGGAGTTGAGAATGAGGCTAAAAAGGCCTCCTTGGCCACCTAAGAGTTTGATGATCTGCACACATTAAGATTCCCACCGCCACTCTCTTTTCCAGTTTCGCAGTTATGTTTTCATAGAAGAGAAAGTGGTAATCACATCCTATTCAGAACAGTGCAACTTAACATTGTGGAACATAATAGGAACTAAGGTAACTATTTGCAGATAACTTAAGCCATGAAAAGTAAAACTGTTGGTTAGTACAACAACACTAAATATTTAGTGAATAAACTAAATTGTAAGTAAATATACCATGGTAGGAATAGGCTATAATTATACTTAATTTTATGTATATATATATATATATATGTGTGTGTGTGTATATATATACACACATATATATATCCATATATATAAATATCACATATATCCATATATATATTACATATATATATGGATATATCACAAATACTAATATTGTGTTAAGTAGTAGTTGCCTAATTTTCAGTGCATTCATGTGCTAATAAATTTTGAATTAATATTTTTAAAAAATGCTCAATTGGTCAATGAAATCACATAGTCCTATTTAATTCATTTCCCTTCTTGTTATCAGAAAGTTTAACTATAAATCAGATCATCCACAAGGAGTAAGCCAGGAAATGTATTCCTTTATCCCAGGAATTTTCATTGTGTAATTTGCTAAAATGTATCTCAGAAAGATGAAGAAGGAATGAGATGAAGAAGGGTTCCAAAATCAGATTTGGGAAATAAATGTATCATTCTGCTCACATCTATGGTATTTTCAGTGCTGTTAGTATAGTTAATAAACCATTAAAAAATGGTTACAAAGCAGAGCATGGCTGCACTGGTGCATTGAACCACAAAGCAGCCACAGAATGGATGTGTTAATCACAACATGGAGCCACAAGACCATGGTCTTCACGATGCCAAGGAGCAGAGCACTGGTGTTCATCACCAAGGGTGTCCTCAAGCAGCCACCAGAAGAGTAGTGGCTGCACAAAAATGGCCAGTTCCTCGATAATGAAATAACTGTGCCAGACAGCACAGCCAGCGGCCCCAGCCACAGTACGCCTGGCCTTTCCTGCAGATGATACCTTCCAAGCCCTGCTCATTAAACCTTTCTCCAGTTAGAAAGCCACAGGCTTCTGAAGACAGTGCCAATAAATAAACTGCAGTAAGGACCCCATGCCCATCCCTTACAGGCCCATTCCCCCAGTAAAAGATTTAACTGTCAACATAAAAGTGGCTACTAAAAAATTGCTTTTAGTTTTCTTTCCTTATCTACAATTTTTTAAAAATATTTATTTATTTATTTATGTATGTATGTATGTATGTATGTATGTATGTATTTATTTATTTATTTATTTATTTATTTGGAGACAGGGTTTCACTATATATCCAGGCCTCAAATTCACAGACAGTAACCTACCTCTGTCTCCCAAGATTAAAAACATGCACCAAGAAGCAGGACCTGTTTTCTCCCTTTCTCCCTCCCTATCCCTCTTCTTCCCTTCCTTTTTCTTTCTTAACTCCTTTTAGCAGCCAATAGAATCTGTTCCACAGAATACAGTAGGGAAGACTGCTCTATGCATGTTAGAATGTTTCAGGAGAAAAATGAAGGGCATCTTCATAAGCTTCTTTTGCTCTTTCCCTTGTCAATACTATTTGTTTGCTTGTTTGTATTTTGTTTTATATTTGAAACAGAGTCTCATGTACTTGGACTGACCTCAAAGCCACTATGTAGCCAAGATAGCCTTGAACCCTTGATCTTTTTGCCTCTTCAAAGTGCTGAGATTATAGGCCTGTGCCACTATGGCTATATCTGCTTATTCTTTTTTAAAGATAATCAGAATATTATTAAAGGGGTGTGTGTGTGTAAAATAGGGTTTTGGATGTGCTTTGTAAGGAAAAGGAAACTAATGTGTGAGGGTTTTTTGGGTTTTTTTTTTTTTTTTTTTTTTTTGGTTTTTTAGGGATTTAAAAATTGTGTATGTTCATGTGTGTCTCTGTGTGAGAATACCTACAAATAAGTACAGGTGTTTGAGAAGGCCAGAAGGCGTCCGATCTCCTGGAGCTGGAGTTACAAGTGGTTGTTAGCTGCCAGGCATACACGGGTGCTGGGACTCAAACACAGATCCTCTATAAGACCAGTGTGGGCTCTTTAACCTCTGAGCCATCTCCCTTGCCTTAGTATGTTTTTTCATAAGCCTAGGAAAACTGGAGTCTGAACCAGAATGGACATGAACTACCTGATTGTTCATTTAGGGACTCTCTAGATCTTAATTTATTTATAAAATACATTTAGATGAGATAGTTTCTAAGGGTGCCCTGTAGTTCTAGGATGGGTTATATATACTTGCTGTTAACAAATAATGTTTTGTGTTGACTGTGCAACCTGCCTGCAATCCCAGCACTCTGGAAGGAGTTCCGGGCCAGCCTAAACTACATAGAAAGACACTTTCAAAAACAAAAACTGGGCTGGAGGTAGATGGTTCATTGATTATGAGCACTGGCAGCTCATCCAGAGGACCTGCGTTTGATTCCCAGCACCTATAAGGCAGCTCACAACTGTCTTTAACTTCAGTTACAGGGGACTGAACACTCACACAGAGATGCATGCAAGCAAAACACCAATAAAATAAATGGTCAAAAACAAAAACCATTTTGCCTACTATACTTTTCATCCATATTCACTCCTATGGAGAAAAAAGACTCAATGATAGACACCCAAAGAAGTAGTAAGGTCTCAGGTCATTTTGTTCATTTCCCATACCTTTCCTAGGTCTCTGAATTATGCTGGAAGTTCCTTTGACTTTAGTTACAGCACTTCTAACCCTAGAAGCATAGTGGCCGTCTGCTCTGTAGGCACACGAAAATCATCTGGCGAGCACTTAAAAATACTAATGCCAGGTTTTGTTTTGGGGAGAGGCTCTTTACAAGGGTGACTAAGGTGAGTCTGCACCAAAGCAGCAGCTGCAGTCACCCCAAGTTCCATCTTCAGACCCCACAATATTCCCCTTGGCTAAAACACACTCAGCAGTTTTCAAGTGCAAAAAGTTAAAAAAGCAGTAGCAAGGAAGACAGATATAATAATGCTATATTGGCAACTGGAAGCATTTTCTGTGTTGCTGTATGGACATATACCGCAACACAAACTGGCCCCTCCCTGTAGGCAGAGTCATCCTAAAGCACAAAATCAGTAATCATGACAGCTGGTCTCATGCATGAAGTTTTTTCAAAACCAACTCTTAGGTGAGTAAAAGAAACATGTATTCATAAAGTATGATACGCTGAAGAAAATGATAAAGTATGTTGGAAACATTTTAAAAAAATTCCTAGTGCTTAGGCACTGCTTCCCAAGGTTTTGGTTGATCACTGTGGGTGGGCCTAGCCATCAGCATTCCTTGTGGTCCTTTTGAGAGTGCTATACAGAAAGGCCTAAAAAATCAGCAAACAAAAGCATTTTATCGCCCTCAAATAATAAAGTTTTAGGGGTTTTTTGTTGTTGTTGTTGTTGTTGTTTTGTTTTGTTTTCTGAGACTAGGTTTCTCTTTATAGATTTGGAGCCTATCCAGGAACTCGATCTGTAGATCAGGCTGGCCTGGAACTCACAGAGATCCGCCTGCCTCTGCCTCCTGAGTGCTGGGAATAAGGCATGCACCTTCACCAACGGGCTTAAAGTTTTAGTTTTTATAAATGAATTTGAGCAAAAATTATCAGTCTTTGAGAGCCTCTTTGTGTTCCTCTAAAGAGAACAGAAGTGAACTGGAAAACAGACAAAACTCAGTTTGGTAGCTCATGAGTTATTTTGTTTTATTATTATGACAGGACGCCTGCACACTTGTATTTGTTTAATTTATCTTGCAGGTCTGGGGATCAAACCCAGGGCCTTATACATACTAGGTGGCTGGCTGCTCTATTCCTGAACTAAAACCCTCATGCTTCATTTGTATTTGTTTCTGTATTTCATCCTTTGCCTCCTCCTAGGCGTCAGAAAACCTATTTCATGCCATCCTTCTCCAACCATTTGCATTTGAATTAAAAACCTAGATGAGGAAATTATTCAGACAGATTTGTAAGAATGGATAACTCCAGAGAGAAAGACAACATTTATAGATATGTTGTGAGTTTTATGTCTTAGCATCTGACAGTGTCTCTATACTATAATACTTCTAAAATTTGACTACCCTTTCTTGTCCAACCAGTCAGCCCAGTGTGCTCTCATAGCCCCTGGACTTCTTTGCTGTGTCAGTAAAATGGGTGCTGAAAATCCTGGTTATTTTGATTCTGCTATCATTATTGGCTCTCAAAGACCACCTTTCATGACACATTTTTTTTTCTGTGTTAGTAACAGGGTCTTAGAAGGAAACTTTCACCCTCCGTTTTGTCTGTTTTCAAATCACATTGGTGGTTGGGGGCGTAATTTACTAATTATTGTTGGGTACCCACAAAATATCCTTGAGGATTCTATTTTTAGAACTTTCCTTTCTGGTTCATAAGATGTTCCTGCCAGGGTAAAATGAACTGGTAGTGTAGTGTTCTGAGCTGATGTTGATTTAGTCATTCCACTCTTTGACAATTACCTTTTCTTCATTTCAAGAATGCTGTTGTGCAATTCACACTTTAACAAGTCCCCATTATAGTATGCTTTCCTCCAGCACTTGCTTAGGAAGCTGGGAGGGTTACCATTCCCACAGAACCTATTAAAGGATAAGAATGACAGCCATAGCATGAGTCATAATGATATAACATGATGGCCTAACAGGTTTCTCCAAGTTAGCTACTCTGGATCCATCCATTCATTCCAGTGAGCAATGTAAGGCTTTTGAAAGAGGGCTACACTGTCTCTAAATCTGAATGACCACTCCAAGTCCTTTAGAAAAAGATCCCTTTGTGTTAATTTTAAAAAACAGCAATCAGTTCAAATATAAAGCATTCTTTACAACCTTGGATTTCTGAAGGACTGTGATGGACTAATTAATTAATGTCTGGGTCTCTCGCAGATCTCATATGATGAAATCCTAATCCCTCATGTGATATTTTTTGAGATAGGGCTTTGAAAAGCATTTAGGTTTGGATGAAGTCATAAAGGTGGAGTCCTCTTGATAGCATTAGTAACCCTGGAAGAAGAGAGGTGAGACAAAGTAGCTCTCTTCCCCCTCCCTACCATGTGAGAATTCAGCCAGAAAGCTGTCATCTGTAAATCATGAAGAGACCCTAACCTCTGGCCTAAACTAGCTCACACATAGGTATTGAGCTTCTCAGCTTCCAGAACAGTGACAGCCTAAGTTTCTCATATATAAGCCACTCATGCTTTACAAGGTCAGCCCAAGCAACTAATAAAAGGGGGAAGCAGAATTCAGTAACTTTTAATCTTCAAAAGATAGTCATTACTTAAAACATATGCATGGGGAGCTGGAGAGATGACTCAGTGGATAAAATCACTTGCCACCAAGCCTGACAACCTGAATTTGATCTCTGGGATTCATATGATGGAAAAAGAGAACTGTCCTACACACACAGATAGATAGATAGATAGATAGATAGATAGATAGATAGATAGATAGATAAGATAGACAGACAGACAGATAGATTCCCCCCATTTATGCATGGAGTATTGGTTTACTCATTACACCAATAGGAACATACTAAATGCCATTAACCTACTCTTTTTTATTTAATCTGCCTTTCGTGTCTTCCATGTCTGCCATGCAGATCTAGCTGATTGTTTCCAAGAATAGATACAAGGTCTATGTGGCATGGGCACATTCGAACTTAGCCAGTCTCCAACTGATGGACATTGAGATTGTTCCCATCTTTTACTATCACACACACACACACACACACACACACACACACACAGAGAGAGAGAGAGAGAGAGAGAGAGAGAGAGAGAGAGAGAGCTGTGAACATCCCTGGGTCCCTGGGTACCTGTCAATACAGTTCTGTGATATAATCAGGCACTCAGAATTTGATAGGTTCAAATGTCTCCCCTAAAATGTACTGATTTCAGGCTGCAAGAGAGTTGTGGATACATCAGGAACAAGTTGTCCTCACAATAGAACTCCCAACCCTTTTAATATTTCCCTCTTCTATCCACCAGAAACAAATAAAACTGTTAATACTAGCAAAAAGCAGGGTGGTGAGGAAAGCCAGTAAGCCAGGAGCTGCCTTATCTGATGCTGCTGCTACTTCCTCCCACAGCTTGCACAGGAAGATGGGGATTGACTTCGCCAAAGGCAACTAACTGGCTGGATTTTTTTTCTCAGAGGTGTTTGAAGCAGACCAGTGGATGTTGCTTATGGAATAAATGATCTGGTGCTGTATTCAGGTCTCTAAACACTTTCTCTTAGCACCAGTCAGAATGGAAGAACACAACATACAAAGCTATCAATGCTACAGTTCCCTACACCTCAGATCCAAATCTTCTTAACTATGGTTCTTGCCATCAGTCTTCCTTGCCCTTCCTGGGCCATTCTGCACCGTGATGATGGATCAGTCATCAGAAGAACAAAGTAACTGTCACTGCCCTGCTTGCCAGTCTCTGTTGAATCCTCAAATGTCTCCAACCGCTCTCTTGATAAACCCAGGTGCATACAACATTCTGGGTTCCTGTGTAGGTTTCAGTCTTAGCACCTGCCACTCTCCAAAGCTGTCTCCACTCTACTCAAATAGGGTAGACAGTGATCCTTACACTTACTGCACACTTTCCAGAGGGTTCCCCCTCTGGAAAAGAAGACTGGCCAGAATCTTGTCCAGCTTGTCAGACCCAATTCAAGTCCTCCTTCACCACCCCACTCCTAAATCCACTAAGAGGCATGCATAGGCCTTTGCATAGAGTTCTTTACTCTGTAGGTATATACAAATATGGGCTTCTCCACTCATTGCCTTGGAGTGGTCCTACACCATTGCAGGGAATGAGGCAAGAAGACTACCTCAGTGCCTGTTTGATCACATGGAAAAGATGGGTGAAATCCCTTGTAGACTGCCCACTGGAAAGGCCGAGTATCAGCCACCTTTTTGTGCAGAAGTAGTTATGTTATGATACGGAAAGTAACGAATTATTCATACTTATGTTCATGTGATTGCAGGTGCAAGTCTGTGTGTGACTGTGCATGTATGTATGTGTGTATGGAGGCCAGAGGAAAACCTTAGGTGTCATTCCTAAGGCACACTTATCTGCATTTTGTTTGTTTGCTTTGAGATAGGTCCTTACTCCATAGCCTTGTCTGCTCTGGGACTGCTATGTAGATCATGACAGCCTTAAATGTGTAGAGCCTGCCTCTGCCTCCTAAATCCTGGGGCTAAAGTTGTGTGCCACCACATATGGTCATTTTGCTTAGGAGGAATATAGTGTGTTGGCAGTGAAGTTTTCGGGGTATGTGTTTCTACGGTTTTGTATTTGAAGATGGTTTTCTGGATATTGACCAAGGGGAAGAGACTTCTGATCCTCCTCTTCCTGCTCCTGGAACTGTTTTTTGTTTTGTTTCTTGTTTTTTAAATATAGTACTGTGTGTGTGTGTGTGTGAGAGAGAGAGAGAGAGAGAGAGAGAGAGAGAGAGAGAGAGAGAGAGAGAGATTTATGTATGGATACATGTGCCAGAACTGGGTGGGGGAGGTCAGAGGACAACTTGCTGGAGTTGGCTTTCTCCAGTTGCCTTTATGTGGGTTCCACTAGTTCTGGATCTCAAATCCAGAACAAGTGCCTTTACTCACTGAGCCATCTGCTGCCCCTCCTTTTTTGGGAGGGGGTTTGGTTTTTTTTGTTTGTTTGTTTGCTTTTTGAGACAGGGTTTCGCTGTGTAGCCTAGGCTGTTCTGGAACTCACTCTGTAGACCAGGCTAGCCTAGAACTCAGAAATCTGCCAGCTTCTTTACATCCCCACCGAGCCCTGGGTGTGGGGTTTAAAGACAAGCACCATTCTCCCCTTTTTGAGTAGTCTACCAGCTGTTCAGGGAGCCCCAGGTATCTGTCCACCTGCCTCTACCTCCTCATCCCTGAGATTATAATCACCTGACATCACACCTAGCTTTTAAAATATGAACTCAAGGCTTGCACTCAGGTCCTTGTGTATGCAAGGCAAGCACTATACACTGATTGAGATATTTCCCCAGGTCCATACCATACTTCTTTAATTAAAAAACAAACAAACAAACTTTATTGGTATGAAGAAAAAGTTCAACTTTATTGATAGGAAACATTGGTGCTTTCAATATCAAAGTGATATGATTTTTATGTATTCCAAAAGTTTCAATACCAACACAGCTTTCCTTAATCATCTTCATGCTAAAATCTGAGAGCTGAGAAACCTGAGCAGCTCAATCACTGTTGTAAATCTTAGAATCTGAGTCTAGAAAAGAACCTGTTTTTGAGACCCTGTAATTATCAAGTTCTATAAGTGAGAACATTTAAGTTCTTTTCTGGTCTTTAGGCACCTGGACTCCTTTTGTTTGTTTGTTTGCTTGCTTGCTTGCTTGTTTTTGTGGACAAGGTCTCTCTGTGTACATTTGGCTGTAATGGAACTCACTCTGTAGACCAGGCTGGCCTCAAACTCACAGAGATCCACCTGCCTCTGCTTTCCAAGTGCTGGGATTAAAGGTATGTGCCACCACCCACTGCCTGGCTTGGACTCCTTAATTTTAATGAGATTTTTCTGTTAACAAAGCAGTCTTGGTTGTCTGCTATTTGCTACCACACCATAAGCTGCTCTTGAGATAAGCAACAAGTCTTACTCTCTTTATTCTCCTCCACCGAGGGCCCAGCAATGATCTTTATTGCATAGTGGGCCATCAAGAAATTCATGTATATGATGATGAAGAAATACCTTGAGAGAAAGTGACTTCATGTGTGCTAAGTTTTTATTTTAAAACAACACCACCTACCTAGTAGAAGTCATGCTCAGAAATATTTTGTCTTGTCCCAGTTCCTTCCACACACTGAGCCAGCGGGAGCTAATAGGTGTGGCCACACATGTGCCTGCTTGTGCTTGGCATCATCTGAGAAACTCTCAATTGCTCACACAAAGTGTTCTAAAAATATTTTCCCATTGCCATTAACTGGTTGCTTCAAAATTTTCTTGTTACTTATTTGGGGAGGGGGGTTAAAGTGAGGGCCCCGTTACTGCAGAAGGAAAATACATTATAATCACCTAAAGGCCCCTTAGCTCCAATTAGTGCTCCGAATGCCCACAGTATTTAGAATATACCTCTCATAACTTCTCACCCTGAGATGTGTTGGGACTATCACTCTCTGATTTTCCAAGCCATGAGAGCCACTTCCTGTTGTCTCCAGCACTGGGGGTCATGTCTGCTTGGAACACAGGAAGTCTTAAAGGAGCATCTAAAAGCATGAGCCACCGGATGCAGTCTGATTGTGAGGAATGCCCTACTTGCTTGGCTTCAGCACAGGGGAAGACCACCATAGATGGCAATCTTATTGTCTCAGGTTTCTTAGCCCTAACCAGTGGCTTACCCTGACTAGACGCTGATCAAGAGAATTGTCCTCAGTATTTAAAAACATGTCGGCGACAGAACCAACCTTAATATCATAGTCAAATATTCCCACCCCGATGAAACTGAACTGCTTCCCAAGGGGAGGACCTTTAGTATGCACATTTCCTGTCTTACATTTCTTGAGCAGTGTGTGAGCTTTGGAAGCTTGGAGTTGCAAGGTATTTTTTTTTTTTAAATAATAGTTTCTAAAAATTGTTGAAGAGATTCTCGAAGTCTGGCACGTAACAGGAAACAAAACAAGATAGGCATGGGGTATGGCTTACCCCTGAGCCATGTACTCTCCGAATAATTTTGTTTATATTCACCCATTTGTCATCCACAATAGCAACGTTAAGTGGCAGATACATTGTTATCATTCCCATTTTACAGATGAGGAAATCAAAAGCACACACATAGTTTGTGTGAGTTATCCAAGGTCTCACAGTCCCAGGGTCGACGCTTTTAACCACTGTGTCCTGGTCGTTTAAATGAGAACGAATGTTCGTCTTTCCTGGAGCCATATTTTAACAGCAGATTGTCTGTCCCCGGATGTGGTCTCTTACTAGATTATCCCTAGCCCGCAGGGTCTTTCTTTCCTGGTTGCCTCTGTTCTAGCAGCATTCTTTGCCCCGCCACAGCAAAGCGTCCACTGGCCACTAGGTGGCGCCGCCGCCACGCGCCTTGTTCCCCCTCCGGCAGGCATGCGAGGGGGCGGGGCCTGCGCTGGGCGGAGCCCGCGGACGCCCACGGGTAGCTATCCCGGCGGGCCGCGCGCGGCGGTGTTTGAATGGCTGTGAGTGGGGCCCGGCTGGGGATCCCGGGGACGCTCCGCGCTGCCGGGCGCGGCTGGCTCGTGAGCACAGTGGCTGGGCTGAGGCGCTGCGGTACCATGAGGCGCCGGTAAGGGACGGCCGGCCCGGGTTGGGACCTCCGTTGCTCCTCGCTCGCTGGCGCGCAGGCTTCCCGAGCGGCTGGCCGGGCCCACCTGCAGGCCCCGCGGCGGCGGCCTTTCCCGGGCTGGGCGGCGGGGTCGGGGCGCGGGCGGGTGGGGCCGCCGGTCTCCCGCGGAGCCCCCGGGCGGGCCACGGCGGGGAGGTAGGTTGGAGCTGCAGGCCTCAGGGGTCCTGGCGGGAGAGGCGTGGGCCAGGCCTGCTGTCATTTCTTGGTCCTCGGGTGGAGTCGCCGTCTACACCCCACGGGGAAGGACGCGGCGCGTGAGAGGCTCGCTGTGCGAGGACGACAGGTTTTCGCGAGAGCTGCCTAGGCCCGGCTGAGGCATTTCCCTGTTTTCTGAGGGAAGTTTTGATTCCCGGACAGATCGCAGTTTGTTTCTCAGGACAGAAATTTGACATAACTGCGTAAGAGTTGTTGACTGCAACTTTTAAAACCTCCTTGTACTTTCTGAAAACTTACTCTGTAATGGTACCTAGGCGCTTGACTGGGCTTACGTGTGGAGATAACAAAGAGTTGATTTGTTTTCTAGCAGCTTGTAAAGCTCCTTGAAAACATATCTGTATCAGTCTCTTTGCAGATTTGGAGGGCAAAGTAATTGGGAGAGGAATTAGTTCAGTGATTGTCACCACTTTCGTGCTTTAAAGCATTCTGAGATTCTAGTCTTCCTAATACCTGCAACTTGTGTTAAGTCATTCAAGGTTTTTCTTCTTTCGTTTAAATCAGCTTCTTCGAATCGGAAGTTTATGCTTTTACCTGGTCAGTAGCTGGCCTTGTAATAAACTATGATGAGTGATATTTATTTTGTTTTCTGTGTGCTGAGTTCTTTTAAGAGCGTTGCTCTGGAATTGGTAGTGTTATTATCGTCGTTTGACAAGGAAACAGGCTCAGGGAAGTCAAGTAACTTGTGCAGGGTTACACAGCTAATACAATTGGAACCCACGGGGGCTGTGCTGCAGCTCCTCTGCCTTGCTCTTACTAATGTACAAGGTGTTGTCTTTTTATTTACTTCAGCTTCGGAAATATTTAAGTGAGTATACCTTTGTGCACACATGAATCAATCTGTGTACTATTGGCATTCTCTGCTCATATTGACCACACTTAAGTTTTGTGCCTGAGCCCCTTCCAAATTGTTTGTAAGATAAATAGACGTCATAAAGTTTGTAGGTTCATTTTTTTTTTTTTTTAGAGATTGTGGAGAACAGCTGGAAATGTGCTTTTTAAAACTATCTTTGAAATGGGTGTACTTAATAACTCCATGAAAAGAAATGCAGTCCCAAAGCAAACCACTTCATGAGTAGTCAGCAGTTCACACTTACTTTTACCAAAACCTTTAAAAGTTCGTTCAGCGATTACCGAGGTTTTGATTACCTTACTGTCCAGCACAGTACCGAATTTAGTCAGCTGTATGCAGGAAATGTGCCAGGCAACAAATGCAAAGTTAATTTGGTGTGGAATTGTAGCAAAAACCATATGTGATCGTTGGTGCAGTGGGTATCTGAGTGATAACCCGTACAGAGTGAGCTGCTGTAGAGCTAACAGTTAAAAGGCTTATGTAAGACATTTACTAGAAGGGAAGGTATATTATCGAGGAAATTGTTCGAAGACCAGGAATCCAGAAAAAAATTTTTTTTTATTTGGGAACAGTAAGCCTGGTCTTTTGAAAGTTCATGTTGGTTAATATTATATGAAGCAAGACTGGAGAATGTTGGAAATGAGACATGTCAGTGAGGTCTCACACACACACAGCTCTAAAGCACACAAAGATTTGGAAGTTTATAAACCTTTATGTCAGTGGGATCTCAACTGAGTGCATTTTCCAACCTCCATAAGACATTTGGGGATGTGAAATTCTTGAGAAGGGGGTGCTACTGTCAATCTATGGACCACAGGCTAGAGGACTTATAAACATCTTACAATCAGACAGACCCTGTAAGAAACAATTACTCCAAAGGTCAGTGTAAGATGCAACCCTGATAACTTGAGATTGATCCTGAAACCCACAAAACAAACAAACAAAAAACCCCACAAGCCCACAAAAGGTAGGTGAGGTGTCACAAGGCTATAATAATCCCTACCAGAAGATGGGAGGCAGAGGAAAGATGGGAGACAGGATCACAGGAGCCTGAGGGCCACCTAATCTGTAGTAGTATTGCAGCATGGTAAAAACAAGAGACCCTTCCTCAACAAGGTAGAAGAAGAAAAGCAACTCCCTAATGTTACTCTTTGACCTCTGTTCACACTCTAGCATGTGTGCGCTCACACAAATATTTTGTAAATAGTTTTAAATCAATTTTTAATAGTTTAAATAAATCAGTTATAAATACTTGCCCCCCCAATAGAACAACTGTTATTGTTTTTGCTTGTTAGTTTTGTTTTTAGCTGTGTAGACCAGGCTGGCCTTGAGCTTATAAAGACCCACCTGCCTGTTGAGTACTAGGATTAAAGAATGTGTGGCTTCTTTTGATTAAGTGCAGATAATTATTTTCCTTTTTATAAAATTGGGACTATGGGCTAGAAAGACAGCTCAGCAGTTAAGAACACTTGTTGCTCTTGCAGAGGACCCAGGTACGTGTACACACACACACACACACACACACACACACACACACACACACACACACACAGTGACTTAAGATGTTCTGTAACTCCAGTTACAGGGGATCTAATGTCCTCCTCTGGCCTCTGAGGGTACCTGCACATACATATATGTGGTATACATAGATACATTCAGGACACTTTACTCATACAAATAAAATAAGTACATTAACAAAACTGAAATTGCACAATTTCCTCCATTTGAGTTTTATTACTTTTAACTCAACACATCTTTCCAGTCTTTAAACAGACATTCTTTAGGGGACTGGAGTGATAGCTGATCAGTGAAGAACACTTGTTCCTGCAGAGGTCCTGTGCCCAGTACCAACACCCTCCTCTGACCTCTGTGGGTATCAGGCACACACACACACACACACACACACACACACACACACACACACACACACGTGGTGCACATTCATGCTTGTAGGCAAAACATTCCTAAACATAACATAAACATAAAAGAAATGAAAAGTTAAAAAATATTCTCACAGTCATAGTATTTGTGTGTGTGACTGCATGTATATGTGTTGCTTTAAAACTGGGGATTTTGTGTTGCAATCAGAAAAGACATTTCAAAGGAAGAAACAATGGAACACAGTGATTGAACATACACACATATGTAGTATATAGTATACATGGTATGTATATATCGTGTGTGTGTGTGTGTGTAAAATAGCTAGAGATGTGGCAGAATGCTTGTCTGCCTTGCATAGGGTTCTGAGCTGGATACTCAGCATTGCATTAAAACAAGTATTATTTGGTTGGTCACTACATACATAAGACTTACTGAATTTAACCCCAGCAGCTCTGAGGAGGCAAAGGCAAGAGCATTGCCGAGTTTAAGACTAGCCTGGTCTTCATAGTGAGTTCCAGGCCAGCCAGGGCTATATAGTAAGACCCTGTCAAAAAAAGATAATTAAATTAAAAATCAGAATTAGTATCTCCAAGGTTTTATGTTTGAGAAGCTAATAACAATAGAAACACTGGAGTAAGCTGTATGCTTGTAATTTTCATTCAGGAATGTAAACTGTAATTCACATAGACAACATAGTGAGACTTAATGAAGACCCTTAATCTTTCCCCCAAACTCCTAAAATTAATCACGTTCTCCCCTTTTTTAAAAATACTGTTTATATTTCAGATAGCAAGCTTTCTGCTTCACCCTGTTTTCAAAAGATTTTTTTTTCTTTTTTCTTTTTATTTATTTATTTATTTATTTATTGTTATTAGATAAGATTTAAATCTATTGGTGATGAAGCAGAGAGTTTAAAGGGCTAATTTTGAGTTTTTGAGTTTTAAAACTTAACTTTTTTTGAGGCAAGATTTCTCAGTTATGGCCCTGGTTATCCAGGAACTCTGTAGACCAGGCTGACCTCCAATTCAAAGATCCTCCTGCCTCTGCTTCCCCAGTGCTGGGATTAAAGGTGTGTGCTACCATCCTTTGGTGGAGTTTTTGTTTTTTTAATGTATTAATTACATAATTTTACAAACTCACTCTAACTCCCACCTGCACTTCTCCCTAGGAAAATGGGAAATTATCTTTAAAAATACATGGCTCATATAGAATGTCATACAATACATCAATCAGTATTGGTGTTTTATCAGTCATGTTACATGTGTAAATGATACCTTCAAAACTAATTTGTCATTGTAACTGTTAGTTCTTTGGTAACTGTGACAAATGCCTGAGAAACAATTTAAGAAAAGAGAGGTTTTATTTGATTCTAGATGTCAGAGGTTTTAACTCAATGTTGGATGAATTCATAGCTTGGGCCTGAGGCAAGGCAAAATACTGTGACAGTGAGTGGAGGAAGACAGAGACAAACAACATTTACAGAGACAAAGACAGGAAGGGGCTGGGACATGATGTAGGGCAAGATGATAGGCACCTTGGTGGGTGACTACTTCCCCCCCCCCCCAGCTTTAACCCACACCTAAAGTTTTCAACACCTTCCAAAATAGCACAATCAGCTGAGCTCAATGCTTCACTACATGACCCTAGGTAACATTGACAGTGTAAGAGTTAGTTGTTGCTTAGTGGGAGGTATTGAGGTCATAAACTCCAGACCCATGGATAGGTTAATGCCATGGCTTCAGTAATTCTGACGAGTTCCAACTGTGCTCTACCCTCTTTTTACCTTTTTCTACTTTCTCACTCATACCCTTTGTGTTGCCTTCCACCATGTTATTGTAAGAAGAGTGCCCTCACTAGATGTGGCTTTTGAGTTTTGGATTTTCCAGTCTAGAAAACCATTACAACTTACTTGCTTTCCTTTCTTATTTCTGTTTGTTTTATTAACAAGTCTTCATTTTTGTGGTATAGACTGGCTGTAACCATGGCAATCTTTGTGCTTCACCTTCCCAACTGTGTATGTAGAGGGCAGAGATCAATCACTCTTGGAGGTAATCTGTAAAAATGTCCCCTCCCCCATAGGATTAGGGCTTTCCCTAGGGCCTTGGTGGTCATTAAGTCAGCACATGCATTTGATATTTGCTGTTAAGTGAATGAAGAAATGAGGGAATGGGTGATTGTTGAGGAAAACAAGCTTGCAAAAAATGTTCCAGACATTCCAAGAACCTGGAAAAAATTCAGAGTACAGACCAACCAGAATACTGCCCTGCAATGTAGAAATTTTATGCAGTGGTAGTGAAGCAGCCACACTTACGAACATGAAGGTACTGTCTGTTCCTCTTAATCCCCCAAAATAATTTTGTTCATCACTAGAAAAACCCTCTACCCTGCCTATTCCCTACACCACTTACTATCATCATCAACAGAACATAGTATTGTAGTAAAAATAAATCTCACATATTGACCAAAATTTGTCATTTTATCCATGGAGGACTCATGGGATAGCTGAAAACTGACACCCCTTGTCTTTTTGCTTCAGATATCCTGGTTTTTAAGTGATAAATAGTATTCAAGAATAGTTCTTTGGGGGCGTTAGAGACGGCTCATCGATTGAGAGCACCAGCTGTTCTTCCAGAGGATCCAGGTTCAATTCCCAGGATCCTCATAACAGCTCACAACTGCCTGTAACTCCATTTCCAGGGAATCTGATAGCTTCACACCAATGCACATAAAATAAAGTTAAATTTTTTTTTTTTTAAAAGTTCTCCTTTAACCCTAGCACTTAGGAGGCAGAGGTAGGTGGATCACTGTGAGTTTGAGGCCAATCTGGTCTACATAGTGAGTTCCAGAACAGCTGGGGCCACACAGTGACACCTGTCTTTTTAAAAAAGAAAAAAGGAAAAAAATATATATGTCTTTTATGTGGTCCCTACACTAGGCCTAATAATTACCTAATGGCCAACATGGAAAACAGAGTGATTCTCACCTAGAAAGTATGTTTTGAGATGAATAGAGATTGGCAGAGCATTTCTCAACCTTTATGGGTGACATCCATTGAGTGAGTTGTCTGCTTACTGATATTACATATAAATAGTTTTAATCTTGTTGATAGACCTGTTTGGAAACATAAGTAATACTTAGAAAGAAATTATGTCTCTTTGGGAGCATCAGTTTATAGCTAATTTAATGGGACTGGATAAACCATTCTGTATTCACAACATTGCTTGTATGGCTTATCAGTATGGAAGGACTAAATTATTTTGTAGTAGCAAACAGTCCCAAAGTCTCAGGTTAAACAACAGAGTTTTGTTTCTCCTTGATTTGAGATGTACATTTGTCTGGGGGCTTTGTTCTGTGTTAGCCTTGCTCAGGAATGTGTGTCTGCAGAGTCCTGGTTATCATGATAGAGGTGAAACTGATAGAAATCACAAACGTCATTTATTTAAAGTGGGTTGTGGTAAACTGACTTCTGTAATCCCAGTTCTTGGTAGGTTGAAGGATTGAGTGAGTTCAAGGCTAGCCTAGTCTACATAGTGAGTTACAGGCTAGTGTGAGGCATGGTATGATAGTGTCTTTAGAAAAAAAAAAGGGGGGGGAAGCCTTTTTAAAATATTTCATTGATCAGAGATACACAGGGGAGGGCCTAGGCCCTACCTCAAATGATGTGTCAGACTTTGATGATCCCCCATCTGAGGCCTCTCTCTCCCTGGGGAGTGTATAGGGAGTAGGATGGGGAGTTGGGGAGGATGGGAGGGAGAGAGAACTGGGATTGGTATGTAAAATAAGATTGTTTTTAATTTAAATAAAATCAATTAAAAAGTCATTGATCAGAGCCACATATCCATATCTAACTTCAAGATGAGGAAAAGCCCAGACATGGTAATACCTGAAACCCTAGCACATGGGAGGTGGAGTCAGAACAAGGTTCTCTTGGGCTACATAGTCATTTGGTGACCATTCTGGGCTACCGGAGACCCTGTTCCCAAAAACAAAAAAGCAACCCCAAAGGAATGATATACCAACCTATCGTTTATCTGAAAGAAAAACTACCTTTACATGGCACAACTTAGTGTTTATCATAATTGGGCACTCATAATTTAATATTTCCAAATGTCTCTGAAATGTATTCGTGTTCTTTCCTGGCTGATCACTGTCTTTATCTTTTTATGAGTGTACTGTCCTTGTGAGCAGCCTACCTCCTACAGACTTGTGACAGAATATTCCAAGGAAGGACTGGCAAATTTAGAGAATGGTTTCCACTTTTACTAACAGGAGTCTGATTTAGAAAAGTCTTTATGGGGATAACTGTCAGTCCCTGCATATTTGCCAAGTATTTTGTTGTGAATTTAGTAAATGTGATCATCTAAAATAGGAGTTGCTGATATAAAACAAGACAGGGAGGCACAGAGGCCTGTAATCCCGGCTCCTCTAGAGGCTATGAAAAGAAGAATGCAGATCTGAGGGACTCCTCAAAGGGAAAGTTTAAAGAAAGAAAGAAAAAAGCTGGGACCATGGCTTATTGGTAATTACCTGATGTATGCAAGGCCTTAGGTTCCCAGTATGAACAAATGGGTATTGTTTCTATGAAAACTATTGGAAGGTTACTTGGCTAATTTTAGTTAACACAAGCCTAGTCATCTGGGAAGAAGGAACCTGAGTTAAGGAATTGTCTCCTTCAGATTGACCTGTAGGCAGTGTCATGCTTAGGCAGTTGGGCCTAAGGTGGCTGAATGTGAACTTGGGAGGGAGCCAGTAAACAATATTCTTTTGTGCTATCTGCTTCAAGTTCTTGCCTGGGCTTCCTTTAAAGATACACTATAAAGTAAAAGATGAAATAAACTGTTTCCTTCCCAAGTTGTCTTTGGTGTTCATCATTACAACAGAAAGCTTAGCCAGGACAAATGTGCAAATGTGTTGCATAATCTGAGAGAGCAAATGGCATAAACACTTCATTATTAAATTATGTATTGATTAGAAAATTAAAGCAGTAAAACCTTTTTCTTGCAAAGTATCTATTCAAAAAAGTTAGTCCTATCCCCAGATGCTTCTATTTTCAGATTTTTGTAGTTGCTCTTTATAATGATTAATATAATGATTAGGAGACAGATCTCTGGACATGCCTGTTGAGGGATTATCTAGATTATGTTAACTGAGGTAGCTTTAATGTGATCTTTGATCTGGGGTCTGGTACTGAATCGAAAGGGGAGCTGAGAGATTTCCTCCCTTCCTGCTTTCTGCCTTTAGATGCACTGTGACCAGCCTCTCAAGCTTTACCGCTGTGATTTTCACAACATGGTGAACTGTACTTTTGAACTGTGAGCCAAAGTAAACCTTCCTTAAGTTTGCTCTTTGTCAGATATTTTGTCCTAACACCGAGAAAAGTAACTAATAAAACCTGGTGGTGGTAAACAAATTCCTCCTGTATTACTGTTATATCCTTGCATTGCAAAAATATTTATTAGTAGCAGTGTTGTGAAGCATTTCCTGTTGGTGTCCCAGGAAGCCTATCTCAAGCTTTCTCTTGTGTGGTACTGTGGTTGATCACTGGGATGGATATTGTCAACTTGATCTATTTCTAGAGGATTACTATCACTCTCTCTCTCTCTTTGTTTTCTATTTATGCTCAAATTGATCTTTTTATTTTATTCTTTTTTAGAAAAATTGAATAGAAGGAAACCCTAGATTCTGATTTTTGAATGCATAAAACTTTTATGCATAATATCACTTTTTATATAATTTTAAAATTTTATTTTTATTATTTTGAATTATGTATTTGTGTTTGTGTAGATACATGTGCCTGAGTGCAGAGGGCAGGGGTGTCAGATGCCCCTGGAGTTGGAGTTACAGGTGGTAGTCAGCCACCTGTTGTGGGTGCTGGGGATTGAACTTGGATCCTCTGGAAGAACCGTATATACTTTTAATCACTGAATCATCTCTCCAGCCCTCTTTTATTTAATTTACAAAATTTCCCATTTGTCATCAGGACTCAGGTCTAAGGTGACCTGGGATATGTTCCAAATACTTGAGTGTTCCTTGAGATACATTGCTTCTGCCTTCTACTGACCATGTTTTGTTTGTTAGTATAATTAATTTCTATTGACTTTCTTGTCATTCTTCTCAGAAATAAGACATTGCTTATTCATATTTTGACATATAGTAGATAGTGAATAAAATGTTGTATATGCTTGTTTTCTACTTTTGTTTATTTACTTTTCATTAGTTTTAATCTGGGAAGGGCACAGCATCACACAAATTCTGTGTCCAGTGAGTGACCTTTGCAGTAAGGTTGCTTTGGAATTTGGCACGAACCATGCCACAGTTTCCATGGGCCCACGTTACCTTTCCCCAGATTACTCTGGTTTGGTTCAGTTTGCTTCCAGAAGTCATTGTATTGTTTTTTGTTTTATATGTATATGTATATCTCTTGCCTAAGGAGAACTCAGTCTCATCCAAGGCATGAACACCTTCAGTGCTTTAAGAACTCTGTTCTCTCTTTGTGATGGAGACCTCAATTATAGCTAGCAAAAGTGGCCTTGTACCACAGACTTCTAGATATATTTGCTTTTTAGAAGTCCTGTCCCTAGCAGGCCTCTGTAAGTGCCAAGATGGTGGAAAGACTATGTTGTTTTTGTCATTTAAAAATAAGCATCAAAATACCAGCGTTTTGTCATTATACATATTTCTTCACTGAAAGGTAGGGGTGTGTGTGTGTGTGTACATGTGCCTGTG
The DNA here is from genome assembly GCF_943737965.1 of Phodopus roborovskii. Taxonomy (NCBI): domain Eukaryota; kingdom Metazoa; phylum Chordata; class Mammalia; order Rodentia; family Cricetidae; genus Phodopus; species Phodopus roborovskii. Next base: position 3,654,273 of record NW_026126417.1, on the reverse strand, counting down.
TGTAGTATATTTTTACACTAATTAGTAATTGTGAAATTGTATTTTAAGTACTGTATGTTAATGTATGCAGTCCTTATCTATCAGAAATTTTAAAGTCTAGGGATGGCTCAGTAGGTAAAGATACCAAGCCTTACAGCCTGAATTTAATCCCTGAGACCTCTGTGTGTGTGTGTGTGTGTGTGTGTGTGTGTAGAGAGAGAGAGCGCGCAAATTTTCACAAGTTGTCCTCTTGACCTCTACACACACAGTAGCATTTATGTGCACATACACACACAGGTAATTTAAGAAACAATTTTAATGTTTTAAAAAGCATTGTAGTTTAATTGGCAGGCGAGACAGACTAAAATCAGCTAGTGCTCAGTCATAGCTTATGTTTAAGCCCTCAAGCATTTATTTGCCAAAGACCTAAACTGTGCAATAATAAGCCTAGTATTCCAAGAGCTGGTATAGGAAGACTTGAATCAAGACCAGAATCACATGCTTTGGAAAAGAAGTCTATGCTATGAGAGTCTGTGATAAAGCAGAAAGGAGGGAAGGGCATATTTCCTGGAGAAGAAACATTTTGTTTCAACAAAAAAGCGACATTAACAGAGACAGAAAGTGTTTATTATAAAAACTTGGAAAGTGGTACTTAATGTTTTGCTTTCTGTATTCAAGGATGCTTACAATAGTTAGAGTTCTTTTTCCTTTGTAAAACAGCTTTAATGTCCTCAGGATTTGTCCATGCCCTGTCCCCATGTCTCATGTCACCATCCCTCCCCCATCTCCTTTTGTTATCTGTGTAGTGTTCAATATTAGTTTTTTTTTTTTTTTTTAAACTGCCTGATATTTGAAATCATCATTGACCCACAGTCAAACTATTCTCTTCATAAGCCAGACATGGTATTGTGTACTTGTGGTCCAAGAAATTGGGAGCCTGGGACAAGAAAATCAAGAATTTGAGAGGAGAGGTGTGGGCTTTGAGATTGCTCAAAGGGTAAAAACACTTGGCTATATAATATAAGCCAATGATCTTAGTGTGATCTGAAGGAAAGAACCAACTCCACAAAGTTGTCCTTTGATCTCCACATGAGTGCACAGATATGCAGATGCATGAGTTTGCTTGCACACACACACACACACACACCACCACCACCACCATCACCATCACCATCACTACCAACACCACTACCAAGAACAATAATAATTTTACAGCAAATTTGGACTGAATAGATCTATCAGTGGATAAAGGCACTTGCTACCAAGCCCAGTGACCTGAATTCTCTCCTCAGTACCCATATGCCAGCCTTAACTATATGGCCAGTTCCAAGTCAGTGGCTAGATAGTGAGATTCTGTCTCAGAAAAAAATTTTCTCTTAAGAGTTAAGCTTCTGCAACTTGATGATTATTTATTCCTGTTTCTCTTTATTCCAATTTTCTCCTCTGTTAAATGTCCTATTTTGTCATTTCTAGGTTTCTTCTTTCTGTTGGAGTTAAGTCAAGGCAAATTACATAAATAAACATCTTACCTTTATTAATGAAGAAACTAAAACAGCTGTTTCCAGAGTTACATGGATAGTTATGGGGGAAGCTGGGAAATTCATCCTGGTTCTTTTGAACCTGATCTTTAAGCTATACTGGTTTTTAAGTTTAAGTTTAGTTTTTATTCAGTAAGCTGTGGCACATACTACTTAGAATACAGTGAGCAGTAAGATTCCCAGAGAGTTGAGAGAGGATGGAAGGAGCCCAGAGGCTTCTGCTGATTCAGCTTTTAAACTCCCACATGCCATTGCATAAAAAGGGCACCGAGGGCATCTTCAGCTTGGTCTGCAGAGTCAGATCCAACCCACACAGTCAAGTACTGGAACCAGTTGGGCTGGTTTTGGTAATTTCCATTCAGAATAAATGTATATTGTAGGTGCTTTAAGGAATGTTTCTGAAACTTTCAGGACTCCAGAATAGACTAGTTTCCTAAAGGGAAGAGAACTATGTATGAGCCCATACATAGTTCCTCACTTCTATCAAGCAAGTGCCTGGAGTCTAAGAGTGATAGTGAAAAGCCATAGATTCTCTCACTTTTCCCCTTGTGCTAAGGATGGAATCCAAATCTTTGCACATTTTCCATCATCAAACCTACATCCTTATCTTACTCTCCAGTTTCCTTAAAGATGGATTATTGAGATACTATTACTATGAGTTTGTCACTTGCATATAATGGCTCAATCATTACTATATTAAAGTATATAACATCTCTCTACCTCAAAAGTTTTCTTACTTCTTTGGAGTAAACTTTTTCATGCCTGCAGTGTCTGGGGATTATTGATATGTTTCCTTCCACATTTATATTTTTGCCATTTAGAATGTCATGAAAATAGCCTTTAATTTTAGCTTCCTTCATTTAGCATAATATAGTTGAAGTTTATACATGTTGTATGTGCCTATAGTTTACTCATTCTAATAGGTGAGTAGTTGATAATTTTTATAGAAAGATATTACTGAGTTTGGTAGTGGAAGTGCTTGCCTTTAGTGTCTGCACTCAGGAAGCAGAGGCAGGCTGATCTCTGTGAGGTCAAGGCCAGCCTGGTCTACAAAACTACATAGAGAAACCCTGGCTCCAAAAAAAAAAAAAAAAAAAAAAAAAAAAAATTATTATTGAAAAAAATAGATGTAGAACAGTAAACATTAGAACTGAGGTCAATACCCATATATCCTGTTTGCTTGGGACAGTTGTCCTAACATAACTTCATAATACTTCTTACTTTCAACAGTGTCTTGATTTGGATGGTAAATTATTTAATAAATCTAAACTCAGCACAAGATGAGGTTATATTTTTATATGCTTTCTCCTGTTGTTCAGCTTGCTTCCCAAAGCATTAAATCATGCATATTTATGTTTTATGTAAATGCTATGAGTGTTAATAGCAATAATGTTTGTAATCTCACTCTAATCTTCATAATAGTATTTCTACTTTACATTTGAGAAAATGAATTCAGAATAAAAAGTCCACCAAAAATCATTAACTAGAAGGTTTATTTATTCCAAAGTATATGCATCATATTGTATTGGGGAAAGAGAATGCCTAGAATAGTCCTCATTGTTTGCATTTTTGTTGTTGATTTTAGGACAAATTCATTTTTCATCTATATTAAAAGTACAGGTATAAGCCAGGTGGTGTCGGTGCACGCCTTTAAGTCTCAGCACTCAGGAGGCAGAGGCAGGTGGATCTCTGTGAGTTTGAGGCCAGCTTGGTCTACAAATCAAATTCCAGGACAGCCTCCAAAGATATACAGAAAAACACTTCTTGGAGGGGGCATAGGGAGAAGGTCAATGCTTGAAGTACAGCAGATTCCTTATGAGATTGTTTATACAGTTACTATTATTTGACATAATTGAAGTGGATCACTTCCTTTCCAGCTCTCCTCCTCTCCTGGGATTACTCATTTTTATTTCTCTTTTTTTGGGGGGGTTAATCTCATATAGCCTAGGCTAATCTTAAATTTTCTCTACAGTAGGAAATGACCTTGTACTCCTGATCTTCCTGCTGCTGCCTCTTAAATCCTAGGATTATAAGTATGAACCACTGTTCCTGTCTTCTCACCTTTCAAAAAAAATGTATCCCACAAGAGTATGGTATGGCACCTGATAACAAGGGTGTTTAGTGCTTAGTAGTAGCCAAAAATGGGCATCACAGTATTAAATAACATAATTGAAGTCTCGAAGCCTTTTTAGGTATAAATTTCCAACAACTAGTTTAATATGCAGGATATTCAGAGTTACTTGAACAGAGAAAGACATCCTTAAGATTTATAGTTTAAGCATAACTTGGGAAATTCTGTATTAGTGTTTTTCTATGAACACTGTAGGCAGTTGTTATTATGTAGGATGATTTATAGGCACCAGAAGAAGACATATAACAGAAAGGAAAAAAAAAAAAAAACCCTAATAATTCCTACAGTAATTTAGGCTGGAAGTGATGAGGCTTTTTCTGACAGTAGAAAAGGGAAGGTCAGAATGGAGCCAGGAAATATTTTGATGGAAGATTCAAGACTAATACTTAGTGACTTGTTAGAAGGAAGGAAAGAGGAATAAAAATAACCCCTGATGATAATAAGTCTGAGAGAATTTTGGGTGTTACTAATTTAAGTATGGCAGTTAGGAAGTGCCATTATTGGACTGACAGTTGAAGAGATTTGTTTTAAACATGTTGATTAGAAACTAGTGGATATGAAAGCCAAGTACAGAAAAAGAAGAAAGCCTAGGTCTAGAAAAGTAACTGAAGCTGTGAAAACATATACCCTCAATGTTTATGTAGAGAGAAAAGAGTTGTTAAAGGAAAAGTAACCCCAGATGGGAAACAAACAAGGAAAGTCAGCATAGTTGTATCAAAAATGGTGAAGGACCATGGAATAATGAAATAATGGCTGATTAGTGATGAAGAAGGAACAGTGTTTAACATTGACCTGGCTGCTCTCCATGAGCATCAAGTGCTAAAAGATTCCTGGTAGGTGTTTTTGTTTTATTTAGTGGGGTGCAGAAAGGTTACTTGTTTCCATTACCCTTCTTCTCCCTCCCCTTTTGAGCCAAAGCCTCATTATGTATTCCAGACTAGCTTTGAACTCAGTCTCTTGCTTTAGCCTCCAAAGTGCTGCAGTACAGACTGTCACTATGCCTGGCTCCCATATACTTTTAAGAGACAAGCAGTCACACTGATAAACTTTTTCACATGAGATGACATAATAAGGTAAAACTATAAAGGGTTAAAGACTAGTTGGAAGCTAAAAAGCACTCATTGTAGAAATTTGGCAGGAAAGGAAAACAGAAAGAGTATAGGAGTTGATAGTGGAAACTGGAGCATGCTTGAAAGCAAGATGGGGGAGCAATCAGTTCAAAGGAAGAAATGAAAGAAAAAGTTGAAGCAAGTAGGCAGAAGTAAAAAAAAATTAGATTAAGTTGTCTTAATTTTGCAAATATTAAAAAGACTGATTGCTTTAAGTAAAAAGAATTTGTTTTTAGAAAATAAAAAAAATCCTGGATATGACTGACAAGATGGTCATGATCCCTTCTAAAGTTTTGTTTTGTTGTTTTACAGTGCGTTGGGATTGAACTCAAAGCCTCAAGGATGCTAGGCAAGCACTCTACCACTGAGCTGTGGCCCCATCCCCAACTTAAGTTTGGTAGTTTTACATTTTCAATTAATTAAGTGTACTTCTAAACAGAGCTGTAACATAATCCGTAGAGTACATATGGTATTTTGGTGCATTTATACATTTTGGATTGTTCAAATCAAGTTATGCATATCTTATCTCCTCCAACATTTAACCATTTCCTTGGTGTAAAAATATCCTAAGTCCCTCCTTCTGGACTTTTGAGATCACAGTATATAATTGTTACCGACAGTCATTCTGCTGTGTTTAGCATCCCAGAACTTCTTACTCATACCTATCAATAACTTAGAAACCTATTGACCCACCTAGGTCATCCTTGTTCTCAACTTCTGCATAATCAGCTGTGTTAGATTCCACAGAGGAGGTTATGAGTTGTCTTTTTGTCCCTGGTTTATTTCACTTACATAATCTCTATTTTCAGGCAGGTGTCACAAACTGTAGGATTTCATCCTCTGTAGTATTCTGTTTATATTTACCACATTTTCTTTATCCATTCATTTACTAGTAAACAGATTACTTCCATTTCCTGGCTATTGTGAATAATGTTACAGTAAACACAAAAGTACAGTTATCAATGGCAACCTGAATTATTTCTTCTGAATAAATATCCAATAGAGGAATTGCAGAATCATCTGATAGATTTTTATTTTTTGAAGAATTTATGTACTGTTTTCTATAACGGCTATGCTAATACACATTCTCATCAGTGGTGTGTCGGGATCTCTTTCGTTTGTAAACTTTTTAATTATTGTGTGTATGTATGGTTTGAGGAGGAGTGTAGGTAGAGTACAGGTGTGCCATGTGTACATATATAGGTCAGAGGACAACTTTGCCATCTCACCAGGCCAAGTGTTTCCTTTTTTCTATCTCCTTGCCTGTTTTCTGTACTTTCTGATAATAGACATTCTTCATGGAATATGGTAATAATTCAGTGTGATTTGATTTACCTTTCCCTAATGATAGTGATGTTAGCTAGCACTTTTTTTTTTTTTTATATACTCTCATTGGCTATTTGTATGTCTGTCTTTGAGAAATGTCTATGTAGGTTATGTTAGCATAGCACTGATGTGACAGTAACAGAGAAAACTTTTTTTTTTTTTAATTTTTGCTCACCGTTTCAGAGGTTGTAGTTCATTTGACCCCATTGCTGTGGTCCTGTGGCTAGACAGGAAATTGCAGTATGTAGAGCAAAGTTGCTTATTTCACTATGGCAAAATAGGTCCTACCTCCTTCAACACAGGAAACTTTCAGGGACATCCCAGATCCAAACTAGTAAGATTCATTTCCCATTTTTGATCAAGCTGCTTGATTTTTCTTTTCTTTCTTTTTTGCTGTTGGCAGTTTTTGAGTTCCTATATTATTGTCTCCTTGTCAGATTATATAATTTGCAAATATATTTTTCTCTCATTCTTTAGGTTGTCTTTCTGATGAATTTTTTTGTACAGAAGCTTTTTAATTTGATGTGATTTGCCCTTTTCTATTCTTTGTGTCGGCGGGGGGGGGGGTTAATAGAACCTTAAAAAGGCAGGTATATTAATTAGTCAAGGTTCTCTAAAGGAATGGCACTGATAGAATGAATACAATAAAGGATTTATTAGAGTGGTTTACAGGCTGTAGTCTGAGTAATTAACTATAGATGTCTCCAGAAGGAAAGGTAAGGATCTGGTTGTTCAGTCCATAAGATTGGATTTCTCAGTAATCCCAGTCTGGTGCTAGAATCCTAGAGGCTGCCAGTCTTAGTTTCTCGTGGAATACCTAACAAGGTTTTAATACCAATGAAGAAATGTCTCAGGAACACGATAGAGGAACTTGCCACATAGAGTGAGGACAAGCAGACAAAAAGCAAAAGCTTCTTGCCTCTATGTCATTTTATATAGTCTGCCACCTGAAAGTATGGCCCAGATTTAGGGTGAATTTTCTCCACTCATTGATCCAATCAAGAAAAATCCCTCATCAAATATGTCCAGCTGCTTGGGTTTTAATAGGTTTCATATATAGTTAACTTGACAACCAAGATTAACCACACACCAGGATTATGTAATACATTGTTTTCTCTCTCATTTTAGTAGGGTTCTTTTGTTTTGTTTTTTTAATTAAGTGTTGTGGGTATTGTTACGAGTAGTTTTTCCCCTGCCACCGATCCCACCGCCACGCCAGCCCCAATTATCACACCGAGACTCTGTATTTGATATAATGCTGCTGGCCAGGTACTTGTTTCTTATTGGCTAGCTCTGTCTTAAGTATTAACTCATTTCTATTAATCTAAGTATTTCCATGTGGTCTCATCTTACCGGGGAGTGGGGCCGGCATCTGGTCTCCCCAGTCTCTCCATGTTGACTCCTCCTTACTACTTCCTCGAATCCTCCTTGTCTCCTAGTCCTGCCTATCTTGCTTTCCTATTGGCCAACAGTGCTTTATTCATTAACCAGTATGAGAAACATATTTACAGAATGATATCGCCCATCATCTCCTCTTTTCTCTCTAAATAAAAAGAAAGAAGGATTTTAACCCATAGCAAAATATATCACACAACAGTTATCAAATAAGAATCACAGTTAACAATATTTAGTCCATTAACATTTAGCAAGATTTGAAGAAAATATTCCATCATCTATCCTATCTTTGTGAGTCTAAAGTCCTATATGTAATTTATCTTTAATCCTAACTAAGGAAAACTATATTCATAACTATTTGTCTTCAACTCCATCAAAAACCACAGAAGGATAATATAGAAACCCTAGAAATGACAGAGACAACTCACTGTCTGGTCAGTCACCCAGAGTTAACCCGAAGTTTTTCTGTAATCTTCCATCTTCATCCCATAGGCCATAGTGTGTCTGGCAGACTCTTCAGCAAAACAGGAAACTTAAATTGTCTTCTTGTATTGGCAGTTTGTCAGTTACTTTTCTCTGTGTCCTGCAGACTGTCTGGCAGACTCTTCCATGAAGCAGGAACTCTGTAGCAATGTCCATCTTGAATCAGCAGTCACTTTTCTGTGGGTCCTGCATGTCCAGTTTATACAGCATAAAGTCAAACAGTCCAGACAAGAGCAGTATCTTGCCCAAATCCCACTTCTGACATCAGATATTGTGGTTTAATAAAGATCAGGATAAACAAATAGGCCGAATAGATGTTTATTCAGGGAGAAATAACTTACAACCTAGACAGATGAACACCAGCAAGTTCCACCAGATGCTCTCCTCTCCACGTCCCACCAGCAAGAGAGCATTCCCCAGCTCCTCCTCAGAACTCCTTCCACAGGTCACTTCCGCCCCTGGCTCCACCCCCAATGGGCGTGGCCAGTGCCACAGAAGGAGACAAAGTGAATATCCCACTATATGTGGGTGTATAAAGAGTCAAACCCAGGGTCCTGTGCATACTTGTCGAGCACACTATCATTGACGTATACCCTCCAACACCTTATGCTTTAAAATACCAGTTTTTAAAATTTCTACTTTTCAGGTCATTCTTTGGAAGTAATTTGGTTTTGTCTTTTTTTTTTTTTTTTTTTTTTTTTGAGAGAGAGGATTATATGACAAAGTGACCAAATGGTTAAGGCATTGCACTGCTGAATTTCTTATTTATGTATTTTATTATTATAAGGTGGTGATTATTTTTTTAATGCTCCAACTAAAATTCATCCTGGAGGGAGAGAAGAGGAAGGAAGGTAGAAGGAACAAGATGGTAGCTAAAAACTTTTCATCCTCATGACTTAGAAGATAACCACATATAGGAGGGATTCTTGTAGTAAGAAGAATGTCTTTCTCAATAGCCGTGTTTTGTTCTTGCAGAAAAATTGCTTAGTGGAATTACAAAATTAAATACCATGTGGATAGTCAATATAGTGTAGTATATTAATATAAAAAGAAAGCTACCTTGGTTTTGAACTGTCCAGACATGTTTCATTCCTGTGTAATGAGTTTTCCTTGTTGTGAGGGAACAGAGAGTATCTGAACACTTTGAGCTGTTTAATCATTTGATTTGGCAGACATTGTAGTAGATATATAAATAGATCCCTTTTTGTCTTTCTGGTAGGAGATAGCTACTATGTAAAGAGAAATCATCCCTTGAGCTCCATTATTATGCTGTTGTTTTTCCTCAAACAAGGTACTGATTGTAAGCATTGTGTTATTGTAAGAAAATGTACGCTACATCTGATGTTTAGAAGTTAGTTGTAAGTAATATTAGAATATTGTTCCCTTCTCAGTCGTTTACTCTTTGCTTTTGTTCTTTTGTTCTTACTCTTTGCTTTTGTGCTTTGTCCTGTGAAACCAGAATTACAGGTAGCTATGAGGCACCTGACATGGATGCTGTGAACCAAACTCAGGTCCTCTGCAAGAGCAGTGTGTGCTCTTAACCACTGAAGCCATCTCTCCAGCCCCTATGCCATTTTTATATGCTGGTAATGAATTATCTTAATTTTCTTTCACATGAGAATATTATTGCCTCCCCCACTTCAGTCCAGGTGAATATTGTTTCTACTTGTAGAAGTCTAGGTTGGCAGGCAGGATTGTTTGTTGTAGTACTTGAAAATATGCCATTTCCTCTGGCTCTTTAATAGTTTTCTTTCTCTTGCTCCTCCCCCTCTATCCCCTCCTCTTTAATGGGTATCCTAGGCTTTATTTCATTCATTTGTTTATTTGTGGTTTTTCAAGACAGGGTTTCTCTGAGTAGCCCTGGCTGTCCTGAACTTTACTCTGTAGACCAGGCTGGCCTTGAAACTCAGAAATCCACTTGCCTCTGCTTCCCAAGTGCTGGAATTAAAGGCATGTGCCACCGTACTTGGTCTGTTTTTATTTTAAACCCATTTTATTTCTGTGGATACTTTTTTTTTCTAAGCTTTCTAATTTATTCCAGTGTAGATTGGAAAATCTATACTGTTAGAATGTTAGGCTCCATTGTAGAATCCATTTATCTTGTCATCCTTGCTTTTGGGAAGCAATTTGTTTTGAATTTTGAGTGATTGATACCCCCACATTTGACTAAATATGAAGTTTTAAGTTGCCTGAATTTAGGGCTTTTGTTTTGTTTTGTTTTGTTTTGTTTTAGAATCTTTCTATAGTGCTGGCTGGCCAGGAGCTCACTGTGTAGATGAATCTGGTCTCTTAATTCACAGAGATCTTCTGCTTCTGCTTTCCAAGTACTGGAATTAAAAGTGTATGCCTCTACATCTGGCCACTTTTTCTTAATCCATCTTCTTAAATTACTGAGTCATGCTATCTTTTCTAGTTGTTTCTTTTTCTTTTCTTTCTTTTTTTTCTGAAATTTGAGGATTTACCTTCTAGGTCATTTTTCATTCATTATGGTAACTCAGGTGGAGCCACTTTCATCTAGAATTTGTGACCTTCAATTTTGTATAGTTTTTTAATTTCCTCATTGGTTTCTAATAGGTTTCTATTCTTCCTTGTACTTATTTTGTTTAGCTTTTGGTCCCTCTAAGCCTATCTTCTGACTCTTTTTATCATTTGCTATGTGTTTTGGAAGATTTCCTCAAATAATTTCTCTTTTGCTTCTGTTGAGGTTTTGTGTAGTTTTGTTTAATTTTTTAATGTAAATGGGTATTTTGCCTGCCTGTATGTCTGTGCACCACATGCATTCAGTGTCCACTGAGGCCAGAAGAGAATGTCAGCTCCCCTGTAACTGGAATTACAGACTATGTGAGCTGCCATGTCTATGCTGGAAATTGAATCCAGATCATCTGGAAGAGCAAGTAGTGCTGTTAACTTCTGAGCATTCTCTACATCCCCATCTATTTGAGGTTATTTTGTTTTTTGTTTGTTTGTTTGTTTTTGCATGTTTGTTTCAGTCTTAGTATATCCTATGGTTAAATTTCTATTTTCACTAATTTGTTTTTTTGAGACTTGGCTCACTTTATACCCTGACTGTGTTAAACACATGGAGAGCCTTCTTTCTCTGTTCCCAAGTGTGTGATCCCAGGCATAAGCACCACTCTTAGATTAAGATGTGTATGTGTGGGGGGAGATGGGGGTGGTCTTGTTAGCTTTGACAGTTCAGATAAGCATCACTATAAACTAGATACAGAAACTTCTTTGGCAACTTTACTACCATTATATCCGTGTTTTTAAGGTATATATGTACCTAAACGTTTATGTGTATATATAATATTCTGTGGGACTGGTCAGTGTTCCAAAAAACCGTCCTTTGTATCCTTCTTGGAGTATATGAGCTTGATTTCAAGCCTTCATAAGCCAAGTGGAAGAAAGAAGGTAAAAGGATTTGAAATTTAGCATGTAAACTCTTATTTGACTCTTGATTTTTAGTTCTTTCAATTGCATTTGTACCTGATATTATTCTAAGAACTGGGTTTACATTTTTCATAGAATAAAGTTGTAGTCCTGGCACAGACTAACCCAGTAGTCAGGATGCCCAGGTGGGAGGCTCTGGAATATGAAGCCATCTGGACTATAAATCAAGGCCTTTTCTCAAAAGGAAGCAAACAGTAAAAACCACTTTGGTCTTTAACTGGGCTGGGGAAGGGGCTCTATTGATCTAACTGCCTTGATTGGATATTCGGTCAGTGTACTTGTTTTCTGGATTTCCTTTTTCCTGACTTATTGCTGTCTTTGATAGAGCCAGTTTCTGAACTTTGTGGGAACTCTGCTTTCCACATTTCTTTCCTGATTTAGAATTTCATTGTGTTTTATTGAAATAAGGGTGTGTGTGTGTGTGTGTGTGTGTGTGTGTGTGTGTGTGTGTGTGTGTGTGCATGTGTGTGTGTGCATGTGTTATATTGAAAAGGTCTTCCAAGTCTGCTATGACTCCGGCTTTGCAGTTTCTAAATTGTTGCTCTTATCTCTTCTTTTCCTCCATAATGGTAATACTATGCCTTTAAAAACTCCTCATTTTAATGAAGTTTCAGAAGGACAGAAGTAATTGGAAATATTTAGTTCATTATCTTTAACTGAAGGCATTCTTTGTTTTTGTTTTGTTATTTTAAAAAATGAGGCTTACATTGTAGAGACCATCTTATAGTCTAGCATCTGTAGTTTTATCTTGCCATGTTTCTCACTCTAAGCAAAACAGCCTTTAGACTAAGCTTTAGCCCATAAGAAGATGAAGAAGAACCTTAAATTTCCTGGGATACTATATGTTGTGCTTCTTCTGTGTTTTGGGTTTCAGACATATTTAAAACAAGGTTCACACTTGTATTCGTAGAATTAGGAGGCAACGGCAAAGTTGGAACATTGAGTCTCAGGTTAGCTTGGACTACTCAGAAAAACAGTAATCTCTATATACACACACACACACCCGAAGTATTCATTCCTTTTTTTATTGTTAAGTCTCATTTGCACAGCACAGAGCTATTGATGTATGTGTATATACATGCTATAAAAGATCATGTTCTGTGGCTTTTTAAATTTTCTATTTATTCTTTTTATTTTCTTAGGCACTTAAGAGATTATGGCATCTGATACCCACCATGTTAAAAAACGGAACTTCTCTAACAGTGTTGAGGATCATCCCATTGATCTTCCTAGAAAGAGGATCTCTAATTTCACTAGTAAGAACATGAAGGAGGTAAGTAAGACAGTTTAAAGTACCAGATCAGTTTAATCTCTTAGATTAAGTAGAATTAATGAAGCATAGCTGTTATTATATTCCTAAAGTTATAAGAAAGTTTTGGCAAGTGTGCTATTTTTATAAGCTATAATATAAATATTTTAGTTGACAAGGAACTCAGAGATGCATTTTGTTCTTGAAAGGTTTATTAGCACTGAAATAATTTGCTTTAAACCACATTAAACTTACTTATTAAACGCCCTTTAAATACAATAGTGTACCTTGCATTTGAAACCATGGTATTAGAACAGAGAAAACATTGACCTAAAAAAAAAAAAAAAAAAACTATTTAATTTTAAGCTGCATTGCTGACATCAATCATAAAGTTTTCATAAGTATATTAAAGAATTGAACATGATACCAGTATTTGCTTTGATTTTTTTTTTTTTTTTTCAGGTTAAGAAATCTCCAAAACAGTTGGCTGCTTACATAAGTAGGTAAGAATACCTTTAAACTTAGTAGGAAAATATTGAAAGTGGTTAGAGACAAAGACATAAAACACTTAAGTATTCTTTTTATTATAATTGCAGTTAACTTGTTGTCACTCAGTTCCTCTGTGCCAGGCTCTGTACTAATACACCAGTTTTATCTGTCCCTTGTATAGATAGATGCCATCTTTCCAATACTGTGAAGAAAATACTAATAGAGGAAATAAGTGATTTGCTCAGGGTCATATAGCCAGAAAGTAGTAAAAATGGCATGCATTCCCAGAGTTACCAAATTCTAAAAGTAGCTGTCTGAATTACTGTACCCAAGGTGTGATCTGAGGATCTGGGAATCACTGAGAGTGAAGACCTTGTTCACCTTGTCCATTTTTACTCTTTTACAAGTATACAGTGTTGTTCTTTTGCTGAAACTATTGCCTATGAAACACAAACACGAGACTCAGCGCCCACGTGGAGTTTATTGAGAGAGAGGAGAGAAAGGGGGTTAGCTGGTGGCCAACTGAAAGCAAGGGAGTGAGAGAGGGCAAGGAGTGTGGAGCACTTGCTTTAAAAGGGGGACTTGTGAATGTGTAACTGAGTCCCCTGCCTGCAGCCAGGTAAAGCTTGAGCAGCCAGGTAAAGCCTGACTTAGTGATGACATGGCCATGAGCATCCCACCCATCGTCGGGGGCGGGGTCTGCAAACTGCTGGTTCCCAACATACAGTGTAAGTTGTTCAGAGATAGCATAAAAGTAAACAGCAAGAGACCAAATAGAAGCAATTGAAAACAAAGCAGTCTTCAACTAATAATCAGAAATTGATAAAATTGTAAAACAACTATTTTCATGATTTTTCTGTTTGTTATGAAAACCTGTTTTTTTGGTTAAAAAAAAGGGTTTGTTTGTTTGTTTTTTATTGATTTTTCAAGGCAGGGTTTCTTTGTAAGCTTTGGAGCCTGTCCTGGCACTCACTCTATAGACCAGGCTGGCCTAGAACTCACAGAGATCTGCCTGCCTTTGCCTCTTGAGTGCTGGGATTAAAGGCCAACTCTTTTGGTAAAATATTCTACTAGTTTGTTTCTTAGTTAATGTCCCAGTACTGTGACTCTTTATAGGGAAGAAACATTTTGGGATCCCTTGTGGTAGTGCATGCCTGGATTCCTAGCACTTGGGAGACTGAGGCAACAGATCTGTGAATGAATGCACTTTGCCTGAGCCACATAGTGAGAGACCCCATTTCAGGAAAAATATTTCTTTTGGCTCCTAGTTTCAAAACCTCAGTCTATGACTTGTTGCCTTTGGGTCTGTGATGAGGCAGCCAATTGTGGTGAGAGAAAACTGCTTCTCTTATGGTGGTAAGGAAGTAAAAAAGAAAAACTAGTAATAATCCCAAATGATCTGGAGACCATTGTACCCTGAGATTTCTCTGTTGTGTTCTTTCCTACACAAAACTAAGTATGCTTCAGCTTAAATAGATAAATTTAAAATGCTCAACTGTGAATAATGTCTCACTTAGTAGAGAGTAAGTTCTTAATTTCCTGTCCCCATAATGGCCTTTAATATTTCATTTTTAAAATGGCACTATTACCCTTTTTTGTTTTTGTTTTGTATAACTTGCCACATTCTTTTCATTACCTTGCAAATAATTTGTAAATTTTAACTTTCCTCTTCAGAATAAGAGTTAACTTTTAAAATTGTTATGTTCTAATTTTAGTGGATTACAATTACAAAATATAGCTAATTAAATCTCGATTTAAAATCTTCTCTTCATGCCTTTCCTTTTTTTCACTTAAGAAAATACATTCTTTTTACAGAACAGTTGGACAAGCTGTGAAAAGCCCAGATAAACTGCGCAAGGTGCTCTATCATAGAAAGTTAGCTCGTCATCCCTTTCCAAATCCTTGTTATAGAACTAAGCAGTCCCCTAAAAGAGGGGGCTGTGACATGGCAAATAAAGAAAATGAACTGGCTTGTGCAGGCCATCTGCCGGAAAATTTACGCCATGATAGTCGAACATTTGTAGTTAATGCTGGTGATTCTGGTTCTTCACAAACAGAAAGTCCATCGTCAAAGTATAGTGGTTTCTTTTCTGAGGTAAGTCATTTTTTAGTTTAACTTTACTCAGATTGTACAACTGGGTTGCTTTGGTTTGGTTTTGATTTCTTGTTTGTTTGTTTGTTTTGTTTTTTCCCTTGTGTATTCTCTTAGCAGATAGCTACCCATTGAAACATTTTTGGATGATGATAACTCCTTAAGACTGTTGTACAGATTAACCCCCATCTCTAAATTAACAACATCTAAAACAGAATGAAATGCCTGACAGGCTACAAATACCCAAAATGATAGTTGGCAAGGAGAAATTCAAAGAAAGGGAAAAAAGACATTTTGCCCTAAAAAGTAGGTCACTGAAGCCTGTCATCCAGTTATATTTTGCTAGGTTCTTAGAACTGCCTAATGGGAATCTTACTCAGCAAACCTGTTACCACCTCTTCTAACTGTAAAATTAACTCTAAGGAAAGTCATTGTACAAAAGGGCTTTAGTAGAAAAACCAGAAGTATTCTAAATATGGTGATATGTATTTTAGCATTGAAAATATTCATGTTCATGGATAGGCAAAAGATAGGTTTTTAAAAATATAATTTTTAACTTTTAGAAACCTATTTGCCATTGTCTAAAGCCAGTTTTGGAAGACACATTCCAGTTTAGTAGTTGTAATTGTTTCTGGAGAATGATGTCAGACACTTTGACCAGTGGAGAATTCACTTTTTGTCTTTAATAGTTTTGAGCTAAGTTTTCATACCATGTATTACCTTGTTTAAAAAATAATTTAGATGGTACATTTGTAACAGGACAGCTCCTTCCTCATGCTGCTCAATTGATAATTACCAGTCTCCATGCTTACCTTTTCCTGTATTCATATGCATAAACTTAAGTCTTGGGTTTATGGGTTAGCTAGAAATAACTTACTTTATAAATTAGTGGAATTTTTGAAAATTGGTAGCAAGGGGAAGAGAGGAAAGGCCCTAAATTTGTTTATGTCATTCATTCGATGTATTCAACTGCAAACTGTAATGTTCCTTTCTGTGGGCCTGTGTAAGGAGTTACTTTTGTATAATTTAAAGCTGTGTCTACCAGACTGTTTTCATTTAAAAAAAATAGTCTGTGTCATGTTTCAATGTGGTTTTAACACATTAGATGACTGCCTTTCAGGTTTCTCAGGACCATGAGACAATGGCCCAAGTTCTGTTCAGCAGGAATTTGAGATTGAATGTAGCTTTGACTTTCTGGAGAAAGAGAAGTATAAGTGAACTTGTAGCTTATTTAGTGAGGTGAGTGTGACTTTTTGGTCTTTATTTAACATGGGTAATTCTTAATGAGACAGGAAAAGTGACTCTTATTAAAACTTTTTATTGGTTGAACATTCAAACCATTGTATTTAGCATTCAGAGAGTCAATACAGCTTAAATTACATTCATCACCAGTTTAAGTGTAATGAAGACACAGAAAACTGTCTTATCAGATTGAACAAAGCTGTTACTTTTTCTGATTACAATTCTTTTCTTAGCTGTAAAACTAACTGTGGGAAACTTACCATTTGAAAAAAAAAAAAAAAAAAAAACAAAACCTTTAAGCATCACCTCCTCATTTTATTTAAATGTCTCCAATACTTGTTTACTGATACCTAATTGATGCCTCATAGAGTATTTTCTTTCAAAAGATGTAATTCATTCTTTTCCATCTGTCTTTCTGTTTTCTCCTCCTCTGTAGCATTTACCATTACCATTAGCATCCTGCTCTATGTATTTTACTTGTTTGTCTCTCTTTGATACACTGCCACCTCCTCCAACCATTCAGGCACTGGAAAACAAGCCCTGTCTGTTTTCCCCTTTATATCCTCAGTACTTGACTCCTGATAAATACTGAAGTTATTTGTTAAATATTGAATGCCTCCAAAGGAGGATAGAAATTGTAATATAATTGTAAGAAAGGACCTCGGCTCTCTAAGCAATGGTGTCTGTCTTATATTCGCAGGATAGAAGACCTTGGAGTTGTGGTAGATTGCCTTCCTGTTCTAACCAATAGGTAAAAATAGTATTTTTTCCAGGAAAAAAAAAGTAAGCTTTAAAGAAAAACAAATTATAATCGGTTCATATTTTATAACTTAGAATTTCTTTTAGTTTGCAGGAAGAAAAGCAATATATCTCACTTGGCTGCTGTGTAGACTTACTGCCTCTAGTAAAGTCTTTACTTCAAAGCAAATTTGAAGAGTAAGTACTTATCTAAATCTCCCCTTTCTCTTTCAACGTTCTCGATTTTGTGTTTTGTGAGTACATGGTAGGAAACTGATCTCCATGGCATATATTTGATATCTAGTTTTTTAATTTAAAAAATCTGAACTATGTTTTATTTATTGTGACAGAGAAGGTCACAACAATTTGTAGGAGTTGGTTCTCTCTTCTACCATATGAATTCCTGAGATAAACGGGCTGTCAAGTTTGGTGTCAGGTGACTTCACCCTCTGAGCCCTCTCTCCAGCTCTGTGTTTTCTATTTCCAATGAGTTTATAGGAAAGAAATATAAACAATAAAGGATAGTTGCAAGGATGTGTAAGTTCAGTGGTTTTGTGAAGAAGATTATAAAAGTAATGAAATATGGGCTGGGATGACAAACGCATTTAATCCCAGCACTCAGGAGGCAGAGGCAGGTGGATCTCTGAGTTCGAATGGGCTGGTGTATCATCTTTTCTAAAGGCTTGTTCTATGAAAACAAATATTGTCAAAATATTTCATTTCAGATATGTAATAGTTGGCTTAAATTGGCTTCAAGCAGTAATAAAAAGGTGGTGGTCAGAACTCTCGTCTAAATCAGAAGTTATAAGTGATGGGTATGTATAGCTTTAAAGATAATTCATCCTGAAATTTCTATAAAAAATAAGTAGTGAGTTTATCTTATCATTGTTATAATTTTATTATCTAGATTTTCAGAGAAATATTAAACTTGAGGTACTTTTTATTTATGAAAAATCATATACAGCCCCTTAACACCCTATATCTCTTTGCCAGAACCCTACCTTTTATTTTATTTTTTTGTTTTGTTTTTGGTTTTTGTTTTTGTTTTGTTTTGTTTTGTTTTTGTTTTTTGTGGCAGTCTCATTTTGTAGCCAAGGCTTATAGTCAAACTCAGCAGTCTTCAGCCCCAACTTCCTCAGTGCAGAGTAAGACAGCATACCTATCACAGTTCTTCCCTCAAGAAGGAAAACACAGCAGTGGTTTAACCTTCACATGTACTGTACCAATAAGGCAGAAGGAAGTTGTTGCCCTTGCTGCAGTAGGAAATGGAAATGTCCTGCCTGCTCTCTCTGAAAACTGTTAGAATCATCATGATTTGAGTATTTCCTTAGTGTAAAAATATAAGGATTGTACACAGATGAGCTGGACTCAAAGCAGGCATGGTGGAACACAACTATAATTTCAACACTGGGAAGGCCAAGGCAGGAAGAACACAAGTTTGAGGCTAGCCTAGGCTACATAGCAAAAATAAACTAAAATTAAAAAAGAGGAGGGGAAGGAAGAAACAAAGAACAAAAAGCCAGGCAGACTTGAAAACACACACACACTTTCTCTTCCCTGGCTGCCTTTTAAATTCCCTAATCATTGTAGACTCACAAAAATTTCTGTGTCATACCCAAGGTTGTTCACATGCTACAAATACCTGCTTATTGTCTCATCCACTTTGATAACGAAATATCCTGGCATGTACTA
Source organism: Phodopus roborovskii (assembly GCF_943737965.1). Classification (NCBI taxonomy): domain Eukaryota; kingdom Metazoa; phylum Chordata; class Mammalia; order Rodentia; family Cricetidae; genus Phodopus; species Phodopus roborovskii. Next base: position 3,635,360 of record NW_026126417.1, on the reverse strand, counting down.
CTTTAAGAAATTGCTTGACTTTAGTGTATTTTGGGGTTTTGTTTGTTTGTTTGTTTTTGTTTTTTTACTGATATAAATTAAAAACAAGTCTGTCTTACTATTTGCTTTCTCATTTTTCTTTTTTTTTCTCTCTCTCTTAGAAATATTAAGATTCTAAAGCAACAGTTGAATGGATTATGGGAACAGGAAAACCATCTTACTTTGGTTCCAGGATATACTGGTAATATAGCTAAGGTAATATATATTTGTAATTTGAAAGTCATGAGTTTAATATTGATCTGTATTGATAAACTTGCCTTACAGGAAAAAGGTACATTGCTAGATTGGTTTTTAAACTCCTAGAAGATATTGATAGTTATAATTGCAGCAAGAATTATTAGTAAAAAAAAAAAAAAAAGAAAAAAAATTTTCAACCTAAACTGCTGAGCACTTGCTGTCATGAGTTGCTAGATATTTACCAGGAAATAAAAGTGTTGTAAGGATTAAGGAAATCTTTGTCATTGGTTTATGAAATGTTCCTTGGATACCTGTATAAAAAGAAACAAGTGATATCAAGCATTACATGTGTCACTAATCCTTTTCTCCCTTTTGACCTCACCTCTGTTGTCTTTTAGACAGGTTTTCACTGTGTAGCCCTGGCTGGCCTAGAACTTGCCTTATAGACCAGGCTAGCCTCAGACTCACAGAAATCCACCTGCCTCTGCCTCCCAAATGCTGGTAATAATGGCGTGTGCCACCACCACCTCGATGTTGTTTCATGTTTTTAAAGTATATGTAACACATTATTGTGAAGACCTTGTTTCCTTAGAATTTTGCTTTTTTTATGTTATGGTTTTTGAAACAAGGTCTGTGTAACTAGGGCTCACGATGAAGCCTACACTAGTGCTGAAATTACCATCTTCTTGCTGCAGCCCTGTAAGTGCTGGGATCAAAGGAATATGCTACCAAGCCTGGCTATCTTACATTCTCTCTGTATTGAAAAAAGAAAAGCTTTCTTATAAACATGGCCTTAAGATACTATGATAATACTGAAAATTGTCAAGTAATTAATTTCAATGTAAGGTCTATAATTAAGTCCTCATTACGATATCAGCCCCCAATTTTATAAATATATGTAGTACATTCTGGTACTAATCATGTCCTGCTACCATCTCCACTCACCCTACCTCTCCTAAGTTCCCATTCTACTTTTATATCTTTTTGCCTTTGTTTTGTTTTTGTTTTATGAGCTATCCACTGGGGCATGAGTAAGGGGCTCTGAAGACAATGGCTTCTCCCACAACAGTCCTTGACTGCTTAACTCTGTTTAACCCCTCCCCTCCCCAGGTTAAAACCCAAGCACATGATTGTAGGGTGGGGAGTGGATCTGGAGGGGTAGCTAGCTGGCTTGGTGGTTAAGAGCACATGTTGTCTTTACGGAGGACATGGGTTCTCTTTCTGGTACACACATTGTAGCTCAAAGCTTTCTGTAACTTCAGTTCCAAGGGATTCAATGTCCTCTTCTGGGTTCTTTGGGCACTATGTGTACATGTGGTGCACATACATACAAGCATGCAAACACTTATATACATAAATAAAAATAAACTATGCCTCAGGCTTTGATTATACAGCACTTACAGAATTTCTGCAAATGTTAACTACAAAGCACAGTGAGCACAGGAATCAAAACAACATGTACTATGTGCCACACCCTGCAATAAACAAATGCCAATATAATTTTTTAATAAGATGTCTTCCTTTTTAAAGGTCACAGAGGTAATTAGGGCAAATTAAGAAACAAAAGCAGGAAAGAAAGAAGGTTGTGTATATTTTTATTTGCTTTATTAACTAATGGAGTATTTTCATTTTTTTTCCTTTAAGGATGTAGATGCTTATTTATTACAGTTGCATTGAGAGATATCATCTTCTAAAGAGTATTTGGCTATTCAAACAGCGCTGGATTATATGATTTCCAGAACTAGATCTCTCCTGAGAACTGTGAACTGTGGAAGAAATAAAACCAATGTTTTCTTTTAAAAAGCCACATAATAAAACCACTAATGAAATCCTAACAATCTACTTCACATTGAAGTGGAAATATCCAGAAGCAGCAGCTTCAGCTTCAATGAGGTGAAAGTGCACTATGAAGACTGTTCGCCTTTGCTGCATGCAGAATCTTTATGGCCGTTGGTAGCATTGTTTAAGAACTGCTGGGTCTTAACGCAATCCTGCATAAGAATATCACTTATAGTATGCAAAACAAGACAGGACTTATTCCCAGGAACTATAAAGACCAATCATTAATTTTTATTGTGTTTTATGAAGAAACACTTAAATGTGTGCAGCTATTTTCTTCTGTTGAAAAGACTTTGAAAGTTTAAAACATCATAGTAAGTAATATTAAATTTTTTTGTCCATACTGATACCATGTACAAATGCCTTAATTATTGATAAGCCAATGTGTTATAACACCAATATCTCTTTTTTTAAAAATTAAATGCAACCATGCTTCTGGCATGATAAAATCATGGAATTAAATCAGGGGTTTACATTCATGTAGAATGTTGTTGAAATATATTCTATACCATTTTTTAAACTTGAGAAATTTTTAGCATCTCTGATTTTTTTTTTTTGCCAGAATCTTCATGTTATGTTTGTATGTTTGTGTTATCCTTATGTAAAAAGAAAAGGTGAATATGTATTTGTATGAATGTTTAACTGGAAATGTTCTTGGAGTTGGCTAATTTATATTCACTTTTTATTGTATATGGATTTCTAATATTTTTCATTTCTGTAACATTTAAACTTCATTTGAGTAAATTTACTAAATATTTCTATTTTTGCTTTTTTTCAATCTAATTTTATATGAAATCTAGTTCTTTTTCACTTCATGTGTTCTGAAAAGTTACATACATGTTTCAGAATTGTTTACAGTTAATGCTAACATTGTACTTTTAAGTTCCAACACATTGTATCACTACCTCCTCTAATGGTTAGTATGAAATCCCAGCAAAATATATGCCAGCAGTTTTTTTTGTTTTTTGTTTTTGTTATCGTTTTGGGTTTTTTAATAACCATTTCTAGCATTAGTGTACTCAGTTCTGGAATGTCTTAACAGTTCTGAATTGTACCTGTCTTAGCATTACAATTGAATACCACTCCTGATTCATCCATCATCTTTCTTTAGTAAGGCTTGCAAACTTCCAAAAAAGATAAATCAACTTTCTCCCATATTCCAGTGTATGTCTTTAACATTTTAACACTTCAACAATGATTACTAAGAAGTATCCCCAGCATCTTTTCTTGCTATGAAAATGTTTAAAATGTTACCATTAACCAAATTCTGTTTTTGTTTAGTTCTCATTCCAGAATGAACATTGGTTGTAGTAGTTGTTTATTATTTCCTCAGATTAAAGTCATTCCAGATGACTGCGAATTTGTGATTAAGAAAGAGGTCAGGTACATAAGTCATTTTTCAGGATGTGAGAATTTCATAAACCTGCATCACCTATAAAACCTTAAGATAGGTAATTCAGCCTTTCTTCTTAGTCCTTTAGTTTTCATGGTCTTAATGAACCATTTAGACAGGTTAACATGGTTGAAGTGTGATGCTACTGAGACTAGGGATTTGAGTCTTATCCTTTTAAGTTCATTAATTTTTTTTTACATGCACGAAATAATTTCATGGCTTCAGATTGCACCTTCCCTTTGGTATCCATCTAATAAATTCAATGTGTGATCACAAAGAATGTGGTGTGCATAGTTTACTTTCATAGTTTACTTCTCAAAGAGAAATAGAATGATTGATTTACATGATAGTATAGATTTCCAGTTTTGAGGAGAACATATTCAAAATAAGATCTAACATACCTTATGATTTTTAGTTGTACAATATCAAATAATATGGAGCAGATTATTGATTAAACAGTGTCTTTAAAATAATCAAAGTTCAAGAAAATGAAATATCAATAAAAATTTAGTAATAGACAGTGCTATTGTTTTAATAGAATGTATAAAATAGCATGCTCTGTTTTGTATGTTCAAACAATATAAGCATCAGCCTTACAGGCTGGAAAGATGTCTCAGCAGTTAAGGGCATTGGCTGCTCTTCCAGAGGTTCTGAGTTCAATTCCTAGCAACTACAGCATAGTTCATAACCATCAATAATGGGATCTGATGCCTTCTTCCGGCATGCAAGCATACATGCTAGTAGAACACTGTAAACATAATTAATAAATAAATAAATCTTTAAAGAAAGGAAAAGCAAAAAGCAGCAACAGCCTTACCTGGCAAATGTTAAATAGCACACATGTCAGTCTGTCTTTCACCTTTGCTCCTCAGCTACAGAGCTGTGACCTTAAGATCCTTGGACAACAGGTGTGTGAAACAAGTATTTTTTGACATTTTATAACTACTAATGTCCTTTCATATTAATTTTAACTAGGATATCTCCACCAAAGAGCCAAAGAACATAGTAAGGCCATTTGCTGTGTTGTCCTAGTTCAAGTAGGACAGTTATTGTATTCAGTTGCTTTCTTGTTATTGTACTGCCAAATAGAACACCCAACAGAAGTTACCCAAGGTCTCTATATCTTTTGAGCTTTTCTACCTTCTTAAGTTTTCTGTTCTTTGGCAATTTTTTAGGTTTAGGGACAGCTAGATTATTGAGTGATAGAGGATCATTATCAAATAATTTGTACCCACTACAGGTAAAGTAAATGGATTTTTGTAGTATGTGGTCATGGTCAGAATAAGGCTTAAAATTAGGAAGCAAGTATTAGCAGATAGCTTTTTAAAATAATTTTGGGCAGCAATTTAAAAAATAACTGGCATCAGTTTATGTATAAATCCTGAAATGTGGGAATTTGGATATAAGTATCCAAGGAGTTATAATACTAAAACTAAATTCTAAGGTCTACTAAGGAATATTTTAAATGCTAAGACTAAACATTCTTGATACATGCCATTTCAGAACCTTTGATATGGTTATCTGGCTCCATTGCTATATTTCTAGTTCTCTAAAATTGATATGATTAACATTAGCCATAATTAATTGAAAGGCTTCTAGGCTATTGGATGCTAATAATAGAAATCATATTTAAGTGTCTGGTTACTTATATAAGTGATGGAATTTGAAAAAGCAGTATTTAAGCTAATATTTCAACGGGTACTTCTAGTTACCTTCCTACTTAATAAAATGATCATATCAGTTGGCTTTTGTCCATTGAAAGAAGAAAAGAGATAAGAACCACAAATCTGACTCATCTGGAGTGACCTGGCATGACTTTAGCACAGTTACCTTCTGGATTCTTTCAGATGGAAATAGTGTCATGTATTGATAAGTGTTTGCTGATATATGTGTTCTTTAATTTTTCTAGTCATAAAATTGTTTTAAAAAATTCTTAACAATATTCTACTCTTCCCCCTTTTTATTTTGTGACTATATACAATAAAAAGTTCATTCCTAAGCTTGCCATGGTGGCACAGGCCTATAATCCCATCACTTGGGAGTCAGAGGCAGGTGATTTCTGTGGATTTGAGGCCAGCCTGTTCTACATACCAAGTTCGGGCCAGCTAGGGCTACAGAATGAGACCCTGTCTCAAAAAGAAAGCAAACAAAACTTATCCCTAAACATTACGTTTCTAATTTATAATATGTATGTATTGAATCACTAACAACACTATAGCAATAGAAATGAATGTTGCACATTGTGTATATAGTATACTGGGTACATTTTCCAGTACTGTATTTGACATAGTAAAAGTCCGTGTATTAAAATACCATCTTCACAATTTTCTCTGGGTCAAGCCATTAAGCTAATAATACCTTCTAAAAACCAAAGTTTAATAAAAAGTAAGTACAACTATATACATAACATTAAATCACCATGTTCTCTCTTGAAGACATTAATTAGACATAAAATAAAATGATATGCTATTTACCTGTAGTTCCAGCAAAAGCAACACTACTACCACTGACATTTTCTCAAAATCTGTCATAAAATACTGCTTTGATATTGCAGAATACTTTATTCTCTGAACTGTTTTCAGAAGAGAATTTACAAACTTCAGATAAGGATTCAGCCCCCAAATATACCTGTTCAAATACTTGTTCATCCCCCGACCCCCACCCCACCCCCAGACAGGGTCTCTGTGTAGCTCTGACTGCTCTGGAACTTGCTTTGTACACCAGACCAGGCTGGCCTCGAACTCACAGAGGTGTGCCTTCCTCTGCCTCCCAAGTTCTTGGAGCTTGGACTAAAGGTGTATGCCACCACTGCCAGGCTATGATCCTTTAACTTCACAGTATTATGTTTCCGTTCATGAATTGGGTAAATTTTTTATTTACACCAAAGCTCTAGAATTTATTTTTTTTCCAGATAAGAAAGAGACTTGAGTCCTAGAATATGCTGAAGCACAACAGCTATGTGCTTCTAGATTTACTGTAGACATTGGTGTTCAAGTTCCTGGCTTCACCCTTCTCTTCTCATTACCGTTTTGTTGAAAAAACACTTTGTTCCTGTCATTTCCTTTGGCATCTGCACTAATTGTTCTCATGGGAGGGGTAGAAGAGAAACTATATTTTGGTTTACAAAGTAGACAAGTATATGAACTTTTGAGGTGTCCGTTTAAAGTAATGTATTTACATTATCTTAGCTTCTCCCTACAAGACAGAAAGCCCTTGGTTCAATTTGGGGTATACTATGCTTCTTCTGAAAATGCTTTGTTTTCCTGCACTTGTCCCAGATTTACTCAGTTAATCACTTTCTTGGCCTTCACAGTTCTATGGGAAGCCTCTGTAGCCTCTGTGGGTAGTGCAGGCTCCACCAGACACACTTAATAGTCTCGTTTTCTTACCCCAACTTCCCACTATTCTGTGGCTGACCAGATAGATTGGTAGGGCCATGGGGCCAGAAGACTACGTTCTCTCTCAGTCCCACAAAGCCCTGCAAACAATTGACATTTTTATTTCTTCTAGAATTAAGATCTTTGGACCTGAATTGTATAAAGAAGTAATTTAATATTCAAAAATTATTTCTGATAGCACAGCAGATAAAATAAAAATTACCCTATTCTCTCTTTTTTTTTTTTTTTTTTTTTTTTTTTTGTTAAAGGATATTGGGTTATGAATGTTTATGCTGGAACAAAATAAAACTACCTAAAGCATATGAGTTGTTACATTTTAGCCGGGCAGTGGTGGCACATCCTCTAATCCCAGCACTTGGGAAGCTGAGGCAGGTGGATCTCTGTGAGTTGGAGGCCAGTCTGGTCTACAAGTGCCAAGATAGGCTCCAAAGCTACACTGAGAAACCCTGTCTCCAAAAACAAACAAACAAAAAGTCATTACATTTGTTTTCTCTGCTGTATGGTTTCTGAATCTCATGTAAAATCCGTACAAATGAGGACCACTTATGAAATGCAATGGGTATTTTCATATAATGTGTGAAATATATAAATTCTCAGAATTGAAGCATGTCCCCCGTGTTGGCCTGGTTACTTGTTTCTTATCGGCTAGCTCTGCCTTAATTATTAACCCATTTCTGCTGATCTATGTATTTCTCTTACCGGGGAGCCAGCCAGCATACTGCTTTCTCCAGACTCTCCATCTTGACTCTCCTTACTCCTTCCTATTTCCTCCTTGTCTCCTAGTCCCTCCTATCTTCCTGTCCTATTGGCCAACAGTGCTTTATTATTAACCAGTATGAGAAACATATATACATAATGGCATCTCCCATCACCCCCGAGTTTTCCACCTTTATCTAGAAATAATTGAAACTCATTGGAGTGATTTAAAATTCATTTTTAAAGTCACAAAAGGTACATACTGATTTCTGAAAATTAAACATGTATTAATCTACCCCATGGCAAACCACTTGGTCCTGTTCTTACAGATTTCCTTCTAGGTGTACATGCATGCATTTGTGTATGTATGTGTACATTCATGCACTGTGCGTGTGTATGTGTGTGTGTGTACGCACGTGCGCTTGGCTTTGGTTTTTTGAGACAGGGTTTTTCTGTGTAGCCCTGGCTATCCTGGAACTTACAATATAGATGATCAGGTTGGCTTCGAATTTGGAAATCCACCTACCTGCCTTTGCCTCTGAAGTGCTGGGATTAAAGGTATGTATCACTGTGTCCAGTGGAATGTACATTTTTAATCCAAGTTAATTTATACTCTACACACTGACATTTGCTAATATGGTTTCCTGCTTTCCTTACTGAAAAAGATTGGAGGTAACTGGAATTTGGGGTGGAGAAAGTTTCCACTATGTATTGCAAGCTTGGAATTCACTGTGTAGTGTGCAAGCAGTTAACCAGATCTTCTGCCTCTGGCTGCCAAGTCATGGCATTATAGGTATTCCCTGCCACTATGCTAATGAACATGGTGGTTATTTATCAGAACTAAGTATGTTTTGAGCAGTTACTGTTAACTTCTTTGAAAAGGCAAAAAATAGGGTTTATTTGGGGTTTTTGTTGTTTTGTTTTGTTAGTTCACTATGTAGCCCAGAATGGATTTGAACTCATAATCCTGCTTTAACCTCCTAAATCCAGGGATTATAAATCTTTGTCACTATGCCCAGCTAAAGAATTACCTTTAAAGCAGTCTTAATATTTGATTCTGCTCTTTTGACCATTGCTATTCCACTTTTTTAAAGTCATAAAGTTGTGCTATAATGAGAAAGAGTACAGGGCTACTAAGATGGTTTAGCAGTTAAAGGCTCTTGGCTGCCAAGCCTAATGACCTGAGCTCCATCCCTGGAACTCACATAGTGGAAGAAGAGAAGCAGCTCTCACAAGGTGTCCTCTGATCCACATACATATGCACAATAAATAAGTAAATGAGAACCAATGTGGTTTGTCATGTTACTATTTTTATTAAGATGGTGTTTTGTATACTCCAGGCTCTTCTTGAACTCTAGATTCTCCTGCCTCAGCCTCTTGAGTGCTGCAATCACAGAAGTGTAAGGTCACCCCCAGTTAAAGTTTTGTTAAGCCATCCAGAATTATATGTTCCCTCAAGCCAGGAAACAGTTTTCTAAGGGAGTAGTCTATTCTCTAAGTATGAAACAATGCTATAACTTATTAGGGTTGACTTTGAAGACCCAAGAAATCAATTCCTCATATCATTACTCTAAAATAGTTTCTACCAAGAGTTTTAATAAAGTGCATAATAAAGTGCTTCTAACAGAACAGTCTTTGTTACTGCCTAAATACTGTTCTTTTGGTGGTGTTAGGAATCAAACCCAGGACCTTTTGCATACTAGGCAAATACTCTACCAGTGAGCAATAATATATCCCCAGTCTACAGAGTCTGCATTCTTTGTTTAACAGTAATTGTATTCTGTCTTGAGGAAAAATGGCTTTGGACTAGAAATAGGTAAAAGCTAATAATCAGAACTAAGATGCTAATAAGAACTAAGGTAACATGTATGTATATTTATATGTCTGGGATATATGTGTAGACAAGGCATGGTGGCCCATACCTGAAATCCCTACATTCAGGAAACCGAGGCAGGAGAATGAGAGGTTTAAGGCCAGCCTTATATTCAGGTCACAAAGAATAAATACTCAGTATTATCCTGTGCATACATAGTTACTACAACCAGCTATAAAAGTTACTGTATTCTCATGGTGAGCAAAGGAGTAGGATTTTCTTCTAGAGGTACTGTTGTCTTACTTAACACTATTGTCCTTAGCTTATTAAGGCTTTTATACTATTACATAGGTAGAATTTATGAGCCTTTGTCAACTCTAAAATCACCTTTATGTTAACTTGCTTTTCTTTAAAAAAAAAAGTTCATTTAAATATTTTAAAGAATAAGCAATATAATTCTACATATTCACAAAGTTACCGATCATCTTAAGCAAATACAAATTCAAGTTTTTTAGCACAATATTGGCACACATCTAATACCAGTCTTTGACAAGCTCAAGTTCAAGGCCAGCCTGGGTTTCAGAGACCCTGCTTCAGTAAGCACCAACAGAAAGATCCAATGGATTTGTGATTTTTATTTCTTTATTAGTGAAGACTTATTTTTTTAAAATTCATTTTGTTTATGTGATGTGTATAGGCATGAATGTCATGGCACATATGTGGTAGACAGAAAACTGTTCTCTGGAGTTGTTTTTCTCTTCATTTTCCCATGGGCTCCTGAGTTCAAACTCAGGTTGACAGGCAGGCTTATAGCATCAGACAGTAGTGCCTCTGCCCACTGAGAAATCTCTGGCCTCTAGATTCAGGGTTTCTGACTTAACACTTAAGCCAACAAATAGCAAAACAGCAACAGACATTTATTAGTACTTTAATACTTTTAAAATAGTTTATATTTTTGGTTTTGTCATTTATGAAAAGCTTTTTAAAGATAAAATTCACTCATTAAAAGTAACTAACTGCATGCAAGTATAGCAACTGAAACTAATTTGTTAGGCTTTTAATAATATATATAAGAGGCTGAGATAATGGCTCAGGAAATTGCTTGCTATGCAACCTTGAAGACCTGAGTTCTGATCACCAACTCCCATATAAAAGCTGGCTCTAATCTAGGCAATGGAGAGGTAGAGCCAGGAAGGTAATAGAACTCCATTCTTTGAAAATATAGGTTGATATGGGAATTACAGATTTCATGTTTGATATGCAATATGGTGCCTTTCTTTAAGTGACAGCTGTTATCTAGTGCAATATGACAAACTACAACATATCTTTGAAATCAAATACTTTAATTAAAGGGTATTTATAAAATATACAGTTTTCATGAGCTGCAGCAGCTGGCACTCCCATTTGTCATTTCACGTGTGGCTTAAGTTTCTAGTTGATACTTTACTAATCTCTTAAGACAATCTCTTGTGCCATCTTCTGAGAATAAAAGCCACAGCTGACTGCATAGGAAGAGGAAGCTTCTTCAGACCATTACAGTAATATTAGCAGAGAGCTATGGAACTAAGGTTATGAATATCCATATGCAACTGTTACGAGAAGTGCTAACAATAGCATTGGAATGCTCGGTTTAACACACAAGTTCAGTACAAGAGTCTCAAAATCCAAATAGAGTCTGGAATTATTTTTTCCAGTAGTACTAATACAAACCTCTTTTTCATTCATTCTGATTCAGTTCTCTAAAGGGATATTTCAGATTTCCTGAGACTTTTATTGGAGAATTAAGGTGGTTTGTGCTCCCATTCAAGCTGTTAAAAGGATATGTTAACATTCTCAGTGAGCCGTTGCCTGTATGTATACAACACAGGCATTTAACTGCCACATAGTCAGGTATAAGTTGGAAAGAGGAGGCTATCCAAAAGCTATCAGTTTCTTGCTTTGTGTTGACATGCAGCACAAAGGGTAAATTAGTCTCTCAAATAACCTCAAAAAGTTGTTATAAATGTACTATAGTTCTAAAATTATACTTTGTAAGTCTTACATTTTAACTTTCACTCTTGGGAAGATCCAAAACTAAGCAATTTTGTACTCAAACGTAAAAATAGTATACTGCATTAAAACCCATGGGCTCCTGAGTTCAGGTTTTGTTTTCCTTTGTTTATTTGGGGTTTTGTAGACAGGGTCTCATAGGTAGGAGGACAGGCTCAAATATTTGAGCTTCTTGCCACAGCATCCCAGCTGCTGGGATTATAGTCATGGGTTACCACATCCAGCTCAGCTTCTTCAAATTAGAAGAGGGATGTAGTTTGTCCCCTTGTATCACTAGGTACCTCAAGCCTTTTATAATCAGAAGTCTTGCGATAATTTGTTTTAATAGTGAGTTTGATATATCATAGTTACCCTGTTTGTTTGCTTGTTTTTGTTGTGTTGTTGGAGTTTTGGGAGGAAGGTTTGGAGCCTATCCTTGCATTTACTCTGTAGACCAGGCAACTCGCATAGATCCACCTGTCTCTGCCTCCCAAGTGCCGGGATTAAAGGCATGTGCCACCACTACCTGGCCATCCTATTCATTTTTATAATGTTATATAAGAGGATTGTGATTGTAACTCAGTGGCAGAACATTTGGCCAACCATGTGCAAAGCTCCGACTTTGAATCCTCATACCACACAAAATAAATAAATGAACTTGATGTGCCCATATTTATATATTATTACATTATCCACCAAGATCTCCTTGGGGAACACCAGTTTCCAGTGGGTTCTGTGCAACTTTTATGCTCCTTACTTGTTCCCTGCGTTGTCTGTAGAGTGGGAGTTCCTGGAAGGGTTTCCGGGTGAGAATTTGACCCATATTTTTATTACATCATTCCCAGATTCTTTTTTCTTGTTTGAGCTAAGGATTTCCAAAGTTACTAGTGCTGATGCTCTTTGTTATCATGCCATTGTTAATCACACTGAAACAAGACTTGTTTTTTTTTAGCCATTTTAAGAGAGAACCTGCTAACAAAATTTCAAAAGTTGTTTCCCCCTCCTTGTAGTTCTCCCTTTTAAATTTTCTTTCACATTAAGTACAAAATCATCATCCCGTTTAATATTCATAATAATAAGCCTGCTGAACTACACACCTTGAATCTTACTAAGTAAATTACAGCTTGCTAAGTTCTAAGTATTGATTTTTCTCCCACTTTTTCTTTCCTAAATTGTAGCAGTAACGTTTTTCCTAATTTTTGGCTCTTTGGGAAAACATTTACATTTCTATATGACAAGAAAACTATAGAACTGCTTCATATTTTCTTCAAAAGTTTATTTTTTATTATGTGTACAAGTGTGTGTCTGTGTGAAATGTGCACAAGTATATATGCCTGCCGGAGCCAGAGGAGGGTATTAGATATCCTGGAGCTGGAGTTACAGGTTTGTGAGCTACCAAACATGGATGCTGGGAACTGAACTCATGTCCTCAGCAAGCACATAGTATGGGCTTTTAACCAGAGACATCTCTCCAGCCAACTTTTTCATGTTTTTGATGTTATCTTTTACACGTGTGTGTGTGTGTGTGTGTGTGTGTGTGTGTAAATTGCATACATAAAGTCAGTCTTTAAATGTACTTGCCCCCCTCCTATGATCTTTTTTTTAACTAGAAATATATTACTTAGTGAAATTGGCACTGTGCCCTGGTTACACAATGACTGCAGATTGCATTTTTAACACAAGCCATATGCCAAAAGCACTCCCTTTATAAGCGTGTGGTTAGCTGAGAAGAATAAATTCCCTGAACTGTCTCACAGAAATTAAGGAACTCTTAGCTCTAGAGTTGCTTGTGTAGTTAGGCAATTGAGGATAGGTTTGTCGCTTGGTTGGTTGCTTGGTTTTGTATGCTGATGATTTAATACGGGGTTTCACAAACTGATTTCACACTCTTAACATTGAGCTACATCCACAGGTAGAGTTTTCCTTTTAAGGACTCAAAAGTATTCCATAGTACAAGCAGAGTCACAGAGAGGACACTGGGCTAGGACCTGGACACTTGAGATTTAAATACTCCAAACTGAGGCACAGAAAGATTTTTCAAGTGAAATGGGTTTTATTACATAAATTATGAGATATGAATCTAACTTCATTTCAGTATCCCAAAATAATTACCAGCTCTAAGCCCTCAGGGTACCGAACAACCTTTTTCAATACAATGGGAAGGTGACCTTGATAAACCTCTGCCTAATGTGCCTTGACCCATGTAGTCAAAATGTTTTATATCACACTGAAAGTCTCACATTCCTGAAGACTAGAACTGAAGTAAATCCTTAATCCATAATAGGCTTAAGCGCCTTCACTTTGGCCTGATTTGATCTTTGTGCGTATTCAAGATCTTGAAGATTGCCATACATACACAATATCAGTTGATTATCTGCTTTGAATTTCTGTGTTGAGAGGATCATCACATTCCCTTACTAATTTGGACTAGTATTCGGTAATCCATTGTCATCTAGAGATTGTGCTGAGTCACCCACTGTTTGAGATCGGTTCAGCACTTGGAGAACTATCTGTGGGAAGCACAGCAGAGCTGTTTACACATGAGCCTTTCCAACATTTTAGCAACTTGCTTAAGTCAGACCTTTATTGTAATGATTTTCTCTTTCTTTTTCTCCCAACATTTTTAGTGATTATATTTACATTAATAAATATTTTTTAGTTCTTTGGCTTCTTGATAAGGTACATATATTACTGCATACCAAAGACACGACTGAAGAACATACCTGCCTCATATTTTTTTCTTTAAAAAAAGGAAGCCTTAGATGAAATTGAGGGCTCCAGCAGAAACAAGAGGTTCTTGGAGATTGCAAAAGTTTACCACTCCATGTGAGCTCTTCCTCCTCTCAGCACAGTGATGTTGGTGCTGTTGAGGAAGAAATGAAAGCACAGAGAAGGTAACTGATCTGCCCACCACTCCACAGCTAGGAAGTAGAAAAGCAGGAATCCATTATTGATGCCACTGCCTTGATCTTCGCCCTTTCGTGGTAGTTCTCATTCAAAATAGTAACAGCAGCTGAGTAAAGAAGATAGCCTTTGCATACACATGTAATACAACAGGCATTCCTGTTACCCGATAGTATGTAAGTTTTGTGATGATTTTTCAAAGATTTTGCTACTCAGGATATGTATCTAATGTGTGTTTCTTTTATACAATACATTAAATCTTACATGAATGTTTTGATCAGCTTTTGTGAAGTTCTGGGTGTTCTGATAGGAATCTAAATACACCATACATGTTTGTGCCTGCTGTGTTCATGCTTTCAGCCTTTTATGTTTGCAACAACAGCTCCAAATAAATTTATTTCCATAGTACAGTCCTTTACAATTATAGGTAAAGTCAGAAAATTAAAAGCACTATTCAAATTTTATTTTGACAAATTTAGCAAGACATTGAGGGATTTTTTTTTTCTTTCTCAGATTTCTCTTTAATAGCAGAAATTTTCTTTTTTATCTAAAGATTTACCTGGCATGATGGCACTCACTTGTGATCCCAGCATGTGAGAGCTGAGGCAGGAGGAAAGCTATGCATTCAAGGCCAGTGTTGTCTGCATAGTAAGTTCAAGGCAAACTGGGCTGTATACCCAGGGGCTAGAGAGAGAGATCAGATGTTAAAATCACTGTGCACTTCCAGAAGACTTAGTTTGGTTACCAGTATTGTCATCAGGCAGTCGCGTGTGTGTGTGTGTGTGTGTGTGTGTGTGTGTGTGTGTGTGTGTGTGTGATGTAATATGTATATAAATCCTATATTGTTTAAGTCAATATATTAATTTTAAAGTTTGAGTTAGGCACTACTACATAATATTTTATAAATCCTTCGATAATATAGAAGGTCCTTACTCAATTTAACTATAAAGCAGGAAATTTTTGTTTGTTTGTTTAGGTTTTTGTTGCTGTTGCTTTGTTTTCAAGACAGGGTTTCTGTGTGAGGCTTTGGCTGTCCTGGAACTTGCTCTGTAGTGATCTCCTGCCTCTGGCTCCCAAGTGCTGGGATTAAAGGCACGAACCACCACTGACTGGCTCAAGCAGGAAGTTTGTAAGAAAAGTAATACAGAAGTCCCTTCCCTTATTTGTAAATATGGCATTTCATAGTAAGAATCACATGAAAATGATAATCCTAATTTGAGTGTAAAGTTAAGAGATAATTTACCTTTCTTCCTAACTGTAATTATTTAAATTTGGAGACTTACAACACCTTTCTCAATAATATCTTTAAGACGAGCTTAAAGCTAGTTTTCCTAGGAAGTCTGTTGTTGGTCACATGTTTCTGGCCATAGGAGGCTCTTCCTTTGATCATGGGATAGTCTAGAAGAAAGGCGTGTGGTCTCTGAAGGTGAGTTCATTTCAAGCCTCATGGTTTTACCATCTTTGGTAAACCCTTTTCAGGCTTTTTAATATTAGGAATCAAAGTAATAGTTTTCTTGGTGACATTGAAAAACATTTTGTCACTAAACATTATTTTCATTTATTTTCCATGACTATGTGAGTGTATAGAGATGTATGTTGGGTGTCTTCCTCTATTGCTCTTCACCTTAATTTTTAGGACATATTATCCTACCAAACACACATGGAGGTTGCTGACTGAACTAGACTGGCTGCTCTAGAAGATTTAGGGATGCACCTATCTTTATCTTCAGCACCGGTATTATAGGCATGTGCCACCCCATGAACCTTTTTGTGTGTGTGTGTGTGTGTGTGTGTGTGTGTGTGTGTGTGTGTGTGTGTGTGTGTGTGATCTAAATGCAGTCCATCATGTCTGTGTGTCAGGTGCTGATTGAGCCAGCTCCCCGGACCAGCATTTACATTTTTTTGAGCAGTCATGAATAGGATTTTCCCTGCTCAGAAAATTGTTGGAATACAGCAGAGTTGCTGATTTTGTGTGTTGATTTTTGTATCCTGCTTACTTTACTGAAAGTATTTCTTAGTTTTAGGTTTTCTAATAGACTCTTTGGAGCCTTTTAAGTACAAGATTAGGTTTTCTGAAAGTAGGGATAAATTGATTTCCTTTCCTATTTATGTCCTTCTCATTTCTCTTGTCTTATTGTTCTAACTCTTTGGGCACTAAATTGAATATGAAAGAAAGTGAGTACCCTAGCCTCATTCCATATTTTAAGAGAAATGCTCTTATTTCTTCCCCATTTAGAATTATGTTTGCTGTAGGGTTGCCATATATAGCCTTTATTATATGAGATGTGTTCCTTCTATTCCTAGATTTCCTCACTCAGGGTGTTTTTTATGTAGTGATATTTAACTTTTTCTATATAAATTTAGATGATTATGTGGCTTCTGTCCTTAAGTCTGTTTCTGTGCCCAATTACATCTTCTGATTTAGGTAAGTTTGCAACCCTGCAATGACACTAACTTGACAAATCCTTTCTGTTTATTTGATTAGAATTTATTAACTATGTCACTGCCTTAAAAGCAGGTGATTGGAAGATGTGGCTGTGTATCTGTGGTTTCTAAGGTTTTTATTGCGGGAGATGTTGTTTCCACAGAAAATAAAAAGATGTGGATTCCTTCCAGACTAATGTGGTTTGATCACACCAGACCACCTGAAACAGAGGACCAGGTGATCCTACATTCAAAACAGCTGAACAAAGCAGCCTTGCAGACTACAGCCAGGATTTCTGTGTCTTCTTAGAATCCCCCACGACAGCGCCCGCCCCCTATCAGCAGGAAGTAGTTTGGAAAGAACGACACCCAAATTCCCAAATATTGTTTATAAATGTTTGTTTTCATTATTATGGGATTGGTTATAAATGGTTAATGATCACAACCAATATTGTTTTAAAGGTAAAAAGGGGATTATGGTATAGATATGAATACTTTGTTTTGGGAAATGGATTTTCATTTATTGATACAATTTAAGGTTAATTTTGTGATATGTATATTTCTCCTTTTGTTTAGGTATTGTGTTTCTATAGCTCATTCAGAAATGTATAAGGTAGTACAGATTATAGATAATTACCTATGATAGTCAAAACTTATAGTTAAGTTAGTTAGGTTTTCTAGATATACAGAGATGTATTTGAGATGAATAGGCATTCTTCAAACCTTTCAAAGACCTACAGAATATGGCATTTAACATGATTTAGGGTTTTTCTTGACAATGAGGCACAATTGCTCCTGGCAACACCACCTGCGTCACAACACCACCTGCGTCAGAAAGGAAGATGGACATTAAAGAAACTCGTTATGGGGTTTGCCTCCAATGTGGCAAGACTAGCCATTTGGACAAGATACTGCTCTTGTCTGGACTGTTTGACTTTATGCTGTATAAACTGGACATGCAGGACCCACAGAAAAGTGACTGCTGATTCAAGATGGACATTGCTACAGAGTTCCTGCTTCATGGAAGAGTCTGCCAGACAGTCTGCAGGACACAGAGAAAAGTGACTGACAAACTGCCAATACAAGAAGACAGTTTAAAGTTTCCTGCTTTGCTGAAGAGTCTGCCAGACACACTATGGCCTATGGGCTGAAGATGGAAGATTACAGAAGAACTTCAGGTGACTGACAAAGGCAAGAAGGCAAGATGTCTCTGTCATTTGTAGAGTTTATATATTATCCTTCTGTGGTCTTTGAAGGAGTTGAAGAAAGATAGTTATGGTATAGACTTTAGACACACAAAGGTAGAATAGATGATGGAATATTTTCTTAAATCTTGATAAATGTTAATGGACTAAATAGTGTTAACTGTGATTCTTATTTGATAACTGTTGTGTTATATATTTTGCTATGCTAAGGTTAAAACCCTTCTTTTTATTTTAGACAGAAAAGAGGAGATGATGGGAGATGTCATTCTGTATATGTTTCTCATACTGGTTAATAAATAAAGCACTGTTGGCCAATAGGAAAGGAAGATAGGAGGGACTAGGAGACAAGGAGAAAATAGGAAGTAGTAAGGAGGAGTCAAGATGGAGAGTTGGAAGAAAGCAGTATGCCGCCGGCTCCCCGGTAAGAGAAATACATAGATCAGCAGAAATGGGTTAATAATTAAGGCAGAGCTAGCCGATAAGAAACAAGTAACCGGGCCAACAGAGTTATATCTAATACAGTCTCAGTGTGTTATTTGGGGCTGGCGTGGCGGCGGGACAAGACCGGGCGGCGGGATGAAAAAACCGTACCCCTTATAGGGTACAGCAGGTTAGGGTTGATAGCTTCAGTCTGAAGGGTTGGTGGAAAAATGGTTTCTGCATGGCACAGTCACTTTCAGATGGCACATGTTAAATATAAATTCATCCAGACAAATGACTGTAAGCTTCCTATTTCCTTCATCACTGTGGCCTCATTGGAATTGTTTGATTATTGATGTTAACAGTAGTTAGACCTTAGAGAAAGAAAAAGGAATGATAGCATCCTTGGTGGAAACCAGAGTCTAACTCACTTCATTTTGGCCCAGGATCTCTTCAGAGTTAATGATGTCTGCTCACTGCTGCTAGTGACCTAACTGGAATTTCTTGGTGCTAATTTAATAAGGCTTTAGTAAATCCAGAAAATAACTATTCTGATGATGAGGTCTTGTAATCCTATTTCACAAGCTATCTTTGAGTCAGGAGTTTAAAAGAATTACTACCTTCTCACTCATCTTTTGTGAATACCTGAAAGGGTCCTTCCAATGTGGGTGATATGTTCATATCACCTCTGACTTTGTGGTTTTTATTATCTCTCCAGACTCCTCAACATCACACACACACACATACACACACATACCACCACCACCACCTCCTCCTCCTCCCCACCCCCCACCCACAGTGCCAGAGCACTCTTCAGGCAATCCACATGACCTCCCATACAACTTCATTTCTACCTTTCAAACTCACTGTGTTGAGAACACTTTTCCTCCTTTCCTATTTTCTTTCATTCTTCTCTTTCCGTTTTTGTGTAGAATGTTTCGGTGTACTCCCTTAACCATGGTACAGTGTAAACAGCTATATTTAAATTGTGAATAGTGTCATGGTTTGAATAGGAATAGCTCCATAGGCTCATATATTTGAATACTTGGGCCTCAGTTGGAACTGTTTGGAAAGGATTAGGATGTGTGTCAGTAGGGGTGCGCTTTGAGGTTTCAAAAGCCTACACCCTTCCCAGTCAGATTTCTCTGCCTCCTGCTTGTAGCTGCTGCTCCAGTGCAATGCCAGCCATGCTCACCACCACATTAGTCATGGACTCATCACTGAAGCCCTAAACAAACTCTTTTCTCTGTAGGTTGCCTGGTTACGGTGTCTTCACAGCAATAGAAAATAACTAAGACAAGGAGCCACTTGATTGTCTCCAGCTCTTAGGTGTGTGTGTGTAACCCGAAGAAGAAATTCTCAGGCTGGACGTGGTAGCTCACAGCTGTGACCCCAGCTACTTATAAGGCTAAGGCAGTTTGATTGCAAGCTAAAGAACAACCTGATCTACTAAGTGGAACCCTATCTAGTGGGAATGACTAGTAAAAAGGAGTCAGTGTGTAATGTAGACATGGAGCATTGGACTAGTATCCTCAGAACTCAAAAAATAAAATTAATACAAAATGTTGAATAATTGTGTTTTTACTGAATCAGAATGTTTACTTAAGAACCAGGTGCCTGTTCTTACCCACACTTCTTAGCTGCTGCTACCAACTAGCACCTATTTTTCTATCAAGAGAAGAGCTCCTTTAAGAAGACTTGGCCACACCACCAGTGAGGGATCCACAAGTTCTGTGCTGTCACTAGGATCCATTACCATACACATAGGTCATTAATTCTAAGACTTCATATTTCATTACAGAATCAATGTTAGATATGGTTACTTTGGGTATCCAGCACACCTTTTATAGTTCATCATTTGATAGATGTGTGCTGGTAATTATGATAGCAACCAGGGTACCTGCAACAGCTCTTCAGGATCCCCAACTGAGTGACCAGAGTCCCAAGGGACAGGAGTAGGGATCCGGACACTCTGCCCTCTGCACTGTCTACCTCTTTCAGAGCCTTTGCTGTTTAGGACCCTTTCTGTCCTCAGCTCACCCCACACCTATCCACTAGAAATCATGACGTGTGAAATAGAATACTGTTCTTCTTTGAACAGCTGAATAAATCTGTGATGAAAACACTGCATTTCTCTATTGGAAATGGTTTCTAAAGATTGCCTGAAAAATTCTTTTTACTTAAAAAGTGTTGGGTTCTAGCTATAAAGAACTGCGCACACATGCTTGCACCATAGTGGAAGGATGGAGGTCAGAGAACAACTTTTTGGGAGTTGGCTCTCCTTCCATTTTGTTTTGAGGCAGGATCCCTCTTGTTTCTGTTGCTATGCTAGCTGAGCTGTAAGCTTCTGCCTGGTTCTACTGTCTTTATCTCTCATTTCTCGGTAGGCATATGGGGATTATAGCTGGGTGGCAGTTTTAAGTGAATCCAGTTTTTAAATGAATTCCAATGATTGTATTCAGGTTGTCAGGCTTGTCCAGTCTTTATTGTTGAGCCATCTCTGGTGCTCCTAAGCATTTTAGAAAATATCTCTGTCTGTCTGTCTGTCTGTCTGTCTGTCTGTCTGTCTGTCTGTCTCTCTCTCTCTCTCTCTCTCTCTCTCTGTGTGTGTGTGTGTGTGTGTGTGTGTAGGAGGGGTCTCCTGTGTGCACACACAGAGACCAAAGGTGGGTTATATCTATCACTTTCTGCCTATTTCTACAGCTTTTGGGGGGAAGAGGCAGCTAGGCATCCTCTTGTTTCTTACCCCAACAGTGCTATGGATACAGGCCCTCATGAGATTATGCCCAGTTTATTACATGAATCCTAGGTCCTCATGGCTGAGTGGCACATGCTTTTAACCACTGGGCAATCTCTCCAGCCCCAACAATCTGGTCTTGAGGGGAAAATTTAGCCTTGTTTATAAAATTTGATCTACTAAACCTAAGGCTCTCTTATGTCATAACCATTGAAGGAATCCTTAAAAATTTAAGGCAGGAACTCATGTAGCCCAGTGATGCTTGACCTCACTTTATAATAGAGGGGGATGACCTTGCAATCATTTTTTTCTGCAATATGAACTCTGTTATTATAAGAGAGTTCATTTATAAATGGCACACACAAAGGAATGGATTATTTCCTAGATGAAATAGATGAATAAATTTAATGGTAGTATGCACAATGGAGAATTTGGATGTTCCATCCATCCCTGGAATAAATAAATGGTCACATTAAAGTTAATTAAATCCATCCTATTTGTAATCTTGTGTCACGCTGAAACCATTTCTTGTGACTAGTCACTACAATGGTAACAGTACATCCATTATTATTTTATGCCTGCTGACTCATTTACATCATCCCATTTAATGCTCAAAGTGACCCCTATGGCATAAATAAGCAGTCTAATTCCTTTTCCAAATGAAGAAACTGAGAATTAGCAAAGTGAAGCCCTGTAGTCAAGATTCCACTTTTAGTAATCAACACAACTACAATTTCACACCTGTTTGACCCCAAAGCCTGTGTGTGCTTTAAACCAGTACATTGTTTTGAGTCACAACTGGACAAAAATTTGTTATTACCTTCATAATGAAGACTATTTCTACTTCTGGAACTTTGCTACTGACTGCTAACCACAAAGGAAGCATTGTGTTTAAAAATAAAAGCTTGGGGCTTGGAGAGATGTCTCAGTGGTTAAGAGTGCTGGCTGCTCCTCCCAGAGGTTCACATTCAATTCCCAACACTCATGTGGAGGCTCACAGCCATCTGTAATTATATTTTCAGGGGACCCAACACTCTTCTGTCCTCTGTGCACTTGACACAAAGATGGTGCCTAGATGTGCAAGCAGGAAAAACACCTACATACATAAAACAAATGTCCAAAAATAATATAAAACTAAAGGTCAACATTTAACTGCAGTTTTCTATTAATATTTTTATTAGATTACTTATTATATAATGCAGATATTCTATTCAGAGATAGATCACCAGCCCTCAGACTTGATGCACATCAGAATCACAGGTGGGAAGATTTTATAAATAGGGAAGTGCACATAGCAGGTCCCAGCCAAACTGAGTCAGTCTCTTGTGGACATGCGGGGGCAGCTGATGCCGAGTAACCTCCCAGGGTGGCTCTGATGCTCACACAAGTCTGAAAACCATTGCCATCTCTCTCTGCACGGGAAGATTTCCTTTCGGGGATGATAGTTCTCAGGGCTGTATATTTACTTAGGGCTTTACAGGAATCTTTGGAATTGCTTCATTCTAACTCATAATTGTGAATCACCACACTTTCTGCATTACAACTGTCAGTTGGCAAATCTGTGGCATGACTTACTGTATTGGAATGTATTGTCATCTAATTTTCGTTTTTCTGTTGGAAGGTTGTGTATTGATAATAATAGCTCACACTTGTTTTTAGTCATTTTCACTTGGCATGTGAAAAAATGATGGTTGCTTTTCCTGTAACCACTATTAATAAATCTGTAACAGGTGAAACAACAGCTGTTAATATTCCAAATAAAGAATCACAAAATCCCAAGATTAAAGTCAGACTGTCCAACAGTATGCTACTTGAATTTTTAACAGCATCTTTACCAAGTGGCTAAATATTCTCTTCCTGTTAGATAGCCATTTGTTCCTTGGGTACAATTTCTTCTATTTAACTTAACAAATTTCTTCTCTGGGCCAATAAGATGGCTCAATGGAATAACAGCGCTGTCACCAAACCTGATAACCCCAGCCTGGATCCCAAAATCCACAATAGAATTAAAGAAGCAACTCCTGCAAGTTGCCCCACATAAAGAATGGTGCAGGCATGCATGTACACTCAGAAATACACACACAATAAATACCTGTAATTTTTGGTTGTGAGCCTAGCCTTTAACGGCTGAGCCATCTCTCCAGCCCAAAAACCTGTAATTTTTAAAAAAGACCGTTCATCCTTGTAGAAAGGTAAAATCAGTTTCTCTTGAGCTTCCATGCATTAGTCCATTTCCCAACCTTATCTGAACTTCTCAATCAAATCAACCTTTGAATGACTCTTCAGTTTCTGTTTCTACAAGTTGACAGGCTGCCTCTATCTGATGCAATTTGTGCTTATTCCACAGCCAGATGAAGTAAAGTTTTTGAATTAAATTAAGGCTTCTTATATTTTATTTATAAGTTTTTGTAATCCCACACAAAGATTTATTATGGAATATTTAAATGTGGTAGGGGCAGAATGGAAGAAAAATATGGTCATACTTTTGTTGAACTATAAATGTTGGACTATAATTTTGTTAATTGCTTAACCACATTAATATCATTGGCTTGATGCTGAGTTTAGTAACCATATTTAAACTGAAGAAGTTGTTTTACCTTCTCTGTGAGTTATTTAGAACCTCACCCCTCAGGAATGGTTAATAGTTCTCTTCTAAATGGAAAACATACCATAGACAGGTTCTACTTGAGTCTGTATGCTACCACTACCTAAGAACTTTTCTGTAAACATCCATCTCACAGTCTAGAACTTGACCAGTGGCCCAGGTTGATGGCTAAGACATCAGAAGCTAGTGTGAAACCAGCTTCTACCAATGCAAACTATCTCTGGATCCAATTAGATTAAAATGCTGGCAATACCTACACAAACAAATCAGGTTAATATCAGATGGAGACATTTTCTTGGTAAGTCTATCTTTTTTTTTTTTTTTTAAGATTTATTATGTACACAGTATTCTGCCTGCATGTATGTCTGTAAGCCAGACGAGGGCATTAGATCTCATTGTAGATGGTTGTGAGCCACCATGTGGTTGCTGGGAATTGAACTCTAGACCTTTGGAAGAGCAATCAGTGCTTTTAACCTCTGAGCCATCTTTCCAGCCCAGTAAGTCTTTCTTGACATAGATACTTTTGCATTTAACATCTAAATGTCACAGGAAAATCCATTTCAATATTTGTTATTAATGTGATCATTCAGGTAGACCAGCCAGGGTGATATATAATATTCTAATCAAGGAAAAACACAGTATTATATCCTGGCTTGGAGCACATTCCCTATGGAGGGGTACTCTCTCAGGCTAGATACATGGGGGGAGGGTCTGGGTTCTGCCCCAAATAATGTGATGGACTTTGGTGATTCCCCATGGAAAGCCTCATCCTCCCTGAGGAGGGGGGGGGGAGATGGGAGGGCTGGAGGAAGAGGGAACTGGGATTGGTGTGTAAAATAAGATTGTTTTTAATTTAAATAAAAATTAATTTTATAAAGATAACTGGCATTTCTATTATATAAGTGTTGGTCAAGTTTGGTTATAAATGTAAGACAGTCACTTCTGAAACTTACTTTCTCCGGGGTAGAATGAAGGATCAGCATTCAACTCTATTTCCTCAGGCTTACAAAATTTTACTTAGTCATGGGTATTCTTTTCTAAAGGTACAGCATAATTTCTCCTCTACTTTCTCCATAAACAGTCTATCAAAGTATTTTTCCACACCACTTTCATCCCTGTTTCAATTAGTCTCCTATCAGCAGTAATGACATCTTTAACATTCAAATTAACTCTTTGGAGTTCAAAGAAGTTCAGGAAAGAAATATGAGTCATCTGTGTTTATAGAAGAAGACTGTGAACTATTAAATTCAAATTTCAGCCCATGGAGGAATCTATCTATCAATCTATCTATCTATCTATCTATCTATCTATCTATCTATCCATCCATCATCTATCTATCTAGATATGCTTTAAATGTATATATTTTATTAATAAGGGGATAAGTAGTTGAAATGAACTGTAGTAGTATGTGTCTTAAAATATGGCAATTATAATATGGAGAAATATATACCTAATTGTATCATTAAGCTTTCTAGGTTTAATCCCATAGTAACTGCAGAAAAAAATACCAACATTATTTTATAATTCAAAAGCAGGAAAACAATTATGAAAAATAATGAGCAGTTTACCACACATTGCTGCTGCTGTGTTTAGACAGCACCCTTTCAGAGCATTGGAGGAATTCTAACTATCTGCTTCTGCTTGTTAATTGTGGAAGCTTAACAACCTGCCAGCCATTGTATGCTGCCAGTCTACGTGTGGAAATCTGAATTAGTCCTCAATAAACCATAGGCAACTTATTGTTAAGCATAATAAGTACATGCCTAGGCTTATGACACACTTAAGAGGCCACAAAAATGTCATTCTTTTTATCATGTAAGAAGTAAATAAAATGAGTGAATATAAAATGATGAATCTGCCTATATTGTATGTGTCTTTATACTAATGCAGTCATGAAATATCATGTTTGGGTCTTTTTTTCTCTTTTCTTTAGGTTAAGGAAGAGGAGCCTCCAAATCTTAGGGTAGCCTGTGATAAACTCTAGATAGTAGAACTCATGGAGAGCAAATCTTAATGGCCTTTGTGGTGGTTTGAGTAGGAATGATTCCCAAAAGCTCATATACTTGAACACTTAGTCCCTAGTTGGTGGTATTGTTTTGGGAAGGATTAGGAATTGTGGCCTTGTTGGAGGAAGTGTGTACCTGCCAGTCTGCATCTATGATTCCTGCCATGATGGTCAGCCTTGAAATCATGTACACACAGACAACAACCACAGGCGCATCATGTTGTATTCATATTTTTCTGTGTGCAGGTACACACGTATGTGTTCATACACACATATAGCAGCAATAATCAAAGAAAATGAAGCTACCAATTTGAGAATGAGGTGGAGAGACAAGATAGGTGGTTGATGGGAACATGAGAAGGAAGAAAGGGAAAGCTATGTAATTGTATTTAAATTTAAAATGTATTTTAAAATTAAAATACTAGCATTTTTTAAAATGGGAAGTAGCTCTACATAGACATTTTTCAAAAGACATACAAGTAGCCAACATATATATGAAAAATATGGAACATCACTAGTTATCAGGGAAATGCAAATCAAAACCGTATGAAGTATCACCTCACCCTAGTCAGTATTATCAAGAAGACCAAAGAGGGCCTGACAAAATTGTTTAGTGGGTAAAGGAGTTGCTGCTAACCTTGATGACCTGAGTTCAATCCCTGGACCCCAGATGTTAGAAGGAGAGAACCAACATCTATAAGTGGTACTTTGACCTTCACATATTCACTGTGGCTGTGGCACACACACACACACACACACACACACACACACACACACACACACACACACACACGCACGCACACACAAATGCAGAATTTTTCCAAAAAGATCAAAGAAGTCCTTAGAGTGATGGAGGATGCCTCAGAAGGCTGAGGCAGGAGATTTACAGTACTGTCAATCAAGAATATAAAAAAGGGGAAACCACTATTCACTGTTGGTGGAAAAAAAAAGAGTAATGCCAGTATGGAAACCAATATGGGAGTTCTTTTTTTAAAAAATTAAAAATAGAACTATAGTATGATGGAGCAATACCACTACTGGGTATTTATCCAAAGGAAATGAAATCAGTATGTTAGGGACATCATATACATTAACCAAGAACTCAAAACAGCTGAAGTATTTATTCATCAGTTTATGAATGGATAGCATGTGGTGCTGTGGGATACTGCTCTTGTAGACTTTAAAGATTTGTTGCTCGTATTGGTTTAATGAAACACTGTAGCCAGGTAGGAAGTGGGATGACCAGACTAAGAGAATTCCGGGAAGAGGAAAGGCAGAGACATAGTCACCAGCCAGATGCAGAAGCAAGATGAGAATGCCTTACTGAGAAAAGGTACCAAGCTATGTGGCTAAACATATAGATAATAAGTAGGTTAATTTATGTTTTAATAGCCTGAGCAATAGGCCGAGCAGTTTATAATTAATATAAGCCTCTGTGTGTTTATTTGGACTGAACAGCTGTGGGACTAGGCAGGACTGATACTTCCATCTACAGTGTGGTATACACACACAATATAATACTGTATAGCTATAAAGAGAATGACACTCTGCCATTTGCAATTCCATGAACTGGAAGCCATTATGTTAAGTGAAATAAGTCAGATGAGAATCATAGAATCTTACTTGTGTTAAATCTGAAACAGCTGAGCTCACAGAAGTTGAGAGTAGAATGGTGGTTATGAGAGGCTGGTAAGAGTAAAGAGGAGAACCAGTTATGGTGGCTCACATATATTATCCAGATAATCAAGAAGCTGGAACAGGATTGTTCAAAATTCAATGTCAGCCTGAATATATAGTGGGAATTAGGCTAGCCTGGGCTACACTACAAAGTGAGATTCTTGTCTCTTTCTTATTCTCTCTCTCACACACAAAGAATAAAAAGGGAAGTGGAGGAAGGAAGAGGGAAGGTTTACCAATGGGTGCTAATTTATGCCTAGACAGGAACCAGGAGCTCAGGGACACCTAGGAAAAGCCTTTGGAAATTCTTCACTACAAAGAAATCACAAATGTTTAAGGAGATAATATGTTTAAATCTTACTTAAACATTATGTAATATATACATGGATAAACATTTCATGGTACCTTACTAATATGTATGAATTTTATATCTTTCTCAGTTAAGTTTTTTTTTTTTTTTTTTTAAGGAGAAAGATGTAGGTAAAAAGGCAGGAAAGGGGGTTGAAGAGACATTTCTTCAAAGAAGAAACACAAAAAGCCAACAAGTTCAAGAGAAATACAACAAAACCAAGCCAATAGCCTGAAAATAAGCTGTGACTGTTGGTGGGAAAGTTAAACGGTGCTGCCCTCCCAGAAAACAGCAAGGCACCTCCAGCAAAAACTGAAGAGAGAATTGCTGTATGACCCAAAGGAAGTGGAGGCGAGAACTCACAGATATGTGTGTGCCCCTCTTCATAAGTGTCACCCACTGGAGCAACAGTGGAAGCAACCAAAATGTCTAATGGCAATGGGAAGGATGGACAAAACGTATCATATACATGCAGTGAAACATTACCCAGTTTTAGGACAGAAAACAGACATGTCCTCCAACATGAATGAAACTTGAGGCTGTTGTGCTAAGTGAAGTAAGTTACTCATGAGAAGACACCTGCTGTGAGTCCACTTAGAGGAGGCATCTAATTCAGTCACTAATTCACAGCAACAGACTCGTGGTGGCTGTCAGTGGGTAGGCAAGAGAGGAAGATGAAAGTTTTGTGGGTTTTGTTTGGTTTTAATGGATGTACTTTCAGTTTCCTAAGATAAAAGGATCTGGATGGATGGAGTCTTGCTTAACACTGTATACACTTAAGACTACTACAATTTGAACTTAAAATGGTTGTGACAGTAAATTTAATGTATTTCACAATAATCTTTATAAGGTTAGACTCATATTAAGATATGATGGAATACTACGATTACACTTTTACAGATCTAAACAGGCCCAGTGCTTTATAAGAGCTGGCATGTGAAAGACAGAACCCAGGCACTGAACAAAGGCTCAAGCTTCCTGTGTGAAATTCAACTGTTGTGCTGTTCTTGGCATGTTCTGTGGCTTACTTTTTGAGCTAATCCTTTAAACTAGGCCTCTACAGAGTCATGAATATTCTTACTCTACAGCCCAAGCCAATGAAAAGCTGTGTCCTCTGAAAGAATAGGGCTTAATGCAGAAGACAGTGAATGCACTGTAACTCCTTCCTCCTAAGACCTCCTAAGACCTGGCTCCTAAAACCTTACAGTACCTGTATTTACATTCTAATACGTACAAAGCACTAGGTCTAGAATATGCTAGGAGACTTAGAATATCGTATAATTCCCCAATGTAATGGTTTCCTCTTCCTGTTTGTGAGTTATTTACTGTTCTTAATACTTCTTTTCTTCTTCTTCTTCTTCTTCTTCTTCTTCTTCTTCTTCTTCTTCTTCTTCTTTTTTCTTGCTTTTATTTTTCATAGAATTTAATGAAAGGGATAAGAACTCCAAGTCAAATGAATGGAGTGAAACATTTCCATTACACTTTATTTCTGCAGGGCATGGAGATGTGCTGGCTTCCCCATGTGAAAGATAGATGATTGGTTTCATTGGAGAGGACTTTAGAGATAGCTTCTGAGAGTTAAACCTGGAGTCCCAGTGGGCAACAGGCATTAAAAAAATACTAAGAAAGCTGATCATTGGTGGTGCATGCCTTTAATTCCAGCACTCGAGAGGCAGAGGCAGAGGCTGGTGGATCTCTGTGAGTTCAAGTCTACATAGCTAGTTCCAGGACAGGCTCCAAAGCAATACACAAAAACCCTGACTCGAAAAAACAAAAAACAAACAAACAAAATACTAAGAGAATAGACTGCATCCTATTCGAGTGAAAGAGATTAGCTTAACTATTTGAAGTAAATGAGATTTGAAAACTCAAGAAGGCAAAAAACATCCTTACATAAACAACAGTGTTTGGGGATTAGCATAGCTGAAGTTTCCTAGGAATTCCAATGGTTACTCTATTAAAAAAAAAAAAAAAAAGGAAAAGAAAAAAGAAAAAGAAAAAGAAAAAGAAAAAAAAAAGTGCTAGCTTCCTTATAGCCTAACATCTCTTCTATTTAGAGAGCCATTATGTGAAAGGGGCTTGAGAATCACACAGAGATACTAACAAGTAGAATACTGAAACAGAGGCATGGACATCCCCATCTCCAAATATGCCACCAAATGGTTAGGAAAATTCCAGCAAGGGAGGATACTTGGTTTTGGAGTGGGGCTGATTAAAACTTTAAGAGTCTCAAGTAAATTCTGATTTAAAAAAAAAAGTGTGTGTATGTATTTCAGTTTCTTCAATTAAAAATTTTTCAACTCCAAAAGTATCAGAAACACAAAGAATGCTTTTACAAAAGCCAAAAATTAACTTTTGATGGGGTAATTCAACACTCCTAAAAATTCCTAAATTCTGAATGTCAAAGTTTTTCGGTTTTTGTTTTTTGCTTTTTTCCCCTCTATTCCTGTTCTCCCCCTGGTGGCTATGACAAGAAGAGGATGAGGACTTGGGTAGAAAGAGAAGGAGGGAAAGAGAAAAGGGAAGATGGGGAGGGAGGAGGCCTGGATGATGAATTGATACCTCTCACTTGCACATTAGCACTAATAACCAAGGTAAATAGGCCTGCCTGGTCTCTGTGGTTTGGGATCATGGCAGGAAATACATAGAAAAGTTAGGGAAGAGTGACTGTAAATTACCCCATTGTTAAATTTCCTGTGGCATTGTTAAAGGAAATTGAAAGGGCAGTTCTAATACTGCCTTTGGCTAAACTTAACTGGAAGACTGAAGAGAACAGAGTTTTTGCAATTCTTGAAGGATAAACCTTCCAGGATGTAAAGCAGGAAGGTTAATCTGTGTAGACAAGCAAAGTACATCTAGTGTAGGATCTTTGTAAAGTAGGTCACTGTACTTATTTTCTGTAGTAGACATGAGTCCAAGGGGGATGCTACACAGTCAGTCCCTCTCCTATAATTTGGAGTTGGATAATCTATACAACCCATGTCCTACTTAGAAAACTGCAGAGAATACAGACTTCTACCATGCCTGAAAAGAGCATTTATACTCAGTCTCCTCCAGTAAATGTGTGGATTCTGGGCTTGACAGTTGTGGTGTTCAAAACACTACATGCTTTGGTGAGTGACAGCAAGGGAATCATGTAGAAGTGGAGAGACAGAGATCCCAGTGGGTGTTTGCAGCTATCCTCCTCCACTCTTGTTCCTACAGAAAAAGTAACTCCCATCTTCAGAACTGGTACTAGTCATGCATTAGAAACCTGCTCTGAGATATCAGCAAAGAAGTGTGTTTCAAACATGCATTTGAAGAAAATTAAAACTTGGTTTGAAGTTATTTATATTTTGGCATATTTGTAACTTTTTCATCACTTTAGAGTGGAAATCCTTTATTTTGTGTTTTAGAGAGTGGTTACTGCTCTGCTGCACATTCTCATCTTTTTACAATGACTCAATAATGCTTATGCCTGCCCTGGTTGGATCTGAAATAAAACTGAAACTGTCTGAGGGTCCAGCTCCTCCTATCCCCAAAACACTGGAAGCACAGCTTTGAAGCTTAAAACTGCCATTCTGGGACTATTACCTTTGATGGAGTGTCTCCCTGGCTAAACACATGGATTTTTCCTCTAAGTCTGCAACACAACTTGGATCTCATTCACATGGTGGTAGAGGATGGAGACCTTAGTTGTTGCACATGAGAGAACAGCAGGGAAGAGAGGTCAAAGACATCATTATTAATCTGCTAGGCCATCAACAACCTGGCTTGATTTGTTAACAACAGAGATTTATGACCTCATAGTTCCAGCAAGTGAGAATCCCAAATGGTTTCTCCTAGGGTCTCTTCTCCACATGGCTATGTTTCTCCTTCTCCTTGTTAGGAGTTAGACCTGTTAATATAAGGTCTTGCCGTTTTGGCATTTAACTTTAGTTAGTTCATTAGAAGCTCTATCTCCAAATGCATTTTTACAGGGAGTTAGAGTTATAGCATATCACTTTGGAGGGGGGCACTATCTTGAGGCCGTAAGATAAACCAAAACAACAACAAACTGAGATTAAAAGCTGTCTTCCATTACTACTTTTCATTCTCAGCCCCTTCCCCAGCTTGTTTGTTTTTATTTATATAACTATAATAACTTTTAGTGCAGCATATTGCTATAATTATTAATTATTAATCATTGTTACTCTCTCACTGTGCTAAATTTATAAATTAAACTTCTTTGTAGGTCGTGCATACAGGTCACCATGCAGTCCACACCAGTGCCTGGTGCCTGTGGAAGTGAGGGCATCAGACCACCTGGGATTGAAGTTACAAAGCTATGGCTTTGTATGAGTTATGGGAACTGAACCCAGGTCTTCTGCAGGAGTAGGAAATGCTCGTAACTGCTGACCCATCTCCCTACCCCCATATGTGGATTTTTAATGTACGTATTTGCTTGTAGATTATCTCTGGCCAAATAGTTAAGGATTTGACAACTAAAGACAAAAGCAGACAAGAGTCTATACTGCATATTTAAACCTTTTGAAAACTGAACTATTTGATAATGCCCAACAGATTGAGACCACTAGGGACAAGCATGTGGGCAAATAAAGCTAGGAAAAACTCCATACCAGAGAAACTGAGTGTATAAATAAATGAGAATATGGATAGATTTTTACAATGTTTAGACTTCTGCTCGATGACTGAGGTATTTATGGGAAGTAAGCATCAATTCTGAAAATAATGTTAGCAATTCTCTTGGGAGGCAATGAGAAACAAAGCAGGGCTGGGGCACTCATGGTAAATAAACATTAAGGACTAGAAAAGGCAGTTGCTAGATACCACATGGCCTAAGGAAAACACTGTTCTGATGGTCTTGCCATTTGCCCTGTATGTGTATTCGGTACATCACAGACCTATTATTGTGAGCACCTCACTTTCTCGGTCTTCAACCTGTGTATGTTAAAATAGAATGAAAATAAACGTTCTCCACATACTTCTTAAACACTGACCACAGACCACCACAAATTTATATTTGTATATAACTTCTGCATTTCCACTCTCCATCGGGACTTAGAGCTTTTGCATGTGATTCAATTTCTGTAACTTTTCTGAGAAGGCTAGCGCACAGGGTAAAAGCACATCTTGCCCTAAATAATCTTTTACAGAGATCTGTGGTAGAAAGGAGAATAATTGGAGCTAGAAAAAACTTCAAAAAATTGATAAGTCTGACATGTTAGCCTCAGACCCAGCACTCAACACTTCAGATCCTCGACCCTCTCAGTCTCATTCATCCTTTACTCCCATGAGGTCTCGTGCATATGAAGTTCTAAAACAACATAAAATCCTCCACCTTTAAGTCCTGGGCCGCTGCAGATGCTCCAAACTGCCTTTTGGGCCGGAGTCCTGGGCGTTCCTAGCGTCGCTCTGCATCCCTTCTCCTGATTGGTGAGCTGTCCCAACTTCTCTCCGGGGGCGTGCCCAGCTCGGGGCTGGATCCGGCTCGTGGTGATGACGACATCGTTCAGCGACCGCGGCGGCCGCCGCAGAGGCCGTACGGCAAGGGAGGGCTTCCGGGCCTTGGGCCTGACTCCTCAGAGCTGCTGTCATGGCGGGTGCTCTGTGGGGCTTCTTTTCCATCCTCCTGCTGTTACTATCGGGAGATGCCCACAGCTCCGAGGTACCTGGGGCTGCCGTCGAGGGCCCGGGAGGTAGTGGGGTCGGTCTGGGAGATCGTTTCAAGATCGAGGGACGTGCGGTTGTTCCAGGGGTGAAGCCTCAGGACTGGATCTCGGCGGCCCGAGTGCTGGTGGACGGAGAAGAACACGTCGGCTTTCTTAAGTGAGCATCCCGAGGGTGGCAGGAAAGTGGGTGGGTGGATGCTGGAAGGGTGTCCAGCTAGGACAGCACAGTGTCAGGACCGACAGTGTAGCTGTCAAACTGAGGGCACCGGTGCCACTAACGGTCCATGCTGGGAGACCTTGATAGGCAGCCAGATACTTCAGCAACGAGGATGGAAGACAGTGGTCCCAGGCTTGACACATTGGGATCATTTATTTGTAGCCCCATTTTGTCCCGTTGTTTAGGTCCATTTTGCCCCCTTTGGGGCGGATGACACTTGGGCCCAGGGGGACTGGTGGGCCCTCGTTTGTTTGTTGGCTGTTTTGACCCTTTTCATCGTGCCTAGTTAAACTTCTCTGGAACCTAGTTGCTTTTTACATGCCTGTCTTCTGGTAGCTTGGTGTTGTGTAGAAAGATGCTAAACAAGTGGGAATTGTCAACGCCCAAAGGACTCCCGGGGTGACATAAACTGGAAGGTTGATGTTCCTGCGTCTAAAATTAATGAGCCCTAAGGTCCCTAAGCAAAGATCTTTTTCCCCCCTTTGGCCCGAGAGTGTGATTATTGTTCTTTTTACACTTGAATTCTTCCAGGGATTTGCGATATTGCAGTCGTTTAAGTCAGACTAGGGTTTCTCAAGATTCCTTACATATATACCTGTTCCTGTTAGGAGAGATGGATTTCTGTTTATATTGGAAGGGCGGTAAGTTTATTAGTACTTTGGTTTGTGAGCAATCTGTTTTCATCCTTCTAGGCATGAATATGATGTTTTAAATTTTGCCACCAGTATTTGGAGTTGAAACTATGACTGAAAAAAAAAATTTTCTTTGCTGGCTTTGTATACTAACTTGTGATACCTGAAAGCCATACATTTTTAAATGTGGACTTTTAAGTTTGAATTGTAGATTTCTGTAGATTGTTAAAGTTCCCTTGTGGGAAGTCAACCTCAGATTAATAAATAACGGCAAATTGACAACCAATATTTTAATGCTGTTGCACTAGGGTATTGTTTAGAGTTTAATCCAAATTAATGAGACATTAATAATAAAATCCCGGTGGGTGGTGGTGGTGCATGCCTTTAATCCAAGCGCTCCGGAGGCAGAGGCAGGTGGGTCTCTGTGAGTTTCAGAACAGCCAAGGCCACACAAAGAAACCCTGCCTCGAGAAAACAAGCAAATGAAATAAAAGGTAATAATAAAATCCCATTATGCTTTGGAAGATAAGGCTTGCGAGATGAGAATGTAACTTCTGCAATGTATAGCTGAATAGGTTTTCTTTTTTTTTTTTTCTTTTCTTTTCTTTTCTTTTTTTTTTTTTTTTTTTTTTTTTTTTTTTTTTTTGGTCTTTTGAGATAGGGTTTCTCATGTAGCTCTAGTTGGCCTAGAACTAATTTTGTAGACCAGGCTGGCCTCGAACTCACAGAGATCTATCTGCCTCTGCCTCCTGAGTGCTGGGGGTAAAGGTGTGCACCACCAAGGCCTGGCCCAGTATATAGCACTTTTGAAAACCACTTATTTTTATTTTGAAATTATTCTTAAAATTACTATATTATATATTGTTATATATTATTAGCCTTGCATAGTGACACGTGCCTATCATCTCAGCTACTCAGGAAGCAGAAGCAGAAGGGTCATAAGTTAAAGGATGTCATGAGCAACTTAGTTTCATGGTGGAATACACTTTTGTAGTGGAACTGGGGTCACTCCCAAGTACAAATGAATAAATGTTTATTGAGGAAAATGCAAACAAGATGTTTTCTTTCAAAAAGTTGCAACAGAAAGATAACAACCCTTAGTGTTTTGTATGATTTGTCTTTAAGAGTAAAGTTTGTAAGACTGTAATTTTCATTTAACATTTGTGAAAATTTTTTTTCTACTTTTTTTTGGGGGGGTTCTTTTCTTTGTTTGTTTTGGTTTGGCTTGTCTTGGTTTCTCTGCATATCCCTGGCTGTCCTAAAATTTACTCTGTAGAGCAGGCTGGCCTCAAACTCAAAGAGATCTGAGTGCTGGAATTAAAGGTATGCAACCCTGCCACCACCACCTGGCTTCTACTTTATGCTTCTACTTTATATAGGAGGGTTGATTGAGAATTTATGTGATTTTTTTATGGCAATAGTTGTTGTAGTAGGTTAGGTAATTTGTCTTACAGCATACAAGTTTGATTGTATTTCTGGCTTGTGGGGAGGTGGCTTGGGACTTGGCTAATGGAGATGAGAGGAGTTGTGGTTGAGGAGTACGCAAGCCATTTTCTTTAGCATTATGTGTATATCAACCACAACTCACTTATCCAGTCTTCTAGTTTTAAACAATTAGGTAGTTGTCAGGTTTTTGTTTTGTTTTGTTTTGTTTTATATACTACTTATTTTTTAATTTTTTAGTGCATAGCTTCACTGTGATTCATACTACCTTCACACTGATGTCCTCCTGGGTTCAACTCCTGATTGGTTACAGGTGTTTGCTGTCATGCTTAGCTTTGCTTTTTTCTTTCAAAACAGGGTTTCTCTGTGTAACAGCCCTGGCTGTCCTGAAACTAACTCTGTAGACCAGGCTAGCCTCAAACTCATAGAGATCTGCCTGCTTCTGCCTCCTCAGGGCTGGGATCAAAGGCATGCACCACCTTTGTGTTAAATAGTCATCACTTTCATTTTTTCCCCTTTGCTCAGAAAAAAAATGTTTTGAAATTGGTTCTTTCAGGCTCCATGAAGATACAGAAGAAGATGATTTGATATACATACACACTTATGTCCTAGCAACTTAGGAGAGTGGGGCAGTAGCATCGTGAATCGGAGGCCACTCCAAGTAGTATAGTAAGGCTTTGTCTCCAAAAGCCAAAATTAGAATAGTTCACATAGAGCTTAATCAAAGGATTAAAACAATATTATCATCAAGGTATAGAGGAATAGTCTAAGTGTGCAGTACCCATAGCATCAAGCCTCCACATTGTTTATCCAATAATATACAAAAGCAAAACAAAGAAGCTGTTGCCACCTCTAAGCTAGAGGGAAAAGGAGGTGAAGAGGCTACTGTGGACTTGGAAGTGTGTGTGGGTGAGGTGGCTTGCATGTAGCCATGGCCCTGAGCAGAGCCAATTAGAGACAGTCTGTCGGTGATAAAGCTGTGGAAAAAAAAATATACAAAAGTATTTTCTTCCCTTCTTTTAGAAAGGTGGAGAGTGGGTCTGGGGGTGTGAGGATGATAATGACTGTGACATCTGTCACCTCATTGTCAGGGTTGATTTGGCTAGACAGGTGTCTCCTAACTCTAACCACACCACATGTATCCCTCCTGACTCTGCTAGAACCTCCAAAAAAAAAAAAAAACCATCAAGGTACATTTGAGAATGGTCTGAAGGGTACACAGGCATCCAGCTGAGGAATATTTTGCTGCTTATCTTTCAGTTCTGCTTTACCTTAGTATATATTCTTTCAACGACAAAGAACACTTTTCATCTTAAGTTTTTGTCTTTTTTTTTTTCCCCCTTGAAATAACAGTTTTTCATTTTCTAGACAGTTTAACTTTGACTTGCAAGGAATTACCAGCTTTTGGTTGGATGATTTTTTTTTTTTAACCTAGTGAGATTATGTATAACCAACCAAAAATTAAAGTGGGATTGTTTATAATAAATGGGACAATTACTATTGAAATATGTTTGTATGAAAAAGAAAGCCAACAAAATACAAGTTAAAACTAGAATAGAATGCTTTTTTTAAATAATAAGAATGTGTTGAAGGAATTTAATAAATTTGGGACCCTATTGTTGTAATAATATACACTGGTAGTTTTTCTTCAGTGAAGATAGGCCTTCGGAGTAACAGCTACTCTTTGTTACTGTCATCTGTACCTGCTACAGGAATCTCTAGTACTCTGTCTTACGCTCGTCTATTTTCAGAAGCTGTTAAAGTTCTGGAACATAAAATGTAGGAACAACTTTTGCCACTTTTTGTTTATTTGGGAATGAGGGACAGAAAGTGTGTAGCCCAAGCTGACCAGGAATTCACTGGCTTCAAATTATCAGTGTTCCTCCTGCCTCATCTCCCGAATTTTATGATTATAGGAATAAGTCACTATACCTGTATTTTCTGTTTTGCTTAGCTGTTTCTAATTGTTCATGTGTTTGTTTATTTGAGACAAATTTTCCAGTGTAGTCCTGGTGTCTTGAAACTTACTATGTAGTCCAGGCTGGCCTTGAACCCTTAGTGACCCAGGTGCAAGAATTATAGGTATGAAGTTTTCTACTGATGTTTTTGAGAACTATTTGGGAAATAAACAAGTGCTTTCAAACAGGGAAAGACTAAGATGCTGATGAGGAGTAACTAAGTGTGGTTTTCCTTTCTCCAGGACAGATGGGAGCTTTGTGGTTCATGATGTCCCCTCTGGCTCTTATGTAGTGGAAGTTATTTCTCCAGCTTATAAGTTTGATCCCGTCCGAGTCGATATCACTTCAAAAGGAAAAATGAGGTGAGGATACCTGATTTCTTTTTATTAAAGTCTAATTTTCTTAGTATGTTGTTATGTATTACTTTTGAAATTTACAGTGAAGGTTGAGAGTTCTTATTTAAACCATAGCTACTTCTTAAAATGTATAATTTACTTTTGTTTATAATCTGAGCATTAAGACTATGAAATTGAATTTTTTCCCTCTGGATGAATGCTCCTACTATGATAAGTTCCTTCTATAATTGTGGAGAGTAAAAGATTATTTATTGTAGGGGAAAGTACTGTGAAAATTATAATTAAAATTTGACTTTTAAAATTGAGAATTATTTAATTTTTTTAATTTGAAATACTACTGACTTTTCATTGAAATATTCTGATAGTCCTTCTTTACTACAAAGTTGATCTAGAAGTTTCTATAGCTTCTCCTTTATACACTACAAATTTCAGTAGAGGAGTAACAAATGTAGCTGTGGTATTTATGTGAAAGTGAGGATTTTGATAAAATAGAAAGAAGGGCCCTGAGGTGCCACAGTGGGTAAAAGTACATGCCATGAAGCCTAATGACCAGAGCTTGATCTCTGGGACCCACATGATAGAAGGAGAGAACCAGCAAGTTATCCCTCTGACCTCCACAAGTACACATGGCATCTATGTGCCCAAACACATACACACACTAAGTAAGTAAAAATGTGTAAGTTGGGGTATATATTTATCACTCCTCACAAAATCTGGGTGCTTCCAAACTAAGATTGAAGGTGGTCCTTGGTTAGTATAAACTGGAGGTGGAAGCTTAGCTTCTCACGAAGATGATGCCTTGTTAGTGCTTAAATTTAGAAAAACATTTCTATTTGCTGAAACTACTTTTAAAATTCAGAGTAAATAAAATCTACTTTTCTTACAAAATACATAAGGGGCCCTCTAGGAAGTTAAAATAGTATAGGTACTAGATATGGGCTAAAATAGTTTAAAAGTATATTTAAAGTGATTAAAGAAAAAAAAAAAAAGACTACACTTGGGAGGCAGAGGCAGGGGGATCTCTGAGTTCAAGGCCAGCCTGGTCTACAAAGTGAGTGTCAAGACAGCCAGAACTGTTACACAGAGAAACCCTACCTCAAAAAACAAAAACAAACAAACAGAATGAACAAAAGGAGCAATGCAAAAAAATGAATAAGCTTTGGGGATATAGGTCAGTGATAGAGTACTTGCCTCGCATACTCAAGGTCCTGGGTTTGAGCTAGTACCTACACCATCCCTGAAATAAATAATGTGAAATTTAAAAAGTGAACAATTGGAAAATTTCAAAAATAAAGTAGACTTTGCATGAATGACTTATAGGTAAGGGTTTTTAGTCTGTTTTTTTTAGGTCAGTATCTTACAATGTAGCCCTGACTAGCATGTACTTCCTGTGTAGAGCAGCTGTCCTCAAGCTCATATAGATCCAGCTCCTCTGCCTCCACTTGAGTCAAGAGTGCTGGAATTTAAGGCATGTGTCACAAGCTGAGAATTTTTTTAAATACGTCTCTGGTAAAAATCAGATCACCAATGCATTGTCTATGGCTTTCTTGAATCTTATATTTTTCCTGTAAAATAGCCTTAAATATTGGGTATATCCAGTAATGTATGCCTTAGACCATCAAAAATGTGTAAGCTAATACTTTTGCATGTCTATAGTATAATAAAATTGATGACCCTGGTGGCACACATCTTTAATGCCAGCACTTGGGAGACAGAGACAGGCCTAGCTGCAGAGTAAGTTCCAAGACAGCCAGGGATACACAGAGAAACTGTCTCAAAAAGCCAAATGAATGAATGAACAAATATATGCATGCATTAATGAATTCATTACTACATATAATAAAAGGACTTTAAAAGGGGAAAGATTCTAAAAGAATTTTGGGGGAACATTGCTTTTTTTTTTTTTTTTTTTTTTTTTTTTTTTTTGAGAGAAAGTCTCATGAAGCCCAGAAGCCCAAACAAGCTTCCAATTCTTTGTGTAGTTGAGTCTGGCCTCATCCTTCTACCTCTGCTTCCCAGTCCTAGGATTACAAAGATTTGACACACACCCAGATTTAAAGTAACCTTTGATATAAAGATATAAAAAGAAGGTAAGGAGTTTCATGGAGCTGCAAGTGTAGGACATGATCCCCAAACCTAGTTCCTGTGTACCTTGAGGGGTGCTTTAGACAGCCCTTTGATTGTACTTTCTAGATCAAAAGTTTTGATGTGAGGATGGAGAGAGGGCTCTGCATTAAGATCTCTGGCTTCTCTTACAAAGGACCTGCCTTCAGTTCCCAGCACTCAAATGTCAGCTCAGAGTCCATTTCCAGAGTATCTGAGCCCTCTTCTGGCATGTTTGGACACTGCATATACATGATGTAAAACACCCATAACATAAAAATAAATAATTGTAAAACGATTTATTTTTTTTTAAATAGTTTAAATGCTAAAATGCTTTGGAAAAGCAGAAGATAAGTATAAGGCTTTGCCAACATAAGCAATTCTTAGCCTTGTCTTTGTTTGTTTTACTTCATTTTTGTGTATACTTTCTTTTGCAGTTGTTTGGGATCCAACCTAGGACCTTGTGCATGCTAGACAATGGTCATGTTATTCATAGAATTCATTTTCTCCTGTTTCCTTAGAGCAAGATATGTGAATTACATCAAAACATCAGAAGTGGTCAGATTACCCTATCCTCTCCAAATGAAATCTTCAGGGCCACCTTCCTACTTCATCAAAAGGGAATCGTGGGGCTGGACAGACTTTTTGATGAACCCAATGGTATGTGTAGAACACTGTACTAATCCCTGCTTTGCTTCTAGCAGTTGAAAACATTTAGCTCCTGTGAGAGGGAAGGGTGAAATTGGGAAGATAGTATCTTTGGAAGCAGATAATGAAAGGAATATGAAAATGCTACTGTATATTTCATAATAAATATACAACTGAAGTAAATATTGAGGAAGATATCAGATTTCATCTATCAGATAGAATGAGAGTATTACTAAGTTGTATATGGAGTTAAACTATCCAATCTACCTATTTGCCCATTGATAAATGTGTGGTCATTTATTAACCAACCCATGTTAATGGCATATGTAATGTTCTATTATTGTTGTTTGAGATGGAGCTCATGGCCTTGAGTTTGCTGTGTAGCTGAGGATGACAATGAACTTCAGATCATCCTGTCTCTACTTCTCAAGTGCTAGCATTACAGGGGTATACTACCATGCCTAGTTGTTTTATGTGGTATAGGAGGTCAAAGCCAGGGTCTCCTGAATGCTAGGCAAGCACTCTACCAAATCTACTATGTTCCAGCCCCTCTAATGGGGCTTTCTTTCTCCTTTTTAAAACATGAGTGGTGAACAAAGAAGTTATCTTGGAGTATTTTAAGTACTTGGTATTAATCCTAAAACAGTAATCCATGACTCATGTTGTGATCCTACTAGTAAAATACTAATAAATACATTTTTTTCCAGAAATAAATTGACCTTTTAAAAGTCTGTTTTTAAAAATTGTATTATCTTAGGATCCTCTAAATTTGGATTAGATTCCTTGGTGATAACTGTTTTGATCATAAACAGTACCGTTTGGGAGCTATACAACTAGTGAAGGGTGAGTTAGTGCCTGGGGTTTATTACTAGAGACAAAAGGCAGAAGAACAGCTGACAAGAGAAACATCAGCACCGAGACATCCATTTTCATCTTCAGGGTTCTCACTTCTGAAACTGCACAGAAGTGTGTCAAGTGCTAAAGGATTCTAGGTCGTCTTCAGAATGAATGTGCTCATGTAGTTGACTTCCACTGTGCTGCAGGCTCTGGGGGATGTACTAAGAGCGGTAACAGCACTCAGAACTGCACCATAGTCTGTGAGGAGCTGCCCCTCTGGCCATTGGAATCACCAGTGCCAGCCTGTTCTGGGAGAGAAAGAATGAGCAGACAGTTCCACTTGGAAGTTATTTGTGTTAAAACGAAACTCTTTATTTACAAAGGTAGGAGGCACATAGGATAAGTTTAGTGTCTGTCAAGCCCATTCATACACAGCAAAACTCCTTCAGTCTCAAACACTCCACAGCAATCACACAGTGCCCATCACCCAAGCTGGTCAGAACTGTTGAGGAAATTTTGATATATTCTATTCTATGCACTCACTTGAATCTTGTCACTAGTTACTAAAAACAGGTTTTGTTTAACAAGCTAAAGTGGAAGAAAAAGTTTCTGATTTTTTTTCTTTATTTTGCAGGTTATGATGATGGTTCTTCCGTTATTGATATTTGTGCTTCTGCCTAAAGTGGTCAACACAAGTGACCCTGACATGAGACGGGTAAGCTGACTGTCTAGTATGGGCTTTTGAGTCATGCTGTGTGGTTTTTAAAATGGGATTTTGAAATTGTATATATGTGGGGTGTGTACGTGTGACCTTATGGGCACTGGAGAGTAAACCCTTGGCCTTGTGCATTCTGCCAAGTGCTCTACCACTAAAATAGAACAGCATTCCTAGTGCCCATTTTTAAATCTAGTTTGAGGCAGAATCTCAATAAGTTACCCAGGCTTGCCTTGAACTGTCAATCCTTCTACCTCAACTTCCCATGCTATCATTTCGTCATGTTCTGGTGCTTGTTGTTTTACTGCAGCTGTGTAGCTTAAGTGTTTTCTATTTATCCTAGTTCCCATGGCAAATCCTTCTAAGAGTTTGTATAAATGCAGTTATGTCTCCTTGTGGTCAACTAGCTATTACCATTGGATAAGATAAATTCAGTTGGTTGCCTTAGTGAACGCTAATGTCTTTATATAGCTAAAACATTGTACTTATCTCATTCTTTTTGTTTGCCTTGCTTGTTACACAATAGAAATGCATAATAACCTTGATATGCCTAATTCAGCTATTTTGATCCTTTAATCTGTTTTTGCTTAGTAATCCTGTCTTGAGAGTACTTCCTCAATTTGTGTTCATACATACAGATGGTTGGGGTAGGTCCAGAGCAGATGCCTCTCAGATCTGGTGCTTTCTGTCCCTGCAGGAGATGGAGCAGTCAATGAACATGTTGAATTCCAACCATGAATTGCCTGATGTCTCAGAGTTCATGACAAGACTCTTCTCTTCAAAATCCTCTGGCAAATCCAGTAGTGGCAGCAGTAAAACAGGCAAAAGTGGGGCTGGCAAAAGGAGGTAGTCAGGCCTGCGCTGCCATCGCACAAACTTGGCCAAACCAGGAGGCATCCAAGTCTTGATGGAAAACCGTGTGAAGCGACTACTGTAAACTGAGTCATCCTGAAAGTTGATCTCATACAACTGTTGTCTATGTTGATTACTTAACACATGTTTTGTACTTGGTACACAAGAAAACCCAGCTTTCATCCTTTGTCTGTATGAGGTCAATATTAATGTCACTGAATTAATTACAGTGTCCTATAGAAAATGACATTAATAAATTATATGAAGTACTATACATTATGTATATTAAAGAAGTCTTAATCCAGATATAAAATTACCTTCTCTCATTCTTTACTGCTTTCCTTTTTTAGGGC
This sequence comes from Phodopus roborovskii, assembly GCF_943737965.1. Classification (NCBI taxonomy): domain Eukaryota; kingdom Metazoa; phylum Chordata; class Mammalia; order Rodentia; family Cricetidae; genus Phodopus; species Phodopus roborovskii. The sequence goes on along the minus strand of NW_026126417.1, from coordinate 3,591,886 downwards.
AGTTTCCCCCTTTCATTATCTGAACTTTAGTTTTAAAAAGAAGTGCTTGGTACTTTGAGAATAACATGCACTGTGTTTTGTATGTGTGTGATCATATGTTTCAAAATTTCCACCCTCAGGCAGGTGTGGTGGCTCACACTTGAAATCCTAGCACTGAAATGGCTGATTCAGGAGAGTTGCTTTGATAAAGAGGCCAGCTGGGGCTACAGAGTTAAGACTGTTTTTCAAAACTAAAAACCTTAAGACCTATACTCAGAGGGATCCCTGATTGTGAAGCAACATGGCATGTTCCTGATGTAGTTATCATTTTCTTACTACACTTAATTGTAGAGTGTGGACATATGGGTTAGTATAGAGCCTACCACTAAAGTTCTAGTTTCCATACTTGGTATTCATTTCACAGTTACTGTCTATCAGCTGTGTGCTGTGGTCTGCGTATTACCCCAGCACCCCATCTCAGAGGGAGACAGATCCTAACAAAAGAGTGGCCAGGGAAATCGGCCCAGCCAGAAGCAAAGCCTCCTGGCTTAAGGATGGAAAACCAACCTTAGTGTCATAGGGACACAGCTCAAGTATTTTTAAATTGTTCTTCTGCACAGTCATAGAGTTCCTTTTAGAGTGCTAAAGCATGGCAATATAACATTTTAGTTTGGAGAACTAAGTTGACTTCAGTAAGTCACAAAAGTTTTTACAACTTTTCCTTATGGGTTATTTTACTTAAAGAGAAGCTCTCAAGCCACAGTACTGAACAAGTAGAGTGCTTCCCTTTTCTCCTGGGATAAAGAACTCTATTGCTTTTTTAACATCAACCAGAAAATACCCATAAGGGTTGGTTCCAAACTCTACTTTCTCTTTGCTTGTTGGTTTTTGACACGAGGTCCTATTTTGAACCTGGAACTCATTATGTAGTCCAGGCTTGCCTCAACTATGTGATAATCCTGCCTCAGACTTCCAAATGCTTGAATTCCAAACATGTGCCACCATGACCTTTAATAAATGCTTGAGGAAGAGTCCAAGTCCTAGTAAAATTCTTTTTTTTTTTTTTTTTTTTTTTTTTTTTAAGATTTATTTGTTTATTCAATATACAGTGTTCTATCTGCATGTATGCCTGCAGGCCAGAAGAGGAAGGCAGATCTCATTACAGACGGTTGTGAGCCACTAGGTGGCTCTTGGGAACTGAAGTCAGGTCCTCTGGAAGAGCAGCCAGTCCTCTTAACTGCTGAGCCATCTGTCCAGCCCCCAATCCCCCATAGTAAAGTTCTGAAGTGGGGACCTGCATGGGTAGCTAGAGTACAGTTTAGGAAAACGTGCCGTGCAAGGTAAGATCGAAAGATGTTATAGAGATTAACCAGGTTGAAGCTGAGGAGAGAGTGGATAACTCCTGAGTTGAGGTGTGTGTGTGTGTGTATGTGTGTGTGTGTGGCTGGTAGAGAGTGGGGAGGCCTAAGGAGGAACTGAACAAGTGTAGCTAAAAGAAAGCACTCCCAGAACTAAAACTGATAGCCTTAGAGGTTGCTGCTCTGATGCAGTATGACTCTGAAATTACTTTGTCTTCTGGAGAGTACCTTGTCTTTGTATCAAAATCATAAGGGAACACCCTGGGGTGGGCCAGTAATCCAGCTACTAAGGCTGAGGCAGGAGGATCACAAGTTCAAGGCCTTCCTAGGCTACACTCTGGATCACAGTGAGGGTAGAGCTAGGTTCTTCATCTTAATGAGACCCTGTCTCAAAACACTTAAGAAGGTTGAGGGTGTAATTCAATGGTGAAATGCTTGCCTAGCATCTGATAGGTCCTGGATTCAATCCCCAGTACTGGAGGGAGGAAGGGTGAGTGAATAAACCATGTATATCAAGTTCCAGGATGCTTGAAGACATAGAACTGAATACAGGCAAGACTCAGGCCAACTTGTGTTTGAAATAAGCTGCAACTAATCATAATGGGTAACAAAGCGAGGTGAGGCTGAAGCTATATCTCAATGGCAGAGCACATCTATAGCATGTGCCAGGCCATAGTTTTGGGCTCCAGTGCCCAAATGACAATAAACAAAAAAAGAAAAGAAAAACTTCCAGATGATGTTAATCGGAAGAAAACAGGCCTCCCCTTATTGCCTGTCTTACTCCTTGTTCACCTCTGACTCAGACTCAAATCTCCCATCTAAGTACTAACCAGGCCAGACCCTGCATAGCTTCCTGATGGGAGTTATTCTTCTGTATATGTTTCTCTTATTGGTGGATGAATAAAACAGTGATTGGCCAGTAGCCAGGCAGGAAGTATGGGCAGGGCTAACATGAGAAGAATTCTGGGGAGAGGAGGCAGAGAGTGAGCCACAAGAGGAGAGACGTGTAGCTGCTGGGAAGATAGGGCTTGGGGCATTCTCCAGTAAGATAAGGCCATGTAGAAATACATAGATTAATAGTTATGGATTAATAATTAAGAGAGAGCTAACCTATAAGAAGCCTAAGCTATTGGCCAAAGAGTTTATATTTAATATAAGTCTCTATGTGTTTATTGGTGCTAAATGGCTGTGGGACCAGGCAGGAAAGAAACTCCATCTATAGCTTCCAAGATCAAATTAAGTCAGGAACATTTAGGGTAATATGGCTATAGGCCCAGCTTCAACTCTTTGATGTGGTCCAGCAGGGGCCATAGCTAGAGACAGTTTTTCTTTATCTGCATCCTCTTTGGGATCAGTTGGAAAGAACATCCCTGCCCTTGTACAAGGCCTCCTGGAGGTTCCCTGTTCCTGGTAGATGGTTAGCCCTCCTGTGCTGACACAGCCGCTCCCACCTTGATGTGCTTTTCTGTTCTCTTTGCTTCAACTTATATGCCCGTAAAGGCATATGGGAAGATGCATTTGCTTTTGAAGGGATTCTGGCTGAATTCTGCAGACAACTCTTAATCTCTGTAATGCTCCCTGACTTCTGTGAGGACTTGTGTGGGGGTCTCTGTAGACACCAAAGCCAGCAAAGTGTCGATCCTCATTAGGCAAAAAGGAAATCTGGTTCAACACAACTCAGTAGTCAGTGTTGGTTCAAACTTCTAGAGTCTGACACCAGGCAGTTTATTTTAACATATTCAAGTATAGAACAATTTGGAAGCAAAGTTACCTAGAGTAACAGAATCCTGTGTGCACAAGAAACCATAATTACACTGAAAGTCTTTTCAAAGTACATCTCACTTCTTCCATGAATATTGATCCAGAGATAGGCTACATTGTAAGACCCTCAGAATGAGGAGTCTCCCAGTTTCAGTTGGTATCCCCAAGAACTCAATGTCCAGTCCAGTTGCTGCAACACGCAAGAGGCTTTAATGAACAGGATATGTTTGCACAAACGGGCTCCTCCAGCATGTAGGCTAGAGAGAAGCAGCCCTCCCCCCTCGCACAGGTGTTTTTAAAGGCAAAACCCACAAGCTTACGGAGGGGTGGGACCCTCTGTCCATTGAGTACGTGACACTTTGAGGTCTCGATATTAGGGTCAACAGACCTTAGAGCCTCAGGGTGTGCTAATCAATCTTGTCTGGACAAACCGGAGGTGCAGTTATCTATTTTTTCTTAAGGACCCTATTAAACACCTGCTGACTCACAAGAAAGGAGGGGCAGTGTGAATTCTTGGTATCTTGTTATCTCAGGGCCTTGTGAGGGGGAGTTAGCAAATTCCAAGGAACAGATATTGGTTTCCAGGTTAGTCCTTCAACATATGTTATCTTAAGGGCCTAGGGGAGGATCTGATATGGTCTCCTGCATAAATTAGCCATTTCTGGTCCTGGTTGTGGGAGCTTGGAGGACCAGCTGGCCATACAGATAATGCAAAGGTCATGTAGACTATTGGCTCCTCGGGCCCTGCTTTGAGGGGCTGGGTATAGCCTGGCCCTACAGATAGCATAGGGGTTACCTAGGCTATTAGCCTCCTCCATTCCCTTAAAAAAGACAACCCTATGTATTTAACACTCCTGGCTCCCCTAGTGCTATCTGTGAGCAGGACTTTTGTGCTCCCAATAGAATCTGCTTATCAAATAGACAGGTTAGGTATATCCGAAAGAGAGTCTTTCAACATGTCTTGACATGAACTAGGAACAAGATGTGGGAAAAGAAGACTGCTCTCAGGCTTGGAAAGTAGCTCAGTTGGTGCAGTGCTTGTGTGGCAAGCACAAAACCCCGTGTTCAATCCTTGGCACCACATAAAATGAATGTGGTGATGTGCACAAGTGAGTCTACCATTGGGGTGTGGAACACACAGAAGGGTCAGATGTTTAAAGTCATCCTCAGCTACAGAGAGAGTTTGAGGCCAATCTGAGCTAGAGATTCTATTTCACTTTTGCGTGTCAGGCTGTTGAGAACTTGGTGAATATTTCAGTCCACATGCATCTCATCACTCTCCACTTACCCATTTCTTCCACCCTTTGCATAGGAGCCCAGACTCTGTTGATGGTTTTCTTTCTGTGCCAAAAACAGTGGAAAAGATGCTTAGAGAAGAGAAATATTTGTATCTGGGGAGGAGCAGAGCCCCAGCCACCACTGGAGTGATGTTCTTTGTATCACTAGTTGTTCCATTCATCATTCTGTTTGTCTATATCCCTGAAGGATGGGGAATAGTATCTATTCCCTTCTGCACCCAAACTTACTGCATAGATCGATAATTACTTGCTGAGCAAATGAGCAACCACACATAGGATAATCAGGTTGCCTGGATGATGACTCTTGGATCTAAAATCATGGTGAAGGAAAGATGAATTTTCAAGGGCAGTAATCTTATCCTCTGCTGTACTGGTTGCATCTAACAGAGATATAAAATGACAGATGCAGCCTCTTTCTGATCTATATTTAGTTAGGAGTGGGAGCTTTTCATGTCACTTGAAGCCTTATGATTTCTTCTTTGAAGCATCTAAGTGGCTGGATACTTTCTGTTCAAGGGCTGCCAAATGGTCCTTAATAGCACTGTGAATTCAAATGAAACATGTTTATAGATGCTGGTGTGTGTACAGGAGAAAGTGGACTTTATATACAGCTAATGGGAGTGTAAATTAACTCAGGCACTGTGCACATCAGTGTGGAGGTTCCTCAAAAGACTAAAAATAAAACTCGCATATGATCCCGCCACTTCTATGCATATAACTGGAGGTATCAAAAAGCATAACATAGAGATATCTGCAACCCCATGTTTATTGCAGCACTATTCGGGTCAACCAAATTTTAGAATCAGTAGATACGTCTATCAATAGATGAACAGATAAAGAAAATGACTATTCACGTCATTTAATCAGCCATAAAGACAAATAAAATCATGTGGTGGGCGGGAAAGTGCAACAAGCTAGGGGTTATCATGTTATGCAAAATAAGCTAGACTCAGAAAAACAAATGCTTGTGTGTTCTCTCATATACAGAATCTATATTAAAATAAAAAATAGTGAAAGTAGAAGTAGGATTATTTGACAGGTGAAAGGGGACCAGAAGGAGGGGGACAAGAGAGGCTATTAGAGTAGATATGATTAAAGTACATGCTTGTATGAAAATATCATAAAACTTATTGTTTTATGCAATTAATATATGATGATAATTTTAAGGTATGTGTTTGTATACGATAAGATTTCAAGGGTAGATGCTAAGATATTTTTCAGTCATCTCCAGCTGGCAGAATTATTGGTAATTTTTCCTTTGCTTCTTTTCTAAGAAAATATGTATTGCTATATTAATCACTGACTTATAAAGTATAGTGAATATAAGACAAAACAATATAATTTTGTGTGTGTGTTCATGTATGCTTGTGTGTGCATGCACAGGCTGGAAATTGATGTGGCCTTTCTTTCTCAATTGCTCTCACCTTACTTTTCCAGACAAGGGTTCTCAATTAATTTGGAGTTTGCCAGTTTGGCTAGACTGGCTGGCCTACAAGACCTAGGAATCCTTTTGCTTTCATCTTCTCTGGGATTATAGGCACACAGTGGCTTTTAAGTAGATTCGGGGAATCTAAATTTAGATCCTCAGAACTTTGGCAACTGGTCCTCTAGGTTGTTTTTGTTTGTTTGTTTTTTGTTTTGTTTTGTTTTCCAGTGGGTGTTTTGTCTGCACCTGAAGAGGCCAGAAGAAGGCATTAGATCTGAAACTGGATCTACAGATAGTTGTAAGTTATCATGTGGGTGCTGGGAATCAAACCTGAAACCTCTGAAAGAGTAACTAATGCTTTTAATAGCTGAGCCATCTCTCCAGCCATCTAGGATCATTTTGGAGGAGAAAAAAATCGATCTTTTCTTACTTTCTTCAATAGGCCCTACCTCCTGTGCTGTGGAATAATCCTTTTGTACACTGTGAAGTCTCATTGTTATTAAAAGCTGATTGTCTTATGACTAGGCAGGACTTTTGAGTCATGTGGCAACATGTAGATTGCTAAAAAATGGGTTAATTTAAGTTGTAAGAGCTAGTTAATAACAAGCCTAAGCTATTAGTCAATCTCTTATAATTATAAGAAGTTTGTGTGTGTTTATTTGGGAACAGCTGCAGAGGCACGGAGAAACTCCACCTACATTCCTGGGTGTCAAAGGTCCCATCCAAGGACGTTTATCCATGGCATACTGGGTTTGCAGGAAGAAGAGTTGTACTCAAAATACCAAAGGAGGTATGATCTATTTTTCCTGCTGCTGTCCTGCTGTCTTTCAGCATGTGGTGTTTTCTACGGCAATCTACTGGACTGCTGAGTTGGGAATCTGACCTATCATTAGTATGTTATCATCAATAGCTTTGTGTATTTTTACCAATGGTAACTTTGTCTGTCTTTGGATACATGAGGACCACTAAAAATAAGTACCAATTCCCATCTTGTGATATTTAGAATAAGTGAATGCATTTGCATCACTCTATGCTAGAGGTAAAGATGCCTCTTCATTCTATTAGGATGGCAATGCAGATGCATTTGTATGAGATAATTATGTTCCTAAAAACACTGCCAAAGACTTGGAAAATGACTCTCCTGGGACATTTATTCTTAGAAGGAATGGGGATATCTAGTGGTTTGAGATTTGTTTAGGATCCATATTTTTTAAAAAAGGCATTAGGATTTTCTGGCAGACAGATTGCCATGAAGCATATTAATGTTAAATAAGTATGGATGATTGTCAGACACGATGAGCAAAAACCAGGCTCATTTTACTTTGGCTTTCTTTGCCTAATTTTGGATCACAGATGAATTAAAGGTTATATTCCCTACCCCTACACATTAATTCATGAATTACTAAGGGAGATGAGCACAGTCCCTTGGAGGATAATAATGACTGTGGCCTCTCTGAGTTTAACATGAGCATGAGTCTGTCTTTTGTCTCTTATCATTTACTGTCTCCATAGTAATTCAACTTGTTCTACTGGATGTCTTTATAGCTTTCAGTTGTAGTAGCTGCTATAGGATGGTACAGAATGTGTCTTCTTTTATGGAGAATTCTAGAACCTAGTACCCAGTGAAGAATTGCTTCATAGAGACACCCATGTCTACACAACTCTTTTGTAAACTGAGGGCCCTAGAGATGGGTATTTGGGAAGTAGTCACTATGGAAAAGTCAGAGCTTTATTTTTCACAGAAAGAGAAAAGTGGTGGATAGTTTCTTAAAGCATCAAAATACAAATATATGCAGAATTTAATTTTTAAAAAATGAATACAAACACTAAAAAATGGCTAGAAGAATTTTTAAAAGCTTTTTACATTTATTTTGTTTGTGTGTCATCAGAGGACAGTTTGCAGGAACTGGTTGATTTTCTTTCCACCACAAAGGTCACCGAGATCAAACTCAGGTTTGGAGCCAAGCAACTTTATCTGTTGAGCCATCTTGCTGGCCTTTATTTTTTGTTTGTTTTGTTAAAGAAACAAAGGGAAGAAGCAGAGACTGTTATCTAGACAATAATGAAATGGGATAAAAGAAATAAAGGAAACCTAGCTGTAGTTTTGACTTTAACAAACATTAATATGCTACTTATTAAAAGGAAGTTAAATCGGGGTGGGGAGTCACTAATGCCTATAATCCCAGCACCCAGGAAGCTAAGACTGGGGAATCTTGAGTTCAAAACAGCCAGAACCTGTCTCAAGAAGGGGAAGGAAAGTTCAAGACCATTGTGGGCCTGAGTCTGTAGATCTCCACTATTGCTTAGATTGTTAGTTGGGTTCATCCTTGTATATCTCTGTGCATTTCCATAGTGCCAGATTTCTCCTTAAATCTGTAATGGCTCCCTCTATTATGGTATCTCTTTCTTGTTCTCCTCTATTCTTTCCCTGTCTCAATCTTCCTGTTCCCTCATGCCCACCTCTCCCCTCCTCTTCACCCTTCTCTTTCTTTGTTCATAACAACATTGTTTGTAATAGCCAGAACCTGGAAGCAACCTAGATGCCCCTCAACTGAAGAATGGATGGAGAAAATGTAGTACATTTACACAATGGAGTACTACTCAGCAGAAAAACACAATGGAATGCTCAGGGAAATTGATGGAACTAAAAGAAACCATCCTGAGTGAGGTAACCCAGTCACAAAAAGACAAACATGGTATGTACACATTCGTATATGGATTTTAGACATAGAGCAAAGGATTACCAGCCTACCATTCACACTGACAGAAAAGCTAGGAAACAAGGAGGACCCTAGGAGAGACATACATGGTCCTCCTGAGAAGGGGAAAGGGACAAGATCTCCCGAGCAAATTGGGAGCATGGAGGGGCAGGAAGAGGGAGTTAGGATTAAAGGGCTCTAAATATGTCAGGACAGAATGCTCTGTTTGGTCCTAAATTTGATCCTGAACTGTAAAAAAAAAAAAAAAAAAAAAAAAAAATCCTTATAACAAACACTGTTTGTACAGTTGGTGAAATTTGAGCAGTCTATAGATTACAGAACAACATTGTAGCAATGTCAGTTTTCTTGATTTTTGTTATTTTTACAGTGGTTATGTAAAGTAACCTTATTCTTAAGAAACACACAGGAGACATTCCAAGATAAATAGACACATGGAGAAAACCTACTCTAAGACAGTTGAGGGGGGAAAAAAAAAAAAGTCATGTGCCAGCACACACAGTTGTCCATACTGAGAGAGTGCGCACTAATGGGTCAAAATTTTAATGGGTTTGTAAGATAGATGAAGGGTAAACAGTTTTTTGTAGTATTTATTCAGCTTTTATAAAGTTTAAAATTTCAAAAGAACTTTTTTTTTTTTTAAATGGGCTTCTGAGCTGGGCAGTGGTGGCACATAACTTTAACCCCAGATTTCGGGAGGCAGAGGCAGGTGGATCTCTGTGAGTACGAGGCCAATGTGGTCTACAGAAAGTTTCAGGACAGCCAGGGCTGTTACACAGAGAAACCCCATCTCTAAAAGCCAAATAAATAAATGCAATGTGATCTTGACTCCTTTCCTAACACACCCACTCCCTGTCTAGATTTTCTTAAATTAGTGAAGAGCTTGCATAATCTTGAACTTTACTGATGAAATGACTTGAAGGAGATGGAAATTACAATCACAGAATGGTAATGAAATGACAGGGGAGAAAGTGAAGCTGTCCCCTTTGGCACAGAGTCCCTCTCTGAGAACAGCTGGGCTTCCAGGTCTGTCCCTCACCCTTGTCCTATGGGAGAAAGGAAGAATTTTAGCCACAGACTTTTTATCATCATTATTTAATCTTAACTTGATCATTGGTACTGGAATATCAAACCACAGAAAGTAGCAACGGGGATGTGTATTCCATATTGTGTGCTCTATCGTAAAAGGGAAGGCCATGCAGAGCTGGGAAGAACCCTGTTACAGGCTGGGGCCATCGTGCTAACCAGAGCACATTCTCCAGTTTTAACACATTTCTTCATGGAATCACTGTGTAGTTGAATGTTTTTAATATCCAGAACAATGAGAGTACAATGTGCTTTGCTGTGATTCAGATATTTATAGTAGGCAGCTGTATATCCCAACCCCAACCCAGGTGTTTAGGTACAGATTTCATAGTTACAAAGAACCCACAGCTTTATCCTCAGAGGGCATTCACCAGAGGACCAAAGCCAAGGAATGTTGACAAAGCACTTTGTTTATCCAAAACATGAATGGAAAGCTGGGACTTGTCACCAAATTCACAGCCAAAGAGAAACAAATCACATTATTAGCAACACATATCATCCAATAGATAACTAGTTAAAGATGAACAAAGTTTATCACAGACAACTCAGGAGACTGGGATCTGGGATCCTAGCCCAGGAGGCTTAGGATCAGGTCAGCTCATGCCCCGCCCACTTCCCCAGTATCTGTAGTTTACAACTGAGTCTTTGCATTCTGAAGACCCCACTCAAGGCCCTGACTCTAGTGGTTTTAAGGTACGCTTTGTCTGTGTTAGTGGGCATGAGTTACCCTGTAAACCTGGCTACTCTCCAGAGTCAGTAAGGATCAGTTTCACAGAACTGCAAAGGCTAACTCTGTGTAACACGGAGCAATGCTCTCTCCACCCCAGGTCTGGGTCCCTTTGCTTTAACTGGGTTATCCCTGTGTTGTGAGTGATGAATACAGGATTAAAATGCCATTTTCAAGGAAAGATTTCCAATTCTGCCAGCAGCCAAGGCCTTAAAGGAGAAGAACAAGTCTGTCTAGAGCTGGTAGGGCAGGTTTTTGCATAAAGCCACACCCTCCTGGGGTCACGTAGGCCTGGGAACTCTGTCTCAGAGATTTGAGCCAATTAGTATTTCTACTAAATTCTCGGCAGGTGTTAACCTGCCCTTCAAAAGGCTCCACAACTATGGTGCATCAAACATTCTCCATCTCAACATCAGCTCTCCGCAGGGCTGGGATAGAGGCCTGGGTGGACTAGCCTTGTCCTGCCCAAGAGTCCCCCATCCTGAAGTCTCCTTGGCCTGTAACTCTGTTCTTCCAGGGTTGGAGGAAGAACTCAGGTACATATCTAATTTCCAGGAAACCAGGCCAATTCTTCTTCTCCCCCCACCCCATCCTCTTAGAAAATGAGGTTGAGAGAGAGAGAGATGGCTTCCACTGAGTGAAATGAAATCCAGATTTTTTTTTTTTTATTCTTTTTTGAAATAGGATCTTGCCATAGACAAAGCTGCCCACTGCCCAAGTGCTGGGATTACAGGTGTGTTCCACCATATCCAGCTGGAGTACGGAGAATTTGTTTTATCAAAACGTCAAATGAGAGCAGATTTAACTGGAAAGTTTCTGACAGGACTTTCCACCTACCAGTTCATGTAGCACTGCACGGCTTTTATTGTGGATCTTTCATTACCTTGCTCCTTTCACAGCTTTCATTCCTTGTGCACGTGTTTACTTTTAGAATCATCAAAGGGAGTATCTTAGCGCCCCCCCCCCCCACTTCAGCCCAGTTCTGAAACTCAAACCCAGGGCTTTGAGCACGCTAGGCAAGCACTCTCCATGGAGCACCGCTCCACTTCCAGTTTGCTTATATAAAAATACTTGAGCTAAATAGTTCAGTGAAACTCCATTTTTAAATAATTCCAGTGTACAAATGTGTATTCATAAATTTTTTTTTTATGTCACTGTAACTTACACTTAGTTTTTAAGAAGAAACTTGCACTTAAACAGTGTTTGCTTTGGTGCTAGGGGTTGGACCCAGTGCCTCATGCATGTGGAGGCAAGCGCCTGATCCCTGGGCCCCTCCCAGCCAAAGGGTTCGCATATAAGGACCATGACCAGCTGCACTGAACCCTTGACTGTAAGTGTTTGAGCTTCTCACTTTTCAGTGAATCTGAATAAGACTGAGCAAGAAAGTAATGTCTTTCAGATATGGACGACCTAGAAGCAGGGGAGGGGGGAGGGAGGAAGAAAGAAGAAAGAAAGAAACAACATTCCCTCTGTTTGCCCAAACAGCACCTCTTTCCCAACACAGGACAGTGATCTGCGCACGTTTGGGTGTGAGTTAGGGGTCTGGGTGAAGGGGATTGGAAACTTCAAAGACTCTTAAGGAATTTTGAAAGCATGAAAGGAATTGTATTTGTTTTGCATGTTTTGTGTTTGACTTGTCCTGAGAGGAGATTAGGAAGCAGTTCCTCCGAACACAGCATGAAAGACCCAGCATTCTCTGTCCTGGAGAGGATTCTTCCTGAACAGGGCTGTTATACAATCAATTTCTCCTGAGAACACAGCATATTTAGCAAATGACTCCAAATGGGCACCAAAAACGATATACAGTATTTGTCTAGAGAAATATTTACCTCATTGGTAAAACACCAAAATAACTGTATGGAAACTTGGTCGTCGTTAGTAGCAGAATAGAAGCCCCTTTGGAGACCACGTGTGCAAAGTGTGCCAATGTCAGCATCCTTCTTGACTCAGGATTCTGAGAACCTGATGGTCTGTGGGAATCACCATAGTTTCACTGGGTGAAGGGGTTGTCATAGTTATAAAATGGAGAGTAAGAGCATCATTCTGCATATGAACAGAAAAACATGCCACAGTACAAAGCAAAGCACGTGATAGCTGCATAATAAATGCTGATTAAATTACAAAGAGTGATATTCTTAGAAGCCTGTGGAATATCACTCTTATCCAGAGGTGACAGTGGCTTGCATTCTCCTGATTCTCAATGGTATAAGACAATTTCATATAGACACATACATATTGCACAATACTCTATGACAGAATGCCACAGGGGAGGATTTCCATCTGGTTCCTACCGTCCTTCACAGATCAGTTCCCAAAGTCATTGTCCATGACCACTCAAGTGTGCTTCCAAAGAAGGACCCGAGTCTGCCTTTCTGCTTCACCAGCAAACTCTAGTGGCACCAAGTGGCCTTAGTAATAGCCAAGACTCACTTCACATGGCAGATGTTTGACAAGAGATCTTGAGCCTTGACAAGTCTTTGGGAACTCAGGATGGCAGATGATGTTCTTCGAAACAAGTGAACCAGACTGTGGTTGTCTTTCTTTCGAGGGTCATTGCTGACTATTCAGGGTAGCTTGCTGTTCCCTTGCCAATACAGTTTCTCTTCCGCTTTTTTCTTTTTCCACCGGCAGAGGAGCAGCATCTTAAAAGTCTTCCGGAAGGTTCTGTTGCAGAGAGCATAGCAGATGGGGTTTATGGTGCTGTTGACATAGCACAACCAGTAACCCAAGTGCCATAAGGTGACAGGGACACACTTGTCACAGAAGGTGGAAACCAGGACCATGATGTTATAAGGGGTCCATGTGATAATGAAGGCCAGGAGAATGGCACTCAAGGTCTGGGCTGCTTTCCTCTCTTTGACTAGGACCATTCTCTTTCGTTTGGTTATTTGATGGCTGAGGTTGGGATCCAGGTCTTTTGTTGATGGGTCTTTGGACACTGGAAAGGTACAGGGCATGATTTTCACCTTGCGACAGCCATTGTTAGTCTCCTGGGTCCCGTCAGCTTTTACCACCAATCGGAACTTATAGGCAACACATTTCTGATTCTTAAGTCTGTGAGCTGCAGCCGGAGACAGGAAGTATTTGGGAGTGTCATAGTCATTGTTTTCAGTCTGCCCGCTCACAAAAGTTTCCTTCCTCTCTTCAGTACTGAATTCCTTAGCCTGGTTCTTGTAGACCACTTGGAAGACAGGGGTAGTGGTGGGCTTGGCCTCATCCTCGGAGGAGGGGTAGCTGCTACAGGTAGTGACCTGCTCAGCCTTGTCCCAGTCAGCACTTAGGCCAGTGGCCTGGGCTGGCTTCCCCGTGGTTGAGGTTCTTCTGCGGGAAGGTGACCAGGAGGCCTGATTCCTTTCCCTCTGGGCCAGGCTGGGTCTAGGGCAGCTAAAGAAAGATCTGAGCAGGGTCCTGGGAGCCGGCTTTCTCTTAGTGGCTTCTGCCACAGAATCGGAACCTTGGAGGTCAGCCAGGTCCTTGGTTCGCTTCTCTGTTTCGCGGTAGATCCGGCAGTAGAGTATAGTCATGAAGGAGACAGGGATGTAGAAGGCAGCGATGGCAGTCCCGAAAGTGATGGTGGGCTCGGACAGGAATTGGATCTGGCACTCATCGGGTGGTACTGTCCGCTTCCCAACCAAGTACTGCCAGCAGAGGATTGCCGGCGCCCAGAGGATGAAGGAGATCAGCCAGGCCAAGCCAATCATTATACCAGCCCTCTTTGGGGTACGCTTGGCCCGGTATGTCAGTGGTCTTGTGATGGAAAAGTAACGGTCAAAGCTAATCACCAGAAGGTTCATGACAGAAGCGTTGCTGGCGACATAGTCCAGTGCAAGCCAAAGGTCACAAGCCAAACTCCCGAGAACCCAGCGACCCATGAGAATGTAGGTCGTGTAGAGGTTCATGGAGAAGATGCCAATGATGAGGTCTGCACAGGCCAAGCTGAGCAGGTAATAGTTGTTAACTGTCTTGAGCTGACTGTTGACTTTGAAGGAGACCATGACCAAGACATTGCCCACAATGGTCATCAGGCTGACCACAGCTGTAACAGCTGCAATAGCGATGACCTCCCACAGCCCATGGCGTTCCAAAGCCTGGTGATTTACTGGGGTGCCGTTGACCGTGGTTTCGTTGTGGTAAGATTCCCCCTCCATTCTGGTTCAGGAAGTCACATTCAGATTTAGTCTGAGGTTAGGGGCTGCTCTCTGTTCTGCCTCCCCTCTTGACCAGTATCTGGAAGAGACATAAACAAGTCAGCTCCACTCAGCAGACTTCTGCATAATTTTCTTTTCTATTTTGGAAATTGCTAACAGAATATGAGAGGTATTCTGTCCATCAATGCTAACAGAATATGAAATGTATACAGAACAAGATGCTGGATTATCTAACCTTTATTTCTTAGAAAATGACTTAATTTACTATCAAACTATTGTTAGTATTGATATGGTTGAGATAGTAAAGTATAAGATAAAAGGTAAAATAAAATTTTGACATTATATATATACATATGTGTGTATATATACATATATGTACACATCATTGCATTTGATAACAGTATAGTAATATATGTATATATTTTTGTCATTGCAAATTGTTAAATTTAATTAAATTAAACCCAACAAGTATTGGGTTTTAATTATAATTCTCCAATGGGCAGTGGTGGTGCACACCTTTAATCCCAGCAATCAGGAGGCAGAAGCAGGTGGATCTCTGTGCTTCGAGGTCTACAGAGTGAGTTCCAGGACAGCCAGGAGTGTTTCACAGAGAAACCCTATCTAAACAAAAACAAAACATAAACAAAAAACAAAACAGACAAACAAAAAAATTCAATGAAAAATTCTGACATTTTATGCATGTGAAAAATGAATTTTGGTCTTCATACTCCAGTGCCTCCCTCTTCCCACTGAAACCATTCTTCTTCCACAGAAATCTCTAGACCTCAGTGACATTTTATCGCCCTATCGATTGTATTCACTCCCTCCAACAATTCCTCCTAGATTTATCCCTTTTCCCTACCCACCCAACTTTGTGCCCCCCCCCTTTTTTTAGTGTGTTATCATTTGCATTTTAGTGAGCTCCAATGCCAGAGTAGCATTCATATGTGTGAAACTGCTGCCCTCTTGTGGCGATATTTTTAGAAAAGGTTGAGAAAATGAAGGCGAGATAAAGATGAATAGAAATTGCTTAAAAGGCTGGGAGAGGGTGAGGGATAGTAGGGTGGGTATGAAGACTAGGAATGGGGGTGGTGGCTAGGGGATGGGGCAGAGGTGCGGTGTGGGAGTGGTAGACTTGAATACAGGGATAGAAACCGGAAATGAATATCAGAGGTAGGGCTCAGAACTTGCAGTCTTAAAACGTGCCTGCATGGATCTCTATGATGAGTTCCAGGCCAGCTTGGTCTACAGAATGAGTTCCAGGACAGCCAAGGCTACACAGAGAAACTCTGTCTCAAAACCCCAAAAAGACCATGTCTTTTCACAGTGTATTAAAAATCAAGGAGAACTCTATTGAAGGAATTTGTGAAGAAACAAAGTTTTTGGATTTTTTTTTTTAAGGTGGCTCTAAGTAACACACATTTAATTTCTTTTGACTTATAGAGAAGAGCAGTTCAAAGCTCATTTCAATTAAGAAATGGCCTCTTGCTGGGCAGTTGGTGGCACATGCCTTTAATCCCCAGCACTCAGGAGCCAGAGGCAGAAGGATCTCTGTGAGTTTGAGGCCAGCCTGGTCTACAGAGCGAGTTCCAGGACAGTCAGGGCTACACAGAAAAACCCTGTCTCAAAAAACCAAAACAAGAGATAGCTTTATAGCTTTTGGGGGGCAAGAGATGGGGAATGGGGAAGGGACCAGAACAGAGGAGGAAGGAAGGAGAAACTGTGACTGGGCTGGAAAAAAAAAAAAAAAAAAAAGGAAAGAAAAAGAAATAACTAGCTAATTAATTTTAAAAAATCGGGGGAAAGAAAGAGATGACTTCTCATTGTCACTGAAGTGATAGTATCTGGAGCAGGATTTTAACCAATGCCTTAAAAAACACTGTTTACCGGTGTGCTAGATGCCTTGGAGCATAAAAGATGCTCAAGTGCATGAGAGATTTGATCTTGTTCCCCAGTACAGAGCCAGGAAGAAAACTGAGCCTTCTGGTCAAATTCTTGAGACAGGAAGGTCTATTCCGAGGACATTAAAAAGTCGCACCGTCGCTGTAGGACAGTTGAAAGCCAGTCAGACAGTTATATTCCAGGACTAAATTGGAGTCACTGGATTCACAAGTGAAGCTTGTTTCCCAGTCCTGGGGTCAGAGTGGGGATTCCCTTCCCTTCTGTCTTGTGTAGTATCCCCAGACTTTGGGGGAATATATCATTTTTCTACGTGTGCCATGTCATTAAAAAGCCTTGGCAGTTCTTCTGCAATTAGGTTTATGGGAAATTCTGACAACCCAGAATTCCTTGGCAGTTAGCAAACTTCCCAATGGAAGTAAAAGCAAGGATTATGTATTTATCTTTGCATTCCTAACAAAAGCATCTTTTTCTGTAAGTAACCGCTAGACAGTGTCTTAAGGAGGCAGTGACATACTGCATCAAGCAAAGCTAATAAAACCAGTAAGATGAGGACTGACATACACATGAATCTGGGTTTAGTTCCAAGGCGAATGCATCTTGGTTGTTGTTTGGGGCTGTGGTGGAGGGAAAGCTTTGTGAAACATGGGACAGAGGGACCAGGAGGAGAAGAGTGGGGGGAAGCTTTGCTACTGACCATGCCTGCATGCTCTTGGTCTGTGGACCAAGGTCGTGCCTGTAAGCAATGCCAATTGAAGGCAGAAGAGGGAGTCAAATCCCCAAGGACTGAGTACAGACAGCCCTGTACCCCGTGGATGCTGGGAATCAAGCCCTGGTTTTCGGAAGAGCAGTCAGAGCTCTTAAGTGCTGAACCTTCTCTCTAGCCTGGCCTTTTCTTATATTTAAATAAAGGTGAAAATGACCCACTTTTTCATGATAAAGAGATCGGCAGGACATCAGACAATAAAAACTGGTGAGAAGAGAGATTCAGAGAGATTCTGGAGAAGATGTTCCCTGGTAAGTGAGCTGGCACAACACCTAATGTGGTTATAGAAGTGATTGCCTGGGATTAGAACAGAGTGGAAGGGGTGGAAATTATCTTCTCATTCATTTGTTTTTTTTTTTTTTTAAGAAATAGAAAAGCTGGAAAACAGTTTACAGTTCGGAGGGAAGGCCGTAGATTCTCTAACTGTAATCCAAAAGTTTGGAATACCTTAAGATTTCATCATTACCTGACAGTCTTTGTCTTTTCCTTCATCCCCAGCATAATGTGGCCAGGAACTTGGGGTCAAAAAATAGCTCCTGCCAGATTCTCTCTCTCTGTAACCTGTGAGCACCTCTCAGCAGGAGAGGCAGATGTTTAAAATATACGACAAATGGAAAGTCAGGCTTGGTGGTGCAGGCCTGTGGTCCCAGCTACTGGGCTTAGACAGATGGATGGACAATTCCTTCCTTCAAGGGCTACAGAATCAGTAAAAAGGCTCTCCAGTGCAAATTAGAGATTCTGTTTCAACAGGAAAAGTAAAAACAGCAAATTTTTTCTTTTTCTGAGAAATCCTACCGATGTTTGCCAGTTTTCTTTTTCATGCACTCAGCATAGGAAGCAGTTAAACTATTTAGCAGTCTGCCTGTTTACAGAGGGAAGAAAAAGGAAATTGTGCTTGTTCTATGAAATTTATATTTGCAAGTGGTCAATGGTTTATTTTAGTACTATCACAAACAGCCAGGAGGTGGTAGTGTAAGGTTTAATCCCAGCACTGGGGATGCAGAGGCAGGCAGATCACAGAGAGTTCAAGGCCAGCCTGGAATATATAGTGGCCTCTAGGCCAACTAAGGCTAATGAGATTCACTTAAATTTAAAAAAGAAGGAAGGAAATAGCTATTATAATATTTTCTTTTCCAAATAAGGAGAAGCTTCATAGTCTTGAGCTAGGACTTATGAAGCTTTTTTGGGAGGTTTAAATGAAAGCCCAAATATTACCTGATGGTAGTAATTTTCCAACCTGAATATGCATCAAAGTTACCAGCAAGTTCCTGAAACAGATCACTGGGAGGCTTAGAAGTTTGGGTTTCAACAAGTGACACCATGTTGCTGTTCCACATTCTGAAACAACTACTTAAGGATTGGATCTCCTTTTATAAAACTAGAATTGGGAGGGATAGAAAGAGTCTAAGAGCCAGAGGTGTGTTTGGTAGGGGCTGGAGGGTGGCCCAGATCATAATAGTGTCTCCTGAATATGCAAGACTCCTATTCCCATGAACTCAGCAGTGCAAGATCAAGCCAATCAACATTCCAGCCTGGAGACAGGGCTCATGAGCTCCTACTCCTGACTGAGGAGCTATTGACAGGCGATGTCCTCTAGGGGGACAGTCAGTTTTCATTAGGGGTTTGGCCACTGGATGGGTCAGCTATGCTTCGGTGGATGGCTCCATGAATACGTGGGCAACATGAATTGTAGTCTGTAGCTCTTTAAAAAGAAAAAGAAGAAGAGGTTCTGTGGCTCTTAAAAAAAAAAGAAAGGAAAAAAAAAGAGGTCAAATAGTTTGGAGGATATAGATTGTATGTGTCAAATTCTCAAAATAGTAATATATTAAATAAAAATAAAAAACAAATGAAATGGGCCAAACATACTAACTATACAAAAAGTTACACTTCACTTATTTTCTTAAGACTCTCCCTAGGTGACTGACACTTTGTTTTTGGTATCTTATGAGTTTGCTAAAGAAAAACTAATTTTGGAACAGACACAATGGCATCTATTAGACCTAGGATTATCAAGTGAAAGCAACACCAGGCAGAAGTCACCATTCCTTCTATACAGACCAAACGGTCTTTAGATTCTTCCACGCAGTGGGTTCTTGTGTGATCTTTTCATCACTGGTGAGACTTTCTCTGTGCATCAGAACCGTATAAGGGACCATCCTGGTTAAAATGTAATTCCAGCTACTTGGGAGGCAGTTGCTGGAGAACTGTGAATTTAAAGTCAGCCTGGACAAATCAGTGAGACACTGTCTCTTATTGCTGTAGTGAATACCTGATAAAAGCAACTTAAGGAAGAAATGGTTTGTTCTGCATTACAGTTTCCAGGAGCACAACCTAGCATGGTGGGAGCATAGAGTCAGGAGGTGGCTGGTCACATTGTACTTGTCACAAGTACTTGTCCTTAGCTTGCTTCCTTGTCATTCCATCTGGGACCCCAGCACATGCAATAGTGCTGTCCACACTCAAGGTGGTCTTCCCACCATAATTAACTTACTCTAGATAATTCCCCATAGACACATCCACAGATGTTTTTCCTATAGGGATTCTAATTCCACCAAGTTGACAATCAAGATTTACCCTCTCAAAATAAAGAGCTGAAGATATAATTCAGTGACAGAGGGCATGTTGGAGGCCCCATTGTTAACCCCTAGGTCATAAAATATAACAACAAAAACAACCCTCCATGAGATAAACATGGTCATTGTCTTGATTAAAAGAACTTCAATGCCAGGTGTATGACTTTAATACCAGCTCTCAGGAGGGAGAGGCAGTTGATTTTTGACAGGCCAAGGTCAGCCCGATCTACTACTACATAGTGAGTTCTTGGACAGCTGATGCTTTGTAGAGAGAGAAACAGTGTCTTTAAATTAAAAAAAAAAAAAGCTAATCACATTTCTGATGCATGCCAAGTGCATGAAATAGTACCAGAAGCAAAATGTTAAATAAATGTTTGCACTTTCCAAAGACAAGTCTTGTCTGAATATGGGCATAATAGTGATTCTTAGTAAGTTTTGTTTGTTATTTTGAGACAGAATCTTGACATTTAATCCAGGTTGGACTAGGAAAGCTGAGATTACAGGCATGAACTTCTATGCTTGGCTATACTACTTGTGTTTTCCTTTTTCCTTCCTTCCTTCCTTCCTTTCTTCTTTCCTTCCTTTCTTCCTGTGTGTTTTGTTTTCTGTTCTTTGTTGTTTTGTTTTTTAATAGAAGATTTTTGGGCAGGAGAGATGTCTCAGTTGTTAAGAGCCCTGGCTTTTCTTCCCGAGGATCTGCATTGGATTCTTAACACCCACATGGTGGCTGACAAGAACCCATAACTCCAGTTCCAGGGGATCTGACACCCTCTTCTAGCCCTTTCAGGCAATGTATACACATGGTGCACAGGCATGCATGCAGGCGAAAGGCCCATACACATTTAAAGAAAAATGTCAAAGCCTCACTCTGGTTCTGGCTGTCCTGGAACTCATTACGAAGACTAGGCTGGCTTGGAACTTGTGGCAGTCCTCTGCGATGTGGGGATACTGATGTTTCTAATAAAGATAACTTATGCAGCCTTCTTTTAAGTAAAGGCTGTGGAGGCAGCTTCCCTGATGATGGCTGAGCAAAGCAGTGATCTATGGTATAGCAGAATGTATTTAGGAGTCATTTGATTGATGTGTTCATTTTGTAGAACAGTAGTGTTTGGTTTTACCATAGGTGCCTGGGCTATCTAGTCTCTGGTTCTTGGTCATTGAAGCATTGTAGGTTACAGGTTCCATCTCATGGAGTGGGCCTTATGTCAAATTAGATATTGGTTGTTTACTCCCAGAAGCTTTGTGCCACCATTGCACTAGCTTTTCTTGCAGGCAGGACACCATTGTAGATCAAAAGTTATGGCTGAGTTGGCATTTACATTTTTCCTTTGGTAGCATGCAGAGTACCTTCTTGACCAAAGACTAGCATGTAGGGGTGAAGGCTCTGTGTAGGCATTGGCTCAGCTTCTCTGTTACGAATGGTTTTTCCCTGCTGGTCTGGACCCACCGCCACGTCAGCCCCAAATAATGCACAGAGATGCTGTATTTGATATAATGCTGTTGAGGTTACTAGTTTCTTATTGGCTAGCTCTGTCTTAATTATGAACCCATTTCTATTAATCTAAGTACTTCCACATAGTCTTATCTTACTGGAGAGAGGGGCTGGTGTTCTGCCCTCTCCATTTTCCATCTTGAATCTCCCTACTACTTCCTCTCTCCTCCTTATTGCCTAGTCCCGCCTATCTTGGTTTCCTATTGGCCAACAGTGCTTTAATCATTAACCAATAAGAGAGACATATTTACAGAATGACATCTCCCATCACTTCTCCATGTTCAATGAGTTGTGTGATGGTGTCCTCAGCAATAGGTACTTGCCATCTGTTTGTGGAGAGCAACCTATTGTCTTGGTGATAACTTAGGTTGTTTGGGGGTTTTCATGGAAATCCTTGGTTCAACAATTCAATTAGTTGCAACCCATCTCAGGCACTGAAAGCTTCATGTACTGACAAAAGATGGTTGTGGTTCTATCTCCCCCATTATTTGGCAATTCCATTTAGATTGCTTTCATATATGTATGTATTTTAGGAAGTTTTTATTTTATTAGTTTTTTTACACTACCAATCAAATGGCCCTTAATTTTAGTTGTTTCTTTTCACATTCCCTTCCTCATCCCTCTTTCCTTCCCCCCTCCCTGCTTGATCATCCCCATTCAAGCCCCTCCCCACCAATCCATCTATAGCTATTTTATTTCCCTTTCCTTGGTAGATCTATCTGTCCTCTCCAGCCCCAGTCCCTAACTCTATACCTAACTTCTGTGGTTCTATGAAGTGTACACATATAAGCAAGTACATACCATATTTATCTTTTTGGGGTCTGGGTTAATTTCATGATTTTGGTTTTTAATAGCTGTGTAAATGTAACACAATTTCTTTATCTTTGCATCTGTTGAGGGACAGCTAGATTGTTTCCAATTTCTGGCTATTATGCATAGGGCAGTGGTTGTGCATATCTTTAATCCCAGCACTCAGGAGGCAGATGCAGGCAGATCTTTGTGAGTTTGAGGGTAGTCTGGTCTATAGAATGAGCCAAGGCTACACAGAGAAACATTGTCTTGAAAAACAAACCAAACAGAAAAAAAACAGGGTAGCAACGAACATGATTGAGCAAGTGTCTCTGTGGTAGGGTGAAGCATCCTTTGGGTGATGTTTCCCTTACTCCACATCCTGGGTAGCATGAGCTGTCATTGTGTTTTATTGAACTTCGTCATTCTGACAGGTATAAGATGAAATCTCAAAGTACTTTTGATTTGCATTTTCCTGATGGCTAAGGACGGTGAACATTTCTTTAAGTGTTTCTCATTCATTTGAATGTCCTCTTTTGAGAATTAAATCTGTATCCCATTTAGAGACCCATAACCAGACAATATTCTGTGAGTGAAAGACCTTAGAACAAAGAAGAGGCCTGGAAAGAGTGTAAGAGCCAGAGGGGATGTAGGACACCAATGAAACAAGACCCTCTAAATCAACAGGATTGATGACATATGTACTCACAGAGATTACAGCAGCATGCAGAGTGCCTGCAAGGGGCTGCACCAGATGGAGTCCTAGAGCTGAAAGGAGAAGTGTAACATGTCCCCATTCCTAACCTACAAGCTATCACCAGTCCATAGCCACTTGCAAATGAAAGTTTAGTTTCCTCCAACGGAAACAAACTAACTACTCGTAAGTGTAGGCTTCATGCCCAGTAGTAGATGGTCAACAGAAAAACGAACCTAATAGCATCTTTGGAGTTTTTTTTTTTTTTTTTTTTTGTCTGATAATGTTATGGTTTTGCCTTTATTATATCTTATTTTATTCATATTTGTTTCTAATTTCTCTCTCTCTCTTTTTACCCTTTAGGTCCTTTGAATTATGGCTTCCAGTTTAGTGTTTTTATGGTATTCCTGAGTTTGCAAATGAGCGGGTCTCTGTGTCTATTTCTTGTGCCTTTTCTTGGCCTTTTTTCCTTCTATTTGTCTTTTTTTGTCCTATTCTGATGTGTTAGTTTTTTATTCTGTCCGATATTATTATCCCTTAGATGCCTGTTTTCTAATGAGAGACAGAAAGAGGGTGGATCCAGGTGGGAACAGAGGTAGGAGGAACTGGGTGAAGTAGAGGGAGGATATATTATATAAGAAATCTATTTTCTTTCTTTTCTTTTCTTTTCTTCTTTTTTTCCTGAGACAGGGTTTCTCTGTGGTTTTGGAGGTTGGCCTGGAACTAGCTCTTGCAGACCAGGCTGGTCTCGAACTCACAGAGATCCGCCTGCCTCTGTCTCTTGAGTGCTGTGATAAAAGGCGTGTGCCACCACTGCCCAGCAGAAATCTATTTTCAAAAGAGGGAAAAAGCATATTTAGATTGCTTCGAGTTAAAAAATAAAGTCACAGGTACCATTTAAAAATAAACCTTTATGTACATTCTTGTTAATATTCTTAAGGAAAGTCTCTAGAAGTATATTTCTTTTATTAAAGGTTATGAACATTATGAAGGCATTTTATATACATTAAAAAATAAGTATAGGCAAGAATTCTCCATTTCTTACTTATGTACTTAAGTACTTATGTACTTAAGCATTTACTTATGTAAAATGTGATTATACTTCCTCTAATAATGGTTTTCCTTAGGGCATTTTGTTCAAGTGTTTTATGGCACACTTGTTGAAATGTAAAAAATCAAGTTTTATCTAATAAAAATGCTACCTTATGTGTTTTTGTTAGCCAGAGGTAGGAATCAAACGTATTTGCTTATTTGTAATTTACTGACAAAACAGTAACAACAACAAACCAGAATTTTAGAGAGGGAGGAAGACATACAACAAATGACTGTCCTCCACCATTTGAGGAGGCAACAAGAAGTGCAGAGAACAAAGAGAGTGGACCCTCACCAGACAGTAAACGGCCCATGCCCTCTCTTGGACTTGTCAACCTCAGAACTTTGAGAAGCAGGTTTGTTTGTGGGCTACCCAGTGTTTTGCTTTAGTAGGTCAAAAGAACTCAGATTGCTCAGTCCCCTGTGTGTAAGCCTTGCTTTGCAGAAAATTTCTAACTTCTATTGTGTAAAAATTTGCATAATGCCTGTAGGTAGTTTGAAAGAAAATGGCTCCCACAGGGAACTATACTACTAGAAGGCATGGCTTTGCTGGAATAGGTGTGCCCTTGTTGGAGGAAGTAGGTCACTGTCAGGGTGGGCTTTGTGGTCTCCTTTGCTTGGTGTGTGGCACACACAGACTCCTGCTACCTGTGGATCAAAATGTATAACTCTCAGCTCCCTCTCCAGCACCATGTCTGATGGCGCGCCGCCATGTTTCACGATGATGACAATAGACAAAACCTCTGAAACTGTAAGCCAGCCCCAATTAAATGTTTTCCTTTATAAGAGTTGCCATGTTCATGGTGTCTCTTTACAACAATAGGAACCCTAAATACAGACAATGCCTTATTTCAAGTTACCAGCTTGGTCATTGAACAGAGAATTTTGAAGAGATAATGTACCAAACCATTTTTGACCTGGTCAAGTAGAGAATGGAATCTAGATTGTCCAGTGTGTTCTTAATAGTGGCTTTTATAGCTGTGTAAGTCTTGGGGGTTTCTTTATAGTATGTAGAGAAAAGAATTTGACTCTCTTTACTATTGTTACAGTTCTGTGCTTGGAGTTTTCAGAGAGATGGATGGGACTACTGAATTTGAGAGCTCAGAATAGGGAAGGACACGTTAATCCTGAGTGCTACTGGCATTCTCAATTTCACAGGTAGATACAAAGTGTCTGTCTATCTTACCAAATAGAAAGAATAAAAATATAGTGTGCATAAATAAAAGGAAAACATAGAAATGATTTTTAAATTTTTTTCATAGAAATGATTTTTAAAAAGATAAAATAATGCAGTGTGTCACAAACAATAGTGTTATTTATACCATTACACTAACTGACAAAATGTTAACTGTTGGCAATGAAATAACGCAGAATGAAATGTTAAAAATACTATTGTTACTGCAGTACATGAAAGGGTAATGAGGATGAAGATTTTCATATACACGGTGTTAAAATATTGTGATTTGGATGGCCTACCCTGGTACAGCTCCTCCCTAGCTCTTGATTCTCTTTCTACTAATGGCACAGTTAGCTAATTGTCCATTCAAGCAAGAAATGTGGGCATCAACACTGCTTCTCAGATCCTAGCTTCCCTATTTACATTCGGAGTTGAAATTCTAAATTTCCCATTTCCCAGCTGTCTTCTTGGCTCTCATCTCCATTTACACCCTGACAACTATAGCCTGAACTTTTCCTAGTGATTTTATGTCTCTGACTGGAACTTTGATCTCTTTTACAGACTGATTTCTCTACAGCATATGCAGACTTTGAAGCCAGAAAACCCTGGGCTTGGACCATTCCATTAATTACTAGCTGTATGACTACAAAATTACTTAATGTTTGTGTTTTCTTTTGTAGTGTATGTATGAGTGTGAATGTTTATGTGGGGTAAGTATGAAGGCCAGAAGATGATTTGGGGGTTCTTCCTCAATCACTCGTCACTCTCTACCTTTTTGTTCCTTGAAAGAACATTTTGAAAACAAAATATTGTAAGGAAAGGATTACAAACTTATTTGTATATATAGGAAGTCTTATTAAACTGCAGTTTGTAATTTTAAAATGGAATGGAAAGAAGCTTTTTATCAGGAGAATGCAGATAAACTTGACAGCATGCACTTGATACAATGACAAATGTAAAACAACTAAAATTCTACAAACAAAACATGTTTACAAGTAAATATGGTCACAATAAGGGCAAATGCAGGTTACAAAGATATTTACAAAGACATTGTTGACCTGAACTCCTTTTGCTCCTTTGTCTCTAGATATTTTATCCAAAAGGCTTAAACATTATACAAGCATAGAAGATCATTTTGTTCATGGTTTTCGGACAGGGTCTCTCACAGTGATGGCTAATCTTGATTGTGATCATATCACCACCACGGCAGGGGACCCTCAGCTGAAGAACGGCCTTCATTAGATTGGCATTAGGGCCTATCTGTGGGCCTTTTTCTAGATTGCTGGTGGATGTGGGAGGGCCAAGCCCAACCCACTGTGAGCAGGACGATCTTTAGGCATATGAGGCTTGACTGCATAGGAAATAGAATGTGGCTGAGCGGCTCAGAAGACCAGCCTTTGGTTACCAGCACCCACATGGCAACTCAGTGACTCATTTGACTCCAGTTCCAGAGACTCCAAAGTGGTCTTCTAGTGTCTGTGGGTAGCAGGTACTCATGTGTGCACATAATTCATACAGGCAAAACACTCACACACATACAATTAAGGCAGTTTTTAAAAGGCAGCAGAATTTCTCTGTGGTTTCTACTTCAAGCTCCTGCCTTGAGTTCTTGCCCTGGTTTCCTTTAATGATAGACTGTAAATGGGAAGATGAAATAAACTCTTTCCTTCCCAAGTTGTTTTTGCTCGTGGTATTTATGACAGCAACAGAAACTAAGTAGGACACTCACAGAACCTGGAGCTCATAGATTTGGCTAGGGTGTCTGGCCAATGGGCACCAGGTATTTGCCTGTTCTCACAGGGGCACACAGACAGGCTTTTCATGTTGGCCCTGGGGATTTGAGGCAAGCATTTTCCCAATGGAGCTTTCTCTCCAACCTAAGGTTTGAATTTTCAATCCAGATTCCAAACCCTAGTGCAGTAGTTCCCATCACAGGCCTACTGAGTTCAGATGAAGGAATCTATAGTGTACAGTGACAGCTGGTGAGTTTTAAGTGCTCTGCAAGGGATAACAGCCATTTTAAATATTGTAATCTCTCAAGTTGACAAACCTTCAGGGGTCCCCCTCACCTTTGTAGGTTCTCCCGCTCCCTCCCACCTCTTAGCTGGGCCAGCTCCTGTAGCTGGGGTGTCTACTTCTCAGGAAAAGCCTATTTCTAGCTTTGGTCTTGAACCTCTCACTGCACTGAGCTCACAGTAGCAAAAATCATATTTATGTAATTATCTTCCTTGTGAGTTCAGGAGTTCAGGGCAGGGCCAGTCTCTCTTTTAAATTCTGGACATACGTGCTGTACACAATTAGAAGCAATATATGGCTATTAGGAAGGACCATGAAAGGCAGGGGAAGACAGTGACACTTCTTTTGCCAGGCTTTTCATTCCTTTGCTTTCATTATTCTTTTATTTTTTGGTCTTTTGAGACAGGGTTCCTGTGTAGCCCTGGCTGTCCTGGAATTCATTCTGTAGACCAGGCTGGTCTTGAACTCAGAGATCCACCTGATTTTCAGTGTTGGGATTAAGGGCACACGTGCTTTCATCATTTTCGTGTAGCTTTCCTAAGATATAACTAACCTTGACTTCTTTTTAAAAACCCGTGCCCAAAGACGAATTTAGCACTCTACCATGGAGCTACATCCCCAGCTCTCCCATGCCTTTCTACTAAAACTTCCCTGCTACTCTGTCTAGCCAAGTCTTGCTAGGAAAGTTAACCTCTCTAGGGCTGTTAATCTCATTGCAAACTGAGGGAAACACGAGTACTTATGAGAATGAAGCGCTCGGAAAATGCGAGTTAGAGCAATTATGTTTACAAGTGTTTTTCAAGTACCTTTCCACTCTCCCACCGTCCACACACCTATCACGTGGAGCTCACGCTAGACCCTATACCTCCTTTCTAAATTCTGATTTTAAAGTGACATACCCTCTTTAACTTAGGAAGTTAAGTAAACAACCCATTGTACATCTCGGGCTCGGTGTCATGCGATAGTCGTGTGGGTTAAGAGCGACCACACGAAGTGACCCCAGAGCGTCCGTCCTTTCATTACGGATCACTCCCGCGGTCTCCGCCCCGGCCCGGCCCGCACCCGGATCCCCGGGGCCGGTGCTCGCTCGGCCGCTTCCGGTGGGGCCTGCGCTCTCGGCGGCGGCGGCGGCGGCGGCGGCGGCTCGCGCGCTCTTCTCGGCGGGCGGCCTCATGCAGGCGGAGCGCGGGGCTCGGGGCGGCCGCGGGCGGCGGGGAGGCCGGGAGCGGCCCGGAGGGGACCGAGAGCGGCCCGGAGCCCCGGCGGCGCTGGCGAGAGGAGGCTGCGGCGACGGAGGCGGCCGGCGGGGCCGAGGCCGGGGCTTCCGCGGAGGCCGAGGAGGCGGCGCCCCACGAGGCGGCCGCCGGGAGCCTGGAGGCCGCGCCGGCGGAGCTAGCTCGCGGGTAAGGGGAGCGGGACGCCGCGGCAGCCAGCCGGCGTGCAGGACGCGCGAGCTACGGCGCCTGCGCGGGACGGAGCCGGGGCGCCGGGGGAGGGGGGGAGCGTGGACGGTGCACGCGCAGGGCCCCGGCTGCCTGCGCCCCAGGGACTAGGCGAGCAGCCTTCAGGGTTTGCCGGCGCCAGGGTTCCATAGTCTGATGATGTCCCGGCTACCGCGTGTTGTCACTGAAATGATCCCCTGCGACGCGGGCCCGGAGTGATTTCCCCCTGGGTGCATGAACCCAAACGGATTTACTCAGAGAAGTGTGCCTCTGTCCTGTGTTTTCGTTAACCCTTCCCAACATTGCCTAGGCAACAGCCTCTGTTGTCACCCTCATCTGGATGGAGGGGCCTGGGGAAGATTATGTCTTCATTTAGTTTGGATTGGTGATCTCTAATATCCTCCCCACTCTTTGGTATTTCGTCTTGCTGAGAATACCATTCCGGGTACCTAAAGATTGACCGAAGCCTCTCTGTGGTGGGCACATTGGCGCCTTAAATTAGGATTAACTGCACTGCTCTGAAAGCCAAACAGTCAACAGAGTTTTGGCTGTGTAGGGACCATTGTCCAGCTGCAGAGGATCCCACACAGTAAAATCCGTTGCTTCCACTCAGGAAGACTAGACTGCAAATGGAAACTTCTAGATATGTTCTACTCCAAAGGAACTTATTTGGGAACCAAGAGGCTCTGAAAGCATTCCTTCTTAGGATGGGCAGTATGAGCTCCGAGCTCAGGCTAAGTGAGGCATTAACACTATCCTTGATGCAATCATTAACTTCATAAAATGCAAGAATTTGTTTAGTATTTATTTTTTTTAGAAAGCAAGTGTGTGTGTATGTGTATGGTGTAGGCTGCATATGTGTGGGGGTCAGAGGACAACTTTCTGGAGTCCCTTCTTTCCTTGCAATGTGGATTACCAGGATAGAACCCTGATCATTAGGCTTGCACAAGTGCTTTTACTCATTGAGCTATATTGCTGGCATATATATATATATATATATATATATATATATATATGACATAGTAACTATACATTTGTGGAGTATAAAGTAGCATTTCAACACATGGATACAGTGTGTAGTGATGAGATCAGAGGAATTTGATATACCTATCATGTTAGAAATATATTACTCTATTGTGTTTGTGTGTTGGTAGTCATCTTGACATAGAGTCATCTGAAAAGAGGGAACCTCAATTGAGAAAATGCCTCCATAAGATCTAGCTGTGAGGCATTTTCTTAATGATTGATGGGGTGGGGCCTTTTGTGGGCGGTTTCACTCCTAGGCTGGTGGTCTTGGGTTCTATAAGAAACAGGATGAGAAACCAGCAGGGAGCAAGCCAGTAAGCAGCACCCCTCTATGGCATCTGCATCAGCTCCTGCTCCCTTTGAGCCCTGACTTCTTTTGGTGGTGAACTTCTTTTGGTGGAAGTGTGAGTTGAATAAACCCTTTCCTCCTCCCCAAGTTGCTTTGGTCATGGTGTTTCATCACAGCAGTAGAAACCCTAACTAAGACAGCTGCAACATTAAAATTCCTCCAGGCTAGCTGTTTTCTAATAATTATTTTTTTTCTACCGAAGTTATCCTACTTTGCTTTTGATCTTTAGAAATGATTCCTATTATCCAAATGTGCTCCTGTACTCATTAACTATCTTCTCCATCCCTCCCTCCCTCCCCACACCTTTTCTCGACTCTCATAACCACTATTTCATATTTCTTTAATATCAACTTTTTAGTTTCCACATACAAATGAGAAAATACAGTGTTTGTTTTTGTGTACCCAGCTTATTTAACTTAACATAATATCCTTTAGTTCCATCTGCTTTTCTGCTAGTGACAATTCCATTATGATATTCTGAACAAGGCTGGCTGAATAATCCTTTGTGTCAGAGGCCAGAAGAGGGCAGTAGATCCTTGGAGCCCAAGTTAAAGGTAGTTGTGTCCTCCAAAACAAGTGCTCTTAACTGCCTCTGAGGGCACCTGCACAACATGGCGTATAGTTACGGAATAAAATAGCTAAACATGAGAATGCAAATGTTTCTTATGCATTCTGACTCCAGTTCTTTTGGATATGTATCTACTACTTACTGGAGGAAGTGTCTTCTGACTTCTGCAAGCATACACTAAGGTGTATATGCTTGAATACACAGATACACTACATACACAGACATACATGCACACACACACACACACACACGGGGAGGGAGGGACTGTTGAGTGTTGCTTTCACATATCTTTCCCCTCATGTTTAAGTATATTATAAGGCTGTATAGTGATACTGGTAACGCATTTAGCTCTTTGAATGTCAGCAGACCTTATCCATATTTATAGGGCAGGTGTATTTGTATGCATTCACTTAGAAAAAGAAGTGAGACTAAGTCTCACTATGTAGCCCATGCTGGCCTTCATCTGTGCTGCCATTCCTAGTCTGGTCACTTTTTAGTTACTTATATCCAGTAAAAAGCGAGAAAACTGTAAGTTATGGCACTAAGGAAAGTAGTTCTTTCAAGGCCTATTATTTATTTATTTATTTGAGACAGGGTTTCTCTGTGTAGCCTGTCTGTCCAGGAACGCGCCTCAGACTCACAGAGATCTGCCTGCTGTTATTTATTTATTTGACTTTTTTTTTTTTTTTTTGCTTTGTAACTGGAGGCGGGCTTTCAAAAGTACACAGTAGCTATAGGCCAGCGTAGGCTACCTGAGACCCTGTCTCAACAACAGCCATAGAAGCATCTAAAATAAAACAGTCACACTGTTTTTTGTAAATAAATGGTCTTAAATACAGTCGTGACTTGATATTGGATTTAAAAATCACATCAATAAAGGCTTTAGCACTAAAATTTCAGCTGTTCCTTATACTTTTAAACTCATATTTTCTTCTCACATTTTCCTCATAACTTTATCTGGGGTAATATATTTTATGCTAGAAAGTTATTTGGTAGTTGCCTTTTACTTTGTGTGTATGTTTTTGGACTTCTAATTCTCCGGTCTCCATCTCCCCAGTGCCAGGATTTCTGGGTGGTAGAGGCATTTTATTAACATAAAGTGCAATTAGGATGACAAAACGAGTATCAAATTCATGTATTATTTTGTATCATTCATTCTATAACAGTTTTATTTTTGTATTTATGAAATCAAATTACTAATACCATGAGATTTTGTTAATTGATGTGTATTTTGTGAGAGAGTCACCATGTATAGAGACCTGTATGTTCTTCAGTGTAAATGGATCATTATTATCTGTGACTGGGAGCAATTAAATCTGTTCAGCTAGTGAATTAAAAATGTGCTGTGCGAATTTCATGTATGCATGTGTGGAATTCCTTGGGCCTTTAGTATTGTGCTCTTATGGCTTCTGTGTGTTCATTTAACCCGTGTTCTTGGTGCGATTGTTTAAGTGTTGGGTTCAGTTTGTACTTCCCACACTCTGGAGTGTGACTTCCTTAGAAGTGTGCGGTGACAGCACTTCCTCAACGCAAGCTCTGATTAAAGGACTTCCTTTTTCTTCGCTTCGATTGTATGTGGCAAGATTTCTTATTCTACAGTCCAGGCTGCCCTCGAACATGAGATTTTAGCCTGAGATGGCCTTGAACTCTTGATCCTCTTGCCGTAAGTGCTGGAATTATAGGCTTGAGCCATCAGATCTAGCAGGTCGCCACTCCCCCCCCCCCCAAGAAACAAATATAGCAGTTAAAGGAAATCTGTAAATTTAGGGTGTGCTCAGAGCAGGGGGTCTAAAGAATGGCCCCTCTGTTTATAACACATCCAATAGAATCTGGTCATTGTGTGAGGAGGGTTAGGAATGCATTGCCTTCCTCTGAGCAAATGGCCTACACATTGAAAAACAAAACAAAACCAAGAAAAAATCGTGTCTTCTAACTAAATCAAATGAAGAGCAATCAACTTATCTGTCAAATGAAAGTTATGTTAACTCCACCTCCAAAGTCCCTTTCTAGTTCCAAAATTGAACAGAGAGCATCAGGTCCAGGGCAGGGGGTGTAGCTAGGCGTGAGAACATGTGCCAGGGTCTGAAAAGGGCTTGGGTCCTATCCTTAGCATGGGGAAGACCTAGATAGATACCAGCCCCTGACTTGAAACTTGCCTGCTCTCAGCTTGATGAAAAGAGGCAATCAAAGCGCAGTTCTAGCTGCGAACAGCAGGTGGAGCCAGTAGCACATTATTTAGCTAATGGCAGTAACATTCATGGAGCAAACATGACTGGCAGCAGGCAAACAGCAGCAGGGATCTTTCCTTCTCAATTTGGTGCATCCTGAATCCCTTGCTATCCCAAGGCACTGGGAAGATCTGAGAAATAACACATTCTCATCATCATGCTCTTCGTTGTTTCTCCTCCCTTTGTTTTACAAAGAAAATTCCGTTTTTCAAATTTTCATTGTATCTTGTTCATGGCCCTATGTTACTGAGTACTGTTTCCTCAAAGTACACAAATGCTGAGCTTCCCCCAACCCCTTCTCCCTCTGGCTAGTTCCCTTTGTTCCTCAGTTTCCCTTCTTCCGTACAGTTTCACAGACACATACATGGTTTTATATATCTATAAATCTAGGACTCACAAATGAGAGAAAACACGGTATTTTTTTTTTTTTTTTTTTTTTTTTTTTACTGAGACTGGTTGGATGGGCTCCTATTACCCCCATTGTGCCCATTTTCTTGCAAGTGCGGTGACTCTCTCCTTGTTTGTGGTTAATTCTATGGAGTATATAGAAGGATTTGCCTTATCTGACCCTGCAAAGGAAACTCTTTTGGTGGTAGTGTTTTACTTTTGGGGAACGTGAGACATTTCCCCTGCCTGATCGACAGCATGCATGCCTGGGCCAAGACTAGTTGATGACTGTGGCTGTGGGGATTTTATCCTTAACATGGCATTCCAAGATGGAAATGTTTCCTGAAACTGGCGTGTAGGGTAAACTCCAGGCCTGGAGTGTTACCATGTTTCTGAATGTTAGTATAATTTTACTCATTAATGCATATTGGAGTTTAGAGTCAAAGTAAAACGTATATCCACAGAAAATACCATGTGAAATAGCAAGCTTTGGGAATTGTTCATTTCTTTTGGGATTTTAGTATCTTCTGATATATTGATTTTTGTTTCGTGTACATTCTTATTTTCTGGGTGGTAGAAATAGAATTTACAGGTATAGTGACTTTTTTTTTTTTTGATACCAAAGCCACCTATAACTCCCATTTCACCCAACTATCATATCCTTAAAGATACATTTATTTTGTTATTGTTTTTATTTATTTGTAAGTGTGTGAGTATACGCCAAATTTGTGCTGATACCCACAGGGTCCAGAAGAGGGCATTGGATCCCCTAGGACTAGAGTATGGGCTGCCTGATTTGTGTGCTAGCAACCAAACTTAGGTCCCCTGCAACTGCTGAGCCAACTTTCCAGTCCTTCATTTGTGTTAAAGAACAAGGTGTGGGTGGCATGGCCTGTAACCCTGGAACCGAGAAGGCTGAAGCAGGAGAGCCATTAGTTTTTGTTGACTTTCTCCGCTTTATTCCTTGTGCTTTTTTTTTTTTTTTTTTTTTTTTTTTTTTTTCTTCTTCTGGCCCCTAACTTGACACAAGCCGGAGTCACCCGGAAAGAGGGAGCCTGGTTTGAGAAATTGCTTCCATCAGATTGCAAGCCATGGCCATGGGAAGCAAGCAAGTCAGTAAGCAGGTTCCTCCATGGTCTCCGGCTCCTGCTCTGCTTGAGTTCCTGCCTTAGCCTCCTTCAGTGATGGGCTGTGATCCAGATGTGTAAGCCACGCAATAGGTAGCAAACTAGGGCATTTCTCTTGAGAGTTTAAGATACATTTCAAGTTCAGCAGCCTCATAGTAAAAGAAAGCAACACTAGAATTTACTTTGTACTTTTCCCCCTAAGAGTATTTGGACATTTTCACTGGCGATCTAGGAAATGTGGAATTAAATGTTGCTCTGGGTTTCTGTGAAGCAGAGGTCAATAATCGCATACTTATGCCAAAAATAAGGCCACACAGTGCTGCTGGCACTGCTAACTCCCACACTAGAGTACCGAGGTGCACTGCACAGTGGCTTAGCTTCTAGGCATTTGGCTTGCCTTACCTATCCACCACACTGATCCTGGGATTTGCATTTTGTCCTGCTGGATCAGGAGCTTTGAGAAAATCCACCTTTCTCTAATGCAAGGTGTGAGCTTTATAAGATTTCCTCGGTGTCTTTGCTGCCCTTTCTTTTAATTAAAAGATTTTCCTTTCTAATGTTGGAAGAGCTTCCTAAAGGTCACCCTGGGAGAGAACTGCAGAAGGGAGATGTAGATTGCAGGACTCTGTCCTGTTGCGGGAGAAATTGTCTCTTGAAGTTTCTGAAAAGCACCTTTTATTTTTATTTTATTTAATTTTTATTTCCCTATTCCATAGGGACAGGAAGGGAAGGAGGTTTTCAGATGTATTGCTGTGGTGCCATGCAGTTAAGGAGGGTGTATGAGGCAAGCACCTTCCAAATGCCATGCACTGTGTAGCAAAAGTAGGTTTCAGGAATCGCACATGCACTTGCCTTTACACAAACAACGCCTTTCCTTCTACTTACAAAACGCTCGTGATTGAAGTCTCTGTGAACTTGTGCAGCAGTTGTCGCTTGATTCTCTAGGGCTTTGGGAACCACGTCTAAGAGGTCTGTGAGCACATCTTTCCTCCTCTCATCAATGCCATGTGTGCATGCTCTTGATGGAGAAATGATTTTTAACATGCAACAAATGCAGCCAGCACTCAAAGCAGAGCAGGCAGGCATTTATACACCAGACAGCAGAGGAGGATGAGAGAGAACCATTCAAGAGGAGCTCCGCATGCTGGGGAGCCAGAAGCCTTGCAGCGAGACTTTGGACAGAATGGCTACAGTGGCTTGTTCTTCCTCAGTTGGTCAGTGTGTGTACACGACTGTCACCCTTGGATGATGAGATTTCTGGCAGATCTGGTTTTTCTTTTGTGTGAAATGGCAAATCAGTCTTTGCTGTTGAGACTGAGTTTGACCTTTGTCTAAGAAGACAGCTGAAGGGTTGTGTGTCAGAGCTCCGTAATAGTGGGTGTGTGCAAGGCCAGCTGGATAGTCTCTAGCAAAAAGTGGGGGAAATGTTATGTAGATACTGTATTTGAATTTTGTCACAAGGAGAATATGATTATAATTTGGTCAAGGGTCCAAATGATGTGCTGGGACTAGTCACGAAGACACACAGGTGTCAGGGAAGGGCAGAAAGAACTGTAGCTCACTCTGAGCCCTTCGGTGGTGTGAGGAGAGGGAACCTTAGCACAAGCTGGAGTTAACCCTTAGCAAGCATGGGCAGAGTGAGCTGTAGCTTCCTGTTTCATGTGTCTGCCTGTCTGTCTGTCTGCCTGCCTGGCTGGCTGCCCGCCTGCCTCTCTCTCCCTTCCATAATTTGTCAACAGTTGACTTCTGTTTAGTTTGGATTTTTTGGTAATTTTATATGCCTTGAATCTTGGCTGTTTCAGTGATTGCTAGGGTGAGTTTCAATGAGTAAGTTTTGGGGTCCAAGATCTGCTCACTTGTGGTTGGTAAGTTTGGAATGAGGGCATGACGTATTTCAAATAGACTTCATTTGTATTCATATAATTGGTTATGTGTAAGATCCTTTGTGCTCTCCTGGGCTTCACTGAAGTGAGGTCACTGAATGAAAATGCATTTAGAAGATGTATGATTTGGGGATGTAGCTAGCCAAGCATACATGAGGCCTTGAGTTCAATCCTCCAGCATCGTTTGGGTTCTGGCTCCAGCCCCTTAGTCTCCCTCCTTTCCATAGGTAGCCATGAGGACTTTCACAAGGTCTTTAGACACTAAGATAGCCTACATTTTTTTCTTTTTCAGTTTGGACAATCTCTATAGCCCCAGGTTAGGCTTGAACTCCTTAGCGTTTAGATAGGCATGGGTGACCACATGTAGAGAAAATTACTTTTTTCACACTAACATTTTGCTCAGTGAAGAGACATGTTTGCACTTCAAGATGTTTTCATTCTGCTTTTGCCTAGAAGACCTTGGACAAGCCCCTCCTCGAGCCTTACTTCATTTCTAAAGCCCAGAGAATTCAGTAGAAAATGGATGCTCTAAGAGAGACAGTCTTGCTTCAGCCTAATTTCCATTTTTGCCTCCTGGGATTTAAATCATCGAGGAAACTAGTAAAACCACCAGTAGGAAAGTCTCCCTTAAAAATGGAAAAGAAATCTGGTTGTGATGGCAAATGCTTATAACTCAGCTCTCAGGATAATTGCTGTTAAGTTTGAGGCCAGTCTAGGCTACACAGCAAGACTCTCTCTCTACCCTTCCCCCCAATATTACTCAATAGTAAAGCTCTAATCAGGTGCACTGAAAAAAAAAAAAAATTAAGAAGAATCCAGCCAAGCCTAGGAGTGCAGGATGGTAATCCTAACTACTCAGGGGCCTTAGGCCAGAGAATCACAAGCTCAATGCTTTCCTGGACATCTTAGTGAGACTCTGCCTGCCTCAAGTAAAAACTAACAAAAGGTAGTAGGTACAGCTCAATGTTAGGGTATGTAGCTAGCCTGAGGGAGGCCTTAGATTCAACCCCAGTTCTGTCAGAAAAAAAAAAAAAAAAAAAAAAAAAAATCAAGACTTCAAATCTTGCACAGCAGTGTTTGCCTGTAACCCCAGCATGTGGGAAGCCTGGGGCAGGAGGATCTGGAGTTTGAGGTCAGTCTGGGTTATTACCTAGTGAGGCCCTATCTCCAGAGAAGCAGTTTTGTGCATTGACTGAAGTGTATGGACACAGACACGAACTGCAAGAAGACATCATGATTCTTACTTTGCAAGTGTTGCCAGGGAACCGGGTTTTTAAAAGTTTTAGAGATTTAGGCTTCCCGAATCCATGTGCCTTGGTAATTTGCATCTTATCAGAACTGACAGCTACATGGCACCGGGACGATATGTGAAGAGTCTTAAGTGATAGCCCCTTCAGCGTGGTAATGAGATGACACTTCCTTGGGGCGGGGGGGGGGGGGGGGGGGAGGAGGAGCTGCTCAGCTTTGTTGGATCAGGATGGCGAATGGCTGTGGCTGGGCTGCCCTGCTTTTCTTCCTCTCTGCAGAGACGTGAGCACTCCTTTAGCATTGCTGGTGAATTGGTAACAGGTGGACTGGGTGGCGGATTGGGAAGGAGGTGGATTTAGTTAAGGAGGGAAAAGTTTGCTCAATACCCGTGGTAGAATGTTATTTTAACGTGTGTGACTTTTGTATTATTTTAAGGTGTGTGGCTTTTGTTTATGCTTCATTTAAACACATTTAACTCTGTGAAGCTGAGTTAACACCTGATGGTCTAATAAAGAGCTGAACGGCCAATAGCAAGACAAGAGCAAGGATAGGTGGGGCTGGCAGGCAGAGAGGATAAGTAGAAGGAGAAAGAGGACGTCATGGGTCAGCCACTGAGCCACACAGCCTGACACGGAGTAAGAAGGAAAGGAAAGGGATACAGGAATAGAGAAAGGTAAAATCCCAGAGCCAAAAGATAGATGGGATAATTTAAGAAAGCTGGCTAGCAACAAGCCAAGCTAAGGCTAGGGTTTCATAAGTAATAATAAGACTCTGTGTGTGATTTATCTGGGAGCTGGGTGGTGGGCCCCTCGAAAAAGTAAAAGAGTAAAACATCACACAACAAATATCTTGATAGGAAGGAACTGAAAAAGTAGTGGCTTAAAACTCTGAGTGTGAAAAAGGAACAAATATTATACTATTATTATTAATTATTGTTAACTGAGATGTGAGTTTTCCCGTGTTGTCTATGTTAGCCTTGAACTCTTGTACTCAAGCACTCCTCTTGCCCTGACCTTCTGATTGTGTATACCGCCTTGCCACGCCACGCCATGCCACGCCACAGCTCACCTAACCTCGACAGTTAAGAACAAACCCTTTGTCTTGTACGAAACACTGATACTGTTTTAAAGGGAACTGACATTACTGGAGGAAGGAACTCTAATAAATGTCTATCACAAGCTTCATCTCTGCTGTGCACCCATACAAGCCCATGAAGACACTAGGGTTTAGCAAACAGCGGTACAGTTTTCATGAAGTTTGTTGGCTGGATCCAAAACCTCTGTTAGAAATATTTTATACAAGATTCAGGTTACGATTTGTAGCACAGCCATAAATAACATGGAGATACCTTTGACTGAAGTGTGGGAAAGGGGAAGGGGCAACTTGTAAGTATAGAGCAATGGTGCTCAACTTCCTAGTGCTGCAACCCTTTAATACATTCCATGTTGTGGTGACACCCAATCATAAAATTACTGTCATTTTTACTTCATAGCTATAATTGTTATGAGTCATAATTTAAACATTTTTTGGATATAGAGGACCATCGAGGGGGTCATGACCTACAGGCTGAGAACCTGCTGTGCTGCTGTAGAGCCTGCTCATGGCAAACAATTTAGGAGCAGGAAGGAGATGTTTGGCAATAGGACATAGGTGCCTGTTGGAGGCCATCTCATTGACTAGTGTTGGGTCGTTTTTATGGACAGTGGCTATGTGACTGTGTGGCCTTGTTGTAGAATATGTTTGTCTATAAATAGATCAAGAGGAAATGAGGTAATACTAAAAAGTGTGGGGCGGGGAGTGGTGGGATGGGGAGAGATTGAACGAACAAGCGATTGTAGGCAACTGGCTTCTGCAGGAAAGAGGCGTGGAGAGTCGCTGTGCCCCATTACCTCTCAGGATCTTTCAGATAGATAGCCTACTTCACAAACAGTTCTGGTATAGGCTCCTAGTTTGTGAGACTTTGTCATGGGAGTTCTGGAGACAAATAGATTTCCTTTCCATTTCCTCCTTTTCTGTTTCCCTTTTCTCCGCCCCTCCCCCTCTTTAAATATCTATCCTTATTTTATGAATATGTGTGTGTGTATGGTACAATATATATATACAAGTGCAGCTTCTTCCAGAGGCCACAAGAAGACCTTGACTTCCCTGAACTGCAGTTTACTGGTGGTAGTGATTAGCATGTGGGTACTGGGGGCCAAACCTGGGTCCTGGGAACCGAGCCCAGGTCCTCTGGAAGGCAGCAAGTGCTCTTAACTGCTGAGTTATCTCTCCAAACAGTTTTTTATTCCAGGAAGTGGTGTGTTGCTGCAACAAATATCTTAAGACATAGAGGTGGCCGATGAACTGGGTAATGGGTAGTGGCTGGAAAATTTGGGGATGCATATTAGGGGTCTGAATTGTCTTGAGACTGTCATTAGAAGCGTGAACCCTAAAGGTAATTCAGGGTGGATCTCAGGTAGAAAAGAGGGTTATGATACCAGACATCGGGGGACAAATGAGCTTTGTTCTAAAGTGGCACAGACCTTGGCTTAATCCTGGCCTCCTGTTGGTGTCTGTGTGTGAGCGTACAAAGAATTGCCGACTCTGCTGTTCTGACAATAGAAGTGTGGCCATGCCATTCCCTATTGGTAGAAAAGCGATAAGTCTTTTTTGTTCCTGGGTTGCTGGGATTAAAGGTCTACACCGGCACACCCAGCTGGTGGAGAACTTTAGGTTGCCCACCCAGAGTGGTTGTCTACTGAAGGATTTTCTTCATCTTCATTCTGTAGAAGGTTGAGTCAAAATGACTTTCGCCTGTTAGCAGTGAAATAGTGCTCTTTGCAGGTGAGGCCCTCCGTGTGGTCCAAATGGATTTTCTTGTGGTTTGTGTGGCCGCTGGGCAGGATAAAAGTACTTTGATCATAAGTAACCTAATTGGGTTTCTTTTACTTTATGAACCCTGTAAGCAGTGATGGGCTTCCAGGTATAAAGTATTACTGTGAACATTACCAGGGTAGCTTTGAAATGAGTCAACATAAAAACACCAAGTTTGTGGAATACTGCATTCTTGAGTATTCCCATTTGCTATGTCCATGTTTGTATAATGAAGCAATTATTTCCTATGCTTTATTTCTTCTTTCTGCTCTCCTTTGGCCGTTACATTTGGGAAGGAGGATTAAGATCCTAGTTTGGTGACCCTTCTGATTAGAGATGAGGGAGTGTTTATCTGCAGGAGGCCAGGCTATCATGAACACTCTGACTATTGAATGATGACCATTTCAGGGCCCTTAGTTCTCTTCAGGTCTCCTGCCTTCCATTTCAGGGTTTGTTTTCCTGCAGAAACATCCTCTCAGGTGTTTCCAGTCACAGCCGTGTTTTACATCAGTATCATTATCTTGCCGAAGCCTAGATTGCCATGTGCTTTTAGCAGCTTAGAGTTTTCAGGCTAACAGGAGAAGCTTCTCGGAACTTTCCTCACTGGGACAACAAAAGAATATTGAGTCTTCCCACACGGAAGCCTGCAAACACTTTCAATTCTAGTTCTGGCCCCCAAACTCTCATCGGTCCTAGGCATTAGTTGACTTAGTAGCAGAATTCACTCATTAAATAACTTTAATCAGCTGGCATCTATGGATCTCCAGAATTTTACAGAGGTGGCAGACTTGAGGCTTCAGGCTACACTTGTAATCTCTAGATTTTAATATAAATGATCATTATCTTGCTTTTGCAATGAAGCTTATGATATTTAAAGGCCGAAGGAGATCTTGAAAGGCTGATTTAGTCCATCCTTTTAGGAAACTTTTGCAGTTTTATTTAGATGACAAGTACTGATTAATGTGAAACTGGTCAGGTGAATGGTTGATGGGAAATTGCAGATTTACAGAGGATCAAGTTCATACTAAAACAATGTCCTAGATAGAAATGGGGACTTATCTACACTGTGAGTGTGTTAGGCCTATCCTTCAATCCTTCTACAGTCATCTTGTTATCTGTGCTGGGGTTTCTGTTTGTCTGTCAACCGATGTGATATGACACTCTCCCTGGACTGTGGATGGCACATTGTAGCCAAACACATTTGACTGTGATAACATTGTCCAGGGACTGTGGATGGCACATTGTAGCCAAGACATATTTGACTGGGCATTTAGGTAACATTGGAAATTAAAAATAAATCTATAAGTAATTTAAGAAAAACAGAAGCCAGGACGTTGGTGCCTCACGCCTTTAATCCCAGTTCTCAGGAGGCAGAGGCAGGCGAATCTCTGTGAGTTCGAGGCCAGCCTGGTCTACAGAGCTAGTTCCATGGCAGGCTCCAAAACAATACAGAGAAACCCTGTCTCGAAAAACAAACACACACACACACAAACAAACAAACCAGAAGGAGCCAGACAGAAGAAGGATTTTCTGTGTGCTCCTGGCCTTGTCTGTTGGTACACTACAAAGAGCTTGTGCTTGCTTCCAGTGATGTAGGATGTGGAGCAGAAAGCATTGGGGAAGGAATTTGTTTTGGAGGGGTAGGGCTAGAAGTAGTCTGTGTGGCCTGGAGGTGGTAGCACCTGCCTGTGACTCGGGAAGCTGAAGCATGAACTGTGAGCACAGTACTCAGGAGGCTGAAGCATGAAGCATCCGAATCTGAGGAGAAGCTGGGCTGCACGGTAAGGTTCTCTCAGAAACAGAACCTAACCAACCCTTCCAATTGTGTGTGTGTCATAGAAAAATGTGTTGAAATGGAGAGGTAGGTCATG
Source organism: Phodopus roborovskii (assembly GCF_943737965.1). Taxonomy (NCBI): domain Eukaryota; kingdom Metazoa; phylum Chordata; class Mammalia; order Rodentia; family Cricetidae; genus Phodopus; species Phodopus roborovskii. Next base: position 3,549,906 of record NW_026126417.1, on the reverse strand, counting down.
CTTTCTTAATAAAAATGGTTGCCAGAAATAAAATGCATAAGTGTAACAGAAGAAAGAACCAGGAATATGTGTATATATTAGGGTACTCTCTCAGTGATGAGAAGTAGTTTTCCTTTCCCAGGTGGTACTTGGAACTTTGAATGTAGGGCCTTGTGCGTAACACACCAATAGCTCAAAAGTGAATTTTACAATTTATCTTAGTTTTTGTCTTCATCATTTTCTATAAGGCAAATGTCCTGTCTCTGTTTAGTAAAGTGTTTTTAAAAAATATTTTAATTAGAGAATTTTACATAATGCATTTTGATCATATTCACGCCTTGCCTTGATTTTGACCTTGACTCCTTCCAGATCCTCCCCCACACTGTTCTCTTCCTTTACTTTTTAATAATTCACTGAGTACAATTTGTGCTGACCATATACTCCTGATAGTGGGCTATCTAGTGGAGCATGGCGGGCCTACCAGAGCCACACTAAAAGAAAACTGACTCTTTACTCCTATGAAGCCATTACCTACCCATAGATCTTACCCTGTAGCCTAGCCTGCCTCTAATTCATGGTGATGTTGGAATTATAAATATGTGCTACACAACTAGCTAATTGGAGTTTTTAAGTTCATATTTAACTGCAGTGTATAAATGATTGGTTTGAATACATTTCACTTTCTTGACAAGGATATTATAATCTTTTGAACTCTCTTTTGAACTCTCATTTGAACTATATTTAGATTCTACATGCATTTCTCCTTTAAGAAATGGAAAAGTTTGAAATATACAACACATAGGCTAACTGTATAACAAATTTCCATTACTACCCTAGCTCAGCAATAGTCATGTAAGTAGTTTATTTCTGGCTACCATTCCTCTCCATACACTATTTGAACTAGCTCCCAAATGCCTTATTTTTTGTCATATGGTTGAATATTTGCACTTAATGCATTAGAACACTAAGAATTCATAGTACTGGTATGAATCAAACAGTAAATAGTATTACTAGTCCTTCTTAGTATGGTCAAATGTGCCGTCATTGTTTGCACTCCTCGTTGTTCTCATGATGACTGTTTCCCTGGTTAGATTATTTGAGAGTATAGATAAGTCCCCAATCTCACACCCTGAATCAGTGGAGTGTGTATGATGTACTGGGGATGGAACCTGGGACCTTCTGCTCCTGACAGCCACCCAGCTCATCAGCCAGGACCTTCTGCCACTGACACCCATCCCAGCCTCTCAGCTGGTTCTTCTGTCACTGGCACCTACCCCAGTCTATCTCTATCCTGCTGCCATTTTTTTCTTTTGCAATTTCTTTATTTCCTACAAAAAATGTGTATTGATGTTTTGCCTGCATCTATGTCTGGGTACCATATGCATGTAGTACCTGCAGAGTCTGGAAGAGGGTATTGGATCACTTGGAACTGGAGTTACAGATGATTATGAGCTATTATGTGGGTGCTGGGAATTAAACCCAAGTCTCTGGAAAAGCAGACAGTGCTCTTAGCCATTGAGTCATTTCTTCAAACCCATTACATTTATTATTATTATTATTATTATTATTTGTGTGTGAGAGAGAAACAGGGAGAGAGAGAGAAAAAGGGAGAGGGAGGGAGAAAGAGAGGGAAAGATGGAGGGAGGGAGGGGAAGGAGAGTGTGGCACATATGTTGTGGTCAGGGTTGATTCTTTCCTTCCACTGTGGGTTTTAGGATTGAACTCAGGTCACCAGGTTTGAGTGGTAAAAACTTTTACCCACTAATCCTTCTTGATGGATTGCATTTTATTTCTTAATACAATCTAGTCATCATTTTTAAATCTACTGTAGGATTTATTACAATCTACTCTTCTCTTCATGCTTTCTTTTAATGCCCAAGACTAGAAATGCTTAAGAATGCATCCTAGTTAGTTCCCATTAAAACATGTTTGTGAGGTGTGTTTGTAAACATCTGTAAATTTCCAGGGAGAGCTGAGTTTCATTCTTAAGTAATTAAATTATTTATTATAGTGTGTGTGCGTGTGTGTGTGTGTGTGTGTGTGTGTGTGTGTTGTGTGTGTGTGTGTGAGAGAGATGTGCACCATGTGTGCCATAGTATACATGCAGAAGTCAGGGGACCACTTTATTGAGTTAATCTCTCCTTTCAACTTGCTGTGGGTTTCAGGGATGGAACTCAGGTCCATCAGGCTTGTCCATCAAGTGTCATTCTTCTTTGAGTCATCTTGCCAGTCTCTGGTCCTAAAGTCTTAATCCTGTAGCCTCGGTTATTTCAAGTAGATGAAACAGCCATGAAACGTGGGGGTAGGTTCAGGCAGAATGTACCTATTTCCTTACATATGCACTAGAAAGTTCTCCGGAGACAATGCTCTGATACAGTGAGGTTATTTGGAAATATTGCTTAGGATCCCAGCCTCGTTTACAAATTCAGTTTTTAGAGTCATACCTATGCCCCATTATTTTCCTTCTTTTACTGTGAAGACTCCCAAGGTCAGGGTGCCACTGCCTGGCTACTATTGATTTGTCTTTAATGATTGCAGGTGGAAGACGACAGTGATTCAGAGACCCATGGAGAAGAGAATGATGAGCAGCACGGACACTTTTCTAGAAGAAAGATTGTCTCTAACTGGGATCGATATCAAGATACTGAAAAAGAAGTCAATGATGAAAGTGGAGAATCGCAGCGGGGGACGGACTTCAGCGTCCTCCTGAGCTCTGCAGGTATGGGTTCCAGTTGTGTGCTTGCTGTTTAGTGCTGGGAAGACTGCATAGACATTTGCTACTTCTGAAATTGTGTTAAAAATGTGATAGTGTATGCGGATCAAATGTATGTGTGCACTTGTGCCATGCTATGCCTGCGGAGGGCAGGAAATGATTTTCTCATCCTACCATGTGGATGTTGGGATAGAACCTAGTTGTCTGGCTTGGCAGCAAGCACCTTTACACACTGATTTCTCTTTCTGGCCCATGTCTATAATTTTGAGTGCCTACACTAGACAAAGAATAATTATTGATGAACGTATTCTGAATAGGAAAATTTTCGAGGGTATCAAATTGTGAGCCAGAAACACAAGATTTAGTCTTGTGCTGTGGGCTGATATTGCCATAGCAAATGCATTCCACCCTGACTAGTCAACAACACAGACTCTAAGTAATTGTATTGGTCAGCTAAGTGCTTCCATCTTTGGGCAAATATAATTTATGACTTAGGAACCTTATTCAAGGTAGGAGGAAGGAAACAGGTAAATTGTGGCTGGAAATATTGGGAAAAAAGATCTGGGAGGAAAAAGTTGAAAGAAACAGGTAAAATGTGGCTGGCTAGTTAATTCTTATCAGCTATTTGACTAAAATATCTAGGAGGAGAAAATTGAAATAATGCAATTAAATTAACTTATTCTGCATGTGGGTGTAATGCAATCAGTTGTGTAGTTAATTATTTGAAGAGTATCTGGCAATAAGAGATATAGCATAAATGTTTGAATTCAATCAAAATTCTAGCCTTGCCCAGCAGGCATGTTTATTGGCTTATGATTTTGGGTGTTTCTTTTAGCATTTTATTTACATAATTTAAAACAAGGCACATGGTTGACTCTTCTTTTATTTTTGTGGTAGTCTGCTTACTGATTTCTTTGATATTTGATTATCTCTGTTTTGGGAGGTTGCAGTTGACATGTCTTTGCTGTGTTCTGCTCTACTCTGCTGCTGATATTTTGATCACTCACTGTAGCATGATTAAGAAGTGCTGCTCTGTCTTCTCATGTATGTTGCAGAACAGCTGTGTTGGTCTGCCACAGTGTTACACTCCATCCTCTGGTCAGAAAATTTGAAGAGTATCTTCCGATACACATTTCTTGCTCCCTACAGCGATTCTGATTTTTTGTACTGTTCATATTTATATATATATATGAACTGTATATATATATATATAAATCATGGCACTTGCTTGGGGTAGGAATCAGTGGGCAAGGGCTATTGCAGTTTTACAGAGAGACCAGAGAAGTTCTTACTGAGAAGATAACACTGACTAAAGTCCTGAGGAAGGTGAGGGAAGAAGCTGACAGAGAGCAAGCTCCAAAGGCTTTGAGAGAGGAATGCTAATGGATGATCTATAAGTAGGATTTCTGTGTATAACAGTTACCTTTGAGGACTAGTAGTTAAGGAGGAACTTTCTGTTGACCCCATTTGGTGTTTGCTTATGGTGATAGATCCACTCTGGAGGGTTGTTTGCTGTTTCCCAGTGAAGTTAAGAATCCATCAGTTCTACCCGTGATGAATCTCTCGAGAAATCTGATATATGGGCATGAATGTTCATAGATGCATTGCTCAGGAGACTCTCAAGTGGAAGTAGCTCACATGTAGTGAAAAGAATGCAGAGATATGAGTCTCTCAGGCATCATGTTGAGCAAAAGAAACATCATATACCTGTAGGAGATCACTGTGGTTCTGTTTAAACATGGAGCCCAAGTGTGCTGGTGTTCACCTGTGATCCAGTGTCTGGAAGGCTGATGTAGGAGGTCACCTCAGTAGGCTACATACTGAGACTGTATCTCAAAAGATCAGATACAAAAAAAAGTTAACTGTGTTATTTAGGAGGGTGAAGAGGGGTAATGGTTAGGTAGAGGCCAACAGCAGGTGTATAGGTGTGAGCATTTCTGTGACATTGGTAGTACCCTGTTTGCCTGGATGATGGCTACCTTGGCTTAATAATTTCTTTACATTGTTCATATGTATTCTCTATTTTTTTTGCTGGGGTGCAGTTTGAGGCAGAGTTCCTCTGTGTAACAGGCCTAGCTGTCTTAGAACTCACTTTGTAGGATAGGCTGGCCTTGAACTCACAGACATCTGTTTGCCTCTGCATCTGGAGATTAAAGGCATGCTGGGGTTAAAACCACCATGCCCTGCTGTATTCTCCATTTTTTTTAATTTTACAAGTCTCCCTATAAAAGACACTCCTTTGTAGAAAGACATCAACTTGTACAGACAGGCACTGCCTGCCTTGAGTCTCTCTAGCCATGGCTGGCAGCATCTACATCTTTATTTCCAGAGGACATGGGGAGGCACTAGCTTTGTTCTAAATCATACTCATTCTGGTGGGACTGGGAGTTTGCAGCTGTCTGCTCTTTCTGTAAGCTTCTGAACCAGATAACTAGGCCACTAGCTTTTGTTTCTAAATAATGTTCTTCTAATACTAAGGTATGTTTTAAGAATTTGGTAATGGGGGCTGGAGAGATGGCTCAGTGGTTAAGAGCACTTACAGAGGACAAGGGTTCAGTTCCTAAAACCCACGTGGTTGTTCACAACCATCTGTAACTCCATTTCTGGGTGAGCCAGTGCATTCTTCCAGTCTCTGCAGGAACCAGTCCATGCATGTGGTCCACACACATATGTGTGGGCCAAACATTCAGACACATAAAATAAGTAAATGTAAAATTTGGAAGTAGGCTGGTTATGGTTGGTGCATGCCTTTAATCCCAGCACTCCAGAGGTAGAGGTAGGAGGACCTCTGTGTGTTTGAGGACAATCTGGTGAGTTCCAGGACAGCCAGGACTACATAGAGGGATCCTGCCTCAAAATACAAAACAAACAGCAATACAACAAAAACAACAACAGCAGTCGTTTAGAAGTGGTAGCCTGTCCTCATTTACTGTCTTCAAGGTATAAATAGTCCTCAAGCAGCTTTTTCTTTCTTGTTATCTCCCACCCCAAAGTCAGTCACTGAGTTCATGTCACGTGCATGGTCTTTTCCTTTCAAGATGCCACCGATTACTAGAGATCCAAAGTGTTCACATTGTGAGCAGAGTACCAGGATAAGACTGAAGATAAACGTGGAAGAAAAAGTTAGGTATGAGTGTATCAGGTCTGTTTAATTTTTAGTGAAAATATGAAAATGACATGATTAGATAAATTTGGGAGAGAGAGGATTAAAAAAGCCAAGTGTGCTTTTGGCAAAGTCTCTAGTAAAGATTGGTGTAGAATAATCTTTATGAAGAGTACCAAATGAATGAATTCAAAGGTTATGGAAAGGCAGTTAACCTCAACAGTGAAGAGTAGTGTAATCCAGTAGACAACTGCAGTGTAGGGTGATTATGAAGGTAGAATGGAAGGAACTTGACCGGGAGCTGTCAGGTGATTGATTGGAGGTTTGTTGTAGACTTTGAGAGGGAAACTCTTGGCCACATCCTTCAATGGAGTTAGAAATACCTGTATTTTAACCTAGTACAGTTTGTGAGGATCATGTAGAATTATTTAAAAAAAAAAAAACAAAACAAAAAAACTATAACGTGAGGAAGGCAAACTGCTAAGGGTAGAAGATAGTATCTAATTTCTGACATCAGATCATTAAAATAGGTATGTCAGAATATGCAGTATGGTGCTGACTTGTATAATCAGAATACAAAAACAATGGCCACTAACTCATTTTCTTTTTATATATGAGGTGGGAGGGAGGCTTACTGACTTTGAAGCTTTGCAGTCTTGAAGGTGACACAAAGAAGAACCGAATCTGTGGTGGAAGGGTTATCATGCTAAGCAAAAGAAGTGGAGCAGTGATTTAACAGTGGCGTCATATATATTCCAAGGCATAAAGACAAAGACAATCAATCAAATGTGCATAACTAAAGTGTTGGGAGTTTGCATGAGTGTCTGTGTGCATCTCACATGAGTGTCAGTGGGCCTTGTGGATCATCCCACTGGGACTGTTCTATAGTACATCAGATTGTGATGAGTTCAACCCAGTCCCTTTTCTTTTTTCATATTTCGAGACAGGGTTTCTCTGTGGTTTTGGATCCTGTCCTGGAACTTGCTCTTGTAGACCAGGCTGGTCTTGAACTTGCAGAGATCTGCCTGTCTCTGCCTCCCAAGTGCTGGGATTAAAGGCATGCGCCGCCACCACCCGGCTTAACCTTTAATAGCATCTTCAAACCAAGAGTATCAAGCCTAGTGAGAGTTCTTAGCAATTTAGGTTTAAAGTCAATAGGAAAGAGGGGTATGTGCATATGGTAATATATGACCTAGTGATAATGAGATGCCTTAAGCGGATGAGATAAGTGCCACCGTGTCCACAACACCTATCAAGTACAGACTCCATATGAAGTATATAAGGCTCTTTTTCGGTTTCATTAAACCTTAACGTTAATCACCTATGGTAGATTTTTTTTTATCTCTCTGTGTGTTGAGGACAAGTCTTAGCTACAACATAGTCAAACAACAATGCATACCAGTTAGTAATTACCTATCAACAATGGCTTTGAATGTAAAAGTGTTTTATTCCCCTTAAGAGTGGTTCATTAGCTAAACAGACAAGATCCAAATATGTGACTCTGCACCTTAAAAGACTCACACAGACTGAACATTAAGACATGGCTAAGGTATTCTGCACAATTGGAAACACTGTAGACTCTTTTCTGCCTGCCTTTGGATTGATTTATTTTGTCAGATAATGAATAGCACCTCCTGGTTTCCTAGTTTTATTTGCTTGCAGTACCTTTTCCTTTCCCTGTATTGTAATGTTGTGCCTGTTTGTGATGTTGAGGTGCAGAGGCAAGAGATAGATGGATCCTATTTTTTTAATCTAATATGTTGGTCTGTGCTTTTTGATTAGGGAGCTGAGATCGAGATTGTAAATGTAAATGTTTAGAGTTGGTACAGAAAGGTATATATTAATGATACATTAATGCCTGTCATTTTTTTTTTTTTTTTTTAGATTTTGTAGTGTTTAGTGCTTTCCTGTTTTTCATTTGCTTAACTGCTAGTCTAACATGATTCATTCTTTCTTGTGGCTTCATGAATGTGTTTATTTTTCTTCACTCTGAAGGATTCTTTCATATTTCTTCTGTAGAGCTGGTTTAGTGGCCATGACGTTCTTTAGCCTGTTCTTACTTTAGAAGGTTTTCATTTGCCTTCAGTTATGACAGCTAGTTTCTCTGCTATAGTAGTTGGGATTGGCAGTGTTTTTGACCTGTGGTTGGATAAATTTATGGCTGTAGAACCCACAGATAGGGAGATGTGAATTTATGTTAAAGATCATTCACTATGATCAAGTAAGACATTTCCCCTGGAGCAAAAGGTATGTGCAGTGTAACTCAGCGAGTGGGATTCATCATAGTCATAGGATGGGCAAACAGCGCAGATCATTCTGTATTCACTGTGAAAACTTTCAACAAATAAGGTGTAGGAGGACTATTTCCCTATAAAAATTAAGGCTGGATATGATAAACCCACAGTCAACAGTGTAATGTATAATGATTTCCAGAGATAAGACAAGGATGGGCCTCTGCATGGCTTCTGTCCCACACCAGAGTGATCAGGCAAGGAAAAAGAGAAAGGAACCCAAAGGGAAGGGATGGAGTGAAATTGTCTCTGTAGATGACATGATTTTATAGGAGAAAACGCTAAAGTTTCATCAAAAAACCTACTGTTAAAGCCTTATCAGTTTTGTCATTTTAATGTTTAAAAACAAACAATGAACAAATACAGGAATGTTACATGCAAAATCAACTTGTAATTAGTGTTTGAAAACACTAATCTTTGAGAAAAGACAGGGCCAGGCACTCTGAATTTCCAGGAAATGTTCAATAATTGGAACTCAAATACCCAAGGAATTCCTTATCCCCAGGGAGCCTTTGCTTTCAAAGCCAGTCTCTACAAGTCTCTGAGCAGCAGCAGGCCCAGGAAGCCTAGGTGTCTGATGCTCTTGCAGACCTGATGCCCATAGTATTCCCATGGAGACAGACTCTACAATATAGCAGTTTGGAATTCTGTGCAGTTAATTTGTTAAGCAAGATTATTTGTAACTCTCATGTTTCGTTGCAAATTCCTGTAAAGATTAAACTCTTTATATAAACACTGAGCCATCTCACCAGCCCCAAAAAACTAGTGTTGACTCACTTCATTTAAACTGAAAAGCTTGGGAAATGTGGATTTATTTCAGCCTTGACTTGGATTATTATGACAGAGGCACTCAGGAGCTCCAACACAAAATGAGTTTTCCTTGACTGCTGAGAATTATTAACTCAAGCAAAAAGATAATTATGTGTTATAAGCCAAGTATGCTAAAAGTCAAGCAAATTCATCTGTTTCCTTTTTTTTTTTTTTTTTTAAGGAGAATTGATAAGATACCATTTTTCTTACTATTTTTCACACTGCTTCTTAGCTTTCATATTCAATTATCTTCCCCTGGCAATTTTGAGAGATGAACAAGAGGAGTTGCCACTAAGGTCTGGCAAAGTGATGATTGTACAGCTGCACCTAAGCTCAGTGTGACTCCAGGTGGCCACAGTAGCTTCCGACTTGATTGCTTTTCTTTTTTACCCCCTCCTTTGGGATTTTTTGAGACAGGGTCAATATGTAGCCCTGATTGTCCAGGAACTTGCTGTGTAACCTGAGCTGGTTTCTTAAGTCATAAAGATACGCCTGCCCCTGCCTCCTGAGTGCTGGGATTAAAGGCGTGTGCTACCATGCCTGGCTCCTCTTTTAAGGTGAGAAGGGACTCATTTAAAGACATTTCTGAATTCTAGGTTGTTGGAACCCTTTTGACTGGAGGTTGTCATGATGTCATTTTTAAGCTAGGCTATATTTGGCTATGAGAGAGCTATGCTTTCCCCTATATTTTGAAGTCCAGATGGCTGGTAATTTTCTTGATCTTCTTTGTTTTCTTTGCATATAGTGTAAATAGAATTTGGGGACATGTACTTTTTTGTACTTAGAGCAGGAAGTAATTTTCTGTTCTGTGGACAATGATAAGTGAGCCAAATTGGGGGGCAAGTTTGTCTTTAGAGCCTGCCCTCCTCTTAAAAACAAATTTCCTTTTGTATTTAGGTTTTAAAATTCTCATTTTTATTAACTTAAATTTATTGATTTTATGTATATGGTGCTTTTGTCTGCATGTGTTTTCTGTGTACTATATCTATGCCTAGTGTCTCTGAAGGCCAGAAGGAGGGCATCAGATTCCTTGGAACTGGAGTTACAGATGGTAGTAAGCTTCCACATGGGTTCTGTGGAAGACCAGCCAGTGCTCTTAACTGCTGAGCCATCTCTCTCCCTAACCCATAGGTGTTGGACTACCTGTTGTAACATAGGAAGCTTCCTGTGTTCATTTGCTTACTCTTAGGGTACCACTCCTAGGAACTCTTCTATGTATGTTAATTATTTAGTCTGTGTTCCTGTTGCCTATGGCCAGAGCTTATTGCCTGAGAGTTAATGCCTCTGGAGTATTGGTATGTGGAGCCACATCAGAACACCTTTATGTAAGTGAAGTTCCAGTGTAGGGGAACCCTTGTATCAGGCTGTGTCGGTTCATGCTTGTCAAGTCAAGACGTTCCCAATGGAATGATTTTGGAGGGTATGCTGTTAACAGAATAACATGAATCCAGTCTTTGCGGGAGTGTGTGTGCCTGGCAGCTGAATACTATAGCTCCTAAATAAGAATTTGCTGCTACTTAGGTTAAAGGCATCTTTAGCTGAACATGTTTGATTACAGTGTATGTTGTCTTTGTTACCTCGGTTGCTGTGAGCCACACTAGTTTACTGTGGTATCATCTTGAAAAGTAGCACTGATATCATTAGGAACTGTAAACCTCTCCATTTTCATTCTTATAATTTTTTTTTTTTTTTGAGTCTGAGATCAAAGTGAAAGAAGTAGTGAGTTGAATTTTGTTTTGAAAACTAGAGAGTTGACAGTTAAGAAGCACTCTTACATGGTGAATTCATGGCTAGAGAAGCTGGGCTCTGAATGCATTCTGTTGATACCAATCAGGCCTCTTGGATTGACCCTGCTCCTCTGTTAAGAAGGTAGAAGAAATTGCTGGAGGAAAGATGTGCAAGTACATAGGTTGTTTTCTCTTGACTGAGTATTTGTTTCTTCCTGCATGTGCCCTTTAGATTACTGAGGGTGTCACACTGCTCTTTGTTATGTGATATCCATGTGCTTTGAGCCAGTGACATTCCTTCCCTCATTCTTCAAAGAGACATGGAGTGTTCATCTCATGTACAATTTCAACCATCTTTTGGCCAAATGTTGACTCTTTTAGATTGGAGAACTGAAGTGCATATGGGTTGCAATGTAAACCAGGGCCATTCAGGTATTTGTGGGAGAGAAGATGCTCAAAGAACTTTTCTTCTTCTCTTTTTGTACCTGCGTAGACTGTGCAGCTTCTAAATCATGGCAGTAGACACCCATTTGAATTTTAGTACTTTCCTTTGGATGGGGTTTTGGAATTGAGTTGTTTGTGGTTTTGTTCTTGGTAGTGAGCTATAAAAACGCTGTGAGCATAACACATATAATTGTGTAGTTTTGTTTTTGTCTTTTGTTTTTTTTTTCCTGAGATAGTTTTTCTCTGTGGCTTAGGCTGGCTGGGAATTCACTATGTAGTTCTGGCTAGACTTCAAGTATTCTTTTTGCCTTTGGTTCTCAAATATTGGTATTGCTGGCATAAACACCTATTTATTTATTTTCAGAGTTCAATTTTTCTCAGACCAATTAGGGTCCAATTTGTACAGTGTAGGTTTCATTTCTACTTTTAAAGTGTACTTTGTGTGTGTGCATGTGTGTCTGTGTGCGTGGTGTGTCTGTGTGCGTGTGTCTGTGTGCGTGTGGCCATGCGTGTTTAAAAAGAAGCTCACTGCGAGTCCTGTGTTAGATTTGTCAGTACAAGAGCCTGTTCAGCGTGAGCTCAGCAAATACTGCCAGTACTTGAGTGTTACTTAGTCACAAGGGCCAGCCTTCCTTGGGCCTCTTTATAGTTGTAAATAGGAATAATGAATTTTGAAATAGTCCTTTCTGTTATAATCTTGGATATGTTACACCAAGATCCCATCACAGGAAACTATAAGAGAATATATGATTTTCTATTTGCAGAAATTGTCAAAGACTTCCAAAGCTCATTTTCCCAGATGCGGTATAGAACTTCTATGAGAAGATAAGTAATCACAGACCATGCTTGCTTTCAGAGTGTTCCAAAGGAGAGAGAGGGTGCCAGCTGTGTGTGTTCCTTGTGGCCACTGAGCGGGGGTGAGCTTGCTGACCTGCCTCCTAGCAGAGAATGAGCATGTGCAGGATAGAATGGGCTATGATGCGTGGTAGCTGGGGGAGGAGGTGTGATGGGCAGTGGCGGATTTGTTTCAGGTTGTCTCACTTTCACATCTTTGACAGCATTGCTCTGATGGCTTTCAGTGGTAGTAATTCATGAAAATACAGTCACCTTTCAGGATAGCAGCAGAGCTGTTTCCTGAGGGAAGCTCCTGGTCTCATGTCAGTAGGTGAGCCTTTTGTGTTCCTTTGAATTGAAACGGTGGTGAAGTCTTTGTTCCAGTTGTTTCTAAGAGGGGTAGTAGGTAGGTTTTCTGAAGAGGGAAGAGATGGATACTTTCCTCTTTATTCTCCCGAGAACCCACTTGAGCCCGCAGTTATTTTTTCTGTATAGAGTATTATTGTTGTGACCATGAATGTAGGTATTTTTATGAACATATATTAATTATATGTGATAATGGATTTCATTGGTATTTCATACATACATTTAAATGTATTTTGATCACATCCACCCCCCCCACCACCTCCCTGTACCCTCTCCTGTCCAGTTTAGGCATCTCTTTTCTGTACAAGAAATGGCTATGGGAGTTGATTTCCTTCTCAAGAGATCTGTAATATTGGTTATTTTATTCCTGTTCATAGTAGGTTATACCACTAGAGCCTTGCTCAGAGGTAGGAGAAGAGAACATAGAAAAGAAAAAAACCCATGATTCCACTTTTAGGACATTTGCTTCAAAATTTCAGTTGACAATTTGGGGAAAGATAAGTTTATTTAAAATTAACTCTTTTTCTTGGTACTTATATTTGTTGGTAATTCAGATGGTTATATATTTATGGTTACAACTGGTCAGTCTGATTCTTAAAATCCTTTGAGTATAAAATTATAAGGAGTTCATAATGTATTTTTAGACTTTGCAAAATAAAGGTGTGCTGGCCACTGGAGCTTTTTTTCCCCTGTCAGTAAGCCCTAGGGACTGTCCTGTGTTGCCCACTCAGTGGCTTACAAGTGTGTGCCATCATTTTGGGCATTTTTAATGTAGGCATAGGAATTGAATTAAGTTTTGGCTCAAACACTTTACTGATTGAACCATCTCCTCAGCCAGGAAAACTAGTTTTGAAATAGGATCCATTTGATAAGAATTATGACAACTCCTCAATGAACAGAGTTGTCCTGGAGGAGGATCTGCCACATAACCTCACAGGTCACATATAATAATCAAAAATTTCTTTTGATTAGATTCCTGTTTTTTTTAATTTTTAAATTAAATTATTATTATTACTATTATTTTTTGAGACAGTATCTCATGTAGCTCAGGGGCCTAGAGCTTGCTTTACAGCTGAGGGTAACCTAGAACTTCATGTCTGCAATTTGTATATGCCTAGTCCTGGGGTTACAGGTGTAGGCTACCATGCCTTGCTGATGGGGTACTGGCAGGTACTGGGGATCAAATGCAGTGTACTGTGCATAGGCACACTCACTCACTGTAGCCCTGGCTGATCTGCTTCCTGTATTCTGGAATTACTTAGTCCCCCCCCCAAAGTTATTTATGCCTTTTCTTTTTTACCTACTGTAACATGCTGCAATGTTCAATTACATTGAAGCATAGGTTTGAGTTCTTCAGGCTCTGTCCTCCTTTCATAGTCAGCTAAGTACTGAGCCCATAGGCCTGGAATTGGCTAAAGATAATAAGATGACTGGCCAAATGCTAAGGAAAGAGTACTTGAAAGGGTCCCCCTTGTTGGGATATCCAACCATTCTCTTGATTTCTCACACCTCATTCTGAAACATTTTATGGCACATTTTATCTCACTGTTTTGTTTCTATGCTTGATTTCCTGATTACACATGATATAATTTACTGAGATTTTGTTCATTTTATTTACTTCTGGCATAGTTCACCCAATCCAAATTATAGCTGTTTAAAATAAACTTTAAATCGATTTGGATCCTTAGGTCTTGGTTGCTTGATCATTGCTGAGACTATAGGATAACTGTGTGGCATTTTATATGTCTAGGCAATGCTGGGTTGCAGCCTGTATCCTCTTAGGCTCACATGAGTAATTGTGGATTGGTTCTTGGTGGTATCTGTTTGGAATCAAAAACATGTAAACTGGGGAGTACCTTTGTGAATCCTCTAGATGGCAGAACAATTACAATGTACGCACTTTGGAAGTGTCTCGAAAGAACGTGGAAGTAATGGCAAAAGCAGGGATCTGTGGGCTATAGCCTTTCTGTCTAGAGAAGATCTAGTTTTGTATGCTTTCCATATAGATGTTTTTTATCTTAGGTCTTTCTTGAAGCAATGTAGCTGCTAAAATACAGTATGATAAAACTCAAAATCTTAAGTTGTGCACACAAACATCAAACTGCAGGCTTGGTGAAGACCACATATCTAATTTCTTTGCCATAGCTAACTCCATCCCAGCACCAAGGATGAGTTCTAAAGCAATGCCAGCTTATGCTTGCCTTCATTTCCATTATAGTACAGGCTTTTGCCACTGCCCCTACTTGTACAGAAACCATCACTGTTGGCATAGATTTAACTGATGGGAAATCTTGAGGTTCTGGTGATGCTGACCCACAAACTGGGGAAGATCTGACTGATACCTGAGCAGAGTCTAAGTGCTAAAGGGAAAAGGAAAATAAATGAAGATTTTGAGGGTGCAGTTCTCTCTGCTCTCAACATCTGATAGCTAATGTCACTATCTCTTTAGTTTCTGTTTTTTTCTTTATTTCATTTTATGTGTATGAGTGTTTTGCCTGCATGTGCGTTGGTATACTACGTGTGTATCTGGTGACCTAGGAGGCCAGGAGAGGGCATTAGATCCTCTGATCTGGAGTTTCAGAGTTGTAACCTATCACATGGGTGCTGGGTATGGAATCCTGGTCCTCTGAAAGAGCAGCAAGTACTCTGAACTCCAGAGCCTTCTCCCCAGGCCCTGTCTCCACAGTTTCCTGTAGTCACCTTTTAACAACAAAATCCATTGAAATCTTTTGGGACTATTGATTTCCTGGATCTCAATCAACACAGTGTGGAAAATGTGATTTCCATATTTAAAGTACACCAGAAATATAAGGGCTAAATATGCTATATTATATTTGCTCATTTTCTAATATCATAATTTCCTTAATGTGTATGACCTCTACATAGCTTTTATTTTTATTTCAGTACAGTGTTCTCAAAGGCCATCACACTGAGACTTTACTGAGTAAACCACTTGCCCTATGACCAGTAAAGGAAACTGAAGTATATTTGTATCACTTTTTCTGCCTGTTTGAGACTGTTCTTAAAAATATACTACTAGAACATATTTTCATACTCATTGAGCACACTCACTGATTAACTGTTTCTGAATATACTTGTAAATAGACAATGGGTATGATTATTATTCTTGCGACTCTCACCCATGAGTAATGCAGAGTTTCATAGACAAGACAAACATACATTTTCAGGGATAACTGACAAAGTGTTGTAAGAGAAGCATTATCAATGTGCTAATGAAGTTTCTAGCCATGAATAGCTTTTCTGTAGTTATTATAAGTCCCCAGAAATTACAGAAGACTGTCCTTGTTAATGGTATATAAGAGAAAAGAGACTTTCACCAGCCAGCTTCTTTGGATTATTGTTCCAGAAAGTTCAAGGTTTTTATTAGGGTATCTGGACTGGACATTGTCTCGTGCTTTGCTGTTCAAAGGGCTCAGTGTTTGATACCGTGTTTCTATAGTGATAAGTGGAAAGGCCCACATGCCCTGATGACAGCAACAGCATCACACTGCACAACTATAAAAGCACTTTCTGATTGATCTGGGCTCTTGAGTTATTTGACTAATATTTCATGTTATATAAAAAATAGAGGATGTCAGCATTGTCCAGCATTTCAATAATACAGTGTAATTAATCAGTACGTAGGGGCAGATATGTGCTTTTTCAATCTTGTCACAGTCTGTCATTTCAAGCAAAAGGTGTAACCATAAAAAATGAGCTTGGTTTGTAATCATGTGTGGAGATGTTATTGCTTTGTTTATATTTGTGTATGTTCTATGCCTAGGAGGCTGTTACAGATGACTAGGATTTTGAGCAGGGACAATTGCTATTAGTCTAAAGGGAAACTACACCCATGTTTGTGGAAGAATTGTCTGGTCTGCCATTGTCATTTGCAGCTAGCTGGAGTTACAAATAAAGGTTAACTGTTTGTTCCAAGAGGGAAGATAACAAAAGGGAAGATGGTCCATATGTGTACATGTATTGGTAAGAAGAGCTCCTCTTTTCATTCCCTTTGTTGATCTCTGACTTATAATTCCTGAATTATTTTTATATTTTCTTTGCAAGTTCATGTTGAAGGGTGGTATTATGGAACACAGTATTCTTACTAATGAAGGAGATTCTCTCTTAAACAATTCTTGATTTCTTAGAAGGGTGTTAACCAGGCCCTTCTCACTCTCAGGCTACCACACTAGTTTGAATGTCACACACTAATTACCCTGGCTTCCAGTGAGAATATGTACTTGGGACTCTCTCAGTGAGAGCACTGCCTTTCCCATTTGAGGTGTACTGACAGCTTTCCTCAAGTACTTTAAGCAGCATTGATGTCCCCAGTTGTACTGGGGTTAATCTTGCACCTGAGGTTTTTCTTTTCTCGCTTCTGCTCTACTAATGTCTCTTGCTTGCTTACTAGAATTTTCTACTGTCCCATTTTATCCTCATCTGTGAAATTAGGTAACATGATGTTTACATCCCCCATGATGTTTCAAAATTATTAGTGAGGTAAGCTGTGAAGTGGTGCTTTTCTCCTTCAGAGTTGATGCTGAAAAGTGGCAGGTGCTAAGAAAGCATTTTTCTTTTCCTAATTCAGCTCCTGCCACGGAGCTTTCTGGTGTCTCAATGATGTGACTTGAAACGAGCATGCTTGCAGCCCTTCTTCATCTAGCTCCCCTGAAAGGGTGTAATCATATTTGATATCAGCCATTTCCCTAGTCATAGATCATGATGTCACAAACCAAGGATCATTTCCTCCAGCATGAATAAGCTGGAGAGGAGGAGAATGTCCATGATGACTTAGTTAACATCTTTATTCAAAGTCAGTCATTTCTTAAAGAAAATGAACCACAAGCCACAATCCTGCTCTAGTCCTCCTGAAATACCCATTGAATTAGGCAGAACACTGCATTCACCACTATACTACATTTAAAATTGTTTCAAAAAATTAAAAACTTATACAAGTGTGCATAAGTTGATACCTACTTTTAAAGCACTTAAAATAGGGCTTCTTGATAAGATAAATGTCAATAGATTAGCATGAACTTCATATGTATATTTCTAATTTTAACATATAAACATAACAATAGAATTATGTTGCTTGTTATTTCAGGTAAAATGACTTCCTTTTAAAGATTGGAATGATATCAGAGACACTTGGTAGAGTTACATTTTGACTCAGAGTTTAAATAGAAAGCGTATAGGATGATATAAATCCAGGGTCTAAGATACAGTATATTAGATATCACTAATAAGGATATGATAGCCAAAACATTTTCTCCATTAGTGAATCACAAAAACAATTAGTAGTCATTGACTATTCCCCAAGATTCAAAATCTTATTAAGTATACTGATACTAAGGAAAATTCCCATGAATAAACTCAGTTGTAAGATAATTCACTCTAAACCCCCTTAGGTGCCATGATGGTTCATTGAACATTTGCCATGAAAACTTGGCAATTTGAGTTCAATCCCACATAAAGGTAGAAGGAGACAACTAACTCCACAGTTTCCTTGATCTCTCCATGTATGGTGTGGCCCACTACCCACACACCACTGTCTCTTTCTCTCTCTGACTCTGTCTGATTCTCTCTCTCTCTCTCTCTCTCTCTCTCTCTCTCTCTCTCTCTCTCCACACACACACACACACACACACACACACACAAAACCTGCTGGGCATGGTGGCGCATGCCCAGAGGCAAGCAGATCTTGAGTGAGGTCAGCCTGGTCTACAGAGTGAGTTCCATGACAGCCAGGGATACACAGAGAAACCCTGTCTCAAAAAAAAAAAAAAAAAAAATAATAAAAATAATAATAATGAAAAAAAGAAACCTTACCCATTTGTACCTATGAGATGTTAAGGATAATGGTGCTTTTAGCCTTTTAGAACATTGGTAATTGTAGCTTGTTCTGAATTTCTGAATTACTACATCTTTTTTGGAAACTGTTGCTGAGAATGACATAGCTTTCTGAACAGATTATTATAAATAGGAGAGAAAGTGAAGGTTTAGTGGGATTGATTCTGTCAGAGACTAACTTAGGAGTTGGTATTTGGCCTGTCTGTCTGTCTGCCCATCCATTGTCATTGGAGGATAAGCTATGAAAGGAGGCAAATTCCCTGAGAAGTGGTACGTGAATCTTCCTCATAACAGTGAGTAAATGAAATGTCAGGGACATTATTTTACATCCCTTCTAGTCTGCACAGTGTTGTAAATCTCCTTTTCCTCTAGGTAATTAAAATTTTAAATTTTGATTTGAAAGACTATTTGGCATTTTTCCCTTAAGGGTCATGCTTTTGAAGCATGGCAATCTGTAAAAACAAGGTGGAAACAGAAGAAAAGAATCTTTAGGGATTCAAGTCAGTTTCAGCTGTTGGGGTGGGGGGCAAAAAGCCAGCACTTCAGTTAGGCTGTTATGTAAGTTTGGAATTTATATTCTTTTTTAGTTTTTTTTCCCCTTTTTCTGAAACAATTGGTGTAGTTGACAGTCAAGTCACTATCTGTATTGGAATTATTGCTTGCCTTTGTTACTGGAAAATGGTAAGTTAGAGTCTATAGTGACTTCAGATGCAAACGATATGTGACATTTAAGGTTATTTATGCAGTCTCTTGAAAAAAGTTAAAGAGAGGAGTTGTGTATCCCACTGTCCTAATTAAAAACTGAAAACAAAGAGATCAGTGAAATGGGACAAGTTTCCTTCTTCCTGTTACTTTGGTTGGGGATGGAACTCAGGCCCTGCATAGGCCAGGCAAGTGGTCTGTCTACTCAGGAGTTGTTAGAATAACAACTTTGGATGGTTTTTCTTGGATTAGCAAATTTCTTTAGTTAGGTGTGGTGTACATTTGTTGTTTTTCTTATCTCCACCCTTCCAAGCTAATAGAAACATGACTTTGTTTTAGGGCTTTTTGTAAAATTTTTGAACTGACTTTTCAATTGAACTTATGACAATGACTTTATACCAGTGAGGTTCTATGGAAGGAATTAAAATGTCATCAGGTGAAGATGGTTGATGATTACTTTCTGTGATTTTTTTTTTTTTTTTTTTTAAACATGGAAAGCCTCATTCTGGAATTAAATGCTAGATAGTTTCTACAAGGCACCCTTTAAAATTCTTCCATGGCATTTCTTAGTTTGCACCACCAGCCTGTATGGAAACTTTTGAGGTTTTAATGTGCCAGATTTCTTTTTGTTCTGTTCTTAAGTGTCCTCATTTGCTCTACTGTCTTTGGGGGTAAATTCACCCCACTAGAGGTTGCTTCTATCAGTGTGAATGAATGTGACATCACAGTTTAGGTTTCTTTCTTTCTTTCTTTTTGCTAAGAATTAAAGTCAGTCATTGAGCCTTTTAAAAACATTGACAGAGTGTGGCTTGCCTTGCCTGTGATTCCTTCCTTTCCCCCAAGTTCCTTGTCAAGCTTGGTGAAACCCTCTGTGGCAGCATCCTGAATCTTCTCATGCTTTCAAATTACTAAATAAAATTATAATTCTTTACAAAAAAAGAAGAAAAAGATGGAATCATTCAGTGAAAAGATAAATGGGATTTGCAAGCCATGTTATTGTTGAGTTGTGAGTGGCTACCATGCAGCCTAAGTAGAAACAGGTGTTTACCTCAGAAGGTTTCAATCTGAGGTAAGAGCCATATGAAATTCAGCTCTCCTGACCCACCCACTGCATAGCCGGTTTCATTCCAGTAGCCAAGCCATGAATTAATGTTATAAAATCACGTCTTACCTGGTAGCAGTTGGCTGAAGCTCAGTGAAGAATGGTAAGCTCTCATTCTCAAAATGCCTCGTCGACTGTGCTGTGGTGATCTCTTTCACCCGAGTGTCTTATTTCTTGCAGCATCTCTCAGGCCCGCTAATCCTGTGGTGTCAGTTAGGACAGCTCACAGCAAGGAGAAGACTCCATTTGGGTAGGATTGTGGAAATCAAAGGGTGAATTTTGCCTCTATCAGATAACAGCAGTTGATCTGACCACAGTGCTCAGAACTTATTAAAAATTCATTGGCTCTCTCGGCAGTGAGAAATCCTGATGGCTCCTGCAGATGTTTCATGCTCTGGAAAAGTTCTGCTCACCTCTAATTCACAATCATAAACGTCCCCAAATCATGCTCTAACATTGTTGTATGTTCCAGAAGCACAGATGTTCTCTAGCACCTTCTGCTTCCCTTGGTTTTCTCCTGAACAACTTTCCTCCGTCCTCAGCCTTCTGTCTGCAGAGGTGCAGAGTTTCCTCTCTTTCCGGGTGCTTCTGTTAACACGTCGCTCTAGTGGTTTCTGAGTGGTGAGGGAAAAATCCAAAAGGAAGAACAGCTTTATCATATCCCAGACACTGAACATGAATGAAGCGCTGATAGGATCCGTTCAAACCAGACAGCCAAGTGGTGGGATGCCGCTTTCATACATAATGAACTCATTAATTACTCCTCCCAATGGACAGCGATGTGCCCTGGCAGGAAGAGGGGAAGGAGCAGAGGGGCGTGTGCTGTTGTTCACTAGGTGATTTGAGCTGCTTGTCACTGAGGAGGGAATCCAGGGGAGGCTGCAGCTCTGGAGTGTGATCAGGTAGACCAGGCAAGTTATTTTGACAGACAGTTAAATGACGTATTTTGGAAGGAGGGGAAAAAAAAAAAAGCTTAGCAAGAGGTAGCTGGAATGCAGTTCCCGGAAATCTTACGAATGACATCTCTCCTGCTGGAAACATTTCCTACCTTTGCCCTGCAGTATTGCAGAGGTTCTGTCCAGCTGTGTGGTCGTCATGTAGTTTTCTAAAAGAGAACTTTCCAGAGGTCTTAGATGGCAAGCATATGCTATGAATTACAAAAACAACAACAAAAACAAACAAACGGTGACAAGGAAAGGCTTTCCTTAATAAAAGGTGCCCACTCATGTTTTATACATCTCTTGGGCACATGTGTTTTTGCTTTGGTATAAGCTTTACAAATCACTTGGTATAAAATATAATGAATGGTCTTCAACCGGCTTTCTTTAAACTACATGAAATTCTGATCAGCTATATAAAGTATAGATATAAAAATACCAGTATCATAATTTTTTTATACTTTAGTTGTTTAATTTGGCAAGGACCTTTCACCCACTTCTCAGTGGAGCCCCTTTGAACTATGATTAGCCACGAGGATGTTTTAAAATGTTGAAAACTTCAAACTTAGACAAAGGTGAAAGGAAATACATAGATTCCCTATAGACCCATTGTCCTGATTCAATAACTCCTGGTATTTTCCTCTTTATTGAAATGCTTTAAAAGAAATCTCATTTTATTTCTTTCTGCCTAACTGTGTATTGTTTAAAACGTCACAAACCCTTTTCAGGTGTTCTCTGTGGCCATCCACTAGCCACTGTACTTAAAATTTTTTTTTTGTTTCTCAGAAGCTGTGTTTTCATAGGGCTTCTCAAGTAAGAATCCAAAGTGTACACTCATACTTAGTTATCAACATTAGAAGCTTAAATCCTGATAAATTTAACTACATATGAGAAAGAAGTAGTTTTAATTTTGTAATGCCATCCATGCTAATATACAAGAGAATATCTCTTACTTTCTTGAACCCTTTCCTGCTTAACACTGATGCCATAATAATAAAAAGAATTGTAATTTTGGAGGCATAGAGGGATGGGTCAGTGGTTAGGAGTATGTATTGCTCTTACAGATCTGAATACCTGGTTGCCTACCACCAATGTTGGACAGCTTACAACCACTTGTAACTCCAGCTCTAGGGGATCTGACACCTCTGATCACCATGTGCACCTGTACTTGGGCCTCTGCACTAATGTACACATACCCCTCCCCCCCCACATAAACAATTAAAAAAATCATTTAAAAACTTGCTGTTGGATTTGTTCATTGCTTCCTGGGGGTTTTCTAGAATGCAAGATTATGTTCCGATGCCTTAAGACTATTTTAGGGGCTGGGCAAATGCAGTCAAATGTAGTTGCTGCTGAGTAACACCACTTTGCTTGTTTTCTTATCAAACACAGGAGATTCTTCTATATGACTCTCCAGTTGTGTGAGGTAAAGAGCTAGCCAGTGAGGCTGTGGTGTTCATGAGGACCAGTGACTAGGGCACCACCCATCTTTCTGTGTCTGCTGTTCCTCTCTGTGAATTTTACTTCCTATACCTGTGAACACCCAGCTCCTAATTAGATAGCATTTGGTTGTCTGCTTAACTTTTCCAGGAATGCCAGAACATGAAGTTTGAGAAAGCTGTCTGTGTGCCACTGCTCCTTTGCTGAAGTTTGTTGTCGTCCACATTCTCTTCTCTCATCTCGCTTCATCTCCCTAAGTGGCTGGATGAATGAGAAATGACAAGGTGAAATATGGGGAACCATTAAAAGAACATGGACGGAAATTGTTTTTCTGTGCCCACCTGGGCTTAAAGCCAATGCTGAGGGCTTCCAGTTATGGAATGCCCCTCTTGCAAGGTGTTCATAAATCATAGATAACACGTTGCCAAGGTCCTCATTCTATTGTTATGGTGTGAATGCTTGGTAACTCTGTGTAGCATTTTTACATGATCTCAATCATGCCTTGTCTCTTGTTAATTAAAGTTGTGTGTTTATTACTTATACATGTGCCAGTCATTTATAGAAGGCCCAGGAAGTAATATATATGTATATATAAGTATATATACATATATAACTATATGTATATATGTATATGTATATAACTATATATACATATATAGTTAAAGCAGAAAGATGAGCCAAAATGCTGCTTTCCTCTTTCTAAGTGGTCTGTAATTGTCTTTGTCATTTATAATGTATACTCAGCATCAGGAAGACATTTTCCTATTGGGGATGTTTATGTGATTAATTGGTGAAAAGAGAGGCTGCACAGGGAGCAATAATAGATTGCATGCTTTGGGTCTAAGTTCCTACTCTGTTTCAAATCATGATCTCCCAATAGCCTGGCTATAAACTGAATTAGAAGCAAAACACTGATGCACTTGATAACCTAGATTGTTCTCAACCCAAAAGAGGCTGTCTTCTTTTCACTCAGCATGGGACCCTCGTCCATGGAATGGAACCACTTACATTTAGGGTGGGTCTTCCTACCCCAGTCAACCTAATTTAGATTATTCCTTATATTCATGCTCAGAGACTTGTTTCTATGGTGATTCAATCTTGTCAAGTTGACTATTAAAGCATATCTGGTATTGATCTTGTTTATAGAAATCTACATTTACTTTCTCATTTGTACATAGTTCTCTTCCCAATCAGGAAGATGTTGGGCTGTATGATCAAGACAATGGCTCCAGTGGCCAGCAGGCTCCCTCCATTCCTTACTGGGAGTGAGGAGTGTTTTTGATGCACTGGATTCCCATTATCATTTTAAACAGCAGCTCTTCTCCAGCATGACCAACATTCTATCAAGTGAGATGGGAAGTTTCTCTGGGATCGTAGATGACCTGTACATGGTGTTGAAACTTGACCCTCTTTGAGAAGATGGTTCAAATTTAAAGAGAAGGGATTGTTTCTTCCTGTCTTTCATGTTTTGAATTAAAAAGATGTTACATATATATGTATGTATATGTATGCGTGTGTGTGTGTGTTTTCCTGAATCATGTATTCTGTTCCTGCCATACATGGATATTTTTCTGTTTTTTTTCACATGTGTATATGTATGTATTGTGTGTGCACTCTTGCTGTATATTTGGGTTGCCTGTGTGAAGCATGCATGTGTATGGGTGCGGTGCTCATGAATTTGTATGAGTGTGCATATGGAGGCCTAAAGTTCCTGCTGGGTGTTTTCCTTGCTCATTCCTCACCTTGCTCATGGAGGCAGGGTCTGTTGGTAGAACCCAGAGCTTGCCAGTATTGCTGGTGTGCTAGCCAGATCACTCTGGGAAATCCTTATTTCAAGTGCTAGAAATACAGGTAGACTCTACACCTACCTCACATGGTGTAGGATCTGGGCATCCAAATTCTGGTCTTTACATATGTTGGCAAGTGTTTAAACTATGGTGTTAGGCATTCATTTAGCTAAATTTCATTAACAATTTAAAAAGTGAACATGGTGCTATAAGTACATGTGATCCTTACAATAAAGTTGGCCATTAGTGAACAATTGCTTTCCTCCTATTGATTATATCTGAATAAATCAAGAGAGTATTTTTATCTTCAATTGTAGATTTCAGGAACACTTCTAAACTTCTTGAGGCATTCCTCTGTCATTGCATCTCTCCTTTCATGGCTTCAGACTTTGACCTGTCCTTAACCCTTTTCTCCGGTGAGCTGCAGTCAACCACTAGAGGTCTCCAGACCTCATTGCAGGAAGCTCTGATTTTACAGCCTAGTGCACTGAATGGATACCTCCGGAAGACATTGGTTACTAAGATTTCCTTTATGTTCCAGGTCCTAGAACTGTACTGTGGCCTGAACATAGCTTTAAAAAAGGTGAGATCTCTCCCCTAACAGGGACAGATTCATAGGACCACATGTGACCCCAACCACAGCATGGACTTTGCATCCTGAGTGCCAGTTCCTTGAGATTTGCAGATTTGTCAGAGCTCCTAGAATACTCTCTAGATATTCATTCACAGTGAGCTCATTCCTGGCCTCTGGTGCTGAGACCCTGCCCTTTCTTAGTCAGGAGCCATTCTCTGCCACACTGTTTGAGTGAGCTCTGGCTTTTATTTTGTCAGTAGCTTTACGTATCTACTTTGGGAATCTGTCCCACTTGAACCTCTGATCCCATAGAGTCTTTGAAATAGAAACACATCACAAGGTAGTGCGCCTTTCAAAGTTCTCTTCATGACCCATGGAAAGCACTGGGTGTAATGACTATCATGTATGGGGCGAATGCTTAATAGGCACCAGCAGTCATTATTATTACAAGGGAACGTAAAATACTGTTACTTCTGGAAGGCACTATAGAGAAAATGTAGTTCTTCCCCCACATTTCACACAGTAAACGCTGGAACTCTGTCCTTCCTCATGTGGGTATATAACCTGTTCTCTTCAGTGCTACATATATTTCATTAGGAAGGCCCCAGTGGTGCGGTTAATATCAACTTAATCATCGCACTGTTTCATAAGAATTTTTATATGGATACATATTTTGAACTAAGTTGTAATCAGTGGTTTCAAACAATTTTAAGGATGACTTTAGAAGGCAATCAGCAAAGGGTTTTAGTATAAATAGGATGATACAGAAAGCCTGGCAATTGGTCAGAAGTTCCATAGAAAAATGTAAAAGTTATAGATTAGTCACTTTCTAGATGATGGATCTACCTCTAAACATATAGAAACACTGTACATATACCAAATGGGCTACTATTCAGCTTTCAAAAAGAATGAAATTCTGTCATTTGTGACAATATGGCTGAAACTAAGGTTATTATGTAAAATGTATAAGTCACACGAAGACAACTATTATGTGACCTTACCTATGAGGACTCTAAAAGAATTTGAGAGTAGAATGGTAGTTACCACAGGCTGGGGAGAGCAAGGTGTTGAGAAAGATGGGGAAGGATTTTTAGTAGGCAATGACAGTTCAGTTAGGAGCAGTAAGGTGCTGTGCTATTGCACGGTAGCGGAGCTAGATTAATGTACCGTTCATTTATTTTAGCAAACGGTAAGAGGGAACTTGGAAAATGTTCATCATAAAAAGATACTCGATGAATTCAACATGTTTAATATGATTCAAACATTATGTAACATACCCATGTGTAAAACATGTGACTTAGAACACACAGACATGATTCCTATAGGTGCAGATCTTTAAACAACATTGGTGATCCTTCAAGAGTTGGGACACTTTTCATTTAATAACTTTTGTGAATTATTTGAGGGAATGCATGAGAGGGACTAGCCCCAAGATTAAGTAGTATTACATAAAGTCATTAGGGATGGCTTGGGTAGAAGAAATAGACACTTTAGTGTAATCATGAGTAAGAAATAATCATAATTGTGAGGGTATGCAGGAAAAAGGGGGGGGCGGATACAGCAAGGCTTCAAGCTGGGGGACTGAGTGACTTAATGTTTTTTGTTGTTCCTGTTTTTCAAGACAGGATTTCTTTGTGTAGCTTGACTGTCCTGGAACTCACTTTATACACTAGGCTGGCCTTGAACTCACAAAGATCCACCTGCCTCTGCCTTGAGAGTGTGGGACTTAATATGTTTGTAAAGGATCTCTCTGAGTCTTGTGGTGCATTAAATCAGCAGACTTTTTGGTTCTCTGGCTCTTACAGTCTCTCTGCTCCCTTTTCCACTATGGTTCCTGAGCTTGAGGTGTAGGAGCTGTGTTGTAAATGTATCCACTGGGGCTGGGGCTGGGCATCCAGTGATCAGTTGATGTCTGCATTTTGACCAGCTGTGGTTTTCTATAATGGTCTCTGCTGCAAAGAGGAGGTTTTTTTTTTTTTTTTTTTTTTTTTGAGGTGAGAGCTACATTTATCTGTGGGTTTAAGGGTAAGTCTTAAAACAGTTAGGAGTTATACTCTAGTAAAGTTGCAGTAGTAAGTTCACTAAACTCCTTAACCTCACTAGCCTTGGGAGTTGCCTTAATCAGACTATTAGGCACCTGTTGGTTACCACTGCTATTGCACCTTAGGGATATCTTGTCATGTCCTCGTTGTTGTTCATGGGTCACAGCTGGGTAGGGCCATTGATTCCTTTTCATGGCAGATTGTGCTTCCTAGAAATGGCAGAGATACTTCAACAACATGGGTTCTTAAGCCAATACCTGAACAATTATAACACCAATAGACATGTTAATGAGGAAGGGGGAAGTACTTTAGGGGCCTCATCATGTTCTGACATTTATATGTAAACATTTTTTAGCATTTCTCATAGCAGCCAGCAACAAACCTTTCTCAGACAAAAAGATCCAATCCCTCTTCTCAGCCCAAGTAGTCCAGTTGCCATAACAACCTGATAAGGGTGGCGTGTTTGCTGCTGTGGTTAAGGTTGTGTCCATCTCGGTTTTCAGGGTTTTAAAATTCAACATCACATTCACAGACATGACAAAAAATTCCATCTAATCACTGTCAGATTTTCACTCAGTTACATGTCCAAAACTATCACCCACCCCATGCTGAAAAAAGTCCGAGTTTGATGTGTAGCATTGAGCTTTTGTAAATATATATTGTGAATATATATTTGTTTTCATTAGTAAGTGATATACTTCACAGAATATCACATTAAGTAGAAAAAGACCAAAGCTGATTCCCAGTGGTTTCTTATTTTTAAAAAGCAATTTATATTTCTATTGTTCACATACAAAGTAATGAGTTTCATTATGTCATTTTCATGCATATATATTATTTAACTCAGTGTCTTACTCATCTCCCTCCCTTAAGGCCACTTGGCTCCTTCTGCCCACCTCTCTCCTTCAGTTTTCTTGTCTTATGTATTCCACTACTTTGTTCTTTCCCCTTCCCCTAAGATATAGTCCTCCCAATTCAGAATACTCCCCCACCAAAACAAAACAAAAAACTTATCTGCAGTCCATGTATAGGAGAGAACATGCAGTATTTGCCTGTTTTGAGTTTGGATTATTTTACTTAACAATGATCTCCAGCTCCATCCATTTTACCTGTAAATATTTTGACTTCATTTTTTTGTTATGGGATGAATAAAATTCTATTACGTGCCTGTACCACATTTTCATTTTTTTATTAATTTTTTTTTATTTTACATGCCAACCCCAGTTTCCCCTCCCTCTCCTCCTGCCCCCCTCCTCCCCATTGCACCCCCATCTACTCCTCAGAGGGGCATCACATTATTTTTAGCCATTCACCTGCTGGTGTTCATCTTAATTGGTCCTTTTCTTGGTTATTGTGAATAGTTCAGCAAAAACATGGTTGTTGGAATATTTTCGTGGTATTTGGATGTAGAGTCCTTCTGGTCAACCCTGGAATGCGATGGCTGGGTTATGTGGTTCTACTTTTAGGAGCTTCCACATCAACTTTATAGTGACTATACCAGTACATTCTCATCTCCTGTGTACAAGGATGCCTCGTTTGTGCTGGTTAGTTTTCATCAACTGGACACAAACTAGAGTGGCCTGGGAAGGGGGAACCTTAGCTGAGGAAATGCTTCCTTCAGATTGGCCTGTGGGGGCATTTTCTAAATGATTGATGCGGGAGGGTCCAGTCCATTATGGCTGGTGCCACCCTTGAGCAAGTGGTCCTAGGTTGTATAAGAACAAAAACGAGCAAGCCGTGGAGAACAAGTTCATAAACAGTGTCTCTCCACGGTCTCTGCTTCAGTTCCTACCTTGGGATACCTGTTGGAGTTCCTGCCCTGCTTCCCTCAGTCATCACTTCAGCCATGGGAGATAAATCCTTTCCCTCCAAGATAGTTTGGTCACTGTTTTATTACAGCAACAGGAAAGCAAACTGTAGGACCTTCCCGCCTCCTCCCATGTTGTCATTGTTTTCTTTTTGTGCATATGTGTGTCCCTGTATGTGCAAACTGAGTGATATGGATCTAGTTTTATTCATTTACCCACCCGCCCAGTTTTCCTAGCAGTTTGTTAGAGGCTGTCTTTCTCTTTGCTGTAATTGGTGGAGTTATCTGGTACAACTACCTAATTTTCCACAAAGGTGTCAAAACGTGAATATTTTCTTGCTGAAAGAAACCTCCATTTCTGAGCAGGTCTTTTCTTTTAAAATGAGCACATCAATCAAGGCTGTGGAGGACAGGATGGTCTGAGAGCAGCTCACCTGGTAGGAATGCTGTGATTCACAGACTGCGAAGCAAGTGATGCTGGGCTGCAGCAGCACCCGCTCTCCAGCACTTTGATGGGATTTGCATTTCTTTACTCATGTGTGTATATGTGATGGGGTCTGTTGCCATATAATGTGTGGTGGAACTTTCTCTTTTTTTTAATTTTATTTAATTTTATATAACAGGAACTTTCTTGTGTTTGTTCAGACTCCACTGAAGTCAGCTTCTCCAGGGCAGATGCTGTGTTGGACTCATCACGTGTCTTCAGTGTCAGCACAGCAAGGCTTCTGGCTTGCAGTGGCCCTTGCTGACTTCTCACCGTCTGTGGTGCTTTTTTCTAGTCCTTGGACCTAGTCCTTGCAACTCCTTTAGTTTGACTGAGGAGCAAAGAGAGGAGAAAGGAATGTCTCCAAGGTGGGAACAGGGTGGGGGCTGGGTACAGTGGTGGCTTGCCTTAGTGTTTTGAGGGCTGTGGCTGTGGGTGGTAAGAGAGGCTTAAGGGGCAACAATGGACCCCCAGGTAGACTTATATTGGACTTCCTGCTAGGATCTGGAACTCCCTTGAAGTGTGCTTTGAAGAAAGCACAGTTTAGATAGCTGTGCAGTTTGGATAGCTTTGCATTCTACCTCACAGGAAAATGAGAGACAGAGCTAGTCTTTGTGCCTGGTTGTGCTGGTGGGCAACTCTTCCAAAGCAGGTGTGCTGGATTTTAAATACCAGGCAGGATTCCATCTCACAGGGAAGCCGTGTAGGGAGGGTACCATTTTTGAAACATCAGATGGGTTGTAAATGAAGGGTTGTACGTGAGATGTTGACATAGTAGGAAAATCTTGACTCTGCTGTTGTCAGTGAAGCATAAGCTTTGAAGGAATCAGATATTCTGGGAGGATTCTTAGCTAGAGTCATCCTCATATATTTCTGGGATTTACCGTTGCTCTAGATTTCTAGCTAATCCCAGAGATGCCCCCAGATTCCAGTTGTCTTTCCCTCCATCCTCCCCCTCACCTGATCCCTCCTGTTCCCAAACCCTTCTCCCCTCCTAGGTCCCTCCCCAAATCCAATGGCAATGTGTGTTCTGTTTCCCCTTCCTGTTGAGGTTCATTCACTGCACCCCCACCCCAGCCCTCCTTGTTGTTTAGCTTCTCTGGGTCTGTGGGTTGTAGCATGGTTTTCCTTTTCTTTATGGTTAATAGTCACTTATGAGTGCCTACCATGTTTGTTTTTATGGGTCTGGGTTACTTCATTCAGGATGATCTTTTCTAGTTTCATCCATTTATCTGCATATTTTGATTCTATTGTTTTAAATAGCTGAGTAATACTCCATTGTGTAAACGTACCACATTTTCTTTATCCATTCTTTGGTTGAGGGACATCTAGGTTGTTTCCAGTTTATAGCTATTATGAATAAAGCTGCTATGAACATAGTTGTTCAAGTGTCTTTGTGGTATGGTGGAATGTCCTTTGGGTATTTGCCCAGGAGTGGTATAGCTGGGTCTTGAGGTAGATCTATTCCCAGTTTTCTGGGAAATTGCCATATAGATTTCCAAAGGGCTGTACAAGTTTGTACTCCCACAAGCAATGGAGGAGTGTTCCCTTACTCCACATCCTCTCAATTTTGGGATGTTATAAAACTCCCAGAGTCAGGTGTTGGTGACGCATACCTTTAATCCCAGCACTTGAGTGGCAGAGACAGGAGGATCTCTGTGAGTTCAAGTCCAGCCTGGTTTACAAATTGAGATCCAGGACAGCCAAAGCTACAAAATAAACCCTGTCTTGAAAAATCAAAACCAAAACTACCCCCTTCCAGAGCCTTGTCTCTTAAATAAAATACCTAGGAGTACAATTTCTGGATCGTAGGATGAATTTATGCTCCATTTTACAATAACCCCCAAATAATTTTCCACAGTTCTGTCTTATATGAAGAGTTGAAGTGGAATTAAATTTCCACTCATTCCACCAAAGATCCTAAATACTGACCAGTCTGAGGATTTTTATTAAAGAAGAAAGACCTGTTGTGGAGAACAAGGCAGCATTGCCCTTGGGACATAGACATTTACCCATAGTGCCACTGTAGCAGATTCTGAGAGCTGAAGTCTGTGTTGAGACTGAACTAAATGAAGTTCATGATTCTTTCAAAGAACATTCGCTAATGTTTCCTGTGTGCTAGTCTCATAGAGCTCATAAGTAAAACAAGTCCTTACGTTTTAAGGAAATAGAAGGGAGCACTTTCAGTCTAAACTACTTTCATCTTGGTTTATCTGAAAATTCTCAGAGAATCAGAGTAAGAAATTGAAAAGTAAAACCTCAGATCATTTCAGATTGTTGGGATTGACCCAGGTGAAGTTGCCATCTGCAGAAAGAATGGTACCATTCAGCCTGCATACTGTATAACAGGGTAAGTCTGCAAGTGTCAGAAAGTTTAATGTAAACCAGAAGCAAATCACACTCAAACTCTTCTATAATGTCAGAATGGGGGAAGTATTTCAAAATATGACCACAGTGCAGACACTACCATGGCAAAGACTATTAAATTTGTGTAAAAATTAATGATCTCTAGAGGACGAATCCTAGCAGAGCCAGAGCAGAAGGACACCTCTCTGTGTGTCCTTCTTTGAGAACTAACATTGGGAACATTGATGGGTTTTAATAACCTTTGGGTGTTGTTCCAGTATTTTCGAGGCTGAGGCAGGAGGATTACTTATGATTTTGAGCTCAGTTTAGTCTACATAGTGAATTTGGACCAGCCTGGCTTATATTACAAGACCCTGTGTTAGTAAACAAATTAATTAAACAAACAAATGACTGAGGTTTTGGGTAGATTGTTCACGGAATGTAAAATGCAAATAGCTCTTAAATACCATGATAACCTACTCACTGTTAAAAATAAAAAACAAAATAAAAGAAATTAAACCTAAATACTGCCTTTCAGTTACTAGTCTGAAAGTTTGAGACAGTGCTGGAGAGGATATGATGCTGGGTGTTGGGGAAGAGGGATTTCAGGTTGGAGACACTCCAGTTCTCAATGGAGGTCAGAAAGCAAAGCCAGCCTTCAGAACAGGTAAAGCAGGGTGTGCACACTAACAGCATCAAGGAGTGAGATGGCAAAGGGAGGCAGGAAGGCCAAATACGCCCATAGCCCTAAAGATGCCAGTAGCTCAAGGGTGAAGGGTAGATTAAGGAACTCCACAGATGCCCGAGTAAAAGAATAACAAATATGTATTTAGGGGACATGCACACACTGCAAGGTAAAGCACCGTTGGTCTTCTGTCCTTGGAGGCACAGGATGCTGCAATACAGGATGCTGATCAGGTCTCAGCCTGTCATCCCAAGAGAGAGTCAGTGACCCCTCCTCTTCCTTATAAGGGATCACATCCACACACCAAAGCACACCCAAAGACTCTAAAGCTATTGGTGAAAACAAACTGCCACTACACAAGGGTGTCACTTAGTGCTTCATTAGGGTCATGATGGGATGTGACATCTATTTTCTATTGAAATAAGTGGTTAAAAAGTATTAAGTGAAAAATCAGTACATTTAATAAATGATAATTGTCTTAGAGTTACTATTGCTGTGATGAAACATTATGACCAAAGCAACTTGAGGAGGAAAGGGTTTATTTCACTTATACATCAATATAACAGTTTATCATCAAAGGCAGTAAGAATAGCCATGCAAGCAGGGCAGGAGCCTGGAGGCAGAAGCTGATGCAGAGGTCTTGGGGGATGCTGCTTATTGGCTTGCTTATCATGGCTTGCTCAGCCTACTTTCTTATTGAGCCCAGGGATGGCACTACCCACAAAGGACTGGGCCCTCCTTCATCAATCACCAATTAAGAAAATGCCTTATAGCCAGATCTTGTGGAGGCTTCTCCCTCTTAGATGGCTTTAGCTTGTGTCAAGTTGACACAAAACTGTTGGTTATCACAAACTCAATTTTTAGAGAACATATTTATAGGTATTGAAAAAAAAAACTGAAATGTATTTCTTGATTTTGTTGCTTATTACTGTTCCTAGATTCTTTCAGGAGCACTGAATGCTTGGAACAAAGGAGGGTGGGTGCTCCCCACTCCTCCCTATCTCTCCGTGATTATGAAGAAATAAATAGTATAAATTTACTGAGCAGGTGAGAGATCTATCAAACCAGTGTTTGGCTTTCAGCAAGCAAATAGTACATGAAATTGAAAGCAGTTCTTTCATTATTTATTTCTCCTCTTACTTTTCTACTACTTTTCATTATTTCTGCTAAATTGCTCTTTTTACTCTCAGAACTGTAAGGTGCACAGTGTTGTTAGAAATGAAGTCACTATCATTTTTAGACTCGTTTAAAGTTGAAAGAAAAGGCTGGATCAGATGACCTCTGGAGATACCCTGGGCTCCAGGACGTTAGCATTCTAAACATTGCATATTATGCCTTCAGATTTAAACACTAGGGGTGAATAGGTCAGCAAATATTTAATGAGATTCTTGTTTGCCCATATTCTAGACAAAGAAACTAATTATATGCTCAAACTAGAAATATAACTTGATTTACATTTTGCTTCTTACAATTTGGTTGCTATCTGGGTTTTTTCCCCACAGATTATTTCAGTGTTCATTTTGACTCACTAAGGCAAAAGCTTAAGCAGAAAGGAGTATGTAGTAGAGTAATATAGGTACTGATTAATATAGACCTTTAGTGTTTTCCTGACAGGTCAGGCTCTAAAATTTATTAAAAATATAAAA
Organism: Phodopus roborovskii; assembly: GCF_943737965.1. Taxonomy (NCBI): domain Eukaryota; kingdom Metazoa; phylum Chordata; class Mammalia; order Rodentia; family Cricetidae; genus Phodopus; species Phodopus roborovskii. The sequence goes on along the minus strand of NW_026126417.1, from coordinate 3,516,236 downwards.
CGAAAAGTGCTGCAAAGTTGGGTGAGTGCTGTTCTCTATAATGTCTGAAAAGCAGGCATCTTTCATACTGATGGCCCAGTTCCCACTCCAGTGAGTGAGATGTATAACTACTTCATACTTTACAATCAGCCCTTTCAATGACTTTCTAGACATAATCTTTAAGGCTTAGGAAGACATTGGCATGGATAGCTGAGGTACTGTTTATCTCAAAGGAGTTGAATTGGTAGGACTTGGGGGCAGTAGGAAAGATCTGATTTTTTTTACATAATTATTACATAATTCTTTATTGATTCTTTGAGAATTTCACATCATGTACCACAATCCCACTCATCTCCCAGTCCCTCCATATCCACCCCTTACCTCTGCAGCATCCCTCCTACAAGACACCATCCCAAATTAATTAAAAACAACTTGATCCTTGTCTTTCCAACACCTTATTCTAGTGGCTTTGGGAACTGTGGTGTGTCACGCAGTATACACGTTTCTGTTCAATCAGCCCTACCTGAAAAATGTTTGTTGTAATGAGTCATTATTGGTCTGGTTCAAGGCAGATCCTAGATTTTTTAATACTACTGTTGGGATACTCAGGAGCTGAGTGGGTCCTTGAGGTATGCTTTGGTTTTTTTCTCTTGTGGACAATGTTTCAAATAATAAATAGTCCTTCCAGGTTCAACTGAGGGAGGGTGCCTTGAGATGGATTTCAGATGAAATGCCTTCAGCTAATGGCACCTGGGGGAAGCTGGGATAGATTTATAGTAACCCATAGAACAGAGGAATTTCCTTACCTTTGTATTTAGAAAGGAGGGGTCCTCTGAATTTAGATAGGAAGAGTTTCAGAACTTAGAGAGGAGGAGGTGTCTCTGAATTTAGCCCTAATTTAGCAAGGTAATCCAATTATTATACCCTATCTCAGGGCTCTTTGGTACAAGTTTGGCAGCTGATGGAAGGAACTAGATAGCTAGGAAGGTATGTATAGCTGATTCCCCCTACCTAGGCCACAAAAGCCAAAATGGGTCACCATAACATGAATACAGAGTTAGAGTTGCAAATATTTGCTTCTTCCCCTCTCACAAGTTTGAAAGCAATCTACTTTCCAGTATGTCCTGATGTTGCTTGCACCTTGGACAAGGTCTTAGAGTACCAGAGTTTGAGTAGCACATTTGTAGAAGGGTCCCAGCAGCTGTCTTTTGTCACAAGGGAGAGAATTTATCTGGCTGTTCTGGACAGCATTTGTTATTTTGCCTGTTGTTTTGATTCCTCCTCTGTGGTTAAAGCCTTGAAGGCCATTCTAATGAAGTCCTTTTTGGGGCTTGAAGGCCATCCTCCTGCTTCTGAGATCTTGCATTATCTGAAGACTGTAGATAACACTTTTCTGCTTCTAAATTGTGCTGCTCATAAAGGCTGCTGGGCTTCTTTTCAGCCCTTTGAATGATTTCCTGGATTTTATCATAATTTTCAGCCTGGGGGGCGATGTTTTTCATACCCGGATCAGTCAGGTTAGAAAATGAGCCAAGTGTGCTAAGTAGGCAGAGCCAGGTGGATAGTCCCCCCCACCCACACCCCAGGGTTGATAAGATTACCTGTAGGATACCTACCTGTTAGGATTTTGGCCATGAAGTCTACTAGGAAATGCCACTGCTGAGCCCCATGTCCAGTTTTTCTTTTCTAATGTGATAGAAGAGAAAGTAATTCTTAAAAAGTTAGATTGTATGAATAGGTAATGTGTTATAATTCTTTGGTATATTGGACAGTTTGGACAGTGTCTTCAGAGAAAGGACCAAGATTTTTTTTTTTTTTTAATTGATACACAGGATGTGTATATATGCAAACCAGACACTCCCTGAAGTGGCAACTGGGGGCAGGAGTTCCCATGCAGTTTAAGAAGTATTGAGTCTTTGAGTGTATAGTAGAAGAGGAAAAAGTTGGGATTAGGGGAAGGCAAGGCATGGGAGTGCCAGAGACAGTTGGGGTGGGCTAGAGAATGAACTCTTTGAAGTTATTGCCATAGGTGAGAGAGAGCCTTAGATTGCTGTGGGAAGAACAGTGCTGAGAGACTGTTGGTTAGAGACACGGAGAGGAGGAGCCTTGACAAAACCCCCAAGGGAAGGTGTTTTAGTCACTGTTCTATTGCTCTGATGAGACAGCATGAGCATGGCAACTCTTAAAGAAAGCATTTAATTGGGGCTGGCTTACAGTTTTAGAGGTTTAGCCCGCTATCCTCATGCCAGGGAGTATGGTGGCACACAGGTACTGAAGCTGTATCTGAGACCTTTACATCTCGATCTGCAGGAAGACTGAGAGAGAGAGAGAGAGAGAGAGAGAGAGAGAGAGAGAGAGAGAGAGAGAGAGAGAGAGAGAGAGAGTCTGGGCCTGGTGTGCCCCATTGTTTTTGTGAAACCTCAAAGCTCAAACCCCTGACCATTTCTAACTTGCCCTCCACCTCCTCCCAAACTTGGTGTTTTGGGTATATGTAGATGTCTTTTGATAATGCCTTGATGGGCATTTAAATACAGATAATGGCTGATAGTTTTTTTTTTAATTTACATTATTTTCTTTCTTCCTCAGATGGAAACTTTTATTTCTACATCTAGTTTACCCATCTCAGAAATTAGCCAAAGTGTTATTTTAAAAGGTTATTCGCATTTTGTCACTACTTTGTGCTGTTTTAGGAACCATTTTTAAAGAGTTAACTTAATGCTCTCATCATTTCTGCAATTTCACATCACTTCAGGGGTTATTGTAATTTCTTTTTGCCATTGACTGTGTCGGAGTCTGAGTCAGAAAGGGAAGAAAAACTGAAATTGCAATGAATAAGCCTTAATTTCTTTCTAGCCAGTAAATAGTGCAGGTGTTACCAATTACGGACAAGCATCTATCCAGAGCCTCAAACATGTGAAGCTTGGAGTCACCTCTAATAGTTAGGGGAATAATTTACAAGGTGCCATGTTTTGCCTTTTCTAACTCCCTACATCTGTGTCTCTCAAATGAAGATAATTTGTTTTTCTTCCTTTTCCTCTCTCTTCCCCTCCCCTTTCTTCCTTCTCCCTCATCCCCCTCTTCCTGACTCCACACAGGATCTTATGAAGCCCAGGCTAGTCTTAACTTGCTATTTAATTGTGGGACTATGACTTTCGATTCTCCTCCCTTCACCTCCCAAGTGCTGGGGATTAATTACTGGCAGACAGTACTGTGACTACATCCCCAACCCCAATTTGTTTATTTAGCTTAAAAAAACAAAACAGAGCAACAACAATAAAATCTTTTAAGATGATGGACTTTCTTTCATGCTGTCCTGGGATTTATGGCCATCCTTCTGCCTGAACCTTCTGAGAGCTGGGATTAGAGACATGCACTACAGTCCTGCTCTTCAGAGGTGAGGGTTCTGAGAACACCAAACTCCTGGGCTCAAATGACCATGCTTAGTGGCCTAAGCAGCTGAGACCACAGGTGCATGCCATCAGCCCCAGGCATTTCTTTTTCCTCGTGTCATGTGGAAAATGGGTGGATTTATGTAGTTAATCAAAAATGATACTGTTTTCACCCTCATTTATGAACTGTTGTTATCTGCACAGCCACATCTCTGGAGACTTCCACAGAGAAATCAGAATTGCATTGAGCATATGTCTTTGATTCCTTCAGCTGTGTAAACCCTGAGTAATCTATCGATTGCTATAGAAATTGGATGGATTTCTGAGCTCTAGAGCTGTGCTTCCCTGGTGAAGAAGCTGAGTTATGTGTGGCAGGCATTCAGGATATTAATGTTTGGCCTTGATCTCAGCCAGCGTTGTAGACAAGAGTTGAGATTGACTTTTCTCAGGGACAGAAGCAGCTTTCTCAGTAAAGACCCTGTTTTTGTTTTAAACTTTAACTTGGTTAAAGTTCCCTCCTAACCAATTACCGTTTTTTCCCCCCTCCAAAATTAGTTCTTAAAACTTTCTCTTGATTAGATGTGTTGTCTTGATAGTCGTGGTTCTAGAACAGGAAGTAATCATTCCTGCCATCTTCAAGTCTTTATTGTGAGCCTTGTTTTAGGTTGACTCTGTTTCTCTCCTCATTGGAACTAGCCTAATAATAAGAATTTATTTAAGGCTCAAGATATTTTTCATGTGGCCTGAATGCAGACTTACCCCTTGAAGTCACCATGACCCATTTGATAAGAAATACCTTGTGACTTTTCTTAGACTTTGACATCTGGTAAAGTAGTTACTGCAGACTACTTCGTTGTAATTCATTACAATGAACTGTAAATTTTGTTTAAGTATTTAAAGTAAATTTCATTTATTGAAAATAAAGCAGAATTAATTTAATGTTTTATGTAAGTAAGTTGTGTATATTTTCAAAGTATAAATTTCTGTTTATGTTTAGTCATGATTTTATCATTCTCTTTAAAAATATCTTTTGAACTATTTGCGCATTGTGCTTTGAGTTTGGGCTACTGGAAAGGCTTCAAAGAATAGCAAGAAAGTTTCTGGTCTGAGGAGCTTCCAGCTCCTGGAGCAGAAGGATCTGTAAGTGTATGACCAATGCCCAACAGAGGTACACAGATTGTGCATGGTAACGAAAAGGATTGAGCATCCTCCTCAGGGAGATGGATACAAAGGAATTCCCAAAGCACCAGGTTTTAGTGATGTATAGGGGAGAGATGAGCAGTGAAGGTGGAGAAATGTGATGGTAGGGAAAAGTCAAGAGTTCCAAAGAGGAAGCAGCCAACAACATTAAATGCCACAGAGAAGTCAAGTATGCTAACTAGTTTTGAAGTTGGGGCTGGAATTCATGGTAGACAGGCACTCTACCACTTAGCTGCCCTCTGACCTGAGTGAAGAATTTATTCATCAGATATTCTATACAGTAGTCACCTTTGAGAGGGCAGCTGCAGTGGAGCCGGGGTGCCACAGCTAAGATGGAGGGGTTTGCAGAATGAATAGGAAGGTATCTGAGAAATTTGTTAAAGAAGATGCAGAGATGTTTGTTCCAGGAGACAGAAGTCCATGGAAAGGTGAGCATGGGAGATTGAAAGCACATGAAACTTGAGTTATTGCCCATACTCATACACTTGAACATGCTAATAGTAACAACAACAGAAAAAGAAAACACTGGGGTGAAGAAGGAATCTTGAAAGCACAGTGTGGTGGTATGTATATGTAATACCTGTACTTGAAAAGGCAGGAGGGTTGTGAGTTTGAGGCCAGGCTGGCTGCAATATAAAAGAAAATAACACCCCATAGTCTTATACTTCTATTCTCCCCCCCTCTCCCCAACAGGATATTTCTGTGTAGTCTTGGCTGTTCTGGAACTAGCTCTGTAGATCAGACTGGCCTCAGACTCAGAGATATGGCTCCCTCTGCCTCTTGAGTCCTGGGATCAAAGGCATGTGACATCACTGCTTAGTATACCTCATATTTTACACACACATTAAATGTCACTGACCTTGATACCTAGTTACCCATACATTTGAGACTGTTTCCATTTAGCTTCAGTAGATTTTCCCGTGGATGTAGTTTAGAGAAATTCACACTTCATCCCCCTCCACCAGAAAGATTTATTTTTGTCACTTTTGATAATGAAGCCTTTAAGGCGATGGAATTGTTCCTGCATTTTCTACTTGTCAAATCTTGTCGCTGCAGTAGTTCCTATCACAGACATAGTAGAGCTGTTGCTTTTGTTCTGCATAACTGTTTCCAGTGGCATCTGATTGTATTCCTTACACTGCTTGTTTACTTAGGTAGCTCCCAAATGCTACATAGGTATTTCAGAATTTTCCCTTTGTCCTTTTCTTTTAGTCTTTCAACACAAGTTTTCACCTCTTCTGTTCCATTTTTTTTTGTGATTCATCCCTCAGTTTTTAAGGAAGCATTTTCCCTTTTCAGTTGATGGCTGAATTATAGCAGTCGGCATGCTGGTGGTGTCTGGGAGCTAGATGGGAAAGAGGCTAGAAAGAGGCTGGCAGCTTTTGCTCTGGAGTTTGCCGTCTTTTACTTCCCCTGTTTAGTGGAGGTCCTGCTCTTCATCTGCGTGTGGTACTAGGGGTGACTAAGTCCAGACTTCTATTCCATTGCTCTTTCCTCTTTAGACCTGGGGAGGTTCTGAACATATTGATAAGCAGATATGTTCCATGTGTGTTAGTTAGCTTTCTGTTGCTGTGACATATCTGAGATAAATCAGCTTAGAAAAGGTAACATTTGTTTTGCCTCATGGTTTCTAAGATTTTGGCCCAGTTACTCTGAAGCTATGGTAAGGTTATGGTACCATGTTGTGGAGGAGAGGCTCATCTCATGCTCTCAGCCTAGGATGCTGAGAGAGAGAGGAAGGGAAGATGTCTTAGGGTTTCTGTTGTTGTGCAGAGACACAATGACCATAAAAACTCTTATATAGGAAAACATTTAGTTGAGGCAGCTTAGTTTCAGTTTACTCCAGTTAACATCATGACAGAGAGCATGGTGGCATTCAGGTATTGGCTTTATCAGCACCTTACATCTTTATCAGAAGGCATTAGGAAAATGGACTGACACTGAGAGTGGCTTGAGCAAAGGAGACCCCAGAGCCCACCCCACAGTGACACATTCCCTCCAACAAGGCCACACCTACTGCAACAAAGCCACACCTCCCAACAGTGCCACTCCCTATGATCTTATGGGTGCCAGTACATTCAAACCACCACAGAAAAGAAGGAAGAAGAGAGGGGGAAAAGGACAGGGTTCTAATATTCCTTTCAAATTATTTCTTCAGTCACCTTGTATTTACTGTTAAAGACTCTGCCACCTCCTGGTAGAACCACATGCCAACAACCAAATCACTGGCACAGAGACCCCTGAGGGGGAGGGCATGTAGGTACATAGATAAAAGCTCAGCATTGTACCAGTGGCAGGTGATCAGAAGCTCTGGCAGGAGTTAGGCACCAGTTTGACGTCCTCTAGCTGTTTGAAGCTTGTAGCATAGTTATATATGTTCAGATAGCTGCTTGTGTTACTAGTTTCAGTTGCCCCTGCAACTTAGCTGCTTCTCCGTGTAAGACATGTACTTTGAGATCTGTGCCACGATGCCTTCTGTTTGGAGTGCTCTTACCCTTGGGATGCATGGGGCTGCCTTCTTTCTTTTATTTCTGTACTCTGAAGCTACTATATTGTACTGCCTACCCCTGGCCTGTTCCCCATAACCAGTGCACTCATCATATCAAAGCCATTCCAGGTTCACTGACTTACGGATCCCCTGGAGATCTCATTGTGTCTAGAACAGACCTCCATACCCAAAGTGGCTTATCAGTTGGGATTTTTCTAGAGATTATTTTCTTCTGGTGTTGGGAAGAAGACTTATTAGTTTTGATGTTTTGATGCAGTAGGGGTGGCCACCATGGATGAAAGGGGGTGTTGTCTAATTGATCTTGCTAAGGTTTTCTGTTGGTCTCTCTTTTCAGCCCTACTTTGTCCCCACACATTGGGGGATATCCACCCCTCCTGTTCCTAAGCTTTACCTATAAACTGTCTGGAAGTTTGTGTGACCAGAGAGGATCTCAGGTTAGGCCAGTTTCCTTTCTACCTCTGATTGCTGTCATCACTTCTCATTTTCCTTATAAATTTCTGCTTTAAATATATGTATGTCTCAGCTGAGCAAGGTGGCATGTACTGATATATTGTTTATGATCTAATGAAGCTTTCCTGAAGATCAGAATGCAAAGCTAGCTACAGCCATAGAAGCCAGACAGTGGTGGCATACACCTTTTAATCCCAGCAGCCACACTAGTAAAGCCGTAGAGGGTGGGTAGTGGTGGTGCATACCTTTAATTCCAGCATTAGAGAGGAATATAAGACAGGAGCTCAGGGTCTCATTCCACATTCAGTCTCCAGTCACTCTGAGGATAGGATCGCCCCAGCCTTGGTAGAAGTAAGAACTTTCTAGTGGCCAGCTGCTTTGCTTTTCTGATCTTCAGCTTGAACCCCAATATCTATCTCTGAGTTTTTATTATTTGTGTTACAGTGGCAGATACCTGTAATCCCAACGCTAGGATACTAAAAGGGGATATTGAATTTGAGGTTAGCTTGGGCTACATAGTGATCTTAAGGCCAGCCTGGGTTATAGTGAGAGACTAATCTTGTCTCGAAACATAAGCATAAGGTCTTTAGTGTTGTTTAGGAAGAGCTGGTTCATGTTTGAATTCCACCCATTTAAACAGAAGTCCTGTCCTTCTTCGTTCTCATTTAGTCACTCCTTTGGAGTCATTGAATACCAACTGTGCTTCAAACACAGTTCAAACAGTATGACAATAGCTCATGTTTTCAATAGCTTTGGGGCCAGTGAGGTGGTTCAGTGGGTCAAGGTAGCTGCTGTTAAATGTGATGATTTGAATTTGATCCTCAGGAACACATTGTCGTAGAAAGAAACAAGCTCTGATAAATCGTTCTATGACCTCCACATGGATGCCATCACATGTGACTGCACCCTTTGCGCCACACACACACACACACACACACACACACACACACACACACACACACACACACACACAGAGAGCAAAAAAAATTAAATTAAATATTAGATTTCAAAGGAGAACAATGTTAATATGTGGCCTAGAGAATGTTTTTCTGATATTTTGTTAAAGAATGTGGCTGCTTTTTGGACATGTCTGAAAGTTTGCCTGAGGCTAAAGTGAAGAAATTTAGATTAACTCCATTGGCAAAGGAAACTCAAAACAGCCTAGTATTGACTCTGAATGTGGTTTTTAGTGGTCACTCTTCTGAAGATCTATAATGAAAAGAAGCAAGCCCAACAAGTAAAAATACAAAAAGTACAGATTGAGGAGAAAACGGGTACCAGGAAGTAGAATGCAGCTAAATCTTGTATTCAAGGATATACATGAAGATGTTAAGTGGAATAAAGGAGTGGTGACTGCAGGGCAAGATACTACCCAGCTAAGCTTCCAACTTGTAAAGGGAATCAAGGAAAAGTTCAGAGATGGCTGTGGCAGTGCGTGCCTTTCATCCCAACACTCCAGAGGCAGAGGCAAGAGAATCTCTGAGTTCAAACTTGGCCTGGTCTACAGAATGAGTTCAGGAGCATCTAAGCTTACGCAATGAAGGAAACCATCAAAAACAGAAAGCTGGTGAGAATATAATTGAACAAGTGGGCCATGTTCCAGTCTCAGAAAGCAGCAGAAGTTAGAAGACACATGCTTGTGGCTTTAGAGTCATGGATAGAAGAAAGAGATTATGGAGTCTCCCTCCACGACTAAAGAAAGCTTCTGAGGCCAAGAATGTGTCAGGGGTGTCCCTGAATGGAGGCCTAGAGAGACCATTTCATGGAGCTGTGAAGGCAAAGTGTGGATTGCCTTGGAGACCACAAAATGTTGGAGATATCAGAGCTGCAGGATACCTTCTAAGGAAAGCTAATAGGGAGTGGAGCCAGCCCAAAAGACAGAATTGTGTTGCAGCCAACAAAGCTGAAAGGAGTTGGAGATCTGAAGAGCACTTTGACCTCAGACATGGATGTGCAGAGTTTGGAGTTTGCCCAGCTGGTTTTTGGTCTTGCTTTGGTCCAGCATTTCCTCACTATGCTCCCTTCTATGTTTTAGAATGCTAATGTACACCCTGTGCCATTATATGTTAGAAATATGTGTCTGCTTTTTCATTTGGACTTATAGGTAATTTCAATGAATCTCTGAAGAGTCTTTGAAATTTTAAATGATGTTGAGAATGTGATAAACTATGTGGACATTTTGAAGTTGGACTGAATGCATTTCTTCTGCATTATCTTATGTCTACAAACTTATGGAGGCCAGAAAATAGAATGCAGTGTTTGAATAGGAATGGCCCCCATAAATTCAGGTGTTTGAATGCTTGGCGCATAGAGAGTGGCATTATTAAGAGGTGTGGCCTTGTTGGAGTAGGTGTGGTCTTTTTGGAGGAAATGTGTCACTGTGGGGACAAGCTTTGAGGTCTTATATGGTCATATATCCCCAGTTATATCCCCAGTGTGGTAACACAGTCTCCTTCTGTTGCCTGTGAATCAAGATGTAGAATTCTCCAGCATCTTATCTGTCTGCATTCCACCATGTTTCCCACCATGTTGATAATGGTCGAAACCTCTGAAACTGTAAGCTAGCCCCCATTAAATGTTTTCCATTACAAGAAAAAAATTAAATATTAAAAATATGATAGATTTAGACGAAAAGTCACAGGAGTTCTTTTTATTGTTCTTGTATGATTTCTTTTTGCTTGAGACCATTTAAAAATAACGTCTGTAGGGCTGTGGCACGTAGGGACTGGATCATAAAGAGCCTCTTGTGCATACCCACAGTACTGAGGGCTGTGTGAATACTGAAGATGGGAAGCAGTGAAGAACCATGGTAAATGAGGATGGGACTGAGATATGCAGGGGGGTCTGCAGCAAGGGAGGCCAGGTAGGAAGCTTTTGTAATAAGCCAGGAATGATGAAGGCCTGGGATGACACCCTGAGGAAGGAAACAAGCAATTTTCCCCCATAATGTCTGTTTTATCAGGCTCCTGGGGGAGGGGGGGACGGGGACGGGGGAAGGACATGGTGGTGGTGGTGAGGCTATTTCTGTGGTAACAGCTTGTGGATGCACTGTTACTCAGGATGTGAGCTTGTCCTTGTAGACTGTCATTTGTGGTTGCATCCAGACACAGAGGACTGGAATTGATGACAGAGTTGACATTGCAGCGTACGCTATACACACCAGGAAGTAACTTGAGCCCTGATCTTCAGGGAGTAGCTCCACACCTCCCTCATAGATGCTGATTGCAACTCAATTCATCTGGTCTGATAAGTAAAATTGTGTAATTTTGTAATAACAAATTTCTTCCTAATTATCTCACTCATGGACTTTCTGTTTTATTGGAGTTCAAATTCTATTTTGCTGGATAGCTTTTGCTGATTCTTGTTGCTATGGAGATGGTAGCGTGCTGTACCAGGCTAATATGTACTGCAAACACTCTCACACATCTGCTTCCATGGAAAGTATTGCTGTCATTTTTTTTTTTTTTCATGAAACAACTTCCATATGGGTGCTTGCAGCAATGATAGTGACTTCCCTTCAACTGCTGTCCTTATACTTTCCTTTATGGAAACTGTCCCATAGTTGAGTTCTTCATAAGGCCAGAGCTGTAGCTCACTGCATGCCTCATAGGTGGTCAGCACTGAGCTGGGTGCTGAGGGTTCCCCTGGGCTGCTCTGGTACAGGGTGCCCTTGTCACCCTCTCTATTTCCCATCACTTACTGCAGTGTGGCTTCTTGCTTGCTGACAGTTGGTAGGAGCACAGAAGAGGCAGTGGCTTTTACCAGTGAGCCGGATTTGGAGTCAACGCCGTGCAGTAGGCTCTTGTTCTGTGTTCGATATATCAGTTATTTACTTGAAGATTTGGGACAAATGAAGCAGTTAAAAATGTTTTAAATATGGTTAACACACACACACACACACACACACACACACACACACACACAGAGTTTGCCAGCAAGCCATTTTTAAGTGTATGGTTGAGTTGTATTTCATCTTTAAAATCTGGAGCTCTATCCTTTGAACACAGCTCCACTTTTCCCTCTCCTGAATTCCTCTTCACCATCCTATTTCTGTTTCCATGTATTTTATTACCTTCACAGCTCATTTAAGTAGAATCAAACAGCATTTGTCTTTGTGTGACTCCTGTGTTTACGATGTTGTTATGATTCTTTCAAGGTCCGTCTATGGTGGAGCCTAACACAGGGTTTCATTTTTTGAGACAGAGTAGTGTTCCGTTGGTTGTGTACATCATGTTTTGTCTGCTCACTCATCTGTCAGCTGAGACCTCTGGGCTATTGTGAATATGGTTTCTATTTATATCAAGTATCCAAATCTTTCAGCTCTGTTATTGACTGTTTGAGATGTTCCATAGTGGGTATATCATTTTACAGTCTTAGTGGTAGTATACATGGTAGCTCACAGTCATCTATAATGAGATCTGGTGCCCTCTTCTGGCATTCAGGCTTACATGCAAACAGAACACTGAACTGGCACTCGGCCTCACTTTCCTTGGCAATGAAATGAGCCTTAGAGATAGTCTTCTGTATATGAACAAGCAAAATTTAGAAATACTTCCTGGGTTTTGAGGTGGATGAGGTTATTTTCAAAGTAAATAAGTAGTACTTATGGTCTGCTGTATTCCAGGCTGTCTGTGTGTGTGTGTGTGTGTGTGTGTGTGTGTGTGTATTCTGTGCTTTCCTGAGCCTGTGAAATGATGATTCTTATTTCCCCTACACCATTGAGATGCAGGTTTAGAATGAAGGTGTAGACTCTCACAAGGCCACAGCACTAGAAAGTGACTGATCATGGTCTAGAACTACTTCTGCCTGATGCTGGAGCTACTACATTCTATTGTCTAAGTTCCTTCCTTCCTGGGAGACTGTGACGGAAGGGAGACTGTGACTAGATACCAAGCAAGAATACTGCTTTCATGCTGTTTCTCCAGATACTGATTTCCCAGTGAAGGCTTAGACTCATCCTCATGCAGCCCTCCTGCTCAGCGAGATCTCAGTGTGCTTGAGAGAGGCCACTTCCAGAGAGCCTGCCAGAACATGTGTGGCTAAGAACTGCAGTTGCAGATGGGCGTGCCACAGACTCTGTGGTCTTAGTTTCCTTAGGTATTTGTGCTGAAGGGATTACGCATCAGCAGTGAGAGCACAGGAATGTCTCAAATTCTTCTCTCACCATGATGTGTTTATTCTTTTGGCTGATGCTGATTTTTAATTTTAAGCATGCTTGAAGGTAAAATCTAACACTTTATCTTAATAATTTATGATACAGCTCTTCAGTGCAAGTGGAAACCACTTATCAACAGACTTGATGATTAAAAGAGAACAATTGGAACAAGTAACATTTGGAGCAAGACTTTGCTACAGCTCATTGAGTAGCTTTTAGAAGTTTTCTGGCATTGCAAGAGGATGGGCAAGTTGTGTGCAGACATCAAAACATGCTCAACATGCCCGTGTAGGGGATTTGCACAGTAATGTGTGATCTGTTCTCAGATGAGAGGACTCATCTCTAGTAGACATCTTAGCAGTTTTAGGAGCTTTCTGAAAGGCATAGCCATTTAGTCCTGTGAATAAAGACTTCCCATTTCTCAGAGACCTAGACTCCATAAGAGGTAGTGTTTGATCTTTGTGTGATGTAGTTGTAGTTAACTTCTCTTGGAGTTTTCACTTTCTGCTTTTATTTAAAAAAGGTAAACAATTTGTCTCTGAGACCTTGATCATAACCAGGGTTAATATGTATGCAGCAATGCTAAAGAGTGAATGAGTCACAGGCAACATCATTAGCATTGTAAAGATAACTGGGGGGGTGGGGAGACTTCAGTGGGGAAAATTGTCAGTTTAACAGCTTGAACCCTGCAGTTGAAAAAAACATCATTTTCTATTCTGCATTTCAGAATTAGCAGGTTTATAGCCATTTGTTGGATATAGACAGGATGTTCTTTGTGTCCTTGTGACAAAGCAAAAAAAAGAAAAGAAAAGAAAAGAAAAAGAAAAAAGAAAAAACAAAACAAAAAACCCGGCTTCCTCTGCTGCAGCTCCATCTTTCAAATATTATCAACACGCAGAAGGCTTTGGGTATTGACCATTAGATAGCTGTGGTATGGCCTTATCTAGGGTGAGGCTATTTTCCTAACCCAGCCTTTTCTAGGCCTGAGAGTAGTCCCATGCAGGAGGAAAGGGAGTAGAGCCTAGGGGAGGGTTTGGTAGTTAGGGGCCAGGCCCAGTTTGCCCTTCTGAGCCTTATTCAGTTAAGAGTGCTCCTGTGGCGTGAAAGAGATGCTATCTTGTCACATTCATTTTTCTGCCTTGCTGTAGTCCACCCAGTCTAGCCATGTCTGTTTTCAGCTTCACAGTCTTGTTCATGGTTTCAGAGGCTGTCTTTACAGTGGTTCCCACTCCTCTGTGCCTCTGGGACTCTGGAGCTGCAGCAGTGTGAAAATGAGATGGTTCTTTTGGCTTCCATCCCCTTAAGTAAGCTCTTACCTGTCTTATGTTTTATAAAGGTAATCTTTGAGCCAGTGGCTTCAGAGTGTTTTGAATAAGGATCTAGTGGGAAAGACAGTTTCTACTTTTACTCTTTCTCCATATACCAGAGACTAATGGTTGATGAAGTAATCAGTCTCACATTATTGTACACTGTAGTTTTGGTTGTATTTTATTATATCTTTTCAAAATGGTGATACATACTGTATTGATTGGGTGATCCACCATTGTAACAACACCTATAATTTAAAAATACCCTTGAATCATACAGAACATTTTCATTTTTCTTGGTAACTGCATTCTGTTCCTGTTATAGTTTAGCTTTTTCACATGTGTATATAGTAATATAGATGTACAGAAAGCTTTCCTGGGAACATATGGTACTGACAAGATGAATGAGTGGTTTTTCAACATTTGTGCCCACTTGTGGAAGCTCCAAACTATGTGTTGGATTTGTATATAGTTGCTAGGAATTTGTAAAGTAGGTATGTATCATTATAATTTATAATATATACTATGGTTATATATTATAAAAAGTACTAGGTCCTCAATGCTGTGGTTGATTCTCAGATTATGCACTTTTGTGTTGATAGCTGTAGGTGTGTGTGATGTGCACACATTTATGGGTGAATAGTATACACACACACACACACACATACACACACACACACACACACACACACACACACACACGGGCAGGGGGAATCCAGCAATATTTCAGTGGTTTCCGTCTTGATTATCTTTCCCTGTTGGGAATCTATTGAAATTCACCATATGGGATCCTTGATAATACTTTTGCTATCATTTATTGCCCTGGAGAGCAATCCCATCTCAAAAGTCACTTCCCAAAGGAGTGTGAAGACTTGATGTTTTTTCTTTTTCTGATCTCTGTCTTTTGTTGGGGGAACTAGTTTTACTATGATGAAATCTTGTTATACATTGGCTGTATTTGATGAATTGAATCTTACCTTCTGACTGCTTGAATTCTAATGATCAAGCTTTTTATTAGGGAAAAAATGGGGTAATATAATTAAAAATTGATTAATTGATTTCTTGGCTTTCCTGCACCATTGCTTAGTTTAGTGAGGTTAGTAAAAGTATTCAATACTCTTTTAATTTGAGTATACTGTGCTGGTTGAAAAACTGCCAAGTAAGCCCAATCAAAGGATCCTATAAATGGGCTTGGTTCTTACATTTCTGGATGGCCACTTTTCCTAAGAGGGATAACTGCTTATGATTCATCATTTGGATCATGATGGAAAAGTACTGGCAGGAAGCTGTAACTTTTGTTTCTTTCTAAAGAGTTAGAAATTTCTGAGCTGTAAAATGAAGGTTACCCAGCAGTCAGCCCTAAGAGTTGTGGGATTTAACATTGCTTTTATTCTGATCTATATACTCTTATTTGGGAGTACACAGCGATTCTTTCAATAACATTTTACACTTAGTGGGAACATACTACTATGTGGCCTCAAGCCCTCAAGAGTTGTAGATTACAGTTTATGCATGTTTGATTCATGCTCATGTTCCTTTGTAGAATGTTTTTATGTCCAGTCCTGCACAGGTTGTAATGCATTAATGAGTAACTTGGAGTTGCCAGTACTGCATCTGTGTTACATTAAGGAAAGAAAAGCACGTTTTCTTGGAGTTGTTTAACTAATACTGAGTTCAGATTTGAATTATTTACTTCGTGCCCCTGTGCCTTTCATCTTTGTCTGTGGTATGAGTCTGAATCTGAACCTGTCTGAAGGCTGTCTTGTAAGCCTATTTACCCTGTATCTGCTGTCCCTGTGTGCGCCTATGTTTCTGTCTCTGTATGTCCATAAGTGCTGTGACTGTCCCTCACTCTGGATTTATTGAACAGCACAGAAAGCATCACATGGAGAAGGAATGGAATACTTTACAGAGATCTTTAATGTAGTCTTATAGGGGATTAAGTATCTTGCTCCAACTGATCTCGCCTGACCCAGATAACATTGTTTATCAACCAGTAACCAACCATACACGGTTGCTTTCACCTTTTATGGTAGATCTTAGGAAGTTGCTTTCTACTTCTGTATTTGCTTCTCTTCAGCGAAATGGTTTGTGTGCATTATCTGGGATGTGGGAGGGTATATAACTTAAGACCGAAGCTATGCATTAACTTTGGTTGTAAATGCTGACTACATGGGAAATCCAAGGCAAGTAAGGATGGCTGTTACATTATTCTCTTAAAGGTAGGTTAAACAGACTGAGTATACAGTAAGACAGTAGTCTTAAGTGTCTTTAATGTGTATTATTAACTTTGGCTGTGAGGTCCAGTAGAGTGTCAGTCTCTTAGACTACAAAATATCTTCAGAATATTGCATTGCCATGACTTAGTATTTAGTCAGTAAATCTCCTTAAGGATCACTGAAATAGTCTGTCATTAGCATATATTGCATAAAATTATGGGTTTCATCATGACATTTTCATGCATATGTAACATTCTTTAATTATATGACTCCTCCCAGTTGATCCTCATCATCATAGATGGATTCAGGACAATGCTTCTTATCTTGGACATCTAGATTTTGAGGGTCAGGTTATTATTCCCTGAATACAATCTTTCTAGTCAGGGGGCAAATCAGAGAAAGTTGGTAGATAATTCATAAAATGTCTGGAGGATATATCTTGATTGCCCCTCCCCTTGGTTTTGGTGACTTTCCATGCCATGTTAGAGCCATTTTCAATCCTGTTCTTGCAGACTCTTGAGGCATTTATGGGGCTCCTTTGGTATGCCTCAGCAGAGGCCTGATCTGCAGTGCTCATGAAGAAGGGATGGCTGCTTCCCTGTGGGCACTGTGCTCTGCATCAATCTGGTGTCATAAACGCTTTGTTAATCTTCTTAGTTGCTCAATACCTTATGCTCCTATTTGTTCTGAATTAAATTTTCCTTCTTAGCTGATCTGCTTCCCTGTGTATTTAAGGACATTGCGTTTCCCACTTATCACCTGCTGCTAATCTTCAGCAGTAAAATTAAATTGACATTTATTAAAGGATGTTTTGATCTATCTTTGAAAAGGGTAGTAAAGAGTAATTAGTCAGAGTAATTACTTTTTTTCATTTTGTGTGCAAATTTAGGTTGGTTGCTGAAACCGATTTTAATTTTATAATGGTGGCAAAGAATTCCAGCTTTACTTCCATGGTTTGTTTAAGCAGTTGAAAATCTGATGGATCCTTGAAGCATCTGTGAATTTGAAGATTATAAAGCCCACCTGCTTTGCTTGGGGAATATGAGGCTGTCACCAGCACCTGGTCCTACCAAGTAACTTTTTGTTTTATCTTTGCCAGAAGTTAGCCCCAGTCCAGTTATTGGAAATAAATGCTCCAGTGGTTGCCCATGCCTTTAATCCAAGCACTTGGGAAACACAGGCAGGGAGATCTCCATGAGTTCAAGGCCAGCCTGGTCTACAGATTGAGTTCCAGGACAGCCAAGGGCCAAGATGACACAGAGAAACCCTGTCTCAAAATAAAACAAAAAAGATACTGACAGTATAGATTTCCTGAGGTCCTGTGTTGAACATTACTGTACCTTGGTGACTAGAAGGTGAGATAAAGGGAAAGCAGGAGTGTCAAACAGAGCAAACGAAGACTAAAACAGGCACACTTCATGTGCTGACCGAAGTTCATTATTCTAGATCAGGGACCCTGTTCTCTGCTTCTATGTCCTAAACCCTCGCCAAGCCAGGTATAGTAGTCTACAACCATAATCCCTGCATCTGAGAGTTGAAGCAGGAGGGTTCCAAGGTCTTTGGAATATAGTGAGTTCTAGGCTACATAGCAAAACCCTATCAAACTATCCTCCAATGAATGAATGAATGAATGAATGAATGAATGAATGAATGAATAAGGAACACATTTTTGTATGTGGGAAGTAACAGATATAACTATGTTGCCACTTTTTAAGAATTTTTGTATTATGTTTAGATTTTTTTTTTTTTGTATATAACTTTTTCCTACACATATGTATGTGCACTATGGAAGCAGTGTTACGGATGATTGTGAGCTACCATGTAGGTGTTAGGAACCAAACCTGGGTCCTTTGGAAAAGCAGGAAGTGTTTTTAGGCACTAAGCTTCCTTTCCAGCACTGTCTTTGAGTTTCTTGAGGTCACTATTACATTGGTTTTGCCTGGCTAATGATTCCTTCCTCTAGACCATGAATCCTTAGGTTGTATCCCAGTACTACTACCTCCTAACAGCAGATGGGCATGGTGATGGAGAAGTAGCTGGGACCTTACATCCTGATCCACAGGTTGAGAGGGGCATGGAAGGGAGAGAAGTTAGGAGGAGAGGGAGAGAGACATTGAGAAAAATGAGAAAAACAGACAGGAGGACACACACACACACACACACACACACACACACACACACACACACACCCACCCATTTAGGCTTTTGAACTTTTAGCCTATTCCAGTGACACACTTCCTTTAATAGGGTCACACCTCCTAATCCTTTCCAAACAGTTCCACTATCTGGCTATTAAATATTCAAATATATGAGCCTCTGGGACCATCCTCATTCAGTCACTACACTGCTTCACTGATTGTTTCTTCATCCCAGTCCATAGGACAGTTTCTGTTTGTTGATGTAGTTACTCTGTGAAGGACAACCAAGTTCCTGTGTGTTATTTCCAGAGTCCACACAGCAGTGAAGTCAGGTGGCATCCACTTTATATCCTGTCTGTTCACGGACGAGAGCCCCATTTTCTTCTTTCTTTCCCATTCACCTAGTTCTTGGGAAGCATTGTTTCTGTGTATAGTTAGTTCCCCATCATTCAGTCTTAGCCCCTTCTATCATATATTAGCCCCAAGAGAAGGTCTCCATGGGTTATGTCCGTATCTCTTGATTGTGCAGGCACCTCCTCTGTTGAGCTAACCTCTGCCTGCGTTACATTAGTTTCCAGCTTTCATTGGTTCTATTTTCTATTGTCATATTTAAGAGCTCCTCTTGCTTTTCTTCCATAGCATGAGCTCTGAATTTCAATACTATCATGTTTTCTTGTTCAGAAACCGTATTGAATCAGCAGCACTACTGGTGTGTTCATGTGTTTGGTGTCCTGGCTTAGAATTTTGTGCACTATTCCTTAGTAATACTGCTTTATTAAAGAGAGGTTCTCAGTTTAACAATGTGGAGAAGAAACTAAATTGGTGTTTCTAATATGAGATAGTTTCTGCCTTTATTCTTCCCCACAACTGATCTCATTCATTACTGGGCATGCTAGGATATACACACAGTCATCTGTCTGCCTGGCACTGTTGTATTCTTAGGCACAGAGAGAGTATGGATACTCCTGGAAGCCATTGCTGTACCCTGATGCTTGGTTCTATAGAAGCCACATAAATATGTCTCCAATTCAAACCCACTTTATCTAGATCAGTAGTTCTCTGTGGGATTAGATCCCTTTGGGGTTTGCTTATCTGATATGCTCCATGTTTTATATTTACATTATGATTCATAACAGTAGTAAAGTTAAAGTTACAGTAATGAAGTATCAACAAAATAATGTTCTGGCTGGGGGTCACCACAGCATGAAGAACTATATATATTAAATGGTCTCAGCTTTAGGAAGGTTCTAGATCCTCCAAAGATTCAAAGTCACACCTTGAGGACTTGAAGATCATTGTGAATGAAGTTGTATTGGAAAGAATGTTTTTAACAGAGTGTAATCAAATTGTCTTTATAGCATTTGAAAAGTAATACATAGGAGCACATGAGTCTAAAAAGGCCTTGGAAAGGGTCTATGCAAATGAGTGTCCCTGAAACTTGTTTATGTAAACCGCTTCAGTTCAGGCTTTGTCTTCTATGGTTGAAAGCAGTTTCAAGTATCATAATGAAATACTGCTCAGAGCAGTGCCTTTAAGTTTTCTTATATGTGTAGTTGTCACTGGAGAAATAGTTAAAGTAGATAAATTTGTTATCTCTAAAAGTGACAGACATTTAGCACTTTCTGCATGCCAGGCCATGTTAGGAACACTTAACAACATTATTTTACTTAACGCTTATGACAGTGCCGGACATCAGATTGCTTTGTTATTTTCATTTTATAGAATCAAAATCTCTGGCTGAGAACTTGGCTATTCCATCTTGTCCCATAAGCAAGCCCCCATGAGCTGGGGCTAAGGCTTAGCCCAGACACCTTCATCCTTGAGGCCACTCTGCTGCCCTCTTTTCCTGAGAACCACCAGCCTTGAAGATGCAAGAGGTTGAAGAGTGACCTTCTGGGAAATGTCTTTGCTTTCCCATTGGAGGAAAGCTGTGGGGGGGTGGGGAATGAGGAAAAGAAGCTAAAATGAAAGAAGTGTTAATTAGGATTCTGGAGAAAACACCACAGACTGGTTAGACAACAAGGACGAATAAGCACTTAACTGTACGA
Organism: Phodopus roborovskii; assembly: GCF_943737965.1. NCBI lineage: Eukaryota > Metazoa > Chordata > Mammalia > Rodentia > Cricetidae > Phodopus > Phodopus roborovskii. The sequence goes on along the minus strand of NW_026126417.1, from coordinate 3,495,842 downwards.
TGTCATCTACATTCTGAGCAACACTTCCTCTTACATTGTTGACACTTGTGGCCAGAATGCTTTCCTGCTACATAAAGATGATGCAGTAGTGGCCCTTTCCCATTTGAAAAGCCATGTTTAAATGATACAGATGAAAATGGGGTCTTGGAAAAGCAACATGCATAGGTTTGTTAAAAGAATGTTATATAGTGTCTCCCTTTACTGAGTAAGAATAATGAAGAGAAAGTAGATTTAAGTAATACAGGAACAGTTTGAGAAAACACAAAGAATGATTTCTTAATGATAATTTTAGAACAGGCTTCAAAAGAGGGATATGGGATTTTTGTCTTTCAGGTATATAAAATACAATTAAAGTGTTGTGTTTGGGATTGACTTCTAGCCATGCTTTAAAATTCTTCTCAATATAAAAAGAGACTTGGCGTGTAATTAACCTTACTGTGGCACTTTGGCAGATAAATAAATCTAAATTATGCAGCTCATTCACTCTAGTTTTACTGTTTAATATTATCCAGCCCTCACCCATTCGTATGCACATGGATTACCTTCAAGTTAACAGTCATTAGCTCCAGTCTGGTGGCAAAAGCAGGGCCCCAGACTCCTCAGAGCCTGTGTATTTCCACAGTGCTTCCTCCACACAGTGAGCAGAACAGGAGGAAGCCCCTGGAAATGAGCAGTGTCATTTTCCTTTCTTTTCTCCACTGAAGTGTCCCCACTGCTTCTTCAAGCAGACAGCCCCTTTTCTGGTTGCCCATTTTTATCTCAATCCTATTGAAATGAGATGTGAAGTGTTACATTTATTTACTCTTCCCGCCAGCCTGGTCCCAGTGCTGCATCAGCCCCAAGTAACACACAGAGACTATATTAGCTATAAGGCTGTTGGCCAATGACTAGGGCTTCTTATTGGCTAGCTCTATCTTAATTTCTATCCCATTTCTATCAATCTAAGTATTTCCACATGGTCTTATCTTACTGGAGAAAGGGTCCAGACCTCTTACTCCTTGCGTCCTACATCTAAAGTGCTCTGTGCTGCTCTGTGCCTACACGTCCCAGAATCCTCCTTGTTTCCTAATCCCACCTATCATGCTGCTTCATTGTCCACAGTGCTTTATTCATCAACCAATAAGAGAAACATAAGTACAGAAGACACCCCCCATCAGCAAAGTCCTGGTTTATTCTTGGTGAAGTTCAGGGGAGAAATTAGAGATGGCTTTCTCTCCATCTACTGGTAGAATGAACCCCTGGGATTTTGTAAAAATCAAGTTTGTTTGAGGTACAGTGGGACTTTTTCTGATAGCTGCCTTGCGAGTACCACTGAGAAACATATAGGACAAGTGTGGGGGCATTTGCACTGAGTTTAGTGAGGAGTGAGTTTTTATCCTAATTGTGATATGAATAATTATTTTTAAAGCAAAATTTTGCAATATAAGGATATTTGCAAATAAGGCAAAATGAGTTCTAGAACATTTTCCTATGTTGCAAACAGTATTTATAGTCTAAAAACATGACTTACATATTCGTTTTGTTTAATTCATAGCCAGAACCACATTTTCTCAATTATATATTCTCTAATTCCTTCAAATAATGTTAATAATTCTGGATCTATAACAACATAAAATATTCTGGAAGAACACAATGCGTTCAGAATGCTTAGACCTAAAAAATTTAACACTCCAAATAATAATGAAAAAAATTTCATGAACGTATTTAATAAAATAAAACAAGACACTGAGAGTGGGGCATTTAAAAATGACATAATTTGAGGTATGGTTTAATTTAAATAGGCATAGATGAATACCTTTACTTGAATATTGAGAGATTCTCAAGAAATCCACCAACTGCTGGCTGGGTCCGGGTGGACTCCTGAGTCTGGTGTGGGCACCTGGCTTCTCTTACTTGGAAGCACTCCCTGCCTCTCCCTCTTCCCCCCTGTTTATTCTGATGTTCATGTTCACCAGGCAATGCAGCTGTATCGTGTGTCCACCATTGTAGGGACGTCTTTTGGTCAGTGCTGTGCTAGAGGGTTTTGTTAAATCTCACAGCTTCTCTGCACTGACTACTTGGAATCACATAAGGCGTCCAAGTCCTGACAATAACCTTGTTCCTTTCTGTGTAGATCTGGCACTTTAACTGCATTTTCTCACCCATCCTGAGTTCCGTTTAGACTTCTGTCAGGCTTTCATGCTCACCTTAAGAATTTTCTGTATGTTTACTTTTCATTCTTTCTCTGCCCAGTTATTACTTTCCTTGTCTCCCACTTTTAGTCTCTCCTCTGCTTGCCTTCATATTATAGCCCGAGCTGTTACTATTTGACACTACTGTGTTATGACTGTTCATATTACACTGGTTTCTGCTTTACTGAACTCAACCTGATGAACATGCAAACTGCAAAATGTACTATATACATTGTCCTTTACATTCAGTAAGAATTGTCTGTAGGTTCCAGTGGAAGTAGATATGCTCAAATATCTTTAGCATAAAACCTGTCTGCTGAGTATGATGCCAACACCTTTCCTTTTTCTCCCCTTTGCTCACCACAGGGGTCCTGTTTCTTAAGCACAGCAGGAGGACTCCTGACTCTAGTGTTGTACCTGGCTTCTTGACCTTAGAAGCATCCCCTGCTTCCCCCTCTTTCTACTTGTTTATATCTGACATTTATTTGTCCTTGTTAATGATCACCAGCTGCTGTCATGTCACTACATAGCTTTTTTTGTTTTTTTTTTTTTTTTGTTTGTTTGTTTAAGGATGGCCAGATTTTGCCCATTTCTTGGAGGGTACCATATGCTTCAAGAATTCAAGAAATAGTAGATAGAGAAGGGGATTCTCTACAACATGATGGGTAAACTATGTTGTGGAGGCTAAATATGGCCCACTGCTAGCCTTTGTAGATAAAGTTTTATTAGAACACAGTCATACTTACTGATTTACTTTTGGCCACTCTTTAAAAAACTCAAGTTAGAAAAGGTGAGCAAGAAGAGGATACTATCTTTAATTCGTGCAGTCAGAGTCCTCTGAGTATTCTCCCCAGAGCCAGATTTGACATTAATTACTATTAGGAATAGAGATGACTTCTCAGCTACTACTATGAAAATGCTATTTTCATAGTTGTCAATAAAGTAGTTAAAAGTAAAAGTATCATTTCCCATTCAGTAAACAAACACAAATGAGAAGATAGTTTGGACTGATGTGAATGGTGTAAGAGATTTTTCTCATCATGTAATTAATGGCAGTATAAATTGATAAAGCCTTTAAGGGGAATAATTTTAATCAAACATTCCTAGATATTTTTTTTTGTAAAAATATATTTTTATTAACTTTTTTTCTATTTTTTCCCCCCTCTGGTGATATCTCTTAGCTTGGGCTAACCTCAAACTCTCATTGTAGCTGAGGATGACCTTGAGCTCTTGATCCTCCTGTTTCTACCTCTCAAGTGTTGAGATTGAAGCCATGTATCATCACACCTACTTTATACTTTGTGTATTCATTTGTGTGTGTGCATGTACTAGTGTGGGCACATGTGTGCCTGTGAGATGACAGGTCAGCATTGGGTGTTGGAGAATCCCATTGCTGTATATTTTATTTAATGAACTTCTTAATTTACTTTGTGTATGTGTGCCTGTGCATATGTTCAGGTCATTCAGGTGTCAGGTGCACCTGAATGTACGTGTGTGTGTGTGTGTGTGTATGTGTGTGTAGGTCAGAGGTCAACATCAAGGTATTTCTTAGTTTCTGTGTTGCTCCTGTGCTATTGTGCCTTGACAGAACAAAGTAAGGGACATTGGGCTTGCTTTTGGCTTATTCCAGGAGATTCCACCCTTCAAGGTGGGGAAGATGTAGCAGCAGATAGGAAAGGCATGGTGTTTGGATTAGGATTCAGAAAACATGGACCTTTTTCCAGATGTGCTTTCTGTATCCATTCTTAAGGTTCTATGTATTGTATGTACTGTCATCACCTGGATGATTTTGATTCCCAACTCGGTTGCGTGGGTACTATTTGAAGGGTATCAAATTTGTCTGTTTAGGATTATCTTGCCTTTGCTGTATAATATCACCTCTACATAATATTTGAACAATATTTATGTTTGGTTTATTATGCAAGCAAGATACTAACAAGGATTTTTTTTTACAGAGCATAAAACAGAAGGCAAGGTGTATTTCACATGTTGGCGGAGAGGAAGCCAGCAGCATTTACCTCCATTTATGAAGGGGGATTAACTCTGGCCACAGTGAAGAAATTCTTTTTAGTCAAAAGCATATAATTTAGAAGAAAACATTTAATTGTAAAATGGTACTGTAATTTAAGTCTTGGAAGATGTACCATGCTTTTACAACATGCTCTTTCACTTTAGCACTGTTCAGCTTACATCTGCTAATTTAATTTATAAATAGGAATAAATGGACCTAAATTTTTGTGTGTGTGTGTGTGTGTTTATGTGCACAGGTACATGTGTGGGTACAGGTAGAAGTGTACATCATGCCTGTGCATAAGAAATCTAGAGGAAAATCTTGGGTGTCATTGCTCAGGACTATCCCCCTTTTTTATTTTGAAGTAAGGTCTCTCACTGGGCTGGAATCACACTAAGTAGGCTAGGCTGGCCACCAACTTCCCATTGCCTTCCCAGTGCAGAAATTACTAGTGTATGCTGCTATGCCTGGCTTTATTATATAGGTTCTGGGGATCAAACTCAGGTCTTCATGTTTGCAAGACAAGAAATTTACCAATTGAATAATTTTTTTTTTCTTTCCTGAGACAGTTTTTTTTTTTTTTTTCTGTGTAGCCTTGGTTGTCCTGGAACTCACTCTATAGATCAGGCTGGCCTTGAACTCAGAGATCCACCAGCCTCTGCCTCCCAAATGCTGGGATTAAAGGCGTGTGCCACCACTGCTGGATTTGCACTATCTCTTAAGCTCTGCAATTTATCACTGTTAGGCATTTCCTTCCCAATGCATCTTTGCTGGTTTAATTATATAAAACTAATATGCTTTCAAGTCAAAACTATATAGGACACACCCATAAAACGGCTGCCTTCACTTGGTCTACTTCCCTCTGGTTCTTGGTATCCTCTGTTTTCTGGCTTCTTGGCCTTTACAAGTTTTTAAAGATGCTCATTTATTTTTTGTGTATGCTTGTCATCTCTCCCCCCCCCTCTCTCTCTTTCTGTGTGTGTGTGTGTGTGTGTGTGTGTGTGTGTGTGTGTGTGTGTGTGTGTAGTGCCCACAGAAGCTAGAAGAGGGAATCAAATCCCCAGGTATTGGAGTTACAGGTGGCTGTGAACCACCTTGTAGGTTCTGGGCACCACACCCTGGTCTTGCAAGAGCAAGAAATACTCTTAAGCACTGAGCCACTCTCCAGCCCTGCTGCCCTGCTGCTCTGCTGCCCTGCTGCTTCACCTTCTGGGGTTTTGTTTTTGCAAAGATTCACATGCATGTGCTTCTTCTGTCTCATCTATTGAAATGATGGGTAAATATTAGAATGAGAGAAAGTAAATTCATGGTTGCCAGGGTCTAGGGAGACTGGGTAGAGATAGGAACAACTGTACTGGGTTTCTCTATAGAACTGTAAAAATGATCAACAGCTCTGAGGATGGTTGCACAGCTCTACAGATCTCAAGAAATTTTTAATTGGGTGCTTAATTGTGCATGGTATGTGTTGTATCAGTAAAACTTTAAAGATGTATGTACTCCTTTTCCACTTTGCCTATTTTTATTTTATAATTTGAAGGTTTATTTTTTATTATGTTATGTATGTATGGGTATGTGCACATGAGTATGAGCGTCTATACAGGCCAGAAGAGGGAATTGGATCCTCTGGTGCTGGAGGTTTGGAGGTTACTGAGAGCTGTCTAGTATAGGGACTAGAAACTGAACTTGGGTCTTAAGAAATAGCATCACGCATTTTTAAACACTGAGCCATCTCATCAGCCTTCACTTTGTGTATTTTGTACATGCAGCAGTTCTTTGTAGGAGCTATTTTATAAGTCTCTGAAGATCTTTGCTTTGCTGTGTGTGTGTGTGTGTGTGTGTGTGTGTGTGTGTGTGTGCAGTTAGTCCACTCAGATTATCTTTTGTTCACAAACGTGTTGGCCATTCTTGAACTGTAGATGGAAGTTTCTGTCCTGCCTGGTTCTACAGCCACTCAGTCCCAAATAAACACACTGTTTGGCCTATTACTCAGACTTATTACTAACAAACACTTACAACTTAAATTAACGCATAATTCTTATGTATGTTTAGCCACGTGACTTGGTACCTTTTCTCAGTAAGGCATTCTCATCTTGCTTCCTTTGTGTCTGGCTGGCAACCATGTCTCTGCCTTCCTCTTCCCAGAATTCTCCTAGTCTGGTAGCTCCGCCTGTACTTCCTGCCTGGTTACTGACCAGTCAGCATTTTATTAAACCAAACGAATGACAAATCTTTACAGTGAATACAAAGTTGACTGATTATCCCACATCACTGAACTTTTTTTGATTATAAGTGGCCTTGAATAGGTAATGATGTGCACATGGATTTTCACATTGGTGACAAGTTTCTCCATGGAATGTTACATTTCCTTCGATCTGATCAGTTTTTCTTCACAGGCTTGTCTTCTTAGAATTTGAAACAGTGAGTAAGAGCTCCTGATTCCTCATTACCTTGGGACCATTTTAAGGTTTTTGGCAATTGTGCTAAATATTATTTTCCTATTAAAACTATTAGTGAAACAAAGACTCCTTGTCTGCTTTTGGTCATAGCACTGACTCTTCACTTGGGAAACAAAGGACAAGGGAAACCTTGGCATCTCTGCTTACATTGTAAGTCTGTTTCCTTTGCTCTAAGTTATTCTCTGCTGCATGGATTCCAGAAACAGAGTCTGATAGATAAATGTCACATGACAGAAGTGCAAACCACTCCCCCAATGTCACTGTAAGGATTCAGGCATTACGCTGGACTGCCCCTGTCACCTGGCAGAATGCACTCAGGCAGTACTCTGGTCAGCCCAGGGTTCCATGATTACTAGTCTGCAGGCAAGTGTAAAGGACCCTTTAAAAGTCAGACCCCTGCCCACTTACTCACTCTCTCTCTCTCTCTTTCTCTCTCTCTCTCTTTCTCTCTCTCTCTTTCTCGCTTTTGGTTGACCACCAGCTACCCCCTTCTTCTCCCCCCTCCCCTCTTCTGTTCCCAGTGCCTACCTCTCTTCCCTTCTCCCCCACTCCCCTTTTCTAAATAAACTCATTTAAGCTCTATCTGCCTGGGTCACCCTCTCCGGCTATGCAACCTGCTATGCTCTCCCACATGGTCCCTTACCTTGGGACCCCACTGACCTGGGACCCTCACTCGGGACCACTACTCACCACCACCGTCTCCAGCTTTTATTCTTATATAACTATAACTAAAGAACAACAGTCACCTTGACCATAGTGTGGCCAAGAATCTTCCGTAAGCCTAAGCGTACTTCCTGACCTCTGCTTTTGTTGCTTCCGCTCCTTAAACTCGAAGGACATATCAGTGTTCTTGATGGGAGGGCTGAGGACCCTGGTCCCCTACTTCTGGTAGAGCCAGGCTGATTGAAATACCTTTCCTTCTCATCAGGACTTTCCCCATGTGGTTGTGGGTTAAGTGATTAGATCTGTCTTGGTAAGACTACTGCACAATTGGGCTTCTGGCCTAAAATCCTAATACAGTTAAGCTCCATCTCTATATTTTAGCAATCTTTCTACCCATTTGATTTTTGACTTTGCATTAGTTGAATGTTTTTCTTCTTAAACTGTGGTCAAATTTATTAATATTTTAAAAAAAACAAAAAGCAAACAACAGGACTTTAGTTGTGTAGTCCAGGTTGGCCATGAATTCTCATTATTCTTACCTGAACCTCTTCCATTCTGGAAATACTTTTCCTCATAGTTTGAAAGCCTACTCCAAAACTTATGTTAAAGGAATTTACAGAAACAAAACAAAACAACAACAACTACAACAACAAAAAATAACACACAACCTAGGAATAATAAAATGGAAACTTAAAAAGTAATTTACCTATATTTTCTTCAAGTATTTGTTGAATTTCACATTTTTTAAATTTGGAATTTAAGTTCATTTTAGAGTCTTTTTTAAAATTAGATGTAGTGCAAAGAATGAAGCTAATGTTTTTTTCTACTTGCTATCCAGTTATATTTATTCTGTTTATTAAAAAAGACCATCGTTACCTCAGTAACATAAGATGCACCTTTACCACCTGTTGCTGTGGATCTGTTTCTGGATCTTTTCTTCCATTGGCGTCTCTGAGTATGTATGTGCTACAATTGTTTTTATCAAAGAGGCTGTTGATGTGGTTTGATATTTCTTGTATCTCTTCCTTTTCATTGTGTTCCTACCTGTTCATGCCTGTTTATTTCTGCATTTGAACTTTATAAAGAATGTTTCCAAACTGACTATAGAAAATCCCATTGCGGCATGGGGAATTGCTTTAAACCCACACATCGCCTTTCACATAGTTCATCTTACCCCTCCTTAACTACACACACTTTGCATCAGTGTTGTTTTTCTGTGTGCCCTCTCCTCGGCTCTCATTAACTTCTTCATGATGAACCTGTTGTACCATGCTATTTTCCTCAGATGGTTGCTTGTCTTTTGAGGAGATTAGAGAACACCTATTTGTGCACCTGTGTAACCATTTTATCCTCTGCTTTCTGTAGACCTGAGTTTCTATGTGGTGGTTTTGCCCTATAACAAGGGCTGCAGATATTTCCATGTGTTCCAGGGTAAATGGGCAGAAGCTGGAAGAGGGGATCTTCTTGCCTTCTTCCTGCCCATGGGGAAGACAGCCAGGATACTAATTATTTTCTTGATCATTTTGTTATAACTCGGAGGACTGGTTTTCAATTTTACAGTAGATGTGTAAACCTTAATGCCTTAAAGTAATTTGTGTAAAAGATACATCTTCATTAGATCTCATCTAGGCTCAAATGGCATCACCTTCACCACGAGACTAGGAAGTACTGCAAGATGACTTTAATATGAGATGAAGCAAAACATAATTAGGAATAGAAATATTCAAAATCTCTTATGTTCTGTAATGTGCTCCATAGTCCCAAGTTAATGATGTTTTGACAGTCTTCATTAACACAGTGACTTCAGTCTTGATTATTGGAGAAGTAGTAGTAATTGGAACCAGTATGCATTTCTGCTCCCTTTTAACTCTGTCAACTTACAAGTCTTTTGGCCTCCAAGGGGAGCTGTGGCTACAGCATCTCTGCCAAAGATTCTATATGCTATACTTCTGTATTTTCCTCTGGTATGTTTTCCACATGACAATCTCAAAACAGTGCTGCCAGTCTATAAACATTGGGTTAATTTCTACCTAAGGAATATTTATAAAGTTCTATTCAGAAATGGATTTTGGTCATTGTTCTATGAAAAATAGGTATGCTGTTAAACTTTCCCCCCCAATGTTGTAAGTGTGAATACACACGAGGGTTGTATGTCCCTAGGTTTTAATGATTGATGTGTTCTATTGGTGGTGAAAGGTAAGCCCTTCCCTAAAAGAAAACACACCAGAGCCAAGATTAGAAAAGGTGAGTGTTTGAAATGGACAGGACTTAAGCTCACATATGCTTGTGGAAGGGACCTTGCTTGCTGATGGAAGGCTATGCAGGGTGATATGATACTTTTGACTTTTTCCTAAGTATGTCCTTGACATTACAGATAATGACTCTTTTTTAATCTCATGTTTAAATTTTTTTCTATGAATGTTTTATGCAGTTGTGGTTATTTTATCTATTTCTTTGTATATTTCTTCATGTTTAAATTCTGTTGTAGTGACCACCACTTCTGAACTAATAGTCTAATAAGTGAATGTTACCATAGGAAATGTCTTCCATGGCAGCCCTTTCAGTAGTAAATACAGAGAACCTACAGGGAGAACTGGTGCCCTATTACTCTTGTAAAGGACAGATGGCCCAATGAAGTCAATATTAGATCCTAATTTTCAGATGACAAAGAGAGATTAATTAACTTTACTAAGGTCACAGAGCTAATGAATTTTAAAACTTCACTTTAAACACGTTGATTCGATTACCCCCGTCTGCTTCCAAAGATACACAGATAATTTACATATACAGAGACTGTTGGTGACACAGGCTTTCCTTACCCTTTCCCTTTCTCCTGCCTTTATTAAATCCAGACACTAGAAGATTCACCATTACAATAATAACTCGAGTTTTACCTCTTCTTTCTTCTCCACTCTGTGTCTCTGGAAGTTCTTGTGCGCAGTGACTTCCCCTTACTGTGTGTGTGTGTGTGTAACTAAGCAGAAGAATCAGGCAAGCCACTAACTGGCTGTGAGCTTCTGAGGAGCAGAAAGTGTGCTGACTCCTAACTGCTGTTCTAGTTCTTGTGCAATGTGTAACAAATGAGATTTTCATGTTTCTGCATTGCCAGTTAGACAGTTACAGTAATGACTTTTGAAAAATAAAATATTTTTAGTGCTTTATTATTAGCTGTTTTTAAAAAGATTCCTTGAGAATTTCCTACTGTATTCAAATTATTTCCCTGCCTTCCTCTTCTGTAGCTTCTAAATCCCTGTACTCCCTTTCACATTCATAACCCCTTCTTCATTCTCTCTTTCTCTCTCTCTCTCACACACACACACTTTCTCTTACAATCTTCCGAGTCTATTTAGTGTTGCTTGTATGTATATATTTAAGGTTGACCACTTGGAATTACCTATTAAGAAACTCATCCCTGGAGAAGACTGAAATATTGCCTGCAGTATTTCAACTAGGCGTGAGGCCCTGTGAGATTTCCCATCCGAAATCACATGTCAACTGGTGTTATTATGCATGTCTTTTTAGGTGACTACATTGAGATTTCATGGGTGTGGCTTCTCTGTCATATAGAAGACACAATCTTGTAGCAGATTTCCTGGTCACCTGTCTCTTACATTCTTTCCCCTCACTCTTCTGTGATATTCCCTGGGCCTTATGTGTAGGAGTTCCACTGTAGATGTAACAGTTGGGGTTAGGCACCCACCATCGATGGCAGAAAGAAGCCTTTTTGATGAAGGGTGAGAGCTGCACTTATCTGTGAGGATAAGGGTGAGTTTTTATAATGCAGTTAAAATTCATGCCTGGTATTATATACATTTAGCCATAAGCCGTTGGCTAGATCTATAGTCCCAGGCATGAATATCCTTTTACTGAGCAGGCTTTGAGTCTAATTAGACAGCTGTTGAATATCCTCAAGATAAACTATGCCACTGTTGCATTACTGGGGATATCTGGCAGGACAGTCATTATTCTGGTCCATCCTTTTACAGTTGGGTAGAATTATTGATAGTTCTCCCTAGGCAGTTTGAATAAACCTTTGGATAGTATGAATACTTAGGGAGGGGTTTTCCAGTTCAGTTCTAGCTCAATTCCTCTGGGTCCTGTGTCCAAAATGAGTGATGTCTTCAGCAGTAGGGTCTTACCTTCAAGTTCTGGGAGGCAGTCAAGGGCAGCAGCAATAGCATATATTCTTTTGGTAGTCTCTTAGATCCTCCTGGCCAACAGCTCACAGGGATGCTTTTAAAATAATATTTTAAAGATAATGAACTCTTTAGGTAAGGACATTTATAAATTCTGGGTCATGAAATGAGAGAATAAAAAGGCTAAACAAGAGGAAGAAGAGAGAAGAATAGAGAGAAATAGGGTTAAAGAACACTAAGGATGCTTGAAAAAAGCTATAAGGAAACATTACTGTATGTTCACTTAAAAATACAGATACACTTATGAGTATGAGTGTATAAATACATATATATGCATACATAGATATGTGTATTGTGTGCAAATAAAGTTAAGCCACATGAGCTTAATATGTTAGTATGTTTTGCCATAATTTTTAAAGGTAGGTGTGTGTGTGTGTGTGTGTGTGTGTGTGTGTGTGTGTGTGTGTAGTTTTATGCACATAAGTGCTATGCCTTGAGGAGGCCAGAACAGGGCATCTGATTTCCTGGGGCTGCAGTTTGGGTGCTGGAAACTGAACTGGCATCCTCTACAAGAGCAGTAGGTGCTCTTAACCACTGAACCATCTCTCTATCCCCTTTACTATACATACATAATTTTAAAGCATTCACTTATTAGACAGAGAGAAACCTAAATTACTGACTTTAGTTTGAAATAGTGACAGAACAATGGTGGAGACTTACTTGATGCCCCACAGCCTTCTCCAGCAAATTCTGAATAAGAACAGAAATAGTGAAGGAATTGGAGACCTCTCCATATTGGCACCTGCTGCTTCTGGTACAGCATGACAGAGTCCCAGGTGTCGTCAGAATGTGTCCATCTGGCTGATGTGTCAGATACCACTTTAGCTGGGCTTGTCACTGTAGTGCAGACCTGACATTGACAGAGGCTGTCCCTTCCTTCCTTTGACTCTGTGGTGTTTCTAGGACAGAGTCCCAAGGCCAGCTGTCAGGACACGCTCAGTGAACTTGAAGGGAGAGGAGATCTGGAGGTTGGTGCACTTACTCAACTTTTATGCAAGATATGCCTTTTCATGAACCGTTGCATTACCTATGATCTGCAGTTTTACAGACTGGGGGTGGGGGAGGAGAAAGACTTAGCTTATAAAGGAGAAAGAAATGCTCTTGTGTGTCAGGCCAGGCTGTTGCAAGATCTTCATAGTCTATTAGTAGTTGCTGTGGAAGCAGAGATTTCATGCTGCTTGCTGCTTTTCATTCCTCAGCTTGCCCTCTCTGACAACTGGATGCTAGATAAAATTCAGCACTGTGGGAATCAAATAGAGAGCTCTTCTGAAGTCCTAGTAATTCTTAAAACAGGAAAGTACTTGAAGTACTGCTGCCACACCATCAGCTTCAAACCCAGAGAGAAGCTTCATAAGCAGCAAAGATCCAGGCATGAAGACAAAGTTTGAAGTGATGAGATAAGACATGAACAAAATTGATTATTTCAGTCTAGGGGCAAAGACTTTAACATCAATATATACATACACATATATGTATGTATATATTCATGTGTGTATACATATATATATATCACATATGCCATATGTATAAGTAAAAATTTATAACACAAAGCTATGAAAGTCAAAAGAAATGACAGTGTAAAATAAATATGTGCAATATAACAAAAATAAGCAGAATAGTAAAATGGCTATCTTTTTGTGACTGGCTATTTCACTTGGTATGATGCCTTTATGCATCAAAAATTTAAATAAATTAAATAAAATTACCATATAATTCAGCAATTCTATTTCTGGATGTAGACTTCCCAAAATTTAAAGCATGAATTTTAACAAATACTTGTACACTCAAGTTCATAAAAATATTATTTACACTAGCAAAAATGTGAAAACCACATAATGCCCACAGGCTAGTAATTAAATAAACAACATGGACATTGTACATACAACAGGTTATTATGTGGTCTTAATAAGTCTCATATTTTGTGTATGTGAAATAAACAGTTGAATCTACAAAGCTTCTGAGATGTCTCCCATTTTATGCTATTTTTCAATTTTAGAATCAGTGAAAACCTATGTGATGAAAGTATTAGTGTTGCATAATTTTTCAAGAACATGTATTTCCTACCATCCCATCTGTCCTTTGAGGAAACTTATAATAACATTGTATAATGACATAAGAACATGAAATGAGTCTAAGAAGATCAAGGTGCTGAGTCAGTCAGTATCCTGGTTGCCAGTAGCAGCCATTGCCTTAGATGAATCAGGGTGAGTTTTACTGCATTTCAGGCAGTTGACACTCTGGGAGGGCCTGAGAACCTTGCTCAGAAAACAGTGCCAGTAAGGAGCCTCAAATTACATTGCAGAACTAGTGAGAGAACATGCAGCAAGGAAACTGCCTTCTGTTATCTGAACTGGCACTGCCCACTGGCACTGCTTCTGGCTCCATCCTTTTAGGAATGGAATTCTGCACAGATATTGGGTCTCACCACTAGTTTTTGATTCAACCACTGGAGATTAGTATTGTTGATCAACCCGTTCCTGTTAAAGTGCTCGTTTTTTGGAGAATAAGATGTTAGGGGTAGAGGTGTGTTTGGCATTGTCTGATGGTGGTAGGTCTGCATCTTAATGTGCAAGACTCTAAAAATTAGAAAGGAGATTCAGACCCTGGTGGTCAAGGTATGATAAGTGGCTCCATTATTAGCAGTTATAGAGTGGACAAATTAATCATTAAGATATAGGGGATACTGCTAAAGACAAACATTCATTGAAGCAAAAATTTAAACTGAAGAGTTTACCCTTGAATCTTGCAAGATGACATTGTAAATGGGTTGGTAATTGTATATAAATACATGTTTTCTGTGTTTATTTTGTGATGTGTAGCCCTACCAAATTCACTTATTCGGTGTGCATATATGTGTTTATACACAAGTGTTCACATGTGTGTATAGGTGTGTGTGTATATGCTTGTGTTTATGAGTATGTGATCAGCATTGTATATGTGTAATCTTTGTGTTTTTTTATATTGTACAACCCTGAATTAAAATTTCACATCAAATCTAAAATAATCAAAACACCATGGAGCTGACATAGAACAGAAATGTAAGCCATGGGAGTGGCAGTGAACCAAAAATCACATCCAAACTCATGTGGATGTCTTAAGGTTTCTCTTGCTGTGATTAAACACTAAGACCAAAATCAACATTGGGAAGGAAGGGTTTATTTCATCTTATAGCTTATAATCACCTCAGAAGTCAAGGCAGGAACCCAAGGCAGGAACCTGGAGGCAAGAGCTGATACAGAGAGAGGCCAAGAAGAAGTGTTGCTTAGTGGCTTGCTCAACTAACCCACTAACTAACTAACCCAGGCGTGGTTCCACCCGCAGTGATCTGGGCCCATTTCCATCAAACATCAATCAAGAAAATGTACCAGAAGTTTCTATGTTGGTCAAAATGGAGGTGTGTCTTGGGGGGGGGGTGTTTTCTCAGTTGAGATTCCTTCTTGCAGAATGACTCTAGATTGTGTCAAGTTGATATAAAGCTAGCCAGTGCAGTTGCCCACTGATCAGGTGCTAAAAATACATGGTGGGAAAGGATAGTTTCACAGAATACCCAGAACACTGGATATCCACAAGTATGAAATTGTACCTTTGTCTAATACTGTACTCAAAATGGGTGTTAGTCCTGGGATCATAAAACCCTTTGAGAATTTATGATGAAAGCTCTTTTGACATAGGCTTTGGCAATACATTTAAATTTTTAAAAAATTACACCCAAAGCATAATCTTAAAAAGCAAAACTAAATAGTAGAAGGGACTAGATCAAACTGAAAAGCTACTGTACTGCAGAGGAACACTCAACAAAAACAACCCAGGCAGTTATGGATTAGGAAGAGATGGTTGAAGATCTGATGAAGGGTCAAAAAATGAATTTTGTCCTGAACTGTCAGAGCTTAGCAGCAGCAGAGTAAATACCCTGGTAAAAACGGCACAATCCTCAAATATTTTCCCAAAGAAGATAAAAAGTTGGTCGAAAGATAATGAAAGTGTGTTCAGCATCCCGAATCCTTGGGGAAACACTGATTCACACCACTGTCAAGTCTCACTTCATACCCACCAGATGGCTGCTACCAAAAGAACAGACGATAAGCAGTGCTGTGAGTGTAGGGAGAGGAGAAACCTTGGCGTGGATTCTGTTGGTAGGAAGGAACAGCAGTATGACCAATAGCCATTATGGAAACATCTTAGGAGGTTCCTCAGAAAATTGGAGTGGCCTTATCATCTAGAGATCTCTCTTAATGGACATATACCCCATATATGTGAAATCAGCATGACAAAGACTTGTCTGCAGTTTCATGTTCATTACTACTGTAGAGTAGTCAAGACACAGAGACATCTTTAGGGTCCATGAATAGGAAACAAAACACAACAAATAAAGAACAACAACAACAACAAACAAACAAACAAGCAAACAAAAACACCAAAAACACCTTGGTATAAACTGCTATTCAGTCTTTTAAAACAAACCCTTTGTATAATGTTTAAATCAAATTTAGCATACCCATCTCTTTGTTTTACTTGATTTTACTTTATGTATGTGTTTGCCTGCAAATGGGTATATGGCTGTTGCCCTCACAACCAAGAACAGGTGTTAGAATCCCTGGAACTGGAGTGTTACAAGTAGTTGTGAGTGGCCATGTGGGTGCTGGGAACCAAACCTGGGAACTCTGTAAGAATAGCAAATGCTCTTAACTTTTGCTGCCTGGGGGGACCAACCTCCAGCAGCACAGAGCTCAAAGGGAATAAATACATGGAGTACTAAGACTTGTTTATCTGAGGTGAGGGGTCAGGGAAAAGACACTCACATACTCTCTTGATAGTTTCCTTCAGAGCTTTTCTTTATTCTTCTTTTGTATTCTGATTCTGTATTCTGTATTCTCTTTTGTCTATCCAGAAATGTCCTTCTGTCTCTCTTCATGTTTTCTTTCTCTGTCATCTTTATTCTTCCTTATTCTTTCATTCTAGATGTTTTCCTTCTAACACTATCTTTATTCTTGATGCTTTCTTTCTAATTCCTTCTAATTCTATCTTTATTCTTTCCTTACAGCCTATATTCCCCAGCAAAATATAAAAATTACAATGTGGGTTACTTTCTATTTCTCTCTCTCTCTCTCTCTGCCTTCCTTCCTTCCTTCCTTCCTTCCTTCCTTTCTTAATTTCTTAATTTCTTTCTAGTTTTTTGAGACAGGGTTTCTCTGTATAGCTTTGGAGCCTGTCCTGGAACTAGCTCTGTAGATCAGGCTGGACTCAAATTCATAGAGATCCACCTGCCTCTGCCTCTGAGTGCTGGGATTAAAGGCGTGAACCATCAACGCCTGGCTTGTTTTTCTTAATCATTAACCTAAGCCACAGTAGAAACCATAGCTCCCCAGAAAAACATGTGTTCTAGCTGTGTGACACTTTCTTGTTTGATTTTTTTTAAATCATCAACACTCTGTTTATACTAACATTATTATCAGTTAGACAGTGTAGTTTAAGAAGAAATCTTCATAATAATCCACAGGTAAAATTGTCTAGTAGAATGGGCAAGTTTCTGTGAGAAAAACACACCCATTCACATGATTCCAGATAGCAGAGAAAGATGGCAGCAGCAAGCACGTAAAGGCACAGCTGAGGGGAAAGACATTCTGGAGTCTGTGGTCTCAACCTTTCCTATCCGAGAGTCATCCATCAGGGATGCTGACACCCTGACGTCAATGCCACTTGCTGCTTCTCTGACATGGCCACTGGTACCTAACCACTGAGCAATCTTTCTAGCCCCTGTCTTCTCTTTATTGTGACAGATTTAACAACTTTTGAGTGCAATGTGTAGTTTGTTTTATCTGTAGTCACCCTGCTACACAATGGTCCCCTGGGATATCTTGCTCATGTTTGTCTTGACCAGCCTTTCTCTCTGCTCCCCTGAATTCTCTCCCAGGCCCCTGGTTACTGCCATCTGTTTTCAATTTCTAGTTAAATGAACTTTTTTAGTTTCCATGTAAGAGCAGGTGTCATTCAGTTTTATAGGAATATACTATACTATGAAATTAGGTAAAATTAACCTGTCATTTAACTCATGACTGTATTTTATTTGGGTGAGATAAAGATTTCTGGGGAGTATGTTGTTTCTATGTGTAGGCATCACATATGTGAGCATACTGCTCAAATAAACCTCAGTCTGTATAGGTAATATTAGACCTACATATACTCAAATATATGTTTCTATAAAAGTAGGATAAAACAAAATTCCATGGTACAGCAGTATACTAAGTAAAGTAGCATGCACAAACCAGTGAGATCCATCTTCAGTACCACAAAAACAGTAGTTAGCAGCTGGGGAGCCATTACTGTGCAAGCAAAAGCCCCAAATCCAAATCCCAACCATCCATATAAAAGCCAGGCAGGTGGCCTGTGTTGCGTGTAATTCCAGTATTGGGGGCAGAGAGAGGCAGATGCCAGGAGCTTGCTTGCCCCCTAAAATGATGTGTTTCTGGCTTAGTGAGAAGTACAGTTTGAAAACATATGGGAGAGACCTATAAAGGAGGAAGCCTTTCTTTGAAACACACGCTACCTTCCCATATAGATAAATATGCACATAATATAAACAGGTATAATAAAATAAAAATCCACACCACAAAATAAACCTAATACATTGGGAAATTTGAGAAGCAAGATTCTCACTGAAGGTAAAAAGGGCCCTGAAAAGAGTAAATCATAGTTTCTCCTAAAATTGTTCTCATTATTGTTATTAACATTAGAAATAATTTTGAGACAGGGTCTCTCCATGTAGTCTTGGCTGTCCTGAAACTTGTTGCGGATGCCAGGCTCGGAGGCCTGCATCCACTTCTGGAATGCTGGCATTGAGAACATGCACCACCCTCCCAGCTTTTTATTGCTGCTTAGAGGCAGGATTTTTCTCTATAGCCCAGAACACTCCTGAATTTGAATTATCCTGCTCCTGCCTCCCGAGTGTGAGTGCTGCTGGCATTGTAGGTGTATG
Organism: Phodopus roborovskii; assembly: GCF_943737965.1. Lineage (NCBI taxonomy): Eukaryota > Metazoa > Chordata > Mammalia > Rodentia > Cricetidae > Phodopus > Phodopus roborovskii. Next base: position 3,477,372 of record NW_026126417.1, on the reverse strand, counting down.
CTACCAAACAGCTGCTTTTGTTTCAAGCTCACTTTTAATATGACTTCCTGCTTTCCAGTCTCAACCAAGAGTCCACATGAGAAGGAAGACGATACGTCTCATTGTCAGTCACTGATAGTTAACTAAGTATTAATCATTGTGAACTTGAACAGTAAGGACTTTGGTATATAATTTGTTTAAACTTATTGTCTCCAGCTAAATGCCAAATTTTATATCTTATGGTGTGGTTCAAAAAAAAAAAAAAAAACCCCACAGAAAACACAGCACCAAAATTATAGTTTGATTTTTGTATTAAGAGACATTTAGCTGTTTTTCTAAAACTCTGCTTTTCTACAATTAAATAGACTGTAACCTCCAACAGATAGCTGAGAGTATTTTAATTTAATACGGATTTGTGAGGGAGGTGACCTCCTGGATCCCATATGGTTTCAAGGACTTGCTTTCAATAGAAGAATTGTAACTGTGTGGTCCAATAAAGAGAAGGCAGGAGGGCCTTGGTTTATAAATGCAGATGTAGATGCTAAGACAAGAATGCACACAACAGTTATGACCTTGGCATTCTCACTGTGAGTTTCAGTAGAACTGCTAATCATTTAGATTCTCTTTCTCTGTCCTTATCTACACGAATTTATCCTTGTGTGTAAAAACTACCACACTATGATTTGAGGATCTTTCATTTTGATTTAAAAGAATATCCTGTTATATACTCTTGGACATACTTCTGTAGAAAAGAATTACCTGGGAGAACAGTTTCTCTGTAATTAAGGAATGTTATTAACTTTTCTGTGCCAGTTAACAGCTGAAAAATCTTGCAATGAAGCCAACAAACACTTCTAAATCAACGCTGCAATTTCAGGAGGGAACTGCCCCAGCAGATGAATGAACTAAACCCGGTGACATGGTCTTTGGGGCCCTTTACTCAGGCTGTTTCTAGCTCTGTTGCCACATAGTAGCTGGATCAATAGAGAGAATCGAGTTTGAGCATTAGTAATTGCTGGTGCTGTGATCTGTCACCTACTGTATTTCATGAACCTCTTCAGTGCAGGAGTGAAAATGTGGAACTGTTTTCTAAACCACTGTTACCCCTCAGGGGCTCTTGCTCCCCACTCAACTTACCTCTCTAGTCCATTGGACTTAGTGCTGATGTGCTCATCAAACTGGACCCTGTGATGGTTGATTTCTTAATTTGTTAGGATCTAGGAGACAAACTTCTGGGAATGCCTATGAAGGAGTTTCTAGATTTGGTTGAATTGGGAAAGATCCAAGTTTAGACAGGACCAAGCGGAAGCCTGCAACCAATGAAGAGTAGAAGGCAAGCTCTTACTGCTGTGATTTCCCCACCACAATACACTCAAACTGTGAGCCTAAATATGTCTCCCTCCCTTAAGTTGCAAGGAGAGAAGTAACTAACACAAGACCTCTTCCTAGTTATCATTCCTCTTGCCTCTGTCCTGTAAGATTATAGCACTTCTGGCCTTTGCTCGGGAGGTTCCCCTCTTCTCCCTGAGCCATACCTTCTCTTCAGGTACTCCTCCCCTGAATCTCCTAGAATTCTTATGCCATTGCACTTAATACACCATTTTATTACATTTGTCATATTTTTCCTTGTTTTACAGTTAGTTGTTTGTATAGTGGGTTCAAATATGTTCTTCCAAAAGATATAGTCATGTTCTAGTCCCTATTCTTTATAACATTCTCTGGGAATATTGGTCTTTGCAAATGCTATGGGGATGAGGTCATGTAGGATTAGGATGGTATGCTAGCTAGTTTTATGTCATCTTGACACAAGCTAGAGTTATCTGAAAGGAGGGAACCTCAATTGAAAAAAAAATACCTCCATAAGTTCTGGCTGTAGGGCATTTTCTTAATTAGTGATTGATGGGAGAAGGCCCCAGCCTGTTGTGGGTAATGCCATCCCTGGGCTGGTTGTCCTGGGTTCTATAACAAAAGCAGGCTGAGCAAATCATGGTGGGCAAGCCAGTAAGCAGCACCCCTCCAAGGCCTCTACAGCAGCTCCTTCCTCCAGGTTCCTGCCCCAACTCTCTTTGATAATGAACAGTGCTGTAGAACTGTAAGCCAGATAAACCCTTTTCTCCTCAAGTTGGTCTGGTCATGGTGTTTCATCACAGAAGAAGTTTCTGGTCCAATATTTGGAGTTCTCAAGAGAAAGGGAAGTTTGACCCCAGACACAGAGGAAAGGTACATGGTGACTGGAGTAATACAGCCACGGTGATGGAATAGCAAGACATGCTGGTAATATTGATTATTAAAACGTTTTGAGGAAGGAGACCCAGCTATAGCCTTCAGAGGTGTATGACCCTGTCAACACCTCAAGCACAGATTCCACCTTTACAACTATGAATGTAAATTTCTGTTCTTTCAAGCCACATTATGACGTGCTTTTAAGGTGAACCTAGGAAACTAATACAGTGTATTTATCTGATCTTTACTTTTCCACAGATTTAATGCTAAATCACTAAGAGCTTAGGCTTTATTTAACTCGTTGCTACTTTATCATTCAGCTACCGACTAAAGAAATGTTTGTTATTGAAGTAATGGTTTATGTTGAATAGAACTGACCCTTAATAGGCAGTCATGAACTTTATATAAGTGTGCAGTCTATGACTTCAGTCATTTTATCCACCTTCAGTTCTCCTATGTTCCTTTGCATTTTCTTCCTAGCAACCATGGATTTGTAAGCTTATCTCTTTCAGAGTGTCATATAAATGAAATTGTATAGTATGTGTCATTTGTATCTGGCTTTCACATTGTAGAATGCACTAGAGATTCCCCCATTAGAGATTCCTCTTATGCTGTACCTGTCAGTGTGACTCCATTTTATTGTTCATTCAGCTGATAGTTTGTCATCTCGTGTTTGTTACTGTGAAAATGCTTTGTGTAGATTATGGGACATTATCTTCCCTACAGGACACAGAATAATAAACTATCTTAAGTGCCATGGTGGTGATGCACAGTGTATTATGGGAGCCCAGAGAAGGAACATTTAACTTAGATTTGGAGACTCACAGAATGGTCTCCAGAGGAAGTAGTGTTTGAGATATGAAGGTGGTTTATTGATTGGGCACCCTGGGAGAGGTGGAATATGGCACATGATTTGATTGTTACAAATTCAGGAGCTCTACAAGCTGATGGGTACACTATTAATAACCTGAAATTGGCCTTGGTGGGTGTTTACACTATGGGTATTAAACATATCAAATGGGAACTCCTCCTGGCAGAGCACTGAGTACCTGGACAGTCCAACCAGGAGCAACAAATGGTTAGCTGAATGCAAGACAGTATGGGACATTTTTGTGTATTGTTTGTTTAATCATTGAGAGTTCTGGCCCAGTTTCAATTGATGACAGTTTTCCTCAGTGCAGGTCTATTTCTCAGCCTCTTTGCAGGCTGGGTAACTTAGAGAGAAAGGTAATTTGGAATGCATGTCAGAAGTGTGAGCTTTACTTTGTTGGGTGCTTTGATTTTGTTTCCTTATAAATATGTATTTTTGTTCTGGAGTATAGGCAAGCCTCTTTAAAATAGTTTGATCCTATATGAGGCCACTGGCAGTGGGTCCAAAATCTAACACTAATGCACAGACTGACTTAGTGGAGCCCATTCTATATGGAGAGATACCTTGCCCAGCCTAGACACAGGGGTGTGAGGCTGGAGAGGTGCCTTGGTCCTGCCTCAATGAGATGATGGGACTTAGTAGACTTCTGAGGAATGGATGGGAGGTGGGGGGAACAGGAGAAGAGGGAGGGGAACTAGGATTGGAATGTAAAATTAATAAATAAAAAAAGAAAGCCAAAAAAAATAGTTTGATTCTTGGGGTCTTCCTTTTAATATTAATTGGATGGAAGCAGAGCAGTATCTAGTGTAGGGTTACCACTACCATGTGAAGAATGCGTATACAGTCATTCTCTGTATGATGAACCCCCATGAATCATGTCTTTTACAGTATGACTGTGGGAAAGGCTCTCTTCCTGGTGTGGACTAAGTGCTCAACACCACTTTCCATAGCATATTTGGATGTCTGTTTTTCTCTGCCCTTGGGTGGTTGCTCATACTTGGCTGTGCTCAGTGGCAGAGTACTTGAGTTCTAGCATGCCTGGAACTCCAGAGCCTTTGGTCTGTAGGTCCCTCATGGTAGGCATTCTCTTCTGTGGATGGTACAGGGAGTCTATCCAGGATGACCACTCAGATATAGCTATGTATGTATGTATGTATGTATGTATGTATGTATGTATGTATGTATGTATGTATGTATTTATACAGGGAGCCTACCCAGATGACCAGTCAGATACACTTAGCACAAGCTGTCATTAGTGTGTTTGATCCTGGCCATTCTGACAAGTGTAAGGTGGTAGCACAGAGTCGTTTTGATTTGCATTTCTCTGATGACTAAGGATGTTGAATAATTCTTTAAGGGTATCTTGGTCATTTGAGATTCTTCTCTTGAGAATTCTCTGTTTAAATCTGTATCCATTTTAAAATTGGATTATTTGGTATTTTGATGTTTAACTTCTTGAGTTCTTTATACATTTTAGATCCTCTGTCAGATGTGGAGTTGGTAAAGATCTTTTCCCATTCTGTAGGCTGCTGATTTGTGTTCTTGACACTGTCCTTTGCCTTACAGAAGCTTTTCAGGTTCAGGACGGTCCATTTATTAATTGTTTCTCCCAGTGTCTGTGCTATTGGTGTTATATTTAGGAAGTGGTCTCCTGTGCCAATGTGTTCAAGAATACTTTCCACTTTCCCTTCTGTTAGTCTCAGTGTAACTGGATTTTCTGTTGAGGTCTTTGGTCCACTTGGACTTGAGTTTTGTATAGAGCTATAGCTATGGGTCTATTTGAATTATTCTACATGCCACCATCCAGTTATGCCAGCACTGTTTAAGATGCTTTCTTTTTTCCATTGTATATTTTTGTATTCTTTGTCAAAAATCAGGTGTTCATAGATGTGTAGATTAATGTCAGGGTCTTCAATTCAGTTCCCTTGATTCATATGTCTGCTTTTATGCTGATACAAAGCTGTTTTCATTACTACAGCTCTGTAGTAGCATTTGAAGTCAGGAATGGTGATACCTTCAGAAGTTCTTTTTATTGTACATGATTGTTTTAGCTATTCTGGGTCTTTTTCCATATGAAGTTGAATATTGTTCATTCAAAGTCTATAAAGAATTCTGTTGGGATTTTGATGGGGATTGCATTGAATCTGTAGACTGCATTTGGTAAGATTGCCATTTTTACTATGTTAATCCTACCGATCCATGAGCCTGGGAGATTTTCCATTTTCTGATCTCTTCCCTAATTTCTTTCTTTCTTTGTTTCCCCCCTCCCCCTGAAACAGGGTTTTTCTGTGTAGCTTTGGAGCCTGTCCTGAAATGTGCACTGTAGTCCAGGCTGGCCTTGAACTTTCAAGAGAACCATCTGCCTCTGCCTCCAAGTGCTGGGATTAAAGGCATGCACCACCAAAGTTTTAAAATTCTTGTCATGTAGAGCTTTCCTTTATTTGGTTAGAGTTACCCCAAGATATTTTATAGTATTTGTGGCTATTGTAAAGGGTGTCATTTCTGTTTTCTTTCCCAGCCCATTAATCATTTGTATATAGGAGGGCTATTGATTTTATTTAAGTAAATCTTGTATCCAGCCACATTATTGAAGATGTTTATTAGCTGTAGGAGTTCCCTGGTAGATTTTTTGGGGTCACTTATGTATACTCTCATATCTACAAATAGTGAAAGTTTGACTTCTTCCTTTCCAATTTGTAACTCCTTGATCTCTCTCTTCTTTTTTTTTTTTTTTTTTTTTTTTTTTTTTTTTGCCTTGTTTTAACTAGAACCTTGAGTACTACATTGAATAGATATGGAGAGAGTAGACAGACTTGTCTTGTCCCTCAGGGGATACAACAATAGATTCTGAGGAAATCCAGAGAATCTTTAGGTCATATTTTAAAAACCCGTACTCCACAAAATTGGAAAATCTAAAAGAAATGAACAACTTTCTTCATAGGTATCACATACCAAAATTAAATCAAGACCAGATAAACAATTTAAATAGACCTATACTCCTTAGGAAATAAAAGCAGTCATCAAAAGTCTCCCAACCAAATAAAATCCCAGGGCCAGATGGTTTCAGTGCAGAATTCTAGCAGAATTTCAAAGAAGAGCTAATACTAGTACTCCTTAATTGTTCCATACAACAGAAACAGAAGGAATATTATCAAATACTTTTTATGACACCACAGTTACCCTGGTACCAAAACCAAACAGAGATGCAACAAAGAAAGAGAATTACAGGCCAATCTCCCTCATGAACATTGATGCAAAAATACTCAAAAAATACTGGCAAACTGAATCCAAGAACACATCAAAAAAAAAAAAAAAAATCATTCACCATGATCAAGTAGGTTTCATCTCAGAGATGCAGGGATAGTTCAACATATAAAAATCTGTCAATGTAATCCACTATATAAACAAACAGAAAGGGGGGGGGAAAGCCACATGATGCTGAAAAAGCCTTTGACAAAATCCAACACCCCTTCATGATAAATGACTTGGAGAGAGCAGGGATACAAGGAATATACCTAAACATAATAAAGGAAATATACAATAAGTCAACAGCAAACATCAAATTAAATAGAGAGACACTCAAAATGACTCCACTAAAATCAGGGATAGCTACAGTTTATAGCCAACTGAAAGTCCTTATTCCAGTTGGCTAGGACTAGTTGGCTATTCCAGTTGGGTATTTGAGGACTCAGGTGTAGCCATGAGTGCCCAGAGCATGAGCTTTTTAAAGTGAAAAACCAATCCTAGAATCTCAATCAGCAACTGCAGAGGGGAGGTCACAGAAACAAGCAGTTTAACAGAAACTAAAATAACTAGTTAGCTGGAGGAGGTTCTGTACAAGCTGGCAGTTTAACAGAAACTGAGATAACTTAGCTGGGGCATCTTGACCTTGAGTTCCTAGAATACAGTTGGTAATTTTCCATGGGATTCTCCATCAAGGAGATGGAAGTCTAGTTAAACCTTCAGCGGTCTCAGCAAGAATACAAGATGGAGGAGCCTCTGCACTGTCTTGCTCTGTCACATAGGCTCTAGTTTCTGTGCTTTCCCTCTGTTCCCAGTTCTCTTACTTCATGGAGTCTGTTGAACTTTGGTAGCGAGTGCCTTTACCAATTGAGCCATCTCTCTGGCATCCCTGCCTCACCACCTGAGTTTTAAAATGCATTTCTATTGTAGTGGGTAAGAATAATTTAGTTTTGACTCCAGATATGTTACTCAACAAGAGCAGATTGAAAAGCATGAGAACTCATGTGAAAAACCTGAGACACTGAGCCCTGGAGGAAAGCTGAAGGAAACATACTTTAAATAAGTAAACATCTGGGAACTTAATATACTATAGAGTCAGAACACCACATATGTAGCCCCAAGGTTAGTTTCTAGACATCGCCTTTTAATTATACAGGTTGCACATAACAATTAGCATTTAGAAAATATTATGCAGAAAATTGGAACACTATATAAGCAGCTGAAGTAACTTAAAACAGCATTATATTACTATTTTTTAACCTTTAAATCAGACTTATTTTTGTTGTTTCCTTTTGAGAAGTAGTGGGTAAATGGATTTGATGATGCACTGACCTGTGTATATGTAAGGCATTGTTCACGCCCATTTGTCCCCACCCCCTGACTCTTGTGGAACTTCTTCATTCCAGACAGTCTCACATCTGCTGCTTTCCTGTCTCATGCCAACACACAAACACACACATGCACACGCACACACATGCACTCCACATACTCGTACATGTAAAGTGCAGGTTCTGCACAATGGAGTACTACTCAGAGGTTTAAAAAAAAATAACATCTTTAAATTTGTAGGCAAATGAAGGGGGGGGAAACTCCTGAATGAGGTAACCCAGACCCAGAAAGATAAATATAATATGTACTCACTCATAAGTTGATATTAGACATAAAGGAAAGAACAATCACCCTGCAGTCCACAAGCCCAGAGAACCTAGGTAACAAAGAGGACACTAAGAGAGACATACATGCATAAGAAGGGGAAAAAGACAAGATGTCCTGAGTGAATTGGGAGCATGGGGGTGGTGGTGGTAAGGGTGGAAGATGAGAGGGGAAGGGGAGTGGGGGAAAATATATAGCTCAATAAAAACAAGGGGGAAAAGCAGGCTGAGATTGCCATGAGGAACAAGCTAGTTATCAGACTCCTACACCGCCTCTGCCCCAGCTCCTGCCTTCAGGTTCCTGCCCTGGTTGAGTTCCTGTCCTGAATTCCTTTGATCATGAACAGTGATATGGACATGTAAGCCAACTTTGACCTCTGGTCTCCACACACGTAAGCATCTATGTGCCTGTGTATCTTTATGCAATATGCATACGCAAACACATACACTCAAACTAAACACACATAAACATGGCAAAGGATATTTAATAAATAAGAAAAATAATTTCATTACAAGTGTGAGTATAAATAGAAAATATATTGACTTTAAGAAATAGTCAAACTTATTTAAATATCTTTCCCAAAAAGTGTGTGGTGACAAAACCCCTGAAATTTTAGCAAAGGCAGAAAATTTGTCACAAGTTCAAGTCTAACCTGAACTGTGTAGTAAGCTTCAGGCCAGCCAGAGCTACATAGTGAGACCTGTCTCAAAAATACTAACAACAAAAAGTGTTAGTGAACATTTAGTTAGAACATAAACCCTGTGAAAGCAGGTTCTTTGTGCTGCATTCTGTATCGCCAGTGTCTCCTCTCTGGCATGGTAGGCATAAAACACATTTATGTAAAAGGGTATAAATACATTCTAAGTGGGAAAATACAATTAACACGCAAAAATACTTCCAGCATAGATTTTATTCTTGGACACATCCACTCCAGTTTGGGAGAATATATGTCAGAAGTACAGTGCTCAAACCTTAGCTTGATGTTGGGATGTGAATCTTGAAAGTGGTCTCTAAGGAAAGGATATGACAGACCTGTAGCTTCCTTACATCTGGCAGATCTGCAGTTTGCTTTGCTTGTTGGAAGACAAGACAATCTTACCACTCTAACTACAGGTGCTGCTGAGTTCATTAATCCTTCAGTTAGGCTTCAGTGTCAGTTACCAATGGTTTCATTCCTCGTGCCAGAGGAGAGCAAGTCTTGTCCCTGTGTGCAAGTGGTCCCAGTTGCTCCCCAGGCTCCTTTGTCTAAGCTGCTTAGGGGCTGTTGAAGAGCCTTTGGCATCAATGGGATGGTTTCTGCTTCCCATTCTTTTACTGAGGAGCCTTCAGGTAGAGCCTGTATGTGGGTGGAGCACCAGTTAATTTTGGTTTGTTGCACATTCTCTTTGAGTCAGAGCAGCGAGCGCATCAGGAGAGACTTAGAGCAGGTGGGCTTGCTGTTAGCATGCATCTGCAGTGCCTTACACACAGGAGTGGGTTCCCACAACCCCACTCCATGTCTGCTGATGGTGCATCGCTCCTCACAGTGGTGTAGTGCCTGGCACACAGGAGTGGGTTCCTACAACCCCACTCCATGTCTGCTCATGGTGCATCGCTCCTCACAGTGGTGACCCCTGCTCTCCTTCAGGAAATATGAAATACTAAAAGAACAAACTTTAAAGTCTAAAAAAGAATTTAAATGAGCTCATTATGCATTGCAAACAGCACTTCAAAAAGCAGGCATGCCCAAGGGACCTCCTGCCTTCTAATATAAGCAAGGCTGCTGTTTGTATAAATCCCTTCCTATATATTAAAATTTTCCTAGGAGGAATTTCTTAAACTTGTTTTTTATGAACAAATAGAATTTCTTAAAGCCATGCTTTTTTCCTATCTTGGACTTGTTTTAACAACCATGCTACAACTTGCTGTCTTTACAGGTTGGTAAGTACAGACTTCAGTAGTCATCACTAAAATATTTACATATTGGAATCTGTTTAGTTTCTTTTCTTTTTTTGGAAGCCATTTAAGAGCAAGGTCTGTCATCTTTAACTCCCTCCCACTTGTTCCCATCAGAAGTCCTCAGTCCCAAAAACATCGACTGCAGACATAATTCTGTATTTTACATTTCTGTTATGTATTTAGCAAACTTCATGAAAATGTGTCTTTGTCTTATTTCTCCATCCTTTACCCCTTTATGGCACATAGACCACTTAGAGTAAGCTTTTCATTTAGTTTTAGAATGATGTGTTCATTCACTGACTCATTCATTCTTATACTTACGACATAAATCTATATGTATAACTACTGTCTGCAGTGTGCCAGATACTGCAGTGGTCCCAGAAGCATATGGTAGACTGCAGTGTGTGTAATGTGCAGAAATTGTCTCGACTCCATGGGAATGGGCTGGAATCCTCACAAAGTTCTTAGTTGCACATATTACTATAACTCCTGCCAAACATTGCATAGAGGCTAAAAATAAGACTTTGCATTAAGATATTTGTTAGAGTACAAACAAGATATCACATTCTCCCCCCCTTTTTTTGGTCCAACATAAGAAAAGGTTATAACTAATATAAGAAAAATCATATACAATAAGTACAATATATACAATATATATAGGTAATAAGTACATCAACAATGTCTAGTCCATTAGCAGTTGACAAATTCAGAGAAAATACTTCATACCTATCCTATCTTGGTGAGTCTAAAAGATTGTGCCTAATTCACTTTCTATCCTAACTTGCATAACCAACCCAAAGTTATCTTTTTATGTCTCTCAACCTTACACACTTTACACATCTTTAGTGAATTTCTTTTCTGAATCTGGCAACAAGGAAAACTATAACTAGAAAACCTAGATGCATGAATGTCACAAGATAGGACCACAGGTGCACCATGTAAGGACTTGCCTTCACACTGTGTGGCAAATTGGCACCTGTGGAAACTACAGTTTGTGTTTTTCTGTGCTCTAATTTTTGACAATAAGCCTAATCAAAAATCTTTTAAAATACAAATGACTCTGGATAATGTTTGTTCATTTAAATCTCAGCTCAGTAAAATAGTGTTACCAAAACCAGAAAACACACTGTAGTGAGAAAATAATTCCAATGCTGATTTTTTTTTCTTCATGCAGAAACTAATTCATACTCATTGAGTTGAATAGAAGGAAGAGGTAGAGAAATAGGTAATTAAGATATATTGATATGTGAGATAGAAAAAAACAGGGAATAGTGTGAACCTCTTAATTTGTCTACTAATAATTTTCAAAACAAAGTCCCAATGCCAACAGAGGGAAGGATAATAAAAACAGAAACACCCACTGGATGTGGACAGACATGATCTTGGCACGGGAGAGAATAATTTTCTTGTACTGAAGATGCTATAAACAAGGTGTGGTAGCACATGCCTGTAACCCCAACTCTGGAGAGGCTGAGGCAGGAGGATTGTGAATTGAAGGCAGGCCTGGACTAAATAAACCCTGACCAGGTAATTAACAAACATACAAATTCACCATTGTTTGAATAATGTGGCTTTAGAGTTTAGAATCCTTTAGCATTTAAAGTCTTCCTGCTGTAGTTAAATGATATCCATTTTATGGTTTTGTTACTGGAATAGAATTTGATATTCCAATATATAGTTCTGGAAAATGGGACCAGAGATGTTGTTCTGCTCCAGGTTTCATACCCAGCACCAAAAAGAAAGAATCAAATAATAATAGTATTCTGCAGTGTTCAAAATATAAAATGACTATTTTCTGCAGGTATTTTCTTTTTATATATATATATATAACCAAGTCCATTTAAATGAAAACAAACATTTATAGACAATATTTTGGAATTTGGGCGTTGTTCTTTCCAAACTACTTCCTGCTGGTAAGGGGCGCTGTCATGGGGGATTCGAAGAAGATTCAGAAATCTGTCAGGCTTCTGCAGGTATTTTCAAGTAATGTTGTGGAGAGTATTTGTGAGAAGTATATTTTATAGTTTATATTACAGATAATAGGAATATTAATATTAATGTTATAAACCATGAGCATTTGATATGAACTATTAATAGTAATTTGGGGTTGTTTTTAATATCAACATTAATCCGACATCTTCAGTTATAATGTATTTTTTCACTTGTAACTTTTTGCCTTTCATTATTTGATCACATTTTATGTTCTAGAAACACCCAACTGCTGCATTTCCCCCTTCTGATTTAGGCTCTGCTTTTCATTACAGCTTGCTAGTTTTTTCCTCTGTCATCTTTCACATCATGCCCTGCCTCTTCTAGGAACCCTCAGCTGCCTCCACACCCCTCCGGTTGCATCCTCCTGTTCAGAACATGATACTTCTTTTCATCTTGTGTCTACTGTTGTGTGCTCTGTAGTTGATTATGTTCATGACCTCACTTCAGTGGGCATTAAATTATTCAGTTTCTGTCTTTGGAGCAGCACCCTGCCCTGTGTAGCTGTGTGTAGTTCTGTTGAGTGAATATAAGACTTCATTTCTCCTGTGTAGGCATTAACATTTTTTGTTGCGTTTGGACAGTGTGCATCGATTGTTAGATCTGAACCCTTTGTTTATGTGATGGTTTATACTGGTTGAGGTAACCAACAGAGTTAGTACTGGGGGGTGTTAGGTTTAAAGTTAATTCTAGGGGTGTGAGGTTATAAATGAAATGCAAATAAACTTATAGGGGAACAAAATAATTTATGTGCACATATAATTTTTGTTAGCATGTGAACTAATGGGTTTCATTATGAAATTTAAATTTTATTAATTTTATTGTATATTATGTGTGATATGTTTAGGGGTAGTTATGCACATACCATGGCACATGTGTGGAAGTCAGAGGACAACTTTGCAAGTCAGTTGTCTTCTTTCACCTCTAAGTATAATAATCTGGGAATTGAACTCGGTTATCAGGCTTGCACAGCAAGCATTTTCCCTGCTAAGCCATCTCACTGGTCCTTACTATGACAGTTTGATGCATGTAAATCATTGTACCCTGTCTGACTTGTGCCCCATTGTCCTCCATTTTGTCTTCCCTCCTTTTGCTTCCTTGTCATATGTGTGCATGCATGCATGTACCTCAAACCTAGATTCCTCATGAGAAAACATGCAGTGTTTCATTTTTCTTCCCCCAGTTCCCTCTCTTTTGCCCCTTCTTCCCTTTCCCATTAGATCCCTAAGTACATGAATGTGCATGAAAACATGATGCAGGGGAGGGAGTCTCACCAATTCCAAGCTACTTTTCTGTCTCGTGGAACTTTCGGTCACCTGCTATGTGTGAGAGCAAGGAGAGCAGAGGATGTTTTCCTATGGTACCACAGAAAAGAGCGCTGACTCAATAAAAACGGTCTTGCATTTTGCTTGAAACCTAAATTTTCTTTCACACTTATCCCATATCAAAATCATCAAGATGGGTAAGTTGAAAGACATATTCTCTAAACTAAATCCCATACAAAGAAATTTAAATGTTATAGGAATGCCACTGAAATATCTTGGGGGATGGGGTTGTTTCCGTTTCCCTAGACACAACCTCCTATCCTGGAAGCTGATGCTATTGACCCACCTCACATGCAGGACCACTTAAAAGTATACAGAGCTTCCTCTCCTCTCTCTGTCTATGAGAAGAGAACCCTTAATTCCTACTTGGCACAAGAACTTCAGGAAAACATTACATTATGTTCTTTTTTGGTTCAGCAAAAACAGTATGATGTATGAGAAGGATGTGGGAATATGCTGTTACAGTCTCTGGAAAACCTCCAGAGCTGGTGATGAATGCCATGTGTCTCTTTCCCCTCAACTCTTCTTCCTTCTTGATGTTGTTGCAGGAGCAGCTCTGGCCATCATCTCAGATGGGTGAGAAGGGCCTCTCAGGCAGAGCAGTGAACTGGGAAGAGACTGGGCTACCAGGCTAGTCTTTGACTGCCTAGCTAGACATCATTAGTTTGATAGAGAGAGGTCTGGCCTTTTTTTTTTATCTTGAGCTGCCATGATTATCCATGTCTTAGTTACACACAGAGTCACACCTGACTCTAGCCGACTTGGGGTTCTACAAATCAACTGTGTGATCTTAAAAAACACCCTTTTCCTCGGAAGTTCTTTGGATTTTAATCTAATTTATTCAGTCTTCTCAGATTATTTACTCTTGTCTTGGAATGGTGTGCCAGTGTTTGATGTTGGCTTTCATGTAAAAATAATCTAAAAAAATTTTTTTTATCATGTTATCAACAGTGATACAGAGTCAGCCCAGAAGGAAAATAACTACATTCTAAGTTCCAGAATGTGCACATTATGTTTCTCTGGCAAAGTCTGGAACTCTACAATCTCTGACCCCAGCTGTCCCTCCGCATACTCTATGCAGATGAACACCTGGTTTCGAGGGCTGTTAGAAAGATAGGCACATCCTATATGTAAAGCTCAATGTGGACATTTGATGCTCTGGGGCTTCGGCTTCGGGAGCCTCACAGCTGGTGAGAAAGCTAATTGTCCGTCACAGTTGGGCAGGACAAGAGCTTTTGATTACTTGCTTGCTTGAATAGCTTGACCTAACTTTTAACATGTTTAATGGCTTGTATTGTCTTACTCACAATAACAGTGTTAGGTGCTGTTCTGTTTAAACACTGAAGGACATCAATATTTAAAATGGTAAATCTGAAAAGGCTAAAGGTTGAGAGTGATGAGAATTTTATACCTTAATAGGCACTGACCAGTGTGAGTCTGTGGGCTTAAGATTTGCTCTGATTTTTCCAGACATTGCTATTTCACAGATGAGGAACCTTTAGAAAGAAGAAGTAAAGCTTTCCATCTCCATGGCAACCATTGTAGAAATAGATCACTTGGCCTCCTATTTCCTGTGGGAGCTTTGTCAGCCCACAGTGTTCAAGTGTGATTCCTCAGACTCTGGGTCCTGGTTGAGGGTAAGGGATGGTGATAAACAAGGGGGCAGGGAGGAGCTTCTAGTGAAGTGCTTGTCCAGAGCTAGAGAAACAAGGGATGCGGGTCAAGTTCACAATTAAAAGCTCAGAACAGTAGGTGGGTATGGTAATTCCAGGATTTGGGAGACTGGGGCAGGAGAGATCACAGATCATATTCATATTGTACAATTTATTTTCATATACTTGAGGCAATAGTTATATTTCAGTATCAGTACATGTAGATCTACCTAGTTTTAAAAGGCTTTCATAGAGTGTTATGTATCTGTTTCACAAATAATCAAACATAACACATGCCTAACTGAAATATTACTGTAAGGTTTCTGTTAGTGAATCTTATCCTGGCACCATGCTGGCCTGTTGCTTTCCTGGCTGGCATTGGCAGCTGTGAGATTATACCTGCAAGCAGTCACAACAGCATTCCAAACAGGTTTGCCATATTTAGTAGGCACCAGCCTCCATCTGAGGTGGGCAAAAGAATAAGATACTAACAGGTCAGCCTTGCCAGGACAGAGTTCTGGTTACAATACTGTTCTTCCATAGTTAAGCTTTCATCTTCTCATATAGTGAGTGGGTGGGTAAAGGCTCTGTGTCTCATCACACCTGGAGCAGGAGATCTCTTTGATGGTGATGAGCTTTCCCAGGCAATCTCAGAAATCAGAGCATTGTGTGCTGATTAAAACACTCTTTGATTTACTTATTGTGTTTGTGTGTGTGAGTGTGTGTGTGTGTGTGTGTACGTGTGCACACACATGTGCACGAAGAGTTCAGAAGAGGCTGTTATTTGTCTTTTTCACTACTTTAAATCATAGTTCCAGAGGCCAGGTTGCTCACAGAACCTGGAATAACTGTTTTCACACAGCTGGCTTGCCAGCAAGCCCTAACATCTGCCTACCTCTGTGCTGGGTTACAAGCAAGCAAGGCTGTGCCTGGCTTTTTAGGTGGTTTCAGGTGAATCTAAATTCCTGTCCTTGTGTTTCAACTAGTTCTTTGTCTTCTGAGCCATCTCCCCAGCCTCCTTTTGAGTGTTCGGGAGCATCCTTAAAGTACGCCCCTGCAATTTTCTAATACTTGAGTCTTTACACAAGTACTTTATTTTTGAGAAGAACCTTTTTATCTTGGCTATAGATGATAATCACAGTTGGCAATAGAGCAAGGACTTTCAAAACATAATAAAACCTGTCTCACATCTCAGCTTTTATTGTGGGCACATCAACGCTGCCACTGGAGCAGAATGATTTGCAGCTTTTATTTAGATGGGGCTGGCTCTGAACTCACAATCCTCCCTTCTTAGCCTTCTCCTGATAGTATGGGCACACCACTACTGCCAGCCAAACTTCTTACACAGAGGAAAGTACAGCCTCTCATTTTGTACCATTTCTACCCGCACTCCACCTGCTATTTCAGAAATTCTCTAGGTTGCTGTCTTAGGAAGCATCTTAGCCTGTATGTTGCCATTCTTATTTGCAGAGTCAGCTTTGGGGGGGGGGGTGCGTGTGCGCACATGCACACAGGATACAGAATAGCCTCCATCTTTTTGTTTTGCTTTAGGATGTGTGGGTCATAAAACATGCCCTTGGTGGAAGAATGTGGTGCAGTGCCTTTTGCTGGAGTAGAGTTGAGCATGCTGTGGATTCACTGTGCACTGTTTCTTGAAGAAGCCACTGCCTGTGCACAACCACATGTCTGACCAGCAAGAGGGGAACACAGGTGGTGCCACCATTCTTTCTATGCATGTCACAGTATGGTTCAGAAGGAATATTCTAGTAGTATTTTAGAAGACCTTATGTTCTGGGGTTCACAGTTTGGAAATGTTAATGTTCTTTCATCATCAATGACAGAATGAGAGGGGTTAGCAGTTGATGTATAGCAGTCCTTTTCTTTTAGCAAGTTTGTTATCTGCAATTAGCCTTTATGTGCTTTCTCCATGAGGGCTATTTAATGCTAATTTTTTTAATCTCTTATTTTATTTTTTATTTTACATATCGATCCCAGTTCCCTCTCGCTCTCATCCTCATGCCCCCACCCCCACCCTTGGCACCCCCATCCACTCCAGAGGGAGGGTGATGCCTTCCAGAAGGGATCAACAAAATCTGTCAAGTCATTTGGGGTAGGACTTAGGCCCTCCCTCCTGCCTCTAGGTTGAGGGAGTATCCCTCCATGGGGAATGTGCTCCCAAAGTCCTTTCATGCACCACGGATACATCCTGGTTCCACTGTCAGAGGTCCTTTAGACTGCCCAAACCTTCGAATTAAGACCCATGTTCAGGGGGTCTGGGTCGATCTAATGCTGGTTTCCCAGCTATCAATCTGGGGTCCATGAGCTCCCCCTTGTTTAGGTTAGCTGTGTCTGTGGATTTCTGCAGCCTGGTCTTGACCCCTTTGCTCATCACTTCTCCCTTTCTGCAACTGGATTCCAGGAGTTCGGCTCAGTGTTTAGCTGTGGGTGTCTGCTTCTGCTTCCATCAGCTTACTGGATGAAGGGTCTAGGATGCATGCATATAAGGTAGTCATCAATCTCATTATCAAGAAAGGACATTTAAGGTGGTCTCTCCATTATTGCTCAGATTGTTAATTGGGGTCGTCCTCATAGATCTCTGGACATTTCTCTAGAGTCAGTTTTCTTTTCAAACCTATAATGGCTCCCTCTGTTATGATATCTCTTTTCTTGCTGCTCTCTATTCCTCCCCCGATTCAATCTTCCTGTTCCCCCCATGTTCTCTCTCCCCTACTCTTCTCCCTTTCTCTTTCTCCTAACTCCATTTCCACTCATTCCCCCCCCACTCCCAATATGCTCAGAGGTCTTAAAGTTAGTTAAATTTTTATTAATTATTATGTGTGTGAGAGGATGAGAGGGTGTGGGCAAGAGGGGTGAAGAGGGGGAGAGAGCAGGGAGGGAGCATCTGTGTGTTACAGCAGGAATGTAGTGTCGGAAGAAAACCTTCCACTGTGAGCTCTAGGCCCGCACAAACGCTTTCCCCAACACTGGCCAATCCTGCCTGGTCTGTGAGGTCTTAAAACAAAACGAAACAGAAACAACAAAACCAAACCACTGTTAATTTATATCATTGTGATGTTTACTGAAAGTAGTATTTTAGATAATCTCATTTTTCCTTAAAATTTCTGTGGGTCGGAAATGACTTCATGAGTGTCAATTTTAGCTGTTTCCGTTCTACAGTTTGACATAAATTGTGAAATATTCAGTATGTCAGCTCCTGTGGGTCTTTTTCTACTGTGTCCTGTGTTTTTCCTTCTTCTCTTTAACGTATAAAGCTGGAGATAGCTTTGGGCTCTTGCTGCTGTCAGACTCCCTCTTTTTGGCTGCAGTCTTAGGCTTGCCCTCACTCACAGCACACCCCCAACACAAGGGCTGCTCAGGTGTTAGTTATGCTTCTAGTATGCAGGGCTCAGGACTGGACAACTCTTGTGCCTCTGTGGTTCTAAACTCCTGTTTGTGTCCACCCATGTGGAAGATTAGGAGACTGTCCCCCCCACCCCCCAGCTTCACACCATCTAGGCTGTTGCTTGCTGCCTCCAAGATCCCTCGTGGAGAACTGGCAGGTGCCGGGAGCAGAGAACAGTCCTGGAAGGCAGCCTAACTGCCTGTGCACTTCTCCCTGGATATTTCAGTTCTGTCCTCAGAGCGCTGATTTCTTCAGATGGATTTGTTTGTGGGGGAGGGTAATTCTAGTCCTCAGCAAAAAGATTGATTTACAAGTTAGTCAGTCGTATTTAAAATTATTGGAATATTAAAAAATAACTAAAGCATGCCTTGTTATTGAGCCTTATCCTGACTATATGTTATAATCTATAAGGTCTTATGATCATTCATTATATACAGAATGGCATACAGAATGGGGCTGTGGAGTTGGCTTAGTCAGCAAAGTGCTTCCCGCATGAGAACCTGAGTTTGATCACCAGAATCTACTTCAAAAGAAAATGCTGAGTGTAGTGGTACATACATGTAATGTTAGCACTGGGGAGGCAGGGGAAGGCAGGGCCTCACCTGGACAGCCAGTCTATCCTGCCTTGGGAGCTCTAAGTCAGTGATAAAGCTAATTAAAAAAAAAAAAAAAAAAAAGTGGGCAGTCTTGAAGAATGACTCCTCTGGCTTCCACTTTACACATGCATACATATGCACCCACAAATAATGACAAAACAGCATTCAATAGAATAGTCAGCTGTTGGTTAATTTTAAAACAACCAAGATTGTTTTTTAATTATTACATGTGATATCATCTACCATTCTTCACATAGCATTCTTTTGTCCTGCTTTTCTCCTGGGTTGCATTATTCTGATTGGCTCACAGAGGCTGTTTATATATTAGAAACAATAGCTCTTTGTCTGTGCTGGAAATAGTTCTTGTCACTGTGCCATTTCAGAGTTTGGTTTTATTATCATAGAAGACTTAAAATAATTTTTTATATCTTAATTTTGGTGAATTTAATTTATAATTTCTTAACTTCAAAATTCAGCCCTGTTTATTGTTGTTCTGCTGTCCTCAAGTGTCTACATCTTTGATCCATATAAAATATGTTTTTGCGTATCTCAATTGAGATGTTTTATAAAGACTGTTGCTCCACAGATACCATGTTCTTCTGTTGTCTGAATGTCCACGCACCTGGGTTTCTTTGGCACTTTACTATTTTATGAGTAGGTCTCTATTTTATTAAGATTTTTGAATGCATTTTCAGAATGAAGACAAATTGTTCACCCTTTGAAAAGGCATATTTAGGACTTATATGGTGGAGTACTCCTTAAATCCCAACTCTTAGGAGACAGAGGCAGATGATTCTCTGAGTTTGAAGCCATTTTTGTCTGCATAGTGAGTTACAGACCAGCAAGGGCTTCATCATGAGACTCTGTCTTAAAAGCAAACAAACAAATAAACCTTGCATATTTTGTTTTACATATTTTTAAAATTGATTTTGATAAATCTTTTTGAAATTTGAACAGAATATTGATTTTGTAGACTAAATTAGATGTTTGGTTTTCATATCCCTTGGCAAAAAATTTGAACTAGTTGCTTTTAATAAATGTTTATTATGCCTTATTCCTAGAAATTCTGTATATGTTCATGTTATGCTCAAATTTTCCATTTAACTTTCAACTGATGGTTTTCATCTCTTTTATTTTTCTAGTATTGATAACTCATTCTTTAATTTCCCAGGCTATGACAGTGAAATGAATGTGTGTGTGTGCACACACATGCATGTACGTACATGTGTGCACACACACTTTTTCTTCTTTCTTTTGAGACTGGCTTTCATGGTGGAGCCCTGGCTGGCCTAGGATTTGCTATATAGACCAGATTGGCCTAGAACTCAGAGTTCCACCTTCCTCTATGTCCCAAGTGCTGCAGTTAAAGGTGTATACCACGATGTAGGTGTATGTATGTATGTATGTGTCTGTGTGTGTGTATCTGGGCACACATGCCACAGGGAGTGTGTAGAGGTCAGAGGACAGCACCTGGGGGAAGTAGTTCTCTGTTTTCACATTATTGGTCCCAGGGGATCAAGTTCAAGTTATCAGGCTTGGTGGCAAATACATTTACCTGCTGAGCCATTTAGCCCACCTGAAAAACTATATATGCTAATTTTTAATTTTTAAACTTTTATTAACTAATTTTTCCCAGCATTATCAGTTTCTCCTCCCTCCCTTTCTCCCAGCCCAGTCCATCCCCTGAATCTCCCCCTCTTTCCATCTACCCCTCCTCTTCTCTCTTCAGAAAGGGGCAGGCCTCCCATATTATATCAAGTTGCAGTAAAATGAGGCACCTCCTCTCCTATGGAGGCTGGATAAGGCAACTCAGTAAAAGGAAAGGGTCCCAAAAGCAGGTAACAGAGTCAAAGACAGCTCCTGCTCCCACTGTTAGGAGACCATAATCCTAGCTTTCCGTTACATGGGTAAGATTGGTTGATGTGCGTACTTCTTTAAGAATAAAAAAAATGGGGTTTATAGGTATAACTCTGTGGTAGAGCACTTGCCTAGCCAGTGCAAAGCATTGGGTTCCAGCTGCTTTACTGCCAAAAGAATGGAAAGTTGGTTCTTTTCTTGTGCTTCTTTGCTTTGCTTTTCCCAACTAACTGTAAAACAACTGCATTCTTGTCCTTTGTTCTTTATTTAGTAATGAAAGTACTTAAGACTTCAACTTTTTCTTGGAGAATTCTCCTCCAAGTGTCTGGGTAGATTTGTATTAGTATATAACTCTTTCTTGTATTCTAACTCTACAGTTTCATTTCTCCTGCTAAAAAGTAATGTGGGTAAAAATGATGTTGCACAGACATTTACCCAGTAAGCATGGAGAATCACAATAGATGCACACATAGATGCACACATATATGAATAAATCCCATGGTTAGTTCACCTGGATGGGAACACACAGGGAAAAAAGTGGCCTGTCCTGGGGTTTTAAAATACAGGTAGGAGATGAAGAGTGAGAGGCACATGGGTCTTCATGACAAGAACAAGATGAGATAGAGCACTGAAGTGTATGCATGGAGACACAAAGAACAGGCTGCTGGGGAGACAGAATATAAATGAAGTGGGGCCAAAGTTTAGTTCCTTGTGAAAGCTAGAGAGCGAGTTCTTCCTGTGTAAATGAATTACGAATGCAAAGTCTCAGATGCACATGCATGTACAAAGCAAGCCTGGGGCAGAACACAGAGCTTGCGGCCAGGATCATTTTATTTTTAGTGCTTGCTTACATTACCACCATACATCGTTGCTTCCTTCCCTCCAGAACTCAGAGTAGTACACTATGGTTCACACTCTGGTCTGATGCACAGTCTTTAGTTTGCATCTGACATTCTGACTGTGTGAAGTTTGGAGTTATAATGGAGGTTATTAAGATAAGATTATGACTTATCAAAGAGATAGTCTGTTAACATTGTGGGTCAGCCCAGAGATGCTTTCTTTAAGTCTCATCATCTTCTTTCTGCCTTGCTGGCCCCCAAGTCATAAATACAAACTTCTTTGTGTACACTGAGCAGAAAGATGGAAATAGATTAGGTAAATAGCCATGTTTGTAAGCCTGTTTGATTGTCTCTTGATGTGTGGAATGGTGGTTTGAGTGAAAACTGAATGAAATAAGTGTAGCTGTCAACAGCATTTTCCAGTGCCCAGATGTATGCACTGGATCCAGGAATTGCAGGATGGTGTTGCTGCTGTATTTGGAAAGGTTAACTGTTCACAGTGTCATTTGTGCTCTAAAATGGAAACAGAGAAACTGGATGTCTTCTGTGTAAAATTATATATGTGTGTATGTACAAAATTACATGTGTGTATGTATATTTTATGCATATGTATTTTTTTTTTCTGTTCTTAGGGGACTCATTCTCACAGTTCCGATTTGCCGAGGAGAAAGAATGGGATGGTGAAATTTCATGTCCAAAGCAGGTAAGTAACAAGTGTGTCTTGAATGTAGGTTTCTCTTCTCAAGGCCAAAGCCCTGCATATCTATTGCAGATATGAATCCCATGGAAAAGAGCTGACATGCATTTTGTTCTCAGATACCTGCTCTGGAGAGAACATGTACAGGGACCTAGTTGGTAAGGTCCTTCAAGCTTGAGTTCATTTGGCCATCTGTGAATGTCTTATAGGTTGTGAAGTAGGAAGTTAATGGTTATGATTTTAAGGCAATAGATTTCTGTGCTATTTTCTTTTCTTCTGCTTCTTTTTGCCAACCTTGTTCCCCACCCACCCCACATTCTTCCTTAACCTTGTACCTTTATTACCCTTTATTTAGTAGGATAGATAAATGTATGAAATAAACAGGAATTATTGAAGGCCTTCAGTCAGTCCTTAAACCACAAAGGCTGTTAATAATATAGTTGTAGTTAAGGTCATCACTGTGTTAATGAGTAAGGAACGAATTAGTTACTGATTTCCCACCTTTTCCCTGCAAAGATCTATGAGAAAGGATTTTAGGTAGGCATGATCTCGAACTCATGGCCCTCCTATGACTATCTACCAAATGTTGACATAATAGGCCTATGCCACTACATACATGGTTTTCTCACATTCTCTTATGGTTAGATCCAAGTGCACCTCTCTCTCTCTCTCTGAATACTACATTTTTTTCCTGTTCCTCCAGCTCCTCCTCTGACTCCATTCCCTCTCACATTATGACCTTTTAATGTGACACACACACACACACACACACACACACACACACACACACACCCTTCTGAGTTCATTTAGTGTTGTTTCTATGTGTATATGTTTAGTGATGAGCACTTGGCATCAGATAGCCTGCTGCGAGTTTGTCTCTGGGGAAGACTGAACTCCTTCTCAGCAGCCATTTATTGAATCTGGCTTTTCATCTAGGGATGGGATGGATTTTTGAGATCCACTATCTATGATGTCATGCCAACTGCTATTGTCATTAATTGAGTCTTTAGATAGCTATATTGTTGAGAATTAATGGGCACAGCATTCCTGTATGTTTGGAAGATACTATGTAGCCACAGTCATCCTGGTCTTCTGAACACACACACACACACACACACACACACACACACACACACACACACACACCCACCCAGATTGAGTGATGTTTCCCGAGTTTTAGTTGTAGTGGTTGCATTGTAGACCTGTTAATTGAGGCTGGGTACTTGACCTTACTTTTGAAACATTATCTCTTATTGGATCTGGAACTTGCCATTTTGGATAGACTGGCTGGTCATCATTCCCTGAGATCCATAGGTTTTTTTCCTCCTACTTCCCATCAGACTGGGATTATATACATGTCCTGCCATGCTCAGCTTTTTACATTGGTGCTGGGGAGTCCAACTCAGGTCTATGCTTGTGTGGCAGGCCCCTACCCACTGAGCTGTCCACCACTTCCCATGTTTTTAATCAGGGCTTTATTTCTTAAATAAATAGTTTCTTAAATAATAATAAATAATTTCTTAATTATATTAAATTAAATATAATTTAGAGGTAAATTTCTTTTTCTAGAGAAAAGGATGCCATTTAGCATTGTCATTGTAGCTTACCAAAAACCTAGCCTTTTCAGAATGGCTTTAGAAGGACCGTGGGAAAACCAGATCACTTAGAGATTCCCATGTCCTGCTGTTTTATGAACTATGGATTAACATGGGCCGTTCGTGGCAAGCTCTGCTTTTGAGGTGCCAAGAACTGTGTTTTCATCTCTGGTCATTTATAAACCCATCAACTTGAGATGCTCCTACAATAGAGCTATTAACCTAGGGGATCTCTGGCTTTTTGCCTATAGGACATATAATAAATATAGGACAAGACATGGTCCTGGATGGGCCTGTGAAAGTCCGTGTCCAACATTGGTGATGGATGGTATTTGTCTCTGCATCAGAAGACATTATGACCACCTTTTAAGTGTTTGCTTCCCTTGGGTCACCAGGACACCTACAAGGTAGCTAATAGGATAGTAGATAATCAGTCACTGTTTGGCTGTGGACTTAACAGGAATGTTGGTTTGAGACAAGAGTGCAAGAATATAACTTCATTCCTGGATGGAAAGGGTCAAAGGAAGCTTTTAGGGCTACTACAACACTGAGTGCAGCTGGTTGGAGAGAGGAGCTTCTGTTTCCTGCTTTGAAGAGAAGCAGAGCTTACCAGCTCCTTTGGGGGGCACCTGGCAATCCCATGTCACCACCTAACCATCTCTCTCTCTTCTACCTAGTACTGGCAGCCTGAGCTTAGGGGAAATTTCTGGTCAGATATCTTTAAAATGCTAGTTTTCTCCAATCACGTTGGGGGTGTCAGCTTGATGTGGTGATCACTGCCTGTGTGTGTGTGTGAGTGAGCTAGCTGCAGGCTCACTGTTTGGTAGCGAGACATTAAAGCTCATTAAATGTGATTTATTCATGGACTCCCAGACAAAAGCAACTCCATTGAATGACTTAGTTATTTTATCCCCCTGCCCAAATCCATCTAGAATTCAGCACTCTACGTGGATAGTGAGGCACTGGTTCGAGCCCTTCAACAGCTGCCCATCTCAGTCCGGCTTAACGTTGCTGCGGAGTTGATCCAGGTAAAATCAGAGTCTGCCCACTGGCTGGGTTGGGGCTGAGGAAGGACCAGAGGGAAGAATGTGGTCTGCCAGGGTGTTTTAGCCTGAGCTTTTCTTGTCATCAGCTGAGGGCCTCGTATTGACATGTCACTTTGTAAAGTTTGAAGGAAAACAAAACAGTGGTTTGAAGTTATTCTGTTATGTTTTATATATGATACATTTTAATGGATCAAATATTGTAGAATTGGATGCAAAGAGACTATAAAGTCTGGCTGTTTGCACAGAGTATTTAGGTACCAGGTTCTGAATTGTCAGTAGGGACACAGTGGTGAGCAGGTGGGAGTGATTCCTTCTTCCTTGAGCTCAATCGACTGGAAAATATTGATACTAATCAGTTTAGTGAAGCAAATATACAGATGCATAGGACTGATAAACTATATGAATTATAGTGTGCCATAAGAGCTTGTAGTAATGAACCTGATGTATCATGGTATGGCTAGGACTGGCTGTCCGAAGTGTAAGAACACTTGAGCTGCAATGAAAGATGACCCAGGCAGGTCCCTGTTAATAAAAATGATCATGGTAAATACTGTGCTGGGGGAATAGGAAGGATGAGCTGTCAGAGTGTGTATTCATGGCTTGTCTGTGTGTGCTCTTGTACAATGGCAGAGTAGTGAAGCCATCTTAAGAAAGCTGTCACCCGAGTCCTGTTGAGAGACTAGCTCACACATACACACTCACACCCGTAGTTTTCAGGTCTGTTCTCAACTGCACTCATTATGATATAATATTATCATTATTATAAGGAAAACAACTTCCAGGTTCTTATAGAGGTCATGAAGTGGTTCTAGGGTTAGCATAGAGTACCTCCCTCTGTACAGCTGAAGTTCTTGACATTGGTCTAGTCCATGCTTATAAGGTCACACTGAAGTAAATTTCTGAAGTTCTGAGGAGTTACCAGCAATCTGGGTCCTTAAGTAAGAGCAGGGGCCAGTTGCTATTGGGCACACTTTGTATTCTATGTATTGTGGGCTCCTGCTATCCCTGTGGCTTTTTACCCTTTCTCAACCTTAGACCAAGACCTGTCAGTCATATGAGAGATCTTTGAAGCATAGCCCATATAGGGAAGAATGTACAATTGTGTGTGTAACTGTGGAATCAGCCTACATCAAGAGTTAGAGTATTACCAGTCCTGAGGCCACCACACTTACCTTGAATCCCCATCTGCCCACAAAACAGCCTGGCTTCTACTACTATAGTTTTACCTGGTTTTGAATCTCCTATAAATGTAGCCAACAGTCTGTTTTTCTTCACATTTGACATTTTATATCCAAACTACAGCTGAGTTCTTTTGTTCTTGGCAAATGGCCCTTCCCCTTCCTGTATCTAAGCACAGTGAACAGGTCTACTTGGCTAATTACTTCTTAGTGACTTTTACAGCTAGGTCATCTTCGTTAAAGCCTTAACTGTCAATTAAATAGACATGTGATACAGTTAGCTTTCAGGCCAGGGAGAGGAAGATGTGAGCTTTTAATCCCACCTCTCAGCTAGTTAGCACATAATAGGGGGGAGTCGAGTGGGAGGCACATACCTGTGATGTTTCCACAAAGCCGTTTCATTCACCCCGGGTGGATCAGCAAGTGGGGCTCCAACAGGAGATACTACATGGGCTGTCTGAATTGAGTTTCCTACCTCCAGGATTGTGTGGCTTCCTTTACTTCTTGTGCTTAAGCAGACACAAGGACTCTACTAAATTCTGACACCATGCTTCTTTTTCAGACCACAATTCCTTTAGAACTTCCACAGGTGAAACCAAGGAGAAACGAGGATGGCAAGGAGCCGGGCATGCAGTTAAGAGGGCCCATTTCTGAGCTCAGATCTCTGGGCAAAGACAGCTTAAGACCAAGCCCTCCAGAGGGTGTGCAGAAAGCCCCCTTCCCACCACAGTCAGTGGCAGACCATCTGGAAGATGAACTGGACATGTTGCTGCATTTAGATGAACCCGTGAAAGAGGAAGACCGACTCTGCCCAGATCAGACATCTGAGGAACCAGAAGGAGGTGGGCAGGTGGCCCAGGAGGAAACCGGTATGGCTTCCATTTCTTTTCCCATCCATCTTCTCAATTCTTTTTATGGGAACAGCCCTACCCCATCGCCTACACATACCTCTCTATGTCTGACATTGATTCAATTGTGTCCCAGGGATCTCTTCCCTGGACGAATCACAGCTTCCCCTGAGCTGACCTTTCTGACAGCTTCTTTTACTCAATATCTCAGGCTTCCAAAGTGGTTACCAGCCCAGGTGCAGTATTAAAGCTAGAGCTGTAAATTGAGCTGCCATAAAAGCCTTTCAATCGACTGAGCAGGCTGGAAACTGATGTGTATAACTTGTAAATATTTTGTGAACTGGTAGCCCTTCTGATGTGATAGAGCTTAAGATAACTGTCACATACAGTACTCGGGAGTCATGATGTTTCAGGATACCTCAAAAGGAAAGACACAAAGCTATGCTGTTGGTCTTTGTGTTAAAACAAACTCCACAACACTCATAAGCAGTGAAATTCATCTTAAATATAAATAGAAGAACAAACCTGTACCTTTACTTATTTTGTTCAGATACTATTGATGGAAACTTAGGGGATATCAATAATGAGAACTTCTTGCTTGTTAAGGAGAAAGTAGTAATTTGGGCTGACATAAAAAAAAAAACAAACCAACAAAAAAAAAAAAAACAAAAAAACACCAAGGAAACCTTAACCCTCACCATTGTAATCGATGTGAGGTGGCTAATGTTGATTTTATTCTGATAGTTCCTGGAAAGCCATCTATGACTGGAGAGAAAAATGTGGAACCTGAACAGACAAGCACATCCAAAACTGTCACTGAGGAAGAACTGGAAGACTGGCTGGACAGCATGATTTCCTGAGGAGGGGACCAAGGGGAAATGTGCCTGAAGCAATAAGTAAGGGTGGGCTCCTTTACCAGAATACCCCATGGTACTATGTACTGTTATTTATGCTTACAACAGTCAGTGCCTACCTCTGTTTCTGACGGCATCTGAATACATGTATGAGGCTTCCTTGGGGCTTTGTTTCTGTTATCTGGCTTAGTCACCTACTAGATTTCCTTAAGGACAGGGGATGTCACAGCTATGTTTCCATTCTCCTTCCCAATGACATTACAGAATAACAGGTCCTATTTAAGAGAATGTACACAAGCAACAAGGCATGCAGTTAGTCAAACAAACACTCTCTGGTCTATGGACATTTCCTTTTGGGATGAAGCTCATGGGCTACTTGTCAGCAGTCAGTTTGGAAGTGGTATATGACAAGAATCCAAACCATCAACTGGCATGTGTTACTTTATTGCAGTGGGCACTTCATTTTATTGGAGGAGACCTAAAACATGGCAACTCCACTACTTACACAGGACCATAAAGCATCACTTAGGTTTGGTATAAGATTAAGATTTTTCTGAAATTTCAGTACAGTGCCTTTCTTCAAATTAACAGCGGTTGATAAGCTGTTACTGAAGAAATTATGTGAATAACCTTCAAGTGCAGTTTCATAAAGTAAGACAGAATATCAGCACAGCTGTTAATGGAGTTGTCCTTCGGGAACACAAACATAAAAAACTTGCATAGCTATATCTAAAGAGATTTTTTTTAAGGCACTTAATCGATATTTCAGTTTCGACAAAGTGTTTTCTATTTCTTTAGCTGCTTAAAGCTTTTCAAGCTGATTCTGGATACAGTCACTAGCAAGTACCATGGAAAAATTAGATCGCAGTTAACATGAGTTGAACATGATTTTGTGTAGTTCTGCCCATCGATCCCTGCATGACATTTAGGAGTTCAAGACTTCTTATTTCTCTGAACCATTCCAAGAAACTAGTTGCTCTTAGAACTGGGAGCCCTGTGGGCAGTCAGTTGGAGTCTTTTGTCCCTTGGGCACAAATGCCAAATCAATCTCCAAATGTAGATTTCTTTTTAATGCAGTGTCAAGGAGGGATTCTGTTGATTAGAAGGTGACTGTCAAGAACCATGGCTCGTCTTGAACTCAGATTTATCCGAGCTGATCTTCGTATTGCTTACGAAAGCAGTCGCCAGCTGGGAAGAAGTCCCAACACCTTTCCTGGTACATCTTCCACACGTAAGATTCCTGAAACAATGTAAACAAAGGGCACCTTGTGATGAAACCACAATAAGCTAAACCCAGTTTGTGTTTGCTCTATGTGATTTCCTTTAGGAAGACCCAGGAATTGATGCAAGGCCATGCGGGCATGTTCTCTCTCCCAACCTGCTTGGTTTTGTGAGCAAGAAGGCACATCTTCCCATCATGGTGAAGGGGAAAACCTAGCCTCTGCCAGCCATTTAATCCCATGCCAGTTGTAACTGGGAGACTAAAGAAGAATGCACGTTGAGTAGGTTGAGTGGATATTTCATGCTATTGAGGTCTGATCAGAGCCCACGTGTTTGAGCTATAAAGTTTTCCTATCCATTGACGTTTGAATTTTGAGTAACTGGGTTCTTCTTCCTGTGTTCTCCACCCTTCTTTTTCATAGTTAGTCACAGAGTTACTTGACACAACTACTCACTCACCCTCTCACCACACCTCCACATCCCTGTTGTCACCCACATACACGGCCGTTCTTTCTTCTGCTGTCTCTCCCACTGTCTTGCTCTGAATCTCCTGCTCTTTGTTACAGCCACCCACGCCATTTCTCGTTGTCTTTTTCTCTCTACTGTCCTCCCACCTCGAGCTATTTTATACAGAGGCAGTAAACACAATGGTTTGGAAAATGTCATTGTTTGTTGGGAAGGATTACCAGGGGAACTTGGGGAATAGACTGAAATCACTATAGAATTCTCACTTCTTTTTAAGACTAATAGCCTCAGATATCCCCATAGCCTCAGATATCAGTTTCAAGACTTAGTAAAAGAAAGACAACACAAAACACAAATCTATCAGGTTTAGTTAAAAGCAGTTTGTTTCTTACCTGACCCGTGTGTTCCGTTTCATCCTTGTTAATCAAATACATCAGAAAGAATCTGGGGAAAGATAAGAGTTTTTTAAGTTAAAACACTAGTGTTTGTGGTGGCACTCACCTTTAATCCTAGTACTTGGGAGACAGAGGCAGGTGAACCTCTGAATGAGGCTCGCTTAGTCTACGGAACAAGTTCCAGAAAAGCCAAGGGTATGTTAAGAGACCCTGTCTTGAAAACCACTCCCAAACAAACAAAAAGTTATATGTGTCTACAGAGTCTAGAAGAGAGCATCAGATATCCTGGAACTAGAGTTACAGGCAGTTGTGAGGTGCCTGGGTTGAGTGCTGGGAACTCAATCTGGGTCTTCTGCTAAAGCAACAAGTGCTCTTAACAACTGACCCATCCTTCCAGCCCAAGGTACTTCTTATCCAAACTGTCTAACACTACTAAGATAAGTTGGAAATACAGTTTGAAAACTAAGAAGCCTTTTAAGTATTTCTAATGATGATAGATGCTCATCTCCAAGCCAGTGAGGGAGAGCCTTCTGAATACCCCCAAATTTGAGCCAAGCCCACTTGCAAGCTCTGTTGTTTACCATTTAAAAAAAAAAGTCTGACCCATTAGCATAAAATTCTCAATAGGCCAGTTTATCATGTAATACAAATTAGACTTGAAATCACACGTCAAGGATGAGTCATGAAATATGTGAACAGTATTCACTTTCAATTCACACTCCTTCTTCCAGAAGTATCATTTTGTTTTTTCATTGTGAAAAACTGGGAAAGACAGTGTGGTTTCACTTGTGGTAAATGATTTGTGTCTGTCCATGACACACAAGTGTCCGAGGGGCTGCACTCTCAGCTCATAGAAAAACCAGTAAAGGTGTTCTTTAGGAAAGAAAAATGTGATGCTGGTAAAGGAAGAGAATGTCAAGAAGATCTCTTGCATGGTAGCAGCAGAGCCTGAGCCCCAAACCTTCAGTTCTCACATGGTAGTACTATATTTTATCTTAGGTCCTGGTACACAGAAATGGCTCTATGATAGTTTCCTTTCCCTCTACTGAAACTGAGAATTTCCTACGTCCATCATACTGAAGACCTGGGCCAGTGAAACATTTTCTCCTGGCACACACAGTATTCCAGAGCATCATGGGAGGGAATCCCAACCAGGATGTCTAATGTCTTCTAGTCTGTTATTCCCTGGTGCTGCCTGCCATAGGGATATGGGCTCAACTTCTGTATCTTGATGGAAAGCCCTTTTAATGAGAAGTGGCCATGATAAATACTCATGATGTTATTTAAAAAAGAAACTCAACACCAGCTTTGGGCTGCTTTATCTCAAAGAGCGAGATGCTAACAAAATGCAGAGAGAGCAAGGTCAGAAAGTAGCTCATTTACCCCCTTAGAAATCACATTTCCTGGAATGTGAATGATTAGGTCATATAATTGATAGAGCCCATAAGTGGTACCGAATAGGCTCAAATGACTTGAGTAAATGCTTGACCCTAGGGAAAGTGAAATAGTTTTGTTTGCATGGCTAACATTAAACACTCCCCAGAATATCCAAAAACTGGCCATCAGCATGAATCTGACTGCCTGTACTTGATACAACCCTACCTTGTGATGTAATGAGGGAAGGCGGCCTTTTAGAAATGCATTCACGGAGGACAGAAAGGGAACAGGTGCAGGCAATACACCTGGAGGTAAAGTGTGTATTCTTAAGGCTGGAAAGAAAATGGTGGGAGATAGGTGCTAGCGAGAGGAATGGGGCCTAGGCATGAAACTGTTCCTAACGAAGAGCAGACAGAAATACACTGGTTCACATGGGCACCTTTGTTGATCATGTCTACCTCTTCCAAACAGAAAGGGAGAAGTGACATGAACAGACTAAACTCTGTGACCATTGTTTTACATCCTTAACCAAGACTACTTACAGGTAATTGGCTAGGTTGTGCTCTTGCAGCGTATGCGTTTCAAATCCATGAGGGGTTGTGTCAAAGTAGTCATTGCCAATGCCACAGATGAAGCATTTAGTCTATAAAAACAAAAGACAAAACCAGAAACAGAAAAGGCATTAGTATGCATAGCAGTGGAGAAAGGGAAACTGCTGACAGCCAGTTGAATTGGGGACAAGGAAAGCTGCTTTCTGTTTAATGGTATGGGCCATTAGGCATTTACTCACAGTCCCACCTTCCTAGCTGACGATGCTGTTCCCTCTGGTTATGAGACAGGAGGCAGCGGTGTGTCAGGCATGGGAGGGTGTAGCGCCCAGGGCATTAGTGCCCAGGACTCATAGACTGGTACAGAGGAATCAAGATGACAGGCATGGAAAGCAAACCTTTTAGTAGCTTTGCTTAGGGACGACCCTAATTAACAGCCCTGCCGGTGGTTTAAGGAGCCTGTGTGGGGTTAAGATACACAGAAAGAACGGTACCTCCATGTCTTCACGAACTTGTTCCTGCTGGTCCCTCAGCTCTCCAAAAGCATCAATAATCAGACCTGGGTTGTTAAATACAAAGGACAGAGTACCTTCATCTGCATTATGGTTTTAGGGGAGAAGTGGCACAAGCTGAGCTAGTTGATTACAGCAAAATTAAAGGATGAAAGAACTGTGTTTTCAAGCACATGGTCCTGGAAACCATTTCATATCACTTCTCTTCTGGAACTTTAGTGCTGACAACTTCTTCTCTTCTCCTGACCCCTCAGCTATCAAGCAATGTGTTCTCAGTGTCTTCCCTCATTGTCTTTGCTTCTGAACCCTAACACTTAAATATCAGTACCACATTTCCGCATGACTCAAATGAAATTCATCATCTTTCTTCAGTTCCTAGCAAGATGTTGACTAAAATACCAGTGCCTTCCTATCTTCTCAAAGACGTGTCATATTTTTATAGCTCCTTTCTCTCCTGCTTCCCCACCTCTGCATGGGAGGACAAAGACAACGGTAAGGCAAGCCACAGGAAACATCTAGGAAGCAGAAGGGATGAAGACATACATAAAGTGAGGAGTACTGTGCATGTTCTCAACTTCCTTGGAATTTTCTGGGTGGCTCTTTGGCTCTATTTTTACAAGGCTTCACAGACAATAAGTGCTCAATGAGTTATTAAACTGATGAGTTAGAAAAACATCTACATCTAAATTTACTTAATTCAGCGCCTATACACTAATTGACAACTATACCTTGAATGATGGCCAGCAAGATGACAATGACGAAGAAGAAGAAGGTAATGTCGAAGACAATTCGATACATTTCATAAGGGTCACCAGCGGGGTCTTCAATCTCATCACCGATGCCACCACCTGCTCTCACTCCCACATACATGTGGAAGAGGTAACACTAGGGAAGACGGTGGTGGCAGTTCAGGTGAAAGGTGCACAGCTCTTGAGGAACATATTTTCACGCTACAGATCTAACCATGACACAACCCTGAACTGGGAGCAGGGCCCACCTCCTTCAGTGATGCTGGCCTCTGCCCCCAGCTTGCTGTCTACCAGGATGGAAAGATTCTTGCATATTTGAAAACTTACTTTGAATTGTAATGCATATAGGCCTGCAGGTATGGCATATGCCAGCTATCAGCTTTGTCTTGAATTTCAAGAGTGCCAGCCTGGTTTTTAGGCTCTTTCTACTTCTTTATCCCCTGTATATTTGCCAAGGATAAAACTGGTCAGATGCTGTCATGACACCTTCTCAGGTCCAAAATTCAACACCTGACCTCATGTAATGGGTCGAAAGCATTCTAAATACACATCTGTAAAATTGCTTTCAGTGGGCATTTCATGTTTTTGATTTTCGTCCCACTTTTTAAGACAGAGTATATGCTGATATTCTCCCATCTGAAGCACATATGGTTCCAAGAATTGGAACATTTAACACACTCAACCTGCAATCGACTTTCTTTGGCGTGTTTGTACTCATCTGACCACTGCCTCGGGTAGCTAGGCACCCTTATCCTTTCATCTCACCTAAGGGCTTAGGCTCACAGAGAAAGGGCAAAGCCCAAGCAAGGAGCAGCTTGAAGCCAGTCTTGTGAGAGGCCTTATCCCAAAATAGCATTACCTGTTTATAGAGAAATGCTCGCAGACCTTACCTTTACCTAGAATGGCTTTCCCTAAAATTAGGCTGTGATAAACCCTAGAAGATGCTGCTGTTACCTCTACAGTGTTACCCCAACTGTGCCTTTCATCCTACTAGGCACCCCCCACACCTGACAGACACCCCTTCATTATCTTGCTGTGCCATGCTCCTAAGCCTTTGGTATCTATTGGCTAAAATACGGAACTTCACTCCCAGTTTTCATCGATGAAAAGCAAAGCCTTACTGTCACTCATGGCGTATCTGATCCTCAACCCAAAGTGAAAGAAGTGCTGGTACCACTTGGCTCCCACTGTGTGATGACACCCATTACCATCACCTCCATTTCCCCAGGACACCTGGTCTCTTCTGTTCAATGCCATAGCTGTTCATTTTGCCAGCCGCCCCTGTAGCTCTTCCCAAGCGGCTGTGTGACCATGACTAGTGGGTACTCACTGTCATCATGTCATCACACTTCATATCTGGCTCGTCGTCATCTTCACTTTTGTTATAGAATTTTCGGAAGAAGTTGAAAGCCACCACAGTGTAGAGGTAAACAACAACAGCCAGGAGGCCAACAGTCAGAACCAGCTAGGGATGAGAAAACAGGAATGCAGAGGAGTGGACTCTCGGCCCTGGGAGACAGTGATGCGCCTCGACTACTGGTAGAGAACAAGAGTTCATAGGGGGAATGTTCAGGTTGAACTCTATCCTCCCTGTAAGTGATGTGTGGCCTCCTAACCATGATTGCCTCAGGATGAGACTGTTTAGAGAGAGATTTATAATGAGGCTGTAAGGGTGGTCCTCAATCCATTCTCATTCATGTCATTATAAACAGATTAGGAACCAGGTGACATAAACCACATGTACCTGGAGGGACAGTTGTGTGTAATGGCAACCAGAGCACAGCTGTGCACAAAGCAAGGTGAGAAACCTCAGAGGAGATCAAGCCAGTGAACATTTTCATATTACACTTCCAGCCATAGATTCCTACCAATTAAGTCACCAATCTGCTATTTGCTTGAGGCATCGCCACCACACTAGTGCCTGGAGTATGGCTTAGTACATGGTGAAGGGTGAAGGTACTATGAAGGGGTTCTATTGTGTTTACAGAGCTGCTTGTTTCCCAATGCTTCTCTAAAGCTGCTGCTGAGAAAACCTAAAGTTCCCTCAGCTATATCATCTCAGAGCCATAGCCTGCATAATCACTACAGCTTTGAAGTGATTGTAAATACCACAATGGTTGAGCCAAGAAGTCTACTTAGGCCCACCATGGTGTCACAGGATATGTAAGGAGGTCAGGGATTCAGCAGCATGAATGAGGAGTCCCAGGGATCTGCCTCTGGGGCCTGTTCCAGCAGGGACTAGAGACTGGTTGGAGGGAAGACAAACAATGGAGATCTTTTGCTATTGAGGGACTGTACAAAGAGGGGAGTAGGTACCGATGCTAAGGGAAGCAACAAAAGTGACGTCTCCTGAGGGATGAAGATACTCAAATCTTGGGGAACAGAGCTCATAAGAAGTGCTTTTGAGGAGAGGAAAGGGAGGACTGGGACCCTTATACCAAAGGAGAGCAAAGGGATTGTTGGTCCTAAGCCCCTTCACATACAAGCTGTGTAGTCGTAGGGGGCCACACAGCCTCTTAGCCTGAATTCTTTTGAGACTGACATCTCCTTTATAAGGTAGTTGTAAGGCTCAGTACCTGAAACATGGCATAAGCTTGGCATGTTTTAACTTTCATGTTGCCCTGTCCCATAAAAAGGTTTAGAAGTATGATGGAGTATGTCACATACATACTTAACTGTACTTATCTGCCAATAAGGAGAATCCATTAGAGGCTTTTAATGTGAATAGCCATTGTTGTATCCAGTCTTCTACATATGGTCAAAGTCAATTATTTGTTTAGCCATGTAGATTTGCACATTATATATGTATACATATTACATGTAAATATATATTAAAAGTATACCCATTAACTTATTATTAGAAACACATGCCAAGTACCTGGGAGCTAAAGAAGACCCTTGGAGGAAGGGGTCCATAAAAGGTACCCAAAATGATTCTGATATTTCCATGGCTCTGCTCAGCCCATCCTTATTCTCCTAAGCTGATCCTAACTTTTAATGTTCTATCTTCAGCTGGCTATGGGTATGAAAAAAATGACTGCTACTAGTTCAAGTGTTTGGTCAAGAAAGGAGCATTGCACACTATGACAAATTCCTTCCTGACCTACACCAGCACACTGCTGTTTTCTTTTCCATACATACTGTTCCAAATAAGCATAAATCCAATACCTGTTTGCCATTGTGAGTTACAGATGACAGGATTGTTCTCAAGGTCTTAAAGCCCATTGCAATATCCAACAGATGAGCAGCAAAGAAGAAGTTGTTGTAGTGGCCCAGGACAGACATGGTTGTGTACCAGGCAAGGTAGAGAAAGGACTGGAAATGGAACAAAATTGGAAAATTTTCAGGCATCATGATATGATGAGCCCATTAAACTATACTTTTATTTTGAGGAATAACATGAAGAAAAGGGGGCATAGGTGCTGTAAGTTGCCCCAAGGTCTTCTACTGGAGCCCCATCAGGCTCCTGTTCCAAGATTACCCAGGAAGGCTGCCTGAGAAACTTCAGGGCTTCCTTATTTCTTGTGGAGTCCAAGATCCCCTGATTTGGGGCACAAGATCTTGTTTTTTTCTGGTACTATACTTACGTTGTCAGTGAAAACCACCCCCAGCTTCCAAATATGGTACTTCATGTCGATGGAACTTAGCCTGAAGAGGAACAATAATTTTATAACTTATAAATGTCAATGTAAGTAAGTGCTTAATAAAGGGGAAAACTTCTCAGGGTTAGTAACATAAACACAGCTTCAAGTCTCAATTTTACTGATTTCTCAGAGACAAAGAATGGTTGACTCATGCACCTGGAAACCTTAGTCTTTGGACTCTCTGGGGCATAAGAATTGATTGGCCATGAAACCCTTTAAAGCAGTGCTTTCCCAATTTCTAAGAAAACAAAAGACATGCTTGTAATTCTCCTCGCTCACTGGAGAGGAATGGAAAACAAAGAATTTATCTTTGCCATTTGGACTTGAACTCCTCAGATCTGTACCATGACACCAGAGATGCTGCCTCTGCTTTGGTCTCTTCTACTGGGCTAAAGTCAAGGGCATTCTTGTCCAAACCCAGGAGTTCAGCGATACGCTCTGCTCCATAGAGATCTCCATATTTGTTGATCACCTGAAGCAAAGAAATGACAGGGTGAGTGTGACTACAAACCACCTCCCAATCAGTCCCCAGCTCTGGAGTCTTTGGAGTTTTGCTATACTCTGAGCTTTTACAAAGGGTTATACAAGATACCACTCAAAACTGGCCAGAAAAGGAGAAAGTTACCCCTAGACAAAACTAAAGGCTTAATGCAATTTAGTGGAAACTTTTTAGGTTAATGTCTATAGAGAAAGGAAAGCCTAATGAGGAGAAAGCAATATGGGTTGTATGCAGGTGCTGAAGGCAGATGAGTATGAGAACAAAGCAGGAAGCACACATATGCAACTGATTCTCCTCCACACACCATCCTAAGCCTGGCATCATGTTTACTCATGTTATACATGCAGAGTGTAGACAACTCACAATTCACACCCTCCCCCCACACAAGGCATACCTTTCTCTTCACAAACTTGTCCCAGTAGTTATTAGGAAAAGATCTGAAAACGAAGATGAAAAGGACAGGGTCACAGAGACAGCTGACCTGAACAAGGAGGAGCTAATGGGTCCCCAGACTGATATTTGGGAATCCAGCATTGGACTGACTCAGACCCCCTGAACATGGGTTTCAAAAGGCCTAGGCAGTCCAGGGGACCTCTGACAGTGGAACCAGGATGTATCCCTAGTGCACAAGGGGACTTTGGGAGCATGTTCCCAATGGAGGGATTCCTTAACGTAGTGAGTGGCAGGAGGGAGATTTAGATGACCCCTCCAGGAAGGCATCACCCTACATGTGGAGTGGGGGTGGGAGGGTGGAATAAAGGGAGGAAGAGAAGGAGGGAGAGGGAACTGGGATCGATATGTAAAATAAGAAAAATAAATAAAATTTTAAAAATCATTTAAAAAAAAAAAGGACAGGGTCATAATTGTTAACTTCAAGGCAAACACATCAAGAAATGTTCCAGTTTCAATGTCTGTATCTGTGATCTCTTGGATTTCTTTCCTGCTCACTGAAGAACTCAAGCTGTGATTGGTATACAGAGTCATCCCAGGGTTCCTGCCTTACTGGTCCACCGCTTTGTGTCAACTCTGAGGCACTTGGAAAGCCACTCTGCAGTTTCTATCTCAAAATTATGCTTACGAACAGGGGTCATGCTGGCACACTAGCAAAAAACATGTTGGGTTTTTATTTTGAAAACCAATCCTGCTTTGCACACTACCTACACATACATACCGCGCGCACGCGCACGCACGTGCACACACGCGCACACACACACACACACACCCGGTGTCATGCGCCTGGACAAGTCTCATTACCACAGGTCCAGTGGGCCTGCTGCGTCACCTTCTGCTGTTACTCCTGGGGCACAAATCCAGCTGTTTCTTGGCCCCATCTACCTGGATCCCAACGTACACCAAGGAGGAAATGTATACTTCCTGTCCCGCAACTGTCAGTGACTGGGGAGATAGAATGGTGTGGGATATGCTAGGATACATAGACAAGCTCTTTTACATCAGTTTTCCAACCAGAAGTAACAGCTTATTTAGACAGGGTTTTTATTGGCCCCATGATCCTCTACTCACTTTTCACCACCATGTACTCCTGTGGTACCTACTTCCTTCCAGGACTTACATCCCTCTCTTCTAGAGGTGACATCTTGTTCAATGACATCACAGCCTCAGCATTTTCTGAGTTCCATTCTAAGTTGTTGTTGTTGTTTTTTTAACATCTTCTCGTTAAACAGACAAAAAGCCCCCCCAAAACAAAACAAAAAACCTGCCATCCTTGGGAATGTTAGCAAAAATATTTAAAATGTGTTGCTTCTAGCCAGAATGTGTGAACCCTTCCTGCCAGGGTTTCCCGTGGGGCTGCCTTTGGAGCAGAACCAACCCTTGCTATGTGCATTTTTACTTTTTCTTTTATCCAAGTCATTCTTTGTGAGTTTGGGTCACACAGCAGTCTCCAAATCTACAAAGACCACCAGTTCACGATAAGAAAGCTAAGACTTTCCTCTTCCAAAAGGGTGGCAGTCTTGAGAGTAAACATTTTCTCACAGATTTGTTTTGGTTGCTGTTAAAATTGTTTATTCATCTTAATCATCTAATTGCCGATTAAAAACAAATGCTGGTATTATGGAATAAACTATCAATAGACATATTTATAAGATGGAAATTCTTCCTCTCTTTTGTGTGCATTGCTATTTGATTTTTTTTATGCCTCACATTTAGAGTCTACAGGAATAAAAGTCAACTCATCTTTCCTCTACAACTTTGATACCCCTTCATTTTGTTGTTGTTGTTCTTCTTCCTTCTTCTTCATCCTTCTCCTTTCTCCTTTCTCCCTTCTCCCTTCTTCTTCCTCCTTCTTCTCCTTCTCCTTCTTGATAGTTTTATTATGTATCCTTGGCTGACATAAAACTCATTACACAGACAAGGCTAGGCTCACTTAAAGTGATCCTCTTTGCTTCTAAGTGCTGGGATTATATGTGTGGATGCCCAGCTTCCTGCCTTTTTATATACAAATGTTCTCCAGCATGCCACTTGGTCTATTGGTCCTATTTTGTTCTGAGTAGAATAACTCAAAATAAATGCTAAAGGGCTGTATGTATGATCTTATCTTGGTCTCAGTATTTTGAGTGTCTTGACCCCTCACTAGGGCTGAGGTCAGGAAGTTCCTTGAAGGTAGAACATACATTTTTTTACTTGGTTATTGTCTTTAAAATAAGGCCCAGGGAACAGCCTTGCAGAAGAAAATGCATAAAGAATATACTTAAACCCTAAGCCTCTTTAGTAATTGACAAATGTACCATTACAACCTACCAGGTCACCAAAATCACTTGACACTAACAAGTGTTGGCAAACATAGAAGCAGAAAGTCTCTAGATAGTGCATTTCCCATACCTTAATCAAGCAAATTCCCTTCAGAGGGAAGAGCTCACTTGTGCACAGACACAGGGATTTTATGATAATCCTGCTTGTAATAGCAGGAACTGGAATCAGCTGAAATATCTGCTTTCTGGAAGATGGACCAAGTCTTGCGTGCAAATACGCTTACAAGGAAAAATGTTACAGTTTTGACAACAACCTGTCAACATAGGAGAGTTCATCGAGGACCAGAAACAACACATAATGATGAATAAAAGACTCTCTACCAGTATAACTTACATAATACAACAATCCCATGCACATAGAGTTTGGAATTTTAAAGTGAAGTAATGTGTTTAGGCACAAGGAACTGTTTAAAAATGTGAGTTAAAGCAAGATAATGACTCCATGAGTAATAGCACTAATAACTACTTAAGGATAACTATCATTAACCACTAATGGATATTACAGAATATATGTTAATTGGGGCTGTGGGAACATTACTGGGAGGATAATGCAAGGCTTTTGAGCTAGCAACATTATATTTTTAATTTCTGTGGTTTGTTACTCTTTATTAAAAGTAAATGTGCATATTTTATACGTCCATGTATAAGTCTACCTCACAATATAAAAACAGGAAACCTGAGAATAGGCATCAAGACCCAGTTATTCTATGTAGCACAATAAGACAAATGTAGCCTACAACAACTAATTATCAATTCAAAATAACCGGAGAAAATATAACTGTCTCAGCACCAGAAGTGATATTTTAATACATAGTAATAATAATAATAATGCTGATTGCCCTGATTTGATAATATACATGTATTGAGTTATAACACTTTCCATAAAATAAGTAAATATTATATGATATTTAAATTTACATTTATAACTAAACTTTCAAAGAGAAAAGGCATCTATATATGATATGCGAGGAAAGCTATTGACAGAATTGTCCTATCCCATGATGCCCTTTCTGTGGGAAAAAAAAAGTCAGCTCTTAAAATAGTCACTTTATTTGTTTATGGATTTCCTTGTTTGCAAATAAACAGCATTGGCCAGTCTCCTCCTAAGAATGCTGTAGTGCATTGTTCCATGTATCTCAAGTAAGTTCTAGAAACAGAACGGCCTTTTTTTTACTAGCACTTTCACACTGTAACACATTGTCCCAGATTCACATGTCCTGGATAATCAGACAAAACATTTCTCAAAGTATTAAATTATTTAATGTTATCCAAAATGTCTGTAATTTACTGGCAAAAAGATTTAAACCACTTTTGATGAAAAATACATTAAACCGCTTGTATGAGGAGATGGACAGGAATCTGCAGGCTGGGACAGAGGTTAGGTTTTTTATGTTTGTTATTTTCCCCAAAGCCTTCCCTTCCGAGCAATTGATTAGTTTGCTTGTACCTTTATAGACCTGCCTCTCACCTTAATCATCTTTAAATAGGAAGTAATTCCCCTGGAGTCAGGATCCTTTCTAATATGTGTATCTTAATTGAGACAACTAAAATTATAAAATGGTTGCCTTTGCATATATGTTCACTTCTATTTCTTTACTCTCATTAGAATCATTTCTCTTACAGTTTTCATAGTTGTGAATGTATTGGCATCAGAGCATGCCATTTGCCCATGGTGATAACACAGACACTTTTGCTTTTATAGGATTGGAGTGAAGGGCACTTACGGTGTGTTGATCACCAAACGGTCCCACTGCCCCTTGATGTCATCTTCGGATGGCTGCTCAGTGATATAGAGACCATCAAACTCTAGCTTCCTGGCAATTTCTTTCTCCCTTTTGAATACCACCAGAGGTACCTACAAATGAGAAGACACTCATTACCTAGAGTTTGTTCCTGAAGCATCTTCTCTCAGGCCCTGCCACAAATCAACTTTTCTGCGTAATGGCAGTAACCCTTTATACTGTGATTCTGCATATTTTAATATATGTATATTAAATACATGCATGTATGTCTGTGTACCATTTGCATGCCTAGTGTCCAAGGAGGCCAGAAGACAACATCAGATGCCTTGAAACTAGAGTAACAGGTGGTTGTGAGCTGCCATGTGAGTGCTGGGACTCAAACTCAGGTTTTCTGGAAGAGCAGCAAGTGTTCTTAACTGTTGAGCTTTGTCTCTAAGTCCCGTAATTGGATTTTTAAGGTAACTAGTTATATGGCCACTACTAAGTAAAACTCACTCCTTGGCTAATACCCCTACCCCTCCAAAAGTTGAGCTGACCTGGGCCACTCTTTTAAGGTTAAACAGTTGATACAGTAAGACATGCATAAGTCTTGAAAAGACCATGTTTAGGTCCAGGCCTGAATGGGATTTGCCTAGTAGGACTTCCAGGCTTAGAATTGAGCCAAAATAAAGGGGGAGGGGAATGAACTATTCTAGAACAGACTGGTCAGCCCCAGGAATGTGAGGCAGTTTCCCAACAGGCACCAGTAGTGAGGGCCATATGTACATCGTGGCCTAAGGGTTAGTAGTATATGAACTGTGTCTCTATAGTTACAGTAATATAGCTCAGAGGATACTTGGTACATGCATACTCATTACATACTCATGTTTTCTTTCCAGCAAACCTGCTGCTTTCTGTTACTCTCTTACACAAAAATCTACTTATTTGTGGGAGACACATTCCAAATCACTCAGGGAATCCCCGGGAACATGGAAAGAACCAAATTTATATGCACTATGCTTTTTCTTTGACATATATGAATTTGATGGTCTTTTCCAGCTTAACTCCTATTACATACACACTGTGGCTTTAACTTTTGAAGGCTGAGGCATGACAGTAAAACCAGTTCCTATTCCTTTTATCCTCTCCACAACTTCATGGACAGAAGATGCTCTTATGGTAGATCTTGGCAACCTCATCTGATTTTCTTTTTCTTCCTTTATTAAGAACTGTCACATCTTTACTTGAACACTTTGTGTCTTCTTTTTGGCACTACAGAAATTTCAGTATCAGTACCCTTACACTTTGGATGCCATTAGTAAGTAAAATAAGAACTACTTGAATGTGAGCACTGTACTATCTTGCCAGTCAATGCAATAACAGAGGGCTAAGTGACTAGCAAATGGGTAGGGTATACAACGTGAATAGACTGGACAAGGGGTGATTCGTGTTCCAAATAGGACAGAATAGGATTGTGTATGGGTTTCATCCTATTACTTCAAATGACATAATTTAACATTTATATGTTGTTTATTTATTGAATGTTTACATAATTTTTTTGGACCACAGTAGTAGCTGAAACTATGAATTAATGGGGTGGGTGGGTGGATGTGGTATATAATTGTAACTCTTTTAAAGAAAGGGTCTCATTGTGTAGTTCAATCTTGTCTGAAACTGACCATGTAGTTCAGTGTGATCTCAAATTCATGGCAGTCCTCCAACTTCATTCTCTCAGGTGCTATGATTACAGGTGTCTACCACCACACTCACCTTAATCTTAGACTAGGTCTGGTAGCATGGCTGTTGTGACAGTCTTCATTGTCAACTTGATCAAGATTAGAATGACACAGGGTCTCTGGGGAATTCCCAGAGATGTTTAAGTGAGGAGAGACCCTGAATGTAGATGGAAATGTCACCTGGGCTGGGTAATGGGACTGGATAAAAAGAGGTTAAGAGAGGAGCCAGTATGCCAATATTCCTCCCTGCTTCCTGATAGTTGGTCTGAGTAAGCCTTACACTTTTGCCACCACAGGAGTTGCTTACGCTGCCATGTCTGCCCTTCCATGATGGACTGAATCCTCAAACCAAGAACCAAAATAAATCGTTCTTCTCTTAAATTGCCTCTATCAGGTGTTTTGTCATGGCCATAGGAAAATTAACCAATCACGTTACATATAAACATAACCAGAAATCAACACAATTGGAAGCAATTCAATTACCTTAACTAATGGGATGGATTTGGAGAGGTCAGAAAATGCCATTGAAATCCCAGGAAATGAGAAGTCAGAATAGCCAGAGTAATAATAATTTATACACTGCCTAGGTATCTCATTC
The DNA here is from genome assembly GCF_943737965.1 of Phodopus roborovskii. NCBI lineage: Eukaryota > Metazoa > Chordata > Mammalia > Rodentia > Cricetidae > Phodopus > Phodopus roborovskii. The sequence goes on along the minus strand of NW_026126417.1, from coordinate 3,433,353 downwards.
ATTTAGGATGTCTCTAATTACTTGGTGACATCTTTGAGTCTTTAATTTCTAAACTACGTTTTAATGTTTTTCTTCAAAGATCATTATATTCTTATCACTTACACTATGCGATTTCTGAGATAAAAGGACAAAAATTATTTGTAAAAACTTACTTTTTGCCCCCACCCCTGCCCTCCAAAACAGCAGACATCATTGAAGACCAATGATAGAAAGGTGGTAAAGAGATTAGTATTAGGCATGACACACCATGAGGAGTCAGTGGCTGCTGCTGGCTCATGGATGATGTGGGCAAGGAAGCAGAACTGAAGATTCTCTGTTGTCTGGAAGACTCTAGAAAATGATGTGAAAGCCAAGAAGTAGTCTACTACTGGTATCTGGGACTCCAAACATACTGCTTTGTCCAAGGTGTCTGTACATCTTTCAAATTTCTTCAATCCACTCTATCTTTTACAGGTTACCAGTATATCTGCACCTCATCCCACAAGCTCTTGGATTTCAGATCCAGAAACAGCAAACATGCTGCTGGGTTTACTGTTGCCCACATTCTGGGTACTTTTGTCCATATGAACCCATTTATTTTTCTGGGATGCCAGTTATTATTCTAATCCTCTTTTTTATGTAGAAAGAGCACTAGGAAGGTCATATGGTACAATAGTTATGAGTTCATTCTAGACAGCCTGGCTCCAGAGCCCACACTTTAATAGTTACAGTGGCAGACTTAGTACAGCAGGAAAGGACATGTTCTCTCTGGGAGGGAAGATGACTATTTCACCAGTAAAAGAAAGGGACACAAAGACAGGATAAATTTCTTAAATTCTTTCCAAGAAGATAACAGTGTATAGTTGAGGATGCTGCCTGCATAATAAATTAAAGGGGAAAATGTAACAAAAAGTATTTATAAAAATTGGTATGATCATTAAGCTTTAACACGACAAGACTTAGCATCACAGGGAGATACCTCGAGGCCTGTCTGTAAAGGTGTTTCAAGAGAGGTTTAACTGATTAAGAAAGATACACCCTGAAAGTAGATGACATTATCCCATGGGTTCGGGTCCTGAACTGAATAAGGAAAAAGTTAGTGGATCACCAGCATTTGCTATTGTCTGTGAATGTGATGTGACCAGCTGCCTCACCTTCCTGCTACCACAGCTTAGACCATCTATCTCTCCCTGCCATAATGGACTGTACCCTCAAAGTATGATCCAAAATAAGACAAGTGTTCTTATGGCAACAAGAAAAGGAACACAAAACTCGATGCTTGAGGATTGATGTACCTGTAGTAATGTCTAAAGATGGCCTGAATGAGTGATGCTCCCTAGTTCATGACTTGAGCAACCTACAAATGCAACTGTGAATCTGGGCCATCATGTGACTCGCTTTAACCAATAGAGGGTGATGGAAAAGACATCAAACACCAGTCTCATTCTTGAGAAGGGCTAGCATTTCCCACTTTTGTGTTCCTTGGGAAAATTCTAAGTCATCCTATTGCAGAGATTACATGCAGAGGTCATGCAGTGAGGGAGGTGCTCTGTGTCTACATGGAGGGAGGGGAGATGGACTCCCACCACTCCAGTTGAGACCCACTTCTAGCTCTTCCTCTGCTAAGATGCCAGGCACATGAACAGTCCATCTTTGCCATTCTCACCTAGCTGAGATCCCAAAAGGCTACAGATACATGGAGCAGAGGAAAGACTGATTGTGTACTGTTAGTCCGTAGGACCAAGAGAGAAAATGTTGGTTCCTCACAGCAAACTCTGGAGTGGTTTGTTATGTAGATAACTGAAACAGGAACACACCACTGAGATCTATCTTGGGTCTCAAATGGCTACAACCTAATGGAAAGGTACTTTTTATAAAAACCCAAGAGCAATTCACAGATCACAAGAAGCTCTCATGGTTAATTCCAGTTGTGCCTTAGACTACCGACTCTGATACTAAGAGGTGCCTGAAGGGCTTCTACAGCAAGATTGTCTATAGCTCACTTCGAAGATTTTCATTTAAAAGCCTCAAGTTGGTGATTGAGAGCCTGCGGTAGTAAGCGGCTCCTGAGTGACAGCACGTGTACTGTCCCACCAGCCTTGTTCTTCTAGCACCTTAGAGGACAAAGAGCTGGTGGAACTCAAAAATGACACTTCTTCCTGAAGAACTCAGAAAAGCCTAGAGTGACAGATAGCTAGAATGCTCACCTTCAGGCAGTAATAGCCCACCACACAGACCAGAGAGATGATGGTGTGGACAATGGCCAGGGCGCGCAGTGTTGGTGCCATATACCCTGTGCTCTCCTGAAGAACAAAGAATACCATTGCTTCTTCCTCGTCATCATCATTAAAGGAGTTCCATAGGTTTGCAACATCCTCCGTCTCTTCCTCTAAAGGTTCTTCAGTGACCTGGCCCAAGAAACACACCCATATCTATCAGAAGGAGCCCAGTTACTGGGCTCTCTCTATACAGCTTATGTTATTGATACATGCCATGTTATCAACCCAATGTTACCTGCTGAGTAAATGGGTGGTTTAGGAAACCTAATGATAAGAATCCCCAGTGTTTCTAGTAGTTGCAAATAAGAATTAGGTAAAGGCCGGGTGTTAGTGATGCAAGCCTTTAATGCCAGCACTGGGGAGGCAGAGGCAGAGGCAGAGGCAGAGGCAGAGGCAGGCAGATCTCTGTGAGTTTGAGACCAGCCTGGTCTACATACAGAGCTAGTTCCAGGACAGGCTCCAAAACAATACAGAGAAACCCTGTCTTGAAACTGGCCCCACTCAAAAAAAAAAAAAAGGGAGAGACAAATCCTATCTCTCGGAAAACAACAACAACAACAAACTAAAGTGTGGGCTTTTATTATCTGTGTTGTATTCCTGTGGTGAAGAAAGCAATAACAGGTCTATGTGGAGTTCCGGTACAATTCATACACATTCCACAGTTTCCATTCTTCCTCTTATTCATGGCTTCTCCTTCTGTTTCTACAAATGACTCTCAGTTCTATGCCTCTCAACTTTTATCCTGTAGCTTCAAGTATCTGCTGGCTTGCTCTCTCTGCCTGATGGAGGGATTCCCCTCAGTGTGTTTTAAACCAACTACACACACCTTACTATAGAGTACCACTTTTCTTCTCTGGGCAACCAAAGTGTGTAATTTGTTCAACTGAAGGGCAATGTAGAGAAAACACTGTTTTGTAATAAATTAGATTGCTAGTTTTAATCAAGAACCAGAAAAAAAGACAAGGGGGACAAAGCAGGATATGTCAAGAATCTAGGACCATTCTATAATTCACTAACAACCATTTACATGCAACATGCAATCCATGTTCAGAGCCTTTAATTATGGTGAGGGGACCCTCTGTTCCTAATGCTTAATAACTCTTCCTTCATGATGGTTTCTTATATGTATCAACACTGATGGCCCTATGATTTGCCTATTCTTCAAGGAACGAATTGTATTCATTATTTCAGTATGCCCCATAATTCCTATTATGGCATCTAGCATATGGGGGATGCTCAATATTTGGAGATTAAGTCAAATAGGAATCCAAACAGTTGAAACAGTTTCCTAACTTGCTTCTCCTGTCAGTATTCCTCCCATTGCTAAACATTGTACTTTTTTTTTTTTTTTTAAGAAGTCAATGTCTTAGAAATTTTCTTGGACATTAAATTTTTGTTCCAAGTAAGAGTAACAGTTTTGGTTATAGGTTCCCCCCACTTATGGCATGCTTAGGCTGTGGTGTATTTTGCAAATAACCCCTCAATGAAATATCACCTTATAAAAAAGCAGGATGAAGTTGATAGCGAAGGCTACAAACAGAGCAAGGAACCTCAAGTTGTAGAAATTCCTGGCCAGGTAGTGCTGAAAAAGAGAAGGAAAAGCAGAAGTAGAAGAGCCAAGGGTAGAAGGAGAACTGCCTTGTCTGACAGTGGAAAATGTGTCCCGGGCAGAGGTTTACAGGGGTATCTATGCCTCTGTCCCCACTCTTCTAGGGAAGCCCTGGCCTTGTTAGCACAGGCACAAATTGTTTTAGGGGAAGCAGAAATGTGCATTATTTAAAAAATGGCTTAAGAGAATGTCCAAAAGAACCTTACCTTGAATTGTGTGGTAGTAAACCAGATCCCTCAACATGTCACCAGCTGAGTCAAGCAGTCCCCTCCCCTTACACAATGCACAAAGCCAGACTGTGGTCCAGAGTTCTTAACCCTTTCTGAGTCATGGTCCTAGAAACCTCCTTCACTCACTTTCACCAACTTTACCAGAGTGTACCTTTCTCCTCACTGCCATCTTTCCTGGAAGACTTAGCACACAGAGGATGGACCTGCATCGGCTGGGGAGAATTTGAGACTACATGGGGCCTTATTGATAGTGCCAGCTAAAGTGTATTCCTGGGTGGGCAGCAAATGAATCTCGGGGCAACTGCTCAGAGAAAACATTACATACTATATTGAAACTTGCTTGTACCTACAGCAACGATGTTTTGGGGGAATAACTGAGCAATATAACCCAATACAGGAGACTTTATTCTTTATCCCAATTGATTGATCTACTGAATTGTTGGACCAGAATCAGCTAAGTCCCTGTGCAAATGCTTGGGTGTGGCATCAGGTAAGCCTCCATTTCCTTCAACATAAGAGAAAGAGGAAGATAAAAAGAGAAGAATGGGAATGAGGAAGTATGTCTAAGGAAAAGTGACACAAATCAGTGGCCACTCTCTGAGGTCTACCAGGCTAGTGTCTCTAGAAGGAAGGGACAAGGGTCAGAGAGCTCACCAGTAACTTAGTCTGATAGATTTCCAACCCTTTGAAGAAATTGGCCATGAAGGCTTCTGGCTTCTCAGCCTTCTGACCACGCCGTCGTGTCTTCTTCACGGTCACTTCTGCCCACAGGTACTCAGCATGTCCCTCCTCCTTGAATTTGTCCTCCTTTTCTCTATCTTCCGTGCTGCAGGGGTGAGATGCTGACTCAGCATGTAGGAGAAAAGCAGGCCAAGGCTGGCCCTTAAGGATCAACCCACCCCCCTGGGCATGCAATCTATATTTAATGACTAGTGACCATTTTGATGATCCAAATGTACACTGGGTATAATATCAGTTTGTGCTGTTTGGAAATTACACTCTTCCCCCTCCCCTTCAAAGTGTCGTTTTTTTCCTTACTAAGTAGCCTTCTTAGGATTAGCAATGGCACCTACTCCTATGAACTTGGGCAGGAATTAAATGTGGTGTCTAAAAAAGAGCTAAGTACAGGCCTGCCATATAGTAGTTATCCAATAAACATCACAGATCATCCACCAAAATGTTATATGAAGTTGCTAAATGTGGATGTTTGATAATTTGTTCAGTCAATGAAACCCTGATATACTATTGGAATTATAACATTAATAAGTGTATTATAGAACTGAGGTTTAAAAAAAAAAAAAAGTATGCCCAGGGCTTGTAGACTACCTTTGCTTGCACTGACAGAAGTGAGGCTTTCTATTTACCACAGTTATAGAATGGCAGTTGCCATCAAATGTTATCCAGCACAGCAAGCAAAGTAGCCCACGCCCTCCCCCCCCCCGCCCTCCCCCCCCCCCGAACTTACTCAGCCTTCTCGTATTCAGCCTTTCCTTCTGCTTCATGCACTGCTTTCATCTCTGCTGCCTAGATGAAAAAACAGCAACCAGTCAAGGCTTCCTTAGAGAGACAAGCCCAGGATGAACCTTTTTCCTTATGGTTACAATTCCTAGTGCCTGTGTGTGTGTGTGTGTGTGTGTGTGTGTGTGCATGTGTGTGTGCACTGCATGCATGTCTGTGAGTGTGTGTGTGTGTCTATGTCTGTCCTTAGGATTACAGGATGTAAAGTGTCTTGCTGTACATCAAACCTGCTGTAATGGAGAGATGCTGAGACAGATCTCAAACCTGAAAATTCTCTTGTCCCACCCCCACCCCATTATTTACTCAACTCAAGCAGGAAACTTATACTCAAACCTCGAGGGAGCCCTGTGGAAACAGGAAGGTAGGACACAGATCATAGGGTATCTAATCTGGAACCCCCTCTATCTGACAAGCTTCCTGCTTGCTCCACTCCTCTAGTCACTTTTGTGATTCCTCTAGCTGATGGCCACTGCACTCAGAATAAAAGCAAGCTCCTCAGTGAGGCCAGCCTATCCTGTAGGGTCCTGCTTTCTTTCCATCATCATTCTCATGTAGTACTACTTGATTTATTGTTTTCCATTCAAATGCTCCAAACTTTCCTCCCATAGAGAGGAGTCTGGATCCTTCTGTGGTTATGTATCCTTTTCAGTAGTCTGACCCTTTGCCTGGATCATGAACCCCCGACTTTCCATATGCCTATCAAGCTTTAGGATTTGGCTCAGATCATATCTCTTCAGGAGCCTTTTTGGCTGCCCGGTTTATAAGCAAATGCCATCAAGAATGGTTGATGGTTCCACCACGTCCCTTTTAACCCATTAGTTTATTAACCTGAACAAGCATCACCAATGGTAATTATCTTTTTTACTTGTTATCTTTTCCTACTAAAGACTAAGTTCCATGAAAGCAAAACTATTATTTTGTTAACCAGAACATAGTCTTGTGCATGTAGTATCTGAATTAGTCTCTAGCCTTTATCAAATGGCTCTGTGTAATGAGACAGAGAGAAATGCAAAATATAAGGACACCTGTGCCGTTGCCTCCCTCCTTGGCCTCTCCACACCTCTCCTCCATTTCCTAATATACTTCCTAGCATACTTCTTATTTGCATCAACTTGTTCGGTGTCTGTCTTCTATAAAATTACAAGGAAAAAGGCTTGCTCTGTTATCATTCAATTCTCAGACCTCAGAACAGTGGCATGTGCCTGTTAAAATGTCAAAAGGTGACAATGGAATTAATGAATGGGTGTGTGTTGGTCTTTGTCTGCAACCTCACTTCCTTTGATGCTAAAGTGGCATGGTGAGTTGGATGTTGTAAGAGAAGGGAATATCCAAAACATTCTGTGGTCAATGGCCTCTAAGTTGCTTTTGTCTTATCCATTTGATCTAGTTGACTGACTCAAAGCCCTGTTGATAAGAATGTTCCAGACATGATCAGACTCACTGACATAATAGACTGTAAATAAATATATATACACATATATATTTTATAAAAATATAGTATCTATATTATATAGAAATACTGCCTCATACGAAATATATTCATGCATTATACTTGGTTTTCAATGCTTTAACTGAATCAGCCTGTGCACCATGAACACTAACCTAATAAGTCTGAAGCAAGTGAAGGTTTCAGATCATCATATGTTCAAGCTGTACAATGTAGACTAGAAGTCCTCTTGGTGGCAAAGCACTGAAACACTCATCTAAGTTGCTTTGTCCCCATACCTGGTAAATCTGGACTGTCAGAATAATCCTATCTGAACCAGCGTTAATGCCACGTTATTACCTGTGCAAACAATGTACTGACTGTAAGATACAGTTACAGTCATATGGGCACAAGGACAACAGACAAGGATTATGCTCACCTGTGCTTTCTTTTTCTTCCGCACAGTACTCTCTAATGTAGGGGGTTCATCCTTGCCAATGATTTCAGAGAGGTCACCCAGTCCCACTTCAGGCCCTTGTTTTAAGCCACTTTCTTTCTTTGAGTGGATTCCAAAGAGGTCTGACATAATGTCTGTATCTCCCGGCTCACCCTTGACGAAGTGGACCAACTCAGTGGTGACTCCTGGCTCAACCACTTCTGCCCTGTCAGCCTCCATTGCATCATCATGGATCCCAAACTGTGTGGGGTCAGGCATGTCGCCTAGGATCTTGGTCACTCTGATGTTCTTTGCCCCTTCTATGAGGCCCCCTCCAAACACTGTGTTCCAGAGGATCTGAAAGATTCCTCCCAAGATAGTGAAGAGCAAATGAAAGAGGCCTACAAACAGCATCCAGAAGAAAGAGAAGAACACCTTCACCAGCTCCTTCGCACTCATCTTTTTCACGTTCCTGTACTGTTTCCTGAGGTTCTTCAGGGTTGCCCTCTTCAGAAAGTTGGTGACATTTCTCTTTACTGAGGCACAGGCCATGGTAAAGGCAGAGGCAGACTCAAAAGACTTATCTTCCTCTTCCTCTCCCTCCATTTCTATCGCATAAGCAGAATCTTCACCCTCTTCCTCCTCTTCTTCCGGTCTGTCAGTTGAGTCAGATTCTGAGATCTGAGATGCTAATTGCATCTCAAAGATTGTATCCTCACAGAAGTTCACGAACAGCTCCATCTTCTCTTGCTCCCCGCCTTCATTGACGACATCAAAGATGAACTGTCGCTTGGATTCCTTCACCTGAGGCTTCTCCCACTGAGTTCGACTGGATTCACTGATCTCAAAATAAACACGTTCAATTTTCTTGGCCCCACCCATGATCTCAATTCGACCTAGGTATGGTTCAAAGTAGTTTAGCACACTTTCTGCTGGGTCCAATAGACACTTCAGGCGAGAATCATTTGGCATGTGCTCAGAGAGATTTGTCAATAACACTGCCACATTGAAGCCTATGTCCTTGGCTGGCTCATGGAACCGCTCCACAAAATCAACATAATTAAACATGTCATTCTCATCAGCTTCTGTACATGAAAGGAGAAAGTCAATCTCTGACTGTGTATATTGTTTTAGACCTTCCATGGCCTTCTGGAATTCTTTCCTGGAGATGATCCCTTTACCATCTGGGTCATATTCTTTGAAGGTGTCTGAGCTGGTTAAGTCTTTAAGTTTCAAGAACATGTCAAAGAATTTCAAGATCATTTCTACATTAGTAGAAGATTCTACCAGTGTGTCAACCATCTGCTTTCCAATAGTTCCGTTTACCACATTTCCTGTGAGGCAGGTTCAAAAAGACATACATATACAAAAATGAATCCAAGCTATCGCGTAACTGGACAGGTAGCTCTTCTTAGGAGACTTATGTGCCAAATTAATTAGTTCATTTCTGACCATTATGATTTGACAATAGAGAGCAGCAAGCCATAACAACTACCCCACCAGGAGCCAAGGGAGAAGAAACCAGGGTGAGAGGGAAATTGCCACAACATGGCCTAGGAGGCCATTCCACTATCAGATCTCTGAGAATATGTAGGGATACATGGTGTCCCTTTGATCCCCTATGACCTGGGAGGGTGCCCAGTTAGATGGCTGGCATACACACTGGCAGCCAGATATGTTGAAAAGCAATGGGGAGAGGGAGAGGATAGGGAGGGGCAAAGCTTGGAAGTTTTCCCCAGTTCATTCTGGCTTTCCTATTGGCATCAAATGAGTTGGTTTCAGGCTTTGTCCATCAGACCATGTGCCCCTCACTTATTTTTTTCTTTCTTTCTGAAAATTTGACATTCTAACCAATGTCTTAAGATCTCAGAGACCTGCCAGAAGGCTACACTGTGTGATTAGTAAGCTTAGTGCTCAGACCAATTACAATCGTGTGAATGCCTAGTTATACCAAACAGCCCAACCTTCCAGTAGGGACAGAAGCATCACCACCATGTCCTGAAGGAGATCCAAGAGTTCCTTCAGCAGCTCGATCTGACTGGAATCCTAGAACAGAAACAGGAGATACCCTGAGCTATCTGATCCCTTAGCAAAGTCCAGGGTAGTGAGCAAGGAGGGCCTGCTCTGGGAAGGTTAGGTGAAGGCTGCATCAAAGCCAGGAATGAGCTCCCGTCTCGCTCTGAGTGAAGGTGGCTCTACCCACTGCCTATAGTGCAGGGAGATGCCTTCACTTTCTCCTTAGCACAAATGTGGCAGACATACTGTCTGTTCCTCAACACCACCTAACAGCCCCATTCACTGAAGAGTCATCAGGTACCTTCTCAAGTTTATTTTGTCATTTTCTGTACTGGAAGACTACCTGCAGGAGCTTCATGGGATATATTGTTGTAATAAGGAAACATTAGATTACCAAGTAGATACTCCTTTCTTCCTGGATTAGTTTAACCTAGTTGTAGTTGGTGGTGATCAGGGTGACACTGAGTTCTTAAACAATATGTAAGCACAGCTACTCCTCTGGATGGTCTTGATCTTTCATTCAAGCAGTACAGGCAGAGTACTTAGAAACAAGTTCTGTGCTGCAAACCCTTTGGCATATATAGGATGGTAGATGAAGAGCTCATCAAAGGGTGAAATTAAAATTGGAAAGTGATGCCTGGCACAATAATCTGAAGGTATTTTTAAAAATGTTCTTAGGGCCACATTTTTTAACAGATTCTTTGTCTCTCTTGTGAAAAGACATAGTTCTTTGCCTAGCCATTCAGATTCCTGAGGGACTCTTTCCTATTGTGTGTCACAGCTACATTTGAAAGAAAGATAAAGACATAGCAGGACAGAGTATTAGAGCTGAGAGGAGGCCTCAGAGGTCATGTCTTCTATCCATAGTTTACAGATGATTAAACCAAAAGCCAGAAGCGGCGAGTTAAGTTTCCAAAAGTCACTGATAATGGAGGTGGCAGGGCTCTTGTCTCCAGAGCCTCTAGACCACACTGTCATGGTTGACACAGACATGGACATGTTACTGCCAAATTAGTTGTCCCCCCAGAACTCTCTTCCCATAAGGCCAGAGTCAAAAGGGGAAAGTAATGAAGGGTTGCACGGCACATTCCAAAAGAGAGGAGGCAGGTATGACAGCCTTGAAATTTCTGGATGTACATTATTTAAATTAATGCTGCAAATGTCTCTCTAATCAGTCTGAAACACATCTTGAAGTGCTCCCTCATGTGTTGCCATGGAGAGAGGCGATCAGCTGCTACATATGCTTCATTTATTTGTTCATAATAAATGCTCTGAGTGATTCTGATTCATCTTGCCAGAGAGATGGGGAGAAGGAGAGGTAGAGGTGGGGAAGGAGGGAAAGCGGGGAGTGGGCTAAGGGAGGGGGCATTTGTGGGCAACAGGGACATGCAACATTTGGCAGGTGAGAAAGGTCGGTGGAATAGTATTCTAAAATGACAAGACAGTGACAAGGTAGGGGACTAGTACCATGGAGAGCAGTGTTAAGGCAGTTACAAAATAACAGAGTGGTGGGACACAAGGAAGGGAGAAGCTGCATTCATGCAAAAGCCCCTGTGGGATCTCCCCACCCCCAGGCATTCATCCCTGCTTCCCATTTTGGTCGTCGGTTTTAAGAATGAGACCTAATCTGCGTGGCTTTTCCAGCCTTTGATTGAGCAGCCACATCCACAAGGGGAAGTCCAAAGGGCGAGAATTAATCCAACATTCCACAGTAATGAAATATGTAGGGGAACAGGCCACAGTACCTGAGAGAGCTTCATCTGCATGTTAGCAAATACATGGAGGAATCCAACCACTGCATCCCACAGCCTACTGTGGGCCAGGCTCTGCTGGTTCCCAATGCAAGGGCCCTGGAAAGAGGAGAGTTACTCAGAGCCTGTCCTAGGAGGGCATTTGACTCAGGTTTATGTGAGAGGGCAGTGCTTTCCAAACTCAGGTATTTTTTGGTTCAATATTTTACCAAGATACTTTTAATTCTTCCCCATTATAGGATATTCTATCTAGGGGGAAATGGGGATTTTACAGCCCACTGAATATCTTTTAGCTTCAGAATGAAGCATGTAGTTAACAAAATAGTTAAATACTATAGTTAAAGCAGATCTAAGGGAGTTCCACTACATTCTCTTCACCCATTTCTTTTAAAGAAATCAAGGGTGTTGGAGACCACAGTATGAAAACCAGATGTAATCTACCCCCTGTTGCAAAGCTACATGTGATATGACTTCTGACTAATTGAGGTTTAAAATCTTGTAATAATCCCAGTGGCCAACTACTTCTACTACACCTCAAGAATGCAAGTCTTGGTAGGACTCACAAGGGGAAGCTGAGAAGAAATATTGTCTACTTTCCCCAATCATACTGATTTATCCCAAATCACTGTTTATCTATGCTCAATTTCTTGTCCCCAGAGGCCAATTAGTTCATTTTGGAACAAAACTGGTTGTTGAAAGAAACATGCATTTACAGAACACAAGCTTTTCTTTTGTATTAAGTACTCCAGGAGAAATCTCTCTTTGGCAACTTTCTCCTTCCTATATCTACCTTTGGATGGGATAGTACTGTCCTTTCCTTAGTGAAGCCCTTTTTTTATTTTGAGTTTTAATTGTTTAATTTTGCTACATAAAAAATTTCAGGTAGTATACTAAGTTTTATATTTTTTCATGAATGAAATCTGCGTGAACTAGTTGTTGCCTCACAATAAAGATTGGATGAAAGTTGCCTCTCTCTCTCTTCTCTCCTTTTTTCCTCCTTCCCTCCCTCTCTTTCTTAAGTATTGGGGATTGAACCTGGGGCCTCACACATACAAGGCAGTCACTCTACTACTGAGCTATAGCCTCAGCCCTTTTTAAATTATCTAAATTTTGAGACAGGATCTCCTTCATGTAGCTGGTTTTGAACCCACTCTCTACCTGAGGCAGATCCTGAACTTGTGATCATCCTGCCTTGCCCTCCAGATAATGTTTTTCATAGAACATATATCAACTCCATGATATAAAAAGGAGCCTACCCTGAGATTTACTTTTGAATTAAAGAATTGGGCAATAAGGAAATGATGGTACACGGGGAAGGGTTTGGGACATTTCTCCCATCTTCCCTTGTTTATTCTTCAGTTACAACAAACCGAAGGAATTATTTGACATTATTTTTCATGAAGTCTCTTACAATCTTATCTCCACTTCTCCAGAGGACCAATATATACCTTTCTTTATTTATATACAGTCTGTATGTCTCTGTGACAATACTAAGCCTCAAAGTTTGTAAGAGTTTTGTCTTCCATTAAACTCATACGTGTGTGTGTGTGTGTGTGTGTGTGTGTGTGTGTGTGTGTGTGTGTGTGTGTGTTTTCCTTGTCTGACTCGGTGTCTCAGTATGTTGTTGAGGCTATCCTCAATTCCATTTCTACATGTTTGGTGCATAATAATTATGATTTGAGGAATAATATACATGATTGTTTCAAATCATGTGTGATCATCTCATATCAAATATTTTTCATTATATATATATGCATTTTCAAGTATATTATAAGCTCTTTTAATGGTAGCCTTCCTAGGAACACAGATAAATGAGCGAATATTTTATTCATGAGTTTTCTTGTTATTATAACATAAAAATGAAGTCTCAAATACGTTCCAAAATCTTGTATCACAGAAGGCTGATATGGCTACTGATTATATAGACATGTTTACTTACATACATTATTCATCTCTTGTCAGTAGGTAGATTGTTGTAGGAAATGAATAGAAAATGTTATGGAAAGAGAAAATTAACACATTCACCCTGAAATCCACTGACATTACTTTTTCCATAGTAAGAGCTCAGTGATTCTGAGAGTTTTACTATTGTTTGTTTGACTTTGTGACAGAGTCTCACTGTGTTGCCCAGATTAGCTCCAAACTCAAGATCCTCCTGCCTCAACCTCCTAAACCCTGGGCTTGTAGTCATGTACCACCATAGGTAGGTTGGATTCTGTTTCTTTTTTTTTTTTTTTTTTAAATCCCTACTAGGGTATGCTTACGCCTATAATAGTATCTATATGTAGTATCTCTATAAATAGTATCTTTACTTCACTCTTCATGCTTATTGAACATCAGATATTGATACATCATCAGAATTTTAAAGCAAATATATTTTCTTTGTTCATTTAAAGTTTTCAGTCTAGAAAGGGAAGCAAAATGGTAAATGAAAATAAAGTGTAACAACTCCATGAATAGGTCCCATGAATAGGGGACCATAAAATATAGGTTCTCATAGACACAGGCACCAATGGTTCCTTTATCTAGATAAGAAATAATGTCAGTATTGGGGCTGAGTACATAGACCAATCACTATGTGCATCCAAATACTCTTTAGAGAATATAGAAAATGAAGATGCTACAAATATTCTATTTGCTGTCACCTCTGCCCTCAATAGCACTTACCTGGATGTACTCTGTAAGAGAATTAAAAATCTGCTTGGTGACTGCAAGAGCTTTAGAGAAATTGTGCTGTCCAGATTCATCAATGATGTCCTTTCCTGAATAGTACCAATAGAAATCGCTGATTGATTCCTAAAAGCAAACAGAATTCGACATTGTTCTGACTGAATTTAAGGAAGATAAACTCAATGGACAAGAAGAATTCAGAGAATCCCATGTCTCTGCACATCTGCTATGACAGGAACTATGAAGATGGACAGAGATAGCTGCTCCCTAGCACCTTTCAAACACACATACTTTTCCACAGGGAAGAAGATATAAGGAAGCCACACAGCCTTTAGCACATGGGAGACTATGATATACAACATTCAAATTGAGCCATGTCCACTGAAGATAATACTGATTATTCATAGGTTATTCTTTCTTGGCCCCTTAGCTAGGTCTTCACTGACAACACTAACCTAAACCTAGCTTTTATAATTAAGCTTTCATAATTAAGAGTCCTCTCACTTTGTCTTTGAATACATGTTTTAGGAATTAAAACTTCCCTTAAGTGAGGATCAGACTGTATAAACATTCTCTGACATATGCCGGTCTAATGCATAAGTTTTAAACTTAACAATGGTGTGAAAGTGGCATAGATTCCATTGAAATTGTACTTGAAATTCTGAGTATTGTGTTTTCAGCTACCTACTTATATTATGATGTTCTCTCATAAAGCTAGTCAGGAGCCAGGGTCAGCCACACAATCTCAAGAGTAAACCGCCAAAATACTATAGTGCGTCATCTCATTAAACTATGATGTTCAGTAGTCAGGTGCATGAAATGATCTCCAGCATATGGCTGGTTTAACAAAATATAGTTCCACTGATAAACATCTGTATCCTGGGCCTTAAAGCCAAGGATATATCTGATGCTAACTTGTGTAACTGTAGGTAACAATGCACCATGGCCTATGGTTCCGACCCACCTGCAGACGCAGAAGGTAGTCCACAGTGCTGATTATGATGTTCACGGTGGTGGTGTTGCCCATCTGAGTCCTCAGAAAGTTCTGAAAGTCTGAGAATACCAGTGATGAGTCAGATCCTAGGCCTGGTATACCAAATGGAGCCAGGCATACCCTCTTAGCTGAGCTTAGACGTGGCATACTATGTGGCAAGACTCACATAGATAATACATTTGGAGCCTCACAGATCCTGCTCTACTCTGAGCCCTGACAACCATGTGACACCTAAAACAAGATGAGACAAAAGAGGTGATATGAAGGGGCTGGTGATTCTAGGAATGGTTTAGCCTTGGTGACACTAAATAGCAGCCATAAGTCATTTTATATAGCCTTTCTTAATAAGGATTAGATGGACTTGGATAGTGTAGTGGTTTGGATGAGAATGCCCCCCCCACCCCAAACTCTTATGTTTGAATGCTTGGTAACCAGTTAATGGAACTGTTTGGGAAGGATTGGGGGATGTGGCCTTGGAGGAGGTGTGGCTTTGTTGGAGGAAGTGTGCCTCTGGGAGTGGGCTTTGAAGTTTAAAAAGCCCATGCCAGGCCCAGTCTTGCTCTGTTTGCCTGCTGCCTGTGGATCAGGGTGTAAAGCTCTCAGCTACTGCTCCAGCACCATACCAGTCTGCTTCCCATGATGATGATTACGGACCAATCCTCTAAAACTTTAAGCAAGCCCCAAAATAAGAGTTGCCTGGGTCATGGTGACTCTTCATAGTCATAGAATAGTAATTAAGACAGAAAACAACTATGTAAATAAAGTGGAGACCACTGAACTGAAAGAATTGTGCATGCAAATGCTGTTTTCCCTGGGCAAGTCAGTTGTTTTCACTCACCACTGTTATGTCCTTCACAAAGCAACTGTAGAAATCTAAAGAGATCCTGTGTGAACTCATCATTCTGGAGTACCTTTTCACCTTGAAAACATAATATACACATCAGCATCTGCATGGCTTCTCAACAAGAAGTACTTTCTAGTGCAAATGATTCCAAAAATGACAAAAGGGTTTGGAAATGGACCTTTGAACTAATGTTGGTAAGCCCAACTAATTGAGAACCAAGGCTGCAGAGTACACAGCCCAGTAAATTGTTTAGCTCCAAGACACACCATGTAATGAGAACAACTAGAACAACAGCAGCCAGTGGCGCATAGCCCATAATAACCCATGCTTTACAGATAGTAGGCACTTCTTTAATTAAGCATCAAACTGCTGGGTTAAACTCGACATGCAACCACCAAACCTAAGATGTGTCTGCACCAAGGCAATTAAATCCAATCTCTTAGGATTCACACACATGGTAGGCACTCAAGCTAGAGGCTCCCACTTACCACGCTCCCGAACAATTACTGGTGGTAAGAGGAAAAAGAGAAAAGACAAAGTAAGAAACCCATAAATAGTGTAACAAACTTTCTTCAATTACAGCTATCTCTATGAACACATCCAGCCTAGATGCTAGCCTTAGCAACACTGCAGATAGAAATGTTTTTGCTCAAATGGAGCAAGTCTTTGCAGACAAAGAAATTGCATGCAAAGGCTCTGATCAGAAAGAGTTGAGAGATTTCAACCAGGTAGGGGATGACCTTGGCATTAATTAATTACTTACATGTTCCTTCTTCTGTAACCATTCCCAGGCCTTCAGCTTTATTCTGCCTCTCAAATGCATTCAAATCAAGGACACTTTTAATCAATAAAAGAAAACAAGGTTCAGGACTAACCACAGTGGGAAAATAGATTTCTAATGTCAATGTATTTATAAAAAATATTTTGTCTCTTTGTTATCATAAATGGGCCAACACACAACAGCATGATTAAGGAAGCCTGTGCCAAATTTGTACCAAGCACTGTGGTTATGGATGTGACAGCTCACAGACCTTGTCGTATGTACAGGGAAGTGATGATCCTTTCTTACTGGTGAAGAATTAGAAAGCCTTCCCAAGTCAGGAATAGATGAGTTGTTTCTGAGTTTTCTTAAACTCCACTCAATGCTCACCTCCTGCCCAGGTACTTTCTTTAAAGATCAAAGGGAATTGTGGTCCCTAGTGTCTAGGATGAGGAATGGAGGAGAGCTAGAAACTGAAGACTTCAAAAGTCACGCCCTTTTATGGTTTCTACATTGTTCAAAAGGCAGTAGCAGCTAAGATTAAGCCTTATGTGCAATGATGTCCCTTGGTATCCTCAAATTGGTGAAAAGTTGGCAATTTTTTGTCCCCATTTTCTCCCACCTTCCTGGTTACAGTCAAGTTTTGTTGAGGCAAGAACCTCAACCACTCAGGCTGAGAATGAGAACACTGTGGGATCAGATGACTTCCAAGTAAGCATTCTTCTGTTCTCCTAACCCTTTAATTCCTTCTCTGGTCTGAAAAGTGTCCTGGAGCAAAACGTTTATAAAGGTATATTGATTGCTCTTAGGCGCGTGCATGGTTGAGCCTGTGACCTAACATTAGCCTTAATTCTGCCAGTGTTCAGAGGACAAGGTTGTAGACTAGAGACATATTGGCACTCTTTTAATTGGTTTTCCTTTTTGGGGAGTTGTGACTTTTATAAACTCTGGAGGGAATTTTAAACAGAGAATGGCAAAATTTCTATTGCTCCATTTGTTGTTTTTCTTTTTAAAGTTTTAAAAGATATTTATTGTTGTATACAAGGGTTTTGCTTGCATGTACCATGTACATGCCTGGTGCTCATGGAGGTCAGAAGAGACCATGGAATCCCCTGGAACTGGAGTTCATGGACAGTTGTGAGCCACCATGTGTGTGCTGGGAACTGAACTCAGGTCCTCTGCAAAAGCTACAAGGGCTCTTATTTCCTCTGATATTTCTCCAGGCTCTAGCTTTATTGTTTTTCCCATCCTAGCCTGTTTGATAAAAATGGATCTGCTTAAAAATCCCAAAATATCCTGCCATTTTGCTATTTGGATTTTGCTGCACTGGGTTGGGAAGGGATAGGTGTGGGGGTGGTGGTGAACATAGGAAAGGACTTTTGAACATCATTGCTGTGAAGCTTTGCTTTTGAATCATTGCCACACATTTCTAAGTCTCATTTTAATCCCTAAACACCCAAGTTGAATGTTTGAGTTTTCCTGCTGCTTAAGCATTTGACATATATGTACTATTTGTGTAATAATAAAACCCATTAAAGTGCCTTAAAACTTCTGTGAGGAGTCATCTGGCAATTAAGTGTATGTCACTTGTCCCTCTATACTATCAGCATAAATGAGTTATAAACAAATTTATCAGTATTGAGCACTGCAGCATACTGAGAGAGCTCTTAGAGCCCTAATGGAGATTTTACGAGCAAAGTACAACACAATGGTCTTGATTTTGCCATCCCTGAGTCCACAGGAGTCTTCAGTGAGTTCCTGAGAGAGACAACAAACTAATAGATTGTAGTGTAATATGTATATACATATACACATGTATATACATATATACAGAGAGAGACACAGAGAGAGAGAGCTAAGAACAAGGGATTATGCTACAGCTCTGATAGTCTCCTTGTTGCCTCAAGGCATAATTAATTTGATTTATCCAATAAAATAAGGTTGGCAAAATTATGGAGTCTACTGAAAGGATGTTCATCCTCCAAATTTTTGAATGGAAGATAATCATCTAAACTCTTGATAGTTGGAAGCAAATGAGTTAAGTAACTGTAACTTTCATTTCTAATACTTTTCTTACCATGTTAAAAATGAGCTAGTGTGGTGGCCCCGGGACTTTTGGGTATTAATTCAAAAGTGGGTTCAGCCATGACGGGCAACTTACAAATGGTAAGATCCGCCGATAATTTGATGCTTTGCTTTTTAGTCTGTATCAAAATTTTGTTCCCATGCCAGAATGGAACTCTGCCAAAAAGGATGTATCAGAGTGTATGCTCACAAAATACCCATTCAACCTCAAAGGATTGTTGGGGGAAAAGATTACAAGTTGTCTCACGGATTGAAAGAAAATAGCCTTCAGTGAGAGTGAAGTACTCCTCCTCCTCTTTGCCAGTATTTATTTGGCTTCACTTTGGATGTATGCATGTTTGAGGAAAACCATCACAGGAAGGAAGGAGGGAGGGACAGAAGGAGGGAGGAGAGAAAAAGGAAAGGGAGGGGAGGAGAGGGGAGGGAGGGGATGGACCACAGCACAGGAAATGATGTTTGTGGGTGAAGGGGATTATTTCTTAATGTTGTTTGAACATAATCCTGAAGGCTAGGGAAGAATAGCCACTCTAGGATTTTAAGGTAGGTAACTGCTGAATCTTCTCAATTTCATGATAAGGTAGCTGATTTTTGTATACCTCTTTACCTCTTTCTCTTTAATTGTTTTTATGATTGCTGGGTGGTTTCCCCATACTTACCTGCAAGACTGCATGAGACCAGAAAGGCTTTGAAAGAATCCAGCATCTTTTTTCTCTTTTAAGTAATCTAGCATTTTCTGCAAAGGAGAATTGTTTAGAGGGAAACAATGAAAACTATGTCACAACTGGTGATCTTAACTCTGATGGAGAAATGGCAAATCCCCTGCCACAGAAGCACACAAAAGCAGACTCAAGACTACACATCAGAATTACTGGTGTAGTTAAGAAAATATAACCTCTACACCAAGGGTCAGAGAACATCCGAGAAGAGGCCAAGAGACTGTAAGAGCAAGGGGACCAGGATGCTAGCTGAGAGACTATCTTCTCTATAGAACAGGGAAGCTACACCCATGACATCTCAACTATAGATTGCCTAAACAAGGCCTGAACAATATTACCATCAGATGACATGCCAATCTGGGGGAAATCTCAGAAGGTTCTATCCCTAGATGAAGAGCAACAGACAATTAACTATAGGCAATTAATGAGGGAGAATAATCTTCCCCAAGGATGAGTCCCTTGATAAGTGATCCAATACCAAGTGGTCAGCCCTAAAAGCATACATTTGGGCAACAATGTACTTAGCAGGTTATATTTATATGCTTATATGAATTCATAAATGTAACAATAACAATTAAAGAAAAATATACATGAGTACAACCATCTATTTGGGGAGTCGGGTTCTGTTATATAAAGGCTTATTAGTGTTGCTTTTGTGGATTTCTTGTTTGAAGTCTTTTATCATTTAGTAGATGGGTGTTAGGACGGTGATGTATTAAATGTTTATTGTTGCTGAGGTTTAATTGCAATTGCTCCTTTCATGAGTATTGTTTATAGGAACAAGAGCTCAGACAGCAATGGGCCTGGTGGGAAGCACAGACATTTTTACTTTGTTTTATGTGGTTTCAGTTTTTAGAAAGGGGGAATTCTATGTGACAGAAAATTTTTATATATTAAAAAAAATGACCTTGCTGCAAGTTAGTTAGCTGATATGTGGTAGAAGAAAAAAGAAAGTATGTCATAAAGAAAAATGAGAAATTAATGAGAAATTTGCCTGGGAAGATTTAAAAACTAAGAAAACATTATGTGAAAGGTAGTTATGAGACAGGCAAGGGCTCTGGGACATACCTTTATGAATATTAAAGTTCTGCTTGAGCTCACTTTCTTGTGCACAAATATGCTTCAGGCCACAGTGGTTCTCAACCTTCCTAATGCTGTGACCCTTTAATATAGTTCCTCATGTCGTGGTGACCCGCCTCCCAAACATAAATTATTTTCATTGCTACCTCATAACTGATTTTGTTACTGTTATGAATCATAATGTAAATATTTTTGGAGAAAGAGTTTTGCTAAATGGGTCATGACCCACAAGTTGAAAACCACTGCTTCAGGAGCTAGTCATGCATGCCTACCTTCTTCAACCAGCTGCAATGCAGACACTGAATGACTAGCAGCTATCTGAATAATGGCTGTCTTGTTTTTTGTGCTCACTAGAATGTAATCAGTGAGCTAGGAGGGTCTGCTATCTTATGTTCAGGGAAATTGAATACAGGGCCTTGTTCATGTAAAGCAAGTGTTTTGTCACTGAGCTATATCTCTGACCAGTGGGGTTTAATGAAATGGAGTTACATTCATTATGTAGCCCGAGCTGGCCATGAACTCAAAAATCCTCCAGCCTGAGCATCTCAATTGAGGACTTTATTTTTGTTGCTCACTGCAATAACTCCAGCCTTTACAGCAGAACCTGGCGTCGCCAGCAATTGGTAAATAACTGTTTAACAAATAGGGAATAAGTAATTGAATAACAGGCATGTGAATGATTTGTGGTTTCTCGTGGTAAAGCAGCTCAGAAGTTAGAGGGCTGAAATAAACACCAGAGGCTTCAAAAACATCCTGAGTATTTACAATTCCACAGGAAAATCTGAGAGAAAAGGCAGTGTCTTGTTCCTTTAACCCCAGGTAAAAATCTTTTTATTAAGTACACACTTGCATGCAGACTCCCACCTGTTGCTTTTATCTGTGTTCCCAGCTACTCTAACATAATTGGCCATTAACACCAAAGGGTGGCCCTCTTGGAACAAATGAAACCTCTTCAGTGAGAACTGTCAAATGGAAGAACCCCAGAACTCTCCACCATCCCCATCTGACACATTACCTGCTGTACGCCAGCATTGCCTCCATTCAGTATGGCAATCCCCAGCTTCAGAGTCTCCACCACCATGGGGCTCATCTCACCTGCCAGGGTGAAGATTTGATTGACTCACCAAGGAAAGAGGTGGTAAAGTATATCTTCTGGACTTCCTCCAGGTTTGTTAATATTTGTTAATGGGACCTTAGGTCACAGTGCATCAGCTCTACGCTAGTTGCCCAGGGTCTACCTAGAAACGGGAACATCACCTTTGCTGGCACTTATCATCTGAAGGACCATCTCTGCAGCACCGCGCTCGTGCAAGCGTGCTTGCTGATACAGTGTTTTCTGCTTCTCCATCTCCTTCTCCTAGAAAAAGGAGTCATATAGAAAGATTTGTTCTCAGCCCCTCCAGGCTCCCCATTCCTCCCTTCTGCCCATGTTCCCCTTGAGTAAATGCAGCATGGTGAGGTATGCTGAGAGGGAGTCTTTCATAGCCTAAGAAAGGCAATGCATATACTTTTGGATAAAGCAAACCTCTAAATTTTATTTCCAGACATGACCAAGCTTCCCTAAAGGATCTACCCATAATTCTTTCACTCTTTAATGATGGGTTTTCTATTCTTTTTGCTGAGAGGTAATATATTGTTTTCACCTTTGATTTTATAAAGAAAATTAGTATTGTTATTATTATTTTGATAGTGAAGTGCAGAAAAAGGAGATTTATTTAATAGGACCACTTTAGTAAGAGGAGCAGAAAGATCCAGTGAACGCTCTCAGTCTTTGTCTTCAGAGTCCTAGCATGAGGGTGGGGTTCACACAGCTAACTAAGCAGTGCAGGTCAAAGTCTGGACCAGTCCATCACCTGTCTTAGCTCCGGTCTCTCCTGCAAGACCACCTGGCAAGCTGTTAAGTCTTTCTCCTGGAGACAAGTTCCTCCTTGGCTGCCTCCAGTGCTCTAGCTTTCCATCTCCCAGCATGCAATTCCTTGTAAGCCAAGATTTAAATGTGTTTGTTTTCAAGTTCTGTTATACAAGGAACATGCTTGAGGGGCCACCTGAATATATTTGTCTGAATGTAAGAAATGTCTCCATGTCCCCATATTTAGACTGCAGACATGTTCTGATTGAGCCGATTACCAGAACTGTAATTAGCTGCATTCATTTTTATTATAATTCTGGATGCTTTGCCTATCAAAGAACACAGGAACCTAAAATTGTACAATTTTAGGAGTTTTGGGCTTCAGCACTGTCTTGAAATAAAAACTATTATCAACTTGTATTGATAGAGTAGCATAGATCATCCCAATGCCCTTGATTTTTCACTTTTGGTTGTTTAAATTTGTCCATCTACATAACTACAGTAACTGGGAAGTAGAACATTTCCCATCAGAACCAACCTAGTTGGGAGTGGACACTGATGATGAGAAGGTTGCCTACTACTTGTAAGTCACATGGGCAGATAACAGAGCCATGGCTAGATTTGCTGACTAGGACACAACAGTACATCAAGCCTCATAGGCAAATGGCAGTCACCAGTGTATTGGCCTGCAAGGACCCTGGTTCTATTATCGTTAATGAAACTCACTTCAAATGTTTTTTCCTTGTCTTCCTCTTCCTCTTCATCCTCACCACTCTGACAACTCTGGATTCCATGGAGTGGGGAAAGGAGGAGACAGAAAACCAAGTTATAGGAGTCTAATGAGCATGCCTCTCCTATGATATTTTGCAAGGGCAGGGGACAGGCTATCATTCACAGACACCGCAGGACCACAGCACCTTGTAAAAGTAGGAACATTTTGATCATTGCAGGGCCACATTCTACTTTAAATGCCATTTCTGCAGTCACCAAGGGCTTAAGGAGCAAGAAAGGAGAACACAGAGCTCACAAATCCAACAGTGACCCGTTTTAATCACAGATATGAATTCCCTTCCCTAAAAAGTTCTGATGTAAATGAGAGGCAAGGAATGCAAGTTGTCCCCATTAAGACAGATACCAGGGCTGTGACAGTATGAGTGGGATACCTATGATGTAAACCCTAAATTGTCACTTTGTACTAGGACCCTGAGACACAGCAGAACAAAGCAATAGAAGTTCCTGTTTGCCAGCATCTGCCTCCTCCCTGAATGTGTGAGGACAGTTTCTTTATGCATATTCAGTATTCTAGAGTTTGTCAAACTTCTGGCGTTCCTCTAGTCACTGTGGCTCCTCTAGGACACTGGAACTTTTTTCTAGTATCCTTCATCTGTACACAGACCAAAGTCCCTGGCCTTTCCTGGTCACTAACTGAAGATGTAGAGACAGCTTCATGTTTAGACCCTGTTTAATGAGCCCTAGAACTGGACCGTGGATCCAGCCACCAGCACACTTACGGTGCAAGAGTTGTGTGATGCCTAGAACCTGTGGCATGACCAAGCCCTGCCCTTCTTGCTCTCATGACAATTTGATATGTCCCAAGACATGTAAAGATAAAGTGTGACAAAGTATGAGAACCCAGCTGTACCTTGGCCATCATGCTGGAATAGGAGGTATACAAAGGGTCATCTTCCAATTTGCTGGAAATAACAAAGAAAATATTTAGCAGGCTATGTTCTGGAGTCAACAAAAACATTACTTAAAAATATATAAATTCCAAGTTAAATGCATGAGTGAATTAATTAGATACTTGGACTTTTAAAAGCTGAGCCAGCATTGGCTTGCCATGGACTTTAGGAGTAAAGTGACAATTTTAGGCTGTTTCATTTTTAGTTTGTCTCATATCATGAGAGAAGCCTGCCCTGTGGGCATTTCCTGGTGACAATGGACAGAGCCTGTCTACCTCTGCTGACCACAGAGGGGCAGATATGACTGAGTACTATTCCCAACCTGTGGGAAGAACACCATGGTGATGCTGACCTCCTCTCCGTCAGTGCATTGCGGCTAAAATGCAGAATGATTTGATGAAGTGGGTCGGGCTGCTTTTCTGTCTCTTCTTCTTCCTCCTCTTCAACCTTGGGAGATTTCTACATAGAGCAACGCAGACACATTTGAGGCATAGATTCCTGCATGTACCATACAACTGCATGCAAATAAAGAGAAGGCAAAGCGCAAGGCACGATGGGCTTCAGACTAGACTGAGAGCAGAGAAAGGAAACCTCTGCCGGATGCTTATTTCAGGTTAGGCGTTCTAAGGATGCAAGGTTGGTGTAGACAGATACATAGGGTAGGACTCCTGAGGATGCAAGGTTGGCATAGACATACACATTTCCCCCAGCCAATCAAAGACACATTCCAATTTAAATTCAATGAGATAAAAGAAAGCAAATGGCTGACCACAGGGAATGAGTTGCTGACTCCAATCAATACTCATGCAAGCTGTGGGCACCCCAGTTTGGGAGGGAAACACTGCTGTCACTCAAGAAACTGAGTGCCTCTAGATAATACATGTAATTTCTTCTGGGGAGCAGGCTTGAGATAGAGGTGAGACAAAATTCACAAATCTCTGGGGCTATTCAGGGTCCAGTTATATTATTTTAGGGTTTTTTTTTTCAAATATCATAATACTTATTGATAGATACAAGTATGTAAAATTAGGGCATGCACATGACTTGGTAAGTTTAGTGGACTTAATTTCAATACTATAAGAAGAGGGACTAAATCATAACCTCACCATAATATGAATCTAGATTTACCCTAGTAAAAACATGTCTCTTTGTTTTAGCTTCGCACTCTATCCTAAAATTTTGCATTGTTCTGCAAAGCTGCTACTTAAAAGTGGTAAGACTTGCTCTCCTCTTACCAAGTCTCTTCTCTGTTTTCATAGAAAGGGAAACAGCAGCTGATGTTAGTGGCAACAGTGAATTTTTTCTGGCAGAGGCCAAGTCAGCAGGGTGGATGTACTTGGTGAATTACAAAGGCTGTGTGAATGGTACTGCCAGAGAGGGCTAAAATGCTGCCTACTGCCAGCTTCACACCATCAGAAAAATGGGAAAAAAAAGGCAGCACCCTCCTCATCAACAGGAGTGTGTGTGTGTGTGTGTGGGGGGGGGGGGAGTAAGAGACCTTAAAACAAAGGGAAGGAAAAAAGAAAAAAGGGAGGGAAGGGGCAAAGACACAGGATGGTAGTTCACAGAGAAAAAAAGGCGGACAAGAATGAATGAGAAACAATACAAGATTAGTGCAGAGAGCAAGTGAGAATAGAAAATGAGAAACTGGAGTGGTAAGGAGAAAAGAGAACCACACACTGGCCAGAGAAGAGGAGGGAGAGCTTATTCCCCCCCCCATGGGATCTGTTACATCATCTGTTAGAGAGAGTGAATGCCAGACGTTTGAAGGACCAACCCAGAAGAGAGTTGCAGAAAAGAGGATTATTTATTTGCACCTTCCCAAAGCAGAGCTATTGTTATGGATGTGGGGTTTTCGAAGGGGGTAAGCAGGACAGGGGCCTCCGGCAACCAATGGTGCTCAAAACTTAACTTGGCAAGAGCTCCCCATGGCATAGCTGTGCACTTTAAAGATACATTAGTTGTTAATGATGATGGAGATAGGGGTGAGGACATTATTAGCACCTCTAATTCAAATTCCATCCTCTGGCTCCGAGGACCAATGGCAGCATCAACCTGAGAATTTAGTTAGTCCTTTTCAGGTTGATACACCACACACATTCTCTGTGAATGCCTGACTTTCACAACATCCACAAACACAGATACAAAAATCAAACCCATTCACACCCATGTTTGCTCCCAATTTGTTTGGTACTTACAGCCAAATCCTGTACTAGTTTCTCTTCAAAGGAATACGCCTCTGTTTCTATCCAAAATCTCTGATAGCCATGGAGGAAGAGGTTAATAGAGCGGTGCCTGAGTGGAAGGGTAAGAGTGGGGGTCAGGAGAGTCGGTGGGCTTGTTATTTTAGTTTGGGTGGTTAGTAGTTAGTAAGCAGGACAGACTTTTTTGTACAATTCTCATCTTCTGATTGGTCAGGGCAGTCAGTAACTCACATTGTACCCCGGAACTAGGTGACTCATAAATACCTGAGCTCCTTCTGAGCATCATAGCCAGAGCAAGACAGATTCCCCATTTAGTTTTACTGGCTTTTATCACATTGCCATTCTAGTGAGAAAGAGTTGATTAGATCGAGTCTGAAAATACTTGCTTCAGATGGCAGTTTAGTCATTTCTTTAGACTAGTCCTCTGTCCAAGTAGTACAATCGAAATCGTGTTGTAGTTTAGTGTCAGACAAACTGTAAGCCCTTAACTTCAGCTTCCTCACCTTCTCCTACCCAAGGAACACCTCAGCAAGGTATTCCAGTGGTTATTTAGGAAGGTAAGAAGAGCTGGGCATGCTGTGCTATGAGCATGCCTTCTGTGTGGCTCTGGGATCCTGGCTGTGCTCTGCTGTCTGGCTCATACCACTTCCTGTAAGCCAGGAATGACTTCCTGGAAAGTTAGACACAGAAGCACAGCTAAGTGTGAAGGTAGTAGCAAGACAGGACAGGAATGAAGAAAAGGACAAGAGAGGCCATTAAGTCCTGGTTGGTGTTTTGGTAGAACCAAAACCTTGCTGTCTCCCATTAAAATCTGACCAATCAGAATTTTACTTTCTAAAAAAAAAATTGTACAAATGTGTATTCTTATGGGAACATTAAACCATGGCCAAGAACAGAGGCATGTGCAGAGGATGAGCTGGTATCTTTGAGGTTACATTACCATTAAAATGGGTATTAGTCTGTCACACTGAGTTTTTTCATTAACCTTTTCCAGCCAAACACGTTGAAAGGTGGTCAGGAAGAAATTGTTAATTTTGTGTCTGGAGAAAAGCATACAGGGTTTTCTTTTAAACACCAACACCAGAGAAACAGCATCTCTATAACCAGATAAATCCCTCTAGTTATTTAGTCTGGAAGATGCCGTGAAGCTTAGACCATCACAGAGATGGGAGGAGGAGCTGCTCCCACCATTTCTTCTCCATGAGTTGGTTGCTATGACATTGAATCACAATCCTTCATGCTAGAGAGAAAACACAGGCAGCTGTTCTAGAGCAACTGGCTTGAGGACACCATGTTTCATTACATGGGGATTACACAGGGATTCTGTGAACTTACTCTGACATACATAATGCTAAAGGAATACCCAGATAGGAAGGGATGGTATCAATATCATTTTTTTAAGACATGCTTGTTTTTGAGAGGGATAATTTCTGCCTGGCTGGCCTGGCCCTGGACTGATGTTTTTAGAGCTGAGGTCTTCATACTACAACCTCAGGCATGAGTTCTGACCAAGAGAGGATGGTGTATGCTTTCTGGGGTTTCCATTATTTCTAGAAAACAAACAAGAATTGTACACACTTCTACAATTTTAAATGGATACTGACTTCACTTTTCTGTGAGGACTTCACCAACACCTGTCCCTATGGCTGGACTTCCATTTCCATCTTTTTACTTGTGAATTCTGCTTGATTTTGTGTTGCTTTATTCCCCTCCAAATAAAGCAAATCTAGTTTCTTGTGGAGTTTCTTGTGCCCTGTGGATCACCAACACCTGTCCCTATGGCTGGATTCCATTTCCATCTTTTTACTTGTGAATTCTGCTTGATTTTGTGTTGCTTTATTCCCCTCCAAATAAAGCAAATCTAGTTTCTTGTGGAGTTTCTTGTGCCCTGTGGAGCAGGTGCACATTCAGAAACTGCTTTCTCCACCATCTTCAAAGACCCTAAAAGGGAAGAATCACCTGGCTTAAGGCAAAGTACAAGATAGTCTGGAAAAATGATGGTCAAGGTCCCCATTTGATGAAAGCAAAGGCCAAGCATAGGATGGTCCCTGGTCTCATAGCTTCAGGGAACATACTGAAGTATAGGATTCAGAATGCTTTTGTCTAAGTCAGTTGTTTTTCCATGACCAGGTGAGGCTGTTCCCAGAGACTGGAAAGTTGATAAATGAAAGGTTGTTATTCAGTCGCTAGCTTTGTAGACAGATTACAGACCTGCCCTCATATACTCCTCAGTCTGTCTAGAGAAGGATAAAGTTGTCTTATCACCAGTATGGGCCCTAGCTCTTCCTGATATTATTATGGTATTGATCTTCAATGCCCTCCATGGTTATGCACTGAAGAACTAGTCATCAGTCTTTGATGTTACTGGGAGGTGGTAGACCCTTTAAAAGCTGAGGTCTAGTAGTAGGATCAAGACCACTGGGACACACCATTGATAGGGATGTGAGGGCCTTGTTCTACCCCTCTTTCTGGTAGGCGAGAAGCTTTGCTCTATTGTACATTCACTCCCATAATGATCTCCCTCATCATAGACTGAAAATGATGGCACCAAGTGACCGCAGGTTAAAACCTCTGAAACTGAACTGAAATAAACGTTTCTTTCTTTTAAGTCAGTGGTAATGGAAATCCAACTATCACAGATTCCCTTCCTTTATGTTGACAGAAGATATGGTATACAGTTTGCAGAAAACAAAACAAAAAAGCCCCAAAACTTCACATAATTTTTACTTCAAAGCACTAAAGAACAAAAGAAGTACATTGTCTAGCCTCTCTGGGTATCTCTAGCCTTTCTTCCTCTTCTTGTTTTAAGACAAGGACTTGTTATGTAGCCCAGGCTAAATTCACATTCATGAACTTCCTCCTGAGAACTGGAATTACTGGCATGTGTCACCGCAACTAGCTATGGCTTTCTTCATCTTGATGGGAAATACATTGTGATGAAGGATCCTCAGGTTACAGTTTGCCTGTTGAAGAATAGTAAATTTTGTCATATAACCTAGTGCCTGAATGGGGACATGATGGAATTTGGGCTAAGGTACTTTAGAAAACAGCTTCCCTTTCACAGAAGCCTTTATGCTCTCAGAAAGACGTCTATCTCAGCAAAGGCAGAGAGCCAGCCTCCTTATGTGCTGGGAGACTGTGAAGGCCCAGGATGAGATGATCTCACCTACTTCCATACTTACCTTGATTGCTTAGTAAACCATTCTATTATGTAGTCTGCAAGGTGCAGTGAGCCACAGACCCTGATTTCTATAGTTAGGATCAAGTTTAAGGGCTATAGAGAGCTCAGCTAGGGAGGACAAGACTTATCACTGGCTCACCTGGCAGAGAATAATGACGGAGTACCCACCTGGGCAAATTGTACAGAGGAGCCATCCTAAAACAGGCCACCACTGCCCGTTTCCGTTGCTTTGACAACAATTTGTGCCATACAGCCTTTTTGGACCTCAAAGGCTGTTCCACCTAAGAAGAAATCACATAAGTAAGTAGGCACACAGTAGGCTGATCTGAGTGGCAGACTGAGTAGCTCAGACATCTTAACTCTAGGATAATTTTAGTTTCGCAACTGAAGTTAGCAAATGCCCCCCAGCAGTAAGTCTTTCTTGTGTGAAAGTCCTATGTTTTTTTTTTTTTTTTCATTTCTCCAAATGCCACTAGACATTTATTGTTGTTTTACAAATGGCAAAGAACTGAAAAACAAAACAAAACCTATTTTGAATTCATAGCAAGAACTTGTAAACAGTGCAAGGGAAAGCTGAGGGGACTGTAGCTATGAGGTAATAGGCAGCCTTTGATGGTGGCATTTTGCCTTAAGAGGTCTCCTGTAATTGAGTGCAGGGAAGAACTCTCTATCCTCCAGGGCAGGCTTGCTTACTCACTCCTCATGCAAACCTCCATACCTGCTCCAGGTGGAAGAGAGCTGCTGAGATTCTCTGCACACGCTCCACTGTCTTTTCTGGATTGGAAGGCTCTTCATTCCTCAGAACATCTTTGTAGAGGTTCAGCTGCCATTTTACAGCTGGATCATCTGACTGAAGTTGAAGCATATCCATGAGATAAGCAGTTTCTCTATGCCTGGTACTAAGGGACACTTTTAGTCCTACTAGGTCCACATAATAAGACTCATTTGATTATATTTTTCCCGACTGAGAATAAGACAACTACCACAGATTAAAGCCAAATTTGAAGCAAGCTTTAATGGAATACTGGCCAGATGGATGGGCTGTGGCTAGGTCTATACTCAGGTTCCTGGGAGATGGTCCAGAATCACAGTTTGCAGTGGCTTAAGAAGGAAACTCCATGTTCACTGCATTTCCCATCAGGACCATCAGGGGCAAGCATACATCCTGATGTACCTCCAGCCTGTGAACCTCTTGCTCATAAGTGACTAAGCAAATCCTTGTAGATGCTTCAAGCAAACTTGTTTAGGGAAGTGAAAACATGTGGCTTGTTATCTCCCATAACAATAGCCTCCAGCATTTCAAGAACTATCTGTCCTTGGACAAGGGGCTTGGGGATCAGGGGCATCTTTGTTTCATGGATCTCTTAGGCATAGCAATTAAAATTTAAAATGTAACTTTGGCTCTCACACCTTTCTCTCCTCCGCCCCCACCTCATGCTTAAAAAATACATTATATTTTTATTTGTGTGTATGTGTGTCTAACTCTTTGCGAATATGACACATGTGTTTGGGTGCTTGTGGATGACAGAAGATCATGCTGCATTCCCTGGAGTTGGAGTTACAAGTCCGTGTGAGCTGCCTTAAGTTTGGCTGGAAGCCGGACTTGAGTCTTCAGGAAGAGCAGCAGATGCTCCTAATTGCTGAGCCATCTTTTCAGCCCCACTCCTCCTTTCTTATACCCTACAACATATAGATGCTATATATCAACTTCATATTCCCATCCCTTTATCTCTTGGTGCTACTTTTTGGATGATTTCCAGAAGGCAATCTTTCAATTTATCAATTCTCTGTTTAGCTATGCCTACCTTGTAGGCATACCTTGGCATTAAAGTTTAAATTCCAAGAATTTATTTGTATAATCCATATGTTATCTTTTCTGTCAAATTCATTTCCCTCCTTTAAAAGGACATTTTTGTTTGTTTGTTTGTTTATTGGTGGATTCTATTGCTTCCTTTGTCTGACTAAAAGTTTTTTACTGTGTTTGTATTTAAGTTCCTTTCTGTTAGTTTGTTAAGTTCTTTCCTGTTAGTTTGAGTTGCTTGAGTTACTCATTTGGAGCATTTGCTTACATGCTCTGCGCCTTTGGAGTTCATTTCCAGGAATGGGTTGTTTATTTGCTTTCTACCCACATTTTAGTAAGTAGAGACCCTCTACGTAGTTTCATGGTTGTTTCAGAAGGAAATAAGTGAATTTCTCTGGATCAAGGCTAATCTTGTTTAAGCCTCACAAGTTGCATTTAAGACAGGATAGGCAATTAGCCTTACATATTCCTCTTCCTTTAAAGTTGCTAAACTCCAGCCCTAAGGCATGCCTCTGACTGGAGCACCTGACTTCTCTCCAGGCGGCTCGCTTCCCCTTATGACAGGGCAAAGACAGTGCAAAGGTTCCTCCATCTTGCATTCTTGCTGATGCCCTTTCAGGTTTAACTTGAATTTTATCTTGCTGAAGAATTCCGCGGAAAACTACTCAGCTCTATTCTAGAAACCCAAGGTCAGGATGTCCTAGCTAACTTATCTTAGTGTGTGTTAAACTGCCTGTTTGTGCAGGAACTCCCTCCAGCTAACCACTTATCTTAGCTTCTGTTAAAACTGTTTGCTTCAAACTGTTTGCTTTTGCAAAGCTCCCTGGCGCTTCAGAATGAGAGGACAGGACATGGTTTCTGTCTTTTAAAATTCATGTTCTAGACACTTGGAGCTGCACCCAAGTCCCCCACACATTTGGGTATGGCCCTAGCTGGCTGGAATAAAGACTTACAATTAGCTATACACTGGGTCTGAGTGATCATCTCTGGTGCCCACTCCATAACACTCCCACTGCTGAGAGTTAGAACTCATTTTTTGTCAGTTGGGATTTTTTTGTTATTTGCTTTTTTTTCTTAGAGTATTTTATCTACCATTGCTATACATTTTAGGGAGAAGAACTGGTACTTTTGTTTTTCTTCATTCTCATGTTAGGGCAGAATGTACCTTGAAAATGGACCTGTTCAGAATTAAAGAATTAAGAGAAATCTCAAGGTACCTTTAAATTTTAGCTATTTTCTTATTTTTTTTTTTTTAAACCCATGACACAAACTTATTTTGTTTTGAAAGCTCTCCAGAGTGGCAGGTACCAAACTGTCCTCTCAGGTGTTTCTTTCCCTATTCAACAATCCTTGCAGTCAGTATATTTCCAGGCTTAATCCAAACACTCTTTGTGATGGCCTGATGTTCATTTAGTAGAAAGTGTGACATACACTTGTCAGAGGCCTCTTTGCCTTTGCCATAGCAAAGGAATGAACAATAATTAAAGTTACAGCCACAGAGCTTAGCCTCTGTGTGTGTGTGGGGGGGGCTTTGCATACTTTCTGTAGCCCAGACTGTGCTCAAATTTACTATCATAACCAACACTGGCCTTGAACTCCTGATCCTCATGCCTTGGTTTCCCATTTGTAGCAGTTAAACTGGTCTTAGAATACCTTTTTAAAAACATGAGCAAGGTATTGGGTGGTATACATTTATAATCTTAGCACTTGGGAGGCCGAGGCAGGAAGGTCTCAACTTTGAGACTATCCTGTGCTGCATAGCAAGATCCGAGGTTAACAGATTGTCAGAGAGACAGACACCATGAGTAAGGAGGATGGGTCCTGCAGCCAGCAGGGCAGCCTGTGAGAGGAGGGAATCACCTTTTCCTGCAGGTGTAGGTTATTTCGCAGATGTTCCTTGACCTCTTCATCAGTGTCCCTCTGTGGAAAGATGTTAAATTTTACTCCTCTCGATCACCAGCAGTACTGATGGTCAGTACATAATTTAACAGACTCCCAGACAGCCTTATAAAGCATGTACTTTTCCCTCAACGCCCACCCCACCTCTCAGAGGATCACCCCTTTAGATGCTGAGTACCATCCACTCCCCACAGCCCACTCTGCATTTAGTCCAACCACACACGCAGCTTACACAGCTGTATCGAGATTTTGCAAGAGAGATGAGTTCCTGGTCGCCTGGCGTACACATGTTCAGACCAATGGGCAGCATTTTCTTGAGCGCAGCCACGATGAGGGAGGTCTGGATGGAGTACAAGTCTCCTCGCCTCTTTGTCTTCTTCCGTTCCTGGTCCTGTCCTCCAGACTAGGAGATGATGTTGAAATAAAGAGAAGGGCTCAGTGACTCTCTGAAAGGAACTGCCTCAGCTCAGGGGTAGCTTGCTTCCTTGAGGCCCTGTCCGTACAGGCTGGGCCTTACTACATTTCAAAGAACAGTAAAAAAACAAAAACAAAAACAAAAAAAGTGTTAAGCAAAAAAACCAAACCAGATGGTCATTAAAGACCAGCCCAAACCCAAGCCTCCACATCTGTACATGCACACAAAGCCACAGTAGCTAGACACACAGCACAGATACCCACAGTTTACTCACTTCTGAATCAAAGGGACAACAGTCACAACAAGAATGGTTTTTACAACAGGTAAAATAACTCTGATAAAGAATAGCTCCTCACCACTGCGGTATTAGCTAAAATTTGGAATACACCCACCATAGCACCAGTGGCCAGTTTCCAGGACCGAAGCTGGTGTTTTATAGCATGGGCTTTCCACACAGCCTCCCCACCATGGGGCAACACAAATTCTTACAGGAAAATTTACCATAGGACTGCTTCAGGATCTGCCTGGGAGGAAGGTATGAGAAAAACTATACAGGAAATAAAGGAACTCCATAGTCCTGTGAGAGTTTTTAAGTTTAGCTTTACTTTTAACTTTGCATATCTGCACTTACATGTGTCTCTGTGTGGATATGTGCACATGAGTGCAGTATCCACAGAGGCCAGAAGAGGGCATCTAAGTCCCTGGAGCAGGAGTTGTGAGCTGCCTGAGGTGGGTATTGGGAACTGAACTGGGGTCCTCTGCAGGAACTGTATGTGCCTCTTAACTGCTGAGTCATCTCTCTCTCCAGCTGATGAGAGTTTGTTTTGCTCATGCCTTGTTATTCTTGTCAGAGTTCATTCATCTAAGTGTTATTGTTTTTGTTTTCTGAGTTTTGTGGGGTTTTTTTGTGGTGGTAGTTGCTGTTTTTGTTTGTTTGTTTGTTTGTTTTGAAACAAGTATCACTATGTAGCCCATGTTGGCCTTGAAGTTATGCCAATCCTGCTCCCAGGATTACAGGTATAAAATACATACCTGGCTGTAAGTGGGAAGTGTAAGAGAGAAATCCGACTTGCTTCACTATAGGTGATGGTGGCTCCCAAACAAACAACTGAAAACACTCAGCACCCATAGCATAGCACATGGTAGTCTGGGTGGGTTCAGGAGACAAGATACTACAGCAACTTGCTGTTTATGACGCTATGATTGGAAAAGCAATGCTGACCACATGGTACTCTGGGTGGTAGACTTTACCTCAGCTGAGAAAGCATCGTACACATAGAGAGGGCTTTGTGGCCTGAAATTAGTCAGGGCCCATGGTGAGGGAAAACTGGTTTTGCTTTAAGAGTGTGTCTGCTAAAATGTAGTAGCAGTAGTGTAGTTGATAATGACACACACACAGAGCTGCATGTCCTTATCACCTCCTGAGGCCTATTGATGAGACATGCATTTTCTTTTTCTTTTTTATATGTATTTAATTGTGTGTGTGTGTGTGTGTGTGTGTGTGTGTGTGTGTGTGTGTGTGTGTGTGATGTATGCATACCATGTGTGTGCCTGGTGCCAAGAGGTCAGAAGGGGGCATCAGATCCTCTGGGTCAGATGGTTGTGAATCACCATGCAGGTGCCAGGAATTGAAACCAGGTTCTCTGGAGGAGTAACAAGAGCTCTTAACCACTGAGCCACCTCTGTAGCCCTAGACATGTGTCTTCTAGAGAAGAGTTAGAATTGATTCTGCCTCTGGACCAGTGACTGTGTTCCAGGGTATAAACAAGATTCCTAATGGTTGGCGACACTCGACTGGAAATGTGATTTTCCTACTCAGCTACCTAAGCAGCACTTTTAGGTGGTAATATTACCATCTGCAAATCAGTCTGATGACAGAGAATTGCAGAGGCATTATGTCCCTAGGACTACAAAGCCACACACAGGTCAGCCCCAGGATGCAAGTGAGGAGGGTAGTGCCACAGATGAGAAGGGAAGAAGTGATTCAAGGACCAGAGGCCTCTCACATAACAGAACAGCAGAAAGTGAAGGCTGCTTCACACAAGACACTGCAAGTTCTGGGCTCACCGAACTCCCTAGGTTCCTTCTGCGCTCTACCATCAAGTGGAGAATTCCAACAGCAAAACCCCTCCATAGTGCATCACCTAAACTACCCGTTAAGGATAGAATCTGGCTATATGCATATGAACTACAAGGTATGATGTATGTGTAAATGTGAACGGCAACACACAGCACATAGGTAAATATGCCAAACTGCAACTATGGATTTGATATAGAATTTAAATAATTTCTCAGTCTCTGCCTAATTTTGCCTATATCACATTCTAACCATATCTGCTACACGTATGACTTCAGTGTGGCTGAAACATAAATAGAGCATTTCTAATCCTCAAAACAAGCTTGAAATAGTTTTGGGATAAAAACGTTCCTCTGGGATCTTGAGGATTTTTCCTGAGGTCATACAGTAAGAAAGCATCTGAGACTTCATCCAGATGCAGCTCTGTCTTGCCAAGGCTCCATCTTTTTCTTTGCTGCGTACTGCATGTGAGTTGGCTCCTACATGTCTCCCATTCTCCACCACCTACCTTGGGTCAGAGGGTTTGGAACAATAGCATTAGATACTTATTAGTGAACAGAAAGAGAAGAATGTCTACATAAACGTATTCCATCGTGTGTACATTTTGTGCAAAAGCTTAAGTTTATCTGCTGATTTCAAACTTGAGAGTCTCCTCGGAGTCGCCTGGGAGGTGCTCCTCAAATCATGTGAGCTTGAATCAGAGGTGGAACATGTACAGTGTGAAAGGGCTGGGGCCACAAGCATGAATTAGAAATGTGAACCTGGTGCCATGGCAGAAGAGTAAAGCTCTGAGGCTCCCAAGCCCTGCCACTCCTCCCTATCTCTGGCAGTATGGTAACTACCAAACTAGGAGAGTAGGCACCTGGACAGAAATAGCAAGGAGACCTCAGTTAGAGCAAGCCTTTGCCTGGCCTCCCCATTCCAAAGGCAGAGAAGCCTACGTTCACTCTTGGACAGGCAGTTGTCTTCCCGGGGAACCCACAGGTCAGAAAACCCATCTGTACCACCCCCATGGCGATCATAGTGTGGAGAGGGACAGAGCCTGGTACCTCTAATACTAGGACAGAAAAGACACATCATGCATTTGACCTGTACCTTTACTTGCATGGCCTGTGTGGAAAGAAAGGGAAAGAGACAAGGAGAAGAGTCAGTCAGTAAAAGCAGGGATCCAAAGCATCAGGCAGCATGTTATTCTCAGCTTCTTGGGCCCAGTTGCTCAGTCAGCAGAACAGACACTCAACAGTACATGTGAGCATAGCATGAAGACTGAGGGGGGTTAGGATGTAGGTTAATTTTCCCCTAAGGAATTACACACATCCTCATCAAGCACTTTTGGCCTGGAAAGACGTTACCTCAGAGACAGCCTTCCAGAGTGTATGTTCTGTAGAACCACCCACAGTAGCTACTGTCAGCAACTCTTTATATCTACAGTGTCTCCTTTTGACTCCCTTTAACCACAGGGGGCTGCAGACAACTTACATGACCCAAAGACCTCCAGTTTTAGTTCCTCCCACCCACCATATTATCTGTTCCAGCAGATAAGAGAAACAAGTTAAGGGCAATGCCTTTGCTTCTGCTAAAAGGTCTCTCTCTCTCTCTCTCTCTCTCTCTCTCTCTCTCTCTCTCTGTATGTATGTATGTATGTATGTATGTATGTATTTTTTTAACTTTGAATCTTTTTATCTTTTCAAAAAGCTTTGAATATTTTTTCAGGTTTATTTGTTATATTTCATGTACAAAACATTATCCTAATGTACTATCTTTCCCATTTTTCTTGTTTGTATTTTAAAATTTATTCATACAATATATTTTGATCATATTCTTTCACCTCTCCCAATTTGTTCAGTATCCTTCCCACCTCCCTATCCACTGAACTTTATATTCTTTTCTTAAAAAACAAAAAAACAAAAAAAAACTGAAGCCCATTCTATGTGGCGAGATACCTTGCTCAGCCTACACACAGGAGGGGGGGTGGGGGGTGGAGAGGTGCCTTGGTCCTGCCTCAATGAGATGATGGGACAGACTTAGTAGACTTCCTAGGGAAGGTCTTACACTCTCCGAGGAGCAGATGGGAGGTGGGAATGTGTGTGTGTATGGGGGGGGGGGCAGGAGGAGAAAAGGGAGGAAGAATTAGGATTGGAATGTAAAAATTAAAAAAAAAAAAAAAAAACCTGAAACCAAAACCAAACTCCCCCTCTCCAACCCCGACACACCAAAGTACACACAGACACAAAACAAAACAAAAACTGGAATCCTTTCTGCGTTGGCTACTTGCAATTGGTTAAACATATATTTTAAAAAATTACTGGAAGGGCTGGGATGTAGACAGATCACACAAGGCCCTGGATTCTACCCTAAGCACTGAAATCAAAGGAGTAAAAACAGAGCAACCAGCAGTGACAACGAGAGACCACAGTAAAGGTGTAGCATGGTAAGCTACACCTTTAACACCAGCACTGGAGGCTGAGGCAGATAGAAGAGTTCAAGGGCAGCTTGGGCTGCATGACAGGATCCGAGGTCAGTCCTGACTGCATAGAGAGACTCTGTCTCTAAACAGAATGTGAGAGGGAGAGAGAGGGAAATAGAGAGGGGTTGCTTGGGGTACTGTAGAATTGTCACCCCACTACCGAATCAACAGAGCCTCTCCCTTCTTACACTGCCGCTTTTAAACTTTAAGTCAAAAGTTCCTATACCCTGAAGGTTATACCTTTATTCTTCATATGTTGCTAGGATTATTTCCCTCATGGTATTCCCCAATTTTGGTTCATATGCCCTCAAAACAACTTCACTTATCTGCTCTTAGGTCATACATCAGCTCTTTATGATCAAGCAAGTGACTTTCTGTGTAGACCTTAAGGGGAACAAAAACCAAACCAGATTTAGCAGTCTCCATGCTTTTGTGAGATGTGGGGGTTTGATGAAGGTATATTTCCAGGTATTGTCTGTGTCACCGTAGCACAGGGCCTCACATCTCCTGGGGTTGTCTATACTGCTATAGTGTAGGAGCTCACATCCGCCTTTGATCAGAGGCAGACTGCACTGTGGGAAGTCCTTCCTCCATCTAGAGAGTAAGTGAAGTTAATGTAAGTAAATGCA
Source organism: Phodopus roborovskii (assembly GCF_943737965.1). NCBI lineage: Eukaryota > Metazoa > Chordata > Mammalia > Rodentia > Cricetidae > Phodopus > Phodopus roborovskii. Next base: position 3,394,756 of record NW_026126417.1, on the reverse strand, counting down.
ACATGTGATGTTAGAGGAAAGAATTTCTAGAAATCAGTCTGAGAAATAGGGGATGGCGTGGAGAGGAAGAACAGGAGAGCATGAAAAGGGAGGATTAAGATCATGAGAAAAAGGGAGAGATAGGAGGGAAAGGACAGAGCATGGAGGACAAAGGGTAAGTATGTATGAGAAAGGGAGGAGTGGAGGGAGGGAGGAGGGAGGTGAGAGGAGAACACCGGTGCATGGATGTGATGCTTCAAAAGTATAAGAACAAAGGAATAAACAGAAATGATGCAGAGTGAGGAAGCAAAAGAGAATGATGTGTGTGTATGTGTGTGTGCATGTGAGCAAACTGAGCCAGAATCACACAATTTGGTACTTTCTTCAAATATATCTTATTAGACAATTCTTGTCCTTTCCCAACTCACTAAAAATACATTCCAATTCCTATATATCAATGGTGCAGTCTAGTGTTTACAATACTGGTCAAGGACCAGCTTAATATTCCTTTGGCTAAATGCATTCTATCTTACCATTCCCTTCCGAGGAAGCTGCTGCCATAGCACCAGAAAACAAAGTACATTTAAAAACCAGACCCAACCAAAAAATAGTTGCTCAGCTAGCCACATTAGCTTAACATGTATTCATAAACTGGTGCTTTATAAACAAAATATACAGTGAGCTTTCAAAACAGAAATGTGTGTGTAAGCTACCAACTAAATAAGCCGTCCTCTAAAGGATCTTCAGTTGCTTGGGTGGGAGCAGTGTGGCCCACTGTGTATTTTGGGTGCTCCCTTGCCATCAGGCATGGATTACGTAGTGAATGACATGTAGCATTCACAGACAGATACCTCCACCAAGACTGCCATATGCACAAAAGGCAGTTTCATTTACACAACACCAGAACGCATCAAAGAACAGAGACAAATACAAGCACAGGTGACAGGTGCCCATTCAGAGCAGGTGGCAGAGAACATCTGCTTCCACAGAAGGGAGGGCAAGAGGATTCAACTGCCATGGAAGAAAATCCCTTCCCTGACTTCCCACATGTGGTTCTCTATCCTCAGGGACCAGAATGGCTATTTATTGGAAGCAATGTACCCATTTTAACGTGTTCATCAATTGGTATTGTATCTGACAGACACTGATGAAAACTGACTTTTAACCAGAGTCTCTTAGCAGAACCTAGAAAAGTCAAGTAGGAAACTCAACGCATTTACACAGATTGAAAAGATGGACTCCGAGGAGTTAAGGGAATGAAGCAAAGCTCAGTGAACAGCTCAGCCAAGGGCAGGACTTTCCCCTTTCTATTTCTTATCTATTTAATACTATTTTCTCTGTCCTAATTGAGGCAACAGGGACAGTGTGATTATATAAGGCTCAGAAACAATTGGCATAGAATGTCAGTGTACATGGAGTTTGTTCCTAAAGATGAACCTTTCCAAGACTTTCCCATGTTTTGAACATGACCATTTTGACCAGGCAAATGCTCCTCTTTCCTTATTCAGCATTGTGAATGAGCCTAGCAAATGCCCCCTTCCCTCATTAGCAACGTGAATGAAAGCATGTTACATTAGTTTGTTAGTGAGTGAAATGGTTTGTTAGTTGTGAAAAGGTTTTCTGTTACCCCATTCATTTTAAAACTCAAGGACCTTGAAGATCCAGAGAGTTGAGATGGCTTTCCCCATTCCTACCCATCAGAGATGCAAATCCTTGTATCAGATAGTCATGGATGCTAGCTGGGTCAACGACAGCATGGTGTCTGCCTGGGATTTACTGACTTTCTGTAGGAAGTATGGGATAAAGGACAGCTTGTGATGGCCACAAGATCCTTCAAAGGCAACTTAGATAAGCTGGAGTCATAGGAATCTGGGAAACCTGGGCTTGTATTCCTCAAATGAATGCAAAAGAGATTGGGGGAACCAGATAAGTGTATCTAAAGCACCAAAGGAGACATCATAAGAGGCCTTTGCAACCAAAATGCCCCTTGAATATAATCTCTCTGCTTTGTATATGAGCAATTTTCAATGTCAACTGTATTAGGCAGCATATGTTAAAAGTGTATTCTAGTGTACACTAGAGAGTAGATTGTAAACTCTACAGTGAAATTTTGGAGACTGGAAGAGTGGTAACATTAAAACGGGTGGAAGACAGTAGAGCCAGTAGCTGCAGCTGATGGAGCTAGGCCACTTGGTATAGCCCCCAAAGCTCCCATTCTTATTGTGGTATCACAATAGCCTTTTTCTTGCAGTGCCAAGATATGGGTGGTCTGTCTGAAATGGTTTCAGAAAGATGTTCAAGGTACTCCAGGCTACTTATACTTGACATATAAGCCAAACCTCCCCGAGACACAGTTCTCAGATAGCCAAGAGAGAGCCAAGAGTGAGTCATAACGCCAGTAAGATGACATCACAGCTAAGGAGACTTGGCTTTTGTGTGTGTAACTGAAACATGGCTGTCTCCCTCCAGCCAAGACAATGAAGCTTCATTGTACAGAGCTGACTGAGAATCAGATGCAAGTCCACTTTGCCCCCTGCTGTATCACAGCTCCCTCCCATAGGCTAGCTTTTCCTCCTGAACAGTAGAGTGATGTGCCCTTTTTCAAATGTTTCCTGCAGGGAGATGGACAGACAGACATTAGGCTTTCTGCATGAAAATGCCTTGGAAAATGAACATAGGCATTAAGAGATCAGCACATCTGGAATAAAGGAGATGCTGGTGCTCCAAACATAAAGAAAACATGATGCCAGTGTATGTGCTGTGAAGGTATGAAGGCAAGGTCCTAGCCCATCGGAAGGTGGCTGCACACCTGTACTTTTGGAGTGTGGCTATACTGGACTCGCTTCTATTTTTAAAACCATTCACAGCAATGTCCATCTGGAGACCTCTCAAATGCCTTACAAAAGTCTTCAGAGTTAAAGTTCTGATATACAAGCACCTATTTGTTCATAAAACATGGTAACTGTGCTTATTTCACAGGAGCTTCTTCTGGAACATTCTAAAGAAGCAGCTGGAAAAGCTGCTGGTTATATGGTGGGACCTAAGTTAGATGTGTCACTAAGTCCCACAGAGTATGAACTAGATACAAGAGGTCAAGGTTGAAGTATCCTTGAGACAGAATTCTGAGGACTTACTTTTGACATCTTGCTTTTGCTGTCTCCAGTTAAAAAGGCCAAGTTATTTATTTCATTTTGAATCACAAAATTTTGCTCTTCCCTCTTGAAGTTCTAAAGCAGGGCAGGGTAGAGGAAAATTAAAAAAAAAAAAAGCAATCATTAAAAGAAAGATTCTCCAGATATGTGCCTGCCAAAACTACTCCCAATCCAGACCCCCCCAAGTGTGGCCTTACGTGAGATTTACACCACAGAATGAAGACCTCGGCCACCATGCGGAAGAGTTGGTCAGAATCCGAATCCGGGCTTTTAAGCCAGTTAGATCTACATTGAGAAGCAAAGAAATAGATTCAGAAAATTCAGCAGTAACTACAATCACACCCCATAAATAAAAGCAGTATGTGTTCAGGCAGGTAAAACCGCATTGCCATATGAAGACTATTGTTACACATTGTGGTACAGCTCAGAATTGGAATAACTATCATTTGTGCTTTTTATCAAAGTTTTTAAGAATTGTGACAAAACAAATGTCTGACACTAACATTTCAAAACTGTCACCTTTGTTTTGTTTCTTCTGCAAATGGATGGTTAAACTAGCAAGTTTGGAGACAGACTATCCCAGAGGCCTTATTGCAGAGAGAGTTAATGAATAAGTCTAGCAAACCTATGAAAACACTGGTCACTGTGACATCCAGTCCTCCCCATCATTGGAAATCTGAAAATCTGAGCCTCCTGAATATGTCATGCCCTTCACCTCTCTCTGAAAGCCAGTTCTTTGAATGGAAGAGTTTAAACAATTTAAATTGTATGTTTGTGTGTATGTGTGTATGGATTGCTTTTGGATGCGTGTGTTTGCAGACATCAAAAGAGGGTATCAGATTCCCTGGAGCTGGAATTCTAAGTGGTTGTAAACTGTCACAATGTGGATGCTGGGAACTAAACTCAGTCCTCTGTAAGAGCAGTACTTGATCTTAATCATTGAACCACTTCTCTAGTCCCTTAAAGCCAGTTTTCTGAAAAAAAAAATATCATTTAAACTTTTTTCTTTTTTTTAGCAGAAACCATATTCTTTCTGTTTAGTAGTGAGGGTGGTGGGGAGGGGGTGGGGCAGTGAGGACATGTGTTCATGTGTAGAGAGGCCAGAGAACAACCTCACATGTCACTCCTCTGATACTGTCTCTTACTGGTCCATCACTCTCCAAGTTGGCTTGGCTGTCTAGCAAGCAAGTTCCAAAGATCTGCCTATCTCTGCATGCCCTTAAATAAAACAAAACAAAAACCAAACCCCAAAACCAACCAAACAAAAATCCTGTAGTTTCTGGGGATCATGCGAACTTTACTAACTAAGCTGTTTCTCCAGACCCAGAAACCAACTATCTTTTATAACCTCTTAAATGGCTTGGAAATTCTCTATAAATACACATTGATTTTTTCCCCACGAGGTTGGGTTAAAACACAACGCAACAGTAAAAAGAAGGTTAAATTAAGTCAAACTCATTTTCTGTAAGTTGCCTTGCTTTTGGGTATCATGCATATTTGAATTAAGTTATATTTCAAAAAGGCAGGTGAACTGCTATTTCCAAATATCTGCACAGAATGATTTAAAAACAAACACCAAGCAACCAAACTAAACAAAATCCTGCTCTTCTAATCAACCCTTTTATATCAAACACGGGGTTCTCTTCTCATTAACCAACTACTCAACTCTCCAGACATCCACTCACCAGCTCAACATGACACTGTTAGTAAATGCCCTACACAGTAAAAGCTCAGCCCCACACAAGACTGCACCCCACTTCACACACTAGCCTCAGAATGTGGCACCTCACTGGAAATCAGGGATTTTGACAATTCTGAGTTCATAATGAACAAGAACTTAGGAAACATAGTTTAGGCAGTCACTTTACTTGTTATTAATAGTTTATCCTAAATAACAACCAAGCAATGTGAAAGTCATATTACTTTATCTTGGTTTAATCTTTCTGGAAGAGCCATTCCCACTTTGTATCTGAATTAACACCCTGTGATAATAAATAAAAACCCCTTAGAAGCTATTAACTTAACAGATCATTAGCTTCTGCCAATTCAACAGCTAAGGATGTCATCAGATAGCGCCTTGGGCCCATAAAATAGCTCTCCCCATCTCATTGCTCCTGCCTCTCTGGTGTACCCACCAAGCTGCCTTGATTTATGATTTTCTTTGTTCTGTAAAACTATAAAACCCCTGCAGAACTGCTCCTACACTGGAGCATGGAAGTTGGGATAATCTGAAGCTGTGTTCCTGGGCCACGACCACTCAAAATAGCTCTAGAATCAACTATTATTTGAGAGCTGTAGTTTTTACATTGACAATATGGAAGAGGAGTCTGGAGAGTCCAACCTATTTCTAGTTATTTCACCCTCCAGGGATCTCCAAATCTCCCTCCATTCAGAAGGTCTCTGCCCCAGAGTTTAGGGTTTTTAAGAGGAGGTTTTGTTTCATAGGGTTACAGTTAGCTTCAGAGGTCAAGCTAACATACTTGGGAAGGAGGAGCTTCAATGAGAAACTGCTTCTATTGGATGAGCCTGTGGGCATGCCTATACAGATAATATTTGATGTAGAAAGGCCCAGCCCATTGTGGGAGGTACTATCCTTAGGCTGCCGGGACTGGGCTATATAAGAAGGTAGCCAAGCAAACCAGGGAGAGTAAGCATCTAAGCATTCTTTCTCCATGGTGTCTGTTTAAAGCTCCTTTTTCTGGAGTTCCTGGTCTCTTAGTGATATGATAGACTATAACTTGTAAGCTGAAATAAACCTTTTCTTACCATTTGTTGTTTTTGGCAATAGTGTTTTTCATAGTAACAGGAAGCAAACTAGAACACATAGGCATGGTTGGTTAAATCATTGGCTTTGGTGATTAACTCAGTCTCCAGCTTTTTTCTTTTGGAGAGGTCAAGAAGTTGGAGGCTAGGGCTGAGTTCCAAACATCTAGTCACACATTAGTGTGAACTCAAGTATGGTGGAATGAGGTTTATTGTGAACAACAAAAGACAAGCCTAAAACTCAGACAGTCCCAAGGGTTTTAAGAGTTCTGTTCCAGGAACCTGGAAGACAGACTTATAGTTCTTTTTTGTTTTTCAAGACAGGGTTTTTCTCTGTAACTTTGGAGCCTGTCCTGGAAATTGCTCTGTAGACCAGGCTGGCCTCAAACTCACAAAGATCTGCCTGTCTCTGCCTCCTGAGTGCTGGGATTAAAGGTGTATGCCACCACTGCCTGGCTATATTTATTTTTTTATAAAAAATTATAATATAGCTACATAATTTCTCCTCCCCTTTCCTCGCTCCAAACACTCCTATACACCCTTCCTTGCTCTCTTTCAAAGTTATGGCCTTTTTTTTTATTAATAGTTGTTACATGCATATACATATATAATTCTGAATAAAACCCACTCAGTCTATATAATGTTACTTTTATGTATGTTTTTAGGACTGACCATTTGGTATTGGACAGCTGGGTGTCATGTTCTTCCCTGAGGATGGTTGTTATTAATACAACTATAACACTGGAGTTAAATTATATGTCTTAGGATAAATAAACAATTTGTTGCTGGTGCTGATGCATGTCTTTTATTCCAGCACTTGGGAGGTAGAGAAAGCCAGATCTCTATGAATTCAGTGCTAATCTGGTCTATATAGCGAGTTCCAGGACGGTGATACATAATGAGGCCTTTTTTTTTTTTTTTTTTTTTTTTTTTAAACACAGAGAAAAAAATAAAGGGAAAAAAAGATAAACAATTGGCTCTCACATATGATCTGAAAATTTGCTGTTCCTTGTTCCATGCAAAGCATAATCAGAAACAATTATGGACTGAAACAACAGCTCAGCAAGTAAAGAATGAGCCATATAAGTGTGAAGGTCCAAGTTTGAATCCTTAAATCTCATGTAACGTCAGGCTTGGTAGCATACATCTATAATCTCAATACTCTTACAATAAGATGGGAGACAGAGACAGTCCCTTGGAGCTCAGGGGCTAGCTAGCCAGGTGTACTCAGAGGTGAATAACAAAGAGACCCTGTCCTAAACAAGGTAGGAGGCAGGGGGGGATGAACACCTGTGACCTCTATACATGTTCCCCCCCCCCCATACACACACATACACACACACACACACACACACACACAGAGAGAGAGAGAGAGAGAGAGAGAGAGAGAGAGAGAGAGAGAGAGAGAGAGAGCCAGAGCCGTTTTGGGAAATCTGAGTGGTATTCCTGAGTAGCCTGATAGTTGTACCCACTCATGGAGAGCTTTATGCTAGGCAAGGAAGGGAAATATTCTAGAAGTCAACTTATTTTTAGACCCCCTTCCTTCTCATTCTCTATGAGCCTCTCTGCGCTGAGTTGTAGTCTCAAGAACATTATTATTGAACCATTCTTGCTTTCAAATTCATCTGGAATCTTCTTTATATAATAGACACAAATTGCTTGCCCAGCACCCATCTTCCTTTGTTCAGAGTATCATCCTGTCCCACTAAGTATCATGGTACTCCACACCCCTTAACCTATATCCAGGAACTGCTCAATGAGATCAAAGTGGAAGCTGAAGAATGGACTTTCTGGAAAAGTTCCCTAAGAGGAGATCACATAGTGGAAAGTCTTTTTGCCTTTACCTGTGAAATTTGCTTTAATCCTTTGTGATTAGAATGAAAACCCAAAGTCTGGAACTCTAATGGCCATATTAAAACAAAAATAACTTTGGAGATAGAAGGCAGTGGGGAAGATATAAAGGCAAAGGTGTAAGGATCCACAATGGATAATCATACTGGCCATATATTATCTTTGGATTTCTTTTATGTATAATAGACTTCTCATCTCTTTAAGTCACTCCACTTCCTGCAGCCCAAATGCAATTCAAGTTTGAGGTTTGAGACTGATAAGCTCTTTGATTTCCTTCACATTGATCTTTTTTTTTTTCCAAAATGCTTTTCCAGGGTTACATTTCTTGCTTTATCAGAACCAGCAGCTGTTCATTCCTTGGTGTTTTGGTTTAAATGAGTTTTGTGTACTTGTGCTGTGGCTTAAGTGGAAAGAGGCAAGGGCTGTATCCTAATCTGTCAAGGAAAAGGCACAGACATGAAGATGGTCAGTAAGCAAGAGTAGCAGAAACAAGACCTTAGGTACTATTTCCTGGTGGAAAGAAGAGCATTCTCTTTGCTTTCATGTTGGGGTGCCACTTGAGGCAGGGGATTTAGCTTTGCTCAGTCCTCTTTAGAAATGTAAATCTTTATTTGCTTGTCTCTAGTAAAGTTTTTCCCTGAATCCAGACTGGTGAGGATGAAGAACATTCCAGGCACACAAGCTCTCTGCACCTCTCCCTCAAGCCAGACCAAGGTGATATTTGCAGGAAAAAAAGATTTGCTTCATGCCTATTGCTCAGACTCACTCTGTTCAGAAGGATGCTTCTCTCCTTCTTGCCCAGTGTTTTCAGAGGATTCAGCCTTTATTTCAATACTTAGCCATTTGATCCCTGTGGGGATCCCTGTGGGGATCCTTGTGGGTCCTTTATCATCTGCATTGGTTGCTGCCAAAAGACTCCTCTTAGAGATCATGAGTTGGGACTTTTCCATGTAAGATGGTGGGGGAAGCAATCCCAGCAGGTGCAGTAACTGAGTATTTTAATAGAAAAACAAGAAGCTTTGAGAGCAGAATCTTAACAAGCTGAGGCTAGTGCCCAAGGTCCTAACTGTGATGCCAGGAGAGGAGGAGGCACATGTGAGGCGCTGCAGGCAGAGAAGATATACTTTATTCATTCTGGGTGAAAGCTGCTAGGCAGCCAGATGCTGGTAGGCACCTAGTACACAGGGGCATAAACATAGACTGGTACACAGGTCATACAGAAGTAGGCTCAGATGCCTGCACAAAGGCACATACTGGCAGGCTGGTGATGGTGAAGTCTCAGGTTTTGACCTCAAGGCCATATTTATAAAGAACCTACACACAAGTGGCATTTTGCCATAAATAGTTACATAACACACTACATCACTACATACTTTTGTGATCTGTGAACATCTGGTGTCCACCTTTTTGTGCGGGCAGACATATAGCCCCACAGATGTCTAGTGTTAGCCATCTTGACCCTTGGTGGGTATTTATATCATTGCCATGTTGTCTAAACATAAACTGGTAATTATGACCCTCTGTTACCAACAGTTGTACACTTTTAATGCCAGCACTGAGGAGGCTGAGCCATCAGGTTTGTTACGAGTTTGAGGCCAGTCTGGGTTACATACATAAGCAAAATCTTGTTTCAAACTCCACATGTCCCCAAACAGGATAGAATAGAACCTTGAACAATGGTAAGAGTAAGGAGACTCAAAGTTGCATTTTCAAAATGAAAAGTTTTGAAAGACACTGTGGTTGTGCTCTTGTGTTCCGGGCCGGGTTGTCTGAGGTGAGAACTTCTCTTAGTGTTCCACATAGGTCTCAGTCTGAGGTGGCCACTGCACAAGGTTAACTTTAGTAGCTTCAGAGATTTTTTTTAAATCAAAAATCATACGACTGAGTCCATATTTATTTTCTACATGTTTCTGTTTCCCAGAAAGGAGGTAAAAGATTACTGCCTTTTAGAGACTTGAGTCTGTCATGACTTCTGTCTCTAGGCAAGAGCAGATGGGTGGCTGATGTTCCCTGATCTGCCCCCAACACACCTGGAGATCTTTTGTATCCTGCCAGCTTCAGGCTCAAACACTGACCAATGGAAATTTCTTTTCTGAAGATTTAAACACCATCCCACAGGGCTGCAGAAGGTACAAAGGCTTAATATAATGAAGAAAAACAGAGGAAGAATAGGCGTGGAGTTGCTTCAACATTTTCAAGTGTTGCCACATGAAAGATTAATTTTCTCTGGCGTTAGGGAGCAAACTTAGAGGCTACAGGTAAGAGCTACAAGATAGTTTGAAACAGGGCTGGGGCTGTGTGCAAAGCAAGATTTTTTTCTGTCCTCCACTCCTTCCTAGCACTAGCTATGTGAACAACATAGGACATTTCTGCAAGAGAAGTGAAGTGATACTTATCCAGCCAGGTAGTGATACTTATCCAACCAGGTTGAGTAAACATGAGGTGACTATAGTACTCTGCCAACTACTCCATCCCTTACTCTGAGTCAGCTGGTTCTTTCAGATGGAGAAAGTACCACTGGATCCTAAAGTCTGTATTGCTTGCTCCTCTCCACTCTACTGAAAACCCCAGGGGTAGATTTTGGTGAAGTAGTTTTGTTCAAGACTGACTCTATGGAAAAAGAAGATGGCTTCCCTCTCTCAAAACTCTCTCCACAGTGAGACAATGGGCAGAAAATCCCAGGATGGGGCAAGCCTTTTCTTCTCCCTTCTTAAATGTCTTTCAGTTTTTGAGTTTTGGGCCTGACAAGCATGCACTTGTTCTTAGATAAAGGAGAGGAAGAAACATCCTTTGATTGGGGGAAAAGACTGTGGGAAGGGACAAGTATAACAGAAGATTAGAAGGGGAGGCAAAAATAAACCTCACTTTATGACCTCACAATCCCAGCTGTCCTCCTGCATTTGTTTGAATGCATTAATAATAAACTCAGTCACCAATAATGTGTCGGTGTCGAGTTAAGGGCAGAAATCAAAGCGCTTCCTCTTGGCATCACTTGACTAAGAGCAAGCCCAGATTTGACTTCTCTAATTCAGTTTCCCTACATCTTCCTTTCTTCATCCTGTTTGCCTGTTTTATGAATCTGAATCTATACCTATCTGAACACCATCTTGCAACTCTGTCCCTGTGTCTGTCCCTAACAAAGGCTTTGTTCTCCTCTTCAATGTTTATTGAACAACACAGAAAGTATCACACGGAGAAGGAATGAGGGACATGTCACAGAAATCTTTAACAGAGTTTCATAAATGATTAAGTCACTGACTCTAATTGACACAGATAACAAAACATTATCAAGCAATATCAAGCTGTTTACCATTTGGGGTGTCTATCCATTTTATGACAGCTTTCCACCTATATTTGCTGTTTTCAGCAAATGATTAGCACAATGCACATTCAAACACATATGAATTACTCCAGGATCAGGGCATGAAAGAATACTGATTACAATATGCATTAAATTAGGTTGCAAAAGTTGATTGCATGGGGAAATCCAAGGGAGTGAGGTTGGTTGCTACATTATTCATTTAAAGGCAGGTTAAACAGACCAAGTACACAGTAGGACAGCAGTCTTAAGTGACCTTAAGGTATATCATTAACTCTGGCTTTGAGGACCAGCAAAAAGGCATCAATCAGTCTCTTCAAATGTAATTACTTTTATAATAATGCAATGCCATAGCTTTCAAAATAGTCAACTTAATAAGTATGTTGTTTTCTCTCTATATTTTTTTAGGGTCTTACTGTGTAACCTAGGCTGAAGTCTTAGTATACCTTTTGCCTCAGCCTCTTAGGTGCTGTAATTACAGGCATGAACCTCCATGACCAACACTCTAGATATTTTTTTCTGTACTCACACTTAGTATAATATAAAATGTTTTCTGCTTTCACTGCTACCAAGGTCTTTGAAGGGACAGACACTCGTGTTAGAAGGATGTATTTCTAAGCAGGCTCACATGGCTGTGACGCTCAGGGAAGAACAGGTTGAAAAGTGGAGATGAATGAATTAATGATGATCTCAAAGACTCTCTGACATTGCCATTTTTAGCAACTGTCAAGCACTCTGTAAACAGAACACGCTCTATCTTGAGTCTTCATCATCCGTGGTGACAGACGCAATTCAAAAGCTATTCCAGGAGCAATCTCCCTCCACTTTTATTTTTGTTTTCACCTCAAACTCTGACAAATTTCTTCTTTAAACTGCTAACATAATTACATTATCGGAAATGACTAAAGTTGATACTCTAAGAGCAGAGTTCCTTTGTCAAAATGAGTATAATACCCTATAGCCCGGAAAGGAAATGTACTATTCTAGTCCTAATGTACATATTTATGGATATGTGTTTATACATGTGCGTATATCTGTGGAGAGACAGTATGTATGCAGATGATGTTTTCTTTCAAATACTAAATATAAGTAAGCTCATTCAAATTACATTAAGTATAGCTTGTACTATAAAGATAAATGCTAAAATGAATACAAATCTCCTGCCAACTCCAAAAGTTAGTTATGTTCTCTCAGGTTTTTTGTTTGTTTGTTTGTTTGCATCCCTTCTAGCATCCCCTGATGATAAGTCTTTCAACTTTAAGGGCCTTGTTATAGTGAAATACACACTTAAGTCTTTACTTCTGTTCCTGGCAAAGGGGGTTCTGAGCAGTAGGAATGATTCTTTGCTCTTCATAACCTTTTGGTCATAGCTGGATGATGGGAGATGCCATTCTGTATATATGTTTCTCATACTGGTTAATAAATAAAGCACTGTTGGCCAATAGGAAAGCAAGATAGGCGGGACTAGGAGACAAAGGGGAAAGAGGAAGTAGGAAGGAGGAGTCAACATGGAGAGGCTGGGTAGACCAGATGCCTGTCCCACTTCCTGGTAAGGAGACCATGTGAAAATACATAGATCAACAGAAATGGGTTAATACTTAAGACAGAGCTAGCCAATAAGAAACTAGTACCTGGCCAACAGCATTATATCAAATACAGAGTCTCTGTGTATTATTTGGGGCTGGCGCGGCAGTGGGACAAGACCAGCGGCAGGCAGAAAAACCTTACTCCTTACAGCTGGATGTGTGAATGGCTGAGGCTATATTGCTGAGGGGCTAGATAACTTCAGGGGAGTCCCTGGTCCCCAGACAGACTAGAACTTTCGAGTGCTAGTTGGAGTCATATTATCAGGTCAGAACTTTCTGCCTTATTCCTAACCTCTTGGAATAAGTTGAGAGGGTTCAATTCAATCAGTCAACAACACAATCGGTCAACAACACCTATAAAACCACTAAAGATCAAGACGGCAGAACTATGGCAGAGCACTGGTCCATCAGGCAAACCACCCTAGGCCCAAGTACAACAAAGCAAAGGAAAGCACAACAAATACCACCACCACCACCAATTCCTGAGTAGAGAGGTTTGGGGGCTTCTAGACTGGTGACCACGCAGATGTGCCAAGAGGCTGCTACCCCTGGAGAGAGCATGGGCACTCTGTGTAGCCTCAAACCCTTGTATTTCTATTTGGATGATCCTCAGTTGTATTGTTTCTCATAAATTAGTACTCATAAGTGCTTTCTTGAGTTCTGTGGAGGCCCTAAAGATTGAAATACTTACAAGAAAGACCATTCTGAGAGTGGAAGTAGCTAGTCCTATGAGCTCTGGGCTTTCCCAGGAGAGGGCCTTATCTCTCACCACTCTTAACTTGAGCCCTCAGTTAAATCAAACATACACATTTCCTGCTTTTGTTTCTTTTCTGTAAACTAGACCATCATCATGGGCCCCAGAGACAGATTGAGAATTTCTCTTCTCAGTTTCAGTCAAAACTGTAATGAACTCATTTCCCCATATAAACATGTATTACTCCATGCTCTCTTATTATGGGGTTTTGACCCAGGGCCAGGCCTTATTCATTATGAGTCACTTTGAGGATGGGATCAAGAAATCCAAGTTTATATTCTGCAAACAAAAGTGTGGCTAGACTGGTCACCTCCTTTGGACTTCATTTTGTTTTTCGAGACAGGGTTTCACTGGGTAGCCCTGGCTATCCTAGAACTCACACTGCTTCGAACTCACAGAGATCTGTCTGCCTCTGCCTTCCCAGTCCTGGGATTAAAGGTGTTCACCACCAGCACCCAGCTTTAACATGGTTTTTTATAAATTTGTTCTTAGTCACACACACACAGTGCATGCTGGCAATTCTTGCCCCCAACCTGCCACTCCTCCCTTTTCCATAAATCTCTCTCTTACAATATTATCTATTTGTTTTGTAACCTACTGAGAATAAACAGGCATTTTAGTGACCATGGGCTTAGAGTTATCTTTGGAACCTGGTGGGCTCAGCAGAGGGCACACAGCCGATTCATCTCCCAGAATCTATCAATATCTAATCATTCTGAAGTAAAAGTAGGTCCCTGTGAGCTACTCCAGTTTTCGACAGATTGTTGAAATGGCTAGTCTTGTGTGGGCTCAATGCATGTAACTTCAGTTGTATTTGTTAGCTTGCAGTATTTGTTAGCGATTTCCTTTTTAGAATCCTATACAAACATTCTACTTCTGAACTACATCCCCAACCTATGGGCACCCCATATATGTTGTTTGAAGTTGGGCATTCTTATAGGACTATACTAATTGTAAGTAGGGTTAGAATTAGTGCACATTGTTGGGTATCCTGTTGCTATTGACGTGGAGAACCAGTGTGGGAAAATGATACACACTTGATTGTAGGTAGGGAAAAAGTAAAGGTCAAATATTACAGTTTAAAGTGACACATTTGTGTCTCGTTGACAAGGGGTGGAGTTGTGATGGTTAAGTTTGATTATTAACTTGACTGAGTTAAATACCCAGGGAGGGAGCTGGAGAGATGGCTCGGGGGTAAGAGCACTGACCACTCTTCCAGAGAACCTAAGTTCAATTCCTAGTACCCACACAATGGCTCATAAGTGTCAGTAACTCCAGTCCCAGGTTATAAAATACACACATGGTGTATAGACACATATGTAAGCAGAACAACTATTCACATAAAATAAAATTAAAGGCTAAAGCCGGGCAGTGATGGCATATGCCTTCAATCTCAGCATTCTGGAGGCAGGGGCAGGTGGATCTATGAGTTTAAGGTCAGCCTGGTCTATGGAGTGAGTTCCAGGACAACAAGGGCTACACAGAGAAACCCTGTCTCAAAAGAACCCCTAAATAAAATAAATAAAAATAAAGTTTTTTTTTTAAAGAAATACATTAGTGAAGCTCAAATTTAGGTGTATCTAAGAAGGTATTTCTAGAGACAATTATATAATAGGAGAAAATCCACGCTGAAGGTAAGTGGCATCATTTCCTAGACTGGGGTCCCAGGGTGAATATGCAAGTAGAAAAAGGGGAAACCAATGAATCAATGACATTCACCTTTCTCATCTCCCTTATCCACTCGGATGTAAGTAAGGTCCTACTGTCTTACCTTCCCCTCTCTGGTAGACCATCAGTCAGAATAAACCTGTCCTTAAGTTGCTTCCTACCAGTTATCTGGTCATAGCCTAGAGAAAGTTAACTAATACATTAAGGGTCTTCAATACTACATTCTAAGTTTCTCTGAAAATATTTGTGCTTATTCTACAAATACCCTGCATTCATTACACACATACAGGACTACTGGCCTTCATCTACCTCAAATTACTGTTTAACTATTCATTATATCACAATTAAATTTCATATGCCAAATGGACATATTGGGTTTGCATAAAGGATGACTCATGCAGAAAATTTCTGGTATTATAATAATTAATTTCCTGAATTATGATATTCAAGCATTTCAACTATTGAACATCCTGAACACACCATTTCCTGAGGACTTTCACCCATAGTCCTCCTTCCCACAATCCTCTTGTTCTGGGCCTTTGTTGTTCCTAACCTTGTACTTCCTGCAGGGCTTTGCTCAAATGCTGCTTTTCCTGTTAACACCACAGCCAGGGAACTGCCACTCCAGTCTACCTGCCTCTCCTAATTCTTTCTACTTCTCTTAATATGGTTTTACTATGTGTTTCCCCCCTTTTTAATTGTCTGTGCCTATCTGTGCCATGCTTCTATGCTAAAGAGTATGTCCCCTCCCTCAAAGCCTTCAGTAGTGCCAGGCACAGTGAAGGACATCCACTGAATGAGTATATGAGTGAATAGCAGAAGGGCCAAAATGAGTCAGTGCAATCTAATTCAACTGGTTCCCCCCAGTCTCCTAGTGGCCCATGACGACACATGTCTCAATCCACACAGAAATCACTGCTCAAGGAAATCACTGTACATAGTTTCTGATTATTGATGGGGAGACTGGTAGTGGCAGCTGTGTCTTCCCTCATCTCCCTGGCAACAATAACACCTTTCTATGCTATATGATTGCCCAAGCCAGCCTCAGAGAGCAAGCACCAGGCAGCTTCTAGAGATCTCTTTCATACCTGTTGTTGTCCACATAGCGGATGAGCATGGGGTAGAAGGCGTAGAGGTCCCTGCAGAGGACCGCGAACTCATCTAGGATGAGGAGCTCAGCCTCCTGGGTGTCTCCCTTGCCGTCAGTCTTCAGCTGCTCCTCCTCCTGTACCGTCTTGACTGCCTTCTTCTTTAACTTCTCCAGGGTGGGTATGAAGTGGCTTCTTAGCAGATCCGGCCTGGCCTTGCTAATGATGGGCTGTGCGTACACTGTGTTAGCAAACAAAACACCTTATCCCTATTCCTATTAATGCTGTGACTGTTAATGACATTAATGACAGGCGAGACTGAGGAATCCATCAACCCGGGATGGCACCTGTGCCTAGCTCCATCCTTTAAACCTTCCTTGTTACTTCCCTCTCATAAAAGTCCACAGTGGAGGTTGGGGAACTAGGGCAGCTGCAGAAGGTCGAAACACTACTCAGCTCCCCCAGGCCACGGGAGCCCCACCCCACATGGATTCCTCATGTATGCATGGCCTGTGCCATACCTCTCCTCTCTTCTAACAATCTTATACCATCTGACAATTGTCCCTGTTGGTCTTGTTCCACCAGCTAGATCTTATGTCCCCAAAGGAAGCCGTTTGTTCATAGAAATCAGTACTGTGCTGGGTGTGTGCTTTCTGTTGAGGTGGTAGATATGTCAGTCACCCTGATCTGTCATTACACATATGTGCACTGAAAGCCACACTGTACCACAAATGTGTACAGTTATTGGGTGTTAAAAATAAAATGTGTATGTTTGCTTATGCTTTCTAATTATCTCATTTAAATTTCATTAAAAAAAAATGGCCCAAAGCACAATAGCCCATCAAGTTTTAAGCCCTCAGCACTGGCATCTTTTTTGGTCTTCAAGGGAGAGAGCTAAGCATGGGCTGGGGAAGACTGGGACATTGCTATAAGTAGAGAAGATGAACAAGGAATTAGTGGGCTGCAGTGTTGGCCATTTGTAAGAAGAATGATAGAAGCCCACATGTCCTGCCCTAATTCTTATATCCCCTTGACTAGATACTGATTATACTGTTAGGAGTTAGGCCAGCTGAACTGAACAGCCTGAATATAAAAATCAGGGTAATAGGTAGGAAAAAAAGTGAAATGAAATGAATGCATGCTGAACCATTGACAATGGACATTCGAATGTCCATTTAGACATTTCTTTAGCTTAGGGGCTTTTCTTTTTCAGCTCATTTTTCTTTATGTTTTGCTTTTCCAATAAAAGAAAAAGATAGCTTCAGCCAGATAAGACAAATGTAGCTTTATGATGACCTATTAGCCAAGGGATCCTGGCTTCTCAGCACTCCTTAGGTACACTGCTGCTGTACCTAATTGAGCTTGAGGGTTACTACTTAAAACTTGCATTAGTCACCAGTAGTTAAGTGGCCTCACTGAATGAGATCTAGATTTGCTGCAGGGAGGACAGCTTAAGTTCTTTTTCCATCAGTTCCCCTCAGAGCAGTGCCAGGTACTCTTGGGAGCAGCTTTCTCTCAGCTCAGGTTTATAGATAAGAACCCATCACATTGCCTTGTGATTAACAATCTTTTCAGGTTAATTGGTAATAAGAGGCTGTCTACTGTGCTTATTATATGTTCACAGGGTCTTTGCTATCCAGCAATCAAAATAGTTATAATTTTAATCTCAGTTCATTTCTGAGACAAAACGGAGGAAGGAGCATTTCCTACTCATTCTACTAACGTGTCTATTCATTTGCCAGGAAAAGTCACTAGGCAGTGTTGTGTTCCCTGTAGCCTAGCTTTGGCAATTCTTGGTCCAAGAGGTTGTACTGGGGAAGTTGTGACAAGTGGACTCGATGATCTAAACTGAAGCTGCATCAAAAACAATGATTTTCCACATTGTTGAGCTCCCCAGACTCTAGCTTGACACACAGGATGCTAAATATTCATGGTTTCTTGACTGTGGGAAGTACACTCATTTTCCAAAACTTTTCCTCTTTTGGTTGCTTCAAGAACAGAAAATTGGCTAATAGCATTCATTAAGAGCCTACTGCATGCCAGGAGTTAAAGAGGAATACAAAGAGAGGGGGAAAAAAATCAACAAAACAAAGTGCTGCTATTATTAGCTACATTCAAGCCAGTCTTAGAAAGCACAAAGTGAAATGCAAATACTGAATGACATTGAGAAACTTAGCACAGCCCGATGGGACTTTACATAAGTGCCAAATGCAAAGGGTTGCTTACCAATAAATTATAGATAATTAGAAACAGAAAAGCCAGTGGGCTTCTTAAGCACCCCAAACAAATAAGGCAATGATCATCACAGTGGAGCACAGCTGATCTAAAGGGCTCCTTGAAGATTGGAGGGGTCTGGGTTAATAGGGGAGTGCGGTTGAAATAAAGGCTTGAGAAAAGTATGTCCATTCAGATTCCTGTGTTGTTTTTCTTTGAGACAGGATCACATGTGGCCCAGTCTGGCCTTGAATTCCCATGTAGCCAAGACTAGCCTTGAACTTCTGATTATCCCACCTCTACCTCTTAAGTGTTCACATTACAGGGCTGTACCAACACAGCTGGTTTATACACTGCTGGGGATTGACCCAGGGCTTCACATGCGCTAAGCAAGTACTCCACAAACCATGCTACACCTCCCAGTCCCAAGGTTGCTGTTAAGTAAATGGGAGGCAGATGATCAAAACAATAGAACAGAACTTGCTCAGAATCATCACAGAACTAATAAGAGTTAAAAAGGGAATCTGGCCGCTCTAACTCCAGGGTCAAAGACAGAGAAAAGGCATTGGTACCTGCGATGCGCTTCATCCAGGAGGCCTCATCAATGCCTAGGTTGTTGTTGATGATTTTCAGGATGTTGCCCAGGATGAGGCTGAGGTGTTCAGAGGTGACCTTAGTAGAGCAGGGCCCCGTGCTGGGGGTCAGGTTCTCGGGTCCCCGCTCCCACCAGTAAGACAGGTAGTTGCAGAGCATGGGCAAGATCACTTCAATGACATGGGGCATCTCCGTATAGCGGGCACCTGACTCAGCCAACCTATTGATTTCCTTCATGAGGCCTTCCAGCTGGGGGATGTCAGGACACATCTCTTCCACCTTGTCTGGCATCCCCAGAACTGACCAAGAGAGTACAGGAAGAAGAAAGACACAGTGATTGAAAGGCACAATGATGGGGCAAACCCTTCTTTTGGTCTTAGACTAAAGGGATGAGCTTGGATGAAAGCGGCCTCAGCACTCAGTTGTATGTGTGCAGACTTCAAGCTTCCAGGGGCATTTTCCTAAATGTCACACTGACGTTAAAAACATACAGTTAAACAAGCACCATGGAGACACTGCTGAGGAATAGCACATGAGACAACTTTGTGACACACAGATTCTTGGCTCTTCCCTTGGCCTGCCTATTGGACCTTGGTGTGTCCACTGCAGTAAAGGTAGCATCAGGGATAAAGTAACGCCTTAACATTCAGGTGCCGAATTATAGTTTGTTCACCCAGATCATTTCTGCACTGCTGTAAAAGGGAAAGGCAAGCCCTCTGTTAAACACTTCTGTGGACAATCCTAAGCATCTAGTTGAAAATACTGAGGAAAAAAAATCATTGATTGATTTTCTGCCTTTACAACACAAATGATCAACAACCTCAGGAGACTTAATTGACTTCCTGTCAGTCATTCCCTTTGTTGTTTAAGAACATATTTACAGGGACTAGTGAGTTAACCCCCTTTTCTCCATCTCGAAGGACTGAGGTCATGACACTAGATAAGGATAGCCAAGATGAAATGAAGCTAGAATTCATCATTTTACTAGAGAGGATTATTATTTTTTTAAAAAGTAGAATCAACAACAAAAAAGGGATTATTTGTCCTGTTCCTTTTAAGGCAAGGGATACTTTTCCCTGCAAGGTAGGTGGAATACCATAAGTGTCTTGAAGTTGTTGACAGAGCCCTTCCAACAGGACAGCATACCAGTGGGGTAGAATAGAGGACCCAGGAAAAAATGCATGCAGTTATAGCCACCTACGTTTTTACAAAGCTGTCAAAAAACACATATTGGAGAAAAGGCAGCCTCTTTAACAAATGTTGCTGGGAAAACTAATTTTCCCACATGTAGAAGAATGAAACTAAACTTGTGACAAATAACTCCCATAGGTTTATGTATGTGAACACTGGGTCCCTGACTGGTCGGATTCCAGGGGAAGCCCACTCCACTTTCTACTTGCACTCTCTTCTTCCTTTATGCAAGTAAAATCTTAACCAGCAGCTTCCTGCTGGCAGGCCATGCTTTCCCTGCCATCTTGGCTCTAGTCCTCTGCAGCCATAAGGCAAAATAAACAGTCTATATGTTGTTTTTGGTCATTAGAAGTGAGCAATGCAAGTGCTGTAATCCCTGTAGAAAAGTCAAAATGGATTAAAGACTGTCATGTCACCCATGGTCCATTGCAATGCTAGTTGTTGCTAAAGGATGTACCTGTCTTGTACTTCACAGCAGAAGATGTGGACAATAGCCTGAGAATCCTGGGAGACGATCTCAAACAAGGTAACTGTACATATACAAACTTCCCACCAGGAGCTCCATACACAGAGCAATGCCAACCACCACAGAGGCAACTGACACACTTATTTGCGGTTACAATTATAAATGAGAAAGTCTTGTGTTAAGCTTAAAAGTCACATAGATACTACATCAACACAGACATTTCTTTCTCCCATATAAGAAAAAGTAGTTGCCTGCCTTCATCTTAGGCTTAAAAGCCATCTTATAGTAAAGACAAACTAGGTTCATTTCTGTTTATGATTAGACCTCTGTTTTCAAGGATTGGGCTATCATCTACCTGTAATCTTAGCTACAAATGGTTCTGTACTGCCTGTTCCAGAAATGGCAATAATGTCTTTGTTTCAAAAAGTTGTTTATAGCCATCTTGCAACCCTGCCTTTGTTTCAAAAGGTTATATGACCACTTACGACTACCTTGCTATCTTTCCTGTTGCTATGGCTACCTTGTTATACCCACCTTGCAACCATCTTTGTTTTAGGAGGTGGCTAGGACTAACTTGTTATGCTTATGTTCTGCTCCTATAACCTCAAAATTCTGTTTACCAAACCCTACCCTTGAGCTAAAAAGCCTTGTCTCCTTTATATCCAAGGCTGACCTCTCAAACCCTGTCTTAGGGGGAGGCAGCCTGTGTACACAAATAAAAAAAAATCTCCCTTTAATTAATTGCACTCTTTAATTAATTTGGTCAGGATGATTTAGGTTGGTGGTCTTTCTCCTCCCATCTTTGGGATTAACATTTGGTGCACTGGAGTCATGATAATGACCTTTAGAAGTTATTTATATGTACAATAATAGAAGCAACATTTATGATTCAGAAGGTGTTTTGTGCTCCAAATGCCACACGATAAACTCAGTGAACTCTGATGAATTAGCTCCCTGAAGTCAGCCTCAAATGAGTCCTGTTAGCAACAGACACAAGAGTGCTGGTAAAGTCATTAGAGCACACTGCCCTTGCAGTTTCTAGATAGTGGTCCTCATGGTGGGGTCCACTCATCTAACCCATGAGAGATTTAGGACCTCAGGCCCTACTCTGGGTCTATTGAGTTAGGAATACCAGCGACAGTGGTAAGGCTTGGTAACTGATCCTTTATTAAATTAATTTTTATTTAAATGAAATAACAATTAAAAACAATCTTATTTTACATACCAGTTTCCCTTTCTCCTGTCCTCCCCCCCATCATATTCCCATCCCACTCCACCTATCCACTCCTCAGGGAGGGTGAGGCCTCCCAGGGGGAATCATCAAAGTCTGTCACATCATTTGGGGCAGGATCTAGGTCTTCCCTATTGTATCTAGGCTGAGAGAGTATCCCTCCATAGGGAATGGGCACCCAAAGCCCTTTCGTGCACTAGGGATAAATACTGGTTCTGCTGTCAGTGGCCCCATAGACTGCCCAAGCCCCCCAACTGACACCCACGTTCAGGGAGCCTGGTTCAGTCCTATGCTGGTTCCCCAGATGTTAATCTGAGTTTGTGAGCTCCCATGTGATCAGGTCAGCTGTTCCTGTGGGTTTCCCCAGCATGGTCTTGACCCCTTTGTTCATCACTCCTCTCTCTAATTGGAATCCAGGAGTTCAGCTAAGTGTTTAGCTGTGAATCTCTGATTCAACTTTCACCAGCTACTGGATGAAGACTCTAGGATGGCATTTAAGGTATCTTTAACACAGTTGATTCTAACAACTCACTTGGTAAGATTCTAGAGTATTATCACCTTTTCCTAGTAGCCTTTCACCCAAAGAACACTTCCCATTTGCAAGATAGGCTGATGGCTTACACTTGGTGACTTATTATTCCAACAGGGTGTGGAAGATAAGCAAAGTAACTGGTGATAGGATCTTTTTGTCAACCCAATATGTCCATGTGACTAAGGTTTCTGCCATTTCAAATAAGTGTCATAAAGTGGTATTAAACATTTTCTTAACTTTGAATAAGAAAATGTGTCAGGTTCTTAGAGTAATGAGGTTTTTAATATAATTAACTCTACTGACACAACACCAATTATCAATTAATAGAGATGTTCAATTGACAGAAGGCTTGAAACTATAAATCAGTTCATTCACTTTAAGAACATGCCATCATTTGTTACCTTAAAATCCCTTCCTCTCCTTTGCTTCTTAGGCCACCTATTTTGTAATGAATGAAGTGTCTTATGTTATGGTTCATTAAGCTATCAGTCATTCTCCAGCTAATTTTGTGTCTCCCAAAATACATACTGATGCACATATGATTTTTACAAGAGACACATGCACACTCAGTGTTCATCTTTTGCTTATTTAAACCAATGGTGAAAATCAGGAGACCTGGGTGTCTAGCCTCACAGTATGTTACTGGTGGTGAAAGGGATTAGGTGCAAGGGAACTCCCAATCCCCCTAAAAGGTAATGATGTTCCCAAGTGACAGTCTGGGCTTAACTCAGGCTGGACATGTTTATATGTAGCATTCCTCTGAAACCTGTGAAACAGGTTTCTGTCTTCCAGAAAGAGCCAATTCCCTTATCTCCCCTTGCCTCTGGTTATTGGGGCATCTAGTTCTCTATTGGTGAGTACCTGTGGCATATATCAAAGCCCATGCTAACCTCCAGGCTGCACTGCAATTCTAGTTCAGTGGAATTATTAGTGGTCTTGCCTAAATGTCCTGAGGACCCTTACTGGGGCATGTGTTCTTATTATGTGAAATAAGAAGCAAGAGGAAATAAAGCTTCTGTGGTTTAGCACTCTGCATTCTGTTAAAAGGACAGTGGTGACAAGGTGTGATTAGGACCTCATTACAGTATGAGAAACAACATTTGAAGATAAATGGAATTAATATGGAGTGTAACCATTCATTTGTAGTATATATGCATAATTTAAGAAGATCTTGGCTCAAGATGGGATGGATTCTAACTTAAAATGGTTTCCTATGTATCTTTCTCTTAGTACTGACCAGATCTATAATTTGGCAGTTTGGGTTTCAAATTTCATCAAATTACCATAGTTCTATTGGAACCCAAGATTTATTAGAGATAGCTATGGACGATTTTCTATTCTAGCCTATCATCTTGTGACAGGGTAAGGTAGTACAGAGTTTCCACCATCTTGTATTCTTGCAGAGGCCATTTCAGGTTGAACTAGAATTTGGTCTTCTTGGTGGAGAATCCTATGGAAAATTACACAACTCTGTTGTAGAACCTGAGGTCAATATGGTACAGCTAACTTATCTTCTGTTAAACTGCCTGTTTGTGCAAACTTTCCTTTCTAGTTAACCATTTACTTTATCTTTTATTAAAATGCTTGCTTGCACAAAACCTCTCCTTGCAGTTGCCAGCAAGATATTAGGATGTGGTTTTTGACTTTTAAACCCCTTACCTTATACACTTGGGCCCTGATTACCTGAGTGTAGTCCTAGCTAGCTGGAATAAAGACTTTCAATTGGCTATAAACTGTGTCTGAGTCATCTCTTGTGGGCTCCCTGTAACAGTATTTAACTAATGGCACACCGAATCTAAATACAATTCTTTTCACTCTCCAGAAGAAGGATTGCAATTCTATTTGGATTTTAGCTTTAATGATTATTGGTTGTTTTCCAATAAATCTTTATCTAAATAGGCTGTGGGCCAGATTTGTCCTACGCACATAATTTACCAATCTCTGTTATAGAATTTAGTCCATGCCAATGCTACCGTTAACAAAGCCTTTCTTGTACAACAATTCCTTCTGGTGTTATTGAATGTCTTTTTTTCCAAGATGGTGGAGAAAAATGTGTTCGGTATCTTTTGAAGCAGAGCCTCCTCTTGAAGAGCATACTTAGGTTATTAGTATACATATGCCCTGTTGTGATGCCCTTCTGAAAAAAGCCCACTAAAAGGTAGTCATATCCCTAGGTACAGACAGGAAATGGAGACCTGATGCAGACAAAAGACCTCAGGGTCTTGAGATGGCAGGACATTAAAATATAACCAGACTGTCTCCTCGTTGCTATCAAAAGTCTAATGATCAAAAAAGTCTCATTCAAGCTCATTTCTCCAACAAGACAAGAGACATAATCTGGCCCCTAACTCTGACCCATTACCTTCTTTCACATTGTGATGATTAACTTTGTCAACTTGATGGGATTTAGAATCACCTGTAAGTGCACCTGTGAAGGCATCACCAGAGTTTTGCTGAGGAGGGAAAACCTCTGAATGTGGGAGACACCAATTCACAGGCTGGGGTCTCAGGGTGAATAAAAAGGAGAAAATGTGTGGTGGAACACAGCTTCAATTCCAGCTCTCAGGAGGCAGAGGCAGATAGATCTTTGTGAGTTCAAGGCCAGCCTGGTCTACAGAGCTAGTACCAGGACAACCAGGGCTACATAAGTGAAACCTGTCTCAAAAAACAAATGAGAAAGTGAATGCAGAATCAACATTCTTCTCTCCTCTTTCTCACTGTGGACACAATGTGACTAGCTCCTCATACTTTCCTTCCATGCCTTCTCTGCCTTGAAGGACTGTATTACTCCTGGTGTTTTTATCGGTACAAGTAAAGTAGCTAATAATACACTATGCACACTACAGGACCGATGTTCCATCACCACCACCTTCTTGGCTATTTACTGGGTTGATGATCTCTGTGAGAAGATACTTACTAGACCGCTCCCTGGGAGTCTTGGTGTTGAAGACTGAGAGGGGATTATAGCGGTTAAGGCTGGGCTCCAGGAATGCCACTGGGATGGCAGCTGCCAGGGAAGCCAGACATTCTCCAAGAGCAGGACGTTGCCTGGAGACAAAGAAGTCCATTTAGAAGTGATGTCATCTCTATGCTGACCCCACACAGTAGTTAGATCCGCTCCTCAAGATGTCTCACACTACTTTTCTATGCTTTTAATGCACTGGACATCTAGAGGCACAGTAATGTTGCATGCACTTTCTCTCCCCATCTTTATCCAGATACTAATGGTTTAGATTGAGCTCATTGCTTTGAACCTAGTTTGTGGATGATATAATGATATACTGTGGGGGTGTTATAGGACCATAATGGGAATAACAGCTTGCAGGTGAAAGTACACTTGGAATCAAGAGTCAATGCAATACTACCGAAAATCTATGGAACAAGTTATCAGTTGCAGGATTCCCTCCAATTCCCAACCTGTACCTAAGACTGTGTGTTAGTTGCCCCTCACTGTGACAAGAACCAACAATTTCAACAGCCACCAAGAAGCTGGGATGTCAAAAGCATAGACTCTCTGAAAGTAGATAACGAGGATTTATAGAGGTGGTAGCATTTTTTCCCCACAGAAGAGTCAGTCACATTGGTGTCTTCTAGGTGGTGAAAATTATTTCTCACTGATATAGACCAAACAACAGAACATATGCAGAAGCAGTGTGATTCAAAAGGCCAGATCTTTACAAACTAATTATAA
This sequence comes from Phodopus roborovskii, assembly GCF_943737965.1. Lineage (NCBI taxonomy): Eukaryota > Metazoa > Chordata > Mammalia > Rodentia > Cricetidae > Phodopus > Phodopus roborovskii. The sequence goes on along the minus strand of NW_026126417.1, from coordinate 3,368,677 downwards.
GGATTAGCTTCAAACTGCAGCTTTGTCAGAGAAAGAACTGCATTTTAGTTGAATTTTAAAAATGCAATGCTATCTCTTTTTGAATACAATGATAAGGATAAGGCCACTGGAGTAGACTTAGAATCTATAGGGCAGCCCAAGGGAGTACAGAATGACTCTGCTCAAGATGCAAGACTAATGTGTTGACTAGAGAGGGGAGAGGGTCGCTGAGTTGGCTTAAAGTTTTGGATTCATTCGGAAAAACCCACCCAGGCTTCATTCAGTTACCAAACTGATTTAAAAAAATTGATGTTTTAAACTACTCTAAAGAGTAACTAATAGATGTAATTTTTATCCTTTATCATCTTAGGCTTGACTTTTAAGAAAATAGACCTCTTATTTGCTATGAAGTATGTAAGAATATAACTTTCAAGTTAGTCAGACCATCACCCCTTAGCTGATGCCACATCTTTGCCCTCCAGAGAAAGGTTTGGCTGTCAGAATCATTCTGACCCCTCCCCCTGATCCAGTAGGCTTCACAGACAGAGCATTACCCTTGGGACAAACCAAGACCCTATGTTGTGTACCAATGCAGCCAGAGTCTTCTCTGGAGAAGTGTAAGTGTGAGGAGGGAGAGGTGTGTAAATTGCTGAGACTGAGACCCACTCCTGAGCATTCTTTAACCAGGCCCCTTTCCCTCAACTGACCTCATCACCCCATCTTTCTTATTTGCATTTTTGGCCAAGTTCAAGAGGACAGACCAGCCTGAGAAGAGCATCACTTTAACTTCAGATCTGAAATGGCCAGAGGACAGGGAGGTAAACAGGGATGAGGGTCCACAAAGGGTCAATTCACAGTGTGTTCCAGCAGAGTAGTCAATAAGAAGTTATAAGATGTCTCTTCTGTATGGCTTTTAAAGAAGGGAATGAGAAAGTGTGATGGGGAAAGGGATGCCATGGGGGTGCACAGGTGGAAGAGAATCTTGGAGACACTCAGGCATGGACTGATCAGGTACAATCAGTTTGAGGGTAAATTTCAGTTGGCTGTGGGATGTGGGATGTGGTGTCAAACTTCCCACTTGTTCTGTGTTAGGAGCTCATAATCGTGGGTGTGTGGAAAGTTAGGCAGCTATAAAGGCAAGAGAGAGAAAAGAGTTGAGAAGTCCCAGTCGTGCAGGACTGTAGTGACAGGGACATGGCCCTGTCCTCTCTGATATTAATTACCGAACAATCTGAGTCATACCAACTTCTCAACAGGGCATACTCTAGGCAGGGACACATGTGGATGCTAATTAGCTGCTCAGCCAAGAGAGATAAACAACAGCTCTCCTGGCCCAGCTGCTAGCACAATAAAACCCAGAAGTCTGACAATTAATACTCCAGGCTGTGAAATGCCAGAGAGAATGACCTGGGGCCTCCAAGACCATGGAGTGATGGAGCTAGACATAGGCTTCTCCAGTCATTAGTGCCCCCAGGGGGCAATGTAGGTGTGGGCAAAGCTTCCAGGCAGAGTATAAGCTCCATGGTAGCTCCATAGCAACCATTAAAAAAAAAAAAAAAAGAAAAAGAAAAAAGGACTTGCAGTTTATCATTGGAAATTATTTTTCTTCAATATTTACTGCCGAGTATTTTTTTTTTTTTACATAGGTAAGCCAAGGGTGATTTATTGGAGAGGTTTCAGTATGTATTTCAGCATATTCCTAATGTCCCAACTATGTGGATTTCTTTGTCAGTATCATAACTTTATTTACAGGATACAGTGACAGTGAGTCTCTCAAATGCCTGTTGTCAGGGACACAGAGAAAGACAAAAAATTTACAGTATATTAATAATACTGTGGTGGTTTGATTGAAATAGCCCTCGTAGGCTCATAGGGAGTGGCACTATTAGGTAGTACAGCCTTATTGGAATATGTGTGACCTTGCTGGGGGAAGTGTGTCGCTGGAGGTGGGCTTTGGAGTTTCAGAAGCCCAAGCCGGGCCCGATGTTACTCTCTCCCCCTGCAGTCTGCAGTTACAGATGCAGAACTCTCAGCTATTTCTCTAGCACCATGTCTGCCTGTGTGCTGCCATGCTTCCTGCCATGATGACAATGAATTAAACCTCTGAACTATAAGCCAGCACCAGTTAAATGCTTTCCTTTGTAAGAGATGCCATGGTCATGGTGTCTCTTCACAGCAGTAGAAACACTAAGACAGATAACCTATATACATAGACGCTTCATGATTTAAATAAAGTTCATCATGTATACTCCCAATGATGCCATGGAAAGGGGCAGAGAAAATACAGTAGGGGTGGGAGCACAGTCCTAAATGGTAATATTAATAAACTTAGTGGCTTAGATATGTATGATGTCCAATCAAAAATGGTTGGTCAATGGAAGTCAGGAGGTGGGGACAGAACAAGCATTTAAAATGTAAAGGGGTGTGTGTGTGTGGGGGGGAGACATAGTTTCCATTCAAAATAAAACTGAGATTGAGTAATTGAGTAATGAAATGAAGTACCAAACTTGGTTTTCTGGAAAGTCTTCCCTGAAACCTTTAAATCCATTAAAACAAACAAACAAACAAACAAAATCTCAATATCGATCAAATAAACAAAGCCCTTACTTACCCTTTGAAATTCAATGTCCGAAAATTTCACAGACTAATGTAATTCTCTATATTACTTTAACTAGAAAGTATTCTGAAAGACACTTTTTCATTCTGTCTTATTGACTTTTTCATTTCACAGTCAATCCCATCACTAAGGTGACTAGAACTTTCTCTAACCACAGGCAATGCTAGACACAGCTGGGCCAAATATTTACTGATGCCTCTGGAATCCCATCAATAAGACCACAGGTGGCTAGAATCTTCTCTAACCACAAGGCACATGCCAGGTACAGATATTCTTTGTCAAGAAAAGTTTAGTTAAGGGTTGTTAGTTCTGGTGCTGAGACAGAAGCCAGACTCAGGAATTGGGAAGCTGGTTCCCCTCTACCAAAGGAGCCATTTCCCTTATTGTTGGCTGAAGGGAAAATGACTATCTTGGCCCCCAGGCTACCTGAGTATCACAAGTCCACTGCACATTTCAAACTCCATGTCACCATCCTGACTCTTTAGCTCCTCTCACCTCCTCTCCTACTCTGAACTCCCCCCCCCCTCAACCTTCTCCTTATAACCCTGCTATTTGGCTATTTTTCTCTCTTTTGCCCACACTCTTTGTCTTGCTCTCCCTAAAATGTGTCTCTCCCTGTCTCTGTGTTTTGCTCCTGCTCCTCTCATGGCCAGGTTCGCTCTGCTACTTTCACTCTTCTCTGGACTCTTCCAGATTTCTCTGGCTGTTCTCTCACTCATATCTACACAAAAACCTTCCCCTTAACCATGCCATGGAGCAGTCATGACATCAATTTATACAAAGGTTGTAATGCTGGTTTTAAATACTTTTCTCCCTAAAACTCAAAATTTCGGAAGGAAATACAAAAAAAAGTCTGGATCCATGCTGAAACTATAATATGTATCATAACCCCAAACCATAAAGTAACAGCCAAATCAAGTGAGAGTGAATGCAGAAATTAAAAAATTCTCCAGATGGGGCGTCAGAGATGACATCAGTTAAGAGCACTGGCTGCTCTTTGAGAGGACTTGGATTTGATTCTCAACATGAACATGGCAGCTGATAATCATTTGTAATTCAAGTTCTAGAGCATCTGACATCTTCTGACCTCCTGTTGTACTGGGCATGTACATGGTACAGACATATATTCAAACAGCACTCATATGTGTGAAATAAATGAATTTAAAAACCAACAATAAAACCCCTAAAGCCATACTTTCCAGAGTTAGAGTGTGAGGAAGTCTTTGGAAGTAAATACCGGAGTTAGCAGTTGCTTGAAATAGTGAGCATTCAGGATATGTGAAGGCCATGGAAGACCTGGTGGACAATATATACAAGAGAGCTTCCATCTTGCAGAGTAAGAGATGGGGCTGAGAATGAGATGTGGCTGCTCTTCCGGTCATCCATACTCCCAGCCTGCAGAAACTGCAGGAGGTGCAATGGATGGATGAGAAGGAGCTTGTCTCATAGCTGCAGACCTAAGTTCTCCAGTGGATGAGCATACATTAAACCTCTCATAAAAACATCCGGACTTCAGTGTGCAGTTTCACCCACTTCCCACCTGCCTCAGCCATTTACTGGTTAGGGGTGGACATCAGAGCCCCAGGAAGCATGTCAGCCCTGTACCAGCTTCGCAGCTTTGAAGCTGCCTGCTGTTTCTTCCCAGTTCATTCTCCTCTATTTTAATATTTTCACACACACACACACACACACACACACACACACACCTCTCATCAAGAGAGTTAGCAATATTTCTAGCAGCCAGAAAAAAAAAGATGATAAATTTATCCAGAAAAAGACGAGAGTATATATACTCTTTATAAACTCACAGAAAACAAAGAAAATTGAAAAAAACAGAGAAAGTTTTAGAAAAAAAATTAAACAAATGCAAAACAGAAAACAGTAAGTGGCTAAAGTTTCTAGAAAGAAATCAGGTGTAAAAGGAACAAGCCAAATTTACAGAATTACCCTCCCTGCACAAAAGGTAGGAAAATTCATACCAATGACTATGCTGCAATTTAGATTTGGAATGTTCTCGAAAGGTTCTTGAATTAGAGGCTCAGACCTCAGCTACTGGAAGGCAGTAGAATTTTGAAGAGACAAGGCTACACTTGTCATCAGAGTGGCTTCATCCAGTAATTGATGAGAGCAGATGCAGAGACCCACAGCCAAAACACTAGGTAGAGCTCAGGGAACCCCACAGAAGAGTAGAAGGAAGGATTGTAGGAGAAGTCAAGGACATCTGGAGAACACAGCTCACAGAATCAACTAAGAGGGCTCATAAAGACTGAAGCAACAATCATGAAGCCTGTATAGTCTGCATATATATTATGGTTGTGTAGCTTGGTGTTCTTGTGGGACTCTTAACAGTAGGAGTGGGGGTTGTCTATGACTCCTTTGTCTGCTCTTGGGACCCTGTTCCTCCTACCGGGTTGCTTTATCCAGCCTTGATATAAGCTAGTCTTATTGTAACTTGTTATACAGTGTTGATATCCCTGGGAGGCCTGCTTTTTTTTTTCTGAAAGGAAACAGAGGAGGAATGGATCTGGGGAAGAGGAGAGGTGGGGGAGTACTGGGAGGAGAGGAAGGAAGGGAAATTGTTTAGGATGCATTGTATGAGAAAAATAAATAACAAGAACAGCAACAACAATAATAGATAGGGCTAAAGGGAGAATTTAAGTCATTGGGGATGTACCCTTGAGGAGGATTGTGAGTCTTTGCCACACTTAACACTGTCTTACCAGTGGCTAAAAGTAATAGGAACAATCAAGTATGGACTAAAATCAATATAACTCTGAGGCAAAGTTAGGATGTTTGTCTCTAGCATTTTATTATATAACAGAAAGCTAGCACAAATCACAAAAAAGGGAAATTTTCCCCTAATAAAGCAATGCCTGAAATGAAGAATAAAGTGGACAGGGTTAAATAGAACAATCAGTTCTGGGATGCAGTGTAGATGGGAAAGTGAACGAGCTTTAACTCTACCAGAACCCATGAACAACCAATTCCCTTCTCTCCTCTAAAGTCATGTGTGAGTGGACTCATCTTCTACATGTATTTGGGAGAAAACGATGATGGCAAAGGCCGTATACCCCAGAATGGATGTTATAAAGTATTCAGAGACTCCAGAATGCCTCAGGGATCTTATGGAAGTGACTACCCCACAATGACTCTAGATGTCAAAAGATAAATCTAAATTCAAGATAATTCAGAATAAGGGATTATTAGTTCAAAGTGTAGATGATGTGCTAAATAACTCAGGTACAAATTAAAGCGAGTAGGTCAGGGAATATTAGAATTAAAAAATGTTAAGTACTACAATGAATTTTATAGCAAATTAGAAAATAGGACAGGAAGTAGGGATTTTACTGTATATAATTTTCTCATTTTTTAAAGTATAAACTTAATAGATATAGTACACTAAATGGTTACATTTTTAGAAATATGAATTATAGGATAAAGAAATCAAGTATTTAATCTTTATCCAACATGACAAAGCTGCAAAGCTCTCTCTCTATATTATGATCTTACATATCTGAAAATGTATATACAGAGAAATTATCCAGACTGGTGCATACCCAACTGAGGGTAGTGGTTTCTTTGGAAAGGAAACCTGGATGGGATGTTGCACAAGGTAAAGAAAATGACAAACCTTAATTTGACATACTTCTATACCATTGGGTTTTGTTTTGTGAATTTGTATGCCTTTCACAATTTAAGCTAAGAAAGTAGACAGACAAAACCTATTAACTGTGACAGCAGCACACTTCTAGGATTCTAAGACTCTTATTTTTTCAGTTTTTGAATCTCTTTAACCTAATCCTGGTTAGCTAGTCTCAGGCAGATGTAGAATAAAACATAAAAACCAACATCTCCAGTTTTGTAGTTGAACAATAACTCTGCAACAAAGGTGAATAAAGTACAAAAAGCTATGCAGGAACAAGTCTTCTGGTCTGGCATTTCAGCATTGACCTTTTGTTTACTGTTTTTCAAAAATAAGAATGTAGAAACTATACAAAAATTTATCTAACATTCCTTGCTGTGCATGTGTGTGCACACACACACACTCTCTTTCTCTCATTGAGATATATCCCCTAAGTGAAATTCTGTGTTAATTGGGAAAATAACTTTTATCAATTCTATTGGTTAAAAATACATGTTTAAACTTTTTGTCTCAGGGCAAAAGAGACAGTTCAGTGGTCAAGTGTGCTGGCTGCTTTTCTACAGGTCCTGGGTTTGTTTCCAACCAGTAAATGGTGGCTCACAAACACCTGTAATTCCAGTTCTAGGGACTGAATAAGCTTTGGAGGTAGTGACACATGTTTAATTACAGCACAGGACTCAGGAGGCAGAGACAGTTAAATCTCTTGAGTTGAGCCTGGACTACAGAGTGAGTTCCAGGACAGCCAGGACCACACACACAGACACAGACACACACACACAGACACACACACACACAGACACACACAGACACACACAGACAGACAGACACACACACACACACACACACACACACACACACGAAATGTAAAGATATAGTTATAAAGCAAAATTTAATCAGGTCTTTAACTAGTTTCTTGAACCCTGGAAGCCATTTGGAAGCTGTGGTTGTGATAAAATTGACTTGTTTTCAATCCATCCCTAAGCCAGAGTTCAATCCACTAGTTTAGTTCTTATGTTCTTTCTTTTTCTTTTTTCTTTTCCTTTCTTCTTTTCATAGAGATCTGCCTGCCTCTGCCTCCAAGTGGTGGGATTAAAGGCATGTGCCACCATCACTGACTAGTTCTTAAGTTCTTATAGGGAATAAATTGTCATTTTCCTTAACTTACACCATTTTAACGTATGTGTGTTTCATTAGATTTTAGGGTATTGATACAAGCTTCATTTATAGGTTTATGAAAAATGGATCCTAAGGAGTGTTCAGATTAAGTTACTTAAAAATAGATCAAATTCTTTCAGGCTTTCTTATTTGAAAGAGGAAAAAGGAGTCATTTCTTCAAGGATAGAGCTAAGTCTGGATCTTTTACCTTTTTCTGATTTTACTCCTGGATTTAAATAGAACAATGCAACACATGCATCTGACTCTGAAAAGCTGGGGGTCGCTAAAGCATCCACTGTCACAGGCAGACTACAGAGGCAAAATTAGAACCTAAAATCTCTACAAACAAGCTTGTTTAGATTCAGGATTATCAAATAGCTTGTCCTGGTGCTGAGCTGTGCATTGTTTAAAGCGGTAGCTAAGCTGACAGATGAGAATGGCAAAGGTCCAAGGGTGTATCACAGAGACTCATTAAACACTAAAGCAACTGCCTTAGGTCCCCAAGTGTCTCAGCAAGCTGTACACAGGAACTCTGGAAGCTATTCAAAGCCGTGACAATGAAGTAGACACACCTTCAACATTTTGGGGCTACCGGCACATGATTTTGCAGGGTTTATAGCTTTTGTAGCCATATATATTCAGTAGCTTCCTCCACAGAAGCCTTTGCTCTAATTAACCTCATTTACATTGTTACATTTTCATAACTTAACTGTAAAGCCAAGACTTCTGATCAGCGAAGTTTTAGGTTTTGCTGAACTGAAAAGCAGATGTTAAATGGATTTTTAGAAATTTTAATATTACAGGTAGGGAAAATAAATTTTAACATGATATTTTACTAATCTTTAAGAATTTTTATGTTCATTCATCATTTTCCCTCCCCCTTCCTTTCCTCTAAGCCCTTCCATATACCTCTTCTTCCATATGCCCTCTTTCAAATTCATGAAGTCTCTTTTTTTATTAATTGTTGTTGTTGTTGTTGTGTGTGTGTATGTGTGTATTCTTAAACATAAATACAACCTCTCAGTTCTCAGTCTGCATAACGTTACTTGTATATATGTTTTCAGGGCTGACCTGAAAACCAATAGGTATTCTCTTCTCAGGGAAGACAATTTCTCCTGTTCTTGTCATTCCTAAGCTACCTGTCGTTTTTTAGGTAGGGTTGAATATTCCTGGGTTATCCTAAGTTCATATCAGCATGTCTGTTATCCTTGTTCAGCTCCTGTTTAGGCAGAAGGTGTTGTGCCCTCCCCTATAACATTTTTCTGAGTCAAAATGGTTTAACTGAAAAAACAAGGAAGCAAAAACTAATTACCTTTCAACATAGATGTTTTTCCCAGTCCCAAGGGAATAAAGGCTGCACAGAATGTGGTAGCATGAAATCTGCACATCGCTCACTGAAACAAAAAAAGAGATGTCATAACCACAAATCATCCCCAGCTCCATCTCCAATACATGGAAGAGCCCGTGAAGAAAAATACTAAGGCAGGCACCAGTCAAGAGCAGACGAGCCCTCTCTTTTTCCCTCCTCTCTGCCTCTGTAAACTAGTGAAATCCTCTTCAAACCAGACATTATTTTGCTAGTTGCTGGGCAATGCTGATAGGAAAATTTGCTCCACTGAAGTTGTCCAGGTCATTAGCAGAGCTTCTGATGAAGATCACAAAGCTTCTTGGAGAAAGGAATCATTTGGCCAATGGAGCCTGCATAAATAGGTCGCTTACCCAATAAAGGAAGATATTATAGTCACATTTTACCAAGGGTAATATTGTCTTCCTTTGTATCAAAGAATGAATAAAGCTTGAAACTTCCATGTAATATTTGATCATTTCCTAGGAAGGTCCATACAACTGCCATGCTTTATTCAGAAAGGGAGGGGGGAGAAAGAGGAGGAGGAGAGGGAGAAGGGAGGGAGAGGCTGGTGGAGAGAGAGGAGTTGAGTTCTCAAATTTGCTCATCTAAACATTTCCACTGTACTAAAAAAACAAAACAAAAACAAACAAACAAACAAACAACAACAACAAAACCTAAGTTGTATCACGATCTTTCCTTATTTTCTAAGGGGAGGGAATTCTGAAGGAACACAAAGAATTTCATCAGCAAGTGGCATGCTCTCAAACATATCTAGACCTCATTCCATGGCTAGGTCTGCTTTAACAAGGCCAGAACTAATTTAACATTTTATTTTCCAACCAAGGAAACACCTTGCTTCCATGGCATAAAACTCCTGCCCAGTGGCCCTAACTGATGGAAGACACAGCCTGAGCTATTGACAACTGACTAAATTAAATCGTATGGCAGTGTTCAAGCAGTACTGAGGCTTGGTGACAGAATATGAACATGGTGGGGATGGGGGATGGGGCTGGACATGCTGCTAAGTACAAAGCAAAGTAAAATCAACTGAAAGTACCTGGTACCAATGAGCAAATTAAGGATTCTTAACATGGAGCACAGTGTCTGGAAACCCTGGTATCAGAAGTACATCTGAGGTGTATTGCTCAGATAACCTTTTCAAATTAAGTGGAAGATGCTAGCTGGCAGCCAGAAGCACATTAGTAGGTGGGAAACTGGTTCAGAATTAAGAATTTTTTTTGTTTTGTTTTGTTTTTTTTTGAGACAGACAGGGTTTCTCTGTGTAGCTTTGGAGCCTATCCTGGCACTCACTCTGTAGCCCAGGCTGGCCTCAAACTCACAAAGATCTGCCTGCCTCTGCCTTCTGAGTCCTTGGATTAAAGGTGTGTGCCACCACCATCCAGCCTCATGTTTTTAATCTAAGAAAAGAATGGGACGTCTGTCTTTCTACTCCACCCTCTGGATCAAAACGAGTGGTCCTCACATCTGTGTGTGGCCAGTGCATAGACATTGATGACAAACAGCAGTAGGACTCACAGAGTAGATCCACCCCAAACTGATGCTGAGCGATGTGTTCAAAGATGGATGTCAGGATGGGAAGCAGAGCCACTGTGGTGTAGTTAATATTCTGAGAAACACCTTTGATCTGTGTTCTGGAATGTGTAAACTTCCCCAGCTTCAGGTTCTCCGAAGTCTTCTCCAAGTCTTCCGCTGCATTTTCAAAGAAAGAGCGCAGCCCAGCTTTCACCAGCTCCGAGCCTGACTTCATGACGGTCCTGCAAGACGGCGGCAGGGCAGTTAAAGGCACAGACACACTGGACTATGCAACCAACTCCCCCTGGCATGGTGGTGCAAACTGGGCAGATAGTGGGTACTCAAGTCCACCAGATGAGAGTGTGTCAGGTGCACTAGAGATGTCTGATTCCATCTGGGAAGGAAACCTGTGCCACATGCTTCCCTGGGGCTAGTGACTGCATGATGGGCTTGGCTTGTGGTGATCACTGCTGAACTCTTCCAGACACAGAGAGAAGGAATGAAACTGGTGTTAGTTCCTCATGAGCCCAATGCTGCAGCTGCCTCATTTCCTGTTACTGTCGAATGGGAGGACAGGAGTGAGCCCATGCCACTGCTCATCTGGGGTCAAGAGCCTTTATGAGTGGTATGTAGAAAGAAGGAGGAGTAAGAGGAAGAGAGAAATCACCTGAAGCATGCACCCCATTTAGTCTGCAGAGTCCTAGATTGGATGAGAGGAGAGGAAAGGGAAAGCCAGTCCTTCATAGAGTTGGCTTTATTAGGCCCCTGAGGCAAAGGACAGTGAAACAGGCCTCAGTTTGCCACAGCCTGCCATCTTTGGGTCACCCTCTTAAGAAGGTGGATTTCTTTTGCATTGGATCTTGAATGGCATGTCCTCTTCCTGATTCTGATAAGGACCTTATTATTGTTGTTGTTACTATTATTGAGATAAATCTCTGTATATGTATGTCCTTTGCTTCCTGAGTACTGAGATTAAAGGCATGTACCCCCACACCCAGCATAAAGACTTCTTAGTGAGCATGTTCAGAAGAACTGTTGGTTCTTTTTACTACTTGTCTCTTTAAAAATATCAGTATGTTAATAGTACCAGAATTATGTATTTTTAAATAAACTTTTTCCTCCTTTTTGCATCTTTTATTTTTACTAAACGGGGTTTTACTATAAATCTGAGGTTGGGATCCTTTTGTCTGTCTCTCTCTCTCTGTGTGTGTGTGTGTGTGTGTGTGTGTGTGTGTGATGCATGTGTATATTGAGGTACAAATTGAACGTTGCTATGTTATATGAACTCAGTAAGAGAAGGCAAGAACTGAAGAATTCTTTCAGATTTAAGATAGTCCATGACAGTAGGTCTGTACTGTGGGGACGAGAAGCAGAGTATTGACTTCCAGGGCCCTCTTTGCCTATTTCAGGCCAGAGAGGGAGTCATTAGGAAGTCCTGGGAAGAAAACATCAGACTTACCTTGTGTCAAGTGTCTGAGCTAAGATGTGAAGACAGCTCACCATTGTAGTTGAATCACTCCCTAGAATAAAAAACATCACCTGTGACTCTCCAAACCCAGCCTGGCTTTTAAATGCAGCCTTCTTAATATGCATCAGGCATACACCACTATAATTAACCAGCAACACACAAAGTGCCAGGTCTGTGTTCAGGGACCGAGGCGTTTATCTCTAGTCTGACACAACCTCTGCTCCATGATGGATGTCACAAGCAGAGCTTAAAACATTCATTGGTGTGGAAAATCTGAGCTGTTAAAGTAGCAGAGAGGTCATTAATCATGCTTCAGACCAATTTTCTATGGAAAATTTAGGTGACACCTCAGTCCCAAGGTGCAGGTTTTCTACAGGAGCCACAAATGAAGGAAAACTGAAGCTCAAGATAATTACAGGAAGGCTTGCTGCCCTTTAGCAACACATGCCATCACTTACCAAAGAGGGAGATCCTGTGTCTCACGAGAGCAGCCAGCTTGCAGAACAGGCTAAAGCAGAAAGGGTTGCAATACTTCAGAAAGCCACAGAGGCTCAAGAAGTGATTTTTACCCCATTCTTCCACCCCTCACATGTGAAACAGTGCACTGATTGGAGCTTTGGGAGGATGCACTGTGTCCTCTGGAAGAGTCTTTGGAAATAATGTGGTCCACACTGTGTTGATGGAGTGCCATGAAAGGTTACTTGCAGGCAGCTCCATCCTACTCAAAAAACACTCCTCTGAAACGAGAAGAGTATTTGGCAGTGGCCCAGGGTAAACTTTCCTTAGTGATAGATACCATGTGTTGAAATGTTCATTCATGTAACATGGAGGAAAAAAAAAATGAGGATCCTAAAAGGCAGCTTGCTTTTCTATTATTGTAATGAACTGCAAACCATTTTGCAGCCTTCAAGTGGAGTGTGAAGCTTAGTTGGCAGGTGGGAAAATGTTGGGGTTAGAAAAAAAATGTTAATGGTTAGAGTAGGGAATAGGAGTCTGTTACATACAAAAACATCTTAAGACGTGCATTTTTTCAAAGCCACAGGATCTTTGTAACACAAGGCAATAATAGGATATCTAAGAAGAATCCCAGTGAGGGCCCAATATTGAGGGTGCAGCAGAAGCCAGAGGTCTTGAACCAGAACAATGACTCATTGCAATGAACACTTAGAAGTAAAGACTAAAGAGTATACTGTGTGAAATCACTGGGACACACTACAGTTTCCATGCTGAGATGTTTTGTTTTTACCTTAAAAATTATTTGCTTTTTAGCTTGTGGGGGGAGTTTGCAAGGGCAGAGGGCAGAAGTGAGGGGACAGAGAGATGAATGGGATCAGGGTGCATGATGTGAAATCCACAAAGAATCAAGAAAATGTTTAAAAAAAAAAAAGTCAATTTTTTCTTTTGTTAGTCTATAGTCTGCCCTAGTTGGGTCCTTGGGAAGTAAGAAGCAATTGTTGTAATTTAAGAAAAACAACTCTCAAGAGAAAGATGCCACGTGACAGGGCTCAAGAGGGCTCAAATAGAGGGTTAGTTTATTTTATTATTTTGTTTTGTAAAAATTAGGGAAAGGTATCATAAAAATGGGAAAAGGGAGGTGGGAGACTGGCCTCCAAGGACAGGAGCAGCAGGAGAGGGGAAAGAGAGACAGACAGACAGACAGAGAAAAAAAGGAACAGTCAGAGAGAGGGAGAGAGGAGGGGGAGAGGGAGAAGAGGAGGGAGAGAGGAGGGCGGAAGAGAGAGGGAGAGAGAGAGAGGCAGAGACAGAGAGAGAGAGAGAGAGAAGAGGATGGGAGGTGGGCAGGACCCTTTTAAAAGAAAACATAGTGAATATGTACAGGTGGTGGTGCTCTTAGTGGCTGCAGCTGAGGGTGTAATCTTTCAGAACCCCAAGGACTGGCCAGTACAGATGCCTGAATACTAACAATTATTATTGTTGTTGTATTTCTGACTCCTTGCTATGCTTCACTAATACTTTACACCATGGAGACTTGAAGGTTGAACTATATATACTTCAGTGGTCATTGGGAAGGCCTTGTGTAGTTAGGAAGGAGCTCTGTAGATGTTTCTGAGCATGCTATTAATTGACCCCACCAAGGGGTACTTTGACTACAGTTCACATGTATGGGTGATGTTCTTGGGAGGAGAGTCCTCTAAACTCTGACATTTGATACTGGCATGACTTGACAAGAACTTTGCTTTTCCTTCAGGAAGCCGGGAAACAGAAAGAGGGCTAATAAAGCAGAGACAAGACACTAGTGTAGACCATGAAATTCTATGATGAGACTCAGTTGAAGTCATAGGCTCACGTTAATAACTTGTTATGGAGATCTTTGCCTCTCACAAGATAGCAGTCTCCTTAGGATAACTCAGACAGAAAAAAATGCACCCCTAGTGTTGGTTGATGGATCCCCATCAATTTAAACGATGATAACCTCTCAGTTAATATCTGATATTTTTCTGGACTGTCTTGAGAAGTTATAGCCAATGTCACTGTTGATTGGTGAAAATAAGTCAGAACCTCCCTGGTCTAGAGCTTAAGAAAACCCATAGTGAGTTAACAGAAACTTGGCAGCTAACATGAAGTTAATACAGGCTGCTGCTTATTTGATGTGAACTCATGGGGCTGGATGGGAAAGAGCAGTGCAGTCAGTATTGCTGATGGTTTAGTTCTGAGCTTGGCCAGTGAATAACTAGCCATCTTGGTAGAAGATCCTTTGACGCTCTCTGTTCTGTGTTAGCTTTCATCCAAAAGGATGAACACATATTTTGTATAAATTGAAAGCAAATGTTCTCTCCACCTAGAGCACGTGGATCGGATGCTGAAGGGCTTCCCTCACTGTCAGAAGTGCTCTCTCAGACTTGCAAATGCCAGCAGCTGGAATTTCAAAAAGTTGCCACTGTCTCTTAAGAGTCCCTGATTTCAATAAAAGAATTACTGTGCAGGGTTATTTACTGTCAATTTGACACAAATGGAGACACATGTTTGGAAAGAGATTCTTAATTGACAAAATGACCCCAAAAGATTAGCCTGTAGCCAAGTCTGTAGGGCATTCTCTTGGTTAATGATTGACGTGTAAGCATGATGTGTGGATAGCATTCCTGAGTGGGTGGTCCTGAATGTATAATAAAGCAGGTTGAGCAAGCCATCAGGAGCAAGCCAAAAGCAGCCCTCCTCCATGGCCTCTGCTTCAATTCCTGCCTTGAGTTCTTGTCTGGAGTTCCCTGGACAATGGACTGTTATCTGGAAGTGTGGAATAGAATACAACCTTTCCTTGCCAAGTTGCTTTTGGTCATCATGTAAAAACCCCAAGTAAGACAACTGATTCTCTTTAATAAAGGGAATTAATCTCCCAAATAATAAAGGGCTAGAATTCCCAGGTGAAGCTTTTTTCCTCTCAGAGTTTAAAAATGATAAAGACTGGCATGGTGGCACAAGCCTTTAATAGCCAGGACATCCAGAGCTATAGAGAGAGGCCCTATCTCAAAAATGAAGAGAAAGATAGAGATAAAATGAAATTATTCCAAAAGAGAAAGGCTGGAAACTATGCAGTGAAAAGCAACAGATTAAAAACAAGATGAACTAAGAATGAATGAAAGATCCAATAAAGAGGAATCTAGTAGGGATCAGAGGCTGAGACAAGAGAATTGATAGCTTTCAGGTAAGCCTGGGCTGGGTTGTGGAGGTCCTGTTTACAATTAAAAAAAAAAAAAAAAAAAAGGAGCTGGACCTTTAGTCCCAGTATTTTGCAGAAACAGGAAGATTTCTATAAGTTTGGGGCCTATCTGACTTATATAGTGAATTCTAGGCCAGCCAGGGCTACATATTGAGACTCAAAACAAATGAACAAACAATTTCCCAAAAACCAAAGTGGGGGAAAATAAGCAACGAGAGAGAGAAAGAGTCTGGCAGGATGAACATGTGCAGCACAGATACAAGTGCTTCTGTGGAAGACACCAGCTCATGGATGGATTTGGAAGCTATTTGCAAGGCAGATCAGCTCTAGGTTGTATTCTAGCCATGACAAATGGTGCCTGGTTGAACAAATGTTACATTTCCATGAATTAATAGTCTAAGATCAACAGATGAAGAAAACAGATGCATCTGCCCTCTGTTGGCTTATCTGAATGTCTCCCATGGTCCCGAATTTCCCTAGCTTCTTATAGAACACATTAGCTCAACCTGAAGGTATAAGATCTTGGGATCAGTATCTGGTTCCAACGCATCCTGTTTTGGCAGCATGGGGATTTCTTCTGTCTTAAGTGACACTAAGTGATCACAGTACAGAAGAGGCATGCAATGTCATGAGGACTGAATTTTCAGCCTTAACCACCTATATTGTAAGGCACAGGTGGTACTTTCAATTTAACACACTGTGGCTTCACAACCATGTTTACTCAGATGGACAATAACTCTTGCATATGAAAATTAATCTCAGTGCCTATCCATGCAGTGTGTTTAAGGAATGTTAGTAAATCTTCAAGGTGAATATACTTCAAAAGAGAGTGATCATTAATTGCTGAGTTTTTATCCAGTATAACACGCATGTTCACTGTCAATGGAGAACATTTAGATTTCTACTACCCTCTTTACTTCTATGCTTAGAAGTCTAATCCACATTTGGTCTTAATAAATAAAGATCAGAGGGAACCTGAAGTATGTTAGATAGCACCTCTCAGTCTCATTATGACGCTTCCCCTATGTTAAGGTCTGCTAAGGTATCTATCCCTAGAGGAGTGGTAGGCTGATGTGTGAGTGTTTGTGTGTGTATATGTGTGTGCATCTGGCCTCAGAGGAAGATGTATAGTGTTTTATCACTCTCTACTTTGGTCCTTTGGAGACAGTGTCTGTCACTAAATGTGGAGCTAGGCTGATGACCAGCAAACTCCAGCGATTCTGCTGTCTTAGCTCCCTATGGCATCGGAGCTAGAGGGGCACATGCAGCCACACTCAGATTTTTACATGGATGCTGAGATACAAATCCAGATACTCATGCTCAAGCAACACATATCTTTACCCAGTAAACCACCCCTTCAGCTCTGAGGCTGATACTTCTGAATAAGCATTTAGATTGAATCATGTAGTTCTAGCTTTCAAATCTCAGATGAGTCACATTAGAACTTGTAAGATCTGAATTTTAAAAATTTGAATCTTGCAAACTTGGTAAGGAGTGATAGAAAGTAGTGTATACCTTAGTTCTGTGTTTAATTTCCCCAAGCTTCAGAAGGACCTTGGCCTTCTTCTCAACACTGTTTCAAGGTAATTGATGTGTGTATCTACATATTTCCCAAGTCCCTATGAATACCTCAAACAGTGCAATTTGATTAGCTCCTGAGACCACCACAGGAGCTATACACCACAAGATACGCACAGTAACATTTTCAAATCAAGATAGTAACCAATTACTCATCATCAGGTTATGCATCATTTCTACAAAGAAATTGTGACTCATCCCCAGGTAGATGATGCCATAAACAAACCACACTAACACTGAGAATCGTGGTTTGAACAAGTATCCTCCCAGGGAACATGTGTTAGAAGCTCTGTCTATAGGGTATTGCTACTGGGATGAAGGGAGGCTAGGTTTGCTTGGAGGATGGAGCTGAGTGGGAGGTCTTTAGGTCAATGGGACATGCCCTTAAGGAGATCGTAGGGTCCTGCCACTTCTTACTTCTGGCTATGAGATGAGTTTGCCTCTTAGTAAGATCCCCATCACTGCCATCTGGAGCCCTTACTATGGGATCAAAGAAAAGGTGTCTACTCACTGGGGACATGGAACTTCAGAACTGTGAGGTAAATAAACCTTTTAGTTTTACTGATATCAGACATTTGTTACAGTAACTCAGAGGTGATTAACATAGGGGCCCTCTCTTGATTCCATGCACTCACCTGGCTACCATTTCTTTCTCTTTGTGGGAAGCATACCCACTGCTGCTAAGTGGCTTCAGAGGAGATGACAGGAAGTAGAGGCGGTGGTTGGTGAAGTACTGGTCAACCAGTGGGAGGAGAACCTGGAAACCATCAAACATCATTTTTAAGGTAGCTGATCTAAGTCAGTCTGTCAGTTCCTTTCACAGAAGCCATTCTCCATGAGCGAAGGCCTTTCAACTCTGGCTGTGGATTTCCAGGAAATTCTACTCTGGGTCTCACTTTGCATTATTATTATTCTGTGGTACTAACCAGAGGTGTTGACATTATGTGACAGGAAAGGACACTGACTAAAGGCACAAATAAATTTGCATGATGGGATTTGAAGAGGACACCAGGGGAACTCAGATTTTGCCGCCTTGGTCATGGCATCAAAAGGTACACTCAAGACCTCAATAAGCCCTCACCTTAAACATCTATCTCTGCTCCACAGACATAGAAAGGCTTTCAGTTTGCTAATCAGGCTTATATGGACAACATTAATCATTGGTACCCAAATACACCCCCTCTTTCTTTTCAGTGACAGATTTTAGTGAGATATAGGGGCAATTAGTAGGGAGTGCCTTACTCAGTTTCCCTTGTAGCTATAGTAAACTAAAAGGACTTACTTGAACTACTAGATTAGAACTTCAGAAGAACAGCAGCTTGTTCTTTCCTTGCCTTTTTTTTTTTTTTTTTTTTTTTTTTTTGGATATCCCTTTCCTACAGCTATAATGAGGTTGAGCTTGTTTAGACTACAGTAACATGAAGTGTAATGTTACAGATGACAATAGAACAAGGGAGTAGGATCCTGAGTCTGGAGGTTATGTATGGAGTGGAGCTAAGCATCCTGCCTACTTTCTTGTAATCCCTACCCCCATAGGGTCTGTTCTACAGTAGAGAATATATCTCTGTCTCACTGAAGCTTTTGGAATGTTAAATATTCTTGGTGGACCCTTTAAACTACACCTTTGGTAGTAGAAAGCCTGAGCAAAGGAGAAACACTTACTTTGGCAAAGAATTTGATCTCCTGGTCATGGGGAGATTTTTCTGTTTTCCCACTGCTGACAATGGCTTCTACAAAGACAGGGGTACCATACTCTTGTCAGAGCAAACAAACACAAACAAGCAAGCAAGCAGTCATAGAGCAAATGAACAATCACAGTAGTTTTAGAAACTGAGCATCTTTTAAAAAGAAAACCAAGCTTAGTTGCTGTCACAAAATAACACTTTGTGTCTGTGTTGGTAGGGTGTCTTATGTTAATTCTCACAGCTGTCTCACCACACCCTTTTCTGAAGGGACTTCAGTAATGTCCATAGTCACAAAGCATGGGAGAGTTAATAGGATGTGTTGCATTAAGAAAGGAAGGGGAAAAAAAAAAAAAAAAAGCAAAAGCAAAAGAGCCCATCAAATTCAGTAGAGAAGTTATGGATCTAAACTACCAAGGAACTAAACTTTATTGTTTGCTTTATGGAGGGTTTCTCTGTGTAACAGCCCTAGTTGTCCTAGCTCTTTAGACCAGGCTGGCCTTGAACTCACAGAGATCTACCTACTTCTGTCTCCTGAGTGCTGGGATTAAAGGTGTATGCCACCACTGCCCAGCCTCTAAACTTACTTTTTAAGTAGGTAGGAAAAATCTCAGCCATTGTTTTCCACCTAAATCATATGTCCCATATGAATCATGAGCAATGGTGACACATGAAGATCATTCATAATTAGGTCATTCTTTCTAAAGGAATACCACATTCTTTCCTGACATTTTGCAGCTATACTTACCCAAATGAGCAATAAACTCTTGAGCAGAGTCAACATATTTCAGGATCTTCTTCAAAAACTTGTAGGCAAATCTCTTTTCCATGGAGGAGGCATCCAGCTCCATGTCCTTCATTCCTCTAGATTGGGCAGAGATGAACCCCAGAAGTAGCAGAGGAAAATACATGACTTTGGTGTATTACCCAACCTCCCCATGTTGTTGAATTTAATTGTCAGTGTTGACAGTTGTCCTGGCTTTAGCAGAATGACTCATCATTCAACTGATTCGCTCTTGCACTTGGACCCGACTATGTAAGCATGCAACACTTTTGTGAAAGTGATTTCTCAGCAGAGTCTTCAGAAAGATCTTTATAATTATTACTAAAAAATATTGAGCTGGAGATAAATCAGAGAAGACAACAAACATTTCTCTTGTGTTTGACCCGATGCTCGCCGTAAATAGACAAAAGCAAAATATAAGTTATGTGGAATGATAAAAGCAGTATGCTGTGTTAAACAAAGAGAAAAAGGAAAGTAGGATGAAAAAGCCTGGGGGTGGTGTTATAAAGGTTTGTGGACTACGATATGACATATGGTAATCAGGGAAGCTGGAATGTGCGTGTGACAGAGTGGTCAGGGCAGGTGGAATGGAAGTGAGGTGTCCAAGGAGAAGGTGGACATGAAAGTACAGGAATCATTTAAGGCTTTGCTCTGAGGGACATGAGAACTGCTACTGGCAGTTCTGAAGAGGGGCTGACACAGCATGACTTTTAACTATGCTGGCTGCTGCATTTAAAACTGGGTAAGGGTGGGGATAGGGGTCAAAATAGAGAGCCCCGGTGGGAAAACATCTCAGGAATGACATGCATTGCAGGAAGGAGGTGAAAAGTGGGTAGATTCTGCACGTGTTCTAAAGGTAGAACAATTAAAATCTTAAAGATTTGAAGTGACTTGGGAACAAAGTCAATGTTTTGGACTTGAACAGCGGAAAATAGGCTTTCACTAGCAGAGAGGAGGGTGAAGCTGGAGGACTTTTTCTCCTGGTTATGGGACCTTACTTGATCATCTGCCTACATTTGTCTCCTATAGGGCCCCATATATAGGGCAAATATGGCTACTGAATTTGATTTATTCCTAATTATATTTCCTTGACTTCCTTTTCGGTTACAACAAAGGGGAAATTTTCACTTCTGTGAGCAAGGAACTTTATCAGCAAATCACACTCCACATTCATCTTAAGTGTTAAAAAGTGGATTAAAGCAGAGCAGGGAGTATTTCTCAAATGCTTCCCCAGAGGCTGTCTCATGCAGCATGACCTTTCCTACCCGACAATATGGCAAATAAGTTTTGCAATTTTATTTCTATGAGCTACAATAGAAATATTTGTATAGCTTTTTCTTTATTTATTTGGAATTAACTAGCAAAAGAAAAATCTCTAGGAAATTAAAAAAGAAATAACTTGCTTGGCAAACCCCTCTTTGAGGAGGAATGGGTGTTATCAGAAAGACCCACCACTTTGCTTTTCATCCTACAAAGAAGTCGGCAAGCACAATGCTACCTCTTTCTCCATAGACATCTGATTAGTGAGTAAGCAAATGCCTTGAAGAGTGAACAGCCCCTAACCTATTGTGTCAGACTTTGTTGACTCCACATGGGAGCCGTTACCTGTGAGGAGGAGTGGACTGGGGATGGGCTGGGGAGTTTGGGGGGGAGGGGAGAGGGAGAACTGGAATATAAAATGAAATTAAAAAAATAGATATACTATAAAAAAAGAGTGAGCAGTACAAGCCAGCTTCACAGAAAGCATTCACCATTTTGTGATAAAATGTGGTGGGACATTGTGATGTGTTCCATCTACCCAGAGGAGCTGCAGCTTCTGGGGAGTGATGCTTGGGGTTCAAAGACTGCCTCTGTTAGTTGTGCTCAACACAATATAAAACAATCAGATCAAAGTGTGCAAGAGTTGTTGGCTATTTTACAAAGATCTTCAGCAGAGAATTCATAAATACAGTTTTGAATTAAGGATTAGCATGACATCTTAAAGACTAAGGGAGGAAATCCAAAGCAATCATCTGGCATGCCAAACATTATTTTGCTTGTGCTTCAGATTCTCATTTCTCTTTAAAGGCAGCTAAATTCCAAAGCTTCATGGATGTATTATGAATGTGGCTTATAACTCCAGTTGTTGGACCAATATACAAAGAAAAGGCTTTGACCTGTAACATAATATTGGTAGAGTACATATGCAAGCATTCATTATAACCCTTTCAGAAAGTGTCAAGCACTGTCTTTAATGACTTTTGGAGGTGGGTGGTTAAATACCCAACAGTGAAGCCAAACTCACATCCCTCCCCTGCCCCACTAATACCACAGGGAAGATGATGACTTACCTGGAAACTACAATGCCATTCACCTGGAGGAATTTAAACAGGTCCTGTGCTTTTTCTCGGTCCCTGAACTTCTCCTTGGCAGTCAAGGTATCATATGGTACCAAAAGAGGGTGACTGCCACCACCTGGAATAAGATGAGAGACAAACACAAACTGTTTTTTTTTTTTTTTTTGTAATTCTGGGAAACATAGCTACCACATTCCCCAGCTCACTTTCCCCATGGCATGTTGTGAAACAAGCTCACCTTTGCTCTCTAGCTCCAACTTCTTCTTCTTGGCCCAGATGTTATGATAGTTCTCAGCCACCACCTCCACCATTCCCTGTTCCCCACCCCAGAGACACAAGTTAGAGAGGAAGCAAGCAAGAAAACCCACTTCATAGCTTCCCGGAACAGCACCACCAAATGCTACTTGTCTGCTTCTGGATGTCTACCACTATTAATTATTCTGTGTGACACACCTCATTAGCTTTATACCATCCCATACAATTTCGGATTCTGCCCTTCTTTGCAACTTATTATCCTGGCAGTTGAGTGCATCCGGGAGAAACACATTTCCAGCCAAAGCTGCACGATGCCAGCATCTCATTCATCTTACTATTAAATTTCTCGCCAAAGATAGAGAGCCAGGTAGGTAAGAGGACTAGGTCAAAGTCAAGAGTCTGTGAAAATCTTTACCTCAACAAACAAACAAACGAATAAATCACACCTTGCTGGAAACTGCTGCCACTAAAGTTTAGCAAATAGAACGAATCTTTCTATAAGGTTCACATAGCTCTGACCTTAAAGCAAAGGGTATTCTTTGGAAAAAAATTCCTCTAAGGTCCAAGGGGCTGGCCCATTGGCTTCTTCCCCAGGCTGGAGAAGAAGCCACTGACAGTAATATGTGCAGGAGAGGAGGAGTTGAGGGATGCATCTCAAAACTTTTAGTTGCATCTACTTTGTTTTATAACTCTGAGTCCCACAGCAATCGCTTTCCTGCACCAATGTGGGGAGACTGAGCATATCTACCATGGCACAAGCAGGGTGTCCTCATAGCTTGGGAGATAAACAAGAGCCATGCAAGCATTTCCACTCAGGAGCACAGTTCACTGATTTTTCTCTTATGTTATTTTGGGAGTTTAACACTAGGACTTTGTTCATTGTTCTTCCTTTCACTGGATCATCACCCTTTATGGTACACAGCCTCCCCTTTTTAGATGACTGGCTAATTCTCTGGTGATTTCCCCACAGCCTTGGCCCAGCACACCCCTCTTCAGGTTTAATATTTTAACAGTAATATGTTCTAGGCACACTCTCTGCTTTTCTCCATTTACTCTTCAGAGGGCAACAAGCCCTGTACTGGAAAGGCCTAGCAGGCACTGATGTTCTGCATCTGGGTTGGCACTGACCTGGAGCTCCCTGGACAGCACAACATTTGAGAGATCCAATGGGGCAGGGCTGTAGCTGTTGCCCTAGGAGAGCAGAGGCAGAGTCAATAGGTCAGCGAACACATGGCTGCCCCAGACCCAGTGTTCACCTTAAGTGGGCCTATCACCAAACCCCAGGGAGTCTTCCTACATCCATCATGGTTTCTATTGGCCAAGTGTTGCCTACCGAGTACAGCAGTCATACCTGATTAGTCTGGGGCACACATCGAAGTTTCTCATTCTCTCTTAGTTGAACCAAAGCTTCTCCTTCTTTGGTCCTTTCCACAGTCCAGCCCACAGCAAGCATGGTTTTCAGAGATTCTCTGGCAGGCCAGCGATAGATTTCTTTCTCCTAGAGAAAGTTTGCCCAGAAGAGCTATGCAGAGCACAGCATACCCATTTCCCCACAGCACAGAGAGGAGATAATTTGTTCCATCCTTCCCTCACAAGGTCATAATGTCGTTTGCAGCATCTTGTGTATAACTCAGTCTTTCTGATGGTTTTGAATATAAGATTCTAACCCTATAGTATTTCTTATTGGGGGAAATGAACCCCTATTGTCAATGACATTGTCTATAGTTTATGAGACTGACACGCTACCTACTGTGCTAACGAGGCTCGTTTGTCTATAGTTTATAAAGAAGTGAAGGACCAGGAAAAAGACAAAAGACTCATCGTGTGTTATGTTTAAGATGGAACATTGTCAAAATGCATTTGCACTGAGCTCTTCCTAGATCCTGTGAAACAGACCTCTCAAAATTAGAATTCTTTTGATATATGCCCAATTTCATGAATGGTCAACAGTCAAAGATATATATATATATAATATATATATATATATATATTATATATATATATAATCCCTTACATATGACACTAAACTTAAGTTTACAAAGGACACCTACTGTCTGTAAGACTGGAATTCAGAGTTGAGATGAACCATACTGCTTAATTTTAACAGGAAGGAGAGAGAGAGAGAGAGAGAGAGAGAGAGAGAGAGAGAGAGAGAGAGAGAGAGAGAGAGAGACCCGTTTCTCCTTCCACAGGACTTTTCAATCTCACTATCCTCCATGCAGCAGTAATCTCTTCTGTTTAAATGTTTTTCCACCATTTTTTCCAACCTGTTTAACAGTCTAACAACCCCTTCCTGGTTCAGTTGCAGGAGGAACTCAGTGCATTTGGGGCCATTTGCCAGTGCTGACTAGGGTTTCTTTCACACGAGGTTTCTCAGAACAGAACGTGAAGTTGGGGCTTGGGAAGTTCGTGGAAGCTGCTAAGGACCGTGAGAGGGGCAGATCATCTGATACAATCCCCAAGGAAGGACACAGCAGGCCACATGGTTACAAATCCTGCTTCTTACCTTCTCTGTTAATGTCTTGAAGGGCCGTATCAGTGGGTGGGTCTTCACATTTTCATCCAGGGAAATCCCATATTTCCATCCACTGTGGCTCTGTAGAAATATCCTCAGTTCAGACAAAGAGCCTGCTAGATGACCCACATCTCTGTTTCTGTGTTCTCAAGTAGCATAATGGATTGTGACAGAGATTAAAAAATCCCTTAGCGGATGTCTAACTGCTCCTTTCAGGCTGTCAAGTCCCTGCCTCCCTCACCCTGACCTTTGCTCCCGCAATCCTCCTTGTCCCAGATGCTGTCCTCTTCATTTTTTCACTTGTATGTTTTAGGGCCACTTAGAAGTCTACTTCAGAAGAGACCGAGAATACCGTGCCTCAGAACAGTGTGTCCAACTCACAGCAGGCAGAACTTGGAGAGGACCAGATCTACCACCGGCCACCAAGAGGGGTCTGCTTGGCAAAATCACAGCAGTGTGTGCTTTTTAGGGTCATGGAAGCTCAAGACAGTAAAGTACCACTAGTAGGTACCATCTTCAGATGGAGAACTGTGGATGTGTACCATCTTCAGCAGGAGTCTGGAGAACTGTGGATGTGGAGCTAAGTAGGAGCCACGAGTTCCACAGCATTTAAGCCCGATACTTCCATCTACTTGTTCTGTTTTCAATCTCTGCCCCTACTTATGTGTCAAAAGTGCGTGTTTCCCAAGCTTCCTTTCCCAAGAGGCACACACTTCCTGGGTGCTCTAACCTAGGTCTGTGGTTTCCATTACCGTCGATGACTGATGTCAGATCAGCATTTCTAGGCAGAGCTGATTTCTAATTTCCAAACAGTATGAACTCTGCTTATTGTGTTATCAGGGTGTCTAAAGAGACTCTGGCAGGTTCTCCTTTCAATGCCTCCTATTCTTGGGTTTCTTTACCCCAGGGGGTCATCCCCTCTTGAACTCCTTTAACAGGGGGTCCTTGTTGACTCTGCGCTGCACACCTCACATCTCTCTGCCTCCTAGGCCCACTCCTATGGCTGATTCTCTCTAGCTCCCTTCTTAGTGTACTCTCACCTGGGTGACTGTAATAGCTCCCCATGCACTCTCCCTGCCTCCAATCTTGCCACCTATTCATGATTCATTTTCTACTATTGTTAGATGGCATTCACCAAAATTGTCCTGCTAGAGCATTCTATTGCCTTATGATTTCTGATTGTCACCTGTCACCATGGGAAAAAATGAAACGTCTCACATGACTCCTAAATCTGTAAACCTCTCCATATTCATCTCCTACCCTCCTTCCCCTGCCCTAGTTCACGTTCTAGCTATGTGGTTCCCCAAAGCCAATAAACTTTCTCTGGCCTCCCTTGGTCTTTGTATGCTGGCCCAGCAATACACTCATCACTTCCCTGCAGTGAATGCAATGAATGCCCATCCAACTGTAAATGTTACCACTCTAGATGGCATCTCTGGACACCAGCTGTGGGATTTGGTACTCCTATGTTTTAACCCTGTGCTTATGCCAATCACAGCACTGTACAACCTGTACCATTGTGGCTAGATAATTCTATTTCTCCCATAGGAAGAGTGGTACTTTAAAATGTTTAATTATGGGTTTGTGCATGTGAGTTCAGTGTCCTCAGAAGCCAGAAGAGGGTGATGGATTCCCTCAAAGCTTAAGTTATAGGCAGTTATGAACTGCCTGATGTGGGTAGTAGAACTGAACTTAGGTCCTCTGTAAGGGTAGTATGCTCTCTTAACTACCTAGCCAGCCATCTCTCTAGCCCCAGGAAGAGGTTCTTGAGATCAGAGGAATCAGTACTTCTGGGCGATGGTGAACAAGCACATTTCTTTGCTCTCATGAAGCCTCACACTGGTGTCAGGGAGAGATAATAATCAAATAACACACTAGTAGATATATAACTGATGACAGAGTCAAATGTACAGATGCACAACTGTTATAAATTATGTTAATGTATATATTCACACACATATATGTATATATGTACACACATACACACACATACATGACTTTAAAAATATTATGAAGGAGAAGAATAAGGTACTAAGAGGACCTGCATATTAGAACTCTGGGAGAGTCTCAGACTAGGAATGAATGTTTAGATTGATACCTGCAGGATGAGGTAGGGATGGAAAGTGACTACCTTGCTCAGTCAGGGAAAAGTTTTGTGTACATATAAAGTGTGTGGCAGTGGGTCTACAGGTACAGAAAGAGACTGATGGGCAGACAGAAAGGGAGAGCTTACCGAGAGTTTAGCAGAGCAGTGCCTACCAGGTAGTCCACGTGGGGATCTGACCTTTATTTTAAGAAGAACTATGACATTAATACATTTTAAAATGGAATGGGGGATGGACAAGAGGAACACTAATATCCTGTGGCCAAATATGCATACTGGAAACATTACTTGCTTGTGGTGTGAAGACGAGACTGGAGAAAATGCACATGAGGAGGCCAGCCAGGAGATCATAGTGGCCTGGGCCAAAGATGATGACAGGTGGGACTGAAATCATGGCATGGGGACAGAGAGTGCTACAGAAACTCACAGAGAGCTGAAGAGGTTAAAATACACCATTTAGAGGTGGATTATTTATGGCTGTGGATTCACAGATACCCCTTTTCTCCCTAATTCATGGTTTGGACAAATGGCCACACTAAAAAGAAATAAGAAAGCCCATATGCTCTGGACTCTAGACTCTAAAGTAAGCAAGTACAGCTGGCCACCTTTTTAAAAATTATTATTATATAAAGTTGTACTGGTACACAGGCCCCCTTTTGTTGTCAATGTTTTGCTCGTGACTACTTTTGTGCTATGACAGTGTGAAAGAGTCATTGCCACAGAGACTGTCTGACCTACAGAGCTGCAAATGTTCATTATCCATTTCATTGTTGATTTGGTTGTTATCTGGCCAATCCTAGTCTAGAATCATGAGGTATAACTCATTCTGAAGTTCAACAGTTGTTATCAGTGTAAGTAGGAACCCTTGAGAAGATAAGAGCGGAGCAGAGATCCACACAGAGCTTAGGTGGTGGAACATGGTTCCCCTTATCTGTGGCTGTATAGGCAGATAACATTCTATAACCCTACCTTTAAAACACATCCACTGTTCTAAGCTGTAAACTGAGCAGTGGTCCCATTCCTTCTCTGCCTGCCCACTCCAATCCTGCATGCTTTTGGCATTTAAATGTATTAAGCATCCTGACCTCACATGGGGATGGATTTCAAACAGCAGATGAACCAAGAGCCTAGACATCCTAGTGGCACCCACCAAAGGAAGACCCTCATGTGACCTCCCTGGAATACAATTCAGTTTCCCAAGCAAAACAAAAGTGAGGCTTTCAATTTTAGTTCTTCTTGGCCAATGTTGATTCAAAGAAAGAAAATTAATTAACCATCTTCCCACCCTGATGAAGCCACTTTCCTATGTGTCATATGGTCTTCTGATACTGCATATGATGTTAGATGCACTGCCATCAAGGTCAGGCATATGACAAAATGGATCAAATTCACTCTCCCTGGAACTTGAATCTAGAGTTCGATGAGACAAGGGCACACAAGTGCATGCTTGGGCACCAACTCCAGGCAGTGCAATGATAAGAAAGCAATCGACACTTTCAGAATTGTTCATTTTCTTGAACACTACAAACACAGCACAGCTGTCAACGCCTATTTCACTGACCTCTACCAACCCCGGGAAATTGCTGCCCAGAAACAATGAGTGCTCTTGGCATGGAGACTCCGTCACTTAGACAAATCAGGCAGATTTCCAGGATCCGACCCAATAATGTTCTTGGGCTTTTTTCCCCCCTCCCTGACAACTGTCAATCAGCTGATAATCCCTACCTTGTCACAGGCCCATTTATCATGAGAGTGCTCAGCATACTTGGTGACAATGTATTCCAATTTTTCAGGCAAGGAAAAACTGTGAATTGAGAGAAAAAAATTACAGCCTCTATAAGCATTTTAGCTAGGTATATAAAAGGTGGGTAAAAGAAACAATTTGCTGTCACTAGCAGGATTTACTAACAGCTAATCTCATAGCTTAAGCTACTTTAGACACAGTGATACTACTGAGCAGGGGTGGCAAGACCAGTGTTGTGTTTTAGAAACCACGCGGGTCTAATCAGAAGAGTTCTCTGCAGAAACATCTGCATATGGGTGCCTCCCTCCAGCTGCTTTGGGCCCTCCTGGTTCCTGAAGTATTGTTGTGGATTTCAAAGTCAGCTCTTGTCTCAATGAGAATCTTGTCATCCTGTAGCTTCAGTCTGAGAACAACAGACTGTGCAGGTAGAGGGTCAGATGTTACAAAATACTGGCTGTCTACTATTTTGAATTGGTGTCTCATTATAACTAGAATTTTGGAAATCCAGTAGATGCTTGTCATTTCTCTTTGCCTAGCGGCTCTCATCCATTCTTCACTTTCCTATGTGTCATATGGTCTTCTGATACTGCATATGATGTTAGATGTACTGCCATCAAGTTCAGGCAAATGACAAAATGGATCAAATTCACTCTCCCTGGAACTTGAATCTAGAGTTTGATGAGACAAGGGCAGCAAGAAGCTCAAGGTGACTCATCCAATGGAGGCAGCTGAAGACTGTCATTGTCCTTGGGGAGGCCTGGCTTGTGAGCTTTTTATTAGGTTCTGGTTATGACCGACCCTGTGTCTTGGTAATGAGGGCTCCTAGCATTTAAAAATGGGACCAGTCTTTAGTCCTCACATTCCTCAACTTACTGATGTCAAAGGTATGTCTGAAACAACAGGGGCTCTCAAAATACCATGTAGCCACTCATTACTGGTACTCAGTTGCTAGAGTATTGTTGATAATGTTTGTAACATCTATTCACCACACCATTTGCTTTATCATCTTTTTACATGCATGCGTTTTTATAAGGCAAACTTCTCTTAAAACCAGTGCATATTTTCTTTTCTTTCCTGAGCTTATGTTTTCACCAACTCCTTTATGTCTTCCTTGCAGGAAGTTCAGTTCTGTTTCTCATCATCCCCTCACTCAAGGCTTTATCCAATGGAATGTGCATTTAATCACACAAGTGATGAATTTTATACCCTAGCAGAGCTGACATTCCTAGGAAGGATTCGGGCTCCTACTTGAGAGCTGCTGTCAGCAAACACAAGTCCAAGGGACTCATAAGGGATTGTGATTATTTCCCATCTCAGTCTGAGGAATTTTGTACTCCTCACTCAGACAAAGTCAGTTGCACCTGCACACATACTCAGAACGGGGAGGGATGTTTGGAAATTTAACACAGCAATATTCTGCCCCAAGGCTAAACACACTGGAATCTAGAGTTGGTTGAGAGTATCTGTTGGTCTACTGAGCATTGGTGAAGGATTCTGGATACTCATGGGAAGAAATTATAAGGTGTTGCTACAGGGCGACTCCAAAGATCCAGTATTACTTAGTATGGCAAAGAGTAGACCCAACCTCTGGAATGACCTCAAGTATTCGGCCGTCACCCTGAGGACTTGCTAAAGTTCTTCTGTTACTATGAAGTTCTTTTGATGTTACTATATCTGTATAGACCCAATTTACAAAGGGCAAAGATTTTTATCAAAAACTCATTAATAAATTAATCATATAATTTGTCAGGGTAGGCCTCTTAATGCCTTAGGTAACATTTATTTTTGTGAGTGAGTTTGTTGCATGTATTAAATCAGCCCCTTCAAAAAGCCTGGAATATAAGCAATATGTAAAATCCATATATATATGTATATGCGTATACATATATATATGCATACATATACATTTTTATTATGGATTGACTAAACTTGTTCCTGGTGTGACTTGTAGTGTCAAGGAGATGATGAGCAAGGTTGGCAGAAGGGAAAAATTAAAGTTTCTACTATAGCCTAAAAGAAAGATGTTAGCTATTATATGAAATATAGAAACAATTTAGAAGTGGCTCCGAACTTACTTCATGGTGTTAATAGGTTTGGGGTCAAAGTTCCCGTCTGCATCTACTGAGACCTGTTTCTCCAATGTGGCTGTGATTCTTGTATCTAAATAGTCTGGTGGCAAGGCCCCAGCAATAGCACTGAGACAAGGCAGGGCCATTCGGAAAAGATCCAGGTCATATTTCTGTGAGGGAAAACAGAGAGCATTCCAATAGACAAACAAGAACCACGGCTGTCATATAGGACCATTCACTCACCAACAGAGTACAAATACAAAGGATGCGTCTTTCTACAGAAAACTAAAAGTATTCTTGGAGGATGGAATGGCAATCTATAAGGTCCTTAGGTCACCATTCACTTTATGGTGAAGAAGATTAAAGGTTTAAGTCAATGCCATTCCACATAAATTTCAAGACTATCTGGAATATGATGGTTTTCCTTATGGCTATAAACTTCCCTGCTAAGAATAGTTATGGGAAAAGGCCCAACCTGACTGTAGAGAGGGACTGTGCCGATTGTCTAAACTCCACAGTGGTGGACAGAGATTTTCAGTAATAGTTACCTGTTGAGCACTATTGCCTTGCCTGCAAGAACAACGCTCAACAACAGGATTCTTCTGCAGCTATGTTTATTGCACGGCTCATTACAGCAAGTTGAGGGAAGACCCCGAGGAGGAAAAAGGGCTCTGCTTATATATGCTCAGAGGAGTCGTGTCCATTACTGACGATTGCAGCTCGTAACGGTCACCCCATGACGTGGATCGCGCTTGCTGGCTTATGGACAGGAAACCGACGCCATCTTCGGGAATGGCACCGGTGGCTCTCTACAGTTACCCATTGCTGTGACAAAAATCCTAGACAGAGGTAACTTAAGAAAGGGAGGGAGGGTTTGTTCAGTCTTGGGGAACTCAGCACGGTGGAGAATGAGTATGAGGCATCTGGTTGCATTCACCAGCTGGAAGTAGAGTATACAGGAAATGGGACCAGGCTGTCCCACCTGAGAACAGGAGTGATAAACACTCAACACTGGAAGCAGGAAATGCTATTGGAATTTGCTCTGGTGTCAGCTCAGTGAGGCTGGCAAGTTATTTGACTACTCTGAGGATTATGGTAATTCCTATTCAGGAGTGTGTGTTTTGGGGTGGGGTGAGGATTAACATAAAATGCTCCTAAGGTCTTAGTACAGTTCATAGAAAACAGTAATGCCAGACAGACATAAGCTCTTGTGTGGCTGGACACGGGGGTCACCCATTTTCTCAGGAAGCTGTCATTACCTTGTGGGAAAGGGAGTCAAAAATCCCCCAGAAGAGCTTCTCAGTGAGGTGCAGCTCCTCCTCCACCGCCAGCCCATAGCTCCCCCATCCTGAAGGCAGGCAGTAATACTTCCAACACTGCTCATAGTGATTGGTCAGAAGCTGGGGTTTTCAGAGCACAGGGCACCAGTAGCACAGCATCCAGCATATCCACAGGCATCAGAGACATGCAGGGAGAAGAAAACATACAGAGAGCTCATGAGAAGGAAACCCGTGTTTGAGGGGATTGGGCTGTCGAACAAGAGGCTGGCCCTTCCGATGCTCTGGGAAGGTCTTCTCTGCCTGGTTAATTCTCCTGTCTTCTAATGTGCCCCAAATAGTTAATAAAAATATGGAGAGGAGTCGGTCCTGTTTTCAATGAGAAAATGCTACCTCTGAAATGAGTCACAGTGTGCTGACCAGTGTGGGAATAACCTCTCTTGATTATATATTATTACGGAATATCCTGAGGGGGTTGGTATAGGTAGAGGACAGATAATTGTGGATTCGAAGATTAAGGTCGATGGTTGTCTGGGGCTTCCTGGTCTCTCTGGCCTTTGTACAGCTCAATGTGGTAGCAGTTCCATAACCGGCCACAAGAGGGCACATTACACTGGTAACTTCCTTTACCAGCACGTAGGAGCCACATCAGGGATGGGGGGTGGAGGTGGGGGTGGGAGGGTGTGTGTGCCATTCATGTGAGATGTAAAAGTGAACTGGCAGAGTGGTGCTTGTAATGCTTCTTAGGACGCAGTATCAGCTGAGAGCAGTGGTCTGTAGAAGAAGCAGAGTCAAGTTAAGGAGTGCAGACCGCGCCTTCAACCTTAGCAGCCTTTCGGGGTAAGACCAGGAACTGAAGAGGATACAAGGAAAACAGTCTGGGAAGAACAGAGAACCTCTGTGATTGTGTAATGCTTCCTACTGGTCATGGGACTGACCCAAAGGCTTCTGAGAGTTCTGGTTACCCCAATAAAATATTCTCTTAGGAGTCTGCTTGAACTATTTCTTTGTCGAGACGGGGTTTCTCTGTGTAGTTTTGGAGGCTGTCCTGGAACTCACTCTGTAGGCCGGGCTGGCCTCGAACTCACAGAGATCCACCTGCCTCTGGCTCCCCAGTGCTGAGATTAAAGGTGTGCACCACTAACACCAGGCTGAACTATTCCATTAAAAGTGGCTGGTCTCTGCTGACACTTTTGGGTTTACAGGTAAGGTAGAGCCTAAGATGGAAGTTGAGATGCTGCTCTCTGCAGTGACCACTAAGTCTGGCACCACCCAGGACTAAGTGTTCTGGGGCTATAATAGAGAAGTCATAGAAGAAAGGAAATAAAAAGTTCTTTTCCTTAATAAATAGAAAAAAGAAAGAACATTAGTTGGTGGGGGGCACACAAAACAATGTGGAAAGGGACATTTTAGGTTCTTCGAAAGAACCCAGGGAGGACTGGAACAACGGCTCTGTGGTTAAGAGTACTGGCTGCCACTGGTTTGATTCCTGGCATATATACACAGTGGCACACAACCATCTCCAGTGTCAGGGAATCTGACACCCTCTTCTGGCCTTTGCCGGTACTGCATGCAGGTGTTGCCCAGTCATACATGTAGGCAAAACACTAGCACACACAAAATAGTAAGTAGTAATTTTAACGAAGAAAGGAAAAACCACAGGGATTTCAAAGCCTTCTGAGGCTAAAAATATTTTTAAAACCTAGTTAGGGCAAGAAAGAATAAAATCCAAGTTTCCTTAGCAAACTCTGATTAAATGACAAGTAGTGGAAGGTAACTCAAAGGAACCACAGCAGGTAACAACCAGAAGCCTGGGCTTCAAGATTCGAGCTACAGATGATTGGTTTTGTGCACTGCACCTCGTGAGGATGTCAGAATCTAGCACACACTCTGCTTCTCTAATTGTGTATGCCCTGTGTAGCCCCCGGAACATCTCTTGTGCCACTGACTGCACTTCAGTGGCGACGGTGATGCTTACCTTAAGAGGCATTTTGCAGTACTCGCTGAGCTGTGGCACATCAAAAACCAGACGTCGTAGGAGTTGCTGTAACATGGAAGGTCTCAAGTGACTGTGATTCAGAGAAAGAAAACAGAAAGATGGGACAAAGTAAATACCAAATGGTGGAAAGGGGAAGGAAAAACAAAAGGGCAAGACAAAAGAACAAAACAAGCATTCGTTAGGGCCAGCGAGAGGCCTTAGTGGGTAAAGGTACTTGGTGCACAAACCTGAATTTGATCCCCTCCCCATCCCAGAGAGGAAGGAGAGAATCAACTCAAGAAAGCTGTTCTCGAATCTCTACATGTGCTCCATAGCGCAGGAGTACACACGAGGACACATGCACACAGCCTCTCTCTCTCTCTCTCTCTCTCTCTCTCTCTCTCTCTCTCTCTCTCTCTCACACACACACACACACACACACAGACACACACCATTCACAAACAATAATAAAACATAACATTTAAAAAGAGGCATAAGTTAAGGTTAAGCATCAAAACAAAGTCTCAACACATATCTTGACAAATGACAGTGGATGGTAAAGCCCTCCATTTAATAATGGAATGTGGTTAAATTACAAAAAGAGACATGTGAGTTGAGATAGTTAAGATTAAATTCCAGCTACCATCAATCAACATGTTCTGGGATCGGTATGCCTATAACATGTATTCAGTTAACTTGTTTCAAATTTAAATAAAAAAAATTTTAAAAAATGTATTCAGTGATCATGTGCAAAGTGTGTAACAGAAAGAAGGTGCAGCTGGCATCACAGCCATTTCTAAGGACTTCTAAGAACTAAGAATTTTCTTTAAGTCAGGGTCTCACTCTGTATCTGCAAAGGAAGAAGACAAAATTGATCATCTGCAGAGGTGGAATGTGAGGCCACCTACTGGTACAGTCTGAAGGCAACCTAACATCTCCCTGGTTACAGTCTGATCCAGGAATGTCACACTAGTGGAACTATTTCTTTGGGTTTTTGTTCTCAGAACAACTCTGCAAATGGCAAACACAGTAACTAAAAATTCATTAAAGAAAGACATCAAATTATAGAGTTCAGTGCAAGTAAATTCTGAGACAGGAAAAGGAGAGATAGGAGAGGTTAACTTTTATTCTTCAGATGCCAAACTAAAAATCCAGAGGGACCTATGGATTCTCTCCAGAGCATGAACACAAACACACACATATACACACACATACAAATCACACACACACCACACACATACACACACCATACATCACACACATATATACACACCCCATTCATTCTCTCTCCTCTCTATCTCTCTCTCTCTCTCTCTCTCTCTCACTCACACACACACACACACACACACACACACACACACACACACGATCATGAGAGTTTGCTATAAAATTTCAGTTCATGAGTCCCAAAATTCCTTTCATAGAAACCTAAAGAGCTATGGAGGCAAGACCAGCTGGTAAAGGATTCATCCAAGCACCTTCAGTTAGGATGAATGCAGGTGGAGAGGGACAACACTTCATCTATTTCAAAACCTTCCAAGAAGTAGCCTTGTGATAAAGAGCCCTGGGCTCAGAAAGACTAATCAAAACCTCTTCCCAAAGCAGCAGTCCTACCTCTGAATCTAGTAATTTTGACGTAAAATTGACTCAGCGTTTCTTAATACTGTTCAGATAATTAGCAACTGTCACCCAAGACTAACTTGAATAAAAAAGGGGGGGCAATGAATCCTCAACTCTGTTGCTGACTGTCCCAGCTGGTTTTATTGCCAACTTGACACAATCTAGAGTCAGCTAGGAGGTTTCAGCTGGGAAAATGCCTCCATAAGATGACTGTGTGCAAGCCTTTGTGGAATTTTCTTAATTAGCAATTGTGTGGAAGGGTTCAGTCCATTGTGTAGTCCTGGATTCTACAGCAGAGTAGGCTGCGCAAGCCTTGGGAGGAACAAGCCAGTAAGCAGCTCCTCTCCATAATCTCTCAGTTTCTGCCTCCAGCTTTCTGCCCTGTTTTTGTTCCTGTTCTGTCTTCCTTCAATACTGAAGTCATAAGCCAGATAAACCCTTTCCTCCACAACTTTCTTTTGGGCATGGTGTTTCTTCATAGCAACAGAACCCTAACCAAGACACTGACTTATTGAAAACAAATGATAAAAAGCCTAGTGATAAGCAGTCAGTCTGCTATACCTGGATGTCAGGCTGTGAGAAGAGCACTGTCCCCAGAACCACAGAGACAGGATGTGGAGCCTCATTTCAGGTCCAATGTAAACTTTTACTTTCCCCAAACTCTGGTTTCTGTGAAGCTGTTTCTAGTTCTGACCAGCCACGTGAATCTGGCTTTTCTATTTGGAAACAGCTAATGCTGTGGCTCTAATCTGAGTTCAGATCCAGCCAAAGACAGACCAAGGACAGCTTGGCTCTTTATACAGGCAGAACATTGACTCTGACAGAGAGTTGTTCTTGAGAAAAGCTATCACTCAGACCTATTGCCTCCACGGAGGAGAAACATGGAGACCGACGTCAGTAGTAATGAGGCCAGAATTCCTCCTATCAAGTGGTGAAGCAGAGAATCTCCACAATGTTTAGTGGATCAGTCTGTCTACAAAGCTTTCTCTATCTTGCAAGACCACCACCCTTCTATTTAAATTAATTTTCTACCAATGGTAGCAACCTTGGAATGAATGAAGTAGTATGTACACTGTCTTAGTAGGGGTTTCTATTATGCTGCAATAAAACACCATGACCCAAAGGCAAGTTGGGAGGAAAGGGATTACTTGGCTTACACATTGCTGTTCATCATTGAAAAAGTCAGGATAGGAATTCAAATAGGACAAGAACCCGGAGGCAGGAGCTGATGCAGAGGCCATGGAGGGGTGCTTCTCACTGGCTTGCTTCCCATGGCTTGTTCAGCCTGCTTTCTTAAAGAACCCAGGACCACCAGCCAAGGACTACCATGGTGGGCTGGGTCCTCTACTGTCAATCACCAATTAAGAAAATGCCTTACAGTTGGATCTTACAGAGATCCATCCATTTTCCTAATTGACTCTCCCTTCTTTTACATTTTAGCTCGTGTCAAGTTTTCATAAAACTAACCAGCACAACTGACCCCTTGTCAACTTGAACAAACACATCACTATCAAGCCACAACCCTTTCTTTCTTATTTGTCCCCAAGATCTCACGTTAAAATCAGAAATAATTTTTAAAATTCCAGTCTTTCAGATTTAAACACATTAAAATTTCAGTCTTTAAAAAATATCCAATCTCGCCCCAAATCCGGGCCCCTGCCAAAGAATGAGGTCTCAGCGGGAGAGCGCCAGTTTCCAGTGAGATCCCACTACCCTGCAAAACCTTCTCAAGTTCAAGCCCAGCCCTCGTCCTCTTCTGCCCGCTATTGGCCAGAGCTATTGGCCAGAGCTATTGGCCAGAGGACCACTGTGAGTACCCGCTGGCATCTTCTTCTGGATCCTCATCCTTGACCCCATCCCTGGATCCCTGTCTGCGGAGAAACCTCCTAGAGAGCTTGGACCACACAGAGCTACAGATATTGAATCTCAGATCCACATAAGCCCATCGGGGAAGGACCATAGAGAGAGGGAAGAGACACCACCAACACCTACTGGAAGAAACTATGGGAAGAAGGCAATACAAGAGAACACCTAACAACAGAAAGACAAACATGACACCACCAGAATCTAGGGAATTTACACCAACTAGAATGGAACACAACAACAAAGCAGAGGAAGCAGAAGGGTACGACTTAAAAATCACCATCATAAAAATGATAGAGGCCCTCAAAGAAGATGTGAGAAAATCCCTTAAAGAAATGGAGGAAAAAACAAACAAAAAAGTGGAAGAAATGAACAAATTCCTTAAGGAAAGTACAGAAAGCCAAGAAAAAAACAATTAACCAGGTGAAGGAAACGGTTCAAGACTTGAAAACTGAAATTGAGAAAATAAAGGCAACCCAAATGGAAGGAAGGCTGAAAATTGAAAAGCTGGGCAAAAAATCGGAAACCACGGACACAAGCATAACCAATAGAATTCAAGAGATGGAAGAGAGAATCTCAGGCGCAGAAGATAAACTAGAAGAAATAGATTCATCGAACAAAGAAAATCATAAATCCAACAAATCCTTAACACAAAACATCCAGGAAATGTGGGACACCATGAAAAGACCAAACCTAAGAATAATAGGCATAGACGAAGGTGAGGAAGCCCAGCTCAAAGGTGCTGAAAACATATTCAACAAAATCATGGAGGAAAACTTTCCAAATCTGAAGAAAGACATGCCCATGAAAGTACAAGAAGCATACCGAACCCCAAATAGGCTGGACCAAAGAAAAAAGACCCCTCGACATATAATAATAAAAACACCTAGCATACAGAATAAAGAAAGAATATTAAGAGCAGCAAAGGAAAAAGGACAGGTAACATATAAAGGCAGACCTATCAAAATTACACCTGACTTCTCCATGGAAACCCTCAAGGCCAGAAGGTCCTGGATAGATGTTCTAAAAGTATTAAGAGAACACGGATGCCAGCCTAGGCTACTATATCCAGCAAAACTCTCAGTCAATATAGATGGTGAGAACAAGATATTCAATGACAAAACCAGATTTTCCCAATATGTATCTACAAATCCAGCCCTACAGAAAGTATTGGAAGGAAAATTCCAACCCAAGGAAGGTAACTACGCCCACAAAAATGTAGGCAACAGATAATCCAACTACACCAGAAACCTAGGGTGAAGCAGAACAAATATATTCACAATACCACTGCCAACAAGAAACCTAAATCAAACAAGCATCAACAATCAATGGACCTTACTCACCCTCAACATTAATGGTCTTAACTCACCTATAAAAAGACACAGGCTAACAGAATGGATACGAAGACAGAATCCATCCTTCTGCTGCATACAAGAAACACATCTTAGCTCCAAAGATAGACATTACCTCAGGGTAAAGGGTTGGGAAAAGATTTTCCAATCAAATGGAAATAAGAAGCAAGCAGGCGTAGCTATCCTAATATCTAACAAGTTAGACTTCAAACCAAAACTAGTCAAAAGAGATGAAGACGGTCATTTCATATTCATCTCAGGAGAAATCCATCAACACAAAGTCTCAATTCTGAACATCTATGCCCCTAATACAAAGTCACCCACATTCATAAAAGAAACACTACTAAAACTCAAAGCTCATATAAAACCTCACACACTTATAGTGGGAGACTTCAATACACCACTCTTAACACTAGACAGGACCACAAATCAGAAACTCAACAAAGAAACAAAAGAACTAACAGAAGTTATGTCTC
This sequence comes from Phodopus roborovskii, assembly GCF_943737965.1. Classification (NCBI taxonomy): domain Eukaryota; kingdom Metazoa; phylum Chordata; class Mammalia; order Rodentia; family Cricetidae; genus Phodopus; species Phodopus roborovskii. The sequence continues at coordinate 3,329,625 of NW_026126417.1, read as the reverse complement.
AACTGGGGTTAAAAGACATCTATAGAACATTCCATCCAAAGACAAAAGAATATACCTTCTTCTCTGCTCCACATGGAACCTTCTCTAAAATCGACCACATACTAGGAGACATAACAAACCTCAACAGATACAAGAGAATAGGAATAGTCCCCTGTATCTTATCGGACCACCATGCTTTAAAATTGGAATTCAACAACAACACAAATAGCAGAAAACCTGCAAACTCATGGAAACTTAACAATGTGCAATTGCACCACTCCTGGGTCAAAGAAGAAATAAAGAAATTAAAGACTTTCTAATATTCAACGAGAATGAGGATACAACATACCCGAACTTATGGGACACCTTGAAAGCAGTGCTTCGAGGGAAGTTCATTGCACTAAGTGCCCATATGAAGAAAACAGAGGATAGTCACATAAAAGAATTAACAGCCCAACTGAAAACCTTAGAACAGAGAGAAGCGAATTCACCCCGCAGGAGTAGACGCCAGGAAATAATCAACTTGAGGGCTGAAATCAACAAAATAGAAACCAGGAAAACAATACAAAAAAATCAATGCAACAAAGAGTTGGTTTTTTGAGAAAAATCAACAAGATAGACAAACCTTTATCCAAATTAACAAAAAAGCAGAGACAGAACATGCAAATTAACAAAATCAGAAACGAAATGGGGAACATAACAACAGACACAGAGGAAATCCAGACAATTTTCAGGTCATACTTTGAAAATCTATATTCCACAAAAATTGAAAATTCAAAGGAAATGGACAAGTTTCTGGATAACTATCACTTACCAAAATTAAATCAAGAACAGACAAACAACTTAAATAGACCTATAACCCGCAATGAAATAGAAGCAGTCATCGAAAGCCTTCCAACGAAAAAAAGTCCAGGGCCAGAAGGATTCAGTGCAGAATTCTACCAGACATTCAAGGAAGAACTAATACCACTACTCCTCAAACTGTTCCACAAGATAGAAACAGAAGGTTTATTGCCAAACTCTTTTTATGAGGCCACAATAACTTTGGTACCCAAACCTCACAAAGACACAACTAAGAAAGAAAACTACAGACCAATATCCCTGATGAACATCGATGCAAAAATACTCAATAAAATACTGGCAAACCGAATTCAAGAATACATCAGAGAAATCATCCACCATGATCAAGTAGGCTTCATCCCTGGATTGCAGGGATGGTTTAACATACGAAAATCTATCAACGTGATCCACCATATAAACAAACTGAAAAAGAAAAACCATATGATTATCTCCCTAGATGTGAAAAAGCCTTTGACAATATTCAACACCCTTTCATGATAAAGGTATGAGAGAGGTCAGGGATAACAGGAACATATCTAAACATAATAAGAGCAACATACAGCAAACCAACTGCCAACATCAAACTGAATGGAGAGAAACTTAAGCCAATTCCTCTAAAATCAGGAACAAGACAAGGCTGCCCTCTCTCTCCATATCTCTTCAATATCGTTCTAGAAGTTCTAGCTAATGCTATCAGACAACAAAAGGAGATCAAGGGCATCCAAATTGGAAAGGAAGAAGTCAAACTGTCTCTATTTGCAGATGATATGATAGTTTACATAAGCGACCCAATAAACTCTACCAGGGAACTCCTACAGCTGATAAACACCTTCAGCAAACTAGCAGGATACAAGATAAACTCAAAAAAACCAGTAGCCCTATTTTTTCAGACGACAAAGAGGCAGAGAAAGAAATCAGAGAAACATCACCCTTTACAATAGCCACAAGCAACATAAAGTATCTTGGTGTAACGCTTACCAAACAAGTAAAAGACCTATATAATAAGAACTTTGTGACTCTAAAGAAAGAAATTAAAGAAGATACCAGAAAATGGAAAGATCTCCCATGCTCTTGGTTAGGTAGGATAAACATAGTAAAAATGGCAATCTTACCAAAAGCAATCTACAGATTCAATGCAATCCCCATTAAAATCCCACCACAATTCTTCACCGACCTTGAAAGGATACTAATCAACTTTATATGGAAAAACAAAAGACCCAGGATAGCCAAAACAACCCTATACAATAAAAGACGTCAGGAGGCATCACCATTCCTGACTTTAAGCTCTACTACAGAGCTATAGTTCTGAAAACAGCCTGGTATTGGCATAAAAATAGACAGGTAGACCAATGGAATCGAATTGAAAATCCTGATATTAATCCACGCACCTATGAACACCTGATTTTCGACAAAACAGCTAAAATTATACAACGGGGCAAAGACAGCATCTTCAACAAATGGTGCTGGCACAATTGGATGAGGGTGTGTAGAAGACTGCAGATAGACCCATGTCTGTTGCCATGCACAAAACTCAAGTCCAAATGGGTCAAAGACCTCAACATCAATCCAGCCACATTGAACCTCTTAGAAGAGAAAATAGGAGGTACCCTTGAACAAATTGGTATAGGAGACCGCTTCTTGAACATAACTCCAGGGGCACAGACACTGAAAGAAACAATTAATAAATGGGACCTCTTCAAACTTAGAAGCTTCTGTAAGGCAAAGGACACAGTTGTCAAGACCAAACGGCAGCCCACTGACTGGGAAAAGATTTTCATTAATCCTATATCGGACAAAGGGCTGATCTCCAAAATACACAAAGAACTCGGGAAACTAGTCAACAAAACACCAAATAACCCTATTAAAAAATGGGGTACAGAACTGAAGAAAGAATTCTCAATGGAGGAAATCAAAAAGCCTGAAAGACACTTAAGAAAATGCTCCACATCCTTAGCTATCAGGGAAATGCAAATCAAAACAACTTTGAGATACCATCTTACCCCTGCCAGAATGGCTAAAATTAGAAACACCAGTGATGACTTATGTTGGAGAGGATGTGGAGAAAGTGGAACAGTCCTCCACTGCTGGTGGGAGTGCAAACTCATACAGCCATTTTGGAGATCAGTATGGCGGTTCCTCAGGAAAATGGGAATTAGTTTACCACAGGACCCGGCAATCCCCCTCTTAGGCATATACCCAAAGGATTCACATCCATGCAACAAAGACATCTGTTCAACTATGTTCATAGCAGCACTATTTGTAATAGCAAGAACCTGGAAGCAACCTAGATGCCCCTCAATTGAAGAATGGTTAATGGCACATCTACACAATGGAATACTACTCTGCAGAAAAAAATGGTATCTTGAAATTCGCAGGCAAGTGGATGGCACTTGAAGAAACCATCCTGAATGAGGTAACCCAGTCACAAAAAGAGGAACACAGTATGTACTCACTCATATATGGATTTTAGAACTAGATCAAATGATCACCAGTCTATAATTCACATCACCAGAGGAACTAGGATACAAGGTGTATTCTAAGAGATTCATATAAAGTCCCTCACAGAACTGGGAAGGGACAAGTCCCCCAGAGCTCAGGTGAAGTGGGGGAGGACAGCGAATGGAGAGAGAAGTAGGAGAAAATGAGGGGGAGGAGAGGAAGGCATGTGAGACCAGGAGGATTGAGCCTGGTTAGGAATGGAAGATAGGAAAGAGAAAGAGAGAGAGAGAGAGAGAGAGAGAGAGAGAGAGAGAGAGAGAGAGAGAGAGAGAGAGAGGAGACAGAGAGAGAACATAAAAGAGGGAGCCAATATTGGTTTGAAGATAAAGTTGAACACAAAGAAAGGTCGAGAGAACTACAAGACTGCTCCCAACTAACAATCTCAGCTTCCGTGGAAAGGCCATCATAAATGCCCTTCCCGGAGAGTGAGATCAACAACTAACTTCTCCATGGAGCCCTCAACTAATGCCTGTTGAAAATAGGAGCAAACACCCATACATAAACACTGAGTCGAACTAGAACCCAGAAGCAGATGGAGAGGACAAGACCATGCGGTAGAAGCACATAGAGACAGCTTACCTGAACAAGGAGGAGCTAAGGGCCACTAGACTGATAGCTGGGAAGCCAGCAGGGGACTGACTCGGGCCCCCCTGAATATGGGTCTCAGCCAGAAGGTCTGAGCAGTCTAAGAGACCTCAGACAGTGGAGCCAGGATGTATCCCTGGTGCACAAAAGGACTTTGCAAACATATCCCCCATGGAGGGATAACTGCCTTATTCTAGAAACAGGAGAGAAGCCCTAGTCCCTACTTCACAGGACCTGTCAGATCTACATGACCCCAACTGGATGGCATTCCCTTACATATGGAATTGTGGTGGGGGGATGAGAGGGGAGGGTGTTTAGAGTGCATGTGAGAGGGCAGAGAGGGTAAAAGGGAGGGATGGAGGGGAGGGAGAGAGGGAGGGAGAGGGAACTGGGATCGACATGTAAAATAATAAATTAAAAAAAAAAAATGCTTTGACTCCAAAATTTAACTTGAAGAACAAGTTACTGGGGAAAAAGATTTCTATTTTTGTTTCCACAGAAAATGAAAAGATGTGGATTCCTTCCAGACTAATGTGGTTTGATCACGCCAGACCGCCTGAAACAGAGTACAAGCTGATCCTACATTCAAAACAGCTGGACAAAACAGCCCTACAGACTACAGCTAGGATATCTGAATCTTCTTCGAATCCCCCAAGACAGCGCCCCTTACCAGCAGGAAGTAGTTTGGAAAGAACGACGCCCAAATTCCCAAATATTGTGTATAAATGTTTGTTTTCATTTAATTGGACTTTGTTATATAAAATTAAATAAAAAATTATAAATAAAAAAAATCCAATCTCTTAAAAACCCAAATCTCTTTTAAAAGTTTAGTGTCTTCCAGCTGTGGGCTCCTGTAGAAATTAAAATTAAATACCTTTGTATTTCAAGAGGGAAGAACCAGAGCACAGTCACAATCAAACCAAAGCAAAACCAGACTCCAACTGTGTACACCACACAAAGTCTAATATCCGGGATTCGCAGTCTTCTAGGGTCCTCCCAAGAGGCTTCTCTAGCTCTGCCCTCTGCAGGGTGCAGTCCTTCTTGTAAGTTCAGGTGGGCTCCGTGCTCTGCTGCTGCTTGGTGGTCATCCATGGCACCTCCGAAATGCCGAGGTCTTCTGCTGCAACTGGGCTGCACTTTTCACCGATACCTTTTCATAGGCTTTCTTCATAGTGCCAAGCCTCAGCTTCTCTGTGGGGCCCCTTCAGTCCTGGGCCTTCAACTGCTGCTGAGGCTGCACCTTCACCAATGGCCTCTCCTGGCCGCTACAGTGAAGATGAAGGCACCTTCGGCAGCATGGCGTCTCTGTCGGGCACCTCTTTCTACCTTCTCCTCAGCATTCTTCTGATGCGGTAGCCCCGCCTACCTTCCTGCCTGGCTACTGACCAATCAGTGTTTTATTCATCAACCAATAAGAGAAACATATGTACAGAAGGGGATCCCCCATCCCTCACAGTGCCAAGCCTCAGCTGTTCTCTATGACTTCTTCGCATCATCAAAACCAGTACCACCTGGGTGACTCTTACACTACCAAGTTCTGCTTGCAGCATGAGGTGCAACTTGGCCACCCGTGGAACACAGCTTCCATGTGCTGACTCTCAGGAAATACTTTGAAGACGATTTCACCTCTGCAGTGCTGGTATATTCTCAATCACTGTTAATATCTTAGCTTCAGCTAATCAGCATCGGTTGTCCCAGTAACACAAAGGGTTCACTGCAGTGGTCTCTTGTTAACCACAGCTGACTCTTTCTGTGGCTTAATTGTTCTCTTTAGTACTGAGTAATATTCCATTTCCTGGGCTTACAGTTTATTGATCCATTGACTTACTGGAGGTTGTCTTAAGCTTTGTGAATAATAAATAACATTATAGAAATCAAGTTTTTATATAATGTAGTGTATACATTATGTGTGTGTGTGTGTATAATAACTAACATGATATAAGCACACAGGTTTTTATATGGTGTGAACTGCCAAATAATTTGGGTAACAAAGGAATATGATTACTGAGACTACAGTAAGAGTGTCCCAGCTTTGTGAGACTCTGCTAAGTTGCCTGACAAAGTAGATGCACTGCTTTGTAGTCCCATCAGCACTCAGTGAGAGGCCTGCCCACCCGCATCTTCTGCCTGTGTGTCAGCATCAGTGCAGAGTCTAATAGGTAAGTCGCAGCATCACAAAGCTGAGATTGCCTTTTAGCTGATATTTGAGTGATGAACAATTCTGGTGAATTTTCTTCTAGCTATCACGAGCCTTCTAATGCATGTGACTGGGGCACATGTCACTAAAAAGAATCAGAAACAATGTCCCTCTTGTCCCTAAAGGGGGATTCTGTTGACCATTTCATAGCTACAGATCATTAATAGAGTCAACTACTGAAAGAGCTTCAGTGCTAGAATCCTGGATTCTATCCCACAGGATTTTGAGTCCTGGGGCTGGGATGTGATCTGGGAGCTGGGGAATTTATCTAGAATCTCACAAAGTGACTGTAATAGACAGGTTAGCTGGGGAACTACTGGATTACAGCAGCAGGTTAAAATCCTAGACCATGGTGTGAGACCAGTTGCTGAAAAGTATGTCATTGTTTGTACTTCCAGACTTGATGAAGATTCCCAACATCCTTTGCTGGCACTGATGTCTGCTTACATTGGCAAAAGCTATTGTATTTATTCCCCACTACAACCAGATTCTTTTAGGCCAGTCTTGGGAGACCTAGAGGTGAACTGATTCATACCCAGAGTCTGCTTTCTGGGTAAAAGTTCTCTCTTAGATCTAGAGAAATCTTTCTGGGTCTCCCTTCAGAACTAGACAATTATAGAAATAGTTAAGGCACAAAAGACAAAATCTGTTTTACTGGTTTTTCACCCCAACGGGTAAATCCCGAGCTTTGGTGTCTTCCCCTTCCCCATAATGAGAGATGATTCCAAGGAAGATTACGTGGTAATACAGGTAACAAGTATGTTCTAAGAGAGACGGGTGGGGGAGAGTCTGGGGATTTCCTCAGTCTTTATAACCAGTTTCACAACACATTTATTCTACTATACGGCTGTGTTCCGTATAACTGTGTCACACACAAATGCATCTGGCATGGATACACACTCACAAGTCAAACACAAAGGAGGGCGCACTTACTTGCAAATGGCAAGTAAACATTCTTCTATTGTGTCCCTCTGTGCCTTGGTGAGGGACCGTCCTTTGGAAAGCCTGTATATTGTCTGCAGTGTAGAATCAATCAGAGAGGTGCAGTGCTCTGTCCCGGAAAAGAGAGGGGCGCACCTGGTAAGCAGTGGGAGCACAGCCGAACATATGTACCTGTTCAGGGCCAGCGCAGCCTCGGTGGTGCTGAGGGACACCTAAGAGAGGGAGTGTGGGCGTCAGTTAACCTTGTGGAAAGCAGCCGGTTCACCTTGTGCATGGAATGGAGCTCCATGGAAGATCAGGGAAACTTACACATGGCTGTACTCACAGCCTACCCGGACAGGGCAAAAGTCCTTGTGCGCACACATAAGCACCAGAGAAGCCAGGAAATTTAAGCATGCAGGCATCCTTCTAAGGAAGGAGATGTTTAACCTGTTCCTCCTAGAATGCTGCGAATGCATGGAGCTTACAACCTGGTAGTCCTCAGCTGTCTGATGAGCCACTCTCTGCCTATATCCCCCAGAATTTATGTTCTATTTACACCCCCCCCCAGACCTTCCCCCTAAATCTCGAGCTTTGCTTCTAGGCCATAAAACTCATTAGTAAGAGATGTCATCTGTACTTTACAACAGCCTAAGGGACTTCTATGTTTTCGTAGGGCCAGTCCAAATCCTAGCTCCTGCAGGCAATCAGTTTTCCTCAGGCATTCTCCCTAGACCTTATCTTGAGCATTGTTTCTAAGTCAACAAGAACCCATCAGTAATGAGCTTCCCTGTAAACATGACTTAAGCTTTGTTGTACTCATGGGACTGAGTTAACTGTTACCTGAGAACCTGTTTTCAAAATTGTGATATGCTTAAATATGGCCCAAAATAAGCAAGCTTAGGTCAGATTCTCAAAGTCTTAGCCCAGCACCGGTTACCTACATTGGGCGGAATGAATTTCACTCTTCCTTCACCCAGATCATTTCCCTGCCAGCTGTAAAGCCTGCAGGGACCCCCTACACACCTATCCACCTCTCTTTCCCATTTAAAGAGTAGTCCTCCCCCCATCAGAAACAAAGCACACATCTAGAAATGGATGGATACTACATGATCTCAAAGAAGACTTTTACATTCCTACTTAAGTCAGTGGATGGGCATCAACTGATATTTGAATGTCCAAGTTCCGGGCTATTGCATCCTTATTCTGGATTGAGCTCTCACTTGTCACTTTACAGGCGTCTATTGTCCTTCTGTGATTTAAGATTAACAAATGGGTGTATACCACAGTGTCCTTCAAATTCACCAACTTTACAAAGAAAAAGTGGACCTCTGACGCCCACTAGTTAATTTAGAAGTACTGTGAGCAATTCACAACTTGATAAATGATATGAGGGTTGACCTCACCAAAGGGAACCAGATGTGGCATGAGAAGTATAAAAAGGAACAGAAATCTAGGGCCCTCTCTGAAAGCTCATATAATCCTTGCTCACAATGATCCCCTTTGTAAACTTAGATGGGTAAGCGGAATTCAGGGAAGATCCATTCAGTGACACTAAATATAGCCAAAGCACGACTAACCCCATTGTTGAAAACTGAAGGACTTCAAAAGAATCCTCGAGACCCACAGAGATAAAATGTCATTATTTCCTACAATTATCACAGCTATTATATCTGAATGAATGTTTCCTACAACTCATGATTTGAAAAACTGTTTCCTTTGAACTCTTACTGGGCGTTCATATTAATTATCAGAAGTTTGTCTTCTGGAGGCACTGGTAACTATGCTGGAGAAAATAGCTCATATTTCACACTTTTCTCTTTCAGACTGAGTAGTTAAAATGAGGAAACAGGGCTTTGATTCCGGCAGCTTGAAAGTTCTCAGATGAGGAACTGAACATAAGAATCTCTCTATTGTTTTGGAGGGGTAGATGGTGCTTTGGTCAGCATGTGATCAAACATCAAATGCTGTGATAGAATTTGTTGTTTGAACAAATACATAAATAAATAAATAAATAAATAAATAAATAAATAAATACATGCTTTAATCAGGAAACTTGAAGTCCACAAAATTTAAAAGTTATTTTTAAAATCTAGGGATTTATAGAAAAGCTCCAAACAAGAGTAGTGGTAGGTGGAGTACTGTGAAACTATAAAAAGAGCCTATGGCTCTGACTCCTTCGTTGATAGACAACTTCTCAATTTCATGCTATGTCTCCATGAGAGAATGAATGCAGGTTCAGGCAGCAAACCCCTCACTTCAGAGCTTGCACTTCTGCCTACGTGCCACCAGGTGGCACCCTTACAAAACTTGACTGTAACCAAGTTATAAGAATTTTTTTTTTTTTTAAATTAAGCAGATCTAGCTTGTTGCATCCCCCTTCCTTCAAGACACAGATATAACAGCTGGCATCTCTTATCTTATGGTCTTGATGCCCGTGGATGCTTGATTTCCCAGCTTTTATTTCCAACTATGCCTTTGCCCTTGGGTTGTTGCACTGACTCCTGTCACACCTCTGGCTATAGACTATCCTTCCTAGTGGTCAGTGCATGAGGCAAAGCAAGTGAGAATGGGAAGAATATCTCTAGCCTGAAATACTTCCAGCCATATTCTCATATTCTCATAAGAGTGTAATTGTTTCTTTTGTCTCCTGGGGGACCTGTGATGATATCCATAACTGGCTCTAAGCACGAGTTGGAGAATAGAAAAATTGCTCCTAGCATCTTAAGGGTAGCCAGACATACTATGAGCATCATAGTCTGGTTCTCTCTCCCCATTTCCTCAAGAAACAGTGCCCCAAGGTTTGAGAAACTTCAGTGGAAGGGACTAGAACAGACAATTAAGGGCAAATTTACCTACATGTAAGTTTTTGGGGCCAGTAAATTAAGATCTTCCAGGTTTTGGTACCTTTTTTTTTTTTTTCCTCATTCTCAGTCTGGCCATTAAAACATGACCATCAAGTAGGCAGAAAATATGTGTTCCTAAGTCCAACATCATTAACTTAACAATGAGGGGAATTCTCTTCTATATCCTTTATTTTTTCTACTTACTGTATCTAGAGATGCAGATGCTCGCAAGTCAGGTAAAAACCCAACTTCCAGCAAGTGGAGCAGGAAGGTTTGATCTTTAATGCCATAGACACGGTCCAAGAACAGCACCATGGGTGCCTTGTGGTCAGGGCAGAAGTTGGCTGCCATGTCTGGCTCGCTGACTGATCCATCTGAAAGACAAAACACACCGTTTCCTGTTCCCCGTCTTCACAGTTTGAGAACACAACACAGACCTTGTCTGTCTACAGCATGTTGTGATGGGCAACAGGAAGTTTAGAAAGAACTAAGTTGGAAGCAGCTTAAACTAGGGTTGGAGAAACAACTTTCAAATTTCTATGAGCCGATTATTAAATGCATGTTTATTAAAAGTTTAAATTTACAATGAAGTAGATTGTATTTTTGAAGGTAACCCACAGTCACAGTTTATTAAGTTCTAATTTTACTGTAAAGTATACCAGCTGTAATTTATATATTTAAATACAATATATATGATTGTATTGAATATATTGAATATATATTGTATTGAAATTCAGTATATAATGCAATACAATATAATGGTGTGCTTTATGCCTTCTCTTTCCAACTCCATGTTCTGTGATACCGCTCTGATAGTATGAAACTACCTGCTGTGGGAATATTTATCCTACAAAAAAGGGAAATCTCTAGGAAATCAAGGCTTGAGAGATTGCTCTTTGGGGGGGGGATGATATAGGACTGCGAGGGGTAAAATGCTACAAAAGCAGATTAAATTTCATAATATGTCATGTCTGTAGTCATCACACCACATAGCAAGTACTCCTTCAGTGTCTGCCCTAGGTGATACATAGACCAAATTACCATGTCATTTTAGTCTTATCTGAATGAAAACAAAACAAAACAAACAAACAAACAAAAAACCCAAAACCTGGCTCAAGGATGAAGTGAGGAATCCATAGGGAAAACAAAACTGCTTGGAGAATAAAAGGTATTTTTAGGGAGGACGAAAAACCAGCCCTTTCTCTCTGGTGTTGCACCAAAAAGTAGAAAAGAACATCCCCAAATGACCAGGAAGAGTCATAGTGTGTGCGAGTACTGAACTGGAGTAGACTTCCTAAGGCATCACCAGAGGCACAGGCCTGGAGTGCTGTTCATCTCAGGGCTCCTTCTGCCAAGAGGCCTGCATACTCTGGAAGGAGGAAAGGGCACCACGGCAGCCTGGGAGCTGGTTGTCTGAGGCTGACTTAGTTCATACGCAGCCTTGATGAATACTAGTTCTGTCGGATTCAGCAAGTGTTTGTGCTAAAAGAAAGCACGGCATCATTGGGAAACATGGAGTTTGACATCTATTTATCCTGTTTTCTCAGACACACTATTATTCAACTGTGCTTTGTGAAGTTGTGAAAGTGGCACATATTCTTGGACACTTTATAAAATGCATATTCCACAACAATTTCCATATTTATTTGTCTATGAGCCCCTACTACTAAGTATATTAGAATATCCTTTGAAGGTGTTCCATGCAATGGCAATTTGGGAAGCGCTGCCAATAGTCAGACTCTTGTTATCTTTTTAATCCCATCATGTGCTTGATGACCAGGGAGGGTGACTCAGAATCAGAATGCTTTGGGTATGATTGGCGTCAAATGACACAAGTAGCATTGGGGGAAACTTATTATCCTGGGCTGTGAGGTCTTTCAGGTCTGTGGCAGAAGACAGCCCACATGTCTACTGGCTGCTTCACTCTCTTAGGGCACACTGACAAGGGAGAAGTCAGGCCATGCTAAGGGCTGTCACCTACTCATTTTAATCACCCTTCAGAAGGTTAACGTGGTCCCTGGCCCCAGAATGGTGAGGTCAGTCTGTACCTGAGGGCCACAGATTTGGCCATCCTGACACAGTGAAGCAGATGAAAAAGGAACTAGGTTAAGTCTACAGAAAACTCATCATTGGAAAAAGAGCAAGGCATTTCCCCAGGAGCCTGTACTGCCATCTGGCAGAGTCCTGCTGTACTGGAGGGCAGGCTCAGCCTAAGGTTGCTTCTTACCTTTGTTTAGGGATGGCAGTTTCAGGGGAATGCTGATGATTCCAACCAGATCTTCTGTGGGGACCAGAGAGCGCAGGATGGACCGGATCCGGATGGCTTCCCCTTTCCCTGTTTGGATGAGCTGTCACACAGGAAAGAGATTGGACAGATGAAGCTCCCACACCAGCCACACTGCACCTCCTAACCTATGGCAGTATAACAGTCCTACCAGCAGGGGGCTGTTTCAGAGTTCCCCCAATTGCTGTTGATATGTGTGGTCACAGAAAAAGGGAAACTTACTCTTGAAGGGAGATGGAGGGAGTGAGTCCTTTAAGGGCTTATTCAATGTCACATACTGCTTTCTTCAGACTCTCCATCTTGACTCCTCCCTACTACTTCCTCTTTCCTCCTTGTCTCCTAGTCCCTCCTATCTTCCTTTCCTATTGGCCAACAGTGCTTTATTATTAACCAGTATGAGAAACATATACAGAATGACATCTCCCATCATCTCCTCTTTTCTGTCTAAATAAAAACAAGGGTTTTAACCTTAACATAGCAAAATATATCGCATAACAGTTATCAAATAAGAATCACAGTTAACTGAGTTAAGGTATCAACTCTCAGCAGGGAGCCTCCCAGCCATGTCAGAGGTGCTGACAATGTATTAACAATACCAGATTCCAGAATTGTAGCCCATGAGAAAATGACTTACAAATTTCAATTTCTTCTGAGTTTGAAGAATGTTGGGGTGGGCAGGAAGAGTCTAGACATTGTCAAAGACAATTTTAGTGTTTCCTTGGAGTCATCCCAGGGAGGCTAGGTTTATTCATTCATACACATACCAATTGGTCAAGCAGCATTTACACAAATATACATGTCCGTCTTCCTGTAGCAGAGGTCTCTGAAGAGGGGGCAGAGGACCTTCTGCTGTGAAGTAACTATTCAGGAACACAGCATACCCCAGGTGGGCTGATGCATTCATTCTGAGACATGGGGCTCAGTGGCCCCAGAGAAAGGAGGAGCCTATTCACCTACCTGCCTGCCACCTCTTTCCAGTGGGCTGTCAGTAATGATGCAGCTTACCCCCAGGGGCCAGGGAGGGGTACTGAAAAGGTGTAGGTCTGTGCATGCACAAGCACATGTGTGCATGTGTGTGTGTGTGTGTGTGTGTGTGTGCACATGCGTGTGAATGGGTTGGGGCAGGGAGGTGGTAGGCAGAAGGGAGGTATTTATTTCCTCCTCAGGCAGGCTCTGGTGAATTAGCTCTCCCATGCTGTCTTTTTGAGAACATGCCAGCTTTGTAACTTGCTTCTGGAAGTAATACTAAGTGATCAAGAGAACCAGAGTATGAACAAAAAGAGTCTGACACTTCTCCAAGGTATAGGCACCCTGCTGCATCTCTGGCTTCCTCAGAGTTCCTCTCTTTGCTTGAAGAAGCTGACATGTAAAGGCAGGCTGTGAGGTAGGACAAGTATATCAAGGAGGAACTGGAATCCTAGAGATTCTCATCAGCCTCTAACACCAAGATTTAGCTTTTTCTTCCTAAGAAGAGTATTTCATCTTAATTCCAGAGTGAGGCCTTTTTAACACCAACTATTCCATCAGCAGGGGTGAAAAACGGAAGGGAACGAACACTTTTTAGACCCAAACTGGAGGTCTGAGAAGACATTGCATCAGACAGAGCCATCTTTGTGTGTGTGCCTGCAAAACTCCAGACTCCTTCCTAGAGCCCAAAGCCATGTTCAGCACAACAGTATTTCCCACACAGAGTGTCCCTAATGGCACTCAAGTGGCAATTCACAATGGCTTAGCCAAAAATCAGGGTAGTCACATTTTGGCCAAGCTGAGAGACGTGGAAGCCTCATCTGGGAAGGCTTTGTAAACAAAATGTGTAGAGGCGATACCCAGATAGTAGCAAGGAGAAGCGCATGCACAATGCACTCACACTTTCTTCCTTAGAAAGTGGAGCATTCAGGCATTTGAAGTGGAAACTATGGCCTTAGCTAAAGGAACTCAGAGAGAAGCTTGCTAGTGAATTCCATGCACAGATGAAGGAACTCCATCTTGAGTTCTCTGCTGTCAGCAAACCATCACTTACATGCATCTCAGGAGCACAGCGACCCAGTAGATCTATGAGAGCTGAGTAAAACGACATAATTGCATTGCCCATATGCACAATCTCTTCCTCCTCTTCCTCGTCCTCTGAGCTGCAGAGAAAGAATCAGCATGGGGAGGGTGTGGGAGAGACTGCCATGCTGTTAGGCAGGCACCGCTTATTAAACTCATCCCATTCGGGTTCCACTAACTTTCCCTCACAACTTCCCACTTTAGAAGCTGATGAGGTTGTTTTCTTCATTACACTGAAAGGACCCAAATGCTTTTCTATGGTAGCTTTAGGACCCCACAAACCTTGAAACATGTGTTTCGGTACTATCTACCATTCATTCATTCATTCCTTCTTCCTCTCTGAAGGTCATGGAAAGTCAGTTGGACAAGGGGTCAGGAGAGCTATGTTTACATTCTGGCTATGAGGTTATTAAACTGGATTACTTAGGGTTTTGGTTTTATCTCATGTTATACAAGAAAGTTGAGGCAAACATATTTTGAGTTCTCTCTGGCCTACTAAGTAATCTGTCAGAACTGGTGACAAAGGGGAAAAAGCTAATCGTTTGGAAAGTCAACTCTGGGAGGTCACACACATTCTGTAGAGTATGTGGTATAAACTAGATATAGAAATGTGAGACGGCTACTGGGCACGATAAAGGGAAAGTGACAAGGCAATCAGACACTGGGCCCCCTAAACTCTGAACCTTTGAACCCCACAGTCATCTGCAAGGAATTCAAACACTCAACACTCTTTCCTGAGAAATCCTCCCGAGGTGACACTGTAGGCAGGTTCTGCAGAAACTAGAAGGCTTTGCTGCCTCAGTGGTTTGCCAGCTGTGCCTAATGCTCTAAAGAAATGGAAGAAGCTGGCACTGACCCCTAGGCGCTCTGGGCAAGTCATAACAATAATGGGCCTGACAAAGCGATTTGAAGTGTTTTAACCACACAAAACATCTGTGCTCCTTCTACCAGGAAGACTTCCCGAGCCCACCCTAGAGATTCAGCAACTGACAGTGTTTGGCAGCCTACCACCCACCCACACACTGGAGTAATTCACTTACATTTCTGTCTTGTAACCCTGGGAGGGGAGATCGAGTGCAGGGTTCTCTGAGATCTTAATAGCCCCCTGCATGGCAGCCAGCAGTCCATTTCCTCCTTCACCCCTCAGCGCTGGGCCAAAGCACTCAGGACGTCTGATGAGCAGCTTGACCACAACACTGGCATTTTCCTCCACACTTTCACCTGAGGAAGAGAGAGGCCTGGTGTGTGTCCTTCCCACTGGAAAGGACAATCTCGAAGTTATTTGTAGCCGATGAGCTGGGAGAGCAGCATTTCATTTGCTTAGTCACCTGTTCATATTATGAGGAAATATTGATGAAGGAAAGGTGACCTCCGATAAATGAGGCTGGATCTGTTCATTACACAACTGGCCTTTAGGAATAGAATCTTTTTCTTCGCCTCTGAGATGACCCCACCATGTTGAAGCCCTCAGAGGGTGTCTATACCACTCAATCTGCTGTTACAAGTTCATTTACAAGTGACCTGAGGACTAAAGAGCCTCATATCTTACTGAGTGCCTGCAGAGTTAATACTCGGCTTCCTTTGTTGAAAGGAGGTAAGACGATAACTCAAGCTAGCATGCCTCAGCTGGTGTAGGGAAATGATACCATAGTTCTTCCCTTGAAGACTCTCATGGAGTCACATACATAACCCAGAACAACTTGGCTTTGTAGGGCAGATTCATGATATCTGAAGTCATTGATTAGGACGAAGAATCTGCTGGATAAACTTTTCTAATAATAGCTCTGAGGGAAGGGACAGGGCAGAGCGCTATGCTCTCTTTGCATTTCTCTTTGGAGGATCCAAGGATGAACTGGACAGTGATAAAGGAAAGGGACAATTCTAAAGGGAGAGCTGTTGAGTCTCAGAACCAGTGTTTACATTCCAAGGCAGTGTTACAGCTTGCTCAAACAATTTATAAAGCATACCTTCTTTCTTGGGTGAAATCCTAGTTTGTGTTTGAGAATGTGATCCCTGAGTCAGGCTCTAAGGCATTGTTTTCCTTATGTGTATTACATGAAGCCTAAAGAACAACACCTTTCTTCAGAATCATTAAGTACTTTGTGGGGTTGGGGGGGATGAACTACATAAGAAGTATGCATTTTGATAGACTATAACATTAATTCCTCTGAAGACATATCTCATATCGTCTAGTCCAAAACAATAACCATCTACTTCACAGTTTCCATAGGTCTGGAGTTGGGGAGTTGATTAAGCTTAAGCAGTTACAGTATGAGAGTCGGTTTGGCCTGCAGTCTTCTGGAGGTATGTCTGAAGCTGGGGTGGGGGGTCAGCCTCTAAGTTCACGGTATGGTTGTTGGCCTGTGCCTCAGTCCTTGTTGGATGGCAGATTTGGTCTTTGCAGGGCAGCTTGACTGTTCTCATGACATAGCCACCGACATCCCACAGATCAAGAGATTAAGGCAGAAGCCGGGCTGCTTGTAGCAATTTGGTTATACATGGTCATTCTGCAGTATTTTATTCATTAGGTATTATTCACTAAGTCTAGCTCACGCTTAAGGAAGATTTAGGGTCCATGTTCTGGAGGGAGGAATAATTGATAATTGATGGACGTATTTAAAAACTATCTGGACAGTTTACATTTTGTTTCATGAACTTTTTTTTTTTAACTTGGAATAATTAAGACTGGGAACATAGATCAGTGGTGGAGCACTTGTCTAGCATGTTCACAGACCTGGGATTAATCCCTAAAAGTGCTAAAACTAGGGCATAAGAATGGGAACACCTGTGGGATTGTAAGGATGATTTAGAATTATGTTCACATGATCCAGAATTTTTCATTAAACTGAATTTTAACAGCTTATCATTGTTCACTAAGTGTTATACATCTCATTTCTTCATGGAGAGTTTAGAGAACACATAAAGATATTTGCTATCTAGGAGCTAGGCACAAATATGTCTATAATCCTAGAACTAGGAGGCCGAATTAGGAGAATTGCATGCTCAAGGCTGGCTTGGAATGCAGAGTGAGAACTTTTCTCAAAACAAACAACTTCTGTTTGAGTCTCACTCTATATACAACATCCATAAAGCATAACCCATGCACACACTGGCAGCACTAATTAGGCTACATGGTTAAAAAAAATATTTGTGATAAGCAGAGAAAGTGGTGGTGGTAGGAGTGGAGTGTGGAGGATGAGTTTGATCAAAACACATTGTGTACATGTATGAAATTCTTGAAGATTAAATATAAATATGTTTTTAAAAGAACAGCATGCCACTTCTACCTGACATCTAGGACAGAAATTTCAGTAAAAGTACCAGAAAGAGCAACATATTATAAAACAAGTAATACTCTTAGACATGGATGTAAATATGTCACTACATTCAAATATTTCTAGCCTGTAATTCTTAGCAGGTAACACATATACATGTCCTTTGACATGTTTGAAATGGGAAGTCAAAATTGGGGGGAACCTCCAACCTTATTAGTGAAGCTGACTTAAAGAGTGCACTCAGATGCTTTTAGCTCACTCTGGATATGCTTGTGGGTCAGCACATTTTCTAATCAGCATGCTGAATTCAGCTCAGCTCATCCCACAGCAATTAGCACCACAGAGTTTATGGGATCCAGAAGCACCAGAAGCAGAAGTTGAGAAATCAGAGTTGTATATTGAGATTACATCTAAAGTTCATTTGCCCGATTAGCCCCATTTTAATCCAAATCTCACATCTTCAGAACTTAGCTAATTAGGTTGACTCTGAGAACTGACCCAGGAAACCATTCCCTGATTATTTTAATTTGGACATGTGTGGGGGCTGAAAATGTACTCTGCTAGAGGAAGAAACCAGAATCCAACCACTGTGGCTGATTAGACAGGGGACTGAGGAGGAGTTTGTTAAGGCTTCATGAAGTAGTGGGGACAGAACAGTATGTTTCCTGATTTCCTGTAGCTCAGTGAGCCGGACAGCCAACCTAGTGTACTCAGGTGAGGCCAAATGTTGACCTTCAGGGTATTTTTCAAAGGAGAAAGAACATTTGAGGTAAATTGCTTTTGCCCAAGGGCATGCCACAGTAATATTGCTTGAGTTCCAAAATAAGAAATGAGCTTAAACAACAGTGTGGATGCCCATAGAGCCTTCCTTCAAAGGCTCTCAGCCAGCATTGTTATGTGCGACTTTCTTTCTAACATATGGGAGCAGTTGGATGGAAATAGAAATGGTTCACTCCATTCCACATTGGTAAAGGTGTCAGACTTCAGGGACAATTAATGGAAGCTCACTGATTTCATCTTCAACCAATTACCTTCTTTCATGCCATGTGTCCTAACTACAGTTTTGTTAGGTAGTTTGTTTGCCCGGGATGCTTATGTTTTATTTCTTTTCATCCTCTTGTCATAAACTCTTGACTTAACTCCACTGAATTCTTCAGGAGTTGCTTAAGGCATGAGAGCTCCAGAAACCTGGTCTTCTCAAACACTCCAAACCTTTCCTTGAATCTGCTTTTCTCACTAAACTGCATGTTTTGTAAGGACAGAGTACTGTGTCTGAATTATGTAATCCTGTATGCTCAGTGTTTTGCTAATGTTTGACACATAATAAGTAATACAAAATGGTTATTATTTATTTTTTCAGTATTGAGAATTGAACCCAGAGCCTGTACATGTCAGGCAAGTGGTCTATCCCGAACTGCACCTTCACCTACAAAAGAGTTCTTGAATAAATGAATAGACTTGACTCAAGGGAGAGGCTTGAATGATTCCAGGGAAAACTCTGCATATCAGTGCATAATCAGACCACTGTCAGCTCCCATTACAAGAGCCCGAATTGTGAATTTTATCAGATTTCAATTAGTCCCAGGGAAAAAAGAGAGATTCCCTAGGAGTAAGATAGAACATGGGGTTCAGCAAGAATCTAAAAATACCCAATTTAGCTAACAGAATATCACAAGGTAGGGGTGTGGGCCAAGACCCAAACATCTTTCTTAGTAAATGCTGCTTTTGATATGATTGGGAGATCTGTACAAACCAAATCATCACAAGTACTGAAGAAATTTCTTCTATTCCTGGTCCGAGAGAGAGGAGTTAAGGATCTGCTTATAAACCACTGTGATAGGATAAGAGCAAGCCTGAGAGTCTTAGCTGATTTTCGCATTAATTCAAACTATCGCTGAGCCTGATATCTTTTAGTCACTGATCTAGGAACAATGAACAAATATTAAACCAGACAATATAGCCTGGATCCCAGAATGAGCTCAGTGGGACAAAGCTATCCTATCAGACCCACAGACTGGCATGAGCACTTCCCAACTGTCTTGCAGATATCTATCTATCTATCTATCTATCTATCTATCTATCTATCTATCTATTTATCTATCTCTATATCTCTATTTATAGACATATACATACATACATACATACATGTTGCTTACTATCCCATGACAATAAATATGAATTTTCCCACAGACAGATATAGGAGAGTAGATGTCTTAGTTAGGGTTTCTATTGCTGTGACAAAACACCATGGGCAAAAACCAAGTTGGGGAGGAAAGGGTTTATTTGGCTCTTACTTCTATATCACTGCTCATCATTGAAGAAAAGTCAGGAAAGGAACTCCAGCATGGCAGAAACCTGGAGGCAGGAGCGGATCCAGAGGCCATGGAGGGGAGCTGCTTACTGGCTTGCTCAGCTTGTTCTCTTATAGAACCCAAGATCACCAGCCCAGGGATGGTGGTACCCACAATTGGCTGAGTCCTCCTTTCAGATAAGTTTAGCTTGTGTCAACTTGACATACAACTATCTAGCACAATAGAGCCCTAGCATTTGGATCCAATTATACTGAAGTAGCCTGGGTGGAAGAAGAACAAAGCCAAGAATAGGATGTGGTCAGTAGATAGGAGACAGATGAAAGCACATGGACTTCAGAAACATCATAGACCTGGAATCAACAAACTTCAATGATGACAGGTGATATAGATGAGGGGAAACGCAGCTGTCTATTTGGTTTGTGTATCTGAAAAATGGGTTATTGAAATTAAGGAGATGGGAAATTCTTGAGGAAAGAGTGGTTTGGGGTTATAATTAAAGATGCAACCTTTAGATCTATGGCATTTAAGATGCCTCTTAGACCTCCAATGGAAATATAAAGTTGGAAAGTATAAGTTTGGGACTTAGGGAAGAGAACAAAGAACATCAGTATATGTGTGGATTTTAAAATTAAGAAATGAACCAAGTCCTTCAGGATGGACTTTCCTTCCACTGGCACAATGGAAGCTGGAGGATTAGGATTTAATCATCCCAAAATGTTAATTATGTGTTTACAGTTTGGGTCCACATCTTTTTTAAAAATGTGACATTAGATGAGAAGGAAACCTAGAATCAGAATAGATGTGCATTTTGACAGAATATTTAGCATCTATTCAATATGAAAGTCAATTTGTGATGACTGCCAGACATACATTTTGTATGAAGAATACTGGTGAAACACGGCTTTTAGATATGATTTTTAAAATACGCTTTAGTTAGATTCATGATTTTATTTATTGAAATGACAGATGAAAGCCACACACATGACATTCTGAATATGTGGGTTTGTTGCTAAGATATTCAGCACTGCCAGTGATTTGTATATTGATACAAAACAGGGCTTTTGAAGGACACTGCTGTCCAATGCACTTAATGTAGAAGTAGTAGAGTAAAAAATCTTTAATCTTTGTTTTTAAATATGAAATGTCCTCTATGGGATTATGTGCGGAATTCCAGGTACCCAGTCGGTAGACCCGCTTTGGTTCCAGGAACTTTAGAAGGTGAGGTTTAGGTGAAGGTCTTCCCTGGGGCTACCTTATTCTTGCCTCGTCCTTGACTTCTCTTTGCATCTGTCCCTCAGGAGCTGAAGAAGTTCCTCTGTCACAGGTTCTTGCCACCATGATGTTCTGCCCAAGTGAATGAGGCCAAGCAACTGTGGACTAATTTCTATAAAACCATAAATCAAAATAAACCTTTCCACCAATAAGCTGTTTATATCAGGTGTCTGAGTCACAGACATTCAAAATGACACATTCATTCTTTTAAACCCCTGTGTTGTTTCAGTTTGAGTTTTCACAGAGAGAGTCACATGTCTCTTTATCTGTCTTTATATAATTCATATGGATTTTCCAATGAACTTCCTTTCATTTCTCAGGCATAGAGACTCCAAGAGGTGCAGTGGGACAGTGAGTATGGTGGCACTAGCTTTGGAAAGTTCACACATAGCTTTTAATCAGTAAGTATGGGTAACAGATGTGCTAAGTTTGAAACCTCCATTAACAAATGTCAAATATTCCTAGTATCCTACCATCTCTTACTAT
Source organism: Phodopus roborovskii (assembly GCF_943737965.1). Taxonomy (NCBI): domain Eukaryota; kingdom Metazoa; phylum Chordata; class Mammalia; order Rodentia; family Cricetidae; genus Phodopus; species Phodopus roborovskii. The sequence continues at coordinate 3,308,080 of NW_026126417.1, read as the reverse complement.
CCTAGTTTGTAGTGTCTCCTGGATACATGATGATATTGTTTACATTTACCCTTTCACAACTGCCCTTTATTGTTAGTGATACTTTTGAGAGTTTGTTAGATCTTTCTGGTGCTTAACATGGGGCATGCATTTCTACACAGGGCTTGAGAAAGCTAGAAAGAGAAAAAGAGAAAAGAGAAAAGAAAACTAGAACAAACAGGATGATACAGCTTCCTAGTAAACCAGTGCTCATAGTATGTAGAGGCATGGTTCTGCTGTATGGTGAGAGCTTGAACAGCTGACAGGTTAAGTAGAAACAACACACTAAATGAAAATGCCTGCCACAGTGAGGGCACCAATTTCCTAGAGCTGGGCCAATTAAATAAAGCTCCTGGTTAAATGGAGCTCCCAGTTAAATATATCTCTTGGCCAGGACCCTAGGTATAAAGACTGGCTCTCACAGACCAAGCCAGGGCAGAGCCAGACATCAGCACAAAGCAGTGTGGTGAATTTAAGATTTGGCTTATCTGGCAGAGAATGCTATAGGTGTACAGTAAAGCAGGTCCAGACTGAAAACAAAACACAAACAAACAAAAAAACAGGTGACAGTGTGTTGAAAAATATACCAAGGTGCTTAAGAAAGAAGAGAAAATAGGTACAGACAGTCATAGAAAAAAATATAGCTTAAAAATACTACAGTCTTTAAAGAGAGTAAAGTAGTATAAGGGAAAAGCCATGTAAAGATGGGAAATACACAGGGAGTCTGGATCCTGTATGGTGTTGTGCTGACTTTGAAGTTTTTGAATGCTGATGAGCAAAGGAATGCTGTTGAGAGACATGAGATTGTAAATGGGACTGCTGAATTAAACCAACTTACATACTTTAGGGATGGTTTAACTTTAAAATGGAATTCAGGCAATGTATTACATTGGGGGGGAGGTTATGCTTTTGTTTCCACAGGAAATGAAAGCTTTGGATTCCTTCAAGGTTAATAAAGATCAGGTTTGATTGGGGGAAGACCTCCTGAAAATCTTGGCTACAGACATAAGGAAATAAACCAGAAAAAAAAAAAAAAAGATCCCTACAAAAGAGGTGATGGATATGCTGTTATCTCTGTATGGGAACAGTTCTGAGACTGAACAAAAAATGTTACAACTAGTTTTCCCAGGACTTGACCATTGTCTCAATTTTCTCAGGATCCCCTGGGAATGTTGTTATCCACAGATAAAAGGAAGCAGTCCAGAGAACACATTGTCGATGTTCCCAAGGTGTGGGGTGGGTAGTTTTTGGTTATTTGGTGGGTTATGGATATTTGCCATTATTTAGGGGGAGATATAGGAATATAGGATAAAAGGACAACTATTAACCTCAACTATTATACATTGGTATGAATTTTGGTATATCGATGCAAATTTAATGTTATTTTTTTTGCTGTATAATATTGTATATATATATCTTTAGTATAGTTCAAGGGATTTTTGTATATTGATACAAATTGAAGGTTATTTTTTATTGTAACATACTGTATATATGTTTCTATTCTTGTTTAAGGGATTTATGATTATTGATACAAATTTATGATTTTTTTTTTACAATATATTGTATATGTTTCTATTTTTGTTTAAGGTATTGTACCTATGCAGGGCATTTAAAAATGTAAGGTAAAGTTCTACTTCTTGAAAGCTATTATTATAAACCCTTTAGCATAATTAAGAAATACAGGTTCATAGTTAACTATAACAATCAAACTTGTAGTTATGTTTTAAAGATCATACAGAAATAATATTTTAGTTAGATAGATGGTCTTCAAACACTTCAAAGACTTACAGAATATGGCATTTAAAATGTTTTGTTAACAGGGCCTTTCATGATAGTGAGATATATCTGCTCCTGGCAGTACCAATCTATTTCATAAAAGGATAATGAGCATTGAAGAGATTCCATATGGAGTTTGCTTTCAATGTGGCAAAGATAGTCATTTGGGCAAGAAATTATTTTTGCCTCAACTTCTGACAGTATACTGTTCAAACTGGACATGCAGGACACAAAGGAAAGTGACTGCTGAAATGAGCCAAAACAGAGTGGGACAGTCCTTCAAAATTCCCACTTCATAGAAATGTCTGTCAGATATTCTAGGCCTGTAGGCCACAGATGGATGAACCAGCATTGCAGAGGAACCTTGGGTAACTGTCCTGGAAGCCACATGTCTCTATATTTTCTATAGGTTTGGAAGTGGCTTTTGCTGTACTTCCTGTTTACTCAGAGAATAGTATATCCCTCCAGGTCTTTGATGGGCTTGAGAACTATATAGTTAGAGTTTTCTTTAGTTATGATAGAAGGTAAATTAGGTACAAAACTTTGTATTCATCAAGATAGAATAAATAATGGAGTATTTTTGCTGAATTTGCGAAATACAAATGGACTATATATTGTAAATGTAATTCTTACTTGATAATTATTCTGATTGTATATAATTTTACTATATTAAAGCAAAACCTTTCCTTTTTATCTAGACAAAAATGGGGAAATGTTGTGGAATAGGAATTTGTTTAACTATGTAAAGATGTGTTATATTTGTATTGCAGAGTAATTGCTTAACTATGTAAAGATGTGATGCATTTGCTTATGCTGCATTTAACTACCTAAAGACATGTTGCTATTTTACATTGCCTGCCTAGGACACCTGATTTTTCTAATAAAAAGCCGAATGGCTAATAGCTAAGCAGAGGAGAGATAGATAGGGCTGTCAGGCAGAGAGAAAAAGGAAATCAGCCAGCTAGACAAGGAGAAAGCATGCTGAACAGCATGTAGATGAGGCAAATGAGCCTCAAGGCAGCACATAGACTAATAGAAATGGGTTAAGTTTAAAAAGAAAAAAAAAAGCTAGCTAGAAACAAGTCTATAATGCCTCTATGTCATGATTTGGGAGCCTAATATATCTTTCCAATTATATTGTAAATTTCAGAACAAAAGACATCATATTATATATTTTTTGACCTGACCACTCCAAGTCTTTAGTACTAGTCATAAGTTAGTAAAGTTAGTAAAGCCTTCTGAACTCCATGAATGCACAGACAGAAATGAATGAGTTGGCTCTCAACCACCTATTTCTTGTACAACCTTAAAGCTAAGATGCCATTTTATACTTTTGACCCTACTAGGTGTATGCATCCTAGGAATCTCCAGGATCCATCAACACAGCCTCTCTACATGACTCTAAGGTGGACATGATATGATTATATTATCTCAAAAAATAAGATATTGAACAAGATACAGCTGTCTCTTTTTTCAAGATGTTATTCAATACTGTCTTCTCTAAACATTGTTACATTGACTTTACAGATTCCAACAAACACCATCTTTCTTGGCATGGCAACACTTACAAGTGCCACTACATTGGTAAGTGTGGTGGGCTATGTAACCTTTAGCAAGGAATCCAGTCATCTTCCTATCAATTGTAATTGGATTTGCTCTGTTTCTTGCTTTGAGTCAAAAGACACACAACTTGTAGAACATATCTCACTATTTCTTACAGCCCATGACCATAGTCTTCACATGTCATCTGACAGATATATATGTTATACTGTTAATGGTGTATCAACCTGGGAGAGCTGGGAAATAACTGTATTTTTCACAAGTATGTTTATTGACTAATGAAGAGGTAGATGAAACATACCAAGAATGAAAAAAAAAAAAAAAACCCAACACAGATTATCTTTCCCTCTTGTAGACTGGTATGAAATCTTTTCCTTCTCAGGACCTATATTAGGAAGTGATTGATCCTAGACAACCAGACACGACATGTGTCTGGCTATAGACTTTTTCATCTCCAGGTTGATAGAAACGCAACCCAAGGCTTTTAAACAAGGTTATCAAAATACAGTAGAGAAAAGTATCTGCTTTAAGAAATTCTTTTTCATTAAACTCTTATTTAGAAAGGCTACATAAAACATTAGTATATGCCAATAGTATTATCTTGATATAAAAAGATGGATTATTGTGTATTCTAGTAATGAATGTATATAAAATACATAGAATAGTCTGGCATGTGGTAAATGTTTAGTAACTATTAGTTGTTACCATCCTCACCATCTGTTACTATCCCCACTATTATTCATCACTATCTTTAACCATGTCTATCATCATTAGCCATCACTAGCCTTAATCATTTCTACAATGTGTAATGCTTACTATACCAACCATGGTATTCTACCATCACTATTACCATCAATTGAAAAAAAAAACCCTATTATCAATAACCTCAGACAAACATTCCTACAACCTGCTGTCATGTATATCATCTTCTACTATCAGGACATTCCCCATATGCCTGTCATTACTGTAATAATCATCCTCCAAAGTTCACCATAATCATTCCAATAAACATCATCCATTGTCACTATCTCTCAATGTCACCTATCCTCAACACCTTTATCGTCACCTACCATCTTGAATATTACTGACTGTCATTTACTAGGAATATCCTATCATTCAAAATCATCAATAATCACTATTCAAAATCACCCACCTTAAACTTCTCCATCATTCACCATCATGATTTGCCACCACCACCCAATGTGAACCTCTTATATCATCTATCATTATTGCTATCATTTACTGCCATTTATTATGAACACTCCATCCTCCCAAGATCATCATTCTCTATTATTCACTGTCATCTACAAAAGACTCCTCCACTCTTCATTCACTATCATCATCCACCAAGATCATCACTCACTGTGAACAGCTTCATCATCTACAACACCATTCATCATCTTCCACCTTTACCATCATATACCATACTTCTTTATATCACCTTACTCTTTCACTAATGATCAGAGGATCTCTCTGTTGAACAGATACCATGAAAGTAGTCACAGTGTCCTTTTAAACTATCTTAAGATATTAAGGATTCAGAGTGCTTTGAAGTCTCAAAAATCTACTAGTCTCCCAATTCCTGTAGAGATCATGATAAACAATGGTAAATAACAGAGCTCTAGGCCTTACTGTATTTTATAGCACCATGATAATCAAGTTTTCTGTGAATTATTTCATCTATAACTTAAAATAACTCTGAGATATGTGATATTATTTTTGCTGCTTATATATTTAAAAGCCTGAGGTTGGAAGGTTTCATTAACTTGTTTAAATTTACCTAGCTAGTGAATGATAGGTCTGATTTGAACTTTAGATGTTCTATTTTCCATCCTGAAGCCTTCCATATAAATATGACTGAGACACTCTTTGTCTTGTAGGTATTCAAAACTATTACTTGAAAAAAATTCCCCATATAACTGTCTTTGTACAATCTCCCAAGACAATCTAAAACATTACAACTACAAGTAGTCTTCAGATATATTCAGTTTCCACCTGCTGTCTGATTGATCTCTTATCCTAATAGTCAAATTTAGGGGCTCTCTGAGTATTACATACAGTAAAAGTCTGTATTATTTGAATTAAAATAATTTTACTATTATCTACGCTAACCCATTTTCTTCTTTTATCCTGATTTCTTTTTTGCTCTACCTTCAAATCTCTCAGCCAAGAATTTCAGTTTGGCTTTTAACACACTCACATCCATCAATCTATCATTATCATCATCATCACCATCATCACCACCACCACTACCAGCAATTCTTTCTCTGCAATCTCTGTCTGCTATACAGTAAATCTCAAATGTATTTACTCCCATCCATCCCTATCTTCACCATTATAACTCTTTCCAACCTGCACTCAGAACTTGTCAGTATCTGTCACTCTGTCTCCTGTTAAAAAAGGCTTCCCAGTTCTCTACTCAAAAGATTGATACTAAACATCTCAGCTTGGCATTTATGTTCTCCCTGTTACAACCATCCACCTATCTTTCAAACCTCATCTACTACTGTCATTCACTTAGCCACCCTCTGGATTGACAGATCACTGTTTACTGAGAACAGTGTGGTTTAGCTTCTAGGCCACGTGCATGCTGCTCTCTGACTGGATAACCTCTCCTGCATCTGTTTCTAGAAACATGATACTTTAGGTTCATCTCTGTCATGGCCTGCTTTACAGCATCTTCTCTGATCACCTCAAAGGGACATGCTTATCCTTTCAAAGCTTTTGAGTGCTCATTCCTTGCCTTACCCCATTTATTTATTTTTAAAGATCATGATCTGTGTGTACATATATTCTCCTTTAAAAGACAGTAATTCTTTTAAAGCAGAAGTTGGTGTACTTTGCCCCAAACACAGTATTTGTCTTCTAAAGATATCATAAATGTTAGCTCATAAGTGTATCCAATTTACTAGAACTTGTTGCATTATGAAAATGTACTAAAGAGACAATGTAAAAGGATACAAACAGCACTAAGGTAAGGGGGGCAGGCCACAAATTTTGGTTCAGAGTTTAGTTCATTATAGTTGTACCTAATCAGCAAAAGTTAAGTTTGGGAATTCAGATAGTCTACATAGGATCATAGCCAGCAGATACTTTCAAACTGACAGTTACACTAAACTATTTATAAACTTCTTGATCTTGACTATGAAGGAGGATAAGATGAAAAAAAATTCAACCTACTTGCATCCAGTTCATCTGTCATGCAATCTATGTACATAAAAATAATTTTTAAAAGATTTATTTTCTCCTTATGTATGTATGTACGTGTGTGTGTGTGTGTGTGTGTGTGTGTGTGTGTGTGTGTGTGTGTGCAGGCATGCATGTGTGAATGTCCTTGGTGGCCCCCAGAGGGTTTCAAATCCCCTGAAGCTAGAGCTGTAGGTGGTCACGAGCTGCCTGATGTAGTTGATGGGAACTGAACCTACAGTCCCCTGCAAGAACAGTACGCACTCTTTTGAGGTTGAGGCTGTTCTCCACCCTTGATTTCTTAGATCTATTAGTTATGTATTTTATGCACATGGATGTTTGGTCTGCATGTATGTCTTGATGCTGTATCCATGTCTGGTATTCACAGATGCCAGAAGAGGAAGTTGGATACCCCAGGATTGGAGCTGCCATATGGGTGCTGAGAATCAAATCACAGTTCTCTGGAAGAGCAGACAGTGCCCTTATCCATGGAGCCATCTCTCCAGCCTCAGACCTTGAATTTTTAAAAAATTTTCTTCCCCAATTCCCCTTATTTTCTTCTCCATCTCTCCTGATGTACTAATTTTGTGTTAATTCTGGAATACGATTATTTGGACAGAAAGTGAAACATTATTTCAGGATATAACAAAACTAGTCTTGAGAGAAGAAAACAGTTTAGGAAGGCTAAGAAGGGGCTTTCCTGGAGAAGTGTGGATCTAGTTGCTAGAGCAGAGGAATGTAACTGTTGTGCAAATATAAGTGAGTTAGTGCTGTGTAACAAAACATTTGTTGACAATGTACTTTTCAAGAAAGTAGTCCACTTGTCTCATACAATGTCCATTTGTTATTCTTGTGTGATGAAAGGGTTTGGTAGAATGGGAATTTATTATAAACAGAAGATGACTTGTACTGAGAGTGATAATATTTAAGGTTGTCATGGCAATTACCTGTTGGGAATTGAGTAACCTTAATAGCTATTCACTTATTTTTGTATTTTTCATCCACTTATGCATCCATTCATCCTCTTACCTACTCATAGACTAGTCTAAAGACCTGGAGGTGCATACTCATCAACTCTGTAAAATAGATGAAGTGATAGGAGAAGAGGTACAGAGAGAAGGCAAATCAGTCAATGCAACAAGTTTCTTGCTGGATCTGTCATTAGATTATCTTGATGCTTGTCTGGCCCATTCCTTCTTGGGAGTTCTCTTGCCAGTTGCCAGCCATCTTTATAGTCTGTTATATTGACCCACAAAGAGTGCTGAAATGCTGCCTTTTTTGTGTATAAAGCCATAGTTAATAATTATTCTATCCAGATTATGGAGCACATGGAACTCACTGTTCACGAAGACGGCAAACCTCAGGAAGGACAGGTAACGTTCCCCTTCAATGGGGTTCCAGCCCACATCTGGGTATCCTTTGGCCAGAAGCATGGGGCAGCTCTGAAGGCCACAACCCGCCAAATAGGTTACCACCTGCCAAGAACAGTACAAAAGTGGTGAATGTCCTTGTACACTCAATAGGACAACTACTGCATTATAAATGCAAATAAACAGAAAACAAAAAGAAAATAAGTTTCAATAAAGAAAACTTGGATTCCCGTGAACAAGCCCTGGTGAAAAGAATGGAAACTAGCCACCGTGGAAAACAGGATAGTTGTTCTTTAAAAAAAGTAATAAAAAATAGGATTACCATTTGATCCAGAAATTTCATTCCCGGCTCTATACACAAAAGTTACAAGTAAGGTCTTGACAGATGTACAATCCAAATTCACAACAGTACTGTTCATAACTGCTAAAACTAGAGACACCACCTAAGTATCTCTCAATGGATAATTGGGCAAGAAAAATATGGTATAGGCAGATAGTACACTATAATCAGCCTTAGAGAGGAAGGCACTTCTCATAGGCAAGTCCACATAGTGGGTGATCCTTGAAGATACATTAAGTGAAATAAGTCAGCCATGCAAAATAAATACTGTGTGGCTTCAACTCGTATTAGATAGCAAGAGCAGTCAAAACCACAGAGGCATAAAGAAAAATGGCAGTTGCCAGGGGCTGCAGGGAGGAAGGAATAGGAAGTTACTGTTAAATTGGCAGAGTTTTGTTTGATGAAATGGAAGGAGCGATGGAAATGAATGTGGTACTGGTCATATAACATTATAAAAGGCTTCAGTGACTCTGAACTATACACTAAAAATGGTGAGGAGAGTAAATTATGTGCATAGACAAACCCCATGCATTTAAAGCCAAGAGATACTTTAAAATTCTTCTCAAGACAGGCATGAGAGCTGCATTTCTAGGAATCAGGACTTATCTCTAGAAGCTAGAGAGAGCCTGGATATTTTTAACTCTCCCCCAGATAATTATACACCTTTTCTTATAGTCTTAGACCCCTTTGCACATATCCATTTGGAAAGTTAGAAAGATACAGGAGAATCTTTCTCCGAGGCTGGCTGTGTTCTTTTGACAATGATAATACACAGTCTTTGAGTGGTACTTGGGTAATCGGGGGTCTTGACGCAAGTTCTGAATCAACAACAGCCATTTGAAGTCAAAGGCCAAGATGCTGAGGGTGGGATGGCCAAAAGGAGGCAAGCTAAAAATTAGATTGGCAATGATCTCTTTGCTTCTAGACTGCCAGACACAGCTTGTGAGAACTCAGGCTGTGAGTCACAAGATTCCAGATTTTGCTTGCTTTTCACCAGAAGTCAAAGACAAATACCAGCAAACCAATTGCTGCGTAAGATTGGATCACCACTTTATATGTGGAGAAGAAGAGAATTTTTCTAATGCTCAAGAATAGAGATATGTGTGTGTGGTGCGTGTGTATATGTGTGTGGTGTGTATGGTGTGTGTGGTATATGTGGTGTGTGTGTGTGATGTGTGTGGTGGTGGTGTCTCTGTGTGTAGGGCACACAGGTATAAAGAGGTCTATGTGAGGGAAGGGAGAGAGCAGAGCTAGAAGAAGAGGGAACAAGAGGAGAATGGAGTGTATTTGTCATGAAAGCAGGGTGGGTGACTATTTGGGAGGGGCAGGGAAACCAGCAAGAGGGGACAACAAGAAAGAACAAATGTAATCACACATACGCAGCACACTGCAACACATTTCTCTATGTGGTAACGAAAAAAGTTAATTGAAATCAAGATCCTTTTCCTGACTTTGGCTTTCACCTTAGTGGTATAGTGGAGATTTAATTAGTCCTAATAGCAGTGCTATTTGACACTGATTTGACAAAAATGATTAAAATTTTACTTACATTTTGTCCTCTCCTAAAATATTATCACTTGAAAATATCTCCTGGATGTTGTTGCAAAAGACCCCAAAGAATGAAATGAAATGAATGACTCAAAGACACCTTCTGCTGAATTGTATCACCCAAATTTATACATCGACACTCCTGGTTCCGGCACATCAGTGTTATTATTTGGAGGAAAGACCCTTGAAGAACACACTAAGCAGAGAGGGGTCTTCTAGGGAAGTGTCCTCATCAGAGGAAGAAACGTAGCTGTGCAAAGCTACAACAGAGATGCTTCTGCGGAAGACAGGCCCTGTAGGACACCAGTGAGAAGGTAGCCATCTGTAAACTAAGGAGAGAGGCCTCAGGGGAAATTAAAGCTGATAGCACTTGGTCTTGGCTTTCCAGACTGGAGAACTGAGAAAATTAACTTCTGATGTTTAAGTCACCTCATCTACGGACATGTGTCACAGAGGTCTCAGAAGATGAACATACCCTTACACCACAAAGTAAATGTGACCAGCTGGAAGTAAGTGACATAGACACAGACATGTAGTCTGCCCGTTTCATGATGGGCTCTTGTTCATTATTAGCTAAATGCATCTGAAACAATGTCCTCACACAGAACTTGAGTAAACTATTGGTGGACAATTATCATCTCATCTTAACAGACTGGACATGGTTCTGCAGCTTGGCCAACAATTCTCTGCCATGGCTGTGCCAACACAGTCTTTATGAGTGGTGACATTGTCTACCTGTTTGTGTGGGACTTCAGACAGATGGGGCATCACTGCCAAGATAACTTAATCATAACATACTAGTTCCCCCTTCTCTGCCTTCTCAACCCAAGTTCTTTGGGCCTTCTGATACTATTTGGAAGGAAGAAAGCAAAATGTATTTTTAAAATAATTCCTCACCTCAGCCTCACAGATAACATTTCCTAGGATCTCCTCATCCCTCTTTGGCTGTTTTTCCCATTGTTTAGTTGTTAATATTTTTTTTTCCTGTGACTCCCGTAGGTGGTAGTGGTCCTCAGGGCCCTGACACATCCTTGCAAGGATCTCAACTACCCAGAGGCCTTTAGTCTCCCTCCATGATCTCTATCTGCAGCTCAGAAAATGCAGCCAGCTCCCCAGTTGATATTTCCATCTAAGAACCTCAAGGCACCTCTGTGCCACCCCCTGAACTTACAGGAGTGTCTAACCATTTGACGGCATTGTTACTTGCAAAGTATATGCTGAGGGAGATCTATGAAACTGAGTTACAAACATGCAAAACAGAATTTTTATCATATTGTAAGTTTCCAAAGTGTTGTGTTGGACTGCATTCACACTCTCTTTGGCTGCATGTGACCTTTGGAGTGTAGGCTGGGCATGCCTGCAAGTGCACCAAAGCAGTATTTGATTAATGGCTGCTATTTGTCTTCCTTGGCTTTTCTGGATTCAAACCCTTCTCACATGTGCCGTGTCAATATTAACTGAAGTCAGCACCCCTCATGCATGTGTTACTGGAGATAACTCTTAGCGTTCTTCACAGCACAGCCCTTCTTTCTGTTCCTGTCAATTTCCTCAATGCAACCTTCTAAACCACGCCACATACCGTATGGCTCCCCTGCTGGGGGCCTTTGTGCTTTCTGTGACTTGTGGTACCCCGGGGAGGTACTGTAATATGATCGGAATAAGCATGGGCTCTTGAGCCGAATTCTGACTCACTCACCCTGTGGCAATGAGGACTGTGGCCTAATCCCCACACCTCCATTTCCTTGCCCATAACTTCTGAGCAATACTGATAAAAGTAATAGTTAATAATGTGTTTTTCTTCTTCCTGAGGGCCACATGGGTTAACTGGTGGAGGCGCTGGGTGCCGCCTGGTGGAGTGTGATCTTGTGTGAGCGGGAACTTTTATTATTAAAAGTCACCTTTCTCACCATGCCCCCAAGCTCTGCATGCTTCTGCCATGCTTGACTTTCCGACTGTCCTAGACACGGGCTGAGCCCTAAACAAACACTCCTGGAATGTTTCCCCCACAGGGCTTCGGCTCAGCCCTCAGTTGTTGCTATCTCTAAGTGGCGGCCATCCCACACCCATTCACTGTAGAGGGCAGGTGGCCTTTGACTTCTTCCTGTTCGTGCCCACACCCCTTTGTTCTTCTCCACACTTGGAACGCAGATTGATAATCTGATCAGCTGTCCACTCAAGCAAATCGTCCCTTGAGTGGCATGGTGGAAAATCTTCCAATTGAAGACTTACCAAAGTGCCACCATGGTCCTCTATGGTCGTTTTCTTTGCTATAAGCTTTGAACAAACCACTTATTATTAATGAAGCGCCCCTAGGGAAGATGAGCACAGAAAATTCAGTATCAAGCATGGAGAACTTTCTAGAGTGGTTGTTCTAAGTCAAGGAACGCTATAACTTTATCAGCTGCAGGCAGATCAGCCTGGTCGGCACTATTGGGGACTGTGAATACAGTCCCAGTAGGGGGCAGCAGTGTGCACGTGGACAGCACATTGATTTTACAACCTCCTGTCAGATCTCTTTCATATGTGAACTCATGAATTAGATCACATAGAACTTTTCTCTAGGAACCACATGGATCCAGTGAGATTCCATTTAGCGCAGCAACATGGGACCTCCGGAACTGAAGAACACAAATGCCCACATTCACATGTCTGAGAAGCTGATTATCTTGGCTCGTATGTGACCCTTGAGGCCTTTCCACGACGGTGCCAGGCCCTCATATTATGCCAACATGAATGATTCTGAATGGAAACCTAGGTGTTGGCTGGTTTTTCCCTCCATGTGGAGAAAAATAACATGTCTCCCCAAGAACAAGTTACCTTCTCAAGATCCGGTTCTTCTAAGCCCAGTGCTAACTCATTGTTGTCCATTACAGAGGAGGCTGCCACATCCAGTGGGGTGGACCCCCTCATCGATGGGGAAGCTGAGGATGGAGCAAAAAGGAACAGCATTAAGGCCACCCGGGTCAGACTTGAGAGTGCAATACATGGAGGTGGACAGGAGAGGGCAGCAAATACATGAAACCTGGCCGGAGCTGCAATTCTGAGAGAGGGCAGCAGCCCGGCTTTAGAAAAGCCCGATTTGAAGTTCTTTCTCACTCTCAATACTATTGAGAACACTAAGTAAAACAAAATCACTCTACGGAATGGGTTGGGACTACATAGTTTCAAGTACTTCATAACACAAAACTTCTTGGGGGGGGTCTCCTTTTGGGGATCACTCAAAAGATTCAGGGGCTCCGTCATTGTCTGGGCCCAAAGGACTTGGAAAATTTTGGGGCTATCACTTAGAGTTAGTTAATCTGCTCAACTGTCCAGTCAAGCAAATAGTCCTGTGAGTTTACCAATGTTGTCTGTGATACATTTTTGGTTTGTTTGGCACCTAGATTACAATTATGAAAAACTTCAAGTGATAGAAAAAAAAAAAAAAAAAAAAAAGGTAACCTGAGGTTGCATTTGATAAACAAAAGTGAGATTTTTACATTTCAAGTGTATGTGTTTGTGCATTCCACAACTCATTTGGTTTATGTGCTGCACGGTGAGCCAGGCCTTTCTCACAGTGGCGCTGACCTGATATTTATCAATTTCCATTATCCCTAGCTGTTCTTGGCCAGACTGCTATGCAGCTAAGGGCAGAATTCGCTGGCTGGCTAGTGGGCCAGCAATGAATCCTGCAGCTAGCCTGCCAGGAAAGGATTGGATCCATGACTTTGGTCTTAAGAGCTCAGTTCACTGATTAGCAGACTGGGCTGGGGGAGCCTTTGTCCTCAGAATACATACTCCGTTCCAGGCAGCATTTCATAAACTACAGGCCTTAGAGGGTGTTTTATGCATTTGTTTTTGGGACATGCTGGCTCTCGTTTTGCACTGATATGTATCATTGCATAAATGTTGATTCTTTCCCTTTTGCCCCCAAGTAGTCAGGAGGGAGAGTGGACTGCTTGGGACCAAACGTGGAAGTGATACCTTGTGCCACACATACCTAGGCCCACACTGCTGTTCTCCAGCAGGTAACTCAGATGCTCAAACATGGCCTTCTGATTTTGCCGGCTAATTCGACAGAAATAGCAAAGGAAGCGACAGCAACTAGCAACCATTTTTGGGAAGGCAATCTGTGGGTGGAAGCAGGGAATATTAGAGAGAAGAATCGTCATGAGGTCTTTGTGAACTCGTGAACAGTTGAAGCTTAGGAGTCTTAAGTTGAAGTCTCACAAGCTATGAATCTTTTGGAACATGGACTTTTTACTTCTTTTCCTGAGGATGTTTATAGAAGGGTCAGAATGCCTAAGAATGAGACTTCCAAAAATCTTGGAACTTAGCTATAGTCCCCAAGATCTTTCTTTCTAAGGAACACGTCTATCAGTGATAATCTGTTTCCTTAAATGTCCCACAAAACTGCATGGCCACATGACAATTGTTTCCAGCTGGAGTGATTAGAGCACTGAAGGGTAATATCAGAAACAGGGTTGGGGTGGCATAGGAAAATAATGCCAATTAGTCCATTAAAACTCGGGCTCTCTGGGACAAGAGTGGTCCCCACAGTTAAGAAAGTCTGAAAGGCAACATGCCCTGTTTCTGTGAACATCTGTGAACATTCCCCAAGTATGTGGCCTCAAAAACTGCTCTTCTACCAGTGCCCAAGGCCCTTGCCACTAGAAATGTACAAGTTAGCGTGGGGCTGCAATCCTTCATCTCTTGATTTGCTTGCCTGCCCTGCTAACAAAGAAACCGTTCTGACGTCTGCAGTTACTGGGGCATTCAGACGTGCTTAGGGTTCTGTGGAAAGACTTAGCTTTTCCAAGATGATGGATTGTGACCCCAAATAAATGCTTTTCTCCCCTGAGTTGCATTTGGTCAGTGGCTTTTTTGTTTTGTTTTGTTTTGTTTTTTTCATCACAGCAACAGAATACACCACTTATTCCTGGGATAGTGGTACCCTAGAATCTGCAACCTTTGAAACCATACTCCACATTTTGCTTTCAGGAGTCATGCAGTCTAGATCAGTCAGTGGATAAAATGCTTCCGGTACTAGTGTGAGGACTGAGGTTCTGGTCCACATCACCCACAAAAGCAAGATGGGACTAGGCCCATCTATAATTCCACCATTCAGGGGCAGAGACAGGGATCTCCAGAATGAGCTGTTTAGGTGGACTCTGAATTTGTGATGTCTGCGTTCAGTGAAATACGCTGTCTCAATAAATAAAGTGGGCAGCCATTTAAGAAGACAGTTTATGCCAACTTCAGGCATCCACGTGTAAGAGCATCATTATGCCTGCACGTCTACACATGGGCATCCACATGCTTTGAGCATGCTCACATGTATGAATGTACACTACATATATGCATACATGCAAAAGCAACAAAAGGAAGCTATTCAATTTAAGCAAGATCTCAGGAAAACTGGTATAAATTCCCGGCTGGACCCTATGCCAGCAGCAATGGCCCCCTTCCTGGATCCTTTTGGTTCTGTAAAAATCCTTTCCTCTTCCAAGTGGAAAAACTGAGGCAACAGACACTCCTGCCCTGAGAGTCAAGTTCAGGCTAAGTGTAGCATTACCTGTGATTTCTCTGTACCCAATACATTCACCATCACCTCCATCACTGTCTCATGCATGCCAAGGACTCGCATAAGGTTGGGATGCTGGTAAAACACCTTGTTGTTCATTATGTCCCTAACAGGAGAATGAAAGGGAGAATTCAGCACCTGTTGCTTTTCTGCTCTGAAAATCCAGGATGAGAACACACAAACACAATTTGGGTTGAGTAACATTAAAATGATAGGTTGAGAAAAATAATAAGGTACTAGGTAACCAGCTACAGATGCAATTGTTTTTAGCTGACACAAAAAGGAACACAAAATAATTTCTAAATGTTTGACTTTTTTCTTTAAAATGTTTATTTCTAATCTTAAATAATTCTCCCTTCATCCTTTTTTTGTTTGCTTATAATAAATTCTAAGACCATCCACATTACAGGATTTTTCTTTTTCTGTGAAGCCAAGAACTTCTTTTCTCCCCTTACCATTGTGTTTCTTTGTATTCAGTTTATTAATGATAGGACTGCTTATCTTTCTTATAAGAATAGAACTTTTCTCCCCTTACAACCGTGTTTCTTTGTACTCAGTTTATTAATGACAGGACTGCTTATCTTTCTTATAAGAATTTCTTATTTGATACCACGAAGTCTGTGGACACTAGTCTTCAGAAAGCAATGACATGAACATGTGTCAACCCTCACACCTTTAAGCTAATTAACACAAACTCACACATTGAAACTTGGGCAAATAAAAATCTGGAGATGCAACAATTGTCTGTAACTTGGCTGGAGAGGGGAGGGGCTATTTCTGCAGCTCATTCCCTTCCCATAAAAGTCTCTTCATTTCTGTTATAATATTCCTCTTTGCAAATGAATTTGGGGAATGAATGCACACACACACTTTCTCTCCTGAGAATCATCCAAACCGCTTTCCTGGTCCTTAGTGATGCTTCTGTAGCTTGTCAGCCCAAGGATGAGGAGGGGAGGGCTGGTGCTTTTGATTTTAATCCTGTAACATTGCAGGTTGGCCAGTGAACCTTTCTGGCACTTGCTTTCTCCTCTATGCTCTGCAATGAAAGGAAATCCCCCTGGCACTGAAATTGCTAGGAGCTGTCTTATCTACATGGTTTGTGAGGCAGATTCATGAGTTAGAATTGGGAAGAAAGGACCAGCCAGGAATATCTCAAAAGCCTCAGAAGACACCTAGCCAAAATCTCCAGGGACCAGCTTGTTTCTCAAGTTAAATATACTGCTCTCTCCTCCAGAGTTGTTTCATGACTCCACGTAGGCTATTGTTTTAAGAGTCTTTAAGAATTATGTTCATTTCTTTTGGTAATGCCCTTTCATCTTGTATAACAGGCAGTATGCTATCTCATGTTCCAGAGGCAGCCCATGTGCCAAAGCTGTAATGCAAGGAGAGAAAGAGCATTCTCTTTAGTGGACTGCACTTGCTGTGAGTGACCCTACCCTAGCCCGTTGATCATGAGAAGCTCCTCTTCCTTGCCCATCCTGACACTCAGGAGGGACCGAATCTGGCCCAGGGCAGCCAGCAGGTTGATGGTATCGCTCACAGAGGCCTGGCTGATGGTGTAGGTCTTCCGCAGGGCCTGTAGCAGCTCCCCGATGCTGTCATACTGCCTCCTGAGGAGGTTGAACATAATCCTCACCAACTCTGCATCCTGGATTTGGTTCTCCTGGGCCCAGCGAATCATTGTCTGTGAGACTAGTTCCTTGAGTGTTGCTGGAAGGAGAACAGGAGAAACCATTAACCATGGATACCCCAGAGAAGAGCAAGTTGGGCAGTACAGACACTTCCCTCAATTATAAGACATAGCAACTGCTGGTTCAGGTTAAAATTCTTCTTATTTTAAGGTTGAATCATGACATGTATAAAAGTAGAATAAGTAGAATATAGCTATCTATACCACAATAAAAATATCACAATTATATACTAAAAAAATGCAATTCTCAATTAATGCTTGGATTCATACTGAAAATTGAATAACAAATAAGATCTTGTCCTTGCCTTCAGGGACTCATAAGCTAGTTCTTTACATTTTTATTTTGTGATAAAATTTTATTGTTATTGTATAAAACAATGCAATAAATGCTACAAAGGAGGTACTTGCAAGTGGCATGAGACAGAGTGCACAGTAGCTGTTCTGGGTGGGTCAAAGCATGAGAGTAAGGCATTGGCATGTGCTTTTTTAGAGTAAAGCAAGTGAAATGTTGGTATTTAACATCACAATTACTGCTTCTAAATATATTAGAGATATCCTATGGCAGGGACTAAGTAGAGCTAACAATTCAAGAGTACTATTTTAGATGATATGAATATAACAAATATTTGGAGGAGAATAGAAGTGGGCTGAGAGGACATGACCAGGTTTGACGGCTTGGAGGCTGGAATCTGACTATCACACATGGAATTGGCTTCTTTGTACCAAAACTTTTGCCGGAGTTGATTGATGCTGCAGCATGAACTACTTCCATAAACACGGAAGAAAAGAAGCCACTATGGCATTGAGTTTAGAATTTATTTGGGGTCACAGCCAGTTCCACAAGTACAGGGGAAATCAGCTAAAATGAGACCAGCTAAGAGTCTTGTGGATGGACCAAATGGTCCCTGAAAACTGCTGACTGGCTTTGCTTTGGGAAGATCTTAAGAAGCAAAGGCTGATCAGGAGGTGAAAGGAGACATGCTGGAATAGCTGGTTAGGCAATTCTCACCCCTCCCATCATATACACAGTTCCAGAAGATTCTACAATGGGGGAGAGAACCATTGCTTAAAAACCATATCTCACACTGCCATCACACTCCTGGAAGTTAAGGATGGTACCAAACCCTTCATCCAGGCCAGGTAATGAAATGAGCTAAGGGGGGCAACAAGGGTCATTGAATCCACCAGTGAAAGGGTTAGGAATACGTTCAGATGGGTACTTTCTGTAGTCTATGTCATTTCCAATAGTTAAGTTTTCTACTCCACATCACTATACATAGCAGATGTCTGCTCCACATACACTCTTGGCTCTACCGCAGGGTATAAAAATAGAACTTAGTCACCAAAGCTCTAAAAGACCTAGATGTACAGGACTAATTTAGCTTACTGCTGTGTCTATCAACCCTATGGGTGCTTCAGGTTTAGGCAGGAGACATAGCTGAAACAATTAAAAGGAAGGATGCATAGGCTAGAGAGAAGCACAGTCAAAAGATCTTGCTGACCCTACACCTAGGGCTTAGGGAATATCATGGAAGAGGTTTAGGGTGTGTTTATCTAGATATGCCCCCTAGGCATGACAGGAAAAATATAACCAGGATATGTCAACAAGACAAGCCCAATCATAACATCAGTTGATCACAACCCCAGTTGACATGCTGATGTGGACGATGGGAATTCCATATGCTCCATTCTTAGATGAAGAGCTTCAGATAGTCAGTGCCTGCTGGGAGAGGGAGCTTTCTTTATAAATGAGTTCCTACACAGGATGTCCAACCTCAGGTGGTTTTATATATATATATATATATATATATATGTATATATATATATACACACACATATATATATATGTAGCAAGTACATAAGAGCGATAGATATACTAGGTTGCATCTCTCTCTCTCTCTCTCTCTCTCTCTCTCTCTCTGTATTGCGTATAAAATAATGATTACAGAGATACCATGAATTTTGGAGAGAGGGCCTAGGAAAAGTTTGAGGTGGGAGAGTGAGTATGAGTGATATAGATAAGTATTCATGTGTGAGGTTCTCAACCAAGGCCTTGTTTAATAGGGACTTATCACTAATACCTGTTAATATATGTACTCTGGGGAGGGACAAGTTATTAATGGGCTCTGTTGGGCTTTTCTCAACAATTTTCCAGTTGAATCATTGGCAAAGGGGTTCCAAAGGATCCTCCAAACATCACAAACTATTACCAAGGCTGTTAGTTACTCTCTATAACCCAATGGAAAGACTCTATTGCTGAAGAAACAGCATACTTAAGTCAAAAAACCATGGAAAAATCAAGTGAAGTCTAACTAGAACTTTCATTCCTAATGACTAGCATTCATGACACTGGGATGTACTTTGTACCCTACCAGAGGAGAAAAGTAATCATCAATATCACTCAGATACAAACCCCGAGAACTACAGTACTGCATGATCTTGGTGCAAAAGGGACGCAAATGTTGCGTCACTTTTTAAATGGATTTAAGGCTCATTCTATGAGATGAAACCCATACTTGATATGGCTAAAGAGTCCACAAACATTAGACTAGATAGGTCATGGGCCTAGAGGAAAATCTACTACGATTATTCTGCTAAAATAATTTAGCAATGAAATAACTTCTAATGACATATTGCTGCTACACCCACAAGTGCCTTGCTCAGCCCTTGTCAGAAAAGCTTCTTCTTGCAGGAGATGGTAATTAACAAGGAGACCCACAACTGGAAAGTGCAAAGAGTTTGAGAGACTTTGGAGCACTCAGCCCTAATTGGATTTTATTAAAAGAAAAAAAAAACAACAAAACCCAAAACAAACAAACAAACAAACAGAAAAAAAAAAAAGAAAGAAAGAAAAACAAAAAACAAAAAACAAAAAACCTCCCTACTGAAGGGAGGTCTACCTGGGGATCTACCTGGATGAGGAAGCAGAAACATTGTAAGAGCCAGAGTTGAGTTGGCAGCCAACTCCAGGAAAACAGCATTTTCCACCCAACAGGGCTGATATACAAATAGGCTCACCGAGACTGTAATAGCATTCATAAGACCTGCACAGGTTCAAACCAGAAAACCCAACACAAAGAAGGGGAACTGGACACAAAGTCGCACCCATAACCAAGAAGCCTTTTGTAATTAATACCCCTGGGAAAGGGAAAATCAGTTTTCTTCAGTGGAGTGTCACTGGAACTATCAATCACATTCCAGGCCAGGCCCCATGCTCAGAGTAAAAAACAGACTTCATGCTTTTATGTGTATATTTTTTTGTGTTAATTTTTTGTCTTACTGGTTTTCTTTTCTTTCTTTCAGGCGTTTACCTGTTTTGGTTTTCATTTTTTGCTTTTTCTGGTTGTTTTCCTTTGCATGAGAGGAGAAAAGAAGCTGGGTGGGTAAGGAGGTGGGGAGGATCTAAACGGAGTCAAGGGAGGGAAAAGAACACAACAAAAATATATTGTACAGAAATTTTTTAAAAAGTAAAATTAAAAAAGGAACTGTTTCCCCAGGTGCAACTATTCTTATTTCTCCTAGTGAAGATAGTAAGAACAAAGGAAAGATACACACATACAGAAACTCTTGAACCTGATACAAGTTGTATAGTCCTATAAATATTACTTCCTTTAAAACACACACTCTGGCATGAAACAACTGTAGTTCTCACCATAAATGGCCAGATCCTCCACAGAAATAATACACAGGATCAAAGTCCCTGCCACATAGGAGAAGCCATGATCAGGTAGAATCATCCGCTCAAGGCACTTCTTTTGCAATAGAAAATTTGTAGAGTCACGAAACCAAAGTATTAGCATTTCCTTAACTTGGCTTTGTCTCTTTGAGTTGTTGTTGCTCTGGGAGTTCAAGGGACTCTGATATATATATATATATATATATATGTATATATATATATATATACACACACATATATATATGTGTACATATATATACACATATTATATATATGTACATACGTACATACATATATATATGTTTGTACATATAATATATGTGTGTGTATGTGCTAGACACATACACAGAGAGAGAGAAAAAGAGAGAGGGAGAGGGAGGGATGGAGGGAAGGAGAGAGAGAAAGAGAGAGAATTGTCCTTGGTTCCTTCCCAGTACTTGAAGGTAGACCCTAGTGTTGAAGATAGCAAATACTTAGGACATGGAACCTGGAGGACTGAAGCTCATGCTGACCTAGAACCCTCCTCCCTGAAGACTAGCTCTCATATTATTAGAAGGTGCTATGCAAGCTGCCAAGGGAAAAAGGCAATCAATAGTCCTTCTTAGCTGTAAAGTCTGTGATCCACAACAATGAGCTTGACAGGATATCCCACAGTGTGCAGTAATGGCACTTATATTTTAGTAGTAACCAACGGCCATGTATTGAGTGGGACTTCAGACCCACTCAATAGAAAGGGATTCATACTTGTTACAACAAACAAAGCCAAGTACTCATTGCTGGTGAGGTCAAGGACCCTAGAGGTAAACTTACTATTATTGCCACTTTCCTAAACAGTATAATTTCCAAATTCTAAATATTTATCTTTATTCCTACAGGTAAATGTTAATCATTACCTTCATCAAAGAAAATCTTTCTTGTAGCAGATAGGCACTATCACAGAGGTCTACAATTGGTCAATATGCAGGGAACTCTGTGGGGGTGTCCAGCCCTAACTAATACTTCTACAACACAATCTCTACACATAAGTCCCAGGGAACATAACAGAAGAGGGAGCAGAAAGATTGTGAGAGGCAGAGGACAATGATATCTACCGTTAAATAGTGCCTTTTATGTATGACAGAACAGCTATACTCATGAACTCTCAATAATATGGTTACCTAAACAAGACCTGACTGATGACAACACCAGTCAATATGCCAACATGAATGGGAGCAGGCTCATGGAGCTCTACCACTATATGAAGCATTACTTACAAGTAATTAATGGCTGTGGAAAGAGGGAGATTAAGTTTTCTCTAGGGACAAGCCCCCTGAGAGAATCTCCAGTCCCCAAGTAGTCAGCCCTAAACACATGTACATACTGGAAACACTAAATGGACTCAGCAGGTTGTATTCAAATATACATATGTATGTATAAATAATAATAATAAAGAGGTCATGAATTTGGGAGGGAGTGTGGGATACAGGAGGAATTTCAGAGGGGAAGTGATGGGTGATGTCCTTCTGTAAATATGTTTCTCTTATTGGTTGATGAATAAAAACCTGTGACCAATGAGGAGGGAAGATAGGTGGGACTAGGACAAGGAGAATTCTGGGAAAGGTAGGCAGAGAGAGCCCACTAAAGAATAGACGACATGTAGCCGCCAAAGGAATGAGGTCTGCATCCTTCTCCAGTAAGATAAGACCACATGGAAATACATAGATTAATAGAGATGGGTTAATATTTAAAACAGAGCTAGCCAGTAAGAAGTGCTAGTTATTGGCCAACAGTTTTATAATTAATATAAGTTTTTGTGTGCTCATTTGGGACTGAAGCAATGGTGTGACCTAGGTGGGACATGAGAAAATTTTCACCAACAGGGAAGAAAGAGGTGTAAATGAAAATATAGTACCCATGGATAATATTACCAAAAATAATAAAAAATCTGTATTAAAAGAAACATGTCTTCTATGTGTTATGGCTTCTGTATATCTGAACATATAACAATTAAAATAATCAGTGCATAAACAATGCCAGGAACATACTTATAAATATTAACTATTACTACTATAAAGAATGGTACTTGTGAAAGTGTAAACTACAGATTAGGGGACTCAGAATTCTTTTGGTGGTTTGGAAGATGGCAACAATTCAAAGATATTATTTGCTGTTTTAATTACACTTACATTGACAATGATAGTAGAGAAGAAATGATAGGCAAAAGTGTTAGCCTATGGAAACAAAGAAGTCAGCAAGACTTAACATGTTCCTTATTACCTGCCTGGGAAAACAGCCAATTTTACATCAGAATATCTTGAATGAAGAACTGAGACTCTTATCAATAAAACTCTCAAGATGATATCATTTAATCCTGCAGAAACAATGGTGATAATCATAAAGGTGATGTACACAAAGGTGTACATCAGCATTCAGTGTTTTTTTCTTGAGGAAAAACATTTGTGTGTGGTTGAGTTACCAGTTAAACTAGCCATTCATTTGATGAAATGCCATTTAAATAAGAAGAAAAATAACCTGTAGCTAATTGGTCTTAGAGAACATATTTTCTCCAAAAAGAAATGTTTTTCACTTTAAATGATAGTGCTTACTGCCAATAAGTAAATTTGAATTTCAAGTGAAAACCAGAATTCTGGCAGGCAATTATCTGCCACTGTGAGCTTTGATAGCTTCTCAACACTTAAAGATCCCCTGATTAAATTATTGATATTAGCAAATGTTATTTGAAAATATTTTATAGTGAACTGTGTCAATAACTGATAACTCTTTATTAGTCAAGAAAATAATGATTTCCATAAAACAATGCATGAAGCTAAAAAAAAAAAAACCAACAACAACAACAACAAAAAAAAACCATATGTGGTAGTGCCAATCAACAAGCAATCTAGCCCAATGGTCTTTATTTCAGTTGAGGTACCATGTGTTTTGATTTTATTTATTCCATCCTCTTACTCTTACTATGTCCACCCTCCTCCTCATCCTTACTTACCAAACGTTGTGTTTTCACCCTCTTTTTTTCAAAACCCATTAAGTCCAATTTATGCTGCCTTATATTCTTGGATATATGGCCTTCCATTGGGTTGTGGTCATCTACCAGGGGCTACCCCTCTTAAAAAAATTGACTCTTTTGTGGAAGTTGTCAATTATGTAATGAAGCATAAAACTAAATTATTTAAATTTCCATATATAAAGTAACTTTTGAGAACCTACTCTTCAGTGATTAGGAAAGACTTCCCACAACTATACCAATAAGCTATTGATTTATTAGTTCTCTCCCAATTATATTTCTGTATGGGACCACTTTCTTCATTTTTTTTTGTGAAATCTAGCTGTTTTTCAGATAATAAATAATAAAAGATAAAGCACATTATTTCTTTAGTTCTTTTCAAAAGGAGATGTAGTTGTTTTTATGTAAATACATTATTTAGTATGTAGATGTATATTACAATATATTTAGATGAGTTGATAATATTATAAAATATTGCAGTTTCAATTTCTACGTAAATACTGATAGATGTAAACAGCCTGGGTTAAAGCTATAAGACCATATGTAATATTTAGGAATGTAAAGATCCCCCCAAACAAATACTTTGATATTCATTGATGGATGGACAGAGTCTATTATGAAACAAAGACCATCCCTGGAAAGTAAAGCTTTTCCTCCAGCTCAGGTGAACCCCACTCCACAAGACTGTATGATTATAATCAGTGAGCCAAGCCCTTCATCTAGCAACTACAGTTGAAGGATATTTCGCTGCTTGCTTCTGGATGGATTAGTGGTGAGTGCAAGAGAGTAGGTCTCCTCATATTGAGAAATAGAGTGAGGATTAAAGAGTGATTATT
The DNA here is from genome assembly GCF_943737965.1 of Phodopus roborovskii. NCBI lineage: Eukaryota > Metazoa > Chordata > Mammalia > Rodentia > Cricetidae > Phodopus > Phodopus roborovskii. The sequence continues at coordinate 3,283,516 of NW_026126417.1, read as the reverse complement.
TTGAAAATTGAATCCTGGAGGTTAAGGGCTCTGACCATTATTCACAGGGCACTAAAGTGCTCTCTACTAGCTTGAAGGACTCTGAAAGTTTTCCCCTTAATTGGGCTAAGTTTGGATTTAAGATCAATCATCTTCAGAGAAGGGAGGGGCTGGGCCTGTCCTATGCAGTAGCTGTGTGGCTATATTTGGCTGGTTCTGTAGTCCACATGGGGCACATGAGGAATGGGCAGGCTGCATGTAGGGCATGGAGGACTTAATTCTTCAATGTCAACATCAGCATATCTTCATCAATGCAGGTCATCTCAGTAGTAATAGAAGCCACGGCTGTAAGCTTCAGGGGCTTCATTGTAGCATCAGTGAGATTCCAGGAGCCAGGATACATTATTATGCACATGTTTCTGACTGTCCTTGACTAAAAACCAAGTTACCTCCTTTTGTGCCACTTCTAAATTAGCTTCTTAATCAAATGCTACTTTATGGGGACTTGCCAGTTACCCAAGATTGAGTTAAGAACCTCTATGAAACCATTTCAGAACACTCATAGGACCTTAGTTGAGGAAATTCAATAATATGTGTAAGGTATCTGGACATGTCAAATTAGCTTGTAAATATTTATGTTTATACCCATAAACCTGGGTGGCTCCACCTTGGCCACAAAAGCTTCCTGGTGCAGTGGGCAGCAGTTAATGCAGAGATTAATAACTGCTCAAAAGACTGAGAAGAAGAGACCGAGTGCTCAGCCCTAAATGGGATATTTTCATTAAATACTCTGCCCTCCACCATGGTTCAGGAAATGTTATGGGAGAGGGTGTATAATGAGTGGAAGAGCTAGAGGATGAGGAGGAGTACAATCAAATGCTATCTTCAAGATATGACATGGCTGCCACCAACATGAATTATAATTTACCATAATCACAGCTGTGGTTATTTGCACTAGATCAAACCACCAAGCCTCAGTTCTGGCCGAGATAGTGGAGGTATGCTCCAGGTCCCACCTTTTAATGAAGACCCATTGTCAGTTGATTGCTCCTGGAGAAGGGAAGAATCATTCTTTTTTTTTGGGGGGGGGTGTTCCCACTGATAATTTCCCTTTGCTCCAGTGGGTGGCCTTATGCCCACACACCTGTAGCAGCACTAACTGAACTTTGTGAGTTATCTAAAACAAAACAAGGCTCCCTCATAAAAAACAGAAAAGAAATAAAAAAGAGGGGAGTTACAGTGAGCTATCACAATGGTTGAGAGCACATGCTACTCTTGTACTGGACCTGAGCTCAGTTCTTAGACTCAGAACCACCTGTAACTCCATCCTTAGTGGCATCTGATCCTCCTGGCTTCTGTGAGCACTGGCACTTAGGTGCATATATCAACACAAAGACATAAAAAAATAAAATAAACCTCTAGAAAGAAGAAAAAAAGACAGTAGGGAGACATGTTGGGGGGACATGCAGGGTGAGCAGCAAGAAAGAAATTGGGTAGATATGATTATATTCATTGTATATGTGAATAGAATTGTCAAGAATTAAAAAAAACAATTTACTAAGTAAAATAAGATAATAAAGTCTTCATCAGAATGGTTCAGACTTCAGATTTCCATCACTTCATCAGGGAGCTGCTAAGTGCACTTATGGTTCATTTCATGGAGCCTTCGGAAAGCAATAATACTTCCTCCAAGAAGAATGGAATAGAGGAAGGGAGGAACAAAGGGAGATGTGTAACCAAGTCTCTGTTGTGTGAAGAGCAAAATAAAGCAATTGTTGAACAAAACATTGAGGGAAGAGAATTGTGATTTCCCTGATGAGATTATTACTATTAACATTCTAATTCACTCAATTTTTGTGATTAGTGTAATTATAGATAGGCAGTTTTCTCTAATATAAGACCTATATGCCACAGTTAAAATGATTATTCAAGCTAATACAGAATGCCAATATGCTCAATGTACTGTATTGCCTAGAAAGACTTGATGGCTAGGGGAAATCTTAGAAGACAAGGGAACATCTTAGAAGACGATGTCTTCTTAACTCCTGGACTTTTGGACTAGTCATACTGTCATACATTTTGTACAGAAACAAGATTAGAGTGTCTTCCTATTAAGAGCTCAGCATAGTGCATCATTTGGGAGTGTCTGATTCAGTTGTTTACTGCCCCACCAGTCATTTTATAACCTGCTTCTTTGATTTCAGAGCTCTAAGCTATTCACATGTGACCCTTACAAGAAAACTCCCTGGTCATCAACCATTGTCACATGACCTTTCCTTTAAGTAGTCAAACAACCAGCTTCCAATACCAGCCACCACAAAAGAAGGGTCATTTGCTCCCACAGGGCATGTTTCCATGCTAAGGCTGCAGGAGTCTGGAACTTTCAAATACTCCTCAGGATATACATTTTCATCTCTTTCCAAATATAGATGACAAACCAAATGGTCCTCACTCGATGAACTACATGCTTATTATCAAAGGGTAGAGGTTGGCCACTGGCAAAGCAAATCCCACACCTGTGCTGCTAAAAGTCTGAGTATTCTTACATCTGGGTCAGCTCAGAAGAGAAAAAAATTCCAATTACATAGAGGGAAAGAAATAAACGAAATTGTATTGTACTTAGTTTAAACTTAGAAAATGATTTATAATGTTTGCAGTACAATGGAAAAATTATGTTCATTTAAATGATGTGCACCTATTTTAAAATTCCAGGGGATTGAAAGTCATCTATAGACAGTCTGAAAGTATGAACAGGTGTGGCTAATTTCCAAATGTTAGATGCCTGTTTGTATTCTAAAGAGAAAGAAAAAGAAAAACTGTGGATTTGGCTGGTGGGAAAGTGGGAACAAACTGGGAGGAGCTGGGGATGGGGAGGAAACCATAATCAGAATATATTATATGAAAAAAATATCTATTTTCAGTTTAACAAAATGAACAGCTAGGACTTGGGGATGCTAGGACTATTGCAGCAGTTGACACCAGCTTCTGTAGGTCCTGGCTTGAGGGACTGTGGTCGTGGTGGTGGTAGAGATTACATTTAGAACTCTGCTTTCTTCTTTCCTATTGTTTCCAGATTGAACAATGGATCTCCAACTGTGAAAAGATGTACATATACCAATTTGTACAAGTTGTGTTACCGTACACATCAAAGAGGACTCTGCAGATGTGACTAAGTGGAAGATTCTGAGGGATTATTATTGAGGATGGTTTGGGGGTTCATTTCATCTCAAGAGTCTTTGAAAGAAGAGGCAAGAGAGGCAGAAAAGAATGACAGAGTCAGAGGTCCTAGTAGAGCTGTTCACTAGCCAAAGGATGCAGTGGTCCTCTAAGAAGATGGAAAAAGCAAGAAATGACTCTCCAGGAATGTAATCCTGCTCAGTCACTTTAGTCTTGTAACCTCTGAAACTAAGGTAATAAATTTGTGCTCTTTGTGGTGCTGGCAGGCTTATGGTAACTTGCCACAGAAGCAAGTAGGATGCTTCTTTACTGAACTGATTCTAGGTTTTGGGTGGAGGATTTTTTTTTAAAACTCCTTTTTTGGGGCTAAGACTGTGAGGTTGTTGACAAAGCTGAGGTCCCCATCCAACTGGCTCAGAGTTTAAGGCCAAGCTAGAATTAACATTAACATAGAGAATACCTATTGTAGAGCTGTTACAGATTGATGAACAACACAGAGGAATCATACATAGCGCTCACTAGGTCTTTCACGCAGCCTGCTTTCCCTCTACCTCTGAACATCAAGAGCTATTGCAGCCTACATCGCCACTGAGACCAACCACTGAGTAAGTGGGGATGCTGTTGTTGATAGACAACATACACACCATCTGGCAGACCTCACCTGGCTCTTCTGTCTTAGCAGCATTTCTGTTTTGTGCAGGATCCGTCTCTACTTTTATGCCTTATATTCCCAAAGGACCCCGCTGTATTTCAAACATAGGTTCTGTTAACTTGAGTTAACCAGAATCTACTATTTTTGAGGTCAAAGTTACTGTTGAATCATGGCTTATAACCAACTTTTCCGATCAATCAAAAGTGGTCTCGGAACCCTTGTTTAGAACATCAGGAGAAGCTATTTTTTTCATTCTTTGGACTTGGTAAGGAGTGGTCTTAAGGTCCAGACTATAGCTGGCAGGCCATTGCTAGTCTAAAAACCAAACTGGAAAGGGGGACTGTGGAAGGAGTGAGCACAGCTGCTGGGTCAGTCCATGACAGTGGCTAGCTCCATCTCTAACCCCACAGTAATGTCTGTCGGTGTGGTCCCTCTCTGGGTGCTCTCCCCAAACTGGTTTTCTGTTTCCTGCTTGCCAAAGGCATTGATATGATATATATGGAAAGGAAGTTCGGACAACCTATGCTTTTAATACTCAGTGCAGAAGCCAAGGTGGATGCGGGCTTCTAGGCTTCAGAACATTTCAGCAAATCCTTCTTTGTTATTTTCCTTTTACGAAGAAAAGAGAAACACACAGAGACTAAGACCTTAGTTAGCATTATGGTTGGCAAAAGGTGGTGCCCCAGGCTGCTACAATCTGTTCCTTGTACTTTATCATCTCAAATTGCTTATCTTCATAACACTCAGAAAAAGTTCTTTTTATTAGTACCTTAAACTTATATTATGCCTACTGTCTAGACACTCTCTTAATAAGTCATGAAATAGATTCAGATGTAAAATCCTAAAACCCATAAAGCGATAGTTCTTTTCCTGATACGCTCAGCTGATTGCTTTCTCAGAACCTCATTTTTCTTTTCCAATAAAATAAAATCACCCTATAAAATTCCTCTTGAAGATTGTGGTATAGAAACAAGAGCACTGGGTAGGGCCAGCTGTGTGTCCTCAGACAAGTCATCTACCTCTCTGTATCTCTGTCTGCTTCTACAAGTATATGTCTATGTGATGCACTGTGCTCTTGGAAGTGTGTCACTAATTTATTCAAGCGGTAAATGAAAGCCTGTGGCTTCACTGGGCTAAATGGGTAAGCAGCAAGAATTTTACTACCACTTTTAGTGTCCAATTTCAATGTTATTCAGCTTGCTTTTCCTACAAGTAAAACCTGCGATTGAAGAAATAAAACAAAATCTCAGAATTCTAGCAGTTCCTGATGGCAGGAAGTGGCTATTATCAAAGTGTGGGTGCACACCACTCGTCACCTCTATGAAGGAGATGAGCTGGGGGAATGCCATGGCCTTTGTGATGACTGTCCTGGCTGCGGGTGGGGAGGAAACTGTTTGTGGGAGGTCATACTGCACAGTCACATCTCCCAATCAGCTTCCCAAGTTTACCAGGGAAGGGACTTGTATCCTCTCTGCTCTCTGTCCTGGAGCTTCTTCAGGCCAATCTTACAAAATGGTCAACTATCTACTGCTTGGCCATGGGGAAGGGCAGGGAAAGTTAAGTCCATAGATTTCAAGGATTTGACTTTAGGGAAATTCATCAGGCCAATTTCTCTGTGCTTTCCCAGTGTTTCTCTGACTCAGGATCTACTACAGTTGTGGCAAGTTTACCTTATTAAACAAGAACACAGGTACTATGGATTATCACTGAGAATGACATTTCAAGGTGTCTGACATGCAAGAAAAGCCTTTAAAGACTCTGGGAATTGTTCTTGGGAAGCAAGGAAACTGCCCTGCTTAATGTGTGTTACTGGACCACAAAGAACATCCGCTGGTGCTGTGAGGCTGGCTGAGGGCTCACAGCAGCAGCGCATGCCCTAGCTCTCCAAGTGCTTTTGGGACATACATACTTGTTTTGTCTATGCTGGCTTCCCTAGCCTAGGATTGGGGCAAGCGTTTCAGCACCTTGCCAGTTATGACTCTCCTCATTGCAATGATAATAGCCACAGTTTATCTAGCATTTTCTCTGTGTTCAGCAATGTATTAAGTTCTACACCTGAATTAGCGTTTAATCTTCATAATCATCACACAAAAACAGCAAAGACAGAGGCAGGGGTGACCAAATTTCCCCATCATCATAGCCCTTACTAGCTTAACCCTCACTTTACCATTTGTTAAAGAACTATTTCAATTTAGTGAGTGGAAGTGGGCTCTTGTAAGTAGCTGGTCTGATAAGGCACCCAAAGCAGTGAGAGCTAAGAGTGGGATGTGGAGGTTTTGGACTGTTCACAGAAGGCTGTGTGTGGACTGCACTAAACTGCCACACTGGCCTGGCCACTTCGGAGCCTAGCTTTCAGGAAAGACTGTATGTAGTCATGTGGCTGCTGTGTATATGTGCTAAATCTGTCTCTAAATTTCCCTCCCTCTGCTTTCTTGGGAGTGTATGTGTGCTTGTGTACATGTATGAGTTTGTGTGTGTGGGTACGTGTATGTGTGTGTGTGTGTGTATGTGTGTGTGCATGTTCATAAGCAAGTCTGTGAAAACCAGAAGCCAACCCTGGGTGTTCTTTATCTCTTGTTGACCTGGAGCTAGTCAAGTAGGATAGATAACTAGACAGACTGCATCAGAGCCTCACGCATGCACGGGTAGAAACAAGTGTGCTCAAACACTGCCCTGCTTTCCTCACCACCTGGGTACTTCTTCCAAGTCAGAAGCAGCACTACGGAGCCACCAGTGAAACTGTACTCCAACATTCCAGCCAGACTCTGCTCTCCGGCTCCCTGGGGTCTCATCCATCACAAGGAGATAATTAGCCTGTTGTTTCTGAAATCAGTCATCCAGCCTCATAATCACTTTCTCAAAATGTACAGGCGATTACATGACTGATGATGATGATGCGACAGGGAGAAGAGCCCAGGAGGGACAGAGTGTTTGCTGATCTGACTGGGGGAAGGGACATGTGGCAGTGTGAATGAGAAAGGGCCTCAGAGGTTCAGGTCTTTGAACACCTGCCTGCTCCTTTGTGGAACTGTGTAGGGAAGGACGAAGTGTGGCCTTGTTGGAGAAGGTGTGTCATTAGGAGCGGGCTTTGAGGTTCCAAAAGCCCGTGCCAGACCCAGCCTTGTGCTCTCTATCTCCAGCTTGTGGATCAGGATGTAAGCTTTTAGCTCCTGCTCCAGTGCCAAGCCCGTCTGTCTGCCACCATGCTCCCCTCTACCATGGCGGTGAACTCACTCACCCTCAACTGTCAGCAAGCCCCCAATTAAATACTTTCCTTCTTAAAGTTGCCTTGGTCATGGTGTCTCTTCACAGCAATAGAGCAGTGACTAACATGGAGAAACACCTGAAATGAGGATGAAGCTGAGACAGTATCACAGGGGACTGGGCAGCTTGAGCCTACCATCTTTACTCAGGTCTAAATACCTAATGTGTAAAATGGGAAGCGGGGGGGGGGGTCACTGCGCTTGGTTGCTTGTTGTGAGGAAAAAGTCAAGGCAGGTGACATAAATTATACAGGACAGTACCAGGTCCAAAGGACACACTCAGGTTATGTTACAGTTTCTATCTCCCGAGACTTTCTTCTTGCTCTAAAACACAGATCGCCAACATAGAGGTCCCGCCATTGATTACATGCACTTCAGGCGTTCCTGTTTAATACCTCTGATTGTCAAGCTCCTGCCAGGGACCCAATACAATGAGTTCCAACCCCAAGTCCTTCTCCTATATGGGTTTCTCTAGTTCTTTTTTTTTTTTTTCTGCCATCCCCAGTCCCTTTCAAGGACTATTGTGATCATTCTGGTTCCACTCCAATAATCCTCATTTCCTGATGGAAGCTTAACCCCATCTGTAACCAGCATTTTCCTTTTCCACTCAACATATTTGTACATTCCATATTTGTACATGGCCTGTTGATATCATGTGAGGCACCGTACTGTCTGCCACTCTTTAAGTTGCTTCCCCCAGAGCATTTCTGTTTCTATGGCCCCAATGTCTCCTTTCAGCAGGGTTAAGTGAGATCCTTGATTGAAAGGCTTTCAGAAACAGATTTCACTGGTGCCCCAAACAGTGCCTGAATTTATGGCAGGTAATCACCAAATATTTTAGGAACCCAAACCAGTCAAAATTAAACACTGTGCCAGATACACTTTAAGATACTTCGCATATACTAAAGAATTTAATTCTTACAGTGACCTGGTGAGGTAAGTATTTAATCTCTTTTCACATTATAGGTAAGAACTGAGGCATAAAGCCATCATGTGTTTACCCTTGCAGAAGTGAAGCAGAGCAAGAACTTAAGACCAGGCTATCTAACTCTGGAGCCCTGTACACTGGAGACACTTTACTACTGTGGAGCAAACCAATGATTTAGTTCTACAAGAGTTTCAGAGCCTCTGCTTGCAGGGGACATGATGCTTGCTTGCACATAATACATACAGGCATATCAATGTGAAGGCCAATGCCCCTGCTATATGGTTTGCATTGGATAATTTGTCTTTACTTCAGCTTCTGTAACTACAAAATAGGCATTAGATTGTGTGCTGCATACTCTTATTGTGAGAAGTGATAGACACAGGATAAAGTGTCTAAACCCTCCATCTTTGCAATTCCAGGACCAAGCCTTATATAGCAAACGAGAACACTGTTCTGATAAACTGGGGCCTCTAGGCTAAGGGAGTATCTCTCCATGTGCTCCCAAAGTCCTTTTGTGTACTAGGGATACATCCTGGTTCCACTGTCAGAGATCCCTTAGACAGCCCAGGCCTTCTAACTGAGACCCACATTTAGGGGGTCTGAGTCGGTATAATGCTGGTTTCCCAGCTATCAGTCTTGGGGTCTATTTCAGGTCAGCTGTCTCCGTAGGTTTCTGTAGCCTGGTCTTGACCCTTTTTCTTATCGCTCCTCCCTCTCTGCAACTGGATTCCAGGAGTTTTGCTCAGTGTTTAGCTGTGGGTGTCTGCTTCTGTTTCCATCAGTTACTAGATGAGGGCTCTATGATTACTTAGTTATTTTGTATACATTGTTCTGTCTTCATGTTATGAGCCATCATATGGTTGCTGGGAATTGAACTCAGGACCTCCAGAAAGACCAGCTAGTGTTCTTAACCACTGAGCCATCTGTCCAGCCCCATTTTGACTGTATTTTAGTATCACAATCCAGAGTCATTAGTGAAAGGGATATCTATCTAGACCCAATTTCATCTTTACATCCTTGGCCTCACTTTTCCATGCTTGTGAGCCTTAACTGACTAATACACAGTTATAAGGAAAACAAAACAAAACAAAACAAAACAAAACAGAGCCGTCACCATAGGTGTGGTGATCTCATCATTCATTTGTGCCAGAGCCCAGGACTTATAGTTGTAAAGAACATGTTCTCTGGTCAGTAGGATTCATTCAACTGGAGTGAATTTTGGCCTAAAGTTGTTATTGCATTCAGTAACAAGGTACAAGCTTCCCCAAGTAGCAGCTTTGGGACTTAACGGATTTGTAGTCATCTCTAGAGACATCTCTGGTCTTGTCTCTATCAGAAGAGTAGCCGAGGACAACAAGTGTGTCTCAGAGACAGCAATGTTAGTGTCAGCTCTGTGAGAGGCAGAGTTCATGCATACACAGGCTGAGGACAGAGTACAGGCCACTTCCTTTCAGACCCATCCCTATACCCAGTTCTTAACACTGCTCCCCACAGATGAATTACAATGGGTCAGCACAAGGTCTCTAATGACAGCAGGGGGCAGGGGACTCTGCCTCCTTTGCTTGCATTGCTTGAGAGCATAATATCCTTGGGACATTTCTTTATACAGAGAAGATGAGGAACACCATCTCCCTTGGGAAAGGCGTAAGTGCACCTCATTTCATCTGTACAATATGATGGCTGATTTTCATTTTCTTAACTTGAGAATTCAACAGGAACAGCTGTTTGATCTCTTCTGGAGAAACAACTCAGTTGCTACAGCTACATAGTTATATTTAAGGAAATCCAGTTTTAACTGCAGCTTGCAGTCCAGTCGTATTGTGCAAGGGCTCTCTTAGGGATGTGCTAGACAGAGACATAAAAATGTGACCTAGTATGATGGGCTGCCGCTATATCATTTCATTATCACATAGCTCTTTGATAATACTGTAATAGTTTTCATTGATGCCATGGCCTGCAGTTGATTTAAGCAAATCTCTTTTACACAGAGCTACTTAGCAGAATTCAAATGAGTTCTAGAACAGTTTGGTTTTCTCTTTCCTGAGCCCATCTGATCCACACTAACAGCTCATAGAAGCAAGTCTGGGGGGGGGAGGAGGCGGAGAAGGGTCACCACCAACTTACCTATTGATTTCCAGTTCAAATCTTTGGCTTCATTGACTTTTTCAGTGTTAAAATTCTGAATGGCATTGGGCTCTGACTTGCTTCACAAATGACCACTCCCACAGTTATTAATCTCAGATGTAGGAGACAGCAAGGTACTAGGGAAGGGTAGACACCTGAAGTGAAGCCATAGCTTCACTTGATTTGATTTAGTTATCTCAGATTTGCATCAGTCAGTAGCCAGGAACACTTTCTGGATCCAAGATGGGAAGAAGAATCACTGACCTAGTATCTCTGGATTTTTCTGAGTCCTATCTATTTCCTTCAACTGAAAAAAAAAATGCTAACTGAAAAAAAAAAAAAACCCAGAATGCTAACATATGTTAGGAACATCAGTAACCATTTATGGATGTATTTGGTAAATTGCCAATTTACTATAATTCCCTAACTTTTTTAAAAATTATTTTGGTATATCATCTAAGTAGTGACATAGACAAGCTATCAGTAATTTATAGGATGTTAACCATTTTTACAACTGGTTGTACATTTAGAAACATTGTCTCCATATGCTCCAATTAAAAACAATTCTCTGGAGGGGTATTAAACAACTTCCTAGAATTTATCTTAAATTATCCTCCCAGCCATGCTTTTGGAACATTCTACAGGGAACCCACATAATAACAATCAGTGGTGATTAAACTGATTGACCATTTCCTTTACGTTTGGAACTTTAGAAGGCTCAGGACACAAAACTTAGATGTCTTATAAATCTACATATGAGCATATGAGAGGGAGGCAGCATGGTAAACACACGCAGTCTCATATGGGGCCTGGCAGATGTATCTGTTCTATCCCAGCAGACAGAACATGATCTGTCTCCTTCAGGGCTGAGGAGCAGTTGTGTAGGAAGTAATCCATGGCACTTGAACCCTTCCTCAGAGTGAGACTTCACAGAGAGAGATGAAAGATTTCATCTGACTGACTTGATTCACTTAACATGACATGGTCACTTTGTGGGATCCCTACTCATAACTTACTATCAAAAAAGCATGCACTTCCAGAATCAATTCTCAGAAAGTGCTATAGGAGATATGTGGGCCAGTCCAAGCTATTTGCAGTACTCATTTGGTGGTAACCACAAAGAGAGTCTCTATTATTCATTTTTTTTTTGGAGGGGGGATCTAAAATTCAGTTGGCTTACCCTGAAAGCCAAAACCTTCCCATGGTGATAGGATAGGATTGGCCAGGATTGTCAGAGTCATGTTACCTCTTAGAGGCTTCATACTCCCACTGATAAATGGGGATCCTCTATTCCCCTCAGAGATAATCTGACACAGATGAAAGGTTAATATTAAGGGTGATAAGATGTGTGAACCTCCAAAGTGGTATTCTCAGACGCACCTATCATATCTTGACAGTCTATTTATTTAGTAGGTGATCTAAAAGTGTGTTCCAAGATAGATAGGAACCAGGACTAAGATAAAAAGCAATGACATTGAACGTTGGACATCATTTCTTCTTCTTTAGACAAATGATAAACTTGCCAAATCTGAAATGTTAACTCCTTTAGGAACAGTCAAGCAAGGTAGTGCTCTTCCTTCAATAAGGGTCAAATAGTTGAGGTTACCTAACTTCTCCAAGAAAAGAGGAGTGACTTGGGACAACAGTTGCCACCCTTAAAAAACATAAAGACTGCACTGTTGCAATCTCAACCCCATGCTAGAGAAAAAAAAAAGAGACCTTTAATTTCTTTTACATGTCCTGTTTCACTATTGTTTAATTTATTTGGTTGGAGTAGTTTCTTTGCCTAAGTATCTACAAACAGAAGCGATGGAAATCAACAACACTTAAAGGTTGAAAGAAAGACCAGAATCTGTGGGGAATTTCTAAGTAGACTGACGATAAGAGCAGATACCAAACAGCTGATCCCTCTGGTGTCAGAAAAGTCCACAAGTGAATCCTTCCATCACAGGAAAAGCAGAGGAAAAAAAAATCATAACACTGACTACCAACAATGACAGTACAATGATCAGTGTTTACTTTGGTGTTAAACATCTTCCACATGCCTTAGAGTACGTGTGAGAGAACCAGTTTCCTTGATGAAATCTCCAAAGAACATGTAGTTGTGAGCAATGTGACTGAAAGACACTTACTAGGATACTGTTCCTCTTCCTCTGTTGGTTGTTCTTTTTCTGGCTTAGGTGGGCCCTTGATTTTATACACCAAAGTACGCAGTTTCCCTGTCCAGGAGGTGTCTTCCTCCTCCTCCTCTTCTTCCTCCAAGGGAACCCCTAGCAAGCCACAAAACAGAGTGCAAGCCCAAACAGCACATTAAGTGTTAGAATGTAATAAAGCCATTTCCCATCCTTCTGAAACATTTTCAAGAGATTACAGGTAGCCTTCCAAGAGTATTTATCTGCATTATTTCTTTTGAATAGTTACTAAAATATATGATTTTCTGTGTCCCAGAACACCAAATAAATTTAATCCCAAGGCTTTACTTTTTCTAACCTATGTTTAAAAAGGCTTTAGAGTCTCTAGAAATACTTTAACATTTATTGTTTCAAATGAGAAGCTCAGCTTTTCCCCTACATATTACTCATTTATCCATTTATAAGAATCATAAATGCCACCACCCACTTAAAAATCAGCAGATATGCATCATGGGAACCATGGCTCAGCATCAGAAGACATTGATACCCAATTAAAAAACAATTACAATAGCTACACATAAAAGGGATCTAAATCTTGGCTTGGCTGGGGGAACATGATGTCAGTATCAATGTAAGTGAACTGGGTGAGGTGTAGAATCATCTTTACCCCCTTTCCTCCAGAGACCTTCCCACTCCTTCTCTGTATCCTCGCAGATTCTTCTAGGCAAAAGAGTTTTCAGCCTCCGATTCTGCCAGGGACATTTCCTGTATCTTTTCTGACTTGTGTAGTTTGAACAATTGGTACCATAAGGTCAGACATAAGAGTTAACTTCTCAACTCCTCACTGGCATTCTAACAAAGGAAGATGGGGTACTGGCTCATCTCTCAGGAGCTCACCACAGTGAACCAGAAGGTCCTCATGGAAATCATACAGCTCCTCGCGGATCTCCTCTGGGCAGGGGCAGTTCTCTCCCAGGTGAAAGTTGAGGAGCATGTTGATCTGTGAAGGCAAAAGAATGGGTAGTTGGTCTCCATGTCAGCCATGGGAACTCTGATAATGCTTTAGACACTAAACAATCTTTGAATTTTTTATTTAAAAAATTTTGGAGGGTGAGGGAATAAAAGTGGCCACATATCAACAACATAGCTTTCTCTTTTTTCTTTTATTAAGGGCTGTCTATTAATTGAACAGAATTTAGAGAATATTTAGAGTAGAAAATTCCTGCCACCCAAAGGTAATTCCTGTTCATATCAGGAAATTTATTTCAGACTTTATGCATAGTCTCACAAATTCAAAGCACTCTATGTAAACTTTCATAAAAGTCAATTTTTAACTGACTTTGCTTTAGACATTTTTATAACATGAGTTTAAAATGGTAAAATTAAGTTTCTGCAATATATGAATTTTGCTATTATTACTTTTTATGAGTACATGGTGTGGTATGGTGTGTGTATATTTATGTGTGCGTACATAAACATGGTGCATGTGTGCGTGTGTGCATGCGTGCGTGCATGTGTGAGTGTGTGAATGTGGGCACATATGAGCCTTGGCATGCATGTACAGGCTAGAGGACAACCTTAGAGGTTGGTCCTTCCATCTTATCTGGGACAGGGTCTTTTTGTGTTTGTTTTCACTTTTTTCATCAGGCTAGCTGTAAATATCCAGGAATTCTCCTGTCTCCATTTTCCTTCTCTCCATATAAGCATTGGGATCACAGCTGCTAACAATGTTTATCAACTTTTATGAGGGTTCTAGGGGTTCAAAATCACATCTTTATAACTATGTGACAAGTGCTTTTTACATACTAGACCATCTCCTGACTTCTTTTTTGGCTTTCTTATAAACAAAGTTGCTTTGAATATTTTATATACATTTTGTTCACATTTCAGGTCATTTTCTTAGAAAAAAACTAGAAGCAAAATGAATGGAGCGACAGGTCTGTACATTTTAATGGCTGGCGATATGAATTGTAAATTGCTTCCCAGAAATCTCACAACAATTTGCATTATCCCAAATTTATGTAAGTGTGTGTTACTTTGGTATCTCTATTACAGTAATGAGAGCTTAGCATATTTTCCAGTTTAATGGGTAAAGAATATCATATCCCTGTTACTTTGACTCACATTTAATTGGTGAGGCTGAAATTTATTTTCCATTCATTAAGACCAATTTTATTTCATATTTTGTAAAGATTTCTTCTCAAGCTCTTCACCATCTTTCTACCAGATAATTATCCACTTGCAAATTAGTTGGTGGAGTACTTCGCCTATTTTTCAACTTAAATATTTTCTAATATATACTCAACAGATTTCTGGAGTTTTAGTTGTTTATACTATATACTCAATAAATTTCTGAAGTTGCAGTTAGCTTTTAATTTTGTGCACAGGGTCTTCATTTAGGTTTTGGTTTTGAGACACAGATTTATGTTCTGTACTCACTCTGCCTTTCTTTTTGTTTTTATTATTCTGTTCTTGATGTTTTTCTGTTTACCATGTAGTTTTCTTGCAGTTTAGAGAGATTCAACTAATTTATGGATAAATACTTTAAATAAACAAGATATACAAATTTACAAAGAGAAGTAAAGTTCATTTTATAAAGATAAAAAAATATCTTGTGTCATAACAATAAATGCACTTCATCATTAGTTGACATGAAGAGACTTGGTGGCTGCTCTCAGAACCTGTGCAATCCTGAAGCAGTGTTGAATGTAAAGATATTCTTAAATGTAACCATTATAAAGTGTCATGAAAAATGTGCAGTCCCCACTGCAGATAAAGTGGAGCAGTTGCCTATGCTGTATACATTAATCGCAGCTAGGCTCCTGGACTTTGGAAGACTGGTCCACAACTGTAGGTCAGTGACCAGGTGAGGGATGGCAGAAACAGTTAGAGTTCACCTTTTCCCCCTGGTTGTTCAGCCATGCTAAGCCAACCACTAGGCAGGCATAGAGCTTTCCTTTAAGTGTTGAGGACTTCATGGTTGGAATGTCTTACATGGTTCTAATGTTTTACAAAATTTTAACATGATTCAGAAGTCTCTCATTCAGAAATTATCTTTTAAATCTTTTTGTAAGTAGGTAGAGGTATTATTTGTAATTAAATACTATCCATGAATAGGTTGGAAAAGGGAAATCATGCTAATTACATCAACAAGATAGGATATGCTGTTTATTCAATAAATATAAGGTTGTAAGATAATGGTTTCAGAGTACAAAATGAAGTTCTTTATTGAAAGACTCCTGCTGTCTACAAAACTTAGGAAGGGTCCCACCTGCTGAAAGAGCACACAACCAAAAAGTAGGTGGAAAGACAGACCAAGCAGGATTTGTTGCCAGTCATGTCCTCCCCTCTATTGCAGGCCTCAGGGAGGTGATCATAAGCAGCTGATGTGTCCAAAACATGACACTTGTCTTAGATTTACCTTACTGTTATACTTGTTCATAATCTTCATGATTTCTCCATTACTTTGAGTACTCTGAGAATTCTAACAACTATTTTTCCTCACAAGTTATGAAAATCATCACACTTTAAGATTCTGATTTCCATGCATATGATTTTCCAAGTGATTCTGCATCTCTAACCTTTGAAATTGATCTAAATTGTCTCTTAATGACATTAAATGCTTCCCTTCATTGAGAACTCTATGGGTAGGTCTCCATTTCAAGTAAATTTGCTGGTAGGTAGGGGTAGATCTTTAGCTCTTAGTGCTATTTGATAGGCATCAACATCAGCATCAACAATGTCTGAAAACTTGCTAGAAATGAAAAATTCTGAGCCTTGAGATCCCAGAGAAAGGGCCAAATGATCTGACTTACTAGGTTCTTCTGGTGATCTCGTTTAAGATGCATTGGTCTACACCTTAAGAAAGAAATCAGTCAACTTACTGATTTCTGAATGGTTTCTCTATTTAGATGCCTGGAGGAGGCAACAGAAGTTGTAGGGAAGGTAGAAGAAAAGCTTTAAAGTTAGAATGGGGGAAAAGAAAAACCTAAGAACATAGATACTGTCAATGGTGATGGCTGGGTTAGAGATGTCAGAAAATGGATGACCTCCATTCACCAGGCCATTGACAGAAGGCCATAGAAGAAGGTATGAAGCTGAAGATTTCTCTAATTTAAAAACTACTGGAAGTGTAGGGAATATTTAAAGAATTCTTACTCAATGGTAGATACTTTGCCAAGTCTAAATAAGTTATCTCATGACTTCTTAAGAAGAACCCTGGGCTAGAGATATAAACATTGCCCATATTAGATAATGAGAAACTGAGACAAAGAAGTCAGGAACCCAATACCACAGATGAGTGATATGGAAACAGAACTGGAGTGCAATTACGTGAAGCCAATATTGGTGTTATAATCTCTATATGATTGTTTTGCAATTATTCACAAAAATCTGAGAGAGCATCATTGCTCAGTGTCACGGGGGACATTCATACATACTACCAGTCTCAAAGCACCTAGAGAATTTGTAATATCCTTGAATAATTCTTGGGTGGCAGTTGAGCATATGCATACATTCGGTACAGTACAATGATCTCCTTCAGCCACTCCCAACAACCTTCATTTTGCAAGTAGAGAGATGACTAGCTTTGCCTTCTTTTTAAGCATGATCACTCCTGCGACTTTCAAAGGCTAAGATGTGTGGTTCATTGCCAAGACACTATAAATAACTATGTTCCATAAAATAGATTGGGAAAGTAATTGAATGAAGCTATACGTGTGCCATTAATGTAAAATAGTGGTAATTATATTGACAATAATAAAGCAGTCTTGTTTATTAAAAATTTGTAAGATTCAAAGCTGTAGCTTCCAAGACAGAACTGGTTTCTTCACTGAAGGACCTACCATCCTTTTGAACACTAGGGGAACAGTGGCCCACCAGCCTGGATAGCTCCTTTAGACCATGAGATGTCATTCCCTCATTTAGACTCATCTCAAAGTCACCTTCTGTCTCAGCAGTGACAACTACAGGTGGGTTCTATATAATACATCACAAAATATGATTTACAATGAATTCTGTCTCCAGGCTTCATGGGGCTAGGGAGGCCTAGTATAAATTTAAGTCACAACAGACAAGGAAGGCTTAACCTTGAATCCCACAAACCAGAGCACACCTGCTAATTTCTTCTGTCTCTGATAGAGACGTGGGGATTTCTGGAAGGCTTAGCAACATTATTCTGACTAGTAGATTGTGGCTGAGTTATCTGCTGAACCTCAACACTCCTCTGGTTTTCCACCAATTAGTAGAGGTATACATAGGGGAGTGGAGGGTGGATGAAGAAATCTCTGCCTTATGCTCAGTTTAAGAAGTATTTTTTTTCCCAAGGTAAGAGAATTGGCAAGTACTCCCCAGTCATTATTTACTTAGGACTCTATCTTTTAGTGTGGTCATCCTTTTAGGCTTCCATAGCTCTTCAGTCTATTGAAGATAACACAAAGGATTCATGTGTCCTTTCCCATAAAATTAGAATGCAGCTTAGGATAGGACTCACCTGCTCCTGGGGTGGTGAACGGAACTCCCTTGTCTTCCGGGCAGTAAGGGCTGCAGACATGTTTAGGGCCTGCATGAGTTCATTGTAGCGGAACTTCTGATTTGCCTGAAGCTTGGACACATAAATGTCACCAAATGCCACAATAGCCTCTACTCGATGCTGCAGTTCACAGTCACAGAGGTAGCTGAGGAGTTCACACATCTGTAACAAAAAGTGTATGTGTGTACACCTTTATAGAATGCACTTAACATACACAGATGAAAGTTGCAGTGCCCCACTTTACAGATGATAACACTGAGACTTAGGTAAGTACAGTGATCCACCTAGTGTCATAGAGTTACTGTGAAGCTACTGAATCCAAGTCTGCCTAAATCCAGAGATGAACTATTTAGGCACTGAGGGAATGAGAGAGAAATGAACTCCTTAAATAGCATCTCCTAGAAATTGCTTTCCTTAGGAGTTATGTATGAAAACCAGCATTAAATGTTCATGTGAGCATTGCTTCTCCCACCTTCCAGCAGCAGAAGATGGGAAAATTGAAAAACTTGTTGCCCATTTCATTTTCCCTGGTGGAAGTTGACAGTACTGTTCAACTGTGGTTACCTTTTGTTTTAAAAAGAAACTCTAGGTGTGAGAAAACTGTAATAAGTTAGGGGAAATCATTAAAGTCTGTCTGAAAGTGTTTTGTTTTCTAGTGATAGTCCTGACTCAGTGATAAGGAATCATGTGCTCTGATGCACTCACAGTTACAGAAATTCATCATGGAGAAAACATCACACACTAAATGTTGGGAGTGATTGTCCTTTGAGCCAAGGCATCACCATCTTTGGGAGCTTAGTTGTGTCCTCTTACAAAAGGATTTTCTAAGCTGGTCTTGCTGACTATATATGTCAGAAAGAACAGAAAGAACCGAAGGACAGTAATCTTACTCTTCAGCCATTTCCTACCACATTATATACACTTCCTTAATTTCACATGGCCTCAGGGAAGGACTAGACTGCATAGGCCAGAAAAGATGGAGGAAAGGGGGTTCCATCTACACAACTATAGGTGAGACCTGCTGGGGGAAGACCTAGACCCCTCTATGTAGCCTCCACCCATGTTCTGTGCAGAAGCCCAATAAACACACTGGTTCTCCAGTGTGAACTTTGGTGGAATCATGTCTTGGTTAGGCATCAGGGTCTTAGGAGAAGGAATACAGATATCACTTACATCTCTTGTTAGGAAGAAATTTTAGCAACCGATGGTTAGTCTTCATTAGATGGTTTCACCTTATGGGATCACTCTCATCTATGTGGTCCATTGTTAACTGAAGTGGCATTATGCAGTACATGACTGGATTTCTGATGTTCATTAAAAAAAAAATCCCTGAACTGGTGATCATAGATCAATAGAGTTCAAATATGAAAAGGAAAAACTTCAAGTGCTGGTCCAGGGATTTACACCAAAGAAAATATCTTGGCTTTGTATCACAGCAAGAGCAACACACTCAAATAATTTAACAAAATGCTAAGGTGTGTGTGTGTGTGTGTGTGTGTGTGTGTGTGTGTGTGTGTGTGTGTGTGCATATGTCATATACTTATATATAAGTTACATTTATTCTCTACACTCAATAGCCTGATTAACTGACTATGTACAAATACCATTATGTTAGAAGAAAGAACTTTTATCATAGATTACTTCACTGTGGCACATTCTATGGTAGAACATACTTTACATATGGCATGAAAATATATTTGTCATTATCTTTTTGTATCACTAAGGTCTTGGTTGGCTGCTGACTTGGTGAGTTTAAATATCCAGTAAGCAGCAGAGAAGGAGGAATAAAATTCTAGGAATGGCTGACTCAGGCTCACTGTTTTTCATCTTCCTTCCTCTGTCTCGGTGCTCAGAAGACAAAGGTTATCATTCTAGCATATGGCTGATGCTAGCTTGCATGAGGAAGCATTGCTTTGGATGGAGCTGAAGGCTCTTAGGTAGCTCCAGGAGCATGCTCCTTAGTTTGGGTAAGCTATGTGAATACTGGGTCAACAGGGCCCAGTCATATTAGCATAAGAACATAGCTCAGTGAGAGTAGGGAATGAGAGTGATGGTCCTGTGAGTCAGTCCATTGGGGTCACAACCAGAATCTTATCTCTTTTGCTAAACAGATACCTCTAAAATAATCACCTGGGTCTCTAAGGCTCAGAGACACGGGCAAACCCTACACTAGTGAAGAGACTTCTATATGACATCTAAACATTTCAAAGTAGCTTACTGACAAAGGTTGGCATTTTCACATTGGCATCAGCCCAGGGACTCTCAGGGACTTCAGTAGCAGACTCAGGCTCATGCCCACAGTTCCCCACACCCAGGCTTTCTTCTCTCCCTCCAGGGCACTTTACCAGAGCACATGTATTTTTCCTGGTTACCTGCAGCTTGACAGATTCAGGTAATCGGGTCTGCAACAAGCCTTTGACTGGAGCCTCCTTGCTGGCCTTTTCTCCTGCCTCCACTGCCTTTTCCTCTACTTGGGTCACTTCTTTTTCTGCTCCCTCTTCTGTCTCCCCGCTGTGCTCCCCAAACACAGAGGGATCAATCAAGAGGAGAATCTGGCGAACATCATCATCATCAAAAACGCCCATGACAAGCAGTGTTCCAATGAGTTTCAGCACAGGCACAAACTGGAACTCCACAGAACCGCCAACAGGGTCTCGGATATGGGCCCCACTGCAATGCACAGCCTCTGTCAGCATGCTCAGAGCTTTTGTCTTGAGAATCTCCAAGGGAATCTCAGGGCTCTGCTTTTGATGCTCCTCATGAGTCACCACGAAGCAAGGAGTAGAGAACCTGAAGCCTGGCTTAAGGCATGTCCTCAGGCCCACTCCAGGCAGCCCATGCCTCTTGGACTCATCTGGGTATAGACGGATATTCCTAGTGGTGCTGGTGATGGGGATGATGTACTCATTCTTCATCATCAGTTTCCTTTCCTTAGCATTGGCCAGGTGGATGCTGATGAGCAGGTCATAGAAACCAGATCGAAGGAGGCCAGGCAAGTACTTGTTGTCAATGGCATAGAAGAGCTGTGAGAGGTCCACATGGCTGCACAGGGCGTAGGCAACTCTGCTATTTCCAAGGGCACACACAGCACTGTAAAGTCTCAGTGTGTGGTAATGGAACTGCATCAGGTCCTCCTGCTCACAGAGCTCAAGGATGTCCACACACCTGAGGAAGACATCGAGAAACAAGTGTCGGAATTCAGTGGTGTAGCTGCCCTGTGAGACCCCAGGGGCCTCGACAGGCTCAGCGAAGGCAGAAGGGGCAGACATCTCTGCCATGCTTTCTCTAACAGGGTATTCCTCCTCTCTGAGGCTATGGTCCACACCCCAGTTCCCAATGATCCACCTTGTCTCATTACAATATTCCAAAAAGCCCACTCACATTGGTTTATTAAATATCAAAAAATTGAAAATGAGATGGAAACCCTAAAGGTCCTAAGGAGAAAGACATTTGGGAATATGGCAATGACCTAGCCTTCTTATCTGAAGTGGATCTGCTTCCTGACACTAGCCTCTCAGAAGATTCAGCTCACACCCATTGCCACACCCACTGCCACTCCCATCGCCAAACCTACTGTTACTCCCACTGCCAATCTACTCTTCACACTATCTGTGTAGTCCAGCTCTGCAGCACCTACGAGACTTTGCACCCTTCCATCTGCATTCTTGCTCTGAGAGGAAACACTTTCCCAACCAGTACTCATTGGCCTAATCCAGCTATTGTTGTCTCCCTCCTGTCTGTAGCCTGTTTGCCTGTGTGTTGTCCTCTTGCTCATGGAGGCCCAGAGATGGGGTTCCATGATGGACAGAATACTTTCTTTACTTTTCCATACTCCCCTGTCTTGTAGTGGTACATGGTCCAAGGAGATACCCAAAGGGGACTCCTATGGGTGTCCAACACCTTCACTTTCTACACATGCTTTTGGTTTTATATTTTTAATATTGATTTTATGTAGATGAGTGTTCTGCCTACATGTGTTGATGTGCGCTATGTGTATTTGTGGTGTCCACAGAGGTCAGAAAAGATCATTGGATCCCTGCAATTGCAATTATGTATGGTTGTGAGCCACCACGAGGGTGCTGGGAATTGAACCTGGATCTTCTGCAAGCACAACCAGTGCCCTTACCAGTGACACATTTCTCCAGCCACATGCACATATGTTTTCAATTAAGGAACACAGGGATAATAACATCCACAACAATATCTTACTCACGTCTTACTATTACCAGACACCATGCTGGATTTCACCCATACCACTCTTACACTAGCAACTGTGTGGGTGGGCTTCTCTTCTCAGTGTGGCTGAAGTGGCTGCAGCTTGGAGTATGTGAGCAGTTTATCAAACCATATATGCAGAAAATGAAAGTGGCGGGAGCGAACCCACTCACAATCCCCTTAACAAAGGGACACAAAGACTCTGATTCCTAGTTCTCTAAGTCAAGCTAGACATGGGTAGTTTTCCCTTTATTTTTGTAAAAATAAATATGTGTATATTTCTGTATCACTTGTATTTTAATTAAAAGCATGGAAATAATTCCTGATTCCTGGTCTTCAAAAGGTACTATGGCTGGGGCATCATGGTGCTTTCTCTGCTGTTTTTGACTGAATATTGGGAAAGGGAAGAGATAGAACTGATGTGTTGTGGGGAATGAACCGCTATCTTGGGACAACTTAGGGTCCACTAAAGTTGTTCCTAGTTCCCTTTGGAGCTTCCTGGCTTCCCAGGACTGTCCCTTCCTCTGTGGGTCCCTTTAGTACCTGTTCTCCTCCGGGATGTGAAGTGCCATCATTTGCAGGGGTTCTAGGCACTGCACCACCCAGCCATGGCGCTCGCTCACCCTCTCAGTCTCCACCTTGAGGAAGCTGCTGGGCATGCGACTCCATAGCACAGGCTGGATGGTTTGGACATCTAGCCGAGGTGGACATTGTGGGATGGGGTTCTTCTCCTCACTCTTAAATATGGCTGCTGACAAGGGCATTGCATTCTGGGGTAAGGTAGAAAGACATCAGAGAAGAAAAGAGGCATGCCACAGGGAGAGTCTTAGTTGCTGAATCATGCACTTGGCTTACGATCATCACTCTAACTAGAATAAGGTATGGAAGGAGTATCTATCCTGAGATCTCCAAAGGCTTTCCATCATTAATTAGTATGGTACACAATGGATTATGTGAGAAGTAATAAACCCATTCAACAGCCAAAATAGATGGGGGGGGAAGAAAAGGAAAATGAGAAGGTATATTCTGTCACTGAGACTTTGCAACAGATTATAGAGGCCTGAGAGAGGCAGGGCGGTGAATGAGAAGCAAGAGATCTTTCCTGCCTTCTGATGCCTGGGATTTCCCCGTGATGGTCACTACTGCCTTCCTTCCACATGGGTATTAACTGACGGGACAGATTAAATACCTTCAGTTTTCCAAGTTCAAACTGAAACAAAGAAGTGCTTGTAGGCTGGAGGAAGACTGCTGGGAATACTTTGGTGTTAGGCTCCACCTGGAAGTCGAAACAAATCAAGAGGTTTGCCCAGGGCTATGGGAAGCACAGTTTGTTAAGCCGCTGGCCATAGTAGTCAGTCATCATTCAAGCTCAGCTGGCTGGTCATTCCCCACTGCTTAGACATTCTCAGAGACCTGGTAAAGTGAAGTCTCCTTGGTGGCCTTACTGGTGACTGTCACTGCTCTGGGCCTTAAATCCTTTCTGCTTTGGGATAAAAATAAGTTCTACATACTTTCCCTTTCTTCCTTAAGTACTTGCAGTTAACAGCTTTCCATGGAGTTCAGGGGCAGAGTCATAAGGCCAGAAGTTTCTAGTACTCACTGGGCAGACAATGCACTGATGGCCACTGAACAGCAGTATGTCTAGGTGGTGACTTGGGATCATTGCTGAAGGCAAATGGCAGATTCACAAAGTCCAAGGTACCCTGCAGTCAAGATTCTTAACCTAAGTCTTATTGAGATTTTGGCACTGGTAACTTGTTGGGGGAAGCTAACCCAAGTACTATTATGAGTGACATCTCTGTCCTGTACCTATTATGTACCAGTGAGCACATCATATTTTAACAATTAACAAGGTCTTCTGACATTGCCAAATGTCCTGGGCTGTGAGCAGACACACATCATAATTGAGAACTGATGCTGTAAGGGCAATGATGCTCTTCATTGGAATATGGACCTTGCCTTATCCCTGGAATGCTCTGGATGCTTCTGTAGCCCTTTTCACTCTTTATACTTGCTATATTTAGGTTAAATGGTTTGAGATTCTCTGGATGGCTCCTAACTGCACCTTGCCTGATTGCATGAGGAATCTGCAAATGATATCAGGGGCTCCATTCATTATTTGTTTATTTTAATGTATACAAACTTAGATGATATTCCTCCATTACCATTAAGTAATACAGTCACTGGGGAATTGTTCCAACTCTCCCTGCCTACAAATTCAAGGATAAGTAGCTATATTAGCTATAGCCTAAGAGTGCATTACCCCTAGATCCTTCATTTTATATCTAGAAAATAGAAAGGTACCCAGCATGTGGAGGCTGTCACTTATTTGAGTAAGAACCTCATAATAAACAGACTGGCTTTGGAAAATTAGCTGCCTTTTAGGCTACTGTTTCTAGCTCTTCAAAGGATGGTTTATTGTAAACTTCATAAACTGCTCAACCGAAGTCCAGGACTCTCCTTATGCCTGACTTAGGGGGTACTTTGAAAGCCTTGAGATAGAGTGTTTTCTTGTGCTGAGCATACTCTCACCATGATGAACAATGCCGAGTTTTTCGTTTGGGACTAAAATAAGAAGAAAACACAAACGTAGGCTCCTTGGGGGTATACAGAGGAAAAGATAGTACCAGTGATGTGGTAAACATAATTCTAGAAGGCTCTGGAGGACCCTGGCTTTATTTCTGTGATTATGCTAATGGAAAATTGGATAATGCATGAGCAAGAAAAGCTGTTAAACAGTTGAACTTAAGCTGGAGAAAGATGTGGGCTTTATCTAATTACACAAGGGTTGTTTAAAAGCTAAGTGTTTTTTCCTTTGTGGAGGTAGAAGAGAAAGTTGGAGAGTTCTGAATCACAAGGAGACAATTTGAAGGTGGAGGGATCTTGTAAGTAGACTATAGGCAGAAAGTGACACAACTACCAGTCAGCAAGGACATAGGCCCTCAGAACAATAAGCCTACAACATGAAAACTTGGGTACTGTTAATAACTCAGAAAAACTCAGAAAGGAGTTCTTTCCAGATCCTCCAGAGAGCCTGCCTCAGCCCAGCAGGTGCCTTGGGTTTTGCCTTGTGAGAGCTTGAGTGCCCAGCAAGCCTACAGACCTGTGAAGTCATGAACACAGGTTATTTTAAGTCCCTAATTTTATGGCAACTTGGTAGGCAGAAAAGAGAATATAAGTGATTTCCCAGCCAAATCAGTCAGTCTGACAACACAAATATCAGTGAGTACTTATGAGGTGCCAGCTGCTGCTCTGTGGACAGTGAGTATTGGACTGGCCTGTTCTGGGAGGACTCACCAGCTGGAGAGGGTACCCCTGCTTCTGTGCAATGAGCAGAACCTGGACTTAAGCTGTTGTGAACTTCCTTCAGTTTTTCAGCTAAGACTTTTTTGTCATTGGCTGATCTATTTGTCCTTGTGCTGATAGATACCCTATTTGTAATCATGTGTGAAGGTCAGGCCCTAGAAACTGGTCAGCATCTACAGCTAGCTTATCTCATAAATCTGAATCTCACAACCCACTCTGCCTTTTATGTATTGGTGTGGGGCCATTACTCAGGAATGACTCTTGAATATATATTTTAGTTCTCATTTTTAAGCCAACTTTATTAAGTGGGAGAAAGCTGTTCAGATTGTGTAGCACTATTTAATAGGAGGCCTGGAAACACTGTTTAAGAGAATCTTCCTCTTGTTATTTTGGTCCATTCTGAATTGAAGGCCAGTGTATAAATATTGCTGTCCCATTCCTCTTGCGATAATTGAAAAATGAAAATGACTGCAGCTGTGGAATAACAATGACCCAGCTGTCAGGGACCAGACACATGGCTGGACATGTTTCTGTCTCACTGAGATTAAAAGGGGATAGTTGAGTAGGAGCTTTCTAAGGGGTTTCAGTAGAGCACTGCCACTCTCCCACCCAGCAAAGTTCTTTGGGACTAGAACACTGAGCAGCAGAAGAGTTTAAAAGTAAGGCATAAGGGGGATGCCTTCTTCTCAAAGAGGATAATGGTCCAGCCTGATGTTACCTAGGAATCACCATACAGGATGTGATGAAGGTCCCGAGGCATCCTTCTCTTGGTTGTAGCATCTTGTTAACCTCATGAACTCTTCTGAGGCTATTGCAAATACCACCTTATTTTGTTGTTAATCCATTAGTTTTTGTAGATTTCCAAAGTCCAGCTGGTTGGGAACGTTATTAGGTGTTGCAGAATTCTCTGCAATTCAGGAGGGACCCTTCAGTCCAGCCCATTTCAGAAGGTAATGGGAAAGCACTAATGGCCTCTAAAGGGCAGAAGTAATGTATATAAAAGCTTGGCAAGGGAAGTGAAGTACCAGAAGAGTACTTCACTCTCTTCCTTAGAGCCTGGTTTCACAAATGCTTCTTTCTGGAAATGGCTGGGCCCTCCAGCTGCCAGGCAAACGTGCCAAGTGTTGACTGTACTGCCCATAGGAGGAGGTTCTGAGTGTGCCATTCACTGCAGGAACTGCTGAAGGGACAGGTAAACTGCCTTCCTGTCAGCCAGCTGCTCCTGACATGTAGACAAAGTTTGGTTCACACATAATTTTTGGTTAGTGAGTGTTTCAGAACTGGAATAACTGTTCTGTCTGCTCTATACCTGGGTCCGTCTCTGCAAGGAAAAGCAAGACATCTGGCTGCCTATCAGCCTTTCAATCCAAAGACTGGGACCTGGGGCTGACCAAAGAATCGTCAATTTTATCTATTATGTAATAAGAGGGTATTACATATCTGTTGTGGTTAACTAAACTGTTGACCCTAGGAGACTGAGTTTAGCTTCCTTAATTACTGCATATCACTCTCATGCCAACACCTTTCTTAGTCCCTATTTCCTATGTATAACCCACCCTCTCCAAATGGAACCCTTCTTACCAACCATAGCATCAACTATTATTCTATCTGCTGACCCATTGTGCATTCCTAGAGTACTGCTCTTCTCACTCCCGCAAAACCCAGATTTTCCCTAATGAGACTCTCCTGATTGTTCTTCATGGGAGAAAACCCTTCTCTTAACTTCTTTAGCAAACTCTACCTACACATACATGTGACTCACTGTCCTGTGTTTAGGAGTGTTGAGAATGCTTGGAAATACAAACCCTAGGCGTAGCATTTCCTAGGGTGAGCTCAATGGGTCTCTAGATTCATAAAGTATTATCAGGTAAGATTAAAAAACAAAACAAAACAAACAAACAAACAAAAAAAAACCAGTTTCCTTGTGTCAGTAATTTGAGAAATACTTTGTTAGACAGTTTTTTTTCTTAAAGTATTTTTCAGATTTTAGTGGACTTAAATTTCTTAAATTCACAAAATTTAAGAAAAAAGTAGGATGCATAACATTTTGTAAGGCTCACATGGCTATAAAGAAGAACACATCTGATTTGTTGGTTAATGGCATGTGTGTAATTCAAGTTTTTCCTGGGGATTTCTGTTGAGGTTTACAGTTTATAAAACAGAAAATTATGTGATTTGAAAAATAGATTTTAAGGGATCACATTAAGTATCCATTTGGAGTCAAATCCCTCTGTGAAGGGACTACACAGTTTCTATAGGTTTCTATTTTGAGTAAATAAATGTCTTAAAGTGACAACTATTTCTGTTTACCCATTAAATCTCGCATCTTATCTACCACAGACAGTATAAAGGCAGCAGAGAAGTACTTTTAGAATAAATGAATAATCTTTCAGAGCTTCTGTCTCCTCTTAAAAGATGACCAGTATATAAAAATCACCCAATATATAAACATATTTTTCTCTATAAAATACATTCACTCTGTTCTTGTTTATTTGCTAATGGGCAGTCGACCAAACGGTCTCACCAATTGAATGAAGGTGGATGATGAAGATGGAAAGGAAGATGAAGAGGAACAAAACCATAAATCCCAAGCCCAAAGCCCAAAGTAACAGCTCAGCTCCAGCACCCACACCTACCTGATAACAGGTGCCAAGTTCCTTCCCGTTAGCTGAGAAGGACAGCATGCCCATTGCTAGATCTACAAGGCAGCCAATCTCTAGGTCTACATTGCTCCGACTGGATCTCTGGGAACTAGCCACAATGTCCCCACCCCAGACCATGTAGCAGTTGCTTCGTTTCACACTGAAAACCATAGAAAAGAGAGAAGTTACAGAATATAGTCTGGGTGGTTCTAATCAATAACTCATAAATTGCTCCAGAATCCTCTCTATGAATTTTTACCATTAGCCCTACACAACTGTACAGCTTCAACTAAGTTTACTCAGGCATGAACCACTGTGTGGCAGATCATGATAATCCCAACTTATTAGCAATTCAATCTTTTGACACAGGAGGGTAATACTCCCATTTTAGGGACAGAAAATCATCACAACACAGAGAGGAGACTAGCCTTAGGCAAATCTATAGAGAAATTTGATGTGAGAAACAGAAGCAGTCATCTGGGGTCAGTATCCCTGTCTGATATCCAGAATCATAGACCATTAGGTGCTTGAAAATTTGGCCCATATTCTTTGGAAAGGCAACTGGGGTCCAGATAGAGACTATTTGTCTCCATTGGTCTCCTGGCTCCCTGACCTGTACTACACTGCACTTCCCTGCTCTCTAGAAGTCTGCAAGCTACACTACTAAATAGCCTAAATAGCTAAGTAACCACATAGATTCATCTCTCACTGTATGTCTACCAGTCTTCAGAGTGTAGAACTCCATGTGGGATTTACACTTAAAAGGAAACTGTGATAACATTTGTAGGCTCCCAAACCAAATTCCTTATTCTTTTTACTTTTGTGGTGACAGGAACCAAACCCAGGATCCTACGCAGAGTAAGGAAGGGCTCTACATCTGAGATACACTCCCAGCTCTCATTTCTTAATTGCAGAATTTTATACCCAGAGAGAGCTGTGGAAAAGACAATGTGAAATGGGATTCTCAAAGTCCTCCCCCCCCCCCGAAGGTGGTGACAAGAAGTAGTCAGTTCTGCTTCCTCCTCAGTTCACCAGGGTAAAGAGCTGAAGGACCTGGGCTTCTAAAGTGATGAGATGTGGCCCTTTTTAAGGCTAAAGAACAATTTATTCTCTACTGGATGCTAGAGAAACCCCTTTGAACATACTGAGACCAATCTGATGTGGCTTGGCCTAAGTTCCTGTTGTATCTCTCAGCTGTGCGAAGGAACCCAGAACAAGCATTCAGCACTGTGTGATGGACAGATCCTTGAATCCTAAAGGCTGTTTATCTCTCTTTGGAAAATCCTGGCTGTATTAAGAAATTCTGTTTTCTTCTACTTCTAGAAGTCTGCCACTATCTCCTGTGAGTGGAAATCCCCTTTCTGAGTACATATCCCTTTCCTTTCATTTTCTCTTATTTAGGCAAAAATGGGGCTGCTTTCTCAGGATGAGCGCCCTTAGGCAGAGACTGTGTCTTCTGGTTATAGCCATGAATAGATTTCTATAAAGTTCATGATAAGACTATGTTATCATTGCTTTTTAAAATTACAGAATTCAATTAATAATGTATTGAGCTGTGTATTGTGAAGTGGCAGGCTTTGCGTATATTTTAAATATACTAAATTTAAAATACCCCGAAACATGTAAAACTCAACCCTGTGTATATTGTTTATCGTGTCAGACAAAGAGCTAAGAATTATTGATCACCACAATGGACCAGGACTTGCTTTAAGAGCTGACAGTAATGGCTGATAGTTATCAAGTCCTTGAGGTAAGTCACTGTCCTAAGCATTCTTTTACGAATTAACTCATTTACTTCTTACAGCACTCTGGGGTCTGGATAATTATTATTCTCATTTTAAATATAAGGAAATCAGAGTTCCAAGAGACTTGGAATTAATTTCACACCTGGTAAGCATCTAAGCTTGAGTTCAGAGCCTGTGCTTTCCATCATCTGCCCACAGGGGACTGTCATGAGTGTGACATGACTCACCTGTGATGGTCAGATTTTGATGTGTTTTACTATATAAAAAGCACCGACTTTCTGAAAAGGATCCTTGATTCAGTTGGGTGTGAAGGTCTACCCAAGGAGAACCTACTACATCTTGGTACATGGCTACACAATGAAAAGATGTTCCAAACCCACAGGATAGGAAGTGCACAGATGATAAGTCATGTTTTTTTAAGGTTATATTTGGGATACATCTAGGCAAAGACTTTCCTTGAGAGCAGTGACAGTGGACACTGAAGGACCTAGGTGGGCCTAAAACACATTACCCCCAGAGAGTCCTAATTTTGACTCATTGGTTATTATTCATGGGTTTTCCAAGTCTCTAGTGGCATCTTTCTTTGACAGTGAACTTGCAGTGGTGGCTACTTCTTAGGGGTGTGGCTTCAGGGACAGACATGTCCCTTTATAAGGGAGAGGTAGGGATGGCTCACTCTCTTGGCTTGTGGTGAGAGCACTGGAAGGGCAGAGACCGCATCTTCTGGAGCAGAAATACCACAACGCTTATTTACTATTATATGTGTAAGTTCTCCCCTAATAAATACCTGTTTATCATTTATCTTGTGTCTTGTGGACTCATTTAAACTCTGTCTTCAAATGTCTTCTTTATATGTTTAAGCTTTCAGACATTATAAACCCTTGGGACAAGGGGTTCTGATTTGTCAGTTAATGTGTGCTACTGTTCATCTCTTCAATTTCCCCTAAACTAGCTTCTCTTAGGTACACAAAGGCTTTTCCTGTCTTGTTCTGATGTTGTAGAAACTAAAGCCTACCTCAAAATCATGGAGCAGGTTCGAGAGGGCTCTCTCATCCCAACTGTCTATCTCACATCCCTGGATTGTGATAAATATGTGATGAAATATACCTCTGCCTCTACAAGCACTCCATTTTCACTGTCATGGTGATCCCAGTTTCCTTAATGACTTAAAAACAGTTAAGTTCCTTTAAGACAGGCTGGGATGCTTTCTCTGTCTGGGCTGAAAGATGAGGTGTAAATGACTGTTGTAGGGAGGAATGAGCCTCCTGGGAGCCCCCTTACCTTTCATGGACCCGGCCTCTTTCATCTCCCAGGGTGACAGTCACCGTACAGTTTTTATTCAGGTCAAATTTTTCACTGTATAAATGGTAGTCCGGAGTCACCCATCCAACCCAGACACATGATGGATCCTGCCCAGCAAAAATGCGGATAGCATAGTAGCATTGCTGTGGAGGGGACAACAGAGTGTGTGAGGGGTGTCTGTCTCGGGAGGAAGCTAAGAGATACAATCATCCAGTAGCTCACTCAGCTGTTTTATGAAGAAGTACACACTGAAGGTTTCTTTGTCTTTACCCGAGTTGAGTCTCACTTTGTAGCTCAAGCTGGTCTTGAACTTGTGGCATCCCTCCTTTCTTAGCCTGTGTCACCATGTCTGACTAAATCAACACACTGTTGAGGAAGTATACCATGCTACACTCTAGACTCAGAACAAGGTTTTTGTTTATGCAAAGTCTTGAGAAGGAAGCTGAAAAAGAAAATGCCCATGTTCCACTCTGTGTGGCCTTTGTGCCAACCATAGGCAGTGGTGAGAATAAAAGTTCCCCATGAGACTTATCGCCATGTTATAGTAATGACCATGGCAGCAAGGAAGGTGACTACTTCATTCCTTTCTTTACAATAATGAGTAGGTTTACTTATCTGTACTGTGCCAAATTTTCTTGACTGTGGCAAAAAAAAAAAAAAAAAAAGCATAGTTGGAAAAAAGCTAGGCTTGAATCTTTGGTACAATTGATTATTATTGTGTGAACTTGTGTAAGTCTTTTTTTTTTTCCTCTGTACACAATATCACGTATCTCACAGGGGCTGTGATTAAGTCAATTAAATGGAGATTAAATGGGAACATACATAATGTGCTGACCATAGTGCCCACACACAGCAGCGGGATGATTTGCTGCATCAAGAAGCTTGGTTTTGGTGTTGTTCAGCTTACGCACTCAGGGTGAACGTTACAGAAGGGGCGGCATGTATTTCTCCCATGGACACCAGGTACTAAGGGAGAATGAAAGAAGGAAATGAGGAAGTATTTTTCCTGACTCCTGCTACTGCAGAATGGGACCTGAAGTAGCTTCAGTCCTCTGGGCTGTCTTCTTGCTCCTTCTTTGATTGCTTTCAAGATTGCTCCTGGCACTGAACAGAGACACCAGGGAACCGACTCATAGAAGTTGACACAAAAGAGCAAACAAAAGGGTTTAATTGGGACTCTTCCAACTCATGTTTCTTTCAATCAGAAAGGCAGGGATGGGTCCCTGGTGGCAAATGAACAACAAGGACACATGATGCCCAATTAGGAGCTCCAGGTTGAGCTCTGCTTTCTTTTCCTTATTCAACAAATACCATAGAAATGTTCTGGAAGCATCCAAATGTATATTATGAGACAGAGTAATTGACAATTAAAGAAGATATCTAGACACATCTTTGCTGTGTGGGGCATATTACCAGGAAGAGCAAATCAAATAATTAAAGCCATAATTGAGTGCATTTACTCACTGTTGTTGTGTGAGAGAGTATTTCTTGCATCTGTTTCCTATGGGAAGATAATCCATGTTTTAGTTATTCAGTTGTATAGAGAACCCCGCAGTTCTGACAGGCAATTGATCTGCCCTTAACAATCAAGGCAGGTTTAGGAAACTGGCTGTTTTCTATATACCAGTGACTGCAAGTGGTCTTGGGAGTTGCTCATATGTAAGGTACTGCCATAGACAGTACTATGACTTCCAGCATCCCCCTGCCTCAGGTTGTAAGTTAATGTGGATGAGGATGGGGGTGCTGCAATAACATAGGCAGAGATGCCTCTGAATGGGTTACCACATTCCCTCAAGCAGCTGTGCTTATTCAAAACCTTGATGGATAGTGAACTGCTACAAGAGATTTGGACAAGACACCATAGACAGCAGGCATACACCAGCAATTAAAAATAGACATCAAAGGAAAGAAAGTCAGCAAGGAATCCATTCCTTATCAGGAGGGAAGGAATCACATTACTCAAGAGGCACACTGGGGAAAGGTTTGGAAATGCCCATAGCTATGCAAAGATAGCAATTGGCCTCTGGAAATTTCTCATTTCACATAGAAACTGTCTTTCTGCTCCTAAACTGCAAGAATTAGGAACACAAAGAGGCCCAAGCTCAGAGATTCCAAGGAGAGCAGAAACCTGCTCCAGATGTTACTGTTTAGCTACATGGGCTTCTTAATTTTGCAGAACACCTCTACACACATGCACCCTTGCATAAACTCACATGCACACACACATACTCATTTCTTTTTCTGTTCGTGTGTGCATGTGTACATGTGGCACATGGGTGTATAAATGCACATGTGTGTATAGAAGCACATCACATGTTGAATATGGAGGGCAGAAAGCAATCTTAGGACCTGTTCCTCAGCCTCCATCTACTTTGTCTTTTGAGAGATTGCCTGGCCAGTGAGCACCTGAGATCTACCTGTTTCTTCCCACTGGCACTGGGGGTACAGGTAGATCCCACCATATCTTATTTAAAAAACAAACAAACAATGATAATGGGATTTAATACAGGCCTTTCTGCTTATGCAGCAGACACCTTACAGACGGAATTGTCTCCCCAGCCCTCTACATCCTCATTTCTTTACCTGACTGAAAGCAGAGAGGCTACCATAAACTCACTTTTCATGTTGTAATTAAGTACAAAACAAACAGAAAGACAACCCAAGAGCAGATACACTTGGAACCCCTGAGAATTACAGGACTGCCCCACCCCCTCACCTTTTCTGGAAGGCTTCACTGTCTAGACAGGGGCTGTGGCTGAAAGAGGAGTGGCATTCCACGGGCATGCTCAGGCGGCAGTAGATCATGTTGGCATTGCTGTTCTGTGTGCCGAATGTCTTGTGGGTCACCTTGAGGCATGGAGGGCTGTCCATGGTGCCATCAATCCTCACAACCTGGGAACATCACCATGAGTCCTTAACCTGACATATGGGAAGGTGTGTGTGACCTTGACCCTGTCCCTCTGCCTCTCACTGACCTAACATAGAACAAGACATTCTGCAAACTATGAATATCACTAGCAATAACTCAAACTATGGTATTTATGATGTGGACTTTTGTCTGGTAGGAAACTTTAGCTCTGCACCTGGGTGGAGAAATTATCAATATAAAATATACCCATAGGTTCACTGCAAGGTCAAGGATGGAGAAAAAATACTAGAGAGAGGTGTTGCTGCCTGGGTGATATAGTGTGGTGTCCACATAATACTGACCTTTTAAATCAGGGGGCAAGTGGTTGAAAGGAAATCTTTGCAAATATTTCTGCTGTCAGGAGCATCATGAGAGCATCTTACAGAAAGGGGCCAGAGAGCTCTAAAATCAGGAACAGCCACACTTTCACCCCCATAGGTGTCCATCTGTGCTGGAGTCCTAGACCTAGAGCTCAAGTCCTGAGCCTGCTCTAAATCCTGAGGTGATTCATGGCTTTGGATCACAGTGGACTGCAGGGTGGTAACCTACAATATTAATCATTACCGTGTGTGTGTGTGTGTGTGTGTGTGTGTGTGTGTGTATGTGGCTACACGTGTTTATGTTTGTGTGTTCATGTGGATGCAATGTGTGTATGTGTGTAAGCACAAGAACATGTATGCACCTATGTGTAGAGGCCAACAATTAGTCTTGAGAGACAGCTTCCCTTATTATACTGTAACTAGGCTGGGCTGGCTGGTCAGAAAGCTCCAAGGATCTGCCTGTTTCTACCTCCCCAGCACTAAAATTACAAGTGCCTTAATCACACTTTCTGTCACATTTTGTACTTTTCTTAAGTCTAGAGTCCATTAGTGTGCTAAAGGATTTAGAACCACACTTTTAAAATAATGGTTATCCTGAAACCAGAGAAATATACTCTTACCCTCAAAATGTGAGGGTTGATGGGGGAGGAGCAATTAAGAGCTGCTGCTTGTCAGGTTCAGACCTTCTAGAAAGTTAGGTTAGGGGGGTAGAGTCATGTTTAAGCAAGCCACTTGCTTGAACCCAATGAACACGCAATGGAGCCGGTTCATTTGAAAGCACTATTCACAGTGGGTGGCACCAAAACAGATCCACAACTCAAATTTGGCTTCTTACAATCTTTGCTTTCCTTAAAGGTGGGGATACCATAATCAAGTCTCCCACTTCAGTTTAAAACACTAGTAATAGCACCTAACAGCACCAACATAAACAAAGCCGCAAAGGTAAGTTATGAGCATGGAGGAACACACACATTTACTGTATATAATGTCAAGTAGAAATGTTAAACTTTACGAAGAAAATAATGTTAAAAATCTCTGGACACTGAAGTACCATGGCAATGCCACTGTAGCAATGTTGCAAAGAACTTGATGACCAGCCTAGGAAGCAGTCTGCAAAATTGTGTACTAGGCTGCTGTCTCTTGTAAAGTGTTATAAGTGAAGGGCCCTGCAGCATAGCTATGAAGACCCCAGGGGTGGTGGGTAGACAGACAGGGTATCGACTTAGGTAACTCCTGTTGACAGCAGACTTTGTGGGAACATAGGGGCTTGGCTTGATTGCCCTGCTGGGATCACCCATGGTGTAATGTTACCTCTATGTGGGGATGATCCTTTGGCACGTTCACAAATGTTGGGAGACGCTTGCTGAACCACACTGCAACATCTCGGTTCATATTCACAGCAAAAGGCTCAAAGCCCTCCTGGAGGCCACACATAGTATAAAATTTGAAGGTACTGGCATCGGTTCCAAGATTCATGCGGCCAATCTGTGACAGCCCCAGAGAGCAAATGGGTACAAAACCTGCAGAGTAAAGATTGTGGCTTCAGTACCATTTGGGGAAAACATGGAGAAGCTGGAGTTGCACTTCCTGTTCTTATCGAAAAGTCCAGGAGTTAAGATGGAAAGCAACAACCCTTGTCTGTCTTTTTGACACACAAAATCAACAACAGGAAGCTGCCTGGATAAATACTGCCCTTAGTATATGGGAGAGAAAAGTGAATTTTGTTTAAACTAATTTGTGAAAAAACAAACAAACAAAAAGCCAAACATGCAGCAAAGAATATTTGTAAGATGGGAGAGTAAAACAAATATGAAAACAGCAAAATCTATTATCTATGCCTTCTTTAAAATTGATTTTAGGGCCTGGTTTCAGGAGTGATGGTTCAACAGTTAAGAACATTGGGTGTTCTTCCAGAGAACCAGGTTTGATCCCCAGAATCTATGTGGCAGTTTACAACCATACCAATCCCACGGTATCCAAAACCTTATGCCAGTACCAGGCATGCAAGTGGTTCACAAAATTCATATTGACAAAATATCTATACATGTAAAATAAATAGAAACAGATTTTGTAGAACAATAAAGACATGGATGGTGTTTGATAGGTCACACCTGTAATCCCAGCCATTAGGAGCTGAGGCAGGAAAATCCAAAGACCTAGACCAGTCTAGTGCAAGCTTACGGAAGGCAGCCAGTGGCTTTTCCAGGGCTGGACTTGGACCCTCGTGGAGTGATTTGCCTCTGTCCTGCCTTGAATGTTCTGGCCATGTGAGTGCCAATATGTAAAAGGAGTTCTTAATTGGTCTATATAATAAAAAGCTGGAGTCAGATATAGAGGGAAATTCTCAGAGATCAGAGAGAAGGAGTAAGCCATAGCACACCTTATCTCCTGAGCATCTCAGCAGAGAAGAGACCAATTTCCTATTTCTCTCTACGTATATCCTGTTTCTGCCCAGCTACATCGCTTCCTATCAGTCTGTACAGACCTCCAGACCTCTGTAGTTAGCTAGTGGCAAGCTCCATTCTCTGACCCTCAGGCTTTATTTGTGCAAGAAAGATATTGCCACAATGTGAGATAACAAATATGTTAATTTCTTTACTGTAGTAACTTTATATCTTAATTATATGTGCTTCAATTAATTAAAAAAATGATAGTGTATCTATTGATACTACTCTTATGGAGCTAAACAGCAGTTTTATGATTGCATTTGGGGCCTGCCCCATTGGAGGGAATCCATGCCTGGCACTGTAAACCTGGTTAAAAATACATGGCGCATGGAAGAACAGCTTTTAGGCCCAAGTGGGGTAATTAGATGCTATTGTTTACCTACATTGATATAATATCATGCTGCCTTCTAAATATTTGTATTTATACCCATGGAGAAATGTCACATTCACGCTTCAACAGAGAGGTCTCTTTCCACTGAATGCTGGTGAATTCTTGAAATGTAGAGAGTTGGTGCTATAAGAGTGCTTAGCCCTGAACAAGACATTTATCACTTACACCACTCCCTCCAAAACCATTCTGCAAGCAGCAGTGGAAAGGATATAAGAGACAGAAGTCGGTAAGTAGAGCTGTGACATGCCATTCTCTGGGCAAGACACAGCCATTGTAATTATGAACTCATTGGTAGTGTGGATGTCTACATGGAGTCTACACAGGAATAGGCCTATCAACAATCAGGCATGGATGAAGGTGGGACTCAAGGGGCTTTACCCCTCACTAATTAGTATTTGCTCTATATAGATTCAGTAACAGTGGTAGTTACATCCTTAGTTGTGTCCTTATTGGCAACCCAATGAGTTCCAATGGATAGTTTCAATCTAATGGTCACACAGATGGCCCTAATTAAATTAAATGTGTCACAAAAACAACCCAAAAGTCAAGAATCTGGGCAAGGAAGTGATGCTGAACTTAGAGTGGACACCCGATTGTCATAGCGCACTTCAACCCAGAACTCCTGGGCTCAAGCGATCCTCCTGTCTCAAGGAATTCTAAGGGATGAGAGGTCACTGACAAGGATAGGAGGGAGAAAAAACAAGGTGGTGTGGGGTGTGTAATCAGAGTACATATACATACATACATATATACATACAATTGCCAAAGAACAGAATCAAACAATAAAAATGTGACAGTGCAAATTGTTCAACTGTTCTGGGCCTCAGACTGGTCATTAGTGAAATGTGAGGTCAATGATCCTTTGTGTTTTGAGAGTGTTGCATACTAAGACTATATTGCTTATATTGCTGCTGCTTTATAAGCTTTCACACTCTTGTCTACTGTCCTCACCTAAGGAGGAAGACAAGAGCCAAGCATGCGCCAGATACCATTCACTCCTACCACTACTGTCTTCCCTCTGAGCTCACTTCTAGGACCCGATCATATTTAAAAATTCAGAACAGACCAAAGCAGAAGTTCAAATTGTTTGGCTTTCTTCTTTGTCGGTTATTTATAAATCATAATTGTAGACCAACAAATCAGGAAAGTAGGAAAGCACTAATTATCTTGGATCTGGGAGGATGCAGGAGGCAGGCGGCTGGAAGACAGCTGAAGCTGCAGAGAGGACCAGGAAGGGAAGAACATCTCTCAGGCTGATGCCTCATGCAGGCACTGGGGTTCCCTACAAAGAAAACTGGTGCTGGTCTTAGGAGAAGTGGTTTTACTATTACCATTTTTTTAGCATATGAAATAATGTGTTTCAGGAAGACATTTTCATCTTTTCTGGGAAACAAA
This sequence comes from Phodopus roborovskii, assembly GCF_943737965.1. Taxonomy (NCBI): domain Eukaryota; kingdom Metazoa; phylum Chordata; class Mammalia; order Rodentia; family Cricetidae; genus Phodopus; species Phodopus roborovskii. The sequence goes on along the minus strand of NW_026126417.1, from coordinate 3,245,060 downwards.
AGAGCAATTTTGAGAGCATTATGTCAAACAACAGGAACTTTTTATATTGTTCATATGTATCAAGGCCAAACTTCATTCTTGATAGAGTAAGTACTTATATATTGTCACCTAAACCATGATGTTCTTATTATACAGGCACTTTAGCCAGATAAGCTATGGGGCCCACATGTCATGATGTTCTTATATAAATCATGTCACATAAGTGAAAAGTGAATCACCTCCATACTAGTTGGGTGGTATTAGGACATATGCATCTATTTTGGGTACAGATGTGCTTAATGCCATTATTAAAACTAGAGAACATTAATGTCCTCCTAGCAGAATGATAAAGTCCTCTGATGGTCACCAAACATTGGGAGCCAGACCTCTGGCCCTGTCATTCCAGAGAGGCAGTAGACTACTCAACCAGAAGTCACCCTAGCAATGCTATGCTTGCTACTTATAAATAAGTTACCTGGGATTCTGGCTACAGAGTAGAACAAAGATTACTAGATGTTCCTAGTTCTTCTGTGGGACAGGGGTCTCTGATGTATGTTATAACAAGACTTCAGGGATGAAGAACTACCCCAATCTCAAGGAGTTCATTTACAGGAGGGCAAGGAGTGGGGTTTAAAAGAGTGAATGTTTTTGATGTAAACCACCTTTTTCACAAGACAGTACTTCAGTCGTTCTGATAAAGGATGTTTCTCAAGCTAGAAATGCAATACTATGGGGCTTTTATCTTAGAGCCCAGATATCAAGTACTCCAAGGTTGATGTGAGCAGAGAACAGGAAACTTTAAGAAACTCCCTTCTCCTTTCTCCTTTAGTAGAATTGTGGGGTAGACTCTCAGAAGGTATAAAATTCTGAGAGGGAAGCAGGAGAAAGATGACTTAGTCTTGAGACAGACCCACAGACAACTAAAGGTGGGAGAGGTATTATTTGCACTGAGCCTCCTTTCCCTCCTAAGGAACTTGGGATCTTCATTATTGTTAAGAGATAGCACTCAACTGAGGATGAAACAGAAGACTTGAGGCACCAACAGACAAAAGCAAGGTCATAAGAAGGACTGCCAGTACAAAATGATCTCATACCCTCTGAGTCACAATCTGCCTGCCAGTCAGTATGATAGAAGGAGATAGATGGTACAGGGACAGGTGCCCTGGATTTAAATGGCAGTATGTTCCCAGGCAGAGGACACAATGTTATAGAGTGGAGTAACTGTCCTTATGGGCTAGAGCCCTCTCTTGGGGAAGGCTGGACACAGCAGAAGAAATATAAAGGCAACAAAAGTCACAGATGCTGGAACAATAGGAGGTAAGTGTTGGGGACCCCCTGGGGGCTAAGTAGGTAGAACTATAGATACTCAGTGATGCAGTAGGAGAGAAGGTAACTCCAAGGCTGGAACCTGGTATCTAGGAAGTCATAGAGGAAAGATGAATTTACATGAGGCACTTTCTTTTGGAGAAGCAGATTTGATATCTGGACAAATTTACTCCATTCTCTCCATCCAAAGTGGTCTAGCTAACCATCTCACCATCTTGGGATTTTTCAACTCAATGCATGAATATCTCATGTAACTTTATAATTCTGCATGATAGATAAGGGAGGGGAAACAATAATGAAATAAACTACAACAGCAAATGATGACCAGTTGCTTCCTCAATATTGGGCTTAATGTTCTACAGAGTTATCTCTTTATGCCCATTTTTAAAAAAAGTTTATTTTTCATTTTACATACCAACTCCAGTTTCACCCCCTTCCCTTTTCTCACCCCATCTTCCCCTTTTCCCATCCCCACACCCTCCTCAGAGGGGGTAAGGCCTTCCTTGGGGTGTCAACAAAGTCTGGCATACCAAGTTGAGGCAGGACCAAGCCCCTACACCCTGTATCAAGGCTGAGCAAGGTATCCCACCATAGGGAATAGGTTCCAAAAACCCAGTTCATGGACCCGGTATAGATCCTGGTGGTACTGCCAGGACACCCCCAACAAATCAAGCTACATAATTGTCACTCATATTCAGAGGGCCTAGTTGGGTCCTATGCAGATTCTCCAGCTGTCAGTCCATAGTCTGAGAGCTCCCACTAGCCCAGGTCAGCTATCTGTGGTTTTCCCCATCATGGTCTTGACCCCCTCCCCTTGTTCATATGATCCCTCTGCCCTTGCTTCAGCTGAACTCCAGGAGCATAGCCCAATGCTTGGCTGTTGGTTACTGCATCTGTTTCTATCAGTTACTGGATGTAGGTTCTATGATAATGATTAGGATAGTCACTAATCTGATTAAAGGGGAAGGCCTGTTCAGACACCTTCTCCACTATTGCTAGGAGTCTTAGCTTGGGTCATCCTTGTGGACTCTTGAGAATTTGTCTAGCACCAGGTTTCTAACCCCATAATGGCTCCCTTTATCAAGATATCTCTTTCATTGCCCACACAAAACACTCGGGCAGCAGAGGTAGGCAGATCTCTGTGAGTTCGAGGCCAGTCTGATCTACAGAGTGAATTGTAGGACAGTCTCCAAAGCTACAGAGGAACCCTGTCTCAAAAAACCAAAAAATAAATAAAACCCCAAACAAATAAAAATATATATGTCCATTTTACAGATGAGGAATTGAGTAACTTGCTCAATTTTACTAGGCAAACTGCAGCATCAGCTTTTGAACAATGTGGCCTGAGTAGAACCCCAGAGTAAATATCAAAGGTGGAAGTCAATTTGTATTCTAAACTAATTTTCTTTGTGGCTAGATCTTCTGGCTACAAATGCTGCTGAGTCACATAGTTCAATGTTTGCCTCTAGATTAGCTTATTGAAGACATACAGTCAACTGGCCCTTCAGGCTCCTTACAGGAACAGTTCTACCTGTACACAAGAATCACATGACTCTCTGGAGTTTATATGGATAACAAGACCCACTTGGCCAAGGGCATGTTACATTACCATTAGCATAGCTTTTTATTGTCACGCACTAGGACTGTCACTACTCACACAGACCAACCAAGCTATAGCCCAAATGAGACTGGAGATACATTAAGAAAGGTAAATAACAGGAGCAAAGGTGCCATCTCCCTCTGCCACTTCCTTACACTCAGCAAACAGATGTGAATATGTAGACAACTTTGAAGAGGCTCAGGATTGCATGCAAATGGAATTAAGTCAACCATGCATATAGAACTGCCATCCCAGGAAAGGAGGGAGAAGAAAGCATGAACTTAAAACTTTTAGAGGATCCCAGGTTCTGGTGAACTTAGTATCACATAGGTGGAATCTCATACTAGTTTTGTGATTGCGAGGGTTTTTTTTTTTTTTTTTTTTTTGTTTGTTTGTTTTTAAAGTCTCAGGTGGTTGGTGATTGGAAAGAAACAATTATCTGGAAAATCCATATGATGACTGATTGCCATTCATTTCAGTCTGCAGACAGATATGAGGAACATCACTAGCAGTAGGGCAGACAGGGATCTGGCAGAGAGGTGGGTAGATGACCCGGGCCATTCTTGGGCTATTTCTCTGAATGTCAACCATGGAGTATGCTTTTATTGTTTTTATTTACTGCTAATCCCCAAGATGGAATTCAGAGACAACCCTGTGATGGTTGGAGCACGCACAGAATGCTCAGGAAACAAGAAGTGGCACTCCTGTGCCATAGCCGGTCTCTGAGCACAGCCCCCATCTAGAGGGAGAACACAGGACCCTTTGGCACAAAGTCACAGAAGGCAGTGGCACTTCCATCAGGTAAGTTTTTTTCTTCTGCCTCCTAGCTGTTAGCAAAGTCCTGGGACCTTTTAGACTGAGACCAATGGGTAGGGACCAGCATGGAAGGCTGCCCTGTAAACTCCAAAGCTGCAGCAAGAGGCAGGATGTGTCCCCAGGGGCCTGCACATACCAAAGCCCATTCCAGATGTCTCATCCCAAGGTCTGGCAGGATCTTCAGGATCTTTTCTCTTCCCCTCAAGTGAAGGAAATGTGAAGACTAGTTGCTAAGCTTCTACTTTGGAAGCATCTGAGCTTCCAGATACCTGAGGCTTTAACAATAGTAAAAGCTGTGGTGGTCTAGGCAGGAGACGATGAAACAGCTAAGAGCTTACCATTTGTGATGCTGAAGAGGATAGAGGCAACAATGAGTGCATGGCTCTTCTGGGACCTAGGAGAAACTACACCCTGAAATGGTTCTTATTTTTTCGCCAGAAGACTAAACAATTCCTACTGAGGATCTAGATGGCACATTGGTGCACTAAGTGTACCATTACATAGGGCACTGAGCCTTAAGGTGATTACAAACATTATATGTTTAGTTTCAACAGATGATTCTCTTAAAAGGCAAGGCAAGGTTTGCTGCCTAGTTCCACATTTTGCACTGAACAAAGAGATGTCGTATGGTTATCATCACTGGCCTCTGGACTGTTGTTATTACAGAAGGACACATCGGCTTCCTTTCAACCATCCCTCTGCCAACTCCTGCACCATCACAGAGCTGAAAGAGCCTTCCAATTATCTTGTCTCTGTATTATTAGAGCAGATACAATACTACAGTATAATGCACAAACATATTATGGTACAAGTCTATTATCAGACAGCTTCCTAATAATAGAATTTGCTATTCTGAAGGTCAGATCATGTCCCTACACACAAAAAAGGCATCTCTTTCATCACAGCACAGATAATCTTTGAAAGCTGAGCTACTCTCAAACAGTCCTCTCCTTGATAGTATCTCTCTGCTCACTGTAGTATGTCCATTTCACAAGGCGAAGTCCAGGGATGTTCAGCTCAGGTTAGACATACATTTCTTGAATGAGAAGACTTAACATATAAGGCCATGACCTACTCCTCATCCACCTTGCCAGCTCTATCATTTATCCATTCCATATATAAATCTCTACCTTCTTACTGTCCTATCCCTTCCTGAAGCTTCCTGCTGCTACAACACCAGCAGTCTTGCATCTTGATGGGCTTACATTTCTCCTTTAACTTACTAACTCTGGATTCTTTATTCGACATTCAATTCATATGCCACTTGTGTGAGATTTTTTTTCACTCCGAATTAGTCACTGCCATTTATAACTCATGTTCCGCGTTATTAGTCACCTTTCCTATTCTCATCTCACTTATTCCACAATTAGAAAGGAGCTCCTTTGCATTGCCCCCACTTGCCTTTGCTCCTGTGCTAGACTACTGCGTCTCAGAATGTAAGATGCGTCCAAACCACCAGAGCCTCTGGGTAGGGTGCAGGCATTGATTCTGACACGGGGGGTGGGGTGTGGTGGTGGTGGTGAGATACTGTGTTTTTAACATGGTGGGATGTATCTTGACTTTCAAGGCTTTGTACATAATGCAAAGGTATACAAACTTCACAAAACTCTCAACACTGCAAATCAGACAAGATTCTTACCTTATAAATGAACCAAAGGCAGGCAGATATGCAATCCCCTTCTAGGTCACACAATAGTAAAGGCAGGAAGAAAGTATTTGTCTTTGGACCCTTCCTACTCTCCATGGGGGAAACACCTGGATTGTCTAGACCTTCGTTTTCTTCCTGTACTCAAGGATACAGCACTGCATATGGTGGAGTTCTGGGATGCCTTCCCTACACTGTTCTGATATCATCTGCTGCATACCCTCCCATTTGCATCCAAAGCTGACAGTTTCCATTCCTCCTGATGGCAATACCACATCTTCCCACTCATCTCTTCAATCAGGACCATCTTCAAAATAGATTTTAAATCTGTTAAAGGGCATTAAAGTATGACCTCCATCTGGATTTAGTTATCTAGGAAAAGAGAGTCAGCTGCAACCTTGCTATTTCCCCAAATACTAGACTCTTGGTAATGTCTTGAATGGTTCAACTGTACATGCACATTGCATATAACAGATACCTGTAAAAAGTACATCTTCATAAAGCTAAAACACTCTGTAAGTAGTGAACATTTCTATCATATAAACATGTCTTTATCTATTTGTATTCTCTTGCTCATGCAGTTACATATCTGTAATGTTTTTTGAGACAGACTCTTATTTTTATAACCTCTCCAAAACTTCTGTGCTACAAATAGTCCTAATCATTTACATAAGGGAAATGAGGCTCAAAAAGGTTAAGATGCCACAAGAAGGCAGGTGTAGGACAAGGGCTCTTGTCTCCAGACTCAGAACAGCATCCTTCCTATCTGAAATTATGAAGCTGAGTGCAGCACACAACATACAGCGTACAGCACAGGGGCAAGTACCCAGCTGTGTTATGTCGCTGTTAGAATTTCATATCTGGGAAGAACAATGGAATTTATTTCATCTATCGTCTTACTCTGATAGATGAAGACTATAAAGCCCAGAGCAGTCAGGCAGTCTCCACAGGAGTTGCACAGTTCCAAGGGAGAAGGTCTGCCAGTTTGTAGTCCAGTGCTCTTCTTCCTTATGCCAACAATCTGTATACAACTTGTACGACCATGCAGACAGACAAATAATAAGCTCTAACTGCTTCCTTGTGTCACTGGAAGCATTGCGCTGATTGTACTCTATCCATGGCCAATAATAAGTACAACTCTGCTTTGATTTCATAGTGAGCTTGAATTTCAAAATAAATTATGTTTCATTCAAGGGAACAGCTAAATCTAGCTTTTGTGTTCCAATGGTTCCCATCAAAGCATCAAGTTCAATTACACAAACATGCAGAATAACAATTCAAATCAGAATAAAAGGATAACCCTTTAATCCACAGATTTTTTTTTCTCTCCTGCCAAGGATGTTCCATCGTACACAATTAGCATTTCTATTGTACTGAAAGAAAACCTGGGGAATCTTAAAATGTCAAGGTAGAACTCATGGACTTAGCCTCACTACAGAATTTATATTCACAACAGCACACCATCACCATGCTTTGTCTGATTCTTCAGAAATTGCAGCATAACGGATGGCCATCTTCCTTAGAGTTTTGAACATGCAAAGGATAGTGTACTCTCAATAGAGCACTATGGAGTCCCATCAGCTTGCCTGGATTTTCCTTCAATCTCACAGGGTAACACAGGGTAAGGGAGGGTGGAGTGTTGGATTTACCATTCTCAATCTCATAGTCAGCGAAGGCAAGTTCAGAGCCTTTGTTGGTGATCAGCAGCTCCCCATTCAGTGTGAAGATCATGGAAGCATCATCCAAGTTAATCATACACCCAACCACATCTCCTGGCTGCCACGTTCGTCCAAAATACCCACTACCTTGATGCCAACGCTGACCCTGCGAAACAAGACCACAGTCTTAGACAAGTGGTGGTGGTGGTGGATGCAAGAATCCCAGAAGCTGGAGATACGGCCATAGCAGCAGGATCTCCTAATAGTGGCAGATGATCTCTATGCAGGGTCTATCATGTGCAGCTCATAGAATGAAGGGAACCTAGACACACAAGCATGAGATAAGGTGGCCTGAGTCTCCTGGTCCATAGTCAGCCTTGACAGTAAACAATTCTTTCTAGAGCATATGAAAAAAAATCTCCATTCATTGGCTTCATAGTGTTAAATGGGTTACTTCTAAAGCAGAGGCAGTCATCTTGGGGGAAATGGCAGAAGTGGAGATGATTACTAAAAGTGTGTGGGATATAGTCCTCTACTTTCCCAGAATCAAAAACAAAGAAGCAATCAATGTCAATTATCCAGTGGTGGTAGCTATTTTCTCTGAAGCCCAAAACTCAGGCACCAAGCAATTCCAGGCTCCAAGGAAAACTGGAAAATTAAATTTGTACTGACCAGCATGGCTACTGAATAGACTCACCCTGCTGCCTTCAAACACGAAGGCTTGGTCATCAGCACCCAGTTCAATGTCTGGACGACAACCTGGCCTGGCCCAGCCAACACGCATGTCTCCTCCAGTTACCACTTCAAATTCGAAGTACCACTTTCCAGACTTGACTGCGTATGACCGCTCTACCCGGAAAAATCGAATCTTGTCTATGCTGACCTTCTCAACTGTAGGGTCAGCTACTGTGAGAAGCAGGCGATGGGGAGGAGGAAAACAGATGTCACAGACTTTTAACCATTATGTGTTTCTCAAACGACTTGATGCCAACAACTAAGATGGTCATAGATCTCCCACTGTTCAATAAGTCAATTTTGTTTATACCATGACACTCATCATTATTGTCATGACATCACAGCAGCAGCACGAGCCACCATTTACTGAATATTGGCTTCATAGTGATTTCTTCATAATAACCTTATAAGGTCAGGATGGAAAAATCAAGGGTCAGAGAGGTTAAATCGCTTGTTCAGCATCATAATAAAGAGGACAAAAAGCTCCGAATCTGGGACAGATTCCGTTTCCATCTCATGAACCACTGTAGCCTTTGGCACTTCCAGGGTAAGCTGGTGATTTTGACAGTAATAGAATTTAACTTGAGACTGTCATTTCCTGACCTCTAAATAATCTGGTATTCAAGTTTTGGAGGGTGAGAGAAAAATAAATGTAATTTGTTTCTGTAGCCAAGTATCCTGAAAAGCTTAGCTACTCTAGAGAAAATGTATTCACCATAGGCCTGGGTCACATAAATGAGCACTGTCAAAATATCTATTAGTAGGCATGCACAGGTTGAAGCCAGATGGATCTCAGCGCTAAGAGGAGGGAGTAGATATGAGCTCCTATCCCTAACCAAGAGGCTATCTCCAATTGGCAACTTCTTATAAAGGAAAAATTAGTTTTTTTCCAGTGGAGTCTCACTGGGTATACAAAACATGTTTAAGGAAAAACTTCACACCCAGCAATAGCTGATCAACATAAAACAAACTCTATGGTGTTTTCACAGTTATTTTTTTCCCTCATGTTGCTTTGTTTGGACATTTAAAAAAACATTTCTGGTCTCTTTCTTGTATATTATGGTTTCCAATTTTGTGTTTTATGGATATTTTGGTGTGTCTCTTGCGTTTTTCATTGTTTTATTTTTTTTAAATTCTGTTTTTATTTTTGCTTGTTTTTTTTTCTAAAGAGAGAGAGAAAGAAGGTGAAGGCATAGAGCTGAATATAGGGGGTTGAGGAGGACCTGGAAGGAGATAAGGGAGGGGAAATCAGGATCAGAATATATTATATGCATTTTCATTCATCTGTCAATGGGATAAGGCTTCACAGTAAACCAAAGTCCCACCCCCTAAAATGTACCATTAGCAGCACAAACTGAACTTTGTGGGTAATAAAAACTAAAAAGGACACAAAGTTGGAAGGAGGGGGGATGAAAGTAGCTTTGGAGTTAGGGGGAGGAATGATGGGGGAATATAATGCAAACACTTTATATGCATGTATGACATTCTTCAAGAATAAAACATCACATTTGAAGAACTACACCACTTCCAAAAGTATAAATTAGACCTACTTAAAGGTAATATTTCCCCATAAGAGGACTTGCTTATTAATAAACTATTGTGAGAATGAATGATCACAGCTTGTTACCTAGTTCTTGGTCTGATGGCTCAATGTTATATCCATAACCAACAAATGTCCGTACAGCTTCACGCAGGCTGTCCCTATTTGATTTCTTGGTACGCTCATCCAGTAATATATATGGCACCAGACGGGGATTTCTTTTGTTCTTCAAGTCCTATGTGAAGCCAAAGGATAGGAGCCAAGAAAACATATTCCAGTTTTACAAAGCAGCCCTCACATACTCCTGACTGCTGACTGGCTCATAGTAGTCTATTAGATTTTCCCCATGTGGATTGGTATTTAGCAGTGTGAATATTTGCTACTTTTCTTCAGGATTAAATGGATATAAAAGTAGAAATCTTGCTAATGCTCAAAGATTGCACTAAAAACACACTTTAATAATGCCAGCCTGCAAATAAAATGAAGTGTCATCAAATTGGTTAGCAACTCCATTCCCAAGATAAGGCTGAAGGGAACTGTGTAGCTATTCCTTATGGAGATTCATGCCAACATTTAACTGTCAACAGCCCATTCACAACAGCATCTTAAGTCATGAGAGAGACATTAGGAGAGTGGCAGAGGCAAAGTATGTCCATCCCATCACAAAAGGTACATTGTGCAATGGAGCCAACGTTAGTTCCTTAGGCAAGACTATGAGGGCAATGAAAGGTCACCTGCAGGAAAAGTCCCTCAAACTAAGATGCATGGTACACTGTTCAAAACCTCCTCATCCCCAGGCCTTCATGTTTTCAATAGCTGGATTCTTCTTGCTCTCCAGATTTCCTGGAAGTAAGTTTGGAAGATTTCATAGTCTGAAACTTAAATATCCCCCACAGCCTCATGTGTTCGAACCTCTCTGGTCTCCAGCTTTGTAGGGCTGTTTTGGGAGCCTGTGGAATCTTTTAAGAGGTGAGGCTGGGCTGGCCCAAGAGAGACACTGGGTAGTAGGCAAGCATTTAAAGGTGATGGTCCCACCTTGTTTTGCATCCTGATCCAGAAAGACACAAACAAGATGTGCATAGGCTCTCCTGCTGTCCCAACTAAGCTCATGTAGCCATGTACTTTTCCCCTCCATGATGGACTTAAACCATGAGCAACTCCTCTGCCCCACTCTTCCTTGAAGTTGCTTCTGTTGGGTATTTTGTCATAGTGATGAAAAGACATCAACACAGAGGCTGCAGTATGAGTTAACTCATGTGAACATTCCGAATGCTAACTCTTTGTGATTAGTAAAATGAGGGAAATAGTTTAGGGAAAGAGTTGGGCCAATATCTTACAATGAATCCTGATTCTAAACTCTGTTAGACTCCTTGCTATGAAGCTACACACAGCTAACCTAGCTGTTAGGTTACTTCATAACCAAGCCAGGGGTTCTACTTCTGCCCAAGGATCCTTAGTTCAGTGGCCTAAAGTGTGGTTGGTGTGTGTGTGTGTTGCTTCACTCTTTTTCAAGGCTATTTCTCCCTTGAATTTACCTCACCAGTAGCTATTTAGGGGCCACCTCACAACTATTGCTGACCCATGATGCTAATTTGTTCTCACATCCCATCCCAGAAATACTACTGGTTCAGGGTATCGATTTGTCACCTAACCCTGACCTTGGAGAGCATCATGAAAACTTAACTCTCTACAGTGAAAACAGTATGACAGAGAATGAGATAAAATACATTGCCCTGTGTGCACTTTATCAGTGAATCTCTAACTAAAGGGAAGATAAACTTTATCCACTTTTGCAAAATTGAAATGATGCCTGTAGTCAATGTCAATGTGACAGTTACAAATTTCACCAGTCCACAATTCTATAAATAGTAAACAAACCACAGTGTGAGGAACAGAGTGCAAGGGCAGTGCCCATATTGCAATCTCACATGCTTCACAGCAAAATGACATTTTGATGGATGACCACATCTACTTCTCTAGCATGCTTGACCCACCACTCCTCACCTGTTGAATGCCATAGGTCCATCCTTGTTTTATTCTGTCCTTTGCCCAAACATTGTGTGCATTTTCTGCAAGCTTATCCACTAAAATTTCTTGAGGTGGTAACAGCTTAACATCAGATAAATCCAAAGGGGCTGGCTTATACCCATTGGACATCATATAGCTACAAGCAAATGCAAAAGTATACACATTTTGAATAGATGCATATGATTCTCTTTTCCTAGATTTTTTTGAAAATTTATTCTTTGAAAATTTTATATATGTATAACACATTTTTATCAATGCTCTATTACCTCATCCACTTGCCCCCATGCTCCCTCCAGCAAATCTTATTTCAAATTTTATGACCTTTTTTTTTTTTTTTTTTTTTTTTTTTTAAGTAATGCATTGAATCCAGTTAGAACTTCCCATATCGGCATGGTGTGGGGTCATCCAGTGGAGCACGGGTTAACCTATAAGTAGCTCCCTTCAAAGAAAAGTGACTCTCTGTCCCTAGCAGGCAGCCATCAGCTGCCAATAGCTCCTCAGTGGGAGTTAATGTCTCTGGAACTCCTTTCACATCCCGTTGCCATGTTTTTCCCTGGCTTGATCTTGTGTAGTACTGTCAGTCTTTTGCAGTTAATCACAGGTGCTCTGAGTTCATGTGTGCAGCAACCATGTTATGTCCATGGGACAGAACTTTACAGCACTTCTTCCTACCCTCTAGCCCTCCCTATACCCTCATCTGGGATGGCCCCTGAGTCTTTGTTGAGGGGTTGATACCCATCTATGGTTGAGCACATATAGTCACTTACTCTCAGTACTGCAAACAGCAATGTGTCTCTGTATTAAACAGTTTTAGTTTTATTAAGATCAACATCACACACACACACACACACACACACACACACACACACACACACACACACACAAAGAAAATGGCACATACAAAATCTCCTCTCTTTGGTTGATAGGTAAAACAAACTACTTTGCATTCACAGATGGAGCTCCTAATGTACCGCCTTATAGCTTATACAATCTCATGACTTCAAAGTATAACATGGAGAAAATAGAGCCAATACAGATTTACTTTTATATCTAAGAAAACTATGTATGTGACCTGCAAATGATAGACACATTCAGCATGTTTCAACACTGTCAGAAATCTCTGCATTCTACTTCAGAACACAAAATGTTAAAAACCAGATTGGCAAGGATAAAACCTGGAACTAAAGGGCTTTCTTAAAATCAACATAAAATGGTCACCTATTCTTGGAAAGCCCAACTTTTCTTCTTGGAATTAAAATAAAAAGCCATGGCAGCTGATGATTTGTGAGCTTGAAGTGACTTTTGCAGTTGGCTCTACAGTTCAGGAGTCATGGCCTCAGGTGCCTATCATTTGAGACACAGTATGCAAATGTGAAAGGGCTTACTATGAACCAGATAGATATATGGTATAAGGGGGAAGGTTCGGTACACTATGAATAGGGCCATTATCCCAGAGCAGTTAATTATATTCATGTGGGAATATGAGTCCAGAGATGCTGAAGGGCTTTACGACTACTGATAGCCCAGACTAGAGCAAGAACTTGAATGTGATAGATAGTCTAAGATCCATTCCATATAGAATCTTCGGGACAGCATGAGATTCAGCATCTGTTATAGTCATAGAGAAACTGGCCCATCTACCTTCTCAGGACAACTGCTTCTGGCAGACTCAACATGCATCAATATATATTGGTTCTAGCAACCTCAGTTAGGAGTGTACCTCTCCACATGCCACCTCTTAGACATTATTTCCTTGACACAAGGTGCTGTGTGTAAAAAGTGACTCATCAGTGTGGGAGTTCAAGAAGCATGGGGATAGTGAGCATTTGATTAAGGCTGGCACTGCTTTGGCTCCTGTCACGGCGAACACGTGTTTTACTGTGTGTGTACCCAGAGCTGGCGCTGAGGAGCAAGAGAACAAAACAGTGAATGAGCCAGCATATGTAGCAGAGAGCAATTATCTGAATGTGTGACTTTGCTGAATGTAGAGGTGGAAAGATAGTAGGCCACACACATAGAGAGAGGCAAATGGAATCTTGGTACAAATTCCCATTTCCGTAAATGACTTATGTGCTAGCCTGCTGCCAGATGAATGGAGTGAATATCTGCAGTGGCTAGGAACCATTTACAAGCTCTTTTGCCAATCGCTCTTTCTACTGACCAAAGGGTGTGCACTAATTTAATGTCAGTATACCTCCTAGCTAAAAATTAAACATAGTGGTATCAGGTATGGGCACAAGGAGCAAAAGGAAAGGGGACCTTGAAATGCTTCCTTACAGTAGGTACCTTGTGAGGGCCTCAGTGCCATCCAAGTAACTGGGTTAGCATTCTAAGATGCTACCAAGGATATGGTCTGTTATCTGCCTTTGTACACAGGCCTTGAATCCTCCTAGCTTTCACATTCAAATTGAGCCATTAGAAAATTCACCTACTTTTTGGGCAGTTTGACTCTTTTGAGATCCTCTTCAGCAGCTGGGTTAACATGAGCAATATGGCACCCCAGGGCCAGCAGGGTTCTGTGATGCAACACAAGGAAGAGACTAGTGTCAACTGCAAGATGAAGGATAACAAGAGCCCTAACCCAGGTCTGAGCTGGTTAAGTGGACAAAAGCCATTCATTTAGATCAGAAGTTGGACAACATTCTCTGTAATGGGACAGTCATCAAGGCCTTGTGATATATATATATATATATATATATATATATATATATATGTGTGTGTGTGTGTGTGTGTGTGTGTGTGTGTGTGTGTGTGTGTATCTCTGTCACAGCTACCCAACTCTGTCATTATGGAGTAAAAGTAGCCACTAATAATATGCAAATCAACAAGTCTGGCTTTATTGCAATGAGAATGTATTTACAGAAAGTGGTGGCTGGTTTGTTTGTCCCACAGGCCATAATGTACCGTCTTCTGATTTAGATGATAGCAGGCACAAAAACATGAAAGAGAAACTTGTTAATTGCCCCACATGGAGACATTTCCTAGTGTATAAATTCACTTTGAATTATATCGAGCACTTGATTTCATGGAATAGACAGGTTCTAACATCAAATCTTCAGGTCAGCAAATATTTGCTACGTGATGTGAGTCTAGCACCTTGAGCTATATTTGATGTACCAAGATGCAGAAAACTCTCCCCTCAAAAGCATGCTGGAATTAAAAGTAGTGATTATGTGAGCCTGTGAGACAAAGCAGCTTACATCTTTGTTATGTCAGCGAGATAATGGTAGAGTGTTCTGCTCTGACAGAGACCAGGGAAATACACAGAAACAACAGGCAACAAGCACAAAGGGAATTAAAAATTAGTTACTAATGCAGATTAGGAAATCTGGGTCTTTTTTAGGTCAATGAATGGGATCATGGCACAATTAAAATTTGAATTTTAAAAACTTGGGGTTTTGGTAATCAAACCATATTTTCCTTTGGTTTTAAAACTACCCCCCTTTTTTTGTAATCGATTTACTACCAAGGACAAGCGATACTTGGTCCTTTGATTCTATTTCTCTCCTTCTTCCTCCTGTCTCTCCCCCACCATTGCCTCCTGCATCTTTTCCTTATTTTCAGTAAACAGAAAATGGCAAAGGGTCTCTGGAGAAATACATATACTAAATAGTAATATGGGTCAGCGCTTCATCATGCTAAGCTCTGTGACATGAAGAATCACTAGTGCCTGTGAGTTATCAGTGTGTCATGTTTGCAGACAAGAGGGACACACCTTTGCAGTTTAGCTACAATGCATCAAATCATCCACTCACTGTCTAGTCCACATTCAATTAAACACTCACTTCAAGGTTTCAGTTGACATTTGCAGGTTGTAATTCTTCTCAGTTTCAGGGAGCTTTGAAAACTCTACAAGGCAGGGGTGTTGTCTCTTGTTGTCATCCCGTATCTAGGTGACAACATAAGAAAGAAGAGAATTTAAGTTTTGACAGCTGGCACTGCTCTGAAGAAAAGAGAAATGAACACCCTTAGAAGGCCCAGGCAATGCATGCCAGTCATGACAGAGACGACAACTTGCTGGCAAGTGAATACATATGTCTCTCTTAGGAACTGGTGCACATGGTTCCCAAATTGTCAACGGCTTGAGCTCTGGATTTATTTCTACACATGTGTCTGACCTTAGAATATGATTTTCCAGAGAAGTAATTTTACAAGTTATAGCTATGCTTTTGTTAAAAATTTGTGTCACCATAATGTTACTGGAGGGCAATATATATATATATATATATGAGAATAAGAATAAAATAGTGTAAGCCAGGCATGGTGGTACATGCCTTTAATCCCAATACTTGGTAGGTGGAGGCAGGTGGCAGGTGGATCTCTGAGTTCAAGACCAGCCTGGTCTATACGAGAAGTTTCAGACAGCTAGAACTATCTCAGACAAACAAACAAAAAAATCCAATGTGGGTTTTACATTCAACACACAGAGCACATCACAATTGTGACTAGATACTTTTCAACTGTTCAGAAGCCACGGGTGGCTATGGCACTCAACAGTATGGATCCAAGCATCAACTCACCCCTTCATTCATTCAGTCATTTTTCATAAATGCTTGAATGTACTAGTCTAGATTTTTGAGCTTCCTAATGAGGTCAGAGAGCTCTACCCCCATGTGTCAGCAGTCTAATGAGGTAGGAAGTAGTGATAAAATATTTGCAAGAATGAATGCAATTTAAAATTACAATTGTTCTGAGTTCTCTGAAGGAGAGACTTGAAGAGCACACTGCAGAAAGGTGATCATTCATAAGGACACTTGTTTTGTGGCAGTCATGGCATACACCCGTGTTAGAGTGCAGGGGCCTTTTCAGTAACTAACAGGAGGATGCATGGCTAGAGAGTGTCCGGGTCACAGGAAGCTGTAAAACTCACCTATCCTCCTACTTCCAGAAGTGACCTTATACAAATCACAGAGCAAAGGCAATTTACATTCTCTCTGAAAAATGCTTTCTAGTGTGAGAGACTTCCTCACCCCCTCTGGTCCCCATTAATCTTAGTGCTACATCTGAAAGCCACGTTAAACAACTGATTCAAAATGATGAATCAGCCCGCTACTACCACCCACACAGAGCAGACTGCCTTCTCTGAAGGAAAGGAGGAGAAATGTGAGAGCTGGGGAGGAATGGATGCATCCACAGTCCTCTAATAAAAGAAAGCAGGGTTAGGAGGTAAGACGGGAGATGGGTTCCCAGCTGTGCCCATGAAGAGCTGGTCTCTTCAGTGCTGGGTGGAGATGGACTGAAGAATGGGCTGCTACTGAATACTTCAAAGGTCAGGCAGGTTCTATGAAGAAGAGCATTTCGATTCAATGATTCCCATTCTCAATGACATGTTCAAGGAACTGTTCCTCATAAGACCACAATCCACCTGGGTCTGGCCACTGGAGCACATACCTTGCCAAAAGTCCAGCCGAGTTCTATTTTATTCATCCCCCAAAGCTCATGGATATTTTCAGCCAGTCTGTCTCGGATCTTCTCTAGGTGGAGTGGCAAAACAACCTGAAGGACAAGGAACAAGAGAAAAGCCAGAACTACAGGAATGAACTGGATTAAAGTCTCAGGCACCCCAAGTAAATTTACTGCAAATGAGGAGGGGCTGCTCTGCAGAGAGCTCAGTGCTTGGCCTGAGTCCGGTTCTTCCAAACTTCTCAAATGATTTCACTGCTTTAGTTCTAAGCACTCACATGCCCAACCTGAACCCTATCAGAGTTCTCCAACACATAAACCTGAATTTGGTCCCCTCCCCATCCCAGAGTGGAAGGAGGGAATCAATTCAAGGAAGCTGTTCTCTGATCTCTACACGTGCCCTGTAGCACAGGAGGACAAGCACTTATCATTTAATACACCCGCTCCCTCGGGGAAGCCTTTCTTTCTTGATAAGCTGTTCACCTCCAGGGAGTTTCTTGGCTCTCCTAGTACTTTGTTCCTATTTCCCCACAGAGACCACAAGCTGAGGGGTCCACTTTCTTTTCTCTCATTTTCTTTAATTTGTTGTCATTATTATTTCTATGTCTATGGCTTGACAGTCCCCAAGGAGTGAGAGACCCCAATCAAAAGCAGGCTCTAACTACTTTGGCTCCAGGAAGATGGTTAGCCCTGGACCCTCACTTGCTTGACAGCTATTAATAGGATGGAACTCAGCTGTCCGCCTCAGGACAGCCAGTATGCTTGGCTTTCTAACCCAGCTCTAGCACAATGATGACTAGGGCTTCTATTACTAAAACTCCATGACCAAAAAGAATCTCAGTTGTTGGGGGCGGATAGGGGGAGCTTGTGGAGAAAATGTTTTATAGAAAAATATACACTCTAAATTTCCCAAAATATAAGAACATTCAAAAAAACCCATCATAATATAATTATGAAAAAGACATTTGGGTAAGTGGTATGATGTTTTTGATGAGGAACACAATTGGAGACAAGTTCTAGCTGCACATGGCTTTTTTTGGTTAACTAACTAAAGGCCATTTGTATAAACTAAGTGTTCCATCATTGATTGGAGCCCCAAAGTGGATTTTCAGGCTATAGGTACTAAAATGCTCCAGAGAAAGGGGAAAATGCACATGCTGGGGACAGTAACCTCCACAAATAAGTCTGAATCATAATCTCAGTGCTTTCAACTGGTAACTTGGGACAAAGCAGCATGAGCTTGACAATTGCCACTTGGGAGTCTCATGCCCCAGGGCGACGGAGTCCTATGTCCTAGAACTCAGTGAGGGGCTGGGGAAGTAAACATGAAGGAATCTAGTTGGGCTAAACATTAAATGATGTAGTTAGTAATTGTTAACCTACAAAGTATTTCTTAATGTGCCCCGGGGTGGGGGGACTCTGAGTATCTTATATTTCAGTTCTCCTTTGACAATAATTTCTCAGAATGAGAGATTCTAAAATATTACAAGGTATTCATGATAATGAACCACATCTCTTCAAAGAGTTCACAGTAACGAAGTTCATCTCTTCAAAGAGATTTTTTTTTTTTTAAATTGACTAGAAGCATTGCCTTTCTTACAGGGAGGGAGTTAAAAACTCAGGTCTGGGTCTAGACATCAAAGCTCCCAGGACTTGCATATCCACGTCTTTCATTTCCAAATCTTTATTTCTGTATTACCTTACTTATTTTTATGGTTGCTGTGATAAAAATGCACTGACAAAAAGCAACTTAAGGGGCGTGTGGGTTCATTTTGGCCACAGTTACAGTCCGTCACGGCAAGCAAGGGTGTAATCCATCATTGCAGCTTTGTCAGGAAAGAGAGGGAAGTGAATGTTTATAGTCTTTTATGCAGCTCAGGGAATGGGGTTATCCTCTTTAGGATGGTTCTTTCCACTTCAACCTATTCAAAGTAATCCTCCACAGCTGACTGAAAATAGATAGTCCCTCATCAATGTGCCCGGAAGCTGGTCTTCTGGCTGGTTGCTGATGTTGCTACGCTGATTATCAACACTCACCATTATACACATGTACCTACTGTTGGGTTTTTCTCCTCATTTGTTCCCTTATACTTCTAAATGAAAAACTCTCCCAAAGAATTCAACCATTTAATCCCAGGACAGAGTGACCATTGCCACCAGAGACATGTTAGCACCATATTCAGACAGACACTGTCAAAAAGCAACCATGTCTCCAATCTTCTATGGACCTGTTCACTGTTCCCCAGAGTTATTTATTTTTTCCATTCCTCTTATTCTCTCCTCCTTGGTAAGAGAACATAATTTCCAAAGTCTGCCTTCCTCTCTGAGCTGCCATTCTTTGTCAAAGCTTCACTAACTAATTAAAATATACCCTTTCTCTTGCTAACCCATTAGCCCAAGTTTGATGTGTACATCCCCAGTTACAGAACACAGGAGGGTAAAAGGCAAGTTTTTCTCCTGTTATGTCTAGAACACACAGTAATGAGACTCTCTGATTCCTGGGATCTCTTGAAATCCACAAGCTCCGCAGTTTCCTAGCAAAGCCCTTCTCTATATCACAGAGATTGAATTATGCTTTGAAATGGGCAGGGAAATGCAAGGTTTTCATTATATAGGAAATTAAAATTAGTGAATATAGGAGGGGAGAATCAGGCTCATGCATGAATAAATTGGATATGATGGCATATGGCTACAATTCCAGAACTTGGGAAACTGAGGCAGGAGACTGCTAAGAGTTAAAGCCAGACTTGGATATATAGTGAGTATAAGATCAGCCAGAGGACCTGAAGGTCAAATTGGGTCATATGACTGTTATGGAAATGCATACTAGAAACATTTTACATATGAAAGGGCTGACTATTCATATATACTGGTAACTCTAAGTGCTTTAGAGGCCAGATTTTTTTTTATTACTTTCTCTAGCAGTTGTTCTCAATTTATTGGTTGCGACCCCTTTGCGGTGGGGGGGAAGGAGTTGAACAACCCTTTCATAGGGGTTGCGTATCAGATATCCTTATAAGATATCTACATTATGATTCATAACAGTAGCAAAATTACAGTTGTGAAGTAGCAAGGAAAATAATTTTATACTTGGGGATCGTGGCAACATGAGGAACTGTATTAAAGGGTCATGGCATTAGGAAGGTTGAGAACCACTGCTCTATAAGGATCTAGAATAGTGATTTAAATAGCTCTGGTGAGGCTAAAGAGATGTATCAATTCAGTAAAGCCAACACAAGGGCCGGCCAGAATTTGATCCACAAAGCCATTAAAAATACCAGATTCCATATTCTTGTAATCCCAGCACTGATGCGGATCTATGGGGTTCCTTGGTCAGAAAACCTAGCCTAATGGGTAAGCTTAAGGCAAATGAATGATCCTGACTCAAAGTGGGTGGAAGACTTTCCTAAGGATGGCATTCTTCTGGGCCTCCCTTCAAATGTACACACACACACACACACACACACACACACACACACACACACACACACCCCTCTAAGTAGTCCTGAATGTTCATAAACATGCACAAGTGAATACATACATTAAAAGAAATGTCACTGGTATATGAAGTCTGCTGAAGGCTTCTGCAAGATCTTTACATACCAAATAAATGGGGCAAAAATACTTACCAACCACTCCCATAGAGTCCACATGATACCCTCTCTGTTTTATTTCCAACTTGCTGCCTCCATGTTCTTTCTTTTCATGACTGTCCATCTTTGTGAGACCTGACACTGGCACCTTCCCCTACTATATGTTTCTACTCCTAGCCCTTATTCATCCCATTGCTGTTTTATCAACCCGTCCTACACTGTTATACCACTGCCCAGTGCCCCTTTCCGTTTAAGCTTTATAAAGGTCCAGATGGGATTCCATCTGTTCTCACAGACTCTTACCAACATCCCACCATAAAGGACATGCATACTGTTCATTCTGCATTTATTACATTTGACCTTTAAAAACTAACTTATTTGCTTCTTATATATTCAACTTGGCTATGACTTCTCAAAGAATATCTGATATTTATCTGTATCCTTTAAAAAGCACAGTGGCTTATGTGGGGCACACCCTCAATATATTCACTGAGATTGCCTGCTATTTGCAATTTGGACTTACCTGACTGGTGTCTATAGGGCAAGGGATGAAAGAGGCTTGGGAGAGGAACTGAGTGGTACCCAACAGATCCCTAACACCATCAGCATCACGTTTATATTCTTTAACAGGCTCCAATCTCATCTTCTCCTTTGGAAGTAAGGCTTCATAGCAAGGGGCATAGCCAGAAGGAGGCAGGAACTTAAATTCTCCATGCCGACCACCCATCAGGAAGCGTACTCTGTCATTTCAGGAGAACATAAAAGAGAGGTCAAAAAGCATCCAATTTCAAATACATTAATATTAAAGATTGTATCCACATTCAAAATCATACTCTTGGAAACTCACTGAATTCAGATTCAAAAGAGCTAATATTCTCATGATGTAGACAATGACAGAGAGAACTGAGTGTTTAGGCACGATGCTCAAGTGAACTTCAATGACATGTTCTTAGAAGTTTTATTAATTGATATGTCACTTGGTGTTTATTCCTACTGCAGTGGGTAATTACAGTAGACATTACTTTAATATTGAGAACATAGCAAGATTCTTCTCTATAAAAAACATGTTGAAACTTCACCATGGAAACATGTATTTTTACTTGAAGTCAATTACCCATATGCTACTTAAAGAAAATATAATAAAACTATATAGATAAAACAACAAGTGTTCAGGCAAAATATGCAGTAGTAGAGTTTTCAACACAGCAAAGGCTGCAGTTCTCAGAGAGGCCATATGAGGACAAATGATAGGGGATTTCCTTCTATATTCTGTGAATACATGTTTCTCGTATTGGTTGATGAGTAAAGCTGTTTCAGCCAATGAATAGGCAGGATTTAGCCCCCACTGGATGGGAAATCCAAATAGGGATAGGGAAAGGTAGGAGGTGGTGTCAGGGAGCAACTGGGAAGGTAGGATGCCCAGGCATTCTCTGGTAAGCCAAGACTACATGGAGATAGATAGATTAATAGAAATGGGTTAATAATTAAGAGAGATCTAGCCAATAAGAAGCCCGAGCCATCAACCTAACAGTTTATAATTAATACATGCCTCTGTGTTATTTGGGACTAAACAGCTGCAGTACAGGGCAGGACTGAAACTTCCATCTACAGATAATGGTAGGTGGTGGGTGGTACAGAGAGGTAAAAAGGCAAACAGTTGTTACCTAGGGTGTCATTGCCTTCCTAAAAGGCACCATCTTTCTGTTGGCATGTAGGCCTGATGCCATGGTCCATCTAATTTCTAAATCACAACCTTGATCCACAGACTTTATCCTCTTCCACACACACACTTAATCTATTAGAAATTCTTGACAGTATCCATTCTAAACAAAAATTAGACCTCTGACTGCTGGTACCATCTTCGTCCAACCCATTCTCATTCCCCAGAGAAGGCGAGAGACATCTTTGGACTCCCAGTAATGATAGACAGACAGTAGATATCAACACACAAAAAGTATTTCAGTATTTTTATCCAGTGTTCTGGATGAATTTCAGTTTTCTACAAGTAGAGGTTAGGTTGTGGTAAATGCCAAAGTTTTCTGCACAAAGTAAAGGGTATAAACATACCATTTGACAGTGGTACTTCATATAATCCTAGTCTGGTAGGAAATGTAGCTTTAACAAATCAACTCCAATTACATAAAATAAAGGAAATAAGCCACAGTTTTAAGCAATTAAAATATGGTAAGATATATAGCCCTTGGAGGCTCAATGATAATCTTACACAGGAAAAAATCAATATAAACTCAGTGTTGGCATTTGATATTCACTCACTACTTCCCTCTTTCCATCAAAAAACCATAGCTGAGCTGACACCACTCATACCTGACTTTGAACTTCAGATTCTGTTATAAATAACAAACATATCAGGTGTTTCTAGTATAACACATGGAGGGGTTTGAGCCGATGAATAGCTTAATACCAATGAAGGGGTGTCTGATGGAGTAAAGCAGGGATATATGGAATAAGTCAGAGAAGAAGGAGGCTTCTAGAGATGACATCAAAAAAGGACTCAATGAGCTTAAGATACGGAAGAGAGCCTCAGTAGAGAGAAATGTGCAAAAGCCCCAAGATAGGAAAGGACTTAGGTAGTGCTTGGGTGAGGATACTATCAACCTGAGGGATGGGAGAATAAATATGATGGATAGGGCTGCATAAAGCAGTCTGTATGGCCTGGCAGAGTTTGGCTTTATTCTAGGGAGGAAACTGGTCACAGGGTTTAAAAATGAGGAAATTAAATATTCTCCTGGCACTCCTATGTAGATAGGTCTAGGGACCAATTAGCAAGCTCTTGAAATAGTCATAGGGAACAGAGGGTAGGTTGGACCAAGGTGATCTAAACAGCCAGACGCCAGTTTTGTCTTGGCACCGGGACTGGTAGGATTTGCTGGTACGTCAGGTGGGTATGTGGAGGGGGTTGATATAAGTGGTGGAAGGTTATGATTAAGCAAAGCTTCCATGGCAAGACATTTTGCACTAGACATCACTTTCTTTAATTGGAGCATTCTGGGAGGGGAGCCATGTAAGAAAATCTCTGTGTTGTCTGCATAACTGCAATTGTGGACATATCCTAATTATGAATCTGGAAAATGAAAATCCCTCCAAGTAAGAAATATTAAATTTTTTCCCTTTCCAATAAGAACACATTATTGAAACAGCCTTTTATAAAATTCTGTTTTAAAATTAATTATAGAAATCATACAGAGCCTCCCACTTCCCTATTTTAAAGCACTAAACAACAATGGTATAGAATTAGAACCACAATGGTCCCTGGGAGTGTGCCTACACGAAATATTATACAATAGGGAATGGTTTATGTGTATTAAGAATATGAGCAATGATGTTAAAATGAAATTGAGTCATTAAGCTGCAGTGTTACTAATTTAGTGAACCTTCTGGAAATAATGACTAAACCACAAATTTATTTGTTGAGAATTTCCTAGTTCAGTTGAATCTAATAGACTGTGCTATTGACATGCTGAAAGTATAGGCCAGAAGAGGATTTGTCTGAGTGGAGAAATAGCAAGAGAAGTTACCCGCTTCTCTCTCTCCACCAAGGATCCCTCCTTTAAGAAGTGCCATGGACTGAGCTCCCATGAAACAAGAGTCTTGGCACTTGCTACTTACTCTATGGATCACAGAAACATATATGGTTTATTCTGTGGATTTCCAGCTAGCTAGCTAGACTTAATTATTCCTAAGCACTCTTGCCAGTTAAGTTTAGTTTTGAAATTTTTCTTGTGTTTTGAAATACAGTGGATAGATAACAAATCAAGACTGGTCGGCTTCTGTGTAGCATTTAAAGAGAACAGTGCTTTCTAGTTTATGCCTCATTATTAAAATGAATGTGATAATTTGGCTATAAATCGTTATCTCCTGCAATGGACATGAGAATTGTAAAATGAAAAATTAACAGAGACAGAAAGGAGTGTGTATTGCTTACTGGGACACTTCTCTTCAGACACCCTATGCTGTGCTTCACTGGGCAGAAGACAGGGTTGTGTACTGCTTCAGAAGTGTTGCTGGATGAGAGCCCCTGCATTCCAGCAGGTGGGACTTCACAGGCACTGGCCTGAGGCTACCCTCCAGCTGTGGGTCCTCCTTTCACTGATCAGAAACAACCTGACAGTCTGTGGGAAGGGATCCAACAAACAGACTCCAATACTGGAGGATGGGACTGCACCTGTTCTGGTGGATCCAGGTGGAGTTCAAAGGAAATGACATGTGATAACATGTTAAGTTTGAATGGAACAATTAGAAGGAAATAAAATGTCCCAGACCCTCTTTAACTATGGAATCTTTTTATTGTTCTGGTAGTAGAGATTGAATCTACAACCTTGTACATGCTAGGCAAGAATTCTCTCACTGAGTTATACCCCAGACTGAAGTACAATATTGACGTGAGTTCTCTAAGTTTTGAAAGAGATTCAAAAGCAGACCTATAAATCCATAATTCAGAATCCCAGTATTTTTATACTGGGTCAACTCTGCAGATTACAGAAAAACACTGTGTAGATAGTTAAGCCAGTAGTCTCAGATCACATCCATCTCCAGACTGAGGATGGAAAAGACCCTCTCAGAGAGAACAGCAGAAGGCTGAGAGTTTGTCCATCTATTTGAAACTGCCTGTTGGGAACTTCCCAGACACAGTTCAGCATCCCTTGGAGTTAGAAATGACTGTGTAGCAGATATTTGGCCTTTTGGTCAGAGTGATTCCAGAGCCTGTCCTCTGGAAGGACAAATACAGGCTCCACAGAAGAGCACGCAGTCATCCTTCACCCAAGGACATCTGCCCAGAAGAGTGAAGAGTTGGGCAGAGGTCAGAAGCCCAGGGCTTGGGGAAGTGGACTGGGCATGGGAATAAATGAAGGGAGGCATGGAGGGATGGCTATGGCAAAGATCATGGAAGAAGGGTCTACCATGCTGCTCATTATTAAGTCTACAAATTTGCCTCAGTGGTCAGAGAGGTAGCAGTTACAATGAATGCCACCTAGTGGTACAGAGCCACATGACCTGTACCAATTCTACAGCTCATGACAATTCCTAAGATAGGTGCCTCCAGACTAGAGAGTTGTGAAACAGAGACTGGCTTACTGGGTAAGTGGCAGTTCCGGCTTGAACTCTTCCTGCAGGGCTGAATTGAGTGAGCTTTTGACTCTTCACTGGCTATAACTCTACTTTATATCAAAAGGGTGAAGGTTTTAAATCATAGACCTCAGTATTTTTATTCCTAACAGGGACAATAAAAAGCTATAGCACCCAGCCAATAACTCATTCAGGGTCAGAAGAACAGAGAGCAAATTTTCAGGGGTAGAAATTGAAATTACATGTACCTGTCTGTTTTTCTTAATAAATTCCTTACTAGACACTTAATCTTGACCTTAATAAAAAAATAACTCTGCCTCATTCACAACTGAGAACATAAAATTGAAAAGTACATTTCCTTTACTCTAGGTGTTTCTCCCTGCCCTCCAGTTTCCATCAAAAATTTTAGCTTCTACCAATCACAGAGAACTCAAGAATCGTGCTCATTAGAATGAGTTGTTCTTTATCCTCAGATTTCCCCTACAGACTTTAAAAGACAATTTCACAGGAATTTAGACTGCTTTGACATCTACATCAGTCCAGTATGGATGGCTAATAAGGAATAAAAAGGATAGGGATTTCTGGTGAGGATGTGGAGAAAGATGAACCCTTATTCACTGCTGGTGGGAATGTAAACTTGTGTAGCCACAATGGAGTAAGGCGGTTTCTCAAAGCACTCAAAATGGAACCATATGACCCAGATATTTTCACGCAGGATATCCAACTTACTATAGAAAAACTTGAACTTGTGCACTTACTGTTACACTATTCAAAAATAGCCATGAAATGGTTGGTTGAGGAAAATGTGGTATACATATATACAATGGGATTTTATGCAGCCATGAAGGAAAGAAATGAAATCATGACTTTTCAAGAAAGTGGAAACAAACATAAATCATTGTTAAGTGAAATAAGCCAGACTCAGAAAGAAAAATATTGAATGCTTCCTCTTACATATGAATTCTAAATTTAAAATTATGTATGTGCATATCCATTTCATTAGTCAATTTAATCTCTTCCACTAAAGCATTTGTGCTGTCTTTGGAGGTTCTTCTTAGATTTTTTTTTCTTCCTAAGGAGTTTACAAAGATAAAGATTTCTTTATCTCAGAGATAAGCACATGTTTCAGTCATAGCCTCCCAGAAATAAAATGTATTGGGAAGTATAAGGAGAAGGCTTTGTTTTTGGTGGTGGTTGGGGGATTCAGACAGGGTTTCTCTATGTAGCTTTGTAAACCAGGCTGGCCTCGAACTCACCTGCCTCTGCCTCCTGACTGTAGGAAGAAGTTTTATTTGTTTGTCAAAATTTGAAAACAAAGGGAAAGGACATTAAAAAAGCTCCGGTAGCATTTACAGTTTCATTTTAGAGATTTTCGCCTGCTAGTTTGCAGAAGCAATGAGGATACCTCTTGTCAGATTTGAAAGACTATTCCATGAATAAAAACACTGTAAAGATAAAGACAAAGCTTTTTAAAGACAAACCTGGTGCCTAATTTTCCCTTCATCATGCTACACTACTATCATCCACAACTGCCTAGCAAGCATAGATGCACTCTAATCTTTCTAGACATCTCAGTCTTACAGCTACTATTTAATCCCTCTGGAAGAGCTGGGTAGTGGTCCAAAGGAGAAAAGTATATAGTTTAAGAGGGGATGTTAGTCAGTTTTTGCTGACCTGGATCTAATTCATATATCATGATTCATAATTGCATCTTTAGTTTATAGTGCTAAGACTTGAGAACAATCTGAGTTATGGACATTCTCACATTCATATTTCTTACTGGCTTACATGTGATGAAGCCCAGGGCAATCTAGCCAGTACTCATATTGTTCTCTGCAGCAGTATATTTATTTCAGCAATAATTTCCACAGCATTGACCACAGCAAGCTGCAAATAGCTGAGCTGTCGGTTACCTGAATTTTAGCCAAGTCTGGTGGATACTGACGGAAACAAACAGCAGCTACGGACACCAATGGTTTTTGGATTATTTTTTTATTAATTAGAAAAGGCTGGCAACAGTTACATGAAATGATTAAATATGTCTACAGGGGAATGTATGGCTATAAAATATGTTTTACTAGAGTAAATAACTTTTTCAGACCAAAAAGAGCACCCCAAATTCATTATCTACTCTGGCTTTTTGTTTTGGTGATTGATGCCCTGGTTCTATTCACAGGTGAGGGGCAAGGGTGATGCCATCTTTTAACAAAGGCTTCCTGGCACCAAAATAACTGGAAATTTTGGATGGACTCCAAGGTACATATGCTCATCTTCCATTCTGTATTGAATAGGGTTGTGACTACCACATTATGGCACTAGTACACTAGTAACACTACCCACAAACAGGCCACAGTGAGAAGAAAAGTAAAGCAATGCATTCCTAACAGTTAGGGACGGGAGCACATATTGATTTGTGAATTTTGTCAGTAATTACTCATGCTGCCTTTGACTTCACCAGGGGTAAATCTAATTGAAAGAGATTTTTGTTCTTTGTGCACTTTGCTCTTCCATGTTTGCTGGCATGGGCATCCTAAGCAGGTTTAATTAACAATATAGTTTGCAATGATACAAATAATTATTAAAAAACTCAAGAGTATGACCTCATTAAAGATCACTGGGTAGAAGGTAATGTGATTTCAGAAGAGAAATCGAATTTAGAAACTACACACAAATTAAAAATGAGTATGAGAAACAATTCTGAAGGCTCCTGTGCTGGGAAATAAGACTCTCTTCCTGGGTGGGTGCACTATCTTACTTCTCTCTTTGAGAAGTACCATAAAAGCAAGCACATGTTTTATAATATGGTGTGAAATGGTAATTTAAAAATTTATATATATATTAAGCATGCTTATTTTCCATAAGATATTTTAATTAGCTCAGAGTTAATATCCTGGCCTCTTTTTGCATATCTGAACTAAGTCAGTATAAGAAATGGACTGTTTTAGCAATAAACTATACTTCACAAGTTAATGTAAAAGTATTGGTTTATTGAAGCCATTCACTCATAATTGAAAATATCCAGTTGAATACTCTCCAATATAAGACCAGCAGTAATCAGGAGCAATGATGTCATCTGATGTTGCATTTCAGAAACATGTGTGTGGGGATAGTGTTTCTACCTACGTCTCTTTGATCATCCCCTGTGATGAGACCTAGTGCTGACTGTTCAATTGCTGTGAACAAAATCCCCAGATTCAAGCTGTTAACTCTTGAATCCAGCCCATCTACACTCTTCAAATTTTTGTATCTCCTAGTTTGAAGGACTCTGAATGGATGAAATAATGGCTAAGAATTACCAAACTAGGAGATGGCTCAGAATGTGAATTGTGAAGTGAGCAAGCCTGATGACCCGAGTTCAGAACCCCAGCAGCCACTGACAGCTGTCATAGAAGCACAAGCATCTTTAATCCCAGCATTCTCCATCTGGGAGACAGAGCAAGAAAAGTAGGGGAACCAATAAAAGCTTGAGGCTAGCTAACTTGATGCAAGCAGCAGCAAAAACAAGAACCTGTCTCAAAGAAGGTAAAAGGCGAGGACTGATAACACCTGAGGTTGTCCTCTGACCTTCGTACACAGTGTCATGTATGCTGTCACATACACATGAACACACATGTCACACACACACACACACACACACACACACACACAAATAATCATTACGCCTGTTGTAAGAGCAGGTGTAGATTTCTCTAAATGCAAACTACTCAGAAAAAAAATCAATTGCAGCTGATTGGAAGAGACGTTCTCTTTGAAAATTTGAATTTTCACATCGGACATTTGTCTATTTCACAACCCCTCATCCTCCAAATGTGCAAGGATCATGGTGGAAGGGGCTGTGGAAAGATTATAAGGGTTGAAGGTGACAGGTGACTTCAGTGAGACAGTGCTTCTTGGATAGAACAATGCTATTGCATCACAGTGGCTGTGACTCAATGCCCAATGCTTGAGCAAGATGGGAGTGTGTGGCAAGTCCCATATCAGGCTGAAGAGCTGTTGGAAACTGATGGCTGTGGGAAAAGAGTGTGTGTTTTCTTTAAGAAATGGCTTCTAGAAGGCCACCCATGCTCTAATAATGGCTCTCCATGCATGCATATAAATGGACATAATTAAAAACATAATATATATATATATATATATATATATATATATATATATATCTAGGAATGATATTGGCAGAGGGGTATGAGAGGAGTTGGAGGGGACATAGTAGAGTTAGATTTAGTCAAAATATATTACATACATACTGTATGTTTATTAAAGGATATTAAATATTAATAAAATGTTTAACTTTTAAAAAGATCTAAATAGTTTTCACAAGTGAGATCTTAGGAAGTAAGTTCTCTCTCTCTCTCTCTCTGTGCTTATATGCATGCTTGAGAGTGTGTGTGTGTGTGTGTGTGTGTGTGTGTGTGTGTGTGTGTGTATGGTGACATTGGTCAAAATGGGACAGAAAGAGGAAGGTGTTGAGGATGGAAAACTGAAGTCATAAAGCACCCAGACAAATGTGGTTCTAGGCACTGACCATTCAGGGTCACTTGTTTCTCCAGAGAAGGTACTGGACCAATGTGATGACCCTGATGGGGCTGTGCTGTGTTAGTGGCTCTGCTCCTAGGGAATGGAGGAGGGAAGATGTGCACTGTGATTACAGTAGGATCCTGACTGCCATAGGGACTTTGCTCTAATCCATTCTTATCTCCCTTTGGAAAATGTATGGACTTGTCTGGCTTTGTTAATCTTCATGAAGTGCTGAAGCCTATGCCATTCTGAAAATCCTTCCCTGAGGCTTGGCAGTGCCTGCTTTTTACGCCTCTCTAGGCTCCTGTTATCATGCCCTGCTCCTGCTGCACTCTTTGATGGCATCCATGGATACAGCTGTGATTGTAACTGCAGCTCCTATATCCTGCTAAGTTAATTATGAGCTCTTTAAAATACAGAGCTGGAGAATGGAATGGCTGAGACAATTTTGGGAAAGAGGCTTATTGTGGGGTCTTGACTTACAGACATCTAAATGTGTAACAAGGCTACAAGAGAGTTAAAACAGCATTCATCTAGTACAAGGAAAGAGGAGGGGGCTGAACAATGAATACAAGAATAAGCAGTGGGACATAGGAAAATGGTATGCATAGTACATGCCCAAGTTAATGCAAACTATCTACATATAAAACATTATATCATTATCTTTCAGTGGGACTATTTTGGTTTCTTATGATTTTGATTTACATTACATTAAGAGGCAGAAATAGGCTAAAATTTAACCAGGAACAGGTAAGTCATAAATTGGAAAAAACATTGAAGCATAGAAAACAGATGAGTAGCCTTAAATATAACTTGGTTAACAATAAAACCATCCAAAATTAAAATCAGAAAGGCTAAGAACATAAAACCAGCAAAAAATACTGGGTAGAGAAAGAAACAGAAAAATGTACTTTATCATTTCAAATTGTTAAAACAAAAAATAACCAACAAGAGCAAAATTAGTGTGGATTCAATCAGTTGGACATTGTCGCGTTGTCTTGTTTTTTGAATGTGTATATGTGTTCATGTGTGTGCTGTGCGTGTGTGTGTGTGTGTGTGTGTGTGTGTGTGTGTGTGTGTGTGTGTATGCATGCATAAGCCAGAGTGTAACCTCAGGTGCTTTCCCGTAGGCTCCATTTGTTTCTTTTTGAGACAGGATTTCTCACTGGCCTTGGATTTGCCAAGTATGCTGGGCTGGCTGGTCCAGTGATCCTTACAGATCTGTTCATTACCACCACACCCCCGCCCCCAGCAGAACTGATAACACACTGACTGCAGTCCCTTAACTTAGTTTTCTGTGTGTTCTTGGGACTGAACGTAAGGGTGTGTGTGTGTGTGTGTGTGTGTGTGTGTGTGTGTGTGTGTGTGTGTGTGTAACTGAGCTCTTCTGGCCTTCAAAATATGTCACTTTAAATGGCATCACAGGCCCAGATATAATTTGAGCTTTGGGACTCATAAACATCCAAAAGGGAAAGAGATTATGTGTAGCATACATATATGTCAAACAGAATCACCAGCCAGAGGAAAAGCACTGTCCAATATTCACATATACTAATATCTCTGCAGTTAAACATACAAACATTCATAGGTATTGTGCTATCAAAGACTGAAAATCAGTTAAATTTCTATTGATGACAGCTTTGTTACAACTTGAGTTCAGGTTAGATTTGATGTGTCCTGAACAAATTTGTGGTTTTTCAAAGAAACATAAGAAGGACCCAACATTTCATGCAATTTTTCTAAAAATCAATTTGGCCAATCATTATAAATTTTTGATCTTAAAATATAACACATTTTCCCTTCTGAGAGGAAAAACCAGCAATGCGGAACAAGAGTTATATGCAGGTATGCCTGTAATAATGCTATTTGTAACAATAGAAGTAGAATTGGTGTGAAAACATAACACTAAAGTAATGGCTATATTATTAGGCAGTGAAATCAAGAGAAATTATGTGACCATTAAAATAATTTTGAGGGTAGCTAATGAGTCAGGAAAATGCTCATTATTTATTTCTGAGTGAAAAGTTATACTTCACATTTACAGTGACTGCAATTTAGAAAGAATATATACATTTGTAGCAAAAAGATAAGTATAACAAAACATATCTAAGCAGAATACAAGGTGATCTGAATGGTGGTGGCACACACCTTTAATCCCAGCACTCAGGAGGCAGAGGCAGGTGGCTCTCTGAGTTTGAGGCTAGCCTGGTTTATATTGTGAGTTCTAGGACAGATAGGGCTATACAGAGAAACACTGTGTAGGAAAACAAACAGTAAAATGACTTTTTCTGTAATAGTTGTAAGTATTTCTTCAAAGGTTTTCATAATGAGCATGTATTGTTCTTATAACTGTTAATTTTGTTCCTACAATTTCTTATAGATTTTATCTGAGTATATAGGCTAGCTCCTGCAGAAGGAACCTATGCAGTAAGTAGTAGGAGGGAATGAGTTTGGTTGCCTCTTGCCCTTCTGCCATTACTTTCTTGGGATCAATTTGGCTTTTGAGACAAAACCCTAAAAGAAATTATTGGTTCCTCAGCACACAAGGGTGATGGGGAAGTCTTAAGGATGGGTCATAGCTATTTTCAAGGAAATTGCAGCCATCACTTACTTGACACCAGCTGAAAAGCTCATCACAGGAAAGAAGAGTCCATCTGTGTTGAAATTCTCAAACATTCCCTGTACAGGTTGCCCATTGATTCGGAAAGAAATGCTGGGCACTCCAAGGTCAAGGCAGCAGCTCACCACATCATCTGACTTCAGCAGATGCTGGTTGATGGAGGCCACAGCTCTGGGTATCCGGCCTGGTGAGTAGAGAACAGGAATAATAAATCTGTGGGACCCTGGAGGCATGCAGCACACAGACAGACATATTTAGAGGTTACTTCTGGGGACGGAGAAACATAACAATTATGCATATAAGAAGAGTTCAGGATATGCTACTGTAGTGGAAATTCAATCCCTTACTGCTTGAGATAACAGAGAGGAAACTATTTCCTAAGTTGATGAATGAATAGACACCATACTTAACATGAACCAAATCTCAGAGGAAGTCCTAAAGCTACTAAGAGTAAGAATGATGAGGAAGTTTGACATCTTCCTTTCCAATTTGTAAACATTTGATCTTCTTTTGTTGTCTTATTGATCTAGCTAGAACTTCAAGTACAATATTGAATCGTTATGGAGAGAGTGGAGAGCCTTGTCTTGTTCCTGATTTTAGAGGAATTGCATTGAGTTTCCATTTAGTTTGATGTTGGCTTGCTGTATATTGCCTTTATTATGTTTAGGTATTTCATGTTTTTTCTTTTCTCTCCAAGACCTTTATCATGAAGGGGTGTTGGATTTTTGTCAAAGGCTTTTTCAGCATCTAATGAGATGATCATGTGGTTTTTCTTTTTCAGTTTGTTTATATGATGGATTACACTGACATGTTTTCATGTTAGATCATCTCTGCATCTCTAGGATGAAGGCTACTTGATCATGGTGGATGATTTTTCTGATGTGTTCCTGAATTAAGTTTGCCAGTATTTTATTGGATATTTTTGAATCAGTGTTCATGAGTGAGATCGATCTGTATTTCTATTTCTTAATTGTGTCTTTGTGTGGTTTGGGTATCAAGATAATTGTAACCTTGTAAAAAGAGTTTTTCAGTGACCCTTCTGCTTCTACTGTGTGGAACAATTTGAGGAGCATTGGTATTATTAGCTCTTCTCTGAATTTCTGGTATAATTCTGCACTGAAACCATCTGGCCCTGGGCTTTTTTTTGGTTGGGAAACTTTTGATGACTGACTCTATTTCATTAGGGGTTATAGGTCTATTTAAATTGCTTATGTGTTCTTGATTTAATTTTGGTAAATGATATCTATATAGAAAGTTGACCATTTCCTTTAAATTTTTGAATTTTGTGGAGTACAGGTTTTTGAAGTATTACCTAGTGATTCTCTGGATTTCCTCAGTGTCTGTTGTTATGTCCCCCTTTTTGTTTCTGATTTTGTTAATTTGGATATTCTCTCTCTGCCTTTTTGTAGTTTGGATAAAGGTTTGTCTGTCTTGTTTATTTTCTCTAAGAACCAACTCTTTGTTTCATTGATTTTTTTGTATTGTTTTCCTAGTTTCTACTTTATTGATTTCAGCCCTCAACTTGATTATTTCTTGGTGAGTTTGCTTCTTTTTGTTCTAGAGCTTTCAGTTGTGCTGATAATTCTCTTCATGTGGGCACTTAGTGCTATGAACTTTACTTTTAGCACTGCTTTCATGGTGTCCCATAAGTTTGGTCATGTTGTGCATTTATTTTCATTGAATTTTGGTAAGTCTTTAACTTCTTTATTTCTTTCTTGACCCCTTGACCCAAGGATGATGCAATTGGGCATTGTTCAATTTCCATGAGTTTGTAGGGTTTCTGCCATTTGTGATGTTTTTGAATTATTACATTAAACCATGATGATCCTATGAGATTCAGAGGGTTATTCCAATTTTTTTAAAAAAATATGTTGAGGTTTGCTTTGTAGCTGAGAATGTGGTCAATTTTAGAGAAGGTTCCATGGGGTGCTGAGAAGAAGGTATAGTCTTTAGATGTCTGTTAAACCCAATTGAGTCAAAACTTCTGTTAGTTCCTTTTCTTCTTTGTTAATTTTCTGTCTAGTAGTCCTGTTCAGTAGTGAGAATGAGGTGTTGAAGTCTCCCACTATAAGTATGTGGGGTTTTTTTTTGTGTGATTTAAGTTTTACTAATGTTTCTTTTACAAATGTGGGTGCTTCTGTATTTGGGAGATAGATATTCAGAACTGAGATTTCATCTTGATGGATTTTTCCTGTGATGAATATGAAATGACCTTCTTTATCTCTTTTTGATTTATTTAGTTTGAAGTATAATTGGTTAGATATTAGGATAGCCACACCAGATTGTTTCTTAGGTACATTTGATTGGAAAATCTTTTCCAAACCCTTTTTCTCTGAGGTAATGTCTGTCTTTAAATTTGAGTTGTGTTTCTTCTATGCAGCACAAGGATGGATTTTGTCTAAAATAACAAAAACATCAATGACAGTTTATCCTGGAGAGAATATGGAGAATTGGGAACACTCCTCCATTGCTGGTGGGAATGCAAACTTGTACAGCCACTCTGAAAATCAGTATGGCAGGTTCTCAGGAAAATGGGAATTGATCTACTTCAAGATCCAGCAATTTCCCTCTTAAGCATATACCCGAAGGATGCACATTCATACCACAAGGACATCTGTTCAACTATGTTCGTAACAGCATTATTTGTAACATCCAGAACCTGAAAGCAACATGTCGCCCCTCAACCAAAGAATAAATAAAGAACATATGGTACATTTATGAATGTGACAGACTTTGATGATTCCCCATGGGAAGCCTCACCCTTCCTGAAGAATGGATGAGGGGTGGGAAGGTGAGGGAAATGGAAGGATAGGAGGGAGAAGGATCTGGGATTGGTATGTAAAATAAGATTGTTTTTAATTTAAATGAAAATTATTTAAAAAAGAACAATGAGGAGTGACTCTACTATTGTGCTCAGACTACCCTGGGGCTGGAAGCAAGGGACAGATAGCTTTTACTGAGTGGACTGATTGGAGGTAAGAGTGTCGATGTTTAGTCACAGGTGACAGAAGGCCTTTCTCTTTTCTGCTTTCTCAGAAAGATATGGACACTGTTTGAGAAGCCAGGAGATAGGATTGCATCCCCTCTAGCCAGGAAACTATGCAACAAGGTCTGACTACTATAAATAGCTTTATTACTTCAGATGAGGAGACAAACACATTGTCATTTATACCTGCATTAGTGCTTGCAAATTGTCTGTCTGTGTCTTCCTCATAAAATGATAGAACACTTCTAACTCAAAATATTGAGAAAATATCTTGTTTTTCTGTGTTATTATCATCATGATCCTACCCATCCTCCTCTAGGGTTTATGTTTTTACTGGAAACAGAGGAACAGACAAGGAGAAGCTGGAAATTAATGTAGGGTTTTAGGAGCAAGATAAAGACATCTTTTTTCTTAATTGTACAATCAATACTGTTCATTAAAAACATTAACCATTATATAGAAAAGTAAGAAAAAGAAAAATATAACTTCACAATGCTGTGAATAGTGACTTTGGAATGCTTGGCCCTACATAGAACACCTGTATCAAGCCCTCAAGGAACACCACAGAGGGTCATAGAGGATATAGGAGGCAGAGGTAGGAGAGGAGGGCTGTGGAATGGAGTTCTCTTGACAAAACAAGGCTGATGACTCATGAGCTTACTGCAGTTGTGGATGCTACAAATGACTTATAAAGGATTGAACCTGATACCATCTCATCATGCATGGGGTGGGGTGAGAAAGCCCCACCTCTCACTGGGTGATTATGGGCCGTTAAGGGGTACTAGAAGTGAGGATATAATTTTCTTTAGAGGTGTAGACAATGACAGGTTGCCAACATTCCAGTAAATAACCCCTGATGCATGCTTAGTCTTCTTCTTCTTCTTCTTCTTCTTCTTCTTCTTCTTCTTCTTCTTCTTCTTCTTCTTCTTCTTCTTCTTCTTCTTCTTCTTCTTCTTTTTCCTTCCTTCCCCTCTTCTCCTTCTCCTCCTTCTCCTTCTCCTCCTTCCCCTCCTTCCTTCCCCTCCTTCCTTCCCCTCCTTCCTTCCCCTCCTCGTTCTCTCCTTGTTCTCTCCTCCTTCTCCTCCTCCTCCTTCTTCTTTGATTTTTCGAGACAGGGTTTCTCCGTATTGCTTTGGAGCTTGTTTTGGAACTTGTTTAAACCAGGCTGGCCTCGAACTCACAGAGAGCCACCTGCTTCTGCCTCCCAGGTTAAAGGCATGAGCCATTAATGCCCGATATCTGATGCATGCTTATGTGAACAAACCTAATTAAACTCAGTGGCAAAAAACAAAAAACCCAAGAAGGAGTGGACTTATTGGAAAGAGGAATGTTTCTAGCAAAAAAGAGGGGGCTATCTGAGGGATATGAGAGTGGGCAACAGGAGCATGAAAATGACCAAAATTCTACATAAACATCTATGAAATGTCAAAGAATAAAAACAAAAAGTTTCCACTGAATCATACTAATTCTCATGTGTACACATACATTATATAAAGAGTGTATCCAACCCAGGACATATAAATCTTTTTGGACTTTTTTTGATAAATCATATTATAACTTATGGTATAATAATATATATTAAAGGCTATATTTTAATGACTTCAGAACACATCATAAAAGGTAACCCAAAATAAATCTACTCTTGATGGTTATGTGTTATTTAAAATTTTTGTAGATACATATTTGATAATATTTCTAATCTCAATTTAAAAGCATTTAATGTTTTCAGTGGCTACTGCTATATTAGTAATAGATTAAAAACTAAATGGTTGATTTTTTTAAAAAACAAAATTATATTTTAGATTTAGATTGAAAAAGCCGTATCAAAGCCCCTTTCCCTCTATCTCAAACAATAAGGAAGTTCTCCCTGTGCCTGACTCTACTTCTGGAGCTGGAAATCAAAAGCAGAAGGTCTGTTTTGTGTCCCTAATGAGTTCATAGTCTCTGGGCAGGGAGCAGATATTCAAATAAAAATTATAGCAATTCGATAAATATTGGAATGAAGGCTCACATCTGCCAGAGGTAGAGGCAGATGCCATGTCTGTCTGTCTGTAAACATGGGGGGGACACAGAGACTTGGAGAGCAAACAGGATATTAGATAAATGGGAACGAGAGCTAAAGCTGAGGTGTGATGACTGATGAGAGGGAGCTAGGGGACATGGGGTGGGGGTAATGAATGAAGCCAGACAGAACATGGGGCTTGGGTATCTACACTGCAGAGGCACAGAATGCCATCAATGGGGATCTCCAATTCATGTGGTGAGGCTTAGGAGTCTGCTTTTATAACTTCAACACTTTACTGACTCTAGCTACCTGCAGTGGGAGACATATAATCAAAATTATTTAAACATGAAAAAAAAAAAAAAAAAACTGAGCATAGTATGGAGTGTAGGTAGTGTTGCCATCTTTCCAAATTTTCCAGTTGAAAAAGACTGACTCCACTTAGTTCACTGTGGAGCTTAGACATTCCAGGTAAGACTTTCCAGGTGCTGTGATTTGTTCTCTTTTTCACTCAAGGCTGATTTGAAAGGAAATTATGATACCAAAACTCAGAAAAACCTGCTCTGATTGTCTCACCCTTGAGTTCTGATTTTTCCATTAAAATGGTTGTTACCAATAAAACGTTTCCTTTTACATCATTTTAGCATACAGAAAATATCCTTGATGAACAATTCCCAACCTAGCTATGACTTCTGGGAACCAGCAAACAAATGACATGTGACTTTGGCAGTTAACTTTAAAAGCACCCAGAACCTTCGTAGATAAGCATAACAATTCACAGGATCAGTATCTTCCTAAGCCTCTCACAAACCATATTGAAACTTGCAGTGTTGAACTGTGATTCCATTGTCACCATCCCCTCTCCTCGGTGAGTTCTATGAGGAACTTAGAGATAAAGAGCCACACCTCTTAGTGGTTGATATACCCTGTGTCACTCCATTGAAGAAAACCCCTTTTCCTAGCAACTATCAATTTCTACTATTGATGGACATATACTACTTAAAAATTTTGTACATACATATTTGATAATATTTCTAATTTCAATTTAGAACCATTTAATGCTTTTGATGGCTACTGACATTTTATTAATAGATTACAAACTAAATGGTCGATTTAAAAAACAGTAAAATTATCAGCTAAGTTTTATTCTTGGGTTCAAGAGAGCCTTCTCCCTCAGCATTCTTAATAGCTGAGTTTACAGTCACGTGCCACCCAGACCAATTTTTTATATTTTATTCTAATTAAAGAAACATTCTCTACAAAGTAAGCAATTTGCCTAGTGCTCCTCTCCTAATCAACAAATGGGTGCGTGGCAAAGCCATGCTGGTTTTTTTCCCTTGACCCTTTTCATTGATAAAATGTTAGCATTGCAATTCTTCCCAACTACTACATTGATTGTTCCTTAATAAATATGTTACAGATCAGTTCGAGTCAGTGGCTTAACTTATGTATACAGATAACTATAAAGTTAATTGACCTGGAAACTTAAATCTCAAGAAAAAGAAGAAAATTTGTCACAACTAGTTTCCAGCATCTCTCACTAATCATCATCCTTCCTCTCCTATATAAGCTGAGTATTATTTCCATGCTATTTAGTCATCAGGCAATTACCCTTTTCTCAGATGCCTCACATTCTCTGCAATCCTAGTGGGAGTCATTAACAGACACCTTATTTCTTCAGCTGAAGCACAAGGTGATAGATTTACCTGGAATGCCTCCTATAAGATAGATGTTTCCTGTATGGAGCTTGAAAGTCAGGGTGTAGCTCTGACTTAAGGAAGCTTTGGGTTTCAGTGAGAGTGAGAAGTGTAAATCTCATAGACACTTTCTTCTCTACATCTCAGCCGATGGTAGAGACTATGGGATCGAGACGCTTGAACACACCTCTATAGCACTATGTCATGAAGAAGAATGTGTAATGCTCAAACTCAAAATAAGCATTTGAAAACCTGAGTTTCCAGCTATCTTCCCACTTCTCCAACAAAACAGAGCCACAGGCTAGAGATGACTAGTGTGGCCCCGGATCATCTAGCTTACTTGGTCTTATAAGACACCGAATCAGGACAGGGGCAACTACCCACTCCTGGAATGATGCACAGTTATGGTGTTCAGGTCCTGAAATGTACAAGAGTGTGGCTCTCTTTTATATCTAGTGGTTAGTTTCTTTGCCTCTGGACTCACTGAAGTATTCATTCCCAAGTGTCTACAAATAGAAACAAGAGTTTCCTAAGTGCCTAAGTGTACTGCTATAGTAAGGAAAAGGATGAAGTGAAGTTTCTCCTTTGAGAATGATCCATTTTTCTTTGAAACAAGAGTCTGATATACTTCATCCATAGGGTGTCTGTGATGTGTTTCTTATTCTCTAGGAAGAGTCCTCTGTGGGTATTTAAGCTTTATCCATTGGGTGTCTATGATTTGTGTTTCTTAGTATCTATGCAGAGTCCTCTGCAGGTATGTAAGGTCTGGGTCCCTCAGAGCACAAAGACTTGTGGTAATGACATGGTAGCTATTAGTAGTTCGTGTGGAAATGTCTCCACAAGTGAAGCTTGGTTGCTCACAGACTGCATCTCACCATCTCAGGAGTTGCTGATATGTGTGAACATCATTCATTTCCCATTCCCAGTCACTCTTCACTTCCCAGAAATAGTGTAGATGATGTGGTGATAACCTAAGCTGAAGGCTCCTACTTTGCACCCTCACACTCGGGGATGCCACAGTGGGTCTTGGAGAATTAGCAAGAGAAGAAACATCTTCTGTGAAGAACTAGGGAAGGTGAGTTGGGGGATAAAGGGAAAGACAAATTTCCTTCTGCTTGATTCTCCCTCCTACCATTTTTTCATTATTTTTGTGTGTTCCAAGATATCCCTTGGAACACACAGAACATGATTAGACTTTCAGTGGTCTCTCTCAGTGGTCCCTCCCTCCTACCATTTTTTCATTATTTTTGTGTGTTCCAAGATATCCCTTGGAACACACAGAACATGATTAGACTTTCAGTGGTCTCTCTCAGTGGTCCATGGTAGATACAATGTATATGTGAGTACATTTACAATAGCCCTAAAGTTTTAAAGTGCATGCAAACCAGCAGAAAAATAACAAGAAATTTCATCTTAACAAACTAAAAAAAATTATATCTACTCCACGAAGCATGCCATCAGAATCTCAGATGACACTAATTATTGATATCAGGCAGTTAGGGTAGTCTCTAGGATAGTGGTTCTCAGCCTGTGGGTCATGACCCCTTTAGAGAAGGGTCAAACGCCCCTTTCACAGGGATCACCTAAGACCATTAAAAACACAGATATTTACATTATAATTTATAACAGTAACAAAACTATAGTTATGAAGTAGCAAAGAAAGAAAATAATTTTATGGTTGTGGGGTCTTAAGGAACTGTATTAAAGGGTCACAGCATTAGGGAGGTTGAGAAACACTGGTCAAAGGGAAGGAGAATGTGCTGGGTATGCAGTCCTTAGTTAAAAAAATCAGTACATAGTTTCATCTTGTAGAGAAATGTTTTTCTCATCCTAAAATTAAGGAAGACTGTGCATCATGGTTCTTCTGTAAGGGGCATGCCACACTGTGCTTCTGTGAGGCATTTTTATCAGGCACACATTATCTCCAATTGCAGTTCTTAAGGAAACATAGGTAATGCATGCTTTGGACAATAAGCAGGAGAGGTGTGGTACCTGTTTAGGGTGAAAACCTTAGAGTTATACATTTTTCGCTCAGGCAGAAACAATTCATCTCCTCACATTCATAGGCCATGGGTATGTATGGGGAAAAATCAGTATTTAACTTTTTTTTTTTTAAAGTCTTGAATTCTTTTTGAGATTAATGTTAACCTACAGATGCTAACAACCATAATACGAAGCAGCAAGTAGTGTTGACATTATGGCCTTGATGACATAATCAGATCAGAGATTTTCCAGAGTTACTGAATACACTCTTACTGTCTTAGTGCATCATTCCCTGTATCTGTAACATGAGTTCAATATTTGCTACTTTAAAGGTCATTATGACATTAAAGCATGTAGCTCACTGCCCACTAAATAAAGCCAAGTATTGCCAAGTATGTGCTTATTCATAGAACCCTAACAACCCTATTTGCAATGAAGACTGACAGATGTAGACATTAAGTGTACTAGATACTTTTCTTATTGCTGTGATAAAAAAGCTACAATATTATAAGGAAGAACTTATATTTGATTATAGCCATCTTAGCAGGGGAGGCATGGTGATGGGTGGATCTGTGCAAGTGGGAGTGAATGGCACATGCTTGCTAATATACTAGTAGATTAACAACTGGAAAAAGGACAGGAAGTTGGGCTTGACTATAAACCTCAAGGTATGACCCCAATGACCCACTAATTCCAGCTAGGTGCCACCATTTCTTCAAGGGGTGCCACCAGCTGGTGACCAAGTATTCAAACACATGAGGCTATGGGGGACATTTTACACTTAAATTGTAATGCTGAGCATAAGTTAAGTGATCTTTATTGGGAGATATAGTGATATACTCTCAGAATAAAGCTATAAATGAACCGTATTTAAACCTGTTGCTCTTTCTACTGAAATAGCTCATGGGATTTAAGCACTTTTATCATTTTAACATAGAGTATACACATGCGGCTCAATTATTTTCAGCAATAGACTAGAGGGTGGAAGCCTTCACAAAGTACTCACCTGACCAAAGATGAAGTCCATCAAAACCATAGGAGTAAAGGTCATCACCGACGCCATTGCCTCCCCATCCTTCTCCACCTCCAGGGTATGGGGCATAACCTGAGGAGGAGGCCCAGCCCACCCGCAGATGTGTGGGCTCTGCTGTTAGGAAAGGTTCCACCTGGTCGATAATTAACTCAAAGTACCACTTCTTGTACTGAGGTGAGCCTTCAGCAACTCCCAGGAAGATGTTTGGTCGGATACTGAAATTAAACATGGGACAGGCTGCTTCTGCAGAGAGCAACAACTGAAAGAACAATTGAACCAGACCCAAGAGGAAGCATTATCCCAAATAAACTTGGGCCAGAGTATTTTAATCATTTTGTTTTGTTATTGTACAGCATGTGGCCAAGTTCTTAGCATTATGGGGACAGCAGCAACTTCTTATAAGATATAAAGATGGCATTTTAAATATGCAATTCAAGGCAACAAGTCTATGGAATGCCAACCATGTACAACAATGCTCTAAATGTTATAAGGGTTGTATGATCACCAACCTTTGTGTCTTTCTATAAGAAGGAGAAATCATTTATATGATCCCCATCTGGTATAGGCTTAAGTATAGTCATTTTCAAACCAATAGTTTTTTTTTTGTTTCTTAAGCATAATTAATACTTAAAAGCAGTAAGAAGTCACTATGAGCCAACCTTATTGAGGTTGAAAAACAGTGTGGGACAGACAACTTGGATTTCTCAATGTTTGGTTTATACTTGAAGAGAGACTCTTCCTGAGCTTGGTTATGTTCAAGACAGACACATCTAACTCAGGCTATATTAAGATGACTGTAAAAGCGAAGGTCTGGGTAGTGGAGAGGTCTTTGTGGTGCTCTGCACTTTGGAAGGAAGTTTTCCCTCACTATTGCAGATCAGGATGTGGACCTAGTGTAAAATGGAAGAAGAATATAAAGCCTGCTTGGTTCTGGGAGCTCACATGAGTCACATGTGGACACATGTAGGGACCAGGTGGGTTGAAGATTTGGTTGGGTCTGTCTTGACCCTCACAGACATCAGTCAGGTAAATGCCCATGTATCCTTGAATGTAAGCAACTGTAATAACAATGTGAGACATACATTACATTAAAATG
Source organism: Phodopus roborovskii (assembly GCF_943737965.1). Classification (NCBI taxonomy): domain Eukaryota; kingdom Metazoa; phylum Chordata; class Mammalia; order Rodentia; family Cricetidae; genus Phodopus; species Phodopus roborovskii. The sequence goes on along the minus strand of NW_026126417.1, from coordinate 3,201,720 downwards.
TTTTAGATATGAATATATCATAAAGGAAAAATAAAGGTGCATTGATTTTTAAAATAAAACTTCAATCATTAGAATGTATTTATCTTCCATTCTCAGATACTTTAAGGGTAATTTTGCAAAACTCCTCTAAAGGGGCTGGAGGACAAGGTCCCAATCATAGAAAGTGTACCTCTGCAGTGTCTTGTTTTACTTGCTTGAGCTGTGACGAAGTCCTCTTCCCTACTTAGAGACACACTCGGCATCTGGAATGACAGTGTGACCCTACCTGGTGACATCATTAATTAGCCGTGTCTGCAGGAGCAGGTTCCTCCGGGGTAGTAGGTTGTCACAGATCAGATTCTGGTTGGCTCTTACTGCAACCCCATTGCAGAGACAGAGGGAACACAGGACATCGAGAACCTGCCAGGGGACACAGGGACTCCTAAACCTCAGCTCCAAAAGGAGGGGTACAGCCTGTGAACTTGATCACCATCACACAGAAAAGTATTAGGAGGTCTGTAGGGTAGGGGTGATCAAAGGGTAAAAGGAGAATGAGCCTAGAGCTGGGAGAGTCTTACTCAGCAGGAGTGACTGACGCTCCAGCAGCAGCTGCTGCTGGGAAAGTGAGGTCTGGCATCTTTCCAGATCATTGCCTTAGCCTTACGCTCCATCTCTCCAGACTGTGCATTCCACCCATGGTCAAATTCTATTATGGTGAGAACCTAAACTATGGAGACATGCTGTCCAGCCAGGATCAGGACTACAGTGTGGTGAGATTCTCAAGGCACCAAATCCAGTCACTGCTCACTTGCCCAGTCATTAAATCAAATGCTGTCCACAGGCCTTGCAACCCAGTTTCACACTCTTACCCAGCCCACATTGCACTGAGGATTAAGTGAGGTGCTCAGACAGCTGGGAATGACAAACATTCAGAGCCCATTTGCTTGGGATCTGGAATGCAACAGGCCTGTGACCCTCAGGCAGTGGAGCACACTCCAGTTCTCACATATCTTACTGTGATATCACCAGAGTGCATTAGGATGCTCATAAGTTCCTAAAAGCCAGTGTTCAGAGTGTTTCACTGACTCTCTTCTTCCCACCTGGAAGGACAGCAAGTCTGCAAGAGCTTAGGTAATTCATACATCTGAGACAAGAGCCTAGGTAATTCATAAATCCGAGAGACTTGTCAGCAAGCCACTGTGGCTCTTTCTTACCTGGTGAGTGGAAAAGGTCCTCTACCTCTCCTCCATGCTGCCATCTCATTTGCTCTATCTCATTGTGCCCCATACCCTCATATTCAGATTTTGTGTTTGTACCACAGCAGAGCAAACAGTGCTGGGGCAGGCACTATTCCTCTCTTCTCCACAGGGAGGAATGCGCAGGGGGGAATGCACAAAGAGCAGTCAATAAATAACAGCCACACTGACGGGGATGTGGGCAAATACATTTCCGTCTTTTAAAGTGGCCACTGAAGACCCAGCACTTGGCGAGGTTGGATACCTTAAGGTTGTTGATGGCATTTGTGTCTATAATTCTCACAAACCAATTTTCCACCTGACTCCCTGAATGTCAATTTCGTTCCAGACAAATACAGAGCACATTTATGGGACAAACAGAAAAAGAAGCCCCGAGGCAGCTTTACAGGGTACTCTCAGCATTAGCACTCCATGACAGATATTGGCTGTGGAAACTTGAAATCCAGAGGTCGATTTCTCATTCTAAGCAAAGAGCCATGAATGGCCAGAAAATTAAATACTTTCCATTGGTCCTATCATACACTTTCATCTGTTTTGCTTTGGAGTAATGGCTGCGGGAACCTTACTGTCACAGGCAGAGCAAAAGCTGAGCTTAATTCATATATAATAGCAACAGTAAAGAGAAATAAAGATGACAAAGAGCATAGCCTGATAGAGCAGCATATACCTATAAACAGTTGACACCATAAAGATGACATTTCTTCACGTACAATGGGGGAATAGGGATGCACTTCTTTCTGAAAGTATTTAAAGGGACTCTTTTCAATGTGAAGCAGATGTAGATGGACTATACCATGAGAGCTCACAGGCATCTTGCCTAGAGACCATCTGTGCTTGTTAATTTCTCAGCAGCCCCCGGGAAGGTTGCCTGGTGAGGTAGGTTCTGCTGAGTGTTCCCCAGACTCCATATCCTTCTCTTTCTGAGCTGACAAGGTCTACCTTGCAGGTATGTTGGTTCACGGACCTGAGTTCTGCTCAAGAGCAATAGGATGGATATGATGACAACTCCCCAACTCTCCCAAATGCTCTCTATTCTTCCCTCTGCATACAGATCCAATCCAGGGTTTACAGTGCCAGGGACTCCATTCTCAGATTCCTAGGCTGGTAACTCTGACAGGACTGGGAGCTTGCTAGAAATGAGGTGCACAGATTGCTTCACCAAGCCACAGCCACACCAAATTCTAAACCAAAGCCTTCATGTTATAAGAAGTTCCGGCATTGTCTACATTTGTAAGCCCATGGCAGCTAGAGGTGTCCTGAGAGAGCTTGTGTCTCTGAACAGACACAGAGTGAGGCCCTGCAGCTGATGGGCTCTGGACAGTGATGTGAGAAAAAGCACTGTATGCTAACTACTGAGTACAGACTTCTTTCAGGCCTTTTAATCAACGGCCCATTAGTAGAGCTATAATAATTTTCATCACATTTCTTCCAATAGGCATTCACTGATCTTTGTCTCCTTCAGCCTATGTGAGAAACATACATTTATATGGGGATCCTCCTTCAAAGAAATCTATATTATACATCAACACAAACATTATTTGGATATTTTATTGTCATTAGTCTTTATGTAAAAGCAGACTTATTTTAAAATGTAATATATACCCAGTTTGTGATTTTTACACCAAGCTACACATTTGATAAAAGAGTATTTCCAGCCCCCTTGGGTTCAAATTTGTTCTCCCTGCGGATGAGAAGAACTAAGTCACTGGCAACCATTCTTTGCTGCTGTGGCTGCATGAAACAACTGGAGCTGGTCCAGAGCAATGGTGTGGGAGTTAATGATTTGTTTACTTACATTCTATCCTCCACCAAAGCAGGCTAAACTTTTGTTTCTGATTCATTCTTCCCGGGGACCAATACTATTTTCCCATGTATGTTTTTTTGTCACAAGTGACTCAAATTTATTGTGAAACCAAAAGATAATAAAATATTTATCTGTGATAAGATTGAGTAGATTGGGGCAAATTTATTAGGGAAGCAAGTAGATGAGTACACCATCCTTATTAATTATAATTTTATTAATAAAAGCTAGTTCTATGGGAAAATATAGAATTTTTTGCTCTAATTTTTTTATCAGTTATTCTTTTTTGCCAAACAAACTAGTGCTAGTGATATTTTGTTTCGCTGATTTTCCTTTTGTTCTATAAGATAAACCATGTACACATGTGCAGCCTCCCATCAATTCAAGGTGAGACAGGGATGGGTTTGGGCTCTATTCACTTACTGATTTTGCTTACTGAAATTTTGACAAGCATTTATGGATGCCTGCATCATCAAGTATGTGAGCTTGACCCTGAGCTAATCATAACAATAGTCTCTATCATGAGGTCACTTATAATGGGTAAGGGAAATATGCCGTGAAAAAAACCACAGTGAAATGCAAATTAGAATAGTTGTTATAACATAAAAACATTGTGTAAGAGTAGAGATGAGATCAATTACAACTGGGATTTCTGAAGTTTCATGGATGGAGTAGAATTTAAATTAACGCTTGAAGAGTAGACAAAGTTTCAGTGTTGCTTTTTAATAGACAAGAGGAGAATGTTGATAGGTCCTGGAAAAGTTGCTCTTTTGTATAACTTGTGATCTCAAATGAGGTAAAGCTTCTATATTGTAACCAAGCTACCAACTTAAATAGGATAGAAAGGAAGTAGATTTGGAGCCATTGCTGCACTTAAATGCAGTCTTGATTCTAAGCAAATGGCTGGAGGTGTTATGGGACAAGAATGGATCCCAATCTCCACTATATACACAAACTCTTTAAAGGCACATTCACGGATAATGGGAGCCTTTAAGCTTCAGTGTTAGTATATGATGGCCTTTAATTGTAGGGGTTACACTTTGAAGAGCTTTATATTTAGGTAATTCTAAAAACAAAATCAATATCCTCCCAGGATAATTGGGCCATAGGAAAATCTTCTTCTTCTTCAGCTTGAGACACTGGCAAGAACTATAAGTGTTTGCTTTCAGCATGTCATCAATTAGCTGAGAGGCCCCTGGAAAACTGCTGAATTCCAAGGGCCCATGTTCTGTACTTTCTGCCTCTGTAAAATGGAAAGAATAAGGACATTGCTTCGGAGGGGCACTGTGAAGAATAAAAAGGATGCATGTGAACATAGAAAGTGGTACCTGGCATCCCATGAGTGCAAAACAAACAAATAAAACAACAACAACAAAAAACAAAACCAAACAAACAAACAAAAAACCCCGGCATTTATCACTGCCATCATCACCACATCATCAACAGATGACTGCTCAGGTTCTCTGAGACTGCGGAATTCTACATATTGTGAGTCACTGTCTTCACAGAAAACTCAGTGAATGAGAGAGACTTTGAAATACTGGGGCAACAGAAAGCACAGAGCAGTGGATAGAGGAAGAATTCATTGCCATTTTCTAAGCAAAAGTGAAGTATAAGAGAACTCTGGCCTACACTCAGCAAGTTCTTTGTAAAATTACCCCCTAAGATACAAATGATACTTTGAGCCTAGGATACTCGTGGCATAAAAATCTATCAAATATAAAAGTAGGGCACCCTTAATCGAACTGTTTTGAAACAGGGTTTTGCTCAAACACATAGTCCTCCAGGCTCACCAGGCCTCACTTTTCTCTACTGTGGAATGGGCAGGAAGTTGTCATCAAACGCCACCCAATCAGTGTTTTTGGATGTGGGAAGTGGTAAGGAAGCTGGCTACTTTTGAAGTGCTTTATGTGGGATGACTGTAGCAAGGCCCCAATGTAATGAAACCGGGACAACCTCCTTTTTATGGCTTCTTTGTCTTCAGTGCTAGAATGTGGCTCAAGCCATGCATTTCTTCTATGCTTATCAGTCATTCTTACTACACTTTTGTGGACAGGGAGGAACATGTTGGAATGTACAGAAGCTGGACTAAGGCTCAAGCCTCACGCTTGCTTTTGATTTACCACATCGGAGAAAGCAATTACTAACCCCACATATTTTTCTTCTTTGCCAAGCAATTTCACAGATGTTAAGAATCATAGCTTTTCTGCTTCCTCAAGCTGGTGCATATCATGTAGTCAGTGCTGCAGTGGCTCCTTTTGCTGGACTGAAACACATCCCCAAATATAGTTCCCTTCCCACAAAATAATGGTAGGAGAGAGCTGGGGACTAAACATCACCCTTAAGAATTCCTGGCAGCTCAGAAATACCCCACACGTCCAATCAAATCATGCACGTCTAAACTTATAGATCCAAGAGTGAGAGCCAATCTTGTTCAACTGGCCCCACAGTGAGATTTGTGTTAAGGACTAATGATAACGGGCTGGACTTAGGAAGCTAGGGAAACGTAGTTCATTTAAGATTCAGTGAGGCTGGCTGTCTTGGAGTGAGTCTGTAGATTTTTTCAGACTCCCAATTTCCCAAAGCTTTTTGTCAAAACTAGCAAGAGACTATGCAGCATGTGTCCAACAACACAGAATGCATATTAGTGTGAGGGAAAGAAAAGGCAGGAAAATAAACCATCAGGAGTGGCCTTCCTTCCATACCCACCTTGTGGTTCCTCCCATGCTTATCCAGGAGGGAGATGATGGACTTGATATGGCCCTCTGCTATCAGGTTTAAGGCTTCTGGGCTTTCAATCAGGATGCAGTGCAAGACCTCCAAGATACCTGCATGAATGTCATGACAATCATTGGCCATTCAGCAAACTGCAGAACTGACCAAATTTAGAAACCCGAGAATAAAAAAGAGCATCCTAAGGGGTCAGAGTACCATAGTTGTTGACTCTACTAAACCTTCCTAGCCAGAAGAGTAATGCAGTCATTTCTGGTAGATTCCAGGGGCCCCAAAGCCATGTTGCCCTTAATTTAGAGGTGAGTTTAACTAAACACTAACTTAATTCTCCCTCTCCTAGACAGTAACATGATTTTTGTCAGAAATAGGAAAGGAGCTATAAAGTGGGATTCTTAGGTTGTCCAAACCAGACAGTAACTTCATTTAAATACAGATATATAAGCAGTTGCCCAATTTACCTACAGCTTATAAAGATCATACAAGCAATTAAAAATATTCTGAAATTAGTGACTATTTTTGATGTTCTAATGTAGCTAATAAAGTATGAGCTTGAGAAACAAACTGACTTAATTGACACAGAGGATGGATTTCTACGTACAATTTGAGGCCTTAAGGTAATGAATATTACTGTAGCATGGCATACAAGGTTAGCACCATGATGGGAATCCAAGGCAAGTCGCTGGCCAAGAGCTTCACTGGTTTTATTTTTTAAAAATTCCTTAATTCTGTTTTACTCAAGCAAAGGGTTCTTAACAAAAAAAAAAAAAAAAAAAAAAAGGTACCAGAAAGAAGAGAAACTTGAAATGATGTGGGCAGGATGGAGGTCCTTGGGGAACCATTCCTTGGATGGTTTCCTCAAGCACCTGCCACCTCTAGACTGTAAGAAAAGCATCAAAAAGACTGCAGCTTCCCATAGGACAGCACACACCTGCCGTGTGCACTCATCTCAGAAGCGTACTGATCAGCCTGTGCATGGTTACGTAGTGATGGTGACTATGATGCTCCATTCTCCAAGAGTCACCAGGAAGGGCCATAGATGTGATAGGAAAGACCATTGGGGGTGGGTGGGCGAGGATTACTTACCTGAAGTTAAAGGCCATCCTTAGTTCTGCTAAGCTAATATTGAAAGGGGCATTCATTCTGAGTTCAAAGAGAATGGGGGAGCAGGAGGAGGCCAACATAACTGGGTGTGAGTGTGTGGAGCATCATGGAGTAAAGGCAAAAGCACAGAATGAAAAGTTAAGTAAAAGAGGAAGGATTAGAGAAGCTCAAGTTAGATTCTGTTAAATAAAGGCATCTTCTTGTCAGGGAGCATTGTTGAATTGAGGATTATTGGCCACCAAATGGAAATGAGTCAATTCTATTTTCATTTCTACCAAAGGGGAGAAAATTATCCTTTCCCCGGTTAAATTTTGTTGTTGTTGTTTTTAGTTCTTACCTGAGGAAGATTCTAGTCTGTCCAATTTACTAATTAACCAGTCAAGGTTATTGGAGAACTGAGCACAATTGTTTCTGTTTCCACGAATGAGAGCAGCTGGAACCGAGGGGGAAAATTGATCATGTAGGTTAAAGGGCATAATGATGGAGAAAGACTCAGAAAGCTGTTGAGTGATTCACAAGCTTAGCTCCAAAAAAAAGCCCCAAATAGCAATCTTGCCCAGTCAGGCCCTTTGATAACCCCCATTCCCACATTTAGGGGATTTAAAATCTATCACTTACTCCCTCTCTCACATGTACACGGGTACACTGGCCTTTGGCATGCATTCTTGGCTATCATAGCTGACAACTTCTAGCTCTAAATTTGGAAAGTACAATAAGCTACTAGTTAACAGCGATTAACCAGGTTAGGAGGGGATCTTTAACAAATGGCTTCCAAGGAATTTTAAACTTCAAGTTAACAACCCACGGAGCCTTGCACATCTTTCTGGGAGGAGGTGCTGTATGCATACTCACCTAGCAATTTGTAGAGCAGGTTCAGAATTTCTTTCCAGGCCATGCCATTCTCTTCCCTTGCGATCCCTGCAAAGTGTGCTACACTATTGTAGATATTTAGGCGATCAATGCAGTTCAATACCAGGGCCAACATTCCCTGAGGAGAGGTGAGGAAGAGATCAGCATTCTTGACAGAAAAAAGGCACTGTGGATCCCTTGGTTCATTTTTCTCCAATGTCCATCACCTCCTAAAACTGACAGTATTACACGGCAACAGATTTTCATGGTGCCAGCAGAGCCTTTTCTTCTTAAAAACAAAATACACATTTTTTAAAAATGCCTCATAGACCTAAATAACATCCATTTGTAGAGTGAGTCAGCAGTCTCTTGTGACAGGTTTGTCCCCATGTGCTGCATTTCACTCAGTCCAAGGACTCAGCAAGGAAGACAGAGTGTGAATGAGACACACAAACCTTCCTTCCGTCTGATGGGAAGTGATTCTGACTCAGAAAATACTCAGGGTCTATCACCTACTTCCATCCTAAACCTCAAGTTCAAGAAATCTCATTCATATTGTGGTTTCTGATTCTGCGATTTATGAGATTTCTGTGTGTGCGAGTCTGTGTGTTTCTGTGTCTGTATGTGTGCTTGTACTGTTTTTTAGGGAGGGGGTCCTTTTTTTTCTCTTTATTTTTTTCCTATTATATTTAAAAAATACTTTTACTGGCTTTTTTCCCTAAAGGAAGGAAGAAAGAAAGGTGTGTGGGAAGAATTTGGGAGGAATTTGGGGAGGGGTAACTGTGATCAGAATATATTGTATGAAAAAAAAATCCATTTTCATTAAAAAGGGAAATTTATTCATTTGTACCAGACAACAATGTTCACTTTCCTTAACTCTAGGTGGGGTTTAAAGACAAGTCTAAAGAGCATTTTCAACCATTTTCCCAGCATTCTTACAAGATGATGGCACCCCAAAAGAACATATGAGCCTACTTATTAATGATGTGTAGGAGAGAGATGGTGAATGCCCATTAAATAGTCTACAGCATATGCAGAAGGCCTCCAAGTACTACTTTGCTAAGATCTGAAGCCTGGATAGGGATTGTGTATCCCACATCAACAACTTGGGATAATCTGCAGGCATAGAGTGCTGGGGAAGTCTACCACAGCCTAGTGGCACCATGTCACCATGCCCGAATTCAGAGGAGGCCATGACAGCAGGCAAAAATGGGGCTAGAAGAAGAGGCTGAGTCACAGGACACCACATTGCCATTTAATGTTTCCTTCACATTCAGTCCCTACCCCAGTGACTCAGATGTTCACTGTCTAATAGCAGATACACCATCATCTATATCCTTCAAGCCCGCTTCCCAGATACTTCTGTTGTGATGAAATATAAGCATTGGCATTTTTCAAACTGGTTTCCAGGTACTTCTGGCATATTCCAAAATTTGTGGATCACAACCAAGGACATGCTATAACAAGCTGATATCTTGTTTGTGGATTCTAGATACAGATTCACAATGAAGCATCAAATCCTAAACAGTATGAATGGGCCAACCATCACTTATTTATCACTGGTGGGTGTCGGAGAATATAAATCCCTACTAAAGCCCTTTTTTCCAGCTTCTGGGAAGTTTCTTATTTTGAGTCTGATCATGAATATGTATATGCATACAGACAGAGCTAAGCTGCAGGCTCAGGGATATTTCAGCTGTGAATGCAAAGAGAATCAATCAATCAATCATTCAATCAATCAATCAATCATCAATCTCTCCTGACTTACCTCCTCCTTGAAAAGATTCTGTCTGTTTTTGAGTGAACGGAGCTTATTCTGTTTGTCTTCATGTTGCATCTCCTCCTCTGGTGGCTGGAAGTAGGCAATCAAGTCTTGTAGGGTCTGCAGGACCTCTTCTATTGGCAGGGTGACAGGGGCAGTTGTGCGATTGTTTCCACTAAAAAAACCCCATGAGATGACACTGCTCAGGCACCAGGCACCAGCAGGGCACTGACGAATGTCTACTGGGTCCTTACACTTTCCAGCTCCTCCCAGGACACAGTAAACTGCATCCTGGGGTAGTCATTGCACCAACAACCACAAGATAAAGTGTACCCAGCAACACAGCAGTGGGAGACAATATTAGTATTCATTTAAAGCTATGTTACAAACAAGGGAACATGATTCCTTTTGTTACATTTATTTTCAAGCAACTTACATTTTATCCTGTTGCATTGCTATGCTCAGCACTCAGTGCCAAACAGGCCTTCACTGAGTGTCTAATGATGATTTCTGTGTAATCTAAAGAGAGAATGTCGACTGTGATTATTAGGATGTTGGTTTCTATCTACAGCAGATGGTTCACTTCCATTCATCCCTGTCTGTCTGTCACACTTTCTCTTTAAATAAACACACTTGGAAAAAAATAACAAAGGTATTAACCTACAATCCTGTTCTTTCAATCTGTGATACCTTCTTAGAATAGATTAAACACAAGGCAGGAGGAGATGGGAGTCTCTCCATCTACACCATCTTGTCTTCTCCCTCTCCCCATACACGCTCTCTCTCCAAGTGTTTTCTGATGCATCTGTATATGGTTTTGTAGTTGCATGTGGGCACACACCTGTTTTCTGTCATCTAAGTGTTAATGTCACCTTTGCTGTCTGTGTCTGTTCCCTACCTGTGGATCCTTCTCCTCCTGGATTTCCTCCCTCTGCACATACCTCTCTTTCCAGGATCTCAATGTTATCCCTCTTAGCTTAAGTGTCTGGTCTTCTTGGCTTCTGTTCCTTCTTAATGCTAAACTTAAAGGGCTACTGTCAATAACTTGGGTTCATTTCTGAGAGTCTCTGTCTAGCACTTCTCTTATTTGTCCTCCTGCACAGTTCTTAGCAGCTTTACAGAGGGTGAAGGAATCACAATGGAACTTTACTTCCTTTCTTCAGAGCTCTGTCTTGCTCTGTTCCTATTCTATGGTTTGGATTTGCCTTCTTAGAAGGCTACTGCATACTGTGCCTTCTCAGAAGAGGTGGAAGACAAGAGTCTGTTTCCAAATTACTTTTCCTCTTTTATTTCCTAGTTGTTACAAGGTTGTCACTTCAGCTGCACGGATTTGCCATTAGTTGTTCTTTCTTCTAAAACATTCTATGGTGACTGGAAGAAATAAGGGCCCCAATGAGGATGAAGAGTCTAGAAGAGCTGAAGAAGGGAGCTCATTGTATACAAAAACTTGAGAAAATTAAATAAAATTCAGAATTCTGAAAACTGGCCAGGTGTGTGTGTGTGTGTGTGTGTGTGTGTGTGTGTGTGTGTGTGTATCAAATTGGGAAGCAGTGTTTTTGTTTGTTTTTTAATAATCAAACTTTGGTAAGAATGGTGGGAGTCTATTGTCTTTTAGGTTAGGGAAGTGTGAGTTTTAGGGCAAAGACTTCTAATATATCAGGGCAGGCCAAGGGCAAGAACTGGCCAGGGTCCATGCCAATTACTCATATCTGGGTGAATATGGGGCCTCAGGAAATATACAGTAAACTCCAAGTTTGAATTGTAAACTTCCTGAATTTCAATGTATTTTGCAGCCAAACATAGACCCATCAGGAATGTTAGACAATAAATGTTAAAGGAAGTCCTTGGGAATTTAATAACTACAAACAGGCAGAGGGAGAAAGGTGAGAAGGCATTATAATGAAACAAGTATTCAAATATGATGTTTTGGTCTTCTAATTGATTCAGCAAACCATTCTGTAAAACAATCATTATAAAACTGCTGTGATTCTAACAGATTGAGACATCACATGTCAAAAAGGAGGAGGGAGAGAGTAGAACAATATTGGAATAAAGATACTTTACTTAAATTAGCATGAATTTGAAATAAGTTATTTCAAGTTACATACATATTACTATTACTAAGAAAAAATCCAATAAAGATAAAAAATCCTTAAAACTAAAACAGTATACTAGAAATATATATTTAACCCCGAAGAACGTAGTAAAAGATGGAACAAAAGATAGAAACAAAAACAGCAAAATGACAATTATAAGTATAAACACCTATTTAATTAAACATAAGTGCATTAAACACATGGATAAAGAGAACAATCAGACTTGATTTGAAGAGAAAAAACATAATATATAAAATCTCCAGAAGATGTAGCTGAGAGTCAAAGCTGCCTATGAGGTAAAATCGTAGGAGTGAAGAACTTCTGCACGTGTGATACTGAGGGGCTCTACAAAGTTGAGTGAAAAGGTGTTTATAGAAAGACAAGATAATTTATAATTTCAAATCAGTCAGCTTCTCAAGGCAATGTACATATTATAAAAATAACCATGTAACAACTTATGAAGAAAAACATACAGCCTCAAGTCAGAAGACAAAATTCTGTAACAGTTAGAAATGTCCTTATTTTCAGTCACTTAAAGTAATAAATCTTATTGACATAGGACCAGAACACAAGGCAAAGAAAAAGTATTTGGCAAAATCTAACACTCATTCAAGGCAAAAACCACCGTGAATTTCTAGAAACAGATGGCTTGGTAAAGGGCATTTTCAAAGACCCTACAGAAAACACAGAGCTTAATGGGGGAGGGGAAGTACCTTCAACGTTTTCCTCCTAAGATTAGAAATGGAACAAGAGTATTTGCTGACAGCATCTTCATTATACACAGAACTGGATGTTCTAATCAGTAAAAGCAGAGGGAAAAAAGGAAACAAAGGGCATTCCTACTGGAAAGAGAAAAAAAAATACTCCATTCATAGATGACCTTATGTTTTATCTAGAAAACTCTTAAAACTCTACACTAAAACAAAGCCCCTAGAATTAAAACCCAATTTTAATGGTGTTGCTGGATATATGATTAATATTTTAATAATGATGTATATGTGTGGTCAAAACAGGTATATACATAAAATAAATTAAAATTTTTAAAAATTAAAAAGAAAATGAGAAGAAAAGCCACAGATTAGGATATAATACTTATAAATCATAAATTTGGTAAATGACTTGTACTAGCAAGTTCACTGAACTTAGAAATATCAATTAGAAGACAAATGACTCAATTTTTAAGAGGCAAACACATTTGATTACACTGCACCAAAGAAGATGTATGAATGGCCACAAAATACATGAAAAGATGTTTTGATACCATTATTCATTCTGGAAATGCATATCCACACCATTCCACTTCTATATAATGGTTACAATCAAAACACTGGCTAACAGCAAATATAGGCAAGGATTCAGGGAAAATAGAACTTCATTCATCTATGAGGGGACTCTAGATATATACCCCCTTGGGAAACTGTTCTTTTCAGTTTATTGAAATTTAAGCATGTCCTATATGGCAATATATGCCTGAAATTTCAATACCATGGAGGCTGAGTCAGGAGGACCAGAAGATCAAGGTGATCCTGGACAATAAATACAGAAAGATGCTGTTTTTGGATAAGTAAACAGGTCTGGGGATATACTTCAGATGGTAGAACCCTTGTCTGGCATGTGCAAGGCTCTGAGTTCAATACCAGCATAGTGAGCACATGTGCATGAAAGAACCATAACCAAACAATAGATACACTCAAATTTCAATTGATGGATGAATGGCCAAACAAAATATGGTAGTTCATTCAATAGAATGGTTTGAAAAGGAATAAAATTCTGATAAATGATTCAAACACTAAAATCATTTTGCTGTGTGAAATAAACAATGCACAGATGGGTCAGGATTATGAATTTCCATTTCTCTGACGTACTTAAAGAAAGTAAAATACATATACACTGAAAGGAGAATGGGGGAGACTATTAAATTGGTACAAGGATACAGTGTGCTATGATGGCAAGCAGGGATTGTTGCACAGCAGTAGAAATTGAGATGAACACCTAGAAATGACTAAAAGTGGGGACTAGGGTGATGACTTTGTGAGTAAAGTGCTGACTCTGCAAGAAAGAGGACTTGAATTTGGATTCCCAGAACCTATGCAAAAACCAGTCATCATGGTGAGTGCTGGCAAAGACTGGGTGATGGGAATAGAGACAAGTCAATCTAGTCAAGCAGCAAGTTACACGTTCAGTGAGAGATTCTGTCTTCAAAAGTAAGGAGGGGCAATAGAGGAAGAAACTTAACATTGACTTCTGGACTTGACATGAGAATATATAGAAGTGTCTATCTGCATATACATGACACCACACACACACACACATACACACACACACACACACACATACTTCCACACATCTAAAAACATCTACACTAATATGTCTAGAAGCATTACTTATAAAATGAAAAACAAAACAAAAACAAAAACAAAAACAGGGCTATGAGTGGCAACTGGACCAAACTTCAGTGGGCATAAGACCTCTAAAATTTAATTGTGATGATCACTTCACAGCTCTGTAGATATGTTAAATCTCACTGAATTATATACTTGTGAAAGTGAATTTTATGAGGCATAAACTCTGCCTCAATAATCTGTTTAAAAATAATTTCCCCTTATGGATCCTTGGGAGTTACCCTAACATCAGGTTTCCCTCTGTATGTAGAAGACAGTTGTGAAGCTTGGATTAGCTGAGGGTCCCCTGGCAGTTGGACCATAATATAAACCAGGCACATGAACTAGCTTGTTGGAGACCATTGCTTAGGGTGTGATGCCATGCTCAGTGGCAGTAGGACAACAGTATAATCCCAGTACATGAACTAGCTTGCTGAAGCCCATTCTCCAAGGTGGGATGCCATGCTCAGCCTTAAAGCATGGGAGAGGGGCATGGCCCTGCCCTAACCAATTATGCCTATGTTGACTCCTCATGTGAGCCCTTACCTGTGAGGAAGAGTGGCTTAGGGTGGGCAGGGGAGAAGTGAGGGGGTTGGGAGGAGGCAAAGGAGGCAGGGAGAAGGGTGGATGGAGAACTGTGGTTGGAATATAAGATGACATAAAAAATGGAAAAAAATTACACTTAAAAATTTTCTCATTGTTAGGCTTGTAACCCTCATTAGCTATGTAATAACAGTTTTATTGAAACATCAATTTAGATCTCATACAAGCACACATTTAAAGGATAGAATTTAGTGGCTTAATAATGTTTAGCATCTTCATAAACCATTTAAGAACTTATGCAAATAAGAAACCATTTAAGAACTCTGTCATTAGCTGTCTTCCCCACTCCAAAATCTAGCTCTTATTACCAATCATTTCCTTCCTGGGTCTACAGATTTGCCCATTCAGTTCCTGTAAAGAGACTACATAGTGGATGGCTCTCTTTCACTTAACATGATTTTTATTATACCCATGTGAACAAAAAGCAAAAGCAATGTACTATGTTATGATATGCATAGGTAATTTCTTATTCTATTTTATTAATATGGCACATTTTATTTATCTGTTTGTAAACTGATGAACATTTGGTTTATTTTTGCATTGGAGCTATTGTAAATAGCACTGATATGAGTATTTGTGGACATTGCTTTGTTAATATGTTTTAATTTTTCTTGTACATAAACCTAGGAGTTGAATTGATGGGTCCTGAGGTAACTCTTTTATTTAACCTACAAAGATACTTCTAGATTGTTATCCAAAGTAGCTGCTGCTACGTTTTACATTCCTATCAGCAGTGAGGAGTCCAGTTTCATCCTACATTTCTTATTTAACATGTTCCATCTTAGTGGGTATCAACAAGTATTTCACTGGGATCTGTGTTGTGATTTTCCTGATAGTTAAGGATTGAAACTGAACATCTTTTACTGTGTTCACTGGTCATTTGCATATATTCTTTTAAGACATTTTTTTACTAAGGGCCTTTGACTATTTTAATCAGTTAACTTTCTCTATCACTGAAAAATTCTGTTCTTTCTCCTAGATACAAACCCCTTGTCAGATATATAATTTATGAGCATTTTCTTATTTTATGTGAATTGTCTCCGCTTACTTTATTGCATCCTTTTCAGTGAAATAATTTACAAATTTCAAGAGTCGAATTTATCTATTTTTTCTTTGTTGCTTTTGTGTATTTAGATCTTTGATTCATTTGGAATTAAGTTTTGTGTGTGAGGTTAAAGCTGTTGACATTTAAGACAGTTTAACACAAACGTTGGGAGACCTGGAGGACAGATAAGAAAACCATCTACCATAAGGGTGATGGATTGGATGCTAGTCAGGACCACATGAACAGTGTGTTTGCATACAAATTCCTCTCTGATTAAATTCTAACCAAGGGAATGAATTCATATGAAGTGATTTAAATGTTATCATTTATAAAAATGAAACACCATTCACTTCCCATTCTTCGCTTTGTTTGGCATACGTTAGATATATTGACATTAACAGGCTATTTTTGATCATGCAGTTGAAGAAAATTTGTTGAAATGATTCTCCATTCTGACTGAATATTAGAATCATCAGAGAGGCTTCAATGAAGTACTGACATTTGGCTTTTGTTGTTATTGTTGAGACAGCAAGCATATCATTATAAAGCCCAGACTGGCCTAGAATTCAAAAATCCTCTCACCATAGCCATCAATACCAGGATTACAGTCTGGGCCCTGCTAACTTCTGGCTCTTGGATCTCACCTCCAGACTTTTGAGAAAGTTTGATTGAGACACAATATAGAAATCATAGTGTTAATTGCTGCCCCAATGAATCTAACACTTAGCCAAGGTTAAGAGCGCTATTCCAAGGAATGATTTCTTGAACTTTAGAACACACAGGCAGGCATCACCTAGGCCAGTGCTTCTCAACCTTCCTAATGCTGGGACCCTTTAATAAGTTCCTCATGCTGTGGTGACCCCCAACCATAAAATTATTTCATTGCTACTTCAGAATTTCAATTTTGCTACTGTTATGAACTATAATGTACATATCTGATATGCAGGATATCTGCTATACAATGCCCAAAGGGGTCATGACTCACAGGTTGAAAACCACTGACTTAGGCAAACATAACTTGATAGCTTTGACTCTGGATGCCTGATTCAGTGGAGCTGAGGTCAAAGATGACCATGTTTCTGTGTAACTGGTTTGTATGTGAAGATGCTGAGCCCACACAGGAACACATTCCAGGACCTCGTGGGAGCTGCTAAGGCAGCAAGAGAGAGGGGACTTCCACCCCAGGAGCTGAGCCTATTTTCTCCCAAGTCGCCCAACTACTCCTTACTGTCACCAGAAGTGTCATTTATTCTGCTCTGCAGCTAGTACTGCCTTAGCTTGCAGTGTTCTAACTACAGAGAATGAGAAGTGACGAGTTCTCACTTTATGCCGATTCACACATACAGCTTGTACCCTTCGAGGCTTTAAAGAGAGTTTCCTGCATGAGGAAGAAAAGCCTGGGTCACTGGATTGATTCCAGCAAGATCAGTTCCTCACAGTAATTGATGATGAAGAATCCTGAATTCTGTTTTGGCAACATGTTGAGGCTGAAGGGTTTACCATCCAACCAAGCAGTTCAGCTACTTTTCCCAGCTACAGCCCCAGCCATAGTTAGGTAACTCAAGGCTTCCACAGCACATGCAACAATTCTGAGTGATACAGACAGCCTCTCTAAATAGTTTGGACAGTTTGGGTTGGTTTCTCTCTGTCCCTTTGTCTCTGTATTCTGCAAATATAAAGGGATAAAAAGACACTGTTTGTTTTTAATACTTTGTTCTTCATTTTGCAAAGACCTTAGCTATTCTTTGCATTAGTTAATTGTTCATTAACCCAAGCAACCAGTGTGGTTTTAGACACATTGGGTAATAAGTGAAGCTGGTAGGTTACCTATGCATCAGATTAAATTCTGTCCTAATCTCTCTCTGAGAGAAAAAAAAAATAAAGGTGATTATAATGTCTTCCTCAAACATTCCTGGTATCAAAAGGAGATGTGTAGGTAGGTTTGGAAGAGAAAGGGAAGGGAACAAAATACCTGACAAACTGGCTGAATAAGGCTGTTGTGTTCCGGATGATGCGAGCAGCCTGGGACTCCTCACGCTGGCATCTCTGCAGTGTTAATCCGTCATCCATGTGGCCTTCCTGATGGAGTATGACCTACCCACAGAGCATGGGAACAAGTCCAGGTTACACATTACTCCACAGCTGGGCCACCCACACTTTTGGTGGTGTTTCCTTATTATTCTTTTCCCTAGCCAAGCTCCCCTGAGTCCATTTTGAAAATGGGACATTAACAAAGTTATTTTGCCCATATGCCCCATTACTGACATGTGAATTATTCCCACAGCCTGGTGGTTTGATGAGAATGATATTTTATGTGCCACCATGGTGTGAGCTACAATAAATTTCCCAGGCCTGGATGGCCAATTTGAAGGGAGAAAACATACTTTTATAATGAATTTTGTTTTCCATCTTTAAAATGAACACAGAGGGTAACCCTTTGGAGATGGGAAAAGACCCTTCATTCAGACCTATCTTCTCCACATGTAAATTGAGCCAGAGCAATTGGAAGCAAAGCCCTCTGCTGGGATCAGGGTTGGATTTCTCTACTGAAGGGCAGCTATGGTGGGTTAGTTAACTAGTGGATGGCCAGGGAAAGTGGATTTGGCAGGAGTGTATTTCTTACGGAGCTGATTGCAGAGCATAGACTCTCATATCAGGTGCCATTTTTTTCCCAGTCCTGTTTGGCTACTTGCCAGCTGAGTACTCCAGGAACATACTGAACCACTCTGCTTCCAGGTCACCTTTTGAAAATGTGTGCTTATCTTGTAGGGCCTTTTAGGGGTTAGGCGATTTACAAATAAATCAAAACAACTCCTAGAAAGTGAAAGGTGCTCAAGGGATGATTACTATATGGGCAATAATTACTGATCTTTGGCTAGTTCTCAAGAAGTTGTACAGCCTTGCTGATCACCAAGGACATCATGACACATCTTGGGCAAAGCTAGCAGCTGTTAGAAGTGGGTAACTTTTCTTCTTCTCATGGTTCAAGTATGTGTGGGAGGGTTTGCCCCTGGTTCAAGGTAAGGTCAGATCCTGATCTAAATTCTGGATCATGGCAACATCTTGTGGAAGAGAGGGGCCATATGGGGTCCTTGAGTTTAGTCTGTGTGTCAGGATCTTCAGTATAAAATCAAAGCTTATTTTCTTTTTCATGTGAAAATCTCTTTCTTATATTTTTGGACAAAGCCTAATATAATGAATTCACTTAGGAAGTAGGATACAGGCTTGGAAAAGTCTATGTTCTCTTTAAAAAGAAACTTCTTATCTCACATGCATAATGAAGGTTAAGCATTACACAGGGTTCCTAACCATTGGACTCCCCAGCTTTTAGGCAGTATTACTTTTCCAGACCTTCCTGGTGTCTGGTTAACAATGTGCAGTTTAGCAATACACTCTTACTGTAACGTGTACTTTATGTCACTCCTGGCTTTTCTTGTCCCCAAAGACCAATATTCTTAGGGTTTTCTTGTTCAGATAATATGCAAACTGAACAGACAAAATAGAAAGTAATAAGGACTGAGAACACTAGTTATAATGTAGCTGTTTAAGTGCCTATTGATCTCCAGGCCCAGGTCCTTAGAACATAATTCTCATGCAGGTACTCACAATGCATAGGACTACTGCTTTCAATATGAGCTACTGTTTGTCATTTTCTTAATTACAATTGTCCTTCCTGGGTTTTAGTCATTTCACACAGATCTGGACATTTGAGAGGAAAAACTTGACCTGATCTTATGAAACATGGCATTGTTCGCATGTCAATAGCTAAGTGTTAGAATATTATATAGAAGAGGATGCTCCCAAATTTGTACACATGTTCTAGCCATTAGGTATGTCTATGGGCAGGAAAAGACACACTAAATCAACAATGCAGTCCAATGTATTACCATGTGGACAGAGTCCCTTACCATTTATAGGCTCAGCCTCAAACTCACAAATTCCATGCTAGCATTATCATGGCTGTAGTAAGGGCAGTCTGTCAAGATACTACAATATTTACAGACTGCTGGGATAGGCTGCAAGGGGCTGGGGTTGGGTGGATGCTTTTAGTTTTCCCTAATCCTAAGAGTGTGTAGCTCTATGTCTTAGGGTGTGGGCTCACTGAAACCCTACTGCATTCCCCAGGTCCATCTCAGTTTGGAAGACAGTTACAATGACTGTCTCCTTGGAACTGTAATACTGTCTTTCTCTGCCATGTGCTTCTCCATCATAGCTGTGACATCCTGTTTTTTGTCTTGATCACATAGTCCACACAGGAACAGTTTAGGATCCTATGAGAAACTGCATACAGAATTTCATGCTGTGTCTATAGCTGACTCTACTTGGGAATTTTGGTTCTAAAAAGCCAAGAGCTACTGGCTGATTTTGTGTCTATACCCCATCTCTTTATCACAGTAGAGCCAAGCTAGGACCTCCCTACCTAGTCTACAGATCAGCAACTGTGTGGAAGAATAACACAAAGATCAAAGCAGGTATTCTTTCATGTTCACATATTCTCCTCTAACCAGCAGCGCTCAAATTCAAGGTATCTTGGTTGGCAAAACCTTCCTATTACCATCTAGTATGCTTCCAGTATCCTATAAGAACTATCATTTGGAGATATTATCATTATTACTTTAGGGCATTTTGAAAGGATTTTCCAAGAAAATCATAACCTTGGCATCTATTCTCTGGTTCCTATAAAAAAAGAATTACTACTATGGCAATTGACTTTATGGTGAAAAGATGCTACAAGCACCCAGGCTAGCTTTCTGATATGGCAGACTGTGATGCACCTCATGTCTGATACATCTGTAGATAGAGCATCAATTCTCATCTCTCTGCACTTTGGTGTCTGTAGCCTCATTGTTATGCAAACTGTATTTTCTCCATAGACATTCTCGTCAGTCTCCATCTTATGAAAATAGTAATAATAACTCTATTATCCACTTAAATGAAGGAAGCAATGATGCAGATAATCCCAAAATAGTAGAACTACCAAGAATTATTGAGACTGGGTTTCAGAGTGAATCAAACAAGCTCCAGCTCTTCCCCCCCCACAGAGTCGTCATGAATAGTATACTCTAGAAAAACAAAAATGGGGTTACAGTGACCAAATTAGCCTAATTTACCGGAGAACTATGTATAATCTGTCACAGAACCACTCTTTAGAGATGTAACTCAGTCCTCAGAATCACTTCTACTGCCTAGCTGTACCCACACAGTGTCAAACAACCCTGGACAAGCCACAGACATTTCACCTTCCTTTTCAGGGGTCCCAGGCGGGAAGTTTTGGCATCTTGTGCTTTGTAGGTGACCCAAAGGCCACTGGCTACATGCTGGACAAAGCAGATAGAATCTCCATACTTGATTTCTGGAACTCCCATGCCTTCCATATCTCTCTTGTGACTGGAATCCAATTTGTCCTTGATTTCCTATTACACACACACACACACACACACACACACACACACACACACACGAGGGAGATAGAGAGATAGAGAGAAACAAACATAGGCATGTCTGATTATATGGCAACTCAATATATAAAACAAATAACTTGTGTAGCATCTATAAGACAAAAAGCTATTATCCAAATAATGATGACATCTCCAAGCCAGGAGTTTTAAAAGGCTGGCTGTTAATTGTAAAACCAATGCATTGAAGCTTCTGGCCTCTTCAAATGTATTTAAAACCATGGAAAAAGAAGCAGTTGGTAGGGTTCTTGTTCTATTCTGACTTTATTTGCTTCTTTACTGTATTTTTCCTTCCCTCATCCTAACATAGATATTGTGACAAGTCACTTTTAAGTGGTCAGTGAGCTCATTTTCAGTCGTTGACATCTTTCATAACTTAAATGTTTATCTTAAATGCCACAATCCAGGAGCTTAAAGACACCACCTGTTAATATCATAGCCACAACAGCCATGAAATGGAAACAATCTATGTATCTACAAACTGATGAATGGATAATGAAAATGTGGTATAGTTACATAATGGGGTATTATTCAGCTACTAAGTATAATTATGAAATTAATAGGTAAATGGACAGAACTGGAAGCAACCATTCTGAGTAAGGCAATCCAGACCCAGGAAGACAAATGTCACATGCTTTCTCTCATTTGTGGATGTTACTCTTGAATCTTCAGATATGTGTACTTCATTTTGAATACCTATAGATATCACAACATTAATGAGGGGCTCAGTGGGTACTTCAAAGGGAGGAGAGGTAGGATTCAATGGTGTAAAGGGTTTAAGAAAAATAAAAATAATGGAGAAGGATTAAACTGGAGTTGTGAAGATGGGAGTAGAGAATATGGGGAGGAATAAATAAGACTAAAGACCTTTTGAAAAAGTCATATGGAAACCTATAGAAGCATGTTCATACACATATACATACATACAGAGAGAAAGGGAGAGATGCTGAGACAGAGGGAGGGAGAGAGAAAGTGAGAGAATACATGTTAAAATAGAACTACTCTATAATTGGGGTGACAATGTCCCTACTAGACACCAGACTAACAAATTAAAAAGCCCAGGAATAAGTTAACCTCTTTTGGAGTTGTTGGCCAGTGAGTTTCCACAGACCCCCAACTGGGAAGAATTGGGGGTGGATGAATACTATTAAAACACATTGTTTGGAATTTTAAAAGAACTAATAAAAAGGTAAAAATAAGTGCAAGTAGGGGATACTACTGTGTTTTAAGGTAAAGTTGTCATTTTTATATTAGTTTCTTAGGGCTGTGTTGCAATTGGGATCTTAACTATTCCCCAGAGGGTTACTTGTCAGTCTGGGACATGAGTGGGAGGTGGTGTAGTGTTTAAGATGAAGAGCCTGGTGGGATGGGATTTGGTTTCTGATAGTATGCTGTTGTTGAAGACAGAACTCTAGACTCTCATTTTGCTTCTGGCTGCCATGGGTTGAATGCCTTCTTTGCCATGATAGATACTCAGGACTCACCACAGAGTTCAAAATAGTGGAGCCAGCAGCCCGTAAGCTGAAAATTCTGAAACTGTGAGCCAGACTAACACATCCTCCTTCTAGCTTTCTCCTGAATGTTTTCAAAGGGAAGAGAAGCTGGCAAGGGGCCACCTTAGTTGTAGTCACAGTCAGTTTCATTCTTCAGTGTCCACTATTTCCCTACCCATTCTCTAGTGTGGAAATAGGACTTACATACTAAGAAAGCACAACCTGTGACAACCTGATGTGCCTGCCACATGAAGTAGATCCCGAAGCATGGCGACTTTGTTCCTTTCCTCATCAATTAGGGTCTCTCTGGTTGTAGTCTAAGGTTCTATTTCCATTTCTTTTCTCTATATTGCATTAAATTGCTCAGTTATAAAAGCGGTTAACTACAGAGTACCTTGAATTTTTGCAGAAAAATGTGGCATGCAATTCTGCTTGATTACAACAACATTCCTTCTCTTCTTAACAATTGTGTACTGAGTCCTTACCATGCTCAGCACTATCTTTAAGTTCTTTTCAGGTTCAGGTACTATCTCATCATAGCAAAGCCTCTGATAGTGCTACAAGGATTGTCCTAGTTCTACAGATGAGAAAAATGAAAGTAATAATTTGCCCAAGGTCACTCAAAGAGTAATGCCAGAATGCAGTCAAGATGTCAGGATCTGGGAGGGGTTGAGGGTAGGGGAACCTTTAACCAGAATATATTGTATGAAAAGCTTAATTTCAATAAAAATATAAAAAAGGAGTCTACCTCTATTTGTTTAAATAAAAAGATAAAAATTGGCAATGAGGACATGAAGTTAGGAGAGAAATGTGATTGGGGTAGAAGACGGAGTAGGGAGGATATGATGTCTTTGGCTGCATCTCCCCAGCATTACCATATTCCTCTACTTAGCACTTATCATCTCATAATGATCTATGAAAGGAATCAGAGCAATTAATTGTGAACTCTTAATTAATAGAAAACTCAGTACCTATCTATATTGCTTATGGAACATATTATGAGGTAACATGCAAAGCTGAGTGATTTTACTCTTTCATATGTATTCATTTTTTACTTCAGCTCTTATTTCTTTTCCCTCAGACTTTCATAAACTAAACATCAGCTACTTTATGCATACATAAAATATCAATTTAAGTAGTATTAATATTTCATAAGAAATTTTTATTTTAAATGTGTGCTGAGGCATTGGATAGAATGTTAAAAATATTTTATTTTTCAAAATAAATATATTAAATTTTTTTCTGATTTTATAACATATATGGGTAGGAAGATAGATTTTGATATATCAGGACTGTCTCTATAGACAATTGATCAAGAATGCATTTACTTCTATGAAACAACAGACACTTGATTTTCATCATAGAAATATCCACTGTCCTATAGTTGTTCCAGCCTGTACCAGGGCTTACAAGATGTCAAAAACTTTTATCTGTTGCCTATTCTCTAGCTATAGTCAACACTAAAATAGAAACAACACAAAAGACAGCTGTTAAATGTAGTAATTATACTGGTTTCTAATTGCTCCTGGTGAAAATAATGCATATTCTCAACTAGTAATTTATTTTTTCATTTTTTGTTTACTTAAATATGGTTTTCTACAAAATAAAATAAATAGGAGGCTCCACTTCCTGCAGTCACTGAAGCAAATGAGTCACCGTTGTAGTCTATAGTGCATCTGTGCTTTTACAAAACATCATCTTCCAGGGTTCTGCTATGGTCACTGTGGTGGCTGCTTCTCATTTAGAAGAAAAATAACAAGAAAACTCAGATATCAATGTCAATAAACACAAAACCCAGCTTAAACCAGCAGTTCACAACACTGATAAATCAATAAGGAAACAAAAGAAGGTGGTGTTAGGAAGCTCGACTGTGTTCACTTGACAGACGTGACTGTCAACTGAAGCTCCTCTTCCACATAACCATGGACTCAGACGCAAATGTCCTGTTGCTAGAAATGGCTCTTTCCTGAAGAACAGGGCAATTAGTTTACTAACTGTCTCCATTCAGTTTCTGAGTTCTAAGAGAGTACAATTCTCTTATGTAGCAACATTTGCTTTAACCACACTGGGTTATGAGTGACAGCTTTTTCATTTCAATGTTGGGGATCAAACCTAGGATTCCCACATTCTTGGTAAGTGGTAACACTGAGTTCTATTCCCAGCTCTGGGGCACATCTTGATGTATGTACCAAGTGCTTTTCTTTGGGAATTTATTGACATTATTACTTGACTCACCTGGCCACTTCTGAAGTTTTACAACGGTAATATTTGTATCCTACCATCTTCCTATTTTGACACCATCTTCCTATTTTGTTTGACACTTCTAACTTATCTGAGTAGGGATAGACCTGGAGTTCTTAAAAGGTTCTAAGGCATACTTGCTACATGCACACTGACAATCCAGAAGCAGACCTCCTCTATGATGACTTTACACCTCAGGAGGCAATGTCCCTCTGCTTTATCATCCCTGGGTTAGCTACCACAAAGCTAGAAGCAACTCTATAATGGAAATTACTCCAACTAGTGAAGTCTAAACAGCCTGATTTTGCCCATGGAAACTCCAGTAAATGTGACAAAATAAGTTACCCTCCGAGTCTCTCTCCATCCCCCCCCCCACCTTCTAACCTTCTCTTCCTCCTTCTGATAGGCATGCTCTGCTGAATAGCACTACATGCCATGTCCTGCCTCCCAGTGCTGGGACTTGTGAGAATAACCATCTCTTTCCCAGAGCCTTTCTCATGTCTGCCTTCTAAGACCCTGTGACTAACCATCACAGAAAGAACACAGGGCAAACATCATGCATTTCCCACATCTAGAGCCAGAAGATACCTCTGTCTTCTCTGGTCTCATGGTCTCATACTCCCTATAGGACATGTCTTATTCAAGGCCAGTTGACTCCTAAAAGCACCTGTAAACCAATAACACAGCAGCCAGAAACCAATCCCTTCCTTTATAGAGCTGATACATTCTAGGCCACCATTCCCCTATCCAAACCACCAGGGCCAACTTCAAACCTGTTACAAGCCTTGTTTTTCAGAACCTGCTGAATCTTTCCAAATTCACCAACTAGAAACTTGCTTATCCTTCCTAACCCATCCCTTTCTAGGGAGAGCACAAAATGACTCTCTTATCTTCCCTGTGATGGCTGGTTTTGTGTCAACTTGACACAGACTACAGTCATTTGGGAAGTGGGGACCTCACTTAAGAAAATGCCTCCACTAGATTGGACTGTGGGGCATTTTCTTGATTGATGGTTGATGTGGGAGGGCCCACACGACTATGAATGGTATCATGCCCAGGGTGGTGGTCCTGGTGAGATAAGAGAGCAGGCTGCACAAGCCATGAAAAGGAGGCCAGATGGAAGCCTGGCTCCATGTCCTCTGCTTCAGTGATTACTTCCAGGTTCCTTCCTGGAGTCCTGCCCTGAGTTCCCAGGATGATGGATCTATAGGGTGAAATAAAGTCTTTCCTCCCCAAGTTGCTTTGGCCATGGCATTTTATGAAAGTACTAGAAACCCTAACTTTGACATGTCCTTTGCTCCATCTCATCACAGGTACTTTCTGACCTGGCCATGTGTGGTCAGGCATATGCCTCAGTCTGCAGAACTGTGACTAACTAAGCATAGTTTCAAAGTCAATCACTTTCTAGTTTGGTGCTTTGTTATGCCTGGGTAGTGAGAAAATCTACATTTGAACGCATGGGAGAGACTTTTGCTGGCACAGACACTACCTCCATGGGAAACAATGGCTTTCTCAAAGAGAACAGGAATTTGTTTTTTGCATTCCATATAGTGCTCTGCTTGAAATAGATGGCAATTTGTTTTTATTGTTCTGCAGATATTCGACTTGTGTATCTGTCTGTGTATTGATGCCATCTTTGCCTATCATTGGTGATTCTGAGAAGGAATAGGTGCTTATTGGAAGGCAATACACATTATTTTCTCCATTGACAGTTATGAAGGAAATGCTCATGAGCACATCACAATTGACTCATTAGCATTTGGCTTACATGATCAAGTTGTTCTTCAGAAATAATATCTGCTCAGTGCCTACAACGAGCCAGATATTTTGCTAAGTACAATGACAATACCAACACATAAAGTACTATATCTACAAAGTGACATGAGTAATATATAAATCTCTACAACCATTTTCTTTAACCCTTCTAAAGGCCACAATGCTTTTATCAACTTGCTTTATTGAGGATAAAATAAAACCTATATTGATTCAACAACTTGCTCAAAGCCACATAGCTAGAAAGCAAAAAAAAAAAAAAAAAAAAAAAAAAAAAAAAACAGAATTTAAGCCATGTCTCATTTCAAAAACCCCATTTTAACAGACGTATTTGAATGGCTTTTTCATTAGCATGAATAAGTAATTAATTGCTTCAATGTCTTAGCTATTTAAAGGCCAACATAAGGAAATGGTTGAAATACATACTCTTACTTTATAAGAAAATCTTTCAGTTTATACAAACATTAGAAGTTACACAAAGAAATCAGTTACAAACAGGTGAACATGGTATGCTTTCAAAGGACATTTAAGGCTTGTGCTGGTCTGCCACTCATTCTATAAAGACACCAGTATCCACAGTATCCATCCTGGTGACATTATGTAATCCCAACCAACTCTAAATTCCTCACCACTACACAGTGAAGTGAAGCATTTCTTAGGCTCTTTCATTAAATAATCATTTATTTTGTTTATATTTATCTAAGTGAGCCATGTAGGCACAGTTCTAGCAGAGGCCAGAAGAGGGTGTCAGATCCCCTGCAACTGGAGTTAAAGATGGACATGAGCCATCCTGAGGGTGCTGCGAAGGAAACGTTGACTCCTCTGTAGGAGCAACAAGGGCTCTTCACAAATGAGCTACCTCTCTAAGTCCCTACCTCCTTAATACTTCAACATGGGCATGTAATTCCAAAATATGAAGCCTTAGAGGCCACACTCAAGCCATAGCAGTAGGGATATGGAAGGGGATGGCATCTTGGTAAATGAAAAAAAAAAAAAAAAAAAAAAAAAAAAGTGAGGCAAGAAGAGTGGTGAAATCTCCAGAGAAAGTTGGTAAAAACTAAGGAGTAAAGAGACCATCCTACCGGTCCATGCTTTTCAGAAGCACAGCGTTAGCAGACTCTCGGCAGGAAAGAATGCCTTTAGACAAATGATATGTCTTCTAGGAGCCAAACAGAAGCTTTCAGGATTATAAGCCCACATTAAAAGTCAAACATCATCATTATCTGCAAAAATAATCAATTCAGTTCTGTTTAATGCAGCATTCCTAGCATCGTTTGGCATCTATTTTCAGGGAAAGCAAATGCAGCTAATGCAAGGCCATTGAGGTACCAGGCTGCATCTTAGAACAATCATTCCAGCATCAATGAGAAAGGTAGACAGAAAGGGAATATGACTAGAGATTGCATATTAGGGAATAATATGGAGGAAGATGTTTGAAAGAGCTTCTAATGTGCACATATTAGAGTGAATGTGTAATTATTTAATACAATTAAACTACATGTGTTCATGGAGGTTCCAAAAAAAAATATCTTTCCAACATATACAGTAAGCATCTAAAATATTTCAGAGAAAGAGAAGGGGAGATTGAACCCATTAACAGATGATGAAGGAAAGGGTCTTTAAGAAAGTCACGGTTAGCCTACTTCTATCTACCTGCCTTTGCAGAAACTGTGAGGAATCAACGTTGGTTTCACTATACCAATACAGCCCCCTCATGACCATCTAATCCAGAATTAGAGATCTTTAAT
Source organism: Phodopus roborovskii (assembly GCF_943737965.1). Taxonomy (NCBI): domain Eukaryota; kingdom Metazoa; phylum Chordata; class Mammalia; order Rodentia; family Cricetidae; genus Phodopus; species Phodopus roborovskii. Next base: position 3,173,403 of record NW_026126417.1, on the reverse strand, counting down.
ATGCTTTAGAAACAATTATAGCCTGCAGACTGCAAGAGCCTGGAGAGTGGTGTGTGTGTGTGTGTGTGTGTGTGTGTGTGTGTGTGTGTGTGTGTGTGTGTATGTGCTGGTGGCAAGGCCTCTGCTGGGCGGGAAGACAAGACCATCCTTCTGCTGGTCACAGCATGCTAGGGGAGCAGGTCCATCTGCCTCAGCAGGTGAAGCACATTTCCTGAGAAGAAGCCCACATCTTCTCTTTTCATCTTTATATCATCATCCCCAGGCCAGCAAACCAACTTCCTCTTCATGGATTAAAGAACACAGCTTCATAGGTCACCTTCCTGGTTCCTTTAATCCTCAAAGTAATCCTTCCAAATGTATGTCTTTATTCAAAATTTTTATAAAAAGAAATATTGAGGTTGAACAGCAAATGGCAATGCTGAGGTTCAAATCCACATTTCTCCCACTTCACAGCCCATGGTTTTCCTTGACTGCCTCTATTTGGCTCACTTTGAACAACAAAGGCTTGGGAAAACACATCCATTAGAGAAGTCTAAATCCTTTGTAGTTTTGATTTAAAGTGGAACTGTAGTGGGTGGTAGTGTCTCTAGATATTTAGATGATTTGTTTATGCTTTCTCCTCTCACTTTCCTTGCAAACGTCTGACACTGTGACAGAACATTGTCATCTACAAAAGCCACCCTTGAGAACTGTGCAATTCAATTACAAAACAAAACAAAGATCCAAACCTTATGATGTTTTAAATAAGTTCACTTCTTGTGTTGAGCCACATTCATAGCTATTCACTGCCACATGAGCTGTGGGTTGGAAATGTCTGTACCCTCTTCCTTCCCATTTGGTGACTTTATGAGGAAACAGAGGAAATAGTCCATGGTAAGACACAACTTCAGCATCATTACCTCCATAGACAGATGTACCAGGAGCCCAGCTGTCCCCTTGTTGGGGGTGCTACAGACTGCTGAAGTTAGAGAGCAGATGAGAAGTAGGTTGAACAAGAATGTAGTACTTAATACATAATGGTTATTTGATAGATGTTTCCTAAATTGAATGAAATGTCCTTCCAACTGAGGAAAAATTTCCTCTAAGCAGGAACAGTGTTAGTTGCACATTGAACTTCCACAATGAAACAGGCAAAATGTGGGAATCTATCCCCGTCATTTCAAGACTTGTTCCTTAAAGTACATATAGAGAAGCCACAAAATAAATGGCTACACATAATAAGGCAGGCTTTAATATTATTAATTCAACCTTGCCTGAAAAGATTGCAGTGCCGTAAGCTGACATTGAAGCATGACATCTAAATAGCATTTGCCATGCCAGAGTAAATATTAAACTACATTAGCTGACAATCCTTAGGGAACGGCCTTGCAATGTCAAGACCGTGGAAAATGATGGGAAATCAAATTCATAGAAATTTGACTTAGATGTTCCAAATAAAATGAATCTCTCTCATTGAGTGAACGCAGGGATGATATGATAGCAAAATGATTACACAAGCAAGACAGATTGTCGCTACAAAGATGAAGGGGGTTAGATTGAAATGGGTTTCACTGTGGACTTTTATGATCACATTTATATATTCTGTCATCAGGCCATTTTCAACTGTAGTTTCTACACAGTATCCACCGAGATTCTGGAATACAAAATCATTTCAGTGGGATATGTGTGCATTCTCCATCACTAGAATCACCTGCTGGAAGCATGAACAATGTTTGTTCTCATAAGCTGTACCTCATATTTTCCTGAAAGTATAAGAATATCCTCACTAGTGGCAATGTGTAGAGACCAAAAGAATTTATAGGAAAAGGTTGGTCTTGAGTAAAATGACATGTTTAGTGACTGTTAAACATACAGTATGTTGGATCGAAAAGGGACTACACAAAAGTAGCGGGAGACACAATGGACAGGTAGGCAGAGGTCAGATGTAAAGGAGTCTTCATGGCAGGCTTCAAATGAGGTAAGAATAGATTAAGAATGATTTTCCAGGTTTCATGAAAAGCAGATGAGAGTCAAGACCAGAATTAGGCAATGTTAAAGCAGTGTGCTATCTCACGCATTTCACTTTGAGTGTAATGTTGGGGTGCTCCATTTTAGGGGCAACAACATATCCAAGAACCTCTACTCTGGTGTGAAAAATCCTGTTGAAGTAGCAATGTGGGAGACTGAGTTAAGATCACATTCTGTTCTTTATTCTACATGTTTCATATAGTTTTCCCAAAGGTCTTAGTTAGAATCACCAGAGCCAGGTTCAGGCCTATAACTACAGTTGATGCTTGGATCGGAGCCTTTCAGCAAGGCTCGGGCACATCCCAGGTATTTATTTGTTTATTTATTTATTTTGTTTTTTGAAACAGGGTCTCTCTACATATCCCTGGCTGTCCTGGAACTTCCTATGTAGATCAGGCTGACCTCACACTCAGAGCTCCTTCTGCCTCTGCCTTTTGAGTTCTGGGGTTAGAGGTGTGTGCCACATTCCTGGCCCCAGTTTTTCTTTTTTCCTTTCCTTTATTTTTGTGAATTTCAACCAGGGTCTTACACATGCTAGGCAAGTGAACTAGAACTGAACGTTGTCTACAGTCCTCTTTCTACCTTTTATTACAGGGTCATGTTAAGTTCACTAGGCTAGTCGCACTTACTCTACAGCCAAGGTAGGCCTTTAACTCATTATCCTCCTACTTCAACCTCCTGAGTATGGAGGATCATGAACTTGTGCCATCAGGCCTGGTTCACTTGCTAATCCTACAGCATACACAAACTCCCCAGGAGCATCTATCTGCCACCCATCCTGTACAGGCAGCTTCATAATGCCAACTGTTTTTGACCTCTTATATATGCAGTCATAGCTGTTATAGATGAGTGAAACTTCATTTCAAATGACAGAATGAGAAGCTTATTACAAATGTAAGAGGCCTAGACCAGCATCCTGTAAGGGTGTATATCCAAAGCCCCAAACCCTATTACTCCCAGGAATCTCCTTTTCTATTACCAGACTGTCCAGTTTACAGAAAAGGCCAAGTGAACCCACCAACTTCTCTCCAGCTCCTTTCTTACCTATCAGCCTTTTCACGAAGGTATCCCAAACTCCTCAGGCATCACCTAGACCTTGAAAATGTCGTCTATTCTCTACTCTGTTAACTAACATGGATAACAGGAAACAATAATGACATCATGCCCATGTACTATTGGTTGAAAGATAGATAGCCCCAATCCTTGTATCTTCCGGAGAGCATCACTACTGTCCAGTGAGGACAAGCTGACTGAAGTGCATGCAGGGAAGATCACATGCAACTAGTTCCTCAGCTATGAGCCATGTGGAAGCCCAGGGAAGCCAGGGCACGTGGAGTGTTCTTCCCCACAGTATGGCCAAGCTGAATGCTTCCTGCATGGTCTTTCTTTTCTGTGCAACTTCACAGTCTAAGATTCCAAATGTTCCTCCCACACTACATCTCAAAGGGAGCCCCAATTTCCTGTGGGAATACAGCCATATGTGCCAGCTATGGAGCTGAAGTAATTTCAATTTTGATTCTTTTATAATGGAAATGAAGCTAACTGGGCTGAGTACGAATGAACTGAGAGTTATTTAAAACCTCTAATACAGTCACTCCAGTAAAATGTAAGCATGCTGCCAATTGCACAGGATGGCTTTTACCCCTAGTTCTGTCAAGCTGCTTAGAACCACAATGGTTTTTTATAATTGGGTGCTAGCCTCCATGTATGTGGGAATGAAAGGACTCAGGTAGATAAAAAATGGGCTTTGGGAAGATAAAATGTATAAAGAAGCCAGAAGTGATGTGAGTAAGAGAAGTGTTGTAATGATCCTATGGGTCTGAGTTTATCTTCCCCCAGAAACCATAGTACATCATGGTACCTTGTTGCACAGGGCTAAGGCAACAAAGAAACGCGATGGAAAGGCTTCTCAGGACCAGGATCCTGCCAGTTGCATGGGAGGTTGCTTGAATTTTTTGTGTAAAGATCTTGTGGTCATTTTTCTAGTCCATGTCTACAGCAGGGTGGAGAAAAGGAGATAGAAAAGTCAGGTAGGAAAAGGCAAAGGTGGCATTCTCAGAAAGGGACTTAGAGGGTCATCAGCCACCATGAGTCACTTCTCACTTTCCATCTTCTTTCTTCCTCCCCACCTGCTGATCCCCTCATTCTACATACACCCCATGTCTTGGGAGAGAATGGGATCTTGCATGCCATTCTTCTTACATTTTCTGGTTTTCCCCCATTTATTATTTTTAGCAAGTTGGGCTGTCATAAATCAGCTTCTGGTAGCCAGAATAACTGCTAAATAGACACAAATTAAAAATCCTCAGTTGGGCAGTGGTGGCACTTGCCTTTAATTCCAGCATTCAGGAGGCAGCACTATGAGGTCAAGGCCAGCCTGTTCTACAGAGCAAACTCAGGACAGCCAATAACAGCTAATGCTACACAGAGAAATCCTATGTTGAAAAATCAGAACAAACAAACAAAAATAACAAAATAAAAAACAACCAACCACCCAACCAACCAACCAAAAATTCCTCCAAACCCTCAAGTTAGGGAGTTTGAAACAAAGAAAGAATTGATGCTACAAGGAAAGACATATGCCCAGAAGGACAAAGTGAAATCAAATAGCTAGCATGCCATGCCACCACATGGGAAATAGATAGAAGGGGACACTTGAAATGAATTTAGTAAGAAATGGGTGGGAAGCTCATTTTGTTTTAAAAATATGTGTATATATGTACATATGTGTGTGGGTATGTACATTTTAGTGCAGATGGCTGTGGAAGCCAGAGGTGTTGGATTCTCCTGCCTGATGTGGGTGCTGGGAACCAACCCCAGGTCCTCTGCAACAGCAATATGTATTAACTGCAGAGCCATCTCCCCAGCCTCTAAACTTGGTGATTTTTGATACTTTAAGTATAGGTATGAAAAAGCTTAATTTTTGTATGATAAATAAAATCTTTAAGTCAAAGTATTTCCCTGTCTTAAAGGACAGATCATAGAACCATGAATGAGTCAGGGAGGGCAGTGCTGAAGGGCTGTTTTCTCCTTATGCTTTTGAATCAGAGATGTCCTATAGAAAAATCCAGTTGTCAACCGCATACCTACCATCACAAACAGAGCCATCAATAACCCTTCATGGAAATTATGTTGAGAAACAGAAATCAAACCCTATTTCTCAGAAAATGCAAGGGAGAATGAAACTAGAGATGAAGTTCCCAAAGGAGAGAATGCCTGCCCGCTCAGAGGAACAGACATCCTGATAGCTGTGCACACATCTGTGCCGAGCCTTCTTATGCTTGGATGATCTTTTCAGAACAGTCATAAAGTGACATTGCATCCAACTGTCCATCAGAAGTTAGCTCAGCATGCAATCCTGACTCCAGCCATGCCCAGCTAGCTCTCAGCTAGGCAGAATCCAAACCTGACTGAACACTGGATAGATGAAAAGGTAGTTATTTATATGCACATCAAATGGCAAAAGTTTTCTATTTGTAGTTAACATAACTACCTGAGGATCTACTTTCAGGACAAAGCTAAGAAATGAGAAAAAAAAGGTGAGGAAGTACTAGAAACTATAAAAATCTAAGATAATGCTATGTCCAGAATTATGTTTGAATCTTTAGTGAAGTAAATCCCGTACTTTAAATAAATGCAGTCTGAGCCTCAAGCTTCCAAAGCTTAAAGTTAGAAACACACAAGTTAGAAGTTATTAGACACTATGTAGAATATACCAAATAATTACAGCTTCCTTTAGCCTATGAGCAATATTGTCTACTCTGCTGATTGTGTGCTTTCTAAGAGTTACTAGTCACCTCTTACAGACTTTATCCTTCATCACAGACAGATGTTCTTTCAGGAGGCCATCTCAAAAAGTCAAGGAGGTCAGATGTTCATATGTCACCTGGTTCAAGTCAGAGGTCTACCTGGAAGACTCTAATGGGTCTCACTTCTAGTACAAAGTCAGTTCACTGCATAGCATCTTACCTTTGATGCCCGGAAGGAGAAGGCTGTGGATTTGGTGTCTGATTTCCCCCGATCTTGTAGAAGAAGGCCTTGGTCCTCTGTCAAGGCCAGGTAGTGGCCTGTGGTGAGATGCCGGAGTCGAAAAGCCTGGCCCCACCTGATGTTGCTGCCACTCCAGCTGGCAAAAAGCACGTGAGAAATTGTATTTACACAAAACTCCATGATGTTCAACATTTATCCCATACTTCCTTTTATTAAGTTTTAAAAAGTTTATTTAAAACAATCTTATTTTACATACCAATCCCAGTTCCCTCTCCCTCCCATCCTACTGCCACAACCTTCTCTCCCCATGTCCCCTATCCACTCCTCAGATTCTCAGAGAGGGTGAGACCTCCCACAAGAAATCACAAAGTCTATTGAGTCAATGTCACTTGAGGCAGGACAAAGGCTCCCCTCTCCCTAGTATCTAGACTGGCCAAGGATGGGCTCCAAAAAGCCAGTTCATGCACTAGGGAAAATACTGCTTCCCCTGCTAGTGGTCCCACAAGATACCCAAGCTACTCAACTATCACTCACATTCAGAGGGCCTAGTTTATTCTGTACTTTCTTAAACCCCAGAGTTATGCCCTCGCCAGGGTCTATCAGGTCAAAGAATTGTCTCCTGTCTGTCTGCAACTCAGCACAGTGCTTTCCTTTGACCCCCCCTTAAAGGCAAAGGCCACGATCCTGATGGCAGGGCAGTAGATACTATGACTGGAAGTCCTGAGTTGCAAACTATCATTCTGTCTGCAAATATGCACCCTTATGCAAACTACCTCAAGATGATGGGAAGACCTCATTTCTAGGAATACTTGTATCTGGGAAGACAGTCTTTCCATTTGGTTATTGGAATTCCAGCATTTCACCATCATAAAGAGTCCTGTCTTCATGATAAACAATAAAGCAAACAAAACAAATCAAATCTACAACCACAGCAGGTTTTGCCTGCCAGGAGACAGGTAGTAAGGGATATGATAAGGAAAGAGATATCCTGTTACATCCAAAGGAGATATATTCTGCAGGAAAAAGTGAAGAATGATGGAAGGGTTGAAATAAGGAAACCTCAGGTGGAATGTCAATCTTTTCATGGCCCTTCACCAAAAGACTAACATTCAAAGGGAGTAAGGTAAATATTAGGTGAGAAATTATCCATGGGATTATTCAAAATTTATCCTTAAAGTTAGTGCCAAACTTTAAAATCATTTTACACCACTTTAATTTCTAGGAACATATGAGAATCAAAATCACACAATAAAAGGACTAAACATTTTATGTGTAGGTATCTGATGTAAGGGCTAACAGCTACAACTATGGCAGTATGTATATACCTACTCTGACATTTGAAAGATCCCTTAAACAAGAAGTCTTGAGCAAGTGAATAAGTGTGTGCCTCATTAAAGATAAATCAGCATTTCTCTCTTTCTCTCTCCTCTCTCTCTCTCACGCACACACACACAGTAATACACACACACACACACACATATATATATCTCACTTTTATGTTTAATTATACAACAGTGACATACTCCAAATAAGCATCTTCAAGAGTTTCCCAATAAACCATGAAAATGAGGCAAAAAAGGAGAGGGAGAGAAAGATGTAGAAAAGTTTCCACTATTTTCTTTTTTATCTCTAGTAGACCTTCTTTAGGGGTAATAATCTCTAATGAGAAAGAATTCTCATTTGAACACATGTTTAGGGAACACTGCCCTGAATTGTAGGGAGGAAATAGAGAAGAAACAGGTAGCAATATTAATTTCCCCTCTTATTCCCAGTTGTTTAGCTCTAACCCAACTTACCTATATTCCCAGAATAAAAGCACCTGCTCTCAACCAGATGGGCCTTCGGTATTTGGAGTTTAAAGGACAAGTTACTCACACTTTAAAAGCTGTTACTCAAGCTCATGGTTGGAAAAAAAATCAGCCTTTGTTCCTTCCACCTACGTACATTACTGTTTGAGATATTCTGACAAATGTTGTTTTCTTCACAGCTATGTGAAATTTGAATCTTATTTTACTAGCTGCCATCATGACTACCTGTCTATCTTTGTTGTTTAAATATAGCTCCTATCTGGATCCAAGACATTCACTGAAGGCTTCCAGGGATTTTATTTAATAAAATAAGGTGGGGGGGAATCTGAGGGCTTTAAGTGGTAATATCAGAGCTAACATTTGATTACCCAGGTTCTATGAGAACAGGGCACAACCAACCTTAGAGTCAATGTATGAGAGCCTGGAAATATCTGGGGACTGAGTTTCTCAGTCTCCTTTCTTCTTTCTCTCTCCATCTCTTTCTGACTGTCTGTCTGCCCCCCCCCCCAATGTGTCTGTGGTTACTTATACTCAGAGCCATAGAAATTTCACAATTTAGCTCTCAACCATGAACTTTTGGAGGTTCATCTCAAGACATATAACAAATGAAAAATATGGCACCATCTGGACCAAGTGTTACCTTATCCGAAGGGGTTCCACTCTCCATAAAGACCTGGCTCTGGTCCCAGCTCCTCCAGCTTCATAGAACACCCTCCTGTGAGCAGAGTTGTAGATCAGCACCAGTCGTGGAACAGCTCCTTGTAGGGGAGGCTCACACCAGTTCTCCAAGCCTCCCAAAGTCAGCAAAACTCAAAAGGAGGATTGGTTGTGGGTTCCTGTCTCTACTCTTAGGACAAATAAAGGCCACCTAAGGGTAGGGGACTGCACCCCATATGTAATGAACACTCATAGGTTACCAGAGGGAGAGTGGAAAAAAGGGATGCCAATCTCTCCCATTTCTTCATTGTTAAAACAGCTCAGTAACATACCATGTTACTGATAAAGAACACTCTGAGCCTTTCAGGCTTACATTTCTTATAAATGGATTTTTACCTTTAAAACACATGTACAGTATAGTGTGAATCCCTTGTCATTGCTCTAGGGAGCCTGGATAAAGCTTTGTCTCCAGCTGCCATAGTTTCCATGGTTCTATATGGTTCTATTGTTGAATGGTTTCTTTTCAGCTTAAGAACTATGTTTTCATATGCTTATAAATCACTTTTGTTTTTGGTTTAATTTTATATTCTTGAAGAAATTTCACAAACAGTCCACAGAGTTCCTGTATAGTGTCACTTGATTCCCCTCACATTGTCATCTTGTATCATCAAGATATGTTTGCCTAAGCTGAGAAGCCAATGTTTATAACTAAGCAATGTATTCAAGCTGAACACTTTATTCATATTTCATCCAAAAATTTGTGATAGATATTTTTCCATTACAGGGTGTGATCTAGAGTGTCACAATAGAGGTTTGTCCTCAATCTCTTAGTGTTTCCCATTTCTCATTGTTCTCTTACCCTTTAGAAGTTTGAGAAGTACAGAATTGGTCATGTTTTTCTAATTATTATCAAACTCTCAATCTTTCCATCTGTACAATGGGAACAAACTTATCTAGATCACTAGTTATATGAAGTAAATTGCCATACTTTTAGTAGTTGTGTGTGATGCATGCATGCATGTACACATTTGTGTGTGACTATATATAACTGTGCATGCAAAGAGGCCAGAGGAGGATGTTGAGCATCTTGTTCTTGAGGCCGTTCAAGAATGATCATTTACCTACAGTTGAATTCACCAACCTTACATCCTACCTCTGTCATAGTTTGTCTATGTCACAAAAGTGAATTATTGAATGCTTCAGAAGAATTTGGACCTAGATTTTAGGAAAAAAAAACCTCAATAGTGATTAAGAAGAAATATATATGTTCCTCATGGTGAAGTAATCTGAATTAGTTCAAAAGAAGCACATTAAAATGAAATATAGCTGTATTTGGATCTGTTAGTACTATGATCTAGGGAAAGATCTGTCAGTTTTCTGTGGTTCAGTTCCCTTGTCTGTAAAATGGGTCTAATAAGGGTAGTTATATCATGAGATGTAATGACTCAATGTGATTTTTTTAAAAAGGATGTTTAAAAAGAATGTTCATGGATATACAAAGAACTATGAAATACAAGATTTATACAAATTTTGTTTAAACATACACATTTGTAAACATGCATAGAATAACACATTAAGGCACATGAATACAACAAAATATTACACTAAACATGGTTACATTGTCAAGGTGGGATTATAGAGGACATTTTTAAGCCTTGTTTTAAATATATACTCTACCAGAAAATACTTAGTAAAGAAAATCCTACACTACTTTATAGCCATAACTCCTAGGTGTCTATGTATTGGCCAAAATTGGAAATGCAATTCTACTAACTTTGTCACTTACACAGATTGACTGAGATTTTCCCTGGGGCATCTCTGCCTTCAGCAAAAGCTGAAAGAAAAGTAGAGATGAAGTGGCCCACCTTGGGTCTCAAGTGGTCCAGCTCTGGAGCTAGCATCAGAGAACCTTCAAGCTCAACTTCTCAAGTATTCGTAAAGGTCCATTCTTCCTAAATGAGACATTCTTGCAGTTTGTTCTGTTTAATCTCACCAGGTTACCAAGGTTGAAACAAGTTGTTCCTGCTATCTTAAATGTCTGCAATAAGGGGTAGAGTGGGTGGACAACTGAGGTGCTTTTGAAAGCCTGACTGACAGATTATCCTTAGCTCCAACAGGTCATGTGACTTAGGGCATTTGACAAGCCAGAGGCAGAGCCAAAAATCTGAGTTCAGAATGTGAGATTGTGGATCTTGAGTTTCCATTCTTGGGTAATATTTCCATCAAGCCAGCTTACTCTCAGGGTTCATAGGGAAGAAAATAAATTTCATCTGGGGAGTCAGTACCATAGCATGCCTTAGTGGTTCCCAGAATCCCTTAGCATTCTCTCTATTGCCTGTTTCCTCCCCATCCCACTGATTTCAATGTTTCCAACAACCCTGGCCAGTAGAGAATTCTTTTCTCTGATAACAGACATAAAAAAAGAGGCTTACCATTCATAGTCCCTAGACAAAAAAAAAAAAAACTCAAGGCATTCTGTCACCCTGCTTTCATTGAGAATGCCAGAAATTTCACGAATTCAAGCTCCAAAGTACCCAATAGTAGCTTCTTTGCTCAATCAGCCATTCATTCTTCCTCAAAACAAAACAAAACAAAAACAAACAAACAAACAAAAAAATCAGAGACAAGAAAGTCTTCTCATCTTTGGTGACACAGTATGATATAAAACCAACAATAAGTCAGACATTTAATCCCAGAACTGAGAGGAAGATGCAGGCTGATGTCTGGGGAGTTCAAAGCCAGTCAGATCTACATAGTGAGTTCTAGGCAGAGCTATACAGTAAATACCCTTTCTCAAAAATACCAACAGCAGCAATAAAAACCACTAAAATCAAATCAATGCAAAACAAAGGTGAAATGGAGAGAAATCCTGAAACTGAATAAGGCCACATGACAAGGTCATGACCCATGATTCTAAGGGAATCCATAATTCTAAGGGTTGACTACATAGACATCACCATCAGCCACTGACTGGGATTAAGAAGGCATGGAGTAATTCATTCACAACACTCATATAAATATATGTTCAGTGTGTTTTGGACTCTGTTCTATGTCACATCTGGCTCCCATGAAGGTCTTCCAGAAAACAGAAAGTAGGATGAGACATACTGTAAGAGGCCCAAATTATCAGTAGAAAGCAAATTTCCACAGTGACATATTCAATCCCACTGCTTCTGGGTCCTTCAGCACATGGAATAAGAAATGAGCCCTACTGAGAAGCAAACAAAACTCTGACTTTCTAGGCTCCCACCTGAAATCACCATTGACAAAGAAAGCTGATCAGGATGATGCCAAATTGTCAAGATTTAGCCCTAATGTCACCAACAAAGGAAAATTAGCATAGTTGAAAAAGGATCTCGTAAGCATGACAAAAGACAAGAAACTGCTGTCACCAGATCAGACCAATTACTGTCAAAATTAAGCTGAATTTGGATGACAGGTTTGATTTTTACTTAATATGCGAGACTTATACAGTCACACAGCACAGCAATTTATGTACTCTTCCTTTGATGATAAGCAAAATAGAAATAAATCTGAAGTATATATTTACCATGTGGGTTCCTATCTTTTATTCCATAATTTTGAAACTTTTAAAAATTTTTATTAAACTTTATTAAAAAATTTACATAATATATTTGATATCTTTCTCCTACTCCAACTCTCCTCAGGTCCTCTTTACTTTCCTACCCATCCAACATCATTCTCTCTCTCTCTCCCTCCCTTTCTCTCTCTCTCTCTCTCTCTCTCTCTGTTTCTTTCAAAAAATAAACATACAGGAAAGCAATAGCAAAACAAAAAGTGAAAACCAAAACAGAAAAACTAAAGAAAATCAGTAAGTGAAAAATCATAACAAAAAACACACATGCATACAAAAACCGTAGTATCCCTTATTACTATTAGTATTTTGATTATTATGCTAAAGGAAGAAAGCAATAAAATGACTCCTTATGGCATAGTGATATACCCATAGAAGAGAGCATTGCTTAATCCTCAACAGAGAAACTTCTTGCAGTAGAAGGGAATAACAAAGAGATCCACCAACCAGATCTTTATCAAATCCATTTCCCTCAAGGTTCAGCTACCTATCCAGAAGAGGAGGCAGAAAGATTGTAAGAGCCAGAGGTGCTGGATGACTTCAAGAAACAGTGCCTTCCGGACACAACAGGGCTGATTCACATAAATTTGAATCTTTAATAAGAGCCCATTAACCAATCACTATTGGACCAAAGATAGTTCACATCAACACTACATCTAGCTACAGCCCTTGGAATTGCTCCTTGCTAAGTCCATCTTCTGTTGAATTCTGATGCCTAGTTTCTCCCAATGAGCTGGTAACAAGAAAAATGAAATCAGCCAACTCCACCTAATTATTCAGTACACAAAATGGGAGGAACAGAGATAAGCTGTCTTTCAAGGAGCAGCAATAATTTGTGCAAGCACACAACCTCCCAAAATGACTGATTTCCCTCACCAAAGGGGTGCTTCAGACTCAGGGGCAGTCAAAGACAATACATGGCTTGGGATACACTGGAGCATTGTTTTGCTTAGATTGAATAAAAACACATCAGTTTTGTGAGCAAACACTACTGTCTCGAGATTCTGGAGCTTGTGGCTAGATGAAGGTCAGTCCAACTGAGAAGTACCTATACAATTCATCTGTGGCCAAATAAATGCAAACTCTTTAATATGAGTCAACGGAGACCAGAGACAGCCCAGAAATAAAACAAGGATAGTGGCTTACCTGTGTTGAAAATCATTCTGGTCTGTAGATGGTATTGTCAAACACTCATCATGACCATGGAAAAGACGGACTACATGCCCACCAAGTAGGTATCCTATGAAAGGATGGAATTCCACCATAAGCTGAGAGAAAGCTTAAAGAGAATACTGTTCAGTGAAGGTAAATTTATGCCAGAAGTAGTTGGTTCTAGTAAACAGCAAGAGAAGTGCATTTGGGAAATTATAAAGTTCATGAATTCAGGCCTTAGGCAGAAAAGAATTCTAACACTGGAAGTTAAGTAGAGTTTCAGAAATAAGTAAGTAAAGCTAAACACCAAGTGGAAGAGTGGAAGGTGCAACCTGTGTGTCAACTGTTATCACTAAAAAACAAAAAGAAAATTACTGTTAGAAAGAGCAGGATTTTCCAGTTCCTTAAGAAGCTAATAACTCAATATCAAAATTACCAGAGAAGTTCTTACAATCTTAGTGTGTATACTTTGTGGCAAAATCCAAATCAAATTATGGTCATTGGATAGAAATGACCTGGAATGGGGTGACGATCTCTTTTTAAGAATTGTTTAGGAAAAGGCAATAATATGCTCTTTAGAGCTGCTTTAGGAGAAGGTAGTTTTCAAATGTAGTTAACAAATACAGATCAAACTTGATGGTGCATCTAAAGCAAAAAGTGGGAGGCAGAACTACTCGAGCATGTCTGAATGGGCATGTGCACTAAGTGCTAGCAGCAAGCACTTAGATTTCAGCAACAAGGAGTTTCAACAGTCATGGAGTCCAGACAGCAAAATAAAACAACGAAATTCAAGGGTGTGATGACCTATTGGTCACCCAATGAATTCCAAACATTAATTCAAGGAGCATACTAGTAGAGACAGACCTCGCTGAGTTAGCTTTCACAAAGAAATTGGATTTGTTATTCTTCTGAATTAAAAATTTCTAGGCTACTCTGTTCTCAGGAGACATTTACACTCAATATGCCCCATGTCTGTATTCAAAGTTTTTCTTTTTAAATTACATAATGATATCCTGGGGGGGGGAGTTGTCTCAAACTATTGTGGATGCTGGATTAAATCAGTAACTATGAGATTCTGCTGGGGGGAAATTGGTGTCCTCAGAGCATATTGCATGGTGATGTTCCGATTTTCCTTATTTCTCTTTTTACCTAGACAAGGAAAGATTATCTTAAACTCCCCTCAAATATTCACAAGTATTTCTCCAATAGCTAATTATACTAATATGTACAGTTGCAATTTTTCACGTTTGAATAATTATTGACACACTGAAGGGAATCCCTAATAGCAATCAAACCCTTGATTAAACTCTTTATCCTCTCTTGATGGTGAGACTATGTCTGTTAAGAGTCCATCATGAATAGTTTGTGGGCTTTTTCAATCAATATTCTCATCTGTAAAAACTGCCAAATGCTGATGTATCACAACTTTTCAGGCAAAATCTGTCAGTCTGTCTCGTGTGTGTGTGTGTGTGTGTGTGTGTGTGTGCACGTGCATGCTTGTTTGTATGGGTCACAGTCAGGAAGAAGGCATCGAGAGGAGGGCCACTAAGGTCCATGAGGGCAGGGTTTCTCTCCTGTGGATGCTAAAAGACCATTCTCCACCCAGCCCAGTGACTGAGCTGATGAGCTCTTCCCATTTCATACACACAAGGGCACTCAGCACTTCAGTGTGAACCATTTGACACGATTTGCAAACACTCCTTAATTAATCTCCATGAGCTCTCTATTGGGACTGAGGCAATTTTATTTTTGTGGCTGAAGATGAAACATTTAACATAGAGATGGGACTGAAACTTTCCAGGGAAGGACTTAAGGCAGAGAGTCTGGATTCCTGATAGCAGGGAAAGACTGAATAGATTTAAAGAGGTGTATTGATGTTTGTTTGTATGTATGTGTGTATGTATATGTGGGGGGAGGGAAACACACACACACACATACACACACACACACACACACACACACACACACACACACACACAGGGAGGAAGGGTGGGAGGGATAGGGATAGCGATGGCGATAGTGATAGGAATAGGCGGAGAGAGAGAGAGAACAAACACAGGCTCGGCAATGCTGGGCAAGTGTTCTATCACTAATAGCAAATGCCCGATTTTTAAA
Organism: Phodopus roborovskii; assembly: GCF_943737965.1. Lineage (NCBI taxonomy): Eukaryota > Metazoa > Chordata > Mammalia > Rodentia > Cricetidae > Phodopus > Phodopus roborovskii. The sequence continues at coordinate 3,158,079 of NW_026126417.1, read as the reverse complement.
GGCATCTCATATTCTACCAGGAAACTCAGGGTTTTCCATTTACCAACTATTTAGCTTAACTGTGGTGCCTTCTGAAACTGGGCTATCACCTTGACAACTCACATTTCCCCCTGTTTTCAAACAACACAACGCAGAAGGGCATCCCCAGTTTGAAACCAGGAGGCTCAGGAAGAAAACTAGGGTTAAAGCCTGTGATAAGCCTATTTTTAAAAATTCAGATCTTTCTGTAAAGTGCTAGAATGGAATTCAATAACCCTTGGGTCATTGGCATTTCATTTTTCTGCTCAGCTGTAGTCTTACCTATGAGTGAACGAAGGCAAACGTTTTTATTACATAACTTGTAAAGTGCATTGACTTTGCCTATCTCCAAGACATAGGGTCTGAAAATAAAGTTGGATGACCTTATTTCCACAGAAAGAATATTTTTTATTTAAATTTGAAACAAGTTTGTTCTACATGTCAATCCCAGTTCCTGCACCCTCCCATCCTTCCATTCCCCCTACCAACCCTCATCCCGTCTCCTTTCTGCTCCCCAGGGAGTGTGAGGCCTTCCATGGGGAGTCTTTAAAGTCTTTCACATCATTTGGAGCAGGGCCTAGGCCCTTTCCCATGTGTCTAGGCTGAGAGAGTAACCCTCTATGTGGAATGGGCTCCCAAAGTACATTCGTATACTAGGGATAAATACTGATCCACTACCAGAGGCTCCATAGATTGCCCAGTCCTCCTAACTGACACCCACGTTCAGGGAGCCTGGGTTGGTCCTATGCTGGTTTCCCAGCTATTAGACTGGAGTTCATGAGTTCCCCCTTGTTCAGGTCAGCAGTTTCTATGGGTTTCTCCAGCCTGGTCTTGACTACTTTGCTCAGCACTCCTCCCTCTCTGCAATTGGATTCCAGGAGTTTGGCTCAGCATTTAGCTGTGAGTGTCTCTATAGAAAGAATTTAATGCTGATAAAAATTTCATTTATTATTTTAAGGGGTGCTCCACAAAGGTAAGTAAATATCAAAGACCTATTATATATTAATTATAAAGGAAGTTCTTTCCTGCTATGGGGAGAAGCATGGGATAGGGTGGGAAAAGCCATATTACCTTTCTGGCAAATGATCTCTTACCAACAGTAAGCATGAATAGAAGTGAAAATTTGGTGAGAGAGGGGAGGTATATATTCAAGTCCTGCATGCTTGTTGTGATAATCTAACTATGGGCACCGAAGAATTAGAAACAAGGTTAATGATGCCCATGGGGAGTCAGAATAGAAAATAATTTATACTGACATCAGAGAAAGAAAGTAGGAGAAATAAAACTGTGTGTGGATGTTGGGAAATAGCAGAAAATGTTGACATACACAGCCCAGAGGGAATGTCAGGCTCAGGACTGTGTTACAAAGGCCTACCTTCTTCGATGCTGCTTCCGGAACATGTAGGATGTACATTCCAGAGTGTTTGCATAAAGGAAGCATCCACTTGGATGTTACCATTTGATATCGAGAGGTGCTGCAGTGGGAAAAGAGAAATCCCCTTTAAAGTACTAGTCCAGAACTGTCAGAGCTTCTGACTGACATCTCAAGGATCACATTAAACGGTTCCAGGGTCCTTCAGTTCTTTCTACATAACCCAAGTGGGAGCTTTCTTTACTCAATTGTGAAGGAGCTTCTTATATGGCACTAAATTCCAGGAAGAAGGAATTTGCAGCCACACAGGTGACAGACAAGCGTTAACCTTGTCACCTCAGCTGCATCCCTGATTCTACACACTTGTAAAATGCCTACTTTTTTTAACCCACAAATGGGTTAAAAAAACAAAAAACAAAAACAAAAACAAAAAAAAAACTTCAACATTTGGAGAAAGCTAGGAGAAATCAGCTGGTAGGATAGGGCTTATGAGGAACTGCTGAGAAATTTAACACTTATCTTTGGCATTTCTCTGTCTTCAGGCATCCCCACCCTGAGCAGAGCTTGCCTGGTACCTATACTCAGACTAAAGATCTCATATGCATCTGTCAGCCTCTGTAATACCCACTGCACTAACATCTTATCCTTCCTACCTTCCTTCCTTCCTTCCTTCCTTCCTTCCTTCCTTCCTTTATTCCCTTCTCTCTCATTCCTTCTTCCTTCCTTTCTTTGTTTCAACAGGGTTTCTCTGTAGATTTGGAGCCTGTCCTAGAACTCACTCTGTAGATCAGGCTGGCCTGGAACTCACAGAGATCTGTCTGCCTCTGCCTTCTGAGTGATGGGATTAAAGGCATGAGCCACCACCACTTCGCTTTCCTTTTTTGCTTTTTTGCTGTCTTGTATTCCATTTGGCAAGAGCCAAATAATGTGATAAATTCATAATAAATGTGACTTAATTCCATCTTAGCAGTATTTGCTCAGTACAACACACTAATCTAAAAAGAAAGCCAACAGTAAAATTCCAGGCCCCATGATTGCCTCATAGGGGAGAGGTATCTTGTTCTACCTAGCTTACTGTGGCTGGGTTTCCCTTGGCCACCTAATCGTAACAGGGGGTGTTCTGAAAATGAAAGATGCTTCTGTCAAGAGGTACTTACAAGGTATCTTTCAGAGGACACACTGACGAGGATAAGGTCATCTCCAATTCGTACTTTCTCTCCTTCAGACCTCTGTTTGGAAGCAGGATGTATGGTCCACCAACAGGCTTCTCCTACATGATGGCTTCATGAGTTAGTCGCTTTATCCCAAAAACGCAGTGACCCTAACAACTCTGCCCCATATTCCTTCCTGTTGACACACCTCTCCCTTCTCCCCAACTCTCTTTGCTTCAATTTCCAGTTACCTACAACCAGCCCTGTTGTCAAATGTATACTCTTGACTATAGTTTTCATTTTCCATGAAGACAGAAAGACACAATTTGGGAAAGATTATTGCAGGTCAGTAAGTACATACAGAACATACAGTAAATACATACAGGCTGAATATTTTAATAGATATAGGACATGATTTTATTCACACTCCCTTTTACATCTTTCTTAAAAGAATTTATTTCAAAGTATGTTTTGGTGGTACACGTGGAAACAAGGAGATCAGAATTGTAACTAACACAATGAAGACCAGAATTGTAACTAACACAATGGAGAAGAAACCATGGACTTACAAGCATGGCCTGCTATGAATAGATTACAGCAGGAAAGTGCTTGGGCTGAGGTAAAGATGGTTTGTAAACAGGAAGAACAGCTAAAAGGTTTTAAGGACATTTAAGCCCCAGATCCCCTCCCCATCCCACACAAGCAGATGACTCTTCCTCCTCCAGGCTACAGCAGAATTGTGGAGTTGCAAAACACCAAGGGTCTGGCCTTGGAAATTCTGAGCCCTGCTGAGCCCTGCTGAGAACAGATAACTCCAGTTTAGAAATAGTGATTAGAAACACCCCAACTTCTCTCCTTTTGCTGCTATCCCTCAGTTTCTAGATGGCCACCTGCAAAGCTGAGTGAGTCTTACCACTCCTCAGATTTGAGGACTGTGCTTTAGGGAAGCCAATGGACCAAAGGTAAAAGCTACCAGAGTTTGAGACTCTCTGATGCTCAGGGCTCTGAAAGATAACCCCAGAGTGCGGATTGAGAAAAGCTGAGTTTCAGGCCAGTTTCCTATTATCTTTTATGATCTTGGTTTAAATATAAGCAAAGACAGGATTGCCTCTAATATTGATATCATGAAACAAACAAACAAAAATGGCAAAGGGGGGGGGCAGGGACTAGAAAAATCAAGAATTGCAAAGAACAAAAACTTTAAATAATTTTATAAGTAACATTAAACCCAGAAACCATCATGAAGATTCCCTTAAGAGAAAAATAAAATTACTCTAATTCTAAAGAAAAATAACATAATTGTAGGCAGTTGAAAAGTCTTCCAAAAAGAACACAGAAAAATAGATTAGAGCAGAGCAGAGCAGACAGAGAGAGAGAGAGAGAGAGAGAGAGAGAGAGAGAGAGAGAGAGAGAGAGAGAGAGACATAAGCATTGTGGTACACACCTTTAATTCTAGTGTTCAAGAGGCAGAGGCAAGTGGATTGCTTCGTTTGAGGCCAGGCTGATCTACATAGAGTTCTAGGGTGACAAAAAAGGAAAGAAAGAAAAGAAAAGGACTTAGAATTTGAGATTTCGGAAATGAGAGGAGATACGGGACAGTAGGGGTTGGAAGGAGAGGACATGTGACAGGTTTGAAGAGGAAAATATTGTAATTCTATTACAATAAAATTCTAGATAACAATCTAGAGGAATCTCCAGAAAGCAAGAAAGAATAAGGGGCATTAATAAAGAAACAAATAATATCCCTAAAACTTTCCCAGTATTGGAATAATAAATGTCTGCAAATAGAAAAGGTCCCCAGAGTCCCTTGCATAGTTAAGCATCCACCCTAAACTGCATCCTCTTGAGACTGCACAACAGGAAGGATACACAAGACATGCTATGGAATATCAGACATTAGAGAAAAAAAAAAAAAAGAGCTTTAGAAAAACAGTCACACACAAAACATCAGGAATCAGAACAAACTTGTCTCAGCAGCCAGAAAAAATACTTTTAATACAGAATTATACTATGAATTACTTATGAATCCAGGATGAACAAACCTATAGATAATTTGGTACCTGCATGCATCTTTTCTGTGAAAACTACTATATAAAGTGGTTCAACAAAATAAAATAGCAAACCATGGTGTAGTCAAGAGGAAATAAAATCTAGAAGAGGCAAAGTGAAGTCCTTAAGTGATGGTGGATATTTCTAGGAAGCTGAAGAGATAATATGACTGATTCTAAAAATTCAGGAGCATTTTTGGATCAATGGGAAAGCTTGGAAGTGAATTCATGATTCAGCCACAGAAGACAAACCATGACAAAAGAAACCTGACTACAGTACATCCTGTGGGTTATTTATAAATATGTGATAGTAATTATAACAATGTAAGTTGCTGGCTTGATTTTTCCATAAAAATGATATGAACATATTGAAAATGTAAGCAAGAAGAACAGTAAAATGTAGAATGCAAGACTTAAGCTTTATCAGGATATGAATAGATAAAACCTAATCTTGAAAGAATAATGAAATGGAAGTATATACATATATGTTTTTTCATAAAAAGCAGCAAGCAATAATAGGAGAGCTGAATGCAGGTGCCTGAGGCATGAATCTACAGTAGGGAGTAAACATTTTTAATAAACATAGAAGTGTCACTTATCTATTAAAATTATGTGTAGGTATTTGTCTACATTTAATAAATGCACTACAAGAGAATTTGACCTCTACATTTGAAGTGAAAATGATCAGACTACCTAGTAAACTCTGTGGGCTCTGACAGAGTATCCGGCGCGAAGAGCACATGAACAGACACACACAAAAGTGAGAGGCCCTTCTCTGCCACTTTTCTTGTCCTTGGAGTTGTTTTCTGAACTCCTAGGTTGTGCCAGTCAATGGCTCCAAAATTCAAGACAGCACTTAAAAATCCATGTCCTTATACACCTAAATGCTAAATCTATGTTAAAGTAGTAGAAACAAAAGAAAACTTTAAAAGTATGAAGAACCGAGTAACCAACTCAGTTGTACTGATTATCTAGCTTGTTAAGTCTAAGAATTTATCAGTCTGTAAGGGGGAAAGTCCAGACCTACTGTTGAAACATCCTCTACTGGTTGCTGAGGGTTGGCCTGCGTTTTCACAGGTTTCTGTGCTAAGGATCATTCACAGAATTGTCTGGTAAGGAACTAGGATTCTATCCCAGAAGATCTCGTGTGACTCTCCTTTATGATAGGTCTCATCCCATAAAACCCTGAATGTCACTGGGGGAAACCAGTGTGTTCTCCTGACTCAAGGGGAACATGAGCAGAGTAGGTCAAGGGCGAAAGAAAACCAAATTACTTTGGGACCTGAATTTGCATGCAACCAGTCACCCCTTTTCTATAGGTCCACACACAGGTCAGCTTCTGAGCAGCCAGTTTGGATGTGCCCAGCTCAGTTGTCTACTAGGTCTGCTGTCCCCGATGTCCCTACTAATTCTGATTTCAGGGACTCAGAAAATAACTTCTGAGATGAGGATCTCATCTCCTCCTTTTCATTAGAGATTCTCATAGTAAATTAAGTACATTTTCTGAGCTCTTTACTAGAAAATGCTATTTTTCCATTCTTCTCCAGTATTCAGAAACTATAACATTGTTTCATGGCTATAAATAGAAGGACTATATATGACTTCTGATTACATGCTATAAGATTGGCATCTGGCTTATCCAGAGAGGCCAACCTACATTTGCAGTGTGACATTCTACTCAATTTGTGATTTTTTAGCAATGATTGACAACATTTTAGAGGACACTATACCTAAAGAAAAACACAAGCTGAAAACAAAGAACCCTCAAGTCTGATTCTTACAGGATCTTACTTCAGGGGAAAAACGCTTACAACAGTCAGAGATAGACCCTGACTTTTCCTGTGTACACGGGGAGAAAACATCATGATGCAGACCACAGCAATAGCAGGTTCAGGTGGATAGGAACTATTATTGTTTTCTGATCATCACAAAATCAGATAATCTGAACCATTATTTAATACATTAGCCTCATTTCAGAGCAACAACATAGACTTTTATCCTTCTTTGGAGATACAACATTGGAACTTTCTTCCTGTTAGGGCAAAATGCCATACTGTTAAAGACTATATTCCAAACAGAATTTCTGTAGTATGCTAAGTGATATTACTTCCCTGGTCTCTTTTTCCACAGCCTGGTTAATTTTGAAGCTCTAATTTTAGTTCATGTTCTATTCAGTATCCTTCCAGCAAATCTCTACTCGGCGTAAATCCATTAGAATCTGTTTCTGTGGCTTTCGACCACACTTTTTAATTGGTATAGTCCAAGCTCTATCTGGAGCAGAAATTCTATGCGCAATACCCTTGACAGATGGTCAGATTGTCTGTACATGTTTCCAGCCACAGGGAACATGCTACATCCCCTGGTCCATTCTTCCTTTGCTAGTTAATTGCAGATATTACAAAGTGTTTCCCTTCACTGAGGTGATATATGTTTCATTTCAACTTCTATCCACTTCTCTGTTGGCCTTCAGAATAGCTCCAAGGAAACAAGCATATTCTTGATAGTGTAACTTCTTACATATTTGTAGATAGTTTTCCTGGGCCTCTGTCCTTCATTTATAGGTTCCAGAGAGAGAGAGAGAGAGAGCTGCCATTATCTTGGCCACCACCTATCTTAGTGCCGACTTCTACAGGGACTTGCAGTGTAGGTTAGACTGTCCTTAAACCTACTAAGTAACCCAGGCTGACATTGAACTTACAATTCTCCTTTCTCAGTCTCCCCAATAGCAGGATCAGAGGCATGTGCCATGTCTGGCACACACACACACACACACACACACACACACACACACACACACACACACATTCACATACATACATATACACAAAATGGGAGTGGCTTCCAGTGTACTTGATACTTTGTAGAAGAAAAATGACACTGGATTATTTAGTATGAAATTTAAGGAAAAATCCCTCTTTTTGAACTAATTCAAAAGTTTTAAGTTTAGATCTAGTATACTGACACTTCTTTATCATTATTCTCTCAATTATTTGTCAGTTGTCTCTGTCGTTGTTATATACTTTATGGCAAAACAACATTCCTCTACTTATAGAGAAGTATTTTTTTTGCTTAAAATACTACAGATAAAACCAAAGTAATTTTTATAGAAAAATACACCATCAATACATGGGAGAGACACTGGAATGCCAAAACTGAGGCTGGTGGGCGTCACTGACTGACATTAGGGAAACTAACCTGGGATGACATTTTTGCACAGTACAAAGGCCTAATATAGACATCATATTTCACCGTTAAGCCCTAACAAAGTGACTTTTATTTGTTTCTTAGCAGTTACTCAGTACCTATAGTCCTCAAGAACTAAACTGTTTATTTACAATAGCAAGTGATGAAAACAGTTTCCAGCACCCAGGCTACTCTCCCTGCCTTAGACTCCTTGTTTTCATATGCTTCTCATGTCCTCCCTTGAATCATCCTTAAAAAAACCTTTTTTTTTAAAAAATCAGTTTTGTCTTCCTTGACCTTGCCAATGTGGATTTCCAAATGAATAACATATCCACCGTCTTTCTCAAAAGTCCTTAGCACAAGCTCTCACTGGCTGAAGCTGGGAATAACAACTTACCTGTGGCATGTTCCCGCAGACCTACATCAAAGGCAAGTTTATCTGTCTGGGATCTTGAGGTGGTCAAGCATGTTAGATACTGTGGAACAAGAGCAGAGGCTAGGAGTCATACCCTTCCACCAGGTCCCAGTACCACACTAGTCAGTGCTCCATTAATTGCAAATAATCAGCTACTATGAAATAGGTTCAGTCTTCTCCCTCATTGGAAAGTTAATTGACACTATGCTTTGGGAAAATATTTTTGTTTTGGATGTAAAACCCAAAAGACAGTCTTATCTGATGATCTAGTAATTCTAGGACTCTATTTAGAATAAAATTGAAATATTCAACATGCTGTGGTTCAAAGGCATTCTGAGAAACTTTCAGCTTGACCTTGAGAATAATACAAATGAGCAGTAGTAAAGGAGAGGCTAGGTCAACTTTGGTTGTTCTGTTTTGTGGAGTACTAAGAGTACTGATAAAGAATATGCATGTAGCATATAGCTTTATTTTTATAAGATGTTGAGTCAAAAAGTCACATAAAATAGCACATTTGTACAGTTGACATATACAGAAAACTTAAATGCGTAGCATATGATTAGAATGAATTACACTGAAATAATAATAAAAGTTGTGCTTGGATAAGTAAGGTGGGTGGCGGAAGCTGGAAATCAGATAATCCCCCATTTCTTTTAATTTACATTTTTTTGAGAACTTCATACATAAGCACTGCATCTACTTTACTCCTGCCCCTCTCCTTACAAGCCTTCCCATGTGGACTCCCAAATTCATAACCTCTTCTATTATATGTATATATATTATTGTATTATATCCATATATATGTATTATATACATATATACATTATTGTATTAATGTATTACTATTCTGTTCTATTAATGTATTAATGTATATATGTATATGTGTATATACATACACACATATACATATGTATGCATATTCAAATATGTATATGTAATCTACTAAGTATATGGATCCAGGGCTGATCACTTGGGGTTGGATAGCCTATGTGGGACTTTGTCCCTTGAGCAGACTCTGCCTGTCTCAGCAGCCATTGGCCACCTGTAGATCTTCATCTAGGGCAGTGGATCTCAACCTTCCTAATTCTGTGACCCTTTAATATAGTTCTTCATGTTGTGGTGAACCCCCAATCATGAAATTATTTTCATTGCTACTTAGTAACTGTAATCTTGTTACTGATATGAATCATAATATAAATATCTCTGTTTTCCAATGGCCTTAGGTGACCCCTGTGAAAGAGCCATCCAACTCCCAGGCTGAGAATCATTGATCTGGGGGATGGGACCTGTTCATGTTGCCTTGTCAACTGCAAATAAGTTTCTTTCTTTCCTTCCTTCCTTCCTTCCTTCCTTTCTCATTCCTTCCTTCTTTCTGCCTTTCATTTTTTTTTTAAAAAAAAAAAGTCCTGTTTTTAAAACTCTTAAATTACATATATCCTTTTCTTGAGGATTATGACAATACATATGCAGATGACACTTTTAAAATGACTGTTAAAGCAGTTTCATAAAGGAAATAAACCCAGGGCCGTTTCCTTGCCTTCTTGCTGATATCACAGTGGTGTAGGCTGGAATTAGAGTGGGAGGGAAATGAGTGCAGGCTCACCTCTAATTCTCTGCAGGCAGGTGGAAAATTGTTGCATTATAAAAAGTCTTATTTCATAGTCTTTATACCAAAGCTACTTAAAGAGAAGCCAGTGTAGATTTTATGTTAATTGGGAGTGAACTTTTTTTAAAACAGGAGTGAATTTAGACATAAATAGTTCAAACCTACATTCACATCTCTTTCAGGCTGCTGGCCTGAGTTTTAAGAGCCATTGGAAGTATACTGTTTCAAAATTTACTTATTCTATCTGGGCAGAAAAACATGTCTGAGGTTCTCATTTGCTTTCTTCTAAGTAAGCAACAGATTCTAAAGGGTGATCACCCTTTCATTTGCAGAGATTGCCAGGCAAAGACCTCCCCATTCAAACCTGCCCCCACCCTTGGATACAGCTGGCCAGTTGGTCCTGTATTTTACCATGAAGTACTAGAGCAGACAAGGATTCCATCTGAAAGTCAACTCCTCATACTTCTCATCAGTGCTCAGACAAAACATGCTGCAGCAAATCAATTATTAAAGAAGTAGCTGCTGATTACGCTACAATTCGGTAGTTCAGCTTTGAGAACTTTGTGTGGAGAACTTATAAATGTGTAAAAATAAACAGCAATACCCCTGTCCCATCCTCCCTCTGCTAGGATTACATGCTCTCATGTCAACCTTTCTGGTAGGTGATGGGGGTTTGTACTCAGGTTCTCCCAGTTAGTGTATCAGCTTTATTAGAAAATGAATGATAACCTTTCTTACATCAATAGCATTCAAGAATTATATACTTAGGAGCTGAGAACAAATAATATTGGAGTCAGTTCATATTATATTAGATCAACATCACAATATTTGTAATAACTGCTTGCAAAACATCAGGAGTATATGCGTTTTGCCAGATATATTTATTAAAATTCACATACTTTTCATTTCAAGTTTTGCTTTCCAAGTTAGGCTGAATTATCACCATTTTAGCATTTTTATTTTAAATCCATGATTAGCATAGCCTGTGATTAGTATAGTTTTCTGTGATTGCCTCATCCATCATCTTCCTCCTGCCACTGGGTTAGCATAATACCTTCAAATTCTTCCAGGACTGAAGGCCCTAGACATCATTCCATTTCTTTGGCTGTGTACAAGTTGAGAAATGTCACACAAATCCCATTTGATTTCTTTCATTTGTACACTAAATAATCAGTTACATAAACAAATCAGTTCATTTTATCAGTGATGCATTTGAGAAATATTCACTGGGTATCTAGTTTACCATTGTACTGTACTTGGTGGGACAGGGCTCAGTGAAGTTTAAAGAGAGAGAATGGCTCTTTTCCTCACAGAATGGAACACACTCAGGAAACACAAATCCCTGGACTTCGAGTGAAGTGATAGGAAGACAATGGACTGAATTATTTATATTCTGAACTGTTCTCAATGTTCATCCTTTCTTTCTCATGGATGCTGAGAGCTGTCATCGCCACATGCTTACCATTCCACTGAAAGAGTGCCGCAGGAGAATTGCATGACCGTAGAGCAGGGTCCTGTGGCCACCCCCTTGTGCTGCCTGTGGGAATGAGGAAGAAAACTGTCAACACATACCAGCTGTGGCTTTTTTGGCAGAAGAGCAACACGGACGATTTGGGAAGCAGATCCTAAGTAAAGTAACCATGGCAAAACTCCCAAAGAATTCAGTCTAGATGCAAGTGTCCAGCAAATATGGGCAAAGGAGATTTTGTGAGCTTAGCCATGCGGCATCCTTGGGAGAGGGCAGCAAGGCCTGCTGCTCTCCTCAGAAATGGCCACTGCCCGGGATGAGCAGACACTAGAGCTGTTCTACACAGGAAGCATGTAAATGAGGTACACTCTGCTTACCTTCCTTTGAACTTCTCAGAAGCATCCGAGATGAGAGAGAAACAAGTGTAAAGTAACTACAGCCTAGCACAGAAGGGCAACATGGATGAGCATCGATGTGCACTTTGGGTCTTTCAGTCTTTTGTTCCCTTCTGAGTACTTGTGCTTTCTGCCCATCCAACTCAAATGGTCCTCTTTACACTGATCTCACCAACTAGGGATGACTCTGAAACCCAGGACTTTAAAAGAATAACCAGTCCTGCAGGAATAGGCCCCTTAGTGCAGAGACCTATGTGACTGTACTCTCTGTCTCCCTCTGCATATCCATTTTGATGATTTGGTAGTAGTTGCCCAAACTGTAGAGAGGGAAGTCAGAGAAGATAAAATGGCCCAAAGGAAATTAAGCCACTGGTATCTGATCTTCTATGTGACTCTGATCCACACAATGCTATGCTGAAATGAACAACATATGCTGTGACATTCAAGTGTAGCATCCCAATTACAAGAGGATATGAATAACTAACAGTTGAAAATGACAACTGAAAACATTGTTTTGGTACCAACCTAATTCTCCTGGTATCATGCTGAACTATCCCCAGGTAACACATTTTTTTTTTTTTTTTTTAACACACATACTCTTTTAAAAGAAGATACTGGCTGCTTACAGGCTCTGTCCTTCCCAGGCATGTACCAAAAGAGACTCCAAAGTCCAAGATAGCCATCAAGACATTGGGTGTGTGTGTGTGTGTGTGTGTGTGTGTGTGTGTGTGTGTGTGTGTGTGTGTTCATGCGTGCATGCATGCGTGTGTGTGTACTTGCCCATTCTTGTGTATGTGGAGCTAGAAGCAGACATGGATTGTCTTTCTCTCTTAACCTTCACCTATTTTATAGGACAGGATTCTTGCTGTATAAACTGGACATGCACAGGATCTCTCTTTGAATCTGCAGTTGGCTGGCTAGTTAGAAAGCTCCCGGAACCCTCCTGCCTCCTCCTCCTCCTGGTGCTGGGATTACAGGTGCATACTGTAATGCTTGGAATTCATGTGGGTGCTGGGGATCTGAGATCAGGTCCTCATGCTTGCACAGCAAATACTTTACCCACTTAGCCATCTTCTGTGGGACCACTATCAAGAGGAATTTTAGCATTTTGCTTCTGTAGTCTAAAACCATCTTTTATGCATTCCAATCTTTTCAGAGTTGCAGACTAGCTGCCCAAGGCACTGTCTGTGGTTTTATGTGACCCATCCTGTCTCTGCAAGGCAAGGAGCAATGCAACAAGAACTAGGAGGTGGGGAGAGAAACAGAGGTCTGGATAACAAGCTATGAGTGATTTCACGTCAGTTCTATTTGGATTAACAGAATTGCTCTGTCAAAGAGATTTTTCCCCCATGCCATACAATGAGTCTAAAGAGAAAAAAGACAAATGTGGTATATTGAAAAGAGGCTGATAACTAAATATAAATGTGGCTGTGCTCACCCCCCTCCTGCAGAGATATTTAAGTGTTCTCAGATTTTAATACCATGCAGGATTACACTGCTCTTCACAATATTTCCAAATTACATGAAATCATTTGCACTAACGTCAGCTGTATTTACAAATGTGTCAACACCTTACATTAAAATTAGATATACTAAATCATTTCACATCTTGTCTGTCTAACTGGGATTGTCCTTATGAGCTTGTATCCTTACAACTTAACTGATGTTTCCAATGGCTCACATTGCATATGCACACTCCCACCACGAACAAGAGACTGAAGTAGATGTCCTGTTATCAGCCATGAGTTCCTCTCTCTCCTTATTCTTCTGTGCTCCTACCAGCCCTGTCATTATCAGGAGTCAAGAGTTGCTGACTCCCAACAGTTTCACAGAGTGACCTGGGCTGTTCTCCAGTATTTCCAGAAACATCTATGGGACCTCATGTCTTTCAATATGATGTCACCAGAGAAAGAAATGGATTTAAATTCCCACTGGAATTGAATCTAATTCTGCTCTGCAGACCCTTGGGGCTTCTCTCTGATATAATACAGTAGGTTGTAGATGCTGGGGGCTATCAGAATCACCAGGTTCCCACTCCACAGTGCTTATCTCATTAGGTCTGGGGCTGGCTTGAGAATAAGCATTTCCAACAGGGTCTATCTAGGTGATACTGATGCTGGTGGTCTAAGGCCAAAATTCTGAGAATTACCATTGGGGAATGGATGGCTCTGGTGCTAAGATGGAAGAGGAGCCTTCTGTTACTTTTATGATGTTGATTTCTGCTATGTAGCCCACACTATGTATGCATCAGCTGAATTACACACTATCGTAGCCCAGCTGAATGATGACCTCTCAAGGTAGTGATGAATGTCACATTTCACATGGGAGGACTTCAGTACCTAAAGAGGACACCTTGCCTTGTGTGTCATGGTTGATATGATAGTACCATATACACTTGGGTTAACAGCAGATCTTGATCTCATTTTTCTAATGTGTGCACAGTGATTGCACAAGCCACCAATGGGAAGAGATACAGAGACATCTTTCATGGCCTCCTATAGCTTGGATCTAATTAGCCTACATCCTATGGTAGGCACATAACACAGAGTTGTACACAGAAAACAGCTTGCTTGATGTTAACTAGTGATGCAATGATAATCACCCCCACTTTACAGCTGTGTGAACTGACACTCAGATTAAATGACTTGCTCGAAGTCATACATGTCCTATGTATGTGCAGAGTCTGGACTTCACGAAGGGTATGTAACCACGCATCACAGTTTGCCTTTGGTAAGGGAGATGAAACTTGAACAAAACAAAATCATGTTACATGTAGAAACAGCATGCATATTAAAGAAGTGAAGCACAGAGTCTTGAATAGACCAAGAGGGTAAAGAGCATGTGATAAAGGATGGCTCTTTTGAAAAGGTAGACCAACCAGAAGCTGCTGAAACACAAACACTAAGAAAGAGACACCAACATGGGTAGACTGTGTCCTGGAAGTAGGAAGCGTGAGTCGTACTTGAACACTCACAGCCATCTAGTATTAGTGCCTGTGTGCCCCTGGACAGTGATAGGTGGTTAAGTTGGGATGCAGAGACAGACTGGTTGGGCTATGCAGGGCCGAGACTCGCTCATTGTATGGAATCTGTTCCACAGCCAAAAAGACACTGTAATATTTTATGAAAGGGTGGTATCACAGTCAAAGCTGTACCTTAGGAAGAGAAGTCCATGGTAGATGAATGGTCAAGATGAACGGGCAGAAGATACTCTTCTCTCATTTGGTTTCTTTCATGTGGTTGACAGGGAGTGAGCAAACCAAACTGTAGAGGGATGTCACTGTTCATCCCTTCCTCTCATCCAATCTAAAACAACTATTGGAATCACCTTTAAAAACATTTTTCAGGCAACCACTCAGCCACTGCTTCTAGTCCTCGAGACTGCTTTGTGTCTCATCCAGCCAAGGTAACCTCCCAAATGTGCCTGCTAAGTAAGTTGTGGGCTAACATGGCAGCCAGAACCACACTTTCCAAAGCTGTAAACCTCACCTTTGTTTTCTTGCTACAGACCCTCCAGTGGCTTGCTACCAAGTTAGATAGATGTATGATGCTCCCACTGTGCTTCCTAATTCTCTGCATCAGGATCAGAAAATTTTCTCTGAGAGCCCCCACAGTGAATATGTTAGACTCTGTGATCTCTGTCTTACAGTTACCAGTCATACCTCATATAGTTTTAAAAGGAATTTAGACACCATTTTTATCCTACCACACGGTACACATATAGATTACAGGCTGGATTTGGCCTGCTGACTGTAAGTTGTCAAACCTTACCTCCTGAGCTGGCTCCCTTACACTCCTCTGACTTTAACCAGCAGGAACACACTTCCTGTTGCTTCTGCTCTAGCCAAACTGACTGCTCCGTACTTTTCAGATAGCCTTGCTCCTACCATATGGTCTTTGCATGTGCATTTCCCTCTCCCCAAAATGTACTTCCAATGTTCTCATAACCAACTTCTACCTTATATTAATTGATCCCCCCTCAAAATACCTTATTCAAGAAGTTTCCTATTATCATTCATTACCAGAAGATAGTCTCCCTCCACTATGGTTTGCTGTCTGCTTTATTATTAGCTGATATGAATTGCTAAGTTAATTTTGTTCTGTATTTGCCCTTCCTTCCCCTAGAATAGAGTAAGCTCCATGGACATTCAAACTAAACTGCTGTCTGTTATTTCAATGTCATTTCTATCAGTATCAGATGCATTTGAGACACTCACCAAATATTCCCTAAATGAATAAATAAATAATTGGTGTATGTGGCCCTTGGGCCTTCATTTTGCATAACATAAAGAAGAGGCACAAGGAACTCAAAAAGCTTCTCACAATTTCCTTGAACATGTGAGTTGGAATCTGAACTTGAGGATAAGAACAAATTCTACTAGCTCGTTTGATATGAATCCTGGACTAGTATCTCAGGAAAGGTGTCACTTTTTACATAAAAAGTACATGCAGCTATTCATGGGGCTCAAGGCTGAGACTTTTTTGGAGGTGGGGGTAGTCCCATCCCTGCCATGAGTGTCCTTGAATGTCATCACCGGCAGTAGGATACTCTTAGAGTCATCTTATAATATGGGGGTACACCAGGGAAAAGCTATTAAAGGGTCCCAATTCTATATCTAGAGGAAGAATATGTCACTGGACACTTAATTCAATCATCTCACCTGTAATTTCAAGGTTAATTTTCATTATTGACATTTGTTGTTGTAGTTTCCAGAGAACAATGCCTTTCATGAAGGTAAACCAGAAATCACATCCACGGAGGCCAAAAGCTTACTTTCTATCCAACCACCAATTCTTCAGAATCACTGTATTTCTATACTGGCTTGTCCTGTGATCTGAAATGCTTATGTCCATATTGGGGGCTCCTAGTCCCTAAGAAGCATCCCAAGACTCCCGGATGGCTCTCTGCTGAATCTAATGTGACCCAACACACATCAAGAGCTATGGTCCCAGAAGGCCCTGCAGAGGGAGGGTGTTTTTTGGTGTGCCTGCCTTGATTTTTCTTCCTTGCTTATCCCACCTCTCACTTCGGTTCTACTTAGGCTATAAAAGAAAGATTGCAGGACAGTTCCCTAGATACAAGTGAGCTAAAAAATAATGGTGCCTTTTAAGCACAGGAAAAAGAGAGTGATTAAGCTGAATATTCAAAGTGGATAAGTGGGAATGAACTAAAGCAGGCAACTGAGCAGAATCAGCTAGTTCAGTTATTTCACCACGAAAGGCTCAACCCGCAACTGTGATAAATTAAGAATTTTACAGTCCACTTAGATGAGTAAAACCTTGAAGGAAAGACAAGAGAAGTTACTGGACAAAATTTCAGGTTTAATGACATAGAAAGGTATACTTTGATACACCTAATGGGAAAATTAAAATTCGGTAGCTGTTTATTTCCCTAAATTTTACTTATAGATCCTATGTGGTTTCAATTAAGATTAAGAGTATAGTTTAGAGTTCAACAAAATTATTAGTGAAATTAAATCTGAAATATGAACAATAAGAAATTTTCATTTTGAAAGGGGATTTTTACAAAATGCTTTTAAGCAAAAATGTATAATTCACTCTGCAATGGATTCATAAAGAAGCACGTGGCAGGAACAGATAATCCCTAAAGATCTGATGACATGAACCATTATCCAAGGAGGCAGTCCCTGTACAGAGAGACATTCAGCAACAAGAGCATAAGAACATCAGACCATGGATAGTCTCAGAGTCAAATATTCCACTTTAAAATTAAATTACAGCTGGGCGGTGGTGGCGCATGCCTTTAATCCCACCACTTGGGAGGCAGAGGCAGGTGGCTTTTTGTGAGTTCTAGGCCAGCCTGGTCTACAAAGTGAGTTCCAGGACAGCTTCCAAAGTCACAGATAAACCCTATCTCACCCCACCCCTGTGCTGGAAAAAAATAAATTACAGAGTAACTAGCATGTAATACAACAGTCTATATCTTTTGCTGATGATCTGAAGTAACAGGAGTATTCAAACAAAATAGAAGGCAGATATGACTGTACCCAAACCAATGAGCACCAGAAAAATGGAAACTGAATAGACCACAGACCTTGTATCACAGTGACAAAGGGGTTCGTGTCTCATTGAAATGTGGCAGAACACCGAGCCTCAACTAAAGATGTAGGAGATAGCTATGAATAAATGATAGCTATCAGAATAAAATGAAAACATATGCAAACATTTTTTATTTTTTTTAGCAATGAAATAAATTGCAATTAAATGATCTTGGCTATATCACTTTATATCTATAAAATGTGCATAAAAAGAGGAGAAAAGACTGTGTAAACTGTAGTTTAGCTAATGCAAGCCTGTGTAAAGTGGCAGTATAGCCTCTTTGCAAAGCAATGTGGTAAACTATAAAAAGAGCCATAAAGAAGTCCATAACCTCTGATATAGCAATTTTACTTCTGGGAATAATTCAAAAGGAGCAAGAACATATGCATGTAGCTGTGGCAAGGTCCTTATAATGGTCACAAACAAACAAAAGGAACCTGGCAAGAATCTAAATAGGCATTATTTAGGATGCTCTAGCCTGCAACCATTAAAGGCTGAAATTACCAGGGATAGGTAGAAACAGAAAATTTTATGATACACCATTGTGACAAGATGCAGAATGCAAAGTGCCTTCAATCACTACTTGTATATATACAGGAATGATAAGAAAATCTGTAAAAGTAAAATATCCATGACTCAGAAGATGGTTTAGCCAGCTAAGTCCTTGAAAGCACAAGGACCTGAGTTTGATCTCCAGAACCCACATAAAACATACTGGGTGTGGTACTGAATGCTTGTAATCTCAGTGCTGGGAGCCTGGCGAAGGTGGAGTACTGGGGTTTGCTATTCAGCCAGTATAGCCTGCCTGGTGAGCTTCAGGCACAGTGAGGGTTCTTGTCAATAAATAAATAATGCAATTAATTAATGGAGGATAGTATTTGAAGAACAATATCAACGCTTTCTTCTGGCTTTCAAATGCAAATATGTGTGTGTTTATACACATATATGTATGTGCACCTGCACACATATGTACTCATCTACACATGAATTATGCACACATACCTGCAGATACACATATTCACCCATACAAGAACATGTGCATACACATTAATTTTCACCTGCACACACAAGTACTCATCCACACATGAACATTCACACACACACACACACACACACACACACACACACACACACACCAACAAAATAGCTACTTGCATGATTGCAGAAGTTTACACTTTATCCTGGCTCTAAATTTTTCCCTAACACTCTTACCAAATCACCATCTCAATAAAATGCATACATGTGTGTATGGGGGACAACATGATGCATGCATTTGAAGAGCTGGACTTCCATGAATGCCCTTTATTCTCTTCATATCATAGCACAGAAGATACCCAGAAGACAGTACAGAGAGGGTGCCCTCCTATGACCTCCTTTATTTATTAATACACACATTTTACTGCTAAACTAATTCAACAATATTCCTGGACTCATGCCTACCAGCACATGCCACATTCACCATTCTCTTGCTTTATGATTTATTAAAGCCAGCCAACTTTTCCTTTTTGGAGTACTTAGGATCTTTCCCACTGGATGAGAAGGTGGTCCAAGCCTTCATTTCATTAATTTTAATAATCTGATGAAAGAATTCTAGGACAATAGTTCCAAAGGCTAGAGTCTAATTTATAAAACTGAAAATTCTGGGTCATTGTTGTCATGAAATATGATTGTGAAAGAAAAAGAAGAAACTGTAAGGTGTACGGTTTCCTGCCCGCCACCTGCTCTTGTTCCGCCACCAAGCCAGCCCCAAATAACACACTGAGACTCTGTATTTGATACAATACTGTTGGCCCGGTTACTTGTTTCTTATCGGCTAGCTCTGCCTTAATTATTAACCCATTTCTGCTGATCTATGTATTTCTCTTACCGGGGAGCCGGCGGCATACTGCTTTCTTCAGACTCTCCATCTTGACTCCTCCTTACTACTTCCTATTTCCTCCTTGTCTCCTAGTCCCTCCTATCTTCCTTTCCTATTGGCCAACAGTGCTTTATTATTAACCAGTATGAGAAACGTATATACATAATGGCATCTCCCATCAAGAAACTATTTTAATAAAATAACTGTCCCATTTCATTCCAAAGTACACTTGTCATTGGGTACAGAAACCCACACAGCATGCTGTAGGCTATCCCAAATGCCTACCTGGTGTTCACTGCACTTGAGGGCAGTCCATTTGGTAAGGACATATTAGCTTGGGTCATTTAGAGACTGTAGTATTGCTGCTGGGGGGATAAAGTCTGTTCCTTCTTTGAAACAAAATACCATGGGAAGGAACACGCAAACCCCAATGGTATGACTGATGACATCAAAGGAATCCCCTTCCTTTCAAATCTCCTAAAGTAAATCTTGATTGGTGAAAGCATGGCAATAAAGTGTACACTTACTACACATGAAGCCTTGGGGTCACCTCCCAAAACCGACAGAAGTTTTTGACTTCTGAGCATTGCTGTAGCTTTGTGCAACCATTTCCCTGTTCACTGTCCAGAGATATCATGGCTGGTGAAATATCTCTTAGGTCCCTGCTAGGCCTAAGCTGTGACAAGTCCTGCACCTGAAGCAGCAGGGTGTGTATCCTCCATCAGGGGTGACAGGTGGCTGCTTGGGTGTGGCCTTTCTGAGGCGATACCATTCTTTCCTTTGAGCATCCCAGCCATGGGGAAAGTGGGATGCCAGGATGGCAGCTCTAACGCACAGATCTTCTCATGGCATCTTTAAAAGAACAAACTGACAGGATATTTGTTAAGGGATTAGTGACATTTAGATGGATGACAAGCACACTTTAGAAAGAAATTAGCCAATCACTTTTTTTTATTAGAATTAATTTTCCCCCTTTCTTCCACATCTATTTTTTAGAACCAAACAGTGCCAAGTTCATTCCACACATAAAAGGACACGTCAGCCCAATTTTATTTTCAGTCACTGCCCTGGTATTTATTTGAACTACCTAAACTCAGATTGCTGGTGAAATAGCAGGCCAGTGCCAATCAGGGGCTTGGACTAGGAACTTTGTCCAATAATTTCATTTCACCAAATTTAACATATAACCCATATTTCCAACCAAGAATCTAGTATGGTCAGGGTACCCCTAAAATGAAACCTTTAACATTATCTTTATCATTTCTCTCAATGAAAATATTACTGTTTACCCCAACATTGATAGACTTAAAAACAGGAGTAAAGTACCTACTACTACTTGTATACAGTAAGTCCTACTGTGTGCAAATACCTCTACCTATGTGAGTTCAAAAGCACCTCACACTGGCCATAATTTGCTGTCTGACTCAGTCCCTTTCTCTTCTGAAGTCCTTAAAACTACCTTTTGCCTTTTCTTTTATAAGCACGCTATATCAAACAACTGTTTTTCCTTTATTATCTCACCCTTCCATCTTCACCGTATGCCTGGCTCACTATGATCTTGCTGTATAAAGATGAATTCATGCTGTTTTCTCTAAGTCCATGTAATGCACCTAAAGCTAACTTTATACCCTTAAGCAAAACAACTTGAGTCCTTCTAGGAGTACAGGAGGTGACATTAGGTGGAGAAACTCATTCTCTGAGCTCTGTGTCCATGGGATCTGTAATGAAAGATCAGCTGATCCTGATAGCTTCTTCATCAGGACCAGGTGCTATTTTGAGGACACCATTCTTCTGAACCCCTTCTGAGTTCACTATGGAGAAATAGTCCTGGGTCCCAGCTATAGACCAAAATAAGAACTTTGTATGAAAACAAAACAAGAAAAGAAACACACAATACAAAAGTGGACCACTTTCCTAAGGTCTTGATTTCTTTTGTCTGTAGTGGGCCTATTTCTCATGACAACTTCTATTTTTACAAGGAGATATGTGGATACTAATGTTCGAATACAGATGCATGCCATGTAAATGTTCTACACAAAACTGCATCCCTAGAGTGGTTCTCAGGGTAACTGATACACACTCATGCTCAAGATCCACACTTCTGGAATTTCCTTAGCCATTCAGGACTCTTCATCCATGGAATTAGCATGACACTTGGCAATTGGTAAGTACTCAACTCTCAGATGCTTCTGAGATGGACCCATGATAGATTTCCTAATATTTATTTAGAACTTTATAGATGCAGGTAACAAATATCATTGCTTCCCCATGGCTTTGATAATTTTAGAACTGATATTATAGCCTCTCTGCCACTGTCTCACCTCTATTGCCATACATGTGACACGTGGAAAGACATATAGCTCTACTACAAAATTTATATGTTGTGAGGGCTCAGTAAAGGAAGAGTTTCAAGCCTTCCTTAATTACCCATGATCCACACATCCTCATAGCATTAGCCATCAGGATACTTTTCTAACTACCTCCTATACAATTTGGGCCTTGATCCTCACCTCTGAGCTCCTCAGAGCTTAGATGGAGATAGAGATGGAATAGGGAAAGAGTCAGCTAGGAGACAGTGAGTAGAATCCTTTGTTCTTGAACACATGCTCCTGTTAATACTGGAATCAGTCACCTCTGATCTCATGCTGTCTCTGGCTTCAGTGTCTTGTGGGTCGCCAGGCCTTCATGGTATGCCTTACTCAGAATTATGCACACTCATATATACCTCTCTACTTTTGTCCATGTCTGCAAGTTGGTATCTCTCAGGGTTATAAATAATTTAATATGTGGGCTGCCCTTTCACTGGCTGCTCTCAAAAGCCCAACTTCCAGAGACCTAGTCTAGGTTCAGGTGTTCCTCTTACCACCTAGCCATTCTGTCAGAGAGAGAAAAAAACCCTAATTTTTAAAAACAATTCTCCTCTACATATGTGAATGGAAGCTGGGACCCAAATAGAACACACACCATCTGATCTATTTTCTCCCCATTGTGTAGAAAGGGAATTTATCAAACTGACATGGAGAGGATGACCTTCAGGGCTGATAGCAAAATCTTACTTCCCTAAGCCAGGAAGCCCCACAGCAGGCTTTGCTGCAAGACAAGAAAGCATTTTAAGTGGAGTTCTTACAATGTTTCTGGGGAATGGGGGAGACCAACTTGCAAATACCATTGGTCACAATTTAGGGGGAAAATCAATAAGATTTTTAAAAATTCTGCAAGGTTTATGAAACTAAAACTCAATTGTATTTGTTTGCCTTTGTGTGTGTGTGTGTGTGTGTGTGTGTGTGTGTGTGTGTGTGTGTGTGTGTGTGTGTTTCATTTGTCCTTTTGTTAGGGAAGAACCAAGTCTGTTGTTTCTCAGTGAACTTTGTGGTCACTAGTAAGGCAATGTGATAAAAGATGATATGAAAAAGAACATTGCATTATTCATTTCTTCTACTGGGAGGGGTCGCTGCTGATCAGGGTTTCCAGAAACTCAAAGAGCAATCATGTAGTCTGAAAACAGTAGTGAGTAGGCATCCCTCAGGGAGAGGCAGAACTAGAGAGAAAGATGAACAGACTGGAATGAGGCAGGCTCACTCCCATTCCTTATAACAATATCACCACCCAGTTATCAATATACACCAAAATCTGTGTTTGCAGCTTGAAGGGCCAAGAAGGGAAGTCCTCCTTGACACCATAGACTGCCTTGTCAGGACAGCAGAAGATGGAAAGGACCATGGAGTGTTTTTTATGAAGTGAACAGAGGAATGCAGCAGAGTGCAGCACAACTATGGACCACTATTTCAAAGAGAACAAAATGTCTTATTAGGTTTTCATATTTAAACAAGGTGTGGGGAAAATGGAACCTTGACAAATATTTTATTCATCATGGTGAATGATAATATGAATCCATGTTCTTTATACAAATACCGTCTTACACAGTCACTGAGGAGATTTAGGTAGCCTTTCTGATTAGACTAATTCCTATGCAATCCCACACTAACTGGGTTTGGCTTGAGACTGGTGATGACAAGAGCAATGACACAGGCATAGCTACTATCAGAATTTAGTCCTAAAATTACTTTCAGTGAAACAAACTGTGAGACATGAAAGTTTCACTCAGCTTTCTGTCTTGTGAAAGTTGTCATCCTAAAACATTGCTTGCATCGGTCAAGCAGGGAACAGCTCAGAATCTAAGATAAAATGATACCTGTACTTTGGACTATATCTTAAATGATATAAGGGTGTAAGATGATACTGATCCAACGGAAGATGGCATATTGTGAGAAATGGTCACTGTGGTGAAGATAGGAGTTTCAAAGCAAAATCTTGTAGCAGTGTTCTTCAAATTATGCTAACCTCAAATTGAAGTTATTTTTAAATCACTAGATTATGAAATAAAGGTGTAAATTAGAAAACCCACTTAGGATGGAAGAGAAAACTAGGTAGTATGCTTTGGTCTTGACTCTGATTTTGTTAACATGGTGACCCGGCTTGTCTTTTATTGGTGGATTCTTGTTTCCATTAAGCCAATCCTTAATACTGCAGGAGCTCCAGCTGACAGAGAATGCTGTGCAAGGTCTCATGGGCTACAAACTAAATGGTCTGAAGCCAGCTGGACCTTGCTTCAGGAGATACAGGAACACCAGGGATGTCATATAATCTGACTCAGCAGCTTCCTGCTTAGGAACCCCTGGGGTATGTAAGAAAATAAAATTCTGAATTTGGCCCATAGCTCCTCTTCCTGGATCAAGTTTATGCATATAAAGCAGAACTTACAGACACTGACGCCTTTTGCTCTGGGGGTATGCATATCTGTATGTATGTCAAAAACACGATCATCTTGGGCAGATGTACCTTATACCAGAATGTGAGGAAAAACTCAAATAGCTATTATTAAACAGAGCATGGGAGATGCAAAATATGAAAGTCTTTTGATTATTTCGACACATTTCCTAAGATACAGCAATCAAAATCACACTTCAGAAGGAGGGACTAAAGGAACTGATTTTTAAAATAAACATAGATTATGAAAAATAACCATAAAACAGGCTGTTTTTCTTCTGTTGTAATTATATTTTGATAGCAGAGTCCAGTAAATGAATAAAAAGATAAATATAAATACACTCCTTTTATGCAAGGGGTTAAGTTCAAAAATGGTTTCTTTCCATAAGTTGGGTGATATCTATTATGTACTAAAACTATTTTTGTTTAAAGCATTAAAATGAAGGCAATATATTTAGAGAAAAGTTCATAATTAGGGACCGGTTTGACAAAAGGACTGGCAGAATGTTACAGAATTTGAAATTCCTGCAAGTAAAATATTATAAGAAGCAAGAAACCAGTTAGAGTTGGACCTGATAGGATCGAGGATTTAGCTCTATGAATTGGCTATTCTCCAGTGCCCTGGGAGCAGCAGAATCTAATAAAATCTAATAAAAATTACAGATAAAATCAAAACAGTTAAAGGTGAAGTCAGCATAGTCTAAGCAGCTTCACACGAGGGGAGAGACAAGCGTCCAGATAGGATTTGTGTTACAGGAAAATGTTATGTTATGAAAGAAGGGTGGGAGGTCCATTTGCTACTATAGTAGGTTCAATTGATAGTATGTCCTGGAATAAACCTGGGAATAATACACAGCTATTCTTTCTCCCACTGATGTAGGCTGAAAACAGCTAGCAAATCATGTATTGTACCTTTGTTTCCACACTTACAATACCTGTTCAAACAGATGTCTAGAGAGAATGATGGACTGAGAAAGCAGTTGTTCCTCCACTTGGCAACCAGGGTCAAATGTCTTGGGTCACAGAGTTACCACTTCTGGTATCTACACTGCTTTCTGAGGCTTTTAGAATCATTCCTGGGTTGTGCCTCTCATGACAAGATGCTAGATATAAATGTTGAGTCAAGACTAAGCACAATATTGATAACAGCAGAGCAAAAGGTTTCGTTATGCTATGGTGTTCATTATCCTTCCTCTATTCCCCAGTGTTAAGTTAGCGGTACTTCATGTTTATATAGAAGTTATTGGGCCTATTTCTAGGCTGAAAGAATATGCATTTGAGGCACTGGATCATTAATTCTGAAATTCAGGTAAATTCTAAACTTGGATCAGCATTTGGAGATAGTGTTCACTAAGCTGGGATGGAAAAGAGTCCCTGGGGGAAAATAAAATAAAAGTTGTCAGGGTAGCAAAGAGTGGAGACACAGTTGTTCAAGAGGCTGAGATGAGGTGTCTTGCTACCCTCTGCCACTGCACTCACTATACACTGCCCAGCAGAGTGAAGCATTTCATTTCAGAAGGTCAACGCCACAGCTTCTCTGCATGGCTGACCCAGTGATCACAGCTGAGTTACCTGTACCCGTAAAAAAAATAAATAAAATCTGGAAGTTTCTCTACTTAAGAAATAGCTCTGAAAATTTCTAAAAACAAGTCATAATTTTATAAAATGACCAAGATAAAGGCACAGAAAAGCAGTATGCTCTGCTCAGCTTCCTCATAAGGAAAGATATGAAAGCAGCAATATTTAAGAGCAGCCCCACCATGAATTTCTGTCTCCTGTCTCCTCCCACACCCAGAGAGCAGGGATCTGACAAGTTAGTAATGGCAGGGTCTTCTAGAGCAAACTCCCAAAGTCCATTGTAATTACTTCCTTTGGAACAAAGCTTCAGTCTGTCTTGACACCCTCCTGTTACCCATGTATCCTCAGCCCAAGCCTGAAAGGAACAACAGCTAAAGAGAGAAACACATACTGTCAGCTTCTGTCATTGTAGTCTCTGCAGCACAGGGGTCACTTTTACCCCTGGGGCCTTCTAGACCTTGTAGTCTTTATTTCTGCTTTCTTCTAACTATTTTACTCCATCACCTCAGACCCTTACATGTTCTCTAGCCAGACAGTGGAAATTGGGGAGTAGGGCACTTGTTGCAGATTCCTACTTGAATGGAGATTACAATACCCCACTAGGATCAGGGACTTTCTATGAAGCTAATTTTTTATTTACTCGGATATCCAAATTGGTGTTTTTATTAATCTTTCACAAAATAGAAGCAACTACATTCTCTAGTTCAACCAATTCTCTCTGCAAATGTATAATTTAAACTCTGGTAGCTATTAAAAATGAATTACATGATCAAAGAAATTGTCTACTAAATAAATGGAAGGGTTTCTATTCTCTCAGGATTTCTTGAATTCCAAATGTTCTTTACTGGTAAAAGGTAAGCAAGCATCAGAAAATTTTTCCCTTAACGTCACATATCTAACAACTTACAGTTCTGATTCCTCCTGATACAGAATCAGGTTTCCACACCCTGTCTTAGCACCCACTCCACCATACAATTTACTTATTTTTAATTCTGCAAAATCTCTCAAGAAAACATAACAATGTACTAGAAAAAGCTCAGATACCCAAATTCTTCTTTTTTATCTGGTAAGGTTTAATAAATATGTTTATTTTTTGCCATGAAAAATTTAAAAAATAAAACAAAATACCCCTGTTAATCAGAAAGGCACGCTTTCTAAGATGGCTATGGTCATTTGACAAAGTCCTACCAATGTTTCATTGTCCACACAAGAATGGCAAGAACCCCAGGGTTTCTGTAACAATCAGCAAGGCTAAATATTATCATGGTTACAAGACACCATCAGGACCACATATGCATACTGGTCTCATGTGCAGGTTTAACTTCAGCAGCGGATGGTATCATCACAGAACAGGCAATTACACTAAAGCTGCAGCAAGAATTACAAAGTGGAGGATCTGAGAGGATCTGGAGCTTTATAAATTCTGTGCACTTTTTCACTTGAAAATGTTTCCATGGGGATATGAAGAAATGTAAAAAGCTAGTTAACCTTAATGGATCTTCTTAATTGTTGGCATTAACATTTAATTGTTCTGTTGGGTCACTTTGGGAGATATCATAGAAACAAAAGAATACCAAACTAGCTTTTTTCATTTTTATTATGAATTCCAGCCTTATGGATGAGCAGAGCTGGAGTTGCATAATAGTACCAGAAGTCTGAAGCATCCGGAAGCTTGAATGAAGGCAAGGCTGCACACTTGTGTTGTCTCATCAAGATGACATCTAAGGACACAAGCTATCTAGATCATATCAAGAGGAAAAGGGAGAAACTTTGAAAAACAACTTTCAACATCTTGATGGGGGGAAAATCTGATAAAAAAAAAATAACAAAATAGATGCAAGCCACAAGTCCACAGGCAAGCTGTTCTCCCAATTGCAGTGCAGCAGTAGAACAAGCTGCCTGGCTGGGATTTCTAAGTGTGCAGCCACCTCTCAGCTCTACAAGACTGAAATGTGTTGTGCAGTAGTATTTTCTTTTTAAAATAGCAAAAGCACAGAGAATGGAAATGCCCTGAACACTTAACAAGTGAAAGGCCCAGATCATTACAAATACAGCTGGAGTCGGTTGTCCATGCAAAGTACATGTATATTAAGGAGAGAAAAACATACCCATTCCGAGAGGTCACTGAGCTAGCAAAGTAAGAAACAAAACAGTGAATGGACATTTTAGTGAGCATAGGATTTTCCAAAAGCTTTCAACTTTTTTTTGAGGAATCAGCTGAGGCTTTACCATAGAAACAGAACACAGTGAGAACCAAGGGGGTAGAGATGTCTAATCTGTCAACTATTCTATCTTAGTGAGAATCAGAAGTAGCATTCTATGTTGAAGTATGCCGTTATTTTTCATTTGCTTAGTGTTGTGTCATTAAGAAACAGCAAACACACAAAGTGTTATAGCTTAATTCTGACTTTTCCGTGATACTATTCACATTAGAACAAAATTGACCCAAGGAGAACAGCCAGTCTCTATACCTAAGAGAAATTCTTTTTCTTAGGATTATTGTAATGAATTAATCAGCTTTTTTTCTTTAATTAAAGATGATTTTTACTGTGAAGTAAGTAATGTCTTCATATTTTAAGTATGTATCATGTTATCAAAAAGACTAGTCCCCCAAAATGAAATATATATAATTTTACCACACAGAGAAGCATTTAAACCCATCCATCAGCACAAAATGCCTGAATCATATTATAACTTGTGGAAGAACAGTGAGAAAGAGAAACTAAATACATTTTGACAATTTGATATGTATAAAACAAAATCACAGAAACCTTAGTTTTTAATCCTCTCATTTATAACAATGTGTTATTTCTCAAAAATAATGGCTGCATATTTGAAGATATAAATCTTGTGAAAATGATGGAATAACTTTACTTCTATAAGGATTTTCCAGGAGAACCAGGTTTTCTAAAGGTCAAAGTATACACTCAACACTTACTCCCTCAGAGGTGTTTTCCTGCGTGGACTTCAGAAGGTTATCTTTGCCCACACCAAAGCAGAAAAAGAAGCAACACATTTATTCATTCTGTCTAAATACAGGAGGCAAACAAAGCATTAAGTACAGTGGCTAATATGAACAGTCAACATTTCCTTAGGGACTTAGTGGTGGGCTACAACCAACCAGATATTTCAGAGGAAGTAAGGTGTCCACACCTTCCCATTTGAACTTGGAATATCAGACCATCAGGGACTGAATATCTAAACAACATCCTCTTTCAGAGTTGCTGCAAGCAAAGTCCCAAATCTGTGAGAGATTTGCCTAGAATTACATTTATAAGTGGTTGCAGCATTAGGACCAAGTGAAACCTTCTGTCTCAGCTTTGCCATCAACACAAGCTGCCAGCCACAAGCAAATCTGCAAGGGGAATTCTAATTCAGGGCAGATTTAAAGAGCAGGTTTTGACAAGCATTTGCAGGTAAGAGCAGTTTACCAAGAGACTTGTTATTGTGTGAACACAAACATATTATTGCTTTCATAATATGAGATTATAACTATCTATAAATTAAAAAAGAATCGGGGC
Source organism: Phodopus roborovskii (assembly GCF_943737965.1). NCBI lineage: Eukaryota > Metazoa > Chordata > Mammalia > Rodentia > Cricetidae > Phodopus > Phodopus roborovskii. Next base: position 3,128,640 of record NW_026126417.1, on the reverse strand, counting down.
AGCTTTCAGAATCTATTACTGATTTTCTCCCTTCTAATAAAAAGCAAGGTCAAGTCAAACTAATTAAGAATTTAATAGAATGAGACATGCTACCATTGCACTATGAGATCTTCAGTTATGAATGGAATGATGTGATGTCCTGGTTTTTACAAACTGAGTGATGGAGAGGACTGTCCTCAGACTAATACTCTGGAAGGTAATGGCCCTGGAAAGGCAATGAGGGTCTCTGACAAAGTCATCAAAGCAAGGCTTTGAACAGCTTGGGGCAGTAGCTCTTTTACCAACAAGTACAAAGAAAGTTCATATATTCATACCTACTGTGGCTATTCCAGTGTAGCCTGGCTATCCTGCTCTAAGGCTTGGGTGTACACACAGGTAGGCTAGGATTTTATCACCATATGAATACAGGTAACCTTGTACTTTTTCTAAAAAGGAAACTTCATAAATCACTCCAAAGGCATAATGAATTGCATACTTTTGGAGGTGAGCCATTAAGCAATTCATTTCTCTTTTTTATTTATTTATTATTTATTTATTTTTCATTTCTCTTTTTTTAAAGGTGTAATATTTTTAACATTGTATGCAAATGGGTATCATGCTGATCCACAGTTACACACCCATTTCCTCCACAGGTCTTGATCTCTTTCTAATCAAATGCATTCTCAATCTGAATTGTTCCTTTGACAATTAGAAGGGGAAATACAAAGACCTCAGACTCAGAGGTTAAAACTAGATGATGGGTTGGGGGTGACTCCTTTGCTTCTGTAATATAAAGATGTCTGTAGAGATCCAGAGACCCAGGAAGAAGGTGGAAAATATTCATTTAGCCTTCTTCATCCTAGAGAAGTTCACAAGTAGCTCCTAAGTCTGGGAACAGCAAGAGTTCTGCCATTAAAGGAAAGCCTTCTGAAAACTCTAAACAACAACTATCTGGTAGTTGTACCAGATTCTTTCTTGTTATAAAATTTCCTGTAACTTTATGTGATAATTGAACTTGTTTGTAAGGTTAAAAACTACAACAAAGTATTGTGCTTTAAGGTCTTTTACATGAATAGCATAATCTAAGTCTATGCCTCATGGGCTCTTTACAAGATCACATGATCCCTGGTAACAGCCCTTAGTTTTTCAACCGGCATAGAGATATCATCTTCAAGAAAGGTCAATGCATGATAAGCATGCCACATCACACATGAGAATTTCTCTTGCACGTGTTCCGTGTGTAGTGTTCCCCACTCTAAGGACAAGGACAACTGAAAGAAACCTGAAGCTCCTTTTAGAAAAGTTAATGGCTATTGTGTACATAACACACAGAAATAGAAAAGCACCCCTTTGAGGATATTTATGATGAAGGCTCTTGCAGAGATAATATCTTTCTAGGTCACATTTCCTATCAATGTTAGAAGGTTGAATGTATTAGCATACAAGATGTTTAAGCTTACAAAGTCAAACATAATTTTAAGCTCCCAGGTTATGGATAAAATTAACATTCACACTGCAACCATAGCCTTATTTATATATAAGTGCATATATGTGTACAAATGTATGCACACAATACATATTTAATCTATCCTTTTAGTTGTACAGGCCTGACACTGATGAAGTCATACCCTTATCTCAGAAAAAGTACAGTTGGTAAGTGTGTTAAGCAAGGGCTTTCATTTCTAGACGCATTGTGCCATTTAATGTCAGAACTCAATTGGAGTTGGGCAGCACTAAATTTGATATGCACCTGGTCATCTCATAAGGGACTCTTTCCTTTGTTGCAGTGTGAATTTCTCTAAACAAACAAACAAATCTGTGATAGGAGGAAGTGGAGAGATGAAGGAAGGTGTTGTACTGCCATCCATTCTGAGAAGCAGTTGTGTGAGCACTGCTCTTCTTTGACTATCACTCTGTGTGGAAGGGTACCTTTTGGGGAGGTGGGAGTTCAGACAGAGAAAAGATAATTTATTCTAGAAATCACCTGATCAGGACAGTTAGGACTGAAAATATATCTGTGTGACTCTTAGGTGTGCTGCTATACTAAAAATTATTTTTGAACAGTGAAGGAATTGGGACTTTGAGGGAAATGGACATTGTTCTTGGCTCCGCATCAAGCTAAATGCCCACAAACATTCCATACACTAGAGGTTAACAAATATTTGAAAATACTTTAATATTTGCATGCAAGCATTTTACTTCAAACACCCACCATAAAGTTGGCCTCATGTCAAATACCTATTCCGTGGTAATCTCCCCAAAATAAAATTAGATAGGATTAGATGGGGAGGAGATGATCCATAGGTGAGATTAGCTTAGACACTCTCTGAAATGTACTGGACCTCTATGCCCAGAGGTCCTCATAATTAATTCTCCCTTTCAACATACAGCTGGCTCTCACAAGCCACTCACTGCAGCTAAGCACATTTCAATAATAATTCTCCACTGTTAAATTTGGCTAGGTACTTTTGTTAGTAAGAGAAATTGCTGCAGAATGGTAAATCCTCACACAAAGCTTCTGTACACTCATCATGCCAAAGAGCAAACAACCCAAATCACTTTTTAAAATGCCCAGTTGCTACACAGCAGTGAACAGGTGCACTACACAAGGACCAATTTTGACTAGAAGGGAAAAATTACACTCTACAAGGCATTCTGTTTGGTGACAGTCGTGATCATTACTGAAAGTAATACCTATTTAAAAGCAGTAAATGGCCATTTCCAAACAGAAAGGCATGTCATCAAAGGGAGGCAGCGCCCTGCTCACACATCCCCAGGCGACCACCAAGTCTCATTATGCTCTGTCATGTTAGCTCACTTCCTTCTTTATTTTTCATTCTTATTTTTTAACCTTTTTTTCTTCCCTGCTATTATCTTCTAAAATCAAATTAACAGCCAATAGTGAATGTGCATAGTCACTTCAGGAAAGCAAAACAAACAGACTCAAGAGATTATATAAAAATAGCATTTCTCACACTAAAGACTAAGAGCCCAGATGGAAGTGTGAGAGGATTGCAAGTAGGTTGTAATGCCTGAAGCTGTTATCCAGGTAACTGTTTTGTAGAGTCATCAAATGGATGTTAAAACTATAATAATTCTGAGAATACCATTCCCATCTGTGTTTTGTCCTTTAAAAATTCTTCTCCTTCTATCTCTAATATTTCCAGTGCAGAACAGTAATAATAATAACAACAATAATAAGATAGGAAATAACTATTGGATCTCATTTGTATTTGGTAAAATACCACAAAAAGGCAATATGGTAAATTTTGGAGACAAAAATCAGTATTGTGACTATTATCCAATGAATAATTAAAAATAAAATGACATGGATCATTTATTTTGAATGAGTTTTCAAAAGAGCATATTCCTCCAGTGAGATTCAACATATAGTGATATAAATATTATAAGAAATAGATGCATGTTAAAATACAACTATATTGAATAAACTTCTGCTATAGCATAGCTGGTAATCAAGGAGGCATTGTTGAATATCTTCTAGAACTAAGGTTTAAAATTCTTTAAATTGGTCTTATTTTATTTGTTACTGGTTCTTATTTAAGACAAAGTTAAGAACACGGATCAAATTCATTGCAACAAAGAAGTTTACTTTCTTATTTATAGGTTTCTCTGAGTGACTGAAGCTAAAAGATAAATATACTTTTGGAATATTCTCACAACACAACAGGATAAGACAATAACCAAGGAATCACTCTGGGCATCTCTCTCAATTCAGCTCTCTTTATCTATTCTGGGTCTCTTGAATGGTCAGGATTGAGTAGAACAGGTCTTATTCTTATTTCATACCGATAATGGTGATACTTAAAATCATTCAGGATTCTCATCAAAGATATCTGGATATGATGAATACTGGAAAAAGAATAGGCATATATTTTATTGTTGTTTCATCAAACTGGCAGTTTTGGTGAGGTACATGTAGACATGGAGTGCTAAGGTCAATGTAAGAAGGAGGAAGTGAAGTCAAGGGTGAAAAAAAGGATCTCTCCCATGTCACTGCTTTGAGAAATAGAAAAAAGTTATCAGCATGTTATTAACTAAGCTAGATCAATCTCATCAGAAAAGTAAGTTACCACAGACCTTTGGCATTTATGATCTTAGAGACGGAGACACTCTAACTACATAGGTAAGAACATTCTGGCTCTAAGTGTTCAGAATTCTTACCTAAGATCACATTAAGGTCTGGAAAATGACCAAAATGTAAACATGAATTCAATCATGTCTATGGTTAGTGTATCTTCAATATGTATCGTGAATGACTTTATCAATAAACTATGTTTCTTCATAACTGCAAACCACTCCTCCTTCTGAGCAGTAAGTTCTCTCAAAGAAATTAAAACTTGTAATAAGAATGCAGAGTGAAGAGCACAGCCCTAGAAAAGCTTCGGGTCTTCCATGCAGCACACTTGTAGGGTCAGTGTGGGCTGATCTAATAGCTAAACGGGTTCCTTGAAGTGAGAGGAGGAGGAATGCTGTTACACACTGAGGAAATAGCTGCTAGGTAGCATCAGAGGCAAAGAGGACTAGCATGGTGGAGGCAGTGAGAGGAGTCTAATGCATCTGGGACACTGTTGGGTGGGATGCAGTGACAGATGAGGTGGAAAGAATAGGGCTCAAATATTGTAGGGCTTTCAGCTGTGGTGAGGAGTTTGAGATTCATCTCAAAGTACTGGGGAAATGAAGGAATTTAAAGCAAGGGAATACAATTACTTGGGCATGCATTTTAGAAAGGAAGTCATGACCACAGAGGGGAAGACTGGGAGGAGGCAGTCAGCACAAACAAAATGAAGAGCATCAGGAGGCTCTTGCAGTCACCCAGAAGACGGAGGATCATCAGGTGGAGCATGGGGAGTGAAGATGGGGTAGAAATATTGTATTTGAATATCCAGGCACTACAATTATAGTGCCTGGATACAATGATAAATAGACATTAATGAGTGGGTTATTAGAGGATGGGAAAATTAAAAATAATTTTGAAATACCTGGGCAATCACTCCCTGGCTGAAAAATCTTCTGGAAGATAACAAAGCACACTCTTCTGAGCTTAACAGTTGTGACAATAGAGCCCTTTTTTCCCTATATTACCTTAAGGCAGCCCTGGATTTGCTCATCACTTATGAATTCAGCCTGAGTTCTATGTGAGACCTCTCTCAACTGTTGTAACTGGGTTGTGTTCTGCCCAGAGTTATAAAATCTCAGTGAGATTCTCCATGGAAATAACACCAGCCTCACAGGCATTTTTAGTCTCAAGGTGCTCTTGGCCTCTCCATGTTCCCTGGTAGGCTTGGGCATAAGGGACTGGGGAAGGGAGCCTAGCCAGAGTTAGGGTGTGCTCATCTATTTTCCAAGGGAAGCTGGTCATTTCAAAGGAGAAAGAATTAGAGTTGCTGAATAAGAGGTATCTAAACTTGGAAGAAAGGTTTCTTACCTCTATGTGGAGGTTTTCCAGTCCTAAACTGGAAGGATGAAATGCCAAATATGCTTTGTGGCTATGGGGTGTAACCCCAACACATGATTCAGATACTCACCCCTTCTCCGCCATTTTCAATGGTGTTCGCAAGCATTTCCTGCAGTGCTCTGACAGATAAGGACTGTTCCAGCACGAAATTGCAGACACAGAGATCTGGAGGAATGTACTGTGGAAATAAAACCAGAATGAGGATGCCTGCTCATATTAGTCAGGGATCAGTCACACAGTGGCCTCACAAAGGCACTGGTACCTACAAACTACAATGACAGTTGGCTGGCTGGATAGAAATGTAACGAGGCAGCTTTGCCTTATTTAAGTTAAGATTGTGTTTAAGCTGGATTGTGAAGGATAAAAGGTAGCAAAGCTCCAAGAGTAAAGTGCCCAAAACGTCAGGATCAGCTTGAGTGAAGCCTGGTGGTCCGCAAGGCTAAGAGCAGTTGCAAAAGGGGCAGGAAGGAAAGAAAAGGCTCATCTACACTCAAGACTAAGTAAGGAGAAAGGAAGATCCCACTGATGTCTCAACCATGAGAATTCACAGGGCAGAACTAGAGAAACTCTGGCTCTAGACTACAAAGGCCAGCATAGAAAGTCTGCTTATTTATGAAGAAAACCTAGATTTGGTCATGCATAAAGAGGCAACGAGGGGATTAAAAGCTACATAAACATAGGTCTGAACAAGGAAAAGTCCACCCAAGGTCTTATGTCCTCTATAATAAGCATGCGAATGCATTAGAGTTACTTAGCAGGGATCAGTTATTGTCATGGCATGAGCTTTTGTTCTTGGTATTTCTTACCAATGGCTAAAGGACCTCCTCTGAATACTGCTGCTAATAGCTGACATTTCTCAAGTGAGCATGGTCTTCATGCCAGGCATTCTTCTAAATGTTCTGCATACATTAACATACCTAGTCTGTATAAGCATCCAGTAAGATAGGCACTCTGAATGCCCCAGTCAATAACCCAGGAAACAAAAGCATAGGACATTCAGGTCATCTGTGAAAGTCAGAATCACGTGGAGGCAGTCTGTCTCTAGAATTCATGTGTCTAACCCTATACTGTTACCCATACTAATAAAGAGAGTAAAGACTTTTTTTTTTCCCTACAATTAAAACATTTTATATCAGCAAATATTTAAGTGCTAAATTTCTGTAAATACAGTGTTTTATACTGAGGAAGTTATAAAAAACAAGGTGATTGCCCTCCGGACCTTACAGTCCAGTTTCATAGTACACCCTCTTCCTTGGGACTACAGCTTGTGATGTCTTAAATGCTCATCCTTTCTCTGGTAGTACATCAGCATGATGAGAGTAAAAGCAATGAGAAATGTGGGGCTTTGAGGTAGAAGATGGACACGAGAGGTGGTCAGGCAGAAGGAGTCTCACAGACACCATGACTTTTTTTCCTGAGTAGCCTACTAGTCTATTGTAAAACCCCGGGTTCAACCTCCAACATATAAAACCTGTTTAAAGAAAAATAATACAGATAACAAAATGTCTTAACAGAGTCATGACCTCAATCAAAACGAGCTTGAGCTGTCTCAAAAAGGAGTTAGCCATGAAATAACCAAAAGAAGCACAGCTGTATCCAGTAGCTGTGTATGATGGTCAGAATATCCTCTGTGGGTACATGTCCTCAATAGCTGGTGTTAGGCTGTCTGACTGTGCATCACTACCCCACGTGTGTACTAATGATGCCTATGCATCCTCAAAAGACCTTGGCTTTTATGCTTCCGATGGCACACTTTTCCCTCTTTGTGAACTTTTCTAGAGAATGGAAGGGGAAAAAAATCCCCAAAGGGAGATCTGGTCTACCATAGTTTGGGAGAGAAAAGGGTCACCTTATCCCAACCACGTCCCATATACCTCATAAATATTCATAAAACCTTTAAGACAGTACACAGCATAGAATCCATTGTGCTGTTATGCTGCTTTGGGACAGCCACTTCAATCTCTCTTTGGAGTGCTTGCTTTGCTAAGTAAACCACTTAAACTGTGTCTCTCAAATACATCTTTCCTTTGAGAAGAACAGAAAAGCAGTCCCCCAACCCCCTACCGTCTGTTCTTCAGAATTGGAAACAGCAACTGACAGCTATTCCTAATGCTTCAAAACAAGCAAAGCTGTGTCCATGGATTCTGATTTAAAGGTATAGGTAGCCGGTTACTAAGGGTTAGATAACTTTCCAGACTAGTGTTTTCTACTGAAAAAAACAAAGATAATGGAATTGACTGCTTCAAGTTACTTTTATTTTCCTATGTTTGTATTTCTCATCTCTTCCCGACCTTAATGTCCTGAAAAAATAAGAACCTGCTGTCCTAAATGTAAGATGATGCCCTATATGTTGGACCTGCTGGGATGTTTTCAATAAAGCTTTAAGATCCCATTGTTAAAATATTAATCTAGAAATGGGCCATCCTATCCCAAAGGCTACTAACTATCTACTAGCTACGGTGACTTCTATTTTGCAGTACTTTTCTTTTAAGGATTTGAGGGACTATTTTTCTGTCTCGGCTCTTTCTCCACAGGTCTGCCTAAACAGGAAATCTAAAAGCCTAGTTGTCCTAGAATTCTGCTAGAACAGGAATTTCTCTGGATCTCATCACAACAGTTTAACCAAGGAGAAAGGGCACTACCTACAAAGACTATCACAGCATCTTTATTTCACAGTATTTTCTTTCTTTGATTTTTTTCAAAGTTTATTCCTAAAGCAGGTGATTAATTCATTTTCATGGGATTCAAGACACTAGGCAGCTGAGTCTCATATCTAGCAGAGCATGTGTAGCACTATTATAAGTAGTATGCAACTATATGATAAAGTATTTACCCAGAGACCTTATGCTGTAAACATATACCACTGAACACACTATCTCAAAATATGTCATCTTAGGAAATTTTATAGAGCTATATCTACTTGGATTTCATGTCACCAGATTAGAATACAGAATCACTCAGTCTTTCTTCCTCCTTGACTTTCTTAGGCCATGTGATTCGGAGATTTTCCATTCAGAAATATCTGCAGTTAAAGTCCATATTTGAAAGGGGGATTTTGGACTAGTCATTTAAATAGCCTCATTATGAAAGTCTTTAATAACCAACCTATTTAATCAATTCCCTCCAAAGTCCCAAGTATCTAAGACCTTTTCTTACAGGAGATTACCTAATCTATCAAACTTTTATCTCAGTATGGTTTGCTAGGAGGGGAGGTAGGAGCTCTTGTCTCTGCTATCGTCATTAAGAGGGAGGGTTGATGATAACATGGACAATTGGCATGCTACAATTGTATCTGTCCTTTCACTCCAGTTACTAAAACTATCAAGGAAATCTTACTTTCATGAGTGACATGAATAGGTGCATTTAAATAGGAGATGGTTTGCATCAGGAAGATGCATCTCAAATGGGAGAACCATACAGATCCTTATGGTTTTGTTTCTGCATGTCTAGCATGTGGTCTCTGCATACCACTTTAATAGCACACAGAATAATGTGTGGGCAGTGCCAAGGGAGAGAACAGAGTAACAGAAATATCTCAAGAAAAACAAAATGCAACTTGTGACATGAATGAGCACAGAGTCATCTGACTTGCCATGCCAGCTGCCATCCTTAATTAAACTCCAAACTGGATTGAGTTCCCACCTCTCTACCCCTGAAGAATAAACAAAGGCCACTTGCTCATCAAAGCTCATTTGTCTGTATCCAGGAGAATCTCTCAGGAGGCCAGCTCATTGTCTCGATGCTCTGGAGCCTGTGCCTCAGTCACTCTGTCTGCCAGACATCGGGCACATATTTGACAATTCTCAGCACGGAGAGGAACACTCTGTTGACATCTGTTCTGAAATAGTTCCTCATCACTCTCCCAACCCTGTCCTTAGCCTACACAAGCATTTCATTTCAAAGTGTCCTACAGAAAACCTTGAAATGTCAGGGCCTTTGGAAGCAAGGGAGAAGTATTCATTTAGTCCTACTATGTGTAAAACTGCAGGAAGGTAGGTCTATTTATCCTCCATGCTCTGTAAACTTACATACCAGCATAATTTTTCTGAGTCTTGCTGTACCCTAGCCAGCGGGAATCTGATGCCTCTATCAATAGAGCATTTCACAATTGTTTCATACCCCATAGGAGACACTCCATGTTGAAGTAGCACATACTAGCAAACACTTCAAAGAAGTGAAGCAACGAGTCAACAACAAGGAGGAGAATCACCACCTCTCTCACACACAATGTGAATCACAGTCCGTTTTCACCTGTCTAGGTTTTGACGTGTTGAGGTCAAACTATTTAATAGGCAGTGGGCTGTTGGAAGAACTGGACTGATTCTACTTAGAACCTTAGTAGGTAAAACAGAACATGTTAGATTCGCTGTAATCCTCTAATGTTACTCAGGTATGTATGACCGATAGTTACTGTAGCTGTGGACGAAGTACATTGAGCCTCCCTGGCTGAGTTGTTCCTCCAGACCTCCTGCCCAGGGTTTAACATTTTCTTCTCCCATTGTTATGCTCTTCTTTGACTTTTCTGTTAATTTGTCTGTCTCTCACAGTGCCATATCTCAGTAATGTACCCTTTACATGAATAGATGGCCTCCAATGCACGTAAGAAAGCTCTGTGCAGAGTGACACTATTGTAGGACAGTCTGAGTTTAAATATCTGTCCTAAAAGTTGTTAACTAAATGTTGTGAAGCAAGTAATTTGGTTTCTCTGTTCCTTAGCTTCCTGTTCTGTAAAGTAGTATCTCCTCAGACAAACATTTTATGTTTGAAGAGCTTAAAAACTGAATGCAGGTAATGGACCCTTAGTTATGAAAGATGACATAACACTACACTAATTATTTTTTTAGTTGTAATTCTGTTATATACATTTTTTTGGGTGGTGGGTAAGTGCATAAAATTACATTTGACAGTGCAAGTTAAAAATCCAATGTCAATCTCCACAGCTTCTGAATGGCTATTCTAATAAAAGTTCATTGACATGTTCAGACTTTGGGTCTAGTTAATTTCACTGTATGACATTTCTGACTTGTAAATCCTTTATAATAAAGTTTTAATATTTTTAAACATTAAAAATTGAGGCTAGTGTTTAATAAATACTTAATGTTACATGATGTTCAATAAAGAATAACGAGTTGACACAGCGACAGCTGACCTGAACATGGTGAAGCTAATGAAACCCCAGACTGATAGCTTGGAAACCAGCATTGGGCCGACTCAGAAACCATGAACATGGGTCTCAGTTAGAAGGCCTGGACAGGCTAAGGGACCTCTGACAGTGGAACCTGGATGTATCGGTGGTACATGAAAGGACTTTGAGAGCACATTCCCCATGGAGAGATACTCCCTTAGCCTAGAGGCAGGAGGGAGGGCCCAGACCCTACTCCAAATGACTTGACAGATTTTGATGATCCCTCCTGGAAGGCATCACCCTCCCTGTGGAGTGGAGGGTGGAATGGGAGGGGGGTCCAAGGGCATAGGAAGGAGTGAGGGAGAGGGAACTGGGAATGATATGTAAAATAAGAAAAATAATAAAATAAAAAAAGAATGATGAGTTGAAGTACCAATAGCTACTTTAAATATTCATTTGTTTGTAACTTCTATCACTATTTTGTATAGAATGAAGGCAAAGTCTATAACCTTCAAGACTTTCTGGTCTAGTGGAATGTTAGTGAGACAAAGATAATTTTCTGACTGTGAGACAAAGTATTCATATTTGAGTAAAGAAAGCTACCAGAAGAATCATGTTGAAGGTGGTGGAAATGGGCAAAGATGGTGGTGGTGGTGGGGTAGGTAAATGGGTACATGAAGAGTTGATTGTATATAAGGAAATTTTTTTTTCTGGGTAGAGATACCAAGTCTAGGAAATGAGCAATGAGATAAAATAAATAGGCAATGGTGTCTTGCTCCTTATATTCAAAGAAAACCCAGAAGTTGTCTTTACAGTAATGGGTAACACTGAAGCAAGTTATGTAGGAAGTAATATGATCCAGTTTGCATCTTTGAAAAATCATTGCAGGTATACCTTAAAGTGATCTAGGCCAAGGGAAAGACAAATTAGGAGATTATGTCAGTAGGCAATGGCTTGAGCTAAAGAAGTGGCAGTAGGGATGGAGACAATGATGTATTTAGAAAATCTAAAATAATCAGGAGAGGTGTGGCAAGGTGACTAATTGGATATGGGGAATAAGTTAAGAGGGTGACCAGATTACCATTGGTGCATTTGTGGTATAGAGTACAAATAACAATAAAAAGACCAAGGCATGGTGAGACCACAGTTAAGAATAGTCACCCAGGACATTACCCATTGCAAGATGGACAAATAGATGATGGGAGATGGGTGAACTCTCTGTGATAATGTGTGGGTGTTTCTAAGGTATCTATAGAGGTATAGTGATCAGGGAGAAGAGGAAGAATTCAGAAACTGGTGTATGTATTCCCACTCAAAGGAGAATTACCAAAGTCCATCTAATTAGTCTCACCTCTTTTCCTAAGTCTATCACATAACCAATAACACACACGCGCGCACACACACACACACACACACACACACACACACACACACACACACACACACATATATATATATATATATATATATATATATATATATATATATACTCAGTATTGTACTGGCTGCTTTGCTTTGAGAACAAAGCAGCAAAGTCAGACATGGTTTCTATCTTTTAATGAAATTTTGAGGAGGTCCCATTTTTAATTGTCGATCCCAGTGTCTGTGCTACTGGAGTTATGTTCAGGAAGCGGTCTTCTGTACCAATTTGTTCAAGGGTACCTCCACTTTCTTTTCTAAGAGGTTCAGTGTGGCTGGATTTATGTTGAGGTCTTGGACTTGAGTTTTGTGCATGGCGATAGACATGGGTTTATCTGCAGTCTTCTACATACCATCATCCAGTTGTGCCAGCACCATTTGTTGAAGATTCTTTCCTCCTTCCATTGTCAAAAATCAGGTGTTCATAGGTGTGTGAGTTAATATCAGTATTTTCGATTCGATTCCATTGGTTTACTTATCTATTTTTGTGTCAATACCAGGCTGTTTTCAGAACTATAGCTCTGTAGTAAAGCTTGAAGTCGGGGATGGTGATGTCTCCTGAAGTTCCTTTATTGTACAGGGTTGTTTTGGCTATCCTGAGTCTTTTGCTTTTCCAAATAAAGTTGATTATTATCCTTTCAAGGTCAGTGAAGAATTGTGCTGGGATTTTGATGGGGATGGCATTGAATCTGTAGATTGCTTTTGGCAAAATTTCTATTTTTACTATGTTTATCCTAGCTATTGAAGAGCATGGGAGAGCTTTCCATTTTCTGGTGTCTTCTTTAATTTCATTCTTTAAAGCTACAAAGTTCTTATTATATAGGTCTTTCACTTGTTTGGTAAGCATTACCCCAAGATTCTTTATGTTGTTTGCAGCTATTATAAAGGGTGATGTTTCTCTGATTTCTTTCTCAGCCCCTTTGTCATCTGAATAAAGTATGGCTACTGATGTTTTTGAGTTTATCTTGTATGCTGAAGGTGTTTATCAGCTGTAGGAGTTCCATGGTAGAGTTTGTTTTTTTTTTTTGGTCGCTTATGTAAACTAGCAAATCATCTGCAAATAGTGACAGTTTGACTTCTTCCTTTCCGATTTTTATCCCCTTGATCTCCTTTTGTTGTCTTATTGCTTTAGCTAGAACTTCAAGTACAATATTGAAGAGATACGGAGAGAAAGGGCATCCTTGTCTTGTTCCTGATTTTAGAGGAATTGCCTTAAGCTTCTCTCCATTCAGTTTGATGTTGGCTGTTCTCTATATTGCTTTTATTATATTTAGGTATGTTCATGTTATCCCTGATATCTCCAAGACCATTCTCATGAAGAAGCCTTTGTGCAGCATGATACTTTATAAGCAAAACAAGTACACACACAAAGACACATACATACACATGCATGCACACATACTCATACATACAAACACATACACACAAAGATACACATATACACACACTCTTAAATACAAACACACACACACACACACACACACACACACACACACACACACAGCGCTATGTTAAGAAGCTTGGTATATGAAGACTGGTCTGATCCCTTTCAGGAATGTTGTGATTAAGAAAGTCACTGGGATAGGAGCTTGGTCAGAAGGGATAAAGATGTTTCTTTCCATCAAACAAGAAAGACCTCTTGTGCATAAACAGAATTCAATTTTTTTGTTTGTTTGTTTAATGAGTGGTTAAGGTGAATTCTCTCTATATTTTGTGTATTGTTCCTTTCAGTCGAAAAATCACATTAATTGAAGTAGCAATTTCCAAGTTAAAGCATTGTTAAGAGATGAAGACTAGGGCCAGGGGTGGTTAGGGTCATTGAAGACTCTGTTCTAAGAAGGTATTAATATAGCTCTCATAGAACCTCAGTTTCCACAATAGGGGTTGCTATAAAGAGAAAGACTGGCTTCTTCTTAATATCTGCCCTCTCTCATTGTGTGATCTCTCTCATTTGTACTCCTTCCACAATGCCACCCACCTTAGCCCTTCGCTAGAGCCAAGCCAATGCAAATACCAATCTCAGGCTTTCAGTTTCCCGAACTATGAACTAAATATGCTTCTTTGCTTTATAAAGCCCTGGCCTCAGATATTTTGCTACAACAGTAGAAAACTGAAGAATACACTCCCCTTTCACTTTTTCATGCTGTTTGTGATCGCCTAGTCAAGGAACAAATGCAGCTGGTGTTCATTGTCCTGTATTTTAAATTGTGTACACAAAGGAAGTTGCTTTCTCAAGGGGTACAACGTCTGCTTGTACAATGCTGGCCTGAGTCCCTACTAATCTACTTCTATATTCATTGTGTGTACACTGTCTCAAAAAGGAATGATAACCCTGTTCTCAGGATGGCCCAATGTAGCTCTACTCAAAGACACAAAAAGCTCTACTCAAAGACACAAATAAGAATATTCTCCAAGCTTTCTTGTATAGAAAACCATTCTCTTCTTTTAAAAAATATACCATGTCAACTAGCCCCCACTGGGACTGGCAAGAATTTAGATAAGACTGGTGTCTTGTGGGATGGCATCAGGACATACAGGGGTGGGTGCACAGTTTATATTCAAGAACTTTGAATATACAGACATTATCTCATCCACCTACAGGAGACATGAGCTCATTATGAACTTTAAATAAATTATTGATAATGCATAATTATTTGTACCATGCTTATAATTCAAAAGCAGAACTAGTCATCAACCAAATACCCACCTTCTACACCAGCAAGATTTCACTTAAATATTTATACAGTTAAATGCTTTTCAAATCTAACTGTTACCCCTAAAAGTTGTTGATAGTTTATAAAGAGAACTATATGGTGAATGTTTAAAGCCAAACGTTTGCTAAGCTTCTGGCTTGCTAAAATAAAAATCACTACCACCACCACCATCAACAACAACAAAAAGAAAAAACAAAAAAGAAGGCTAATTGTTTTATAACCAGTTGAGATACAGAGTAAATTGATGACATGTATGCAGGTGAGCAAAAAAAAAAAAAAAAAAAAAAAAAAAAGTATATAATCTACCCATCCAACTATCTATGTATCATTTGTCTGGCTATCCATCAGTGCATTTTTGAATGTATCAATGTACCTGTGTATATAGCTTGTACCAGACATTGAACTAAATGTTCTTTAATTATTGGCACATTTAATTCTTTTCTAAAATCCCTTTGGGGATGGGACTGAAATGTTTTACACCTGAAGAAGCTGAATGAAAAGTCTGATAGGCTTCTCCCAAACCACATTTCTGGAAAGAATATTTAATCCTCTTTGTAAATTTTATATACTTAATTGCTATATTCAATTATAATTTTTTAGGCACAGTGTAACAATTTAATCTACTATCCCCTCTCTGTGTATACAACACATAGAGATCAGAGTAGTTAAAAAGTTTCATGTCCATAAACAGTTTAATTTTTTATTAACTTGTAATAATTGTCCTTATAAATTTGGCATATTTCAAACAGGTATACCAAGTGTACCGACCAATTCAGGTAAAGTTAAGGTTTTCATTTCCTTAATTTGTCTTGGAGACCTTAAAGAGGAGCTCCTGTCTTCCAGTTATTCATAAAATGTTACCAGTCTGTCCCGAACTATTGTCTCTCCACCATTCTGCTGTGTCATTTATATCTTGAATTCCAAACCCAACTTTCCAGCTCACTCCATATCAGGATCCCAGAGGAGAAAATGAACTTTTCAGAATTCAAATCTCACTGGGCCACCTCTCTCCCAAATCTCATGCTTTAAAATCAAGTTCAGAATTTCACATTAGATTTTTTTATTATCTCAGAAAGATGTGCTCACTATATAACAGTCACTGGGAATGTAAAAGCTGCAGACTGAAGTTCTGGTCTGCTTAGAGCTTTACAAAACTCCTGGCAGGTAAGCGTATGCCTGACTTTGTAAAGTTCTGAAATCCCACATCAGTTAACTAGGAAAGTTTTCTCTTTGTTCAACTCTGCTGATGATGGGCCCAGTATCAAATACAGTAATACACGTGTAAATGCTAAGCCTCTCACATCCTGATTGAAAACAATTTGAGTAATTTGCCTGTTCCTGTTAAAATCTATAATCTTAAAATAAAGTTAAAATGTAAAAAAACATAAGTTCTTAAAATTTAGCTATGGCATAGAATAATGGGTCTTTTAAAATATATATGCACACACACATATATGTTTATATATGTGTATATATACTATTCGAAAAAGTATTCTAAGTCTTTTTTTTTTTTTTTTTTTTTTTTTTTTTTTGACTTGGCCATTTTTCTTGCATCTAAATATACATAAAATTGAAACTTGTGGCTGGAAGAATGCTCCAGTGGAGATAACCAGAAGAAAATCAAAAGGAGTTAATGAAGTCTCCTTTGATGCTTGAACAGCCTGCCACAGGAATGCAATGCTGACTCCAGGGTGAAGCTTGGGTAAGTGAGATGTCCTGAGAACCACGGCACCAAGTGAGTCTGGAAGGTGAGGTATTTCCTGCCACACTCACTATAGCTTGCAGGTGCTGCACTGGCTTGAGTTCATTCTAACTCAAGAGAGAATATTCAGATGGAGAGGACTGGAATATGCTAATCATGTTCAAGGGAAAGAGAACAGTATCAAATGCCAGGAGGTGTGAATACTTGATAAGATAAAATAGGAAAAGCTCGTGACAATAAGCTTCAGTAAACACATAACTTAGGAAGTATGCTTGCAGAAACACTTGAGATAAATGCCACTGTTACTGGGAAGTAAGGGTCTCAAAATTCAGGGAAATCAAATCCCCACAAAAGTCTTGCAGAGAAAACTAATTTAAGATGATAACAGAGGGAAAGCCCCTCATAACTGTGTCTTTCCCCATGCTCTGACATTCCCCATTCTCTGACATTCCCCATGTTCTGACCATGCTAGTTGACAAAGCCATGGAAGTCCAGTTTCTTCCAGAGAGACTATTAACAAACTTAGATGAGGGTGATGTTTGCAACATCAGTTCCTCTTGGAAATGCCCAGGGATTTTTAAATAAAAGCTAATGTAAACATTATCTTGTTCTGGATATATTACTGCAGAAACACAGTTGCTTAAGAATCCCATGGGGTTGGGTGCTACATTTCATGTTTTAGGAATCTTCCTCCAGGAGGAAGCCACATGGTTGTGAGGTGGGTCTCTGACTCATATTTAAGAGATACTACAGAACAACAGGACCGAATAAGCAAAAGCAGGTCCATGAGATGCTGATTCACACTATAGAGCCTTCTATAAATCACTTCACTTACCAAAGCACAACAACTTACTTTAAACAACTAAGCCTGTAAGGAGAGATCTTCTCCGAGACCAGGTCACAGCTAGAAGGAACACTGAGGTACCCTGAAAAACTGCAAAATGCCAAACACCACTATTTCTGGCAGTTAGGCAGTGTTATCAAGAGCCTGTGGAAACCAATGCAGCAAACCTCATGTTCTTAAAAAATAAGAAAGAGGGGAGAGAGCCAAGGAATAGGAAAAAAAAAATGTTGGGCAGCTGGTTTATAAAATGCTTGCTGGGAAAAGCATAAGTGACAGGTTGGATGGTTGATTTGGTCCTCTATTGAGCCAACTTTTTCTTTCTGCCTGGCAGTACATGGCTGGCATGTTAAACAACTAAGGTGCCAAAAGATGGCAACTTGAAACTTGTGGCATTTGAGGGAGGCCGCAGTAATACCTAAGCTGATGTGCAGAGATCCCTAATGCCCTGACTTTTCCAGTGGTTCAAAAATATGTAAAATGTGTAAATGAACAGAGAATGCGTAAGGTGTAAAACTGAAAGCTACCTCATGGTTAGTTAGCACAGGCCCTACCACAGGCTCCAGAGATGCCTAATAGCTTTCAGCTGGCATTGCAGATGAGACAGTCTGAAGGTGTTATCCTGAAGGGCTTGAGCGTTCAAATGACAGAGATAATGATGGAAGAAAGGCAGAGTTTCCAATAAAAGACAGGTTTCTGAATAAATTAAGGGGTCTGAACATCCACAAGGGAGGAAGGCAGCACACAGGGTGGTGAGATTGGGAAAACAAAAGCTAGCAAACATGGGGAGCTAGACGGAGCGAAGCTGAGTTAAAGGGGAGAAGCAAGGTCTAGCCTCAAAATAATGTTCATGTTTTAGCCTTAAGTTTCCTTTCATACGGAGCACCGCTTTCTCTCCCACGTATTCCTTTGCTATTTCACTTAGCCTTGTGCCTTAGTCAGAGTTAATGTTGCTGTGATGAAAGACCATAACTAGAAGCAACCTGGGGAGAAAAGGCTTACATATCCAGCACCACAGTCCACTGAGGGAAGCCAAGGCAGGGACTCAAATAGGGGAGGAACCTGGAGACAGCTCCTTCTGCATTGAAGCCACAGAGGAATGTTGGTTTCTTGTTTCTATCCATGGCTTGCTTAGCTTTCCTTTCTTTCTTTCTTAATGATAATTTTTTAAATTTAAATTTGAAACAAGCTTGTTTTACATGTCAATCCCAGTTCCCTCAAGCTCTCCTCCTCCCCTGCCCCCCATCCCATCCCCTTTTTGCTCCCCAGGGAGGGTGAGGCTTTCCATGGGGAGTCTTCAAAGTCTGTCACATCATTTGGAGCAGGGCCTAGGCCCGCCCCCATGTGTCCAGGCTGAGAGAGTGTCCATCTATGTAGAATGGGCTCCCAAAGTCCATTTGTATACTAGGGATAAATACTGATCCACTACCAGAGGCCCCATAGACTGCCCAGTGTAAGGATTCAGGCATTATGCTGGCCTGCCCCTGTCACCTGGCAGAATGCACCCAGGCAGTACTCTGGTCAGCCCTGAGTTCCATGAGTCCTAGTCTGCAGTCAGGTGTAAAGGACCCCTTTAAAAGACAGACCCCCCCCCCACCACCACCACTTACGCTCTCTTTTGCTCTTTGCTCTTTCTCTATTCTCTCTTCTCTTCTATTCCCAGTGTCTCTGTCTCTTCCCTTTTTCCTCACTCCCCTTTCTAAATAAACTTCTCCCTCAAGCTCTGTCTGCCTGGCATGTTATTCCCTTTGCCTCCATCACCCTCACCAGCTTTGGAACCTGCTATGCTCTCCCACATTGTCCCTTACCTTGGGACCTCCACGCTGGATACTCTCCCCCCTTATTTAGTGTTTTCTTAACATTAAAACAAAAGAACAACACTCAGTTCTCCTAACTAACACCAGAGGCTGGTTTCCCAGCTATCAGACTGGGGTCCATGAACTCCCCCTTGTTCATCCAGGACAGCTGTTTCTGTTGGTTTCTCCAGCCTGGTCTTGATCCCTTTACTCATCACAGTTTGCTTTCTTATAATGCTCAGGACCACTAGCCCTCAGGGGTGGGCTAGGCCCTCCTACATCGCTAAGTAAGCATAAGCCTCCTATGCTTGCCTGTGACCTGATGTTATAGAGGCAATTTCTCAGCTGAGGTTCCCTCCCCTCAGATGACTCCAGTTCATGTCAAATTGACACCAAACTAGTAAGCACATTCCTCTTCTCTTTGGGGTAATAATGAAAGCTGTTCTTACAGATTCAGAAACCACTGTGAGACTTTCTTCTACTGAGTGGTACCCAGCAGCAGCCAGGATGGGAGAACGTGCATCACTTCGCCTTCTGGTTGGGTAACAGGAAGAAGCTGGAGAATAACATGAGGCTCACATAGAGCTGAAGAAGTGACATGCTGGAGCGGAAGGCTAACACAAGACAGAGTCGCTGCACTGTACTCAGAGCTGCACGCCTCATCAATGCTACTTGCTGCTTGGGGAGCATCTTCAGTGCCAGGCCTGCCTCTGACTGCTGTAGTAGTTCCGTGAAGCTCACAGATGCAGGAAAGAAGTGGACACAAAGCTTAGGGCAACTAAGGGCAAGAACAATAGCTTGGCTTCTCAATCGCCCCCCCCCCCGACCAATCCTTTACCAAAATTCCAAGTTAGACATACTTTTTTCACCCCCTACGTGGTATTTTTGTTTTTTAGGGAAATAAGCATATGACTATAAACTGAGTTCTGGCCTTTGAGAAGTTGGCAAGAAACATGGGCAGATATTCATAAAATTCACAGTGTTCCAAAGTCTTTGTGAAATAGTTTTGTAAATATTTTTTTTTCGCAAAGATGGAAAAAGTTCTGTTATCATTCCACAGATAATTTAAACGCTCCTCAACTTCCTCCTAATATCTCAGAAAAACCATTAGTTCTAGATATTTACATTTTCACAGGGCATGCAGCCCTCCTCATAGACAAACCCAATGTTTCCCATCAACAGCGAACATAGAGAAAGGGTGCCACATAATTGTTTATGGCTTTTCTTTTCTCCTCTTGGATAGCAAGGTGCTCAACATGAAATGGTTAGTTTGGCAACAGCAGCAGTTAATGGGCATATCAGTAGTCCGAGGGGAGCACACCACATCTCAATAAGAAGAGTCCTTCATCATGATGACCTACGTAAGGGCAGTCTGTCAGATATTATGAAGACAAATGCTTCAAATTAGTGAGTTGCTTTCAGTTGGATTGTCTGTATATTTCCTGTGAACAAGATGGGAGATGAAAGGCATATCTAGCTTCCCATTAAACTTTTACATTTGGGGGAAGAAACAAATTTTTTCAGTACTATGGCTTTCTATGGCAGGCTGTAAGCTTGCACATGGTGCTAATGAATCCAGGTCAGTGGTTTGCTTCATTTTTATACTATATCAGCATGACTAACTTAGCTTGCTACTTTGACACTGGCAGTAGCGTACCAATCAGGTACATGAAAGCCGACTGAAAATTTAGCCTTGCCACAAATTCTCAAAGTATGGCCTGAAGATTGCTTACATAATATGATAAAAAAAAATAATCAAATCAGGTTTCTAGTCCCGAGCCTGGGGATGGGATGGGAATAACATATTCTAACCGAAGTTTGAGGAACAGCAACTTCTGACTAAACTTTGTTCAAGGTCCTCTTTGCTGCCCCAGCATAGCATCCTTAAACATAAGGTGTCTCTTTAAACTTGTTTTTATGTGTTGTGTGTGTGAATGTATGTGTTCATGTGTTTGTGTGTATATGTGTGCATGTGTGTACATGTACATGTGAGTGTGCATATTAAAGACTGAAAATCAATGTTTGGGTATCCTAATCAATAACTTGACAGCTAAGTTTTAAAAGATAGCTCTCAATGAATCCAGAGTTCACTGATTTTATTAGGCTGGCTAGACAACAAGCTCTGGGAATCCTCCTGTTTCTCTCTCCCCCACACTGGGATTAAAGGCAAATAACCACACTTAGCTTTCTCATATGCTTGCCCTGGGACAAGGTGTCCTTGACATCTGTTTATGAGACTCTATTGAGTAAAGTTTCAGTGTTCAGCTTTCACTTTGAAAGCTGATCAGAGATGGCTGTGAAATTTTTCTCATGGCCAAGAACAACAAATCCTCATCTCTGGCTTATTTTTCACCTATAGTATTCCAGTAGCTATAACTAAGGTTTTGTAGAAGGGTAACAGTATGCCTTCTTGCATGCATTTCAGGTACAGTCTGCATCTTTAAGGAAAAGAAATGACTGTATTTGAATTTAGGTGCCACAGATTATTAGGGCAATAACTCAAATTTCAAGTCAGAAGGTGATGCTCTTGGGATTGAAGGGGTGGAACACTGATTCCTTATTCCACCCACTGTACTCAGGCAGAAGCAGAGCTAATCCACCTCCTGAGATGAAATCCCACTCTATTTTGAAGAAGAATGTCTTAGGATATATATAGTCAAGTGTCAAAGTAGGGCCCTGGGCAAAAGTCCTGATGAAAGTACTCAATTAAGAAATGGATCATTAGGTCAAGGGTTTCTTCATTTTTCTAATGATGCTTTAGCTGAAGAAAACAGCTGTTTGCCATAGCTCTGTGTACCAACTGTCCTTATGTTCTAAAGATTTTGAACAAAGCTTAGTGGAGTTTATGCGAAATGGGAAAAAGATGATGGGAAATATCTTCACAAAGAAAGCATCAAATCCTGGGATGTCCAAGCTAGGAATTCATTGTGGTCATCCCTTGATACAATGCAGATGAAAAAAAAAAACACCCATGATTTCCCCACAGTGGTTTTGAATTATTTAAAATCACCTGTTCCCTACATGCCAGAGAGTTGGAAATAAACAAGATATTATGTGAAAATGACTGAAAATGTCATAGTCCACGTCTAAGCCATGATTTAAGAATGAAACTTAAGTGAGTGAATACAGATGTCGTGAAAATTGCCAGTCTTAATGTCCAGAAATCTTAGCACCTGAAAACACTTTAAACATTTCCTTCACAAAACAATCCTCATTTTGAGAGAAAGATGCTCTGGCCAGAGAGGCTATTTTGCATAACATTTTACAAGTTGGAGAGAATAAAGTCAGAATATTTTTTTTGAATCAATATCTGCTTCCTCTGAAAATACAGTGTGATTTGTAAATTTATAAGTATGCTTCAGAGGGTCAAAAGCATAATTTCAGTTTTATCTAAAGGTTTAGATGAATGAGGTTTTAAACTTTAAGTGCTAAAACAAATGCAACACCTCATCTTTTTTTTTTCTGTGTAAAAGAAGCAATTTGAAAAATGACATTTTTTTCCCTAATCGCAGAAAAGAGGTACTTGCAAACTAATTAGTAAGTTCTCAAGTTGATAGAGAAAGAAAATAGCACTGCTAATCGAGGCCAAAATAACAGTGATTAGGTCTGAAGAGCAACGAACTGAGCTCAGAGGTGCCTGGGTGTGAATAATTCCTAGTCATAACTCACCTGGGGCCATTTGCCTGCTGGGAACAAGCAGATGATGAATGAACAGCAGAGCCACAGTGCTACTTTACCCACAGAATACATTCTTTGTAGAGATTTCCTTTACTAAGGGACAGATTACTTTTAAACATAAAGGGGCTGGCATTGCCTCTAGCAGGTAAGTCATCACGACAGCATTAATAACTCAGGCAGGGAGGAGGACAAGATAGATGAGAAGCGATTTCAGAGTTAAAAGGGTGCACTTTTCCCTTTCCCTCTTTAACTATGGAACCAGCAAATGACAAGTGCATTAATATACTCAACATGAATCGCCACTGACATCCATGCTATTACTTTTGACATCTGTTTCTCCATTTCTTGCCTGTTAGAAATAGTAGATCACACGATGAATGCGAATGTAAAAGTTGTAGGAAAACTGCCTGCGGAAATCAGTGTGGGATGTGGACCTGTGCCTTCAGAATCTGAGCAGTTGGGATCCTATCTCAACCATGTGCTTGAGGAGTCCACAGGGGACAGATAAACATGTTTGTTTGTTTGTTCTTTCTTGATCTTATTTACAACCTAACAGTAATAGTCTCTGGGCCAATTTGAACAATAATCTAACGCAGAGTTCTGGCCCAGTGCAGAGATGCACTGTGGTGCCACAGCATGAAATCATGGATCCAAGTGACTGACATGTGGTAATACACATGGGCAGCCATTCTCTTCATCCCTGTCTTGGACAGTAAGGCTTGCAACAGGCATTTTGGAAGCTGAGGACAGGGAATGTGTGTATCTAACAGAATGGGGGCCAAGCTCCCCTCTTCTGTGTTCCAGTACTGTTTCCATTATCCTCCAACCTGGCGCTACTAAGCCATGAAGCCTATATACCCTAGTATATTATACCCTAGACACCTGCTACCACTGATACCCTTTGCTGTGTCTCTTTTCCTCTCTTATATTCTCCCTCGCTTAGTGTTCTCACTCTCTGACCTCATACTCCACTCCATGTTCCCTTTTCTCTACTCCTACTCCAAGTTAGCATGCTTCCTCATCATTCCATTTGGCAAGAAGCTGGTTGATCACATTTCATTCACACAAAAGAAGCAGAGAGAGGGGGCAAAGATGGAGAAAGGGAAAGAGGAGGGAGAGGGGGAGACTCGGGTGAGGCAATAACCCTTTTAAACCCACCTCCTGTGACATACTTAGTCCAGGAAGTGACCACTTCCTAAAGGTTCTGAACCCTCCCTAAACAGCATCACCAACTGGGGACAAAGGGTTCAAACATACGAACCTATGAGGGACAGTCTCATTCCAACCATCACACCTGTCAAAACTTTCTCTTGGTCTCTTAAGGACTCTGTGAACACTCTATCACCACTTCTGTCTAGCCTCATTTCTAATATTTCAGGTCTCACAACATGGCATGGCACCACCCGATCAGTATAGATTCATACTTGGCTTTATCATCTTGACTCCTTTACAATTATAAATGCCCCATAAAGAAACCTGAATCCTGGTCATTCTGTTCAGCTCCTTTTCCACAAGTTTGTCTTCCTCCACAATAGTCCTAGTTCACCCTCACCTTCCATTCTTGCTTTCTTTGTCTGTAGCTCTGTCTCACTTATTTTCTTTTATATATGTTAAGTTACATATACAATCTCATCCCACCACCAATAGTACCACCTACTAGCTCTCACTCTCTTCCTTGACACCTTAGTCCTCTTCTTAGTGTGTCTTATCTAGATGCCTATAAGCACACTTGTGGAAATTTGTTCTTTACAAGATTTTCACACTTAGCATCAATGAACTGTAAACACTGGTGGGGTTCTGGATCTCAGGTAATGGTGGAGGAATACTAATATAATGCCAATAACAGTATGATTCTCGGGATGAATATTCAAAACCAACTCTTCAAAGGTGGAAATGTAGCCAGGAGATGTCCATATGGGCTTACCTTTTCTCACAAAGGTACCGATCTGTTCACATGCTCCATGATTAAGAGATACTATGGGGTGAAAGGTGTAGCATGAATAATAAAAACACAGAGAAAGATATTGGGTTTGACTTGAAGCTCAGAAAAGCAAAGCAGCCAACCACTAGAGAGTTCTTACCTCTACCAAGGCTCACACCAAAAGGGGGTGATCCTGTCCTCAGTGTGACTGCAGACTGACTGAGTCCTGTCTCCTCCCACCTTATATTCCTCTCTAGTGCTGGTATTAAAGGCACTATTGCCCTTCCTCTCTGGCTAACTAGCATGGTTGCTGGGATTAAAGGTGTATATCACCACTGACTGGCCTATATGGCTGAAAAATGTGACTAGCTGGTTTTGCCCTCTGATCTTCAGGCAAGCTTTATTTGTTAGATCATAAACACAAAGGCTTGAGTATGGTGTTTTCAGAATGTCTAGAAAGTGAAGAGGGAATTCCAGATAATACAGAATCATCACAGACTACACTCAAGTCTTGGCCATTGGTACAGGGTCATATTGTAAGGTATGCAAAGGAAAATGATAGTCGGGATGCTCATAATGAGCACAGACTCAAGCAGCTGTCTGGCTCTAGGGTGTCAAAATTTGGAAGTTTTTCCCTTTAGAGGGGTTTAGAAAAATATTATAGACTTTTCATTAAAATCCAGAAAAATATATTTTCAGTCCAAGGAATATGCTCTGAAGCTAAAAGAAAAATTAAAATACACCAAGGCAGTACAAGATTAGGTAGGAGATCCATCAGTAACTTAACTGCCTTCTAAAACAAGATACAGTCTTCATGGGGAAGATAAGAGAAAGAAGAATAATTACAGAACTATAATATCCAGGATACACTAATTAAAAAGGACACTAAAATAGATAGATAGAAAGCACCTGGAAGTGGGAAGATGAAACAAAAAGTGTGAGGTCAGCCTGGACTGCATGGTGAAATACTTTTTAAGGGAGAGAGAGAGAGAAAGAGAGAGAGAGAGAGCTTAATGAGACATGAGGAAATTCAGGCAACCATCAGAAACAGTTACTAAACTAAGATTCAAAGATTTTAAATAATTATTATAAGAGTAAATTTGCAGGGAAAATGGGAATGGTAAGTGAACAACAAATTGCAGGAAAACATGCAGAACTTTAACACTTTAAAATGAGAGGTAGAGTGATGGATCAGCAGGGAAGAGCATTAGTGGCTCTTCCACAGGACCTGGGTTTGATTATCGATACCCACATAGTGGCTCACAACCATCTCTAACTCCAGTTCCAGGTGATATGATGCTTTCTTCTACCCCCAGAGGTGCTGCAGTCATGTGATGCACTGATATACATGCAGGGAAAACACCCACACACATAAAATAAAAGTCAAAAAAGCTTTAATTTAAAAATAAAATGATCTAAAATAGAATTTCTTTAAAGGCTTAATATTTGTAATAAGAAGACAACTAAGAAGCATAAGTCAATAGGAAATATTCAGGCTAAAACATAAGAGGTAAAGAACTCACAGACAGATGATGGTTGTGGAACAATAGAAAACAACCTAACTTGTAAGTTACTGATTTCAGAAAGAAAGAGTAAGAGTGTAAGAGGAAATATTCAAAGTCATAATGTCCCCCAACCCCAGATCCAAAGCTGATGAACTAAAACAAGAGACAGAACCAGGAAACTCAGAAACACTCGAGTAGGATAAATCCAATGAAAACCATCCTCAAACACACCTTTCAAATTGCAAATAAATAAATAAAAGATAATGAAGGATAGTAAAACCTTCTAGAGAACAAGACTTTTTAGTCATAGAAGAATGGTTATTAAAACTGATAGCCAGCTTTTCATCAGGAGTAGCAGAGGGCAGAGTACCGTGAACAATCATATTTAAAATGCTGAGAGAAAAAAAGTGAATTCAAGACTTTATATCCTGTGAAAATAGCCCTTAAATGTAAGGACAAAATGAAGGGATTTTCATTGGAACACAATGTGGGTGGCTTTGTTTTCAACACAGCTGCAGCACAAGACATACGGAAGGATTCTTTCAAACACAAGGAAAATGTTGCCAAATAGAAATCTAGACCCAGAGAAAAGTATGAAAAGCACTGAAAAATGTAATTATGCTGATATAAAGACTCTTCCCCTCTTTTATTATTTCTTTAAAAGACAACTGACTATAATGAGAATGTAGGATATGACATCTTAGCACACGTGGAAATAACTAGCAACAGCACAAAGGACTTTTTCTGGTGATTCAGTATTAGCAGAAGGGAGACTATGACTAATTCAGGATTTATACTCTAGTTCTTAAAGGAACTACTGAAAACTTACACATAAAGATATAGAGCTAACATGGCATGGAATCATACACCTGCAATCCTAACTCTCAGATACAGGAAGAACTGGAGCCCTGTTTATTACAATAAATTGTAAATGGATTGAACATTATATTAAAACAATAGATATTTTAAAAACGGGGAGCAACACTATAAGCTATTTATAAAGGATACATTGTAAATATAATCACATAAAGACAGAAGCACAATGGAAACAAAGAAATGGAAAATGAACAATGCTAATTTTAAGAATAAAAATGCTTTTAACTATATTGACTTTAATCAAAGTACTGTAAGACCAAGGATGAGTATGATTATTTTTAAAGAAATAATTAATTCATCAACAAACATGCAAAAAACCCCAAGTATATATGTATCTAACAACAGAACTCAAAATGCCGTGAAGGAGACAGAACCGAATGGAGACAAATCACTGAGATTTTTCACAATGCCTTGCAGTAATTCACAGAACAAGATGATCAAATTCAGTATTGATATGCCATTATTTAGACAATAGGGTGAACCACCTTGGCATTCATAGAATACTCTGTCCAACAGCTTCAGAAGACAGTTGTGTAAATACACATGGAACAGTCACCAAAACAGACCATACACTGAGATGAAATGAGTCCCACTAAAATGCAAAGATTGAACATCTACAGAATAAATTTTCTGAGTACACTTTGCTTTTTAAAAATGTCTTCATTGCCTAACCTTTTGTAGTGTTATGAATGAAGATGGCCTCCATAGGCTCATATATTTGAATGCTTGGTCCCTAGTTGGTAGAACTGCTCTGTTAGAAGGTATAGTTTTGTTAGAGAAGGTATGTCACTAAGGGTGGGTGGGGTTCGAGGTTTTTTTTTTTTTTTTTGCTGAGATAGCATTGCTTACACATTCAGGTCCTGGATCTGTGAGGCCTTGCTTCAGTTCTTTTTTTTTTTTTTTTACATATCGATCCCAGTTCCCTCTCCCCTCCCTTTCTCCCTCCCTTTCTCCCTCTTTCCCTCTCTCCCACCCTTCCATACCCCCACTCTCCCACTCCTCACTTACATGTAGGGTGATGCCTTCCTTCCAGGAGGGTTCATGTAAATCTGTCTAGTCATCTGGAGTAGGGAGGGGTTTGAGGTTTTTAAAAGCCCACACCAGGACTAGTTTCTCTCTCTGCCTCTCACTTGTGGATCAGATTAAGTTCTCAGCTATTGTTCAAATGCCATGCCTGCCTCCTTGCTTTATTGTTCCCTGCCATGGTGTTCATGGACTCAGCCTCTGAAGCCATAAACAGGGCTCTAATTAAATAATTCTTTTATTAAGTCACACAGTATCTCTTCACAGAAAGAGAAAAGTAACTAAGACATCTTTATATCTGACTTTCTCTTTCTGGTTATCATTAAATTTTTCCTTGAAATTGTTACAAATGTCCCAGTCCTCAAATTCATGCCTTTATAATGTAGTTTCAATTAGTTTAATTCATTACAGGGGCAACTTAACTGAGTCAATCAACATTTCCTAGAATTCTGATGTGTTTCTGATCCTAGATAGCAAAGGCTTATAGAACTTAGGATGTACCAGCCACTGGTACAAAACTCTTTACATTCATAAACCCACATGCCTCCTTAATAGTTCTTTGAGGTAGATACATCATTTTTAATTTTTAGACTAACACACAAAGTGATATGCTATATTATGTCAATATTTTATACACATGTCATTCTTTATTTTGACTCACCCTATCTCACACTGTCTTCCATTATTTTTGTTGGTCCTGTTCCTTCTCACAAAACAATACCTCCTTCAGCTTTCATGACCAATGTATTCCATTATACTCCATTTCCTCCATTAAGACCTCTTTCTGCCTTCTCATGGTCTCCTTTATATTTTTATGAATATATATGTATTAATAAATATCTGTATCTTTCATATTAGTGTCTATATGAAAGAAAAACATGATATTTGTCTTTCTAAGATATTTAACACAATCTCTATTTTCCTATAAATGTTACAATTTCAATTTTCCTCATGGAATAACAAAATTCCACTGTGTATGTGCATCACATTTTCTTTAGTCAGCTTTATTTATCCATCTATTGATAGGCATGTAAACTTGATGCATTTCTTTGTGATTACAAACAGTACAGCAATAAACATGAAAGTCCAAGTATCTCTATGGTGAAACTTAAGCATCCTGTGACAGCTGTATTATTAGTAATTTTAGGAACCTCTACATTGGCTTCTTTGTGTCAGCAGTGAGGCAAGATTCCTCTTTTCCATAAGATACTTAGAGCTTACAATTGAAGAATCAAGGGAAGAAAGAAGTAGCCATTTCCTCCAGCCAAAGAGCTATTTTAAGCAGTGAACTAGAATTTTTAGCAGTGAACCCCAGATCATTCAACTTTAATATTATGTACATTTACCATGGTGCTTGATGAATTCCTTGATTTCTGAGCTTAAAAACTGGTAGACAACAGAGGATAGGATAGGTAGACCAGATAACTCAATGTGGTAGATATTTGGAATTCCCCCTCACCTTCATATACATACACATATCCCTATGTCTATGTTTGTATCCCAAAACAAAGACACCTAACAATCTTCCTTATTTTCTTTTATGTCTTACTTTGAATTAAATATACCATCATTTCATTT
This sequence comes from Phodopus roborovskii, assembly GCF_943737965.1. Taxonomy (NCBI): domain Eukaryota; kingdom Metazoa; phylum Chordata; class Mammalia; order Rodentia; family Cricetidae; genus Phodopus; species Phodopus roborovskii. Next base: position 3,099,007 of record NW_026126417.1, on the reverse strand, counting down.
GCACTGAAAAAATTTAGCAATTAAAATATTTTAATATTGTTTCATGTGCTTTCTAAAAGCTTTTGCATTTTAACAGGTCCTTCTTTTACTGAGCAAGCAGACATGTTTCAAACTTTGGCATGCCAGAATTTCATAGGGCAGATGTTGAAAAGTTGTAGGGGCAAGTATGGAAGTATGCCCAGTATTCCTGAGATTTATCTACAATGAGCAACAATGCAGGTTCTTTATTATCCCTAGGTAACTTGGATCTTGACACTCTTTATTTTTTAAAACTATAGACATTGGTTCAACACAATTAGACATTGGTTTAAATTTAGGATGGACAATCTTTAGGAAGTTGCTTAACTCATTTAAATTCATATACTTGTTTTTCTTTGGTGGGAGAATATTTACTTTGCAGAATTGCAAAGATTCAAGCAGTTGACATCATTTCAGTATGTGGCATCATTTCAGCAAGAATGCCTGATTATGTTAGGACAATCAAAATCTGAAGATTACACGACAATGGAGTTTTATAAATATATATGCTCATCTATTGTTTCACAAACTCTGAGGGCCACTGAGAATATTGCAAAAATGTAAGTAATTCAAAGACAGTTTACAGCTTCAGGCCGCAACTCTGTCTATAGATTTTCATGTTATTTCTTAGAAGTAAATAAAAAATCTCTTTCAAAACTTATGATTATGAAAATGACAGAAAACAATATTATCTTTGGCTGAGAATTGTGTCTTAGTTTGTGTTATCTACATAATGATCCTTCCCCAACAGCTTGTTTTTTTTTACTCTGGGTCTTTAGAGTCTATACAACTTGCAGAAATAACTGTATTCTTTTGTTCTGCCCTATTCCATTGCATCCTATTTTATTTTTACCTTCTTAAACAAGAGCTAAAACCAGTATCAATAAGATTCATCAAAATTTTCCATTTTAAAATTAGACCCTAATTGTAAGTTTTCATTTATATTAATTGTCATCGGTGAGATAATGAGTACCGATCTCCCAGACATGTGAAACTTCTATATTTCAAAAGCCCAAGGTACCAAGATACATGCTATTGAATTTTGAGAGTGTGTGGTTAAATTGCTACAATATCACTTATTTCAGTTTTCTAACCAATAAAATCAGTAAAATAAAAAGTTTCCACATTCTTTTCCCTTTTTGAGACTTTATTAAGGCATGTGGGATCTTGGAGCTGGGAGCTGGAAAAGTACTGGAGTAAAGGAATTAAGAATTAAGATTCTAGACAAGTCTGAAAAGAGGAGAGTGTTTGTAAAGTTGTTATCAACTAATCACTGTGGGAAGGCTTTGAAATTTCTTCTTATTCATTTGATGTTCAGGTAATTCTCCAGTTATGTTCCTGTGGCCATCTGATAAAACTGTGTCTGCCAAGAAACTGCTTTGATGGAAGTGATCCCAATTGACAGGCTGCATCTGGACTGGGGAGATGGTCAAGATCTAATGGGAGGCCCTATCTTTGTAATTGCTCAAGTGTAGGGACTCTGCTCAGGGCTTGTCCATCATGTGTGTAGAACTGCTACAAGATATATTGACGCCTGTGATAAATAGGCTTTTAAACTACTGTAGCCCTCATACTGACCTGCCATGGATTGCCTCTCTTGCATCCTGAAGAGTCATCTGGGGTGGGATATTTATATACTATTCCTTGAACTGTTTTGCTGCAAGATTATCTACAGAAAAGTAGTAACTGATATTTCCTAGAAGGCAAGCCATAATTCTTGTCCTATGTCCTTATGAGTAAAGAGAACTAAAGCTTTTTAAAACTTGGATACTAAGTAGAATCAAAAATTATTCCTCAAGAGGCCCTATGAAAACAAATAGATACAGTATGATATGAAAGAATAGACAAAAATAACATTAAATTCCTAGTGCCAAAGAAAACATTTTGCTTTTAAATTAAAGTAAACAAAACATTTGATATTATTAAGAAAATCAAGAAGAAATGTTCTTTTTCCTTTTTTCCTGGTTTCTGAATCATTCCTATAAGCAAGATCCCTTTCATTCCTGGGTCTGTGCTTATTTGAAAGGGCAGCTAACTGGTTATGCTTCTATCTGTCAACACCGCAGATTTGGAGACCATCACGGCAATGGCATGCAGAAATCAGCCACCGAAGCTGATATTCTCTTTTGTTCCTTAATTTTCTAGCCTCTCACTCTTTGCCTCCACACGTCCTGTCATTTTTCAGAAATCGTACACTGAGACTATCTTTTGAATAGCCTCTTAGGGCTTTTCCCCTCTGAAGTCTTTCTTTTCCCCAGAGTTCATCTCAGTTTCATACTTCTGAGTGTCAACTGGCTCAAAATATCCTGGACTAGCAATCCTCAAGGGCACTGACTGACTTGTAGGTGGCAGATATGAACTGTGTTTGATGTTTGTGTTTCATGTTCAGTGCCATTCTGGGGAGCACAGCCTCTCACCTCATGGTATGACCTACATTACCCTACAAAAACTTTAAACCAGTGTATTTGGAAAACTAGTGCGGCAACGAATGAGAATGCCTATTGGGTGAAAAGAAGGGGTGGGCAGACAGAGAGGTAGATGTAGGATAAAGTTCCTAGAAAAGGGGCTCATCTATCAGGCTGCTCTCCAGATTGGTGACAGGAAATTCTGAATATCCACCTTTTCCATGAACTTGCCCCTGTTTCTCCATAACGAAACTCAGTGAGTATTTCTCTCACACTACACACATAAGACACAACTGTAGTGGGGATGTCACTGTAACAAGTGAGGAATCCTCATAGGAAAGCAATTCCTATTCATTATTCATGCCCCAGATACTGTGAATTCTGATCCTGAGTATTTATTCTAGGAAGCTAAACCAACGAAACCACATATATGATTTAAAAACACCTGTGAAGATTACTTGGCATTTGATAAGTGGTTGAGCTATTGAAGACAAATACATAAAGTAGGCGCTGTGAGTATAGCTTTGAAAATAAGAGCAGATGGACAGGGATTAGGTTGAGAAAAATTTTGACAAGAGAGGGATGCACAGTATGCTATATCTCAATGATCCTTCAGTTATTATCTCAAATATAGAATGAAGTCAAGACAAGAATAATCATTTAGTTGTGTAGGAGTTATGGAGGATATTTTCGTACATTTATGGGCGATCTGGTTCAATTTTATATCCGGAGGACACAAGCATTCTTAGGTTGCAATGTGTAGTTTCCCCCTCTTATCTGATTGTTACAAAAAGTTGGGCTTTGTGCTTGGAAAGGGGGCAGCAACGCTGAGGTGAAATGTCCCCCATAAGCTCATGTTTGAACCCTGGGTCCAGAGCTGATCTGGTGCTGCTGTTTGGGGCGTTGAGGAACCTTTAGAAGGCTGAGCCTTGCTAGAGGAAGCACATAAGTGGGGCAGCTTCTGAGAGTCACCAGCTTTGCCTTTTTAGCTTTAGTTCACACTGTGCCTTGTGTTCATGATTGAAGATGTCTCTCAGCTTCCTGCTCCTGTTGCCAGCCCTGCTGTTTTCAGGATGCTTCTTCACCCTCTGGAGCCTTAGGCCAAAACAAACTCTTCCATAGGTGCTTGCTGTCATGGTTCTTGTTATACCAACAGAAATGAAACTAACACAGATGCTATTCTTGGCATTATTTTCAACTCCAGCCACTGTTCATTCAATTAAGTACTGTGTGTTTTGTACAGGTTGTTGCTCTTTAATTTCCATGGTACCCCTGAATTGTAGTTATTCGCAAGCTATAGGTTTAGGCACTGACTCCCAGTTAAGTGTCTTACTGGATATTAAGTCATAATAGCAATATTGTGTTATTATAGAAGACAGTGTAACAATGAGGTAATAAACAAGTACTAAACCGTTTCATCTTGAGACCATCTTACAAGGCAAATAACAATGACACTCCCATTGAACTGAATTGAGCAAAACTAAACTCAGAAAGATCAGATAATGTGCTCAAGGTCTTGGATTGACTAGTAAGTGGTGGAGACAGGATTCAAACTTTATGTCCCAATTACAGCCTGTTTACAGAATCACTGTCACATGCCCCACTGTGAAGAGCCGGTCTGGTACCTTTGCATTGCTCCACCACTTATCAGTACTCTTGGTGCCACACCACATTGCATCTGACTTAGAAGGAGGAGGAGAAGAAAACTGCACATAAAGTTGAGTGGGCTGATCTGTGATCACATGACAAGATAATGATTGATAATTATCATCTTGGCTTCTATTCTAATAATTTTCCGATTACATATAACTAGTGGGGATAAAAAGAAAAATCTCTTTCTAAGAACAAAAGCAAATATGAGAAAGCCTCAGGGAAAGTGAGTTTAAGAACCTGTTTTCTCTGCCATTTCTCTTAATAGGACTGTGGCCTATAGGTGCCAGCCAATGTCTGTCCTCAGGAAACAGCCACTTGCTTGTGGAGGTAGCACGGAACTGGTGTGAACGAGGTAGCTCGGAGAGATATACCTATTAAGCCTGTGCCCCTGGTGTTCTAGAATTTGATCAAATTTCAAGTGTGCCAGCAGTAGTGTGCATGTTCACATGTAAAGTGGCATGCTGGTAGGTGGGCAAACCATTTTTTCAATTATTATTAAAAGTAGGCTCTGTGAGAAAAATTGGCTCTAGGAAATATAATAACTGGTTATCTGTTAACTTGGTTAGCTCACAATACAGTCATTTAATCAAAATGCTTCTCTTTCTACTTTCCTGTGTTGAGGCAAGGGGCTCATGGAAAGCCATTGGAGGACAATTTGCAGGAATTGGTTCTGTTCCTTACATTATAGGGATCCTGGGCATTGAATGTGGGTTGCCAGGTCTAGTGGCAGGAAACTTTACTCCCTGAGCCATCTGATAAAGTGATGCGGTCATTTTCTAGTTGGAATGATCATCTGTAGTCAGTTGACCTTAAGTAAAGGTCACTGACTCTCATGACTTGCTGTGCCTCACTTGCTGATCCTGTGGCTTCCCGGAGAAGAACCTCTGCTACTACAGACTGCAGCTTGAACCATGACCTGTGGAGTTCAGGCTCACCAGACCCCAGAATCACTGTGAATGGTTTGTTTAAGCTAATCTCTGTAACTCCTCACCCATCCATTTGAGCTTCTTGTTCTATTTCTCTGGGGGAACTCTGACAAGTACAGGTCTTGACTAAACTGAAATGTGCTTTAAGAATTCTGAACATACGGGCACAGCTGGGATGTGTTGTGGGGAAGGCTCAGCTCAATAGACATGATATTACATGTCTCTGTGCAGACCAGGTATCAGAGCAAATGGTCCTTACTACTCTTGGGTCACAGCAGGCAGTTACAACAATCTCAATCTAATCATAGCTGTGGTGTGCTAACAGTAAAACACAGGCTCAAACAGCCAAGAGACCCTGTTGCAAAAAAAAAAAAAAAAAAAAAAAAAATGACAGCTGAGGGTACAGAACAGGGAATTATGGAATTAACAATGTCAAGACAGCAACTTGGAAGTATCGAGAGATTCCCCACCCAGTCAGTGCTGGCAGCTTCACGCTTCTCTGTTATCCTAGAGAACTCTGACAGACAAAAGCATCAACCGTCTTTCGTTTTTAACCAGCTCTGGGATCTGAAGTCAGTGCTTCATGGGCTGACAGAAGCATATTTTAAAACTTATCTTCCCCTTGGAAAAATAAGTGCACCATCTCAAACATCTCCTTTGTCACCTTCTCCAAGAAAGCGTTACCTGAAATGATTACATGGGAAGCCAGCAAAAGAAGGTACGGAACGGGCACTTAATCTCACCTTGGCTTCTGAGGTGGGCTCCAAGAAGCACAGGCGGTTCCCAAGTCCCTCAGCTGCCAGGCAGAACTTTCGCTGCTCCTTGTGTATGTTTGCTATGCACTGGAGTACCACTTCATCCTCCTGCCAGGAGAAGAGACATAGATTGTGAGGGGTGGAACAGCCTCCTACTTACCTAGAATACATCACCCTATTTATGTGTTACATTTACACATAATTAGGTAAGGTGCATATTTAAATTTGGCTCTATTTCCCAAGATAGACAATATATATATATATACATATATATATATATATATATATAAATTCAAAACACTTTTGGTACTAAGTATATTGAATGGATAAAAGATGCTTAACCTGATCATGGAATGGGCATGTTCTATATCTATATCTATGTCTATGTCTATATCTATATATCTGCACTATATGCTTCACTTCTGGACTGTATACTGTATATGAAGATATAACTTCAAGATATGAGTGAATATAAAAATAAGTCAAAGAACTATTTCCAAAAATGAAGAGCATGGTAGGATGTGATTGAAGGGAACAGAACATAGAAGAGCAATGAGAGTGTGAAAGATGAGTGGAGAGAAAGTTCATGTCAGGTTGTAAAAGAGGTAACAAGTATGGTTAGTGGGGAGGGAGTAATAAAGCACACATGACAAAGATGACCAATTAAAGATGGCAAAGGCCACAGGAAGTGAATTTTATAGGAAAAGAGGACTGAAAGACGTCTGGGGAGCCAAACAGGAAAGAAGAATTGAAACACAAAGCAGAAGAACATGTCTGAATTCTCAAGGACTTCCCCTATGTAGCATTCTCTGAAGCAATCCTCCTGCATTCCCAGAGATTAGTATACTGCTCCTCTTTCCATCTGTCATGGAAAGGAGGCACACCCCTGCTGACAATAATGCAACACTTCGTGTACAACTCTCACTCCTTCACCATCTTCCATCCCTGTTCTTCCATCTGGCAGTCAAAATCTCTCTTCCAACCCGTTTGTCTTGGCTTTGGATTTCTAACATCAGAAAGATTTCCAGGTGCAGTCAAATTAGAAGCCAGTGTAGAGCAGAGCCTTCATCTCAACATTTGCTCCTTTATCTTTGCCCTTCCCCCATGTCTCCTAGGTGCTCAGTTTCTCTTAGAGAGTTGGAAAGACATGTTAAATAGAAGAGAACTGTCCTACCCCACGTCTATAATATGCAAGGTAATTGAACAAAAAAGAAAATCTTCCCCCTAGGAATGTGAAGATGGTCAGTAGTAGCAGATGTCTATAGGGATATGTGATGGTAACCTGAGATAGGAGAGGGGCGACAGAGCAGTGGGAAGAGCCACAACCTGGAAGTGCATACAAAAGAGACTCAGAGCAAGAAGAGAGTGCCATGGTTATATTGTATCACTGCAATGTTACTGTCTATTTCCAAATTGAGCCTGTCATCAATTTAGGACACTGAATGGTGAAGTCAGACTTCATGGTCTTCATTTTTTTTTTTTTTTTTACTGAGTGGAAAGAAGAGCACTTCAGAATATCACTGTTATTTAAGTATGGGTTCAGTGAAATCTCTAGAGAGAATGAAAATTTCCCCCAGGTGGCTTTTCCCTCTAGACTGTAAATAAGCCAGAAGTGGTGTGATCTTTCTGAAGGACACTGGCAGCAGGGGAATGGACTTAGTTGTCAAAATGACTAAGAGGTTACTTGTATTGGGAAGCAGGGGTCATAGAAGTTAAATGGTCTGTAATATAGGAGACTGTCTTCCAAGTGCCTAATGCTTTCATGAAAAATGCTAATTACAGCTTGCAATGAAAAAAGCATATAACTATCTCCTATCTACACACATTTTACTGGTGTAAAAAAAACAACCCCCAAATAGATACCAGTAAAATTAGGCAAATCTACTCTTTCAATTTGGGTCTTCAGGGGTGTTTTTCCAAGATCCTATGTCCCATTCCTTTCCTTCCCAATGTATATAAACCACTGTAATTTGACCTTGCTCTGGCTGCCTTAGGACCTATTGGTCTTCTGAAAAATTTCCAGCCAACACACATGCCCACACATGCTTATAACACAGGCTGCCAAGAAAGTAATAGATTAAGCGAACCCAAACTGAATAACAGATTGATGGAATAACCAGTTGCTGAAAAGTTGCCTTACACCAAAGCATGCCTAGGTGGACAGTCAGTAGCAGTCTAGGCCAGCCCACATCTAGGTGGGCAGTGTGGGTGACATGCAGTTGAGTGTGGGACTTTCAGCCTCCATCATACTTCACTCTTTTCCATTCTGTCTAGAGCCATATGCTCAGGGCTGACCTGGCTGTAGAAAACAGCTGGCATGGCTGCCTGCACCTGCTTTTGCTCCACGCAGTATCTATTATCTCCGTAGACTTTGCACAGATAGACATCTGGAGCCCATCAAGTGCTTGATGCTCACATTTTTGCATTGAATTCCACTTTGAGTAATGGTATGAGTCACTTCTTCTACTAATAAAATACAGACCACAAGTCCCTCCAGTTGTCAGTATTTCCTAATATAGCCAATCCCTGTACTAATCCGTACTCTTTGCTCCACTAATTTGTCTTCCTTTTGTTCTCACATTGCTCTACCTCACAAGCAGGTACCTTCACAAATATCATTTATAAGGAAGTCCACTTATTTGGAGCTTGCACATTGTCCCACATCTTGCTTCCAGCACCCTAGAAGGCTGCATTATTCTCACACCACCCCAATGCCAACTTCAGACCATTACTCTCCTACTCATGTGCAACATCCTTTCCACTCGGGGGAACATGACTGCCACCCTCTAAAGCTTCTTTGGCAACCTGCCAGCATTCTAGTTACTTCTCCCATCATTTATTTGGCTTTTAAGGACAATCATAAAACCCAATAAAGTTATTTGCATGAGTTCAACATACAGTTATTGTCTGCCTTCCAATGACAAAGCATTCTTTTAGGCTACTCTGAATATACAAAGTTTTATGAGGCAAGATCCATTAATGCTGTAATAATGGAATCCAGGGTGAAAGGCCAGCATGTGGGATTTTTCTACTTCACTTTAACTGTCATCCCAAGTAACTTTAAGGTTTATGTGCATAATGAGTCTGAAGTGACATGGGGACCTAATTTTTCTACTGTGCTTTAATAAGACACTATCATAAACTTTTCTGGCCACAATTTGGGTGATCCATTTCTAAAATCCAAAGCTATTTCACTGTGAGGACCCAGTCTTCTCTCCCTTTGTTTGTTTTGTCTTTGCCTTCTCATTCTCTTCCTTTCAAGTCTGGCTCAACTTTATCAAGTCTGTCAGTTTCTAGGAAACACCCCCACCCAGTTATTTTTATCTGCCTCAGGAAGGAGATCATATATACATGTGTCAATATTAATTTATAGGATTTCCTAGTAACAAATTTTCAACTTTGATTTCACTGGAACAAAACTATACATTTTTCCTCTTTGAATGAGGGGCAGGAATCAAAACAGATATCATTTAGGCAGTATCAAATAACCCAACCTCTTATTTCTAAGACAGAAAAAAAAAAGATAGAGGAGCAAGTGCTTCTGGGGTTATTAGCAATGGTGGGGTCAGATAAGGTCTTTATGGCACACACTCTGTCCTCAAGGGTGAGAGCTGTGACTCACATGTTCCCAGGACACACAATCTTTGAGACCATGAAAACAAAAAAAAAACCCAATTCCAATGATTACAACTCTGGAAACAGTGACCAACAGTCAGCCTCAAACCTTCATTAAAGGTAAACATGATGAACATCCAGGGTGTATCATATGTCAGCATCCCTTGAAGCTATGAAGCTCACATGCACTGGCTATTCCTGTCACACTCAGCTGGTGGTAGTGTTGAGTGATTGTCCCTGAACAAGGACAGTCTCTGCTTAGAGTTCCCATTACCACTGGTCTTCTCTGGCAAAATAAAGTAATCATCTATCCAAAGGACTCAGAACTTGAAAATGGTGGGGGTTGGCTCTCCTGTCTCAATTGCTTTCCTCTTGCCTCCTGCTTGAAGCTCAAGGATTGAGACACTAGGCTGCCACATTTGCCATCTAGGAGCTGATGGCAGGTACTCTGGATCTCTTTCTCTTAGGGTTACTGTGAAAGGACATTCTGGGAAAACAAAACAAAATGGCTGGGACCCTATTCCAGGTAGATTATCAGATGGCTGATGACAGCCCTATAGTTAGAACTGTGCATCACCAGTACTGAGAGGCTTGTGAGCATGTGAGACAGAGCACGGGCCAGCAGAGTTCGTGTGGTTCACATTGAAGGGCAGCTAATACTGCAGAGAAAAATTCATGACATTGATTGCCTTTGAAGGGATATTGTAATCCTATCCTGTTTGTTTGAACATCAAGTTTTGTTTTACAGAACTGATGATGTTATAGCTACTTGTTAACTTCATGCTCAGATGTGTGTGAAATCATGAAAAGGTTTTCCAATAGCATCTCTCAAATGAAAACTAAATGGAGGTTTTGGAATGAGACCATCCACAGGTTGTCTTACAGGGACTAATGGAAAATTCTTCTATGTGTTCTTACTATCATTGTGACTATTTGCCTCATTTCACTCTAATATCTTTGGCAAAGAACCACTCATGTACTTGGGAATTCACAGTGCCTAACAGGGTACCCGGCACTATGTAGAAAAGCACAAACACTGTGAAATCAATGAGAAAACTATGTCTTCTGGAACAACTGGCCATGTTAGCGAGCAAGTTTATGCATAAATTTGCTTAATAAAGACCCCCCTAAAAAGTTCTAAGATACTGTTTGCTCCCATAGTAGAGTGATGAGACATTTGGTTATCCTTAGTCCTCTTTACAAGTTATGAACCAGACACTGAAGATTGGATGGGGGATAACCAGCTCAGTGTCTCACTCTCCAAGGCTAAGAGACAGCACTTACAATACTCCCAGTGGTAACATTGGAGAGTTTTGTCATTGCTCTGTCTGATTTGGTTTAGGTTTTAGTGCCCCTTTGGTATTGCTTTAATGTTTTAGAATCTGTCCAAAGTTGGGGATGACTACCCATCTCTGACTCCTTACTACTCTTGGACTGTTGCAAACTACACTAAAGATGCAAATTTCAGGAGACAACAGGCAAAATTGATACAGTTTTTCTCTTTAATACTTTGTTCATATGGTTTAGGCTTTCTTTCTTCCTTCTATATGTAGGCTGTTCCTTCTAGTCTCTTTAACAAGCTTCTCAATATTCTCTTCTCTAATTCTAGAGCAGTGCTTCAGAAACTCTTCCTTGGAATGCTTTACTTTCTGTAAAGTCTCCTCCTTGGTAATATAATCTGTTGAGTCCATGTAATGGTACTTATATGTATGTTTTCAGGGCTGACTGTTTCGCACGGAACAACCATTGGTATATTCTTTGGGGAGAAACACCTCTGCTGCTCCTAGCTTTACCCAGTTCCTTGTAGTTCTCTGTGTAAGGGTGAGACCTTGGGAGCTTTCTCCCATCTAGTTTGGTGTGTTTGTTGATGCCCTCCTTACTTTTTCTCATTGTGACTCTTCTCTTTCACCAGGTCACCTGGAGGTGTCTTTTAGTCCCAAAGATTATCCAGAAGTCAACATTTAAAACCAGAATAGTTCTTTATCATTCAGACAAAACACACAAGACTAATGACTACACCTATTGTCTGAACACACTACTTTGGCTTCTTTCTTCTTCAGACAAACTATCCACTGGGAGAAAAATAAATAGGAGAAATCTATAATATCACAGCAAGTCACAACATAGACTGTTTAAACTGGGGTAGCAAAGGTCAATGGCATAAAGCCAAGGCAGAAAAATCTTGGCCTTTGGAATCTAACATTTCCTGAATCTTATTCTTTAGAGAGATATGACTAGAGCACTTTAACTTTATGGGTTTATATCATAAACATATGTATCCATTTTGTTTCATGTTAAACACTGTGACCTTGTAGGCAGAAAAGTGTCCAGCTCTGCACTGTGTTGCTATCCAGGGATACTGATAAACTGTGTAACGACAGATGCCCTTGTATGTTATTAGAACAACTTACGAAGTATGTACACAATCTGACTAATCTACTGCCAGATGTAAAATTTGAAAACAAGAACAAAGCATCCAACAGTTTCTACACAAAATCTAAGAGCTGTGAAACATTGGCCTTTTCCAAAAAGATATTTGATGGTTAGTAGATTATAATAAAATGTATGGGCTGACAGTCAGATTGGGTAAAACTCTGAAAAGAGGCTGCTGGCTGGCAGCTCTTGTTTTCATTATTTAATGATACATAAAGTTCTGTTGATTCCAGAAGTGTCTTTAAAAAAAATCATCCACTTCTTCCAGTTAATTTCGAATGTAAGTCATATATGCATTCCAGAAATATTTGTATCATTTATAAGTTGCCATACTCTGTATAGTGGTCAGGGACTTTGTGCAAACATGACAGCAAGGTACCCACTCTCTGAGAACTGACATTCTAAGAGGATAAATATTATATACATTGGCCCAAAGAGGCTTTGGGTAGCAGGAGTTTACAGAGATGGTGATTAATTTGGAATACAGAAGCGCTGGAGTAAGTCAGTGACAGGAGCACAGGGACACTGCATCTACTCCTGTCTTCCACACGACCCTCCTGATACCTCCTCTGCCACAGGCTGAGCCACCGAGAGTGCAGGTTTCTCTTAAGAATTTATACCTCTATTCTGCAAGGTAGGATTTTGTGTTTAAATCTGCCCTTCCCCAATACTTTATGCTCAGAGGGGATTAAAACCTGTTCATTGTTGTCTTGCCTACTCAGAATTGGAACACACCTGCCCTGTAGGAAACATTCACTGAATGAAAAAAAAAAAAAAAAGGTTATAAGAAATAGTGGATCAGAATGATGTTCAAATCTAGGTAAATGCTGTAGATTAAAAATACCCCAACACAGGAACTGCTATCAAACACCATACAGGGTTACATACAAAACACATGCCATGGAGAAACAAAAGACCCACCTAACTGAGTGAAAGCCCATCTCTCCTGTTGGAATTCACCTCAAACCAAAGGCAGGGCTCAGTGTTTAATTTCTAGGTTCTAGGCTGAAGTTCAGAGCTGAGGGTCTTGTCAGGCAACTTCCTGGCTTGAAGACTGCAAATCAACAGTCTCCTCACATCACACACCAGTGAGCAAATAGCAAGTACAGAAGGGATGTGCCAGCAGGAATCCCAAATGTAAAAGCCCCTTCCAAGCATTATTTCCAACATTTTGTAATTTCCAAGTCCTAAAAGTTCTCTTTAAAATGGTTACCTTGAGGTCCATTCTATAGAGAAAGACACTTAGGTCTGAGTGAGGGTATGTTAAGTGACTGCCTAGTATTGTATGGCTATTGCTTTTATTCCTTCATTATTTTTATTGAGTATCCATTGATTGCCTATTACATGTTGTGCACAGCTTGATCCAGAGTATAAAAAATGTTTCAAAGCTGCTAAATCACTATTTAAATTCAGTTCTGTATGATTTCAAAGTCCAAATTCCTCTCACCATGCCGAGGGTCTTTTGTCAAGAATGTGTTTTAAGTTCTTACGTATCTGATACTTTACACACTCTTAGTGATGCTAATCTTTTCAGTTTCTTCCATTACTGTGGAGTAGGGGTGGGGCAGTGATACAGTCAAAAGGGTTTTGTTGAGTGGGCACAGTTTTGCTTTCTTAAAAAACATACAAACAACCCAACTTTCTAAACCCTTGTCAAATGAAAACACAACTTTCAACTCCATGGAGATTCCCCTTTCTTCAGTCACAATTTCACTGCTGATCAGAAGCCATAGCATAAAATTCCTGGAGTCTGTCTTAAGAATAGGCTCATAATGGGTTCAGTTGATATTCTTGGGAGTACTGTTCTTTTCTGAAAGGAACAAGAGGAGATCTGGGGAAGAGGGTAGATGTGTGTGTGGAGGACTGGAGGAGCGGAGGAAGGGGAAACTGTGATCAGGATGTAATATATGAAAGAAGAATAAATAAAATTGTATATATGTATATATATGCAAAACATACCTGCTTTGCTATAAAATTTCTTAGACTTCTTGGCCTTAGACTTCTAAATCTAGAAACAACCTCAATATAACTAAAAGCATAGAAAATAGGACCACACAATTTTATAAAACATAATGGTTTGTTATTTCTGTAAAAGACTGGAATATTCTCCAAATCCTGGTGAGGAAGGGAAAGGATGATCCCATATTGTTTTTCCTCCTTAAATATGTCTGACTGAATTCTTACTTGTAGCTGTTTCAATCTCAAGCCTCGTTTAGGGGGACTTTTTACTACCTATAGCTGTAGAACAATCCTGGGAGATTTACAAAATGTATAGATTAAGAGAAAAGTAGCTTGGACTCTAAAAGTAGAGTTCAGGCCTGAGCTCTACATAGTACATGCAAAAACAGGTGGCTATTACATCATTATCATGCTCATCCACAGATACACGGCCCCTTCCACAAAGTCTCCAGAAACTTTCTAGGGTGAACACAAAGGTACTGCTGCACAGAAATAGCATTTTGCTGCCAATCGGCCCTTCCCATGTATTCATTCCAGTATCTAAGAAGCACAGATTTCCCAGGTTTGCCTTCTATCCACACTCTACCATTATGAGAATACTTGCATTTGAATTACTTTGGGAAATTACAGTCTCTTCCACAATGATGCAAAAGGGAGTCCTAGATATCTAGGAGACTCTTGATTTACTTTGGTGAGGAAGGCATGGAATATAAAACTTTTGTATCCTGTGTGTGTGTGTGTGTGTGTGTGTGTGTGTGTGTGTGTGTGTGTGAGAGAGAGAGAGAGAGAGAGAGAGAGAGAGAGAGAGAGAGAGAGTTAGTTTCTCATTTGGTGAGTCTACAGGATAAGGAGCTAATCTGAGCCTTGTACAAAGCAATTAAGCTCAACTCTACATGAACACAGGAGTCACTTGGAGCACTTGAAGAAATCTATGGATGCCTAGGCCCAAGCCCACTTCAAATGGACAGAAATCTCTGGGGAGTCCATTCTGGGGCCATTGTTAAGAACTCTCCCAGTGATGGTGTGCAGTGGAAAGTATCAAGACATAAGTGGCAGCTGAGATAGCTGCTACTATGAAACAGGTGTGCAGTCACAGGAACAATGACTGAGTTGTGGACATAAAAGGCAAACAGCCGTGGGTGAATGGTCAGTTACTGGACCTCTTGCCCTTCAAGGAGTCCACACAGCCCTAGGCTACTCTTGACCCCTGACTCAGGATCTCCAAAAGCTATCCTATTAAGTAAATTGCTTTAAAACTAAGGCTGACTTCTTTGTTCCTTTTCTTGAGGCTTCATGAGAATTCTTCCCTGGAGACAGGGATTAGGTAGGAAGAGGATCTGACAGATTGAAATGAGTCATCAGAAGCATCTAATGCCTCACTGACACTGCCAGAATTAGGGAATCATAAATTCACTCTAGGACAGAAGTTTAAAACAGAAACCTTGTTTGTTAGGGCTTTTCAGAGACACAGAACCAATAGGGGATGCAGGCATGCACAAACGTATCACAAAACTAGCGTTTATGGAAGCCAAAAACATCTTGTGACATGACAGCCACAAGTGACAGATAGGAAGAGGATAGGAAAGCTGCTGCTATAAATCTTGGAATCTGAAGTCTGAAGAGAAAGGAGTTCTGAAGTCTGAGACTAGAAGACAGATGACCCAGCTCAGTGGGGCTTTGCTCTCCCTCTGCCCTTTTGTTTTATTCAGGCCCTGTACTGCTGAATGATATCTATCCACCCTACTACAGCATAGGTCTTCCTGACTCCACCTCCTAATTCAATGTGAATCCCTTTTAGAAACACCCTGAAAGACACAGAAATGTTTTGCCTCCTTCTTGGATATCCTGAATCTAGTAACCTAGAACAGGAAATGAGCCATCCCCACTATCTGACCCAACAGCAGGTTGTCATTAAGTGTTCTAATGCACCTGGCCTATCTATGCCATGCAACTTGCCAATTTTTCCCAATCTACTCTCAATTTTCTCCACAGCAACTGTGAATGACTTTCTAGTAACTGCAAATGAGAGTAAGTAGAACTATTATCAATGATTAACCCTAACCCTAACCCTAAAGAAAACAAAGAGCTATATAGCTAGGGACTCAAGTCTCAGAACACTTAACCGAACTGTTCACAGTTGTGGAGAAACAGATTAAAGTCTATTTCTGACAGCAATACATTCCTTTCTCAGTGGCAGGAGCTAGAAGACCTCAATATGTTACTAAGTTAATATCCATCCTCCTCAGTTTTCTTCTATATAGTAAAAAAGGAAATAACTTTTAGTCTTCCTTCTAAAGTGTAGGGAAAATACATGAATACTATCACACAGTGTTAAATAACATATGTGACTTGTAAGTGAATGTGTTTCTGGAAAGTTTTGGAAATCATAATTCATCTGCAGGTAGCAATTTATATGTTCAACACACACACACACACACACACACACAAATGCTTTTAAGTATGCAATGTACATGATCCAAAGGATTGGGAGCCTTTATCTATATAGTTTTAGATGATAAATGTATAAGCCAGTTTGGCAGTAAGCATTCCTTTTCTATAAATTGGGTCAATAATGGAAAATGATGCTTATCGTATGGCTGCCACTAATTGTTGAAGCTAATCTACAAAGCCAGAGACCCTAAAAGGAACAGCTAAGACAATGACCATCTCTACCAGCAAACCCCAGAAGGTCTTCATGACCTCACATCTCTTCATACATCTTGTGCAAGTATATTTCCATTTCAAGACAAGAGAAGGAAAATGGTCTATGCAAAATCACAGGGAGTTTAATTTGGAGTTAACAGGTTAGTGTGGTTACTAAACTCAAACCTCTCAGTGGTTCAGGATAGAACTTCAAACAGTTCTATGAAGGAAGAAATCCATATACAAAGCCACAAAGAGAATAGGTAAAACATAACCCAATGATGCGTTGCATAGTTATTTTCTATTGACAAGCTTTCCCTGGGAACAGGGGAGATAGCCCAGTTGTCAAAGCTCTCACCTCAAAAGCATGAAAATCTGAGTTTGGTCCTTAGGACCCATGTAAAATGCTGAACATGTGCCTATAATCCCATTTCTGGGAAGAGGGGGATGAGTGGGGGCGGAAGAAGATCCTTGAGGCTTGCTGGCTGGCTAGCCTAGGATAACTGGTAGCTCCAGGCCAATGAAAGACTGTCTCAAAGGATGTGAGTGGCATGTCTGGTAATGATATGTGAGATTTTCTTCTGATTTCCACACATACATGCACATAAGTATGTACTCACTCCTCCCTCACCCTGTGAACACACACACATACATGTACATACATTTTTTTTTCTTGTCTGTTCAGCCTACAATATGTGTCTGTTAACTAGTTAATCCTCTTGGCAGTCTGAAAGATCAATTATTTAGGCTTTTTGATAGTTATTTATTCTGAAGAGTTCCAAATTCTAAGTAGAAAGGAAATTTATAATCCATCTGCCAGAATGGCAAGGATTGATATATGGAATCTGGTAACAACCTGTTATCCACCAAGGCCAGAGAGAGACAGAATAATCCTAAAAAATGTAGCAGAAGAGGCTGAAGTGAGATATGAGAAAGGGCTTACTGAAAGCGAGGGTTAAATACCACTATAAATTATCATGGTTCAGTTATATTTATTCACACAGTGAACACAGAACTATCTTCTCTGGGATACTGAAAGTGTTTTGTGGTGAATATTATGTGGGAAAACAAAACCACACAGTCATTGAAAATGGTTATATCTGGCCAGTTTAACCAGTTGGAGAACTTGAGGTCTGTGAATGCCAGGAGTGCATGGCAGAGGAAGTTGCCCAGCTCAGCTCATGGGGATAGTAAGCAGGGATAGGAAAAGAGCCAGAGAGAGAAGGGAGAATGAGAGGAAGAAGGAGACAGAGGAAGAGGGGGAAGGAAGGAGGAAGAGAGAGAAAATCCTACCATTCCTTTCAAGGACAGTTTCCAATAACCCAACTTCTGTTTACTAGGCTACCTTTTCCTCCCAGCAGTATGAGAGGCTGCTGATGAAGCCTTAGAAGACAACCTTGTGAGCGACAGCGTGCAGACATGACATTTGCTACCTTGTACTCTTACTACTGTTCATCTCACCTGCTTGTCTCCTGGCTGTGAGATCCCTGACTGCCTTATTCTTATTAGATAGGATGAGCCTATCTCATAAGTGTTGAAAGACCATGGTTTGGCTTAGCTAGGCCATGGCCTTATAGTTAAACTTAGTGTGTTATAGCAAAATCAAAGGTTAATTTACAGTTTTTGTTAACCTGGACCACTGCTGGGAAAAGTAATTGAAAAGAGAAGGCTAATGTTACCTGTAATGGCACCTGTAATCTAGACTTGGTTTCAAGCCTCTTCAGGAAGTATAATAGCCCTTCCAGGCTAATTTCTTTCATTTGAGAATATTCTTCAGGGATGTAATATCTCCTTTTTTAGTCTTCCAGTTTCTCAGCTCTAGGGCCATGTTTTGTCAGCACTCCAATATTTACATGGTCAAGGGAACCATTTATCTCCAGAAATCCCAAGACATGAGATGGCAGAATGTCTTCCTGCCTCAAACAGAATACGCACTACTATGTGTGCTCTTCATATTTTGAGTTATTGACAGTTCTTAAGGGACAAAGCCATTCTCCAAGTCTCAGCTGAAGAGAACCCCACAACTCCCAGTATGACAAAAGTTACTCACCTGTCCATGGATTCCAGGAAAGGACTAAGTGAAAAGAGTCTTAGTCTCTTTTCCTGATCCTGTGATGAAACACTGACAAAAGGTTGGGGCAGCTAATTGCAGCCAGAAGAGGGCAATGAGTTCAGGCTTCTGCCCAGATCCCACTCCACTCACATAGTCTGCAATGCTAACCCAGGGAATGGCCTAGCCTGCTCATGCAGTTGAGATAACTGCCATAGGCATGTCCAAAGGTCCATCTCCTAGGTGACTCAAGAGTCTATCAAGTTGACAAACAATTAACATTAACCATCACAGGAATGTTTGAGTCAGATACCCTCTCAACTAAACTGCTAAATGTTTTTAGTCTATCATCTGTCTATCTATCATCTATCTATATCTATCTATCTATCTATCTATCTATCTATCTATCCATCCATCCATTGGTCCATATATCTATGTATCTATGTATTTATATATCTATCTATGTATCTATGTATCTATCTATCTATCTATCTACCTATCCATATATATGTATCTATGTATCTATATATCTATCTACGTATCTATCTATCTATGTATCTATGTATCTATCTATCTATCTATCTATCTATCTATCTATGTATGTATGCATCCATCCATCCACCTATACATCCACATATTTAGTGTGTGTGTGTGTGTGAAGTCTGGGTTATTTGTAAGTTAACCAAGTATTTGTCCTGCTGGAGCTAATATTCTCTCACAAAGATTATTCCCTTTGTAAAACCTATCTTTTCTTTTGACAGAAAAGTCATGAACCAAAGCCTACATGTTGACAAAGAGGATGTAGTAAGCCTCCTTGTCTTCCAAGCACAACAGGATGTGTGGTATAATGAGGCACAGTCAACATTTGCATGCAAATCTACATTCTTAGGAGCCCAAACTGTCACTATTTATACTTCACCATTTGGTTTTGCATTAAATATACAGAAACTCTGGGAGTCCTATTTCATACTTGCCTTTCTTTGTCAGTGCAGATGATGGAACACTATTTCTGTTTCTTTATGATTAAGTAATTGACATATAGGATTTCTTCACCCAAGCAATTAGTGAACCAGATGTTGTTTCTTCCTTCCCTGTGCCATAATAGACGTTTTGTGGAGAGATTGCTCCAGAATAGAAACACAGTCATGCGCCACTTAATGACAATGGAACATCTTCAGAAGTTCACTAGCAGATGATCTCATTATTATACATATCATAGAGCATACTTAAGCAAATGTAGATGACAGTGTCCTGCACATCAAGATTGAATGAAGCAATAACACTTGGATCAAAACACATAGTCATCTATACAAAAATGTTTTCTTTATATCATTATCCTATAAGCTTTTTCATTTTCCTTTTTGTCTTTAATGTGGTTCTGAGATCAAACACATGGCCTCATGCATTCTAGAAATGCATACAGCTCATATCTTTCTATTTTAAATTATTACATTTTATTTCATTATTTTAAAATACCTTGTTAAAAACCAAGAGATAATACAAACATTAGTCTATGTGTACATATAGTTGGAATAATCAGTCACCATTAACTTTCTCTTCCATATCTTGTCCCCAAGTCTTCAAGGAAAATATAACCACACACACATGCACATACACACAGAAGGTCCTCCCAGCAACATGTGTGAGTCCACTCTAAGATAATGATAAATAGTAAATACAAAAACCAGTAACATTTATTATGAACTGGACATAATTGTCTGTGGGGGTTTTTATGTGTCTGGCAGTAGAGTAGGTTTGATGGTGGATTGAGTGTTGCACTCCAGTATGATAACAGCTATAATCTCCAAGACGCAGGAATTTTTAGAATACTCTTATGGGATCAGCAATGAGGTCATCTATGATGCATCTCTCAGACTACGTCTCTGCCATTTTATGATCTATGATTACCTTCCTACTCTATGACAATATATCTTCCAAACTTTCATTATACATGGAAAAAAGAGTCATGTGCTTCAGTGAAGTCCTATTTAATGATTTCTTGCTAAAAAAAGAAATTAAAAAAAAAAAAAAGAACTGGAATACACATCAGTGGTAGAGGTCCCTGAGTTCAACTCCCCAGTAGTATAGACACAAAACAACAAAACAGAACAGATATCTGATCCCCAGCACTGCCAAAAATGTGTGTAACTATGAAAAAGGATATGTGATGAATTCTGTGGACTTATTGTGAAATTGGAGCAAGTGGCACCTGCCCAACAAAAAGGTTAACCCATACAGCTAAGGTTAAACCGCCTATGGAGTTACCCACATCTGGGCCACAATGTGATGTAAATGGATACAGAAAGCATAAAAGACATCTGAACACAAATTAAGATTTAAAGATTTTTTTTCTTATATTTTTGGTTGTGAGCCTAGCCTTTAACGGCTCAGCCATCTCTCCAGTACAAGGTTTTATTTTTTTTTTCTTTTAAAAATAAATTTTGCTCTAATATGGTGCTTGACATTCTAAATTTTCTTAAATTCCATTTGGCAAATGGATGATTGCTAATGGTATCCATTTGTGTAAGACTACAAGATAGGGCCAGATTTTAGAGAGTTTTTTGGCTATAAGTATCCCCGGGGTTTTTCAGAGGAGAGTTGGAGCCAGGATGTCATTGGTGCTGCTTTGATGAAGAATTTCTCAGATGGGCTTGACATCCATAGAGCCCAAACTTCCTCTGACACTAACGTATTGCTGTAGGTTTTTATGTAATTATGGTTAAAGTCTTAGGATGGTTTTTAAGACTGTCTTGTGAATTGATTGATTTTGTGACTCAATTTTCATATAAAATCCATTACAGCTGAGTAGTGATGAGCACTGGGTCCTGAAAATCACACTGAACAGGCTGAAATGTTATTGCTGAATCCAGCAATAAGACATGGGGCAAATTGTGCTAACTTTTCACCTTTTTTTTTTTTAACTGGAAAGAATACTATTCACTTTTCCAAAGGTTATTTGAGGGTTAACAAATAGGCCCCCCAAAACATTACATATAATAAATACTCAGTAGATGTTGGTATCCTTTTTTTATTTTTCAACTATATTGAAAAAGCTCTTTAGAAATTACCGACATTTAATGGCCTATGTCTCATCGTAACAGCGGGATACACAGCTTAATTCCCATTGACATGGTATAGATGTTTGCAAAACTGGTAGAGTGATTTAGAAGAAGATATAGGCCTGGTTTTCATGGCGTTGCAGATGGCTTTTTTGACAGCTGAAACAGTGGTTTAAATTCACAAAGCATAAATTACACTTAACCGATTACTCAAGGCAATGCCTGTCTCCCATAGGAAGTTAAAGGAAAAGCATACCATTTCTGTCTCATCAACCATCAGCTCCTCAGTGACTGCCAGACTGAAGCTATCGATGGGAAACATCCCCTTCGGAGTTCACTCGTACTACGGAACTGCATTCATTTCCTCCCACATGAAGTGGGGTTTGCTTTCTCTTTGACCCCAGTCCTGGGAGGTGCAAATAACCATAAGCTGGCGTGCAAAGTCCTGCTCCAACATAAATTCCATCTGGTTTCCACAGCACAGTGGCCCTTTCCTGCCCTCCAACTAGACATCTGGTGCCGTGGACAGTGCGATGAAGATAGCCATTGTGCTTCCAGAGAAGCATGCCGGAATGAACTGCCAAAGGCTCCAGTATGAATCCCTGACGATTGGCTTCTTGACTTTGGCTGAGCACCTACTTTCAATGAACCTTTCTTACAAACTGAAACTAATCAAGCATACAGACATTCTATAGACTAATTGCAAAGCAAAATGTTTTCAGAAAAATAATTTGAATTCAAAATTTTATTACCTTTCTTTTTCGGTGTATCCAAGATCACTTGAGACCCCCATCCCCTCCCAATTTGGCCTCTGATCAGTAGACTTTCCAGGCCCTCTTCATTCCTAATAGATTCTGGAAGACTGCTATAGATGTCACAGAAGAAGCGACAATTCTAGAGTTAACCTGCTTTTTTTGCCTCACTTACATGATGTGGAGCCCATGTTTCCCACTCTTAAGACTTAGGTCTCTCTTTCCTGCCAGTAGATATTCTCATACACATGGTATGTTTCTCAGCCTCTGCCAGGCGAATGAGAACTGTTACTATCCTGAATGACGCATAGAAAATGAGGAGCATGGAGTGGGAAAAATAGGATGGAGTGCCAACTCCAATAGAGGTAGTGGCAATAACTGCTATCTGCTGGGGGAAGGGGAAGCAAGCCATCATTTGTGTGTGTTTGTGTGTGTGTGAGGGGGTGTTGTGTACTGACTTTGTGCCAAAACTAGTCCAGCTCAGAATTTGTCATTTGCCCAAAGCCATTCAGTGGTGGTGATAAAATGAGAATCCAAAGTAGGTGAAATGCATTTGCTGTTAGAAATTCTGGGTTGTTTGAGGCACTGTGAGATATCTCCAGTAAGGACCAGAGGGACATAGTGATGTACACAAACTGGAGAGAGCAGAAGTTGGAACTAGAAGTTTTAAGCCAGAAAATTATTACACCGTCTTTACTTGGAGCTAAAGATGTTGACTGCGGTAGGAGAGAGAGCACCACATAGTTTTCTGTGGATCAAACACACACCCTGGAAAGCTTTTCAACAGCATGTACACAGGAACTACAGATAGGGCAAATCTACTCCCTTGTCATGAAACTCATGGTTCCGCAACTCAGTGCTCCTGTGGTCTGCTGTTTAGATGTAAGCTACAAGTATAGTCCTTAAGCTGATATTATTACATTTCTACCTGCACGTGTGATCCCTCCCCACAAAACCCCTAAAATCAATCATATCTGAAAAATGGAGAGAGTTAGAGCTCTGTTCAGAAACAGCCAATGCTGCTCTGCTCCAAATAGTTACACCTCAGCCCTCTAGGATGTGTGAATTGCTACTCAGAAATATTCGCCCAGGGGCAGCCAGGAGAGGGCAAAAGGCAGGAGCATCTTTGCTGCATGGGAAGCCAGAGAACGCAAGGCTTGGGGGTTGGTTGTGTCCAGGCTCTCTCGCTTCCTTTCATTCTCATCTTAAGATTCAATTATGTGCCAAGAAGCTTGGTCACACTTTTGTTTTCTCAAATAAAGTACAACCAATAGACTTAAAAATGAATCATTTAGCAGGATGTTTTCTTTGTCACAGGCTCTCTGAAAGCAGTGAATAAGGATGAGTAATGGCCCGGGCATCTTTCTGTGTGAGGAATGCTTTAGCAGAGGCACTGAAGAACCAGCCCCCTGTAGCTGCCTCCTTCATCTCTTCTCAAGGTCTTGAGGGTTCAGCCTTGGAAAGTGCCAGGAAAATCAACACAAAGAGGAAAGAAGGAACACCAATAGAAAAGTAAGGCTGCCATAAGCACAGATTTAAAAACTGGTTTTCCTCTCTGTATTCTCCTGCCTTATCAGGACCATTTCCTCAACTGCCTTTTGTCCATCTAGCCTCACTTCTTCCAAGATTTCAGTGTTTCATACTTGGTTCTGTCTGAATCACTTCCTTTCGTGCTAACATGAAATCCATGCCCCCTAATGAATGGCCTACTCACTCACCTTTTCAAAATCCTAGCCATTTGATGATAGCATGTGGGTGTGTGCTCACACTCTCATGCACACACAAATCGATTATACTTTAGGAAACTTTCAGAACTCCTCCAACTTTTGTGATGGCATTGGTCTAATTTTTTATTCAGCATGGGACTGTACATGGCTGTGCTACATTTTAAAATACATACTGAGAAAACAAGTGTATTTCTATAATATATTCTTTACCCTGCCTCCAAATCCACTGTGCTATGTAGACAGCCTGCAGCAATTCCTGCCCCTTGGGGCTCATGCCCTTGCTTAATCCCTGTCCCTTGAGTAGGGCTGGATCTACTGACTTGCTTCTAATGAAAAGAATGCAGCAAAAATGAGGTGATGTGACCTCTAAGTGCAGGTCAAAGAAAGAGTGCTGACTAACAATCAGTAAGGACCAAGGACCATCCAGGAGCCAGGTGAGTGAGCCTGGAAGTGTCCCTCCCCAAGTCCTTTACTGAGAAGAGAGCATCTTTATAAGAGGACTTCAGCTAGAGGACTCCTAGGTAAAGGGTTCTATATAAAATGTCTTCAAAGGCTGGTGATGAAATTAACAGGTGATGGAAGTATGTAACCTCATTATCCACAGTTGAATGGACCGCTACAATGAAGGACCCAGTTGGTGGAAGTGGGTCACTAGGAGGATGCCTTTGAAGAGTGCATTTTAACTCTACACGCACCTTGCTTAATGACTGCCAAGAAGCGAGCAGCTTTTCAATAGCATGTCCTTTGATCAGAAGTGCCACCTTAACCAAACACGTGGACATAAGTGATAGTGGAAGGGAATCTATGCAATCATTAACAAAGATAACTTTTTCTCCATTTCCATATTTCTGGCATTATGTCACAGCAGTGAAAAGTAACTAACATGGTCACTTAAAAAAACTCAGGTTCATGACCCCCCCCTGCCAAATCATGGCATAATCAATCAGTTTGCTATGGAAGTCACCCAGCTTTGGGGTAACGTGAAGTACAGTAACAGATGACTAATTCATTTTCACACCTGACATTGTGAGTACTCAAATATCTCCTCAGGATGATCTCCTTGGGCCCTTGGCTCATAGCAACCTGCCACCTGCTGCATCAGTTGCTTTTCTGAACCTGTAGAAAGGGAGGCTAATTGGTCTCTACAACCTCTCCCCATGCTCCAGCCTGCCATGAGAAGTGGATTTGTCTAGGAACTATGTGAAGAAAGAGCTCTCATTTGTTGTTCTCTCTCTCTCTCTACCTATCAAGAACCAAAACCTGCTTCCCACAGGCCTCTGTTCCCTTTGATTTTTTTTTTTCACTATCCAAACTGCATTGAAAACACAAGACTACAAGACGTCTGTATAAACTTCACCTTTGCTCTAGCCTGGAAAGGTCCTTTGTTACACTGTCACAATTTGAAACCATGACTCATGCTTCTAACTCACACAGCTTCAGTGTTTCCTCAGTGCAGGGCCACTGTAACAGCTCTCCTTCAAGGATATGCTTTTGTTCCCTCCTGCAGTAATATCCATTTCTCAAGGAAGTTATAGTAGCTGCTTCTGCCAGTGAGTTTTATAACTCATGGGGTAACATGAATTAGAGACTGGACTCTTAAACTTATCAGAGTTCTGTTCTTATACAAGGAGTACATTCCCCTCCCTCCAATTGTGAGACCATCTTGCCTCAGTAAAAGGCATGGGTTGGGCACCTCTAAATCAAACATCCAAAATCTGAAATGCTCCTGAATCTAAAACATTTTGATCATTGTTATCAGTACTATGTGTGGAAAACCCCGTGTCTAATTTACTATCATTGATGTGAGTTGTGGATGAAATGTTGATGTAAAATGCACAGCTGAATCAGTAAACCCAAAGGGCAAAAACATTCACAGCTCCTTTAAGCTAATATATATCTTTACCAAACAATCAAACAACTCATCTGCACACATGATAAAGACACTGATGCCTTTGTCTTCTGATGATTCAAAATAGGCTGCTGAGTGTATAAAAATATTAAAATAGTATTTTAAATTACCTTCAGGGTACACATATATGGAAACATAAATTTTATGTTTAAATTTTGTTCCCTTTCCTAAGATAAGATATCTGCATCATATATATATATATATATATATATATATATATATATATATATGCACATATAAATCCATCTATCTCTTAAAATCTGCAAAAGTCCAAAATACCTGGAAACATCTTCTGAGGAAGATATATCCAATCTATGTTATTTTGTGCTTTCTCTTGCTAAACATCACTTAGATTCAGCAAAGAAAAGAACAGAAAGTAACCATGCAACTCGGATTTCATTTCAAATAAACTGTTGGGATGGGAAATTACCTCCACATTCTCACGAGGTTAGTAGCCTGGAAGGTTTCTACTGCCTCAGAAAGAGGCAACCTGTTAACAGGGCACCTATAAATGGCAGACTTATGTACCTAAAGACACCAGGAACTAGGACAAAATGAGCAGCAAGAACCAACCCAGGTTATGATGAAAAACTGTTCCTGAAGAACTGTGTTGCTTAAATGTATGTACAGAGGAAAATAATAATAACACACTGCATCAAATCATAATGGAATGAAATTAGATAGTAGCAGCAAAGAAACTACAGATTTATGCGAATGCCTGAGAAAGAACAACACATTTCTTAATGATCAGTAGATAACTGAGAAAAATCAAGTAGGAAATTAAAAAATTCCTAGAATCAAATGAAAAGAGGACATAACTTATCTTTGGGATACAACAATGCAGTTCTAAGAAAGAAGTTACAGCTTTAAGTACCTACATTAATAAAGGACTGAGCTCTCAGGTCAATAACCTAATAGAAAATAACCCTCAGAGAAACAACAAGCTAAATAAAAAAATTAGATGGAAAGGAATAAAAATCAAATAGAAGGTAAGTAGATGGAGACTAAAAAAGTAATAAAAAGCTTTATTGAAACAGAATTTATTTTTGAAAAGATAAGTGAAATTGAGAAATTCTTAGCCATATTAATCAAAGGAAAGTTGAAGCAATAATAGTCTTCCAGAACAATAACACCAAAGCATGACAGATTTACTGGTGAATTCTACCAAACTTTAAAGAAGTATTAAGACAAACACCAAAATGCCTCAAACTATTCCATAAAACAACCTTGACTTATTCTATAATACCAATATTACTTGAACACCAAAACAGAAAAATATGGAACAATTTCTTTGAATGATTTTATTCATCAGTAAAATGCTTGTAAAACAAAATAAAGGCAATATACAACAAAATAATAGTTCATATTATACTAGATGGACAAAAACTAAGAGCATTCTAAATTTATAAATGTAACAAGGGTTTCTACTTTTAAAGCCTTATGCAATATAGTGGTTGAAGTATAAGTCAGAGCAATAAGATAAGAAAAACAAATTCAAGGGATATAAGGGAGAAGGAGTAATTCATATTGTCTTTGCTAGCATAGTATATGATTCTAGGCTTTAAAGATAGAGAAGAAAACTCTTAGATATGATCAAAGCTTTAGGAAAGTATCAGTACACATAATCAAAATACAACAAACAGTATTTTTTCTTACACCAGTAACAAACATGATTAGAAATCAGTCAATAAAATTTCATTCTCAATAGCCTCCCAAACTAAAATTATTAAGAATAAACTGAATCAGAGCTATCTGATCTAGTACCTATACATGAAAAGTATAAAACACCAGAGATAGAAATTGAAGGCACCACAAAAAGGAAAGAACTCTCAAATTCAGAGGCGACATAAAAAAAAAAAAATCATGAAAACGACCATGTTGCTAAAACAACAACAACAAAAATAAAAACTCTACAGATTCAATGCAGTCTTCAAAATTCCAATAACATTTTTTTTCACAGAAATTGAAAGAAAAACAGTGTTGAGAGTATCACAATATTTGGTTTCAAATCCTATCACAGAACAATAACAACAAAAACAGCATGGTGTTGACAAAAAAACAGAGATGCAAAACAATGGAATAGAACAGAGGACTCAGAAACAAACCCACACAGACACAGCCATCTAATTCTTGTTGGAGGCATTAAAATCTATATGTTGAAGAAAGAGAAAAAAAAAAACCTCTTTAATGAGTGGTGCAGGCAATATTAAATATGCATATAACAGACACTAGATCCCTCTCACCATGTCAAAATCAGTCTTAAATGGAACAAAATTCTCAAATCTTAGAATAAGAAAACTTGAAGCTACTGAAGAAAAAACAAGAAAAATTATTTCAAAATACAAGTACAAGAAAGATTTTCTGAAATGGATTCTAATAGCATAAAATACCAGCAAGAACTGTGTCAGTACATGAAATGATAAGATTCTGCACAGCAGGAGAAACAACTACCATAGCAAGAGACAGTCTACAGAAACAAGAGTCATCTGAGAATGCCACGTCTTCATCTGATGAGGAAGGAAATCTAGGATATATGAAGAACTTAAGAAATCAAACATCTAATGAATAGACAACAAATTCAGTAAACTAGCAAACAAACTGAATAGATGATTTTCAAAACATGAAGTACAAATGGTCAATAAATACATGAAAAAAATACTTGACATCTTTAGCCATAAGAGAAGTGCAAATCAAAACATTTCCATTCCATCTTCCTCTAGATCAAGAAACAACAAAAACGTTACTGAGTGGAGTGTGCTCATTTTTCCTCTCCCTCTCCCCCTTTTCTTCTTTCTTCTCCCCTTTCTCAACCTCCGCGTGCATGTGTACGCGTGCATGTGTGTGTGTGTCTATACATTGGTGAGAATGTAATCAGTGTCAGCTTTATAGAAATCAACACAAAACCTCAACTGCAAATATGAATGAGGCATTATAGAAAGAGAAAATAAAACATATGAAGTAAAATATTTCCTTACCCTGGAATCTGAATTTATTTCTAGTGGGCTGAGGGTTTAAGAATTTTGACACAGCTTGGGAGAAAACACTATGAAACTAGTCTGCAGAGATAATATTTACTTTCCTGAGCAATATCTCAAGGAATGTTTAAACTGCCAATGACCCATTGTTAACATCATGTATGTAACCTTTGAGTTTAATTCTATTAACACCTCTCTCACAACAAACCCAAATGTTGCCATCATTTGCTAAAGAAATTTCTTTAAGATAAATATGTAAAAACCAGAACACACTTTCAACAAATTTAAACTCTGTTTTATTTCTAAACCTGGTTGTGAATTACATTCTTTGAGAAATGCAGCTTTGAAATCAAAATCCATATTGACACTGAGGTGTGTTTCTCTCACCACACATGCTCAAGTCTGAAGTCTGTTCTATTCCATTCTTAATAAACCCCAACTCTACTTAATACTGTCTCACCCTGAAGTTGTTTACTGTGTGTAAATCAAGATTCAGGCTTCATGAGTACAAATACCTAATGCTAGAGCCAGCAGGTTTAGGCTCAGTATCCTAGTCATTGCGCGTGAGCTCACGTGCACACACACACAGACACAGACACACTCACACACAGACACACACACACATTAGGGTATGACAGAGATACCCGAAAATTGATGTTTACTATGATATTTTTCACAATGGCCAAGTTGTAGAGTTAGCCTAAGAACAGATGAACAGATATGGAAAATGATAGATACACAAACACAAGTATTATCATTGAGTCATAAAAAAAATGCTAGGATATATCATTTATAAGACATGGACTAGGACTGGAGACCATGATAAGAGCAACAAAGAAGACTCAAGAAGACAAACAGAACACACTTACTTCTCAAATGCAGAATCTAGATTTTAAACAAGTCATGAAAACACAAGGGAAAGTATTGACAAAGAGGAAGGGTACAAGTGGAAGAAAGAAATGCGCAATAATGGGAGTGAGTATGGCTGGAGTATATCGTGTACATGTATGGAAACATGAAGAATAATCTCACTATTTTATATAGTGAAGTCACTAGATGTTAATGAAGAATAACGGATAGCATTTCATACTTAACTCATTTGTAAAATACACATGTTTAAAGTGTAGTTCAAGACCATTCTATATATAACAAATTAGACATTGAAAAGAGTACTTTTGTTATTATCTTGGGTCTCTATTTTCTTACTTGCAGACCCAGAGCAAATCAACCCCATATCTTCGTTTATTCATTCAAAATTGGAGATTTTAATAAAGTATATGCTAAAGTGTACAATGACTGGTACTATTTCTGATCATAATTTACATGTGAAAAACTGGTCAAGTGATTCTGAAATCTAAATCACTGAATCAACAACAGAACTCTGTACTGATGAACATGGACCACATTATATACTCTTCAATTTCTAGTTGTTGAGGCTAGTTAGTACTAGAAACACAGCAGTAATTGAATGCTTAAACTTAGCTCATTTGAATTTATATTGCTACCATAGTTAGTTATCTCCACATTGGGATATCCAACCTTAGAGAAATATCTTATCCATAAAGTAGCCTGGTATGCTCATGTCCTTCCCACAGGGAACTCAAAGAGATGCTTGCTCTGGGTAGAGAGTTCTGACGAATATAACTTAATTAAAGATCCTAAAAGTTCAACCCTGTAGTTGTTGGATTTTCTTTACTCTAGCCCCATGTTGAAATGCCAAAATGTTGTTGCTGGTTTTTTCTTTGGCTCTTTATTCTTTTGGGGGCCCACCACCCAGCTCCCAAATAAATCCCACATGGAGTCTTATTCTTTCTTATAAATGCTTGGCCTTAGCTGGACTTGTTTCTTGCCAGCTTGTCTTATCTTAAATTAACCCAACTACCTTTTGCCTCCAGGCTTTTATTGTTTTCTTAATTCTGTAAATCTTACTTTCACTCTTATTCCATGGCTGGCTGGGTGGCTGGCCCCTGGAGTTCTCCGCTCCTTCCTCTAATATTCCAAGGTCCTTTTTGCTTGAGATTTCTCCTTCTATTTATCCTCTCTACTTGCCAGCCCTGCCTATTCCTCTCTCCTGCCATGCTATTTGCTGTTCAGCTTTTTATTTGACTATCAGGTGTTTTAGACATGCACAGTACCACAGCTTCGCAGAGTTAAACAAAGGTAACATAAACAAAAGTAACACACCTTAAAATAATATTCTCCAACACAACACTGTGCAGAGGAAAGCTATGGAAATAAACATGGGCTATTAACAGGCATTCCCTTTGGGTAGAGAAGGTCTTTCTGACAGAACAGAAGAGCTATGCAGCTCCAACTGATGTGAATAATACTGGTCCTTTTATATTCATTTGTTATTACTCTCTTTCACTTATTCTAATAGTCACTTGCTAAAAGAAGTTATGGTATTCTCTGTGTGAAAGTATTAAAATCACAGAAATTTAAACCAATTAAGCACAGTATCAGAATATAGCATGTCCCGAGCAATGGCAAAAGCTTATCTCCATGGACACGATATACAAAATATCGTTGGTCTGCAACTTGCATATATTTAACCTTATCATTTGCTTCTTTACACCAGGCTAAATACTAGCATTCATTAAATGCAGCCTTAACCTCACTTCTTCATTGTAACCAGGCTTAGGATAAGAATGGAGAATTTGTAGGGCAAAGTACAATCCAATGACATGAAAAAATGTGCAATCAATTGACTATAGTGGATCACTCCTCTAACCACAGCCCTTGAGAGACAGATGCAGGTGGATCTCGTGAGATCCAGGCAAGCATGGTCCACACAGTGAGGTCTAGGACAGCCAGTGCTATACTGTGTGATGTCAGACTGTTGAGTGAGAGCAAATGTGTTGTCAGATCATCAGGAAGTTAAGTAAGATTGTAGGGTACTGTAGAATTTTCTTTCTATAAGGTAGCAAGGAAAGGAAGGGTAAGAACTGGTAACAATATTAAAATTCTAAAAAAAAAAAGTAAGTTTTATGTTTCTACAATAGTAAATTTTTCTACAGGAATTAAATTAGACATTATTATAGATTGAACTTTCATCTCTAAAATGTATAATATTGAAAACCTAATTCCAGAAATCCTGGCTGTAGTCTGTAAGGCTGCTTTGTCCAGCTGTTTTGAATGTAGGATCACCTGGTACTCTGTTTCAGGTGGTCTGGCTTGATCAAAACACATTAGTCGAATCCCCCATGACAGCGCCCCTTACCAGCAGGAAGTAGTTTGGAAAGAATGACGCCCAAATTCCAAAACATTGTCTATAAATGTTTGTTTTCATTTAAATGGACTTGGTTATATAAAATAAATAAAAAAAGAATACCTGACAGAAAAAAAAAGAAAGAAAACCTAATTCCAAATACCTCAACATGGACTATTTGGGGATATAGCTTTTAAAAGGGCAACTTTATAAAGATATCCTCCCTTGAAAAACATGACTAATAAACAATGGAGTAAAATAAGATAATATGAATGGGTCCTAATCCAGTATGACTGGTGCCCTTATAAGAGAGAGGCAGTTATAGAGGGGAGACTATGTAGAGATGGAAGGAGAGAGCAGCTATTTAATAAGGAGGAGAAAAATCTCACACTTTGGGGATATTTTTTATAGAGTTAAATGTAACTCATGCTGACTCCAAACTCACTATGTAGTTGAAGCTGACCTTGTCCTCTGTCTTCCAAGCATGTATCACCGATAGTCATGTATCACCATCGACTTTGATAATACAAACTGTGTGGCTCAGGCCACCTCCCCTGGTGTGAGGTCCAGAGCTTTGTTATAGCAGCTCCAGACAGGAATACAAACACATCATCTCTTCCCAAACAAAACTCACTCAGACAAAGAGATGGTGCTGTCTACTCTAAAGCTTCTGATGTCCCACCTTCAATTTTAAATGCAAACCCGATGCTCTGATCTTTTTCCTATTCATTTGTGAGAGGATAATTTGAACAACAGCACCAGGACACCTGAGTGTTTCTAAAGTTCATAGTAAATAAAGGGATTTCCCCCCAGGCTATGGAAGTTCCTGTTCTAATTTAAAACTTTCCAATGAGGAAAATGCACGTGATGGGTAGGCAAACTCCTGAGTGATTCTCTCCACTAATTAGGACCCTATAACTACACTAAAGCCATACCTGCAACCTTATGTAAAGGTTGAAAGGAAATCCTCTCAAGGGGTCTTAGGTCCAAACACAGTGTCCCAATAACATATTATGATGATTTATTTTTAACTTTCCTCAAAACAATGGTCATTGAATTCCTTATTTATTTATTTATTTATTTACTTACTTTGAGCAGAAAGCAGAATACATCTATATAATGTATAGCAAAAGCAAGAGGAAACAGCTCTGTAGCTCTCCTTAAAGCAGTTCACATAGTTGAGGTGCCTTAATCCTTGGAGGGCTGTACCCAGAGTTAACTCTTTAAGGCCCAATGTCAGCACAGAGGCAGATGTAATCATCACTATCTCTTTTCTGATAGTCTGGCAGTCTGATATGTAGCATTAGCATTCTTATATGCCAGTTACTTGTTGTTAATCACCCTTGCCTCTCCATGAACCACCAGGCAACTGACCACTTGTAAAAGATAAGAAACAGGATCTTGATATGGCTCATCAGGCCCCTGACTCATTTTATAAAATTCCACCAAAGTGTTCATGTGTCCACGAGCCTCACGAGGGATCTGTTGTTGCGCATCCCCACACATGCTTTCTCTTGCTAACATTTTAGAAGTTGTGGGCATGTTATTTTGTTGATTTCTAATAGCTTGGCCCTGAGATCAAATTCTTTCTTTGAACTTCAAAAGACTTTCCAGGTATGTGCTTGCACAAAATTACATGCATGCTTGTGGCATGCTTTTATTCTTGTTGCCAAGTGAGATAAAACTGAGGGGTATGTTCCCCGAAACTTAGTGATGTTTACTAAATACGGGGTCTAATGTATCTTAGCTACATCCACCATAAGATTCTAGATGGGGAAAAAAAATCAAATATTCTGTATTTAGATAACTAATGGATATCAAAAACAAGGTTTGCAATTTTTTATCTTCCTCATCTCTGAAAATGCTATCTGTCACTTGCCTAGTTCAAACACTAAAACCAAGATTTATCCTTGGTTTCTCCTTTGACCTTATTTCCCCTTCCCAATCCATCAACTGTCCCCACACCTACCATCTCCAGAAGATCCACCTCTCTCTACTTCAGGGCACACTTACTGCTGACCCTGCATCCCAAATTCTTACCAGCTTTGCTCTGAGCACCTCACTTTCTACTTGAGCATACCCTCTGGCTTCTATTCTTTCTGCCAGCCCACTCTCTGAATAAACACATGAAACCATAGCATTCCTCTATTAAACACTATTTAATAGTGCCTTATTTTATAGGATAAATCCAATCCACTTATCTTCTAAAAGCTCCCATGTGCATTGCCAATTGCTTTCATCTCTACCTCAACTACAAGAACTACTACCCTTCTAGCACATCTAGCTACTTGCACAGAACCTTATTCCCTCACTCAAACACACAAGCTGCACTGTGTGTTTGCACTGATGCTGCTCTCCATCTTACCCTGCTCTTCTGCTAGCTGCATCTAGCTCATGTCACTCTTGAACTGCCTCTCTGCTAGCTTAGGGGTGGCTGGTTCCCTCGATGCTCAAGGTGTCAGTCTTGAAGGTAGAAGTCCTAGCTGAAACAGTCCCTATTCTTTTGTGTACCACTTTTAATACATAGCAGAACACCTGTGAAAGTCCTTATTTATTTATACATTTTGTCCCCAGCTCAGTAAAATAGAAGCTTTCCAAGGAGGAGCTGCCATATACTGTGAACACAGCTAATGGTCATTGAACAGCAATTTAACCAGCATTATCGGTGAGTAGAGAGTGTGGCTAGATCACAAAGTGAGTCATTTTAATCTTCCTATTGCTATCAAGATAGAACGCAACTTGGTAAAATAAGAAATACTTTTTAAAATCTTTGCTTTTTTTTCAGAAAGCAAATAAAAACACAGATCTTTTAAACTTGAGAAACTGTTAGGGAAATTTAGCATTCTAACATGCTCATATCTCCCAGAGTAGAATAATTAGTGTCACTTATCTACCTACATCTAGTCTGTAATAACTACTTGGTCCTCGCTTGGATTACATTAGCAGCCTGGGAATTAGAGCAAAATATCACTAAAATCTCATTACTCTGAGTCCAAACTTACTTATCCTGACTAAAAATTTCATTTCCAATGAAGCTAATCACAAAGGCCTCAAATTCACTCTAGGTGCACTGGGCTGACTGCAATTACCACTACAGAATAACATACAGGGTGTGAGATAACATGATTCCAATGCAATGACTATCTCGTGCAGAAACTGTGCCCTGTTAGAATAGAACAGATCTTTCAGCTGTTACAGCAGGCTCTAGATGAATTGTCAGGGCAAGGCTGCAGTAGGAGTTAGTGTTAAGTACAGAAAATAAGAGGTAATTATACATAAATATAAAGAGTACCCTGTTTTTGTGTGCAGGTGGGTTCCAAAATCAGCCAAGTGGGGAAGCTTGTGTTATATCTATACTTCATCATTCCTAGAGTCTGTGGTCTATGTCATATGAAACAGCAAAGAACTGAACAAACTTGACAACTACTATGGTGGACATCAAAGTGTACCTCCTTTGTCAGCTTTTAATATATAGCATTGCCACACACAGTTAGGCATTGCCTTCTATGCGTGCTCAAAGGTAAAAACGGGTTAGTTCCTTTTAAAATGGATTATAAACATTTGCCTTATTAAATATCTTATATTGAAGATAATTTAGCTATTGTTTATTACTTAGGTTCACTGTAATCAAGTTAAGTAATTATACTGTGCCCTCGATGCAGCTGGTACCTTATCTTCACAGCTCCAAGGCATGTTGCCCTTTTCATTTTTTCTGACTCTCAGAGTCTGGTTCATTTTTTAAACTGCCAACTAGAAATGTTTTGCTTTTGTTTATGAAGCTTGGAAATCCCTCCTTCCTCCCACTTCTGCTATTGTGTTAGGATCTGGCTATCTCATTATCAGAACAATCAGAACTATTCCAACATAGCAAAAAATACATGGTGAATAACTATATGGACTTCGTATTTTGTATTTCTAACATTTGTTTTGGCTGCTTCAAGGCCTTTTATTATTAGATTAAGAGTTACATTTTAAATGTTCACAGATATCAGATAAGTGACCTCCAGATCATCAAAGCTCTGCTATGGTTGAAATTTCTGCCTAACATTTATTCAGCTTGAGAAAAGGATATGAGCAAATAAACAACATATGGCATTTCCAGGCCATGTGTAATCTGCTGATAGGCCAGTGGTCATGACCTGTGGCACTGATTGCCTTTGCTATCAGCAGCTCCATTACTGAATGTCAGTTCTTTACAAACTCACTCTCCTATCTCGTTCGGTCAGTGGTACTGTGGAAAGTCACTCCACATTGAAATTCTGAAAACTGTGACTTCTTTGAACCTTGAAACTTTAGAAGCTCACTACAGAGGAATCATAAATATTTAAAAAATCCAAACTATCAAATGGTAATCAAAGTAGATAGAACAGTGAACACACACAAATGGAAGTTGTATAAAAATTGTCAACAGGGTTTCCAGAGAGTATAATAATAAGAGAGTCTAAAACAATGTTATTAACTTATGGTAGAACTCCCAAACTCTCTTGAATATAGAAATAAAAAGAGTCTCCATTATACTGGCTCCATAATGATTTTAACTTCAAATGGCAAGACACAAGTAATACTAGCAAAGAAATGAAATGATGCTTCTTTTTGATTAGTATATACCTAGGCATGACTTAGTGGGACTCACACTTCCCCAGATTCATCCTATAGATAAGTAGCTGAGTAGGAAAAAAAGTGAAAATTCCTATGAGTAAATAATCCAAATGGAGTAATTTGCTGAGTTATATTCCAATGATATGCCCAGAATCAGATCCATTTATGTACAGTATCTCTTATCTCTCTTCTTGTCTCTTCCTTATTCTCAAGAATATGGTACTTCACAAAATGAGCTTCTTGGAAAATTTGTACAAATAAATCCAAAACTGTAAATTGAGGCATCCACTTGAAAGTAGAGATCTCCAAACAATGACTCCATATGACATCAATGTTTTATAAGTTTATGACCACAAAGTTTTATGAGAATTAAGTTGCAGAGAGATAGATTCTAGAACTGAAGTGCCCCAATTCAAGTCTTCATTTGTATCAGTCCTGTGAACATGGACCTATTACGCTATCATTTAATCCACACTCTGGACCCCTGCCCTGTCTCAGCTTCCTTATCTGAAGACAGGAAGTATATTTGTATTCCCCTTCATTTGATTGTTATAAAGATCAAATGATAGATTATATTTCAAGAACAATTCCTAGAAAAATCACAAGTGAAATATAAGGATTGGCTAACAAGCATTAAAAAAAAGGGGGGGACCACTAAGATGAGGTGGGGTCAATGTCCACCTGGAAAGAAAAACCAGAAAACTGCACTGACTTAAAACCCGAGAAGAACTGAAGAGACTGTGTTCAGTTTTCTCTAGGTATGTCCTAACTTTGGCTATAATAGGCCACAGTAAATACAATTCTGTGGATGGCAGTGTGACTTTGACCCACAGCACTCAGCCTTGTTTGCAGCCTGCCTGGAAAGATGGCAGATTCTCACCAGTGAAGTGACCCTGAAGATGTGGCTGGCTGAGCACAAAGCACTTAATAATGATAGAAGCCATTCAGTTGTGCTGAGGAGGTAACCAGGGTAAGAAGTCACTTGAGAAATCACTGTTACAGCTGGAACAGCAAGCCTATGAGCGGCAGGTTACTGTACATTCAGCTCTAAGTAAAGATATTCTCCCCGTTGCTTCCATCTCTCATTAGTTTAGTGCCTTCCATATACTAAGAAATTTAATTTACTGATACTGTCCCACTTTTTGTTCACATCAGTATTTCTTAGCATCAGCTTCTTGGAGTACCTATAGCAAGTTCATGTGTATATTTAATGATTCAGATTTGAAGGATCTTCGAGTTGGGACAAAACCACTAACGATGAAGCCTGGAGTTGTGGAGAAAGACACCCCAAGTATGCTATGTTAAACAATCATTTTTTTAAAAAAAAATATAAGTATGCTTTAGATAACATTGATTCCATTCTGGATTAGATAATTGTTACCATGCAGTGTATGAAGGTAATAGCACTGCCAGCCTCTATGCACTACTCACTCAGTATGTACTGTGGGGGCATAAATACACCAAACTGAAGACCATTGAGCTCTCTGCCTTCTAATGTGTATGGGAGTATATATACAATCAACTGCTTAGTGAAGCAATAGGTTTCAGTTGCTACCTATAGGCCTCCTTATTGAAATGGGTTTTAGTAGAGCTCCATATGCAGTCTCACAGTTATGTATTTTCTCTAGTCATTTCCACAACATTACACTCAAGTTGCTAAGTGAAGGATTCTAATTGGAAGGCTTACGGGGGATGTGTTCTGACCTACTTGTTGCTGGTTGCTCTAAAATTAAACCCACATAAGTGAGCTTTTAAAAGGAGCAGTCCCTGTTCCTATAGATATAATATGTGATGCGTAGAAAGTAATCATACTGTAGAATTCATCATCTCACACTTGGTGGTTTTAAAAATTCGTGTATATTTAATGATAATTCCAAAGAGGTAAGTTGTTTTCTATAGGAAAATGCATTTACATATTTATGGATTTAAAAAGGAGTGATACTCTTTTTACTACAGCTATTATTTTCATACATTCAGCATGCCAGCCCATGAGCCCTGTGCTTCAAGTGGACTGTTGTAATTAATTCTCGTAGCCACATGGCATTAGCATCATTCTTATTTCCTAAAGAGAATAATGTCTTGATGAGAATGACTACTTTATTCGTGGTCACATAACTTCTTTACTGTTGTGTCAAGAAGTCTTGAAACATCTTTAATAAATATCAGAAATAAGGATTCTTTTATGGCTTATTTTATGAAAGTGAAACCACATAGGAAAATAAGGAAGAAATAAGACCACTCTCACCCTTGAATATGAAGGATACTCTTCCAGCCTAAATATAGCAGGGAGGGCTTCAGTCCTGCCCCAAATGATACGACAGACCTTGATGATCCCCCATGGGAGGCCTCATCTTCTCTGAAGAATGAATAAGGGGGGGGATGGGGAGATGGCACGGGGGGGGTGGGAGTATAGAAGGGAGAGGGAGCTGGGGTTGGTATGTAAAATAAGATTTTTAAAATTTAAATTAAAAATTAATTAAAAATAAATTATTAAAGATATGGAAAACATCCATTCATATAACAGGGAGAGTTAAGTAAATAACAATGCACTATAATGAGATTTTTAAAGGACAGGCCTTTTATTTTTCATACCTTTGCTGATTTCTGATTGACTTACATTAAGCTTATATGTATAAAATTTATGATTTACTAATTGTTGACCTCACTAAGTACCTGTGGCAGCATCAGTTAATCAACCTGAGGAGCATACCTATCACCTGAACTTTTGCTAGTGAGCCTCTTCAAGTGTCACTGTACATACTTTGTGGGACATTGGAATTATAAAGTATGAACTTGTAAAAAACAAAACAAACAAAATAAAAGCGACCTAATGGCAGAAAGTTCTGTAAAGTATGAAGACAATATTATAATATTTTAAAACTGACACAATATCAGATAATATATTCATGTGCTCATATTAGTGAAATAAAGTAGAAAATCATATCATTATATTAATAGATATAAAAAATCATGAAAACATATTTGCTAAATAAGAATAAAAAAGCAAAACCTTCGCTAACATGGACAGCATAGGAGAGCTAGCCCTGCCTGTTGCTGGACAATGTAGGAGAGTTGACCCTGGTGACATGGGCACCAGAGAGCTGTGGGCTGAACATCTCAGCTACTATCCAGGTCCAGATTTAGGGTGTGGAGTTGGCTCATCCCAACATCTACCCTATCTATGAGCTACAAGAGCATGTGAAAGGGCCAGTCCTGTAGATCCAGAGCTGCAGGACCCCCATGCCTAAGGGCAACAACAGGAGGTGTCTCAGTGCGGGCCCAGAGTTGATGGTATAGCAGAAGCCAGCGGCCTTGATCTAGACCAATGACTAACTGTAATGAACCTTTGCAAGTAAAGCTGCTTGGGCAAAGGGGCACACTGCACAACACACTGCAGCTTCCAATGCCACTAAGACTAATGGAGAAGAGGCAGAGACGGAGGAGCAGAATGTGCACAGTGGAACTGGAGGAGCAGGCGGTGAACAGAGGGGTCAGCAAGAAGGGTTGCTTTTCATTTTTATGTTTTCTCTTGAGGGGGAGGTTAAAAGGGTAGAGGGCATATATGGGAGGCCTGGGAAATGAGTGGAATTGGGGTTCATGGTAAGAAATTCCCAAAGAATCAATAAAAACTTATGGGGAAAAAAAAACCTACACAAGTGAGATAAAACTACAAAAATCATTAAAGAAACAGATGCAAAAACAAACAAAAAAGGCAAGCTAGGAATTTAAGTGAATTTTAAAATTCAACACACAAACACACACACAAACACACACACACACACACACCTATCTACTATTTCTAATTCTTTTTAACACTGTGCTGTATTAAGATGGCTAAGAAAAGCTATCATTATCTGTAGACTATATAATTATTTAGACAAATAAAAATCCCAAGTGAACCCAGAAACAAAAAAAAAAAAAAAATGTTCAGAAATTGTAAGGTGACTAGCTTTGTTGGGTGGGCGGATGAGATGGGGTATAGGAGGTAGTAGGTATAGAATATATGTGTATGGGTGGGAAACACGGGTATGAGGTCAGAGGTTTACATTGAGGGTCTGCTTCCGTCATTATCTTTATACACTGAGCTAGAGTCTCTCTGGCTGAACCCAGAGCTCATTGGCTTAGCCAGTCTAGTAGTCAGCTTCTTCTGAGGACCACCTATCTCTGCCTGCCTCATGCTGAAGTTAGAACATGCTGTCACACTAGTCCAGGATCTACTTAGGTGCTAGGGATCCAAACTCTGGTCCTCATCTTATGAGCCAAGAGCTTTACCTGTTGAACCATTTCCCTAGTCCCTAAAGGTAACTGGATCGACATGAAAATATGCGAAGTATTTTTGTGTCCCAGCAGTAAAAGGTCACAAAACAAACAAACAAAAAAATAATAAATAAACAACAAATTTTAAGTAGCCACAACCATAAATAGGAAAACAGAAATATGTTTACTAGAAGGTTATAGAGACT
The DNA here is from genome assembly GCF_943737965.1 of Phodopus roborovskii. Classification (NCBI taxonomy): domain Eukaryota; kingdom Metazoa; phylum Chordata; class Mammalia; order Rodentia; family Cricetidae; genus Phodopus; species Phodopus roborovskii. The sequence continues at coordinate 3,057,858 of NW_026126417.1, read as the reverse complement.
TTTATTACATATTTAACATTTTGAAGAGTAAGTAACTAACACTTACTTTAGCCTATAAGTTAGAATCAGTGCATTCTCTTTCATTTCTATTTTTATCATACAGGGAAATCCACCGGTGTGCTGAGTGTTTTAGAAACTATGTTTGTATAGGCACTCATGAACTGTAGGTTACTATTTTATATGTGGCTAAATTAAGTAATATAAATTATAGTGTACTATTATTTCTATGCTTTCAATTATCAGTATGTTTTAAGATCTATCCATTTCAGGAAAAGCCTATATCTATTATTGAAAGGCATTAATGGGACCCTAAGTAACTATACAGTGTTCAAGCATAAAAAGGCATCATGAAGATATCAGTTATCCTTAATCTACAAACTCAGTACAATGTGATGAAACCACCCAATATGGGTTCTTCATAAGTCATTTCTAAGAATTTTATGGAGTTACAAAACCGACATTTTAATTGTACAAAGACATTTCATTATGACATTTTCATACAAGCCTAAAATATACATTGATCAGATTTGCCTCCTTTACTTTTTCTAATCCCACTCTTTAATATCTCCCCTTTTATGTCCCCCTTTAATGCCCATGCTTTTAATTTACATTCCCATCAACAGTGTAAATGTAAGTACTTCTTTTGCTTCTGTATGATCACCAACATTTGTTGATTTTATTATTTTCTTAGTAATAGCCAAGGAGTAAGAATAACTGGATAAAAATGCACAACAGGCATACGCCGCTACCACCACCATCACCACCACCACCACAAACTCACACTGGCCATAGAAATACATAGTGACAAACACAAATGTAAATATTGGGATGTTACAGATTAAAAATTAATCAATACCTACCATATACATTAATATATAGTATAAGTGAAATGTAATATTTAATATTTTGGAAAAGAAGTTCCAGAACAACATTTGAAGCAAGATTTGTCTATATAATCAAAATAAAGCAAACTGATATTGTTTATTACTGCCTAGGAAATACATATATATGACTATGTATTGGAAATCTGTGAGTGTATGTGTCTATGTGTGCGTGTGTAAAAGAGAGAGAGAGAGAATCCTAAAAGAGATGAAAAAATTTGCAAAGGAAGAAGAAGGCAACCAGGGAGCTACTACTGTACCTTTTTGCTTCAGCTAATAATAGGTATATGAATGTTCATTTCAGCTTTGTTCTTTCCACTTTACATATAAGTACTAGCTATTTACATATGAGTCAAATATTTATTAAATTTCTAAAACTCCACAAACAATTTTCAAGCAGTTTCCAAGAAGCTGGCCAACTGGCTTATATATTGGGATAAAGTCCTTTGAGGGACAGAAATAAGGTGAGGAATAAGTGGATTCAACTGAGTTCTAACCATCTGTACTAAATATACTCTGAAATCTACAAAGGTACAAATGTCAAAAACTCTTGTTGCTGATATGAACCACAAAGCTCAGAATTCCCAAATCACTGGAGGTGATTTGCTGAGCAAACTACTGGTTTAAATTGGCAAACAACAAAGAATGGCAAGTTAAGGGAATCATTGTCATTGAAAAATCATAGACATTTTACTGGCTACCTAACAGATTTTCTCTTGAGCATAACTTACAAAGGAATAGCTCATGATGTCACAAACTATTTGAAAAGACGCTGACCCTGCATATTATTACCTAGAAAAATGGCCAACAAAGTGTCAATTGCCATCAGAAAAGGTACAAAATATTATCCCAGGGTTTTGGAGAATCAGGGTGTTCCTGTACTTGGAACACTGTGTGCAGTTCAAATTATTTCTCTTGAAGAAAGATGAGATAGAAATGGCAAAGACACACATACGAAAAAATAAGTGCAACAATTAGGGGCTTGAGAAGCCACTAAATAATTGCTACCTTATATGAGTTTTCTTGGGTGGAAGATGGGATTGGAAAGAGACTATAACTAGAATGCATCAATTTTGCAAATACGAAGAGAGTTTAACCACCTCTTCATCTCTTCATGGAAGGGGAATCTGAAGTTTGAAAAAGAGGAAGGTTTTTTTTTTTTTTAATTTAGAAAAATTTTATTTTACATATCAATCCCAATTCCCTCTCCCTTCTATCCTCCCATGTCCCTCCATCCCACTCCCCAGGGAGGATGAGGCCTTCCATGGGGGATCATCACAGTCTGTCACATTTGGGGGAGGGCCTTCTCAGCATATCTGGGCTGAAAGAGTATCCTTCCATGGGGAATAAGCTCCCAAATTCCACTTGTGCACTAGGGATAAATACTGGTTCCACTGTCAGAGGTCCCATAGACTTCCCAGGCCTCCTAACTGGCACCCACATTCAGAGGGCTTACTTAGGTCCAATGCTGGTTCCCCAGCTTTACAACTGGGGTTCCTGAACTCCCATTTGCTCAGGTCAGTTGTTTCTGTGGGTTTCTCCAACAGCCTTGACCCCTTGTCTCTGCCCTCTTCCTTCTCTACAACTGGATTCTAGGACTTTGGCTCAGTGCTAAGCTGTGGATCTCTGCTTCTACTTCCATCAGCTACTGGATGAAGGCTCTAGGATGGCGTTTAAGGTAGTCATCAATCTCATTATAGGGAAAGGGCAAGAGAGGGGAGTTAACTAATGTGTTGAAGCTTGATTTGTGCTAACTATTGAGTAGTCAGCTTTCTCACATATTTTAGTTTTTAAAAGTGGAATTCTTATGGATTTTATTATGAAATTTTCATACATACATATCAATGCAGAAATAATTTTTAGAAGGTTGTCATGTGAAACTTATAAAAATTGTTATTTCTCATTTTTTCTTTTAGATATATTATTTACTGAGCAAACCTCATACTCCATCCCCACATATCCCTCCATTTTCTCGCTTCTCCTTTTATTAATGCAATTTGTTTTCCTCTATGGTCCCACTTCTGCTTTTTTTTTTTTTTTTTCATTTAAATTAGAAACAATCTTCCCAGTTCCCTCTGCCTCCTATCCTCCTATGCTTCACACCAACCCCATCCCGTCCCCCTTCTGCTCCCCAGAGAGGGTGAGGCCTTCCATGGGGGATCATCAAAGTCTGTCATATTATTTGGAGCAGGGCCTAGGCCCTCCCCCAGGTGTCTAGGATGAGAGAGAATCCCTCTATGAGGTATGGGCTTCCAAAGTCCATTCCCATACTAGGGATAAATACTGATCCACTACCAGAGGCCCCATAGACTGCCTAGTCCTCCTAACTAAAACCCACATTCAGGCGACCTGGTTTGGTCCAATGCTGGTTCCCCAGCTGTCAGTTTGGGGTTCATGAGCCCCCCATTTTTCAGGTCAGCTGTTTCTGTGGGTTTTCCCAGCCTGGTCTCGACCCTTTTGCTCATCACTCCTCCCTATTTCTCATTTTTACCATTCATTATTTTGTTTATACTTTTCTACATTTACTTATTTATACATTTCTCTGTTGTCTCTTAACCATTGAGATTATCATTACTTTTTTCGGCATAGTATCTATTTACTTTGGACCACTTAATAATACTTATTAAATAAAACAATCAATGTCCAAGACAGTTTTAGATGCATATCCAAAGATGAATTATTCTACTAATGAAATAAATGGTTTAAGGAGACATCCATAAAATTTGATGCTGACATCCATATTAATTATACAAGGATTCTATGTGTAATGGAACACAATGGATTTCCCATGTGAGACAATAATGAAGCAGTTTTGGGTCTTCTGGATTCAATCCCAGATGACAGTTTAATCTTTGGGACATATTAAAAGAAAGCACATGCTAAATTCATATGACATAAAATAAGCCACTATAATGTATATATCAATGATGTGGAGGATCCTGTTTTATCTTATATAAGATGTTCTCACAAAATGTGCTCATGAACCAGAAACTAGCGGGGAAAATGGTCAATACTGGTTTCAAGCAATTGGATATATCAATTAAAGGGTTACTCAATAAACTAATTTGATGAAGCTAACACAATGGACATTATTTCCAACATTGTAGGATTGAATCAATTTAGGCCAAAGAGTGGGTTCTATTGATTTTTTTCTGTCCTTAATCCATATAAGCTAGACACATATATACACAAACAAAAAACTAATTAATTTTGTGTGGAATTACTAGGACTAGAAAGAGCTTCAGATCTAATAGAATAAAAATAGTTTCCAGGCTCAAAATTGCTAGAAAATATGGCTGATTTTATCTCAAGACAAATGCCTTGTCCTCTTCAAGCATCACCTGCAAAGCTCCAGACTGGACATCTGAAAGAAAGGAAACATCTTGGAACAGCAGTTTTCCTCAAAACAGATGATGACGCCACAGGATGAGAGCTGGCAGGTTAAATGTAGGTGTGCTGTTTTGGAAACTACATTTATATAGTTCAATAACATCCACAAGCTCACGATATAGCAAGCTGTTCTTCCTTTTAACCAAATGCAGACACCCGCCCTTTTCCTGCTGTTCTAGTCATCTTTGTACAACAGTGCCTGCAGTTTTTATGATCTTCACACGCTCCTGCTTGACAACATCTTGTTTTTTTTTTTTTCTAAAAATCTGTTCAGCCATGAAGTGAATGTGGACTTATTCCCACCAGAAACTGCATAATTAATGTGTGTGGGATAACTGTGAGTTACAGAAAAGCCAGGATTTTAATAGTAACAAAATATAAAGAAAGGCTAGGACAAGCAAGATAAAGATGAGCAAGCAAAACTTAGTGGCTGAATAGACCTGATTTCTATTACTTATAAATGTGTCTTTTCTCTAAAATGTACCAATTTTTTCCTGGCATCCCAAACTATTCAGAACCAGCATAAAATGAACCATGCTCTTCAGAGTTTAAACACCTAGTTAGTTAAGTGATGCATAAATGCATACTTTTTTACATTTTGAAGGCTCATTCAGTAGAGGTGAAGGTCATAGTTACTTTCCTCCTTCCCTGTTACTTCTTACCAACCCTCCAGGCCAAAAAAAAAAAAAAAAAAAAAAAAAAGTTTGTTTCTTTTTAGATACACATACACAGATATGAACTATTGTACATAAATATAGCCACAAAACTATATGGCATTTCATAAAAGGAAGTACTTCTGAAACATCTATTTAAGTAAAATATATCGAAGAAGGTCTTTAAAAGTTAGGTTTTGAGGAAATACGGAGAGGAGTGCTGCTGTGGAATCAGTAGGAGTTCTGAAGGATGTTTTTCCTTCTCAAAGGGCTTCATTAAAATACAATGGAAGCATGGGGGCATCAATGGCATGCTTGAACTAATAGGTTAAAATGCAATTAAATGCACAAATCTGATCAGATCATGGGGTCTTCCTTTGAGGAACTCAAAAGAAAGGGGAAGAAGCCTACAGCAAGGTGCACCTGCATTTATTAACTGAGTTTTAAACCTTTCTCAGATTCGCTATAGGCTACACATCCGGCTGAGAAAATAAAACAAATAAGCACTTTCCTAGATCTCTCCTAAATTCCTAAGTGCTGAGCAGAGGTAAAGTTGTAGACTTCTAGAGATCCTGGTATAACTCCTACAGGCACTTGTAGACTTCTGGAGACCCTGGTATAAGTCCTACAGGCACTTATACATCAAAACAGTCTCCTAGGGTTCATACTTCAAAGGTATTTAAGGAGTGTTAAAATATAAGAAGGATTAAGGGAGGGACAGAGAAGAAACATTCTCTCAAAGTATTCTACTCATAGCTTCGTAAACATTGTTCAAGCCCTGGCCAGTTGGACCCCAAGGATCAGGCTCATATGGGGTCCCCATCCTGGCCTCAAAAGGAACACAAGAACAAAAAAAAAAAAAAAAAAAAGAAGTCACAAAATGTAGAAATGGCATGAGTTCTTGGTAGGTCCTATCACCTAAGAATTTGAAGAGCTTTTATGAAAAATTTGTAATGCTTTGTAAAGCTACAAAATTTAATTTTGTTAACTAAAACTTTTCCAAGTGTAAGAGGAATAGACAAAAGAGGCTGTGAGGCCAGAGGGAAGTCCCTGACTTAGGAAAGATGGGATTTCAGAAGTGCTTCTTGAGAACCAGTTCACATACTAGCTTAACTTAGGTTCATTCAAGTTGGCCTTTTCCCATTCTCTCTGGACCAGAGTTCTGGGTCACACTGCCTGTCAGGGTGAGCAGCATGGTGCTTCTTTATTGTCAAGCTTCGATTCTACATTTTCTATGAGTCACCCTCACTGCACTCTTTCCATCTCTGGCTCTTATTGTGGAGACATTGATCAGTGGTTGGTCCTCCCTGAAGATGAGTGAGCTTTGCATAAATATTCATTTCTGAGAGAATCGTGAATAAACTTTCAGTAATGTAATATAACACCCACCAAAAAATACAATCAAAGGCTTTTTTCAAAGTTGTCATTCAGAATTCATTTTCATGGAGGAGAGAATGCTAGTCATAAATCTGCACCAAAGATAGCACTCATTATACACACACAAACTGTATCTGCGAGAAGAATCCTCTATCACTAACCACCAATCAACCCAGTTGGAATCTTTTTGACCCTTAATCAAACACAGCTTAACAATATCCACTCTAAAATGATACTGGAGCCAAATCCAGGGAATGAGATAACATTAAATTTTGATGCTTGTTGTAGTTTTATACCATATACTCACTGACTCACGGGCCCCACAATTACTTTTCCTTAAGTTCAGAGCCTTGCTGCACATCATCATGGACTCCTACACCCATCAGCAGTAATATCTAACTGGTAACCATGACAGTATTACAGTGTTTGCGCTCTCATCACAAATATATGTTTGAAGCCTAAATTCCAATGTATTTGTCCATTGGGCTGTTGGGATATACGCCTGTGTCTCTATAAGTGGGTAAAAAGATTCTATGATATGAGGATGTAGTTAGAATCACAGAACTGACCATAATGTTATCTAGGCCTCAGACCTCTAACTTTTAGAACTGTGAGAAATAACCTTCTGTTTATAAGTTATCCAGATTCAGCTAGGCCACCAAATAAAATAATTGCTGGAGCATGACATGACAGAAAAAGTAAATTCTGATGCTCCGAGTGCCTGGTTTCATCTTGATTCTGCCATAAGTATATTACCACACATGTGCCCGTGCGTGCACACATACACACACACACACACACACACACACACACACACACATATATATATATATAAAATGATTATCATAATTATATCCATATCATAAAATCCTTAACTCTCTTGTGAAATGAAGATGATACTCATAGAAGGTTGTATATACACACACACATGCACACACCCATATAGATAACTTTTAATAAGACATATGACTTGTATAATTTTGTGCTAAGTTGCCTTCAGTATGGAATGATGGAAGGACACTACTTCCATGGACTATATATACATATATATACATATACATATACATACATACATACATACATATATATCTTCATGCTATAGCCCAAATCTTTCAAATCCAGAAACAAAGGCCTCACTTTACAAGGGTGGCTTCAATATCATCTTCAATATTGAAGCAAGGCACAAACATATTACAGATGCTGTTTGCCACAAATCTCTTGATAAAGGAAAACACAAAGAACATTCAACAATCTAGGTGATTTAGAAGGGTTTCAAGGAACCAACCCAATCCTTGATATTTTCCCACTCTGTGTTAACTGTTGAGAGGCTCAGAACTACATTCAGACCTATTTGAGAAAGAATGCTTTTGCTGTAACTTTTCTCCTCATTCCTTTCCCCTCTTTCCTAAATGTCTCTTAAATAGTGCCAGTGAATCTGTAGCTTTAATTAAGATCTTTGACCTTTAAATAAGATCAGAAGAAGGAGGAAGACTACAGACAATAAAGGGGCATAGCAACATATTTTCTTCAACAATTAAAAATGTTCCATCAGGCTCTGTCAGGAAGCACATGGTCAAAGAGGACTCAAGCTCTTTTAAGGAGAGCCTACTTCTGGATTGTTACCCATAGTGATTTCCCTCTTGACTTCTTTCAAACTGCAGGATCTCTGCCTTTCTCTAGTTTCAGATTTCACCAGCCAGTCTGGAGCTGAGTCAGGACTACATGTGACTCCATCTGCCAAGCTGGAGAGCTTAAAACTATTTTGGAAATACAATGGCAGGGGAGATCAAAATTTCCTAAAACCTCTCCAGAAAACACACAGAGAATACAATTACCCCAACTGGATTTTACATTCCTCAAAACCATGGGGCAAGCAAAAACATTTACCTTGAGATGCTTCATTAACAGAAGTGTCTTATGCAATTCTCTGTCTCCCTTAGGGAACTATTAAGTGACTTACACAAACAGGATTTTCAATAGAGTTCCTAATAAATAAAACATCCCTGGGATTGGCACTAGCAAATAAGATTCATCTATGGTTCACTTTCAAGAAGTTTATTCCCATTACTTGGTGGTGGCTACATAAAAGGCGTGTTTTAAGAAGTAGAGGTCTTACACACAACCCTAACAACCATGCCAAGTTAGAGAAACTGCTGGTTTCTCTAATAAGCGTGCAGAAACAGAACAGCTTCTCATGACTGTGACATGAGAATTCCTGACAAAACCAACTTAAAGAATGAAGGATTTATTGTGGCTCACAATTCAGAGAAAGTAATCCACTGTGGCAGGGGTGGTTATGGCAGCTGCAGCTATAGGCAGGGGCACAGTATATTTCATCTCTAAAGATAAGGAAACATGGAGAAAGAGTAGAAGTTGGACTGTCTTATAACCTTCAAGGCCCACCCCTGTATCTGCCAGGTAGACCTCTGTCCACAAAATTCTGCAGTCTCCCAAAGCAGAGCCACCACCTGGGTTCCAACTGTTCATATACAAGGGTTTGAAGGGGACATTCTACATCTAAACTATAGCAGCAATGGTAAATTACCTTTTAAGACCAAGTGGAAACACTTAGATTGATAGAAATGGGTTAATATTTAAGACAGAGCTAGGCAATAAGAAGCTGTAGTCATTGGCCAACAGCTTTATAACTAGTAGAGTCTCTGTGTGTTATTTTGGGACTGATGTGGCTCTGGGACCAGGCTTGTGTAAAAGTGCATATAACAGACATCCATATGACAAAGTGAACAACTCTACATTAGTCTTGACCCAGCCCAACATGTCAGATGGGGCTTCACACAGAAGGCATCTCACAGAGAAGATTTGGGAGAAAAGGTCTAACCTCAATATCTGTGCCAATGTTACCTACTGCCTTCATCAAGTGGGAAGAACAAGAAGAGAATATGAGGGCAGGCATGGGTATCTGTCAGCTGCTGTACTATACCAGACCAGAGATGAAGGGAGTCTGTGGCAGGGCAAGAACAGTTGTACTCACATAGGAACATGTACCAAAAGTCTGTGTGGGTTAGTGAGTTGATTCTGAATACACTTGAAGGTATGACAGAGGAAAAGATTTCCTCAGTTGAAAAAGTTTTAAAGAATTATTGAGCAAGACAAGATGTCTTATGCCTATAATCACATCTTGGAAGGTTAGAGCGTGGACTGCCATGAATCTTACGCCAGCCTAGCTAAATAGTTAGTTCAAGGTCATCTCAGACTACAGAGTGACAACCAATCTCAAAAAAAGAAGAAAAAAAAAAGAACACTTCAATTATAACCTTAGCTTAGATTGAGAATCTAAACCTACATTTCTTTAAAATATGAATACTGAAGAAGCTGTATGTAAGCTTTATATTTTTGCATGTTTCAAAACAAGTGTTTATAATATTATGATGAGATTCTAGCTTGTATCCATTAGGAAGTCTATATAGTATTTTTTTTTGAACTGGAAAACAAGTGATCTTGAGGTTGTGAAGAAATCAGAACCTTCTGAGACAGATGATGGGATGTGAAATGCTACCACTGCTGTGGAAGCCAGAAAATAGAATTATTACATGAGGATGAGCTCTTAAGACAGAAGGGAAAAAAGGGACAATGGCATGTATGTGACATGAAAGTAGAAAGGGGAACTCTTTGGAGGGTGGACAGGGAGTAGCAAGGATAAGGTAGGTGGGGAGGTCTATGGAGGATACTAGGCCTGCAATCCTCATAGGAATGCATTTATTAACTTTGTTCCTTCCTTCCTCTTGCCTGCATGTGATACCTGCTTTAACTAGTATATTGGGCTCCTCACAGAGCTGATATTATGTGTGCCTATCACAATCCCACCCTTCTCTTTTTTTAAGTTTATCATCATCCAGCCCAGCACTTGGTAATAGCATGTACTAAGGGTCTGATCTCATGAGGCACTACCAGCACCATAGCTATGTCTTGCTGGTCTCCAAAGCATCACAGCAAGGAGCAAACTGGATTCTGCCCTGATCCTGTACCTGATAGCTTTTCCAGGAAGTTTTAGAGGCCAAAGTACATCAGGGCTTCACAGAGGCATTTATACACTCAGTTTATAAGGATGTGGCTTGGCCTGGTCCTGAGATGGCAGTGAGCAAGGAACTCACATAAGCTAATCAGTAAGTCTAATGTGAAAGTCCTCACACATTTTCCTACCTCACAACGCAAAGATGAGACCCACATTGCAGTAGGTGTCAGAGTGAAGGAGATCAGACTCACTAATGCTCTGACATAACCCCTGTGCAAGTCTGGCATTACTATATTCTCATGGATCCCCATGCCACTGGTTTTAACACAGACATTAAGAGTCCTGTGTACCTGAGAAGCTAACCAAATAAGAGTGATGTTACGAACTAAACACATAAGATGTGAGGACCAAATACTTATATTTCACTAATTATTAAGACTGATACACAAACTTCAGTTACTTGAATATGTTGCCACATACTGCGCTCTGCACTGACTTGGCTGCCTTCTCCACACATCACTTCCATTTTAACTTAGCCATTTTTACTCCCTGGGGGAGCTCTGGAAATGGAAGATGTCAGGAGACAGCAACTCAGCAGGGTCCCAGAGAGATTGAAAGCTGAAGCCAAGCCCACAGATACTATAATGGAAAAACACTTTGGGTTTAAGTCAAAAGGACTTAAATTGCAATTTTTGCAAGAATAAGTTTTATGCTTAAGAAAAAAAGTAATAATAGAAAAAAAAACAAAACAAAAGATAATGTTGCTCACTCAGGAATGATGTGAAAAATTATGGTGATTCCAAGCCTTGGATGCCTGGAGCCCTTTCACATCGTGGTTGTTTTGTGCTCATTGTACCATGGAAAACACTTTTTACAGTCTTGTGCTTTTGAAATGAGATGTCCTTCTCATGCTTGTCTGTTGTTTTAGTTTAATTTATTGAATTATAAACATACCCCTCCAGGCAGAAGCAATGCAGAGAAAGAACGGCTCAGGCTGAGGATGGAAGGAGTGGGTTGAAGTCCGTTTATAACATTCCTGCTGTTTCCTTACCCCCATCTGCATTGACTTTTCTGTCCCTAATTGGGACATTTTATTACTGAACATTAGTGAAGCATTCTTTTAAGAGAATACTCTGATTGAAGCACCATTCACATACCATAGGAGAAGAGTATGTGTTCAGGGGTTTTCAGTCAACTCTGAGTTGTTTGACTTTTGTTACCATGAAATGTTTAATCATCACCCCAAAAGGAATGTTGTACCCCACCCATCCCAGCAGTTGCTTCTTATACTACTTTACTACCAGCCCCTGGCTGCTATTCCTATTCCTTCTCGTCCTTTGATGTCCCTTCTCTCGCTGTTTTCCTAAATTTCAGAACCAGAAAGGTAGATAACCCTGATACCACATCTACTGCCTCTTTCCCCATAAGCAGCAGCAGTGATGCTTTCTAATTACCCAGATCCTCCAGGTAATTTCATGCTCAGCCATATTGTAATCCAAGGCATGGCTTTTACCTCACTAGAATAGGCTTCGCACCTCCAGTCTTGAAGCCCTGCTGCCCATTACTCAACCAGCCTGGTTGACTGCAAAGCAGTTTGCAACATCTACCCTCAACATTCTTTCTATCTAAAAAACACAGCTTCCTTTTAGTTTGTTTTTTCCAATTTTCTGGGATTATTTTAGCCTCGGGTCTCTTCTGCAGACAGTACAAAAAAAAAAAAAAAAAAAAAAAAAAAAAATAGCAGAATCCTTCTTAACTTCCCTCAAGTTATTTGGCCTTTTGGCTTGGCTAACCCATTGAGGTCTCAATCAAATTTTTCAAGGCAATCATCCTAGAAGCAGCCAGGACTTCCAAAACAAAGACTGGGATATCTCTTTTGTGTTTCGTGTACTGTGGCAATCATGACATGACGTTCTTGACAGAACCAAACTCATCTATTTCCCTTGCTTCTACCTCCCACTAGACATGAACTTGGTGAGGACAGGGGCTATATACTGTATCTGCTCTTCACTGTCTCTTAAATATATATACATATACATACATACATACATACACACATACACACACACACACACACACACACACACACACACACACACATATATATATATATATATATATATATATATATATATATATCCTGATACAAGGCAAGTGAAAAAAAATGCCTGGAAAATGACATGGTACCTTGCACTGTATAGACAATTGGCATGGTGTGGGGGTTCTATCTTTATTACTAGGCAAGATTGGTTTTGTTCACTCTTTTCACTTCTTCTATATGAGTGTAGTTCATCATGTGTCTGTATCAAATACAAACAGCTCCTATACTTACAAAGTAGGTGAAGGACCAGGCATGCAAGTTAAGTCAATATTTATCACTTAATTTTGAAATTTTAATTTCTTTTCTTTTTCTTTCTGAAAGGTATGAACATACTGCAAGGTTAAGAAACCTTAGTCTAGTGTTCCACCTGATTTGCTTAAACTGACTTCTTCTTGCTTACCATTTTCATCTAATAGGGATGATAAAAGCCTGTGTAATCAGGATGTTTGAAAATGACGGGTGAGACATAAAGCTATTTCCATTCTTTAAAAAAAAAAATGGCCAGCATGAAATTTAGAAGACTTATCTTGCTCTTCAGAGTTGACTGAAATGTCTACCAAGCAACCATCCCAAGTGTATTAAAGTGTGGGGACTTGTGAGGGTCCTATGTTGATATCCCCAAAATGTCATTGGCTATGCATTCAATTCATCATGTAACCTCTATCTCTGTCTCTTTATTTCTGTCTGTGTATGTCTATCTATCTCTTTATGTTTTCCTCCCAACCCTCCACCACAGGTTTTGCTGTAGAAAAGGAGGGAACTAACTCACTTTTCTTGTTCAACTTCTATGGATGAGCAATACATCTATTTCTTCAGGCAATTTAAATTCTTCAAAACAAGGCTTGATTATCCAAGGGAGAAAGTGTGATTATGTTAACACTTTAAGGACTGTGGTGGAAAATCACCTATTGTCTGATAAATTCATAATTACAGGTTGCATCTGTGTTTGCACAGAGGCACCAGACAGTCTCTTCCTGTCTAATGCAGCCTGTACAGAGGGAGACTTTAAGTCATTCAGGAGACCAGCTGTGTTGTAGTTCAGCTGCAAACTAGTGCAAGTTCTGAAGTGTGCTTGGCATATATTCTGAGGAGAAGCATACGCTGCTTGTGCAGGCAAAATGTCCCATTCCTGTAGAAGCCTGATGAAGTTACATGGGGATGTTATACATATGTAGTACATCAACACGGGTGCCTGCGCTGCTGAGTACACACTGTATCACTCGCTCCTTCTGTTTCACATCTTGCAAGTGGGCATCAGTTCAACTTGGAATCACATAAGCAGAGAAGGTTAGAAATGGAAGCTTCCCAGAAATCCTCAGCAAATTCTTTCATTTTACCGATAAAGAAAAAAAGGCCGTGAGGTGCCAGAATTCCCTAGCTACATGGTCTGGTAATGGCATTTATTTGTGCCTTAAATCTGGTAAAACCCTTTACCAGAAAGACACATCTTTTCAAACAAGTCCAAACAAGGACATCTAGGTTAAAAATAAATGGATAGATGAAGGAAGGAGAAAAGGAACGACAGGAATCCCATTGGTTCTAGAATCTGCCAGTCCCAGAGCATCCTTCCAACAGCCAGTACCAACTCTCCTAATTGAAATGGATTCCTGTTTCTTCCAGGAAAGTCAATGGCAACAGAAATAGAGCTGATGCCTCTGAGACACTTGGGTTAAAGTGAAGAATTTAAATGTCTATGCTTCTATTACTAAAAGAAGCTTGAGGATTTAGCAAAATTTCCAGTGGCTTTTTCAAATCCCTCCTCCCCCCACTTTCTTTTCTAAGTAAGATTATTTTGTATAGCCCAGGCTCACCATCAAAATCAGTATTCTCCTATCTCAGACTCCCACCTTCTGAAATTACAGGCATGTGACATTATGCCTAGCTTAGCCCTGCCCATTCTCCCTTAGGAAACTTTTTCCATTGAGCACTTGCTTTCATATTTATAATCTGTCTACTTGGTTCTGTCCTCCCTAATGATAAACACAGTCAGCAGGTGGCTGTGCCCTACCTTGGGAGTCCTTCTACCAAGAGCCACTTCTGCCTGCACTGTGATTGTCTGGAAATGGGGTCACCAAGGACCCACCTTCCTCATTTGCATCATCAGTTCCCTTGAGGTTTTTTAGATTCTCCCCATCTCCATGGTAGCCATTCATTTCCCCACAAGCAATTCAGTTTCCAAATCCTGTTCTTTATGCAACCCAAGTAGTGTCTAAACATGCCCTTCCTCTTCACCTTTCTGTCCATTTCTGAAGTTTAGGGGGATTTGGGGGGAACTTATTTTGTTCAGGACAGGGATTCATACTAGCCCAGTGTGCCCTAGAATTCACTATATACCCCTGGCTTGCCTTGGATTTATAGCAATCCTTCTTCCTCAGCCTCCAAAGTTCTGGGATTATAGGCATGGGCCGCCACAGTGACTTAGAATCTCAGGTTTTGAGAGAGTTTCTATCTTTCCCACTTCAATGGCTCCACTTCCATAGTTCAGTATGGGGACAAACACATCAAACAAATATCATCTTCTGCTCAAAAGCCTTCAGTGACACACCTCCCTCTACTTGGTACCTCTGTGGCTACCAAACTCTTAAAGGGACCTAATTTGTCAGGCAAGCTACTCCATGTTTGCATCCCATTAAAATTTTTAACTCTCTGCTTGGAATACTTTCTTCCCAGATTCTCCACCTGGTTCATTTCTAGTCTTACTTTAAAGAGTAGTTCAAGTGCGGCCTCCAGTCTGAAGCCTCTGCCCACTCTTTGGCTTGCAGTGCTCAGCTAGCTAGTCTGTATGTGTCTGTGTCCTATCTGTCTCCATTTCTCCATTTCTTTCTCTGTCTTTCTGTGTCTCTCCCTCCCCTCTCCATCACCCACTCCACCTCCCATCTTCTGCACTGATACTTTCTTGATTATAGTCCTTTCAAACTGCATTATACTATTTCTTTTCTTTTCTTTCTTTTTTCTTTCTTTCTTTCTTTCTTTCTTTCTTTCTTTTCTTATATGTATCTTAGCCATTTTTTTTTTGATATGAGTCTTGGCCAGTCAGTGATGGTGCATGCCTTTAATCCCAGCACTTGGGCACTTGGGAGGCAGAGGCAGAAGCAGGAGGATCTCTATGAGTTTGAGACCAGCCTGGTCTACAAGACAGGACAGCCTCCAAACCCACAGAGAAACCTTGCCTCAAAAAAGAAACAAACAAACAAAGAACAAAAATAAAAACAAAAAAAGGAGAAACGTATCTTATTTATCAAATGTTTAACTGACAGGTATTGAAAGTGTATTGAATCTTTATTCCTCTTTGCAACGTAAGGCTTTTCAGAAACAAAGATAAACAATGGAACATTTAAAAGCTTTTATAGATGCATACTCACATGCACATCTCAATGAGTGCTGTGTTTGAAATATACTTTCAGCCTCAGGCTAGACTAGTGCCCAAGAGGGTGGGTAGCACTACCATGTACAGATGTGTGGTAGAGAAAAGGGAGAGAAGGAGGAGAAAAGTGGTTCGGGCACAGTGAAGTGAGTGGAGACCAGGCTGATGTGGGTGGGTGGCCTATGCTGCCACTAGGGCTATGTGATACCCAGGCCTGTGCTGCTCACAAGGGCCATGTTTGCCTTTGTGGCTGTACTACAGCTGGGGTCTCTATTGATGTTTCCAGGCCATGTTGCCACTGAAGGCCATTTAGATGCCCCTGGTTTGAGCTGCCATCTGACACCATGTTGGTGCCCAATGGACATGCTGCTGCCAGGGCCATACTAGTCTGAGTGGCCTACACTGCCACCCAGGGCCTTGATGTTGTCCAGGCCCAAGCTGCAGCTGAAGGCCATGTCTGGGTCCTTGTGCAGCAGGTCATCTGTGTTGATGTTCATGGCCTGTGTTACCACTAGGAACCATAGGAGAGCTGAACCTGGTGGCCTGAGCGCCAGAGAGCTGCCTCAGTGCAAGAGCTGTACCCCTTCCCTGGGAGAATTGGCCTGAGTGGTGAGGTTTCAAGAGAGCTGGCCCCAAACCCAATGGTTTTGGAAGAAATGCCCCCTCCCCACCTGATGGGAGATGTCATTATGTATATATGTTTCTCATACTGGTTAATGAATAAAGCACTGTTGGCCAATAGGAAAGGAAGATAGGAGGGACTAGGAGACAAGGAGGAAATAGGGAGGAGTAAGGAGGAGTCAGGATGGAGAGTCTGGAGAGACCTGGATGCCAGTCGCCTCCCCGGTAAGAGAAGGCCATGTGAAAATACATAGATCAGCAGAAATGGGTTAATACTTAAGACAGAGCTAGCCAATAAGAAACTAATACCTGGCCAACAGTATAATATCAAATACAGAGTCTCTGTGCGTTATTTGGGGCTGGCACGGTGGTGTGACAAGACCAGGCGGCAGGCGGAAAAACGGTACCCTTTACACCCACCCCTGCCAGCACTGGCTCCAAATGTAGGAGAGCTGGACCTACTCCTCACCATGTGTAGGAGTGGTCAGGATGGTATGGGTGTGGGAGAACTGGCCCTGACCCAAGCCTGAGGGGGCAGTCCAGGTGGGGTTCCAGACTCAGCAGCTCAGCTACCACCCACCCAGGCCCACACCCAGGCTTTGAGTTGGCCCACCCCAACGTTCTCCCACCATAGCTGCAGGATCTCCATGACTCAGGGCAATGGCAGGATATTCAAGAGAAGTTTCAGTAAGGGTCCAGTATTGAAGGTGTACCAGAAGCCAGAGGCCTTGAACCAGAACAATAACTCATTGTAACGAACATTTGCAAGTAAAGCAGTTTGGGCAAAAGGGTCTACTGCATGACATACCACAGCTCCCAAGGCCACTACAACAAATGAGTATGTATGTGATGGAGAGGTAGGAAAGACAGAGAGTGAGGTGTTTTGTTGTTTCATTTTGTTTGGTTTTATTTTATTGTTTTGGACTACTGGGATACAGGGCAGACATGGAGTGACTAGGAAATAAAGCAGGATTAGTGTATATGATATGAAATTCCCAAAGAATCAAAAAAAATCTCTTAATAAAAAATGATTAGAGATCTATGAAGTTAAAAAATATACTTGCAAACACAACTGTAACTTTAATTTTCAATATTATTAACAATAATAAGAAATTAAATGGGAATAATAATTCAGTAAAACAATAAAGTAATTCTTGAGATAACTTCACATACTTTTTCATGTCTGTTTCAGAAATATGGTGTGACTTTTATATATACAATATATCAGTTTGGGACATTCCAGACGCCAAATAGGCAGGTGTCGCTGGATAACGGTTACTCTTATTCTAAATGCATATATGTGACATGATACCTTCACATTAACCATGAGTTATATAGACACAGATATAATCAGTAGGCCACCCTCTAGATTCCATTCAAGCAATGATATCTCCTATCACTACTTGTGAACTGGATTTCACACACCACCCATAGTCTGCTCTAGTCAAAATGTTGAAGACACTGTGTTCCTTATTCTTGGAACCAGATGACTTCATTCCTTTTTATTTTCAAAAAGTTAATATATTCATGGAGACCCCAAGACCCTAAAAACTTAAGGTAGACAAAGTCTTCTTTTTCTTCTTTTGTTGGTAAGGCATCTCTACCTCTAGCTTGATCTATTACGGTTCAGATGATTTGAGAAACTGTCCACTCAAAGTCACTTCTACAAGTCTCAGTTCTTGGTTACTTTCTTAATGTACATTTTCTTTTCAATATGACTTTTTTCCCATTTTGTCACAGAATGCTTTTAAATTTATAAAATTTTATTATAATTTTATAGTGTGATTAATTTTAGTTTAGTTAGGGTAAGAGGAGTCTGGGATTCCTGAAGGTATGGCAAGTACAACAAATAGAGATGAAAAAGTTCATTAAGCATTTTAAAAGACACTCCGATTATATATTATATGGTTATGGCCACATTAAATGCATTTGAAGAATTTTTAAATGATACTATTTCCAAAACTCCTCCCTGGTGGCTTTACATAATACATAGAGAATTCCCCTTTACTCTAGAATAGCCATGAAGAACCTTTTAAAATATGAATATCACAACCCCATGTGGTATTAAGACCATTATCAATAACAGCATCAAGTTAAGAGAAGAGCAATTGCTCATAGACAGGGATGCTCCTATGGAGAAGGAGTCAAGAAAGCATCCAGGAATGTTTTGGGGTCATCAGGGGCAAGAAGTCACAGCAGTTGTACAGCAAAGGAGTACCATCCTTCCCCACGCAAGAACACTCAATACAGAGAGATTTTCTACACAGTTTGGGTATGGACAGTTCTCCACATGACTGGCCTGTTCTAAATCAGAGGTCTGATAGCCATCTTGCTTTTTACTCACATGAAATCCCCCACCAACTTATCCCTTCCCAGTAATACCAGACAGTGACAAATCCCCGATCTGGGGAGCACAGTGCCTTGGTGCTTTCTCCCCTGCTCTCCCCCATGCCCTCTCATGACTCTTCTGCTGGAAGTTGGACTGTTTTTCTGTTTTGGACTCAGAGTCCTTTACATCCTTTTGGAAATCGTACTTGTTTCAATTCTCTTTCTAATATTTCTTCTTTGGGAAGTGTGTTATAATTCAATAAACTCTGACCCACGAGAGGGATCATTATAGAACCCTGTGAGCCAGTGAGAAGAGGTCTTGAAAAACACAAATGTGTTTTTCCTCATGATTCCTACGTACAAATTGAGCTTCCTTTTCTCTTCGGGCAAAACAAGTCCCCCTTAGGAGGATAAGTGCCAAGATTCAAGAGGTTCCATGTAATATTCCATTTTCTCCTTTAAAAAGGGATTAATTCTTATCTATGAAATAATATCTTTGAAAGGACATAACATTAATGTTCAGGATTGCCGCATTTGACTTTCAGGCTCTTACATGGTAGACCCATCCTCAAACCAAGTAGAGTGGGATAGAGATGTGAGATTTTCTCCAAACAACTGTCGTTCTCATTGTCAACACTCAATCCCAGCTGCCTTCTGCGTGGAAGACTGGCTTTCCTCCTCCATTCCCTGACATAAATGCATACCAAGTTAGTTCTTCCATTTAAAATGCAAATCTGTTTGCAAACAGGAAGCTGCAGAAGTAGGAGGGTGTGGAAGTGGTGAACTGGAGGACAGTTCTGTAAAGGCAACAGTGGTGCTGACTGAGTATACTTGCCAAGCCAGTCTAGCTCTAGTGATTCAGGACCAGCTGAACTCTGATCCTTCTGAGACCCAGTAACAAACACTAAGCTCTGAAGGGAAGCTATGGCGCTTCCCTCTCCTGTCCCCAGAGATCACAGAGTCTGCTGCCGACAAGCATGGAAAGCAAGTCCGTTGGTGACAACCAAATTACTTGATAGAATGCCACACACAACCACCTGCTGTCTCTTCCAACGCCTGAAATAGAGCCAGGGTTTTCCGCTGTCAGTTTGCTCCTTGTGGGGCATGGCATCAAAGGCCAGATCCATCTTGGGAGCATACCTCTGGCACTATGGAGAGGTCACCATCAAGTCAGTGCCCACGATGATCCAAGACTGGTCTGGTTTTGTGGCAAGGAGGTTGTTAAATGGGAAAGCTCCACTCTTTCATCACAAACCAGTGAACCCACCAGCCCAGCTCTGTACCTGAGATGAGAGCCCACATATTTAATTCATTTAATTCATCATATTTTATTATGCCCTTACTTAATGGAATAAGTCACTAAGAAACCGCTCACCAAATAAACACATGACCGACAGCAACAGGTGCAGCTGACACAAAAGAAATCTGGAGAAGACACTGCATTCATGGTAACCTCTCAGCAAACAACTGTGACAAATTCTTTCTTGAGAGTTAATTTGGATCTAAAATGTCTCCATGGAACTGATTACTACTGAAAACATAAAAAAGACAGGAAACATAGGCCAAACACCCACAGAGGATCTGGCATTCCAGTTTTCTTCTGGCTTGAGACTTAATATCCCAAGAAGCTATCACAGGACTGTCAAACAGGAGTGACCTGGGTAGAAACATCATTTGCTAATGAAGGCACAACTTCTCAGAAGGTATCAAATCTCTCATTTCCCTAACAAATTTTCATCGGATTAGTAGAGGAAGAAAATATCATTTGGTATGATATGGCAAGCTTGCAACTTGGATTTTGGATGATCTGACAGATTATTAAATAATAACAAGAAAGTAAATAACTAAGAAGTCAATGTCCAGAGAAAACAAAGAGTTTACTTTGAAGACAGCATGCATGGGGAACAGGTGACCCACTACACTTTGTCTCTCCTAATTCTTCCTCATGTCTACAAGCAGCCACAGAAATTACTCTGTGTAAATTTGAAGAGAGCATATAGATTTATTTACTTGAATACTCAGAATTACATACCTCTGTCATGTAACTAAAGACATGAATCAAAATTGCCTGTTAATTTATTATTAACTTAAAGATGCTAAAATGATTGCTGCATGATATCAAGCTTCAAGAAAAAATGTTATTAAAATATGATGTATCTGATAACTTTTCCAGGGAGCTCAGAAAGACAACTTGTGCACGAGAAGAACATACTTTCCAAACAGGCATTGAAAGGCAAGCCCAGGCTGAAAGGCTAAAAATTGGGGTGCAAGTGAGACACTAGCCTCTAGGCCAGGGGTTGAAACAGTTATAGCTTGCAGGTCCATTGTTGTTTCCTTATGGGGCCCTCAAGACCAAGGGTACTGTGTACGAGAAAGCTCACAGTGACAAACCATGTAGCATTGATATTTCTGCCACCACTTCAACTCTCCCATAGAATTTGATTAAAATAAGGTGATAAAATCCATACAGGCTGCTCGTTCCTCTCTGAGAAGTCTGCTTCCTTCACCTGACATGCTTTTCTTCTTGAGTGCACCATTGATGGACCCACCTTCACTCACCACATATCCTTTTCAGCACGCCAACACATAGTACATCATTTGCTTCCACTATGGTGACCACCTGTCTAAATATTCCAGTCCATCTGAGATGATTTCAGATCAGGGAGCCTTGGGCTGTCAAGAGAAGTGTGCTCAGTTCCTTAAAAATACATGAGTGGCAATAATGCCCAGACTCAGATGAGCTGGCAGATCAGGCCCAGATATCTGCTTAATTGGCACTGCCAGTGTATTGCCCAGGGTGGGGGGGTGTACATTGAGGGTCTAAGTATATACTCATCATTTATCACCACACACAGAGCCAGAGATTGGGTATAAGCAGTGGAATATAAGCCTTTTCTGTGTTCAAATTCTAACTGGAACAAAGCTTGTTTCCAGTGATATCTTTGTTGTGGGGTATTTATGCCTGTATTGGGTGGCTCCAAGTTAGGAAAAGCAATACCAAGATCATGGGATCACAGATCCAGGTTCCTTCAGAAGTATCTCATGTGACACTCTCCTAGTCCAGGCGTGAGGAAGAAGAGAATGGAAAGTAGCAGTTTCTTAAGTTTTATAACCATGTATTTTATTTTGGTCTAAAAAGTGAGTTTTTTGTTTCCTCTGACATAAGGTCTTATTTGAGCTATTGTCAAAGACAGCTAGAGCTCCACAAGAGAGTTACTCTTAAGGTAACTGCTAGGATATTTATGTGTGTCTCTGACAAACATGACCCAAATGCTAGATCTACTCCAACTAAAGCAACTAGATATGACACTGTCTACCAAACAGTAATCTCAAAGTCACTGGACAATGGATGAGAACAAGAGAGGAAGCCACTGAACCAGCTCTGAGCCCCAGTGTCTAGACTGTGCCACATGCAGTGGATATAGCTGGGTGGTACAAGATAAACTGATGAGGCAGGTGAGTGTCTGGGCAAATGGGGTGTGTCTTTGCAGGTAAGACATGATGGGATAGAGCAGCAAAGGCTGGAATCTAGATGTTTTTCCTAGAGCAAGAAAGTCCTATCTATGTTTCTAAGAAAGTCGAAGTCACCTAAGGCATTGGGCAATCAACTAGGTAGCAGTCATTCATGCAAATTTACCTACCTTTTAGTGCTCTCTGATGGAAAGAAATTGATTAACAATCAGAATCAGAATCTTCAACCTTGTTTAGGATTTTCATATATTTTCTCATTGAAATATACATGGGCAAAGACTATTCCATGGGCTTCATAGAAAGATCTATGAGGTGCCCTTTTGTAGTCACTGTTCTGAGAAGATAAGCATATATCTTAAAGATCTATTTTCCATTCTTTAGGGGTAATCTTTGAGGTGCAGACCAGAAAATGTACAAAAAAAAAATCTTCTTTGCTACGTTTGCCAAATAAAAATTGGATGGCACACATGTGTGAAAATTGTTATACCTTTAAAAACTCTTTGTAAATTGTTGAGTATCCATGTTTAACTGGATGACATATTTACTTTCTAAATTGTATAACCCTATTGTACATAGCAACTCATGGCTCCTCTGAAATCTAGGAGTACTGTTAGAACAAGTGCCTTCTCATCTTAGGCTACTCCACCATTTTCTTTTACTTTCTCCTTAATAGTACCACAAGGTAAGGTGGTAAATCCAATCCAAAGTTCATCTAATAACACCCAAGCCACACAGCTGCCTGTTTCTCAGGTTTGGATATGTGGATAAATACTGGTGTCTTTCCATCTTCCTTAGAATACAAACCAACTTCATAACAGGGACCTCCAAGGCCCCTAGGGATCTGGTTCCCATTCCTTCCTTTGCTGTTCCTCCATCAGGCCAAACATGACTCATGCCCTGGATCATGCAGTCCTTGTCCCTGTTGCCTGGTCCTTTGTCATCAGACAGCAGTCTTCCCCATGAACCTCCCTCCAATCCTACTTCACCCTATCTGTCTCATTCTGTTTTTCTGCTCTATCAATATATTTATTGTCATTGTCTGCTAGTTCAAATATTTATATCTCATATATAGGGATATTTATATCCATTAGTATATTCTCAGATCCAAGGATTTATCCTAGATAATATTTGAAATTCAGTAAATACTTGTTGAAGTGATCTGGGTTAAGATAGTTCTTCACTCTGAATTGGCTAGTCTTTCTCTGATTGTTCACTATCAGTTGTGTCTAAAAGACCACACATGGTTAGAGCCTGCATTTCCCTCAAACTAATGAAGCCTGTGAACTACAGGATATGGAATATATCTGGGAAGAGATACCCCAACCCCAGATACAGAGTTTCTCATTACTGTCTCATAGTAACTCTTTATTATCTTGAAAATTTTAACTTCCTCAGAAAAAAATGTGCATGTAAGGAATGAAACTTAATAGGCCCACACATTCACTGATGGGGATGGATTATAGATAGAATCATCATGGGAACAGACTGAGGTCAGAAGTAGATAGAAGATCGTCAGCAGATTGAATTGAGAATTAGAGCATTGACAGGATCAGCTATTTGGCCAAGGGAAGCAAACCATCTGTCATCATGGATGTGCTTCTTCAGACATCTTCCTCCATTACTACCTATTTAGTCCTAACAGTAACAAGAAGAAAGCCATCTTTGGCATCTACTGGGAATACTTTTCCCATGTATACATGACAGAGCACATAAAGCACTTGATTGAAAACTACTGCAACCTTTAAATCCCATGTTGCCCTTTCTAGCTATAGACATGAGCTGGTAGCTCATGCTAGTCACTCCACATAACATATCCTTTGGGAAATACCACTTAGTTCAAGAGTTGGCACATAGAAGAGGCAGAGGCATTGAGAATCCTTTTTAGGAATTAATATGGATGCTAGAGGAGAAGGGAACACACTTTGTTTTCTGACATATACTTGGGAGGTTTCTATGGGCCTGGAGCCACAGTGGTCCTCTTCACTCAACCTACATGCCAATGAAGTGGATGCCAGCAAAGCTAAACAAAGAAAGAAGAACAGAGTCCTGATGACATTGTACCAGTCCTCAGATTAACCAGGGTCAGAGGCCAGGATCATTGCTTAGATCATGAGTAAATGAAATTTCTTCTTCACAAGTTCATTTGAGTTGGGTTTCTAATACTGCCACTAGTTTTATCTCATTTAATGATGTTTTAACTGCTGTGAAACCTTGTTTCTTTAATGTTCAGCGCATCATCAGTTTACCAGGTGAGTCAAATGCTTTACTTTCTACCAGAAACAGTATTGATTGATCACAGGCTATCTGTAGGTTAGAATACATCTATATACACAGTTTTCTAGATGTTTAAAACTAATTCTGATATGGAAGCCAAGACAAAACCTTCCACAGTCCCAGAATCTTACTTAGCCCAGAGGTTTGGCCAAATCATTTCATGGAAAGTCTTAGAAAGAATCCCTGAAGAGTAAACACAAGACAGTTTGTCAGGTCAAATTTTACCCAGTTAAACTGCAAGCCACATACTTAATGAAGTATCTCAGTAAGATGATTTAGAGTTCTGGATACCAAAACTGTGGCCTTCAAGAATGAAACTATTTACAGCTGCTAGCTTAGCTCACTAAACCACTTCTTGCCCTAGGTTTGCTCACATCTAAGAGTATCAAAATTTTATTCATATATTTGACAAAAACTATTATCACTTGTGATTCATAGAATATCATGTATTTCCAGTGTTTCTATAAACAATTCACAGGGTAAAGGTGGGCTTTATAGCAAGTCAAAGGTGTTGTCCCTGTTTTGATATAAAAAATGATGGCTTTCCATAGTTACTATTTGTGTAATATACAATGAGAAAACAGCAGAGCCAGGAGGTAACTTAGGGTTATTTAGCCTGAGGACTCAAGGCCACACTCAGTGTATCTCCAAGTCTCCCCAGCATATTAATTTATAAGTCACTTGACATCTGACATTGAACATTAAAACAAAACAAAACAAAAAATACCTCCACTATTACAACCACCAGCACCACAACAACAAAACCCAGATTTATGACATTGAACGTTAAAACAAAACAAAACAAAAAATACCTCCACTATTACAACCACCACCACCACAACAAAACCCAGATTTTAGATATAAAGGTTGAATATAAAAAGTAAATTAATATAAAGAGTATTCTTGTCAACACTTTTCAAATACCAATTTATTTTCAGTCCTGTTTATAGCTTCATCAAAGACTTAATCTATATTTCATGCTCATCAAGGTTTTATTACAGTGAGCCCCAGAACCTGTGTAAGAAGCTGGGTGTGCCATTTGTACCCAGTGGGTTATTTAAAATAATAGTAAAGAGGACTCAAAGTTGGGAAGGAGGGGAGGCAGTTGAGGATGGATCTGGGAGAAGTTAGGGAGAGAAATGAGGAGTAAATACAATCAAAATATATTATTAGCAAGTATGAAATTCTCAAAGATTAACAATACTACATTTTTAAAAATGCTGAATATGCAATTCTTTCTTTATTATGGGTATTCAGGAAACAGAGACAGTCAGATAGCCACTGGATAGCCACTCAAGCCAAATTATTGAGCCACAGATTCCAGCTTCTTAAAAACAAGACTAAACAAAAAGAGTCAGGAGGTGGCTCCAAAGGAAGGCATACATAGGACATTGCACACACACACACACACACACACACACACACACACACACACACACACAAACACACACACACACAGATATAGTTGTCAATATTTCTTAGGGTTTTTTTCTTTTTTAGTATTTTCTGGAGTTTTTACACTTTTACAGAGATTTATGCCTAATGTCTTTCAAGTCTAAAAGTTAGAGTAACATACCACAATAGTAAATAGTCATTCTCCAATGAGTTATAAAGTTGGTCCCTTTTCCTGATTTGTGCTAACTACACTGGTTTTGTCAGTGATAGTATTTGTGTCAGGAACAATCAATCGTCTAGCAAGAGAGCAGTAAAGACTGACTGGACAGTCTTCATTTGGGGAGGTAAGCTCGGTTTCAGGTCATAGCCATCCAGGTGTTGGTGTGGCCTTGGCTAATCTTTTTAACAACTCAAGGGCCAATTTTAATAGTTAAGGAGGAAACAATATTTACCTCTCAGGACCATTGTAAAGATCAAATGACTGTATGAATATGTAAATATTCAATAAACATGAATTACTTTCCCTCTAGAGATTACCAATATGTTCCATCTTTTATAGTCACAGGTGCAAGTGAAAAAAAATGTAGCACAAGCAATATTTTGATTTTTATCTCCTGTCATCATTTCTGCTAATAAAAGGCATGATTCCAGATGAAGGCTCACTATTATTTTACTACCACAGACACCTTGATAAGCACAAACAAAAAATAAAACTATGAAAGCACAGTAACATGTGGCTTGCTATTATAAGAAATGGCCATAAGAAACAACTGTTTGTATCTGAGTTGACAAGCCATTCCATATGGTTTTGCCAATAACACTTATTTTTTAAACAGCTCCTCTGAAATTACAGATAGCTAAGAACCTCTCCTCTGACTTTAATCTGGAAGTCTTCCAAGATTTATTTAAAGCACAAGCTTGGCCAAGCCCAGCTTGGAATAAAGATATTTTGAAGGATTTGAAGAAATTGATAAACTTGACTACATACATTCTTATAGACCATGTAAGAGCAATATTTATGGCGACACATGTAAATAATTGAACACAAAGGCTAGTGAACAAATGGGAGAAAAAATAATAGTCATTTCCATCACAGGAAAAAAGAATCATGACACATTTTATAACATTACACTCATTAAGAAGAATGTATTGTAGATATTGATAGGGAGTTTTGGCACAGAATAATTCTGTACTAAAACACACAACTTGACCAATAAAAACACCAAAGATTCTAATATATTCCCATACTGAGTGTATCTATCTATAGTATGTAGTACATACATAAATTAGAGTGAAATGTAGTTGATGCTTTAAAAGTATTCCATCTCCATTGATGACGAAAGTGAGACTCACAAATATAAAAACCTAAGTATGTGCTGATGTGGGATAATGCTTTTGTACAGTGTGAAGACTTGTCACTTATGTTGGTTTAATAAAATGCTGGCAAGAAGTATAGGTGGGGTGACCAGACTAGGAGAATTCCGGGAAGAGGAAAGGCAGAGATACAGTCGCCAGCCAGACACAGAGGAAGCAAGATGAGAAAATAGTTGTCAATTAAAGATAGTGACCCAGGCCTTAGAAAGGAAAAGCGCCACCATGTACTGGTTTAATTTGCTGCCTATACCTGGTTTAAAAGTAAACAGCCACAGCACAACATGCTGAAGTTTGTTCATTAGTTACTGGGTTTCTGACCTATTTGTAGAGTCCTGGTTTAGTGATGAAATCCTTAAGGTTCTTCATGTCTATAAAGCTATACCAGCCACTCACTCACTTTTATACAGGCTCATCATGATGCAAACTACAATACCAAAGAACAATGCCATGACACACTCATTAAGTCATCTCTTCTGTTATCACTTCTCTAGTCATTTAACAGTGGACCCAGTGTGGCACATGGAGGCAACAAGGCACTACCGAGACACGCCCATCTGTGGTTTGATCACTGCTGCCCACATTTCTTCAATTGATCCCACAATCAACCCAATTAGTCCTGGGCCCATCAGGCATATATGGTTTCATGACAACAAATAGCATTAATCCTAACAAAACATGACGAACACAAACTTGGTTTTCAGGTAGCAAAAGTGTTCAAGCGTTATGGGCAAGTTTCTGAGACCCCATTGCCCAAGCCCAGGTCTCACTGGCATGATTTTAGGCTCTGAAGGACGTATGCTGACAATCTTTAATGTTTGTGCTCAGACCCAGCAAAACATCAGTAGGTAAAGTTCGAACTGGTATTAATAAATGATGGTGATACCCTGTTTCTATTCCATAGTAAACCAGCTAATAAGTAGATTATACTGGTGAATGAAGAATATTTATCCCAGGCAAGTTGTTAAGAACCCTGACAATGGGGAAAGGACCAGCAAGCAGGTTTCCAACCCTTTTCCAAGACTGACATAATTGTTTCTTGAGAGCCTTCTCTGTATTTTAAATATTTCAGATATAGAAATCAAATGGAGAGATTTCAGTTCCATTGTCACTCTCCAAACATGTGTTTTCAGCTATGCTAGCTATTGGGCTTCCTGTCTGTAAGATGGTTGATCTCCCTATTGTATCAGAAATTGTTGTTTGAAGGAATCAAACACAGACTCAAGTATGAATTTATGGTAACTTACAATTTCTTTTCTATCTGATATTGTTACTGGGTTCAGAAATATCTATGACCAAGAAACTGTTCTTATAGTACATCTAAACCAAGTTCTATTCCCCTTTCTGCATTACAGAAGGCTTTTAATACTTTTTAGCAGCTTCTGAAACAGCTCTTAGAGTCTTTGCTTCTGCAGTTGTTATTTCATTATTTATTACGACAATGAAAAGACACTTCTCTTTCTCTTTATTTTGTTCTGATTGAAGGCCTGGTCTGGTAGTTATCCCATTTAAAAAAACAAAAAACAAACAAAACAAAACATTAACAGATGAACCTGGCTTAAGGAGACCATAATACCAGCTACATAGACACTGAGGCAGGAAGATTGCACATAAAATCCAAGTCTAGGCAATTTAGGAAGACTTGAACCTGATAACAAAAAGGTTTTAAAGAAATTAAACATACAGACAACACAAAACACAGGGACTATGCATCTCAGTGGAGAGCACTTGCCTAGCTGTGCCAAGCCCTCAGTTAATCCCAGGACAGCAAAAGGAAATTAGCAAAGCAAAAATTAAAAATATATTGCCAGTTCATGTTCATTTTCTAGGAAAATATAAAGGAGAAAAAAAAAAAACCAAAATATTGAATCTCCCATAGTTTCCACAAAGACATAATCATTGTTAATATTTTGGCTGATCTCTTTCATTTATATAGAACATATTGGGAAGGTGAAAAACAGTTGAATTTAGATGTCTTAATATATAATATTTTTTCTAAATCACAAAATCCACATTGTGAGGTGATAAGGAAAAATTCTGATGGGAGATGCCATTATGTATATATGTTTCTCATACTGGTTAATAATAAAGCACTGTTGGCCAATAGGAAAGGAAGATAGGAGAGACTAGGAGACAAGGAGGAAGTAGGAAGTAGTAAGGAGGAGTCAAGATGGAGAGTCTGGAGAGAGCTGGACGCCAGCCGCCTCCCCGGTAAGAGAAGGCCATGTGAAAATACATAGATCAGCAGAAATGGGTTAATGATTAAGGCAGAGCTAGCCGATAAGAAACAAGTAACCGGGCCAACAGCATAGTATCAAATACAGAGTCTCTGTGTGTTATTTGGGGCTGGCGCGGCGGCGGGACAAGACCGGGCGGCGGCAGGCGGAAAAACCCAAACTCGTTACAAATGGCCACAAGTCTTTTATCTGGTAAACAACAAAAATCTGGTAAACAGCAAAAGGAAATTAGCAAAGCAAAAATTAAAAATATATTGCCAGTTCATGTTCATTTTCTAGGAAAATATAAAGGAGAAAAAAAACCAAAATATTGAATCTCCCATAGTTTCCACAAAGACATAATCATTGTTAATATTTTGGCTGATCTCTTTCATTTATATAGAACATATTGGGAAGGTGAAAAACAGTTGAATTTAGATGTCTTCATATATAATATTTTTTTCTAAATCACAAAATCCACATTGTGAGGTGATAAGGAAAAATTCTTTTCAGATAAAGGAAATATGAGCAATCATTTCCAAACAGCATCTCAGTCAAGTTTTATAGCTTATTTCCTCAAGTAACAAGGATATGAACATTTTTTTCTATTTAGAAATATAGAAATGATCCCTCCTAATATGGAAACTCGCAGATTATGGCTTGACAGCTGGGGAACCAGTGTGGGACCTAACTAGACTCTCTGAATATGGGTGATGGTTATGTGACTTGATCTGTTGGGGGCACCCCTGGCAGTGGCATCAGAACCTATCCCAGGGGCAGGAACTGGCATTTTGGAGCCTACTTCCTATGGTGGGATACCTTGCTCAGCCTTGATACAAGGGGAAGGGGCTTGGTCCTGCCTCAACTTGGTCTTCCAGACTTTGTTGACTCCCCAAGGAAGGCCTTACCCCCTCTGAGGCGTGGACAGGGTGTGCAAAGGGTGGGAAGCAGGGAGGCGGGAGAAGGGAAGGGAGGGAGAACTGGGGTTGGAACATAAAATGAAAAATAGTTCATTATTTTTTTATTTTTAAAACAATCTTATTTTACATACCAATCCCAGTCCCCAACCCTGCCTGTCCCAGCTAAGAATCTAAGCAACAGTGGAGATGGTAGCTTATAAATATTTTAAAAATAAAACATTAACTAAAAAAAGAAATATACTCTATGGGGGCACTCATTCACAAAATTACCAAAGAATAAAATAAAATTCTTTCAAAAGATACCCTCTGGGCCAGAAATTCTGCAATATTAATATTCTGCAGTATTTCAAAAGAATGTTTTTGAGGCAGAGTTTGAGTTTGCAGCCCTCACTGGCCTGGAACTCTCTGTGTACACCAGGCCTTGCCTCAAATTCAGATCTGCCTGTGCCTGCCTGTGCCTGGGAATAAAGGTGTAGACCACTGCACCTGACCCTTAATATCTGTATTTTAAAAGCCATGTGGTGGTATTCCTTTTGGGGAGGAGATAATGCTGACCATATAGAAAGAGCTATTGTAGGATTTTACCAGGTGGTTAAATTCATGCAATATAAAATGTACTTGTAGCAGATGCTAGAGATAAGAAAGGCACCATCTCTCCTGCAGGAGACTACCGAATAGAAAAATGCATGAATATTTGAATGAACTTTGAGTATGAGTGTATTATGTCCTATGAGTGTAGCAGAAAGCTCTTCCATCCTGTGAAGGAGGCGTGGAAGGATTTCTTGACTCTGCAGCCCTACAGGATATTGCCCCAACAATGAAGTACTATTGTTACTGCTTCCTTGCCGCAAGCAGGGGATGCTGCCAAATGAGACTCTCAACGGGCACATATCTCATCATATCACATAGTACAGAGAAGGGCATCAAGTCACAACTGGCCCAGGGTTGTTAATGCCTTAATATGTCCTAGTAACCAGAAAATACCTGTTATGGAAACTACACTTGTTTCAGGGTCATCAAATCCCAGGGG
Organism: Phodopus roborovskii; assembly: GCF_943737965.1. NCBI lineage: Eukaryota > Metazoa > Chordata > Mammalia > Rodentia > Cricetidae > Phodopus > Phodopus roborovskii. The sequence goes on along the minus strand of NW_026126417.1, from coordinate 3,026,493 downwards.
CTGACTCAGGCAAGCTGCTGGCCTTGAGAATCACAGACTTCAAATTTGCCTGAATAAGCTGCCTTGTCTTTAGGTAGTTACAGTCCATAGAGACAGTGGCTCAAAGACCAGAGGTGGTAAAAGACAATAAAATGCATTTTTAAAGCTTTAAAAATGTTTTCTTGATTCAGGGCGTGGCCTTAATGGGAGGGAAAGAAAGCTGTGATGATACATTTGCAATGGCATGTCCCGTGGAGGCAACTTAAGCTCTGTACTAGGGAAGCCACTTTTTCTTTACACAAGCTCCTCAAACTTCTCTATTACCTTGCTCCACCCAGTTTACCCCGAAGGAGGAAGGTTTCCATGAAGAAAGTTCAAATTAGTGATAAGCACTGCCTCTGCAGCTTTTATAGATTCTTAAGGAGGACAGTCAGAGACTTCCTAGCTTGTCTGTCTGCAGTACTCAAACGTAGGGAGAGTCAGATGGAGTCAACTACCTCTATCAGAAGGAGTAGGCTTGAAAGGAAAGGGAAACATAAAAGAGAAATCCTCTGGGCATGGGGGATAAGAGGAACTCTTTTCCTTGGTGGTAGGAGGATGAATCTCTCCATTGTTTCTCCAAGTCAGGACAGTGTCGTAACCAGGACAGATCTCATTTCCATATGGTCACCTTAGTATGAGGTCATGAATTCATGGGTTTGATGCTCACAAAAAGAAGGCTGAGTGACAGAAGCCAGATGCAAAAGAATCTCTACACAACCCCTATTTAATAAATGTCAGCGTATGTACAGCTTATCAAGGGTAAGAAGTTAGGACAGAAGGAGGGGGGTGGAGGGAAGAAGAGGAGTGGGAAGGGGGTTCTGGGGTTTTAATGTGTGCTATTATGATATATATGCTTGTATTTGTCTTTAATTTTTGATGTTATTAAAAAGGAAGATTTAGGATTTGATTGACATATACACACATGCATATACATACTATCCTTGTCTTTATTTATAGTTACCTCTGTAATTGTAGATAGGGTTAGGCTTGTTTTAGCATCAGTTACTGTCACTCTCCTCCCTGCATGTGGAATTGGAAAACATAGACAACTCAGCTGTGGTCCATGAACAACTGAGGAGGATTCATCTTCTCATTTAACTGGAAAGGGCTTGGATTTGGATCAACTTGCTTACAGAATATAGCAATGCAGGATATAAGAACTCTGTAATTGTTGCCCTTAAAACTGGCTAGCAGGCAAAAACAAATGCTGTTGAGTCAGCCTCACTACTGTAATGCCAGGACTTAGACCCAACTGTGATGAGTTCCTAAGTCTGTTTGCGATCAAAGCCTGCATTGCTGTTAGGGAGTCGAGGTTTCTGAAATCCCAGCTCCTGTGCAAAGCAGGGATTGTGGATTCACATGAAATGTGACAGCACAAGGAAACAAAGCCTGAAGAAAAGGAAATGTCAGCACATTCCAGGAGGCACATTCTTAGCATACTGTGTGAGATGCCAGCTTGCAGTCCCTGCCAGCGCCCAGGTACCCAGGGTGTAGGATACACACATCCTCCTGCTTGAACAAGCCTACCCAGACAGATGTGGCTCAGCTTTGTCTCTTTAAGTTTCTCTACCTGTCATGTTCTCAATTCCTGGAGCTGCCCTGTTCCATATGCACCATATGTTTCTGACCACACAACCCTACTCTGATGTGAGCAACCAAAGCTCATCTACCTGGGAGAGAGGAGCATAGATAGAGTGGGATGGTAATCTCTTTCTGAACTAAAAAAGAATATTCCTGTCTATGCATACTGAAACTATTATAGAGTTACTCTCCATTTTTAATAATACCTACATTTTCAGTGAGCTGCTAATCCCTTTGACTCAGATATACCATTTTTATTTTTAATTGAGCTATAATCCAAGCTGGCCTTTACTCACTGAGTAGTCCAGGCTGGCTTTGAACATGTAATTTCTTCCCATTCAGCCTATCCTGCTGAGATCACAGGTGAGTGTCACTGTCCCCAACTATACACTCTAATTTATTATTATAAGGTCACCATAACTCAATTACTTTTTACTTTCCTTTCCAATACTTTAAAATTCATGGAAATGAAGATACTGTAAAAGCTAGGAATCCATTTCATTACTCTAATACGCCTAAACACACAAGGTTAACAATGAAGACACATTACTTTAACCACTGACGTGACATGAGCAAATATAACTCTGAAAAAGTTGTCTAAAAGGGCAGTTCATAAACAGCTTCTATTAACAGAGCATAGATCCTATTTAAATTATTTTAAATTTATACAGATTTTTTTCTTTTACAGAGTCTCCTTTTATAGCCCAGGCTATAAAAGGCTATGTAGGGCAAACTAACCTCAGACTTGGAGACATTCCCCTGCCTCTGCCTCCTCAGTTATAAGTATGAGCCACCAAGGCTGACCAGTATCATTCTTATAAGGACTCCCAATGGAGAAGTTTATCAGTGGGACTGTAGGAAAATGTGTTAAAGATATTATTTTATTATGTTATATATATATCTTATATTTTACATCTCAGAATTTTGACTGACAATAAAAATCAAATGTGTTATGCCTCCTTCTCTGATATATAGGGGATCCATTTTTTACAGAAATTAATACTTGTCTAGTAGTATTAACACAAAACATGTGGCTTCTTTCCTAAGGCAGGGCACCAAGAGGTTATTGGCATATATTGAGCATCAGTCTTCCAGGATCCAAAGCCTGTAATGGGGGTTGAAGGAGGAACAGCCTCTCAAACCATTCTTGTGAGCTAGAGAACACTGTCTCAGTGAATGAGGTGCAAAAAATCCCCAGATTCCTATACTGTGACCTTTGTTAGATCACTGGCTGTGCCTTAAATCAGTAACAGATCCCTCATACAGCATTTCAAGTAGAGGTGGGGATGAAAGGTGGGGCATAGAGAAAGATTGCTTATAAGAAAGGATCAGGACTGGCATCCCCAGACCCTATCTGACCCAAGGAACATTTTGTCTGTCTTCAATGGCTTTAACAACATGAAATCTGTTGTCAGCATTTAAGACGAGGTTTCATGTAATAAACCATATTTATAGTTTCTCTTGGAACTCCCTGCTCTCAGTTCCTTCTTGGCAACAACTGACTCAGCTGAGTAGCAGGTGTTCTCTGAAGATGGCCACCTGTTCTCCAGTTTGCCACAGTCCTCCATCCTCCCACTGAGTCCTACACTGGCCTGCTTTCCCCATGTGTTATCTGGCACACCATGCAATTACCTGGGATCAAAGTGTCTAATAAGAGCAAAAAAGATTAGGGGCTGGAGAACCTGTGATGGAGTTCTGAGCCTTCATAGAAGAGCAGATGAAGTGACTTTTGTGTAGGTGGGTAAAGGCTAGAGAACAATTATGGAGAAGCCCTAGACTGACTCTCTTGGCATGGGTGGGAGGTGCCAGTTGGAGTATCAGCCACAGAATTCTGAAGGGTTTTGGATATGTTCCACTCTCACTGATATACTGGATATATTTGTGTGGTTCTCAATGCAAATTGATGCTGTCCTGATGAAGCCCTGTGTAGGTGTCCTTCCGTGAGCTGTGTTGCTCTTTGCCAGAGCCCAGCTCTCACAATTATGGAGGGAACCAGAAACAGAGCAGGAGGTGGTGTCACATGACACCCTCATCTCTATGTGACTATAGGAAAGCCACTGGCATAAATCCTCAATGTTTTTGTGGTTGAATGTCAGCTGGTGAATGGAGTCTCATATCCACTCACAAATGCTGGGGACAGGCATAATAGAACAGACTACAACTTGATTACCAGGCAAAGTGGTTCCCCAGATAAATCACCTAGCTAATCAGAGAAGATTTAAGGGACAGGATTCTCAGAGTGAACCAGGTCTGGATTTGTCACTTCACAGAGCAACCAAATATGATTTCTAGTCTGTCTGACAAATGGGGGACTCTAGTGGAAGGACTTAACAATGTGCCTGCCTATGTCACTAAAGGACTGTCATTCAGGGTATCTGGCTAGATTCTATCACTAGTTCAAAATGTATGGTCTGCCTGCTTCTCTGGGTTACCTGTCCATCATCATAGAGGCCAGCCTGACATCCAGAAATGCCCAGTGATGGATTATTTCTGTGCAATGTGTTATGAAGCAGATAGTGGAGATTAAAGAGGCCTAAATGACTCCATTATTGAGTCTCAGATTGAAAAAATAAAACCAAAAACAAACAAAAAAATAATAAAAAACCTACCATAAATAGCAGTGCCCTGGAGTGGGAGCTACAGGTGAAAAAGAATTATAGACAACATACCTCTGCATCACAAATATCTTCCCAGTGTCAGTCTATTGTATGGAAACTAATTTCTCACAGTCTGATTTGGGGGGGGAGTAAGTTATTTTTTCATTTAAATAACAACCTTGTTTTACATATCAACCCTAGTACCTTCTCCTTCCCATCAATCCCACCACCAACTACTCCCATCCCATCCCCCCTTCTGCTCCCCAGGAAGGGTAAGAACTTCCATGGGGGATCATCAAAGTATGTCATATCATTTGGGTCAGGGCCTAGGCCCTACCCCCAGATGTCTAGAATGAGAGAGCATCCCTCTATGAGGTATGGGCTTCAAAGGTCCATTCATACACTAGGGATAAATAGTGTTCCACTATCAGAGGTCCCATAGACTGTCCAGGCCTCCTAACTGACACCCATGTTCAGGGAGCCTGTTTCTTTCCTATGCTGGGTTCCCAGCTGTCAGGTTGGGGTCCATGAGCTCTCCCTTGTACAGGTCATCTGTTTCTATGGATTTCCTCAGCTTGGTCTTGACCCCTTTGCTCATCACTCCTCTCCCTCTACAAATGTATTCCAGGAGTTAGGTTCAGTGCTTAGCTGTGAGTCTTTGCTTCTTCTTCATCAGCTACTGGATGAAGGCTATAGGATGGCATATAAGGTAGTCATCAATCTCATTATAGGGGAAAGGTATTTAAGGTAGCTTTTCCACTATTGCTTAGATTCTTAGTTTGGATCAACTGACCACCACAATCATTGATGGCTATTATAATCCTTTGGATAGCATGTTATTTCCTAGTCCAGTGGAAAGATTACAGAATACCTGTGCTAATGCTATGCCCCATAACATATCATCCCTTTTATCTAGAACCTCCGGGGTTGAGTAACAATTCCTGATACTGGTGTATATAGAAATACCTGGTGACTTGCACTATGTATCTGTTCTTCAAATTCCAATTGTTTTTCATTCATTTCTCAGAATTAGATCTTAAAACCAGTTTCCTTCCCTTCTATTACTGCCCTAAGTGGCTGCTGCATTATTGAGAAATTATCTTGACTCATAAGAAACAGAATTGATGCATGCTTACTCCATAAAGTTCCCAGAGATTCAGAGATGAGATAGGCTGTGTTGCATCATTTCAGAAGCAAATAAGTTTGTGGTATCAGACAAGAGTCTCACAAAACAGAGAAAAAGAATTCTTCCACAGAAATTACAGTTCTTTTCTCAAGGTAACACCCTAAGAGGCACGAAGAAAACCAGCTTGACAGCCAAAGTGACAACTTGTGACTAAAGATGATGGAATAATAGGGTGCCTCTTTCCTACCCCCACAAGTGAAAAAAAAATAAAGTTACTGTAATTTGGGCAACCTAAAACCACATGAAAGGTTGGAATGTAAAAAATGTTCCTTCCCCTCTCTCTTTCCTCCCTCCTTACCCTTCTCCATTACTGAACCTGGAGAACTTCATACTATATGCCCTGATTTTCTAACTCTTCGCCCCTCTTTTGGGCTTTACGAAAAAACATTTTAAACGATGTTGAAGTTCATGAAAGACTTTTGTACTTTGTAGTTACTTCTTTTCTTCCCCACTGTCATAACCTGTTGTAGAGTTGGCAGCATACCAACACAAGCTTTACTCTGGACAGGTGATTCTTTAGTGTAGTGTTAAATATGTTGTCTTCCACATTTCCCAACATGGAAAACAAAGCTAATAATACTTCAGTTGACTTCCTAAAGTACCAAGAGAATGGAAGGTAACTTATACCATTCAGGTTAGTGCAAAGAATATAAACTTTGGAATCAAATATGTTGATTTTGGCTCTGTTTTACTAGATGGATGAACTGAGAGAATTTTCTCATTAGTTTGTGCCTGCACGTCCTTATCTGGGAAGAGAACTATGATAATTATCTACATAGCTGCTGGATATATTAACAGAGGCATCATGTTGTGGATCAACTCACATTGTGCCTCACATAATTATGCTCTGTAGCTGTTTTCTTTCCTTGGAAATGAGTTGGAAAAGCCAACAGGAAAAGCCATATTAGATCCAAGGATCCAGGATTGCGAGTTTGCTTGCCTTCATGTTCATGTGTACCACTCTATATCAGCATCCAACAGAGGCTCTGAAAACTTGCCAAATTGGCTAAGCGTCAGGCCTAAAATCCATAATTGAGAGTTCCCAATCCTGGTCTCTGCCAAACGAACATTCAAGATTGCTGAATTTTCCTTGCCTTCATCTTGAATGGATTTATCTTACTACAAATGGCAAACTTCTAAAATTTCCTCCTCTTTTATTTTACTGTGCATATTTCTCCTCTTCTCCCTAGAAGTAATGAAGTAATGTCAAGAATGCTATATTCTTGTATATATATATATATATATATATATATATATATATATATACACAAATATACACACAAACACATTCTGCCTAGTTCTTGTGGTCTTCATAATAACATTGCTATAGAAATATACCCACAGCATCAAGAATGGCCAGGAATCCTGAGATGTACTAATAACAAGAAGTAGTGATTGGAAAATACTCAGCAGGTTTTTCTCTGCCCTGGAATATGTCTGTTCTTTGTTTAACTCCCCCTTGTTGTTACAGAGGCCCTGTCTGTTAGTATACATACAAAAGAATTATTTCATGAAAAATATACCATTACAAAACACCCTCCAAAAAGGTTCTGTGGATAGTAGCCTTCCTAACAGAAATGGCTCCATATACCTACCAAAGGGGAGATGACACCAACCATTTCTTAGGCCCACAGAGAAGGCTGTTTTCAAAGCTTCAATACTATAATTGATATGTTATTTCTTATTGCCATAACTATAAATTTCTATTACAGGAACTTCTTATGCAATTTAGCATCTTTGCACACTTCCTAAAATATACATGAGCTGCACCAACACCTACCAAGCTGTGTTTTCTTCCTTTCTTTTCAGCACATGATAATAATTACTCCCGGATTCAGCTGCATTCAGTTGGGTTTCTGGACATACCATTATTTCAGTGCCCACTCAAATCCCTTCACCACCATTCCAGTAGAAACTAGTGTTCTTGTGTCATAAGTTCCCTCCCTTCATGGGGCTCCTCTCATCATAGGAGCACGCTTAGTTCTCAAGTGGAACAGACTGTGTTAGGGAACTAATGGCCTATCCAGTATCCTTTAAACAAACTTGAAAGGAATCAGTAAATAAATAACCAATACTTCCCCCATCAGTTGGAACAGCTCTGAAGTATGTTCCACACAGGACCCCAGAGGCTCTGAGCAGGACTGAGTTCTTGTTGCCTACATCCTACTATTCATTCTCAAAGGCTGGCTTCATTCACTTCTCTGTCTTACTTCTCCATATCCCATTTAAATGCTTGCTGGATCACCATCCATCCTTATGTCAAGGTATGGGTCAGCTGTAAGGTGCAAAAGGTACACAATGACATCAAGACAAAATGTCACTATTTCATTCAATAAAGGTTTATCATGGGCTCACCATCTGCCTGGCCATATACCAGGCAATAGTTTGGGGGCAGTAAGCAAGAGAAGAGATGGGATTGGGATGTTGTCTCAGGCAATGGAAACAAAGTGTATAAAAGCAATGAAGCTTCAAGATTTCATTCTACTGACCAAAAAATAATTGACCTGGTAATTATGCAAGAGTACTACAACTCTTCCATGCTTTACACATGATCCAACTGGTCAAAAGACTCTAAGGAAGCTGAAACTGAAAGGGCTATGTGATTTCAGTGGAGAGTTAAAGAAAAAGTCAACACTTCTACTGCTTTATTCACCCATGTTCCACCTTTGAGAACTTTGATGTTGCCAGAGTGGAGATGGAATAATGTGTGGAGGCCTGACTTACCTAATTTCTACCTAGTCTTAGAGTCCTGAAAGCGCCTTCACCTTTGGAGACTTCCTAGACTTGTAACCACAAACATATATGGGGCAAGAATCAAGCAGAGGAATAAGTGCTGGGCTCCTGTATTCTGAGCTGTCTATGCAGTACACACTTGGGAACACCTTTTTTCTCCAGCAACCAGAAACACAATATCGTGTTCAGGGTTTTCTGCCAAAAGACCTCATGGTTGTCTCATTTTCTGAGGTCTCTCCTGGGGTATGCTCACACAGCACTTTCTACCTAGCAAAACATTCAGATCTTTAGAAGCATGTATGGGTTCAGTATATATCAGTTTGTACAATGTGAGACACATTGGACTATCTGTGTCTGTTAGAAACCAGTTCAATTACAAAGCATCAAATGCCAGCCAATGTCCAACATTGCAAACAGACTCTTTGAAAGGTATTTGTCTATTTGTTTTCTAAAGAGCGAGAAAGAAGGTGTGGAGTTAGATGAATGGGGAGAGAATGAGGACCTGGGAGTAAACAAGGGAGAGGAAACTGGTCAAATATATTTTATGAAAAAATATTTTCAATAAAAAGAATGTGATTAAAATGCTAAAAACAAAAATAACAATAGCAACTGTGAATCTTGTATTCTTTCATATACAATGACCACTCCATGAATGACAAATTGTGACTGAGTGGGCCAAACTCTCTGCTATTTTCAGCATCATATGACTGACAAAGATAAGCAACTTAACATGTGGTCTTACAGGAATACTCTTAACTTGGTTTAGTCCTGGGTGGTTAAGAAACATCATTGTTAAGTGACTCAAGTATTTTAGACAATCACAAGCATACAGATATGAAAGACTGTTTGAGGCTGGTTCAAGAACTAGGCCAACCCAAATGCCTATTTTATGTTTCAGATGGACAATACAAATGTGACATTATTGGTTACTTTCATTTGAAAAGCAGATTAAAAACTGAAAATTCATCTCTTCACAGTAAAACTATGTTCAGTTTTTGAGCAATGAAGCCAATTCATCCAATAATATAAAAACCTTTTTCATACACATACAACATGTTTTCAGCAATATATGGGTAACCTTTATTAGGGCCAACATGGCATGTTTACCAGATGCCATTTGCTCATGTCATTTACTACCACATTTCATTTTGATAAATATCTTAAAAGACAAAAAAGGCACATTTAATAATAGCCAATAATATTAACTGTATTCTCAAGAAAGCAACATAGAAAACATTAAGATTTGCAGAAACTGCCAGTCACAAATTCACACCAAATCCTACATTAGCTTCATCTTATCTCAGTCTCTTTTCACATTAAAACTTGTAACAACATTGTACATCATGATTCACAGACTGAACACGGCCATCCTATCTACTTCTCCACAAATGTCATAAATTATTTGGTATGCAGAATGCAGTTTAAATCTGAGTTTGTACCTACTGAGTCTTAATTTTTAGCCAAAATTACTTATAGCTATTGCCACAACTCAAATAATTAAGACATAACATAACGGAAAGTGACAGTCTCTGGCTATAGGAGCACAGCCATTGCCCTCTAGTAGCACCTTCTTAAATGTCTTGTAAATTCTCTATTGATTCTATTTCAGTTAGTATCATTCTTAAACTGAAATTTCTCGATCATAGATTTTACCTGTTAATACTTTGTTTTGTTTTGTTTTTATCTTCTTTGTAATTCACATTCTACTTCTTCCCTTCCCTACAGATAGGATCTTTTGTAAGTGTTCACTATGTGAGGATGAAGGCTTATGAATGTTCTCCTTGATTTTAATTCTAGTGTTCACAATTATACTTTATAATGTGAAGACTGATATTGTCTACACATTATTCTGTATCCACATCCATCTTTAATTTTTAGAAGGTTAATTACAGAAGATACATAAACAGATAGACATGTATATAACTATGTATTTATAACTAGTGTTCAGTTCACTCTGAGCCAGATAGTGATGTGTACTCTTATTTCCTTTCTGTATAGATTTTACTTTTCCTAAAATTTCTAGTGGCCTTTGTTTTACTTTTAAATGTGTCTTCTTGCCTCCCTATGCTATTTAAAGACTCATAAATAAATAGAGATGTATCTGTAGAATGTCTTGCTCCCTCCCGCCTGCTTTTATTCCTTCATAACTCTTCCAAGGCATTCTGTCTTGGTTATGATTAATTATTAGTACAATCTAGCTGTCACCCTAAGATTTTCCCACATTTCTCTTTGCATTTGAAAGTATTATTTCTGGAATTCCAATCTCCCCTTTCCCTTTTTCATTACTGTGAGAATATATCTGATATTTTCTATATTGTTATACAACTTTGATAGTTTTGCTGATCAGAGAAATCTAAACATGGAAACCATATTTATGTAAAATCTTCCCATCTATTTAATTAATATGTTGCATCCCTATTGCTATGATTATTGTTCCCTTCTGGTCAGCCTGTTTTTAATGTTTGTTTGGTTAGTTTTGTTGGTTTATTCTTTAGCAAATTCATAATGCTCTCCATTTGGAACTTTTAGAATCAAAATACTCTCTCAGGTATATTATTTTAATGGATTGGTATAATTGCAATTCTGTGGAGTACAGTGCTACACTGTAGTGCATCCACACACACCATGTAATGTGTACAGTATGTCTTATTTGTGTTAGGCAGTGGATCTTCAATCTTACTTTTCAGTTTTCTAAAGCTATCTCAAAGTGTTTATCCTCTGTTTTCCCTGACCCACTGAGATCATTCTGTCACTGTTCTGTGCCTATTCTGGATTTGCAGGAGAGTGCTACAGCATTATTTTCTACCCTCTTATCCTTTTAAAGATTTCAACCGTATTTTTAATTTCACTTTATTGTGTCTTGTGATACTATGGATCAAAATAAGAGTTGTATATACTACATGTGAGCAGTACTACTGAGCATATCCTCAGTGCAGGTCATATGTTAGCATTTATTCTTTGTCCCTTTTATAAAGTATGCTGTTTTTTATCTTGACTATTTATTTTTTTTCTAGGACCCTTAAGAGAAAAAGAAGAAAAAAAGAACCCTTTTCTTGATTTATTTCTGCTTTCTATGAGGCTGATTGATCTTACATTTTCTAAAAGTACATGACAGTCTTCAATAATGAATGTTTAAGAATCAAACAATACAAATCTGAGAGGGCACTCATACTTATTAAGATAGCTACTATGAGCTACTATGAGTTTGAGACCATCATGGCCTACAAGATCCAGTTCCAGGACTACACAGAGCTACACAGAGAAACCCTGCATCCAAAAAGAAAAATATCTTGAACTGTTTAATTTCTTGACAGATTTGGTTGATCCCTCCTGGAAGGCATCTATATAAGCATAAAGAATTGAAAGCAGGGTCTGAGTGGATATCTATATACTTCTGTAGGCTCAAGTTCATAGAAACATCATCCACAGCCAAAAGACCAAAGCAACACAAGGGGCCAGAAATGGATCAATGAACAAAACAGTCTATGTACCTCAAAGAAGAAAATATTGACATATGCTAGAACATGAATGAACCTTGGGAAATCATAAATAGGAAAGGTAGAGAGTTAGTAACAAGAAGAATACTATATGATTCCACTTGAATGACACATCTCCATCCAATTTATAGAAACAGAAAACTGAATGGAGGTTATGAATGGATAAGGGGAGACAGAAACAGGGACTGCTATTTAATAAGCTGGAGATTTGCAAGATGAGGCAGCTTGCACTACACTGTGGTTGTAGTTAAAATCTGGCTGTATACTTAGAACAATGAAGATTGCTCTGAAAGAAAGGAACTGGTCCAGGATCTGGAGGAGCACACTGGGATTCCACCATTGCCATGGTCCAAGATGATCTGAGTGAGCCAGGTCATGCTAGTATTTGTTTTTTTTTTTTAATTGTTTTTTTAAAGTTTATTGTAATATTATAGCATTACCATATTATCACCACAGATTACTACATAAACATTTTAATCAAGGTAAGAACTCACTGACATCTTACAAATTGTTTTAAGTTTGTAAATGGTCTGAATTATGACAAAAAGTGAAACATAAAATGGATTACAGAAACAGCTCAGAAAGAAGTTCTTCTTAATCCAAATGTTCTTGGAAAATATAAAAGATAGCAAGAAATATAGTACTGGGCAGGAAGAATTCCGGGTCCCATGAATAAAATGCTATCAACTTAAGACACATTCACATAGATCATAAAAAATATTTCTAAAAGTAATTCTGGCACTTTAACTCAACAAATTATATTTCCTTTGAGATAGGATCTTACTATGAGGCCTTAACTGGCCGTGTAGACCAGGAGGGCTTCAAACTCACAGAGATAGGCCTCCTTCAGTGTCCCATGTACTATGATTAAAGGAGTGCTCTATTTTCTTGAAGAAGTATTGTATGCATTGTTATTATTATGGGGGAGAAAAGGGAGTTACTGTTTTAAAGACTCCATGAGAATCCTTGTTATAGAAGTAAAGCATTCCTCACCATGGTAATCAAATCATTTCACTTTACCATTTAGAATTTAAAGTCACTCTGGAGCTTTGGATTACTTTGATACTAGAAGAAAGAATTCAGTTTTTAAACTTCATAGTTCCTAAATCAGGTGTTTGGTAGCACATGTCTATATACTAGCACTTAGGAGGAGGAAGCCAGTCAATCAGAAATTCAAGGTCATTCTGAGCTATATAGTGGGAAAGCCTGTGACATGTGAGACCCTAACAACAAATGACAAAAACGGGTTCCTTTGCTATATAATAACAAAGGCAGCACAGAAAAAGGAGCTTGAATCATACTTCTCGTCACCCATATATGAAAACAATCAGTTGAGCTCAAGCATGCTCTAGCATGAATGACATTATGCCACTGTCACTGCTGGTAGCACAGAGAATATATTTCTCTATCTTTTTTCCCCAAGAAATGACAAAGAATTATCACAGAGTATGGAAGGATAGCACCTGGCTCTAATTCATTCTGCCAAGAGGCCTAGAAGTAATCAATAAGCATTTATTAGCTAGTGATGAGCTGTCTTGTGGGGAATGGAATGGCAAGTACTGTACAAGCTGAGAAAAATAAATGACCCTTAATATAGATGAAAAGGTAGGGAATAAGAGGAAGTGAACTGAGTGACTGGTTCTGCACAATTTTCCTAGGATATGTTTAATTTTCTTCTTCAGTATTTCTTTGGGACCACCTATCTAAGAGTTTCTCGGCCTTATTTTAGTCTCTTTCTGAAGTTATATTTTTGCTTTAAAGCATGTTTCTCACATGCCCTTAAGTGCTTATGACCCAGCCGTGGAAATTCTACACCAAGTGATGTCAACCTTTGGGAAACTATTAGTGTAACCAAGCATAGTCAAAGTCAGCGGGGATGTAGTCTAGGGGAATGATAGTCAAAACACTAAGTTCAGGGCTCTACTGTACAGCATAGCGATTGTGGCTAATAACCATGCACCATATTAGTTAAAATGATTTAAAAATAGTGGGTCTTTAATGTTCTCATATCATGAAGGTAAAAATAAGATAAATAAAGCATGTTGTTTAGGTATATTTAATGATCCCATAATTTATAGGAAAATGTCATTCTGTACACATAATTTCTTTTGCCCACTAAAAATTAAAATAAGAATACAAATAGGTATATAGTACTCAATTTTTCTTTACAAAATAAAATTACTTCCAGAAAATCTCAGAAATTGTCCCAATAATTCAAGCAAAATCCTGATGCTCCTGACTGGCATTATTCACTAAATTAATTGTTCTTTCCTTCACTTCAAGCCAGATCAGTTGCTCTCTGAAGCCTACATAAAGAATATGAAGTCTAGGTATCTTTCCACTGGGGCCCCAAACTGTACATTAGGAATTTACTGTGACAAAAATCTCCAAGTAATTCTTGATCAAGGGAATAAAAACTTTCCTCTATCAAAAGCAGGCAGAATGTACAAAGTCAGGCTTTCATATATCTCCCCCATGGACCTCTGTAGTTTGAAAAGCAGGCTTAGAGTCCAAGCATTTATGCTGTTGATCCCATAAAAATGATGGGTATTAGCGTGTATTATTGGGTGTGAAATCCAGAAGGCTATTCTTGGAAGAAAGGCTCAGAAGTCCTCTTTAAAAATATTAATTACACAAATGTGTCCTAGCACCAATCTTCCATCTAGCTCCCAAACTGCATTTTCCCACTGTGGACAGCAACATCTCACAGCTAGTTGGCACACAAATGCAAATGTGGTAGCCATGTACCAGCCCACCATTTTCTCATGTTTGTGTCCTCAAATTATGACACGCTTGCACTACATTTCTCCATTCTGAATTAATGCTGATTCTCATGATGTAACCCATTCACCTCTCCCTTGGAGTCCTAGACAGACCTGACCTTTCTGACTCCATGAGCACATCTATCTCTTTTTCTTCATTACTGTCCAATAATGTTTTTTACTGAGATTATTATTATTTTCTTACTTAAACCCTTTCAGGGGTGCCAAGTTATACTAGTTACAAAGAACTCTTATTTTTACTTGTATTTACAGTTTCCTACTTGTATGTAACATATTGTGATCATATCCTCTATTACACTCTCCCATACTCCTTTAACTCTTCCTAACTTCTTCCTTCTCCCAACTAGTCCCTCCCTACCTCATGTCATTTTAAAGTAATTTTTAAATATTATTTTTATTATTTTAAAATGTTGTACATTGATAAGATGTATATGTATCTTATCCATTCCACTTGAGCTTCAACTCACCTCCCTTAATAACCCATAGAATCCAATCAACAATAACAACATACATGGCCATCTACAAGATAATGTGAAAAATTTGAGTGATGAGAACCACAAACAAAACAATTCTCCTGTCTCAAGTCACCATAGTTTCTTCTGCAGGGGTGGGGCTCCATAACTACCTTCATAGGCATGTTAGAATTTTGACTGACTTGATGTTGTAAGTTCATGAGAGCAATAGTCATGCCCTGACTAGAAAATAGCATTCCACAGTGGTCCTCCCCATCTTCCTATCTCTTAACATTATTTCTGTTCCCCTTTCTAAGCCTTGGGCAGAGAGGAGGTGCAGAGGGATTGATAAAGATGTCTCCTTTAGGCTAAGCATAAGTGAAACATTTTTAAAGTCAAGACTATAATATAGAGACAAGTTTAAAGGCTTAAATAATAACAAAAGACATAATGAGTCCCATCACTGAAATGGAATAATTATTTACACTAAGTTTACATTTTCCTTCATTCCAGAGCCCCAGGAATCAAAACATCACAATAGTTCATGAATATATTCTTTATCAACATATTTTTTTAACCTAATTCATGAAGAGGACATCTTATCCAGATCTCGTTCGTTCATTGGCATTGCATTCAAGTGTAACAAAAAAACATTCAGTTAGCATTCTTGTTGAGATTTATGTTACTTTTTGCCCTCTGAAACAAAACTTCAATGCATATAGAATCATGATAAAGTAACAAAGTTTGGTAAGTCATTATGCTCTGGCTGCTGCCTCCACCATTTACTTTATTGCCACTTCTCCACACGCAATTTTCCCAAAACACATTCTGTTTAATTTATATCTACTTGCAATGCCCTATGTTATTCTTTGGATATTTCTCACTCCGCTTTTAAAAGCATTTGAATTCTACTTTTGAAGTCCCTCTATTGAATCTCCTTGATTTCTGTGTTATACTGTTCCCACCAGCTCTGAAAATAATTATGTATAATATTGCCCTAGTATTTAAGACAGGAGATGGATGAGAGGGCAAGAATATACCTAAGATGGAGACACTCAGGGAAGAAGAGAAGGACTTGCCACCAAGAGAGCAGAACACCCACAAGGCAGGAGGTGAAGTGGGTGACCAGCAGAACATGCTCAGGGAAGGAAATCACAGTTAAAGGCAGTATGTGTTCAGTTAGTCATTTATGCTGCAGACAGGTCGAAAGAGAAGGATTTGCTATAACCTGGAGCCATCGGGAATGATTTCAATTGAGGGCAATACTGAACTGATTCTCACAGAATTAAACTGAGTAGAATGGTCAAAATAGATGAAGTCTTTAGCAAATGCCTGGAGGGCATAATGCATGCTAGAGCATTAGAGGCTTATGAAGGAAAGGAGAGGTTTGCGGAAGTTGTAAGAGGGTTGAAATAGAGGCAAGAACACCAATTAGTCTTTAGCTGTAATACACATGTACTGGGTACTTTCAGAATGGTTTTTCTTTCCAACAGCTTAAGACTATTAGGAAGAGGTTAGAAAATTGGATTGTGATGACAACAAGCTAAGGAAGGAGGAACTTTAGGTATTGGAAGTCCCTGTTGAGCTTTTACTGGGAATGCTTGAAGGGTACAGCTATGAGAAGATATAGCTGTAAATGGAAGACATAACTATGAACACTTTGGCAATCACTGATCCTTACAAAATGATTAGGGCATATATACACACACTACCAATCAAAATCATAGCTGAGTTTTGTACAGGGTCATAGATATCAAAGACCTCAACATAAAACCAGATATACTGAGACGAATAGAAGAAAAAAAGGGGGAAATAGCCTTGAACATATTGGCAAAGGAGACAACTTCCTGAACAAGAATTCTGATTGCACAAATACCTAATGGGACTTCATGAATCTAGAAGCTTCTGTAAGGCAAAGGACACTGTCAATAGGACAAAATGGCAACTTACAGAATGGGAAAATATTTTCACCAACCCAAATCTGACAGAGGGCTAATATCTAAAATATGTAAAGAACTCAGGAAAATAGACATCAACAAACTAAATAATCTAATTTTAAAATGGGGTACAGATCTAAACCGAGAATTCTCAATAGAGGAATCTCAAATAGCTGTGGAAACACTTAAAGAAATGTTCAAAATCCTTAGCCATCAGGGACATGCAAGTGAAAACTACCTTGAGATTCCATCTTACACTTGTCATAATGGTTAAGAACAAAAAGAAAGCTAGTGAAGTCTCCTAGTAATGGGGGACACAGAGCCCAAATTTATCATCTTCTATATCGAGGCAAGGCTCCTAGTAGTGGGACTGGGATATCAAGCCAGCTACAAAACTTTGACCAATAATTTGTCCTGCCTGCAAGACATGCTAGGGCAATGTTGGGACAAAATTTGTGGGAGTAGCCAAACTATGACTGGTCCAACTTGTGGCCCACACCACATGAGGGAGCCCACACCTGACACTGTATTGATGGGCAGGAACCAGAGGCAAGACAGCCCAGAAACCCATGATAAAAACCAAACACAACTGACAAGAAAGAAAAGGGAAAAAAAATCAATGTAATAATCCCTAATGATATCCCACCATATTCACAGATCAATGCCTTTCCCAATTGTCATCAAAGGGGTGTTGTCCAGCAACTGACGGAAATAGATTCAGAGACGCACAGTTAAACACTAGGCAGAGGCAGGGAAACCATGCAGAAGAGGGAGAGGAAGGCTTGTAGGAGCCAGAGAGGTCAAGGACACCATAAGAACATGTGCCACAGAATCAACTAACCAGGGCTCATAGGGGCTCAAGGAGACTGAAGCAATCATCCTAGAGCCTACATGGGTCTGAGCTAGGTCATCTGCATATACCGTCTGGTTCTGTAGCTTGGTGTTCTTGTGGAACTCCCAACAACAGGAGTAAGGAGTGTCTTGCTAAATATTGGGCTACAACAGCTTTCTTGGTCATGATAGTGACCAAGACTATTAGAACTACAGACGTTTCAAAATTAGACACATTTCCTGGAACTTTGTATAATGACTAGGCTTAAGTATATGTGTGCTGCTTCATGGGCTTTTAAGGAATGCCCCACATGCCAGAGTAATGCCATATAGCCCCTACCAGCTGAAAGATATCACCTAGGGTACGGCTTGGCAATAGGGGTAAATACGACTAACTATACTTAGAAGGCAAATGAAGCCCAAGTAATGTGAGCCATATCTTATGGCGTTCTGACAAGAAGTACTGCTTGTGGAATTTTCTATATTTAGCCTTCTCCCTCAAAAATTTTACAGTGCTTAGCACCCTAGTAGCTAATCACTCAACCATCTCCAGTTCAGCCTTCCCATGGCTAAGAGAACTGTAGAAGTCACTCAAAGATAAATGTCCCCTGCCAGAAAATGCCTTAAAATAGAATGTTGTAAGGGTTTCTCTGGAGTGAGTAATAAGTATTTACTTAACCGTTCCCTTCCCTGTTTCTACTTCCCGCCTCTAAGAACAGGTCTGTGCTCAGTCCCCTCTGTAAGCCCAGGGCACAGGGAACCCATTTACAAAGGTCTTCATGGACAGGAGTCACTGAGTCAGCACTCAGAGCAGAGTTCACTGACTCAGCTTTACTTCCATTTTTCTTAATCTGTGAATCCCATTATTGGCTTCCAGTTGGGTAAACAGCAAAGTAAAACGAGATCCAAGGTTTAGGGATATCTGGAGTTAATGTGGGGACTCTGCTAAGACAACAATGACAAAAAGCTTCTTTCCCTGGTATGTTAAATCACAACATTAAACACTGTGATTCGCAGTCACATTCTCTCCCCGTCCCCAAACCAGACACTCAGCCACCCCCTTGTAGTATAATGAAGAACATCCATATAACTAGTCACTAAGAACCATGGGTCACTTCAAGGCTTGCACTTAAATATTACATGTGCAACTTCTAAAGTTCTTGAAAACAGAGTTATCTGATGTCTGTGATTACAAAACAGTATCTTAGATGTTTGTTTCTGAGAAATACCACTTTTTCTGTGTGGACAGGTAGACACCAGAGATGTGAAATAGTTTTATTTCCAGTCACTTATAATATGGAAAAGAGAACATTTTAGTAACTTATATATTATAACAGAATGTCATCTCCTTTCTGGGCCTATTAATAACCCAGGCACCTTTTTGGCTCATCCCATATGAAAACATTAGATTCTCACTGCTCTTATTTTCTTGTTTAACTAACCTATATCTTATTGTATGTTCTTGGAGGGTAGCTTATGGCTAATCATATTAGCCACTGTCAAAGATGAAGAAAACACCTCAGAATTCTTCCAACCCTAAGTGCTAAGGCACAAGGAACTATTTCTGCAGTGTAAGGACTCGGATCACCTGTCAGTACTTCTCCTGGAAAACACAGCAGAGTTTAAAACAGTGTGAGCTCAGAGACAGGCAGCAAAGAGAACGAGCCATTTTAATTCTGATATTCTGTTCCCTTCCAAGTACTCCAAGGGTCTGGGAAGAAGGTGCTAACTAGAGTGGAGGGAAGTCTGGCTGAACTAACTCCCACACATCAGTGCCTATAGGCTTCTCCATGAGTAACAGAAACATTAGATGTTTATTCTATGGCAAGCATTATCCTAAAGGCTACGTTTTCCCCCAATCCACATATCATAAGGACTACTTACGATAAACAGTGTTCTCCTTCTCAAACAATAGATAAAGATGTGCATGTAAAAGGCCACCCCTGTGGGAAGAGGGAGTAATGGTTGAGCCTGCAGCAATCTAGCTCTGGAGCTCACACACCTAAGACTGGGCTTCAAATGTTGACTGCTGCTGTTTGGAGTTTTCCCGAGCTCAGCTGTGACAGAGAGGGACAACACTTAGATTTGTCAGAGACAATGTGTGTGGGTCTCAGCCCTATGGATTATGTGGTGGGACAATGGACAGGGAAGGAACATTAATATGGGCATGTCCTGGGAAGACACTTGAACATGTACTTAAGCTTCTTTCTCTTGCTCATATCTAGATGGCACAATGTAAGATAGAGGAAGCCATGTTATCTGAGTCATTGCTTAGAGAACACATCATATTAAGCATAATGTAAACACATAGTAAATATCTATTTGGGTAAACCACTGAGATTTCAGGGTTGGTTTGTAAGCATGGCCTCACTAATTCTGAGTGTATGCCATCTAATTTACCTCAGGCTTTAACTATTAGGTGCCATTATTGTATGCCTCTAAAACTAACCACAAGCTAGCTATGTGCTACTTTCCTCTATTCCTGAAGCTGGAAAATCACCTTCCCGACCACAAAGGGTTATGTTGTTTCTGCCAGATTTTGTCAAAACTGCTTTATGTGAGGATAAATAGATCAATGGAACAAAATAGAGCCAAAAATAGGCCCACACATATGTGGTAAATTGATTTTCAACAGAAGTTCGCAAAAATTCAATAGGGAAAGGCAAGTCTTTTAACAACTGCACTGCTGCAACCGAGGACCTTTATACACAAAATGAACTTCCGCAGCTAACTCACTTTAGGCACAACAATGAATTTGAGATAGAACGCAGAGATGAATGAGAACATGGGCAAAAGCATGATCTGGAAGAATGGTCTTAGATGGTTACAGTAGACTCTGTGATGTTACCTGAGGGCTTGTTTAGAATGAGACCCCATCTGCAGGTAGTGGCTGCGGTATGCCACCTCTGAGACTCTGTCTCCAGACATTTCTCTCCTCAAAGGACATCTGCTTTATCCAAGATGAATAACATTCAGTAACTAGTTAAATTACAGATACAAAGGCCTTCTCCCACAAAGACACATGAATGTCTAGAGTATCCCTATTCATGACAGCCACAAACTGGAAACCCAAAAGTCCATCAGAGGAGGATAAATACCATATAAAAATAGCACTCTACAGTAGAAAGAAAAAGCAATTAACACATCCAATGTTATGGATGATCTTATGAGCAGGTGTCTGGGACTGGTGAGATGGCTCAGCAGGTAAAGGACTTTGCTGTCAAGCCTGACAACTTGGAGCCCACATTGTGAAAGGAAAGAACAGACACCTGCAAGTTGTTCTTTGAGACCCACACACATACGTCATATACCTATACCCATAAAACAATTAAAAGACTTAAAAACCTAAGCCTGAATAAAAGAATTTAGATGCACAGAAGTCTACAAGGTATGGCCATTTGTATAAAGTGCCCAACCAGATAAAACTGTGATGCTGGAAACCAGAATGAACTTTCTCCAGGACAGAAAGGGGACAGAAAGGACTTTTCCATACTGACAGAAATGTTATACATCCAAAATATATGATGTGATGTGACATGACATGATGTGTGAGTGGATGGGTGGGTGCACGTACTCTTGTGCATGCTTATCTGGCTGATTTTTCTTCTCTTCAGCAGCTTCAAGGCTTTCTCCAGTCTCTCACCATCTCCTAGTGTGAATCTGTGTCAGATGACTATCTTCGCTAGAAAAATCACTACTGCTCTTCCCCCTGACTACTGAAAATTTATCAATAGCAATACCAGTAATTACCATGTAATTTTTAACCTTACACCAAAAGCAGAAGTCTAAGTACTATACATACATATATATATATATGTATGTATGTATGTTAAAATTTTAGTGCAATCCTGTAGGTATACCCCCATTTTATAGGACAGACACTGGAGCTTAGAGAAACTTTGCAACTTTTCCATAGTCCCAACAATTCACCAACACTTGTGCATCTCAACTGCTCATTGTTGTACTTTGACTCTTACTCTCTATTCTTACCATGACACATTACTTTTTTTTTTTACTTCCCATTTTGTTCATCATGTATTTTTACAAAACTCTATAAATGTTGGCAGCCACTGGGGAAAGGCATGAGTCAGGTCTTACACACTCAGTTCTCCAACTCAGAAGCAGACACCATAAGATCACATTCCTTGATGCAAAATGGTTGTTGGCTTATCTCCTGAGACAAGGATTGTATTTGGAAGGTTGTAATGTCAGAACTCTTGGCTATTGTTTAAAGAAATGATGTGTTTTCAGTCTCATATGCCATTAAAGCTGCATATAAATTAGTCTATTAGGCTGCTCTAAAGAAGTGGGCCTATCACTGCTAACATACTGCCCAAACATCAGTGATGAGCCATACTGTTTTGAAGAAGTCAAGAGCCCAGCTCTGCCTGCCTTACTCTCCATGAAGGTAACTGCAATTCTATGTAAGTAACCAAGACAAATGAGGCAGAACTCCACCTTCCCATTTGCAGCTGCTTCCTCCCATTACCCTCAAGTCAATCACTGTGGGGCAATTTGAAGGCATCCAAATTTGACTGCTGTTGATCTGGAGTAAGCAAAGTATTATGATGCCTTTTTCAGATAATGTATGCAGTTTGAAATATAGCAAAATGTGAAAAGCAAGTCATCTCTTGGAAAGTTACTATAGGCAGACAAACAACCCCTCCAAAACCAAAGTAGATATTGTTACAATATTGGGAAATGCCTAGAAATACATAAGAATGCATGGAGCTATCACCACCACTCCTGATTTTTCTTAAACATTGGTTTCTCATTTACCATGTCAGACATTTTGCATATATTATTTCATTAAACCTTGCAATGACTTTTTAAAGTAAGGTTTATCCCATTTTACAAAAAGAGAAATCTGGATCACAGTAGTGTGTGATTTGAATAGGTGACCTAGAAGTAAATCTATCACATTATCATCCCCCTCCCCCATGTGTGTGCGTGTGTTCATTCTTAAAAAAAAAAAAAGAAAGGAAAGTAGCAATAAGGAAAAACTCTAAAAGTCACACATGGAGATAGATTCCTAAACAGAGGCAGATGCTAAGATTCACTGGGCAATGTTAGGCACATACAGATGCTTATTGGTGAATTTAAGTGAAAAGTAGGATGTTGTAAGAATCCCTAGGATGGGGGGAAGGCACTGAGGGAAAGCACTGGGGAGGTATAAACAACATTTACCCCCTCTTCTAACCAAGCTCTATTAAGTTCTATTCCACCAACATTTACTAGGGCACCAAAGAATTTGTTAGGCTCTCACAGGCACAGGTAAGGGGTTATCTGCAAGAGCATGGGTGAACTGAAAAGCACAGCTGATGGGAGATGTCATTCTGTAAATATGTTTCTCGTATTGTTTAATGATTAAACACTGTTGGCCAATAGGAAAGCAAGATAGGCGGGGCTAGAAGACAAGGAGGAGAGAGGAAGGAGTAGGGAGGTGTCAAGATGTAGAGACTGGAGAGAACAGAGGTCTGGGCCCTCTCACTGGTAAGATAAGACCACATGGAAATACTTAGATTAATAGAAATGAGTTAATATATAAGACAGAGCTAGGCAATAAGAAATGCTAGTAACAGGCCAACAGAATTATATTTAATACAGTGTCTCTGTGTGTTATTTGGGGCTGGAGCGGATCTGGGATCAGACTGTCAGGGGGAAAAAAAAACTACTCATAACAGCATGGAATCACAAAGTCTACACCCAGTACAAATGATGGATTTCTCTTTCTGTACATGGAACCTCTTTATGTTAGATTATATCAGTCTATATACTCTGTCCCCCTCCCCAGACATGAGGCCATGTGGGTAATTAGGGGAAAACTGCATACAAATGGCTGGGAGGAATGACTGGATACTCAGGTGAAGCTACAACTACCACTGCCTTTCCATTCTTCTGTGAGAGAATGGCAATAATTGCAGATCCCATCCTGATTGATATAAGCAAGCAGGCACAGTTGATTTGATGAATAAAGATGGCAGCTATTTTGCTAGGAGAACCAAGTTCTACAACAAAGAAAAAAGCCATCTTCATGATTACCACCAGGTAAGTAACTGGAAATGAATTGAACACTCACTGAGTACACTGATGTCAGAAATGTAAATAGGGCACCAAGAAGCCTGGTAAGGTATTCAGTCCACAAACCACAATAAGGCACCCAGGAAAACATGAACCAGTAAGCAGCGCCAGGATGTCTACTGTTGTGAACTACATTAAAATTCTAATGGCTTTGAAGCAGACATAGAGATTGGAAATGAAAAATTAAAGTTTCATGGGCCAAGCAGTGATTCAACCAAAGCCACAGTTTCATCTTTAAGTTGGGAATATTGATAGTGTCTCTTTCACTTTACTGCAGCAATGACCGATTGGCTCACACAGAGCACCTAGTACAGTGCCTGGCACATGCACAGTGAGCATCACGAAGTTTAAGGTCCCACAGGCATCATTTACAGACCAGCTTCCTGAAAGTAAATGCCCAGTTAGCTGGAGTAAGCAGCTTAGAATGAAGCCCTCTGGGCCTTGGGATCCTAGCTGAGTGTTAAACTGGATAATACCCGAGAATTCCTGCGGAGCTAGCCATCATTGCTGGCTCAGCGCACTCTCTCTCCAAAAGTGTATCTGACAGGAGGCACTGGAGCCAGCAACACTCTAGAATCCAGGAGCTGCTCCTTGTGAGCAAGAGCTTGGAAGCTATAGTCCTTCCAGCCTTGTGTTATCCAGGTGGAAAAATCAATCCGTTGGTTCCCAGGAAAAGACAGGATTCCCCTGCTAGGTCGCACTGTGAATGCTTTTGCTAAATATGCTACCAAATAAATATTAAATTACAAAACTCTTTTCTGCATCTATTCATTCACTGAGTATTTGCTGCCCACTATCTATAATCCAATAACTCTTCTTGAACCTGGGGGGTCCATCAGGAAACAAAATGAGCCAAAATTATTGACTTATAATATCCATGTTGGAGGATCTTTATCACCCCAAAATTAGATTCTATGGCCAAGTCCCCATCTTAATAGTATATACTGTATCTATGAGTTATCTTCATTTCCAATGTCTTGTATCTGTCTTCCCTGTTTCCTTAATGTTGCTGTGAACCCATCTCGGCTTTGATGCTGGCTTTTATCCTGTTTTCCTTCTTTGGATGCCTTGTTTGACGTTATCTGGCTTGGCTCACAGCCTTGTTCTTCTTGCACCAGAGCTGCCAGCATTATAGCATGACATTTCCCATAAAATGCCTAACTGTAAAATGAAAACCAGGGAACACATTCCATGCCCAATAGATTCATTTTACCAGAGACAGTAATCACTTGCATGAAGGATGAGACCCATAGCAAGCACAGGGTCAGCATTTTAGTGGCAAGCTGTGGCCAAAATAAGATGCTATCTATGTGAACAGCACAACTTGCTACAATGTCTGGTCAGCATGTCTGCTCCTGACATTCTGGACGTCAGATATCTAAACCCATGGGATGGAGTAACAAAGGAGTTAGTGCAGCGGAGTCAAGTCAATGACATCATGATTTCAAACCTCAAAATAACCACCAGGAACTTGGTGAGGTGGAGTAGGTAGTGAAGGAAGAAACCATGTTAGAGAACATCAGGATGGAGGGCTATACCTCCTTAAATCTGTTTAGATGGAAACAATGGAATTTTCTGAAGGTAGAGGGGTATCCAAGCTCTTGGTTGTTATAGCAGCAGGTAGAAGGAAAAGCCTTCAGTTCTGAGATATGCTTCCAAAATCAAACTAATGTGGTTGCCATGGTATCAAGACTCCTACAGGAGGAAAGAGAATAATTTTCAAACACTTGTTAGCAACACAATAACATTCAAATAAGTAGCAGTGTGATGGCTTAAAGTTCATGAGGCCCCTTCAATTCCAGAAACCAGGGACATAATGGGGCACACTCTCTAAGTAATGAGCATGCTATATTAAGCAAAGGAGAAATTCTATGATGAATAAAATGCTGTCTATGTTATAAATCTTAGATTCCACAAGGTTTATAACCAAGTCTCAGAGAAACGTTTTGCAAAGAACTCAAACATAAGGCATGATGTGACAACTACTGAAGGAAAGGTACAAACAAACATCTATTCATTTATTTATTTATACATTCAAAAATAGTTCAGTTCAAGCTGTGTTAGAGGTGTTAGAGCAAAGAAAAATAAATAAGTGAGGGAAAGATGAGAATGGGAGGACTTGAACAACAGATGATAAATTGGAAGGGTAAGTTATAAATGATGCACAAATATGACAGAGAGTGAGAGGGAAAGAGGGGGAGAGAATGAGCTCCATAGGGTGGTTTGATAAAAATACTCATGGAGCATGGGGGATAGAAAGGTTATCCTGGGTGGTAGAATAAAGATGAGCTTCATGATGGAGGCAGCATGAGAGGTCAGCTGTTGATTCCCAAGGAAAAAATAGAGGGCCAAGGCCACCCGAGGACTGGAAAGTGAACAAATACACAGAGCAGCAAATACAAGTGCTTGAAGTAGCCAGCAAGGGCTATCCTGGGTCAAAGGAACATGGCCCTCAAGTCAACCTGTCTAGCTATGATACCTTCTAGGTGTGTTACTCAGCAAATGATTGA
This sequence comes from Phodopus roborovskii, assembly GCF_943737965.1. NCBI lineage: Eukaryota > Metazoa > Chordata > Mammalia > Rodentia > Cricetidae > Phodopus > Phodopus roborovskii. The sequence goes on along the minus strand of NW_026126417.1, from coordinate 3,000,284 downwards.
ATACTCTGCTGATTCAGTTTCTTTTTCTTAAAATAGAAGGGTTATGGAGGCATTGTCAATATTAAGTGGCATTATATAGTTCAAACATGTTAAGTTCCATCTAGATTTCAGCACACTTTTTGTAGTTAAGCAGACAAGCTAAGCTCTTCTGATAATATATGTATTAGAGTTCAGGGTTTCTCCCACATCTTGAGCAGTGTCTCTGAAGATGACAAAATACCCTGGAGGTCTGAAGTAGATCCACCAACTTCTCATGTTCCAGAATTTACTATGGGGGGGGGGTCAGGGAGATTGTTTTGCAGATTTCAGAGCACTAGAACCCACACAATGGAAGAAGCTTCTTACATGTCTGTCTCTGTGAACAGAGGTAGAGGAGGCTCTAGGACACAGGAGGTAAGGAGGTTCCCAAAAGTTCACCAGAAGGAGATTGCTCACTGGAGTCCTGGAACAATCTATCTTATGCAACATAAGTGCAATCTCTCTCTCTCTCTCTCTCTCTCTCTCTCTCTCTCTCTCTCTCTGTGTGTGTGTGTCTGTCTGCCTGTCTCTCTGTCTCTCTGTCTGACTTTCTCTGTATGTCTCTCTCTGTCTCTCTGTCTCTCTGTCTCTCTCTGTGTGTGTGTGTGTGTGTGTGTGTGTGTGTGCAGGAGATAGAGGTTAACCTTGGGTGTTGTTTATTACATGCATTGATTTTAATACATTGTCTCTCACTGCCTTAGAACTCACCAAACAGCATCCCAGGATAGGTTGATAGTAAGCTCTGTATTAAGACCCATACGTCTGCTTCCCAAAAGCTAGAATTTTAAATGCACACCATCACACCTGAGTTTTTATTTCTTTTGTAAACTTGGATTTTGTGGTCAAACTGAGGCTCTCGTGATCCTGAAGCAAGTACTTTATTGTCTGAGCTGTCTTCACAGCCCCTCACTTTGTGCTGAACATCGCCACCAAACTGAATTTTGCCCATGAGAAACCAGTAAGTCTAGCAATCCATCCCACCACTTTCCTGTGCTCTCAGAAAGACCTTGGGAAGATCCCAAGAGAAAATCCAACATTACATGTGGGGCTCAATAGGGGTTTATCTATTCTTCATTCCTTATGTTTTTTTTTTCTGTTAATTGGTAGCTAGGCTGATTTTTCTAAAGTGCAGTGGTGATTAGATTATGTAAGGAACAAGGCTGGACTGTAAACCTGAGGGGTCCCTTGTAATACAGAGGATCTGTGACCTGAGAAGAATGTGATGTCACCACCTCAGCCAGCACCTCCACTGAGACTTGTCCAGAGAGAAGAAAGTAGCTCAGAATGTGTCACCTCTGTTGTTCTATTTATATATTAGAGACAACATTACTCTTTTCTCAGATTTTAAAATCAGGGTATAATTTCCAAATAATTCCTTTTAAAGAAACCTAATGTCCAGGCACTAAGAGTGTCGTTTATAAATTGTCCTCACCTAGACAAAGCCTACACAAGATTCTTGTTGGGTTCTATCTTTTGTACACTGTGAAGTTGGACTGCGTATATTTGTCCTTGTTGATCCTTCTATCAATTCAGTCTAGTTTACTTGTCATTTACACCCAACCACCTTTAAAAACACTAGAAAATATCCAGGAAACTGTCATCTATGGTGTTGCATGTCTATACTAGAGAGAGAGAGGCAGGTGGATCTCTGTAAGTTCAAGGCCAGCATGGCCTACATAGTGTATTCTAGGCAATACAGGTTACACAGTGAGAACTTGATCAAATAATAAGTGATGATGATAATGATGATGATGATGATGTTGATGATTCAATGAGTCCTTCTCTTATCTAGGCATAAAAAGGAAAGAGTGGAGAGGAAGAGAAGAGGGATAATATAAGAGATGGAGATGGGATCTTTACAAGTATTGGGGAGGTTGTTTATTTCCTTCATAGCTTTTTAACATATTTTTCAGAAACATAATGTGATGGCATTTAACATCTGGTAATAAACTTCATGGTTTCTGACTTAACAATACAGCTACCAGGTGTTATCACAGCCTCTGGCTACTAAGAGAAATTTACTATTAGAAATTAAAACAGTATTTTGTCATTCAGTTTTTATAGTCCTTAAATCATCAGTTGTTCCTTTAGTGGCATTAAATAAGTAAACTTATATAATGTTAGACTCAGTGCTAGACTGGTTACAGTGGTTACAGACACACTTGGTGTCACTGAGCCATCCTTGCATCCCTGCAGAAATGAGATAGTTATTTCCTTTGTAATATTCCATTTCATCTTATATTTTTAGAAAGTGCTTCACTAGTTGTGGTCAAATCCATTTCATTCACTTTATATTGATTGGTTTCATAGTTCCACACCTAGGTCATATACAGCAAGATTCTTATCTATAACAAAATTCACTTGTATTTTGAATAGTTAAAGTCATCTATCATGTCTCCAGACTCCACATTCCCATGAGTCTTGTGGTTCCATTTGGTACACGCTATCAAGTCTTCTTACTTTCCTTAAGTCACTTACATAGTAGGCTCCTTCTCCAATATGTTTATATCACATTGCAGCTTAAGTTCATATTAATTCTCCAACAAATAACACATGACCACAAAGTGTGCTCTCTACAATCACAAATAGTAGAAAGCTGATAGACAACTGTCTAAGGATCTAATCCATGGCTTCACTTGGAAATCACCTACTATGAATGAAGCTTGAGCACAATGCAGAACTTATGAGAAGCTGACTAAATCTCTGCCCATGCACAGTTTGTGTGCTTGTTAATAAGGAGTTAGTGTCTTGATTATGGGCATTGGTTACTGGCACAGTTCTGAGATCATTCGGTTCACATTTTAAAATTTGGTTCATAATGCTTTCAGAACAAAGTTGAATTGTCCTTTAACCTGCAGTTACATGTGTAAAACAGTGTTCCAGTATTCCAGTTAAATAATGCTTGCAAATTAATAAAAAAGCAACTGCGTTGTTTTAAATTTGGCACAGCAACTACACCTTAATCTACTGCTATCTCAGTCAGCAATTGCAACTCTGCAGTTACTAGCCTGCTTATCTAGCAGTAGCCTGACCACTCAGGCTGCAGCCTGGCAAGAATTCTGCTCCCACAGACTCTGGCCCTGTCACTGCTGCTAAATGTACCTTTAAATAAGTCTCTACCATTCTAATTATTAATAAGACTAAAATTCAAAGGCTGGGGTGAAAGCCAGTGAACTCAGAAAGGCTGACTAGCAACTAGCTAACTCTCTCTCCTTGCTGGCATCCACGGGGGACCTGTGCTTTGGCTTCACCAAACCAGAAAAAGGTGCACCACTCCAAACCCCACCCTACTACTTCCTGTGTGTCTCTCTCTCCAAGAGGTCCTCTGGTGCTCTATGATTACTTTCTACAAACTAGCTGCCAATGCAGCCTCCTGACCCAAGGTTAATTTTATTTACTCAATGCAAATGCAAATTCGGGGCTCACAGTGTGATCAAATACTCCCAACAAAATTTCCTTCTGCCTCCTTTATTACTTACTATTTACATCAATATTAATTAATCTTATAGTAAGAATATTAAATATAAGATATAGCTTTTTAAAGATTTTAAATACCATTATTAGCTACTGTTACTATGTCAAGCAGTAGGTTAAATGACTGCTTTTGATGTTTTGTTTTGCTTTTGTTTTTTAAATTCAGTTTTTCTTATAGTTCATATATGAGTACTACATTTATATCACTCTCTATTTCTCTCTCCTTCCTCAACTCAAGTTCCTCCTGTGTTCCTCTTACTCATTTTCAAATTCGTGCCTTCTTGGTCTTTAATTGTTGTCACAAACACACACACAAATACACATGCACACACATCATCATCATCATCATCAATTGCCTGTAGCTCTTCTAGGAGTGAAGCCCCATGAGAATTCCTCCATCTACCTTGGCATGTCACTTGGTGTTGTCATCTATTCGGTCTTGTTTAGGCAATTACATGGTTGATGTTTTCTGATGACAGGAAAGTTTCACTGATTTCATTTTTGCTAAACTTTAAATGAATCCCAGCTTTTCCAATGTTTTGTTAGTGTTCACGATACTATCTTCATAATCTATACTGCAGTATTCCCTGGAACTGTTGAACAACTCACTATTTGAAAGTCTTTAGAATCCTATTTCTTTAATTTTAAATCATCAAAGCCCTCATGCCTTCCCTCTTCCTTCATCCCACCCTCCTTTGTCATAAGTAACTTTCCCCTTTCTATCTCTTAAAAGAGTTGATCCCAAACCTGGTGATGTTTATGACTGCCTCTTGGTTCCATGGGATAAAATATATCTACACCCAGAAATATGAGCTTTTGATCCCCTGTTGCTAACTGGTGTTCACTAGCACAATCTCAGAAAAAAGACAGACACAGATCCAAGGATGAAGCTGTCCAAATGCCCTTTCCTGCCACTCTTTTCTGCAGCTGAAACAAAATGCTTTTAGTGTTAGCCATGTTTTTCACCAGCATCACATGATGAGAACCCTCAGCTATCTTGGTAACTGTTATTGCTCACTGTTGTGAACATACTTCCTAACACATACATGAATTTTAACATCTACAACTGCTACAATATCCCAGGAGTTCTATGGCTCATGTTCAAATCTACTAGCAAAGACAGGCGGTTCTGAAGGTATCACCAACTTTTAGCATACTCACAAAATTAGCCATTTAATATTAGCAAGTCAGCAATTCGACAGTGAGCCAAGGTATTTTTAATGAATGGAAAAGGGGTTAAGATGGAAAGTGAACAGACTTGGACAAAGATGAATATGACAAGAGAAAGCACTGACCATGTAGGCTGCCTATGGTTCCATTACCTAGACTAACTAGTATACGTGACTCTTATAGTGTCTATTATACTTTTATTAATGCATTAGTCAGTGTATATAGAGATAGTCTCATAGGCAGATCATTGGACTAATGAAGGAACAGTTAGAACAGGGTGAGCATACAAGGAAGGATTTCACATTTGTGTATGTTCAAGACACTGTGTATTCTCTCACATGAAAAAAAAAAGACTCAAGCATGCTGATTTTTTATTATTTATTCTACATGTTGATCCCAGTTCCCTCTCACTCACTCCCTCCCTTTTACCCTATCTCCCCCCCTCAATGCACCCCAAAAACCCTGCCCTCTCATCCCCCCACCACAATTCCAAATGTAGGGCAATGCCATCCAGATGGGGTCATGTAAATCTGTCAAGTCATTTGAAGTAGGGACTAGGACTTCTCTCCTGTCTCTAGGTTAAGGGAGTATCCCTCCATGGGGGATGTTCTTGCAAGGTCCTTTTGTGTACCAGGAATACATCCTGGTTCCACTGTCTGAGCTCTCTTAGACAGCTCAGGCCTTCTAGCTGAGACCCATATTCAGGGTGTCTGAGTCAGTCCCATGCTGGATTCCCAGCTATCAGTCTGAGGGCCCATTAGCTCCTCCTTGTTCAGGTCAGCTGTCTCTATGCACTTCTGCAATCTGGTCTTGTCCTCCCGCTCTGCATCTGGATTCTAGTTTGACTCAGTGTTTAGTTGTGGGTGTTTGCTTCTGTTTCCAATAGGTACCAGATGAGGGCTCCATGATGGTGGATAAGTTAGTTGTTGATCTCACTATCAGGAAAGGGTATTTATGGTAACCTTCCCACGGTTGCTCAAATTATTAGTTGGAATCAGTCTTGTAGGTCTCTAGACCTTTCTTTAGGTTCAGTTTTGTCTTCAAACCAATAATGACTCCCTCTTTTATGTTTGTGTTCTCTATCTATCTGTCTGTCTATCTATCTATCTATCTATCTATCTATCTATCTATCTATCTATCTATCTCCTGTCTTCTATTACTGCCCTGACTCAATCTTCCTAATCATACGTGCTTTCCTCCCCTCCCCTTCTCTTTCTCCTACTTCTCTCTCCATTCACTGCCCTCCCCCACTTCCCATGTGCCCTGGGTGACTTGTCCCTTCCCCCTTCTATGAGGGACTTTATATGCATCTCTTAGAATACACCTTGTATACTAGTTCCTCTGGTGGTATCAATTATAGATTGGTATAAGCATGCTGATTTTTATCACAAGGAAGAACATGGTAGAAACCATAAGAGAAGTGTGAATGAATTACACAGACAACCCCATTTCACAGAAGGAAAATGTTCATATTGCTTGTTCTTGGTACTGAAGGATGATAATAGTACTTAAGAGTTGTTTCACTATGAAGCTTAGTGTAAGAAGAAACCATGGAGGAGACTAGGAAAGAACAGTGGATATTTCAGCTCAATTCATATACTATGGGGAAAAGAAACCTCAAGTGGACAAAGAAGCCTAGGTCAGCTATGAATGCTGGGATGTGTTTCAGATCTTATTACATAGGATGTTGGGAGCCACCACATAAGGCATTTGGACAGAAGACCTAACATGCATATTTATTTTTTAAAAAAAGTGCAGGTTCATATTTGTGATGATGCTGATGCTGATGCTGATGATAATGATAGAAATAACAATGATGACTAAAATTTACTGAGTGATTACTGTATGCCAAGCTCTCTTCTAAATACTACAGTACATGTTTGTTTATTTAGTTCCCAGAATAAGCCTGTGAAGTCAGGAAGATGGGAAACCAGATGGTGGTTCACTTTGGAACCCAGGAAAGAGAATAAAAGACAAAAGCACCAGATAGTAAAGGTAATAACACAATTCAATGGGGAGTCCTTATTTATAAGAGCTACAGAGTATTTGGTACAAGAATATAAGGAGTGACAAGCTGCAGGAGGCAAGAATGGTGTGTTATAAATAACACATTAACTTGTCACATTCACCTCCTGTGGGATACTGTGAAAATCATTCTGAAGAAAGCCAGGTGTGGCTGTGGAGAGATGGCTGTCAGCCAGGAGGCTCAACCCCAGAATCCAAGCAACTTCACCTAGCTTCTTTTCAGCTATCTTCATGGACTACTAGTGAGCTCTGTTCAAAGAAAGAATGGCAGGCTTCCATTGTTCTTTCCAAAGTTCAGTTCCCTGGTAACCTGTACCAGATCTGAAGAGACCTAACATGCACCTGTCTCGACTATAGCCCAGACCAGTCAGCTCTACATCACTGTGAATAGCTCTTGGAAATCTGTTTTTAAAATGCAGCAAGATTATTCCTCACACAGTGGTTTGGCACGGGCACTTCATACACTAGCCAAGCTGTTTCTACTCCAGAAGGGAACAATGCAAAACAAAGGGCTCTTGGAAGGGTTAGGGGAGCTGGGCTGATTGTCACAGGAAACAAGCCCTCAATGCTGCTTGTTTGGATCAAATTTTACATTTATAATATTTCTGAAGGCCAGGGAATCTGAAGTATTTTCAGTTTACATGTTACAGCTACCTTGCAAGAATGGAGAAACCATGTATGGGCAAGTGATTTTAACTAGAACATTAAGAAACAAAACTATGTTCATAGCAGCATTATTTATAATAGCAAGAACCTGGAAGCAACCTAGATGCCCCTCAACTGAAGAATGGATAAAGAAGATGTGACACATCTATACAATACTACTCTGTGGAAAAAAAAACCCAATGGAATCTTGAAATCATCCTGAATGAGGTAGCCCAGGCACAAAAAGAAGAACATGGTATGTACTCACTCATATATGGATTTTAGACCTAGAGCAAAGGATCACCAGCCTATAATTCACACCACCAGAGGAACTAGTATACTAGGTGGATTCTAAGAGATTCATATAAAGTCCCTCACAGAAGGGGGAAGGGACAAGTTCTCCAAGGTACATGCGGAGGGGGGCAGTGAGGGGAGAGAGAACTAGGACAAAGTGAAGGGGAGGAGAGGAAAGTATGTGGGACTAGGAAAATTGAGTCAGGGGAGGAATAGAAGACAGGAGAGAGAGAGAGAGAGAGACAGAGACAGAGAGATAGAGAGAACATAAAAGAGGGAGCCATTATTGGTTTGAAGACAAAACTGAACCTAAAGAAAGGTCTAGAGACCTACAAGACTGACTCCAGCTAACAATTTGAGCAACTGTGGAAAGGTTACCATAAATGCCCGTTCCTGATAGTGAGATCAACAACTAACTTATCCACCATCATGGAACCCTCATCTAGTACCTGTTGGAAACAGAAGCAAACACCCACAACTAAACACTGAGTCAAACTAGAATCCAGATGCAGAGAGAGAGGACAAGACCAGGTTACAGAAACACATAGAGACAGCTGACCTGAACAAGGAGGAGCTAATGGGCCCTCAGACTGATAGCTGGGAATCCAGCATGGGACTGACTCAGACTCCCTGAATATGGGTCTCAGCTAGAAGGCCTGGGCTGTCTAAGAGACTTCAGACAGTGGAACCAGAATGTATTCCTGGTGCTCAAAAGGACCTTGCAAGAACATCCCCTATGTAGGGATACTCCCTTAACCTAGATACAGGAGAGAAATCCTAGTCCCTACTTCAAATGACTTGACAGATTTAGATGACCCCCTTCAGGATGGCATCACCCTACATGTGGAGTGGGGGGATGAGAGGGGAGGGTGGTTGGGATGCATGTGAGGAGGGAGAAAGGGAAAGAGTGAGGGAGGGAGACAGAACTGGGGTTGATATGTAAAATAAAAATAAAATTTAAATTTAAAAACTCAAAAAAAAAAAAAGAAACAAAACTACACTAGGCTATCTTCATTCCATTAATTCAATAGTACATTATCATTCCAAGTGTTCTATAGTTTGCTGAGGACATACCCTTTGTAACCATCCTGTTTCACATATTGACAAAGCACCCAAGCCCTGGTGAGAAAGAAGAGAATTTCTGCACCAAGGAGAATGTGGAATCTAGTGTTTCCTTTCTGATCATATCCATGGATAGTGAAGTAGCAAATCACAATCAAGCTGATAACATGCATCTAAGATGACCAATGTTGTCCCCACTGTGTGCAAGTTGAAGATATTATAGCCATGGGGAAAATGCCATGTGAACAGTTGGAGCAGCAGCATGTCCCTTAAGGCGGCTACTGCTAAGGGCTTAGAGGGAAATGTTAGAATTAAGGGCAAGTGGGTATGTGACATCTGCTGAGACCCCAGACCATTGGTCTGTCTCCAAGAACAGAGGGTAGGCCACTCTGAGGTGGGTGTCCCTCAAAAAACTCCTTGACTCCTTTGAGCTATAGAAATAAAATTAAATGCAAGCATTTGGAGGCATACCCATATATAAACCACAGTCCTACCACTTTCGGGCTTTATATTCTTGTTAAGTCCCCACTGGGAAGTTGATTCATACATAGGCACTCCTAGATATTAACTAAAAAGGAACGAATGCATGAACTGATACATATGCTTCCCCCAAAAAGACTTGTAATATAATTACTTTATTCATCATAAAACAAAATTAGGACAACCCAAGTAACCATCCACAGGGATGATGGCAGTCTTATGCAGTGCAATGATTCTCGGTAGTTAAACAGAACGAATCAGTGGCAATGCAGTAAGTCTTTAGAGGTGGTTTCAATATATGCTGAACAAAATAAGCCAGACACAAGACACATTGGTCCAAAGTGACAGAAAGCAGAAGAGCAAGTGCCCGGTGTGAAGAGTTGATGGCACCTAAGTATGAAGTGTAAAGGGGAGGTGGGAAATCACTCTACATCTTGATGGTAACACCAGTCATATGGATCTCTACCTTTGCTGGAACTCATCTAGCTGAATCATGTTTAGACTAGAGTCAGCAGCTGAAACAGTACTTAGAAAAGTTCCTAGACTATTATTGGGAAGAAAACAATAAGCTGGGCACCTGGCATATTCCTAAAATCCTGGAACTTGGGAGGGGAAGCGAGGAGGGTCGGTCATGGCTAAAGAGCAATTTTGAGGCCTGACTGGCTTTATGAGACTCTGTCTCAAAAAAAAAAAAAAAAAAAAAAAAAAAGAAAGAAGAGAAGGACAGAGGAAAGAAGATAGACGTGTGTACATGGTATATGCAGTTAGGCTCCAGCCCCATTTCACTCCTCTCTGATACTAGAGCCTTCATCTCACGATAAGGAAAATGTTTGCTGCTTTTTTACTTGGGAGTCATGAGTGAACTTCATATTTGGGGGTATTGACAGACTTCACATTTGGGGGTATTGGCAGACTTCACATTTGGGAGGTATGGGTGAGTGCCATATTTGAGGGTACAAGTGCACTTCATATTTACAAGTCCAACTGCTGCTAAAATGTTAAGAGCTGTGTGAGAAGAAAAAGTAACAAAGAGGGCTTGAGAGAAGCCTCAGTAGTTAAGAGTGTTGGCTGCTCTTCCAGAGGACAGACTATATTCCCAGTACCCACATGACAGTTTCCAACCATCTGCAACTCCAGCTCCAGAGGATTTGATGCCCCTGTTGGCTGGTCTTCCAGAGGACAGACTATATTCCCAGTACCCACATGACAGTTTCCAACCATCTGCAACTCCAGCTCCAGAGGATTTGATGCCCTCTTCTATTCTCTTTGGGCATTCAAATGGTTTACAAACATGCAAACATGTGTGTAGGAAAGACCCTCATCATACAAAACATAAAATTGTATAAATTAACAAAGAATGGAGACTAAGTTGGAACAACTTAAAACAACTCCTGATTTTTTTTCGTATCACTGTTATTCTTATTTCAACAGATGTTAAAGCGTGCTAAGTAGAAACTTTGGGAGAATTAAACTCCAGGCTAGGCATTAGGCACCTATGCTCCATGGATGGTAGGACTGAAGCATAAAGAGTTGGTGTTTCTGTAGCAGCACAACAAACTGTTATATATTTGGAAACAGGGCTGAATTTGGTGCATTCTGTCTTGTCTAAATCTCTGACTTTATGTGTTAGCTAGGTACTATCAAGCAAGTTCCAAGCAAGCCCAACAGAGGCTGTGAGAATTTAGCAATGGGAATGCTCTGTTACTTTCTTGCTGCTGGATTTTGGGATCACAGGTGAATAGCAGTGACCCAATAGAAAGAGTAAGCAACACAGGGCCTAAATCTATATTCTACCAGGTGCCTTTAGGGGACCTAGAAGTCTGTGATCTGTGATACTGACATTTTGTTGAATATTTCACCAAGGGGAAAATCAAGGCTCATAGCATATGTCCACACATTTGACCTCATATTGCTGCTCAATAATCTCAATGCAAAGAAAGCATTAGTTCGAGCTGAAGGGAGGCCCCTAAAACAATCTGTAAAGTCAGTTAGGTTGTCTTCATGTCAGCAAATTCAAATGTTCTTTACACTGTTTTTGTGTACAAAGGTCTCTAACATAGAAACTCACCTTTCTGGTCCAATTCCATTCATGCAAAATAGTTCTCACCCAGCAGAGCTTATATAGGAATGTAGCTCAGTGGCAGAGCACTTGCCTAGCATGCATAAGCCCCTGGTTCAATCCTCAAGACAAGAAAATTAAAATTTTAAACATTATTAGATTCCCTGGTGATTTCTACGGACATGGCAAGTTGCCCTGTATGGTTTTCTAGTTCTCTCTCTCTCTCTCTCTCTCTCTCTCTCTCTCTCTCTCTCTCTCTCCCTCTCCCCCTCCCCCTCCCCCCTCTCTCTCTAAGGCAGGGTCTCAGGTAGCCAGAGTAGTATCAGACTAAATGCATAGTCTAGCTTGCACCTTGACCCTTCTGATTCACCTGCTTCCACCTCCCAAGTGCTGGGGTTATAGGCAAATGCCAGAACTATCAGTAATTAATGAAAGAAAATGTTATCTCTCAGAAAAATGCAAATGAAAACTACACTGAGATTCCCTCTCACCCCAGTCAGAATGGCTATGATTAAGAAAACAAACAACAAATGATGGCAAGAAGGTAGATACAAGAATTTTATACACTGTTGGTTGGAATGTCAACTTCTATTGCCAGCAGTTGAAAAATCCAAATAGCACTATTAGAAGACTTGTGTCTGCCACTCTGTATGTATATCCAAAGGAAGGAGACCAACCCAAGAGGGAGGGGTCATGGAGGGCAGTGGAAGTGATAAATGAGGACAAAGCATATTGATGTATATGTACAAAAATGTCTCAACAGCAATTTGTACGCTGAGTAAAAGAAGAGATGAATTACAATTTCTTTAAAAAGAATTATAGTTATAACACTATAATTAAGATATACATAAATTTGTTTAATTGTTATGGTATATTTACAGACCTTTAGTGTAATTTTAAAATGTCCATTATAAAACATCATACAAAAAACCTGTATTGATTCTAGTACAACTAGTTTTTTGACTTTAAAACACTAAGGCTCTTCACTTGGGAGGCAGAGGAAAGTGGATCTCTATGGGATGTGAGTCAGCTTGGTCTACATAATGAGTTCCAGGCTAGCAGGGTTTACATAGTGAGTTCCAGGCTAGCAGGGTTACCTAGTAATACTGGGGAAAAAAATGTCCACAAGCATGAAGACTTTTAACTAGAGACATTTTATTTATTTTTTTTTAACTAGAGACATTTTAAAATGTAAGAATGTCATAGTTGATGAGAATGATGTAGACTAGCCTTTCACAGCTGATCAAAGTACAGAGAATAAGAACATCTATCACACACACACACCACCACCACACACCACACACCACACACACACCACACAAACACACACAAACCAAGGCTAAGGGATCATCACAGAAGAAGGGACAGAAAGATGGTAATAACCAGAGGTTGAGGTGGACAGTATTGAAACAATGTCTTCTAGACAAAGAAGGAATGTTGCACTCCTGAACTCACAGCAACTCATTTCAACAAGAAAAAGCCAGGAGGAAATGGCTCATAAGCCCTCTCCCTTAATTGAGGAGCCATTGACAGTTGGTAGATTCTTAGGGAGGGAGAGTCACTTCCCTTTGAGAGTGTGGTCCCTGGTAGGTCAACCATATTCCAGGGGATTGCCCTGTACTTGTGCATATGTGGGCAACACAATGAGCCCACAAAAATTACTTAAAGCAGAGAGAGAGCGAGAGGGAGGGAGAGAGGACATGAAGTTAGGAAGGGATTAAGAGGTGGGAAGGGTTGATTTGGGAGGACTTAGTGGTAGGAGTAGAGTGGATATGATCAAATTACATAGTATGAAATCCCAGAGAGTTGATAAAAGTATTATATGAAAAGAGAGAAATGAGAATGACACCCGGGTCTCAGAGAATTAGTCGCCAGTCACAGGGAACTCTCCTTCTCAAGACAGTATCAGGCTGGAGCATCTCACATCACTTGACCCTGACTCCCAAATCCTGTTCTTTCGGTATTATGACAATCACTGTCTCTGACTTACTGAATCTCACTGTATGCCCGATTAGAGAGATGTTAGTTGGGACTTGAAACCTGAAGAATAACCTCACTAGAAATTAGAAAATAACTTTGCCTTTCTAATGTTACCTTCAATGCAGGTTTCAAGGTTATTACCAAAGATAAGCATGATACTAGATGATGCAGATGATCTGCTCCTCCATTCCCTATGTAGGACTGCACTCTCTTGATCTGAACCTCTGTCCTAGCACTCATTCTGATTTTCTCTTAGGTGCCTCTTCAGAGGGGCTGCCTGGCTATGGATTTCTACTTTTAGGACCCACCTATGATTCTGATCCATAAGCTGTACCCACCCTATCTCATCAATATCAGTCAGCTCAAGGCTCCTGACCTGGTTCACCTACTTCTGGGAGCATAGACTCACAGATGTTGACATTTATCATCACACAAAAATCATGAGCTCCTATGAATATTTGTGTCTTTAATGTAAATCTCCTTTATGTCAAGGCTGACCTAGATAACCTAGTCTAAAATGACATCAACATAGTCTGGTATAATAGGTTGGGTCATGGCCTAGCCCCTCTCCCATGCATTTAGACTGACCATGGCATCCCACCAACAGGAATGGGCTCCAACAAGCTAACTCATGTGCTGGGATTATATCATGATCCTACTGCCTCTGAGCATGGCATCCCACTCTAAGGAATGGGCTTCAACAAGCTAGCTCATGTACCAGATTTGTATCATTGTCAGTAGGACCTTCTGATAGTCCACTTCACAACTGTACCTATGAGGAGGGGTGGACTAAGGGTGGGCTAGAGGGAAGATGAGGGAGGGTGGGAGGAGAAGAGGGAGAACTGTGGTTGCAATGTAAAATGAAATCAAAAAATTAAAAAATGGAAAAATGACAGAAAATATTATATAAAAATTTCTGGAAATATGTAATGCCTATATTTAAATTACACACAATAAGCAATAACTCATTCATCCCACAAAAACAAAACAAAAAAAAATATTAGGTTCACAGTTTTGATACATTTACCAGTTATTCAGTTCAATTCCTGAGCTTTATTTCCCCATCTTAAATTTCAGAAATCACACAGTTATCAATTTTTAACAAGCAAAAACAATCCTCAAACCAGCTAACAGGAAGTTCCCTCCCAAATGAAGAAATTAGTACTTCTTATATGACTAACAGCAGATTTTGTAAGTTAGTGCTGATGAACTATGACTTACTGTAGCCATCCAAATGTAGCTATAATACTTACTGAAGATAATGAATCCCTAAGACTATAGATTTAATGTTTCATTTCATTATAGTCTTTTAATTGAGTGAAATTCAAGGATATCTCCTTCTGGGATTTTGTGGAAGCTGAATTTTGCTTTTACTTCTGTATTCCATCTTTTTCTCTACATAACTCCCTGTGGCAATTCCAGATCTACTGGTCTTATGTGAGTTCCCTGTATTTGACTCTGTGGGATACCCATGTAGTGAGAAGCACCTTATCCATCTAGACAGTGGATCCCGACTTGTGGAAAGAACAGATAGACAATTTTCATTTAGTCCCATCTGTATAAATATTGAGCTTCGATGGATTTCCTCTCTACCTACCAACTTGATATAAACTCACTTGTTAATAATTCCTATCATGTATTAGATGCTAAGCATTGTAATGAATCAAATACAGATGAGAGAATAGGGGTAAAAAATTAAGTACTGGTCAAAGCAAGTTATGGGGATAGCTAACCATGGTACTGAATAGCTTCTCCACAGTGATTGAGCCAACTTTCCAAACCATTAACATGTGCCAGATTTATTCTTGGAGCTTTGTCTCATTTAATCCTCAAAATTACCTCATTTAGTTCTTAGAATAAGCATGCAATGTGTATATAATTATCTCCACTTTACTGAGGAAGAAATCAAGATTTAGAAAGATTTAGCAACTTAATCTTTTTCTACATACAGTTTTGACATGTGATTAATTATCATTAGTTCTTCTCTCTATGATACTGAATATGTCCAGGGAGAAAGATCCACAGCTCAAATTTGGACTTCTAAGACTGCATCTACCATGACATACTGTCACTCTAGGGTAAGCACACTTGCACTGACTCTCCTAGCCTTCTTTACATTTACTTATAATGGTAACGATAATAACACCAAGGGAAGTGCTAATAGAACATTCTAAGTAACTCATCATACTTTATTGCCATTCTGTGATAATGCTGTGGTAATAATGATAATTATTCTGCTCTTAGAGAAGGGTCAGAGGGTTACAGAGGTTATATAGATTGCCAGAAATATTGAGTAAGAGGCAAAAATAAGACTATCAAAGACATCACTCCTAATTCTGGTATCCTTCTAATAAGCCATGCTGTTTCACAAAGACTCATAAAACTTCATTATATGCATGGCTTATAAATCTAAATTCATATCCTCTCTATCTCTCACATCCAATGGTAACTCTGACATCCACATACTGGGCATGTCCATCTGAATGTCTTGATTAAAGGTTAAAGGTTTTCTTCTTTTGGTTTTCTCATGGGCTCTAATATAGGTTCCTGCCTAAAGCAGGCACTTAAAGTTTTAATGTATAAATGATGTATTCAAATGTAGAAAGTCCAAAGAGTTATTTCAGAGACCTGAGAAACACAGAGATCAAAAGAATTCCAGGCTTCCTCCTTTCTGCCTGCAGTGAATATCACTGAGCAGTGGTACCCAAGGATCAGAGAAGAGAGACAGCTATTTCTCTCGGGTATGGTAATTGACAATGGGCCTACAAGAAACTAAATGCAGTGGGAACACAAGCATACTGGTTATCTCATAGCTATAATGGAACACTCTATGAGATTACCTCAAAAAACTATATAGTAGCCTGAAGATAAACATGCTTGTGTTTGCAATATGCACAGTATTTGCAGACCTGTGTCTAGTGTTGACTATCAACGTGAGCTTGTTAAAAAAACCCTGAAACAAATGCCTCAGCTTCCCAGATTCAGTTCCCCTATTTATTCACTGGGAGAAATTATCTATTTTTCAGGGCTTATGGACAGGCTATTCAGTGATACATTACATGGTGTAAATAATATTCATTAATGTCATAAGCATAATTCCTATTTGCCTTTAAATGATTACTTCAAATTCAAATTCTCTAATTTAAATAGTAAAAAGTCAGTCTCCCATAATTCTGTGCTTATTTGGAAAGTACAGGATGACAAGCCTGCCAAAGCAGCTAATGGTGTGTTCATGATTCATGATGAATGACCACTGAATGGTGATTTTAAGCTGGTTTTGTCAAAGACAGGCCAAATAAAGCCAACTACTTCACTTGTCATTTGCTATGGAATTTGCAAAAGTAAAACATGGTAACCTCCCAGAATATCCAGGAAAACCATTCCTTGATAGAAAGACATCCTGATTTCATAAGGAGTATATGTGGGAATTAGTGAAAGCCTGTTCCCAGCCCCTCCCATACCACAGCTTTTCACCACACATGAGAGCTGATTCAATCAATTCTAGAACAGGTTTGCAAAAATAGATAAAAGGCCTAGCTTTGTGGATAAAGAAAGTCAAGTGCTGCACTCTGAAGTGATACTTGACACTTCACAGTTTTCTCTTTTGTAAAGATGCATTCATTTACACAATCTTAAAAGGGATTTTGAAAGACTCAACATTTCCCCATGGGTAGGTTCAAAGCTTCATATATGGCATCAGTCAAAACGTTTTCACTGCTGTGTGAAGCATGCACAAAGAAAAAGCAAATAGGAGACAATGCCATATCAGAAACCAGGAGAGGCAGATTGGATTCTAAGAAACAGAACCAAGTGAAAAGAAATACTTACAAATGCTGAACACCATCTTAGCATGTGGTTTCTCTATGGGTGGTTGGGCTGACACTATAGAGACCAAATAGAATAGCCACAAGCCCAAGTGCATCTCTAAGGCATTCTTATTAAGCCACCTGCATCTGAGAAAATGGGATGTTGAACATTCATGTTGGTGGAAATAAACGCTCATCATACTTGGACAGAGCTCAAACTGTATTGTCCAAGGACTCACCAAAACAAGGTTAGAAGATCCTTAGATTTTGGAAATCTGCATTTTAATGGTTAATGTGTTCACTAGAAACCTTTCCAAGAGAGAAGCCATGGCTTTCTGCTTCTGGAACTATTTTCTCTTTTAGAGAAATTAAATTTTCCCTATCAATTAGGAGCTTTCTTTCACACAGTTGTTATCAGAGGGGATGTATTATTCTTACAAAGGGTTATTTTCTCTGAAACATCTGTCACAGATCTACCAGAAAATATGCCAAGATCACCATTATTAGGTCATCTGTTAGTTGGAGTGAGAATAGTAGGGTCTCCAGAATTCTAACAATAAGGAAGGAGAGATCTGAATGCTTTGTGATCTCAACAGCTGAGTTTCAAGAGTGGATATTCCCTCAACAACATGATCATGTATCCCCAACCTGGATTTCTGGGATGTAGGATTTTCAGTACACAAACTGGGATAGTCTTATGTAAACTGTGATGACAATATTGTCCTATCTTTCACTCAGGCTTAATTCATAAGGAAGTTTAGTCAGTTCAGTCTAAACTGTAGCCTTCTTTCCAGTTCCATTACTCTCAGCGTACCCAATCCATCTGAAAGCTTCTCTCTTCTCTACCACTCCCCACTATGTTTCACTGATTCTGTTCTTGTCTCATGAAATCCTCCCTCCCGACCCCATACACCAAATGATGGTTGCTTCAATAAAAGATCAAATAACATGATTTCTCCTTAAAATGCTCCAATTATTTCCCCTAGCAAACAGAATAATATAGAAATACCTTTCCAAGGCAAAAAGCCAGACATGACTACATTTTACTATTTTCCACACAGATAAGACTATTCTCATTGAAATTCAAGTTAAGTATTTTTAAGTATGTGTATATGCGTAGGCCTTAGAAAAGAGGGATAAAGCTGAAACACTGGGGTTGCTTCTCTAATCTGTTTTACTTGATCTAATAGATGCCAAAAGACTTTACGGGCATGACTCCCCAGATGCAACACCCAACCCTAATATAAATAAAACATTCAACAAATAAGTCCATATAGTCGAGTGTCAAATGAAGCCTTCAGATTTGTGTGATCCTATTTTCTAGACATGGTCCAGTTGTAATTTTAACAGAGACTCTTCAGAAGGCTACCATGAGTACACAAAAGGATTAAGCTTTTGCTGGAAAACCTACTTTAACAGCCAACTCTGAAGCTCTGAGAGTCATCAAATATTTTGGCAGTAAGCTTTCACTTGTAAATTCCTGTACATTATTATTTCATAGAGCTTGCTTCACATGCAAAGTAAGTAAAGGAAGAGTACAGCACTATCTTTAAGGCCATGCTGCTAGTAATGACAAGAGACAAAGTTAGGTCCCCAGGCATCTAAGTACCTCTACCCTCCCTCACCCCCCCTCCCAGTGTGCTTCCCTCAAGCTAAGCCAACAAGGAAGACTTCTAATTCTGGAAAATCTGAGCCCAGAAGTGAGAATCTAGACCAGTAGGTACTAAGATAGAAAGAGAGGAAGAAAGCACAGCTTGAATCAAAATGACTGATCTTAGCTATGGCAGCTGCTTCAAGCCTTTGTGTCCTCTAGCAACAATAAAAATTAACAACCACAAAAGACACTGTTGAGTGGTAAAACAAACAAATCATACAATGAGGGAAAATATTTGTGAGACATCTGTCTAATAAAGGATCTGCTAGTAAGGGTCTCCATATAGGATCCGACGTGGGACTGAAACATAAAAAGAAACCTTAAGACTCAATGATAAGATCTGAAGTCATGGATTTCCAGTGCCCTGCTCAGAGCCTCCTGAAGCCTGGGGACTGCACACACATGGGGGAACCTGTCCTGGCAGACCAGTCCATCCAGAGTCTGCCAGTGTCCTAATCCCACTTCCACCCATGGGAGGAAATAAGCTTGAGCCTGTTTCTGGATCTTCCTGGGCCCTGCTCAGAGCCTGCATGAGGACTGGGAACTGCACACAGGGTAGTCCATCTCAGCATACCAGACCATCCAGAGTCTACCAACAACCTAGTCCCACCGACTGGAAGAGGAGAGTCATCGGAGTACTGGACCTGCTTGCACCCACCAGAAGAGAACCTTGGTCCTGTACACACAAGGAGAGGGAGAGAGCCCACTGGTATGCACTGGAAGAAGGGATGGGTAGACAGCAGTATAAGAACATAGTCAACAACAGAAAGATCAACATGACCTCACCAGAGTCTAGGAACTCCACACCAGCAAGACTTGAACATCCCAACACAGATGAAGCAGAAGAGAATGACCCTAAAACCAACTGGATGATGATGATAGAGACCCTCAAAGAGGTAATGAGAAAACCCCTTAAAGAAACAGAAGAAAAACAAAAAATGGAGAAATGGAGGAAAAGACAACCAAAAATTGCAAGAAACCAAACAGTACAAGGTTTGAAAGCTGAAATACAGACCCCCCCCAAAAAAAAGTCTTAGGGAATGCTGGAAATAAAAATATAGGTAAACGATTAGGAAATACAGACAAAAGCATAACCAACAAAATACAAGGAATACAAGAGAAGGAAGAGAGAATCTTAGGCGTTGAAGATACAATAGAAGAAATAGATTTGTTGATTAAAGAAAACTTTAAGTCCAACAAATCCCTAACATAAAATTCCAGGAAATATGGGACACTGTGGAAAAGAACAAACCTAAGAATAATAGGTCTAGAAGAAGGTGAAGAAACCCAACTCAAAGGTGGAGAAAACAATTTAAATAGACCCATAAACCCTAATGAAATAGAGGCAGTTATCAAAAATCTCCCAAACAAAAAATGCCCAGGGCCAGATGCTTTCAGTGCAGAATTCTACCAGAAATTCAAAGAAGAACTAATACCACTACTCCTCAAATTGTTCCACACAGTAGAAGCAGAAGGTTCATTACTAAACTCTTTTTATGGGGCTACAATTACCTTGGTATCCAAGCCACAAAAAGACACAACTAAGAAAGGAAACTACAGACCAATATCCCTCATGAACATTTATGCAAAAATACTCAATAAACTACTGGCAAATTGAATCCAAGAACACAGCCCAGAAATCATCTACCATGACCAAGTAGGCTTCATCCCAGGGATGCAGGAATGGTTCAACATATGAAAATCCATTAATGTAATCCACCATATAAACAAACTGAAAAAAGAAAAACTACATGATAATCTCATTAGATGCTGAAAAAGCCTTTGACTAGATCCAACACCCTTTCATGAGAAATGTCTTGGAGAGATCAGGGATAATAAGAACATACTGAAACATAATAAAAGCAATATATATCAAATCAACAGCCAACATCAAACTAATGGAGAGAGAAACTCAATGTGATTCCTCTAAAATCAGGAACAAGACAAGGATGTCCACTCTCTCCATATCTCTTCAATATTATACTTGAAGTTCTAGCTAGAGCAATAAGACAACAAAAGGAGATGAAGGCAATACAAATAGGAAAAGAAGAAGTCAAATTGTCACTATTTGTAGATATGATAGTTTACATAAGTGACCCAAAAAAATCCTACCAGGGAACACCTACAGCATATTAATAATTTCAGCAAATGGCAGGATACAAATCTTAACTCAAAAAAATCAGTAGCCCTACTGTATAAAGTTGATAAAGGGGCTGAGAAAAAAATCAAATAAACATCACCCTTTACAATAGCCACAAACAACATAAAATATCTTGGGGTAACACTAACCAAACAAGTGAAAGACCTGTATAGTAAGAACTTTGTGTCTTTAAAGAAAGAATTTAAGAAGATATCAAAAATGGAAAGATTTCCCATGCTCTTGGATAGGTAAGATCAACATAGTAAAAATGGCAATCTTGCCAAAAGCAATCTACAGATTCAATGCAATCCCCATCAAAAGCTCAGCACAATTCTTCACAGGCCTTGAAAAAACAATATTCAACTTTATATGGAAAAACAAAGGACCTATGATAGCTAAAGCAACCCTGTATAATAAAGAAGCTTCCAGACTCATCGCCATTCCTGACTTCGAGCTCTGCTATAGAGCTAGAGTCCTGAAAACAGCTTGAAATTTGAGCAAAAATAGACAGGTAGACCAATGTAATTTAATTGAAAACTCTGATATTAACCTACACACCTATCAACACCTGATTTTTAACAAAACAGCTAAAAGTATATAATGGAGAAAAGAAAGCATCTTCAACAAATGGTGCTGGCATAACTGGATGGTGGCATATAAAAGACTACATATAGATTCATATCTATAATAATTCACAAAACTTAAGTTCAAATGTATCAAAGACCTCAACATAAATCCAGCCACACTGAACCTGTTAGAAGAGAAAGTGGGAGGTACACTTGAAAAAATTGGTACAGGAGACCACTTCCTGAACATAACACCAGTAGCACAGACACTGAAATCAACAATTAATAAATGGGACCTCTTCAAACTGAGAAACTTCTTTAAGGCAAAGGCCACAGTCAACAAGACAATACAGCAGGCTACAGAATGGGAAAAGATCTTCACCAACCCCACATCTGACAGAGGGCTGATTTCCAAAATATATAAAGAACTCAAGACACTAGTCACCAAAAGACCAAATAATCCAATTAAAAAGTGGAGTACAGAAGTTAATAGAGAATTCTCAATAGAGGAATCCAAAATGTCTGAAATACACTTAAAAAAAAGTGCTCAACATCCTTAGCCATCGGGGGAAATGCAAATCAAAACAACTCTGAGATACCAACTTACTCCTGTCTGAATGGCTAAAATCAAAACCACCAAAGACAGTTTATGTTGGAGAGGATGTGAAGAAAGTAGACCACTCCTTCACTGCTGGTGAGAGTGCAAATTTGTACAGCCACTTTGGAAATCAGTATGGCATTTCCTCAGGAAAATGGGAATCAGTCTACCACATGATCCACAAAGTCCAGTAATTCTACTCTTAAGCATATATCCAAAAGATACACATTCATACAGCAAGAACAACTATGTTCATAGCAGCATTATTTGTAATTGCCAGAACCTGAAAACATCCTAAATGCCCCTCAACTGAAGAATGGATGGAGAAAATGTGGTACATTTACACAATATACACAATGGAATACTACTCAGCAGCACGGCGGGGGGGGGGGGGCAAAAGAAAACAATGGAATCTTGAAATTTGCAGGGAAATGGATGGAACTAGAAGAAACCATCCTGACTGAGGTAACCCAGTCACAAAAAGACAAACACGGTATATACCCACCCATATATGGATTTTACACATAGAGCAAAGGATTGCCAGCCTACAATCCACACTGCCATAAAAACTCAGAAATAAGGAGAACCCTAAGAGAGACATACATGTTCCCCTGGAAAAGGGGAAAGGGACAAAATCTCCTGAGCAAATTGGGAGCATGGGCAGAGGGGAAAGGGAGTTGGGAGAAAGAGAAGGGGGAAGAGGAGGACATGAGGGAGCAGGAAGATTAAGTCAGGGGGAAAATAGAGGAGAGCAAGCAAAGAGATACCTTAATAGAGGGTGCCATTATAGGTTTAAAGAGAAATCTGGCACTAGGGAAATGTCTAGAGATCCACAAGGATGACCCCAACTAACAATCTGAGCAGTAGTGGAGAGGCTACTTTAAATGCCCTTCCCTGATATGAGATTGATGACTTCCTTAAATGCCATCCTAGTGCCTTTATCCAGTAGCTGATGGAAGCAGAAGCAGACACCCACAGCTAAACACTGAGTTCAACTCCTGGAATCCAGTTGCAGAGAGAAAGGAGTGATGAGCAAAAGGGTTAAGACCAGGCTGGAGAAACCCACAGAAACAGCTGTCCTGAACAAGGGGGAGCTCATGAATCCCAGTCTGATAGCTGGGAAACAAGCATATGACTGACCCACACCCCCTGAAGGTGGGTACTAGTTAGAAGGACTGGGCAGTGTATGGAGCCTCTGGTAGTGGCTCAGTATTTATCCCTAGTATACAAATGGACTTTGGGAGCCCATTTCACACAAAGGGATACTCTCTCAGCCTGGATACATGGGAGTGAGCCTAGGTCCTGTTCCAAATGATATGACAGAGGTTGAAGATCTCCTGTGGAAAGCCTTACCCACTCTGGAGAGCAGAAAGGGGATGGGATGGGGGTTGTGGTGAGACAGGGGAGGAGGGGAGGGAGAAAGAACTGAGACTGACATGATAAAGAAGCTTGCTTCAAATTTCAATAAATAAATAAATAAATCTGACATTACTTCAGTAAAGGAGATATACAAATTTTTAAGAAGCATATCAAAGATACTCAACATCACCTGCCTTTATGGAATTGGTATGGGTAACTCTGGCAATTAATTTGGCAGTTTCTTAGAAAATTAAACATATTCTTACCATGCAATTCAGCATTCATGCTCATAGTTATTTAGCCAACTAAGTTGGAGATTTAGGACTACTTAAAAATATATGTTAATAGAATTTGTAATGTTTAAGATGGCTTTAGTTACACTTGTGAAAACTAGTAGAAAAACAATGTCTTTTGATGGGCAAATGGATAAAAATAGTGTGATATATCCATTTGCTTGACCCTTATCTAGGAAAGAAAATGTGTTAAAAGATGTGAAAGAACCTTGAGTATACATTGCTAAGCAAAAGAAGTCAGTCTGAAAAGGTCACTGGCTAGCTGAGTCCAACTCTCTGACCTTTCCGAAAGGGCAAAACAAAAAGCAGTGAAAACATCAGTGGTTTCATAGGGTTCTAGGCAAAGAAGAGATAGAATATAAAAACTTGGGGATTGATAGAAATATTCTATATATTGTAATGGCAGTTAGGTGACATTATACATCTCTCAAAACATACTGAACAACACAAACAGTAAGTCTCAACATATTCAAAGTTGACAAATCACTCATGTTGTCAAAGATCTTAGGAAAAAGGAAGACAGGGTCGAGAGAATCAAATTGTACTACAAATGTATGAAACAATCCCACTGGTGGAAGAAGGAAAAGATGCTTAGTTAAGTGATGTGGGCACCAAAGGCCCTAAGATTAAAGGCAAACAGAAAATCAGAAAGGCTTTGCACTCTAGCTGATTAAATTCTTTCCCATAGGGGTATGAGTTAGCAATTCTGATACTGCTATCTACAGACACTGAAATTAAACAATTTAATAAATGGATAGTGGATGGTGGGAAGTTTTCTCATGGTGTGGGTGGAAATCACAGATAATCAAGGGAAGGCTAGAATGATCTATGTAATGGATATACTAGAGTTGGAGATAGGGAAATGTTTCATTGAATATGGGTAGGAATTGTTACAGATATACATGCTTATATATACATGTAGATGTTAGAGTTAACACAAAACGATAGTTAGCTTTCCTCTTTGACAGTTTTTTAAAGGTCTAAAAGAACCAAAATGCCTATAATAAAAATCACCTAGTGTCTTGTGCTTAATTTCTATCAAGTTTTTTTCTGATAAAAGTATCTAGATATACCTAGGTAAATGACTGCTTCTGAGGCTGAGGTAGCACATATGTAAGATGAATTTAAGTATCTCCTATGGCCAGAATAAACAGAAATGGCAAAGAGCATCATCAATGGGGCGCTCTCAAAAGGTCACAGAAGTGGAGTGATATAGTTCTCAATGTCTCAGCTAGAGTGACATGAGGGGGTATAATAAAGTATAAATGAGAGTAAAAAATAAATATCTGATTGCATTCTGATATCAATAATAATAAAGGGAGAGAAGAGAATCTCTCACTCAGTAAATTCCCAAATGGTTTATGCAGCTACCCCTCACTTCGGGGCATAGAAAACATAACTCTCCCCTGTGTTTCCATTCTGCATGTGGTGACTTCCAAAGGAGACACTGTAGAAGTGGGTGGAAACTTTTTCTTCAAGAAACCTGGCAGACTCTATGTCAGCCAGGTGATTAAGGTCAGCACCAACAGCCCTTAGCATGCTGATACTATGTGCCCTTGCGAGTAGGTGGTGAAAACAGAATGCTGGTGGTGTGGCCCTCCTCCCTGAAATTAAACACCAAGTGTATTCATGAGAAAAGCATGAAGCTTCCAGTACAAGGACATCCCCGACAAATGTTTCTTAACTTGACTGACTAAATAAATAAACAAATAAGTAAATAAATAAATGAGAAAAAAAGTCTGGGAAATATTTGTCCTGGGTAGCTTTGCCCAGCCTTGGTGAGGGTTTTGCCTTATCTTTTTGTATCTTGTTTTGCCATGTTTGCTTGTTGTTTCTTGGAAGCCTGATCCTTTCTGAAGGGAGTAGATGTGATGTGGAGCAGAGGGGAGATGGGGGCCAGCTGGAAGGAGTAAAGGGAGGAGAAACTGTCAATGAGAGAATAATTTATTTCCAATAAAATAAGTAAATATATAATAAAAAACAAAAAAAAAGCTGAATTGATATTATAGCTATGATACATCCTAGGACAGAAAATGGACGTTCATGAAAAGCTACACAAATCCAAATAAACTTTGATCAGTAGTTGATAATTATATTAGAATACTGATTACTGAAACAAATCCATCGTAGTAATATAAGATATTGATAACTTGGAACTGTGTGCTGGAGGGGAATAATATAGGAACTCTACATATTTTGCTCATTCTCCTTTTGTAAATATTATACTGTTCCACAGAATAAAGCCTATAAACAAAAAAATCAACAACATTAATTTGTGCTACAGTGTGTTTTTAGAAAGTTTACAAATCAAGCAAACAGGATGATGTTAGCCACATGCTTTCTTATACATTTATGAAAGGAGAGTAGTGGGCAAGTCTGCCTCCTTTTTTTTCTAATATCGGCAGAATAATTTCTAATTGCAATATGTGCCCCTAAATGGGAAGTGGATGTGAAGCATTAATAAAACCATACTGTCTCCCCACCACCACCTTCAAATGCTCCATGGTAGCAATGTGGGTTATTGTCATACTTGTGATTCAAGTTTCTTCTGAGGAGTCAAGAAAATCATTAGAGAATAAGGATTTCCCCCCATTAATTTCTATAGTATAGCTATAAAGCCCTGAAGTCAGCATGTGGGGACCAACTGTCACATGTGCTCTGTAGAGAAATCACAGTCTCCTTTTGTGAGCTACTTTCTCAATCAGAAGCCCTCTCAGCTAGGTCCTTCTCTCCCCAACACACACACAAACACACACACACACACACACACACACACACACACACCTCGTGTCTAAACATCATGTCATCTCCAACTTGTAAACAAAAATGTTACAACCTTTAAAAGTTGATTTAGCTTTGACTCCAAAATTTAAGTTGAAGGACAAGTTACTGGGGAAAAGGATTTCTATTTTTGTTTCCACAGAAAATGAAAAGATGTGGATTCCTTCAAGACTAATGTGGTTTGATCAAGCCAGACCACCTGAAACAGAGTACCAGGTGATCTACATTCAAAACAGCTGGACAAAGCAGCCTTACAGACTACAGCCAGGATTTCTGAATCTTCTTTGAATCCCCCATGATAGTGCCCCTTACCAGCAGGAAGTAGTTTGGAAAGAACAACGCCCAAATTCCCAAATATTGTCTATAAATGTATGTTTTCATTTAAATGGACTTGGTTATATAAAATAAATTTTAAAAAAAGTTGATTTAGCATTGTTGTTTTAAAAATACAAAAAAATGTAAATGGTTGTTTAAAATTAAATACATGCACTCAATAAATGGCTCTATAACATTTGAAAACATATTCTGCTCAGCTGAAGTTGTAGCTGTATGGTGGATCTCAAGCCTAATGTGCATGAAACCCCAGGTTCAATCCCTAGTAAGAAAAAACAAATACATACAGTAATGTAGAGGAAAAAAAAAAAGCTGGGTTCCAAACAGCATGCTGATGTCACAGAATGAAAACTCAACATATAACTCTTAACTCCCACCCCTAATGTAAGTACTCACAGACACTGTTGGTCAGGGGCCTTATTAATAGCATGACCAGTCGATTACCACATATCCTATATTTCATGTATTCTGTGTGGTAAAAACCACAGGGAAACAGTAAGAGATCACTTCTTACTCTTCTTTGCACCTTACTGCAGGAAGAAAGTGAATACATGATCAGGGTCACAACATTATAAAGAAGCTCATAACTCCTGCGAGGACCACCACAGCAACAGAAGGTGGCCAGGACTGGTTACAGCAACACAGTGTCACTACAGTTAATTTACTCTGCATTGTTATGTTTGCTCAAATTTGTCTCAGCCGTGAATGGATGCCATATGCATATATATTGATGTATCTTAACTTTATATAATGTCATTGTTTTATTTGTAGGCATTTATTTTATGTCTACAAATGT
Organism: Phodopus roborovskii; assembly: GCF_943737965.1. Taxonomy (NCBI): domain Eukaryota; kingdom Metazoa; phylum Chordata; class Mammalia; order Rodentia; family Cricetidae; genus Phodopus; species Phodopus roborovskii. The sequence continues at coordinate 2,972,751 of NW_026126417.1, read as the reverse complement.
TTTATATTCATAACACACCTAAATTTTTCTTAGTTTTTCTCCCTCAATATTTCTAGGCTACCTATTTTTCCATGCATATTTTTCCATGTTTTTTTGAAATCTCCAAAATAAGGATGCACAAATAGTTGGATCTACAAACTCAAATCAATTTTTTCTAAGAGTATATTTATGGTAATTATATTTAAAAAAACAAAAACAAAGTTGCTAACTATAACTTAATTATACTTTTATTAAGAAATGCCATATGTTGATACAATCAGGAGGGAATATCAGGCACATGCTCACCATACTGCTTTATAGGAAGGCTGAAAGATAACAGACTTTTGTACAGGAATGTCTATAATCTTTGAACGTTTAAAAACAGAACATAAAAATGTGTACTTTAATACAGATTCAAAATTAAAAACAATGTCTGAATTTCTTCTTGAGTTTTGGGTGACATGGTATAGTGAAATACAAGCAGTAGGTGGTGGCTAGGTCCCTTCCCTTTCCAGTATTTCCAAACCCTGTTGGTCTCATGCATGATGCACCATGATGTCCAAGAACCTCTAAGGGAACCCATGGTCAATTCAGGATACATGCAACCTCCTGAAACTCATACAGACATTCAAAAAGGCTTTTCCAGGAGATGTAAGAGGCCATCTCACACAAACCTCCACCTTCCTGATAATTGTAAAGCAGCTGTCTCAGGAACTAAGCATACCACCTCACAAGACAGTACTCACATTCTCAGGGAACTTTTCATATGAAAAAAACTCAATTGAAGAGGCTCATGCCTATAATCACAATGCTTGGGCGGCTTAAATGGGAGGCTCATGAGTTTGAGGCCCAGCCTGGGATACACAGGGAGACCCTTTCTCAACCAACTTCCCACTCAAAATCAATGGCTTTTTTAAATCATAGAATACATGTCAATGGCACCCTATAGACATATTTTAATGCTGTGTCATGTACTGTGCTTGGCACATGCTGGCCAGTCTAAATTCACTGAATGCATGAGCTGATTGCTTACACTTGGCTCTGTTGTTTTTAATCTTAGTTTGCATTATAAACTTTGGCAACTAGATCACTGGCTATTTCATATTAAATTTGCAAAGAAAAGAAATGAGTAGATTCGACATCAGGATTTTTCAGGATCTTCCTAACCTCTCTCAATTCCACTAATCACATCTCCAAGGCTAGAAAACAACAAGAATTATCACTATATAGGGAAAATGCAAATACATGAGGTCTTTCTGAGTCACTAAAGAGGCAAAGCTATTTGTAATGGGCCAAGTGACCAGACATAGTAATAAATCAGCTTGTATTCTAGAGATGAGACATCTCCCACTCTATTCTATGTTGGCTTTTTAAATTATTACGCTTTGACAATTTCATCTATTTGTGTAATGTACTTTATCATTTTACCCTCTTCCTGTTAGCCTTTCATGCCTTCACATTCCTTCTGAAGCCTTTTTTTCTTACCTAAAGTATTCCCCTACTTTCTTGTTAATTTTTATAATTTGGTCCTTGTTTTAGTGACCCATTGAGTATGGGTGGGGGTCATAACTAACTTGGGTAAAGTTATCAGTAGCCACATTACAGAGAACATCTGACTCACCCTGTTCTTAATACATCTAAAAAACAGAATCAAAAACAATGGAAATTAAATAGAATGATAAATGGCAAATAATTTTGAAATTTTGAGACAAGAAATAACTCTAAAGGGGAGGGTACTCTTTTTTCCCCCACTGATAACAAAAATATGCTGTTGTAAGACAGTGAAAACTAAGGAGGATGCTCAAAAGGCTTCCTGAAAATGAATGGGATAAGGAAATTTAAAAGGTAGGGGAGTGACAGAATCAGAAAAGTCAAACTGACAATGGAAGAGGCATAAAATAGTGACAAAACAGCTCAAAATAAATGCTCCCGTGTAATCCCACAGGAGGTGTGGCAAAAAGATCGTTCAACTAGAAACACAAAGGGAGGTATTAGACTATGGACAGGGAATAGAAGATGAGGTTTTTATTTTATTTTATTTTATTTTAACTTTGAAGGGCAAGTTGGAGAAGTGAAGAGCTTCTGGGGAAAGGTCCTCTTTCCTTAATAGAGACTCAGACCTTTGAGAGAACTGTAGTTTAGAGAAGACAGATTCTCCATATGCATACATGCCTTAATAGTGCAGTAAAATACTGTACTCCAGCAAACAGTGCTCTGTGCATTGGATTAATGGAGAGCTAGTTTTAATAATCGGAGGTATGAAAATGGAGGTCCTGGATTCAAATTCTCATTTCTGTGATTAAAAAGTAGCATGGTTGTACATATTCATTTCTGCTTTAACTGGAATGAGATAGACCATTGTAAGCAATACACTGTAATTTTTTTTCAAAGCCTAATATTTCTACCCATCAAGAATCCATTGGTGCCTCTCAACACGTGGTGTAGATTTTCCTTTAACACCAAGAAAGATCAAAGAAACCAACCTTAGGCAAAGCTGGTGATGGATTCATACAAATAAGAAATGGCAGATAATTCTGAGGCGGCCTCTCAACAGCCTGAGCTACAAATCAGAAGCATCAATTCATATAGCAGGAACACACTTTTAAAAAATTAAAATCATGACATTTTAAACAGAAGTGTCTTTCTTCTGTGTTTGAATTTGAAGGGAGAACAGATTCCAAAAGAGGAAAGTGACAGGATCAGACAACACTTTTTATTAATAAGGAAGATCCCCAGGTAGCATTGTGTACAAGAAACTAGAGATCTGCTTTCCTTGGGAGTGATTTTTTTTAAGTTTGGGGAGATTCTAGAAACTTCTTATTAATATGATCATGATCCTCAGTAAATTGATGCTCACTTATCAAGCAGTATGTAAAGAAAAAAGGACATCAAGCAATGGCTCCTCAGTATGAGACACTAGCACAAAAATCTCTATTCATCTGGGAGCAAGTACATCTCACTTTTTCACAGGAATAATTTTCTGAGTACAATTTATATAATCTTCCATTTTATCCTTAATTCACCAAGTTTTAAGGCAATGCAACAAATTGCTTTTTCTCTAAATGCTCTATGGAAACTTGCAGATGGTGGGGGACAGAAGTCAGTGCAGCCTCTCAGCAGGCACACCTAATGTGGCATATGTTGCCATCCTAAATGCCGACGTATGCACCCCACCACAGCTGCCAAGCATGGCCTGCTGCATCTGCTGAAAAGAGGAGCTCCTGACCACATCTCCCACATGGCTCTCTTACTCCCCTGATGAATAGTTCATTTATTACACTAAGTAGACATGGAGCACCTGGACTGGCCAGACAGACACTCAGCTTAAATGGGCTTGCCTTGAACTGGCTGTGTGGCTTTTGAGTAGGTCATACTTGAAGCTTGGTTTCCTTTGCTGAAAACAATGTTAACTCTGGTTTAGAAATGACTTACAACTGCTTTGTGGTCTAACCTTTTCCACCTTTTCAGACAGAAGGCAATGAACTAGGATAGGATTTCTGCTCTGCTGCAGGTTGTCGATGCAAATTGGAAGGAAATAAACACTTCTAGAGCCTTCTCTGTACTCTGACACCAGCCCTTTGCAATAGTTTCTCCCACATGAGCTACTGCGTGTATTGTACCCATCTCAATGATGATGGGCACACATATACCCAGGCATCCAAATAGTATCTGTTATATACCATCTTTGGAAGAACCCTGAAGGCAGATTCTCAGGCCATCGTCAAACCTGTGGTTCAGATGAAGAACGCTAGGTGAGAAAAAATGGATGTTACCACCAACAGACTTAGCACAGACCAATTTGCTGCAAAACCTCTACAGTTCATTTTATTCCAAATGTTCTGCAAAGTGTGGTTTTCCAGGCAGCAGCCACCACCACCTAGAAACTTCTCAAAAGCAGTCTTGCCCAGTCCAGAGAAGCTGACATTCAGGGGACAGGCTCAGTAATGCACAGGGCCAATCAACAAGAAAACAAAATCTGGGGACTCATTCGCTTACACACAATTTTCTCTCTGAAATCCTAATTTTCTCATATACATTTTAATGCTTATTGTTGCCTTTCCCTAATGCATACCTTAAAACTTGAAAATTTTACTTTAATATTGATGTTTAAGTTTTCCACAAAGAATAATAACAATTCCTAACAGCAATCTTTGAACTCTCTGGAAAGAAGATGGGGCCCCACATCATCATTTCCACTTGACTCAACTTGATGCATCTGGACTACAAACATCACCCTAAAACCAGTTTAAGTCTGTTTTGCTCGAGACAACTCATGACTAGCTAGCTGTAATGATGCACCTTCTTATTAGACCCTGGCCAGAGTTTCAAATAGAACTACAGTCAAGCATTTCCTGCCACACATGTCACAGCCAGTTCTGTTGAGAAATTTGGTTGCTAAAAATTTTCTTCCTACAGGATCCCATCCCATTTCAGCAGGAAGTAACCTTAAGATAACGATGCCCCCTTTCCCTACTCTTGGAATTTGCGGATAATATTCTTCTTTGGGTTGGTTTTAGTTACTTAGGGTTGGGTATGGAAGGTGATGCTTAGACTTGGGTTTATCTTTTGGACAGAAATAGGGTATGGTTGGGAAAAATATGGTTTAGATAGAATATAGGTAGATTACCTATCTTCTTGTGAATTATTTAATAAGAGTGAGATAATAGTATTTTACAGCTTACATTGTTATATATTCTTATTTGTGGTAAGCTATGTAAAATTAAGTTTATATTCCCTTCCCCGAATATTGGTATATTATATTTTGTCATATTATGTGAAATCTTTCCACTTATGATGTTTTATGCTCATTATTCTTGCCATATGTATGTATATTTTTGCTTGTATTCAAGACATTTTGTATATTGATACAATTTGGGATATTTATCATGCTGCCCTTTATAATTTTACCTCTTGTCTAGACATTTCTACTCTACCTCTATTTTAGGGATTTATATGTATGTATATGTATGTATGTATATGTACATAGTTATATTGTCAAGTATTTGTCCCTGCTTTACTCAGGGAAGTTTCAATCAGTTTTTTAGATTATCTTCACTCATGTTATATTATAGAGTATTATAGATTATCTTCACTCATGTTTCCTGTACCTATGAGATTAGTCAGACATAGATGCTTAATCTGCATTCACTTCATAGACATGCAGAACATGGCATTTAAATATTTTAATATTAGTACTCTGTTTACATGAGATGCTGTTGCTCCTGACAACACTATGCACTTTCCCGAAAATATGTTGAACACTGTTGTTGCTCCTGCTGGAGTCCATTCTCACCTCAGCTAATGGCCTCTTGGGTAAAGAACTGCTCCCACTTTAACCACTGATTTGGACATGCAGCCCTATGTGCTTGCAGAGACAAATATAGAAGACTGCTGAACCTTGCCAAGTCAGGGTAAGACAGCCTTTCTACTGATGGGAGATGTCATTATGTATATATGTTTCTCATACTGGTTTAATGAATAAAGCACTGTTGGCCAATAGGAAAGCAAGATAGGTGGGACTGGGAGACAAGGAGGAAAGAGGAAGTAATAAGGAGAGGGAGGATGGAGAATCTGGAGAAAGAGAACCGCCAGCCGCCTCTCTCTGGTAAGACCACATGGAAATACATAGAAATGGGTTAATAATTAAGATAAGCTAGCTGATAAGAAACTAGTAACTGGCCAACAGAATTATATCATATACAGAATCTCTGTGTATTAATTGGGGCTGGTGCGGCGGTGGGACAAGACTGGTGGCGGGAGGAAAATCCATACTCCTTATTCTACCTCCCTGCTGTTGTTGTGATCTGTCCAATTCTCTTGGCCTTAGCCAAAACTGGGTGTACCAACGTTGCTGTAAGACTTCGGGTGACTGTGCAGGTACTTGCTGTTTCTGTCCTCACTGCACCTTTTGGAAGTTGCCCATCGCACTTCCTGTCTACCCTAGTATCGTTATTTTCCTTCTCAGGTATTGATGAGCTTGAAGATTAAACTATCACAACTATTATTCTCTCTTCCTAGTTAGATATATTAGGTACTAGAGTTAAGTTTTCCAGCTTAGGACAACTCTATTGTAAACTCTGTTATGCCTTCACCCTAGGACTAGATATGTAATCGTTTTGTTCTCAGTTTTCCTTTTCTTAGAGCACACTTGTTAGTCACTGTTTTGTATATAGTTTTGTATCAAGCCTAAATCTTTTCTTTAGACTAAAAGTGGAATTGTAGTGGGATATTCACTTTGTCTCCTTCTTTGGCACTGACCACGCCCATTGGGGGTGGAGTCAGGGGCAGAAGTGACCTATGGAAGGAGGTCTAAGGAGAAGCCAGGGAATGCTCTCTTGCTGGAGGGAGGCAGAGAGGAGAGCATCCAGTGGAACTTGCTGGTGTTCATCTGTCTAGGCTGTAAGTTATTTTTCCCTGAATAAACATCTATTTGGCCTATTTGTTTATCCTGATCCTTATTAAACCACAATAGTTAAAGTGGTCATCCTTCTATTACTTGGAACTTCATATTCATGTAAAGAATACAGGAGAAGAGGACAAGTCGGTTGCCCAGGATCATCCTTCTGGTGTGTAGTGAAGCCATGTTTATTATTTCTGTGTTATGGACTGAATGATCTACCCACCATCACCACTAAGATTTATAAAACTCTAAATGATAACATGGTTACATTTGGAGACAGGGCCCTTAAAAGATATAATTAAGGTGTAATAAGGTCCTAAGGGTGGAGCTTTGATCCAATGGGATTGGTAGCATTATAAGAAGAAAGAGAGAGAGAGAGAGAGAGAGAGAGAGAGAGAGAGAGAGAGAGCAAGGAGTTGAGTACACAGAGAAAAAGGCTACATGATGTCACAGTGATGAGATGGTCACATCAAGACAAGGATGCAGGCCTGAGGGGAGACATTGAGGATGATCTTGGACAGTCTCTGGAACTGTGAGAAGAACAATTCTGCTATTTACCCCCCCCACCCTAGTTTGAAGTGTTTCATTATTAGAAGACCTGGCAGACTTATGTATCATGCACACAGATTTTCTTCTATATAAATGATTTTAGAATTTTGGATCAAGCGTCCACCTAACACAACACATTTCCCACAGCCACTCAATCTATGTAAGCAATACCCCAGTTTTCATTCAGTTTATTCCAACTTTTCTCATTTCCTAATGTCAGTCTTTAGGGTGGTGGTTTGGTAAACCAGGATCTATTGATTAAATTGGTTAACTGGCTCCCATTTGTTCATAAAACATTATTGGAATACCATTATACCCATTCATTTTTTCAAAGCCGAATGATTGGATCAGAGTTATGACAGTAGTGTCCTTTACTTGCACTCATTTTTAAGCTTGCCAGCCCCCTATAAAGGGACTGTTTTCATCCTGTATCAGCACGTGATGATTACACCTTTCATAGCTTCCTGTTGAGCAAACTGCTCAGAGGAGAATAGGCCATGTCCCCATTTACTTCTAACAGTTTATCTTAAGGTTTTATCTTATTGGCATATACATTCACCCTGAGAACCTGGGCTTAAGTTTATTGTTAATAGTCTAGGTATTATGCAGTTTGACTTCCTACTTCTTTTTGTGGTGTTTTTAGATTGATTGAAATTCACTTTAGTGTACTTTTCTCCTTTATTTTCTCCAAAGATATACAACCTTTCTCCCTGTTCTCTCACCTTCTTGCCTCCTCTTTTTTCTTCTCCCTCTTATCCTTTCTTTCTTGGCTACCCCAGAAATTTTAATTTGCACTTTTAATTTAAACTCTCAAAGTAATATCTTTACCTTCCTTCAATAATACATGTGCTTATGAATTCTTTATCTTCAAATGCTTCTTCCTCTTACTATTTACATATGACTATTATCCACATTTTGTACATTAATTTTTCCACCTGCAATCTATACTTCTTTATACTGTTTCATATACTCCTGAATTGTTATAATTTAATCTAATAGTTCTTATTTCTTCTTACTGCTGTTTGGTTTTTGTTTTGTTTTGTTTTTTGTTTTTGTTTGTTAGTCTTTTTTGAGACAGGGTCTTACTATACAGCTATGCCTGGCATGGAAATGACTACATAGACCAGACTAGTTTCAAACTCATAGAGATCAACTTCTTGATACCAAGTGCTGGGATCAAAGGAGTAACTCACCATGAACACTCTTTCTCTCTCTTTTCAACTCTTTCTTTCTGGGATCACTTTTATTCCTTGTGAAAGATATTCTGCAGTTGAGAACTGTTGCTTGCAAGTTTTGTGGATTTGTTTTTATCTGAAAATGTCCTTATGGGGGCTTTATACTTGAAAAAACAATTTCACCAAATACATGATTTTAACTCATACATATTGTGTTCTTTCTTTTTCTTTATGTGTGTGTGTGTGTACATTGTGCGTGTACAAATACACATAAACACACATACAAATATATCTATAGCAAATGACTACAGGCATTGTCATTACCAAATGAAACATAGAAACTAAGAATCTATTTCTAGTTAAACAACTAATTTGATGCCCCAAATTACTTAATTAAAGCAGACTATGCTTCAGTAACCCCCCCTAAAATGTAGAATTAGCTAGTGATCTACCTTGTAGGAACACCAGAAAATTAAACAGCTATAAGAAAATAGGTGGAGGTACAGGTCATTCTGCTACCTTGACTGTGTGAATACATTCTAAAGTGCTGAGGCATCAAGAATATTTTTAAGTTAGTACATGAAGGAGAATAAGTCAGTTTTTAAAGAGTATTCTCTCCAAAGCTCCAGAGCATATTAGTCTAGAAAGAAGCAGTTAACTCTAATTATTAAAAATAAAATAAAATACACAAGAGAACGAAGAGGCTTCATTATGAAATCTAGCATTTAAAATAGATTTTGCAATAGATACACTCATAAAACTGCATGAAAAAAAATGGAACAGTCACTTGAGGACTGTGCTCCCCAGATATTAGGCGTAGAACACTGCAATAGAAGAGCATTCACTGACTCCTACAGCTGATAAACACTTTCAGTGATATGGCTGGATACAAGATTAACGCAAAACAATCAGTAACTCACTTATATACAAATGATAAACAGGTCAAGAAAGAAATCAGGGAAACAATGCCTTTTACAATAGCCACAAATAATATAAAATATCTTGGGGTAACTCTAACCAAACATGTGAAAGACCTGTATGACAAGAACATTAAGTCTTGTTGGGGGCAGGAAGATCAGAGGAGAGGTGTAATGAAAGAGGTGTTTTGATGGGTGGGATAGTTTGGGTTTAGGGAGAAACCTGGTGCCAGGGAAACTCCCAAGAATCTACAAAGATGACCCTAGCTAAGGCTCTTAGCAACAGTGGAAAGGGTGCCTGAACTGGCCATCTACTATAATCAGCTTAGTGACTACCCTAATTGTCATCAGAGAGGTTTCATCCAGTAACTGATGGAAGCAGATGCAGAGATCCACGACCAAGTACTGGGTTGAGCTCTTGGAGTCCTGTTGACGAGAGGGAGAAGAGATTGTAAGAGCCAGGTAATCAAGGACATCACCAAGGAGACAGTTGACCTGAGTTCCTGGGAGCTCACAGATGCTGTACTGACAGCTAAGGCGCTTGCTTCAGACCCATCTAGGCCCTCTGTTGTATGGCTTGGTCTGTTTGTGGGGCTCCTATCAGTGGGACCAGGACCAGTCCCTGGCACTTGAGCTAGCTTTGGGGAACCTATTCCTCTTGCTAGGCTACCTTGCCCAGCCTTGATGCTGGAGCAAGAGCTTGGTCATGCCTCAACTTGATATGCCATGCTTTGTTGATTTCCATGGGAGGCCTTGCCCATTCTGAATGCAGACAGAGGAAGAGTAGTGGAGGGGGAGGGGGAGGAAGGAGGGAGGGGTACAGGGACTGGGACAGCACAAGAAGAGGGAGGGAAACAGCTATCTGGATAGAAAATAAATGAAAACAATTTAATTAATTAAAAAATAATTCAAAAACAAAATAAAACAACAACAACGAAAAGAGCATTCATTGCACAACTTAAATTAGCCACAGGACTAATTTGCAGGACTAATGGCAGAACTAAGACCATGGTTCACAAGCAACGTCAGTGTTTTCAAGGAGAATAGTCTGTGAAAAATAATACCCTGCTGTCTTTAAATAGAAGTGTAATTCTGTACAACTCAACCAATTACAGGATGAAAAGTCCTGATAACATTAGTGACCCTGGGTAGTTAATCGTACCGCTGCTATAATCTAGACTGTTCAGGAATGCTCTGCCTGTGAGTCCAGTTATAACTTGGTCATATGAGTGAAATGATTGAAGATTTATTTTTAAAGTGAAGCTCTCTTAGAACATAGCATCATTTAGTTTCCAATGTCCTACTGAAATTCATTCTTAAAAGTATTGATGGGATCCAATCAGGATCACCATAAAGGGATGCTACATGAGGGACTTTTGCAGCAGAGAAAGGGCATGGAGAGTTGGTGTACAGGGTAGATTATTCTGGTGACAAACCCATGGGCAGCACATCAGTGTGCATGCTTAAGAGGTACAGAGAGTGAGAGGAGAAATAAGAAGTAAATATAGATGTTACAGTGATTACTCTGAGGAGACATCAGAAAAGAGGACACAGAAAAAAGGAAAACAAAAGTCATCTTGAGTAAACCCTGGGAGTAAATACAAGGCTTTAATGAAAGACTACGGAAGTGTGTTGTATAGTTATTATAGGACAGAGGAAATGTGCCCTGGCACACAGAGTACAGTTCAATATTATGAGAATTAATTTTAAAGACTTAATTTGTTTTTATTTCTGTGTATATGTGCATGTCTGCAGACCTGTTTGAAATACTGCAAGAGGCCTATAATCAAATACCTTGGAGTTCAGTTTTCTGATGATTACTAGCAACCTGATATTGGAGCTAAGAACTGAATTCCAGTCCTCTGCAAGAGCAGCAAGCACTCTTAACCACTGAGCTATCTCTCCAGCCACACTAATTACCATCTCTAAAAGGAAAATATGTAGCCTTAGATCGAAGTCAACAAGAATCACAGACTGAGGTGACTCACGAGCTAATCTTCTGGAGTGGTACCTCTGTAGAGTATGACAGAGGACAAAATGTCCAGCTTTACTTGAAACTGTTCTGGGCCTGGAAGACACAGGCTTTCATAAAAAGACTATTATGCAGTACTGTTAGAATTGATTTTCTCATCTTGAATTATTCCCTGTTGCTTACTTTCTGCCCTTGTGATTCATCAGCTATTCCCTTCCTACTCCCAATTTTCCCCATTTCCATGGATTCTGATGCATACTTTCTTGGCACTGCCTGACCAAAGGTAAACACAATGAAAGCCATCTCTTTATGCACTGGCCAGCATCTCTTGGCACTATATTGTGGGCTGTTTATATCTATCATAAGCCAATCCTGTAAGAAGAGGTAACATGATAGCAAGATTTTGAGGTTAAGGGGCTAAATAGAAAGCTTAGTGGGTAAAAGCACTGAATTTTTTTGCAGTGGACCTGGGTTTAGTTCTTAGTGTGAACATCACAACTCAAAAACATCTATACCTCTAGTTCTAGGGGATACATTGACCTCTTCTGACCAACACAGGCACTACACACACACATGGTACACAGACATACATGCAGAAAAACACCCATATGCATACATCTAAAAAGGTATAAATCTCTAAAACTATTTTAAGATTCTGATGTTAAGAAATATTGAGAATTGTAGAATAAGAAGTTACTTATGTAGCTCAAACTCATAGCATGTATTATATGCTTGTACTTCTTATGAATATGCATCAAAGTAAAATCTCTCACACACCAAAATGAGTGAGCATGATATACGTATCATTACAACAGCACTGATTTCCTTTTGTCCTCATCAACTCTTCACCTACTTTCACCTACTGAAAAGTATAATGAACTTTGAAACCCTAGACCTGCTTGCAGATGGATGGATGGATGGGTGGGTGGGTGAGTGGGTGGGTGGGTGGGTGGATGGATGGATGGATAAAAAAGAGAGAGATACTGAGCAGAACAGAGAGAGAGAGACAGACAGAGAGAGAGACAGACAGACAGAGAGAGAGACAGACAGAGAGAGAGAGAGAGAGAGAGAGAGAGAGAAAGTGCGATAGCTCATGTACCTGGGTATTCTAGAGAAGAATACTCTTATTCGGGACATTGTTAAAAGAAGGAAAGGGAAGAATAAATGGACCCAAGCATTGTAGGACAGGCAGCAGACAGCTATAGAGGTTCCATAAATAACTGTAATAGTTCTTTGTTTGACCTCACATTTCTTGAAGTTGGATCCCTTCTGACATATGCTCATACCCCACATCTAAACATACTTGCACTTCAGAAGAAAACTGAAAAGAGAGTAACATGTAAAGGTAGAAAAGCTGGAAGCAAGTGTTTAAAAAAGAGGGAAGAGGTAGAAACAAGGTAGGAGAAAGGGGTCAAGGCATGAAGTAAGAGAGGGTGAATGATCATCAGAATGGTTTCAACTAGAAAAGCAATGCAGTACTTTAAAACTGGGGGAATGAATCTGAGAAAACACAACTGGTATTTAAATGACACCAAGAAGTCATGATGGGAGGCCCTTTCGATTAAGCACATCTGTAAAGTGATAGTATCAAGCTTAAAAAGGAATGAGCAATTACTCCAGGAGGACAAAGATGCCTTGGGCAGGTTTATGGCATCAGCTTGTATATGGGACTCCATGAATAAACTAAATTAATGTATGTTACTCTCATTTTCTCAATTTAATTTTACTAGGTTGTTCAGAACAAGATAAGCTGGAACATGGTAGATTGGCCATTAGGGGTAAGTGGGAAAAAAGTAACAGTAAAATTACAAGGTCCTTGAGTTAATCTTAGACACCCATGTGTATGTGCATACAAACATGTACAGATGTACAGACATTTGTACATTTTTGGATGAATTCATTACAAAGTACATTTTCTCTGTCAGAAGGAAATCAGGAATTTCTGAGATGTGGTCCTTTCTTTTTTTATAACTAATTTGGCAGGAGTGTGCCACTTAAGGGGGCAATCTGAAATAATGTTTGCTGAGTGCCTTGCATGAGCAAGAGAATCTGACAAAAAGTGATTTAAATGAGGTGCTGCCTTCTGGCCTCCACAGGCATTGTAAAGATGTGGGGCACAGACATATATGCAGGCAAAGCACCCATACATGTAAAACAAAAATAAATAAATCTTTAAAAAAGAACAACCATTCAAGAAATCAAAGTTGCTGTGTCTAAACATGAGTAAGGACAGAGTCCTTAAGAAAGAAAGAAAGATGTGGTAGAAGAAAGTTTTGCAAACAATGAATCAAAATTCATACAATATGACCAAGTATATTATTTAGATCAGAAAGCAATAATTAAATCTTTTCCAGTTATAATCTTTAGTAAATTCTGAGCCAATTTCTAAACAAATTAAATGTCATTTGAATTTCTAATTTAATTTGACTCAGTATGAGATCTGAGGAATGGCAAATTCAAAGGGCAGCAGCCAGGACAGTAAGTTTATAAGGTATGTTTAACAAAGGGATTGTATCACACTATGCTTGACTGCTGTAAGAGAGCCTATGTGGCCCATTGACTTCTCCATGTAGCAGTAACAGAGTAGCTATGCATGCTTAACATTCAGGTTTAAGACATGTGACTGATACTTAGATTTCTCAGCCAGAGCCTGTTGTGAAATAATCCTCATTCACACTGCAAAGATTTGTCACTTCAATTGGTATAATAAAATCCTGATTGGCCAGTAGCCAGGCAAGAAGTATAGGCAGGGCGACCAAACTAAAGATGATGGGAAGAAGGGCAAGGTCAGAGGAATAGCCAGACAGACACAGAGGGAGCAGGGGATGAACATTTCATGCTAATAAAGGTACTGCCATGTGGCAAAGCATAAATAGAAATATGGGTTAATTTAAGTGCAAGAGTTAGCTAATAACAGGCCTGAGCTAACAGCCAAGCATTTATAACTCATATTCAGCCTCTGAGTCAGCTATTTGGGACTGGATGGTCAGGACAAGAAATGTCCACTTATAAGAGTCTTCAGCACTCTTCAGTGCTGATCACTTTCTATTTTCTACATCTGTTCTACACATGATTCTTTTCCTGTCACCTTCAACCCTTTGGAGTGAATGTTTATGCTGTCAACTTGAGAGGATGATCTAGAATCATCCTGAAGAAAAGTATCTTTGCAAGGTGTTATTGGACCCCTTACTAAATCCCAAAGGTCTTGGGTCCCAGATTGCATAAAAGGGGGAGGTAGCTAAAACCCAGCATTCATGCCACTCTGTTCCATGACTGTGGCTGCAGTGTTCAACCATAGCCATGAGCACATGTCACCATTACTCCCCCACCACTGTGCACTGTATTCTTGAATTATGACTCAAAATAACCTTCTTAAGTTGCTTTTGGTCAGGATTTTGTCATGGTAAGGAGTAAAGGAGCTAAAACACAGGGAGAATCATTATCTAGAGCTACAGAACCAACCTCAGGCCATGAAGAAAAGTTTAGGTGCAACTGAGACTTCTTTTATTTACATCCCAAGGCCAGGCACAATCTCCCCCAGTGAGGTTCTTTTTCTCAAAGACTCTTGATGTCTCAACCTTAACAACTGCAGTTATTCATATAATCTTTCCTTAAAGAACCATGTAGATTCTTAAAGTATCAGATATATGATTAAGAAATGATGAAACCAATACAAAACAATGCAACCTTACATAATTATGTCTACATATATTATTAAAACATTCTGACATAAATTAGCATAAGCATGTTCAGATTTGTGGACATAGCTGGTTCTCCATTGTCTGAAGAAATGAGTTCAGATGGTCTTAACGTTTTTCTCAAACAGGTTTCCAGCTCCATCTTTTCTCTCACTATAGTCATCATGCATTTCCTACACTCTGGTCTTCATAGTGCCTGGCTATAGTCTTTGGATTTTCTAAAGCTTGCTTTACAATGATCCTTCTGTCTTAAAAGTGTTTCCAACCTCATTTGCAGCTGACCAAGATCTTACAGAATCCACACAGTTCACACAATACTAGGCATTTCAATCTTTTCTTGGTTTATTTGTCAAAATTAGCTATTCCTTTTAAGATATATAACATGTATACTTAATACATTTTGATCTGCTTCGTAGTTAATTGTTAAGATATATCTCTCTCTTACTACTTTAAAGTCCTTGAGAATCAGGTTATATACTTTGTTCAGTTTCCATTTTCTCTAGACCATAGCATATGCCTTTTATACAAGTACTTAAAAACTACTGATTGGGAATATCCATGGCTTCTGTTCCCAGACATATGGATAATGCCCAGGGTTCTATCAAGCTTTAAATGCCTTCATGCATCTTTAGAAAGGTATTAGCTGGCAAGATTACTGGCTCACCCGGTAAATATGTCTGCTTGCCAAGCCTGGAAACTTCATTTGCTCTCCAGTGAAACCACATGGTGGAGGTAAAGAACTCACTCTGGCAAGTTATCTTCCCACTTCCCTCACAACAAATAGGTAAATGCAAGTAAATGCAAGTAAATGCAAAAAAAAAAAAACTTTTCAAAAGAAAACTATTAGTTTTGATCTAACTCAGTAAGCACTGAAGGGAGAAAAAAAAACTCATCATCCTTAGGAGCACACTATATCTAACCTCTGGGTTAGGAAAGGATTAGCACTAAATCCTCTGTTACACTAAAACCCCAACAAATCTGCCTTTAATTTTCATTTAATGCAGTTTACACTAGATCCAGGAGCCTCTTCAGCTCTGTGAATTATTTGTCATCTTCCATGTATCTGGAGGCTTCACAGAAACATGAACATGAGTGACATTCTCTTGGCACAGCCTAGGGATCAGTTGAAATATCACACAGTGGAGAGCTCAGAGTTGGGCCTAAGGTAAAGTTGATCCTTAAAAAAAAAAAAAATGATCTGGGGATGCAGCTTTTATAGACTCAGAAAATCAAATCCAAAAACAAGCATATTCACAGTTTTCCTTGGCCTTGGCTTCCAGGGCACAGGTTGGAGTGTTATTTAGTCTGTCCTCAATTAATAAAGCTCAAAACTGTAGTAAATAAACAGTTTTAGTATACTGTGTACCCTGCAAACAGTTCTCATATCACTGAAAAACAGCTGCATCAGGATCACAGATGGCTCAGAGAAGCATGGGCTGAACATGCCTACTGGGATTTGGCCAGAAAGTAGGTAGGACATACCACAGAAATATGTATTACATCTCATCTCATATATAGTAACTGTTATATAGCTGTTTACTCCTCACCAAAACACTCCATCCCTGGATGAGGCTTGTTAAGACTCAGAAAGTAAACAAAACTTAGAAGATTTAGGATGTAAGCAACTTGGAAGTCTCTTGAAAGTCTGAAACTCACAAGATTCACCAGATGCCCTTTTGGGGGTTGTGTAAGCAGTGAAAAAATTCTGGGAAGAAGACACTTTCCACCAGCTCAGCTGCTTATAAGTTGTTAGAAGCTTCAGGGATGCAGCTGATGGGAGTCCTCACCAATGATGGAGTGGGCTTCTTGATGACAAAACTGCCCTTGAGCCAACCATGTGCCTGTAGGTAACTCTTCACCCATGCTCTATAAATAAGCTCAATAAACTTGCTGGTTTTTGAAGCCTGGCATACATGAATTGTTACTTTGTTCTTTTGTTGATGACATATCTAGGATGAATAGGTGTTTGTCCATATTTCTCTAAGAAGTCACACATCAGTAATACATGAGAAAAGATATCCATAAATTGACATGGGCATTATGCTCATCATGACTTTATAAACATAAGAACTTCTTAGTATCCTTTTTCCAGAAGATGAAGAAACTGTCAAAATGTCATAATTAGCAACTGACAAATCCAAAATCCATACACAGTTCTAAACCATCTTAAACACTTAACTACTCTTTCAGAGACTATATATGGCAGAGACATTAATACTGATCACAAGTCCTTTGGAAAACTGTCAGCTATAATGACTGATAACTAGAGTACTAAGATGTTTGGTGAAGTAATCAAATGTTCTGACTAGACAATACATACTTATTATAGTCATTTATAGGAAGAGTATGCAATCATGCCTAATGATGAATAAGCATTACACACCCAAAATAAGCATATACAGAACACACAATACATTTATTTTGTATTATTATGTATATATTATGTGTTTATTTGAGATGATATTTATGAATTATAAAAACTTGCCTGAAGTTTCAGAAAGCAAAGTCAGCCACAAGCTTATAGAGGTCAGGAGGTGATGGCACACCTTTAATCCCAGGACTCAGGAGAGGTATATAAGACAGGAGCAAGGTCTCAGTATCAGGATTCATTCTCTAGACACATTGAGAATAGGGAGACATTGAAATCTCAGGATTCTCTAGCCATGCTGAGGAGAGGTTACAGTCTGAAGTTTGGTGGAGCCAAGAGTATCTTTCAGTTTGAGGTAGAGTAAGAGTTAGTGACCAGCTACTTTGCTTTTCTGATCTTCAGCTTGACCTTGAGTCCCAGTATCAGTCTCTGGGCCATTTATTTTTCATGCAACAATTTGTGCCCAATATGAGGCATGAACCCATGACCCTGAGATTAACAGCCTCATGCTCTATCGACTGAACTAGCCAGGCTCTAGGACAGCTTTAATGACTCAAATGTGTAGGGCCAGAAGAACAGTTGCTAATTAGTAACCATATGTTACTAATATTGCAATGAATTTGTGGGGATGTGATTTTATTACAATGAAAGACTCAGATAAACATTCCCCCCAAATTAGAAACAAAACATAAACTAACATATGATTCTGGGAAATTTATAGGAATATATTATAAAGGACAATCTCCAGCCATTCAGGTAGTACAAGAACAGGACACAACAGCTGTTAATCTTTCAAAGACACCAACAACCCTACCTTTAAAATGACTGACTTTGCTTTCTGAATCCTCAGGCAAGCTTTAACAAACCATAAATAATATATCACCACATTTATTAATACGCATGTAATACATTTGGTTGAAATTTTATTTATCTAGACTATTAAGTTCAATGCATATATAATCAGATCTCACTTTTTCCAAATTCCAGTAATTATGTGCTAGCCTGTTCTATGACACTAGAATAGTGCATCACAGGCTTCCTAAATTATGAACAATAGAAGATTCTGGATCACAATTCTGGAGTCTGGAAGTGCAAGAGCGTGGTGTGAATACTTGGTCTTTGTAGTTCTTTATAATATTAGGATGGGGAAATTAGCGCAAAAAATGTAGGGAGCATGTGAGCTCAGACCCCTGGTACTTGTTATTTAAAGCTATAGATTCCATCCTGGTGACTTAATTCTCATGGCCTCATCTAACCCTGAGTACTGCCCAAGGGTCTTCAACTACCATCAACTTATTAATTCTGGATCAAGGTTTCAATACATGAACTTTTGACAATACTTACATGTTTGCTATCTTTGGAGGGGTAAGTTATTTATAAAGCATCTGCCTGAGAATATCTTCAAATGTTGAACATCATATGTTGAGAAGACAAGAGACAAAGTAACAAAATAGGGCCTTGTTCTATAGAATCTTGGTATGTCTTCATTCTGTTCTGATCCCTCTTTGTAAATGTAATGATTCATCTACATTTTCAACTTGATGAGACATAGAACTACCTGGGAGATAGGTTGCTGGGTAAGCCTGTGGGGAATAATCTTGGTTAGGTTAGTTAAAATGAGATGTGTCCACTGTTGGGTGGCACCATTCCCCAGGCTGGGATTCTGTACTATGTAAAAAGAAAAAGGTGAGCTATGAATAAGTATTCATTGTTTTCTGTTTCTTGACTCTGGTTACAACACAACGAGCTACCTCAGGCTCCTGCTACTACAGCTGCCCCACCATGATAGACTTGCAGCCTTGATCTGTGAGTCAAAATAAAACCTTTCTCCCTAAAGTGACTTTTGTCAGGATAGTTTAATCACAGAAACAGGAGCAATACTTAATAGTCAAATCCATTATTATTTTCAAAATTCCATGGATCGAGGCTGAAGTTGGACTAGCTAAAATAACTCATCCGTATAAGTTGACTTTTCAACTTATTTCTGACATGGTGGTGATCATGTTCATCTTGCACACGTAATTTACTTTTCCACTCACAATTTAAAAAGTGAAAGGTAGTGATTCTTAGTAAAATACTAAGATTTAGTGTCTCCACTCCCCCCCCACCCAAAAAAAAAAAAAAAAACCTTCTTTAAGGAAGCCAATCTATCCTCATTATTTAGAGAAACCATATTCTAATTTTATAAATTAAATTTCCCATATACTTGAGTAATTCAGTTTAGAGTTGTTGAAAATAGCTTTATTAGTGAAATGAGAAGCAATGAAGATTTTATAACCCAATTTTAAAAAGACAAACAAACGAAACCAGCACCACCATCCTACCCCAGTGCCTAGGCTTTCCTATGCTATCTGTCACTGTCTACAAATTAGAAGGTTTTTGTTTGTTTGTTTGTTTTTGTTTTTCGAGACAGGGTGTCTCTGTATTGCTTTGAAGCCTATCCTGGAACTACCTCTGTAGACCAAACTGGCCTCAAACTCACAGAGATCCTGCCTGCCTCTGCCTCCCAAGTGTTGGGATCAAAGTTGTGCACCACCAACATCCAGTTCAAATTAAAGTATTTTAACAAGGTAAATATCCACAGATTTCAGTAACCGATATTATCCAATTTAGTTACATGGAAAGCACAGGGGGGGAAATGGGAATAATGTTGATAGAGAGGAAGGTAATGAGTCAGCGTTTGAACCACTGCCCTCAACACAAGCCTGTAAGAAAGATGGCATTACAACATAGAAGAAGAATCAGGCTTGGCTTTAGGTTCATTCATTGGGGTGTTATGAGATAATGAATAGCCAGGTCTCTACTATAGAATGACTTCGTGTTGTTGATCACACAATAAATTTCCAGGGAGACAAATTTCTTCAATAAAGCATAGTTTGGACAAAGATAAAAAAATAGCTCCCCAATCAAGGCAATGAGATTTTTGTGGTTGAAAATTCTTCAAATTATGTTTCCTATCTTTTGACATGAGTAACAAGTGCTCATGGAGGAATCACTGGCTTTTGCATCAGGAAGCTTTGCAAAGTAGACCCTCAAGCACTAACCAGACAACCTCTACACCTGAGGGCCCAGGCACTGCAGCTCATTTCCATTTTTCAGGCCTGCTTGCATGTTTATAGTTAAGAGAGGACTGGGAATCAAGACCATGAAATCACCATAGGGGTTGTCTCTTTGTACTGTGTAGTGACATTTGAATAGCTATTGTGACTAATGTCAATGTTTGCACTGTTTGTTGAGACAATATTATTAGCTAATATTTACTGAGGACTTACTATCTGCTGGGTGCTGTCCTAAGCATCTTACATGGATTAGCTCATTTAATCATCATAGCAACCTTTTGATACAGGCACTGTTATTATCCTTATTTAACACATGAGGAGATAGGTACAGAATTGAACCAGAAAACATTTTCACCATATAAACATGCAAAAAGTTAACCCTGAAGTAACTGATATCCTTGCTAATTCAAGACATAGCTGAGAGTCCTCTTAACCCAACACTCTCAGTCATTCACCATTACCCTGCCTTGTTCATAGACATAACTCCAAGGACTTATTCAGGATGAGGTAACAAACTACTTAATGAGTAATTGGTCAATAAATGTTGACTGGATAGCTTGCTTGCTTAAAATTTTATTACATCTATCTCTGGAACTATTTTAAGGTGTTTTCAAAAGCTAGAAAATTCTGCCTTTATTGTTGATGATAACATCTATCACTTCTTAAACCCATTAATCAGTCTGCTTGCCAATCTCTCTCTTTTACTATGACAAATGATATATCGTCTTTTATATTAACGTTTTATTCAAGGATCGTGATATGTATTGGGAGTCCAATCCTGCTCATATAAAAATATCTACGTGTTCTGGAGCATGCATTCATTCCAACAGATTCTGATGTTTCATCCACAGCTGCAAACTGGCAGGCAGCTCTGAACTCTGCTGCAGATGTGTTTTGCTTGACTGGTAACGCTGAGAATTTTGTTTGTTTGTTTGAATGTGTGTAACAGACCAGCCTTTCTTTACAAATAAAGCTAATCTACACATTTAGCTATTTGTTTGATTCCCTCAACGTTGTTTAAACTTGTGGTTCCTCTAGTGTATAGGTTCTAAGGAACTGACTAGACTAAATTAAAACTCCTGTGTTTCTGGATTTCACAACATATATAGCTAATACTCTACAAATGTAGATGTCTTCCAGGCAATCAGGTAATTCTATTCTAAGTCTTACCCCCCACCCTCTATGTGTATGTGGAAGGATTCTGGAGCAGTTTTAGAGCCCCAAAAGTATCCCTGAGACACAATAACCACTAACATGCCATTATAATGGGTGAACTTTAAAAGCCTATGATGGGCAGGCTACCCTTAAGGTATCTAGTAAAAGAAATACTGTTGAGTAGACTAAACAGTATGGCTCTGAGTTTACTCTTGACCCTGTGTTCTCTGTTGTAGTTTTCATGCTTCATCTCTTGCAAAGAAAGGATATTTGTTCAAAGCTTAATGTTATTTATTCTTAGTCTTCCCCAGCATAGATTGAAGGGGGTGATCTGGAAGCGAACCACAGTCACATGTGCTTACTATGAGAGGCTCAAACTTCTCTAAGACAGCTGTCTTGTTTTCCATCTGATCTCTTGGATTCTGCTTCTGGGTCAAGATCCCTCTTACTGTCCTATTGTTATGTGCAGCCTGAATCCGGACTATATAGCAGAGTGTGGGAGTTAAAGTCAATGTGCCTTATAATATGGACATGTGTGTGCTATTGAGAATTTCTGCTTCTTCCTGTGGTTCCATGGATGAGCTCTCTATACTTAGGCTTATTTGAGAGGTGAATTGTGAAATTGTTAGAGAAGTAATGCCAGACTTTATCACTGGTGGGCTAGCCATGCCCATCTTCCAGGAAGTTTTTGTTGTTGTTTGGTGGAGGTTGTTTTGTTTGTTTTTCTGTGTCTCCCCTCAGCTCACTCCTTATTTACTGTAAGGCTGTTCTGGAATTGGTTTGGGTGAGTCTGGAGCACTTGCTTAGGTGTACAATGAGTAAACTTCAACGGCTATAGCTGACAATGGTATTCATCACTTGGACACTCCTCTGCCTTAGGAAAGATGCATTGTAGTGGCATCTATCCTTGACAGTGTATTTGTGTTAGTGGCCATGCCCCTTTGGCCATGACTTCAGGTGCAGACAGAACCAGAAAGATGGAAGCATGAGGCAGGGTACTCTCGTGCTCTCTCTCTCTCTCTCTCTCTCTCTCTCTCTCTCTCTCTCTCACACACACACACACACACACACACACACACACAGAGAGAGAGAGAGAGAGAGAGAGAGAGAGAGAGAGAGAGATCAGATTAAAAGGGCAGAGAAAGGCTGTGGGGCTGTGGTGGTTCTTTATTATTATCGCTGTAAGTATCCCCCAATGAAACACCCATTTATCATTTATCTTGGGTCTAGTGGACTCATTATCACCCACCTTCAATGCATGCTTAGTTTTCACTTTATGTAGAGCCAAATCACCTTAGAAAAAAACATTCTTTCTCATAGTGTTATCTTTGGTCCTGAATAATTTTAGATAAACTATATTATTATGGAATATTAGTGTAAGAAGTGTTCATTTGTTTATCCTGTGGAATATTTGTTTAATGATGCAAAGATGCATTGCATTCTTTTATGTTGCATTTGTTTAATTTTGTGGAGCTGTGTTACTTTCCCTGCCTAAAACACATGATTGGTCTAATAAAGAGTTGAACAGGCAATAGCTTGGCAGGAGAGGGATAGGCAGGCTGCCAGCAGAAACAATAAATAGAAGGATAAAGAAAACATGGTAGAATGAGAAAAGGGGAAAGAGAAGATGACACCAATCACCCAGGCAGCTATAGAATAAGAAGTAAAGATAGGTGAGTAGGATAGAAAAAGGTAAAAGCCCAGAGGCAAAATGTAGACAGGATAATTTAAGAAAATATGGCTAGAAATAAGCCAAGCTAAGGCTGAGCATTCATAAATAAGAATAAGTCTCAAAACAAAAACAAACACAAACAAACAAAAAACAAAACAATCACAGCATATATTAGCTTCAATCCTCACTATAAAGATTGGCCTTCCTAATGCCTGAGTGAGGCTGGACAGTTCTTAATCACCCTGTTAGTTGGGGCTTCCTTTATACTCTGCTCAAAGTATGCCACCTGCCCAAACACAAGCAGCCCAGACTTCTGTACCTAGATTCTTCAGATCCTCCTCAGGGTTCCCCATGAGCCCGTGCTCCCACCCACACTTGCCCCTCTCAGCAGTGACCCCACACGCTCTCTTTCTCCAGTGCTGCTACTCCTTTGGGAACTTGCTTTATTCAGCTATTAATGATGCTCATCACTAATGGTACCTGCTGAACTTCCCATAGTTCAGTTTTCTGATAGAAGAAATGTTTTGAGACAATACCTTGTCCCAAAGGTAAACATGGAAGAAAGATATCTTGTGCCTGGGTTATATTGACCCTGAGATCAGCCTACACTTTCATTCCCAGATTTTCATTACAGCTGCTCTGCTGTGCTCACCACACTGGCTCCTTCCTATAACATAAACTGCCTGTGAACTGACTCTGTAGGAAAGTGTTGATGGAGAGTACTGCCAGCAGTAGCTCTGCCTCCAGTGTTCCTTCTTGCCTCCTTTATATTTTAAAATAAGCAGAAGCCAGCAGCTACCACCCAGAGCAAAAGGTAGTTTCTGAATATAATTACATTCTGATTTTAGGAAGGAATGTTTTCTTTTGGGGGGCATTGAATGAAATAATAGCTAACCTCACCCAGACATGACAATACAATGACCACCTTAAATCAATGGAGGCTTTACCATCTAGGGATATGGGAAAAGGAGATACAGAAAGGAAGTAGTGGGTGTGTGAGGGGAAGGGCGTAGCTCGTTGAAACATTGCATAATTAGTCTCACACCAATCTGAATTTTGTTTTCCAACAATCCAGAATCAGGAACGACACAAGGGATAAGAAGAAGAAAGAAAAAGAAGAAGAAGAAGAAGAAGAAGAAGAAGAAGAAGAAGAAGAAGAAGAAGAAGAAGAAGAAGAAGAAGAAAACAAAAAACTTGGCACCTCAGCTAGCTCATCCCTGTAGCAGGATCCGGTGCCAGCACTTTTCCTTCCCTCTTTCTGAACTGAAGAGGTGCTGTGAGGGCAAAACTCACTGAACCAAGGCAAACTGCAATGGCTGGAAGTGTGTCCCTAAAACACCTCAAACCAGAGGATGACTGTGAAGACATCAACATAAGACCTGCAAGAACATCAAGGTCCCCTGAGGAGAATGCTCACCCTACAGTCTTAGCCCTGGCTAGGATAGACTTCCCACCACATCTGTTTGCAACTGCCTCCATAACTTTATTTTATTTTATTTTTTTTTTTGCAAAGGGTCATACTCCTCAAGCAAATAACAGATAAGAGAAAGAGCAAAGGCCCTGGGTGGGAAACCTATGCTGCTTGAAGGAAAGCAAGTCACTGAGAGGAAGAAATAATGAACTTTAAAAGAGAATGGAGTGTAGTGGGATATCCATTTTGTCTCCTTCTGTGGCACTGACCACTCCCATTGGGGGTGCAGCCAGGGGCGGAAGTGACCTGTGGAACTAGGTTGGGGGGGGACCCTCTCTTGCTTGCAGCACTGGGACAGGAACACTTCCGGAGGCATCCTTGGGACCAGGAACCTGCTGGTGTTCATCTGTCTATGTTGTGAGTTATTTCTCCCTGAATAAACATCTGTTCGGCCTAATTGTTTATCCTGATCCTTATTAAACCACAATAATAGAAGGGGTATGGAAAGGATAACTTTGCAAATAAGAGCTGTGGGATTAAATATTAAGAAGTACTAGTGACACCCACAGCTTTGGTGATGTTCTGAGATGACAATAAGCACCTGAGTATTTGGCTAGGCAACTGGACTCCCAGGAGCCTTCCTGGCTATATGTGTCATAACTTGCTTTTCATATCCTATAAAGAGAAAGAAGTTGAGGTTCATTATAGTCAAGTGATCACGAAGAGGTACCAGGGTGGCATCCACTCTGGATGGGTTGAAGGCACAAAACACGTTTGAGAGATGGGAAATCACTCCGGTACTTTTCCATCAAGAGCCAATCACAAGCAGGATTGATTTCCTGTTGTAGGGCAGACACAATGACAATGCCCTATGAAATGTGCCTGCTTTATGTCATTGGGAGTATTTTTGGAATTATTGTTGCCTTTCATGACTCTCCTAGTAAAGCAGATTCTCTATAGAGTATGAAACAAACAAAAAGACTCAGTTTTCTTAAATGACTCATTCAAGGTCACAAATGAGCTAATATAAGAAATAAGAATTCCTCTAACTTCAATTTTTTATTACAACCTTATACACCCACTGGATAAATTTTATATTGAGGGTATCTTTGTGAATAGAGCTAATTTAGAAGGGTTTATCATGATGTGAAATTTAGGAAAGGAGCTAGAGTAGAGCATTCTGAAGACAGGGGCCTCCTCAACCTACACAGAGAGGGTTAAGAGGATGAAAAGGATGCAAATGGTGCAGGTCAGTAAAAATAATGGGGTCAGTGGTTTTAAATGTAAAATTCTTTAAATAGCAATACAAAGGGAAAGCCAAGAGATAAAGTAAAATAAATACTCATAAGACAATCACAGAGGCAAATATGGATATAAATCTATTCAAACACCAACTTTTCAAAAATAAGCATTAGAATATTTTGCTCTCCAGATAAATTTCTCCCACTCATTTCCATTTCAACATCCCCCCTTTCAGATCAGCCCAAAAGAGCTGAAGAAGTATACTTATTGTACATTAAATGAATGTTAGAAATAAACTTAAATTTTTGTTAAAAAAAAAACTTTCCCTTAAGTGTTCTCATCTTCCCTTAATATTTTTTTTTTAATTAAGCAAAGACATTGGTCGTGCATCCCTCAACTGCAGACTGGCTTCTTGGTCTCATTTTTGTAGTGGGCTGCATCTTATGCCAAACATTCCCAAGCTTGCAGCCATCATCAGTTCTGTTCCTAAAGCTCAGAAGCTAAAACCTCTGGTCAACACAACACCCGTATGCAAAAGCAGTTTTCCCAGCTCAACTTGATTACTTGGGAGAAGGGAACTTGCCTTCCTGCTCACACCTACTAGAGGCATTTCATGGGGAAAGGGATATTGTGTATACTAATACACTGGTTTAGAATCAAACTAATTCTGAGAGGATGTCAAGAAGCAGACTGTGAAGGTGGGAAGCCCTGTTGTGACTTTGGGAGGCCAATTTTAATACCCACACTCATGCAGCAGTAGACCCCCCTGGTCAGTCCTTCAGCAGTCCACACCTGGGTGTCTAGGGCCTGTCTTCCAGAGCTGCCTCAGGTCTTGCACCAGGAGGCTGCTTTTCACATTTTTCCTACTAGCATCCTGAGCTCATCCGACTTTATGAGCTAGGAAGCAAACACACAAGGCCCATAAGGAGAAGCAAGCTCGAATCTGCGAGCTACCAGATAAATGTTCACTAGTATTTCAGTCCGGAGCCATGAGTTCCAGAGGGGCAGAATTCACACCAGTAGTAGAAATATAATGCAAGGATGTGTCTGATGCACCATGGTTGGACGGGAGCAGTCCTTCCTTGACTTTCAGTTCAAACATCTTTCCATGTTCAAGTGCAGCTCAGGGGCAAAGAAGAACTTTCTATAGATGGGGCTCAGCCCAGCAGCCTGTAACCAAGCTTTAATAGAAATGGATGCGCTCCTTACTCAAGTTCTGTTTTAATTTCATGTTTGATGGAATGAAGGTAACAAGGAGAGGTCTATGGTAACTTAAAAAAAAATAAAACAGCAGATGATGGCTCAGAGCTTTGTTAATTTTAAATGGCTACTGTAGTCTAGGGGAAAGCAACATCTACCTGGTATTCCTGAAGCCAGCCACTCTGCCAACTGTCTGAAGACAGGGTAATTGTCACTCTTCTCCCCATAACTTCTTATTCTCGCATCAGTGGCTGGCAGGTTCATCTGCTTCTGAGCAGCTTTAGAGCCATATCAGTGACACTGGCTACGTCAGCAAGAGCAATTGGGAGGGAGGAGGATGCCACTGCCAACATTAGTGAGAGAGAAAATTCTAGCCTTAAGGAGAAGACGATTCTTCTGTCTGCCTCTCTACATAATAGCCATGGCTTCCAGTGATTTCAGATTTTTTAAATTTCATCACACCTTCTTAAGGGCATTAAATTTCATTTCCAAACCCTTTGTTGTAGACCTGCACTTACTTAAGAAACAGTGGGTTTCAAATATCCCTAACCTTAACTCCTTGAGTCACAACTTCAAATTGCCCCAATCTGTCCAAAGGGGATTTCCCCAGTTACCAGTGTTTCTAATAACGATAGTAACAACAACACCAATTCATAAGTATCTTAAGCCACACCAAGCAAACCTATGCTGCCTCCTAGCTCATTTCACGCCATCAATAATTCTCTATCACCCACAATTTGATTAGGTTCTGTGGCATAGTGCTACTCCGTGGTCTATTTTTGAAGTAGATTTAAAAAGCCTCTGCTCTCTGAGACAGCAAGTCTTTAAAGTTCACAGCTGTAAAGGGAGGATTCTGTTCCATTGTCGAAAGTCACCTCTGGTCCAAAACAATGTTAAGGTGGCTGACACATGGTCAATGTGCTTTGGAAGATTGTATTTGTGAGGAAGAAAAAATGCTAACGTAGAAGTGAGGGAGTGAGTTCAAAGTGAAACACCTTGTACAGCACAGGTACATTCACAGGTGAAAACGTGACCCGGATAGAACAGCCTAAGAGATTCTTGACTCTCAGAAAAATGGAAAGATGTCTTTTTTTTTCTTTTTCTTTTTTTCTTTTTCTTTTTTTTTTTTTTTTTTTTTTTTTTTTTTTTTTTTTTTGGTTCAGGGTTCAAGCTTTATGATTCCTGAGTTTCAATAAATTGTTTCATTTAATTCATGGTTAATGAGGGACGGAGTCAAATTCAGAAAGCTGCAGGTTTTCATCTGCGTGAACTCCTCGAACTCCTCGTGTTCTCGCCTCTGGCACAAGCCTCCCAGCTGCATTGGGAGTTAAATGTAACATTACATAATAACCATTACCAGTAACTTGCTGGGCAGCCACAGCCAGGTCATTTGATTTCCTGTACCTCTCTCTGTTCCAAGTAGGAATAAGATGAGTATCTTAAGCTGTTCTGTGGGGGCAAAGAACTAAGAACATGCCTAAAGCAACACTTCCAATGATTACAGTGAAGAAGTGATTCTGTAACACTTAGAGCCATTCACCCCCATGGTGACCTCTGCTCTCCCTCTGAGTGATGTGGATACTAAGTGCTCTGCAACAGGGTCCTTAACCAATGTGCTTGAACCCCACAGGGTCTCTGGATTGCTTTAAATGGGGTTCATGGACTCTGAACTCTATGAGGCTGGGGACACAAACCTTAACCACTGCTGCACTAAACCTTGGCTACAGGTGTTCTCTCAGACAGCAATATTGCCTGGCGCTGGGGGCGGGGGGGAGGAAGATGGCTACAGAATCCAAGAAAAGCAGCTTACATGAAGACCTGAAGAAAGTCTCTGGGTCCCTAACCTTAACTCCCTGGGTCACATCTTCAAGTTGCCCCAACCTGTCCAAGGGGGATTTCCTCAGGTACCAGTGCCCAGGTCTTTCTAATGATAGTAACAACACTGCCAACGTGGGCTGAGGAGGGCACAAACTAGAAGCACCTGCTCGCTCTCTATATATGCCATTCAATGCTGAGCACACCTGTTGGAGGGAACTAGAAGGGTCCCATTGGGGCTCTGGAAAGAACAGATAGCTTGCTGGGCACAGTC
This sequence comes from Phodopus roborovskii, assembly GCF_943737965.1. Taxonomy (NCBI): domain Eukaryota; kingdom Metazoa; phylum Chordata; class Mammalia; order Rodentia; family Cricetidae; genus Phodopus; species Phodopus roborovskii. The sequence goes on along the minus strand of NW_026126417.1, from coordinate 2,943,865 downwards.
GTGTGCAGTGTAAAGATGAACCAGAAGCAAGTGAAAGAACTTTTGGACTTTCAGAAAGCTTAGGATGGTGGTGGGTCCTTCGAAATCTCCCAAACAAGACCCAGGACTGAGCCTTGACCAAGAAACCATGTCTGACAAAACAGAAGACAGAAGGGAAGAGGCGTTGAAAAAGAATTAGAAGGGAACTCTTCAAAGAGAGAGGGAATGTTCCAAAAGACGGAGGTTGTTATTCTCTGTGACCAGGTCAGAAAGAAGCAGGGCACTCTTAAAGAGGACAGTGAAGACAAGAAGTTCATTCTAATTCTTCAGACCTAAATAGCGCGCATAAAATCGCTTAGCATTTACAAAGCATTCTGCAGTTTAAAAATATTATGACGTTCACAATCTCGTTTAATTCTTATCTGCCATCAAATGCTAGTTACATTTTCTTCCATTTTACACAAGAGGAAACTGAGGCTGGGTAAAGAGGATTATGCGATCTGTTCAAGGTCACGTGGATGAAACCAGTCCTAGGAAGTAACCAGGTACCCCTCGCCCTTCAAGGTGGTGGTCCACCTTGAAATGTTAAACTGTTCAAGGAAAAGGCTGACATAGCTCTGCTGGACTTTGCCCCGCTCCCAAAATCTGGGATGGAGCATTGCCCTCCAGTGCCAAGAAGGGGACCTGATGACGCGGAGCCACAGACTGGGATTTCCCTATTCTGCAGGGTTCTTGGGAGCCTGGAGCAGAAGCTGTAGCTCTCACACACCCGCGGGTGAGTCAAGTAAGGCTTAGCAGCAGTTGCTGGATAGAGATTTAAAGAGAGAGGAGAGGGAGAGCACTAGGTGAATTCCCCTTCTGAGCGGTTCCTGTACTGTCACCAAGAGCAGGTATCGGTTACCGACGGGACCAGGGTCCCCACTCTCACACCTGCCCCATTGACTCCTTTCTTGGTGGTCCCCTAGAGCCTGAGGGCAGGCAGCTCGAAAGAGGAAAGGGACCGGGTGAAGTGTGGAGGTGACAGGAGGCCGATCGTGGAGCATCTCTGATCTTCTGGGTCTGAACAATCACAAGCTAAGCCCAGCTTGAAGTTTGGGCATCAAAGGTTTCAGACCAAGTAGAGAGTTGCCCCAAGAGCGAGCCGTCCCGGGTGGGAGATCTGAGAGAGGTGGCGGCACGGAGAGAGAAAAGGGAAAGGCTGGAGAAGGTGCCATTTCCCACGCAGCCCCTCGCCGCCCGGCGGGTAGGTGGCTGGTCCGCCTCTGCAGCCCGCGAGTGCGGAGAACGCGCCCCGCACCGCGGCGCAGCGCAGCGCAGCCCCTCCTCGCCACGCCGCGCTCCTCCCCACCTGCCCGCCGCCTCTCCCGGCCGCCGAGACTCACAGTCCGCAGAAACTGGATCTCATCCTCGCCTCCTTCTCCCGCTTCGGCCATGGCTCCCGGGGCGTGCGCGGCGCCCCAGCTTCGGGCGCCTCTGTTTCCGCGAGGCAGCAGCGTGCGCTGACTGCCGCTCTGCCGTTGCTCTTTCTCCTCCTAGTCGTCCTCCTCCTCCCGCTCCTTGCTCAGCCTCAGCAGCGCCGAGCTAATCCCCGACCATATAGGGAGCTGGGCTAACACTTGACTGCACTGCAGAGCGCCAATGCCAGGCGAGCAGCCCGCCCACCCCTCGCTCCTCTCGCCCCAGCCAAGTGCGCGGCAGCCACGGACTCCGCGGACAGCGCAGCGCGGCGCGCGCCAGGCGGGTGTGGGGCAGAGCCTGGGACCCGGGCCGGCGCCGTGGAGCCTCCCCCGCACCGCACCGCACCGCACCTCACATTCAGTGGAGACGCGCGCCCCGCGGCGACGGGAAGATGGCTCTTACACAAAGGCCAGTTGCTTAGATTCAGCGACCCCAAATTGGGCATCAACCAGCTAGATTGATCCACTTTACTTGGGGTGTGTGTACGTGTGTGTGAGTGTGTATTTATGTATGTGTGTGTGTGTGTGTGAGAGAGAGAGAGTGAGAGAGAGAGACAGAGACAGAGACAGAGACACAGAGACAGAGAATGAATTGATTTTCTATTTGCATTGGAATGCCCACCTGGAACATGGCGTTGTCCCACCACCACCCGTGGAAGGCTGTTTGAGTGTACCTTGGTTTTTCATACAGCAAGGACAGAAAGGTGCTATGACTCTTCATTCATAACAAAGTTTGTAACCCTCTGGGTAGCTCATCTTGCATCAGAGAACCCCTTCACTCTACAATAATCAGAATACACAAAAGAGGGGGTACAGTAACCAGAATGCACAACATTACATATGTCAGAAATTGTTGACTGACAAATGCAATAAACACTTTTAAACACACACACACACACACACACACACACACAATTTGAAGGGACATACTACACCTCTATTGAATAAAGAAGCAATATCCCCATGACATTTCAGTAGGCTTCCATTCTGACCTCCATTTGGAAGTTAGATGACATCAGAATCATTCCTTTGTGTGCATCATTACCCTTACTCTGCATTTAGACCTCCAGCCCTCTGGGACTCTGGGGAGAACCAGTAGAGGTAAGTAAATACATACAACAGGTCCCAGAGGGCTAGCACTCACCCAGCCTTGGGTAGCTCTTTAGGATTTGGGAGCAGTCATATTGGTCTTCTGAAGACTCCAGTGCAGGATGCTCCTTCTGTACACTGGTCAAGAAGTTTCCTGGCAAAAGAAATGTTTAAAAGGAAGAGCCTTAAAGAGATGTAGGCAAGTGGCAACTCTGGGTTTAAATCTAGCAACTCCTCTAAAGCCTGTCTGGAACAATCATACCATCTATACATTGCGTTGTTTTACATTTTGGGAGCCACCTGGCCACCTCTGTGACCTATCTCTGGATAAAGATTCTTCTTATCTCCATCACCAGTGACAAGAGTCCATTTTGAAAGGCAAAGGCCTCTTGGTTTTCTAAATCTCCAGGAAAGCTATCAGCACTTTTAGAACTTCAGCAGACCCCACAGAACAATGAGATATTCTCAAGATGTTCGAGAAGGAAGCCAAGCACATTTAAGTGGAGGCAGATTGTGCAACTGACACCATGGGAGCTGAGGGACAGCCTATGGAGCCAGATTTTTAAAAAAAAAAAAAATCATTTTAGTCTTTTCAGTACTTTGTACCTTTTACACTCATAGTTTGCTATGTTTTGAAAATATCACTAATGAAATAAGATATTTCTGTATTTATTTACTCCAGCTTATTTGTCACATAAAAGGGACCCTTGGGTGTGTTTTATCAACAAGAAAAACAAAGCTTTAGTGGTCTAGTGAAAAATGGCCAATATCATATAAATAAGCAAACCATTCCCTATTATTCATGGTGCCCAATTATACAGATAGTGTTAATGGGGACAGGGTTGTATATTCTATTCCAGGAAGGCTGTTTAGTTTCATTCTTTTGTGAGTTAAGGGCCTGGTCCCTTCACTTTGTCCCAAAACCTTAAAAATCTTTGTTCCATTAGCAAAAAGGAGGACAGTATTAAAAATAGCAACAAAACTATTGAGGACATAGGACCTAAGAGGCCACATTTGGTATTCTTTGTCCATGTGGGCCTATAGTAAACTGTATATATCATTAAATTTGCCTTCAATGACATTCCAGGATCACCTTCTGTGATAACTAATCTTGGTTGTCAACTCGACTTACCTGGGAAGATGGAACCTCAGTTGAGGAATTGCACCCATCAGCTTGACCTGTGGCCAAGTCTGTGAGACCATTTCTTGATTGCTAATTAATGGAGGAGGGCCCAGTCCATTTCAGGAAGTATCACCTTTGTGTACATGGTCCTTGTAAAAGAAAGCTAGGTAAGTCCGTGAGCATCATTTCTCCATGGTCTCTGCTTCATGATCCTTCATTGATGTCTAATTAGGGTTACCATTGCTGTGATGAAACACCATGACCAAACACAACTTGAGGGAGGAAAGGGTTTATTTGGCTTACATTTCCACATCATCATTCATCACAGAAGAAAGTCAGGCAGGGACCTGGAGTCTAGAGCTATTGCAGAGGCCTTGGAAGGGTGCTGCTTACTTGCCCATGACTTGCTCAGCCTCTTTTATTGAAGAACCCAGGACCAGTACTCTAGGAGTGGCCCAGCCACAACAGCCCCCCACTGCTAATCACTAATTAAGAAAATGCCCCACAGTCTTGCCTGCAGCCTGATCTTATGGAGGTATTTTATTAGTTGAGGCTCCTTCCTCTCCTGTGACTCTAGCTTGTGACAAGTGGACATTAAAAGAGCCAGCACAGTTGACTCCCCTCAATGGACTGTAACCTACAAGCTAAAGTAAATCCTATCCTCTCCAAATTGTGTATGGTCATAATGTTTATCACAGCAACAAAAAGCACACTAGAAACATCCCTTAACTGTAGACATCATCTATTTGCTGGAATGCATTTCTCAAGATAATTATGCTTGTGCTTTGATCTGTACTGACTCAGGTTCCACTTAGAGAAAGTATAAAGGCAGTTTTAAGAATAGTTGAGTTGAGGAAGCTGACTCTGCTAGCACTATTATTTTTAATACGTAATCGTATTTGTGCATCATATCCATATATTGACTGAATATTTATGTTCCCATCAGCAAAAGAAAAAAATCTTTCTGTGTTTTTCACTTGGGTATTTAAGTCATAAATCTCTTCAAATGTGACAGGACAGAAGGTATCTCTACTGTGACAGTTAATTTAGAATCACTGTGAAAGCATTCTTCTGGCTCTGCTTTAAGGGTGTTTCCAGAAAGGTTTAACAGAGGGGGGAAGACCTACCTCAAAATTGGGCAGCACTATAGCATGGTCTGGGGGTAGACTAAATAAAAAAGGAAAAAGTGAACTGAGCACCAGTATCCCCCCTCCTGCACCGTGTGTGTGTGTGTGTGTGTGTGTGTGTGTGTGTGTGTGTGTGTCTGCTATATGTCTATCAGTCTCTGTGTGTGTCTCTGTCTGTCCATTTGCCTGTCTGCCTTGTCTGTGGATGCAATATGACCAGGAATCTCAAGTTTCTGCCATGTCAACCCCACCATGATAGACAGTGCCCTCAAACTGTGAGACAAAATGGACTCTGTCTTCTTTAAGCTGTTTGTGCCAGGCATTTTGTCACAGCAAGGAGACAAGTTAACTAATTCAGCCACCTGTAAGCTCATGAATGAAGCAAATAAAAGTACACCTGCTTTTGATACCAATAAGCAGGATGGAAAACACATTTTTCACAGGCTTTTTTAGTGTTTAGAAGTGACTATTATTCATTTCTACAATAAGCAGCTAAGTTGGTATGTATCTTTGCTCTACTGACTTAGGAGCAACTCTAAAACTCTCTTCTTCATTAGAGAAGGGGATAGGTGTGTGAAAAATGCATTTCTTCTTCTGGTGATCTCTGTTTCTCTCCCAGAAAAGCCACAGACATTGAAATGCTTAACACAGGCAAGGATCCACAATCACACATGTCTCCCTAAAACTGAACACATGGAGTTGCCTCCTCCTCCTTCTCATTGTATGTCATCTTCCTCTCCCTTTCCCCCGCCTCTTCTTTGTTTGTAATATCTTAAGACTGAAAGACTACATTATAAGGTCAAAATCTATATAACCCTCTAATGCAACACTCCTAAGACAATCAAAAAAGGGGCTCTGTTCCACGGGGCACCCTATGTGCCATAGTAGAGATGGGAGTAAGCTGAGCATGCTTGCAAAGGCTTTCTCTTAGCCATACATTGAATTTCTTCACCCTCAACAACCCCTAGCTTGACAAGTGGCTAAAGCAATAGCTGAGGCTACTAGCACTATCAGAGTTTGTGTGCATTTGCCTCTGGGTCAGTCTGAATTTAACAAGAACTTGAGCTGTTATACATTGCATCCACATTGACTTCATTCATAAGATAAGGGTTCGAGGCCCATGTTAAACTGTACCATTAAGGATCGAATGACTCCTGGTAAAGATTTGAATTCTTAGTGTCTGCTTCATCTTCCAGGAGATGGGAGTGGATATACCTACTTCTTGGGATTTCTTTAAGCAGGATTAAATGACTTGGTGGTTATAAAATGCCTTGCTCAATATAGAAACTGGAGAGATGGTTCATCAGTGAGCACCAGTGTTCTAAAACCTGAGTTTGAATTCATACAGGTTCCTCACAACTCCCTATAACTACAGCTCCAGGGCTTCCAATGCCCCTGGCCTCTGCAGGCACCCACACTCACATGCACACGCCAACATAGACACGCAAACACTAAAAAGTTATTTTTAATCCTTTTAAAAGTGTTCCATATAAAATCCCCATGCTTGCGGGTCTGTCTCTACCTTTCTCCTGCGCCATGGTTTCCACTGCCTGCCTTTCAGGTATGTTTGTGTTCCTGCATTTCTTTAAGTTATCTTGACATTTGATTTTAATGACTTTTTACTCACAAAGAAGGAACTCCTGCCTTCTGAAAATAATTCCCAGTCACAATAAGCAATATATCCCGGCAGAGCTCGTATGCTGCAAGTTAATGGTGCACATCAGTACTGTTTCTTTCATGTTTGTGTCTAGGAGGGCTTTTCTGGGCTGTGTTATGCCTTTATCTTTAATGAGAAATGTATTCTGTTGCTATGGCATATTGAAATGTATGGCTTCCTCCAGGAGGTGGAATTGTCAGTGCCGATCTTCCCCATTCAGGTTTCCCACCCTGGGCTTGATGGGATTAAAATCCAGTGCCTCGTGGAACTATACTTAATCAGATAAGTCTCACTTACACTAACCAGGATGCCTTTGATTTCTAATGTCTGCATTTTAATTCTTCCCATCGCTCTGTGGCACAGATATATTAAAGCTGCTGCCATCACCAATCTGCCCTGACTCACTACAGCTTGAATAGTTACTGCCAAAATAGGATGATACACAGTGGGAAAGAGACTGGTATAGTTTTATGTCATCTATTTCAGGTGTCAGGGCAAGACCCACATTTCTGTAGATGAAAATGTAAGTAAATGACTTTGATTCCGATGCTAGGGTAGTTTTTCTATGCCAACCTCTCGTTCAACCTGTCCCTACACCATGTTCTCACAGACCTCATTTCCAACTTGTTTAAGCAGGCAGGATTTCCTTTAAAATAACTCCAGCAATTTAACAAAGCAGCTCTTCCTTCTCTCTGCATGACAAGGATGCATAATTTTCTGTTGGTATTCAGAGTGCTGGTGTCTTGGGATGCAAACTACGCTTTGAAATTTCCTTCTCAATGCATCACCAGCACTGCCAGCAGGCATGGCAGAATGTTGCTGGACTCTATGAAAGAGCCTTGCTGGGCTATCTGAGTAGCTCCTGTTGCTCTGGTCTAAGTTCAAAATAAGAGTCAGATATTCTAAATTCTTATCCTCTTATCCATTGCATACATACAGCCCAGAAGTTGGGACGACAGAACCATTGTGACCCAGTACATCTACAGACCAGCAAAACAAAACAAAAATTCTGTATATCATGTGTTTGTAAGCTTTTTTTCTATGTTGCCATTTAAGCACATTGAAATCCCATTGGTGATGGTGGTTTTCATTATACAAAAGCATAGGTTGTTTAACTTAAACAGGAGAAAATACAATGTGACCTACAATAAGTCACTATATCCTCCCTTTCTTTCTCTAAGTGCATTCATATACTTGTGTGTGAGCCTTCACATGTACAAGCACACACACACACACATACACACATCCCTAGATTACCAGCAATCAATACTAATTTTGGAAACCCAGGTAAAAAGTCAACTCCCCGGCTGTGGAGATGGCTCCGTGGATAAAAGTACATGCCAACAAGCATGGCAACTTGATTTTAATCCCTAGAACCCATGTCATGGAAGGTAATAACCAACTCCTGCACAGTATTCTCTGACCACTTTCCCCAACACACATGCCACAGCATGAGTATATCCACACAAAGTAAAGTAGTTAATTATAAGGTAAAAGAAAAGTGAGTTCTGCTAGGTAAACCTCATTGGTAAAAGACTAGACTGCATTAATAAAAGTTGGGACAAGGTCACTAATTAACATTTGTTGTCCATGTTTCTTTGTAACTGAACTTGGGGTAATATTACAGTGTGCACAAGATCTTTGAGTGCATATTTAGTTGCAAATAAAATCATTTTATCCTAAGTAAACTTGAAGTGTTAAGTTAATCTACTAAGCTCAAAATCTTTGAAGTACATAAGTATGCTCAGATTCTCTCTGTGCTTAGCTAGAGCCTGTCTCCTAAGAAGTTATTGACTACTCTTGAAAACTAACACAGATGACAAAAGGAAGGAAAGACCTGGTTGAAGTTAATCTTCAGGACTCTTAACTTGAATTCTTGTTAAACACAATACAGCATGCTCACAGACTTGGGAACTGGTGGAACACATTTTCAGGTGGATACCTTCACAAAAGTAAAGCATAGATTTATTAAATTATATAACTCACAGATTTAAAAAAAATTTTTTTCTGGGTCCTTCTTTTTTAGTTTATACCTCAGCATTATAGTTTATAACTTCATAATATAAGGTGTCAGAAGTACATTGTATTCAATTCCTTTCTATTTCGCTGTTGTATTCTTTGGTCTTGTTAATCAGTATTTTCTGAAACAACTCCCTATCTTGGAGTACCTTCTCTGTCATTATCCTGGTTCTCCTCCTTTAAAGGCTGTTCCTTCTCTGCCCTGTTGATGACCTCATTTCCTCCTCCCATGAGAAATGAGCAGCTTAGGATCCCTTCCTGTCCCCACTTCATCCTCTGAACAGCAGATTCATGTCCTCTCCACTATCCATTGTTACCTCTGTGTTCACATGTTGTGCAATTAATTTCCAAATTTATTTTTCTAGCCCTCAAGCTACATGTTACATATCACTTGTTCTTCAAATGCAGAATGTTTAAGACAGAATTTAAATCATCCTTGTCCATTCATAACCAATCTTTTTCCTCCTCCCAACATCTCTATACCTATTACCGTTCTTGGAGAACAATGACTGGAACCAAGGCTGTAGATCCCCTGCTATGTTAGCCTAGGAGCCAGAAAAAATAACATATTACTCAGGAAATATAGCAAGACTCACCACTTCTCCTTGTTGTATTGCTCCTGCTCTGGTCCCCATAATGGGCTCTGGAGTGAACAAAACAAAACTAATAAAGGGTCACCTTCAACTGACAAACCAAAATCATCTAGATTTGTAACATTTAAAACAAAAACAAGACCCAGGAATTAATGAGAGAAAAATAGCTTAGCTAAGGGATTTAGAGGACATTGTGATTTTCTTCCAAAGGGCAGACTCTCTATCTGGATCAGCAGATTTCAAAGTTCCTTCATTTTAGAACATTATACTCTGGATCTTAGCACCAACAATTAAAAGTTTTGTAGATTTGGATTAGATATATAACCTTTCCTTTCTGTGGTTTTCCTATTTGCAAAGGGAAATGAAATTTTCAAAAATGTTAAGGAGGTGCTCAGAAGAGTCTGGTGAGGAGAAGGTATCTTGGGTTGCTGTCTGGCTTCACCAAAAGCAGAACCAAGCAAAGGATTTGCAAAATGATCCCAGAACTTGTGAAAGGAAGGAAATGATGGACGGTACTAAGCTAGTAAACCAAACTACAGGTGTGAGTAGCAGAAACTAATCTTTCTGGGACTGGTGACAAATATGTCTCTCAAAATCACTCACAGGAAGACAAGGAAACCTGGTTATTTATAAAGTAGTTCTGGACAGTCTATGGGTGAAAGCTGCTCCCAGGAGTGTTAATTTTCTAGCACATCCAGGCAGCCCAGAGCTGATCAAACAAGCCATTGGGCAACTGGAAATTGGGCTGGGAAGTACCCAATGATGTTGTGGTCCTCAGAAACAGTGTGAATAAATATATCCTGGTTCTCATTGCCACTGACATCCAAAGACATGAGAACAGAAGCTCCAAATGAAAGTAGTGGAGAAATGAACCCAGTAGGGGACAATGAATAGGACATTTCATGGAGAGACCAGTCCCCTTATCCCAGATGATACCCTGAGTGTTCTTGACAAAAATCCCAGGACCTGGGAAAGTCTGTTGCACATAGTTCATGGAATTAACTATTTAGTCATTTGAAGAAAAAAAAATCAATTTTTGCCTTGAGAAACTGAAAGTTAGTTCTAAATTTTAGCACATAAAGAAAGATAGAATATAGCTAGAACTTGCAAAGTTTTTGAAACAGTGGCATTACCACAGGTTGCGGCAGTCAAAACGGGTTCCCTGTGTGACTAAGATTAAGCTTGGCATTACAAGATCATTTGTTTTCAGATAGGCAGAAATTAGAATGGCAGCAAGGATATGTTGATGGAGCTCAAGAACTTCCTGGATTCATTTGCTATTTGTTAAAGCTGAGAGTCTGGGGGCTGAGACTGAGGCTCATTACAATCCATCCCAGTATATGCAAAGTGCTTTTACTCCAGAGATAACACCACCCACTCTAAACCACCTTCTCCAGAGGCAGCCACTGCTGTCAATCTTTCTCCCCCTACCCTGACTTCCCACACTGCACTTCAGTTCTCACAGCATAACACCTGTCAGCAACCCTGCAAGCTAGGCACTTTACCCCATTTTACAGATGAGGGTAGAAGTTGAGGAACACCAGTAAGGTTTCTCAGCTAACATGAGATTGGCATCCTGTATGATTTGATATCTATAGTACAAGCAAGCAGACAAAATGAATTATTTGAGATGATATGGAAACTGAGATAGTCAAATTATATCCAGCAAATTGACACAAAGCACATATATTTATAGGAGATTTGGTCTTCTTTTCAACCCAGCTATGGGGACCATCTTTCTTGGTTTTTCCTATCATAGCAGCTACTACAAGATTACGGAAACAAATTGAAAAGGGACAAGAAAGAATAGATTGAAACACCCTTGAGTAACAGCTCTCTTGCCTTGGTCAACAAATGGTACACTTTTGTTCTTCTTGTATCTCTAGGAGTGGAAGAATTCCTTGAGATTTAGGTTCTGCCCTGTATTTACAAAACCAGAAGAATTATTCAGCTAGTACTAATATTTTGTCTGTTGCTTTGGGCAGTATTTTTAAAGTCAAAATACTTATTACCTGAAGCTTTCCTTTACAATACCAGCTGTGTTAGAGAAACCATCATGCAAGTATTCATTCATCCCTAATAAGGCAGCTTAGAGAAGTAGTGATGGAGCAGTATCTGCCTTGGTCTGTGACTTAGAAAAGAGAGGTGAGCCATAATGACCTTTTGCCTTGCTCTTTGCATGTTACAGACTCTTTCCCACACACCCTTTGCCTCCAACCCAACAAAAAGTCATAGAAGATGCTAGAGTAACTACAGGTTGGGTGGAAACAGTTTCTGCTCAGTGTTCCAAGCCAATACTTTCCACATTTTTTCAGAAAATAATTCTAAAATCAATAACCAAATACCATTGAGAAAAATCATTCGTTATGAGAAGAACCAAATGGGAAATGTCTGGGTAGCTTATTTCTCACACAGTTAAGAAAACATTTTTATTGTTCCAAGATCAGAAAAGCACTGGGCTCTTGGGGTAGCTATGTCTAAGGACATGTCTCTTTATAGTTTTTTTATCAGAGATATTTATAGCTTAGGAAGTTAAGACTGGAAATTTAAGGTTGGTAATATAGGATGCAATGTTGTTATTAATAATCCATCAGTAATGTACTATTTCTAGAAAGAGCTTAGTGATCCTTCTTGGAACTTGGTCCTGATATGATGATAGTAAGTAGCAGTACTGAAAAACTAACATTAGCTATATTTTTACTGTGTGTCAGGTACTTTTCTGATTTTGAACATGCATCAAACTCTGTAATAATACAAAAGCTTTGTGTTGTTACCATCATTGTTGTGGTCTGGTTTTATAAATGAGCTATCAGAGACATAGCATTCAATTTCCTGTGACAGGTATGTTGCCCCTTGGAGCAATTTGCAGCCTAGCAGTTTGCTTCGCTAACAAGTGAGAAGGTTCAGATAGGTCAAGAGTGCTAACAAGACAGAGTCATAGCCTTCCATTAAAAAAAAAAAAAAAAAAAAAAACACTCATCCTACTGTGTTCTACCCATTAGGAGCTCATCGTTAGGCACATCCAACACTAAAGGGAGGAGATACATAAGGGGCATGAAGAATACTAGCAGTTAGAGATCACTGGGAACTATTTCAAAGGTTGCCCTCTCTCAGTATAACTTTGAGGATAATGACTTGATCCAGAGAGGGAAGGGACCATACATCTTCTCTGTAACAAATAGGAAAGAATCAAAGTTACCTAACATAGAATACTGAGGTAGGAAGTTCTGATCCAGAGAGCTGCTCCTTGGAGTTAATAATTAGGTCAATTAAGCTTGCCTGGCAAAGTCAGATAACTTCTCTTTCCCATGCTAAAGATAAAGAAAAGAAAGAGTTGTAAGCAATGTTTACTTCTCTAATTCCTACTATAAAGTCAATGTTAAGGGTGGTTTACCTTAGGGATTGTCATCTTTCTCTCTGCCACTCTTCTATCACACTTAGAATTTTGCATGTCTCCCTGTGGCAATTTCTCTGTTTTCACCCTATGTTTCTCCTCTGTTTCCTTTTGTACATAACCAGATTTTTCTCTTTATCTTCTTCTTGTTCTGTAATTTTCCTAGTTAGTCCCTAGGTTTGAAGATAATTTTGTTTATACAAACTTTTGGAGAGAAACTTATTCAGGCAAAATGATGATCAAGGGTCAGTTTTATACTTCATTAAAATTTACAGTTACATGCATGGAAAGGAGATTATCCAAGTATTCTGTGGGACCTGGTCCAATCAGTTGAAACCCAGTGGAAGAGGAATCATGAACTTTACAACACCATCTACTGCCTTAGTTTCCCATTTGTCCTTCCTGACAGCTGACCCAGCACCCAGAAGGCTTTGACCTTCATCACAACTTCCAAGTTTGTCCCTTACAGGAGCCTTCTGTGTCATGCACATGTGTACAAAATCCTTCTTATCTCTGTTGGAATTATGAAGGAATAGCCAAGCATTTTGTCACTGGGACTCACCATATTTCAAAGTGAAGTGTGCTTTCATTTAAAAATAAGAATTAAGTAATTCAGAAGAAAATCTTGTTCTTTCCCATATGAGAATTCTAGGTATTTCTCATTTATGCCCTGCTGACTTTCTCTACTTCAGAGTGAATTGGTCCTTGATAATAGCCTCTTCAGATATCTCTGACTGTTTGAACCATCAACACTTGTCTCTTGTTCTCATTCGCCATCTTCTTAGGGAACATGATTTCATTCTGTTTTATTCACACTTATTTCCCTGTCTCTGAGTCTTGTGACTTTATGTTTCTTAATACAGGTTTGTTTAAAGGATGGTTAATAGAAACATCCTATGTCTTAAGCCAAAGATTATATTAGTGATGAGGTCCACAGGGAAAGTCAAGTACTTTGGGGATTCTTGAAGCCCATTGCTCAGGTAGCTGTCTTACTAGACAAGGAATTTCTGTATATTTACCAAGACAAGGCATAGGCAGACATTAAGCCATACAAGCTGCCAATACCAGAACCTCAAGAAAGTGTGGATTAAAATAAACAACTACAAATTTTTTTTTGGAAAATACCATGATGAAAGCTATTAGCTAATCCAAATGTCTTAAGAAAAAAAATAAAATATCTTCATCTGTGTGAGAACACTGAGGTGTCCCCACAACAGTTCAGGAAGCCTTCCAAGCCCCACTTTACAAAGGGACCTCTGTTCAAAGTATATATTCTTCACAAAGTTAAACCGAAACAACATAGCACAACATCAAAAATGAAGAAACAGATATGAGAATCATGCTGAATTTTATTAAATCATTCATTAAAGACATCTGAGAGTTGGAAAGATGTTTCACCAGATCTGGAGCCCTGAACTTAATCCTTGAAAACCACACAGTGGAAGGAGAGAACCAAGTCCTATAAATTGGCCTTTCACTTACATATGTGTGCCATGTTTGTATGCACACACACATGCATGCACACACATATATACACATGCATACGCACACATGCATATTCACACTAAACAAATAAATGTAAAATACATCTGAAAATGTAAAATAATACCATTTCTCACTGATGGGGATAATGTAGTCAAATCTGAAAAAAATGACATATGGAATTAGCCTGTTACTGTTACTTGGAAGTTAATATTTTTAAATTATCCTTTTTGACTCCTAATATCATAAATATTATCAAGCACAGTTTACACAAAAGCATATTTAAGACTCAAAAGCATATTTAAGACTAAGAGACCCCAGAACCAATTAATGACTAGTGACAAACCAATTCCAAATATCACTGTGCTCTTGCTGCATCAGGAAGCAAGATGTGTCCCTGGGGCTGACTGGCAGGCATCAACAATGACCAGTTGGCCTTGGGAATTGGGAATCACTCAGGGTAGTCCTATCTTTCTGTTAAAGTCAAATTGCAAATCAAGGTCATCTTTCATAGTACTTCTTTATCTTATACAGAGCCCAGCAGGGCCTTGAGCCTATAATACAAAGTGTTGAACATATCTCTGGATATTGCTAGCCACTCATCTTGAACTGTACAAAGTATGTTGTATTAGAACCTGACATATAGCTGGAGCTGTTCACAAGGCAATCTAACCTCTGTGCAAGCCTAGCAAGTGGAACACTGAGCCAAAATCTGATCTGCAGAGCCTGAAAGTTTCCCTTGGCCCATGCAGTTGCCAAGTTCATAGATGCTATGCTTTCTGTGTTATCACACATTTTTTTTTCCAGCAGAGCCTCTTAAACAAAGTATGCATTTGTGATTGGTGACATAGGGTGACAAAAGTCACACCACCTGTACACATGCCTTAGTTCAGTGTACTATGCAAGCCTAGCCTAGACTATCATTTCAAGTGTTAACTCAGAACTGGTCTCGTGGCTTTGCCAGATGTGAAAACTCAAGAAAATTTCTTATACTCTCCTTGCCTCAGTTTCCCCATCTGTAAAATGCAAATAATAATGATGATGATTCTTGCAAATGCTGTGGTGAAAATTACACAACAACAACAATCGCTCAAACATGATTAGCACAAGTGTGCGGCACAGTGAGAGGTCTGAAAACATGTTCATTGCACCTACTAGTGAAAGCCTAGCACTTATCCGTGTTGGAAAGAATAGGCGAACTGGAAAGTACACTTTCTGTTCTTATTTCATAGTTAATATTTAATATGCTAAGCACTAGAGAGACCAATTATTGGTCATGGTCCCTGCTGTGAGTGAGAACAGATAAAACATAAAGCACTTTTCCTGCTTTCATTTCATTCTCCTCCAACTGTTGAGGAAAAGAGAAAAATGGGAAAAAAGGAGCCATTTTTCACTAAAGAAAACTCTCCTCCATGATGACCTTCTGCTGTGTGCAAGAGCAGCTATGCCCTTCAGCCCAAGAATGTCCTGTCCATGTTTAGACAGGAGCTTTTCTCCTTAGCTGGGAAATGACACAGCATTGACCAACAACATGTTTGTTTGCTCAGGTTTCTGAGGTTGTTGGAAAAGCCTATGGCAGAGCTGGCTCCAGTCAGCATTCAAGAAAACCCAAGCCTTAATGCCTACATATTTGCAGCGTGACACACACATAGCTTGGGAGTTTGGCACACAGATCGGAGAAGCCATCTGATTTGGTATTGTTCTTTTTAACCATTTACTCCAAACAGTTGCAGTGCCAAGTTAGGGTCTATCCAACTGTCACTGGTGAGATGGCTTTTTCTTGCTTACTTTGGCTTTAACTCAATGTATACCAGAGCTTCTAGCCCTTCAGCAGAGAAACATGAAAGTAGCCCTCTCTGCCAAATAGGATAATGGCTCTCAAATCAACCCTTCCAAAGTCTAGCTACTGGGCAAGCCACAGGCCCCGTGTGACTGAAGGCAATTTCTCAGGCAAACATCAGTGACAAAGCAGCGTTCAGGGACTTCTGAGTGGAGGAGCCTGTGAAGTTGTGTATTATGGCCTTCATCTCTAATAATATCACATGAATACAATCTTTCCAAGGAACAATACCAACTAAGATAAATCACTTCTGCTTAAGGCAGTAGTGCCATGCAATGTCAAAAAAGAAGCTAACTGAAAAGCATACCGTGTCACTAGAAGAGTAAAAGGCCAAAAAGGACCTCACAGAACCCTCTGCATAGGTATCAGGCTGTTTCCAAAAGTACCCAAAATAAACCAGGAGTGGATTTCTGCATAGAGTTAGGAATTTGGGTAAGACCATGAGAACTCTGTGGCTATGGTAAGAGTAGGGAGGGGGCTGGGAACTTATGGAATGAGTGCATTAGAGGGGTCCCTGTGTGTTTGCAGTGGTTCATGCTATCTTTCAATTTTAGTTAATAAATTGGAAATATGATGACTTATACTATGAAATGTTCTCTCAACCTGAATTCAAAGTTAATTAATGACCTCAGATAGCAATAGGCAATAGCCAAGATTAAACCAGAATTAAAAATAACCAAGGCAAAAAGTATCAAGCAAGGAAGAGTAATTATGGTCTCAACGAACTAACCAGGGCCAGAAGATTGTATGTGTTTGTATTTTAGCATCCTATATGGATATTCTTGTTTGGAATATTTTTTTCTCCAGATTCTCAGGAACCTGAATTCCTCATAATTACATTACATACTAGGCTGCCCTCTAGTGGCAGATGTGACTAGTTTCTGGTTAGTCATTCGAATTTGCATTGATCTATCAAGTTTACCTAAAAAAATTGTGACAGTTTTTATATGTAGCAAATATAAACTCAGAATTTTCAGAACATGGACAAAAAAACTATAGTTTCTTTTCTATTCCTTGTGAAGAAGTTAGAAACTACTTCCCACTCTCTCTTCTAAGAGGTTTAGTATGGCTGGGTTTATGTTGATGTCTTTGATCCATTTGGACGTAAGTTTTGTGCATGGTGATATATATGGATCTATCTGCAATCTTCTATATGTCAGCATCCAGTTATGCCAGGAGGAACCTAAGAGAGGCATACAAGGACCACCCCCCCCAACCCCGCCAAAGAAGGGGAAAGGGACAAGACCTTACTAGAAAATTGGAAGCATGGGGTGAGGTGAAGGGACATAGGAAAAAGGGGAGGGGAGAGGAGAACATGAGGGATCAGGAATGTTGAACTGGGGAAAGAACAGAGGACAGCAAGGAAAGGGATGCCTTAATAGAGGGAGCCATTATGAGCTTAATGAGAAATATGATACTAGGGAAATCTCCAGGGATCCACAAGGATGACCCTAATTAAGAACCTAAGCAATAGTGGAGAGGCTACTTTAAAGGCCCTTCCCCTATAATGAGATTGATGGCTACCTTATATGCCATCATGGAGCCCTCATCTAGAAGCTGATGGAAGCAGAAGCAGAGATTTACAGCTAAGCATTAAGCCAAACTCCTGGAATCTAGTTGTAGAGAGGGAAGAGTGATGAGCAAAGGGATCAAGACCATGGGGAAACCCACAAAAACAGCTGACCTGAGCAAGTGGGAGCTCATGATTCCAGACTGACAGCTGGGGAATCAGCATAAGACCTAACCAGGCCCCTGAATGTGGGTAACAGTTTGAGGTGATGAGCAGTCTATGTCTATGGAACCTCTGGCAGTGGAACCAGTATTTATCCCTAGTGCACAAATGGGTTTGGGGAGCCCATTCCCTATGGAGAGATAGTCTCTCAGCCTAGATACAAGGAGGAGGGCCTAGGTCCTGCTCCAAATGATGTGACAGACTTGTTGATCCCCTATAGGAGGCCTCACCCTCCCTGAGTCTTGGAGGAGGGGGGTTGGGATGGGGGATTGGTAGGAGGAAGAGAGGCAGACAGAACTAGGATTGATTTGTAAAATAAGACATCTCCCTCTTCCCCTCTCTCCCTCCCTCCCTCTCTCTCTTTCTTCCCCTCCTTCTCTCTTCTCTCTTACTCAAAAGCCATTAATCGGTGCTATGTGTTGCTGAGATTGATTATGTATTTGATAATGGGAGATAACACTCCAGTATGTAAAGAAATGACTCAAACAGAACATCTTCATAGAACCACTCCATATGGACTTGAACATAAAAAGGTCAACAACCATTTCAAATATCCAGGAAGCAAAAATAATTGAATAACTGACTCTGAAAGATTATCTAAGCAAATAGTAATAGATTCTAGGTCTAATATGTCACTATCAAGCTCTGTTTTGGGGGATTTCATTGTGTATCTCAACAATGCTAAGGAAATTTGCCTATGAGATATCTTGATAGAGGGAGCCATTATGGGGTTAGGTAGAAACCCAGTGCTATGGAAATTCCCAGAAACCTACAATGATGACCCCAGATAAGACTCCTAACAATAGTGGAGAGGGTGCCTGAACTGGCCTTTCCCCTGTAATCAGATTAATGACTATCCTAATTGTCATCTTAGAACCTACATCCAGTAACTGAATGAAGCAGATGCAGTGGCCCACAGCCAAGCACTGGACTGAGCTCCTGGAGTTCCATTGAAAAGAAGGAGGAGGGATCTTATGAGCAAGTGGGCAGGGGTGAGGTCAAAATCATAATTAGCTGACCGAAGCCAGTGGGAGCTCATAAACTTTGGACTCATAGCTTGGGAACCTACAAGGGACAAAACTAGGCCTTCTGAATGGGGGTGACAGTTATATGGTTTCATCTGTTGGGGGTCCCTGGCAGTGGCATCAGGACCTATCCTAGTAGCATGAATTGGTTTTTTGGAGCTCATATCCTATGGTGGAAAATGTTGCTCAGCCTTGATACTGGTGGTAGAGGCTTGGTCCTGCCTCAACTTGGTATGCCATACTTTATTGACTCCCCAAAGGAGGCCTTGCCTCCTCTGTGCAGAGGATGGGGGAAATCGGGGTAGTGGGAGAAGAGGAGGGATGGGAACTGGGGTTGGTTTGTAAAATTAAAAAAAAAATAGTTTTAAATAAATAAATAAAACTATCTCCAATGTTATTTGTAACTCAGTGAATAAACATTCTCTAGGAGATAACAATCAACAAAGACCAAAAGTACACATTATAATTACTAGTGAATGCAGAGGACATCTTCTGGTTATTTGAAAGGCTTTAGGAGTGTGAGAGAAGTAGACATCAAACTGACATGTTATAGGCACAGTTCCTAGAAGAGAGCTTGACATTCTTCAACTTGGATTTGGGGGGAGGAGGTATTTGATGGATCTAGCTTTGGTTAGGAGCTTCTCTGGTTTACATAACTGAAGGTGTGAATAAGGTGAATGGGGTGGAATTAGCATCTGGGTCAGACAAGAGAGTAAGTGTGAACTGAAGCGACCAATTCCTACCCATCCAAAAAAAGAAAAACTGCTTGTTTGAGCCTTGATGAATATTTTGTATGCTGTTCCTGCTTTTGCTATTGATAATTAATGGGAAAGTACATAATTTTTATTTAACACATTGAATTTAGGTGGTATAACTGAAGCCGTATTATTTAGTTAATGTATTCTAGCCCATGCTACAAAAAGATTTTATGGCTCTGTAAAGATTTCTTACAAAGAATATGACACAGTAAAAAAATTAATCTCATGAATAAAAAATGCATGTAAACCTTAAACGACTGCTATAAAACTCCATAATATGAGAAAAGTCCAAGTTTTAGTAGAAGAATTTAAAACACAAAAAGGTCAAAGAAAAAGGATTCTCAAAATATGGTTTTTCTAATATATTTATGTTTCCAGTGCCTTTAAATGCATGAATAATTATTTCCTCTAACATTTCCGGTATTAGGATGAATAAGTTTTATTTTATCAATCAAGAAAAAGTTGAATGATTCCTCCAAATCACAAAACATCCCAGAAATAGTAATAGCCCACGTATTTGTTTGATCCATGTACTATCTATCCATTCTCTCATTCACCCATTCATTTATGTACAGATACTTATTGGGGAGTTGATAAGGTTTATATGTTCTTCTTACAAGGATGGCAAAGTTGAATTGGAGTCAAAGACCCTGTATTCATTCTATAGGTTTGCAAGGTGGTATGTTGAGTGTGTAACTACACGCCCAACTGTAGACAATGGGCTGAAAGAAATATTTTAGTAGTTTATAAGATGGGAATTGTAGAAGCTAAAGACATCTTGGAGTGTATGCATTCCAACTTCTCTCACAGCATACAAGTGCCACAAAGAATGCCTGATATTCAGGGTTTTCTGAATATCGTTCATTTTAGTGATTTGTATTATTACTTTTAATTGTCTGTCTGTGTGTGAGCATGTGAATGCAGGTATCTGCACAAGAAACCAGAAGTGTCAATTCCTGTTTATCTGGAGTTACAGGTAGTTGTGAGCTCTATAATGTGAGCACTGGCAACCAACCTCTTGTTCTCTGGAAGAGCAGTGAGCACTCTGACCCTCAAAGACTTCTCATCATCCCTTTTCTGGTATTCTTAAAATATATATGAATATAAAATACAATATAAATATAGAAATATATTAAAATGTAGAAATTCACATATTTCTAGATAATGTGAGGTATAGTGCACATCTATTTACTGCTGAACTGCCTGAAACCTGTGAAAATACCTTATTTCTCATTTAAACAGTTCTTAGAGGAAATTTCTTTCTTTTTTTTTTTTTTTTTTCATAGTGCTGGCCCCATTTTTATCATTTTTCAGGACCCTCAAATATATTTTTCATCTCTTTAGAAACGCAGAGGTGCCTCAGGGTACTTTTCATACCCATACTGCAGCTCAGATCCCAGCCCCTCTCAGGAAAACACTCCCAGAAAAGCAGGGCAGACTCACTGCTCTGTGGATCCCTTCCCTCCCCGTATTGCATGGCTAAGAGGTATACCTCTGAAGACTCCTTCCTGCTGGCTTCCGGTTTCATGACCCTTGTGTTCCGGAATTCCTGGGTCAGTTTCTTCTGTAACAGGTGGCTTTTTCTTCCAGTCCAGGTTTTACACAGGAGTAACCCCCCCCCCCCCGGGAAGCAGGATGTCCACAGCCATGTCCACAAGGGTAAGGCACAAGCTGATGAGCCTGTCGTGATCCAGATCTCGGATCCCAGTGGTGTTGGGCGCCATATCTCTCAGAATCACATCCTTTCTCCTTCTGGGTTCTAAAATTCTCTTAGAGGAAATTTCTATCACTATTCATCAAAAAAAAAAAGGCTTCACTTAGAAAGCTTTGCTATTCTTTTTTGTTGTGCTTTGGCTTTTGAGACATGGTCATTGTGCTGACTAGTTTTCGTCAATTTGACACAAAACATATCTAGGAAGAGGGAATTCTGTTGAGGTGTTTCCTCCATCAGATTGTCCTGAAAGGTTGAGCTCCTGGCTAGGGTGAGTGTTCTATGTCTGTCTGTTAGTCTGCTTGACTTTCTGTCTGTCTGTCTAAAAAATGGAGAGAGGAAGGTTCTCATTCTAAAACAAAATAATTTAAATATTTTTACTGTCTAATGCTAACAGCAGTCAGTCATTTATGAATATAGCTCAAAATTTATCTCTGAGTTCTGGTTATTAAGTTCAGATAAAACTGTTTATGGTTAAATCTGTTAAAAAATTAAAACTAAAAGGTTCAAACTAGTAAAACTGAGAATTGGTAACATAAATTTAACAGTCATCCAGGTGATAATTTTTTAAAAACATAGAGGGTACTTTATTTTTAATATTACTAAAAGATAAGTTGGTAGTCATCCTTATAAATAAACTATTGGTTATAATCAAGCTAAGTATTAATAATTAATAATAGGGATAAACCTTACTCAGTCACCTGTATATATTTTCAAAGGTTAAGCTTAAAGAAACTGAAAACAAAGTTGTCCATTCAGATCTACCTAGGCAGACTTCTAATACTACAGAGATCTACAAAATATGGCATTTACAATGTTAACTTAAAAGCTTCTATCAGACAGAGAATCCCAGATCCTGACAGTGACCTAAGGTCTCTAAAGGAGATTATGGAGCACCACAGATTGTGACGACGCTGACCAATTAGCAAGATGTTCAAATGTGATGCTTGCTGCTAGGCAGGACCCGGCTTAGACTGTAGACTGAAAAATTGATTACACCTCCTCTGTTGTGTGTTTGGTACAACAAAGAGGAATGCACCAGGCCATAGAAAAGGAACAACAGCACAGCTAGGCTGTCCGGTAAGGCTCTGGGGAGGCAACCATCTGAATCATGGAGGGAGAAGATGAAGGGAGGCAAAAGATCAGGGAAGGATCTTCTAGATGGAAAAAAAATCAACTCAAAGCCAGCATACAAAAGAGCTGTTTACAGCTTGGTATTGATGGATAGTCAAACAAGAATGGATGTGATAAATTAGATCTTTTTCTATGTTTGGTAAGTTAGCTTCTGAAGGTAAGAAAGGTCTTTATATGTCCTGACTTCAGTACATATATATTTTCCCATTTCATAGTGGTCTTAGCTTAGCATATACATCAAGTATTGAAAGACTGTATTTATGATTTCTCTGAGCTACAGATACTTTGATATTTGAAAAACATTTCTTTCCTAGCTTTCTGCTAGTGCTTGGTTTAGAAAACAGAAGGACTGAACAGTGCAGCTCCAAGCCAAAAGCCCTTCAGTATTCTCCAGGGATCTCTGGCAAGTTGACATTGATTGAGCAACCTGCGGCCTGCACATGTGGTTGTTTAATTAACTAACACTTTGCAGTAATGAGAAGTAGTTTGGCTACTTATGGACAGGAGGGACAGGTTAGGACAACTTGGAAAGGGTCCAGATGTGAAAGCATATCTGCTAAATAGGGGAGACAGGTTACCAGAAGATAGATCCACATGTCAAGACTGCATATAACACAGTCCACTTGGCTGCAGCCAGGATCTCAGGATCTAGGTATTACAGTTTCAGACAAGAAAGTAGTCACCTAGAGAAGGCAGAATATAAAAGTTATGTGTTTCCTCTCTCTCTCTCTCTCTCTCTCTCTCTCTCTCTCTCTCTCTCTCTCTGTGTGTGTGTGTGTGTGTGTGTGTGTTTCTTCTATAAGCTGTGTGTGACAAAGTTATACCATCCATATCTTGTAGAACCCCAGTGACTAGTCAAACTCATGGGTAGTGGTCTTATTCTCAAGGAGAAATATATTAATATCAAAGTATGACCCTGGAGATAAAAGAGCAGGAACTTAATAATCAGTGCAAGCGACAGAAGATGATAAGAACTGAAGGCAGCCTCTGGAACTTGGACACCAAGTAGAGATCAGGTTTCAAAAACAGCGAAGCAGACTAGAAATGGCATGCAGGGTTCGCAGGATAGCCACAAGAAAGGCCTGGGCTGTGTGACTCTACAGTTTCTTATCTGAAAGCAGGGCAACCATGAGCCTTCAAATGGGATATGAGTGGTCTTGGTGGAAGGAGTCTGCCTGGCAATTATGACAGCTGACTTACATCTCTAAATTGAATGCCCAGTGTACACTTAGTCACTTGCCTTGCTCAATTGGAGATACCTTCTATTTCCCTTGCCCTTGAGCCTTACAATATGATCATGAATGGGAATGATATTGGATTAATGTATGTGACTATGGGAATCTGGCTACTAAAGATTACTACTCCCTTTAAAGTGCTCATGGGTTTGTGTTTTACAGCTAACTCTAATTTGACAGTGACCAAACATGAACTTTAAACAAAGCCAAGAAGTCTTCAGCAAAGGGAGAGGATAACTCCATATATGGAGAATTACAGTCAAGTAGTTTCAGGTTGATAAGTAAAGTGAATAAATATACATGACAACTGAAATAAGCATATGATCTGGGGTGTTAGCCACGAGAACATTATTGGGACAGTTGGAAAACACTGAATAATAGCTATAGATTAGAAAAATGTATTATCAGTGTAAATTACAATTTTAATAGTAACTATTGTTACTATGCAGTATAAAATTCTTGTCTGTAGAGAATGTACACTGAAGCATTTAGGAATAAGAAACATCATGTCTGAAACTGTCTTATGGTTCAGAAATATAGGAGTGTAAATGTATATGTTTATACTGAGAGACATGCATGCATATATATATATACATATATATGTATATATATATATGAAATAAATAGCAGGCACACATGTATGTGGTATGTCTGAAAGAGAAAGAAAAATTAAAATATACTAATAGTGATGTTGTTCTGAGATTTATTTTACTCTCAAAATTCTTCAGATCATTGAAACTTATGTGAAAATGAAAGTTAAACAATAAAACATACAGTATCATGATGAAGAGTAGAATTATAACTGAGTATGAAGCTCTCAAGAGGCTAGTGAAATTATGTGGAAAGATAGTAATAAAGGACATCCTGTGGAGAAAGCAAAAGACATTTCACAGTCAAAGCCATCTGTAGCTGATAACTCAAGAGATGGGATGCAGAGACTCAGGTATTCTGGGGTTTTCAGGTAAACATATGCAAGAACTAAGATCAACATCACAGCTGGAACCATTCATTTTATGATCATAACAAAGAGTTATTGATGACATTTGAAAATATAAACTATAATTTCAGGGAGGATGGGTGGCAGAGTAACATGGGCTAACACTAAAATCACTGAGCACTTAATAGGTAAGTTGAACAAGTTCTGTTCAAGTATCCAATTAAATTTAATTGTGGCCCAGCTGTTAAAATTTTATTTGTGCAACCAACCAGAAAAGAATTACATCAATCCCCAATTAACATGAAAAGGGTTCTGAATGCCAACAGGTAAAGCAGCCAGCCCTACTACTGCAGATGAATATTCTGAGGACTACAGGTGCTGGAGGGGCTCAAGTGGGGTGCCCATCATTCTCCCAGGCAGAGGACTCCTTACAGCCTTGTGGCCAGGTAACACGGTTTTTATCAGGGCCTTCAGGTGATGAGGATTCCCCCCATGAGAGGTCTCACTCAAAATAGATGTGTTTTATACAAAATGCATCATCGCCATCATCACCATTCAGAAGGTCTTATTATGTAACTCAGACTGTCATGTAACTTGCCATATAACAAGACTCACCTTGAACTCATTCCCCTGCTTATGCCTGAGAAGTGCTAGGATTGCAGTTATTTATGGACATGCCTAGTTTACATAGACTTTTAACAAATGTAGTTGCATCGTGTCCATGCCTCCAATTTGCTGGTGTCAACTTGTCTGCACTTTTATTTTTTTTTCTCAATAAACTAATTCTCTTAATGGCTGCAGCAAAGTGATTATTTGTTCTAAATTCTTGCTTCCTGTTCTTGTTCACCAAGTATTCATCCACTCCTACTGACAACCCTGTGAAAAAAAAATGACAGTTACAGTTCTGAGCAGGAACACCTGTTTGTTTTCCTGCTTGCCCTTTTGCCCCATCGGAGGAGCCACACATTATAGCTAATGGCTTTCCTTTTACCTTTAGTAGCTTCTCCATTAGTTTGTGTAGCTCCAATCACTGAAGCCAAGTCTAGACAAGCTCAGACATGCTAAGATGAGCCATACCTGACCTGACAGATAAGCAACACACACACACACACACACACACACACACACACACACACACACACACACACACACACTTAATAACTGGTGATCACTTGTCTCTTTGATTTATAGCTGATTTGGATCGTAGTTCTTTGGAATGAAGTTCTGTCTTCTCTTGCATTTGTGACTAGTTCTATACTCCATCCTTACTTCATGGAAGGTCTGGTTTTTGGACACTCCACCTACAGTTCTGACCCAACATGGCTGTAGCCCAGTATCTACAGCCTACTGAGGGAGATAGGCCTGTCAAACAGAGAGATATGTGAGATTTACATGCACTTTGCATGGAAATACTCATCCATATCAAACCCAGTTTCTTAGAACATTGCTCTCTTTAGAATATGACTGAGCAAAAAGGAAAATGATTAACAAAAGTGAAATAGAAAATGTCTCCCCTAAGTTTGCCACTCTGCCCTCTTCCCATCCCTGTCATGACTTACCACTTCCTACTGTATTTTCTTAGTCAGATGAATTTCAACCATGTCAGTCTGATGCTTTGATGGTTCCTTCATGCTTGAACACTGACCAACTCCTAGTATTCATTTGTTAGGTGGATTATGCTCCCACCCAAATGGCTAGCTTCATTGAGAAATCTGCACTGAAACAATGGTAGTAATATGAAAATACTCTGACAAAAAGAACACTGCACTATATTACACCAGGTAGCTGGCAGCTATTGATAATGAAGTTTGAATTTTAGGATAAATTCCAGAATGCTACACTGCTCAGTTTCCATCTCATTCATGGGGACCAGACACAGGTAGAGTCATTGTACCTATGGCAGTGCTTTGTCTGGTGTGGATGCAGTGGAATGGTTCTGAGCTAGGAAAGGCATGAAAATTACATAGTACCTGGCAGAAAGAGGTGGTGTGTGAACAGAATTTATAATAAACTTAGAGAGATTAGGAAAGCATTAATATATTAGGACAAAATGCTCCCTCAAAGACAGATGTATGAAGAAGAATTTTCTTTCAGATTCCTATGGAAGAGAACTTTCAGAGGTCTATCCAAATTCTGTTGTTAGGTAGTGGGAGGCTCCTATGGATATATATATATATATATATATATATATATATATATATATATATATTTCACATTGTAAGAGACTAAAATTTATGCTAGACCTGACAACCAGAGTTAATAATATACCTTGTGGTCTGGTCACTTAAGACTACAACCTACTGTATACTCAACCTGTTTGTTTAACCTGACTTTAAGAGTGTTTGCCTTAAATTTTCCATTTAATTCATTTTTATAACCAAGGTTAATGTATAGCTGTAATCTTAAGGTATGTACCCTTCCATACCCCTGGTCCAGGAGTAATACATGTATTTTTTATGTGTGTTATAATAATCATTTGCTCAAAACAACAAAAATAGCTTGAAAGCAATCATATAACATGGTTATCTATAAATATTGATAACAACATATGAATAGTGCCTGATAAACAATGATGCTTATAGTACTGTTTGTTATCTGTTGGGGTCAGTCAGAAGCAGTGACTTCATGCCTTCTAAAACA
Organism: Phodopus roborovskii; assembly: GCF_943737965.1. NCBI lineage: Eukaryota > Metazoa > Chordata > Mammalia > Rodentia > Cricetidae > Phodopus > Phodopus roborovskii. The sequence continues at coordinate 2,916,933 of NW_026126417.1, read as the reverse complement.
CTATCAAATACTCCTGTAAAGAGGCCATCATTCCTTCCCCTTTGATATTTTCTTTGCTGTCCAATAAAGGAGAGAACAAATCCCTTTGTTAGGGACACTCAGACACAGAGGGACAGACAGATTCATATGATGACATTCATGTAGGAAAAGATATAACTAATATAATAGACACGCATAATTAAAGATACAGGTTAGGCTAAGTAGAGAATTCAAACCTGGGCTCACACTTGGTGAAATGACACAGAGGGGAATTGCTTCGATTTCTTCCCATGTGACACTGAGCTTATCATTAATGTGCTCAAATTGATGTATTTTGGAGCCTAATGTGAGGAATCTTTAATATGTACAATCTATGCTGTTCCAAGTTTTATAAAAGATCAGAACATTTGAGAAAAGGAGACAAGTCAGATATAGTTATGTGGGGAACTAGGAGCCTACAGGAGATCTGAACTCTAGATCAACATTGACTTTTCACTAATTTCTGTGTTCATTTAATACCATTATAAAATTTTCAAGGCTCCTATTTTCTCATCTACAAACAACAGAGGCAAGACAGGGAGTTTCCTATGATATTTTTATTGTGATGATTAAGGATAATTAAGAGTTATTAAGGAAAGTTTATGTAATAGAGAAATAAACATATAGGAGTTTCCGTGTTTTAAGTGACAAAAATGATTTGCAAAATGGTTTCTGTGTTGTTAGTCATTGTGTACAAACACATGCATGTGTGTGTGTTGTAGGAAACTTCTGTGCCTGTCAGCATAAGACAAATTATTCACAATGGTGGCATTCAGCATGCTGCTATTTTATTCTTGGAGTGGCTTTACAATTTACAGTCTTTTAGTAAAATAACAAGTTTACATTTTAAGAGTAAAAAAATATTGTAGCATCATTTTCCTTTCATCACTAAGTTAATATAGGTAGCCATGGGAAATTGGCTCTTGCCTCTTACAAAATATGAGGATGTTCACGTCTCTTTCTAATAATGTTGTATTTGCACATATCCTATATCTACCTCCTGCCTATATAAATCACTCTTAGATTATTGATAATACCTATTGCTATGTGAATGCTATGAAAAAGTTTGTTGTTCAGAGAATAATGACAAGAAAATACTATGTATATTCAGTACAGATATGTTTTACTGGGGGAAAAAATATTTTTTACTCTTTGACAATTTCAGAAGTGTATATAATGAAACTTAGTTATTATCCTTCATTATCCCCTCCTTCTCTTACTGAACAATTTCTTCCCAGCTTGTCCCTCTTCTACTTTTGTATCCCATTTTTAGTGTCCCCAGTGTTTAATTATGAGTGCATGCACCAACATGATTGAAGGTTACTTTCTGGAGTGCTGACAACTTATCAGTGGCCACACTACTGAAGAAAACAATACTCCCTCTTCCAGAATCATTAATTGTCCATAGGAAGGGATGGAGCCTCCTGAACTCTCATCTTCCACTTGTGGTATAATATTGGTTTTATCTCGTGTGAGTCTTGTGCAGGCAACTTGCTGCTGTGAGTTTGTGATTGCAATGGCTATGCCATGTCCAAAAGACACCCTTTGCATGAACCCCTACTATGCTCTATCACATTCTATCTGCCCCATTTTCTAGGCTATCCCCTGAAACTTGAAGGGAGTGATATAGATCTCTCCTTTAGACTTATGACTCAACACTTACTTATTCTCAGCATTTTGACTTGTCTGTCATGTGTCTCTACTTGAATTGCCACCAAAGCAAGCAAAATCTTTAACGAGGCTGAGAGCAGCATCGATCTTTAGATATAGTCAATTCGACAACATTTTCATTTAACAAAAAAAAAAAAAAAAAAAACAAAAAAACAAAAAAAAAAAAACACTAGTAGGTTCTGGGAGCATATTTTTTTGCTTTGGGTTGATTGAATATGCTGTGAATGCAGAACCTACAGGTATATAGCACAGTGTGCTAATGACTAAGGATCACAGAAGAATGTGGGATAACATTTCATATCTATTAGAATTAAAATGAATAGATACTTAGTGATTATATTAGAACTTTGTAATGACAGAATGAGCTATAGCCCTGGGAACCCACAGGCCACTCCAGCCAAGGAAGTTAGGTAGGCTAACTGCAAATCTTCACCTCTCCATCCATATCTCCCAGTCTCATTCCCAGCTCTATAGAAGACCATTAGCTACAAACTCCCCTTCCTCTCTGCTACCATATCCAATAGTGTTGACATTTCATTCCTCCCCATGGTAGTCCCCAAAAGGCTCCAATATTTGAATAATTAGTTATGAGAGAGTGATAGTACTTGAGAAGATTAGGAGGTTTAGCCTTATTAGAGTTGGAAGAAGTCTGTCACTGGGGCTTGGCTTGAGGTTTCAAAGGTCAAAGCCAGGTCCAGTGTCTCTCCCTTCACCATGACCATGGATTCAGATGTAAGACTTTCAGCCACTTTGACCATGCTATGTTTGCCTGTGTACCCCCATACTCCCCCAACATGATGATAATAGACTAAATATCTGAAACTGAAACAAGTCCCAATTAAATTCTTTGACTTGCCCTGTTCATAGTGCCTCTAGACATCAACAGACCAAGACACCCCCACTCACTGCTTTATCCTCATACCCCACTCTGGGGGAACCTGCAGGCCACTCTGGCCAGAGAAGCAGGTAAGCTAACTACAGATCTTCTCTCCTTCCTTTCCTCCAAGTCCAATCCTCTATGCCCATCTCTGTTGAAAACTACCTATTGTAGCCTCTCCTCACTCTCAGATCCCATTCCCAGGGGTTTAAGCAGATCCTGGTAGACCACTCTGCTTTCCTCACTTCTATGGACCACCTGATCCCTTCCTTCTATCTTATTGCTTTCCTAAATGTCAGCTCCCAATACTTGAAAACATATTTTACTTGAAACTCTAGTGATCACACCTATCAGAACGCCAGAATATTCTTCCAGGTGCATATAGCTACCATACTCTCCTAAAAATCAGAGAGAACAGAAACCAAGGTGGGGGAATGCCCTCCCAAAAAAGACAAGAGCAGATATCAGCATGTAGATTTGCAATCTTCCCAATCCCAGATACCCAGATGGATGCCAGTATAAAACACAATCAATAACAGATAAGACAATGTGCCTTAGCTAAAGCACAGCAATCATACCAAAGTAATCCCTGAGTATTGATTGAAACATAGCTCAAGCACATGTCAAAGACCATAAAATAGCCTTTATGATTATGATAGAGGTCCTCAAAGAGGAAATGAATAAATCCCTTAAAGAAGTCTAGCAAAACCAAAAAGTTGAAGAAAACTAATAAAACTATTTAAGACCTGAAAATGGAAACAGAATCAATAAAGAAAATGAAAATTGAAGGAAATCTGGAAAAGAAAAATTTAGGAACTTGAACAGCTTCACCAATAGAATACAAGAAATGCAAAAGAGAATTTCAGACATTGAAGACATGATAGAAGAAATGAATACATCAGTCAAAGAAAATGTTAAATCTAAAAAGCTCCTGGCACAAAACAATCAGAAAATGTAGGACACTATCTAAGATTAGGAATAGATGAAGGAGAAGAAACATAGGTCAAAGGCAAAGAAAATATTTTCAACAAAGTCATAGAAGAAAATTTCCCTAATGTGAGGGAGGAAATATCTATCAAGGCACAAGAAGTATACAGAATACCAAATATAGTAGACCAGAAAAGAAAGTCCCCTTTGCATATAGTAATCAAAACATTAAATGTACAGAACAAATAAAGAAAAACAACCAAGTAACATAAAGGCAAAACTATTAGAATTGCATCTGACTTATCAATGGAGATTTTAAAAGCCAGAAGGTCCTGGACAGGTGTCTTGTACACTCTAAAAGACCAAAGATGCCAGCCCAGACTAGTATGCCCAGCAAATTTCAATCACAGTAGATGGATAAAATAAGGCATTCCCTAATAAAACCAAATTAAAGCAGAATCTATCACAAATCCAGTGCTATAGAAAGTGCTAAATGAAAATCTCAAACACAAGGAAGCTAACTACATCCATGAAAACACAGGAAATAATTTCACATCAGCAAAACCAAAAAAAAAAAAAAAAGAAAAGGATAACACACACACACACACACACACACACACACACACACACAAATATACACACAATCACCACCACCACCAACAACAACAAAATAACAGGAATTAACAATCATTAGTCATTGGTATGTCTCAATATCAATGATCACAGTTCCCCAATAAAAAGACATGGACTGTAGTGGCATCTTACTTCACCAGTGAACTTGAGGTGGTGGCCACATCCTAGGAGTGTGGCTTTAGGCGTGCAGATATGACCCATTACAGGAGGAGGGCCTGGCTCACTCACTTGGGTTGAGATCAGTGCCTAGGAAGGGCAGAGACTGCATCTTCAAGAGCAGGGAGACCATGGCAGTTATTTACTATTAATTGTGTAAGTTCTTCCCTAATAAATACCTTTTAATGATTTATCTTGGGTCTTGTGGACTCATTTAAACCCTGCATAGGATATTAGTACCTCAAAAAGTTGCAGAACTTTTGGGAAGATCTGAGGAATGCACCCAAGACTTCAAGAAAAGCGAGGGAGAAAGTAATCCTCTCTCTCTGGAGTAAAAAGAAAAAAAAAATCCAAAAGTGCCACTTTTATTGAATAAAATTAGTTTGTCCTTTAGAATTCCCTCCCCTTATCAAGTTTTGCAAATGATCAGGAACATCTGAGGGCTCTTAGGAAACATGGGACAGATAAATTAGTATCACTTCCTTGGGACAAATTGATACCTCTTCCTCAGGATAGTATATCTTCATGTAACTATTAGAATTGCAGCAACAATATACTACTCAGGGTTAAAACAACACCAATGTTAACCAGAAAGATGGAACAAAATCAGAGCTTCAATACCCTTGCTGAGCCACTAGACCAACACTAATTTTTTTATTTATTTGTTTAATTTAGAAAAAAATCTTATTTTACATATTAATCCCAGTTCCCTCTCCCTCCCATCCCCCCATGCCCCTCCCACTGACCCCCTCCATCTCAGCCCCCATCCACTCCCCAGGGAGGGCGAGGCCTTCTATGGGGGATCGTCAAAGTCTGTCACATCATTTGGGGGAGGGCCTGCCTAGGCCCTCCTCGGTGTATCTAAGTTGATAGAGTATCCCTCCATTGGGAATGGGCTCCCAAAATCCATTTGTGCACGAGGGATAAATATTGGTTCCACTACAGAGGTCCCATACATAAACTGACTAGGTCTCCTAACTGACACCACATTTAGAAGGCTTGGCTCTGTCCAATGCTGGTTTCCCAGCTTTATGACTAGGGTCCATGAGCTCTCACTTGGTCAGATCCGCTGTTTCTGTGGGTTTCTCCAGCATGGTCTTGACCCCTTTCCTCATCCCTCCTCTCTCTATAACTGGCTTATAGGAGTTCAGCACAGTGCTTAGTTGTGAATCTCTGCTTCTATTTCCATCAGCTACTAGATGAAGGCTCTAGCATGGCATTTGAGGTAGTCATTAATCTCATTATAGGGGAAGGACATTTAAGGTAGCCTCTCCACCATTACCTAGTTGGGTGTCATCCTTGTGGATCTCTGGACATTTCCCTAGCTCTCAATATACCAATATTTATGAAGCCTCTAGACTTGTAGTGATGACACTGGTACATTTCCTTATTAATTTAGCCACTGTGAGAAAGAGCAGGAAGAGGTACAGAGACAGGTTCATCCCCAGGCTATAATCTAAAAGAACAGAGAATGATCCCTGGGTCCATTGAGAGATCTTGGATAAGTTAGATAGACTGCAGCCCCCTACTCAGCCCCTTACCTCCCTAAATACAGTTTGTGATCACAGCTAAATTGTAAGAAAGCACTTTCCTTGGGAGTGCAGGTATGTTTATTCAGCCAATGCACCAGAGGTACAAATAACTCAGACTACATACTTAAGCATATGAAGATGTAGTTAATTTTCTATAAGCCTCCAGTCTCACTAAGTACTAGGGAAACTTGCTAATTTGCTTCCTAATTAAAGTTTCTGTCTCTTAGGATTTAACCAATCTCTTTGGTTAAGTAATGAGATTATTCAGTGTTCAGTTTCATTTTGGGACTAGTATGAATATTACATTTTGGATCACTCAGTCTCTCTGGGTAAGTTCTCAACCTTTCAAGGTGCTGACCTACCTCCCTTTTCCCCCTTAAGTGATGTATCAGGCATCTTATAGTGGTCCTACTGTGGGTATCCTCTGGGGGTTTCCTGGCCTCTATGATGTGTTGGTTCTTCTTTAACTGCAATCTTGTATGATAATTACTATGGTATAGTCAATTCCATGTGAATCTCCCATGCCATGCTCAGGAACTTATGCCTGGAACCTGGGTCACAGTCACCTGTACCTTTATGAAGACTTCTTTCCTTGGTGTCTTTTCATCCTGCTGATGTCCTAGCTCTTCTGGGGCTTCCCATATCTTCAGCAGGGTACATGGGTAATGTGTTCCGACAAGATTTTCCCAATAGCAAATAAAGAACACTGATCCAGGCTCACCTGTCCAGTCAGGTTCCTCTTTTGTCACTCGGATGCCATGATAGGCATGGAGCAAAGGGAGAGCCAGGGTTTCCTGAAGGTCTGTAGCATCCTTCATCTTTCCTAAGGATACAGTTCAAAGCCCTAAGACTGGGGTACCTCAGCACTGCCTATGCTCCCATTCATTGGAGGCAGAGGCTCCAGAAGGAGAGAAGATGGAAGTCCTGGCTTATGGAACCTATCTTTCTTTCCCGGCTCTTCATGAAACTGAAGATATTAGAAGATCAGGCTTACCCCCTCTATCTTTTGAGGGACCTATCTCAACTCTCAAAAGTCAAAACCACCAAGATTTGATCTGTTGAAAGGAACTTTGAAAGTTAGAAATTCTGACACTGTCCCTATAAAGATTGTCTTTTAAGACTAAATTAATTAAACAGCCTTTTCTATATGTAGTATAATGTTTTCCTGACTACAGAGAAAATGGCAATGAGTTAGTTGTATCTATAATATATCTATATCATATCTGACATGATATAATTATTTGTATGTTTATATATAAATTAGTTACACTACAAAAGTAGTTTTACAAGAGTAATCAGAATGATAAATGCTATGGGAATTCAACTGTTTTTGACTGATGACATTTGGGGTGTTTGGCCAATGGGTATAGTTTTCTCAGGATATATGACCAGATAAAATGGAGTACGGGGTGCTTTTTTCTTTTTCTCTCTCTGTCTTGTCTCTGTCTCGTCTCTGTCTCTCTCTCTCATGGTCAGAGCAGGAGCAAGTCTTTTACCTTGTTCTTATCTCCCTTAGGCAGACAGCAGGACAACAGCAACTGGATCCTCAGAGGTATCTACCTTGCTCTATATTCATGAGTCTGTCTTCCCATTGTTCCATTGTACCCCTTAATAAATTATTGACAAGATTTTGTGTTGTCACTTCATCTTGTGCCCAAGATGGGACCTATAATACTATAGTCAAAATTGGATGCCCCAATGTTGCAGAGAAACACTGTGTCACTCTCCAGGCAGCCAACTATTTCTGTCATTTCTTGCATTTCTTGGAAGTCACTTACTTGCACTTTTTGTTTACTCTGGTAATATTAATTTCCTTCTCATGTCTTTGGTAGGGTTGAAGACTAGATAGTTACAGTTACAAATCTTTCATATCTTAGCCAAGGGCATATTAGGTACAAGACTTAGACTCTTCAGGAGATGACAACTATTGGAGTAATCTATATAATTTGCCTTTTACCTATGGTCTGGATATTTAGGATATGTTTCTTGCTTGATGTTGACCATACTTCATGGATTCTCACTTCAGATTAATCGAGAATGGAAGAAAATATGGCATTTGCCACTAGCTATCCAGTAAGACAGGAGACTTTGCCAATTCTCTCCAATCTTTAGCAGCCTGTTACTAAGATGAGACCTGCAGGTTATCTGGTCTATCTTTTATATCAGTTATGACCCCTTCTTGAGTGACTTGATGAATAATCAAGATATATCTTACAGCTTTTTCTCTTCAGTGTTATATTAGGGAATTGCATTTAAAATGTTCTAAGATAATCTTTGAATGAATAGTAGATGAAGAGGAGTCTGCAATCCTGTCTAATTAAACTTTTCTATTTTCTGGCATGGTTTCAATAAAATACTTGATTTTCTGCAATAACTCCAATAATTGGTTGCTAACTTATATTCATACCAATCCTCTCTACCAGATGAGCAACAGAGCCCTTGTCCTCTCCAGGACATGTGAGGACAAACACATTAGCCAGACTGAAATAGGGTTTGTAATGAGGTGACTTTGAGGGTAGATTGTTCTCAGTTGGAATCTGAAAAACAAAATCTGTTACCTTAAGCTGAATACAGAAAGCTAATAATTTATTTCTAATGATGAAAATGTTAACCATCAGGAGGATAGATGCTTATATTCACTGAGTGTACAGCCCCCTGTAGATGATTGCAGATGCTGAATCATTACAACATTATTGGGAATGTCACTAAAATGAGAGGAACTATGAAAATCTTACCGTGAGATATTGTGATGGAAATATTTTAGCCTCTTTGTAGGGACACAGGTGATCCCTTCTCAGAAGGTTCTGTGTCGAGTGTGGAGCACTTTCAAGGGACTGAAAGCTGGATAACTCCCTGGAAAGCAGCAGACAGGGAAAGTGATCACAGACTTTTGACTTCTTCCTCACCCTCCTGACCTGAAACAAAACCTGGAATGCTGCTTCTCAGACCAGTGTCAGTCCCTTCTAGAGTACCTAAATCTGTGAGCCTGCCAGCTCTACTTTCTTCTTTTTTTTTTAAGCTCATCAGCCAAAAATGAGGGGAAGGGGACCCAGCCCAGCCCACCAAAAACATACAAAAACGTGTCCTTTTTGTTTTGTATGCTCTCTCTCTCTCTTTGTGTGTGTGTGTGTGTATGTATGTATGTGTGTGTGCATGTGTGCATACACATATGTGCACATGTGTGAGCATGTGTAGATACACATATGTGTGTGTGTTTCTTCACCTTTAATGCAGCTTATTATCTGTTGCTGCCTCCTGTAACTAAGATTTTTTTCCCTTCCCGTTGAATCTTTAATTGTCAGAGAAAATAAACCCAAACAAGATAAGACACCTAGATAGTCTTGAAACTATCCCAGACATTTTGGAAAAACCCTGCTATTATAAGAATCCATGAATGAGTTTTTTTTTCTTTTGATTATATTAAGAAACTTCTTAAAGTTTTTTTTAACTATTTGTTTGTTGAAACACCAAATTCAGGTAAGCACAAATATTCAAAATAAAAATATGCCCCCTAGAGACAACCAACCAACATTAATACCCCAGAGATTCTCCCACACTCTTCTAATTTGACCACCACTGTGATCTTTTTTGAGTTGAGTATTCCTAGATGGCATACCCAGCCAAGGATAGTCCCAATAACTGAGATCAAGGAAGATCTGCTCAGTTCAGTTCCTACTGTGGCAGAATAAGCAGCTTTAAGCATGGTGGGAAGGTTTAAACAGTCAACAGTGTAGTCCGTAGAACACAATGGTAGTTACTCAAAGAGTTTGCTTCATTTGTGTTCCCTTACAAATGAAATTTCCATGCTTTTAATGAATTAATATTTAAAATTTATTGTTTTTCCAAAACGCTATCTACAAATTTAATTCCTATCAAAATCCCTATAACTTTAGAGACTTAGGAAAAACTACCCTACATTATTATTTTAGAAAACTAGAAACAACAGTTAATAGCCAAAATAATCTTGAACAAGAGAAAAACTACATCATCCTTCTTAATTTAAATGTATTACTCTAATTTTTTAGAGTAACCAAAGAATATGATCTTCACATGAAAGCAAATCTACTGGCCCACAGAAACAATGTAGAGAACCAAAAAACTAAATCCATGTACATACTAGTTCCATTGCTATGAGAATTCCTTCCCTGGGGAGATGTAAACAGTATCTGCATTCCTAATATAAAGGTCCAAGGATAAACCAAAGTAGGCATCCAAAGTTCAATCTTGGGTACCATAAATTCATTGAGCTTATTCAGAGACCATGGAAGAAAGGTTGCTTATAGGAGCAGATGTGACTCCAAAGCACCTATGCCTGGAAAGTCTTCACCCAGTCATATAGTTGGAACCTCCTATTCAATCTTCCCACATATGAGGGAACTTTACATGAGGTTCTTTAGCACCTCATAAGGCCCTGAGGCCACATGAATTTAGTGTTTAACTGCATACAAATGGCTAGGTTGAGCTGCTAGAGTCTAAGGTGAGTTCAGTGACCCTCCCTACTCCTCTTTTTATTACAGAATGCCAACTATCAAGCCAGATCAGAATATCCTCTTGCAAACAGCCATAGATAATCTGATGAAGACAGAGGCTGATTTGTTGGGAAATAGTGCTCTACAACACCAGTCATCTTTGATGAAGTCCAAAGAAAACACACACACACACACACACAGAGAGAGAGAGAGAGAGAGAGAGAGAGAGAGAGAGAGAGAGAGAGAGAGAGAAACAAAGGATAGTTTTTTGTTTGCTATTTTTTTTGTTTTAGAAAATAGTATTGGAACAGTTGATTATTCACATGTGAAAGAATGATATCTGACCCTCACCTTAAATCACACTTGAAGTATGAAAGTTGAAAACACAGAATGGATAAAGAACTTAAACACTTCACTGGACAGATAAAAGTTCCTAGAAGAGTAAAGGAAAGTCTACTTAACATTGTTCCAGATCATGATTTCCTGGGACTGATACCAAAATCAAAGGCAACAAAAGCAAAGGGATAAGCAGAAAGCCACCAAACTAGAAACACTTCTGTACAACAAAGGAAATAGTCCACAAAATGAAGTCAACTGTGCCATAACATCAAGATATTGTTGAAGACACCACACAATTCAATCACAGGACTTAGAGAAATGAAACTGTCATTGACTTGGAAGCCCTTTCCCTGACAAGGAGTCAGGATGTTCTATGTAAACTGACAAGGGAACATAAAGTTAGCAATAGCCTTACTCAATCATAAAGACTAAATAACAACAATGGCAGCCAGCAAGGTGAGTTGTCTTCAGTGGTTTAATAGTGGTACTTGTATCTTGGGATTAATCAACAGCTGTCTATTTAGGAATAAAGTACACTTAATTGGAGGAAATTGATTACTAATAACTGTAAACCAAGAATCCATAGCTAGAGAAGTCTCCTCAAGGAGAACCTATTACTGCCACAATACTAAAGTTTTCAACTGCCTTTGAAATATCCAATGTGCTGGCTAGTTTTATGTCAACTTGATACAAACTAGAGTCATTGAAGAGGTGGGAGCCTCATTTGAGAAAACAGTTCCATGCTTCCATAAGATTGGGCTGCAGGCAAACCTATTCAGGCATTTTGTTAATTTGTGACTACTGCAGGGGTGGAGGCAGCCCATTGTGTACGGGGCCACTCCCATGCTGGTGGCCCTGGATTCTGCAAGAAAGCAGGCTGAACAAGCCATGGGTTAATGCACAGCTCTCTTCTATACCCTCGGTATCAGCTCCTTCCTCCAGGTTCCTGCCATTTGATTTCCTGCCATTTGATTTCCTGCCCTGAGTTCTGTCAATGACAGACAGTGATGTGGAAGTATAAGCCAAATAAACCCTTTCATCCCCAACTTGCTTTTGGACTTGATGTTTTGTCAAAGCAATAATAACCCTGATTAAGACACCCAACCTCATATATTACATAGATACATCTCTCACATCTCATCACGGAAGCTTCTTTTTTGGAGCAGATGTAGACTAGGAAAGAAGTCTATAAATTGATCAAAATTTAGACAGTCAGTGACCATGGGAGGACAAGTCTCAAATGAGACTTCTAAAATACAACCCCTATAAGTTAGACTCAAAGGACATAATGGAAGAGGACCAAAAAGTTTAAGAGCCTGAGAGCCAAGACAACTGCTGTGTGTTAGTTTCTTCTAGACAGACAGGGATGTTGCACCCATAAAGTCTCAACAGGCTGCCTGTACAAAACCTGCAAAGACCATCCTGGTTGGTATACCAACATTAATGGAGGAAAATTCACAAGGCTTGGCCCTAGATGAAAAACTATAGACAGCCAATTAATAAGGAAGGGCAAACCACTTTTTTCTGTTTGTCTTGTTGGTTGATTATTTGGTTGGTTTGGTTTGGTGGGTTGTTTTGTTTTATTTCAAGGTCAAAACCCTAACTCAACATGGTCAACCCTAAGCAAGTACAAATAAAGATAACACTAATTGGACCCATGTGAGTGTGTGTGTAATAAAACTAAATATAGAAGATAAGGTCATGAGCTCGAGAGGGGTTGGTTGATAGGGCACGGGAGGAGGTTGAGGGGGGTAGAAATAAGGCAAACACAATATATATATATATATATTGTATAAAAATCCTCAAGGAAAAAAAAAGCCCACAAAGATGTAACTAATATGATGGGACAAAATACTTGTAACTCATGTATATGGTTAAGAGTTAACATAAAAAATAATTCTTATTAACCTAATTTTTAAATAGGAAATGAAATTGCTAAGCAGATTTTTAAAAGGATACTCAAAAGTCAACATACCTATCTGATAATCTCAGTATTGCTAAACATCAAAGAAATTCTTGCCCAAACCATAATGGGCTACTACTTCACATCTGGTTAGATGGCCATTACATAAAAATAATAATAAATGTTAATGAGGATGTGAAGAGGGAACGTTTGTGAACAGTTTGGAGGGGCATAAATTTGTATAGTCTTTGTGGAGAACAGTATGGACATTCCTCAAGAACATAAAAATAGAACTACCATTTGATCTGTCAGGATTCTTTAGAGATATGTTCGAACCTATGTTCATTTCAGTGTGACTTATAGTTAAGAAGACATGAGAGCAACTTTCATGTCCATCAGATAGATAAACAGTAACAAAGATGTTGTTTTTAATTAAAATCTGAATACAAGCTACATCCTTTCTCAGATGGTGAGAAAGAAATCCATGTCTGCTTACATCCAACAGGTCATGACTTTGTGGGTTTTTTGACTGTTTGATGTATGTATTATGCATGTATATATGTGTGTGTTCATGGGAGCATGTGTTTGTATATGTGTGCATGTTCGCATATATGGGTGGGTGGGTGCGTGCGTGGGTGGGTGTGTGCCTGGGTGGGTGCGTGGGTAAGTGGAGGCCTGAAGTTGATGTTCAGAGTTATTCTAGGTCACTCTTCTACCACAGTCAACAAAGCAAATCTGTCAATAAAATCCAGAGTTTTCAAACATGGCCAGTCTACCTAGTCCTGCAAGAAATCATTTCTAAACCTCCTATCTCAAATTGAACACAAAGAAAGGTCTAGAGAATTACAAGACAGCTCCCAACTAACAATTTGAACTTCTGTGCAAAGGCTATCATAAATGCCCTTCCGGGAGAGTGAGATCAACAACTAACTTATCCATGGAGCCTTCAACTAATGCCTGTTGGAAACAGGAGCAAACACCCATACATAAACACTGAGTTGAACTAGAACCCAGATGCAGGTGAAGAGGACAAGACCAGGCGGCAGAAACACATACAGACAGCTTACCTGAACAAGGAGGAGCTATCAGCCACTAGACTGATAGCTGGGAAGCCAGCATAGGACTGACTTAGGCCCCCCTGAATATGGGTCTCAGCCAGAAGGACTGAGCAGTCTAAGGGACCTCAGACAGTGGAGCCAGGATGTATCCCTGGTGAACAAAAGGACTTTGCGAAAACATCCCCCATGGAGGGATAACTGTCTTAATCTAGAGACAGGAGAGAAGCCCTGTCCCTACTTCACATGACCTGTCAGATCTACATGACCCAAACTGGATGGCATTCCCCTACATATGGAATTGGGGTGGGGGGATGGGAGGGGAGGGTGGTTAGAGTGCATGTGAGAGGGCAGAGAGGGTAAAAGGGAGGGAAGGAGGGAGGGAGGGGTGGAGGGGAGGGAGGGAGGGAGGGGGAACTGGGATCGACTTGTAAAATAATAAATTAAATTAAAAAAATGCTTTGACTCCAAAATTTAAGTTGAAGGACAAGTTACCGGGGAAAAGGATTTCTATTTTTGTCTCCACAGAAAATGAAAAGATGTGGATTCCTTCCAGACTAATGTGGTTTGATCAAGCCAAACTGCCTGAAACAGAGTACCTGGTGATCCTACATTCAAAACAGCTGGACAAAGCAGCCTTACAGACTATAGCCAGGATTTCTGAATCTTCTTCGAATCCCCCATGACAGCGCCCCTTACCAGCAGGAAGTAGTTTGGAAAGAGCAACGCCCAAATTCCCAAATATTGTCTATAAATGTTTGTTTTCATTTAAATGGACTTGGTTATATAAAATAAATTTAAAAAATTTTAAAAAAACAAAAACAAAAAAAACATTCTAATGACAAAATACTACTAATTCCTTTGCAAATGAAGTAAGTATGATTTCTATGTTAGTTTTCTGAGAGTTTGGAGTGCTTGGATCTATCCTTTTGTGTAGCATAATTTAAATCTTTTCTAGGGTCATGATGTGAATTATTTCTTTAAAGATTTAATTTTATTAGTTTTAAATGTGTGTATTCGCACATGCACATAGGCAGGTGAGTGCAGGTGCCCTTGGAGGCTAGAGGCATCTGATCCTCCTGGAGGTGAAGTTACAAGCAATTGTGATCCACCAGGCATGAATGCTGGGGATCAAGGCTTGGGTCCCCTGTAAGAACACTATGCCATCTTAACTGCTAGGCCCAATGACTCACTTTGTTACATATATAATTTGTAGAAATTAGGGAAAATGTTTAAAGAATGTTGTAGAGTTCTACTGTCTGGAACAGTAGCCACCAGTCACTCTTGCTATGGAGAATTGAAATGTGGCCAGTATGAACTAAAAAGGTTTTGAGTATGATATGCACAATACAGTCAGCATAACTTAGTAAGAAGAAAGCTATCTGGACCCTCTCTCATCTCATTAGAAGTTGTCTCTCCTTCTTCATTAGAGGTCATCTCTACTCCTGCATTCACAGATGCAGGAGCACCTCGTGCTTTGGGCACATAGGGAGCAGGCTCTTGGCAAGCCCTGAACGAGTGTGAGTATGGCCAGAGAGTTCATTCAGAAAGGTCTAAGAAGGTGATAACCGATAGTACAAGTCTTGTGTCTTCAAGAAGGAATAAAAAGCCAGGGCAGCCTGCACTTTAAGTGACTCCCTATAGGACCCTGCACGGACCCCCGAGGCACCTTGAGGAAGCCTGAAGCTGTTGCTTGGAACTCCTTGCCCCAAACCTGTTGTTGGTACTCTTCCCACTTTGATAACACACACCTAGTGACAACACACACCTCATAGGGAGGAGCTAAACCTAAAATTCCTGTAATTTTCCACTGTGCTGTAAGTCAGTATTTAAGCCCGTTCCATTCCCTCAATAAACGCCATTTGGCATTCGGCATTCTGACATTGCCATTGGACAAAATAAATAAATAAATAAATAAACCTCCTATCTCTTACTATAAACCTGGTCAGACTTCTCACAACTAGCATACACTGTTTTGAGACCAAGAACTGCTTAGTGCCTTGGAGCATGCAAACAGGGTCTCTGAGAGACTGGGAACTTTCATAAAAAAGGAATAAGATATTTTAAAGATTTAAGATTTTTAGCATTTTATTTTTTGAAGCTGATTAAGTTCACATAAACTACTTCTCTAACTCGAGGAAGTGGTTTGTTCCATATTTCAGTTTGACAGTTAATAAAAGTACCTTCCTCATTGTCATCCTTCATTACTGTTCAGTCCCAGCATTACAATTTTACCTTGACATGATAATATAAATGATGACAAATACTTATTGTATGGGCATTCAATGTGGTTCCACATACTTCAATCAAAAACATAATAATTATGAATATCTTCAAAACTCTCAATTAAAATAATTCCCTGTCACCTTTCTTATTTCAATTAGCAGTTATGTCTTTATCAGGAAGGGAAATGATCTGATTTGCTTGTTTTCAGAAATGTGAGGAAGGACCAAACTAAGTGGCTTAATACAGCCTTACTAACATCTGACACAGTGTACAACCTCAGATTATCTGGCCTTGGGAAGTGGACCGGAAGCTACCTCTGCACAGCATGAGAAAGCGTTATCTGGCTTGCTTTTTGGCATAGAGACAGAAAGTCGGAAGTTTTCAGTATAAGGCTTCTGCTTGAACTCAATGGGCCCTGAGAAATAACGTTCTTGTTCACAAAAGGAGGGAAAGGCTCCTTCCTTTCTCTTTGTGCCTGTCTGATTTCTGGATTCCAAATTAAGTTGGACGGAAGGGGAAATTATCTCTGGGAGACAGGTGGCCCCATTTATATCTATGCTCAATGGAAACTGCAGTGGCCATGTCTGAGGAGCAGCAGGTGGCAGCTGAAGTTCCAAGGTATCATCCGGCCAGAAGGAAACTCTCTGATGGATCAATCTCTGACAGGAAAGGACCCAAGACCCAAGACGCCAGAATGTCTTTTGCTTCTGCTGTGCCACCTGTTTAGTGTGGCTATCTTTCTGTGGTATCTGGCATAGTGTGAATGGGTGTGGGGAGATCCCCCTCTGCCTATAATATACTGTGTTTATCTCATGGGAACATCCCATTCTACTGGGCATTTATGCTGAGGATTATTATGAAGATGATTCCTTTCTAAGTACTATCTCGTTGATAATAATAGTCTAGTTTATGCAGAGTTTTGGTGAATAAAAATAAATACAAAGAAATGTTGTATAGTTAAGGCTTGCGAGTTTCACTTAAATAGCTGCATGGATGTAGCTCAAGTTAGTAAGAAAAAAAATTAGCTCCAGGATTCAGGCTAGCTTGAATTCCTTTAATATTAATGCTGAAAGATGCAGTCAGAGGTTTCAGTGTGCATCATGAGCTGAAACAAACCTTTAAAATAACTTTAGGTTACATCTGATGTTTTGATAAAAGCTTTAAGATACATAACCCCAGAAAACAAATCTAAAGTTCACAAGGACATGCTGAAGTCAAATATGCAAAGCAGTCCAATTGTTTCTAGATAAAAAACTTTCTTTACTAGGGTTGAATCATGATCAAAGGTGATGATTAACTCCTTGTACCCATGTTTGCCCTCAATTTCCTAATATATATATATATATATATATATATATATATATATATATATCCTATTGATGAGTATGTATCCTAAAGGTTTAGAGTGGACTTATTCCTTTTCATATATAAAAGTTTGTTTGTGATTCCTTTGAGATTGATAACTAACTTATATGCCATCATAGAGCCCTCATCTAGTAGCTGATGGAAACACAAGCAGACACCCACAGCTAAACACTGAGCTGAATTCCCGGAATCCAGTTGCAAAGAGGGAGGAGTGATAAGAAAATGGCATCAAGACGAGGCTACAGAAACCCACAGAGACAGCTGACCTGAACAAGGAGGAGCTCATGGACCCCCAGACTGATAGCTGGGAAACCAGCATTGGACTTACTCAGACCCCCTGAGCATGGGTCTCAGTTAGAAGGCCTGGGCAGTCTAAGGGACCTCAGACAGTGGAACCAGGATGTATCCCTGGTGCACAAAAGGACTTTAGGAGCACATTCCCCATGGAGGGATACTCCTTTAGCCTAGAGGCAGGGGGGAGAGCCTAGTCCCTACTCCAAATGACTTGACAGATTTTGTTGTTCCTTCCTAGAAGGCATCACCCTCCCTGTGAATATGGGGGGGATGGAATGGGAGGAGGTCGGGGGGCATGGAAGGGAGAGAGGGAGAGGGAAAAAAGATTTATTATAAGATTACCTTTCAAGATAAATAATAAAGTAACTGGCCATTTCTTTGTAAGTGCAAAATGCAGCCTGCCAGTTTAAAAAACAAAAACAAAACTAACTCTCTTGATGTTATCCTCCTAATTCTCTCATTCTTGATGTTTTCCTTCTAGCCCATTTTAACTCTCTCTAACCCTAGCAAAATATTTCAAGCAATATAAAAATTACAATGTGTTACATTCTTTCAGGGGCCTGCCATCCAGCTCCCAAATAAATACACAGAGAGCTATTCTTACTTATGAATGCCTGGTCTGAACTTGGCTTGTTTCTAGACAGCTTTTCTAACTTAATTTAAATCATCCCATTTCTCTTTAAGTACATTTTGCCTATGGGGTTTTTACCTTTCTTTATTTTATATACCTTTTCTTTCCTTCTTACTCTGTGGCTGACTGTGCGGCTGTGCGGCTGTGCGGCTGTGCGGCTGCGCGGCTATGTAGTTGGCCCCTCAGATCTTCTGCTCTTCTCCTTTTTCACTCCTCCCCCTTCCGTAGATTTCTCCTCCTATTTATTCTCTCTGCCTGACAGTCCTTCCTATTCCTCCCTCCTGCATAGCTGTTGACTATTTAGCACTTTATTAAACCAACCAGGTATTTTAGACAGGCAATTTAACAGTTTTATAGAGTTAAAGAAATGCAACATAAAAGAATGCAACACGTCTTTGCATCATTAAACAAATATTCCATAGCATAAACTAATGTAACACATCTTCAACTAATATTCCACAACATAATATAGAAGCACAATAAATCTCATCTAAAGCAAAGTGCTCCCCCCCAACCAAAAAAAACAAAACTGCTGGTGATAGTTTTCCCATGAGAGAGATTTTAAGTCATATTACACTGCCATGGGAACAAAGACAGCATGGTACAGGCAAAAAAAAACATACATGTACTCAATGAAATTAAGTCAAAGACATAGATATAAATCCACACACCTAGAGCCATCTGATTTTCTACAAAAATGTCAACAGAGTGAAAACTTCTAGGTGGTGGAATATATACTAGTGAATATACTGTGGAAACTAGTGTACAGTTTTGTCAATAAACTAAAATAAACCTGATACATGACCTATCCACACTACTCCTAGGCACTGCTTGAAAGAGTCCAAGGTAATATAGTAGAGAGAAATTTTACAATAACTAAAAAAAAGAACCAATCTGTGTGTCTAATCACAGAGGAACAGATGAAGAAACTGTAATGCATACACACTACGGGATTTTTTTCATCCACAAAGATAAACAAGGTTATATCTTTTTCAGAAGAATGGATGCAGCAAGAAAGAATCATATTACATGTACTAAAACACTCTCAGCTTAATACCAAGTTATCTCTCATTTATGGCTTCTAGGTTTTATACAGACACATAAACTCAGGTGACTATATAGCATGAAAGTAGAAGTGAGTACTGGGGAGGTGTCTCAGTCAGTAACATGCTTGCCACCTAAGCACAAAGATCTAAGTTCTAGTCTCAGCACTTACCAAAATTTTCACTGTTGGTTAATGAATATTTGGGGTATTTTAATATTTTGAAAAAATTGGTGGGGATATATTTGAGTAACACTAACATAACAGAATAAAGAGAATTTTATCAAATATTGCCTACTTTTGAGTAAACAGGAATTAATGTCACTATCTTTTAAGTTTGCTTTTAGCCAAAACAATATTTGCCTCACATGTCCCATATCGTCAAGATTGTTTTTCTAGATCTATGATGAACTGGTTTGTGAAAAGTTAGAATATTGCTTTGAGCCTTAATTTCTTTTAAATATAGGAATAGCAATTAAAAATGAGCAGAGGAACATATTTCTTTATTTATCTGAATGAGATTTCATTAAAAGTATTTTCTTTTTATAATGAGGCTTTAAATGATAATTTACCTAACCTTTTTTTACATTTCTACAGAAAGCTTTTCATCACTGTTCTGGTTTCTCTCCTAATAAGTGAAAATGGAAATGGAAATCCATTAATTAAATTCTCTAATAAGATTCTGTAGCTATTGGCTGTAGACTCTAGGGAAACCATAAGCTCCTAATTACAGCTTATCAATTGCAATTAACTCTTCAAACTATTCCCTAGATGTACTTGAGGAAAAGAGAGTTGCTAATAAATTTTATAAGAGATTGAGAGCTCTTTCTGTAGCAATCAAGGGCCACTGTCAATCAATGGTGAAAAATCCCCGTCCTCATTTGGTGAATCTACCAGATGACAACATTTTGTTGTTGTTGTTGTTGTTTGGGGTTTTTTTGTTTGTTTGTTTGTTTGTTTTTTGTTTGTTTCCTTAGACAGACTCAGGACTGGGGTTTTTAGTAGTTGGGTTGATATTGGACGTGAGAGTAGTGACTATCTTTGTCAAGTTTTGGTTGACATCATGGAAGCTGCTGCTAAATGTTTTGCATTTTTGAGCCCTGGGTTCAGTGACAAAGAGTGGCCTGGGAGATTGACACTAAAATCTAAGAAGCAGGACAAACACAAGATGATGGATGTGACAAGAAATGTCACATTTAGCATCAAGTATAAGAAGAGGTCTCTGTAACCATCTTAGATTCTGAAATTACAGTCTTGTAAACAGGATCCCTTCAGGTGTGACTTCTGTTTCTTGTTGACATGGCCCAGGGCTGTCAATCTGCCTCCTTCCCATATGGAACCCTTGAACAGAATACTTGTTATTGGAAATGTCTTGAGCACCTCCTTTCTGGTTTGCTGCCTCTTGTTCATGTGACACTTACATATTGGACATCATCTTGGTTATCTAATGCTGTGAAACAAGAAATTACACCCAAAAGTAAAAGACTGAAAACAAACACAAACACAATTGCCAACAAACAGATTCACAGCTTGGGTATGGCTCAGAGAAATGCCACACTCTTCTATACAGAGCTATGTGGCTGGAGATCAGAGGACTCACTTTCTACTATTCTTGTACGATTCCAAGGTCAGTCCTGGCTGTTGCAGAGATACTCAGCCAGGGATGGGGCCCGATGGCTTCCTTGCTTCCTTACCTTGGTCTTCTTGGACTTGCTCAAAGCATGAGATACTGAAGCTGATAGATGTTTCCAATCTAGTCTCCAAGCCACTGGTATCATTTTCAGTGCAGTTTACTTATGCACATGGTCAAAAGTTTGTGCAATGTCAAGAAGGGATTTAACTCATCATTTGGATAACAGAGTGGCCAGTTCTAGACTAGCCACTATTGGGGCCATTTTTGGAGAGTGTAACCTGCCACAGAGAGAAAATTTGTTCATAAAGCATGAGAGATTTTGTGTCCTTGTAAGGCTTGTCCAGTCTGCCCACTTCTGATTGCTTCATGAAAGGACTGTTTGTTTTGTAATGATTTCTGAGTGCTCTTCAGCCTCCACAAGGCCTCTCTTTACACATCAACTTCTTATTTAGAACCATCACTGTCTGGATTATTGGTTTTCAGTTAGAAACTAGTTTTTTCTTGTGTCAACCTGACTCATATGAAATAAGATCATGAATACTTTGGGCCAACTTGATAGAAACTGGAGTTTATTTTGGAAGAGGGACCCTCAGCTGAGAAACTGCTTCCATAAAATGGGCCTGTAGGGCATGTCAGTGGGCCGTTTTCCTGATCAGTGATTGGTATGGGAGGGTCCAACCCATTATGAGTGGTACCATTCCTAGGCAGGTGGTCTGAGCAAGGCATGGAGAGCAAATCAGTAAGCAGAATTTCTCCATGGCCTCTGCTTCGGTTCCTGATTCTAGTTACCTGCTGCAGTTCCTACCCTGACTTATGTTCATGATGGACTAGAATTGTAAGCAGGAATAAACCCTCTCCTCTCCAAGTTACTTTTTGTCATGGTGTTTATCACAGAAAACCTTAACTAAGACATACCTAGAGCACACATAGTTTCTCTCTCTCTCTTTCTCTGTCTCTCTGCCTCTGTCTCTCTCTGTGTCTCTCTCTGTCTCTCTGCTCCTCTCTCTCTCCTCTTTCCCCCTTCTCTCATCATTATTCCTCCTTCTTTCTTGGTGTTAAGAATATATATATATATATAAAACTGATTACATGCTAGGATGAATATTTTGTGTGACAACTTTTCCAAAACTGTCAGTGTCTATAAAAGACAAAAGAAGGAGGAACTATTCCATATTAAAAGGAGACTAACGTCATGGCAACTAAATGTAACCAGATTGTGGATATAGGAGAAATACAAACCACATGGCTCAACTAGCAAAATTCAAGCACTTTACAAATAAGCATAATGAAAATCAATGTTAACTTTGAATGAATTATCTTGGTTGAGTTTTAATTCCAGCAGGACTGACAGCAAAGCATTCCTAAAAGTCAACCCTGACTTGAACAGGAGGGTTGGAGGGATGGTTCAGCAGTTAAGAGTGCTTATTGTTCTTAAAGAGAACTCAGATTTGGTTTACAGCACCAACATGATGGCTCACAACTAACTGGTACTGGTAAATCCAGTACCAGAAAGTCTGATGCTTTTTTCTGATGTCTATGTTCACTGTACACTCATGATACCCAGACATTCTTGTCTGTAAAACATTCTGGCATGAAAAATTGAACAAAATAATATTTTAAAATAAAAGACAACCCTGCAGGAAGCAAGATGGCTCAGTAAGTAAATGTACTTACAGCCAAGTGTTATGGCTTAAATTGATTCCCAGAATTAACAGGTGGAAGGAGAAAACTGACTCCCATAAGTTGTCCTCTGACCTCCACATACACACTTGGCAAGTACATACATGCATATATATACTTATATATGCCCTATATAAGTAAGATATAGTGTTAAACTGATTCTTTGTATTGTATTATTATATACATAAATCAATGTATCTCTCAACTGCCATCTGATATGAATATCACACAACTGGCCAAGACACAAGGAATAAGAAACTACAGAATGCTCAGCCCTGAAGGGAACATACATACCATACCCCTCTCAGACCTCAGGGATCACAGAAGAGAAGATGGACATGGTGTAAGAGGCAAAGGTGGATGAAACTATACAGAAACGTGAACACATCAGGGCAGCTGCATATATGAAAACATAGCAGTTGTGATGGCATGTATAAAACCTGTGCAAGCCTAAGCCAGACAGAATCCCTGCACAAAGTGGGAAGCTGGATGTACAACCCCACCCTTAGTTGTGGAGCTACTGGGAGGGGAGAGACCATTTTCTCTAAGAATGCTGCACTACTCTTATAGAAATATGGTCTTCCAGAAAGACAACACATCCAAAAGTATTTGACCAGCACAAGTTGTACTTGAACGATTTTATTTTTTTTTTAAGTTATATACATTTTTTTTTCTTTTCTGTTTTTTGTTTAGAGGGGAAGTCTTGTATAGTTCAAGCTGGTTTCAAACTTAAAATTCTCTTCCTCCAGGCTCTGAGTGCTGGGATAATAAGCAGGGGCCACTATGCTAATCTTAAATTGAATATTTTATCATGAAATCAAGTATAAATGTAGTATAAAACAGATGCATAGCATTGAAGAGTTATTAAACAACACTCATATACCTGGACCAAAATATGAAATATGTTCCAGAAGTCCCTTTTTCTACTCTGATCTCACCCCCTCTCTTTTCTAGAATACTAAGCACTGTGAATGTTATAATTAGTCTACTCATTTCTACTTTCAGGCTTATCATCTACATGTGTTACCCGAGACCACAATGTTTAGTTTTGTCTGCTTTTTTGCCTTATATATATTGAATAAAAGCTTAAACATTCTTCTGTGTCCTGCCTACTTGGATCAGCATTATGATCAGGAAGTGCATATACATTATCCAATGTCATTACAAATTGTTTCTGCGTCTGTTTGTCACAAATTATTTCTCTGCCCTACAGCTTACTACACTTAGGATTCTGTCAGTGCATAGCCATTATTCACAATACTGTGTGAAAAGGATTGTGCATTTTCATATATATATATATATATATATGTGTGTGTGTGTGTGTGTGTGTGTGTATGTATGTATGTATAATGAATATGTATAAATATATATTAAATATATTATATATATTTAAGTTAAGATATGCAAGGAAATTTCTAGCTATGGGATCAAGTATCTGTCCTATTTTGCCATTTACAACTTGCTATAAGTGTACCCACAAGAATAGCTGTTGTCTCCAAATATATTTGCACTACGCTCATTCCAGGCCATATTCTGTAAGTAGATGTGACTTTTTACTATCTCATGAGAATTCTTAGGTTATGACTAGCATTGTCCATCTGACAGTTAAAGGTTAAGTGTTCTCAGCCAATGGAGAAGACAAGGTGACAACAAGGTTTCCTTAATAAACACTATTATATATTGATCACAGAGAAGAAATCAGATTTTGAGGTATTCAAGATCCTAATGGTAGCATTTTTCTGATCTTAAGTGAACCCAGCATTTTAATAGTTACTCTGGGATTCGTTGCTTTTAGTGTTCTCTAAGATACTAGTGATACCATGGTAAAAGCATTTTATAATGATAGTTTAGAGGATATGATTTTTTGTATGAGCCACTTGTTATATTTCCATTCAGCCAACATAGATAATAATAACAACTGTGCAATTTGACTATTGCTCCAGGGAAAATCTCTTAATAATATAGAAATTTTCATTTAGTTCTCTTAGTTTTGATTGACAATTTAGTCTTAATGTTATGAAAAACTATATAAGATACAAAAGAATAGGTCTCTTCTGAACCATAAAATATTCCTTTTGTCACATATTTGTATATGAGGCAGGGCACATAAGATCTTTTAAAACATGTTAAGTCCATCTTTTTAATAATGTTCAGATACATAATCTAAAAATTAAAAATTGCCTCTTCACTCTTGAAAGACAGAGTTAATTCCTGACACAACAATGATACGTCTAAGCACAGTGTGATATTTGTAAAGAATTAAAATAGAATAGCAGCACAAACCCTTCTGATTTACGAGATTTCAAATGTAAAGGTTAAAACTACATTCTGAACCCACACAAATTATCACAGAGCCCCACCACTACCTTGCTCCTGGGGCAAAATAGAAGCAGTTTTCAGTAAGATAAACAGTTGAAAATACAAAGTCATAGTTTGAAAGAGAAAACAGGAGACTTCAGTCTGTTTTTCGAAGTCACAAAAGCGCAGAGTTCCCTAATGCAACATCATAAATGCACAGCTAGGGATTTATGATTAGACTCACCTAAAAATGAGAATGTTTTAAGGTCTGCATCACAAGGATATAGATGGTACTATGGCATCTACTTGCTTACAGGGTATAAAAAAAACTGTATAAAACAGTCAAGTGAGAACTTGATGCACATTTATGTGAGTTGTTTGTGGGTTATCCACTGTAGAGATAAACCAGAGAAAAAGAACTCACAGTTATCCTGAAAAGGTTTGATCTTGATTGATGACATGTGAATGAAAATATATATAAATGCACCTCAGAAAGATCTGGATAGATCTTACTAATTAGGTATGCACACTCACTAGCTAAGGGCTACTGAAGCTAATGACATGCAGAACTATAAAACTCATAGAAGAAATATCTTTGGAGTAGGGGCTTGCCAAAAGCATCATCCACAAAAGAAAACATCTATAATGAACATGCAAATATTAGAAATCTGCTTTGTGAGACCTCTGTTCAGAGGAAGAAAGGACAGAGATGGGTGATGGCTCAGTCGTTAAATTGATTGGCATACAACATGGAAGCATGCCCCTGAAATTCCAGTGCTGGAGAGGTAGAGAAAGGTGTATCCTTGCAGCTTGCTTGCTAGTCAATCTAGACAAATCCATGAGATCCAGTTAAGCAAGAGTCCTCATCTCAAAAGCTGAGGTAGAGAGTGAGTGACAAAGATACTCTGTATTAACCTGTTGCCTGTACACACATGAAAAGATATGCTCTCTCTCTCTCTCTTATTCTCTCTGTCTCTCATACACACACACACACACACACACACACACACACACACACACACACACACACACCAAACAAAATGAGGATGAAAAAACAAATTAAGCTATAGGCTGGAAGAGAATACCTTCAAATCATGCTAGACAATTGGTTTATGTGTAGACATATGGGTAACATCGCTACCCGTAGAGAAATTCAAATTAAGATACTATTGTTCTGTGACTATAAAACTGTCAGAGTAACTAAAGTCAATTAGTAACAACATCAAATGCTAGTAATTATGTTGAAGAAATAGAGCTGTGATGCCTTTAGTGATAGAAGTGTAAAGTGTAGTTAGCTTCAAAAAACAATTATATGTTTACCATACAACAAAGCAACCATCCTCCTGGACATTTAATATGTGTGCATGTGGAGTCCAGAGTTCATTGTTAGGTGTCTTCCATTATTACTATCCACCTTAGGTTTTGAGACACGGTCTGTTACTGAACATGGAGTTTACTGGTTCAGTGAGACCAGCTAGCCAGCAAGTTAGCCAGTTTCTGTTGCTGGGACTGGTTGTTTGGTATTTGGGAACATGTTGATGTATCAGTGTGGTAGCTGAGTGGAGAAAGGATGATGAGGTCACAGAAGTGGTCTCTGCTTAAGAGTTACATTCTTGGACACAGTGGTGTCAAAGACCATTTCAGGGACTGAAAGTCAGAGCAATTTGTCTCTAGTAGATTTGATTTAGATCATCGAATACAACATTGATGGGAGTTTGTTTACAGGAGTATGTCTAGCTTATATTCTATTGATATTTCTACAATTCTGTATCCTACCTTATCTTAGTATAGAGAAGAATTCTAGGATGCTTGTCATGATGACACTGATATGTTAAATTCCATCTACTCCTGCAATAATGTAAGACCTCAAAAAAATAAAGAGGGAATTCTGTAGGAGTAGACAGTGGAATTGGGTCTCTGGACCTAAGGCTCCTCTTTTTTCCTTCCTGTTTTGCCTTCTCATCTTATATTCCTGTCACTATCCAAACATTTGGTGCTTTCCCAGTGAGCTAGAGGACCAGTTCAGGGCAGAAGGATAAGCTGTTTTTTTATATTTTATTTTTAATTCAGTTTCATTTATTATTCTTTTCTTATTTTACATATCAATCCAAGTTCCCTCTCCCTCCCTCCCATGCCCCCCTTCCATCCCATTCCTCCCCTTCCACTCCTCAGGGAGGGTGATGCCTTCTAGAAGGGATCAACAAAACCTGTCAAGTCATTTGGAGTAGGGATTAAGCCCTCCCTCCTGCCTCTAGGTTAGGGGAGTGTCCCTCCATGGGGAATGTGCTCCCAAAGTCCTTTTGTGCACCAGGATACGTTTTATAGCTCCCAAAGCCTTGTGTGGTAAGAACAAAGGTTCAGATCCCATTAATATTCTTCTGGCCTTCTGTCTGACTTTTCTACCTCATACCCTTTGGACAACTCAATGGAAATTCACGTTTTGAATTTTACTGCAATATCTTGTGAACATACCACACAGAGATCATGGAAGAGAAATGAAAGTGATCATAACCACTGTTGAGTCAAGAGAAGATGTGAATGTGTTCCATAGAGCAGAAGATATTTTAGGTATGTCCAAATTTGTTCTATAGGACCTATTCCTATTTTGTAAAACCCTGAAGTTCTGGGCTCTCCCACTTTGTTACTGGGATGACAACACGATGTCACTATCCCACTATGACATGCTGCCCCACCCAGCCAGAGAAAACAGCCCAGTTACATGTGGAGACTCAGTAAGGTAACCCCTTGAGTGACAGTCTTGGCATCTAGCTGGAAAGGAAATCTGTTTGGAACAGAAGAAATCTTTGTTGAAAATAGAAAGTTGCATTTCAAAAGGTATTAGCACAGTTTGGGATTTCTTGTGGGTAAAGAAACTTCTGGAGGAAAAGGAAAATGGAACAGAAATGATTAAAGGAAGGAGGTGGGAGATGAACTTCAAAAGGTATTGAATTGAAGAGCTTTAAAGCAGGATGAGGAATGTGAAAGAGGAATGGCTTTTTGGAATTCTGCCTTCCTGAGACTGAACATGGTTCTGCTGCAATGGTTATTAAATACCAGCCTTTGGGTCTGACTTAAAACTTGATGCTTCTGTATTGTTCCCAGGAATTGTGTTGTATTGTTGAATCTGCTATTTCATGATCAACTCAGCCTTTACTCTCTAGAGATTGTTGAAAAGTTGCAAAGTAATAGGCTAATAGGAATCAGGTGGCCAATTTCTCCATTCTTTTTGTTTTGTTTTGTTTCCTGAGGGCTTGAGTTAGAAATAAATTCTTTTTGTATTTGTCAATAGGCATACATGAGTCTATTACATATTCCTTAAAATTTTGCCCACCAGTGTAAGTGCAAGCAGGAAATGGAAAGGGTCAAAAGAGAAGAAATTTTTAAAGATTTCTACATTCCATGTGATTGGTTTCTAAGTTCCCCAAATCAAGCTATGATCTAGTTTGCTGAAATTTAGTTTGTATAGAAAAAAAGAGAGATACCATAATAGAGGAAGCCATTATAGGTTTGAAGGGAAAACTGACTCTAGAGAAATGTCCAGAGACCTACAAGACTGACTCCAGCTAACAATTTGAGCAACAGTGGAAAGGCTACCATAAATGCCCCTTCATGATAATGAGATTGATGACTAACTTATCCACCATCATAGAGCCCTCATCTAGTAGCTGATGGAAACAGAAGCAAACACCCACAGCTAAACACTGAGCCAAACTGGAATCCAGATGTAGAGAGGGAGGAAAAGACCAGGCTACAGAAACACACAGGGACACCTGACCTGAAGAAGGAGGAGCCAATGGGCCCCCAGACTAATAGCTGGGAAACCAGCATTGGACCCCCTGAACATGGGTCTCAGTTAGAAGGCCTGGGCAGTCTAAGGGATCTCTGACTGTGGAACCAGGATATATCCTTAGTGCACAAAAGGATTCTGGGAGCACATCCCCCATGGAGGGATATTCCCTTAACCTAGAGGAAGGAGGGAGGGTCTAGTCCTTACTCCAAAAGACTTGAGAGATTTTGTTCTCTCCTGGAAGGCATTACCCTACCAGTGGAGTGGGGGGTGATGGGAGGGTGGTCCGGGGGCATGGGAGGGAGGGAGAGAAGGAGAGAGAGAGGGAGGGTAGGAGGGAGAGGGTACTGGGATCGATATGTAAAATAAGAAAAATGAATGATGAATAAATAAATAAATAAATAAAATGTTGAAACTGATTCTGGAAAAGTAAGAGCATACAGAATGTTCAAACTTGATTCTGCCTTGCCCAAAGAGTGTCTGACTTTTGCCAGCTTCTTTTTGGGTAATGACATGCTGGATAGTAGGACCTTCCTTCCTGTGACAGATGTCTGTATTCACATCTAGGAAGCCAACGATGGAAGATGTTGGACAGAACCCATTGGAGGATGGGTAAGTAATACAATAGGGATCTAGAAGGATGACTGCTCTAGAAGTTTTCAGCAATCCAGACCATAGTTGTGAAGGATGCTCTGTCCTTAAACCTGAGAGGGTCTTAGAAGAAATTTCAGTTCCATCTTCCCTTCATCATACTGCTATGGTGGGATTCTGCAAAATCTGTCCAGTCACCCAGCATGTTTGCCTGGGTTAGGGGAAAGATCCATTCCCTTCCCTTTTTCCCTCCCAACCTAGGCTTCTGACAGACTAAACAGAAAATATCCAAGTTTGTGACAAAAGACTTAAGAAAATTTCTTTCATTTTCTATCTTTAAATGCCTTAGAAGTATTGCTTAGATTCCACATTCCCCATGTAAAAATTTTGGAAGTGAGCTAGTTAGGGTACAATAATATACATACATACATACGTATATAGATAGATAGAGATGTTTTTCTTTTGCTCACAAAGGATTTGCACTCTAGTATCACTTATATTTAAATTTAAAATGTGATATGTCATACATTTATTTTATGAGAAACACCAGAAATTGGTTTATCATGGGGAAAAATTCAAACCAATTAGGCACATAAATGATAAGAGACTGGAGAGTGAGATTCAGGGATGTTTTCTTGGGATTCTAATGTTCTGATATGAATTTAGTTATGAAGACATTTCTTCCTGTAGGCATGAGATAACAGAAATATCAAGTTTAGAAGCCATAAAACAAAACCTCAACTACCTGAACGCGGACCTTGAAAAGGAACTACAGAGGCTGGACGAGGCCAATCAGATTCTTTTCAGAAAAATTCAAAAGAAAGAAGAATCTATTCAAAGGTCAGGCTTTGCCTTTGGTGAAGGAGAAGGTCAGGTGGTTTCCATAGATTAGAGGGAAGTGGAGCTTCTCAAGTGATATCTATAGGTTAGAAGGGAGCAGAGAGGGCTTTCACTTCCCTGGTGGATAGCTCAGTGTGTTATTTAAATCCTGAAACATGAGCTGTGATGCTTCAAAAAGCTTCTTTTTTACAAATCTTAGCACCCAATTTCTTCATTTAGTTGACGTTTTCTTGTTACTGAAACTCAAGATGTTGGCAGTGTGGTTTTGGTGGCAGCTTCTTTAGGACTGAGCCACACCTGAGTAACTGTTTTTCAGTCTTGAAAGAGATATTGCCCTGTCCATTGGGAGAGTCCCAGAGAGGGATGACTTCAGTGAGATCATAATACAGAAGGAGAATGCCCTGAAGGACCTGAGGCTGGAGACAGCAAAGCTGGTGAGAGGGGCTTCTAAATGGCCAATGCCTTCCTCGTTGATCATTCTGTTCTTATCTCCAGAGGCTCTGCACAGGCTCCACCTCTGTGGCTACAGAAATCACAGCTGCTTGGGAGAGCGCTGTGGCAATGAAGCACTAGGCATGGGGACAAGACCTTGGTTCTGTCGCAGATCTGCCATGTCAGACCAGGGTGCACTTTTTTTAAACTGATACACTCATCCTTACATATTATTTATATGACCTTTGTAAAGAAAACAATTGAGAGCAGAATCTGTTTGTCTTTTTAAATTCCTTCTTCCTACAGGAGAAAAAGAATAAGGTCCTAAGCAAAAATGTCATAGAACTTCAGAAGAAGGTAAGGAGATACCCCAGGTAGTAAAGCATCCCACTTCCTACAACACTGTCATTACAAAAGAAATACTGGTGGAATGGGCAGGGGACATAAGAGGTAAGTTCTATGCATATATATATATATAATATATATATGCACAGTAATATGTAACCACATAAAATATAGATTTTTTTATATAATACACACAAATGAACACATTTCTCACTCAGAGTTCATCCTTGAAATGTGACTGATTTTTAAAGACTGCTAATAGAGTTGTTGTCTTCCTGGACTCTCTAGTTAGAAGTAACATTTCTGTGCTCCACACCCCAACACCTTCAGAATCTTTAGACAGACATATTTCCATCTGGTGTTCAGTACCCAAATAGTAACCACAATCTTTCCACTGGCTAAGACCCCAGAGTCTAACCTTATCCTACCTCATCCATTTGCCTTGATGAGTTCACAGTTATTGGAATGATATTTCAGATTTCAAGAGGACATAAGAATACTGCCCCTGATCCAGAAACCCTAAAAAATAAAATAGCAGAATTGAAGGTGAGTAGAATAGCAAACTGGGAAATTTTGTTGCACATGTATCGGAGGCCTGGGTTCTGGGAGGCTGTTTTCATAGACTATCCTAAGTGTGACACTAGACACATCCATGTGTGTATCAAAGAAGAGCCAGAGTCCTTTCTTCCCATAGGCAACATAACTCTAGCTTTCACACTAGAAGCAGAGGTGACAAGGGTCATCCTAACACTAGTGTTTACACTAGACAAGGGTCATACTAACACTAGCTTTCACACTAGAAGCAGAAGTGACAAGGGTCATCCTAACACTAGCTCTCACAGTAGAAGCAGAGGTGACATGGGTCATCCTAACATTGGTATTCACACTAGAAACAGAGGTGACATGGGTCATCCTAACACTGGTGTTCACACTAGAAGCAGAGGTGCCTACATTGACTTCAGGAGGAGGGAATGGCTCAAAATCCTCATCAGTTAACGGAACACATTCCAAAACTTTACTAGGGTCTTCCCTGGATATGTTTATATCTAAATGAGGACAACATAAGTACAGACATTCAAGTAGAAAGAAAATGTGAATTCTCAGTTATATAAGGATATATCAATAATGTTATACAGTTCACCAAGCTGTGGTTTATGAAGAAAATTTTCTTTTCAAATTTCAGTTCATATTTCTACTCTACTAGAAAGCAAAGCAGCTGAGATTAGTTTTTTTTCTTATTTAAATCAGAAACAAGCTTGTTTTGCATGTCAATCCCAGTTCTCTCTCCCTCTCCTGTTCCCCTTCCCCACCAACCTCCTATCCCATCCCTTTCTGCTCCCCAGGGAGGGTGAGGCCTTCCATGGGGGATCTTCAAAGTCTGTCATATCGTTTGCAGCAGGGCCTAGGTCCTTCCTGGTGTCTGGGCTGAGAGAGTATCTCTCTATGTGGAATGGACCCCCAAAGTCCATTTGTACACTAGGGATAAATACTGATCCACTACAGAAGTCCACAGACTGCCCTGTTCTCCTAACACCCACACTCAGGGTGTCCTGGGTCTGTCCTATGCTGGTTTCCCAGCTATCAGTCTGTTCAGGTCAGCTGTGGGTTTCCTGAGCCTATTGTTTGCACCCCATTGTCTAGACCATTTTGGCATATAGCAGATGTCCAATAGATATTTGTTAAGTGAACAAAACAAACAGGGGACAAAGCCTATTGAGAAGCTCTTCCCAGTTTTAGGGAGCAAGTGTGCCATTAGGCTGAGCCAACCATCAAGCACCCCACTGTCTGCCTTTCTCTGAAAAGGTGGGATGTCTCCTATGACCCTCATGTGGTTTAGAGAGCATTTGGGCACCATCCTGAATGAGTGGAAGAAAAAGACTGGTCAGGAGGAGGAAGAATGGCCACATTCACTGGAGAGTCTGCCTATTAAGGGTTACATGTCAGCTCTGCCATTCTGAGACTTTGTTGCATATCTAACATATGTGCTTTTGTTTCCTGGTCTGTAAAACACTAAATGGCCATATCCTCTCTTAACTGTTACTTGTCCTCAATACACCACAGCCACTCTGAGATTGCTTTCTGCTAACCTGGGTTGTCCTTGCACAAAGGAATGCTGTTCATTTTCTGCTATTACCATCTTCCTAGGTGAAACTACAAAATTTAACCGAGTCCTGTGTGCAACAAGAGGAGGAAATAGCCAAGGTTGGATTAGACCACTGCCTTTTCCACTAAGTGTCTACCTAGGGCATAAATAGGCTGAAAGCCTGAGGCTCTTCCGAAAGGGTTTCAGGCATGGGAGGGATGGAGCAGCAAAACCTGGCATGTGAATTTCTGATTCACAAGCAGGTGGTGGAAAAAAAGAAACCCAAAACCAAAACAACAAAAAAATCAAAACAAACAAAAACTGTTCATTAAATACTGGCCATTTGTAAAATATTCATCTGCTCCCAAATACCTTGTAGAATACCAAATCTAATAGTCCTATTGCATTCTCTCCTATTTTCCAGAGAGGCACAGGACAATGCTGGTGAAGTTTTGCCCTTTCTCCACTCAAACTTAGGTCCTATGCCTGAATGATGAGGTCACCTTTTGCAAGGTGGTTGTTTTCCCTTTAAGTAAGGAAATGCCATGTAACCAGCCATATGTCCAATGTACAAGGCAGGTTACCAGGGAAGCAGCCAAAACTTGGTACATATTGAACTCATGAGGTTTATTTGCTTTTCTTTTTCTTCTAGATGGAAAGTGACTACCAATCTGTAAATCAGCTCTGTGAAGATCAGGCCCACTACATAAAGGTACAATGTTACTGGGGAAGTCAGAATGGAGGCAGATCTCCCCAACTCAGGAGACAGCCATTTTCTCATTAGGCTACCATATGCAGTGGGGAAATGGCTTTTACTCAACATGATGATCACTGAACATGAGTGTTCTAGACAATGTGTTGAACTCGTCATACAGGGTTCCTCAATGCATTTGCTTAGTGTTTTAATGTTTTTATAAACTCATTTGTCTAGTAAGTCTGAGGAGTTCCACGGAGAACACTAGGGCTTTGGGGAGCTAGGTTACCTGATCTGGGAACTCAGTTTAGGTTAGATCTGAGATTTGAGTATGATCAAGGTCTGGAAGAGGAACTTTTGTTCTTATATGCCCATCCTGTCACTCGTACCTCTACTTTTTTTTTTTCATTAGAACGCCCCCTACTTTGTGCACCCTGTTGTGGTGAAGTGTTTAGAATATTGGGAATTTATTTTAGTGGAATATTCCTATGGGTGACTTTTAAATAAAGACAAAAATTCTTGTTTATGATGTCCCCTCCCACGGGAAGAAATACCAAGAAATTCTGAGGGAGATGGAGAAGAAGCAAGAAGTGATGCTGCTTGAAAAAGAAATGTAAGTTTGGGAAACAACCTCTGCCTGGTGGGCTGCAGGCAGTTCACTGCATGGCAAGGCATTAGAACAGCTGGTGTTACTGAGTAAAGGATCCACAGCTGGTCATTCCTGGAAACCTCTACGCATGCTCCAGACATCAGCACTCAGACTGCTCTCCCACCCAGTAACTGGGACCTGACATGTTTTCATGATGCTCTTTTCATGTATCGTTAGTTGAATGCAGTGTCCCCATCACTACTAAAGCTATGTTCAGAGATGAACAATCATAGCAAAGAGATATTACATGTAAGGTGAAAAAATTACTAGCATCTGTGTGTATCACAACCTTTCTCAGGACATTTGACACAATGGAATGACCAGAGATCTATGGATGTGTTACATAGAACTTGACACACTTTCTGTTTATACTTATTAATTGTATTATATGTGATACAACATGCATAGGCTGCACACAACTTAAATACATAGCTGTTAGCTTTTTCTATATGTATCCACATTAGTATCACTCAGATCTACATGTAGAGTATCATAAGCCCAGAAGTTCCTTGGACCCCCTACCTTGTCAATACCCCTTACAAAGGTAACCACTAGTCTGATTATTTAAAAACTGTATCCTAGATGTTTTCTATAAATTCAATCTGTATTCTCTATGTCTGGCTTTCACTGAGGCTTTTCTCTATCATGTGATTTTCTCCTTATAATATTCCATTGTACGAATATGATATAATTAATCTATTACTGATGAACATTTGACTATTACAATTCCCTATAAAACATCCTTATGTATGCCTTTTGATAAATGTATCCTTCCATTTTTGAGGGGTTATTGGATACACACATCTTTGTTGTACTAGATGAAGCAATGTTTTTAGTGTCCATATCAATATTCTCACCCATGAGAACTGTACAAGAATTCTGAGCTGGAAGATGGCTCAGAGGGTAAAGATGCCATCCCCCCCTTTTTATTATTCTTTCTTATTTTACATATAGATCCCAGTTCTCTCTCCCTCCCATCATCCTATGTCCCCTGATCTCCCCTCCCCTCACATTCCCTACCAACTCCACAGGGAGGGTGAGGCCTTCCAGAAGGAATCATCAAAATTTGTCAAGTCTTGGAGTAGGACCTAGTCCCTCCCTCCTGTCTCTAAGTTAAGGGAGTATCTTTCCATAGGGAATGTGCTTACAAAGTTCTTTTGTGCACAAGAGATATATCCTTGTTCCACTCTCAGAGGTCCCATAGACTACCCAGGACTTCTGAGACCCATGTTTAGGGGGTCTGAACTGGTTTCCCAGCTATCAGTCTGGGGTCCATAAGCTCCATCTTGTTTAGGTCAGATGTCTCTGTGGGGTATTGTAGCCTGGTCTTGCCCCCTTTTCTCATCACTCCTCCCTCTGCAATTGGATTCCAGGAGTTTGTCTCAGTGTTTAGCTGTGGGAGTCTGCTTCTGTTTCCATCAGCTACTAGATAAGTGCTCTAAGATGGCATATAAGTTAGTTATCAATCTCATTATCAGGGAAGGGCATTTAAGGTACCCTCTCCACTATTACTCAGATTATTAGTTGGGATCATCCTTGTAGGTCTCTGGATATTTCTCTAGTGTCAGTTTTCTCTTCAAACCTATAATGGCTCCTGTTATAGCATCTCTTTTCTTGCTCTTCTCTATTTGTCCCCATACTCAATCTTCCTCGTCCCTCATGTTCTCCTCTCTTCTCCCGTTCTCCTTTTCCTAACTCCCTTTCCCCTTCTGTGGGGTACCTTGTATGACTCTTTTAGGGTCCTCCTTGTATCCTAGTTTCTCTGGTGGTGTGAATTGTAGGCTGGTGATCCTTTGCTCTATGTCTAAAATACATATATGAGTGAGTACATACCCTGTTCCTCTTTTTATGACTGGTTAACTCATTCAGGATTGTTTCTTAAAGTTCCATCCATTTTCCTGCGACTTTCAAGATTCCATTGTTTTTCTCTGCTGAGATCCATGTCTATCACCATGCACAAAACTTAAGTCCAAATGGATCAAAGGCCTCAACATAAATCCAGCCACACCAACCCTCTTAGAAGAGAAAGTGGGAGGTATCCTTGAACAAATTGGTACAGGAGACCACTTCCTGAACATAACTCCAGTAGCATAGACACTGAGATCAACAATTAATAAATGGGACCTCCTGAAACTGAGACATTCTGTAAGGAAAAGGACACAGTCAACAAGACAAAACAGCAGCCCACAGAGAGGGAAAAGATTTTCACCAACCCCACATCTGACAGCTGATTTCCAAAATATACAAAGAATTCAAGAAGCTAGTTACCAAAACACCAAATAACTCTATTAAAAAGTGGGATACAGAATTTAATGGAGAATTTTCAATAGAGGAATCAAAAATGATTGAAAGACACTTAAGAAAGTGTACAACATCATTAGTCATCAGGGAAATGCAAATCAAAGCAACTCTGAGATACCATCTTACTCTTGTCAGAATGGCTAAAATCAGAAACACCAATGACAGTTTATGGTGGAAAGGATGTGGAGAGAGGGGAACACTCCTCCACTGCTGGTGGGAGTGCAAACTGGAAATCAGTATGGCAGTTCCTCAGGAAAATGAGAATCAGTCTACCACAGGACCCGGCAATTCCACTCTTAGGCACATACCCAAAAGATCCACATCCATGCAACAAAGACATCTGTTCAATTATGTTCATAGCATTATTTGTAATAGCTAGAACCTGGAAACAACCTAGATGCCCCACAACTAAAGAATGGATAAAGAATATGTGGTACATTTATACATTGGAAAGATGCCATTCCTATTTGCTTATTGTTTTTCTCAGGCCTTGAGTTCAGTTCTCAGGAGAATGACTCTTCTATGATTTCCCCCAGATATTT
The DNA here is from genome assembly GCF_943737965.1 of Phodopus roborovskii. NCBI lineage: Eukaryota > Metazoa > Chordata > Mammalia > Rodentia > Cricetidae > Phodopus > Phodopus roborovskii. Next base: position 2,879,920 of record NW_026126417.1, on the reverse strand, counting down.
TATTTATTGTTTATACTTGCCCTCATCTGAAATCTATCCTTCCTGTGTCCAACTAGCCCTGTATATTCTTTAAACTTTTAAGTTTTAAGTACTTAAAAGTTTAAAGAGTTGATTTTATTTCAGTTGGTACCTTCTCATTTTCTAGGTTGGGAGACATTATGTATGTGAGCCTGTTTTTTATGCATTATTCTGTACAATTAATCTCTGTCCTTTTACCTATACTGAACTACTTCACTATAGCTTTATATTTAGTCTTAACATATGGTAGATATAATCTGCAAATTTTTCCACTCTTATTTAAGGTTATTTTGGCTATTTTTGAACCAACAAATTTCAATACAAATATATTTTTTTTTCTTGCACTGCAAGTGGCCACATGTTCCTAAAGGAAAGCCTTGATGGACAATTAACTCCTCTGTGTGCTTCTCTTTACTCAAGACCTTATTTTCCTTTGACTCCTGACTGTCATCTCCATCAGTAGTGCATTTTGCCCAGTTTTATAGTTACTTTTGGAATTGTGATGGCCTAACACAAACTACTCCATCGTGGAAGAGCAAGGAGTTTGTACCAAATTCTCCCTTTACCCCTTTATTGATTACTATAAAAGAAAATACCCGTGAAAATCATGTATAAGCTTACTGGATTAATTCTGTAACAGAAAACAATTCTAAATAAAACAAATAAGCTAGCATTGACCAGAAGACTTTGGAGAGAAGAAAATGAGTCAGATGTTAGAGAAGAGTTGGCACTTGAAGAGGAGAATGGCAGAAGTTATTTCCCCCAAAGTTATACCTTATGGCCTGACATCAAGCCAATACATTGTGAGTATTGTATGTATGGAGCAGTTAAAAATAGAATTTAGGACACTAAAGAGAAAGAAGTAAATATTTGGGGAATTTTTGCCTAAAACATGTAGGCTCCTCAGTTCATTTCTCACCACCACCCCAAAAAAGAGGAATACATGTGACATGGAGGCAGAAGTTAGGAGCTATATGGGGAGAAAGGGAATCAATCAGAAAGTAAGTAAGAGGCACCAAGAAGGCAGTTGTAAAGAGGAATATATTAAAAGGAAATATAGTAAATCATGTGTATATAAAAAGGCCATAATGAAACCCATTATATGCTAAATTTGAAAATTGGAAAAGTAATGGGAGATGTCATTCTGTAAATATGTTTCTCTTATTGGTTAATAAATAAAGCACTGTTGGCCAATAGAAAAAGCAAGATAGGTGAGACTAGGAGGAGAGAGGAAGTAGTAGGGAGGAGAGTCAAGATGGAGGATGGAAAGAGAAGAATGCCAGCCCCTTTCTCTGGTAAGAAAAGACCATGTGGAAGTACTTAGATTAATAGAAATGGGTTAATATTTAAGACAGAGCTAGCTGATAAGAAACTAGTAACTGGCCACCAGCTTTATATCTAATACAGCGTCTTTCTGTGCATCATTTGGGGCTGGCGCGGTGGTGGGTCCAGGCTAGCAGGGAGGAAAACTGCTCATAACAGAAAAGAATCAGTCATCTTTCCCAATGTCTTTGGTTGCTGTTTCAACCATGTCACAGGAGTTTCATGATTTAGGAACGCTCTTGGAGTAGTTCCTTGGGTTGTGTTTTCATGGTAACTGGCTCTGATCTTTTCTGTTGTTTTTAAATCCAGATCCAAAGCCCAGAATGACTCCTCCCAAGTAGTGAAACCTGGGGCAACTCTGGAAGAGACCATTCAAAGTGACATGGTGAGTTGTCTGTCTATGCTTGGGCTTTTCTCTGGTCCTTCTTCTTCCTAGGATGTCTCTCTCACTCTCCTCTTTTTAAAAATCCTGGAGATAGAAAGTGGGGTTCTGTTGCCTAGACTACACCATGGCATCTAGACAAAGGCAGAGCCAGGATACAAAGCTGACTGGCTTAACTGCAAGGACTCTCCTTGGAGCCTCCTACCCCCACGCACTGCACTACTTTTCCTTGAGATTCCAGTCACACATAGTGTTCATGTTCATTACTTTCCACAGGAGAAGATCATCATCAAGAAACAGAAGAGGAAGTTTTTGTTAAGGTGAGTGGCAGAATCATGCCCTGGCCTAGTTGGTTCAGGCCACTCTCACTGTGTAGTAGACTTCATACAGGCCAAAAGAATGAGTATTAACATCAAACAGATAGTCATGCCATCTCAGAGTTCTCTGACCTGAGCTCCTATACATGGACTTAGGACAGCGGACTTACATGGTTCTAAATAGCTAGAAGAATTAGCAAAAATCATGGGATGGAAGCTGTAGGCTACATTTCGTTTCAATTCTTCTATTCCCCAGAATGCTCCCTTTTGGTTTTTCAGGGCCTGGCATCCCAAATCTTTGCTACATTCTTGGAAAGAGAAAACAGGGTGCACTGACTTTCATTGTTGTTTTGCTGTGGACTGAAAAATTATAGGGAGAAAATCTTGAATTCTGTCTTTTCTTTTTCAAATTTTTGAAATAAGGAGACTTACCTGCACTTTTTCTAGACTTGCCGTAGGAGACATGAGAGCATCACTGGCCATGAGATTCACAATGTGACCGACCATCTTAAACATTTGCTGTTAACCTGCAAAAGGCCTGCCCTACGTGTAGTACTAAAAGTTTGTCTGTTCTATTGGAAAACTTACATGTCATGAAGGAAATGCTTAATGCTTGACCACTGATTCACTGGTTTTCTGTGTTCTGTTATCTGCACTCACCATCTCTACTCTCCATGCCCTAAGTACACCTGATAGTTTTGCCAAAAGAAAGCAACTCACCATCCATTTACAAGTTCATTTCCCATTGCTTGATGTTAAGTTGTCCAGTTCTGTTACTCTAACGATGAATTCCTCATTACAGGCACTTCCGGTACCTTTTCTTCATGATCATCATCTTCCTTCGGTTATTGGGCTATATACTTTTCCACCTGCAGTACATAAACCCAGATCTTCTTGTGGACACCCTGCCCATGCTGATGAGCAGAAGCACACTGAAGTGGCTGAGGGACATATTGTTTCCCTTCCTTACTCTAGAGGTAGAAGATGTACTACCACATTAATGTCCGGTGACCTGCCGGGCCTCGCATTGCACCCCCAATGGAGGGGCCATGGCTGTGGCCTTGCAATGGTGATGGGGGCCAGGAAGGAACTAGAAGCCTATGACTCAGAGCCTCTATGTGACAGCTGAGCTGTATACTTAATTCTCTTCTGAAGTGTCTCTCTGTCAAATACAGAATGCATTTGACCAGAGTCCATTGTGTTGTTCTGTGCATTCTGGGCCCTTCCTATGTATGCACAAGTTGCCTGTTCTCTTCAGACAAAACAAAAATAAAAACTCCCTGGGACTTCCATTTTCTCTTTATTTTATTAAGGAAATAGTAAAATCACATGTTCATTTGTTAGATTCCCAGGCATTTAGGGAGGCTCACATGAGAACACTAATGGAACTAGACTTAATATAAGACCAGGAGTCTTATATTAATAACAGTATATAGCTATAGATATAGCTTTTTGTGTTAACAAAAGTAAAATTCATAAAATATCTCTAGATACAACAAAATAAAAATGTGTACTTTTAGATACAGCTAAGCAAATATTTTTGATTATCATCAAGTCCTACACTCTAATTCCTCCTGACTGGAGACAGCCATTCCCACTGTCTACCAAAAGCTCCTAGAACCTTCTTTGGGTTTCCAGTAGTCTCCTGTCTTCAACCTGCTGCTGTCATTCCTAAGTGCTCTGACCTTAATTAGTGTCCTCTTTATTTCTGACCAGTCCCCACCCAGCCCCTTTGTCACAGTGGCATTACAAAACAGACTTAGAAAAATAATGAATGCCGTTTTCCAGTGCATCTAAAAGGTGACAACTAAAACCTGGTAGAGTGCGTACTTTCAGGAGAACGGACAAAGTGCTGACGTTGCAGAAGGAAGGAAGGAAGGAAGGAAGGAAGGAAGGAAGGAAGGAAAGGAGGGACACGGAGAAAGCATGAAGTCACCTGTTTAGTTGGTGGCAGAAGCTACCAAGGCAGAGGATCCCCTTTTTGGTGGTATCTTTCAGCACATTCCACCTGTTCTTGCTTTCTGGAGATTTTTTTTCTTTTAGGGCTCATTCTTGATATAGATTTTAGCAGTTTGGTTGAACAACATTGGAGTAAAGGCAACGCATAGAATGTTTTGGCTGCAGACATGATCCTATCTCAGGTTTCTTTTCTGATGCATAAGAAAGTAGAAGGCATGAATAGTCTCTGAATATTTGACTATGTCACAGACAGAAAACAAAACCAAAAAAAAAAAAAAAAACCAAAAAAAACTGACCAACAGCACCCTCTTGTGGCCAAATGAAATGCAAGCTCCGTGCTCTTCAGCTGGCTTCATTGAACCAGCAAGGTGAAGTAGGGAAGATGTCATTCCTGGATGATGATTCTTTGTTTTCTAATAATTCAAATTATTAAGTACTCATTCATTCAGTCAATAATAACTCAAAAACATTGAACATCACTTGGCTAGCCCATATTCTAGAAATTGGAATTATAGGATTGAAGAAAATAGAGCAAATTCTGCCAGAATCATAGCTGGTAAACAGATAAACAATTGGATATACAAATATCAAATGCTATTATATGATATAACTAAGTTAGGTAGCTGGGAGTGCTGAGGAAGAGTGGTCATTAACAAGGTAGCACTATAAGAAAGAACTGGATGAGGTAGAGGAACTGTCTAGATGCCAAGGGCAGTGGTACCCAGAGGGGTTCAGCAGGCACATAGTTGTAAGGGTCTTCTGAAGATTCCAGACCCATACCTCATTAAGACAAGTCTATTTATGGGAATTCTGAGTTTCTTCTGGTTCCTTTCAGGGAAGGACCCAGGTCTTGGACTTTCTATGCTGAAGCTTCAGCATTTGGGGCTTGTATTGGCTGGTTTTATGCCAGCTTGACACAAGCCAGAGTCATCAGGAAGAGAGGAATTATAACTGAGAAAATATCCCTTAAGATTTGGCTGTAGAAAAGCCTGTATGGCATTTTCTTAATAAGTGATTGGCATGAAAGAGTCATGCCTGGGCTGGTGGTCCTGAGTTCTAGAAGAAAGCAGGTTGAGCAAGCCATGGGAAGCAAGCCAGTAAGCAGCACCCCTCCATGGCCTCTGCATCAGCTTCTGCCCTCGCTGCTTTTGATAAATGGTTACTTGGAAGTGTGAAAAAATAAACCCTTTCCTCCCCATGTTGCTCTTAGTCATGGAGCAATTTGTCTGTCCTGAGAAAGCTCTGAGTATGGGCTTCTCTGTCAACATTTAGTATATGCCTTCCAGCTTTTATTTACATGTTCTTCTGACAATATTTTTCTGAAACTGAAGGCTGCCCACAGCATTAGACTGTAGTCTGCCCCATTCTTTCAGGTCCTCAAATCCCAAGTCTTGGAGACAGATCTTCACAGGTCTTCAAAAAGTCCTTTGTAAGGATGGGTAACATTGAGAAACAATGCTCAGGATAAGTGGGATTCAGATGAAGCCTGGCTCTGCAGATGAGCAAAGATTACCAGGTTATTAGAACATTCATTCCCGGCCTTCTTGGTGGAAAACAGGTATGCACACCCCTTCTGCTGAAGAGGAAAGTCTGTGTGCTTAACATTCCTGGTTTCTCTAATGCTTGTCTGTGAGTGTGGCCCTTTACACTTGTCTCCACCCTGCCCCTTCACACCTGACTCCCAGGGTTCTCTGCAGATTTGGAATTTGCTGGTTCCTTGGTTTGGATAACTCAGACTCTAGAAATCATTGTCTGCTGGTTGTAAGCTAGTAAACATATGGTGTAATAGGCCTTGTCTTTGGGAGCCACCAACCAGATCCCACATCAAGACTCAGAGACTTCTTATTAGTTATGAATGTTTGACTTTATCTTATGCTTGTCCCACTAGCTCTTATGACTTAACCCATTTCTCCTCATCTATGTTTTGCCCCCCAGGCTTTTTACCTTTCTTTCCTTCTTCGAATCCTCCTTTCACTGCTTCTTGGGTATGTCTGGATGGCAGTGGCCTGACTTCTTGTCCAAGGCATGTCTCTGTCTTTCTCTTTCTTTCTTCCTCCTCCTAAAGCCTGGATTTCTCCTCCTACTTATTCTCTCTGGCTTCCAGCCCTGCCTATCCCTTTCTTGGCAAGCTATTGGCCATTCACCTTTTTATTAGACCAATCATGTACTTAGGCAGGCAAGATGAACCAGCAATGCATCCTTTCATAATTAAACAGATACAGCATAAACAAATGTAACACATCTTTATGTCATTAACAAAGGCAGCAGAAACAAATGTAGCACACCTTCACATAGTTAAAGTAACATTCTACAACATAAATGTAAAACATCTTTGTCTAGCTAAAATAATATTCCACAACACTATGGTACTTTGCAACAGCAAGCCATGAGGATTTCAGATCCTTTAAGAATAGCAGTCACTGGTTTGAAATTGCTTTAGAAACCTAAGAGGTACATTGGTGGGTTAATTGGAAGAAACCTGTAGTGCATTTTGTTCCTTGGATTATTGTTGGATGTGATTTTGTACCTCCTGGGTCAGACATTTACATCTAATTATAAGACATGTTTATTCTTTTTTGATATCAAAACATACCTATAGACCCCAATCTGTTGAAAGGATATGATGAATGCTGTCCTCAGTATACCTGAATCTGGACGTGGCCTTCTGCCTTGCTTTCATGCTTCTCCAGACATAATCTATAGTACATGGTGGACAGTTGTGTTTAAACTGGTCTGTCCTGAGAAAGTTCTGGAAAAGAGGTGCTCTGTCAATATTTAGTATGTGCTCACTGCTGTTAGGGGTGTGTGTGTGTGTGTGTGTGTGTGTGTGTGTGTGTGTGTGTGTGTGTGTGATGTTAAAGCAGAGTGATTGAAATGGCTAAGGCAGCTTGTTATCAAGTCTGTCACCATGAGGATAAGTGTTAAGTGCACATGTGGTTGAGGAGGTTAATCTTAAATCATATACCATTTGCCCAAAACTTGAAATTGGGATTGCCTTGATATAGAGAACTAGACTATAAAAATCCCAGGATGATTATGAAATCAAGGGTTTAAACTACATTCTCTCCAAACAGACAGCTTCAAGATCTCTTGTGACCTTCTTTGACATAGAGACACAAAGGTAACCTTAAAATCCAACTTCTAGTTGTTCACTTTGGATTTTTCTCTCCAATCTTGAAAAGATGATGTGGGTCCCATATGATCTGCTCTTGGGCATGTCTCATCCTTACTTTTCTTGCCTTTATTCACTGCCGTCAAAAGCTTCATGAGACTGAGAAGGCATTCCCAACCCAAGAGAAAGAGTTTGGCTGAATTTTCAATGAAGCCATTATTCTCTGTGTGCTCTGATATTAATCTTAATTGAGGGGCTATTTTCTCAGGCTCTCTGGATGAGAACACCAGTGTTTTAGGGTTCTGGAAAATGCTCCTGTAACCCAGTAAAATTATCCCTCCTCCAATAATCATTCCAAATACACATTCAGTGTCTAAGAAGCAGTGTGATCTCTAGTTACTTGGAATCTGGTTGCTATTGTGTGTTTGTTTTCCTTTTTTGCTAAAACTGAAAGAAATTAAAAATATTAAGCTAATCACTAAGCTTACAAAAAAAACAAACAAAAGGTTTGCCAATAGCTTCAAACAAATAAGCCAAACTGTAGCACAAATGCCCTCTTCAACTTTAAAGTTTCATGAGGGCACAAACAACAACACCGTGTGACATTATTCTGAATTAAGCACGTGGCTTCATCTTCAGGATCTTGTTTATAGGGCTAGGGGCAACTGGCTGGGGATTCAGCTGGAAGATTTGTAAAATGGTGAAGCCCACTAGGCCTCTAGATTAAGGCTGCAACCTTCAGGTGTGACTCCCTGCAGAGCTGAAAGACCAGAGAGGATGGATTCATTGTTCCCTATGATGAGGATGAGGGAGACAGAAAGTAAAGTAGTTCAGATAATATCAGTGTAAAAACTTGGTTCTGTGGTAAAACTGCAGTGGTGGGACTTGTTAAAAACCTTTTGCATATGATCTTTTAAAAGCGATTTATGCTTACTTACGTTTTAACATAGCTACTAACTTTGTATCAGTGACATTTGTGTATGTGGGACCTTGAAAATATTAGTCTCCATCTTAGGTCATGTCTCAAAGAGGCCACTCAGCTGACAAGGAATATGTCAGCTCTCTTAGACTCTTAATTTACTAGAGCTAAACCAATCAGTTTATGAGGGGGACATTTTAAAAAGCAAAAGAAAATGAGCATGTTCCACTTTACCCACACTGCCTGATTCCTTCATATAAAGACGATAAAGTGTCTGAAGCATTTACAGTTGCTCACAATTTTAATTATTAGTAGACATTAATCAAGGGATACTACCCTAAACCAATGATATATGAATATCTGAAGCAAAACCTGGAAGTAAAGGACACTCTGTGGGAGAAGAACGCCACATATCAACTATCTCCTCTTTACAGTATTCTAGATGTGTAAGATCTGGGTGTCCTACCTGTGCCATCTGGCAAAGGGATGTTCTGCTCCAGCATGAAAGTCAAGACTGAACCAGCACAGACAAAAATTCTGGAGACCAAGAGACGTTTGGTGACCATAGTTCTAGCTCCCTCCACCTGTGAATCTGGATGTATTAGTTGCATTGCTTGTTGCTATGATGAAACATTTGACATGACTAACTTAATGAAGAGATTTTGCTTGTTTGGCTTAAAGTTCAGAAGGGTTTTTCTATCATGTCAGCCCATACTTGGTGGCCAGATGGTCTTAACCTGGCTTGGTTTAAGGCTGCAGGTCTTGCCAACAGATCCCTCATAGCACAGTGATAAGGAAGTAGAGAGAACAGAAGGAAGCAAGGATGGGCTATAAATCTTGCATACCACTCTCACAACCATTTCCTCTATCCAAGCCACCTCCAATAAGTTCAATAACTTCCCATGAGTCTGTAGGGACATTTCATAGTCAAACCATAATACTAGCATTCCTTCCTTTCTTCCATCCTTCCTCCCTCCCTCCCTTACTTCCTCCCTCCCTTCCTTCTTTCCTTCTTATTTCCTCCCTCCCTCCCTTCCTATGTGTCTGTCTTTCTTCTTTTATCCTTGGTTCATCATTGGAGACACACAAATTATGGGCTGGTGGTACACTATAAGGCATACTTTTGTAAATGGACGTATTTAGTTTTTAACGGCTGTCCTGTCAATGCCACAAGAGATTGCTTCACAGTAATGGAGAGCTAAGCCACAAACCAGCATGGATGGAAGGAAAACAGAGATCCCTGCTAGTGTGCCTTGTTCCTGTTCTTGTTTCATCTGATCCACAGGGAGTCATAAATTCCCATTCAGTAGTCACCATTGTCTTCTTCTTGGCTAGGAGCATCATTATACCTCACATGACTCTAGAAGCCAGCCATTAAATGCTTCTGTGTAAATGAGGAAAACGAAGCTGCACACCTTGTCCCAATGAAGCTCTGTTGTGAAATCTACCCTAAAACCCAGTAAGTAGCATTGATATCTGCTGGTGAGAAACTGGGTTTTCTGAGGTGAAGCTGAAGTCCTACAACAGTGTATTCAATCAAGAACAAGACCTCCTAGGTCATAATGTGTTCTGGTCTCTCAGAAGCAGGATTCATATGAAGAGAGACATTTAAAGAACCTTGGCCTAGTGGTATTTTAGTACTTATTTTGGAGAGGCTGTGGTAGGCTGGACTGCAGTCATGTCTGAAAGTAGGGAACTGGAAGGCTTTGGCTCCAGTTCCTGTGTGGTGGATTCATCCCCAAGTTCCAGTCTGAGACTTTAAGACTGGTTCTCAACCTTCCCAATGCTATGACCCAGTTCCTCATGTTATGGTGACCCCACACACACACCATAAAATTATTTTGTTGCTGCTTCATAACTGTAATTTTGCTAGTGTTATGAATTGTAATGTAAATATCTAATACAGGACTCTAAAAGCATCATGGCCCACAGGTTGAGAAACATTGCTTTTTGGCATAGGAAGTAATATGGACAAAAGGGTTTACTGCATGACTCACTATACCACACTATAGCATCGATGATGAGATTCTCCCACAAACCATTTTTTTCTTTTTCTCTTAAATTTGATTTGAGGAGGCTGCAAGGGAAGAGGGCAGATACGCAGGGATGAAAAATGAAGGGGATCAAGACGCATGATGTGAAAGTCACAATGATTAAATAAAAAGAAAGTTTTAAAACAGAGTTGGCATAGAATTAAATGTATCTGTTCATGTGAAAGCACCCGAGACTTTGACCTCTGTGTACATTTAACAATGGCTCAAGATGGTTTGGATTTTCACAACTGGTTGATGGGTGGTGGTCCTTGCATCTGGTACATAGAGGTCAGGAATATTGTTAAATAGCTTCCAAATTCACAAGAAAGCCACTTGAAATAAGACAAATGTGAGTAGTGAATGCATGAGAAATCCTTTCTAGCATCTTTTTTTTTCTTCTTCTTCTTCTTCCCTCCTATAGAAAATACGATCAAGGGATCATTGCTGAGAATAAGTTAACATGGGTAGACAGGTAGTTTGGGGATGGTTAGCAGATGCATATTTGGGAACAAATGGATTTTGGTGTGGTTGTATAGAAGCCCTATGTTTTCCCTAAACAAGTTTCCATTTTAGTATATGAGATACAGGAAAGGATGGTGATGTGAAATTTACAGAAATGTTTAGTATGTGCAATAAAAGGCCTATCTGAGTGTCATGACTGCCACACACTTTAGATAAGGGCATACATAGCAAGCTTTCTCATTGTACTTTCTTTAGATCACCAGACCCCAAATAATGGCATGGAGACATATCATTAATTATGAAAGCTTAGCCTTTAGCTTAAACTTTCCTAACTAGCTCTTACAACTTATATCAACCTGTTTCTATTAATCTATGTTCTGTCATATGTCTCTTTATCTCTCCTCCATTCCCTTGGTGTCTTGATGGCATAATCTATGCACCTAGATTCATCCCTCTGAGTTTCTCTCTGTCCATAAGTCCCACTTATCTTCTTCTTGCCTAGCTATTGTCCATTCAGCTCTTTATTAAGCCAATCATCTGTGTTAGGCAGGTGAAGTAAAAACACAGACACATTTGCACACAGTGTGATCAAGTCTCCTGCAACAACCATGTATTATAATCCAATCTGTTTGTTGGATCCACAGAGATTCTCTTCTGGTTTCTTTAAGTGAAGAAAACCCATTTCAATTGTTTTCTTAAATTTAAGATGCAAGCTTTTGCTTTGGTTTTGCCCATGGATGAGGTGTGCAAAAATTAATTAATTAAAACAAAACAAAAACAAAAAGAATACTTATGCATGATTCCATACTAAAACTTTATGGCTGAACTTAAATGTAATGAAGCTAGAAGCAGTGAAATGGGAGTATCTGGAGGATTACCAGTGACTACAAGTGAATATCTAATATAGCATAAGAAGTAGAAAAGGAAGTCATTGGCTTTTGAGTATACAAATGAAAAAGACCTCTCATACCAAGACCAGAGTTTGCTGTGGTACTACACTAGTCCTTGTCCTTCAGTAAATCGTACCTTACTGTCTGGACCCTTCCTCTTCCTTTCTCACCCATCTCCTCCTTTTTCTTACACACTCCTCCTTCTCTTCCTCTCTCACTCATAGACACATGCCTGGAGAATGCACATAGGTACCTTATTATCAAGGATAACAATGTCTTTGATTGACTATGTGTAGCTGTTACTTTACATTTACTTATGGTGGTTTTCAACCTTGAATTCTGGATCTCTTTAAAAAAAAAAAACAATAAAAATCTACAAGCTGTCTTCCCAGGATCATTTTGACATAAGCACCATACTTTAGATATAATTTCAAGAAATTTATAGATACTTCTGAGAAAGAACTTTAAAGACTCCGTGTTTTTTTTAAAAAATCTTTGGTAATGAATCCACTTAATAATTCCATAATCAATCTACTAGCAGGTATGTATTTATAATAGGGGTGGAAAATCAAATGTCTGTGGGGATCATAGGAGAAACCTGAATCCAGAAAAGATACAAGAAAACAATATAGGTACTATAACAGTATTAGGGACTATGATGACCCTGTGAGCTCATGTTCCTTGCAAAGGCAGCTTATGCCACCTCTACCCATCTTTTTTTTTTTTTTTTTCAGGCAGGCTCAGAATTATCCTACAGGAAGACAAGAATCTTAATTTTATAACACTTCCTGATTGTTTCCCAGATAATGCAAACAAACAATGTACTACAGACTATCACTCTATTACTTTTTCTCATTTTTTTCAAACATACAATCACACACACACACACACACACACACACACACACACAGAGAGAGAGAGAGAGAGAGAGAGAGAGAGAGAGAGAGAGAGAATCTATCTCTACAACCTGTTTTTTTATTTTACATATCGATTCCAGTTCCCCCTCCCTCCCTCTTCTTTCTCTCTTCCCCCCTCACATACACCCTGACTACCCTCCCCTCACATCCCCCCCCACTCCACATGTAGGGTGATGCCATCCAGGAGGGGTCATCTAAATCTGTCAAATCATTTGAAGTAGGGACTATGACTTCTCTCCTATCTCTAGGTTAAGGGAGTTTCCCTCCATGGGGGATGTGTTCGCAAAGTCCTTTTGTGCACCAGGTATACATCCTGGTTCCACTGTCCGAGGTCCCTTAGACTGCTCAGGCCTTCTAGCTGAGACCCAGATTCAGGGGGTCTGAGTCAGTCCAATGCTGGATCCCCAGCTATCAGTCTGGGGGCCCATTAGCTCCTCCTTGTTCAGGTCAGCTGTCTCTATGTGTTTCTGCAGCGTGGTCTTGTCCTCTCTCTCTGCATCTGGATTCTAGTTTGGCTCAGTGTTTAATGTGGGTGTTTGCTTGTTTCCAACAGGTACTAGATGAGGGCTCCATGATGGTGGATAAGTTAGTTGTTGATCTCATTATCAGGGAAGGGCATTTATGGTAGCCTTTCCACTGTTGCTCAAATTGTTAGTTGGAGTCAGTCTTGTAGGTCTCTGGACATTTCTTTAGGAGAGAGAGAACATAAAAGAGGAATCCATTATAGTTTTGAAGAGGAAATTGAACCTAAAGAAATGTCCAGAGATCTACAAGACTGACTACATGCATTTTTAAAGAAACATTTCACTATATTTGTTTCATTACAAATGTAACCTCTATCCATTCCTCTGCCCATCCTTCAATCCCTCTTTGTACTTTATACACAGTTCAATCTAGGTACAGACATCAGAACACTTCTGAAATGATTTATGTTATTAAGTTGGGTTCTCTATTGTGACATCTTATTTGTGTGTTTTGTGCATATACACAACACACACAGTGTGTGTCATGTATGCACATGTATGTATGGGAGTGAGTGTGTCTATTTGTACAGAGGCCAAAGGAGGAGATTGGGTACCTTATTCTATCACCCTCCCACATTTTTCCTTTGAAACAGTCACTTTCAGAGAACCTGTAGCCAGCCTAGCTGCCGGCAAGGCCCACAATACTTCTGCTTTTGCCCCTTACAGCATTAGGCTTACATGTGTGCACAAAGCCATGCTCATTTGGTGAGTTGGTTGGTTGGTTGGTTGTCTGGGTTTGCATGGATTATGGGAAATTGAACTTGGGTCCTCATGTTTATGCAGAAACTGTTCTTACTCAGCCTTTCCCCAGCCATATATTAAGTAAAGCTTCCATTTATGAATTTACACATCTTGATGTATACATGATTAAGCAGAAATGCCACTCACCATATTGCTAGAATAGTGTTTATGCTTGGTAATGGAATGCAAAATTGTTATAGGATGAAAATGATGAGGGTAAGTACTGAAATGATGAGAATTCAGAGTACATCCCATGCAGTTATTCTTTATAAAGTTTTATAGTTAAAATATGTATCCCTTAAGTGAACACAAATGTTAAATGGGAGGAATACTGTGGGGAAGACCTCAGGGGCCATGACTAGAGAGCAGTATGTACACATAAAGGAGACATAGAAGCATAGAAATCAGACAGATGATTCATACAGAGACAAACTTTTACTAAGTGACAATTTTTTTCTGACTGAAGTAGAGAGAAAATTTCTGACTGAATTGGAGAGAAGCAATGTCTTCATTAAGTAGTAAAAAAATATACACATAAGGAAAATAAGTCTACCCAAAGAGTGATGCTGATGCTATTTCCATGTATTGTGCTACACAGAAAGTTAAGTGCTTTACTACATTATAATTATTAATTTAAAAGGAAAAGTCAAACTATAATGTAGGCATAGATGAAGAGATTGAAGTTTTTAAAGGCTGTATCTCAGAAACCATACTATTATTAAAACTCTTCTAACCATACATTATACTATTAATCACCTAAAATTTAAGCATTTTCAGTTTGGAAACAGTATTTTTAGTGAAAAGGATGTGACTAGGACCTACTACAAAATGTGTACAGTCCTGTGTGAAGTCCAATGGTTAGAAATAATTTAGAATTTGAAACTATGAAAGGAAATTATTAACCAAATTACGGTATCTTTCTGTACTTGTACCCTTTATGACTAAACAGGACAGATGTCTACAGAAACCATATTTGGGTATGCTGCTGCCATATGACATTGAAGCCCACAGAGTGTCAGACAAAAGAAGAGAATTCTAAGGTAGACCCCAAGACAGGGTAGTCCCACCACATCATCTAATGAGCTGGAACTATAAATGTACACAGGATGAACACTTGTTTTACTGCATGCCAAATTGATTATATAAATAAAAAGTACATGAGGCGGGAGTTCAGTCTTTCTCAACTTGCTGATTCATACAGTTCTCCAGTTAACCATCGCTCCTCCAGTATTGGTGCAGCAGATTCTGGACTGGGTCCCTTCTGACCATCATTGTCAAGAGTCTCATTTCCATCCATGTGAAATTATGTAATTCTCCCTTTTCCACATCTGCAACCCAGTCCTCTCAACAGATGTGCCTTCTGTGAGCCTTCCTATGGGTTTTACTCCCAGAAGAAACTGATCATCTATAACATATGTGTAAGTGGTGGCATCACGCACACACCCTCAGTCTCAGACCTGATTTCAGATATCTAAATCTGTTATCAAGCAGGCTGGTGAAGCTATCAAGTTTGGATCCAAACTGCTTCTCTCTACTTCCTGCTTTTTCTTGGCACAAGCTGTAACCCCATCATTCCTTACTTTCTTCATATTAGTCCATATCCTGTCAAGCCCAGACCTAGCTATTTCTTTTTTTTCTTTCAAGTTTCAAACACCCTTAGACTTTTCTCTTTCACTGAGTTCTGTCCCTTTGTAAATGGCCAGAAGACAATGAATCTTATGTGTCAAATTGAACTAAGGCTAGCACCAAACACTAATCTTACTGATTGCTTCATATGTCGATGCCCTTTTGGGGGAATGAATAGGAAGTGAACAGTATGTAGACTGAACCTCTTAGCAATGCTTTCAACAGAGCTACTCTTCCAGCTCCTTTAGTTCGAATGTCAATCATATTGTTTATTGTTCAGTAAGGGGGAAGTACCTTCTGTAAAGTGACCACAAAAAAAGAATGGGCAATAATATTTATTCCCTGCTGTGCCAAATTTTAAGTGATAGTTTTGCCTATTAAATGTTAATATAACAAACAATAATGAATGAATACTGGTAGGTGTGAAATGAAGCTGACACTTGAATAATGCAAATGTGTTAATTGCTGAAAGCTTTCCTGAGGAAAACTAGTGTTTGATGGTGATGGTCATGTGTGTACATCCGCATGTACTTACATGTGCATCCATTGATGTGCAACACATATACACATATGTATAAGCACAGGTGTCTGAAGGACTTCTGTGAAATTAACAGCGTCCTGTGGAGTCTGACCCTGCCACCTCTCCAGTGCCATGTGCACCCTCCCCTTTGTGCTCTGTGAAGCTATCACATTGGCTTTCTCAGTTCTTCAATATACTTCAGGTTTTCTCCTGGACTTCACAAAGCCAAGGAGCTTTGTGCATGCTATTTTTTCTGCGTGGCTGGTTCTCCACCCCTCTTTTGAGTAATCAGTTCCTCAGAGCTCAGTTTAAGGGCCACCTGGAAGCCTTCCCCATTCCCACCTGCTGAGTCTGGCCAGGCTCCCTTCTATTCTGCTTTTTAGAGAACACATTCTCTTCTCTCTGGTACTCAGTCTAGAAAGTGATAGCCTTCCCTCCTGTGTGATCATTCACCTCTGTTTTTTCTTGGGCAGTTGAAGTTCACAGACAGCTGGTTAGTGACCTTCCCATCACCATGGTCTAGGAAACAGCCTGGTATTTAAAAGTGGCTCAAGGAATGCTTGCTGATTCAATGCCAGGGTTGATATATATATATATATATATATATATTTTTTTTTGTGTGTGTGTGTGTGTGTGTGTGTGTGTGTGTGTGTGTGTGTTTCTTGTTTGTTTCAAACTACATGTGTGTGATAGTATCATGGTGCAAAGGGATTTTAAAATATACTTCCGTCCAGTTGGAGGCTGCAGCTGCCCTCTGCAGAGCTGGCTGCTCTGGGTTCTGACTGTGATGGCTCTGGGCTCATTTATGCCATGGAGCATGATTAGGCTGCATTGTCTGCAGCACTGCCCCAGTCTCTGTGGGAGGTATTTTCTACTTCTCATCATCTTTGAGTTGTTCACCACACAGCAGGTGCTTTGGAGGCCTGCTATGTTCTCTTTCCTGCCCTCAGGGGTGCAGCCTAGTGGGTTTTGTGACTAATAAATGACTCTTTGACAAGGCAACTTGCCAGGCCACTGTTGGCAGCTAATGACAAGTCAGGAGGATTTTACTGAAGAGAAATCATTGCTTGGGATATGTCTTTTGGCACAACTTCCTCACAATTCTGTCCATTCTTCTCACCTACATTCAAGAGAGCTATAATCACTATGATGTGTCCTGTGAAGTCAAAGCTAAGTTCTTTCAGAGAATTACTGGATGACCTCATATTTTCAGCTTGAGATGCAGGTTTTTGTTCCTTTGGACAAAATGATAGCATAAATGCATTAGCTTTGGAGCTCTGTGAGAGCTCTGTGTGATTTCTCCATATGGTACCTCTGGTAACACTGAAGATATTTTTTAAGACTTCTGTGGGTTAGTTTAAAAAAAAATCTTGTCAGTCTGCAAACATTTTACTGGCCTCCACAATATTCACCTACACATTGCAATGTTACAAGGATAATTTGTCATTTAAATCCTCTTCAGAATGGGTGGGGAATAAATAAACCTGGATAATACATCAGAAGAGAAGGAGCTCCTCCAAGAAAATGAGCTATCCAGCTGTCCAAGTAATACTGAGACTTGCTATTTGGATTCTGACATCCACGGCCCAGTTAATCTTTTTCCACAGCTATGAATGCTTGAAGCAACAGTGGTGTGGCACAAAGCCTTGTTTTTTGGTGTCTGGGACCCTTAGACACTTTGACAAGGTTGTCATTTTGATGCATGTTTAGGGAGTTTGGAGATGATGAGAGCTATTGGTCCACTGGACAGCATCTACACTATGGCGAACCCACAGCAGGTGAGTTGAATTTATCTGGTGATGAGATGTAAAGCTGATTATCCAGTTGAGGGCAAATGAGGGGGAAGCCTCTTGGAGATTAGCTGTTCCATCAGTGTCCTACATTTCAGAAGAATGTGATCATTGGATTCATGATTAATAATCCTCATGGATGGCTTCTCTCTCCCATTCAGTTTATCTGGGGATTGAAATATATGTAAAATCAATCTGTAATTCCTAGCCAGTGATAGATACAGAAACAGGTTGAGATTGGCTGAGTAATTTTAGCTGGACCACATTACTAGTCAGTTGGATAAAATTTTGAACTCTTTCCAGAATGCTTTACTATGGCATCATCCCTGACAAAGGAAATGAACCATTCCTATTTCTCTATATACCCCTCAGTAGTCTCTATCAGTACCTCATTATATCCAGACACCAATTCTACAGACTCACTTCCCAACAGTCCTTGTTTCTGGTTGGTCACAACTGCAAAGGTGGTACCTGGCAACCACAGAGGATGTTACCAGTTGCTTCCTATCTGTGTTTCCCTGCCGGGTTTAGAGTCCTTTCAGGTAAGAGCACCAATGTTCCCCTTATTCTCTGTGTATCTTTATTTCTCTGCTTCTTTTATTAATCAGTTCTTCTAAGTCACATCTTGAAGTCACCCACCCACCTCAGGGGAAAAAAATGATTCAACTGTGCATAACACACTCTCTCTCTCTCTCTCTCTCTCTCACACACACACACACACACACACACACACTCACACACACACACACACACACAATATACAAGGACTTGTGAGGAATACAATGACAAATTTTAGTAATGAATTCCTGTAGGAAGAAATGGTTTGTTCTATTGAGAGTATTTAATGTAATGTGACCTGTAGGCTCCAAACTTGCTGTTGGAGGTAATAAACGGGCATATATGGATGGAACAAACAGACCAACAACCCTTAATGAGGATGACAGGGTAAGTACAAACAATATGATAGAGAACTGGAAATGTATAGGGGGAAGGCTTCACAGAGAAAATGGCATTTGAGTGACTTGACCTATTTACCTCATTCTTAAAAAGAGAACCCTTAGTAGCTGAACAACTATATCCTTTGGTTTCATTTACTATAGAGGGAATAGAGACCTCGCTCAGAAGTTCAGAGCACTTGCTGTTCTAGAAGACCTGAGTTCTGATCTCAGTATTCATGTCAGGTGATTCAAAACTATCTCTAACTCCAGATGATGCCCTCTTCTGGTCTCCTTGGGCAGCCTCACGTGCAAGGCATATATATATATATATATATATATATATATATGAATTTAAAAGAAAATTAATTTCAAAATTGCTATATAAAAAGAGTAATGGGGCAGAGAAACTTCAGGTATGTTATGGGTACATTTGAGGATAAAACCTGACTAAAGCTGCTCTCCTTTTGGAAGAGGATTTTTTTTCCCAAGTGGAATTAACCCATTGTGATTTGTGGACTGAGGTTTTGCTTGCTGTTGGTGGTAATAAAGGGATCACAGGGGAATTTGTACATTGCAGACTTTCCTCTCCCTTTGCTCTGATATTTAAAAATATTTCATGTGTAAGAGTGTTTTGCCTGCATGCATGTATGTGCACCATGTGCTGGCACCTCAGGAATCAGAGTTGTACATGGGCTGTGCTGGGAACTGAACCCTGGTTCTCTACAAGAGTACTGAGTGCTCTTAAACGTTGAGTCATCTCCCTAGCCCTGTCTCCTCTAGATTTTTACCCCATAGTAACAGACAGCTAATAAACCACCCCCTCCCTCTCCAGATTTCCTTAGGTAAGAAAAACATTTGAGGGTTTGATTAAGGGTCAGAATAAGGTTTAGAAATTTCTTTAGAACTTTAATGAAACAAAACTGGTTGAAGACTTTGGGTTATTAGATCCCTTTTATATGTCCTTATTAGGACTAAATTCTCATAGTCAAGAAACTATTTTTGTTAGCGTACTTTAAAGAATTCTTTAAGAATTGCTACATCAATTAGCAACTAGCTGGGGTCAAGCCTTGACAAAAAAAAAAAAAAAAAAAAAATGTAGTTCCTTTCCATTGATATCAAATCGCAGCCCCTCCTAAGAGCAAAGCTGGCTTGTGAATGTTCCTAACACATTGTAAGGTGATGTTTAGGCATTGGAAGTGCTTTGAAGATTACAATTTGAAGGAATTGGTCATAGAGGAACTTGGTCACTCTAACATACTTTACAGTGAAAAATAAAATATTTCCAAGAAAAAGGTGTTAGTGTACTTTATTCTTCTAACTAGTGATAATTACTGAGAAGTATTGACTTAATATGAACTCTAGTTAGATAATTTCTTAACCTGTACAGTCATATCTGTTCATGAAATTCACTTCAGATAGATGTGAGGATTGAAGAATATTAATATTTCATCTACCTATCTATCTATATTTATCTCTCTATCATCAGGCATCTATTGGCATTTAGCTAATATTTAAAAAAATATACCAGAGTTCTCACAAATTATAGAAAAAACTGTTTGAAGGAAAAATCACTTTATACCTTCTCAAATATTTCCATACTTATCATTTTATACTACTCAAGATAGCGTTGCTTTTAAGTACCAGATGGTGGATTTTGTATTAATGTGGGAGTGGATTAAAGGCAATGCCCTTTCCTGCCTACCTACTTGGAAAAGATCCCCAAATCACATCCCACATTTCAATGTCATTAAGACCTCTAATCCTCTTTTGAAAGGTTTTCTGGTTTGAGCTGTAATCACCAGTGGTTAGACCTTTATTTGGAACAAAACTGTCTCTGGGTATCGAGGACTGTACTGAGTTACAACACTGCAACAACGCTTCACAGAGCTTCTACTATGTAAGATTCACACAAGCCGGCTAGCTGCCTTGCAAGACCCAGGCTCCTTGACACCCCGACTCAATCCCTCTTTTCTGCATCACCAAAATCGGAACAGTTTTCTATTTAAACCGAGCAGTTTGGGAAGAGCAGTTTGGAGGGGGCAGGAATCTTGGTAGAAGCGCTGGGCGGACCCCTGGGAGCCACCAGGCCTGGCCCTGTCTCTAAAGGTAGGGAACCTTGGAAAAGCTGAGGCCACCAGCATCCCTCCCCCAATCACTTCCAGCCAGTCCCGAGCGTGCGCCCTGGAAGGCAGCAAGCAAGGGACTGGTATCTGAGAACAGGCTGTCACCTTCTCAGTTAACTTAGACCTACCCTAGAAACCACCGCGTTTGACCCAGCAGCCAGGTCCCAGGCCCGGCTACGTGAGTTCAACATTCAGGCCAGGACAGTTAATTTGGCGCCGCGGCTTTCTGCCCGCCTTCCCATCCTTTAGCTCAGCAGCCGCTACATATTTCCATTGGTCAGGATGGCTGTCTATCAGTCCATTGCACACCTCCCCCAAACAGCCTGTCAGGCGGGCGCGTGCTAGCAAGGCGGAGCTTGCGGCTGGGGGCGGGGCCTCGGCAGTGGAAGGTGCAGCGGCCGCTTCACGGCTCTGGCTCTGGACTGGAGCGCGGAGGCATCCTCACAGCCGCTGCTACCGCTGCTGTATCTGGTCAGGTAAAAGAGTCTTCTCCTGGCCGTCTGCCCCACCTCTTCTTCCCAGCCAAAGGCTGCCTGCTCAGCCTCCCCGGCTTTAGGGTTCTAGCCAGAGCTGATAAGCTCTTTCCTCAGCGTCCTTCTCTTGAGTTGGTTCCTCCAGCTCCACAGCCAGGATGGGAAGTGCGTTGGTGGCCCCTAGAATCACCCCAATACCCCTCTCTACAAAACTCATATCGTCATTAAATCTCAGGCCCCAGTCTTCTTGACCGGTCAGTGCAGTCTCATTCCAGCTTGGCTGGAAAAGCTGGGAGGCTTGGAGGGCCAAAAAGGGAAGGGTGCAGGCTTTTTTTTTTTTTTTTTTTTTTTTTTTTTCCTTTTCTGATGCAATTATACTACAGTGAAGTTGGATTGAGAATAGAAGCTGCTTCGTGTTTATCTTGGCAATAACGGAGGTATCTGTTGCTGCAACGTGCTTGTATTTATAGGTGGCATTCACCATCACCGTTTTCTTCTGTCATCATTTTATCATTCTTCTATCATCACAACCATCAACAACAACGTCATCTCCTCCATCAGAACTCTCTAGTTCTCCAAAGGCCGCTTCTGTTCTCTAAGTAAGTGATTGGACACTCTTCCTTCCAATACCAGGCAATGTCCTTGTCTCCAGAGGCCACAACCAAACCTTCTTTTAACTCAAGGACAACTAACTGAGAGCAGTGTGTGTGGGGGTGGGGTGGGGGGTGGGCAATATTCCCACTTGCAACTGAGATTTCCAAAAGAACTCTCTGCTTTAATTATCAACATTTCTGCTTACTAACTCCTGGAAGCTTTAATGTTGGCACTGACACAGTCCTGATGGGCTGAATGCAGGGTCTGGGATCTTGTACAGAGCTGTGTAAGGCAAATTATACCCATAATGAAATGAGTGATTGAGAGGACCATGTCATGCAGCAAAGCATCTGGCTTTCTCCCACAGTGGCTCCAGTAGTACCAAAGTTGTTTAGTATTCATGTTTGCAGATGGGGTATGTGTCATTCTGGTTGTATCACCATAGGGGGACCTGAGAGAGAGTGAGAGAGAGAGAGAGAGAGAGAGAGAGAGAGAGAGAGAGAGAGAGAGAGAAAATATTGAATTGTGTTGTCTAAAGCGGAAGTCATTTTCTAGATATACCTCTGAGACTAGACAACTATTGCTTAGCTCTTTCCAGGGCTTGCTGCAGGGTCTATTAGATCTGATGTATTAGCCCTCTTTTAAGAGGAAAGCATTGCAGCTGAGAATCGAATATCAGATTACCCCTCATCATGGAACTATTGCTTTAGAATATTCCAAAGTTCCCTCTCCTCCTCATCCAGAAAAACCTAAATAATAATCTTCCTTTCTCTCAAGGGTGTGCAAGGGTGTCAGCATCAACAAATGACAGGTTTCTAGGCATGCTACAGGAATTAGGACATAGTAGCCTGGTTGGAGGGAAACAATGGTTAATTCCTGATAGTGGATCATAATTGAACTCATAAACCCATTAGGTATAGTTTTGAGTCCTGGGCCAGCCTTACTTGAATGATTTGGTAAGTCATCTTCTTGATCTTAATTTCTCATCTGAGAAATACAGGTAGTCTTCCCTCTCCTCTCACAGGGAAGTTGTAGAAGTAAATAAAATAATGCAAATAACATGTTTAGTAGTTTCCTGGATGATAGTGAGTGGTGGAATTAGTGGTCAGTGCTGTTAATAATAGTAGCCAACAAGAATAACAAAGGCACTAAAAAGTGTGTCTTCTTTCTTTCTGTCTCAGTACTTCTGTGCATAGGGAATGTTCATCTTCCCAATAGGATACCTCTCAAGGGTCCCACTGATTGAAGCCCTCTGTGTTTAAGCAGCCATGCTGACTCCAGCCTGTACAAATGCTTAGCCAGCTTTCAGTTATGATGCATTAAAGCTGAAGCTTTAGAGGGGACTTCTGTCTGGGCTCTGGGTCTGTCCTGGGCTGTTCTTCTCTTCCTGGTTCTTCACCACACTGACTTGATAAATTGTGCTTTCTGCAGAATCATTAGTGAATGCATTGGCTTCTGCCCAGGGGAAGTCAAACAGCTTTTCTTCAATTGTCTGTCTGTGGGAATTGAAACAACTCTAAATCACCACCCTGAAGTAACTTATTGTGTAACAGCACTGTTCCTTTCTAAGACTACAAGCTAGACAGAATCACTGAAAAACTATGTAGTTCCTGTCTCTTATTCTGAGAAGTTAACATCATTCCATCTGCTTTGGGGAGGGGACTACTTTGAAACTTGGACTCTATTGCCCTTTATATTAGTAGGATATTTTCTATTGTATGGGATAGAAGTCCAGCAGAAAGGGTCTTAAGCAAAATGATGAACATTTGGGTCTCACATAACCCAGTGGATCCTAATGTCCTGGTGAGGAAGCTGGTCTATCTCCAGGTGACTCCTGACTTCCGGGGCTTCTGAAGTTGCCACCCTGTTTTCTAACTCTTTGTCTTTTGGGTATTTTTGCTCGTTCTCTTTTAGCTCTGCTTCTCTCTCCCCTTATTGACCTTAACTCCACTCTTACAGAGCTCCCAGTGCCTTTGTAAACTCCAGATTCACACTCTTCTAGTTCCATAACCCAAGGCTGTGCCCTTCGTCATGCCCTCAGAGTCCCAGGAAAGAATTGCATTTGATAAGCCCTTTACTCATAGGTGTGGCCTGTCTGAAGTAAATGCTTTGGTCAAGGGAATGGGGTGCTATAGATCTTATGATTATCTGAGGGTTGAGTTTCATATCCTAGTCTTCTGCCCTCTTCAGTTATAAAATTGGTGGAGCAAAGGAAGACAAGTAGGAACTGGGAACAATGTAGGGCATGGCCACTGGTGGTTAATGTCCTTGATAGAGATCTGAGGAACATCTTTCTCTGATTGGTGTGCAGTGCTCCAACATCTAGTCATGTTAAAGTTCTGGGTTCATGCATATCATTGTAGACAGAATTGGGTTTTAGATGACCTTACTTTTAGTATTTTAAATGGAAACTTTATTTGTATAAGCAAGAAAAATCATCAGGAAGGTTGAAGAATCTACTGATTTCACAGTTGGCAGTTTGATCATGTTTGGAGTTACCTGTAATCTCCTCTAAGCCAAATGTTTGACACCAGCTATATTTTTTGAATGTACATAGTATTTGACTTAAAATCACCCTAAAAATTTAAGTGGGTCTCAGCTTGTGTGATGACAGAAGTTACAGCCATTCATCTGACATGTTTGATCTTTGCAGAGATGCTAAACCATGAGAAGCAAACATGAGCCTGCACCAACAGGCTGGCCTTTGGAAGGAAATGAAACAGCCCCGTATTTAGGGTCTGTGCTGAACTGCTGGTAAAGCAGTAATCCATGTGCCCTATAAAACAATAATTACTGGAGTGGGAGGAGGTAGAATGGGTACAGCCTCCTGACCTCAGCAACATACAAGGCTGGAAACTCGGAAATGGGCTGTGTCTTCCTTAGAGTTTTCAGGTCCTTTGATGAAGAGTAAAAACAGTCTCAAGATAAGGGAATAATATGGTGATTTTCTGTATTCACCAAGCCCTTGAACATGTACTACCCTAATGTCTTTGTGGTTATGGGGAGAATTGTCCTTCATTGGTCCTCCCTACCTCTACTTTCCCAAGCTGAACAAACCTCTGAAATTCTCTGCAGGAAGTCACTTCTGGCCAAGTCCTTTCTATTTTCCCTTCTCCAAACCAACAGATCTCTTATTTTCCTGCCTTAATCAAAACTGACTTGCTTTGTGCTCTATTTCATTAGATGTGTCCCCATTCTCCTGTCTAAAGTGTCACAGATCATTGTTAAATACGGATATACTTCAAATTAAACACATTTTACATTGGTCTTCTGGGTGACAAGCTGCTGAGAGTAGTATTTTGGAGAAGAACCTTTTCGCATTCATGTTACCCACCAGGGTTGGGACATTAATTGAGAAGCAGCAGACTGGGGAGGAGAGATAAAAAGAAACAGCACAGGAAATAGCATTATGTTGCAGCTGACAGGTCCAATTTTCACATATCTGCCCTGAGCTTTCCCTTCTCAATGAGAGGGCTCCAGGGCATGTTTTAGGGGAAAGAAGCACAGCGGAAATGAATGACCTCAACATTGCCACGTTAAAAAAAAAAAAAAAATCCATGAAATAGAGCAGTGCTCTTAAACAAGCCTTCAGCCATGGTTGCTGTCCTTTGAACCCATGGAGACATCTACCCACACTCATCCAGGCCTCATGCTCTTTCCTGTGGTCCCTGCTGTGAAACATGGGAGGAAAAATTATAGATGTTTCAAGAGCCTTCTTAGTTAGTAGGAAAAGCCTTCCCCAGCAACCCATTTGTTGTCATAATTCTGATGTCTTAAACGTGACACTCAAGTCCCAATGAAATTGAATGAATGATGTCACCTATGGGAGAGAAGGTGCCCTTCTAAGTATGTATGGGTGACCATGGTGCTGCTCTTGCTCTCTGAGAGGTCCCCACAAGTGCCAAATCTCTGTCCAGAGTCTCTCTCTCATTGTTTGTTTGTCGTTGAGATTTATTTATTTATTTATTTACTTATTGAGACAGGGTTTCTTTGTGTAACAGCCTTGGCTGTCCTGGATCGGTTTTTCTAAATATGAAAAACTAAGGTCTTTGCACTTTGATAGTGTAAAATTACTGAACCAGAAGCTAGAAATTATTTCATAATAACTGTTACGGAAATAGTTAATGATCTTTCTCCTCTAAGAGAAGTAAGCATTGACACAATTGTAGTTAAATTAGTGTGTTTGCTCAAGGTCATAGTTTTTTTTTTTTTTAGTGTGTAAATATAATTTAATTTGAATATCTATCACTACTTAAGAATCTTGACTCTTCTAATTACATCTATTATTTTCATATTATTTTTTTATTTTATATAACCAAGTCCATTTAAATGAAAACAAATATTTATAGACAATATTTGGGAATTTGGGCGTTGTTCTTTCCAAACTACTTCCTGCTGGTAAGGGGCGCTGTCATGGGGGATTTGAAGAAGATGCAGAAATCCTGGCTGTAGTCTGTAAGGCTGCTTTGTCCAGCTGTTTTGAATGTAGGATCACCTGGTACTCTGTTTCAGGTAGTCTGGCTTGATCAAATCACATTAGTCTGGAAGGAATCCACATCTTTTCATTTTCTGTGGAAACAAAAATAGAAATCCTTTTCCCCGGTAACTTGTCCTTCAACTTAAATTTTGGAGTCAAAGCATTTTTTTTATTTAATTTGTTATTTTACATGTCGATCCCACTTCCCTCTCCCTCCCTCCCTTCCTCCTTCCCTCTCTCCCTTTTACCCTCTCTACCCTCTCACATGCACCTTAACCACCCTCCCTTCCCATCCCCCCCTCCCCAATTCTATATGTAGGGGAATGCCATCCAGTTGGGGTCATGTAGATCTGACAGGTCATGTGAAGTAGGGACTTGGGCTTTTCTCCTGTCTCTAGGTTAAGGCAGTTATCCCTTCATGGGGGATGTGTTCGCAAAGTCCTTTTGTGCACCAGGGATACATCCTGGCTCCACTGTCTGAGGTCCCTTAGACTGCTCAGTCCTTCTGGCTGAGACCCATATTCAGGGGGGCCTGAGTCAGTCCCATGCTGGCTTCCCAGCTATCAGTATGGTGGCCCGTTAGCTCCTCCTTGTTCAGGTAAACTGTCTCTATGTGTTTCTGCCACCTGGTCTTGTCCTCTCCATCTATCTGCATCTGGGTTCTACTACGACTCAGTGTTTATGTATGGGTGTTTGCTCCTTTTTCCAACAGGCATTAGTTGAGGGCTCCATGGATAAGTTAGTTGTTGATCTCACTATCCGGGAAGGGCATTTATGGTAGCCTTTCCATGGAAGCTCAAATTGTTAGTTGGCAGCAGTGTTGTAGATCTCTAGATCAAGGTCATAGTTTTAAGTAGAATCTGGTTAGTATTTTTGCCCAGTTGCAAGGCTTGCATTCTGCTTTCTGTACCCTACTTGGCCAGTGAGAATACTCCTGGTTTTAATTTATTTTACTTAAAAGCGGTATAAGCCATAAATATAGTGCAATGTTTTGAGTACAGATGCAGTGAAAAGCAGGAGCAGCTTTTTATACTCATTAAAATGGTCATCTGTTCCCTTTTTAGATGTCACTTTGGACAAATTTCTAAGCCTAACACATATTTGGAAAGCTTTGCAAAAAAAAAAAAAAAAATAAGCTAACAGATCTGCAGAATGTGAAATTCATTTATAGAATTGGCACCAGTCCTGGCCTTGTTTGACAGTGTCCTCATCTCCATATATCTGTTTCTTCTGTAGCATCTTCTACTGTTTAATAAGAGAGTTTTTGGATTCTGGTTTTGCCACCCGTTCAAGTCCCAGGTAAATAAGGTTAGAACAGTCATGTGTAGTAGAGGGTACTATCTTTTTGTTGAGTCCGCTTTATAATTTGACTTAAGCTCTGCAAACATAATGTAATTCTAATTCTTTGGGGTACTTAAAGAATTTTAACTACTCAAACTGTTCATAGTGTCTTAAGAAAAACTATGACAAATTACTAAAGAAAACATGTTTTCCTAATCACCATCACATGCATAATCCTCACATACACATTATTCTGTTAGGTAACAAGGTGTTTTTCCTATTGTACAGTTGGGAAAAATGAGATTGGGATATGAAAAATGACTTGGCCAAGGTCACTCCTGCTCAGTAGCAAAGCTAAGTATAGATTAAGGTCACCTGACACCCTGGCTTTATTCATTACATCACTAAGCTCCTGTCCAGAAGTAATTGCTCTCCTAATTCCAAAAATGAAGAGGGCAGTGAAATCCTAGACTCAGTTTGGGTGACTTGGCTGTTTAATTTGTTACCCTTCTTGTTTGTACTTTGGGATGAAACATATCAATAGCTTCCAATTTATCACTATTTACTAAAAACAAAAGCTCAGCTAAGTCAGAATTTATTATGAAATGTAAGTTCCAAGCTGGACAAATGACAAAGCAAGGTGAAGCTTCTGTGTGAAACACATCTAGAAGAAAGGGGACAAGGGAAAGGGTCTAGCCTAAGAATACACACAGAGGACTGTGTCCTGGGCCCTAGAGAATAGCATTTAAAAAAAAAAAAAAAAAAGAATGTCATGAACTAGAAGGGGATTTGAAAAACTGTTCTGCAAAATTTTTCAAGGAATGGGCTGAGCTTTCACAGTTACAATTTCTCTTGCTTGATAAATCTGGAGGTGGGGGGCATAACTACTAAAGTCTCATCTTGCTCCTGTCGTTTTCATTCAAGCCAAGAAGATAAACATCCCCATCAGTGAGAACAGCTACCAAACAAGAATCTTATCTCTTTATTTATTACAAACAACTTTAATTTCTGTTTTAGTAATGTTCTTTCTTGTGAAGGTTAAGCAGTTGGCTTCCACCATTCTTAGAGCTAGACCACTGCCCAGAACTATAGTCTGAGAGAATGATAGCATTCACAGCATTGGCAGAGGAAGCCTTCTGGTCATGGAAGTAGTAGGCCATGTAAATGACACTGTAGCACCTAACAAAATGCTGGGTGCTACAGGTCAGCGGGGGTGTTCAGGTAGTACTTGGTCCTGAGGAATCTTTGTGACATCTCGTATGTGCCCACCTACCTACACGTACTACACACACACACACACACACACACACACACACACACACACACACACACCTGTTGGGTGGTATGGCTTCCTTGGTGACTGCCAGGAAGCAAGGCATGGATATCCCTCTTTCTGGGTCTTTGCATCTCTTTTTCCTTTCCCCAAAGAACTCTGAGAGAATCCTCCTTTCACATTACTTTGGGGCTCTTCATATCTAAAATTCTCTCTTTTAATAGTCTCCAAGAAATTCCCTAAGAAGATTTTATATCCTCCTGAGAAATTCTTCTAAGAGTTTAATATTTGGGGAAATCTATGACTATTGACAAGCTATTTCTGTTTTTCTACTTACATCACTTGTCCTAATTCAATAGCTTCCCATTTTGATGTCTGTCAAGGAGGAAAGTCAGGAGATGAGATGAGTAAAGATTAATAACTCTGAATATCTGAATGTTACATTGCTCTAGAAGCACAGCAACTTTGTGATGTCTTGTACATACCCACTTTCCTTCTTCTAAGGATGACCTAAGAGCAGAGGGTCCATATATTCACAACTCCATCCCTGGCTACACCTAGTTAAATGAGCAATAGAGTTTTCACCTAGGAGGGGACACAGGAGTTATTGTCTCCAAACCATTAGAGGATTGCAATATGTATCAGTCACTTGAGTTAAATTATAGAGAGATGCTACAGGGTCCAGCTTGAGAACCCTACTTCTGGAAGGCTCTGCTTCAGCTTCTTCTTGCCATTGGCTCATTCTTCTCTTTATCTGTTATCATGAAGTGGTCTATAAATTCCACAGAATCACATTTCCTTCTGGTTTTGCTTGAGGTGCCTTGAAACCCAAATTCAGACTCTTTCAGCCAAAAGTAATGTAAGAACAATCACCAGTTTGCCAAGAAACAAAGCCAGGGTGAAGAGGAAACTGAAATCTAAGATAGGTGAAGCAATTGTAAGATATAATCTAACCACTTAGGATGTGTTCATCGAATGATTTAAAGGGGCAGCTGCATGAGTTGCATTTGTGATTCCTGAACACACTTTGGCATGTTTCCAAAAGAATGTTTTTTAGCTCTAGGCACTGCCTTAACTATTAGAGAGAATTGCATGATCATCGGGATTTTCAAAGCTGGTAGCTCTCAAGAGCTGGGGGTGGTAAAGCCAGGACGAGCTCTCTCAGGAAACATAAGAAGTCAGCGAGAATTTAAAGGGGCTTGGACAGGAGAAGAGCTAGATTACAGTACAGTTAGTAAGAACAAGGAATTAATAGGAACAGATTTGACTCAGAATAAGAGAAATATTTATCCATGCTTAGAGCTACCTGGAATGCCATGAGGTTTCCTTTTGGGGTAGAGAAATTAGTTCAAGGCAAGGTGATACAGCGTGCAGTGAAGGAGAGAGGCAAGCACTGGAAGAGGATGGAGCACAGTGAATAATACCTAAGTTTTCTTTAAAGATTGCATCATTTTCTCTATGAATAACATTAACTCCTAGACTAGAAAATGCCAGCCCCATACTTTGACAGAATGCAGTAGGAGTTAAAGCACTTCATAAACATAACTTTATGAAATTTTTCTTCTTTTGCTAAAACATATAAAAAAGCTTCAGAGTTTGAGTGGCAGAAGGCATTTCCAAAGGTAAAGGCAACAAGAAATTATTTATCCTTTATAGTGTATTATAGTTAGCAGTGATTATAGGCAATGAGTTGTTCACAATTGTAATGTGAATATGATAATGACAAACATGGGGAAGACTGGATTTTTACATGAAAAGAGTAGATTCCTTAAATTATTCCTAGTTATGCCAACTTAAAGCTTTACTAAATAAATAATGTGTTTTAATTGCTGTGGTCTATGTGTGTGTGTGCTTGTATGGGTGGACACACTCATGTGTCTGCATTTGGAGGTCAGAGGTTGATAACTAGTGTCTTCCTTGATTGCTCCATTTTTCATATTCAGGAAGTGAATATGAACCTAGGACTACTATTTCTGCTAGTTTAGCTAGATCCCATCTCTGCCTTTTGAGTGCTTGGAAACAAGGTAGTGCTCAATATCCAACCTGGCATTTCTATGGCCTCTGGGAGCCCAAACCCTAGTCACCATGCTTACATGCCAGTGCTTTATGTTAACATAGTAGGTTGACATCACCACACAGTAGAAAAAATACCTGAATATGGAGTGTAAAGGAAACATCCCTAGAAGTTGACTGTATGAGTTATCTTCCCAGCCCTGAAACACACTTTAGGAAAATAATGTATGTTGATTATTAAGAATTCCAATAAGGCCAAGAATTATGATGTTATGAAAGCAATTAAAATTATCTCATACTACAATTCCCATTACTAGCCTTAGATGTACATTATTGCAGACATCTTTATACCTGTATATTTGTAAATATTTGTGTAAAAATGAATAAACAAGTATAACAAAAATAGTATACATTTTTGGATTCTAAGCAATTAAATAAAATGAAACTATAAGAAAAGTGAAACTTCAGCTAAATGTACCTCATTTAAGATGTTATTTCTTTAAAATCTCTAACTAAAAATAGCATGAGTTTTGTTTAAAAATAAGTTATGCTCATAAATCATTGTCCTTATATAGCATCAATTGATTACTATCTCTTAAAAGAGCACTTTTGAAACTTCTCCCCTCTCCTCCCTACATCTTGAGTATTATTAAATGTATTCTTTCTTCTATGTCATCCTATTTTGTTATTCTGTTTTGGGCTGCAAGTATAATAATGTAAATTGTGTAGTGATGGTGCCAAACTTAAATGACTTCCATGTATGCAGACTCTGGGGATGTTTCATTTGTACTTCATTTTAAGGCATTTTACCTACTGTTAGATAAATGTCAACCCACTATGTTAACATAATCTCTAACACTTTGGTTCTCTGAAATTATGTTAACTGCTCACCTTATTGTTTGCTCGCCAAAATGTTATTGCATATTAACTTACTCAGGAATTTCCGCAGAAAATCCATGTTAAAGTACACATAGCCCCTGTCCTCAAAGAATGAGTGCAGCCAACATATAGTTAAGTTCCCATTGTGCTTAAAAGGCACCTGTTTTATTATTATTTTCCCCACATAAGACCTGGCATTCTATAGTCTCTTGGTCAATTTGTGTTTTGCGTCTTTGTGTGAAATTTGCTGCAGTAAGTGTATACAACATTGTGTCTAATTTTTGTCTTGATCCCTTATGAAGACATTCACTTCCTTCACTGCCTCTGCTTTATAGATGACAAAGCTGAGTCTTGGCAAGTACTATCCTAATGTTTCACAAAAGGAGTTCACTGTAAAATTCATGGCATCCTGGCTGGGTCTTTGGTTATTAGAGGTAGTAGAGGAAAGAGGGGCATTCCCGTTAATTGTGATCCAGTGAGGTGAGGTTCATAGCCATGTATTTCAGTCTAAGAGTTAGAAGGCTTTTTGGTGCAGAATCTCTATTATCTACTTACTAAATATATAATATCAGGAAAGCCCTTTCATTCTCCTAAGCCTTGGTTTTATTTCTATAAAATAGGGTTAACAGGGCATTAAATGAAATGGCATAAATTAAATACTTACAATAGTATTACAATCTCCCTAAGTGCTCAAGAAATAGCAGCTATTGGTATTATTAGTATTTTTAATGAAGTACTTGGGATGTTCAAACAAAAGAATACCTACCCACTCAGGATTTCCAGAGGATGAGACCTTTTTCTTGCCCTCTGTTGAAAGCCCAGGAACTCATCTGGTGAGAAGCAGATAGAATCTTGATAGGAAGAGAAACATTGAAACATGGACTGAGAGGTCCCACTGAGGTGCGAGGTATCTGCACTGCTCTATGTACCTCCTTCGACTTCCTTCCTTCACTTGTGCTTCCAGAGACTCTGCAAACAGGAGCATCTGTGTTCAGAGAAGCTGACTTGCAAATGGACTATCTTATCTTACTGGACCATCTTCCCATTGAGAAGGTGAATGAGTCAGTGTCTGCACAGCTCCAAGGAAACATGAGGTGACAGGGCAGTTCTAGGGCTATTGGCCCAGGAGGCTTCTGGGGCCATCCCAGGCCAGTGTGTGTGCAATGGATGGTTGGTCCTAAGAAGGTGCACCCGTAACCTCTCTCACAGTCTAGATGAGCATTTTTGAATCTTCTTTTCATTACCACCCACGTTTAAGCATCCCTCTGTGAAATGTTCATACAACAGATGAACTGTGTGTCTATTTATACACAGTTTACTTATCCTGCCTCCTGTCTGAGAAAGAGTAAAAATTTTTCTCTTGCTGATAAACCAAGTGGAAGAGCCAGATTTCAGAGATGCTCTTCAGGTAGACTTCTGTTCAGTATGTGTCTGCAAAGTGGTAGCCAAGCCATGTTTCTCCTAGCTTAAAACTCCCCAGTAGCTTCCTGTTAGAATTTAGATTCTTAGGTCACAGGTCCCCAAATTTGCCTCACGTAGGTGTTCTTGTCTGTTATTCTAATCTGAGCTAAAGCCAGTCTGCTTGCAAAGAAGAATTGCTCCCAGGGACAAACCAAAGCTATTGAACAGAAAGCTGTGAGCAGGCCTCTCTGGGTGGAGTCGATGTGGAGAGGATGCAGTTTGGCACCAACAGCAGTGGTTACAACTCTAAAATGGCTTAGGAGGAGGGAAGTTTGCTGCTCTAGAAAATCAGGTAAGACATTTCTACGAAAGTGCCAGGCAGGGATAGAGCCTGATGTAAGACTTTTTAGGAGCAAAGCTGTGAAACATGAAAAAAAATTTCAGAACAATGTCATATGGCTAACAGATAGGAATCACATTGTACGGATGGAATAGAATGTGCAGAGGCCCCAGGGAGGAAGATGTGGCCTGCACTAGAATCTCTAAAAGGTAGCTGTGTCTGGAGTATCATAAAATAATTACACTGTGGAAGTCTCACTGGCAATAGGAGGCAATGACCCCTGGGCATTGATTCCATAGCGGGGGTCTAGAGCATACCCTACTATCTCCCAGATACCATGTTGATCAATATGCTATCAAGTATTATTAATGTATTGCAAGGATGAGAAAGAAAGGCACACAGAGATTATATAGCTATCTCAGATTGCCATGTTAAAAATGGAAGAGCTGGCATTTGAACTTGGGTCCTAAAGCTATGTTAATGGTGGGAATCAGGGACACTCTGTCCCTGACACCATGAAACATGGAGCTCAGGGGCATCTGAACATCTGAATTCTTTGGCCTGACAGGCATGATAGGTATGATGGTTATTCTATTCTTGGTTGTCAACTTGACTATATCTGGAATAAACTACAATCCAGAAATGAAGGGCACACCTGTGAGAAAATTTTTGCTTGAAGTGGGTGAATCCATTTCTGGTCTGGACCTTTGAGGCAGGAAAATACACCTTTAATCCCCAGATCTTGAGTTGGGGAGGCACATTTTTAATTTGGACCACACTTTCTGCTGGAAGCCTCTATAAAGAAATAGAAAAAAAGAAGCTTTTGCTTATTGGCAATGTGTCCTCACATTGCTAGCACATCTATTCCCTCATTGGAATTAAAGCCTACTTTTTGGGAATTCTACCATGTTCTGAAGACCATCTGAGACATCTAGTCTTATGGAATGATGGACTTCTTGGACTTTCCACTCACAAACTGCCATTGTTAAATTAGCTGGACTGCAACCTGTACGTCATTCTCATGTATGCATGTATGTATGTATGTATGTGTGTGTGTGTGCTTGTGTGTATATATATGAACACGAGAGTATATATACATGCATGTATATGTGTGCATATATATGTGTATATATCTATATATATGAATATGAGAGAGAGAGATTCATTCTATAAATTCTGCAGGCTACAAAGACATGAGATGCTTTCAACTACTAGGTCAAAACTCTAGAAAGTCTTCAGTTGAAGACTTTTGTCTTTGTACATGGACCAGGTAGGGGAAGTTAAAGACAGTCCTTCAGGTGGCATGTGTTAATGTCAGATTAAATGTTTGGACCATAGAAGGAGAAGCCTTGAAAATCTGGGGGTGGATGGGTGGTTATAGCCCAAGTCTCACTTAAACTGACAGTGGATGCTTTGTAACAATAGAGGCAATTCTGAAAAAAAAAAGTTAATTTTACTCTTAGTCTTATTATTAGTTTCAGGGTTTTTGACTGCCTTTTTTTTTTTTTTTTGGTTCTGATTGAAAATGAAGATGTGTCTTTTCTTCCTATATCTAAATTTCTTAAACTTCCCTTTCACAACTTACTGTCATTTTTGTCTTAAAAGTCTCAGTTCAGATCCTGGGTGCACCCTGAGTTTCCCATTTACCTAGAAAAGTGGTTTGGCAAATGTGTTCCTTTCCCTGCTGGGAGAATTATGGAATGGTTGAGGGAGGCTGAGAAACTTGCCAGAGTACTCTACTTTGTTGGTAATTAATATAATTAGCCCTGAGTCTAAGGTTTCTCAAACTGAGTTCATTACTTTCCCCTCCATCTACATCATTGGAGTTCACTGTCTCTAGTAAAGAATGCTCAATGCTGAATAGTTCATATTGTGGGATTTAAAGAGAGAAGCTAGGAAGAGTGAGTCTATCTTCTGTATGAGAGTCCCTGATCAGTCCTCAGAGAGACTTCAGAGCCTGTGCTCCCAAACCAGCTACATTTGTACCTGAGTTCAACCACTTCCTGCGTAGGAGACCACAGACAAAGGTTTCTCCTGTTCATCAGGGATTTTCTAGGTAAAATATAGACCATAATACCTATCTCACAGACTTTTGTTTTGTGAAAATTATGGTAAGACAAATTCCTTATCAGAATGGCCAGTGCACCACAAGTGATCACTAAGTGACAGGAAAAACCTTATTTAAAGACAAAGTGTTTATCTTTCACTTTAAGAGCCAAAGCTTTGGAATCCTGTCTGTATTCTAAACTGGTTTCTTAACTACAGGTGGCAGTGTTAGGATGTTGTCAGTGCTGGGAAGATCCTTGGATCCTATCAGTACTTCTAGTATTTAAACATAGCTGGAATCCTTCTAATTAACTTCACAGCCTGCCATTCTTCACTGACAAGGGGCATTGCAAATTATGTTATGGATGGCATATATATAAAGAAACTGAAATGACTTAGGTTGGTCATATGTTGAGAGTGAGTTTTCTTGGAGACAGGAAAGAAACTATATATAGTTAGAGGGAAAGTAAACACAGAGGCTGACTAGTGAAGCTTAGAGACAAATTGTCCATCTGGAATGGTGTGGAGGGAAATGCCCACTTTATAGTACATGCTCCATAAAGAATGTTTAAAGTGAAGGTGTAATGTTATTCTCGATGGTGCTCCAATCAACTGCTCTTCAGTGAAGTTCATGTCTCTCACACTTTTTTGTGTTGACCTTGCTGCAGTTTCTAAGTAAATTACATTTAAGTAAGATGATGTGTATGAATACTCCTCCCCAAAAGCATTGTGGAAGTTGGAGACATCATAGTGAACAGTCAGTTCAACTCTGATAATAGTTTGTCTTACTTGAAATTAACAGAATACTGGCAATAAATATTTTGTCTTATTTGAAGGGAATGGCATATAGAGTAATGTATAGGGGTTTTTTTTGCTATAGTCTGTAGTAAGTTTTACTTCATAGAGGCTGTACCAAACAGCTGCCAAGCAAGCATTATGCATACTAGACTGTGCTGGCTTTTAAGGTCCCATTCTCCTTCTAGAAGTGGAGGGACATAAGTGGCCTGTCTCCTTGAATTTCTTGTAAAACAGAAGTAGTGGAAAAAGAAATTAGATGGTGACACACTTAGAAAATGGGAGTATTTGCTTCCAGAATCCCAATCCTCTCCCTAAAAATAACCTGTGATGTCTCTGGGATCGAGACCTTCTTCTGCAGGAAAAGCTCTTTTCTTTGAGACGGGTTCAGGCAAGTAATTAGGGCAAGTGTGAGAAGAAAAAAACCTTTCCACCTGAAAGGTCTCCTCAGTATTGTGAGGTTTCCATCTAGGCTCACAGGTCAACCCTCATATTTTAAAATAGAAATCTCAATGTAATTGACCCATTGCACTTTGCTTTTGGAAGCCGCAGGGTGAGGATTGTAAGAAGACTTCTGCTTGAGTGCCCAACTTTTGTATGAATCAAAATATTGTTCACTTGCTTGTGACTGACAGCATGTTAATGTCAGCATTAGTAAAACTCTAAGGAGTTGAGACCATGAAAAGTGACATGAACTTGATCAAGAATCTTAATTACAAATATTTGACTGTTTATTGATCCCTTAATCAAGCTGAATGTGTTGAGGTCTCAGATGGTCTAATTATCTAAATCAATAAAATTCAGTAATTATTGGGGCCTTTTTGTTTGAAATGAAAATTGTGGGTTTTTTTTTATATATATGATGGACCATAGGTTATTTACTTTTTCAAGAACTCATTTAACAATGAATATAAACAAATACCAGCAGAGTTTGGAAACAGTTCTTTCAAGTATGAAGTCTTTCATGAAAGTTGAAATTAACAACCTGGAAGTAGATTAGAATCTGAGGGGACATTGATAAGGAAGGTTATGGACTTATGGAACTGAATTGTTATGATTTCATTCCAGTAAAGTTTTCTATCAAATAATTACCAAGATGTACTTAGAAGACACAAGGATATCAAGTCTCTCTTCAAAACTTCATTTCATTTGCACATATTAGATTTCTTCTTTTTGATAGAAACCATATCTATCCCTGCGTTTCTTCTTCTTCATGCCCATCCCTTTGTCATTTGCTTCTTCACCCTATCAAAACTTAACCCAGCAATCACTTGTTTACAGGCTCAATTGGGGTCACAGTAATAATATGCCATTAGTTGTTTCCTGTCTACAGTGGGCTCATTTTACCTCTTGAATCCTCCCTCAGTTATATCCCCATCTCTTGTACTCTCAGCAGTCTGACCAAACATACTTGTCTCTAGCCTTGTCCACATGGCACCTTGTCCCTTCCTCTGCTGCACTCCATTAAGACTGTGCAGGTATAGCTCAGTGACAGACAACTGCTTAGCATGTCCAGTGTTCTGGGCTTCATCCCTATTGCAACAAAAGAAAAAACTCCCCACAGGGGAAGCATGGCCCCTTTCTCTCGGCCCCACATCAGCGCTGCTTCATTTCATGGATCTGCAGAGCTTTTCTCTACAAACATCAGCTATTTCCTACCTTCTTCTTGCCTCGGTCGGAACCTGTTTCTCCCCATTGTTATAAGCTGTCTTCCTCCAGATTCTTTTAACCAAAATGTCCCCCTCCTCTTTCCCTTCCCTTTCAGTCCCCAAAACACCCCCCTGATAACCTACCCTAATAACAAACTCACCAAGGAATCTTTGTCCACCAGCATCTGGAAGAGGTAGAGTCTGTGTGCCCAAGGGTAGCTCAGATAGGTCAACCTCAAACATAACCTTCTGCTGATGTTATTTAGCAGTTATGCCAATGTGTTGTGTTCCTTCATTGCAAAATTTCCAGATACCCATCCTTGCAGAATTATTTCTGTGGCATAGCTAGCCTCCTTCCGTTATCCCATTCTTTTCCTCCTTAAAACTGTATTATTTCCTTCTCTGTTCTCCATACTTTTATTAATCTTTACTGAATGAAATCACCCACTTTCTTGTTTCCTCGTGTTATTTAAAAACTTTTTGCTGGTAAGCTGTCATATTGGCAGACAGTCTTCAAGCATGACCTGCTCAGATAGGCTGTACTGAGAAGTTATTGACTGTGGAGTCAGACTCAATTGTGTTGAAGCTCAACTTTGCCTGTTGTACCTTGTGAACTTCATGTAATGTGACACAGAAAACAAAGATTAGAGCCCAGTGATGTGGAAGATAAATAGCCAGAGTTAAATAAGAAAAAGGGAAAAAATGTGGAAATTCTAATTAATGCCAAGCCTCATAACCAGTGTCAGACCCCTTTCTCAAATCTTCCATTCCAACTTGTGATGACTATGTCATGCTTTACTGAGCACTGGTGGTTCTGGCTCTGAAGATCTCTGTAGTACACCCACTGTTGCATAACTGTATTCATGGCTGTAGCCTAAATTTCATCCATGAGAGGCTGTGAGGGAGACATACAGACATTATTCACTACAGATAGAAGGGGTACCAGCAGAGCAGAACAAAGTGTTCTCCTCAAGTCCAGCATGATGAGCCAATGAGTTTATTGGGGTTACTTATAGGAGCTTGAGTAACTCAAAAGCAGCATTGAAAAGTCCTTACTGGTTCATTGTCTGTCATATATAGCAGCAATTGGAATATCAGGGAGAGGAGGGCCTCGTGATGATCTTGTGAACCTCCTTCCTTCTTCCATGAGGGAATGTTAGCCAGATCTCATGAGGGTCTCATGAAGGTCATCATAGCTGCTCAGCTTCAAGTTTATGATGGTCATGTTCAGCCTAGAGGCTATGGCTACACTATATCATCCAATGAACAGTAAGTTAGTGTTTACTCATAATCTATGTTTCCCCTTTGTATACTTTAGTAATGGCATCAAGTTTTCATTAAATCCCTGAACATTTTAAAAATATAAACCAATTTGAGTCATTTTGCTTAGGCAGTGCATGGCTTTATCTTATACTTGCAGTTGGTGACCTTAATCTACTGCTGTTAGTCATCATCTGTTTTTAAGTACATTGTGAATTGTCTTTTATTTAAATACCATAGCATGAAGAAGCACTGACTATAATTGTTACATTAGTGATGCTTTAGAAAAACTAAGAAAATATGTCCTGCCTTCCAAACTCAATATTAAAAAGAAAATAAAACAAAAACATGGTTCACTCTTCCTCTATTAACAACCACCAGTGGAATTAAATTTGCATGTGCTGAAATTACAGAGATTATAAATGTGGCTTTTACTGAATCATTTTACTGATACAAAACATGACTTTTAGAGGAAAGATGTGAAGGCTTTAAATTTATTTGGTTCAAATAGCACCCCAGTGCAGTCAAATTGATTTCTCTTAGTGGTATCAGGCCCTCTGAGGAGGGTTTCCTTGATAAATCCTGATCTCCTAATCCACACACAATCATCCAGCTGGAATATTTATTTATCATGAAGTGTGTGTCCACTTTAGAGAATGCTTTTACTTAATCTGGTAGCAAAAGAGTGCTTAATAATTGCTCAGTTGTGTTTCCATCTGTTTTGCGCATTTATTTTGAAGTCCAAGATACAAAAAGTTGTATTATCATTTGCAACGCCTATCCAAGAAAACACC
Source organism: Phodopus roborovskii (assembly GCF_943737965.1). Taxonomy (NCBI): domain Eukaryota; kingdom Metazoa; phylum Chordata; class Mammalia; order Rodentia; family Cricetidae; genus Phodopus; species Phodopus roborovskii. Next base: position 2,840,051 of record NW_026126417.1, on the reverse strand, counting down.
TTCGGTAAAGTCGGGGTCCCTGGGTCCAGTTCCTCTGTTATCCTGAATTTTTCTGGCTGATCCAGTTTCTATACTTAGGAGATACTTGTTTTGTTTCAAATTGTCTCTCAGAACTGCCACAGACAGTATAGTTCATTCTATACTCAAAGACTTTCCTTTCCAAGGAATTCCAGAGAACCAACATAGTTTCCCTTGGAAGTTATAGCAGCAGCCTTTTGTCACAAAGCTCAATTCCAGTTTTCAAACTACATGTCCTTATTTATTCAGTCAAATTATAATGTTAATCCCAAATTCAGAAATATTTTAATTAAATTGCTTTCTGTTTTTCAAATAATATTCTAGAAGCAATGTGAAGTCACTACACTAGGTTATCTAGGGCTACTGCATACTTATCAAAACTTAGCTTTACCAATAAGTCATAAATTTATGTTTATGTTATTTATTCTTTATCTACTGGGATAATTATACCTTTTAGATTTTATTAGTGCAACCCTTTTATGTTTTTGTTTTTCTGTCAAGTTCAAGAAACAGAATTGAAATTTGATGGAAGGAATCATCTGGGAGTGTTTCTACAACAGGATGTAGCATTGTAAAAGAATCATTAGAGAGCGTCCATGTGATACATCCAACTGTAAGAATTATGAGCACTTTTCTGGACATTGATGGCACACGCCTTTAATCCCAGCACTCTGGAAACAGAGGCAGGCATATTTCTGTAAGTCTGAGGCCAGCTTTGTCTACAGAGCTAGTTCCAGGGCAGGCCCCAAAGCAATACAGAGAAACCCTGTCTCAAAAAACAAAGAAAAACAACAAAAAATCCTGAAACCAAACAAACAAAAAAAGAATTATGAGCACTATACGTCTGCATAGGAATCTGAAGTTGTGAGGGGCAAGAAACTGTCAGAGCAGCTCAGTTTGTTAGAGATGTGTACTACTGGTATATGAGATGGATGCTGTTTCCTTTCTAAGAGCCTGTGTCATATGCTGGCTTCTGTAATTTATAACATCTGTCTTAATCCCTGCTGAAACTATGGTTGTCTGTAACAGGCATTAATTCATATGAATTCTGATGTCAAGGAGTGAGTACTAACTATAGTTCATATGTAACCTTTATAACATGTAGACTTCTGTCAAAGGTGGTATTGCTTTGACTACTAGGCAGACAGAGTTCAACTATCCACACTCAAAGCCAGGACTGCTCAAAATCTACAAAGACTGCTGGCAATGCTTTGACTTTTCTTCTTACCATCCCCTCTGGTAGAGACCCACTCCTGTTTAATTGTAATTTGAGGCATTTTTAACCCTTCTTATACCTTCAGAGGGCAGTGCGGAACAAGTCCTTCTGTGGACTCTTAACAGAATCATTAACCATAAGCATACTTTCAGGACAAGCAGAATTCTTAATAGGGTTTTAGAAGACAACCCAGATACCAAGAAAACAACCTAGTTTTAAAAAATGGAGTATAAAGCTAAACACAGAATTTTTAAAAGAGGAAACTACATGGTTAAGAAACATTTAAAGAAATGTTCAACATTTTTAGTCATCCAGGAAATGCAAACAAAAACTACTGTGAGTCTTCGTCTTATACCAGTCAGAATGGCTAGGATCATAAAACACATGACACCTCATGCTAGTGAGGATGTGGATTAAGGGGAACACTCCTGCGTTGCTGATGGGGGTGCAAACTTGTACAGCCACTATGGAAATCAGTACTGTGGCTCCTCAGAAAGATAGGAATCAATCTGTCTCAAGATACAGCCATATATCTACCCAAAAGATGCTTCATCCTACCACAAGACACTTGCTCTGTGTATACATACATACTTAGATACATGCATGCATATGTTGTTGTAGGCTTTTTTAAGTAGCACAAGAGATAAAGACACCATGCAACATTGAGTTCAAGCAGAAGGGTTTTTATTAGGGAAAAGGTTCAATAAAAGTGCAAATGGGAGGCAGGAAGACTGACCTCTAAGCACAGGATTAATGGGAGAAAGGAGAGGGAGGGGAGGGGGGAGAGAAAGAGATGGATACAGAGAAATGGGGGAACAGACAGACATAGAGAGAGAGAGTGAGAGAAAGAAAAAGAGAGGAGGATGGGAGGTGGGCAGGACGCTTTGAGAGGAGAACATAGTGAATATTCACAGGTGGTGCTTTTAATGGTTGCAGCTGAGAGATTATCCTGTCAGAACCCCAAGGACAGTACAGATGCCTGAATATTAACATATGTATTACATATACATACATACAGGCATACATGAAGGTGATCTAACTAAAATCAACAAATAATGGGGGAGACAGAGACCAAAGTAGGTATCTCTTGTCACCAAATGAAGCTTCTAGTACTGGGATTGCCACTACATGCTACCATCTTTGATACAAATAGGTACTCTGCAAACTACCAAAAGAGAAACATTAAAGCCAACCCTACCATGCTGTCCTACCTGCAAGATATGCTAGAGAAATATTTGATTTGACTTAAGGCCTACTGCATGAGATGGATCCCATATCCAAAACAACTTTGGAGACCCAGAATCTGAGATTAGATAGGACTGTAAGAGTGGATGGAGGACACCAAGAAAACAAGACCTCTAAATCAACATGGCCAAAGCAAATATGAACTCACACCAGGCAACATGTAGAGTCCCTTCGCCGATACACACCAGGTCCTCTGCATATATATTATGGTTCCTAGTTTTATGTTTTTATAGGATTACAGATTGTGTGAATGAGTGAGTATCAGATTCTTGTGCCTTCCCTTGGGCTCTTTTCCTTTTTATTTGTTTTGTTCAGTCCCAATGTGTTAGTTTTTGTTTTAACTTACTATATTTTATATTATAAAATATTAAAAAACAACAAATCATTGTCAAGATTAAAAAGAAAGAAAGGAAAGGAAATTCCATGTTCTTTTCTCGGCTGCCAGATTGGCGAGTTTATCATCTGGTCAAACTGTACACAGATCATGGTTAGTGGCTTAGTTGCAACAAACATTAAGGGAAGGGAGCAAATAATCATTCAGAAGTGGTGTTAGAGATCCCTTGAGGTCCTCACATACCAAGTAACTATCCACGACGTTTTAGAAAATGCAGTCTTTTCTAGCTTCTACACATAAAGGTTTTTAAGCAGATAGGATTCAAGCTCCAACTCCTTAACTTAATAGTTTTGCAGATTTGGGTTCCCAAGGGGAAAGTTGAAGAATTGCTAGTACCCATATTATAGCTCCATGGGAACTGAATGCATGCGGCTTGGAACACATTAAGCCTAGATCCTGGCACTGGCTAATGTTATTTTCCTACCCTATGTCCTCTTCCACCCCTTTAGCCAAATGTGCATCTACCTATTTTTTTTTATTAAATCAGTCCTACCTTGATTTTGATTGTTCATCTTCAAGTGTTATCTCCCCATCCTTTGATGAGTTCATTAAGAAAGATAAGCTTGGCAGAGCAAGTGGTGGTGACAGTTATCCTCACTATAATGGCACCTGGTACAAGTGCTTCCAACTCATGACCAGGGCTTCCCTTACAGGGTTACCCTGTTCCTTCCTATCCCAGGAACACCCTTCTGCTTAATCAGTGTATACATACAGATATGGGTCTTTTACAAAATTACATTTCTTATTGTGGATTTTATAAAATTATACTAGGTTATGATGAACAGGAACTTCTATTGGTTCCTATGGTAAACATCAGAGTGTGTGAAGTATTTTTTAAAAAAGTGCCTTCCTGAATAATAACAAATAGAAAGGGATCAGGTGTGCCTATGAAACTGTTGCTTGTAAATTAGTCTCTAGTAGAATCCTGGCTACTTAATCAGATAAGTAATGCTAAAAAGGATGTCTCTCTGAGGAGATTAAAAAGTCCTATGTAAGTAGGAAACCTTATGAACATGTGGCTTTGAGTCAACTTGGATTTTAAATACTATTGAATGATAAATATTGTTTTTTGGATGATATTTTGTTTCTTTTGCTTTTTTTTAAATTTGCCTATGAGTGGGAATTGGAGACTATAAGATAACTCTGTTAGGTGTCTGGAAACCTGGGTTTGAATTGCACGATTATTGACTAGACATGTGAGTAGGAGCAATCATTGCATACAATGGTGATTCTTGCTAGGTAGTTGTGTAGCTTACATAGCAGTTCAAGCTGGACAGCTCATCTTATGATTTTTGTAAACTGTCAGATTGTCATGATCTCTAAAAGAAACTGTAAAATAGATAAACACAAGTAATATGAAAGAAGGAGGCTTTTTCTTCCAACAGAGATGACCATAAAGGAATTGAGAGAGTTGATTGAGAAGGTCTCTGTCCTAAAATCCCAAGGTCCCCTCTCTTCTCAATAGCTGTGCTCTGATTTAGGGCTTCAAATCTGAGAGTTTGTCAAAGATCCTGCCTGAAGCCCTGATCCTGTAAAGGTCATATGTCTGTAAATACCTATTCTAATCAGAGGCATGCATAAGAGCAGACTCTTCAATCTGAAAACACAAGTTTCACTTAGCATATGCAATGATTCTTTTTGACATAAAGCTCCATAGACGTTAGGGGTAAGAAGTATGTGGTATAGGTTGTCAGACATAAAAGAAACTCTTTAGCTTTGGGGGTGGGGAAAGTGTATTTGATGGGAAAGTGCTGTTGCATGCTTGAAAATAATTGAAGGAGAGAAAATAATTATGAAACAGGAAACACTGAGACAGAGAGTCTTCACATAGTCCTTCAATTATTTACTGTTTATTTGTAAAGACTAGGATTTTATCATTTTCTTTTTGTTCTTGCAGCATTGCAAGAATGAAGCACTAGACCAGCACGCACTACAGAGGGAAAATTTCTGCCTTTGAAACTTCAATTTGATTGTGAAATTGCCAACACTCCAAGCTAGTTTTCACCACAGTGGCAAATTTCTACAACATAAAATACACACCAAATCCCACCTGAGTTGGAGTATATCTAACTAGCTTTGTGAGATGCTACATGGTTAGCCACTGTGGTAAAGCCTTGAGCATTTAATGAGTAAAAATCTCACTGTTATTTCCTTTTGAAATCATGAAGGAATAGCTTATTCCTTCAATATGGATGACATAGGTTATAGAGATGATATAAATCACATGAGTCACATGGACCCATTGATGTATGGAGGATTACAAACTTTATGTTCTCGTGGACAGCACCTGGAAAACTGACACTCACTTTTCTCTGTCACTAGACTTGGAGAACGAGAAGGGAGAGGAGATGGATAGGGATATATAAGATGCACTGTTTGAGGGGCTCTACAGTGCATATTATGAATCGTATCTTTGTAACTTCAGTGTCTATCATGAAGCATGTCTCAGTAACTCAGCAGGTTGGTTGTTGGATCAGAAATAAATATGTAAGAAATAAATAAGTATAGCAATAAAAATGACCCCCAAAATATGGAACCCTTCCCCTCCTTGATTTGATAATCCACTGTGAATTTGGCTACTTACAGATTAAAATAATTCTGTTGACTCAAATTTGGCTTCCATTTTATTTGTGGTAGATGCTTGACAGTATAATAAGACCCAACTTGGAGTGCGGGTGATTTCACAGTAAAAATGGAGTTTGAAAGATAGATATTTTGGCTCTTATGTACAGCCTGGTTTAGTGCTTCTCTACTTGTAATGCAGAGAAAATCAGAAAAGTTGTGAATCTTTCTGAAGGAAAGAAAGGCCGTTGAGAGAGTGTAATATCAGTTTCAGGCTTCCTAGATCATCAACTTCTTTCCTTTGCTTAGCCACAGGCTTTTGGCATGAAACAAGCCTTTCTTGTTCATGATGACCCTTCCCCGGTGTCCTGGAACCCATACCTTCTCCTTCCTCCAAGTCCTACCTTTATCTAAAGTCTCATATTTGTTTCAGTATTTCATTTGTTCCCTCCGTAACCCTATTCTTACTACCCTGTTCTTTTCAACTTAAAAAATATCCCTTGTTCCCAATGTTCTAGAAAAATGCTAGAAATATGGCAAACACAGAACTTAACTACTTCTCTTATTTCCTTCTCCTCACCATTCTCCCTTATCCTGTATGGTATTATTCAGTGCTGTGGTGATTCACCTAAAACTACTTTCCAGTGTATAATCCTGTTCCATTTCTTCCTCAACTTTCTTTCAGAATTTGATGTCCCTAACTCCTCATTCTTGAATACCTGCCAGTCTTTTTCTACTTCAGTCTGTCTTGACAATACTGCCAAGTTAATCTTCCTTGAATTTGGTGCTAAACATACATCCCTGATCAAAACTCATCAAGTAACTTTGTGAATAATTTGTCCATGAAGTTATAATTAATTCCAATCAACCTGAATTTAAATATTTCTGCAACAGGGCATCACTCTTGCTGTGGTTTGATTCCTGTTTTCCTTTAAAGTTCCTATGTTAGAAACTCAGTCCCCATTGCAATTGTGTTTGTAAACGGAGGAAACAGATTGTATATAGGGTTAGAGGGCACCACCCTAATAAGCAAATGATGCTGTCATTCCTAGAAAAAGAAAATGTAAATTTACTTTTTAAAATTTTTAAAAAGATTGATATGTATGAGTATTTTGCCTACATTTTTGTATGTTCACCACATGCACACCGGAGCCAGAAGAGGGCATCAGATCCCATGGAACTGGACCTAGTATGGTTGTGAGCCACCATATGGGTGGTGAGAATAAAGCACAGGTCATGCAGTTAAGAACATCCTGTGCTCTTAACCACTAAGCTACCTCTGCAGCCTTGTAGGTTTGGTCTCAAAGCATGTTTAGCTCCATTTGCTAGTGGGCTCTTGTCCTTCCACTGTGTGGACGTGGTGACACAGTGTGAGGTGCAGTGTCATGCCACATTTTTAGATTTCCTAGCTTCCAGAACTACGGCTGTATGATCTTCAAAAACTATTCGGCCTCAGCATTACATCTGAAAATAGAGACGACTTTTCCCTTTGTGTCAGTCTTTTTTTTTTTTTTTTTTTTTTTTTGCTCATTTGTACCTGTCAAAACTTACCTTTTAGTAGGAGATATTTGACATGTTTTCTTCTGCCTGACAGATTATCCTTATCCTACAAACATGATATGCTTTGTCCTTTTTTTTTTTTCTTAACTCTTATGATTTGCCTTTTTGATATCTTTTAGGTTGGGTGTCTTTCTGATTTACTACAGTGATTTTATCACTCTTAGTCCTATTTTTACAGAGTGTAAGTTAACAACAGAAACAAACAAACAAACAAAAAAAATAACAAAATTTTCCTCAAATGAGAGAAAAGCCAGGAAGTTGTTGAATGTCTTCCTTCATTTTTATATTTCCTGTTTGAAAAATGTAAACAAAGCACCAAACAGTAGCACAACACTGAACTCAGGGAGGAGATAGAGAGGGGACAGATAGGCATGATTTGTCCAAAATCACAAGAGAGAGAATTTCAACAATTTAGAATTGACTAAGGAAGGAGCAGTAACTGGTGCCTTGGGAAAGGATCTATGGCTGGAGCAGTGACTGGTACCCAAGAGGAGCCATGGTCTGCATTAGAGGGCAGAAAACCACAGCTAGCTTCAGCCTAGGAGAGAGGGAGTCAAGGAGTGAACATAATGGCTTCTCTTTATTTCTCTCTGCAACCTGTTATGATTGTTTCTCACAGCCTAAACCCAATAGAAGTCAAACTACAGGGGGCATTTATTAACTGAATCCATAAAATTAGTTTTCTGGTGTTTTGAACTGTGTGAAGAATGAAGAAGCGTGAACCTGAATGAAAAAAAAAATGGAAAATTTACAGTTCAATAATGGACATTATGGAGAATCAATCTTTGCAATATTGGGCCCAGATGGAGCCCTAGGTCATGTCTGTGCCAGTAACTAACCAAAGAAAGCTTTGTATTGGCCTTTTAGGGCCAAAATCAATTAGGAAAGTTACAGTCAGCAGACAGAGTGACTTCAACTAATTCTGGGAACTTATTTTGAGAATTTTGTGAAATATATTATGAGCATTGGATACCATCTCCTAAAAAGCAATCATTTCTCATTATGAGGAAGTACAACAGATATTTCCATCTGGGGTTGAGTGAAGTCATCTACGTGCTATTGGAAAATGAGTCAGGAAATAAATCACCACAGCAGCATTGTCACCGAGGAAATGTCAGCCTGAGAGTTAGCAAGAAGAAATGGGAGGCATGAGACTCTCCAGGGAAGCAAAGTGCTTTGACACTGAGTCCAACCAGAGAAAGCCACTTCATGAACCCAATTAAGATGCATAATCTAATGTGTGGTTCCTGCAGAGCTGCTGTGTTTGAGTCAAAGCAGAGTGAGGAGATGCTGCCTAAAATAGCTCTTCATGCTCAGTGTGGAGATAGTGCTGGTGTACTGAACCCCACTCTGTGCTGTGTGCCTATTTATTTTGCCTTTTCCCTGTAAGATTTACATACAGTTCTTCTCCCTCTGGTTTCTAAAATGGAAAAATGACTCAACAGTGCTATCCTACTTCCTGATGGATATGCACAACTAGAGCTCTTGTACCTTCAAGTCTTTTTGCTAGGTGCCTTAGAGGGTTCAGAATCAAATTCATTTGCTCACTCCCTTTCCCTCTTTCGGTGAGTACTTTTGTAGTTTTTTGATCACAAGAAACTTAAGTGAGGGCTTAGAGTCTTAGGATTTCTATTGCTGTGGTAAAAGAGCATGACCAAAAGCAGCTTGTGGAGGAAAGGGTTTATTTCTTCTTACAGCTCTCAGGTCACATGACTGTCAGGGCAGGAACTCAAGACAGAAGCCTGGGGCAGGAACTGAAGCAGAAGACATGGAGGAGTGCTGCTTATTGGCTTGCTCATTTAAACACAAATGAGAATCACTTGTATGGGGCTGGCATCACCCACAGTGTGCTGGCTGGACCCTCTTGTATCAATCTTCAGAAAATGCCTGGCAAACTTGCCAATGTGCTAGTCTTAGGAAGACATTTTCTCAATTGAGAGAATTCCCATCTGTCTGTAACTTGGGATACAGTTGATACAAAATCAACACAGCTACAGACATGGGTCCCACAAGTGTGGTAAGTGTAGTTATGTTGAAGTCTCAGGGAAGATGAAGATGGCACAATAATAGGAAGCCTTTATTTGTAATGGTAGCTTCAGGCCTTGTGTTATATATGCATTGCTAAACAATTTCCTAAACCTTGATTTGAGTTTTGTGATTAGGACTAACAGAATTGTAACTATGACATTTCCTCCATTTATATAAGAGAGATACACTAAGACCAGGACACAAAGCACTTAGCCCCTGGACTGATATTCTCATAAAAGTTGATACCCTTTCTATGAGTTCTTCTACCCTTGATGTCTTTTTAAAAATAGTATTTCTATTAATTTCTTGAGAATTTCATATAACATTTTGATTATATTCACCTCCACTCCTCTCAGATCCACCCCTACTTTATGTCCTGTTTTAAAATATTTTCCTGATCCCAACTTTTGCTTCTTATATAGTGCCATGTGTGTGAAGCTATTTACTGGAGCATATTTGAGCCTTAAAGAAAACTGACTCTCCCTTCTCCAGAAGTTCTCTACAATCCATAATTCCACAGTTAAGGTATGACTTATGAGTGCCCTGCCACTCATTACTAGAATGTTGCCTGGCTTGATATTGTGCAGGCAACCACAACTGCTGTGAATTTATGAGTACAGCAGTCCTGTCATGCCCATAAGACCCTTTTTACTCTGATACTTCCTGACCCTTGCCTTTTACAATGTTTCCTTCCCTTCTGTTGTACCTGAGCTTTGGATAAGAGGTGTGATATAGATGTCCCGTTTATGATTGAGCATTCAATTGACATTCACTACTCTCTGTACTTTAATGAGTTGTGAGTTTCTGTGTTAGCCACTGTCTGCTGCACAAAGAAACTTCTCTGATGAGGTCTGAGAGCAACACTAACATATAAATGAAAAAAAATTTAGATGGAAGTTTGACACTGTGTCCATTTAGCAATATAATAGTAGTGGGCTCATCCCTGGAGCCTAGAAGCTTTAGAACCATGGATCTGGGGCCAGATTTGCAGTACCAGACTCTCTCTATGTGTCTCTTTCTCTGTCTTTGTCTCGCTGTCTCTCTCTCTCTGCAGGGAGGTTTCCTACCCTCACAACACTAGTACCACTATTGCACCGCTGGGCATATTTTGCCACACTGGTTGTTATTGCAGTTCCTAAGGTTCATAGCCGAGTAAGACTAATAATGACTGTTTTCCTTCATCAGCCAACATAGAACCTTCTAATACTACATAACCAAGCTAGCAGAGAGAAGCCTCTTAGTATGAACTTGATTTCCCCTTGTTCTATAAGCAGGATGTGTGATATCTTCAACAATAGAGTCTTATCATTAACTTCTGGTGGGAAACTAAAAGAGGTGGCAATAGCATTATGGAGGGGGGCATCTTCTGGGATGCCTGTGATAAAAAAAAAAAAAAAAAAAAAAAAAAAAAAACTTGGGGAAAGGTATCCTACCTTTTCTAACAGTGGGCTCTTTATTTGGCAATCTATGGCTTCTGGGATGAGCATAATCTCCTGTGTTGGGTTGCTTTAAGGAAACTTTTATAGGATATGTATATATGAATTTATAAAACCATAGGTTTCCATATTGTTTTTTAATGACCTTTGTTTTAGCTATCCCTAACTTCTCCCTCACTCTCCTTACTTAAACCTCATTGCCATTACTATCCTTTCCCTTGATATTATCTGTGCTGTCCTTAATTTCTAAGTCAGAGTTTCCATTGGGTTCCCCTTTATAGGCAAGGCAATTTTTACTTTCAACTCAATGAATTTCTGCTCCTTCTCTCACCTTGGTTATATAAAGTAGGCACTACATCTAGTCAGACATGCTGACAGTGTCCAGTGAATGTTAGAGATATGGGAATTGATGAAGAAACTGTGTTACATTATGTTGACATAAGAAAGGGAGTCTTCTGGTCATCAGTAGAAGCAGTAGAGGGAAAGCAGATTTACCCATAAATCAACGGGAAGAGACCTAGCCCTGAAACTTGCCTCTTCTTAGGGGGATCCCTTTTTCATCTGTAAAATGGTGCCATGCTGATTAAGTGGAACGACAAGTTTGAAGCATAAGTGTGTTAACGCTTCCTTTGGAAGAGGTACTAGGCAGTTGTAGTCCTACTTGAAATTATGTCATGAACTGTGAACTGCTACTTAAAAGAGATTCTGAAAAATCTATAGAGTATTTCTCTCCCTACATCAGACACTCCCCATCATCTAGGGAAGTAAATGAACTAAGTTGAGCCAGCGGAAGGTACTTGAAGGCAAAAGAAATGATCTTATTTTCTCATAATTCACAGCAGCACATTTGGTACCCTTTTGGCTTGTCTAAGAAGCAAAAATTGGGATCAGGAAGTTATTTTTTCAAAAAAAAAAAAAAGGACATAAAGTAGTAGTGGTTTTGAGAGGAGTGGAGGTGAATATAATCAAAATGTTATATGAAATTCTCAAGAAATTAATAGAAATATTATTTTCAAAAAAGACATCAAGGGTAGAAGGACTCATAGAAAGGCCATTAAGTTTTATGAGAATATCAGTCCTGGGGGCTAAATGTTTTGTGTCCTGGTCTTAGTGTATCTATGCTATATAAATGGAGGAAATGTGTCATGGCCACAAACAAAGCAAAATTGATTAAGCCTCCATGAGTTACTTCATCTTAAACTTTTAAATCTAAAACCTATATTTTGTATAGAGCTTCTCTACAGAACACTGCTAAGTGGTCAAACAGTTCTGAAACTTCATCTCTCCTCAGAATCTTGTCTGATACTGCTACCTCACACTGTGCTTCAATGTAAGAGAATCTTAGAATGTTTTGTATGATAACAAAAGCGTCTCATCTAGAAAATAGCATGCCGAACATAAGTCACTAAAACAACGACCATTTCTAAGGCTCTCAAAGTCCTAATCCCCTAGAATTTCTGGAAAGTTCACTAGCTGTTCTACAGACAAATAGAAAGTGTGGTCGGAATAAAGTAGACAGACTGGCTGTAAACTGTACAGTGGGTTCCCAAGTGAAGAAAAGAAGTTTTGTAAAGTGAGATCCCTTTCCCATCACTTGACTATAGAAAAGCCTGGTCAAGGTGGGTAGGAGCTTAAGATGCCTTCAGATTCCTGACTAGAAAGGAAGAATCAGAGATTTACACTGTGATGGATGTTGTTCTGTGATTTGTACACTGTTAGACAAGCTGCTTTCTCTCTCCAACAGACAGCCTCATTGCCAGAGAGGACTATCAGCTGCCTGCTCTGTCCCACCATCATCACATGCCTGCCCACTGGAGCTGACCACAGACCAGCATCTCCACAGCATGAATAATTAGGTAGGCATAATGGAAGGCACTCACTGCACCCTCCAGTTGCATAACCCCATCACTGAACTCTGCTATATCAGCTTCTATCTTCCAAAGGGGGAAGTCAGGGGATTTTCATACAAGGGCACTGTAACTCTAGACAGATCCAATAACGCTTTTCATAACTGCTACCAAGTCAGGGAGGGGCCAGACATCACCAGCCTCAGTCAGCAGCCAGACGAACATCCTGGCGACATATTTTTCAAGCAGACTCCCACAAAAGACATTCTGACAGAGCTATACAAGCTCACAGCAGAGAGGGAGAGGCTTCTGGACAGTCTGCTGAGGTCAGACCACATCCTGGGCATTTCAATGGGGAACCAGGAAGGGAAGTTGCAGGAGCTGTCAGTGAGCCTTGCCCCTGAGGAGGACTGCTTCCAGTGTGCTCGCAGCTGGAGCAGGGAGCTCCCTGTGAACTCGCTTATTAGGAAGAGCACCCAAGGGAACAAAAAGCCCCGGAGGTCTGGTAGGAGGAGAGATAGCCCCGAAGAGCTCTGGCAGAAGAGAACCAAGAGGAAAGGGCGTGGCCGCCAGGAATCATCAGCTCCTCAGATGGGGAAGGATCAGGTCTGTTCCAGTAACTCCCTTCCTCCTTGCCGAGTTAGGCCTAATCTTCGCCTCCTAGAAGAAAGAGGAAACTTAGTTCCCCAGGGAACACTTTCCTCTTCCCCACGGAGGAGGAGAGAGAGCTGCCCTGCCAACATCCTCAGGACACCAGATGCAGACCTGGGCTTCGGGAGCTCTGGGAGGACCTCAGAGGACACTGATCTTGAAGAACCTCTGTCCCCTAATGGCAGCTCCACCAAGGTAGGAGATGTAGGCATAGGAAAGCAGCTCAAGAGTCCTGGGGAGCAGGAGCCTCCAAGTTTGCCTGAAAGTCATGAGAAACATCCAGGGTCAGAGAGGGTCAAGACTCAGAAGTCAAAGTCATTGGAAAGGACTTGCAGGAAGAAACCTGTTTCCAAAGTGGTGGCCAAGGTCCAGGACCTGTCTGCTCAAGTTCAAAGAGTAGTCAGGGCTCATCCTGATGGCGAGGAGAAGGCTGCCTTTTGCTCAGAGACGCGACCAGAGTTTATCCCCAAAGCTGACTTCCTCATCCTCTCAGGAGCTAAGGATGAGACTCAAAGTTCCAGGAGACTGGGGGAGGAGCAGGGAGGGGTCAAGTCATTGCAGCCCCCGGCCACAGAAAGAACCTCCATTCCCAGTGAACCAGCCAGCACCGAGGGGGCTGTGAACAAAGTTCTCCGGAAGGTGATAGACAGTGAGAAGTTAGATGAAGCCACCGAGGGGAAAACACTAGGCTTCTCTCTCAACACAAGGGCCACCCACACTTCCTCACAAACAAGAAGCCAAAGGAAGGCCGGGCTACCCAAGAGTGGCCATAAATTCTTGCTTCTGGATCTGCCCCACACTGTAGGTCCTGATTCCCCACAACCCAAATGCGAGGAGAAGAAGCCAACCCCCCAAACACCAACAGCTCTCGGCATGGTATTTAATAATTCATCGCCTCAGTCCAGCGCACACAAACGACTGTCACCTGTTCCCTCGCCTCTGTCTCCAAGGTGCCCCAGCCCACAGCAGCACCACAGGATCCTTCTGCTCCCTCCACTGCCTAGTGAGGAAGAAGCTGTTTTTAATGAGTGCCCCGGTAGGAAAAACAGTGTCTCCTCTGGCTTCCCCTCTGCTGTCACCTTGGAGCCATCATCTTCTACCAAGGTCACGGAGACCAAAGGAGGCAGCCCGACTTCCCTCAGAGCAAGCCAGACTTGGCTGGTATCTGAGGAAACTTCAGACAAAAGCTTGAGGCCTGAGAAGATCACAGCTCCGCCCCAGCACCAGCCACCCCCAGGTTAGTCTCTGTTTAAGCTGTTTAGAACTGTGTTTGGGAGATTAAACTACAGTTGGTATGCTTCTGTTGTTAAGAGACTAGCTGATAGAGGCAGGCAGATTTCTGTGAGTCTGAGGCCAGCCTGGTCTACAGAGACTAGGTGATTCCTAGGGCTGTTCATTCATTTATGGTGAAGATGCTGTTTACCCAGAGAACTAAGAGTGTGCCTTTTTTTTTTTTTTTTTTTTTTTTTTTTTTTTTTTTTGGTAAAAGCAACACTTTGTATGCGCTTTTGAGAATTGTTTGTGTGTTTATTTACTTGTGGCACATAAAGTTGCCTCGGAGGTTACTTAACATAGAGACTCAAAAGGAGCAGGCACAAAAGTAGCTGCTTGTGTCTGCCTTTGATGTCAGCATTGAGTAATTGGCCCATTGACCTAAATTCTACTGGTGATGCCATTGATGTCATTCTGTGGAGTCTCTAACCAGGACAGAAGCATGCTGTTTTTATTCATATGTCAGTAGCTTCTTAGGTTTTGTTTTATTTTGTGTATTTTTGTAAGTACCATGATTTATGACAAAAATACTTTTGTTACAAGAAAGGAAGCATTCAGTCTAGTGTGAAGATATTTGGGTGCATGTTATGCTGGTCCATGCCTACAGTTCTAGCAGTTGGAAGGCTGGGATAGAGGGATCACCAGTTAAGGCTGGCCTTGGCTATAGAAAGGATTTAAGGTCAACCTGGGCTACAGGGAGAGTTTAAGGCCAGCTGGACTTGGTAGTGAAACCCTAGCTCTGAATATAAGACACGATTTCCTTTTTTGGAAAGAGGAACTTGGTTCAGGTTTTCTTTTATTCTCTTTTCTATGTAGTCACCCAAACAAGCACAAAGTATCTGTTGAATGTTAGCTATGTTTTATTTATAGGTTTCTTCTGTGACTAGCTTAACAATGCCATTTTGCATGTATAAGATACTAATGAGATCTTCTGACTAGTATGCTTGATGTGATTTAAATTTTTACATGAAAATAATTTTGAGTGTTCATTCATAAGTCCCAATCCTGAATCCTTGATATTTTCCAAGCCAGTGTGCTCAAATATTCACGGTCCAGTATGCCATTATGCAGGTGATCAGTTCTTCAGCAACATATGGTCAGCGTCGTCGAAGGTTAGAGAATCACTTGTAATATGATATGTGATCTCTTAGAGGGTATGGAGTTTTATTTATAGACAACTCATGTTATATCTTGAGGTAAAAATATTGATTTAGAAAAAGAAGAGTTGCCAAAAAGCTTTCAGTTTCTCTTGAATTTGTGACCATTTATAACATTCTCTACATCCCTGAGGTAGGGAGGTATTCTTTTAAAAATTTTTCCATTTTCTTTATTCAATATGTTGGTCTTAGTTTGGTTTAAAAAAAATAAAAAATAAAAAACTTGCCACTTTCTATCTCAATAGGAAAGTCATATAATTCTAAAATTTGTATCATGCACTGAAAAACTCTTAATAATGAAAATATTTTCTCAGAACTGTCAACTTGGAATCACTTGGCCAGTAAGCTCAGTGGATTCAATGGAGGAAACAGAGTGTGGAATTGTTGCCATAACTCAAAAGTTCTGTTATGCTGTTATGTATAGTGTTGATATCAATCTGAAAGTCTAAATTCACCTGGGACATCGGCCTTTGGATAGTATCTTGTTTATATTTATTGGTGTGGGAAGATCTATCTTTTAACTGTGGTGGGACCATTCCCTTGGCAGGGAATACTGGACCATATAAAATGGATAAAATGTGCTGAGCACTAGAATTATTGCTCTTTGCTTGTGGGTTGTGGATGCAGTACAACCAACTGCTTTAAGTCCTTGCTGTTTTGTCTTGCCCACCATAATGAACTCTGAGCCACATGTACCTTTCTCCCTTAAATTACATTTGTCAATGTGTCTGATCACAGCAACAGGAAAAGAAACTAAGAGCTAGAAATGACATCAGATTCTCTGGTTCTTTGTACTCCTTATCCAGAATCTCTGCATTGAACATTTTTGTAGTTTGTAAGACTTTTGCCCCCTTTAGTTTAGGATTATATTATCATTTATTACAGTTCCTTATGTTATAAAAGCCACATCCTTCCTGGGTTAAGCTTAGTTGTTTGTAAACATGTAAGAAGACATTCAGTTTCTGTTGGCAATTGACTGTGAAGGGACAAGTTGCAAGTTGAACAGATAGTTCCATTTTCCATGCATCTTTTCTGTGCAGTTGCTTGTGAGCACTGTTTTTTTTTTTTTTTTTTTTTTTTTTTTTTCTTCCACCCAGCCTTCCACTAAGATCTTAAGTAGTACTTTTAGGAGCCAATTATAGAAATCTCAGAATTCCTTGATTATGGAGACCTCCTATGCCTCTAACCTTATATAAGTCATTGGAAAACTGGGGGAGAGTAAGTAGGATGACAAGAGATAGATCATCTGTCTTAGATAGAATCTCTTGGACTTTGTCCCAAGACACTCCAACCCTATCTTACTGGCTTTTTCTTGAGAAGCTTGGAGGAGGGAGCGTTCTCTAGCTAGCACCTTTGGTCTGTGGCATATCTTTTCTTCTCTTTATTTTCCCTTCTTTAGCCAGAGCTCTTAACATTTTTTAGTTACTCCCATGGTAAGTTCAGACAGGGAGAATTTTCTCTTTCTGGCTGCTTCTGTTTTGCTTTTCACATTTCCTCTCTCCCAGTCTCAGTAGAGGCCTCAAACAGGAGCATCTTGCTGTGCAGAGGTAACTTATTTACCATCACCCTGCAGTGGGCCTTCATCTGACTCCAACCCCCACCTTTTCCCCAAGTTAGCTATCAACTAGATTCAGTTCATGGTCTGTGGGCATGTATTTCCTGTGGAAATAACAGCTAGGATTCTCACTGAAGTGATGAGAGCAAGATAATTGAAAGCCCTCATTAATTACTCAGGTAAGAGATTAACTTCTTGGGGTTTAGTGTTTGGATTATTTTCAGGTTTCCTATTTTCATTTATTTTCGATCAAAGGCCAGTTTCTAGTTAGAAGACTCCAGAGTTACAGGCAAGTAGTTAATTCTGAGTAGAAAGTGAAGCCCACAACTTACAAGACCAAACATTTGAATCCAGTGCCATTGCCAGCACTCAGGGCATAATATAAAGGTATCACAAAGGGCTTTATCTCCTGGTGGCTTTATAAATCTTCTAACTCTTCATCCCATGCCCTGCACATAGGAATTTCTTACATGTTGAAAATATGATCAAGCAGAGTATATACTAAATATGAAAAGTGTCCAGATTTTTCTTCTCATGGGCCCCTCTACTGACCACTTTATACTGGTTTTTACAGGATTTTACTTTGATGGTAGAGGCAACTGAATGTGGCCAAGCCTTTAAGAAACATACTTCTTTAAATTATCTTTTGAGAGATTTTTAGCTGTGCTAAAATACAAAACTATTTTGGGGGTTTAGCTTTGGGTTTGGGGTTTTCTGTTTTCATTTACCTCTGACCTAAAATGAACCCTTTTAATGACAGCAGCATCATATGACAGTTGTCTCACTCGCACCACACTGAGAACATCTAGTCTTCTTTTTGGTCTTTGCAGTTAGTGATTGAAGCATGTGCCTCAAGCATAGAGTTTCTTGATTTTGAAATCATTTGACCAATTCTTGTGCTCACAAAAGATGTAATTAATGTCAGCCTATTTAGAGTTGGGAGACACTCATGTAAAATATTACATTGTATCTAATTTTTCTGTCAAAACTTTTGTTTCTCTCTGGGCTTATATTTATTGTTATATTTATGTAGCTATAAATTCTTTGCATATAAACATTGAGGTTTGATGAAATTGTAAGGAGTAGAGAGTTTTCAGAAATTGTGTATACCTTATTATTATCTAAAATACAAAAAATATATAATAATTCAATTAACAGACGATACCAAAGGGTCATCATTAAAATTATACGTAGGAATGCTCTAGTGACCCTACTTTTAAGAAATTGGCTTAAATGAATGTAAGAGCCAGTACAACTACATGCATTCATGTATTTACTGCATCAATTTCAGTTTTTATTTTCATTATTATGACTGTTACTTGTGTGCATGTATGTGATGGAGGTGGTGTGTGGGAGTGGAGGTCAGAACACTGCTTTTGTGGTACCAGTTCTCTGCTTCTACCTTTATGTGGGCTCCAGGGATTGACTTTAGATAATCAGGCTTGCATGGCAGGCATTTTACCTGTTAAGCATCTTGCAGGCAGTGTAGCAATTTTCATACTTTCAAAACATCTAGAGAAAAACTGAATATCTGTCAATGGAGACGTGTTTACATAAATTATAACACATTTTTCTTCTGTAATATTATGAAGCTATCTATATAGATTTCTAACAAGTTACAAAAATAATATGTAGCGTTTTCCTGTTTCTTGTAAAACCACCATCACCTCTTACCATGTATGTGTATTTGGCATATGTCTGAATATCACACAAACAGGTGTGAAGAAAGATTGATCAGGCTATTAACATTCAAAGGGCAAGACAGTTGCAAGTGGGTAGTGGGCTAGAAAGAAATATGTAATAATTTGGTATGTGGGAGCATTCACTTTTCTACTGTGCATATTTTTACACTGTTTCCCTAGATGTAGGGTATATGTCACTTTCATAATTTTTGAAGAATTATTTTAACCATTTTATTTATCATTTGTGTGTGTGTGTGTGTGTGTGTGTGTGTGTGTGTGTAGGTGTGCCCATGCCCATGCAGAGCCAACAATGTTCTGCTACTCTCTACCTTATTGTCTTGAGACAAGGCTTCTCACTGAATCTGGAGAGCCAGGCTGGCAGCCAGCAAGCCTTAGTGATCCTCCTGTGCTGGGACTGTAGGTACAAATGCAGCCACACAGCTTTTCACATAGTTTCTTGGGATTTGAACTCAGGTCCTCATGCTTACACAACAAGCTGTCTTACTTACTGAGCTGTTTTCTCTAATGCCAATTCTACTTATTTTTAACTTACTTTTTTCTTTTAAAAATATTTTACAATTTACTTTACACATTATTTTAAAAATAGGGGGGAAAATCACATACCAAAATTAGCCCGATTCCCAAACTCTATATCTTAATGAATTTCTATACAGTTAAAGTGAACATTTGAAAGGGAATCTTCATATTGAAAGGCTTTACACTGGGTTTTTATATTTTCCATATCTAATATATTTCATGTACTTATCCACCACCAAAAATGAAAATCTGCAACAGCATTAGAACTACAAAAACTATTAGCTTTATATCCTATTTCATAACAGTATTCATTGCCTGCATTTAGTCTCTTTATCCCCTAATGTCTAGTCTTTTTCTTTTTGAAGTACTATGCTATACCCACATGTTCATGTTTATGTATATACATATCTTACTGAATGGATTCTGCGTATGAGATTTTGTGACCTTGTTTATTATGCATTCTTGGTTTATCCACTGTAGCAAGAATAATGAAAACTCAGAGACAAATATTGGTGTTCAAGCTGATGATCAGAAAAGCAAAGCAGCTAGCCAGTAGCTCTTATCTCTACCAAGATTGATATGGAGATCTTGTCTTCCCTATGATTGGAAGCTAAATCTTACCTGAGACCCTTTGCTTCTTCCTTATATAACTCTCTAGTGCTGGGATTAAAGGCGTGAGTTCTGTTTTTCTTTTAGACTGATTCACTATCATGTAACCTTGGGTGGCTTTGAACTCAGAGAGATCCATCTGCCTCTGTCTCCTGAGTCCTGGGATGAAAGGTGTGTGCCACCTTTGCCTAGCTTCTATGCCTGTGCATAGCTTTGCATTTTGATCTCCAGGCAAGCTTTGTTATATCATAAACAATATATAGCCATTTGTAGTGGGATATTCACTTTGTCTCCTTCTGTGGCACTGACTACACCCATTGTGGGGTGGAGCCAGGGGTGGAAGTGACCTGGGGAACTAGGTCTGAGGAGGAGCCGGGAACGCTTTCTTGCTGGGGGGTCGCGGAGAGGAGAGCATCCGGTGGAACTTGCTTGTGTTCATCTGTTTAGGTTGTAAGTTATTTCTCCCTGAATAGACATCTATTTGGCCTATTTGTTTATCCTGATCCTTATTTAACCACAATAGCCATTTTTTGTTCAATACAAAAAAGGCTATAACTAATATAAGAAAACCATATACAGTAAGTACAATAATCAATTTTCCTGAAAATTTGTGCTTTTATTTTTTGTTAGAGATGATTTTCAAGGTTTATTTTATTTTATGTGTATGAGTGTTTTACTTACAGATATGGCTGTGCCTTTTGTGAGTATCTGATATCCATGGAAGTCAGAAGAGAGCATGGGATCCCCTGAAACTGGATTTTCATATGGTTGTGAGCCCCAATGCGGGTGCTTGGCACTGGACCAAGGTCTTCCACAATAACAACATGGCTCTTAAGTGCAGAGATATCTCACCCTAATTTATCAGTGAGTAGATGTGGAAAGACAGAATGGTAGTTAGACAGCTACAGAATGAATACAAAAATGGGGAAGCGAGGCATGATCATATGTTTTGTTACCGAAAATGGTCATCTTGGTGGTGACTACTATAGTCATATTCTATAGCTTTATGTTGACTGTCTTTTTCATTATTAAGAGTTCACACATAGAAAAAATAAATGAATTAGAAGACCTTCTTGTGTAGCTTTTGGCTCATAGATTCAAAAAAGAATTATCTGCTAT
Source organism: Phodopus roborovskii (assembly GCF_943737965.1). Taxonomy (NCBI): domain Eukaryota; kingdom Metazoa; phylum Chordata; class Mammalia; order Rodentia; family Cricetidae; genus Phodopus; species Phodopus roborovskii. The sequence goes on along the minus strand of NW_026126417.1, from coordinate 2,819,163 downwards.
TTTAGAAACTAGAGCTCAGGTTCTCAATAATAATTGGTATTATGTACATGGTTTTACTTTTTTTAAGAACAAAGAATTAAGTCCGTCTTACCCAGTTATCTCAAATTAAGAATAGCTGATCAGTATCAACCAATGAACAATTTATATCAACAGGTCAATTTCCATACACAATAAATGATGGGTACTTTTTTCTCCATTTACTTTTGGTTTTGTAAAAAGGACATGGTTCAGAGGTTTGGGTTGTTTTGGACCAAGGTCCAGTGTTTAAAAAAATCTCAAACTAACTTTGTGGGCATGAATGTCTTTCCTGAACTGTGGTTGTGTTATGCTGTGAGGACAACACCTTCTAATAAATGATGCTTTATTTGTCTCCTTTCTGTTACTGCATGCAGAGCACAAGAGGCAACTCAAGATGGCAGTCTGTGGTATTATATTTGCAAAGCCATATAAATAAATCTGAAGATAATAGAAATAGCAGAATTAGCCTCAAGGTTAAAAGTAAAAGTTACTCGAGCTGGAGGAATGGCTCAGAAGTTAAGAGCACTAGATGCTTTCCCAGAGGTCCTGAGTTCAATTCCCAGCAACCACATGGTGGTTCACAACCATCAGTATGAGTTCTGGTGTCCTAGCATGCAGACATACATTCAGGCAGAACACTGTATACATAGTAAATAAATAAATTTAAAAAAAGAAAGAAAAGAAAAAGAAACAAGGGTATTTTTTTATGTAAAAGCTACTTAAAAATCAAAAAAGAAAAATAAATAGGTTGTGATGGGTAGAATAAAAGTAGCCCCCATAGGCTCTAGAGAATGGCACTATTTGAAAGGATTAGGACATGTGGCCTTGTTAGACCAGATACAACCTTGTTGGGCTTTGAGGTTTCAGAAGTTCAAGCCAGGCCCAGTGGCTCACACTCTCTCTTCCTGCTGATCCAGATGTAGAACTATCAATTACTTCTCTAGCACCATGTCTGCCTCCATGTTGCCATGTTTCTCACCATGATGATAATGGACTAAACCTCTGAAACTATAAGCCAGCCCCAATTACATATTTTCCATTATAAGAGTTGCTGTGATCATGGTGTCTTTTCACAGGAATAGAAACTCTAAGACATGGGTATTAAACTTTAAAGGAGTTTAATGCATATTTATATATGAGTATGTGGGGTATGTATATATATAGGCACACATAAACATAACCCATTCTTCCAGATTGTCATTGATTGAAACATCTAAAGACTTTTACTGTTGAGCCTGTCATGGTGTGAGCCCTTAATCCTAGCATCTGGGAAGTAGTGGCAGGTAGATCACTGTGATCTCTAGGCCAGCCACAACTGCACAGTGAGACCCTGGCTGAAAACAAATAAATAACCCAAACAAACAGTACAAAACACCTCACACTTTTGAGCCTATGATTGAGTTACAAGCATTTTATCTAATTGATGAAGCTGAATATTGAATATTGAAGGTATATCCCATTCCTTATTAATTCTCTGGATGAGGGAGCTTTTTTTTTTTTTTTTTTTTTTTTTTTTTTAGCATAGTAAAAATATTAGCTACTACTCTGGGCCAACCTTCTTTCTCCTGATAACTGTAATTTTGCAATAACATTTTTTGTTTGGTTTGACTGAATTCACTTACTTTCTGAACAGTTATCTTAAATAATTACCTTTAAAAAAGTAGAATCTTACTTTATAGACCAACCTGGCTTCAAACTCAGCATTCTGTTGTGCTGGGATTGTAGACCTGAATAAACACACCCAGCTGATTAATTCATAGGCAGAAGTCAATGAGTGGCCCCTGAAATATGAAGATTTGGCCTTCCATCAGCCTAAAGTTCCTCTGCATGACCTGGCAATGCAGCCTCCTTTTATAGTGTATTGTGTATTTTGGAGAGGTCTCTGAGTTATTTTCATCCTTATAATTGTTCCCAGTGTTTCAAACCTAATTCTTTCCATGGGGCCAGAACCTTACAGGGAAGGGGTTGAAATTAGATCAGAACTAGAATTCAGACATGTAGAAGATGCAGATGGATTTGTAGTGTCTTCGTAGGACAGTTGGTAATAGAAAGAATCACTGAACAATGAGGAGAGTACCATGAGAGAAGTTTGGACCAAATATCTGGGCAGACATTCCATGCCCCCAAGAAGACTGCTTCTGGATCTGTGGAAAAGGGAGTTAGGGAGGAACAGAGATATGATATTTGTTATCAAAAGCCCAACAGCTTGTGGTATGCAAACTCAAGACAAGCAAAACTCTTCCTGCTAAGAAGTAAGCTGAGACTCCACATGGCAGAAGCTTTGCACCCCAAGAAAAGCAATGTGACTGAATAGAACAGCAAGCCCCCAAAGGGTGGATCCAGGCATCAGTGGGGAGAGGAGGCTTTCGAACAGATCTTCTGTTGTGCTAGCAAGCAAACCAGGGTTTAAAGCCTTGTAACAGCTGTATACCTAAGACAGTAACTTATATCATCCAAATTTCACATTTTTCTTCCTAAGCCATGATTCCTTTTTTTTTTTTTTTTTTTTTTTCATTGTGAACTTAAGTTAACATTCTGCATTTGAATTTTCTGTTTAGAGGAAGAGCTGCCAACTTGTCCCATGAGCCACAGGCTTCCAGACTATCCCAGAAGAGTTATGGAAAGTAAATAACACATAATACGTGCAGCTTGAGGCTCTCTTCCATTCTCTCTAGAATGAAGAGCTGTCTGGGCATGTCTGCATAATTAGAGGGTTGGGCCCATCAAAAGTCTATTCCTTGAATCCACAGAGGGGGGATTTGAGGCACGTTGGAGACTATCAGCTTCACTGGAGGAGATAAGTCTGAAAGCAATATGACTCATGTCCCCCAGGTCTTCTAGCCCCTGGGCTTCTAGGAAACTCATGTCTGCATCCTAGGAAGTGAAAACAAAAGACAGGGTCAACATTTAAAAAGTAGTGCTACTAAAATTTCTTTGAGACACTGCAGATCAGTCTGTGTAGCAGAATGGACTAATATGGATGCAGGGTCTCTACACAGGGAGATGTTAAAGCAGTGTGACAGGCATAATACAGTGGGGTGAATTGGATTTTATCTTTACTAAGGAGAAGTAAGATACATAGGCAGCTGTGCCTTGAGCAACCCATCTGGCACCTTCGATTGGAGAATATTGTGCCAGTTTTGTCAGCAACAAGAGGCACCTAAAGCAACCAGAATGCAAGAGAACAGTCAGTGCCAGTGAAGTTGCATGTTGCATCCCTGGGTCCCCATGATTTCTAGAAGGATCCAGGAGGGATTGTGTGTCTATAGGGAGAACCCAACCCCAATGTTCGGTATAGGCATTTTTGTTTGCACCTTAATATCCCCTAACTGCATTTGTTAGAAGGAATATCAAGTCCAGAGTGTTCCCTTGCTAACCGATGACATAGTATCCTTGGAAATAATTCATAAATCACTAGGAAATGTTAGCTTTATTATAACTACATGTTACTGTCTGCCTATGGGGCTAGAAGGGACTTTAACAGTCCATCATTTGTTGTTGGTCTCTAGTGATAAAATGATGCTGCAAATAATAGCTTAGAATCAGTTACTCTGTGAAATGGTTTCCTTGCTCTTGACTAAATCTAGTTCTGCATCACTTTACTATGTGTTGTATCATTTTGTTTTTGAAACATGGATCTCACTTTGTAGCCCAGACTGGTCTTACACTCATGGCAATCCTCCTGCCTCAGATTCCTGAATACTGGTCTTTCAGGCATGATATCACCCATGGCTGGCTTGCTTCTGTTTTTTAAGATAGTGGTTTACATGATAAATTTGTCTCTTTTGCACAGGCTAATACTGGGCTTTCTAACAAATCTGTAAATATTTTAAGGAAAGGGATTACTTATGTATGGTGCCTCTGATGTATTTGCATAAGGCCTGGTTTAAAATGGTTCATATTAAATTAATTCTGGTGTCAAATTTTAATTAAATCATATAAGAACTAAAATTGAATATGCAATTACTAATGTCATTACAATATAAAAAAAATCTCAATTTCTACAACTATTGTCTATCCAGTCCTCCTGATTTCTGTATTACTTTGTCAAGGTGATAGGTTTCAGCCTTCACTTGCATGTGTCACTTCACAACAATACGCATCTTATTTTTAAAGTCTACATTGCTGTGTCTGTTGGAACCCTCATCAGACTCTTTGGGTTTTCGTGTCCTTAATAATGGGCCAACATGTGCTGATGTTTTTAAGTGTGCTAGCTGAGTTTGATCAGGAGCAACCATCCAACATCCAGTAGCTAGGCAGTTGACTGACATCCCCACAAATGTGATGGCTTACCATAACTTCTGTGATGTGAGTGGGGGACATTTGAAACTATGATTGAGTGACTTTGTCTAGACAGTGACTATGAGGGATGGCACATTGCCCTTTGGAGTGTTCAGATATATGGTTGGAAATTCCTTTAGCTGACTTCAACAAGGGGAGTAAGATTGGTTTACCTCCACCCTGTCCCTGGTGTCCTGTTACCACCAAGAACTTGCTTGGCTGCTGTTAGTATATTTGAAGCTAATGTTCCTTTTTTAAAAAATTCTCCTCAAAGTTAGCTAGCACTGTATGTATGTATGTATGTATGTTTGTATATATGTATGTGTGTATACATACATATAATAAATTTGAATATCTGAAACATTCTTTATACTTAATAAGTGTTTCATTAAATAGTGAATGGATGATGTAACATCTTTTCTGCAAACTGACAATGAGAACAGTGTTTTCCCATCTGCCCTGTGTTAAACAGAATGAAACTGCTTTATGCCATATTATGTGATTGTCATTGGTATTAAACACTGTTACTGTGCAACAAACCTTACAACAACTTACCTCTGTAATGGTTTAAGTAACCAAGAGCTCACAGAAGGTGAGAATGTAATTAAATGAAAAGGGTTCTCAAAGTGAAGCCTTTTTGCATGACAACTTTATCTGGACAGATCTTAAATTTTATAATGAAACTTAATTTTATTGTCAAAGCCAGGGGTAGCCAAGTGACCAAACAACATAGACACCAGAGGCATTAATGTATCTTGTGCTCCACTAGTCACAGATTAACCATGTTGCATTATGCATGATCAAAGGCTGGCACCTTTGCACTTTGCCTTGTATCAGCTATGCTTTATGACCCATGTCCATGAACTAGAAGGCTGGGCATGTGCCTGTTAGTGCTCTTGGCTATGATTCAGGGTTGTCTGCAAAGCTCATTTGATGAGTGCCTAATGTTATGCTAGGAAACTTACTTCCATGAAGCCATAAGCTGTGGCCATGTGACTGACTTCCAAAAGCTACCAGCAAAACTCACCCTAAGGGCATACTGTTCTTCCTGTAAAGTCCAGGAAAGGAAAATTTTTTATAGAATTCCAAGAGCAGAAGCAGAAGAGAAGACAGGAAAGGAATGGATGTACCTAGACAAAGGCCTGAAAGTTTAAGGGTGATAAGAAATGGGGAAGAGAAAACGGAATGATAACATGAGGTATCAAGAACACTGAGTTGGGGGAGGGATGGATGGGAAGAGAAATGAAAGAAATGTCTTGATAGAGGGAACCATTATAGGGTTGGGGTGAAACCTGGTGCTAGAGAAATTCTCAAGAATCCACAAGGATGATCCCTGCGAAGACTCCTAGCAATAGTGGAGAGGGTGTCTTTATGAGCCAGACTAGAGACTACCCTAATTGTCATTGTAGAACCTATATACAGTAATTAATGCAAGGAGATGCAGTGGCTCTCAGCTGAACACTGGGCTGAGTTCCTGGAATTCAGTTGAGGAGAGGGAAGAGAGATCATATCAACAAAAGAGGTCAAGAATATGATGGAGAAACCCATAGAGGCAACTGACCCAAGCTAGTGGGAGCTGGAGAACCCACATGGGACCGAACTAAACCCTCTGAATGTGGGTGATGGTTATGTAACTTGATTTGTTGGGAGGCCCCTGGCAGTGGCACCAAGACCTATCCCAAGAGCATGAACTGGCTTCTTGAAGCCCATTCCCTGTAGTGAGATATCTTGCTCAACCTTGATACAGGGAGGGGTTTGGTCTTGCCTCACCTTGGTATACCAGACTTTGCTGACTCCTCAAGGAAGGCCTTACACCCTATGAGGAATGGATGGAATGTGGGAAGATGGGATAGGAAGGGGGCAGGATAAAGGGAGGGGGAACTGGGGTAGATATGTAAAATGAAAAATAATTTTTAAATAAAAATGAAAAAAAAGAACAACAACAAAAAAAAAAAAAGAATTGGGGAAGTTCAAAAGACCCAAGGACCTTCAATTACACCTGCAGAATTCCTCTAGTTTTTCTGTACCACATAACTCAACCACAGAGGATATGGTGGGCCACTATATACATAGCTTTTGACCTCACAAAAGAAGTGGAAATTTTTCTGGGCATGTACACAGTAATCTTGGGATCTTAAAGTACTTCCTATACAGTGAGTTTCCATAGTCTAGGACTTATCATTTCTTTTCTGGTCTTGTCTTCTGCTTCTCCTATCAAAGCCTTGTCCTACAACTTTCCCTGAAGTAACTGTAATATGTTGCCTCCATTTCTGGACCATAGTAATCATAACATTTTGGTATGACAGTATACTAGAGATAAACATTTTAGATCAACTTCTGGCTCTACCTTTAGCTAGAATATTGGTAACTATCCTACTTCTTTATTTGTAAATTAGAATCACACATATACATATATCTGCATGTGTATTGAAGAGCTTTCTTAGTGTTTAAAACATACGTCTCCGAAAACATTTAGATCACAAGTTTGAAAAGTATTGAAGTTTTTGTTCACATATTCTTTTCCTGTTCTTAACCTTGGTTACACAAAGCTGCAAGCTCTGCATGTGTTGGAAAGCTGAGAGAAAGGAATAGGGAATCACCATGTTTAAAGCTTTTTTTTTCTATAATTCTAAAGTAATTGTAGTATAATATGTTCTTTTACATCCTTGTTGTCTTCTCCATCATAAAACTTCTGATCTCTCTCATTGTAGGATAAGCATCTTTTTTTTGTATTCTCATGCAAATGTACACATAATGTTTATCAGACACCATCATAATTATTTTTTATCTACCTAGACTTTGAACTCTATAGAAGCAGAGACTGTGCCATTATCACCTCTGTATGTCTATGCACATTGTACCACTGTTTGACATAGCTTACAGACATATTCAACCCTAAGATGGCTATAAATGTGACTCAACACAAAAATTATAAAGTTATGTAAAACATACAGTTTTATTATTGTGACTTCTTTTTATAACTTGATTTTGTGGTTCTTGGGCATTAACTTTGTAATGGCAATGTCATATCCCATTGTCAAAAGGTTGGACATGTCTGATGGGCTAAGTTACATAACTTAGTAATTACTGAGTGAAGGTATCCATGTATTGTACACAAGTGATCACCAATGCCAAAGGAGATGTGATCATAGGATATGCTAACTCATGGAAGAGCCAGCATGGCTGAGAGCAGTGCTTATTACAGTGTCGTCATTGGCCAGGGGCATTATTGATCACAAACAGAAAGTGCTTAAAATGCTGTTTGTTAGGCTGCATCCCATAGACCTACTGAGTCAGAAGTATGGGGATTGGTATTGGGCAGTTTGTACTTCATCACTTGAATAGAGAACAAGATAATAGCATAAATTATACTCACATACAGCTATGTTAAATAAATAGAAAATCTTTTACACCAATATAATTTATTAGGGAAACAATAAAGAACTATACTCAGCAAATAATTGAGTTCCACTTAGCTATGCATAATTATTTTTGAGTAACTGTTACATATCTCAACAGATTTAGGAACTTGTACACTTGTGAGCATAAATATGTTTCTTATTTTATTATGTTCTTGCATGTTGCTTTTATATGGAAAGAGGTAAAGTCATGCTGAAAATTTTTCTGTCTTTCATTTGCTGCTGTGGTCATAATTTTTATGTGGTCATAATAGTCGCCTTTCTGGCCTCAATACAGATGTCTTTAAATGGTTATGGATGCCTGCCAAGTGCCAGCTGCTGTCATACAATCCAAGATACTACTATTCCAAGCTGGATTCAAGTATATAGTGTTTATAATGAGTTTTATGTTGTTAGCAGATATATTTGAGCTATTGGGTTTCATCTACTAAAAGCATTAAAACATCATAATCACAACCACACATCTGTAGCTCTTTTACAAGAACAGTCCTGCCATTGTGTTGCCATCTTCCCAATGTCTTTAAGAACAAATGTCTTGAAAAATCCTGTGAAGATGTATGACTAGAATTACAAACAGCCTTTGTCAGGAACCTGTACCAATCTCATGACCACACAAACTGCTCAATCTTGGTCCCTGTATATTTTGGAGAAAACTCATGTCTTTATGACTGTTGGACTGTTTTCTCTTTCAGAGGAAGAGGTCTGCCTTCTGAAGACTCACTTGCCCTTTGGTCACTTCCCCGTGTTGACTAACAAGCCATAACCCACACAGTTGTTCAGTTGAGCTGGGTTGAGGAGGACAACCCATCTTGGAAGGATGCAGGTTCACTACTATACCACTAAACCTCTGTTTGAAATCAGAATATCTAAGAAATTCTGCAAATTACTAGTTATGTGTCATTAACCAATATATGATCATTTTACAACCTACTTATATAACAAAAAGCTAATAATTTAAGAGTTATGAATATCAAATGAAATGGTATACTGAATTATTATGATGACTGCAGGTGACAAATTCAAAAATAGCATTTACTTTTCAATTATTCTTGTGATTTCTAAGTCTCTGTGCCATGGAGACCCAAAGTTGAGTAGATAATCTCTGGAGACATCTTTTTTTTTTTTTACTATAAATTTATTTTTTTATTTTTATTTTACATATCGATCCCAGTTTCTGCTCCCTCCCTCTTTCCCTCTCTCCCACCCTCACATGCAACCCGTCTACCCTCCCCTCACATCCCCCCACCCACTCCACATGTAGGGTGATGCCCTCCAGGAGGGGTCATCTAAATCTGTCAAGTCATTTGGAATAGGGACTAGGACTTCTCTCCTGTCTCTAGGTTAAGGGAATATCCCTCCATGGGGGATATGCCCGCAAATTTTTTTGTGCACCAGGAATACATCCTGGTTCCACTGTCTGAGGTCCCTTAGACTGCTCAGGCCTTCTATCTGAGACCCATGTTCAGTGTGTCTGAGTCAGTCCCAAGCTGGATTCCCAGCTATTAGTCTGGAAGCCCATTAGCTCCTCCTTGTTCAGGTCAGCTGTTTCTATGTGTTTCTGCAGCGTAGTCTTGTCCTCCCTCTCTGCATCTGGGTTCCAGTTCGGCTCAGTGTTTAGCTGTGGGTGTCTGCTTCTGTTTCCATCAGCTACTAGATGAGGGCTCCATGATGGTAGATAAGTTAGTTGTTGATCTCATTATCAAGGAAGGGAATTTATGATAGCCTTTCCACTGTTGCTCAAATTGTTAGTTGGGGTTAGTCTTGTAGGTCTCTGGACATTTCTTTAGGTTCAGCTTTCTCTTCAAATCTATAATGTCTCCCTCTTATGCCCCCCCCCTCTTCTCTTCTCTCCTCTTCTCATCTCTTCTATTCCTCCCCTGACTTACTCTTCCTAGTCCCATGTCCTTTCCTCTCCTCCCTTTCTCTTTCTCCTTGTTCCCTCTCCACTAACTGCCCCACGCCATGAGCTCTGGAGAACTTGTGCCTTCCCCCTTCTCTGAGGGATCTTATATGACTCTCTTAGAATCCTCCTTGTATCCTAGTTCCTCTGGCGGTGTGAATTATAGGCTAGTGATTCTTTGCTCTATATCTAAAATCCATATATGAGCGAGTACATACCTCTGTTCCTCTTTTCATGACTGGGTTACACTCAGGGTTGTTTCTTCAAGTTCTATCCATTTGCCTGTGACTTTCAAGATTCCATTGTTTTTGTCTGCTGAGTAGATCCATGTCTATTGCCATGCACAAAACTTAAATCCAAATGGATCAAAGATCTCAACATAAATCCAGCCACACTGAACCTCTTAGAAGAGAATGTGGGAAGTAACCTTGAATGAATTGGTACAGGAGACTGCTTCCTGAACATAACACTAGTAACACAGACACTGAGATCGACAATTAATAAATGGGACCTCCTCAAACTTAGAAGCTTCTGTAAGGCAAAGGGCACGGTTGACAAGACCAAATGGCAGCCCACAGACTGGGAAAAGATTTTCACCAATCCTACATCTGACAGAGGGCTGATCTCCAAAATATATAAAGAACTCAAGAAACTAGTCAACAAAACACCAAATAACCCTATTAAAAATGGGGTACAGAACTGAAGAGAGAATTCTCAAAAGAGGAAATCAAAACAGGCTGAAAGACACTTAAGAAAGTGCTCAACATCCTTAGCTATCAGGGAAATACAAAGCAAAACAACTTTGAGATACCATCCTACTCCTGCCAGAATGGCTAAAATTAGAAACACCAATGACAACTTATGCTGGAGAGGATGTGGAGAAAGGGGAACACTCCTCCACTGCTGGTGGAAGTGCTAACTCGTACAGCCATTTTGGAGATTCCTCAGATGGCTGTTCCTCAGGAAAGTGGGAATCAGTCTACCACAGGACCCGACAATCCCATTAGGCAGACTGCGTCTTTGAAAGTCCAACATATTTTCTCAGCCACTAGAAGCACAAATTATATCTATCCCCACCTCATTAGCTTTAACTGTCAACTGACAGCCCAGTGTTACCTGAGAGGAGAAGTCTCAACTGAAGAATTTCCTGGATCAGACTGGCCAATGAGCAGTATGTGGAGGATTGTCTTGGCTGCTGATTTGAAGTAGAAGAAGCCAGCCAACTGTGGGCAGCACCATTCCCAAGGCTGTATAAAATCATGTGCATGAACAAGTCAGCAAGCATTATTCCTTCATAGTTTCTGCCTCTAGTTTCGTGTGTATGCGCGCACACGTGCGTGCGTGCGTGCGTGTGTGTGTGTGTGTGTGTGTGTGTGTGTGTGTGTGTGTGTGTGGCACTCAAGCATGCATGGGTATGTGCATGCCAGAGGTCAGTTTCGTGTCTTTTCTATTGCTCTCTCTTACTTTTTGAGTCAGGCTCACTCACTAAACCTGGAGTTTACTAATTGACTAGCAAACCCTAAGAATATGCCTGTTCTACCTCTCACTTTTGATAGTATTAAAGGCATGAGCCATCAAACCTGGTCTTCTTTGTGAGTGCTGGGGATCCAAACTCAGATTCTCATGCTTGTGTGGCTGACACTTTACCAATAAAACTGTCTCTCAGCTGCCTGGGTAGCTTTGATTGAAAGAGAAGACTCAACAGTTCCAGGTGGCTTTTCTATAACATCACATTCTTCAAATGAGGGTTGAAAACACAGATGCTCTGTTATAATTACTTGTTTTTCTTTTTTGATATATCTGCTAATGTCATTACAAGATTAGTTCTATTTGTGAAGAGCTCCTAATTTATCACCATGCACAGTGTATCATGCATTTAAATGTGGTCCCCATACCCTAATTAATTAAAGTGGGTCAACAGATAACTTGATTCATTTTTCTCATTGGCAGGACATGGTATAGAGACAAAATAGGTCATTATCACTCAGTGCTTCTCTACTGTCCAGTGGTAACACTGGGCTTATTTTTAATCCTAAAAAATGAGATGAATATATTTTTTTTCCTGAGAAATAAAGTATGTGACGTATGTTTTTAAAAAAATAAAAGTTCACCCTCAGGAATAAGTCCTTGGAAGTATGTACCCTCAAGGAATTTAAAAAATTTCTAGTTTCTCTTTCTAAAGCCAATGACAGTTCTCCAAGCTCCATGTATGATTTAATTGGTGATAAATGCCCGTTTTGGTAATTATAAAAACATTGTTGACGGGATCCCTAGGCTACTCCTTTCATGTCAAAGGGAATGAAAAACAAGGTTCTACCCACATGTGCTCCTGAGTGACAGGATATGTTTTGGTGTTCTCCTTTCTTCATAGGATTCTCCTACCATCAGTTTATAGCTAACTTGAAATATATGTAGATCTTCAGCGACTTTCGGTTTATACTACAATAGGTATCTGAGTATTTGCTTTGGATCTTAAATTTCCTCTGTAAGCAATTTCTTTAAAAATATTTTCAGTGTGTATGGGTATTGTGCCTACATATATGACTGTGCAGCATTGTGTGCCCAGTGCCCCAGGAAGCCAGAAGAAAGTGTTGGGAGCTGCCATGTGGGTGCTAGGAATCGAACCCATGCCCTCAGGAAGAGCAGCCAGTGCTCTTGAGCTCTGAACCATCTCTCCAGTCTTGAAAGCAGTTTTTGATGTCCTTCAATTATTATCAAGAATGATCACTACAACCAATGACTACAACTTTCACAGTATATCATTCAAACTTTTACTCAATATGGATTAAAAGGCAAGGTTTTGAAAAAAAATGATTTTTTTCAGTACTTAAATCATCACCTACACTTAAATTCTAAATATAATACATAATCATTGAAATGCCATATGCAATATTCCTGAACTTCTTGCCAACTGTCAAATGAGAACCTTACAATGAATCTCTGAGGATGGTGACTCTTTGAGGCTCATCCAGTTCCAAGCCTCCGAATTCTCTACTTTTAATAACAAGAGTGTTCACTTAAACTGTGCACATCTTCTACAGTGAACTGATGCCTGGAGGGCATGTTCAAGAAATAAATGGATTTTCTGTCCTTTATTAGAGCTCATTTGTTACTTTTGAGAAAGTAATATTTGATTAAGATACTGAATGGGTCATTCTGAAAGGTTCCTAAGAATCTGCTTCACTAACTGCCTTCTATATGTGTTCCTATCTTTCATTCACTTGGTGGATTGCCCTCTATTTAAATTTAAGAAGTTGTAATTGCTTAAACTTTATGGTTTTTCCGTGCTTGATTGGATGGTGGTGAAGGAGGCGTCGCAGAATGAAGGAAATTGAAATTCTGCTGCTGTTAAGTGACATACTATAGGAAAGCCTCTTCAGTTTCCATTTTTATCTCTACTGGGAATAACAAAGCATAGTTCATGGAGTTCTATAGAAAAGTCCATAGACGGTCATCACAGTATCAGTCAATCATACCTTCGGGTGTGCCAATAGGAGCAACTCCTGACAACATTTCTGCTTCAACTGCTTCCACAGTGCTCTGTCCCTGATGATTTTGTGGAAGCCATTAACACAGAGGATGTGTTTTCAGAGATCTTAGATGTTGATTGGGTATTCAAGGCAGTCACAAACTGGATGTGTCAGCAAAGATAAGAGTTATGCTTCTGATTTCTACAATAATTTCTCTGCTTTTCTTCCCTGCTACTCTTATCTAAGAGCATGCATAGCAAATGGGTTGCTGGAGTGCTGGAGTTGCTGAAAGTGCTCAAAAACACCAGTGTATGGGTTCAAAGGGGCTGGAATCAATGAATTTTCTTTCCTTGTCTACACTCCCAGTCTGTAACTAACAGACAGTGAAGATTTCATACAGCATTCTTGAAGAAGCAGACTCCCTACTAAGTGCTAGTGACAAGGATTTGATGCTGATAAGGACTTCACATGTAGAAACTGGTTGCTTCCAGCCTTTATTCATATTTCAAATATGAAGGAGTTACTACACCATGAATGTTGGAGGGAGACTATAGTGAGGCCTGAATATAATAACTGAATAACGATTGAAGAGGTAGATACCAGGTTAGACTTAACCAAAGCTCAAAAAGTTCTCATAAATGTCAAACAACAGCAGATATAAAGAAAATATAAAGATTTCATTTTTGTCAAATCCAGAGTATAATTCACCATGTATATTTTGTTTCAAATAATCTGCCTAGGTAAATCTCCACTGAACTGTATATAGTTGCTTATTGTCAAATAATGTCTGTTGTCATCATAAGTTCATAAGTTAAAGAATAGTTCCTGTCATGGGCTTTCTTACAATAGAATAGGAGAACTCATCTAATTGTTCTAAACTAAAGAGTTTCACGCCTAGAATTAGTAGACAGAGAATAGCCATTACCTCTTAACAGAATGCCACTTTACTGAGAATAATTCATGCATTTTATACTATTACCAACATAAAACATTAAAATGTCTAATAGCAAAGCAATTTTTATCTGCTAGTAGTACTATTCAACAAATATTAACTTTACACCATTGAAGGATTTAATTCTTACAGAAGAAAATCTTTACCTACAATTAAGTTTTTGGAATCACTCAGACTCAAATATTACAGCCAGAAGTTATTTTTTAATGTTGTCAAAATTTTACTTCAGCACTCATGGTTATATTCCTTCTATATTTGCTAGCTAGCATGCTCTGTCTTTCTCTTCCATTCTCCAAATCACCAGGAAAAGAGATTGGAAGAATCCATTTATTGTTAATTGGTTGTCTGCCAGAGCGCAGTCTTCTTTTCTCCCATGTATTGTAAAAACCACAAGATTCAGAAGACAGTGACTGAGAGACATGATGGTTTACCACTTGCTATAGCATCTTGTCTTTGCAAACCTGATTATATAGGGTTACACTTTACTGCAGGGGTCTGTGTCTTACCCACCAGAGTTTGTTCAGAAATTAGATGCTCTGTGGGGAAAGTTTTGTGCAGTCTAGTTTTGGTTTTAGGTTTGGCTTCTGCATTTTATTTCTTTGTATAAAACAAAAGCTTAATTGTACACTTACATTTTTATTATTGAGAAGGTCAGCTGGTCAAATAAATCATTTTCTTGCATCTACTCTGCCATCTATAATTTAGTGACTTAAAAGTCACCTGTGCTTTTAGGTTTTCAGAGTTAGAATTTATCCTCAAGAAGTCTCCCATTATCAGACTGGGGTGCATGAGCTCCCCCTTGTTCAGGTCAGCTATTTCTGTGGGTTTCTCCAGCCTTGTCTTCACCCCTTTGCTCATCACTCCTCCCTCTCTGTAACTGGATTCCGGGAGTTCAGCTAGTGTTTAGCTGTGGGGATTTGCTTCTGCTTCCAATAGCTACTAGATGAAGGCTCTGGGATGGCACATAAGGTAGTCATCAATCTCATTGTCATGGAAGGGCATTAAATGTAGCCTTTCCACTGTTGCTTAGATTGTTAGTTGGGTTCATCCTTGTAGATCTCTGTGCATCTCCCTAGTGCCAGATTTCTCCTTAAATCTATAATGGCTCCCTCTATTATGGTATCTCTTTTCTTGTTCTCCTCTATTCTTTTCCTGTCTCAATCTTCCTACACCCTCATGCCCACCTCTCCCCTTCTCTTTCTCCTAACTCCCTCTGCCCTCCCTCCATGCTCCAATTTTCTCTGGAGATCTTGTCCCTTTCCTCTTGTCCAGGGGACCATGTATGTCTCTCTTAAGGTCCTCCTTGTTTCCTAGCTTTTCTGACAGTGTGAATTGAAAGTTGGTAATTCTTTGCTGTATCTCTAAAATCCTTATATGAGTGAGTACATACCATGTTTGTCTTTTTGTGACTGTGTTACCTCACTCAGGATGGACTCTTCAAGTTCCATCCATTTCCCTGAGAATTTCAGGATTCCATTGGTTTTTCTGCTGATTACTAAGTACTCCATTGTGTAACTGTACCACATTTTCTCCATCCATTCTTCAATTGAGGGGCATCTAGGTTGCTTCCAGGTTCTGGCAATTACAGATAATACTGCTATGAACATAGTTGAACAGATGTCCTTGTTGTATGAATGTGCACCTTTTGGGTATATATGCCTAAGAGTGGAATTACTGGATCTTGAGGTAGACTAATTTCCATTTTCCTGAGGAACCACCATACTGATCTCCAAAGTGTCTGTATCAGTTTGCACTTGCAGGAGCAGTGGAGGTGTGTTCCCCTTTCTTCACATCCTCTCCAGCATAAACTGTCTTTGGTGTTTTTGATTTTAGTCATTCTGACAGGAGTAAGATGGTATCTCAGAGTTGTCTGACCCAGACTCCCTGAATGTGGGTGTTAGTTAGGAGGACTGGGGCCTCTAGTAATGGATCAGTACTTATCCTTAGTATACAAATGGACTTGGGGAGCCCATCCCACATAGAGGAATACTTTTCAGCCTAGACACATGGGGAGGGCCTAGACTTTTACGATTCCCCATAGAAGGCCTCACCCTCCCTGGGGAGCAGAAAAAAAAGGGGATGGTCTGGGGTTTGGTGGGGGTGATAGGGGAGGGTGGGAAGATGAGGGAACTGATATTGACATGTAAAACAACATTGTTTCAAATTTAAATAAAAAAAAGAATGCCCCATAAATGTCACCATGGCAAACTGGAATCGTCTACAGTGTCACTCAGCATACCTTTTGTATTGATGCAAGTAAACAAGTTACAGAAAGATTCTTGCCAAGAGAAGTAATGTTCATGTTGAGCATGTTGAGCACTGTAAGGGTTGAGACAGTTTCCTGAAATGGATGGAGAAGGAGATGATCAGAAAAAAAAAAAAAAAAAAAAAAAAGACCAAGAAACCAAGGAGGAAACCCTCTGTTCAGCTAGAGTGGCAGGCTGCTGCACCCAGAGACAGACTTTAGGAGAACTCGTGGGAAGGGCCTGAGCTGCTGGAGTCCATTCCCTATGAATTTGTGAATGCACAAAAGGATTTGTTTTATTGATCTTAGTAGTGACAATTGGCAATGGTGGGAAGCATGTAACTGAGAAAATCTGCTTATCTCATGGTCAGGACACAAAGGAGAGTGAGGAGAA
The DNA here is from genome assembly GCF_943737965.1 of Phodopus roborovskii. Taxonomy (NCBI): domain Eukaryota; kingdom Metazoa; phylum Chordata; class Mammalia; order Rodentia; family Cricetidae; genus Phodopus; species Phodopus roborovskii. Next base: position 2,802,484 of record NW_026126417.1, on the reverse strand, counting down.
GACAAGAAACTCACCATCCCCTTCAGCTGCCTCCAAAGACCTAAAGGCATCCTGATTCATCTAAGAGGCTCTTTTGCCTCCCCGCAGCACCACCGTGGGGAACCAAACCTTTCAACGCATTGGCTTTAGGGAAACATTCAGACCCAAACTGTCCCAGTCCAGAAAGGGGGGAGGGTCTCTGCTGCATATACTTAACTAGTTAAACAAGAAACAGCTTAAAGAGAGAATATAAATTGCTCTTGCATACAAAAGGGATATAAGAATCATAGGAACCACTTGAAATGTATAAACTTTGTCTGAAACATGACTGAAATAACCAATTTGTAAAATTACGTAAAATTGGGCATGGCCTATATAATTAGTATCAGATAAGGTAACTAAGGACTTAATTTAATTAAGAGAATATTTTGAATCCCAAAAGAGTTTTTGAACTTTGAAATTTTAAACTGTGTTGGAGACTTTTGAAGTTGTACTAAATGCATTTTGCTCTATGGTGGGACCATAAGCGAGTGGAATGTGGTGGTTTAAATGAGATTGTCCCTCATAGGCTCATGTATTGGAATATTTGATCCCCGGTTGGTGAAACCGTTTGAGAAGGATTAGGATGTGTGGAGGATGTATGTCAGTGGGAGTGAGCTTTGAGGTTTAAAAAACACCTCATCATTCCTAGTTATTTCTCTGCCTTGTGACTGTGTCTCTAGCTGCAAGCTCTCTGTCCCTGCCCCTGCCCCTCATCAGCTCCAGCATTCAGGAGAGTGGCCTCTTTGCTACATGTGGGCAACAAAGCAGAATAGCGCTGAAGGTACAGGTATGGGAGATCTGACCCTGACAATGTGAAAACGGGAAGACTGGCCCTGCCCTTTGCTCAGCTCTGCAAAGGGTGAACTTGCCAAGGCAATGCAGGAGAACTCACCTGGTGGTGAGGAAGAAGATCTGGCAGCTGACCAACCCTGCAACTACCCTGGTCCAGAACCAGGGTTATGAGATGGCTCAACCTAGCCTCCACCCCTTCTGTGGTCTGCTGTGATTGGTCCTGCAGACCCTAAGCTTCATGATCTTCACTACATGGGGAAACCACAGGATGTCCAAGAGAGGCCCCAGTGAGAGACCAACATTGATAATGTAGCAGAAACCAGAGGCCTCAAACCAAACCAATAACTCATTGCAATGAACACTTGCAAGTAAAGCTGTATGGATGAAAGGGTTTATAGCTTCCATGATGAGATTTATTTTCCTTTTCTTCTTTTTTCTCTTAAATTTTATTTTATTATGGGGGGGGGGGAGTTGCAAGGACAGAGGGTGGATATGAAGGGACAGCGAAATGAGAGGGACTGAGATGCATGGTGTAAGTTCTCAGCTACTGCTCCAATTCCATGCCTGCCTGCCTGCTTTATGTCACCATGATGGCTGTGTACTCTAACCGTCTGAAACTGTAAGCCCCAAATAAATGTTTTCTCTTATAAGTTGCCTCAGTCATGGTGTCCCATCACAACAATAGAAAAGTAGCTGCAATGTGTAGTAAAACAGGAAGAAACAGAACTGCTTAGCTAATTCAAGTCTCAGTGTGTCCATTGTTGAAGCTCGGCTGCAATGAGGACTGCGTGGTTCTGGACAAAGGCTCTGGGAGACTACTGAGCTGTGCTTGGGAGGTGGTGGTAGAGGAGGAAATGATGCCACTGTAAGGAAACCTGCTCTGCTCATGTTGTATTGGCAAGCAGGAGTGAAACAGGAAGCTCGGGAGTACAAGAAGCAACAGCTGCAGAGTACAGTGACCAAGAGCTGGTGATGCATATCAATCTATGTCTGTAGGTTGCTTCTGATGGGAATCTGATACCTGTAAGTATAGACATCAGTGATAATGCTCCCATGGACAGCCTTTCCTGGAGACCTTTCCCAGACTGAGATACATCCACTTCTCATATTCCTTCATTTCTTCCATTTCCCAACACTGTCTTTGACCCTGCCTGTACCTTCACATTCATGCCTTTGGACATTGGCTCTCAAACTGCAGTAACATCAACAGACATTTACTGCAGAGCTTCATAGGTACCAGGTATTGGATGAACACTTCATAAACCACAGTCCACTCAAGACTCACTGCTGTCTTCATTTTATAGAGGATGAAAGGCAAAACAAGGTCAGAGAAGTGAAGCTATTCTAGTCCAGGTTAGAAATTTACAGACGACAACCAGGTTAGAGCAGCCTCTTTCACCAAAGAACCCTTGGCATTTATAAAGGTAAAAAATCACCAAAACCAAAATGACATCATTGTCAGGCATGGGTTGGGAACCTGGTAAAACTTGTTTTGGCAGAACATATCAGCTATTGTGGTTATACATCTGGGCCATGGTCACGGTCACAGAAAGTTCCAAATGTGTTGTTAAGGTGGATATGACTGATCAGTGGACTAAAAGGTTCCTGAGCAGACACAAATGGAGTCAAGGTAAGATCAGGACAAGATGGCATCACCTCAATCACTTTAAAGTAAATTGCCTGGGTCCCACATTGCTGTCAGAATGCAGAGGCAAACCCAAGTTTGACCAACTGCAGTTGCAGTCCTTTATCTGATCACCATGGCCCCCTTTCACAGGAGACAGAGAGTAGAGTGTAAACTTGGAGCCAACTTACTGAACTAGCCACATGGTGCAGAGTCTCTTAGGAGGCTATGGAACCTGGGATTCCCCAATTCCATAGGCTGATCACAAAAAGAACTATGAGGGCTGGCAGGCAGGATGACTCAGCAGTTAAAACAATCCCCCCCACCCCAGGCAAGGGAACTAGAGTTTTCGTCCCCAGAACCCACATAAATACCAAGTGGAGGTGACTGTCCAGCTATAATTGCAGCCTCAGAGGACAGAGACACAGGATCCTGGAAAAAGTTGGCCTTTGAGACTAGCCATATTGGCAATCTCTGGATTTGACTGAGAGACCTTAACACAGAGAGAATATGGATAACCAAGTGTTGAGGCACACCTTTAATCCTAGCACTTGACAATCAAGCAGATGGATCTCTGTGAATTCTAGGCCAGCCTGTTGTACATGAGAAGAAGCTATCTCAAAGAGGAAAAAAAGAAATAAGAGGAGGAGAAGGTGGAGAGCCATTGAGAAAGCTTCTTGACCTTTGGCTTCCATGCCTATACACAACACATGTGTATGTGTAGCCTTGCACGTGCATATGAACATGAATACATGCATACCACACACATTCACATGAAAGGGAAAATAAAAATATGCATTTCACATAACATTGGAAATGTGAAAGTAAATATGTTATCCGATTTGAGTAGGAAAAAAATAATTTCTTGAATAGACTCTGAATTATACCTTTTTAAAAAAGCAACCCCCATCCCTTTCTGGGAAGAAGTAGATGCTGGAAATTTCGTTGGTGTTATCATGAAGCTGTGTTGTTTGAACTCAGTCATCTCGGGCTGAACTGATCCATCAGTCATGTCACATTCTTGGGGAACCACATTAGTTGTGAATCATGCCAGGTATCTTAAATTTCTTCCTCTTAAAGTATACAGCTACCTTTCTTGTATGAGGTGGGACCTTCCAAATGTTGCTAAAACTCTTGCTGATTATGTATAAGAGATTGTAGAAGTGAAGATCCCACAGTTACAAAAAGAAAAAGAAAATGTCAGGGGTGGTCTTGGCTGAAGACTGCAAATAAATAAATAAATAGATAAATAAATAAATAAATAAATAAATAAATGGAAGAAGAAGAAAAAAGAAGAGAAACCCTGTCTCAAAAAAAAAAAAAAAAACCAAAAAACAAAAACAAACAAAAAAAGAAAGAAAGAAAGGAAAAGAAAAAAGAGCCACCAATTGTAGGCCTCTGTGGCTATACATTTTATTGTTTACACAGAACATTCACATGCACTGTCAACAGATTCTTATAAAAATCTGTGAGGTGGGTGTACATTTTTCTGCCTTTTTAAAAAAGGCTTAAGTCTTAGTCTTAATTTATTCTAGGAAGGGTTTAAGGGACGTGCATCCAAAATAGTAGATAAATATTTTTTAAATGGTGATAAATACTAGAGCAGGAAGTATTGTTTATACTTTGTGCAAATTTACCAGGATTCATGTTATATCTCAGAGTCAAATTCTGTGGATCCCTTATAGTAATCTTTGCTTGTGTTTTCAGGAAGAAAATACTGCAATATTGTTCGGCAAAGAAAACACCTGCTTAAAAATTTCCATCCTGAAATAGGTTATAAAATTAGCAAGCCACATTTTAAGAGCCACTCCACAGATCTGAGAGGTGGCAGATTTGAAGCTCTCCCCGAACCTTCCTTCTGTTTCTGTTTCTGCATGTGCTTCTGTCCTTTTCTGCATGAGCAGATGGTATATGTTTATGAAAATGTGTATTTTTCATATTCTCTCTAGAGTTGTACACCTCTTCATTACCATATACTTTAAAAAGACTCCTGACAACTCTATCTTTGAGACAGATCATCTCCATCTGAATGTGTGGAACCAAGATAGGGAAGGTTACATACAAAGGAAATAAAGACTCTGATGTTGCCACACACACCCCCTTTACCATATTGTGATGTTCCTGTAACTGTGAAATGACATGCTGTGAAATTAAGCCACACATACATCTCTGTCACTGTGACTGTTTGTGTTTATAATCATAAGACATTCAAAAACCATTATGTCATTCATGTAATACACCTATCATGGATTCATCACCCCTCTAGGCGTAATGGAAATAGACCCATCAGACAAAAGCCAAGCTAATTCCTGTCTTCACAGAGCTCACATTCATTCTAGAGGGATAAATAGAAAAATGTATAAACCAGCCCATCAGTTGCAACCTCTAACTAATGCAGGAAAGTCTGTAGCTTTGGTAGTTGAAGATTAGGTAGTTTAGCATTGGTCCAATGGTTTATAGTCTTGTTTATGTGTCCTTGTTAATGTGTTTTATGAGTGTTATGTAAGCTTAGTGGACTTTGATGGCATTCTTGAGGGCAAGTTGGTACCTCTAAGGAGCCCCAGCAGCAGAGCCCTTGATTTCCCAGCTTCTCAAGTACCTGCCAAGACACCTCCGATTCCAAAGGGGACTGCCTGTCTCATGTCTATGAGGGAAGAGGCTCTTTCCTGTCTGGTGCCAATGGGAAGCAGCATTGGGCAGGCAGGCAGGGTAGCTTTCTCCTCCCTGCCCAGGCCATGCTATGCTCTGATGGATCTGGTGTAAAATCTTAAGTTGTCACCAGCAGTTATCACCATCAGTCTCTTTATTTTGAGAGACACAGCTCTAGAATGGAAGGCTTAAGAGAGGGAAAGTCCAGTGAGTCTTAAGATGTTACATAAATCTTTTGAAAAGACTGTTTGCCTAGAGGAGCCTCTGGTACCAGTTCTGAAATAGTATTTTTAACTTCTTAGGTATTAATGGTCTTGTGTGCAAGTCAGACAGAACTGCACTTCATTTGGACTTGAACACGCTTAACAAAATTGCTTGGTAATCCAATATTTAAAAATTAACTAACTAACTAATTTAAAAAGAAAGCTAGGCATGATGGTGGGAGGCATTGAACGATAACTAGAAGGGAGAAATTTCAGGAACCAAATATTCCAGGTGACCTTTAATTTTAATTGCAAAACATTGTGACTCCAGTGCATTTTTACATTTCCTGGGAAAGGTGAGGTAGCTCAGTATCATGCAAGTTAAGCCACTGGTCGGGATCATGGTTTTCTCAGCTCCCTCTTTACAGTGACCCTGCTCTTGACCCAGCTTTGTGTTAAACCTCAACATGTGCACTGCTGTTTCTTCTCATGTCTGTGGAGACTACAGAGCGAATGTGGAACTGCGGCTGGGGGCTGAATGCAACCTGAGTAGTGATGCAGCTAGGTAGAGACCCTCCCTGCCTTGAAGCTGTTCTCCGGACAAACATGCTCTCCTCCCCAGGGCTGCATTTATCTGGGCTACATGGACTGAGAGTGTGAAGAATTGTTAGCTCAGCACTGGTGCTTACCTGCCTCTTGAGCTAACATACAACCCAGTGTCATGCTTACCATAATTTGACTTGTCTTTTATGTGAATTCATATTTAAGATTCATATTTAATTCATACATTCATATTTAAGATTAGCAGAGTCAACTGTCTAATTCAGTACCTTGTTGGGTACACTACCACTCACAGGGGACAGGGTTTTTTTCTGGATGTTTTCTGCCATGGCTTATAAAAGCTTTGTGGTATGCTGGTAGTGGGAAGTCAGTATGTTGAATTGTGCTCTTCTGAACTCTGAGCAAATAGTTCAGTGTACACTCAGTTGCATTTACTATAAACCAAGTAGAATAGTTAATACGCACTGAGTGTCTCCTAGATGCATCACCATTCTCCTGGAGCTGTTAGGGCCCTTATAAGAAAATGTCAATCCTGGAAGTTGCCATCAGCTACTAAAATATAGAAACTTGAGCGTTCAGACACAGCCTCATTTCTGCTTAAACCGGAGCTCTGTAGACAAGAGCTAACTTTTCTAGGACCAGCAGCTGATTGGTGTTAGAGCCAGATATGGAGCTTTCCAGTGGGCTCTCCTCTCTACACTGCCACGGTGACTTTGCAGTGAATCCTAGATCACTTGCAGAGAATCCTAGATCACATATGTCTGCATGGTGAAGCCCTGTTCCAGACTGTTCTCACCCCTTTATTGTACAGAGAGACAATGGAAGTCTAGCCTTGTTGGGTCCATTCTCATGGAGGTGCTCATGTTGTGGCTGAGATGAGTGCCCAGCTCTTGACTGCAACTGCACTATACTGTTCTGTCTCACAAGACTGTGCTGACATGTTATTTATGATTTATTAATGCTTACCCGAGGATTCCAAAAGCAAAGGCAGCCTCAAGCTATACAGGTCAGGCGATGGTGGTACACACCTTTAATCCCAGGACTCAAGATCTCTGAGTTCAAGACCACCTAGGCTATGAGAGAGTGAATCAACGCTCACAACTTTAATCCCAGGAATTGAGAAATATAAAAGGTAGAGGCATTCAGTCTCAGGATCGGTCTCTAGCCACGTTGAGGAGGGCATAGCAGTCTGGGTGAATCTGGGGAGCAGTGAAGTCGGGAGCAGTTTGAGGATCTCTCCTTTGGTCTGAGCTGAGGTAGAGGTGAGAGAGCTAGTGGCTGGCTGCTTTGCTTTTATAATCTTCAGCTTGAAGCTTGAACTCTAATATCTGTCTCTGGGTCTTTTATTTATTGTGCTACAACATGGAGTTTTTGCTGATGTCTAGTACTAGAGAGTTTTAACTTCTAGCCTGTAAATCCCTGTGAACTCAGTCGCACAGACCTGGTAAACTGACCTGTGGATGTGTAGTTCCATGTGATGATGACACTTGGCACAGAGTCAGAGTGTTCTTCCTCTAACTCCCATGACTCAAGGAGCTATGGTGGGCCTCTGCTTGCTCATGTGAACAAGAGACCCTTCTATAGTCTAGAAAGTTCTTTGGTCCTTTCCCAGATGCCTATGCACCTTCATGTTTTGTCCAGTAGAGGGGGATGAGTGCTCACAGACTTAACAGCCCCTCTGGGTTTCTCCCAGTTGGATACTAAGGAGTTTCCTAGAGGGTGTTAGAGTCATCCTGGTCCAGGCAGGACATGGCATGCTCCCTACGGAGGTGGAGATAGCAGTGTAAGAATCCAAGTTGCAGCATTATCCAGAATCCAGAATTATCAGAGAAAACTTTGAGTGCCTAGGAAACAAATCACTAAGGCCCTCAAAATTGTTAGGAGAATGCCTTGCATAGGAGAAAGTACTCTGCTGGAGCTAGTATCTGAATATAACACATGCATATGACAGTAATGCAGGAAATAGCTGCACCTCATAATACCAAGTCAGTCCTGGGCTGAGGCTCCTTTGTCAAACGATATAATGTGGGGGGGGGGTGCATAAGGGGAAAATGTTACATCACCTGATAAGTGGCCTCTTCAAACTGAAGCCTGAAAAACCAGTTGGCCTACAGAGTCTTAAGTCAGAGTTCTATGAAAGAAAAAGAGAGCGAGCGTGTGTGAAAGAACATTTCTCCTGTACACATTATAGGAGACAACAGGAAAAACTGTCATAGAGAAACTGGAGCTGCACTGAGATTCGGGGGTTGTTATATTGAAAAGATACCCTTTCTTATATTTTGTTCAATTAGAATTATTTACAGTCAGGCTAAGAGGTGGGGGTGGAGGAGTGGTACATTGAAGGATTATAATGGTACAGCTAAGAAAGGAAAGGAAAGAAAATATTTTTGTTCATCCAGATATAGGAGATACTCTTTCTGGTCTTTTACTAGTCTAGATGATTGCACTGGTTGAGGAGGAAGGCACACAGCACTAAGGACACATCCTAGACTCTGGATGTCTTCATCTTTGTTCCTTTATGACACAGAGAGCCAGGGTAGGCGTGTGGAGGTAATGGTGCATGCTCTGTCTGTCTGTGCTCTGTTTTTCAGCAGGGTCTGAAAGCACCTTCTCACATGTATTTAAATAGCATTAAACAACAGTGCAGCGTGCTTCTGGCATCTAAGCCGGAATACATTTTCCTAGGATATATTGACTGCACTTTTCACACAGGTTCTTCTAAGTCCCTTACCTGCCTGTCTCTTCAACTTCCTGGTGGTGCCTGTATTGAACACATAGAACACATGGCTGTCTTGTCATCTGGAAGGGTGTTTGCCAGGGGAAGTAGAAAGCTTTTTATATGCTACATTCATAGCTTTAAACGATCCATACAAAATATGGAGTGATGGAATCTCTGCCCCTAAGAGTCCATCCATCTTAAAGTTAGCTGGAACTCACTCACATACAGTGAGCAAGTGCTGAGGACCAAGTATCTTAAAGTCTTCTTTGTGCAACTGCAATTGAGTCAGTAAAAGGAATTTCCTCACTCATGCTCATTTTAATTCAGTGCTGTGTAGTTTGTCATATGTTTCCATAGACATCGGTCATCTTATCTGGCCCTCCCCTCAGCCCCATGACAGCATTTGCAAGTGTTATCATCTGTTCCACATGCTTAAAAGCGGAAGCCCCAAATTTAAGCTCTGTTAAGAAACAGCTAGTGACCAAATCCTAATATACAACAAAACCGGAAAAACACATTATTTTAAAAATAAATAAGCCCGGTGTTGGTGGTACACACCTTTAATCCCAGCACTCGGGAGGCAGGGGCAGGCAGATCTCTGTGAGTTTGAGGCCAGCCTGGTCTACAGAGCGAGTTCCAGAACAGGCTCCAAAGCTATACAGAGAAACCCTGTCTCAAAAAACCAAAATTAATAAGTAAATGAATAAATAAATACCACTTGGTGACTTGGGGTTTAAAAATGCACACAGTACAATAATTTTTTTGACACCAGAATTACTTAAAATCAAGGATTGTAAATTTTCTAGATATGGACTCACTTAATTTTTTTTAAAGCTTTCTGTTACATTCTTAGCTTGTGTTGGTTTTTGCTCTCATATATTGATATTCCTAGACCATTTCATGAAGCTGGTTCCCAGACTTAAGCATTTAAAATATAGTTCCATGTTGGTTGTTAGTTACCTCGTTCATTAGTTGCTTTTTTGATACAGGCTCTTGCTATGTAGCCTAGGCCGGACTTAAACTCACAGTCCTCCTGCTTCAGCCTCTGTAGTCCTGGGATTGCAAGTTTTACTACACAAATGGGTTTATGTGCTTCATCTTTGTAGTGTACGTTTACATGTTCCCATGTGTGGAGCTACATTTGGGTGTTCTAGATAGTCTTCTGAATGCAGTGAGTTTCTTCTAAATGACATAAATGGTTATAATAAATAAGGAATAGAAGAAATCAATAGAGTGACCTCAAATGACTGGCACAGAGCAAGAGTTTCTGGTTTGGGGGGAATTTGGGTCAAGAATGGAAAGATGTATTTCCTGAAGCCCCATCTCATACACATCCCCATGTTAGATTACATAGTCTTCATATGGGTCCATAGCCCTGGGCAGTTAGTTATTCCTCTGTAGCATTTGACATGCCCTATTATTGCTTGTTTACTTTTTAAAAAAGTACTTATATTATAATTTACTTGTGTGTATTTGTGTGTGTGTCAAAGATACCCATGACAGAATGTCTGATCCTCTGGAGTCACACACAATTGTGAGCTGCTTTTGTGGGGCTTTTTCAAGATCATGAACTCTTGATATGGTAGCCTCTTATTTATTATGATGTTTTTATTAACATTTTTATTTATTCTTTAAATTTTCATACATTTATACAGTGTGTTTTGCTCATATGACATTTATAGCTGGAGTTTAGTGTATGGCACACAGCAAGTTCTTGTGTAAGTTTACAGGAGCTGTCATGATACTATATAATAGTACCACACACTGAGTAGCTTAAACCACAGAAATGTTATTTGCTTGTTCTAGAGGATGTAAGCTGGAGATCAGTGAGCCAGCAGGAGAGGTTCCTTTTGTAACAAACATACCTGAAAAGAATGAGGATATTCTAAAATGAATACTTGTTTCCCTCATATTGGCAGTCAGACTGTTAAATCAAGATATGCCGAGAAATAGAATTTCCTTGAGAAATTTCAAGCCTGGCATCCCCCAGGAGGGAGCTTTTTTCAAGAAAAGAGACTTGGGGGCTAGAGGGATTGGTCAGCGGTTAAGAACACTGGTTGCACTTCCAGAGCTCCTGAGTTCAATTGCCAGCAACCACATAGTGATTCACAACCATCTATAATGAGATCCAATGCCCTCTTCTGGCATGAAGATAAGCATGAAGACAGAACACTCATATACATTAAATACATAGATAAATAAATCTTTTTAAAATAAAAAGAAGAGGAGGAGGAGATTTTATACACCACTGAATTCTCAGGCAGTCTTGCAGGATCCCAGAGCGTAGACATTGATGCTTGGGTCATAACTTGACTGGATTTCTGGATGAGCTGTGTATACCTTATGTCAAGACTCTTAAGATGGACTTTGGAGATCATTGGATGTCATTGTCCCTGTTCTCAATGGGTCACATTGGGTCTTTTGATTGACTTACTGAGGATATGTAGCCAACAGTGGCTTCTTAGGGCACTGACCCTAACCATTAAAACTCAGGTCCCTCTCCTTGGCTGTGGACAACTGCCTCTTCAGGTTTTCAGCCCTGTGTGCCCATATGTACCTGGGCTGGGGACTGTGAGTCCCAATACCCTCCTCTTTCAAGGACACTAGACAGGACCACTGTAAATACTTCATTGTAACCCCACTATTGTGTGACTTTGAGGTACTATGGATTAGGACTTCAACCTAGGAATTTAGGGGGAAGGCATTTCAGTCTATAACAGTGCTGCATTATTTGCTGTGAAATATTTGAAATTCTTATGAATGACTAAGTACATAATATTTACATTCCAGCCTCCTACTTTCTGGGTGCCAGTCAATTTCTTCATGGCCAGAAGTCTGAACAACTGAAAGAGTCTGGTATTTTGCAAAATGTGTCAGGCCTGGGTCTCTATCCTGGCTTTGCCATTACCCACAGTGTAAGCTGAATTTCCTCCACACACTTCAAGCTATGGTGTTCCCTGGACTAAGAATAATCACCCCCACTATAGAGAATGTTGTGCAGCTCTCTGAGGTCATGTATGTGTGGGTGTCTGGCAAGGTACATGCCATGAAGAAGACATCATAAAATTCCGGATCTACCTGTCAGTTAAAAGGCATGTTAGATGTAAGCAGCATCTCACTAAACAGATGAGGGAGGGTGCAGCCACTCAGGCTCTCTATCACTCAGGCCCCTGGATTGTTTTACTCCAACTCCATTTGGGTCTATTTATCAGTTTCTTTCTTTCTTTCTTTCTTTCTTTCTTTCTTTCTTCTTCCTTCCTTCCTTCCTTCCTTTCTTTCTTTCTTTTTTTTTTTTTTGAATACAGTTGTATTCAAAGTACTTACTTGTTTATAACCTAGAGTTTGTAGATTTCACTGAGTGATTTTAATTCTCACCTCTAATTTTTGAAAGCTAATCACAGGTGTTGGTCACCTAATTGCTATTTTCACTGATGGTTATGCAAATGGGGCTTTAAAATACATCTTTACACAAAATATCATGATACCTCACCATCTGTATAATATCTGTGATGGCGCCCGTGAGGCTTTTCACAAATGTACTTTGAGGTGTCACATGAATACAAATTCTTCCTTTAGAAAGAGTGACTTTGATGATTAATGAATGGACAATTGCCAATCCAAGAGAGTTGGTGAATTGTGGAGGATGTTTCAGGAGTCCCCAGACCAGAATCAGAACCAGTAGCCATGGCCAAACTTTTAGCTGATCAATGTGTTATTGGAGATTGTGACCTTTGCCTCCTTCTCCTCCTTTTTTCCTTTCATGTGACGGGTAAGTTTATTTTCTACTTCTCCATCCTATTTCCTTATTTCTCTTAATTTATCCCTGCTTCCACTCTACCCTGACTGCCCTTTCTCTCTGTCCATCCACGTTTGAGCATTCTACATTTCCTGTATGCTTTCTTATCCCATGCATCTGACTCATCCATGTCTCTCTTTCTCCCTTCTTCCCCCCCTTCCTGTCCCCTTTTTCCGTGTTTCCTACTCTTTCTTCCCCTCTAATCCCCTCCCCTCCTCTGTCTGTCTGCTGAGTAAACAAGGGTATGAGATCCCTCAGAAACACAAATGTATCTCATTCATGATGCTCACTCTTCTGATAGTTCTTCATGGAACAGAATGCCATTTTTTTTTAACCATACCTAAACTAAAAGAGGAGGTCTTACAATGTCAAGTAGGAGCTTCAAGTGGAATGGAGCTTGGGTTTGATTTGAAAGTATTTGTAGTTTAGATTTTCTTCGGCTAAGTACCTTTAGTACACCTGAATACTTGATTTGTTTAAAGGGATTCAATGTGTGTGTGTGTGTGTGTGTGTGTGTGTGTGTGTGTGTTTGTCATTTAGTTCTTACTTCATAAAGAAATATATTCTTAGATTTTATTTAATTAGTAGTCATCATGTGGGTGTCTGTATGGGAGTGTCAACTTCTAGTGCTTCCTACATTGTTTTTTAAGTCAGTCTGTTATTTGGCCTGGAAGTGGCTAAGTAGATGAGGGCTGGCTGGCCAGCGAGTCCCAGGGGTTCCCCAGCATTGGTATTATAAATGCATATCACCACTATACCCAGCTGTTTTAACATGGTTCTAGGGAGTGCATTCAGGTCCTAGTGCTTGCACAGTAGATGCTTTACAGAAAATTATTTCCTCAACCTAGTGATCTATTTTTGTCCTGATCCATCTCTTGAGGGTGTGATTAAGTGGGTGGTCTATGGGTAGACAGAATCTAGTTTATTGCATGACTTTAGGGTGCAACTGAATCTTCAGGAGTATTAACCATGGCTTTTGAATGGGGAAGGAAATCTGTGGTTGGATAATGATGGGACATTTTACCATTTGATTATTTTTGAGAAGTTTCTTTTTCTCATGTGTGTGTTTTGTTTTTCAAGACAGTTTCTCGGTTTAGTCCTTGTTGTCCTAGAAATCACTTTGTAGAACAGGCTAGCCTCAAACTCAAAGATCTATCTGCTTGCCTCTGCCTCCTGAGTCCTGGGATTAAAGGTGTACAACCATCTCCCAGTTGAGAAAAGTTTCTTGAAGGAAGCAGGTCTGGCCTGATCTTCTCTGTCGAAGCATAAAATGTAAAACCCCAGCAAGTGTGGAGCTAGAGACAGGCTGTGAATATGAGGCTAACCTGGTCTACAGAGTGAGTTCCAGGACAGCCAGGGCTACACAGAGAAACCCTGTCTGGGAGGGGAGGTGTAAAATACCCTCCTTTCCCTTGTCAGCTTGGTCTTATCTCATCATTCCCTTCCCCAGCTCTCACACAGTGCCTGGTTAACAGCAGAAGCTCAGCCTGGCCTTTTGCAGCATTCACTGTGTGCTTTTCTCTAACTCCCATATTTAGCCAGGATGGCATCCTGCAAACTCCCTGCAGTTCCAGCCAGCCTGCAGTTCCTTGTCAGGAACCTCCCTGCCTTTAATCAACACGAATACTCTTCCCACCATGCACTTTCCCAGCCATAGTTATTTATGAGTACCAGTTTTCTTTCCCAAGGTTTCAAAGCCAGAGGCGGGTCTAGAATCCTTCAGGTTTCATGGCCCTGCAATTTAGCTGTTACAGTAATTTGTCTCTCCCAGCCCCCTTCCCTGGTTTCTGCTCCGACCTGCCTGCAACCTACACTGCTCTTTTATTGTCTCTTCTTCCTGTGTGCTGAGTTGGTTCCACTCTGGGCATACTGCCAGCCTTTGCAAGCTTTCTTTATTCTGCCCACTTCCTGAGTCTTCCCCTTTTCCTCCCTCATCTAAAACTGAAGGATAAGTAGAAATATTGAGACCTCTCGACTAAATCTGTGGGACTTTTTCTGTAAGTTTGGAAGTCCTCAGCGAGTATGGATAGTGCACAAAGGTGGTTTGTCTTCGCCATCTACCTATGCTGACCTTCCTTCTTAATTTCCATCTCACAAACACTGTGCCCCAGGCTCCTCTCTTTTCTGTACTCCTTCCTGCTCTGTGGAACTGCCCGTCCACCATTCTCTTGCTGTGTCTCTGCTTACCTTTTCCCTGTCTACAAAGAACCCTGCTCTGCTCACAATTGTGCTTCGTTGAACACTACCTACCTCTTCCTCTAAAATCTAGAAGAACTTCCTGTGTGTTCTCACATGATGCTTAGCAATTATGTCTCTAATGAAGATGTACAGCTCCACATGACCCAGTATAACCCTTGAAGTCAACAGCCGTGGGAACCATGGTGTATAAGTGTCACGTTCACACAGTATTTTGTCACTTGCAGAGCCCTGTCATCTGCTTTAGCTCATCAGATTTCCACAATTGTACTACAAGGTCCACATAATTATCATCATCCTACTTGGGAACCACTGTCTCAACTTAGTGACTTATTGCAAAGAAGAACCTTTTTAACCACAAAAAGGTTTATCAAAGACAGTTTAGAAAGCAATTTGACATTTTTCTTCAGGCTATAAATCACCAGCTTCTGCTTAGGAAGTTAGGTATTTATGCACCTAATATTAACATGCCTCTTACTGAACAGCCCTATGTGAATATATACAGGAATTTGTCACTCAAATGGTAAGAGATTCTACACAACTTTCACCATACAACATTTGTCATTTAAAGCTGCAATTTAGATATCAAAATTTGAGGATTGCATATTTGAAGCCCAAACATCATAATTTGTAAACTCCACTGGATACTAACTCTGCATGGCTATTCACTTGGATTGTCCTAGTTAGTTAGCGCCTATAGCCCATGATGAATCTAACTTTACCCCATCAGCACTAATCTTCAAGATGGGATTTTAAGAGGAAATTATTCTACCAAATGATGCTAGTTAACATTTATGCAGGGCCTACCATCTGTTGGAGCTTTCCACGTATTATCGCTAAACCTTACAAGAGTGTCTGAGAAATTGTACCGATGTATGGATGATAAGCTTGGACTAAGAGAGGTGACCTTCTTGAACACTTAGAGAAAGTACAAGTTGGACCTGGTGGTAACCATCTGCACCCGAGAGCACCATGTGTCCTCCCTGGTTGACATCTTACTGATGAGGTGTCAGGCAGTTTTAAAGGGAGGAAGGGTATAGAGAGACTCGGTCATGCTAAAGTATCTGAAAATCTCATGATGGGGGAGGCGGGCTAGGAGAGTGTTATATACTCTGGGTGTTCCCACACTGAGTTGCCTCTGAGTTCAACTTCAAAGCCTCAGCAGAGAAAAGCAGCACATAGGATTTTTAAGGTTTGCCCTTGTGGCAAGCAAGGCACAATGATGTGATTCCCTTTCTAACTTAAAGCAAATGTGTAAAAAATAAAAATCAAGCATTCCCTTTCTCGTTTAGTATCAAATTACTCTGCAAGAATGAAACAAGGAGACAAATGAGTGCCATTGTGTATAGGGTCTGGCCGATTTTAGCCTTTGCCCTTCCATTTTTGTGGACCAGTTTTGAAAGATGAAAGCAATCTTCTCAGATTCCTCTTCTAGGAGAGCACGTGTTATTTAATTATTAGATAACAAAATAGTTACGGTGACATTATAGCAATACTTTATGTGTTGATGGTGAAGATGGAAAACGTCTCCTGTCTAGGATTTCTAAACTGAGGCTATGCATTAGGATCACAGAAGAGCTTGAAGGAGACCCCAGTGCTCAGCCCCATTCAGAAATTCTAGGAAGTTCAGTTGCTGTCTTTTTTAAAAAAAAAATTATTTATTAAAAAGTATTTTTTCATTTTAAATACCAAACACAGTTCCTCCTGCCCCCCCTTCTCCCCACCAACCTCTCATCCCCTCCTCAGAAAGGGTGAGGCCTCCCATGGGGAGTCAGCAAAGTCTGGCAAGTTGTGGCAAGACCAAGCCCCTCCCGTGGTATCTAGGCTGAACAAGGTATCCTCCACAGGGAACGGGCTCCAAAAAAGCCAGTTCATACCTTAGGGATAAATCCTGGGCCCACTGCCAGTGGCCACATAGACTGCCCAAGTCACAGAACTGTCACCCATACTCAGAAGGCCTAGGTTGGTCCTATGCAAGTTCCCCAGATGTCAGTCCAGAGTCAGTGAGCTCCCACTAGCTCAGGTGAACTGACTCTGTGTGTTTCCTCATCATGGTCTAGCCCCTTTGGTCATATAATCCCCCCTTCCTCTCTTTGATTCCTTGACTGGACTCCAGGATCTCGGGGCCAGTGCTCAGCTATGAATTTCTGTATCTGCTACCTTCAGTTACTGGATGAAGGTTCTATGGTGACAATTAGGGTGGTCATCAATCTAATTACAGGGGAAGGCCAGTTCAGGCACCCTCTCCACTATTGCTAGGAGTGTTAGCTGGGGTCATCTTTGTAGATTCCTGGGAATTTCCCTAGCACCAGATTTCTCTTTAATCCCATAATGGTTCCCTCTATCAAGATTTATCTTTCCTTGTTCACCCTCACCCTCTCTGTCTTTTCCCCAACTTAACCATCCCATTCCCTAAGGTTTTCTCCCCCATCCCACTCACCCTTCCCTCATCTCCTTCCTCCAAATTTACCCAGGAGATCTATTTCCTTTCCCCGGGGCATCCATGCATGTCTCTTAGGATCCTCCTTGTTAACTAGCTTCTCAGGGGTTGTGTATTATAATCTGCTTATCCTTTTATTTATGTCTAATGTCCACTTATGAGTGAATACATAAAGGCTGGAAGACATCGCCTCAAGCAAACAGTGAAGGAGGGTGAAGTGGACAAGTTGGATCCTCATTGGTCAGAATCTCTGAGTGACAGAGTATCTCTAACAGCCCAACAAGGAGATATGTACTCCTCACAGTCATGACTCAACTTTTTCACACTGAATGTCAGCGATGTCAACATTTTCATCCGTTTTCCCCTCTGTCTGAGAATGGCATTCCTCTTTCCTTTCCAAAGTACCTTTTCACTTCTCTTTTCATATGGTTAGAATATTGCTGATCTTCCCGGAGCTGGAGGGGCTTCTGCAACCTAGAATTGGGCAATGAGAGTTCACATGGCCTATTCACTCATGGGTTCACCCTGGCTTTGATGGGGCATTTCTTCCTCATTATGTTTACTGAGCTAGAAGGGTATAATTCTTAGGCTGTCATGACTGTCTTGATACTATAAAGGGAAAGCAAAACCAAGAGAGGCAGGCGGCTTATATCATTGGGTAACTGGGCTGAACTGTGTATATAAAGCTGAAGCCACTTTCATTGCAACAAAGGGCAAAGTCGGAAAGCACACCTTAATATTAGGCTAAGGATCTATGGAAAAAACATACAGTAGCTGCAAATCAGAACACTAGTTGATCAACAAGCATTACAGTATCACCTGCCACAAATGCTGTTTTTAGGTTTTATCTTTTCTGTGTTTTACTGAATTTAAGATTAAATAGACTCTAGAAGACCTTGTTATTTGTACCTTAAAGGCATAGTCATCACTACCCTTCTTGTAAGAGATACTGCTTTCATTTATATACTCATCCAACAGGCATTGATTAGTCATGCCTATAAGCTACATTCTGAAGAGAGACTCGAATATCATGTACAGGAGTGTTTACTGAATTTAAAAGATAACAAAAAAACCATAAAAGGCCTTTGAACTGAGGAGAGGCATAGTCTCAGCCTTGGCTCAGAAAGATTAGCCAGATGCCAGAGTGAACGTGGAAAGAGGCTAGAAAGGGGAAAGCTAATCTATAATAAGAACCAAGCCTAAGGCTGAAGAGAAAGGACAGGGAATGGAAAATATTACCAGAATAGCTAAGTAGGCTTCATAATCTGAAATTAAGGGAAAGGGAAATTACAGGCAATTCCATCTTTTGAGCTTTAGTTAAAAGGTATGCTTAGTCTCTAAACCTATTAAGCTATGTGAATATGGTTAAAGTATTTAAACTCTATGGCTACCTGTTCATTTATGAGGTATTAGTAATGATTACTTAGTGATGTGGTTATAAGGGATGATGGATATATAGATAGATAGATAGATAGATGATAACATTTAAATCAATTTGTGACATGAAATACATGGTAAATTGATTTTGTCATCCTTTACATTAATTATAATCCTTTACTAAGTCAGTTTCTCACTGTCCTGACATAAGAAATATGAGCTATCCTTTCTCCTTTCAGATTATGAAACATTAGTCTGAAAAATGACCCTTAGCTGTTAGCAGGAACAAACCAGGGTAGCCTAGGCTAACAAGGACCAAATTCAGCATTTGCAGATTTGACATAGACACCAAGGCCTTTCTCACATCCCACATGTCATCAATGGCCATTAGAAGTACCTATTAATGCATCACCTTGTGGGACTATTTAGAAGGTGATGTCAGGATGTTGGCCTGGTTGTTGATTATGTTGCTTGTTATATACTCAAGACATGTAGAAACTTTACATGAAACTGTCTGTGGGCTGAACATTAAAAAGACAAGACTATTGTGTATGACCTAAAAGTAACATAACTTTCATAAAACCCATTCTAAACTACCTCACCTTCATGCTACAGCATACACCCTCGGAAAGAACACTGTTAAAGAATTCTAAGTTAAAAATCAACTTCATGAAAAGCACAATCATGCTGTTACTTGAGCTTAGAGAACACAACAATATTTTGAGAAAGACTAGGAACAAATAGAATTGAACTGTGTAAGAATAAGAATAAGCACACATTCTTAGCTCATTTACTTTTAAAAGGAATGTAAACCAGGTTAGGCTTCTACTGTCTGAAGGCAGAGTGTGCTTCATCTGTCAGCTGAGCAGAACTTGTTTCACTGTTTAGTTAGCTATGGAAGTTCCCAGGAGGCTTTGGCTGTGTCTCAAGAGCATTACTCTTCATCTCTTTCTTTGGCTGTTGCCCTGACCATGCTCAGCTGTTTGAAAGTAGTGGCTGTATCTAATTTATGCTGTTTGCTTGAAGTGCATATTTAGTAAATGAATAAATGAATTTACTAATGAAAAGAAGAAGGGCCGGTTCAGTTGTTGACTGCTCTAAGGCTTTTGATTTCTTTTGTTCCTTAAGATTTTCAGACTAAAAAGGAATCTTGTGGACTGTATAATTATTAGGAAGTGAAAAGACAGACATAGGCTTTCCAAACTTGTATTTTGTGGAAATAAAATTCACATAGTGGCAAATCCCACTGGAACAAAGATGTTCCCATTGGTCTTCCAGTTTATGGGCAGTCTAGGACATTGAAAACACTATTGGTGTTGTTTTCAATAAAACTATGATTCTCCCATATGATTTGGAGGTGAAGAGGCACAAGGCAACCAGTCATAGGACATTCATGTTCAGGATAATCACGTGACTGAGGCTTTATTTGCAAAACACATTTTCCTCTAAGCCATGGGACTCACTAACCTGTCTGTTGGCAAAAGACAAAGATTTGGTTTTGTTGTTGAACTATATGAATATGAATATGAACTATAAATCACAGATGGATGATTGCATACACTGTTCTTCCAGCCTCTTCCAGCCTCCATCTGTCCATGGGAGACATTCTCTAGTTTACAGTGTGTGTGTGTGTGTGTGTGTGTATTTATGTTCATGCATATGTGTGGATGCATTTGTGGAGGGCAGCAGTCAACATTGTACATCTTTCTCACTTGCTTTCCACCTTATTGTTTGGGGACATTATCTCAATGAACCTGGAGGTCACCAACTAGGTAGACCAGCAGGCTGCAAGTCCCAGAAATTCACCTGTCTCTATTTCCCTGGAATTAAAGGCCACTCTACCTGGCTTTTAAAAACATTTTGTTGCTGTTTTAATGTGGGTGCTAGAGATCCAACTCAGTGACTGTTTTTGAACAGCAAGCACCTTTCCCCCGTTTCACATTTTTGAGGTCATATAGATGGTGGTAATAGAGTATCTTACAGACAAAGTCAAAACCTCTGCTGTAAAATAATCATAAGAAAGGGGTGACAATTTTATTTTTTATCCAAGACTCTCAATACTATAAGCAACTCTCTATACACAGCAGTGGAGGAAAACAGCCATGCTTTAGAATCAAGTGTTCTGTAAATTATGTATTAATGTAATAATGGGAAACATATAGAAATATCTTAAAGATCCCACACATTTAGACATAAAAGGATACTCACTGAAATTCATGGGACATAAAGAGAAATGCCCTAAATGGCAAATAAAATGGGAACGGGTAAAGCAAATTTTATGTATTTTCATATGTATATGTGAAATGTAAATGTAGTCAGTTAAAAGAACAGTGTGGGTATATGCCTACTAACAAGTAACAATGGGGAGGAGACATTGCCAAATAGAAAGCCAAATTAATCTGCAAAACAGTGTAATGGTTTTCTTGCCTGGGGAAATTCACACATCTCTTGGTACAAGAGTGCAATCTCTGGAAGCAGCAACACAGATTCATTTTTTAATTGTATACTTTTGTGTTGATTCCCAGTGAATATACATAGGATGATAAACTTGCAAGTCATGGATGGAAGATAAAATTGTCCCTGCTTTGTTATGATTACTTTACAGTGGGGGGGGGTTCTACTTTTTCTATAAGATATTGCACTACTGCCATCTGTGTGACCTCAAGAATGTAAAGTGAGGGAAAACTGCTTTCTTCACTGCAGTCATTTTCCTCCTGGGGAGGAAAAGTTCACTGACTAACCATTCTATGCAGTACATGGACTTATCAGTGGAGGGCATGGTGGTGGACTTTGGAAACAGAGGGTTGTAAAGTGAATTGAGTGGGTACCTGTGCTAGGTAGCTCTAGCAGGTGTAACCCAATTGGTGATATGACATATTTTAATTTGCTTTCTATTGCCTAAACCTGTACAGCAAAAGAAGAACAGACTGTCTTTAAGAACTAAAGCTCATGACAACCTGAAGGTCTCTTGTTTGGTTGGGCATATCCTAAGGATTAGAGTTAAGAGCCCTACAGTATGCTGTCTTTAGTTAGCATTGTGGCTTTAAATTGAGTCATTTAATTGGTAATCTCTCTATTTCCCTGCCTGGTAAAATGGATAATAATAATAATCCTTAGTATAGCATTCCTGAACGGGGTGTTGTGAAGCTTAATAAGATATATTTGCAAAATGCTTTGAGCTCTTTAGATAGAAGACGCAATATAAACACAGTCTCATTAAGGTAATTATACCATGGTTTTTCAGAGTTCAGGATTACATCCAGTGCTAAATGTAGTGATGGAGGCCACACTGTGAAACTTGGGGTAAGGGATTGTCTTCCAGGATCTGAAAATAAAATTCCTAATATGTTCTGAAGACAGGTATAGTAGATTCGTTCACTTTTCAAACAAGACAACTTAGTTTTGAGTGATGTTAAAACTAGGAAAGTCAAGAATTGTAAGTTGTGAGTTTAACTGTATCTCTTCTATAACTAAGCCATCTCTGCTGGACCCCGCAAAAGGAGAACATTAAGGAAAGTCTTGAAGGACACTGTTGGTTTCTACAAGGCGTTTTATCCTTCCTAACACCGTGGGGTGGTGGAACCTGTCTGCCCACCGTGCAGTTGGAAGGTTGACTCATGACTCCTGGCAGAGGCTCTTCCCAGGTGGCACTGTACCAGTTGCTCCTGTGATGGAGCAGGGAAGCCACATTCTCCACACAGCTCTTCTCAGGCTGTGCTGAGAGTTCATCATGTTTACCACAGGCTCACCACCCTTCAGCCCTATGGGTGCATGCTACCGCTATAACCCAAGATACGCACAGTCCATTTCAGTTCCCAAGGTCTGGAAGTGCCGACACAGGAGGTCAGTAACTCCAGAGGAAGGTAAGCTGGAAGCATGACCCTGCATTTCTTCTTAGGTGGGGAAATGGGTTTTTGTTTTGAATTGAGATGTTCAGAATTGGAAATTATTTTTTGCTAATTGTTATGGGCATCTGAATCAATTTCTCAGAACTCTGAAGTGCTGCTGGTCTCAGCTTTTTAAAATGCTCTCTAAACACTAATATTTCTGTGTTCAATTTTTAAAGGATATTTGAGGGTTAATCTTTTTAAAAGGAAAGACTATTTTCACCCTGAATTCTCTCAGCATAAATTTACTGTTTGTGTTTTTTTTAAATAATGAAAATTTTATTCCATTTTTAAAAGTAGGCTGGTATAAAACAAAAAATACTGCATCAATATAAAAAAAAAGATTTCTCAATTTCTTCTATGAGAACTTTCTCGTAGCTTTTACTTTATTCCTACAAAAAATTAATTTTATATTCAACCTAGAGAAATTGCATAGTTGAAATGAATTACGTAAAATACATTAGTTCAGGCCTAAGGGAAAAACTAACATTTTTTTTTTAAACTTTGCTTTCTACTTTCTGGAGCTTATTCAAAGCTGTAGTCTTAATTTTCTCATCTTTTTTTATGGACTTGCTAGTAAGCCCTTGAGATTCCTGTGCTTGTAGGATCAATGTGTTCCTATAGTTCCAAATGAAGTGGATAGTAAACCATGAGGAAGTTTATTAAGAAAACAAATGAGAAAAGTCTTTAAGACAAATTGCCTGATGGGAACTAGTAATTAAAGGAGAAAATGCTAAAGTTCTCTTTGGAGGATATTAGACAACAAATCAAATGATTTTAAATTTGCAAGCTATATTCCATGATCTTTTAGCATCTCTTGGAGAGCAAGTAGTTATATCTATGTTAGCTTAGAGTTCATGGTGCTTCATCTCATGAGATCACAATCAGTTTTAGAAAATGTCTGTGCAAGTTAACAATCCTGTATCATGACTTTGACTTGGGAACACAAAGATTTCTCTCTTGAGGTTCATGAAAATTAGTATCCCTTTTCTCTGCTACCAGCTCATTACAAAGACCCAGACTGCATGAGAAATGGGCATTTAAACATAGGGTAAATCTGACCTTTGTTCTCAGTTCAAACAATTTCTTCTATAGCTCTGAGCATGTTATACAAGTGTTGTTTGTTTTAGAGGCTCTTCCTTCAAGAGATGCTAATCTTGGTGTGCTTTCTGTCTTGTGGAAAGCACACAAACATGTTTGCTAAGGTGGCTGTGATCCTTAGCCTGTGCAGTGTATCAAAAATTCATACCTGGTTGTTGAACTGCAAAATCTTCATAATTTTTAACTTGATGTATAACCCTGAACTGCTCTCAAAGCTTAATGCAATGCAAGCAGCAAACATTTGTTTTAATCTTTAGTTGAGATAGTCTAATGGCAGTTGTATTGAGTGCCAGTCATTTCTTTGGGGTAGATGTTGTTAAATTGGATATCATTGTTACTACCAGAGTCTTAGGACAACATATAGCATCCAACAGTGGCACCTGGGTTTGTTTGTGTTTCCTTTTTGACTTGGGGGCAGGGGGCTTATGAGAACTGTTCGGAGGTATAATATTGCAAACATTCAGTAGCTAAAGCATTTTCAACATTCAGTAGCAACAGCATTTTCCCTTTATGTCAAGCATCCAGAATCTTCACTGACAAAGTCCTATCCACTTCTATCCAACTGGAATATACCCAAAGCTAGATCATGTGGGTTCTCCATTGTTCTTAACTCTTTGATATGTAAGTGATAGATCTGATTCTGAAATTAACTCTAACTTCAAATGGGATGCTCCCAGTCTCTGCAGGATCATTCATACCTCTTAATTAGGTCATTCACTTTATTTGTCAGACTTTATTGGTTGTAGTAGGAAATAGTGTAGGTGGTAATAATAATAGCAACCATTTATTTTGTGCTTATAAAGGATATTAAGTATTTCACTTTCTTTAATCTTCACAAAACTTTGGGGAGACATCTACTCCCTCTATTATATAGATTAAAAAAAAATACCTACCCTAAGTTAGATGGATAGTAATCTTTCTGAATCCAAGGCTCACACTTTATTATTCTATATTTTTGTGATAAATGTTCCCTTTCAATAAAGCAATCCCTTGTATTATGGCTGGGCAAGGCAATCCAGTATGAGGAATAGGTTCCCAAGAGCCAGCCAAAGTGTTAGAGACACCTCCTGCTCCCGTTATTAGGAGTCCAAGTAGACCAAGCTTGGGGCCCTTCTTTTTGTGGTTAGACCTCTAGTCTTTTTGTGTCAGTGCCTTTTAAGATGCGAGACTATAGTCCCTATCCACCCCAAGAAAATTCTTTAACACAGTCCAGCATTACCAGATAATAATAATAAATAATAACAATAATAGTTATTATTATCATTATCATAAGCAGATCTGTGTGAGAACCTAGTTAAAAAAATAACTACGCAGATGGCTCTGCAGATAGCAGTTAGAGTAATGAGAATGCTGTCACCTGAAACTGCTAAGGTCGATATGCTCACCTGACCACAAACAGGTGAGAGACCAACAGTTGCATAGAAGAATGCATATGTAGTAACACAGCTTGGACAATAGCTGCAACATGGGAGGCAAGAATAGGGTGGGGAATGAGAAAGCCAGGAAGGATGAGGAAGAGCAGCTAGTCCACAGGATACAGGATGTAGATGTTCTCCACAGCTGCTGTGTTGGATGCTGGGTGCACCACAGCTGTGGCCTGTGGGAGAACCACCTGCATTTAAAAGGTGGAGACGACAGAAGAGGTGGGGGTGTTAGGAAGGCTGGCAAGGAACCAAGTTTCTCTCCAGTCAAGATATTTTCATGACTTGAGCATGAAATGCGGCTTCCTTATTTGGGGTGTGCACTAGGGCCTTGAGGAGCTGAAGCTTGTCCATGAGGAAGGGCATGCTCCAGGCTTTTAACAGCTGCTGTCTTCTGCACATGTACATTCTTCTATGTGTGATGTTCTTGATTATTTCCCAGAAGGGTTATTTCTCTGACCCTCACTCCTCTGCCCTCCCCTTACCTTCCCTTAGATAGCACTAAACATTTTTCTCTTGATTTTCTTTCACACTTAAATTATAAGAATTTCTCCTGGCCTTTCTTCAAAGACTAAACTTCTTGAAGGCCTGAGCATAATATAGTTGGTGCCTCATCAGCATTTTGACTGGATGGAGAAAGGAAAGTGTGTGTGTGTGTGTGTGTGTGTGTGTGTGTGTGTGTAGACATGTATATGGGTCCAGAAATAATAGACAGCCTTGATGTTCTACTCAGGTTCTACACAGTTCCCACCTTTTGTAGTGCAGGGTCTTTCACTGATTTGGCACTTGTCAAGTGGGCTAGGCTGGCTGCCAATAAACCCAGAGTAGTCCTGTTTCTTTCCTTCATAATGCTGGGATTTCAAGCACCTAACACCATGTCTGGCTTTTCTTTCTTTTGTTTGTTTTCACATTGGTTCAGGGAACCAAACTCTTGTCCTTTGTCTGCAAGGGAAGTTCTCTATTGACTGAGCTACCCCATCTCCATTCCCACATTGCGTTTTGATAAACATATAAACATTACATACGATATTCTTGTCCTATACATGATCATCAACCAGAATCTCACACTTGGCTAGCAGCTGGTTGAACAGCAACTGCACAGATGTTGACAGTTGTTCAGAGAGAGGAAAACTAAAGAAGGGAAAACAGAACCCTTCCAGAAGTCAAAGATCTTATCAGCTAAAATAGGGTCCTTCTCATTCCTTTAATTATGATCCTTTATGGTCATATGAATTCTGTCCATAGTCAAGTGATGAGAAATTCAGACTTCATAGTTGAGATGAGACATTGCAGCCACCATTATGCTGTATTTACTTGATGACTGTCTCCAATAAAGGCTCATTGTTGGTCACTTAGCAGCAGAAGGAAATCCCAAGTGCTTTGTCATGAGACAGAGACTGTCACTTGCTTGGTGTTCTAGTGTACATAAACAAGCAGCTGGGTGAGTCACATGATTAGACCAACAATGACTTATTCTAGAATAGGAACAGATATAGCAAAGACAGGCTTCTGGGAATTCAGTGGCCTCACACAAATTGAAACATTCTGAAGAAACAATCATATTTTAATGATTTCCTAATAGATTAAGATATCTATTCTTAATAGATAATTGATTAGGTCTGCTTGTTAAGGAAACATCAGATCTGGTTTTTTGTTTTTTTTTTTCTTGTGTCTGGGTCATAAGGTTAGTCTGCTAGGATGCTTTGCTTAGAGTTGTGAGATACTTGAGTATCTGTCTCATAGGCATGGGCTGTAATGACCTTGTAGAACCACCTATCTGTTTCTGTGAAGTATGGAGATGAAAGGTAAGACCCAGAAGTAGCATCCTATAGGACTTCCAGGATAGAGCAGGCACTGGCAAAAGCCAGCCTGGGATTTTATATAGAGAAGACATGAGGTTAGAAGCCAGTCTGGAAGACCATGGATGGCTGCCAAGAGAGGAGGTTGGCTTGGACCTTTGGGAGCCAGGCCCAGAGCAATCCCCAAGCTAAACAATAGACAGATGGGTGTTTCTCTGGTTTTCCACACTTGTGAGAAAACAAATGATAAATTAAAGGAACAGGAGAAACCGTTTTCAGTAGGGACTTTATCTGCTGTGAATTGTAGTGGGACCTCAGTGGATTGAACCATGGGAAATGTTCTGGAAATGCATGGTCTGAAACATCTAACTGGGCTCATAAAGCTATGACTAGTTAGTACACAGTGTCTAAGGTGTTGCTGTGAAGCTTTGCTTTGCTGTGGCTGCTATTGTTCAAGGAGCCCCTGCATGGAACCTAAAAAGCATGGGTGGTGTTATTCAATGTGGGGTAGTGGGCTGTGAAGGGAGGTGCTTCAGTACATAGATGACCGTGACCTTTTTGCTTTTGATAAGTCCAATCATTAAATAAGGATAGAGGTGGAAACAAACTGCAGGTGGAAACAAACTGCCACTGTGAAAGGCTGGCTTCATACCAGTGTTTGGCATACCATGTGTTAATAGTGATGTTCCATAAAGAAAACAGTATATCAAGTGTTTACAGAAAGAAAGACTGGGAAAAAAAAATCAGTGAATCATGGCAGCACTCATCCCTGAACATTGGGTCTGTTCTTCCTTCTACTCATCTGTATAAAATGCAAGTGGATTTTACTTCAGTGGTAAATAACAAAAAATGGGCTAGGGAAATGGATGCATGGATAAGTGCACTAAATGACCCAGGTTCAATTCTTAGCATCCATATGGCTGCTAACAATTGTGTGTAACTCCAGTTCTATAGGATCCATTGTCGCCTTCTAGATTCTGAACTACACATTCAGGTGTGGTTTACAGACATACATGAAGGCAAATACTATACTCAAATAAAATTAATGAATAAAATTATGAATAAAAGGCAGGTAAGAATGCTCTTAAAACAAATACCATGAATTTAAAAGTTTTGCTTCATTGTTATTAACTGCTAACTGAACAAATGAGAGGCTTAGATAACACAAAAGAATAAATAATTGAATTTGTAGTGGATACCTGCTTGCTTCAGTTCCTACATTGAAGCTGATTGAACTCATACAAAGAAGCACATGCCAGAAAGTGAATACTCCCTTAACATATGCTCACACAGTACACAGGTCAAACTTTAGACCTGAGGCTTCAAAGTGAAACCAACCAATTGCAGACATTTGATACTCAATGTTTCAGAGGCAGATGTGCTTTGGACTGATCAATATTTTTATTGAATTATTTATAAGTACTTAATTTGCTATATCTCTTCTCACTGAGACTACTGTGAAGAAAACAGAGAAACCACTACTCAGGTTCTCTTACTCCCTTCCTGTTCTTTCCTCTTCTATGTGCATTGCAGTTCAGAGGGTGGTTGGAAGATGCTGGCTACAGCTTTAGGAGAGAATCAGTGCAGTGCCTATTAGATACAAAATTCTAATGGCCCTGCTGTGAATGCCTTCATCATCTGTACCTCACTTGCTAACAAACAACATTCCCTATGTCTCATTCTCCATTTCAGTGGCACTCTTAACTTCCAGATGTGAGCTCTTGGGGAACAGGGTAGTATCTTCAGCTCCCATTGGTTGAGTACCAATGCCTGGTACTTGTATTTGGTGGAAAACACACACACACACACACACACACACACGCATGCACGCACGCACGCACACACGCATGCACCACGCTCTACATGTACAGGTAGCAGATATTCCTATCACCTGATGAACTGGAGTTACTGTAGACCCTGCCTCCTTTAATTCCACTGGTGTCCATCATTCTTCCTTGTGTGTCCTCCCAGTGCTCTTTTATTAGGTATCTCTAGGGAATTTTTCAAATTTGTTGGACTGCTGTACTCATTTTTGATTTGATGAAGCAATAGCAATATCATTTTTTTAATTGAGAGGATTATATTTCAAAAGTATTATAGGAAAAGTCAATAAAAAAATCTTCTATTATCCAACTACTCCAATTCTTCTCATAGAGGCAGGTATGTTAAGTGACTTAGGTATGTCTGTTTTAAATTTTAAATACTACCCCTAAAATTATTTTAAAACTTTTAATGTTTCTGTATGGTTTTATGACTTATTGTTTTTAATTATGATGGTTGATGATATTTTACCATGTAGATAAACCACATTACTTAGAATCCTTTATTACATATGAGTCCTTAAAGTTGTTTCAGCTTGAAGTTAGTAGAAATAACTATGGTTAACACCATTATTCAAAAAAGCTTTGCTTACAGTAAATTATATATGTGTGTGTGTGTGTGTGTGTGTGTGTTATAAAAGTACAAACACATTGTCAATGCTAGTTTTTTTTCCAGAACTACCATAGTATATAATACAAACATCTCACATGAAACCGTAACTCAGTCTTTATTTTAGACTGCTTATGGAGAGGCTTATCTCATAAATTAACCCAGTTAAAATGCACAATTAAACTGGGCAGTGGTAGTGTATGCCCTTAATCCTAGCACTGATCTCTGAGTTCAAGGCCAGTCTGATCTACAGAATAAGTTCCAGGACAGCCAGGTATACTCAGAGAAACCCTGTCTTGAAGAAAAAAATAAATAAATAAAAAATAAACAATTCAGTTGTTGTAGTATAATCATAGTACATAATCATCATGCCAATCAGTTTCAGAATATTTTACTACCTCCTCCAAACTACGCTTACTTTCAGTTATTTACCATGTCACACAACCCCTTCTAGCCCTAGGTAACCATTAATATACTTTTTAGATAGTTCAACTAAATAGAATACATATGTATTACATAATTTATCTATCTTTTACCCAGAATAATGTTTTCAAATGTATTCTTTCTATAGACATATGATAATATATTTTATAGATATGTCTTTTTTTTCTCATTCATTCACAAGCACATAGACATTTGGTTTGTTTTCACCTTTTAGATGTTAGGAGCAATGGTTCTATGAACATTCACATGAAAGGTCTCTGTGTGGACACACATCTTCCTTTTTCCTCCTTGTAGCATAATTAATTCCTGGGCCATACTGTAATTCAGCATTTACCCCTTTGAGGAAATGCTATATTGTTTTCTGAAGATGTTACATGTCTTTATAGTCTCATTGACACTGTAAAAATGTTTGGATTTCTTCACATGCATACCAACACTTGCAGTTCTATGACTTTGATGTTAGCCATCCCAGTGAGTTTGTAGTAGTATATCATGACTGAGGTCTTTTATGCATCTCCTGTGATTTTTAACATCGTTTATATTTTATGTTACCCATGTTTTCAAAGCATTACACCATACATTTTAAAAATCCATATAATTAATAGATGACATGAACAAAGCAAGTGGAAAAGAATCATTAATCAGTTCACATTCTGTGTTCTAAATTATGCTATAAGAAATAAATACAGGTCAGAAACACTGTAGAAAAAAAGTTAAAGCAACATTTCAATTACAGTTTATTATTGCATAGCATTTAGACATCTTAACTCATTTACTCTGAATATTATCTCAAGTGCCATCCAAAGACAATTCTCAAAAATATAAAGGACTTACACACATTCACTAAAGTTAATAGAATTATACTGCATGTCAAGTTACTAAAGTTCTTTTGATGTTAAGCTTTTGTTTGTTTTTTGAGACAGTTTCTCTCTCATATATATATATATATATAGATAGATAGATAGATAGATAGATATAGATGATATAGATATAGATATAGATATAGATATAGATATAGATATAGATATAGATATAGATATAGATATAGATATAGATATAGATATAGATATAGATATCCATAGCTGTCCTTGAACTCTCTGTGTAGACTAGGCTGGTTTCAGACTCACAGAGATCCACCTGCTTCTGCCTCCTGAGTACTAGGATCAAACAAAGGTTGTGCCACCATGTCTGGCTAATGTTGGAAATTTTTAATGGACTAAAAATTTAGCAAGTTGTCGGTATCTCCTCTGTAACAGCAAGGACAGAGGATATTGGAGTAGAAAAATTTTAATTAAGATTTCACAAATGTCAAAACAAAATACTTGTCAGTGTGTTATTGTGATATCTCACTGACTTGGATTTGTGTTATAGTGTTGCCTTCCTGGCTTGGGAGTGTAGAATCCATCGTAAACATAGTCAGACATTAACAAGGAAAAGAGAGAGAAAGATGCTCCAGGGTGAAATATATTCTCTTCATGTTCTTTGAAATATATTTCTCCAAAAGTGCTCTTCCTATTTCACTAAATGATAGTTTTATATTTTTGCTATAAAAGCATTATATGGACACCATAAAATAACCAGAAAATCATAAAGAGAAAAAAATCTTTCCACCATCACCACACTTAGAAATATTACTTTTGAAATATAAACTGCAGTTCAGGGTCTTCAGGATACTTTTAAAAAGTCTCTGTACTTGGTGTATAGCTTTGAAGTCTAACATGCTACTTGAAAATATCGTATTTTCAATTTTTTCATAAGCATTGTTTCAATTTTATGAACTATAGAGAAAACAAGGCATCTTTTTGTTTACTGGTTTTGAATATTTGGCTTATTTATAACTTGCCAGTGTTTTTTATAAACTGTTTAAGTGTAATGGGGTTGGCGTGCCATATGTGTGACCATCAGTGACAGCTTTGTGAGCTGGTTCTGTTCTCTCTTTCTGCCTTTGCAAAGGTTCTGAGGGTTGAACTTTGATCCTCAGGCTTGCTAGGCAATTGCCTTTACTTGCTGAGCAATCTAACCAGATTGTTGTAGTGCATTTTTCCTTTTTCCAGGATATTTGCATCTTAGAAAATTTATTTATGGTGAAATATTGCAGTCATGAGTATGGCATTGGTCTGATTCCCAGTATTTATCTTCAGATTGTCCCTCCCTCCCTCCTTCCCTCCTTCCTTCCTTCTTCCCTCCCTCCCTCTGTCCCTACTTCCTTCCTTCCTTTCTTCCTTCCCACCCATCTCTGCTCCCACAGTGCTGGGATTAAAGGTTTGCATCATGTCCTGCTGTTCCTTCCTGTTTCTATTCAATACATTCCCTGTGTTAATTTGCTTTTTAAACAAAAACAATGGGAACTTTCTGGATCTAGTGTTGTGAGTGTCTGGGGTTAACTTAAGCAGGATGGCACCTTCCTGCGTAGGACAGAGTATCTACACTGCTACTTGTTACCAGCTTTGCATGCTGTATTTTAGCTTTTCCAAATTTATGAGAGCTATGTTTTTTTCTTTTATCTTGTGTATCTTCCATTACTAGTATGTTGAACAGTCCCCACACTTACTGATAAGGATAATTTTCCTTATTAGTCTTTTGTGTTGAATAATAGACATTATAGATAGCTGTGCTCTCCTTGCTCAGAAGTTCCCCAGATCTTATTCCTTAGAACAAAGACAGCCTTTTAATTTCAAAGATTATTTAAGTTTACTTGTTACTAAATAGTGTATCCATCTTCACATTTCAGAATCTTGAGTCACAGAGCAAGTGTGGGCCATTCCTGTCTTGCTTGGAAATGGCCTGTAAATGGTGAAGTCATAGCATATCTTCTAAAGTGTGAGGTTTCCTCTTGGGTTAACCCTTAATGTTTGTCTGTCTTTGTATCAGATTGGATGACTGTCTGTTCTGCTGACTGATTGATCATTGGAACAATTCATACTGGGAGGCAAACAGCAATCAATATTGTAGGCTGAGGTCACTGGCAGGGGCCAAAGGCCATAATGTGTGAAATTTAGGATGAATTGCTTTGGGAGTTTTGTCAAGATTTACTTAGGCAAGGGAGTTGTTCAGGCAAATATTGGCCTTTTAGGGTCTCTTTGAAGTGACCATATAATGAATCAGGGGAAGGGCACTTAAACTCTTCTTGGTGAGAACTTCAAAAGAGGAATGGGATCCAGTTACATGTCCCTGGAGCTATCAGTTGACCTTTCTTTCCAGAGAGGGAGAGGAATCTGAGTGATTGGGTAGTTCTTGGCTTATAATGACTTTCTTATCCTTTCACTTTTCCCCAACTCTTTTCTCCCCACCTCTATCTCCTCTAGGCCTAGCCTAACTTCATTACTCAGTGACATAGAGCTTAATATTATTAATGTAAATCTTATAGTCTTTTGCCATTTTTCTTACTACTTCATAATATAATCATCTTTTCTTAATTGTACAGAAAGCAAGATAATCAATCCCATTTGAGGTTTGTTTCACATTTTTATAAGCCGTGATCTCCTTTTCCAACTCATAGGAATAAGAGACAAATAGAAGATTCACACCTATTAATACACTGTGTCCTCTATTGTTACTTGTTTCTTCTATTGAAAACTTTTGCTATCATAACCAGTTGAATTTTATATGTTTTCTGATTTCTTCTTAATCTGACAGGATAGAGTTGATAAAGACCTGACAATAAATTAGCAGGCAAAAACCAGAGATGTAGAGATGTAGAGATGAGTCAATGGATGCCCAAAACAGGGTGCATACTCTGTCATACTTTCCTCCTGGGCCAAGAAAGTCATTACTAATGAGTCACAAACCCTCCCATTGAGCCCGAGAGTTGTCTGATTTCTTGCCAAGAACCTTTCTCAACAACATGGCATCCAACCTAAGTCCTGTTTTCTTTTTTTGATATATCTATAACACAGTTCTGGGCTTCAAGAATTGACTAAAATGCATGAAATCAAAAGGCATGAGTATTTGCCTTTTCTTTCTTTTAAAAGTGGAACTAGCATACTGCCATCTGTATAGAAAGAACTAGATCTGATGTTTTACATTGTTAAACCTAGGGGGTCTTTATTTCAGGAAATAAATACTATGATGAAAGTAAAGAAAAAACGTGTAAGGGAGGCATCAACATGAGGGCCATTTTGCTGGGAGGATGTTAAGACAGAAACCTAAATGGTTCAAAGGAATATGTCAAATGGCAAGATAAACAATATTTTTTTGTTTATAGACTTCTGTAGATATTAAATAAAAATTTTTTAAGCCACTGTATTAATACCCAGCACAAAAATCTTAGGTACTATTTAGAGTTCAGTGCTGCCTATTGTTGCAGATATGCAAGGACAACACTAGAAGAAGAAGAAGAAGAAGAGGAGGAGGAGGAGGAGGAGGAGGAGGAGGAGGAGGAGGAGGAGGAGGAGGAGAAGAAGAAGAAGAAGAAGAAGAAAAAAGCTTGTGGATATTTTTTAGTATTTATAAGACTCAGACCAGTGATTGTTTCTTCCAGTTTCATGGATACAATTTGACAGAGAGAAAAATTTATTAATATTAATTGGGGTTCTCTGGTCCCTGCTTATCAGTCACCTCTGAGAAGCCTAGCTGTTGGTGGAGACATGGCCACTCAGCCCTTCCCTCTCTATGCCCCGAGTAGCTTGCAGAACATAGAGAATTGTTGTGTACCAGTTAGAGAATCTAAGTTTTATTTTCCAATTTTTTTTCATATTTATTCTGTGTGTCAGAGTAGGACACAACATCATGTTCCAGGTATAGGCACATCTTCCAAATATGAAATCGCACAAATGCTGCAGCTAGTAGATCCAAAAGCAATGCCATGGGCACTGGTTTCCTGAGTTCAGTGTCCTGAATGTCACTCAGGACTTTTCTCAATCCACGAAGAGCCATTATCTTATTGTGTAACTAATGAATCAATATCCCAATTTCAGTCAGCCTATCATCTTTAAAAAAAAATGAGAGGGGAAGAAAGTAATATTTTTAAAACAAAAACCAGGAAGTAATATTTATCTATAGCTATAGCAACAGTATGTGAGAATATATAAATTTAGTTATAATTCCTTCTAGCAATTGAAAGGAGTTTTTTGTTTGTTTGTTTGTTTTGGGATTTTTTGTTTGTTTGTTTTTTGGGTTTTTTGTTTGTTTGTTTTTGTGCACTGGATCTTTCTTCAGTCATCACTCTTTCATTTATCTAACAACATTTCAATTGATTTGGGTTTCTTTGGGTGGCGACTACTGTTTAATACTGAGGTCCAGACCTTTGGCAGTCCAGCCTAGAAAACACACTAGCCTGCTAACTTCTTTTTTATACTCACTCTGCCCATGTCCCACCAAATCCCCATCAACCCCATGGTTACTCTGTTACAAGCTGCTTATTTTTGCCTGTTCTTTTTCTGTCAGATAGTAGTGCAAGTGGCCCAGAAAAATCTGAAGATGACTCCTGCTCCCCTGATCAGTGTGAACATAACTCTGTTTTGTAATCAACTGCCCAGAGCACTCAGTACTTATGGCCCAGAATCACTGGAAACTCTGAGAATGACTTGAGAGAGTTAGGGAATCCTAAGTGTAAAGGCTTGAGTGAGTGTGTTTTGTTGACATGGGCATGACTATGTCCAGACCAAAGGCCCAGACTTATGGGAAAATGTCAAAGCCTTCTCTAGGTTAGGTTCAGAGAGATGGCAAAGCTGCTCCGCTGGCCCAAGTACAAATGCTGATAAAAGTCACCATAACTTTCTTGAATATCTACAGCACAAAGACCGCTCCCCTATAGAGACAGTTCCTACAGAGATTAGCTAAACCTGCCTACTGATCCAGCTGTGTACCATAAGCCCTGCCTCTTTGTTTACCTGCATG
Source organism: Phodopus roborovskii (assembly GCF_943737965.1). NCBI lineage: Eukaryota > Metazoa > Chordata > Mammalia > Rodentia > Cricetidae > Phodopus > Phodopus roborovskii. Next base: position 2,767,186 of record NW_026126417.1, on the reverse strand, counting down.
TAATAGTCCTGCCTCCTTGTTCTGCTATTCCCGCCTTGTTCTTGCCTTTCTGTGCAATGATATGTAATGAACACATTGAGCCTCCTCGGTGCTGTGGTTTCCATCAGAGACCCCAGCTTTCCTGTGTATCCATCTGTCTTTTTTTTTCTGTATTCCCTCACTGACCCCCTAATCAGGTCAAGTTCCTGGAGCCATGCAAGGTTGCTGCAATTGGTGTTAACCCTTCCATTTATGATCTCCTACATCCAGGCAGAGAGAGACATACACCAGCATATTTGGGCCCTCGGGTCAGCATGTGCTCTGTATGAGGCAGTGCCCTACCTCAGTGGGTGGGGTTGCCACTTCCTCTGGAAACACTTGAAAACAGTCACTCTGTACCACAGCAATAATAGAAGAAAGTTCATATTTGTCATTGCTTTCCCCTCATGTATGTGTATATATACATGCTCATATGTGTGTATGCGGGGGGAGCTGGTGCTCTCTCTCTCTCTCTCTCTCTTTCTCTCTCTGTGTGTGTGTGTGTGTGTGTGTGTGTGTGTGTGAAGTCAACAATGAAGTCTTCCTTGATCACTTTTCACATTACTTTTCAAGGCAGTCTCTTACTGAACCTAGAGCTCATCAGTTTGATCCATTGAGCTCCAGGGATCTGACCGTGTCTGCCCCACCCCTCTAGCACTGCAGTCACAAATGCACACTGTCACATCCAACTTTTTGTGTGGGCACTGGAGATTGGGACTTAGGTCGTCATACCTATAGATTAGGCATTTTACACACTGAGCTGTCTCCCCGGGCACAAACATCAAGACCCAAATTTGAATTGCTTTAAAAAAAAAATGGACATGATTTAATAATGGTTTTTTGCAAAGAAAAAAGTGGTAAGTCCCTTTAGCAAAATAGCAACTTTACTAATTTACATCACATTATTCATGTTTTCCTTTTCTATTTTATCCTTTCAGTAATTCACACTGTCCTGGATTCCATGGCAAATTACAAAACTATTTTGGGATTAGCTGGAAATCATTGCTGCAGGAATAGATTCATGTTGCCAGTTGCCCTAGCAATGTGTTCTTATTTCCTTTGCCAGTTGGTTTCTCCATGTCTTGAGCAATGCTGAGTCTCTGTAAAGTTGTTTCATCCAACCCCGTGGGTGCGAGCAAGCCTGTGGCTTTTCCCAGGAATTGGGTGCATTCTTGTCCTTCATGTACACTTTTGCATTTCAAATAAAGGAAGAGAGCGTTAATTGTTTGGAACTTGTGTTCATTAGCAGAGTCACTGCTGACTTGTATAATCCTGCTTTAGTTTGGTGATTCAGCAAGTCTACTTCTGCATCAGTCCACAAAGTGGAAGTCCATAGTAAAACCTTGGCTTCTGATATGTTTGTCACTACAATACGTGCCATTCCAAATCCTTTTTTGTTATACTGAAGCATTACTGACAATGTTGTGCTAATTTATTATTTTTCAGCAACCTTAGGCTGAAAGGTCCTTATTTTACTATTTAGTGATATTTTCCCCAGTGAATGGTTATCATGAGTTTGAGTACACCGAGAAGTCCTTTTTGGCCAAGAAAGATACTCAGTTCTGTTCTTAATATAGATTTAACTCATTTTATGGATCCATTGCTTTCATAAAATTTTGGTTATAGAACTTATTTTCTTTTAGTAAATTGATTTTTCTACTGACAGGCAATTTAAATTGGAGCTGTGCTTTCTGGTGCAATAATAGCCTTAAGACATTGCAAAATCACACTGATGATTGCAACAGTCCCCTGGGAGGTGGGGGTTCAAATACTGGTGTGATGCTAAAAGCAAGCTAGTTAATTAAACATGATTAGGGCTAATTTCATGTTTGAGCAAATGGATTCAAGGTTTAATGAAAAGTAATGAAAAGAAACTGTAGAACTTCAGCTGAATATAACATGCTTAAAAGACCCTACATCCTCTAACAGTTTCCTATGCAAAGTTCCTTTTGATGCTATAATGTTTTTGTTTGTTTGTTTTTGTTTTTTTCTGGATCATATACATTGAAGGGAGGATCAGAAACAACAAAAATACTCAAAAGTGAGTAAAATGGGTATGTCTATTGAGCCATTCATTTGAAGTTGAATATGAATTCCTTATACCTACATATTCTGGGAGAAAAGGCATCATATTTCAGTTACTTGAAGACATACACTAAGCCTTAAGGGAACTGAAGAGATTTGTGCCAGCATCAAAGATTGGGAAAGTACAGAGATGGTAAGTCCTTCTTAGCACTTTGCCACTGGAATTCCTTTCAGGTTAGTCGGAACGCTAGGTGGAGAACAGCTAGCTTATTGTAAGCTCAATTACACAAGGATGCCAATTGCAGCTGCTATTCAGATATGGTATTGCTACCAAATATGTCTGTGGAGTTTCCCGGACCTGTGCCTTTATTGATCTTAAAAATACTCCTCTTTTGTACCAATTGAATCATCTTCATCTAGGGAAGACAGCAGCATTCTTAATTTAAATCATTGCCCTTATTTCTGTGCTACGTCAAATTTCCCTGTTCTTTGTCAGTATAGACATTGAAAAGGGCTTGATTATTTTGATGGGCCAATTACAATACTGCTATTATTCTAAATAAGTACAGTGAGCATCAGATGTCAAGGGCCTACATACATTAATAAATATGAGCATGTTAGAGGGCAGGAAATAAATATCATTGCTAGTGCCAATATCTGCATTTGCCAGAGTTCCTGATGGAAAGCTAGAGAGTAGGTTTAGTGAGTCCAAACTGAGATAATTTTAGAGGTTGGTTCTGAACCCATTGACCTAGTTAAGAAACAAGCAGTAGTTTATGGGTTACTAGGAACTAACAGGTGTGGGCAGCCCTTAAAAAGACTCCTAGGATTGAAAAGGAAACCAGTATCCAGTGTGAGGAAACTGACAAATATTTGTGGAATATTTGTTTACATTGTGAAGATGTGTCTTTGCCAAGGTGCCTTCTGATTGATTTAATAAAGAGCTGAATGGTCAATAGCTAGGCAGGAAGAGATTAGGCAGGACTTCCTGAGAAAGGACTCTGGGAAGAAGAAAGGCAGGGACACCAATAAGACATGGAGAGAGTCAGACATAAAGAATGAAAGAAAGGTAAAAAGCCACATAGTAAAACATACATTGATAAAAGCAGGTTAATTTAAGTTATAAGAGCTAGTGGGACAAGCCTAAGCTAAGGCTGAGCTTTCATAATTAATAATAAGTCTCCTTGTAGTTATTTGGGAGCTGAGTGGCAGGACAGAGAAAGACTCACTACATACAAGAACTGGCAGAATGGAAGAGGAATATGCAGTAGAAGCTATGACCGGAAGAAAGCAGTCTCCAAGATCTTGGTGCAGCAGGCATGGAATTACACCACCTCTTTCTCCTATTATTTTCTAGCTACTTGTTTGTGGTGTTAGAAGTACTCCTCTGCTGTCTGGCAGCCATTGGTTTTCTGGACTATGTCAGCTCTAGGAACTGAAAAGCTAACTGGACTGATAATGTATGTAAAGATATGGGCCTGGAACTTTATTATAGACATGGCTGGAATGGCTGTCTTTTCAGGAACCTGTGATGCATGCAAAGTTCTTTCTCTTGAACTGGTCCTGTTTCTTCAATACTAGTGTCATACATGGGTCTAACCCTAGAGACTGACAGTATCCTCGGAGCTTAGTAGAGGGAAAAGTCAAGGCTTCAACTGCAGTGTTCAGGAAGCATATGAGTGTTTTCCATAAGTTAACTATGTGTCCAACATTTCCTTGGCCTGAAGAAAAAAAACTGCTGTTAAGAAGTTGGGGGAAGAGTCATTCAGTATTGGGCAAGTTCATTATGACCCAAATATCTTCTCATTTTTCTTGTGATTTTAACACTTGAGGTAAAGTATGTTGTCTAATTTCCAAATATTTAAGAATGCATTCTATATGTATCTGAAAATAGTGTGATTTTTCAATTATTGAAGAGGATACATCATAAATATTAAATAAAATATACTAATTATTTTATATCTACTGATTTTACAGTCTTATTTTGAGATAGGGTCTCACTATGTATTCCAGGCTATCCTGAATTTAGGTGACCTTGAACTTATGGTGATCCTCCTGCTTCAGCTTTCTGAGTGTTGGAGTGATAGGCATGAGCAACCATTCCTGACTTCTCCATTGATTTTCTGTCACACTTTTATGGCAATTAATAAGAGAATAATATTGAAGTCTCTCAGTGTGACTTTGAATTTGTATATTTCTCCATTTATTTCTGGTAGTGTTTCATGTACTTTGAAGTTCTTTTATTAGGTACAATTAATACAAATTTAGGACTGTTATAACTTTTCAATAAAGTGACTCCTCATTATGCCATTTCTCTCTTTCCCATTCCCTTGAATTCCACTGAGGTACTGTCCACCCTCTTTGTCTTTTGTCTTCTGTCTTTTTAGTTCTTATTGAAAGTTTGTAACAGTATCCAGTTTTTCTCTAACTGCTTTTATAGTAATCATTTTATCAGTGGCTTTTAGCAATTTTATTTATTACTGATTATGATGTATTTGTGTTGATGATTTAATTCATGGGTTTATAATTTTCTTCATAATTAGAGTTGATATCTCTTTGAATATTTCTGCTCAATCTATGTGCTCCTAATAATATGCATGCAAGAATGCTTAAAATATCAGAAAAACTTTCCAGGGCCCGCTTTATTTTTCCTTTGCAACCCAGAAATCAGATTTTGGCAGAAATGGATAGATGTGAGGTTCACCTCATGTGTTTCTACTCTCCCAAAACTTATACTGCTGCTTGCCATTGAACATCTAGCAGTAATTGCTTCCTGAAGTTGGTTTAGCTGAATATGGCAGGAGGTTAACTCTGGGCTGTGGGTTCTGAAAACAGTTCTGCTACTTCCTGTTTCTCCCTGAGCAACTATTTTCCTATCTTTAAAACTTGGAGACTTGTGCTTGCTTTAGCAGCACATACACTGAAATTGGAACGATATAGAGAAGATTAGCATGGCCACTATGCAAAGATGACATGCAAATTCGTGAAGTGTCCAAAAAAAAAAAAAAAAAAAAAAAAAAAAGAAAGAAAGAAAGAAAGAAAGCAAAGAAAAGAAACTAGGAGACTTTATACCTAGTTTGGATCGTTGGGAAGATTCCCAGCCATGTATAATATATATAAAGTATATGAAACACAGTAAATTTCCTATATCAGACATTACTCCCCCTTAGAAAAATCAGTTTGCTGGGAGCCTCAGCAAAGATTGCTGGCACAGGGCTTCTCCTCAGTACCAATGCCAGGTGGGAGAAGGGATGTTCCAAATTCTGGTGTCCACAATCCGCAACCCCAGAGAAGCTGGGAAACAAGAAGGACCCTACAAGAGACATAAGTAGTCCCCTGGAGAAGGGGAAAGGAACAAGATCTCCTGAGCAAATTGGGAGCATGGGAGATATGGAGAGGGAGGTGGGAGAAAGAAGAGGGGAGAAGGTGGAGGAGGAGGAGAACATAAGCGATCCTGACGATTGAGTTGGAGGAAGAATAGAGAAAGAGAGCCAGCAAAGAGATACCTTAATAGAGGGAGCCATTATAGGTTTAAAGAGAAATCTGGCACTAAGGAAATGTCCGGAGATACACAAGGATGACCCAAACTAAGAATCTAAGCAAGAGTGGAGGGACTACCTTAAATGCCCTTCCCCAATAACAAGATTGATGACTACCTTAAATGCCATCATAGAGCCTTCATCCAATAGCTAATGGAAGCAGAAGCAGACATCCAAAGCTAAATACTGAGCTGAACTCCTGGAATCCAGTTGTAGAGAAGGAGGAGTGATGAGCAAAGGGGTCAAGACCATGCTGGGGAAACCTACAGAAACAGCTGACCTGAGCAAGTGGAAGCTCACGGACCCCAGTCTGACAGCTGGGGAACCAGTTTAGGACTGAACCAAGCCCCCTGAGTGTGGATGTCAGTTGGGAGGCCTGGGCAGTTTATGGGGCCTCTGGCAGTGGAACCAGTATTTATCCATAGTGCACAAATGAACTTTGGGAGCCCATTCCCTATGGAGAGATAGTCTCTCAGCCTAGATACATAGGGGAGGGCCTAGGTCCTGCCCCAAATGATGTGACAGACTTTGATGATCCCTCAGTGGAGGCCTCACCCTCCTTGGGGAGTAGATGGAAGGTGCAATAGGGGTTGGTGGGAGGCATGGGAGGATGGGAGGATAGGAGGGAGAGGGAACTGGGATTGGTATATAAAATAAGATTGTTTTTAATTTAAATAAAAATTTGTTTTAAAAAAATTCTAGTGTTTGAGATACTTGGTAAAAGGCAGTGATGTGAGTATCTAGATGTTTGTCAGAGACTTCTAACAGGCAATTCTGCTTAAAAATTTAGAGCATTGGGCACTCAAGGCAATAGCCATACTTAAAGAGCAAAGATTATTAGCAGACAGCTTGATATGCCTTTATAACCCCAATGCTGCTAACAAAACTCAGTGAAGATAGTTGGACAAACATCTGGCATGGAGTTAAGGTCAAGAGAATTCTGTATCAGGAAAATCTACACTAGACCCAAGGGATCAGGCTTTTTCTTTCATTTGGTAACAAATGAAATAATAGAATGTCATTTCGTACTTCTTTTATTGCATTCTTAGAACCATGTTTTATTCTTATTTCTTATGTGTTTACCATTAATAATAATAAAAAGGACCCCACCCCCTGATTATCTTACTATGTATGTCCTCATTTCTGTGGATCTCAAAATTTTTTTCCAAAGGAGCTTTTTAAAATTCCATTGATATGCATGTTTTATATGTCAATGCTTAGAATGTTACCATTTTCACATAAAACACTATCCACATAAAAATTGGAATAATATTACATGAAATAAAAATATTATTTGATTTTACCTTTAGTGACTAAAATCGTACTCTGTCTTGGCTTTGCTTGAAGTATATTCTGTATCAAGCAGTACACCCATTTTTTTATTTAAAAAAACTATTTTTTGTATCTTCTACTTTCTTAAGCATTTACTATCTGACACTAGACAAAGGGTCTTAATGTCTCATGACTCCTACAACTTCCTAAACATCTCTCAGTTATTTTACACCAATTTTTACCTAGGTGCATCTCCCCCTGGTCTTCCCCCATTCTCAGAGTCATTTGTGCTATTTTAAATGTGTGACCCTTGTTAAAATATTCAGCATAGCTGTATTTGCAAACAAGTTTCCTCGTTTTAGTTATATTTCCCCCTCATTTGATGTTTATATCCCTCCCAAGAAAAGAGCATGTGAGAAAGTTAATGTAATTATTATTACAATGTATATTGATATGACACTTTAAAATACTATTCCATGGGAATCTGTGTCTGTAAACAGGCTTACTGGGTTCAAAGGTCATGTATTTGACCTTCAGCAAAGAACCATCTCAATGTCTCCATGAAAACCTCTAAGGGGCCATTAGCAGAGCTGCTCAGCCACTGACCTGAAACTGTTACATCAGATGATATTAATTCTATTTTGGGGGGTCTTGAACAGACTTGGGATCTACTTTAACTGGAGTGTTTCCATAAATTCCTATGAGCTTAATTACTCTCTTTAACTTCTTTGATACAAAGTTCCTCATTCATTGATACAAGTGATATTTAATATACCTCCATTGCGTATGTTATTTCTGTAACAACGATTTATTTGCATCCCTCATGCAGTTCATACACCCACAGCCTGGGAAGTTTCCTGGAAGAAAATAATTTGTATTCCAGTTCATTACCAGGCTTATCCCTATTATCCCATTTTTATTGGTGAGGAAGTGATGATGTGAGGATGTTTGGTAGCTTCAAGGTTAAGCCATTAATATTAGAAGCAGCCAGGAATCAAGCTCACCCGTCAAAGCCCTGCCAGTGCTCTTCCCCAGTCCATCTTCCGTCTCTTACCTCAGCATCCCCATCTGTGGATGGTCCATAAATAATGTCCTTCTCTAAGTAGAATAGGAGATTTCTAGAATCCAGCTTTTCATTCCAGCTTTTCTTCTAATAAGTGCACTGAAAATACCGAAATCCTCTTGAGATTTAGTTCCCTCAGCTGTAACACAGGTGGGGACACAGGAAGTAGAACCCTGTTTCATTTAGTTTGATGTTAAATATCATTTTAGACATCAGAACATTTCATTCATTTGATAGCTGTGATCTTGCCTTATAGATTCTCAAACTGCTGTAGCCTGTTCCCCAATCCTTCCTACCAACAGCCTTCTCACATAGACACACCTTCCTCCTCACACAATTCCATGCCATGGTGGTGAGGAGCTGGTGGTCCTTGCTCATGATTCTCCTGGGATGTACTAACAAGATTTTTTTCTTCAAAATTCTACCCACATTTACCACCACTAGAATGGGAGTTGGAGTAAGACAATATAGAGTGTTGAGTCTGAACGAAACTACCCAGGACACTGTACTTTTGCCAGAGCTATGGGCATGGGTGTGAATATCATGTACAGAGGTGTGCACGATTTCGTGACCCACACTCATTCAGCCAGAGCAGACTGCATGGCCAGATCCAATATGTATGTGGCTATGAAGCACTGTCTCTCTTTGGAGTCAGAGGGACAGGGGTAAAATCCCGAGTCCACCCTGACAAAACAGGGAGGAGCAAAGAATTCAAACAGTAATAGGTGTGCCACAGGCAGAGAGACTGCACTTGGGGTAGGTGGGTTGTGAATACTGCCTCCATTGTAAATGGCATATTACCTTTTCTTTCTGTCTGCTTCCACCGTTTTGATTACTGACAGCAGCCTGCTGCTGATGTCATAGGTTTAGCATCAGCCAAGTGCAGCTCATCATTTGAATGGTTGGGGAAAACACAGACTTTAAAGGTAAGCCACCTTACCCTTTGTGTATCTGTGCCCTATGTCCTATTAACCATGCTCACCTGTCAAATTAACCTTTGTGTGTATATGTGATCAATCAGGGGGCCAACTAATAAGTACTTAGTAAAATTAGACTCATCACAACCTTAAAAGGAAAGATGATCAATTAAGTTGATGATGTTCAGTGTTTCAGAAAGAATGTTCAACAAAAATCTAACACCTTGAAAATCCATTTGTATTAGAAATTAAGGGACAGTTGACTGTGAGGGCACATTTACTCACCTGTTCCAAGTTAATTTTTTGCTTTTTTTGTTTACTAAGGTAAAAAGAATAATACAGGCATACCCTCCTGTCTTAATAAATATAGATATGCACATTTTTTACAAATCATTTGTTTTTTATATTATTAAAACTTTTTATTAAAAATATTTCATAAACTTGTTATTTATTTTTTTAATTTGAATTTGCCCTCTGTCCTTAGTTTGTCAAACTTCTGAGATAAGTCTCATGTAACCTGTTTCTGCCAATGTTCCCTTCCTGTCCTAATAATCCTTGTCAAAATTATCATGTATCATGGTTTATCTTGCATGTTTTCTTCATAGGTTATTGATAGTCTGATTAGATATTAGGCATCAGAAATTGGCTCTTTAACAGGAAAATCAAAGCCAACCAGTAATAGTGCTTGCCTTTAATCCCAGTATTTGGGGGGCAGAGGCAGGCAGAGCTCTATGAGTTTGAGGCTAGCCTGGTCTACAGAATGAATTTCAGGACAGCCAAAGCTACACAGAGAAACATGTCTTGAAACACACACACACATACACACACACACACACACACACACACACACACACACACACACAATAGCAAACAAAAATGAAAAAAAAATCAACTCCAGAATTAAGTTAATTTTTATTGCTTCTGCTTAAGATTTCTCTTGTTTTTTCCTCTGAATAAAGAGTGAATTGGATTTCATGCCTCACCTCATTAATGTGGTGTTGGCTAGACATTGCAGGTATGTGAGTGTGTTTGCATGTGTGTGCACATATACATACACACATGTGTGTTTTAGCTAGAAACACAAGCCTTTGCTCTTATGTGAATTCACCACTCTTTCATACCACTATTCATACTATAATAGTAAATTTAGTCTCACCAGACAATATGCTCTGATAATATGACTGTCTTACCTGGGGTGCTGTGATACATATTATGTATTTTATAGTTATATTAATTCATGTAACCTTCAACCCAAGCCAGTATTTACTCCATATCCAAAGTACAGAGTGTAGGAACCTAAGTCAGGTGTCTGGTGAGTAATTCTAGCCCTGAGAAGTAAGACAGTGTGGCATGAGCACTCCATAGGTTTCCTCGTTCCTTAACAACAGGGACAGGATGTTCTGGGAGGAAGGATGAGCCATCTCCCAGCCACGAGAGCCACATAAGCCTCAAGTCTTCGGGTTGCATGTGGATACTCTGATGTTCTCTTAGGCATTGGGATTTCTGCCTGCTCCTTGAGAACAGGAATTAGGGACACCCCAATACATGACTCCCTAAGTAAACCTGAGGTGATCTGCTGGCTAATTATTCTGCAGACATCAGGTATCAAGGGTCTCAGTGGACAGAGGCTCATCTTGAGAGATGGTGTTCTTGTGAAGGAAGTACCCAAGTTCATTTTCCAGAATGACACCCCACATTTGCAGAAATGACAGTGACCTCCTAATGTCCTGAACTCCTATTTTTTTTTTCCCAGTGGCTGAAAGTGTTCTTTGGACAGCCCTTCCGAGGGTAACTGTAGAACCATTATGACTTTCATCATTTTCACTTGGGAGTGTGATTAAAACTCAATGAACTGAACTGAACAAGTGAACAAAAACCAAAACCTTAAATGTCCTCAGCTTCTCTGACTCTTAAAGTGTTGCTGTCATGTAAGAGAAGTGCACTGCCTGGCAGGCCTTCGGGCGCTGAGTTATTCTCGGCTCTGGTTACTTGTGAGTCAGGTTTTCAGCATGGCAGAGGCCATCAGCTGGTGTTGGATAACTGCCAGAGCTCCTCTCTTACAGGGATTATGTATAATAAACACTCTATCACATGTCCAGTGATCCTTATTGCAAAAAGATACTGGGCCTAAGCCTTTAACATCCACCTGGTTGCTCCAGGTTTTGCCGAGGTTGCTTACCAGGAATTTGAAGCAGACCAGGAATGTGAGTGCATCGAGAGGCTTGTCTGTGGTTGATCCAATCTAGTATTTTCCAAACTGCATTCCAGTAGAGCGCTAATGGTTTACAACCTGTTTTGCTCAGCAGATGTTTAAATGGAACCTATGACCAAATAAGTTTGGGGAACTCCCATCTGATAGGTTTAGCGGCATCTCAAGTTGTCAATAAACTGACATAAACTCTGGGGCACCAAGGGCATGCAGCTTTTCTGACCATGACATCCATTTACCGCAGAGCTTGTGTGGCCATCTTAAAAATATGAGCTGCTGTTCAGCTGCCTGGCTTCCAACCATTGTGTTCTCCTTTACTGATCTTATAAACTTGAAACTGTCTCTTACCTTCTTCATGCTTTAGTTTCCCCCTTAAAACAGGAACACTAGTATTCCCCAGCTCTAGGTTATGTTAAAATTTGACATAGTTTAGGTAAGAGTAAAATAGTTGAATTTCTAGAAATGACAAACAACAGTCCCAAATGGGTTACTCATGCAGCATCCCCTCGCCATCAAACTGACACTCATGCTGCACAGTGCATGAATATTCTGTCCTTAGAAATAAGGCACAGCCATGGGCCCAGAAGAACAGTTAGTCAGTGATTAGGCTTGGATGTGACGCTGTGGACTAGTAGAGCTAAGAACTTACACCTCTGCCCTCCTCTGATCCTATAGCAAATAAACACAAACTGCTCAACCTGGGCAGGCAAGCAGGACTGTGAAGAAGAGGGAAGAGCTAGCAGACCATCCTTCAGGTGGTGAAGGCATATGTTTGAAGACCCCAAAAGAGTAATTGGGAAAAAGCCTCTTTTGTGACAGCAAACTGTAAAACTATAAACTACAAAGTGAAGTCAGAATCTGGAAACTGCCTGGTAGAATTCTTAAACTTGCTGTCTCCATTGTATTTCACCTGCCTGCCATGCCATTGATGCTCTTCCCTGTGTTCACATAGGTATCACCTCTGAAGGCTTTCCCTGTGACAACTTCAATGAGCAGACAGCTAAAGAACTTCCCAATAAGGATGGAGGTGCTTGGGTACTGGGCTACAGAGCCGGACCACCCTGTCCATATCTGCTCCATGAAGAAAGAGAAAAGACAAGTCGAAGCGAATTGTACTTGGATCTCAATGTAAGTGGAAATCTTCATGCTTAACTTGTGCCTCTTTGTGGTCTGCAGAGGCTCATTTAATACATACTTAGTGTACATTGTATCTGTGAAGTTTGTGAAGCTATATTCTGTATGTGGAACATTGTTGGAAAGAAACCAGTGGGCTGCAGCAAACCAAGGTGATCTGAAAGCTGTGCCCTAGAAGGTGACTGGGTCAACAGCTTCTTTCCAGGGTACTCTGTCTCATTAGCCCTGGTGCCTAAACCTCCCTGTGGGAAGAAACCCATTTGCTGCTAGTCACTTAATATCGTTGTACTAAAATTTACGAATAACATATGCTAGCTGACAGATACACTCAACATTTTCCAGTGAAACCCAAGTCTCCTGTCTTCATTGCACATCTATAAACCTTTCTTTCTTTCCAGCTGCTCAAATAACAGCCCAACAAGTTGGTGGGAAATCTGCCAAATACAGGATGACCCATTTAAAAACGTAGGCTTCTCCTTTCACATTCTTTCGCACATCCAGAGACACAGAAGCATTGACTCCCCAGTACAAAGCACTGGGTGGGGTCTGCCACCTCCAGTTTTAGATGCCTGATAGAGTTGACCAAATCATCCGTTCCGTTCTCACTACCCCCCCCCCACAGTTTCCTGTGGCTTTTTCTATTCTCCCTTTATTTTGATTCCTATTGACAATCTCTTGTTTTCTGTTTCATTATACTCTGACCTGAAACTATGTGTGTGGTGAGTGTGCGTTAGGCCTATGGTCATCTAAGTAGCATTGTGGGTTTTCCCAGGGGTGTGTCAGATCTGCCATTTTTAGGTGGGTGGTGACCATCGAATAGAACTTTCTTCCATAACCACACAATAGTAGTTACTGTAGTCATTTCAGAAAAACATTTGACATTAAAAAAAGAAAACCATTCTCATAAAAAGAGGTTGGAGAACCATCTCAGTGGTTAAAAGTATTTGCTGTTCTTGCAGAGGACCTGGGCTAGTTCCTAGTTCCCACATGGTAGTTCACATCAACCTAACTCCAGCTTTAGAACATCTAGCATTCTTGTGGTATGCAAGCAATTCTCTCTCTCTCTCTCCCTCTCTCTCTCTCTCTCTCTCTCTGTCTGTCTGTCTCTGTCTCTCTATCTCTCTCTCACACACACACATACACACACTTGTGAGGGGGAGGGAGGAAGGGAAACAGATAACAGACTTTGGAATAAAGTCGAAAGGGAAGAGATTGACAGTTGATGCAGAGATTTGTACAGTCCCTTTTTTAGGCTCCTTAACTTGCACAAAGCAGGGATGCACTCAATTTAAGTGCAACAGCGACATCTATTGGCAAATTAGTTTAATCTGCCTAGGATACAAACTGTAGGTGGCAAACTACAAGCAGCCTGGAGGATGATAGTACCCTAATGGACTTTGAAAGGCTGCTTCTTTTTCCTTTCATGATTGTAGCTTTGTTTTGTTAGAAATATGACAAACTGTGTAAGCTGGTTTTCTTTCATCTATGTGAATAAAATTATGTCTTTGCTTAATTTATTACAATTGCAGGAATCATACATAGTCCTTGAAAACTATTTGAAACATAGCGGTGCTTAGGGGAAACAGAATCAATGCATTTGTCTCAGCACAAGGACAGCACTGAAACATTAATAAGTTTTATTTTATTTTTCACTGCTCATATCTTGTTTTCAGTGAGGATTTTTTTAAAGCAAGCACGCTATGTTTTATAGCCTTCTTTCTTTATGCCTTAACCCATATAAAGTCTTAAGAGATATGCTTTAAGTGATTGTGTCATATCAAGGGTGTGCCTGAATTTGATCATCTTCTCAGTGTTGAATTTGTTTTCAGTTTTGGAATTGTATTTGTTCGTGCCCCTCAACATTTAGGAATCGTTCCTTATGGAAAATTTCTATTTCCTACAAGTATTTTGGGGCTTTTGATAGGAATCACTGCCTGAAAAGGAAGCCCCTTTCCTGAAAATATGTACTAAAATATATTTACATATTACCTATATTGATATGCATAAAAATAAAACACACTTACATGTCTCTTGATTTTCCATTAGTAATAACTTCTTTTAAATAAGAGTAGTTTTTAAGGTTATTCAGGTCAGCAGTTCCTACCCTCTGGCTCTGGATTTCCTTTCTCCCTTTTGGATTCTTCTCCCTTCTTCGGGCAGTGTGGCTTGAATCTTACAGGTTTGATATTGTTATTCCAAGTGTGACTTCCACTTGAAACATTCTCCTACTTAGAAACTGTGTGTGCACCCTGTCAATAACCAGAGGTCTTTCTTGGGGCTGGGGGAAGAGGGGCTGAGGTTTAGATACTGTGTTACTCAACTTTCCATCAAGATACCTGACATAAATCAAGCAAGCATATGTTCTACTATGGTTTCAGAGATGACACCCTGTGATCAGCCTACTCTGTTACTTCAGGTGTGTGATAAAGTAGACTGTTGTGGCAGGGGATACATGGTCAAGTCAGGTTTGTTCAACTCCTGAACTTTTAGACAGTAAGCATAGGGCGGTAGAGATGGAGGCATGTAGGCACAATGTTTTAGTCAGGTTCCTATTGCTGTGATGAGACATCATGACCCAAAGCAACTTGGGGAGGAAAGGGTTTATTTCATTCCTAGTTCCATGCAACAGTTCATCATCAAAAGCAGTAAAGGGAGGAATTCAAACAGAGAAGAAACCTGGAGGCAGGAACTGATACATAGGCCCAAGACGGTACTGCTTACAGGCTTGCTTCTCATGGCTTGCTCACCCTTCTTTCTTATAGAAAGAATCCAGGACCACCTTCCCAGGAATATCACTACCCATAATGGTCTGTATCCTCCCCTATCAGTCACTAATTAAGAAAATGCCTGATAGGCTTGCCTACATCCCTATCTTATGGGGACATTTTTTCAATTGAGGTTCCCTTCTTTCCGATGAGTCTAGCTTATGTCAAGTTGACATAAAAGTAGTCAGTATACATAGGGACAAAATATCCTGAGGCATACAATGAGCACCTTCCTCCAACTAGACCCCCAACTCTTTGAAGTTTCCACCACTGTACAATAGCCCATTAAACTATGAACTTTTGAATGATTAATCCATTGATGAAGTTAGAACCCTCTTGATCCAGTCACCTCCTCAAGTCCCCTCTGAGCACTGTTTCATAAGGGACCAAGGCTTCAACTCATGAGCTTTGAGAGGGGCATTCTGGATCCAAGTCATCACAAAACCTGGGGATAGGAAAGAATATATTACCAGGCAATAGTTTGATCAGCATTATACATTAGACATTAAACCAGCACTGTTTTGCTTTCAAATTTAGACATGATTTTTAGTGTTACCTTTAGAGTGTGAGTTTCCTAAGCCTTTTCCTATGGCCATGCTAACTATCAGTTGTATATAAGGATGGTAGTTATATAAGCCTGGCTAGTTCAGTCAGTAGAACATGATAGTCTTAATCTCAGGGTCATGGGTTCATCCCCTATGTCAGGTGTCAAAATGTGAACGGAGATCCTAATTAGTCTAGATAATAAAGAGCCAAAGTCAGATATAGAGGGAAATCCTGGGAGATCAGAGAGAAGGAGCAAGCCATAGTACACCTTTCCTCTTTAGGATCTTAGCAGACAAGAGAGCAATTTCCTGTTTCTTCCTACTTGTATCATGTTTCTGTCTGGCTACCTTACTTCCTGTCTTCCTGTACAGACCTCCAGGCTTCTATGGTTAGCTAGTGGCAAGCTCCATTCTCTGACCCTCAGACAGACTTTATTTGTAGAAGAAAGATATCACCATAGGAACATTTAATAACTGTTGGGAGTTTAGCATCCCTAAATCATAGTAGAGCCTGATATTAGTCTGGGCTGCTAGAGTTCTTTCATTCAGCTGGGTATTCATTGTTTAGTTACTAGAAGATCTGGGATGCACAGTGTCTTAATTTCCCTTCTATTGCTGTGATAAAATACCATGACCAAACACATCTTGGGGAGAAGGGGGTTTATATTTTGGCTTTCAGACTCTAATCACAGTCCATCACGGAGGCAGAAACTCAAGGGACCTGGATGTAGGAGCTTAAGTAGAGGCCACAGAGAGATGGGGATGCTTCCTGTTTGCTCCTTCCACCTGCCTTCTTATTACCAGCAGTCCAGGGATAACAAAACCCAGGGTGGGCTGGGTCCTCTCATGTCAATCATTGAAACACCCCACAGGATTTTCTATAGGGCATCTGATGGAGGCATTTTTTTTTTTTTTTTTGTTGAGGTTTGCTTAGTTAGGGTTGCTGTTGCTGTGATGAATCATCATAACCCTGGCAACTCTTATTAAGGAAAACACTTAATTGGGGTTTGCTTACATTGCTTACAGTTTGAGAGGTTTAATCCATTGTCAGAATGGCTGGAAGCATAGTGGCATGCAGACTGGTACGGCCCTGTAGAAGGAGCTGAGAGTTCTACATCAGGATACACAGGCAGCAAGAAGAGAGAAAGCCACTGGACCTGGCTGCATATGTCTGAAGCCCCAAAGCCCACCCCCAGTGACAAACTTCCTCCAACAAGGCCACACCTCCTAATCCCACCAAACAGTACCACCCCCTGGTGACCAAGCATTCAAATGTGTGAGCCTGTTGGAGCCATTCTAGTTGGAACCACCACAGGATTCTGCTTCTCAGATGACTCCAGCTGTGTCCCTGAACAAAGCAGTAGCTAACACAGCAAGGAAATGCAGAACAGCATTGGATTACCAAAGCTAAAGGTATTAAGACAAAGGTTTTGTTTTTTAAAAGCTGATCTCTTCTGCCTCCCTTTCAGTGTTTCAGTGGAAAAGAGAACTGGTACACTATAGCAAAGAAAACAAACAAACAAAAAACCAAACCAAAACAAAAACCAAAAAAAAAAAAAAAAAAAAAAAAAAAAGCTGCTATAAAATAGGAAACATTTATAATTAGATGGATACAGTACAAAACCTGGCTTTGCCATTCCTTGGGTATCTAATCTCAGACTTGACCTAATTTCCTTGAAACTCCCTATAACATCTATAACAGTGCTCACAAGAGTGACTGGCACATGGGGCTATTTAAATGAACTACAATGAAGTTCTATTCAAAACTTCATTTCTTAGTCACTGACCATTTTTTAGGTGCTTAGAGAGCACCTGAGTGGGGCTACTGTTGACTGTTTCAGAGGGCAAGAGATAGAATGTTTCCTTTATTGTACATACTTGCATTGGGCAGAGTTAATCTGAAAAAAAAAATGAGGTTAAAGATACTTTTCTCTTAGTTCTGTGTGTCAAATTTTGGCATAAGAAAGGTTACATAAAGACCCCATCTTGCATACTCCTTACTTTGGACATCAGTGGCATTCAGAAACACTGGTTGTCTCTAAGCAAACTTTACAAGACTATTGCAAGGTTGGTGAGGTTTACCACAGCTAGCATACCCATCTCCAACCAGAGTTTCTGCCCTGACTTCCCTCAGTGATAGACTGAGGTGTGAAAGCCAAAACATAAACAAACCCCTCTCTCCCCAAGATGCTTTTGGTCATGGTATTTTATCACTTAGCATCCTAGATCTTCTAATAACTAAACTCTGGTTTCTTCCTCTTTACCTCTCTCTCTTCCCACCATCCCCTTTTGTGATGCTGGGGATTGAATCTAGAACCTTGACAAGTTAAAGACATATTCTACAACTGAGCTAGTTTGGTTTGTTATTTGAGACTGGGGCTCAGAACGCAGCTCAGTCTGGCTTTGAACTCACTGTGTAGCCCAGACTGGCCTCAAACTTTCTTTCTATTGCCTCCCTCTCTAAAGTGCTGGGACTATAGACACATACCACCACCACAGCTAGCATACTCATTTCTGTTTTGTTTTAGGTATGTTTCCATCTTCCCTAGATTTTTCTAGTTACTACTTTAACTTTAAAAACTTATAAAAAGGATTTGGGGAAGTTGGAGAATTGAACTGATTTTCAAGATAACTAGATAATAATGAAAAGAAATAGCAAGACAAAAATTGCAATTTTATCTCTCATATGCAGAATCTAGACTTTTAAAAAAAATGTTAAACGTTTCTATCGATGTTATATAAAGCAGAAGCATGGGGTAGGTGACTCTTTTGGAGAGTGGGAGGAGACCATGATTTGAAAGAGACAAATATGAACGAAGTACAGTGATGCACATGTATAAAGGCGTCCTAATGAGATCCATAATTGTATATGCTAACTAAATAATTAATATGAGAATTAAGGAAGGAAAGAAACAGATGCCTAGTTATAGAAGCAGAAAGCTGTCTGGTGTTGCTGTTTGGGAAGGAGCAGAAACAAGCTACATTAGGCAAAAGCAGATTATTAGATTACATACCCTCTTGGTATTTTTTTTTTTTTTTACCAGAAGCAACTATGCTTTGTGTCATAGTTGTCCCTGTGGCACAACAGATTTTCTCCTGGCTTTGAAAAACCCCAAGAACCTTCAGAAACATGGCCCCAAAATTCTGTGCCTTAATGGCTGCCCCTCCCACGAGCTCCACAAGTGGAGTCACAGCTTTACTGTTTCCATCATTTCATTTGTCATTAATAGCGAGTCCTCTTTCCAGATGCTCTTTGACGCTGTAGGAATCCAGTCTTGGAAATATTTGATAGTAAGAACCATGCCAGCCTTGTAATAGCCAGCTTGATCTTACTTTTCACAGTATAAATGAAGCAGCCCCTTTGAAGTCTAATGAATTGACATAAAGGCAAAAAAAAAAAAAAAAAAAAAAAAAGGGAAATATGGGAAATATCAGGCTCTCATGGTGAGGATGGGAAATGACAGATGTGTGGCTGTCCTTGAGGGGTTGCTATCTGTGTGGAGGAATGGAAAGATGCTCCAAGTCTACACATTCACCCCACCCTTCCTCACCCTATCTTCTGAAATGGTTGAGTTGGTTTGAAAATCAGCTTGGACCAGGAAATATAATAAAGAATAATGAACTTAGTGACCTTCTATAGAGTCACCTGAGAAAACCTAAAGCTAATCACTCTCTGAAGGTGAAAGAGATGGAAAATTCAACTCTGAAAGTACTGGCCCTGAAACACTCAAAGGAATTCCCTGGGGGGGGGGGGGGGAGAAAGTGGTTTTGGAGTCCAGAGGAATAGTGATTTAGGAGACCATTAGTCGCCTTTTTCCAAATGCATTGATAATGGGGACTTGGGAGAGAGCAGCTCCCTCCTTGGACTGTCAGTTCATCAGTAAATTTATTTCCTATTGTCAAAAACAAGGCAAAAGAAAAACAAAAACAAGTCTGTTAGGTATGGGTTGACATCACTAAGAAGGTTGTTTCTTTCCTGTGAAAGCATGAAGTATCTGTGAAGTGCTATGGCCAGGCATGGAGGGGAATATCAAACACATACATTTGTTTGTGTAATCCCCACAATCACCATCACATAGTACAGTAGTCAGAAGTTTCTGTCCTGCCTGGTCCCACAGCTCTTTTGTCCCAAATATATACACAGAGGCTTACATTAATTATAAAATGTTTGGCCTATGACTAAGGATTCTTATTGGCCATCTCTCTCTTAACTATTAACTCTCTTAACTATTAATCTGTGTATCTCCACATGATCTTGGCTTACCTGTGATGATTGCTTCCTTCGCAGCTACATGGCATCTCCCTTGACTCTGCCTACTACCTTCCTTTATCCCTGTACGATTTCCCGCCTGGCTAAATCCTGCCTGTCCATTGGCTGAAACATCTTTATCCATCAACCAATAAGAGAACCATATATTCACAGCATACAGAAGGACATCCCCCATCATAGTATTGTCATTCTCCAGGTGACAAATGTCACGTGCCCAGAAGCAGACTTCTGTTCAGCTTGGATGGAGCCTAGGAACCATAACTGTGCTCCTAACTGCATACAGCCCTTGTTCAGGAAAAGATCATGCGCACTCTGCTCTCTTCCAGTTTCACAGCCCGGCCAGTCTCACCAGTCTCCTTTTAGATTCTTTCTTGTCCAAGTTTCACCCATTTCGATGGTGGCACCATTTTACACTGCTCATCGGGAAAAGGCCTTAATTAATACTGGGACTTGTCCTTACAAAGTGCACATGTGGCCTGGTTTTGTTTTTGTTGTTTGTTGATTTTTTGAGATAGGATTTCTCTGTGTTGCCCTGGCTGTCCTGAACTTACTCTGTAAACCAGGCTAGCCTCAAACTCAGAGATATGATTATAGGCATGCACCACCACAGCCTGACTTTTTTTCAGCCGATTAACAGAAATAGTTGCTAGCAATTATTGGAGCTGGTATAAGTCATTTAGGGGCAGCAGTGCAGATGCTACAAGCCTAGGAGAAGCCTAAGAAGTCTGAGGTTTAATTTACGTTACATTAGTGTGCACTCTCAAGTTTAGTTCACATTTGAATTAAGTAGAAGGTGTTAGAAGATGTGGGAAATGAAGGGTAAGATCTGGCCTAGCAATGGGCAGTGTCCTGCCAGAAGGGGTGTGTCTGGAAGGGGGTAGGGTGAGGGATAAGGTGGGAGGGGTAGGGGGGCAGGAGGTGGGGAATCTCCTTTCCCTTCTAGATACGCTGTTGTGCAAAATTAGCTGGTAGCAGTTGTTTGACTCCTCTTGACTTCAGATGTCTTCATCTTTAAAATGAGGTCAAGATGTTTGACTTGTAATTTTCCAAAGTCTAATTCAGCCTCAGATATATACATATCCTTCCACAATCCTTTGTATGATCCTTTTAGATGAGACTTTGTAATTTTAGATGTCATATTTCCTTTACTTTCCCAATACTACATCAGGTTTCAGTTGGTGAACTAAAAGATACAGCCTGTCTTTGCCCATTATTTTTTCTTCATTCATAGTGATGCAGGAGAAAGATAGCTCTCTGTACATTGTAATGGAAAGGGAACCATCACAGACAGTGCAAATTGCCCCGGAAAGTAATAGTGAGAAAAGAGGTTGGAATTAAAAGGAAGATTAGAGGTTAACATGGCAAAGATGAAGAAGATGAAGAAAGATCTAATAGTTGGGTAGGAGATAACCGGACTAGACAGAAAAGAAGAAGAGAAAAGACAGAGCACTGGGCCACTGACAGCAGTCTAGCAGGCCTCCTCTGAAACTCCTGAGGAATGACCACAAAGTAGTATTATCCTTTTGTAAATTCTTGCTCCTAATGTAGCTCATTGTGACAGACCAACAGTAAAGAAAGATAGCTTCAAACTAGAAGGTTCCTGCCAGGAGACCACTCTATTTAAGGAGCTAAAAATGAGGTAACCAAGAAAAACTACAACTATGCCTTAGTGGCTGGTATGAAGTTAGCTCTCTGCCATGGTAAAGCTACAAGTTGGTCATGTAAATAAGAGGACAAAGAAAGTCTAGTGTAATTGACAGCTATGAGACATTTGCAAAGTTTGAAGGTAGTAATGTTCAGCAAATAACTAACAGCTATCAGACAGTCAAGATCAAAGCTGGAGTTGCGGATAGACAGAAGGATGTGTCATCTGCCCTGACAGTAGGCAGTCCATCACCAGTATGTGCTCATTCCCTGGTTGGTCCATAGGTACAGCCATAGTGAGTCTAAGCCCACTATTGGCTAAGCTCTTGAAAACCCAAAAAATTAATTATTGGTCCATGGGTACAGGCATAATGAATCTAGGCCCACCATTGGCTTAGCCCTTGAAAACCCAGGAAATTAACCAAGTAGAAATTACTTCATCCTCTATCCAGTTTCTGTCATGGCCCTACAAATCTAAACAAGGAAAATTCAGTGGCATTTTCCTCTCTTAGAAACTCCTCTGCTGGAAGTTTCTCTAATTTTTCTTTCAGTTCTGACATAATTTTCTTAAATAAATAATTTAAATTAATTTTAGATAATGATTTAATTATTTAAGTTATAATTGTTAAACATTTGAATAAGTGACTACATAAATAATTTGCTCTAAAGTTCCAGCAATGTAAAAGCACAGTCATTCTCTGTCAATAAGTTTTTGTGATGTCTGTCTCTGTGTTATCCCAGAAGAGAAAGTGTACCTCAGATCTAGGGCAAGAAGCCCACTTCTGAGTTCTAGAGGGTGGTTAAGAGTATATACTAGAGTCCAATTCTGGTTCTGTTGTTCACTGACCCTATAAACATGAGTCACTTAATCATTTTGTGTCTGTGTCCTAGAGGAAACACAGAATAAATTCCAAGCTATAGCAGCTATCTATTTCTAATGAGTTAGTATTTGCAAAGAATTTAATATAATGTTTGGGCATATAGTAAATGCTCAGTTCTAGATATTTGTGTCTTCATTCACACCACTACCCTGTGAAACCCCACTCAATTACTCTCTTCACTTTGATTTCTTAATCTAAAATAAGTCTAATAAAGACTTACTACCTAGATTGGAGGGTTGTCAATCCAGTAATCTCTGGATCAGAAATCCTGGACGTCTGCCCAGTACTATGATGTAGAGGGAGGGACTAGCCACCCCTTCCAGCTTGTGTTTTTGCCCAAGTCTGCAGAGGTTCCCGAAAACTTACTCTGGAATCAGTCTTAAATTATATCTGAGCAAATGAAACATACTCAGAGAGAAAGAAAATGTCAAGTATGCAAAACTAGAGTCTCCTCCTTTAGTCCTGTGTTCTGTGTATGTAGTTTATAAAACTGGTGTGATGATACCTTCTTTCCACAATCTCAAAGAAGTCAGATTTTTATCAATGGGTATTTCCTCTAAAGTGCAAGTTTATTCAGAATGGCACCATCAGATCTTTCTCCTCCTCCTCCTCTTCTTCTCCCTTTTACCCTGCCCTGGTGTTTATTTAGTTTTGTTTAATTTTGTTATTTTGCTCTTCTGGAGATTAAGCCCAAAGCCTTGCACATGCCAGGCACACATTATACTGACTGAGTTACATTCCTAGTACCACACCTTTTCAATTTAGGTCAGTAATAATCCCAAAATATCAGAGTCAGGGTCATCCAAAGTGGATGCATTTAGCCACAGGAAGCAATTAGGGTTTGTTCTTTCTTATAAGGTTTGGTGGACTATACAGCCCCTTTGTGTTTTCCTTTTTTGCAATCATACATTGTTATTGCAATCAAAATTCCTCATTCCTTTGCGTTTGACAGGACACAGTCCCAAGTAGTCACTAGGCAATTATGAGTCTCTTACCCTATATCCTAAGATTTCTAGGTCTGACACATATAATCGGAATGGTGTTTTATCCAGCATTCTTTGGTTTTGCTTTTTTTTTTTTTTTTTTTTTTTTTTTTTTTGCACAAAATGGGCAGTGGGGACCAAACTGATAGATATTTTAGACCTTTAGAGAAATATAGATCCTTGGGAATCTTTGATGAATGACTTTAACCAAGAAGGCACATTGTGTGCCAAAATCGTGCCATGCCAGGTCCATTTATTTGGTTGCAACACCAAAGCAGAAAGGAGTCCCTTCTGCCACCAGGATTTGTAACTCACTGAGGGAGTCACTGCTCCTGCACAGAAAGAGCCCTGAGTTGGCCTACGACTCAGACAGTAATCATTGGTACACAGCTTGGGCTGTTTATTCTGCTGCCCTACAGAAGGTGGACTCTGGGCGTGGTGGGTGGGTGTGCTTGCTAAGTACCTGTTTGCAGAACACCCAGGCAGGGCTGAGCAAAAACAGCAGTAATCTGAAACCAGTCTAGTTGGTTTTCCTTCCCAGCAGTCAGAGAAAATCTGCATTCCAGATGAAACCTGCCGGCTAGCTGAAGGAAAGCATTTAAAAACAAAAGGCATTCCAAGGGTAGTAAATTAACTGCTCCGAGAGTTCTGGGCACTTTGAGAGGATCCTTTTCTTTACTTCCTGTCTTTGATTAGGGGTTTGCAGGAGGCTGTTGAAGTGGGCGAAATGCTGGGTTTGGGGCCTGGCTGGCCCAGGCCTCTGATTAAGATCTGGATGGGAAAAAAAAGGCTCACTTCACAAAGTCCTTGGGTCGTTTTCTGCTGATTCATTTTGGAATCTCTTGGGCTGCACCAGGGGGTGGTTTAAGACTGTCAGGATCAGCTTGCCGGTTCAGCACTTTTAGGAACCTCAACTTGCTCACCAATGAGGAAGTTGAATGCTACCAGGAGAATCGTAGGCACGGGGCGGGGCTCCTCCTGAAGTCCAGGGCTGGGATTACGGGACAGGCTGACTTTGGCTGCGACAAAAAGCCTTTTGTCCTGGGAGTAAATACGGAAGTCCAGAAGAGCAGCCTGCCTGCCCATGTGTAGTAAGGTGTGCGGCCTCAGCTGCTGTGGGGCATAGAGTTGCCCAGACTTAACAAGTTGCCCTGGGCACGCCGGCATCGAACAAACCGGAAGGGAGGGCTCTGTGACCTGAAAAGAGACCAAGTGTGTTTTCTGAGCTGCTGAAAGCCTGGCTCTCTCCCTGGTCCCGTAGCTGCTCCCTGTCCTGTAAGTCAAGAGCAGATGGAGCGGATAAACTGAGCCGAGCAGGGCAGGTAACACAAGGCAGAACTTCTGTCAAGGGCACTGCCGGGACATGGAGGAGGTTGGTAACACTCTGAATAGCAGAGATGTGCTGGAGTCAGACAAATCCGAAGCCGGACTTGAGATGGCTCAGTCCATCCTGAGTAAATTCTCTATGAAATCCCTGTTTGGATTTACAAGTAAATTGGACTCCTTGGATCCTCAAGAGGAAGATGCTGTGCTGAAGGCATTTCGCAGTTTAGAGGTGAATTCTGCTCCCGAGAGAGATGATCCCAGCGAAGGCTCAGATCAGCCACAGGCAGAGGCTCCAGCTCCAGTTCCCCCTGATATTGAAAATGATGGGAAGTCAGCAAAGGTGGAGACAGGATCGGAGGGAAGTCAGGGGAAAGCCACACCGGACACCTCTTCCCTTGGTCATGAGCTGCTTTCACCTGCCACCGTGAGTGCGGATAGTGAGGATGTCATCTGGGTCCATGGGACCCTGGTTCACACTACCAGTGATTCTGATTCTGAAGACGGAGGCCAAGAGGCAGAAGGAAGTGGCCTTGATACCCGGGTGTCCACCACTGTTGTTTTATCTGACCCATGTCAAGAGCCCAAAGGAAGACCGAGAGTTTCGGGAGAAAATAATGACACCCGGGAAACTGATGGTGCAGAACTCTGTGGTGATTCTCAGAGAACTTTATCTGAGACAAGTGGCAAACTGGACCCTGAACAAGATAGTAGCCACCCAGCAGAGCACAGCCACGGGCAGGGCCAGGCTGAAGAAGAAAGGTCCCAAATCCCACCTGCAGCAACAGACCAGACTGTTGGTGCCACTGAGAGCACTGTTTTTAAAAGAGAGAAAGAAGCTTCTGGAGAGAAGTCGTTCCAGCTTCCAGCTTTCTTCAGTGGGCTCCGTGTGCTGAAGAAGGGAGCTACAGCAGAGGCAGGGGAGACCATTACTGAAATCAAACCCAAGGACGGGGACTTGGCTTTGCTCAAGTTGACCCAGCCTGTTCATAAGTCTCTGGTGCAGGGAGGCCCGCAGACACTGAAGAGCCAGGGTAGAGCTACTGATCCGAAGGCCACTCCCACTCTCCTGGAGCAACTATCTCAGCTACTCAATATTGACATGCCAAGAACCGAACTGAAGGAAGCCGACCCCGAGTTCCGTGGAGCCTGCGAGATGGGCTATAGTACTGACCAGGAGAGCCAGAAGAGTTCTGGCGATGCCCAAGTCCAGGGTGGCCAGGTGAAGTCAAAGCCACCAGAAACCGCCCTGGAAGCCTTTAAGGCCTTATTCATCCGTCCCCCTAAAAAAGGGACCACCGCTGACACCTCTGAGCTGGAAGCCCTCAAGCGAAAGATGAGGCATGAGAAGGAGTCACTGCGCGCTGTGTTCGAAAGGTCCAAGTCAAGGCCAGCAGACAGCCCCTCTGATCCCAAAAGCGTATGTAGAATTGGGTTCTACATTTTGACATAAAATATAATGCCGTAATTTTCTTTCTTTCCAGGTTTCCTGTTTAAAAAAATCCTAGTGGCCTGTCATTGTTAATATTTTACTTTCTTTGGTTAAAAAAATAGTAATAATGATATAAATTGGTCTTGCAAAAGAGTACATACAGAGTTGGACAGAAGTACATCTCTTTCATCTGTTTTTCTTAAATGTAATTGTTATGTGTGTGAGGATGTGTGGGAAGGAAGGGAAAATGTGCACCCTAAGTTTAAACAACAGTGGTCATTGTGCTTATAAAACATTAGCAGCATGGGGAAGTGATACGGCATGTGAGTGCAAGCATAGCCCAGATTTATAGGGATTTCCTCACCATTCAATTATACTGCCGTGAACACACGGCCCTCCTCTGAAAGTGTGTCATTTAGCAAAATGTGTGTTTCTGATATAACTGAAATGTTCAGTGTTGTTTGTGTTTCCTGGCTGAGTATTGAATTTAGAATAAGAACTTGCTGTTAATCCCAACTCTGCCATTTATGGCAAGGTGACCATGATAATCTCTGAGCCTGTCTCCCCATATGTGAAAAGAGAAACCTAGCCCTAATCCTTATGGAGAGAAGACATGAAATCAGAACACAAGAGAGTCTAGCTAATAAAAGATGTAATTGCTCAAAGAAAGTTAATTTATAATGACCAGGGAGTGTTTGGCATTCAGAGTTCATGGGAACAATGGATAGAATTTCTTGCTAAACATCAAGTCAGTATAGGATCATCATATCTGCTTGTATGTTTAATTAAGCTATGAAAAAGTAAAGTCTCTAGAAAAATTATCATAAGTTGTAGTTAAGTCTATACACACCATAGCATTATAGTTGAAAATTCAACTGCTATAAAAGCAAACAAACAAACAAACAAAACACAAAAAAACAAAACAAAACTTGAACATGGTGTTGATGTCCTTTATTTTGTAATAGAAAGAATTAAAACCAGTGTGGAATGCTTAGAGAAGTATGTCTTCAATTATTGCTGATATTCAAAGAAAATGCAAGCTTAGTCTTTATTGTAAGTAGTTCAGAGTTGTTTGGGATCCATTTGTAAATATTACTATAAATGTGCCAGATGCTAATGCACTTTATTTTTGTTTCTGTAGTTTAAAAATTACTTGCACCCTTTCAAAAGCTGAATAACAAACATAATATGTAAAGGGTTGCATGTTAGGTAGCCTTGAGGGGTTTTGGGTTTTTTTTTATTCTGTTTTGATTTCTTTAGTTTTCATTCCAACTGGTCGTTTACCCTTCTGGAAAGAGGTTCCCACTGTACTAAGATGGCTCAATTACAAGTACTGTGAACAACCTGCCACTGGCCATTAAATCGATATTAGGATTAGTGTTAGGACATGTGTTTTCAAGAATCAAAGGGCTCTGGCCACATTTCACTTAAATTATTCTTTACCTGTTTTGCACAGCCTGACCAGAGCCCCACAGAGCAGGACGACAGGACTCCTGGCAGACTCCAAGCTGTCTGGCCACCCCCAAAGACAAAAGACACAGAAGAAAAAGTGGGGCTGAAGTACACTGAAGCAGGTAATGTGAAAGGACGCTGGCACCCAGGAAGGAACCTCTTCCTGCAATGGCTTTTAGTGCAAGTCCAGAGAACTCTTAGTGCAAGTCCAGAGGGTGGTGGTGTTTGGTTTCAATATACATTATAATGCAGAAGGCTTCTTCTGTTTTTGCTCCTGGTATTAAAGCACAGCACTTTGCACATTTACTGCAAGTGAACCTCTCAGGAATGAAAGGTGACTGCAGTGCAATGAATGAGAGGGGGCACACGTGTCAAGTAGAGAGCCTTTGGGAGGCGAAATGGAGCAGGTAGATTACAAATTCCTCTGGAAGCAAGTGGTTGATGCACATATAATGTTTGTGTGAGCTGGCAGCATTGGTAGAAGAGGCAAGTATGCTTCTCCAGGACTGTAATCTGATGTTCTGTTTGTCTCTGAGTAATGCGTCCTAGATAAAGGAACCTTGTGCAGACTGAACATACAGATGCCATATCAGTTACTCGCTCACTTTTGTGAGACAAAGCTTCATTTAATGCATGTCCAATTTTAAAGCAATCTAACTCTCTGGAAAACTTGCCAGGAACTCAACTTGAATCTATTTAAATGGATTAGGACTCTGGATATTTTACTCTTTAAGTGAAAGGTTCACATGAAAATTAAAAAAAAAAATCATGGAAGACTAGACATGAATATATTTTAATTGTGTGTGCGATGGGGAAGGAGGTTGGTTTTTATTGAAACCTCTTAACGTTCTTTCTGCTATTTGGAGACTTATCTCTCATACCTAGGGACTGTCACTCCAAAACATGGTGACATTGCTTTTATTTTATTTAAATTAGAGGATTACCTAGAAATTGGCAGGTGCTAGAAGAGGCTTTCTGAGGAAGCAACCATCTCTGTTCTTTGCTGAGTTGTCACTAAACTAGAGTCATGTGGTAGAAAGAGAAAGGAAAGCTGAAGGCTGTGAAGCACCTGGGCAGGCTGTTGCAAAAATACGCCACTGTTTTCTATTCCAGCCCTGATCAATAATCAAGGGGAATGTTCTGTGGAAAAGAATCATTTACAATCTTTTGTCTGTTATGTGAGCCCAAGGACTTTGCATTTTCCATTTTCCACCTTCCTTGTGGGACAGGGGACTTGTCATTGCTAAATCACATGACTTCCTCCATGTGCCTCTCATTTGTGTCTGTTCCCGTTTTACCCACATGTTAGCAGTTCATTGCAGTGAATCTTCAGAAGGTGAAGGAAAGCCCTTCCTTTTTTCTCTTTTATATGTGGCTTTTTTTCCTTGGCTGTTGGTAAGCATGCATATTAAGTTAGGTCTACATAATTATAAAAAAATATTTTTGTAAGTGACTCGAAGTTTAGTTGGTTCAGTAGGCTTTATTCTTTTTTTGTGATGTGAAGTATTAGTAGTTGAGAATACACACATTGGCAAGGGAGTCTGGACTTGGTCTATAACCTCCACATACCCAGTCACAAACTTATGGTTCTTTTGGGACAGTAACTACTTCATAGCATGTTATTTTTCTGCACTGCTTTTCCTATGGGATGAAAAATACTTTATCCTTAGCAAAAATACGTACAGTCATTTCAGTTTTCCAGCACATGCCCCCCTTGTAGTGCTATCTATGATCATGGTATTGACCTACCCACCAAGTTATTTGCCTATCATGGTCCAGAGTGAGTGATTGAATGATCTGAAATTTGCCTTAACTAACAAAACAAAGAATACGATGAGTCCAAATCCCTAAGTTGGAGATTTTAGTCTTGATCTAATTAGGGTATCATGGCAACCTTCCTTGCCATGATGAGCATTTGCTGCGCAGGGAAGGAAGTAAATGTCATAAGTGCTTCTTGAGTCCAGTCTAGTCTGCTTTTGAATTGCTCCTTAGTCTTTGCTTTATTGTGTTCTTTTGTCTTCCACTTCTGGAGGTTCCTTGGAGCATGCATCCCAGTTAACCTTGGCCATTTTTCCTGGTCTTTCTGACTAGTGTTGTCAGAGCCATTAAGACACTCAGTGGCCTGGCCAGAAGAAAGAAGTAATGATGATAGTTCTTTAGGTAGAGGAACACTACAGCAGGCTGGCTGTGCACTCCAGGAAGCCCCTTCTGTGATAGCACTTTGGCATGACTCTTTTTCCTTGTCTGGTACTTGGCTGCCTGGGAACCTTCTAGTACTGATGTATTTTAGGAGATGTGGTTTCTAGGGAAGAACAAGATAACTCACACATTTTGTACCTCATTGGTAATTTTGAGAAGTTCATACACACACACACACACACACACACACACACACACACACACACGTTTATCTTAAGCTCTGTTGTTGAGTAAACTGAAATCTTGGCAGAATTTGGTGTGTATTGAACATATTTTGTAAAGTCCCCATTGGCCTCCCTACCCCTGGGGGAAACAGTCTCTAGGGAGCTTGAGATAGAGGTCTTTGTTTCTTTGTTTCTGTTTTTCTTTTCTTTCTTTCTTTCTTTCTTTCTTTCTTTCTTTTTTTTTTTTTTTTTTTTTTTTTTTTTTTTTTTTTTGAGACAGGGGTTTCTCTGTGGAGGTTTTCCTGGAACTAGCTCTGTAGACCAGGCTGGCCTTGAACTCACAGAGATCTGCCTGCCTCTGCCTCCCAAGTGCTGGGATTAAAGGTGTGCACCACCACCGCCCAGCAAGTGTACTTTTTTCTTGCCAGAATTTATTACTCACTAATGTAAAGAAACAAGAGAGTAAGCCATCAGTATTTCTCTCTCACATGTACTGTTGGAATCCTGTACTGTTGAGACAGGTGGTCAGTCCATGTAAAGCCTAGCTTTTCCATCACGGGTTCCCTGTACTCCATCCTGGGGTGTACTCAGGAAACATTGATGTTTCCTAATCAGTATTCTTTTGGGAGGCTTAAGAAATTGCTTAATCTTATAAATTAATTTTTGTTCAGGATAAAAAAGGAAAGGAGCTACTATAGAAGAACCTGTTGTCTTAAGTGGTGGTTTCTATAGTTTTCTTGGTTTATAATGGTACTTCGTAGTGGTTGCTCGTGCCTACTACCCTTCTGCCATTGCTTAGCTGTCAGCATCTTCTGTAGCTCCGGACACTGCAGTCACTTCTGTTGGCAGTGAACCTTTTGGATTCTAGGGGAGCATGTACTGGCCTCAGGTTGTCCTGTTCCCATATTACAAGAATTGTTACTTCCAGCCTCTGACCCCTTGGAGCCTTTGAGATGTGCCAGTTGAGAGCTGTCACTTAGTTGGCTTCCACAGGGACTGGAGTTGACCTCTACAGAGGGGTTGAGTTGGGAACTCAGTGTTAGTTCATACTGTGCCCGAAGTGTTATGTTCCTCCCAACCCTCCCCCACCATGGCTTGTGCTGTGTTTTCCTATGTTGCTATTGTCAGTGTGGTCCTGTCTTGTGTTCTGAATGTCTCGCAGTCACTGTGAGTGAACAGAGCTTTTTACCCCCACTTTTCTTGGCTTGGGCTAGGATGGTCTGTGCAACAAACTCCTTATTCCTCTTGGAATTGCCATTCTTTCTCCCAATGCTACCCTTTGCAATTGATACAAGCTGTGGATAGTCTTACATTGTTTTTAAGTGGGTTGCTTTGTCTTCTTTCCCACTGACCAAATTCAAAGAAAAGCCAGGTTATCTGGAGCCGCTTAACAGACAGGTCGTAAAGAAAGGTGACAGCCAGTCTCAAGAGGCAAGTTAATCATGCTCTGCACGCATACACTGCCTGCTGTTCCTTAAGTGATTTTTTTTTTCCTGCTCCCTTTCTCCCCATCTATTTTATAGCAGAATTTAATTTGGAGCACAATCTGAGATAGAGATCTAAGATCACGTTTTTTCAGGAATTGTGAATTGACTTCTCAGCAGGGTTTTAGAATAACTGTTCTCTCTCTGAACTAAGTTCATGGTTGCTTTGGACTTCTCTTGGCTGTGTTTACCTCTCTCGTTGGCATCTTCTCTGTGTTACCACAACACACCTCTCAAGACACATCTCCAGTTCTCCTGCTTATTTCAAAAATAATTTTGTTTTTCTGATATATCTATTCTTCCGAAGCTTCTCAGAGGGGTCCTTTTGGGGAATTTTTTCTTGGGATTGCATTGCCTTTTAAGTTAATGTGTGATGGGAATGAAAATGCTTAGGGTTTTCAAGTTTTATAAGAGTCTAATAACTTAAGCTTCGTGCCTTTTGTGGGCTTTCTTCCCAAGTCCAGAGTTTGTCCCAGTTTGGGTCAATGACTCAATGAATACAGAGGTGCCTTCTCTGAGTCTTTGGTTAGTGATTCTAAATGTTTGAAGACTCCTTTAAAACACAGTGATGGGGCTTGAGAGATGGCTCATCTGGTAAAGCTTTAAACTGCTCTTTCAGAGGACCAGGACTTGAATCTTGGTTCACACAAGATACCGAACAATATGTAACTTCAATTCTAGAGGATCTAACACCCGCTTTTGGCCTCTGAGGGCACCACAGGCACACATTTCACAGACATACATAAAGACAAAGCATTCATACACATGATATAAAAATAAATAATTCAAAAAATTAATTTAAAAAAATGTAGTGATAAGCCAAAAGCTACTGAAAACCATGTTGCAGTCAGCATTGTATGGTGTGTCTGATGCCCAGCTCTGGGTGTATGCCCCCAGATTCAGATGAGGAACCTCTGTTCTTGACACTTACTCCCTTCTACTCTGTTCTGTGATTGCTAACATTTCTGAATATTTTATTATGGTGTTCCTAAAAATTCCAAGAGAAAATAAGGTTAAAGCTTGTGCAATTTAAAACGTGTTAGTAACTTTCCAAAAGTTAGTAAAGTACTTGTAACACAAACACTTACTGAATTGTCAGTCTCTTAATACTCATGGGAGAGGGACAAAGGCACTCACATCTTCTGATACGAAATGTGGACATTTGGGTGTTCTTCCTCTGTGTATCTAGAAAATCTTGTTCTCTACTGGTAATACTTCCGAGCTAGGCTTGGGAATGCCATAAATACTGTCCTCTGGGTATAAGCATGGTCATGGCTTTTGTAGAAAAGAGAACTCAGCACAGGGTATTGAAGGTCTCTCATGAGCACGCTGTCAGCATAGGTGTGTCTGCTGGAACTTATACTGCCTGAATCGTAGAGCAGCTTGGAAATGTTCTGGATTGAGAGAGTTGTGGATAGGCCCAACCCTCACCTGACTGCGTATCTGCCTACACTCTGGTTTATTTCTCATTTGCCTTTGTATCTTTATGAAGTGAGGGAGCCCTTCCTGATGAGTCAGACAGACATCCTTGCTTCATCAGCCGGGAAGAGCTAAAAATATCTTGGAATATTTTATTGACTCACCGAAGCTAGAATTTTAATTTCCCCATTCATGGCTGGCTAACAGAGTACGTCAGCCATGGGTGGATAGTGCTTTAAAGCCGTGTGTCTAGGATTGTCCTGAATCCTCTTTAACTGCTAGGTGATGGATTTGCCCTTGTGTTCCCACCATTTGTGTCACTCTGCCTTCACCGGCATGAAGTGATCTTGATAGCACACAAATTGGTAGCCGTACAGACTAGAAACCAGGACAGCCTTGCATATTGTGAGTTCGTGCAGGCAGGCGGGCAGACTGGGAGGGTTGAGGTGAAGTGGAAGTGCTAAGCTTCTACTTGCTGTGATGCTTGGAACTGTGGAAGGAAAATAACTTCCCCAAAGTAAGCTGCTGCTAAAGCTTGACGATCGCAAAGGATTCTCCAAGTGTGGGCCCATATGCCATGTTCAAAGAATATTTAAAATGTAGACTTTTGCTTGTTTATACATTTGTTCAGTTATTTGCCTACTATTCCAGGGGTTGCACAACACCACACATGGTGGTCAGAGGATAACTTGAAGTGTTGGCTCTTTCTTCCATCAGTGGGTACTGATGGTCACAGTCAGGTCCCCTGTGCTGTATGTATTGCAGCCTTAGCTTCCAAGTTGCTGTGTCTTTACTTCATGTTATCTTTTGTTACAGAGTTTTATAGGCAAGCAAGCATTTCTAGGATTTTTGTTGTTGTTGCGGTCTATGCTTTTAAGAAAGCTTTCCCCAATGGGATGCAAAAAAAAAAAAAAAAAAAAAAAAAAGATTTTATTTTCAAAGTAATATATTAGAAAACCACTATTATAAATTTTGTTTTTCTCAATCTGATACCCACCTGCCCAGCTCCATCTAATAAATACAACATTCTTACAAAAGTGCCAGTTCACACTGTGTACACAAATTTCATTCCACATTTTGTTCTCTTTCTAGACTATTTATTTTTATTTGTTGTAGGTATTGCTATATTTACTCAGATACTGTGTCAGTCACCTCAATTTGCTTTATCCTCTTGATTCTTATACACACAGATTTCTGTATATAAACTTTACAGTGAGTTTTTCAGGACTGGTGACATGGCCCCAAACTCCAGCACGCACGTACAAAGGCCTCCCTGGTGCTGGGGAGGCATAGATAGGCAGATCCTGAAGACTCACTGGCCAGCAGTTCTAGCAGAATTAGCAAGCTTGAGGTTCAATGAGAGATGAAAAAGATGTAACAATGTCCATGATACTGTCCTATATACTGAAAGTTGTTTACCATGACAAACGCTAAAATTGGTTCGGAAGATAGTTCAGTTAGTAAAGTACCTGTAACCAGAAACATAAATTACTTAAGTTCAGTCGCCACAACCCACCTAAAAATGCCAAATGTTGTAATCCCAGTGCCGGGAGGTAGTGACACGAAGATCCTTGGGGCTCATTGGACAGCTAGTTTGACCTAACTGATGTCTCTGGGCCAGTGAGAGATCCTGACTCAAATGAGGTGGGTGATCTTCTGGAGGATGACATTCAGTGTTGTCTACACTAGCACTTGCATGTACTCACACACATGTATACATACATGTACAGAAGTATAAATAATAAATAAACTGGGCTTGGTATTTCAAGCATATAATCCCAATTACTCTAGAGACTACAGGAGAGGAATTCCAAGTTCAAGGCCATTCTTAATTGCAGATTATGTTCAAGGTGAGCCTGAGCTATGTAATGAGACACTTTCAAAGTAAAAAGATAGGGGCTAGACAGATATTCAAAAGCACTTACTGCTCTTGCAGAAGACCTGTTTGGGTTTGGATTCCAGCACTTAAACAGTGTCTTACAATTGTCTGGAACTCTAGTTCCAGAGATTTCAACACCTTCTGCCCCCTGTGAGTAGGGGTGTACATGCAATGACATAGTACTTACCCAGTATGCACACCACCCTAAAGTCAAGTCCTGGTAGTACAAAAGAAGCAAACACACAACTGACTAGACATCCAGGAATACATTTAAGTGTATAAAGGCTGCAAAAAGAAAACTGTAGAAGCTTACAAAAGCACATGAAGTACATCCTGATTAGCTGGAGAGGCAGCTCAAGCTTCTGAAGACAGCCTTATGAGGTCCCTTCCTTCAAATCTAAGACACTGTCCTTTGGAATCATTCAGTAGATCTAACTGTGTGTGTTGCTCCTATCTCCTGTTTAGTTCAGCAATGCATCTATTTGATTGTACAAAACCCCACTTTGAGTCTGCTTTCAATCCTTTAGTGTGCATGTGTCTCTCTCCCTCCCTCTCTTTCTCTCCCTGTATCAGTGTCCAGAAGTCATATTGACAAACTACAAACTACTCTTTTGGGGGAATGTGGGGGAATTTCTGGTCTTTTCTGTTTTCTTTTGAGACAGGATCCTTTCTCTCTCTCTCTCTCTCTCTCTCTCTCTCTCTCTGAGACAGGGTTTCTCCGTGGCTTTGAAGCCTGTCCTGGAACTAGCCTTTGTAGATCAGTCTGGTCTCAAACTCTTAGAGATCCGCCTGCTTCTGCAAAGGCGTGCATCACTACCACCCAGCTTGAGGCAGGATCTTAATGTATATCCTGGATGGCCCAGAACTCTTTTCTATAGATCACCTAGGGTGGCTCTGCCTCAGAAATTTGTATGTCTTTGCTTGCCAAGTGCTGAAATTGAAGGAGTGTGTCACCACACTTGGCTTCCATGCTTAAAAAAATAACAGCTATATAATTTTTTATTGCAATCAATACTCCATGAACTTATGTTTTCCATCCTGCAAGCATGATTATTTTTTGTAGTAGCCATTCTAATGACTCTGAAGTGGTCTCTCCAGTGCTCTGGATTGTATTCTCCAATGATATGATGCTGAACATTTTTTGAGGGTCTACTGGACATATGCATATCATTGTTAGAGGAAATGGGAAATGTCTCTTCTAGTCCTCTATTTTTTAATTGGATTGATAACATTAGAGAATAAGTCACAGTTGTCCCCCCCCACCCCCAGTCCTCCCTGCTCTCTGGAACTTGAAAAATAAAGCTGAAACAGTGAATAGTGGTCATCTTGATGTCATTCTTGATTTCAAAGGTTTCCTTTCAATGTTGTCCAGTTCATGATTATATCGGGCTGGAGAATTTATTTAATTTTATTGCAAACCCAGACTTCTAAGTGCTGTTTGAATTTCCTGCACTAGGGAAATACTTATTAAAATGACTTGATGACTTGTTATATTCTTCAATGTAATTGGTGGTTCACTTTTTTTTTTTTTTTTTTTTTTTTCTGAGACGCAGTTTCTCTTTGTAGCCCTGGCTGTCCTGAAATTCATTCTATAGACCAGGCTGGCTTCAAACTCACAGAGATCTCCCTGCCTCTGCCTCCCAAGTTCTGGGATCAATGACCTGTGCCACCATCAACTGGATGACATTTTGATTTGTTGATGAAGAATTTCTACTCTCTTGAGACTTAAGTCACATGTAATTGTGATGTAATGATGCATTTTATTTGATGATTTTGTGGTTATTTATTTGAACATTCCCTCATTTTTACTATTGTGTTAATTTAAATAAGAAATGTACTCCCATAGGCTCACGTGTTTGAACACCTGGTGTCTAGTCAATGACTCTGTCTGAAGAGATAATAGAGCCCTTAGGAAGTAAAGTCTTCCTGGAGGAAGTATGTTACGAGCAGTTTTTCCTGCCAGCCTGGTCCCACAGCTTCATCAGCCCCAAATAACAGCTAATAATGCTGTATTAGCTATAAAGCTGTTGGTTTATTACTAGCATTTCTTATTGGCTAGCTCTGTCTTAAATATTAACCCATTTCTATTAATCTAAGTGTTTCCACATGGTCTTATCTTACCAGAGAAAGGACCCAGACCTTTTCCTCTCTCGAGTCTCTACATCTTGAATCATCTCATTACATCTCCCCGAATCTCCTTGTCTCCTAGTCCCGCCTATCTTGCCTTCCTATTTGCCAACAGTGCTTTATTCATTAACCAATAAGAGAAACATATTTACAGAATGACATCTCCCATCAGAAGTATGTCACTGGGGGTGGGCTTTCAGTGTCTAGAGCCCCACCCCATTTCTGGTTTCCTATTTTTATCTCTATCTCTCCTTCCTTTGTGGGGATGAGATGTGCTCTCCCTGTTTCGCCTTCCTGCTGTTGCTACACCTTTTGCATCATTATAAACTCTGTATTTTTGGAATTGTAAGGTAAAACAAACCTCTAGTTGCTTCTAGAGTCGTATTTTACCACAGCAGCAGAAAAGTAACCAATACAATTAGCATATACATATTACTTACAACAAGGACTTAATTATGATATTTCCTACATGTGAAGATGAACATGTATGATAAATGCATTGATAAGGTGCATTGTATATACCCCTCCTCTGAAAATCTGGCATCTTAAATAATGAAAACTCATCACCAAAAATATCCTTGTGACTTCAGGATAAAGGAAAATGTTAGAATATTTTCTGTATATTAAGTAATAGAGAGTACAATGGTCTAGGAAGAATACCAAATTTGTTAAAATAGAAATGAATCATTTTAAAATCTGTCTTCTGTGCTCAGTTTTTTTCATACCATTAGTACTTCTTCAGTTTACCAGTATTCAAGATTAAGTAGAGGTGAATTTAGATAAAGAGCTGCCATTGTGTGTTGAGCTTCATGGCATGGCTAGGGTGACTCCTAGGGGAATTTCCTTCACTTTGTGAGAACACATTCTATCTTATGATGTAATTCTAGAACTTGCAAATGGCAGGGATATCAGAGTCTGAGATTGTATCTCTTATTTAGTGACACTAACACATTGTAAGTATCTACTTTATGGATTATTATTATACATTTGCAGATGTTTTTAATAATATATCCATTCATTTAGCAAATATTTACTGAGTATTTACTATGCATAGATAATTATGATAGGTGCTTGGAATATAAAGATACAGCAAAAGTCTTACTCTGAAGCAGCTCATGATTTCATTTTTAGTTTTTAGTTTTATTTTTGGCCAAGGTATAGTGTTGGTAGGTTGGAGAATGGAGAGTGGAAAAAAATGTATCTAAACAGCATAATCCAACATCCTAAATGCTCTGATAGAAGAATGTGTGGCATGTATTTGAGTGACATCAGTCCTTCACAGAAAAATGAGAACAAGCCTCACAAGTCAATTTGGGAAAAGATAGTCTGGACAAGTGGAATAAAGCTGAGGAAGAGCAAATAATAATGTTATATAGAAATAAACATACAAATAAATAAGCAAATAAATATACAAACATAGAAATAAATACACAAATAAATAAGCAAGCTGGGCCTGGCAGCATGGACATACTCTCAGGTACTTCAGAGACTAAAGCCAGAGGAACCCAAGTTCAGGGCCATCCTGAGGGACAAATAGTGTGGTGTGCAATGATATTAAGCCTATAGATTTGGAGGGTAAAGTGTCTTGAACAGGAGAAGGAACACATGTGGTATGCTGGCTTGTAGACATTTGGGGAAGCCACTGAGCATTTTTAGGCAGAAGAATAGCATAACCAAATATGTTATTGTATTAGGTTCTCTAGGGATATTAAGGAAGAATGTTAATGTTGGAAAGGAGGTAAGGAAGGGGGTCATCTGAGTAGG
Source organism: Phodopus roborovskii (assembly GCF_943737965.1). Classification (NCBI taxonomy): domain Eukaryota; kingdom Metazoa; phylum Chordata; class Mammalia; order Rodentia; family Cricetidae; genus Phodopus; species Phodopus roborovskii. Next base: position 2,728,678 of record NW_026126417.1, on the reverse strand, counting down.
AAGTCTTGCCTGGACTTCTTTGTGTTGTCTAGAGGGTAGATAATTGGGCGGTCAGTGACTTCCACTGTCTTATGAACAGATACATTCTATATCTTTATTATTCGTGATATGGTGTAATAATGGAATTGAGATAATTCCAATCAGTAGACATTCTTGGTTTCATTTTAGGTGATGCCTCATCCTCTTTTTTTTTTTTTATTAAACCTATTGCTTCTACTATTAGAAGAATAAAGTTAGATCATTTGAATTTAAAGCATTTACTGTTTTGCCCATCCTGGGAAGAACATATATATATATATATGTATGTATGTATGTATGTATGTATGTATGTACACGTATATATTATACATATTCTTTATTTTATTTATGACTTATTTAGTTATTGGATGAAACACACCTTTAGTGTCAGGCCATTTCTTTAATGAGCTCTATAATAATGAAAGTTGTCCCAAACCAACTCATCTAAGAATTATTTTTCTTAATAACTTATTTTGGGGGGTTGGGGTTGAGACAGGGTTTCTCTGTACCTTTGGAGCCTGTCCTGGAACTTGCTCTATAGACCAGACTGGCTTTGAACTCGTAAAGATCTACCTGCCTCTGTCTCCTCAGTGCTGGTATTAAAGGCATGCAACACCACTGCCCAGCAATAATTTATTTTTAATAACAAATAAGTATCATATTTGCAACAATCAAGTACGATAGCACACTGCCATTCCACAAAGGTCTCTTTGATGAGCTAAAGGAAACAATGCCAACTACATTATCCTCTACCTTTCAGACTTGACCAACTATTTATCTTCCCTTCATCTTCCAGATTCTACCCACTGTTCTCAGTGGCAGCTTTGCTTCCTTTACAAAGACCTTGACTTCCTCCCACCCCCATGACCTCTTCTGAATCCCCTGGCCATCAGACACTGCTCATGACAGCTGTTTGGTTACTGAACTTTTATTTATGATGCATACTACTTGTTAACATTTTGTTCCTTGAGCCCTATTCAGACTTCCAGTTTTCCCTGAAGAATAGTCTTGGGACTCTTTTTTAGCAAAAAACTCAGGCATTTAAGTAATTAAGACAAGAAGAGTCTTCAGACTGAGGGACCTACCAGGCCCTTTCCATGGGTACAGTGGAGACAGTTTACCAGTTGGCTTCCCAGGTGCTCCATTATGTCTCATAATGGTGCCCTAGATTCCTTTGTTCACATGAAAACTCTACAACTCTTACCTCAGAGGTTGATTCTTGAGCCAAACATGAGTGATCATGGCCTGGAGCACAAATCTAACTTCTCCAAATTCCATGTCCTGTGTTTCAACATGCTCAGAGTTTGATGGAGTTTTTATGGTAATAGAAAAAAAGAAGTCATACGCCAAGGCACTTTTTAAATATGTTGATAGAAGCATTAAGTAGGTGGGTTGGAACCACTCCTGTAGGCTTCAGGCACAGTCTCATGGTACTCTTAGTCTATTGGGTGGTAGAAAGTAGAGTTTTCTTAATACATTCCAAAAGGGTTGTGTTTGCTAGTCACAGCATGTGGAACTGTACATAGAGGTAGGCAAGGAATAACCATTTAGGGGGCTAAAGGTAGCCCAAGATAAATCGTATTTAGTATCTGAACTTACAGTGTAACTGGATGTTTTTCTCTGTCTCATCCAGTCCCACTGGACTGGTTTCTTTTTCCACCCACTGGTCCCCACAGCTGCTTTTAAATACTCACTCTGAGGCTTAATATTAATTATAATTGTTTGGCCAGTGGCTCAGGCATATTATTGACTAGCTCTCACAATTAGATTAACCCATTTTTGCTTATCTGTATATCACCATATGGCTGTAGCCTACTGAAAATATTCTGGCATCTTACTTCTGTGGCAGCTAAATAGCATCTCCCTGGCTCTACTTTCTTTCTCTCTGTGTCTTAGTTTGGCTTTCCCACCTGGCTCTATTCTGCATGCTCACTGGTCAAATCAGTGTTATCTATCAACCAATAAAAACAACACATATTAGCAGCATACAGAAGGACATCCCACATGATAGCATCAATCCAACTTCTCAGTCAATGAAGTTCTGTTGAGTTAATCAGCTTTGCAGAAGGTTCAAGTTGATAATTGCTTTCTGGAAACTTGTTCACAGTTTATTAAATTGCCTAACAGCACAACCTACCTATACCAATAAAATGAATAACTTATGCAGAAGTAAACCTACAGTCAACATTCTTTTGATATTGAATGTTTTTATAATGTTTTTACATTTATATCCCATGGAAATTATGAGAAGGTGACTAATGCAAGGCATGAAGTCAAAACATACCATTGGATAAATTCTGTGGCAAAACTGAAATTGAAATATTTTAAGAGATAAAAAGAAGCCATAAAAAGTTCTGAATGTTAGAGCAGAATTCGTTCATACTCTTTTAGAAAAACAGATGGTTCTGGGTGTCATAAGTTAAGATATTTATTAGATTCCATTAACTACATTTAAATGTGCCAGAGTTGTTTTAAGATATTAGTATTCATAAATTCTTCATAACTTGATGTTTACAACAGTTTAAACTTAAAAATGTTTTAGGTGTCAATTCACTTATGTGTAAAGAGTATGTTATTTTTTTTTGGTGGGGGGAAAAAAAACAAAACTCCCTGGATGCATGCACACAGCATTTTGTAGAATACTGCTCTGTGTTACACTCTGAAAAATATGGTTCCCTATCAACTGAGACCTTCTTGAAAATATGGATTACTATTACTGGATCTCATCTAGGAATGAAATATACATGAGTCAGTGCTGTAGGCCAAAGCAACCAGCTCATTTTACAGAAGTGTCAATATTGTTTATCTTTCCCCAGGGCATGGTTGAACTGTTTTCATGGTGGCTTCCTGCCTAGTTTACAGCGGTTATAACTGGTGCCTAAGGTTACCAAGGACATAGACAGCTCTCTAGAGTGACTCTGCTGAGAGAATTCCCTCTCCATTTCTCCAGCCTTATTCCTAAGTCTGTCAAGAGTTCCCAACCTACACATGGTCTCAGTCAGTATGCTAGGTCATTTCCTCCACTCCTTACACCTTCTTTCCCCTCACCAAGGTCACATCAGCCCTGGAGTGTTTGAAGAGATGAGGCTGTATAGAGAGTAAGATATAGGCATTTCCACTGTGAAAGACCACATCCTGCTGTGGTAGACCCACAAAACCACTCACTGTCTGCACCTACTGGACTAGCTAGTCTCTGAGTTGCTTCTGGGAGGTTTGCAAGAGAAGATTTGGGGTGTTATCTTATTTGTCCATTTTTAATAAAGTTAAACTAGAGTCAGCAAAGGGCTTCTGACCTCTTTAATAAGTTATGTGTGGATTTCAGATGTAGACCCCATAGGACAGAAGAACAGAAGGAAATGCAGTGAGATGCTCCTAGTCGTCCTCTTAAGGAGATAGATGGGGTAGCTAGAGCGGGTGCCTGGACAGTAGAACAAGTAAAGAGGAGGTGGTAAAGGAATATAGGCAAAGGGAACAGAAGATGGGAAGCTTCTAACTCAGTGGCTCTCAACCCTCCTCATGCTGCAACCCTTTAATACAGTTCCTTGTGTTGAGGTAACCCCCCCCAGCCATAAAATTATTTTCACTGCTACTTTATAACTATAATTTTGCTACTGTTATGAATCATAATGTAACTATCCGCTATGCAGGATATCTGATTTGGTGTCATTACCCACAGGTTGAGAACCACTGCTCTAGGCTGCTGTCTAGTTTCCATCAGTGGAACAGTTAAGCAGTTTGCAAGGGAGAAGTACCCAGATGTAAAACAGAGCAACGGTCTTTATAAAAAAGAGGACTTCAAAGTGTTCATGGGTAGAATTTAGGGGTCTGTTAAAAAAGTTGCATGTGAATAATATCAAACTGAAACTTAGATATCATAAAACATTTGTTCAATTGTTATCAAGATTTGTAACCTCTTCAGAACTTTCCTTTTATATCAGTTTAAGTATACAAGAGTTTTGTAACACTTGGAAGTCAAATGTAGGTGGATCTAAGTTCAAGGCCAGCCTGGTTTATATTGTAAATTTCATGCCATGCAAGGCTACACAGTGAGACACTCAAAACTAAAAATAGTTTTAGTTGCCGATTTACAGATGCAGGGTGTTTTTGTGTGTTTGTTTTGTTTCTTGTGGATTTTTTAAAAAAGTTTTAAAAAATATATTGGGTGCCTAAACAATGAATTTAAAGAACAGGGTTCTACATTACACTTTAAAGAATGTTGTGCCACAAGCATTCATGTCCTTACTAAAAATGTGGACTACTGTGACTGGGTCTTGTCCAAAACCAAAAATTCACATGATTAATATTGACATTTATTGAGATACCTCACAAGCAGGTGGATATGTCAGACTAGTTTCTACAAAAGTCTCAGTACTGGCTTGAACCTCCACCAGATCTTACTATTTAAAGTGTTAATATTGGAACACATAGGTTACATTGCTCTTGAAAACATTTAAAAGCTGAATTTATTGTGTGTATTTCTTTATAACTGTAACACCATTATTCTGGGAAGGGGGTACATAGACTTTGTTAATGGTCAAAGGCTTCTGTGCTGCAGGAAGATTAGGGAATGAGCCTTTGTTGTTGAACATTAGAGTCCCACATAGGGTGTGTTTATCTTGGTTCTGTGTTGTGTAAAATGTAAGTCACCAGGTATATTTGACCAGAGGTATTCATTATAGTCCTTTTGTTTATAAAGACTTCCCATGGCTTCAGTGTTGAACTGAAAACAAGATAGGAGGTTGGGTAGTAGGTAGACCCACCATCACATCGAAACTAATTATGGAAATCCAGACAAGAACTAAATTTCATAGGAGGTGGCTGCTTGGATTATGGTGATAGCAATGGATGCATCTCTATGTATTCATTTGGGAGGAAGAGCCATTACAATTTTCTGATAGATAGATTGAATGTGAGGGAGAAGAATTAGAAAAGTACCTATTTTTGACCTGAGCAATGGAAATGTGGAATTTCCATGGACTAGAAGAGGAAAGTGGTTGGATCAAATGTGTGTAATATAATTGGCATGCTGATTTGACATGCAGTACCAAATGTTGAGCTGGCATTTGGAGTTATGGGTGGGGAATAGTGGAGGAGGTTGTCTGAGCAGCTGTTACACATTGGGGAGTCACTGGATAGTCAAAAGTCAGTGTTTAAAATTTTGGGCTAGATGAGATGGTCATTGTAGCTGGAGAAGATGAACCAGGACTGGCCCAGGGACTGAACCAGGAAGAGATTGAGATAAAGTTTCGTGAAAGCTTACAGTGAGGAAGGAAGAAACTGAGGCATCCTGAATACAGTTAAAAAACAATGTGCCCCCTGACACACTCTCTATGTCCAAGTGCAGATACTGCTCTCAGCACTGTATGAATACCAACCCCATGATTCGTAAATCCTGTGATGGGAATCAGAGTTATCGCATCAACAGATGAGGAATCACAGCAGAGGAACTAAGCCCTTGGGTCCCATGCATGTGGATGGCAGAACTGCGATCCAAAGCACACCTTCTCAGTTCAGAATCAGTTTTGTCAGTCACAGTGCTCAGATCTTTGAATTGCTGATCGGAGTGAAAGCAACTCCTCAACACTGGTTCAGAAGCAGAGGCACACCAACTCACCCAACCATTTGTGTAAGTTATTCCATCAGTAACAAAAACTATACACATAAACAGAAGGGGGAAAATCTTTTAGCAATTATTTTAATAACTACAGATTATTAGAATTTTAATAAAGTTAAATAATTGACTGTACTAAACAAACCAAGTTGATATTTACAACAGTATTACAATAGTGGTGGGTAAAAATGTAAAACTTTCTTAAACATACCAAGTTGATAACTAATTGTAACAACATTGTAACAAATACTTGCATATGGATCTTTGAATGAATTATGAATTTCCTTTGGGGGCATGTTTTCAAAGGAAGACTTATCAAACTCCTCTTGCACCTGTTCAGATTTTGAGGCAATTACTAAAGTTGGCACCAATTGTTATGTGCGGGTTTTCCTACCAGCCTGGTCCCACAGCTGCGCCAGCCCCAAATAACACACAAAGACACTGTATTAGATAGAATGCTGTTGGTCTGTTACTGACATTTCTTATCAGCTAGCTCTGTCTTAAATATTAACCCATTTCTATCAATCTAAGTATTTCCATGTGGTCTTATCTTACCGGAGAGAGGGTCGAGACCTCTGTTCTCTTGGTCCTACTTGTTGAAACTCCTACTACCTATCCCCGAATCTTCTTGTCTCCTAGTCCTGCCTATCTTGCTTTCCTGTTGACCAACAGTGCTTTATTCATTAACCAATAAGAGAAACATATCTACAGAATGACATCTCCCATCAACCAATTTCTCTCTTAATCAATCTCCCCAAGTGTCCTAAGAAATGGAAGGCAATAGTGTCTTCTTCTGCAAAATGATTATCAGTGCAATGATACACTCATACAATACACTCAACAGATGTTACTGATTGCACTAGCAGAGCTTTAGCTACAAGTAACTACCATTTTCTCATTGATAATTATGATAATAAGTCTTATATTTGTTGATTTTAGACGAGTTTTATTAATGTAAAAGAGAGACATAATAATGATATATTGCCATTCTGTATATTGCTAGCATATCTTTGATGACCAGCAAAATTGAATATTTCTTCCTATGTCAGTGGAAAATGCCAACCATGACTTTCTATTTCTGTGGCATTTGTTACCATAGCAACTAAGGCAGTGAGCTGTAAATGAAATGCATGAACTTCATGATCCTGGCTTCCAGCTTACTGGTTATGAAAGCTGTAGAAGATGTACAGCCTCAGGCTGTGTATTCTGGTAGCTGGGTGCCTGGATGCTCATTCAGCTGGCTTCTGTTAGGAACAACTGCAGATATAACTCCAGGTATTATCCTAATGAAATGAAATGCATGACACCTGGAAGAATAGAAGACTATATATTCCTAAAGATGCAATGCATTTTAAACGGCCAGATGGAAGGGCTTTCCACCTGGCTGATGATTTGGTGCTGACTAGTGGTGCCCAGGGCTGCCATTCAGGAAACTGCTAGCTGGGAAAGAAGGTATGTAGTCCAGATATAACCTATTTTGAGGGATGCAAGGCCTCTCTGGTTTGTTCAAATGTTAAATACATGAGCCATAACTCTCCAATGTTCTTTCCTTCTTCAAAGACAAAGCTCAGATTTGCATATCATAATGTTTATTTTCTCTTCCTCAATACTAACTGAGCTGGAATAGCTGTGTACATTCAGAACTGAGCTCTTGCAGCTAGGTTTTCTGAGTTCAAATCCTGGCTTTATTGCATGTTACCTCTGTGTCTTTAGGCAGCTATTTAACCTTCCTATGTCTTGGTTTCTTCTCTGGAATTCTGTAGTATTACCTTCTTAATAATATCTTCATTTCTCTAAGGAACAGACATCTGAGAAACCTCAGATCTAGAAGGATTCTAATTCTTGTTTCTTCCTACTCTTAATATGAATTACCAAAACTACTAGAAGAACTCTCCAGGTCCTATCACTCTGAATCTGTGTTCTCTGGTTACATGTGGACCCTCCATGGTATGTTCTCTGATTACATGTGGGTCCTCCATGCTACCTGCCATTGTCTCTATTCCCAGTCTACACTCCACTCTCAGCAACTACTGCTTCAAATACTTTCCACCTCTCCTCAAACACCCAGTTGGCCATTGGCCAAATCAGCCTTATTTATCAACCAATTGAGCAACACATAGTCACAGCATACAAAGGACATCCCATCTCAAATATGGATGGGGGGGTTACATGTAGAAACAGCAATAACTTAAACACAGCTGAATCACCAAAGGCCATCCCAGCATGACTGACAGCTCATGAAAGCTGGGAACCTGGAATGAAGTTCAAAACCTGCAGGTGGTTCAACAGGTTGGAGAGTGTCCTTTCCGGGTAGCTCAGCTGCTCGGGGCCTTTTCCAGGCAGCTCTGCTTGTCTCTGCATTTTCCAGGGAGCTTATATTGTATAAGATATCTCTCAGCAGTCCTTATTGGTTATTTATGCTTGGCAAGAAAAGGGCCTCATTTCAGGGACTTCCTAAAGCCATTGTGTTGTTTACTTCTTGGACTTAAAGTAGCTTCCCTGCAGGATGGAATATTTAATTTCCACTTAAAGCAACCTGTTGGTCCACCACTCCTGTCTAATCATCCTGTGTCTTAATAAGCTTCCCTCCAAAATGCAATGTTTTAATCTGAGAGAAAACTTCTATAAACAATAGTATAAGACTACAGACTAGCATTAATTTGAAGGAGGTTGTTACTTATGCCAATGCCATTTACTGTAATGGTAAATTTATTCCTTTTCAATTGCATTATTCACAAGCTAGTGAAACAAATCCTTATGATATGATTATATCAGTAGGAAGGTAGAAGAATTTGAAAATACTTAAGAAGTGCTTTTCTCTGTAGCTATTCATAGATGCTAGAATTTCAAGGAAACTGCATGAAGTAAGATAAAAAAGAGCCTGACTCTACTATATTTTCTCTTAAACGCAAGGTCTGCTTTGTGGCTTCATGAGTTGGAAGGAACAGAGCTTGAGTTGTCAAATGTTAAGCATTTAAAAGTTGAGATGCAAATGTAGCCTTCTTATACTATGGTTTAAGAATAAAACAAAACAAAGCAAACAAATAAAAAAATAATATAATAGTTCTCTATTTTGTCTACCTTATCAAAATCACCTTGATTCAGATGTCTGTCTTTGGGGCATGAGCCAGAATCAACCTCTGTAGGTTATTCTAATATAAGTCAGCCTTGAAAAACAGTAGAATGGCATGGGACAAAGGCTTATGAGATGATGAAATGGGTTGTGTGGTGGAAAATTTTTGACTTTCACAGTTCCCTGATTGTCTCATTTATGTTCCTGATTCTGAGGTTACTATCGCTGTAGGAAGATCAAAGTTAGTTAGCTGGGCATGTCAGAGTTTCCCATGTGTCTCATTATAGCCTTTGAGGTTACTTTATTTTGCATTGTCTTTTAGTAGAATCGGTGAGTGCTTTTTTCTTTGTATGCCCTTGCTCATGGTATTCCCAGCCCCATACAAGAAAGGCAAGTAGAGACTGTCCATATTTGAATGTGTTTTGCCTCTAGTGTCTTGTTGTTTGTCTTGTTCACTTGGAAAATTAGAATTCTCACTGAATCAATGGTAAGGAAGTCAGTTGTCTTAAGAAGATCCTGTTACTCAGACCAAAAAAAAAAGAAAAAAGAAAGAAAGAAAGAAAGAAAAGGTGACCATGAGGAACAGCACAATTTCGATTCTTTTTAAAAGGAATGTAAGATATGTAGAAACAGTAATTTCTGGTTATCCAAAAGAATCTAGTTGATGGTTCCTAGCTGTGTGCATGCATTGTCCCAAGTTTCTATACATTGCTGGCTTGCTGCATGTGTTTCCCAACAAGAATCCCTGGAAATTGTGGAGTTGCTAGACAAATCATGAACTTCATACACAAACAACAAATATATATTTATTGTCTGTGACATATTCCATGACTTCATCCGTTGTTGCTGTAGGTCCACATTCTGAGCACAACTGAACACCCCCTGTTTTTATTTTACATATCTGGCAAAACTTTGGGCATAGCAGTGGAGAAGAGGGCCAGAGCTTTTATACATTCTTTTGTGGCTGGGTCCTCCTGCACAGAGGCCACTACTTCATTTTACACCCTAAATTATCACATTGGCTGATTTATTTTCCTGTTTGTCTTAGAGATTTTGTCATCATTGGTATTATACATGAGAGATGTAGGTGTCAAAATAAAATGCCCAAGTTACACACACACACACACACACACACACACACACACACACACACACACACACTGTTCTTCAATTCTGAATGGTAGAGACGATTCCATTTAAACCTCACAGTAACAGGAAACACTCCAAGGAGCAGCTGCAACATGTTATATTTAGGGTACTTTTCCACCATTGTGAGAGGCACAAGTGTCTTGTCTCCCTTAGAAACCTGGGCAGGTAGCCTGGCCTCCTGGGTACTTGCCTGGCCTGATTTAAGAGAAAATTCCACTCTCCAGATTTGGCTGACTTTCACCTGCCTCTCCAGAGAGTGACCTTCAACTCTCTCTTCGGAGGTTCATTTTGTCAGTCTTAAATAAAGGGCTTTCAGTGATCCAGTCAAAGTACAAGTGGAAAAGCAGGCAGCTTCTCCTAAAGTTTGAATCTAGTCAGTTTCTGCTGACCTATGCCACACGAGGAACACAGCTATCTTCTAGTACTGTGTGATTTCATTCTATTTTGGTTTCAACAGTTTCTGTTCTGCTATATCTAGTCTCATATGGAATATATATATACATATGTATGTATATATATATATATACACACACACACATTATATATATACACATATATATGTATACATACGTATATTAATTTTGAATACATCCATTATTGCTTACAGGAGAGAATCACAAATAATTTCAAAATGATATAATATACAGAATAATATCTGTATATTACTAAATCTTTTTTTTTATTTCTGAGGCTTATTAAGCTAGTATTGAAGCCCCTTTTGCTAAGCCATATATCCAGTTTCTTTGCTTCTTTCTCTAGAGATGGTGAATGATTCCAGCATTTCTTGTGTGGTCATCACCTTGCAGAACTCACTGGAGTGCCATTCACAATCTACCTGTTTATGTATTCCTAGATTCCGGAGAGCATGGGTCTTCCAAGCTGTATGCAAATGCTATCACAATATATGTTTTTAACAACTATAAAGATATTAGTTTCATCTCCTTTGAAAAATTTCTTCTTTGTATTTGTACAAAGCTCAAGTATTGATTCAAAGCTCAAGTGTAATACAGAGGAAAGTGGGTGATTATGAAAATAGGCATTCTTATTTCATTCTTAGTGAACCTTTGGGGTTGTCTGGGTTACTTACAGGAGCATGGATGACACAAGCACAGCTATTTCATGCAAAGCCTACCCCAGTCTAAGTGTTTTAATTTTGTTTCTGTTGGTGTGATACACACCATGACCAAAAGCAACTTGGGAAGGAAAGCATTTATTTCAGCTTCATCATGAAGGAAAGCCAGGGCAGGAACTTACTGGTTTGCTCTTCATGGCTTATTCAGTCTTCTTTTTTATGCTGAGGTTGTACCACCCATAGTGGGCTAGGGCCTTCAGTGCCAATCATTGATCGAGAAAATGCCCCACAGGCTTGTTTATAGTCTCTTCTAATGGGGGCATCATTTTTTTTTTTTCATCAGAAATTCCCTCATCTAAGAATGATTCTATCTTGTGTCAAGTTAATTTAAAAACTAGTCAGCACATTGGTCAATAACTCACAAAAGCACCATTCCCAGAGCTCCCTTCAAAACCCGAAGACAGGTCATTGAGTTAGAGAGTCTCCTCAGAAATTGCTTATTCATTATACAACACTACTACATAGGGCCCTCATGAATCCCATCAGTTTCAGGAACTTCCTCAGCCTTTTTATGATTCATTCTGAGACTTTTAAGTTTCCTTTAATTCTTGAGTGTTAAGAGTTTATTTCTTCCCAGCGTGGTGGTGCACGCCTTTAATCTCAGCACTCAGGAGTCAGAGGCAGACAGATCTCTGTGAGTTCGAGACCAGCCTGGTCTACAAGAACTAGTTCCAGGACAGCCTTCGAAACCACAGAGAAACCCTGTTTGGAAAAACAAGAACAGCAGCAACAAAAAGAATTTACTTCTCCCCTTCAGAAGGGAATGTTTCAGCTGGGAAGAAATAATTACATAGCACTGCACCCCTTCCTTAATTCTTATATTCTTTACTCCCCTTTACAATGTTCCCTGACCCATGGAGAGGGAGTGACATAAATGCATGCTCTTGGTTTTTTTTGTTTGTTTGTTTGTTTTGTTTTGTTTTGTTGTTTGTTTGTTTGTTTTGTTTTTGTTTGGTTTTGTTTTTTAATTTTTTCCATATATGTCTGGGAACTGGAACACTGTGCCAAAGCAAGGGTCAGTTATTCTTGGTAACTTGACTGGTTATTATTCAGCAACCACTTCTTACACTAACAGAGTAGGAAGTTTTCCTCCAGGACCTTGATAGAAAGCCACAGTAATCTATGGGAGTAAACACAAAGATTTAGAAAGCATAATGGAAGACACATCACATATAGTTAACAAAAGAATGGCAGATACTTCCCTAATGAAGCATTCTATTTTTTTTAGGTTCAATACATGATTTATTGATATAACTCCTTGACATTAAATAAAGTCAACATATTGACTCTCATTAGTAGTATGTAACTCAATATACTGTGGAAATCTGTGCATTAATCTTACATCAATGGATTTGTGTAACTGGAAGCTGCACTTTTGTTTCCCAACTGCCCAGTCCCAAAATAATTGCACGGAGGTTTAATATTAATTATAAACTGGCCTATTGCTCAGGTGTACTGCTAACTAGTTTCTACTTTTAAATTAACCTATTTCTATTAACCTATGTATTTGTACATGGCTGGTGGCTTTACATGTAGTCTGGCACATCTTGTTGCTCCTGCGGTTGGTTGGCCTATTGCCCTGTATTTTCAGTTTGACTTTCGCACTTGGCTTTATCCTGCCTTGCTATAGGCCAAATCAACTTCTTTATTACCCGATGGGAATAAAACATATTCATAACACTAAAAAAAACCCGATTATCCTACAGCATAATTGCCTCGTTTCATCATTATGTATGAAATGTGCTGAAGTTATCGATAAACACGAGTAATAGTTGACAAGATGGCTCAGTGGGTAAAAGCACTTGCCAACAAGCTTAGGAGCTGAGGTTGGTCCCTGGGACCCAGAAGGGGAAAATCTATTGTACAAATTGCCCTCTGAGCTCCACACACATACACACCTCATATATTATATTGCTATCTCTATATCGATGATAAAATTTCTTAATTATGATTGCAAGTGTCCTGCCAGATGCCTCTCAACCTTGTTTCCTTGAGACAGAGTTTCTTACTGAACCTGGGAGCTAGGCTGACAGCCAGCAACCCCTCATGAGCCTCTTGTCTCACCCCACAGGGCTGTAGTACAGGTAGGGTGAGCATGCCTAGGTTTTTGTTTGTCTTGTTTTTGTGTGAATGTTGGGTATTTGAATTCGTATCTTCATACTACACAAGTGCTTTTACCTGCTAAGTCCCTCCCTGGACCTATGATTCATTCTTACTTTCCTCTTCTTACAGCATGCAAAACTTTTAATTATTTACTATCTTTTACTCAAAAATGCACTTTGGACTACAGTTTATGTCAAAGCTCTTGAGCTTTTTAATTCTATTCCTGTGTTTAATTTTAGCATGTCAAATCTTTGTAGTTACCTACTGTTTTTTCCTTGTCATTATTTGAAGTGTTTTAGTGTCATTTTTGTTAACAGTCATTCTTATTTTAGACATTTTCAGTGTGTTTTGCATTTGAATTCATATTTGGTGATATAGTATTTCTATTGTTGATCTTGTTGTCAGCCTTGATAATTAGATTTCTTCATGCTGCAGATTAGAGCTTTGGCTTGGAGTTTCTATCTGTAGAATGTTTTGAGGGATCATGTATTTTGCACTCAGTTCTCCTAGTTTATACAAGGCCCACAGACAAGAATCTTCTAAGAATGGTATTTTAGGATTTCTCACCAACTTTGATACAATGTTGCATGCTCTGAAATTTAAAGTTTGAAGCTTGCCCTTAATCTGTGACCTCTCAAATTCTGTTTGGGCCTTGGTGTTGGTTTGTTTAGCTTTCTTTTCCCACCTGGGAAACCACCCTCAGTTGGTTTCTTGAACCATAAAAACGGCCTTAGATTCCTGACCCATAGGGGTACTCTGCCTTGGTGACTGTAGTAACTGTTCTGCTTGCCTCCTCCTGGAACCAGGGCTCAGCAAGCTCAGAGCCAGAGGCCCTTGACATCTGACACTACATGGTTGCTTCATCACTCTGCTGTCTAGGATACTCTATTTAGCTACTCAGCTGTGACTTAACTCTCTTGCATTATAATTGAGATTGTGGTGATATATTTTTTATGATTAATTGGAGCTTTCCTGAGGGTACAGAAAGCAGAGCTAGCCATAAGTCATAGAGCCAGGTGGCGGTGGTATAAACCTTTAATCCCAGGACTCAAGAAACAAGCAGATGGATCTCTGTTAGTTCAAGGCCACACCGAGCTATATGAAATTGATCTGTTCCTAAAGAGAACAGCTCACACAAAGTTGATCTCAGCACTTGGGATCGCACACCTTTAATCCCAGGACTTGAGAGGTATAAAAATAAGAAGCAAAGTCAGTCTAGAAGAATTAGTTTCCAGCCTCGGTGATGAGAGCATAGCAGTCTGAGTGAATCTGAGTAGCAATGAAGTTGGGAGCAGTCTGAGGATCGTCCCCTTGGTCTGAGCTGAGGTAGAGGTAGGACCTACTTACTGGCTGTCTGCTTTGCTTTTCTGATCTTTAGCTTGAAGCTTGAACCCCAATATCAGTCTCTGGGTTTTTATTATTTGTGTTACATGAGATGTCAGTGCTGATGTCAAATGCTAGCCTAGAACACCTAGAAGCCCGATGGGTCATGCTTGCCTTTTTTGTGGGCGTGGTTAGAAAAATTCTGCACTTGTTTTGCTTCTTCTCAAGTAATCACCATATCCATTCTAACTTTTTGAATGACAGAAGTTGTTCCTCAGCTTTGGTTCAGTTCCCCACTCTCACCCCTGGGTCCCTCATCCCTCCACCCCACCAAACCTTCAGGAGTTGCTGTAGTACTTGGTAGGTAGTTCCGATGTGTAGTGTTGTGACTGCCATCTAGTGACAGAATCAAATACAATTTTATTGTGTGTCCAGAAGTGTAGGAAGGAGGTAAGTTTTATCACTCTTGTATTCCTGGAATTCTAAACTCTGGGGGAAGTAGTTTTCAATATATGAATGGGGTTCACTATGCAGTCAGATTATAACAATAGGACATTGGTAAGCATAGAGAATTGCGGCTTCTTTTCACCTTTTAATGATGATAATTCTTACGTTTCTGCCTAAAGAAATCACAAGTGTTCTTGGACAAGGTTAGATATTGAGAATTATAATTCTTGTATCATTGTATTCCTCCCATCTGTTGTTCAGTGCTGTGCTGTTCAGGTGCAGAAATTAATATCCTTTCTGTATACATAAATAGTGATAATCAACTGGCCCCATTATTCACTTAACCTCTATACAGCCTCATCCTTTCTGAAGGGGCAAAATGGACCTTTGACCCCTAACCTGATTCAGATGCTGAGACCTTGTGCACACCGCACACACACAAGAAATATATGAAAAGGGCTTTTGTTTGTTTTCCATACTTCCTGAGATTTCCAGGACAAACAGGTCAAGTGTCCAAGGCTGTTTTGAAAATGACTTGAGGAAGCACAAGAGAAGGGGGGGGGATGCTTTAGGATTTCCTGGTATTTTGAGGCATGAATGGGATAAGGGTTCCAACTCATGGGCAGTAATTTGTGTGATCTGACTCTTGCCAGGTTTAAAGGTTTTCTTGCCCCGTGGCTCTTACATGTGAATATGGGAAAGACGGAGGCTTGAAAGTGTCAGCAGCCAAACACCAAAAGTGTCAAGCAGAGTGCTGGAGAGATGTCTCAGCAGTTAAGAGTATAAAAGTATCTACACTCTCCCAGAGGATCGGAGTCCAGCTCCAAGCACCCACATTTGGGCCCACTTAACACCTTCTTGAAACTCCAGCTCCAGGGGATTGGAATCCTCCTTTAGCATCCATGGGCACTGAACTTACCATACACACACACACACACACACACACACACACACACACACACACACGTACACATGTGCGTGTGTGCATGCACGTGCACACATGCACAAGCACACATGCATGCACACTGGCTCTCAAACACTTCAAACCTTGCAGGCCATGGTGGTGTATGTCTTTAATGTGAGTACTAAAGAGGCAGAGGCATTTGGATCTATGTGAGTTCAAGTCTAGCCTAGTCTACATGGCAAGTTCTAATTCAGCCAGGGCTATACACTGCATCCCTCTATGAAACAAACAAATAAAAAAATCCTCCTATCCATCAAGCAGAAGCTGCATCATACCTTTAGTACCCTGCTGGCAGCCCCTATCCCCTGTACCCTCCCCTCTTACTCCCTTGTCCCCCAGCACTGGCATGCTGGCTCTCATGACATTTGATTCCTTCCCCACTGTTTCTGGCAGATACAAAGGTACCTTTTTCTTTCCCAGACCACATAGTTAGCATGGACTGGCTGCGTCGCTTATGGAGACAGGCTACAGTCTTTGCCTGCCTATGTATGCTAAATATAGGAGCTCAATTTTGATTTTATTTTTGAGCTTTGAAGTAAATAGCTTGTGTTTGCTTTATGTGACTGAACATTTTCATCTGCTCTTCAGATCACTGGAGAATATTTTTCTGCATCCACTCATGGTTGGGTAAATTTGAATTTTTGTTCTTCCTTGAGGGATTAGCATACCCTCCCATTCCTTGTGTTCTCAGCTTCCTTATCTTTGGCACACATTTGTAATATCCTTACCATTATTTTCACTTACTTCTTAATCTACTTTTTTTTTCTTAAGTTAAATGAACCTTACCTTAAAGCAGTGGCATCCAGTCTTTTCCTGTTTACCATGACACTTAGCTGCTTTCTGTAGCATCCTCCAGTTTTCATATCAGTAAGCAGTTGCATCGTGGGAGTAAGGATGTGCAAGTCTAAAGCATGCAGGTGGCATATACTTAGCTTTGGAATCACCAATTGAATATTCTCCAAGTACAACTCAGAGGACAGAGCATTGCCCTTGAAGGCGGAAGGATGAGTTTTAAAATGTAAAAATGGGAGGCAGTGGGAAGGGCCAAACAGAGGATAAGTGAACCAGAACCCCCAGATAGAAATGCAGCAGTGACTCAATAGTGAGATAATCAGAACATTTCTGATTTGTTAATGTGGGGGGGAGGTGGCGAAAGGGAGAGGGAGAGAGGAGGGGGAGAAAACTAGGGTGTGTGTGTGTGTGTGTGTGTGTGTGTGTGTGTGTGTGTGTGTGTTGGCTGGTTTTGTGTGTCAAGTTGACACAAGCTAGAGTCACCAGAGGGGAAGGACCCTCTGTTGAAGCAATGCCTCCATGAGATTCAAGTGTAAGGCATTTTGTCAATGGGGGAGGACCCAGCTCATTGTGGGTAGTGCCATCCCTGGGCTGGTGGTCCTGGGTTAAGAAAGTAGGCTGAATAAGTCAAGGGAAGTAAGTCAGTAAGCAGATCTCATCCTCAGCATCTGCATCAGCTCCTGTCTCTGGGTTCCAGCCCTGCTTGAATTCTTGCCTTGACTTCCTTCAATGATGGAAGTGTAAGCCAAATAAACCCTTTCCTCCCCAACTTGGTTTTTGGTCATGGTGTTTCATCACAGAAGTAGAAACCCCAACTAAGGCAGTGTGTGTGTGTGTGTGTGTGTGTGTGTGTGTGTGTGTGTGTGAGAGAGAGAGAGAGAGAGAGAGAGAGAGAGAGAGAGAGAGAGAGAGAGAGAGATCAGATTTAACATCAACTGTGACTACTGGCCTGGAAACCTGGAGAAAATTGACAGACCCTAACCTCAATCCATGATATTGCTAGACATTAGACCTTACACTGTTCATGTTGACCCCCTTTACCCCCCCAAACCTTGGGATTAAAAATAAATAAGATCTCCTTTTAATTAATTAATTTTTAAAGATATATGCTTTTTCTCCTGTATATATATTTGTGCATGCAGAGGCCAGATAAGCACATGGGATTTCCTGGAACTGGAGTTACAAATGGTTGTGAACCACCATATGGTTGCTGGGAATCTAACCTGAAAAAGGAGCTAGTGCTCTTGATTGCTGAACTCTGGCATGATATCTCTTTTAACAACTTGCAGAAATTCCCAGAGTTTTGAGTGAGGAGTCTGGTGTTTGAACAAAGCTAGCAGCCTTAAAGTTTCTAGGGATTCTGTGTTTTTACATGTACTTCATGTTTACCCAACCAAAGGAACAAGAGCCATACCAAGCAAACAGTCCCCAAGGTAAATGGCAGGAGTCTCTGATGCTAAATTTTGTCATTGTCATTTATTGCTTGTGGCTTTGGGAAAGTTGTTCATCCTGAACATCTCAGTTTCCTCCTCTGCCATGTGGGCTGATATGATAGGGTCTTCTTGAAAGTTTGCAGTATGTGCTTTAGATCTGTTCCAGAGACCAATGCTATCAAAGACCAAGACCGATTTTGTATTTACTGAGATAACTCATATCATCAGGTGTAGACAACAGCCCTGGTGAACCTGTACCTCTAGTGTTAGTCAACTTGTTTCTGATTCTGCCCTTGGCAAGTTGGAGACACAGACCAGACCCTTAGCAGAAAAGATGTTTCATTAGACTAAGTGCTTGATTAGAAAGAACTTTCTGGATGAGGTTCTTATGTATCTTTTTCCAAGAATGTTGTATTCTTCCACTAAAGAGATTTTGTGTTTTCTGTCTTTCATGTAAGATGTTCTTTAAAAAGAAGAAGAAAAGAAAGATACCTTGAGCTTCTTTTTTTGGTGAAAAATATAATATGTTTTCATTAATATCTTAGCTTTCATCGAGTGTCTGATGACTGTAGAGGGATTTGTCACTTTCAAATCATTAGATTTAAGAATCTCTGTTCCTCTGTCCATGCAAACAAAACCCCAGCCACAAAATACGATGGTTAAGTTCTCTTCTTAACTAATGTCAGTGTGCTTGGTCTCGTACTTGCTGCCTGCCTCACCATCCTTCTCTGTGAGGATATGCCCCCAAGCTGCTCTAAGATGCTTTCAAATCAAAAACTACAGTGCAGAGGGTTGCTTCCCATAAGACACATGGGAAACTAACCTAGCTTTTCTTCAGAATTATTTGGGAATCTTTTCTTAAGGTTTATTAGACTTAAGTCTGTGTGTGTGTGTGTGTGTGTGTGTGTGTGTGTGTGTGTGTGTGTGTATGTATGCGTGTATCAGTGCATATGTGGCGGTCAGAAGACAACTGCAGGAGTCAGTTCTTCCCTTTGACTATGTAGTTTCTGGGGTTCCAATTCAGGTTGCCAGGCTTGGTGACAAGCACCTATATCCACTGAGCCACCTTGCCAGCCCTATTACCTTCTAAAGTCTGAAACTGAATATTCCATTAATAAAGGCTGCATTTCCTTTTATTACTCTTACTGTCCTAAGGGTGTGCTTTCCTCCCACCTTTAATGGTGGTATGCTTAGCCAAAATATTTGCTTAAGGAGGGGACAGATCATGCTCTGCTGGATGTTAGTTTTTCAGTGGCCTCTTTTGTCAATGTGTCAGTAAGTTAATCATAATTCAATATGGCACACCCATACTGACACATTTTACGTAAAATTAATAAATTTACAAGATGGTCTATGTGATGTCAGTTCAGAGGACATCACACCCTTTCAAGAAGGTGGAATTAACTGGTTTCCTTTGACTGCTTCATAGAAAATTGAGTTGACTGGTGTTTGAATATTTATTGTTACATAGGTTGGGACTCTACCTCAAAATCCATTAGAAAAGCCTTTGACAAATTTAACAGGTGGCAAGAAGCCAGTGTGCCTGGAATCTAATGGAGTAATAAGAGATGAGAGGAAACAGATCACAAAAAGCCTTTGGGCTGCAGTCCTTGGTGTGTGTGTGTGTGTGTGTGTGTGTGTGTGTGTGTGTGTGTGTGTATGTGTGATTGTACCTGTGTGCTCATGTGTACAGCTTGTCTATAATTATGTGGTAGGGGTAGAAGCACAAGGGTTTGATATCTGGTGTTTCCTCAATTGATCTTAACCACATTTTTGGGGACAGGACCTCTTATTGAACCTATACCTTTCTATTTTGGCCAGACTGGCTGGTGAGCCCCTGAATTCCACCTGTCATCTTGCTCAGGGCCCAGCTCTTCAGCTACAGATATATGCTGCCATACCCAGCGTTTATTTGGATGCTGAGTGTCTGAACTTAAGATTCCATGTTTGTGCTGAAAACACTTTAGCCATGGAGCCACCTCCTCAGCCCCTACAGATAGCAGTCTTCATTCCAAGTTCTGTTAAAGCCAGGAGTGAGATACAGTCTGGTTCATGTCTTTAATAGATCACTCATACTGTCATGGAGGAGTCGCAGTGCTTACATATTAGAAGGGAGCAAGGCACCCTCTGGGTAGGAGGATGTAGAGTACTGGAAAGATGGTGGTGGCCCAGGTTATAGCAGTGCTTGTTGGGGATAGCAAGTGATTTGACCTTTGGTGTGGTCTAGATAGAGAACACAGCCTTGCCACTGGAGCACAGTCCCCACAGGGCTGCAGCGTGGCTAGCCATAGCCCTCAACAGCTCAGCTCCTCTCCTGGTGGGGCTTGACTTCAGACTTTCCTTATCCACGTTTGAACTGGAACCTCAGCTTGACTGCCTAACTCATGATACCAAAGTAGGGGAATAGTCTGTCTCTTGCTGTACAGACTTGTGACCATGAACATACTTGTAAAGAGCTGGTTTGACCTACAAAAGTGCATGGTCACAGCACTTTGCTTTGTAAATCTCTACAGCATGAATGCTTCTGTGTACAGCATGAACGTCAGCTGTTCTGAAAATATCTCCTATGCTTCCAGCTCAGCCAGTGGGATGGTAGTTTTAATATCTGGCTTCAGCTCCTATGTATACTGGGGTCATATTTTGGGGATGGAAAGTGAATTAGAAATTTATTTTTGTCCCACTCTCAGCCTCAATTCTCCTAAGAATCTCTCCTTCAAATGACAAATAGTCTTGGCTTTCTTGGTTGATCAAGAGATTACAAACAGCCTGCATTCATTCATGACTTGTTCTTTCTCTCTCTGTTTTCTTTTTTAAAGAGAGTTAAAAATAGAGTTCTGTGGTCTCAGATAGAAGTTTCTTTTATAACCTCCCTTAACACATCTGTGTTGTTCTCCGTGGGGCATGAACTTTCATCTCCTTGAAGACAATCACCTGACCTGTTCGTTCTTTATCTGGCTCTCACATGCCTCTTCACCTTTTAACCCTGCCTTGGCTGATTAACTTGGCACTTTCCATGATCCAGGCTGTATTGAGGGGAAGGAATCCCCTTTTACCCCAATCCCGGTCATATCTGGACACCATGACTAGTGGCTCTCCTTCCTCTCCGCATGTGATAGAACGTATTTGATTGTTTGAAGGGTGGCTGCCGGATGGGATTCAGGTGATACGTGCTTGAATTTTCTGACTCATTTTGTGCTCATTTGTAACTGACTTCTTTTGTGATCTTCCAGAATACCAGGCTGCTATCTTACATCTGAAGAGGGAGCACAAAGAAGAAATTGAAAACTTGCAGGTATATCTCTTTGATTCTGCCAATCTGGCCTTCTGATGGTTATTTTTATCATGTGCTGAAGTAAATATTCCTCCCAGCTGCCAGTGGGCACCAAATGGAGTGAACATTCCTCTTAGTGGGGAGTTCCTAACTAGATTTCATCTGCAGCTCCCTTATTCCAGGCTAAAAGCCTTGGATGTGGTGCTTAATAAACTCTGTTTTCTAACACTGAAAAAAAAAAAAAATCACTGTAAATGCTTTGGGCTTTGATTGGAAGAGTGACTCTGTCTTTAAGTCAGGAAACAAGAGAGTATTGAGACTTTTACTGCTCATGGGAAGTATTTTAAAACTTGATGTTTCTATACACCCTGTAATTCACTTCTGTTACACTCACCCCTCTGCGTGCCTCTCAGCTCCACCCTGGGGTATGATATCATGCAGATGAAGAGTGTGCTGAGTCATTCTGTGTCCTTAGGGCGTGCTGAAAGGTGCCAGTGGGTCCTCCTCTGTTTGCCATCTAATTGTCAGTCTGTAGGCTTGGCGTTTGCTTACAGGGCATGTGGCAGGAAATTCAGAGTCTTCATTTCAAGCCACTGGATAGTGAATGAGACCTTGAGTCTAGGTTATTAATACGTGGGGAAGCCATATGTATTACCTGGGAATCGTGGCAAATTTTAAATATAATGAATGTTGCTTTAATCGGAACTCATTATTTACCACTTTAATCAGTTTGTGGAGCTAAAATATCCTTCCTTTCAAATTTCATTGACAAATAGAAATTGTAATTTATAAATACATGGCACGTTTGGAAACTGCATCCTGAAGTGAACACACTGAGTTTAATTTATAAATGAATTTATGGACCAAATATCCTTTCTGCTCATTTATTTTTGTTGGTAAATAGGAGTTGAATACAATTTATGGTGCACAACATGTTTTGAAATATCATACTTTGTAGCATGACTGATTGGGGTTCATTCACTTACTATGTCATATACTTAACTGATGCTTTGTAAGTAGGCTCCAATCTGTTTAGCACTGTTCAGGTGGATAATAATTGCTACTAAAATGGCCACTACAACCAATCACATCAACTTACTTCTCATATCTTACTGAAATTTTATATACTTTTATCAACCTCTCCTTAATTATTTCTGAATCTATCACCCCTAGTCCCTGGTAGCCATAATGTGACTCTGCTTCTAGGACTTCAACTTTCTTAAATCACACATGTAAGTGAGATAACACAGTGTTTGTCTTTCTGTGCCTGGCTTATGTTTCTTAGCATCTTTCGTTCATCCATATAACTAAAAATGATAGGATTTCCTCTTTTTTAAGGCTGCATAATATTCCATCATATATATATATATATGCATAGGCTCCATTTTCCTTATTTTTTCATTCTTTTACTGACACCCAGATTGATTCTAATTTGCCTTTTGTGAAGAATATTGTAACAATATTGTAGCACTGTAGCTGTGGCTTCCTTTTGGAATGTATCCAGTCATGGAGCTTCTTAATCATTTGGTGATTCGGTTTTTAATAACTCTACTAGTTTACATCCCCACGAAAGGAGTTAATGGCTCTTTTTTCACCCCGTCTTTGCCAGTGCTTGTTGTCCTCAGTCTGTTTTTGGTAATAGCCATTAGGACAAGTGAGACTTGATACCCCCATTGTGATTTTAATTTGCATTTCCTTGATAATTAGTGGTGCTGAACATATTTCCATATACTTGATGACCATTTTATGTGTACTTTTGGGAAATAGCTACTCCGTTCATTGCTCACTAAAATCAGTTTGTTTTCCTGTTATGAGCTTATCTGTATTCCTTGTATATTTTGTTTATTAACTGCTTATTTAACCTTGCATAAGTTCCTCCTTTCAATTTTCTATAATGTGTTTTCAAATGCAGTTAGGTTAGCAAGGTATCTCAGAGGTCACCAAGCAGCCAGCTGGTTCAATCCCCAGGGTTCACATGGTAGAAAGAGAAAAGTGACTCCTATATGTTGTCCTCTGACTTTCACAGACACGACACAGCATGAATACATGAGTGCATGTTCATGTGCACAGCCACCCACTCACACACAAAATGCTAAATAAATATGAAGAAAGCAAGTCATTTAAAAAAAAGGGGGGGTGAGACACTATCCTGGGTTATACATGAAATCATTGCAAATAGCCAAACACATAAGTAGCTAGTATACAGAATCATGTCACACCCTTTCACACTGATACACATGGTTTGGAAGAGGGAATGAGTTAATTTAACAAAGACACAAAGTGGAAAAGTGTATCTCACTCCTAGAGAAAAGGGACAGATGGAGGCCCTCATTTCCTTGGGTGTAAAATAATCTCACTTCCTGTTTCTTTGTGGTGGAATGAAGAAGCTTCTGAGATGTCCAAGAGGATGTGGAGTTGATGGTAGATAATTAAAGCACGGGTCAGAATAGGATAGGTATGGAAGGGATCCCATAGACAGGTTTATTAACAGTGAAGTTACCAGAGTCATTAGTTTTCCCACTTGAAAAATAAGCTCTATGAGGAGTAGGCCAACTGAATAATATTCATGCTAGAAGGAAATACTTAGCTCTTAAGTTATTACTCCAGTGGGCATTGAGCTAAGCATATTACATGTATATTATGCTTCAAAAATCCTCTGATTCTACATATCAAATGAAGAAAGGCTTGGCATGTTAGTCAGCATGCCAACTCTGTAACAAACACCCAACATAATAGACTCAAAGCAGAAAAAAGGTTTATGCTTGCCTCATGGTTTCAGATCATGGTCATTTATCCCTGTTCCATTTGGCTTGTAGTGGGACTGCATGGCAGAAATGGCTGTTAATTTCTCTGAGTGTGTGAAGCAAAGAGAGAGACAGGAAGGGCCCAGGACCCCTCAGTGCCTTTGAAAGGCACACCCCCTAGTGTCCTCATGTCCTTCCACTAGGTTCTCCTTCCTGAAGTTCCTGTCAGCTGCCTGTTGTCCTATAGGCTGGGGACCAAACTTATAACAAATGGGCTTTGAGGGAACATTGGACATCCAAACTCATGACTAGAGATGGGAAAGTGAAGAGTAAATGACAAGGGGAAAAACAATGTATCATGAAGCTGATTTCTGTTTAAGATATGAGTTAGATTATGATATGATTAGCATTACTGAATATTAGCAGCTTTCCATAATTATACTTTAGAGATTCTTGGAGAGTTATTTTCTTAGATTATTATCTGTTCTTTTGATGCTATCGGTGAAGTTAAAATTTTTATGCCCCAAATATATTGCTTATGTCAAATTATAGAAATCCTGTGGCGTGCTACTGTTACATGGGCAGCAGGCCCAGTTTCTATAGCTGAATATTTCTTGAAACATGCAGCAGTCACAGGCAGACAGCCAGCGGTCTGTGGTCTGCCCCCAAGAAGCATTTTATTCAAAATGTAGCACTTTAAAGATTTGAAATAGGAATACACACGTTAAATGTAGAGATTTGTGTGTAAGAAATGGAGTTCTAGCATTTTGTTTAAATACATTAGAAAATTTGGCAGTGATGATGCTCCATGTATCTTCAAACTACTCAACATGGTAGCTAGTATCCACTTCACCTGTACTTTTCTGGCCACCACTGTCTGCCCTGGGTGGTTCAGCTACTTGACTCCCATGTACTTTAATTAGCTCCCTTTTCTGAATGGTAATGCAACAAAATGAGATGAATGATTTGGCAACAACAGCAACAAGTCAGAGTAGATACCATTTATAACATATAGAGATCAAACCCCAGCTTGGTTGTACTTGAGTATCCTCTCTGAATATCACCCCTGCCTATGGCATTCTTCCGTGAAAGCAAATCCCGCTGGACTGGTGGAAGATAATGGCTGGGAGGACAAATGCTTTGGTGCTCATGTCTTTATTCATGATGCCCCTGGCAGCCTTCAGTTATGTTTTCTTTTTCATTGACAGGGCATGGAGAAGTCAGGTGTTTCAGGGCTTCCCGAGCCTGCCTTTCTGTGCTGGGTTGGACCACAGAGGATCAGTTGTTTACTCCCTCCAGCAATGGAAACTCTGTAGAATGCTCTATTGGGAGATGGGCCTTTGCAGGCTGTCACGTGAAGCCAGTGGGTGGAGGAGCACAGAGCTTTTAGCCTCATTCATTCTCTGCACCTGACAGTTTTTGAGTAGCGTGAGAACCAGGCTCAGTCCACAGACTAGCTTTTCAAATGTGTACTTTTCCACACATAAGGCTTTTTATTGATGTCTTGACTGAATTAGATATTGCTGCCCTGTGCTTATCTACTACTGTGAAAACATTTGGCTGACATTTCAAATCACCAGAGAAGGAAGTTGTGGCAGGTCAGGACATTTTCCGTGCTGTCATTTCATGTAATTTATAATTTTACCATAGGAAAGTTCTTTTATCTCTCCCCCCCCATATGTGTTTCTTTTAGTGTATCCCATCTTCAAAGTTTGGTCACTTCATGTTACTCATATTGTCTAGTTCAGCTTTTGATAATCTAAGGTTTTGGCTTTCTTTGGGGGAAAGACAGAACCTTCCCTTTTGCGTTTCCTTTGAGCTTCTTGTCTGAGAAGCTTCTGTGTAGGGTTGGTAGGAAACATTGCTTAGACCTCTTCAGGCATTTGACAAAGCTCATTCTCTCACAGTACAGTAGCTATTTCTTTAAGGTTGCTTAGGAGCTAGGATTTGAAAATCACCATCACAAACTCTTTCATAGCTGATGTTTGTCTTATCACTGCTTGAGGACTGGGAAAGATGTTCATTTGTGTTGGATGGTAGTGTGAGAGAAGTTGGTTCTCTTTGGCATTAGGACCCCTCTTTCTTGTGCAATGACCATATGAAAAAGGTAACTTCTCTGAGACTTCGTTTCCTTGCTCTCAGCAACTGTGCATTATTGATCATGTTGGCAGGGAAGCTAGTGTCACCACTCCACAGGAGGGATGTTGAGTAGGACTCAGCCTGGTGACATTGGTTCTGAAGCACAGCTGCTTCTCATTCATCTGTTAAGTTTCTTTATAATTAGACAACTCGAGCTTCCATTGCTTTTTGAGTTTTGTTGTCGTTATATTTTGGGGGGGACATTTGACTTACCTTCCTTTCAGTCCATTCTCATGCTTTGGTACTCAGTATCAAGATGGTCTAAACCAGAGTGTCTTTAGTTGATTTTTACTCGTGACCTCTTTTCATCCCAGAATATTTTCATTTAATCCTGTTGTTCTGTGTTACTTTTCTGTTGCTGTGATTACATCCATGACAAAAAGCTACTTGCCAGTGGTGGGGGTGGGCGGGTGGGGCTGAAGGCTAGGGCATGTTTATTTGGCTTGTACTTTCAAGTCATAGCCCATCACTGAAGGAAGTCAGACCAAGAACTCAAGCAGGAACTGAAGCAGAAGCAACAGAGGAATGCAGCTTACTTGTTTACTCCCTGGCTCATTATGCTTAACTAGCTTTCTTATAAAACCCAGGCTAACCTGCCTAGGGATGGTGCTGCCCACAGTGGGCTGGCCCTTCCTACATCAATTAGCAAGCAACATAATGCTCCATTGACATGCCCGTGGGACAACCTAATTCTTCAATTGAGGTTCCCTCTTTCCAGGTGACTGTAGGTTCTGTCAAGGTGACAACAAAAAACTAATGAGAACACTTGGGCATTTAGGTATAGATAAAGTGAGATAGGTATGTTTATTTTTGCATAAAAAAATTAATATTTTTTCCTGAATATTTTATTCTGAAGTACATAGAATGTTTTCATTTTTAGGTTCAGTTGATGCTTAGGTTATAATAAAAAATGCTGATATCACCATGTTGTATAAATACAAAATGTCAAAAGTATATTTAGAGCTATTTCAGAAGTTGTTGGGAATTCTGATCTAATCCCAAGCCAAAATTCATTTAATTCTTTTTTCTTTTAGTGAAACTCAATTCAGGAACTTAAATATTGAAGCTAGACAGTATAAAACTACCTAACCCAACGATAATTAAATTTAAACATCATGTGCTGAGAAATGATGAGAGGAAAATATTAAAGTGTTGGTTTTCTAAATTGAGCCATAGCTTCTGTAAGAATGGAAAGCTACAAGTGTAGTAAAAACACCGTAGTTCTAACGTACTATTGTCTTCTGTGAGCTGACTATATCTCTAGCAGCATTCATGGGTGTTACATGGCATGATGACATATACAGTGGGAAGCGAGCATGTGTATGTTCTGAAACAAGACTGCATTTATGTGATCCAGCTAGGATGAGTGCTGACAGAGCTACCTCAGATTCATGACACAGTTGATTTTAGTTAATTTTTGGTCATTGCACATTCAGAAACCTCTTAACTGGTGTCAACTTTTTTATTACTCTCACATTCATTTTAAAAGTTGTGCTCTGCATTAGGTTTCCCTGAAGCCCATTCTATAGGACAGCAGCCTTTTGAAATGTTCCCCAAGATAGGTTTATGGTCTACAGTCAGTTAAGTTTGAGAAATATCTAGGTATTTGTTTGTTACAGGTTTATCTTGTTGGAAAAGAACTACAGAAATTTGAATCACTCCCCCATGAAAAACTCCTTTTTGATGTTCATATTGTGTTGTGTCATATAATTTATTATCTCAAGTTTTTGAGAGGATTTATCACACATTTGTGCTGTAATGCTCTGGTCTCTCATCTGTGTACTCAAGACATCTCAGAGGCAGCAATGGTTGTTGTTTTTCTCTCTGTCTAATAATGAGTACTGACCCAAAAATCTCTGTTGCTGTGATAACCTGCTCTGTCCAAAAGCAGCTTCAAGAAGGAAACCTTTTTTTCTTACTTGGTAAGGTCAAAGTCTATCATCAAGGAAAATCAGGGCAGAAACTCAAGCAGTAACTTGAAACAGAAATCGTGGAGGAAACTTCTTATTCTCTCTCTCTTAAGCTCTTGCTTAGATAGTTTCCTTATAGCCCAGAACTACCTGCCTAGGGCATGGTTCTGCCCACAGTGGGTTATGCCCTCCCATATCAATTAACAAAAAAGGCACACTCCAAAGCCATTCAGATCTATTCTTTCTATCAATTGAGACTTTCTTCTCTGGAGACTCTAGGGCAGCTGTTCTCAACATGTGGTGGTGAGATACCCTGTGTATCATATAACAGTAGCAAAATTATAGTTATGAAGTAGTAATGAAATCATTTTATTGTTAGGGTCACCACAAAATAAAGAACTGTATTAAAGAGTCGCAGCATTAGAAAGGTTGAGAACCACTGCTCTAGGGTGTGTTGGGTTGACATTAAAAGCTTTCTAGGGCAAGTATCTAGAAACAGTCTTGGTTCACTGGTTACAAACTCACAAACATTTCCTATAATTTATACATAAAAAGAACTGTACCCAACTCATTTCTCTATCATGTGCCCAACATAAAACCTCTAAAGATTGTGACTTGTCGGAAACTCTAAACAAGGACATGGGGAGCCTGAGTTTAATCTGGCGAGGTAGATCTGATTTGAAAACACTGCTCTTTCCACTAAGCAATGGAACATTAATTCAAAGAACATTAGACTAACATCTGGATTCTGGTCCATTAGTCACTGTGAATACCATGAACTTGAAGCAACACTTTGGGCTCATCTTCCCAACATCTAAAATGAAGAATCAGGCCACATGGTTCCTAGGAAAGTCTTTGTGTGCTCATTAGGCCAACTTCATACTTAAAAGAATTGATTTATCCATCACTTTTCAGTCTGGGGTTGTCTAATTTAGAACCTCTAAATCCCTACTTGCCCAATCCCTTTTAAATAAGTCAGAGCCTTTTAGCTCCTTGTAGATGTTATTCTTGTTAGCCAGTGAACCACTGTCAGTAGCCTGTGGGGTGATGTGTGATGGGCTTCCAGTTATACCGTAAGTGGGGTTTCATCAGGTATGCCACTCACAGAAGGAAATGGCTCCTAAACAGCCAGTGAAACAAGTATGGGAGGCCCCATTTCACCTAAGAGTCAGGAGGGAAGTGTGGATGTGGGGTGGAAAGCCTTATGTGGGTCTCAGTTGTTTCCATTTTAAAGGTGAAAGAGTAAAAGTAAAAAGCATTTCCTTCATCTGCCTGCAGGGAGCTTGATAATTTAGCAGTCAGGTTTAGGGCCAGCACTTTAAGCAATTTGGAAGTGTCCTAGAAATGACAGACTGTTTTGTCTATTCTTAACTGACACTCTTTGGGTTGTGGGATACGAGGAAATGGACCCGCCAGCACTTGACCTTCCCCTTACGGGAAGCATTTTGGTTTACTCCATTCATCACATGCTCCGTTCCTAAGTGAGGAGAAGCATCACTGAGCAATGGCCTCTGGCAGGCTCTGTTCATTGCACAATGCAGTCACATTTATGGTAACTCCCACAGCAAAAAACGGTCCAGGGATAGCTGCCAAGTGGAAAATTAACTTGGGTTGTACCTTGTGCCCAAGAAAACTGAATGGTATAGTGGTCTCCATGAAGAGAAACTTATGGGCATTCTTACTTTTCCATCTCTGACCCAATTCAGTGGTCCCTTCTAATGGTTTACACCTTGCTGTTGGAACAAACTGAGTGCACACAGCTCAGCTGACAAAAATGTTAATCCAAGACCTATTCGTTTGTAAATCTGTCTTTATCAACAAAGCACATTTAAATCATAATTTCTGTGAGGTCAAGGGAGCAATTTGGACGTTAAGCAAAACTGCCACAAATGTAAAACATGACATTTTGTAAAACTTTCCTGGTATTCCCCAAGTGTTCTTATCAGTGTAACTAAGATGCCAATAAGGGAAGAAATGCCATAAGGAGTATTTTAATCCATCTTTATTGTTGTGCATAAAATTATGAGTTTAATGGCATTAAATCCTATGCGTTTGCTGGTTTGCTGATGTTGAGACTGAGACCCTTAGGTTCCTTAGAAGGCTGTGGATAGACTTGGAATTGAGTTCTGAATGAGGCTGTGAAGTAGGCAATCCCTGGCACACCTTGCATCCAGGGTACCCCAGTTTGAGCATTTACCCCACACAATTCCCATGTTGTCAGGTCATGCCAGCTGACAGGGAGATGAAGTAAAAGGAAGAATGTGTTCATTAGTTCTCAGTGGCATGGAGATTTGTGCTAAGTTATCAGTGCCCCTTCATGTCCATCAGTACAAGTCCTCTCTGAATTGCAAATCATTGTTATGAAGAAAAATTTCCTAAAATATAATTTGATATAGATGTCTCTGAGCGCCATACATGGGTGAGAATTTCTTATTCTGTCTGTGGAAGCTGGTGCACATATTGATATAATTCCATTGATTTTGTTTTAATATTTCCTATATGAATGTAAGTAGTAAATAGTCTTAGCTGAGAGATTTTTTTCCCCCCTGAGAGAATCTAGTTTTATTTTAGAAGCAATTCCTAGACTCACCACTGGAGGTCAGGTTGGTCCTTTTCCTCTTAGAAGTAAGTAGGCTTTCTTCTGATGCTTGAAGCCTTTCCCGTTTTATACTTTTTGCTTT
Organism: Phodopus roborovskii; assembly: GCF_943737965.1. Lineage (NCBI taxonomy): Eukaryota > Metazoa > Chordata > Mammalia > Rodentia > Cricetidae > Phodopus > Phodopus roborovskii. Next base: position 2,697,888 of record NW_026126417.1, on the reverse strand, counting down.
AGACAAATGCAATTAAAAAAAAAAAATAGTTAAACTTAGTTATTTCATAGAGAAACATACCAATAAAATGTGTGTGTTTATACACAGAGATAAGGCTAAAATCTGTTTACAGAAGTATATAGCTTCTCTCTTATCTGCCTTTCTGTTTATTCATCCAAACATCTATTGTACATGACAAAAGACAAAAGGCTACCTAAAAATGATTTAAGAGACTGATTGTCATTTAGAAAACAGAAAAGCAAGTTAGAGATATCTCTATCATTTATTCATTATTTCTTTCAATACATATTAAAGAAGTGTCTACTTGTTGTTGGGACTGTGCAGATGCTGGCGGGACCAGAACAAACTCCTATACATTGGGTAGCAGAGAAAGAGGAGGGGAGGAGAAAGAGGGAGTGGAAAAGTGAGGGGGGAGAGAGAATAAGAATATGAGAGAATATATCAATATATCTTCATGGAATATTACATGCTAAGTCCTGGAGGCGTGATCTGTGAGGGCATACCTTTGGTGGGCAAGGACAGGAACTGTTAGGAAGAGACATTGTAAGGAAAGCCTGAGGTTAAAGAGCTTGGCTACTCTAAAGGACCACAGAGAGCCTTATCGTTAGAGCATAGTGAGTGGCAAACAAGACTGCAGTTGAAAACAAAGCTTTGAAGTAGAGCTTTTCAAACTTTTTTATACTGTGTCTCAGGAAAAGTCCTCTTACCAAGTCTTAGGCTCTCTGTTTACATGTATGTGGAAGGAAGGAAGGAAGGAAGGAAGGAAGGAAGGAAGGGGGTTACTGTGAAGCACAGCTTCCTTTATGTGACACCCTACAGCATCGCTCTAAGGAAATGCTGAGATAAGACACAAACTGGCCTGCCTGTTTGCTGTCATGCCCATTGCTATCCTGTGGTTTAAAATGTCCCACTGCACAGGAAGGCGGGGAGGCCTGTAGGGCCTTTTTAAAGTCCTCTGGTTTCATCCTCAGGACTCCATGCGATCCTCTGACTGGTCCTGTGTGGAGACTGAGCAGATCTGCGTCTTCCAGAACCCTGGCTGTGATTGTGGAGGTGGATTGTAGGAAATGGCGGGGCAGCTGGGGGCAGGACAGAGATACTGGTGGCTTCAAGGTACAAGTGTGAAGGGAAGAGCTAGCTCTCTGGCCACGAACACTTGCATTCTGTCTGTGTGAGTGGCTTCTGCACAAACTTCGGCTCTCACCATTGCTTCCCTTTTAATCAGTGGTTCTCAACCCGAGGGTCAGAACTCCTTTGTGGGGAGCCACATGTCTGGTATCCTGCATGTCAGATATTTACATTGCCATTCACAACAGTAGCAAATTATAGTTATGAAGTAGCAATAAAATAAGTTTTTGGTTGGGGAAGTCACTACAACATGAGGAACTGTGTTAAAAGTGAGAACTATTGCTTTAACTGTTCACAGCTTGATACTGCCTGTGGTACCCAGGATCTGGTAAGTATACACTAAATATTTTTCAAATGCATTACCAGGGAGGAAAAGGGTGCCAATAATATACCACCATAGTGAGTGACAGCCTGGTATCCTTTCCATATCTGAAGTCATTATATATACATCACCAAACAGTTGTGTCCAAGGTCAGTTCCTTATAATATCTTTAGGTATCTATGTCATACAACTGCACACATGTCTCTGTGGGTTTTTGTGTTGTTTCTTTGGTTTCTCTTTGTTTTGTTTTAGCTTGATAATCTATCTGCTTATAGAGATATAATAAACAAAATTCAAGGTGTTCAGAAAATACATAGTTTTCATATTCCACAGAGGAAGTTCAAAGATTGAACTATAGGAAATGGCTAATATTTGACCTATTTTGGTGTTTAAAACAGTCTGTTTTATGTGACTTAACTGAGAGAGTTCACATTAGAAGACAAGGACGTAAATATCTGGGGGGAGACTTATCTCTCAGATGGTGCATCTTCTGAGGTGCTCCCCGAGTACATCTGGGAATGTTACAAGGCATCACCTGGGGACTGAAGCAGCTACTCAGCATTACTCTATATAGAATTGTTGAAACATCTCATGACTCTAGTGAGGACAATTTTCCAGCTTTCAGAAAAATCTGTGAAATAGAAAATTATTGAAAACTTCTTACTCAGCTCAATTATTCACTGGCCATGTGAATCTGCTAAATGCATCATTGGCTTCTCTAACAGCCCAATTTGATGTTTTATTCTTTAAAGCATAGTTATGGCTAACTATTGATTAAACTGGCCTGTATAATGCAGGACTTTCTAATGTCCTTTGTAGTCTTGCTTACCCATAAACTGTGATGGCATTTTTGCTGCCTCCTCCTCACCTTCCTCCTGTCCTTCCTTCTCCTTCTTGTACAGTGGCTAAAATCTACTTCATAAATTCTTTATATTAAAATTTTTACTTTTCCAGTTACAGTAATGTGGGGACTATGTCACAAATACAAATAATAAGGAAATTAAATAATAGAATATTTAAGTTGTGTTTCTCAAATATACTTTCATAACAAATTCATGATTGAACAATTCCTTATTTCTCCCATGAATACAAGTTTTTAAATTCAGCCCCGTTGAACACTTAGGATTTGTTAATCGGCACTTCTCCACCTCAAACTTGCGTTGTTCAGATGGCTCAGCTGTTAAAGCTAGACCCACAATCAACCATACAATCTTTAACCATCTCAAGTGGAGAAAAGCTGTGGTTATTATGATATAGAACGTGGTTTCCTTTTTGATAGTCTATTCTGAGACATAGAGTAACGTTGGTCCCAATCTTGATGAATACAGTATGGTATCGTGGTTTTTCTGTGAAATCCTAATGTTCCGGAGGAGCGGCAACACTTTTGATAGTTTGAATGTCAAAAGCCAATGGAAACTCCTTTCCTCTCGCTGTAAAACACTGGTAGATGGGCTCAAAACTGAGGCGGGGAGAAAACAAGATTGCCTTACAAATCTGGCAAGATCAGCCACACCAATAAAACCAAATCCAATGATGTTTTATGGGTCTGAATTTATGGGAGTGCCCAGGATCAAAGGGCTTGAGTCCCACTGGACTACAAGGTCCATAGTTCATGGCAAAAACTCATCAAAAAGAACATTTTGGTCGTTTAAACTTTTCATTTTAATCAGCCACAGTAATAAAAGAGCCTTTAGGTGTCTAAAAACATTCTGCAAGATCAAGAGGTTGTTTTCCCATTTCTAGAAGCAGCTTTCTTATTGGATCCATATAACGCCTGTGGCCTCAGAGTGTCAGAGGGCCATTGCCTCCATGCCGTTTGCCTTTGTGGGATGGTTCCTTTCGGTTCTTCTAACTGTGCATTATGTGATAATAAATTATGGTCCCTGACGGAAGGACCATAAAATTTTCACACCATTTATCAAGCCCCTTCAGCAATTTAAAGTTAGGTCTCTGACAGCCAGTCAGGGACTGATGTTTCGACAGAAACAGAGTCCACAGCTTGTGTCTTGACTAGCACCAGTAAGCAATGCCACACAGGAGACAACACAAGGCTTCAGAGTGAGAAGATGCAGACTGAGACATAGCTCCACAGTTGTGCTTTTTGACATTCTCTCCATCACATGCCCTTCAGAATGCGTAGGGTGTGGTGTATAAAAGTTGCCAGTACTGCAGAAAGAAAGAACTAACGTGTGCTAGATGGGTGGCACCCAGATGTTACAGTCTCACGTTTTCAGCCTGAGCAGATCGATCAGGGAGCTAGACAGAAAGGTGTACATTGCTCAGAAGATATTCCCAAGAGTAGAAGATGGTGGAAGGGGAATTCCACCATTCAGAGGAATAAAGAGAGAGGATCGTGGACCTCACATCCTTTTCTCCTTGTTTGCCTGTCTTTTTGCTTTGTGCACACTTCCTAGCTTATTCACACAGGAAGAGAGAATAAGTCGGGTGATGTTTTCTTATTTATGGCCTTGGATATCATCCTCTACCACCTCCTGAGCTTTTGCACATTGGTTGTTTCATTCAAGGCACAAAGCTTACTAAGTTTTTGTAATGGATTCAGCCATCCTTTACATTTAGATTCCTTCCTCCAGCCATGCTATTTCCTTGAGCTTAAATCCCTGCCTGCTCTCCCTGGAAAATTTCCAAAACACCAAGCACATGTCACAATCCCCTGTACCAGTTTCCCTCTGTTACAGGTTCTCTGACATGGCTCCTCAAACCCTATTTGAGGTAACTGCCCAGTGCTGTCAGGCATCCTGGACCAGTCTCTGTTGAGTTGGGTTGTAGAGCAGGTGCTAGCATCATAGTTCTGCATCCTCTGTTCTCACAGATAGGACTCAGTTCTTTTCCTCCTTCCTTTGGCTATATTTCGGCACCATCTGTTCAGCTTTGCATCCCACTCAGCCCTACCAAAGGGGATTTAATCACTTGGCTTTATCACTTAGTGATTAATTTATTTTTGTAACTTTACCTCTGTGCAGGGGCTTCCTTTTCTTCTCTTTTCTTTTTTTTTTTTTTTTTTTTTTTTTTTTTTTTTTTTTTTGTTTTTTTTTTTTTTTTTTTTTTGGAGACAGGGTTTCTCTGTGGCTTTGGAGACTGTCCTGGAACTAGCTCTGTAGACCAGGCTGGCCTCGAACTCACAGAGACTCGCCTGCCTCTGCCTCCCGAATACTGGGATTAAAGGCGTGTGCCACCAATGCCCGGCTTGTGCAGGGGCTTTCTACACCTACTTGTGTTTTCCCCTGGGTTCCAGCATCACCTTCCTGATTTTTTCTGGAAAATCGGAAAATGTTTCTACTATCTCATCCTAGAACTTCCAAAGCTAGAAACACCTGAAAACCAATAATTTCAAGGTTTAAGGGACTCCACATCCTTCCATGTCCCCTCCTGATCAAAGCACAATTCTCAGAGAAGTATCTTTTCTTAGCTGCCCTGTTCATTTGAGGAAGTCCACACCAGAAACCTCAGATGCATCCTTAACAGCTCTTGCTCCCTCAGTTTCAGCATCTTCTTGATGGCCAAACAGTGCTAATTGTGGCTCACTTGCCTCTTGATGTACTTAGTCTTCCAGGATCCTCATCCTATCATGTGAATAGGGTTTTAGCCTAGCGTACACACATTGGTACCCTTCTCAGATCATTTTCCTTCACTCATAGCCATCCCAGAGTAAGTAAAATTTAATGTTCTTATTCTGGTATTTAAAACCTGACATCAGCATCCTACCCGATGTGCTTTATATTTTCACCCTTTCCCTATACTTTCCCACTCTCCTTAAAACAAAAAGAAAGACCAAAAAAAAAAAAAAAAAAATGTTTGTTATGTATACACTGTTCTGCCTGCATGTTTGCCTGCCTGCACACCAGAAGAGGGCACCAGATCTCGTTATATGTAGTTGTGAGCCACCACCATGTGGTTGCTGGGAACTGAACTCAGGACCCAGCCACCACCATGTGGTTACTGGGAACTGAACTCAGGACCTCTGGAAGAGCAGCCTGTGCTCTTAACTGCTGAGCCATTTCTCCAGTCCCCCACTCTCCTTCTATGTGCTTTCACTTATTGAGTCCAATAGGAGCTCATTGGCATACATAACACATTTCTCACTTTTTAGGGCTTCTCTCTCTGAAAGCGGGGGCTCATCATATCGTACAGGCTCTTTTAGCATTATAATCATGCCCTCCATGACCTTTCTTCACACATCACCTTTACTGCCTACCACAAAGGGCGGACAGTTGTATTTCCCATCACACTAAGATATTAGTGAACAAATTAACCGTGGTGCTTTTTCTTTTTTTCCCACATAGAATAGTTAGTGTTTTTCAAGTTCAGATACAAAGGGGAACTGTAGTGAGAAAACTACCTTCACAGAAGGTTTTTTTTTTTTTTTTTTAAAGACATTTTGTCAATTTGTAATTTTTTATGGCAGAATGGTGTTCACACTTTAGATCACCTTTGATGAATAATTCTCATATGTTCTGCATTTAGACAGTCATTGTGAGTGGCCATTCATAGTAGGTAAGGTGTCTATAACATGGATCATGAATGAGTCTGTGATCATTTGGGAATTTTCTATAGATGAGGAGGAATTCAAAGCTGTTGTAGGGTGAAGCTTCAGGGCCTTTCTCTTTCTTCTCAATACATTCAATGGAGTTGGCACCCTTCCTTTAGAAACAGAGTTACCACAGCTAAAACAGTCACCCATCCTCTGAAAGTTGTTGCAGACTGGAGCCAATTGCTCCATCGCAGTTGGAAACTGGCTGAGAAAGATCAGAAAGCACTGGGTTCACTTTAAGTGATAGGTATGAAAGGCTACCGGTATAGCCTACCCTAGAGGCTGATACAGGGAATATGTTTCCTGGCACTTACATTTACATGTTTAGAAACAGTATTTTCAGACATATAAACAGAAGTGGGCATATTTCTGCTAGGAATTCATAAATTAGTTGAAGAATGTGGGCACATCTTTGAACCATTTATTTCAAGTACTTTAAAAGAAAAACCAAGTAATTGTTATGGTGAAAAAGTTGCTAATAATTTTCTTCCCACCCTCACTCTTTATTTTGTGTGTATTACTTTGTGACTATCAGGTGAAACCCTGTGATTTGTGAGATGTGGCTACAAGTGTTCACATTTACTGTTCTTTTGCTGCACACTCAAATCCTGGACTCCAAGGACATCCCTCACTCCTAGCTCATTAGCAACCTCATTACCTAGAAAAGAGACAGAAAGGCTGCCAGCTCTCCATAATGCCTCCAGGAATGCTTTTTTTCCCCCCATTATCCCCCAGCCCACCATCCAGGCACTCTGATCGCAAAAGATTTTTAAGAAAAACATTACTCAGAAGTCTAGAGAACATTGCTTAAGATTGCTGGAGAATTTTGCATAGCAGCCCCCCAAATAATAAAACCAGTCATAACTAGGCGTAGAAAGACATTTTCTTCTTGATGAATTTCATTTGTAGAATTGGATTATTAGAAGTTTTGGTCACAGATAGGACAGGTTTGAATTAATTCTGCACTATTTTACCTATGATGAATTGCTTTAAAAGTCTGAAAAATAACACGAAGCAAATACAAATAAGAAAGTGACTCTGAAGAAAATGGTTTTTTTCTTTTTCTTTTTTCTTTTTTTACAAATATAGTTGAGATGGGGTGCATTTTAACAACATTAGATGAAAAATTATCTTCTTTTCTATATTTGTAAAAATAAAATTCTTTTCTTCAACACCTTAGCCATTCCAACCAGTTTCATGGCCATGTTAATACCGTGTTCAAGAACACACACCCAGGAAGGCTTCTGCTGTTCTGATGCACACTGGGGGGGGGGGGAAGGGATGGTCCAACTTGGAATTGCTAGTCATCTAAATATTTAGAGTGTGAGTGCTTTGTAACTGTTTAAAGCAGATGACTAGCATAGATACTTGGCCAGTTTATTTTCTCCGGAAGGGTATGTGGCAGAAGACTGAGAAGTTATCTCTTATAGTTGGCATGCCCATTCTGTGGAAGAGCAAGGTGGCTATCCTGTGGAATAGCATAGATGTCATGTGGTTTGATGGAACATTATAAGGCTGACCCTTTGTCATGAACATATGTGTAGTTAGTTGCCAATCCTTGCATGATTTGTGAAGAAATTATGGCTGAGCTTTCAGGTAATACTGTCCCTGTCTCTTTACACTGTTAAATGTGTACAGCTCTAAAGTCTAAGATGGGTTACAGGGAAGGAAATGAATAACCATCCACAATCCTCTGTCAGAATAAATTTGAAATGACATTTAAACATTGTGCAGAATTAAGATATATGATGAAAACATCTTAAACATTATATTTCACTTTTGATCAACTAGAAAATAAGACTTATTTAAATTCGTTTCTTATGTTTACTTAGGGTAAAAACTGGTCTTGTAGCAATTATCCTTTCAAAAAGTACAAATTACAGAGAGATGGATATCAATCAGAAGTAATGCAGTTTAATAGAAGAGAGGAAGGAGGGAAGAAGAATGTGGTTTGTCTATATTCCAGGAGAACAGAATCAAGTCAAAATGAGATCTGATCCCTTCCAAGTTGTTCTGACTGCATCCTTCTAGAACAGCATTTCTTGTGAATCTTGATGTTCCAAGTATCATCAGCCATCTAGTAATCAGAACACATGTTCTGCCAAGTCCCACTGTTATCTTAACTGTTTAAGGCATCGAACACCCTAGGTTTATAAATATATAATTAAAACCCCACAGAAAAATAAACCTAGATGGGGGATTTATGCTTTTCTTAATTCATGTTTATACAAAGAACAGATCTGCTTTTGTAAATATTACATCAGTTCTCTTTGAGCTCAAATAAATTGGTGTGACACTGCCAAGGCCATTTCTAGAAACGATGGGTATTGATGCCCTGTGGTCAAGGAACCTTTTCTGTGGAGTTTCAGAATTGTGCTGTTACTCAAAATGGCACTGTTTTTTTTTTTGGGGGGGGGCAGTGCTGTTTGGAAGCCTAGTGGCTGTGGCTGCATTTTATAGCTTGTATCCTACCAGTTGTAAACACTCTCAATTGCAGGGATCCCATATGAAGTAAATTCAACTCAAGAAACATTTCTTACCCATTTGACTGTCCATGTTTTGGTAAACTAAATTACTTCTGTATAGAAACTTAGAAACGTTCTTATCACTACAAAGGAAAAATAAAATCTATTACCCACTTTTTCTTGGATGCTGCATTTTGTCACCACGGTGACAAACATTTCTAAAGGAAAGATTTGTTTCTGTTCACAATTTTAGAGGTTCACGGTGGACTTGCTTTGTCGTTGAGGACCTAAGCAAGTCATCTCACAGTAGACAGAAAGCAGAGAGGTACAGGAAAGGACCAAGACAAGATACAGTTCCAGCTAGGCCTCAGCTTCTAAAGCCTCTAAGACCTCCTTCCCAGCGTAGTGCTGCCATATGGGAACCAAGGTTTCTACACAAGAACTGGGCTGGGTGGTCCAAACCATAACAGGTGCCACATTATGGTTCTTTTTTTGTTGCTCAAGGCCCTCTTCCATCATTTTGTTGTCTGTTCCAGTGAAAGAGAATTGAGAACTACAACAATTAGTGTGAGTGTGTATGTGCAGAGGGGTGGATTTAAAATAGTTGAGTATATTCATCGAATTAAATACTTTCCTTCCTTCTTTAATGATGTTAGAATAAGAACTGTGCTCTGAAAATTTTTCCTAAACAGAAATGTAGCATCTGTTCACAGTTAGAGTAATATTTATGCACTGAAGAATGTTTATTTTAACTTATTCTGGGTCACTTCATTTGTTGACTTTCATCTGGGTCCCGTGTGTATTATATAATTATTTAGCTGGAAGAACCAGTAGACAAAACAAACTCAACATTGTCTGTATGAGATGGAGCTAGAACTTCAGGCTTCTTTTGCTGGGATTTGATGAGACTTGAGAGGAAAGACCATTTCCATCATCAGTTGTGCACTTACCAGCTATGACCTTGTTGAGGAAAGATTGTACTCTTCCTGGTGTGTTGTGGTCCTTTTATGGACACTACTCAGTCCTCCCAGACAAAGTTAAGTTAGAGACTTCTGAGAGTTGAGTGGGGACATTAGAAAACTCTTCATTGATTTAGAAACATCTGCTCGGGGCTACAAAAGAACAAGAGATAAGAATGATGGACTCATGAATGTCACTCAGAGTTGGATGATGAAGAAAAGTGAAAAGAAGGCAGGATAGTTTCAGAGACAGCAGAGGATCAAGATTCTAAAATCACCATAGAAATCTAAAGATCCACAGGAGAATGGGGGGGGGGGCGGAGAATCTACCAAGCAGGGTAATTTGGGGATGTCATTGGCTATTTATGTGAGTATTTTCAGCACAGTGATGGTAGCATAAAACATAAACCTTTATGTAGGGGACTTCTGGGTTGTAGTTTTAGCTTATGATTGACAGTAAAATTTAATTCCCAGTAGCTGCTGTTATATCTGATGTTATATAAGCCCTATAATGTTTCTCAGCCACGGTGTTTTTTGGTTTATTTTTCTGAAGCTTGTTCCAGATGTTTTTCACCTTCCATGAAAACTGTATTGTGAATCAAGGCAAGAAACAACATCCTACTTTTGCAGAATAGATGCTTCTGCAAGAATGTTAGGCTAATGATACTGATGGAATTATAGTCTTCATCATGACCCCCCCCCAGAGTATATGAGACAACTGATTGAATTTATCATGGAACAGTTTTGTCTGTTTGTATTGGTAATGTTCTGTGTAACTAAGGAAAATATGAATATGTTGTTTAGAGGACAATTTCAAAAACCTAAGGTACTTTGTTACACTGGTACTGATCCATTCTTAAGGCTGGATTAAGATAAATACTAGTTTTAAAAATCTGGCATAATACAGCCATTCCAATCATGAGTTCAATACAAATGCTCTTTCTCACACTCAGTCTGCACAAAAATGGGCCTGTCTGTAAACAGAGATCTTAATTGGTCTAGAAAATAAAAAGCCAGAGTCAGATATAGAGGGAAATGCTGAGAAATCAGAGAGAAGGAACAAGCCACAGCACACCTTACCTCCTTAGCATCCTAGTGGACAAGAAAGTGATTTCCTGTTTCTCCCTGTTTATATCCTTTATCTTTCTGTACAGACCTCCAGACCTATATGGTTAACTAGTGGCAAGCTCCATTCTGACCCTCAGACAGGCTTTATTTGTGCAGACAAGATATCACCACCTCTGTCAACACCCAACCTTAGATTGGGGAAGGCTTCAAGGAGTGAGCCTTTTCCCAACCTGTACTGAACTAGTGGCCACTGACAGATTCTGGGAAGTAGAAATCACTACCCTCAGTTGTATAACCACTGATGAGCCTACCTGGCTTCAAAGGAGAATTCCAAACCCAAGATCACACAGATGGCCCTGGTTAAACTCACTGGGTATCAAAACAAATAGAAACACAAGAATATGACAAAGCAACTTGTAGGGAGGAGCTGGGGATGATATCTGGAGAGACAGAGAGGGGGTGGGAAAGTAATCAGAACTCATTGTGTATATGTATGAAGATGTCAAACAACAAATTCAATAATAACAATAACCTTGCTCAGTTGATAGCTGATGCTAGATTTAATTTCCTTTCAGAACTGTGGAAACCTTTATTTGTAGACTATTTATATTATTGATCAACTACTGTGAGAAAGTAATATGATAGAAAATGCAGTGTGAGAAAAGGGAAAGTGCAGCATCACAGTATTAAAGGTAACAGAACATCCCAACATGGAGCTTTGGGTTGTCCATCGCACGCCCTGGCTAGGATCCATACTTCTAAATGTCAGAATGCTGCTGAGTCTTTTAGCACCATCCTGGGTAATTACTACCAATCATCTCTCATCCCAGACTTGCAAAGAGAAAGTTCTGGAAAACGGGTCATAGAGTCAGAACTCTTGTAATAGTTATGAAAGAGGATCAGTGTTTCCATGAAGGACTTAAACACTTGTGCATCTCTAAGCTATAGGCCTTTAAAGATTTTGAGAACTTGTTTTACTCTATTGTCTGATGTAGTATGTATGTGTAGCAGGGGTGATAGGCTGGGAGAGGTGTGAAGGGAAGAAAAGAGACCTGTGCAAGCACAACTTTTCCAATTATTGAAGTTGTTTTCAATGCATCTGAATAGATCTGGAAAGATGTGCTTGAAATGTTAGAATTCCAGAGCTAGAAAACAACAACTCAAAGCAATCAGACTACAGAAAAGAAAGTACACTAGTGATACATATGTGGATTACATCCTAATGCACATATTTTATAGCAAGAGAGTACAAGGCTTTAATTCAGAGATGTTCCTTGTACAATGGCATGAAACCTGTTCACAGAACTACTGGCACTCCTCTGTAAGCCCCTAGTGAAACCTGATTTGTGAATACCCTATATCTTAATTATGGTTTCTTTTGCTCTAATAAAACAACTTGAGCAAAGCAACTTGAGGAGGAAAGGATTGATTTTTATCTTATGATAGTCCCTCATCTAAGAGAGTCAAGGCAGAGGTCCAGAAGCCATGGAGAAATGATGCTTACTGGACTTGCTCCCCATAGCTTTCTCAGCCTGTTTTCCTATACCACCTAGGACTCCCAGCCCAAGTCTGCCACAGCTAACAGTAACAGACTTACAGACTTGCCTATAGGGCAGTCTGGTGATGCTTTTTTTTTTTTTTTTTTTTTTTTTTGTTTTGTTTTGTTTTGTTTTTTTGAGATTGTTCTCTCCTCAAGTGATTCTAGTTTGTGTCAAGTTGACATAAACCTAGACAGCACACCCTGATATTCTGACCCATACATTTTACAGATAAAAATAAAAGTCAGAAATATGAAATAAACTTTTGTTCACGCTGTAACTTTTTGATGAACTAATGCCAGGTTCTTTGACCAGTCTTTTTCCCTTGAATCGCCATGTATGTCAGGAAATATTTCTCCTTGGTTCCATGACTAAAGAGTTGAGACTGTACTTCATTTCGAAGTCTCTCTGACATCTTAGACTTTTTATAAAATGAGTGTGCCTTTTGGCTAGGGCAGCAATTTTTTTGGAAATTTAGGGAAACATTTTAGGCCAGGACCTAGATAATAATGCCTTCTTGTTTATTTTCTTTGTTGATGACCCTACAATTTAGAACTCATTCAGTAGTAGATTTATCCAGTGACTAATTCCTGGGGAGGCTTGAAGTGTCAAGGAGAAGGTGGCTGTGTGACCTAGGCATGCATTACTGGTCATTTGCTCAAATGATGACACCAGGAAGCCAAGTACCTCGCTTCTCAAAAAAAAAAAAAAAAGAAAAAGAAAAAAAAAAAAAAAAAGAAAAGAAAAGAAAAAAGAAAAAGAAAAAGAAAAAGAAAGAAAGAAAAGAAAAGAAAAAAAATGGAAGTGAAAGAGTGTTTGGGACTAAGTACAGATTGGTGCTAGTATAATAAAAAGTAATATGGATGACCTGGGGTGCCTTTGCCAGTCAGCCCTACTCACTGATTTTTTTTTTCATGGTTGTCAAGTAAAAACTTACATTTTTAAATAATACCTTGATAGTAACAGTCCTGTAAAGCCTCAACAGCTCAGCAGTACTTCCAGTGACAAATGACACAAACACTTCTATTTTTAGCTTCAACATGAGCTTCTCCAAAGTACAGGCATTTGGAGGCTCATTTTCTCAATACTAGATATACTTGGCATGCTCATTCTACATTCTACAGCATTTGGCTATTAGATATAGCAAAGAGCCCCTTCTCTATACACCAGAGATGCTCACAGTATTTGACTATTAGAGATAGCAAAGAGATGCTTCTCTGCTATATTGAAGGTGAGTTCATGGTATCAGTTCTTATAACAAGCCAGTCACAAATTGGAAATTTTTCTTAATCATTCACCTGACTGACATTTGCTTACCAGAGGTCTACATCAGTTGTAAAGATAGAAACCTATTTTGTAGACAGAAATCCTAGAATCTTAATATATTATATATTAATTATATATTATGCTGTATTATTACATTTTGTATTATATAAATTCATTAAAACACACATAAATATATATTACAATTGTATGATTACTTAATTATATATACATATATATGTATATATGCATATATATATATATATATTTGTTTGTTTGGCAAAGGGCACACGTGACTAGGACAATACACTGGAGTTAGTTCTCTCTCTACCATGTGGATCCCAGGCATCAAACTCAGGTTGTCAGGTTGGAAGCAAGTGCCTTACCCACTAATAAGCTATGTCATGGAGCCCTAAGTCCTAGAATCTGATGTAATTTCAATCTTATTTTCCTCCCAAAAGAACCTAACAGCTGCTTCTTCTTGAAATCGATTAACTCTCTCTCATTGGACAATTCTTTCTAACTTGCCTAATAGTCATTTTCAGTTGCCTACCTGGTTCTCAAAAAATTAAAATGAGAAAGAGAATATTCAAGTTCAAAGTTTGGAACATGTAAATCATCAAGCATAGTTTAGTTTCAAATGATTCCACAGCCTAGTTCCAAAGTGTAACTGTTGTACAGATGGGACATCTGGCACAGGACACTTCTCCCTCAGAAACAAGGAGTGAGTCACTGAGACAGAATATTATAGTGATTCTTATACTTAAGAGTCTGTCATAGTTTGAAGGGCCAGAGTTTCCTGTCATTTGCTTCTTAGCTCACAAGAACTCTAAAGAATACTTCATTGGACTAGTTGTGGGATTTGTAGCTAGAATACAGCATAAAACTTCAGTTTTCTTTTCTTGCTACAGAACAGATTAGTGTGTTGGCTGTTGTCTAAAAATGTATAGTCTTGGGTCCGCTGATTAGGTTTAGAATTACATTTTGGAAAAAATGAAGGCTGAAAATTATTTTAATGGATATCCCATTGTGTATTAATCCTGTGACCTATACTCTATTTGGTGACATTAAAACATTAGAAATAAAATGGTGCTAAAGTAACCCCTCAGGTTTTTTTTTTTCCTTTTATTTTACAAAACACATGTTGACTACACTTGTTTTGTATCCCAAGTACTAGCCTTAGTACAAATTTGCAACTTTTTTGGTCTATTTTAGTTTTGTGACTATGCCTACTTGTAGTTTTTTGTTTGTTTGTTTGTTTGTTTGTTTGTTTTGAAAGTTTGAAGGTTTATTCCTGAATTCTTAGAAATATCACCTTTCAAGAATTAAGCATAGTTTTCCCTTCATTGGCTACTGATGTGTTTTTCGCAAAACTGTAATGAGTCTGCCTGACCTTATGGGAACATTTGTTTGATAATGAAAGTTGGGGCTCTTTATAGAGACTATATAATACCACACTCTATGCTATTATGAAGTTTTCAAAACTAAACCTGTCTGCATTCAAGGAAATTTGAGAGAAAGCTATAAACTCTCTCTCTCTCTCTCTCTCTCTCTCTCTCTCTCTCTCTCCCCTCCTCTCTCTCTCTCCCCCTCTCTCTCTCTCTCTCTCTCTCCTTCCTTCCCTCCTTGTGTGTGTGTTAAATTTATTAATGTAGAGCTAGAGAAAATTTCATGAATTAAGTTTTAAATAGCTAATTTTAGACAACAAAGTGAAGCTTGGAGAAAATGTAAAACATGGCTAAGAGCAAGGAGCTAGTGACTGAAATATCCAGAAGTAGAATCTAGCACTGTTGATCTTTTTAGCCAATTCTTTTTATGCCATTTACATGGAAACTAGTAAAGCTTCAGTCTGTAGTTTAATGACTCCAGAGAGGAAATGTTTTCAATCAAGGGTCTCTGGTAAGAAAGTATCTCCGTATGTGTTTTGATATTTTGACTTACTAAGATGTTTTTAATGGGAAAAATTATTAATCACTGATGTCAGATAATACAGTGTATGCTGGAATTGAGTCTATCTCTTAGTAGCCATTTAGTTAATATGTTTGTACTTCGCTTTCCTCATTTGGGAAAAAAATATTCTGATTGTCGCCAAAATTGTACACACTAATATAATACAAATGTATTATACATGGTATATATTATTACTCATTACTAATTTGGAGTTGGTCTGGTTAACGTACTATCTGGTTACTCATTTGATAATCATTCAACATGGGGTTGCGGAAGGAGCATGAATCTTCATACCTAACAGGATTCAAATTCTTTTATGACCATTTTGCTGTGGGCTCTTAAACGGGATGGAACATCCTCAGTAAAGTGTGCCCCACTGAATTACAAGAACTAAAATCAGTAAAGAAGACTCTTAGCAGTGTGTTCAACACTGTTGATTTCTGCCCTTGTCCTTTTTGAGCAACAGCATGGTTCTCACAGATAGGCCATGCACATGTATTTGCACCCCAGCATTTCATGCACAGGGATCTACTCCCATGTCAATCTAAGTGCTCTTCCCATTGCTTTGAATGTCCTTTCCTCACTCCCTTCCCCTCCCAAGTCCTGTTTCTCTCATTCTTAGTAAGTTCTTATTATGGTGATGTAGCAGATGTGCTTCATATTTCTGAGTGTCCCTGAGGTGCCCTTTTGGTTGTAACTTGATGTGCTTTTATTTCTGATAAGAAAAAAAAATGCTGATAACAGTTAATTAAAACCAGCTATTGGCAATTTGTGGGCTTTTCATAAACCCTATGCCATTCTTTTCATTAATAGAGACCTTTGATTTTACTGTGGCAACAGTAAGCCAGTTAAATAAAGGGCAGTTAATGAAACACAACAAAAGAACCCAGTTGGCCATATCCAAAACAACAGACTATGCCTCACTGACACCATCTTCTTGCCTTACCAAAGCACTCTGTGAGAACTGAATGTTATCCCTTTTGAGCCTTCTGTGTCCTTCAAGTCCTTTCCTTTCCTTTCCTTTCCTTTCCTTTCCTTTCCTTTCCTTTCCTTTCCTTTCCTTTCCTTTCCTTTCCTTTCCTGTCCTTTCCTTTCATTTTCCCCTGCTCTCCTCAGCTTACACTGCACTTCCATGCAGTGGCGAAGCTTTGCTATCCTCTTGCATAGTCGTGGACACTGTCTAGCTTTCCCCAATACAAGGATGGAGAATTTGGAAGGGCCCCTGGAAAGGATTGACTTGCTACTGTGGCAGCAGTTTAACCTGACTTTTTACTGGCCTGGCACCACCAATGGGGGAGAATGATTGTAACAGGAACAAAATGCTAATGGATCATTTTCCCACTGTGCTGGCTCTAACCTGGTGTCTGTCATCAGCAGGCATTTTTCCACCTTCTCTTTGACAGACATGCTGGTGGAGACCAGACAAGCAAATGTCTCCTTCTGTTGCTTGAGTTTCAGTACAGTGTGTTCTTTCGATAGTATCTCTGAAAGGTAGTACTATGGAGGATATTAAAAAATAATGAGGATTTGGTAGTGGAAGGGAGAACTAGCCCCAGAGGAAACTGTGGGAGCCCAATTCCTAATCAGATTAGAACCATAAATGTGATTCAGTTCTCACTTATGTCAGGATAGCCTTTGAATATACTATGGAGGGGATACTACATTATGTATTCTGAAATATTAAAACTAGACAGTGTATAATAACTTTGAGAAATACATTAATTTTAAAAACTGAAATTACTAGGCCAAAAACGTAGACAGGAAACAATAAAAAGTGATGTCAATGGTCTGCTAAGAGTGTGCATCAGGGATACCCCTGCTCAGCCTCAGGCCATGCCTTCCAGAAGACCACTTAACCTGCTCACAGAACTTCTCTGCTCTCTCTATTCCCCCAGCAGACCCCATCCCTCAGATTCATCCATAGATACAGCCTACCCGACACCCCATCCATGCTTCTGTGGATCCCACAGATCATCCCCTCCTGACCTCCTAGAAATCAGCACCAAAACCTAGATGCCTAATCACCAGCATAAAAATACAATCAAAACAGCCAGGACAATATGTCTTTACTAGTTCCCCACTATCTTACCACAGATAGCCCTGAATATTACAACATAGCTAAATCATAAGAAAAAGACCTAAAAGCACCTACATGAAGATGATAGTAGTGTTTTTTTTAAAGAGAAGAAATTAATAATTCCCTTAAAGAAATTCAGGAAAGCAAAAACAAACAGTTAGAAGAGATGAATAAATTCATCAAAGAAAGCTAAGAAAAAACAAATAATTGAAGGAAATGAATAAAACTGTTCAAGGCCTGTAAATGGAAATAGAAGCAATAAAGAAAACACAAACTGAGAAAATTCTGGAAATGGAAAATCTAGGTAAGTGAACAGGAACTACAGATGCAAACATAACTAACAGAATACAAGAGCTGGAAGAGAGAATCTCAGTTGTTGAAGATATGATAGAAGAAATAGATATATTAGTCAAAGGAAATGTTAAATCTAAATCTGACATAAAACATCCAGGAAATATATAGACTGAACATAAGAATAATAGGAGTAGAGGAATGAAAGACTTCCAACTCAAAGGCCCAGAAAATATTTTCAACAAAATCATAGAGGAAAACTTTCCTAACCTAAAAACAAACAGAGATGCCTGTGAAGGTACAAGAAGCTTATAAAACACCACATTGATTGGCCCAGAAAAAGTCCCCTTGCCACATAATAATCAAAACATTAAACATGGAGAACATGCCACAAGAGAAAAAGATCAAGTAACATGTAAAGGCAGAACTATAAGAATTACACCTGACTTCTCAATAAAGACTGTAAGTCAGAAGGTGAAGACTGTAAAGAGACTCTAAGAGTCAGATGTGCTGCAGATTTTAAAGGACCGCAGATGCCACCCAGATACTACATCCGGCAAAACATTCAGTCACCATAGATGGAGAAAATAATATTTAATAATAAAGTCAAATTTAAACATTATCTATCTACAAATCTAGCCCTAAAGAAGGTGCCAGAAGGAAAACTCTAACCTAAGGAGGTTAACTGCACTCATGAAAATACAGGAAATAAATAACCTCACACAAGCAAAACCAAAAGAAGGGAAACACACTAGAAAAAACACAAACACCACCACCAACAACAACAAAATAAAAGGAATCAACAATCATTATCATTGAGATCTCTCAATATTAATTGTCTGAATTCCCATATGAAAAGACACAGACTAGCAGAATGGATGCAAAAATTGGGATCTGTCCATCTGCTGCATCCAAGAAACATACCTCAATATCAAGGATAGATAATTACCTCGGGGTAAAGGGTTGGAGAAAGATATAATACCAAGCAGATGGACTTATGAAGCTAGCTGGAGTAGCCATTTTAATATCTAACAAAACAGACTTCAAACCAAAACTAATCAAAAGAGATGGGAGAAGGATACTTCATATTCATCAAAAGAAAAATCCCAACTGGGCAGTGGTGGTGCACACCTTTAAGTGCAGCACTTGGGAGGCAAAGGCAGGTAGATCTCAATGAGTTTGAGGTCTGCAAAGTGAATTTCAGGACAGCCAGAGCTACAGAGAAATCCTGTCTTGAAAAACAAAAAACAAAAAACAAACAAACAAACCCAAGCAAACAAACAAACAAAAAAAAAAAAAAAAAAAAAAAAAAGAAGGAAGGAATGAAGAAAGAGACCTACCAAGATTATTTTTCACTCCTTAACATCTGTGCCCCAAATGCAAGGGTACCCATGTACCCATGTTTGTAAAAGAAGCGCTACTATAGCTTAAATCACATACTGACTCTCCACTGATAGTGGAAGACTTCTATACTTCACTCTTATCAGTGGACAGATGATCTAGATAAAGACTAAACAAAGAAAATAATGGAACTAAACTGAATAGATCTAACAGATATTTACAGAACATTTCAGCCAAACACAAAAGAATATCCCTTCTCAGCACCTCATGGAATTTTCTCCAAAATTTACCACATGATTGGTAACAAAGTCAGTCTCAACAGATACAAGAAAATTGAAGTAACTTCCTGCATCCTAATGGACCACCATGGATTAAGTCTGAATATCAACAAAGAAAGCTTACAAATGCATGGATACTGAACAACTCTCAACTGAATGACTATTGTGTCAAGGAAGAAATAAGAAAGAAATTAAAGGCTTTCTAGAATTCAGTGAAAATGAATACATAGCATGCTTAAAACTTACGAGGCATGATGAAAGTAGAGCTAAAAGAAAAGTTCATAGTGCAAGTGAGTATACTTAAAAAACAACAAATGTGAAAACTCTAGAACAAAAAGAAGTAAGCATACCTAAGAGGAGTAGAGAATAAGAAATTATCAAACTAGGGGTTGAAATCAATAATAATAATAATAGTAATAATAATAATAATAATAATAATAAAAGCAACAAAGAGGACAAAACAAAGACTCAATAAAACAAAGAGTTGGTTCTTTGAAAAAAATCAACAAGATAGGAAAACCCTTATTCAAACTAACTAAAAATGAAGAAAGAATTTCCAAATTAACAAAATCTGTAACAGAAAGGAGGATGTTACAGACACTTAGGAAATCCAGAGAATTGTAAGGATATACTTTAAAAATGTGTACTCTATAAAATTGGAAAATCCATAAGAAAGAGATAAATTTTCTCAATAAGTACCACTTATCAAAGCCAAATAAAAATCAAACAATTTAAATAAGGAAATAGAAGCGGTCATTAAAAGTCTCCCAACAATAATAATTAAAAGAAAGAAAGAAAGAAAGAAAGAAAGAAAGAAAGAAAGAAAGAAAGAAAGGGAAAGGAAAGCAAAGCAAAACCAAGCCAAGCCAAGCCCAGGGCAAGATGGTTTCAGCACAGAATTCTACCAGACTTTCAAAGTAGAGTTAAGGCCAATATTCCTTAAATTAATCCAGAAAATAGAAACAGAAGGAACAGTGCCCAATTCATTTCACGAGATCATGGTTACTCTCATACCCAAACCATATAAAGACCGAACAAAGAAAGAGAATGATGAAATAATTTCCCTTATGAACATAGATACAAAAATATTCAATAAAATATTTACAAACCAAATCCAAAAGATTATCCACTATGATCAAGTAGGCTTCATACCCGAGATGCAGGGATAGTACAATACAGGAAAATCAGTAAATGTAATCCACTATATAAACAAACTGAAATAGATCATCTCATTAGATGCAGAAAAGGCCTTTGACAAAATCCAACATCTCTTCATGATAAAAGTCCTGCAGAGATTAGGGATACAAGGGACATACCTAAACATAATATAGGGAAATTACAACAAGCCTATAGCCAACATCAGATTAAATGGAGAGAAACAAAAAACCCTGGATAGCTAAAAGAATCCTGAATTATAAAAGAACTTCTGGAGGTATGACTATCCCTAATTTTATGTTGACTAAAGAGCTATTTATAATAATAAGAATAGCATGATATTGGCATAAAAACTAATACGTGTATGGATGGAG
Source organism: Phodopus roborovskii (assembly GCF_943737965.1). Taxonomy (NCBI): domain Eukaryota; kingdom Metazoa; phylum Chordata; class Mammalia; order Rodentia; family Cricetidae; genus Phodopus; species Phodopus roborovskii. The sequence goes on along the minus strand of NW_026126417.1, from coordinate 2,677,130 downwards.
TAGAATTGAAATCCCAGACATAAATCCACACACCTCTTGGATACCTGTTTTTTGATAACACTGGGGGAAATAAAGACCACATCTTCTACAAATGATCCTGGCCAAGCTGCATTTTTGCATGTAGAATATAAATAGATACATATTTATCACCCTGCACAATGCTCAAGTCCAAGTGGATCAAAGACCTAAACATAGAACTAGATGCACTGAACCTGACAGGAGGGAATATGGGAAACAGCCTTGAACACATTGGCACAGAATACTTTCTGAACAGAACACCAATAGCACGGACACTGAGACTGACAATTAATAAATGGGATCTCATGAAACCGAAAAGCTTCTGTAAGGTAAAGTACACTGTCCATCAGACAAAGAGGCAACTTATAGAATGGGAAAAAGTCTTTTACTAAATCTGCATCCAACAGCTGACTAACACCCAAAATATATAAAGAACTCAAGAAACTAAATACTAACAAACCAAATGATACAGTTTAAAATTGGGGCATAGATCCAAACATAATTCTCAATAGAGGAATCTGAAATGACTGGGAAACACTTAAAGAAATGTTCAGTATCCTTAGCCACCAAGGGAATATAAATCAAAACTACTTTGAGATTTCATCTTACGCCTTTCCAAATGGCTAAGTTCAATAATACAAGTCACAGCTCATGCTGGAGAGGACATGGAGCAAGGGATACACTCCTCCATTGCATATGGGAGTGCAAACTTGTACAGACACTATGGAAATCAATATGACATTTCCTTAGAAAATTGGGAATCAATCTACCTCAAGACCCAGCTATAGCCAAAGGACACCCTATCCTACCTACCACAAGGACACTTGCTCAATTATGTGCACTGCCACTTTATTCATAATAGCCAGAAACTGGAAACAGGTTAGGTATTCCTCAACTGAAGAATGGATGAAGAAAATGTGACATTTACATAAGGGGGTATTATTTAAACTCACTGTTTAAAAAAAAAATGACTTCATAAAATTTGCATGCAAATAGGTGGAACTAGAAAAAATAATCCTGAGTGAGGTAACCAAGGCCAGAAAGACATACATGCTATGTATTTACTTATAAGTGTATATTAGCCATTAAGTAATGATAACCAAGCTACAGTCCATAGACCCAAAGAGGTTAGGCAAAGAGGGCTCTGGGGCAGAGGGGATATATGAGGAAAAAAAAAAAAAAGTCTGCATCAATCTGTATGTGATGGTTGATAACTGACAACTCTGAGGTCTTTCAGTTTATGCTGTGTATAAGACGTCCATAAACACAAAGAGAACCTGATTCTTATTTACTGAAGCTTTATTTGTAGTTGGATAGGTAGTACAGAGGCTCAAGGAAGACTTCATACTTAAAGGTGAATCAATCAGTCAATTGAGCTCACTTAGCATTTGTGGATACTTAACTAGCCAAATGCTATGTAATGTTCTGGAAGTTTAAACATGCATAAGGTGTGGTTCCCAACTGCCTGGAGCCTTTAGATTTTCAAAGAAGATAAGCATAAATGACTATCATACGATTCGAACCTAGAAAGTTCTTTGGCAATACAGGCAATGGAAAATTTGTGTCTAGAAGAACCAAGAAAAGTTCAGCTGAGCCTAAGAGAGTTTTTCCTAGGGCTTTTGATGAGTGATAGATGGAGGGTATTGATGAGGCAGCATGTAAGCAAGTGGTATGTGAGAGTGATAATGCTTGAATGCAACTTAGGGAAGTGTCTGAAAAGAATAGGCAGAGACCAAGTTTGCATGAGTAACAACTACCATGTAAAGAATTTAGTGCCTGCTGGATAAGATTACTATTCTTTCAACATGGACAATGAAGAAATACCCTCTTCAGAATTAGGGAATGCCTTAAGAAGGCCCTGGTACCATGGCGTCACATTATCTCAGCTGCTGTGTTAAATCAAAATAAAGATGAAAAACAGTTACTGTTGCCTTCTGCTTTGGCTCCCAGGAAAACCTCTTAGGGAATCTTAATGCAGTTGGTACAAGGGAAAGTCTGCAGGAATGGGCCTGATCAGTATCTTCTATAAAGCTCTACAGAGGGCTCTGATGTGGAGCAACATGAGACCCATTCCTTGGACCAATAGAAATAACGTTGAAGAAAGAAAGCAGCATGAATTAATTGAGAATGCCTTGTTGAGGGTTGTGAGTTTGAAGGGGATAGGTATGGATTAATAGACTCTTGTGGGCTCACTGTTTAAGGAAAGGAGGAAAGGAGGAAAGTTATAGAGGCACTATATCCCATTCACTTTGCTTTATTTGTAACGGGTTCTGAGACCTGGGCTTGCTGGTTCAGAAAGAGAACCAAGATCCTGGAGAAAGATTATCTTAGGCTAAGTACATGATTATCAAGCAAAATTCTGCTCTGAACTCTAGCCACAAAACCACTTCTCTGCCTCTCTAGAAATGAGCCTAGACAAAGAAGGGAAAACAGCATGTGCAGAAAAGTCGTAATGGTTTTTATTTTTAAGCTTTCCAAAAAGCCCATTTTCTGGTGTGCATGGACCTGAGATGCTTAGTATATAATATAACTAGATACATTTGAAATAATTAGGGAGAAATTGATGGGCCAAATGAGGGCCTTTCTGCTGAGACAAAGAAATTGAGTAGTGATGGACATAGATCAGTTTTTGTTTGTGGATTAGAGGGTGGGCATTAAATCTTAGTGATCAGTAGGATTTCTCATTATAACCTCAGCGTGCTGGTTTGGAGTGCCTGAGAATCCATTGTTTGTCTTCTTATTTATCCACCCCCCCATGCCAATAAATACAACCTATATAGAACCCACTTATGGAATCTACTCTGCTTAATCTACTCTTGGTAATCTTTCCTTGGGTGTTTGCTGCAAAGAAAAGGAGTCCAGAGAGGACAATATTTTCATAAAAGAGTATGGTTCTAGAAGAGGCAAGGAGTTGGAATCCATGGCACATCTTCCTTAACAAGGGTCAGGGGCCCAAAGTACACAAATGAAGAAGAAAAGCCATCAGTGCAGTGATCTGTGGTAGTTTTCCCATTCAGGTCTGTAAGTAAAAGCTAAGTGTTGAAAAGGTCTTGAGGATTAAAACACTCGAATTTGTTTGTGAGGGAAATCTTCCTGGAATCAGAGTTGGATAAATTGAAGTTTAAAACAAAACACAAAACAAGCAAATAAAACCAGGTAGATTTTTAACCACTGTCCTAATTTAAAAAGGGGGGGGGTGGGATAGCAAAAGGCTTAGGTAGAATGAGTGAAAACAAAGGACCATACCAGAAACTGAGTGAAAACAAGGGGCCCACATGGTGCACAGGCTATGCCAGACGACATAAGAGATTTCAGAGTGGCAAACTGCAGTTTGCCACTAGTGTGCTCTGTTTTAGGCTTATAGAGTCTGTGGTAGCTGCCTAAATATGCAGGGTTATTATCTAAAGAATAGGGGGAATCTCGGTCTCAAGGTACCAGCTTAGGCTTGCCATATGAATAGAGAAAACCTTATATAGAGAGTACAATGTGAGAAAAAGAATGGCAAAAAGATGCCTTTCAGATCAACTTCGGAGGAATTAAGGACAAAGGAGTCCAGGGTTGACTGGAGAGAGCAGAATGGTAGGAGGAAAAATACCTGGATGGGAAGAGTATGGGTTATAATTAGGATTCCAGGGAAGTTCAATTTCAAGACACCAGCTGCAGTCAACACAAATAGAGAAGACAGGGGAAATCCACTGAAAAATGCGACTAAGTCCCACAAGTTCTCATAGAACAGTGGACAGAAGCCAGCTGTAACTTGGCTACAAGTAAATAGTTGAGAAAGTGGACACAGCAAACATTGGTTGACAACTCTGCTGTGATGGAAAAGAGGTAGACGAGGAAAATACTGGCATCTAGAGGGTTTTAAAGGATACTTGAAGCATGAAGGATGATAGAACATTGCACTAGGAATCATGTGTAGTGAGGTTACAATATACTGGTGTGGTCATTGGTCTCTGGTGTGTCTGGCATTGCAAAAGGCAACAGCAATGGTAGTGAACTTACACAGCATTTCATTCGAAATGCTCCTCAATATCTGATTTTACAAATGGGGACTCATCTCTCCATCATGGCTGCTTTGGAAAGTGGATTCTACTATTATACCGTTTTCTTACAAGGAAACTGTGCTAGAGACATTAACCTGCCCTGTTTGTCTTCTGCCCGCTTCAGTAAGCTACACAGTAAACTCTGCTTCCAAAACAATACTTTAAAAGCACACATCTTCGGATTTGGTTGAAAGGTGGGTGCCGGGCCTATATTTATAGGTATGGCTCAGTTATCTTTTAAAATGAAATTTCTTCAGAGAATGCTTGTTTTTGCAGTTATTATATTTGTAAGAGGTTGAAGACTTAAGTCATTTCTTGACTGGTCAGTACTGAATGTCAGTACTTTGTCAATACAAAGCAATACAAAAACTTGTCTTGAAAATAGGTTTAGCGAGGAACACCAACATAGATATTTTGTAGTCACAGAAATTAAAATAAAATGTTGGTGCATAATTCCAGTAGGAATCTCAGTAGGATGTAGGAGGGGTGGAGAGAGCAATGATGGATCTAGAATGATGCTGAAGCAAAAGTAATCTTAACTATGAAATTGGATGAGACTTCAAGTTGCTTGTAGGAGAACACTTTAAAATTGAGCACACTTTTGAATTGGTAGTATATTGTTCATATTAATGGCTTCACCTTTTCCTAGTTTTATGCCTTTATCACCAGATTTTTTTTGAAAAATTCCAAGAATAAGAATTTACGAACCTCCAGTGTTATCGTTATTAACACCAATGGAAGTTTCCTGATTTACACGAAGCATCTCATTTATCACTAAAAAACAAACAAATGAAACAGGAAATGGCTCACCGATACCCCCCACTTTACACCTGAGGAAACAGGTAGGCTAAGGCCACAGACCTAGAGAGCAGCCATGTTTAGACATGGAATAGACAGAGTGAATCCAGATTTGGGCTCTTAACCCATCCACTGTACTGCTCATTTTAGTGCCCTGATCTCTCTGCTTCCATCCCAGTTTCCCCGGGGCTAGCACGTTTAAAAATGGGAAGATTATCCATCAGAAATTTTTGTTTAGGGATTGATTTGTCAGAACCAATATTGGGAATATTTGAACCTAGTAAAAAATAGTTAAAATGTATCTCAGTAAAGGCAGAAAAAAACTCTCCTTTTTATGGGCCGAGGTTACAGCAAAAAAAAAAAAAAAAAAAAAAAAAAAAAGACTTGATTAGCCATTTAGCAAGGCTCTTGAGACAGAGAGTATATGTATGACTCTTTCCTCGATTATACCCATCTTCCTTTCGAATGCTCTGCTCATTGCTGGGGTACAGAAATAGAGACAGCATCTCACTGATGTCATCTGGTGGAGCTAATACTCTGAATGAGATCCAGCAGTGAGAAATAGATCCAAACAGTGACAGTGGTCAGCTTTCATCTGGAATATTACAAAAACAAAAAAACAGCCAGGCAAAAAAAGTGTGGTCTCTTTGCCCTTCTCCTTGCCTCCTGTGCTGCAGCAGAGAGCTGATGGGGAGACTCTAAAGAACTTGGGTCAGGATGTATCGCTGGTGCACGAAAGGACTTTGGGAGCACATTCCCCATGGAGGGATACTCCCTTAGCCTACAGGCAGGAGGGAGGGCCTAGTCCCTACTCCAAATAACTTGACAGATTTTGTTGATCCCTCCTGGAAGGTATCACCCTCCCTGTGGAGTGGGAAGTAGGGATGGGAGGGTGGTCAGGGGGCATGGGAGGAAGGGAAAGAGGGAGGGAGGGAGAGAGAGGAGGAAGGGAGTGAGAGGGAACTGGGATAAATATGTAAAATAATAAAAAGAAAGAAAGGAAGAAAGAAAGAAAGAAAGAAAGAAAGAAAGAAAGAAAGAAAGGAAGAAAGAATGAATTTGGGTAATAGTGCCCCACACCAGCACAAGCTCTGGACGGCCTCCCCCACACCCACACTTCTCTTTTTCTCAGTCCACACCAAAAGCTATAGAAGATACATTCAAGCTTGTCCAAACCTCTATTAAATTAATTTCCTCTGCATTGGATATTAAAATTGAGTAGAAGTTCTTAAGTAGAAGATTTGCTCTAAACTTTTAACTCATGGCAGTAATCTCCCATAAGCTCAGACAGGATGGTGTTACCTAATAGCCCCTAGATGTTTAGTTGTCTGGAAAATTCTGACATGAAGATTTATAACTTTTTGGATTCTTGAACAAATGTCTCCATTTCTCTGCATTGTGTTGGCTGTTCTTTAAGACAGTGGGACCTAACCTGTGGGTCATGACCCCTTTGACAAATCTCTATCCAAAAATATTTACATTGCAATTCATAACAGTAGCCAAATTATGAAATTGCAACTAATTTTATTGTTGGGTGTCAATACAACATGAAGAATTTTATTAAAGGGTCGCAGCATTAGGAAAGCTGAGAAACACTGCTTTAAAGGACACATTCACATATTCATGGTACTATTGAATGCCTGTTAGGTGTTTGTTATCATTAAACCCTTACTTTCCCACTGAATTTTTTTTTCCTTGCAGGCTCAGTTTGAACTTAAGACATTTCATATCCGGGGTGAGCATGCATTAATAACAGCAAGACTTGAAGAAACCATTGAAAATCTCAAGCAACAGTTAGACCACCGCTGGGGAGGAAGATGTGAAGAGATGAGAGATGCATGCATCTCCACTGATGACGACTGTCCCCCAAAGGCCTTCAGAAATGTGTGCATCCAGACAGACAGAGAGACATTCCTCAAGCCCTGTGAAAGTGAAAGCAAGACAACTAGAAGCAACCAGATAGTACCCAAGAAGTTGAATATCTCATTAACCCAGCTCTCTCCCACAAAAGACAGCAAAGACATCCATGCACCGCTTCAGACAGTGGAGGGCATCTCATCTAGTCAACAGAAGATATCGCCTCCACCTCCCACACCACCTCTTCCTCCCCCTCCCATTCCTCCCCCTCCACCTCTCCCCACTGGACTTGGACCTTTGGCACCAGCACCACCCATATCACCTGTGAGTGCTGGGCCACCACCACCACCTCCTCCACCTCCTCCACCACCACCCCTGCCTCCAAGTGCTGGGCCTCCCCCACCTCCTCCCCCACCACCACTTCCCAATGTCCTGGCTCTTCCCAACAGTGGAGGCCTTCCTCCTCCTCCTCCTCCTCCCCCGGGACTTGCACCCCCACCTCCTCCTCCCGGACTGTCCTTTGGACTCAGCTCTTCTAGCCAGTGTCCTCGTAAACCAGCCATTGAGCCCAGCTGTCCTATGAAGCCTTTGTATTGGACTAGAATACAAATAAGTGATAAGAGGTAAGCTCTTCTTTAACTCATTCTAGGTAACAAATTCACAGTATTCTTCCCAAGTGGTGTTTTATCATTGACAGTTCAATATTTACATTGGGTAACACCCATTCTTAAATATAATGTGTGTGAATGTCTTGATTCACAAGCTTAGAGTACCTGGGCGAGATAGTTTTGGCTAGGTCCTCTGGGAGAAAGAATGTGTTGAGTATCAGATTCCTCTTCTAGGTAATTTTTCCATTTTGTTTACAAGAGTCCAGGTCTAGGGCCATCTCTTAACACCGCTGTATTAGTCGAGTAATTATAAATAAATTGGAGCAGTGTCTGCACTATTGGCTCACTAAGGATATCTACAATATGTTTTATGATACCCTTTCTTAGTTTTTGATAACCAGCCTTGTGGTCTAGTATTGATCTTTTTTTTTTTTTATTACTGTGATAAATACCTGAGAAAAATGTGAAAGAATCTCTTTTGGTTTATGGTCTCAGAGATTCCAGTTTATCATGACATTGAAAGTGTGGCACAGTGGGCTGGCTCATGTCCTGGCTGGGAAGGAAAGAAACAGAATGCACTAGAAGCTTTCTCCTTTTATTCCATCTGGGACACGAGCCTGTGGGATGATGTATTCATATTCATGGCTGATCTTCCCACCCTTGGTTAATTCTTTCTGGAAATGTCCCTGTAGATACAGTCAAAGATATGCTTCACTAATCTCTAGGGGCTTCTTGTTAAATCTGGATATTTAGCAGTTAGTATACTTTTCATTTTGTTATAAAAATACTGAGATGGCTGAGTTATTCATTGTTTAGATCAGAAGAGAGTCTCTGTTCATAAGACTTCTTTTTACAGCTGTATTCCTTATTGACCTCCGGAGAAAGTACTGTGTGTGAAGACCTAGTGTGGAGAGCACTTTCTATTTGTATATTTATTGAGCTGGGCCTATAAGGCAGAAAGTCATGATGGCTTGGAAACCTCCATCCACACAAGTTAGAGTTAGATTTATTGCTTCATTTCTGAATCTCTCAGAAGGACAATGAGATGGTGACTTGTTTCTTGACCACTTTCTAGTTTTGAAATTTGTTTGCAAAGAATGTATGATAATAATAAGACTACATTTTTAAAGCTTATTCCTTAATTCAAAATGCTGGTAGTAAATTTCTAAGCTTTTGTTAAATTTTGCTTTGGGAAGGCAAGATAACTAAACAAAATAGCATATAGCTCACACAAACTATTTAAAAAAAAAATTGGAAACCACTTTAAGAGCAGGGGAAAATACCACCAAACCAAGCATGTGATGAACAAAGTTGATGATGTATTTCATATTGTCCCCAGTCCTCTTGCCAAAAAAAGAAGGGTCAAGAGTTTACTTGTGGAAATTTCTAGATTCTAGCTGTATTTATTTAATGCTGATAAAAGTGCTTTATAATTTCCCAAATGAATGGTTAAAAAAAAAAAAAAAAGATGATCCTAAAATAGTTCCCAACACTAACACTAATGTGTTAGTATCCCGTTTCTCATTTGAGATTTAGATATTTCCTAAGAGATGATTTCCTAGAATATTTGAGTTGAGTTTCTTTATTAGAGCTCTCAACTCATTGTGCAGTCACTCTCAAGTGATGAATCCCACCTGTGAGCCCTGAACTAGCCTGTTCTGACAGCACATGTAACTGTCTCACACCTATTTCTCACTTGCATGCCTTCATTTCATCCCCCCAAGAGACCTCATGAACAACCAGTGCTATAGACAGCATCATAAACCTCATGCTGGGAGGCCAGGCCCTTCATCCACTGTTCAAGGAAGGGTAAATGAGAATTGGGGGAGATCATTGATTTTTTTTTTCCCCTCTTTTTTACTTTTCCTCACTTTTTTACTTTTTTTTTTTTTTTAATGGAAAACAGTCAAATGCTCAAGCTTTCATTAGTTACATTGGTTGAGCTGGTTCTGCAAACACCATAAATCTAGTGCTTCACTTTGAAATCAAATGAAAAGTAGATGAACAGGACATTAGGAGTGACTAACTTGGTGGATGTGTCAGCCTTGTCACCTCTGTGATGTATTAAGATCACAACACGGCATTGCCTGGCAATGTAACACATTCGGGTTCTTTCATCATGGGTCCCTTAAAAAAAAAAAAAGTTATACCTCTGAGTACAACTGCTTTGAGTATAAAAATCTTTTTTGTTTTTGTTTTTGTTTTTGGTACCAGATCATTTACTAGTATAACAAATATGCTTATTGTATGTAAAGTAGATTATATAGTATGTTATATGAAGGTAGCTTTACTCTTAGTTTTAATTGAAACAAAGTATATATGGATCATGCATGCCATGCTCATGTATTTGAAAAATCAATATAGAAGAAATTTACTTTTTCTTTAGGTGACATTAATAGTAACTTGAGAAAGCATTTCAATTCCACCAGTGTGAAGAAAGCAAATGACACATCCCCTATAGAGAGGTCCACACACCCCAGCACTTGGAAGTAGCTCTGACATACTTTTGTTTCTGGCAGCTGCTTGTTCACTGCTTCATAACAGACTATTTCTGGAAAATAAAACACAAATTCCCCATGGATGCTTTAGTTGGAATCCCCATGGGGGGGGCTGGTGCATGGCAAAATATTATGGTTTTGTGTGGCAGCGTTGGCTCTGGTGGGATACTCTAATTCCAGTGCGTCAGATGAGGGGCTGACACACTGAAGTCTCCGCACTGATATGATCTGACTCGATCTTGAAAACTATCTTTAAAATCCTCAAAGGGGGCATATCTTTACCTTGATGTTGCGTTTGCAATCCTTTGAAGAATGACTTTGGGCCTGTGAAATGGCTCTAGGATGCTTGCAGCCAAGCCTGGTGACTCGGGTGGTGGAAGGAGAGAGCCAGAACTGTCCTCTGACCTGCACATGTGTGCCACGGCATGTGTATCCTTTCCCCACAAACTTATCTTCCCATACATGCATATGCACATGATGAATAAAAAAATATGATACATTTTTAAAAAAAGAATAACTTGCCCTTGTATAGAATTGATTATCCCTTCTGCCTCCCTGTAATGCTATTTTTGCCTGCTGGAGATTCCACAGCTGAGAGAGGAGCACTTTACCCAAACCTCACCCACAAGAATTCTAGTCCTAAGGGCCTTCTCCAGAGCTTTTGTACTGAAATAATGTCCATCATACTTTTTGGATATTTGCATGAAGATGTAGGTTAAAATATCCTGTTACATATTTTGACTTCTAAAATGTGTGACATGAAAAGCTCTTGTCTGGGCTTTACCAGGTTTTACATTTTTGAAAAGGTACATTAGAGAAAGATTTCATCACATTATACTATTTGATGCTTTCTCTTTCAAGCCAAAATGCCACACCAACTTTATGGGACTCCTTAGAAGAACCTCATATTAGGGACACCAGTGAATTTGAATATTTATTCTCCAAAGACACAACTCAACAGAAGAAAAAACCCCTGTCAGAGACCTACGAGAAGAAGAACAAAGTCAAAAAGGTACTGTGCAATCACCATTGTAATCATAGCCACATCCTGTTGGTTGGTGTTCTCTCCCCAGAAAATGATCTAAGTCTTGGATAGCAAAAGGATCCAGTTAGTTTAAGAAACCTGGGCTTGCTCTTTTGGTTTTATCTTCTGAATGATTAAATTTTATTCTATTATTTGTCTTAATTAGGCTTAATTTTGCTGTGATGAAACACCATGACCAAAGAAACTTGCAGAGGAAAGGGTTTATTAGGCTATGTTTTCTTGTCATTGTTCATCATTAAAGGAAGTTGGGACAGGAACTCAAACAGGAGTGAAGAGCTGATGCTGAGGTCATGGGGGAGTGTTGCTTACAAGTTTGCCCCTCATGGCTTGCTTTGCCTGCTTTCTTCTAGAACCTAGGACTCCACCCACAATGAGCTGGTCCCTCCTACATGGATCACTAATTAAGAATATGCCCTACAGAGTTGCTTGCAGCCCAATTGGTCATATAGAGGCATTTTCTCAATTGAAGTTCTCTTCTATCCAATGACCCTAGCTTGTGTCAAGTTGACATAAAACTAGCCAGCACAACTATAGTCATTAATTCTATTGGGGGAAAAAAAAGGTATTTAAATTGCTATTAGTGAAAGTAGTTTGTATTCCATCTGAAAAATAGATCTCATAGGACTGTGATAATTGCTCAGTTGGTAAAGTGCCTTGCCACTAAATGTCAGGACCTGAGTATAATCCCCAGGGGTCAAAAAAGCCAGGTGTAGAATGAGTGCCTTTACTATTGTCCATGGAGAGACTGAGATAAGAGGATTCCTGGGGCTTGCTAACTAGCCAATATAGCAAACTCTGGGTTCAGTGAGAGACCCTGTCTCAAAAAATAAGATGTAGAGTAATTGAAGAAGACACCCATCATCAGCCTCTGGCTTCCAAATGCATGTGTACACAGGTTTAGGTGTATGTATGTATACATGCAAGTATGTCTCATTCACAAATTCATTCATAGAACCAATTTATTAGACTATGGTACAGGGCAGTGTTCTAAGTCTGTGCTAGAATGTGTTAACATGTAGCCATTTAAATAATAACAATTAAACAAAATGGAATGTTCAGGCCTTTACACTAGCTATTATTCTTGAGAAGCTACTAAATATGGTAACATTGTTAAGTTCTATTGGACAGCTCTTTATAAATATTAGCAATGTGTGCGAGGAAAGAAACCAACCCTAAAATGGTTGTTTCCCTGTGGAGTTTAACATTCATTAATACTAGCAAACCTTGGCAATCCTACAGTAGAGCAAAGCAAGAGGATCTGCATAGGCAAGGTATAGTAGAGTCTGCAGTTTTAAATGGGGTTTTCAAGGCAAGTCCCATTGGGAAAATGACTTCTGTGTAAAAGCATGAGGATTTCAAAACTAACAGCCACTAGCCATCTGTAGAACAAGTTTAGCATCATCAAGCAATCAGGTATGAACCCCAATCTGAGCTAAACATTGTGACCCAAGGTGCCAGTCCTTGCTCTCTCTAATCCCTTAGCTGTGGCACAAGATAACATCTGTTGTGGTTTAGGAAGTCCCCCAAAGGCCCATTTGGTAAAGCTTTATTCCTGGGGTGGTACTACTAGAACCTTTAGAATACAGCGCCAGTAGAAGATCCTTAAATCACTGGAGACTTACTAGTCTTACCTCACTTCCAGCTCATGATATAGGCTCATGATATAGTTGGGTCTGCTATGGTCTCCTGCCTCGAAGTGCTGCCATTGCCAAAGGTCTGAAGCAAATGAGACAGTGGATCTTAACATAGAAGAGTGGGGAAAAAATAAGCCTTTTCTCTTTCTAAGTTAGTTGTTTCAGAAATCTTCAGATATCTTGTTATTGTACATGAAAGCTGACTAACACAAGAGCCACACACCATGTCCTTCTGTGATAATGAAATGAGCTCATGCCGTACATATTCCATGGTGTGTGATCAGCCCACGTTGGATGATGGCTCCTCTCTGCGTTCTGTGATGGTTTGCTATGGTCACCACCATGGCCACAGTTCCTTTGCATCCATGTTTTGTTAATAGCAATGTGGTGCTATGGATTCCGTGAGCCCGAGTTCAGCTGCCAATTGGCTCTGTAAACTTGGCAGGAGTGGTTGTTTTCCTTCCCATATTTTCTCTTTCCTGTAAAATATGATTGTCAATGTCAAATCTACTTGACCATAGAGCTATAAAATCTATGGGGACCTAAGGAAGTTTCAAGTGTATATCAGATGGTGTTACTGTTGTCCATACTTCCTTCTTAAATTATGTGTTGGGTTTCATGTGTCACTTCATAGTCCCTGTGTTGCTACAAACACAACTGTATTACATGAAATGGGCTGCAACTTACGTAAGAAAGCCCAAAAGTTCGTGGTTGTAGTTTTGTCATCCAAATTAAATTTTCCCATGGACCTTTTCAACAATTTTCATCCTTTAAGTACACTAGAAGCATTTTATCATGAGAAAAAGACATGTGATTCCAATAATTAAATATGGTAGTGGATTTTTTTTTACTTTTAATTTTATGCATGTATATGCTTTTGTGTGTGTGAATGTCTGTACCTGTGGAGGCTGGAAGAAGGCCTTGGATCCCCTGGAGCTGGAGTTACAGCAGCTGAGGGCTGTCCAGCATGGATGCTAGGAATCAAGTTCACTGGAAGAGCAGCAACTGCTTTCCTCCCATCCTTTTTTATTTAAATTAGAAATAAGCTGTTTTTATATGTCAATCCCAGTCCCCTCTCCCTTCCCTCCTCACCTGCCTCCTACCACCCCCCCCCATCCTATCCTCTTTCTGCTCCCCCAGGGAGGGTAAGGCCTTTCATGGGGAAATCTTCAAAGTCTGTCATATCATTTGGAGCAGGGCCTAGGCTCTCCCCCATGTGTCTAGGCTAAGGGTGTATCTCTCTATGTGGAATGGGCTCCCAAAATCCATTTGTATACTAGGGATAAATATTGATCCACTACCAGAGGCCCCATAGACTGCCTAGTCCTCCTAACTGACACCCATGTTCAGGGGTTCTGGGTTGGTCTTATGCTGGTTTCCCGGCTATCAGTCTGGGGTCCATGAGCTCCCCGCTTTTTGAGGTCAGCAGTCTCTGTGGGTTTCTCCAGCCTGGTCTTGACCCCTTTGCTCATCACTCCTCCTTCTCTTCAACTGGATTCCAGGAGTTCAGCTCAGTATTTAGCTTTGGGTGTCTGCTTCTGCTTCCATTAGCTAATAGATGAATGCTCTAGGATGGCATATAAGGTAGTCATTAATCTCATTATCAGGGAAGGGCATTTAAGGTAGCCTCTCCACTATTGCTTAGATTTAGATTGTTAGTTGGGGTCATTCTTGTAGATCTCTGGGCATTTCCTTAGTGTCAGATTTCTCTTTAAACCTATAATGGCTTCCTCTATTAGGGTATCTCTTTTCTTGCTCTCCTCTATTCTTTCCCTGACTCAATCTTCCTGCTCCCTCATGTCCTCCTCTCCCCTCTTCTTTTTCCCTTCTCTTTCTCCTGACTCCCTCTCCCCTCCCTCCCTGCTAATTTGCTCAGGAGATCTTGTCCCTTTCCCCTTAGCTAAACCCCATGTATGTCTCTCTTAGGGTCCTCCTTGTTGCCTTGCTTTTCTGGCAGTATGGATTGTATATAGTCTGGTTGATTCTTTGTTCTATGTCTAAAATCCATATATGAGTGAATACATATCATGTTTGTCTTTTTGTGACTGGGTTACATCACTCAGGATGGTTTCTTCTAATTCCATCCATTTGCCTGCAAATTTCAAGATTCCATTGTTTTTGTTGTTGTTTTGTTTTTTTTGTTTTGTTTTTTTCTGCTGAGTAATATTCCATTGTGTAAATTTACCAATGTACCACAATTTCTTTATCCATTCTTCAGTTGAGGGGCATCTAGGTTGCTTCCAGATTCTAGCTATTACAAATAATGCTGCTATGAACATTATTGAACAGATGTCCTTATTGTATGAATGTGCATCTTTTGGGTATATTCCTAGGAGTGGAATTGCTGGGTCTTGAGGTAGACCGATGCCCATTTTCCTGAGAAACCACCATTCTGATTTCCAAAGTGGCTATACTAGTTTGCACTCCCACCATTAGTGGAAGAGTGTTCCCATTTCTATACATCTTCTCCAGCATAAACTCCCTTTGGTGTTTCTAATTTTAGCCATTCTGAAGAGTATAAGATGGTATCTCAGAGTTGTTTTGATTTGCATTTTCTTGATGGCTAAGGATGTTGAGTACTTTCTTAAGTGTCTTTCAGCCATTTGAGATTCCTCTATTGAGAATTCTCTATTTAGTTCTGTACTCCATATTTTAAAATTGGATTATTTGGTGTTTTGGTGACTAGCTTCTTGATTTCTTTGTATATTTTGGAAATCAGCCCTCTGTCAGATGTGGGGTTGGTGAAGATCTTTTCCCATTCTGTGGGCTACTGATGTCCACGGATATATTTCTCTAGTCCAAAGTGAATCTTTAAGAGTGTGTATTACATGGAAAAACTGGAATTCTTCTATAAGAACTGTACCAGGCAAAAAGTCACTGACAGATCATGAGACATATTCTAGGAAAGTTAGGTTCTTATGAATGGAGTGGGGAGGGTGGCTTTTTAGATGCCATCTATCACTATAGGAAAGGCAGAAGGAAAATCCCTACATTCTAAAGACAGCCTCAGTTTACCTCTGCCAGCAAAACTTATCTAACCAGAAACTCCCCAAGTATTGTCTTATGCAATATCATATTAAATTCTTCTGTGTTCTCTATTTCTTCTTCAATTATATTGCTCTGTTTTGTTTCTCTCTGAATGTTTTGATAACATGTTGTTTCCTCCTAAAATGAATTATTTCTGTTTTTGTAAGCGAATATTTGTTTTCAAATATGTTAACATTTGGTCATTCATTCTAGTTTCTTATCTCCTAATTGTGCGCCTATTCAACAGTTGATTTTAATTAAGGCAATTTGCCCTTGATTATTTGTTTTGTTGCTTTGTCTAAAGGAGGGATGTGCTTCCTTTGAACTCTTCAAGCTTGTTCCTTGGTGAGGTTCCATCACCCCATAGAATCTCATTTGTATGTGCTATGTTTAAGGGTTCACTGCAAATGGAGCCAAAATGTCTGGGTCCGGTGGGCTTCCCAAGAGGGATGGTGTTTGGAGTTTTCAGTGAACTTTGTAGCCTACCTTAAGTTGGGGTTTTAAGTTGTAAAGAAAGTAACAAGATAAATCAATGCCAGAAGACTACAAACCTGCCCCTTTGAGAATGCTCAGCCTCCATGCCTGTGGCCAGATTTCAAAC
Source organism: Phodopus roborovskii (assembly GCF_943737965.1). NCBI lineage: Eukaryota > Metazoa > Chordata > Mammalia > Rodentia > Cricetidae > Phodopus > Phodopus roborovskii. The sequence continues at coordinate 2,660,998 of NW_026126417.1, read as the reverse complement.
ATCAAGATGGATCCGTTGGCCTCTTCTAGAATAGGATGTTTGTTTTCTTTTCTCCTGAAGTGAAGATGAAAGTGGCTTTTTAGTGGACTTTCAGCTTTGGGGGTCAAATCCTTCAACATAATCATGGGATGGTTCCCGTATGAGAAGACTGCACTTGTCAAGTAGGCCTTTTATAATGCTTAAACTGGAGGGAGAACCATGTGTGTTGGATATTGAGGCATCCAGCTTTCTGAATTTTGAAGGAGGGGCTCAGCCAACATCGAGGCAGAAACATACCAATTTCTTAAGTAGAGCTAGTGCATTTGAAATGTATGCTTCAGAAATGATGGGCTTCATTGTCCAGTCTGCTGAACTCCCGTGAGAGCGTCTAATGACAAGCTTTATAATAGTGTTTACATTTCCAGTTGTTGAACCTGTCTTACACTAAGACATACACGGATTCTCAAAATGGGCAGGAATCTTATTCTACAGTAAGCAGCCTAAGAATTAAAAGGAAACCCACTCATAGTGTAGTTCCATCTCTCTTTAGGACATAGAAACCAAGACTGAAGTGACTTCTAGGGATATGAACATCTCTGACTGGGAAGATGTTAATGGTGAGCATTGGAGAGCATTCACAAATCTTCAGCATATACATGTCTGTGGTGCCTTTTTTAGTACACCACACTGTTGATAGTCACAGTTTTCACTGAGATGATTGAAGTTGATGAACAGGAACTGCCATTGCTACAGGAGCCATATACAGCTGCACTTGATGAAGTCTAAACTGTTTCTTTCATTGTGAGATTATCCAAAGTGTTCTCTAGTATTCTATTGCAGGGAGGGGGTGGGGGAATTCATACTCCTGAAGTAAACTATGTGTCTGGTGTACAATTAGTGTAAAGAAATACATAGATTCAGAGTGTGTTATTTCCCTTGAGTCAACCCATTGCATTTTATGTATTAACTATAACAAAATTTCCTAAGCAGAACACTTTTCATACTCAGGTGGTTGCCATCCTCACCCTCACATCAGGACCATCAGCCATTACAAACACAATAGAACCAAATTGAGGGCAAGAACACAACTGTCACCACCACTTGGTACAGTCTTTATTATTCCTCTATGCAGAGCAAACTACCTTCCCCATCAGCCTTTTCTCTATAAAATTGAGACTGTTAACTCCTTAGCATGGCCGTTGTGGAAATAAAAGGAAATTATAATCGTGAAAATACTTGTAGGCATCCTCGGGGCTTTATGTTAATCTCTTGATGTATAAATTATTGTCATGTCAAAGCTTTGGGAAGAATGTATTGCCAGGTGTGTTAACACTCTTGTAATTCTAGCACCTAGGAAGCTGAAGCCATAGGAACATATGTTCTAGGTTGTGCTGGGCTACATGAAACTGTTTTGTTTTGTTAAAAAAATAAAATAAAATAAGAACCTTAAAAAGAATCCAGAACATCTCTGGACCATTCTTGTTTTCCATTATTTATAGATGCATTCCACAACTTCCTGCAATGACACATTCCAGCATCTAGTACTTCATCTCAGGTTGGCTGGTGTCCTCTTTCTTGCACTGTAAAATACATGTTTACACTACTAGTGCATTCGTGTTTACACTCTCCTCAAGTTACATTTGTTCTCGAGCAAGAAGGTCAGCACCTTGACAGTGTTCCAAGTGTCTGTCTCTATTGTCAGAGACTCTTTCTTTTGGCCTCTGTCAAGGAGGTCACTACATTTTGATAAGCTTCCCAGTTATGTTCTAAGCTTGCCTGACAGAAAATCTGCGAGACCCGCCAATAATACCCTTCTGCTCTTCAGACGCTGTGATCTGACTTTGAAGTATGAATCATCTCTGTTTGTCTCCTCTTCTGTGAGATGTACGAAAGCGTTCTCCCCCTTCTGTTTCCTTAGCAGATATTTCTTAAGAATTAATTGGATCCTGGCTACTTTCTCTGAGCCCTTTTGGGGGAGATGGGCTGTGATGGCTCAGCAGATGATTCTCTGTTGAAACTTTCTGGTGCCAAAATCCTCCGGCATCGATTGTAATTTGGTCACTTTGGCGAAGATTGAGGCTTCAATGCTCAGCTCCCAGACTTTGTGTCTCATTGTAGTGGGGAGGGGAGAAGGGTTAAAAGAGAGCATTGCTTGGAAGCCCAAACATAAATTTATAGGGTTTTTATAACCTGCTGCCCTTCCAAGTTTATATTACTCCAACTTTTGTAACATAGATAATTTCTCTGTGCTGCCTCAGAAAGGTATGTGCATCATTTCCCCCCTCGGGTGAGGATAAGTTGGTGCTTATTTTTACATTTCTCCTGTGTTTGATAAATGCATTGAGTTATTGTGTCCATGTATTGATTGCACAAGTCTGCATCCTGGGAATATATTAGTACTTTACCCAGACCGTGGAATAGACCTGGAAAGATTAAGGCTTTATCTGTTCTATAGTTAACAGACCCCTGATTAGCCAGATTTACCCAAAGGATGTGAGAGCTCCTCCCAGACAGGCACCAGCAGAACATCACTACCATGTAGAATTTATTTAGAATTGAAATGGCCCCTCAAGTTGACTTGCAAATCTACTTTACCTGCTTGTTGTGGATATCGGTGTTTCTCTCAGATATCAAATCTAGGAATTGCCATGGGAGTTCAGCTCTCTTTCTAAGGTTGGCTGTTAAAAGAATAATTTAATCTGGGTTCATAACTCAGGCCAGTTTAATTGTCATCAGAATGGTCATTACCTCCCAGAAGCCACAAGAGGGCACTTTAGAATGAGAGTCACAGCTAAGTCTCTCCTATTCCAGAGACAGCAATGGAAGACCAGGAGGCCAAATTTCACATCACATTATCCCAAATTCTCTGAGCCAAGTACATATTAGAAAAGCTTGGAAGTGTCAGCATAGTAAAAGCTGTTCCTAAGCAGAGTTGCAGAGCTTGGAATGAATGACTACAGTCTTAAATGGATGGCGGAAGAGACTTCATTCCTTTGGAACTAATTCCAAAACCTATTCCCCTTTCTACCATATCTTTAAAATCTATATAAAGACAGAGAAGAGTTATTTGAATATACACTTGGAAATCATCTAATTAAAGAGTATAAGGTGTGATTATATACCTGAAGTCATACTAGGAGAAAACTAATGAAACATAGTGGTTTTGTTTGTTTTGTTTTTAACCTGGAACCTCATTCATTTATCCCAAGTTTCTAAGATGACAGCAGTGACTAGAGCTGGAGAAGGGGTGAGGCTGGGTGGCCATGTTGGGAGAGGATGGTGGCAGCAATTCTTCTAGTTTTCGGACCTCAAGGAGAAGTATATCGGAGATGGACAGTATTGAGAAAGATCTACACATGTACTCAAGTTATAGGTCATGTGGATGTTTCACACTAAGCTTGAAGATGCTTTGCTCCCTATGTGAAGGCAACAATAACCTTTTCACTCTCACTGATACTAGTCCCCCTGGAAAATGCTTATTATGATCAGAAGAAGTCTCAACAACTTGGGATTTGGCGGGTATTTTCCAAGTAGATGATCAGTGGCCATATGAGCTTTCATTAGTAGTACTAATGCTTAGAGGGTTTGTTTATTAATAGTTTGGTTGTTTGGTATATATTAACTTAGTTAATTCCACAAGAGTTGGGGAAGGTGGTTCCTATCATGATCCCCATTTTGTCAATGAGGAAACAGAGTACAGGGGGGTTGGGTGTCACATAGCCTGGCATCACACAACTCATACATAGCAGACCAAGGATATACAGCTCAGGGTGTGTTCTTAATTACATGAACACCGATGCATTCGTTAAATGTAACTACAATGTTGACTTCAGGTTCACATTCAGGTTCACTTGGCGTAGTAGAAACCTTATTTCCAGTCATTGTACAGTAAATGTAGCACTGGCCTGCTGTCAGCGTGCATGGTTTATAGTTCTGACAGACCCTAGGCAAGAAACAAATCCTGGATGAGGCCTTTGAAGTCTCTGTGTGACAGTTGCCTCGTCTTTCAATAGATGAGCTTTAATGTAAAGGCTTTCGATGCTCAGGAGGTTACTCTGCAGATGAGAACACTTACTAACCACCAGCTCTAATTTGACTTTCTGTGTGAGAGGGCAGCTAGACCAAGGAATGCCACAGGAGTCAGCATCTCAGCACTCCTGTAGCATTCTGCAGTCTCAGCAACCGCCTTAAGCGGTCCATGGGTCTCCGTGAGTTACAGTGATTCTAATAACCCCCTAGTTTTAACAGAATTATTTTAAAATAAAGTTCTTTTAGGTACTGAGATAACGACTAGCAATCTTCGGGGGGAAAAAAAAATCTCAAAGCCAGAGAGCTTGCCTGACTAGGGGTTGCTTTTTTGGTATCATTTAGCTTTTGTGATAGCATAGCATCTGAAGAAGAAATTTTAAACAATTCTTTCCAGGTACAAAAATATCAGAATTTACCTGCACGTGGACACCTTGTCTCACAGACATTTTGAAACTGAGTATGTGTGTACAATCAGTCAAGTTGAGACTTACCTAGCCAATGAATAACATATACTGCAAACAAGGTTTGCAAACACATTTCTTCCTCTAAAGATGTGACAGAGTCCTTCATCACTATTGTCCATATATAAGAAAAAGTGTTTGGCAGCCATAGCCAATGATGGAATTAGTCTGTTTCCACTAGACTGGCATGGCCCTTCTTTTCAGGTTCCACGGGCCAAGAGTTCAGGATACACCAGACAATAATAATAATTATACCCCATTTATTTCCTAAGGGAGTCTGGTTTAACCTCAGTACTATGACCACACTTGTAATTTTTTGATAAAATACCTTTGGCCTAGTGTGCGATTTCCTTTAGGCCCGACCTGAGTTCTCTCCAGCTGAGGCTAATTTGCATGGCTGTAAACACGGACCTAACAAAGCTCACCAACTGTGATAAAAGCAAAAGAAACCTGAGACTGCTTGGAAACTCCACAATCTGCCTTTGGTATCTAAGGCTGACTCAGAGTCCTGCTTCAGCCCGGGAAGCTGCCATTGAGCAGCAGCTAAAGAAATGTTACTCTGATCTGATTAGAACTGCAAGGTTAGCCATGGTCAATTTACAAAGACAGTATGAGAAGAAATCATGTGTACAGCCATGTTATGGGTCAGTGAGGCCCCTGCTAGAAGTTTGAAAAGCCCCAGTTCTGCCAAGACCGTTATCAGATCTCCTCAGTGGGGTACAAATGGGATTGGAGGGTTAGGGGCCCTCCAGAGAAATGAATGACAAAGGGGATTGGGCTACCAGTGAGTCAAGCTCGCTTCCTGCTGGACCCCTACCTTCCAGATCCCTTCTAGGGAGTGCTGGAGCCCCTGAGTTGCCCAGGTCCCCTAGAGAATCACTTCAAATCTTCCCTGCACAGAAAGAAGGTGGAAAGGCTAATTTGACAAGGCCATGAGGCTCTGTGCTGACCCACGGAGGCAGCCAGATGGAACCTATTGGGCATTTTGATCCCTTCCTTTACCACAACAGTGGTTTAATTGGGATCTGGCTCCAGGCCCCATCTGCTAAATAACCTGAGTTTTAGTGTTTTCATCTTTATTAATTAGCTTTTATGCCAGGTGACTTATTAAGTCACATTAAGGTGTTTTGCATGTGCAAAATATCCTAAGCGAGAAGGGAGTCTTAAAAGCAATAGTGAGCTACAAGTACTGGGGTTCCATTCCTGATTGAGTCATCCCATTGCTCTTCTCATAGATGTTGTCAATTTTCTTTGTTTAAGGTAGTGATTCTCAACCTGTGTGTTGTGGCCCCTTTAGGGGATCAAATAGCCCTTTCACAGGGGCTCCATATCAGACATTTATATTAAGATTTGTAACAGTAGCAAAATTACAGTTATGAAGTAGCAATGAAAATTATGGGAGGCGGGAGTTGTCGCCACAACATGAGAAACTATATCAAGTGGTCAGAGCTTTAGGAAGATGAGAACCACTGGCCTAAGACAAGCGTGGAACGCAGCTTTTAAGCATTGCTCTTCATATGACTATTGAATTCTCACAATTCTGACGACTGATGGAACTTCTGCCTGGGGTGTGGCTCTCCTCCTCCCTGTCCAACTCAGGAAGATAATTGTGACTTGCAACCCTGGGATAAGGCACATTAATTAACAAAGAGAGATGCATTTAAAATGAGGCCAAGGAAAAGCCACAATGCTTAAGCTGGGGCTTATTATAAATAGATCACTCTGTGCTCTAATCATCTTACTAATGGAAAAATTGAGACATTGAGATGATTGCTTAGGGAAGAATGTGATTCAAAATGCAGTGGTGAAATGCCTGCAGCATACTAAGTTTAGAAGGCATTAGTAAGACGGTGGAGAAACTGGGCCTTAGGATGCTTATGTAAAACTCAGCCTTGCAGGGGCTTAATCATTGAATTGCCACCTATGGAAGCCATGGGCCTCTGAGACTGAATATGCTTGGACAAGGAGGTTTAACTTGGATGAGTGCACAGCATTCTCACCTGTAAGCTGAGATATCCATGTCTGCTCAGAGCAACAGGAAGTCAATTTCAAGGCTGTAGAAGAGGCCTGAAATATACATGTGCAACCATTTGCTTTCTCTAGCAAGCCCAATAGCCTGTTCTTAGATTAAGACTGGAGGTTGAGAATAAGAAGGCCCGAGAGGCTTGAGAAACATCTGTTCTTTTCTATACATTGGGCAAGTCCTTCATCTTCCTTAGGCTTATCTGTGTAGTTGTCTGCACAAGATGTTGGCTGTTTCCACTGTATTGCCAACATTACAGCAAAATGAGCAACAACATTAATAAAAACCTCCTCAGTGTCATCCTGAAGGATAGCAGAAGGTCAAGCTATAACCAGATGTTTCATCTCTCACTCAGTGATTCTTGGGTCCCACTGGCTTTGTAGAGATCCGTTTTGCTCTATCCTTGTGTCTGTGTGGGCCCTGCTGGGGCACAACTATGCAATTAAAGGGAAAAGAATTTCAGTCAGATGCTGGAAGATGAAGGTTCTCAATGCCAAAAGAAAACCATGGGTTAGAAACAACAAAATGTGTCTCTGCTTCTTGGCATTATTTTTAGTTGGCTTTCATGGTAGCCCATGTGTATGGTATGATGTAACATGGTCAGGATTTGGCAGATAACATGACATGGCCTCCTTCAGTCTTTGTAGACCATGGTGGCCTATAAGCAAATAATACAAACATATAAATAAAGTGGCTGATTTAGGGGATGGTGAGATCCTTAAATATGATGCTTTCCTAGGCTAAGTTCTGTATTAACAAGTACACCAAATTAACTGCCATATTTATACCTGTACATATTTTTTTTAAAGCAGGTTTTTAAATTGTTTTGTTGTTATTGTTGTAGGGTTTTGAGGCAGGGTCTCATTCAGACTAGCTTAGAAGTCATATTGATCCCCTTCCCTCGGTCTCTGAAGTTCTGGAATTACCAATCTGAAGCACTATGCCTGACAAATCAAAATGCTATTTAGTAACAGTTTTAGAACCCTTAAGGAAGACCATTGCAAATCTCCACAAACAATAAGGGCTTTCCCACATAGCCCACATCCTTCATTAAAAAAGAGATAATGTCAGAAATCATTCATCCATTCACTCATTCAACAACAAAAACAATTATTTGAACTTGTCAATATAAAAAATGCTTTTATTTCTAAAAATTGTAATCAGTGTTAGTCATGGATTAAAAAATTGGAAAATAGTTATTACAAAAAAAATAAAAATACCAGATATGAAAATTCAAAGGTAAAACTTAAATGTGTGTTGTAAATATTTAAATCAGATAATTTAAATGTTAACGGTAAAGTTTCCAAAATTAATAACTGGAATAAAACAAACAAAACCCAGAGAAATTAGAAGGAAATTTTGAGTTAACAACAGAAAGTTGTTTTTATAAGTTATAGGTCCATAGGAGTGAATTCTGTACATTTTAGATGAAATGAAAATGGAAATTTCAAAAAAACTCTAAGCTCAGCTCATAAAATCAATACAGACAGCAATTTACTTGAAAACTGCAACAATATTCAAAAACTCAGCAGAATTGAACAGAATGAACAAGTAAGAAGTGTTGGAAAGTAAGAGCCCAGGTTACTCCAGGTGCAGAGGAGGTGTATGTGGCAGATCATGGGCCAGCTCCTGCCAGTAAATGAAATAACATAAAATAACTCCCTAGAAAAATATCAACTATCAGAACAACCAGGAAGAAACAAGGCACCTGGATGGTTCTATAAATAATAAGGAAATTAGATTCGAATCATCACACAGAGCGTGGACCAAGGCCAAATGGCTTTATTGCTCCCCCCCATTTCCCTAGACACAGTAGTTCAGGGAATGGAGCTTCATGATAATGTCATTGATAGCATATGTGTCCTTGATCACACTACCAGACAAGAACACATGGGTCAGATAAAGGGAAAACCACAAAGGTAGAAACAAAGGCCCTAGCCAGAGTATCAGCAAACTGAATGCAGCATAATATAGAAACTGAGGATTAAAGTGACTTGTTTCAGACAGAAAAACTTGATTCAAAATTATAAAATCGTTTTATAAGTTACTGGGTCCTTAACAGATTAAAGGAAGAAAACAATGTGATTATCAAAAAAGATGATGCAGAAACATTTGTTCAAATGTGATTGTGATTTACAATGAAATTTTATAACTATGAATGGAAGAGAACATGGTCACTGTTCAACCAAGTATTTATTAAAAAGGCACAAGATAAAGGCATATTTGGTAAAATCTTAAAGCTTTCTTTTTTAAAATCAAAACAAACAGAAACACCTATGTCTGCTGCTTCTGTTTATGATTGTGGAGAGACACAAGCCAGTGTGGTCAGGCGAAGGAATGATGAATAAACCATGTTGCAACAACAGAAATGAAACAGTGAGCCAGACAGGGGTAGTGCACGCCTTTAATCATAGCACTGAGGAGGCAGAGGCGGGGGAATCTCTGTGAGTTTGGGGGCAGCCTGGTCTACAGAGTGAGTTTTAGATTATCTAGGACTGTTACACAGAGAAACCCTTTCTTGGGGAAAAAAGAGGGGGAGGAGGGAGGGATGGAAGAAAGAAGAAAGGAAGGAAGAATGGAAGGGAGGGAGGGAGGAAGGAAAGAAGGAAAGAAGGAAGGAAGGAGTGAATCAGTGTTGTTTGTAGAGGTGAATTTCTTTGAAGAAAACTCCTTTCTATTGAATTCAACATAAACATAATAGAATATGTCATACATGTTAGATACAATGTTTGTCTTACACTAACCAATTGCACTTTTATATATTACTATTGAGGAGCTTGGAATTTTAATTGCAAAAAATACTATTAAAGAAACATGAACTACCTCAGGATAAAACCAAGCAAACAGTCACAATATAAAAATATTGCTTTTATTGAAAGCATTTAAGTAGATCTAAACTAAAGGAGAAAAGCATATTGTTATGATGAAGGACAAGCATTACATCAGCTACCCAAATGGACTCATAACTTCAAAGTACTCTGGTCAAAACAAATAGGATTATTTTGTATTTAAGGATTTAACTCTAAAATTTATTTAGAAGACAAAAATCCAAAATAAACCAAAAATTCCAATAAATAAATAAAATGAAAAATGGAGTGGAAGACCCTGTCTACTTTATATCACAAAAAATAATGTGAGATTTAGTAAGCATAAAAAGCTGCTAACTGATGCAAGAGGAAAGATAATTCAAAAGAGGAGAGGATTTTCTGAGCATATGTAAGAACATGTCCATAAGAAATCTGGTGTCATGAGCTGGATAGATAGCTCTGCAGTTAAGAGCACTGGCTGCACTTCCAGAGGTCTTGAGTTCAGTTCCCAGCAACTACATGATGGCTCTTAACCATTTATATTGAGATCTGGTACCCTTTTCTGACATGCATGCATACATTAAAAAAGAAAAGAAATGTGGTGTCTCAAATCCATGGACAAAAGCAACTACTGAAAAAATATTTTAAAAGATGAATATATATATATTGTGTGGAAAGAAATAAAATGAAGCCCAGCCTCCCTAAGTGAATAAAAATCAATTTTAGATCTATCAGGGTCAGAATAAGAATGGAAAATGTTGTTTCAGAAAAGAATATAGAACCATGTCTCCTGGCATCACATGGAAAAGATAAAGAAAATATATTAACAAAAGAGGAAAGATGGTCACATTAAAATAAAGAATACTCACTCATGAATGTATACTGCAGAGTGAGAAAATTAAGCCACAAGCTTGGGAAGCACATCTGAAATGCATACAACAAACTGACATGTTCTAAACTATATATATAGGATTCTTAAATATGACATTCAGTAAAATATTCCACAAAGAAAAATTACATTGCTCTAATGTTCAAGAGTAAGAAAAGATAAAGCATTTTACAGGATTTTGTGTTTGTGGCAAATAACTTGTTTAAAAGAAAAAAAGCAAAATAAAATTCTAGTTAGAAAGTGGTTTCATAATTGCTATGTGTATAAATTAAATAAAAGATGTGGCCATCTTAGATGAAATGTAATAGGGCAGATGGGCTGTAATCCAAGGTATTATGATGGTTTGGATTTCTTAAGGTGAGATATATTTCAAGTGATAGGACACAAGATGCTTGGGTGACTACACAAATCTCCAGTGTGCTTATTATGAGCTAGTCCATTTGAAGGCTTGCTCCAGGAATGGTGCTGAATAGAAATCATGAAACCCACTTCTTTCACAGGAAGACTGAGCAGGCATGTAACAGGTGTTCCCTCCCTCTACTTGCTGTACTGTCATAAGAAGGGCCAAAAGACCAGAGTGGCAGTGTTCAAGATCCACACCACATGTCCTAGCAGTCTTATAGCTATCATATGTGCACATGCAGTACTACCCCAGCTTTCCATTTGAATATGTCCTGGGATCATCATCTTGTGTGTTTGGAAGAAACTCTGCCACAAGAAGCAATGTGATGCCCATTTGAGTGACTGCTTCTTGGAATTAACAGAATAGCGTACATTCCAGCAGTGGTGTCCAGCTAAGACTCCTCAGGATTGCTCTAGGTAAAGTGAGTCTGCAAAATGGAGCTATGATGTCACCTTAGATATCTTCAAAGGACGAAGTATTTCCTTGTGAGTTCTTCATCAGCTGTCACCATCCAGTGGTTGGGAGCCCTGGAGCCTGGACTGCTTACTGTGGGTTGATCTTCACCAGCCATGACAAGAGTCTGAACAAGCCAGGTGATTTGCATCTCGGATATTCTTAAAATCAAAGGCCATCCATCATTTCTGATATCTTGAATTCAATGATTATCATATCAAAGACATACGATGACATTGAGGATAATAACTTCTCTGTTGTCCATTATCTCTGAGCAGCTTGGAGTAATTACGAGCATATGCTCCTTTCCAGAGACTAGCTAGCACTTCAGACTGGGAAAATGAAAGCACCGCTCGAGCCTCCAAGCAGTTATAAAAGACTGGGTTCAAGGTTTTCTATTAGATGGGAGATTATATAGATATGAGACAGGAAGTCTGAACATCACACAAACTTTGTTGTCAGAGCTTTTAGGAGGGCAACATGGTAGTCTGTACTTGGGATTTGTCTTATGTGAGAAAGATGTTTTTGTCACCCTTATTGACTATGGATGATTCTGTGGAGACTGACACTGGGGTTACTTCCAGCTAGTTAACAAGCAGAAAAAGACACCCCAACCATCCGGGATTTATAAACATACAGAGACCACAGAGTTAGCTCAGGTTAACAGCACACGCTGCTCTCACAAATGACTGGAGTTCCGTTCCCAGCACCCACATTGGGCAGCTCACAACCACTTACAACTCTGGCTCCAGGGGATTTAATGCCCTCTTTTGACCTCAGTGGGCACCCACATGCAGGTGCATGTACACATATGTACACACACATACACAAAGAATAAAATACATCTTTATAAAGATGCAGACATATGTTTCAGCACCACTCCAACTTTCAGTTACGGGAAACACACTTTCATTTGTAGTCACCTCTCTACTGATGTGTAGTCCATGAACAAATAGTATAAGCATTGCTAGAGGCATCAGAAAATCATGTCCTACTCAAGGCTAACTTAACAAACTGACAACTTAAAACTTGTCTCGTGAATCTTCAATGTAGAAATTGAAAATCAAGCTACCTGCAGGCGGTGATTTCTCTTCATCATTTTGTCTCCCAAGATTCATGATCAGTAGGGGGTGGAAAATGTGATTTGGTTTGGGGGCCTTTTGTATAACACAGAAGTGTTGAAACCTTCAGAAATTTCTCCTGCCTATCACACCCCTCACTGCTCCCTGACCACAGCCACAGCCTTCACCTGCTGTGGCCTCCTCTGAGCTTGCAGGACAGAATTCACCAGCCTTTAAACCAATAAAAGAGTTTTTCAGTCTCATCAGTGTGGGGATGGGTTTGCCAAATATGTTCTCAGACTCAGGACAGGACGACAATTTGCCTTTTCACATTTCTTGGTAAGGAGCCCAAATCCTTAAAGTAAACTTCATCTGGGCAATTTTATGTGTCCCCAAAAATAAGGCCATGGAATAGAGTCAAACCTAACATTCTGACAGAACAGGGAAGCTCAGTTTCCCTTGAAACATTTAATGGGGCAGATTATCAGGCTGCGTGTGGAAAGCTCATTTTAATGGCATTATCAGGCCAGTTGACAGAGGTCTCTGCCCAGAAGCATGCTGGGCTACACTGGCCATCAGCAGCTGGGGCTTGTTTGCACCAAGTCAGTTGACATTTCATAATATGGCACCGTGGAGCCTGCCAACTAGCCCCTCTGGTGCCATGCCAGTGGCAGGGGGTGGAGCATGGAAAAGCAGACAGGCAAGACCTGAGTCTGCATTTATTTTCCTGGGCACCTGCCTAGGAGCAGTCATGTGTTCAAGGAAGCACTCATTGTCTCTGAGGGGCAAAAGCAAAGCAATGTGGCTGCCAGTTCTGCTCTAGCTCTTCTCTCCAGTTGCTACCCACTCTTGCCATTGCCTGGGAGAAGTAGTTGCTTTCCTGTCCCATCTCCATTCATTTCCACATGAGAAATGACAGATGGGGTCTGCTTTAGTTAAGGTTACTATTACTGTGATTGGACATCATGACCGAAAGCAAGTTGGGGAAGATATGATTCATTTTGCAAACTGAAGGTAGCAGGTTAACTTATCTCATTCAGTGTAATCCTCGCATTTCTCAGTCGTAGGGTTCCAGAACAAAACAAGAGATGGATACAATAGACATCACAGGCATTTTGTGGCAGATGAAGGGCAAGCCACACCACAGTTCCACCTATAATTGGGCCTACCATATTGATCATTAATTAAGAAAATACCCTACAAGCTTACCTACAGCTCCATCTTATAGAGCCATCTTCTCAATTGGGATTCCTTTTGGTCAGATGACTCTAGTTTGTGTCAAGGTGGCATAAAATTAACCAACACAGAGACACACGAAAAGCCATAGCTGTAAAACTGGATTGGGTCTCTAGCACCTTCCCTCTTGCCCCATGCACTCCACACTGGAGACTTAGCCCAAGGTGCCACGTGCATGCTAGACAAGTGCTCTACCACTGCTACATCCCAGCCCAGGTTTCTTCCTCTTGAATGGAAGATTATGCCTGTCATTAAGCCTCCGTAATAAAGACAGCTAGGTGTATTGGATGTAAATGTGAGCATTTGAGATATTAAGGCTAGATGATCACAAGTTCAAGGCCAGTATAGGTGACATAGTTGGACCACATCTCAAAGCAAACAAAAACCAACCCAGAACTTCTGTAATGACTGCCGTGTCTATCTCTTGTTTTGCTTTGGAACCCTGTGACTGAGGAATGTAAAGATCACAGTGAATAAAAGAAGCTAACTTGTCATCAGAAGAGGATGAATTAGTATTTATGAGCACTGATATGAAGATGAAGATGCCACCCATCCAAAAGTTTGAAAATGGAACTTTGGCTTGGAGAGATGTCTCAGTGAGAGAGATGTCCCAGTGCTCTATGAGAGGACCTGAGTTTGGTTCCTAGCACCCACATTTTAGGTTCACAGCTGCCTGAAGTTTCAGCCCTTGGGATCCAACTTCTATGACCTGCTTAGGCTCCTGTGCCCATATTCATACCCCCCATGTACATAATTAAAAAGAAAAAAGAATATATGGATACACACACACACACACATACACACACATATATATATATTTGAAAGTATTTGGGCTGTTGTTGGATGTATAATTGGCCAGTATTAAACTAATCAGAAGCACATTACATTAAAAAAAAAAATAGACTCAGGTCCCCTTTTGGAAGCTTAACTTTGGGAGAATAAAGTTACTCATTTTCTGCATTTCTCCACTCTTTTGCCCAGTCTAACTAGACAAGCAAAGTGCCCATTTATTCTACATTCTTGAAAGTATGCTCCATGTGGGTATGTGCTTTATATCATTGCTGTGAAAGGAAATGTCTACCCTCCTATCTATTTAAGTGGATAGGAGGCTTGCCCTCTAGGTTCTGTGATAATTGAGACCCCAAGGGTGACAAAACTCCCATGATTGAGACTAAGAAGGTCTAAGCTGGTGAACTAAACCCAAGAACAGTTTGCCGTCTGCTGGATCTGTTACAGATTTGAATGTGTCTGGTGTCCAGTACACATGTAACTGTAGGAATCAATCTTCATGATTTCAGCAAAGACAAGACTCCATGGGAGAAGGAGTCTATGTGGCTCTTAGTTTTGTCGCTCCTATACATTCCTCATTCATCCGAGACTGATTCCAGCTTTTATGGTCCATTCAGAACCATCTATTTTTATTTTCACTCTTGATCTCGTCTGCCAAATGCAGGCAGCAAGCTGGAAATATGTATGGATTTCTGTAGATGTAAAAGTCTCCCTGAACTTGGCAAGAATTTTTTCTCTGTCTGTCATGACATTTCTAGTTTAGTGGTGAGGGTGTGGTTTTTCCAGTGCAGCCATCTGTCTTCTCATTTTTGTCTTAATTCTTATTCAGTGAGGCAGCTTTTCATTTTAGTCTGTATATGTAAGAAATATCAATTGTGTACACTGGCTCAAGCATAGGTTCCGACATTGGAAAGTGGGCTTGCTTTTCCCAATTGAAGTTCCCTGGGCACTGTAATAGTGTGTGTGTGTGTGTGTGTGTGTGACAGGCGATAATCCTGGTATGTGGCAGGAGGCTGGAAAGGCTCTACTTTAAACTAGGCATGTCTAATAGGGTTTAAGGCAACCTGTGAATTTGCCCCTGCGAAAGGTCAGCTTGTAGGTCACTAGATTGCTGCCCAAATCACATTCTCCTCAGTCTGAAATTACACCTAAGAAGAAGGCTGTGTGCTGCCAAGCTCTGCTGACTCCAGATAGAACTGAGGTAAACTGAGGGCTTGCTAACATTTCTCAGAAACTTATTCTTCAGGATGGGATATAAAGCAACTATTGTTAAGAGGCATGTGTGGTTTCCCAAGCTTGGTGCAGGGCATTGTGACCAGCTGGTATCTGTCTTCTCCAGCCAAGGCGTAGTGAAAGGTCTTTCAGGATGGGAGCTAAGTTGCCACACTACATCCATAGTTGTGAGCAAGGAATCCATGTCGATTCATTTTCTCAGCCAACTTTCTTCTGTTTTATACTGTTTAGGGCCTCCGACTAGGTAATGATGCTGCCCACAGTGGACTGGGTCTTCTTACTTAATTAAAAACCAAGAAAATCACCCAGGCATACCCAGAGACCAACCTGATCTAGACCCTCAATTAAGTCTCTTTTCTCAGTTGATTCTAAATTGTGGAAAGTTGAAATTTAAAATTAATCATTGTACTACTATAAAATGATATTTAATATTTGACAATCCCAGACAAGTTTGGAATCTTAATTTTTCTAGTAATCATCATGATCAACAGTCTAGAATATTCACTAAATCTGAAAATATTAAGATATAATTAATTGAGTTTGGTTTCTTTCAAGCCCATTCTATCATAGATAAGTCAGTAAAGCTGGTACAAAAAAAATATCCAGTACTTATTCATCTTCTTGTCATGTGGTCTCTCTCTCTCTTCCAAGAATAATTCTTTAAATTTACTTTGTCTATCTAGAAATTAGCTTACTAATGATGTGTCTAATTCAAGAAAATAAAAGCCAGGGGAAATTTCTATAAAATTGAGTTCTAATTATTTGAAGTTTTATATTGATCCTAAAAATTATCAAAAATTATTTTTAAAGCAAAATAATGGCTGTTGGTAGAAAAATAAAATAATTCAAATACTCAACCTCTATGAAATATTCATTCTTCTGTTGGTTTTCTTTGCCTCCATATTCTCTTCTGACTATTCAATTAGAAAGGGAGATTCCTCAGTTCCTGGAAATATAACTGGTAAGGAGACCCTAGCTCTCTCTCTCTCTCTTTCTCTCTCTCTCTCTCCCCCTCCCCCTTCCCTTCTTTTCTTCCTTCCTTCTTTCCTTTCTTCCTGCCTTCCTTTTTGTCAACCCCGGGTTTTTAATCACAGTTAAAAACTGGGCATTAGACTAGCTTAGCCAAGTGTTTTGGTTTCTGGGACCCTGAAATCACCCATAAGCATGGGGGGCTACATTTACATTATAGCATTTCAAAATCCAGAAACATTGTCAGTTATATCAAGGGGGGCCACTAATGGTGTAAAATTTACAATACTATAGTGCTCAGTGCCCCTAACTGTATGTCTGGATTCTTGAATGTGTAGTGGACTTTTCAGGCCTCATATTCCCTTAAAGAAAATGCTATTTCTCTATGGCAATCTCTTGGAAAATCTTCCCTCCTCCCATTCAACTATCTCTTTATTTAAATTCCTTTGTACCATGCCAGCCTAGTAAATCTAGTTCTTATAGGACATACCAGGAAGGATATGAAGACAGTTCATAAGAACATGAAGCCCACAATCCAAATCTTTAATCTTAATATTACATCAGTAAAATTGTAGACTGGAAGAAGGAAAAAGATTTTACCTTTTTTTTAAATAATAGATTTTACTTGGTAATAAAAAAGAGTAAGTGTGGCAGGAAGACAACCATTCTGCCAAATACTTGTCAAATTTTAAATTTCTACCACCTATTAAAACCAATTTGGTGATGCATATCAAATTTTAGAATGGTAATATTGTTTGAACAACTGCAAATCTGTCCTACAGAAAGACAGACTCGTGACTATAGGTAAGTTCCTTTGTTGTTGAACATAACATTCTTAAAGGAGAGTGGTAGAGGAAGGTACTTCATACTCTCCTCTGGACACCCTCATACATGTACCACATACCACCCACACCCAAAAGACATTTGTTTCTGCTATTGAAAATACAAATCCACAAAAGGAAAGTGAAAAACAAAAATCACAGCACAAATAATCTCTGTGAACCTAACGCTGTAGAGCCTGGTTTGCATCTTCGGTCTTTTAACTCTACATCTGGCCAACTGGAGTGTTTAGCATCAGAGTTTTTGGTGACTGGACCCTGCTCTGCTCCAGCAGTGATCAGGCTGACTGAGACCCAAGAAGAAGCAAATACGGAAAATCTTTTTCTCCCATTTAGCCTTTTAGTTTCCTTTACTTTCTTACCCCTAACCCTTCCTCCTCACAGCCTGCAGGGCTACTCTGACTAAATATGAATTTATCAAAATGTGTGCAGCAGTTTCTTTTGGTCTGTTTGGAAGTCGTCTAGGGTTTGCGTATGTTTTGTTTTGTTTCCATTTGTTTCCCTTTAGTCATTGAAAATATTGGAAGATATTTTAAAATATGTATTCCTTCTCCCCATCGACTTTTCTCTCTCTACATTTCAAATTGTAATTTTTTAGGTCTGCCCTCCAACAATGAGGGCAAAGCCAGGCAGACCTCTTGCAGTGTGGCTTGACTCAGCCTCAGTACAATGGTTCATTCGCTCACTGTAGCCACGTGATCCACCCGGGGCTGGGCAGCATGCCTAGTATATGCCAGCCACTTTCAACTACTCGCCTCTCTTTTTGTGTCTAAATACCTCTCAGAAACATGTCAAGATAGCAAAAGAGAAAGGGCCAGACCCTCCTCATCCCATACACATACCAATTTTCTTCATGAGAAAGCTTCCTGTGTATCTTGTTCCCTAAGTAATATCGCATTAAAGATGCTAGAGAAATGGTAGCATTTTCACATTGGAGTGTGCCCTCCCTTCTCACTGCATAGTGGTCTACAGAAAACTCTTGAGTTTTCTAGGGAAGGAAATAGGGATGGTCTTGTCTGTCTATTCTATTTGGGAGCCACCTGAAAGACCAGTTTCTGGGTCTGAATCCAAGAGGAGAAGATGCCAAGTTGGGGGAGGCTGTGAGTGAAGATGACTATGCTAACTAGCATGTACTTATTTTCCATTTACTCTTCCCTTTTCTCAATGTAGAGTGGGTTGGAGTAAACCCCCAACTCTTCCCTTGGGAAGAAAAAGTTGGAGCATGCAGCCAGTGTTCTGGCTTTTTGGAGGGCTGCCCAGGGACTGGTTTCTGTCTTCCTGACTTAATAGTGCTGACAAGGCCAGCATACTATCCATAAGGAGGGACTACTGGGAACAAGAAAGAGCTGGCTGGGTGGCTTGCCATTGCTACAGAGTGGTTTGCTATTGCTGCAGAGCACCTGTGGTATACAGACAGAGGCCAGCACAGCTTAATGGCTTCCCCCCATGGGTTATAAGAGAGGAAAGAGTGGAGATTGCATACAAAGTTCTATTTTTTTTTCCAGCTGGTTTCTTTGTTACTCAACACATTCTGTGCATAGGACCTGACATACTCTAGATGCTGATGAGAACAAAACTGAATTGGGAATATTTTAATGTCTCTAAAGAAGTGATGGTGCTCCAGACAACAGCAGAAGAAGAACTGCAGTGTGGGGAAGCCATTAAGGCCTCTTTCAATTGAGAGCTTGGGGATTCACATGCCTGCACAATGCTCATACATGGGCCTACGAATTCTTATTCACCCTGCTTATTTATTGGTAGGAGACTGTCTCTGCAGAAACCAATCTGTAAAGCTAAAGACTAGAGGAAATGACTAATTTTGTTTTCATAAATATACCAGCCCGAAGTAACAAGGCATATACAGAGGAACACAGAGGCTAGCAACAAGCAAACATACAGAACAAACACCTGAAATGAATGTGTAGTTGCAAACACACATGATGTACTCGACAAGTAATTCTAGCCAAATGTGATAGTGATGATCAGGGAGCTGGGGAAATGAGGCGGGGACAGAGTGAGAGAATAGCAGAGATGGAAAGCATTGGAAATGAGCAGATAGAAACGGTGATGAAGTCTAATCACTGAGTTGAAAAATGACTACAAAGCTTCATCAGCTTTCTTACCCAGGCGGAGGAGGTGATTGGCAAATTCAAAACTAAAGGAATGAATGAAAAAGAGGGAAGAAAGTCTAAGAGGGGGTTAAAGATGTCACCAAGCAGACCAAACAGCACATAAGGGGAGCACAAGGCACATTTGACAAAAGAGAATGGTCTGCATATAGGTATGGAAACGAGCCTCCTGAATCTGGATGTCTAATGGACCCCAAAGAGGAGAACCCAAATCTGCAGAAGGTAAAGGCAGAGAAATAATTTTGAATACAAGACAAAAGCCACTTGTTACATAAAAAGGCACACTGCCATAATGGTCAGTGAATTTTCCAGCCATGACATCTAGGCCTAAAAGATGCTATATTCCAAATACTGAAAAACAACAAAACAAAACTTCTAGCCAATAGCAATGCATGCAAGCAGACTCTCCCTCAGGTATGAAGAGTAGACAGAGATGAGCAGCAGCTGCAGAAGCTCCTCACCACTTAGTGATGAGCTTTACAGGAAAAAGGCAGATGTTTATTTTGTAGGCTGAAACAAACACAAGCATGTGCATCCAAACCCCACCAATGAGGAAATATCCAAACAAATATACAATACTCTAATGGCTGTGAGTAAATAACTTTTACCCATGTCACAGGGCTTTAAAGAATAGTATGAAAAGCTTAACCATAATGCATTCTTTTAGGGGTGGACGGAGAGGGTTCAAGACAGAAAGCTAAGCTTGAATAACAAGTACCATCCTGGGCCCCTGCACATGGAGTTTCGTGTTGATATGCTCATTTGCTTCCTTCTCAGTTCCTTAGTCTCTCCTGCAATCATGGAGCACTGTTTGCCTCTCATTCACCTGGTTGGACTATGATAGTTGTACTGAATATACACGGATATGTTCCTTGTCATTACACCCTGAACAATACTGTATAACAAAGATCTACAATTTACATTACATTAGCAGTATAAGTAATTATTAAGCATACTGTAAAAGGTAGGGCATCAGTAGGTTTGAGTATCTGTGATGGCCCTGGTATCAGTGCCCTGTGGATGCCCACGAGTGACTGCAATGACTTCCACTGACAGGAATGGAGCACATGTATTTTTTTTTCCAATTGGAACATTGTCCAGGGTTTAGAGAATTTTAGGTCACAAAATAAGTCTCAATAAATTTAACATGTTGAAGATACCAAGTATGTTTTGTGATGGCCATAAAATGAAAAAAAAAAAAAAAAAAAAAAAAAAAAGCAGTAATAGTAGAAGGAAAATTAGAAAACTGAAGTTAGTCAGAGTTGAACGGCACACTTTGAACAACTAGTGAGTTAAAGAAGAAACTCAAAAGAAAATGGAAAGATTGCTTGAGACAAAAACAAAACTCAGCATCCAGAACCTTACATAGCAAAAGTAGCAATAATGAAAGGTTTATAGGGCTGACTGAGTACATTGATAACAATGTAACTCCATATGTTGTGTAACTTGAACAAACTAAGCCCAGAGTCAGCAGAAGGGTAAAACAGTGAGCATTTAAACATGAGTACATAAAAGAAGGATTGGAAACATGCCAAAAAAATAAAAATAAATGCTTTTTTTCATAATAAACAAAACTGACAAATCTTTAATTGGAAAGAGAAAAAAGAGAGGAAACTCAAAAAAAATGTGAAATTAAAAACAAAAGGACATATTTTATAATATGCCACAGAAAACAAATATAAAAACCAATATGAATATATATATATATATATACATATTTGATATGCCAAAAATTTGAGTAACCAGGATGAGATGGATCAAGTTCTAGAAACCTGTAGGGCAGTATCATGAGGAAACAGAAAATCTGAACAGCTTTCACGTGAAGAGAACTAACTGAGCTAGAGCTCCAGTATCTCTCAGAAGGGAAAGTGGTGGACAAGTCTACCAAACACTTGAGGAAAAGTCCAGGCCACTGCTTCAAAAACTCTTCAGAAACCTGAAATCGAAACACTTGCAGATTTGTTTTATGAAGTGAGGATTTTTCTGATACCAAAGACACTGCAACAGATGAAAAGCAGCATTGACCCTGGTTAATATAGATGAATACCAACAAAATACTAGCAGATTCTTCAAAGTAACATTAGAAGGTTCACTTGTTATAGTCACACAGGGCTTATCACCATGATGCTCAAATGGCTGGTGCTTGCATGGTCTCTCTCTCTCTCTCTCTCTCTCTCTCTCTCTCTCTCTCTCTCCCAGTCTCCCTCTCTTCCTCTCCTGTTCTCTCTCTCTGTATATATATATATATATATATATATATATATATATATATATATATATAATTCAGATGCATTAACAAAACAAAGGATAAAAATCACATGTTCATCTCAAAAGACATGGAAAGAACACTTGACAAAATTTAACATCTGTCTTAGGATTTTATTGCTGTGATAATGGGAGGCTGTCATTCAGATAAAGTTTCCATCATTCAAGATGAAAAGGCTTTAGAGATATGGTGTATGATGAAGGGTTTGTAATTAGCAGTGTGAGCTACACTGCACTGTAAACAACTTGAGGATTTTTATATTGTGTGTTTCCTGCTGTGGATTTTCCATGGTAATAATTAAAAATCCAATAGAATGAAGCTTTCAAAACTGAGAGAAAACAATGACCATCAAAGAGGATCTGAGTCATAATTGTATATTGGTTGTATTCTTCCCATTTTTATCTAGTCTTGAAGAGGAATCTGATTTAGTCCATAATGAAAGACTAGATAAGTAGAAACTTGGAGGGATGCCATATGTAGGTCTTGTTAAAAGCATAAAGAAAATTCAGTACATATGAAGGGACAAAGTCTACAAATACTCTAGCTTGCCTCCCTCCCTGTTTTGGTGAAACAGAACCAATTTCAGAAAGACACAGCATGTGAGTCCAGTGGTGAGGTAGCACTCTTTAACCAAGGGATGCTTTCTATGATAACATCCTTCCTACCGCTGTGGCTGTTTGAATAATGAAATGGAGGTGGATTAGCTTACTTTTACCTAGCAGTAGTCAGACTCTAGTTCTTTTGGACTCCTAGTGGTGGCCCATTCTTGTAACCTTTGCACTTGGAGGCTGAGGCAAAAAGTCATGAGTCCTAGGCCAATCTGGTCTACATGGTGAAGCCCATGGTTTCCTTTTGGTTTCCTTTAAAACCAAAAAGGAAAAAAAAAAAACATAAGTAAGTAAGATGAAGACTTTTGGTGTTTGTGTTAGACCAGCTGAACTCTGCATGTGATTTCCTTTTTTTTAAACAGTCTGTAATCAGACGTGCTAATTTCCATTGAAGTATTAAGTCAAGTGCCTGTAGTGCTGGGTCAGTTTTTCCATTAGTACATCAATGTATCTAAAAGTCTTAAAGTCCTTGGTGTGTTTAATGAAGGATTGCATGTTCATTTGAGCTGTGTTTTCTCTTTTTATTTAAAACTATAGATCATCAAGTTACTGGATGGAAAACGATCTCAAGCTGTGGGAATCTTGATATCTAGTTTACATCTAGAAATGAAGGATATCCAACAGGGTAAGTCTTTCCCATCATTTCCTTCTGGCTTTTAAATTTTCTATAGCTTTTCCATGCATGTTAATTAGATAAGATTGTAGCTTTATCATGACATTTTTATATGGGTATATGTGGTATTTCTTAGTTCTCCCTGTTGCCTACATCATCCGTCCTGCATTTCCTGCTAATCCACTTCCTAGTCCCTAACAGTCCTCCCTTTAAAGTTATCTGAGCACTCTGTTGTGAAAATTTCAAACATACCTAAAAGTTAGAATGTCTGGTTACCAATATCCTGTTACTTTTGTTTGATATAAGCATTCCCTCCTACTAGATTGTTATGAAAAAGATCTCTCAGACATTTTGTAATTCATCTTACAAAAGCATTAGTACTACCAGTAAAAGGTGAAGGGACTTTCCCAAAATACAGCTTTAGTGCTATTATCTTGCTTTAAAAAATGATTAATAAAAATTTCCCAGTATCTTCATAGATGTAACTATTATTTTCTGGGTTGGTTATATACTTGTTAATGGGCCCTTTCTTTGGCACGTGTCTTCAATGAGGATCCCAACAGACATCCTACATTGTCATTGACATGTCTCTTAAGTTTCCTTTGATGTGTATTTTTTTCTGCCCCTGTTTTCATTTTGAGTTTTACCTTGGCAATTTTCTTGTTGAGGAAATGCACTCACTTTTCTTAGTAGTTTCCCACTTTGGTGCCAATTATATGAACATGTTTTATCTCTCATACTCATCTATCCTCTGTGCTTCCTGTATTAGTTTAGTCTAGATTTACACTGGGTAAGTGAGGAATTCTTCATAGATGCTGTGGTTGGGAAGGTTAGTTGGCACTGAGGATTTTTTGTTTAGGTTTATTCCTTCATTAGAAACATATAAGATATTAGTGTATGGATTCGGTCATTTCTTATTCCTTAGATGTGTCTATATAGAAAAACACATAACAACCACTTGATTTTGCCATTGTTCCCCCTCTGCTCCCCCCCACGCACTTCTTTCTTCAAATAACGGTATTTTACTTCATTATCTTTGGCACATTTTTAAATAAAAACATTTAAAGAGATTGATGCATAGACCGACTAGGAAAAAATGGAACTGAGAGGAAGGGAGAAAAATCCCACCTTAATTTCTACACTTGAAAAGTTTGTCTTTCATATTGGTCCCTTAAAAAGGAATATGAATAAAAATAACCTCCAGAACCTGAACTCTAGCAAGTGACTTACTAAATAAAATGCCTGTCAATGTAAGTTTTAAAAGATTTATTTAGTTTTGTTTTGTGTGCATGTATGTTTTATATGCATGTATGTTCAAGCACCACGTGCATTCAGTGTCCATGTAAACTGAAAGGGCATTGGGTCTTATGGGACTGGAGCTAATCAGTTGTTAATCACCATGTGGGTGCTGGAAACTGAGCCCAAATTCTTTAACAAAAGGAACAAGTACTCTTAACCACAGAGCCATCTCTATAATACCTTTGTATTATAACTTTTAAAAGAATAAGTTTTGTTTGTATATATTTTCCTTAGGAAAAGTAGACCAAAAGGCATCATGCTTCTTGTGTCTTACATTAAAACAATATTCCCTTTATCCATCCATCAATTAAATGTAAGCCTTTACTTAAACGTGCCATTGTATTGTCTTCTGAGTGGTAATACAGCATATGAGGGGGTTTTGGTAGACTTGAGCATGGGTTTGATGGCACAAACACTCTGAAGAACCATTTTCTTAAGGTTTCAGCTCCTTTGACTCCACCAGTGCTCAGGAGAAGGCTCCTGAAGACACTAAAGAGCCTTTCTCATACTGTTTTCCCTTTCAAAACAGATTTAGTGGGAGAAGAAATTTTGCTACATTACAAAAAATTGAGTTTATTAAAAATAATAAAGCATTTTAAGTAAATGACAGTCACAGAGTATTTGAATAGGCTGATTTTTAAAAACATATTTTTGGCTTAATAATAGAATTAAACATGTAAGTGCAGATATTAAACTTGAAAAATGTTATAGTTGATGGCAGTTTGGAACAGTTTCAAACACCCTTGTGTTTGATCGGCCTTCTATTGAAATTAGAAGTTTTCGTTGGCTTTAGAAGCTTCAAGAAGAAATTTTTAGATCAGGATTTAATAGTCTTTTGATGAGAAACTACCATATAAGGTATAGTCACTGGAATGAGAAGATTCACCAACTGTAGTACGAGAGTTTCACTATTAACTTGTATTTCTCACATGCCTGGTAGATCCCAAGGAGATTTGATTTTATCTAATACTGTGGATATGAATTTTCCAGCTTTCAACATCACTCAAAACTTTGTTCAGTTCCTTTTGCGTCTGTATCACTGAGTACGACAGATTGCCATATAGATAAGGGGCATTTGAGTCGTGTGATATCGCAGTTGCCAACTCAGGACCATACACTTTTTCATGCCATTACAGTCCCATTGGACTGGATATTCATTGTGAACAAGATTTTAGTTTGTCTGGACCTTCCCAGTTCTCTGCTGTAGTCAAGAACATGTGTATGTGGAGTAAACATGACCTTTCATTTTCAGTATTGGAAACCCGAGTCATAGCATCCCAGTGTTCTATATGTTGTGTGTATGATTATAGACTTTTCTCTGCCACAAACATCTTTGTTGCTGTGATATTCTAGATGTTAATTGGCCCCCATAATCTCATAGGGAGTGGTACAATTAGGAGGTGTGGATTTGTTGAGTGGGTATGGCCTTGTTGGAGGAAGTGTGTCACTGTGGGAGTAAGCTTTGAGGTTTCCCATGCTCAGGATACTACCCAAAGTCTCAGTTGACTTCCTGGTGCCTGCAAAATGTAGGACTCTCAGCTACTATTCTGGCACCATGTCTGCCTGCATGCCACCATGCTCTCCACCATGATGACAATGAACTGAACCTCTGAACTGTAAGTGAGACACAAAATTAAATGTTTTGTTCCCTTTTAAGAGTTCCTATGGTCATGGTGTCTCTTCACAGCAATAGAAACCCTAACTAAGACAGTTATGCTTTACACAATTGGCACCTAAGTTCTAAAAAACAAAACAAAAACCTAATCTCCAGGTCATTTTTTTTTTTACATAGTAATATATACCAGGTGAATATAGCAAAATAGCAAAGGCTATGTTGTTAAATTATTCCTTTAGAGTCATTGACACTGGTGTCTGAATGAGATTTCATTCTGAATCCAAGTCTGATTGTGGGGAATATACTTGGCCCTGTGCTGGTGTCCTGTTGAAAGAATACCTCATGCTGATGCCAGCCTGAAACATTAATGTTCATATGGAAGGACTATAGCAAGATCTGATCAGGGGAGTCAAACTGACAGCTTAGCAAACCCTCACTGTTGACATGGCCAGTTAAGAGCATACCCTTCCACCTGCTAGACATAGGATCATATTTATCAGGGTGCAAAGACAAAAGGCATTGATTTATTCTTTTCAGCGTCTCAAAAAATAGTGTATGTAACCTGAAATCCAGTACATAAAAGTTCACATTTATTTCACAGAAATATGTTCTCAACTATAGCATTGGAAAGATCCAGGCCAGTTACTGTCTTGTTCACCTTACAATGAATAGTCAATCCAGTTAGATTTTAATGCCATGAAAAAGTTTATGACTTGGAGTTGGTTAACTGCAGTATCACATGACTCAAAATGACCCTTATCTGTGTGGCAATCTGTCATACTCAACAGGACATACGCAAAAGGAACTCTATTAAGTTTGTCATATGCAAAACAGTGACCATGCTTACTCATTGTTTCCTCCATATCCTTGCCTCCACTTATATATGCTGTTTCCCAAGTAAGATGTGATCTGTACTCCAGCATATGCACAGCAAATACAATAAACATATTTTGATTTAAGAGACAGGTAGATGACAGTAGGAGTGTAAAGAAATAAGCATAGACAAATTCTGAAAATCAAACACCTGATTCTTGGAAAATGTACTCATCAGCTTTCCAGCAGAGGGACCAGTCAGCATCCTGAAGCACTTCAAGGTTTCTATTTTCTAAATGACAGTGACTTCTCAATCTGTCCTGCTGAGATTACAAGTCTACCTACCTACCTACCTAACTGTGTGCCTGCCTGCCTGCCTACCTAGCCACCTATATGCAGTGCTGAGGATTAAACACACAACCTTGCACATCCTTGGTATTTGCTCTACCACTGAGCTGCATTCCCATGTGCTATCATTTATGTATCAAGTAAGTGAGTAAGTAATCTGGTATTCACTAGGTTAGCTTTTCGAAGAGCAAACTTGTTGGCTTTGTTTTAAAGCCAAACCCTTCTCTTGTGGTCCACTATCTATAAATAAATTGTCATAATGTAAAATTATGGCACTGTAAATATTAAGACAGCATATAACAAAGACAATTCCTGTAATTTTTCTCAGGTTTCAGTAAGTTGTTAAGTACTGCTTACAACTAAATGAACTAATGAACCCAAATCACATTTGAAAGTCTTATTTTCATGTTAGGTGATTTTAATTTCAATTTTGAAAAAAAAAAGATTAAACATTATAATACTAAATAGAATAGTGCCCTGACTAAAGCAAACCACCTTCCTGCCTTGCCTTTGCCAAGTACTGAGTGCCAGCCCTGTCAGGTATCATATTAGGACCAGACTCTAATCATTCTCAGGAGTTTACTGGATTGTGATCAGCCAAGGGTTCCAACAGAGTTGGCTGTGAAATCACAGCCATGGTGTCCTGTAGGGCTTGAGATGAGTCCTAGAGGTTGCCCTGACGATCACATTAGGGAAAGAGGCCTTTCCAAGTGAGGAAAAGCATGGAACAAGACAAGTGAAAAGGAGGTCCTACAATTGGTGTATATGGGCAGCAATCAAATGCAGCTTGTACATCATTAGAAGAGATCTGCACACTGTTACATCAGAAACAAAGACATTTGAGGGTCATAGTACTATGATCGGAGCCTGATACCACAGTATCTTGGAGCTTTGATGTCCTACATACTCCTGCCAAAGTCCTTATTTCACCTTTTCTCTGCATTCTCTCTGCACTTCTAACTATCCACCATGGTCTTCCCTGATCCCTTAAGGAACTTCCTTTTCATCCTTGAGTGTGGTGCACATGTAGTATGGACAGTACACATTCCCTCTTTCAGAAATGCTTTGCTACCTCCCAGTCTGCGTAGTAAGCTTGTGATCTTTACTGGGGATTTGAGGTTAGCCACTATCTCACACAGGCCTTTTCAGAATTGCCCTCCCACTATCTCACTGTGTGTTATTTTAGTTATACACAGAGCCCAATATTTTGTTTGGTGTGCGTGTCTATTTTTTCCTTCTTTTGCATTCACTCTCAGGATACAAGTCCCTAGAAGGAGAATGCCCACAGATGTGAACCCCAGCAACCTCCTTTTTGTGTCTAGTATCCACATGGTGATCATTAAGGGCTTGTTGAATGAATAAATGAAAATAGAACTGAAGACGATGTGATAGTTAGCTGTGATTGCCACCCTGGTTGGATTAAGAAATGCCTGAGGGATGAGGCACACTCTGGACATGTCTGTCACAGCATCTGCACAGATAATCTGCTCATGAGGGCTCTGACCTGTCATGTCCTTGAGGGCTTTTCCTGGCCCTGGCCCCTCCCCATTTTTCCCTTCTTTATGCTTCCTGTCTATCAGGAACTGAAGTACAGCTCTATCACACGTGTGCTATGACAATCTTCTGCCCAAGTCTCTTTAGAGAGAGTAGTTATAGTGAGTAATAACAACTATGGTAGTAAAGGAAACAAAATCTGGGCTGCACCTTAGGCAATGAAAAAAAGAAAAGGTAAACCAGACGTCAAGCAGCAAAAGTAGCTTCAAGGAGAAAATAAATTGTTTTTGAGGGTTTTACTGTCCCTTAACTGGAGCGGTTCAAACCAGCGTCTGGGGAACCCTGGAAACTTTACCCTGGTGGTAAAGGGGTAGGGATTAGGCTACAGACACAACACCCTTCAAAGGTAAGTATGAGGTCTTCTCTACTCAAGGTAGCATCCTGAGGTCTAGAACCATCACTAAAGGAGTGATTACAGGGGAAATAGTTTTAAAAGGTGATCAGAAGTTCCAGAAAGCCTGTGTTTCACCCAAGAGACACTGAATCACTGATTTACTTACTCCTGGCTTTCCATCATGAGATGCGGATGACTTACATTTAGAAGCATTTGGCATGTGTGGACACAGTGACTGCCTACATGATTGCAAATTAGTGTTTTCATTCCATGTTAGTAATTTCCTCTTATTCTCGTCCCAAGGGAGATGGAAAATTGCTGTTGACTATTCTTGATATAAACTTCCATATGCCTTACAACAGACTAGGTGCCAGAAAACTCCTGGCATTCATTTGGAATTTCCCGCACACTCAGAACTTATATTTATAATATTTAATCTAACATCAAAATAAAACATTTTTCATTCAAGTTCCTACTGGTCTGGTCAGAGGGTTCAACTGCATTGCGTCATAGCCTCTCTGTGTCAGTCTCTGGTTGAGAAAGTAAGACCACTTAAGGAACCTAGATCCCAGCGTACCTATCCCCTGGACCTGCTGCTTTACTTTAATAAGTTCCAGAAATCCACATCAGTACTTAGGGAAGTTGTCAAAAATGAATCTGATCGGGCATTGGGAGTACATCGTAGATTATGTAAGACTTTCCTGAGAAAAATCTCACCTTAGTTCAAGAGCCCCTGCTCAAGTGGTTTTCTCACCTTAGTCCAAGAGCCCCTCCTCAAGAGGTTTTCAGTCTCCACAATAGCCTTACAGAGAACACAGATGCTATGGATGCTACACAAGTGCATGGCAGAGCTAACACCCACATTCTGAAACAAGATTTGAAATGTCTTGCTAATTTTTTAATGGCTTCAGATTCACATTCAGATACAATTGTGAGGAAAAGGTGGAAACTTCTGTAAGGTTCATGGGACACAGCTCCATGGCAAATACGCTTTGATTGTCCCTTTTTCTTTTCTCCATGAGCAATAAAGACAAAGTCTCCACCATTCTCTTACCATTTACCTCAGTGTGGGTTTTCTCCGCAGAAATCTCAAAGCCAGCTTGTTCATATCATGAAGTTTCATGAAAAGTAGACATTAGAATTAAAAGAACTTCATTTAAAATCACAACATATTGAAAGCAAGGAAAGGGACACAGTCACACACTGAAGGTGCTTACCTACCATAAGTGACTTGTGACCGTGATCTGCTGGCATACCAACCCAATGATGAGGCCAGTGTCAATCAACTCATTAAACACTGATAGGGGCCAATTTAGAAAATTAGGAAAAGTAAATGGTCTTTCTTAGACTTCCCTTTCCTTTCCTACCTTTTCTTTCCTCCCACTGAATCTGAAACACCTCAGCTGTGGGGCTCCCTGGCCTCTTTCTAAGCCATTATACATTCTTTCAACAGCAGGATGGAGTCAGTCAGAAAGTGGAGGCTGGTCCCTTTATACTTTTCCTTCAGGCAATCTGTGGAGACCGTCCAATCTGCCTGGAATGTAATTTGGCTTAAAAGAGCAGAACGAATGGAAGGACAGAAGCAGCTTAACACAAACGTTCTCATTCCACCGCCCTTCAGAGAATAGAGGGGAGGCAGGCAGGGAAGTCTTGTGAATTCTACACTCTGTGCCCTTCTTTGAGGTCTGGACCATGGACAATTTTAATTGTGCTACATGATGGTGTCTTGGGGGCATGGTACATGCCCGGACTTAGGGGAAAGTTGGGATTTTTGTGTTATAGGATTGGATGCTTTTTGAGGTTTTAGGAAGATGAGCTAAATGTCCCTTTTGTGACCATTTCCACCTTTCCCCCAGACAGCCCATATTTACTGTGTCTTTCACACTGGCCTCTCATCCCATTAGAGCCTAAATTAACGTCTTCATCAACTACTGCTATACTCTGCCAAGCATTCAGAAGTGAAGTGAAGACTAGAAATTACAATCCCTCGATATTACTTATTCTTTGTGTATCTGGAGGTAACTTCATGGTTCTTCATTTTTCAGTGTGTTTTTGCTTCCCTTTTAGTGAATTTTGGCATGAAATATAAAAATCCCAATATTTCTATAGAGTTTTTTTTTTTTTTTTAAGGTAAAGCATTTTCAAACTCTCACTCCACTCCTCCCTCCCAGGAATTCTTGTGTAAGGTAACTTTGTTGGAACACTGATCTTCAGAATAACTTCAGTTATGACAAGATTGAAGTTAGGTCATTATATTAGATAAACTGAGTTGTTAGAGCTAACACTGGAGATATTAAAATATTAGTGAATATGGATGTTTCTAATATATACATATGTATGTGTCTATATGGATTCTTGTAACATAGGCCACTTAAGATTCCCCTGAAACACCTTTATTTGTATAAAAGGCACATGGTGCCAATCAGAAAATGAGATTTCTCTGTGGACTTTCGTCTTCTGGTTGATATGGTTCATTATCTTAGGGGAATTTAGTCTGTTTTTAGATTACTCAATTTGTTGCAAATGTCTTTCCCAGTGGTAAAAGCTCTGCCTTTGCGGAGTGGGAGATGTAGAGTCTTGGTCCGGTCAATTTCTGCTTCAGAAATTGGAGGGTAGTTAATGACTGCAGAACTGAGCTTGACAAATCAAGCTGAGGGATTCCATACCTCGCTTTTGTCATTCATAAAAGCCCAGGCAGCAGCATCATGGTCTTAATATGTTTAATGTAAAACACTTTGAGTACTGCTGACACCAAAGAAGTTTGTGGTAATCGCTAACTGCTAATCCTCAGGAGGGTCTGCCCACTGCCCCTACCCTCTAATGTAGTGGACAGAGTTTTCTTTAAGCTGCTTTTTGGTGGTTGCCCTGGAGCATCTCATCTGGATATTAGCATCATGCAAGGGTCTGTGTAGATCTGTCTCTGCACAGGCATGCTGGGTGCCCACGGGAGGAGAAACACAGTGACTTGGGGGTGGGGGTGACATTGGGGGTGGGGAAAAGGCAGTGTTCAGAAAGGGTCCAGAGCAAAAGATACTTGTCTCAGGACTCTTCAGTGCAGGCAGGAGGTCTCACCTCACAATGGGTCTTCCACACTCTGGCTCCTCTCTGCCTGCCCCATCCCTTCTTTGCACCATATGGACTCATAGCTTCCTTAGACTGGTGACCTCTATAGTTGGAAACCAAAGCTGTGAAAAGTTCTTGCCACCTCTTCAGCACTCAGATTCTGCCATTGCCCTCCCATTACACTTCTCCTTTCTTTGGTTGAGCCTGAGAGAGTAATGGCTTTTTGTTTGTTTGCTTGCTTGTTTGTTTTTCAGTTTGTTGGGAGAAATATTCAGAGTTTTAAAATTATTCTATATCAATTTCTCATTCTTTTCTTTATACTCACCAGCAACTTTTATTGATCCCTAAAAAGAGAAATTGAGTAATTTGGTCAAAACGACTAAGCTTTATATTGGCTGTTTAGCAGTTCCAGCAAAACAATGTTCACCAACAGAGACAGCTAATTTTTCCAGTCTTCCTGTTTCTGGCTAATGAAAGATCTAAGTCATTTGTACTTGTTATAGGTCACTCTTTACAAGGTAATCCTGTCAGCTGCTTGAGTAATACAAATGATTATACAAAGGAATACAATGGGCTGCATAAGAATTACGCTACAAACCAGTCTGTCTGTGGCATACCCATCCTTTGCATAACCAGACTTTCCTTGGCTAGTCTATAATAAAGGCATGTGTCATCTGTCTCTGACAGCTCTTGCATGGAGGTGATTCTTAAGTCAAAATGAACATCTCCCAAGCTGGGAATGTATCTCAATATTATAGTACTTCTAATCATGGGCAAACTCCAGCATCACCAAAAGTAAACCAAAGAACAAATATTCTTGTGACAATTCACTACCTTTGCTTTACTTTGTTTCCTAATTACATGTCTTTCAAAAAGCAAGCACACTATTCATTTAGATGTGGTACACTCAGAGATAGAGCTCTGTGCAGGGTAGAAAAGTGGCTGGAGGGCTGAGAGAACACTTATAGGTTCTTCCTGCTTCCCCGACAGAAGAGCCACAGAGGGGATTTGCCTGTGTGTAAGTCCCTGACCTGCGCATGTGCCTCAAGCAGGCACATAGTTTTTATGTGTGCCTGTTAGCTTGAATTTGTGATACCGGTCTGCTTTTTGTCCCTGCTGACGGTTATTATATCTTAATGGGTGAAACACTACTCTAATGATCCTTGTGTATATAATCCTTGGAGCAGAGAGCAGGCACCAGAGGACCACATAAAAATGTTTGCCTCAATTTCCCTGCAAAAAAAAGAAGCCCAGAAACCAGACTTGACCAAGTAACAGATTTTTAAAGGTAAAGGAACCCAATAAAATTACCGGCTTTTCACAGCGTGTGTCTCCTTCCTTTTGACATATTGTGAGGTGTAGGTGAAATATTCTAACGGAACTGACAGTGTGAGGCGGGGACAACGAGGAGGGAGGGAGATAAAAGTAAGAACCACCAGCAATGATTGATATTGCAGTAGCAAATAGCTGCTGGGGTCTCCCCTTTGTGGATTTGACACTTCACCTTTCTGACACCGTCTGCAGGAGTGTTGGAATAATGAGCCCCTTGCAGATGGAACCAAGGCTAGGATTACTCGGAGTTACTGTACCAAAGCTTTGTGGCCTGCTAGAGAGTAATGGGGGGCAGTCATTTTTGTTTGGTTTTATAAGATAAAAGTTCAACACCTGCTTGTGGGGACAGGCGAATGACAGAGATGAGTTATTTACTTATTTATTCATTTATTGTTGTTTTGTGGTACTGATTGACCCCATGGCCTTG
This sequence comes from Phodopus roborovskii, assembly GCF_943737965.1. Lineage (NCBI taxonomy): Eukaryota > Metazoa > Chordata > Mammalia > Rodentia > Cricetidae > Phodopus > Phodopus roborovskii. Next base: position 2,627,426 of record NW_026126417.1, on the reverse strand, counting down.
CATGCACTAGGAAAGGCATTCACCATTGACCTACATCTTCCATCAAGAATGCATATTTTCTGGTGTAAAATGGAGGAAACAGTCTGATCCCAGGGAACTCCACAAATACTTTAATCAAGGATTGTGGTTATCAGTTAACTAGTTAAATACATTCATGTAATGCCTTCTAAGTAGAATATAAATGTGATTGGGCCACTTATTGATTTCGGTATTTTAAGACCTATCTGACCCACAGATCCTGCCACCACCCCTAGCACCTAGACTATATTTGGTGAATAGGAAGCTGAATTATGTCCATATATGCCAGAAGCCTGGGATTTTTAGCTTTTAAACCCTTGGGTGGATATGCTATAGGAAGGAAAAAAAAATAGAAATAATTTAATCTCTTGAAGATTCCACAATCAACCAATGAACCTCTTGAGACTGCTTCCTCTTTGAAATTTATTTTAATTGTAGGATCCATATCTGGTTGACATAGGGCTTTACTGAAAACATATCAAGAAGACCAAAGTGGTCTCTCCTCTGATTCATTCCCCCATGGGCCCTGGGAGAAAGATCCATTCTCTGTTTGCTTCCGTGGGATTGGCATGGGTGTTCTCCCCTCACTCTGGGTTTCATTTTACCTCCAAGTTCCCTGAGTCTCCAGAGTCAAGGATAGCTCCAGAAAGCCACCTTCTTTGTCCTTTCCATCTGTATCCTCTAGGTTTTTCACACCTTAGCCATTGTATGAGGTGTTAAGCTGTCCAAATTTTGACCTGTCCAGTAGATTCCTCATCAAAAAACTGCCCAGCAACTCTTTGATGCTCATCAAGTTTATTGCAGGTCCTTGAATACGGTTCTAAATTCTACAAAGTCTTATCCCTAACTATGTGCAGACCAATCTCCTCAGTCCCTTTAATTAATTCATTTTAAGCCAAAATACTTGCCATTTCTAGAAGATTCTGTGAACTTATCTGTATTTCCTTCTTTCACTGTGTCACATCTTCCAATTCTGTACCCAGGGACATATTGTAAGTTTAGAAATTGTCTTTGTCTGGAAACAGTTTGGCTTAATTAATAAAGATTAGCAAATGGTGTTTAGGAACTGGCCTGAAACAATATATCAGTTAACCTTAACTTGAAACATTTCTTCTATGGTGACATGTATTCTTTAAAAATCGTTGAAGGTGGAATGATGAGAACAGCACCTATCTTATTCATACATTAATGGAAAAGTCATTTATTAAATGATTTTGGTCTTTCAGTGTTCAGGACTACAGTTTGCCTATAGTGAGACCATGACTACACATCATGATTATGTAACCCAACCCAACCCTAACCCTAAACCCTAACACTAACCTAGATTCTTGGGGAAAGGGACGATTAAGAAGCAAACTGAATTCAAATATAGACTGTGTAATATAATATGCTGATTTGCTTAAATCCTGCCCATTTTCATCTCAGTGTTCCTATTTGTTTTCAAGTCCAAAAGCTCTCCTTACCAAGAAATTTTCCTCATATCCAGTAAGATTCAGTTTTTGGGAGCCCTGTGGCAACCCCCTCCCCTGCCCAAACACACTCACACCACACTATTTTCTACCATTTCATACCAGGAAGAGTGGTCACAATGCCTAAGGAAATACTTACTCCAGGACTCTCCCAGAATCTAGTGTAGGAGAGAAACTATTGCACACTTAGCATGTTGGACATTGTAACATTACACTGTCTTTCCTTTCTTTTCAAGACAAGGTTTCTCTGTGTAGCTTTGTAGAGCAGGCTGGGCTTGAACTCACAGAAATCTGCATGCTTCTGTTTCCTAAGTACTGGGATTAAAGGCATGAACCACCACTGCCTAGCTTATTATACTGTCTTTATTCCATTTAAAATATTGTGAGGTACTGTGGCAGACTGAGGACTCTCTAGCCTGAAATTTAAGAGTTGTCCTTCTAGGACAGGTAATCTCTGAGTACTGAGCCTTCGTGGTGAGGTGTGGAAGGGTATGCTGATAGATAAGTTGCATCTGGGATGCATAGAGGAGGTCAGAAATGAGACTACAAGAGTACAGGGAAGATAGAGTGAGTTTTAAAAGCAGAACAAGGAATTGTGACTTTATTCAATATTTGAGAGATAACTGAGGTATTATAAACACCAAGCAATCTTGAGACATACATTAAAGGAAGCTGCTGGGGTTATAGCTCTATGTTAGACCATTTGATTAGCATGTGCTAGACACCAGATTCAGTTTCCAGCATTGCGAAGAAACAAGCTAGCAGCTAACTAATGGGCTAACTAACTAGCTGATTAACTCATTACTTAATTACTCATTCACTTATTTCTTGAACAGCTAGCTAACTAACTAATTTTGGTTATATAAGGAAGGATAATGACCTGTGGAAAGGATTGAACTTGGATATAATAAATAGGTCTGCATGTATTAAATTTCCTTTAAGTTACTTGGCACCATATTCTCCATAACTTTTGAGACATCTGAGCTTATACTTGCCATGCCAATAAAGCTTCCTGAGTTATGCCTGAAGTCATGATCATCATAGGCCTTTGTTAGGTTCTGTCATGAGCTTATATTTTATGTGCTGTGGCAACCACACATATTGTCTCACAACCTACCACATTAGCTGATATAGTGGATGAGGTTCTATTCATGGGAGTCACTGCCCCCCCCCCGACCAGTCCCCTTCCAAAAGAATCTTGCTTTTGTAGTTACCTCTCCCTGAAAGGTTTTCTGCCAAGATACCCTCAAAATTGACCACTTTACATCTTAACTTACATGTCACCTCCCTCAAGAAGCCTTTCTTGATCATGTTATCTCTTGTTATATATATATATATATTTGCCTGTTATTTCTTTTCCCTCTTCTTTGGGTGCTAAGGATCAAACCCAGGAATCTGTGCATGCTAGGCAGCGTCTAACCTATAAGCCCAGCCCAGCTTACTTCATTTTAAGTTTGTTGCCACCTGAAATCACACATTTGCTTGTCTTCTGTCCCTCAATCTAGGATATTATTTTGGTGAGATCAAATACTTAAGTGTCACCAACACTTTTGACTTAGATATCCATGGCCATTGAAAACGATTTCTGCACACTCAACAAATAATTATTCAGTGCCAAGGAGGGTAAATGGGTGAATAAATATCTCCAGGACCTAGCCCATTTCTTGCCCCATCCTTTCTTCATATTTTCTTTTTGCTACCTGGTACACAGGAATACAAACCACTGAACCATGTATCTGGGGTCAAGGCTGACTAACTCTTTAAAACCAAGCGCTTAAGCAGTGTGGAAAACCCCCAGATCTTCTCTTTCTTGGTGATAGAGATTGTTTGCTTCAGGCTCCAAGCTCAGATCCAGAACTTAAGGTGCATGATTTTTTTTAAAGCAATCATTCCTTAAAAAGACTATCTTTACATTTGTGCCTTTTCATATTCATTCATACCAACTGATTTTTAAAACATGACTTTGGAGTTCACATAAAAGAGACATTGTTCCTGGCCTTTTTCTGTTTTCCTGTGTTTAAAGTATCTATTTAGATTGTCCATCTGACCAATTAGTGGGTCTGTATTATCTCCGAGAACAATGCAGCAGTCCTGAGACACTAAGTTCTTTCTGTCTTTTCTCAAACCACATATTTTCTCTTTCTTTCTTTCTTTCTTTCTTTCTTTCTTTCTTTCTTTCTTTCTTCCTTATGGCAGGATTCACACTGGCTTTCCTGGTACCTTGGTATAATCTTGTCAGTAGTCTTTTACTCCCTGTCTCATCCACAAGTCTAGAAAAAGCTTGTGAATAAGTGTCTAAGTTAAAGAAAGTAGACTGAGAAGGAGTTTTAAATACTGTGATGGGATGTGCTCTTACCTCAGCTAACTAATTTTATTGAAAGCTTTGAATGCATGTATATGATTCTAAATAATAGAGGGGGGAAATTTCAGAAGCAACCTGCCCTTCACCTTGATCTCTACATTCTCCAGGGAAATGTGGTGTAATGGGAGGAACAGAATAGCTTGGAGAGCAGAATTTTAAGGCATTCTAAGCATCAATGGTTGGTTTAATAAAATTAATTAGCCTGCCACAGAGAAAATTTACTAGCACGCTGGTTAATTTCACAATGTAAAGTCAGGGAAGGGAGGTAGGGCTGAGGGGACAAACCTTATTAGTTTTGAATAATTATTTAAAGATGTGGGCCTTGCCAATTTCAAACACTTTGATAGCCAATTCCATTAAAGCTTTAAAAATCTGTTGCATGTGTATCCTAACATATATGGGAAGGAACCTCGACAGATGAAATCATAAGCATATTAGCTAACAGCAAAATGACTTGTTTAAGATACAGCACCAAAGACAGAATTCCAATAAAAACATGGGAATAAAACCTTACCTTGATGCTGGCTCATGGGAGGTTTCTATGATCTTAATTTGCTATTGATGCAACGATTATTCTTTCTTGTCTTTTTAATCTAAACAAGATGTTTGCGGTGGCCACAGAAAGGTGCCTGAAATCACATGCCTGAATTCATTTAATTTGCCAACATCGTCCTTTTTTTTTCTTCTTTTTCCCTTCCTGGTAATGGGCAAGAGTCAATTCTTCTGCATTAAGTGCTAAATCTCTTCAATTACCAGCCGGGAAGAAAGATTTAAAATTGTGCTTCAAGCCTCCAAACTGATTTAGTTTAAAAGCACAAACACTTCTCCTGTGGAGCCCAAATTAAACTACAGAAAGGACTCAAAGGCCAAAGAATTAAATAAGGCAGGGCCAACACTCAGGCTAGCCATAGGGACAATTTTGGGTTTGCTTTCAAATGAACCCCCGTGGTATGAAAGGAAGGGGGGGCCTATATTATGGGAAAGCTGGGCCTGGGGTGAGCATTGGTTTGCAGATCAAATCAAAGGCCTTATCTCTTTTTCTCCTTTCTTTTTGACAGCCATATTTAATGTGGATGACTCTGTGGTTGACCTGGAGACTCTGGCAGCATTATATGAAAATGTGAGTGTCAAAGGCATGCAGAGCTGGAGTTTTCATCTTTATGCCTATCTTAAACATCACTGAGCATTTCATGTTCTTTGGTAGTAAGGACCTGAACACAACGTGAGATCCAGACACAGAGGTTCAATTTGTACTTGAGGGAGCATGCGCTAACTCCCACTGTAGTGTCTGTATCAGTAGATCTTACTGCCACCAGCAAAGCAGAGATATGCCCTGGAGCCCAGCCCTAGTGGAAGTGATCCTTCTACTTAATGCTGGCATACTCTAGTGTCTTCCTCCAAGGAATAGGAATCCGAATAGCCACTTGGATGGTTACTCTGATACCAGATGAGCTGGTGACATTAAATGCACAAGGCAGCATTGGATGGCAATCCTGTGTTCTAGCTTTAACATCAGACAGTCCTAAAGTTTGGGGCCCAGCTCTATCACTGCCTGCTAGGTGATCTTGGTTGAGCCAGTTGTTTACGGAGCTTGATCCTGCTTTGTTTTACTTTGTTTTGTTTTTATAGCACAATCCAGATTGTAGTGTAACTCTACTTGATTTTTTTTTTCTATTGAACACAAATTTGATGAAGTAGCCTTCTCATGGAGCCCAGAGCCCATCCCACAAAGCCAGGTCAGAAACCATAGCAACATTGTGATATTAAGAAACATCACTGAGGAAATATTGAGCAGAGTCCATAGGCTCCTGTGAGGAGATGATGCGATGCTGGAGAATCAGAAGTCCCATGATTGTCAACTGTTCTGTTCATTGACTGTCAGGTTGCAGAAGCATAGATGGAACTGGACTCTCTAAGCCATGGCAATGCTCAGATGACTGTGGGGCCCTGTGACATGCTGCAGTCCCTCAGCTCACAGGATAGTTGAATATAACATTTACATCCCCTGGGACCTTGAATCTCCATAGTCTAATAGAGCCCAGTGAGCTTACCAATTCCCTACATATTCTTTATGTATTTAAGAAATTATTTAGTACCAGGTGGGAGCTTTTTACATGTTCCTATCACAAATAAACCCCAAAGCTCACACATATCAGACCATTGGGAGTTAGTGATGCCTGGAGGGCAGTGTGAGGATTCTGAATCAGAAGCTCATTACCAGTAGATTAATGCAATGGTAATTGATGCCAAAGAACTCTGTCAAGGTGCCTTGCTGATGCTTTCTGTTGTTATCATGATTTCAAGTGTATGCACATGGCCAGTAAAGGAAGTCTGCACACGACTAGAAATGTTGGGTAAATTATAAAGTATGTTACTAAATGCCTAAATGAGTGGTGTGAACAATGCATACTTATAAAATGCAGGAAAAAAGAAAGTGGAGACTACAAATAATAGTGTGGAAAGGCCATGTGAGATAAGACTGCTGTTCTGGGAAAAAGGAAGCTAAGTACATCTTGCCCTATAGCTGCCTACAGGAGGCTCAGGCTGTCAACTGTCTTGACCTAAGCGTCTGGATGTGTGCACTTGTCATGACCATTTGCTTTAGCTAGTAACTGCCAAACTTGAACATATATCAGAATGACCTGAAAGGGTTTTGCAGACCCAACCTGTGGAGCTTCTTATACTTGGGGTGAGGCCAAAGCAATGCCAGTGCTATGGGATGTAGGGTCACAAAAGGATTCCTGTGGTCTTAGTCTGATTCACTTGACTCTGTGTGTGTGTGTGTGTGTGTGTGTGTGTGTGTGTGTGTGTGTGTGTGTGTGTTCTTTGTTTCTTTTCTACTTTCAATGCAGCGAGCCCAAGAAGATGAACTGACTAAAATAAGAAAGTACTATGAGACATCCAAAGAAGAAGACTTGAAGCTGCTGGACAAACCTGAACAGTAAGGACCCTTAAACTTCCTTTGGTTAGTTTGAAAGGAAAGCTGCAACCTCCATCTGTCTGCCTCCCAGCTATGAATGTCAAGTCTAAATGGTGCAGAGAACTGAGTTACAAGCACGTCATTCTGTGCCCTATTGCATCCAGCAGGATGACTCGGCTGCCGGGAAGGCTGCTGGGATCTATGCTGTGATGCAGTGTGTCTCTCCCCCTGCTCTCACCCCATGCCACTCCTCTTTTTTGTTCTAGCAACTTAATTCCTCCTAGACTAAACATTTTAGCCAAAAGGGTAACTGAGGAAGGAAGAAGTCATTACTACTCTGCCTCAAGTTTTGCTGATCTTTGAAAAAGATGATAGCAGTCACCAAATTCAAACTGGGTTTCTTAAATGCCATGCTCAGTAAATGTAGCCCGAATGTGGCAGGTTTCCCACAAACTTCTCTGCTTGTGCTGATTAGCTTAAGTCTTTCTGATCCTCCATCTGTGTGTCTTGCTCTCTTTTCATTAATTCTCTGGGTGTTCAGCTCTGGTTTGCAGTATCATTTCCCACACATTGAGAACTCCAGCCTCTGCTGAATACCTAAGTGGCTTCTTGTTGGCTAGACCCTTGAGGTCTGCAAGCCAGAGATGAGTTTCTGGGAGTCCCCAGCAAGGTATTTAGGGACTAAGACTGCAAATGTGCAGTTGGTTTGGGGTTCCTGTGCCTGTTGCTACTTTGAATGCTTTATGTTCCATTTAAGCCAGCCTTCTGCAACCAGGGAGAGGCAACTACAGAAAGCTAAGCAGAAACAGAAATTAGATTGAGTGGAACAGGCTATGCTTGCACGCATTCAAGGTTCTGTCTTATACTCTATATCTTAGGTTGGGATGCCTTAGTTCTCATAGACAATCAGACCCAGAAGGCAGCATCTCTAAATGACTGGCAAGGTAGTTTGTTAGAGATCCTAGGTTTACCCAAAATACCGTTAAACCTTGCTGATAATTTATGAACCTTAGATGGGATCCTCTCACATGGATGTATAGCCCAGACTCCTGCCCCTTAAAGCTGGTGCACAGAGCCTAAGAATGTGTATAGGTCAATTCAGATGGGATTCTACTGCTGTTTTGTCTCATTAACATCAGCCATCAGCCTCACCACCTCCACCACTGTCGATGCTGCTGACCTAGAAGTCAGGTTTACCTATTGTGAATTAGCTCCAGTTACATCACTAATGAGTAAAGGGGAAGTGATCAGTGTTGAGATATGTAGACACTGACACAGCCACTAATGGTATTTGGGGATGACAGGGCATATCAAAGTTTTGGGCTGGATTAATATGCCCAATTATATGGTGAAATTGTAAATCTGGAGTTGGCAAAGTTTTCCTGTAAAATACTAGGTAGTATTTTATACTTTGTGGATTAAATGATCTCTAGTGGCTCCTCAAGTCAGCCATCTGTGGTTCAAAAGCAACCACAGATAATAATATATAACCAAGAGGTCACAGCTAGACCTCAATTTTATTTAGTATTGCCAAGATTTGAATTTTGTATTATTTTACATGACAAAAATACTTTTATACTTTTTACAATAATTTAGTCTATAAACCATTCTTAGTCTCACCAATGACACAAATAGAAATGGCCCGTTGGGTTTGGTCCATTAGCTCTAATTTGTCCACACTCAACCCATTCAGTAGAACCTGCTGTAAGCTGAGGGGATGGGGCACAATGAACCACTCATGTGAAATGAACAGCGTGTGTCTGCCAAGAGAGGCATTCCTCTGCCTTTTGTGGTACAAACTCCCAGCGTCATTTCTCAGCACTAATTGCCAGGGCATAGACTGATGGTGGCAACTAATTAGCACACTACTTATTATCCAACCCCCAACCACCACCCATGATCTAGCTAGATAAGCATTTTCAAAGTTTGGAGGGCCATTGTGCTGAAGGAACACTTACCACTATTACTGGAGGCAATGATGCCTGTCATGTCGGCTGCTTAGGTGGCAGACAAGGCTCAGATACTGACATGGAAAGAAAGGTAGACCTGAGCAGACCTGAGCAGGCTTCACCTTTGCTCTTTGTGTCTCTGAAGGCAGCTTTTGTCTGATCTATGCCAGAGTCTGCTTCTTTGGCTATGTATCTGCCACTTATTCCCAACAAGTGGACTATACGCATGTTTTACATACTGGGAAATATGAATCATTGAATTTAGCATTTCAGTTTCTTAAGAGTCGTGTGGTGCCCAGTCCTATAAATCACAGCATGGAGAGGATGGCATCATCACTCACCTCATCAACTCGCTTACACCCTGATGCCAGATTTAGAAAGCCATTTCTCACAGAGGTGTCATCTGCTTGGGACCTGGCTGTCTGAGAGCCACTCCCTCCAGGGATGTCTCCCTTGACTCTTTAATCCTTCCTGCCTTGAGATGTTGGTGAGGAAGAGTGGGGTTCTTCTGGTTAGACCTGTTGACTGATTAGGCCCAAAACTGGCCTCCTATGGTCTGTAGTGAGGTTATTGTACACATCACATTAGAACCTTTCACAGGGGTCCGCAGCTAGCTATAGTGTTTTCCTTCCTGTGGTATAGACTGCATTGTGAAATAATACCATGAATTGGATCCCTGTTGAACACATACCTTAGATCATACCATGATGATAGATCATATTGGTCTCTTTTCAAACGCTGGATCACACAGCATTGTCCTACCTGTCAGCTGATTTGCCACTATGACTGTAAAACTCACACAAAGGGAGCCACAAGCCTTCTGCTGTAGATATAAGCTAAACTGTAATCCTTCCTGGGAAAATAAACCAAATTGCCTAAGGATGGAACTCTCTCATTTGTGAGTCTGTCCTTTTTGTTATAGAATCTAGCCCAAATGGAAATTAGTCCATAGATATTTGTAAATAAGAAGGTCTGCTATTCAAGATACTGTGTGTGTGGGTCCATAATGGCTCATTATCCTAACACAAGGGAGCAGGGGGCAGAGTTCATCAGATACTTGGTTGGTATCGGCTTTGAGATGACCTTTCTTTCTGGCACTTTGCTAGACAAATGAGAAAAGAGTTGTGGTACCTTTCCTCGAGCCTTTGCCTGGTTATGTTTGTGCTGAAAGTTGCATAAAATCATATATTTTCTTGTCTGATTTTACTTTTTTGTGTTTTATATCTTTAAATTTTACCAAATGTTTCCATACCCAAAACCCACAAGTCATCTTGGCCTCCTCCAGCATCACAAGGGATCATTCATTCAGCATCTTCCTGCTCCACAGCCCTCTTCTCCACTTGTGTTTCTCCATCATCACAGGCCATCTTGCCTGCCCCTTGCAAGGTCATTCCCAGTTCTCCCAGACTGAAATCTGCTAGTACTTCCGGGTAGCCATGCCACTGCTGTGGTGATTATGTGGAATAAAATATTAAAAGTATTATTTCCCTGTTGAAAACCCTCCATTTGTTCAGAAAAGGTATATTTCAGAATACAAAACCCCATTTGTATTTACCCAACTTCCTTACAGACATTGTCCAACCTGGCTTATGCTCACTTTCCTGGTCCTCGGGCTTGTCATTTATAGCATCATGGTGGATCAGTACCACGAAGTTGCTTCCCTGAGCCTCTTGTTATTGATCACATCGTTTCCACACTTCAATAATCACAGGTGTGTTTATTGTAGCATCAAAAAGGAACCATGTATAAGCTGGATCCTGTTCCCATGCCCTATGCACCTGTAAAGGCATCACATACACCTGAAGAACTGAGTAATCATGGCCAATGCACTAGAACTCCTTAGCTGCGATAGGTTCTTTACAGCAGCAAAGCCCCACCATCTGCCATTCCCTCCCAATTCCTTGAGACCTGGGGTCTTAAGATGCTTTGAGAACCTCCCCAGGGCAAGCCCTGATCTTGGTTTGTTTTGAATCTTAGCCAACCTTGTGGTTTTACCCTTTTCTTTGTTGAGGAGCCTCTAGTTCTGTGGCTCCTCTGAGGGACAATCAGTTGTTTTCCCTTAGACATTCCCTGCCTCCCATCCATGTCCTGGTGAATGAACTGAGGCATTGCTATGTTTGCTCACGCATGTGCTGTCTATGGCTACTTCACTACCATGCTCATTTTAAGCAGGGCATTTACTTAGTCCAGAGATCAAGGTTCTACACGGGGTATGAAGAGATGACATGGTCATTTTGGGGATTGGAGAAATGCAGGGAATTTTCTGGAATGACTCTCAGTATCTAAAGGAGTAACCTTCCCAAAACTCATCACAGAACCAAATGCTGCCAGTCCCCAGAGATGTTTACTACTCACTGTGAACACTGGCGACAGCTCTGATGTCACTCATGATAAATGACTCCGGTCAAGGCTGCACTGTACTTATGAGGGAACAATTTAGAAAGGAAGGGTAATTACTTTCTTCCTGTCACTATGCAATACTTCTGTATTCTTTAAATGCTATAGTGTGTAGTATGATGATAACTGTGGCTGCAGGGTCTGAAGATAAGGAACTGTTTTCTCTTTTGAATCCTTCATGCTTCATTTCCATAGTATTTTAAAAGGCTGGTGCAGGGAGAAAATTACAACTAGGACCTCGTTGGAGGAAATAAGAAAAATAGCCGGTAATTAAGATGTATTAAATCCCAAATCTTACCAGGGCATAGTGTTATAAAATTATTCTCCTAGTACTTGGGAAGCTGAGACAGGGAGGATTGGAATTTTAAGGCAGCCTAAAGTATAAGTAAGTTATAAGTAAGATCTTGCCTCAAAAACAAAGTGTACAACAAAACAAACAAGGCTACTAAATTACGTCCCCCCAAAAAGCCTGAGGAGGAACAGAATATAGAGCAAGAAAACAAACTTAAGGACAAAAAGGAATATAGAAGTAGGGATTGTGGTACAGCCTCATAATTTCAGCAAATGAGGATACTGAGGCAAGAGAATGGTGAATTATAGGCTATCCTAGGCTACATACCCACACCCTGCCAATAGAAGAAGAAAGCTGGGCCCCTCCCCTTTTCCTCCTGTTTCTCTTCCCCTTGCCCTATCTGCTCCTCCAGCTCCTCCTACCTTTCCTCCTCCTCCTTTTCATTTGACACAAAGAATAACAATTGTGTTCATCTACAAAACTATATCTGGTGGGAGAGTGCAACATCTAAAAGTGATGGTATTGTGAATTGACCAAGACTTTAAGAAATATCAGTTAATAATCATTTCAACTCCCAAGTGAAATTAAGGGCTGCCAATGGATTCTCCCCCTTTCTGAGTTCATAGCCAACTGTTTGAACTCATATTACTTTATATCCTTTCCTCTGGTGGTTGGCCTCAAAAGTATGTAGCTCTTCCAGCTTCATTTTGCAGAGGGCACCAGTGCCCAGTCACTGAGACAGTGAGCTACTGTGTGTAGAGCAGTAACCAATTTTGGCTCTTAAGAGCTGTTTGGCAGACTTTTTAAAGACTCTTGGGGTGTCTACTTTATGAGTTTCTGCTTTCTTCTAAATACTGAGCTAAATTGTGAGTAAATTGACACAAAGGGTAAACAAATATATGGGGAATTTGATCAATATAGACTGTTATATGATTGAGCAAAAATAATAGCAATCTCACTTCAATAATACCGTATCAGTAGACTATAGACATTTGTTCAAAGGTTTCAGTTTGTTCTGCCTTTGTTGGCGTACTTGACACTGGAGTTATTTTGTTATTTTTTTCAAGTAGTAAAGACCAGGGCTTTCCATTGGGTTTAGCCTCTTGTTTGAGTAGCAGGAGAGACACAATATTTTCAGAATACTTGCATTAACTTTCTGCTCATCTAAATTATTTACCATCATATGAACTCATTAGACAGAGCCCTGCTGTCACCAGTGGAGCAGGTACCCTTGGAATTCCTTGAGACGGCCCATCCAATTCCCTTTATAAACCAAAAATTGTGATGTAAGGAATGTTCCCCTAGTCGATCTGTACCAGCCCTCTTTCTTAAATGACTTGTTTTTATTTTCACAGATTTCTGCATGAGTTAGCCCAGATTCCCAATTTTGCTGAGCGTGCCCAATGCATAATCTTTAGGGCTGTGTTTTCCGAGGGTGTCACTTCCTTACACAGAAAAGTAGAGATTGTCACACGAGCCTCTAAGGTATGTTTGTCGTTTAACTTAAGGCCTGCATTGCCCCTATTGAGGGTAAATAAGGAAATGAGACATGAGAAAGACAACATTCATGACATAGAATGAAAGTCATCTGTACTTTACATTGACTGCTAAAGGAAAATGTGCCATTTGTCCTGTCCGAGTATATGAAGAAAGGGAGACATGAGCTGAAGAAGAGTGGGAAGGGGGAAAGATAATGCTTTTTAAAGATTCTTAGAAAAACTGTCAATGCTTCACTGTGTACATACCAGCCACCAAAAATCAAAACAGAATAGTCTGATACCTGTTCAACTCTTCAAATCACAAAGAGATTCAGGTGACCGTCTGAAGTCTGTCTACATCATAAATGAAAAGACCTGAATAACTAACTGATCATGAGTGACTGGTACAAACATTCTGTGTCTACCACACTCTGTACAGAGCTCACTTCTAACCCCCAGCCTTTTCACTCCCACATGGTACAAGTGTGCGCCACAAGCTCTGTAATGCTTCATTGCTTGCCAGGAGCCATGGTTTTCCCCCTCTGACATGTAAGGTTTTCCAATGAAGAAAGAACAACCATTACCAACATGTGATACACATACTGGTAACACCTGAGAGATCATGGCAGAGGTCTAAACTTTAGCTTTCCTTTTATCCTAAAGTAAAAGAAGATAAAGATAGCTCAGTGGGCACCTGCCACCAAAGCTGGCGATCTGAGTTTGAGCTTCAGAGTCTGCATGGTAGAAGGAAAGAACCAATTTCTGCAGGGTGTCCTCTGATATCTGCGTGCTTGCACACCCCACAACTACCCACTCCACACACAAGGAAATGTAATAAAGAAAGAAAAGAAAGCTAATTAATAGTATAAGTGGAGTTTCTGTTCGAAAGTTTGTGCTTGATGTGAAGATTAACAGAGACGGAAAAAATGAGTGAGATAGGAGGCTAAAGAAAATTCTTAGCAGCTTAATATTGAGAAAGTTCATAAATATGAAGAAAATTCCCAGAGAAAATAAATTTTGAAAAGACGTAATCAACACAACTTCTGACCTTAAAGTGCTTTATCAAAATTAATGTCTGAGGACTATGTCTATCTTCTGTTGCTATTGTGTCTACTCTGAATTTGACTCTATTTTTTGTGTGTAGGTCTGTAGTCCCAAAAGAGAGATCCTGAAAAGATATCTGACCTCTTTCAACTTAGAATTATCAAATACTAACTACATTCTCTCTTATTAACCCATCGGCACTTTAAAATATCAAGATGAAAACTGCCCAAAATGAAAAACAAATGCAAAGGTTCAGCCCTCATCATTATAACTTTGTTGTGTAAGTAGGAAATTGTGGGGTGCTCCCCAACCCCTAAGATACTGCTTAGTGCAATGTATCTTCTATTTGCCAACTGTTAATAGGACTGGACACAAGCCAGTTAACAGGAACCAGGGCTTGGTTCCTTTAAGAAATATTTGCTGTTGAACAAACATGACCGTGTTTGGAGTCCAGACCATGGTAACTTGTGCTCGCCATTGCAGGGCCTGTTGCACATGAAGAGTGTGAAGGACATCTTAGCTCTCATCCTGGCTTTTGGAAATTACATGAATGGAGGAAACAGGACTCGGGGACAAGCAGATGGATATAGTTTAGAAATTCTACCCAAACTCAAAGACGTCAAAAGTCGGGTATTTATTTACTTTTCATACTGTCTATGTGTTATGGTTATTTTTCTTGTGCACCTTTAATTTAAAACCAAATATTACAGACTGATCCATTTGTCTAGTCTTTTCTCTAATAGTAATCACTTATCTGAAAGCATGCGGTTTTGTTTTTTCCCTACTGTGCCTTGTTTTGACTTGAGATTGCTCTCTCTCTCTCTCTCTCTCTCTCTCTCCCTCTCTCTCTCTCTCTCTCAGACTTCATTTTAAGTGATAAATCTTATGTTTTCGCTCTAACATACATGATCAGATATTAAGCTACTACTGCAATACATGATAAAGCAGTGTACTATACTAGTCATACTTTAGCAGAGGCTGAAGTCTGTCTGAATTTAGCATTGACCACTTGTAATTTACTCATTCTTGAGTGACAAACACTGTTGGGCCTAGTATTTGAATTATTCTTTTGCCCATAACAATTGGGGCTGGGGTCTCCTGTCAACTCCCCAAGCCTGATTATCATTTGGCTCCACACCCCTGCAGAGCCACCTTTTTAGAAACAACCAGCCCATATCTGGGCGTCCCATGGGGGCAGGGGGGGAGCAGGGAAGGGAAATACACAGGCAAATTAGAATTAGACCCCTGTGAACAGGACACAAAGGCTGCCTTGTGGGAGGGCCTGCTCCCCCTGGCCTTCCAGGGTCATAAAGTGGCCTGGCTTTCCTTTTAAGCTGGCCCTGATTGTTTTTCACGCCATTAAGAGCACACATTTTCTGAGAAGTAGAAAGGGAGGGATGGTTTTCTCTTCTAGCTCTCAGCTCCCTTTAGCATTCCCCACTCCCTCCTGTCTTGGCAGTGTGCCAGAAAATATGGGGTGATGATTTTTGTTTGTTTATTTGTATATTTGTCTTGTCCCTTACCTCAAAGGACTCCTGAACTACCTATTTTGTTTGAATTTTCCTCCCACAAACAAAGGCAAAATAATAATAATAATGATGATGATGATGTAGTGTCATTCTTTTTATAGCTGGCATTTAAAAAGAGGATGAAACTAGGAGGAGGAAGGAAAAGCTGGTGGCTATATAGCAGAAACAGGACTCAGTCTCACAGATGATAAGTGAGCTGGGTTTTCAGTTCTCACCTGGGAAGCGGGCAGGGCCTCCTGTGAACTGCTGTCATTTGGGCTCTCTTTTAAACCTAGGACAATGGGATGAACCTGGTGGACTATGTCGTGAAGTATTATCTGCGGTACTATGATCAGGTAGGAAACGAGAAAACGGCCTTGGGGAAATGATTTCAGGGAGGTTTCAACTATAACGAATCATTAGCATTCAGAAACTAGATACTGGCTATATGGAGGGATGGCTTTTCTCCAGTCCAACTCTGTGTCTGAAAGCTTCCCAGTGAAAACAAAAGCAAGTGTTGAAAGTTACGAGTCTCCGTCTACCAGCTTCAGATACATCCTCACTGCCTCACTACAAGACTATGGGGTTTTCTGAACTCTAGATTTACTCGGGAGCTGGTTAGAGTAGATACTGAATTCTGAGACATTGATCAACATTGAGGAAATAAAAGCACTGTAATATTATTTTATTCTTTTAAGACATTTACCTATTCATATTTTCCATGTATGTGTGCTTGCCTCTGTGGGCTTATATGTACCACATGTGTGCAGGAGCCTGCAGAGTCCAGAAGAGGTGTCAGATCCCCTGTAACTGGAGTGATAGCAATTGTGAGAGGCCACACTGATGCTGGGAATCAAACCTGGGTGCTCTCTAAGAGCAGTGAGCTCCCTTAACTGCTGAGCTAGCTCTCCAGCCTAGTTAATTTTATTTGTTAGGTAGATTGTTTGGGGAACAAGATCTTAATAAGTATCCTGGGCCTACCTGAAACTCACTAGGTAGACCAGGCTGGACTTGAATTCACTCTGCCTGCCTCTGCCTTCTGAGTGCTAGAATTAAAGCCCCATGTACCACACCTACCTTAATAACTTAATAACTGATATTCTATCAACAATACATCCGGGAACAAGTTAGAGCATTAAATTTGAGAACAAAGCAAAACAAGAACATGCTCTGTGATTCGCATATATTTGAATTAGAATTAAGCACTTCTTTGAGAATATACCTGAGCACAATTTTCTTTTTTGTTCCTTTTTAAACTAAAAACTGAGAGTCTCCACTCTGAGGTGCAAGGAGGACTGTTTGTTGGTTAGTGAAATTGGTACAAGAAGACCAAAAAACCCTCAAAGTTGAGAGGGCTCCCTCCCAAAGTGTCAAGAACCATTGCTCTCGGCCACCTCAGTCTTTTCTGTGTGGTCCCAATACCACTTTTATACTCAAAACAGAAATGAATCCCTGCTTCAAGTGAATCAAGACCTAAGACTCTGATGTTCAATGATGCTATCTATGTCACAAGCCCCTTATTTTATGTAGATGAGGTTTACTTGCTTATATATATGTATCCCACATGTATGCCTGGTGGAGGCAGCACATGACACCAGTGTTGGATCTTCTGGATCTAGAGTTACAGGCTGATGTGGGCTGTCATATATGTGCTGGGAATTGAATCTTAACCACGGAACCATCCCTCAAGCCTCCTGTCTCAAGTCTTCTTATAAAATTTCATTTTTCTGTTATTATTCCTCTCAAGAAATACCATATTTGGAGGTTTTAGGGAGAAAACTCCCCATGACATTATTAACATGTATTGTGGACATATTCAGGGGAATGCACACCCTTATAAAGAAATTACATGATTTCATATCGAGAAAGAACATACTACTGAACAACAGGTATACCAAAAAATGTTCAGCATCATTCATCAGTAGTTACAGCCACAGTGAGATATCCAACACACCCATTAGGATAATCACTATAGTAAAACAGGTGTTGCCAGGTTAGGGGCTGCTTAGAACCTTGTAACACAATTTCTGAGAACGTTAAATGGTACAGGTTAGAGGCTACTTAGAAATCTTCAACGCAATTTCTGCGTGTCAAATGGTGCAGGTGCACCATTATTGGGCAAAACCTCAAGGAATTAAAAATAAAACTAAAACATGGTCCAGCAATCCTACAGGAAATACGTTTTCTTAATCCATACATATGTACTAAATGAGCTCACAAGATTTCAGCCCTCCTTTGGAGCAAAGGCTCCAAAAATATAAGCTTTTTAGGAATTTGTAACTGAAGACCTTCGTTACTTATCATAATAATAGCAAAAAAATTGAGTTTTTTGTACATATCCAGTGATTAATAATATAGTCAAATGAGTCATGTTAGAATTATCGAATGGAATAGCATACTTAACATACCGCTGTGAAAGGTGTTTAGGTCACAGTGTAGTGGCCCTGGAAAAGATTCTGTCTACTTTTAAATTATATACATGTATAAATCAGGGTATGGTGGCATATGCCTGCCTCAGCAGGGAGGCAAAGGCAGATGTATCTCTTCATTCAGGCTCGTTTGTCTACAGAGCAAGATCCAGAACAGCCAAGACTATACAGAGAAACCCTGTCTTTACAAAAAAAAAAAAAAAAAGAAACCAAACCAACCAACCAAACAACAACAGTAAAACAAGAAAAGCTATATCCATGTGCTTTGAAATTATACAGACATACATATTTAAAATAAGTAGATGTAAATGTAACACTAACTCAGTGAAATCCTGGGATGGTATATTGTAATACATTTCATTATTTGGGGATGTTAGGGATATGATTCTTTTTTAACTTTCAGTCACTGTGCATAATTGATGTGCATCTGTAAAAGTGAAAACTATAATAGAACAATCACTCAATTCATCGTTACATGGCCCACCTTGCATTAAGTATTTGCTCACACTCTGATCCTCAAAGGAAATCTTTGAAGCTCTCACCTTGGAAGCCTGGGTGAAGAGTCTGTGAAGGTCTCCAACAATCACTGTTGCTTCTTCTGTGGATGGTGTACAAGCTGTCAGTCATCTTGACATTGCTGCTTGAGAGCCAGAATTCACTGTTAACTTTCTAGTGTCTGCCAGGGAGGTGTCCAATAAGTAAATGTCACAAAAAGTGGAATAAATTGGCAGATGTAAAGAACTAGATGTGAGAAAATAGTTTCTTTTTCTGGAGTGAAGATGTGTTGAGCTTCACGAAACTTAGCAGCAGTAGGCACATCTGAGCATACTCTAAGTTCTGACAGCAAGTTCCCACAGGGCAGAATTACCCTGAGGAATCTTGGCAGGTGACATTTGTAGCCCTAGATTTGGAAGAATAGTCAACTGTTCTGCAGTTAGTTCATAGAATATGGTTGTTGGTGAGAGCAGGATGCTATGAAATTGACTTTGTGGAGGAAAATATGATCAGAATAGTTGCACATATGGAATGAGCCCCATCCACATTTGTGTAGTGACTCCCCACCCCACCCCATGTTCACTGAAGAACACATTGCACTCAAAGGGGACTGTGGAGTTGTGGGATTTATGAAGCTCCTCGCCCTTGGGCAGAAGTGATGATTTTTGTGGTCAGTGATGATGAGCAGTGACCTGAGGAAACGTGAGTCCTTTCAGTTTCCTGTTCCTTCTACCTGGCATTGGGTCCAAGTGTCGGTCTGTGGAGGCTGAAGAAAATCATGCAGAGACAATTTGTCCACTCCCAGTGATTTGTCTGGGTTCCCCCAGGCTGATTCATTACCAGCATTGTCTCTTTTTCTACCTTAGGAAATAAATTGAAGCCATGGTAGAGTTGGACACAAAGCTTACAAAGTATTATACCAGAATTCTTCCAGTGTGGATCCCCATGGCATGCTTTAGATGGCTTTTCACTCTGCATTCAGATTTGACATTCATGATGTTCCAATTGTTTTTAAACTAGAAAAATTAGTCTAGGAAGATGGAGAAATATGGTGACAAGTGAGGAGAGCCACCTTCCGTCATGCAACCAAATGAATCTGAAAGACTTAAAGCAGTGGTTCTCAACCTTCCTATTGCCTCAGCCATTTATTTAATACAGCTCCTCATGTTGTGGTGACCCCCAACTATAAAATTACTTTGTTGCTACTTTATAACTCTAATTTTACTATTGTTATGCATCATAATGTAAATATCTGTATTTCTCGGTGGTCTTAGGCAACCCTTGTGAAAGGGTCATTAGGAAAATATAGTCATAAACTACATGTCTGATACTGTGGAGTGGTCAGCTCTAAGCAAGACTTCTCTATCACACTGTACGCATAAACCTGTCCAAGTTGAAGACAGCCAAAATCCCAATGTGGATGGTGGAGGGGTCCAAAAAGTCCTGCTCTTTACTGACAATACATTGGAAATTGAAGGCTGCTGTGAGGGAGGCATTTTTCTTCAGGGATAAAGCCACTGACAGCCTGCCAATGCTCTAATAGATGACCCTACACTCCTTTGCATATAGACAGCACTAAGTGGATTCAATACTCTTTAAGAGAGAATGTGAAGAGTTGGAATAGAAAAGCAGTAGGGGAGAGGGGAATGGGGAGTAGATTTGACCAAAACCACACATTATACTTGTATGGAGTTATTAAAAACTACATATTACTAAGATAGGTGCCTCATGGTAAACTTGCATATTCACAAAGCAATATTTCATGAACGATCTGCAGTGGTGCCCACCAGCCAAAAGTATTTACTGATACGTCAGATACTATATACTATTACAGGAATAGAAGAGAGTCCCTCCATTGATGTGTTTATAGTCTAGTGACACATCAGACATACAATATAATGCTAAAAAAATCTAATTAATGCATAAGTGCCACAGCAATAGGATCAGACACTCAGAGAAACACCCAAGTTTGGGGAGGTCCTGGAAATCTTTGAGGAAGTAATGTTTGTATTAAGATTTGAAGGATGAATATGAACAAGGAGCTATGGGAGATTCTGGGGAAAGGGGGGGAAAAACAGCTTTGTTGACAAGGGCCTAGAGGCAAGAGACTGGCTTGTTCTCTTATTTCATGAAAGCTTGGGCGTAGGACTTGATGTTGGGGGAAGGTAAGTCTACGGCTGGTGCTGTAGACAGAGGCCAGATCATAAAGTGCCTTGTAAAGCACTTTCGGCATTTGGAAGTAGTCCTAATGGCACTAGGAAAGATGGAATGTGAAGGAAAGCTGGCAAAGTAGCGTGTGCATAGAGAGAAACAACTGAAGACTAAGATATGCAAGATAGCAGCTTACATTAAACAACTCAGGAGAAAGCGCTTAGGCTGCAGAGAATATTTAAGGCGCCGCTTATGTTTCAGTGTGCCTGAAGTGTCCGTTCCTTTCGATAATTCACGGCTCAGATCATCCATCAGATAGAGACTCGGACCTTGTCAAAACCATACTCAACCATGCCTGCCATGAATACCTCCTAAGATAAACCAACAGCATTTATATGGCCTTTATACACACATAAAAAATCAGACTGTACACACATGCATCAGAGTTGAAGCTGCAGAAAGGGTGAGTAAAGGAAGGGGATAGCATCTCCCACTCAGAGCCTCCTTGTCCAGTCCACACCCACTGGCACCCCCAAGATGGGTTATCTGATTGCTAGCATGTGTAACTCAAACAGGGACTTTCAATGTAAGTACTTTCATGTGTTTCCCCTGTCTTTTTCCATGGGAATAGAGAAATGGATAAGAATCTACCTGACACCTTCCTCTCCCACTCATTAGGCAAGGTAGAAATGCAGTACATGCCAGCACTGTAGCTAACTTCAATGCCAGGAAGACCAAAATGATAACAGAGTCCTGGCTTAACAAAGCAGTGCCATGATTCCTATTTGACCAAATGACTGATGCAATGGAATGTCAACAGAAGTAGAATAAGCTCTTCTTGTGACTTTGTTTTGTTTTTGCTAAGTTTTTTGCAATATTTTTTTATGTGTATAGTGGGTGTCCGTGTGAGGGTGTCAGATATCTGGAACTGGAATTGCAGACAGTTTGAGCAGCCGTGTGGTTGCAAGAATTGAACCTGGAACCTCTGGAAGAGCGACCACTGCTCCTAACTGCTGAGCCATCACTCCAGCCCTGTGCTTTTCTTTACCCTGTGCTTTTCTTTACTTTTTAGGAAGCTGGAACAGACAAGAGTGTTTTCCCACTGCCTGAACCACAAGATTTCTTTCTGGCCTCCCAAGTCAAGTTTGAAGACCTCATAAAAGATTTGAGAAAATTAAAGCGACAATTAGAAGGTAATGGGATAATTGCAAGGGTGACTTCTTAGAACAGTTTTATTTGATGGCTAGCTCATGCAGTGGGTTGGTGTGGAGATTCCCCATGGGCTCCTGCAGCCGTCATGGGACATCCCTTCTCTGGGCAATGTTTGCAGGCAGTCAATCCACCCATTCCTCTGATTTAGCTGTTGATCATTTGGCATCTCTGTGTCTTGCCATATCATCTTCTACTCCTGTATGCTCACCTGTTTGTGTTTGGAGGGATTTGCATACAGGTGTGTGTGGAGGCCAGACACCTTGGGCGTCAGCTCTCAAGCACAGCCCATCTTGTTGGTTCAGTTTTTGGTTTTGTCTTTGAGACAGAATCTCTCTCTGACCTGAAACTCATCATGTAAACTAAACTGGCTTGCCCCAGGGGTCTTCCTACCCTCCACCTCCTGTGCTAACATTATAAGTGTGCACCACCATACCATACCTGCTTCTAAAAAATGAGTTCTGGGGTTCAAACTTGAACCTCATACTTACAAGACTACTTTTCTCCTGAGCTATCTCCCCTGCTCCATATCTGCCTTCTTCTGGCATTAAAGTTATTATTGCAAGCAAGCCATTTTCTCATACTATCCTTATAACAACTGTAATAAGCAAGAATTATATTAGCATCATTTTAGAGATGAGAAAGTTGAGACTTGGGGAAAATTTTTCTTTGGTCAGAGGCAGATGTCCTCTGCTTCAATCAGACCTAACTAATTACATAACATATATCTTCTAAGCTTATTTCACTACACATATACATATATATGTATATAGGTGTATGTACACACACACAGACACATAGACACACACACACACACACACATATAGGTATATTCTTGTCACATATATGCACACAGGCTGTAACTCTATATTTGGTTTTGACACAACTCTATTGATGATTAAAAAAAAAAAAACCCACAATAAATGGTATATTTCAGTTAAATGTACAATTTTAATGACAGAATCCAAAAGCCTGAAAGTCACATTTTAGGCTTTTTTAGAAGGGAAAAGTATGTGTCTCTTGAGCAGGAATTTTCCTTTGGCACCCCTCAGGTCCTGTGTTTTCACTATGGAGACATCTCTTTGTCCAGGAATAGAAATACTAGCCTTGGCATTGGTGTGACTTCAATGGACTGTTCGATAGAGAATTTAGGGAGTGTATTCATGTGGAAACGGGGCCCTCGGCAACCAGTAGGAGAGCTTGAGGAAATGGAGAGCTTCAACCAGAAATATTTTTGCACTCAAACATAAAATAAACATTTTAAAAATGTTTATTGTGAAAGAGTGCTCCAAACCCTGGTCTTCAGTTTGAGACCAGCCTGGACATGGAAGCAAAGTGCTCATAGTGGCGGGGGGAGGAGGGTCATTTATATTTACTTTGGGCATAAAACGTGTTCAAGTAAAGACAGTAGTTACAAGTTAACCTTTTTAAGGCTATAAACTATTTTTAAAGGAGTATGCTGTTTCTGTCCCACGCCCACTGTTTCTGTAGTCAAGAGAATAAGTTCAACTAAATGGATCCTTTGTATAGGAATCTTATATGTGAACATGGGGTCATTTTTTTCCCTTTTAGGAACTGACAGTTTATCTTCATCTCTGATACCAGCTGAATTTCTACTGTCATAAAACAGACTAATAAGCTATCACATGGAATTTTCTCTATACTTCTCCAGGGGTAGAGTTAGGAGGCAGGCAACTCTCAGGATGGCAGCAAATGTCCATAGTGGTGACTGGGGATATAAGATGTATGTCTTCCCTTAGTGTCCATTCTTAGTCCTGTCTCTCTGCCCCTTGAAAAGCCCTTGGCCTGACCCTTCATAGATGTTTGAGAAGAAACTTGATCTCTGTTTGATCTTCCCCTCTCCTGCCAGGGGCTACCTCCCCTGACGTCCTCATGGCTGTCCTTATCCATATGAGCTTGATGATGAATAGTAGAGGGATTGGAGGAGAGTGGAGGGGGAGGTTTCCCAGGGCATCCCACTTTGTCTAGGGATACTGCTAAGTGTTGTTCTTGCCTCCCCATCGCCACTGACCATTCCCCGCAGTCACTCCAAGGACCCACATGAGCTTCCAGAGCTGGTGGAACAGCCTTGGGAAGGAAGACTGAGTAGTACCTGAGGTTTTTCCCTGAAGCTGGGCTTCTTTCAGAGACATAGCATCTTGCGAAAAACAAAGGAGAGAACTCCACCCCCGACCCCACACACACTGAATATTTCAACAAAAATGCCCTGCTAATCTCTAGAGATGCCAGTGTTTTTAACACATGAAAGGTACCCAGTAAATATTTAAAGAAAATACAGAGCCTGGGTTCTCTAATGAATTTCTTTTTCTTCTAAATCCCATCTGGTGAGATGGCCAGGGTCACAGCGGTCCGTTTCATCTCCAGTCCCCATCCAGTTCCACCTTCCTTTCAATAAGGCCTTGGTGTGAACCCAGACTGAATGTTTAATTGAGGAGGACATAATTTTCACACATACAGCAAAGATTTGATGAGGCTTTGAGGTTTATTGTAGCCATTAAAATGCCGTAGCTGCTGGCAAAATCCCAGAAAATGTCTAAAGCTAAACCAGATGTGATTAGCAAGTTTCAAGTGGTGTCAGGCCCCAGGTCTCTGGGACAGGCGTGACACCACCCTATAGAAAGAAATGTTTTTGAGTATCATTAACCACACCTTGCCAGGAAAGACGTGAATTTAACCTATGACTAGAGGAGTACGTACAAATAGCACTGGTGTCTCAGAAGTGGCCAATAACAGTCTTCTGAAAGACAAGACTTGTTTCTTGTGCAAACAAACTCAGAGGGATTGATAATAGCCTCAACTGAAATATATCATGTGATTATTATTCTTAGATTCCTTACATGCAGCATACCTTTTATCTCTCACAACGATCCTATGGAATTCATATTACTTTTTTACTTCTCACAAGATAAGGAAACAGAAATTCTTGGTGTAACTGGCTATTGACTCAAAAGTGATGAGCCCAGCCATTTTATGGAACAGGATATGACATTAGGACGTGACTTCTGTTCCATGACACATCCTGCTTATGGCTTAGAAGGCTTGTATTCTACCTTCATGTTCAGTGCTAGCTACACTTACTGGCTGAGGAACCCTAGTTCCTTCTGTTGAGGGTGGGCAGGGCAGCCCAGGAACTCTGTCTGAAACAGACATACTCATTGCATCCCCCATGGTGTACCTCCTCGACTTGCCCTTGTTTTATTCACAGTGAACTTCCTGGCTTCCACCTCTACTCATTTCTTCCATGTTGTGATGTATCTAAGAATTTCAGAATTATTTCTTGTATTATGTGCATTTCTCTTCCCTGAACTCCCATATGGAGGGAGAAACTGTACTCAAAACTGCATCCTCCACAACCACAGTAGCTGACTTTTAATTCTCGTACTTGTTTAGATTTTAATCATGTAAGATGTCAAAGACTTTTTCTTATATGCATATCGTAGATAGCCAAAATGTGTGGTGTACATTACTGCTAATGAAACTGTTTTGCTTTGAATGTGGCATTTTTCACTACAAATCTCACTCAAGTTTCAAAAGAAAAGAGCTCAGGCTATGGGGTCAAATGTGTACTTTTTACCGGTTTGGTGAAAGTAAAGTCTTATTAAGTAGTATAACTATTAAAAAGTTATTTGGGGAGAAGGTAGATAACTTAATGGTTGTGTATATGCTTAGCATCAAAAGGCCCTGGGCTCAGTCCTAACATCATACACACACACACACACACACACACACACAGAGAGAGAGAGAGAGAGAGAGAGAGAGAGAGAGACAGAGACAGACAGAGACAGAGACAGAGAGAGAGAGACAGAGAGAGAGAGAGAGAGTTAAAATACTCAAATTTGGATGGGTTTTGTGGTTCATGCTTGTAATGTAAGTACTTGGGAAGCTAAGGCAGGCAGATTGCCCAGACTTTCACGTAGATAACCTGGGCCACAAGATGAGCCAATGTCAAGAAAACAAAACCAAACCCACTTCATTTTCTTACTGGAAAATCTAGATATATAGCACCTGCATCATAGGAAACAATGAATAAATGATCCCTTTGATAATGACAATTAGAGATACGTTCCTTTTAATGTTAAAACTGTAACCTTTAGCATTATCCCCTGCTACTCAAGTGCCAGCTGGCTGTGACTGGGGCATTCTCATTCCCAGGTACATTATTCTTCCTTTGTGAAGGCAGAGCCAAGTCTTGATCTGATAAACATGTACGTAGTTTATTCTACATCCCTTACTCAGACAATAGTTTTGATTTCCTCAGTACTTTGACATTATAGGAAATAGTTGAGAAATGGAAAGCACCATTCGTCTTTCTTATTCCTTGATCTTGTCTGCTGGCCAGGACTCTCAAGGTATTCTTACCAACCCATATGTGGTAGGTACATTAATACAGCAATGCTCAAACCCTCATCCCTAGAATCTGTGACTGTGTTACCTTACATGGGAAAGGGGGACTTTGCAAAGGCTGGCACAGGAAGATTATTTGGGCCTAGCCGAGTGAAGCTAATTTAATCACATGAATCTTTAAAATGAATCTTTAAAAGCTGAAAACTTTCCCTGGCTGTGATCAGAGGAGAATGTAACTACAGCAGAGTGATCAGAGGGATGCAATGTTGCTGGTTTTGACAATGGAGGCAATGGGCAGTGGGCCAAGGAATGTATGAACCCTGTAGAACTGGAAAAACCAAGGAGCCCACTCTCCCCAAGCTTGCAAAAGGGAATATAGCCCCGTCAATACCTTGATTTTTAGCTTAGCTAAGAATAAGGCCTGTGCCATCTTCTACCATGCAGAACTTTTAAGATGTATTTTGTTGTCTCAAGACTCTTAATATTTGTACTAATTTGTTATCATGGCAATAGGAAACAGGTGCATCATGCTATATATCCCTCTCTCTGATTGTTACTGATACTTCCATCCCCCACCACACACACACACACACACACACACACACACACACACACACACACACTTACACTCATAGATACAGCCTAACTGAGGCCATAGTTGTAGGGTTCCCCAAGTGAAGTGTGAATCATTGCTATAAAAAGAAGTGTGTAGGACAGATAAATATTGAAAATTTTATGGTGTGTGTGTGTGTGTTTAAGTACATGTGTGTACACAAGGGCACACACGTGGAGGCCAGAGGCCAACTTGAAAGAGTTAGTTATTTTATTCTACTGTGTAAATTCCTAGTATCAAACTCAGCTCATCAAGCCTGGTGACAAGCACCTTTACCCTCTGAGCCATTTGTTTCTCCAACCCTAAATAAATATCAAATGCTATATACTAAAGTCATATTGTGGAAGCTGGAAAGATGGCTCAGTGGTAGCTGCTGTCCCAGAGGACTTGGGTTTAATTTCCCTCACTCCTGTGGCAGCTCACAACTATCTGTAACACCAGCCCCAGGAGATCCAGCACTAATTTCTGGCTTCCTCTGACTCTGTACACACATGGTACACAGACACACATACAGGGAAGATAGCCACATGCATAAAAATAAACATATGAGAAAATGTTTTTTAAAGGTATAACATATAGGACCTTTGTGTACATGAGACTATCAGAAGCTCTCTGAAGCTCCTCAGATTTTGAAGTAAGTTTTAACCATGTTTAAAATAGCATCTGTCAGCCTAAAGAATGAGATATCAGTTCTCTTCTCCTCCCCCACTGAGCACTTAGTGTTTTACAACGCATGCGTCTGTGAAGTGCAGCTTCTCAGATGAAGTATTGGGATTCCTATAGGAGTTTTAAGATAACTATACAGTTGCTGGCAAGTTAACATTTCTGTGTGACCATAACAGAAGGCACCGAGTATTGTTCACAAAGTTGATTTTGACACCGACTTGACCACACAGCCCTTATTGAGTCTTCCATTCACATAAGTGAGCAGATCCCCCTTGATGTCTTGATGCCTCAAGCTCAAACTAAATGATACTAGTGATCTTTGAAATGATTCTACTGTCACCTGCTTCCACCCTCAGATACGCATTGCTTTTGATGTGATCCTGTGATAGTATTTTATGATGATAAAAAATCATTCTGAATAGGAAGCTAGAAAGCTGAATTAATTTTTAAATTGGAAAATGAGATAGGAATTCTTTGGGTAGATGTTGAAGAGTCCACACATTCTGGAAAGATTATAAAAGTATAAAGATACTTTGCCTTTTTGGCTAAAAGTAGTTACTTAACATTCCCTCTCATAAAGAATGAACTTAATAATAAATGAGATCATTAGTAAATCTTTCCTTGAACACAAAACATTCTTGTCATAGGGCAGGAGGACAATGTCAGTCCCGGTTAACCCACAACACAACATGCTTAAATGTGTGTATATGGCAGAGATTCAGGTTCACACATATGTCCTTCATGATGTTTCTGACTGTATCTTTTCCTTTAAATATTTAAGCATACATCTAGAACATCCTTTCTCATGTTCCATTTAGTTATATTTGGGAATACACTTAGACGGCTATGGAAAAGCAAGACTCTGTTGACCTTTTTACTTTCTGCTATCATTCTCTAAATGTTTATGCTAGAAATGTTTGTCCTCTTGTACTAATCCTTCTAAGCCTTTCCTGAAGGAGATGTTCTGTGAAACACTCAGTCCAGGAATTCAATGAACATTAAAAATCCTTATTCTAATATTGGAGAGTGGTAATTATTCATACGAATTCAAATTGCAGTTACTCCATTTATAGGCATTGTCATTTTTACTTTGTAATTGTGTGTATGTGTGTGTGTGTGTGCATGTGTGTGTGCATGTGTGCATATATGCATGCACACACACATACACATGAATGTAGAAGCCAGAAGTTGGTGTCAGGTGTCCTCCTCAGTCACTTTCCATTCTAATTTTTAAGACAGTGTCTCTCACAGAGCCTGGGGATATCCAATTTGGTTACAATGAGTGGCCAGCAAGCACCAAGGATCCTCTGTCCCTTCCTTGCTGGCACTGAGATTGAGATTAGAGGCATGTGCTGCCATGCCTGGATTTTTTATTTTTTAAGTGAAGTAAGATCTTAAAAAAAAAAAAAACCTACTATATCTTGATTACAGTTTCTCCTCCCCCAACTCCTCCCAGATCCTCTCCACTTCTCCACTCATCTAAGTGCACACCCTTTCCGTCATTAGAATATGAACAGGCATAAAGAAAATAATAATAATAATAATAATAATGATGATGATGATGATGAATAGAATAGGACAAAACAAGCAAACAAAAGAGCAAAAGAAACATAGACTTTGAGACACACACATTTACACTCAAAAAAAATCCATAAAAACAAAATAGAAATCATAATATATAAGCAAAAGATCTGTAAGATGGGAAAAAAATGCCCCAAACAAAGTATTGTGAGACAAATAAATAAATAAATAAAATAAGTTAAAAAAAAAGAAAAAATAAAAAAACCTCCAGAAATGCCTTCTGTTGGGTTTGTGTTGGCCATCTACTGGCTGGGCATGAGTTGAGTCCTGCACTTAAGTGAGGTTTGTACAAGTGACTTCATTGGAGAAAACTAATTTTTCCTTTGTGAATGATTATTAATTGGGATTAGCTTCAAGGTTAGGAATGGGGGCTTATGTCCACTTCCCCTCTCATCATTAGGACCCCATCTGACCGAGATTTGTATTCAGTCTATGCCATGCCTGGCTTTCTCACATGGATGCTGGGAATTGAACTCAGGTCCTCATGTTGATGAAATCATCTTCCTAGTCCCACCCATTTATAGGTACTTCTAGTTCTCATGTCCTTACTTTATGTACTAACCAGATTATCCAAGAACTACTGGACAAACCTCTGTTTTCATGAGCCTTGAACTTGAACCTTCCACCTCAAAATCGTAGTTATAAACAGATATAAGTGCATATATGAAACTCAATTTCAACAAAGCCATCCTTTTTGAAGGTCATTTTAGCTATTGTCAATTTGTCATCATATGAAATGGTAAATTAATTCATTCAGGTAGTTCTCTATTGTCCCGAGACTCTTCATATGGTGAAACAATGCTCATATTTTAATTTTATATGTAGCTTATAAAATAACTTTTAACATAGGCATAGAGTAGTATAATAGATATAGTTCAGTTCTTCAAATATATGTGTGATTTTTATACTTACAGTTTGGGTTTTTATTTGTTGTTTTGTTTATTTGGTTGGTTTTTTTTTAAGACAGGGTTTCTCTGTGTGGCCCTGGATGTCCTGGAACTCACTCTGTAGATCAGACTGGCCTAGAACTCAGAGATTTTCCTACCTGTGCATCCTGAGTGCTGGAATTAAAGGTGTGCTCCACCACTACCTGGGTTCTAACAGTTTAAAAGTGTAAATTATGGTCTATTCTTAGTGGATAGAATAGTGATATTAAGGATTTGGGAAAGTTTAAAAACGTGTTATTTTAAACAAATCAGCTAAGGTGTCTGCACATTGGAAAAGCTTTTCTATTCAATAGCACACAGTAAACAATAAATGATCAACTAACTGTCCTGCAAGGTAGAAACAATCATATCATTGCTGATGAGCTAAGTAACTTAGTAAAGAAGTCAGTTGTCACTCATATTTTCCAGAGGAATCACTAGGAGCTGTGAATGGATCTGAATCTGGGGGATTATCACCCGAAGTGCAGATTTCATATGCCCCCTGTACCATCAGTTAGATATGAGGAAAGATCCAAAGCATTTTTGAGAAATATAAGTTCTTACAGAGCTGATCTCCATAGGCTGTCCTCTTCAGAATGCTCCCAGAGAATATGCTCTCCCATTAGGCAGGTGACACAGGTTGTGGGAAACAAAAGGTCCAAAAGGGAAAGAAAGTAAATTGTCCCCAAGACAAATAAAGAGCTCAGGATCACAGGCACAGAGAGAAAACCTTCCAGAAAAGGTTGGAACAGTAGGTCAGGGAGATGATACGTAACAAGTGTTTAGTCAGTGCATCTGGTATGCCTGAACGTCATAACAAAAAATGTACTTAATGACCAATGAATGGAAATCCATTTAATGATAAGCACATGGGGAGAAAGCAACTTTTGACAAAAGGATTCATTTTAAGTGCAATAGAATGTTGGATGATGGTGGTAGAGAGGAGAGAGTGGAGGGAAGAGAATGCCATCATTTGTACTGGGCAAAGAAAAACTAAAAAAGTGCCCATAGTTGTGCAGTGAAATACCAAAATGATCTTTTAAGTAGTTGAAAAGTCACTGCCACAAAATAGAAATAACTAACAGGCTAAATAAAGGGGGACACTGTCTTTTGCCTGCATGGTACTTATTCTGTAAACAAGGTGTGTATGTAATGGTTATATGCAACCCTTCCCCATGAAGAATAATAACTAATTTACTCCAAGTGATTGATGGCTGTGTTTCAATGGTGCTTTGCTGGACTGGGATTTAGGAAGCTCTGGTCCTACCACCTACTGACCACAGGATAAGTTATATAAGCTGAACACATTCCTAACCACTGTGAAACTTAGATGAAACAATAAAGATATCACATTCCTCTGTACTGCTCAACTCAGGCGAATACTGAGAGGTCCAAGTGAGATGGCAGGTGAAGAGTACTACAGGTACTGCAGATGAAGGTACTACTTAAACCAGTCCAGAAGTTAAGGATTTGGAGTTTTCTCAGTACACACTGGTGTGGGGGATTGACCTTGTAGGACAAGTCTTGCTCATTTACCACCTCTCAGGAAGCACTAGAAGCGAGTTGAGTGATTATTAACCATGCTTAATTTATTAGTTCCTTGCTCCTTTGCCACCCATTTGTCCATCACAGAAGTTTACTAAGTATGAACTCTGGTACAAGGCTGGATACATTAGCCAGAGTCCTGACCATGTTGCCATGGTGTTAAAAATATTTAGTCCTGCAAGCAAAGTCTTTGAAATAATTTTTAAAAAGTTGATATGATTTATTTTTGTAAAATGATTTCAACCAAACAGGCCTTAAGGAACTAGGATAAGTGTTTCAGAAAGTCTGTGGGTGTAAAAGGTTGGGCGGCACTGTGACTTTTGAGGCAAAGCATTCAATTAAGTGTGGCGTGGTGGGTAAAGGTCACACATTTCCCAAATGGAATGCCTTCAAAGATGAATTATGCAGAAAGGAGAGAGGATGCGGAAACTGAGACTTGATCCATCCATTTAATTAATGGGAGACGTTTGTGTTTCCCTTTGAAGCCATGATTGCGCCATCACCAGGTAGTAAGGACAAGTGGGTTGAATTGTGTTGCCCTGGCTTCCTCCTTTGTTTGCTCTCTTGGTTTCACTCATTATTTATAAATCAGCATGGCGAAGAGAATTTAGTTAGTTATTTTGGTTTTTTTTTTTTTTTTTTTTTTTTTTTTTTTTTTGACAAGAAGCATAAAATAAGAGCTACTTTTTTTTTTGAAACATCTGAGTCAGAAGTCATTATTCAAATCTTTGATGTATAAACTTTGTTACCCTTGGCAAATCATTTTTACCTTCCAGTATCCAGGTACTAAAATAAAGGCAGTGCTACCTACTCCCATGATTTTTATAGAATTTATAGAGCCAAATGAAGGCAATCCCCTTGTACAATGTGAGCTCAATGTATGTTATCTTCTATTCCCCTGGTGCCTTTACAAATGGATTTCAGCCCATCAGTGGGCTCTGTTCACTCTCACCTTCAGAATGGCTTGGCTTACTTAATTCATTGCCTTCCATCTCTGCATACTACATCCTCAGTTGGCTGAAATACTCCTAGCATGTCTCTCTGTTCCTATCCCTGACCTCCTATTTATCCGGTGTCTACCCACCAGATAGATTGCCAGCACAACCAACTTTGTATCCACTGTTTTCGGTATCAGATCTAGTCTTGTAGCCAGACTCCAGATGCTCCCATTAACTCTTCTACCTCTGCCACTCCCATCTCATTCCATCTTGTCCCTCCCCATGCGCTTCGGCTACCTTGTTTCCACTTTAGGACCTTAAAGTAGGTTTGGCCAGTGCTCTGTTCCCTGAGCCTTCTCGACCCACCAAGGCTTCAGCAGTCACTGAATTCACGATCTCGATGGTAGCCCTCTATTTTGATGTTATTGTTAATTTCTATTTATTTTCTGTTATTATCTCTTCTTTCATTTAATGTGACATTTTAGTTTTAGTTAGACTATATTGTCCCCATCAGGACCTGACACATGTTCAATAAGCACTCAGTATTTCTGAGTGAATGAATAATCAGACAAATCAATAATGATAGAAAAGACTCAATTACAGATAATTGCTGTCCTACCTAGTTTTTTGTCAACTTGACACAATTCAGAGTCATTTTGGGAAGAGGACACGCTGATTGGCCCATGAGCAATTCTGGGGTCATTTTCTTGATAATGGCTGATGTGGGAAATCCCAGCTCACTGTGGGCAATGCCACCTGTGGAGAGGTAGTCCTGAATTGTATAAGAAAATAGGCTGAACAAGCTGTGGGGGAGCAAGCCAGTAAGCAGTGTTCATTCATGGCCTCTGCTTCAGTTCCTGCCTCCAAGTTCCTACCCTGACTTCCCTTAATAATTGACAGTTACCTGGAATTATGAGATGAGTTAAGCCCTTCCCTCTCTGAGCTGCTTTTGGCCATGGGTTTTATTATGCTAATAAAAAGCTACGGCAATTACTAACTTTGCTCTTGAAGAAAAATTAGATTAATTCTTTATGGCCACAGACATCAACAGGCATCACTTGTTTAACACTTTCAAGAAACAGACTTTAAAACTATTCAAAAAGAAGACTGATGGGCCAGAGAGATGGTGACTCCTTCAGCTACTGACAATTAGAATAATGTTACTATAGAAAGGCAAAGTTCCTAAATAATTTTGAAGATACATTCCAGCTTTGATATTCTAAGATTGTT
Organism: Phodopus roborovskii; assembly: GCF_943737965.1. Classification (NCBI taxonomy): domain Eukaryota; kingdom Metazoa; phylum Chordata; class Mammalia; order Rodentia; family Cricetidae; genus Phodopus; species Phodopus roborovskii. The sequence continues at coordinate 2,593,841 of NW_026126417.1, read as the reverse complement.
ATTGCTGTGTTGTCTTGTTGTAATCTACAAAACTCTTATTCAGTGGGTTGTTGAGTTCATTGCTAGACTTAAGTGACTTTTAATAACTGAAAACCCTAAAAATTCTAAACATAGGCTATAAAAGCCAACTGTAAAATTCTATCAGGCTCAGATCTCAGGTGTTCTCTTTATAAATGACTCTCAAAGATCCATTCTTGAATTAATCAATACCTCAAGTATTCTTGCTTTGATAATATCTGGACACAGAATTCATATCCAGGGTAATTAGCCAATGGGGGAAAAATGGTCAAAGTGAGTAATCATAGAAAATACTTGTATCCCTCACTCTGTAGTCTAGAACAAGTTAAAAGAATATCACCTATCAGTATTCTGACAATGAGGCCTTTCCTTGGCTGTGGATCAACTGTAGCCCTCCAGAATTCCCAGGCATAATCTACATCCATTGCAGATTTTTGCATTTAAAATAGGGTGATGACTCACAGATGCCACATAAAAATCTTCTAAGTGTTTATAATTGTCCTCAATCTTTAAAAATTGTCTTGCTCATGCCTTTGTTTTTGGTTTTGTTTTTTTTAAATAATTTTAACTGATTAGAAAAGTCACAATGATGTTATGAGGTAGTTCTCATAGAACCCTCAGCCAGCTACCCTAGCCTTATCACCTTGTATTGCTGTGATGTGTTTGCCAAAACTAAGAAACTAGCATTGATACATGTTCATTAATAGGACTTCAGTGTTTCTATGGAACTCACTACTTTTTTCCATCTGCACCCTCTTCCTGCTCATGCACTATAATGCTATAGCTTGCTATTCTCCATTGATCTCCTGTACCTATATTTAACAATAGCATTTCATCTGTTTCATTTAAATGTATAGGAGCAGAACTTTTACACAGCCATATATCTATAGTATTCTACATAATTAAATTATGTAAATGCAATAAAAAAAGAGCCACTAGCACAGACAAGTATGGAGAGAACACAGCTGCTCTTGTTATAGACAAACTCAGTGATGAGAAGACAAGAAAACCAGGAAACAACCAGTGAGTTGCAAGTGTTTAACCTGAGTAGGAATAAGGGGATAGAGGACTGGAAAAGTATCATCAATTTGGCATGTTTGGTAAAAATAAGAGTAAGGAGGTGTCCATAAAGTTACAATGGTATAATGGTTTAGCCATTCTTCTATAGGAGTAGACTGAAGTCTGGGACAGGAAGCAGCAAGATCAGAATCATCCAGCCAGGCCTGACACTTGAGTCTCAGTTGCCAAGCCAGTGCTCAAGCAACAGCACCAGAAACTCTTATTAGATCCAAATATTTTTTTTAAACAGAAGATCTGTGGGTGGTTTTGTAAATACCAAAATATGTTTCCACCCAAGTAAATTGTGTATCTCAAGCCTTGTGGAAGATTCGCATGTACAAGTGAAATCTGTTTGTGTCAGAAAACCAAATGAACAGTTAGAGGGAGACCTCTTTATCCAGAGCAAAGGGAGTAGGAGTATTAGCCAATGTCATTACTCCCAGATTCACCTCCAGGTTTCTTGGCTGTAGGTGGATAGAGGCCGTGGGCTATGGCTCTGCCTTTTAGTTACCCTTGGGAAGGTCCAGGACCTATACACGGTGACTGGCTACCACAGTTCTGATGGTTGTCATGCCAGTTAGTAACCTCATTTCTTACTAGGACTTCAGTTTTCACTTTTGCCTATTTAAAAATAAAAAAGGTCTTCATGATGACACTTGAAGGTTTACCTAATGTCTCCCTAGTACTCTTAGAGTCCCTGAGGCACTTGCTTAAGTAGCCCAGTTTTCTGCAGAGTTTGCCTGGACACAATAAAGGCAAGAGCAGGATTGGAAATCTGATATCCTAGATTCAGATTCTGATTCAACTACTGATGATCTATGTGACTTTTCTCATCCTCTCCTGAAAAGGAAAAAATGGAGAACAAGACAGGACCAAGCTCAAAGGAGTTCTTGTGAGAAGTAAAGGAGAAAACAAAATGCATAAAGCCTGCTACAGTCTTTGACACTGTGAGCCATAAATATAAGGATGATTTGATTTTTACCTCTAAAGATTAAGAACTGGCAATCATTTGAAGGAATTACACAAAGGTGTGTGTGTGTGTGTGTGTGTGTGTGTGTGTGTGTGTGTGTGTGTGTGTGTGTGTGTGTGTGTGTGTGTGTGTGTGTGTGTGTGTATCCACATTAGAGTGGATAACCACACAGGATTGGACCATCAACTCTCTGAATTGTAACATCAAGAATAAACAACCAAGGAAAATCTAGGGTAGTGGACACCACATTAAACCTGGTCATTTGTGCTTTTTAAATTACTTTTCTGGGTCATTTAGATGGTTGTTAAAAACATCATCAAATCCCTCAGTATAAAGAAAAAAATCTACAGAATAGGGGGAGGACCTTGTTTGACCTTTTCAGTGTGTTTATTTTTTGAGCAAATATTTATTCTAAGCACTGAGCTAACTGCTAATTTTAAATAAACTCACTGAAATATCAAGCCATTTAGAAACACATTTTAAGAACGAGTATTATCCCCACTTCTATGGAAGAAATTTACCCTTATTTGCTTTTCAGATTTTTCTCCTGCTAGGAACAGGATCAGATTGTTTCTAAGGACAATGTTTTAACTTCCAGATCTGACTGAAATGGGAAGATACAGGCCATATGCTTCAGTTTCTGTTCTGCAGTTTCACAAATGTATGTGCAAAACCCTTCACAACTACAAACACATAGAGAGCATCAGCAAATAATGTTGCTTGTCTTTCAAGTGATTGTGTAACTTGGAGTTATTATGTTTTACAATCCAAGGCTATATTTCCCTTTGAGTTGGGATCCCCATCCAAAATGGAATAACTTAAGCGTAGAGTAAGTTTTCAAAGTGGTAATGTATATCTTAAAATTATCTTTCATCTTTAAATCCATTATAAAAGTAATTATAAGTCACAATCTGAACTGGCAAGTTCTTAGGTAGAACAGCAAAAGTAAGGCAGCTACTAGCCACTAGAAATAAATTATTGACAGCTTTCTCAGTAGTATCACAAGTGTCTAGTCATCTCTTAGACATAGAGACAAACTCTTGGGACTTCCCAGGCCAATAGGAGAAAGTGTGCATTGGTCTCCTTTGTTTTAAAAATTTATTTTTCTAGCTCATTAGCATAAAGATTGACATCAGTGAATTTAGCAAATATTTCATTCTCCATTATAATACCTACCCTTTTTTTTAGAGAATTCTGCTTAATCTTCAAGTCAGCTTTTCTCATAGCCCCTTATTTTCTCATAGCCCAACACACAACACACAAATCACATATAACCACATAATAGCCTCCACTTAATGGTTTCACCAGCTCATCTCCTCTAAGTGGACAGACACAGGGATGCAGACTACCACGGGCAGTTGGACCTCCAACTCTCCTTTTGCCATAACTCAAGGGCAAGGTTGGATCCCTGACAGGTTTACAGGAGAACCTGGCTTTAAATAACTGAGGTCAGTGTCTGGAAGCTTCCCGTTAATACAACTAACAGTGTCCAACAAGGGAGACTGTTGGCCACTCTGCTACCCACTCTAAACTATTTCTAATCTTCAACTTTATTTTCAAACATATCCTGAAAAATCCTGACTCCCAGCAAATTCACAATGTGGCCCTCTTTATGTGAAGCCTTGTTTATAGGCCACAATTCTCCTGACAGATTTACAAGTGTCTGTGGAGTTTTAAAAGACGATTGCTTAACAAGCATTAAGTGAGACACATAGGACTGTGTAAATATTTTAGCTGGAATAGGGGATTTTTAAAAATGCCTGAGCCAAATATTGCATTAAATCTGACGACAGTGGCACACTGATTAGCAGTAGTTGCCAGCCTCAAGCTCCGCCAACGATTCCTGTGGCCAAGTGTAGATACCAAAATCCCTCCACCAAGCGTATGAAGTGTGTTTTTTAAAGTAACTTTCCACATAACCCCCACCTCCCTTTTCTTCTATGCCTTTCAGTCTTTTGACTTTTATTTCCTCTATGGTCTATTTAGATGTAAACACTTCCCAGAGTAGAAAATTACAGTTAAAGTAAGGTCTGAGATGGATACACTAGGCTCCGAGGTCAGAAAAACCACGGAAGGCTTGCAGCAGTCCCAGCTGAGCAATGTGGAAACAGGTTGCATTTTGTTAATCACTGGCTGGTTCTCTGTAGCCAGCTGTTGCACTGCAGGGAGAGAAAGTCTCAAAATTAGTACTGCTGCCCTGTCTACCCCTATGACGATCTCTGTGGAAGAGGGAGGGCTGTGGTCCTTGAGATTTCTGTATCTGTGAGAGTCTGCCACTTCACTGCAGTAATGGCTGGTAGAAAGTACGCTCCTGGCTTCATTGACTGAGCAGTTGAGTCCGATGTGTGGCTCTCGCTCCTGCAGAATTTCCTAGGAAGTGAGAGCTTGGCTCCACCGTTGGCTATCCTACCGGCCAGCAGCCTCGTGATTCTTACTCATGAACTCCCACTAATGATATGTACATACTTGAAGCAGTTCCAGAGGGCTGCACGAAACTGTTTCTTTTTCACAAGTGGTTCAAATTGTCATACATCCACATCATCGTTTGATATGTGTGGACTGACCAATCGACCAATCTGAAGGTCTAAATTTATGTGTTCATAATTATAAAAATGTATACTTGAGAAATTGTGGTGTTTGATGTAAATGTGTGTGTTAGTTCTTTAAAATAGGGCAATTAACATTTAAATTAAATGTGACATTAGGATGCCCTCCCACAAAAAAAAAAAAAAAAAAAAAAAAAGGTGGATTGCTGAACATACTTCAAAACTTACCTGCTTTTTGGTTGACTTTATAACTTCCGTTAGTTATTATATTTTTGACTAAGTTGTTTCTTGCTGTTATCCCTTCTAAGAAAGCAATTACTTCGTGTATTCCAGCAGAAGATACCATTTGAGCTATTGTACCCAGCCACCTCTGCAAAGGAGCATAGAAAACAGTTTGCAAAGTTTCTCCTCATCATCTCTTTGTGGTAGTGTAAGCTTTGGCGACTTGACCACCATGCTTTGAGAACTCTGAAAAATGTTTGCCTACTTCACACACGCACACAACCTGCTGCAACCTAAAGAAGAAATCCTGAATTCAGAATAAGTTTGTATGGTGAGAGCCAGAACTAGTCCCTGGCTCTCTGTAGGGCTGTTGCTGTAGAAAGGTTTTCATTGCCCAGCTAAGCTATGGTATATACAGTTGAAAAGTTTTTTATTGCTATTAAATACAGTGCTTGTGAGTTTTATAAAACAACATAAGAAAGTGCAAATGAAATATTAGTAGAAATTATAAACATTATATTGCCAAGTGTAACTATATAAAAGCTACCCCTGTGATGTTATAGAGAACAAGGGCTGTGACACAGAGACCTAGACATGGAGAAACAAACCAAAGGAAAGATGCTGGTGTAGGTCTGGCCATGGTACCAAGGAAAATGTATATATATATATATATATGGTACCTTTATAATACTTTTTAGAAGGTAACGCTCTTCTCCAGGATGAGTTCTCTTTCCTTTAGAGTCCCAGTAACGTCATGCTTAGCTCCTGCCTCACATGGCCTAGAGTCAATCTGGACGTCAGATTCTTGCCAAATTGACTTTTCTTTTCCATTGTAACAAAGCTAATGTTCTCTCTCTCTCTCTCTCTCTCTCTCTCTCTCTCTCTCTCTCTCTCTCTCACACACACACACACACACACACACACACACACACACACACACACAAACACACACACATACACATACACACACTTGTTTTTAAACAGGGTCTCATTCCACACACAAACCTGGCTAAAGCTCTCCATGTAGCCCAGGGTAGCCCTGCAACTCATGATCCTCCAGCCTCAGCTGGGCTTATTTGGCCCAGATTTCCTATATGTTACCTGGAACATCTTCATTTCTCTAAACTAATCTTAAAAATTGATGTATACCAAAACATTCATTATTTCTTTGTGAAATGCTTTGTCATTCAAGTTATATATTTATATATCTCACAAGACCTTTTGGAGCTACAGTCATTATAGTTCAGATGAAGCCTTCTCAGGATGGCAATTTTCATGGAGGCCCATGCAAGGAACATATTTTAGTAAATGACTGGATCATTTAACACTCTATAAATCAAATCATGTCCAATCCATCTGTATTTAGGCTAGTCATGGGTAGGTGATTAATGAATATTTTTCATGTTAATGTCTCACAGACCAAGGCTGCATCCATAACCACATAATCATCACAATGGAAACTGTGACTCGGCTCTGATGTTTGATAGGAGGGCCCTACGAATAGTGTAGACAATACCGTGCAAAGGCTGCAGTCAGTGGCCCGGCTTCGCAAATCTTTCCAGAAGTCCTAAAGCATGCTGGCATGTCCTCACTTAGCCTTGTCACTTCTGCTTAAATTTTTTCATGCAAAATACTCACAATCATGGGACATTAAGGTGCATTTGATCTCGAGCAGCCTCCCTCAGTGAAGTGAATCAGAATCATGGGATTCCCCTGGGCTTGAGATTCCTGGTGGGTTTATTTTTACACAACATTCCTCTGGGGAAAGAGGCACCCACTCTCTAGAGGTCTGTGCCCCTTCTGCACTTAATCAGAGCAGCCCAGTGGAGCATCTTTCTGTGCAAAATGCTTTCTGTTCGATGAACATTTTGTCCTTTGGGTTTTGTTTTTCTTGAAAGAGTAATGGAAGGTCCTTTTGATGGAGTCCTGCTCTATAAGAGGATTCCTAAAATATCTCAGGCAGTTAGGACCCCATCCTGGTGTGTGTGTGTGTGTGTGTGTGTGTGTGTGTGTGTGTGTGTGTGTGTTTGCAGACACATCTTTACAGTCATGTGTAGAGACCAGAGGCTGGCATCACATTATCTTCCTCAACCATTTCTCTGTGTTTTCTTGAGACAAGGTCTCTCACCGAATCTGGAGCTAATTATTTCAGATAGATTGAGTAGCCAATAACACCTTGCATCCAACTGTCTCTGCCCCCTTGCTTGTACTGGGGTTACAGGCTCTTACCACCACATCCAGCTCTTAAAATGAGTGCTAGCAATCTGAACTCAGGTCTCCATGCTTGCATAGCAAGTACTTTACCCATTGGGTCATCTTCCTAGCCCTGCCTGGTGCAATCTGATGAAATCCCTGAGAAGGAGGAATGTACTTTGGCTTATAGTTACACATGGATCCAGTCTACCATGGATGGGAAGGTATGGTCGTAGAACTCTCGAGACTGGCTGTTCACGTCAAAGCAGTCAGGAAGCAGAGAGTGGACAGGAAATGGGGCTAGGCATAGAACCTCAAGTTCTTCTCCAGTGGTCTACCTCTTCCAGCAGGGTTCCACCTATTTAATGTCATGCAGCCTTCCGAAACAGCATCACCAGCTGAAGACACCCATTTAAGCACATGAGACTATGAGGAACTTTTCACACCACCTAAAAACAAACTCTTCCTGGCCTACTGTGCTTTATCCATTCTTTCTCTAGCTTAATGTCATACACAAATGGAGGCTTAACTTCATACATCAGTGACTGTGGTCAGTCTGCACCTAGCCCACCCTTTTCCATGCTGGTATTCTCCTCCTAGCCCCTACTTTCCAGTAAACATTGTGAAACCTCCAGTGACTTCCCTGGTACCAGATTCAACAATCACTTCCCTGTCTTCATCTCCTTGCCAGATTGCTTTCCTCTCCAATAATGTAATTCTGCATTCCTCGTTTTCTTCACAGCTGGCCTCTCCTGCAGTGTTTGCATGCCCCAGGCTGTGTCCTATAACCCTTCTCTGCCACTGCTACAGTATCTCTTTGGCAGCTTATCTACTGCGGTGGCGTTAAATACCAGTTTTATGTCAATGACTCCCTGGTGTGTATTTTTGTCTCAGCCATGTGTCCTCAAATGCAGGCATTTGAGTGTCTAGTTAACATGTCCTGAGTAATATTTCCCTTCTCGAGTTTGTTCACGGGCCCCTCCTTACTCTAATTGAAATCTCTAGCCAAATGCCTTCATGGCGAGACCTTTCTTGACTTCTTTAAACACATCTGCAAACCCCCTGTGCTTATAGTACCTTCTGATGTCATTTTTCCATTCAGGCTGGTTCTGGTATCTTTTTCACCAGAGACCTCTCCCTTATAGACTCTTCCCTTGAAGCTAAAATCTGGGCACCAGGACAGTAGTAAACCAAGGAGAGGTGATCCCTGAGCCATGTGGCTTACCACCACGTAACCTACTTCAAGTAGCCTATGCTACTTTATCACGTTTTACTTTCTTTCATGGTATCCCCCTCTTCCATCACTTTTCTTGGTATTTTCAACCTACTTCTCAAGGCGACTTTTCTGGATAACCTTTCCCAGTCCAGTATGCATTAAGAAGGCCCTACCCAATGTTTCATGATGTAATGTACCATAATGTAATGTATTTATTTCCTAGTTTTGTTCTCTTGGTTTTTTTTTTCTTTTCCTTTCTTTTTTTAAGATTTACTCTCACTAGGTTGCAGTTTTATGAAGAGGAATATACGTCTAGTTGTGCCCAGTGTGTGACGCAGTGACATACAGAAGATACCCAATACAAGTTTTGAATATATGAATATCTGTCAAATGTGTTGTAGTAAGGCTAAGACTTCTTGGCATCCTATGACTTAAAAGCTACTTAGAACATCCCATGTCCATAGGATGCAGGGAACTATTAGAAAAGTGCATTGATACCTCTCTTCCTCCTTATGAAATGTATCTGTTCTGTACATCTCTAAGTTTGTTTCCATTTCTATTCACAGCCTACACCCACAGCAAGCAGTGGGAGCTCCAGAGACTTAGTGAATTTGTCAAGTGTCACAGAAGCCATCCTTCTGGAAGTCACTTGTTCCTGTCTTTTTGTCCTTGTCTTTCTATAGCCATCTCACCTTCTTAAAGTGAATGAAACTCTTTCTCTCCTGTGAAAGATAACATGGAATTGCCTGAAGCTAGTGTATCAAATAACATCTATTCAGACTTGTATTGGAGGAGGCAGAGTGCTTGATTCCAAGAACTCATTGGCAAGTTTTGATCCTTTAGAGATGTGTCTGTATCTATACACATACATATATAACAATAACTAAAGAAGAGGGGTGTCATGAATTCGAGAGGGAACGAGCAGGAGCTAGCCCATCTAGAACAATGTGGTCTGGTTGAGAAATTAGAGACAAACTATGAATGCCACTGTGGTTGTAAATAGGGGCTTAGTATTGTCAGATGTTATACAGATGCTTACCTCTAGAATGAGGACAATAGTGAGCATAAGAAGAGCATAGCATAGGTCAGAAGGTACAAACAATTTAATAGATATCAGTGAATCCAAGAGCTCACCAGTAGGTGAAATTATGGACAAGACATGTGATATAGGAGGGGTCGTCTCCTACAGATGGTCATGGAAATGTTTGTTAGGGTGAGGTTGCATAGCATGGCAAGAGAAGAAACCTAATGCAAAACCCAAAAGAATATTCACATTTAATGAAAAAATACAGGAAGCCATCAGGAGGGGACAGGAAGCTAGGGCAGCAAAGACAACATAGTAAACTGGGAGCTGTAACTCCCAGGATGGAGGATGGCAAAAGAAGCATCCTGCCATGGAATCCTGCTGATGGTTCCCACACTAAGCAGTGAATGGGTAAACTAGTGGCTTCAGAGGACATTTTCAGTGTCTTGGAGGGGTAAAGTTTTTTCAAGGAAAAAGAAATATGCAAAAGTGGACATTGGCAATTTTTAAGGTAGTTTGATTATAAAAGGAATTAGTCAGTGATTTATTGATTAAACCACACATATTAAGAATGTCACTTATCCAAAGGGCTACTGTTATTGCCTAGCTGTCCTTGTAAACAAAACCAACAGAATCCTAAATAATATATTACCTAGCCATTATTTCTGTTGCTTGACTCTATTAAATTGAATAAATTCTATTTAATTTGGTGTAGTATTTACCCAAATGTATAATATGTTAGTTTATGTATATTTTGTTCCTTATAAGAATTTTTTTGTTTTGTAAGCGTTTCCCTATGTAGGCCTGGCTGGCCTGGAACTCAGTATGTAAACTAGGCTGCCCTCAGACTCAGAGATCAGCTGCCCAGTGTTGGATTAAAGGTGTGTGCCACCATGCTCAGCCTTAGATTTTATAAAGCAAGAAACTAAAAGTTGAAGATATATTAACTCCTCAGTCAGCAAAGTATATAGAAAACTGAGAATAAATAGATGATGAAGTGTATCTATCACACCCAGCAGTTTGGTAGACTGAGGCAGGATCTTGTGTGTTCAGGATCATCTAGACCAGTGGTTCTCTCAACTTGTAGGTTATGACCCTACAGAGGTCTCACATCAGATATCCTGCAGATAGTTACATCAAGATTCATAACAGTAGCAAATTTAGTTATAAAGTAGCAATGAAATAATGTTATGGTTGGGGGTCACCACACCATGAGGAGCTGTATTAAAGTGTCATAGTATTCGGAAGAATGGAAGAATGAGAACCACTGATCTAGACAGTGGATGCTTTCTCCAGAAACAAAGGAAAGAAAGTTTTCCTTTGTAGAGTACAACTGTTAATGTGTGTCACGTGTGTTTGTCTTTTGCAATAATGTTCCTAAACTGTTATTTTAATCTTTTGTTGTTGCTGTTGTTTAATCATTTGGGATTGTTGTTACTGTTGTTTGTGAGGTGAGGGAGGTAGTTTGAGTGTTTTGAGAGATGGTATCCAAATGAAACCTAGGTTGGTCTTAAACTCATAATCCTCTTAGCCTTTGCCTCTTCTGAGTGCTGGATCACAGGGGTACATAACATCATAACCAGACTTATTTTTTTTTAAATGTGTGTGTGTGTGTGTGCACACGCGTGCACGTGCGTATATATGTGAGTATGTGTACTTGCAGGAGTTTATGTGCACTGTGTTCATGCAGGAGTCTACAGAGGCCAGGAGAGGGCATCAGATCCTTTGGAACCTGAGTTACAGGTGGCTGTGAGCCACCACATGGGTGCTGGGACCTGGACCCAGGGTCTCCATAGCTGCAGTAGTATTCTTAGGCACTAAGCCATCTCTATTTGTGTTTTAGCTTTTGAAATGTTAATAAGCTTTTAATTTATTTGTATTGCTTGTGATTCTCTTGTCAAGTTCAGTTATTTTTAGTAGAATTTTGTTTGTTAGCACTTATTGCTATCCTTTGAAGATAGACTATATTTGTTTTCTCAAATATTTTTATATCACAAGCTTATTTCTCACTTCTGATCCACAGGTTCTGGCCCACATTTACTATAACTGGGATGAAAGTCATAGTTGCACCTAAGATTCTAAGAATCAGCTTCTAAAAGAAGTCCAAATAGAATATTTTTCTTCTACTTGTTCATTTTAGTTTCAGTTTAAATCTGAAATTTAATTACCTTTTTGTTATTTTTATGAGAAAATACAATTCAACCATTTAATGTTGTACAGTCTAAGGAATTTTAGTAGTTCTACAGAGCTATGTGACCATAATGAGCTTTTAAAAGATTTTAGAGAATTTTTATTACTCTATTACTCTAGAGCAGTGGTTCTCAACCTTCCTAATACTACAGTCCTTTAATACAGTTCCTTGTGATGATCCCCAAATGATAAAATTATTTCGTTGTGACTTCATAACTGTAATTTTGCTACTGTTATGAAGCACAATGAATCACAATCAGATATGCAGGATATCTGATATATGACCCCTATGGGGATCACAACCCACATGTTGAGAACCACTTCTCTAGAAAACCATACTACAAGTCTTAGCACCATTGCCACATACATACATGCATGCACACATGTGTGTGCGCACACACACACACACACACACACACACACACACACCTTCCTCTTCTAGCCTTAGGCAACCCTAATCTACCTTGTCTTTTTTATTCTGTTGGTTTAGAATACTTTAGTATTTTAGGATTGGTTTCTTTCACTTAGTATAGTGTTTTCAACGGTTTATCTATGTTATTATATGAAACATGTCATTATTTTTATGCCCAAAGAACTTTATATCTTGTATATGAAATGCATTTTATTTATTCATTTATCAGTTGGTGGGTAGATGATTGGGTTGTTTCTACTTTATGGAATATGCCAAAGCTGTCCATTCAACGTAATGCTCTATTTAACCTCAGAGGTAGAGGTACTATGTGTATCCTGGTAGAAAGTAGCACATACATGTAAGGTGTAAGGTTTTTCCCACCGCTGGTCTTGTCCCACTGCCACACCAACCCCAATTAACACACAGAGACTCTGTATTAGATATAATGCTGTTGGCCAGGTACTAGTTTCTTATCGGCTAGCTCTGTCTTAAGTATTAACCCATTTTTATTAATCTTAAGTATTTTCATGTGGTCTCATCTTACCGGAGAGTGGGGCAGGACCTCCCTTCTCTCCAGTCTCCCCATGCTGACGCCTCCTTACTACTCCCTTGAATCCTCCTTGTCTCCTAGTCCCTCCTATCTTGCTTTCCTATTGGCCAACAGTGCTTTATTCATTAACCAGTATGAGAAACATATTTACAGAATGACATCTCCCATCACACACATACATACATGTAAAATAAGTGTAATTATATCTGTAGTATTCTGAGGTAAGTAATATCCTGATGCAGTAATTATAAATCTGTGTTCTGTTTTATTTCTTAATATACAGTTGCCCACTCAAGTTTTTAACTACTTTAGAAACAAATGTTTATTTTTGCATGGATAGTCATTGGGAGAAATAATTGTCTACAACTGAGTCTCTGGTGTACAGCTGTCTACATTGAACCCGGAAATGTGGCCATTAGTGGGCTGCTTATCAAAAAAAAAAAAAAATTGACAAAGCAGCTGTGCTTCAAAATCAATGTTATATGAATTTCTCCTAGAATAGAATTTTCTTTTATTCCTACCCATTCATCTCTGCCCTAAGACTGCTACTATTACCCATTACCACACCATGCTGTTAAATGCTCGTAATATGACTATGAATATGTAATATGCACAAGAAATCATGCTTTATTTTAGGAGTGCATCATTTGGTTTCCATTTAAATCAAGATGAAATCTTTGTTTATATTGTCTTTTCTATGTAACTTTTAAATGTATAATATATATGCACATGTAATATTTACACACACACACACACAACACACACACACACACACACATATATATATATATATATATGCATGCTAGAGATGTAGCTTAGTGCTCAGGCTTTTCTAATATATTTAAGGCCCTGGGTAAATCCCTAGCACTGTAGAAGAAAGGAAAGAGGAGAGGGAGGGAGGGAGGAAAGAAGGAAGATATGAAAGAAGCAGGACCATCTCATCTGTGCCAGCTTTTAATAAGCACATGAAAACACTTTAATTGTTTATTAGTTTACAACCTGTGTTGCTGCTATCCAAAGTAAGATATACTGTTTTTGTTTTAGCATCTTCTTATGTTGGAAATAATGTTAGATTAGACCTGAACTATTAACTATGTCATTATATTGTGTGTAGGTTAAGCTATTATCTAGATTCTGATTACTAAATATACTTACACTTAAAGTTTATTTTAACAAAAGTATATTTTAGTAAATAAAGCTAAAACATCACTCTCTTTTAAGAAAACCACACATGCATGTATTGCTTGACATGTGAAAAGCACTGGTGAGAATATTGTGTTCCCTGTTACTAAAATGATGAGGGTGAAGATATGTCACAGGAAAGAAGTAGCCATATGTTGGCATGCAGTTCTAATTGCTAGGAACAGCCATTGCTGTGTGCTATTAAGAGGCATCAGAGGCACACTCCCTACAGTGTCTGAGGGAAAGAGATTAGTCTAGTTCTGTCACTGGCATCTCCCCAGTACCTGGTCCAATTTCATGCACATCATAGGTATTCAGCAGACATTTGTTAAGTTAATGTATTTATTCGATGAATTTCTTCAACAAGTATCATACAGCCTGAATCCAATTTCTCACCTAAACCCCATTGATACAACACAAAAATGTACTACAAGCAATTTGACATGTTGCTATGACAACTCTTAATGCTGATCCTTTGAGCATGGAGCTTCTGGAAAAGACAGATCTTACAAAATTTAAGAGTGAGTAGAACTGACACAGAACCATAGAACAATGGGAATTCCTAATTGGGAATTAGGTAAGCAGAGAGAAGATAATTCCAAAAGCATAAATCCTAAAGTAAAATGTATTGTGGCTTTGCCACATCATGGATACAATACCCAGTAAAACACACACACACACACACACACACACACACACACACACACACACACACACACCCTATACATTCTGACCTAAGTAAGTCTATATAGCTCTCTCAAAGTAATTTATAGTAATAGCCCATGTACTTTCATACAAAATACGTAGGATTTTTGACCAATTATATCAGAGTTGATTCTATGTCCTTGTAATCTTCTACTTTTGCTTTTTGTATTTAAATTAAAAATAATTTTATTTTTCATATCAATCCCAGTTCCCTCTCCCTCCCACCGTCCCATGCTTCCCACTCGTGGTCTCACCCCCCATCCACTCCCCAGGAAGTGTTAGGCATTGTATGGGGGAATCATCAAAGTCTGTCACATCATTTGGGGCAGGGCCTAGGCCTCCCCCCATATATCTAGGCTGAGAGAGTATCCCACCATGGGGAAATTGGCTTCCAAAGTCCATTCATGCACTAGGGATAAATACTGGTTCCACTGCCAGAGGCCCCATAGACTGCCCAGGCCTCCTGACACCCACATCCAGGAGGCCTGGTTTGGTCCTATGCTAATTCCCCAGCTGTCTGTCTGGGGTACATGGTTCCCACTTGCTCAGGTCAGCTGTTTCTGTGGGTTTCCCCAGCATGGTCTTGACCCCTTTTCTCTACTTTTGCTTTTTAATGTGCCTCAATGAACTTCATTTTTAGGGGTCAAAAGCCAGAAATAGATAACCACCAATATGACCTTCGAAGTTTGACTTTTGAAAACCTAAAACACTCAAGATCCTATTGTTTTTTTTTTTTTTTTCCACTGCAAGAATCACAAGTACATAGCCTTTAAGTGAGAGTCTGATTTTAGTTGTTCTTTATTATTCCATCATGTATCAGTTTACATTTCCCTCTTACAATAACCACTTATTAGTAGTCAACTTTAGAAACTAATGTTTTTTATAGTTGAAAGTTTTACAGAGAGGAAAAAAGAGAAAGACGACAGACTTGGTTGGTTTTAATGTTGGAGGTCCTGGCACAGACTGTGTTGAAGACAACTTTGGTGGTCTGGCAAGACTGTGTAGTAGTCTTCTGGTTGGACAATGAGTGGCATTTATGAATTTGTCCATGACCTCTCTTCTTTGTGCGCCTCCAGTCTCCAGTGTCATCATTAATTAGTCTTGGGTCTCCCGTTTGTCTGTTAGAAAGCGTCTTGGGTAAGCCAAGTTAATAAATTGGAGTGTGTAAGCTGCTGGCCACCGGAACATGCAACTGTGCCGGGGCAGTGGGAGGGCAGCCTTCTCCTTTGATCCTGTGGAGAAGTTTAATTCTGGCGGGTCGCGTGGGAGCCCTGGCCTGTGGGGGTATAGAAACGTCCTCCCAGCAAACCAATGGGGCTGCTGTCATTTGTACTGGTTTTACTTTCTAATTTCAAAACCAGGAGGTTCTTAGATGTGGGGAATGATTTCCCAAGCCAGCTTCCCCCTTTTTTTGGGGGGGGGGGACGTCTTTAGTGGATTCCCACAGTAGCTGGTAGGATCTCAGCAAGGTAATGAGAGGCATTACTTCAACTGGGGATTTATCTGTGCTGTGCCATGCCTCTGTAAATGGAGCCTAGCCGTCACATTGTAATCTTCCCACTGTGAAATGTTTCCTGACCAAGTTTGGTAGATCACCATAACAACAATATTTTTCAATGTTGCTTGCTAATGCTACATATTCTACAAATTATTTTTTTCTTTTTGCCTTATCTCCTGTCATACAGAAAGAAAGATGGCATCACTTTCTGATAAGATAAAAAGACACAGTCCACCTGAGCCCAGGGAAGACTTGGTCCAAGCACATAGTTTTTCCAGCTCTGAGACATGGCTCATAAAGTTTGAACAGTTTTATGGGCATCCCATCTGTCACTGCTTCCAGGACAAAAGAAGAGCTGTAATAACCAGTCTTTTCAATTCAGGAAAAGTAGAAGCCATGCTTTGGCAACTATGGACACAAGGTCTACCTGCAACTTTGCTTAGAAGAAATAACCTTGAAGGAATCAACCTCATGATTCCAGTTATGTTTTCTAAATTGATAGCATGACATATTATTTGCTCATAAATAGTTCTAAAAATTGTTACTGGAACTTGACTGTCACTGAGGGTGGTTTGAATTTAAAGAACTAGTGATTTATGCTGTGAGAAACCATGTGGCTTCATGTATTCACAGAGTCATAATTGCATATCAGGAGAAAAGTATGCCTCTCTGACAGTTCATTGTCAAATGATGAGTCAAAGCAGATCATTCAATGCCCATGGCCTCTAGAAATGCTCAGTTAATGTGATCATCTTTGCTACCTTGCTTATGTTAACCTTGTGGGATAGGCAGTGCTAAGGTCATTAAAGTTCACTAAGCCAGGAGCTAGGGAGGTGCTCTCACCAGGTACATACAAAGGACCTAAGCTCAGCTCGCTAGCACCCGTAACAGTCAGGCATGGCAGTACTGGGCTATAATCCCACCACTCGGAAATACAGAAACAGATACCTGGGGGGGGGGAGGTGGAGGATGGGGCTGGCTGGCTGGCATGCCATTGGTTCAGTAAGAGACACTGTCTCAAAAAGTAAGATGGAGAGTGAAAAGATAATTAGTGTCAACCTCTGGCCTCGACCACATGCACATAAACACACACATTGAACATGCACATACACTAAAAATACACACACAAATGAATTTTTTGAATATACTGATCCATTTCAGATGGACTTGGGGTACCCATTATGGCTCTCTCGCCCTTTAGCCCTACTACGCTAACTCCATAATCCAGGTCTGCCTTTAAAATGTGTCCCTATATCCTCTCTCCTTTTTTCTCTTTGTGCTGTGACATCATCAAGCTCAAAACACTTCCCTTTCACTGTTTTAGCAAGAGAATGTTGATATCAGGAGGGATGTTTTTTCAGTGTCCAAACTCTTTATCTACTTGGGAAACAAGAAAGAGAAACCTGACCATAGTATCGAACATGGAGTACTTTTTATAAAGAAGACCAAAAATATTCTAATACATGTGCCTTTTGTTTACTTGTTTTTAATCTTATATATTTATTTGTTCTATGAGCACATGCATGTTTGTTTGTGTGTGAGCACATGCAAAGGACAAAGAACAACTTTCAGGAGTTGATTCTCTCTTGCCCAGGTATCAAACTTAGGGCAATAGGCTTAGTGGCAAGTACCACTGAACCATCTCACTGGTCCCAGAAACAAATATTTTGGAATGGTTTGGCTGATTTTAAGGAAATAGTTTTCCATTTGCTCCAAGGTAGGATTTTTATTTTTTACCTTGGTAAATTATTAAAAAAAAAAAACAGTCAATATCTGCATAACAATGAACAGGTTTCCCAGCTAGCACTGGGGCAGTTGTTGGCATAGAAGTAGATAGTCTATTTAAGCTCTAGCCAGAAGTCTTGGAAAGCAGCAATGCTGTATAAGGCTGGATCAGGGTATTTCTGTCCTGAGATCTAGTAACCCTGTCCTACAGTGAAGGCTTGAAACCCTGAGAATAAACTTAAACAACACAAGATGGCTTTGAATCACGCTCCCACCCCTAACATCATCTTCTTATCTCCCACATAGTTGAAGAGTCTAGAAACCTGATTGCCAGTACTGCAAATGAAAAGTTTCAAGCCAAGTGTGGTACCTCCCTTGGTACCTGCACTTGGGAGATTTAGCCAGAGTTGAAGGCAAGACTATCCGAGACAGAAAAGTGTCAGGTGGCTAGCTGCAGAGGATACTGAGTCACTTTGGCTTGAAACAAAACAAACAAATGACTGCTTAGAATGTCCAATGTCTCTGATGTAAATAAAGGTTCCTCCCCAATATCTTACCTTCAAAATCCCTTGCCTTCTTGTTTATAGATTCTTCCAAGATATAAAGTATGTACTTCTATACACACACACACACACACACACACACACACACACACCCCTTTGGGCAGGGTTTCATATGATGCCAGGCCAGAATGGAACATTCTATATAGCTTAGTCTATCCCTACACACAGGTTCCACCTGCCTCTGCCTCTCAATCTCTTGGACTGCAGGTATGCACACAGCTAGGTGTTTATTTTATTTTAACTAGGTAGCATGATTTGCTTATGATGAAAATCCAAATTTTGTGTCTTGGACAAGGGCCTATCAGTAATTTCCAGCCATTACCAATCATTGAAGCCTCTGACCAAAAGCATATGGAAACACAGGAAGACATCTTTTGCCTGAGTTAACTACTCCTGGAGTCAGTAAACTCTTACTACAGTTTATATGTAACCAAATCCAAACATTCTGGTTCTAAACAGCCTCGTTATCAAAATAATAATTTGTTATAAATTCTGGGTGTTGTGTCTGAAGCAAATCAAGTGAAATTATTTCATGTGTTAGCAAAGTGTTATGTGAGTGGTATGAGGGCATAGGACCCTCACTCCATAACAAATGCTGGAGATACGGAATAGTCAAAAGTGATGCAGATTACTTTATGATCTTGAACACTCCATCCCAGAAAAATAAAGGAGGTCATCCTATTGCTTTCTGAGAATATTATTTATCCCTCTGAATTCAGGTCCCTCCATCCTCTTCCTCATTGGTCAAGCAATCAGGTAGAGGGGTTCATTCTTACCCATCACCCACTATTTATATTTGTCTGTTTTTCCAACAAAGCCTGCATGTCAGTTTATTTCTACATTTTGTATCCTGTTTGATTTAAAGTTTTGCTAGTGCATGCCAATGTTTTCTGTCCTGTCCATGGTGGCAGGGTTTATGCTGGCTCTCAGCACTTCCATCGTGAAAATGACTTTTTGTTTGTTTGTTTGTTTGTTTGTTTGTTTTAAGTGAGAGGCAGAAACAGTACTACCTGAACTGGACTCGAGTGTTCATGGCCATGAGGATTCTTTAACTTGATGATTCTGGGCAATTTGAATTTGTGGGAACTTCAGCAAAATCTTTTCTGTCTATGAATCTGAAGAGGGCCAGGGACCTTTCTTCCCTGAGATCAGTCCTTAGGTACCTTCTCCACTCCATCATTAAGAACAAAAAAAGTGGGATACTTTACCTGCTACAAGTTGTAGGTGTTTTTGTGAATGGCTAAAAGGAAATTGAATGCTGCACATATCCCTGTTCCCAAAGAGTGTGCTGTTTTCCCCCATGGAGTTTTGTTAAACTGTGATTGACATGGAATCTGTACAATTGACAACATAATGCTGTGCCCACGCAGGACCTCAACTAGTACTTATTCTTGATTAAGTGTAATCTACACTTCTCTTTGCAGCAAGTGAACAACAGATGAAGTTGGTGTGCAAGGAGTCCCCAAAGGAGTATCTTCAGCCTTTCAAGGACAAGCTGGAAGACTTCTTCCAGAAAGGTAGGAGGCTTTCTCAGCTGCACATCGGGGTACTCAGGACCCTTCTTGACAGCACTCTTTCTGAGGCTCACGTTGCCACTTACTCCCTGACGGACCATAGACAACACTGCTGGGTCCATGGTCCCCTCTTCCAGTGATGGCCCCATCCTCAATGTGTCACCTTCTAAGACCATTTCATACTTTCAGTCATTCATTGGCATTTCTGCTTTTGAAATATTTTAAAGGCAAATGTCTCTGTATCCTCTGGAGCACGGGCATTCTTGAGTATGTTAACCCAACCACAGTGTGGGCATGCAAGGATTATGTAGTCCAGCAGTTCAGATTTGTGACAGCTCAGTGAGGATTCTATTCCTGGTTTCATGAGGATGGCGACTTGGAAATTTGAAATTTGTTGTTGTTAGTTGTATTGTATTTTCCATTCATTTACAGAGAGACAAACTGGGGCCCAGTGAATGTCATCATCCCACTGCTTGGTACCCACTGGCTCTTTGGGATACCCAGGAGAACCCACACTTACTTAGAAACTGTTGCAGGTTCTGTACCTTCCTCCATATTTTTGGTAGCACTGGGAAGCTTTGATTGATCAGGGTTAGTGAACGTTAAAATACAATGCTTTTACGCATTTCCTATTTTAATTTCCGGACTTCAGTTTAAGATATGAAAGAAAAGTAAGTGTGGAGTTTTGGGAGGGAGCTTTCTTCTTTACTAGAAAGCCAGGGGAAATGCATGCGGGAACTGTTGGGGAAATTTCAACATAATGTTTCTATTACTGAATAAGGCCACATGATACCACACCATCAACAAAAGGCTGCTAAGTTGGTTCAATTGACAAAGTATGGCCAAAACCACCTTGGAAATTAGCAGAGAAATTCTCAGTCCATGAGTCACAGGAACTCCATCCCAGCTGCTCCCTCTGTGCAGAGATCACTGCTCTTTCCTCTGTGGCAAAGCCTTGTTTTTGTGAAAGCAGAAGTCTGGGTTGGTCTTGCTGAACCTCATGTTTGATGGGAATAATGAATCAGGGTCAATACCATCTTGAGTGCAAACAATGACTCAAACGTTTTGTTCTGTGTGCATGTTTACTAGGTATGCTTTTTATGTGAATCATCCAGGCAAATGAGTTGTACTGTACATATATAGCATATAGGTGCTTCCATATCCAGAAGATACTTCTATTCACTACCCTTAATTCATAAGGCTGCTTCTTTTCATACATTTAAAGTGAACTTGAAATGAAGTACGTATGGCTTAGGTTCTATAAGTTTTAAAAGTTTACTATTCTATATTTGGAAAATTCTAACATGTATATATTGGAGTTTTTTCCTGCCTGCATATCTCAATGGCCTAAAAGACTTTCTTTAGAAGATCCAATATCTTGATACATTGAGAATTCTATTATTTTGATGAAAAGAGATCAATATGATAAATAACCTTTGAAAACCTTTCATACTTTGGTAATTTACTACCTTTCTCAGCTCAAAGAATCAAGACCTAAAGTAATGCTTGAGAATTTCAAAAGTTTGAGTATTTTGATTGTATGGACCCCCCCCCCCCAACTCCACCCTGATCCTCACCATCCTCACTTTCCCAGCTATTCAATTTTGTATTTTCTTCCTTTTTTAAAAGATCTACCCGATCCAGTTTGTATTGGCTAACTGTACTTGGGAGTGGAGCCTACCATTAGGTCACACCATTAAAGAAAGCTGACTCCTCCTTTCCTAGTAGCTATCAAATGCCAACAGCTTCTCAGTACCAATGGGATTTTATGCCCACCCAAACCCCATGCTGGGATTTTGTCTTGCTTGAGCTTGCACAACTGATAAGCATGCTGTCACAATCTATATGAGTTTATATGTCCAGCGAACCTATTGTACATGGAAAACACTTTCTTTAAAGTTATCTATTACTTCTGGCTCTTAATGTATTTCTATCCTCTCTATCTTAAATATCCCCAAGTCTTGGGGGTAGTGGTGCAATATGAGCATTTCCTTTAGGGACAGTCCCTTATTCCTGTGTTAATCACCATCTACTAGAAGAAGCTTCTCTGATGCTGTTTAAGAGACTCTGTGATCTATGGATACCAATAAGTAACTAGGAATCATTTTAATATTATTTTTATTTAGGGAATAATAGTATTGGGTTGTCTCTTAGAGCCTATCTAGCCACAAGCTCTTGGCCCCATTAACAATGCCATGTATAGTTTATATTTCATGGAGCAGGCCTTAGATACAATCAGAAAGTGGTTGGTTACTCCCATAACATTTGTGCTATTATTGTACCTATAACTTTCCAGGCCAGTGGTTGTTGTAGCTTGCAAGGTTCATAGTGAGGTGAAATTGATGATTAGTATTCTCCTCCAGTATTGTGGATGGCACCAACCTACACTATGAAAGTTAACCAGTATGGATAAAGCTTCCAGGAAACTACCAGGTTGGTTTCTTCATGTTCTTTGACACAGGTATATGGTACCTGCAGAAACAGGATCTTACCATCAAATTCTGGGGGGGGGGGGGGTTAACTAAGAATGTTTGCAGTAGCTTGCAATTCTTGTGGGTCTATAGAATTTCATTGGCTAACAACTTCACAAGAGGTGACCCATTTTTCTAAGCCTCAATACCCAAATCCAACTCTAGATCCACCACCAACTTCTCTGGCAGTGGGAGCTTGAGGGTGGGGTCAGGCAACAGAATATTTCTCACTCTCCAGGTAGTGCCATTGTGGATTTCAAATTAAAAAGTGCTCTTGTCAACTTTAGTTTACTTTTTAATGTATATTCAAAGATATGTAGTCAGAACTGCCATATATAAGATACCGATAATTCTGAAATGATTTATATTCTTAGAACCTATGCTAAGGACTTTCTGATTAGACCAAGATGGGCTATACCCAGCCCTCCTTTAGCCATTAGAGTGAAGGGAAGGTGAAAAGGCCACCAGGAATGGTCTCAAATAATGTTTTTTTTTAATTATCCAAAACAAGACACAAAAAGAATTTGAAGGCAATATTATACTCTATTTCTTCAAACTTAAGAATATTGTGAGAATTGTAAATGTTCCCATCGTGATGGGGTGGAAAGCCCACTGTGGAAGTAGCACATTGTTATTACCTTATTATTTAGCTGAGTTTATAGAAACAGCTTGGACTTGCACTGTATAACACAGCAGACATTGGCCACATGTTGCTGTTGGGCAACTCCAGTATGGCTATGTCCAGTCCCAGAACAATGAAAACCATGAAAAAACCCATTCTTTATGTTTCCTTAATATTGATTACATTGTAAAGTGATTGTATCTTCATTCCATTAGGTAACATAAGTAAAATGTAGCCTTAGTATTAATATTCTTACTCTATGTTTTAAATGTTAACTATCAGACAACTTAAATCTGTTGCTGTTGGAAGGCACTACTCTAGATCTGTGGCCCCCATCTTTCTTCATCTCTTCCTGTACCCTTCCTGTTACTACCCTGCCTTCTCAGCATCATTGTCACAGTATAGAGTTTCACAGACTCATCCTGTACCCGCATTGGCTCTATGTCTGGCTGCTCGGGTGATGGTGTGGCACAGTACCACATGAGGCCATGATTTTGTAGTTCAACAGAATATAACAGAACTACATGATGCAGAGTGTTAGCCTAAAATATGATTTAGAAGCTGGAGCTTCACCCACTTGCTGGACAAACAAATGGAATATCCCTTGATTACTCTTGGGACACTAAAGAGTATTTTCTTTTTAAGAAAGAAAAATATTTATTTGGTTTCAGTTTCACTTGGCTCCATTGTCCATGTGTTTGGGCAGTATGTCTTGATGGGAACACAGGAGAAAACAGTACTAGTTTTGTTTTGTTTGGTTTGGTTTGGTTTTTAGAGTCAGGGTTTTTCTGTGGAACAGATCTGGCTGGCCCGGAACTCAAGATCTACCTGCCTCCTGAATGCTAGGATTAAAGGTCTACACCACAGCTGACAGCTACCAGCTACTTTTTTTTTTTTTTCTTAAGGTTTTTTTTTTTTTTTTTAAAGCTGTTTCTCTGATTAATAGAAAACAAAATTCTCTGCCTACCACAAACATGCATTTATTGACCTTGCATGATCACATTTTATGGCAAATTGCATGCAATTTAAGTATACCATTTATCTGATTTCACATTCTCCTAAACAGCAGCTCTATTACCTGTGCTTCTAAGGGAAGGACTGCCGCTAACCAAACCTTGATAGGCAGATCATAAGATATACCTCAAGATGAGAAATGCTTAATGTGAAATCCCCGTCAGTCTTAGAGTTGGCACAGTATGATAGTAAAACCAGGCATTAGGAGCAGAGAGGAGGAATGGCCAATACTTCAGGGAGAGCTGCGAAGGGAGATTTAAGAAAGGAAATAATGTTTCATTAAGTCATTTTCAGAAAGATCAGAGGTGTTGCTGCTGAGAGGGGTAACAATCTCAGACATTCACCAAAAGTCCATATGGTCTGGATCCTGTGGAAAACGGGTCTCTTCATTTCGTCCTCTGGCAACCGTCTAGCAATGACCACCACCCTGCTCTCCAGAAGACATTTTCTCAGACAGGTTAGGAAAGGTAGTCTAGGCAGAGGAACATTGCAACTCTCGTAATGATCAAAGATGTGATGTGTTTAGGAAATGGGCAAAACTTGGTGTGACCAGATCATAGGGTTTACGTGAAGTTTTCAAGACCTGTAAGGAGAAGAGAACCTCCGTAGGACTTGATGAAGAACCCAAGCTTCATATATACACAACAGACAACAGTGAAAAAAAAAAACTTGTGTACAGGAACGGCAAGTGCATGCTGGGCTGTGTGTTGTTTGGTGGGAAATTGATGAGGGAATCACTTTTCCTTTTGTTGTTAAGAAACATATTGCAGTTATCAATAATATAGAGAATTGGAGGAACAAGAGACTTGCAAAGAGACAGTAAAAATAATGGTGGAAGGAGGGAGAGAGGTAAGGCGGGAAGGGAGGGAGGGAGAGAGGGAGAATTATATAAATAAGCTATGTTAGATGCTTTGCAAGAATAAAGCAAAACACGAGGAAATGGTAACTCCCCCTTTCTTGCCCAGATAACTGGCTGGATACTTACAAGGAAGACAGTAAAACAAACTCTGGACATGATACCTTTGATGTGCTTGTGTGACACACAGGCAGAGATGCTGGGTTTGTGGGAGAGAGCTTCATGACACTGTAACATGATGCTGCCCTCTACAAAGTTCACACTCAAGAAATCTGTGACTGATGTATAAAATGAAATCGAAAAAAAAAATCATAATGTTTTAAGAAGTTTATAAGTTTGTGTTGGGTCATACTCATGGCTGTCTGTGGCTAAGCAGTCCACAAAGGTAGCAGTTTACGACACAGGGATACATGTGACAGTCCAATCGGGAAAAAAAGTGTAGAATAAAAAGGTATCCAAGTATCAGATTTCAGGGTCATATGAGAAGCATAGCTGAGAAGGGATGGTGGGACAAGAGCCTGTGCACAGTGTTTAGCAAGACAGCTAAACCTGTAGGGGTCTTATCATTCATAAAATCTTAAGCAATTTAGGCGAGTTTTTATTTTCTTAAGCTTGAGAGATCACATGCATTGTGAGTCAGTTGATTCATGATTAGAATTATTTGAATATAAGCAGCAATTCAGTTTTTATAACAATCATGATGGCCTAATTTTCCATTTGTAAATCATATCCTGTTGCCACACTCGAATGAGATGATGTGTTTGTCATGATCATCCTTCCTCTCTCAGAACACCCTTAAACAGTGTTGACAAAGCCATGGTACTTATTCTCAACTAATTTTCATTTCCTGAGCCAAACAGAAAGAACTTTTAATGGCACCAGCTTTCTGGGTTGCGATCCCTGTGGCGTCTGAACCTTTTCCCTTCTCTTCCACAGTAGGCTCTTGTGGGTGCCAATTTACAGTGCAGTTCTCAGTAACCTTGTGCAGGCATTTGTTTGTTTTGTTTGAGCCCGTGCTTTCCCACCCTCAGATCAAACATGGCCAATAATGATATGGCCTTCCAAACCATGATGCTCACATTAAAAGTCCTCATAAACATAGCAGGGACCCTGTAATTGAAAGAAGCCACAGAGCCACTGATTAGATCCTAGGTCTAGATCTTATAGGTGGTCTCTCCTTGTTGTTAAATTGGCCATTTGTGTTTATAGCTTCAGCAGGGAAGGCTGTAAGGAAAACTGGCCCTAATACAGCACTCTCCCACACTTGGCCTTATCTCATGTTCTGTTACCCTTGAGCGGTGATAGATTTCAACCTGACTCTGAATGAGAGACTCTGGCCCTGCTTTTTCTGCAGTTGTTTGACCAGCTAAGATAATA
The DNA here is from genome assembly GCF_943737965.1 of Phodopus roborovskii. Classification (NCBI taxonomy): domain Eukaryota; kingdom Metazoa; phylum Chordata; class Mammalia; order Rodentia; family Cricetidae; genus Phodopus; species Phodopus roborovskii. The sequence continues at coordinate 2,567,914 of NW_026126417.1, read as the reverse complement.
CTTTTTTTAATGTCGAAAAACTTTTATGTATAATAATATTACAAAGCCCCAATAATTTGACCAAGCTAAAAATAAAGCAAAAAGCAGTAACTGATTTCCTCCATTGAGTGCAGGCCTTTACAGTGTTCAAACGGCTAAGTAGTCCGCAGTAGCTGAGGCTACAGCCATCTGACCCTTTTAACTTTCTGTGAGCCTGTGATACAGCCTTATCCTAACCTATGATAAATATTTACCACTGTTTGTTGACTTTGTGAACTAACACCCTGAATTGGGTGAAGTCCCTAGAGGGCTTTTATTTTCCCTCAGTGCTTTCCTGTTTAAATCCTTTCAGAATTAGAGAGTCCAGCAAGAGATATCTTCAGTGCATACTACATGGGGCTGTTTAGGCCCCCTTCATATAGACATATCTTTGTTGGATATATTGCATAAAATAAACTCTTTTTAAAAAGTCTTAAGTCAGACAGTATTAACAAGGGCAATAATTGAGCATCTAAACAGAACATACTACAGGCATTCTCTCCATTTCAACCTCAACGGAGTCGTGTTTTCCGCGATTATAGAAAGGAACCAGTCACTTGCAATGTGTCCTGGAAAAGCAAAGGGATCTTCACACAGCTTGTGGAGGAAAGCAGCATGGCTGGCACACTGTGTACCTCCCGGGCCAGGGTATGTACTAGTGAATCTCAACACAATTCAAAAAGATGCTAGCAGGCCGGCTTCAGATGTCCTTAGGCAGCAAAACTGAACTCATGTGAGACAAGCCCAGAAGGTAAAAAAATCTACCTTAGTAGAGGCTTATCCAAAAAGCTTAGTTTGGATCTTCTTATTTACTGATGTACATTTTGGGGGCACTTAGATGCCTCAGCAGGTAGAGGGGCTTGCACATAGACCTGATGTCTGTCCCAAGATGCCACAAGGTGTGACAAGGAAGAACGGAGTCCCGAGAGTTGTTCTCTGATGACTCTTCATCTCTCTCTCTCTTTCTCTTTCTCTCTTTCTCTCTCTCATGCACACATAAATTATTCAGAGAGTTAATATTTACCCCCTGAAAAATTCTTCCCTCCTCTTTCCCTCTTCCTTCTCCACACACCTTATACTACTTTCTTCCCATCTTGATAGCCTTAATTCACTGTTTCTGTGAAAGCCAGGCATCCGCTTGGCTCTCAGTTATTCTAGTTCTCTTTTTACTTTTTCCTCAATAATCAGTTGCAAAAAAGAAAAATGTCTAAGATATATTCATAGTATTAAAATTAAAAGAGGTCCATAAACAAACTTCACCATAGTTATAAAATTCTACAGAGCTACTAGTCCATGGCCAAATAGAAATTATTCCCAGAGTATGAAGATAATTAGATACTGGGAAACCAAAGTATAGTTGTCTGTAACTACCAATGGATTCACTGGGAAAACTCACATGGTCATAGCTTAGGATTCAGTGGTAAAAAAGCATATTACAAAATTCAATATTCATTGTTCATTTTAAAAAGCTTAAGAAAACACTAAGTGATAGATATCTCCTTAATATAGTAATAGTTACAAAATTGTCATTGTCCAAAATTTGTAGCTTTTACCACAAAGACTACTGTACCTACAGTAAAAGAGTTGTCAGGCATTGATCAATGAAAAAAAAAGCCCATGACTAGGCGAGTTGTAGAAACTGCTCATAAAACATAGGAAAAGATTCCACTCTTAAATCAGAAGGCATGTAAAGTAAATGACATTTTCTATCAGTTAGAAAAGCAACATTATGAAAGTTTGATAGCAGAATGCCTTGGCTTTGTAGGATGATGTCACTCTAATGCATTGTTTCTTGCTAAAGTCCATTTGGAGTTCATATTGATAGCAGCACATGCTAAAGTTCAGCCTGCGCTTCTTGAAGGAAGATGTACCATGCTGCTGCTGGCAAATGAATGGTGCAGTCCACATTCAGGGTGGCTCTTCCCACTTTGTGAATCTAATCTGCACTGCCCCACGGGCATGCCCAGAGGTTTGTCTCTTCAGTGAGTCTAGATCCTGTCAAGTTGACCATCATTATTAATCCTCATAGGATTTTACCTCTTATCTTTTCTTCCCTGTTTCTAAAATCTATTTTAGATTGCAAACTGGTCCCTTCGCTTTCTGTTACAGAGAGTTTCTGGTATCTATCTGTATGTTAATTCCAGGACAAGATGAGGAATCTGTATCTTAAATTACCCTGGCATACAGGGTAAGACCAAATCAATTATGTCTTAAGACTGTTGTCAGAATCTGGTAAGTTAAGTAGGTGTTTGCATTTCAAGCCTTAAGGATTCTAATTTGCTGAGCATGGTGGCACAGCCTTTAACTCCAGCACTCAGAAGGCAGAAGCAGACAGATCTCTGTGAGTTTGAGGCCAGCCTGGTCTACATAGTAAGTTCCAGACCAGCTAGGGCTATCTAAAAGAGGAGGGAGGGAGAGAGGGAGAGGAAAGAAAAAAAACCCTGTAATTCTGCATTGTCTTTTAAACAGAGTCTGCTTATAGTTCAGGCTAGCCTCTGTACCAAGTGACTGTGTAGCCAAGGGTCGCCATGAACTCCTGATCCTCCCACTTCCACCTCTGTTAGGGATTATGCCTGGTTTCTTAACTCTTAAGTATTGAAGGAAGTCTTTCGCCTCTGATTTTAATCAGTTTCTCAGAACTTCACCCAAATGAGAGGCAGTGCTTGGTAGTAGAGTTTGGAGAGACATCAAGTGAATCTTGTTAACCCTTCCTAAATGTTCTGTGAAAACACTGAAATTTAGACACACACACACACACACACACACACACACAGTCACATGCACTCATGTCCCCCACCCCTCCCAGCACGTGAGACTGGACTCTTTCACTGCTTTATTGGGACAAGGACTAAAATGTAAATACATTTTTACAAACTTGGGCAAGGCCTTGAGTCATGTAAGCATTCAAGTATTACTAAAATCTGGCCCACAGTGGAAGGGTTGAGTGTCCCTTCCTTTCCTTTCCTCATGGGGGAATTCAAGGTCCTGTGATTACCGTAGCTTCTTTCAGATCAAGTAGAAGTTTGGGATAAGTGTATCTACCTTCATATCTACTTGTGGATATTCCCTTTTTGTGTGTCACGGGTTTCTTTAGGGAAAACTAAAAATACATTAAGTTGTATTTCCCAGAAGCTGGATTTTGTTAACTCCTGAAGTTGTAATCCTTAAATTGAGCTACTGTCCACTAATTTACTTTTGCTGTCATGACAGTATATACACTTTTGAGTTTAAAAAATTATAATAGAGTTACTCCTCTTTAAAAACAATACATCTATATACACTATTGCACTATTATGTGAAAGGCATGAGAGCTAGGTTTGCAATACAGTAGTGTCTTTAACTGTAGGTACTATAAAAGGTTCATGTTTTAGGCTCTAAATTAAGTGGAGGGATCACTGAACTTCAAGTTAGAAGAACTTACACTAAACACTGGCTTTATCACTTCATGTCATTGAGCCTCTGCTCAGATTTATAAATACCTCTGAAAAAGCAATTTTCACATTACTATACAGTGTCACGATGAAGAATCAATCCAGATAGCACTCACATGAAGTCACCATATAAACTGTAAGACCTTAATGAAGCAAATGTTAGGATTAGAACATACTGCCTTCCACTGCATCCTCAGTGGAAAGAGCTTAGGTTTTGGGGAGTAGACGTGTGCTACGTGTCTGAACATTTGAAGCATATGGCTTCACTCAAACATCACAACAATTCTTTGAGGCTGATTTTGTCATCTCTTGCTTTTCCACCAAGGAAACTGAAGCTGAGGGGTTTGGTAACTCAGTTAACGTCAGCATGACCTCATCCCCATACTAATAACTCATTTCCCTTTGTGCTAAGACATTGGTGGGTAAATGAAACATTTTATATCTAATAAAATGAAATAGAAAAAAGTCAGAACAGCAGACTTGCTATAACCTAGGATAATAGTTTAGTCTTGGGGACCACTTTCTGGAAATCCCAACAAAGAACCCCATTTGTTGTTCCAAGAGTAGTAACCATGTATCAATAGTGATTCTAAAAAGGGGGAGGGGGTGATGACTATTTGAGTATTTTGCGGAATCAGTGTTGAGCTCTGCATCTTGCATAATCGTTGTTTTTCTGATGAATTACGCCAAGTAATTGTTGGCCTAGCCACCACTTCTTTGGAGTCTAAGCAACTGTGAGAAGGCTTTTCTTTTGTTTTATTTGTTTTTCATTTCAGCTTTTTTATTTACAACTTTAAAAAATTGATTAAATATAATTATATCACCTCTCCCCTCCCCCTTTTTTCCCTCCAACCCCTACCTTGTACTGTTCACTCCTTCTCAAATTGATGGTCTCTTTTTCATGATAATTTCTTGTTACATGTGTGTGTATGTGTGTATTTAAACCTAAATATATAAATCAACCTTCTGCATTAGTATGTCTATTGGTGTTATCATTGGTCAGGCCTTGTTCAGGTAGCTATATTGTTGTGGTATCATGGATATAACTTCCTTCACATTTCTAGAAAACACCACCTTTCTGCAAACTTCCTGATCTTACAGTCTTTACATTCTCTCTTCCACCATGTTCCCTGAACCTGAGCTACAGGAGTTGTATCCATTGGAGCTGGGCAGTTGAATTCTACATTAGGACCAGTTGTGGTTTCCTGACATCTCTATTTGCTGCAAAGAGGAGTTTTGTTTTGTTTGCTTGTTTTTATATGGGGTAAAAGCTACACTTAACTATGGGATTAAGGATATTACAATGTAGTTAGGAAATATAATGTCTAGTAAAGTGACAGTCATGGGTTTTCTTCTAAAATCCATGACCTCATTAGCTTTGGGTACTTGGCTAGGTTTCTAGTACCAGGCACAATTTCCCTCCTGTTTAATTTACCTCAATTAAATTGCTGTTGCTCACCACCAAGATATAGGAGCACCTTTAGGAATATATTGCCGTGTTGGTCATTGTTGTGTTCATAGGCATCACAGCTGGTTAGGACTATTGATTGCTCTCCTCCCTTGGCAGCTTGCAGAGCACTTTCTGGTACTATTAAAGCTGGTTCTCAGGGAGGAGGCTTCCAGGTTAGATAAAATTTGGATCTCCCAAGTCCTTGGATCTCCCAAGTCCTGTGTCTAAAGTTTGCAGTCTCCAAGAGGCAACCAAGAGCAACAGCCATAACCTATATTGTTTGGAAGTCACTTGGACTACCCTGACCAACAACTTGAGTGAAGGTTTCTCATCCCAGGTGCTAGGGATTTTATTAGTCTATGGCTCTTGTGGGGAGCATTGTCAACCCAGGTGGAATAACTTGATTCAAGACACACACACACACACACACACACACACACACACACACACACACACACAATTTTCGGTAACTATAAAATAATGTGAAGCTTTATCAAATATAGTGTTATTTGTACCTCCCTCTTCTGTAATGATCTTCCTTCTCCTTCCCCATGTAATGCCTCCCTCCTCATTTTTTCCCATTTCCCACTTCACATCATCTGTGTCTTACTGTTCTACTCCCTGGTCCCTTTTAACTTTAACTTGGTTTCTGTGGTTACGCTACAGTATAAATACTCATATACTCACACCTGAAGATTTTGAACAAAGAACCACAGATGAGAGAACAAGTGGCATTTGGGTTTGAGTTACCTCAGTGTAGTATTTTATACTTCCATCACAGGGAAGTTTTAATTGGTGGTTTCTTGAAATTATCATGTAGTTCCTCTTGTACTTAGCTATTGTCTTTTTTTTTTTTTTTTTTTTTTAATGGAAGAACTTGGCACCTCTGTAGTATTTGCAAGCTATTTTGAGAATAGATACCATACAATACATTATTTCGGTAGGTAATGTGTAACTCTGTAATGGTCACTTTACTCTCTCAAATTATTCCTTCTCTGAGTTCATTTTGCTTTACAAGGACCTTGGCAACACCAATAAGAGCCCAGGACTGATGAGAGCATTTAGTATAGAGCATGGTGCTATAAGCATCAGCCAGCCCTACTCTTACATTCTCAATCACTTCTCAGAGTCCTTTAAGATGGTTCAGAATAGGGCTCAGAAAGTCAATCTTAGCTTTACTCACCTTGTGGTACCTTGAGTGATAGCACCAATATCCAAGGGTAATTAGGTAATTACAGAAGACTGTCTTCACTACTGGAAAGAAGTTGTGTTCATCTATCTGTCCAGACAAAAGAATGTGTGCGATTGGGCTTATCTAGGACAGGAAGCTTCCTTTTTTTTTTAACATGTGCATCACCATAAATATAGCATAAAAGTTAGGCAAGCGATCATGTTTAAAGGTACCAGATGGCAAAGGGTTTGTCTACAAGGCTGTATCTTTAGCCATTTTAAAAAATATTATTTTAAAATGCAGTTGCAATTGCAACTGCAGCTACTTCTGGGTGACAGGAGAAATATGCATAATTCTATCAAAGACACCATAGCCTCTGAATCACACACTATGGCTGCCAAAATCCACAACATTGCCACCTAGTGGTATCTAGGTTGGACTGCAAACACTTGATTCTTAAGCTCCACTGTGAGTTCCTACCTCCTCTCCATGGTGGAAGAGATGGAAGATGACAGTAAATAAGAGGAGAATTAACAACTTTAGTTAACCTTGGTAATTGCTGACAGTTTCAGCACCCAAGATCTGCTTTCTAGCAAAATGGAGATTTCTAGAAGAATGGAGATTGAGGAGAATTTGCTCTTTCTTTCTTTCTTTTCTTTTTCTTTTTTTTTTTTAACTAACTTTAAAAGATTGTAAGCAAAGGCTGGACAGTGTGACCACGTCATTCCTAATCCTTTTATTAACCCTTTGAGTTCAGAACAAATATATCTGTGTGGGTGGTTTGTGTAAGCACTTTCATTTGCTTCTGAAAATTAAAAATGCGTATTTAAGTAGATCCATACTATTTTAAGTAGAGATAAAACATCCCTTTGTGGTTTAGCCACACATGAGTGCCTGCCAGGCAGGCCTCTATAGCTCACCTTTTTCAAGTGGAGGCCTGAAAAACAGACCAAGACCTTTGCTATGTCCAACTGTCCCTCCTACACCAGCATCCACCAACTTGTTGACATTTGAATTATTCATTGAAATAATGAAATCATGTGTCCATTGAACTCATCACACCATCCCATTGTCTTGATGAAATGATGAAATGTGGAGTGAGTAAATGTGCTATAATAATTCAGGAGGGCTCTGATATGTTCAAGTCAATCCTGTGGAAAGCCTCTGAACATCTATTTGAAATGGCTGTTCTTCCTAGAAGGGCCCTACCCTTAACATCTTCCCTTGAGTTTCACAATTCTAGAAGTGAGCCTAATTGCTAGCACAATATACATGCGTGATTATCTGCTGTCTTAATCTTAAGCTTCCTCTGGCATTGGTTCCTGGTTTGCATTCATGACTGAGGCACTGATTGTGATTAGTCTGCGTACCAGTGGTGAAATAGGTTGCAGCATGTAGACAACAATTAATGGAGATGGGCATCCCTGGGTAATATTCAACAGATGGGTGTTGGATCTCCGTCAAATTGTTTTCTTGTTTCTGTTGTAGTCTTCTGGGACACCCTAATGAAAAGATTAGCTTTAGAGTTATATAAACCAGAGTTCAAATCCCTTCCTAACTTTCTGATTTGAAAGACAGGATGACTTCCTTCATCCCAAGGACAGAGATAATAATGTCAACGTTAATATTTATGGTCATTGCAACTGTGAAGTGAACTAAAGCATGTCAACCCTCTGGTATGGTATGTGACACAATCCCAACCCCCACTCCCACCTTTTGGTTCCTTTGAGTTTTACTTACATTGCTCAGAATTTAGTTTCAACTATGATACTATATTGAGCATGAAACTTTCCTCTGTCTTAATAACACAGAAGAACTTGGTCAAACTACTGGTCAAATATTAGTTTAGCTTTTATTGTATTCTGCACACTGGACACTCAGTGAAGAGTTAGATGCACCCACGTTTTGCCTCAGAAACTTAAACTTACCAGAGGAGGTTGTCATCATAGCCATGGCATTAGTGTATACTTCAGTTATTTGAGCTTAGTAGCTCAAAATAACACTAGTTTCTCTGGCATAGTTCTGTGGGTTGATAAGACTCAATTGGCTGGTTATTGTAGCCAGTCTCCTATGAATTTGGAGTCCTATGGTGGCTAGAATTTGAATCTTCCAAAAATGGCTTTTTCATACACATATGTGGATCTGGCCTGGGTAGGATGAGATGTTTGAGGTTAGATGGGTATCTCTGAGATTCTAGGTAAGCACTTCACATCTCTTTGGGCTTTCTTTCCAAGTACGGTGGTTTCTGGGGGGCTGACTTTTCCCAAAGCAATTAGCTTTCATTTGGGGTAGGAAACAAAAATGGCCAACCTGTTTTGAATAATAAAAATAAGGCACTATGTACTTTTGGTCAAAGAAGCCAACCCATTTCTCAACATTTCTGAGGCAAGAGACACTTTCTCTCATTAAGAGGTCAACAGGCATGCAGTGAAGATGGCCAACATGGAAACAAGCAATCACAATGAACAAAGCACTTTTCAGATTATCATCTCTTGATAGCTGGACTGTTAATCTGTAGGTTCTGACTTGTGCTTTGTTCAACTAGGTTTACAAAGGATATGGTTTGTAATTGCCTTGGGGAAGGGATAGTGCCTCAAAGTTCAGATAAATAGTAAAATGTAAGTGTGTTCTTCTGGTCCCCAGAACTTCTTCAGAAAAAGATGGTATTCCCAGAGTATGGTACTTCATAATTCTTCTCACTCTCTGAAGGAAACTCTTTGTTTCTCTGTGTTTCTACATGGAGTAAACACACAGCTCATAAATCTTAGCTTCACACACCCAGTGCTACAAAGTGACTCACATGTTTGTGACTATTTTTGCACATAAGAATCATCACCGTCAACCAGAATGTATTTCCAGGGACTTCAAGTCCCATATGCCAAAGTTTCTATCCCACTTCTGAGACAGTGTCTTTACAGTTGGAATCCTAGGAAATCAGTCCTCCGAGAGTTCTGTACTTCCTGCACTTGATGTAATAAACACGCCTTCCCTTCCTTTCCCAGGGACAAATGGCCTTAAACAACTCTGTAGGCCCTTTCCTACAACTGTTTAAAATTCTTATTTTAACATACTTTAGGGTCTGGAAGACGGTGAGATGGGGGATTTAGGGTGAGGAGGGGGCAGAGAAGAAGTTCAGAGTTACCTTTCCAACCACAAACATGAGAGACAAAACAAGTTTAAGCTACACACTCAAAACAAATGCTTCTCAACTTAAGTTCTGAATTTTAAGTATTTTTATACTTTTCAGTGATAATTTACCACATATTAAGAACATAGGATACTACTAAGCTTTAGGGAACAAAATTGGAGCTTACTTGTTTCCTATACTCTTATCTTCCATAAAATTCCCAACTCAGTTCATTCATATATTCTTGGGTGTTCTGTAGGGATTGGGATCTCTGTGGTCCAATTAGTGATGGCTACTCTGACAGAGCAGAGGACCAACCTACATTCCATGCTATAAAAGCAGCAATCACCAGTAATTGACATGGTTGAACTGAAATATAAATCCACAATGTTGTTGAGGTTCCCCTGAAAAGGGTAAAGGATATTTAGACACAGACCCAGGACCATGTTTTGTAGACATAGCAGGAAATTATGATCATGTGGGATCTGAATGTATGCTTTTTACTTAGATTTCTTTTTTCTGTGAGTCTCATGGATAACATTTTCTATAAGCTGTGGGATATCAAGAAAATAATTCCAACCAATTGTGCTGTTGCACACAAACTCTCAAAAGTTCCCTCTGATTGGAATGGAGCCAGTAGAATGTATAGAGTGAGTTAAGGGTCACTTTTAAATCCACGTTGGAAAAAATTTTCAATTTTTAGTTTAAATGCCAATTGACTGTTCCTGAAAATATAGATAAGAAACCAGGATCTGGAATTTATATTAAAGTTAATGAATTCCGATTACATGTTCCAGGTGTGTCCATTTGACACAGCACCTGTCTTAATTTAAAATGATGAATTTGTTCCCTTGTGGGACCTCTCCTCCAGGATCACAATACATATACCCTGATATTAAAATACCATATATCTGTGTGTTACATTTATTTCTCAAAAGTATTGAATGGATGGTATCCAAGAGACACCTAAATAGGAACAGGCTAGAAAATGTGGTCTTTGTTGTTTCCTCCAGGCTGAGATAGTATAAACCAAAGATCAGCAAACTGCCAGGAGATGGGGGTGGGTTCCCAATCAAACTATCTAAAGCAATCGCTAAAGGCCATTGAAAAAAGCCAATGGCTAAAGAAAGCCAATTGCTGAATAAACTGATATATGGGCCACTGTTTGTTTTAAGATTCATTCTGTATTCCTCTTTGAGCAACAGTTTTGTGTGATGGGAAACTTTTACACTGTGTGACTCTCTACTCTCTGCATCTACCTTCCAAAGACTAGAGACAGCAAAGCCAAGTCATCTTTCTTTCTTTGGTAACTATTTCACATGCTGTTCGTGTTTAATCAGCTGTGGGCCCCTTCTTTTGAGTATCCCTTATGTCCAACATTCCTCTGTATGCAGTTGCTCTTACCTCTCTGTGACTGGAACACTCCAGGCCTATTCTGGCTTTGTACATCCCCCACATAGATGGCCTAATCATGCTTGTCCTCTCAAGCGCCACTCTCCATCCCCTCAACGCCCTTCACCACCAAGCAGTGATAGTATCCTGGCACTTCCTGAAATAACCAACCCCCAAGATGGTACCCTTTCACACATGACCTAAAATGCCATACATACAGCTGCCCTGTCTGGAAGGAAAATGGATTGAGCCAGTGGTGCGTTGCTGGGATGTATAGAGATTAAAGGTTTCAACTATGCTGTTAAGTCATTCATACTATCATTACATAGCTCATGCCAAGAAATCCTATTGTTCTCCTAGTGATCTGGTGAGGATAGATACTGCTCTCTTGCCTTTCCTCTTGCCCTCTCCTTGCCAGCTCCTCCCACAGCACACTTGGCTATGGGTGGGCGTGAGCTTAGAACACAGCAGTTACAGGCAGCAAGCTGAGAAGAGTGAGGCTGCTAAGAGATGTAAGGGGACTCCAGGATCACCAACCCAACTCCACATTCCAGGGCCATGATTATTCCTTCCTGAGGGAGCTGCTCAATAAAGACTACGGTTTCTTTAATGTAGTTTATTGCACTTCTGTATGTCACTCTAAATGTTTAGAGACAAAAATCTGAAATTGGATTTTATTGTCTTGCCTATATACTCTCCCTGCCATTAAATAATCTATAGTGTGCCTATAATGCATTCTGAATAATTAGAAGCAGATTATCAAGGACCTGCTTTGTTCATATGTCACCCTACTGTATGACTGTATTGCTGTGCATTAGCCCATCATCCGTGGCAGTGGGTAGATAATTATTGTTAAGCGCAATCATTTTAAGTAAAAATAGATATTTTTTTTCACTTTGGAGAGCAGGGCTTGTTTGTGACAAATATAGGCTCTTGCTTTGTAGCCCAGGCTGGCCTTGAATTTATGATCCTCCTGCCTCAACCATCCAAGACGGGTTTTCAGATAATGTCACTGTGCATATTAGAGGAATAGAGTCTTGAGGAAATTCTCACAGCCATCTGGCAGGGACTCTGATAGGTGCCAGCCATCACTGATTCCCACACACTGATGAGGAAGAAAGGCACTTCCTTATGTTAGCAAGTAGAAAAACAGAAGCGAACCATAAGATAGTATGGTGACCCTTCACTTGTAAAGATGTCTGCATTCAAGTCCGTATCATCAGGTAGCCTACTGTCTTGTTTAGGGCACAAGAAGAAACCAAAATATAAACTGTTATATGGTGTATCAAATGATGAGCTGCAACTGAGACAGTCTAGCTGCCAAAAATTGGAGGCTGGCTTGTTGTTGACACTCCCTATTTGATTCATCCATCTGAATATCTCAGAATGTCCTGGCCTTGAGGAGTGGAGGTCCAGCTCTGGCCTGAGTGGCAGGGTGGGTGGAGTAGGAGAATAGGACACAGAAAGTTGTGGAAATAAAGCCTTTATGGGAGGCCAGCCGCTTGCACCAATCTTTGGCTTGCTGGTCCGCAGCTTTGATCTCAAGGTCCTTTCCCATGAGAGATCTTCCCTTTCCTTTTGTCACGTATGACAGCACCCCTCACCCACTATACACACCCCAGTTTGGTCCAATTTCAAGGGAAATGAGCTGTTTGTCCAGTCACCATCTCTGGGCTGTATAAACAAGCAGATGGGCAATCAGTGTCTCTCTTGGGCCTTGGACCACTATTCTGCTTGCACAAATGGAGACTCATCACTCATTTTTTCGACTGTAGTCTCAAAAGCATGAGATAATGGGGACGGCTCAGCTTTCGAGATTTCTTCATGCTGTTTAGATTTCAGTCTCCGTGTCAAAATCCTATTGTTCAAAGCAGTTTTGGCAACAGCAGCCTCTGCCACTCAACTCATTCGGGAAAAATAATAATTCAGATTCTTTTGTCTTGATTTTTTTCCCCTCACTAAACCAAATGTTAATGAGCAGGAAATAGAACCAAAAAAAAAAAAAGTGAAAATACATATGTGATATCCTCCCTTAATTAGCCAAATGTTAATAGGGGTGGCCATCTACTTTGTTTCTCACTTTAAGTGGCCTTGAATGGTGTGGCTGCTGACTGGAGGTCAGAGAAATAATGGGCCTGTAGACTAGACTTGTAAGCCAAGGCTGCTGTCATTCATGTCACCTAGACATATCAGCCTGGGTGGTGCTCAGTTCACAATACCCAAAGGCTTTGTGGAGGCTTCTTTCTGAGTGGCCCTGTCTCCTCAGAACTCAAGCCCCTTTCCTGCAGCCCTGGCTGTTATCCGTCAAGCTGAGAGTGCTGCCTTGTCTTGGCTCTTCCTCCAGACACCAGTCTCAGGCTTCCTTGAGTTCTCTTTTCTCCAATGCCTTCAATTCTTTTCTCTGTTGTCTCTGCCTCCTTTCATTGAGTCTTCTTTTTTCACTCCCTCTCCCTCTCCCCAGTTTTGTGCCTTGCTCTTCAGACCCTTTTATTCAAGATCTCCTGACTTTGGTTAGCATCTTTCTGGGCATTCTGGTCTCTTCTGCTCCCCAAAACTTCTGTGTTCCTTCCTCGTTGCTTTTCTGTTGGCTTTCATCTCTTCCCCCAACACTTCACCTTAGAGTCCTAAAATCTCTGAAGGTTTTCAGCTTGGGAGTGCCTCTGAATGGTGTCACATAGATGAGGCAAGAATGCTTGGCATGGTTATTATCTTCTTCAAGGCTGTTCTATGCAGAGAGTACATCCTGTTCTCTGTGACTAATCATAATTGTTAATTTTTATTTGTTCATTCAGCATTTAGATTGCCTGGTATATATCAAAGCCTAAGGGGGGAAAGCAATTAATCAGATACAAATTCAAGTCTCAGGTACTAAATACTTGCCATAAACCATACCTAACTTTTTGGCAGTATTTAATAGCATCTACCATCTCATGTGTTAGAAGACTCTTTCTCTTAGTTCATGGCTAGGTCAAGGCTGGTACCAGCTTAGACTAGCTGTCCATCCTTTTTGGTCTGTAAACACAGCAGGGCTTCTGGGCTTTCTCCATGGAGTTTTGTCTAGCTTGGCTAACCTACTAGAACATAGCTTCATGGCCTTTATTTCAGTGATTTTCAAATTTATTATGTCTAGCCCATACCTTTCCTCAGAGCCCCAGATTTGTTTATCCAACTGCCAATTAAAGACCTCAAACTTGATGTCTCAGACCAAACTCTGCTTTCTTTACACATGTGTCATCCACTAAGGAGTCAAATTGCCATTCACCAAGATGCTGAAGCCCAAAGTCTTGGAAAATCATACTGTTTTTTTCTTCCTTACAGCACATTCCTTACAGTCCATTACTATTTCTATTATTACACTCATTCAAGCACCATCATTTCTTAAATGAGCTATTTCAGTCATCCTTCCCATCTTTTAAAACTCATGGCAGATTATTACTCATTTTCCTAGAATCCTCTGACAACTTGTCTTTTCAGTCATAAAATCCAGAATCTTGTAATACCTGTCAGGCCCCTACCACAACTGCCTTCTGTATTCACTTCCCTTTGCCTTGGTCTCTGCTCTCCACACCATCATCTCCTTGATGCTCCAGGAATCTGCTATAGGACCTCATGCTAGGTTCTTCACTACATTCCAGTCTTTCTTAAATATGTCCTGTCACAGAAATCAGGTATCTTAATCATTTTGGTTTCATGTTAATCTGAGTAATTTATAAACAACTAAATTCTATTTAGAAGGATTTCTAGGAAATCCAAGTCAAGATGGCAGCAATATCCTGCGGGCCTCCTTTCTCAGAGATGGTACCTCCTTTTGGTGTTCTTATCTGGTGAAGGGGGCAGATAAGTGCCCTTAATGAGAGATGAATCTCATCATAGCCCCACTGCATCACATCACATCACATCAGAAATTTGGTTTCAGTGTACAAATATTGATGGAGTAAAAGCAACTATAACATTATAGTACCCTCTATAATACCAATATGAAGTAGCTTGTCTGGTGACCCTAGTTGCTCTTTCTCTGTTTTACATAGCTTCTTAATACTTATCAACACCTGAAATACTATGTATTTGTTTTATTGCTTTCATACTGCCCTAAGAAAAAGAAAAAGTATGTTCGTTCAGAGGAGAGATTCTGCTTTACTTATGATTCATAGTAAGCACGCCATTTGTATGTTTTAACTGAGGAGCAGAGGAGGCTCAATCAGGAAATATCTTTCTTGTACCAGAGGAGATGGAAATCAGGAAGAAAGTGAATCATAAGCTGAGTGTTAGCATATGGAATGTGAGGGTTGTTCAGAAGGAATCAGATCAACTTTGTGGATCACATGCAGAGTGGAATGCATCATCTTTAATATTCATCATGTCTGCAGCATTACATACTCTAGACCATGTGCTTCAGGTCTATAGGCTAGGATGGCATGTTCTTTTAGATGTGCTACCCTGAGTATTCAGGAGTACCTTGGAGTATTTACCCAACTTAGGGACTAATGCTATATCCAGGTGCAGGGGGCCATGTGGAAAGCTGCTGGTAGAATTGGTAAATACACAGCATGCAGCTACCTGCAGGACTACCATGAGGAGGCCTGAGGAAGACACAGGAGAAGGAAGCAGAGTGAATATTGAATGAATGATATGGCTAGTTTATAACCACCTAGATATTCTCCTAAAATTATGTTTAAAATTTATATTCTACATTGCTACCCAGGATCTTCCCTAGCTATCTGGGTTTTCGTCGTCTTCATCTACTACTTCTGGCCTTTCAATGAATGTCTACATTGGGTTTATCTTCTACTGAACTTCTCAATAACTTACTTCTTTGGGACTCAGTTTCTGTACTTATCAAACAAAGATACTAGGCACCGAGATGCTGAAAGCCAAATCTTATGTCATGTTCTATGTGTTTGTAAGTATTAGAAAATAAAGTTGGGGAATTTGAGAAGTAAAAAGAAAGGGGAAAATGTGCCTAGGTTGTCCAGTCCAGGTGGACACAACAGTCTATGTTTACATTGTTAGGGAGTCTTAGACTCCGTGTGATAAGCATTGTAGACTAAAAAGGTAACACTGACCACGGTGTGCACCACAAAGCTGGAGACTAAGTAGAAGCAGAATGAGAATTTAAGAAGGAGTCAGATAACAGAAGGGAACTGGGGTGCATTTTATAGGACTAAATATTAGAAGGTGAACATGGCATCATTACCGTTATAGGGTCAAGCTGAATACAAGCTCCATGAAGGTAAAAACTATTGGCCAACTGTGTTCATGGCTGTGTTCATTCCAGATTCCAGCCACATAATACTTGGGAGCTAAATCCTTGTTGGATTGATAAATAGTAGTCATTGGGGTGAAAATAAGACTCTGAACTTCAGCTACTAAAATCGTAGAGACCAAGATAATAAAACTAAGTTAGAATATGAATTGTTGCTATAAGTTACACTAATATCTGGGCCTACAAGAGAAAATGCGGATGGTGCTATCCTCCCAAATGAAGCACAGCACATGAAAATTCATTTCCTCAAGTTCATGAGCCTCATCATCTTCCTTCCTGCTGTGCACCAGACACCATCAAGAATGTGCCTTTTCTGTGTCCCAAGGTCTTCCAAAGCGCTATCCATTTGGAGGTATTGAAATAGAATTCCCATGGAATTACACATCTTATTTAAAACAAGTCTTTACAAGCAATCACATCCTGAAAATCATAGCCACAATAAGAAAAATGCCAATTTTTTTGAAGTTACTTTAGACCACACACAAACTCTGTGTCTCTGTTTCTCTCTCTCTCTCTCTCTCTCTCTCTCTCTCTCTCTCTCTCTCTCATACACACACACACACACACCACACACACACACACACACACAAACACACACACACACACACTGCATCTTCAAATATCTTTGCCTGGAAACTGAATTGGGCATCAGATCACTGGCAGAAGCCTAGTTGGTAGTCTGAGCCAGGAAAATGATATTTGAATTTGGAAGAGAAAAATAATTTTAAGTTTATTTTTAAAGCAATGATGTAGAAAAAAAAAACGAACAAAAATGAGAGGAGCCTTTTATTCAAAGAGCAGTTGATTTGGTTAGATCAAGAAGCTGTCCATGCATAAATCTCTGTGTTTAGGTGCTGTTCCCTGACCCACTGTGGGTAGGTAGGCTGACTGACACTCATTCATTTTACATTTGATGGCAGCCCCTTCTGTGGGCTTCCTAGCAGCAATGTGATTTTAAGAAGGAATGAGCTTCCTGACACTTCTCTGCTTCTAAATTCTCCCCATAAAATAAGAAAGAAGATGAGGATGCCTTCCCGGGAGAAGTTCTGTGATTGTCATTTGATATGATCCAGACTCTCCTGGGAAGAAAGTCCCAAGGACAGATTGTCTAGGTTGTTAGCTTGTATACAAGTCCGTGGGGGATTATCTTCATTATGTTAATTGAGGTGAGGAAATCCATCCACTGTGGGCAGCATCATTCCCTGGGTTTGGGCCCTGGACTGTCTTAAGAGTGGAGAGCACAAACTGAGAACTAGCATGCACGCTCTCTGCTCTTGGCTGGGAACCGGACTGGTTGCTTCAAGTTCTGCCTCCCTTACAGTAACAGACAGTAACCTGGAATTGTGAGCTAAAAGTCAACTCTTTCTCTGCTCAGTTGCTTTTATCAGGCTATTTTTATCATAGCAACAAGAAATGAAACTAAGACAGTGACCAAAAGCTGTGATACCTCCATAAAACTTTCCAGTAGCTCAGTATTCCCAAATTCTTCAAACGTTGTCTACAGTTCTTACTGTAAGACAGAGTCTCACTGAACCTGGAGCTCATTGGCAGGGACAGCTGTCAGCAAGCTGCCGGGAGACTCCCACTTCTGCCCTCCCACTCCCTCACACTGCTGGGTTGCAGATGTATGCTACCAAGCCCAGCTTTTTGTGCACACTGGAGATCCAAATCAGGTCCTTATTCTTGCTAAGGACTGACTGAGCTATATTCCCAGAGCCTCATTTGCTCAATTACTGACCATGGTACTTTCCCTTGGAAGGCAGGGAGCAGCTAAAAATAGTAATGGTAGATATGGGAGAGAGTTGGGAGGGAGATGAGCCTCACATACATTTTGGTAGAAAGAGGAATTGGGGCTGGGCGTTGGTGACGCACACCTTTAATCCCAGCACTCTGGAAGCAGAAGCAGATGGATTTCTGTGAGTTCAAGGCCAGTCTGGTCTATAGAGCTAGTTGCAGGACAGACTCCAAAGCAATGCAGAGGAAACTCTGTCTCAAAAAACCAGAGAGAGAGAGAGAGAGAGAGAGAGAGAGAGAGAGAGAGAGAGAGAGAGAGAGAGAGAGAGGGTTAGTAAAACCTGGGTAGTGTCGCTTATGTTTCCTTTGAAGCAATATTAATAGCCTTGACTTGTGGCTTTGTGCTCTCTGCCTCTCTCTCTCTCTCTCTCTCTCTCTCTCACACACACACACACACACACACACACCCATCCATCTCTCTCTGTCTTTTCCCCTTCCCTCCCTTCCCCCTCCTTCCCTCCTTTCCTCTCTCTCCCACTCTCCTTCCTTTCTCCCTCTCCATTTCCCTACCTGGCTCCCTCCTTCACAGCCCCCCCCCTTTATTCCTACCTTCTCGCCCTCCTTTACCTTCCTTCCTCCCACAAGCAGCTTTAAAAGAAATAACAAAGCATCAAAGCTGACATGTCTTTATGTAATTAAAGTCTTACTTCACAGTTAGCTGCTGCCAAACCCCAAGGGGACACAAAGTTCTGCCCCTGAAGTCATGCAGAAGAAAAAGATTGATTAAAGTGGGGGAGGCAAGTTCATCCGCTTCCTCATCATCCCGATCTTCACCTAAGGTCATGATTGATATGATATGAATGCAATTTTCTTCCAAGTAAGAACTACTAGAAGTTTAGAAGGAGAGAATCTAATCACGCTTGAAGGAGTTCATTTATTTGTCATTACAATATGACAAAACAGGCACACTTGGGTCTGGGCTCAACTACTAGTGCTAGTGAAAACCTAGGTAGGAAATAAATGGCAGGAGGCACTGTGAACCAGAGGGAAAATGGGAAGGGTCTGATGGTGCTTCCTGAGGAATGCAGTAAGAATGGCCTTTGGGTGTGTGAAGCTGAGCTAATGATATAGCCCAAGAAACAGAGTGGTCTGGGAAAACTGTCTTTCAGATAAAGATGCCACATTCCTTTTCACTATGTACCACACAGGCTGAACTTGGGGCCTCTAGTATGTTTCAGAGCTTGGATTATTTACCAAGAAGGTTGTGTTTTTTGGTTTTGTTGGAGGGGGGTACTTATCTTTAATTAGTTCATCATAGTATACTCAGAGAAACAGGAAAACACTGTTACACTATTTGCTTCTGACTTCCCTAAAGAGAAAGGCTTTGGACACACACACACACACACACACACACACACACACATACACACACACACACACTCATTGTCATATTTCAGACAAGTGTTCAGACTTACCCTTTTAACTTAGTTCTACTTATAAAATTCTGTTATACCTTTGGGTTAGTAATGTGAGTGACAAGCCATTCTGGGACACTGCTTCATCTCCTCTATGGCTCTTGAATGTTCCCTTCCCTTGACCCCAGTGCTGGGGACTGTTTTGCTGCTAGTTGATCTTCTGCGTTTCTTTTCCCTCACCAATGTCAGGTGCATAACATTACTCGAGTCAAGATTCTTTTAAAAAGGGAGAAGGAGGGGTTGGGCATGGAGAAGTTGGTGATTCCATTGCCAACATGCTTGCTACACAAACATGAAGACACAGCTTAAATCCCCAAAACCCAGATAAACAGAGCATAATGGTGTTCATTCATGATCTCAGTGCTGGCGAGGCTGAGACAGTGTGATGCCTGGGGCTTGCTGGCTAGCAAGTCTAACCCAATCGGTGAGCTTTGGGATCACTGAGAGACCGTCTCAAAAAATAAAATGGTGAATGACTGAGGAAAACATGTGCACATGAAAACATCCAGGGGGGGCTGGGGACCAACTGTAAGCCCTTTCCTCCCCATCAGCTGTGGTGAAAGATCAAAACCATGTCTTCTTTCATACCGCTCCTGTTTATTTTCCTAAGAGAGTTATTACAAACTGGGGTTACCAGGACAGTGTCCTAGAAATATGACCATTAAATAAGCAGCTGGCACCCAGGCCATGTGGGGAGAATAGAAAAGAGGAGAGGAGAGATGGGGAAGGGTTGTGGAGTAGGGAAGAGAATGTTTAGCTTCTCATGTTTGCACATCTATTAATGATGTTTGCCTGCCTCCAACTCCCTTTAGTGCACAGAGCTGTGAAGCATAGCATAGTCGGGAAACCGCGGCAGGAGGGAGAGCTGAACAAATCCAAAGCATCAGCAAAGTGGCTTCTGTGTCATCAAGCCTTGAGTTGCTGATAATCCCCCTGCCCCTCAAAACACCATTCACTGTGCTCTGCCTTCTAAGTCCTTGCATCAACTCAACATAAAAACCCTCTTCACAGTGAACCGCCTCTGCAGTGTCTAATCAGTGCAGCCAGGGAGCAATGGCAGCTTCTTTGCAAATTGCAGATTCGTCAGAGAAATGCTGAGCAGGCATCAAGATCCATGCTTTGTACACCACAGACAAACAGCTCCTGATTTAGAATCTCAAGTTAACAAAAACATTAATTCCGTCGGGATTTGAGAAAGGCCAATGCTTTTTTTTTTTTTTTTTTCTCTTTCTCCTCGGATACCATTATTTACATAACAAATCGCTACAAAATGCAATCAATCCTGTCAGATGCTGGAAATAAATTCTTTGGGGTATTGCTATTTTTAAACAACCCATAGTTATAAGGATGGTTTTATAACATGCTCAGCGTGAGTATGTGTTTCAAAGCATAAGTGGTTTCAGGGACTCAGCATTGTTAGGCTTGTACTGACCCATGGAACAGGAAAGCTTTCTCACCAGAGTCTCAACCTGCGGGCCCCTCCCCCCCTCCCCCGTGAATGATATTTAAGAGGTAAACAAAAATGCAACTTATGCAACTTGGCTATGGATTGAAGCCACATTGCTAGGCAGGTAGGTGAAAGTCCCTGATGCCAGGACCTGTCCCCAGTTTTGAGCTATTCTTGCAAATACTCAAAGTGCTTCCCTGCTAGAGGTTGTATTTACTAACAGCAGTAATGAGCATTCCTTTCCCACCCTCAGTCTTCAGTCTATAGGAATCAGAAGCTTGTGGAAAGAATGCTGAATTTTTTAGGACTCTTTGCATCACTCCCAGAGCTGGTGTTCACGGTTTCTGTCTCTGTCCTGATTCAACCAGCTTATTGTTCCCACAAGGGTTTTCTCATCTTGTGAGTCTCATTACTGTGACTTATGCAACTCCCCCCAACACACACGTGCACACACATGTACACACACACAACTCACCTGCCACTCCATTTTCCCAAGAAGCACATACCCTTTAGAACTTCCCTCAGCTTCTATAGTATTTGTGATCCTTTACTAAGAAAAATTAAAAATATTTTTAGACATTTATTCAGTATTCTTGGCCTGGTTTTCTCTCTCTCTCTTTCTCCTTCCAACTGAGCTCTGTTTCTCTGTCTCTCCCTCCCTTCATCTGCCTCTCTGTGTGTCTTTCTGTGTGTGTGTCTCTCTCTCTGTATCTCCTCTTCCCCCCACCCCGTGTGTGCATCTCTGACAGGATTTCTTAATGTTACTCAGCTAGCCTTGAGCTGACTATGTAACTCATCTCAAACTTTTGATCCTCTTGCCTCAGCCTCCTAGGTACTAGGATTACAGATGTTCATCACCAGTCCTGGTAAATGCTCCTTTTCAAGTTTCCCTGTAAAAATTCTTTAAGATATAGAATTCAAGCTAGATCTATTTGATACAGGAAGACACCAATGTTGGTGAATTAAGAATTTGGTACAGGATTCTGGTAGATTGGGGTTTGAGTGGCTGAGTAAGTATAGGAGGTGATAGATTACATGTATTTACATAGTACAATCCACTAGACTTAGTGACGGGCTAGATATTACCTTTCAGATTTAGAAGTTTCCACTCGAGGCCACCTTCTTATGCCAACTGTGCTTCTTTGGACAGTTGCTAGGCATTGCTCCTACCTGACTCAATGTCCTCCTCCCTCAACATCTGTATACATAATACCTCCAAAGAGAGGCAGACTTTCCTTAGACCTACTCCTGTCTTTTTGTTAGTATTAACACAAACTTTACTGTTTCTTTTTACCTCTGTGGCACTCCTCTGTATTTTTAAATATTTGAGAAATTGCCTGGCTACTAGTAGTGGGGGAGCTATCTCTTGTATATACTTGAGTATCTCATCTACATCATGGGCAATAGGTGCTCAGCAAACTCTGGGGGGAAGCTCTCTTAACCAGGAAATAATTTAAAGAGGTCCCTCTTCCTTGAGATCCTAAATGGAATAAAACGCCCTCATAAATGGAAAGAAAAACAAAAATAAGAAAGGAAAAATAATATCAAACTCTTCCTAACTTCTATCTTAACAAAAATGACCAAACCAACAAACTAATGAGCAATAAAAGATATTGACTCGGAGTGACTGCTGCAATGAAGGCTTAGCTAGGACAGGTTTTCTAAAAGATTTGTGATGCTTAAAATCTCATCTGTAACCATAATATAGTATTTACATGTTGGTAGTGTTTAAACACAACAGATCCTCAGCATTGCACAACCGAGCTATGTCTCCAACCCATGGTCATGAGACTAGAATGCCTTATCATTTGTGTTGGACTTCAGTTTAATTACTTTATTTGTTCTTCTTTATTTTTAGTCTGAAGTATTTAGTTTTTAGTCTTTAGCCCTATAAATCACTACTTGTGTAGCCATAATGTACAATTCTCCATTAGAACCCAGAGAAATAGCCAGGCAGTGGTAGCGTGCGCCTTTAATCCCAGCACTCAGGAGGCAGAGGCAGGCGGATCTCTGTGAGTTCCAGACCAGCCTGGTCTACAAGAGCTAGTTCCAGGACAGCCTCCAAAGCCACAGAGAAACCCTGTCTCGAAAAAACAAACAAAAAAAAAACCCAGAGAAACACAATTCACTCACTCCCTCATGTTAAAAAAATAAAGGTAATATTAATATGGGTCACAGATATAAAAGTGTCCTTGCTTAGGTCTCCCTTTTGGTCTCAGTGTAAGAATAGAATTTGGTTTGAATACACCTAATCCTATCCCATGAAAGAAATATTTCCACATCATATTATGTGCATGTTTGTCCAAATCTCACTCTTTTCCCCATTAGTGATGTCTGAGACCTTGAAACAGTGTATATAGATGGAGAATGTGCTTATATATGCTAGCAAACATAGCTGTAACTGCTTTTATCACTCACAAATCTTACCCTTCAAACATATGAAGGGGTGATTTACACAGGTTGGCAGGGGTCTGAGGATACTTCCTGTGTTCATAAGCCAACAGAATAGGCCCAGTCCATAATGACTACAGATACACTCTTAGAATGCAATTATATATGTATGCTCTCAGTTCCCACAGAATAGGTTTGGGGAAGAAGTCCAAGCAAAATGGCCTTAGAAGAAGGCCAGCTGGGCATGTGTCTCCTCTAGGAGATGTATATATGTGCTTTTACTATGAAAGTGTATGTATTGAGGATGTGGGTGATAGAGTGGCCTAGTCCTACTGCATATGCATTTCTGCCAAGCCAGAAGGTTACTAAACTTTGCTGGAGTGTCTATTTCCAACTTATTAGCAAGATTAGACTCCTCTCATGAAGTGTTGCACAGTCTTAAAATATGTAGTGCACAATAAATTTTTGTTACTGCATATTTGATTAGTTCCATCAGAGTTACATTAAAGTAGATCTGGAGGATGCAGAAGAAGACATATTCCTTCAGTTTGGCTGTAGTTTTGCTGTCTTAGTCCTGTGCCCGTACAAATTGCATTTTCAGGTTATAACCTGATGACTACCTATTGTTGGCCATAAGAAAGAAAATCCTAGCGTGCTTATGAAAAGTAAAAAATATTTGATGTACAGCACATGCAGGTGATACCAGTATATTTTCAATGAGAATGCCAGAAAAATATCATGGGGGAGAATCCTAACATCCTTAAATAAAAGACTTTGAAGGTATCTAAGTCTTCCTTGATTGTATCAGTCTTCCCAGTCTTTAGAGCTTGTCTTCCTTCTCTGGGATATAGCCTGGAACCAAAAAAAGCAGGACTTAGTGAAGGGAAACCACCAGTCTATGGTAGATGTAAATACTTCTTTTGTCTAATACAAAGGTTTTACCACAAATATCTATCTTGTTCTCCGAGGAAATAAGTAGCCTGTGTTGTGAATTGTCCTGGGCAAAGTGCAACAAATGATCAGTAGAACTAATTCTTCCCATATCTAACAGCCAGATTATCTCTATTCACTGTTGTAAATCCTAGAGAGGAAAGAAAATAGCAAATGATGAAGAGTTAAAATCATTTAATTATATTTACCTAGTTACCTCTGTTTTCAATACTTATTTATTACTTAGTTACCTCTGTTCTGCTCTTGGGCCCAAACTCTGGTAACCACTGTTCTGTTTTGCATTTCTCAGAGAGCAATTTTTCTTGCCTATAAGTAAGAGCATGCACTGCTTTCTGTGTACAAGGAAAAGGTCACTTAAAGTAGATCTATTAATTTACTACTTGTGCCCTTTGATAGTCAGAGTTCACCAAATTAAGATGAAGTGCTGACTAAAACATAAATAGGAGCATAAGCATCAAATGAAAGATGAGCCGTGCTGGGTTTACCAGTCTGTACTCTAGGAGTTATTTGTCCCTTTTGATGCATATGGATCTAAATTTATTCACTATAGATTATTGAACTGTATGGGCAAACTATGTATCTCTCCAAGCATCTTCACTTTTCTGTTCTTAAGAAAATCAGATCGTTCTAGAATGCCATCATAGACCCATGACAGTAATCTATATATACATTCTTACTGATCAGAATGTTAGAAAAAAATGAACAAGAAAGCCATAGGATGACTGGGAAATGAATGTTCTGCTAGGAACCATGTTGACACTGAAAGTGATGCTCCTTTCCTACCCATTATTCTTTCTGTCTGGAAGTACAAAGTACTGCAAGTGCCTGTCTTTTCTATTGAAATGATACAACAGTGATAATCCATATGCAGATGCAATGAAATTGTAATACTAGCTAAGTGTGATCACTCTAGCTTTAATGGTACAAAACCAAACAGCTAGGGTGATACTGTAGGGTACAAAGATAGTCATGTTACTACTCCTAACTGATGGTTTAAGTTAAAAGCTCATAAAGGTCCAGAGGTCTACTTGGTCCCAACATGACCAGTAATACTCTTGGACCATATTTTTCCATCTTTCTTCTTTGAAATATTGGTGGAGAAATGAACCTTAAAAATCAGACCTCAACCTCACGTCATTTATTTCTGAACAAGAGCTATACAAATAAACACATACTCAGAACCTGATGGAAACATGGCAACTGTCCCATCAAACTCCATAACTCAGTATTTACTTTAGGACAAAATAAATGCATGAGGTGTAGGCAAATGTTGGTGTTTTCAGAACTTGCTTATCTAGAAGGTAGTTGAAGGAAATAAGAGTGACTGAGAATATGAAGGGCATGCAGTATTTGTATATAGCTTGTTTATAATCTGTGTCCTTTTTTGTTTTGTTCTGTTTTGTTGTTGTTTTTCAAGACAGGGTTTCTCTGTGTGGCTTTGGGAGCCTATCCTGGCACTCCCTCTGTAAATCACGCTGGCCTCTTACTCACAGAGATCCACCTGCCTCTGCCTCCCAAGTGCTGGGATTAAAGATGTATACCACCTAGTGACATAGTAGGAGAGCTCTCTTGGCTCCTGCATGACATGACTTTAATGTGGACAAAGCATGAAAGATAAACAATGAGAACCCTAGGCTCAGCCATGGATTCTATTCAGAAGAAGGCCAAGAGAGACTGTTTCTTTCTCTCACTGTTTCCATCTCTTCTTAAACTTGTTTGCCTTTCCTGGGATCCTTCGTTCCCTTGTTGCTTTGTTTTCATTAGTCTTTTCATTTAGATCTAACACAATCAACTCATTGTAGCAATTCCTGTGCCTTCCTTTCTACTAGCTTGACCAGTTTCTTTGACTTCCTTTTTCTTTTCTCTGTTAAAGTTTAGGGATACCCCACCTCTAGGGAACTCAGCATTTTCAACACTCTCAATATTGAGGTATAGCATGTGTGGCAACAGTAAGTAGGATTCCCAAGGAGTCCCTAGCAAATAAAGCTTGCCTGAAAATTAGAGTTCAGAGCTAGCCACTAGTTAGCCATAGAGTCCAAGCAGTAGTAGCATGCACTTTTAATCCCAGCTTTCGGGAGACAGAAGCAGACAGATCTCTGTGATTTCAAGGCCACCCTGGGGTACACAAGATTGATACAGTCTAAAACAGAAACAGCCAGGCAGTGGTAGCTCACACCTTTAATCCCAGTACTTTGGAGTCACATACCTTTAATTCCAGCACTAGGTAGGTGACAATGGAGACTGGAGTTCTATGGCTGGGTGGAGAGAGGAATATATGGTAGGAAGGAGACAGGAACTGAGGATTCGTAGGGACAAGATCGCCCACTTTGGTCTGAGGATTCAATAGAGATAAGAACCAGTGGCTGGCTGTTCCGCTTCTCTGATCTTCAGGCAAGCTTTATTTGTTAAAACACAAACAAACTATTACCACAATTCCCCTTATAGAGAGTTGTCATTCTTGACTGCAGAACACTTGATATTGTATATTATTATTCTCCCACTACCCTTATAAAAAAAAAAAAAGCAGCCATTGGACTCCTTGATATAGGAGGAAAGAGATACTTCCTCACCAGGGACAACATTGCTTAGTCACTAATTGACTTAAACATCCAGCAGGAGAGTTAATTTCTGTGAGACTGTCCTTATTTCTGACTACAGTTCAGACTTGTTTCTATTATTTTCATTTCCTTATTTAGACATACCTTGTCCCCAATTTGCTTGGCCTTTGCTCTGTTTTTTTTTTTTTGTTTGTTTGTTTGTTTGTTTATTTGTTTGTCTTGAAATAGGGCTTCTCTGTGTATCTCTGGCTGTCCAGGAACTCGCTCTGTAGATCAGACTGCCCTTGAACTCACAGAGATCCACTTTCCTCTGTCTCCCCAGTGCTGGGATTAAAGGTGTGCACCACCATGGCCTGGCTTTGGCCTCTACTTTAACAGTTGTTGCACTTTTCATTTTATTTTCACCCTTCCATGCTACTCTCAAAAACAGCTCTCAAGATGTTTGCAAATGTTCACTCCAGTATATCTTGAATACAAGAACAATGAGCTCTTAATCTTAGCCATTAATTCCTTATAGATAGGCTTATAATGTGTCAGTGTTACGCCAAGCAAAGGCAAGAGACAAATGCCTAGTTTAAAGAGCTTCCAACCTCTCAGAGAGACCCATTCCTAAATTGACTATACAATAGAGCCTTGCTTCAGCACAGAAACTAAGGGAAGAATTTTATAGAATCTCTTTCTGAAAACCCTCATTTGTCACTACTGTGCAGGGTACATCTTGTGTTGTCATCATCAACAAAATAGATAAGGTTATATAATTACCGAAAGAAAGGAACAAAACACAAATAATTGACCTATTATGTAATTACAGTCTGGAAAGTTCAGGTTTGATAAGTGCCAGGATTATAAGAAACTTCTCTTCAGTCATGGTCAAGGGATTATGTATTTATAGGAAGAGTGGAAGAAGAACATCCCAAGCAGAAGGAATGTCTTGAGTGGCACCCATGAAATGTATAAGAACGTGATGTTCAGAAATTGAACTGGACTAATACAAACAGAACTAGAGCAAGCTATCCACCACAGAATCCTAAGTATCATGAGAAAGAAATTATATTACTTCAGTATCCAATGAGAGAATTTAGAAAACTCACATACTTGCATCTGTTTTCAAAGGTTATTATTAATGATTGTTATTGTTATTTATTTGCTTTTTTGAGACAGGTTTTCTCTGTGTAATAGCTCTGGCTGTCCTGGAACTAGCTCTTTAGACCAGGCTGGCCTTGAACTCACAGAGAGCCATCTGCTTGCCTCTGCTTCCCGATTGCTGGGACTAAAGACATGTGCCTCCACTGCCTGGCTCAGAGATTATTCTGATTGTATTGTAGACAGTTGGTGGGAGGAAAGAAGCATTTCTGTTTTACCATGATGCTCCAAAGCAACTAGAATGCAAACAACAACCTAATGTGCTACCCTTACACTCACTGGCAAAACTTAATCACAAAGGTTGGTTCACTATCTAGAATTAACAAGTGGGAAAAGCAGCATATACAACAAGCAGAACTAAGGCCCAATAAAACACACTTGTGTTATGAGTAAGGTTTTTCCGTGCCTGTCTGGTCCCACCGCCCCGCCAGCCACAGATAACACACAGAGACGCTGTATTAGATATAGCAGAATGACATCTCCCATCACACTTGTAGAGAGAGCACATCATACCATATGTATTTTCTAATCCTGGAAAATTACAAGAGGCAGTTACCTTTTATAATTTACAAAAGGCATTAAAAAACAAAAAAGAATTTTTGGTTGATGATTTTTAAAGTATGTACACTGAACAGTAAATTAGATATTGAGAACAAACTAGTGAGCTAGAAGATCGGGTCAATGAATTCTAGTACATAACATAAAGAGGAAAAAAACTGATGGAAAGTATGGAAGACTGAGATAAATTGAACCACACAGCCATTAAACACAGGTTGTCTTAGTTTGGGTTATAAAACCCCATGACCAAAGGCAACTTGGGGAGGAAAGGGTTTATTTCAACTTACTGTCCTGTTCATAGTTCATCATGAAAGGAAGTCAGGATAGTAACTCAAGTCAGGAAACTAGAAGCAGGAAATGAAGCAGAGGCAATGAAGGATGCAGTTTCCTGGATTTTTCCTCAAGCCTTGTTCAGCTTGCTTTCTCCTGCTACTCAGAACCACCTGCTGGAGTGGCACTGCCCACAGTGGGTGAGACCTCCATATAAGTTATCAGTCAGTAAAACATACCACAGGCTTGCCTCCAGTTCTCAGTAGAGAGTCCCTTTCCCCAAATGACTCTAGCTTGTGTCAGGTTGACATAAAACTAGTTAGCACACAAGTCACAAGAAGAGGAAAATACTTAAATAAACAATGAAGGTATTACCAACCCAACCAAGACAAATGAAGATAAACATACAAGTACCTTCCCTTAATTTTTCATAATGGACTCTTAGAAATCAAGATTTTAGGGGGGAAGCCTGAGAGCTATACAGTGGACTCAGCAGCAGCGCACAATACAAGAAGAAATGGAGTAACACATTAAAAAATCCTGAGGAAAAAATTTAAACCTGGAGTTCTTCGCTTGTCCAAATCATTGTTAAAATGAATGAAGGAAGCAGATTCTCTAGAGAAGCAGAGTTCAAGGTTACTATTCACGGATCTTCTCTTGGGTTTATGTTTCCTCAAAAGGAAAATGAGTACAGGAAGAAGCCACTGGACAAACAATACAATGAGCAAATGATGTAATAAAATGGTGTTGTGAGTATTAATAAGTGTTAATGCTAAAACATTTTTTGATACTCCCTAAATAAAATTACAGACATCATCAACTGGAATGTGGCATGACACATGACCACTGAATTTTGTAGGAAATACAATGGAAAATCAGGCCATTCTTCATTGCAAAGTAGTGTGTTGATACTTAATTACCTTAGATACTTTGTGGATGACAATTACTATGGGTGCTATGAATTAAAAGTCTCATTATCCAAAAAATTAGCATTTGTTTTGTTGAAACCGGGGGGGGGGGGGGGGGGGTAAGGGGAAGACAATTTAGTGAATCCAACAGAAGTTAGCAGAAAAAAAAATAGCTAGAAAGCTTGGTAAATAGAATTAGGGAAATAAATATGGCTAGGATAAAACCAAATTCCTACAAGTCAAAATAAATGGGTCAGCTTAACCAGGTAAGCTGAATGTTCTAAAGAAAATGATAGAAATGGCACATTAATGCAGGAAAGAGGCTAAGACAGAAGGGGCATTGTTGATTTTCTTAACTTTCATTGAGTTTGTTCTTTGACAATTCTATATGCCCATGGCATATTCTGGTTATTATAACCCTTTATTCTCTCTCCCACCTTCCTATCTACAAGTCCCCTTCTCAATTTCATGACATTTTGTGGTTGTTTTGTTTTGAGAGCCACTGAGTTTAGCCAGGATTATCTATGGGAATATAGGTTTTGGACTATGCTTTGGAACCTAGTGGACTTATCAGTGGGTACGAAAGTGAATATAGTGGCTGTTCCTCCACCAGAATTTATCAGTAGCCAGTAGTTTAAAAAGAAGTACTGGGGCCCAGTGGGATCATTCTAGACCCATGGTTGACTACATAAGGCACATTACAGCAGATATGACTGTTATGAAATCATGAGTTTATTGGCTGTGCCATCACTGATACTCTTGGGTAATATCAGTGCTATTTGAAATCACTCTTCATATTCATCACTATTCATATTTCAAAAGAAGGGGATGGGTGAGGTTGCTGCCTGACTTGGTTGTAAATGATTAATGACTTAAATGTAAAAAGATATGACAAAACAAAAAATAGTATAGGAAAATTCAGATCACCTTTATAATCCAGTTATAAATATCACTTCAAAGTAATTTAAAAGGCAAAATATATGGGGTATTTAATAAACTTCTAAAGATTAAGTATGCATAGTTGCATATGCACAATCAACATTATCAACAAATTCAAATGATGGGAAA
The DNA here is from genome assembly GCF_943737965.1 of Phodopus roborovskii. Lineage (NCBI taxonomy): Eukaryota > Metazoa > Chordata > Mammalia > Rodentia > Cricetidae > Phodopus > Phodopus roborovskii. The sequence goes on along the minus strand of NW_026126417.1, from coordinate 2,537,559 downwards.
AGCTTAAGAAGAATTAAATTCAACCTAGATAATCAGGGGTTTGTGCCAACCCTTTTGCAAATCTAAAATGTTCCATAACAAGTTATGGAACCTTATGAGTATAAAATGATTCTGTCACAAGAATCCTAAATAAATTTAAAATGTGTATACATGGCCCACAAGCAAGTCTATTCTTGAGTGTCTGGGGAAACTTACGGCTGAGCACCAGGGATGCTTAGAAGTTCAAGAAGAGTGTGGTCCCTGTTTAGTTAGTGGTGCATAGCAACTGTGGTGCAGGAGGCAGTCAGAAGGCCCTCTTTCTGTTAATGGTTATATTTTTATAAAGAGATATATATTACCTGGAGTCATTAATATTAATTTGGTAGACTTGAGGAATTGGTAAAGGGCTTGCTGCACACACATGGGGACCTGAGTTCAATCCCTAGCTCACAATTAGAAGTCAGGTATAGCGGTGTTTGCCTGTAACCCTAGTGCTCAGAATGCACAGGCTTCCCGTCTAAACAAAATGAATGAAATATGGGATCATTGAGAGACCCTGCCTCAAAAACACGATGGAAAGTGATCAAGGAAGACGCCCAATGCCAAGTGTGTGCACGCACTTGTGCATACACATATACATATACACACAGTAATTTTTAAAATATTTTTGAGTGTTAAATTTTAGTTTTGTTTTTGCAGACGTCATAACTGAAGGTCGTTAAATGGAAAGTCTCCTGTTTGTTGATGGGCAGCTCCAAAGTGAGACCAACCTTTACACAGTCAGGGGCCTCAGTAACTGTTCACTTGTTACAATAGAGAGAGTTTTACATGAAGATGAAGTTTACATTCACCTTTCATGTGTGCTTGATGGATTTCGGTTGGAAGTTGCCGAGTTTATCTTCAGGCATTATCAATTTCAAACATTTAAATGCCTTCTAATTGTTTTTAACTTAACAGGGATTTCTTCACGGGAGTACATGTAAGTAGGGGGGGGGGGGGGAACCCAGAAAAGCCAAGCAAAGGAAATGAAGAGGATCCAAACCACCTCTCACTCCGTAGCTTTTAACGTGTACACTGTGGCCAGCAACATGCGCCAGTACAGTGTAGGAATCCTGTATTACATCCATTAACTTAAAAATAACTCTAAGATCATGATTTGAGCAACAACAACAACAAAAAAAGGAAAGCTTGGAGACAATAAAAGTTGAGTGGGAATAAACATGTTCCATTTTATACATTTGCCTTTATGTGCCAACTGACACTTAGGCTGCCTTTTACAAGTCTTTGAGCATGTAATTTGAAATTTTGATAAAATCACTGGTAGTTTTTGTTGAGCTGTTCTGTGGTTGGACTTACTGGTTAGTCCGCCATTCAGGATGTCAAATATTAAGAACAAGGAAAGCAGATTTTCTCTCTGGCCTGCTTCAGGTATATGGAAATGGTAGGCTGCTCACTGACGTTTTCAACTTCACTATATGAATGGTATTTAACAAACCACAAAGTAATTGCCAATAATAACATCATTATTTCATGGAACAGCTATGCATGGCTCTGAGTCATCGTTTTTCCTCCTCAAAATAAGTAGGTTGTTTTTTATTGTTATTGTTTTGTTTTGTTTTATTGTTCGTTCATTCTTTCTTTTAAAGTTAGGTCTAAATTCTCGACCTTGGCCCTTTTTCTGCTTTGGATTATTTTTTTCTATCTGTCATTATGTTTCTTTAAGAAACGTATTTTAAAAAAATTTAAGGGAAGGAACAAAGCTAGCAAAGAAACAGATGTGTCCCATATAAAATATGCAATAAATCTTGTCCCACAAATTCTTTGCTCTGAACTTTCTGACAGAAACTGTCAAATATCCACTTTAATTCAGGTATAAAATGTTCACTCCGTGTCATGGCGCCAACTGCCATATGCCAGAATAAAGTTAGTGACCCGCCATAAAAACAGCAGCATAAGCACCTTTGAAACCCTACGAGTCATCGTGGGTGAGAACGACCCATATAAATCCATGGGGAATTAATCTGGGCTTTGCTACTATCCTGCTGGGCATTTACAATGAGCTCCTACTCCGGCACAGCAGCAGTAGTAATACTTTTTAAAAGGAGAGAGAAAATAAGGAGAGCAGTGTGTCCCTTAATGAGCCTGTGCGGGGGAGGGGCTGCCAGATCCGAGGCAGCAGCTTCTCCTTCCCCTCCCCCAGCTCTGGAATCCCTTGAAGAGGTGGGCCCCAGCCTGGGTTGAACATGTGGGGTTCCCCTTCAGCTCGCCCAGCCTGGCTCAGCAGATCACGTGAAACCAATCTCCCCCAAGTGCAATCATAGAAATGACTTCAGCTTCATAAATCATCCTTATCATCCATCCTGCAGAAGGAGGCGACGGTGTGTGTTTTCTCCAGAAAAAATATTTCAGACCTATGATTTCATGAGCTATCTCTAAACCACCACCACCTTCCCCCCCACCACACACACACACACACACACACACACACACACACACACACACACACACACACACACACACACACACACACGAAATCACCTTAATGGCGGTTGCTCAGCTACCTCCAGGCTCCTGCCTTAAAGAAGGTAGCTGGAGCTTATCCAATCTACCTAATATTGCAACTTTTCTTGTCTCCGAGTTTGAGAGAGCCCCATTCCCAAAGGGTGAGGCAGGGGGGTTGTCCTACACCCAGGGACCTCACGATCCATTATAAGAATTTAAGGAACTTCATCTCTCTCTCTCTCTCTCTCTCTCTCTCTCTCTCTCTCTCTCTCTCTCTCTCTCTCCATTAAAGGATGCTTTCTTTACATTTCCCAGATATCAAATAATTAAACATATAAAATAGCTTGCTTTGTGGGATTAAGACCTATTTTAGCACTTGTAGACATCCAAAACATTTTTGTCTACAACACAGAAATGTTAAGACTAAGGGCAAAGAGATGGATTATTTCCAAACTAAATCCAAACATCAATCTGCATTCATTGTAGTTGATGATATTTTAATAATCCTGCCTAAACATTTTTCCAATAAGGTCTCACTGAAGAAATACTTCCAGAAAATTTTTTTGATATGCTATCTCATGAGTTTCTAAAACATTCTTTTATTTTATTAGGTTTCCATAGCTAATTTGAATGAAAATGAAATTTTCCCTAATTATTTTTCAATAATGTTAAACTTAAATATGAATTATTCATTTAAAAGTTGACGTTAGCATATTAGGAGAAAACGCATTATGGAGTTAATATGATCTCATACATATGAACAATCACCAATAGTAACTTACAGATAATTACATTCATGAAACTGGGTTAATATCATTAGGGGCCACTACTTTAAGAACTGCTCCTGTGCTATTTTTATTCTCATGGTTAATGTCTTAATGTTCTATTATGAGGACTTCTTATTGTAAAACCTGGAAAAAAGAATGCCTAAAAAAACTACTACTTTAGCTTTTATTCTTGTTGGATCTGTTTTCAAAACATTGCCATAACCCAGTTTTTAGCCATTGCTGTGCAGATTTTTCTCATCAAAGCCTTCTTTGAGAGTGGATGGAGTTGTCTGAAGGTGACTCTGAAAGCCTGGAGTGGCATTAAGCTCACCATCAGTGCTTTCCCACCAGCACTTATAAACAGTATGGTCACCTTTTACACTGTTTCTTTGTTTCCGTTTACTGGCTCCACTTGTGATCATCTGAGCAAACACACTGCCTGTGTGTTTTCTGCTGGCAGAACAAATCAAATGTGCTTGAATGTTTAAAAATAAAAATGGCTCCCTTAGTATTTTGGGGATGTACCCCAATTTTGCCAGTATTTTCTCTTATTGGATATGCTGCCTGAACAACCCCTGCTCACCTTCATCACTCTTAGATATGAGTGACGTCACAACTAGGGAAGCTTTTCTAGGGTACCATTGCTAGTGGGCCCATTTCAATCCTTAATACGACAAATCCTTGTTCAAATGAAAGCAAAGTGAATTAGAGGATGTTTTGATCTTAAAGCAACAGTTAGTGTCAGGCAATTTGGGTTGTTTTATTAAGAGTTTCTGTGGCCTCTTGAATTTGGATTCCCAGGGAGACCTTGAATTGGACAGAGCTCTGTTCAAAGACTGGTTATGGCTAGAATACAGGTCTCTGTGGTTACTTGCAAGAAATTTTGGCAGCGCGCTAGCTGCTATGACTAAACATCTAAACAACTGTCTCTAGAAGGAGTGCTTCTATTATTTAACAAGATGCTTTAAGCAACAATGATAGCAAAGGTTTAGTGTAAATGAATCTAAATGAAAAGAAATATCCTTTGGAAGGGAGTAGATGCCCTGTTAGATTTTTCCTCTCTTGGTTTTTGATTAGTATTGATCTATCTTGAGTTACTAAAACGTCTTATCATGTATAACACCTTTTTAAAAATCTAGTTAACTCTTTATAATGCAATGAAAGCCATTGTTTTTGAGAATGGGAGGAAAGATCAAGCCCCCAGGGATTCATGCATTCAGGCAAGCACCTTACCTCTGAGCTATATCCCCAGCTAGAAATCATTCTTTATATTGGATACATGTCTAGACAATTCATAAAAACATGTAGAATGTTAGCTTTATAGAGACAGTAGGAATTCATATCCATGTGAATATGTAATATAAATAAAAGGGTTCAATGTGGGTAACTATCCACTTAAATTTAATTTGTGCACATTCTCATTTTTCAGTTATAACTTATTTCTCTGTTCAATTCTATAAAGATATGACAGTTTTGTGGCTTTTCTAGCCATGACCTATGAAGAATAACTGTGATGTAGTAAAGCTAGAGAGGCAGCAGAAAACAGATTCTTTTCATTCAAATGAGTTTTGGGACTTTAGACAGAACACTCCCTTTTGGGTGCACTCTACCCCTGCATCCAAACATTATCTTTCGTTTGTTTGTGTTTTTTTAAACTGTATTAAATGACATTAAATCAACTCACCTGGACGCCTTTGGGGGGGGGGTTTCCTCCGTGTAGTTTTTTGTGACCCTCCCCCCCCCCCTTTTTTTTTTTTTTTTTTTTTTTTTTTTTTTTTTTTCTTCCTTTCTCCTCTCTCTTCCAATTTTGTTTTTTGTTTGTTTTTTATTTTGTGTTAATTTTGGGGGTTCTCTAGGGTGCCATGTTCTAAAGGGAAACGGTGCTTCTTATTCAATGACATTAATTCATTACAAAAAGTTGACAAGCAAATGCTACATATAGCAAAGAACAGGTGGCACAAGTCAAGCTGGTTGAATGTGGTAGGCCAGGTGCAATGGCCAAGCACCTTGCCAATGCCTCTTAATTATTTTAACAACTGTCTAAAGTAGTTCTTATTGTTCCATTAAAAACAAAAGCAAAAACCAACCCTAACCCTTACCAATTTAAACAGCTTCTCCAAAGACAGAAGTTAGAAAGTTAAGGAACAGTTTGACATTTTAGCTCCACCACTGTCCATAGTATAGAAATGATCTTACATGCAGGGTTAAATGAACTGTTTAAATCCTTTAGCCATGTACCTGACATATCTTAGCACTCAGTGAGTTCTCAGAATAATCAGTGCTGACACATGAAAACTGATTATCCTGATCAGTTACATTAAGACTGCTTCCTCAACAATTGCTCAGTCATTGGTTGACCCTTCTTGGATGTCACTGGATGAAAGGGGATATGGAGCAGGTCATCACTTTATTACTAAAAAATCCAATAAATATTTGTTTAATTTCCTATCATTAACTTAATTCACTTTTGAACCATAGCACGAGGACTGACACTAGGTAATTTCTTAGGATTCTTGTAGCTCCAAAGTTCTCAAATGTAAGATTGTATTTTATCCAGTATATAAATAGACAAATTAAGAGACGAAGAATCAGAGCTGGGGAGAAGAACCCACGGGGAAAGCACTTACTGTGTAAGCATAAGGGCCTGAGTTCAAATCCTTAGGGCCCACAGAAAACCAGGTTGTGTACATCTGTAATCCCAGCATTCCTATAGCAAGAGAAGTAGCTTGCTTGTAGGCCAGCTAACCTGGTATACACAGCAGGAAACAGCAAAGATCCCATTTCCAGGTGGAAGGTAAGGACCCACACCTAAGGTTGTCCTCTAAACATGCAGGCTATGATGTAGAAATGCACACACACATATATACACATATTTAAAAAGATCTAAACGGTTTTTAAAAAGATATGAAGAACTAAGTGATAGCTCTAATAATATGAATAGTTATCTAAGCAGCTGTGAAATGCCCAAAGAACCCAAGTAGAATTGTTTCCCAATTTGCTTATAAGCTAATTGCTCAGTGTCAAGTGCTACAGTACTTCGAGATTAAAAGACAAATGTGATAGTAACTTTTGAAAGGGACTACGTTAAATCAGGAGAAAACATATTTAAACTGTTCTCACTGTACTCGCAAACCAGGTACAGGTTTCTGTTGGGTGCTTTGTAGTCGTTCTTCCAAATGCATGGAGTAGCAAATTACTGATTGCTACATTTACATTCTCAAATGTAAGCATGTGAGTTTAGAAGGTTGAAAGCAAAACAGACAGACCAGTTTTACAGGCCATGCCTTCCAGAAGAGATGCATTTGAATGGGTCCACACCAAGACAGGAGAGAGTTGCTAGAGGGAAAGACTGTCTCTTGGTAGAACTATATCAACAGCCTGTCTCTGAATGGCTACTGAGAGACTCATAACACTAAACCTCCTTAGCTTTTAAATTTCACAGCACAGAGGCTATTTGGTCCAACAGGATGGGAATGGTCATCTCAAAATTTGAGTTTCTCCCTGAAAGATGTGGGCATAGATTTCAGTATCCCGTAAAATGCCTATAAACATTCCAGAAAATGTGACTCTTCCTATTAGAAATGGGATGTACAGGCAGTACAAGGAAAAATGATTCAGGTGAATTATTCCCAAGGTATGAAAACATATCTTATAAATATGAGTATTGAGAAGTATAAGTAAAATATACGAGAAAAAATTTAACAAGAGGTATGTCACTTAATTAGTACTAATCAGTAAAGGTATGTATTGGCCCAGTCTGAGAAGGCATAGCACACAGAGATTCAAGAGCTGCCTGAAACTCAACCACCTGCCTCCCATTAGTGTTAATTAGCCCCTCTCTCTCACCGGATCATTCTAAAATTTTACCCCCATGGTCTGTTTTAAAGCATCAAGAGCCAGGAAATTCAGAGTGAAAGCTGAAATTCCAACTTGGAACTTTCTCTCTGATATATATTCTCCTATGGAAAATGTGTGGTCCAGTGTAGGTCCTTGATACCACCTAGCTACCATGTGAGAATTCTAATGAAAAACAAAACTCCTTGGGAAATAGTAGCGACATTGGCTAATGTTCTACATTATGAGTCAAAACCCTCCATCCCAGCTTAGATATCTAACACTAGCATGGATAAAGGAAATGTGGCATGTATACCCAAATTTACTGTTTTTCAAGTTATGATGATTAACTCCTTTTATCTGTACTTCTTTGCTTTATGACCCTAGAGCCCTCTTCAGAGGTGTCAGTTACAATGCCTTTTCCTCATTCTCTTTTGCCACAGATCTTGGTTTTCTAGTGTAAGGTGACATGAACATCAAACTACATCCCTCTTGACATCATGCCATCACAAAACCTCTCACCACTTTACAGAGAGCATGCTGGTCACCTTTACAATGAAGCATCTGGGTACCAGCAAATGAAAGTCCTGTGACAAACCAAAAATAACCAGAACTAGCCACAACTAGGAAAACTATAAGATAGGAAGACAAGAGAAAGTAGCCAAGCATACTGAGAGAGCCAGGCATGGTGATACACCCCTTGGGTCCCACAACTTTGGGGGACAAAGGCAGACAGATCTGTGTGAGTTTGAGGTCAGTGTGATTTACATAGAGAGTTCAGGCCAGCCAAAGTTACATAGCAAGACTCTGCCTCTAAATAGATGGATTGATGGATAGATGATGGATGGATAGATAGATAGATAGATAGATAGATAGATAGATAGATAGATAGATAGGTAGATAGATAAAATTTTAAAGAGGAGGGGAGTAAAATGTAAGAGCCCTCCATAACTCAGTGGTTCCAGAGGAAAGGCCAAGGCTTTTTCTATGTTGTTGTGTTGCTTTTTACTGGATAAGCGCATAAAAGGTGATTTCCTAAGAAATGAAAAATGGCAGGCATGTTCACATCACAATGGATGCCTGGTGAACCAGAGCATGCTTCCCTTGTTTCCTCTGTAACCTTGCCCAACTCCTCCACCTGTAGTGCTATAATAAAATCAGCTTCTTTACTGTGTGTCCTGTGGGTTTATGCCAACCACACCAGGTCCATAAACCATGGTATATTAAAGTGTAATAGACTGTGTAAAGAATTCTTGGAAGATCTTCCAACCGCTATCCCTTCCCCTCACTCCACATTTTACAACTTCTCTATGAGTATTCGTAAATATGACTTTATTATGTTTAGAATAGAGTCCTCAGACTCTCTGCACAGTCTTCTTCACCTACACACATCATACAAATGCTTGAGATTAAAAGTTCAAAGACTTGGGTATATTTACATGCTATCGGTCTTAGTTTGGATATTTTCTGAATGTCCAATCTTATTTATAGAATCACCCCTTTATCAAAACTAAGCATAGAAAAAATATAGTGTATTTTGAAAACTCATAGGCTAGTGTTACTTGTACTTGTGAAAACAGTCCAAAATTTGGACTCCAAATGAAAGCAGCATATATTTGGTAGAAAATACTGTACTCTGGCATTTAGGTGCTGCTTTACTCCTATTATTTTGTTGCAAACAAATGAGAGGAGGAGAGAGAGAGAGAGAGAGAGAGAGAGAGAGAGAGAGAGAGAGAGAGAGGTTTGTATTATGCTTCCAAGAAAGATACTACAGATATACATAGTCCCCTGGTGAAGGGGAAAGGGACAAGATCTCTCAAGCAAATTGGGAGCATGGGGGAAGGGAGAGGAAGTTAGGAGGAAGAGGAGGGGAGAGGTGGGCATGAGGGAGCAGGAAGATTGAGACAGGAAAAGGATAGAGGAGAGCAAGAAAAGAGATACCCTAATAGAGAGAGCCATTATAGGTTTTAAGAGAATTCTGGCATTAGGAAATGTCCAGAGACCTACAAGGATGACCCCAACTAACAATTTAAGCAATAGGGGAGAGGGTACCTTAAATGCCCTCCCCTGATAATGACAATGATGACTACCTTATATGCCATCTTACAGCCTTCATCTAGTAGCTGATAGAAGCAGAAACAGACACCCACAGCTAAACACTGAGCTGAACTCCTGGAATCCAGTTGCAGACAGGGAAGAGTGATGAGCAAAGGGGTCAAGACCTGCTGGAGAAACCCACAGAAACTGCTGACCTGAACAAGGGGGAGCTCATGTACCCCAGTCTGATAGCTGGGGAACTAGCATAGTACCCACCCAGACCCCCTGAATGTGGTGTTAGTTGAGAGGACTGGGCAGTCTATGGGGTCTCTGGTAGTGGGTCAGTATTTATCCCTAGTATATGAATGGACTTTGGAATCCCATCCCACATAGAAGGATATTCCCTCAACCTGGGCCCTGCTCCAAATGATGTGACAGACTTTGAAGACTTCCCATGGAAAACCTCACCCTCCCTAGGGAGCAGAAAGGGGATGGGATGGGTGTTGGTGAGAGGAACAGGGGAGGAGGGGAGAGGGAGGGAACTGGAATTGACATGTAAAACAAGCTTATTACAAATTTAAATAAGAAAAAATTATAAAAAAAAGAAAAGAAAAAAGAAAGACACTGCTGTCTGTAGGAAGAGACAGTGCCCAAGGACTCTGTTCTATTAATGTGGAAAGATGGATAAATGAACAGCTGCCACTCTCAAGAAGCAAAGTGGGGTAGGAAAGGCAGACTGGCAGCTGATGACCTCAGAATGTGCTGCTTACCATTCCATATACATGGTTCCACTGGAGATCTCAGAAAGACCAGTTCTGCACCATGGGAGGAGGCCTAGGGGCTTAATCAAGCAGGAAAATTTTGAGCTTGATTTCTGAAGGGGAAAAATATTTTGGCAGTGGAGTTTGGATGGGGAAGGTAAGGGATAAAGATGCATTCCAAATAAGAAGTAGCCACTTGCTACTATACCAGATAATGTTGAAGTCCAGTATGGCAGGTGCATTGGGCAAGAGTAGGGTGAAAAGAGCATGGTCATAAAGGCTTAGTGTGCGAGGCAAAAGTGCTTCATCCTGTACTAGAGTCCTGTGTGTGAGACATAGAGAGAGACAGGGACAGAGAGACCACTAAGCAGAATGATGGCATAATTGTCCTTTTAAGATGGCAATTCTAAAAGTTGTATAAGGAACTTTTACTCTAAGGCACTTACTTTAAAAAGAGAGAGAGAAAACAGACTCCTGTCATTTTTTTGTGTGATATATGAGAGAAGGTTCAATTTATGAAGCTGGATAGCACAAAATTCTATGGTCATTAAGTTGGAAAATGTTTAGATTGATCCTAAGCACATATTGCCTTGCCTCTACCCTCTCGACTCCCAGGTATTTGTAAAACAGTAAGTCTCTTTCTCTCTTGAAGATTAAATAAGAACAGAATGGGATGTCAAAGCGTAAACATGATGGGAGGGATCAGGACTTCATTGTTCAATAGGAAAATTTTGGCATTTGCCATAGAACATACTTGATCTACCCTTAAATAATGATAAGCAAATTTCTCATCTACGAAAGTCTGTTGTAGATATTATATCCTAAAAGAAAAATACTTTTCTGAAATGTAATTGCAATGCCCAATTCAAGGAGACATGGGATGCATTTAAACAAATAGAATATCTGGGGCAACTCTGCCTTACTGGAGACCAACACTGCCATATTCCCAACTGCATCTGCTCACTTGCCTCTTTCTGTAACAGGTAATTTTTTTGCAATATTTTGTATTTTTCTTTGTTATTGCATCTGTTATGGTTATCTGTGGCCAGGGATCTTTTAGATTTATATTTAGGTTTTGGTGTGTTTGTGTGTGCGTGTGCGTGCGTGCGTGCGTGCGTGAGTGCGTGCGTGCGTGCGTGCGTGTGTGTGTGTGTGTGTGTGTGTGTGTGTGTGTGTATGAGAGAGAGAGCGAGAGAGAGAGTACTCATGGAGGCCAGAAGAGAGCATCATATCCCCTAAATCTGGAGTTACAGGCAGTTGTGAGCCATTGGACCTGGGTGCTAGGAACTGAACACTGCAAGAAGATGAGTCTGAACTTCTGAGCCATCGCTCCAGCTCCATGAGTGTTCTTTGGTGTTACCAATGCAATTGTTTAGGATCCCATAAACTTTGTCTATATAAGACTGAAAATGTGTGTGTCTGTCTGCTCCACCAACTGACCATTTCATCATCTCCTTTTATTCACGCTTCTCTGTTTCTCGAGATGCAATCAGGCCATTTAATAACACTCCAGTGGCATCTGGGTGATCAAGAGAAAGAAAGAGTCCCTCACTTCACAGTTAAACCTAGGAATGATGCAGTTTGATGAGGGAAGCATGTCAAAGCACAAGATAGAAGTTAGAGATCTTGCACCAAATAATTATCCCATTAGCCAATGCAAAGGGAATACTACAAAGGAAATTAAAAGTGCTACTCCAGTGACCATACAACTATTAATGACCTAGACAGAAAATCATACCAGCTGAATTGAATCTTCCATTCTTTGAATGCTCAGGGAGGTGATATGGCTACAGAAGAAAAGTTTAAGGCAAGAAACTAAACTAGCAAATAGTGTTATCAAGGCTACAGCATATTACCCAGCAGTTCTAGCTTAGGGTCATTGCAGAAAGTGGTTACATATAAAAAACCAGCCATCCAATGTAGATGAAAAGGCTTCTGATTGGAAGAAAATGTCCTGGAGGATTTTCATAGCTACAGAGTAGAAGTCAGACTTGGTTTCAGGACACAGGCTGACTCACCAGGGACTAACGCAGCTGGTGACTTTTGCTATTTTTCTATTATGAACATCCTAAGACCCTTAAGGATACTAATTCTACTCTGTTTGTGCTCCATAAATGGAACAAGAACGCCTGGCTGACAGCACATCTGTTTTCAACATGGTTTACTGGATATGCTAAGCCCACTGTTGAGACTGCTCAGAAGGAGAGGGGGGGAAGATTCCACTCAAAATGCCATTGCTCATTGACAAGACATCTGGTGGGCCAGGGGCTCTATTTGAGTTGGACAATGAGATTACAGTTTTCCTGCAGAAATAACAGCTATGCTGCAGCCTGTGGATCACGGAACAGGTTTGACTTTTAAGTCTTGCTTAATAAACTCATTTTATAATGCTACGCCTGACACACATACTGATTTCCTTTGGTGAATATGGGCAAGGTAGAGTGAAAAACATTCTAGAAAAGACTCGCCATTCTGGATTTATTGAAAAAGCATTTGTGATTCATGGGAGGAGCTCACAAATCTCAACACTACCAAGAGTTTGGAGGATGTTGATTTCTACCCCTATGTTTGACTTTGAGAGGTTCCAGTCTTTGTGGGCAGTAGTGGGAAATGTAGTGCAGACAGAAAAAAGAATTAGAATTAGAGTCACGTCTAAAGATGGGATTCAATTTTTATAATCTCAAGCAACAGATGAGTTGCTTTCTTGTGGATAAGCAAAGAAAGTGGTTTTGTAATCAACTGGTACAGATGTTTGATCGTTATTGAAATAGCATCAAAGCTCCTGCCCAGGAGTCGTACCACCTACAGTGAGTGGCCTGAGCCCTTCCACATCACCCTTCGTCAAGAAACTGCCCCACAAATAAGCCCAATCTAATGAAGGCAGTTCTTCAACTGAGGTTCCTCTTCCAAGGTGACTCTAGTTCTTGTCAAGTTAACAAAAATGGACCAGCATAGCTATGCATGAGCCTGGCACAATTGTAGATGACAGTGTCAGATTGCAGCATCCAAAGCTTAGACACCCCTGGTCGTATAGCCTTGATAAGAAGTTTGGAAGATAGAAGTGATGTGAAGCAAATCTTCTCATTGGTGGAATTCTGATTCTTTTAAATTGCCTTTATTGTTTTTTAAATAACTGGCTTTATTCCTGATTTGGAAAATAATTATATTTAACTTCCTGCCTACTTTTATTTATTTTTCTTTTTTTTTCATATTTTGTTTTAATTTTTCCTGCCTACTTTTAAAAAGTGTCTTGTAAACAAGAGCCAGAAGCAAGGTGGGGGTACATATTATCTTCTGATGCTAGCTGTCAGCCCTTCCACTTACCCAAGAAACCTGTCTACCCTATCCCTACTGTAATGCCACAATTTAAATTGTGATGGGAGAAACTAAACTTATAAAAACACTGAAATGACATTCTTGTGACTTTGCCTAAGATTAAGTACATTCCATACGTAGATCCAAGAACAATACTTAAAGTTGTAGGCTAAGGAAGATTTTCACAAGGCTCATTATTATCAATATATTATGCCCTGTGTTTTGAACTTAGTACCAGCATATAGATATTCCAGCTTTGACCGTCTAGACTAATTCAGTAACTCACTTCCACAGGCTCCTTTTGTGGGCACCATCTGTGCTCTGAAAATCTCCTGCTACCACTTACCAAAAAATTGCCCACAGTGTGCCCTACCTATTTTGTCAGGGTTACCCACCTTTCTTCCCTAACTGAAGTGAAAGTTGTGTGGAGATGCAGCTCTACTTTCCAGTAGATCCTGAGCACCCAGTATGGGCTCTGGCCCATGGAACCTACGAACAAACTCAACCTAGTTCATGATGCCGATAGCTACTTCAGGCTGGTGTCACTGGTTGCCAAGGAAGCTATACTACCCAGCTTTCGTCTCTCTGAAATGTGGAAGATTCCATAATAAGAAAGGCCACCTACCATGGAGCAGAGCTTTCCTATCTCCTTGTCATTTTCCATTCACCTACCCACACCAGGACTCCAGTTCTTACACTTGGCCCAAAATTGCTTCATTTGTTAATAATAGTAGAATTTTAGTGTCTGAGTCCATGAATCCCATCTTCACATGTTTTCTTCCTAAGCAATGTATTTGAATTTGGCTGAAATGGAGCATTTGGTAACTTAAAAATGTATCAATGGCACTGCCAGAATGTCACTCTTGGTGGTAGTAAATATGTTAGGCTGGTCGAGAATCTCCATCACAGTGTGTCCTTTTCTGTCTGTACAAAGCCCCGTAGCATAAGAAGCATGAAAGCCTTTAGTTCTTATCACTTTCTTTAAAACCCTGTCTTTCAAACTCTCAGAAACTCTGCAGAGTTCATTGCCTCTCAATAGAACCTGTTTTGCATTTTCACAAGTTGTTTCTTTTCAAATCACCATTTTGGAGTATCGCAGAAGGTCTTACCTGCTGGTTTATTCAGTTTGGATATACTATTTCTTGCCACTAAACTCAAATGTAATGACAACTTGGCCATAGCTGACTTGCTACATCATGGACATGGCCAACTGGAAACTATCCGGTGACAGAACAGCATAGGAATTTTTCCTTCTACTTGGCCATGCACGTGGTTTAAAATCATTTAGCATGAAAAAAAAATCATTAGTTTGTTTCACATTTGAGGGAAACTTAGAGCCTGAGAGATTCAGGTTACTTCTCAGCATCTGATTCGTAGAGAATCAGAGTAATGCACTCAAATGTCTATCAGGACTCTCTGGGAAAGTCGTATAGCAAAGGAGGGCCACAGTGCTACTTAGCTCTCCTAAAATGATGCACTCGTCAAAGCCAGACCATTCAATATTGTTGCAGTTTTATAACTTGAAATATATATAGTGATGACATACCATGTATCCCAAAATATTTAGCATATATATATATAGTCTAAATATTCAGTTGTTTGCTTAGGGGATCCAGTATCTCTCCTTTTAAGTATCTTGTGACCAATATATACACTGATGTATATAAACTCAATTCCACATTTAGACCTACAGCAGAAAGCAACAGTGAAGTCACTATTCTCAAGGAGCTTACATTATAGTGTGTTGTTATAGGCAGATGTAGTACTAAAGGAATAGTCTCGTCTGTTGGGTAGATGGAGGCAATGGGTGAGGAAGTGAAGCAACAAGGAAGATACTATGAGAGAGGACTTGGGGATGAGAGGTGGCAATGGATGTTGGTGAGACCACTCAGAGACGGTGGCATTTGAACTAAGACCTGAATGCAGTGAGGGAAACAGCTATATAGAGTCTGGGCATGATGTTCCGGGGAAGAGGAAGAAACCACAGGGGCATAGAGTCTCAGAGGCACACAACCATTGTGCTCAAACCTCGTCTGCACACAGAAATGAACATGGGAAAGAAAGGGTGGTGTCTCCAAGGAGCCAGGGCCTCCTAGTGCATTACGAACACTTTGTAAATTCTGTCAAGGGTGATATCAGGGAATGGGGGTAACTTGAACTGCCATTTCTAAATGTGTGACAAAGAAAATGAGAACAGAGTGTTAATAAATGCTGTCATGGAGGGAGCATGTGTTGTATACTAAGCCCTGTACCTGCATTCACTCATTTAACCTTGACAGTAATTACTGTGGCTGCTCTTGGAGGACAGATGAGGCAATGATTAAGCATTTGGGCATGAGTAACTTTTCCATAGTCACACAAAAGTGGCAGACCCAATTTTTTTTTTTTTTTTTTTTTTTTGGTTGTTGTTGTTGTTGTTTTTTGAGACAGGGTTTCTCTGTAGCTTTGGAGGCTATCTTGGAACTAGCTCTTTAAGACCAGGCAGGTCTCAGACCCAAGTTTTATACAATGCTAATATTGTAAATCCTTTAATACCCTGCATGGAGTATCTCAATAGAGATCATTACCATTGACACTTTGTTCATTCATTTAAAGTCATCTTAGGTCTACCATGTATTATGCTATGGCCTACTTATTTTTTTTCTGGGTATTTTAAAAGATTGAGGGTCATTTTCATACCTGATGATATCATCTCCAAAGTAGAAATTTTTGTAAAATACCCAAAATGAAATCTCTTTATTAGATAATCCCAAAGCACAGACTCTTTGTCTGTTGATTCAGAATTGTATCTCTGTGTCATTAATTTCCATAATGATCTAACATGTACAAAATGTTGATCTGAGTCAAACATCCATAGAGTTTCCCGGACTGACAATGAACTTGTGAATAGGAGGAATACTGTGCAAGGATTCTCATGCTTGCTCTTGAATTCCAGCAGAGTTGCTGCAGACACAACTGTATTATGTTTGGGGGTGAGAGAGAACACAATAGGCATATGGTAAAGATCATGGGGAGGCCAGCTATAGCTCGAGCAACCACATCTATCAGAACTTTTCCAATTTATGTATGTTTCCAGGTATAATTATTATCATTCCCTTTCACTCCCAAGGGTGTTCCAGACAAAACAGAGTTATTTGACTGTGGCTAGCTACAGCCATGCTCAAGAAGGCAATGTCTTTGAATATGATCTCCAGGCATGTGACTCGAATGCACTCTTGAATTCCTGTAATAATGGATGGGTGTGATCAAAGCTATATGATTACACGAGGGATATTATGTAAGAAAATAGCTTAATCATAATCATTTCTCTCCCACAGCTAAAAAGGAACATAAAATGGAAGAAAGTCACTTGGAGAATGCACAGAAAAGGTAAGTAGCTCTGATTTGGGCTCAGTTCTTTCTGACTAGACATCCTCTATTTTTATTATCATAAAGAATATGCCCATTGCTTGCAGCCATCTTCTCTAGAACCCTACCTGAATGAAACTCTGGAACCGTGAAGCACTACCTCCTCATCTCATCCCTTCCCCCACAAGGCCTGCCTGGGTGGCATTGCTCTACTTCCTGCCTCTCTGTAGAGTCTTGTGCCGTTTGACTGCTTATGACGAACTTATCTCACTTGCCTTGTGTTCCAGCAGCCAGCCCCTTGGCCTTGCCTGTTGAGACATCCATGAACAGTAAGCTAGAAATGACACCCCTCCCATCATATATGTCACGATCCTGTTCTGTCCACGTGCCTCTCCTTCTTGCTCTGTTCCTGAATCACCTCATGGAAGTCGGGAAGAGAGCTGACTGTCTTTCACCATCATAACTAGGTTGGACCACTTCCATAAATAACTAGGAGAGTGACTTCAGTTTCTTTGCTCAGATAGTGGAGGGTTTTATAGACAAGGGGCAGGTGGAAAGAGGGATTCCCTTCTGTGTACAAAAACTGTCACAAATCAGAAGAGATCCTAGGGTTCTTTCTTTGAGCCTAGCCCCTATTCCTGACTCCTACTTCTTTCAGTAGACATCAGAAGGTAGCTGTCACCTGGCAGAACCCAGGACCGCTCTATTCCAATCCCTGGGGGAAGGTTCTTTTTGTTAGTTCACCATAGTTGTCCTCCAGTTGCACCTTGCTTGTAGAAGGGATATATTGAGTCTTTCGGGAAAGAGGACTGAGATACATTTGACTGTTAAATATTCTGAAAGTTCCTGATAAGCAAATGAGGGAATAAGGGTAGGAAGTAGCATCTTAGGAAAAAAAAAAATAAGCTTTACCAAATAGATAAAAGAATTTCCTAGTTATGAATTAAGAACACATAAACTAGGAATGAGTGCTTTCCCTTCACTCTAGCCACAATTCTGAAAAACCCAGAGACAGGTGCCAACATTTATTCCTGCTTCCTGCTATAATCTGCCAACAAAATTAAGATGCCGATGAAAGCAAAATGAAGGCCAGTCTTGTAGTTTTCTAAGTGTAGACATGTTCTTGAATCATGAGCATCATCCTATCATGATAATTGTTGAAAACTGAGACAATTACACGGTTGTGTTTTTAGATTTTGGCTCCCCTGTATTGGACTTATCCCTACATTACGCTTTCTTTCCTTGGTGTGCAAAATTAGTGTCGGAGACGTTCAGCACTCAGAGAAGAGACTATCAACCAGGGCAGGCTGGTATCAGGCCAAGCAGCAATTCAGCTTCCGGGGTGCTCGTCAAGTTTCTAATCCCTTTTCAAGGCTTTGCTGAAGGGCAAGGGGCCCACCTTAGAGAGGCCTGGGCTGCTGCTGTGCATTAGGCATGCTAAGAGGAGTCATAACTTCTGGTTGTCAGCATTTTCCGTGACTTTGTGGTGAAGGTAGTCTAGCTTTCATGTCATACTTGAAATATGTTAGATCTCATCTTCAATGTAGAAACCACGGTTGTTTGCTTGCACTCTTTAAGGAGGCTGTGGTCAGTGTCGCAATATTCGTGTGAGACTTAGTAAATTCTTATGTTTTATTCTCAAGAGAAACAATTTACTCTGAGGCCAAGGGATATTTGCTTTTCCTAAGCAGTTTCTGAAAGCACGCATGAGAAAACAGTAAGGGGATGTGTTCCGCTCTGGTTCTACAGTAAATGTAGAGCAGTTTGGAGCAGTTTGCTTAGCTCTGGGCTCTTTGATAGAATCATTGTCTGTCCTTACCCCAAAAAAAAAAAAAAAAAAAAAAAAAAAAAGTTTGGATAAATTAAAGATACCAGACAAGGAAATGTAAAGAGAATCAGGGACTAGTTGAAAGTGAGGTTAAATACCTTGGTATAAAACAAAACATGATTAGAAATTATCTTTTTATTTTAAGTAGAATGCTATTTGGGAGTTATGTGCTGAGAACTGGACATTTCAAAAAGCACAGAATCCTCTGTCTGCTGCTCTGTCTGCTGTCCATTGGAGACAATTGACCTGTCAATTAAATGTCAATGATTTTTCTTGTCCAAATTTCAAGTTTTTGGTGCAGTATTTTGTGAATCAAAACTGAATTTTTGTGACGGACATTTTGACTGGTTAGGGCAGTAGCCTGGACATTACAGACAGTGGTGAATTCTGAGATTTTTCTGAAATAGAAGGGGAACTTTGCAGTCAAATGAGTCCCTCCTCAGAACGGCTGGGTCTGTCAGCGTTGCAGTGCTGTCATCAAAGCATGTCCTGGACTCTCCTTGGTTCTTCTGAACAGAGTCCTATGCTGCCTGTGTTCCCAAAACACGTAGGGAAAACATGCAGAAATGCAGTGTGTCTTTTAATTTTCAACCCCTCTGACAGAGGCAAGCAGGGCTTCCCAAACAACCCCACCACCAACACCATGCACACACTCTCTCTCTCTCTCTCTCTCTCTCTCTCTCTCTCTCACACACACACACACACACACACACACACACACACACACACACACGGAGAGAGGTTGTGAGGACAGAATTGGTGAAAAAGAAAGCCCTAGGCCACTGACATGCTTGTGATAAACGTCAGACGCACTGTCACTTCTGACTCTGCACCAATGTCTAGCGTGTCCAGATGTGAACTCCAGATAATGTGGAGGTATTGGAGTGACGGAGGAATCACGGCAGCCAGTCCTGTGTGCTCATCACTACATCCTTCCATGGAACAGGAAGCGACTGTGTTACTCTGGCTACAAAGTGAAATATTTTCTCTCCTGTGTTTGTGTCCATACAGATCTGTGTCTGTATAGAAAGTGAACATAAGGAAACAGGAAACATGATGGTGTGCCCTCCTGGGGTGATCCATGTGTGACACATGAGTCTGAAGGAGAAATGGGAAGTGATGGTCTTGTTGGGTAGTTGCCTGTGTCAGTAACCGTGAGCAACTGAAAGGGGAGAACAGGACATGTACCTCACAGGGAGTTGGGAGCCTGAATAGAGACCCAGCTCTGCCAGTGGATGAGGTCATTCTGTCTTCCCATGCCTCCATTGTCTGTTCTGAAGAATGAGACTACTGGAAATGTTAGCCTGCCCAGTCTCTCTAGTCCATAGCTTGCCTCTACTGGTTATATAATTCTCTGCATATCCTCACATTACAATGTAAATTCCATGCTGAATGAAATAATGGTATATGAGGTAGAGCACTCTCTTGGTTTTATCAGTATTTTGACAGCTGTAGGTATGGGTGTTATGTCTGGGGTAAGAGTAGACTTTGCTACTTTCTTTGATTACTGGTTTTGCTCCAAAATATGTGTGTTTGGAATTATCAAAAAGTCTCTTTAGAGATTACTGCCATCATTGCCTTCCTCCACTTACATACTTCTAGTCTTTTAATAACTAGGGGCCAAATTCCCCGGCCAGTAGTTTTAATTTGCATTAAAAACAGATTTGTTATTTACAGAAGCACAGAGAATTTATGAGATTTAGAGCAGCAGCTCCAGCTTGGATCTCACCTAATCGTAGCCATGGAATCAATTAACAGTTCATCTGTGAAATGTGATAAAATCTTATGAGATACATATTGCCCAATAACTGAGAAGGAGATGAAAGTATACTCCATACTAGTCACAGGGCTTCAGGGTTTTACAATTGCCACTGAATAGAGTCCCATTAGAAACTCAGTATTCAGGATGGCCACAAAAAAACACTATGCCTGAGCAGATGATAGAGCATTGAGTAATAAACCTGGCTGGCCCGTTCCTGCTTTGATTAGTTTCCAACACCCTTGAAAGGGGGCTGTTTAAGAGTTCTTGCTCTTGGCAAATGAGCCTGTGAAGCCTGGGGTGGGTGAGGGCAAGGGGGGAAAGACTGAGTTCAGAGCTGTAAATTGCTGCAAGCTAGTGCCTCCATGAAGGACTGCTTGGGAGGCCCAGTCAGGCTAGTGGGCAGTGTGCCTTCACAGGGCAGGTCACAGCATTATCTAAGAGCCTAACCTTAGAAAAACCTGAACTCCTTCCTACCCTGACTGGAGATTGTCTCCTCTTCTAGCCCTTGCTAGGCTCACAAGTATGTCTGGTTTCGTAGGTTGGTGGTTTATATACTTGTATCATGGTCAGGTGTTAAGATGGAGCACTTTTAAAGGCCACATAGTATAACTTTTTTATTCTACACTTGAGAAAATGAAAGTGAAATGCCAAGTGATGGAGTCAAGAACCAGAGCATGCCAGAGTATAGAGGGGACAGAAGCTTCCCAGTTTTCCATGTTCCCAATTGACCGTCTACCTGACTATTATTGGAGCAGGCAATATGTCACAGTGTGACATGTAGTCTTTACAGAATGAAGATCAGAAAATTACATTAACTTAAGATGGGGAACAAACTTAAGCTTAAAGTTATGTAACCCTGAATTGTGCTGTTCTTCAGTTCACACAGATAAGATGTACATAGTAGTTTTCCCAATCATAGTGATTATTTGCAGATCTACACAGACTTCCTGAGGTTTGGGGTGCTCTTCAGTAACTATGAGTTCTGACACCTGTATTATGGAATGGTCATGAGGGAAGCTTCCAACAGTATCCCTTTTCTACTGGGTTTTGGTGTTGACAGTTACTTATCCTATCCATGTTTCCCCCTACCTCCTACAGTTTTGAAACAACAGTGGGATATTTTGGAATGAAGCCAAAGACTGGAGAGAAGGAGATCACCCCCAGCTATGTGTTTATGGTGTGGTTTGAGTTCTGCAGTGACTTCAAGACAATCTGGAAACGGGAGAGTAAGAACATATCTAAAGAAAGGTAAGGTTGGATGAGGCATGCATGCCTCCTGAGCAGTCCATCTTTTCAAGCCTTCTAAAACATGCCTGTTCGTGTGTCAGTGCTTCCTTTTGCATCAAGTCCACATCCAAGAAGGGTGCTTGCCTTCAGAAATTCAGGGAAAGCTTGCTACCCCCATGGCAAGATACACTCACATGATCTGATAAGCTCCTTTCTCTTAACCCCTTCCAATTACTAGCTAGTAAATGAAAGGCGAGTTGTGCTAATTTGCAACAGATTGCTTCTCTGTGTATTTTCATGTTGGCCCAAGCTAAATGAGGCAGCTTTGCTGTGGCAGACAGTACAGACAAATAAAAGTGAATGCTTTTCCCATTAATATACTGCATTTGCATCAAAGGGAAATCTCCCCAGCTCAGGCCACACTTCACACAGTGTTGAAGCCCCACACTGGATTTACAGCATCACTTCTGACTCCCTGTATCCTGCTGAGGACATCAAACTGCATGCCGCTCGGCCTCCTTGCAGTCTCTTGATTTTATTACTTGGGAGTAAAAAAAAAAAAAAAAAAAATCAGCTCTGAACACAGGCTGTGTGTGTGAGAGAGAGAGAGACTCTAGCGCTGTTTATCAGAAAGCATTTCTGTTTGAGTGTGGCATCTAGCCTACTGTGGTTCCATGAAGGCTGTCTCTAACTCACGAGGAACAGGTATGAGGCTGTTATTCAAGATGGCAGGGAAAGAAGCAGAAGGTTCTCTAGAGTGAGAGAGACTCCACAATTAGTGTATTTGTTCTCTAATTTGCAAAAAAAAAGTCACATCTGAGAGTATTTATTATATGAAGACAATGTACATTAATATGTGTTTTGCCTTACGCTGCTCTTTGTAAGTTGAAGATTTAGAGAATTTGACTCAAGGTATTTTCTCAAGGATTTTTTTTAAAGAGACACCCCATTTTTTTCCCCCTCAGGGAAGTCAAAACTCCTTTTTTTTTTTTTTTTTTAAATCTGAGGCCAGTTGTGAATGACCACACCTATTATTCTAGCATATAGGAGTCTAGAGAAGAAAATGGCCTTGGATATAAAGTGTGTTCCAGGCAAACCTGGGGTACAACATGAGACCATGCCTTAAAACAAGGAAATATTTATCTGCACATCTTCCCAGCATTACCCCTTCAGGAAAGCAGGAGATAAAACTGAGTGTATTCAACCAAGGCCAGTACAATCAAACCCAGTATTCAACCAAACCCAGTACAGGAGACCAAAGCAAAAGGATAGTGAATTTGTGTAAAAGCTGAGAACTCATGATGCAGATAAAGTTGAGACAGACCTACAACATAGCAAGGAAGCATGGTTGACACATAACTGCATTTCATAGTGACACGATCATTTTCAGCGTTTCCCTGAACAGGTACTCTAACTAGATCATCGTGCCATGTATACATAGAGTACACAAAGAAGTCTTAGAAAAAAAGATGAACAACTGGATGTCAAGAATTTAAAAAATTATAGGACATGGTCAAGAAAGTAGCTTGTTGATCATATTATGAAAAAGAAATCCTGAAAAATGTACCCAAATTTGCATTCTCACCCTAGGTAATGTAACCTAAATTAGCTTCCATGGAATCAAGTCTTCTTGAGACTAGAAGAGTGAAGTTCCTCTTCTTGATCTAATGGTGACTACCGGTTCATTGCCGAGTCACTCCATCTCCACAGTCTCACCAGGTCGCACCTGGCAGGGAGTTCTGAACATGCAGACTTTGCTTGCGAATTTTTTACTCAGATTTCCAGTGTAGTTCTTAATGAATTGTCTCTGGAGCCTAAAAATGGTCCAAACACAAACAAACAAAAACACTGGGTAACTAATTGCTTTTTGTGTTAACACATCTGTAGGATTCTCGAACTGTAGCACACCCTGCCCCCACGCTCAGGAAAGTGAGACCAAACTCTCCGTGGTTCTGCTGTGGTGGTGTCCAGTCATCCTTTCGAGTAGCTTTTTCTCTCATTCCCAGCATGGGCATTGGCAGCATTGCTTCCTAGGTCCAGCTGGGGAATTGCTTGCTTCACAGTCTGTAAACCAGCACCTCCCCAGGGTCACGACTTCCCAAGAGCCTTCCCTGATCATTTAGCAGTTTCCGGGGTCTCCTCATTGCAGCCATGCTCTGAAGAGATGGATCACCAGCAAAGTGTCAGCCTAAAGCATCTCTGAACTTTAAGGATGCTCGGGAAGACTTTTGGAAACTCTCCCATTAAAGACATTTCAGCATGTCCATTCAAGCAATTAAATTGATTACCCAGGATTTTCTTATGAAGGCTTTAAAAAAAAAAAGAAAGAAAAAAACTTTTTTATAATAAAGAGTTTAGTTTTTAGGCTCTTAAATGACACATTCATTAGTGTAAAATAAGCTAATTAACTTAAGTTGGCTTGTTATAATAAAATTAGAAGTAATGTGATTGATTTGTTAACACTTGTTTAATGATATATGATACTATATTTTTGATTACAGTTTTCCCAGAAATGAGTTAAATCTCTGTAACACTAAATGCCATGGGGCAATATAACATCACTCACGAGAATTGTTCAAAGGCATAAAAAAAAAAAAAAAAAAAAAAAAAAAAACAAAATTCATAGCCAAATGAAAGCTTGATATCATGTAACTATTGGGGGGAGAATTGTGGTTTGGGAATCTCATCACAAGAAATTGAGATCACTTGATTTTTAAATGTGTCTGAAGGCCAACTGAAACCTAAGAAGTTACTGGAAAAGATTAATCAATAACAGTATTTTCAAAAAGAAAAACCCAAAGGTAAATGTCTAAACCCTGCTTCCAAATGAAAGAAATGGGACTACTTTAAGCCACTTGAGGCTAATTGTAGGGAATAGAATATTTACTTAATTTTTTCTGCTCAGTGTGGTTTTCATGAATATGCATTAGGCTAATATAACACTGCGGCCCATGTGCCTCCATAGCAAGCTAGCAACTACCCCTCATTAATCTACAGCACTCTTTAAATGTTGTATTAAAATGTTCAGTGTTGCTATGCCATTAAACTAGTAAACTGTGGTTAAGAGTAGAGAGGGATAAACCTCATTGGCTACGACACTGCCACTTCAAAAAGTGGCACATGCCTTTAATCCCAGCACTGGAGTGGAAGAGGTAGGTGGATCTCTGTGAATTTGAGGCCAGCCTGGTCTACAGAGCTACTTCCAGGACACCTAGGGCTGTTACACAGAGAAAATGTGTCTCAAAAAAAAAAAAAAAAAAAAAAAAAGGAGGATTCCCTGGGGCATGGTTTAACCTATTAACTGTGTCATTAGAAATGCAATTTACTACATGGTAGTATGGCTTTGATTTTTCTTTGACATTTAAGCCATTAAGCCAGTATTAAGCAAAAGAAACATGTTTCCATGTCTAAGCATAAATCCAGAATATTCCTTCTCTGTCATTGTATGGTCCCCAGTGGTGGCACTTATCCCCCAGTGAAGCCTACTGATTCCTTCTCCTCTTTCTTCAGACTACAGCTAATGCTTAGTTGTATAAAAAGGACCTGTAGACAGAGGTCAGATCTCATAATTGCTCCCCTTCACTTTGCCATTAATTGGCTGTGCACCATTAGGCCAAATACTTACTGCACAGGGAACCAATCAAATGTGAGTATCTGGATGGATCAGGAGCCAAGTGTTAACTCTCATCTCTTC
Organism: Phodopus roborovskii; assembly: GCF_943737965.1. Classification (NCBI taxonomy): domain Eukaryota; kingdom Metazoa; phylum Chordata; class Mammalia; order Rodentia; family Cricetidae; genus Phodopus; species Phodopus roborovskii. The sequence goes on along the minus strand of NW_026126417.1, from coordinate 2,512,505 downwards.
TAGCTTGAAGTCATTATGATTCTGGAAATGACTTTCTGGTTTCCTAAGACTGATGTAATTTTAGATAATGGCCCTCACTTTGGCTCCTGAGATTATTAAGAGTGATATTGGAAATTGTTTCAGCCAAGATCTGATACAGGATTGGGAGGAGATTCGGATTGAGATGAGTTTTCATTGCCCTTTAGACTTTGTCACTGTCCCAGTTTACAAAATGCTAATGTTCATCTTGAAGGTCTCATGTTTTTAATCATGGATGTACACACTAAAGTGTCTGCTGTTCTCCTGTCTCTGCAGTGTTACATTTGGTGGAATGGTGTAGTTCACCAAGACTGTATTTCATACTCAGTGGCAACTTTGCATTGGCTTTACCTTTTCTTCTACTGTTGTACCTGCATCTCTTAAGTTCTGAACACTTCCTAGGTTTCTGGTACATACCTTTTTCCATCCATTAAATCCAAATAATATCCAATACATGCATAACATCTGCAAGAGGGTAACCTAAAAATTTTACTGCTGCCTCTATAACCTGTTCTCCACTCATTTTCTGTATTTATTCATTTAGTTGTTGTTGTTGTTAATTGTCCCATGGATTCTTGCTCCTAAAACATTTTATCAGTTAGGATATCTGGAGACATTCGCTGCATATGCCCACATGGACAAAAACCACAGAGTGAGCTATGAATTAGCAAAAGGTGAAGATGCCCCAGGGGAGCCAGGACTCCAGGAATAAAGTCCCTCAAATGCTTCACTCTGAGCCAAGAAAAACTTTAAAAAGTACCATTTTAAAAACCCACAATGGGGCAGTGAGGAGTGAACAAGAAGTTTTGTAAATTTTATGGGCAATGCAAATAAGAAATTTCATTATATGCATAGCTATAATTTACACCACGGGAGAACACAGTTACTTATTTTGTTTTCTTAGTTCCAGCTGAAGACCAAAAGGGTTTTGTTTTGTGTGTATTCCTTGAAGCTATTATGGTTAATTATGCTACTGCCACAGCCTTGACAACACATAGATCCAGGCTGGGTTAGATGATCTCAAAGGCAGTTCTCAGAGCTCCCTGTTGCCTATGTTGCTGTATGACCAAGGACTTAACAAGGTTCACTCTCCACAATGCTGCAAAAATTCCATATTTTTAGATGGTGAAGTTTTACTTGGAAAAAGCACAGTTAACCAATTTGTTATTTATTTAATTTTGCTTCCTTACCGACATACATAATCATTCCAGTGACTTGTAAGATGTCAGCTTTCTTTTCCTTAGCCTTCCATTATGTAGGGTTATTCATATACTCCCGACCACTAAAATGCTTCAGGATTTGAAGGAATCCCTTTAAAATACAAATATTAACCGTTAGTATTTGGCATAATGTTAAATATTTCCCTGTCATAGTTGGAAACAGTTGTTTAAGTACACCAACAATAGGCCTTCATGGACCTAATTTAAACACAATATTGGCATAAATGCAGAAAATAAAAATCTCCTTATCTCACCTGCAATAAATTTAAATCTACTTCTGCACAACTAAAAATATGTCGTTTAGGTTTGATAGATGACTCAGTCATTAAAGCCTAGGAACACATCAGAACAGATGGGTTTGCCATGGATAAGACAGACTAAAAACACAGACTAGGTTTTTAAGAGTGTGACTGTGCATGCATGCGTGGGTGCGTGCGTGCGTCTGTGCACACAAGTGCATGAACAGTGTTCAGGGAGCCAGAAAAGCGCATTGGATCCCCTGGAGCTTGAGTTACAAGGGATTATGAATATCTCATGTGGGAGGCGGAACTGAATTTGTGACCTCTGGAAGAGCAGCATGCACTCTTAACTGCTGAGCAGTCTCTCCAGCCCCTATAATTGTTTTGTTTTGTGTTTCTTGGTTTTTGTTTTTTTAAAGAACATCTTCTGGCCTTCCTTTACCTAGGCACTGTTAGTCCATTTCTTCTACTTTCCTTTCTAAGCTGAGAGTTTATTATTCATTTCTTTACCAATATTATACATCTCAGTAAGAATAAAGTTCTCACTCCCATAACAAAGACCAAAATAGCTGTTACTTAAAGAAAAAAAAAATAATTTTCCCCTTGCATAACAACCTGGAGGTAAGGAGTTTTACTGTACCTGTCACTGTGAAGAGGTGGTCCTTATTCACAAAATTGAAGATGGCTCATGTGTCAAGTTACTTCCAGTAGGTAGGGAAGGACGTACCTTGTCATTTCAGTAATATGAGATGGAAAGTGCATATATCTATTTTATTCTTAGAACCGAGTCCCCTGGACACATACAAGGGAGACCAAGAAATGCAAACTCAGCTGGGAGCCTGTGCCCAGCTGAAGTCCCACTGGTTTTGTTACTATAAGGGTCAGGAAAATTGTATGATGACAGTTGGCACACTTGGCCACATTTCCCACTTGTGTAATCCATAGTAAACTTCACCATTGCTGCTTTTTGACAATAGCACCCCCTCACACACACACATACACACACACACACACACACACACACACACACCTCTGCCCTCACAGTCCACGGCGTCTCTTTTTCCTCCTATCCTTAAGTGTGAAGCCTTCCCACGTTCCCACGTTGCAGGTGCCATGCCCCTCCTCTTTGTGCTATCCTTGTTCTTGCGCTAGCCCTGCCTATGCACAGTTCTACCCATTACCTCTGCCTTGGCCTCCTGGATCTTCCTAGCCAGGATAGACATATTTTCTAAGGCTTAGGCCTGAGTCTCCCATTGCATACTGAAGAGGATGCCCAGCCTTCCTCAGCAAGACAGAAATCATTCCTTCTCAACTGAGGCCTCCCCCTCAGAGCGTCCCCAATTTTCAGTCACAACAGTATCTTTATCTTGACAGCCAGCCCAGAACAGGCTGGAAACACAGTTTATCATCACAACTCCAAGACAGCTTGTCTGTCTCTTTCTGATCCTTTCCAGTTTTGCCTTCTCAGTGGTTACTGGTCTTCACATCACATCCACGGAAGTCCTCCCAAGCCGGAAACTCCCCATCCCACTCCTAATTGTTCTCCTGCCACAGGGTTGCTCTCTTCTCCTTGACATCTTTTAGCTTTCTATCCAGTTAACTTTCACCATATTCTATTCCCCATTGCTAGCCATAGCTCATCCATTAACTTTGTGGGTCCTCACAACCCTGCAAAGGGAGGTTTTTTTCCTATTAAATAAACACAGAGGAGTAACTGAACAAACTATCAACACCACAGTTTCTCTAATAACCAGCAGAATAAGGAATAAAAATCTAGATCCTGCACTATGGTCACTAGAGAAGCAGAACTAATGGAATATATACTTACATACATACATACATACATACACACACACACACACACACACACACACACACACACACACACATACATACAAATGGTATTATTGGAGTGTCTTACTGGTTGTGGCTATAAATTACAACAATGGCTGTCTCCCTTTAGAAAGCTCAAATGTCTGGTAGTTGTTTAGTCCATGAGGCTGGATGTCTCAGCTGGTCATCAGTATACAATGGAATCCGGAAGAAGTAGGCTCTAATGCCACTGCATCGGTGAACTTGCTGCTTAATGACAGCAAGAATGCAAAGAGCAAGAGCTTCCTTCTTCCCCATCTTTTATACTGGCTGCCACCATAGATGTGGCCCAGATCTAAGGCACATCTTTATGTCTCAAAAGATCTGGATTGAGGGTGGGTCTTCCTACCTTAGACGTGTCAATCACAGCTGTACACAAAAGATTGGGTTTTAGTTAATTTTAATCAAGTTGGCAACCAAAAATAGCTATTACATCATCCTTTAGCTCAATATTTAGCAGCTTGTGTTCTACCAGCAACCTCCAGGACATAATTTGGTTCTCTGTTGTGCCTTTGGTGGTAAATTTCCTCGCACAGAGCCCAATATGTATTCATCTGCATTGAAAGGTCCTCATAGTCCACTCAAATAATATTAAGTGGACATTAAAGATTCCTTGTGATTGTGAGGAAGAAAATGATCTCAGGAAAATGTGAGAATAGAGGGCTTCGAGAATATAATTTATCTACCCAAAATACTATCTTCAGTAGAATTGAAGGGAAAACAGAAGCCAATGGGGTATCAGTGGCTCCCTAACTAGGGGGACCTTTGGGATCACCAGAAAACACTGTAGAAATATGAGCCCATTTACCAAGTCAGGAGCCAATGGGATAGAGCTGCCTAGATGCCTGCGGTCTTGAACAGTCCCAGGTTGTGTTCTCTGTTTGACTAAGACTCCATAAATGCCTCCACTCTGCTTCCCTTAAATATGAGAAGTAAACATTTGGGAAACACTAAGTAACCAGTGATGGTTACTCAGCCAAGTTTGGGAAGGACTGCTTAGGTCATATTGAAGGGCTCTTTAACCCCTAATTTCCTGAAATCTGGAGTAAGACACTACATGTTGACAGAACAGATGAATTCTGTTACTTAGAAAAGGATGAGGACATCCAAAGGGGTCACTCTGCAAAGTGTGGCCTTGGGAGACTCAACACATACTTTAGAAGAATTACATAGTATGACCCCTGGCATGAGGCTCATTAAGTACTATCTTTTTCATATTTTTTCATGTATTTTCATATTCTCATGTAAGTTTGAAGTACATAAACACACACTTTAAAAAAATATCTGTTATGACAGTGACTTACACGCATGTTTATAAAACACCCATTATGTCTCCAGTAATACACAAGGTATGAGGCTATTCTTGACGAATTTAATGTAGTGATTTCAGATTGCTCCTTTCATGAAGTATTCTCCAACCTCTGTTTAGCTGTATTTTCTGCAAAATTCTAGGGTTTTACTAGAACTTGAACTCTTAATAATTTATTTTTTATTCATGTGGTACTAAGCAATCTATTTCTTAAATAAACTGTACGTCCAACAACATAAATGCAAATCCTATATATAAAACTTTATTTGCTCTGTAGCACTTGCTGTTTCCTTATACACAGCAAGGGTTCAATTAATGCTGAACACATACACATTGTGTTTTATTTGGCTATCAAATTGATTATAAGATTTTGTGTCTATGGCTGATAAGTGAGACATCTTAGTTATTTTGATATTGGTGATAGAAAACCCATTAAGTCCCATATAGGTCATTTTTTTTCCCAACAATACACAACCTTAGGAAATATGTAAAGGGAACATACAGGATAAGAAATACAAAGGTCAACTGCAACTGCTGTGGTAAAATAATTCCCAACTCTGTTCTTGACTACATTACTTTCTATTTGTTTTGAAAAATATAAAAGAAAGATGTGAAAATCCTTGGGATCCAAGCCTCAAACTCCTTTGGCACTCAAAGAAAGACCTTAGAGAATGTCTGTCCACACTCCGTTTCTCCAGCTTGGCAGAGACTGGTGGAAACACAAAGTAAGTCTTCATTCTGCCAGAATAGCTCTAAAGTACTTATGTGTGGGACTCCTGACAGCCCCAGCCTTGGGCAGGTATACAGCAGGGGGCTACCCAGGTAGTATGATTTGAGGGGCACCAGGAAGAGCAGGGTGCCCTGCTGCAGATGACCTCGTCACCCTGTTTTGTTGTTGTTTCTGCTATGTCAGAAACAAACTCTGTCAATTCTCGTCGTTGGTGAGACTCAGTAGGTGGTAGAGGTTTCAAAACCAAATGGTGGGGGGAATCAGTATCTACAAGCACATGCCTGTCTTTAGTATCAGAATTGGATTGTCTTCCAGAGGCTGCCTGCCCCTTTCAGTGTGATCTGTAGACATGACACAGCCTCCTTCATTTCCAAGCTGCCTCCCAAATGCCCCTCCCAGGAGAGGAAATGAGGTGCTGGTGCCTTTCACTCTGCACCTACATCTCTAGGTCGGCCAGGGTGTTATGTCTACCAAGTGCAGAGTGATTGGCTTTAACTGATGATGCATTCCAGGGTAGGTCTAGCCCCACACCACTTCCACTCCCCTGTGGCCTGGACAAGAAGCTCTGCCAACGGAAGCAGCCTTTGTTCTGCAATTAATCACTCCAAGTCAAAGTGTGTTTAGGTACTAGAAGTGATAACCCTCGAGAGCTACGAAGTGGCTGATTTGTGTAGCTGTTGAAATCCGGGCTGTGCGAGGACATCCTCAGTTGTAAGTAGATATCTTACTTAGGCTCAGAGTAGGGGAACTGTGACATTTCAGGAAGCAGAAATCATAGGCTAATTCATCATGGAATAACTTTTAAAGGAGAAATCTTGATATGTAAGTAGTTGAATTCCTGCTGCTCTGTCTTGTGACACCTAGTGAGATGGACCTGGGGGCCATGAGAGTGGAGGGTGGAGGGTAGTGGTCAGGGTCAAGGGTCAGACTCCAAGGAAATTGTGGAGCTAGAAGAGCATACGTTTCAAAGTATGTTGCTCCACTGGCCTGCCTGCCTGCCTGTGATAGATGGATCGAAGTCACTCATTTTCTCATATTCTCTGTGGCTTTTTCCTCTGTATTTTACCTTCTTCCCCCAACACAGAACCTAAACAGATATGCCCTCATCAGCTGCTGCAGTGAAGAAGTTTCTTTTTCTTCTGAAGAACTAATACATTGGTCCTTTCTGTTGCTTCCTTTTTCACCTTCAGTGCAGAGTGACTTTAGTTATTTCTTTGGCTTCCATAACCATTAATCATGCACTATGGCTCTACCATTTAGAATTCAGAAATGCCTAGAGAGTGAATTCTGTCAAGAAAGATAAAATGATAGTGGTTCCCACAGCTCCTGTTGGTCTCGGGGAGTAGTGAAAGTTCACTTATTTAGAACTGTGCCTGGACACAATATCCTCGAACCATGAAGAAACAACTCAACTCAGCAAACTGGAGACAGTACTTCATAGATCTATGAGGGGCATCCTAAGACCTGAACCAACTCCACAGGGACAAACCCACAGAGCTGTCTAACATCCAGCCTACTGGAAGAGAGATGCCTGACCAAGAGAGACATCTATAATATCCTCAAAGTCCACTGACACAGCCTCTTTAATGACAATTCCATCTCTGCTTCAGAGAGTCCTAAAGGAGATGATGTCAAAATGCTGTTTCTGGTCTTCTCTACTTAAGGTGTCATCACAGCATTCATGTTCAATGCGTGTATTCACACGAGTGACTCTGGTGTGAAACCATGGCTGTGATCACTTCCCTGGGTAGGAGCATCAGACACACATTTTTCTCATATGTATGCTTTCCTACAGTACACACTGGCAGCCATTTCAGTTTGCTAGAGCCTGCAGTGACTCCTGGGGGAACATATGAATTACAGTGAGAAAGAAGAAAAGATAGTAGGATTTCCAGAAGTTTTGCTAAAGCATTTATGTACCAAAGTTACAGCTTTTTCTCTCTCTAACATACTCATGCTGGAATGCTTTCCCCTGTATTTAAAATTGCATTTGAAGGGCTCAGTAACAGCCAGCAGTCATGAACAACTATGGGCGATATTCTAGAGTAAATGTTTAGACCAGAAACAAAAATAGAACCCACATCTCAGCCAGAAACAGAAACAAGTTCCTAAACAATTGAGTCAAGGAGGCTGAACATCTGTATAGCTAGAAACTGTCTAGCTAGCCTATTTTTTTTCACTTAAATGCATAAAGAAAAGAACATCTTTACCTCTGGGTACAAAGTTGTAACTCCTCTAATCTCAGTCCCCTTGTGGGAAAAGTATTCTGCATAGTGTCAGAAATCGTGGCGTGTATATGTTAAGTTGGCATGTATAATTATTTAGCACATGTTAGCGGGCCTACAGTACCCTTTCTCTTACATGTTTATAACTAGAACTAGCCTTCTAAGTATGGGGGCTTCCCCTAAAAGTCAAGGCAGGAAGTAAATTTACTAATAAGTCTTTTACTAAACTTTTAAACTAATTAAGATGGGAAGACATCATTTTCAGATATGTGCTGAGAACTGACTTGTATAGACATGGGATAGATATGGAAATAGAGAGGACCCCTGGTATGCAGAAGGCCTGTTGATTTCATCATGTGATTCTAGTGTGAAGAGAAATAAGACACCTAGTTCTGAGATGAAAAGCCCGAAGTACAAGAGAGGCCTAAAGTGCTTTTTTTCCATTGAAAAAAGAGAAACTGCATGATGATAGAGGTAGCCATGCTTAAAACTTTCTTTAGTTTTTACACCAACATTACTTATGTTATGTAATAACATACCCATTTTTAACAGATGAAGAAACTGAGGCCAGAGGGGTTAAGTGATTTGTCCAAGAACATTTATCTAAGCTAAACCAGTGTGATATTCATGTGAAAACAGGACTGGACCTAAACAAAGAAAAAGAAACCTGCAAATTAAAGTTAGAACAGAGGGAGGAAATTTGGCTGCGAACCTAAAAAACTTTGAATCATACATTACAGTTCAAATATTGATAAAGTATTACCTACGAGCCAAATCTAATATATTTGCAGTGTTTGTGAATAAAGAGTATTATTAAACCATAGTTTTCCCTGAGACCCACACACACCCATGTATGTTGGTATTGCACTACAATAACAGTTGAGGATTTGTCACACAACATATAGCACCACAGCCCGAAATAGTTACTCTCTGGCCCTTGATGGAAAATATTTGCTGACCTCTGTTCTAGCTGACTAGGGATCTTTTGAAAGTATTGGAGAAAGGAAGCCATATTCTTAGAGTCGTGCATTACTAACTGGGACCATCTTAATCTGCAGGACATCTTGAAAGGATTATTTTAACACTACTTCAGTTGTCTGGGCTCTCATCCCGCTCATCCAGTCTCCCACAGTAGCCTTCCCCCAACACTCCTGACCAAAACGTTAAGATTTTCAGAGTCCAGGCTGGTAACAAAAGCGGGTGTGATGTGCTAAGTGCTAGAAAGCCAAACAGCACAAGGAAGTTGGCAAACGGCACTGGTCAGTTGCTAGCTTCTGGCTGAGAATGTGGTGGGGGGGATGGGAAGCGCCACACACTGAGTTGGTCCTGCTCTACCTGGCATTCACTGCACTGTGCTGGCACACTCAAAGGTTGTGGACTTTATAGTTGAGAATATACAGAGACCAGTAGGAATTTGTCAGGTTGCTTTGTACAGGATCCATTTTGAACACTGAGAATGTGATAGCCACCTACAATTTAAGGAACTCTTGCATATTGTCCTAATCATCAGTTGACTAGATTGGCTGGCCATTGATGTGCAGGGATCCTCCTGTCTCTGTCTCCACCCCAGGGACACCGTTGCAGGCAAGTGCTACCAGTACTGGCTTATGTGTGGGTGCGGGGGACCCAAACTTTGGTACCCATGCTTGGAGGCACCTTGCCAGTTGTGCCATCTCTGAAGTCCTTTGTCACCATTCTTTAATACCTGAATTCCTTTAGACTAACTGCAATAATTTACTATCTATTAGCCACTTATTATATGTCAGGTACAGTGCAAACACTGATGAAATTTTATCCTCATTTTGGAGAAGCCCCAATCTGCTGTGATAGGGAGGTATTTTAAAATGGTCACAACACTGTAAGATATATGAACCTTAGAATCAGTTGCCAGAAGACAGAATCCACTCTACCCAACTGAATGTTCATTTATATAACTGGCCCCTAAGACAATGTTACAATGTGTACAGGATTGTGGGTTAGTTTCCAGTCCCTCGTGTTTTCTCAGCCCACACAACAACTATCCCCAGTTCCAATTCTTGGATATCCAAAGGACCCAAAGAGTGGCCACAGAGCTCCCAAGATACTCAGGAAGTGGGAGGGTGATGCTAAGCAGAAGCAGGCCAACTCCAAAATCGGGGACCCCAGAAGTGACAAATAGAAAGGAACTATTAAAGCAAAAGATGAGCCAAAAATGTTCCCTCCAAGTTAGTGACCGTGACATAGATGATAAACTACTCTTTGAACAGAATCCTAGCTGGAAAAAACTCCAGAAAGAGCACACACTGAGGGTTCATTTGCATCTCAATCATCTACACTGGAAAGCCTCTCTTAATGGTTGTTCTCCAGAGTAGTCTGCCCTGGATTCGGTCCACTTAATATATTCTGTTCTTGGCTAGATATAATCACAATTGTTGCCTCAAATGGGAAGCTTTAGTGGGCAGTGTGGTATAGACACTCAGACCTATCATAGTTGTCTGTTGCCAGCTTTGCAAATGTATTTCTTCTTGAATTCTATAAAACATTACTTTTCTTTGTTTCATTTGTATTTACTTTCTGGTACACAGGTTAGCATGTTGAACTCATTGGAGTTAAATCTACACACAGGCAAGAAAACTAGATTTGTAATTATATGTTCCCAACAGTTGTATCAAGTCCTCCAAGAGCCAAGCCACTCAGCCATTTGTGAAAGATAACAAATACACAATTAATATAAAGTGAAGGATTTTTCCTTAATCCTGAAGGAAAAAGAATGCTAAATTCTAAATGTCTGTGAATTAGTAAATTTTTAAATACTTAATTTCTTTTAGAATTTTAAAGAAATTTTGAGAGTAAAGTGCATTTTCTCATCACCTAGAATTACATATTCTCTGAGTTTAAATAACTAAGCATTGTTAGTACTATGCATTTAAAATGGAATTCCATTTAATATATTACTCTAGACAAAAGCCCCACATTAGATATATAATTTCCAATTTTTATTTACATTTTTAGGTTGTATTTTCACTTCACTGCAGTGAATTTATGAATTTGATACTTACAGTGTTCATGTTTTCACAAAATTTTCATTTTCAAAAATTGTCTCAACATTATCTCCTGTGCAGATAGTAGGTCGTGCATACTGAAGGGTGCCCGATGTATGTTGAATTCTCTTCATCCTGAACTATTTCATTGTTCACAAAAGCATGACCTCTCCTTGTTCATCTTAATGGGCTCTTCAGTGAAAACTGAGTTGTGGTTAAGCAGAGAAAACATTTCTATCTAGAGTTTGGATGTAATAGCAGAAAACTATAAAAAAGCACCTGGCTACAGTTACACTTCAGATAATGCCATTCTTACCAACAACTGAGCACATAAACAACAGTCTGTGAAAAATGGAATGGAGGGGAAATGGTGTGTTTTATATTTACAATGTGCCTTTTCTTTGTTTTGATATGTTCAGATATGCATATCATTACCAGTGTGTTATAGCTGCTTATAGCTACAGGTTTATAGGTGTTGTGGCTGTCTCACTGGGGCTTGTGGATATTCATTGAATAAGTGTTCACTGTGACAAAATTACCTAACAACACATTGCTTAGAATCTATTTCCATCATTATGTGATATTTAACTGATTTTCAGACTATTAACCGATGACCTTTGCATTCAGAAGTAGTAGGATTTCTGTTTAACTCAACTCCCTTTCCTTTTCTTCTTTTTCTCCTCCTTCCTTTTTATCTCTCCTTTCCTATGTTTATTTCAGATTGAAAATGGCTCAGGCATCCGTCAGCAAATTGACATCAGAGAAGAAAGTAGAAACAAAGAAAATTAATCCCGCTGCTAGTCTGGTAAGCCACATTTTCCACCAAAACCTCTAGGTTTTTCATCATATCAGGAATATACTCCCAATAGTATGTGAATTTAAAGCTCAAAACTCAGGGAAGAAATGGAGTATTGGTATCCTTCCTCCCATCTTAACACCATGTGGTTTCAAAACAAAACTAGACACGAATGGGTAAAGCATGCTTTCACATGTTCCCTTGTAATAAAGCAAATTGTGTCACTTGCCATTTCATATCCTTCTCCAACCCTCTCACTCTTGTCTCCAGGTGCCTTCTTCCTCCTGAGAGGTCCCCGAGTATCCCCATCCTTCTTCCCATTAACAAAGGAAGCAGGATGTCCCCTAGGAGTTGTTAAGGAAGTTGAGATGCAAAACTGTACAGTCTGCCTAATGTCACTTGGCAAATATATGACAAAAAGCCTGACCACAGGGGAGCAGTGATCTCCTCACATTTCTTCCTTATACTGGAAACCAGCCAGTGTCTTTATGCTTTCCTAAGTTTTAGAAACTCATCCTCCAGTGTTCAGTAGAGGTCACGATGATTCTCCGCCTGTGTGCCACACACTGTCTTGGTTACCTTCCCTGTTGCTGTGATAATATACCTCCAACAAAAAGCAACTTAAAGGAAAAGAGGCCTTGTTTTGGCTCATGGTTTGACATTATTGTGAAGTCACAGAACCAGGAGCTGGGGCATCTGATTACATTTTATCCACAATCCAGATGCAGAAAGCAATGAATACTAATGCTCACCTCGCTGTCTCAAGTAATCCAGGGTCCCATCCCAGGGAAGGGTGTCACCCACGGTGGGCAGGTCTTCCTATCTCAGTTATCCGAATCAAGTGTGCCACAGGTATGCCCAGAAGTTAAATGAACCCTCTCAGATGTGCCAGTAGACTTGGCTCCCAGGTGATTTCGGATCATGCCAAGTTGGAAATTAACATTAACCGTTGTACAGTCATTGGTCAGCATTGCTGTGTGATTAGGAGCCCAGGGTTATTGGGAAGGAGACAGCCTAGGTTTAAACCTCAGCATAGCCATAAGACCTTAGTAAGGTTCTTTGCTTTGTTTTCTTCAAGGAAAAGAGAGCAATGATGATACCACCTTTTTTTGAGGGAACTGAGGAAAGGCATGGAGTACCAGTTACATAATAGAGGTTCAATAAATACTAGCGACTGTTCTTACTTCCATGAGTTCCAGCGGGTGTAGACCCTGTGATGAGGAACGGCAATGTTGGGACAGTGGGAATGTCTTCCTCCATGCTATGTAGTAGGTTGATAGAATCTGGAAACCGTGGAGTCTAAGGGGGAAGAACCATAGAAATACTTTAATTTCTGGGTATTTAGTACGATTATACTCCACCATTTAAGACCAAGATTTGAGAGAGTAACCAAAACTTGAGGGGAAAAAAAACTGTTTAAAAGATAGAAATGACAATGGATCTGCTTTCTTCTTAAACAACAGAAAGAACGACTGCGTCAGAAGGAAGCCAGTGTGGGCACCAGCTAAGGTGGAAGCAGAAGGAAATTGCATTTCGAGAGGAGGCGACCCAATGCTTCTCTAGACACAAGTGTCAAGGGGAATTCCTACAGATCTGTTACAGAACACTTGCTCTGCTTTTCTCCTGAGGTTGCTTGCAGAAAGAGCCCTGTGCCTTCTTGGAGAAGCCCCTTGTTAGCGCCCACAGGAACAATGCAATGCTACGTATGGAATTATTACAGGAATATTTGGTAATTGTTTCTTAAAGAAGTCCAAAGTCCACCCTATCAAAGAATCAATCAGAAGAAATACCAAAATTTTTCACATTTTGCTTTATGCTGAAATTCTAAGCTTTCCAATGTATAATCATCATGTTATAAAAGGGGTACATCTTTTATGGTGATTGCCTTGAGGGAACTCAAGCCTTGTACCTTACACACTATAATTTTGTGTGTGTGTGTGTGTGTCGGTCTTAGCCTTGATCCAGTTGTACCAAGCTCCCATGGCATTTTCATCAAAAATGTTGAAACTTACCAGAACTGCATTTTAGAGATTTAACACTGTATATCTCCCAGACTAGGGAAATAATTTTTGATGATGATAGTGATGATAAAATGAAAATGAAAGGAATTAAAATTTCACATAGGTGGAGAGAGAGAAAAACCTCATACTGGAAAGTAAGGATGCTGGGAGTGAACATTAGCCATTGAGAGAGGCGTACTCTATTAACATGGCTTCCTGGCCAAGAGAGATTCTGTGCCAGCTTCTGATATAAACAGGGCAGGAACAGACTTGGATCAAGTGCCTGTGTGAACAAGGGACCATGTGGCTTCAAATCTCCTGTGGGCAGCAAATGAATGGTGTGCAGATCTGCAGATGAGGCCTCCATTGTGTTCCACCATTCCCAGCAGTTTCCATTCAGGAGAGCAAATGCTGCTACCTATCTTTTTTCATGACCTTGACTCGGAAGCATGTGAAGGAAGGTAGCCAGTTTGCTGTCTAAAAACTTAGGATCAGAAAAACTTCTTCACACTAAAGTGAAAACGGTCGTTGTCTTAGTACTGACCTCTGAAAGGACTGTCAGGGACAGGTTGTGTTAAGCCCCCTGGGACATTTCCACAACTTTTTTTTCTCCCTAAGCCACTACTGCTTGAGCTTCCCTGGTGAGAAAACAAGAAAGAGGACCAGGCATGAACTGAGGATTGTATCCAAGACTGCGTTTTTAAGTCTTCATGAAATGAAAGACTGTGTTTTCTTCTCTTGCTGGTGGGGACAGTCTAGAGCTACTCAGAATCCCGCATCCCTTGCTGATCTGGCTACCTCTAGCTGGCACGGGGGAGTGGGGGCTGCCTCTTGTCTCAGCAACTTTCTAGAACCTTTGAACTTGCCAGATACCTTAAGTGTCTTCCTGGAATCTGCCTGCCAGTCAACAGCCCCCACACCAACTCAGGGACACTCTGATAATAGATGCAAGCTAATGAAAGCCATACCATAGTCAGATGTAGTGCAAACCTTTTGAAGCACGAGTAGCTGGCATCTACAATATCACAGATGCCATTTCCAAGCAGGTGCTAACTGTCTTTCAATGGCCCAAAGAAAGGGACATGGCCACGTGATTTATTTTAATCAGAATGAAGGGATGAGACAAAATAGATAATCAAGTAAAAAACGTAACGTAGCTAGGATGCCTTGGCACCATTGTTCTTTTCCCATTGCTTTTTGGATATTGTTTCTTTTTATTCTCACTGTAACTATGAAGAAGAGCAAGGAGCTGAATCAACAAGGCAAATTCCACTTGCAGACATCCTGTACTCCATAGAGCCCTTGTTAGTATTGAAGTGCAAAAGAAAAATGTGATTCTGTCTATGGCACAGGTGTCCTGTCAGCATTGTGTGAGGTCTGCACAAGCCTGGATCCTTATGGATCCTGTGCATGGGATGAGTGGGGAAAGGAGGCTTTCAGCAGGGGTTGATGCCATCTCAGGCCTCTAAGTAAGGTGTTCATGACATCACAGGTAGCACTGTCTCTCTGTCCTTCAAGAACACAGCAGATCCTACAGGCTGTTGAGAACCAGGCCATACTACTGGGTGTGAGGGGGTCAACTTTTTGTTTCTTAACATCCTAACTCTATTTTGTAGTACTTACCCCCCCCCCCATTTAGAAAGTCAAAGATAAAACTAGTTAGGGTAAGGATGCCACAGAGATGACTCAGTAGTTGAGAGCATATAGTGTTCTTATAGATGGCTTGTGTTTGGATTCCATTGTGCATGTTGGGTAGCTTCCAATCACCATAACTGTATGGAGAGTCTGATATCCTCTCTGTCCTCCATGGACAGAATACACACACAGTCATACACATACCCACACACAGGCATACATCTATGCACATAATTAGAAAATTAAATCTTAAAAAATAAGCGGGGACATGATATATAGCAAGATAAGTGAAAAAATAAAAAGTATGCTTTCCCCCCAGATAACTCATTTCACAAAGTAGTTTAAATTGAGTTTAAAAAAAAAAATCACTAGTAAGAAGTATGTTTTCCTTGATTTTCATTTTCATTTTACTTTACCTGTAATTATCAAGGGAAAAAAATACCAAAAGATGATGGGAATCATATGCTTCCATAGATTTGTAACCCTATAAGTAAGTTTATTATTGAATCACAAAAACAAGGGCATACTATGAAATCCAAAGTGGTAGTCGTCCTAACTAAGTGTATATGAAACTGAATAGCTGTGATGGCTGCTGGGTGGCAACAAAAGTGCCAGCCATCAGCCTGAGACTGCAGCTCATGGCAGGCCATTTCTACTATGAATTTGAAAGTGTCCAGGGTTGTGAATGGAAATGTAATCTGGAAAAAGCCAGGTAGAAGCCACACAGAGATGCATGGCATTCTAGAGTCGGATGTGCCTATGCCCTTCCTCTGAATTCTCCTAAGGGGACTTTAGAAGGGAGTGGACTAGCCTAAGACCATGAATACTGCAATTCATAGTTTAGCTACTCTGGCTTCTGAGACCCTGCAGCTCAGCAGGTAAACTGCCACCCATGTCAACTACTTCAACTGCATAAGGAGATCTGTAATCAGATGAAACAGGTCTCTCTCCTGATAGGGTTGTAAAAACCAAGCAAACAAACACACACACACACACACACACACACACACACACACACACACACACACACACACACACAAATTTACTATTCACAAAAGGCAGATAACATAGGCTGTGTTTCCATCTGCCACCTGCAGAAAGCTGCTTAGAAGCTATGACTGACACAGAACTGACTTAAAGAAAAGCACCCCCGAACCTCAACTCAGCAGCCCTTTCCCTTTACACTTAAACAAGTGTTCTTAATGCCGGTGACACTGAATCCAGGCACAATCAGGCTCAGTGCCGGAGCTGTGTGTGACCAAGACACACAATTTGTGTCATTCCTGCTTCCTGTCAGCTGTTGAAACCTTGTAAGGAGCCCTCATTATGAATTTCACCATCCTTCACTCCCCTCTACAAGGATGGGCAGTCTACTGAACTCTCTCAAGATAACACTTTCCGGGGAAGTGGGGAATTTAGAAGTTTCAGTACATTGCACATGAAGCCAGTTCAGGAGCCTAGTTTGTTCCAGTGCAATGTCTTGTATCACATTTTGGGAATTTGAATGCTTAACAGCTTACTAGGATACATGGAGACATTAAAACAGTGGCTCGCTGACTGCGTGTCTTCAGCTGTCAGGTTTCTACCAAAAGAATAACTAGAAAAGCAAAAGAAGCCATATGCTGTCCATAAATGAAAGCTGTCTGCCTCCATGTACACTCCATCTCTGCATTCTCCAAACACCCTAGAGACGACCAGTACCGTTGAGGCCTTTTAGTCTCTGCTTTTCTCTTTCTGTAGCTCACATGAAGCCTATACTTTATTCCATATTGTCTCCAACTTCAGTTATTTCTTTGATTTTTTTTTAAGTAACAGATTAATCCTACATACTTCATATACTACATACCTCATACATACTACAAACTCCATCTGTCCTCAGATAATGGTCTGACTTTTAGTCTTATGTATACTAAGAATCCCCTGGAGGCTGAGCCAACTTCTTCCATGGTTCCATGGTAGTTTTCATGGTTCCTATGCAACATGACAACCTGGGCTGTCAAAACACAAATGAGTCAGTAGGTTCAGGCAGAAATGGACATCCCCAAGGATTTGACATGGAATAAACAGGCTCTACCATATTAGGGTTGTCAGCTAGGCTGGGGTTACTCTAGGGACTTCTTGTGTTCTCCACCTCTGAAGCTGTAAAAATGTCTTAGAGAGAGTGCTCATCCCATAAATAGTGTGAGTTTCCAATGAGTTGTACTTGTATTAAGTAAGAAATCAAGTGTATATCAAAAGCTGTTTGCCAAAGTCATGCCTGCTCTCATCCACTGTTCTCTTCTAGTGTTTTCTTCAATTTCCATCTTATAAAGGTATTTTTTAATGGTTCACCTAAGTTGGCTTCCCAACTTCAGATTTCTCAAACAAAAGCCCAGCCCTGTAGACCACTGAGCACTGAGGGAAGTTATTCTGCCTCACCAGAGCATAGCATAGCTCATAGATGTTCAGAAATGAGCAATTCTTGGAGACCACAGGATAGATTTTAATTCTACTTCATAATGAGGTGTGAAAAGGAGCATAAAGCATGCACAAATTGTACTGCTCTTCCATTGAAGGGCCAGAAGGCATTTAAAATATTGTAGCTATGTTTTTTAAGCTGCAAATATCTTTTCCCGCTCTTTTAAAGGGAAATGTACTCATTTTTCTTTTACATGTATGGGTGTTTGTCTCCATGTGTGTATGTGTACCACCTGTGCCTGCAGAAGCTAGAAGGAGGCTATTAGATCCCCTGGAACTGGAGTTACAGACAGTTGTGAGCCACCATGTGGAGGCTGGAAACTGAACCTGGATCCTCTGCATGAGCAACAGGTGCTGCTAACTGTTTCTCCAGCCCTGCTTTCCTATCAGCTCTCTCTAGATAGATAGAATTTTTCATGTCTGGCCATCAGTCTCTCTAGTGACTCTGCCCAGAGCTTGGAAGGCATTCTACTCGTGGAAACAAATCCATGAGCAAAGAAGAAAGTCTTGAAGTTATTCTGTCTGCAGTGATTTAAATGGGATTTGTGGGGTCTACCAAAGGCACGGGTTTCTTCTAAAATCATTAATTTTATAATCTACTCTTTTACATATTCCTAGACACAAATACTGTGCCCCTACTGTCCCACTGACCACTGGGTGTGTAATCTTTGAGGAATGTGTGATTTAAGGAAAAAAGGATTTCCCTTTGAGAGAATAATCTAAGATACTCTCTGAAAGGCAGAACGTTTACAAATTAGACACTGGGTAATTTTTAAGAGCCTTTAGTGGAAGCATGTCATCCATTCATCACAGTCTTTTTTCCGTCTTTGAATTACAATCCAGACTAGTGTGGGAAGCCGTCTCACTGGACTTGGATTTAGCGATCATGTTTTTGCCTGGAAAATAAGCATTGGCCTGCATGTCTAGAAACTCCCTGAAATCAGTTAGCATCCTAATGTGAGTCAGATGCTACAGAAATGTAAGTCACTTTAATTCATTTATAGTTTGGCTTGGTTTGGTTTAGCTTTCTTAGCACCACCTGGGATCATGGAGTCCTAAGAGTCACATGACATTGCAGTATCTCCTTTCCACCCTCTGAGATCTCAAGCAGTATGGGATGACAGGAAAACCAGGAAACTGGAGGAAGAAAAACTGAATGAATCCAGTGCAGTGTTTCTGCACAGCCTTGCCATGACAGTACCAGAGGCAGCTTTTTAATAGAAATGTAGGTCATTTGTATTAAGCAGATAGAAGTGTCCCGTGTTGTTATAGTGACAGACTTTGTGCTGAAAAAGCAGGTACTCCAATGAAACTGACCTGTATTTAGTTTAGTAACTTCCAGCTTCAGCTTCTGCTACAAGCATGACTTATCCAAGGATCTTTCTGCTTCTTCTATGCCTGCTCACAAGCCATCTCAGCAGCTAGCATCATCTAGCTCCCCTGCGTCCCATACTTCATCTTCGGCCTCAGCTTCTTTCACACACCACAGCCCTTCTCTTCTGAAGGGACCTTTGCAGTTTCTCCTGAACCTGGCTACTCTCTACCACTACATCATAGATACTGAATGTCCCTCAGCCCTCATATACCCTAAGCTCCAGCATTCCGTGTTTGGACAGAGCACCAGTGTCACCAAGGAGCCTGTGTGAGACACACTGCTGAGATTGCCTCTTGTTAACGTCACCATCACTTCATCACTTAGGCAAAGAGGGGAAAACCCATAAAAGCGGTGGAAAATGCATTTCTTTTCTTCATTTTGTTCTACTTTATTAAAAAGGTTGGGTGTTCTAGTTCTTGGTTTCTCACAGATTTTTAAACCATCTAATTAGAGAACACTCTTGATCCATCACAGCAGATCACCAGCTATGACAAAGCTAAATCTTGGACTCTCTGCTTCCTGCGCCGCTGGACAAATTGGCCTCTGTGCAAACATTTCGAATCATAAGACTTCTTATTGCCACTCCATTCTTACTGCTGCTCATGACTCAAGCATCTACCACAATCTGAACTGAAATGTTGACATTTTGTGGTTACTTTCAGACTAACAGTAACTTTTATGCTCTCAAAAGCTCTCAGAGAGAGTGTAAGCATGCTCTTCATAGTTGACTACTTTGCCATGGTATTCAAATATTAGACCAGTCTGTGAGGTGTAACTTTAAGGAATTTTAACCAATCACATAAGGACTACTTTGGAAAGGAGAAGGCACTTCAAAGACATGAAACCTTATATTACATGCTCTTGGATGTTTTTAAGCATAATAAGCTAACTGGATTTGGGTATTTTCCCTTTAAGTTAAAAATAATCTGTATTTTTAATTGCATATTTAATTTTGTCAACCAACACTGAGAAATGTTCATGAGTTGAATCTGTAAATGTAATTTGCAACCAAATGAAGTATTTATTTTTAAAAAATAAAGTAAGGGAACCAATATTGACTTGTACATAATGAAAATATGTGTGTATATACTTTTTCCTTCTTGACACTACTTGATCATTATATCAAGTGTATTTTTGTACATAATATATATTGTTTAGAAAAATGTAGATTGTCTATTGAAAGAAATTCTATCTCTGTGATAGATTATATTTATCCTAATCTATTGATATTCAGTTGATTTGTTTTAAGAGACAGAAGACTATTTTTTTGAATTTCCAGATAACTGCATTCACTGCACTACTTGTGAATATGTTAAGGATATTTTAATAAATCTTGGTTTCATGTCCATTTGATGCGGTCATTTATAACTTGTGTTAATGCTCATTTCTAGTAATTCTACTGCAAGTAGAATTGCAAGAACTAGGTCCATCATATAGCATCCCTTTCTCCCCATCCACCTAGTCAACAATGGGCAATCTGGCTAAGGATTCAAGACTGAAAACAGATGGGAATCCAACTAGGCCTTATCCAAAATAGCTCAACTAGCACATAAATTTCTGAGGGAGGGGACACATAGGGATTGGTGACTTCAAGTTACAGGTGGAAAATTATATACTAGGGAAATGTAAAAGAATATAATTACACATGTTCTGACACCAAGCAGAGGTACAAGTTTTTTGTTTGTTTTGTTGTTGTTGTTCAGGCAATCATATAAAATACATACATACATACATACACACACACACA
The DNA here is from genome assembly GCF_943737965.1 of Phodopus roborovskii. Classification (NCBI taxonomy): domain Eukaryota; kingdom Metazoa; phylum Chordata; class Mammalia; order Rodentia; family Cricetidae; genus Phodopus; species Phodopus roborovskii. The sequence continues at coordinate 2,491,862 of NW_026126417.1, read as the reverse complement.
CACACATATATATATATATATATATACACACACACACATATATATATATACATATATATATATATGTATATATATTTTTTGAGACATTTGTATTCCTGGAACTCACTCTGTAGACCAGGCTCGCCTCGAACTCACAGAGATCTGCCTAGCAATATTTTATAAGTAACATAAAATCCCACAGTTTAAATTAAAAAACACTTCTACGGAAATTGCAATTGCTTCTGATCAACTCATTTGTTCAGTGTTACAATTTTTATATGTTTGTCAAACAGTGCCACTTTATATGCCATGACATCAATGCACAGATACTAGGATATTTCATGAACAGAACATCTTCCAAACTGGAGTCACTGAGCTGTGGAATTCTTGAGATACTGAAGAAAAATCTATGTCTAGAAAACCACTGAAGTTAAGTGGACCCACTGAAAACTACACTCAAAGTATGAAATATATCAAGACTGAGTCTTGATCTCTTGGCAATGAAACCAAAGCCCTGTGACTGCTTGTCTTCTTCATCATTTTGAACTGGCCCCCTTTCTGAAGACTTTTTCTAGGGCTATTGTCTGAAAAGAAGAATCTAAAGATTGCGCTCTCAATTAGGGCATCTTAAGAGGGAGGAGGCTTATGCAACTTAAGGAGCTAGGGAAAGAGGTCAGGCTATTGCAGAAAGACTCCCCTTTCTGCTTGAATCACTACTTATTCTCCCATGCTGAGTTTTCATATGGACAGTTTCACTGTCCTTTAAATTGTGTAGCTAATGTCCCAATTTCCAAATGTAGATGGTTTTACATTATTATAACACTGCCCAAGACTGGGTGATGAACAAACACAAATGTATAGGTCCAGTGTGCTAGAGATTGACAAGCCCACTGTCACAGTATCAGCTCCTGGCAAGGGCCTTCTTGCAGCATCATCTACCACAAGCAGAGGGCAGAGGAGCTGGAACAAAGACAGTCCTTCATAATAGGACTGACCAACATCACCACGAGAATGGGGCTCTGAAGGCCCAGTTTCTGAGCACTGCCACAGCAGTGATGATTTTCAACATGACTTTTTGAAAGGAAAAACATTCAAACCATAGCACAGGCCATAAGTTCCCAACATTAAATTGTAGGCTTGACACTCCAACTACCCTCTTTCACCTTTATGTGGTGAGAATAAAATACTTAAGAGTTGACTTACATGAATTCTGTTTATATTCCTTTGCTTTGGGTGCCTCTTGATCTAAATCCTTTCATGATGGCTAACATTTGCTTCATACTCATCATTATTCAATGAAAAAATGGTAAGAAAAAAATAACACATTTTTATTAACTGTTGTGTAACAAAAATTAAAACACCACCAATCGTTTCTTGTTTCTCATGGCTTTTTGAAAGTCAAGAATTTGGAAGTACAGACTTAGATGTCTGGAGCCTCTAGTCTTTCATTGGTTGTAGTGTTTATTATAACATCTGGGTCTGTCATCATCTGGATGTCCAGAGAGAAGCTCCAAGATGCACTTCCATGGTGGCTAATGTGGCTGGCAAGCGGCTCTCAGCTGGAGATCTACTCCTCTCCATGTGGGCCTTTTGGACACTTTACCATGAATGATACTTTTATTTTTATCAAAGCTAGGGAATCAGTCCCAGTCAGGCATCATATTTCAGTAGTTGAGGCACTCAGAACAATCTCCCCAAGACCCTTCTTCTTTATGGAGCTTGTTCTGCACCTCACCGTGAGGCCATGTGAATACACAGTCTCACCATGCACCACACCATGAGGATATGTGAATACACAGTCTCACCATGTTCCACTGGCCCATGTGAGTAGTAAGTGGACAAAACAGAAGTCAGATATTTTAAAGAAGCAATGTCAGGCACCAGTGTGCCTCTGAGACTGACAAAATGCATTTTCTGGTTCTGGAGATAAAAGGGATTGTTAGACAATGGTCATAAAGTCTTGAAAATTGTCTAATAACTTTTCAGAGATGTTAAAGCTTGACATCTAACAAGATACTTCTTTTTTCATACATTATTGCTCCTTCCAGTCATAGTATGCTTTTTGTCAAATAGCCACCCCAAGAAAATTGGTGATACCAACATTTCTGTAAAAGTCTAAATAAATGAACACAATACAGCTATGTGTGTCTGTGTCCTCCAGTAAATCAACACAATACAGCTATGTGTGTGTGTCCTCCAGTAGATCAAACACAATACAGCTGTGTGTGTATGTCCTCCAGAGACAGGTCATGTGCATTGTATAGAATTTGCTTCCTTCCACTAGTGAGGTGAAACAGTATAGATAAGGCACATGTGATCAAAAGTAGCTAAGAGCCATAGGAGGATCTATCTTTGAGTTGCTACCCTAACACATCCACTTAGTGAAGCAGCCTGAAAATATAGCCAACAAGGTAAAGCATATGTTTTCCACACACACACACAAACAATAAAAGAAAGAATGTTGAAACAAAAACTGAATCATGTAGTCTTCAGAATTTTCCAGAAATACCTATTACCATTGTGATTCTATCTACTGCTTGATGTGAGACCAAAAATGCCACCAAGTTTGACCTTGTTCAGGGTCACAATGATGATATTTTCTGCTGAGGTTAGCTTTTCTATGGAATCATTTTTATAAGTAGTAGAGGAACAACAATAGACAGTTGTATTCAATTTCTGAAAACACTTTTATTGCACTTTATTTACTTACTGGGAAGGAGGGGTGAGTGTGCTAATGCCACAGCATGTTTGTGAAGGGAATCAGTTTTCTCTTTCCACTGTGTAGGTTCTACTGATCCAACTCAGGTCTTCAGGATTGGTTGTAACTATCTTTACCCTCTCAGCCACCTTGCCAGCATGTATTCAGTTTTGTTTTGCTGGCCAGAACCAAAAGAAAATCAAAAGAGAAAAACATTTCAAGAAAAAAAATATTGTCCTCTCATCTTTCATGTTCTAGAACACATCAGAGTTCCTAAGTTATTAGTGAGAAGACTCAGGGAGAAAGGTGCTTGCTGCACGCATCTGGTGACCTGACTTTTATCTGTGAGACCAGATAAAGGAGGAAAGAGAAAACGTATTCCAAAAGTTGTTTCCTGACCTCTGTACATGTGCCATTAACATATTATTGTAAATATTCACATAGGTTGATGCACACACACAAAGAATCATTTTTAAAAGAATTACCAAATTATATCAGCACTTTATATAGTCTTTCAATGTCTAGTGTAGTTACAAAGACCAAAATGTTCTGGGTACCTTTGAGAAACTAAAACTCGAATGTAAAACTTTAGAAAAGTAGGTAAAAGACACCTGAGGCCAAAACTGCATTACTGATAAGACATTTAAGGAATCAAAAAGCCTGAAAAAGAATTATACATGTGCATACTCTCTGTAGTTGCAAAAGAGGATATTGCAATTCAAAAATAGCACACATGCAATGAAGTTTGTTACCAGAAGCCCTGCTATGAAACTACAGCAGCTGAGGAACTGTCCATGAAAGCAGCCTGTGAATCAACACTGCAGACTATAAAGAACAACTTATTGGAAAAATAAAACAATTTTATTTCACTATTGGCACAGCCTCAATATAGCTGAAGGAAAAAGTTCAACTATAATGATAAAAAGAAAATCTATAAACACCATAGAAAAAGTCCTATGGGTATGGTTAGAGGTGATGAGAGCAACATGAACTAACCTTAGCATGTCCAAGAGATAGCACTAACAACCTTCTAAACAAACAGAAAGCGTTTATAAACTTTACTAATTAGGTTGTGAATCAGGTCTTATCAGACTTAATAGAATCAGCTATAGATATAGGCACTGCATTAGAAATAAGCAACTGAACTGAAAAGAAATGATCTTTCAGACTCAGAAACATCTATGGATGTGGAAATTAATAATTTAGTTCTAAATAAAATAAATCATGGGAATTAAATCATGAGAATTAAAAAGAATTTTGATCATAATGGTAATATTTCATGGAAAAGATTGTAGAAGTGAGTAAAAACACTGGAATATTCAAGAGGAAATTTATAGTAATAGCTATACAAATACAAAAGAAGGCTTGATATTAGTAGCTAACATTCATCTCAACAAATAAAAAAAATAACAGTAAATAAATCCTAAGAAAGTAAATTAGAGAAGTAATTGAAAATCCAAAAGTTCATGAGACCTAAAGATGATTCTTTAAAAAGATATAATAAAGGGTTAGAAATGTATCTCAATGATAGAATACCTGCCTAGCATGCAAAAGGACCTGGATTCAGTCTGCAGGGCATCAAAACAGGAAAGAAGGAAAGAAGGGAGGGAGGGAAAAAGAGGGAGGAAGAGAGAGGGAGGGAGGGAGAGAAGGACAGAAAGAGGGAGGGAGGGAGGAAATTACTTTTTAAACCTTTGGCAAGACTGAATCAAATACCAGCAGGGAAGAGATAACCAGGAACAAAAGACAATGGCCTGTGGAACTATATTGAACAGTAAGAAATGATTATATTTTTAAATACTTTATGCCAATTTTTACATTGCACAATATAAAAGAAATGGGAAATTGTTTTATAGAAACTTAAAGACTAGAAAAGAAGCCATCTCCAAATTTATAATAGAAATTTAACATGATTTTTTAAAAAGAAACTAAATCCAAAGCCTTCACTATCAAAAATTTCTCCACCATTGAAGGAATGTTTTTGGACAATAAAAAGGGAAGGTGATAATCACATCCCAAGGAAAGTCACAAATGAATCTCAGTTATAACCTTAAGTCCAAAAGTCCTTGACCAAATAGTAGCACGTTGGATTCAGGTAATATGTTAAAAGAGAATACACCATGCGTAAGTTGGATTGAAATTTCCAAGAAGGCTATACTTGTTCAACATTGGAGATTTGAACAATTTAATCCTCCATAGTATTAGAATAATGGGAAAAGTGATCACCTTAATTGATGTCACACAAAAGTACTTTGTAAGATTTACCAAGAATTGATCATAAAAAACACATTCTTACCAAAGGAAAATAAACCTGCTAAGGACATACTTACCAAAAAAATCATAAGCAAACATTATAAATAGTAATGAAATGTTTGAAGTTTCCCGAAGAAAGCTGGGAACAAAGGCCAAGCTGTTACTGTTATTTCTATCACCTTCTTACTAAAGTCTTAATGATTTCAATAATTCAAAAAAGTAAAAATTTGCAAGTAATAAAATTCAACCACAGATATTATTGTGTGCATATAAAATCCAAAATAATCTCTGGGCAAATTATTACATTTAAGTGTACAGAGGTTTTGGGATATAGTGCAAGGTAAATGACATCTGTATAAACAACCAACAAAATATCTTTTTGTCATTTAGAATTGTATAGGAAACTAACAAGCAAGCTAATGAGAAGTACCACTTCTCCATAGTAATACATCTACTGGTAGAAGCAAGCATGGGTTGCACATTCCCAAGTTTGGACCTAAAAGAAGCAAGAATGGACAACTGAGAATATGTGGTTCAAAAGTATCTTCCCCACAAAGGTGACTATCACCAAAGTGAAGGGGCAGCTGGAAGAATGGAAACATTTAAATATATATGAATATATATGAATGACACTTTGGCTGCTAGAAACAGAGAAGTCAACATGAAATCTACCTGGAAATGTCCTCCTTGCTTGCCAGCTTTCATAGTGCTAGGGGGTGCAATGCAGGCTCCTGTGGGGTGGGGGAGTCATCAGAGGTCTTATTCAGTGATGGACCATGCTAGGTAAGATAGACTGATAGTAATCAGCGGCTTTCTGATTGGACTTTAGGGGCATGTTCCACAGGAGGAGTTTCATGTCTAGTGCTATAATCTGGCCAAAAGTCCATGACCGTAGTGGTCACAGTTCCTAGAGCTGAACTAACTGTTGTTATTTTACTAGATGGTCATGCACTAGAATTACCTTCCTAATATTTATGCTTATAACCATATGCCCAAGGCTGCTCTTAGCCTAGGTTAGAGAAGCTTCTTCAAAGCGGGCAGCAGTTGATGGACAGAAGATGTACAATTGGTTAAAATGCTAAAAATAAAATACTGAGTTTCTCAGCCCTGAATTAAACACTCACAAAACTTCAAGATCTGGGACTGCTGAGAAAATGTTCTGGGGAAGCGTGATTCAGTGAACAGAAGACCTGTCCTCCTGAGTCGTCACCTCTCCTGATCGCCCTTCGGATTGGTGATGAGCTTCTCTTGGGAGCCATCAACAGCAGACTTAAAAGCTTCAGCTGTGGCTGGAGTTCATATTTCAGAACCATAAAGTAGAAAGAAATGGTTTACAGCCTAATACCTGATATCCAAGGAATTGATTGAAAACTGTCTGGAAAACCTGATAAATGTGTTGACACAACAGGTCAGGCTGAACGCCACTCCCACATTGCAAAGACGAGCTATACCCCAGAAAGCAAGGGGGCCAGGGGTGAGGGCCAGTGTTTGTTGTTTGTTTTCTCATCTTCCACTGAACTGCTTGCTTTAGAAACTTGTCTTCTGGAAGAAGCTGGAAGGGCATTCCTGGCGGGAGGGACTGGGCTTGTGCTCTAACTGCTGCATCTGTTTGCAAAGGCTTTTTACAGACATCCTCCTCTGGCCACGGTGCATGGGTAGGGGCATCACCGGGATGATGGTGATAAGAGAGCCAAGCCCTCAGGAAGGAGAGCTCAGGGCTGGAAACATTTCTTTAAATTCAGACTAAGGATGGTGCCTGTCTGACTTCTGGCGCCTTTAGCGCCACTTCAGCCTAAAATATGAAGGATGAGACCATGCTGGCTGCTTCACAGGTAGTCATTGGACTCGGGTAAGACTTTGACCGTGGGAATGTTTTTAAATGTTGTATTGGTGTCAGCTTCTCCACTATGCCAGAGCAAGAAGCAGAGAAAAAGGGAAGCCTTGTCCCAAACGCACTGAGACTTGAACCTTTTTCCACCAGCAGCTGGCATTCTGTCCAGAATGGGCTGACTTCTCGGGGACCATCATTTGTTCTTAGACGCCCATGCGGGTGGACACTGGGCCAAATGGCTTCAGTATTCAATTAGGAGCCTACTTGATACTGCTCAGTGAAAAGTCACTGAGGGAGGTTCCCAAAAGCTACTTAGCTCCTCATATCTACCCCTCCTCCTCCGGATGAAGCCAGGCTCACATTTGCAACTGCACAGTCACAGTGAAATTAAACTCTACCTGAACTGATAATGGCTGTCAGAGGCTATGCCACCAGGAAGAAACCTTTCACAGAGGGGAAGCGCATGCAGCAGAGGAAGGGGCTCAGATGGGAGTCCCTTCACTTAAATCAAACTTCCTCGGTGCTTTATGTTCCAAGGGGAGCTATTTTACGGACCTGGTTGAGACTAAAAGCCAGAACCTTTGTTTCAGGGTAAAATGGCCGGATTGAAGTTCCTGCCCAAGTAAAGCGGCTTTGTTTCCTTACAGAGAAAATGCACGAGACTCTGCCTGGCCCCACTCATAAGCTACTGGCAAGTTCTGGCCTTCGGTGAACCACCCCAGTTGCCTATATATAGCCTTGTCTTGGTTAAAGAATTTAAAAAGCATTAGAATGCAGAAATCAAAGAGACAATAAATTTAAAACCAATCTTATTGTCTGCAGTCTAAAGTGTTATTCAGATCAAAGGGGAGGGGACATCTGGCTTCTGGCTTGCCACAAAAGGCAGATCACATTACCTACCAATAGCGGGATTCATCCGCTCTCTCATATTCGGGGGTCTAGAGAAGAAGGCTTTTTCAGCTCTCGGGGAAGCAGATTGGGGGGAATCAGTCAAACCCCATATAATTTCAAAGAGAAACAAGCTCCATGGGATCACATTAAAATGTACTGATAATTTTGTTCCCAAGTCTCACTTCTCATCTGTGAGGTCGTCAAGGGCTCAAAGCCATGGCCATGCCACTGTGGCCTGTCTATGATCCAACCCCCTCTAGACCCTAGCCCCCTAAGCCAGAAAATTCTGGTTTTCATAGCTAACTTAATAGTCAAGAATATACTTTTGTTTCATGATTTGAGTTAATTTTAACGTCCAAGTCACAGTTGGGGACTGAGTCACCGACTGTTTAGCTAAAAGCTTATGTTCATTTTCCCCTCCGTATTTGTTATGAAAAGCAGATTCGTTTTATTGTAAATGATTCAGTTTTGAAAAAAAATATTCATGGTGCTCCTTGCCTAGAAATGTGCTTGTGCCTGTACAAATTCACCAGTCCCTCCCAAGGAGGAGGGAGTATTATAACAATGTAAAAGCCTTAATCAGTATTAAAAACTAGGGTGTCCTCGGTCAGCACACACATAAGACTCTGCAGTGAGCAAACTACAGGAACACAGAATATTTCCTCCTTCAGATTATTTCAAAGTGGAGTAATCAATGAAAGATCTGCATTAATATTTTCCAATTACTCCATACCTCCCTCACCAATTCCTTATCCCAAAAGTGCGGAATAAACTAAGACAATGTCAATGGACCTGTACTTGGGATGCCACATGAAGCTCCCAGCAGCATTTAACCATGGGTTAACACAATTGGCTCACTCTCTGATATGACAGATAGTGTTTGTGGTTAGGAACCCCCATTGCTTGTTTTCCTCAGTCTCATGTATGTTTCCTTTCGTACAGTTTCCTTCCACTAACTTCAATTCCTTTCGCAACTGCCTTCTGAAAGCTTACAAAACAAAACAAAATTGTTTTCTTCATGCCTTCCAGCCTCAGTCCTCCTCATTCGTTGGTACCTTTCCCACTCTTTCAGGTGGAGGATTTTTTTTTGACACCCAAAATCAAGAAGAGAGGTGAGCAAGAGATCATGACCATAATCCTAGCCTGAAAACCTTCTTCAAGTCAGAACCCTTTTCCACAGTCTTAATTCATCATTTACTAAGTGTGCCATTAGTTGTTGATGAAAGGCTGTCGTCATTCACGGGTACAGGATAGTCTCAGATGAGAGGTAAGCAAAGGGAGATTTTCATTGCATTATGTGACAAATTTCAAAGGAAAGAAAGAAAAGGAGGAAGAGGAAGAAGAAGGCAGGCTTTCACATTTAACATTCCATCTCCACTAACAGAGTTTTAGTTCTGATTTGAGTTGTGTCCATTTCCTCTTGAATAATGAGTAAACACTGAAGGGTTTGGTAGGAATCTGGCATTTAAGTGTTTATAGTATCTGAAGATATGAAGGAAGAAAGGAACTCCCTTAGCCTTAAAAACAAGACCAGCCTGGTCTACAGAGTGAGTTCCAGGACAGCCAGGGCAACACAGAGAAATGCTGTCTCCAAAAACCAAACAACCCAATAACTGGAGTGGTAGATTACAATGCTGAAACTCATGGCAAGAAGCTCAAACTGCTTATCTTTGAAACTCACTTCTATTTCCTTCCTTTCTCTCCTTGGATTTCGGTGCCCACAAAACTTTATGAAATGCCTTCATTCTTGCAAAAAAAAAATTAAGAGCAACAAACATATCCTAACTACTAACTAAAAACATTATTAATATCAGTCTCCTATGACTCTTAAAAGAAGCTGGGATACCCCTGAACAGACTGTGTATTAAAATATGTCTGTATATTTATAGCAGACATAATGGCAAAAACATCTTGTCAAACCCATTTAGAGATCCTAGGTTTAATTTTGGTAGGCACAATTCCCCTTAGTTTCTAAAATGTGTACCTTGTTCGTCCTTGTCCCATCACTGCAGAAAGTAAAGCCCAAGTTTATCAGAACAGGAAAAAAAAAGAGAAGAGTAGAAATGAATGTCAAATAATTGAAAGCATCATGGATCCCATTATGGTTTATGGCTTTGTTCTAGGAGTCAGATGAACGCATTGTAAAGAATGTGGCACTAAATTTATTATCATGGTTATCATCTTTCAGACAAGACATAAAGTAGAGGAGGCTTCTCCCATCACCTGCCATCACTATAGATCCCATGGCACCTTCTACAAGAAGAGTCGAGTTATCCTGGCCCAGATCCAGGTCCTACTATCTGATGACTTATATTTCCTTTGTAGTATGCCTGGGAGACATTATGGGTTCTTCCTCTTTGAAACTGTCATTACTATAAGCACAGCCAAAGTGGGCTCCTGCAAAGTAATGTAGGGAAAGCATTCTCACATTCCAGCATGTGGATCAAGTGAAACAATGAACAGTCTGACCTGGAGTAGGGAGCTGATCTATGTCATCAGAGTCTTCCTAGAGTGTCACTAAGTGGGTTCCTGACCAACCAACACCACTATGGCTACTCATCAATATCAAATCTCATTGATTAGGTCCCAGTTATCATGGGGCACTTCCCTAACATATGCAAGACCCTAGATTCAATATTCATTACTAGAAATGAAATCCATGTTTTTAATGGGTCACACTAATGTCATGCAAGTTCTAGTTTTTAATGAATTCCATCATGAACCACATACTCCCCTCCACAGTGTAAAATCGAAGAAAAGAAAAACTTTGTTTTTACTGACTTGCTCTCAATTCCAAAACATTTCCCTATGGAATTAAAAGAAACCAATCTCTTGTGCAACATTTTGCAAATCATTTTCACCTCTGGTTCACATCTAAATGGAAATAATGGGAATATCCTCACTGCATTAAAAAAAAAAAACTAAGGTATATTAAATGAAATAACATATGCAAAAGTGTGCTTTCTTTTTATTTTAAAGCCCTGGGTTAAATAAAAGAAGATTAGGTTTTAGAGAATGCTGTGAAACTCCACGAAGATAAAAGTAAAGAATTGTAAAGCTATGAACACACGAGAACAATGAAATAAAAATAACACAAAGTTTATGACTTAAATAAAAATTTCAAGGGATGCAAATTTTAACCTATACTGAAGATGTGTGGATTTGATGTTTAGACAGAGAGTGGGAAGGAATGGGAATAGTTAATGTAACAGGCTCCTCCATAACTTCAATTGCTAGCTCTTATCTGTAAAACAGAGTGCTAGACAGACTGGGCAGGAAGACATCTCCACTATATGCAAAGGTTCTGCTTTCTATAGTACTAGTTCGGATACCAAATTATCTAATTCCTTATCCTTTTGCTGGGATAAAATATCCTGATCAAAAGGAGTTTCTCTTGATTCACAGATCAAGGATTCATTCCATCATGTAGCAGAAGTCTTGGCAGCATGAGACACCTGGCCAGGAACCAGTCAGTGTCAGATACTATGAATGCTAGTAATCAGCTACTTGTCTTCTTTTTATTCAGTCTGGCAGTTAAAGTGGGTCTTCCCACTTCAATGAACCTTATCTGGATAATCCCCGGAATTGCCAGAGCTCATCTCTAATGATGCTAGATCCTGTCAAGTTGACAGTAGGCATTACCATTAGACAGATGAAGAATAGTTAAGTATAACAAATCTCTACCTGTATGAGCTAAGTTCACTGGGTAAAGATAAATAAAAAATAATGCTGTTGAAAGCTTTCTTAGTGACTTGGTGTCTTAGTTAGGGTTTCTATTGCTGTGACAAATACCATGTCCAAAAGCAACTTGTGGAGGAAAGGTTTTATCTCAGCTGTAATTCTATCACTGAGTGCAGTCAGAGCAGGAACTCAAAGCAGGACTTGAAGCCAAAATTTTAACTGCCGGACTGAATAAAAAGAAGACAAGTAGTTGATACCTAGATTCATTCCATCCATAACTTAGCTGTTGTAAATAATGTTACAATAACTGGAATGCAGACATCATTATTCTGTGCTGACTCTGATTCCCTTGGGTGTATATACCCGTGAGTATACTCAAGTGGTGTACCTTGTCAGTTGTGTGTTTGGTCATATGGCAATTCTGCTTCTACTTTTGTAAAGAACCTTCATACCATTTTCTCATATGGCATACCATTTTACATTCCTACCAACAGAGCATAAAGTATCCAACTTCTTCATGAGCATTTGTTGTCTCTCATTTGTTTCTTTTATAGTTGCCATTCTAATATGTAAGGTAATATCTCAGTATGGCTTTGATTTACATTTCAATAATGGCTTGTGATATTGGACATTTTTCATATACCTGTTGGACTGTAGATCTTCTTTTGTAATACAGGAGAGAGAGAGAGGGAGAGAGAGAGAGAGAGAGAGAGAGAGAGAGAGAGAGAGAGAGAGAGAGAGGCTGTTTCCCTGTATTTTCTTCTAGGAATTTTACAATGTGAGGTCTGCCATTTAAGTAATCCATTTGAATTTCTTTTGTGTGTGGTGTAAGAGAATGATACAATTAAACTCTCTCTGTGTATACCTAATTTTCACATGCCATTTGTTTAACCTATAATTCTTTCCCCATTCTTCAGACTGAGCCCATGTCAAGCATCAGTCGATTGTGTGTGTGTGTGTGTGTGTGTGTGTGTGTAGTTTTTTCTGCATTCACATTTTGTTCCATTTGCTCATGCCCATCTTTATTCCAATATCACATTTTTACGCATGTTTCCTATGACTGTGCAATATATGTTGATAACAAGAGGGGTGGTCTCTCCAGACCTTTATCTTTTTCAAGACTGATTTATTCCTTTGTGGTCTTTTGCGATTTTACAAATTTTACAATGTTTTCTTCTATTTATATAAAATGCCAATAATAGTTCCAATGCAGCAGAGTTGCACTGAATTTGTAGATTGCTGTGAGTAATATGGACAATTTAACAATATTAATCTTCCAGTCTTTGGATACATGATGCCTTTTCATTTGTGAGCGTCTTTCTTATTTTCTTGCACTGATGTGTTACAATTTTCAGTATGTAAGTTTTTCACCTCTGTAGGTAGCTTAATTTCTATAATCTTATTCTTTTTATGGCATTTTTAAACTTTATTCATTTATTTATTTCTCATTGTTACATCCAAACTGCAGTTTCCCCTCCTTTCTCTCCCCCCCCCAGCCCCTTCCCCACTATCTCCCCTGTCCCCCAGATCAACTCCTCCATTTCCTTTAGAAAAGAGCAGGCCTCCCAGAGATATCCACCAAATGTGCCCTAACAAGTTACAATAAGGTTGGTCACATACCTTAATATCATGTCAATCCAGTAGGAGGAAAAGGGTCCCAAAAGCAGGCAAAAGAGTTAGGAGTCCCACAAGAACACCAAGCTACACAACCATAACATATATGCAAAGGACCTATGTCATTCTCTTATAGGCTATCTGATTATCCAGTCTCTTTGAACCTCCTATGAGCCCTGGTTAGTTGATTCTGTGGCCCATTTTCTTGTGGCGTCCTTGACCCCTCTGGCTCCTACAATTTTTCCTCCCTCTCTTCCACTGGAGATCTGCTGAAAGTTTGGCTGTGGCTCTCTGCATCTGCTCCCATCAGTTGTTGGATGAAGCCTCCCTCTCTGATGACGATTATGCTAGGCTGTGGTCTAAGTGTGTAGCAAAATATCTCTTTGATGTTATTGAAATGACACCTTTTCCTAATTCTTTTTCAGATAGCTCACTGTTTAAAAAAAATCTAGAAAAATCATGGTTTTTGTATGTGTTAATAATATTGTAAGACTGAAGTGATAGCCCTGATGGTAAAGTATTTGCATAAGGACCTGAGTTTGAACCTCAGAACCCATATTTTAAAAACTCCCATGGTCATATGTTCATGAAATGTCAGTGCTGGGGAGATGGAGATAAGCAGATGGCTAGGGCTTACTGGCCAACCAGCCTAGCCTAATCTGAGAGTTTCAGGCCACATGAGAGATTTATATCTCAAAAAACCAAGGTAGACAGCACTTGAGAACAACACTCAAGGTTGACTCCTTATCTACATACACATGTACACATGTATACACACACATGAACACACACACACACACACACACACACACACACACACACACTGCAACTTTACTGGATTTATTATTCCTCTTGTTGGAATCTTGTTTATTTTTCTTGCCTAGTTGCTGTGGTGATAATGCCTCATAGGCAGAAAGGGTGATGGTGAGCATCCTTTCCCTTTTCCAATCTCACTGTTTCTCACCACTCAGTGTGGAGCTAACTCTGGCTTCTTTGTGTGTGCTTCAGGAAACTGGTTACTACTGGTGTGTAGGAAAGAATTAAAGTGGAGAAATGGGAGCTTCTTCTTCCTAACCTGATTGTCAGAAAGAGACTGTCCTGGTAACTTTTTTTTTTTTTCTGTATATTTTGAAATGAGGAAATCCTTCAATATTGTTAGTTTTTAAAGATTGTTTTAACTATTCTGAGGTTTAGATTTTGTTTTGTATTTTAGGATCACATTGTTAGTTTCTAGAAGAGAACCAGCTACAAGCTGATAGACATTGTGATGATGGCTCTGTAGAACAAGGCCAGTTCTTCTGAGCCATGGACATAGGTGGCCCCTCCCATTGATTTTGTTTTGTTCAGTTTTGTGTATTTTGTTGTTGTTGTTGTTGTTCTTTGTTTGGGTTTTGCTTTATTTTGTTTGTTTGTTTGTCGCTGTTTTGGTTTGGTTTGGGTTCGGGTTTTGGTTTGGGTTTTTTGAGACAGGGTTTCTCTGTGTAGCCCTGGCTGTTGTGGAACTCGCTATGTAGATCAGACTGTCCTAGAACTCAGAGAGACAGCTGCCTCTGCCTCCCATGTGTGGGACTTAAAGAAGTGCACCGTCACAGCCTAGGATTTTGGTATTATTAAATATCTGTAAGCAAAATCTTATAGTTTCCAACAAATAAGAATTTTCTTTATTTTGCCAATTTATTCATTTTTTGTATATTTTCTTTTTATGGGGCTGAAATGGAATCATTTGCTTAATCTTTTCTTATTTCTCATTGTCAGTGTATAAAATGATATATAATTACAATTAGTTGTCTTTTATATTGCAACCGAGCTGAACTTATCTCTGTGTTCCTTTATTCATTTCTTAAGGTTCTACATATAAGACAGTGCCATGTGAAAATAAAAATATTGTTACTTCTTTATTTGCCAAGCTCTATTTTTATTAGTGTAGCTGTCCTGGGTAGAGGCTCTACAATGATGCTGAACAGAAATGGAGAAAGATTTCCTGTTAACTATTACTCTGAAAGAAGAAATGTTTTAGTATTTGCTATTAAGTATCCGTGTGGAGTTTTCACAGATGCCATATTTTAGGTGGAGAAAGTGTCTTCTAAATTGTTGAGTGGTTTTATAATGGATGGTGTTAAATTCTGTCAAATGAGCTGTCTCCTTTATTGCATGATCATGCAGTTTCTATCCTGCTTCCTGTTAGCATGATAAATAACATCAAGTTGTTTAAAAAAAAAAAAACAACCTGAACTGACATTTGCATTACTTTCATATATAGATGAATTCAGTTACTTAGTATTTTTATACTAATATTCATAAGGGATGTTAGTCTATAGTTGTATTTTTATAGTGTATTTATATAAATCTGGTATCAAGGTAATACTGGCCTTATAAGACAAGGTAGAAGTGTGTACTCTTCTATGTTTTTTAATTTTAAAATGTGTGTGTGTGTGTGTGTGTGTGTGTGTGTGTGTGTGTGTGTGTAGTTCAAGGCATGCTTGAGGAGGTCAGAAGGCAACTTGTAGGCATTGGTTCTCTCTCCGTCTTCCATATGAGTCCCAGGGATCTCACCTCAGCAGTCAGGCTCTTCAGCAAGCCCTCTTACCCACTGGATCACTTCCTGGCCTTATCACCTCCATTTTCAAGGATAAATTGATAAAGAACTTATATGAGTGGCGAAGCCATTCTATGTGAGCTTTACCTTGCAGAAAAAAAAAATTTAATTGTTAATTTAGTCTCTTTATATATGATGGCTAAATTAAGACTTTTAGTTCTACTTTTGGCAATTTTTTTGGTAATTTGAATATGCACAGATCTTATGAACACCTCCATAGACAATATGGATTCCTCCCTAAAATTTGGTTCAGTTGCTTAGATGATAATAGTGCACATAACTCCAAAGAGGAGAAAAGATCATGAATTCCTGTTCTGCTCTGAACATAGCTTGGGAAAGTAGGGAGAGGAGACTTGCTTGGTTTTTAATAGTAATTAGAGAGTTAAGGTTCCCCATAAAGTGGGGTCTACATGTTGTGTTCCCTCCATTGCTGCCACAGTAGGTAGCCTGGCTTTCCAGTCAACTTGCCCAAACATGATCTAGAAGGTAAAGAATAATTAAGACTTAGAATACGTCTTCAGAGCCCATAATCCATAATTAGGTTAGCTATTAACAAAATTTTGCTTAGGGAGGTGTCTAATGGTTTGCTTTTCACTGCAATTGGACTTTATTAAACTGTTCATCTACTTTGAGTAAAATTTATAAAAGACAAAAAAGTATAATCAGATGTTTTCTTTTGCTATAATTTTTAAAAACAGTTTATTAATTCTTTTTTAATTCCACATCATGCACCCCAATCTCACTCATACCCAGTCCCTCCATATCCACCCTCTGTCTTTGCAAACTCCCCAGCAAAAAAAAAAAAAAAAAAAAAAAAAACCTTATTGTGGAAGCTACAGAGTGTCACAATCTATCACCCAGCTACAGAGTGTCACAATCTATCACCCAATATATCCTTTTGACCGAACAGCTTTGCTTGCAAATGTTCATTGCAAGGATTCATTGGTCTGGCCTGAGGCCTCTGTCTTCTGCTACACTATCAGCACTAGACCCTCATTAGGACTCCCCTCAGATATCCTGCTGTTGCCCTGTATCATGGAGATCTTAACATGTTTTGGTTCTGCAGAATTGGCCCCTTGACATGCTCCAAAAGTTCTTAGATGGGGTAGATATTGGCATGGGCCAACTCAATCTGGATCTGGGCCTGAGTGGTTGCCAAATTGGTCAGTCCTGCTCCTCTCCCACTTTGCCCAGTGAAGGGTGAGTCTGCCTCTCCGGCCTTTGGCAGCTGCAAAGGGGCAGGACTGTCTCTCCTCCCACAACGACCCCTCAGAGCCAGCTCTCCCAAGCCCACACTCCCAGGGCCAGCTCTTCTGTGTGCTGTCCCACTCACATCTTTCCAGCCTTATTTAGATGTTACCTCCTGAATGCTGCTTTCCTGAAGCCCCTAAATGGTGCAGCCCACTCCCCACCCCACCCCAAGTACATAAAAAAGGGGAGAGGAGTTGGCAAATTAGCTTCAACTTAGTGCTTTTGAACTTGAGCTCCAATTCCAGTCCTGCCTAATAAGAGCATGGATGACCTTAATCAATAATCATTGGTTGGATCTGTTTTCTGTTGTTAAGCAGAGGACAAACCTTACAACTTTTAAGATTTTTACTCCTTTAACAATTTTTACTTCTATTGAGAAAAAAAAATCCTAGAATTTTTAAGGACCCAGGTATTACAATAAGACCACAAGGGTTCAAGACTTTCTGTTAGGGAGGATAACAGAGCCTTCTGCTATCCTGGGATACCTCAATGGAACAATACAAATTAAAGTCTTAGCATAGTGGGTAACACTGGCCCTTTACATACCTAGTTTCTGGGATTTGATTACTGTTGTCAGCTAATCAAGCCACGTATGTTCAGGCAGTGATGAACTCTTAGAAACTTTCATGATCTCAGAAAACTAACTTTCCTTATAATCCTATGGAATTATATCTAGCACATTTTAAAGTATTTCCAAGAAAAACAAGTGTATCTTCTCCAAGTCAGCCCATGGTATTGCTGATCACTATCCTCATTACAACTCTTTCTTCTATTGAATTCAAGCCTTTCTCCTCATCTTTCCTTCTTAACCCTCTGTAATAAGGTTTTTATCATATCTGTGTGTCAAGCCCTCTGCTTTCTGCAGGCCTCTGTGGTAACCACTTCCTTCTAGCTGTGCTTGGGGAGACTGGTGGTGACTCGGTCGCAAACCAGCCTTTGTCTGTAACTGCCTGAGTCTGAGATGTCGCTACTAAAATCAAAGAGGATCCGAAAAATCTGGGTGGGGGCTGGAGAGATGGCTCAGTGGCTAAGAACACTGGATCCTTTTCTGGAGGTCTTGTATTCAATTCCCAGCAACCATATGGTGGCCCACAACCATCTATGATGGGATAGGATGCCCTCTTCTGGCATGTAGGCATACTGCAGATGGAGCGGTCTTACACATAAATAAATCTAAGGAAGGAAAGAAAGAAGGAAAGAACGAAGGAAGGGAAAATTTGGGTGCAAAGAACAATGAATAGATTCCTCTCCAAACAAGAGCCATCTTTGTACTTGGTTCCTTCCTCTTTTCTGGATCAAGTAAATCCCTGGCCCGGGCCCTGGCCCTGGCCCTGCCCCCGACCCCAGCCCCTGCTGAGAGATGACCACCAGATAAAATTCAAGCATACATACACACATACACAAAGAAGAGGTTTAATTTATTGATTGCTTTTTTGGCAAAGGTTATATAGAATGTTATTAAGGTGAAAATAAAATTCTAGTTACAGATTCATAAAACTTGAAGCCAAATTAGCTTTTATGAGACCATTAAATCCCACCTCACCCTCATCCATAGAGGGTTCGATCATAGCCTATATAATCCTTCGTTGTTTTAAAATGATTAATGCAGATTAAATACACAGTGTAGATGGTATTAAATATCTTGAGGAATGACAATAGAATTTCTTTCACTCTTTCAGCTCAGAATTCCTTTTTAGAAATGTTCTGTTCATATGTATTTGTGCACTAGTCATCATTATCTGCTATTTGCTTGTATATGCACATTGTAAGTCTCTCAAAATAACATTTTAAATTCTTTCCTAATATGTTTCAGAAGTGTCAATCTTCAAGGAACATCCAATTTTAGAAAATAAAAGTTCATCCTTGACTCGGTAACATCTCTTCATATGTGACAATATTGTGTTTCCCTCTGACCTGACAAAAGTCCCTAACAACATACAATGGCCAGTTTCTTCTTTGCCCAACTCAGAGGCCATTATATAAAACAGAGAAAGAAAGCATGTTTGAAATCACAGTAACCAAAAGACTTGAATTCATAATTACATTAAATAACCATATCTTTTTGCTTATTCACATTCCACACAGTGGAAATTATCCTTTCCTCCAAATTTTTCATTTATAACATTGAGCTGGGAAGAGTACAGTTGCAAGGAAGCCCCCAGGCTTACAAGTTATGTGATTTTCTCTTTCAGTGCCAAGCACAAAGAGAACAGCATTAAATTCATATTTGGTATATGACATTATTTTGATAGTCAAAATCACAACTGTCTTACCATAAAACATTTCTAATAAAATGGTGGAGAAAATACACAATATTACATCACCAATGAGTCCAAAACAAGCCACAGATAGGGCATCTTTGATCAATGATGGAAGACATGCATTGATGATGGTCTTGGTCTAGGCATAGCAAGGAAGACAGGCATTTCCCTCTTTGGCCAGTGATGTGCTTTAAGGCTACTTCTATTGCTGACTGTTCCCATGGAGTTAATTTTAATGCAATCATCTTTATATTAAACCAAATCCAACTTACATGAGAGACTGTGGTACAAGCTCCTACTATTACTTTATAACAATACTGTGTGTTTGTGGCAGTATTAAGACAGTGTTTCTTAGCACTGAGTGTCATATTTCATCTCTGGTGTGCTTTTAAATTTTCAGCTTCTTCCTCTTATTTTTCACTCTTCACTACCCTCAAAACTTTGCCTTCGCATTTGGGGGCCTAATCAAACCCATCCTGTGGTGGTGGATTCAGGGAAGTAGCATACTGTACCAATGAAATACACAGACTATGCTTGCACAAATTCATCTATTCTGGGACCATCAGTAGTGATTTTTAAACTTTAAACTTTTAGACCCCATGTTTGGGGATTCAAGAGAGTTTTTGTCTTACAGCATGGCTTCCATTTAGACATCACATGGGAGAGCACTAGACCAAAATAAAAAAGTTTCTTTACATCCAATTGTTCTGTGACTGTTTCAGCTTTGATGGGCAGTGAATGTCTCCCTTCCAAATGACACATAACTTAACTAGTGACTCTGAGAGGAAAAGACAAAAAGGGCATTTATAGCTAGAGTCTCAGTCTTAAAGAGTATTGCCTAGCCAAGCCAAAATGTATCAAGGCTACCTTTCATTTTGTCCTTTACATAAATGCTTGAGTAGGTATTTGGGAAGCCCTGGTGTATTCAGAGGACATCCATAGTAGGCACAATTATTACAAGGGGAAGAGATGGCCTGTTGTTATACCTAGTGTTCTGCTTTCCTAATGGAACTTTCTTATGACCTTCTAAGAGCAAATGAAGACAAGGCAGTCTGAGCCCTATCTCTCCTCCAGACACTACCTAGCCAGATGCAATCCCTTTGAGTGCATCCACTCTCCGGTTCTCTCATAACAAGAGCCAAAACAGAAAAGCCCCTATTCATGTCTAACTAAAATGGAACAGGTAAGTTTCTCATCTTTGACAATTCCTCACTGGCAGATATGCTCAGCAAAGGAAAGATTTTTAGCACAAGGTTGTACATCTCAGAACAATTTTGCAGAAATAATAAAAAGCAGTGTTAATCCATCAAAACTAAGCTAAGGAGGTTTTTTTTGTCTTTTCTTATCCCAGTGTACAAGACTCTCAGTTGTTCTCCTGAGAGGCAAAGTAAAGTAGGAGGCCATGTTTCTTTCTGTTTCTTGCTTTTGGTTTTTAAAATAGGAATGGTCAATATTTCACTTTTAACTCTGCATTACAGTTAGTGTCAGGAGGTTACAGAGGCAGATACAAAAAATTGGGGTGTGTATGTGTCTTTATATTTCACCCCTGCGCATCTAGGTTCTTTTAAATATCAGGAAAATTCTTTCACTGTTTTGGGGGAACAACTTTCAAACTCTGGACATCTTAATACTGAATTTCACTGTCCCAGACTGGTCCTCAGCCTCAACACTCCTTTGTCAATCTCCGTCCTGTTTGTCCTCCATCACACATCTCCCAGCATTCTCAGGGTTCTTCACAAGAAGGAAACATTTACACCCACGGTCAACTGAATTAATTTAGGAACATGGGCTAAGACTGAGATGTCAGGGAGAGCAAAGAAAGGAATAGGTTGTGGGAGAAAAGGGCAAGCACTGAAAGGTTCCAAGTCTACTGCGGCCCTTGGAGTTACCTCTTCCATTAGTATTCATTCTCAAGTGAAGTCCTCCTACCCAGGAGGGGCGCATGGGACACAAAGGCAAAGCCAACTACAGCCCTGCCCCTGTGGATGTTTGGGTCCAGTGGTGTGGGAGTTTCCGACCATCTGAAGCAGAGTAACAGGAAGGGCCTTCTAGCAAAGGCTGCTTCCACTGGTGTTTGGAAACACACACAACACCCATGCACACGCATGTGCATACACTATGCATAAGCAGCCTCCAGCTGGGAAGCAACTGCTGGATCTTCTGATCTCTAGGTTTAAGCCAAGTAGGAATCAGGTGGTTTAGGTGTAGCTCTCGGTATGGCTATGGCAGGCTGGATGTGCCCGCTTTGGCTTAATCCAAATCAATGGATATGCAACGACACTGCTTCACACGTGTAACCCGTTTCTTCTTGGTAGGTGGCTGTAGCTCAGGACAGTTGAGCGTGACCATCATGGTGGTGAACTTCTTGGGCTTGCAGAAGGAGCAAGACTGAAAGGAGCCTTCCTCCTTCCTGATGTGTCTGGGGATGTAGAAGGAATTGCACTGGCCGTAGCAGAAGCGGTTAATGATAGTGCGGCTGTTGCAGCCCTCCTCGTGGATGGTCTGCTTCAGGGGCTGAGTTTTGCACCAATCTCGCTTCAGGTACTTGCGCTCTGTCACGTGCAGAGCCTCTTGGCTGGACTCCAGCACCTCCTCTCCTGGCATGGCGGTGCCCCGCCCCTGACCCCGCCCCCGGGTCCTGGAGCCAGGCTGTGGTGGGGACTGGGTCTGCTCAGAGTCATTATGCTGAGCCTTGTCTGGAGGTGGGATGGCTCCTTGGGACCCTTTCTTTTTCCCTTCAGCTGCCGGTAGTAGGGTCCCCAAGAGGAGAAGCAAAGCTCCCACAGTGTAGGCTGTGCGGTTCATTCTAGAGCAGGGATGCAGAGAAGGGGAGACACAGACAATAAGAAAGTTATTTAATAAAAATTAATAATTTCACCTAACACCTTATATTGTACTCACTGCACACTTCAGTTGCACTGACTTTTACAGTATCACTTGCTATTAGATACTATTATTCCCATTACTCTCTCACCCATCAAACTGGGTAATTCAATATAGGTCACACAGAGAATTGGCCAAGCTTTAAACACAGCCAGGAACTGTCTCTTCATTGCACCAACTCCCAAGAGAATTCCTTACTGGCTCCTGACACAATAGCATGTGACCTTTTTTTATGCTCACTTAACTGTATTTATTCTTGAATTTAACAACATGAGACTTTTTGCTGTTCCGGCATTGGAAAGAAACCAGGAAGCCTGTGACAGAACAACCTACGAGGAAGGAGGAAGGCCACTGGACAGGAGACAGAGATGCCTGGTGTCATCTTTATGATGTGATATACACTCCCCCACCCACTCCTCTCTCTCTCTCTCTCTCTCTCTCTCTCTCTCTCTCTCTCTGTGTGTGTGTGTGTGTGTGTGTGTGTGTGATGTGTGACCCTGAGGAGAGCAGAAGGAAGAAGCCCTCAGAATCACTGAAGCTGGAGTGACGGGCAGTTGTGAGCCACGCAGTGTGGGTGCTAACAACTGAACTCAGGTCATCTGGAAGAACAGAGAATGCTCTTAACAGCTGAGCCATCTATCTCTCCAGGCCACACTTTTCTACCTTTTTAAGTTGTGAAATATGTCAGGCATTCACCTATATGTCTACATAGAAATGTTTTGTCTTATTAGCTGACCAATATTTAAATTATTATACAAAATGAGTTTCATTGTGAATTTTCATACATATCTCTCACTGTGCCTTGTTTATGTTCAACTCCCCACTGCTTTCCCATGTCCTTCTTCCCCCCAAATCCTGTTTTTGTGTCACATGTGTATTTTACATGTAGATAATTACATCTAAAATATATAACAATGAATGAATAAACAAACGTAGAAAATGGGCTTAAACAAAGGTAGAAAATGGGCAATAGAGTAAGTGAATGGATATTTACATTCATAAGTATGGAAAGCACTGTTGACAGTGAATTGTAAGCATGACTCTGTAGGAGTCATGTATGGCAAGGGCATCACATGACATTTCATAAATAAATAAATAAGCAGAGCACAATTTGGCCTGCAAGGGGACGGGGGGGGGGAGGGGTGGGAAGGAATACAGATGGGCAGACAGGAAAGTGAATGGAGTGAACAAAACATATCAGAGAAAAGGGGGCACTTTAAGAGGCAGAGTTGTTCAGAAAAGACAGGGCAGACAGGAAGAGGAGGAAAAGAGAGGCAGCAGACAGCTCCTTGTCCCAGACACTGTCATCTTGAGAACTGTTATGTATAGACAATGATTCAGTCAGTAGGCCTTTCCACCCAGCTTAAGGCCTGTAACACTTGTTGGCATGGGGCACACCAGGAGTTATTAAAACATTGAAGGATGTTCTTTTCAATGAGAACAGTTTCAAATTCATAGCCTCTCTTCCAGGGATGGCAGTGCCCTAAGGTTTCCTCTGCCCTGTGCCTATGGTCTGCTCCACAAGAACACAGCTGTGAAGTATCCATTTTCTCTCCACTGAACACCAATGTTGCATGTGACAACCACTAAGTGCATATTAATATAACCTCATTTAATATAACCTCAGTCTCCAAAAAACCAGACAAGTTGGTATCATTATCTAGACCAATTATCTTTAAGAGACAAAAGCAATATAAGATGTATCTTCTTTGAGGGACAACTTCTGGCAAGTGAGGACCATTCAACCCTAAGGCTAATGTCAAACCAAGATAATTGAATGCTGCATTTAAAAAAATGTTCTTAAATGTCATCATTTTTCCAACATTAACTTAATACTTTGGAGCAGGTTCAAGTTTGGAGCTGATAATGTGACATTTAACTCCTGTTCCAACTGTAGCTTCCCTGGCTTTTGTCAGCTTATGTCACAACATCTCTGTTCACAGCCATGTCGACCACCACAACAAAACAATTAATTGCTTTGTTTTGTATAATAAAACATCACTTATGAAAATAGCCCAGTTATAAAATAGTACAGATTTCCTTCAGAGGTCAGGATAACTTGATCCATGATCACTCTGTCTCCCAGGAACTATAATGTGAATCTGAGATGTTTTCACAAGTTTCTGATCTCTCTCAATTGAGCAGAATCTAAAATAAAAGGCCAAGAACTGAAATAAAACACATTCACTGATAATTTTAGTGAAATCTTACAGGTGGCCCTAGACCTAGGCAGATAATCTTCCACATCTATTGAAAATAACCTCCAAGCCTTTCAGGCCCAGAACCTCAGTGTCCACAACCACAGAGGCCAACTTGAAGATGACTGTGGATGTATGTTGAAAGAATGTAACAATTAATGTCATAAGGCATACTGTTCTACAAACATCCATTAACAAAGCTGCAATTTATTTTTCAGAACAATTTGGGACTCAGGCTTATAAAATGGACTGTTCTTTCCCGGGCATATTTACATCTGTAATTGAACAGATATCTATTCTGAGAGCTGATGAGGGCTAATTTGTCATTTGACCCTCTGTGCCTGACACAGAGGGGGGTGCTTGTGAATATTTGTTAAGTGGTTGGTTAATATACCACATAAATTTGACACAGTGTCTGTTCTTTATGTTCAAAAATACCATCTGTGGTATCAAGGTGTCAGCTAACTGCAGGGCCTTTGGTTTCTGACAGTCAGTACAGGCCTACACAGCTTCTTGCAACACTTGTCTTTCTTTTTCTAGAAAAACTCTGGAGTCCTTACCTGCTCCTGTGAAAGACACTATGAATTTCCTTTTAACCTAGTTATAAAGCAATGTATTCACAATTAGCTGAATATTGTTTGGGGTTTAATTTTTGGAAAACTTTCCGTTCCTATACATGTGTGTGTGTCCCTATAAGGCAAAAGAGTCTACAACAGGCCTGCTTTTCACTAAATAAATAAAAGTAAAATATTCAAACTAAGATTTACTTGGTGTAGAAAGTGTATTTCTTTTTTCATTTCAAAATGCTTACTCTTTTTAAACATTTAATGTTTATTGTTAGGCTTTCAAGTTCTTAAACTTTACAGTGTTTCAGGTAAATATTAAAAAACAAAAACAAACAAAAACCCTCCAAGAACATCAATGAACAGAAGCCACAGCAGTGCTCTGGCTCCAGTAGATTATCCAGTGTGCTTTCGATAGTCAACCTGAGGAAGGGTTACAGGAAGGCTTGATTGCTCAGTCAATGAATCTTGGATTTTTCCGCTTGAAATTGCACCTGTGTTTCCATCAAATGTTTAGTGTTTTATTCATGTCACTGGTATGCAGCAAATAAAAAAGATGGGATTTACTGGAGGACAATTATTTCCACACCAACCCCTAGCAGTGTGCTGGGCCACTCAAAGTCAGTCCAAATGCTGGTCTAGATCTAGGTCCCCATGACTTGCCACCCACATAAAATCATTAACTCCATAGTGATTTCCACTCATAAAATAACTTGTTCACATTATTGCATTCAGCAGTTCCCATGAACTCAGAGTATATCATGGCACCCAGCAAGCATCTCCTTTATAGAAAGTATCGGTCTTTATTCCAAACTCCACCTTAACATCCTGTTAAGGCATTTCTGCTGTTAAGTGATGTACTAGTACGTCAAGGTGAGCTTTCTCTGTGACCCTTCTTTGACAGCAAGCTTCACTTCCCCCTCGTCTCTTTTTTCTTTTGCCACTGCCCCTATCCAACCACTTATCTCAGAGGACAAATCCTCAAAACAGGTCCTCACTGCCTTCCACTTGCTCCCAGTTCCCTAGGTGTGCAAGAATAAACACCTACAAGCAAGACAGGCCATAGCAGTCACCTCTGCCCTGATAATTTATCAAAATCTTCACAAGCACTAAGAATTATCTTTGGCATCTGGTGCTTTGGGAACCCAAGTAGTATGTATGACTTGTTTCCAAAGTTCTTGATGTATTTAGGGAACCTAGGGTCAGTTCCTTAAAGTACACTTCTCATTATGTTTCCCACATTAACCAAGCAAACTACTCGGTGAGTTAGATGGAGTTTCTGGTAAGAAATACAGTGAACTTTCAGATGTCTGTTCCTGAACTGGTCCATTGTTGCTGCTGAATGGCAAGCAACAAGAATGACATCAGCTCGTTCTCCCTGCACAAAACACAATGGAAATGACTGCAAATGCTTTATGGGCTGGCTGGATTTTAAAAGAATCTCTTTCTTTTTCCCTTGAGCCTTAATCTTTAGGAAGAGTGAAAGTTAATTTTGGTTAGTTCCTTAATTTAAACATTTAGAATCCATCTTTAGAAATTAACGAGAGAATTTATTACTAAGAATAAAGGCTGAGTTATTTATCAGACAAGTTACACCAAGGAGATAAGAAAAATTAATGATTGGCACACATAATAAATTTTATTCCTTGCATGTTGCAATCTCCCAACTATAACCCCCCTATTCGGGTTAAGTCAGGCTGGAACCCAATACCATACAGGGTGGGGAGACACCTGGTGGTTAAATATCTCCCATAGTTCCCTGGAAATGTATTTTTTTAGTAAAGTTAATAATTGTATACAATATTTGTATCAATATGCAATTATTAGAATATATAAATATCAAACAGCACTATTGAATAACGGACAAGTTATATACCGCATTTTGTAACAGAAGCTATGCAAGTATAAAGTGGGATTTGAGCTTAAATTCAAAATTATCCTCAGGTCTCTCCTGCCCAACACAACCACTAGTAAGAGGAGGTACCTCTTATTTTTGAGACCTTACTATGTTGAACATTATGCTAAATACTGTCCATGTCATGATAAAATATGAGGTATATAATAATGTCTTCCTGTTATTAACCAGGAATCCATCCAAGGTCACATAGTTTGTAAAGTGGATAGCCAGGATGTGAGCCCAGTTCTGTCTAACCCCAAACATGTCCTTAGTCACTTTGCCAATGGCATCCAGCACGGTACATTTAACAAGGAACATGTGGATTTGCTTTCTATTGCAATAAATTTTGAGGAATATTGCAGATCTAATAATTATCTATTTTTGTGTCTTCATGTTTGCATGCGAAGGAAAAGACTTCTCTTGTCACAGGAATTCCTGTTGTACTTTGCATTTCTAAGAACATATGTTAAAACTAAAGAAAATTCTTTGCAGATGTAAGACATGGGCTGGTAGCACTTGCCCGGTCAGTGCTTTTCAGTTAAATCTGCAGTTGATGCTCGTAACTGCCTTCCTCCTCTTCCCTATACATAAAAGGCTTGAGTTTTCCTGTGTGTCTTTGGCTTTGCATTCTGGAACATACTCGAAAGCTTTGCTGCCACCAAGCACCTCCTGGGGAGAAGTCTAGAGCATAGGGTTTCTTTGTACTCTACAGACTTTGGATACTGTACCATTAAGACCGAGGTCACGAAGAGCTTCAGTTTAGAAGGGTAGGAGGTGGCCATTGAGAGATATGGGGACTTAATATATTTCTGTTCTTCCCATGTAAGCACTGCTGTGAAACCCATTTAGCCAACCTGGATTTCCTACAGACTGTAGGTTACCAAAACATTTCACTCAACGTGAACTTTAAAGAAGATGGGAAAGCTGTGAAATTACAAAGTTTACAAAAGACTCTAATTCCTACAGTGACCTGGGGATTAAATACACACACACACACACACACACACACACACACACACACACACACACACACACACCTCTTAAATAATTAGTAACTTCTAACAAATGCAGCCGTGCACTACAGCCAATGAAAGGAATGGAATAATGGAGGCATGGAGACTTGGTTGAGGTGGTGGTGAGGAAGGATTTTGTTTTCTTAAGATCTTTTTCCCTCTTTGCTTTGAAAAGTCTGTACTCCCAAGTCCCCTGTGCCGCCTGCCTCGTCCCAAAAAGAAAAAAAGGGGGGTGGGTGGGTGAGGAGGGCAGCCCTGGGGTGAAAGAAGACTCCTCACCCTGGGATGGGGTTATCTTAACCTCTTCTACGCTATTTATTTAACTTGTAAGAGCAGTCAGAAGGAAACCACCACTCTGGAGTCGCAAGGACAGCTTAAAGCCCTGGTGACCCATTGAACACAATAGATTGTTTTAATCAGTTCGTATCCTGGCACCATCTCAAGGGAACATAAACAGACGTGCGCACCGCTTGGGTTTGCTCTTTCCACCAAGAGATCCAATTACCTACTGATGGTCGTCATTCTGCCCTCCAACAGTTAAAAGGAGAGTTTAACCCCTCACTTCTAGGCTATATTTCTCCATCAAAGAGTAGAGATTTGGATTCGGCTGAGGAGGGGAAGAAGGCTGCTGAGCTAGACCAGCGGCCCAGCTTAGGCTCTCAGAAGATGCTCCCAGCAAAGGCTGATCACTCTGCATCCTCGCCAGGCTCGCTGGTGGATTGTCGCCTCAGCAGAGCATAGGAAAATACTAAGCCAAAGTGTGCCAGAGGGAAAACAGCCTATCCAGAGCTGTAGTGAGTTTGCTCTTCCCTAACTAGAATTCTGCAAATAACTAAGACCAGGGAGATGACAGCCACATTGACTTCCTCTTCACCCTAGCCTTCCACCAGGAACTAGAGAGGGCTCACTGGAATGGGCTAGGCAGCTGGCAAGGAGCAGATATGATGCGGACATTAGAGCGGAGTTGCTAGCGAGGTGCAACGAGGCAAGACGAGTGCCTGTTGGGTACAGATCGACCTGCATCCGCGGAAGTGGGAACCAGCCGGTGGTGGCTGCCTGGCGCCTGCGCGTCTGCAGTAAGACGGATGAGAGCGTGGAACCCAAGAGGCTCAAAACAATCAGCCACGCGAGGCCAGCGCACAACTAGCGCAAGAGTGTGTGGCGCGTGCCGCGAGAGCACCTGGACCACCAAAGCACTCTAGCTTCGAGGTACCGGACCCCGACTCTTCGCGGTTGTTGAGCCTGGCGGATTTTGTTTTACCAGTTAGTCTATCACATCTGCCATCCCCGCAAAAGCACGTGCCACTAATTCTCAAGTCCGCAGCAGTTACCACTCACTACCCTGGGACCGCGGCTCCTACAGACACCCCAGTCTCAGCCCTGCGCCCAGCAGGTTGCAACTTGTAGCGAGGTCGGCTTCTGCTCACACACACCCGACTCCCGAGCTCCGACCCTGGCAACTTTCTGAGTTGTCCTGGCAGGCGACTCCCGCGGGAGTTTGTTGGGCACGGGCAAGTGGAAACCGGGTGCACGCTCTTGACATCTCCTCTCCCTACCTTTACCCCTCAGACCCAACGCTGCGAAGTCATCGCGCATCTACCTCCGAGGCAGGAAGTATCACGCGCACCCCAGGGAACCCCAGGACCTTGGTGCATCAAGGTGCTGAGCCGCAACTGAGAAAGACTTGGGGTGGTATAGACCCTGGAGTTTCCTTGCCTAGACAGAGTACCAGCGCGCACGCAAACACACACACACACACACGCACACGCACACGCACACGCACACGCACACGCACACACACACACACACACACACACACACACACGAGAGCCACCGCGCTCACCTGTCAGTTCAGTCCCGTAGGTCTTCGAGTCCTTCGCTGTAGACGCGTGGCCCTGTGAGTGACCGCAGCACGAGCCACTCGGGCTCGGCGCGGGAAGAGCGACGGAGGGTGACGCTACCGCGGTGCACTGGGTCTCCAGGTCCGCGAAGGGCGCACCAAGTGTCGGGCATCTCTGGGTCTCCGGTTTAAATGCTGCCGGCTAAGCGCGGCGCCCGGGGCCGCGCCTCTCCATTGGTCAGGCGCCGCAGTCGCCGCGGGACCCGCTATCCGCCCCCTTTCCCGGTACTGCCCCCGCCCACTGCACCCCTCCTACTTCTCTGCGGGGTCCCCTCTCCGCCCGCCTCGCCTCTTTGTCTACTCCCCCGCCCGCCTGGGTGGGAGAGGTCACCCCAGGGAACCGCGCCTGGAATGCACAGCAAATCACATTTTCCGCTCCCGTTGGAGAGGGGAGCTCGGGAGGAAATCCCCCCCACCCGGGCTTCCAGCCCCTCATCCTCTCCAGTCCCAGGTCTGGGCTGCTCCTCTAGCTGGCTGAGCTTCGCCTGAGTGGAGCCCTAGTCTCGGGGGGGAGCCCAGTTGCGCTAGGCAGAGCAACAACCAGAGGATCGCGACAAACTAGGTGGTTCCTCACCATTGGGGGAAACGGCGCTGCCGGACGCTCTTGTCAAGCAGAGGTGGAGTCTTGGCTGCTCTGCCCGAGGCCCCCCAACTCAGAGGGCGCTGACCCTTGATTGGTGTTAACCCAGGCCAGCTCGCCAGCAGCCAGCAGGAGCCTGAAGTCAACTGGACACCGTCTTCTCCTTACCCTTCAGCTCAGATGCCCATCTGCTTCAGCTGATATAGTAGGAAGAAAAACTAAAAGGACCCTCGACGTTTCCATTTGTAAAAGGCCTTAAAGAGGGCAAGAGCAATCGCTAAGTACATCGGAGATGAGTAAATCAGAGGAAAATAATGTTAGGCAAAGAAATAATTTCCTGTTTCAGACAAAAACCTACGTAAGAGAAAACATGCTGGCATTTTCTGTAGTCAAAACCAGCAACCTGATGGATAGAGAAAAACACAGCAATGGTATAAATATTTTCCCACTGACGAGTGAACATGTTCATTTCTTCTCTTAGCCTGAAAATTGACTCTGCAAAGACCCATCGAGTTTGCATGTTGAAGTTTCAGTCCGTGAAAAAATCAACCAGTCTGCCAGGTTTGAAGACATTAGCCAGGTCAAGGGAAAACTTTGCAAAAGATATGTCAAGAAGGAAATTTGAAAGATGCCTGTGATGCTTACAGAAAAAAAATTCTTATGAAATTTTGTGATAAAAGCACTTGCCTAGGAAAATAAAACCAAGCCACGAACCGGCACACATATATACATACATATATGTCCATGTATATTAATATATCCTTTTTTCCCCCCAAGTTTTAGGGGCGGGAGCAAGAAACACACTAAACACCTAATAGGTACTGTTAGGAATTTGTTTTTGTTTGGTTGGTTTTTGTTGTTGCTTTTTAAATTAATAAAGCGAGAAGGAAGCCTCTGCTACTACCTCAAGAATTAGGGTGTACCGAATGTTGTTTGTGCAAATGGCAGGTTCTGTACACGAACCCTGAACTGCACTCTACGCCACCTCATAAAATGTCCCATAGTTCATAGCTGTCTACAAAACAGGAACATCCGGTGGGCTTCAAACTCTATCCCGCTCAAGTGGGCTTAAGAAGAGATATGAGTTAGAAACCCTGCAATGTTCTTATTCAGTGAATACAGAGAACACGGGAGCCCACAAACAGAGTGCATGGAGCTAGTGTGAGAACAATTTCCCCCAAAGAAAAGGGGGTTGATTTTTACAAACTCATTAACTCCCTCTCATCTAAAATCAAAGCTTTAATTACCACCCCCCAGACTCACAGAACTGTTACAAACAAAAAGGCAAAGAGGTAAGATTCCCCTCCTCAAACACAGCACTATTTTTTGAGCCCTGATGTCAGGGCTTTCTCACACACCCCACCTCATCTCCCAGTCATTACATCATTTTTCTTCATCGTCATCTATCACTCCCTGTCACCCAAGTATTTTCTAGAATGTAAACTTCATGAGAGCAGGGCCTTTTCTATTTTGGTTGCTTTGATTACAGACACAAAATATGATGTCTAACACATAACTGGGATTTGATAAATTCTTGTGGGCTGAGAAAGTTAGGCACATTTCCACTAAGCAGGACTGTCAGCTGATCCAAGTGTTGAGAATATGACCACTACCAATGCAGCAGCAGTGGCCTCTTCAGTTTAGAGCCTACGGTGTTTGTGAATTTCTATTTAGATATGTAAGTTTTTTACTTTGTATCTGCATTTCCACAGCTCACAACCAGTTGCTATCAACCATTATCCAATCTGAATGAAAGTAAGAGAACAGAGTTTCTTTAGAACCCTTTAAACCTAATTGCACAATTAAAACCCACTTTTAATAAGGGGGAAATAAGAAGGACCACTCAATGTTATCAAAGCTAATTTTTTTTTTTTTTTTTTTGGAGGAAAGGGAATTTAGACAGGGTCTCAAAATGCAGCCTGGGCAAGCCTTGAACTTGCAGCAAGCCTTCTCCTACTTACCTCCCAAGTGCTAGGATTACAGGTCTGAGCCAACATAGTGAAACTCAAATCTGAGCTGCTCCATCAAGGTTAACTAAATGAAAGAGTCTTCTTCATGAAGCCGCTTTCAAATACCGTGAGGTACTGTGAGAGCATTGCATCCCAGTTGGTTTGTAAAGTCCTCTTCTCTTGCTTATACATTTGTTTCTAGAATGTCTATCTGAGATGCCGACAAGAGCTGTTCTCTGAGTTTGGGAAAAACCTGAAGGTATTTGTATGAAGGTTTCACTTAGAACTCTCTCTCTGTCTCTCTCTCTCTCTCTCTGTCTCTCTCTCTCTCTCTCTCTCTCTCACATACACACACACACACACACACACACACACACACACACACACACATCAGAAGCTTAACAGGTGTCAAAAGCTAGGTTTAGATTCATGTTCTAATTTAATTTGTTTAACCATCATGTTGAGTTCTGCTTTATTTGTTCTAAGAAGATCCAGAAACAGGCATCCATGTAGATTTACTATTGAGGACACAGAGATATGAGGCAGGAGAAGGCACAACTGTCTATATTCACTCATTTAGTATCTGTACTATATACTGTGGATTGGGTCATATAACATTAGAACTGGTATTTAAACATCATGACTTCTGGAAAAAAAAATCACTGTTAGTGATGAATGTCATATTTGTGTGTGAAAATGTCTTAATCATTGACCAGGCATGATGCTTCTTCCTGTAACCCTGGTGCTCAAGAGGCTGAAGCAGAAAGATTGTCATGAGTTTGGGGTTTGCATGGGCTAGTGAGTTCCAAGCCAAGCTGGGCCGCAGAGTCAAACCCTGTCTCAAAGCAAACATTACAAGGGAACCATTGTTTTATACAGTTATTATGCACAATAGAAAGCTGTTATTAAAAAGGGAACTCCCAAATGCAAGGTGATTTAAATAAGTCAACAGCCAATATTGTCATGTAAAAAATATTAACATATATTTGAGTAAGATGAGTGTGAGTAAATAGGATTTTACCTCTGGGGAGTTCAGAACACAGTCATTGAAAATTTAGATGTGCTGGAGTTTTCTATAAAAACCCAGACCTTCCTTGCCTTTTTTTATGGCTACAGGAGTCTAAATTTTAAAAACTTCTTCATTTTTTATTATTGGACAGTTTCATACATATACGTGTGGAATTTTGGTCACTTATACCCCTTAATCCATGTTTTATTCCCCTATCTTCCACACCCAGAAACATTTATTCTTCAGAAAAAATATCCCCTCCTACTTTCATGTCTTGTGTGTATATGTAGTAACCCGCTGAGTTTAAATAAGGTAGCCTAGCTGTGCATGGTAGATTATATACTGGGGTATGGGCACTTGTTACATCACTAAAGCATATGACACCCTTCTCCCTTAGGGCTAGCATGGGCTAAATAATGACTAGAAGAAGGGGAAGTCTCATGAGCCCTTATCGCTTTCATGATGTAATTTTGACAGGCTCAGTCTTGTGCAGGTCTTACGCAAGTAACCATAGCAACAATGAGTTTGTGAATGCATTGGTGCATTATATCCAGATGACAGTCCCCAACCTCTAGCTCTTACAATCTTTCCATTCACCTCTTCCACAGTTTTCCCTGAGTTATGGTGGGAAGGAGTGATATAGATGTTCTATTCGAAACCAAAAACACGCTGGGCAGTGGTTGGCACATACCTTTAATCCCAGCACTCAGGAGACAGACAGGCAGATCTCTGTGAATTGGAGGCCAGCTTGGTCTACTGAGCGAGTTCCAGGACAGCTTCCAAAGCTACAGAGAAATTATCTCAAAAAAAAAAAAAACCCAACAACAATAATAATAGCAATAAAAAATAAAGCCAAGAACTCCACAGTTGTTTATTTTTGGCACTTGGTCAGTTGTGAGTCTTTGTATTAACTGTAGTACACTGAGAAAAGCTTGTCTCATAAGGGTTCAGAGCTAAACTCTCTATGGGTATAGAGATAAATATTGAGAAGGCAGTTAATACCATCTCCACTTAGCAAAATAATGGTAGTAGATTTTCATCTGGGGCCCATGGCCTCCCCAGCCTGTTCTTGGACAGGGTTACAGTATCAGACATAAGTTCTTTCCTGTGGAACAGGCCTGAAATCTAATCAGAAGTAGTTGATTATCCACATAACTGTCATGCCATTGTTGCGCCCGTGGGCACACATGGCTGGACTGGTTACTGTTGTGGTTTGAAGAGTGGACATCTAGGTAAGATCATTGATGATGTTTCCCCCTAGCAACCTGCACAGCACCTTCAGGCCAAGTTAGCCAGCCTAGAAGAGGCTCCCAGGTCAGGGCAAGCTTGATTTCTTTATGTCCTTTGACCAAAGTATGTAGTACCTTTATTAAAATGGTTTTGCCATCAAGTACTGGTGAGTAACCAAGAGCAACAAAAATGGTCTGCATTGTTTTGAGACCCTTAAGATCTCTGTGACTCATAGGGAAATCATCTACATTTGGCACTTGGGTTTTTATTAACCTAAGGTTTCTGGGAGGTATGTTATCTTCCTATCTAGGGCACCTCTAGTCAACCCCTACCCTCTTTTTGTTTTTTCCAGACAGGGTTCTCTGTGTAACCTTGGCTGTCCTAGAACTAACTCTGTAGATCAGGCTGGTCTCAAACTCACAGAGATCTGACTGCCTCTGCCTCCCGAGCACTGAAGTTAAAGGCGTGCACTACCACGACCTAGCCAAGTCCCCCTTTAAAGTAACATTTTATTTATTCTTTAAGTTCTTTCTTTTCTTCCTCCTTCTCCTTTACTGTTCTTCCTATCCAAGGCAAGGTCTCACTGTGTAGCCCCCGCTGGCCTGGAATCTGCAGACCAGGCTAGCCTCAAACTCAGAGAAATGTGTCTGCCTCTGCTTCCTCTGTGCCGAGATTAATGGTGTGCACCACGACACTGGGCTTCTTTTTTTAAATTTTATACAATGTATTTTGATCATATCCATCCATCATTATCTCTTTCCAACTCATCTTAATGTCCCCACTCTATCTCCCTCTTAACTTCATGCCGTCCATTTTTTTTTGTCAAAATCCTTTTAAAAATTATATGTATTTTAGTGTGTGTGTGTGTGTGTGTGTGTGTGTGTGTGTGTGTGTGTGTTCCTCATAGTTGTGGCTGCACACAGAAGAGGGAATTGGATCACCTTGACGCTGAAGTTACAGGGGATTGTAAGTACCAGATGTGGATACTAGTATCCAAATTCAGGTCCTCAAGGTGAGTAGCAAGCACACTTGAACTCTGAGCCACCTTCTTCTTGAGCTCCTTCTATTCTGCTTTGAAAAGCTTATAAATCAGTGTGTTTCTTTAGTGTTAATTATACCGCACCTCACTTCTGCCCTACCCTTCCATTACTCTCCACACTTAAGTCTTTCCCTCCATTCTTTCTCCCTTCACACCACCTGTGGGAGTTTGAATGTAATCACTTCCTGTAAGCTCATAGTGTGTGGCACTATTAGGAGGTGTGACTTTGTTGGGGTGGATGGTCTTTTATGGAGGAAGTGTGTCACTGTGGAGGCTGGCTTTGAGGTCTCACATATGCTCAAGCCACACCCAGTGTCTGAGTTCACTTCCTATTGCCTTTGGATCAAGATGTAGAATTCTTAGCTCCCTCTCCAGCACCATGCTTACTACCATGGTGAGAATGGACTAAAACCTCTGAACTATAAGCCATCCCAATTCCTTATAAGAGTTTCCATAGTCATGTTGTCTTTTCACAGCAATAGAAACCCTAAGACACCACCTATATTCTACTATCCATCCTCCCTTGAGACCTTTTTCCTCCACCTTCTAGTGGTTGTTCTCTAGTTTCCTGGCTTCTACAAGTATTCCAAATCAAACACAGAAATCTGAAATTTTGAAACCACACATGCGAGAACATGTGGCTTTTGTCTCTCTAGGTCTGGTTTAGCACAGGTCTATGTTTTAAATTAGGAGAGTATAAATAAATAATGCATAATATAATCAATGTAAATTCAGTGTTTTGGTGTTTGCTCAAAAGAGAAAACATAAGAATAAAGATGAAAGAGTAAATCCCAGGCTTGATTTCCCTTTTAGAGATAAATCTGAACTTCAATGCCACCTTGTATTTGACAAACAAAGGTCAAAATTAAAATGTTTTACGTTTTATTTATTCATCATTATTGTGTGTGAGAGAATGATGAGTGTGTGGGGGCATGTGTGACACAGTGCACATGTGGAGGTCAGAAGATAATCCTGTGGAGTTGATTCTCTTCTTCCATTTCTACATGAGCTCTGGACTCGAACTCAGGTCACCAGGCTTATGCAGCAAGTACCTTTACCCACTGAGCCATCTTGCTGCCCCCAAATTTAAGTCTTCTCCACTCTTTTGCTCTCTGGATTAAAAGGGTGGATCATCTGAAGTACGATCACTCATTCCTCTTTACAAGAAAGGCCAAAAAATATGTAAACTATTGTCTCTTCGCTACTTATGTCAGAGCAATACATGTGTGCTTTACATAAACTAACCATTTGTCTATTAATGTTTGCAAAGAGCTTCATAGACATAAAACATTTGAGACACTTTCTCTAGAGAAACATAGCATCTATTAGAAGAGTCAGACAAGGAAGAAAACAGTTGTCAGAGAAAGTCCTTTGTACTTACAACCAGAATGAAAAACAAAACAAAACAAAAACAAAAAACAAAACAAACCCTTCAGAGATGAGCATCCAGCCTGTTTTCCCTGATGTTGAAATAACTCTGGGAGGGGGAAAGCATTTCCAACAGTGTGAGGTAATCTTGACTGCAATCTTTGTTTCTATACTCTGTATTACTTGTCTGTCTACATGACAAGAGAGACAAAATAAAGTGGACAAGCTTTGAAGTGGGCAGCATGGCTATGTGTCCCCAGACACTGATTTCAGATGATCTCCCATGTGTCTACCAGGTGCAGTGAGATTTCTGGGAGCTCTGATCTCTGCATCATCCTAAACAGCAAGGGGATCACAGCATCTCAAGTACCAAACATCCACGTTCCTTCATTTCCTTCATATTAGAGGGTAGTGGTCACACAGTGCTCTTAGATTATCAAGTGTGATTCATTGTCATGAAGGCATGTTGGGATAGACTGAAACTTGGCTGAGAATCAATCATGATTCACACCACAACTACATTGCTAACCACATCTTTAGGCAGCATGGGGTGGATTTTCCTTCAAGAAATGCTGGTAGCTGTTTCTTTGCACTCTAGAAACCCTTGGGACACCAGCCCGAGACTCTTGTTAGGCTTCTGAACTTCTTGGGAAGGAAGGAGGAAGTGAGGAGATAAATATAATTAGAGGAGTAGAGAGAAGAATGGAGAAAACTTAATTCCTTTTAAATAGGAATTCCCATTTATTTCAGAGACTGGTATCTTTTGTAAGTGGTACCTAAGCCTTAGCTTTTCTATAACATTTATTACCACATAAACTCCATGACACTGATCTAAAGAAAAGAACATTGCCACTATAAAGACAAATTTCAAAGCAAGAACTGTATTTCCAATATTAGTATTTAATATGCACGTTAAGTTATCCCCACACAGCAAGGGATTTGAGGAGGAAGCATCAACACAATGGTAGTCACTTGCTTTTGCCCTGTGTTCATTGTTCTGATAGTCTCAGTCTCCCTCTGCAAATCCAGCACTTGAGCAAACCAGCCCTGGGTGCACTGAGAAGTAGCCCCCTTTCTTCAAGTCCCTGCCTGTGTGCTTAGCACAACCTGAGCTGAATCAGAACCAAGGTGTTGCAAGTCTCATCAGCAGTGCCCTGGTGTCTGTTTTAGCCTACCACTGAGGAAACCATGATCTTGTTCACCCAAAACTTGGTTGCATATGGCAATCTCATATTTGACTGCAAAATACCCCTAGTCTAGGTCAGGATCACGTCACATCCAGATGGCTACCAAGGTTTCTCTGCTGTTCTGCCCACTTCTACCATGCTGTGTCATAAACCCTTGAGCAAACCTCTAGAATTTTTACAGAACTCTACCCCTCTTCTGCCTACAGCCCTTCCTAGCTCTTACCAAGCTTTCATATTACCCTGTTTGATAATTTGTCCACTGTTCATGCATTTCCTCTACCTGTCTGTGAAATGGGGACAAGAGCCGTTTTTATTACCTCTGCTCACCAGCTTGGCCCACGGAAGTCAGGAACTTTTGTTGAATGGAGCTGTCAAAAGAGCAGAGTTGTTCTCATTCTCCTTTGAGTGATGACCACACAATCACATGACCACCGAGAACCCCTTCTCCCCCAACTGTCATCAGCCTGAACCAGTCTCCACATTTTAGCTGAAACTCTCTGGAGATCTGTTCATTGTGGTTCTCGATCTTAGTCCTCAAGCAGAGCTTCTGTTGGTATGTTTTCTGTGGAGACAAAAAGCACACCCCTGTGCTCCTTGGTTCCCCCACCCACCAGGAGCAACATTGCGATGACAACACCTACTCACTCTGGGAGCGTTGACCCATTCCTATAAAACCAATGGAAAGATCCCATTCATTCAAGTTTTGGCATCTTCTCTCTCTGCCAAGTGCTAGGTCTGTTCATCCATGGTAACACCATGTGGATTTGGACAAGTTTTTTCTCATGATGGGATATCCTATTGTTTTTAAAGAAAACAAATAGAGGAAACTGAGCTGTCTGGTGCTGATCTGACACCTACTGAAATTTGAGAAGGTTGTAACAAGACCTTATCACCAATTATAAGTTCTAGAAGCTGATTTAGCACTGTAAAACTATGCCTACACATAATGAAACATCCCCAGGACCATGCATCCTCAGGGAATATTATCCAATGCCCCAATTGGACAGTTTAAGCTAATGCAGCTACAATGTCCTTGGTTCACATGATAACTAAGTATAGCATTTACAGGAGGTCAGAAGGTTTATGTTTTAAACTTGGAGATTTTTTAACAGGTGAAGAATGAAAGAGATTTCTGCACAGAGAACTGGGTTTCAAGTTTTGTCTCCCTGGTACAATCTATGAACATGAAGCTGTATCTTCTGTCATTTCTAAAAATCCAATCCATTTCTGGATGGATGTTGTAAAACTATTGAATGCAGATATAACTGCATAAACTTTATATGTTTTTAATTTGAGGTGACCCTTTTGCTACAGTTTACAGGTGATATTTTCCTATTTAGACCTCAGAGCTATCTAAGGATCCGTAAATAAATAAGACCCATGGCAGCTTTAGTATTTGACAGTCAAAAGATTCATAGTCTTTCAATTAAATATGATACTGTTTGCCAGGAAGAATATGTTTTTCCATTTGAATGTCTGACAATTCTAATATTTTAATAGCCTAGGGAAAACTAGGGTAATATTAAAAGCACAGGGAAACTAATGTAAAAGGATGGAAATTCCTTGCAAAATAAAGGATGATTTTCTCAGATCTTAAAGAAGTTTTGTGTCCTGTCACACTGGATATTTACCTTACTAAAAACAGTGAGATAATCTTCATAAGAAATTAATATTGCACTATTATCTTAGGTTCCTGATAGACTTTAAGGAAGTAGGAAATACCCTAGCTTTCTTGCCCTTGGTGCAATGGCAACAAAAACCATGTGGGTTAACACAAGGAATAACTGAATATGTGGCTGGGGTGATGCAAATTTTAGCAGATTTTTTAAACTCTTATTTTAGAACAAGGTCAAGGCTGTTTCCTTGAGAGTGACCTTGATTGCAAACACCTCTTCATTTTTGACTCATTGAGGCAGGACTGATATCTCATCGTTATTTATCTTGGGAGAAGAGAAAGTGGTACACAGTCTGAAAGCAAAACACCGGAGAAGTTGGACTGACGAGGGAGGTCTAGGACTATAGGAGTAAGGTTAGGGGAAAGTCCAAACATGCTTTACAAATCTGTTTGAACTCTGTGAGACCACGTGTAGTTTTGCAAGCTGTTCACAAAGCAGTGACATGCCATATTCTGCTTTCTTCTCTGGGTTCTTATCTTTACTCATTCTCACACCATTTCTGTTTGCAACTGTATGCAGTGTTTCCCCAAATCAACTATATCAGGGTCAATGATAGAACTTAAAAGAAAAAAAAAATGGCTTTCAGAGCATGCTCTAGACTACTGAATCAGAATTTCCTGGGCTGAGGCCCAAGAATCAGTATTTTTCAAAGGTTTCCAAATGATTTTGACAAGCAGCCAGCTTTGAGAGTAATTCATGTAGTGGAA
Organism: Phodopus roborovskii; assembly: GCF_943737965.1. Lineage (NCBI taxonomy): Eukaryota > Metazoa > Chordata > Mammalia > Rodentia > Cricetidae > Phodopus > Phodopus roborovskii. The sequence continues at coordinate 2,451,608 of NW_026126417.1, read as the reverse complement.
AGAATCTTATTTGCACCTGGGCTCAACTACTAGCTCCTCGAACAGCTTTAGACAAGTCAACTCCTGGGTCATCAGGAAAACAGGGGAAGTGATGGCTACACAATGGAGCCTTTGGAACTTTAAAAGGCCTTTCATATGAGATCCATTTCAATGTGACATTAATTGGTGGAGTTAGTCAGTTAATACTCTGCTGATGACCTAGAAGCCTACCAGAGAGGTTTTTTTTTGTTTGTTTGTTTGTTTGTTTGTTTTTTATAATCAGTCTTAGAAAAGGGCTTCAGCTTCCTCTCCCATGTTTAATTTCTTATGAAACTTGGCTTCTCCTTTCATCAGCCACCAAGGACAAGGGCATATGCAGATGAATCATGAGACCATTATGCCATCCATTCTAAAACCCTTCCAAGTTCATTGCTGCAAGAAACACTCAACAGTTAATGCATATTGTTTTTCTATATCTCTTTCCAAATTGCTAGTACAATTTCCATTTCTGGGAAATTACATAGACATGTCTGGATCCAGCTCTTTTATCTTTGCATTTCCAACTGTTCTGTTTTCCTTCTTTCTTCCCATCAAATTCTCATATTTTGACATTTTTAAGAGCAGCTCTTCCTTGATCTTTTCCTTCCTGTAATACAATGCATCGAAAAGAGCCCATTCTCCTTGGTGTGCTTTCCCTCCAAACACAAAATACTCTGAAGTTCAAATTATCTTCCTCTGAGTGAGTTAACATCACAAAAGCCTTGTGGTTTCATCCATCATAAACACGGGTGTTTTAAATGAACTCTGCTTCTTTTCTCACAAGGAACGCAGAAAAGTTGGGACAAAGTAAAGTGAAATTATAAAAAGAAAGATGTGTACTCAAATAGAGGGGATAAACTTGTGTTGTTTCAAGGGGAAGAATGCTTAAACTGTTTCATATCTATAACAAATCAGGAAAAAACCACTTTGGCCACTTGAAAAATCTGTTTCCTCTGATGAGTATTCACAAATTATATCCCAAGTTGCCCTTTCTCTTAGGATGGGGGCGGGACAGGGAGGCACCCTGCACTCAGCATCTGACCTCACTTCATTTGGGAATGTTGGAGCTTTTGGTCATGTGCCCAGTGATCTGAGAATATTAACGTGGTATTAGCTGCTGACAGTGTTTTCTATCAAATATCCATTGCAGAAGTAGAAGAAATACTATATTCACATTTTCTATCCCGCCTTTCCCTTAACAAAAATGCTGCAATGTGGTTTGAGTTGTGAATCTATTGAAGTCATCTTTGATGAATCAAGTCAAGACATATGTAAAAAGTGATTTGGGAAATTCTTCATGGGTTATTGGTACTGGGTAGAATAGAATATCGGGGTGTCTCTTCATTTTCTTTCTGGCTCTTCCATTGCCCTCTATCAGCCCCTAAGATCATCTGCTGCTGCCAGAAAAATAATTACTTCTTTCTCTGACTCTCTGAATATTATTGGCTAGTTGCAAAATAATTTGAGTTTTCTTCGATGACTGGAACCATCTCAATATGATAGATTATTCCTCTATCAAACACTCCGAAACAGCATCATTTAAGTTGGAATGGTCCTAACATTTGGATATTAAATAAACTAACAGCCTAACCAAAAAACCAACCAAAATAAAGCCAAGGCATATTAAAAGAGGGCAAAGACAAACTTCCATCTGCACATTTTTCATTAATGTCATTGGGCATTTGAGGCAGGAAGGAATGAGTCCTATGTCAAAACTAACAGCATAGCTGAAGCTTGGCTGATGTCTGTGCTACAATCACTTATTTTCTTTAGAGTAAGCCTTCTTATTTTATCAGACAGAAAGACTGGAAAATATATATTTTTTAAATTTTCATGATCATATCTTTCTCCTTTAAGCTGTTAAAGTGGATTAATGGCTAAACTGATCAATACAACTGGGCAGTGTACTGTCTCTTGACAGAAGTCAAGAAAACAACAGTTTGGCTTCATCTACATAGAAAATATAAATGGTAGTTGGCAGTCAGGAATCTGGAGGCAAACTAGAGTAACAAATAAAATGCATTCCCACAAGTCTCTGAGGGAGGAGGAGAGAAAAGCCTGTTTGCAGCTGCTGTTTCTATTACAAGAAACCATAGCTGCAGGCAAGCCAGCATCCCGTAGTCCAGACAATGGCTTTGGGGTGTTGCGCAGCAGCCTTAATGTTGTTGTCAGGGCAGTGACACCAGCTACCACTTCCTGACCTCTAGATTCCAGCCATGCCAGTGACCTTGAACTGAGTAAGTCCAGCCATGGATTCCTGTCTCATGCTTCTCCAAAACTTCAAATAATTGTGTTAGTGCCTAATGCCTCAGAGTAAATTCCTTTCATTTAAAAAAAAAAACATCAGAGTGAGAAGAACTTGTTTCTTGCACTGAAATCTCACTATTTCTAAGTTTGACATATAGACTGGGTATTAAAAGAGGTACTTATTATAGTGAATTTACCGTCACATCAATTTCATGAAGTAAGTGTGGCCATACTCACTTATTTGTCAGATGAAAGAGCTAAGATTCCATGAAATGAAGGTTCTCTGCTTATAAGTTATGCATCTTCTAAATCTTAAAACTCAGGACCAGTGTGAATCTAATTACAAAGTTTTGTGTCTAACTGCTCCACTCAAACGGCAATGATATAAGATTAAGTATAAGTCAATCATTTGCCATTTTTTTTGTTGTTGTTCACTGTGTTATACTATAAGCTCTTTGAGGTAAGCCACCATATCCTCTGAATTTTTGCAAAAGACTCACTCCTGTGCTGATCAGTTTTTATTGTCAATTTGACATAACCTAGAGTCACCTGGGAAAAAGAAACTTCTAATGGGGAATTGCTCAGACTGGCCAGTGGCCATGTCTGTGAGAGACTGTTGTGTCATTTTTATAATTATTTAACTTTATGTGCATTAGTTTAAAAGTGTCAGATTCCCTGGAACTGGAGTTTAGACAGTTGTGAGCTGCCATGTGGGTGCTGAGAATTGAACCCAGGTCTTCTGGAAGAACAGTCAGTGTTCTTAACTGCTGATTGCATATCTCTATTCCTTTGAGAGGATGTTTTGATTGATGATTAATGTATGGCCCAGTCCACTGTGGGCAGCACCATCCCTGGGCCGGTGGGTCTAGACTGTACAAGAAAACTAGCAAAGATGATCAGGAAAGCAGTGTTCATCCATGGTGTAAGCTCTAGTTCCTGTTCTGACTTCCCTCAGTGACAGACTGTGTGACCTGGAAGTATAAACCAAATAATCCTTTCCTTCCCACTGGGATTTTGGTTATAGTATTTGGTTGTTGTTGTTGTTTTGTTTTGTTTTTTATCACAACAACAGAAAGCAAACTAGGACAGCCTCCCAGTCCCAGAACACAGCTCAGTATTTAGTATCTAGAATATGTCCTTGACAATCGCTACTTATATGTGAAATGTTGTAACAAGGATAGTTACAACAAAAGAAGAAAAAGTCATCCAAAGCCCTGCTTCTGGAGGATTACTGTAGTCACCAAGTGGATTTTGTTGACCTGTTTCCCACTTCTTGGGTCTTTCATTGTAACTGCCAGTGCATATATTTCCCTGTGCAGGTATAGCTTTGATTTCTGCTGGGAAGAAAGTCTAGCAACAATTTCTCCTACCATACTAAATGTATCAAGCAACAGGATGCCCAATATCTCTGAATAAACTACCAGATATGTTTATCTGAGCCTTCCTGGTAGCAACTCTTAAAAGATTTTCTTTACATCATCTAAGTTGATATCTTTCAAGCCCCAAATTCCAGGGCATTTTTCTTTTCTTTTTAGGATTTATTCATTTATTGTGTATACATTCTGTCTGCATGTATCCCTGCAGGCCAGAAGAGAATACCAAATCTCATTATAGATGGTTGTGAGCCACCATGTGGTTGCTAGGAATTGAACTCAGGACCTCTGGAAGAACAGTCAATGCTCTTAACCTCTGAGCCACCATCTCTCCTGTCCCCAGGGCATTCTTCTACTAGAATCTTTACAACATCCTCTCTTGGTCACAGACTTTAGAAGCTGAGGTATAACACCCCAGATTCTCTTGCCAGTGTTCTCCATGGACTCCTCTGTTCTCATTGCCAACTAAGTTCTCTTTCATTAAGTGCTTATGATGAAGTTTTATGGTTCTTGTTTTCTCATGGGACTTTTGAGCAAAGAAACCTACTTTGTAGGAACATGTCAATAACAAATTCTTGATAAAGCCTCTTTTCATTTCTAGAAAAATGAGACAAGGACCATGAAGAACAAACGTGCTATACCCAAGCCATGGGGAAACCAGGCCTTGTGTGATTTCACATGCTACTTTTTTTCTAGATACAGTCCTACTTAGGTATATCTGGTTTTCAATAAAGCTGCTGAATAATGTCCAGGAGGCTACCTTTGAGAGGTGATTGCTCACTCCCCTGAACTCTCTTTGCAATGCTCCTACAACCCTCCAAGTAAGCCCACAATTGATTGGCTAGCTTTCCCCAATGTCTATCTCCAGTAATTTCTAAAGTGATTGCTAAAGTGCTTGATACAAGTTAAGGACTCACACATACCCTGCATAGTGTCCATGTGACTATTGGGTATCCCATGGTCAGAGAAGTGCCAACTGATGAAACTTCATAGTGGAACCCGACACAGTTCCATCCTTAAGATCAGAGCAGGATTGTTCACCATACATCCATGCACAGTTTTCCTTGGAATGCAGCAAATAGAAGTGTTTAGATGGACCTCTGCAGCTTTACCTTAGAACTGTTTCTATGGGGCAATAACTTTGGAAAAAAGGGCGTTTCTTCGTTGGACCATTCCCAGAAAATCCTGAGAGTCATCTGCATGTCTTAAAGCCAATTTTGGGGGCCATACCATAGCACCCTTACAGTGTGTGTGTGTGTATGTGTGCATGTGTGTTCCTGTGTATGCAGATGCACGTGTGAATGTATGTGTGTGTGGTATGCATGTGTATATGTCCGTGTGTGTGCACGTATGCAGGTGTGTGTGTGTGAAGCCAAAGATAGCTGTCACGTGTGTTCCTATAACCCTTTCCACCACTTTTTAAGGCAGGGACTCTCAATGATCCCACAGTTCACTTACTGGCTAAATTGGCTAGCCAGTGAACTCCAGGGATTCAAGTGGCGCTGCTCCCAGCCCTAGGGTTACAGATTGTCACCACACCTGCTTTCACCACATAGGAGCTGGCGACCTGAACTCAGGTCCTCAGGCTTGTACAGCACTGCTTCTTACTGACTGGGGTATCTCCCCAACCCCGACCTTAGTTTTCATTTGTTTGTTTGTTTGAGACAGCCTCTTGCTTACCTGGAACTTACCAATGAGTCTAGGCTGGTTGGACCACAAGCTCTAGGGACCCACCCATTTTATAGTACTGGAATGACGTGCATGCCACCATTCTTGACTTTTTAACCATGGGTTTGGGAATCAAACTTGGGTTTTTATGCTTCTGTGCAAGCACTTTACCAACTGAGCTACGAACCCATCCTTCTCTATATATAACCTAAGGTGATGAACCTTTTACACGTTTTTCAAAACATTCCTTAGCGTTCATTCATTTGGCACACAGGTATTGCTTTTGGAAAGCTCTCTGGAAGATCTCAAGCTAAAAAGAAACACAAGACAGAGCCCATGGCCTCAAGGAGTTAGAACATTTGAATGAGGCAAACACACAATAAGGAAGCAAGCACTGTATAGCAGCAAAGCACTGGATGCTGGAAAGAATAAATTCAAGGGACTAGTGAAAATAGAGCAGTTTTTAACATAGTGTTCTGCAGAAAAGGTTGCTGACATGGAGAAAAAATCATTTTTTAAAAAATCTAGTGCAAGGCAATGATTTTTAAAGCCCCTGATGTCAAGTAATCTCTATCATTTCTTCCCATAGTCAAGAAATTTTCCCCTTTCCAAACTCTCCCATCCTACTGGTTTAGGATACAAACTCTCTTCTGTCCTATCGTTTTGCACACACATTTCCTGGGTTAAAATATCCATGTCTTTCCAGGCTTTGAAGGTTGTCTTTCTATCGTTGTAATAAATATTTATAGAATTAACTTACTAAGAGAAAACATTCACTTGGCTTCACTGTTTGGCTACTTTACCCGATGACTGGTTATACCCACTGCCTTTGTTTTTAGCAGCATGTCATGATGGCAATGTGGGGCAGAATGTGTCTAAGAAGCAACAGAGAGACAGAGGATGGGCAGTTTCCTTGAGGGCACATCCTCAACAACTTGAAACCTTCCCAGGAGACCTCTCAAAAAGGCCACTACCTATTAAATGCTAGGTCACTTCCCAATAACAATACATGTGGGAACGAAGCTTTTAATACAGGCATTTGTCCAAAACATAAGTGCTCAGCTTTCTTTCCTGATGTGTTTCCTCTGAGAAGCCTACTGCTCTGTTCCTGCTCATTCCCCTGCATCTTTTTGTCTATTTTTAATTGAGTCTCACCTTGTAGCTCAGACTGACATGGAAGTCACAGCAATCCTCCTGCCTCATCCTCCAGTGCTGGGATTGCAGGTGTAAGTCACCATGCCAGGCTGAACTTCCCTTCCTCTGAGTCTTAGACTTCACAGATGTATTTCCTCCATGATGTCTACCTGTGATCAGCCTCTACACCATGGGTATGGGATTATAAATCATTGTGTGTCCCCCATGGCACAGTCTTGATTCACTAAACACTGTGTAAGTCTTATCTTCTTACAGAGAAATCCCAGTTTTCTCATTGTAAGAAATTGGGTGCTCAGTGGAAGCCTTTTCTAATGCCAGTGTCTTCCATGTTTGGAGCAGTGTGTTTCCTTATGGAGCGGAAGCAGGAACTCTGTGCGGCAGAATTATGGGTTCTCTTTGATTATATATGGTAAGATCCTACTGTCCTGGAATAAGTTTGCGGGATAAATCAAGTCTGTCTTTACTGTTTTAAGACTAATTTATCTTTATTTTACGTGAATGTGTGAATGGCTGCCCTCATGCATGACTGGTACCTGACCACACTATATCAGATAACCTACACCTGTGCTTGGGCATCCATTACTAATCAGTTGGTGATCGGACTGGGGTACTGAGCTAAGACTGAGTCATGGTAACTCCCATTCAGAGCATACTACATTATATTTAGAAGTAGGGAAAAGTTCTATTTCTAGAGTCTTACAATTGCATCATTATTACAAAAGTAAAACAGCACAACAGATGAGACCTTCTGACACCTAAGAACAGCATACTTCTCTAATGCTGCTGCCAGGAGTCAGTGGGAGGAAGGATGACCCACTGGATGGAGAGTCCACTGTCCAATCCACATGAACACTCCATGTCTGAAATAAATCAATGATTCTTTTATATTTTAAATAATTTTTCAAGCACATAATTGTCTTAGTGATAGATAGTTTAAAATTTCCTTCCTGAGAAAGAAGTATAATCTGTCTTTTGTCTAAGTTACTGCTGCTTTCCTCACATCTTTTAGTAGAGTCCCCCCATTCACCCTCCACCAAACACACAATAAACCTAGACTTAGTATTCTCTATGTTGGTATATGAAGAAACCTCAGAAACAATGTTAAGACCTGTATTCTTCCCTACTGTCCTCACTCTTACTCTTCTGCTAAACCTCACTAACCCACCAGCCATCCAATTAATGGGGTTAAATGATTAACCATACCACCCCATATCTACCTCCTGTCCCCACTCACTTACCCTTCTCTTGGGAGGACTGTTTCCAGAGCTCATAATATCATTAGTATTTTTTGTTGCCTGCCTCCTTTTCTGCCCTCCAGGTCCCTGTATGCTCAGGCACCTTAATGACTGCTGTGTGTTCTATAGCAGATGCCTAGCTATAGCTATCCCCTGGGTCCTACGCCAATGCTGGCTGAAATCTGTAGCATGTGCTAAGGAAACCTTGTAACCATGAAAGCTTTCAAAGGAGTTCAGAGAAGTAACCATGTTTCTGTTGCCTTGCAGGCTTAATGAGGGAATAGGATTCTTGATCCAGGATGGCCATGAGGTGTGCAGTGACTGGTCATGCTGCCACTTGTGTGTCGGTCATGGTGGAATGGTAGATGATTCCAGTTTTCCACCTCCAGATAGCTGCACAACTCCAATAAGACCTTAGTTCCCTGGTAGAAACACTTTTAGGAATCCTATATATTCTGGAATATTCTATATCATAGTGACAAATACATTTTAAATAGTCACTCCTTGAAGATTCAGCCTAATGATTCATGTGGTAGGAGATAAGAGTAGTTTCGGCAACAATACATACAACAGAAAATATTGAACAACTCTCTACTCCCTTCCCCCCACCCCAGCAGCAAGAGCAAATTCTCTTCCAGAATGGCCCCATTGTATCATCCTCTGGAGCTGAGGCTTCACCAGCCCTAATGCTGTAATATTGCATCCAGGGTCCTTGAGTGGGCTGGTACCATAATCAGAGTTCAATCAGGGCAGTCCTGACAGTGCCTGTACAATATACTTCTGCCTAGTGTGCCAAACATGTTCTTCTTTTGTTCTCTAAATGTCCCTGGGGTGATTAAAACCACCTCCCTGAATTCAAAGACCCTTGGCTGTAGTACTATGGAAAGACTGATGATAGAATGGGTGGTAATGACCCTTCTCAGCCAAGGAAGAGCAATGTCTCTGCTGTAGATGTGGTCCAGGGCCCACCTGGAAAAGCACATCCCTTTCAAGTCTATTAGTCTAATGGAAGTCCCCTCTAAGTTTCCTTCCTCTAGTCACTCTGGCCCTTCTCCATCCAATTCACTTCTCTCCAAACCAAATTTTCATCCCAGTGAGATCCTGTGGCATATCCTTCCATGATGGCCAAGGAAAACGGTTACCATTAATTCTTCATATCCATATGCATAAAGATTTCTACCTTATTTACTATATTTCCAGACCAATGTTTACCATAATCTTGGGTTACTGTTGAGCCTTACCTGTGTTGTTAGTGTGGAAAGTTCCAAATATATACAAGTAGACAGGAAATCCTAATGTACATTGAATCCAGCTTCAACAGCTATAAGTATGTAGCTAATTTGATTAATCTAAATCTACAGTTCCTCCCCATCACTATTCATGAATCATTATAAAGCAAATATAAATACCATCGGCACAAATATCAATAGACATCTCTAAGACACAAGAGTTCTTTAAAAGATTGCCATAAAATTTTGCAATAACCAAATTGCACCAAATACTCAGCAGTGACTCATGCTTCTCCAACTGTCTGATAGATAGTATTGTTTTACTTGAATCAGGAAACAAAGAAACACCTACACAGATTTCATTTGGCTCATATTTCTCTCAAGTCCTTTAAAATTTACAGCATTTCACAGACACAGGGGTGAGAAGTGCTTCTTGCCCTGGAAATCCTTCCATTCTGGATGTTGCTGATTATTCCTATCATGTGTTGAATATTCTCAGTCCTAGCATATGTGAAATGGGGATCATCAAATTCATAGCATTGCCACTAAAATTAGATAGTCATGCATGTCAGTTTGCTCTATTAAGCCTGAAAATGATTTTTATACTGTTATTTAAAAAGAAAAAAAAACTTCACAAGTCAATGCTTACACATATATTTATTAAGAAGCAGCCAAGAGAAATGTGTCAGCCCCCCCCCTTGAGTTCAACCTTCTTTATTGGTGTGTAACAAGGCCCAAGGGTTAGATACACTACTTAATCAAAATCAAATGTTAGCTTTTTACAGACTTGGCCCAAACTGCACAACCCAAAACTGCAAGAAATCTGAGTATTTCATATCCGCGTTTTTATTATACTTGACATATACATTTTAATTGTAATGTTTCTTGCAGATCCACATAAAAAAAAACCCTCAAAAAAAAAGGAGCTTTTATTCTAAGTTAGCAGAAAGCACAGCCATTGGTGTGGAGGCAAATGCAAGAACAGCTGCTTTTCATCCATAATTATCTATGTAAGATGCATGCTGCCATTCACAGGGGGCTCTAGTAACATGCACAGAAGCACTGCGTGGGTTTCCACCCACTGTCTTCTCTTTATTCTGACTCCTTCTCCTCTTCTGAAAAGTGAGGGACAGATTTCTTTGCCACAACATTGTCCAGCCTCTTTCCTTGTAGATATGGATTGATACTCTGCAAAAAAAAAAAAAAAAAAAAAAAAAAAAAATCTTTGTCATTATGTGTGAACCTCCATCACAGACACCTCACATAGGTGTAGGAGCATTGTTTTCTGACTGTTGTATTAACAGGATAATAACATAACACTTACCACCCCTCTGCCAAGTGATGGTTCCAGGGAGTTGGTTAATACCTTAGTGCCCCCTAGTGCAGTATATAGTGTCACTGACAGATGTTACCAATAGTGTCATTCACAAAACCATAGTGTTCTTGATCAAATGCAATGTAGCCTTTTTATTGTTATATTTAGCTTACAAGTTCGGGGTGAACCAGAAAAAAAAATCTTGCTACTAACTTAGGTACCAAGTCTCATTTGAAAGAAAATGATTATTCTATGACCCTATTTAAGTGGGAGAGAGAATCTGACATGCCTTAATTAATCCATAGGAAGCATGTTAAAGGGAAAGGCAAATAGGGAATTAGTGTCTTAAGACTGGCCCATGGCTGCAACTCTTCTGTGCAAGGATTCTGTTAAACACAATTCATTAAGGGATCTAGCAATCAATTCCAACCTTCCCTCAGCCAAACTTAAAAGGCAAAATAAAACACACAGGCACTGGGAAGGGTCTTTGTTTTTTACTTAGGCCTCCATATTCTGGAATCTCTTTCATTTGTTGATGTTATGAATGAGTCAAAGAGTTTCCATTGCTTCTCTAATAGTATCAATTGTTTTGAGGTTTGGATTTGAACTGGTAACTGGAGCTGTGCAACATAATCTTTAGTGAGCAGGAAAAATTTCAAAAGTTTTGGAAGGTATTTGTTTATTGAAGCTGCCTTCCAGCAACGGAACAAAATTTAAGAAACTGGCTGAAGTTACAGTTGAGGAGCCATCCTATTACAATGCTAAGCCCCCATGAGTGAACAGATACAGTTCTTGTGTGGGCCTGGCCTGCATGGCTCTCTTGAAAGGTCTTCAAAAGACAAGGACTGGAACACATGAGTAGCCCTTGTCAATAGACTTCACATTACGGTGTATAAAAACATAAATCAGGGAGGACCCCAGCCACTCTGCAAAGATGACTCACAAACAAGGTGAGGACTACAAAACAGTGTCTTTATGCATTTGAAAAGAAGCATGTCACAAAATGATAGACATCCTTAAAGTATCCAAGTAGTATGTTTCTTGTTGGAAATTGTCAAATAGCACGTGGTCTGCCCAACCTAAGGAATCATATGAGAACCTCTGAGTAGGCAGACTTAATGTGCTTAAAAAGAGTGTATTCAATGCCATAAGTACTTTTCAGTACAGTATTGATTCTTAAAATTCTAATATGTTAAAGGAGAATTTCAAATATTCATATTTGTCAACTGTGAGATTAATCAGCTGATTCAAGGTAATCAGCGGGTTCAAAATGGTAACAAGACACAGCTTCAGAGTTCATTTTTTTTTTTCAGAACCACTTAAAAGTGTATTGATTTTTTATTTGTGAAGCAGCTAGAAATTCAAATGGCCCAGAGTAAGTGAAAAAAGTCACACAAAATTACCTGGGCCTTTGGTTCTAATGTTAGGAATCAAGCTTCTAGACCCAGAAATATAAAATGTTGGAGGAAAGAGAAGAGAGAGATGCCAAGGCCAAGCCTTAACACTTTTGGATTAATGTTCAATTATCCAAGTGCTTTGTTTTAAGTGTGTTCTGAAGATCTCATGATACATACATATGTATGGCCACTCATGGCTAGGTTATATAGAAATTGCTATTCACATCTGACAACTGGAAGGACAGCTTGTGATGGAACCTTGCTTCCTGTCCTCTTCAACTCCCAGTAGATGGTGAACTTCGCTGAAGTAAGTCTTAATTCTTCAAAAAAGTGAGCTATGATTTCTTTATATCGATTCTTGCTCCAGAGAGGGTGGTTAAGGTCTCTAGTCAAGGTGGTACAGCAGCTGAGGTATGGTAATAGGGGGAGGGGAAAACTTCTGTTTCCTCATAAGTCTATAGGGGCCCAGGGCTAAAGGAATGAGCATGGACTTTGTAGATGTCTGGGAATAGAAGGAACCTGAAACCCTGGGTCACAGTGACTCTTATTTTCCTAAATTCTAAGCCTTGTCTATGTGGAAGAAGTTGAGGCCAAGGTAAAAATCCTTTATAACATGTGTCTTAGCCAGAATCTTCAGTTTTAGTAATCACTGGTCTCATGGAAATATGATCTAAAGTCAACCTAAGTTCCTCTGAGTCATGGCAGAAGGTATGGTGGGCCGGCAAGTAGAGGCAATTAAAACTGCATGCTGTTATTCATTTGGGGTCAGTCATTGGCCTTGTTTGGAAATGTCCTTGCTGAACCATGGGGGATATTCAAGCCATCTTCCTGGTAAATTATGTTTATTCTGAGCTCCTATAATAGAATTTCTTGATGTTCTCTCAAGAACACATTACAGCCTTCCTGTCACCATCTGCCATTGGAAGCTGTAATCACCAAGAAAAACCTTAATAACCCTGTTTATTCTCCTAGAGAAGATCTGCTTCCAGATGTGAGAACTTCTGCTTCTTGGATAGGAAGTTGTCTGTGGGTCTTCTGTGTTTGTCAGGCAGCTAGCACCTTATGATTAATACCAAGGCCAGAAACTCCACACTTCTGAAAAAATTTTCTGACTGAACTTGTCCAAGTGCTTTAGATTGGCCACAGTTGCCACTGTCTAGATTCCCAATTTGCCCCCAAGATCCAGGTACTTGCTATTCCAAACAAATCGTCACTGGCCTTGGTTATACAAGTTGGTTTGTATATTTTAAGTAAAATAATTACTATGGTAGTGTTGAACTGTGTAATAGCAGGGTTTTTCCCCTGTGCCCCTCCCCCAGTTTGGTCAGATAAAAGAGGCCAGTGTTTCAATCCTTCTGTCCAGTAAGGTACCAGTAGAATAGCAGGATGGACATTGATCACTGTTAAGTCTCGGGGCTATATATCACATGTACCAGAAACCCAATATGTACCAGAAACCCAATATGACCTTGACATTCAGATTTATACCAAGCAACACCATACAAGGAGTAGCAAAATGAAAACATAGAGACCAAAGGCCATGTTGGACAATCCTCCCAAGGAGAGCTAACTAAGCTTGCACTAGACTTGTCAGTCAGCAAAAGAGATAGGTGGAATTGTATGTGACACCATCCTGGCTAGGTGTATGAAGATATGTAGAAGAAATTCGGAATGACAGACTGCAGTATGTACTTCCACACTTTGTTTTCCCTTATGTGACTTATATAACTGATGCAGATGTGTGAGCCATTTCCTCCACTGGCTTCAGTGTATGTGAGAAAATCATATCCTCAAGTCCTCCCTGCACACCCCTACCCTCCCTTTGTGAGGTACCATTCATGGTTGCTGGCCAGAAGGGAAGTAATGAGTGTCCCATTGAAAATCATGTCCTAAAGCTAGGGAGAAGGACACACCACCCCAGAAACCAAGGGTCTATCTGCTAGACATGGCCCTTGCCATACAGGATTTCTGTTCTGTTCTTTGGGATTGCATCAGAAAAGATTCTGCCACTTTCCCGAAACCAAACTCTTTAATTGCCCTACTCAGAAACACTAAATGCCCCAGCAGCACGGGCCCCTGTGCGACTTACCCTCCGCCTCCGCCTCTGCCCTCCCTTCATCTTCTCATAAAGAAGTTTCTTGTTCTAGAACGGAGAGAAAACAAAACACAAATGTACAAGTATGGATTGAATTTGGTAACTGTCTATTTTAAAGCGACACTTGGTGTGTCCCCTGGATATTTGCATTCACATATTTTGGAAACAAAGCTAGATGAAAGGAATGTCGTGTCAGAATGATAGACCACAAGAGAAAAGCTGGTGACTGTGGCACTTTTCACAAAATTCTCTGCACTGCCTCCAGGCACATAGTGTCATCAACAATCTCATAAACAGGGAGAGATGGCATGCTAAAATAGCAGGGTGTGGGAAGCTCATCTCCTCACTTTGAACCATCTTTGTTTAAAATAAATAACTTTATCTCAGTATCTAACTCCCTTTTTATGAACTACACACATGAGTGTACTCTGGAGCAGTGTCCGGCCATTAACAACAATTGTCTGTATAAATAAATGAGACACTGACTTCCGCAGCCGTCCCTCCCATGGCTCATGTGAGTGCCCCCATCAAGCCAATCACAGGACCATTTGGTCTATAACATTTTTAATAGAGTGAACCTTTTAAAAACTGCCAAAAATCTTCTTGGTAGAAGGGAGACTTATGTTGTGTGTGTTGGAGGGGTGAGGGGTGCTTCTCTGTGACCACAGTTTGTTTAAATGTTTCCACATACTGCTGTGTTTCAAACACAGTGGACTTAAATGAGCTCTAGAATATCACACACATGCTCAACACATTGCCATCTAGTTGAGACTATAAAAGGCAGAACACTTAACCTGAATGCGGAACCAGAGAAAGGGATTTGAATGTTTCACTTGTAGTCTTTTATTTTCAAATAGGAAAAATAATGTATGAAAGAGACGATTCATCTTGCTGTAACTACGATACCCTAACACTGACTTCTAGGAAAAAGGCAGACAGAGTTCTGGTGAAGAACAAGTTTATACACCATCTGGGCCCTCTGAGCTGTCTGGTTATTAACAGAGTGTTTAAATGGTAAATTTGAAAATGAAAGTGACAAATGCCAAGAACGCACTTCATTGTTTTCTTATTCATTAAAACCCACCATCTGCCATTTTCAATGGGCAACTTTGCCCAACCTCAAATATCCAGGAGCAGGGTATGTGCCAGGCACAGCAGCACCTCCACAGCCAAAAACACAGGCACTGCCCAGAGTCCCTGTCTCTGGACCAAGTAAATATCAGGAAGGAGAAAGGTCAGCTCTGCTGACGATTCCCTTGAGAAACGAGAATATTGTAGTTGGTCCCCACTTCAGTGTCTGAATGTAAACAGGCAAGTCTAATGCACACAGAATGCTCAGGCCGCAGTTGGAAAGAGACTGGAGTAAAAAGGGTGAGGATAGTGACTGCTCACATACATCACTTCCTTCAGCTGTCTGAACTGGAGGGAGGAGACAGGGGCCTACAAGCTGGTGCCGTGGGGTCCACTGACCATCAATCCTGGCACAGTTTTCCAGCATGCTGTAAATAAGATGAAAGTAGCAACATGTCAATCCCCCTTTTGATCTTGGGGGAAATTATAAGAAGTATGGAAGGTCTGAAAATCTTCCTCTCAAAGACGTAGCTGCTTTCCTGGAGAGGTAAGGTCAGAACCAGCACGTTCATACCCCTGGCCCTTCCATGGTGAATATGGCTTGGCTTTCTCCATTAGCTCTGCATCTGTGTGGATTTGATGGGTAGAGATTGCCACGTGTGATGTGAATGAAAAAAGTACACGAAATGAATGAAAATAAATCAGCCACCTCCTCTGACACCCATGTGTTAGTTCCTCAGGGAGGAGTGGCCTAATTTCTAGGAGTGCAGCTGGTTTAAGTTCATTAAAGGCTCTCCCCATCATACCATCAAGATTTTGGACACCCAGTTGCATTCCTAAAGGACCCTGGGGGATGGGTATCTTCTTAGAGAACTGTCTGATCCTAGGGCTAGGTTACAGAAAGTACAAGGCTTAGTGATGCTAAATATCTGATTGGCCATGAAAGTAAGGATGCGTTCAAACAAGTGCTAGAGTTGTGTCCAAAGGAAGGAAAAGCCTGCATGAAGAAATTCCTACTGGTCAAATGCAGGACATCAAGCTTAGTAGAGATGGATCTAAAGAGGTACCAAATAAATAATCAAGGTTATAAACAAGAAAGGAAGTAGTGGAGGCTCCCTATGGGACTAGGATGCAACTTAGCAATTGAAGGGAGAAGAAAGTACAACTCATGATTCTGCAACTACCATAGTTATTACTGATTCTGGTAAACATCATCAATGAATGCAAAATGTATTGGTTAGCAGGGTCATGAAGATCAGAATATTTATAGCCTCAAAGCACTTTCCCACATGTTAAATATTAATTTCAAATGGAATGATTTTATATCCGAGAAACATGGACACCATTTTATTAAAGGGAATGAAGTTACCACTGACAGTTAAGGGACAAACTGACACCATGCACCACCCCTTTGGTGCAAAGTGCTAAGGATAAACATAAACAGCATGACTATGAAGAAGCCTAAAAAGCTGATTGTGTGAAAACAGAGGGAATAAGTGACTGCCAGACCTGGGGAGGGTGAGGGAGATGGAGAGAGCATGGTGACAATCCACAGGTCCATGCAGCTGAAGGAGCAATAATTAACTGCAAGTTCCCTTTAACACAGTGGAACAACTGTCTTAACAAGTACCGTATGTGTTAGAGCAGTGGGCAGCACTTTGAACATTTTCAACATGAAGATAAAAACAAAGGCGCTGGAGTTAAGAGCACTGGCCGCTCCTCCAGGGGACCCAGGTTCCATTCCCAGTACTCACATGACAGCTCACAACTGTCTCTAACTCCAGTTCCAGGGAACCCAGCGCTGTCTTCTGGCCTCTGTGTGTACTGCACATACATGATGCACAGACATACATGGTGACATAGCACCCATATAAATGCAATAATAAATTTTGAAAAGAAATGAGTGCAGTCTGAAGTTATGAATATGCCAGTCACTCAGATCTGAGTATCTTGTATTGACTGAGGACTTGTATTGACATGCCACACTGTAGTTTATAAATATGTACAGTTATCATGTGTCAACTCAAGGAAAAAATGGGAAACACTGCTCATGTCCAATAACATGGAAACCTAAGAGAAACCAGGACTGGAGAGTACTCCAAAATTCAAACATGGCAGGGCCATGCAAGATAAACAAACTTGGAGAGGGACAACGTTCTTCCCGTCTCCTATGGCCCAGCTGAAGCTCTGATGAAAGTTGCATAAAGCACTGGGAAAGGAGAAACACTTGATTTTCTGACATAATGATGAACACTCAATAGTAAGTGTATTAAGGGTAAAGGCTAACAGCAGCCTTTGGCCATGGGCCTTGAGGATTGTACGTGAATGGGGCAAGGGGGTAATACCAACCTTTGGTCATAGACCCTCAGGACTGTAGTTAATTATATACACTGTGGGGAAGGCACAAGTCCTAGGACAGGACCCCATAGGGCACATATATATATAGGAGGAGTCATGAAAAGATCCATAGATTTACTGTGTTTGTAAAGATGGGGTTCAGTTTCCAGCTCTGTCAATCACAAGGCTACCCAGATCCCTGCCTTGCATTTTCTCCTCAATAGAGTGAGGAGAATGGGCAGCCTGGAATGATGAGATGAGATGACTGAGATAAAATACCAGCATGGTGTCTGGCATGTAACATGAGCTCCACAAGTATTATGATTCCCTATTATATATCAATTATTGGTGCCTTCCCATTACCCAGAAGTCATATGGTGTGTATTTAATAAATGTGTCTTCATGCAGTAACAATGAAAGAGGCAGGCAGGAAACAAGACATTCACTGACATTTGTAATGTGTGAATCATTGCTAAAGATGCAACTCAGCTCTGGATAACATAAGAAACAGGGAAGAGGTACCATCAAGGAAGGAGGAAGGGGGATTTGTGTGCAGTTTGTTTGAGAGATAAGGGTTTTGTGAGTTGAAAGGATAGTTGAGCTGCAGACTTGCTTGAGCCTCCTCTTCTAGATAAACACTCAGGCTGCTTTAAAAAAAAAAATAAGCAAGAGACACTCAGTTCACACTTCCACAGAAAGATCAAGCAAACAGTTTTATTGCTAGGTGGTAATGAGAAAATAAACAAGGAAACTGAAGGGTAAACAAACACACAATTAGAGCTGAGAAGAGGTGTAGATGTCATTTCTTGGCCAGGGATCTGTGATAGCACTTTGTATACTTGGTCTTAAATTCTACTCTTCAGCTCTGATGTGGACAGTGAATATGGGTGGCTGACAGAAGCACAAGGAAGTGTTCCAAGGAGGGAGAGGGAAGGAGGCAAAGGGGATGAGTGGGATTTGGTGACAGGAATCTTCTGAGGAAGAGGATGTGGTAGCACACACACACACACACACACACACACACACACACACACACACACACACACCCTTAATCCCAGCGCCCTGAGGCAGAGGCAGGTAGGGCTCTATGAGCTGAAATGGAGGTCAGCCTGGTTTACATAGTGAGTTCCAAGACAGCAAGATCTACACAGAAAGACCCTGTCTCCAAACAAACAAACAAAATAAATAAATAAATCAATGTGGGAAAGCCTCTCTTCCACTCCATCACAGCACCAGACCGGCTCCGCCCACACTCAGACATTTCCTCAATTTCCTTCTTGTTCTCAGATCTAGCCCTTCCCCCAGGACTTCCTTAGTAACTCATCTTCTGCAGCTAAGGAACAATCATCCCTTAGGCTTCCATCTTTCCTAGCAATGGGACCTGGCCTTGTACTGTATCGGGGCAAAACTGGATTAATTTTATCTTCATGCCTTGCGTTTCAGCCTATTTCAAGACTGTAAACTTGTTGAAAGCACAGAAACACTTCTTGATGAATATTGAAGACTGAGCAGCTAGCATAGTATCTAAAGTAAAGCAGGCTCAAACCTATTTGCTCCCTTCTGAACCTGGCCATACCTTGCCCATCTATTGTGTGTCCTTTCCTCTTGATTATCTGTTCTTTCCTTTCTTTTCCTTACTCCTTTAAGCTGGCACACAAATAGCTAATGCATCTCATGTTCTCTTCTCTCTTCTTAAAATGCCTCACAAGAAGAGTTTATATTATCCCTTTCATAGAGCCCGTCTCCCTGTCTCCCCTTGCCTTCATCTTCCAGGCTATGTCTATACCACTCTATTTAATTTATTCCCTTTGAGATGGCACAAATTCTTATCTTCATTACTACATTTAGGACCAAAATAAATGGAACTACTTTTTTTACTTTGCCTCATTATTGTTCTTTCTTTAGTCTCCCTCTATTTTATCTCTTACTATTTCACTGGAATACATTTTAGAGGAGATTTTCATAATATCCAAAGTATTTTTTTCTTTATGCTTAAACTGTACCAGTAGGAGAAGACTTGAAAATAGTTCTACAAGACAATCCCCCCTAACAGAACTATACATGTGGAGGAGGAGAGAGAGAAATAGTGGGAGCGGAGCAGAGCAAGAGGAACAATGATACAAATTGTAGATGCAAGGTTAACTGAAGAGTGCTGCTTTCCTTCCTTAATTTTCAAATGTATTCTGAAGGCAGAGGGAACTCAACTGGCTCAATGCAACATCAAAGTGATTATTGATGAGGATAAATTTCTTCCTCCAAAACAATGCAGAAGGAAGGGAAAAGTTAGTTTTCAAGGCTGAAGTGTGCAATGCATCACAACAGTATCATTAGCACTGACTTGAGAAGGGACTACAGAGGCCAGAGGGGCTTCTGTCACCTGGAGAGAACATTCCTCGTTCACTCATTCCAGAGGCATTGACCATCTACTTTCATACGTGAATGAACACTGCTCTGCATTTCCCTGCTTTTTTCACATGGCTTCAGCATTGGGCTATACAGGCCCATCCACAGGCACCTAGACACATTCCCGTTCAGTTCTGATCTTCCTTGGCTCATTGTTCCAGCCTGTTGGGGTCTTCTTGAATACTGACTTGGTCATCCAGAATGCCCTCTTCCAACTTTGTGTCAATCACAGAGAATCCAGGAGGTACATGATCTGTTTTTCTTAGAAACACTGATTAAAGCGTGGAGTGGGGTAGCACTCCAATATGCAGGGTACCCTGTACCATTTCCCTCTCCTCCTGACAGATTCTTCAACAAGCTGTCTTTTGGTGATGTTCTGTTGACTTGGCTATGTCTCTTCACGTCTTCCAATGGGAGATCATAAAAGATCTTGTCAAATACTTCGATGAAGTCCAAGTGCACCATGCCCATTTCATTTCCCTCATTAAGCTGGCACAAAGACACATAGTACTGGCAGAGGAATAATATGAGCAGATCGACAAAACTTGTTTTTAGCACGCCAGTGCCAAGTGGCCATGATTCTTCTTTCCAAGTGCTTACAAAACAACACCCTTCATTGACAGCTACCCACGGTTGCATGCAACCAACGGCAAGCTCTCTGCCACACATCTGGAGATTGTCTCTCTTTCCACAAAACAGACTTATGTCTGTTTCCAACTTTGGATGTCTCTATTTCCTCAGTTCTGCAAAGATAGTGCAAAGATCATCTCCCTTAGTCTAGAGGTCAACTTTACAAATTTTCTCAGTGTCTTTTCCTTTGAAAAAAGTCTTTTCCTTTGAAAAAAGTCCTATTGAGTGGCATGAAGCACTAGTGAAACATGAGGGTGTTATGATCGGGCTGTGGGGTGGAACAGAATAGAAGCCCCTGGAGAGTGTACTGTCTACATTGCTGTCTCTTTCAATGCACTCAGTATACTGCTCCATAGACACATGAGTGTGGTCTGGAATAATAATTGCACGGAGTCCACCTCAGCCAGAGATTTATGAGGCATCAACCCCTAAACAACTTTTCCTCTCTACTTCCATGCATACCCCCATGTTCATCTCTGGTATCACCAGCCCCAAGAGATCAAAGGGGAAACTCTACCAGTCACCAAAAAGGCACTTACCCACTTGCCCAAGCCTGGGTAGTCATGTTCTGGATCAAAAAGGTGCTGGTTTAACTGGAATTCTCTACTGAATTCTGCAGTGTCAGGAGCATTTTCTAGACATCCATCATCAGCTGAGGACAAAGGTTTTTGAGAAATGGTCAACATATCTGTTGTTATTCTAAAAGGTAACTTACCAGAAACATCTAGACACACAAAAGTCTAGTCTGTTCATATCAGACACTCCAAATCACGTTCTCTCTGGGTTCCAATCCCCCTCTGCTAATCACTCCAGGAGCAAAGACTTGTTGGCTGCCCTCCAAACCCACTTCCCTCTTCTCCTTGGCACACAGCATGGCTAATTTTCCAGCCTTTCTTTGCAATAAGGTGGAATCATCTGCCTGAGCCCAGGCAAACAGAATGTATGGAGAAGTGATATGTTTCACTCCCAGACCTGTCCCCTTCTTGTGATAGTCCACTTTCCCCAACTCTACCCCATGTGCCTGTATGCATGCTGCCAGCCAGGGCAAGGAGTAGGGCCATCAAGAGACAAGAAAGCAGAACCATCTACTGATAGAGTACACAAGATTATTCAGTAGATCGCTGTTAATCTACCCTCTATCATTCCTTTACCTTCTTGTGATAGGACTTCGCATAAGTGAGAAACAAGTTTCTATTGGAAAGAACTTCTAGAATATATCATTTACTTCAACATCAAGTGTTTCCTTAGGTAATACCTTTCCACCCACACGAGGCCCTCTGTTTCTCTTGGTGATGTCTTCATGGCCATGCTAGTGCCTTCAGACAGGACTTGGTGTATTGCAGCAGTGGCATGTCTGCTTAATGACCGAATCCCAACACTTGTGGGATCTATAGGTTCAGCTCTTTAAAGTTAACCTGGCTTCTCTAAGTCTGTTCATTTACCTACGAGATACAAATAATTAAATATTTACTTAGTTGCCGTAAGAAATGAAAATGACCAAGCATGGCACTGTTGTCTCATGGGAAGTTTGAAGTATAATTAAAGCCCCCTTTTGGCCACCTCCCTTTAAATAAAAGTTTATTTCAAGATAGTTGTTTTGTTGTTATTGTTTATTTTGCTTTTGTTTTGATTGCTATCTCACAGAGGGCCTACCTCTGTGGCTCAGACTGGCCTTAAACTCATAATCTTCCTGTCATTGCCGGCTGAGGCTGCTATTACAGGACTATGCTATAGTACGAGCTGTGATGGGTCACTGAAGTATTCATGGTTCCCATTCAAACCAAGACAAGCAGGTTATCTTTCCTGGCTTCCGTTTTCCTTCTAGAAGTTTTATGATTGCTAGGTATGATCCCCTAAAAGTGAATTTTTAAAACTTCCTGCGTCCAATGTATTTTAGACAACATCTTTAAAAAGAGGAGAAATAGGCACAGGAGATCCATGGTTGAGTATATGTAGGACCCTGGGTTCAAGTCTCAGAATCAAAAACAAGATATAGAAGGAGAGAGGTGAAGACAGAGGCTGGGAAATTTTGTGCAAGGCCAGGGTAGGAAGGAAGTCCTGGCCCCTCCTGCTCTTTCAAAGGGATAATGACCTGTCAAAGTCAACACTGAGAGGAGATCTATTTGCACTTAGGATGGTTGTCTAGATCTTGGGATGGAACTGAAGTCTCTAGACGTGCAGTGTCTCCGCCCTGAGCACCAGGAAGCTAGTGTGGAAGTTATTAGTTTTGCAAACAACTCCCCAATGTGACTTCCCATTTCTCACCAAGCCATTTCTAATGTGGGAAAGGGGTACCAAGCAGAGTGTTGGAATGCAAAGCAGTTTTGCAAACTTTTGGAAACTCTTTCTCAAGTACCTGGAGGTTGAGCAGGAGTTATGAAGCCCTGCTGGGGGCCAGGCTGAGATCTGGGGTGCATAAAATATGCTCTGCAAGTCACCTTCTAGCCCTGCAGCCAAGAGTTGGATTCTAGGAGCTGCACTCCTCTGGGCAGGGAGATGGGTGATGATTCAGGCAAGAGCAGGGCAGGACAGGGCCAAGGTTCTACTTTGTGTTACTCAACTTTGCTGTTCTGTATCACACATGTTGGAAGGTGGTCTCAAGAGAGTCTTCTCCAAGAGTAGCTAAATTTAGCAAACAGTTTCTAGTTTCTAGTTTTAGATTGCCAGTTGGGTCAGGAAAACAAGGTGGTGTATGTTAGCTTCGTGGAATGGTAGCAAAGGTGAAAACAGCCTGAGGCGGAGTCTGGTGCTGGGATCGCAGTTCACTCTGGTTGCTCTTGCCTGTGTCCTAAGTGCATGCACAGAGTGCTATGTCACACAGGTCTTGCCTGGGATAACCCAGAACCACACTGTATATTTCTTTAAGGCATTGAGTGGGTCATCTTTCTACCCATGAAAAGACTAAAGCATAAAGACATGCTGTGTGGTTAACCCTGGAACTCAGATCTCTTGGCTCACACTCTGGGTCTCTTTCCCTTATCTCCTAAAAGTAGTTTTCAAACTTCAGTGTGTCCCAAGGCTGGTCACTACACAGATGGCTATGTCCCAGGGCTTACAGTGTCTGCTTCAGTAAGTCTGATTCAGCCAGAGGATCTGCATTTCTAGCAAATTCCCAGGTTATGCTGCTGCTGCTGGCCCAGGGACCCTACTTTAAGAACCTCTGTGCTACACTTTATCTTACCAACTTTCCAGACCCCCATACTCTGAGCCAATCTTTCTTCCTGCCCCTGTGAGCAAGGAAAAGGTGGCTGATGGGCTTGATGCCAGCCAGTGACTAAAGATTTCCTGTCATCTGGGGCCAACCTCCCCATACTGGCTCAGTCATATCCAACTCCCATGTTGCTCCACCCAACATGGGAGCTCTGTGTTTCAGGGAGGATAGATGCCTCACCCTAAATAAAAAGAGGAACATTCTTCAGAGAGAGTCCACATTGTAGCTGGGGTCAGAATTTCCAATTACCTCCCATTATAACCCAAGGCCATCTTCCTTACCTGTTTTCCCAAGAGGACAGGGATTTGGAGGGTCTGGGTAGCCTTGATCCTCGCTGAAGTCCTTAGGAATGTTGTCACCAGTCAACTCTGCCACTATGTTAGGGATGTTGCCAAAAGGACCTAGGTGCTGCAGACCCTCATGTGCTCCACCTGCAGTGGGAGGAAATGTCTTGAAATTGATATTTACTTGGCAGACAAAGTACTGTAGTACTTGGTGAGCAAGGGAAATGCAGCAGATGCTTCCTTCCATCTTGAGATTTGGGATTTAGCTGCAGAAACAGACACACAGTATGCATCAATTCACTTCCTCAGAATGTGAATTGTGCCTGACTCTCATAGAAACGTTAAAACCGAGTTATGGAGCTGGTGGGACAATTGGGTTTTTGGATGCTAACATAGGTGAGCAGGGCTTTGGAGTTGAATATGGACATAAGTGGGAATGAGAGGACACACAAGGAGGCAATTATCACAGCGGTCTAATAGATGGAAAGAACATAATGGGGGGAAATTTAAAAAAAAACTCACTAGCATCCTGCCACCCATACTTAACAAATGAAAAATTGGATTGTTCCAACTGTTCTCTTCTGTATGTATTTTTTGCATAAATATTTACAAGGGCAGGGGCAGTGACTGGTTGTTAAGAGTGCTTGCTGCTCTTCCAGAAGACCTGATTGGGTTCCCAGCATCCACAGTCAGAAGTGACAACTACCTGTAACTGCAGCTCTAGAAATCTGACAGCTTCTTGTGGCATTAGTGGGCAGCCACCCTCATGTGTGCACACACACACACATATACACATACATATACACACATACATACATACACACACACAAATAAATAAATGGAAGAAAAATTTTAAATTTTTATAATTTTTATATTTTTTTATAATTTTTATTTCATATTAAATCACAAGAATCTTTCCATTTGTAGGCCTGTGCCCCATTTCTGTATTTATAAAGGACAATGTTGTTTTAAATCTCCTCAGTGTACCATGACACATTCACTACTCCTCTATTGTGAGACACTTAGTATTTCCCAATTTACTTTAGGGCCTTAATTTTTTCCATATTTTGGATTAATTTTCATCAGGATAAGTTCCCAGAAGTAAGTCAAATTACTAGGTCAAATGCTATAAACATTTTTATGGCTCATGATATTGTACTGCCAAATGTTTTTCATAAAGGAGGTACTAATTTATAAAATATCACCAAAACATGAGAGTACCATTTTTACAACATCTTCACTAACATTGGGTTTCATAAAATTTTGTATTTTTTCTTGCTCATTTAAATGGATTTGACTGCCAAATCAATCAAATGTCTTCCATATGTTTATTTACTGGTTTCATTTTCTTTTTTATGACTTGTCTGTTTATGCTTCTAGACTTACAATGTTTCTCTTATCAACTTGTACAAACATTTCACTTAATAAAGATATCAGGCCTTGGTCACAGTCTCTTCAAGCATTCCCTACATTGTCTGACTTTGAATTCTGGTTGCTATTATAATATTTTGCTAACATAAGCTTTTAATATTTGCGTAGTCCGAGTTGTTTTTAACTCTCCTTTGTAATTTCTTTTTTATCTGTCTAGACTTGTAAAATCATTGCCTCTTCAGGGTTATGACCAATATTTGGATATTTTAGTTTACTTTTACAAAATCATCTCTTTAATCCATTATTTATTTTAGCTGTTTAAAATAGATAACCTATTATCCTATCTCATTTGTCCAGTAACTGCTCCCATTCCTTCACACCAGCAACAGACGTCTAAGTGCCTCATCCATACACAGACACAGCAGTGAACCAGAAGAAGTCCCCATGGTAACTTGTTTTACTGTACTTACTGTGCCTTTTGACTGATGGACTACTTCATTTGCAACATTTTCCTGACATTTTACAATGACAGGAAACTCCCTTTCTCTAGACCCTTTCTTAGGAAGACTTCATATTTTCAACTCTGTTAGGACACTGGTGCCCCTCTCTCATAGTTGGAATATACATATGAGGTGGCCACAGATGTCCATAGTGGGGTCTACTCTAAATCAAAGGATGACCTGTTGTGTATGAATTCCATGTCACAAGAAAAATGACTTTCCCCTCTGGTCACCTTAACTAAGTCCAGCCAGGCAAAGCTCCCTTGACCCTGTATGACTACACTGGTTTTGTCTTTTGGGCCAAACTCGGTCCTCTTTGGATAGGCATGTTGTTTTCTTTGGGGTTGTAAACATATCCAAGTAGGATCATCATGGCTAGACCTTGGCATCTTTCTGAGGTGTTTTTCCATCACTGTCTCTGTTATGTTTGATTCAAGTTTAACCTTAAAGGGACAAACTTACCTCTCTTAGTAGCATTAGCCTTCAAATCTAGACTTTACTTTATGTGCTTATATTGTATTCCATTGCTCCACCAATGAGTGTATGTCTACAAAATTTATATATTTGGAAAAATTGTTGGGGCTAGAGAACTTGCTGGTAGCTCTTCCAGAGGACCTGAGTTTAATTCTCAGCACCCACGCAATGACTCACAATCATCTGTAGCTCTCTAGTCCTAGGGTATCCAAAATGTTCTAGCCTTGGTGGGCACTACATATACATTGCATATACATACATGCTAGCAGAACACCCATACATAAAAAATAAAAATAAGTTTAAAGTTTCTTTTCTGGACAGTGGTGGCACACACCTTTAAACCCAGCACTTGAGAGGCAGAGGCAGGCATATAAGTTTGAGGCCAGCCTTTTTATAGAGTGAGTTCCAGGATAGCCAGTGATACACAAAGAAACCTTGTCTTGAAAACCAACCAACCAACCAACCAAACAAACAAACAAACAGGCATTTCTTTTGTGGACCACTTTAATTATGTGGACATTTAAAGTAAGCTATTTTGTGTAACTCATAAGTAAATATAGCCCATATTCAACATTATTGATATGTTTATGCCCTTATTCATATTTTATCATAGTCCACATTAAAATATATTTGCTAAAACTCTACCATTACTAATAAGTATCCAACAGTCTCTTATTTCTTACTGTTTTCATGCTATCACTCTAATGCTATGTTAGTTGTTGTGCCCACAGGAATAAAATCCTTCATTTTAATTCTGATTGCTAAATTAATTAGTAAACCACATTTTGGTTTGTAATTCTGTTCTTAGCTTGTTACTCTCATTCCTCTGATTTGATCTGTCTTTATTTTTAACCACTCTGGATCGTCATAAAGTGTTATCCAAGTCACACAGTGATAGCCGGAAGTATTCTGGGAACACGTGCTTTTTTTTTTTTTCAATTTGTTTTTCCAAATTAACCTACAAACTGCAAAGGTTAAACCAATGCATCAGTGCATTTGGTATTGATATACTTGAAGCTTAGCATAAGCCTGGCTCTGTAGTCACCATAGTGCTTGTTTTAGGGCAAGCTCTCTGGTATGTCAATACATGTCTCTGCTTCTGAAAGCACCCTCGAATTAAGCGCCAAGAATTATCCAACTTGGCTCAGAGAGAACGCATGTCTTAATGCTCCATTAGTAATTAATGAAGGAAGCAAACACAGTTTCCCTCATGGAAAGCCTGCCAGAGCTCTGTTTACCTCTGTGCCAGTGCCACTTACATGAATGTAGCACTTGTTAGGAAGCAACAGATGTTTAGAACCAGGTAGATCTATTAGAATACAAACTTCTTTTCAAAGCTCACTCAGTGACATCAAATCCACATGCACTCACTGAGGCAGGAACTGTCGGGGACAGGCAGATGTCAAAGACGCTGTCCTGTGCACACCTAGAAAATAAGTTTCCAAACAGAGGCATGTACAACCAAATGCTGCTTTTCTGATTCAGTACATTGTTTAGAACATGTCTGTGACATCACATGCTAAATCAGACGAAATGCTGTGATACCGAAGGTTCTGCTCAGTCTATTCACCTGTTTCCTTAATCCTCTGACATTAGCCAAATGTGTTTAAAAATCATTATTCAATCAATTTAAGCTACTTATTGAACGTGGTCTATATACCAAGACTTAGACAAAACAGAATATCTAGACTGAGTATTACAGGGCCTGGTGGTTTGAATGAAAATGGCTCCCATAGGTTCATAGATTTGAATGCTTGGTCATGAGGGAACTACACTACTTGAAAGGTTTGGAAGGTGTGTCACTGGAGGTGCAAAATCCCAAACCAGACTCAGTAGCTCTCCTTTTCTGCCACCTGCACCAGGATGTAGAACTCTCAGCTACATCTCCAGCACCAAATCTGCCTGAATGTCACCATGCTTCCTGCCATGGTGAGAATGAACTAAACTTCTGAAACTGTAAGCCAGCTCCAATTATATGTTTTCTTCTGTTAGCATTGCTGTGACTAAGAGCTGTCGACCAGATTATTGTGGATGCTGCTTTCACTGAGTTCTAGTATGCAGAGAGAGAGAAAGAGAGAGAGGGAGAAAGAGAGAGAGAGAGAGGGAGAGAGGGAGAGAGAGAGAGAACAGACATATACAATACATCCAGTTGTAATGCATGTATCTGAGAAGCAACAGGTTGCCATTGTATAGAGAAGTATGTAGCCCGGTCCAGGGCCTGAAGGACTTTCTGCAGGAAACAGTACAGCAATTATTTTATTAGTGCTATAGAACATGGAACTTTGACATTGGTGGTTTCTGTTTTCTAGAAGTTTCTTCAGTCTACTTGGTAATTCAAAATTAGCACAATGAAACAATGAACAAGATATATAATCCAGTGTGTTTATGCATGGTATGGGTATCATGGCATCACTGTGCAGGAGTAAGCTGGAAAGAAAGTAGAGAAAACTGCTTTAAGAATGTTGCCGAGACTCGGGAGTGAGGCCTGGGATCAGGATGGCCACAGCAGCACTTGGAATGAAGTTTCTAGCAATACACATAGAGGAGATGAGTCAGAAGTCTGCGAAGCTTCCACACAGTAATGATCTGACGGTCTGCAAACACCAGTGATGAAGACAAGATCTTTTCACTCACACCTCTGAAATTGTTTCAGATAATTAATTCTATCCCTTGATGAGACATTAACTATTTCTACTATACCTGTAGCACTCTACAAATAACTCTGGAAGAAATTAGAAAGGCTGAATTCTTGTTAAATGAGGTTTAAGGCCAGTTTTATTTGTATAGTTTATGTAGTAAAATTGGTACCAGAACACCATTTCCAAAATCTCAATAATACAGACTCACTGACAGGTGTGTGTGTGCGCGCGCGCGTGCGTGCGTGCGTGTGTGTGTGTGTGTGTGTGTGTGTGTGTGTGTTGTCATAGCCGTGGCATTGCATTTAGTCATAACTAATGCAATCTAGGACTTTAAGTGGGTGGGTGGAAGGATTATAAAAAATAAGCAAAGGCCACTACATCAGAGCTTGTCTTAGTTAGGGTTACCATTGCAGTGTTGAAACACCATGACTGAATTCAAACAATTTGGGGAGGCAAGCATTTATTTGGCTTATACTTCAACATCACTGTTCATTACTGAAGGAAGTCAGAATAGGAACTCAAACACAGTAGGAACCTGGAGGCAGGAACTGATGGAAAAGGCATGGAAGAGTGCTGCTTACTGGCTTGCTCCTCATGACTTGCTCAATCTGCTTTTTTCTAGAACCCAGGACCACAGCCCAAGGGTGGCCCCACCTACAATGGGTTGGACTCTCCACATCAATCACCAGTTAAGAAATGTCCCACAGACTTGCCTGCATCCCTGTCTTATGGAGACATTTTCTCAATTGAGGCTCCTTCCTCTCTGATGATCCTAGCTTATATCAAGTTGACACACAACTACCCAGCACAGAGCACTGGGATTTACTCTCTTGCACATCCCTATCCATGAGTTTTCCTGGATTCTGCTCATACCCCTTTAGGTGGCAGCTCAGCCATGTTCTTGGTTTCAGCCTCTCCCTAGACTCTGCTACCGACCCACCTCAGTCCCCTGCTTTCCAACTAACGTATTCATCTGTCTCCATACAGCAATAATGGCAGGAGACACCCCTCAGAGTCTAGTACCTCCAAATCTCATTGACCTGGAATGGAATTTTCCTGGTTAGTTGGAAACTGCTTTTAGCTTCTGATTCACTTTCACATTTAAATGATTTGGGTTAGCTGTCAGTATGTAACAAACAAGTGAAGCCATAAAAACAGAATACTAATAAATCCCCAAATTTGATCTAGCTTTGACCAGGTATGGGCTTCCTGGTTCACTGAATGATTTCTAAGATTTCCATACAATAGATCTACAACATTACACAGTACTCCAAAGTCATTTGACCCCATGAGCAAATTTTGAATGCACAAAAGGTTTTCAGTGTCGGTGTTTTATCTCTCTTCTTTGGAGAAGATGAATCTCCACACACAACTCCATGTTGATCAGAAACAAGAACAAGTAAACAGACAGGCCTGGCCTCCCATCATTCCCTCCACCACCGCCACACCCACTTTGGGTCATGTTCTGGTTTCAGGAGTTCCAAAGCCTTTTTCTATTCTGTGGAGAGCTCTCGTGAGGTTGGTAGGACAAGGGCTATTTCTCTTAAATAAGAGAATTCTGGAATATGGTTATTTGCTTAAAGCCCTTTAGCAAGTTTGTAGTCTACCATTTAGTAGTCTGAGGCTCTAGCATGCTGTCCACTCTGAATGACACCAGGAGCATGTTATGAGGCCTTGTGCAGCCCATGCACACTCTCTTCCACTCTCTCCAGAGGCTCCCCAATGGTTTTTTAAAGATCTTCAACTCTGGAGCAACAATGCCTTGACAGGATACCTGGGGTCTCTGATAGTCTCTAGCTCCCTCGGGGGGTCCCAAATATGTCAGTTTTGTCTTCCCACTGAAGAATAAGATAACAGCAGAAACAGTCTGAGATGGAAGCCAGCCCCTGTCCTCGCTCCCACAGTTCCTTCATCTAAGCCTCATGCCAGAAGGCTCTGCGTGTCCAGACGGAACCCCTGCCCGGCAGACTTCTCCTCACAACTTGGTAACACCCTGACAAGCTTACAGCCAGCAGAGTTCCATTGTACCCCTTGCCCCATACTGAGGCTGTCTGTGGAGTCATGTAGCTGGGCATCAGTGCTGGGCAATAAAGAGGAATTGTGGTGGGGCAGCCTGGTGCCAAGGAACTAGTCACCCACCTCGTAAAAGGGGAGTTCCGTGAGGAGAGCCTGGCAGGGAGAGTGCATAGACTCCTCAATAACAGCCATTCAGTGGAAGGGAAGGGATCCAGCAGTTTTAGCTTATGTCGCCACAAGCTGCAGGCACTAAAAATACACTCTGCTGTCCCATCCTGAGCTCCTGCAGTGTCCCCAGCCATCGCTTAGGAAGCTACCACCAGCTTTCTTTTGTTAATGTCTGAGTGACTGCAGCAACCACAAAAGCTGTTAAAGGTGGCCCAGCTTCATCTTCTTTCCCTCTCCTCCCCTTCAGGCTCTTCAGAGGGACAAGAGAGGCCTCGTCTAGTCTAGAGACACTGGAGATGAAGTGAGGAGAGAAACGGGGGCTCTCAGCCTGCAACTAGGACAAAGAGAAGTAAAGTGAATGGAGGTGTCTGAGTTCTCTTTCTAGAGGCCACAGACCAGGCGTGGAGGGTGAAGAGGCTGCACACTGTCCATGTGAAGTATTAGGAGACACAAAAGCTCTAAGATGAGCCCGTGCTTCAGGAACTCTGAGGCTTTACTCAGGGCCTTCACCTTTGCTCTGAAAGTTTAGGAATCACCCCTGCCTCACATACACACAACTTGATACACACACACACACACACACACACACACACACACACAGGGTTTCTGCTGAGAGAAATATTAAGGTGTGTGACTTTTGTTTATGCTGCAGATTAACTCTGTGAAGCTGTGGTTTTTTGCCTGCCTAAAGCTGAACATCCAGCCAATAGCAGGGCAGGAGCAAGGATAGGCTGAGCTGGCAGGAGGAGTATAAACTGAAGGAGAGCAGAGGAAGAGAAGAACAACAAGGAGAGGGGGAAATCAGGGACCAGCCGCCCAGCCGCCCAGCCGCCCAGCCGCCCAGCCGCCCAGCCGCCCAGCCGCCCAGCCGCCCAGCCGCCCAGCCGCCCAGCCGCCCAGCCGCCCAGCCGCCCAGCCGCCCATGGAATAAGAAGGGAAGTAAGATATACAGCAGTTAGAAGGATAAAAGCCCAGAGGGAAAAGGTAGAAGAGATAATTTAATGTACAAAAAGCTGGCTAGAAACAAAACAAGCTAAGGCTGTTGGGTGGTGGGCCGCTCAAAAAGGTCAGAAAAGAGAAAAGAGAGAACACACACACACACACACACACACACACACACACACACACACACACACACACACACACACGAACATTCTAAAATTCAGGCATAATATGAAAAGCCACTATCTCCTTAGCTAAGGAGGCAAAGACAACAGAGCCCAGTCACGGGAAGAACCATTGTGGATTGCCAATGTTTCCTGGTTTGGGGCTGGCTTCAAGCACAACTGCTGCCATATAGTGCAGTTCCTTAATCTCCCAGTTTCCTCCAGTCTAACGTGGGAATGAGATGCTTGGAGGAGAATCAAATCGGACACAATGTATTATACAAAATGCTCACCTCGGTGCCATGGCTCACCAAGCACTCGATAAGTATCCGCCTCTCTTTATTATGCAGTCATTTCCCAGCCCAACACGCATAGCCAAAGTTAATCATCCTACATAGCTTTCATTCTAAAGCTGCTGTAGTACCTCAAAGTGGCTACATTTCTGTGTTTGAGGTTTGGAGCTATAGCAGCTCAAAACAGTTGGGACATTTTGATGGCATCTATGGGCCCTCTCCAGTTAAGACTAGTTAAATTACTATCTGAATTTGTTCTACTCATTATTCTCAGAGCAGTCCTTCCCAAACTCATTCACACTACTCTCGTGGAACCCACCCTCTAGTGAAAGGGGACAAAAGATGTCCATGTGGACAAACATCGACATAAATGCCCACCTGGTAGGGCAGACCATGAGCCCATGGAGGAAGAAAGAAGTGTTCGTGCAGAAATGAGCATGCCACCCTTCCCTCTTCAGCGTGGATGTTGTGCTCTCCATCTCCTCTACCCAATTAGTGGTGGATGTTTAAAATGGACAGGGCTTATGTGGCAATAATTACATTCCTTTGACTCATGACATGTGACCCTAAAACACACACTTGGTGAATGGGAAAAACAAAGGGATGATTCTATCTATGCCGACTTGGGGTTCTCCATGATTTACCTCAGGCCAGAGCCTGGCCTGGGCAGTTTGCTTACAATCCTTGCAACCCACTCCCAAGTTCAAGCCTAGCCTCTCCCAAGTTCAGCCCCACAAGCCCAAAGGGAAGAGATCTGCATTGGGTGCGTCTGGCAGATGCACAGGTGAAGCTTGTTTTTCAGATGCTTGGGTTGAAAGGCTTTTGTTTCCACCCCTCTTTTTGCTTCTCCTCCTCACACCAGCATCTAAAACTCATACTAGGATCTAAAACCCCAGGGCTCCTTCGAGACCAGAGGCTACAAGAGCTACCCAGAGGCACTTGAGCAGTGAAGGCAGAATGCAGGAGCCTGGGTGCATGGCATTTGAAGGCTCCACAGCTCCATGTGGTCCCAATTTAGGATCCCAGGCAAAGTTGTTTATTTTAGAAAAGCTTTTCAGTTCACTTTTAAGGTATTTTGCTTAGACACTGCTTGCTTTTCAAAAGAAGAAAATGTCTTTTTTTTTTTTTCCACCAAAGTATGTTTGTTTTGGCTGTTTACTCGATTGCCAAAGTTCAAATCTTATTCTATGAATTTAATTTTCGTGAAGCCACCATGAGTCCTGCCTCTCTCAATACATGGAAAACACAAAGAATAAAACAGAATAATTTGGACATGAGACAGTTACTGGGAGACTTGAGAACCTGACAGGTTTAAGAAAAGCCAGTTTGAGTAAGTGATTTGCAGAAGTGCTTCTAGCTTCTTCATTTAACTCTTATTTGTTGTGTGAAATAAAGAACTGACTCATGGAATTATATAGAGACCAGGCATAGCATTACACTGAGGCTAAAGGCCCATATTTGATGTTTTAAAAACTGTATTCTTATTCCAGTGTAAAGTTCTATGGCCCTTCAGAGTGGAACCCATGTTAAGGTATGAGCAGTTTTGAAAATAAAATGATGTATCCATCATGGAGATGGTGGGGATCAGGTAAGGGTATAGAAGGAAAAAGATTATGCTAAGTCTGAGTGCCCCGTGCCCAGGTGCACTTTGCTTTCTGTTTTGTCCTCGAGGCCTATGTGTCATTCCACAATGAGTGCTGACTAATAGACTATATGATAATGAGTAATCATCACAATGAGTAATGATTAATAAACTGTAACCCACTGCATAACGTATCTGCATCTTAGCAGACTTCTAAGGAGGTTTGATGTTCAAGAGGTGACTTGCTAACAGGAACTCCAGGCCCCCTGCTTTATCAGCTAATGAATCAAGTAGATCTGTGTCAGGGTCTCAGGTCTCAGGTGGGACAGTGTACACGGACAATGCTGAGCCTGGTGGGCAGATAGAGATCAAGGTGAGCAGATGTCACAGGCCAAACTAGACCCAGGGAAACAGTTAAGAAACACCTAATCAGAGAAGGGTCTACGGTTAAAACTTCCAACAGGAAAGGCAGTGATGAGTAGGGGTGGACACAAGCCTCAGGAAAGCGGATGTGACCCTCTGCCCCAGGCTCAAGGTTATTGAATGGTTTCTACCCAAGTTCAGCTTTCCAGCTAGCCTGCACTTTCAAAGGGAAGCAGGCCACAGGGGACACATGGTCAAGACAGAGGAAAATCCCAGTGGCATAGAATGGACAAGAAAGATAGCAGGGCCCAGCACTACTGTGCCAGACCACAGTCCTACTCTGCCAGCTACCCTGGGGCACCAAGCCCCACACCAACATAGATTAGGGGTGCACAGCTTGGTAAAATAATCATCCCACAATGTCAGCATCTATCCTTGATCCCTAACCCCAGTCTTCAGGATAAGCCAAGGGCCTCAGTTTGGGTCAGAAAAGCCTTCTGCATCATGGCTAACTTGACCTTACCAAGTAGTAACTGCAGTAAGTAGCAATCTCCCGTTCCCTCTCTCCACCCAAAGCTGCTGTAGATAAGTTAAGTATCCTTTGTAAATTGCTAACACAAACATTTACTTTGGACAAACAGACATTCTTTTCTGTTTCTGATTTTAGCAGATATTACCATTTAAAAAAAAAAATCTGTCCCCGGGGGAGGGGACTGGGGAGAGCAAGTGATCTGTGTGCTATGGAGAGGGATGCTTAAAATAAATCCTCTACCAAGCTTTAGTGATGTTTCTCTAGCTTGTGGCTTCCCCATCTCCACAAACATTCCCACCTTCTTCCTTATGTAAATCTCTGCCTGGCAAGAGTCTTTAGGCATAAAACAGCAACAGAAACAAACAAACTACCAATTATATGCCATGTATATTACAGTTAGAGATGGGCTCTAAAGGCATGTGATGGGAAACACAAATGAAAGGTATCACAAAGATGGAGGAGTGGGGGGGGGTGAGGCAGGGGGGGTATGAGGAACTCAAGCTGTGTAGACCAGAAGAGGGATGGCAGGCACACAGTCAGCCAGACAAAGGCAACATTGCCTAGCTAACCCCTTTGATTTCTCATCCCTTCAAATGATAATATGGGTGATCCAAGTCCATAGATAACAGGGGACTTTCACTTATGATAGCCAGGAACCTCAAAACTTTAACTAGGGTTAACTAGTGTGTATTGACATATATGAGGGTGTGCCATAATGCATGTGTGAAGGTCAGAAAACAACTGGGGGGTCCAATTTCTTCTTCCAAATTTACGTGATTCCAAGAATCAAACGCAGGTTGTCACACTTGCACAGCAAGGTGCCTTTACCTGCTGAGTCATCTCTCCCGGTGGGGGTGGGGCTAGAGTTAGCATTTTAAAGGGATAGCCCTGGCTCAATTCCCCAAGACCAACTAACCTATTATAAGAATTCAAAATCTCTAATGGAAGTGGCTTTTAATGTTTTTCTACTAAGCAGTTTGTTTAATGGCTCATGAAGGAGTTGAAGAAGAAAACTTAATTTTTTAAAATTAAAACCATGTTTTAAATACCCGTCTGCTGTTCTGTATTGTTTTTACTCCCCTTCCCCCTTAGGATTGATTTGTTTAAAAAGTGTGGAATTATCTAGGAAGCACTTCATGATTGGGCAGCCAAGTGACAGGAGTGGTTATGACATCAGAAATGAACAAGCACAGGTGTCAGTCAGAGTCCTCCACCCTGCACTCCATGGAGGGGTTGTGAATCCACTGCCCTCTGTATCCAAGGTCCCGGGGGAGGCTCATTTCCCTCATTTCCAAAGAATGCTCAAACTGCCATCTCAGCTGTGGCATATGCAATGGCACGATGACGAATCTACAATGGCACGATGATGGGCAATCCCTTGTCATTTCTCCCTGAAATCCAAGGGACCTCTGAAGAAAAGGAAACACTGCTATGTTTACCTA
The DNA here is from genome assembly GCF_943737965.1 of Phodopus roborovskii. Taxonomy (NCBI): domain Eukaryota; kingdom Metazoa; phylum Chordata; class Mammalia; order Rodentia; family Cricetidae; genus Phodopus; species Phodopus roborovskii. The sequence goes on along the minus strand of NW_026126417.1, from coordinate 2,415,454 downwards.
ATGGGACTCAGCCTCACCATCTGGTGGTCCTCTTCACAGAAACTCAGAAAAGCAGACCCAACAGTGAAGAATGAATGAAGCAAACAGAATGACATTTCTTCAACTAACCAAGCTCTTCTGAGCCCAGATTTATCTCCAATTCCAAGTTGTATTTGGAAAGTGGCAAGAGCAGGTTAACAATGAGGGGGAAAAAAATGTCTAATGCTGACATTATTGTTTAAACAGACAGAATGGATGATGGTGTTTCCCAGAATAAGAACAAATTTTGTGGGTGTTCTACTATTGATTCGGGACATTAGGCACACTTTAGGGAAAGGCCACCCTGATCATATGCGTTCCTTCTGTTCACTTCAAGACAGTGATGTGGATTTAAGGGACTTGACAGGTGTGACATAACTTTAAAAATTGGTGTAGATTTTGAAAATATTTCATCCCATGATGCTAACGGGCTTCATTCACACCTGTATCTGAGTCCCCTTTGGGCAAAGCATCCAGAATCAGAATGGCCATGAAAGAGTCTCTGAGAAGAAACTAAAGATGTGGAGAGTTGGGAGGGAATCTGGCATCAGCCCTCACCCTGGGCTTCAGCACCAAACACCAAGTGAGGCCTAGCTTTCCTGACCTCTCCGGCTCACATGGAGCAGGCACTCTGTATGTATATGTCCAAGATGGTCTTTATTCCTTGAGGGTGGAGGGTTATAAAATGTTTCTCAGTACAGCTGGTGGCATTTATATAAACAAAAAGGCAGGTCCCTTCTCATAAGTCCTAAGAGTGGATGGACAGTGAAGTGAAATGAGACTCCACATTTGTATGAACTGCTTTAAAGGCCTTCAGCTATCATTATTATTTTTAAATCCTATGTATATTGGTGGTTTGCCTACACACACACACACACACACACACACACACACACACACACACTTCTTTATGCTCGATGTCTGCAGAGGCCAGAAAGGGGCACCGAGTACCCCGAAACTAGAGTTCAAGACAATTGTAAGGTGCCTCAAGAATGCTGGGAATCCAACCTTGGTCCTCTGGAACAGCAGCCAGTACTCTTAACCACTGAGCCATCTCTCCCAGCCCTTATGAAACTGCAAGTTTGTATTGTTTTTCTTAGTTTAGGGGACCAAATTCCACAAGCTCCAGGCCCTACTGAACTCTGCTCTGTGCTGTTCCTAAAGCCATCTGTGAAGACCACCATGACTTCTTCAGCTATCATGATTTCAACTCCTACTCATTCAGCACAAATGTTGATATTACAGATCCTCTAGATCCGCAATCATGAATACATGAGACCAGAGTCTGCTTAATTCTGAAAAGTCTTCCTATCCCAAGGGAGGGACTTTTGGAAAGGCGGGGGTGGGGGTGGGGGTGGGGGTGAGAAGGGGTGGGGGTGGAGTGGGAAGGAGAGGAGGATACAAAGTTGTGGCTCCCAGGGCCACGGCTGGCCTTACACCAACAGCTGCCACATGGCCTTCAGCAAAGATCTCCTCTGTAGACTCAATGCAGACTCCGAAGTGAGGTAGGTGGACGGGAGGTTCCCACAGGTCCCACCCTGTTCCTTGATTCTAAGGTGCCAGTTGGCTTCAGTGTGTCACTTTTCATCGAATATTCACAGCAGCCCCAGGCACCAGGCAGTGGAATATTCTGGTGAGCTTTAGGCAGCAGACTGAGTATTCTTTCTGCTATGCTGAGCTGAGGTGTTTGCCAGCCGAACAGTAAATAAGGCTGATGTCACTGGTTTTGATGGCCTTCAGATATGTCCTGTTGTCAGGCCCAGTCAAGGGTGACCATTTGATAGGAAGCAGCATATTACAGCCTGTTCAGGGACAGGGGACTGAAGCTGGAGCTGGCACAGCAAAGCTTAAAGAAAGGGTCTGTTTCTCTTATACCTTCATTTAAAACCTGGTTGTTTTCTTCTCCAGTTTGACCTCCCCACTACGAGCAGCTCGGTGTCAGTAGAGTCACGTGAGTTCCTGACAGACAATCCTCACCAGCCCTAGATGCCCGGTGCACCAAACCCAAGCTCCGGGGAGGCCAGGAACTCAGAAATCTTCCATGTTAGCATTCTGGGCTAATCACTGAAGAGCCAGAGGGCAGAAAGACAACTGTTTTAGGTAGACAGGGAAGTGCTCATGTCTCCTGCCAGGAAATCAGGGAGGAAGTACTGGTAAGTCTGGAGTAACAGTAAGAAAGGACCCTCATCACAAAGAACATCTACAGGAGGGTCCATTTGTATGAAATCTCTGTGACAAGAAGCCACATTAGTGCTCTTGGGGATTTGGGAAAGGGAGGAAATGACAGGGATGGCGGATAACAAAATATTATAAAATGGATTGTTGTGATGCGAATATCTTGAAAACCATGAGGCTGTATATTTTATTAGCAACTATATACAATGTAAAGTATTTCCTCACAACTGTCACATATTTTAAACAAAAATGAAGAAGGCCCTGACCTTCTTGCCCCAGAACACACACAAATGCACTGGGCCCATTCCTGATCATTGGCAGGTTAATTACAGACTCAACCAAACCAATAGTGTCCTGTGTAGGCAAAGAGCTCTCAGGTGCTCACAACCACTTTTTAATCAAAAGCCTCCTACTCGCCAGAGCAGTAATGCCATTCTGAGCCAATGGCACCACCTAGCGGCCAGTGCACAATTCCCGCTCTCCTTGCAGATTTCCACCCCCAGGATCTTATGCATACTAAAAACCTTAAAATGTGGACGTGAAAACACAGGGCAGGCAATAGGAAAGTGCCAGGTACTACTACAGCCAATGAAGAAGGAATGCAACACTTTGAACACTTCAAAGAATAAGAAAAACAAATACACTCCACACATGGAAGGAAAAATGTGCTGGTTTGTAGATCTGAACTAAATACTGATTAAAACAGTAAGATGTCACTTTTGTCTGTCAAAGGCATTTTTAAAGGATGGTGCTCACAGAAAGCAGGTGAAAAAATATTGCCCATGAAGAGATGAGAGGGAAAATAGAGGGGTTGGGGAAGGAAGGAGGAGACTGAGGGAGAGAGAAACACTAAATATATCGCTTAACTAGATGAGAACAATCTGACAGTAATCAGGAAATTGAAACTAAAAATACAAAGATCTTGGTCGAATTATTCTTTTCTCATAAATGTACACCCTAAGGAACTTATCAAGAGTCTACATATAGGGCTAAGTGCACATATATTCACTGAAGAAATATTTATGAAGATAATAAATTGGAAAAACTCTAAATGCCTACCATTTGGTGAATGTTTGCACTGTGTATAGAATATAATGTAATGCAATATAAAATAATGATATTGACTTGGTAGGATATAGGAAACTATTTTGCAGTAATATTTACTACAAAATAAAGATAAATAATACTTTTATAAAGGCTGGAGAGATGGCTCAGTGGCTAAGAACACTTACTGAGTGGGGCGCTGGTGGCACAGGCCTTTAATCCCAGCACTCGGGAGGCAGAGGCAGAGGCAGACAGACCTCTGTCAGTTCAAGGCCAGCCAGGTGTACAGAGCTAGTTCCAGGACTGGCTCCAAAGCAATACAGAGAAACCCTGTCTCAAAAAACCAAAAACCAAAAACCAACCAACAAACAAACCAAAAAAACCACTTACTGTTCTTGCAGAGGACCTGAGTTCAGTTCCCAGCACCCACAACAGGAAGCTTACAACCTTCTGTAACATCTGCTGCAAGAGTCTGCCTGGAACTTCTAGCCTCTACTCTCGTGTGCACATAGCACCTCCCCCATCACACACACACAGACAAATGATTTTAAAACCTTTATTTGAAGCGTATTTTTAAGACTACTCATGAAGAGGAAATAACCAAAGTAAAAAAGCATCCACCCCCCAAAAGCGGAAACTTCTAAGTGGTAAGACTGTAAACAGTTTTTTATTATTTTGTCCTAATGATTCAGCATGGCTTTTTATCATTTTTATGGTAAAAACACGTTTAAACATAATTACTGAATCCTTAAAGTTACTCCCCAAATTTTGTTTGGAGAGTTCAGTGGTGATAAGAAAGGGTGGGAGATTCGGAGGAAAGGGGAAGAGTGAAGAAGGGGACAGAGACAGAGACACAGAGACAGAGAGATATTAATGCTCTGGACCAGTATGTTTCAACAGGTTTTAACCTGCAAGGAACATTTAAAATCATCTGGAGATGTTTTTAGCTGTCTCACTGAGGAGGGTGGTGGTGGTGGTGGGGGGGGTTCTACCGCCCTCTAGTGGGCAGAGGTGAGGGATGCAGGCCATCAACAGGAAATTTTGCTTCTGCTCTAGAGTCAAACATAAAGGATCCAAATCTAGATCCCATGTCCTCCAGCTGTCCATTCTTGGCACACTGTTCATATTCTTCTATTTTAAAACAGAAACACGCACAAAGGATTTATGAGAACAAAGCTTTAACATACAAAGTACACAATAGACCCCAAAGGAGGATTATTTCCTTTCTACCAGATCATTTCTCTTTAGCTAAGTAGTTTACAGATTCTTTTTACCCTTTTCATGGAGTCTCTATCCACTCCAAATATTAAAAAAAAATACCCAGTGTGTGCCCAGTACCTGTGGAGGGCAGAAGAGGGCGTCTGATCCCCAGGACAGGACTGGACATGGTATTGGGGTACCACATGGGTGCTCAGAACTGAACCCTGGTCCCCTGAAAGAACAGCAAGCGTTCTTAAGCACTGAATCATCTCTCCAACCCTACTCACACGTATTTTTGAAGTTATATAAGTGCTACCATATTTCCTCCATATTTTAGAGCTTTAAGATTGGATTGAAGGGATGGAGGGCTGGAGAGATGGCTTAAAAGTTAAGAGTACTGGCTTCTCTTCCAGAGAACCCGGGTTCAATTTCCAGCACCCACATGACAGCTCACAATTGTCTATACCTCCTGTCAAAGAGGACCTGACACCCTCACACAGACATGCATGCAGACAAAACATCAATGTACATAAAATTAGTTTTTGTTTTGTTTTGTTTTTAAAGATTGGGTAGAAAGGAGGAAAAAGAATTCACCATTCTACACTACTGTTTAGCAAGAGCTCACAGAGGCACATGTCCTGAGCACACAGGGCAATGTGAGATGTGTCCCACAGCCAGAAGGCTGCAGAGTATCTGAAAGGCATCAGGGCACCAGAGGACATGAATGTCAGTGTCATACATGCATTTCCCATCATCCACAAAAGCTGTTTGCAAGTCTTCTGGGACCCATTCAGCCATTTACTTTGTGTTTTTGTCCTTACTGAATGAACACTATGGTCTGCTTCTAGACATGGAAAGAATTCTATTGAAAGCAGAACTCAGCATCCAAGCGCTCCCCATTCTTACTGATTCCCCATCAGAACAGCACTGTTAACTATCCACAGAGCAGGGCATACTCTGTCAGTTGTCTCTCAGCCTCTCCCACATTCAATGCCTTCCCTGAGAATGAGGGAGGTGATCCGACATAAGAAGGCCCAAGAGCAAGGTAAAGTAGGCTTCAGGAGGAACATGAATAGGTACTGACTGTAGCCACAGCTCCCAATCTGGCCAGCTAGGAGTTCTGACCACTCCCTGCCTGAAGGCTCATCTTGCTGGTCCATGGCCCAGACCCCAAGGCACCAAAACTCTGCCTGTAAAAAAAGCCAGAGGCACTTACCAGGCTCCGGCATGCCGTATACAGACCTAGTTAAATGGGAGCTGATGCCAACAGTTCTACTCACTGACCACACATTAAAAGCAAGAGCCTTACAGTATTAGTGCAATGTGTCATTTTCTGTCAAATAACTGCTCTTTCCTCCCTTTTCTTTGTAAACACTTTCAGACAATAGCACCTGCGTCGCTGCCATGTTTTTACACACTTCAGTGACCAAGAACTATTTAGGGTCTGGACAGACTCAACAAATGGTCCCTCCCATCATCTGCTGAAGGCCTGGAAACATGGAAAGAAGGGAAGAGACAAGAGAAAAGACACGCTGGTTGGGTTCAGGAGACAGACCCGCTCCGTGGTTTACAGCAAAGGAATTCTTCCCAGCAGGCCCGTCCGTTCCTGCTGCTTGTAGGGAAAACGTTAGTCATTCACGTTTATCCAAACTGTGCAGGGTTTGTTGACACAAGCCTTCTGAGCTGTCCTATTAGGAGGATGGCATTAGGAAGGTCTCCTGGGTCTTCCTCTGCAAGGTAGGCCAGTAGCCTAGACTGGCTGTCCCCCCTGCCTCATGCAAAGGAAAAATAGGTCAGTTTCGTGGGGAGAGTGATTACTAGTTCCCAAGTCCCCTCCTGGCAGAGGCCCCCTCAGTACAGTCGTCTCAGCCCTAGGTGAGTGTCACCCTGCCTTGGTCAGATCTCTGTCCTGTGGGTTGAATGCCCCTCCCCTATCTGTACTGTGGCTATTCTAACATGGCATGAAAAGTCTGTGCTTGCTCCTGGGATGGGGGGAGTGATCAAATGTGTCACCTGGAAAAGGCACACACGGAGTATGTGTCCTCTGCTGAGTAACAGTTACATAGCAAGCCAAAGAGACACTTGCCTTCAGAGGTGCTGGCAAACTGTGCATAGATCTGACCAACACAGACAAATACGTGTATCCCCCAGCCAGTACCACTGAGCAGCACAGCTGTCACCACTGAGGGGGCATCCAGATGTGTGGAAGCCTTATCTGCAAGGAGAGTCATTAAGGGACACCCAGACAGCAAGTTCAGGATGGGCTATTAGAGAGGCAGGAGTTTCCCTGTGTGAGCTTAGGGGCCTGGGCAATACAGACCACCTGCCAAAAGAAGTTACCAATTGTTTGGACAGAGACAAACCTGTTGGCAGCCTCAAATGTGCCCAGCCTTCCCTGCCACACCCACCCAATAGTCATCTGTATTTGACACAATGGGTAAGAAGAATTTTTCTCTTTACTTCTACTCAAACCCAAGTTTCCATGGCATTCATCCTCAGAGAGACTCAACAACTGTGATGGTTATCCAAGTGGCAGCTTCCCTGGTCCCCTGTTCCAAACAGGACTGTTTCTGTAATAATGCACACATACACTGAGATGGCCATACAATCCAGAGAGCATAAAATGGGAAAGGCAAATCTGAGTAGAAGTTGCTGCTCAGCCATCTTCACCAAGCACTGTTCCTCCCTACAGCCCATGATCCTAACTCCCTTGTCACCAGCACTGGGGTGAAGGTAAGTCCTGTGGAGCTGATTCCTCCAGCAATTACTAGAGTGGTTTTTCTCTGGCCTGAGCTTAGCAGAACATGGGAAACTGGAAGAATTACCTTTCAAACCTCAAGCTATTTACAACCAGAAGTAAACCAGGGAAGACAAAATAAGTGGCAAGCATAAGAATGATGCTTTGAGAGATGGGGATGGAGCCCCGTGGTAGAACACTTGCCTAGCAGGATTTGATCCCCTGCATCACTAAACAAGCAAGGAAATATACATTGTGTTTGTGTAACATATTTTTCATTTTTCAAAGTGCCTTGATGTACCTTAATTTAGCTATCACATCCACACTGTGGGATGGACCAGGCAGCAGAGCTCCATTTTTGAACTAAGAAACTAAACTGTATGGTGTAGAGATGTTATTGCTTTACGACTCATCCAAGCAAGAGCTACAATAGCCAGGCCTATCTCAATGTATATCCTGCTAGCTGTACAATCCATCCTCTCCTCACTCCCTGTGGTGGTTTGAAAGAAAATGGCCCTTGGAGAGAGTGGCACTATGGTGTGGTCTTGTTGGAGGAAGTGTGTCACTGTGGAGGCGGGCTTTGAGGTCTCCCATATGCTCAAGCCATGCCCAGGGAGACAAACCACTTGCCTGTGAGTTGTTGCCTGTTGAGTCAAGATGTAAGAACTCTCAGCCCCTTCTCCAGCACCATGTCTGCCTGCACACTGCCTTGCTCTCCGCCATGATGATAGAATAAACTTCTGAACTGTAAGCCACTGCAATTAAATGTTTTCCTTTACAAGAGTTGCTGTGGTCATGGTGTCTCTTCACAGCAATAGAAACCCTAACTAAGATACTCCCTAAACCCAAATCCCACATGCCTCTCCCTACTGAAAATCACATGACACGCAGTGGTCAATGTGCACACTCAGATTTAATTGCCATGCCTAACTGTGGTCTGCTAAACCTGGCCTGCTTCACTAACTCTTTATGGACTGTGGTGACCAAGATGTTTGCACCAATTTGTTTCAAGACGGAAACTTGTCAGACCATTCACTTCCTATGGCCTCAGGTCCCTGAAATGCCAGCCACCCATATCCACGTGTGGTTTACCATCATGCCCAGCATCGTTATAGTTTCTCAACGAAATAGCCCAGAATTATACAAGTCCACAGGGACAGATGTATTCAAGCCTCACGCACCTGGCTTGCCAACAAACTTACAGAACTCAAGCCATTGTGGTAAACCTTAAACAGTTTCAGTCTTTATGATGATTATATCAAATAAGACAGGTCACAGGAAAGCAGTTTTGCAAACCATAAATGCTACATAAAATTTAGTTATTGCTCTTCCACTTCCTACATGTCCATAATCCACTTGGTCAGTTATCTGTGGGAAATCATTCATCACAGCCTCCCAGGTGGCTCATCACACTTCTTCTCCTTGGCTGGCTCTTTTTCCAGATGGCGTTGAGTCCGATGACATGGCAGGGGGTTCTAGTTAAAACACCATGGGCTTTGCACAAATATGGATTTTGGGCAGATATGTCTGACAGAAAAAAAAAAAAAAAACCCAGGAGTCAAGGTTCACAAGGATCCAAGAAGCCTCCTGGGTTAAGCCCACACTACAGGGAAGAGGAAGGAGTCCTAGGCTGCCAAGCCTGAGGTAATGGCTTACAAGTAGATGGGAAGGGAGGGATGCTTTATGCTTAATGCTTAGATCTTCCTCCCCACCAGAACCTCACGGGAACCAAACTGGAAAGTGGGAAGGGAGAAAACTGCTTAGAAGGAAAAAAAGAAAAAAAAGAAAAAAAAAAAAGAAAGAAAGAAAGAAAGAAATTATGTCCATAACAATTTAGAGGCAACAAAACGCACTGTCCCCACTTGGTTCACTCAGGCTATTGTCACAGAAATAGAATGGGCGCGTGATTTAAATGCTGTTTGTCCACCAAGATCCTACACATTGGGTGCCTGGTATTCAGAAGAATGAAATAGAACCTAGAACTTCCAAGAAGCAGGATTTGGTGGAACAGCAGGGTCTAGCTCAGGCCCTGAACCCACAGATGGACACTAGCTGTGAGACACCCTCAGTGTTTATGTCCCTTCAATAATGATATGTTGAAGTCTAAACCCAATGGGTGATGGGAAAGAAGCCTCCAAGAGTTCTCCTTTACCGTGTGAAGACATTACAAGGAGACAGCTGCTGGTGAAGCATGAGGCAGGCTCTCACCAAACAGCTCAGCCAGCGCCTGCTCCACACTTTCAAAAGCTGTGAGCAGAGGCAGAAGGGCAAGACACCAGTTTACTGGATTCTTGTTAGTGCACCCCAGGCAGACTACGACAAGCCGGGCTCCGGATAAATAACTCCTGGAGGTTAGCAGCTGTTGTGCGGTAAGCTTCACCTCACTAATTATGCTGCTTTTCTATGCCCATCTTTGACATCTGTGCTGACTTGTTTTATGTCAACTTGACACAAGCTAGAGTTATCTGAGAGGAGGGAGACACATTGGAGAACAGGTCTCCATAAGATGCTGCTGTAGGGCATTTCTTAATTAGTGATTGATGGGAGAAGGCCCAGCCCATTGTCAGTGGTACTATGCCTGGGCTGGTGGTCCTGGATTCTATGAGAGCAGGCTGAGCAGCACGCCTCTATGGCCTCTGCATCAGCTCCTACCTCCAGGTTCCTGTCCTGTTTGAGTTCCTATCCCAGCTTCCTTCAGTGATGGACCACAGTGTGGAAGTGTAAGTCAAATAAACCCTTTTCTCTCCAACTTGCTTTTGGTAATGGTGTTTCATCATGAGAAAATTCATATTAATTTAGGAAATGCACTAAGATTTTATATTCTTTAAAATTTGCACAAATCAAGCACAAGTCTGATAGAAAGTATTGGCACTTTCTGCTTATTTATTAAAATGCAAAAATCCTTGTTTATAAACTACTGGGTTTACCACTTTAAATTTGCGATTTTGTTTTTGAGTCAAGGTTGCATTTTGTACCCAGACTGGCCTGGAACTCACTATATAAAGCAGGCTACCCTCAAATTTATGATCCTTCTGCCTCCACCCAATTTCCCAGTTCTTGGATTACAAGTGTGTCCTGCCACATCTGGCTTGGGTCTATATTCCTTAACAAACTGTTTTATTGAGGTGATTCATATCTCTCTATATTTTGTGCACACAGTAAGACTGTATTTTTATTGCACTGTTGTAAAGACATAAAATGTTTATTAAGGTTGGTTTTCCATGGGACTGGAGAGATGGTTCAGTGCACTAACTGCTCTTCCAGAGGACCTGGGCTCAATTCTCAGCACCCACATGACAGCTCACAACTGTATAATTCCAGCTCCATAAGACCTGACACCCGTGGCAAAACACCAATGCTTACAAAAATAAAAAAAGAAAGAGAAATCAGTTTCCCTAAGTCTTCCCTTTCCTGCCCTTCACCTTCAACTCTTTCTCTACACTGATCCCTGGCAATTAGCACTTAAATGACTTTGAATCTCTCATATCTGAAAATAATGACCTTAATAAAAATCCTCCCCGGTTCTATAACACAAACTCTCCAGTCCCTCCACCATTCTCTGACTTGACCAAACCATTCTAGGAATAAGTTCTAGGAATAAGTGGAGACACGGGGTTCCTCTTTTCTACTCTTCTTTCTGCTCATCTTTCTGATTGGTCTGTTTGCTTCTTCCTCCCATCCCCCTTCCATGTTTTGCAAACTCAGGGCTGCATGCAAGTCAGGCAAATGCCTACTATGGAACTACTTCCCCTGCACCCCCAGTTCCCTTTGCAGATTCTTGTCCACCTGGCCTTCCTGTGTTGAGCTCTTCAGGACTTTGTAGTAGGTGCTCTGTCTCCATAAGCGATGTTTCCTGGGATACCTCATTCACGACACATCCTCAGCCACGCCTAATATGGAAATGATGCCAAAAGCCCTCCTTCACCCAGCTCTCTTGAGTTAGGCACATCCAAAATACCTTTCACACCCCTTCCCAGAGGCCCTAGATTGCCTTAAAGACAACTAACCATTTTCATCTTCTCTAACCTACATGCATTTAAAACTTTTCTTGTTATTATCCAGGTGGCTGATACATACAGGAAGCTTAGAATCATTTTCCAGGCTATTTTTAAAGAATTACCGTAGTGTGTGTGTGTGATCTTAAGATAGCCAGACTGGAGGCCCAGATGTAGGCGGTGTGAGTTGCAAACCTGTGTTCCCATTGATTCTTCTAGAATGGGAAAAACTGAGAAACAGACTTTAGTCAAGGCATCTGGACCAAAAGACAGTCCTATTTCTTCTTCCTCTAAATGCAAAGAGACTATCTAGAAATAAAGAGGCTGCTCTTCAGCCCTTCCACAGTTACAACCTGCCTTCCTTCAGCCTTTGTTCGGGAGGCAAATATTGCCACTATGTGGCAAGGTAGAGGTACTGCAGCTCCTTTACTCAGCAAGGTTGGCCAAGGGTAGGTAGCATGCTCCTTAAAACCTGTCTGCCTTTTCAGGAATCCTATTCTTAGGAAGGCTTTTTTCCCCATTTAATATAATTTTTTTTAAGTTTTAGTTATCTTTATTTTGAAAAAAAACGAAGTTCCAAGTCAGTGTTTTTAAAAAGGTTTTTTTTGATAATTTTATGTTTAACAACATAAATTATTGAGAACCATCAAATGTTAATAGTTTATACATGTCTGTCTTAATGGTTTAAAACCTAATGTTTTCACAGTGCTAAGTATCCAGTGGTTTAAAGTGTGGGGAAAGAAACAGCTGACACTTAGGAGAACAGTTTGGTGGTGTTTTGGTTTTATTTTTAACCGGAGGCCATTAGTATTCTGTGAGCTAGACTGTTTGATCCACCCCAGTTCACTAAGAGTGTCAGCAGGCAGCAGCAGCTTCCGCTCTCCCAAGGCCTCAACCTTAGCAACCGGCTCTCCGGGTCTGACCTTGTGACCGATACTAACTTGCCTTGCTTCTGAGGGCACAATGACAAGAGTAGCATTTAGCTATGGCACAGAACTCTGCTCCATGAGCTGGGAGAAGATTCAGAGTGCTGAAACATAAGGTACAGAGAAACTGACCAATGTGATGAGTGGTCAGAAACAGGACTGGGAACCGGAGGTAGAGGCAGGAGTGTGGGAAGCTCAAGGTCATCTGTGGCTACATGAGATATTTAAGGCCAGGGTGAGCTATATGAGAGCCTGTCTCTAACACCAAAACTGACAAACCAGGGGGCTGGAGAGGTAGCTTAGCAGTTAAGAGCACTAGCTGCTCTCCCAGAGGACATGGGTTCATCTTTACACTGACATACATGCACATAATAAAATAAAGATAAATCTTTAAAAAAAAAATTGACAAACTGCCAGGCATTGGTGGCACACACCTTTAATCCCTCCAGGAGGCAGGTGGATCTCTGGGAGTTCAAATCCATCCTGGTCTACATAGCTAGTTCCAGGACAGGCTCCAAAGCATTACAGAGAAATCCTGTCTCAAGGAACAAAACAAAACAAAATTGATAAATCAGCAAAGCCTGCATGCTACTGCTAATGCACAGAGAGGTGTCTTGTGGTCTTCTTATTAACAGCCCTTGTGACTGCGTGTGAAGGGGGCCTAAGAAAATCCCATGGAGGTCACACACAGAAAGGAAACAATGTGGACGTGACACAGTTTGGTTTCCTTGCCATCGAATCTCATGCTGTCCTTTACATAGGGCCTCTTTCTAGTAGTCTTTACTTTGTCCTCTTATCTTGCTCTTGGCCAAGAATCTATATATTTGGAAGATGCTCCTACTCAGCTATTTTTAAGGTACCTGCAGAGAAGCACTTCAGCTAAACAGAGACAAAGAAATTAAATAAGGTGTTACAAGATGATACCACCAATAAGTGATGGAGTTAGAACTTAAATCCATGGAGATTTTTTACTAATTACAACCACATTAAATACATGTTGAAATTTATATCAGAATGCATGTACTGTGTATGCTCTCTATAAAAACTGGGGGATGGGGGATGAAGGGGGTTGTTCCTTTAACTGATTCTTTCTGATGCTGTTAGAGAATAGAAGAGCTATTTCACACGGCATGAGTAACTCTAAGCACACAATACAGACAGGCGGATGAGTTGAAAACAATGATATATTCACTTGAGTAGGAATTAGGCCATTCAGTTAAAACCTACACGGATTGGGAAAAACTGAGGAGTGTGTTAAGTTTCTTTTCTCCCACTACCTTTGGACTGTTTTCTGTCAGTTTCCACCTCAGCTGTAAGAGGCAGAAATGGCTTCAAGAGTCTTATCTGCTGAGCATGCAAGAGTCTCTGCCCTTGCCTGTGGTGGGACTGGAGAAAACTAGGTCATCATCTTAGATGAAAGGTGGTGAGATAAAGTCACTCCCATGAATCTATGCAGGGACCCTTTATCAGATTAAAGGGGCTGATAATGGATAAGTAAAATACTGTGAGAACATTCTTGTTGGAGGGGGCATTTTGCATGTTGTGAGACAGCATGTTGCCCAAGGGTGGCCTCTAAGAGCTGAAAGGGACCCAGCTGATTGCCATCAAGCAAAAGGGAACTTGGGTTGACAACTGCAGGGAAATGAAGTCTGCCATCACCATAATGAGCTTAAAGGGTCCCATATCAGCTTGCTTTCATTGCTGGTCAACACCTGAATTGTGACTCCGAATGGAGTAAGACAGCCAATGCTGTGACCAGTTAAAGGCATACTGTTAAATGGCCAGTGCTTCGGTAATTTGTTGTAGAGCAATAGTCAAAGAAAGCACAAGTCAACAGACATCCCTCATGGACAAAGATGGGAACTCATTAACTCCATTTATTGTAATCCCTGCCCTTTCACCATGTTTCCCTGAGGATTTCCTATACAAACTCCAAACCCCAGGCCAAATGTTACTTTTAAAAAGAATTTCCTTATAGGCTCCCCCCATTCCTGACCAGTCTCCATGGAAGTAGTGTGCATCGGAATACACTGTAATGACATTTTGCCACTTTCCTTCTCCCGGTTAGCCTGGGTCACTTAAGGCAGAACTGCCCGTCATTCTGCACAATGGCAGACCCATAGAGGATAATACATAGTTGGAGTGAATAAAATGAGGCTCTGCATAAACAAGGCTTATGACAGCAGGAAGAACCTTCTCCATGACAGCAGCAGAGTGATTAATCATGTACTTTCACTGGTGGAAAAAGGGCAGATATATTTACCATCTCAAAAACAAACCATTAAATAAACAGGAACAGGTGGCTGGCCATTAAGATTTTAGCTTCTTCCTAGCAGAATAATGACAAGGAACCCTATCTGATTTATTTTGCTACAAGTCATTTGCCATAGTTTCGTGCTTGCATATTCAAATTATTTGGGTTAAGCTATTCCTGACAAATGTCAACCAAAATACATAGCGATTCTGATGGCTCAAAGTGATGGGCAACAAGACAGAAATGGGAATCATATATTAACACAGACCTCTGGAGCAGACAGTGTTGTAAGCCAATCACATCAGGGAAAATTATGTGTTAACTATCCATCAGAGACAGCACTTGCCAGATGTGGCTTATGAGAAAATCCAAAGAGAGAATTCATATTTTCCTAAGAAATACATTGCCCACTCCCAAGAGGAAGACTCTTTTGACATATAATTAAACGGCAAGCAAATGAAATACAGATTTCAACTTAAAGTTTTATAAGAACCTTATCAGGATGTGGTGGTGTTTTGCCTATATAAATAAAGCCTGTCTAAAGATCAGAGAATGGAGCATGCCACTAGCTAACCACAGAGGTTTGGAGGTCTGTACAAACAGACTAAAAGTGAGATGGCTGAGTGGAAACAGGAAGGAAATAGCTAGGACAGTCAGGAAATGAGAGAGGATATGAATGGAAAGAAACAGGAACTCGCTTTCTTGTCCACTGAGACACTAGGAGGTAAGGTGTGCTGTGGCTTGCTCCTTCTTCTCTCTGATCTCTCAGCATTTCCCTCTATATCTGACTCCGGGTTTTTATTATTTAGACCAATTAAGAACTCCTTTTATATCAGGAACTTGGAAAACTGAAAAAATTCACAAGAGGTAGTCTTGCTGTCCTTGTG
The DNA here is from genome assembly GCF_943737965.1 of Phodopus roborovskii. Classification (NCBI taxonomy): domain Eukaryota; kingdom Metazoa; phylum Chordata; class Mammalia; order Rodentia; family Cricetidae; genus Phodopus; species Phodopus roborovskii. The sequence goes on along the minus strand of NW_026126417.1, from coordinate 2,400,218 downwards.
GATATGTTATGTATGTACCGCCATGTAGAACATGAAGGGAAAATAGTCCCACAGAGTGCTTGCCTAATATGTGGCCCCCCAGCCCCAGCTTTCCTTCTCAGCTTCTCAGAAAGTTGCACCCTCCTCCTCCCCAATCTTAGCACCTGGGAGGTAAAGGCAAGAGGATCAGGAGCTCAAGGTTATCCTTGGCTTCATAGATAATTCAAGGTGAGCCTGGTCTACACGAGACTTCCAACAAAGCAAAAAACCCTGGTATTTGGAGACGGTAGTCTCAGAAATTCAATGGAAATATTGTCAGTTAGGAACATTGCATACCTTCAATACTCTGTGGCCCAACAAGATTCATGGCCTGGTGAGCTGGGTATTCCACACGTGGCCTGGCAATGCCCAGCTGCTCCATAACGCCATGGAGCAGCCTCTGGATGTCTGTTTCAGGGACTCGATCAGGGGTTCGTGGACTATAAGCAGATGCTGGATTCCAGTTGAACATCAACCAAATCAAAAGGCCAGATAGCAGGACAGAGATCATCCTTGAGGCCATTTTTAATCTGTAGAAGAAAGGACCAAGTTTATAACTTGGCCCAAATTGGCAACTGTAATAACACTACTGTGGTGATATAGTTATGAATCACAACTTGAGGCTCAAGGACCACCCTGAAAGGGAACTGCAATGAAAAATTCCTAGAGGTTTGCTGTGTGTCAAGTGTCCAAGCCAGGGAGGAAACCACTGTGGGAAAGGGGGAGTAAAGAGACAAAAGAGCCTAGGGTAAGCAAGCCCCTCTAACTTGCTACCTGAGGATACTAAGCTGGGAGGATGGTTCTCACACCTATGGTCTGTTTTCCTTGTAATCTAAGCACTTTCAGTTTTGAGAAAAGGAGGGTGGTATTTTGAGTTTTCCCAATTTAAAGGAAGAAAAGAGTAAAGAAAAGGAGTTAGGAATATTCAAACAGTAATAATAATAACAATAACAACCCATAGAATGCCATAATGTTGGCTGTTGGCAGAGGGTGTTTTAACTTAGCAGATAAGCAATGCAATAAGATCCTGAGAAGTGCTTTGAGCTCAGGTCCTGCCCCACCACGTGAGAGGCAACATGAAAGACACTTGCTTCACTGCGCACCTAGGTGATCCTGGGCAAGCACCTCAGCCTCTTCTGCAGAAGAATAGGAAAAAAATCTGTCTTATAGAGTTGATAAGATAAAGATCAAAATTATGTATGGGAGCATGGAGCAAAGCCAGGTGCACAGTGAGGCCCCTGCACTTGTATTCCAACGTTGGTATCATGGGTTCACTGTTCTAAAAGTTGAAATCTGTGGAGGCGGCAGAGAGAAGGAAGAGAGTGAAATGGTGGTGGTGGGGGGGATTATGTGGGCTGTCAACCTGCTCTACATAGGGGTGTCTGTGGATATGCCTGCAGAGCAAGGAAATAGTATTCACACAGCGTCTCTGGAAGCTGCTTGTTTCCAGTGGGTGCTGCAGGCAACAGCCAGATAAACCCCTTTGAGCATTCACAGGGCTAGGAATCAGTGGGGTAAAGCCAAGCATCGCTCCTAAAATTGAAATATTCATCTCATCTAATGTCCTTTTTCTCCAGCTAAAGGTATTTCCTCGCCTTGCTTCTCAAAGAGCAGTGGATGGCTGTTTTAGCGGCACAATCTACAGCCATGATGAAAGGGCCGGATGCAGGCACCAGGATCCATTATCTCCATCTTTCCCCATGAACTCCCAATGTTTTTTTTTTTTTTTTTACTGGCCAGCCAACTGCACTCTCCCACCCTTATTTATAGCCATCCCTTGTAACCTCCACATCCATCCTTTGTCTAACCCCAGCCTCAAGTTCAAGGGTTTCTGGAGGCCATCCTCACCTACCTTATGAATCCACGTTCTGCGGGTTGTCTAGCCCGGCCGCTTCACTGCAAAATTTACCGTGGGGCCACGGGCGAGCTAGTTGCAATCTGGGCCAAAGCAGGGAACTGACGAGCTGGATAGCTCCTGCGTCATCTCCCTCAGCATCCTAGCTCCACCCAGGCCCCGCCCCCAGCAGGTGGAAGAAGCCTTCCCAGAGTTCCTGAAAGGCTTTCCAGACATTTGCATCTCTGGACTGAAGCCTGTACTCCAGCCCAGGCATTCGTGTCTTGTGACTGTTGACATTTCTCGAATGTCCCCTTTCTGCATCAACCCTACGATTATCAGTCTCAAGCAGCTACGTAAATGTAGACCACCACTAAACAGCACACCTTTAATTCTGCTAGGAAGAGTTTTAAATGAGAATACAAACAGGCTTCCTGCTGGCATTTTCATACACCTCTTTTCTAGTATCTTTTCCTTATCTCCTCATTTAAGCTTTCCCCTTTCACAGTCCAACATAGTTCCATGACCTACATTCACACAGGAAACTTAAAAGACCCATCTATAAAACAAAACGTGCATTTGTCCTGAATATGCCAATAGCAGGGGTGACTAAGAAAAATCCAAGTCCTAAGGGTTTTGTGGTGACAGCTTGGAGCAAGCAGTAAACCCATTAGCATTTTAATGCAATGAAAGGAGGTAGGGAGACTTGTGAGAGGGCTTTCTGTGTAAAGCCAGGCATCTTTCCCAACTTTTTTGTTGTTTTCTTTCCTGGATGCATTTTGGTTCAATCAACATGACAAGTAGTCTGCTGGCTCCAGGCTCAAAGTCTAGGATGGTACAAAATATTTATTGCTAATGAATACCGTTTATTCTTAAATTGGTATATCCAATTTAAGATTGGAAAAATGGGTTACTATGTTTTACTGGCTGGGTAGCTGCCTGAAACATACCAAAAATGTCTATGATTCATTCACATTGCACTGTATTTTGGAGGCAGGGTATGTAAGCCTTTATTCTGCTGACAAACTGTTGAGGTAAAGGAAAGACATTTATATTGGCACACAACTTTTGAGATTTCAGTGATCGTTGGCTCGCTCTAGTTTAACCTAGTGAATCAGAACATGATGGTGGGGACACATGACTCAGTGGAACAGGCAGGTCAGAGCTCAAAGGCACACTCCCAGGGACCCTGGAAGGCTCTACAATCCCAGAATAGTTGTCACTAGATAGGAACCAAGCTTTCAGCAAGAGCCTGTGGGTGACATCTCACATTCAAGCTGGAGTACAAGAATCTTACCAAGACTGGTGTCAATATTAACTTACCTAAGCCTCCTGAGAGTCTGTCACTAGACACTTGACTAAAATTTGTTATTTTTAAAATAAACCATGAATCACATATAATCTATACTTGATTCTCAAAACCACACATTAAGTTCTTAGTGACCATAGAATGTTACCCAGAAACCTACTAACTTTAGTCCTTTGTATATTAAAATCCACTTCTTAAAAAACATTAGATTTTTATACTTAAAAAATGGTAATTCAAGTTACTGAACACATCATTTTTCACAAATGTACACTGTTTGATCATATAGCCCATGAAATCACTACCATTTAAAAATACAAATATGAGGCCACATTTTAAAATTTTCTCAACCAACTCCCAAATATGAAATGATCCGGCATCTTAAATGTTGAGGATTTTGTAGATTTTTTTTTTCATTCTAAAAATTGAGATAAGAGTTCCAGGTTACAGTGATACTCCACCATGCCCTGCTCAGGAACTAGACATTATCATCATGGAGGAATTCTTAGTGTAAGTTGAGAGTTTAGTTCAAAATGTTTCAAATTTTGAAGTATTTCAGCCTTCTGTTTCAGGGATGTTCAATCAGTAAAGCAAATGTAAATATTCTAAAATCTTGAGATATTTCTCTTCTCATCAATTTTAGGTATGTGATCCACAACCTATTCTAGCTGTACCTAATATGTATGTAGTTTAGGACTACAGAGTTTTAGTTTTAATGTAAACAATATACTACTTCTGGGAAAGGATAAGGAACATAGAAAATAATCTTGAAATAAAACAGAAATTTGGGGCAGAAGAGATGGTCTATGGTTAAGAGTACTTGTAGCACAGGGTTCTCTTGTAGTTTCTCAGCATAGAGAACCTGGGTTCAGCACCCAGAACCTACATAGTAGCTCACAACCACCCAGGGTATCCAACCCCCTCTTATCTCAGAGGAGAACAGGAAAACATATGTTATACTCACATGGATTTACATACATAGATGCAGCCAAAACATTCACACATATAAGTCTAAAAAATAGCCACACATCTTCAAGTAGAAGTTTCAGGTAAACTTAAGGACTTGAAGTTCCTCACATACAAAACACACACTAACAGTATGTGCAATGCTTTGCATTTAAAACATAACACTCTAAGGCAAGACATTTTCCAGAAGTTATTTTTAATGTGTATGCTAAATAAATAACATTTAAACACAGGATAAAACTATCAGATATTTACCTAATGTACAGAGGCTCATTAACAATTCAAATTCTAAAATCAACCATCTTCATAGAAAAAAATATCGATTAAAATTTTCAAGTTTAATTATTCCTCCTTAAAAATTTCATTTTCATATTGGACAAAATAGACCAAAATTACCTTCAAAATGAAGTATGGCTTAAAATTAATTACTTCAACACCATAATGTATGAATGAAGCTTAGTCATCATTGTGATTTAATCATTGTCCTTAATTCAAAATTCAAATGAAACCTTGCATATACCTTCAGGAGATACAAACCAAATTCCTCTGCTCCATGCAAGAATAAGTATTAGCATACCGCTGAGGCAAATCAACTTTTAGGATTTAGGTCAAGACAACAAACATGAGTATAATTCAGGGCATAAGATTTGCAGGGACTACCAATTCCCTTTATGTAGTAGATTATAATTTACAATGTTTCTGACTTGGAGGAATAACCAAAAAGAAACACAACTTCCTACCAAGCATGCAAAACGAAAATCATGCCCCCCCTTTAAATAATCTAGCCAACAATTTCTTTAAAATTTATAGAGTTTAGAGTTTAAATGTTTTGCCCGGCAGTGGTGGCGCCTTAATCCCTGCACTTGAGGTGTAGGCAGGTGGATCTCTGGGAGTTTGAGGCCAGCCTGGACAACAGCAAGTTCCAGGACAGGCTTCAAAGCAATACAGAGTAACCCTGTCTCAAAAAACAAAACAAACAAACAAACAACAATAACAAAAAAAGGGGGGGGGAAAGAAAAAAAGAAAAGTTTAAATGCTTTAGTAATAAAAATGAAGTAGCACTATGTGCAAGTATGAAAACCAAATCGTTCCAGCAACAAGACTGCTTGAGAGAAAACCCACTTAACAAGCATCCCTAGTTACACACAAGCATTCAATTATCCTGCAAGTCATCCCACAAATTGCTAATTTTATTTACACTGAGGAAAAACACTGCATTTGTCCGTTACAAGTCTACAGGTTTACTCGTTGGTAGTAGTTGAGTCTTTCCAATAGGATTTTTAGGAGAACCTTTGTACCAGACCCTTTCTTTATCTGATGGTTTCCTAAGAACTCTGTTTTTTATTTCATGAGAAAAGGCTGTATTATTATTTACAACAAATTTTAATCTATCATGATTAGTGAGATCATCCAAGGGAAACTTAATTTGACCATCAGATTTGCTCTCCTGTTTACAAAGTCTAGTAGTTCCAAGAGAAGCACGCACAGGATCTGGATGTCTCTTCACTTTTGAGAAAGATTTGGAAGTTAATTCAATGCTTGATTTTGAAATTGCATCACTTGACTTATGGAACATGGACTTCCGTACTTCAGTACCTAATTCAGTACATGAAACAGAGGAATCTTTTGATGTACTTTCTACACAAGAGGGAAGAGCACCATCACAGCTCACTGATTTTACCAGAGGAGAAGCTGCATCACCAAGGATTGCCAACTTCTTTTGCCTCACAGGCTGCCTGCCATACTCCAACAAAGAATTAATTCTTCTGACAGACTGACGGACAGGAGTACGTTGAAATTTCAGAGGTGACTTCACTTTTGTTCTGTTTGGTTCATTTAGAGAAAGCTTATTAAACCACTGTATGTGATCAGAAACCTTTCCATGCTCAGTCATTTGTAAACATCCAGGAACTGTATTATCGAGTTTTCCCACAAGTGACCGCTGCTTAGCAAGCCTCTGGGGCTGAGGTTTTGGAAGGACTACCACACTGCATGTACTCTGCTCTAAAGAAGAGTGAGCCTCATCTTCCCTAGGGGCTTCACATGCCATGGAGTTCGCCTCCGCAACACTCTCCTTCCCCGCTGACTGAGTATTTAGTTGGTTCCTTGGGGACTGTGGTCCCTTCATTTGCTCCTCACTAGGGAACTCTTCCTGGATTAAGTCAGCTTTTGCAACTTCTGAATGGATGTCTTCTTCACATTCTACCTTCATCCTTACTTCTCTACCAAATTCTGGACTTTGACACAATGAGAAATCTCTTCCTGGAACACAGTTCTCATCTTCTCCAGTGTAGTTGCCATCATTTTCCTTTGATTCTCTCACAGTCACATCACTGGCTTCACTTTCTTCCCCTACATTTGCTACTGATGACTGTCCATGACTTATCAGGGTATGAAGACCACTCCCTGATTCAGAAAACGCTTTCTGAATCTTCAGCAAGGTCTCAGAGGTCATGTTACTTTCATCCCCACTGAGGGAAGTCCCAAGCACATTGCTGTCAGGTTGGCTGTGGAAGGTGGATGGTCTGAGCTCACATGACACAGCCAGTGAGTTTTCAACAGTAACATCAGACTCCAAAGAAAAGTGCTTCACCTCAAGATTACTCATGACTGGAGAAGCTCCATTTGCACCCATGTCTTGAAAACTTGAATTATTGGGTTCTGTCCAAGACATCCTATAACCTGCTTCATCTAGTCCATCTGGAGTTAGTAAGTGTTCCTCAGATTTGCTCATCTTTTCTGCATCTAAAATAAACCAGTTGATGCTTTTAATACTTTATGTCTTACCTAGTTTTGAAACATTATCCAAACACACATTAAGTAAAGATACTGAGCATTATTTCCAAAGAACTGAAGTTGTTACAATTTAAAATAGACATGTCTAATGTGACATTTACAAGAATCTCCCAATTGTTGACAGAAAGCAACATTGCCAAGTCAAATATTCTCACCATTCAAATGAACTTTAAACTTCTAGAACACAAAGTAATATTTTATCTTAAACTGCTACTAAAATTTTGGGAAAAATTCTACAGTATTGTGTAAATGTACCTTTCTTTAGCAATCTTTCATCAATATCTGGGCTAAAAAGCAGACCTGTTTTTACAGATTCAATCCTATTTTTTAGATTTTGTTGATTTGCTAGTCGACGACCAACATTCTCATATCTATTGATGACAGAACATCCATTCTGTACAGAAAAGAAAATTTGAAAATGGTTTAGTTAAGCAAATCCAGTTAAAAATATTAAAACCAATTAAGTATTAAAATTAGCAACTAACTTAAAAAAAGCTTATATAAGTGAAGGATAACTTCATTAGAAACACAGAAACTCTTGCCTGTTGGTGAAATGTGTAAACATTAGGTGATATTTTGTGAAGTAAAATAAAGACAGCATAACATATTATTATAAAAGTATAAATTCTAGTATTGCTTCTGTGCTGGGGCCTGTTGACAAATGTGTTGTGTGTGTATGTGTGTGTGTGTTGGTGAGTAGGGTGGTAAAAATTCTGCCCTCACAGTATTTACATTCGAAGATGAGATTTAGATCAAAACAATACATTACATCACATCAATATAATCCAAAGTCAAAAGTGATATGGATAACAGTAAAATAGTGAGAGGACATTGCTGGTAATGATGGGAGTAATTTCACACAGGGTGATGAGAAGGTAAAGGGCAAGAGCAATAAAAACCTTTAGGACAACTGCTTTTTAGGAAGAAGTTTCCAGTGCAGCCTCTACAGCTGGAGGAGTCAGGATGAAAGCAGCAGAGTGAAGAGGCGGAAGGCCAGGAGCAGAGCTCGAGATGTGTTCTGGGCACAGATCATGTGGAACCTGCATCTTGATGTAGGAGGCTGGGGTTTCAATCAGAACACAAAGTACTATTGGAGGGTTCAGAACAGAAGAGAAATATGACTTGTTTTTTTAAAGAACTGTTTTTCAGGGGCAAATATCGCAGAAAGGGTAGAAACCTACTGTAGACTAACTGCAGTTATCCAGGAGAAAAGAAAATTTAAAGATAGCTAAGAGCAGAAATTAAGCAGGTTTCTCTAACAGACAAGATGTGGCACATGAGAATGTGGAACCAGGAACTGCTCTAGCCTGAGCGGTTGGAAGAGCAAGCTGCCTAACAGAAATGGGTGATAATAGGGAGAGGACTTGGTTGTAGGGACAGCAGAGCAAAGACGAGCGTGTAGGATAGTTTCGCCTAAACAGACTTCCAAGGATCAGAGTTCCATGCCACAATTCATGTTTAAGCACGATAAAAGACACTTCCCAAATCCAAACCAAACCAAACAACAAAAACCCTGCAAGGAAAGAGATATATTCAGTTTGTTTAGGAGAGTACTGTGACCCAGAGAACTTAATGTGGATGTCTTATACAAACAGTATTGGATATTGTTAGAAAGGAATTTGAAAAGTAATAGGAAGTAAGCAAAAGGGATCTAGAGCCAAATGCTGCCTACAGGCCCATAGGAGAGAAGAGTAAGGCCTATTGGCAATTCCTGACTGCTTGATTGACAATACTGAATTCACAGGCAACCCTGTTTTATTGTGTTTTGGTTTTTCAAGAGGGGGTTTTTGTGTAGCTTTGGAGCCTGGCCTGGGACTCACTTTGTAGACCAGGCTGTCCTCAAACCCACAGAGATCCACCTCCTCTGCCTCCTAAGTGCAGGGATTAAAGTTGAGTGCCACCACCACCAGGCTTGTTTTTTGGAGATAGTCTCACTATGCATTGCTGACTGTCTCAGAATTCACTCTGTAGACCAGGCTGGCCATGAACTTGCAGAGATCCACCACCTGCCTCTGCCTGCTAAGTTCTGAGATTAGAGTGCAACCCACACTTTGATGAAAGCAGCTTTAGTGGAGCTCTGAGATTAAAATGGTGATAAAATCGAGTAGTAGTGCTTAGTTCACTATTTTGGAAGGAAGGCAAATGTGAGAGGGTGTTCCACTATGATGTTCTTAATTGTGCACTTGAATAAGAAACACCTATAACATTAGATAGGCACACGTCTAGGGGATCTGTGATGGTGTTCCCAGAGATTATTAGAAGAGGGCTCTGGTCCAGTGAATGAATGCATCCGTTAATGATTCATAATCATTATTGGATGAAGTGAAAAATGGGAGCTGGTGGGAGTGATATGTGCTTAGATCTGGGTCGTTCCCTGGCCCCTTTCTGCATTCTTTTGTCTCTCTCTACATGCCACATTCTCCCCACCAGGATGAACTGAAACTTCAAAAACACTGACCAAAAGAACTTCTCCATTGTGCAGTTTGTTGGGTATTCTGTCACAAGAACAAGAAACTTACTGAATCTCTGTTTTTCCCCAGACTAAACTTCAGACGAAGAGATCTTCGGACCTTTCCTTTATGACTGAGTTTAGGGGAGAAGCAGCCTGCTTTCCCTGATTCTACCCTGAAGAAAGCAATGTAAAATGTCAGTTTCTGCCATAGACATTGGAGATTCTCGTAAGATGAAAGTCTGACTAAGTCCAAAAATCATATTGTTAATAACTAAATAAAAATTTAAAAGTGACTTAAACTTTAACATACTTTATATATATGCCTTTCTGCATATGAAAATGACTTATCATCCTTAGTCACTTATAAACCAGTCAGTAGAACATATTATTTGCAAAGCTAACAAATTTAAAATTACATAATCAACTTAGACAAGGATTTTTATCAAGGACAGTGAATTCAATTTAATTCTTTTTTTTTTCTTCTTTCTGATGACATATGAATGGCCTATAGTTAATAAGAACATAAAGACTGTGGGACTTAAAAAATATGATTAAACTGTAATTTTTGGTGAAATGACAGCACACATACACACCATTGGTCAACCAATGAAAAGACAATGTCTAGGGCAGATTACCTATAAACTTTTTTGTTTGCAATCCTTTTACTTCGCCTTAGGTCTGTACTGATCAAGTGGTCTCCACTCATGATGATAGGCGAGAATGAATTCTGAGATGACCCTTCTGGGCTTGTATCAAAGTGAACTAGAAAAAAAAGGACATGTAGTATGTCACACATTTACTTTTTTTTCAAAGTATAAAACTGCAGCAAGTAGATTTAAGTCTAATTTCTATTACCCAAGCTGCAATAAGAGACAGCATTTCTGGTTAGAGGCTTCAGTTATCAGTAACTGACTAAAAAGAAAACTATTAATCTCCCATTTAACAGTTTAGATTATTAATCTTATATTAGTCCCGCTTTAAACACTTATGAAGAGTAAGCTGTGGATACAGAGTAGAATTTACCTATCATTTACTAAATAGTTTCAGATTCTGGAAATATGGTTTCTTGAAGAACATAAATATTACTGCCAGGGATTATCAGAAATGGGAAGGGATATATAAGAATAGAAATTACATAATAAAACGCATTATGCATATATATGCTAATAAAAAATCTTTAAAAACTACTGACAAATGTTGAATGTAAGCATTCAGAATACAATTGATAGCCAAACACCTACAAGTATAATTTGCCAATAATTTTTGTCAAACAAACTAATAATCTAAAGCTCTGCCCAGCCCATTCATGCCTGCCAGGTTCTAGCCAAGTAATCCAAAGTTCAATTTCATTATTCAACCTTACCTATATCATACAAACTGTTATACAAAAAATACAGAGGTATATATACACGTGACTCATGTCCTGTGTAGGAAACTTCCAACAAACACAAATTATTAATTCATCATTGATAAAAAAAATCTACAAAGTGTCCAAAGAGGCATTCGTGAGTTTGTTTAGTCACAAAAATAATGCATTAGACTAAGAACATTTTAGAAGTCAATATAACACATCCAATGTGACTTAGTCATCTTGGAAATGTATGTAGTTACAAGCAACAGTCAGAATAGGCGGAATAATGTAAATTAATCACACACAAAATTGCAAATAGTAGCACATGAACTGTAGATTAATGTCTTTAGGTGCTGAGGAAAAAAGAGGGTCTTTTTAAAACTCAAATGAAGAAACCAACCTGTTTTCATACTTAAGAGATATATTTTCTTGATTACTGATTAAGTAAGCAGGCCAAAGAAAGATGAGCTAATAGCAATAGAATTACTGCTGAATGTTTCCTAAAGAAAATTCACTGGTGATGCAAACTCAAACTCAGTTCAAATTAACACAAGAATATTTCCACTTTGGGAAGCAGCTAACAGAAAGACTACAATTCCCAGTGGCCACTGGGAAGTTTTACACTCTGGATAGGATTTTAAATCACACCATATGAAGTTTCTTTAAGTGTTTTAGTCCCCGTGCCAGGCAGTGGTGGTTCACGCCTTTAATCCCAGCACTCAGGCAGGCAGACCTATGTTAGTTTGTGGCCAGCATGGTCTACAGAGTGAGTGCCAGGACAGGCTCCAAAGCTACATAGAGAAACCCTGTCTTGAAAAACAAGAGTTTAAGTCTCCAACCTCTGGACACTGAAGGCAAACACAGATGTAGTCATCAGCCTTCCTGCTGTTCAACTGTAATAAGCCCTGCAGAACCTGTGAGGAAGGGGTTTCCTTCTGGAAAAAAACCACAACTTGCTATTCTGTTCAATTTAAGCAAAGTATGAACCCTCAGTAGAACAAAACCAAAAAAAAATTGGGGAAGAACTTGTAAATCAGTTCTTGAGCTCAAAATGAAACACTCAACAGTGCCTGAAACAAACAATTATTAAAATCTAAAGGACTAAGATTTTGATTAAATGTGACAAATTTGAGATAGGGGACTCCCTAGATTTTGGGTTTCATCCCTAGGTTTTGTTTCATTTCACTTGTGGTTGATGATAAAGTTAACATAAGCCAACTTATATTGAGTGTGCTATAACAATAAAATAAATCTAAGGTATATTCAATAGCTAATAGGATTTTGAATGTTACTAAAATTAATCAAGTACAAATATCTAAAACTATATGCTGGTTGCCTTGCTCCGAGTTTTAAGGCTTTTGTAAACCTACTTGGAGAAACTTTTGACCTTAGCTCATCTGCAGATAACAATAGAACCCCACATATGGATCCAGAGGAAACAGGACCCAGGAAGTTCAGTCACATAAACCCTGAGTACCCATGCCATCGGCAGGAGCCCAAGGAGCCCAAATGCTTGGTTGGTTATTCACTGTAACTTTACTCGACTTACCCATAAAACAAACATTTTATTTTTATTAAATTAGTATTTAAGAGTAGATCTTATAAAATACAGAAACATGGAAAGATGTAATTTCTGGCTCTTCTGGGTCATGTTAATCTAAGTAGTTAATTTGTTGAGATCAGGCCCTCGTGTTAGTGTTTACAACCCAATGAAAAGAGTCTCTTTGCTACCTGATACTGGTGTAGAATTGCTGCTGAAGAGATGACTTGGCAACAGCTCAAAGTTCAAGTTGTGTTTGATGGACTTCCTTTTCTTACTTGAGAAGGCATGAGAAGACTCTCCTGGCAGTTTACGCTTAACACTTGGTGTGAGACTCAATGGTGATACAGAAGCCTGGGCTGAAAACCACATAGAAACAACTTGCTTCTCCACACAGATGGAAACACACAAAAGCTTTAATTTCTTATAAGCACTTTTACTTAGAGGTTGACAAACAAATGTGAGAGATACATTTCCATGACCCAATACTACTTAATTAACATTCTGAAATTATTTAAAATAAAAATAGCAAAGTTACAAAGAGGCAAGACTCTTTTTTTTTTTTTTTCTTTATTGTTTGAGATGGGGCTTCCTTGCTATGTAGCCCAGACAGGACTTAAACATAAGATTCTTCTGCCTTATTCTCCCAAATACTGGGGTAAAGGACAGAAGCAACCATACTGAGCCTGGCAAGGCTCTTAAAAAGCAGAAGTAATTAAACTAAATAGAAAAATGGACATATATAATACAGATGAAAGAATATCAATACAGGGAAGAAAACTACAACTACATTCAAGATATATAGATAAAATTAACTCAGCATTTGCTTCTCTTAAGTGAATGTTAACCAATTCACTTCAATGAAAAGTAAAACAATCATGTTGTCTGTATTGACCAAATGCATTTACCAGCAAGCAAACCAGTATAAACATTAGAGTATAGAATGTGTAACTTATTCTGACACAAAGTGAGGTCGAACCACTAAATTATAACGCTCTAAATTATAAGCAAATGAAAACCATGATTAGGATTATTTTAAAAATGACAACAGATAAATTCTAACCTTATGATTTTGTGTTCATCACACTCAATGAAACTAATAATATAACACAGTATACACAGTATAATACTAATTTAAGGAAATTAGCACTGAGATTTAACTATTAAATTAGGCAGTTATTGTAATTGTTTTTACACAGCACTAAATATATTTTCATTTAAATGTGTGTGTGTGTGTGTATATATATATATATACATATATATACCTACCAGTTCTATCTTGTTGAGGTGTGATAGAGGGTGTTCTGCTAGATTTAAATTTATTCAGGGCTCCATTAACAAAATCTGAAATGCAAAACATAAGCAATTAAAATGTAATATAATCTACCTTGTACCAATAGTAAAGATGACCCATGTCTAAGAAACATTTACATTTGTGCCTGTCCTGGAACTAGCTCTGCAGACCAGGCTGGCCCTGAACTCAGAGATCGGCCTGCCTCTGCCTCCCAAGTGCTGGGATTAAAGGCGTGTACCACCGACGCCCAGCCCTGGCAGGAAGATTTATAGATAACTAAATTGTGTTCTAGAAGCTAGAAGAGGAAAGAAAGCTGTCTGCCCAACTGACACTTGTAGATTGGCCTTTAGAACTGTGATTTCTAAGCCATTCAGTTTGTGTACTTTGAAATTGTGTCCTGCTGCAACATAGCAGTCCTATGAAACTAACAGAGAAGTAATAAAAGGAACCTACAAAAGTACCAAAGAAAGAAGAAAGCAATAACAGAGCCAAACGATTCCAAAAGGAATGATATTCAAACATTAAGAAATCAGGTGAGGAAATGGCTCATTGGAAAAAGTACATGCTATGCAATTGTGAGGATCTAAGTTCAAATCCCCAGCACCCCTGTTAAAGCTGGGTATGGCCGTAGGAAATATCTATTTTATCAGTATTCCTTTGGGGAGACTGGAAGGCAGAGACAGCAGAATTCCCTGAAGCTCATGGGACAGCTAGCCTGGAGAGCACAGCAGTCAACAGGAGAGCCCATCTGAAAACAGGTAGAAAGCAGGAGTGCCTTCCATGGTTGTTCTGATTTCCCCACAACTACTCATTCACATGAACATGCATGTGTGTACAACACACTGGGGGGAGTCTCCCAAGAAAGACGATGGCCTCACTCTTCCTGATTGAGGAGACAGGAGCTACTATTACCACAGTACAACTTTTGTTTGTTTAGAATCTCCTTTAGTAGAATTTCCTTTACTACTGACTTCACACTCCTCATTCACACAACTAAGGTTTTCAAAGATCGGGTTCCTGTATTGTTGCCGTATCTCTTACCATTCTCTACCTCCAGGTGTCAGTTCTACAAATTAAATTTAGAACATACTTCAATCATGTCATAGTTCAAATTATAACCATTCAACATTTAGTCAACACTCAGGTACCAGTTTGCCTTTGGCCTAGCCTCTAGTTTCACATTATACCATTAAATGCACACAGAGGAACAACACTCAAAGCACGCTGATTTGTTCCCAAGATAGTCTATTCTACATTTCTCAACAGAATGTAAGTTTTCTGCTCTTTTACTCAGTTTCTCTGTATTCTACTCATCCTTTAAGAAGATCCTTGTTGAGGGCTGAGGATGTAGTTCAGAAGCTTAGAACTTGCGTAGCCTATATGAGGCCCTAGTTTCAATTCCCAGCACAATAAATAAATAAATAAGGCTTAGTTTGACCTTCTCTTGGACAAGTCCTTGGTGATTACAGTCCACGAATCATTTGCTAAAGATTTAGTGCATAATATCAGATTGTATCATCACTTGAACTTCTAATATGCCTGTGTTTTATTTCTCCAACTAGGCATCCAAAAGACACACAACATAACTAATGCTGATGTTTGCATTTTAAATGCAGTCCCAGTACCATCGTAAAATGAGAGCATCAATTACCTCCAACACTTTGTCTTCTTTTTCTCTTACATTCACCCGGAGTTTCATATTCTCCTTCTTCAAAGCCTTCCAGGGATGGAGTAGTACAGAGACCATCAATACCTAACATGGCCGGTATCTTTTCAAGGATAAAATCTGGCACACGCCCTAAATCAAAATGTTTATAAGACAATTATTCCTTCCTCAT
Source organism: Phodopus roborovskii (assembly GCF_943737965.1). Taxonomy (NCBI): domain Eukaryota; kingdom Metazoa; phylum Chordata; class Mammalia; order Rodentia; family Cricetidae; genus Phodopus; species Phodopus roborovskii. Next base: position 2,384,823 of record NW_026126417.1, on the reverse strand, counting down.
CCTAAACTATAGGTAATAATATAGTCCCTTTCTAATGGCTGTCTTCAGGTGGAAGCCAGGAGCTCCCTCATTTAAATAAATCCTACTATTTGACAACGCAATTAGCCCTTACCAATATCCGATGCACAATCAATAAGAGTCTGTACTACAGCTGCCTGCAATCGCAGCTTTTTCTCTGTGTTAGCAGACATCTTCTCATGGCCTTCATTTGTCTGAAGAAGATTCGGTGCAAATATTACTGCAAGATTGCTGCTATCCATTTTATTCTCACTCGCCCTGATGACAAAAAGGCTTTATTAAATGGTGAAAAGGGTAGAACTATAGGAAGTTAAAATAACACATTGAGCACATTTACTGTACCTGTCACCTACAAGTAAAACAGCCCTCACCCACCTATCCACCCACACAAGTGGCCCCAAGAAGCAAGGGACAAAGGAAAGAGAAAAGGAACACTAAGGGTTGGCTTAAACATTGTCTACAAAAGAACATGAAAACCCAAAATATATGGTTTTATAGATTTAAATATAAACCATATTAATTAGTTCAAACTTTGTTCTTTTATAGATTGTTTATCTGCTTTTTAGAGTCACACATAGAAAATGAGGCATTAGAAGGCAGCATCAAGTATAAACAAAACAGGTAGATACACTGACAGTAGGAAGAGGAAAATTAAGAAACAAAAGACAAATTGTTTAAGAAACAAAACCAGAATCCATCCAGTGGAAAAAGAATTTTGTAAATACCAATAAACCCTTAAGGCATCCCTCATCAAGACTGTAATGACAACAAAGTATTTAATCTTAAAGTACACAGCGTATATTTCCTATAGTAAAGACTGATTAAAAAATTTTTTTCATTCCAAATTAAATTTATAAACTACTAGGAACAACTTTAGGTAGCCAAGAAATTAAACTCATTCTGGAGGCTTTTAATTACCCCTTACCTAAGAGAAACATTCTTGAGAAAATTAAAGAAGTATCTTAACACATCAACTGTAGGGTCTGCCACCAGACAGGACAGCAACAATGTAGCTTTATTCTTCTCCTCTGCCCCTAACTGTTGTGCTTTGAACAGTGCTTCATGCAGATCAGCTGGGAGGACAGGTTCTGGTAGCTCCCTGAAGAACTGCTTAAGCAGACCTGCGACATCACACGGAAGTGCAGAAGACAGGCAGGCTTCACCATGGTCCAGCTTACTCTGAAAAGACACAGGAATATTGGGCACGTAACAGTATATTAAATACAGTAATAGTCATCATATCTAATTAAAAAGGGTTCTCCTAACCCTTGTATAAAATACTAGTCCCTTCTAAAAGCCTTAAAAAAAAAAAAAAAAAAAGCTGGGTTTTCTTTTCACTTAGTATAAGAATGAAGAGCACAAATTTGAAAGCATGCTGTATTTTTAAAGCAGTATATAAATGACCTACAATGGCTTTTAGAAAAAAATTTCAACTGTAAAAATCAAATCAAAGACGGCAGTAGAAAAAAGTATAGTTCAAAACTGCATGCTTACCTTTAGTGCTTTTAGACGAGTAACAGATCCCGACTTCCTAAAAAGCCCTTCTGTATGAATATGCTCTTCCAAAGATGTGCATGCATCAACAAGAAAGCTAAAAGAGAAATCATGTTCTTTCAAGGGTCCAGACACCCACCTCAATAACCTCATTCATTCTACTGCTAATACATAAGCAGGCCAGGCACTATGCCTTTCCAGCTCCAATTCCACTTGATCCCTGCAACAAAATATTCACTTGTTCTCCTTGCTTCCTAACTTTTTCCTCTGAGGTCTATAGCTTTATTCATGGTAATGTCAATGTGTGCCACATCTAGCAAGGCTCCAGGGAAAGAACTAACAAAGGGTGGCAATAAATAAATAAATAAATGAAGAAAAGACAGACCTAAAGAGCTGGGGTCAGGTGGACTAGCCCCCTCAAGCTCAGTGTTTATCATACAGACTTGAACAGGGAGGTGAGGTTACTGCAGCCTGCTGAATAAGCAGGCATGGTTATGACATAGAAAAACAAATAGGTGGGATTTGCAGTATACAGCTGGATCAAGGAGGCAAGTTTAGCTATTGTCCATAGAACAGTTTTTGAAGAACATCAGTTTTCATTCTGGGTGGTGTAGGGCTATGGTGGACATTTTCTGTCAGTACCTGCCCTCAGTCCTCCCCACACACATACATCCCCCTTTCCCTTCCTCCATGGGGTCCGACTTGATATGACTGTGCCCACATGAATAGCACACACTCATTAGGACTTCACACACTTCAGGCTTTCTCTGTTCAACACAAATGTGTAGACACTATCAAGTCTACATTCTTTTCTGCTTCTCTTCATAACACAAGACTAGCTTTGTTTATCACATCCCCATCTCAACCTACCCCTTGATTGAACACATTCACCCTCACTACTCCTGTGGAACAGCTTCCACCAAGGACACCAATGCCCAAAGCAATTGTCAATTCATTGTCTCCTCATATTGCTTAACTTATCCACATGTGACACACCTGACTGTTTCCCTGCTCCAAAATGTCCTTCTCACCATTCCTCTGTTTTTTTGGTTTTTTGTTTTTTTTTTTTTTTTGCTACCTCCCTAAACTGTTCTTTTCTCAAGCCCCTTTTATGTCCTCCTCTACTTAATGTCTACATATGGAATGACCTAGGCTTGCTCCAAAGCCTTTTCTGAAGACAAAGTTTCTTGTAGCCTAGACTGGCCTCACACTTGCTGTGTAGCCAGGGTGATGTCCCACTTCCCTTCTCCATCTGCTAAGTGTTGGGATTACAAGTATTCACCACCATGCCTACCTGGCCAAAGGCTTCTCTATCCATAGGCTCTCCATGAGTGGTGACCTGTTATAGCATGCACAGCTTTACATAGCTATCATCCTACATTTCCCCCCAAACAACATCAAGTTTTTCTCATTCTAACATTTTTCCTTAGAAAAGTAGAATCCTTCTCTGTCCTTATAATCATTTTCATGTTAAGGGGTGAAAGTTCAACTTAACCTATGAACTGATCTCAACCAACGTTAATGTTAGATTTAACAGCTGGCATCAAGAATTGTGAAAGTTATGCCAGCTACAAGCAATGAGAGTTGTACTGACACCCGGTTCCTGGATGTCAGCCCTAAAAGAGGGTAAATGAAAGCTGTTTTTGTTTACTTACAGGCAGTCCAGAGATTACAACCTTTTGGCCATTACTCCTTGATCTAAGACTCTGAAACTGTTCTAACAGCAAGTGTAACATATGTATGTATGAGTGAGTGCGCCACAGCACCATGTTGGGGGCCAGAGAAGAATTCTGTGAAGCTGGGTTCTCTCCCTTCACCTTTATACATGGGTTCAGTACCAGGCTTATGCTGGAAGCATCTTTAGCCACTAATTCATCTTCAGCCCCATGGTTTTACAATAGGTAATGTTCAGATACAAAATAATGTGGTTTTAAGCACATATATGCATCAATCAACTATTTTTTTTTTAAACCTTTGAAACTATTTTTAAAACTGGTTTGAAATATTCTCTTCATTTTGAAGACTGCTTACCTTGGGATATGTCCATATTCTGGGACAACTGAATGAGGCAGCAAATTAAAAGGAACTCCAAATACCTTACCCTAAAATGACAAACTCAGTTACTCAACACAGTATTAGACATAAAATAAAATATTTAACATCAGGCAAATAAGGATTTTAGGAATGAAAACATTATTAGAAATAATTTCAAGCTATCAATCAACACAAGACAATTATTTGAAGTGTATTTACTAGCAAGTATCTCCTGTAGGAGATATGAGGGTAGATGTTTTGAGCACAAAGACATCAAGATAAAATCTTGTTCATTCAGCCAGTCTTTGACTTCATTATGGGAAACTGATACAATGAGTGCTTAATTCTTAAACCAAATTTAGTCCAAATACTAATACCTCCCTATGCCAAGCATTTCTTCAGTGACCTAATTTATACTTGTCTCTAGTCTTACAAATTCACACAAAAGACTAAATAAGTTGGTAAGTAAAACAATAACTCCTGAATTCATGTCACATTTGAATACTTCCTAAAACACATCAAATGTGGGTATTTTTAACCTTACAACTCTTCCACATAGTACATCAGCATGTTCTTCACCTGTGTCCTGAAGTACACCAGGCCAAGACTGCAGGCATTTAAGATAATTTTCATTTAGCTACCTTGAGACTCACTCTGAAGAATATATATATATTCAGTTTAGAACACCAAGGATCCCAAAAATACACTTGTGTTTGGATGTTTTTTCCAGTACCGTCCTACTTCTTCCTATATAATTACTAGCTTCCTAAAAACGTGTCACCGAGTATGAAGACTGTGTGGCTTTCCACTGGATTGAAAGTCAAGCGGTATAGACCTGCATACTCAAAAGTAAGTCAGTGTACCCTAATTTCTCTCATGCTGATTTAGTTCAGATGAACCTGCCCTCCATAACTGCTCTCCAAGTACTTCTGATTGAGACCATCAGGCAAATGATTCAACATAGCAATGAAATTTTACCAATGCTGTTTCTAACACTTGGCTTGTTCTGACAAATACTCCAAGCAATAAAAGGCCACCCAGTCAAAAACAATTAGAAATTAGCTTCCCACTGGCAAGACTGCCACTTTTCAAACCCTGGCTTTCTTAATTTTTAGCTGTGCGACTTTAATGGAATCATTATAACATTCTGTTTCTCATGTCTGAACCTGAATCTTATGTCATTATATTATAGAAAAAATTGTATATCATTAGAATGTTACTAGCATTCACCACTGAATTTATACCACAAAACCGTTAATTAGAACATGGGTAATTGTCATAGTTGAGTAGATGGCAAGTGACAGGTACTGTGCTAGACCTACTTAGAGAATTTACCAGGAATTACCACTTTACAGCATAAGGAACTGAACTCACTGAGAACTACACAAACAGTCCACATTCATAGTTAACTGTAAAACTTGGGCCTGTCTCTAAACGTGTCAGGATTTGTTAGGTAAGATATGAAAGATAAAAAGCAAATACCTATACTAAAGGTTGTGGGAAGACAGTTTTCCCAACCCAAGTAACCACAGTAATTTTTAGCCATAAAGAAACACGTTAAATGGGTATGGTGACATATCTCTTTAGTTCCAGCACTAGGGAGGTAGAGGTAACAGGATCAGCTCAAGGCAGCCTTAGCTAGTATGTTCAAGTTCAGTCTGGGCTATATTATACTCCTCCTCAAACAACACAATTACGCAAATTAATTTTATTAGATTTTGTCTTCAAGTACTACAAAGTACTAATAAATTACCCACATACTTTTAAAATAACTTATATTCAGTTCTTCCCAATGAAAGTCTTGATTACTCAATATAATCCCGTCCCAAATCAGCACCATTAAATTTAAAAATAAAAAAGGGAGGGGGGCAGTGAGATAGTTTGATGAGTAGAGCATTTGCTGCCAAGCCTAATAACCTGAGTTTGAGCCTCAAGGCCATATAACATAACAGAGGGAGAGAACTAATTCATTCACATTGTCCTCTGACCCTTAGATGGATGCCACTGTCATGAGTGGGCCTGTGCACACACAAAAGTAATTGGAGGAATCCCGAACCTTTAGAAATGCGAACTCAGTGACAAGTCACTAAACAAACTTTCAACTCACTATTCTCAATGTGCTTATTAAAATACCCACAAATCCCAGGTTTGTTTCAGTGTAGGACTGATGTTGGCAGCTAATGCTTACACCGCTAAAGAGACCAGGAAGTATCATATGGTCAGGCAGCAGGCCTGTTTTCTTAAGTTGCTGAATACAGAAAGGTCATATGAGGCCTATTTCTAAAGCTTAAGCTGAATTTCTCATCTACTGATACATTTTGCAATGCACTGACTGCCCAACCCAGACTGGCAGGAGGTAGTTTGCTCCCCCCCTCCACACACACACACTCTGCCTGTTTAAAACACAGTAGAATATTAGGTCAGTCGTACAGCGTTTAAATTGGAGGCCCAGGATCCTATTCCCAGCATCACAAAATAAGTCGGCATTGTAAGGAGATTGTCTCAACGTAGAGATACTACTGGCATCTCTAGCAGTGTTCTGATCCAAAATGGTGCTACATCGAGAAATAATGCAATTTCCAGTGCTGAAAGTTGCTGGGGGGGGGGAGAATCCTTTTAAACATAGACAAACGACCACACAGACTAGATTTGACACTTATGACCTCGTGTCTTTGTCATCCAGAGTAAGCCGGGTGTGCCCCTCTCCTGACACGTTTTAACTTACCTTCGTTTCCGCAGCTGCAGTTTCATGTCTCCTGCGATCACACTGCCCGCGGCCACCCTTGACCTTAATGCCGTACACAGCACGAAGCTGCTGCAGCAGGGCCAATCTGACTACCCTCTGATCCCACATCCCGACCGCGTCTCCCACTCTTCGAGGCCGACTCCGGGTCCTGACTTCCGTCTGCCACCAAGTCTTCCAATTCCCAAACACCTTTCGGCCACGCCTGGCACTCTTCCGGCCCCAGGCCCCGGCCACCTCCACGGCTTCCCTCCGATCCTCTCTCTACCCACGTACACAGACTTCCTTCTCTCCGGCCACACTTGCCTCCTCCTCTTTCACTTCCACCGACCTTCTTTCTGCGCCACTCGGCCTTGTCAGCTACTGTCGCGAGCCCCCCTCTTCCCTTTGACCAACGCCTGTCGCTCGTTTCTCCCGCTTCCGGCCCACTCCCCCGATCCTCTTCCACGCAGGGCAGCCTTGACCTCCGGCTCGGCCCTCTGAGATGGAACCGCAGCCTTAACCTCGTCCCTCCAGCCGGGCCAGCCGGCTGCTCAGGGATGCCCCAGTCCCGGTGCCCGCCCGGGCTGGTCCCCCGTCACCCCGTGTCACACGCTGCGTCTGCCCTGGCCCATCAGCCCGCGTGCGGCCCCCGCCTGCGACAGCTTAGCGGCCCGGCTCATGCCGCCGCCCGCACACATCAGAGCCGCCGCGGCCGCACCTTCAGTCCCAGCCGGGCTCAAACGCCAGCGCCAAACAGCGCTCCGCACCTGATTGGCCCGCTCCTGTTTTCAAAATGAGGACCTCCTCGGGGCGGCTAGGAGCTGCCTGACTGGAAAGGTTCCGGCGAAGCCGAGAGCACAGCGTGCGCGGGGTGCAGGCTTAAGAAATGTAAAAAGAGAGTGAGTTCCACATATTCTTTGACAGTATCTTTACAGGAAAAAAAATGCCTGAAGCGTGCCTGAATATATTTGTTTTGATCTTCAGAAAATATACTCCGGGGATTCGAATAGTCGCCTCTGGCCTCCCCCCCCCCCTTTCTCGGCTAAAACGGAAAGGCCTGTTGCCTAGAAACCGCCCCTACGGAAGCCGGGGTGATTCAAGTTTAGTTATAAACCTAAAACGCCAAAGACCCGGCCCCAAGGTTCTAGTTGGGAATTGGTCCTTATTTGGAAGATTGATGGTATTGTTAAACTTTTTTTTGCATAGGTAGTTAAGTACAACTACCTTGAGAGAGTAGTGGAGGAAGACGGAGTCTTCGTGAGACGGCTGCTGCAGTAGTTTCCTTCTGCGGGATTTGGTTAAAGGACTAGCAGCCTGTTATCCATTGCCGTGGCCATTACTGAAACAGCGGATGTCTGATTTACATGCAGGACATCATCCTCTCAGCTTCTGTTTACCACGCTGTCTTTTCATTTTCAAACACCAGTAATCCCACCACCGAGTTCTATTGCTGGGGAGGTAATTAATTTTAGGACAGGAAACGTGCTCTAATACATAATATATACATTTACTTACGTCCCATTCAAACTCAAAACAGCTGTTAGATTGTTACCTAATAGTGTTAGGAGCTGACTAGTTACTCAAATTAGGCAGGAAATGAATGTTTTCGAACAGTTATTTTGTTTCTCCAGTGAGTTACGATTGAGGACTTGGCAGGAACAATTTTGGAGAGTTGGTGGGAATAGTAGGATAAAAGACAAAGGCTTCCACTGGTCCTCAACCTCTCTAATGCTGTGACCCTTTAATACAGTTCCTCATGTTATGGTGACCCCCTCTAACCAGAAAATTTGTTTGTTACTACTTAATAACTTTAACTTTGTTACTGTTATGAATTGTAATATAAATATCTGATACTCAGCCCAAAGGTTGAGAAACATTGGCAAACAAAGAGCAGCATCAGTCAGTGACTACTGAGAGAGGGAATGCTGGTTCCCAACAGAGATGAGCTCTCTAATGGCTTTGCCCAATCCCATGTGGTCTGCTGGAACACATGTATGTAAGAGCAACAAAGAAATGTTCCAGAGGTATTCCATCGCCACTATCACGGCAGTGCCCTAGCAGTGGCTGAGAGCTCACATTTTGTCCCACAAACAGGAAACAGAAAGCTAACTCCAAATGGTACAAATCTTTTGAAACCTCACCCCCCCCCCCCGTCTCGAGTTTCATACTTCTGCTGTGGAATAATCCTTCTGTACACTGTGAAAATGTATTGCTCTCATTGTTAATAAAAATCTGATTGACTGGTAGCTAGGCAGGATTTTCAGAGCAGAGAGAATGCTGGGAAGAAGAAGGGCAGAGTCAGAAGAAGCAATATGGGAAATTCATAGATGAGGTAAATGAGCCTCAGGACAGCGATAGATCAGTAGAGATGTTTATTTAAGTTGTAAGAGCTGGCTGGAGACAAGCATAAGCTATGGACTGAGCATTTATAATTAATATTAGGTCTCTGTGTCTTTATTGTGAAGTGGCAGTCTGACAAAAATCTCTACTTACATACTTCCTCCAGCAAAGCCACACCTCCCTCCTCCCCAAATAGCCATCAACTGAGGACTAAGAATTAACACAAGCTAGAGTTAACTGGAGGGAAACCTCACTTGAGAAAATGGACCCACAAGTTCCAGCTGTAGGGCATTTTTAAAATTACTGATTGAAGAGAGAGGCCCCATTCTATTGTGAGTGGTGCCATCCCTGGGCTGGTGGTCCTGGATTCTATAAGACAGTGGGTTGAGCAAGCCATGAAGAGCAAGCCAGTAAGCAGCACTACTCTAGGAATTCTGCATCAGTTCCTGCCCTGACCTTCTTCAATGATGAATAGTGAGATGGAAATGTAAGCCAAATAAACCCTTTCTCTCAACTTGCTTTTTTGGTCATAGTGTTTCAATGAAGCAATAGAAACCCTAACTAAAACAAGTTGGTACCAGTGTAGTGGGTATTGCTCTAATAGATCTGATCATGTTTTGGGGAGGACTTTGGAACTTTGGGCTAGAAAAGCCATTAAATCTTAAGAGCTTAATGGGATTTGATTTTTTTTTTTAAAGACAGGTTTTCTCTGTGTAGACCTAGCTGTCCTAGCTCTTATAGACCAGGCTGGCCTTGAACTCACAGACATGCACCTGCCTCTGCCTCCTGAGTGCTGGGATTAAAGGTGTGTGCCACCATCACTTGGTAACATTCTTATCTTCTAAACTGCTACCAAAAGAATCCCACTAAGTCAGGTGGTGGTGGCACACGCCTTTAATCCCAGCACTCAGGAGGCAGAGGCAGGCAGGTCACTGTGAGTTTGAGGCCAGCCTGGGGTACAGAGCTAGTGCCAGGACAGCCAGAGCTGTTAATCGGAGAAACCCTGTCTCTAAAAACTGGAGGGGAGGACAAGAGTGTTGAGAGCAGTGTAGGAGATGGAGGCCTGGCTTGCGAAATTTCAGAGGGAAATTTGAAGACTCTATCGAGGCCATTTGCTACATTGAATCAAGAATTAAGAGTCTGTCATTCTGGTCGGCGGCTGGGGCTGAAGAGTCAGCAGTGATTAAGAAGAGACTGGCAGCACTGACTGAAAACCTTTGCATTACTGAGATGATTGATGCTGGTTGGCTGGAGCTAAGAAATTAGCGGTGATTAAGAAGAGACCAGCGTCGTCACTGAGGTGAAAACTTCCCTAAAGTGTTTCCTGAGAGTCAGCACACACAGGTGGCCAAGGTTGTAGCTTTCACTGGCAGCCAGACTTTATATAAGAGTCACCCAGGTGGTATTGGTTTTGAAGGCATGAAGGGGTCATGGGGAGCAGATGAGACTTGCCTCTGTAGCAGGTCAGGGAAGGCCATTGGTGAAGGTACAGCCACAGTGGCAGCTGAGGGCCTATGACATAAGGGGTCATGGAAAGAAGTTGTGGCTTGGCACTACATAAAGAGGCACTACATAAAGAAAGCCTATGGAAGGCTATTGGTGAAAGTGCAGCACCAGAAGCCAGTATCATGCAATGGCCATTGAGAACAGAAGTGGCAGTGGGATGGAGCCAGCTGGAGAGCAGAAGACAAGGTGTGTGTGCTGTAGAGGGCGGAACTGGAGAAGTGACCCAAGCTTCTTGGAGGAGATCAGAAGTGAATCCCAGATAACTGGACATTGTGTTGTTTATACTATTGGAATTTGGTTTTGCTTGGCTCATATGGTGACTGTGTAAGACCTGCAGAGCATGGACCTTCATGCTCCCACTCAGGAAAGGCGACATCCCAAATCACTCACCATAAGTGGTCTTGATGCAAATAGCACGAGGAGTTTTTATTCCAAGTGCACTGGGGTCCACAGTCATACACCACACAGGGGTAGAGGACTGAGGACCTCGAGGGCAGAACAGAGATAGCTTTTATAGGATTTACATCAAAGCTAACAAGGCCAGTTTCAAAGCCAGCCTGTTATTTTCACTAGGCCTAAAAGCAAGGTCGTGGGATAGTTCAAAACTTGGAATGGTTAGTAAAGTTTCCCACGTTACAGCAATTTAGCATACCTGCAAGGTTAGGGTTAGGGTTTTTTTTTTTTTTTTTTTTTTTTCCTTCCTCAAGACAAGTTGCCTTGTCCTTGAGCAGCTGGGAGAATGTACTTTCCAGTCAGGGAGTTATCTATATCTATTGGCAGAGGCTCTTGTTTTCTCTGTCTTTCCCTTTTTGCTATGAGTCCCATCTTTTAGTTATTAATTTTCCTTGTGAACAGGATGACCCACAACAGTTCCCAGACTGTTGTTGTGAATAACAACATTCTTCAGAAACTAGGTGATTATGAATAATAATAATAATATCCAGAAACCAGTCATCGTGATCAAGCTATTTCATGTGTTTTTCTTGAGCTTTGCATGCAACTAGAGTGATTTTTAAATACATGCCGATGGACTTTTTCTAAATTTCTAAATTTAATGGTCATTTAGAGAATTAAGCTGTATTTTCATCCTTTCAACTGTGCCCTGGTTCTTCCCTCCTGAAGAAGGTATTTAATTTTAACTTTGCAGGAGCCCACAGTTGAAAGACTTTGAGCTTTTAAAAGAGATTGTGGATTTTTAGAGAGATTGGATATTTTAAAGAGACTGAAATTTTAATATGTTTGAAGTTATAATAAAGACTGTGAGGCTTTTAAAGTTATTTATATTTTAATTTGAGATCTTGAGGATGAATAAGAAAGGATAGGTGTGCCTTAATGGTGATGTGTTTGTGCACTGAGCCGAACTCCTGGAATCCATTTGCAGAGAGGGAGGAGTGATGAGCAAAGGGGTCAAGACTAGTCTGGATAAATCCACAGAAGCAGCTGACCTGAACAAGGGGGAGCTCATGGACCCTAGTCTGCTAGCTGGGAAATCAGCATAGGACCAACCCAGACTCCCTGAATGTGGGTGTCAGTTAGGAGGACTGAGCAGTCTATGGGGCCTCTGGTTGTGGATCAGTATTTATCCCTAGTATAGGAATGGACTTTAGGAACCCATCCCACATAGAGGGATACTGTCTCAGCTTAGACACATGGGGGAGGGCCTAGACCCTGCTTCAAATGAAGTGACAGACTTTGAAGATCCCCCATGGAAGGCCTCACCCTCCCTGGGGAGCAGAAAGGGAATGGGGGTTGTGGGGAGACAGGGGAGGAGGGGAGGGTAAGGGAACTGGGATTGACATGTAAAACAAACTTGTTTCAAGTTTAAATTAAAAAAAAATTATCATAAAAATAGTGTGTGTGTGTATCAAGCTAACAAGGGGTTAGTTGTGCTGACTAATTTTATGTCAACTTGATGTACAAATAAGTGTTATCTGAAAGGAAGGAATCTTTTTTATTTATTTATTTATTTATTTTCTTATTTTACATATCCATCCCAGTTCCCTCTTCATCCCTCCCTCGCTCCTTCTCTTCCTCCCTCCCAGTCCCCCATACCTCCCATACACCCCCCTCCACATTTGGGTGATGCCTTCCTGGAGGGGTCATCTAAATATGTCAAGTCATTTGGAGTAGGGACTAGGCCATCCCTGACAGGAGGGAATCTTAATTGAGAAAATGCCTCTATAAGATCTGCCTCTAAGGCATTTTCTTACTTAGTTATTGATGGGGGAGAGCCCAGACAATTGTGGATGGTGCCACCCCTGGGGGCTGGTGGCCCTGGGTTCTATAAGAAAGGAGGTTGAACAAGCCATTGTAGCAAAACAGTAATCAACACCCTTCCATGGCTTCTGCCTGCAAGTTATTGCCCTGTTTGAGTTCCTGTCCTGACTTCCTTCGGTACAGTAATATGTAAGTATGAGCCAAATAAACCTTTATTCCTCAAGTTGCTTTTTAGTTATGGTATTTCATTGAAGCAATAGACAGACTAATGAAAACAGACTGTGATAGAAAAGTATTTTAGTTAGGATTTCTGTTGCTGTGAAGAGACACCATGACCATGGCACCTCTTATAAAGGAAAACTTTTAATTGGGTGGCTTAAGTTTCAGAGGTTTAGCCCGTTATCATCATGGTAGAATGCAGACAGACATGGTGCTGGAGCTGACACTCCTACATCTTAATCATCAGGCAACAGGAAATGAACTGATATACTAGGCACGGCTTGAGCATATGTGAGATCTCAAGGGCCACCTCCAACAAGGCCATACATATTCCCACAAAGCCACACTTCCTAATAGTGTCCCCTGTGAGCTTATGGGGGCCAATTACATTCAGACTACCACATTTCTACTCCCTGGTCCCCATAAGCTTGTAACATTACCATAATGTAACTTCAAAAGTCCCCATAGTCTGTCATAATCTCAACAATGTTTTAATGTTCAAAGTCTCTTCTGAGTCCATGCAGTCTCTTAACTGTAATCTCTTATTTAAAAAAAAGCAGATGACTACTTCCAACACGTAATGGCACAGGATATACATTGCCATTCCAAAATGTAGGGGAAGGAGCATAGTGAAGAAATAATGGGACCAAAGTAAGACTGAAAGCCAGCTGGGCAAACTCCAAATTCTGCATTTTCATGACTGTGTCAAAATGCTCTTCAGATCTCCAACTCCTTTCAGCTTCGTTAACTGCAACATACGTCTTTCTCTTGGGCTGTTTCCACTTCCTGTTAGTCGCTTTTCTTGGCAGGTATCCCAAGACTCTGGCATCTCTAGCATGTAGGTATATCCAAGGTAATCCAGACTTCTCCTTCACAGTTTCTGTGAAGGCCTTTCTGAGCCTTCATGACGCATGCAGCTTTCCTTAGATGTAGAGGAATATTCCATAGCCCCCCTTTTCTTCACCAAAATACCATAAGAATGATCTCTAGGCAATATATTAATACTCTTCTCTGAAATGAGCTAAGACCCACAGTTCTGAAGCCAGAACCATGTGCTGAAACTGTAAAGGTCTGCTGCTTATTAGGGCTAGAACATTGCCCCCTTGTTCAATTACATCTTGACTAGATTTCTGTTTTTTGATAGTTATCTTCACTGCCTAAGCTTGGCCATTCTTGAATTTTCTCTGTAGACCAGGCTAGCCTCAAACCCATGGTTCTGTCATACTTTGTTTTCCAAATGCTGAGAATAAAGGCAGGCACCACCACACTCAACTCTAACCCTTTATTTAATTCCTTGCTCAACTTTTTCCTTTTCATTATAAACCTATATAAGGGTAACTAGTAATAACCACACAACAGAGCCATTATTAGGCTGTTTTTGAGATTTCCTCTGATAATGGAATTAATCTAAAACTTTAGCCTCAGATACTGGTTATTTGAGACCTCAAAGTCTGCCTCCACAGGGGCACACTTCCCCCAACAAGGCCATACCTATTCCAACAAAGTCACACCTCCCAATAGCACTATTCCCTCTGAGCTTATAGGGGTAAATTACATTCAAACTACCATAGGAAGTGTAAGCCAAATAAATCCTTCCCTCCCCAATTTGCTTTTGGTCATGGTGTTTTAATCCTGCCTCTAACAGAAATTGGTACCAGGGAGTTGGGTAGGTTGTAACACACCTGGCCTATTATGGGAATATGGAAAGCTTTGGGACTTTGGAGTAGAAAAGCAGTTGAACACTTGAAGTGGGACTTACAGATTCATCCTATTAGTAGCATGAAAGAGTGAGCTGAGAGCAATATAGATGATGATGGCCTGGCTCAGGGGTTTCAGAGGGGAAGAATATTAGTAAATGGCCTAGAGAATGTTCTTGTGACATTTTGGAGAACGTGGCTACTTTCTGCCCTTGTCTAAAGAAAAATCTGCCCAAGGCTGAATTTGAAAGATTTGGATTAGTGACATTGGAGGAGGAGATTTTAAGACAACATAATATTGACTGTGTCATGTGGTTATTAGTGGTTACACTTACAAAGATCTATAATGAAAAGGGACATGCTGAACAAAAAGAAATACATAATGTATAGTTTGAGGAGAAAAGGAGAACCAGAAAGTGTGATGAAGGTAACTAAGTCCAATGCTCAGGGGAATAGAAAGGTTTTGTTTTTGTTTTTGTTTGGTTTGGTTTTTTAGAGACAGGGTTTCTCTTGTGTAGCTTTGAAGCCTATTCTGGCACTCACTCTGTAGCCCAGGCTGGCCTTGAACTCACAAAGATCTGCCTGCCTATGCTTCCTGAGTGCTGGGATTAAAGGCATGCACCACCAATGCCTGGCTAGGGGAATAGAACGTAAAAAAAAAAAAAAAAAAAAAAAAAAAAAAACCCAGATAGTAAATGGAATAAAGAAAGAGGTGAGCTTAGGGTAAGACCCCACCCAGCTAAGCTTCCAACATGTGAAAAAGGAATTAAAGAAAAGCTTAAACAGTGATGGAAACCATCAACAACATAAAGCTTATGCAAATGTAATTCAAGGAGGGGGCCAAGTTCTTGCCCTATCAAGCAAAAGAACTTGCTAGCTTCCACCATGTGGTTCTGGCTTTAGAGTCAAAGATAGAAGACAAAAATTGTAGAATCTCCTTCCATGAGTAAGGAAATCTATTGAGATTAGATATGTGTCAAGGGTATTCTTCATGGAGGCCTAGTAAGGCCATTGCACTGAAGCTATAAAGGTGAAACCTAGATTATGTTGGAGACCCCAGGCTTTTGGAGATATAAGGGTCGTGGGATACCTGACAAGGAGATTGGCAGACTGGATGTGGAATCAGCCCAGAAGAAAGAAGTATGTTGCAGTCAGATAACATAGCCAAAAGGACTTGGAGAACTGAAAAGCACTCTGACATCAGGCATAGAGATGAAGAATTTGGAGTTTGCCGTTTTGGTTTTTGGTCTTGCTTTGGTTCAGTATTCCCTCACTCTGTTACTTTCCCATCCTTTTGGAATAGTAATGTATATTCTGTGTCATTGTGTGTTGGAAGTATGTGATCTGCTTTTTAATTTTGGTTTTACAGAGGGTTACAGTTAAGAGATTGCTGTGAGTCTCAGAAGAGACTTTGAACTTTGGACTTTTAAACAGTGTTGTGATTGTTATAGACTATGGGGAACTTTTGAAGTTGAACTGAATACATTTTTTACATTATGATATGGGACTACAAGCCTATGGGCCCAAGGAATGGAATGTTGTGATCTGAATAAAACACTCATATACTTGAATGCTTAGTCTTCAGGAAATGGCACTATTTGAAAGGATTAGAAGGATTAAGAGGCATGACCTTGTTTGGATAAAGTATTTCACTAGGAGTGGGCTTTTAGTCCAGAGTTTCTTTCTCTGCCTACAGGTAAGGTTGAAGTTCTCAGCTACAGCCCCAACATGTGCCTGCATGCCACTATGCTTCCTGTCATGATGATAATGAACTAAACCTCTGAAACGGTAAGCAAGTCCTGTATCAAATGCTTTCTCTTATATAGTTGTCTTAATTGTGTGATTCAGCAACAGAACAGAGACTAAGAGAATATGTGCATGTGTACATATATATGTATATGAAACAATAGTAATTGGAGAAAAAGAGGTCATGAAGTTGGACCAGTTAGAGCAGAAAAAGGGAGGAGTGGAGATGATTTAAATATAGTATTCATGCATGACATTCTCAAAAACATTTAAATTTTAAATAAGAAAAGATAGAGGGATAAATGTGAACAGAATGTATTATACCCATATGTGAAATTGTCAAAGAATAAATTAATTTTTAAAAGTTAAGGTGAGATGGCTGAGTGGAATCTGCATTAAAGACAAACTCCTGCAGAAAGCCATACATTTTTAATAAGAAACAGTGCATTAAAGAGAGAACTGGGCCTATTTCCTGTCTTCTTACTTCAATCAGAACTTTAAAAAATAACTTATGCCATGCATATGCTCCTCTAGGCCATGGTGTTCTGGTTATCAGATGCCTCAGAGTCTCTTTGAAGACTCTCAGATCAGCTCTGGAATGTTAAGTAAGATTTTTCTATTTTTGTTGAGCTCCAGTTTTAAAACTAAACCTTTTAATATTTTAATTCTTCCTATGATAAGAATACTGCTAACTAATTATATTAATATAACTGCATGTTTGAATGTTTGATTTAACATAGGTGTTCACATATAGAAAACAGAATAATAATGACAGAATAAACAATAACACAACAAGAGCATCAGTAATAGAATTGCTCACACACTGATGTTTAAGTTTGTCACCATTAGCTTTGTGACTTGATACAATATAGAATCAGTTTAGTAAAGGGTCTTAATGAAAGGGTCTTGTTGAAAGACATTGTATTGGTCTATAAGTGGGGGATTATCTTAATTACATTAGTTGATGTGGGAAACCCAGCCCACTATGGGTGGTATCATTCCCTAGACAGGGAACCCTGAACTGTATGAGTGTAGAAATCAAGTAAGAATGAAGTGAGTGTGTATGCATTCATTTCTCTATGGTCTTCAATGTGGATGTGATTATCTGTTTGAAGTTCCAGCCTTGACTTTCCTATAATGATGGACTGTTCCTTGGTATTGTATGATGAAATAAAACCCTCTGTCCCTAAATTTGCCTTTTTGTCAAAGTATTTTATAATAGTAAAAGAAATAAAACAAGGATAGATATTGGTACCGTGAAGTGGGAGAGGGCTACTGTGATAGACCATGTGTTGGAGTGATTAAAGACTATGGTCCTGGGGCTTTTAAAATTAAATTGTATTTTACATTATTTAAAAGGTAAGACATTGGAAAAGGAGTTGAAAGTTGTGATTTAAAAGAGGTATGTTTGGGTTGAAGAGTGAGGTCAGCAGTTAGAAATGTATACTGCTTGTCTTAGTTACTTTTCTTTTACTGTGAGAGTACACCATAACCAAGGCAACATATGAAAGAAAGTCTATAATTGAGGATTACAGTTTCAGAGGGTGTTGGAAGCTGTCTGAAGGACTTCAATCGAAACCAGCCGAGCAGCCCCAAGTTCGTACCTGAGTGGGGATGTATGGATGAGGGAAAGGCTAGCTATTGAGGATATAGCAAAGACAGAGATACAGAATAAAAGTCAGGAGGGCAGATCAGTCAATACTAAAATGCCACAAGTTTATTTTTCACCACCCTTATATACTTTAACCAAAAAGGGGAACATGGTATCATGTATATGGAACAAACAGACTTTTCTTCCTCGCTTATTCTAAGGGTTCAGTAACCACACCTTAGATTCAATTTCTTGTTCCCTAGCCTTGAGGATCAGGAGTAGCCACACCTCAGATTCAGGTCTGTTGTTATTTAGAATATGACAGCTAAACACCCTACTGTAGTCACACCTTTGACCTTTAGGTCTTATGACTTGCTGAGGATAGTTTTGAACTCTCTGTCTTTGTGCCAAGATGGAGTGCAGCCATCTTTATGGGCACTTACAAGAGGATTAGAATTCATGAGCAGGAAGAGCTGAGAGCTGAGAGCTGACATCTTGATCCACAAATAGGAGGCAGAGAGAGAAATACAGAAAGAACTAATAGGAATGGGATGGGCCTTTGAAAACACAAAGCTTTTCCCCAGTGAAACATCTCCTTGAAGAAGGCAACACCTCTTAATCCTTCCCAAACAGTTCACCAGCTGGGGACCAAATATTCAAACATATGTACCTATGGAGGCCATTCTTATTTAAAGCCCTTGTAGAGGGCCCTAGTTTGATTCCCAGTGCCCATCTCCCACAGCTCACAACCGTCTATAACTCCAGCTCCAGGGAGATCCAATGTCTCTGATCTCTATGGACACCTACACTCATTTATACATATTCCTATAGATGTACACACATATAAGCACATATTAAATCTTAAAAAACAAAACAAAACATTGTGTTGGTGTGCCAAATTGACAAGCAGTGGTTGGTTTTATCTGTCAACTAGACAGAATCTAGAGTTACCTAGGAAGATGATCAAATTGGGGGTTTACCTAGATTATTTAGATTTGATTGGTCTGTGGGCCTATCTGTGAGAGATTGTCTTGAGTACCTTAATTAATGTGGTAAGATCAAGCCTGAAAGTGGAAGGTACAATTCTTGATGTATGAAGGCCATGGACAGTGTAAGGCTAGAGAAAAATAGCTGAGCACTGAGCACACGTGGACTCATTTCTCTTTACTCTTAGCAGTGGATGTGATATGAACAACTGCTTCAAGCTCCCGCCACTCTGCTTCTCTGAGATGAAGGATTATAACTCTGGAATTGTAAATTCAAATAAGCCCTTTCTCCCCCAAGTTGCATTTGGTCAGTGTATCATCCCAGGAACAGAAACAGAAGTAGGACATCAATCCAAAATGTCTTTAGCAGTCCCCACTTGACTCTTTCATGAGTAGACAATGCTAAAGTTTTTATGTTCATCTCCAAAACAAAGCATGGATGGGATATTCTCTGGGCCTTCCAAGAAGCAGGTACTAAGAAAAAAAAACTTAGCTGTACAAGAAAGATATTGATGAGAAGTACTTTAAAATAGAAAGGGAAGGTGTCAGGAATAGTTACAGGGAACCTTTAGGCCAGGACTCCTGTGAAAGGAAAACAGGAAGTAGAAAAGGTATATAAGAACCTCAAATATAGTAGAATTCTAAGAAAAACTGGACAAGCTGCTGGGAAGTTCCCCATCCAACATCACATGTTAGAAGAACCTACATCTCACAGGAATGAATAAGTCATTGGCTGCTGCAGTACTGTGTACAAACACAGTGATGGATCTAGAGAATTAGCAACAGGGCTCTCAGGTGCTTACACTCCTTGAGACAGGAAATTGGAATGGGACAATTGTAAGGAGTACGGTTTTTCTGCCTGCCGCCGCTGGTCTTGTCCCGCCGCCACGCTGCCAGCCCCAAATAATACACAGAGACTCTGTATTTGATACTATGCTGTTGGCCCGGTTACTTGTTTCTTATTGGCTAGCTCTGCCTTAATTATTAACCCATTTCTGCTGATCTATGTATTTCTCTTACCGGGGAGGCGGCTGGCGTCCAGCTCTCTCCAGACTCTCCATCTTGACTCCTCCTTACTACTTCCTCCTATCTTCCTTTCCTATTGGCCAACGGTGCTTTATTATTAACCAGTATGAGAAACATATACAGAATGACATCTCCCATCAGACAATGATGGCTTTACCATTTAGTAATCTAACTTCTGCAACTGTTCTTCACATGTAAGCTAGGCATAGCAGCACATGCCTTTAATCCCAGTACTTGGGAGGCAGAGACAAGGTGATCACTGAGTTTGAGGCTAGTCTGGTCTACAGAATGAATTTCAAGACAGACAGCCATGGCTACACAGAGAAACCCTGTCTTGAAAAATGATTCTCTACGTAATAGAATCCACATCAACAAATTATTAAGAGACTAACTTGACCTTGCTGTAGACTCAACATTTTGTCTGGTATAGAAAACAATTGAATAAATGCTAAATATTTTTATGACATACACTCAGATCCTTGCAGACAGAAGTCTCAGCCTTCAGGGATTTTGACAGTTGGATGTGATGCTGAAAGATAGGGAAAGGCCTCCCTCACATGTGTCACCATCACATATACTGTACCCTGCACTGTAACTCTTCTCAGAATCTTTCCCACGTGGCCACTTCTTCTGCTTCTTAGACTGCTGCTGAACTTCACTTCTAGCTGCTTAACAACAGCTGGGGACAGGGAAGAGGACAGTGGTCTCGTGTCCCTGCTAGATACTTGAGGCCAGTTTCCCCAGTTAAAAGTTTTCTCTGTAGAGTCTGGTGTGTTTACTCATTCTGTTTGTATCCGATAAACAGTAATTCTGTAAACACAAACAATCTCCAGGCCCAGTCAAGCAAAACAGAATGTTGAAAGGATCAAATAAGCAAAGCACCTCACACTATAATTCACAAAGTATGTGTGGCATTACAGTCCTGATATTGTGACTTTTGGTCAGAGTTTTAGATGACAGAAATGATGAGTAACTTCAGAGCACATTTTTAGCACCAAAATCGAACTAGGGTTTGATTTGCTTTGAGTGGTCTTAATTCACTGGGTTGCCTTTTGTGATCACAGAATTCCTTCTCTATGTTCCTCAGTGTGATGAGAGTGTTTATTGTTCTAATTTTGTCTGTGTATGTGTGTACACGTTTGTGCACATGCATATGTATGTATACATGTGTATATATATGCATGTATGTAAACCGGAGGTCCACAGTCACAATCATCTTCAGTCACTCTTAGCTATATTTTGTGTCACTAAGCTACACTGGTAGGCAGCATGCCCTAGGGATCCTGGTTGTCTCCTCCCTGGTGCTGAGGTCAAAGGCACTCACCATGCCTGGAATTTCAGGTGGGTTTAGGAAATTCAAATTCAGCTCTTAGTGGTTTTGCAGCAAACCCTTTACCAACCTAGCTCTCCAGCCCAGTGATAAGGATTAGTTCTTGTTTGACAAATTTTCCCAAAAATTCAAGGAAAGGCAAAAAATGAGCGATAATGAGATAGTGCGACATTTTCATTCTGTCCCAATTGTTAAGATGGTGCTGTTTCTGAGTTATCCATCTGCTGTATGAGTTCATGACGTTAACTTACTCAAGTTCAGAAACTAGTCTTCCAGTGAACATGAAGCAGAGATGATAGACTGAGTAGAAGGGACTGTTAACTATGTGTACAGTATCTTTAGAATTCAGGAAGAAAATAAATAGAAGCATATGAAGAGGCCAACCTATAGACACACTGGTATGGAACAGCTGGGTGGGACTGAACTTGGAAACATTTCTAGGGAATAATCTTGAGGAAAAAGTTGTTCATCCATATAGCCTCCAAACTGAGAATGTTAGTGGTGTTCTTGTCTAGTCCTTTGCAAAATTCACATTCTGCCACCATCTGGAAAGCTCCATTAAAGAAAGAGGCAGCGAGGAACTAACTACCAAACATTGATCATAGCATGCCAGTCATTAATTCTCATTGTACAGCCAGGAAGGGGCTATTATCCCCATTTACAGATAAGAAAGCTAAAGTATGGACAATAAAATTATACATTGCAAGACATTAAACCTTACTTCAGTGCTCATTCTATTACACAATGCTGATTGGTAAAGTTCCCACCCTCCCTGCGAGGACACCATAGCCTTGATTGATAAGTCACCTTATGATTTGCATTACCTCCTTAGGGAAAACTGTCTTCTCAAGTCATCTTCAGATTTCCTATAACAGGCTAGTTACTTTTAAGATTGCCCTGACTTTCCTCTTCAAATTATCCTGAGAGGTGAGATACTTAATTGTGGTTGAAGGTTCCAGCCATTTTATTTTCTGAAGGAAGAGTATGATGCCATTAGACCATGGGTTATCTGTGGGGAAAAGAGAGAAGGCCTTGTAGAAAGAAATGACACCACCAGCAAATATGGAAGTCCATTTCAGAATGGTACTTGAAGCTGACCACATGATCCTTCCTGCTTCTTAGGAAGAACAAGTTTTAAGTCTCATAGTGTGGACATCTACCAGGTGGCACTATTCTATGAAGGAATTAACATGAAAATGTTTTGTACTGTGAATAGCCAAGGAAATTGTGTACTTATTTTAACTTATAAATATATTAATTTCATAATATTATTTTGTGTCTCTTTTTTTTTTTTTTTGATTATTCAAGACAGAGTTTCTCTGTATTGCTTTGGAGCCTGTCCTGGCTGTCCTGGAACTCTCTCTCTGTAGACCAGGCACTGTCCTCGGACTCACAAAGATCCACTTGCCTCTGCCTCCTGAGTGCTGGGATTAAAGGTATGCACCACCAACTCCCGGCTATTTTGTGTCTAAATATACTTTCTATTATATCAAGCTTCATTCTTTTGAGCATGTATCTAACATAATTAGGGAGGAATGGACCAAAAGGAGACCTGAATATTGACCAATAACCTCTTCTAATAAATAAGTTAACATTTTAAAAACTGAAATAAAGATTTCTTTTACATTGTTAAAGCAAAACTAATGTACATACTAATTTTATTTTAAAATAACTAAGAACTATTCTATACTTTACCAGCAGAGGGGAGTAACGGAACATAAAAGAACTCTTGGTTTCAGGTAATTTTGGTTCATGAATAGACAACAAAGTTCTCAATTCTATGCTTTTTTAATTAGCCAGTATATCCACAGGATTGCCCTAAATTAACAATTCTGCTTGCAATGAAGGACAAGCAAAAAGCCATGTGGGTAAACAAAGATACTGATGTACATCAGAAGTTATAGAAGAGAAGCATGAACAGTCATGGGGACCTTTTGAGATAGGGTCCCCTAAGTAGTCCAGAGATCATGATTTATAATCCTCCGGTCTCATCCTTTTAAGTGCTTAGCTTACAAGGGTCCTTTACCAGCCTAGCTCCTTATGTCTCTGTTTATGGCTGTGGCTCCAACATTCTATAACAAATTGTATTTGATTTTCTCTGGCAATGAAGTATGATGCAATCTGTAGTGGATGGGGCAGTTTCTACATGGTATCATCCTAATGATTCCTAAGAGTTTCCTGAGTTTCTCTTCTGGAATGGGCATAGGTACTATTTTTTTTTTTATCATGGTACAAATGGCTTAATACATTCTCTTTAAGGAAATAAATACATATTATGTATTATGGTACATTTTGCTCTATTATGAAGACCACCAAGCTAATAGGAGGAAGAGACAAGAAAGCAAACTTTGGAGTTGCATTTGAACTTAGTTACTTCCTGCCAGTCTACTGTGACAGATTTTGCTGGAGAGTGATGTGGTTATTTCACAGCCTTGCCATAAGTGGACCCAGATTCTTACTTGATTGTGAATCCTATTAACAATACCTAGCAGAATTCTTCTTTTGCTTTTGGTTCACGTAAACTAAAGGTGATTTTTACAAAAGATTTGATCGTATTCACATGACAAGAAAGGAATAGGAATAATATATAGGTGTCTTTTTTTTTTGTCAATTTCACACATCTGAGAAGTGTTAATCCAAAAGATGCAAGAAGACCACTGACCCAAATCATAATGGCCAAATTAATTAAAGCAAGCCTTTTATTTTATTTTATTTAAATTTGTGTACATGGGCTGCTTCTTCCTAAAAGTGGGGTTCAAGAGATCAGCATTAGATATGAGGAATACAAGGTTCTTAGGGAGCTTCCAAATGGGGGATGTGGTAGGCAAAATAGGTGTGGTTACAGAAGCAGAACATAACAAAGTAATCATAATAAAGTATTCATTACTGCATTTTGATACGAGTAGAGTTGCAAGATGGTCATTAACAACTTTTTAAAACAAGGACATGGTTGCCATTTCCTGGAACAGGTAGTATAGAACCATTTGTAGTTAAGGTTACAGGTGGGGATACAGCCCAATCCTTGAGAAGAAGATTTAATCATAAACAGGAATGCGTCTACATAAGACAGCTTTCAAA
Source organism: Phodopus roborovskii (assembly GCF_943737965.1). Classification (NCBI taxonomy): domain Eukaryota; kingdom Metazoa; phylum Chordata; class Mammalia; order Rodentia; family Cricetidae; genus Phodopus; species Phodopus roborovskii. The sequence goes on along the minus strand of NW_026126417.1, from coordinate 2,360,816 downwards.
CATAAAATGGAGGCTTGTTTATCAGAAGAAGGGACCCCAGTGGAAAAATTGCATCCATCAGTTGGCCTGTGGGCATGTCTGTGAGACACTTTCTGATTGCTGAATGATGTAAGAGGGCCCAGCCCACTGTGAGAGGCTCTACCTCTAGGAGTTTGGGCCTGGATTGTATAAGAAAGATAGGTGAACTTGAGCCAGACTTGAGCCACTAAGTGGTCCTTCTCTGTGGTTTTTGCTGCAATTTCTGCCTCCAGGTTCCAGCCTTGAGTTCCTGTTTAGGCTTCCCTCAATGATGGGCAGTAGCCTATAAGCCAAATAAACCACCTTCCTCCCGGCAAATTGCTTTTGGTTAGTGTTTTATCACAGCAAGAGAAAGCAAATGAGCACACCAGGCAATAGCATTTCCATGTCTGTTGTTATTTTAATAGTGGAGAAAAATCTAAATCTATTTTCTGTCTTCTGTCCTGAGAATTAAGGAACTTGTCAAGTGCAGAGAGGAATGATTCCATGTGTGTACTCTCAAACACTCATTCTCAACTCTTTCCTTTGAGGGAAACCGATAAAAAGTGGGCGAATCTCAAAAATCTCAAAAAACTGGGCAAGCTCTCTCTTTGCCCACTGCTAATGTTTCCAGTTGCACAGATAAACCCATCCATTTTTCATTTCACAGTCTGTTTCAATTTCTCAACTTTCTTTTTCATGCCAATGTTTTTTTTTCCTTCTCAATTGATTCTATCTCTTTTTTTATCCTAAAAAACCCCCAAAACTACTCATCGAGAGAGAGAGAGAGAGACTTTTCTTTTAGGTCTTAAACTACCTTTCTCACCCACTGAACTTCCACAAAATCCAGTCTGGGTCTCATGGTCATCAGAATGCTCTTGCTAAAAAGACAGTAAACTGGCTGGCGGGCTGGTATTCAGCCATTATTTCACTGTCCTCCTAGCTAACAAGTGCCTTTTTCTCAGCTATCTTTTAATCATTTCCTATGCCACTCACCCGGTGATGACTCAGCTTCCCCAGAGTTTTGTCTTTCCTCTCTTGGCATTCCGCATGGTCAGCCCGAGTGATGACACTCATGACCGTGGCTTTGCTTCCTTATCACGAGGCTGTGAGCTCTGTGTAGCCCCGGTTTCATAGCTCATTGTAACGCTCAAAGCCCACCTTTATAACTGGCTCCATAATCAGTGCTCTGGGCTTGTTATATTGGTTTTCCACATGCTCCCCAATCTCCCCGTCAGCATCTCCGCAGTCTGCTTGCTCTTCTTCCTAGTTTTTCATCTCAGTTAATGCCATCACCACCCATTCATTCTTGAAAATCAAAATCTAAGTCATTCCAATGCAGCCCACCGATGTCTTCTGAATCTAGTGGCGCATTAACATACCCAGTTGTTCAATTTGTGAGAACAATTGAGATTTTGGGGTTGTTCTTCTTAGTCCTAGATTTGTTCTACCGACCCATCTCCAGCTCCGTTCCCTTTTCTGTCCACGTAGCTTTCTCAACAGTGGATGAGAGAACCACATCCTTAAGTCGGGCAGTGGTGGCTCACGCCTTTAATCCCAGAACTCGGGAGGCAGAGGCAGGCGCATCTCTGTGAGTTCGAGGCCAGCCTGGTCTAAAGAGGGAGTTCCAGGATAGGCTCCAAATCAATACAGAGAAACCCTGTCTCGAAAAACAAAACAAACAAACAAACAAAAAGAGTAGCAGCATTCTTGGCGCTTCCATGCAGTGAAAGGCTCTCTTGACTCTGCTCCAGCAACTGCTCTGTCATTCTCTGCCATACTCTCCATACTCTTCTGTGTCACTCTCACACAACCATCCTATACAATACTTTGGCCATCCTATACAACACTTTGGAAATCACTACTCACAACCCACAACCTTGGAATGACATCACTCATTTGGAGTGGGAGAGGGGACCATCTTATGTGGGCCATCTATGAAACAACTGGCATTTCCCAAACTGGCATTTCCCAAACTTGAGCTGGAGAGCTGGGGAGGGATGATCATGAGGATCTGGGGATGGGGGGAATGGGGGTGGGGTAGGGAGAGACAGGAGGCTTCAAGGATCTTGCTTTCCAGGCAGCCTCACCAAAACAGTGAGATTGGGGGTCAATGAGAGACAAGAGACACTGTCTCAAGGGAGTAAGGGAATAAGGCAGAGAAGACTAGAGAGAACTACAGATTCCTTCACTGGCTTCCATATAGTAGTGTATGCATACCACCCCCCATACACACACACACACACACACACACACACACACCACACACACACACACACACACACACAGAGCAGAATTGTCCTAAAGGTACATATGAAAATGTATATAGCAGAATATGTAAATGTAAATAAATGTAGAGGCTCATAAAGTGGTCTTGGTTCAAGTTTTTGCATACTAAAATAATATGAATAAAATTAAATGATTCCATTAAATTTCATTTGAAGAAACATTTGTCAAGAAGAAAGCAAAGATGAAAATTTAAAATGTCTTTATCGATCTTCACTGCCTTTAAAATAACTCTCCCATTATTCAAACGAAGACCCTGGGACTGCATAAACTCTGTGGTCTTTAGCAGTCCTTTAATGACAGGAAGCTTCTCAAAGCACCCCAGAAGGGTTTCAGAAATTTCCTGCATGCTTCTGCCGTTCCCACGGAAGACATAAACACCAGAGAGAGGTAAAATGGAATTCAGTGTTCTTTAATTGTTTCCTACCCTCATTTGGCTCATTTCTATCACTGAACCTCTGGGACTATTTCATATAAAAGGTTCTTAACCACTGAAATGGAGCAGTTGATGAAACTGACAGGGAGAAGAGGCAGGCGAATTGCCACTTGCCTAGGAAGGGACAGGAAACTTCAGCCATGCTACTTTTCCCCTTTGAATCTGCAGTCGGGATCATCACAGACCCTAGACCCGGCTTGCCACCTTTCCCTATACTGCAAGAAGTGCATCTCTGCTAGTCTGAGCCCTGCCATTTCTGAGTTGCCTTGGAGCTATAGGGAAACATCATTAACTCAATCTGTGTTACCCTGAAATGCTCAAAATAAAAATAGCATCTGAGAGGTTACTTCCTTAGACTCCTGCTATTTCACAGAAAGATTTTATTCTTCCTTGAGCTACTGTTGCTTTCTGACCATTTCTTCATGGTCAGAAATTTCACTTTGCAGCTAGTCCTGTCAGTGCGCTCACTGGGAGAAGCAGAAATACTCTTTCTCTCCACATAGAAGCAGGAAGGGGTGACAAACAGGCCTACTAAACTGTGGGAGCTCCTACTCTGGTCACACATATGTTTATGTAGATAGTACCAAGGAAAAGGGGATTTCTTGCCAGACCTGATGGGTCACACTTTTACACCCAGCACCAACGAGGCAGATGCTTGCAGAACTCCATGAGTGCAAGCCTAACCTGGTTGGTTTTGGATATGTTTGTGTGTGGAACAAATGTGTATACTAGTCACTCTACGTGTTTCGTACAAGACCACTGACACATGTCTCCTTTTTTCCTGTCAGTACATTATCTTGGAGGAATTTGCTTGATTTTCTGTGTTTAGATGGAAGAACTTTTTTAAAGATAAGCACTTATCCCAATTCATCAAATGAGGAAGACCACATCATCATAAACCTGGACACACTTCAAAGTGTTGACGAGAGCCATCGGACATCAATCAATCTGTATGGCAAGTGAAAACAAAGACATTGCTTGAACTTTTTCCTCATTGGTGTGACATAAACAAGGGAAGAAAGCTTGCTTTGGGCTTACGTGTCAGAAGGTTATCTGTCCATCATGGTGGGAAAGGTACAGTGGCTGTGGGGGCTCTGTCAATGGCAGTGGGAGCTTGAGCCACAACTTATTCACATTTTAATGGATCAGGAAATAGGCTAGGTTTAAACCACCAAGGCATATCCCAAGTGGACCTCATTTCTCAAAGGTCCCCAAACAATGTGATAGTTGGGGACCAAGTATTCAAAAACATCAGGCTGAGGGAATGGTCCCCAGTCAATACATTACAGTTTACCCATGGCCCTTATAGTCTCATCGTCATCTCAATGTGCTAAATGTGCTCAGTTTGGCTTCAAGAGTTCCCAAATTCTTACCAGTCCTAACACCATTCAGAGTTCAAAGTCTCTACCTAGACTCGAGGAACGCGCTTACCTGTGAAACCCTGTATAACCCAACAACAAGTTACATGCTTTTAATATATGGTGTCCTGAGTACATATTTCCATTCCAAAAGTGAGGAATGGAATCATAGCAAGGGAAGATCAGACCAATACAAGACTGATCTTGATTTAACTTTTGTAAGTGGAATGTATCAAAAAAAGTATTCATTTTTCAATTTGGTGGAACAGATTTTGAAAGTATGTCCTTATGATTCTCTGGATTTCTTTAATGCCTGTTGTTATTTTACCTTTTCATTTATAATTTTGTTAATTTAGATAGTCACTCTCTGCCTTTTATATAACTTGGATAAGGGTTTGACAATTTTATTGATTTTTTTTCAAAAAACTAACTCTTTGTTTCATTAATTCTTTGTATTTTTTATTGTTTGTTTCTGTTTTATTTATTCCAGCTCTGAGTTTGATTTTTTTTTCTTGCCATCTACTCTTTTTTGGGTGTGATTTCTTCCCTTTTTCCTAGAGCCAGGTATGCTATTAAATTATTAGCATGAGATCACTACAATTTTTTTATGAAGTCTCTTAGTGCTATGATCTTGCCTCTTAGACATACCTACCTTCATTGTGTCTCATAAGTTTGGGTATGTTGTATATTAATTTTCATTCAATTTTAGAGAGTAATTAATTTATTTCATTTTTCATTCAGTAGAGAGTTGTTCAATTGTTTATGAGTTTGTAAGCTTTCTGTTGTTCCTATTGTTGATATATAGCTTTAACCATGTGGTCAGATAGGATGCAGGATGTTAGTTCCATTTTCTTCTACCTGTTGAGACTTGCTTTGTGTTCAAATGTGTTATCAGTTTTGGAGAAAGTTCCATGAGGTACTGAGAAGAAGGTGTAGTCTTCCTTTGGGTGGATTGTTCTGTAAATATCTGATAGATCCATTCAGTTTATAATATCAGTTAGCTCCAGCATTCTTATGTTTAGTTTTTATCTGGGTGACCAGTCTATTGGTGAGAGTTGAGTACTGAGGTCTGCGACTATCAGTGCACGAGGGTCAATATGTGATTTAAGCTGCAGTAGTCTTATGAACTTGAGTGCCCGTGTGTTTGGACAACAGATATTAAGAATTTGCAATGTCCTTTCAGTAGATTTTCCCTTTGATGAGCATGTAGTATCCTTCTCAACCCCTTTGAAATTGATTTTGTCAGATATTAATTAAAATTGCTACACCAGCTTGCTTCTTAGGTACATTTGCTTGAAATTATTTTTTCATCCTTTTACCCTGAGGTGATATCTATCCTTAATGTTAAGGTAGATGCAGCAGAAGGAGGGGTCTAGTTTAAACATCCACTTTATTAGTCTGTGTCTAATTCCTCTTCTTTTTTTTTTGAGATTATTGATGCTGAGAGATCAATGAGTAATGCTTATTGATTTCTGTTATGTTGTTTTTGTTATTGTTGGTGGTGAGTGAGTGTGTGTTTCCCCTCTTCATTTGCTCATCTGGGATTATTTACTCATGGGTGTAGTTTACCTATTTAGGTTGGAATTTTCTTTCTCGCACCTTCTCTAGGGCTGAATTTATAGACAGATATGCTTAAATTTGGATTTTATCACAGAATGTCTTACTTTCTCCATCTTTTGACTAAAGGTGTTGCTGGGTATAGTAGGCTGAGCTGACACTTGTGGTCTCTTAGAGTCTGTAGAAAATTGGGAACAGTCATGAAGCTATACGATCATAAGGCATTGTATTTATGGTTCACAGGGCAGAGGCAAGGAAGAGGCCTCTTGCTGCATACATCCAAGTGCCTAGTTTATTAACAATTATTATACAGTTTCCTCACAATTCAGCCTCTATTTAAGCACTTTGCTACATCCTTACCATTGCTTACCCCTCAGAACATCTTACCATGACCTGTTGGAATCCCCTTTAGAATCCTGTCAGTGTCTCTTCTAGGAACTGTGATGATTTGGTTAGCCAGTATTGGAAGCCTGAGACATTATACTTTATAGATGGGAATATCAATGCAGCATGCATGCAAGAATTACAGGACCCTGAACTTTTGTCCTAGATTATAATTTCAGAAGGGATCAGGTTGTGGGAAGGATGGAGAGAGAGAGTTCTGAGACAGATGACTGGAATTGGGGGGCATTTTGAAGGTGAGGTAGAAACCTAATGCAATGGAAACTCCCAGGAATCTTCTAGGGTGACACCAGTGAAGACTCCTAGTAATAGGGGATGCAAAGCCTGAACTGGTCATCTTCTGTAGCAAGGTAAGACTTTCAGTGGAGGGATCAGGACACTAAGCCAGCTATAAAACCCTCAATCTACAATTTGTCCTGCCTACAAGATGTGCTGGGGTAAAGGTGGCATAGAACTTGTGGGAGTGGCCAACCAATGACTGGTCCAGATTGAGACCCACATCATGAGAGCGATCCCGCCCCTGACACTGCCTGGAGGCCCAGAAACCAGAGGCTACATAGCACAGAGACCTAGTATAGAACCAACCAAACCAGAAAAAATAAGTTAGTGAAGTGATTCCTAATGGTGCCTGCTATTCTCTTAGACAGGAGCCTAGCCTAGTCATCATCATAGAGGCTTCATCCAGCAACTGATGGGAGTAGATGCAGAAACCCACAGCCAAATGTTAGTTAGGCACAGCTCAGCAAATCTTGTGGAAGAGTGTGAGGAAAGGTTGTATGAGTCGTGATCAAGGATAGCACATGAAAACCACAAAATCAACTAAGCAGGCCTTGTAGGGGCTCACAGAGACTGAACCAACAATGAGAATGCCTATATAGGTATGACCTTGGTCTTCTGCATATATGTTATGGTTGTATAGCTGGGTGTTATTGTGGGACTCCTAACAGTAGAAATGGGGGCTGTATCTGATTCTTTTTTTGGCTTTTGGGACCCATTTCCTCCTATAGGGTTGCCTAATCCAGCCTTAATATGAGGGAATGTGCCTAGTCTATTGCAACTTGATATGCCATGTTTGGCTGATATCCCTGGGTGGCATACCCTTTTCTGAAGGTAAATGGAGGAGTAGTGGATCTGGCAGTAGGGAATGTCATATATGAGAGAAGAATAAAACAATAATTTCAGATATGAGAAATATGAGGCTAGTAGGGCAGTGTTGGTCAAAGGTGCTCCCTGGACAGAGTGAAACAAGACCAAGACAAGCTGGGTCTTGAAGGAGGAAAAGAATTGTCTTCTGAATCTAGAAAGACAATAAGCAAATGAGCCAGAAGGAGGAGTGATAATGATGGATGGGAGAGACAGCAAGCAACTGCAAGAATGCACGGTCACAAGGGAAGTATGCCTGAAAGAGTACAGTGTGGTCAGACTATGGAGATCTTGACATGTGACGTTGAAGATAGCAGCATAGTTTGCAGCCACAGTTAGTCCATGAGCAGTTCTACCAGTCAATGTGGTATCATGGAATAAAAAATGTCACCTAGTCATAACGACAGTTGGCAGCAGTAAAATTTGAAGTGTAGAGTCTATTTCAATTATCTTGTGGCAAGAAAAAAATTTCGTCATGGTTTAATGGTGTGCCCACATTATTATCCATTTATGCCCAAGGCTGCTTTCTGATAAATTTCTCATCACTGGACAAGTCACATATCTTCTCTTTAGTCATCATTATTTTCCCCTGGAAAGGACATGTGGTTTTACCGTAGCACTGGCATAACTCACCAGACCCTCAGGAGCTGCATATTTCATGAGCTGTCAGATTTTCTTTAGAAACTAGAGATTTTGAGGCACTTGCACAATTCTTCTCCTCACAATTTCTATGATCTTATGCTATATAAATTGTTCGAACTTCGTGAATTTGAACAAAAGAAAAAACAAACAACGGGTCATACTTATTAAAGTAGAATCTAATCTGAGATAAATTTAGTGCTAGAGTTTTGTGGAGTTTTGCTGAAGTCAGGTAAGGCCTCTGTGGTGATATTTTGCTTGCACAAATAAAGCCTGTTTGAGGGTTAGAGAACACTAGCTAGCTTTCCACTAGCTAACCATAGAGGTCTGGAGGTCTGTACAGACAGACAAGAAGTGAGGTAGCTGGGCAGAAGCAGGATAGAAACAGTGAGAAACAGGAAATCACTCTCTTTTCTGCTGAGAGGCTAAGGAAGTAAGGTGTGCTGTGGCTTGCTCCTTCTCTCTGATCTCTCAGCATTTCCCTCTATATCTGACTCTGTATTTTTTTAATGTGGTTATCTGTGAGAATAGCAGAGTGTCATTGAGCATAATTACATTGATATCTTTTCCCCCTCTCTAATTGCGTTTGATTTTATCCCATGTCTCTGCGTCACCTAGCCTGGGTGTACTACAGGCAGAGTCAGGGATGGGCTTATAGTTGTTGGATTTTTACTCTTTTTATTTATTTATTTATTTATTTATTTATTCATTTATTTATTTAATATAACCAAGTCCATTTAACTGAAAACAAACATTTATAGACAATATTTGGGAATTTGGGTGTTGTTCTTTCCAAACTACTTCCTGCTGGTAAGGGGCGATGTCATGGGGGATTCTAAGAAGATGCAGAAATCCTGGCTTTACTGACTCTGGATTTTTATTATATAAACCAATTAATAACTCCATTTACAGACCCAGGGTTGGAAAGGGAGTGTGGGAGAGTCCTTACCTTGTGAGTCTTGAGGTACTGAAAAGTGCCTAACATGGTAGGCTCAGTGCTATGTACAACATGCTTGTTACAACTATTCAGGCTCAGTTCCTGATGCCTATGTGACAATAAGTTTATCACTTAACCACTTGGCACATCAGCTTTACCATCTGTTCAATGGAGGTGTAAAATTGAAGACATTCAAGTATCTTTCTGAGTTTTAAATTATTTTTTGACTGGTGAGATGGCTTAGTAGGTACTTGCCATCAAGCTTGGTGAGATGAGTTTAATCCCAGGGACCTACATAGAGGGAGGAGAGAAGTGATTTCAGTAAGTTGTCCTATGGCCTCTCCACAAATGTACATATCATATCACACACACACACACACACACACACACACACACACATCAAAGACGTGCTTTTAAAATAAGTCTTTGGGGGGAGAGGTGCCATTTGCCTATTCCCATGGTTGGGGACTTCTAGGACAAGTGAAATGTCTATCTTTTAACATATGTAAACAAATAAATATGCATGAAAAGAAGAAACAGATGAAATCAGACCACTCTGAAATTGGGGATCTTGTGGACACACCAGCACACTGACTGGATGGAAGATAGCTGTGCAGTGCAGTAGAGAGTGACCAGTGTGGACCCACAGTGTGTTCAGGTGGAAATACAGGCTGTGATGGCAGTTGCTGGTGATACCATCTGAGACAGAGGATGCTAATTGCATGAGACATCTCAAGGGAAGCAGATCTGAGAATCCAGACATAGAGTATGGGTTTCCCCCTACTCTCATAACAGACATTGGAGGCGAGTTTGATTGTTCCCCAACACATTTGAGACATGTAGACTATATCCCAGCTGAGGTATTTGCCATACCCTGGGACAGTCAGAGCAGGTCCACAGAGTTGACATCTACAGCTCACTATCCACCTAGTAATGATGCTCCAGGTAAGAGTGCTTGTTACTGCCTAGACATCTAAATGACATAAATTTATACCTCAAAATAATGAAGGTGTTTTTCATTTCTAAATTCATCCAACAAAGGAATTAATTTGTAAGTTAGTGAAATCTACTGTCATGATTAAATTCGTTTGTTCCTAAAAGAATTGTTTCTATAAATAGTGCCTTAAGGCTATTTTATACTGCTATATTGCAATTTACAAAGAAAAGAATATTGTGAAGTTTTAGAAAATACAATTTTAGAAAATTATAGAATTGTGGGAGCTGGGAAGTCCAAAGGTATGGTGTTGCATCTGCTTGCACTCTGAAGAGGGTTTCTGTGCTGTAGCCTCTTGCCATGGGAGATAAAAGGGCAGGAGAAAGCACATACAAACACACAGAAGGGGCTGAGCTCACTTCATAAATCCATTTATGTGATAAGTAACCCGCTCCCAAGACAATGACATTTTCTGTTCATAAGAGATACCTCATATCCACTCACCTCTTAATATACCCTACCTGCCCAGTACTGTTGCACTGTAGGTTAAGTTTCCAGCATATGAACTTTGAGGAGCACAATGATAGATGTCCTCAGAATTGTCTCCTATCTTGTTAGTTTTCTTTACTTGGTAGTGTCAGGGCTCAAATCCAGGGCTATCGAATGTGCTAAGCACACACTTTACCACTGAGACATACCTTCCTAGGTGTGGCATTACCAGTCTGTGTTTCCATCCCCATTAATCTGGAATGACACTATGATTTGCTTTCACCAATAATACTCAGTAGAAATTATACAGTACAACTTCATAGTTCAAGAGGCTTTATAGTTTCTGTTTCTTACTCATGAAGCCCCAGGTGACACCTAGCACTGGCTCAATTCTGTGCTGCCCTATGAATGACCCCACATGAGATCAGTAGAGGAGCTATCTCACTGAGTTCATCCAACCCACAGAAACATGAACACATGTTTGAGGGTTTTCTCACAATTCTTTTGAGTGGTCCTCAGCCTCATTTTGCTTACTGCATCTACATGGCACTACTTATTAAGCCTCTTGTCCATACTCTCGTAAGTTGACATTTAAGGCTTAATCATATGCAAGATTCTGTTTGTGGCAGTGACCCTTCATAGATGGTATTCTACTGGAAGAATAGCCTTGGTATAGCCTTGCCTCTCTTTTGTGACTAGCATCCACTGGTTCTCTTTGCTCTAGTCCATTCCTAATTACAAAACAAAGGTCTTCTAGTATTAATTCTTTATACACTAGAATGAACCAAAAACTGGGTTTCTTGGCTCTAATTATTTGAAAATTCAACTATTTCATTCCTTGCTATTTGTCAAAGGTGACTAGGGAGGTTCTATTTCTTCCTTGTTCTGTTTTGGTTAATATCTTTATGAATTCATGGATCTAGCACATTTGGTGCATTTTATTCCTTTGCTTTTCATCTTTTTGATGTACAAATTGTCTCACCATTGGCTAATGGGAAGCTAATATCTAGGTAAAAGCAGATCCTCTCACTTTGAGCATCACTGTTAGGTGAGGAGTGACCTGTAGATGTCAACTCTGTGGACATGCTCTGAATGTCCCAGTGTATGGCAAACTTCTCAACTATTATATACTTGAGAAGCCTCAAATGTATTAGGGGAACAATCAAAACAAACCTCCGAATCTGTTCTTGGGACTGGGAAACTCAGACTCGGTACAACTTGAATACTTACCTTACCTCAGGCTGCTGCAATAAAACACAGTCACATGCCACATAATGGCATTTCAGTCAATGACAGACAGACAGCACATCCAATTGTTCTAAGTGACCCTAAAAAATTCCTATTTCCTGATGGCATTATAGCCATCAAAGCACCACTACTCAGCTAGGTGCAGTCCATTCCTGTACCACTCAGAAAGCTGCTAGATGATCATGAACTTGAGGCCAACCTCGGCTATTCAGTGAAACCCTGTCTAAAACAAAAGTAGTTAATCACATGTTTGTGATAAAGCTGGTATAAGCAAATGTATAAAGTTTCTGGTAGTATAAAATCATAGTACATACAACTATATTCAGTACCTGATATTTGGTGATGATAGTGATGGAATATGTTATGGTTTGTGCATTTACTATAGAATAACTTTTTTGGCTATTATAGTTCCATTTGTGTTGCTATGGCAGATACTCTGAGAAAAGCTATATAGAGGAATAACAGATGTATTTGAATTAAAATTCCACATTACAATCCATTATTTTGGGGAAGTCAAGGCAGGAACTCAAACATCTGGTTACATCATATCCAGAATCAAAAGCAAGGAAAGAATACATACATCTCTGTTTGCTTGTGCTTGGTTAGCTCTTCCTACTCGTATTCCAGTTCAGGATCTAGCCTATGGAATGATGACACATCCAGAGATAGTCTTCTGTCTCAACTAACAGTCAAGACAATCCCTTCAGTTGAGGTAATTCTAGGTAGTGACAAGTTACAATTTAAGATTGGCTAATACAATGGTTGTTTTAGAGCATACTCCTACTTATGAAAAAAAGAGTTTACTGAAGAATAGTATGCCATGTTGCTTCAGCAGGAGCCTCACGTACCTTTCTCCATAGCTCTTGATTGTATCATTTACTCTTGTCCTTGATTTAACCCTGTGCCTTTTGGTCTTCACAACCACTACGTGCAGAAAACACCCTTCTAATACTGTAATTAAGAAAACATATAGAGTAGTTGTCCTGGAAAGGAAATTAAAAGTGATTAAGGATTAGGCAGTAGAAAGCCAGTGATGGCCACTACCCACCAGTCAGGCATGTCCTATTTATCTCACCACACCCACAGTCCTGAAGAACAAGAACAAAGTTCCAAAAACTGTTAAAGGAACAAATGAAAATTCAAAAGACCCTGTAAAATACATGGAGAAGCTGGTGATGATCTAATTGAGATCATATCTCTTCCAGACTCATGATGATCAATCATAGCCAAAGCTAAAAACTTGTCTATAATGCTGAAAGAAAAGCCTGGACTCAGCATTTATGTTAAACATAGTACCAAGTCTGGGTGGTTTCAAAGACCCAAGAATCATTGTCTGTGATATAAGAAAATGAGTTGTGTATATGCAAGTGCTGATGTGAAGGTAGAAAGATTATAGGCTCTAGATAAGCAGATGGAGGAGAAAAGTTATTTTTCAGGCAAATTTTCTCTCTAGACCAGCAATTCTCAACCTGTGGGTCACAACCACTTTGGGGGTTGAGGTTCAATGACCCTTTCACAGGGGTCGCCTACCACCATTGGAAAATACAGTTATTTGCGTTATGATTCACAATAGTAACAAACTGACAATTATGAAGTAGCAATGAAATAATTCTATGATTGGAGGGCACAACAACATGAGGAACTGCATTAAAGTGTTGGGAGCATTAGGGAGGTTGAGAACCACTGCTCTAGACAAAATCCTACTTTCACAGAGACATGTATTTGAAAGGCCTTCTCTCTATAAGGCAAGTTAACTTCATATTTCAAACATTCGAAAAACGAGAAAAGAATCTTGCTTGGTGGACAGCGTTGAAGCCATTTGTGATCCAGCATAGTGAGAGGCCAGGGCACATGCTCCTTACTAGGACACATACACAGCCAACACACTACAACATCAAATGATCATGTGTGACACAACTTCTCTGTCATGCCCTTCTGTGCCAGCAAAACAGAGAGAGGCCATGCCTCTCATGTATGCAAGTACACTCAATGATGTATACAGAATGAAGAGATCACTGAATGATGCATTTCTCAGAATGTATCTTAATCATTAAAGAATGAACAAATGACTTTTCCATAGCCTGGATGGCTTAAGCTACAGACACATACAGTTGTGAGAATCAATGTGCTGGCTGACTCAGTTGCTGGAGAGAGCTTCTTTCCTGGCTGATATTCTTCTTATGTATGAGGATGAGAGGGAAATCGTTTTAGTCTCTGCCTTGTCTATAAAGACATTAACCTCACTCATAAAATGTCTCACCTTCATGACCTAGTTACTTCACAAAGCGCCACCTGTAAATTTCACCACACCAAGATTGGAGTTTCCACCTATGGACTTGGAGAGATGCAGACATGTACCCCCGCCCAAAGCAATCTCACACAGTTGCCCTGTTTTCTAGTGTAACTAGGCTCATGCACATCTTTGACTTTAGAGTTTGAATCAGTCATTTCTCCTAAATGCATCTTTTCCTGTTATAAAATAGTGCTTAATAACTACAACAGAAGCTCATCAATTCCAGAGCTTTTCAATGAGAAGATGTAGTAAATAGATTTAAAAAAAAGGAATGGAGGCTGAAGTGTATAGCTCAGTGGTATAGTGTGAGCATGTGTATACCCACAAGCACACATACCTGGCATAGTTTAAATTTATACTGACTTAGAAACAGAGATAGTAGTAATTCCAAGAGCTAAGAGAACATACAGAAATTCAAAGGGGACTTATAGGGACATTTCTGAAAGGTATCCGGTTACAATAACAGTTACAAATGAGGCCCAGTAATTACACTTTTAGTAGAACTAATTTTGAGAACTAGATGTAAAACTATAAAAGTTCTCAAAGCAAAATGGCCAATAATAAACATTTACAAATGAACGCATCCATTTTAGGGCTTATTGTATGACAGGGAATAAGCCAGTCAGGGTTCCCAGCAATATTAAGACCGTCTTCCTTGGCTGCTCATAGTGCAGTGGTGACGATCATGCTCCCTGGAGTCCCCAACTAGGAAACAGGGGAGAGTTAAATGTGGCAGTAGAGACCACCGCTGTCCTGTTTTCATCACATATTTCATCACAATGTTACCATATTCTATTATCAAAAGAATAGTAACCATAAACTTACATCTAATGAATCCAATTTTTAAATGTTGAGCAATAAACACTTAAAAACAGCAACAACAACAACAACAACAACAAACCCAGTGTGATCTGGGAACCATTGTGACCTGTAGACTGCAGGTGGGAATTTGGCTCAAGAGCTGTGTCCTGTGACTTGTCTGGGAATAATGCCACAAGTCATTGCAGGACAGTTTCATATGAACTCTGAGGAGTTGAGAATATGCAGATTCCTTAGCCGTTCCCATTAGGAAATTTATTTTCAATTATATTTGAATTAGAAAAAAAAGTCTACAGCTAGAAATTACCCTCAAGCTTAATGGCTCAAAAGACAGTAAACATTTACTGTGTGAACCAGGAATTCATGTCTCAAAAAGTTGTGGCTGAGAGCTCAAGATGCCAGTTGGATTTCAGGTTCCTGACCTCCAGACTAGAAGATACTTTTCTGTGAGGATTTGCTCACATGGAGAGGGATGCTGGAGAGCCCCTGCTCCTGCACTTAGGCCTCTGCTGTGTAAGTCTCTTCATGGTAAGCCGGCTGGCAATCATCACAGTCCTGGGGGGTGGGCAAAGTGGATGCCACAGAGTGTCTGATGACATGTTCTGAGAGGTCTCAGCTCTGTGAATTTTAGCTCAAGGTGCTATAGGAAGATATGTAGGCCAGGCAGCTTGAAAAACAGGCATTTCTTTCTATAGGTCTGAAGATCATGATGCTGGCTGATTTGGTTTTTGGTGAGGGTTGTCTTCCTGGTTGTGTCTTCATGTGGGATAACTGGGAAGCTCTGTTTATTACCATCTTCTTACAAAGGCACCAAGCCTACATGGGCTCCACTGTCATGATGTTACTTAGACCTAGGTACCCACAAAGGCCCATTCTAAGATTATCACATTGGAGGTTAGGACTTTAGGTACGGATGGGACACAAATGTTTAGTTTGTAACAATCCTGTTGGTGACAGCTGAATCCTGTGAAATGTGAGAGGGGATGAGATACTGTGAAGTAATGTTGGCCATTCTGGAGACTGAGGTGAATTGCTTTAAAACAGGGACAAACCTCTAGAACCAATAGGATAACACACTCATGTTCACAAATGAGAGAGAAGGCTCTGGGTGTAGCTCAGTGGTGTGGCACCTGCTTAGGAGTTAGGAGATCCTCGGGTTGATCTATATTGAGAAGTGGTGGTGGAGTAGGGGTTTTCTCTTTCTGTATGCATACAGTTAAAAACAAGCAACCTGCTTCCTGAGTGCTCTTTGTGGTGGGTAAAGCATTCCCAATCCACCCTATCAGAGTCCTGATTCATTTTGCAAATCTCAGGTATAGAAACTTACCTGAGCAATCAGACACTGTATGACCCCCATTGGTAGGGCAAAGCTAGCAAAACTCAACCTAGTGCTAAAATGAAAGCAATGTCAACCAGTGGATAAAAAATTACCTTACAATAAATAGTCAAGGTTCTTAGATGACAAATGCTGACTGAAGCTGAGAATTCTGTCTATTTTCATTATTGCTCAGAATGAGGAAGCCCCAAGCAAGTATTTCAGGCTGACAGTGTCCTAATGCATAGCTTGTGTATTAACACTCATTTTCCCCAACTGGGGGTGGGGACAGCAGGGGATGGGGTGGGGGCAGCAAGGAGTGGGGACAGCAGGGGGAGATGGTAGCAGGAGTGGAGATAGCAGGGTGGGGGTGTCAGGGGGCTCCTGGTGATAGTTCTTTTTCCTTTCCTTTTTTAAAGGAGATGGCATCAACGCAGTTTGATTAGCAAGCACCAGTGTGACACGGGAATCAGACATTAGCAAGGAAACAGCAACAAAACAGCAAAAGACATATTTAGCTTTCACTTTTTTTTTTTTTTTAAAACTGTGAAGAGCATTTGTGGGCTACAAATAATTCAATAAAGGATAGAAAGTCATAAAAACTGGAGACATTTTCACAGATTCTAAATTGATCCTTTTATATTCAGGGAGGGTTGTCTCAAACTGTAATTGGTGAAGGATAGCAGCCTGCTGTTGTTGGCTGAGAGCTTTTGGTCTAAACGGCAGTCTTGGTTGAAAAGGCAGGTTTGAACCGTATATAAGTATATATACACAGAGCAGTGTTCTGAAACTCAGTTACTTTTTAACTAAGGTTGCGGGAATTCTTTTAAGCTTAAAAGAAGCAGATTCAGGGTCAACAAGCTGGAGTCAGAGTCTGAGGAAATTCATGGACCTTGCAAAGGAGCCAAAGTTTGAGTCCTTTGAGTTTAAGCATGTGCCCAGTCAGCTTTGCAGTCAGTGAAAACCACAGAGGGTGTCGGGGAACATACAAGCCCAGGGACAATTTCCCGTGATTCACCACCAAAAGTCAAGTTCCACATTGCCGATGAGACAAAACTAGCTACTTTCCCTCATCAAGACTGATTTATTTGGACTGAGATGGACACACAGATCCCTAGCACAGCACCATCTCCCAGCATACTGTGCTTTATTAAGACTTTATTTTCTCTCTGCATATTGGAGAACTGTTTATTCTGCCTAACGGACCTGATTTTTAGGATCCTTCAGGCTCTCATACTTCAAGACAGCTCAGGAAATACTTTCTGAATAACCCCCCCCACACACACACACATGGGCTCAGGGTTAGGCACATTACATGCACATAACACTAATCACACATATATGTACCACACCACACATGAACACCACAGACAGCAATCTCACACACACAGAGTTAAACATGCTACCAACATGCATACCAACTACATAACATATATAATCTATACCTTTCATGTGCACCATACATAGTAACTATACACACAGAGATAAATATGAACACACATGCCATCATACACATGGACATACCATACCAAACATGCATATCATATCAAGAAAGCACACATACACACACACACACACACACACACACACATTAAACTTAAACACAGTACATGCACACTGATCACATACACATATGTATTGAACCATACATATACAAAACACATATTATGTGCTTCCTTCCACCTTAGCACATCACTGCATGAAGCTTCTTTATTTCTATATGACATCAATTATCTACTTACTGGCATTCTAAAATAGAATGAGATTTACATTTTCACCAATGTATATTACTTAAAACACGAAAAAAGGATTTGTTTTATAGCACAAGCCCTAACCAACGAGTACATGATTTTTAACAGCAGGCATAAATATAATGTTCTCAACGAGAGCCTCTGAGCTGAGCTTTAATCATGCCATACAGGGAATAACCAGCCTGTGAGTGAGGTCAGCTGTGAAACAGCCACAGAATGGTTGAAAGGGAGAGGTGGAAAAGGACAGAGAGGCAAGAGGCCTCAATAATTTGTCTTCAAATAACAGAAAGCTCTTAGCAGTGTAGAGTTTCTGTGTTTGTGCTGGAAAGTAAGTGGAGAGATTTCACTTACGACTCCATTTACTGTGGCCTCAAATGTAAGCTCTTCTCATGGCTGCTGTCATGCGCCTTAATGAGCAGAACAAGGTTTTACAGTTGTGGGACTGGAGCAAGGCTGGTGGTGTTCCATCTTCCAATCCATTACCACACATTATCTATGGCTTTTGGGTAATTGAGCAAATAATACTCTTGACAACCATTCCCCTCTTTGACTCCAAAGCAAGGTAATTAATTAAGGCCAGAAGGGGATTGTTAGCATCTGCTAATGAACCACAGTTGAGGGAATTACTTAGGAGAGCCCTCTTAGAGCCTATAAGTGTGCATGAACAAGAATAGCTTGGCCACTAATGCTCTCACTCTCTCCCATCACTGAGTCACCAAAGGGCACATTAAATGTGGGACAACTGGAGCACTTCTATGACATGGCCCTGTCTCATGATGTTTGTATAACGCTGAATGGCTCTTTATTCTCAAACCATATGACACACCAAAATATGATGATTCAGATAATAAACTGACCTGCCAGAATCTACTTGCCACTGTGCTATGTAGCCTAAATGTCATACATCCCACCCACCCACCCAAGGGGGGAAAAAAGCATGTGGAGAAAGCTCCCAGGCCTGAAGAAATTACAGTCTTCATGGGAGCTAATACAGAAAATAAGTGGTAGGCATAGTAGAATCATGATAGTAGGTAAATACTTCCTAACCTGTGTGTAAAAGGGCTCAAACAATAGCTCAGTGGAAGGATAACTTCCTACCATGAGTGAGACCCTGGATTAAATCCCCAGTACTTCAGATCGATTACTCAAGCAACCTATCAACCAACCAACCAAACAACCAACCAATCAATCAATCCATTGTGTGACACTTGACATGATGATGCATGACTGCAACCACAGCACATGGAAAGCTGGAACAGGAGGACTATGAATTTGAGGTAAGCCTAGAATGCATACCATGACCACACTCATATGGGGGGGGGTGTTGAGAGAGAAGAAATGAAGACGAGGAGTAGGATGGAAGAGAAATGAGCAAGAGAAAGAGAACAATCTCTAAAAGGCAGGACCTGCCCAGCCTCACTAGAGAAGAATTCAGAAACTTCAGAACACCTTCCTTCCTTCTTCTCCCTCTACACTTTAAAGAGACAGAGAGTTGTAAGTGTACAAACTCACACACATACACAAACATACATACTATAGGTCAAGGTCTTGATCTAGACTAGATAAATAAAATGGCAGTCATACTCTGTTGTTTAATGCCTTCATTAATAGAGCTAAAACATTGTAGTGTTGGAACAAACTATAAAAGATCTAGTACTCCAAATCGAGATATGATAACAATGTCTGCTAGTGTTATTAAATAGGTATTAGAGAGGGCCATTGGGTTTTTATTTATTTATTTATTTATTTATTTATTTATTTATTTATTTATTACTTAATTTCTGTACTGGATCCCAATAGATGAGACCAGACAATCACAATGCATTCACCTGTCCTAAATTACTTGTTTTCAAACCAAAACTAAGCTGTTAACTGGTTTCCCAGTAAACAGTAAGAAGTGAGTGAGAGCAGACAAATTTCCCAAACAGGTTAGTTTCTACTGTGATAATGAAACTCTGTTTCCATCCTTGTTTAAAGGAAGGGACCTAAACCAATATGGTGTTAACTAATCATCTATTTTTCTATTGTTTTTTCTTCTTATCTCATTGTACAACTAATTTATATTGATTAACTCTGCATTTTGCATGCTCTTTAAGGCCCTTCTCTGTCCATAAAAGCAACCTGTTAGTCCAGAAAGATTTCTCAGTGGGAAAAGGCACTTGCTGCCAAGCCTGACAACTCAAGTTCAGTCCCTGGAACCCACCCAGTAGAAGGAGAGAACAACTCTGGAAAGTTGTCCTCTGACTTTATCATGCATTGTGGTGCTTGTGCACGTGGGCACTCATGCATGCACACGCACGTGTATACACACACACACACACACACACACACTAATTGCAAAAGTCAACCTTTTCTTCTTAGCCTGTGCGAATTCTACCTCATGAAGTAGATTGCGCTGTACAGTCTAGAATTTCAGAGTAAAGCCAGATGTGATCTTTTAAGTGTTCTATTTCCACCCTTTGATGGTGTGCAGCACATTACTTGAATCTAATTTAAATGATTCTTGAAAACAAAGTGAAAAAAGTATGGAAATGATGCCTCATTGTCATCTTCCCAATTAGTGATATACCTTGGGGTGAATGTTAGCATATATCCACGAGTAACAGTAACAAATGGACATAAAACTGTTTTTTTTCTATTATTTTCATAGTTTTAAGGGCCTAGTAATCAAGTTCACATAAATATCTGAAGGTTATGGGTTCAGCAGTCCCTTCATTCTCGGGAGGATACCTGAAGGAGCTGCCAGGTTTTTGAAAAAGCATTTTTTTTGATGGATAGCTGGAAATAACTTATACCATTATAATGATTTGGAGTAGCAGGGAAAGGTTCTGGCTGTAGTTACAGGGGAGTGAGTTGTCTGTAATACAATACATTGTTAGACAGTGCTAAGAGTTTCAGTGCCACACAGCAGGGTAACAAGAGATAATGATGACATACTCTATAGTTCAAAACACTGCAAAATAAAAAATAAAAAAAGGGCTTGGATGTTTTACCCATAAGATGATAAACTTTGAGGAGACAGAAATGTTTACCCTGATCTGAGTATCACTATGTATGTGTGTACATGTATATGTGTGTATCTCAAAACATCACATGGCACCAAACAAGTATTATCTATTGTTTGTTTTTAATTATTAAATAAATTTAAATTAAAAATAATTATTTGGTTAAGTTATGCATTTATTCTTCATAGTTTATCAGCTCCATTAGGTCCACTTTCAATTTTGTTGAAAGCAGAACATTGGAAATCATTTGGTTTCCAAAGAGCGTTACCAGGCAGGACTTCAGGGTTATTCACCTTTGAGTGCTAAAATCTCCCGTTATCTCTTTCCCTGGAGGCCTATAGTTTGTGGCACTGTTCCTGCAGGGTCTGAAAAGGGTTGTGCTTTCTTCTTGTTCTGGATTATGGTATTGTGGAAAGCTGGTGGAAAGACCATGTGTAGACATTACTGGTTCTTAAAGAGATCCATTATGGAAATGTGCAGGTGGCAATCAGTCCCCACAACACTAGCTATTCCCATATTACCTTAAAGAGCCTCTACATAAGTCTAAGTGCTCATACACCCCACGATGAAGGTCACTGTCCCACCCAGGTTATGGGCAGGATTACCTTCCATACCCACATACCCATTCTGGCTATGGGTCTGAGGGTCTAGGGGGCAAGGCTTTTTTTTTTTTTTTTTGTTTTGTTTTGTTTTTTTAATACTGTTTTGTCTCCTTTTATTTCCTGGCTTCCAGAAAAATCACACTTCAGAAGTTGGACTCTGGGTTTCAGTTAGTTTTCTAAGTTAAGTAGTCTCCTAAATTTGAGTAAATTCTTTAATTATGTTCCCCAGCTTACCAGTGTATAAAATGCAACAACAGTAGTATTTCCCTCATAGAGCAGATTTGTGAGGTAAAAGAATTCAGGTACATAATGCAATCAGGCATAAAACAAATTTTGAAACAAGTTAAGTGTGAATATGACCAGTTTTAAGTTCCCTGGATGGTGACTCAATGTTAGGAAGCTATCTGAAAGTTTATGGTAAGAATTTTCATGGAGGCTCAGTTGTTCATCCTGTTTCCCGTGGCCTGGCAGGAATAGTGTTGAGGTGAGAGGATCCCCTATGGCCACTGTCAAGGGAGTTCTCTTTGGGCTTTTGTTTTTGTATCAATGACCAAAGATAAGGCTACAGTAAAGGTTTTTTAACCTATACTGAGCACATTCTCACTCATTATTATTTTACATTTCCTTACTGACTCAATATAATAGCCTGCTTGGGTTTTGTTTCTTCATCTTAGGACAGTTGCTTTGCGTATCTATTTCATTAATATTTATGTAAAGTTTGTGTTTGTCTGAGCCGTCAAGGTTAGACTTTGAGGAGAAGAAAAAGGATAACCTGGTGCCAGAGATAATTCAGCTACACAACAACAAAGGAAATTATGCCCCATCCAAACCCACAGCTTCTGAGACTGTATTGACAAGCTGACTCCTTTGTTCTCACTGGCTGTTCACCCTGATGCTTTTCTTATAATTAGTTAGCTAGGTGGTAGAAAAGAACTGAACCTGGGAAGGCATTGGGCACTCAGATAAGGACTTTTGTGACTTACATTGATTCTAGTGGAGAACCACCTGGTGGAGGAGGGAGGCAGATCAGCTTTGCCTCCATCACAGCAGGGATCCACAACACATTGGAAACTCATTCTCATTCTGCCTTCCTTGTGTTGTTGCAGGACTGCTAAGCCATGCCAATCAGCCGAGGGAGATTGTTGTTGAACATCGTGTGTCCATAGGCATGCAGATTTATGTCTGGATTCTTGATTTGATTCAATTGATCCTCCTGTCTGTTTTTGTGCCCAAACCATGCAGTTTTTATTACTATAGCCCTGTGCCAGTGCTTGAAATCTGGGATAATGATACCTCCAGAAGTTCTACTATTGTACTGGACTGTTTTAACTATCCTGGGTCTTTTTGTTTTTCCATATGCACTTGAGTATTGTTCTTTCAAAGTGTGTAAAAAATTGTGTTGGACTTTTAATGGGAGTTGCATTGAATCTGTAGATTGCTTTTGGTAAGATGGCCATTTTTTACTATGGTTTTTGTTTGTTTTTTGAGACTGGGTTTCTCTGTATTGTTTTGGAGCCTGTTCTGGAACTACCGCTGTAGACTAGGCTGGCCTCGAATTCTTAGAGATTTGCCTGCCTCTGCCTCCCGAGTGCTAGGATTAAAGGCATGTGCCACCAACACCTGGTCATTTTTACCATGTTAATCCTACCGATCCATGAGTATGGAAGATCTTTTCTATCTTCTGGTATCTTCTCCAATTTAGTTTTTCAAAGATTTCAAGTTCTTGTCATACAGGTTTTTCACCTGCTTGGTTAGAGTTACACCAATATGTTTTATATTATTTGGGATTACTATGAAGAATGTTGTTTCCCTGATTGGCTTTCTCAGCCCATTTATTGTTTGTATAGAGTAGGGCCATTTTTTTTTTTTTTTTGAGTTAATCTTGTATCCAGCCACTTCACTCAAGGTGTTTGTCAACGGTAGGAGTTCTCTGGTAGAATTTTTGGGATCACTTATGTATACTATCATATCATCTTTGAATAATGGTACTTTGATTTCTTCATTTCCAATTTGTATCCCCTTGATGTCCATTAGTTGTCTTATTGCTCTAGTTATAACTTCAAGTATAACTTCAAGTTTCCCTCCATTTAATTTGATATTGGCTATCAGCTTGCTACATATTCATTTTTATTATGTTTAGATGTGTCTCTTGTATTCCTGATCTCTCCAGGATTCTTTATCATGAAGGAGAGTTGGGTTTTGTTAAAGGCTTTTTTCAGCATTTAATGAGACAATCATGTGGGTTTTTTTTTTTTTCAGTTTGTTTATATGGTAGGCTACATTGACAAATTTTCATATGTTGAACCATCCCTGCATCTCTGGGATGAAACACACTTGATCACGATGGAAGATCTTTTTGATGTGTTCTTGGATTTAGCTTGCCAGTGTTTTATTGAGTATTTTTGCTTCTATGGTCATAAGGGAGACTGGTCTCTAATTCTTTTTTTTTTTTTTTTTTTTTTTGGTTGAGTCTTTGAATGCCTTGGATATCAGGGTGACTGATAAAATTAATTTGGCAATCTCAATTGTGCTAAGTGCCAAACTCATGTTGGAAGTACTAAACTCCTCATGGATTTTTACTGTCAAGAAAAAACCAACTTCATTTCAGGTTGTCATGGAGACCCTGATAGCTGTGTTCACGACTCACCTAGATTACATTGCAAAGCTCTTTAAAAAAAACAAAAACAAAAAACCAAAACACTTCACTTTGGGTTCTTCTAATAAGCATGGAAAAAAACCAAAAAACCAAACCAAAACAAAACAAAAAAACAAAAAACAAACAAACAACCCCCCCAAAAAAACAAAAACCCAAAACAATCAAAAACCAAAAACAAACAAAACTGAACAAACAACAAAACCAATTGAATGCTTCCCTATGGTACTGTTAATTTCTAATCCATTCATTTCTGCATATGCCAAGTGAAAGTCTGGGTGCAATTTGGGGAAACCAGGATCCCTGTGCCCTTGGGCTCCTTGCTGGTATAGGGTTTTCATGAAGAGATGTCAAACATGCCATGCCTTTAGAGAAGAGAGGAAAGTTGGTATGCAAATGAGCTGCCATGATGGCAGTTTCCCATCACCTGCACAGATTGCCAGTGCTGCCCACTCCCAGCAATGCTCTCTATAATGAGTCACCAAGAACTTAGTCGAAATGGTTGTGTGAGTCCTTCATCTTCAGACTCAGAGGACAGTAACAGCATTGATGGGAGATGTCATTCTGTAAATATGTTTCTCTTATTGGTTAATGAATAAAGCACTGTTGGCCAATAGGAAAGCAAGATAGGTGGGACTAGGAAACAAGCAGGAGAGAAGAAGTAGGAGGGAGGAGATCCAAGATGGAGGATAGAGAGAGGAACACCAGCTTCTCTCTCTGGTAAGATAAGACCACATGGAAGTACTTAGATTAATAGAAATGGGTTAATAATTAAGACAGAGCTAGCCAATAAGAAACTAGTAACTGGCCAACAGCATTATATCAAACACAGAGTCTCTGTGTGTTATTTGGGGCTGGTGGAGAAACTACTTGTAACACACCATTACTAACAGACAACCCTGAAGAGTGTGTGAAGAAGATTTGCTGAGTCGAGGCAAGAAGGCTAATGTCATCCAAGTGTAATGACACCTTATTAGAGTTGCAGATGTAGTATTTAAGCTCTGGAGTTACTTATGATCATATTTCGTCTTTGCCACTTGCTGGGTTTGTAACATCAAACAAGTTTCCAAAGATCTTCTGTCTTCAGTTTGATGGTATGTGAAATGAAAAAAAGCAGTGACCTATGGGGTTGGTGAAGGAATTAAAGAAGGCTGTACACATAGAAGGTTCAGAGCATTAGCCAGCTCATATGAAGAGTCAGTTATGTTGTAGGAAGATGATTCTCTTTACTGCACCATAGGAGGGAGACAGTCCTGACCAATGGTAAAGTTTTCCTACCAGAGTCAATAGAACAGAGAGAGCTCTCAGCAGTGTGACTTTTGAACCAGCTATGCCCATTGCCTGTGCTTCTGTCTCAGAAATGATTCTGAGGGATGCCTGGCTTGTTTATTTCATATAATTGTAAGCCCACAGAAAGTAATAGTTTGGGAGAATCTTTTTGAACAAGATAAAATGGTTCACGAATGAAATAGATGGTTATTAAACGAAGGGCTTGTGTACAGGTAGTGCTGCTAAATATTTTAGGCCCTCAGCCTCAAAAGTGTAAATCTGAAAATGCTGTATTGCTTCATCCAGACAAAAACCTTTCTCTTTCCCTTCCCCATTAGATTAGAACCACTCATGGGCCTCAGAAGTGCCATGCCAGGTCATCTAGAAGAGGTGTTTATTATTTCCACTTAGGATATTTCAAGAGCTGACTTGCTAAGTCTTTCTCCCCACACACATTAGCACCTTTGCAGCTTTCTGTGTTATAGTCAGAGGTACTGCCATTCTCTAGGGATCCTACAGGCTTTGGGGCTCTAGGCTGTTGTTTTCTGTTATTCACTTTCCACTTTTCCTATAATATGCCTTTCAAATCTGACTTTCCCTCCTTCCTCTGTACCTATTAGTCTTTTCCAGGTCCTTGTACATCTGTCTACACACTAAGTACCATTCCAATGCTCAATGGGTTAGATCTTGAATTTTTCTTCCCCTCAGGCCATGTTGAAAATTGGTTCCATGATCAATCTCCTTTGATTATTATTATGATATGCTATTCCCCACCTATGGCCATGAGCTGCATTGCACCTGAATCCCTTCAGCCTGATACTCACATTTCTCATCAGCCAGTCCACTGTATTGTCCACCTTCACTGCTTATACTCCTATTGTGGGCCTACCAGATTGAAGCAAAGCCATTCTCTTGTCCCTTGTCCACTGTCTATGTGCCAGCAAGTCCATGCCTTTGTGCCCAATCTCCCTCTATGTATAATTTGTCTATACAGAGGAATCGGTATCCTAAATTCTTTTTAAAACCTAGCTTAGAACATTTTCCCCAATATGGCTTCTGTTTTTATTATTATTATTATTATCATTGTTGTTATTGTTCACCAACTCACTTTCCTTGGTTTTCGTGCCTCCAGCACTTAGCCTGGCATTGCTGTTATACAATGGTATGTTATTGTCATTATTCTCCAGTGTCCCTGGCATAGTCCACAGTTCTCAACTTGTTCTCTTGACTTCCTTTATTCCTGCCTCACTTCAATTGTAATTTCCTTGAGTTTTATTTATATCTTGCTAACTCCTGAAACCCACAGAGAATCTAGTACAGGGTCTATCCACAGTGGGAACACAAATGTTACAAAATCTAAGGAGAAATGGTTGGACATTGAGGCCCTAGACCTCCTTTTGTCCTCGGACTTAGTTCCATCTGCTACACATTCTGAGTTTCCTTACTCATAAGAAGTGGAGATAAGTGCCAACCAAACTTGCTCACTTGTCCAAAACTGTGAAATAGTCAGAGAGACAGGACAATGCCAAACCAACAGTTGAGTGAGTCCTCAGTACTGGAGGGCTTAATGATGGAAGCTTCCTGGAGTTAGGGCAGGTAAGTAGTAAAGAAAGAGCAGATACCTGACTGTCCACAGTGTTTCCCACACCACACGTTGATTAAATCCCCTTGAACTTTGATTTCAGAAGTATCTATGTACTCAATGTACATATATCCCAACATAAGTTCAACCATCATTGTAGCCCAAGGTCCCCATATCTCTCATTTGTAATCTGCTAACGTGCTCCTAGCTTGCCCTCCAGATACCCACTCATCCTAGTTGTTTTTCCTGTGATAAAATGCCCTGGCAAAAGCAACTCACAGGATCAGGGGCTCATTTAGCTCATGGTTCATGGATACAGTCCATTAGAATGGGGGAATCAAGGCAGTTGGAGCTTGAAGCAGTTGATCACATTGCAGCCAGCCACAATCAGAAAGAAGGGAGGAGGGATGCTCAGCTCCCTTTCTCCATTATGTAGTATAGGACCCCAACCCATGAAACAGTGCTTCCCATTTCAAATAATAGGTATGCCATCAACTTATCATGGAACAGTGCTTCCCTTTTTCAATAATAGGCATGCCCATTGGCTTGTCTTCTGGGTTATTCTAGATCCCATCAGTCAGCCATATGAAGCATCATACCATGTATCTCCACTTCTGTTCTCTGCCCACACTGCCATCCATTTAACAGGAAAGAAAACCAAGGTTCCTAAGGCTGAGCAGTTCCACAAACACCAGGGAGGGCCTTCTATACAACCCTTCTGGGTGCATATTTTCAGATTCACACTGACTAAATCTAGTGAGTTTGCTGAAGTAAAGAAAAAAGGAGGTGAGACTTCCAATGAAACTTAGCCAAGTGGGCCTGGGAGATCCAGCATGGCACAAGGCCAGTCACTGTGGCAGCCCTTGTCCCTTACAGTGGAGCTTTCTGTTGTGAATGGCTGTGTTGTGGGTTGACTGAAGGAAATCCAACTGAAGGTTCACCCACAACACACATACCTAATTATCAACCCATTTCCCATCACTGGGTTTCTTTTTGTGAGGACAGGGAGCTGGCCAGGGCTACTTCCTCTCCCATTGTGTGGGGTTCTGACATGAAGTTAGCCTTAATCTGCCAACTCATTCTGATGAGATTGCTTTGGAAGTCACTCCAAAGTCACCAAGGCTAAAAGGGATGTGACGGTTAAGACAGAAATGCATTTCTGTTAATACCTTTGCTGTACCAAAGCTAAGCCAGTGCCAGCCCTAATTCCTAAAGGAAAACAAATCCTCACTAATCCATCTTCTAATTCTGTGCAGACTGGCGCAACACCAGATCATATCGGCCGAGAGTCCTCTTTTCTTCACACCCAGCTCAGACCAAGCCCTCAGGGGGCTGAGTCTGAGATCAGGACGTTGAACACAGATGTGTATGACACAAGGCAGCATCGACAGTTTCCTAAGTTTAGCTGAAATAATAACACTTCCTCGGAAGAAACAAGCACATGCTTTGTCAATGGAAAAATCAGCTTCAGTGAGCAGCAAACCACAAAACCACTTAGCAGGCTGCCTGGAAGACTTTGCTGGGCTAAAGGTGGTTTTGTCTCTTTGGTTCCTTTTGTGCAGTATTGATCTTCTTTTACCCCTGGCCTCTGAGGAAACATTCATATTTTTACTCATTTACACTGACATGAGGGCTGTGGAGAGCCCTTGCTTCCTGGAAATAATCACACTGATTGTAGAGTTTGGCTGGATTGAAAGTGTTGGACAAGGGGGGAAACACAGAAGGTTGAAGGGCAGATATTGGTTTAGGGAAAGGCCAGACAAAGTATAGCCCAAGGAGCAAATTTGACTTACTCTCTGTATTTTTTTTTTGGTAGATAATAAGCTGAAATGATTTTTTTTTAAGTTAAAAAAAAAGTGTCAGGCTGGCAGGACTCTAGCTTCAAGTCTGGTTTTTTTTTTATCACATTTATTATTATTATTTTGTGTATGTATGTGTATGAGAGAGAGGGAGAGAGAAAGAGAGAGAATTCATGAGATTCAGCTCACATTCTGAATAGCTTTTATTTTGTATTTATTTATTTGGGTGGTCACTTACAACATGTTGCATGTGTAGAGGTCAAAAATAACCTGTGAGAATCAGTTCTTACCTTTCACCATGTATGTAGTCCCAAGGATTGAATTCAGGCTGTCAGGCTTGGCAGCAAATGCCTTTACCTGTCTTACCAGCCCCTAGAGTCATTTCTTAACAAGCATGAATCCATTCATAAGTATGGGGCCATCTCTTAGCATTTCTGCAACGTGGATAAAGTTTTTAACATACATTTTAAAATTAATTTATTTTTAAATTTATGTACATGTGGGTGCCTGCTTTTCCATATGGGTATCACATGTACATGGTACCAATGGAGGCCAGAAGGAGGCATCAGGTCCTGTGGATCTGGAGCTAGAAAGAGAGGTGGTTATGAGCTGCCTGAGGTAGGTGCTGGGAACTGAACCTTGTAAGAGCAGCAAATGTGCTTAAAGATCTCCCAATACACATTTTGAAGGGCACTTTCAAATTATATATTGCTATGCCTTTTAAAGTAATTGTTTGTACAATAAACAGGTAGCTTCCTGGGAAGATAACAGTTTGTGAGGAAAATGGAATGCCCTGTTAGTATTGGATGTGTCTGAATGAACAAAGCTTTGTTATCACACAAGATGACATCTCAGGGTCGGGGTTAGACATTTCCAAGAGCAGGGGATCATCTAAGATCTTCTCCTCAAATGTGGCTAGAGGCCAAGACAGATGCCTGCACCCAAGGCTGTTAGATTGTGCAATGGCTCCTGAAGAGTGTGCCCTACCCCAAAATGTTGACTTGTAGAGATAATTCTAGTTGATTACTTCTAAATCTTTGAGAAGAACAAAAGGTCCTATGAGTTATCTTTTGGCATAAAGTAGCTTTTCCCCCACTTGTTTCTTGCCCATCAAACCCTTTGTTTTGTGTACACATGAGGTGTGAGACCTAGCAACATTATCTACTCAGTGCCAGACATACGGGATGAAAAACAACCACAGTCCTTACTTCTGAGGGCTCACAGGTTAGTGGTAGAGGAGTAGTGGTTGAAAGCTGTTTCCAACACAGGATATATGTTTCATAATAAAGGCAGAAATACATGCCTGTGGAAATTCAGAGAACACGCAGGAGTTGGGGTAGAAACAGTAGGGGATAGTCTTTCACTATGCACGAAGTCATTTTATTGATAAACATCTAGACGTTTGCAGGAAAGCAAATGTGCACCACATCAAAACTCGGTACTATTTTTTTGTTTTCCATAAACCCCAGGCTCATTCTCCTTGTGTTTCTTTGTGAAGGCTGCCACAGCAAAGGATTACAGACTAGGAAGCTCGGCCTGAACTAATTTTCTCACAGTTCTGGAGGCTAGATATCCAAGATGCAGTCCTGAGCAGGTTTGACTTACCTCCTGGCCTGCTGCTGATAGTTCTTGAACTTCTGTCACACAGCCTTCCTTCTGTCTGTCTGTGTCCACACACTGTCTTTGCACCCCACTAGCCATATTAGATCAGCATCTACCCTAAAGATTCAATCTACCTTTGTTAGCATATTAGAGACCTGATCTCTGGAGTTGAGGTGGAGCTCAGAGCACAGCGGGCCTAAGGAATACTTCTGGGTTTGTGAGCATTGCCTTCTTTCTTAGTCTCTCCCTTTGGCACACTCCTCCTGCATAGCTATTTTACCTTGCTCCTATGGGCTTGGCTATTTTAGCTAGTCTTTACTCCCTCCCTTTCCTACTGTGTTTGGTGTTTCTAGGGTACTTGAAGGTAGACTCATTGCACAGTACCAACTCTGGAAAAAGGAGGGTCTTCTTCTGTGCTACAAAAGAGAGTCAAACAGACCAGGTCAGGCTTTAACAAAAGCAGCGAAGGAATGTGTGTGTGTTATTTATTTAGTTAGTTTTGCTGTTTTAACATCCTGATTGAAGTTTCCTCTCCCTCCTCTCCTCCCAGCCCCTTCCCTGCCAAAAGTATCATCAAGGCCACAGTGAAATTTGAACTCACAACCCCTGGTTTACAAGGCCAGTGATCTGACCCACAAGCTATGTAGCCAGCCACAAGGAAATCTAAGTTATAGGCTACTGTAAAGGTAACTCATGAATCAAATATGAAATGAACATTTGTCAAATGTTTTACTTAACTCATAAGATTTGACAAAAAAGAATGCAATGAACAGAGAAACACACAATTGTGTCCTTAAAGCCAAATTGAACTGAACTTGCTCAATAGATGCAAAGTTGATCAGTAGCTATGTATAGCGATTTCTTGCATTCCACCAATTACAAATTACAATTTAATGATAAGAACCGTTTGAACCACAAACCAGAATTATGGGGAAGAAAGAAAATTTTACTTCAAAGTCAAGGCTGGCCTTGAACATGACTTTCCTGCCTCAGACTCCCATGCCAGGAGTGTACCATCCTGTCTAGCTTTTATTATAAAGTTTCCAAATGTGGAACTAATTATTATATATCCAATAAATGTATATATCCAGTAAATGTATATATCAGTAAATGTAAAAAGATAAAAACATATTTTGATAACTAAACTGATGAAATAAACTAAAACAATTTTTAAAGTAAGTTTATTATTGGCATTGTTGGGAAACTAAATAGTTTCTGCATTTGGGGGGGTGGCATTCTCATTACAGTACAGCTTTGATCTATCAAAGTTTCCTGCCTTTTGAGTCACTTTCTTATTAGGTCTTAGGGAAAGAGTGCTGTGGGTGAAAACAAAACAAAACAAAACAAAACAAAACAAAACAAAACAAAACAAACAAAAAAAAAAGCTGCCCCTGCCCCTTAAATAGAAATTCTGTAAAGCACTGATGAACAAGGTCTCTGCTCTTCTGCCAGCAGAATGTTATATAAAAAGAGATGTTTCTCTTCTACCTCACCACTCAGCAGCCCTGGGCATGGAGTGGGGGGAGTAGTAATTATGACAGGAAAAAAGCTATGACCAGTATGTGATGCCCAAGCAGACACCCTGTGGACATCTATGATGCTGAGGATGACTGAACTATTCAGAAGACCATGGATTGAACAGCCTAAAGCAGACTTCAGATGGAAGATGTACTGACTGGTTTTGTGTGTCAACTTGACAAAAGCTGGAATTACCAGAGGAAAGAGCCTCAGCTGAGGAAAGGCCTTGATGAGTGAGATCCTGCTGTAAGGCATTTTCTCAATTAGTGATCAATGGGGGAGGACCCAGCCCATGGTGGTGGTGCCATCCCTGGGCTACTAGTCCTGGGTTCTATAAGAAGGTGAGATGAGCAAGCCATGGGGAGCAAGCCAGTATGCAGCATCCCTCCATGGCCTCTGTACCTGCTTCTGTCTTCAGGATCCTGCCCTGTTTTGAGTTCTGGTCCAGACTTCCTTCAGCTATGAACAGCAAGGCTGAAGTGTAAACCAAATAAACCCTTTCCTTCCCAACTTGCCTTTTGGTCAGTGTTTCATCACAACAATTGAAACCCTAACTAAGACAAGTTAGTATCAGAGACTAGGGTATTGTTGTGTTAGGCTGGACCATGTGTTTGTTTGAAGGGATTTGGACTTGGTACTTCAGGTTAGGAAAGCTGTGGGAATGCTTTAAGCACTGCTTAGTGGGCCACACTAGTAGGAGCATGAAAGACTGGTGCTGAATATGATTTGATGAGCTGTGGGGGAGCAGGAGGTTTCAGAGGAGAAAGATGTTAGTATGCCTCCTAGAGACTAGTCTTGTGATATTTTGGTGAAGAAAGTGGCTGTTTTTTGCCTTTGTCTGAAGAGCTGCCTGAGGCATAAGTGAAGGGTTTTTGGATTAATTCTGTTGGCAGAAAAGATCTCAAAACAGCCTAGTATAGACTCTGTAGTGTGGATATTAGTGGCAATTCTAATGAAGATTTATAATAAAAAGGAGAAAGCTGAGCAGGGTAAATTACAAAATGTAAAATTTGAGGAGAAAGAGCACCAGGAAGTGGAATGGAGCCAAGTCATGTTTTCGAGGAAATAAATGGATTAAGAAAAGGAATAGAGGGAATGATGACATCAGGGCAAGATCCCACCCAGCTAAATTTCCAACTTGTCAAGAGGAACTAAAGAAAAGCTTAGAGCTGGGTGTGGTGGGACACACTTTCAATCCCAGAAATGGGAAGGCAGAGGCTGGTAGATCTGAGTTTGAGGCCTGTCTGGTCTACAGAGCAAGTTTCAGGACAGCCAAGTGTAGACAGTGAAGGACAAAAATCTGGAGAAGATGTAATTCAATGGGGGCAGGGTGTGTTCCAGCCCCAGTAAGCAGCAGAACTTGACAGTTTCATCCCCATAGTTCTGGCTTTAGAGTTAAGGATAGAAGAAAGGAGTTATAAAGTCTCTGAGACCAGGCATGTGTCAGGAGTATCCCTGAATGGAGGTCTAGTAAAGAAACCATTGTGTGAAGCTGTGAGGTTGGAACCTGGATTGCTGCGGAGAACCCAAGATGTTAGAGATGCCAGAGACATGGGATACCTGCCTAGGAGAACTGCTAACAGGGAGTGGAACCAGCCCAAGAGAAAGTAGTGTGTTGCAGTCAACAAAGCTGGATGGAGCTGGAGATGTGGAGAGCATCTTGACATCGGACATGGAAATGCAGAGTTCGGAGTTTGCCCAGCTGGTTTTTGGTCTTTCTTTGGTCTAGTATCTCCTCACCATGCTCCCTTCCCTGTGTTTTGGAATGGTAATATATATCCTGTGCTATTGTGTGTTGGAAGTATGTGATTGGCTTTTGATTTTGATTTTGATATGTGTTTACAGTTAAGAGACTTTATGAATCTCAGAAGAGACTTTGTACTTTAAAACATCATTGAGACACTGTGATAGACTATGGGGACTTTTGAAGTTGAACTAAATGAATTTTGCATTATGATATTGTTACAAGCTTATGGGGACCAAGGCATAGAATGTGGTGGTTTGAATGTAATTGGCCCCCATAATCTTGCAAAGAGTGGCACTATTAGGAGGTATAGCTTTGTTGGAGTGGGTGTGGCCTTGTTGGAGGAAGTATGTCACTGTGGGGGCAGGCTTTAAGGTTTTCTATGCTCAGGATACAGCTGAGTGAGTCTGTTGACTTCCTGTTGCCTGCAAGACGTAGGACTCTCAGCTACCACGACTGCCCTCAGGCCACCATGCTCCCTGTTACAAAATGGACTGAACCTCTGAAACTATGAGCCACCCCAATTAAATGTTTATAAGAGTTGCTATGGTCACAGTGTCTCTTCAATCAATAAAAACCCCAAATGAACATAGACTATCCTAGCAGTGGCATATTGCTGTAACAGACCTGACCCTGTTTTGGGAAGGATTGTGGAAGGATGTTGGAACTTCGGGCTTAGAAGAATTGTTGAATGTTAAGAGCTCTGTTTGCTCTTCTGTGAAAATTGGAAGATAAGAATGTTAGGAGCAGTGCAGAAGATGGAGGCCTGGCTTGTCAAATCTCAGAAAGAAGATTGAAGAATCGACCGGGGCTGTTGCTATTTTGAATTAAGATCCTGTGGTTCTGGCTAGCTGAGGCTGAAGAATCAGCTGTGATTAACAAGATCCCCCCGAACTAATAAAGCTAAACTTTGCTTTGCTGGAATAGTTGATGCTGGTCAGCTGGAAGTAACAAACTAGTTGTGATTAAGAAGAAACCAGCATCACTGAGGTGGTATGCATCTACCGTCTTTTCAACTGTGTGTAAGTAGTAACCATCAATATGGTTGGAATTCTGAGCCCAGCATTTCTCAAAGTTGACCACTGTGTGTGAGGATCTGTAAACACAGTGCTTACAGCATCTCTGCAGTGGTGCAGATATATAAATCTACTTATGACTCTTATGCAAAAGTAAAGTGAAGTAAATTTCACAGAAGTGTAACCAAAGTATAAAAGTAGTGAGCATTACAGTTAAAATACTAACTGAGGGGTTGGGGGGAAATGTGTGCACATTGGTAGAGGGTGGCATATATATATATTTGAGACCCATTTTAAAATTTCTGACACTACAATAAGTAAATTCCAATTAAATGTAAATATAATTTCTATAAACAAAACAACTTCTTTTAAGTTTAGTCCTAGGAAGAAGTTACCAGGCATGTGATTCTAAATTGAGCCCATGTATTTGTGTGTGCCTGTATGTGCATATTATGTGGGTGATCACATTATTTGTGTAAGGGTATGGGTGGGTGAGTATTTACGTGTGTGCCTGTAAAGGTCAGAGAAGAGTCTCAGGTGTCGTTCTTCAGGGGCCATCTATATCGTTTTCTGAGATAGTGTCTGTCTCTCACTGGCCTGAAAGTTGAGACAAGCAGGCAAGACTGACCATCCAGAAAGCCCAGGGACCCCTTGTCTCTACCTCCAAACTGATGGCATTTCAAGTGTACTCCACCATTTCTGACTTTTTAAAACAAAACAAAGAGCTTTAGGGATTGACCTCACATCCTCATGCTTGCAAAGGAAACACTTGAACAGCTGAGTAGTCTCCCTTGCCCTTTAAATTGGTTTGTTTTAAAATAAAAATGGTAGAACAGAGAGTGCCTATTTCTATCAGTAGAAGTTATAACATTACATAAATAATAACTTCCAAATCTTTTGTATAAAATCAGGAGTAAACAAACACCCCATTGTGTGCCCTGGACCACAGCCATTAATAACCTCTGCTGTATGGAGGTGGGGTGTCAGCAGCCACTGATGACACCTACTGTACCTTCACTTACATGGCTTGTTGTCAGTCTTGGCAGTGTATTCTTCTATAATCTATGTTAGTTCTTTGAAAAAGCTATCTGACTACTTTTGAAAGTCAATGTGAGTCCTTATTTTTAATTCTTCAGATAAGAGACCTAGAACCTGAAAACACTGGACCTGAGCCCTTACCAACCGCTATTCTGCTAAGTGTCAACTTAATTATAAGTTGTTACATGATGATCAGAGTCATGTTAAATCTACTGCGAAGGATGACCCCAAAATAATGAAGGTATTCATTAAAAGGAAATTATTGATGCTTAAAGGGTATATCTCTAGGCCTGGACCAATTATGAGAAAGCCTGCTTGGTAGAGAGAAGGAGGGACAGAGGGAGATGGAGGGAATAAAGCAGGGAGAGAGTCAGTAAGTGTTGCTTTCTCTGTGACAGTTCAGTGCCGAGCCCTCCATTTTCTTTTAAAACCTCAATTTTATTCACATCCAACTCTTGAACTACAGGAAATATTGCCTATTAAAATTTCCAGAGATGTTGAGATGACTTCTTATCAGCTTCCACTTCTCCCCGTACTCTGAGAAGCCCTTGACCTTGGCTTGGGATGTTCAAAGTCAGCCACATGAAGCAGCATTTGTTTGTGGGGCGGGGGTGGAGGGGAGGGGGAAGGGGTGAGACAGACCATGTGCTTGGCTGGGTGCAGTGACAGAAAGGCCTGTCCCTCTCCTTGTTCCATCAGAATTCACATCTGTCAGCCTCCAGGGCAGCACACGCAAACCATCTGCTTGACTGGTATTTTCTGTATGTGTGTGGGGTGTGGGTAGGGATGTGGGGAGTTGGGGTGAAAGAGACGGAGAGGATGAGCTGGAGACCTCTGTGATCTCTGGGATTCTCAGAAGCATCCAGCTTTGATTGGTCCAGATCATCCACGACAGAAACTCTGTCTTTTTTTTTTTTTTTTTTTTTTTTGACACAGATACAGGTGAATGACAAGCTATGGGTTACTAGATTACTAGAACAAAGCTAAGTAGTTTTCTTTCTCTTGGAATTTTGTGACAGAGATATTTCAATTTTTTTTTTATTTCAAACTTCATTATAAGAAAAAAAAGTTCAAATAAAGAAACTTTGAACAACGAAGTTAACCATACACAAAGACTATACAATGGTGCAGTTAGAGTAGCCATTTGACATGGAAGCTGTGTAACTTTACATTGGACAAATGTCCAATGTAATGTCAAATGTTTTAACATGTTTTGATATTAAAATATAATTATATCAGTTTTCTTTCCTTTTCCCCTTTGTTTCACCTCAAATTCACAACCTCTTTTTCTTTGTTTGTACTCTCTCTCATGACATCTTGCTCAGTCTATGGAGTATTGATTTCTTGTGAGTGATTTCAGGGCTGACTTCTTGGTATTGGCTAACAAATTGGTGGGAACATCATTTCTCCCCACTCTCAACATTCCTTAGTTGCCTGTAGTTCTTTGTCTAGGGTTGAAGCTCCTTGAGATTTACCTATTCTATGTTAGCGTGTCTATTGGTGTTGTCATTGTTCAGGTCTTGTTTAGGCAGGGATCCAGGAATTATCTCCGAAAGATTGTATAAGTGGGAGGAGCAGGAAGTTTGCTGTGATAACGTGTCTCCCAGAGATGTCACATTGGATTTTATACTTTTACTATAAAATACATTTTACGCAATTATGCACCGCTAAAACCAGAAAGTTCATGAGAGAGTTAAAAACAGTTAGTTTTATGTTCTTTCGTAATGTGTTCATTGCCTGAATTCAGTCCTTCCTCATACCCCACTATGTAGCCTTTCTTGCTATCCTTTTATATGTTATACTGTACCATCATGAACATAATCTATAACACTCTGTTATATATACAACTGTGAATATTAAGAAAACATTTAGAAATTGTACATGTATTATTTTTGTCATGTATTGATTATAGACACACACACACACAAACACACACACACACACACACACACAAACACACATCTGCAGTGTTCAAGCCACATAGCAGGAAAAGCTATGTGGCTTGAACTCATACATGACTCAAACAGTCAACATGATCCATAATTGATGGGAATAAAAGTACATTTCTACATTGAAAGAGGCATCATGATGCCCCTCTGCACAACTGACTTCTCTCTTTGTGGGTGCAGGGCTAGTATAGAAAATAACCTGCCTACTAATTTATACTTATGATCCTCCATTCTGCGTACACACTAGAGTCACTTGGGAAATTAAAACAGTGTGATCAGGTCTCAGCCCCGGAGACTTAGATTTAATTGGCCCAGGAATAGAATCCAACCATGTTTGAAATCCCCCCTTCTTCTCATCCCAGGTGATTTTAATGTGTAGAAATGTTGAGGACCACTGATGTGGAGAGAACGTGAATTCAGAAATTAAAATTCAAAAGAATCCCTTAGGTTGACAAAGTGCATCAGAGAAAGGATTATTATTTTTTTTTGAAAGTATGACTCATTAAAAGAAAGCAACCATACATATGGGTTTCTTACCTCTAGTACTTGACATTGTAGACTGGGCAGCTGTCCTGTGGCAGCACCCTGGCTTCTAATTCAATGTCAGTGCATGACATCTGAGAAAAGTGAAGCCAAGCAGGAAGTGCCATGTCCCTGAATGTCCCTTTCTGTTCCCAAGACTTATGCCAAGTCAAAAGTGTGATGAAACCTTGCTAAGATCAATGTGTTTGAGGACAAGCTGTCTAGAGGACCACTGACTCCTCATGCATCCTGGGGTTTGGGCAGAGTAGCGCAACAAATCATAACACAACTATGAGATTTAAAATAAAATGAAATATAAAAACCACAAGCACTTTTAAAAATGCAAATATTTCAGGAACTCAAGAGAATAATGCAATTTGTTTTGTACCTTAAAATTTTCACTGGAGTTAACTAAGTGCATCTCTCTTTTAACCAAACAAAATCATGTCTTTGAATTAACAGAAGGAGGAAAGCCCCGAGGCTTGGAGTGTAGCCTCGTGACAGAGCATGGGCTTGGCATGCATGTGCCCTGCTTCAGAACCCAGCACCAAAGAGAAAAGAAAAAAAGAAAAAAGAAAAAGTGAACAGGGAAGAAACCCTTATTAAAGGGTTGTCAGTGAAGTCATTTGAATACTGTGACAACTCTCCAGGGTTGTGGTTTCCAGATTTTAGAGTGACTTGATTGACACCACGTATCACAGCTGGTGCCATGGCAACAGCACTTTATAGGAGAAGCTACTGGCTTAACAATCTTTTAAAGATGAAGTATTGGGTGAAATGTTAATTTTCATTTGTAGTCTGGGATCTTGTAGGTTTACAGAGTGCTTATCAATTGCTGATGGTGTACCAAATGCATCACTTGCATTAGCTCACTTGACCTCCATGATGGCCCCTAAGGTGCTTGCACTCACCCAGAGCTCATTGTGGAGTACTTTCCCAAGGTCACAATACTGCTAAGTAGTGTAAAGAGCTCATCTCAGAAGTTCCCAGGCCTTTTGCTTCCCTTAATGCTTAAAATGTTTTCACAGTTTCCATCTCAGAAGTCCTTGGACACTTCTGGTTTCCAGTGCTCTTCCTGTGACAGTGATGTTTTTATAAGTGCACACAGGCCCAAAGAAGTAGTTACCAGTCCCACTTGTTAGGGAGTTAGTCCCACATAACGTTCCCTATCAGTACATCTGGCTTCACAATTCAGTAGTCTTTTGAAACGTTAACACACATAAAAGAAATGTCACATCTCATTCTCAAATGACCACCGGTTACTCATTGGAGGGGCAGGGTACACCCATTGAGCATGCCTAGCTTCTCACACTTGGAAACTAATTGAATGAGTTTTGTGTGGAATCTGCTTTTTAGCAGAATGGCTGCCAAAGCCTTGCTTTACAAAGACATGGCATTAACAAAAGGAGTGGAGTGATCTAGTGCTGTAGCTTTGAACTGCTGTGAGCTGCTTGCTCACACATCGTCTGACACCTGTCAAGCACTGTGCGCTTCTCTTTTTAGAAAGGTAGTTAGACGTTGGGAATGGCAGGTCTGTGTGCTTTCCTCCACTGGGCGATGAGCCTGTAGACAGACCAGCAGTCAGGTTCTCGTTTGCATGTGTCCATACTCTCCTCTTGCATATGTCTGGCACCCTGTAAGGAGTTTTAGGTGAAAGCACGGGTTTGAACTCCTCCCAGCCTCTTCTGGGCCTCCCGGGGATGACTTTCTTCTCAGAGTTTGTGGATTCCAGATTTCATCTTCTAATTTAAAGGCTCAAAGTGGCCTTCGAGAACCATGGAACCCAGAGCCTCACTGCCAGTGGTTGTGTCAGCAAAGCCAGACTCAGGCAAAATTGTCTTTACAAGTCCTGCTGCCCGAAATGATCTTCACAGCTGTCCTGAATGAAAGCAGTGGTTTCGGGGGTCCGTGCTTGCCTCCATTATTATAGTAAATGTGTGTGTGAAGAGGAGGGTGACGAGGAGTTCACAGGACAGAAGAACTTTAACAGGAACAAATGCTCCTGTGGTATTTTCCTCAAGCCTTTTATTTTTTCCCATACTGGGGACAGGGCTGAAATCAGCCCCCAATTATTTCTTTTTGAAATAATGCCGTTCATTCCATCTCTCAGCAGTGAAGTCCTTACTTGAGCCTCACAGTCAGCAGGGTTAGAGTGAGGGTGAGGGTTGGTAGGTGGTTTCCTCAACATCGCTGATGCAGGTGACACCAGACTAACAAATATGTCAATGAAAAGCATTTGGTATTCTTGCTTAACCATTCTATTCCTAGGTACTTAAACAGATATGACCACATACATGAGGACAACAGATATATTAATATATTAATCTCAGTATTTTTACAATGATATAACATTAAAATAACCTGTCTACATATTTTAAGAACAAACTGTTCATTTATTCCATATTCATACATAACCAGGCAGTCTTTAAAAGCAAGGGCCTGAAGAGTTTCCCAATAAAGGATAGATGGTAAATATTTTACCCTTCTAAGATCATACCATCTCTGTTATAATTACATAATTATGATATGGTAACACAAAAGCATTTGCAGACAATGTGTTGAAGACTATATAAGAATATGTTCTAGAAAGAATTTTTTTCCTAAAAAGGTTAAGAGACCAGCTTTGACCAGTTTACCCATTCTGATTTATAGAAACTAGGAAAATCTATATGTACAACTTAGTAAATCACTGTGAGTGTGTATGTGTGTGTGTGTGTGTGTGTGTGTGTGTGTGATTTGTGTGTACATGTGTATGAGTACCTGAGTATGTGGATGTACCTGGAGGTCAGAGGTCAATGTCAGGTATCTTCTTCAATAATTCTCCACTTTGTTTACTTATTTCCTTTTATCCTTTTCTTTTTAGCGATTCTGAGGATTGAACCTAGCACCTCACACATGTTAGATATTAACTTCTAACCACTAAGCTACAGACCCAGATCTGCATTCATTTTTGAGACTGGATCTCTCACCCAATGCAGATCTCAGTGATTTGGTTAGACTAGATGGCCAGTGAGCCCCAGAGATACATTTGTTTCTGCCTCCTCAAAGCTGGGGATGAGGATGTACACAGCCAAGCTGCTTTTTCCATGGTTGCTAGGGATCCGGACTCAATTCTCACATTCGTATGACAAGCACAGTCCCAAGTGAGCCATCTCCTCTGCCTGCCAAGATATATATTTAAGTTAAGACTAAGGAGAAAAAAAATGTACAAAGCTTTATGTAAATGTGTAGAATGGTCTGGAAGGATATTCAACACACTTTAAATGTTGTGCATCTGGGGACAGGAAGTGAAAGCCTCAGAAGCTTTACTCCTACTAGAATTTGTGTCATATGTACATACAGCTTACTTGAAAGAAATAACAGCCAGAGGCTGAGACTAGATTGTTACAGTCCCACTTGTTAGGGAGTTAAGTCCCATGCAACTTTATAAGTACATCTGGCTTCACAGATTGCTGTGAGCTTCAGGTCAACCACCACTATGCAGGAAGACCCTGTCTCAAAAACAAACATATCACCAAAATCCCAAGCAATGACAACATGAAACTTTTTTCAGGAGCAAGATCTTGTTACATAGCTTACGTCAGCCTCCTGTTTTATCCACCCATGTGCTGGAATTATATAGGTCTGTGG
Organism: Phodopus roborovskii; assembly: GCF_943737965.1. Lineage (NCBI taxonomy): Eukaryota > Metazoa > Chordata > Mammalia > Rodentia > Cricetidae > Phodopus > Phodopus roborovskii. The sequence continues at coordinate 2,319,283 of NW_026126417.1, read as the reverse complement.
CACTTTGTATAGAATCCAGGATGGAGGTTCCTCAAAAACCTAGAATAGACCTACCACATGAGCCACCTGTCTACTGGACATATTTACAAAGGATTCAATAGAGGCTCAACTGTTTTTATTGCCACTATATTCACAATAGCCAGGAAACAGAAACAGCCTAGATTTCTATCATCTGATGAATGCATAATAAAAATGTAATACATATAAAAAGTGAAATATTATTCATCTGCAAAGAAAATGAAATCTTCAGGTAAATGTCTAAAGCTGAAAGCAATTCTGAATTAGGAAACTCAGACCCAGAAAGACAAGCACCACATGTTCTCTCTGTGTAGATTCTAGCTTTGGGTCTTTAGATATGTGTGTTTCAACTAGAATAATCAGAGAAGGCAGAAGACAGTAGTGAGATATTTACTTTGTCCACATCTGGGGCACTGACCACCCTCATTGGGAGTGGGGACAGGGTTAGGGTTAGGGGAAACTAGGTCTGGGGAAGGGGCCCCAGAGCACTCTCTTGCTTGAAGAACTGGGACAGAAAAACATCTGGAGGCATCCTTGGGACCAGGAACCTGCTGGTGTTAATCTGTCTTTGTTGTAAGTTATTTCTCCCTGAACTAACATCTATTCTGCCTGTTTTTCCTGATCCTTATTAAACTGTGATAGAAGACTAATAAGAGGGCAATTCAGAGACTTCAAGGGAAGAATGTCAGAGTGTGTGGGTGCTATGAAGGAGGATCTATAACAGGAAATGAGGAGGGGGATATGAAGGCAGAGTAAACAAGAGTATATGAAGAGGGTGAACTGGCACTTAAGATCTTAGAGCAATTCATGAGGAAACCTAATATTTCTTAAAATACATACAAATATGAAAGAGTTTAAATGGGATTAAATCATAATGTGGGGTGGATGCTGTCATGCCCCTTCTAGGTATCAAATACTATCAAATAAAAATAATGTTTGACAGAAATAGGTTACCGCTTTGGAGTTGTTGTCTAGTTGTATCCTATATATCTCCCAGTATTATAAGCTATTGCCATTTATCTTGTTTACTATGAAGAATTTAACTGTGAGAAACTATTGCTGCGAAAATCGTGTACTCAAGTCAAGGAACATGGAGAAATCAAGCTGGCTCTGTCCTGGAAGCTCCATCCCTACTGGCTAGATTTCAGAGTGCTAGAAGTTTCTAGACATGCTGCCGGGAAGAAAAGTCTGACCTAGCTATGAAATATGAGCACTGCAATAATACTGTGGTTAAATAAGGATCAGGATAAACAAATAGGCCGAATAGATGTTTATTCAGGGAGAAATAACTTACAGCCTAGACAGATGAACATCAGCAATTTCCACCGGATGCTCTCCTGTCCGAGTCCTGCCAGCAAGAGAGCTTTCCCTGGCTCTTCCTCAGACCTCCTTCCACAGGTCACTTCCGCCCATGGCTCCACCCCCAAATGGGCGTGGTCAGTGCCACAGAAGGACTATCTCACTACAATTCCCCTTTTAGTCTAAAGAAAAGATTTAGGCTTAATACAAAACTATATACAAAACAGTGAATAACAAGTGTGCTCTAAGAAAAGGAAAATTGAGAACAAAATGACCTACATATCTAGTCCTAGGGTGAAGGCATAATGGAGTTTACAATAGAGTTGTCCTAAGCTGGAAAACATAAGTCTAGTACCTAATATATCTAACTAGGAAGAGAGAATAATAGTTGTGATAGTTTAATCTTCAACCTCATCAAGACCTGAGAAGGAAAATAACGATACTAGGGTAGACACTCTGTTACTGAGGCATTAATTTGGTTCCTGCGAAGTTATAAACTGTGTTGACGAATGCGAATTTATAGCCACAATTTTCTACTTCCTGCTACAATATGTAATTTATCTTAGTATTTCACTCAAAGTAGTCTTTCTTTATGTACTTATGGCATGAAAACTGTAAACAAGGACTTACAAAAGTAGCAGGGGGAGGGAGCTCATTCCTAAACAAAACTCAGTTTCTTTCATAGGAGTAGAATCAAATTAAAACAAACTTTAAGTACTAAAGGAACTACTATGTGGAACCCTGTAGCCCTTGGTGTTGTTGTTGGTGGTGGTGGAGTCCCAGCAAATGCTACAATCAGCAGGGAAATAAGCCAGAAGAGGCAAGAAAGGAAACCTGGTTCAGCCATCACTTAGTTGGGAAAGTTCAAACTTCTGGAGTCTAACACTAGGCCAGTTTAATTATAGAGATATTAGGTCCAGTATGTTAGAAATAAAGAATAAATGGGTTGGGACTGCAGGTGGCAGGTCCCCAGTACCTCACTGGGATCACAAGGATTGAGTCCTGGGGTGGGGGCAGATGATGGATGCAAGCAGATGGGAAACAGAGATCTGTAGATGTGATTCATATTGAAAGTTTATTGATGGGGATGTAAGAAAATAAGGTAGAGAGACACAGAAAGAGGGCAGAAGAGAAGAGGGAGACAGGAAAAGTTCTGTTTGCCCCAGGGAGACAGTGAGAAAGAGAGCATAAATGGGCGGGGTGTCTTTTAAAGGAGTCCTTTGTACCTGTGTGCAGACTACATAGCTATGGAACCCTGGGTTGACCTGAGTGTATTCTGACAGGTGACAGGGGCAGGCTAGCATAATGCCTGAACCCTTACACAGTCCTTACACAGTATAATTTTGGAAAAATGTTTCCTGGTAACATTATCCCAATCCCATGTGCTCAGTGAAGCTTAAGGCATGATGATTACATTGAAACTCTTTTGCAAAGTACATGTGCCCATAAAGATGGGCTTTACAGCTTAAGGGTCCAGGATCTGGTGTGATCTCTGACCCAGATATCATAGAGAACATCAGGCTATAAAGTAAGTGTGACATCTCCCCTAAGGATAGTTCCTATTGACTGAAAAACAAAGCAATAGGTAAAGATCTAGGGAGGGAGAGCTGGGGATACACATTCTGGAGGATTTGGGTGGGGTCTGGCTCTACAGATCGCAAAGTTTACCAGGTTATTAACAGCATCCATCTCCAACCTTCTGAGTAGAAAACCAGTATTCATCTCCTCCTTTGAGGAAACAACCCTGAGTGATTAACATTCCTGGTTTCTCCAGTACTTGTCTGTGAGTACTTGTGACTTCTACACATGATGGGTGCTTACTCCATGTTAGTCTATGTGTCACTTAAAGGACAATTGTGTCAGATTCTTCTACTGTTCACCTATGTCACTTCTTGTTGGGTACATCTGAAGACATCACCCAGCCTCCCCTTTCTCCATGGTTCAAGATATCCCAAGGTTTATAGTGAGTGTGCCCACAGACTCATGGGTTCCATGGCTTTCTGGATGCCTCCACATTTGGTATGAGAGATAAGAATGAAGAACAATCCCTTTTCCTTTGCAGAGGGCACATCCAGGCATGGGTTGTCCAGTCGGGAGGTATTTCCATCTTGAGGAAGATGGAGTGGGTGGCAGAGGAGAAATGGAAACCTTTTCTTGACTTCCTTCTCTCTTGAAGCAGTCACCTGGTCTAAGGCTGAAGAGGCAGAAGAGCCCGACATTCTCAGAAGCTTGCTTTCCACTGACATTCTGGCCCCAGTGTGAGTTGCCATGGCAATTTCAACATATTTGAGATATCTGCTTTGGTATGTTTAAAACATCTCCAGCAATTTTACAGCTTCACATATACTCTTCTTGAAATACTACCCTCCCCACAAGCCTTCTAAGGCTAGTTGTTTCAGTTCACAATGACACTGACCTGTTCACAACCTTAGTAACAGAGAACTAACTGCTTTTGTTAATGACCTATATGAACACAATATGAATGGAGGCCCAGGTGCTGAACTGTGATCCCTAATTCTGCCTGTGGAGTCAGAAATGTAAATGCACCTTGTGCTGGCAGATGTAAGTGAAGAAAGGATGTCATGAAGTCTAGAATAAATAATACCACATGATGAGGAGATTTATTAGAATTACTTACAGGCTGCAGTTTAGCTAATCTACAGGCTGTCTGAGAATGGAAAGTCCAAGAGTCCAGAATTCCACAAGCTGGATGTCTCAGCTGCTCTTCAGTTTATGCTGGAATTCAGAAGAAATAGGTTCTAATGGCAGTGAATGAAAAATCTTGCTAGCAAGGTTAGAGGAAGCAGGCAAAGAGCAAAATCTTCCTTCTTCCACGTCCTTAGACAGGTTCCAGCAGAAGGTATGGCATAGATTAAACGCTTGTCCTCTCACCTCAAGATCTGGATTAGAAGTGGATCTTCCTACTTCAAGTTAACCAAAAGTCCCTCACTGGTGTGCCACCCAGTTTTGGATTTTAGTTAATTCCAGATGTATTCAAGTTGACAAACAAAAATAGCGATCACAAGGGCTTTCTTTCAACTCATTGCTCAGGAGCTGCATCTGTTGTTTGGGGCTGGAGGGTTAGGACACGGTCTCATACATTCTTAGAAAAATACAAATGATTTTTTCCCTCTTCTTAGGACTGTGCTGCGGTTGTATGGAGGGGTACTTTAAGGGAACTGAGTTTGGATGGTCACTTTACTGGAAGTACTGAAAATCCGAGTTCAAAAGAGCAGATGAAATGAAGATATTATTCTCTTTCTTCTGATCTTTAAGGAGAGCCATTCAACTGTGGCTTAATACAGAATAGCTGTACATACATAGCAGGACAGAACTGTGATCTGTGGACTCTGGCTCTATCAACCATCAGCTGAAGTCCTGGCCTATTAGTTCAAGTCTCTCTATGCATCATCTTTATCTGAATAGTGAGACAGCAACTTCCAGAGTTAATGGGTCTATGTAAAATACCTGGTACAGTATAAGCTCTGCCTAGAGTAAGCTACTTGATTTTATGATCTGCTATTATAAAAATGGGAAAAAGTAAGGGATGTGAGGGTCAGAGGTAGGCTCCACCCTAGGCACAGATTGCTCTGCAAGCTTATTGAAGCTGGGTGGTCACAAGCCAAGAACTTCTCCTCGTGACATTTTATTGGGGCTCCAGCTTTCCAACTCAATCCCAACACCTGTCCCTCTTCCTTATACCACCATCATCACTATTATGATAATTATTATCATATCTACCTTTTGAGCTTATGTTAGCTATGGTGGTGTGGTAGGAAGAAAAAGCTACTTAGCTTTCCATGCCCCTCCCTCCCTCCCTCCCTCCCTCCCTCTCTCCCTCCCTCTCTCCCTCCCTCTCTTCTTTCTTCCCTCCCTGTCTCCCTCCCTTCTTCCTTCCCTCCCTGCCTCCCTCCCTCCTTCGTTTCCTCCCTTCATTCCCTCCCTCCCTTCCTCCCTTCCTCTCTCCCTCCCTTCCTCTCTCTCACTTCAGTACCCCTTGTGTTGGAACTTTAGGCATACACTATCACACTGGGCTACCATCCCAGTTTCTAAGAGGGTTATGTTCTAGGAAGTAGAGAAGTAGACTTTACTTTTCAGAGAGGGATAAGCTGTGATCTGGGACCCTGGCAGGAAATCAGGAGAGAGTGAAGGAGGGAAAGAGTGGAGCCACATCTGCCCCTGCCCTTGGGCCAGTCCACATATTGTGGCAGCCCACGGAGAAAGGGTGTATCTTTCTAACTGATCTGGCCTTCCTTTATTCATTTGTCCTGTCTTAAGTGTGAGATTTTCTAACTCATGAAGTTGAATTACTGCTAGTAGCAGAGCTGTGCTTGCTCTATCATCACAGTCTGTTGTACTTGAATCCAGAGGGATTAAGAAGTCGGGTTGAATTTATGTTTTTTAACTACAGCATAATAATTCTCATATATAGAGATAAATGTTTTTTTCTATCAGAAAAAGTAACTACTATTATTCTCACCTTATATGTGGTATCTGGGGTCTAAGATAGCATCAGCAGTCCCACCAGACCAAGGAGTGTGTGCTTCTGGAATTTCCCCAGGAATGAGAGATGTGAAAGTGCTGGGTGTCCAGGAAGGACAGCCTCTTCCTATGCTTAGCTTGGTAAGATGCTTATTGATGCTCTCTCTGCTTTAGCAAGGCTGGCACCTTGCTATAGAATATTATAGAATCCTCTGTGACCACAAGGATAACCCTCCCATCTGATGCAATGGCTGGGGGCTCCACTGCAATAACTGGCTCAGCTTGTCTCGGTCCCAGTAAGTACCCCAGCGAGACATGATTGAATGGGAGGCTGCTCAGAGAGCAGTGTGAATTAATGGCTAAGACTGAGCAGAGAATCCACATCTGCCCCTCATCCACTTCACTGTCTTTAGTAATAATTTGGGCTGGATAGTTCTGAGGTACTGTCAGCGTTCCCACAGGCCTTCAGTTTTTAGATAGTCTCTGTTCTCAGCAATTACTGGCTGTCCAAAGCCAGAAATCGTTTTAAAGATAGCTACCTCTCTTTTCTATTATTTCCCATAGTAATTTTCTGTCCCATTTCCAGTGTTTGTTTTCAGTTTTTACTTTCAAAACCCAATAATGTGAAACATTTTCAGGATCATATGTTTTCAAAAGTGACTTTTAAAGTGTTTCTTGGTTTATACAGGACTGATAGTTTCCTCCTATTTAAGAAATGAAGTTCATGTCCACAGATACCTGACTTTCCCCATATGACACAGGTAGATAATGATTGAAGACCATGTTTTAGTTCAATTTCTGATGCTGTAATAAGGTATCATGCTATAAAGTCAGTTTAAGGAAGAAAGAGTTTATTTGGTAATAAAGTGTCAGATGGAGAGTCCGTAATTGTGGAGGTGGCAGGGGAGGAGAAGACAGAGCAGGAAGCGGAGAGATCCGATATCTTCAATCCCAAACACAGAGCAGAGAGAGGAAACTGGGAGTTAGTGAGGCTATGAGTACTCAGAATCTGTCTCTAGTGATTTCTCCCAGAAAGGTTGCGCCAACTCCCCAGACAGCACTACTAGCTGGGTGCCATGTATTTAAATATCTGAGACTCTGTGGGACATTTATAGTTCATATCGTCTTGTCTGTGCATTGATTGACTTAACGTAGACATCTAACAGGCAAAACTGTGAGTACAAAGAATCCCAGATGACCTTGAAGGTGACAACATTCTTCTTATTCCAGGTGTGTGTGTGCGTGTGTGTGTGTGTGTGTGTGTGTGTGTGTGTGTGTGTGTGTGTGTGTGTGTTTTGAAAGAAAATGGTCCCCAAATGGAGTGGTATTATTAGGAGATGTGGCCTTGTTAGAGGAAATGTGTAACTGAGGGAGTGAACTCTGAGGTCTTTTTCCTCAAGCTTCACTCAGTGTGACAGCCAGTCAATTTCCTGTTGCCTGCAAAATGTAGGACCCTTTAGCTATCTCTCCACCACATCTGTGTTACGAGTAGTTTTCCCCGGTCTGGTCCCACCACCACGCCAGCCCCAATTAACACACAGAGACTCTGTATTAGATATAATTCTGTTGGCCAGTTACTTGTTTCTTATCGGCTAGCTCTGTCTTAATTATTATCCCATTTCTATTACTCTAAGTACTTCCATATGGTCTTATCTTACCGGAGAGAGGGGGCCGGCGGTTCTGCTCTCTCCAGTCTCTCCATGTTGACTCCTCCCTACTCCTTCCTCAAATCCTCCCTGTCTCCTAGTTCCACCTATCTTGCTTTCCTATTGGCCAACAGTACTTTATTCATTAACCAGTATGAGAAACATATTTACAGAATGACATCTCCCATCACATCTGCCTGCATGCTGCCATGCTCCCAGTCATGATGATAATGGACTGAATCTCTGAAACTGTAAGAAAGCCACCCCAACTAAATGTGTTCTTTACAAGAGTTGCCTTGCTCATTGTGTCTCTTCACAGCAATAAAAACCATAAGGAGTGTGTGTGTGTGTGTGTGTGTGTGTGTGTGTGTGTTTCTCTAGGGTAGGTACACTAAGGGTACCTACAATCTGTGTGTTGATTTATCCACCCCAATCCAGCTGTTTTTCATTGGTCATGATACTAATTATTATCGACTATCCATTTCTGCATCTCTAATGCCTTCTTTTCTAAGTGTTTAATAAAAGTTTCAGGAGGCCACCATTTTAGACTAGACCCTTTCACTGGGGCCAAGCACACCAGGCTAAAAATAAAGATGGGAGTTGCTCACTTTACAGTTCCACATCACCAAGCTGAAATTGTCTACTGACCTGAGAAATCAAGAGCACAGAGATAACAACTAAATTCTCCAAGCAACCCATTTCAATTGACATGACAATAAAAATTTGCTGTGCTTTAATCCTTATAAAAAGAAGTAACCAAAGGTTAACAAACCAGTTATCTATTGTCCCAAATTCTCATCCTGGCCTTACAAGGAAAGTAACTAGAAATAACCAATCTACTTTTTGTTGTTTGTTTCTGTTTCCATCAGATCTTTTCTCTCTGTAAGGCCATCCCCCTTGGGGATGTGCTTAGATCATTGGAATATTTATTTTATTTTGTGGAATGAATCTGCTTGATTCTAGAATCTAAAACAAAGCCAATTAAGATTTCTAAATTGGTTTACATTCATACACACACACACACATACACACATAGCAATTTAAAAAAAAAATAAAATTAAAAATTTAAAAAAAAAACCCCTTATAAAAAAAAAAAAAAAAAAAAAATCTCCCCAAACACACCCCCCGCCCCCTCTTCTTAACCCACTCCCTTCCCTTAAAAAAAAAACAAAAAAAAAAAAAAGCCCAAAAATTAATTTTTTTTTTTAACAGCCCCCCCCCCCGAGTTATATTAAAAAAAAGGCCCCCCCAACAAAATATATAAAAGGGCCCCCCCACCCTCCCCCTAAAAAGAAAAAATCAGGGTGGATTATTTTTTGGTTTTTTCTCCCCTTTTAACTTTTTTTTTTTTCACGCCCCAAAAAAAAGGCTCTCTCCCCCCTCCCCCCCCCCCCCACCCAATTGTGCCCGCCCCATTTGTTGAAGATGCTGTCTTTGCCCCATTGTATCATTTTAGCTGTTTTGTCGAAAATCAGGTGTTCATAGGTGCATGGATTAATATCAGGATTTTCAATTCGATTCCATTGGTCTACCTGTCTATTTTTATGCCAATACCAGGCTGTTTTCAGAACTATAGCTCTGTAGTAGAGCTTAAAGTCCGGAATGGTGATGCCTCCTGATGTTCTTTTATTGTATAGGGTTGTTTTGGCTATCCTGGGTCTTTTGTTTTTCCATATAAAGTTAATTATTATCCTTTCAAGGTCGGTGAAGAATTGTGGTGGGATTTTAATGGGGATTGCATTGAATCTGTAGATTGCTTTTGGTAAGATTGCCATTTTTACTATGTTTATCCTACCTATCCAAGAGCATGGGAGGTCTTTCCATTTTCTGGTATCTTCTTTAATTTCTTTCTTTAGAGTCACAAAGTTCTTATTATATAGATCTTTTACTTGTTTGGTAAGCGTTACACCAAGATACTTTATGTTGCTTGTGGCTATTGTAAAGGGTGATGTTTCTCTGATATCTTTCTCTGCCTCTTTGTCGTCTGAAAAAAATAGGGCTACTGATTTTTTTGAGTTTATCTTGTATCCTGCTAGTTTGCTGAAGGTGTTTATCAGCTGTAGGAGTTCCCTGGTAGAGTTTATTGGGTCGCTTATGTAAACTATCATATCATCTGCAAATAGAGACAGTTTGACTTCTTCCTTTCCAATTTGGATGCCCTTGATCTCCTTTTGTTGTCTTATAGCATTAGCTAGAACTTCTAGTACGATATTGAAGAGATATGGAGAGAGAGGACAGCCTTGTCTTGTTCCTGATTTTAGAGGAATTGGCTTAAGTTTCTCTCCATTCAGTTTGATGTTGGCAGTTGGTTTGCTGTATATTGCTCTTATTATGTTTAGGTATGTTCCTGTTATCCCTGACCTCTCTAATACCTTTATCATGAAAGGGTGTTGAATTTTATCGAAGGCTTTTTCTGCATCTAGGGAGATAATCATATGGTTTTTCTTTTTCAGTTTGTTTATATGGTGGATCACGTTGATAGATTTTCGTATGTTAAACCATCCCTGCAATCCAGGTATGAAGCCTACTTGATCATGGTGGATGATTTCTCTGATGTATTTTTGAATTCGGTTTGCCATTATTTTATTGAGTATTTTTGCATCGATGTTCATCAGGGATATTGGTCTGTAGTTTTCTTTCTTAGTTGTGTCTTTGTGAGGTTTGGGTACCAAAGTTATTGTGGCCTCATAAAAAGAGATTGGCAATAAACCTTCTGTTTCTATCTTGTGGAACAGTTTGAGGAGTAGTGGTATTAGTTCTTCCTTGAATGTCTGGTAGAATTCTGCACTGAATCCATCTGGCCCTGGACTTTTTTTCGTTGGAAGGCTTTCGATGACTGCTTCTATTTCATTTCGGGTTATAGGTCTATTTAAGTTGTTTGTCTGTTCTTGATTTAATTTTGGTAAGTGATAGTTATCCAGAAACTTGTCCATTTCCTTTGAATTTTCAATTTTTGTGGAATACAGATTTTCGAAGTATGACCTGAAAATTGTCTGGATTTCCTCTGTGTCTGTTGTTATGTTCCCCATTTCATTTCTGATTTTGTTAATTTGCATGTTCTGTCTCTGCTTTTTCGTTAATTTGGATAAAGGTTTATCAATCTTGTTGATTTCCCACACACAACCCCCCCCCTCTTTTTTTTTTTTTTTTTTTTTTTTTTTTTTTTTTTTTTTTTTTTCTTCTCCCCCCCCCCCTTCCTTTTCTTCCCCCCCCCCCCCCCCCCCCCTCCCTCCCCTCTCTCCTCTCCTTTCCTCTTTTTTCTTTTCTTCTTTTTTTTCCTTCTCTTCTCTATAAAAAAAAAAAAAAAAAAAAAAAAAAAAAAAATTAATTTATTTTTTTATAAAAAAAAAAAAAAAAAAACACCAAAAAAAAAAAAAAAAAAAAATTATATACAAATTTCTCTTCTTTTTTTTTAATACCTCAAAATAAATGACCATATTTATGTTATTGTCCTAGCAGAAGTGTAAGGAAGGTGAACAATTCCTGTCATTGATTTATGTTGTAGCTATTATGAAGAACTAAAGTAATGTATCATTTATATTTGTATAAACAAATCACCTATGCATCAGTAAGAGTGTAATAGATGATGTGTACAGTTACGTGTGACTACCATGCTTGATATTGACTATATTGTTGGGTTCTGTTTTTACATTAATCATGTTATGAGTGTTTAAAAGTGACATTAAGCAAAAACAATATGCCAAGTTATGTTGGCATCAGTCTGGCTATGTCATGTTTATTGTGTCTCTTGATTGCATAATTTTCTCCTGTGCATAATGTCATCTCACAATTTTTAAAATATACATATAACAGGCACGTGGAGGCAACAGGCTTTTTCCACACTGTCTAGGTAAGTAGTAGACTATTCTATGCAGGTTTATATAAGTGTACTTTATGATGTTTGCACAGTGGCAAATGAGTAATAATGCAACTCTCAGGACATATCTCTGTGTTAATTGAGGAATGACTCTGTCCATTTTCAGAGAGAAGGAGCAATACAGTGTCTACACAGAAACAACAGAGGAAAGTCCTCTGGGTTAGCTTTTTACTAAATGCTGAATATCAATATGTTCATTTAGTCATGCAGTAATCAAACAGTTCTTGTTATGATATCTCAGAAGAAGAGTGTTAAAAGAATCTCATATAGCTCTTTCATAAGATAGAGAAAACAAGTCACTAGAGGCAGATCATCTTTTTCTACTACAGTGAAGTAACCGGTAATTCCACATGTAAACTTTCTGATTCTGTTGTCTTTACATAAAGTCATTCCTTTTTTTTCTTTATTGAAAAATGAAGATATCCTTATGTAGCTCTGGCTGACTTGGAACTCACTATGTAGATCAGGCTAGCTTCAAACTCATAGAGATCTGATGCCTGTTTCCTGAGTGCTGGGACTAAAGATGTGAGCCATGACAACCAACATCCAGTTACTTGTTCAATCAACTTTCAGTAATATGTTTACAATTTCTGTGCTACACCAGAGATACACTCTTGGTTCCAGGAGGAAAGATTGAAAATTAAAATATCAATTTTCCTGTTCTCAACACACACACACACACACACACACACACACCACAGAGAGAGAAGAGAGATACAGAGATACTATTATAATACACAACCAGTAAACAAAAAAAAATCTTAATATAACCCTGTACAATAAAGGAACTTCAGGAGGCATCACTATCCCCAACTTCAAGCTCTACTATAGAGCTATAGTCCTGAAAACAGCTTGGTATTGGTACAAAATAGACAGGTAGACCAATGGAATTGGTCAAAAATTCTGACAATAACCCACACACCTACAAACACCTGATTTTTGACAAAATAGCTAAAAGTATACAATGGGAGGAGGAAAGCTTCTTCAACAAATGGTTCTGGAACAACTGGATGATGGTGTGTAGAAGAGTGCAGATAGATCCATGTCTATCACCACGCACAAAACTCAAGTCCAAATGGATCAAAGATCTCAACATAAATCCAGCCACAGTGAACCTCTTAGAAGAAAAAGTGAGGGGTACCATTGAATGAATTGGTACAGGAGACAGCTTCCTGAACATAACACCAGTAGCACAGACACTGAGATCCACAATTAATAAATGGGACCTCCTGAAATTGAAAAGGTCCTGTAAGGCAAAGGACACAGTCAACAAGACAAAATGTCAGCTCACAGAATGGAAAAAGTTCTTCATGAACCCCACATCTGACAGAGGACTGATCCCCAAAATATACAAAGAACTCAAGAAACTAGTCAACAAAACACCAAATAACCCTATTAAAAATGGGATACAGAACTGAATAGAGAACTCTCAATAGAGGAAATCAAAAAGGCTGAAAGGCACCTAAGAAAGTGTTCAATATCCTTAGCTACCAGGGAAATGCAAAACAAAATTGAGATACCATCTTACTCCTGCCAGAATGGCTAAAATAAGAAATACCAATGACAACTGATGCTGGAGAGGATGTGGAGAAAGGGGAACACTCCTCCACTGCTGGTGGGAGTACAAACTTGTACAGCCATTTTGGAGATCAGTATGGCAGTTCCTCAGGAAAATGGGAATCAATCTATCACAGGACCTGGCAATCCTGTTAAGCATATACCCAAATGATCCACATCCATGCAACAAAGACACATGCTCAACTATGTTCATAGCAGTATTATTTGTAATAGCAAGAACCTGGAAGCAACCTAGTTGCCCCTCAACTGAAGAATGGATAAAGAAGATAGAATACTACTCTGTGGAAAAAAAGATGGAATCTTGAAATTCACAGGCAAGTGGATGGCACTTGAAGAAACCATCCTGAATGAGGAAACCCAGTCACAAAAAGAGGAACATGGTGTGTACTCACTCATATATGGATTTTAGACATAGAGCAAAGGATCACCTGTAAATTTCACCGCCAGAGAAGCTAGAATACAAGAAGGATTCTAAGAGATTGATACAATGTCCCTCACAGAAGGGGAAAGGGACAAGACCTCCTGAGCATATTGGGAGTGGGGGAGGGGCAGTGAGTGGAGAGGGAGCTAGGAGAAAGAGAAGGGGAGAAGAGGAAAGCATGGGGGACTAGGAAGATTGAGTCAGGGAAAGAATAGGGGAGAGAGAGAGAGAGAGAGAGAGAGAGAGAGAGAGAGAGAGAGAGAGAGAGAATCAAAGAGAGAGCCATTATAGGTTTGAAGAGAAAACTGAACTTAGAGAAATAAATGTCCAGAGACCTACAAGACTGACCCCAAATAATAATTTGAGCAATAGTGGAAAGGCTACCATAAATGCACTTCCCTGATAATGAAATCAATGACTAACTTATCCACCATCATAGAGCCCTCATCTAGTAACTGATGGAAACAGAAGCAGACACCCACAACTAAACACTGAGCTGAATTGGAATCCAGATGCAGAGAGGGAGGACAAGCCCAGGCTACAGAAACACATAGAAACAGCTGACCTGAACAAGGAGGAGCTAATGGGCCCCTAGACAGATAGCTGGAAATCCAGCATGGGACTGACTCAGATTTCTTGAACATGGGTCTCAGCTAGAAGGCCTGGGCAATCTAAGGGACCTTGGACAGTGGAACCAGGATGTATCCTGGGGCACAAAAGGACTTTGGGCTCATATCCCCCAGGGAGGGAAACTCCCTTAACCTAGAGACAGGAGAGAAAGCCTAGTCCCTACTCCAAATGACTTGACAGATTTAGATGACTCCTCCTGGATGGCATCACCCTACATGTGGAGTTGGGGGGATGGGATGGGAGGGTGGTTGGGGGGGAGAGGGAACTAGGATAGATATGTAAAAATTTTTAACAAAAGGGAAGAAAAAAAAAAAAAAAGAAAAACTTTCCAACTTTCCAATAAGGAAAAAAAGGGGGAGGAGGGCAAGTATCCTAGTTTTCTGCCCAGTTGCTGTAATAAAATGCTTTGACAAAAAAAAAAAATCTTAATATGACACAAAAGTTTGCTCATAAAACCAAAGATTTATAAAAATAGTATAGGATGGGGAGTCAGACATGAAATTTTGCTCATTAAACCAAAGATTTATAAAATAGTATAAAAGGGGGAGTCAGAAAATGTTTTCCCAGGTAGTGATGTATGTTAAATGCACATTGAAAATCTGAGAGGCACCAAGTGGTGCTGGAGAAACAAATGGGCCTTGACCAAGAGACCTCGGAGATTTCAAAGAGTGGACAGATTTAAATCACTCTTAGACTAAGTAGGTCAGGAGTGCTACCAAACAGGATGTGTGGTAGAGGAGGCAGTAGAGAGGTTGCATGGATTGGTAGATGGGGGAAGGCTGATGGAGGGAAGGGACATAAGGAACGGATGGTAGAGGTCGAGTTCCATCTTGGATGTTGCATTTGCCAATGAATTAGATTGAAAACCAAGAAAGCCCTTCACATATATATTACTCAGGATTCTCTAGAGGAACAAAAGCAAGCAAACAAATATGTTCTAAGAAATGATTTATTAGATTGGCTTCTACAATATCTTCTGGATAGCCCAACTTCATGCTGGAGAGGCTGAAAAGTCAGTAGCTGATTGGTCTATAAGCTGGATGCCTCAGTAGTCTAAACAGGCACTGAAGGGCTTGGAGAACTCCTAGAGAACTGCCGATCTTCAGTTCACACTGGATCTGTGAAGAATCTAAGTCCTAATATTGATTAACAAATCCACTAGCTTTAGCAGGAACAATAGTGTTGTCAGTAACAAAGCAGATAAGCAAACCTTTCAGCGGTGTGCTAAGCCAGCATCTTGCCATGGTTGATTCTAACTCCAATAAAGTTGACAAACAAGATTAACCATTATAACATATGTGTGTTTGTCTTGAATAGAGGGCTTAGGATGAAGTATTGGTTACCAACAGCCCCAGAGGGACTGAATGAGAAGACTCAAGCAAAAAGCAAAGCACCTAAGACCAAAGTCATGACTTCACAGCCACATTTAGGAGTCTGCAAAGTAATTTGAGTAGTGACCAGTCAAGTGAGAAAATCAGCTAAGAAAAAATATTTTTCAAAGTTATTTTGCAGTAAATTTCAAGAGAGAATTTTGGTCAGATGAGAAGTAAAGAATTATTCTCTGATTTCGGTAGTATTGAGTGTGTTGTCCTGTTATTCTGGGGCCTCCAGAGAAATAGCACCAGTGGTGAGTGTGCTTGTGTCAGGAGACTGATCTTAAGGTCATGGCTCATGTGATTGTACAAAGTGGCAAGTTCAAAATCTTCAGGGTAACAGATGGCCTGAAAACTCAGGAAAAGGTTGTTGTATGAGTGAAAAGCAACCCACAGAGAGAATTCTCTTGCTGAAGACACCAGTCTCTTGACAGTAAGGACTTCACTGACTGAATGAGGTCCATACACATTCATGAAGTTCAATGTACTTAACCCAAGGTCAAGTTGCTGGTTTAAATGCTGTATTTGTGGAAGAGATATGTTCATAATGTGCTATTCAAGCTGCCATGGGGGAAAAGCAATCTATAGTCCTGCCAAGCTTTAAAGCCTGTGAACCACAACAATGACCAACCAGGCAAGATATCCTCAGTGGTACAATAGTGACTTTTATCTTGAGAGTAACTAACAGCTTTTTAATTGGCTCTAAGCTACTCTGTGGGGCATTCATGCCTAGTACTGTAAACCTTAGCCAACTACAAATGGCTAGAGAGGACATAGACCCTACTACTGCCATTTTCCTAATCCAGTATGACTCCTAATTTCTTTCAGAATACTTACTCTTGTATCCAAAGAAGTGTATCTCTGTACCCCACTCAAACAAACAAGCCCTTTTTTCTTCTTCAACAGATAGGGACTATTTCAGAGACTCAACAAATCAGAGAGTTTGTTGAAATCAGAGAAGTGACTTCAGGGTGAAAGAGGGAGGTGGGAAAAAATTGTAAGAGCCACAGAGAACAAGGGTTAAATATCAAGCAGCTGTAAAGAGAAGTGATGGATCTATAAAAAACTATTTGACAGATTCAACACCCATTCATGATTAAAAAATACACTCAGAAAAATACAAGCAGAAGGAACTTGATCAGTTTCACAAAGAACATATACAGAACGGCTACAGATGAGTGAATGTTTTCCTTCTGAGTTCAGGAACATGACAGGGAAGGTGGCTGCTTACCAGTCATATGTGGCACATTAATAGAAGTTCTGGAAACTGTAACAAGAAAGAAAAACAAATAAAAGCCACAGCAAATAGTAAGAAAAAATTGTCTTTAATTGAAGAGCACTTTATTGTCAAAATAGAACATAAGAAATCTTAAAAAAAAAAAAAACAAAAAACTACCAACTCTTCTATGACTAAGTCACAGGTACAGTTTTTTTTCCTCTATACTATCAATAAACACACAGAACTAAAATTAAAGACACAACACCATTTTCAGTCTCTGTGAGAAAATGATTTAATTTGCATTTCCTAGAGTTTTACATAAACCTAACTGTGCAATGTATATTCTTTTTTGATGGACCTTATTGGCATGTCCCTACCCCAGTGTGTGTGTGTGTGTGTGTGTGTGTGTGTGTGTAGGTCATAGGTTAATGGTACACATTGTCCTCTATTGGTCACCATCCTCCTGGCCCCCCTTCACTTCCGACACCTCCATCTTTGAGAAACAGCCTCTTACTGAACTTGAACCTCACCAGTATGCCTAGACTAGCTAGCCAGTGATCTCCAGGGATCCCCTTTGTGCTTACCTCCTCAGTCCCAGGATTACAGGAGGACACGGTATGCTTGGCTTTTAACATAGACACTTGGGATCTGAGCTAGGTACTCACGCTTGTGCAGCAAGAACTCTGCCAACAGCCTTCTCTCCAGCTGCCATGCTTATTTTGATATGTGAACTGTGTTAATATTTTGCATCTCACTTATTGCCAAGTAGCATTCTATCGAGCACACATGTCACAACATTATCCATGCACCTGATGAATGTTTTGGTTGTTTCTACTTCTTCGTTATTACACATGAAGTGTCTTGGAACATTGGTGATAAAGGATTTGTATGAGATCTGCTTCCATTTGTCTTGGATAAATACTTAGCAATGGAGATAGATGGACAATGAATGCAGGCATTGATGTTAGCTAAAATAAATGATCAAAGTAGTTAGTGTTTTGATCTCTCTAAATGAACCCTTTTAATCTTGTGTTTTTGATCATGTGCCAAGTAAGAGATCATTTCATATAGCAAGGTACATATTTCAATAATTAAAACTCCACAGAACCATCTAAGCCATTGTGTATTTTTGCCTTGGTGAATGAGATGGAATTCCAGTGGTTCCATCCAATTCTATACTTTCCCCTCTAACACTAATGCTTAATATTTAGAAATGCCCAGTTTGTAGAACTCCTGCCTTTTAGTATTTTAAGTTGAGAAAACACAAAGTCTCAGCTTCAGAGGCCTAGAAATCTCCAAATACATAAAAAAACAGTCTCCACTGCTATAAATAAAAACCTGAAACCTGTCACAGTTGGTTAATATCACCCACGTTCTGAGCCACGGACAGAGAGGAAAGAGGCAAAAACAAAACATCTGTTGCTTTATATAGAAATGGAGCACACGCCAGAAAAACAAACCATCAGTGTTCAGGCACATGGAGATTTCCAGTGATCACCCATAAGATTTGAGTCAGGGAGTACCATGCTCAGTCCTGGTTAGTGTCTGCAACACTCAGTACCAACTAGAGCAGAAGGAAAATACAGTGAGAGCTCTTTCCCTCCCTCTGCTAACACCCACTACCCGGAGCTTGGAAAGTCTCACAATTGGTCCTGTCACTAAGCATCACAGAGGGTAAGGTACACATGCAGAGTGCCTGCTGAATACTATCTGCCCATTTCTCAGCTCAGCAAATCCTGGAGCAATCATGTGGTAGTTTGAATGTAACTGGCCCCTAGAAGCTCACAGGGAATGTCACAATTAGGAGGTGTGGCTTTGTTGAAGTAGGCTTGGCCTTGTTGGAGGAAATATGTCACTGTGTGGGTAGGCTTGAGGTCTCATATATGCCAAAGCCATGCCAAGTGCTTGAGTCTACTTCATGTTGCCTTCTGATAAAGATGTGGCTAGCACCATGTCTGTCTGCATGCTGCCATACCCCCAGACATGATGATAATGGACTGAACCTATGAAACTGTAAGTGAGCCTCCTCAATTAAATGTTTTCCTTATAAGAGTTGTTGTAGGTTGTGTCTCTTCACAGCAATAGAAACCCTAACTAAGACAAATCAGAAGTGGGTAGTGTGCACTCTCTGGTGACCAAGGCTGATGAGGAAGCAGTAACACATACAGAGTGGTCAGAGGATGCTCCAGCACTGCTCCATCCCATGCATAGATTGTTTCTGGTCTAAATTCTATGCACACTAGCCACAGAGCCTGAATGACTAGACTATAAAGTAGACTAGAGACTCTTGTGCTAATTCATTGCTTCGTCAGTGATCATGCAAGTGTGTCAGTTTGCAACCCAGTGTAATACATCTATGCCTCTGAAAATGGTAACTCATAATTCAAATCTGGGGCATGTGTGAAGCAAGAGGCAAAGAAGAGACATGCTGAGACAAGAAGACAGCGTTGAAACGTTAACCACAGTTTGGGCACAAGTGGAAGGACCAAAGGTAATGCAGTAATGCATGAGAGTAAATATTTAAAATCAGCAAGCAAAACAAATGGGTCAAAGGTCACTCATTTACTGCAGTTTCACTATTTGTACTTAGGGTAAAGAAGAGTGGTCTAGGTAAATTAGTATTGCAAGATGTGTTGTAGTCAAAAAAGAGAAGACTGTCAAATGTCAGAAGACAGAGATAATGAGAACTTATTTTTCTAGAATGTGTAAAAAAAAACGTCAAGAATATTAAATCATGCTAGGGAATGTGAACATCCACGATGTAGGAAGCTCTTAAGGAACAGAGTACTAACGAAAGATATGCAAACCTGAATCAACATTCTTGAGTGACATTTCCTAGAATGAGCTAGTGGGGCACAGAGTGGATGGGCAAAAGAAACTAGGTGCAAAACTGGGTTCTGCTATGAGAAAATAAAATGCACAAGGATTAATAAAATGAAATATTCTTAAAAATATAAGGGAAAGATGGGTTAGAGTTAGCTTAGTGATAGTGAACTTACCTAGTGTGTGTGAAATCCCATGTTCACTCTGCAGCAACACACACACACACACACACACACACACACTCTCTCTCTCTCTCACACACACACACACACACACACTCACACACACAGTGTTGGGAGAGAATATGAGTCAAGTAAGACTCTTTATAAAACTAAACTTGTGGTGTGAAGGACTTTTCTAATCTTCTCTTCCTTCATTGGTTGGTGGCTACTTTCTGTTTTATGTTTTGTTTTGTTTTGTTTTGGGTTGGTTTGGTTTGGTTTGGTTAGATAGGAGTCTAGCTATACTGACTAGGTAGCCCAGGTTGCTCTGGAAATCACAGTGTTCATTCTGCCTCAGCCTGCTGCTGAGTACAGTGGTTAGAGAGATGTATACCAGCCCACCCTGCACAGAGGAGCTTTCATAGATGTTTCCTGTACAGGGAGTTAGGGAGTTGTTTCCCCAGCCTTTGCACTCTTCCTATATATTGTTCTCAAAGTGATCATCTACAAGGGTAATGACCCTGTAGTGTTGGACAAAATAACCAAGGTTCACAATGACACTTTCCTTTGGCCACCTAATACCTAATGAAAACCAGGACTGTGTGCAGAAAGAAGAAAATAGAATGATTCTTGGGTGGGAAGTCAACAGAATTTGTCAAGAAGTCCCTGGGAATTTGGTGAGATTAGACTAGATATTGAAAAACAATATGGCCAGTCTTTAAATTTTAAACTTGAACTACCGATTTATCTAGCAGTTCACTACTATATATATCCAGATATATATATATATATATATATATATATATATATATATATATATATATATAATAAAATTGTTATGCTGGAGAAACTTCTGAACTCCCATGTTTTAAAAATAAAGTTAATAAACTTTATTATAAAAAACTTAATAAAAAGTAACCACTTCAAAATTCACTAGAGCCTAGCTCTATACATGTCAACCAGCTTCTGTACAGTTATAATAACCATTTGGAACAGGTACTGTGTAACATATCTATCTTTAGTATAGCATTATTCACAATAGTCAAGAAATGGATAATCAAAGAATTCATTAACTGATGAGTGAATATAGAATAGAGGAAAGACAGGGCTGAGAAGAGACTAATCATTGGTTACCAAGTTACAGTCATGAGAAAAAAGTTCTGGAATGTTATCCCAAAGTAAGGTGACTGATAATGGTGTGTGTGTGTGTGTGTGTTATTTATATTTTTTTACCACAAATAAATAGTAAGTGTTTGAAAAGATGTGTATATCTGACCTTTTAAAAAAATCATACAAAGTACATACTTATAGAAATATCCCATGGCACACCTATAATATATAATATATAATATACAATATATAATATATAATATATAATATATAATATATAATATATAATATATAATATATGATATATGATATATGATATGTGATATGTGATATGTGATATATAATTAATATATAATTGTATATTATGTATATGTATGTATATATACATACATATATATAATATATAGTTTATATTTTCTTGCCTGTCAGTTAAAGAATTTTTTTAATTTAAAAACTTACTTTAAAATAAACAATAGGTCATCTGCCCAAGAAGTTAAAAATAAGCAACAATAGGGTGTTTAGCCCTAAAGAGGGTATTTATCCCTCCAAGGCTCAAGGAACATTACAAAAGAGAAGAGAGAAAAATTGTAAGGGCTGAAAGAAAGAAAAATGATCCATGAGAGGCCATTTTCTGGGCAAGACATAGTCATTGCTGTCATCAAATAACACAGCTGTGGTTACTGGCACTGGACCAGCATAAAATTGGCCAGGCCAACAGTCAGCCATGGTGACTATTGTCAGCCATAGGTGAACTATTGGGTGCTGACAAATTATAGAAGAGGGGTCATCACTGTGTACACAGTGGTGAACTCACCAGGTTCCAATAGATAGTTCCAAACCTGTAGTCACAGAGAAGGCCCTGGTTAAGCTCCTTGTGTCATGAAACAAAACAGTCGAGTATGTGGGGCAGAGATTTTCAGGGAAGCTGCAAGGATGACAGGGGTGGGAGGGAGGTACTAGAGAGTGAAGGAAGGTAATAACCATAGTGGGTAATGGACATTTATGAAGTTGACAAGGGAAAAATCACTAAAAAAGAATAGGTCAAATATGGACATGAAAAAAATATGACAAATAAAAGAAGGAGTTTAAAGTGCTAGGTACATCACTGTTGGATGCTATTAGAGGGTATTGCATACAGAGGGAATTAGTGTTTGATATTATGTAAGGATATGCTGACTTTAGATCAGACAAGAAATAGATTTTAGAATTATTTGGCAAATTTGATTTAAATCTACTATATTTGATTGCCTACTTAAACATTTTAAATCTGGCTCTTAGGTTAAAAAAAAAATATTCTGCCTCCGAGTTTGGAAACAGTTCAGATGTACAGGAAAAGGCATAGGCAGGTAGAAATAAGAATATCATTTGTATTCCTGCAGCATAGTCAGCATAACTTGAAGGACACTGATATGTGGTGTGACAATAATGGATTCCTCTTGCATATGAAGAGTTCAGCTCTGCAGACATCTGGATGTGATGGAGGAGCAGCACAAACTGTAATACTCGGGTGTGTAGGGAGGCAAATTCACAGGGAGGAATGAAGGAGCGTTGAAGGCAGGCTCCTCTGGCCTCTCCTAAGTTTACTTATATACAGTGTAACCTCCTCTTGTAAAAGACAAACAGGAAAAATAGATGCCCTTGATCCCAGGCATGCTTTTAAACGAGGCCCAATAAATCCTCATGATTGCAACCTATCCACAGTTTTCTCAACTCCTTGGTCAAGAATAAATTATGAGTCATTCCAAGACACTCTTGCTATGTCTTCTTGGGGCAGACACTATTACTTCTTCCTGAACTTGATACTGCTTTTAGACAGAAACAAATTATATTTTTAAAATATAGACATTATTGGGCATGCTTCTGCAATTCCATTCTTCCAGTGAAGTGACCCTACACGTGAAGGCTCTTAGCTGTTTAATGTGGGTGCAAAACTCCATAAACTCCAGTCTTTTTGGCATCCTTGTTTTGGCTGACCTGCTTTTTTTTCTCTCATTAGCTTCCCAACACAGGGAGATGGAATCAGAAGTGGGCTCATTTACCACCATCAATGGTCTTAAATTTTCCAACTCATAACTAGTGCACTAGACTTCTCCAGATACAACTGTGGTGCTATGGGAGAGGCCTTCTGCCATTTCCCTCCAGACACCCACTTATGTGAGAGGTGACCTGGGCTCTGAGTTTCCTGATGTTTGAATGACAGTCCTCACAGAGGCCTCAGGTTTTCTGTGTGCCTGCTGAATGCAATCTATCAGCTTGCACTGTCAGTGAGCATTCTTTTTCCTCAACCCGATCTTTGCCTTTTTAAAAAGGTGGTAATGGATTTACAAAATGTTTGAAATGCTTTTCAATAGGATTGTTGCATTATTCTTAGAGTGTCAGATACCATCACTTAGTATCTTTTCCCACAAGCCAGACCCCACATAGAAGCTTAGCGACTGATCTTCATTCTCTTATAGTTGGCTCCTGGAACTGTGTGAGCTACCCCAGGGACTAGAGAAGCGATTTTGAGTATTAAGGAAAATCAGAAAAACAACATAAAATAATTTAACTATCCTGACGCTGAGGATTAATGTTAACTAGCATTAACTTTGTTGGCAGCATTACCAATTTTTATTTCCATTTTTTGTCTAATATAATTTTTTATTGATTTTTGGGAGAATTTCACATCATACACCAATTCTGCTCACATTTCAGTCCCCCCATATCCTTCCAGCACCCCTGCACTACTCCTCCCAAGAGAAAATTTAAAAAACCCAAACCAAACTGGAATAAAACTAAAAGCAAACAAAAACAAATAAACCCAAATCTCTCTCTTCCACCTCTCTAATGCTTCTTCATTCATGCTGGAGGCATTGGGAGCCATGGTGCATCACATGCTATTTGCCCTTCTGTACAATCAGCTTTACTTGCTAATGTTTATTGCGATAAGTCATCAGTCTGGTACGCCTTTATCACTGGATCCTCACCAAAACTCTCAGATATCCCACAGCCACCCTGAGTCAAGGAGATATTGTGGGTATCATTCCATAGGACGCAGTCCCTCTGTGAGCTCCAGCAGGGTAGATGTTAGGGTAGGCCTGAGTGATAGTTGAGTTGATCAGTCCAGGCCACCGGAACCTCCCTTCAGACAAGTGGGCAGAGCCAGCTCCCCTATGCCCGTGACATTAGGGTCAGTTCTACCACACCTGCAGTGAGGGATGAGGCCATCTCTCTTAAGTGTGGGAGGCCAGCTATCCCGTGAGTGTTCTGGCCAGCTCTTTTGCTGCCATGTCCAGTGAGGGGTAGGGGGAGCTTTTCCAAAGCCAGTAAAGGATGGGCTTGGCTCAGTATGTCCCTTTGATTTTATCACATGTGATTCCTACAGCCCCCTAAGGTGACACAGGTCACAGATATCAAAACAGATCCCAAATGTATCAGGACCACGGACCCAGACATGGCCCTCAACAGCAGCTTGTGCCCTGATGAAATCCTCGCTCTAGGTGGAAGCATAGGTTACTCTGATCAAGATGGCTCTGGCAGGAGCATGCCCTAGGACACCAAGGCCACAAGTTGTGGCCTTCCATGTGACCTTTGGTCGCAACACTGGCCTTGAGATTCAACCCAGACCCCAGCTGTGGTAGGATCAATGACCAAGACATGGTATTTGGCAGTAGCCAGGTCTAGATGTTATCATGGCCGCAAGTGGCAGTGCAGGCCACCCAGATTGGCATGACCCCAATGGCAGCATGGCCCTTGGACACCAACATGGCTCAAGCTGGTGGCCCAGACCCCAGGAATCTGCATGGACCTCCATGGTAACAGGAGACACAAACATCAACACAGATTCTGACTGTGGTAGGGTCATAACAAATTTCTTATTTAACTGCTTAGTTGTTCTTTGCAGATGATAAATGATTTAGGTGATCATTTCCCTTAAATGACAATATTAGAAATTATATTAGCTTATTTACATAACATCTTAATTATATGTCTCTCCTGCCATATGCCAAAATGATTTGCATAAACATGATTTCTCTCCTATGATCTGTACCTCTGATGCTATGTGATAGTACTGCTCTCCACAACACACACCCCAAGTCCTACTCATCCTGAGGGATTCTGTCTGGTCATTTCTGTTTGGAAGACACCATATGCTACCCTATTCCCTTGAATATCTGCTATGACATTAGCTCAAGGTAATGGTATTTGTTGAGTCATGTCTCATCCTTAACCACATGTACAACCATGTTCACTTAGTTATTTAGTCTTTATGAGTCCAGTTTCCTCATGTGTAAAACAGGTATAAAGTTATTATAAGAATCTGAGACAAAAAATAATTTTGAATACTTAATCCTCTACTTGCCATTTCCTATAATACTTTTGCCTTAGAAGCTTTTTTTTCCCCTGAATGACTTATAATGGTCTGTATTTGAATAGTTGGTTACTAGCACAACACAATACTTGTGTGTTTATGGGGACACTGGTTGGGACAAATGTACTTCACTACCAGTTACCAAAAATTATAGCACATGCATTTTTGTACAGTACTTAATTCTTGATAGCAAATGACCATGTTTATGTATTTGCTGTCTTATACCTTTAAGTATCATTTTAGAGTATATGCCTGTCCTTGCAGAAACAAATGTGCTCTAAGACAGTACTGTGATACACTGGCCTCAGTGTCCATGTCTACTCACTGTGCCTCTTAATTACATCATTTTCTCATATATCCACCATCTAGCCCAGGTATGTACTATGCTGTTCCACATAACGTGGGTTAGCACATTCTATGATGTTCAGTTACATCATGTGACAGTGCATTTCTTGGAAGATGTCTCTGTGTTGTGACACCATACTTGGTCTGGCATCGGTAACAGTAAGAGCTGACACTCTAAGTTGCTTTATATGACTCTTGTGCAAACCTCACAGAATGGCTCACCTGACAGCTCTGTTTGGTCTAGGATCTTTTCCTCAGGGATCCCATAGCAACCTGCGCATAATTTTATGTGGCCACTGAGCCTGCTTCAGTGAACATATTTACTATGTAAAAATTTCACACATTGGATTCTGAACTCTTCAAATTCAAAAGTGGTGTTTTCATTTCTCATCTCATTCCTTTCTACCATTGCAACCAGTTATTAAATAAGCAGTGAACAGAGCCACTCTGAGCACTATTTGCTTCTGAGGTAAAAAAGTGTCTTGGTGTCCTCTGAAGCACCCCAGTCCTGACCCCCATCTTTGTCATGGCCACAGCCCATGGAGCTAGTTACTCTGGAATCAAATGACTTTAGCCTTGCCTGTGACCAAGCGAGCTGCCTGCAGTAGTGCCATCACAGCTGGGCTGTGCTGCAGAGGGAATGGGATGTCAGGCTGGCTTCCTGCTGTCTGCAGCTTCGGGGTGGCTTGAGATGAGAGGGCTGAATAGCCAACCTGGCAGCAGCTGCTCTTGCCTGGAGGGATAAGGGAGAGGCATGGAGAGAAAGGGGAAAGGGCATGTGAACACTGAATC
The DNA here is from genome assembly GCF_943737965.1 of Phodopus roborovskii. Taxonomy (NCBI): domain Eukaryota; kingdom Metazoa; phylum Chordata; class Mammalia; order Rodentia; family Cricetidae; genus Phodopus; species Phodopus roborovskii. The sequence continues at coordinate 2,293,158 of NW_026126417.1, read as the reverse complement.
AGTGTTATCTGTGGACTCTGTGGGTTTCTAACAGCAGGTACCTTTGATAGATGAAGGTACCCTCCCTCCACAACTAGCACCAGCAAATCCTTGAATTGAGTTCTATTAAATAATGATGCTTAAATGAATACCATGGGAAATTCAGATGCATCCAGTTAGGCTGTGTGGAAGAGGCAAAGGAGTCGGCCAACTTGTGCCCTAAATCAGGGTGGATGGTAGAACTGGCTCTGACAAGGCTTCTAGGCACAGGAGATACAAGGCAGCTTCAGCTTTACCAAGTCTGATTCGATTAATTTCTCCAGTCAATTTCATGTGCTCTGCCCACAGGATAAATCATGCTCCTACCTCCCGAATGCTCTGCTCTTTTCCCGTTGATTTAAAAATAGTGGCCTTGTTTCCTTGCCAAGTGGTCACTGGATTTGCTTAATAGTTAAGAGGAAAACCCTTGAGATCTCCCACCATTCTTTGAAAATCAACCTGGCATCGTAGCAAATGTCCTTTACTGGGACACTGGGAGTCCTCAGATCATAGAAGGGAACATTTCATCATGGGGCAATCCTGACATTTTCTAAGAGATTTGATGAACATGTTCAACTCTTTCAGTGTGTGTACATTCTTTTGAGCTTTGGAGAAACCCAGAGATGACCAAGTTAGGTCATCCTGTTCCACAGATAAAGAAACAGAGGGCTGGAGATGAGGTAAGGCTTCCATCAACAGAACACCTAATAATTTAGAGACATGTCTGGGAAGGTGTGGTGAGGAAGTGTACAGAGTCAAGGAGTTATTTGGGGGAACTTAAATCTGAGAAACAGAGGAACTTTATATATCTATATCAGGCGTCTGGATCCTTCATTTTACAGCTGCATGAGTCAATTTAACAAAACAACATTGAAAAGAAATTTCAAGAGTAACTCTTTCCTCCTCCTCTTCCTCCTCTTCTTCTTCCTCCTTTTCCTTCTCTTCATCCTTCTCTTCCATCCTCTTTCTCTTCTTCTTTTTCTATTTCCATCTAAATTGCATTGACTAACGGTCAGCTCATGATCAGTCTTCATTCTTCTCTAGTTCACCATCAAGATTGTCTTCTGTGTTCTTTGGGCTTTAGAGGCCTCTCTACCCACCAAGCATCTTAGACCACACTCTGTGAATGTCCACATTGTTACTCACATTGACTCATATTGATCTTGCTTTGTCCTGAGGACTAATAAATTCACAATGCAGTCATATTATCCTTATCCTTGATTCCCGATGTCATATTTCTGAAGCTGAAATCTGGTGGACAGAGAATATGACTTAATTTTTGTGGTAATTCCATTATAAAAAAGGTGTTATTATGTAGTAGAAGCAGGTGATATGCTGGTAAACTGTCTTTCCAACTGAAAAGCCCTGGTCTGTAGTATTTGCTATCAAATGATATCGCTAAATATGAAATTGAACTTGGAAGCAACCTGAAACCTTCACAAGTCCACTCTGGCACACCAGGGGTAGACACTAATAAAAAGTGCTTGATTCATTGTGCACTTAATGAATGTGGCTGTCAGAAAGCTTTCAGATGGAAAGACACAAAATGTAAGTTTGTCAATATTTAACATGAAACCTAAATTATTACTCAACATATTCATTATTCATTCACTTAAAAATTGGTTGAGCATTTACTGTTTCCAGTAGTGATCTGATTGTCATTCTCATGGCACTTGAAATGGGAAAAGCAATATTAAGGAAACAAATGAACATAAGAATATTTATCTGATTATAAGTAGCAGTGTATATTATAAAGAAAAGAGTGAGCCAAAGGAATATGGCCAAGGTAATTTAATTTAAATTGATGAGGTAAGAGAGGGTGACGTAAGTAGGGTTCTTTAAAAATTGATATATGCCATGCCACCCAAAGGGTAGATAAGCAGGAATTATATTGATAAAAGGGAGGGGGATCCTCAGAAATAGGGAGAATACCTACAAGGGCAATGGGATAGAAAAGAACTTGACTTTTAAGAAATAAAAGAAGGGGAGCATAGTAGTGGAGAAGTGAGGGGCTGAGAAGGAGACAAGAGGGAAGTTTGATGTGTGCAGGAACCACCCAAACCAGACCTCGTGGACCACATTCAGGAGTTTAAACTCCGTGTTGATGGGAAATGATTGTCTATTTCCAACAGAGAAGTGGCCTACTGCAATCATGATTTGGAAATTTTTCCATTGTTTCTGTTTGGGGAATAGATTTAGGACTAGAAGAGAGAAGGATAAAAAACAAGGCAAATACTGCAGAGCAGAAGTGGTGTCTGACAGTGGCTTGGCCTAGCCTTCATGTGGATTTAACCTTTGACATTGGGACAGGAAGTTGTCATCTGCAAATCTTATACTCAAGAGCCATGCAATTGAGCTACAAATAAAGTACAAAAAATATCCCAATGTTTTAAATCAGTTTATGATTTTGCTTTGAGTTACATTCATAACTTCTCAGTTCTATATGGTCAACAGACGAAGGCTTGACACATCTGGTATGGTGTTTGTGATATAGAGTAACATTAAATACATATTGGGTGTAGAAACCAAAGAACTTGCTTAGGAAACAACTATGTAAATTGAGTTCCCAATTACTTTGGTAGTGATAACGAAGGGACTACCATGTTTCTTTCTTTTCTTTTTAATATACATATATATTATACATATATATTATATATACATATACATACATATACATATATATACATATATATTATACATAACATATATAGACATATGTGTCTATATTTAAACACATGCATAGATATATACACAATGATCTGGCTCATCTTGAACTTCTGAGATCAAGTAATTCAGCCTGAGCCTGTTGAATAGCTGGGACTACAGATCTATGCCTTTACATCCTATGGGATATATATGGGAATATATATCTATATATTTGTTCTTTGTTCCATTTTTATTTGTTGATTTCATTTTATATTCCAACCACATTTCTTCCTCCCACACATCCCCCCACCTCCCAAACCCCATTCTACTTTTCTTCAACCCCCGCAGCTCACTCACAGTCCACTCCTAAGGGGTTCCATGTGGATTCAACATAGTCTGGCACAATAGGTTGGGGCAGGGCCTGGCCTCACTCCCATGCATTAAGACTGAGCATGGCATTCCACCATGGAGAATGGGCTCTAACAAGTTAGTTCATGTACCAGAATTATATCGTGGTCCTACTGCCACTGAGCATGGCATCTCATCCTAAGAAATGGGCTCCAACAAGCTAGCTCATGTACCAGGTTCTACTACCCGTGGCACCTCAACTAATCCAAGGTTCACAACTGTCTCCCACATATGGAGGGCCTAGTTCAGTCCCTGGAGTCTCCACAGTTGTAGGTCTAGAATTCTTGAGTTTCCACAAGCTTGGTTCAGCTGTCTTTGCATATTTTTCCATTATGATCTTGACATCCCTTGCTCATATGTTGTCTCCTCCATCTCTTTGCCTAGATTCCTGGAGCTAGATCTGGTCCTTGGTTGTGGATCTCTGCATCTGGTTCCATCAGTTACTAGATGAGGGTTCTATGATGATAATTGGGGTATTTATCAGTCTGATTACTGTCATGGGTCAGTTCAGGCATCTTCTCTACTATTGCTTGGAGTCTTAGTTGGGGTCCTCTTTGTGAATTATTGGGAGTTACTTAGTACCTGGTTTCTCCCTAAGTCTATATTGGCTCTCTCTATTAAGATATAATATATATTAATATACATATATTTTTTGATGCAAGAGAAAAGGTCTCTCAACATGTAAAAACAGGGTTGAAGTGGGTAATGGAGGGAGAAAAAAATGATAAAAATATCTGATATACTTGTATGAAAATGTAATAATAGAATTAATTATTTTGTACAATTAATATACACCAAGGTAAATAGAAGGATATAAACCTCTTACAATGAAAAGAATCAGAAATGGCTAAACCACTAAACAAAAGAGCTGAGACAAGGTAGCAAAGTCATGAAAATAGGTGTATTACTAGGAAGCCAAAGCTAGAGTGTTTCAAGGAGAAGGGAGTGAAAGGCTGTGCAAACTCTGGCTTTAGGTCAAAGAAGGTGAGGACTGAAAAGCCTCTATTCAATTAAACTGAACAGAAGTCAGTGGTGACTTCTTTAATGTGGATGTTTTGGGTGCAGTGGTGGGTGCTGAAGGCAAACTAGCAAAGTTTAGTAACTGGAGATGAGAACATCTGACATCAACTGAAGGAAGGAAAGAAAGCCCAGCAACCAGAGGCGGCAGGGTGGAGTTAGCATAGATATGCTCTCCCCACATCCAGAACTGAGGGCTGAATTTAGAGCAGTCTCACCCAAGTTACGTAATCATGTCACTAGACTACGTCTCTAGACTTTTCTTAAATATTTTATGTGTGTGGGTGTTTTGTTTATATGTGTCTGTTTACCACATGTGTAACTGGTGCCAGCAGAGGCCAGAAGAGGGCGTGGGATCCCCTGAAACTGGTGTTCAGATAATTGTAAGCTGCTCGGTGAGTGCTCTGAATCAAACCTGGGAGGGAAACTAGTCCTCTTAATCACTGAGCCATCTCTCTGTCCCCTCCCACTTCAAAATTATTATTTAGGAACACATTTATATGTTTTATATATGTACATCAAACAGCTGTTTTGTGGAGGTAAGAACACACTTGTTGAAGTCACTTCTTTCCTTCCACACTATGTGTTCTGGGGGTCAACTCAGGTCCACAGGTTGGTGGCAGGTGCCTTTACCCGCTGAGCCATTCAGACAGCCCCAGATCTATCATTTTTATTTTGAGGCAGGCTCCTGCTATGTTGCCCAGACAAGCCTTGAAGTTTAATACTCCCGTGTCAGCTTCCTAAATCATTGAAGTTGTAAGCCTGTGCTAGCAGTGCTAGATGAAGGCAAGTTTATAACAAACAAAAGCCAAAAAACCAAGGGCCTACTTCAGTACATGTAAAAGTGAGGTAATATTTGATTTACTCAGTAGAGAGGGAGTGATTGGCAATGCCAAGGAGGCAAGGGAAGCAATCAATGGCCTAATTTCCTGAAAGGTTGATGGGACAGGATCTGATCAAAAGGAAGAGTTAGCATTTGATGGGCTTCTGTTAACCAACATGACATAGACACAGCTTTCCAAAGGAATGGCTAAATATTTTTTCTGCCGAAAGACAGATGGTTCCATTTTGTCTTCTCAGTGATGGAGATTTGGATGAACTTTAGAAAGAGACTGTATATGGTACTCAAAAGAAGCCACTTTTGTTTACTGTTGCTTGTCTGTCCTTTCCCTTTACTGATCAGAACTCTATAATTTAGCACTATAATACTGCATTAAGCGAGAATGAGGCCACATTTTCAGGGTAAAAGAGGTCCACACAGTATCTCTTATGGTCATGTAGCACATAGTTTTTGGAAGGAAGTCCAAGGGTGTTGTTGATGAACTGGTAGGTTCAACAGACATAAAAAGAATGCAGGAATTCCCTTCTGAGAACCTTTGTCTAGGTCATTGTCTTAGCATTAAGAGATCAGTTGCAGGAACTGGTCCTTTGAGGAGATTGTTGCAGTTTTGACAGAGGTCATGAAGACTAAAAGTTTACATTTTTTTCTGGACATAGGAATGCAATCTTAATCTTTGCAGTAAAATCTTAACATTTTCTCTTCTGACTGTAGGAATTACATTTGTTATTACATTTGTTGTTTGCAAGAGACTTTCTTCTTAAACAGGATGGTTCCTCCTCAGTAAGCTGCTTGTCTTGGTGACTGGAATGCATGCTTATTCCAAGTGTCACCCGCCATTTCCTCTCTCTTCCTGCTTCTTATCCACTGACTCTAGCTGTGGATTTCCCTCCTGTCTTCTGTGATCCTTGAAATCACTTGAGTGCAGTCAGCTCTTTTTATAGAAAAACGAGATAGATTACAGTAGGAAATACTACTGTAGGAATGAGGTGATGGTGACCATTTCGTGGCAATTCTATTTCAATTCCATGCATGAGGGTATGTGCATTGAATCACTATTGTTATTTGTTGCTTGAATTATGATCCAGAATATTTAGGAACACTGTTGTAGCACTTCCTTTTGACTCCAATAATCAAACATTCCCTCTACTGTCCTACTGTTAACTGGTGCTCCTCTGCAGCCAATGGCTGCATGTAGGATATGGTCCTCCCAGCAATATAGCCACCTGTCTTCATGAGATCAGCGGTGCCTATTTTCAAAGTATCACCACAGACTGGCTTGTTCACTACTAGCAGTCTTTCATAGAAGGGGATAGATGAGGGTCATGGAACCCTCACCTGAGTACCCAGTCATTCTTCCCAGCCATTTGTATACAATTCCACTCTTAGTTGCATGTTGCCTTAGCAGGGAAGGGCTAGAATGTAAAGACTGGGTAAGGTTAACCAGGTGGGGCTTCATCAGTACAGCCACAGGGGAGCTGTCATCCATGCTGGGTACAGATCCTCTTCCATTGCAGCTGTTTTCTAAAGTCACATATGCTCCTGCCAATAACCACCCACCTGTGATCTTTTAGTAAGCCTAATAAACTCACTAGTTCTCCTGGATGAACTTGAGAGGGATAGTACTTTGGTTTGTCATCGGGACCTTATGTGGAGAGAGGGTAGTTGTGGTTTGTATCTCCCTAGGGAACACTTTCTTACAATTCCACACTTCTTCAAACACATGTTACATGCTGGATCCCAACACAAAGCACAGCAGTGATACCTCACAATGTTTCTCATTTTTCCACTGAGTTGGGAAATTATTTTAATCTGTGTGTCTGGGCCATAATGCACCAAACTAGATATAGATGGATAGATAAAGGTTGTATAATAAGATTAGTAGGCACAGATTTCTGAAAGTCTCAAATTATGGCCTAAGAAGACAACTTTATCTCACTGGGAGCATGAAAGGCTTTTCCTATTATTTAGAATTCAACTGGAAGGGGCTTTTGTTTTACTGGTTTGCTGCTGGACAAAATACAGGATTTCCATTTAAATTTAATTTTTAAATGAACAGAAAATAGGGCATTTAGCATAAATGTTCCCATGTAATATTTGAAATAAAAAGAATGATTTGTTGTTTAGTTGATACTTTTCTAAAATAAATCATATGCTATGCAATGTTAAAATAATGAAATTATATATTATTTATATGAAATTCAAATTTAGCTCAGTTTGTGAATTTCTGTTTGCTGAATACAGAAACTCTACTGGGATATGAAATTCCATTATTTGAGGGAGTTCTGTTTGAGTTATTCCAAAATTCCTCTCACTGACAAATTGTAAGAAACGATGTGGGTTTGTAAAACTGTGCTATGAACCCTTGGAAGAAACAGTGAGAGTGAGACAACCCTGCACTTCAGGGGCATAGGCTTGCAGGAATGCTTTCTGTGGGCCACGTCTCAATGTGATGAAAACGAAGGTATGGGACCAAATGTGTAAGAGAGCATCAGCAATGGTGAGGAGGGGGAAGAGGTATTTCATCTCTAGGAGTTGATGAAGAGAAGGAAGAACAAGGGGAGAAGGAAGGATAGAAAGAGAAAGCTATACCCAGGAACATATCTGCTTTGGAAGACTTTTCCTTAACCACTTTCACTCTTACCAGACCCTTCCTAGTAAGGCACTCGGTAGCCGGTCCCAGTTGTACCAGGGCCTGGTACTATTTCCAGAGGGAACAAAAGCAAAGGATCAAATCAAGACATGGTGGAGGGGGCTAAAAAAGTAATCCAAGGATGATGATTTAATAAAAACACAGTAGAGGTTTGATGTTATCCAGATGGTGCATCAATTCTCCTTTACATACTGTCTCTTTCTGACAAAACTCAGAAAGGGGAAAATTGTTCAGAAGGAATACATGGGGTTGGAGAGATGGCTCAGAGGTTAAGAGCACTGGCTGCTCTTCCAGAAGTCCTGAGTTCAAATCCCAGCATCCACATGGAAGTTCATAACTTTCTATAACTCCAGTTCCAGGGGATCTGACACCTTCACACAAATGTACATAAATGAGGTTAAATAAAATTTTAAAAGAAGATATTAAATCATTTGTCATTTATTTGAATTTTAAAAATTGTTTCCTTTCTGATGCAAAATAGTTCTGATTTTCTTGTTAGAGCAGCAATGAAGCCTGTGTTTGCCAATGAATTTGTGCGATAAATATTTTCAGTGGATTGAATGTTTGCCTGTTTGTTTGTTTTGCAGCTATGTTCTTTATGGCATGAACTTTCATTATTTTGGTGAATGGTAGGTAGGTACCTACTGTTATTTAGCATTCTCTCCAAATAACTGTTTGTCAGCTAACACTGAATATACTTCCTTATCAAAATCTGTTGAGAAGATCACGAAAGCACATTGATAACATGTAATACAGAAATCATCTCTTTTATAAACATAAAATTGTGGCCAAACGAATAAGTTCACAATTTATAGGACAGAGAGAAAAAAATTAGAAGAGATGGGAATAATATATGGTTTGTAATGACCTGAATGTGAGGTCCTTACCTGACTGAGGATATAAGGGGGAAACAAAAGAACAGACAGACAGACAGGCACATGTACAGAAAAGCTGGGTGATACACTCTCTGTGGAATAGCACCTACTATGCAACAACTCAGAACCTCAGCATTTCTATTATGTGCAGTGCAGCGGTGCACAGGAGGGTCAGCCAGTCTCCTTAGATGGTCTCTGCAGGCAGCAGTCTCAGGCTGTAGCATCTGGGAGGAGGAAGCTACAGTTGCTGCCTACTGGAAACATTCACACTTTGACCACAGGAAGGATTTGCCATCCCTCTGAGGCTCATTCAAGTGGAAACATTGACTAATTTCACAGACATGGCCACAGGATGATCTTATGGAGGCAATTCTTTAGTTGAGGTTCTGTTTTCCCATGTGTTGGTGTCAAGTTCACAGTAAAACCCAAGCAATATGTTGCTGTAAGTATGCTTTCTATTGTTCTTACAATGACACAATTGTCTGACAATTAATTTCTCAGAACTTGCTCTGTCATTAAGTGATTCTCAACTATATTTAGAAGCAATCCATAGAATAAAAGGAATTTTCCCTAGTCATGACGATCCTTCAAATTGCTGTTTGTTGCTTTTTTTTTTTATTTCTTCAGCTTTCATGATTCAGAGATTTAAGTGTGAAGTGTTTTCCGGGGCCGGGGGGGGAGGGAATTGCTATGTTGAAGGGCTGCTTGCTTCTTACCAGTTGACCTTATACCTAACTCATTCCTTTTCTGGACCCATGGCTGGAATTCTGTCAGAAGAGTAACTGTGCTAACATCTGGCAGGACACATTTAATTTTTGTTACATCTATACCTCTAAGGATGCTGCTTACAGTAAAAACTGAAAGTGACCAGTGGTATATTTGAAAAACTTTTAATCAGCCCATTGCCAAGATCCAAATACCATGAGGCCATCAAGAAACAAATGAAATAGAAGGCTGTGTGCTCAAGTGTATCCAGACAGGACTAGGCTTTGAGGTAGTGTCCTGAGCACTTACCTGTTCATGTGGTGCAATCTGCTCTTTATCAGGATACAGAAAGAGCCTGCATTATCAGCTTCATCAAGGAACCTGTTCAGTCAAGGATGCTCCAGGGGGTTACTGGGTGATGTGATCCAAATGTAAGCTTTTCTCTTTATGACCATGTTCCTTCCTTGGTCCTGAGGTGTTACTGATAGAGAAATGCAGCTGTAGTGGAAGAAAGGAAGGCTTGGGTGTCAGACAGGTTGTTATTACCTTGGTTGTTAAGTCTTCTTGTGCTTCAGTTTCCTGATTTGTAAGCAGAAAATCATTATCACTGCAGTTGTTTGGGCCATTAGAATAGATATAGGTCAGTATCAACCCAGTGTTAAATTAATATTTGGACTATTTATTGATTTTCTCACAGCAGATAATCAACAATAACTATTATCATGCTCACATTAAAAATACCACCTGTCAAGGTTAGCTTTTATTGGTACCTTGACACAATCTAAGGTTATGTAGGAAGAGAGAGCCTCAATTAGGGAATTTCAAAGGTCAGATTGGTCTGTGACTACATTTATTAGAGTCTCTTTTGATTGATAATTGATGTGAGAGGTCTCAACCCACTATGGGTGGCATATCCCTAAGAAAGTGGATATGGGCCATATAAGAAAGCTAGATGAACATGAGCCAATAAATGAACTAGTTAGTAGGCTTCCTTTATGGTGCTTGTCTTCAAATCCCTGCCTTGACTCCCCTCAATGATGGATGTGATCCAGAGTGTATGTTGAAATGAATCCCTCCCCAAGTTGGTTATTTAAAATTACTTATTTCTTGTATGTGTATGGAGGTTTTGCCTGCACATGCACATGCATGTGCAACACATACTTACCTACTATCCACAGAGACCAGACAGGACATCAAATACGCTGGGATTGGAGTTACAGACAGTTGTAAACTTCCATGTGGATGCTGGGAATTGAACCCAGGTCCTCTGGAAGACCAGCCAGTGTTCTTAATCACTGAGCCATCTCTCCAACCCTGCCTGAAGTATTTTTAGTTAGTGTTTTAATATAGCAGACATCATTATAATAGCAATAATGATCATGGGTGAGGTACCAATTTTTGTTCAATCACATTCAAAACCTAGAAGAGAAGCACTATTGTAGCATGTATTAGAGAAAAACACAATAGTAAAAAAGGTATAGTGGTTGAATTTCATCCCCTCTTTTATCCTCTTTATCACACAATTCAATGTATTAACTGAGATAAATGATCACACAGTCATGGTAACTTCCTTTAGGGAAGGATCATATCCGAATCATGTGTGACCAGGAGCCAACAGTCTTCTGTACTTCCCTCACTGGATAAGATGTTGTTGCAAATATACAACAGCCGGTGAATGAGGATCTACTCTTCATGGAAAAGCAAGTCAAAAAGGAAGCAAAGACATCCTACAGATGAAGTTCTCCATGTCCCTTGGTGTGAGCTCAGAGCCACATACACCCCCTTCTTGAGGATTCACTTCTCATGGGACCAGAACATTCAGCTGTTCCATATTAATGAGGCCCCATCATGCCTGGAGAGTAATGTGATTACAATAAGCCTCCTTATTAGTGTGACATTATCACTAGATTCAAACCACATACTCAAGGGAGACTATAAAAACAAGCCTCACTAATTGGTTTAAATGTTCAAAACACTAAAACAAATTAAAACTTTCTGCTTATACCCACACATGCCTCAACCTGCACATCTTGATGAATTGATCTGACTGGGGCAACAATTGGATGAAGAAAGGACAGACAGACAGACAGTCTGACAGGCACATATGCACAAAGACTGAGATCAAGCGGGCTATACTCCATGATGGAGAGACACCAGCAGCCAGAAAACTCAGTGAATTTATTGTAGGCCACTGAGCAAGGAGGCAGGTTTATTGTATACCCCTGAATGAGGAAGAAAAATGCAAGAGGGTGCTGGTGAATCATGGACTCTTCTTCTGAAGTTTCAGAGAACCACTGAGGCCAGCCAGTGTGGACAGTGCTGAAGTTTCTGTAAAGAGAAGGAAGGCCTTGAGAGACCAAGAGACCCAGAGAGGCCATTGCATGAAACTTTGACAGTGAAGCCGAGGTTGTAGTGATGACTCTGAAATGTTGAATACGGCAGAAGTGTGAGACATCTTCTACAGAGAACTGTATATAGGGAGAGGAACTAGACCAAGAGAGACTCGCATAGACTCGCAGGTAGTCCCTGGTTAATGATAGTTTGGGTAGTTTATGGAAACTTTAGGAAATGGAGCACTAAGGAAATGGAGGGAACCTGTCTCAATGGGCTTTGAGAGGTCATAGTATGACCTGACTCCCAGTTTGTTCTCTCTGCTTTTCATATGTTGTTGAAATGTGATTTTTCAGCTTTCTGCTTGGACCACCATTCCTGCCCTGTTATTGTGGACTCTCCATCTGGAGCCATAAGCCAAAATAAACTCTTTAGTTTTTAAGCAGTTTTTTTTTTGTTATAGTATTTTTATCAAAGAAACAACAACAAACAAGCAATAACTAATATAAAACCACAAAGGGTAAACGAGAGTTGGAGTCAAAGAAATGGGCAGGCTTTCTAACCTCAAATAGTGACCAGCATCTGGGAACTGATGTTCTGGTACAATACCTAACCTCACATGATTAACCTGAACTGGGGCATGAATATATATTGGAGTTTTTTGTTTGTTTGTTTGTTTTTGTTTTAGTTTTTTTTTTTTTGCTTCAGAAGTTCAAGGTGTTTTGAGAATATCTTTCATCTTTCCTTTGTCATATCATCTTTTAAGGCAGGTAAAACAGAGTTACAGTTGTTCTAGTGTTCTTGTCAACTAGTTCTAATACCTGTATCATCATCCCTGAATCACTTTGGACTGATTCTATTTCCAGATCCATTTTTCCCCTTCTTCTGATACTGGTCATTTTTAATGGATGCCAAGCATGGTGATTTGGAATGTTTTTATATTTCTATAGAAATTCATTGTATCCAAAATGGGGTTAAGTTCCTTGAAAGGGGTTTGGTCTTCCATATATTATTTTATGGGCAATTTATCAAAGCCAAATATTGCCTCCTGGCAAGTCCAACCTTTTTGTAGAACTCCATAGACTTGCCTATAATTTACAAGGTTTATCCATTTGTATTGTGAGGACAAGTATTATCTCCAGCTTTGTGAGGCCATCTTCTGAGATTCAGGGGTCCCTTAGTGACATCCTACTAAGAATTGCTAAGTATCTCAAGCCTAGAAATGGTGGGATGGTTATGTTGAAACACAGGCCAAACATAGGTAGACTCTGGCTCTCCCCACCTTTATCCCTGACATGCTGAACTTCCTGAAGATGACAAAGGTAAATAGGGAATCATACATAAATTCAGAGTCCTGTTTCTGTTGGCTTCAAACATTCTTAGTATTAAAGTATATTCCTCCACTTCATAAAACACTGGAATCTATAGTTTTGAGTTCACTTATCAATCAGTTACCTATTAGAGGCAGTTTGTTATTTTGCTTTTCTATGTGTCCCTGGCTGACCTGGAACTTAATATATAGAAAAGGTTGCCTTCCTATCATAAATGCCCTTCCCAGAGAGTGAGATCAACAACTAACTTATCCATGGAGCCCTCAACTAATGCCTGTTGGAAACAGGAGCAAACACCCATACATAAACACTAAGTCAAACTAGAACCCAGATGCAGATGGAGAGGACAAGACCATGTGGCAGAAACACATACAGACAGCTTACCTGAACAAGGAGGAGCTAATGGCCACTAGATTGATAGACATGGGACTGACTCAGGCCCCCCTGAATATGGGTCTCAGCCAGAAGGATTGAGCAGTCTAAGGGACCTCAGACAGTGGAGCCAGGATGTATCCCTGGTGCACAAAAGGACTTTGGGCTCATATCCCCCATGGAGGGATAACTGCCTTAATTTAGAGACAAGAGAGAAGCCCTAGTCCCTACTTCACAGGACCTGTCAGATCTACACGACCCCAACTGGATGGCATTCCCCTACATATGGAATTGGGGTGGGGGGATGGGAGGGGAGGGTGGTTAGAGTGCATGTGAGAGGGCAGAGAGGGTAAAAGGGAGGGAAGGAAGGGGGAAGGGAGGGAAAGAAGGATGGAGGGAGGGAAGGAGGGAGGAAGGGAGAGGGAACTGGGATCGACATGTAAAATAATAAATTAAATTTAAAAAAAATGCTTTGACTTCAAAATTTAAGTTCAAGGACAAGTTACTGGGGGAAAGGATTTCTATTTTTGTTTCCACAGAAAATGAAAAGATGTGGAGTCCTTCCAGACTAATGAGGTTTGATCAAGACAGACCACCTGAAACAGAGTACCAGGTGATCCTACATTCAAAACAGCTGGACAAAGCAGCCTTACAGACTACAGCTAGGATTTCTGAATCTTCTTTGAATCCCCCATGACAGCGCCCCTTACCAGCAGGAAGTAGTTTGGAAAGAACAACGCCCAAATTCCCAAATATTGTGTATAAATGTTTGTTTTCATTTAAATGGACTCTGTTATATAAAATAAATTAAAAAAAGAAAAGGTTGCCTTCAAATTAATAGAGATCCACCTGCATCTTCCACCCAAGTGCTATGATTATAGACCTTTATTACTATGCCTAACACCCATTTGTTATTTTAAGTTTTTTATAGTGCTTGCAAAGTCTGAAGAATATATGGGCATACAGTCAGGTCTCACTAACACAGGAAGATCTATAGATTCAGATCAAAAATTGCTTCTGTACCAAAAAGGTAGAATTGTCTTTATTATTCTCTGGATGATAGTATTTGCATTGTGTGAAATATCCAAAGATGGTTTAAAGATTCTAAGAGGGTGTATTAGGCTATAGGAAAAGATGGTGTCATTTTATACAATGGAATAAGCAACCCTGTTTTTTTGTTTTGTTTTGTTTTTTGTGTGTGTTTGTGTGTTTGTGTGTTTGTGTGTGTGTGTGTGTGTGTGTGTGTGTGTGTGTGTGTGTGTGTGTTCGTCCCCTGTATGATAAGGGATTACTCTACCAAATCCCATCCTTCTCTACTTTTCTTTCCTCTTCCTGACCTTGGTTCTCCCTACACATATTCAGATATTCACAAAGCTTATTGGTGCACACTCAAGTGGCACAACAGGACATCTATATTCCCACTTTGGAACTTTTTAATTTTTAACAGTACCTGCCTATAGTTAATAAAAAAAAATAGCCAAGAGGGTGAACTCATGGTTCTAAGATTTGGTACCAATGTCTCATTACTTAACCCTTTCTACTCTCATCCAAACTCCCACTGTCACACACATGAGCACTTTCTCTTGTTGAGTCCTCTGGTTTTCATGTACCAAGCACTCGTTACCTACTAGGACATTCAAACCAATCTGTATGCATATATGTGACTTAAGAAAAAGACAAGGAGATACCTTTTCTCCTTCTCTGAAGATGATGTTTCCAGTTCCAACTAACAGAAGGAATTGAGTTATAGGGAAGCCTTGCCAGATCCAGAAGGAACACACGGGAGCAAATCAGTGTCGGGTCTTTGGGACCACTGCCCAGTGAGTGCCATGAACTGCTATATGCCAATTAGCTTCCTGCACCAGGTCGTGAGTGAAGAAATAGAGAAAGGGAAAGAACACTGTGAGTTACAGGAACTGTAAACATCATTGATTCCAGTACTGATATAATCTATAATTTCCTTATTTTCTTGCACAGAAAGAAGTGAAATTACTCAGAATTTCAACCTCAGCTATTGCATACAGGGAAGGGCCAACAAATTTGCTTGGATGGTTATCAGTGTTTCTTTGGATCTTGCTGTTTCCCAGCTGAGAGCAATGCTTCTTCCTTATGTCAACAAGTATTGGGCATTCTCACAGCTGCCAAGTGAAGGCAAACATGAAGGGGACTCATTTCTCACAATTGTAGTCATGTGCTTTGAGGCCTCAGGGAGAGCAGCTACCCTTCTTTTTAATACCTTGTGTGTGTAAAGTGGTGAAGTAACCTGTCCTGAGGTCTGGAAAACAGGTCTATGTTACAGTTCATTCCAGACTGGGATTGCCTAAGCGTGAAGACAGAGAGGCAGTAATGCTGAAGGGATAATAAGGGAAGCCTTGGGGAAAGGCATGTCTGAGGAGAAGAGCGGACAGCCTGCCTGTGAACTGCAACTCTGCACTTACATCTGAGTTCTCTAAGATAAATTCAGAGGTCTTCCCTCTAATGCTGGTTCCCTTCTTCATACAATGGACATTCTAGTTTTACTTCAGAGACTGAGAATTAAACTGGTTAATGTTAATAATTAGTATTCATGAGGTTTGGTACAGCCTCATGTTAAATAAAAAAAAAAGTCAGAAGTAAAATTGGCATTTGATAGATACTGACTTTCGTTAATGGAAGCAGAACTAGGCTTTTTAAGGAGGAAATTTGACAGTGTGTGTGGAATGGCTACAAGGACTAGATGGGTGGGTCATAGTGCTGGTGCCACAAAGTCCCACAGGCAAGCAGGGCATTAGCATCACAAGTCTTGCAGTTTGCCAATGCTGTGTCCCTGGCACCAGGTTGTTATCCCTGGAAATGGGAGGAAGCTGCCTCCACTCTCCCAGCAGAAATTCTGTAACCTTCCTACTTTCATGAGCCTTCCAACCTCTGACAGCACATTTTAGGACAAGTGGAGGCTCCTATTTATGGTTAGAATAATGTTTGTGATAGGATAGGCTAAGGCTCATGTTATAGCTCTATAAGAGTTTCTCTGGTTAGTAGGAAGCTCTACCTCACAAAGTTGGAGATTTCTAAATTTTTGTAGTAATAGTGAGAAATCAAAAAAAATATTAAATGGTCTAGGGCACTGTGATGGCTAGTCTTATTTGTGTACTAGACTACATCTAGAATTAACTAAAACCCAAGTAGCTCGGTATATCTGTGAGGTATTTTTTTTTATTATTAAATCATTTGAAGTGGGAAGACCCACTTTTAATCCAGATCTCTTGAAGTGGGAAGAGCCACCTTTAATCTGGGCCACACCTTCTGCTGGCAGCCAATAGAGGACATGGATGAAGGAAGCTTGTTCTCTTTGCCTGTTTGGTCTCACTGGTACACTCATTACTTTACTGGCACTGGAGCCTACTTCTTTGATTCCAGAGCATACTGAAGACAGCTGAGACATCCAGCCTTGTGGACTGAACAACTACTGGATTCTTGGACTTTCTGTTGTTAGACAGCCATTGTTGGACTAGCTGGTAAGCCAGTCTAATGAATCCCCCCTACACATCCATCCATCCATCTATCCATCTATCCATCCATCCATCCATCCATCCATCCATCCATCCATCCATCTATTCATTCATTCATCAGTTCTCTCCCCCTAGAGAAACCTGAATAATACAGGCACAAAGGAAGAAAGATTATTACATTAAATGAAAGAACCATTATCAGACCCCCCCCATACAAGGATAAACAATCACAGGCTATGTACAAATTTTTATTATCTGGGTGAGTTCTTGGAAGTGTAAGGTAATGAAAATGTGTAGAAGACAAATCATTTCCTTAAGACAGTTCAGATGGAAGTCAATCTGTCAGTTTCTCCCTCCAGTCCCAGGTCCTTCATCTACTGTAATCATACCCCTTTCCCAAGCCCAAGTACTATTTAACACAACTTTTTTCCTCTCTCTATCAATAAACTATCGCTCATTGTCTGGCAGAGTGACCAACACTGCAACTACCTAGGCCCCAGACCAGGGTTGTGTGTTGGCCCACCCCAACATCCACCCCAGCATCAGTGTTGCAGCAGACACCAGGAGCCTTGAACCAGATCAATGATTCTTTTTGATAAATGCCTGCATGTAAAAATATATGGATAAAATGGTTTACCATAACTCGCTGTGTCACACTGTAGCTTTCATGATGAGATTTTTCTATTCTCCCTTTCCTCCCCCTCTTTTTCTCTTAAATTCTATTTTGTTTTTTTCGGGGATGGGGTAGGGGATGGGTGGAATTGGAAAGCATGCTGTGAAAGACACAAAGACTAAATAAAAATCAATAAATAAAAACTTGTAAAAGTATTGCTCATAGTCTTGCAGTGGTGCTCAGAGATAATCAAGGTGGCAGCAGATATGCTTGTCACTCAAATGTGATGGCTCCTAGGGAATATTTGCTTCCAAGAGTAGAACCAAGCATTTGGACTCTGAAAGAATAGCAAAGTTGAGCATCAAATTTATGGCAGAGAGCTTTCTTAGCATGCTGTAAATTCACAGGAGAGAAGACATCTACCTGTAGTGTCAACCAGCCTGCTAAAGGATTTGTCTTCATCCATTCTCTAAAATAGAACACTAGATAGTTTTATAAAGAAAAGAAACTTATTTCAGAAGTCTATGGAGTTAGAGATTGAAAGTTGCATTTGATGAAGGTTTATTCATTTATTTACTCTTGATTTTTGGGACAGAGTCTAACCCAAGTTGGCTTTGAACTTGTGAACTTCCTGCATTGCCCTCCTAAGTGCTGGGATTATAGGTGTGCTCCACTGTACCCCACTCAAGTGGGGCCCTTCTTGCTTTATCATAGCATGGCAGAAGACATCACAAAAGAAGAGGGAGAGGGTGAAAGAAAGGACAGAGGAAAAGAGTCTACTCATGACTTCAGATTTCCTTGTGACCTAATCACATGGTTCTTGATACCAAGGTGTCAATTCAATTTTAACATCTGTCTCAACTAACAGTGGACCCCATCCTTGTGGCTGGCTGGCAGTAAGTGACTCAGATCTGTCTACAGACAAAAGGCTTCTTAAGGTCACCACTGAGTACTTGCCCACACTTCTAGTCACTTTTTACACCATCTGCCTTCTGCCCCATGAAGACACAGCCTCCCTGAAAACCCAGTTCACCATGTTCGTTCCTCTTTCATAGATTAAAAATAGCACACTGTTCAATGACCTCAATAATTTAGAATTCATGAATAAATAACTTGCCCAGGAGGCTACACTGGGGCTTCTATTTTTACCTAGAGTGTCTCACCAAGCAAAGTGACCTCTCTCAAGGGCCCAACAGTGCCACCCATTGGTCTTCTGGCTTCCCAGGGAATGGCCTGGTAGAGTGTCAGTTCAGCCTTTCCTTGAGTACTACAATGCATTGATTGCTACCAGACCAGACTGTGGTCACCAAGTAAAACTAGGCACACATTCCTTGATAGCAAGTCTTAGACATTGTTCTGAGGTAAACAACTTTCCTCTGGCATGCACTTCCACCATGATAATTCTGCCCTACCATGGTCTTGAAGGCAATGAAACCAACTAATCGTAAATAGAAGCCTATGAAACCTTGAGCAAAAATATATCATTCTTACCCAAATTTTTGCTCCCAGATATCTGTGACAGAGCAACAGTGAAGAGTTTGATGGACACATATATCTTCATTGGCCATCACCTTCTCCATTTCTGTCTTCTCTGATAACTTATGACAAAGCTACCAGGAGTAAACATCAATTCAAAAATCCTTGGTCTGAAATTATTAGTTATTTCTCTAAGCTTCTAAGTATTGACTATGGTCTATCCTTATTGTATGAAACAATTGTGATGAGTGTTCAACATGACAGCGTAGGTCAATAATCAACACCAGTCTTCAAATAGCTTCTTTCTTATCTTCAAAAAGTAAAACTCAAGTTTTTCAGGCAAGCTGTTCAAGAGTATATTTAGCTTCTAGTTTTGCCTCATGATTATATCTTCAACCAACATGATTAAAAAGATACCCTTTGTTAGAATTACTCAGAGAAGCAATCATAGTTCATTAATTCATTTATAAATATTTATAATGAATCTTGTATGAGCTAGATTTTGATTTAAAACATTATAGAGTTCTGATTTTGAGATCTGTGATTCTAAGATATAGTTGAAATGGATCTAGAAGATTCATTTGGGTTTTGTAGAGTAGAGACATGAAACAGCTACTTTGACTACCATGTGAGAACTAGTGGGAAGAATAATAGCATGCTGGTATGGTGAACAAATGTGTCTGAGAGGAAAGGGCAAACTCTAGAAAATCATGAGAAATGTGAATGGATGACTAAACTAGTTTCAGATGCCTCAAAAACCAGGCAGAGGAGTTCTGGGTTGTGGCGGATGAGAGAAAAAGGTGCTGTCACAAATCTGAGCTGGAGCTTGCTGTTAAGAAAATAGTTTCTTTTGAGTAAGAAATCAGTGATGTTCTTCCTTGTATGTGCAATTTAAAGAAAAACAACACATTTTCTACCAGAGTCAAAAAGTCACCTCACTCTGGCCTAGATGCACAGTATAGAAACAGGACTACAAGGCACCTCTCCCCTTTCACAGTTCTCATTTTCTCTGCAGCCTTCATCTCTCAGATCCACAATGATGTAGGCTGCAAGATGTTCTAAAGGCTGCTAATAAGATGCAGCAATAATGTATTCAGCTCATAGCCTTCCATAAAAACCACACTATCTACCTCCCGGCTGCATTTCCAAGTGCCGTGGGGGGTGGGGGGCTGGGGGGGTGGAGCGGTGTGCACCAAGTTTGAGAGGGGCACAGGGAGAAACCAGGCCTTACCTAGGCAGTGTATCATACCTTCTCCTCAGGCCTTCAGAGGACATAGCTTCTCACTGACACATAAAGTCAGAATGAATGAGGAAAGCCAGGCAAGGAAGGAGGCAGAAATGACTGAGGACAGGAATAATTTAAGAATAAAGAAGGATAAATCAAGGAGAGACTTAATTATGCAAAGGACACCTGAAGAATAATTGGCATTCCTGTTCATCATCTCAGAGAACAGAACAAGGCTTAGACAGACCAGCAAGCCATAGGATTGTGATGCCATGATGTCTTCATGGGCCAATTTACTTCTTAAAGGATGGGCTTGATGACAAGCCATGGCACATGACTAAGACACTAGGATGCTACTCTCAAATATGTGTGGCATAAGGATTATTTTAAGATGTTTATTTATGAAAACTGTAAACACAGGGGGAAAAATCTGAAAACAGAGGAATTACCATATTTTATGAGGAATTTACATCCCACGGGGGTCCCATTTGAATCTATTGGTTCCTCCTCCCACACACATATCTAACAAATGACTGAGCCACTAGAGCCTTGCCAGTGGTGAAGGCTGCAAATTAAATAACTTTTCCTTTGTCTTCTGTCCCCTTCCTTATATTTTCCCCTTGGTTTCAGCAGAGACTAATACTTAAGCCTAAAATCAAAGACATGTCTGCCAAGTTTTCTTTCGGTCATTTCCCTGCTCATCCTGCCACCCCCTGTATATAAGTGCACACGTTATTATGCTGCTGTCTGACATGCTCTTGCTATTCTGTCTTTTTGGCACCAGGAGTCCCAGATAACAACTGTGAAGCTCAGAAAATTGCTTTCCCTTGCTTGCTAATGCAAAGCCTGTTGACAGGCCAGGTGCCTAAGGAGCAGGTGAGGCTGTGAAAGCAGCCTCTCTGGCTCTACAGGACAGTGTCAACCTGTGTTTTCCTGGAGTGAGCTAGGAAAGGACACACCAGACAACAGATGAGGGCACAGGTGAGCTTTCTCAGGTCCTTCCTAACCAAGGAATTTTGCCTTTTTTCTTTCCAGTTGAGTTAAATCAAGGTAGTCCAATTATATTAGAAAAGTTAGGTCTGGGTTGGATTTGTGTGAATCTTCCCATTATAGCATCTCCTTGTTGCCCATGTCAAGATGTCCTAGTCTGCTTGTCTCAAAAGACCAAACCAACCAACCAATCAACCAACCAACCAACCAACCAAACAAACAAAAACCACCAACCAAACAACCAAACAAAAACCAACACCAACCAGCCAACCAACCAACTAATCAACCAAAGAAACACAAACATATGCTTGACCACTTGAGGTCTCATGACACTATCCCTTCTTTCATATTCTGAATATGTTTAGACTGAGTTGCATGTTTGAGTCCTTGAGAAGACATTATTTTGTACCCGTTATGACTGGTCAAGTATTGTTTGTGGACCTCAGTTTGTTACCAGTTCAATGTGGCAGTATTTTTGAACATTGTCATTTTCACGAAGAGCCCTCTATAGGACTCAAGAGCTGGAGCAAGAGAAACATCAAATAATTACATGTGTGATTTGACATTTATTGATCATCTACCGTGTGCAAGTGCTTTAGAGTCTTTGCTCTCAAAGATGAGCATGTTAGTAAAATAGTCTATTAGATAACTGAACATTTCATTTGTCATGGGTACTTGCTAGATACTGAAAATGACAGCAAAACTACTATTCAAAGTAGTTTTTGAAGCAAGTTGTCTGCCTATGGAAAAGAAAAGTCGGAGAAAAATTTTTATTTGAAAATGAGCATGAATTCTCATCAGAAAGCTAGTGTTAGAGAATATTGCATAGGCTTTGAACCTAGTGGCTGTTTGATCAGGACAGCTAGGTGAACAGAGAAACTCTGGAGAGTCCCAGAGGAGAAGTGAAGTGCAGTTGGTTGTATTGTTCTCTGGGAAAATCAGCCCACTGACTTCTGGTGGCAAGTTGTTATGTATAACCAGGAACCTAGGGTCAAGATCCCAGGAATGATGTATCTACAGAGCAAACAAAGACATACTAGACAGTGGTGAGAAACTTAAATTAAACTCTGACTGTCAGCAGCTAAGGATTGTTGAACATGCAAAACTCTCAATTTCTTCAACTCTTTCTCCTAACATCTTTTGGGAATAGAACATCTTGGAATTTGTCTTGTTTATTTAAAGGAGGGATGACCACTGTCAGTCCTTAGCTTAGGGTAGTTAAACTTGTGATCTTTAAATGATATGCTTTCAATAGAAACCATACTTTGAATTTTGGTCTTTTCCTGAGCTAGTGACACACTGGAAGACACTGGTGGACAATGGTGACAGAAGCAGTTCCCAGTCAATCATAATCACTAGAATAAACAAAGGACATTCTACACTGCCCTGCATTGCTACACTGTGCTGTTCCATAGATTAGGTGTTCCAATTATATGTTCAATTTATAAAAGGTTTATTGGAATGTACCGCATCATTAGTCAAGAGGCATCCATGTTGACTGAAGGACCATGGGAATATCTCCATTAAGCTTGCCCACGAAGTAACAGAGGCAGAATAGTTTGTTAGTGAGGAGTTGATAGCTCACTCTAATTGTAGTCAAAAAGCTGTGACTGGGAAAAGCACAGCTTAAATGGTAAAACTGTGAGACATCCTAAACATTATGTCATAAATATGACATCATGCAATTAAAAGATCAATTAGTCAAATGCCCATCAATGATGATGATCATAGTTTCATCTTCAATAATTCAGAAACTCTTGAGAATCTCATGGTACCCTAGCATTCTTCTTAAGAGACATTGCCTTGATTATGAAATTCTGAAAATCAGAAAACTTTCTGATTACTTGTATATAATGACAGTATTATCATACATCAAAACATAAGAGGTAGAATTTAGGTTTCCGGTATGCTTTTCTTATCTACGAGGGAAATTTAGCTTTCCTTGAATGTTTTTTTTTTTTTTTGTATTTTTGCAGTGCTATTATATGATGATAACTATAACAGCAGTTGAATCTTCTGCTATCTGACGTTTTCAAGACCTTTATATACAGACACACATGGGGAACTGATTGTATATGAATGGCTCTCTGGGAAAATGGGAGAGGCTGAAGAATGAACTTGATCACTCATGGCACTTGGGTATGGTAATCTGGAAATGTCCTTTAAGGAGCCACCACATCCATGGGTCTCTACCCATCATAGAAACATGTTGTCCTTCATCGTTTCCATTATCCCAGAACAGCTTGTGAGTGAAGTGACAGTTCTAGGAGTTAAAAAGTGATGAGCAGCCTCACAGAATGGAGGAGCTGGCACAGGTTTGTAGGAGACAGCAGCTGCTGTCCTCAGGGAATTTTGCTGACAGTATGAGAGTAGAGCATGATGTCACAGGAACCCTTAGCCAGCGTAGTGTTTCATCCAAGGCAGCTGATCTCTTCATCCAGTTTGAAAAGACTTCTCCTCCTCCTGCTCTTCCACCCTCCCCTTCTCCATGCCAATTGGAGTGATAATTGTAAAACCACACAACTCCTTTCAGAAGTAGGCCATGAGATCCAGGGCCGGGTGTTATCATGGCTGGCATGCTGCAATTATCTCTGAGGATGCTCTGATGACAGCATAATGCATGTGGCGCTTTGTGCTAAAAAAGTCAATGCCAGTGGCCTGGCCAAAAGCAAGACTTTGTAAAGATGCAAACACAATCTTAGTGTGACATGTGACCCACTTGGACCCCAAGGCATGGCCACCTTTCCTCATCTTCAAGGTTATTGCTGTGAAGTAGAACACTAAACCAGTCCTCGGGAAGCCGTGAAACGAAGACATTCTTCTCAATTCAGGACTTCTTGGCTTTTTAACAGAGTGGTAATGATGCTTTCTTAGGTGCCTGGGTCAGAGCCCAGAATTCAGATTATCTGAACTTCAGGAGAGAATGCTAGCCTGAGAATAAGATTTTAATAAAGTCTGAATTCTAAGTGTAGCAATTTATAGCCATGTGACTCTGGGAGTTTTAATTATTTTCTAACGTTAATTCAAAAATAAAGCACTATGATACCACTTTCATAAAACATAATAAAATTATATGACAAAGAAACACAAATGAAATATTTTGTTCAATTTAATTCCGTAAACAGTAGTTATCACCATCACAGATTTCATAATTATTGTCATATGTACCAGGGAGGTTTAAGAAGGGAGCTCTTAGAAAAAAAAGTATTCACATTCTTACTAAATTCTGTATTGCAGTCTGTATGTCTTATTGCTATTTTCACTTGTTAAATTGTTTTTAGCAGTGAGCAAATCTCATGACCACCATACAGATAATTAGAAGCAGGATACCAATCATAACCTCAACACTTTTAATAGGTCATTTTTGTGACAAGTGTAGGATAAAAGGGCCATCAAAGAAACCCACTCTAGGAAACACACCCTGACTCTGAACCCAGAGCCAGTGAAAGAAACACACCCAGGATCTGAAACCTGAGTCAGTGAAAGAAATTCTTTATCCCTGCACCCAGAACCAAAGAAACACTTCCTGACTATGAAACCAGTGGCAAAGAAACACACTTTGTCCCTAGAATCAGAGCCACTGAAAGAAATACACCCTGGTTCTAAAAGTAGAGCCAAAGGGATAAAAATGACCAGTGAAAGAAACACAGTTTGCCCCTGAAATCCCTGCTCCTGATCATCTAAACTAACCAACCCCTGATCAGAAAAACAAACCAGTCCCTGAGCAGTAAAATTCCCTGGGAAAATTCTACCCCTAAGAAGCACCATGTAAGCCCCTCTGCCTGTTCAGTTGTGGGCTATCCTTTCCCACCCTGGCAAAGGCAGCCACTCTCCTGGATTCCTCCTTCCCAAATCGTTCTCAAAAGAGTCTTGGGTGTACTTCTTGCCACTTGCTCTCACTGGCAATAGGTCTTAAGTGTATATATTCTTACTTTTCCTTCTAGAGCATACTTGATATTTACTGTCTTTATATAGAGTTTTATATCAAAGCCTAAAACTTTTTAGACTAAAAGGGGAATTGTTGTGATATATCCACCCTGACAGCACCTGTTGCGCTGACCACGCCCATTGGGGCATGGGGACAGGTGCTGGTGTGACCTGTGGGAACTAGGTCTAGGGTACCAGACCCAAGCTCACTCTCCTTCTTCCTGGTCAAAGACAGAGAGTACCCAGGCACCCTTGGAATGGGAACCTGCAGCGGTCATCTGTTTCTGGTGTAAGTGATTTCTCCGCGAATAAACGTCCATCAGCCAGTATTTTGCCCTGAAATCTTATTTCCCATGCATTATTTGGTGAAGATCTTCATTGGTTGGTGCAGAATAGAACCTCGCTGAGATGTCTCCTTAGTGAGGTTGAGCAAGGCTGAGCAGAAAAAGTAACAACTTTTCACCACAGTAGGGGGAGATTGCTATATTTTTGCAGGGGCTTTCCCTTTAGCAGAGTATATCAAAGGTAGTAACATCTTGGCAGAAGAAGCAGGGATAACTCACGTTCCCTTAGGGGAACAGAGCAGAACTCAGCTGTAACATCTCTCTAGGAGAGGAGCAGGATTGCTATATCCTGCAGGGTTACCATCCCCCACCAAACCCCACTTTCAGGTAGCCAGGGCTGAGGT
This sequence comes from Phodopus roborovskii, assembly GCF_943737965.1. Classification (NCBI taxonomy): domain Eukaryota; kingdom Metazoa; phylum Chordata; class Mammalia; order Rodentia; family Cricetidae; genus Phodopus; species Phodopus roborovskii. The sequence continues at coordinate 2,267,557 of NW_026126417.1, read as the reverse complement.
GTAGTGGCTATTGAGGCTCCAGTCTCAGAGCTGTCCTATTGTAGCTCTAAGTAGCCTGGCTTCCCAAAAGATCAGGACACCTTTGCCATTCCAGAGCTGTAACACTCACACTCTGTTACATTTTGATGCCAAAACCCTGCACTCACATTCACTTACAATGAGATTGAACTGGTAATACCAAACAAAATGACAGTTTAGAGCACATATTACTTACCAAGGTAATTTGTGAACACAAATGTTTTTTCAAGACATTCGGAAGTTCAATGATTTTTCTTGTTGGAAAAGTTTAAGGACCTGGAGAGATGGCTCAGAGTGTGAAGATCTTGCCATGAAATCTGAGGAATTGAATTCAGATCTGCTCTGTGTTCAAGTGAGAGACCCTGATTCATTATGTAATGTGGAGGAGAGTGATTGAGGAAGATACCATATGTCAACCTTTCATCTACACATTTAGGGAAAACTGGGACACATGCACATACAAATCCCACAATATGCACATGCCCCCTGCAAAAGAAACCTTTAAAATAGAGTGGAGGAAATAGCCAAGTTGGGAAAGTGCTTGCCACCCTGACACCCATGTTAAAAAAACAAAACCAAACTTGATATGTCTTTGGGTATCTGTAATTCTAGAACTAGAAAGGTAGAGACAAAAGAAATTCTGGGACTTGCTGGTCAGATAGTCTTATGGAGTTGGTGAGCCCAAGTTCAGTGCAAGACCCTGCTCCAGAACTAAGAGATAGACATGAAGATGTCCAATGTTTACCTCTAGAGCTCCACATGTACAAACACAACACATGCATGCACATACACACTTCATATACCAACACACACATACATATAACCATCTCAACACTCACACACAACACACACACACACACACACACACTGTTAGAAAAGTTTGAAACAATGAGTGATAGATGGTGATTAAATATTCATATTTTTGTATTAAGTTTTTATATTGTTGAACCATCAAGAACAAGGTAGTTCCCCCATCACATGCCAGCCTTAAAAGCCTTTGACTTGCTCATTATTCAGAAATAAGCAGCTGCTCTTGACTGTGATCTGAGTTACTAATTCAGAAACACTTTTACCTTAAGTCATGAGGAGGCAGAATACCATGGCTTATCTTGATGATAAGCTGCTTACAGCTGGGGATATTTATGTCAGCCTTAATGTGTACTGGAAAGCTTATTGGAAAAAGAAAAAAGAGAGAGAGAGAAAAGAAAACACAATCCAACAATGGAAAAGGACAAAGATAGGGGCCAGAGAGATGGCTCTGCAAAGCCACAGCTGCAAAAGCCTAAATTTGAGCCTGCTTACAGTGACAAACATTCCTTCCTCAAGGCCACACCTTCTAATTCTTCCCAAACTGCAGACCAAGTACTCAAACATATGAGCCTATGGGGCCATTCTCATTCAAACCTCCACATTATGTTTCCTGTAGAGACCCCTGACCCGCACCTTCAGTCCCGATGGTATCATCCCACAACTTGAGTTGTCTATATGCTCAGACAATATATTGGCTTCTGAAAGCATCTGACTTGCACTGACATGTGGAAAGTGTGAGTATTCAGGCACCTGTACTGGCCTGCTCTAGGGATTCTAACAGGCTGTGCCCTCAGCTGCAGCCACTAAGAACATCACTTGTGTACATTCATTATGTTCCCTCTTAAAAGGCCCCTGTCCACCGCCTGTCTTCCACTCTTTCTCTCTCTCTGCCTGTCTCTCTCTCTTTCTCTCTCTCTGTCTCTGTCTCTCTGCCCCTCTCTTCTCTTCTGCTGCTCCTGACCCCAGAGGCCGGTCTCCTCTTTCCCTCCCCCAATTCCCTCAGTAAAAACCCCTTCTACCCAAGCTCTGTCACATGTTCCTCTCTCTCTCTCTCTCTCTCTCTCTCTCTCTCTCTCTCTCTCTCTCTCTCTCACTTGTACACAGCCTTTTAAAATTACAACAGAAAGCACACCACATAGCCATCACCTCAGAAGCTTGGGTTTTCAAGTGTGAAGTCAAGTACCTCTGTTACAAATCAAAGTGAGATGGACAGTCTTTACGATCTCATATTTTTATATTGTCTTGCTGAGTTAGAGATATTTGGAAAGCAGTACAGAGTGAACCCTGCAATCTGCAATCAGATTTGAATCTGTATTCTAACCTTTCCCCAAATGAGCTGTTCTCTTCTTGATCAGCTGTGTACACCCTAGTTACCACATCTCAGTATACTTATTGAAAGCATTCAATCAGATAATGCATGGAAAACTGTAGACATCAGAACACATTAAGAATAGTAGCAATGACTAATGTTTTCTGTGTTTACAGGACACTAGACTCTGCGGAGCACTTTGAACAACTACCCATACCAATTCTATGTGTGAAGGTCCCTTTGTAGTCCAGCATGCTGCGAAAGAGGGGTTAGGTTGTTTATACAAACTGGGACAATATTAAGTGCTGCTAAGTTCTGGAGCTAGAAGTTGTATTCCAGAAGGCAAACTCATTACTACTCTGTAAAACTGATTATACTCTTATCCAATAAAAGTGAACACCTTAGATGGTTCCTAGTGAAAATCAAATCCTGATACAAGTCTAAGTATTAGCTTGTGCTTGGAAATATAGTTTTCAGACCTAAAGATTCAAGGATAAGTGGGGAATGGCCTTCATTTCCTCTACTGTAAAATGCTCTTTTACTTGCCCTGGGTTGTTGTTTCTTCCCTTTTCCTTCCTTCCCTCGTTTGATTTTTCGACACAGGGTTTCACTGTATTGCTTTGGAGCCTGTCCTGGAACTCAATCTGTAAACCAGGCTGGCTTCGAACTCACAGAGATCTGCCTGCCTCTGCATTAGAAAAGGTCATTGTGAAAAGTGTTTAGCAAGCTACCCCAAGGGCATTGGCATCCTCATCAATTCAGCACTAATGGTGCCTGACAAAGTGGCAGATAATGGTCCAAACTTCATAAGTACTCAAAATTTGGTGCTCTTTAGTGATCATCTTTGGTGATTATATCTTGTCCTCACATTTAAACAATGAACAAAAAAGCATAAAGAAGAATGGGGTGGGGGGAGAAGGGGCAGGAGCAGAAGGAGGAGGAGGAGAAAGAAAGAAACGATGAAACTAAGTTTACAACCTGGCAGACTGTATTTTAGCTGCCTTCTAAAATAGCTCAGATGCAGACGGGAGAGACTTGATTTTCTTTTAATGGTCCCTCCTTGGTGCCCTCCACTCCTAACGTATATGTATAATGCAGAACTCTGAGAAATGACACAGAAGGAGGCAAAGGATTGGTACAGAGGGCCAATTCAGCAACTTTTTCCAGTTATTCCTCATATAGTTATTTCTCAGCAGTGTTTACTGGTCCTTGGTACTCTTCACATGTGCTATGGAAGTCATTCAGTTTCAGTAAAGTCATCTTTAGTGAGGGCCATGCCACAGTTCCAACTCCTGCCTCACTTTCTCTGTCATGGATCCTCTCTCTCTCCCAGCTCTCCAGGTTGGCATGTTCATGAACAGAACCCCCTCTCTCAAAGTGGGATCAGTGTCCTGTTCTGTCGTCCTTACCCACTCCATACAACAGGAAACCACAGAACCGGATTCAGAAAGTCCACTTGTGGATCGTGGTCAATTTCTGGTGAGTGATGCTCAGGACCAAAACTGTCTGGCTGCAACAATGTGAAGAAAGGGTTCCCCTAGTCTCCAGTTTGGTAGGACAGAAGGGTACACCTCATCTGTGGAGTAAGTGACTAACATCAAGGTTAAAGGGGAAGAAATGGGAGCCAAGATGACAATTTTCTATTCCATCTTCTCTCTCCCAAAGATTACAGTTAGCTCTGGAACAGGATCCCAAATCCCCTGAAGATGAAGACAACATCAAGAGCAGCCAGAGTTCCATGCTGACATTGGTGTTATGCCTGTTTCATATTTCTTGTCAACAGTTAGTTTTTGATCCTTCTAGTGCTACAAAGATAAGAGTGAGAATTTTGTTTATTGTTGATTTTTGTTGGGATGTTATATATGATCATTTCCCAAAATAAACCAGACAATACCAGAAAGTGTAAACCATTAGAGATCACACAATCTCGCCATTTAATGAGGAGATTTTCAAACACTCATTATAAAGTTAACACATTACCAGGAAAATCATGTCTTTGTAGCCTTTTTTTTTAAAAATCTGTATACTATCAGCATTTTATAATAGAACATTTAATACTGTTTTAACCTTTTGAAAAATTCTCCCAAAGCATTTCATCAAGTGGCAGCTACTTTATTTGACCAACTCCTTCATGCAGAGTTCTTCCAGAGAGAGAGTGTGTGTGTGTGTGGGGGGGAGCCCATCCATATGTATTTGACCATCCTTTGCAAACATCATGTTTAAGGGAGTTTTCTTAGGAGGAACAACTGGATCAAAGGGGCTTTGTGTTCTTTTACTTCCTTGACAACTGTAATTATATTACCTTAGGAAAATGTCAAGGAGCAGAACTACTTCCTCTTCTTGTTTAAACTGAGGCACAGAGGTCAGTGACTTCCTGATGGTATCACAACCATCTGTTTTGAAACATCAACTGAGATGAAACTATGAGGTTCTAAGAAACTGCTTAATATGCAGAGCCTACTTTCTTAGGCAGATTGAAGAAGAGAGGTGCATACATCTTGAGGCCACAGCTCACTCTGTCTCTTTGGTTCCTTTTTGAGCTTGCTGATAGTACCTGCAGTTGGACATAGAGCCACTGGCTAAGTCAGATCTGCTTGTTTTAGATTTTGTTAATGGCTCCATATTTTTCCCCTGGTGATCAGTCCTTTCCACCTCAAATATTAAACTTTGTCATGTAGCCCACAATAGGAGGATGGCTCTGGTGTCTTTGGATGAATTTTGGGTTGTTTTTGTTTTAGCAAGTGGCAGGCACTCCCTGGTGACCACTAGGCGTCAGACTTTCCCATCCCTCTCCTAATGGTGCTGCTTGTTCAGTAATTAACTCACACGCTCAGTCATGAGCTCTTTATCTAAGGGGGCTTCTTTGCCATCCCATGAACATGGTCATTATGATGCAGAAGCCTAGCAGATTTCAACAGTACTGATTAAGCCTGGCTGTTTCTGGGTTGCTAGCTTTTCAGCAGAGCTCCTCATTGTAAGGCAAGGAGGAGGCAAGAGAACTACCAACAACCAAGCATTCACCATTCCTAGGGAGGGCCACAGAATCCCATTCCCTGTCACTATTGTGTAGATAGCTGTGGGCACAGACAGCTCTGAGCATTCCTTATTTATCCTGAGAAAAAAATCAAATGCCAATGTAGTTACTAACAGGGTTTGCAATCTGTGAGTTAAGTGAGTTAAAAAGGAATGCCATACCATCAATCACTCATTCAGTATCCACTGCATAAAGACGCACTGCACTTTAGGACCAGCAAAGGACTTTGCTTTATACATCCAGTGTAGGAAGTATTCAACAAGTATTTATTGAATAGCCAGTAAGCATTGGGGAAAAAAATGACATGAATTTAACGCATGGGTCTGTAACTTTCATAATAACACAAGAATGCAAACAGAGTAGGATGATTGATGTCTGAGGGGAGGCTGTAGAGAAGGTACTGAAGTCATGGCCAATATTGTTTAACCAAAATGACTCTCTGATGGTGTCCTCATCACTTTGGAGGTTCCCAGTATTAAGGACTCACAATTTCCCTATTTTATTCTCTCTCTACTTGACATCCTCTACAGAAGGTGACAAACAACTTCCTCATTTTAGACATGGAGAAACACAGAGAAAAGTTAACATTTTTTTTCCCAAATCACAAAAAAAGACAGAAACCGAACCAGACCCTGCCTCTATTTCATGAACTAACACATGGGGTGCCATGAAAGTGGTTTTCAACCAGGATACAGATAATAACACCAAACACAACATCTTGCAGAGAGTAGCTACTTAACAAATATAAACAGACTGGTGAGTGAAAACAAAGCTTTATTTTTAAAACTAGTTCTCATAAAGCCCAGTGCTTCTGAGAAAGAGATGTCATCCTGGAGACATCTTCTCAACTTCCTGTCATAGATGAGGAGGACTAGCCCTCTTGAACAAGTTCTAACTCACTGGGGCAAATGCACTGGCTGAGGTCCCTCAAAGCACATAGAAGACTTCAGGATTTCTCTGACTCAGACAACCCAGGGTCTGTAGCAGAGAGTTCCTCAGATCTTTTTAATTTGATTCAGGAACTGCCAGCACCAGCGGCTCTCTCCAAAGAAGAGGGTGTTTCCCATCTGAGTATTTGAACTTTAATGAATAACTCTAACATTTAAAAAGTGGTGTTTATAAAGGATCTGGGTATAAAACGATAAGATATATTTAAGATAGATCTATCAGTCTTTATGTATCCATTTTACTGACGAACATATGGCCATTTTACTGATGAACAAATTTATCTTTGCCATCACTATTTATATGGTTATCAATAAAAAAAATCTGTCAGAGCCCAGTTGTGAATAAAGAGCAGAGTAACTGAGACTTATTTTTTTTTTTCATTGAGTAGCTGGCTCTTCAGTTATCTCCTTAGTTAAAGAAACTTTCTTTATATATCCTACTACCATTCCTTACATGTCCTACTACCTTGACATAGGCTTAAGGAGCATCTCTAGTGGACTCATCCTCAGATGGTACTCAGACAATAATCTAGGTTATTTTTGGCTGCCTTGAGAATCCAGTGGGAGAAGAAAGGTTAATCCAAGGGAAGAAAGAAAACATGTTGATTCTCCACTTGACCTATTCTTACCAGCTTTAGATGCTACAGATTCACATCACCAATGAAATGTGACTGTGTTAACTATGAAAACCAGTCACACCCACAGTAACAACATAAATGTATGAGATAAAGAAGAGCTACAGACAAACTAGACCTTAATGACCTACAAACAATACTTTTCTGCACATGCAACCCTGTGTGACTTCTATGGACCTGTCAAGCATGGTATATATCCTTCTTTCCATGCTATATATCCTTCTTTCTATGGCATGTATCCTAATTCTTTCTTGAGGAAAAAAAACCCACTTTCAGAGAACTGAACATTTATTAAGGACAGAAAATGTCTTAGGCCTATCAGCAATAGCCACTTTCCCCGCTGTGGCTGGAACATTCTCTCTGTCTTCACCATAAAAACATGCACAGCAAAGAAATCTCAAGTCTTCTCTGGACTTACTCTAATATTCCTTCCAAAACAAGCACACAGAATCACCATAGGAAGAAGAGTCGTGCTGACCTTTACCAGCTTCATGGTTGCTGAATTTCAGCCCTTCCCTTTAAAATCAGGCTGCCAGATTTTGAGTAACCTCATTCCAGAGTCTTCACCCCTCCTTGTAAGAAATGCTTTGAGAGGCCTGAGAGCTACATACCTGTCTCTGTGTCACAGTTCCTAAACAGAGAAGTGACAGCACTGACCTAGACATACAACCCAAGGAGTCAGCATCACCTCACCTAGCAGATTTGTACTCATGAGCTGGTCCCCTAGGTTCAGTCAGCTTTCCAACACGAGTCATCTGAAAATCTGAACCAGCCAGCACAGCTCATGAATAACCATTTCACTCTTGTAGAGATATTTTCTGAATAAGCTTCCAGCAACCAACACTAGCTTCAGCTGGAAACCACAATATCCACATTTCCTTTGGAAACAGGCTAGCCATATGCTTTCTAGGACGACAAGAGGAAACTAGAGAAGTCTGAAAGTTGCGGTGAAGATGTAAGCATTGCTATACATCTAGCCCCCAGTTTCTTGAGTACAAGGTATAGATTGCACAGGAGATTGAGAGAGACCTGGAAATGGGACCTACACTATATTCAGCACACAGAGTTATATTAAGAACAGAAGTTTCCAGAATATGTGAAGATTACATTTCCTACATCTTCCCTCTGTTAGAAAACTCATAGTTGAGATCTGGGATTCTAATAGGTACCAAGAAATCACCTCATACTGCTGCTTGGCCTAACTTATTGGCTCTCCATGACCTTACAGACTTCAAACCTTGATAACAGCAACAAGAACAACAGAAAAGTACTTCATCACATGAATAAATAATTTTGTGTAACATCACCTTAATTTCCTTGGGAAGTTTATTGAGAGTTTCCCGGGTGTTCAAGAACATGTATTCATTCATTTTGTTCTCAATACACATTTTCTTTTTGCATTGCTGAGAATATGAACATAAAGTCCTCATGTGTGCTAGACAAATGCTCTACCACTGGGCCATAGTCCCAGCCCTGATTTTTAAAAAACATTGATATAACTATAGTCAGCTCTGAATTTAGTGCTACGTGAAGAAATGGACTGTGGCCTTTGAGAAATCCATACTCCAGTACAAGCTGCATTACTCTTATCCAAAACAATACCCAAACATAGTCAGTTAAGAACCATGCATGAAATGTATTTGTGGGAATCTCTAAACAGCCTACAAGTGCTCCTACCCTTCTGATGTACGCTTATTTTCAGGAGATAGGTCTGTATAAATTTTATTTTCTTTACATTTCATCTATTGCTTTCCACTAAAGAATATATAATATTTACACACATTCCATCATAAAGCCCTAAATGAATGTGTGTGCACACACACATGGATTTGGATGAATGGAACTCTCTTAGCTAGGAAAGGGGTGAGGTGAAATGGGCAGGAGGACATAAGTTGCACTCAGAAAGATGCTTATTTTTCTTCTATGCAGTGTAGGGTGTAAAACAGGCTATACATGGACCAAAGCCTGGAAAACGATGTTGGAACTTTAATGGGATGAGTTTCAAATGCTTGTCTGTGGAGTTTGGACTTGAGTCAGTGCTCAGTGGGGATCATCAACAGCTCCTTAGTAGGGGACATACACTTAATGCAGTGCCAGCATGCTGGGAGGGCGGGATCGGCTCAGGAAGTGTCAGGCTGAACGGCCTCGAAGGAAAAGGGACTAGCAGCATGGAGGAAGACGTGGAGGCCAGCATAGTGGTTCTTAAGAGAATGGAAGGAAAGGAGGAAGGCTGTTAAACAAAGGAAAAGGTTTGGCATCCTCTAGGATACCAACTTAAGTTCAAAGGAAAGAAAGGTGAATGGAATTTCCACATATCATGATCAAACTTAGTTTCAGTGACAGTTCACAAAATTACCCCTTTTGTTGTACAGTTAAACATAAAAAGTACTTAATTCCATTCTTGATGGGTCACTACGTGCAAAGGCATGCATGGAAACAGGAAAGCCAAACTGGTCCACAGATGTCCTGAAAACACCAGCTCCCAGAAGACAACTGGTTCCTGGTTCTCAGGTTTTAAGTGGATGTTCTCATTAGGTCACTGTACAAGGCTTACATCCTAGGGGAAGGTCACTTTGCCCTCAGATGACTGGAGTGTTCTGAATGCTGAACCATGCAATGCCCCAAGCACATGTAGCAGATGGAACAATGGTGATGGGGGGAAGGGGCTTTGGGAAATTTAGTGTTATCTCAATGATTTGATCCTCATGATTCCTGTGAAGCATTTGCCAGTTATACATCCCACAATTCAGAGATGCAGGTGGGCTGTGCTCACTTTCCAGGACAGATGCAGGGCCTCTATGTAGCTTCCTTAAAAGGCTTATAAAATAAACACTTTACTATGTGGTGAAAACTCAAATTCTTTTTTTTTTTTAGATGACCATTATTATGCATTTTTAATTTTCAAAGCGTTTTATTTAAATTAGAACTAATCTTATTTTATATATCAATCCCAGTGCCTTTACCCTTCCATCCTCCCATTCCCCCAACCGACCTCCTGTCCCATCCCTCTGTTGCTCCATAGAAAGGGTGAGGCCTTCCATGGTGGATCTTCAAAGTCTGTCATACCATTTGGGGCAGGGACTAGGTCCTCCCCTGTGTGTCTAGGCTGAGAGTACCCCTCTATGGGAAATGGGTTCCCAATGTCCATTCATACAATAGGGATGAATGCTGTTCCACTACCTGAGGCCCCATAGACTGTCCAGGCCTCCTAAATGACACCCATGCTCAGGGGGCCTGGTTCTGTCCTATGGTGGTTACCAAGCTGTCAGTCTGGGATCCATGTGCTCCCTTTTCTTCAGGTCAGCTATAAAATTCAAATGGTAGGCTTTTCAGAAACCATCATATTTGGGTTCTTGTAACTTTAATGTAAATCTGGCCCTTGATTTCCCATTGTCTTCTGTCACAGTTTTGATTAGATTATTTTTATTTTCATTTCTAAATAAAGTCCCTCAACTTGAAGTGTCCTTTGTTCAGATTATTCATTCCTTCTACAATAATGATACCAAGGCTAGAGAATTTGCTAGCAACCAGAAATTTTACCCCCTTTCATACTAATTTCTATATAAGTAATTTTTTCCAAATAAAAACAGGATGAGACACACAGACACAAGATCACCATGTAAAGGGACTCTCTTAATGCAGTTCAGCCACACATGCATGACAATGTGTGTGAGAAATGAAAGCCTCAGCGTATTTCTGGCTCACTCAAGTTAAGTGTGAGAATGGTCCATGGACCTGCAGGCTCTGCTCCCTGCACATGCCATGGAAACCCAGAGTCAGTTAGCAAATAGGATGCACTCCTCATTGTGCAATCTCTAGGACTTAGAAGCAAATGAAAATGAGGATGAGTTTTCTAAATAAGTTATTAAGAATAGGGCTGTGGAATGTTTTCTTATGGCTAGAGAAAGCTGTGTCAAACATCAGTGTATCAAGTTCAATCCAAGGAATGGATCCATTCATTCATTGTGATTGATCAAGCCTCCCTAGGAAATTTCTGGGCCGCTTGTGCTCCGTAATCAAGGACACAAAATGCCACTTTCTTTCCCAGCACTTTGTGATATCTGTGCATGATGTTGGGAGGATTCCCTGGGTATACCCTTCACACACATTAGGGACAGCAAAATCTCAACACAGATAACAGCAAACTCTAGCTAGATACCATACAAATAAGGGTTGAATGTGACAGCACACTGTCAGGCAAACACTTCTCAAGTGTCAATTGTACACTGGGTTCTAGATGTTAAACCCAGAAAAGAATATGTTTTACTCAGTCAGTCAATCATGCATATAAAGGGTTTTTAATAATATTTTTTATTTAAATTTGAAACACGCTGGATTTACATGTCAATCCCAGTTCCCTCTCTCTCCCCTTTCCCCCCTTCCCCAGCCCCATCCCATCCCTTTTCTGCTCCCCAGAGAGGGTGAGGCCTTCCATGGGTAAATCTACAAAGTCTGTCTTATCATTTGGAACAGGGCCCAAGCCCTCCCCCATGTGTCTAGGCTGAGACTATGTTGTCTCATGAATCTATGTTGAATGGGCTCCCAAAGTCCATTCATGTACTAGGGATAAATACTGATCCACTACCAGAGGCCCCATAGCCTTCCCAGTCCTAACTAACACCCACATTCAGGTGGTCTGGATTGGTCCTATGCTGGTTTCCCAGCTATCAGACTGGGGTCCATGAGCTTCCCTTTGTTTAGGTCACTCTGTTTTTGTAGGTGTCTCAGGCCTGGTCTTGACACCTTTGCTCATCACTCTTTTCTATCTGCAACTGGATACCTGGAGTTCTGCTTAGTGTTTAGCTGTGGGTGTCTGCTTCTGCTTCCATCAGCTACTGGACTCTATGATGGCATATAAGGTAGTCATCAATCTTATTATCAGGGAAGGGCATTTAAGGTAGCCTCTCCACTATTGCTTAGATTGTTAGTTGGGTTCATCCTTGTAGATCTCTGGACATTTTCCTAGTGCCAGATTTCTCTTTAAACCTATAATGGCTCCCTTTATGATGGTACCTCTTTTCTTGCTCTCCTCTGTTCTTCCCCTGACTCAATCTTCCTGCTCCCTCATGTCCTCCTTACCCTTCCTCTTCTCCCCTTCTTTCACACCTAACTGCCTTTCCCCTTCCCCTGTGCTCCTTCTGTGAGGGACCATGTATGTCTAGTTAAGGTCCTTCTTGTTTCCTAGCTTTTCTGGTGGTGTAGATTGTAGGCTGGTGATCCTTTGCTCTATGTCTAAAACCCATATATGAGTGAGTATATACCATGTTTGTCTTTTTGTAACTGTGTTACCTCACTCAAGATGGTTTCTTCTAGTTCCATCAATTTGCCTGTGAATTTCAAGATTCCATTGTTTTTTCCACCGAATAGTACTCCATTGTCTAAATGTACCACATTTTCTCCATCCCTTCTTCAGTTGAGGGGCATTTAGGTTACTTCCAGGTTCTGGTTATTACAAATAATGCTGCTATGAACATAGTTGAGTAGATGTCCTTATTGTATGAATGTGACTCTTTTGGGTATATGCCTAGGAGTGGAATTGCTGGGTCTTGAGGTAGACTGATTCCCATTATCCTGAGGAACCATCGTACTAAATTCCAAAGTGGCTGTTCAAGTTTGCACTCCCTCCAGCAGTGGAGGAGTGTTCCCCTTTCTCCACATCCTCTCCATAACTGTGATGTTTTTTATTTTAGCCATTCTGACAGGAGTAAAATGATATCTCTGAGTTGTTTTGATTTGCATTTTTCTGATGGCGAAGGATGTTGATCGCTTTCTTAAGTATCTTTCAGCCATTTTAGATTCCTTTCTGCGAGGTCCGTCTTCATCCATGCACTTCCTCTATGTAGGCTCTATCATTCAAAGGTTCCAAACCTTCCAAAAGAGTACCACCAGCTAGGGACCCTGTGTTCAAACATATGCACCAATGGGCGACATTTATGCATATGGTAACATGTTCTCTCTTGGAACCCTCCAGAGTGGAATGGTTGTTGTAAGTGTTTGTTATAGTTTAAAAATAAAACCTTTTCCAGATAGGAACATGGTATGGGGAGTGGGAGGACGGGAGGGAGAGGTATGTAAAATAAGATTGGTTTGATTTAATTAAAAAATTATTTTAAAAAAAGAGAATTCTGTATTTAGTTCCGTACCCTACTTTTTAATTGGATTATTTGGAGTTTTGGTAACTAGCTTCTTGAGTTCTTTGTATATTTTGGAGATCAGCCCTCTGTCAGATGTGGGGTTCATGAAGAGTTTTTTCCATTCTGTGAGCTGACGTTTTGTCTTGTTGACTGTGTCTTTTGCCTTACAGGACCTTTTCAATTTCAGGAGGTCCCATTTATTAATTGTGGCTCTCAGTGTCTGTGCTACTGGTGTTATGTTCAGGAAGCAGTCTCCTGTACCAATTTGTTCAAGGGTACCTCCTACTTTCTCTTCTAAGAGGTTCAGTGTGGCTGGATTTATGTTGAGGTCTTTGATCCACTTGGACTTAAGTTTTGTGCATGGCAATAGACATGGATCTATCTGTAGTCTTTTACACATCAGCATTCAGTTATGCAAGCACCATTTGTTGAAGAAGCTTTCCTCCTCCCGTTGTATACTTTTAGCTGTTTTGTCAAAAATCAGATGTTCATAGATGTGTGGGTTAATATCAGGATTTTCGATTTGATTCCATTGGTCTTCCTGTCTTATTTTGGGCCAGTACCAAGCTGTTTTCAGGACTATAGCTCTATAATAGAGCTTGAAGTCAGGGATGGTGATGCCTCTGAAAGTTTATTGTACAGGGTTGTTTTGTCTATCCTGGGTCTTTTGTTTTTCAATATGAAGTTGAGTATTGTCCTTTCAAGGTCTGTAAAGAATTGTGCTGGGATTTTGATGGGAATTGCATTGAATCTGTAGATTTCTTCTGTCAAGATTTCCAATTACTGTGTTGATCCTACCCATCCAAGAGCATGGGAGATCTTTCCATTTTCTGGTATCTTCTTTAATTTATTTCTTTAAAGACTCAAAGTTCTTGATATATAGGTCTTTCACTTCTTTGGTTAGCATTACCACAAGATATATTATGTTGTTTGTGGTTATTGTAAAGGGCGATGTTTCTCTGATTTCTTTCTAAGCCCCTTTATATATATATGTATGTATATAGTAGGGCTACTGATTTTTTTTTGTTAATCTTGTATCCTATCAGACTGTGTGTTTTGTTGTTGTTTGTTTTGTTTGTTTTTGTCTCTATTTTAGCTTTCAAATCTTGCCCTGTTTGAATTGTTTCTTGTAATTTTTGGTTTGTCTTTTCTTCCATTTCTTAAGGATGTTCTCATTTCTTCTTTTAGGGTCTCTATATCTTCATGAAGTTGTTTTTAGGGTTGTTCCCTTTTGCTTCATTTGTGTTGGGAAATTCAGTTGTTGCTGGTTTGTGCTCCATAGACTCTGGTGGCATCGTATTGACCTTTCTGTTGTTGACTGTGTTCTTATACTATCGTCTGCCCATCTCTTCTTCCAGTGTGTACCAATAGGGTCTCTTCATCTCCTGGTGGGTATGGGGTCAAGGTTCTCTTCTGGTGGGTGCAAGCAGGTCCAATACTCTGATGACTTTCCTCTTCCAGTGGGTGGTGGTAGGCTGGTACTCTGGGATAGGCTACCCCACACACAGATTCCAGTCCTCAGGAGGCTCTAAGCAGGGACCTAGAGGTTATTGAACATATCCTCTGTATCAGACACTGGGTGCTTTATGATGAAGAAATCCACTGGAAAGTGTCTACTAACATTATACTTTGTATAATATAAGAACACTTTCACACCTTACCCAGTTCCTGATTGATTGATATCTCCTGTATTGGACCAGAGCAATGGGCACAGGGAAGTGATTGTTCCCATGGAAACTTGTGTCTGCCTTCAGAGGACATTAACATATCCCCACTTCCTTTTCTTCCTGCTTGAAAGAAGGGAAAAGTAGCTCCCCCATCTCATGAATAGGACAACTAGGAGAGAGAATATTAAGGAGGGGTTTCTAAAAACAACCTAAGACCAATGTCAAGTGACAATCCTTACTCCCTAAGAAGTTATTTGATGGGACTCCATAAAAGTGGTTTTTAGCCAAGACAGAATCTAACCACAACCAAGGTTCTTTCTATACTGTGTAAATGATGTTAGGGGAATGTAAGCAGATTGAACTGGCTAAGTCAAGTTCAGCAGAAACACCCAATATCTGTTATCTGAACTCAATCAAAGAAGGGCATCTATAAGAGACTAAACAACAATAATAGGTAACCAGCAGGGATGGCACCAAGTGCTTCAAACCAGAGCCTAAGAGTCGAATCTTATGCCAGACCAAGAGCACACAAAACACATCAGCAACATGTGCCTTGCTATCCAGTATCTATCCTACCTGCTGCATTGACAGAATGTTAGGTTGTTTATGACGTCTGTGTTCTTTGTAACTGGGTGAGGAAAGGCAAGTGTGTGACCTGACAATGTTTCCTCGCAACTGAACTGTTGCTATGGCTCAAGAGCTCAGAGTTGGGACACAGACGTGACCTCTCTGCCTCCAGCCATCTGTGCCCCTGTCCAGCTGCCACGAGTGCTCAGAGACTGGAAAGAACATAGTGTTTCCTGCCCACTAGCCCTGCCTGGTGACCACATTGTCCCTTGTCTTTCAGAACAAAAACCATCTACTGTCCAGGTAGAATCAATAGGCCAGAGCGTGCTGACAACACTGACGTGAAAATGGATGTATGGAATGGACTCAACCCCTCTCCCCTGCAATGGTGGGCCTAGCCACTGATCTAAAGGAGAGACACTGCTGTGATAGCTGGAGTCAGGGTTTTCTGAAGAACTAGGCCAGGAAAGAGTTTAAAATGCAACAAAATGGATGGAGAGAGACAACCTATCAAAATTGGAAAGCTTTTTAGCAAGTTTCAAAGATAATGTAAAGAGTATGAACAATGTTTACCAATAAACATATTTCAAAAATGTTTTTAAGTGTAAGAACAGTTTATGGCAAAGAACAAAGGTAATCTAAATGTGTGTGTGTGTGTGTGTGTGTGTGTGTGTGTGTGTGTGTGTGTGTGTGTGTGTGTGTGTTGATTATGTCTATGCAGGCATCCAGGTGTGTGCCCATGTGTATGCATGTGAAGGCCAGAAGTTGATGTCTTCCTCTATTACTACATGCCTTAAGTTTTGAGACACGGCTCCTATTTAACCCAAAGCTGACCATTTCAACTAGACTGACTGGCCAGGGAGCACCTGGGCCATGTCTGTCTCTGCTTCCCCAGAACTGTAGGTCCAGATACATGCTGCCCCAACCAGCTACCAATGTGAATTCAGACCTTCTTATTGGCACAGCAAGTGCTTTATCCACTGACTGCTCTCTCTAGTCCAAACACCAAAATGGTCCAGGCAGGGAGTTTTATACCTATAATTCCAGTGTTTTACTCTGGAGGCTAAGGTAGGGTCACCATGCATTCAAGGCCAACCTGTGAGTTGTGGTTACTGAGTAAGATCATCTCTAAAAACAAATGAAAAAAATCAGGACTGTGGCTGGTGAGGTGGCTCAGTAGGTAAAGGCACTTGCTGATTAAGCTGACAACCTGAGTTCTATCCTTGGGGTCCACATGGCAGAAACAGACATCTCAAAAGTCATTCCCCTGACCTCTACACTTTTGCACACATATTCACATACAAGTAAATAAATGTGAAAACAAGACCAAACAAAATTTCCTTTCACTGGGATGATTACCCAGAGAATTAGAACTGGCATACATGATGGTTTTCTTTATGAGCTCTGGGAAGATGCCCTTTTTCCAAAGTGATTATATCCATCTTCCATTAGCCCATCCTGCTAAGCCCCCTTCAAATCTCATCTTGTAGTTAGAGTTCCTTTAATTTTTTTGTCTTATCTACAGCACCATGATAAACTAGCTTTGGAGGTAGAGAAGCATCTAAAGCCTACCTAGAAATGCAAAGACTTGTTAGCAAGTCAAGTCTTCAGGTGCTTGATTACAACAGTTCTTTTAAACATCATGGGTAGAAGACAGACACTTGGAGAGAGTGTTTAGATGATGTCCAGTTGGGGGACAGGCAAGGGGAGGTGTCCACACATGTGCATAAATACTTCCAGGTTTGGGCAATTATACCTTCTGCAATGAGGTTGACTTTTCTACAGCTTCTGAAAGTAATTGGTACCAAGCTATGTAAGAGTTAACTTGCTATAAATAAATAGGCTAAGCAATTAGTAACTTACATATACTTTTCACCAATAGAAATGTCCTGAGTGAAAATTGACCCTTGTTTGACATTTCGGCTATTTAAATATTATACATATAAATTCTTCAACTCTGCTAATCTGTAAAGGCTAAAATGTCCTTGCTTCTAGACTCCATGGAACTCTCCTGACAAGCAAAGTTAGCTCAGGGAATAATTATGTTCTGCTACAAAGGGGGATGGAAATGTCAAGCACTTATTATTTCTGGTTATCTTGTTAGACACTGATATTGAAATACTGCAAAAAATAACACACACACACACACAAATGCAGAATACTGAACTCAATGAAAATAACCACAATGGCTAAAGATAAATTAATCCATTTCTCTTCAAGGTATCTAGAATTTAAGCTTTAGAGAACTGGTTGCAGCCCTTAGTCTCTATTGAGGAAGGAACAAAATGGCTAGGTCTCACTGTGAACACCAATCAGCTATTGGACATTGGTGAACACATATTTTACCTGACTATGTGAGTCAGTAAGAGGAGAGTGGGTGAAACCTGATGTGTAGTTTAGGAGAAGCCATCACTCTTGCCTGTGGCAAGAGCAGAATTAACAAATAACTTCAGCTCCAACTCCCAAAGTATATACTCCTTAACTAAATGTGAATCAATAAGGTGGTGAAGTGCTAATTTTCGTGTGGAGATTATAGCTGTGGGAGTCTGAGGAGAGAGAAGTCTCTAAGCAGTCTGAGTAGAACAAGAGCCCCGAGGCACAGGTGCAGGTACATGACTGACAACCTGGGACTCGCTGCACAAAAAACCTGGCAGTAAAGACTGGCCTGATGGGCAGGGGCCGGGCTTGTGTACTCTGCTTCTTTGGACTGTTTGCACTGCACTAGGCAGTGTCTCTGTGGTGATCAGGGTTGCAGCCAGGGGTGTCCCAGCTTGAATTACTGACAGCAGTCAGCTTAAAGGATAGAGACAGGAAGTCTCAACGTTCATATCCAAATGTAACTAGGAAGGCTTTGTTGAGATCTGTAGCCCTGTGAACTTTGCTATAGACAAAGAATTTTATTAATCTTTCCCTTACCCAATAATACTTTGTGTAGCTAGATGACTAGTTATTATCATTTTTGATTTATGCTTAAAGAAATGGAGAGCCAGGGAAGTTAGTTTTTGGTATGCCACTCATATCAGAGTTGAGTAAAAATAAATGCATCTCAATCCTCTGGACATTGAGCTATTCTTTTTTCATGTTGCTTTTACTGTTTACCACCTCTATTAATTCAGCATTTGCTTCAGATTTCTATCTGCATGCAAAATGTTCATAAATGGGTACCTCTGCCCCATTGCTGGAAGCAACAGTGTGCTATTTCTAGCAATTCTATCCTCCTCTGGAACAAGTCCCTAATGAACCCAGGGCTGGCTTTGTAAGTGGGATCCAGGTGCTGTGTAAGGCGTGTGTGTGTGTGTGTGTGTGTGTGTGTGTGTATGTGTGTGTGTGTGTGTGGTGTGGTGTGTGTGTGTGACAAATTATGTGTGGTCATAAAGATAATCTCGAGAACCTGAATGGGTGCAGAGCCCTTGTGAAGGCAGTGTTACATCTAATCCTATCCAAAGGAGTTAAAGTCACAGTCGCTCAGATCAAGGTCACATGCTAAGCTCTTGCATGCTTCCCTGCCCTTGTCCCTATAGCCACCCTGTGGGAAGTCTTCAAAAGGGAGCCTCTGGCTGACAAGAAATCGACTTGTCATCTGCTAAGTTTGAGCCTACTCAGCAGAATGTGCCTTCTCAAGGTGGCGCAAAGGGCACAGCCCTTTATACACAGTGATTCATCTCTGATCTCCCTGGCTAACTGGGAACTTAGACAAACCCCACCATAGTAGAGCAAAATCTGTGGGCAGTTTATGGCAGAAAACATCCAAACCAGTGGGAAGGGGGAAGCCAGGGCCAGAACATGCACTTGTGCCCCTGACATTGTGGCATTTTCCAGCCACAGCACCGGACGCTGTCATGACCTTCAAGCCTTTGGCTCGTCTTCTCGCCACTGCCCTTTCCAGCCACCATTTTAATCACCCTTCTGTGGCTTTTCATTTTGTTGCTTGGTGTCATTCAACTCCTATTTCCTTGGCCTTCTGAGCCAAGGCCAAAGGTTGTTTAAGGTCCCTGAAAATTCAGTTTCCTCTCCCACAAGGTGAACTCTTGCTTTCTGATGAAGCCTCACACCCTCAAGGAGCTTGTGAAAATATTCCACACAAAAATAGCCTGGTGCTCACTGTGTGAGACTCAAGTTCTGGTGTACCCAGCCTCCACCAGCTAGGTCCCTATGCTCGTCTGTTACTGACAAAGTGTAGTCACTCACCCCTGGACCTTTCCAAAGAATTCTTTCAGGTGATTCTTACTGCATATTAGCAGTATCTCTTAAGACTCATAACACTTAGGCTTGGAGAGCTGGCTGAAAGCTACAGCTGGGTGTAGTGAGGCACATCTGTCATCTCAGCACTGAGGAGATCACAGAAAGAGGATTTGTGTAAGCTGAAGACCTCCTTGGGTTATATCGATATAGACATATAGGTATGTATTCTCCATATATAAAGACACACACACACACACACACACACACACACACATATATATATATATACACACACACACATACACACACACACACACATATATATATATATATATATTTCACAAATAAAGTACGTGTTAGCTAAAGATAATGGAACCTACATAGAAGACCCTGTGCTCCAAAAGCAAACAGAGAGAGAGACAGAGAGGGGGGCACAAAAGGAAATGAAGAGAGGGAAAAAAACTGTAGATTGGCTCCTTCCTCCTTGCTCACTTAGGTGGGATGAAACAAGATGTTGAGGACATGAGAGAGGGTCCCTCCTAAAAGCAGGATGCATAACTCCTTACATCGTCCTCTAAGGTTAGTTTCATTAAGGACTAGTCTGAGATGTCTGACATCCATGAATATTGGATGAAGCTTCCAGGCTACCTTAACATTGGTCCAAACCCTAAGAATATCAGCTTCTCTGATTCAAACTGAGGATGACCCTGAAGTGGGTCTCTGTGCAGCTCCAACAGGTCCATTTCCATCATTTGTAAGCTTTGAAACAACCCACCAGGGAGAAAATCCTAAGACAGTGAGAGAGGCCAACTCTGCTCTAGCTTTTTTGGTGTCTTGCCAGTGTGACCGTCAGGATTAACCCACAGGTAGGAAGCACAATCTCTATAAGTCAGGATGCTGAGAATGACAGGATTTACTCCACAATATTCTTTCTTCTTGTCCAATGTGTCTGATTACTTTGTGCAGGTAGAGTAGAGCTGGCTATGAGCAGGTAATGAGTCAAATGAGATGATGGGAGCACCATTATGAATACATTATATTTAGAGAAGACACACACACACACATTTATAAAATGAAGTAGGAAGTACTGTATATCATAGATGATTAAGACCAATATACAAATATCAGCCTTTATTTACATACAGTCACTACATATGTGTTATTGTGTCCTGCTTTATCATTATAAAGTACACAATTCAAGGGCATTAGTACATTTGCATTTTTGTGTAATATAATTACCAGCACCAATCAGAAGCATATAAACTCACTCTGAAACTGCTGACTCATTCCTCTGTCCACCAGCGGCTGGCAGCCACCATTCTCCTGTCTGCTTCTGTGAATTTGACTACGCTTGGTACCACATAAAAGTGGAATCACACAGTATCTGCCTCTAGTGACATTTTAAGCTTTGTATGTATATTAACATATTTAATCCCAACAATAGTTCTATGAGGTAAATAACATTGGGAGTGTGAAACACACAGGAAAAACGTGTGCGTGAGAGAGAGGAGAGAGAGAGAGAGAGAGAGAGAGAGAGAGAGAGAGAGAGAGAGAGAGCAAGCTCCTGTAGGTTCTCTGCACCCAGGAGTCCAGAAGCCACTTAAAAGGAAGCAACTGGTCTTGTTGGAGGACAGCCCAGCCACCTGCCACCCCCATCGTAGTTTCCATAGAAGGGCTGAGCAGCTGGACACTTCTGTGGACTAAGGGGGGAATGTGCCGAATGAGTTAAGTGGCCCTTGTCGCCCTCCCCTTTTGCACTCTATGCAAGCTGAGCTGGTGACCCAGGCAGGATAGCAGCCAAAGGATTAGTCCATCACAATGAGATGGTCTATTTTGGGCAGACAGCAGGAACAGATGCTTGGTGCCTCTACCTCGCAGGAGCAGTGCAGGGGGTAGCACCCACACAGGCCCACATTTTACATACCACAGTGTGGCAGATTAAGGAAACAGAGACATATAGGAGGCAGGCAGGGTCCAGTGGAGGCCTTAGGCACACGGACACTAAACCTGTTGAGTTTCTTTGGTGCGACGCTCTTGTAAGAAATCCACCCCACAACCTTCCTTTCCGTGCCATTCCAGCCCAGTTTCCTGATGGCACCTGGGGTCATTTTGCTGCATTTGCACCATACTGCAGGCATACAGGGATGCAGCAGTTGCTGCTGAGGATTGGGTATAAATGACCATTCAGCTCTTAAATTGGGGAAGGGGAATCAACTGACTGCTACTGTTCCCTAATATGGCCTCTTCTCAAGGAGTTTCAGAGGCTGGAAGGCCTGTTTTGTGTTGGTGGGGAGAAGGCTGAGAGGGAGAGAGGGAAAGATAAGATAGGAGGTATTTCCATGACCTGGCAGAGACTGTGGCTCTGTCTGCCCAGCTATCCTTAAACTCCTTGTTAGTTTGAAGTTTATTTGAACCTCAATGGGGTAGCTCCAAGAGATCTTCAGTGACTGCCCTCCTACTGTGCCGGTGGGCATAGAAAAAATAAAGGAAGAGTTTTTAGACACTCTGGGTTAAGAAGCAAAACTTTGAGTCTATCTTGTTGGTACCCTTATAATTCCATCCCTGTGGAGGTGTTTGTATAGGGGCCTTTGAATGGGAGATAGGATGCTCAGGAATTGAAGTGCAACTTCAGCTAGATTGAATTAGAAGTCCACCTATTAGAGAAGACCCTTTCTCCAGAGGAGGAAGAGGTGTGTAAGGAGGAGGAGGAAGAGGCCCAACCTGAGATGTTTCTACTGTATTGGCGTGTCAGTTCCTCCCAAACACAGAAACATACATTTTGAACCTCAGAGAAGAGCATTTATGGGTTCTCTTACAGAACCTATGGGAAAGTGTGACCAATACAAACCTTTCAGTACATAAGATGGAAGTGAGTGTGACACGTGAAAGGTTGAAATGTGTCTTTTCATGCATGTTCTTGGCTTGACCTTGAAAGTTGATGGGATGACTGCTCCCTGATCCTACTCCAGCCAATAGACGTGCCTAACCCAATTTTTGCTTAACATTTCCCTCCTTTTCTACTCAGATAAACATAGCCAGTTTTCAAGATCTAATCTTGAAATTTCTAGATATCAGACAATGAGTATATCTGGTCAAATGTGAGACATACCTTAACATATTCCAGACAAGGAGTAAGCACTAATGAACTTTAAAAATGCTGTCACATACATTTCATAGATATAAACAAATATTTAGAAGGGCTTGTGGGTCTCATTAGACTTCTGTTGATAGAAATTTTGGCTCTTTCTACTGCCCTCTTCCCTCTGCCCATCTTCAGGGCTTCCATCCTGGGAACAAACCACTCAGATAGAGTGTTTTCATTAGATGGATGAAAAGCCTATTTGTGCTTTGGAGATACCAGTGCAATGAGACCCTGCACTGCTTCTGGTGCACTTAGGGCTTTTGTTCATGATCCATCTGAGAAGCTATACCTGCAGACTTCTCTGTCCTCAGAGAGGCATTCAACTATGTTATTGATCTTCCATGCTCCCTCAGAACTCATCTCTCTACTTAAACCCTTACCTCTACTCTCTGAGCCTTGACTTCACTTGTAGACTCTATCTCACTATTGTTCTTAGAATCAGAGATTTTCCTTATCAACTCCATAAATAGATAAATATAGAAAACAGGACCTGAGTATGTTTCAGAAGTTTTTACATGTAGTGAATTTTAAATCAATGTCCAAGGAAGCTTGGAATCCCATCTTAGTATGCAATTGGAACCAGCACTGAATGTATGTGTGTGTGTGTTGTGTTGTGTGTGTGTGTTAGTGAGTTACTTCACACAGAACAGATCTCTCTCAATTCCAGGCATAAATAAAGAGAATGGAGCTTCATGATTCCATCTGAGCCAAGGTGCATGACTGCTGGTACCAGGGATTCAAACCCTTTGCCTTCAAGCACTGCCATTCCAATAAGGGTTGTATGGGAATCATTACAAGAAACCATTAGAGAATGGGAACAATAAATGCTGTTTGGCACTTGGTAGAAACTAGAGCAAGGCTCAAAAGTGATCACAGTGAGTAAACCTTGTTAGCTACTTCTTTCAACAAGCATGCAGGAGCATGCGTGTGCATGTGTGCACGCACGCGAGCACACGCACACACACACACACACACACACACACACACACACACAAACACACACACATACAAAACGCTGAAAACATTTCACACTAGGACTTGAACTTTATTGCTGAATGCCTGTAGATTTCCAAGATTCGCCTGTAACTATTCTAGATGCCATGCTTTTCTTGAAAAATAAAAATAAAAGTAACTATCAAGAGTCTAGATGCCTGTGTAGATATGACTGTAATCATTATTATTTGCTTATTTGTTTTATTTTTCTGAGGCAGTGCTTCTCTATATAACTCTGGCTGTCCTGGAACTCCCTCTATAGACCAGCCTGGCCTTGAATTCAAAGAGCCACCTGCTTCTGCCTCCCAAATGTTGGGATTAAAATAGTGAGCCACCATGCCAACTTTAATAATCACTATTTTAAGAAGTATATTCTTCAAACACTTTTGTTGGCTCATTAATCTTTAAATTAGCATACAAGGCAGTGAGTTTTGTTATAACATTTTTATAAATTCATATATCATACTTGACTTGCATTCACTCCCATTATTCTGTCTCACACACCCATGTATTAGTGTTACTAAAGCATTAAAATATATATGGTAACACCTAAGTCTAGATGCTACATGTGAGAGAAAACACACAGCATTTATCTTTCTGAGTTAGGCTTGTTTTTGCTTAACACGAAGCAGCTTACACAGAACACTATATATATGTAAGTGAACTTAATTTGCATTCCTTAAGGGAACTTCAGACTTACCCAGCAAGGTAGTGATTGTTAAAATGCACAATGCAGACTATAGTAATAATAGCTATCATGATAATTTTATTTACAGAGTACTTCAGTGCCCTGGATGCTTTGCTAGCAGCATCTGCATGAGATGGGTTCTTTCACCTCTATCCTCCCTCTTGTAAAAAGGACACTGATGATACAGTTAGAAACCATCTTTGTGCTTAACATTTACACATGGCAAGAGTGGAGTTCAGGGGAAGCTTAGCAAACCATGAAACCTATATTTTTAAAAATTCATTTTAGCATGAAAGTAACAATTTTATGTGTATATCATGTACCTTCCTCATATTTGCCCCATTGTCATCCACTTCCCAATCTACTAGAGTATTAAAACATATTTATGCTTCCATAAAAAGTATGAAATCTTAGTGTCCGGAGGTAGGTCTGGCTCCAAGCTTGCTTAATTTAATCTCCCCAAGACCCATGGCCTACCTATTCTATGTGGTTTCCTGGCTTTAAAAATTGCTAGATTACCAAGGCTCATAACTGAGCCATTCTCTGGCTGGGACAGTGCTAACCCAAATCTGTTCAATGGATCAAACAATTTCATTCTTATGTGTCTATCATGTACCTTTGTTATATTTACCCCAATTGCTATCCCTCTCATCAAATAACTCCCTTTTTGGATTACATATGTGAATTGATATCCATCATGTCATCTCAGTGCTCTGTACTGCTATGCTATATTGTCCCAATCAAAACATGAGATATAGGTCTCACACTTGCTGCTGGTGGCCAGGGTGAGAGAACATAAGAGTTCAGGAATCTCATCTTAAGTCTTTGAGACTTTCCATTCTCAGGGTCAAGAGCATGAAGTAATAATGATGCGATATAAAAGAGCTTGAGCCTAGGAGATTTATTTGGATCAGTCTGCCCCATGCTACCTCCTCTAAAAATTCTCAAATACCTAAGGCATTGCTCACTCTTTTCCAGCTGTCAGCACCTGCTTTTAAAGACATAAAAGAAGGAAAGCCTAACCAACAGAAGGTAGAAGAGAAATACACCAAATGGAGTAGAAAACAAGAGGCTCGAGAAATATGACTGATATACGAGTGCTCCTGCACTCAGCTGTTGTGTACTGAGTGCATAAAGGAAGGCTGAATTCTGGCATTCCAAGGTGTCTCCTTTCCATTCCTTACCCAGGCCTCCCTTGCCCAACCCTCCCCATCAGACAGTTGTCTGTCCAACTGCAACGACAACTGGATGGTCTCTTTTTCTCAGTCTTGCTAAGTACATTCTTGGCACTAAATGCACATTATGTGTAATCTTGCTTTTAAACTAACAGTTTAGGCTTTATGGATGGGAACTAATGACTTAATTTCCTAGGAGATAAAAGACAGAGCAAAGCATAGCATAGCATCTCTCTGCACAGCAATATCCTGGTGTCTGGGCATTTATCTCAGGGAATCCTTTGGGAGGTTGTACAGGATAGTGGGCCACAATTTTCAAAGTTCCTGAAATCACCTGGGACCTCATGATAATGCAGAGTCTAAATCACCAGGAGGAGCCTGAGCTCCTACATTTTTATGCTGCAACAAGGAATGCTTGGGGTGGGGGACTGCTTTAAGGAGCATATCCTGGGGAGAAGAAGCCAAAAATAAGGAGGGGGGACTAGAGTAACATGGACGGGAGAAAATCCCCCTAACACACCCAAGTCTCTCCAAAGCAGTGAGGAGAGGCATGTGGATTTCAGCACATCCTGATTAAACCTACTAAAGTCTTTGCCACCATCTAACTCTCTGTGTGTGGGGGTCAGTCTGGGTAGGTCTTCATCACCTGGGAGTCACTGTTTGGGAGGTCTAGGCAAGATGGCCCCATTTTCAAATCTATTAATAAGAGTATTAAAACCAATTTTTGTTTCTATTCAAAGCATGAAATTTTAGTGTCTGGAGGTAGGTCTGGCTCCAAGCTTGTTTAATCTAATCTCCCCCATAACCCATGACCTACCTATTCCATGTGGTATTCTGTCTTTAAGAATTCCTAGTTTGCAAAGGTTCATAGCTGAGCCATATTCTGTCTGAGACAGTGCTAACCCAGATCTGTTTGCTGAACCAAACTGTTGAACATTTCAAGCTTGACTGGCTTGCTATTTGGGGTTAACTGGATTCTACTTGCAGTGATACCAGGAAAAGAAACATTTCAGCTCAAGTCTGGTCACAATTCTTCTTTGCTTCTTACATCTGCCCTTCTCTCTCTTCTTGTATCTGTTAGCCAAAATCATGCTGTTTGAATAAAGCTTCTAGTGGGAACTCTTAAAAGTCTGAAGAGGCACAACTCTCTTTCTCGATGTAAATTGTCCTTTTCTTGAACATTTTTCTCTCTTCTTTATTGGTTATGTTTGAATCTATATTAAAACTGCTTCTGGGCCAGGAAGATGGCTTAGAGAGTTAAGACATTTGCTGCTAAACCTAAGGACCTAAGTTTGATTCCACAGACCCACACATTCCAAGAAGTTGTCCTCCAACCTTCACACACACCCTGTTGCACATGCATGAAAGCACATAGGTGTAGGCACTATTCATACTAAATTAAAAAAGAACAGATAGATAAACAAACAAACAAACAAATATAAACCAAAAACAAATACAACATTTTAAATCTGGCTTTTAAATAAACTTTAATTTACTTCATAACAAAAATAAGACAAAATAAAAGTCTAGGGAGACTGAAGTGGCCATGGAAAGATCACTGTGATCCAGTTCTTAAACAATGGATGCTTTGTTCCTGGTACTGAGGCTTAAGCCCAGTTCTTGCATGTATGAGGCAAACACTGAACCCCTGAGCCACACCCCAACCCTTCTTGATAAATGCAAAGATGCTACTGTAGTTCCAGTCTAGGCCTGAAGGTCTACAGAGCTGAAGAATCCATTCATTGCTTTTTGTCGAATTCACACCCTAGGAAGACTCAGAAAGAGAGTCTGGAGGGGCAAACTTTCTAATTCACGTTTGATACTGATCAGTCTACAAATGTCAGGTGGGTTAGAGTTCTCCAGCAAGACAGGACTAACCAGACACACACACACACACACACACACACACACACACACACACACACACACACACACACAATTTAATATTAGAAATTGGCTTCTGTCATTTTGAAAACTGAAAAGCCTTCAGACAACTGGGGACTCGGGTTTCCAGCCCTGTCTGAAGGCCTCACAATCAAGAGAGTCGATGGTATAAGTTTTTGTCTGAGTCTGAGTAACAAGATCTGACCTCGAAAATAGGCAGAGAAGCTGGGGGATGATTTATAGGGAAAAATGGATTTCCTTACAAGCACAAGGACCTGAATCCAATCTCTGGAACCCATTTGTAAAAAAGCCAGGTGTGGTAGGTAGGTAGTGTGTGCTTGTTATCTCAGTGGTGGGGAGATGGGGACAAGTAGATCCCTCCCTGGGTCTGGCTATCCAGCCTCCCCTTTCTGGTGAATTTTATGCTCCATCTAAAAAACAAAACAAAACCACAAACAAAAACAAAACATAAAAGCAAAGAGCACCTGAGGCATGACACCTGAGATTGTCCTCTGTACTCTACACATGTATACATGAGCACACGTGAGTACACACATACATATTCACCACACCCCTGTGGGTGGAGGTGTAGAATAGGCAACGTGATTTCAGGCTTCAGTTTATTCAACCTTCCAATGGACTTGATGGCACTGTGTTTTGGATTAGGAGATTCCTCCAAAGGACCCTCTGCTAAGACTGTGTTCTGTTGGGAGGGAAGTGAGATCCTGAGGAAGGTGGAAGGAAGCTAAGCTATTGGGAATGAGACCTTAAAAATATTATTAGCACACCTCCTCTTTTCTATCATTTGCTTCCTGGCCACCATGAAGTGAATGGATTTCCTCTACCTCCAGTTGGATCACAATGTACTGAGTCACAGGCACAAACTGGCCAATGTACCACAGACTCTGAAACACATCACAATAAATATTCTCTTTTCCTTGGGTATCCTGTTACAGTGAGGAACTTGTCAAACAATACATGTCACTCATCCATGCCAGGAGGGCACTCTGCTTTTCTCAGTCCATTGATTCAATTATCAGTGTTATTCAGAAATACCTCCAAGACACAGAATAATAATAATAATGCTTCATTGAGTGCCTGCACACCTGGGGAGTGAAAATAACACATAAAGTTAGCCATCCCAGCATACATTTTATGGAGAACAGGTATGGAGATGCCAAGGAACACTGAGAATCTGTACCTAGGCTGAAATTTAAATACTACCATAAACACTATCAGTATTTACCTTCCAACAACAATGCTGTGTGTGTGTGTGTTTCCACTTCTATTCTCCTTGAAAAGGTCGTGAAACTGTGTGCTCCCTATAATAGTTTGTAGCCTTGGCTGTTGTTCACACCTCTCTCCATCCCTGAGTCCTCGGAAGTCAGCTTATGTTTTTACCTTTTTCATGAAGCATAAAATAATTACTCTAGTGCACTGATTGGTTTCTTCAGGCTCCAAGGCTCATACCATTGCTTGTTGCATTTTCTTGACACTTTGTCCTGTACCGTTTGATCCTTCTTGCTTTAAGATCTGAACTCAGCAACTGAAACAAGGGTCACTAGAGTCACATATACTTAGCTGTGTAGCCCTGGGTCATATGCTATGACTTTCAACCTGCACGTTGGTAAAACGAGAGCCATAATACACAAGCTAAACTCAGAAGCAGGGGTAGAATGATGGCTCTCAAGTGATACAGGTAGAGGAAATGGGGTTACTTTAGGCACATGTTTTAAAATGGGGTATCTTATTTTGCAAAGAAGCATTAAAGGTTAGATAAACATGACAGGAAAAACTCATTTTATACAACTTAGATGGTCCTGCTTCAGAACAGTGTAACATCTAAGAACAAATTCCGGTAAGAAAATACTGACTTAAAAATGACTTTCTACTTACAGTCCTCTGTACCTGGAAGAGAGAGAGAGAGAGAGAGAGAGAGAGAGAGAGAGAGAGAGAGAGAGAGAGAGAGAGAGAGAGAGAGAGCCAGCTGTTTACAGTATCCTCTTTCCCATGTGTTTTGTTATGCTCCGCACTCCGCAATACTGAGGACCTTTCTTTTCCTATCTTCCCAATAACTCCCCTCTTGGCCCTACATTCTAGAAATCTGGCTCCCCACCCTCTTCTTTTATCTTTGTTGTCTAGTTTTCTGTCCCCTGCTTCTTGAAAAATTACATAAGAAATCAACTATGACTGGTAAGCTCTGATACCCTTCCACACCCTCAGAGATGAGAAAGGAGGAAACAAGATAAATCCCAGACTTATATTATTACTGTTCTTCCTCATGTCCGTTCCCATCACATAACACATGCCTCTGAAAGAGCAGCTACTGTTTTTTGTTCCTGCTATTATGTATGCTATTACACACCCTTTAAAAATACACAGGCAGCTCAGCTAGATCACAAGCTCTCTGGAGGAAATTCTTTTCTGATATCCTTTCATACTTCGTACCCATTCTACTTGCTTGAAGTTTGTGCAGTAAAGGAGCCACTTAGGCAATTATGATGACCAATATAGAGTAACTATTTACATGTGAGTATTGAGAACTTTAAATATAGTTAATGCAAAACAGAAACAGTTTTGAAAACTTCATTTGATTTATTTAACATACAAAGTGCCACCTGAGTGGCTACCATGTTAGACAGAGCTGACATTAACTACTACAGTGCCTTTTGTAACTTGTATTTGCTGGATGGAGAGGATCAAGTGATTACTTCAGTCAAGATATGATTGCTGTTAAAATAGTATTAAAGTATTTATAGTTCACAAGGAGATCATTTACTTACCTGATGAGCAGGGCTACTTTTCTGTTGCTGTATACTGTGGAAGAATTTTCTTGCTTCAGAAGAGAATAGCAAATGCTAATTAATAAGCACACAAACGAGGCTCTATATTTAGGTCTTGCTTATTCTTTGCTCAGTATAAATTCATTTTGACTCTGAGGTCAGCCTCTTTTGTTTCTCAGAAAAAAAACCCTGTAATGTACAGTATTTATTTAATGGTGGGTTCTTGTTATGACATTTCCCTTCAGGAATGGAAAAGAAAGAGATAAGTTATTGTCAATGCAGCCACAAGCAAAACCAACCATCCTCTAAAGACTGAAGAGAAATGTCAAAAGGGATTAATCCTGCCTTGAAGATGTTTGGACATGTTATCCTCATATACTGAGGGAGATGTGTTTAAATACTTGAAGACCTTTATAAGCTAGTTGAGGGCTTAGCAGCCTTGAATAACATGATTGTCAGTAGCTATATGACTTTCATTGCCTCAATGCAAGTATAGAAATATACTACTGATGTTTCATCTGAATGGAGGTTGCTTTTAAGAATATTGAGCTTTTTGTTTTTTAATTAAGCCAGTCTTAGAAATCACATTTTCTCATATTTGTGGATCCTACATGGATACATATAATCAAGTGTGCATATATATCAAGTATGATGTATCATATATTTATATGTGACATATATGATATAATATGTATATATATGAAAAATAATCTAGGAAAATCAAAGGGCACTAATGGGATGGGGAAGGAGAAGAGGAGGAAGGGGTGAATAGATTGGAAATACTCAGAGTACATTACACTTGTGCTTGAAATGTTCTTATGAAACCTAGTATCATGCACAGTAAATATACATCAATATAAAATAATAGTGACTATATTTATGTTGTTGTATGTATCTCTTTATTGCTTTGTATTTTCAAAGCTTCAAATTTTAATAAATTCTCTTTTTGGAGCCTTCTACTTTTTCAAGAATGACACTTTAAAAAAAAAGGAAGCTATAAATTGGAGTCATAAAGAGATCTCCAAGAACATGGGGAAGAGGGACATGATATTCAACATAACATACAGAAGTCTGGAGTCTCAAAAAGAGTCACCTGACAATCTCCTACTAGTCAGAAAAGGCAGACACAAAAGGGCAAATATGTGATCTCACACCTATATCCCTCTAGAGGAAGCAAATTCACAGAGGTGGAGGAGAAATAGAATTAATGCTCAGTAAGTATGGAGCTTCTATTTGAGGTGATGCGGTTTTGGTACTAGACAGTACGGATGGTTGTGCAACACTGTGATTATAAATAATGCTACTAAGAAAGATAATTAAAATTGGTGAAAGTAGCACATTTTGGATTACATATATTTCATATATCTTACCATAATTAAGTAGATCTCACAAAAAACAAAAACAAAAACAAAAACAAAACAAAACAAAAAAAAAAAAAAACTGAGATAGGGCCAGCAGCCAACTTGACCCCAAGTATTGATTGGCCCAGCAAATTCGTGCTTTCATGCTGAAAATCTGTAAGTCAAATGTAGGTGTATAGGCCTAGAGTTCCAGCTCTGGGGCGGGGGCTGAGGCATCAGATAACATTTCTGAGGCCTGCATTTATTTAAAAAAAAAAAAAAAGGGGGGGGTCTCAGTGTAGCTGAATTGATGAGCTTCAGGGTCAGTGAGAGACCCTGCTTAAAAAACTAGAAGGGGCAGGCACATAATACACATGACATCAACCTCTGGTTTCCATTATGCATTTATGCATGCACACCCACATGAACATAGGCACATCACACACACACACACACACACACACACACACACACACACACACAGTAGGGGTAGAGAATATACTTCAACGCTAGAGCACTTGCCTGTCATTCGAAAGCCTTGAGTTCACCTTTAGCATAGAAACAAGCAAATCTAACCTCTGTACTTTTGTTTTCATAAGCAATAACAAAATCTGCTCTGGCCTTTTATTTGAATGGGAGTAAAGGAACTTAGTAGGTCTCAGAAAAGGCTGCTGCTGGGTACATTACCTTTAGGTGAGAAACTAGAATGGAATTCAACATACATAAACATACATAAAGACTTGTGGGGCACCAGACCAAAAAGCATGATGAGCTGAAACCAGTGAATTAAGCTAATGTGGCATTTCTTGAGTGACATGTGACTGTGGTATGATTATTAACATTGGATATGACCAGAAGGGTCAATTTCCCATCCCTTTGGGTTGTAGCAAGCCCCAAATTGTCTCAAGCTGAGAATTTAGACAATTGAAGTCTAAAGACTTCAAAACAGATCTCTCAGAAATGAATTTAAGCTGTTTTCCTTTGTCCTGGCTCATTACAAACAGGAGGACACTATTGTCTCAATATTACCTTTAGAAGTTTCACATCTTTCTGTCATGGCCCCAAGTCTAGAAATGAGCATGGCACTTTAAGAAGAGTGTGCCTAACAGTGCCTAGCATTGTCCACATGTAACAGTTATGGTTAGGTAGGAAAGGCAAGCCAATACAGTATAAAGGGATAGTAGAGTTGATATTGGACCAGAGTCTACATGAATGTGACAAGGTCTGGAGGTAGATGATCCTAGAGAGTGTCACCAACTTTCTAGTTGAAGCACTGGCTGGACGACATTGTGAGGAGATCTGAGGTGAATGGTGACAGAGTGGGACAACCAGAAGGAGTTCATGAGACTCTGAGGAGCTATGGATCTTACAGTAGTGTGGGTTATAGCTGAGCACTGTGGAGTGTTTAAGTCATCACTGGTCAGCAGGGCCCCAGGCAGGAAAGACATTTTAGGAGCAGAGGAAAGTGGCTGCTATTTCTGTGTGCATCACCATAATATGTCCACACAATGCTCCATAAGACACTGCTTCTATCTTCTGAATGTCACGTATTTTTTCTTTTGCCAGCTCTGACTGTGAACTATGTGGTGACTAGTAAAGTTAACATGAATAGCATAATGTTGTCTTCCTACATCTTATAGTTCATTTTTAGATACTAAAACAAATAGCATTGAATATGTTTCTTAAATATGAATATGAATAGAAGGCTTTTCTCCACGTTATTCTTGTCCTGTTCAGGTGAATAAGAGATTGAAAATTGATTTTTAAGAACCAAGGATGTTTTACTTTTCCCTTCTGACACCGTTAATTTACTTCATGGTAATTGATGGTAGAAAAAGATAGCATGTTGTTACTCCCCATTACATCAGGCTGAGTCACAAGGCTGTCACTCCACATTTTCAGTTCAGTTGTAAAACATTATCTATCAGCAAATTGAGCAGTTTCTAAATTGGCTGTCTTTACATAATGCTGAACATCTAGAGGTAGAGTTTTGCTTGCAAGGATAAACGCTTTGAAACAACCAACAATATCTATCATCAGAGAAGTGGGAAATAAATTATGGATCAAATGTACAATGGGATACTATGTAGCCTTTAGGGAGAAATAAGACTAATTACGGAGTCACGTCATGTTATTTCTTTAAGCAAAAGGCAATACAAGAGCAATGTAGATGCTTGTTCAATGGACCATTGAACAAAAAGATGCATATAATGTCTTTTACTTCTAAAGAAAGTTCCTTGGGATAGGAATAATTTGGGGGGAATATATCATGTCTGACTTTTGTGTGTTTCGTTTCCATGGTGTGGTGCTCAATTTTCACTGTCACCTTGATACGGTGTAAAATAATCTGGGATGGGAGTCTCAGTGAAGAAGGGTCAAGATAACATTGGCATATGTGTATGGCTATGAGTAATTTTCTTAACAGGTATTAATTGAAGTGGGAGACCCATTTCAAGTAGGTATTTCATGGGTTGGGGCTCTGAGCTGAGCTGTATAAAACAAGCTGAAGAAGGCAGTATGTATGTATTCATTTCTCTCTCTGCTCTTGACTGTGGATGTGATGTGACTAGATGTTCCAGTTTCCCTCTTCGACTTTCCTGCAGTGATGTGCAGTACCCAGAATTGTGAGTAAAAATGAACCCCTTTTTATCTAAGTTGCTTTTCATCAGACTATTTTCAAAATTCAAAATAAAAAAATAATACTAGGGCAGATGGGTGGATAGATGATGATACATAGGTGATAGGTAATGGTAGAACAAGAAATAAGAGAGGGGGAGGGGAGACAAATGACAAATTGGTATGTGTTGGCGGACAGACTCACAGTAGTCTTTCTTATATAAAGAACTCTAATATTTTTTCATCCTTTTCTCTTGGTATTAAAGATGGTGAAGAGAAATTTTTATCATGGTCAGTACCATAATTAGAAAAATAAATTCACATACTTGGTCAATGTACAAAAATATACAAATATGAAAAAGACATTTTAAAAGGTCCTTCCCCTACCTTCATTGTATTCCTTGGTATAGCCATCTTTTTTGCGTGAATGTTTTTATATTTTGTCACATGAATGTAGAGGGAGATGAGAGAAATATAAATGACACTCTAAGGGGTTCTTCTCTGAGACACCACAGTTCTGAACTACTGAAGGAGGTCTTCTTTTCTAACCAACGGAATCAGTTCTTTAGGAAAGCAGGGAGTAATTCTATCACTATGGAGATTAATTAAGAGGCTTATTCTGCCCCTTCACTATTCCTGGACCACCTGTTACAGGAAACTTGGATTTGCTGTGTTTCTCATTTATAATTTATTTACTCTATCTAAATTACATGCCTCTATTCATTCTGCCCAGACATTTGACAGATGCTTAACTTCTGGACTCTATCACAAAACCCTCCATGTTCTTTTTAGTATCTGAGTATCCAACACACAGGGGCAAACTGCAGTTTTCATGAACTCCTATAAAAATCAGTGTTTCAGAAAAAGGCCACATCAGTGTGGGCTTTGGGTTGATTTTTATAGATAGTGGAAGGGCAAGATTCTGGGAAGGGATTTCTCTTAACACAATCTTTACATCTCCTTACCCTACTCTTCCTGGCACTTTTCTTCTTCTTATTATTCTTCTTATTATTCTTATTCTTCTTATTCTTCTTGTTTTACATATTGATCCCAGTTCCCTCTCCCTCTCTTCCATGCCTCCCTCCCTCCATCCCATCCACCCCACCCCACCCCCACCCCACTGCACAGAGAGGGTGATCTGGCACTTTTTCTGTTTTTAGCTAATGTTCACATTCAAAACATTTGTCAGTGTTCATTACAGAAAGAGCTGTGGAAACAATCACATGACAAGGACTTTCTCTTCAATTAACTTCATTGACCATCTCCTGATTACCATGCAGAACTAAGCACCGAAAAGGTTATATTTTGACATCTTTTAGATGGTTATTTTTTTTTCCACAATAAATCTTGCCCATGCAGTTTCTTCCTTCAGTAGCTTAGCTGTATGTCAAGGGACATATATTAACTCTTCTTGAAATCATAAAAGGTCTCATACCAGTACTGTGCAATTCTTTCAGTTTTCTGAGGAACAGCAGCACTCTGGAGCTGAGTTCTATACTGGTAGACACACATTTGCTGCTGAATTCCTTCTGGTATTTCTTGTTAGGTTCATGGTATAAGAAATTGGTTCAGCCTGTCTTTATCTCATTACAATTGGCTTATTCAGAGGAACACTGATGAATGGATAAGGTTGTTGCTTTGGCCATCTGTATCAGCATCTTATACCTCTGCTTTCTTCTAAGTGAAAAACTTCTGAAGATCAGGCGAAGGTCAGCAGGTCCATATATCTCTTACTATACTAACTTTGCCTCACTCAATTCTAGTTGTCCATGACATCTCGCTCTCCTTTCTAACTCAAGACTCTATCACTTGATTGTCCCTCTAGAATGTCTTTCCTAAGAGGAAAAAATGCAGGGTCTACTCTTTACTTCCTGTTGGTACCTATTTACACTTACAATCCAAGTTCTTCCTATCCTACAAGACTTGATTTTTTTTCTCTATATTTCTTCACATTGCATATTTTAACTGACACAAACTACCAGAGGTAATTCTAGTTCACATCCCTTCATTATAAATGGGCTAACAATAGATACTGCCCTGAAGACATAAAGGAGAGTTAGTTCAAAGGAGTATGAGTAAGAACTTATGCATTAATGACTTTTGTGTCCTAAGCATTTTATATCTTGTTTGCTATCACAATGGCTGTCTAGTACCAACATGACTCCACACACAAATCAGTGTTTGGAGATTACTCTACTGCCTTCTGGGCTATTCCCTTGTTGACTCCTACATATGGCTTCCATGGGAGCCTCTAC
This sequence comes from Phodopus roborovskii, assembly GCF_943737965.1. Classification (NCBI taxonomy): domain Eukaryota; kingdom Metazoa; phylum Chordata; class Mammalia; order Rodentia; family Cricetidae; genus Phodopus; species Phodopus roborovskii. The sequence continues at coordinate 2,231,378 of NW_026126417.1, read as the reverse complement.
ATTAACTCGTGATGACTTAATGCCCAGTCTTTGTTGTTGGATGCGGGAACATAATTCTCCCTCAAGATGAACTATGAAAAGGATTCACCCTAAAAAGACTTGAACTACAAAATAGTAGTTCTAAACTCAGCCTGGTGACTTTGCTAGCTATTATTTGAATGAAGTCAATGCTACAGAGCTCATGTAGGCTTCCAATGTGGTATTCAACCAAGTCCAGCCACTTTGATGCCTTGCCTTTTTACAACTTTTGTTGATATTTTCACAGACTCGATGTAGACTAGCTCAGCCTGTCTCCAAGGGTTCAGCAACCAGCTTCAACTGATATCCGTGTGCACTCTTCTTGTTTCCTGGTGGTTGTTTAAGAAACAGACTTCCAGAAAAAGAAAAAAAAAACACTGTATGCTTTTGAGCATCAGAAGGAGGTCTACAGTGCGGTGTGCAAAGCATCTCCATGTAGGACAGAAGATAATGAACTAAAAAATGCTGGCTGTCATGATACACAATGACATCAGAAGAGATTGTGTGCATGTGTGTGTGTGTGTGTGTGTGTGTGTGTGTGTGTGTGTGAGAGAGAGAGAGAGAGAGAGAGAGAGAGAGAGAGAGAGAGAGAGGAGAGAGAGAGAATGACAAAGAATGAGATCAGAGATATGTGAGGGATATTTCTAGTACTACTGAAAATTTCCAAATATTGGAAGGCTTTTAAGAGTTAACTGAAGTATAAAACACAGCCCTACTTTCCTACCTAATCATATTTCATGTTTATGACAACCAGGTAGGATTAATGCCCAAACGCTGCCCTGAGATAGATCTTTAGAGGCCCCAATTTAGGATTTGTTTGTTTTGACCTACTCTCATTTTCTCTGCCTCTGGTTAATGATTCGCAAGCAGCACCTTGGTAACTTGGTAACAGGCTGAAGTACTCACTCTCCCTGTTCTCTTTAAGCTAGGGAGTGATCCTGAGCCTGAGCTCCTGTCACCCTTGATTATGCCTGCATGCAGGACACTGTTGGAGCTGAAAGGAGATTTCTTCAGTGAGATGGCGAGTCCCCCACCCTGATACCCTGATGATAGTTGCAGGCACCCTCCCTCCCTCCATCCCTCCCTCCGTCCCTCCATCCATCCATCCCTCCCTCCATCCCTCCTTTTCTTGAAGGATTTTTCTGTAAATATCACTGAAAACAAGATAAGAAATGAAACGCTGGACTAGCAGGGTAGTGGGGCACATTGTCCCACTCTGAGGGACGAGCCCCAGAACTGCCAGGATGAGCCCATGACTCTCAGGAGATTCCCACTTCTGGGGTTTCTCCTGTCATCACTGTGCAGTGATGCATGCACCCTTATTCCTGGGATGGAGATAGCTGCCAACCCTAATACCTACCTCAGAGGAGAGCATGAGGAGATTATGAATGGGGAGGTGTCTTCTTAACTATAAAATGCCACACTGGAGTAAAAGACTGTCATTTTCACTACTCTTCCCCCATGCTGGAGACCTGCCTCCTACACCCTATGTCTACTGAAAGCCTGGGTCTTCTTAAGGAGAGAAGGAAGGCTTCATTCAGCATCTATTTCTGAATGACAGCAGCTCCTAAAAGGAATCAGCCAATATTTATGATTCACATGCAAAAATGTGTCATACATACTTAGCCAACTTCTCATGAATTCCTTGTGCCTAGCAACCAAAACAGAAAATAGGAACATATGGGATTGTGGTTATTTGATACCAATTTGTTCTGAATGAACATCAAAGTTACCCGCTTTTTCCAAATATGAATCTAGTACAATTATCATTGCCCGTGAGTGGGGAAAAATAATGATCCTCCCACTTGCATTTTAATAGTTATTTCTATCCTTATTCTTTCCATCCTTATTCTTGGCAAAGAAAGAGAACCACAGATGCCAGTACACAAGCTCCTGACTGGCTGGTGCCCTGCCCTTACTAACGCACAACCTTTAATATCAAGATTCCCTCTCTATTGGACACATTGTCTCAAACATCACAGGAGTGACAATTTTCTCTGGAAGGAAGCATGTGGCAATTAGTTCCACCTCAGAAAGTGAGCCCTATAGGCAAATCTGAACAGAAGAAAGCTAGAACACAAATCCCTTTTTTCTTGAGCTATTGTCTGGAGTTGCCTGTTTCGGGGGAGCAGTTTCTAGCTTGCCATTAGGAAGAGCTTTCAAGTAGGAAGAACCATTGGATGACAGAGGCGCCTTTCACAGAGGGAAGGATATAATCTTCAGCTATGGATGGAAACAGTCACCCTGAAAGGAGGATGCACAAATCTGGAGGTATACAAGACAGTGGACTGGCATGAAGTGCCTGCCAATCCAAGGAACCCATGGATCTATAAAAGAAAGAGCTGTGCTGTTTCATGCTCCCAAACAGGTTTCTCTCAATGGAGCTACTTGAATGAATCAGAAAGCCCTGCTTAAGTGAGCTTATTTCATTGACTCTTTTAATTAAACATTCTATATTTCTCTCTGACTGAGCTTCTCTTTTCTGATGTCTGTTTAAAGAGGTAAAAACTTCAGTTTTGAAATGAAAGAACTCACAAAGAGTTGTCCTTCCCTCTTCTAAGAGGGAAAAAACAGGTCAAAGTCCCATAGGGTCATTGAATGGGAAGAAGGGAAGAAAGAAAAGAAAGAAGGAAGGGACATACTAAGGAAAGGAAGGGGGAAGCTTGTGAGACATGTTGCCACATATGGCAATTATTTGTGACACATCTTTCAAAGGTTCTCCCTAACATATGAATCATCTCATAGCTTTGCCTCTCCAATCTAGGCATAGCCTGTGCACAACAGGCATTAATTGCCCAACTGGCATATGTCCTTCAGCTTCAGCTATAAAATCCTAGATTTTATATGGTGCTGATAGTGAGTGTTATACAGTACGGGCAGTCTTCTATAGCTCATGCCTTCATTATTTATCTCTGTCCTTCTATCTCCTAGACTCTCCAAAGTCATTTTAGAACCCTGGGGGCTTTTCCATTAGTATGCCTCTGTCTTTGGGTCCTTGGTCAAGGTAAGAGCCTCAGTTTATGGATAACACATTTTTTAATAACCGAGGCAAGACTGGGCCCATTCAGGATTGGCTTGGCCATAGACCATTTTGGCAACTGGAGATTTAGAGCTAGAGCAGGCTTTGATTTGAAGTCTTTCTTTGCACCTGGATGTCTGACACTGAAGAGCAAGTGATTTCAGAGCTCATTTTGGCACATGTGAGACAGCTATTTTCTATCCTATTTATCCTACAAGCTTTACAGAAATGGAGGAGGTTTATTTAGATTATTTAACAGAGTCATGTTCTGAGGAAATAAGAGATTTCCTCCATAGGTCTTCCCTCAACACTTCTTCAGCAAGAAGCCTGATGTGCTGGCTGCTGGGTCTCTTTCTTTTCTCAAAGTGGATTCCACTGTGTACTCCTAACACATGATATCCTTCATCAAGCTAGCAGTAGGAATTATGTGACTGGACAGCAATGAACTATGGGGTGTGTGTGTGGGGGGTGGTCTTCCTTTCCCAAACCCCTTTTGCATGTTCTTAGTATCCTCTTATACAAAGGGCTCTGAAGAGCTCAGTATGTCAATGGACAAATAAAACCACCTACTTTCTCACTGATAATCATTATTGTGATAAGAGAAGTAATTTAGCAAACACTAGCATGTCTCAGGCACCATGATGAACTCTTTAAAAACAATCAAATTTAAAACTTCCAACAATCCAATAAAATCAATGATTTTATTACCCTCACTTTACAGATGTACAAACCAGGTCTTAGCTAGGTTCCATAACTTCCTGGATCACACTAGACAGGGAAAGAGCCAAGATACTAATTCAGTGTCTGACACATGGGTAGGCTCAGCAAATACAGATTGAACACATTGAAATTTCAGCAGAAATGGCCATGGGATGGTACTATATTATGGATCTCGGGTATTTTTATAGTTTTCATCTAAAACAAAATTTGCAACTACTGGCTGCCTGCCTGTCATTTACCTCCACAAAGTGGCAGATAGTGAAGAGTTTACACTCCATTACTCTTCGTTCTTCTTTCTTAAGTTAAATGAAATTATTTAAGCCAGTATGTAAGGTATCATGTCATTTTTAACCAAAGCATTGCCTTAAGAAATGTGGCACCCCTGCCCATCCCCACTTTGCTAATGCACTATCTTTTCCTCCCTGATTCCTTAAAAAAGAATTCCTTACATCACTGCATTTTCTCACCTAGGAAATTCTTTTTAAAGCACCAGCCACCCTCTTCTCAGCACCCTGGGACCCCAGGAGCACCAGAGAGAGGTGTGGTAAAGAAAGCAAATAGATCAAAGTGAGGACTAAATGCCTGCTGAGTTCATTAGCACCCAGGCTCAGAGAAGCAAACTGCTATTTTTACCAAATGTACCTTCACTTGAATTTCAGAGATATTTGGCAAAAAGAACCCAAACCCACACAAGGGCTCCTTTAGAAGTGTTTGTTCCTACTAATAAAGACAGAGGCAGACTTAAGTGCTCTTCTAGCCTGGTTGTTATTGCTCAGACATGCAATGAGTGGCCCTCCAAAGGTGCCTGTGTGAGGATTTGCATTTCTTGACTTGTGAGGTTTCCATGTCAGCCACTTGCTTTTTGGTTTCAGCTCAGATCCAGTAGGAAGCATTTCAAAACTCTGTGACTAAGATTTTGTGCCACCTCTGTGGCCTGGAGTTGGCCCTTCACCTCTTCCCTAGGACTAAGCAGCTAAGCTCTGGTCACTTACTGTGATGCCAATGAGATGACTACCTTAGCCAAAGCTAGCTGTTGCCTAAGACTTGAGCTGCATTTAACTTGTTGAAAGTCTGATTATGCTTGTGTGCTTTCTCAAGGGGACTTTAGAATCAGGCCCTGGCCTGGGGGTGCAATAGCTCTCGCCTCAATACTTGGGATAAGACTTGCACTGCACACTTAGGAGTCACTGGCATCAAGAGTCTCTGTGCCAACAGCTTGCTTTAGAAGGTTAACTCTTGTCACTCACACATATGTGTACAGGCACTTGAACTCACTGTCATGACACTTGCTGATTGTTTTAAGTGAAGTATGGAAATGAGCCTCTAGGCTGCAGAAATGACTTGGTGGTTAAAGTGCTTGCAGCATAAGTAAAGGCCAGAGTTTGAATCTCCAGAGGCCACTTAAAAGCCAGGACAGTAACGTGGGCAGGTGTAATCCTGTAACAGTAGTCCTAATTCTTCCATGGGGAGGAGTCAGGTAGAGAAAGGAGACTCCATGGAGGCTCGAGGCCAGCCATCTCGCTGTGTTCACTGATGAACCATTGAGAGCCTTTCTCTCACACAGGATGGAAGGTGAGAACCAACATGAAGGAGGGCTTTGACTTCCATGTGCGTCATGGCATTTGTGCACTCATCCCCATACCTACAGATCAACATGCACGTACCACACATACACAAGTGAGCTCCCAAATTACTGTTGCCTTCACCCTTTCTATCAAAACAAAATATGAAAAGAATCTATATATCTCCCTATTATATAAACTTGCTTTGCCAGAATTACAAAAATGGTCTGCTCCTTGAACACTTTAATTAACTGGTTGTAGTCATCTTTTTGAAGCGCTGAAAAGGTGTATTGACAGCATTAATTCACTATTGGTGTAAAAGGTGTAACTTATAACAACCCACATATCCACAGCTAGGGAGTTGCCCGAGTAAATGATCAGGCCAGCATGTCCACCAATCAATCAAAAGCCTGGTACAGAGATGTTGGCTGATATGGAAAATGGTAACTTGACTCTAAGTGGGGAAAGTGCTACGAAACCATATACACAGTGTGGCCTTAACCCCAAAGAAAGCTTATAAAGCCTGGTACAGAGATGTTGGCTGATATGGAAAATGGTAACTTGACTCTAAGTGGGGAAAGTGCTACGAAACCATATACACAGTGTGGCCTTAACCCCAAAGAAAGCTTATCTGGGGTCAAACCTAGCAGTGGCCTACATGTACACAACAACAGACAGGCACAATTCAGCAATGGTTCTCTGTGGGCATAAGAAGTTTTTTTTTTTTTTATTGTGCTTTTCTCTGTCTTGGATATATATTACTTTTGTAATACTATGAAAATAAATAACATGAAGAGAAAAGTAGTACTTCCAATATTTTCTTTCTCATGTCTGAACTCCTAGAAACCAGCTATGATGGCCACAGGAGGCCTGCCTGCTTCTCAGGGATACCCACTTCAGCTTTTACTTGGTTTCAGTTTATCACAACAAGGAACACATGATGGAGTTCATGTCAGCAGGAGAGTGTGGCAGAGGCCTCTCATATGTTGGCTGATCAGGAAGCAGACACTATGGCGGCAGAAGCAGGGTCAGGCTATAACCTTCAAGGGCCACCCTTCAGTAACCAACCTCTAACAGTCTGGCCCAGCAACCTACAAAATAGTTTAATGTGCCAGAGACTGGATGTTCATCTGAGGCTATGGGGGACATGAAGGATGAAATCATAACAGTATTCGTAGTGTAAACTTAGCAATGGATAACTGAAAATACTCTATTCAATAAGTATGCAGTAACATGAATAAATCCATTGACCATCTTTCATGTAAAGCACAACAATGGAAATAAAACAAAACCATGAAGAAATAAAATTTTAGGTATTACCCTTAAATACTAACCAGTAAACCTGCATCATAGGACAAGCAGTGACCCCCAGAGGAGGCTACAGAGAATCTTTAGTGAGGGTAAATGAAAACCACAGGTATATTTCACTGCCTAGAGAGTCTGGGGTCCATCAAGGACCATTATGTTACTCAGAAATTCTAAAAGAAAAAGTCAAAACATTGTTTCTTATGTGTGCCAGAAATAGAGATGTCTAGAGTGGTATCAGATATAGATTTACACAACAGATATATACATACAACATGGGCCCAAGACCATAGGAAATTCCCCTTAAGTTCATTATCTGACCTAGACTAAGGCCAGGAGAATAGTATGACAGAGTTGACAAGCTATGTGTTTTCCTAAAACAAGATTCACATAACCTGTGCCTAGAGATAACTCTGGGTTTTGAGTCTGGAAACAAAGCCAACACAGCTAATGACCATTGCCCAACCCATGGGCAATCTTTCTTGAAGTCTGAGATCACTATTTTCTTAATCCTACCGTGCTTCAGCTTCCACCTAGCCCAGCATTCTTTCTATAAACTTTCTTTCCTTCTTCATTCCTTCCTTCCTGCCTTCCTATTTTTTTTTTGTTTGTTTGTTTGTTTTGTTTTTCGAGGCAGGGTTTCTCTGTATTGCTTTGGAGTCTATCCTGGAACTAGCTCTGTAGACCAGGCTGGCCTGGAACTCAACAAAGATCCTCCTGCTTCTACCTCCCAAGTGCTAGGATTAAAGACATGTGCCACCAATGCCCGGCTAAACTTGCTTTCTTGAATCAAGTTGCATCTAGGAACTGAAAGGATGAGTGGAATAATCTCCTTTGTCTACCTCAAGGTTGTATGATCCCCCCACCTTATACTAAGCACTACAAAGAGGAAGATGAAGGCCTTTGAAAGCCTCATGGTCTTAATGCTGTATCATAACACATTTAAAAAAGAGGAAGAAGAAGTTTTGGGGTAGAGCTATTGCTCTGAAGTTATAAGAACTCACTGCTCTTTCAGGGCACCTGGGTTCAGTTCCCAGCATCCACAACTCTCAGTGTCTCACATTCCACAAATTCATCCTCCTCAGGCACCTGCACCCATGCACTGCACATAAACTCAAGCAGATACATGCACATTTTTTTTTAATCTTGAGAAGGAATAAAAACCTTTCAGAGGGTAGGAGAGGGGGAGAAATGTTGCCATTAAGAAGTGATGAGAAGAATATGAGAGAACAATATTGCCAGGCTTGCTGTGTCCTCATCTGACAGCTGCCCTGCAGGCAGTGTAAGTAATGTTAAAACTTGGCTTCAGCATCAGATGGATGCTGAACCATGGTCGTACATCAGCTATGTGACCTCGGGGGTGAGTAGGACATCTAGATGCCTTAAGTTCTTCATCTGAAAATGGGTCTAATAATTATCAGTACTCTCCATCTGGGCCTGTGGCTGAGGACTGGGTGGGGTCACTCCGAAGATTGTGGAACATAGTAAATATGCTCTGTTTGTCATTACCAAGATCCTTTTCCAACCATTCAGATTTCTTATAAAAAGCCACAGGAAATTTTTTTTTTCACTGTCACTGAGAAAATGAAAAACAAGAAGGGAAGAAAATGCAAAATTGTGCAAGAAGGAAGATGTTCTTTGGAGAAAGCAATAATTTGTAAAACTGTTGTCCCCCACCTGGAGGCAGGTACAACAGATAGGTCTCCCTAGATCCAATGTCTCAGAGGTATCAACACTCACCAATTCTAAATTTAGGTACCCATATGTTCCTATTGGCCACAGTTGCCCTCAAATACAAACATTTCAGGGCACAAAGCAGCAATTTCCAGAAAGATTTTCCTTTTAGAAGAGGTAGATTCTACAAAGCTTAATCGGTCTAAGTGGGTCTGAAATATTGTATCAATTTACATCAGAAAGGTCATCATGAAGAATAAACACAGGATTCTGCTCCATGTCTGGGATTTAGCTGACTAACTCCCACTAATGTTAATGGGGCCATGCTGCCAAATCCCCAACCATCACCCTGGATATTTGCTCCAATCCCTTACTGTTGAGATTGAAATGTGTTTTCCAAATCAAAGCTGATCCTGAGATGGGTGCAGTGAACGTCTGCATAGTGAGACAGGACAGTGTGACTGATGCCTGGGGACCTGGCACAACTCAAAACAGCAGTGAGAGGCTTTGTTGAAAGACGTCTTCTCACATTGTCTACTCAAATTGCCATGGCTTCCTTTACCCTTTGCGAAAATCAGTCCACTTGCTTTGCAGAATCACTCCTCATTCCCTTTTATGAACCCAGGGAAAATTACCCTTCCCTCTGTTCTCCACATCTTTCCCAGATAGAAGTTATATTCGTGTGGGTCCGTAACTTCTCTCTGGAGTAGAACTTCCTAATAACTCTTTATGGTAAAATATTTCTATTCCAGTCTGGCTGAGATCATGGTTTCCCCCAAATGCTGCAAGTTCCTAGCTCTGCAGCATAAGCTTGTCTCCCCAACCTCCCTCCTTTCCAGAGAACACCAGTCCCAGATCCTCTGCTACCACCCAAACATTCTTCATAGCTCCTTTTCCTGACCCTGAGAATAGAAACAGAGTTAAGCTGCTCAGACCCCTTCTATTTTATCTCTGATACTTACCCTAACTAATACCCACATGGTCATCCTAAAAAAACTATTACCAGGTCACATCTTCTAGAGATTTACCCAGCTTCAGTCTATGTACCTAGATAGTTAACAGTGCCCCCCCCAGTCATTTTCCTATGCCAGGGCAGGCTGGCTGTCTACAGGAAAGAGACCAGGTGCTCAGCAGCTGCCCACTAAGCTGTTGGGATTGCGCAGGTACTTTCCCTAGAGATGGCAGGCAGCACTTGCCACTCATGGATGAAGAATGATCTGAACTAGAAGCCCTGAGACTTTCTTATCATCTTGACAAAACAACAACAAAACAAAACAAAAAACAAAAAACAAAAACAAAAAATACAGAAGCATTTTAGTGAAGGTGAAGTTGTGTTATAACTTGTTGATTGAAGATTTCTGTCCCCCTCCATTGCCATCTCCCAGTTCTCTCTCTCTCTCTCTCTCTCTCTGTCTCTCTCACACACACACACCCACACCCCCCCACACACACTCATATACACATACACATGAAGCATTTATAGAATTTTCCTCCTTAGTACCCAGGCTTTGAAACTTGACAATCACAGATCACAGTCTGCTATTTGAGGCTGTCAGCCTCTCCTCAGGCTGACTGGAGGCCCTGTGAAGGCAGGACAATAGTGTGCCCTTCTCTGTATTTCTCATAATGCCATCCAGGGGATTACAGACCATTGTTGCTCAATATGTTACTGAAATGAATTGAGTAGCTTGTCTGTTACTTACTATTTTAGGACATCTGGTCCTTTTAACAGAAGTTGGAGGTGAGGGTTTTAGTGCATGCTTACAAATGAAGGTCCTTTATATATTACATTAAACATGTTGCAGGTAAGGTTCCTTGTGGTTGGAATCAGCAAGACTAACAGGTCTACTTCCTGCACTCTGCTCCTCAGTTGCCAGAGACTTGGGGCAGTGGCCCAGATGAGCAGTGTGTCTGTCCCACAGCAGGTCACCAGTAATCTCTAGTGACACATCAATGCTTCTCTGGTTCTGTCCTTAAAGGCCCAAAGCTGAAAGAAGCACTGGACCATTTTAGTGATAACTACTCATTTAGACTTGGCTCAACCAGGTCAGTTGAACTACCCCACTCTCCGCTAGAGTAGAGCAACTTGCTAGGGTAAGCTTGGGGTGAGCACAAAGCTGGTGTGCCAAGCTAGTCTGAGCTGGGGTTGATCATTTACTCTTTGCTACCCAACCTTCTGAGGGCTGAAAGTGTCTAGGACAGTCTGAAGTAAGTTCTACCTTGCTACTCACCAAACCCAGCAGATGACCCTGCCTCTTCATTTTGTTAAAGCTCTCTCATTTATATAAATGCTCAGTGGAAATCGATGCCACTACAAACATCCTTCCTTTGATTCCATCTCTCTTGGCTCCCTAATACTACTCCCTTTCTCCTATCCACTCCAGGCTGTAACCCTGCCAAGATCCTTGTACTCCATGAAAATCTCAACTTGCAGTAATGACCACTCTGAAGGTCTTGAGAAATCTTGTCAGTCATCCCATCTGGAGCTTCTTGTCATGAACCTCAGATACATTTAGCATGAGAAGGCCTGTCATGAGAGCCTCACCCTTCCCTTTTTCTCCTCTGTGTAACTGATTTTTATGAGCTTATGCTGAGGTTTCAGGTTCACTTGCCCTCATCCCTAGGAGTGGAAAAATAAATAACAATGGTAATTTTCAGCTTGAGCACTGATCAGCTTAGAAAGATGATGTGGAGTGAAGCAATGGAAATAACATTTCCCCCATTACTATTGATTAAGCCTTTGATCTTACCATCTGAGAAGTTGCTTTTTCATAAGGTCTAAACTTAGTTGTTATATTGTCAGGCTTCCTGGTTCTGTTGAAGGAATTCACTTGCTACTTAGTGTCTTAAGTGCAGCATCTATGCAACTTGTTTATCCCAGGGCAGTCTAATATACACCAACTCTTCTGATGTTCCATTCAGTTACCTACTTTGCCCTTATTACCAAAAGTAGCTCCCTTTATGCATATATTTATATAGTTCCCATAGCAATAAGAGAACCTGAAGCTGTAAGAATCCTTAATGTATCCTTCCAAAAGACTATGTAGAACCCCTGACATCAGTATATCAGAATGTTGCTATTTTTGGAGATAAGGCTTCCAACTGTAATGATTCCAAATGATGACTATAGTCAAGCCTGGTGACCTATACTTCTCCCTACATGTGAAGCAGGAGGATTTGGGTGGGGGAGGGTAATTCAAGACCAGCAAGGCTACAGAATGTGACCCTGTCTTGTCCACACACCTCTGAGAAAGGACAAGTTAAACATAAAGCCCAAATGCAATCTGACAGTGTCCTCGTAGAAGAGGACAGTAAACACAGGGAACTTGAGGGATGTGCACAAACGAGACTGCAGCCATTGCAGAGATAGCATCAACCCACCGTTACCTTGGTTTGACATTTTAATCTCTAGGACCATGAGAAAACAATTTTTGCTGTCGGTGTTACTCTGTTATCTCAACCCCAAAATACTAAAACAGTCAAGCTAAGGTTGTTAATAAAAATATAAAGTAAAATAGGCCCAAATAGTGTGTCCTAGGTGATGCTACTCCATTCTATCCTTCAGGATGTTATTACTTTCCAAGAAACCCAGTATTTATGAATGGTGCTTTTGGACCTGCCCTTTTCTGTGTTCAGAGATCGCAGAAATATAGAATAGGACTGTTGTCATTCATATTTGTGACCATTTAGATATTTGAAGACCTACAAATGACAAATTCTGTCCTTTATTTTTTCCCCCTGAGGCTATATAACTTAGTTCCCTCCATGTTACTTGCCAAACTTTTAAACCCAGTTCATGGGCTGTTGCCCACTGTTTCAACAGTGTATACACACACACACACACACACACACACACTTGTGCATGGACCAAAAAGACTTAAAGCTAACCAAAAAGCTCAAAATTTTAAAAGAATGTATCAGTGGCATTCTTTCACAAAATAAAGATTGAGGTCACATCCATCACACAGCTATGTGAACCATCAAACCATCCATGTATATGTGTTCATTTGATAAAAATGAACTGTAGGGTGTCTATACACTAAGAGGATGCTTTGAGTTACTAACACATGAGTTAGTAACTCAAGTGTTTCTAAGCACTTGCCTTGCAGGTGTTAGGAAATATCAAACAACAGCAATAGGTGAGCCTCTCTGATGAAGAATGCATTTCTACTAGGAGCCACTCCTCTTTTAATCCTACATCAAGGCATAAATACAACAGACCTTGTTTTCCACACAGATTCCCATTTCTTTCACACCCAAGCATATGCTAAGAGTGCTCAAGCGACACTCTTCCTTCAGCTCTGGGAGGTGTCTTGAAACATTTTTAGCTTACCAAACACACGCAGAGGAGAATCTGTTTCTTTACTCAAGGATAATCATCTTCAACTGCTTATTTATACTGCAGATGGAAACCTATAGATTGAAATAGATACGTTTTCATTCTAAAATTGTCATTTACATGCATAGTTAAAAGGTGTAACCATTGTGCAGGAAAAACAACCACCCTGGAAATTCTACACTGTTTCCTGCTGGTCCAACAAAGTACTTATTAAGGTTAGAACATGTATAAAGTTAAAGAACAGAGGGAGAACATTAGTCTATAGAAACAGAACCACATGTAGGGAAGATGAGAAACCACAAAATGATACAGTTAGAAAGGTCTTATGACATATAAGCAAAAGATCCATCCCCATTTAAAGATGCAGGGAAAATGGCTGATTAAATACTCTAAAACTGTGCTGTGTGATACTATGGCAGCTAACTATCATCACCATTTAAGCCCATCAAAATTAAACCAGATTAGAGATTCTGTTCTTTAATTACACTAGCTACATGTTAAGATCTCAGTAGTCACTTGTAGCTAATTGTTCCCAGGATATATGTCATCACTACAGAAGTTCTACCAGACAGTCCTGGTCTAGAGGACTCCTTTTGACATCTTTCTAGACATTAGGTTCTAAAGATATCATAAGTTGAACAGTGTGTCTGCCAACTGTGACAATCTATGAGAGAGAGAGAGAGAGAGAGAGAGAGAGAGAGAGAGAGAGAGAGAGAGAGAGAGAGAGAGAGAAACCCACTCCTAAATAGAATGACTGTGGTCAAGTATTATTGACATTTTATCCAAGAAATATACAGGCAGAGAAATGCCAGGCTAAGGTCAGAAAGGAGTTAGGACATAACACTTAAATGCATCACCATTCACATTTAAACATCTGTAAAAGTTGTCAGCTTCCCTTTGTCTGCTCACAGAATGACTTTGTCATTCATTCCTCAGATAGGTTTGAACTATTGTTTACTTCCTGAACCAAATGTCCCTCCATTGTAACATTTGAATATTTATTTAAACAAATAGAACTCTAATCAAAATAGAGAAATGCAGGCTCTTCCCAGTTTACAAAAAAGGCAAGAACTTTATTTTAAACAAATCCTCAGGTGTATAACATACCACATCCATATCTAAATCAAAAAACCATAATAACAGTAATAATAATTCAAAGGAAACAGAGGGCTTCCATAAAATCTTTTTATCTGAATACTACTCTTGCCTAATGCTGCAGCTAAATACACAGTGGGTATGAAAGTGGGATATGGCACTTTTAAATAAATAAGAGCAACAGAGGAAAATTGTCTCAGTCCACACAACAGGTTTTTTGAACCTTTGGTATATGTCTCAAATAAGTATCCATAAACACATATTAACCAATAATGTTTACTTCCAAGTTTGTTAAGCCAGTGACTATACGCATGTGAGTGTGTGTGTTTCAAAAAAATAAGTGATGATGCAATAAGTTGGGATTGACATGGGCTGATTAAGGTCTCTGGTGTGAGCACACAGGTAAATCCAAACCATGGCAAAATGATGTGCAGCTGTGTAGCACAACAAAAGCAGGTAAGAAAATGAGTAATATCTACGTTAGAAATTCTGTGGCTTGAGTAGATACCCTCCATTTCAACAAAAACCATATTGTTAATACTATCCACAGTCCATAAACTAGAAGGCAGAAATATCCCAAAGCTCATAAACACATGCTCAACAGTGAAGTGACCATCTCACAAAAGTGTTGGTGATATTCCCTCCCTCCCATCCCCCACCCCTAATAAACAGCACCAGTGCAATTTGAATTAAAAAAAATTGGAAATATTGAGACATTCCTAAGGTTTTCATAATGATTAAGAACCAGTCATATGGGACTGGCTCTACTGCAAACCTCTGCCCTGGCCAGTCTCCAAAAAGCACCCCATGTAATTCCCTCTAGCTTGCAGATAAACTGTGTTAGGGCTAATGTAAGGCCAGATCAAGGAAACAGAAAAGCTGGCATGCTATCCTGGGTTTGAGGGAAAGGGGCATGCTGATGGGAAAGAAAGATCCTCAGGGATGTTTTTTTCTGCAGCCCAGGATAAGGGGATATGCTGAGATGGGTCACAAATTTTATATCAATGAGTATTTGACTCATGCCATTCACCAGAATACAGAGCTCAGCAGAGCTAAGTCTTGCTTGGCAGCTGTGCCAGTCCACTATTGTCAGAAGCAGGAAGGACCATTACAGAGAAAGGCCCAAGGAAGTCCAGCTCAGTCATCTCTACCCAATTTGTCTCTGTAGAACTGACAGTGTAACGTATGATGACAGTTGTACGTTTTCTCTTTGTTGATGAAGACCCTTTAACATCTGTATACTAGACCTTGACAGCAAGCATCACATAAGTGAGGGCAGGTCTGTCTACCTTCCAGTCATCATCTGCCTTGGGGCTACTTGCCACCCAGCAGGCCTTCCCCAAACCTGCTTTTTCACACATAGGCAGAGTCACTGGACTGAGTCCTGCCGAAATTTGGAACACTGACTCGAGGCAGGTCTTTATTACGTATCTCATAGACTGACTTTCTCTTGGCCTGGGCTCCACGGACAGCCAGTTTGATCTTGCGCCATCCCAGATGGTTAAGTTCAGCCAGGTTGAGCACCACACAAATGCCACTCACAGCAAACATAAATACCAGAAAGACTGTCTTCTCAGTAGGTCTAGACACATAACATTCCACCTCCTTGATGCAAGGGTATCGGTTACACTCATACAGCCCTGGAACACTGAAGCCATATAGAAAGTATTGGCCCACCAGAAACCCAATCTCCAGAGCATTTCGGAACACCACTTGGATGATGTAAAAGCGGGAGATACCTTCCTGTCTTCGGAGCTTGGACCTTGCTGCTGTGCGCAGCCCTGATGGGTGTGGAGTCAGCTCTTTAACCTCTAAGCAATCTGGTTCTGTCTCCTTGCTGGTGTTCTCTGTGTTCTGCAGTACCCCATTGACAATGGCATTTTGTAACTTCTTATCTTCTCGTTTGCTCCCACCACTGCTCCCAACCCCAGGTCCTCCAGGTCCCCCTATAGACTCAGTGGGGTCTCTGTCCAGGGCTAGGAAGACAGTAGAGTACCGACGTTCTCGTTGCTTGGCCGACTGGTGCACAGAATAGGTGATGAAACAGAGACTCGGGGTGCACACCATTATGATCTGGAAGACCCAGTAACGTATATGGGAGATGGGAAAGGCGCGGTCATAGCAGGCCTGGTTACAGCCGGGCTGCAGGGTGTTGCACACAAACATGGTCTGCTCATCATCGTACACCGTCTCCCCCACAATGGCCACAATGAGTATCCGGAAGATCACCACCACAGTCAACAGGATCCTGAGCAGAGGAAAAGGAGGGGGGAAAAGAGGTTCTCATAGGCTAAGTCACTGATGGGAAGTCCCTTAACTGTCCTGTTCCAATGTTTACCAGTCCTTGACCAAGGGAGCTGTCCACCCTTGAGTGGTACTGAACTGAGAGCCTGGAAAACAACTTTATCTGTTTTCTGCTTGGTGCTGGTAAGCTTGGAATATTTCATATTACAAGAATCTCACATCTGCCCAATTTCATGCACTGTTTATGGCTCTTTTGTAACACACACACACACACACACACATATATTTCATATCTATATGAAGAATGTCTAGAGACTGTAAACATACCTTTACTCTGGCCAATGCATACAAGATATTTTACAATTTTACAGAGGATGTGTGTTTGAGGGTCTACACATGAGATGAGCATTAAGCACTACGTGTGTAAGTCCTAGTCTCAACATATAGAACTTAATTGCCACTTAATAGAAATAGTTATGAATACAAAATTCATGTCTCTCTATATAGATAACTGCAGGTAGATATAAATATGAACAAATAAATATATATCCATACATATACACATGTGTATATATACGTACATATAGATATCCACAAAAAGAAGCCAGCTATGTGTGTGGCTCTCTGGCATTAAGTTTTAACAGAGGACCCGGTCTAGCTTAATAAATAACTGTTAAAGAATGATGCATCTGCTGTGATGAGCAAATCCATCTCCCCACTTGCCCTTCTCTGTCCAAATGCAATTCTGCCTTCCTTGTAGATTCTATTTAGGGAACCAGATGGAGATTGGCGCTGACTCTGGAGAGTGGGGGCTACAAGGAATGAGTCCACAAGTCCTTTTCTGATGAGGGAAGCGTGAACCCCTTCCCCCTTATGGTGTTTTATAGAGAAAGTATGGGGGATCTGGTCAGGAGTAACTGGAGGAGGGGGGCGTCACTGGGCTTAGGGTAATCCCTTGATGCAGGCAACAGTGGCACTTGAACATAGGATGGGGAGGAGGGCTGGTTGGGGGTCTGGGGGATCATTAGAGACGGGAGAAGATATTCCCAAGGGCTGCCCGACGGGCCCGCTGACGTCTGGCTTGGTGCCCTTACCTCCCGATCATAGTGGAGTGCTGCTGCACCGCGGCTTCCAGCAGCCTCTCCAAGATGGTCCATTCCCCCATCGCTGTGCATCCGGAGGCAGCAGACAAAGACTGGGCAGTACCGGGCACGTTCCTGGTCCTGGCCCCTCCCCGGGCCGCACCTCCTGACCGAGAGCGAATTGCCCCCAATTAAAGAAGCAAACAAAAATGTTTAAAAAAAAATCCACGAGCCCCTCCCCCTTTTATTGCACTTAAAAAGGGGGAATGGGGAAAAGCAATCTATGCGCGATCCGACCAATGGGGCTGTTGGCGCGGTGCGGAGGAGCTGGCCAGCACCTCGCTGCCGTCCGGGGATCAGGTTGACTCCCGCAGTCTCCCGGCAAGGGGCGGGGCTGAGTGGCAGCGTGCAGGTGGCCGAGCTCCTGCCCGCGGGAGACCTGTCTCTGCACCGCCTTCCTCGTGATCTTGCGGTCTGAGGGAGGGTCCGCGCACCGGCCCCAGTGCCTATCACTGGAGCGGGCACCTGGCGCTCCCGCGCTGCTGCGGCGCGCAGAGCTGGCTGCGGGGCTGGGGAATCCGCGGCCACCGCCTCTAATCCGCCCTTAAGTAGTCTCCGCCTGCGTCACGCCAGGTCGGCGGAGGGGAGCAGAGCGCGGCGTGCCGCTGTCGCCAGCGTCGGAGCCCGAGGGGCCGCGACCGCGCGCTGCGGGGGGAGGAGACGGTCTGGAGTCCCCCGCTGCGCCGGGGACTGGGAGACCGAGGACTGCAGCGCCCCTGGGGGTTCTAGGGCTCCCAGGTAACCTCACCTGCCCGCCGGCCTCCCGCAGGAGGAGCAGACACGTAGGTGAGTGAAGAGGGACCCGAGTAGGCAGCTGAGCTTGTCCCAGCCTGTCCCTCACCTTTTGCTCTGGGCCTTCTGATATTCCTTTTCTAGAAGGTGGTGCTGAGTGGGGGAAGGGCTCTCTTTAGCCCTTACCAGGAGAGGACAGCCTCCGACGACAGTACTGCAGAGGGTCCTGGCTTCGGTGGGTTGATCAGATGCTAGAGTGAGACTCCCCGCGGGCTGACGCCTAAATGCAGGTGTGAAGGTGTTCTGAGCATGAAGATCTAGGTACAAAGTACTCGCCAACCAAACAGGTGCCTAGCAGCGAGCCGGTGGACTGCCCAAGATGAGTTCTTATTTCTTCCTGCACAGATTAGGAGGCTGTGTTTTTATTTGCACGTAACTGATGGGAGTACAGGGTACTCTCCAGGTTAGTGGTCCAGCCTGAATTTAAGGAGATCCCTACTCATCTAGCTGAAACAGCAGCTCACAGTCTCACGCCACCCCCAACTCTCCTTATGCAGTCTTTGCTTTCCTCCCTCCCTCAATGAGCCAATTCTAGAACCAGTTTTTAAATTTACATTTTGTTGTCAGTTCCACCTTCAGCATCTACTTAATTGGTCCGGAGAAAATTAAAACAAACACATCAGGCCGTTAATTAGCTTAGGGTCAGTTTTAAGAGACATCCAAGTTGGGAGTGTTTCTTATAAATACCAAAAGCACAATGAGTAGGTACTTTACATCCTTTCAAAAATCTGACTGGGAAAGGGTTGCTAGCTGGTTTTAGGAATAAAATGCAGCCTTAATTGCCCACAGGGAGCACACACATATGTGCATTATATAAGCTAGACTAGCATTCGCTTTGACTCTAGAACAACAGAGTCAGTTGGTAACTGGTGGCCCTGAGACTGAGAGGAAGGGTGCAGGATCGGGCCTGGAGACCCCACGCATGCCCTTCTGCATGCATTATGCTTACAGATGGAACACAAGCTTGGGCATCTGAGGAATGACTGCACCAAGGTTTTCTCTTGGAGTCGACACTTCCAGCCCGAGGAAGCAGATCTTCATGGGTGGCAGTAAAGGAATCTACCAAGATGGAGAAATAAGTAAGGTACAAAGGGAATGTTAAAAAGCAGAGGTGGCTTCATCATCTCAGCAGAAAAATATGTATGAGAATGGAGGCAGAAAGTAATCTTTCCAGTTAACTAAACACAAAGGACGGTGAATGAGGAAGTACCAAGGGCAATCTGTTTAACCGCCTTTAAATGTCCCCTAATAAGTTGTGTAACTCAAAATCATGTTCTGTGCTTTGGTCTTGCCAAACCTTCATAGATAGTGAGTCTAATGCAAATTTCAACCACTAGGTTATGAATGAATTGTTAATCACAGTTTATTATTTTTAATATGCTTCAATATGACACATGGAAGATTCACATGTACCACTGGTAGGTATATAAACACCCAAAGTGCTTCCATGTAGAACCTATGATATACTAAGTACTTTGTTTTTAAGGCTACAAAAACTTATTCTTGCCACCCTATTTTAAAAACAACTGTTTTATTATATTTATTAAAATTTTAGTTGTCAGCTGCACTGTAATAAATAGAAAAAGCACAAACTCTAACTTCTGTGGTAAACTATATGAAAATACATATAGTAAACTGAAATTAAAGACAGTAAGAAGCTGCCATGGGACACAAATAACCTTAAAATATTTATTAATTTAAATTTCATTACTTTAAATTTCAAAGTTTTGTTTTCCAAACACCTGTCAAAAGAATGTGAAGGAGGTGTAGAAATGACTTCGAGAAAGCAAATGCAAATGTCTCTGCAGAGATTGGAACCAAAAAATCCAGAAAAGATCCAACCTTTAACTATTTATATTTTCAGAAATCATGCATAAGTTGTTTAACACATCTATGTTTCATCTCCTCTTTTGAGCCCAATCTACCCCATTTTCAGTGAATAATTTGCCTTGATTATTCTTCGTGAAATATAAAGAGGTTCTGTGTACAGCTGGACATCTCTGAGCTTCCACAAGCCATTATTTCATCTGGCTGGATTCTGACTTCTCAATTCCCCTCTGATTGAAGCTACTTAATTAAGTCAACTGCAAAGTTCTTCCCATTAATTCTGATTTGAATCTCATCGTACAACACTAAAGCAAGGGCATCAGATGAAAATTAAATATAGAACATATAGAATTAATCTTAGTGTCCAGAAGACCACCTGGGTAGGTTAAGAACACAGACACCTACTCCCCATATCAGATTGCTGAATTAAAGTCTATAGAAATAAGGGTCAAGTTTTGGAGTTGCTAACAAGCTCTTGCCACTTGAAATTTGGAGAATTTTTACTTTCCACATTTGCTAGTGTAAGAACAAATCCAGGAAATCTCATCCATCCCATTCTTCACAGCTATGAAAACAGGCCTATCTGTGATTTGGTAAGTGAAAGTTCATGGGAACTGTACATGTTACAGTGAAGAGGGATCTCGTGGCTTTGGTTCTCTCTCTGAACTATAAATCCTTAGGGAACAGAGTGCATAATTTGTGCTTGGTGTTTCTTTAGCATACACTGGCAAATGGGGTTTTCAGAGTTGTTGGGAAGACTGACATAATGTAAAATGATGAAGACTTTAAAGTGGTTTGGATCATAGAGACATATATACCTGTGAGTATCTAAACCACAGTGACTTACGGTTTATTCACTTTGTAAATCCCTATCTTAGCAAATAGCAATGCCCACTAACCAAGTAGGAAAAGCATTGTCTCGTTTAGAAGGAAAGCTGCTGAGACTAGCAAAGGGTGTGGGTTGAATATTCTGACTCAGGAATGGATTGTAGAGTTACCAATAATGACACTTTTTACTGGGTGTATCTGGGTATGTTCTTATCTTTAAATATGCTTAAAACCTCATTTTCTTCAACTACAGGTTCCACATGAACCTGTTACCAATTCGACTTCAAATATCTGGTAAGTGAAACCTCACTAGAACTCTATACTCATAAAAATGAAGGTTTATAAACCTCTGCTTTACTGGGACATACATTACACAGAGGACAGGGGCCATGGATTTCTTGTGATGCTTTATATAGTATCTTTAGCATTTGTTGGAGGAGTATGGCAAAGACACTCAGGCCACCTAGTGCTTGAGACCTGGGAGAGCTACATGTCCCCTGATTGGAAGTGATCTTGTTTTTCCTCTAGGGAAAAGACAGAGAGGGAAAGGGGATCCATTTGCCATGTGGGAATCTTAACACTTTAGGGGTAGCCTAGGTTACGAAGGGGAAAGCCTTCTTGCTCACTATTGGTCCCTGCTGCTCTCTTCTCCACTCTTTCCTCCTCACTGTGGTACTGGCACTTGCTAAACTAATCCAGGGAGTGCAGCAGCAGCAAAGCTTAAGCTGCAGCATCAGCATCAGCAAGGTGGCCTTGGAAAGCTGATCAGAGCCCTGGATACATCTCTCCTGGGAAGCACCAACATCTGCAGTCTCCCAGGATTTGTGTGATGGGGAAAGACTCCATTGTGTTTGGGATTGGTCTCCAGGTCAAAGTCTTTTAAATTTCATTCACAAACAGAGTTAACTGAGATTGACTTCCCACAGTGGCCTACATGCATCTGTTCACCAATGAAAACATCATCAAATTGTCTTCTGAAGGGATAAACCTAACCTGTCTAAAGAGTCTTAAAAGAATATAAGTGGGAAATGAAATTTACTCTTGGTTCCAAGTGATGTCTTCCTTTTTATCTTTTGTGTCTCTTCCATATGTTTAAATCTCAGCCCAGATTTTTAGGGAAATGCTTGCCTTGAAAGATGCACACAATTTACTGTCTCAAAGAGGAATAAAGCTGTTCAACCTACTGATCATAAACAGTTCTAAATATGGCCAGAATCTGTTGCCATCTCCTGAGCTCAAATGCCAAACTGTGACTTAGCCTCAAGAAATCATGTTTCTAACTGATGGTCAAATCTACCATCTTCCTCCTGCTAGACTTCTGAATAAAAGAGTATGTATTGCTTTAACAAAAAAATATGTACAAGTTCCACATTCCCCATTCACCTAGTATATAGAAAATATACCTTACGCAGTAATATCTCAGGGATTAACGTAATATGGCATTGTGGCCAAAGCAGATGTGTGAAATCACAGCAAATAAATTAACACTCCATTAAGAATCAAATCAGCCCCGCTGACACATAATCTTTCCCATTTATGTCAAGTCGTGATTCCCATTCACACTGGGAGCTTCCCAGGGAGGCTCATTAGACCCGCGGGAAGAGATTTCTTTTAAGTCAAAGCTATTCAGAAGTTATTCAGCTACAGTGCCAAAGAGCCATCCTGGCGTCTGGGTACGCGCCTCTCCACGATCTCTTTGTCACTGTCCACTCAGAGCCCCAGCCATGCAGGATATAGCTAGGCTTCCTGCTGAGTTTCCAGTCTGTATAAAATAGATGAGGAAATTACAGGGGAAATACATGTGGGTAGGGCCTGCCCTTGAGAAATTGTCAAACTGAGAGAGTATCTTTAGGTT
Source organism: Phodopus roborovskii (assembly GCF_943737965.1). Taxonomy (NCBI): domain Eukaryota; kingdom Metazoa; phylum Chordata; class Mammalia; order Rodentia; family Cricetidae; genus Phodopus; species Phodopus roborovskii. The sequence continues at coordinate 2,208,958 of NW_026126417.1, read as the reverse complement.
GTCATATGCACCCTCCCTTTGCTTCTTTTACACAAGAGTATGATGCTGAAAGTCAGACTCAAGAGTAGAGTTCTTCCTGCTGCCTTATATAAGCTTCCAATATTATAAGATGGGATTGAAACAAGTCCCCGGAGGAGACATCTCTAAGAGCTGGAGCTTTAGTTCAAGTCACACGTGGACTCTACTGGTTGCCTGCTTCTTGACTTCCGGAAGTTCAGCCAACATCTATTTTGTCAGAATTCTAGATACTTGACATTGTTTGTTCAGAGGTTGTTTTTGACAACTAACCAGGCTACTGCTCTCTCTTAAGCACTCACAGCAAAGACTGTTATGGAAGGTCTCTTGTTTCTGCACCTGAGTAAGACTGGAGGGGAGCCACTCTTGCTTGTCAATCATTCCATGTTTAGTCTAAATCAGTGGCTCTCAACCTGTGGGTCATGATGCCTTAGGGGGTCAAATATCAGATATTCTGCATAACAGATATTTAGATTATGATTCATAACAACAAAATTACAGTTATGAAGTAGCAATGAAGCAATTCTGTGGTTGGTGGTCACCACAACATAAGGAATTGTATTAAAGGGTTGCAGCATTAGGTAGGTTGAGACTCTTGGTATATATTCATGTTTTTACCCTGATTACAGACTGTCCCTTGATTACAGACTGGAAAAATACCTCATATATGGGACTCACCTGGAATCCATATCCAGTTGATCATTGATTTCTCTATCACTGTGCTTAACTCACTCCCATCCTTTACTCCACCACCACAAAGGAAAGTAATCCGATAAAGGAACACACACGAGGTGTTAATAACAGATAACCACTTAGTGTATTATCCCTCTCAGAGGAATTATCCTTATTTAAGTTGCAAAGCCTTCATCCAAAGAAATGAACATTTTTAGGTAGTTTTTCAAATGCTATGCTTTAAGATGTGAACGGCTACTTGGGAGCAAAGGATAGTTAAGCCTTTCCAAATGACATACCACAAAAGCACTTGCTTCATATACTGATCTATAAAGGGCTCAATATGTGAAAATATGGAATTACACAAATGCAATGATTCTTCCATTTACTGTATCTTAAAATTACAAGGGAGCTTTAAAATCCAGCAGTGTCTAAGTTGTCCTCCAGATCAATTAAATCAGCATTCCTGGAAGTAAAATCTATGCATTTGTAATTTTGAAAGAAAAAAATTAGCTTACACTCACTCCAATATGCAGTCAAATTTGAGCCCTACTGCAATAATGTACACTATTAACTGCAGAGTAGCGATAGCTTTTAACAAGCCCACTAAAGTGGGCTTTTTCCTCATGATAAGAATGGCTGCTGCTGGACGCAAAGCCAGAATTTCATTCTGAAATGTGTTCATGTGGTTCTGTAAGTACTTAATATAATCCACACAGGCTAAGTAGTTAGTTGCTAAACTGAAAACACCCATCTCATTTCATCTCAGTCCACTCCTGGCCATCTGGTCCCCAGTATTTCCATTACAGGGCCATGTGTGTATTAATGAAATGATTGCATCCGATTACATCTTTTATTCAGAGCACAAGAACGGTCCGTGAATTTTCTTCTCCAGCATTACTGTTTCTGTCACGAAGTCAACAATTAAGTTATTCTGTTTCATGCAGAGGTGGGATTGTTGCTCACTAAGGTAAGAAAATAAATCAAATATGTTACTGCTGATAATAAAATTATAGTTTGCTGCCTAGCAACCATAGGATAGAAACTTCAATCAAAAGTGTAATTCCATTTAAAAATGTCCAACACATAGTTTATATTACTGATCAACTTGTTCTAGCTGGTGTAAAACAGGCACCACCAAACAATTGAGCTAGTCACTTTGCTCTCTGATTTCTTGCACATCTCTCAAACAGGATAATAAGAGGGCCACATGCCTGGATTATGTTACTGTGAAGTTATTTGGTTAAGTCGGCATCAGAATGAATGAAAGGGAATGGAAGGTGACTGAATGGATAAATAGTGTCGTAATCACTCTATTAACTAATAACCTTCTTTCCTACCTCCCATTTGTGAGAAGCATATTTTTTTAAAGTCAATATATGTTCACAAATATGTGCCTATATTCATTGATTCAACCACATTTTCCCAAGTCATCAGTTCTTAATCTCTGCACGTGCAGATCTCTGACCCTCTCATTCATGCATTTGTTCAGTGAGACTTACTTATTGCTGCCTGTGTTCCATAGTTGGCAGAGCAACATGGTATATCACTTCATTGAATTTAAAATCTAGTAGAAGAGATATATGCACTTAGCCAAATAGTCACGGATGAAATAATCTCAAATGCCAAAGTTTAAGTTTTAAATGGGTTAAGAACAAACAAATCTTTAAGTGATAGCTCTGAGATATACAGTCAATGATGTATAATGGAGCAAGAAGAGGGTGACCAACTCTGTAAGGAAGGGTTGGGGGAATGAAAGATATTCTATAGCTGAGATTTAAAGGAGCAGTAATTGAAACTCAAGTGAAACAGTGGGAAAGCAGCATTCTGAGCTGTAGAAACAGCACAGTACAGGCCTCAGTTGAAGATTATGAGGTACCTCAAGTGGGTGCTGGGAATCACTTGGCTCTTCTGTAAGAGTAGCAAGTGTTCTTAATCACTGAACCATCTCTCCAGACCAAGTTAGGTTTGTTTATTAAAATCCAATGGGGTACTCTGTTTGCATCGCAGTAAGATTTGGATAGAGAGATGTATTTCCTTTCTAGTTCCTGTGATCAAAGAGCTGACGAGAAGCCAATCAAGGATGGCATGTTTGTTTGTTTGTTTATTCACTTTTGCTTGAACTTTGAGGCAATACTCTTATGCTGAGAGAGACATGATGGCAGGATCCTTAGGCTGGATGATTACTTTGCACTCAGTAGGAAACTGAGAATGAATGGAAAGTGGTACTTATCCATAAAATGCTACCCCATCCTAAATCAGTGGCTCCTATAGCTCCCAAAGTTCCCACAGTAGGGCTATACCTCCCAAAGGTTCCACAACTATTCCAAAGAGTGTCACCTGCCGGGCAAACATTCAAGCATGTGATTGTATTCAGGTCATTTCACATTCTGACCATGACAGAGAAGGCAAGAATAGAGTCAAGGAAAGCATGGGATACTGCTATGGCAGATCCAGCTGGTTAGACTCAGTGTGTATCCTTATGCACGTATTTATCTTTCTTCAAAGTCCAAAGAAACACATCTCTAGATCTAGCAAATGATTACATCTATTACCAGGTAAATAAGTCAGATAATTTCTCAGAAAACATCCTAGATCTGTAACGCTATTTAATCACATAGAAAACAAATAGGTCCTCATTATAATGATCAACATAAACCACACATGGATAAATCTTAGCAGCAATTACCCATTGTGATACTTCATTCAAACTTGTTCATCTTTACCCACAGTAAACAAATTGTTGAAGACAGCTGTCTGCCATCTATTAACTCAAAGACATAGTAAGAATGGACACTCCAGTTAAAGAGGTCAGGCTTCTTTGTTCTTTCTCTCTCTCCTTCTATGCCTCCAATTAAACTCAAGTTTGCCTCTATAGGTCATCAAAGTCTAGAGTGAAGTCTAGGTAAAGTGTGGGAATCTTTACAGGAAGAAATGGGCTGAGATACTAAGAGTTGGCAACATCTTGAGATTTATTTAAAGATGGAGCAACTGTCATATAGGTCTAAAGAGCTGAGCTACCAAGTAGACTAACACTGCTATTAACAAAACAAACAAACAAACAAAAAATCCTAAAGAGAATAAAATGAAAGTTGTGTCTCTAAGAAAACACACACTTGCTCCCAGCATGGTGTCATAATTAAAGTGTTTCTGAGCTTCCTGTTTGGGGACTGTCTTCAAGGCCCCTGCTAGCAGATAAGAAAACTCTCATCACTTAAAATAACCATCTTGTTTCTTTACTACAGATTATATGAGCCAGCTTGGTTATGCAAATATTTCTAAAAAGATTAAAAAAAATTGGCTTGCCCCTGCATTGCATAGCTGGCAACTGGAAGGATGGATCCAATTTCCTTCTCCTTCTGTGAGTTACAAGTTGGGAAAGTTCTTCAAGTTGGCCATGAATAGCCAATGGCTTCTGGCTATTTGCAAAATCAATCTTCTCTTCAGAGGATGAGTTTGCCATTATTGAGGATACTTATAAATACTTTCACCAGCTCCAGTGAAAAATCGCAATCATGAGTCAGCAAGTGCCTAAACTACAGTAGCAGCAGGCAGTTCTGTCACATAACCTTCCAGGTACATAAAGAACCACAGTATAGTCTAGGGCACTTCACACTGTCAGATGCATAGTTGCTGATGCACTAGGAAAGGTTTTTTTGGTGAATGAGTAAATTATTCTGAATAGGTTTCAGTTTCATTCAAAGTATATTCGTTAGATATAGGACTCGGTGGTAAAATGCCCAGGCTCTTAATTTCATTTCCAACATGGTACAACTCTATAACACATACACATAGGCATATACATACAATGTTTCTAGATAAACATATAATCACTTAATTACATCTCATTCCCAGGACTATATTCAAAGTGATTATATATATATATATATATATATATATATATATATATATTTTTATTTTTTTTTTTTTTTTACAGATGTCACTAGGTAGAATCTTTAAAACTTAAAAAAAAATGGGGAAAATAAATTACCCCAAAGCAGAAGTTTATATGTGTGTGTGGGGGGAATGGGGGGAGTGTTGGATATGATAAAGATTTGGAGTACTTAGTCTGTGTTGAGAAGGTTGGAATGATCATCGTGGTGATACATACAATTTAACATTCAGGAGAATTTGGGCATCAAGGCCAGCCTGGGAAATAGAGCAAGACTGTCACAAAAAGAAATTACAGGGATGGCTTGTTCCTTTCTTTACTCCTCTTTCTCAGTACTTCATACATCTTGCCAACTATTGAAGAAATTTATGAGCTCCCATACTCCTACTGAAATGTATACACTATAGGCATTGTTATAATTTCTCAGTGGAATACAACATGCATTCTTAATCCCCAAGCACTTTTTAAAGGATCAATATCATATCTAATTCTCCTAAGAATCCTTGAGAAGGAAGGATCGGACATCATTAAATTTGGCAACGATACCCAAAGATTTATCTACAGCTGAGAACACTGCTGAGCTTCATATATTCACTCACAGACATCTAGATGTCAAAATATTGACAAGATTAATTATTTTCTTTTAAATTCTCTCCTATTTGCTTGTCCTCCAAATCCTCTAGCTCTCATTGTGTGCTTAGCTCTATTCCTTGGGATGCTGTTCTTTACTGACAACTTCTTCGAGACTGCATTCAGGTTTGACCAGTATGGTGTCCTAGCAAAAGGATGAAAGGATAGAAGGTCAAGAGGTGACTCCTCCTTGCTTTGTGATGTTTCCAGTGAATCTCTGTGATTACAGTTTCTGCCATGACCTTCGATTCTCACAATATTTCCATAATTTTATTTTTCTCCTCATGCCTTCAAACCATCAGGCAGTAACATCTTCCCGTTGTTATTATACCTTGGGTGTCTGAGTATCTACCTCTTGTTGACTTCTATACATCTTTCATTCATTGAAAACTTTCATCAGAAATCACAACTGAGTCACCTGATTCCTGTGGGGCCCTGATTGAGTCACTACCATCCTTACTTATTTTTTATGAAAGACTGACTTAAAAATATAACCTAGATCCTCAAACTAAGGTCTAGAATTCCATTCATACCTTTTCACCCATTCATCAAGCCATGATGACCCACTTATTCCCAAGTATTTCTCCAAGCCCTCTCTTCTCCATTCCTCTTCTTCCTTCATAGCTTACTTGATACAGACCCTCCCAAAGTGCCCATCTATCTCTTGAACTCTCGTTTATGCTACTAATGGAATGGCATTTCTGAGAGGAGCTCTAGCCAAACTATCTACCATTCTCCAGTTGTCCTTGCAATATTGTGAGTAGTTATATATAGGGAGTTCCTTAGACTTTGGCCCATTCCTACCTCTCTTGTGTACTCACCTGCTCTGTTTCTACATCGCCTTCACTCTTACCATATAGAGCTTTCTATAAGTTCAAAACTGATGCACTATTCCTTCCCACATTGCCATGTGCTATCTCTGCCAAGAATGCCCATCCCTAACTTTTTCCTCTGGAAGTCTCTGGCTCATTGTCCCCGTGCATCTTTCTATGCTATAACTTTAGTGGAGTCTATGGCATTAATGAGAGCACACAGTGAACACACTGATTCTGCAGATAGTTCTGTCCTACTCCCTCAAGTTTCAGAACAGGTCCTATGATGAAGGTCTAGGCAGAAATCTTAACAAAAATAGGACAGGCATGTTTGGAAGCTCAGTGCTTTTGTATATCCTTAAATCCATGTGTCTTTCTTCATCTCCATCACTACCTACCTGGTTCAGGTCACTTATCAGTTTTTCCATAAATAATTCAGTAGCCTCCTTGCTGTGCTTCCAGGCTTCCTCCTTCTAATGTACTGTTCATCCTGCAATGGACATGCATTGCAAGCCCTACCCTTTCTTTCCCTATTAATATACAATTTAAGAACCAGAACTCTCTAGGACTTGAGTCCTCATATAAACTAGCTTCTGTAGATCTGTTCAATTTCATCTCTTACAATCCGCCTCTATGCTCTGGCTGGACTAAGGTAGCTGCTGTCCCCCTAATTAGCCATGATGCTTGTGGCCCAGGACATCTTGTCTGATTCACTCACTGCCTGTAAACTCTTTCCTGCAGCTGCCTCCTCACTCTGCCTGTTCCTCTAGGTTCAGTCTTGATGCAGCTCTGAGAAGCCTCTCCTGCTCCTACCTTTCTTCAGCCAGGTACTCCTCCTAGCGTATCACTTCCCATGATCTACAGCAACACCTCTCACTGCTACACTACAAATTTCTCCAATGCACAATTTTATTTTACTTCTCTTGTTCTGCGCTCCTTTTACTTTTATGTACTTCAGTGTCTAGGACAGTCCCTGGCATGGGATAGATGTTTAAACATTTACTTGGCAAAGCTTCATAAGTAGGCCAGTGCTAAGACATTGATGGGAGAGAAAGAGATTTTGTGTCCAGAATTCTCCATGACCAATAAAATCCACATATCTTTCCCCCAGGCACTGCCTTTTCCAGGAAACTTTGCTGACTTTATCTTCTTCCTAGGGTCTCATACCCTTTAGGGGGTGTCTGTTTTTTGAAGAGAGAATAACGTATGAATGTGATAGAATTGAGCCTAAATCCTGCTGTGAGTTATTTCTAGAGCTAAATGACTTTGCTTTTTTGAGCACTAATTTTCTCCAGATAGGAGGCCAATAATATAACTGGGTTGAGTACATGACATATTGCTTAGTACATAGGAAGTGCTCCATAAATGCAAGCCTCTGACACTTTTTGCCTCTTGTCAACTTAATAATATTTATAATCACCATGAACATTTCTGTGAGGATTTTATGGATTAGTTTAAATGAGGTGGGAAGATCCATCCTAAATGTAGATAGCACCATTCCATGGGCTGGAGTCTCAAACTTACAAAAAAAGGAGATTGCTAGCTGGGCACCAGCCTTCATGCTATGACTGAAGACATAATGTGACCAGCCCAGTCCTGCCTCCATGACTTCCCTGGAGAATTGTGACCCAAATAAACTCTTCCTGAAGTCACTATCACCAAGCATCTTGCTTGTCTCAGCAATATAGAAAGTACGCAAACACCCCTCTCCCACACTCTGTACACACCCCAACTACCTGGTCACTGTTATCCTTGGATTTGAAGTGAAGGATTGTGCCTTTACAATCCGCCAGGGCATAGGTTAGTTTAGTGAATAAAATTCTTGATTTTACTGATTGCCAACCTGGGATTTAGAAAGATTAAATGACCTGCTTAAATCTTACAGCTGGGAAATGGCTAAGCCCAAAACCGCAACCCCAAACTAATGCGTAACGCAGTATTGCTTTTGTTCAGTTGCATGAAGCCATAGGATTAACATAAAGTATCTCAGAGTAAGGTTCTTGTGTATATCTGAGGAGCACTCTACCACTGGTTACATCCTCTACCCTCCTTCTAGATTTTATTTTGAGACAGAATCTCACAGTTTCCCAGGCTGGGCTTGCAAGCTTGGAGCTTGCAGTCTTAGTGGTTTGGCCTCCTGAGAGTTAGGTTTATAGAAGTTGTGTTCCAGCTCAGTTACACATTTTTCCTCAAATACTTTTTAATCTCCTCTTTGTCTCTTCTGTTCTACAATTTCACAATGACATGCTTTAGTGTGAGTCATCTGTTTTATCAATGAAGCTAGACACTTAGAGGGCCATTCCCATGAAAAGAAAATCCTTCTCGCCTGCATTTGGGGAAAGGGCCTGCGGCTTGTTTGTGATGGTTTCTTTCACAGCTTCACCTTCTCTTGTTCTTTTGTTTCCTCCTAGGATTTGTCACATGGATCTTGACTGATCCAACCTGCTGATTTTTGTGTTTCCTTTCATTCTATATCTCTTTGATCTAATTTATTGGAAAATTTCTCAGTTTTTCTTCTATTTTTGTTGCATTATTTTTTTCTGTTATCATACTGTTAGTTTCTAAGAATTCACTTGCCCCAACTATCCCCTTCCCATGAAGAATTTTTTTCTTTTTCTTTCTTTCTGTGTGTGTGTGTGTGTGTGTGTGTGTGTGTGTACATGAAAGCCAGGGGCCACATAGGTATCGTCCTCAGAATTAACCTAGTTTTGAGACAGGGTCTCTCACTGAACCTGGAGTTCACTGATTTAGCTGCACTGATTAGACAGGAAGCCCTGGGAATCCTACTATCATATCTCCAGCACTGAGATTACAGGTACATGTCACCACACTTGGCTTTTTACATGAATGCTCTGGATCTGAACTCAGGTCCTCATGCTTGTACAACAAGCGCTCTACCAGATGAGCCATGTTGCCAGCCATGAGAATGATAAATTTGAAGTTTACTTACCTTCTATTGCAGGCTTTTCTGCCTCTAAAACTATTTTAAGTTCACTTTGTACTCCACATTTTACATTAATGGCTTTACTTCTCAGATGTCTGCTTGTCAACTCACACCTAAAAGTGAATAAAGCACTAAGAAACCTGCTAGAAATATGCATGAGTAGAACCTGTGGACTTTGGGCTTCAGTATAAAGCCATGGTTTTTGGTCAGAGGAAAGACACTGGGATGGTCCTGACACTGGGAGATGCTAGTGCTGTCTAGAGAGCAGAGATCAAACATGATCCCTACTATCTGACAATGCACACAATAGCTTCTTATAGCAACAACTATCCTGCTCAGCTCATTGGATCACTGAGTTAGGGCCTCCAAGACAGTGCTATTTATCCTCCTCTTGGCCTGATGAGAGTCCTCAGATAGGAACCCACTAGTCTCCCACTTGGAAAATGCAGGCTTAGATTCCAGCATTCTGAGAGCTGAGCGTAGAGGATGATTTCAATCCTCCTGCTCTTAGCTACATTTTTATTCTTGTTCACCCTTAGTTCTTGCAGCTATTTCTACAGTTAACTGTCAGTCATAATCAGCTGTCTGTCAACCTCTCAGTTTCCTTTCTCTTTGATCGTAGGAATTTATGCCTTCTTAAAATTTGCTTTACTGTCGGAATTGTTGTGATTTCTGAAGGGAATCGAGTAAATACATGTGTACTCTCCCCTATTAATTGAAGCCTCAGGATTTTCTTCTTCCACTTGATGCATTCACTGGTATTATCTAGTAAAGGAAGGCTAAACATAATGAAGCAAATGAAAAAAATCAAAAAGCAATGCACCTGTAAGGTCTCGTGTCTGTGCTGTGATGAATTTCTCCTGGCCAGCTTGGAGGCACACTGTTAGGTGGGTTCTGATATCAGCAGTGATTTGATACCTTTCCTCCTCTTAAAGAAATCTCTAGGCTATAATTATCAGGAAAAGCTAATTTCAACTATATAGAATCTTCTGTAGGTTTGGTGTAATAGGAGCAGAAAACAATCTAAAGCTAAGCCAAAGAGAAAACAAGAACCCAAACACGGTGTGCTGGAAATAAAAGAACAGCCTGGATGAACTGACTCACTGAAGTTCTGTGTAAACAAAAACCAGATTTCTTCTGTTGGCCAACTACCAGAACCTCTGAGACAGTGACTTCAGCTCAGTGTCACTGATTGCAATTTCCTTAGAAATCTGATTTTCACTGTGGTCCTTTGGAAGCTGGTAGCTCTGGAGGAAACCTAGAAGATATGCTGGGCTCCCATTCATATACAGATGCTTGCCACTGCAGCCAAACACACATCTGTTATGAAAGCAGAGAGCATACAATCATCCTCCCCAAGTCAGTGAGTTCTGGCTATGATGTCTTACACTCTCACTTAAGCTTTACATGAAAACAGATGCTACATTTCATCATGGGAACATCAAGTAGAAGACAACACTTAATTCACATTTTCATGGAAGTTGTGCTATTAAATGCAGACTGGTGCAGCTGAAACTTGAGCTCAGAATGGTAGGACTCCTCCATTTTAACAGCTAAAGAAAGGGACTGCTTGTATGGTGCCATGGTAACATCGCCATGCAAAAATGGTTCTCTTGAAGAAGACCTCAGAGAAACATGATCAGAATACACAATGATCTGATATCAATTTGATAAACTAATGGTCAAAGTATTTCATTTTCTATCATATCCTAATGTTTTCAAGTTTTAAAATTTACAAATAATACTCAGCATAAAAGAACTGGGATATGAAAGTACATAAAGAAAACTAGGCAGTCTTTTCCTACAGCTATGAGCTCTATCTTAAAGTTTTCTGTGCCTCTACAGACCCACACATTCGTGGAGGGAGACAGAAATACAGGGTCATTTGTGTCCCACAAATAAAAAGATTTCCTATTAGAGATTCTCACTGAAAGGGGTACCCAGAGATACAAAGAAAGTAAGTAAACCTGAGCAGATTATGAGGGGAAGAATGTATTTCTGGTTTTCAAAATTATATCCTACCCATGTTAATGTGACTAGAAAGGTAATGAAGGAAAAGTGGGCCCAACACGGCTAGAGAAGCACAGAATGTTAGATCGTCGACTTAGGGCAAGCACAAAAAGAATAGAAACAATGCAAACCTCTACACTTACAGAAAACAGAAAAGAAAGAAGAAAAAAAGAGAACATTGGTTCAGTTAAAGTCAGCATCACTGGGTGATGGTGACACTTACCTTTCAGTCCCATCACAGTCCCAAGGCAGAGGCAGATGGATCTCTGTGAGTTCAAGGTCAGCCTGGTCTACAGAGTTTTTACACAGAGAAACCATGTCTCAAAAAACAACAATAATAACAATCATCATCACACCATCATCATCGTTTCTGGTAGTGCAGGTGTACTGGGTGTATTAGGTGACTTAAAGAGCAGGCATTGTTTTTCACAGTGCTACAGGCTGCCAGTTCAGTTCCTAGTAGACACTCCTTAGCTTACAATTAGCTTTCTTCTTGTTACATTCTCATATGGTGGAAAGTGTAGGGAAAGGGAAAGAGTAGGACCCAGGAAATAAAAAGGAGCGGTGGGAGTGTAAGCTAGAAGCTGTCTTTAAATGAAAGCAGGATGAATCCCATAATGATGACCCACCTTCATGATTTCATAGAATTACAAATGCACTGTAAGGTCCCAACTCCAAATGCCACCATGCAGGGTGTTAGGACTCAGCATCTGTGCTTATTAAGTGTTAAGGCTGTTGTTTTTGTTTTTATGACAAGATACTTGACATAAACAACTTAAAGAAGGAAGGGTTTATTTTGGCTCATACAACCTGGGGGTTTCAGTCTGGGCCAGCTGCCCCTAATGTTTTTAGGCTGGTAGCAAGGCAGAAGTATTAGGGGAGAATGGCACCACTGATGAGAGCTGCACCTCAGCATCCAGGAAGTAGAGAAGCACGGAGAGGGACCAGGAATAAGACACAACCTTCCAGGACACATTTCTAGCCACCTCCTCCTCCCCATCTTATGGTTTCCACCAATTCACAAGAACACAATCCATTATGAATTCATCGACAGATCAATCCATTGGTTAGAGCAAAGGTCTCATGATCCAGTCCCTTCCCTACATACTCACCTCTGAACACTGAAGACCAAGCCTTAAACATGAGCTTGAGGGCAATAATCATATGTAATCCATCCAAAATATAAATTTGGATGGCTGAAAATGACAAGCATATTATGTCCATAAAAGTCAGCAAAGGAGAAAATCAAAAAGAAAGTATGCTAAAGCTAAGCATTCTGGAATGCACATGCATTCCTCTATCAATGTGAGTCTAAAAAATCATGAGTTCAAGGCCAGTCTGGGCTATGTAATAAGCTTAGTACCACCATTGGCTTCATGGTCAGATCTTGTCAACAAACAACCAATGCAGTAATCCAAAAGATCAACAACAATAAGCTGTCAGTCAGTAGGACAGAACTTAGTTTCTCCTCAGCATCATAAAAAGTGCACTAAATAAAAGAATACAAAAATGAGTATAGAAGTATCACAATATTGTGACTTCCTCACCATGGCATGTGATCAGTAATCAAAATGGATGAAGATTATATATGTGCATTTGTAAGGATAGATAATGTGAAATAAATGCAGAGTAGTCTCATAAGACACTGGATGGTAAGTAAATATATGACTCCTGTAAAAGATGTTCAGTGGAAAACCATAACTGTTTAATGCTTGGAGAGTTAGCCGTAGGCATATGGGTATTCAATAAAATGAATGGCAGTTACAGACACACATATTTGAAGGCCAGCCTCCAATCACACTGTAGTGCAGTAAAGAAGAGCAAGAAGCAACTCCTTTGTACGTGTTGTTGTTTTCTGAAGCATCTGTTGTTTGGCAGATGCTGTCAAATGGTGAAGATGACACAATAAGGAGAAACAGACAAAGTTACTGCCTTTGTGGAACTAGTGGGGAAAGAAGTCAGATGTTAATAAAATAGTAATTCACAAAATGTAAACTATTGTCATCTATGTCCAGGAAGAGGGGGAGGGGAGGAAGTGGCCCAGAGAGGGAACTTTCAGGATGTACAGAGCACCAGGAACAATAATCTGGCAGTGAGGGGGACGTGTTGGGGGGTGAGGGGTGGGGTTAGTGCAGGGGGTGGTGTGCATAAGAAGACAGAGACAGGTAGAGCCAGGGCTGAGGTTGGGGACAAAGGTGAGAGATGTCGCTAGAAGGGAAGACAGGCTTTCATAGACTACTGGAACAGGATGGCACTGATGAGGGCAGTAGGGGAAGATCAAACAGAGCTGCAGTCTCAAATCACTCCTCATAAAGAATGCAGAGAGGGCAGGAGGAACTGCAGGGGCAAGAGAAAGTGTCACCAGTGATAGGAATGGAGACACGGATCCATTCTATCCTGTACAGTATCCTAAAGTGTCCCCTCTTCGCTTGGGCACCTGCATTCAGTCATAACCAGGATTCCTGCTTCACCACAGAAAAGATTTCTAAGATGAGCTCATACAAAGCAGACTTGGAGGTTTATTAAAAGACATTTTTAATATAGCTCTTATGAGCAAAGTTATTAGACAGGGAGAGAGGGGTGGCGAGAGAGGGAGAGACAGAGAAACACACGGAGAAAGACAGAGACAGAAGAGAGAAACACAGAGACAGAGACCATGACCAGATGACATGAGGTTCTCCAAAGTGCCACAAGTAGGTTTATTTATCATGGGTATATACAAGATTTTGGTGACACTTAAGTTACACCTAAAGGTTGCAGAGAAACACTCCTCAACATTGCTGGAAGAGTGAGTTTACATCAAGGTTAAAAGTTACAGAGTTTTCTTTTGTGAACAAAGCTGTAAGGTGAACTTATGGGGGAAGAGCCTGAACTCCCCAAACTCCGCCCTAAGTACACACGGCTGCCTTATTAGGAACATATACTGTCTTCATAGGCAAATTAAGGTTTTTGAGTCAATTTTCAGGACAAGCAAACCAGATCATTCTCGTGCTTTCTTCCCATGCCCCCATAATTTCCCCTTTCTATTTTGCCTCAGAACATAAGAGGAAGTGTGGTAATTTTCTACCTCAGTCTAGGCCTGAGGATGTAAAGGAGGTAAACAGAAGGAGCAGATGAAATCCACTGACAGAATTTAAGAGTATCTATAAGGACAATTGAAAGGACAGGTGACTGTCAGTGAGACAAAGACAGCAAGGATGAGTTACATGCATAGCACAATGGACAATTACCCTTTAGACAGGCCAGGAGGCCTGAATGTGACCAAGTTTATGAAGAAGATTATGAATTTGGTTTTGGACAAGTTGAAATAAAAGTGCCCTGGAGATATTTAAGGAATATCCGAGAAGGCCGATGAATATGAAAGTTTGAAACACAAAGGTGGGAATTACAATCGGGAAGGTTGATCAATGAATTTTAGGGAAGACATACTGCATAGTATATTCTTGGTGCTGAGTGAGGAATTTCCTTGTGACTGATAGAAAAATGCTGACCCCGCAAGGGCACAGAAAAGCTGGAGCTGAGAGCAAAATGAAGAGTGAATCCAGTTAGGAGAGTGTTTCTACAGGAGGCAACAGAAAGCTGTGACAACTGAACAAATCTCTCTCAACACATGAGTTCTGACCCCCACCGAGGTAGCACTCACTGCCTACTTCCTCCAGGACCTCAGTTCGGTTGTCTAAAGATTGAACTGAATCCCAGGCACCTCCCCCAGGTAGCAACACCCTCAAAGACCTATCCTGACCACAGTCCCCGGTAGAACCTTCCACAAATATCTGATGGTTTGCAGAGGGCTCTGTGTGAAGTCTGCACCCTGCTCAGAGGCTGCATCTATTCTAGTGAGGACCTACTGCCCCCGTTAGCTTGTTCACACATCTACACAGAGTCACCCTAAGACTGAACTCCACGCACCATTCAGCTAAGCCTGACAAACTATGGTAACAGCAAACAGATATCCAACAAAGGTGTGAATAAATATCCATACAAAAATCACTAGCACCACCTAACTCCAAATGTCTAGGTCCCACTGCAAAAACCCAACACGAACAACCAAGGCAACATGTCTCTTCTAGGAATCAGTATTCTCACAGAAATGCCCCCCATCCACACACAAAAACTTAGATGACACAGGAGACAATTATTCAAAATAGCAATTATAAATATATATGAGGGATCCAGAAAGGATATGAATAAATGCTAGAACAAAGACCATGGAAACACAAATAGCTGAAAGAAATGTAAACAAATTAAGATATAAAAGTAGTATTTAAAAAGAGATAGAATTGCAGAAGAAAACCTAAACTGAAATAAAACTTGAAATGAAAAAAAAAATCAGTAAATAAAATCAAAAGTCTAATGCAAGACCTCATCAACCGAATGGGTCAAGAGGAAGAGAATACCAACAAGTGGAGGAACTGGATGTCTCAAAGACAATGAGAAATGTGAGGAAAACCCTCTAGGAATCAGCAAAGTGTTGCCTTCAGAGGCCTTCCAGTACAAGAGAAGTGTTAGCAGAATTCAGTGAAAACCAGATTGAACTGGTAAGGGTGAGCCGTAGGAAAAAAGGGAGAGTTCTGCCAATGAAAAGAAGAAAGTCAGCGGCCAAAATAGAAGCCAGGTCTGGTCAGAGAACTTTCCCATGGAAAGACGAACCTGCACATTGGGTATGAGACCCAACTTGTCCTAGTTCGCTTTTGTTGTGATAAAACACTGACCAAAATAAAGTGGAGGAACTGATTTATTTGGATTACAGGTTACAGTTTATCGTCAAGGGAAACTGAGGCAAGAGCTCAGTGTAGGAGCTTGGTACAATAATGGTAGATGAGCATTGCCTACTGGCTTGCACCCCAGACCTAACTGTCCAGAGATGATGCTGCCCACAGTATGCTAGACGCATCTACTCCCATAACTATCTAGAAAACACCATACAGATCAACCCAGAGAAGGGAATTTCTTCAATGAGGTTTTTTTCTTCTTCTCAGGTGTGTCAAGTTGACAGCTGAAGGTAACTATGACATTGTTAAAGTTTCTTTTTATGACTTCTGATTTCTTTTTGGAAGTTGGAAAAGGGAAGTCTTAAAGAGCAAGGAAGAGGAAGTGGGAACAGTAAAAGTCATTGTCCAAAAGGTTAAGAGGAATTTTGATATAGCACCAGCTTTTGTATATTTACCTGGTGTGGGCACGACTCCTCTTTAATTTCACATGTTTGATCCCCTTGTATAAGCACTAATGGTTTTTCAATGTTATGAAGTCTGTGTTTAATCACTTTGGTTTCTATTCTGTGTCTACTTCCTACTTTAAATCTTCTTCTATATCACACATATAACAGACCTTCATGAAATGATGACCAAGTTCTCTATATAACTTCTCAAACCACCTAGAGTCATTCATCAAATATGTTGAGCAGCGTTTTCTAGAATAGACTGTGGAGACACAGAAGGAACAGTATTGGTAAAACCGTAAGGCCACTGTTGCTTGAAATAGTTCTTGGGAAACAGGATGCCCGTTCACCCATCTGTCTCTAGCAAGTGAACTGCTGAGTGGAAAGGAGACTTGTCCATTCCTGATTCTCTACTGAGATTGTCAGGGGCTCTGAGTAAGATTCTTGGCTTTCTTGTATTGAGTACATTCCCAGCACTGGTAGATAAGACTTTTAGCTTTCATAAACAGAAGGCTTTCTTGGTTTACCCAGAGCCAACCCTGAAAGGTCAGTTTCTTCACCTACTGAAAGATTAGACTCAGTCTAGATTTTCTCAGTTCCCACACAGCTCCACCTTTCTCTGTTCTTTGAACCCATTGCTCAGATGGGATGAGGTGTAGGAAACCAGAATGGGCAACTTTCAAATTGAACCAGATGACTTGAGGCCTCTTTCACAGAAGGTAGAGACCTGGGTTGAGCTGACCTCATCATACCTGAGATTTGTTTCACCCCCTTCTTACCTTTCTTTCTCCAGTGGTTTTCTAAGGCCTTCAGAAAAAAACTGTCACCTGTCTAAAGAGTCAAACTCAGTGTTTCCTCCGTTAGGATAGAAATCTGGTTTGCCTTTGGTAGGATGGAATCCACTAATCATAATTATCATAAACTATTGTGAGAGATGAAAAAGATTTCTCTTCTACAAAACCATTTGGAAACTGGGTGAAGATACAAGCATGGTTCGTTTTACTACTATCAATACTTTATATATGTCTAAACAGTTTTTTGATAAAATTGCTTTTAAGGAAGTTTTCAAAATTTATTACTATATTCCAGTTGTTTTCAAACTCTTTACCAAAAAGGCAGTTTATGTTGTTGTTGTGTGTGTGTGTTTGCATGTGTGTGATAACTGTGTTTCTTAAACCATTTACCTTCACTATATACTTTCCTACTCTCTTCTCTGCTTGGTTAATATTTAAGATGGAATATATGTGATGTGTTCATTGGTTAAGTCTCAAAATTTGAAAATTGCAATTTGGAAAAAAAAATAAAATCTTTTGGTTTGCAATTAAAAACTTATCTATTGGCCTATGTCAAGAGAAAAGTAGCTTTAGAGGGAGGGATGAAGGAGAAAGAGCAGTTGTGAAATTCTTGCCTCCCTTTTGGAAAAGTCAG
Source organism: Phodopus roborovskii (assembly GCF_943737965.1). Taxonomy (NCBI): domain Eukaryota; kingdom Metazoa; phylum Chordata; class Mammalia; order Rodentia; family Cricetidae; genus Phodopus; species Phodopus roborovskii. The sequence goes on along the minus strand of NW_026126417.1, from coordinate 2,191,397 downwards.
GCCCTCATCTTGGGAGCAGGTGTCATTAGGGATTGGCTAAAAGTGAGTGCTTCACAAGCTGCCAGTTCTGGGAGTGAGGAGCCACTGCCCATATTCTCATCCATTCATTCCTAGAAAGAATGCAGCTTCTAAGCAACCACCTCTCCTCTATGGCCTTGTGAATTTATATCCTGTGCTCTCTCTTTCTTGTCCTCATTCCCCTTATGATGAGACCCCAACTAGTTAGTGTCACTGACAAAAGTGTCATCCACCAAGAGGAAGGGACAAAGCATGCTGAGACTTGCTCAGCACTTAATCCCACTGTTGCAAAGGTCAGATGAAGCCAGCAGAGTTCAGACAAAATCTGACATCTAGAAGAAAGCACTGAATACATTTAACTTCAGTATTAAGAATAAAGTAGGGAATCTTCTGTCCTTCAGTAAATGGCAACCAACTTCCTCTTGGGGAAGAAGGTGAGAATTTGAAGACATCAAGGACTCAATCAACATACATCAAGGAATACAGAATATACTATAAAATAACCGTTGAGTTTTAAAATATTTTATGGGTCATAAATCCAGAACATTGCATATAATGTATTTTATATATTTTATACATTATATATAATATACTTATACATACGTGTGTGTGTGTGTGTGTGTGTGATATTTAGTAACTGAAAACACACATATATTGGATGAACTGCTCCTTCTACTCATAAATATTGTTTTGCTGAGGAGGGCATTGCCATTCTTTCAACTGCAAAAGCTGTATTTCCTTCAATATTAAGGTTAATGAGGGCTGTGGCCCTGTAATCTACATGAGTAGGTTAATTCTCATGTGTCCTAGATAGTTGAGAGAGAGATTTGGAACTTCAGCGGAGGGTAGATAACTGCACTGCCAAACTGAACATGCAAGCATGCAAAGGGAGCAAGAGAAGCTCAGTGCAATGCACCTCTGTACCTCAGCTTCTCTTTCAGCAGAGCTCAGACGCTGAGCAAGGGCTGCCATCCCCTCTGTGAATGAAGGAAGAGAGCTATTTCACAAGCTTTAAAACATTCTGGAGAAAAGCTGATTCAAGCTTTGATTATATGATAGTTGGGGAGAGGTTTATTAAAAATTAGCTGAGCTGTTAGGGCATTGCTGACAGGACATTCATGTGTTACATGTACTTTAGAAGTGAGATTATGGTGCAAAATGATTGATCTCCTTCCTGTATCCACGATAAGGGTTGCAAATTGCTATTAAAAATGTCTTCATGAACAAAGCTAAAAGTTCAGAGTTTCAAAGCATCACAATTAGATGAGACTATTCCAATTTGTTCACTTAAACCACGTTTTATCCAAGGGCAAAGGAGGCTAAATTTTCTCATGACTTTTCCTCATTCCAGCTGTATTTACTATTGATGATAGGAAATATGGGTGCTGGAAAAACAACACAAATGAGACAAGATACTGCTATTGGTCACCTCTCATGGTAAATCATTATTATTGCCTGCAAATGTTTAGATGATCCAGTTTTTATAAATTGAAGAATGATAATATTTTGGGATCCATCCCTCTAGCAGGCTCAGTTCTAGACATTGTGCTGGAAAACTAATTTTAAAAGCAGAATTTAGTAAAAGAGACAGAAAAGACATGTATTAGTGAACACAATGTTTTAATGATGATCACTGAGAAACTCTAAGACAGACAGAACTAACTATAGTGACATAAAGGAGTACCCAAGGCTGAGGTAGAGAGGATTGGCTTTGGAAGTAAGAAGCAATTTGGGAGGTGCCATATTTTGATTTTGGTGGTGATTGTTGGGTATATACAGTTGTTTAAAATCATTGAATCATGTGCCCTAAGTAGGTGCATTTTTAAAGGTTTTTTTTTTTTTATTACTTCAGTGAGAGTTTTGTACAGTGTCTTTTTTTTATCATATTCACCCTCCTCCAACTCTTCCAAATTCCATCCTGCTTTCCTACACACTCAATTTTGTGCCATTTTTTATTTTTAAAATCCATCAAGGCCAATTTGTGCTTCCCGAATGTTTTTAGATGTATGGTCTTTCACTGAAGCATGGTCAATTTACCAGGAGCTATACTCATAGAGGAAATAGTCTCTCTTTCCCCCCATAGCTGGCAGTTTCCTTGGGAGGAAGATATGTGGTATAAATGCCCATTTAATGCTGAGCATTTTGCATTCTCTTATTCTCTGTAGCTTGGCTATCTGTGGGTCTCTATGTTAATCATCATTCATTTACTTCAAAAGGAAGCTTCGCAGATGAGATTTGATTGATGCTTTGACACATGGGTATAATATGTCATTTAAGAGTTGTTTTGGTACTATGTCAATTTAGCAATATAATAGTCATAGGTCCTCATAGACACATGTACAAAGAGTTAAATGGAGTTACCCTACAACAAGGCAACACCTACACTAGACACCAGAGACTAACAAAAAGAAGCCCAGTCCATGGAATGGGTTAAAATGGAACATTTTCTCAATAAAGTCACCAATCATGATGGTTCTGAACTGAGATAATATGAGAGGTAAAGAGGAGAGGTAGATATGGTTGAGATGAGTTTCCTTAAGAAGACTTACAACTGTGAGAACTGTTAAGTTTATGGAGAATGTTGTTGTCTAAAATCCTGCACTGGCTTCCTTGGGCAAGGTGGAGCAAAAATTGAGTCACTCCTGCGTGTGCTCACCTGATCAAACAGAACTCAGAAACAGAACACTTCCAAAACCTGAGGATTCCCTAAAGAGTCAGATGACCCTGGTTCATCTAAGACTATGTGATAGCTAAGTCCCCTCCCCTTAAATTGCAAGGAAAGCTCATGTGAAGTGACCAGACTTGCTGCTCATTGTTTCTGCTTCCTTCACACCTGAAAGTCTGTGAAGCCCATGGACTCTCAGAGAGGGTGTTGCCTGATTTGTGAATTACCAAATACAAGTCAAGTCAACCGTGAAATTCAACTGTCAAGGTTCCCAGGGTTCACACCAGGAAAGGTCACTGGTTCCTTTCTTACTTTTCTTTCAACAGATGGCAAAAAAACTATCATTTTAAATAACATATAACTCATTGTATGGACATGGTATCAAACTACCATCTAAATATGTATCTTTGTACCCATAGAAAAGTGCATCTCTTGTCCTCATCACAGGAGAACCATTGTGCGGTGGATAGTAGTTAATACAGAAACTCACAGCTGGTTAAAGTGTAAAGAACATGTATCTGTGGAATGCTCAGCCAGAAATGCGACATTTATGTTATAACTCCTCCCCTTAAGGTGGAAGGATCATTTTAAAAGAAGGGGTCAAAAGATTGTAAGAGCCAGAGGTTTGGGAAGACTGGGGAGAAACTGTTTTCTGCATATGACAAGACTGTTTTATTTATGAATCCCCAGCAGCCATGATTGCTTGCGTAAGACCTGCAAGTCAGTCACCATTCCAGCGTGGATAGGGAGGGCCCTTTCTGGACCCCAACCCTTGGGACAGTGCCACCCACATTCAGGGTGGGTCTTCACATACCAGTTAATCATCTCTGGGAAAAATTCTTCACATGCCCAGAGATTTGTCTTCTATTTGATTATAAATCCTATCAAATTGGCAACCAAGATTAAACATCACAGAAACATATGCAGTCAAATCATGCCATCAAAGTCCTTCTGGATATGGGTGCAGAAGAACATCAGCCAGAATGCAGTTTCTTTCTGAAGTGATAAATGTGTTCAAAACTTGATTATGTTGATGGTCACACTATACACTTGTATAGATAATCCTATACAAGCCATAAAGGTAAGGAAACTCTGTTCACAAACCAAAGCAAAGCTAACTGGATGAAACCCTTCTTTTTTATTTTCTGCAATTCATACATACATGTTAAACCAACAAGATATAGATAGAGTAACTTCAGAATAAGTTGCTATTCCACTCATATAGCAAAGAAAAATTACAACTGTCCCCACTCTCAGAGAGTAACATGACTTCCATTTATGTTCATTTATAACCTTGGATAACCTGAAAAACTTCCTTACTTAAAATAAAAATTGTGACTAATATTAATTATTCCAAGTGCTTTCCTCATGTGGTATGAAATCACTTCACAACCCCAAAGCAAAAAAAAAAAAAAAAAAAAATATTATCCCTATTGTGATTTGTATTTGGAGTGAATACAAGTCAGGTTCTTCCTGTTGATTCCTTCATTTCTACCAACCTACAGTTTTCTTTTTAAAGCCAGAAGGTTTATACTATATTTCAGTGAAGGAGTTCCCTTCCATGCACTAAAATCAAACCAGTTATTATAACATAAAGGAATAGACACTCCAGGGTAAAGGATACAATAGGAAATGTGGCTACCCCTCACTGTAAGATGTGAAGAGTTTTAAAAGAATTTCCCTTCAACTTGAGGGGAGATTCACAATGGTTTGAAAAGTGCTTTCTACACTGAGATTTAGAAAACCCAATTTAGATTAAAAACAAATACTGAATGGTATAAGATCATAGTAATTATCAGCTGAACTCCTGGTTAAGACCCATATTATTTCTTCTTATTTTATAAAATTACTTAGGTCAGTTTCTGAGAAATGAAGGAAAATCTAACTTTAGAATCTTAGTCTTCAGTCTATGGACACTGAACTCTCTAGTTGTTCCTTGTTGAGGTGTATTAGGCAAGGTTCTGTACAGGAACATAACATATATGCACATGCATGCATGTGCCTGTACACTCACACACAGTAGATTTATGATTGCTTTACCTTATAAGGACTGACCACATGTAAACTGAAGACACAGAATATTTGGTAGCTGCTCAGCCTATGAAGCTAGATACCGCCAAAGTTCTGATCAGGTGTGAGAAATTTGGGTACTTCCTGGCAAGTCACCAACATTGAGTCCAGGTTAAAAGCAATACTTAAATCTAATATCAGTGGGAGCAGCATATAACATGGTTTGGGGGATTGAATGTAGGACCCTGTATATGATAAACAAGTGCTCTATCATTATGTTTCATCCCAAGGTCTACAACAAGCTTTAAAAGTCACATGCTTATATTAACAGCGAGAAAAAATAAAATTTTAAGATGGCTAAATGACTTGAACCATCAAAAGAAATATGAATACAAATATCTAACAAATATTTCATATAGCCATCAGAAAATGAAAATTAATACCACAACATGTCATTATGCTACCCATTTAGAATGGCTGTTATGGAAAATAATAATACGGGCAAAGTATAATATGGGTAGATGTGGTAGTTTGAATCTAATTGGCCACCATATTTTCATAGAGAGTGACATTATTAGGAGATGTGGCTTTGTTGGAGTGGATATGACCTTGTTGGCAGAAATGTGTCACTGTGGGGGCAGGCTTTGAGGTCTTTTTTTTTTTTTTTATCAAACTTCACTTAGTGTGGCAGTCAGTCAACTTCCTGTTGCCTGCAAGATGTAGGACTCTTCAGCTACCTCTCTACCACACTGGGAGCATGCTCTCAGTCATGATCATGAAGGACTGAACCTCTGAAACTGTAAGCAAGCCACCCCATTTTAATGTTGCAATGGTCCTGGTGTCTCTTCACAGCAGTAGAAACCCTTACTAAGGCAATAGAAATATAAATAATAACCATGATGGAGGATAGCATAGAAGCTCCTTAAAAACTAAAAATAGATCTAACATGTAATCCAGCTATCCCAATGCGAAGCCAGTCTGTCAGAGGTCACTGCATGTTCCTGTTTATTATGGAATTATTCACAAGAGTAGTGATACAGAATCAGCCTAGAGACTCAACAACAAAGGAATGGATAAAGAAAACATGGCATCCATTTGTAGGGAAGTGGATGGAATGAATAATATGTTAAAAAAATAAACCAGATCCAGGAAGATAAGTATACATGTTCTATCATATGTAAAAGGTAGGAAAAATAATCTTAATGTGAATTAGTGATTAACTGAATTTTGGAGGGGGAAAGTGAAGGGAGCCTGAATTAGACTAGTATGTGTTGTGTACATATGTTGAATTTTTATGCAAAGTTGTGTTAATATATAAGATTAATACATCTTAATCAAAACAGAATTAAATATAGAAGTATATTCTTTTGTGCTTGAGCTGTTAATACCTTTTGTCATACTTATAATTTAAACTTGTTACTATCATGTGAAGGCCCCATGCGATTTGTATTTTAACACCTTTCCAGCACCACCCAGGCCTCCCTCTTTTGTCCTCACTGTTTCTTAGCCAGTAGTCACCTCCCACTTCTCTATACACAGTATCTTTGAGTATATTCTTTTTACTGCCAACTTTTCCCCTTTTCTGACCATTTTATCCAACTAGATATCTATGTATTGGAGTCTCACTGATCATTATTCCTCTCTAAAGCTCCGTATATTGTTTATTTGGTTATTAGGTGTCCCCACAACCCATCCACCCTCAACACACACACACACACACACACACACACCATACCATTGGACTATAAGTAAAATGCATACACTAGCCATATATATTTTATCTCTAGGACCCATTAGAAGAAATTTATTAACTATATATTGTCTGTAGTAAACAAGTGAGTCTTTTGCCTAGGTCCATACCTATTTTTACAGAATTTTTTTTCCTTTTGTTCATTTGTCTGTTTACAATAAGACAGTGACTCAGAAGCTACTTATGGATAGAATGAGTTCATGGAGAGAGCACTCTTTCTGGTTTCCAGATGCCCCTTTTGGTGAAGAGACCCACTGGGCTACAGACAGGGTGTGGACAGTCTCAGCTACTAACTAGCAATTTTACCTAAGTCAAGCTAATGCCTCTTTAGGTATCAGTTTCCATCAGTCGCATGGGCATAATGCTGGACACTGCTTCATTCTGTGACTCAGTCCCCAAGCCTTGCCAGAGACCTCCCTGGAGCTCTTGCTGGTATCATCTTCAAAGGGAGTTTTTATTTTGTTATCCCAGTGGCTGGTGAGTTTGAAGAAAGATCTTAATATGCCATGCCAAAACTATAAAAGGAGACTTATTAGTCTATCAAGACTACCTCACCTAAATGCCCCAGACTGAGTGCTTTCAACAAAAACACTCCCCACAGTTCTGAAGGCTGAAAGCCCAAGATGAAGATGTGTGCATGAATGCTTTCTCTTGAGGCATTCATTGTTTTGCAGATGATTGCTTGCCTGCTGTGTGCTCCTTCTGTGTGACCACTCTTCCTCTTCTAATGAGTCCACTAGTTCCATGCATTGAGATTCCTAAAGTTATGGCCTTGTTTAAGCTTAGTTACCTCCATAAAAGACCTCTCACAAATACAGTCGCACTGGGGTAAGGATTCACTGTAAGAATTTGGGTTCAAAATTCAGATTGAGAATCCATGAGAGAAGTAAAGAGAATGCCAGGCATGATGGGTCACACCACATCTCAAAAGATATAGGTAGGGGAGTCACAAGTTCAAGTCCAGCCTGGACTACCTAGACAACATGTCTCATGTAACAAATGAATGAATGAATTAATGCACAAAGTCCCAGTAATTTTGACTTAGGCCCTAAAATAATGTATCAGCCCCAATGCTCTGCATATTCTATTCCTCCAGTAATTTTTCTTTTCCCTAATTCTACTCTCTTGAATATTCATAAGCACGTCTACCATAATAATACCTATTTTTCAGTTCATAAAAGTAAAAAAATAGTATTTTGATGTACAAAAAAGTACTAACAATAGCTTTTCATTATAACCTGAGAAAATATAAATAATACAAGGTTTCATACTTAGCATTTTAATGAAATGCATTATTGTAAACATATCCATTTTTACTCACATGGAGGTGGCTTTTAAAAATTACTTTACCTTTCTTAAGCATGGTTTTTGAAAGATCCATCTGTCCTAGTATCTTATATCCAGTTTTCAGGCATAGACAAGAATACCAAAATGCAATATAAATCTATGTGCTTACCATTTTGGATATAAATGTCAGACAGTAATTCTTAAAACTTCCACTTTTAAATAGGAACAATATACATCTTATGTCTACTCATAAATAGAAATAGCAAGAGATTACATCCCAGTAAATTATGTAACATTAAATTATTAATACAACATTTAGATATGAAATTTATAATATTATGTACCTGACCCAAGAGATGAAGAAGACAGAGACTGTCTGCATATTCATGTCCCAAATATGTCTGCCTTGATGCCTGGTTTTCAAAGCAACCCATTTGTGCTACAAGATACTGCTAAAGAGAAAAAAATCTAAAATAACATTTATATTTTATTTAGAGAAAAGGCCACTGAATCAGATTACTATTTAAGTATTATTTCAGAAAAGACCTTCTTGGCTTATTCTAAATATAGAACTCCTAGCTCCTTAAGCACAGAAAACATGATCTGAATCTACTTTCTGTCTCCATGCCCTACTGCTGAACCTGGCCCAGAGTTAAGAATGAAGAGATACCTCTAAAATTGATGGACATAAAGACACAGTGGTGACCTCAAATGGTAATGACAGCAGCAGTCTACTAAAGATATCTAAGCCTGAAGTGCTCCAGATTTTGAACCCAAATGTCCTAAAGGGCAGAGAATGATAGAATGGGGATAGCCATGATAAACTATCACTAAAGTCAGACAATAAGCACCGTCACATTAGATGTCAGAACATCTGAGATCCGTCTTAAATATTCCACAGACAGGCTGTGTAACACTGTACCAGGTGCTTAATTTCTGCATCTTGATTCTCTCAATAGATGAAGTTTAATTAAGCCCATCAAACACTCTGTGAGCTCCAACAGTTCATGCACAAGATAATTTGAAAATGAAGAAATTTCAAGATTCTGCAATCAGGTTGAAATCTACTTTTCACAATTAGATTTCCTAAAACTCTTCAGCTATTATTAAGCTGTTTCATGTCTGGTTCCTTAACTTTCTTCCCACTCGCTCCTTCTGAACCCCCCCCCCCACAATTTTCTTACCTAATTCTAATTCTTTTTTTTTTAAAGACTTATTTTTTCCTGTATGTCCATTGATGTTTTACCTTCATGTATGTCTATGTGGAGGTGCCAGGTGCTGGGAATTGAACCTAGGACCCATGGAAGAAGAGTCAGTGCTCTTAACCACTGAGCCATCTTTCTAATCCCTACCTAATTCTAATTCTTAAACAGACTTATTTCCATCAGTTGAAGCCCCCAGGTCATAAATGCTTGGGGTTTTCATGTAGACAGACAAGTCTTTCAAGGACAGAACAAAACTGATCCTGGCAGATGCTGTTTCTAGCATTCTTCCCAGCATGCTTTATGGTTCTTTAAGTTCTTGCTGCCTCTGACCTTCTCACATTCATTTTACTTACTCCAATACCCTAATATTACAGAGAAATGATGTGGCTTTAAGTCTGTTCTATAAATCTGTCCCCAAATGGGCAGAAATACCTAGCTCTTTCTCCTTATTTTGAACATGCTGATGTTCAATGTCCTAAGTACAAAAAGTCCTCTTAAAATTTCTACTTTTATCCCTTTTCACCTGAGATTTGTGCATGTGTGTGAGGGAGAGAGATGGAGAGAGAGAGAGAGAGAGAGAGAGAGAGAGAGAGAGAGAGAGAGAAGAGATTCTAGGCATATTTCTATGTAAAGTAGGTATACAAATCAAGAAGATAAATCATAAAGTAATTTATTTTAAAATGGTTATTTGGCATATATGTATATATATTTACCATTTGTTAAAGATGAAAGTAAGTTTCCATACCAACAATATGGCTGTACTTATTTATTTTTGCATGAAGAATTAAATCTTGCCTGAATATTTGATGTTCAGGCAAGATGTATGTAGAGCACATCTTCAATATTTTCCTGAAGTGTCCTGTATTCTGATTTTTGTAACTATCAGTTCTGACAATGCCACTTTTTATAAATAGATAATGCAAAATGGCAGAAGTACAGTGAGGGCCACTCCAGAAACTGCTAGGAACTCTGTTCTAATCCCATACCAAAATTCCTTCCTTTAATTAATCTTAAAAATAAAACTCATCAGCAACTCAGAGTTATTGCAATGGAAAAAATTAAACATTCTAACATAACACAGTCCATATAGTATCTTGATGCTCACATGCTCAAGACAGTAGAAAAACAATTAGTCTGTTTTCAGCAATTAAACTGTTATGCTGGATAAGAAGAGGAAACTTTGTGCAATGAAAACATTACATTCATAGCCTTGAATCTGAGCTATTTAGTGGGTGTTTGTCAATGTTCCATGACATGATGTCATGCACAATGTGAAACACACTTTTTGTGTACTCAGAACCAATGTCATGATGAAGTTGTGTGAAGCAACACAGTCAAGAGCTTTAGATTCATTTATGTTTTATTTAGCACAATTTTGGTCATTGTGCATTCATAAGCCTTTTACTCTTACCATTTTTCAACCTTCATATAATCCAGGTTCAAGAAACTGAGTGACAGTGGGTGTATGCAATAAGACAAAGCAACACCCAACATACTTCTACATAGCCTTCAAAAACACATCTGCAGGCCGGGGTTGTGTCTCAGTGATTAATATCCTTACTGTCCTCTACAGAGGACCCTAGTTTGATTCCCAGAATGCACATAGTGGCTCACAACCATTGGTAATTCCAGTTCCAGCAGAACTTGTTACCTCTGTCATCTCTAGGCATGCACAAGGCGCACAGATACCCATGCAGGCAAAACAGTCATACATACAAAGCAAAATAAATAAAACTAAAACTAACAAACAAAACCCAGACAACTGGGGAATACAAAGAAACAAGAAAAAAGGCTAATTTAAAGTAAACTTTGACCCTCTTGTTACCAATATGTGTGTTTTCTATAAAGTTATGGAATATGCAAGATGTGCCAAAACAATTTGCAATACCAAATACAGCAACTAATTGTAGATGATTGTATTACCCATCTTCTTTTCTTACTTCTACAGAACTAAACTGAACTAAACCACAGAACTAATCTTTGCTTCTAAGAGTCAAAATATATTCATGATTCTACCCCCAAAAGACAAAATCAAATGTAGTGCTGGAACTCATAGTTCAATGCCACATGAATTTATTGGCAAACTTGGTGTTGCTATAATATAATAATGCCAGAGTACGAGTACAAATGCCTTTCCCATTCTGGGCCTAGGGTGACCAAGCAAATGCCTTCCCCATCCCGGGCCAGGCCTAGGGTGTGAGACACCTTTCCCATCACAGACCCAGGGTACGGAAACAAAAGCCTTTCCCATCCCAGGACTACTCCCACAAGAAAGAAGACAGGCTTCTGTAGGTTGCAAGTCCTCATCTGATTTATTTATAAAGCAATAAATATTTGAAGCACAAACAAACTGCATGTGTGTAAACAAACTGTACAATGACTGATGAGAGATGGGAGAGGGGGGCTCAGAGGATTCCAAGAAGCATTAACACCACCATCCTGAATGTAAGGTAGACTAAGAAAGAGACATCTCAGAAGCACTTGCGATGGACAATGGATGGGCCTGCCTCATCATACTCTTGCTTGCTGATCCACATTTGTTGGAAGGTGGACAGAGAGGCCAGGATAGAGCCCCCAATCCACACAGAGTATTTACGCTCAGGGGGAGCAATAATCTGCAGAAAGAAAACAAAACCATCAGTGTGTTCTGAAGTTCCCAACAAGGGAGCAGGCAATAGATTTGGAATATTCACAGAAAGAGCATCACAGGTTAAGTGACAATAAATAATGTAGGAGATTTATACCATAAAGCAAAGTAGCCAATTGAGATTTGCAAACTTTCCTATATTTCTTCATTTCCCTACTTCTTTGCACTAGAGAATAACATGGCAAAAGTCTAAATGCATGAGGATAGATCGCTCAAAACCTGGGGCCTTTTAAATGTGTGGGTAAGTTTAGTTATTGCCTTTTTCTCCCCTCTGTGTTTCAAATATTTACTTATATGCACTATGTGGAAGCAGTCCTAAAGGGTCATATCTTGGGGGAAAGTGCTATAAAAAAAAGAAAGAAATCAGGAATAGTATTAGCACTAAACAGAAAACTTTATAGAAGTTAGGAAACTAAGATTCAGGAGAAGGAAGTTTGGCTTAGAATACCAAGATCTGCCTTTGCCCTCCCACTCACAAACATTCTCTACCTTAATCTTCATGGTGCTGGGAGCCAGTGCAGTAATTTCCTTTTGCATACGATCAGCGATCCCAGGGTACATGGTTGTGCCTCCGGATAGGACGTTGTTGGCATACAGGTCCTTGCGGATATCGATGTCACACTTCATGATGCTATTGTAAGTAGTTTCATGGATGCCAGCAGATTCCATACCTAGGAACAAGTTCTTTTTAAGTAAAGTATTCACAGCACATTCAGGCAAGGGTGGAGGGGAAAGAACAGAATTTTTCTGTGTTGGTGAACTGCCATTATTTGTATCTAGAACATATGCTCCCCACAACACACTGCTGGGAACAGGTGGGACATAGGTCTCTAAAATGTGCTAATAGATAATTCAGTATAGACTGCCAAGACAGACAACTGTATTTAAGGTCTGTTTGGCGAGAACACATCCTACAGCTATCAGGGAATGTGGAGATGTATTAAAAAAAAATCAGACATGTTTAAGTGAAAAATAACCTATTGTGTTTTTTTTTAAAGATGAATCTCTGTAGCCCAGGCTAACCTTGAAACTCAAGGCAATCCTGCCTCAGTTTCTGAGTGCTGAGATTGCCAAGTGTGAGTCACCACAATTAAATTTATGGACTAAAATCAGATTCTAGCTTCTTCCGGAAACAAGTGTGTAGGAAAGATATGTAGTGCCATCAAGCGTCCAGTTACCATAATGAATAGAGTTGTGATTGCATTTAATGGTGAATTCTAGCCTATCCGTAATAGAACTTATTAGAATAAATTAGCTTTCTTGAGTAATCAGGCATGCGCTATTCAGTGACTGCTCAGTCTCACTCTCTACTGACTCAAGAACCCTGTTGTCCTTTTAATTAAAGTGGGTATTATTTTGGGAGACTCCAGAATTTCTAGAGAAGCTGAGCTTCAACACCAGAATCCATCCCTTACCAATGAAAGAAGGCTGGAAGAGTGTCTCTGGACAGCGGAAACGTTCGTTGCCAATGGTGATGACCTGGCCATCAGGCAGTTCATAGCTCTTCTCCAGAGAGGAGGAAGAGGCAGCTGTAGCCATCTCATTCTCAAAGTCCAGGGCGACATAACACAGTTTTTCCTTAATGTCACGGACAATTTCACGTTCAGCTGCAGAGAATAAAGGATTTCATAGTCAAGATCAGAAGGAATCAATTGTGGGAAAGTAGGTGGGTCCATCAAGGAGGCAAAACCAATAGATGTAGGCTGTGTCAGAAAAGACACACACACACACTCACTCACCAGTGGTGACGAAGGAGTACCCGCGCTCAGTGAGGATCTTCATGAGGTAGTCAGTGAGATCCCGACCAGCTAGATCCAGACGCATGATGGCATGGGGTAAGGCATAACCCTCATAGATGGGGACATTGTGAGTTACACCATCACCGGAGTCCAGAACAATGCCTGTTAGAAAAGATAGATAAAAAGGGGATGAGGCACTGAGGATACTTCTGCCATAGTAAAACCAGCTTCTGTTTGGGTATGAGAAACAAGTCTAGGCATTGCTCTAGATAAAATCGGATCCCTTAATGCAAAGAATAAAAATGACCATAATGGATGGATACTAACTCTGAAGGCAGCACAGCTTGTCTTACTAAATGCTGTAGTAGAAAAATTCCCTGAGGACACTTTCAAATGGCTATCCCTCTTATCAGCCATCAGCATGTTATGTAAGCATCCAGGAACTTTTTTCTCTCTCTTGAGGCCAACCCAACTTAAAATACATCACTCTTTTTTGATTCAGACCCTGTAGGGGAATGTGTGTCCCTGAATATGTCTGCCCAGGGGCTGTGAATCCTGCATACCACATATCTCAAATAAGGGAACGATCTAACTCCAGTGGCTATCAGATTTTACAATAAACATTCTCTGAAACTAACCTCAGGAAATTGTTACCTCTTTTTCTCAGCACAGACACCTTGCTAGAGAGAGTCAGGGAGAAGACCCTTCCTTTGTCAGGTAAGGACTTGGTTTCATAGCAAAGTCAGTGAGTTGAGAATATGATTAATCAATGACTATTTCCTAGCCCAAACAAACCTGTGGTTCTTCCAGAAGCATACAGAGACAGCACTGCTTGGATAGCCACATACATGGCAGGGACATTGAAGGTCTCAAACATGATCTGGGTCATCTTCTCACGGTTGGCTTTGGGGTTCAGTGGGGCTTCAGTGAGCAAGGTCGGGTGCTCCTCAGGGGCCACACGGAGCTCATTGTAGAAAGTGTGGTGCCAGATCTTCTCCATGTCATCCCAGTTGGTGATAATGCCGTGCTCAATGGGGTACTTCAGAGTCAGGATACCTCGCTTGCTCTGGGCTTCATCACCTACATAGGAGTCCTTCTGTCCCATACCCACCATGACGCCCTATAAAAAAGAAGAAAAAAATGGGAACATCATACTCCTAAAAAGTCAGGAATGTAGTCCAGGCTTTATTAACTTATATCCAACTTCCAAGGTAATGAATAGCTGAAAAACCCTAGAAATGATTAATAGTAGAATTTGAAAGTTAGACATGGTGGTTCATGACTATAATCCCAGCAATCAAAAAACTGAAACAGGCCTCAACTTTAAGGTTAGCCTGGGCTAATTAATATATGGGACCTTACCTCCAAGAGTTAAGATACAATTCCTAATTTCAATGAATCATCTAGAATAAATGCTATACTTTATCTCCTCATGAGGAAGTATATCTCTTATTAATTAGATTATAGCTGTGGAGGAGAGAATAAAGGGATTTTACTGAAGAAGGAGAACCTTATCTTGTTTTTAAAATAACATAATGACTTTATAAATTATTCAGCTTATCACTGATGTCACCTAAGAAATAGATGACTATCTTTTAGAACAAGGGAATTAGTGATGTCATTGCAGCTTCTAGTGCCCTTAAGAAAATATTTTGACACTCTTCCAGTGTACATAGACTGACAGGCTGCTATGACTCAGATGAAAAGTCAAACCAATCAGAGGATCCTGGAGTATCCTTCACTGTCCAAGCCTGAGGGCTCCCAGCTCTGCTCCCTGGCAGTCTATCTGGCCAGGCATGCGACAAACCCAGAGAGCGTGACATTTCTTTTAATAAACAAGGTGGTATGTCACTATCACCATGGCACTTGCTACTTTAGTCACAGCTGACTTCTAAAAATGCAACACCCAGGAAGGAGGTCCATGTCAGCTCCGGGGACTTCTATAAACTGGCTGTGAACAAGAGAGAAGAATGTAGACTTGGTACTGCTTCGTTCCAAGTAGTTACATTACCAGTTAGCTGTATTTTTCAAACTAAATTGAACAGAGAACTGGCAGAGAAGGAATCCTGGTTTCAGAGACAGAGAAGACACAGCAGTTGAACTTCCACAGGCACAGAATGAGAAGCTGCCTTTCATAGGAAAGAGCTGAACCCATCAACAGGTGTACCACTGCCGTGAACTTACTGGTATTTCAAGGTTGGCAGGGATTGTTTGAAGTGACTTGGATTTATTGATGGACTAAGGAGATGACAGAAAGGATCCAGAGTGTGGCTGGAACTACTGTATGGGGAGCAGGCTAGGAATGGCAGAGAGTGTTACCTGGTGGCGTGGGCGACCCACGATGGAAGGGAAAACAGCTCTGGGGGCATCATCGCCCGCGAAGCCGGCCTTCACCAGCCCTGAGCCATTGTCACACACCAAAGCGGTGGTCTCCTCGTCGTCACACATGCTGGCAGAGCTTCTGTGGAATCTGTGGGCTAAGGACAGGAGAGGCACTCACACTCAGTGCCTGCAGAGCTGGCCTCCGTTAGAGGGGAAGGTGACAGGGCACAGTAGGCTTACTGGAGTGTAGAGAGTGGGGAGACAACTATAATCGTCCTTACACTCAAGACATTTAAAAAAAAAAAAAAAGGTTGGAAGAACCCGGGAGACTGTTGGTGTGGCTGAAAGAGACAGAGGAACCCACCCACCCACGCTCTCTGGCCGAGAGGCTCACCCTTCACCCCAGCTGCAAGGAGCCACAGTCCTAACCACCTCCAACTGAGGTTTCAAGTCCTCAGTGGCAGAGACCCACAAACCCTCTGGTGGTGAGATGGAGTGAGCTCTTCTTGTGTTGTAAATGTTTGACAAGGCCCAAGACAAAACAAGTCAGAACAACACCAAAAAGTTTGCAAAAAAAAAAAAAGAGTGTGGGATCCATATGGGCACAAAAGCCCAGGGTGGGCTCAGTCATGCAGGGACCAAGCAAGGCTGTGACTCACCGTGCTAGGGGCAGCTGGTTTCTGCTGGGCTGGCTGGTGTTGGCAGCAGGCACTGGGTGTCAGTCGCCTGGAGCAGTGGCTTTATAGCACGCTGATGGACGGGGTCAGTTGGAGCAGCCGGGGGCAGGGGTGGGGGGCCCCTGATCTGCCACCTTGCCTTATTTGGTCGCCTTAGCACTGTCTAGGATCGCTGAGGCCATTCTTGGAGCCAAGGGCAGGGGAGAGGATCAGCCAGGGGGCTCCCAGACCATGTAAGGAAGGGGAGGGGGCAGCCAGAGCAATGGCCAAATAGGGAGTTAGGGAGGGGCAGGCAGGCTGGTAAGGGGTTGGGGGCAGGGGAAGACTAAGTGACTCCAACATGCCCCTTCCTCCTTGCTGGGGCGGGGGAACTCCCTGGTTGCTGTGTGGGCTTATTGCTCCTCAGCCCAGCCAGACTAAGGGACCATAAGTCACACACATGCAAGCCGGAAGGCTTGGCACGCTGCCCTTGTGGAAGGGTCCTGACAGCTGGGCTGTAGGGGAGAGACACAGTGTCTCATCTTCCAGTACTTGGAGATAGAGGAGCAGAGACCTGGAGTCTCATAGGCACAGAGCACCTCAGCAGCACATTTGAGTACCTGGATGCAAAAGGGGCACCTGGGTAGGGTACCGTCTGGTCTCGTTTAGCCCGAGCTGGGGCTAAGCCCACCTTAAAGGAAAGCCAGGATTCACCAGTCATGGAAGGGATGAGATAGTTTGTCTGAGGGTCTGTCTTACACCGGCCCTGAGGTCAAGTAGTCCTCGTTCACTCTGTAGGGGTTTTGCTCAAAGTCAAACAGCATTAGGCAAGAAAGGGGTCCTCTGCTTCCAAAGTGAATGGAAGCACCAACACCAAAAAATAATGCAGCCACTTGCTAGCCGATAGATGGGCATCTTCAAATGGAGGAAGAAATTCTTCATCCCAAGTAAAGACACATCTTAAAAAGCAAATGCTTTTGTGAGGAAGATCATAGCCACTTAAGGTAGGAGAATTTACCAGCCTCCGCTACTCAAAGGACTGACTGTGGGCAACCAGCATCTTCAAAACTTAGATGAGTTAGAAATGCAGTGTCCCAGGCCCCACCTCAGAATCAGGTTCACTGTACAGCCCAGGATTAGCATTCACAGTAAAGTGTGAGAACATTGCTACAAATGATTGTCGACCCCTTCATGGAAAACAGACTTTGAAGGACCTGTGTATTTTTTTTTTCAGGAAGAAAAAAGAAAACCACAAGTGAGGAGGGGCTGTAGGAGATAGAAGGACATGGGTTACTAGCTTGCCCTGGGATGCCCTGTATTCTTGGTTCTTGACTAGTGCCTGGACTTTTAATGCTTGTGCTTTTCCTTCAGTTCACACCAGTTAAAAATAGAAAACTGGGCACCAGCATCTCTGTCTAGAGTGGGCTTGGATTGATATGCTGAGGAGAACTGCTGATTAGATACTTCTGGGGATGGGGAATGCTGGGTCCTCCCCTCAGAGCTTCCCAACCATGTTTGGGATGGTCTGGGGATGAAACTGCTGGGCAGCCTGGCCGTGGGGACAGGGGAGATGCCTGCCTGCCTGCCTGGCTGAGATCAAGCCCTGCAGTATTTGTCAGCACTTTACAGTGAGAATGTCCATCGACAGGATGCAAAGAGTCAGAATGATTGATGGGCTTCAAATCCCGCCTCTATCACTTGACTGCATACTGCACATTTGGCCTTGGGCAGGCCAACTGACTCATTGAGACTCCATCCCCATCCCATCCCCAAAAGGGATAATATAACTCAGTTCTAACAGGGATTATTGCTGACTGTCCCAATAAGAGACAAGCAATGTAAGTCATACACAAGACAAACCAAACTTGGGCCATTACCATTCAATAATGATACTTTTAGAGGCAGCCATAGCTTTCTGCTTTGAAAAATTAGGTCACTGCCATTCATTCCTTGATTCAGCAATGATCCATTCATTATGAGACACGATTCAATGATAAATAATACACAACAGGATACATTCTCAGTGGCAATTGTGGAAGTCAGAGACATGGTCCAAGCTGGGAGGAAGAGGTGGTATCATTCTGCCATTAGAGATGGGGGCAGGGGCATCTAAAAGGAGTTTCAGAGATAATCCTTTTTTAAAATATCATTAAATTTTTGTTTTAACTATCTATCTATCTATCTATCTATTTATTTATTTATTTATTTATTTATTTATTTATTTATTTTGAGATAGTTTTATGGAGACCTCCAACCAACTTGGTAGCAGAAGATGACCTTGAACTCCTGTCATTCCAACTTCTGCCTCCCAAGTGCTGGGAGGGTTAGGGCTGTCAATCACCTCTGGCTTGGTTATTTCTAGAGGAGAATGGATCTGAAATTTATGAACTTGTATCAGAGAGTTGCTGCTTGACAGTGGCTGATGAGAAATTCCTAGTCACTACACATGTGCTGAAGTTCTCCAGAACTGGGTACACTGCTATTTAATCTGATACTTAGCAGTGCTGTTACAGCCACCCACTCCAAGACTGTGAATCCTAGTGAAATATGGGAAAATATGGGATGACTGTTTTGTAGTCCATTCAACAGATTGCAAGTTTTAAAATCTATTTATTTATTGTTATTAGTGTCTCTGGGTGGCGGGAGCATATTGATGCCATGGTATTTGAATCAGGCCAGAGGACCACTCTGTGGAGTTGGTTCTTTATTTCCACTTTCACATGGATTCCAGGGACTGACCTCAGGTTATACAGTATTCAATTTTTACCAGACTTCTATTAGTCTTTTAACACTTGAAGCAAAATGTATTTTCAAGTATGTTATATAAAATTATATTTCATGTACACTATACTAAAAAAAAAGTTTATGGTGAAAACATTCAAAATCCTGCCTTCTAACTTTTTGAAATACACTGTACATGGTTTATAGTTACCCTGCTGTGCAACAGCACACAAGGATTTATTGCCGTCTACAGTAACCTTTCCCAATCCTGCCTGGACTCTATTCTGTCCAGCCTCTAGTAACTACCATTTACTCTCAACATCTGTGAGATATTCCTTTGCAGATTCCACATGAGTTAGAACATGTGAGGCTTGTCTTTCACTTAACATAATCCAGATCTATCTAGTTCCACGTTGTTGTGAATGACAGAATTTCCTTTTACACACACACACACACACACACACCACATTGTCTTTATTCATCAGTTGCTGGGCACTGATTGTTTGCATTTCTCGGTTCTTATGAATATTATTACAATAAAACACTGCTGTGCAAATATTGTCATCGGAAATAGATCCCCTGGGGACGGGGTGCCACATCATATGATAGTTGTAATTGAAAGTTTTTGAGGCACCCAAAACTGGCTGCATTCTGTCCAACAGTAGGTCTTTCCTCAACATCTTTCAGCTTTTTGATAATAACTCCTTCTGAATGGGGTGAATAGATAGCTCATTGTGGTTTTGATTTGCATTTCCCTAATTAGTGATGCTGTTTGTCCCAAATTGTTCATATGCCTACTAGCCATTAGCCATTCATGTATGTTTTCCTCTGAGAAATATCTATTTGAATCTATTGAGATTTCAAATTATTTTGTTTATTATTTATTTATTTGCTGTGTTTAAATTGGCTGCTGGGTTCTTTTAATTCTTCATATGTATGTTAATCCCTTGGCAAACAGAGTTGGCAAGTATTTCCTACCAAATTGAGACTTGCTTCGTTTGCTGTGCAGATACGTTTTAGTTGATATTCCTATTTGCCTTTTTTTCTTTTCTTTTTCATAGTTTTTAGAGTATTGTGTTTAAAGATTTGTAGCATTAAATATTTACTATTATATCACTGCTTATTTCCACACTTTAGAAACACTAAATGCTATTTTACATATTTTAAAATGCAAGTTAATTAAGTTGGTAAGAATCTTGAGTTTTTCATTTAACACAGATTTTCAGTGATTTATTTAATTTGGAAACTCAGATAAGTGAGTGTATAGTTCAGTAATGTTAAGTACATTCACATTATTATGTTGTCAACCTTCTAATTTTATTTGTTCATGCTTATTGTAACTAAGATGGTTTTCAAATTCAGGAGTGGCTGCTTCCCAAAGTTTGAGAGAGCAGTAAGCCCTCAGAATCTGGGACTCTCATCTGACATCATAGAGATGAACGCATGGTAGAGTAAGAATTGCAGTGAGTCACCCAAGTGAGCCTCCTTCCTAACCACCTTCTCATGTCTTCTCAGGTCCCCTCAGTTTCCAGTTTTTCAAAGGGAGAAGTTGGAATTGCCTGCTGCTGGGCTGTCTAATAGAAGGTCAAATTCTGGGATTCCACCCTTGAAGAGAACCGAAGCTGCATTTAATGAGACCTCACCCTGTTCCCCAGGTGAGTTTCTCCTTTCCACATTGCCTGGCTGTGCTTCCCCAGCCCACAGAGCTTTGCTGGATGAAGCCCAAACTACCACTGTTGGCCAGAATCCTGCTTGGCTGACCTTGAGTGTCCCAGTGGGACAGCAAAGCCAGGCAGGTCCCCAGGGCTGTGGAAGGCCAGCAAGGTCCTTCCCAGCACAATAGGCCAGGAGGGTGACGTGCAGAGCAAAAGCTAAAGGGACAGAAGGTGGGACAGTTCCCTATGTCCTTGCCTGGGGGAAGCCTGTTCCATCCACCATCTGCTGGGATCTGAGAGGGAACAGCCCAGCCTCCTCCCCTGCACTGGGGGATTAGCAGTCACTTATCTCAGCTGCTCCTCCATTTGGAGGTGTTGTAGTATTTACAGAGAAGACAGAAACAGACCAAGCCACATTTAGTTCCTCCCCACAAGCTGCCCTACCCCTCCGGTCCCTCCTGCATTCCATGTGTTTTTGAGAAGCCTGGGAGAAAGGCTTTCTCCAGACCACGCAGGATATGGGGGCCAGCGTTCCTAAACATTTTTATTTTATCTCCTTACACACTTGTTCATCCTCATGCCCTCTGGCAGGGGCTCAGTTTCACTTTTCATTAAAAAAAGAAAATGATGTGACAGGGAAAATGTAGTGGCCCACACAGCCTGGTGTTCAGGCATGGCTAATCTTTGCAGCTTACTGCTTGTTTTTTAAGCAACCGCCAAAGAGATTAACCTAGCTGGGAGGGTATTTTGACCCCCAAATCAATTCTGTTCTTGGCAGATTCCAAGATTCCAGAATGAGTCCCTGCATTCTGACATGATAAGAGCAATTGTAATGAGTCATTTAAAAATGATTTCAGAAAGGCAGGACAAGACCAGGAAGACGAAGAGGTTAGGCATTGATGGAGACCTGGCTAGATTCTGGAGTCATATGGGTTTAATTATCCAAGGATGCCTTTTTCATTGACCTGTACTGTGGTGGGAGGCAGGGAAATCAGAAAGGATTTCTGCATAGTCCTTTTAATGCCTTAAAAGGAGTGTGTCCTTCAAGCTTCAAGTGCCCACCCTTGTGGGTTCCTTCTTGGAAGGTATCCTTCTTAGCTCAGTTTTGGCTTGCTTCACATTAGCTGTAAGTCTATTTATAGAGTTTTTGGTTTTACAAGTGTTACCTGGAGCAAGCCTACTTTTTCTGGATAGCCCAAACATGGCAATGATCAAGGCCTTAAGCTTCACTGCTAACAGGCAGTCATGGTGGGTGTACATTGGGTGAGCTGTGGGGTGAGGCCCATTCAGTTGCGTGATGTGAAGCTCCACTGTTCCCCATCAAACACAAGATGGTGGTGTATACTAATGAGGCCAATCATAGATGTTTACCAAACACTTCTTAGGGGCTCTGTTTTGAGACTTTTTGTGAGTGTTCAAGTGGATTAAGTTGCAGATGACACTCAACAGACTACCAGCTACAGGGTTCATTCCACAGACATGTTTTTCCTTCCTTCCTTTCTTCCTTCCTTCCTTCTTCAATAGAGAACTTTTATTTATTTATTTATTTATTTATGTATTTGGAAATATTTCTTTAAGTTAAAATTTCCTATTTAAGTCATTGTGTGCACAGTGTCTGCACATGAGTGACACCTATGGTGTAAATAAAGAAATCTGGGACAATTTGTGGGTGTCAGTTCCCTGGATCCATCATCTGGATTCTGGGGACCAATGTCAAGTTGTAAGGCTTGGTGGCAAGTGCTCTACCCATTAATTCACTTGATGGAACTTGGGTGTGTGCTGAAGGACTGAGTAAGAAACAGGCTGTCCCCTCTGTTGTGAAGACATTGTTATGGATGGCCACAACAGGGATATGACCTTCTCTACACACCTCTTATGTGAATTTCCTGCACAACTCTAATACCACGAAACATAGCACTCAGCGAACAAGGGGACTTGCTTTGAGTCTGTGGCTCCTGAAACAACATATGTCATCCAGCTGTTAACACAAATCAAGATTCTTGTGGTCTATTGCATACAACCATCCCCAGTGTTCAGTTTTCTTTCTCTTCCCTTTTTTTTTTTTTTTCCTTTATTGGGTTTTCATCTGTTGTTGGAAGCTACTATAGTTTTTTTTTTGGGGGGGTGGAACAAAAAAGAAGGAATTGATAGGAGAGAAAAGAATGACTTTATGGAAAAGATGACAAGAATACTTGAAATGGAAACTAGGCTATTCATTTCACACATCATCACTAATCTGATATGAGTTATAAATACATACAAACTTCTTCCATCATAATGAAAATATATATCACTTAATGAAAAGATCCATATACAATGATAGTTTCTCTTTTCTTCTTTCATTCAATTGCACACAATAATGGATTTCATTGTGACATTTTTCATACACGGTTGGTTTCCCTCATGACATGGTAAGTATAAAGCTGCTGATCTAAATTAACCTTCCTCCCATTATAGAAATACTCACTTATTGCAGTGCATTAGGAAACATTAAAAAGTACAAAATAAAATGACACTTCTGGGAGAACGGTAAAGCTCTGTCTTACAACTTCCCTACAATGAAACCAAGTGTGACATAAAAGCCATTTGGCCTTGCCTTTTGTATCTATTTACAGCTGCTGGGCTGAGAAAAGACAAGCAGCCAGCTACTCTGTAGTTTGGAGAATGCCCACTTGTTCTTCAAAGAGATGTGCAATGAAAGGAATTTGCATTAAAAGCATTTCTTGCCCCTGCCATTAAAATCTAAGTCATCTCTAGCTAACAGCTGAAACCAAAGAATGTTGAGGTGGGAGCAGCATCTGCCCTTTGGGATTATACCATTCATATCTCTTTTATATGTTTTAGTTCAGCTGTTGAACTCTTTCAAAATGGCTGTCTGAAACAATGAACTACTACAGATAAAACAAAGCTATAGGTGTATATTCCCGAAGGCCTTGTCTTCCCAAGAGGAATCAGAAAAGCTGTCCTTTTATAACTGTTTAGTGATCTGTATTTCTGAACTTTTTGTTAAGAATTTAAATAACATTTATTTTTATTTCTCTTTCTCTTTTTTGAATCCTACAGATCATTTGAAAGTATATTGCATTTTTGTTGTTAGTTTTAAGATAGGTTCTCACTCTTACTATCCTGGAACTCACTATGTAGACCAGGCTGGCCTTGAGCTCACAGGGATCTGCCTGCTTCTGTCTCCTAAGTGCTGGGAGCAAAAGGGTGTTACTGTGCCCAGAACTTTTACTTATATATTATGGCTTCTGGTTTTATGTTTTTATGGGATTCCTTATTGGGCAAGCAAGTGGGTCTCCAGTTGTATATGTTCCTTTTGCCTTTTCTTGGGATCCTTTTCTTCTGCTTGCTTATTTTCTCTTATTATATCTTATTATTATTCTTAAACGTCCATTTGTTTTGTCACAAGAGACAGAAAAGGGGTAGATCTGGACGGGAAGGGAGATGCAGATGACCTATGAAGAGGAAAGGGAGGGGAGACCATAACCAGAATATACTGTGTGAAGAAATATTTAAAAAAAAAAAACAACAACAAAAAACTTTTCAATAGAAGAAACAACAAAAAAAAAGGAATGTAAATAACCAGTCTACCTTATCTTCACAGCATTTGCCTGCTTGCTGCTTGTCTTAAATTTATGATTCTCTCCGCCTAAGCTTTGCTGAGTGTTAGTAATGAAGGATTGCACCATAATGCCTTGCTTAGCTGCTAATTGCAGAAGTTAAAACAATAAAAGCTTGGTCCAAAGCGAATGATCTATGTTAGTTAAAAGAAATAGAAAGAGATGGTGTCTTCAAACTAAAGGTAACTGAAAAATCCATCGCTACCATCACTTAAACATGAATGCTGCCCCCAGTGCAAAAGAGTTCTGTGCCTTACCATATTTGAAAGAGATGAGCCAGCTTTTAATGGCTAAAGAAAGAGTCAAAAATTAAAGTAATCAGAACAACTTTAAACTTGACCCAAAGAATGAAACGTCTAAGAAGAAAATATTGCATCATTAAAGACTCATACATGATAACAACTGAATGCACAATAGGCCCATCTCTCCACCAATGGTCACATCATTCTTCTGTATTCTGCGTCTAACGACAAGAGAATCCAGAGTTTTGATCTGAGGATGAAGAGGGAGGAGCCTTGAGGCCACAAATCTCTCAGACTGGCCTGAAAGCTCAGTCTTGGTGTCCACACAAAGACCTCATTCCCAATCAGCCAGCCCATGGTGATGGATGGCGGCGTTGAGGAGAGGGGGGCTGGCAGAACAGAACAGATTGTGAATAGAAAAATAAAAAATTCTAAGCAGAGATCAGAAGCACATGCCTTAGATCCCAGCACTTGGAAATCACCGTCTCTGTCTCATTCCTTAAACTAACATAGACCATTGACTTTGGAACAAGCCTTCATTGTTTTAATTTCTTATGGCAGTTAGTAGCTGAGTGAGCCATTATGGGACAGGAGCTTGAGGCTAGTCTGAACTACACAGGGAGACCCTGCTTCTAAAGCAAACTGAACAGCATAAAAAACTATATATTTTGCATCTGAAACATAGACAGGTATTAGCCCAAGGACTAATCGAGGGCTTTATGGAGTAGAGGGAGCATAAGCTCTGCTGAACTCGTGCTCATGATTAGCCTATGAGCCAGAAAGCCTTCTACATTACAGTAGCTCCTGTATTCTGACACCTTCTAGGAACATCCATAACTAAGACCTAAATCTTAATTCAGAAATACTGTCTGTGGTTTGTGCAGTCTATTTTTAATTAACCCTTATTCTGTAAATTAACCCTTATTCTGACTAAATGTGAAAAGTTAACCTTTATATCTGCCTGCTCTGCCTCACAGAACATATACTTGTGAAGTTAAGAGAATCAGTTTTGGTGAAAGGGCTGTTGGTTCTGCCTCTTACATTCCACCACGATGTGACAAGGGAAACTCAAGCACTCAATTCAGCCACAGTCATGGAGAAAAAAATACAAAACACCTTAAGAGTGGCCTTTTTGAACAGATGTGCTTTCCAGAGATTTCTGTTTGTTAGGAGAGTCTGGATAATATTTTACAATTTCCAACATGAGCCTGAATTAAATACAACGTCATGTGGCATGCTAGGAGACATAATGGCATCTCCCATCAATGTGCTGTTTCCAAGAAAGTATTTCTCACCTTCCTGGTCTCCCTGAATATTATTTAAATTCTCAGCATCAACTGTGCAGATGTCTAAATCTCAGTAGCCAGTTTTAAACAAAGATCTTCAATAATTTTCTCTGGTGTGGTACTCAAGGCTCAATAAAACTCGGTGCCCCACATCTTTCATTTTTGTCAATAATTTAGCAAACTGTTTCAGAAGCATAGAATGTTCAATTCTTTACATCTACTTGGTGTGTGTGTGTGTGTGTGTGTGTGTGTGTGTGTGTTCATGTGCTGCCATTCATGTGTGGTGGTCAGAGGATAACTTGCACAGGTTAACTGTGTCCTTCTATCATAGGGTTCTAGGGATAACTCAGGTTATCGGACTTGGCAGCAAGTGTCTTTAAACCAGAGTCATGTTGCCTGACTAAGATGAATAAACACTTTCATTTGAAAGAAAATTCTCAGCACAATCAAAATAATGATGCTTCCCATGCAACTGTAAATATATGAACAAGAGTAAAAATCTGATTCTGTGGCTCAGTGATGCACCTTGGAAATCCAGATGTGGTTTATGCAGTCTATTGATTTGATTGATTCTCACCACATGGCATGTCTAGACACAGCATTGTACCAGCTACTGAGGGAGTACTGGGACAGATGAGAGGGAGCATGAGCATAAAGAAAATGTTTCACAAAGATAGCAGTTAACACAAACGTGGGTCACACATATACAAGAAGAATTAAGCAAAGGGCAGAGAACTAGAAGATGGGAGAAATTCTTTCTTATTAGACTGTTTGGGAAGGCTTCACAGTCTATGCAATCTGAATTATGCCTCTAAGGGCTGGTTGAGTAATAGGTCCTTCCCAGTACCAACCCATATCAATTTGGCATAATTTTCCATGTAAATTAGAAGAAAGAACAAGAGTGCTAATGACCACAAGCTTAAAGACAAGATACTAGAAGGCAGAATTATTGAGTAAGCTTTATCATGTTATACCATGTTTATGAAATCATTTTGTAGCATTATCATTTTTATTTAAAGAACACTAGTTTCTATAGTCAAACCTGGAAGATAAGACCTTATATATTCAATATAATGCATTACTAATGGAAAATAGAAAAAAATTAAGGTTAATATTTTGAGACCAAGAAGGTTGTTAATTTATCCACAATGTCAACTCAACATGATAAACTGGAGTAGTTTTATTCAAAGTTGACAGCACAGCTAAAGTTTCCAAAAATTCAAATTATATATGTATACACAATATTTGTATGAAAATAACAATAATGGTGTGTTATGCAGCATTATAGCAACAGCTTTCCCAAAGTTGGTGATCATCTGAAAAAATTGCAGAGACAACCCCTGCATTCTAGTTTTTTTAAAAATTCCAGAAAATAGCACAGGTCCGGTACTACTGTGATACCTACCAGGCACCAATTTTTTAAAATTATTATTAAATTAGCTTTCAAGGCCTGGAGAAATGATTTAGGAGTTAAGAGCACTGGCCTCTCTTGCAGAGGACCCAGGTTCAATTCCCAGCACCCTCACACAGACATACATGCAGGCAATCATCATCTAGAAAACAGATGTTCTCAGCTCTGATAAAGCATGTCCACCACTATGTTCATACACACTGATGTTTGGTACCTACTGCCCTGAATCTATACTAGAGGACACAAGCGAAAGGCACCATTAGATATTTAATTCCACATCTCTAGCAGAGGGCTCACAAGCTGGTGTGACAGGTCAGTAAGATGTACTTAGATAGGACCTTTCACTAGTAGTGTGGTACTGTGATTGCTTTTTTTAATGAACACTAGCTAAAAAACTGTTATGTTTTAATTCCTTTAA
This sequence comes from Phodopus roborovskii, assembly GCF_943737965.1. Lineage (NCBI taxonomy): Eukaryota > Metazoa > Chordata > Mammalia > Rodentia > Cricetidae > Phodopus > Phodopus roborovskii. The sequence goes on along the minus strand of NW_026126417.1, from coordinate 2,163,742 downwards.
AAAAAAAAAAAGTCCGACCCCATTAAATTCATATAAAGACCTTGAAGTGGAGGCAAACAAGAAAGACTCAGCTCTACTAGATCTTAACTAAATCTTCCCACATGGACCAGTGAGAGCTCAAGGAAGGAGAGGGTGTCAAGTACCACTGCAGAGCTTTTCACCAGAGTCAAACTGCAGCATCATGAACAAAATAAAAGTATATACATTACTGCATCTTAAAGTGATTTGCTTTTTCAACAGACACTGGTTGACCGGTGAGGCTACACCCCACTCTACTGAGACGATAGTGCTGAGGTTCCATGTAGAGTTCAACCTAAGTGCTACTGATGGCTTCAGAAAGTGGCCCTTGCAAATGGACTCTCTCTCTCTCTCTCTCTCTCTCTCTCTCTCTCTCTCTCTCTCTCTCTCTCTCTGTGTGTGTGTGTGTGTGTGTGTGTGTGTGTGTGTGTGTGTGATGTGTATAGTGTTTTAGAAGTCAGCTGCATATCGTTTTTTAAAATTTAAAAGCAGACTCAATCTGATAGAAAGTTCTTCCCCACTAACCTGAGTCATCTGCCATGGCTGACTGAAATTTTCCAGGGAGGTTTCAGTGTCTCCAGTCCACAGAAACCTTTGCCCTCCAGTGGCTGCCTCTAAATTCCAACATGCACAAGGTTGGTATGGAGTGAGAAGGAAGAAATTACTGTATTTTTCATTTTATATGTAAGCATTATCTGCAGCAATGTGTATTCATTTTATTAACTTTGAGAGAGGAAAGCAGTCTGACTTAGGCTCCTCTTGCCAAATGTCAAACATTATTTCTGTTTTGTTTACCCAATGCAAAGCCACACAACAACTTCCATGTACTTGAAACAAATCCCAATGCTGAGTGTTGATTCAGATCTTCTCCACCAGTGGTTATTTTTAAACCTGTCTTCAACTTTCCTCTGTAGTCTAACTCCACTTTAGTTCTTCACTGGCAATAAAACATGTTTTAGTCAAAGTGCTTGAGTGTTGTGTTTCTGGTCAACTGAAAACTACATCCATTGGAGGGTCAAGCCCATCTATACACTCCCACACAAAACTGCAGAGGTGGCTGCATTTGTGGTGCCACTTCAGAAGTTAGTTGCAGGATGTTCTGGTTAGGAAAAGTGACACTTTGGACATGCCACACTGTAGCTGACAGATTTAAATATTGGGCTGCACTAGGATGTGCAGACAGACTTTCTCTGTTTCCCCAACCAGCTACCAAATAACCACACAGAGGCTTATTATTAATTATAAATGCTTGGCCAGTAGCTTAGGCTTGTTATTAACTAGCTCTTACAACTCAAATTAACCCATTTTCTTATCAATGCTCTACCATATGGCAGCATTGCATATTCATCTCCTGCTTCCTCTGTGCCTAGCTGGCCTCCTTCATCTTCACGATCTCTTTTTTCTTCTCAACTCCCACCTAACCTCTATCTGACTAGCTATTAGCCATTTAGCCCATTATTAAACCAATGAGAACAACAATATTCACAGTGTACCAAAAGATTGTTCCATAGCAAGGATGATTCTATGTGAAACGTGATTTGTATGAATTAATTGTTGGTGTGCACAGATTACTTGTTATCTAGATGTTTCTCTGTTAGGTCTAGTATAGATCAAAGGTCTGGTCCCAGCCCAGATGGTCCCAGTCCTCCTAGGCTTCTTGTCTCACAGTGGTGAACACCAGTGAACAAACATACGGAGGAATAAAGAAGGTGGACCGTGAAGGAACTTTGAGGGTTAGGAAACAACATGCCAGTGAGTTCTGGGGTTGCCTCACGTGTCCTGAATGAACAGCAGGTGCAGACAAAATCAGTTCTAAGAAAAGTCTGTTCTCTGATTTAAAAAATAAACAAGCAATGGTGGAAAGCCATTTTGGCAACAGCTGCCCTCTCATGATAAAGTAATAGAAAAACTATGTCCTTATCCATAGTTTCAGTTGGGGTGTGGGCTAGTCCCATTCCCTCTCTGGAGGCATTAGGTTTTGGTGCTCGAATATCCCTGCCAGGCCCCGTGGCAGGTGTATTTAATCAGATTCTGACCTTCACTTAAGGCCTGGGAGAACGGCAGTGTCACTCTCCTCCCACGGAAAATGATCAATAGCCTCCAAAGGGAACCTCCATCCACTCCTCCCATCCACAAGAGGGGGGCTGTGAAAGTTTCAGTCAGCACTCCAAGTCAGCAGGGTTCAAAGGAGACTCAACAGGAAACAAAGCCAAGGAGCATTCTTGACTCCCTACCACTCTCCCTCAGCTTCAGAAAACAAAGCAAGAGTGTGCCATGCAGAATCTAGCTGACCTGCTACTCTCTCCTCCTCTGTGATTTCAAAGGAAGTGAGGAGATGACCTCATGTCCTCACCCAGAAGTAGCAGAGCTCAGTTTTCTGCTCCCCGCCTCTCTGTAGACAATGGGACCAATCAGGGAACTAAGTTTCATCCCCTTTTGAAGAAAATGGGAGGCAAGAGTCAGGGCCTAGCTTTCCTCGGGAAGATATCAGTGAGGTCAAGGGGAGCTAAACTTCCTCCCACCCATCCTCTGCAATGACATAGTGTTGTAGGCATTCTACTCTTGCCAGGATAGAGTCAGAAATCTAAACATGTACACTGACCCAACTCTCTGTCACTCAGCTGGAGGATTTCCTCCTAATAAAATAGGAGCGTCGTGATATAAGGCCAAAATTGTCAAGATATAATTTTTAAAATTCAGGATAGCGTTGGGGATATAGCTCTGTGGTAGCTTATGTCCCTACCATGTATAAGGCCCTGGGTTCAGCCCCCAGCACTACAAGGAAAAATAAAATATAAAGAGAAAAGACAAACAATAGGCAAGCAATGGATCTGATACTAGAATTACAAAACAAGAATTTTAAAGAAGTAATTCTTTAAAATGTTTCAATAAGTAATTATAAATTATCTTGAAATAAATTAAAGAAATAGGAAATTGCTGCACAGAAACAGCAGATGTATCTATATATAGAAAAACATAGATTAGATATAGATATATACTTGTGTATATTATATATATGCATATATATGCACATATATACACACACACACACACACACACACACACACACACATATATATATATATATATATATATATATATATATATCTCAGGGGTTGGGGAGATAGTGACATGCTTGCAGCCCAAACATGAGGTCCTGAACTTGAGCTCCAGAATTCACAGCAAAAGAAAGGCAAGTATGGTGGCCAGTGCCTATGGTGGCTGGAGCCTGTAATGTCAGCTCCTGGAGTGTGGGAGGAGGATCCCTGGGGCTGGCTAGCCAGTCAGGGCAATCAGTGAGCTCCAGGATCCAGTGAGAGATCTTGTCTCACAAACTGAAGTGGACACCTCCTGAGGAACATTCACTGTTAACCTCTGTTCTCCACACATGTACATGAGCATGTGTTTGCACAGAACATGCACCCCCACACCCCAAATTGAAACAAGCAGTATTATCCCTCACAACTCTCTAATCTCAGCACTGAAGAGGCTGAAGCAGGAGGAGTGCCATCATTTCACAACAGCCTGAACCACAGGATGAGTTCCAGGCCAGTTCAGAGGTCTTGTCTCAAATGAACAAATTAATTAACTGTGGGAAAATGAAAAATAGAATCAGTAAAATGAAGGACAGATCAGTAGAATTCATGCAATATGAACAGGAAAAAATGCATGAAAAATATAAACAATCTTAGGGAACTATGGCTCAGCAATAAAGCTAGCATTTTTCATTCTGGCTAAAATTTCCTTACATCTCAGTAAATACAAATAAAGTCACCTTAAGGCACACCATCATTAAACTTAGGGCAGCAGAGTGGGATCAGTCCTGCAGTTTCTAACTGGGCATGCCTGGAATAAAAGCATGAGAGTTTTCATTTCCCAAAACCCCCCAGAGGATTATGAACACTCTTTCTTCCAAGACACAAGATTATTGAGACATCATTTCTACATTTCTACCTCGTCTCTTCCACAGCCAGTGCAGCTGCTGCAAACATCTGTACACAGAAAAAGTACAAACCAATGAACAGACCACAGAGGCCTGGACCTCCCTGCTGCCTCTGTCTCTTAGCAACCGCATGAACATAACTAACTTGCTTGCACTAAACTTGAATTTCTCCATGAGTAAAAGAAGAAAAAAAATTGCATTATCTACTCATAAGGTTGCTGCAGTGCCTAATATCAAAAGTTTGTCAGCAATAAATGCATTATATATGACATCAATTTAACCCCAAGTCCCTCCTGTGAAGGATTCATTCTCCTATTTATAGATGAGGAAGCTGGGGTTCAGAGATGTTACTTACCTCAAATTGAAACTCATTAGAACAGTCTTAGAATTTAGACACTCATTTGACTCCAAAAGTCACACAGTTAAATACAGGCAATATTACTCAATAATTACTAGCTGTTTGTGACCACAATCATATTAGGAATTAGAAGCACCTGGGATTCCAAACACTTCAGAGTAGTTTATTATTTTTGACATATCTATGACATAGGAAACTGGCAGTTATTGTGGTCAATTGTAAACTCAACCATCTAGACCAGCATTTGCCACTGTATGCAGCTTCCTGAAGTGGGGTCATCCATAACATCTTTACCTCAGCCACAAATCCACAACTTCTTTGAGGACAAAATCAAGCCATGGCATCTAAAATGATCATGAAGTAAGGAAAAGTAAGTGTTGCTGCATTCAAGAGGAAAACTTTTGGACCCACATAGACACAGACAGCTTCCACTGAGTCAGAAGTCGGGTCCTTGTTTTGCAGACTTGAATGAAAGTCACAGAGAAACAGAATGATTTGCTCCATGGGAAGCTTTTTTTTTAGGGAGATAAAATGGCTCAGTGGGTAGGGTGCTTGCCGCCAAGTCTAATGATGTGGGTTTGATCCTCAGTACCAACATGGTAGAAAGAGAGAACTGGCTACTGCATGCTATTCTCTGAACCCCTACAAAAGTGCAGTGGCACACACAAGCATGCACACACGCACATGCATAGGCACGTGCACACACGTGTGTAAACAAAATCAGCAAGAGATGTTATTATTGGGAGAAAGCTAAAAGAATAAACATTGAAAATCTGTAGCAGAAATCAGAGCTCTGGGAATCAAGCAGAGGGGTAGGGGTGTGGGGAGGGGATGCAAGAGAAGGTAGCTGTAAAGGTTAGATCATCTCCCATATGGGAAGGGGCCCTAGGAGAGGGGAAATTTACAGAGCTATGTGGTTGAAGATTCTTATTGGATTTATGGTCAAATCCAGACAAAGACTGAGATAATTTCTATTGAAATTGGTTTATTCTCTAAGCTATTACAAGTTGTGCTAAATGAGAGCCCATGATATCTACCCTGTCTCCCCTGGGCCAATCAAGGAGATGATCATGTACCATTCATGAGTGGCTTGCTTAATTAAGGAGGCTAAGAGAATGGTTGTCCACCTCTGACTTTGTTAGCTGCTGCCCTTAACTGTCTGCTGCTCATTAGCCCTGACCAGCGTTGCTACTTGCTGACATTGAAGGTGTTCTGGTCTCAGAACTATGCAGAATCTACTAGCTGTTAATTGGACTATGCTCTCTTTGTTCTCCTGTATGTTGCCAGTATATAGTTTTACTACGACAGGGTGCTAACTCCCTTCACAGCTACCAAGATGTAGCTGTAGTTTGCCTTGGCATCCAGCTTTCTGTCTATGGGAGTGATTTCCTTCATGGAATAAATGGTCATTGTTTGTCATATACCTACATGGAGAGGGAGGATACCATCAGCTCTCACCATTAACTGAGATGGCTCTGGGGAAAAAAAAGTTTACTTGATGAGTTGCTCCTTGTAGGTTGGCTGTGCTTCAGTGGAAGTTCCCAAACCTTTGATTACATGGTCAGCACAAATTGGTTATTGAAATTATACACAGTTAGAGGAAGATGGACAGGTGAGGAAGAATTAAGAATGAGTATTTGGGGAATGAATATTATTAAAATACATTGTATGCATCTATAAAACTCTGAAAGAACTAATAAGAAGATTATATTTAAAAATATTTCAATCTACATAATTAGCTACATTAGAAGAGGAAGAGTATGTGAAAGGACAACTATGTTTTGTGTATGTTCCACAGGGCAACTCTGGGGCACCTTCTGGTCTGCCAGTACAGAAGTTGTTCCCAATGTCCTCCCTCTTGTGCAGACATATTGGCTATCTTATGCTCAGCTGTGGCCCCTTTTATTCCCTATTGCTAGTGCTTCTGACCTCATCATATTAACTTTAACGTTCCTTTTAAATCTACCTGCTTTTACCATAAGAAACACATTTTGTTGTTGATCTTCTACTTGTTAGGCTGATCTAGTGGTCCTCTTATTATCTTTTAGTGGACTTGTGAGAAATCATGTAGAGTACACCAACTAAAATTATATATGATTTGAGAAAATAGAATCTACATCTACATGACTGTAAATATACAAATAAGATGTTGTATGAGGTATCTGACTTAAAATGAATACCACCACAATCTATGCAGCCTCAAGTACCTAATATGATAAATTAAGTAAGGCAACACCTTTCATTTTGGAGAAAAAAAAAGAAGCTATACATCTGATCCCTGCTGTATTTTCTTCAATTAAAAGCTAACCAACTGCAAATCTCTAACATAGATTTTATTGACAAAACAAAGATCCATGTAATGAAGCTTCATGACATACTTTTGATTGTGTGGTCATTTTCTTGGGGGTCCCAGTCAGTTAGTTACTAGTGGAAAGCAATGTGGCAAAAACCAAACTTTAAATAAAACAATGGTCAAGAATTACCCCCAAATGAAGAAAGATTCTCAATCTGGTGGCCAAACTTAAATGGAGGAAATGCACAGAAAACCAGATGAAACACATTCTATGAAGCAGCTGAAAGTGAAAGAAAAATCTTACAAGTAGCAAAAGAAAAGGGCATGTCAGCCTCAAGCAGAAAAGGAACAAGAATGAAAGCCAACAGGGACATGGTAAAAGTAGTAGGAAACTGGCTGAGTGGGAAAGTGAGATAATGAGTTCAAGTGTGCTTGCATTATGCAGGAAGTGTAAAAGAATGAACACGTGTTAGTCTATGACAAATCAAAATAAAAGTTACATTACATAGGGAATCCTTAAGAATATGAGTAACTTGTAACAAGTCAACAGAAGGGGGGGATGAAATAATTAAATAATGAACCAGTTGAATCAAAGATGATTATGGTGGCCCACAACTACAATCCCTGCTCTATAGAGGCAAAGCAGAAGGATGCACATTCAAAGCCTGTTTGGATAGCCTAAGAAAATCATGTCAACCCATGAGCCAATCAATCAATAAAGATAAGTAAATAAAAGTAAACATGCCATCTATAATCTATAAAAGGCTGGACCAAGTTTATGATGATAAACAGAACTTATACAGCCATGTTTCTTTCCAAAAACGCTTAAGATAAGACACATTTTAGATTTGGGTTCAGTGGGATTTAGAACACTTGCATGCTCCATTGCAGTTGAGTACTTCTTAGTTTCAGTTGCACATCAGAACTCAAAATGTATCTGATTTAGGGGGATTTATAGACTTGGGAGCTTGGGGTTAGGGATGCTCAAAAATTGCATTACTATAAGTGGATTATTATTCCAATTAAAAAAGAAAGACTGTCATACTAGATGTGGCTGGAAGAAAATGGCTCCCAAAGAGAGTGGTACTATTAGGAGGTGTGGCTTTGTTGGAGTATGCCTAGCCTTGCTGGGGGAAGTGTGTCGCTGTGGAAGTGAGCTTTGAGGTCTCCTATGCTCACCTACTTCTAGCGTCAGAGACAATTTCTTGTTGCTTCTGATCAACACATAGCCAGCACCATGCCTGCCTATGTGCTGCCATGTTCCACCATGGTGATGATGGACTGAACATCTGAAACTGTAAGGGAGTCACCACCACAATTAGTGTTTTCCTTTATAAGTATTGCCATGGTCATGGTGTGCCCAAAATATCAAGGTACAAAACAATTGAGAGGGAAATATAAAAAGATTATGTTATAATGTTAGTGTCCCATAGCTGTGAAAGAGTACTGGAGATAAACAGGTCAAGAAGAGGAGTTTATTTGGGACCATGTTTTCTGAGCCTTCTATTTTACCATCCTTTAGCTTACCTGCTGTAATAAAGCAAGTCATAGTGTAGGAACTCAGAGTAAAGGAAAAGTATTACAGCTAGAAACAAAAAGAAGCAGGGGACATGGGTCCTGATGTCAAGTTTCCAAGTTATTCTCTGCCTCTATCTCTGTCTCTATCTGTCTCTCTCTCTCTAAAATCTCATAGGACCACAAACAACTAAGGAAACCAAAGATAACTTTAAATAATGACGTGTGAGTGAGAGGCTATTGATATTTACTACAAAGCTATGAAATGGAGAAAGAATATTGGCGTCATATTAGATAGAGAGTTAGACAATACTGTGTATGTGTGTGTATGTATGTATGTATGTATGTATGTATATATGCAAACATTCTTGATCTGAAACTTGTCACCTCAAACAACACTGAAGAAATGGCCTTTTAAATAAATGGTTCTCAGTCAATTGGATGACTCTTTGGGGGGAAGTGAACATTACATTAGCTCCATCTAATATTGTCTACATAAATCAACTCTAAGTGAATTATAGTTAATGATAAAGTTAAAAAGGTAAGCTCTTCAGATGTAAGACAGAATAATTTATTGTTTAAGCATAGATTTCTTTAACAGAGAATATTCTTCTGGCTCAAATGAAAATGATAAACAGCACAATGACACATTTGCCCTGTGAATCTACCAGGAGACTGAAAAGGGAACAATAATTCACAGTAATACTGAGCAAAGGGCTCAGATCCAGGATAAACAGGGAGTGCCTATCAATTCTTAAGAAAAACAGACAAGCCCACATCAATACAGACAAAAGGATTTAAACAGGCATGACACCAGAAGCTGTCCACAAAATTGTGAAAAGGGGAGCCATTTCAATCTCGTCCCCCTAAAACAGAGATGAGAGACTATGGGGATGTCCTTAGCTTCCTGCTTCAGGAGTCACTTTACAGAATAAACCCACTGAAACCATCTCTTCTCTTTGAGAGTGTTTAGTTGAGCCAGGAGTGTAGCTCAATGGTAGAGACCTTGCCTAGAATGCATCTTAGCCCAGGGTTTAATTCCTAGCACTACATGGTTAAGGGGTGCAATTTAAAAACAAAAAAACTGTTTTTGCTTAACAGCTAAAGATAGAACTGCCAACCATAACTTAAAATTAACTTTCATAGTAATCACCAACACTTGCTAACCACTTTGCCAATCTCCCATGACCGACCCAAGTGCCAGTGAACCTGTTTTCAAAATAACCTGTGTAGATGTCTCTGTCCTAATTAAATCCCCCAGATTTCCTTTATTCTCCGGACATACCAGGAGCAATCCCAGTCTGTTAGCTTGTCTCCTGGGTTGCAATCCTATTATCTGTTTACTCCCAAATAGAAGATCCATTGTTGGAGATTTGTCTACACAGCCAAGAAACACATAAAAGGCTACTCAGTTTCAGTAGAGATAAGAAAACCCAAACTTGCCAATTGAATTTGAAGAAAGTGGTTTTTCAGTAATTTTATTTTATCTATTTTTAAAGGAAAGCCTAGTCTATATTTTGATTAAGAAGAGTGGACAAGAAAAGTATTATGTGTTCAGTTGCCTTTGCTATTTCTTATTTTGAATTTACAATGGCAGTCTTAATAGTAAACCAAAGGACTGGAAGTGTGAACAGCACAGTGAGGAAATAATTCTGTTTCTTTGATGAAGCATCTCCAGGTTCTGCTCAGTTACACTAAGAAATAAAAGTGCAGGTGTGAGTAAATCAGGGGAAGAAGAGAGATGACACAGCTTCTGCTGTGGGCTTCACTACTGTCCCGCTGTGATAATACAATGGGAAGCATTTTAACTCTGAAGGAAAAACAATGGAAAAATCGCAAGGGCATCAGAGACTAGAGTAGACCTATCTGTCCTGCCTTAGTAGTTAGGGAAACACTCCTGTCCTTTGATAATTTATGGATTTTTCTCTGGCAGAAACTGAGATGTGAATATCTCTTTCCAGATAAGTTTTGAGACATTTGATTTAGGCAATAGAATGGAGGATAAATAAAAAGTAACCAAAAGTCTTTTCAGTACAGTGTCAGCAAGTTCTCAAGGATGATGTCTCCTATTTCACAGAAATGAAAAGAAAATCAGATGACATGATGTCAGGAAAGGAACACTAGCTTTATAGTTAGAAATGCTTCTGAAGATCTAGCCACACCCATGTGTGATATGATACAGTTTCAACACTGCATAATGCACCAGGAGGCAAGAAGTTGTCCTTGCAAGGGGAAGGCCTGGGATCAGGTCATGCTTGTTATTTAAATCAGGGGTTATGAAGTCTGGTAATCTAAAAACAATATTTTGATCAAAGTCAGTTGATCCCTTTTGGTGACAAGGGCTGGCTGGCTGGTGCCACTGCTATTGTCCTAGCATGTAGTTTTAGAAAACAAAGACAGGGCAGATTGCTACCTGGCACCGAAGAGTAAGTGACTACGGGGGATCTTGACAATGGAGAGAAGATGGGCAGAGCAGAAAAGTACACCATTTTTCTTACCAAGTTCCCCTCTACAGGCAGCTGTTGATTATCTTAGACTTCTATGACTAGAATTCTGCAAGGAATAACCACAGGCAAAAATTGTTCCAGGAATATAGAACAGAAAATGGGACTGTGACAAGTTAGAGAGATCAGGTAGGGTTTCTTGAAGCAGGTAGTATCTGACCTTGAGATCTGGGTGGAGTTGACTACAGGGAATAAAACGGACATTTCATCCCAAATAAGAAGTGCAGGAAAAGCAAAGCCACAGGAATGATGCTTTCACAGGAAACTAAGGAGGGTGGTGTGACAGAAACAAAGAATGTTGGACAAGTAGCTTACTAAATGCATGTTACAGCTAACTGGAAAGAGATAGGAAAGAGGAGACAGAGAAAAAGAGGTAGGAGAATGTCTAATAATATACTTCTGTGTTGAAGATGTATATTTTAAGGTTTATTTTGGTGTGTGTGTGTGTGTGTGTGTGTGTGTGTGTGTGTGTGTGTGTGTGTGTGTGTGTGTGTGTGTGTGTGTGTGAAGAAGGCATGGAGATGGCATTGGGGGAAGTTGTAAGCTGCCCAACATGAGTGCTTGGAATTGATCTCTGGTATTTTGAAAGAATAAGTACTCTCCACTGTTGAAGCATCTTTACAGCTCCTTGAAATTGAACTATTAAATTATAAGAAGAATATTAGAATTATAGCTGTGGCAAGTAGAGGCAGCTCAGTAGGTAAAGTACTTGCTGCCAGCATATAAGAGGGCTCAAACACTCCCATCCACATAAAATCCCAGGTTCTTCGGCACAATCCTGGAATCCCAGAGCTGGGAAGGGATAGCCTAAAAGGTACCTGGTGCTTGCTGGCCAGTCAGCCTGGTCAAATTGGTGAACTCCTGGTTCTGGGGCAGATCTTGCCTCAAAAATAAGGTGGAGAGGAGTTTAGGGGAATGGACCATCTGTGAAGATCAGTGGTTGCTCTTCCAGAGGACATAGGTTCAATTCCCAGCATCCACATGGAAATTCAGTTAACCATAACTCCAGTCCCAACAGATCTGACACACTCTTCTAGCCTCCAGGAGTACTGCAAACACATGATGCACAAGCATACACATGAGAAAAACAACCATAGGAATAAAATAAAGTTTTAAAAAGTGAGGTGAAGAGAGGTTAATGAAGATACCTATTGTCAGCTTCTCAGCTCCACATGGGTGTGTACTGAAGTGTCTGATGACACTTCGTTTGTGAGAGTGATTCTCTCTGTGATGTGAACATTTCCTCCATAGCTAGCTTCAAACCATCACCTCCTTAAAGTTTTGAAGAACCATTGCTCACATCTAAACACTGAGGCAGCTCTTGGTCGCCTGCTCGGCAATAGGTTCCTTCTTCATTTCCCAGACTACTCATAAGTCCCTGTTCTCTGGCCTTTGTAAGTGAGGATTTTGTGTTTCATAATAGGACTGAAGCCATGAGAATAGCTTGGCAAAAAAAAAAAACCAAACAAACAAATGTTAAATAACTTTGTGTATTTTATCATTTCATGGGTTGGTGCTTGGCTTCCATCACCCATAAAGCCAAGTATTCTAGCAGTGTAATGTTATAAGCAAACACACAAATGTCTGACTCTTGGGAATCACTTTTGTTTACTCTCTATAAGAGTATGCAAATTCCCAAGCACTCTACTCCAGTTCATATATATATATATGTGTGTGTGTGTGTGTGTGTGTGTGTGTGTGTGTGTGTGTGTGTGTGTGTGTGTGTGTGTGTGTAACCATCACACTGGATGATTAGGACAACATTCTGAATGTTATCATCAAACTAGATGTTGGCTGAAAGTCATGGATATCAATCCCTTGCAGATTCTAAATTCTCTAGCTGTAAGGCTTGGCATCTCCACTCAACATCTTTGGAATTCTATTTATGGTTGTGAGCCTAGCCTTTAACAGCTGAGCTATCCCTCCAGCCCGACATTTGCAATTCTAAAGAATCCAGCTACCCCCTTACCTCTGACTCTGTTGCCATAGGTTGGCTAAAATGGATGGATGTATCCATTCTGGCAACATCAACTTCTAACCCATGTTTCTCACACAGGGTCATCAAAACTTTTCTCCTGACCACACCTTTCCCACAAAGCCTCTCTATTCCTAGCTCACGACCACCTCCTTGACTCACTGCCCCCTGGTCCTCAATCAAGTTCTAACAGTTCACATATCTGCATCTATAATTGAGTCTATTTATATGGTGTCATTTTCCCATTTGTGTTCTCATGCACATAATAGCTGCTTCTATCCTCAAGTCTCTGAGAACAGCAGTTGTGACTTTTCTCACTCTTTCCCTGCTCTGAGCCAGGTGTGGAACCTGCATAAGTCACCTCAGAAAGGCAACACTCACGGATCCCAGCCTGACTCTTCTGGGGTCTGGTCTTTCCTGTTCCTCTCCAAGTCACTCCTTGATTGACCACCCACTCTCTATGCTGCAACCTTTCCTTGTTTGCAAGGTGCCATCAGAAAAGTCAGTACTTTGTGTGTTGTAGAGACAAGTGCAGCCTTGTTCAGCATGCAAAGCCCAACAGTACTAAGAGACCACAGATGGTCCTGCCTCACTTATCAGGTTCACTTATCAGGTATGTGTTTTTAGTTAGAATATTTTGCCTTTTGAAAGTGATTTCTTGCTCAAAGGGGGACAGTGCTGCCAAACACCTGAGGCACTTGTAAGATTTGCTGAAGTAATTCGCAGGAAAAATAAGAAATAAAAATATAATAGTGTCATGCCCAGAGCAAGGCTGTTCACATACAGCTTAGGAGAGTTACCTAAACTCTGACTCGTGGCTTCCTCATGGACAATCTATGAACGATGGAAACAGGGTACCCACTGTATAGGACATTTGTGACAACAAAGAGAAAGTGATCTATATGTAGGAATGTAGAAATTCTTGGCCCATGGATATATCTCCTCCCTTCTCTTGTCCTTCCTTTGGGCAGAAATCCCGAGGTCATGAGAATGTCCCTTGCTCTGGGTGCCTTCACTTTGTCCACCATCCTCTCTGCTCCTGTTCCCTTGGGATTTCTTCCCCTTTTGCCTTCTCCTGATAATGATCTATTCACTCCATTGACAATAACAGTGGAGTATGGACCACCACTCACCTTCCTTAAAGCAGGATGATGGGAAAGATCCTGAGCTGACACGTCTGTGGATATAAACACACAGAATGATGGCCACTTCTACATTAGCTCATTACAGTTGTTGAAATTACTGTTTATGGGACATGTCAAATTATATAGAAACAGCCATAATCTCGATGCTTACAATTCCACAAACATGAAACCAACAATCAAGCAAGCAAGCAAGCAAGCAAACACAAAAAACCAAGATACCCTACTTTACATGAGACCATTTGGTGAAAATTCAATCTGAAATAGAAAAAATCTTGAAGTTCACTGGCCAGCCATTCTATCCAATTAGTGATCTCTGGGTTCAATAAGAGACTCTGCCTCAAAAAGTAAAGTGGAGGCCCATTAGCTCCTCCTTGTTCATGTCAGCTGTCTCTGTGGGTTTCTGTAGCCTACTGGGAATCCAGCATTGGACCGACTCAGACCCCCTGAACATGGGTCTCAGTTAGAAGGCCTGGGCAGTCTAAGGAGCCTCTGACAGTGAAACCAGGATGTATCCCTGGTGCACAAAAGGACTTTGGGAGCACAGTTCCCATGGATGGACACTCCCTTAACCTAGAGGCAGGATGGAGGGCCTAGTCCCTACTCCACATGACTAGACAGATTTAGATGACCCCTCTTGGAAGGCATCACCCTACATGTGGAGTGGGGGTGTGTGTGGAATGAGAGGGTTTTCAGGAGGGGGAATGGGAGGGTGGGAGAGAGGGAGGGGTGGAGGGAGAGAGACCTGGGATCAATATGAATTCGTGTACAAAAACAATTGTAAAGTGGAAAGTGATAAGTGGATACTCAAGGGTAACCTGGCAATCTTTGGCTTTCATATACAAGTATACTCTCCTTCCACAAACATCAGTGCACCTGCACTCAGAAATGCACACACAAATACACATATACAATGCTGTATAATAATTGTTATAAAAGACAAATTTTCCAGCCTTTTCAGATTCTCAACCCAAACGCCAAATAGAATCACCTGGGAAATTTTTTTTTTAATTTAACAAAATATATCATCTACTTCAGTTCAATTATATCTGCATTTCTGGGCATTCATATTTTTACACACTCCTCACAGGATTCTAAGGTGAAATCTGAGTTCAGAGTCACTCAATGGTAGCCGCAAATATCTCCTGTTATGTAGAAACGAAGAGTCTAGCTTTACCTGGAGCCATGCCCTCAATATTTCTGCCAAAGTATTCCTTAATTACCAAGTGCATCCTACTCTCTCACTCCTGAGCCTCACAAAGGCCTTCTACCTAGAATTTTCAGTCTTTTTTTTTTTTCCTCCATCCAATTCTAGTTCATCCCCAAGGCTCAGTTCAAGGAAAACTCAAAATAATAACTTTTGCTAAGATAACTATGTTTGCTGTGCTATTTTATGTAAATAAGAGAATTGTTGGGTGATAATGTAGTAGTTAATTGTCTTCATAGTTCCATTTTACTCAATGTCCTGCTAGAAGCAGGGGTTTTCAGTGTGGTACCCACAACAAAAGCAGAAGCATTAGTAGGGAACTTATCAGTGATGCAAGTTCTTCATATACACTGAACAAGATACTCAAGGGGTGTGGCTAGCATTTCAGGGTCTGAATAAGTTCTTAGGGTGATTCCAGCAAACATTAAAGTTTGGGTGTTCCTGTGATAGTCTGCCTTCCTTGATGAAAAAAGTGCCAGGTCTTCCCCCCTCCCCCTACCCCCACTGCTGCATGCCAGAGTCCACTTCAGGACTCTATGAGGAATATGTACTCTATAAATATTTATTGGATGAATGACAGCATGGTCAAAGAATCTTACCTGGAAAGGGGTACATGGGTCTTAGGTAGGCTGTGGGAAGGCAGGAAAGGAGTATGTGGGGCTTAGATGGGCTGGCAGAAGGAGATCTTAGGGGATATTAAGGAGAGCTAGGGCTAAAGAGAAGCAAAGGTATTGGTACTGGTCAGAAACATAGAATGTCTAGAGGAACAAAAGAACTGTGGCATTCTCCTGAAGACACACTAAGAAGAAGGAGCCAAAGATGTGTGTGTGTGTGGGGGGTGTACAAAGGTGTATATGACAGCATACTTGAAAGAAAAACAGCATAGATAACTACAGAGGCTGAGATTTGAATGAGAGTGGCCCCTATAGGCTCATGTGTTTGAATGCTTGGTCCCCAGTTTGTGGAGCTGTTTGGGAAGTATTAAGAGGTGTGGCTGTTTTGGAAAAGATATGTCTGGAGGTGAGCTTTGAAGTTTCAATGGCCCATGCCATTCCCAGTAGGCTCTCTGCTTCTTGCTTTTGGGTCAGATGTATGCTCTCGGCTACTGCTTCAGTGCCTGCCTGCCTTCTGCCATGCTCCCTGACATAATGGTCATGGACCCCAATCCTCTGGAACTGGGAGCCCCAAATTAAACCTCTCCTTTTATAAGTTGCCTTTGTTGTGGTGTTTTATCACTGCAATAGAAATAACTAAGAGAGAAGACTCATGAAGGAAAGTGGATACCAGTCTTAATGAGGTTGTGGCTTATAGTGTTGTCTGGTAGGTAGGCTTAGATCTATTTAATTTCTAGTCAGGAAGACTATTTATTTTCTGATTGTGGTGACCATTTCATTCTGAAATGTGAAGAATTAATTCAGTAAGTGTGTGTGTGTGTGTGTGTGTGTGTGTGTGTGTGTGTCCACTTCATATATGTGTAAGTCAGAAGACAACTTTCACCTTTACATAGATTTCTGAGATCACACACAGGTCATCAGGCTTAGCAGCAGGCATCCTTACCCACTGAATCATCTCTCCAGCTCCCAAATGGAGAAGGGTTTATAATAGACAAGCAACAAATAAAACTTCATATATTTTATCCTAGTAATAGTACATAGATTCTGGTCTCGATTCTTGGAAGTGTATAACCCAGATCCGGTAACAGTTCTTATCTTCCTAAGTGTCTGCATGAGATTGTACTCTCCTCAGCCTGCCACCTCAGTGCCCTCCGTCCAATCTTTTACCTACTCCATGTCTGATAGTATTCTAGAAACTTGGTTTTACACCCTCCTATTCTTATACCAAAGTCCCTTATTTCTGAAGCCAGATTTGTTTGATGATTCCTGTCAAGGGAGAAACATTTGTTGCTACCTGTAATGGAGGAGTCCTGCTTTTCTAGAAACAGCAGTGTCAGGATATCAATCCACTTCATGGTTCAAGGTCACCAAGAGAGGCAAGACTCACACAGGCAGTGGATGGATCAATGTTTTATTCACATAAAGAAATCCAGCCAGATCAGCTTCAGCAGTGGGAGTCCACCCCACACCAGCAGCTGATGAAGGGTGATGATGATCTGTGTGCATGCACTCCTCCAACACTCCTCCCTCAAGGGAAGGACCCAGTTCCCTGCTGCCAAAAGCTGGTACAACAGTGGGGTTGCCCAGGTACCAATTGAGGCATGGGCTAAATAAAGTAATGGAATATGTAATCAGGCAGGGAATAATTTTCTCACACAAGTGATAAGCCAAACATAGGTTTTGAAGACTCTTAACACTTAGTAAGAGGAAGTATTCTGAATCCAAGGTTCTGAATCTGTGCATTTGTGTGTGATTACACAAAGAGGTGTCAAGAAGTTTAATGTCGAAGAAAGTTCTTGGGATAATTCCACTTACTTTGGTTTTTATTTTATTTTAAATTTACATCCCCACTGCAGTTTCCCTTTCTCCTCTTGTTCCAGTTCCTGCCCCCCATCTCACCTCTGCCCCCTAATCCACTCCTCCATTTCTGTTCAGGAAAGGGCACATCTCCCTTGGATGTCAATCAAACATGACATATCAAGTTGCAGCAAGAATACGCACTTTGCCTTGTATTAAGGCTGGATAAGGCAACACAGTGTAAGGAGTAGGGTCCCAGAGGCCAGCAAAAGAGTTAGAGGCAGACGCTGTTCCCACTGTTAGGAGCCCCACAAGAAGATCAAGTTACATAACTGTCCCATATATGCAGAAGATCTAGGTAGTCCTATGCAGACTCCCTGGTTGTTGGTTTAGGCTCTGTGAGCTCCTATGAGCTGATTCTCTGCAGCTTTTCTTGTGATGTTCTTGCCCCCTCTGGCTCCTACAATCCTTCTTCTTTGTCTTCAGCAGGATCTTCCAAGCTTTGCCTCACATTTGGCTGAGGCTCTCTGCATCTATTCTATCAGTTGCTGAATGAAGCCTCTCTGATGACAACCAGGCTAGCCTGATGGGAGATATCATTCTGTAAATATGTTTCTTGTATTGGTTAATGGATAAGGCACTGTTGGCCAATAGGAAAGCAAGATAGGTGGGACTAGGAGACAAGGAGGAGAGAGGAAGAAGTAGGACAAGGAGAGCAGAACGCCAGCCCCTCTCTCTGGTAAGAGAAGACCATGTGGAAATAATTAGATTAATAGAAATGGGTTAATATTTAAGACAGAGCTAGCCGATAAGAAACTAGTAACTGGATAACAGCATTATATCTAATACAGGGCCTGTGTGTGTTATTTGGGGCTGGCGCAGCTCTGGGACCAGGCCAGTGGGAAAACATGATCGTAACACTAGCCACCAATCTATGAGTATAGCAGAACACTGTTAGGCATCGTTACATTGACATTTTTTTCCAAGTAATTTATGGTACTACTATCCTAGATCTCTGGGACAGCTAGCCTCTTGGTCCTGGTACTCTAGATAGTGTCAGGTGTGAGCTTACTCTCATGGCATGGGTCTCATTCTGGACCAGATGTTGGTTGGTCATTCCTTCAATCATCCTTACCCCAGTACATTCATAGGCAGTACAGAGTGTAGGTTGAAGGTTATGTGGCTAGGCTGGTATCCCAATCCATCCACTTTAAGTTTTGCCTGTTCACAGGAGATGGCCAATTCAGGTTACATATGGGCTATTACTAGGGATCATCCTTGTAAATTCTTGGGAGTTTCCCTCCCATTTACTTCTTTATTCACATCAGTTTGTTCTTAATCTCCTATGTATATTTGACTAGAGATCACAACTCACATGGTAACATCCTGGTGAATCCACCTGGTCCAGGTTACTACAAATTCAAAATTTTGATTATTGAAATACTGAATATATTGAAGTATACAGTGGATAGAACATATATGACATAAAAACCCTGACTCAATTTTTCAGCTTTATTTGTCTTAGAAAAAGAATTTCAGCTTCTAGCAGTCACCCCAGAATGGTAGAGAATTAGCCAATGACTGTCAGATTATATACTTTTTCTTCAGTTCCTGCTTCCAACTCAGAACCAATCATACAGGAGCAAATGCTTCCAAATTAATCAGATAAGATCTCCTGTGTTGGGTAAGCCCAGCCTAAGTCAACTTGTACTAACAGCCTCCACATAGAGCACAATGGATGCCTTCCTTTGCTCTACTCTAAAGCTTCTGTGGTCCTCTGCTTGCCTTTGACTATGACACTGGACACTCTTTTGCTCTCATCATTGTTATATACATTTATATTCCTAAATATAAACTGCTCAATCTGTATGTATGTTTCAGAGCTGACTATTTTGTGTTGGATAACCAACTGATATTCTTGTCCAGTGGGGAAGACTTTTCTCCTGCTCTCAACATTCCTTGGCTACTTGTGGTTCTTTGCGTAGGGTTCAGGCCTTGTGAGCTTCCCCCAATCCGTTTCAGTATGTCTGTTGTTATTGTCCTTGTTCAGCTTATGTTTAGGTATGCATGTTGGTGAAGCTTTATGAGTGTAGCTTCTGACATGTCTAGGAGACACACAGAACACTCCCTGGTCCTCTGGCTCTTTCTATCTTCCCATCCCATCTTCTGCAATGCTCCTGAACCTTAAGTGAGGGAGTTTTTTAGATGTATCCATTTGGGACATAGCTCCATAATTTTTCATTTTGATAGACAGTGGATTTTTGTAATGATATTTTTTTCTGTTGCAAAGCAAAATTTCCCTAACAATAGGTGAAGACACTTGTCTGTGGGTATGAGGACAGATGTTTAGATTATTGGTATGCTGGTTTAGAAAAGTGGTGGTTGTAGATTTTCCTTCAAGATCCATGACTTCACTAGCCATGGGTAGTTGCCTAGGTTTCTAATATCAGACATGATTTCCCTTTTGTTGAGAGGGTCTAAAATCTAATTAAAAACCTGCTGTTTACCAACATGGTATGTTCTGTATGTGTCCATGTATGTGGTCTATAATATTTATTGACTTGTGTATGTTGCACCACCTCTGCATTTCAGGGATAAAGCCAACTTGATCATGATAGATAATCTTTTTGAGTGTGTCTGTATTCTGTTTACAAGTATTTTATTAAGCATTTTTGAGTCTATGTTCATCAGGGATACCCCGTTTCTTTCTATTTTTGAATAGTTTAAGAAGCACTGGCTGTAGATCTTTGAAAGTCTGGTAGAATTCTGCTGTGAAGGCTTTTTACTAGTATTTAAAACTTCTCATTTGTTACAGGTCTGTTTGGGTTGTTGACTTCTTATTCATTCTTTCTTTTTCTTTTCTTCCTTTTTTTTTTCTCCTTTTTTTTTCTTTTTGGTTCTCCAGCTTAACAGACAGAGTACAAGTTTTTAAAGTATTCCCTTGTATCATTCTGAAGTTATGGTGTCTGTCATAATGTTTCCCAGTTTGTTTCTGGTTCTTTTAATTTGGTTCTTCTCTTTCTTTTGGTTAGTTGCCAATAACCTCTCAGCCTTTCTCAAAGGTTCATTGATTTTTTTTTATTTTCTTTGCTTCTATTTCATTTATTTATACTCTAGTTATAATTATTATTGTTGTTGTTATTGCCATCGACTGGGCTTGGGTTTGGTTTGTTTTTGTTTTACTAAATTTTTGAGTTGCATCATGAAGCTGCAATTTGTGCTCTTTCTGATTTTTTAAGTAGGCTCTTAGGTCCATAAATATCCCTCGTAGGACAGCTTTCTTTATGTTCCAGAGGTTTAATTGTGGTGTGTTTTCATTTTCATCGAGGTCCAGGAATTTTTTTTTTAATTTCTTTCTTGGTTTCTTATTTCACTCATTCCTCATTCAGTAATGAGATGAATTGTTCAATCTCTAGGAGTTTCTGTATTTATTAGAGATTTGTTTGCAGTCAATTTTAAGTTTTACTGTATTATTAACAGATAGTGTAAGAATTCAGGCATTACGCTGGCCTGCCTCTGTCACCTGGCAGAATGCACTCAGGCAGTACTCTGGTCAACCCAGGGTTCCATGAGTACTAGTCTGCAGGCAGGTGTAAAAGACCCCTTTTAAAGTCAGACCCCTGTCCACTTAAGCTCTCTTTTGCTCTCTCTCTTGCTTTTGGTTGGCCACCAACTACCCCCCTCTTCTTCTCTTCCCCCATCTCTCTCCCCCTCTCTTCTTCTGTTCCCGGTGCTTCTATGTTTCTTCCTTTCTCCCTCACTCCCCTTTCTAAATAAATTCTTCATTTAAGCTCTATCTGCTTGGTGTGTTATTCCCTCCGCCTCCCTGTGCCTGTCACCCTCACCTGCTATGGAACCTGCTATGCTCTCCCACATGGTCCCTTACTTTGGGACCCCACTCACTTGCGACCCTCACTCGGGACCTTCCCCACCCCCTTCTCCATCCTTTATTCTTATAACTGTAATGAAAGAACAACAGATAAGATACAGTAAGTCAGCTCAGTGTTTTGTTGTTGTTGTTGTTTGTTTGTTTTGAAAAAAAAAGCCCCTGTTTGCTGCTGAGTAGAATGTGTTTTCTTTGGTGCTTGGGTGGGATATTTTGTAGACATCTGTTAAGTCCACTAATGTCAATTAATTCTGACTTATCTCTATTTTTTCTTTTATTCTGATAACTGATCTATTAGAGAAAGGGGGCATTTTAATCACCTGTTGGATTGATGTCAATCCGTGTTTTTAATTACAATAGTACAGTTTTTATGAAATTGGGTGTATTAGAGTTTTGTGCATATATGCTTAGGATAGTAATGCCTTCTGGTTTAACTCTTCCCTCAATTAAAATTAGAAACCCCCTGCATCTCTTCTTGGTTTTAGTTTTAAGTCTTTTATGTCACATATTGGGATAATGATGCCAGGTTTCTCCTTGATCCTATTTGATTGTATTACTTTTGTCTATCTTTTTATTATAAGACAGTATCTGTCTTTAAAGCTAAAATGTGTTTTTTGTAGAAAACAGATAGATAATATTTTTTCCTTGATCCATTCAGTCAGCCTGTGTCTTTTGATTGGAGAATTTAAGGCCATTAACATTTAAAGTTATTATCTCAAAATGTGTGTGTTTATTGAGAATATTGTGTTGAGTTTTGATAAGTTGTTTGTGTTTGCAATGGTACTTAATTATGGCTTTGTATTTCTTTCCATCCTCTCTGTTATGCTCATTCCTCTCTTCAGCCTAAAATATTGCTTCCTGTATTTTGTTTAGGTTTGTTTTGCTGGCTGTAAGTCTTTCTAGGCTCTTTATATCAGAGAAAATTTTTCTTTCTCCTTTAATTATGGCAGATAGTTTTGTTGGGTATATTAGATTATGCTGCCTATCATGAGAGGAAAGAGGTGTGTAGTGAAATATTCATACACCCCTCACCTGTAGTGCTGGCCACACCCATTTGGGAGTGGCCACAGGTATGGACATGATTGAAAGGAGGATTAGGTCTGGGGTCCTGACCTGTGAATGCTGTCTTTGGTCTGGTCTTAGACAGTTCTAGACTAACTAGCTGAAATGGTGCACCTTCTTATTACACCCTGGCCAGAGCTTCAGGTAAGAACTTCAATCAAGCATCTCCTGCCAAGCAGAGACTAGCTACAAATGTTACAGCTAGTCCCCTCAGGCTTTTTGTTGCTTTAATTTTTTTCCTACAGAGTCCCATGGAGTCATAGTTGTTGCTGGAAACTGGCATTCTGCTAAACCTGCTCCCTAATGATGGGCAGGACAAGCATGGTCATGTCATCACTACTCACTTGTTATGCATACACAATTTTCCCCTTTTAATGCAAGTGCCCTTCACCCCTGACTCCCCCCCCCACACACACACACACTCTTTCCTCCTTTCGGTTGGCCACCAGCTACCCCCCTTTTTCTTCCCTCCACCAATTAACTCCATGTGGGTGAGTTGAGTCTCATGTTCCTGTTTCATTAGCGATAGCTATGGCAAAAGAACAATAATTGTCCCATTTCAGCAGGAAGTAGTCTTAAGAAAACAACATCCCAGCCTGGCATTGGTAGCTCATGCCTTTAGTCCCAGAAGAGGCAGACTGATCTCTGCGAGTTCAAGGTAAGCCTGGTCTCCATAGCTAGTTCCAGGACAGACTCCAAAGCAATACAGAGAAACCCTGTCTCAAAAAACAAAAAAACAAAAAAAAAAAAAAAAACAAAAAAGGAAAAAGAGAAAAACAACATCTCCTTTTCTTTTCTCTCATCACTAAAAAAAGGAATAATTTACCTACTTTTACCTACTTAGAGTTGGTTTTAAGTTGTATAGGTTTGGGTATGGAAAGTGATGCTCAGATCCAGGTATTTCTTTTACATAAGTTTAAGGGTCTGGATGGGAAGGGTATGGTTGGATGGGATATTGGTAGATTAGCATATCTTCTTGTGAACTATTTTAACTATTAGTTATAGATAATCTAAATTGTTAGATTTTTGTATGTTGACTGTATAGGGTATTCTTTCTGTTTGTGTTGTTTTACACACAAATATAAAACTATCTTAATGTATATACACTTTGTATATTGATACAACTTAGGATATCTTATCATTTTGCATTTTTCAGTTCTACCTCTAGCCAAGACATTTCAATCTTATCTCTGTTATTGAGAATTGTATATATGTATGTATGTATGTATGTATGTATGTAATTACATTTTTTGAGAAGTTTATGCCATTGACCAACAATGTTTCTAAGAATTACAGACTACTATCAACCATGTTTCTTATATCTATAACATTAGTCAGGTATAGATATTTGATCTTCAAACACTTCATAAACCTGCATAATATGGCATTTAAATGTTTTAATATTAGTATTTAGTTGATATAGGATTCAATTGCTCCTGACAGCACCAAGCTACTCCCAATTATATGTTGGGCACTGATGACACTTCTTCTGGAGTTCATTCTCTCCTTGGTTAATGGCCTCTTGGGTAAAGAACTGTCCCCACCTCGACTGCTGATTTTAGACATGCTGTCCTAACTGAGCTTGCAAGAGATAAACTTAAAGAAGACTGCTGAACCTTGCCAAGTCAGGGTAAAACAGCCTTTCAACCTCCCTGCTTCTGTGTTGCTCAGTCAGATACTCTAGGCCTTAGCCCCTACACTACCGTGAGACTTTGGGAAACTGTCCAGGTAGTCTGCTGTTTCTGTCTTCACTGCATCTTTTGGAAGTTGCTCGCCTGTACTTCCTGCCTACCCTTGTGTTGCTATCTTCCTTCTCAGACCTTTGATGAGGTTGAATATTAGACTGTCACAATTATTGTTCCCTCTTCCTAGATAGAAATATTAGGTGTAAGACTTAAACTTTCCAGCTTAGGACAGCTCTATAGTAATCCCTGCTATGCCTTTACCCCAGGACTGGATATGTAGTTCCTGCCTTTTTTTTTTTTTTTTTTTTTTTTTTCCCGCTCTTGCTGCTTCACTGGCAATAGGTCTTAAGTGTGTATGTTCTTACATTTCCTTCTCCTAGAGCATACTTTATATTTGCCAGCTTTGTATATAGTTTTGTATCAAGCCTAAATCCTTTTCTTTAGACTAAAAGAGGAATTGTAGTGAGATATTCACTGCCCCCTGCACCTGTAGCGCTGACCATGCCCATATGGGCATGGTCACAGGTTCAGACATGACCTGTGAAGATTAGGTTTGGGGGTTGGGAACCTGTGCTTGCTCTCTTGGGTCTGGTCCAGTAGTAGGGAGCAGCCTGTGATCTCACACTAGGGACTCCACTAGCACACCCCACAGAGGGGCCCAGAGGTTGGAAATAGTTTGAATGGAGTGAAGTAAGATAGGCAAAGGGGGATGGGCTAATGTACAAGATGTGCCTTCTGGTCAAACCTGGTGGTTAGGGGTATATCTTGCTGGGTAGAAAGGTTAGACGAAGCTTCAGGAATAGGCAGGGTGGGTTCTGGGAAGCCTAGAAATTTGTTGAGGTGTGGCTAGACTGAAATAGAGTTTTGAGTTTGGGATCTGTGGGTTGAGGAGGGTTTGTGGACCAGGAAGTTCAGGGAGAATCACCAGGCTCGACGTTGGATGAGACTGTGGGCAGTCTGGCTTGCTGGAAATGTTGCATACACATTAGAAGGGCCCTGTGTTGGGCAGGTCCTGGTGGACTCCTAGAGGTTATAATAAAATAGTTAAGATAATGAAGAAACAAATTGAAGAAGACATCAGAAAATGAAACAGCTGCGTTTTTAAAAGACTATTTAAGCTGAGTGGAGTCTCTGTCAGTAAATATCTAGTCAATAGACAGCATCTGGTTAGGCATAAAGCTATGAGTTATCTATTTATTAGAAGGTTTTGAAAATAAGAAATAGATTGAATAATTCAACATAGATTACACTGGAGAACACACACTGTCTTAGTTCTGCTACTCTGATAAAATGCCATAACCAAGATAAAAAGTTCACTGGGGCTTACAGTTTCAGAGGATAGAGTCCATAACCACTCTGGCAAGGATCATGGCAGCAGGCAGGCAGACATGTCACTGGAGCAGTAACTGAGAGCTCATGTTTTGAGACATGATGATGAATCAGAGAGAAAGGCTGGAAATAGCACAGGTCTTGTGATACCTCAAATTGCACCCCAGTGACACGCCTCCTCCACTAAGACCTCACCTCCTAATTTTTCTCAAATAATTCCACCTACTAGAGACCAAGTATTCAAACACGTGAGCCTATGAGAGTAATTCTCATTCAAACCACCGTTTCTTGTTTCTTTGTAAATGGTGGATGTGGACAAATCATCACTATTGCTTCTAATAGTCATTTGGCTCTTTGTAGGAAATTTGACATCCCAGTTTTCTTCTATTTACTATTATGATATAGATCTCCCACATTTAGGTATAAAATAGTAATGTTTGAAGCTAAGCTGTTTTACCATATGATCTTATTTCTGGCATGTTAATTTTGGTAGATATTTTGGGCTTTTAGTGCTAAAAACTGAAATAATAAAAGCCACCGCCTACACTCTACTACAGTTATAATTTTTAACTTAATGCTAGTGCTTTAAGTTGACTAGACATTATTTTAACAAAATTTTATTTTCTCCTGTCCTATTTATTCCTTGAATCAATTTCTGAAGTTAGTATGAAAAAAAATCAATGCATGGATAGTGAATTTAGCAGCTGAGTAATCAGCCTGTTTTACAGGGGAAAAAATGAATATCAAGACAGTAAGTCAAAGCTCATGTTTTGCAAATTCATCATTCAACATGCTTGCATTCCAGAATTTTCAACTCTGTCTGCCTACTAGTGTCAGGGTCATTGGTGTGAAGAAAAGATTTTTAAAAAATTACAGTTCATATGCATACAAGGCAGATTGGTAACCTTTGCAGACTGAATTTTTTTTTTTGCATTTAAAAAATTTCTCTCTTTTGAAAGGGAAACTGAGTTAACTAAAAAATTTTAATCATTATGGGCTGGAGAGATGGCTCATGGTTAAAAGCATGTAACGCTCTTTCAGAAGACACAAGTTCAGTTACCAGTACCCGTGATAGGCAGTTTACTACTACTTGTAACTCTAGCTCCGGGGGAATCCAACACCTCTAGCCTCTGCAGACAGCTGCCCTCGCATGAAATCTTCAGACACAAGCATCATACATATCATTAAAAAGCAATAAAAATAAATCTATAAAAATTAGATAAATATTTGGATATCAATTATATGTCAGATACTGTTTGCTCATCCCAAGCAAGCTGAGCAGAAGTTAGGTTTGTTTTCCAAGTCTCCTGAATTTTGAAACTGTGTTCTTCATTTCTATTTTTCTACTTTGTAAGGAAAGTTTTTGTTTTTGTTAACTAAACTCAAATTTCTAGTTAAGTTCAGGATCTCGGACATATTCACAAACACAAGCTCTGCCACTCACTTTTCCCTCTCAGTGGTCCTCTGAGGCATTTGATCTTAGTAGCTTAGGATACTATGAAATGGTTACATTGTTTTGGTCATTTAGCAAAACTTCCTTAACTCTTTTGAACAATCTAATCAAATTACAAGTAAGGTATTTTAAAAATTGAACCATGTTTTTCAAATTTGTTTTGTCTTTCAAGAGGAATGTTGTTACAAGTAGGTTTTCTGCCAGCCTGGTCTCACCACAGCGCCAGCACCAATTAACACACAGAGACTGTATTAGATATAACGCTGTTGGCCAGTTGCTTGTTTCTTATTGGCTAGCTCTGTCTTAAATATTAACCCATTTCTATTAATCTAAATATTTCCACGTGGTCTCGTCTTACTGGAGAGTGGGGCCGGCATCTGCTTTCTCCAATCTCTACATGCTGACTCCTCCCTACTACTTCCTCTTTCCTCCTTGTCTCCTTGTCTTCCTTTCTTATTGGCCAACAGTGCTTTATTCATCAACCAATAAGAGAAACATATTTACAGAATGACATCTCTCATCAGGATGTCTTAGGTTATCAAAAAGTATATTTGAAATAAACACAGGGCCTTCTAATATGTATGCAACCTTTCCAGCAAGCCAGATCTCCCACACTTTCCTCCAAGGTCTAGCTTGGTGAGTCTTCCTGACCTTTCTCATCCACAAACACTCTTCAGCCCACAAGATCTAGCCCAGATCCCAAATCCAAAGCTCTATTCTAGTCTAGCTACACCTCAACACATTTCTAGGCTTCTCAATATGCATGAATGTGGAACTTCTTGCATCTGAGGGTTTTGAACTGTAGAATACATTGTTGACCCACTAAAAGATATTGGGGAAGCCACCCTATAGAATGTTGTGGGGTTGGAGAGATGGCTCAGTGGTTGAAAGAACTTTCTGCTCTTCTAGAGGACCCACATCTGCTTCTCAGCAGTCTCTTGTCTCCTTAGACACTTGCACTCACATATACATGTCCACATATGACACATAATCAAGAATAAACTTTGGGGTAAAGAGATGGGCCTATGGCTAAAAACACTAGTCATTCTTGCAAAGGATCCAGATTCTGTTGCTGGTACCCATATGATGACTAAATCCAGTTGTCTGTACCTCCAGTTCCAGAAGATATGGTCTTCTGGCCTTTATCAATACTGCATGCATGTGAAACACAGGCAATACACCCACACACATAAAGATAGGTAGGTAGGTAGGTAGGTAGGTAGGTAGATAGATAGATAGATAGATAGATAGATAGATAGATGATAAATAGATGATAGACAGACCTTTGAAAGTGTATGGCGAGTTATGTATTAGGGAAAAGCTACGTCTGAGAATTTAGGCAATACATTTTTCTCATATATGCAAACATATTGTGCTGCATAGTTTATGTCAACTTGACAAAGCTAAAGTCATCTGAGAAGGTGGAATCTCCATTAAGAAAATGCCTTCATAAGATTGGGCTGTAGGGAAGATGATAGAACATTTTCTTAATTAGTGATCAATGCGGGAGGACCAAGCCCATTGTGGGTAATGCTTCCCTGGGCTGGTGGTCCTGGGATCTAAGAAAGCAGGCTGAGAAAGCCATAAGAGTACCCTCCATGGCCTTGGCAACAGCTCCTGCCTTCAGCTTCCTATCCTGTTTGAGTTCTTATTTAGGTTTCCTTCAATAATGAACTACAATATAGAAATGTAAGACAAATAAACCTTTGCTTCCCAAGTTGCTTTTGGTCATTGTATTTCACTACAGCAATAGTAAGCCTTAAATACACATATACAACATATTTTCTAATAAGCATTTATAGATATATATTTCAGTGTATTTCCGATTGTGTCATCTGTGTGGGAAACCTCTATTACAGTAAGGATATTGCAGCCACACATCCTGATTAACACATGCCATCCGCAAAAGCACACCTCTCACATAAGTGATGTGACTTTCACAGTTTGGGTGCCATTTTCTCTACTTTAAATATGTATGTGCAAATGAGAATTTTAGCATGGTGATATCATGGGAAGTTTAAATTTGTAACAGTCAGGAAATTCCCAAAGTAGATAGAGAGCTCTAAACATCACGTGTGCACGAGATCATTAAGTATAAATAGTAGTTGATTACAACATGGGTTTTCCTTGTCTTTTAAAGCATGTAAGTCATCTCACAAACTAAGCTGGATCCTTTTTATGTTGGCTCTTCTAATATTTAGGACCAAAGCATTCTAAAATGCAATAAACAAGGTAAATACAACATTTTGAAAAGAATTCAACATAGATCCTAACCACAAGAGAAAAAATATAAGGCAGAAGACAAAGGATAAACAGGAATAGAAGATGGCCTAGCCATCTGTCAGCCTCCCAGAGGACATGTCGGTTTTCACATCAGTGTTTGCTTTCCTTTTCAATGCTTTACTGGGTAGCATGTTGCTCAGTTAGCATTATTCAGGTTCAGGATTAGGACATCAACTGATAATAGTCACACGCCTTTAGATGTCTCTTTTCCATAACTTGGCCTAGCTAACTAAGAGATTTGGAGCAATGGTTTTTAAAGCTCCATTTCTTAACATAAAGAAGAAAAGTTAGATGTTTTCCTTTTGTAATGTTTATTGTTTAGAAGCAAGGTAAGAACTTCTGTAGATGAAGTCCGTAGAGGAAGTAAAGAAAATATACAGGATGACTTTCAACTTGTCTTCACTGAAGTACCAGGCAATGCACATCACATAGATCAAGACACACTCTTTAATATAGTTGATGGCAGTGTCTTTGAGGGACAGCAATACGGAGATTCTGGAAATAAAGGGAAACTGGGAACCTGCAGAGTGCAGGGTACAGATGTATGAGGGCCCGGTTCACCGTGGCAGAGTCACCCTGTGCAGATATTCCTGGGTTCTATAAGAAAGCAGGCTGAGGAAGCCATGGGGAAGAAACCAGTAAGCAGTGTTCCTTTATCATCTCTGTTTTAGTTCCCGCCTTGGCTTCCTCTGATAATATAAGTCAAATAAACCCATTCCTCGGCATGTTGCTTTTGGCCATGACTTTTATTACCTCACCAGAAACTTGAGTCATATGGTAAACATCTAGCTAGGTAATATAACAAAATAGATGGAATAATCCATAAATAATAGAAATAATTCTCAAAGTCCTGAAGAAATGCAAGTGTTGTGATATTTTGTTTATGATCTAACAAAGCTTCAGAGTGCAAAGCTAACCACACTAGATAGTCATAGAGACCAGGCAGTAGTATTGCGAACCTTTAATCCCAGCACTTGGGAGACAGAGGCAGATGGATCTCTGTGAGTTCAAGGCCATCCTGGACTACACAAAATTGATCCAGTCTAAAAGAGAAACAGAACCCACACAAAAGTGACACCTTTAATGCAGCACTAATGAGGTGGAGACGGGAAGGGATATGGCTGGATAGAGAGAGAAATATAAGGTGGGAGGAGACGGGAGCTCATGGCAGTCTGAGACAACAGTCTGAGGATGCAGCCTGAGGATAGGATCGCCCCTTTGGTTGGAAGAGGCAAGAACTCTTTAGTGCCTGGCCACTTTGCTTCTCTGATCATTCAGCTTTCACCCTCTGATAGCTGGCTCTGAGGTTTTATTATTAATACTAATTAGAACTCATCCTACATCCAAGATAAAGCCTCAGTGATCTCAATAGCCTCAGTGTCTAGAGAGGTATCATAAATGGTGTCTTTTCACATCACCTAATCAGTTCCCATTGGCCCTCCTCTATACTACTTCACTGGGCATTAAGTTTCAGCATAATAACTTTGGTGGCCCACCAACATTCAGACTGTAGTAGAGAAGGAAGTTCTGTATCTGCCTTCAATTAGGCCTAAAAGCATTTCTTAATTCTGGGGAAGTTTAAAGATAATGGTGAAGTGATTTTTCTGAGAATGAGAACCCACAGTTCAACTTTAAAGGGAATCGAGAAAAATATGGTGCCTGCCTTATATTCTGCTTCATCATAAAACTACCAGTAACCCATGTAGCTATTCTGACTTCATCTTCATGGTGAGAACCATCCCTGCCTATTGTTCCTAGATCTGGTTGCCTTTTTTTCTCTAAGCATCGTACTTTCGAGATATACTCCCTTGGTGTGCACTTATTTAAATTCTATCTTCAAACATCACATTTTACTTGCTAGTAGCTTTCTATCTCCAATAGGCACCTGGACCTTCCCTTTCTTTGTAGCTGGGGATGTCATATACTTCATTCCATTCTCCCAAGGCAAAGAGATGAAAAGGCTTTAACGCCCAATTTCTTCGTAAACTTTTCTCTGTTTGATAGAACTTCTATACAATACATTACTGTTTTCTTGTACAACTTCTTTCTAAATGATTTCCTTCCAAAGTTGGGTGGGTTATCACAGACTGTGGGAAACAGTGGGATGCTATGAAGAAAACAAGTTACTTTCTCTCCTCCCCCCCCCCTTTAAAGTTGACTATAGTCTTTTTGTTTGCTTTTTGTTTTTGATTTTTTTTTTCATGACAGGGTTTCTCTGTGTAGCTTTGTAGACCATGCTGGCCTCAAACTCACAGAGATCCCCCTGCCTCTGCCTCCCAAGTGATGGGATGATGCACCACCACCACCCAGCTTAAAGGTGATTATATTCTAGAAGTGGCTTTTCTTTTTACTTTCCTGATATGAGAATGGATGACTAAATGAATGGATAATTTAATAAATGAAAACAAACTAACCACCTGAGAGAAGTTAGGATACCCAAGCATCATTTTCCCATCTTAAAGAGTTGGTGTATCTGAGCATTTGGGGATCAGTAGATGTTTTATGATTGCCACTGAAACTCATGTTGAGCTTGCATCTCTACTGTGAAGTATCAAGAATCAGGTGTATTGGGTTTTGAAACCATGGCATTATACATTCCAGGCTAGGGACACATTGCCTGCCGGCCTCAAATGTGGCTTTTCAAAGGTGATTAATGAGTGTTCTCTTCTTGTATGGGTTCATCTCTTTGTGGGATGATGAATTAGTCAATTAAGGGAGTAAATGAGTTATTATAAGATTAAGATTACTATAAAATCCAGTTTGTAACCATTGCTTCTATATGATGCCCCTTTCCACCTTCAGAATCTGCAGGGTCCCAAACAGCAAGGTACCTTTGAATTCCCAGCCCCAAGATCACAAGACTGCATTCTGCTGTGTCATTCAGTTAATAGTCTAAGACATTAGCTACCAACTGTCAACCCTGAGCAACACATAAAGCTGCAGGAAAAAATCCAGCAGGTGCTCCAAAACAGGAATGTGATGGGTTATTGTCCCCTGGTCAGATGCTAACTGGGACCTTGTTAAGATTCTAAGACTTGCAGAAAAGAGGCAGGTGAGAAGGGATAGATCTGGGAGACTGAAAATATGAAGAGCACAAAGGCTCTGTTATTTCTTCAGCTCTGATCTGCTCCTTTAGCAGGAGGTCTAATCAAAGCCTGTGTCTGCCTCCCTCCTGAGAAGACCAGAAGCTCCATCTCAATTGCCTTCCTGCAGCAGCTCCCTACTCTCTCCAGGCTGCCAGATGGGTGTTCCAGACCAATGTTATCTCCTGGGACATTGACACAGCAGCCAAGTTTATTGTTGCTGGGCCCTCCACAGTTGGTGTGGCTGGATCAGGGTTGGCATTCAATGTTTGGTAACTTGATTATTGCCTATGCCAGGAACCCATCTTTCAAGCAGCAGCTCTTCTCATATGCTGATCTGGGTTTTGCTGTGTCTGAGGCCATTGGGCTCTTTCATTTATGGTTGACCTCCTTATCCTCTTCACTGTGAGACACGGTGGGGTCACCCTGATGTCCCTGCTGCTTTAACTTCATGCTTGGTGCTAGAGTGTGTTAAACTTTGACACTAAACACAATATTTTTCTAAAAACAAAGCCAAACCGAGAGACAGAGAGAGAGAGAGAGAGAGAGAGAGAGAGAGAGAGAGAGAGAGAGGAAAAAGAAATGCAGGTGAAAATGTAAACACCTTGGGAAGCAGGTCACCGGTCACCACACCAAGCAAATGACCTTAGCTTTTGAGTTTCCTCTCGGAGCTCTTTTCCATATGGGTGCAGCATGCTTTTCTCTCAGTAGTCTAATGTGGTTTGTATAAGTTTCCCTCCAAGTGCTCTAGGAAGGGTTAATCATAGTGGTTCAGGACTGAAAGAGTCATTAAAGGTCTGTGTTTAAAAAAAAAAAAACAGACATGGTAGGTACTCACTCATAAGAATATTAGACATAGAGCAAAGGATCACCAGCCTACAATCCACACCACCAGAGAAGCTAGGGAACAAGGAGGACCCTAAGAGAGACATACAGGGTCCCCTGGAGAAGGGAAAGGGAGCACTGGGGGGGAGGGAGTTAGGGGAGAGGAGGAGGTAGAGGAGGATATGAGGGAGCAGGAATATTGAGTCTTGAGAAAACAGAAGAGAGCAAGAAAGGAGATATCTTAATAGAGGGAGCTATTATAGGTTTAAACAGAAATCTGGCACTAGGGAAATGTCCAGAGACCTACAAAGATGACCCCAACTAACAATCTAAGCAATAGTGGAGAGGCTACCTTAAATGCCCTTCTCCTATAATGAGGTTGATGACTACCTTATATGCCATCATGGAGCCTTCATCTAGTAGCTGATGGAAGCAGAAGCAGCCACCCATAGCTAAGCACTGAGCTGAACTCCTGGAATCCATTTGCAGAGAGGGAGAAGTAATGAGCACAGGGTTCAAGACCAGGTGGAGAAACCCATAGAAACAGCTGATCTGAACAAAAGGGGAGCTCATGGACCCCAGAATGACAGCTGGGAAACCAGCATAGGACTGAACCAGGCCCCCTGAATATGGGTGTCAGTTAGGAGGTCTGGGAAGTCTATGGGGCCTCTGGTAATGGATCAGTATTTATCCCTAGTATACAAATGGACTAGCCCACTCTCTCATTCTAAACACATGGGTGAGGGCCTATGTCCTGCCCCAAATGATGTGACAGACTTTGATGATCCCCATGGAATGCCTCACCCTCCCTGGGGAGCAGTAAGGGAATGGGATGGGAGGTTGGTGGGGGGCAAGGGAGGATGGGAAGGAGAGGGAACTGGGATTGATATGTAAAATAAAATTGTTTCTAATTTAATTTAAAAAAAAAAAAGGTCTGTGTTAAAGCTGGGCATAGTAGTTCATGTCTTCAAAGCCAGTGCTTGTCAAAGGCAGGTGGGCTATGTAAGTTCCAAGCCAGCCAGGGCTACACATGAAGACTGTGTTTTAACAACAACCACCCCCCCAAAAAAAAAAAAACAAATTCTGGTTCAAGTCAAGGCTGCTGGAATTCAGACTGCCCTTCTTACTCTGAAATACCATTGGATACTTTTTCTGCAACACATGGAAGAAGAAAACATTTCAATTGGGAGGGAGAAGAGATGAGAAATGGAAATTTATCCCACTCAGGAATGGATGAACACAGCTTCATGAGGGAGAAAAAGGCATTGAAGACAAAGAGGGGCTTGGGATGGGTCTGGAGTGGGCAGTAAGAAGCTGAAAACATCTGTGTTCAGTATTGGTGATGAGTAACAGAATGGACACCCCAAAGAGTCTGGGTCACAAACCAGAAGCATGAGAGGCCTTTGAATAGTCAGAACCCAGCAACTATCATCTTAAAAGGAGGCAGATACCTGCCATGCCTCCCTCTTGGCTGATGGCAGTCACAGCTGAGTGCTGAGTCAGCACTGGCAGTCATTATCCTTTTCTGATGCCAAGTCTCCAGTCATGTCTCCAACAACATCATCATCGTCATCATCAACAACAACGACAAAAAAAAAAAAAAAATCATCTCTGGTCTTTTTGCACTCAAAATCCAGCTGCTCTGTGCTTTCCTCCTTCTGGACACTGCTCTCTGGTACTGGCCTCTAAAATGTTCATGTCACAAGAATATTTGGAAATTGTCAGGGCCAAAAAGAAACATTTTGGTCAACATTAGCCCTTTGAGGAGATTTCTAACCTCAACAAACAGATATAAGGACAATACATATTTATTACACTTCTTTTGGTTCCAGTGCAAAGTATGATATATGGCAAGGGTGTGCTAAATTTTGTTTGTTTTTTGTTTGTCTGACAAAGGGTTTATAGAACTTTTCTGACTGGCAAACAAAACCATGTACTTCTTCTTCATACAAGATGTTTTTTAATCTGTTTGAAACAGCTACTCTACTATGGAATTCCTCCAATCTAGTGTGGAGACAAAAGCACCCAGAAGCACCAACCTCAGTGCCCTGTGGTGATGCTATCATCTAGAGATGAATATGAAGAGGACAATGCACCTGGCTTTATATTACTTGGCCCTCCCATCTGAACATATGTAGTCTTTATAGCAGTATTTCAGGAAAAAACAAATTCATTCTGTTTGTGCAGAAGGGGAAGCCGAAGCTTGGTCATTGCTATGCTGCTGTGAAGAAACATCATGACCAAAGAAACTCTGACAAGATAAAGCATTCAGTCGGGAGCTTGCTTCCAGTCCTGAGGTTTAGTCCATTATCATCCATCAGAACTCAGCCTCTATGAAAGACATGTCTTTGCCACATGTGTCTAGTCCTTGTGATTGAACAACTTACTCATGTTATTCCTCTTAATCCCCAGAGAATAAACTGCCTGATGTTCTGAGTAAAGTAAGCTATTGCATGAGACGTTAGCCTGCCTCATTCTCAGGCCCTGCTCTTATAGGTTCATATTATCAGCTAGAATAGTAAATAGTCATCATGGCAGAAAACATGGCTGCATGTAGGGAACTACAGGAGCACTAGCTTAAGAGCTACATCCTGATCCATAGACAGAAAGGGTGAGATGCTGGGTCCAGTGTGGGCTTTTAAAACCTTAAAACCCACCTTCAGTGGGTTTTCCTCCAACAAGGCCAGACCTACTCCAACAAGGCCACACTTCCCAATCCTTCTAACTCTTCCCAAATAGTACCACTCCCTAATGACTCAGCATTCAAACACAAGAGCCTATGGGGACTGTTCCATTTTCAAATCACCACAGTGATGCTAAAGCAAAGTTCACTGCCCCAGCTAGGAGAACTGCTTTAATTTCTTGTCATTTGACCTGTCTGGCTCAAAAAAAAAATGCTTAATCCACATAGGGTGCCTGTGAGGCTAGGAGAGGTAGGGTCATCTGACACTCTTCCTAAGAGTGTCACCACTCACCACAGACAGGAAACTGACAACACAACAAAGCCAAGATCCCACCAAGTCCAAATTGGCGAAGTGATACATTTTACTGTGGTTAGTTAAGAGTATGGGTGATGGGGTGATGGGTTATAACTCAGGGGAGCAGAAATGACCCAAAGACAGCTGCATGTGTCAAAGCTCATCCCACCAAGGATGACAGCACACGAGATCTGGAAACCTGGAACACACTGAACAGCCTGTAAGCAACTCAACAGGTTTCAGAGTATCCTCCCAATCATCTCAGCTTGCCAGGGACTGTCTCTCAGTAGTCTTAACTACTTATAAGGTCTAGAGAATCTGGACAGTTTCAGGTACTTTCTGAAGCTCTTGACTTGTTTACTTGCTGACTTAGCTACCTTCTCTGCAGGTACTTTCCTTTAGAACAGTGGTTCTCAACCTATGGGTCATGACCCCTGTGAGAGCTGAACAATCCTTTCACAGGGGTCACCCAAGACCATCGGAAAACATATTTACTTATGATTCACAACAGTAGCAAAAAAAAAAAAATAATAATTTCATGGTTGGGGGAGTAGACACAACACGAGGAACTGTGTTAAAGGGTTGTAGCACTGGGAAGGTTGAAAATCACTTAGAAAATCTTGTGTCGTAACAGGCTTCACTTCAAGGTGGAAGGTTTGAATCTGGAGGAAACAGCAACTCAACAGGTGTCTATTATGGAAAGCACAGTGGAGCAGCGATGGACTTTGTGAGGCATGAGGTGACAGTGGTATCACAGAGATGAAGCTGGCCTTGCAAGCTGAGGAATTTGTCAGGCCAGTAGGAACACATTTTTAGCAAGAAAAGCCACATGCCAACACGCCATCATTTGTATTGGGGGGCATGGATGAACTGGCTCATGGTGGAAACTCCAGCCCATTAAGGTGGGGCTAGCACTGTTCAACTCTATACCCACACATATGTCCCAGCACTACTGTCACCATCACCTCATTCATAGCCCTTGATGTGTATGGTGTGTATTGCCTTCCCCTCCCTGACACCATGTTCTGTTTGGTTTTGCTCTGACATGATGCCACTTGACATTTTATGCTGCCGACTGGGACCAACTTGGTGCCTTTCCTGGTCCTCCCTGATGCCTCCACAGCTTGTTCCTGTACCCAAGAATAATTAACTCATCTAACCTTGCTTGAGACCTAGGACATTGCCCATATGGTGAACAACACAGTACCAGAATGGCAATGGGCATTTTTCTAGGTTGTAGGTCCTAGGCTAAGAAAACAATCATGGATAGATCCCACTAAACCATCGAATTTCAGCATTCTTGTGGAAATATTGTGTCATAATTTTTAACATAAAATGAAGTTTTCATTATGTATTCTTTACAAAAGAATTAAGGCTTTCCTTAAATCTTAAAAAAAAACTAGAAATAAGGTGTTGTCTAACTGTGTGTGTAACACTAGTTATATATAGAAGTTTATGTTATCTACAGTTAAGTTACAATTTTACTCTCAGTCTCACCAGTCACCACACATTTACATGTGTGGACATGAGGCAGCACACAGAGAGCATTTCCATCTTTGCCAGCTTTCCTCAGTATGAGTGCTACACAATGCAGGTCATTGAGCATGCTATAGAGGGGAATGATATGGTCAGATGTGTGATTTGAAAGGCTGATTCCTTGCAAAGTAGAGGGTAGTATTGGGGAAGGAAACAGTAGTGAGTCAGCTATTTGGGGAGGAATGCTGAAGATGTCACAATTTTGATAAGCAACTCAGAATATTCAGAGAAAGCCTAGCCTACAAGATGCTGTCACAAAACAAAAACAAACAAACAAACAAACAAGCAAAAAACACCCTCAGTTACATATTTGTCCAGTTCTCTGATCTTCTCTCTGGCTCCTATCCCCTTTGTTCCCTTGAACACCCCAGGCCAGGTCTTGAATCAGGACCTCTATGCTGCTTCCCCCCCCCCTTACCATATTCTTTATTTACCTCCTTCAGGCTCACTGCAGCCTTCCCTCACCAGCACAGGTGGTTAGGAGACTAGAAACAGTGGCTATCAGAGATGCCAGTGCCGAGGGCATGCTTGCCCTGGTTAGCTTTTGTCAACTTGATGTAAACTAGACCTAGGAAGAAAGAATCTCAGTTGAGAAATTACTTCCAGTTAGATGGAGCTGTGGGCATTTCTTTAGGGATGCTTTCTTGATTACTAATTGATGGAGGAGGGCCCAAGACACAGCAGATAGTGCCACTTCTAGACAGGTGGGCTAGAGCTGTATAACACAGAGAGCTGAATATGAGGCTGGAAGTAAGTCAGTGAGTAGCGTTCCTCTGCGGTCTCTGTTTCAGTTCCTGCCTCCAGGTTCCTGTCTTGAGTTCCTGGCTCAGCTTCCCTTCATGATGGACCTATAAGCCTTTCCTTTCCAAGTTCCTTTTGGTCTGTGTTTTATCTTAGCAATAGAGAAATAAAGGAAAGCATTGTCATAGGCTCATAGGCAGAATCTCTAGTGATAAGTTTTTGTATTATCTTTTACAAATTGAGGAAGTTATCCCACTGCTCCAGCCCCCAATAACTAATACCATTATGAAGTGGCTAAAGTGGTTTTGACATAATTCAATAAGGGGTGACCCGAAAAATTCTTTGTGACCATGTCTAAGTTACTCAGAAAGTTAAATAGATCAAATGCTTCATCCGTTCACCCTCCAAGTCTGTTGGTAATCGTAATGCTACTGTATAATGTGAAAATTTCAAATAGAACTAAACCCAGGTCTATAAATACACATGATTAAGACTTCAAATATAGCACTGCTTTCTTTTCATAGGGGCTATTTCTGTGTGGTGATTGCCTGGCTGATAGCAATTTCGGAATACAAATGGCTTTTCTCCATAACTAATGGGGAAGTTGGCAGGGTGCTGCACACACAGGCCCTCTCTGAGAAAGAAGTCTGTTGAGCTGTGCTGAGTGCTCTTCTGAATTATGTAAGCAGAGTGGACAAGAAACAGCAGTGCAACGGCACATCTCGTTAGGATGAAATAGTGTCTGTTTGGTTTGTTTCTGGTTCTACAAGAATACTGGCCCTTCTGGTCATAAATCACACAATGGTCAGCCACAAACATGAGCCCAGGGCCTATTGTATTCTAAATTAAATAGACTGGAGTGTAAATCAGGAATAAATGCCAATGGAGTTTTGTTTTTGTTTTTTTCTGATTCTAGATTCACAAGCACTTAAAAACAAGTTTAGAGAAGAATGATGTAAATTCATTTATAAATGCAGTGATTAAAACATAAAAGGAGTGGAACCATGAACTCTTATGAGCAACAATGGTCCAAAGCGTTGATCATCTTGTCCCATCCCCTTCGAAGAGAGGACTGAGGGCCATGTGGACTTTCAGCTTCATGGAGCCACCTTCTAAGGGCACCACAGCCAACAGAACCCTATTGTAAGTCAGGGCTCAGGTCATGTTTTATCTGTAGGATGACACTATGGTATTGGGAGTGCTCTAGAGGAGGATGGATTTTGCTGTCAATGTGCAAATACTAGTCCTCAGTCTTATTTTGTGACTTAGTCAAATAACGTTGGAGAAGTTGAGCTTTGAAAATTACCAGCATCCTAGGGTAATTGAAAATATGAAATGAGGTAAAACACTTGAAAGCCCAGCGTCTATTACAAAGCACATGTTAAATTCCAAGTGGGCAGGAGACGTTTTGCACTTAACTAGAAAATCGGTATTTGTCTCTCAGCGACTTCAGACTCTTCTGCTCCTGGCTTCTGGATGCTCTTTTGGGTAACATTTGGATGGTCTTTCCTGCCAGCCCATTTTAGGCTAGAGTTGGGCCAGGTGTAGAGAAGCCAGTCAGTTGAGTTGGGACACAACTAAAGAGATTCTAAATTTTGTGGGGGAAGAAACAGATCCAGAGCACAATTGCTCATTAAGATAAAGGAGTAGGAATGGAAAAGAGGCGGGGACCAAAACCATTACACAAACCCAAGCCAGGGGAAGAGCTAGACACACCAATGAAGGTAAAATCTGAAGTCTCCTCTCATACACAGCCCCTAATTTTACTTTTGAAATCTCCTCTCTTACACAGCTCCTAATTTTATATTAATAATTTTAAGTTCTTTCTCTTAAGCATGGTCCCTGAAGTCATAAACTTTAGACCCTGCCTGGGCAGAGCTGCCAGACAACAAGAATAACTTGATGTTGGATCCCAGAGCCACACTGGGATTACATTTTCACCATCTCCCAGAGTCTGTCAGGATCAGTCAGACACTAGGGATGAGGATCTGCTTGCATGTGTCTCTGGATTTCTTGTAGTAGAGGAGCCAAACACTTACAATGAATGAAGCAGGATGCTGGGCCTAATGTTTTTTCCTGAAATCCCAGCACTCAGGATGCCAAGGCAGTATAATACTGAGTTCAAGGACAGTTTGGTGTACACAGTGAATTCTATCTGGGTGTTCATAGGCTACTTAGTGAGACCCAGTCTTAAACACAAATTCTCATCTCTGTATGTTCTTTTGCCTATAACAGCTGTTGGAAAACCTTACTGTAGGACAACTGACACCAGAGCTTAAGTAACTGTATGGGTTACAAAGAACAGCTGAGGCTTGTTATTTAATTATTTATTTCATATGTTAGATCCCTTGCAGCTGGAGTTACAAGTGTCTGTGAATTTACTGGTAGGTTCTCTGAAAGAACAGCACTCTTCCGAGCCATCTCTCAAACCCCTAGGCTTTATTTATTTATTTATTTTTTTAAACCAACGACTTGTGGCTTTTTATTTATCTGAATGCAGAGGTTAGAGAACTTTTGGGAGTTGGTTCTCTCCTTCCACCTTATGGGTCTTGGGTATTAAGTCCATGTGGTCAAGTTTGGCAGCAAGTGCCTTTATCTGCTGGGCCATCTCATTGGCTCTCCAGGTTGTTTGAAGCTGTCCCAGTTATTGGGAGTTGTGGGACTGAGATGCTAGAGTGTATAAAGGTGAGAATCTATGAGCCAAACATCACAATGTTTTCTAGTTATTATGGGTTAAATTATGTGACACACAGGCTTAGAAGCTCAGGGGAGAATGAGTAAAAGGGGATAGCAAGTCTCTGGCAGTTTCATAATGTAGTGGAGATAACTGAGTTCAGAACTCTCCAAGGGGGTGTGGTACCTCCAAATAACCAGGCCTTAATCTGAGATCTCGAGGGGGCTGCAGCTCAGGAAGGAGTACCACCAGGACTAAGGTGGCCTTCTCCAGAACAGCCAGCCAGCCTGGTGAGGCTGCACTGTGGTGCTCAGCCTTGGGCAGCTGGCAAGGGAAAAGGGCAGTCCTGTGCAACCTTTTGAAATCAGTGCCGGATACCTGTGTTGCTACAGACTGGTGATTTTGGAGAATAAAGAGGTGGAGCTAAAATCAGAACTCAGTAGTGTTTTAGTATCATGCAGAATAGACCTGATGGAGGGCACGGTTGTGTGTAAAGCATGGAAGAGCCAATAAAAACAGACTGCATCTTTAAGGAGGCATGGAAGACTGGAAGCCAAAGAGAGACAGAGATAAGGGATAAGATATCAAATGATGTTTTTCAGCACTCAAAGATAAGAACCAGCCATAGAGAGCTCTATACATAGTGAAGACACCTTTCAAAGTTAGAGGTGAAATAAAGACATCTCCAGAGAAACACACTGGACAGTATCGGGGAGTATACTTGTACTGAAGGAAATAATGAGGGCATTTAATTCCTCATAGAGAAATAAAATTATCTCAGTCAGAAGCCCAGAAAATGTAGAAAGAAGGGCACGGAGCAGGCCAAATCCATGTAAGTACATGGTAGGTAAGTGTTCACTCAGAAAACAATACAAATGGCACATTTTAATTACAAGATGAACGACTCCTACAAAAATTTCTGTAGAGATAACATTTCTATGAATAGCAAGGGAGATGGGGGCCAGTGCAGTCAGTGTCACAAGGACAGCATTATTCTTCAGAGGCCAAAGTAAGTTGAAAATGTCTCTAGTAATCTTTGGGATAAATAGAATGTGTTAGAAGTGAGGTAAGGGAATGGAGAAAATAAAAACGTACTTTATATATGCAAGAAGGACAAGAAAAGAGAACAACAAAGGAACACTGAAATATTCAAAATATCTAAATACAGTAAATTATTTACAGTTAAATGACCTCATCTATTTGAAATATAAACATTGCCTGATTACATGGACCGCATGCAGAAGAAAAACCTTAAATATAAGAACACAGATGATCCAAAGAGATGAGAAAAGTTATGCCAGGAAGAATCTAAGCAAAAGAAAATTAAACAGGTATAGTTATATTGACAAACAGCAAAGTTTGAGGCGAGAAACATTGCACAAGTTAACTCCATTTCCTGATTATAAAAGCCTTTCTAATTGAGAAGGAATTGTAATTCAAAATCTATACATATACAAAATAATATACTCTCAAAATAGAGATAGCAAAAAAAAAATGACAAAATTATGAAGAGAAATAGGTGCACTCATGATCACAGAGGACCTTTGTGTGCTTGCACCCCCACCCCACTGTGTGTGTGTGTGTGTGTGTGTGTGTGTGTGTGTGACAGAAGGCTCCTTTCCACCCAGGCATTTCTCAAGAGGATTGCATTTGCAGCAGGAAACCTTGAGGGATGAGGAAATGCCTCCCCTCCTGGGATACAGAGAAAACTTGTTTGTGGTGCTGCAAGAGCAGAGGGATTTCCCTGCTTCACAATTCACTGTCCGCGTTACTGTGGGGTCTAGAGAGTGAGAGGAACTTACTCAAACACTGATGCTCATGATGCTTTGCTGTGAATGACACGGCCCACTTTGCTGGTCACTTGGGAGTCTTCTGCCTTCTGCTAGAAATGCACTCTTTATTAGCTTAAGGAGGGTAAAAATCACACTCCAAGCCAACAGTACGCTGCACACAACAGAAGAAGCCCCAGTAAAAGGGCATGGGAAAGGCAATCTAGAGTGGTGACAAACAAATATGGTGTAGGTTTATAAATATCTGACCATAAGGCAAGAAACATTATTTAAATTAAGGGGAGGGTACTAAATAACAAATGAAGCCTATCCATTAGGAAGCTATAATAGTTTATTAGCTCTGTGATTTCAATAACACCTTTACAATGCTCAACACAAAATCTGGTAGGACTAGAAAAATTGGTGAATAAATCTATAACCATACTGGGATTTATGTTGGTAAAGTACTTGTCATACAGCATGAGGGACTGAGTTTATATGTCCCAAACCTATGATTTTTTTTAAAGTTGGGGTCGGCAGCACATCCCTATAATCCCAGTGTTAACTATTGAGACAAGAGAATCCTGGCTGTTTGCTCAGCAGCCAGTTTAGCCTAATTGATGAGCTCCAGATTCAATAAGAAACCCTGTTCCCAAAATGAAGATAGAGATGCCCCAGTGCTTAAGAGCTTCTGCTATTTTTTTTTTTTTTTAGAAGATCTGAGTTCAGTTTCCAGTACCCCACATTAGGTGGCTCACAACTGCCTATAACTCCAGCTCTAGGGGATCTGACACCCTCTTCTGGCCTCTGGTGCACATGTGTCACACACACACACACACACACACACACACACACACACTGTCCCCTACTAAGAGAACAAGAAACACACAATCTTCAAGTAACATAATAATAATCATGTATTTCAAAGGATTATCACTATTCAGAACATGCCCTCTGTTATAGAATGAAGGCAGAAATGAGTTACAAAATGACAAGACACTTAATAAACTGAATAACATACTTCTTAAGAAGTAAGATGCCACCCAACACAAAAGTAGGCATTTGCAAGTGGCTTGTGCACAGTTAACTTTGGTGACTAAGGGGGTTTGCCCATTAAAAATACACGCTGAGTTTTTATTGCCAGAACCCAGGAGGTAGAGGCCCGTGGATTTCTGTGAGTTTGAGGTCAGCCTGGTCTACAGAGCAAGCTCCAGGACAGCCAAG
Organism: Phodopus roborovskii; assembly: GCF_943737965.1. NCBI lineage: Eukaryota > Metazoa > Chordata > Mammalia > Rodentia > Cricetidae > Phodopus > Phodopus roborovskii. Next base: position 2,119,848 of record NW_026126417.1, on the reverse strand, counting down.
ACTACACAGGGAAACCCTGTCTTGAAACCAAACAAACAAAAGACATTTGGGGGCTGGGGAAACAGCTTGGTTTGTAAGATGCTTCCTGCACAAGCATGAAGAACTGGATTTGATCCATAGCATCAAAAGTCTGGAGTGGTGACATGTGCCTGTAATCCTAGTACTGGGAGGTGGAGACAGGAGGATGCCTGGGAGCTAACCTAGTTGAACTGGGGATGTTCAGTAAAAGACCCCTTTTAAAAAATATATAAAAGTGGGGAGTGGTAGAGGAATATATCAAATACCAATATCTGGCCCCTTGTCTTCGTTATTTTCTTATCACTGTGAAGAAATGTCACGACCAAGGCAGTTTATGTAAGAGTTTGTTGGGGGCTTAGTTTCAGGTCAGTCTGTGGTCATTGTGGGGAACATGACAGCATGCAGGAGATATGACACAAGAGCAGTGCTTGAGAGCTTACATGTTGAGATCACAACTGTGAGGCAGTGGGAACTTACGGGGAATGGTGTGGGGTTCTGAAACCTCAAAGCTTGCCACCACTGATACCTCCTCTAATATGGCTGCAGACCCATAAGCCTTCCCAAAGTGTTCCACAAATTGAGGTCCAAGCATTCAAATATGTGAGCTTAAGGGGCCATCCTACATGAATGCCTCTACGTGAATGCCTTCTGTGGTAGTTTGAATGCCATTGGCCCCACAATCTCATAGGGAGTGGCACTATTAGGAGGTGTGGCTTTGTTGGAGTGGGTATGGCCTTCTTGGAAGAAGTATGCCACTGTGGGGGTGGGATGTGAGTTTCCCTATGCACAGAATACCACCCAATGCCTCAATTGACTTCCTGTTGCCTGCAAGGTGTAAGACTCTCAACTACTACGATGATAATGAACTGAATCTTTGAAACTGTAAGCAAGCCTCCTCAACTAAATATTTTACTTATAAAGAGTTGCTGTGCCCATGGTGTCTCTTCACAGCAATAGAAACCCTAAGAGACCCCCCCAAATGCACAGAGACTTATTCTTACTTATGAATGCCTGGGCTTAGCTTGGTTTGTTTCTAGCCATTTTCCAACTTAACCCGTTTCTTTGCTTCTAGATTTTTGTCTCTGGGCTTTTTTTCATATTCTTTATTCTAATGCCTTTCTTTCCTTCTTACTCTCTGGTTGGTTATGTGGCTGGGTGGCTGGCCCTGGGCATCCTCCTCTTCTCCTTTTCTCCCTCCTCTCTCTCCTTCTCCCTAGTTTTCTCCTCCGACTTATTTTCTCTGCATGCCAACCCTACCTGTCCTTTCCCCTGCCTCACTATTGACAGTTCAGCTCGTTATCAAACCAATCAGCTGTTTTAGGCAAGCAAAGTAACACAGCTTTAAAGAGGTAAACAAATGCAGCGTAAAAGAACGCAACACATCTTTACATCATTAAACAAATATTCCACAGCATAAATGAATGTAACACATCGTAAACTAATACTCCACAACACACGCACACACAGGTGCATATCTTAAAGGCTTACCCATTAATGCTTTGTTTGTCTCAGTTGCTGGGAGTGATATAGAGGAGTTCCATTTTTCTTATATGCATGGTGACACATGAAAATCATTATATTGAAATGTAAAGGAAAAGTCCTAGAATTTTCTTTTGAATTGTTTTAAAAATATATTATTTTTATGTACGTGTGAGTCTCTATGAGTTCATATGCATCATGTGCATGCAGGAACCCCTGGAGACCAGAAGGGGGCAGCAGATGCCCTGGAAAGCAGCAGATACCCTGGAGCTGGAGTTGGAGGAAGTTGTGAACTGCATGTGAGCTTCTACAGAACAGGAAGCAATCTGGACTGCTGAGACCTCTCCACAGCCTCTGAGTTCTTTCTAAACAAGTCCATTTTGGTCATCTGTTTTCATCACTCAAAATTCAGTATTTGATCTTTTTCCTTCAGAAACAATCCAAAACACTCCAGAGAAATCAGAAGATTATAACGCAAATGTCAATTTCAACAAAACCAAAAAAAAAAAAAAAAAAAAAAAAAAAAAAAGAAAAGAAAAGAAAAAAAAAGCTAACATCTGTATACTCCAAAAGAGGTAGAAAAAGCTGTCAGAAGCTGGGCAGCAGGAGCATGGCTAAGAAATCAGGAGATGGGGTTGAGACATTGAGACAAGATGCTAAGAGAGGGGCTCAGGGCCCGAGATGTCAGACAAGATGGCAGATATTTTTTCCTTGTTGCAAATGTGGGCTGCCCACTGGTATAAAGCCAAATCCCTGTTCATAGGAGTTGGTCCAGAGTGGTTAGACTCGGTTTGATTCTAAGCCACAGAGAAGTGGAAAGCTAAATGGAGTTGCACCTGAGTAAGTCATTTGTTCAGGAAATTGTGGTCACAGAGGTCTTTATCTAGTGTCTTTTATAGCCAACCTTCAGGAACAATCTAGGAAGAACCAATCCCTTCCAAAATTGAGAGCCAGGAAGCTTGGTGAAGGATGGATTGGCAACAGCAGCCTCAGAATTTATTTCTGTAGCTGAGAAAGAGCACCTTTCTGAGAATTGTTTTGCAAAGAGACTTAGGCTCCTGGGAACTTTAAGGCACATGTATACAATTTTCAGCTAGCATGCACAGGTGCTGAGTTCGAGGGTGGTTGTTGATTGGCGGCTGAGTCAGTAATGGACAAGAGTTGTTTATACCATCTGCCTCCTTACTAGAACTCATATTGTTTTTAACCTGCTCTGTCACTGCTTAAATAGAACCCTTCTAGATAATTAATCAGTATGTTGGAAGCACAGACAAGTGCTTAGTAAGGTTTCTGCCCATTATGTGCTTCTCGTGTCTTTTTCAAACCAAAACAAACATTGATTTGGCTTTCACCTATTAGTATAAACACTATTAATATCAGACCATCTTTTCTGCAGATGTCTTATTTCCTTCTGGTCTTTGTAACCCAGGCTCCTTTGGTATGCTGACTATGACACAAATCTTTAGCAGATGTGCCTACTTAGGTGCAAAGCTTGAGTGCTGCTTTTTCTACTTTGAACTGTCTCAAGCAAGTGCATGCATGGAGGGGTATTTGAGTTCTCAGTTTAATTAATTGTGGTGTCCTAAACCAATTATTCAAGGCCTTAGTATTCATATTTACAAACCATTGGAGCTGTACCTGGCATTATTGCCTGACATGGACAGCTCTCAGAGAGAAATCTCTACCATCTTAGCTTTGAGTGCAAGACAAAGGATGTACAGAACAAATGTGGCATTAAGTCAGAGTGAGAGGAAGAGAGGATCATGAAAGGGTTGGAGTGAAAATTTGGAGCTCTAAATTAAACTCTAAACAGACTTCCCAGTAACCTTCTCTTAGAAGACTCACGTGAAGGGGTGCCATGGTACATTGACCAAATTTTCATTACATCTGTATATTCAGGATATTGCTAGTAACATCCCATGACACTCAATAGAATTATACTGGATTATGACATTTTATACAAACCATTTCAACTCAAGCTTCCTCACTGAAGAATATATTTGGGCTCTATTATCTAATGGGAGAGCACAAGTCCTTACTGATCTAGAGATAATGGCACCCAAGCCAGAGATTGGGGAAATAGCTACATAAGGTGGCTTATTAAAAAACAAAAGCAAAAGTCCTTTGATGTAATCTCAAGTTTGAGAAATGCTAGGTTAGAAGAATTTAAATATGATTCTTTATAGCAGGTCTCTTCTGAACCTGTAATTAGCTACTAATGCATTGTGATTCTGTAAAAGGGGAATAATTAATTTTGATGCCCGTGTGTTTGACCATGGAACATACTGTTCATAGTATTTTGCAACAGTAGCATTTTCTGTAATATATACTAAGAAGTGTATGGGCAAAAATAAGCATAAGCAGAACAGTAGAGAGCTAAGTGAGTAAGTAAATCTGACACACCACCAGCCGTCAGCATGGTGTGATCTCAGGCATGTTCTAGGGGACTGGGCTAGGGTTTGTTCTGAGGGAGGAGAACTAGAGCACCCACAGCTCCCAGATCCCACTTAATTAAAACCCTTTTGGGATGCTAACAAGCACCAGTGGATGAAGAGAAAAGTCTCACATGTCTTCCATCCTCAGCTCAGCACAGCTCCAGTTCCATTATCCTTAAACATCTATTAACATGATTGCTTCATAATTACCAAGGCTAACCGCCAAGCACTTTGCCAGGAAGCAAGACACTGCTTATCTTAAATGCTCTTCTGGCTTGTGCAAAATGGTCAGTAATTTTTTTTTAAACCTTCTGTATGTTCTTAATTGAAGAAACATCTCTAAAAATACTATCCAAATGACTACACGATAAGAAGAAAATAGCAAGTGGAAGGCACAAATCAAAGCAAATGAACAAAAAAAAATCTGCTGTAAGGGTGGGACAGTACGAGATTCAGAATCTACAGCAATTATCTGCAACAGGAGCTCCATAGATCAGAGAAGCACAATGAGACCTATTGACTTCCTTCCGGTCATGCTGTGCCGCTAGAATTTTAATTTCACAACAGTCTATCCTGTATGTTACCACAGACTCACACAGTAGTATCCAGTCAATAGGCTGATCTCTGATGCATCTCAAAGGTCAACTGCCTCCATATGTCTGCCTCATCGTCCATTCTTCGTGCTGTGCTCCAGGGACAGGGATTCAGCTAAGTGCTGAAGTCAGAGACTAACTGGCAATATCCCACACTGTCACAATGCTTTGGGAGAACTTGGAGAGCGAGTGGCATTTACCAAGAATATAGGTTACTGGTTATTTTCATAGTTAGTACACAAAAACAAACAGAAATGCCAGAGGTTTTTGTTTGTTTGTTTTCTCATGGTTTTGTAGATAAAGAAAATCAGGGCTCAGAGAGATTATATTTGCATAAGGTCAAGCCAATACCTAATAAATGACTAGGTAAAATCTGAGTCTATTCTCAGTGAGTTCTAAGTCTGTTTTATGTACACTACCCATGCTTGCTCTAATCATAAACAAACTGCTCTTTATAGATCACAAATGGGTCATTTACATAGTCTCAGCAGCCAGCAAAACACCTCAACTTTTATCATCACACTGACTTAGAAGTCCAGGTATTGTTGGACCTTTCAGACCATTTGCCTGCAGCAATGGAGGTCTTTAGTCTCCGCTGTTGTAAAGAACCTTCCATGCTTCAGCATTTGGTGAGGAAAAAAGCCTCACCGTGTCCGCTGGCTGCTTCATTTCAGATTCACTCTCTGGGTAACACACCTTTCTGGCCTCTTTTTAAAAAAATAGATTTCCAAGCAGTGATATAATCAAATATGAGAAACAATTTGGAGAGCCAGGGGGAACACTGGTCACACGGCTTCAGTACCTGTTTGTCATAACTCCAAACTAAATGGGAAACTCCAGAGTTGATATGGCAATCACTCATGTGCTCTTTTTAGAACATAACCAAAGCGCATCCTTAGGACTTTGAATTTGGACTCTACCTCACCCTCAAGTTGGCCACCCAAGGTTATCTATCCTGTTTCCTCATTATTAAAGAGACAGGGATGCAGAGGGAAGAGAGAAAAACAGGGCAAACGGCTCTTCCAATTGCTGTAAAAATCCACCAAATCCACCAATTCTGTATCAACTGCATCTCATTGGCCTTCAGAATGAATGAACAATTTAAAATTGAAACCCCAATGTTATGACCATGACATAACATTTTTAATTCCTTTGACTAAATACTTGGCCAGTGTCCATGATTTAGTTTTTTGTGTGGTAGAAAGAGCCAGTGGAAAAACTAACTACAGTCACCTAGGCAGACAGTGATAAAGGCCCAGACTTGGGTTTGTTTTGGTTGCTGGTATCTTAATTCATATCTACTAACAGGTGGAGGGGAAATCTTTTCCAGGAAACACCGTAATACAGCAAAGCTGCTTTCCTTCCTGCGTAGTCTGCTGCTGTATATTCAAAATGAAAATCATTCCATGAGTGCTGTTCCCCATACACATGCCCACAACACCTGTTTTCAGTCTTGTATCAGAGACATTATATAACCGACTATCTGGCTTGACCCTTACTCTGATAAAATAGGCCAGGATGTTTTGCTAGGTATTTCTCTGCTTTCATCCTCTCCTCACTGAACATTTACACAAGTGTTCTGGCACACTGTAAGCTCTGAGTGTGTATCCTATATTCTGGTAGCTGAACAAACACTTGTCACTTAAAATATAATTGACTTGACTTTCTGGGTTTTATTTCCTTATGAGCCAATCATTTCTTTGCACTGCTAGAATCCGAGGGATTTCAGTGTGGTTCTTCCTTTAAAGGTTCCTTGGTTGTGGTCAAATCTGTTGGCACTAGAGGGGAGATGTATGTAAATATTCCCTTGGCAACTCTAGCAGATCAAGATGGAGAAGAGAGAACTAGTGGTCCCATGTACACACACACGAAGGCTGACTTCAGCTCCTGCCACCATGCCCAGGGTCCTTATCAGAAGAGGTCACTTGTCAGAAAACATTAGCCCCACTCATTGTTAATTCCATCACCATGGCCTCATTTACAAGGACAGCCCAGTAATTTGCGCACAGCGCCTTTCAAGCCACAAAGTGCATGGTCACCAGGAGATCTGGTTGAAATACAGATTCAGATAAACAGTGGTAACTTCTACATTTCTATCAACTTCAGTATTCCACCAATGCTGATCACACTTCTGTAACAAGGTCGGAAGACATCTGCCTCCTCACATTGGACCAAGAAAAACCGGGCATAGAACACAGAACTGCTCACCAGGAGGCCCCCCACACTGCACACAGGAATTAAGCTCTCTAATAACTCTTACTGCCTAGACTTAGGTCCTGTTAACTCCTGTTCAGCTGAATGTCACACTAGCCTTATTGAACGCCACCATGTTATGGAGAACCTGCCATGTGTCTAAGGTTCTAATTCCTTAGGTCTAAAGTGGGCCTGACCAATAAACAAGACTCCAGTGAAGAGTAAGGCACGCCCAACTTTTTGACATTGTGCCAAAGTTCATGCTTAAGAACAACACAATTGAGCTGGAGAGATGGCTCAGGGATTAAGAGTACTGGTGACCAGGTTCGATTCTCAGCACCCACCCACATGGAGGCTAACATCTGTAACTCCAGTTCCAGGGAATCTGATATCCTCTTCTGACTTCCATGCAAGTGGTCCAGATATACATGTAAGCAAAACACCCATATACACACAAAATGAGAATAATTAAATCTTAAAAAGAACTGTATCATTTTTTAAAAATTACAAAACACTTGCAAAGTTTTAAGTCAAGTTTATGATTTTGGATTAGGCTGCATAATAGCTGTCCTTGGCTGCATGTTGCCCATGGGCCACAATGGGTGATTCTAAATCATTTCAGGTTCAGAGAAGAAAATATGTGCATGTTGTCTGAGAGACTGCAAAGACCTTTACCCTGTGGCTATTTATGTCCTTATAGGAATAAAGGGGGGGGTGAGGAGTGGGGGAGGAAGTGTGGGTGAGGGGAGCTTACAGGCTCAAGTGCCTGACAGCGTGATGGGAGAAACAACCTGCTACACAACTGAGACTCTGCTCACAGCCACTGAGGGTTAACTCTAGTATCTTGGGCCCTTTTTTCTCTAGTGACATGCACTAGACTTGTTAAGTATGGGCTGGGCTGAGGCTTAGCTGGCAGGATACTTGTCTAGCATCTACAAGGCCCTGGGTTTGATCCCAAGCAAGGCATAATAGAAAGTTTAGCAGAGTGCAAGCAATCTCAGTACTAGGGAGGTGGGAGCAGGAGGATCAGGAGTTCAGTCATCTTTAGCTGCACTGGGAGTTCAAGGCCAGCCTGAGATAACGTGAGAACCTGGAAAGAAAAAGGGCAAGTGTGCCTCACATATTCTATAAAAAAGTTTTAATTCAGGTATTATTACAGATACATTCGGCAATCAAAATTATTTTCTCTTCTGATCGAACAAATGAAAACTGTGGAGTTGTTTATATATTTACAAATAAAAATATATACAAAACAAGGAAACCAGCTAATAAAAATAAGGACGGAACATTAGTTGGTGTCATTAAAGTCATACTGCAAGTATGAAACACAAAGGGTAACTTTATAAATGGAATGTCCCGGGAAAGGCTTTGATTAGGTTATTGGGTCTTTGCAGGGACAGAAGCAGCATCTTCTAGGGTGGTGGCTTCTGCTGCTGCAGACACAGGCTCGGCTGCAGTGGCAGTGTCCTGCAGAGCAGAGATGTCTTCCATCTCACTGGAGGCTGCCTCAGTCTGACTGGAGCTCTCAGGCTGGGGGGCTGGAATCTCTTGACTTAAGCTGGCTTCTGGTGGACTGGGTATGACATTAGCTTGAGCAGCCATGGTCTCTTCTTCTGCTTCCATTTCTGTTTCTTGACTCTGAACTTCCTCACCTTCTTCCACCATTGCAGGTGGTAGTTGTAAGAAAGTCTAATTAAAAATAAACGAGAGTGTCAAGAGCACTGGCTTATGAAGCCGAGCAAGCTCTCATATCACTTTCTCGATACACTGCTTCTGCTACAGTTTTTCAAACACTGCTAGCCATTTGATATGACAAATTTGATACTTTTGAACAACGACCATGATTCTGCTAATGGCAAGGAATGTCTGCGTGTCACGTGTAAGTAAAACCCAATATGAAAAGTTATGAGTTTCAATCAGAGAATTTTTTGCTAAGGCTGCTAAGGAAGCACAGTGAGGTTTCACCTTCACTGAAGGAGTCTGTGAGGAGAGCTCATTTTGAAGACCAGGACATGGTAGGGAGGAAGGAAGGACAGAGATCAAGCCTCCAACTCGTTCATCCAGGAGAGCAGAACAGCCCACTATGCCTAGACTTTTCTCAATGCCTTGGCAGCCTGGAGTGAAACCATAGCTTCTTTCCTCCTAGATTTTGTTTAGCTAATCAGAAATTTGAAAACATTTGAAAAGTACCACCCAGAATAGCAATGGGCAGTCAGGGAAGAGCTAAGAGATGGAGATATATAATGTTCATAAAGAGACAGACTTAAAATCAGTAAGGTACTAATTTCCCCAAATTGACCCCAAACAATTTCACTTATGGAGACATTATTTCGATTACAGTGGGCTTTTACAGTGCTAGAAATTGGATGGCTCAGTCTAGATAGAAAAAGTCATTTTTGAAAAAGAATGGAACTAAAATACTCATTTTGCTGAATTTTAAGATCTGCTAATTCTAAGTTGCTGTAACCCAGACAGCGCGGTGACAGTGAAGGGTGGGACAGACACACTGAGTAGTGGAACGCAATGGGGTACAGAAGAACATTCAGAAAGAGAGGCAGTATTTGGGGTGTTTTTATATTATCTGACTAAGGTTACAAGTCGTAGTTCAAAAGAGAATAAAATAGTCTACTGAGGGAATAGCAGTAAAAATGCAGGAACACTACAGAACACCCACACATGGATGAATAAGTACAATACTGCATAGAACTTTGCCAGAAATGAATTCAAAACCTATCCTACTTGTAAACACCACAACCCAAAGGGTAGAGGGTAATCTTTGTCAATGGGGGCTAAAGTAAGTATTTTTAGGACATACAAGAATGAATTATAGGAAAATAATTTGATTTATTAGATATTAGATGTCAAAATTCAAAACTCTACTAAAAGCTGCTTTAAAAAGAAAAAAAAAATTAAACTTATAAAAACGTGTTTGTAAGGGACCTGTAGCTGGGAGACAAAAATCTCTGAGAGTGCACTATGATAATACTTGTGAACAGACTCATCCCCAAAGAGGACATTTATGGGGCAAATAACAATATAAAATAATGCTCAAATGAATTCTAAAAAACGACAACCCCTCCCCACTAGAAAACTGATTCCACACTGAGCTCACTATATTCCTAATATCCCCACTAAAGAGAAAGGCTTACTAAATCAAGTGTGCTGAGGATGCAGAGTGACCACACTCACATACTCCTGGATAGAGCAGCAAGTTCTATTTGAAAAACTACTTCGAAAAACAAGCTGCCACTTTAAAAAAGTTAAGCACACATGTAACAAATCAGTCAGCAACTCTCCTTGGAGGTAGAAGTGCAAAGTCTTTCACAATAATTACTTTGTAATATCCCACAATGGAAACAATCAAAATGTATACCAACAGGTGAAAGGAAGGGACCACTCCTAGCATGGACCAACAGGAATGGTTTTAAAAAAGGGAGAGAGGCTGAGAAACAACAGAATGAAAAAGCAAGACAGCATATTGGATGCTGTATAAGTATCTAGAAAGCAGACACTAGTCCATGGTGGCAGAAATCACAACCCTATGTGCTTAGAGAAGGACAGGGAGTCAAAGTGACATGAGAAACAACAGCTATGCTCATTACGTAGATTAAGTGATAGTTTTAGGAGTACATACATCATGATAAATACAGAATGCATCAAACCGTACATTTTGAGTGAGCGTACTGATGCTAATTTATTTCTAAAGACAGCTATTAAAATGACTGCTACATCAATAAGAATATTTGACTGTAGACTCCATGACAAATTAGTTTTAAGATCACTCCATATTTAGAGAAATGAGCAAACCTTGAGCAAACTCACCTGATTATAATGATGGGTAGTCTGTATCAAATGCATGTACATATTGTACACAAAGTTAGTTTTAAGATCACTCCATATTTAGAGAAATGAGCAAACCTTGAGCAAACTCACCTGATTATAATGATGGGTAGTCTGTATCAAATGCATGTACATATTGTACACAAAGTTCGCCATCTGGGGCATGTTCTTTATCACCTGTACTTCATGAGGTGGTCTTTCTCCATTCTATAAGAAAGCAAAAGGAGAGTGAAGAATCTAGTGAAAAGAAGAAACCCAGAACCTATCATTTCAATAGAAGCCCATTTCTGAGTCTATAAATACTACCAGGGTATGGAGGACATGAAATCCCCAAGCCAGAGTTGAGAAAGCACTTCATGAATATTTAGAAAAATGAAAGACAACAGAGTTGAGAGTCATTAAGTTTTTAATACAACTTTGGGCTGGTAAGTAAAACAGAATTTCAGTATGTGAATTGATATCAAAGAATCATTAAGATAAAGCCTCATGAAAAGAGAAAATAAATCAATACATCTAAAACAGTGATGTTCAACCTTCCTAATGATACAACCTTTTAATGCAGTTCCTCATATCAAATCATAAAATTATTTTCATTGCCACTTTGTAATTGTGATTTTGCTACTGTTATGAATCATAATGCAAATATCTGACATGCAGAATATCTGATATGTGAGATCTCTAAAGGGTTGTGACCCAAAGGTTAAGAACTACTTGTCTAAAAGCAACAATTTCCATCACTGTCTAGAATCCAAAGAGAATCTATAATAGTTCAGAATGATAATATTAGAACTATTTTTCCTATCTATGTGTTTCTGAAGCATAAGATGTTAACATTTATTATTATTAACATGGAGCCTATCAGCCATGGAAATGATACTCAAATGCCAATTTTTAAATTTTGTAGCATTTGTCAGGCTCTACTGAGAGACTGTCACAGTGCAGAGCCCTTACCTGCAGCACCCTGAGAACTAGATTCTCAGGAAGCAGTTTCTGAGAAAAATCACTCTAGCAGTAAAACAGTGAAGCAACTGAAGTAAACACAGATCAGTCCTTCTACTTCGGCCACTGCACAACTTTACTATTTGCAATCACTGATCACACACAAAGTCTTATCTATGAATGTACAAACAAGTTTCCCAGGATCCTACTTAAAGTAGCAAGCACATAATAGTGAGTCTATAAAAGAGACAAGTGTAGACCTGCAAGGTGGCCATCCAGGACGACCTCAGGGCTTGTGACGCCACCCCACAATCCCCCACCCCATTCTCTTTCCTCCAATTTTCTCATGGCAGCATTTCTTAAAAACAAAACAAATAAACAAACAAATAGAAACATCTTTAAAGAAAAGTGGCTATCATTACCATAAAACAAACAGTGAATTTATTTTGTTTTAAGAAGTTCACTGCATATTTAAAACAATTTCAGTAAAACTTAATGGACCTCTGGGACATTTCATTAAGTGAAAACCAAACAACCCACCCCCAAGTCTATAGCATGCTCTAAGAACATAAAGTAACAGTGAGAATATAATCAATCATGTATCGGTGCCTCTGTGTGCAAGAACATAAATAAATGAACCGCATTATACTTTATCCTACAGAAAGGAGAGGAAGAAAACTGGACAAAGAAGGAAGAGCCTACAGAGGAAGAGCAGTGACAAAGAGGAGGGAAGGGGGAGAGGAGACGGTTAAGTTGTATGTGTTTTCCTGCCCCACCACCCTAGCTAGAATCCAAGCTTTACAAGAACTAAACTAGATTTCTCTGTTAAGTGAAAACTGATGGACAAGAGAGGTGTGAGGTGATTAGAACATAAATTCTTGAATCACACTTCCTGTTTTCGAATTCTGGCTCATTTACCCACTGATGTATGACAAACTATTTAACTTCACCCTCAGCTCTGTACGTGTACACTTAGGACAATCAGAAAGCCTCCTGAGCAGATGTACTACTCAGATCAAATGTGGAGTTCATTCCTGATAGAGTAAGTTTCAGTAAATGTTAGCAGATATCATTTTTATACAATGCAGTTCTTTGGTGTAAGGAGCATTTCATACCAGTGATTGGGTATTCTCATTAACGTGGTCAACTCTAAGAGAAACCACTGTCCTACCTGGGGCACATTGCTCTACACAGTGATGAAAGGCCTACCTTTCTGGAGGTCGGGAAAGGCTCTGTTGGAATAATATGCAAATGCAGTGGGCGAGCAGTGAGCTGGCTGAAAGCAGGAGTCAGTTCGAAACAATTTTGGAAGAGGGATACTCTAGCGAAGATATAAAGGCCAAGCCTGGCTCTTGACATGGCTACCACCAAGCGACGGACATCCCTTTAGGAAATAAAATAATTAGCATAGTTTGAAATTAATAATATATGTATGCAGCCCCATTTTCCTTGTTTTACATAATCCACTAAATAGTCTCATTATAAGTTATTGCAATAGAAACCTTAAGAACTTAAAGGCATAAGACCAATCAATGTGTGTGATTAGTAAACCAAGTGAGTGAGTGCTCCATTGAAAACATCTTGTTAGTTAATGCATATTTGTGCACACATGAAGAACCAATGTACTGGTTTAAAAAACACAAAAAGCCCGACCAGAATCATAGAGGTTCAGGTGACAGTCATTAATTACTGCATCACCATCAATGTGACAAATCACCTTCTTTCACTTTTCTACCTAGTAATTTCCAGGCTCTATCAAGATAAGATTTTCCTTCCTAGAAAATGTACTAGTTTTACCTAGGAGTAGTAATTCCTTTTGCTTCTCTTCACACTCCCTAATGTAGGGTTATGAAGAGAGAAATAGAAAGGAAAATGTATACAATGCTGTCTAGGAAGAAATGGAGTGCTAGAGCAAGGGAATCGCTTACACTGGTTTTAAGGAATCACTCTACGGCTGTGTTCAGTTTCCTTGTCACATCTAGGAGGCTCTTACTCTGGATACAAGCAAGTAGACAGCACTGTCCAGGTCCCTCTATAAGAACATTGACTGTATTGGTACTGTAGTGGCTAAGAGGCTTTTTATAAATATCACCTCCATCACACAGGAGAGGAATGAAATTGAAACTTTGGGTATATTCAAGTAAAGGAATCGTCCCAATTATTTAAATGTTTCCCACACTGGGCTCCAAACTCTTCAAGGATGGAGATCACGAAAGCTAAATTTATTCTTACATATCTAGAAGCTAGCATACTGCCAAATAACAGATGGATAAAGGTGTTTTTAATCAGAAAATCTGGAGATACATGGTCATACTGAAACCACCTTCTTTTTAAACCCTCCATTCACACACCTTCTTAGTTCCCAGAGATCGCTATAGATTTTTTATTGTACATATATGGCTGTTTTGTGTGCACATATCTTAGTGCAGGACTGGTACCAACAGAGGAAGGAGACATTCACATATTGATGCTTGGAGCTAAGAGGTTTTAGGTCAACAATAATGGTTATTCAGACAATAGTTATGTCAGTTAGGAAAGGAAACTGTTTTCAGAAAAGACCTAGATCTATGCTTGATACTTCAATAAGCAAAAATAAGCTAACTTTAACACTATCACTTTGTAACAATTTCTTAAAACATTATTGTTCTTGTTACTCTTCCATAAAGATTATCAGCCTAATAGAATCTGAACTAAGGCCCAAAGAGATCTGGACTTAATGACAATTTATGAGAGCCTGAAGAACCTTCTCTTTATACTCATTGAATAAATTAAGACAGTGAACTCTAGATCTCCTGAATTTTGCTGGTAAGTCACATGAGATGAAGACTTATATAAAACCAAACGGCTGCTTTGTAATAAGAAGATATTACTCCCATAAATCTCTAATACATAAATACATCACAAAAATGATAAAAATAGGTTATTGTCTGTTTGGACCATTCTTAATCCTGGGAGAACAAATGGCTCCTTTATCCTCTCATGAAGCTGAAAGATGGTGGGGAGAGAAAACCAAAAGCCTTATGCACTGAAAAAGCCCCTGAAGAGGCTTCCTCCCAGCTTAGCTTCTTTGGTTCCTGATACTGTTTCTAACAGATCCAAGGCTATTAAGATCCTACCATGGAGAAGCTACCACTACAACATTATGAAGTAAGCAGTCAGTAGTAACAACACTGAGAACTACATAAGGGGTCTGATGTTATTCAGACGGAAAGTACTATAAGCCACCATAATGATTAATTGTAGCAATTAATTCAACAAATTTAGAACTACTTTGTCACTGAAGCTCAAAACTGAAATAGACAGTAACCTTTAGTAAGAGTATAGAGTTTGAACCTCACGCACCTCAAATGGCCCACAGCCCTGGTCCGCACTAGAGAAAGGAGGATGTAATCATTCTGTTGACCTTGAAATCTATCAACAGTTGTCACCTAGGAAGAAAAGGCATTATCTCAACAAAATGCTACAAACAAGCATCTCACCTTTAAAATTATCACAGAAGAAACCTAATCATATCAATTCTTGCTTGGAATTGTAAAACCAAGACAGTGAGTACAACTAGAGCATGGTAAGCACCCTGAATCACGTCCTTCCGTTACTCACACTCTGGTCTGCAGCACTTGTCTACTATAGCTAACAATTAAAGAACTGTTCTTGGAATCTAGAGCCTTCTTAGGCTGCCAAGCTTTGTTCTGCTTATTAAGTGGCATCCCAAATATTCAAAAGACTATAGCTAATTATCTAACTTATTATTCAATGTGTGTCCCTAGTATTTTGTTCATAACATTCTTGTCAAAGTGGAAAAAAAAATCTTCACAGTATTTTTTATTCAGCTGGAAAACATACATATGAATAGGAAGAGGGGGTTCATCAAGATTCTAGCCACCAATTTTAACTCCTAGGTCTTCATCCCTGCTCTATGAATTTAACAAAGCTTACTAATTCCCCTGACTTTAGGAAGTGTATAAAAACACTTCTTTGGAAGTGAACTTCAGAGGTACAAATTACATACATAAGTTTTGACAACCTATACTCCCACACAATCACTACCACTGCCACAATGCCCATCACTCTGGGCCCTGCTGTAAACAAGCAGGCAACTTCCCAGCTTCAGGCAGGCAGTCCCTGATCTACTTCCCTCATTTTCTGCTGGCTCTAAACAAGCACAGGAGTAGAACCATGAAGACTTACACCAGTCTGTCAATAGCATAAAGCTTCTGTGGCTTTTCTGTATTATACATAAAGATGCTCATTTTGTCCTGCTGCTGAGCAGCTGGGCTCCCATTAATGAATGTGCTTGTTAATGGGCACCAGAGTTCCTTTTACTCTAGGGATATTTAGAATAAAACTACATTGAATATCTTTTTTTTTTGGGGGGGGCATGTTTTCATTGCAGAAAATGGAACTGTAGGGCTATGTTAAGTGTATGTTTAACTTGATAGACTTTCAAACTACTTTCCAAAGTCTGAGTCAATTTATACACTCACCAGTGATGTCCCAAGTTCCAGCTGCTCTATGTCCGAAACTATCAATTTTTATAACTATTTTTTGTTGTGTTGTTGTTGTTGTTTTTCAAGAGAGGGTTTATCTGTGTAGCTTTGGAGCCTGACCTGGAATTCACTATGTAGAGCAGGCTGGCCTCAAACTCACAGAGATGCACCTGCCCCTGCCTCCCAAATGCTGAGATTAAAGGTGTGTGCCACCTGCATAGCCCGCTTTTACAGCTGTTAGTGTGTGTAAGTATCATATTGTAATTTGAAAATTTTAATTTAATTTTATTCAGAGACTCATGTAGCCCAAGCTACAAATCTGATATATAACTGGGGATGGCTCTGAAGCTCTGATCCCCTTGCCTCCACCTCACCAGGATTGGGATTATAGGCATGCACCGTAGTATTGAGTTTTTGTAGTCTGAGGGTGAAACCCCAGGCTTTATGAATGCTAAGCAAGCACTCTACAGACTGAACTGCATTCTCTGTTCCCTTACTGGTTTCTCATTTATATCTTCCTGACAGGTAATGATTGTAAAGACAACTAATTACAGGGCAGGGATATTTTAGTGGCTACTTGTAGATTTTGCATAAAATATGCCCTGTTCACTTGCCCATTTTATATTAGTCTCTCTTATTTAAAATGACTATTAGAATTGACATTTTGAAGCAAGTCTTCTCATGTGTAGACATTATACATGGAAATTCTGTTGCCATCCTGACCTAGAAAGCTTGTCTGTGAGACAAGGTGGAGCAATATAAGCACTTACAATAAATGCAAACCTTGCCAGAAAGATGATGCCACTACATTCATAAAACTACCTTGTTTGGCCTTCCGATCAATGGATTATTCCCACATCGTCTATTGATGATGTCCCGTATCAGATGCTTTTGTCCATTGTATGTTGTTAGAATACTGATCTTGTCTGCAGGGTAACCAAGCAGGCACATGTACATGAAGAGTGCTACTACATACTCTGCTTCTCCAAGGTTCTGTAATGCAAGCACAGCCACATTATATATTAATTCGTCTATGATTCTTCTTCATAAGTGCTTCAAGAGGCTTACTTACTCATCACTTACTTACTTTTCACTTACTCACATTTCAAGTGAAAAGTTAATAACCTTGATAGATAAGTGATTATTTTGGTATGTTGAAAGATAGCCTTATTCTAGGTTAATATTGATAAAACTCTGATGTCTAATATATTCGTAACACAGGACATAGAGGTTAATATTCCTGGAGCCACAATAATCATGATATATAGTCTGTACAATGTACTCTAACTGCAACTGTGAAAACAAACATTAATATAAAGGGGTCAATCAGCTGAAGAGCCCATACAATGTCTAGTGTAACTGGATGTACATGTAGCAGTTTTACAATTGACTGCACTGTGCACAGCACTTTCCTAGCCTCTTCTGCTTCCTGATGTTTCCTATGAGTTTGTTTTTGCTGTCTTCCTTTGCCCCTGATCTGGACTCATTTAGATGAGAAGATGTTTTCAAACTGGCAGTCTGGCTTAGTGTTAAGTTAGAGATTCTGGTTAAAGATGGGTGATACGGAGCTCAAAAACAAGGGCTTTACTGAACTTCAAAGTGAGAAATCTGACCCACAGCTATTTAATCCAGTTCAGTAGAGACCGAGTTCAAGCATCAGCTGAGAAAGTAAAACAAGAACATAAGCACATCATCAAAAGCAAAACACAAAGATAAGAAGCTGGATTCCAGGCCAAGGCAAGAGGAAAATTACTGGATGAACTTCAGAGACACCATTTATATCCAGGTTCCTGGTGACAGACAGTCTCAATTATCTCTTTCATTTAAATTCTCTAGTTCTTTGGAAGACAGGAGACAAAAGAAAGCCATATGACTGTGTAAATCTCCATTTTCTATATTGGTAGCAAAACACATTTATCTAAGGATCAGCTTCAATACAGATAAAAGAACAAACCAGGGACCGTGGAAATGACCTTATGTAATAAATGCTAAGGCTGAATAAAATCCAGTTTTGAGGGTTCAGGTATTTTTGGCAAGATTGGGGCACTGACTTCTCAGCAAACAGAAGCCAATTCTTATTTATGTGGGCAATGACAACTGCTTAATTCAGAGCTCTGCCTGAGTCTGCCTAAGTCAGATGTGAAGTTCAATGGGAAAACAAGTATATTTTGATGAACATTTAAGAGACTGGACCATGTAAGTCAAGGATGCTTCAATTTAGGGACTTTTATTCATTTTCTACTTACTGTTTCAGATATTAATATTTTAAAATGTAAGTTTAAATGCATACTGATCATTCTCGGGGGGAGGATAAGGTTTTCAATACTTCAGAAATGCATTTAACCCATAGTATTCATCATTTGAGAATACCTTTACTTCTTGATGTACTTAAAACTCACCCAGAGATAGAATTAACAAATAATAGAAATAACAAGTAAGGAAACAGATGAGTAACTTGGATAACGTTTCCTATCAATCCCATTCGGTGGTTCAGGCAGGGACTCAGAACCAGTATGCAATGAGGCGATGAGGAGCCACCAATCAACTCCCAAACTCCTTCAAAAGTGGGTACCAGGAAACATGTTTCTACTTTGAATATGGCTCAATGTGTTATCGTTTAAAGATCACATTTTTTCCTAGGCTTCAAGTATATGAGAGTAACTTTAGTTACATGTTAAGTCTTTACACACTCATTCAACTTCTTGTTAAGAATTACTAGGAGCGAGAACAGTGTTTTTCATACGTAGGGCAATTTATGTGCTGAGTTATTTTCCTACTAAAATTGCAAGATCAAGTACTGTGTAATGTAGTGATTTATTACCCTGGTCCTCACAAAGATTTGCAAGATCAGCAAGTGTCCCTAACCCTGAGCCATCTTTCCAGCTCCCAGAAAGCAACTGAGTTCTTTATACAGATTTTAGTTAGAATTTTCAAATATATTGCTTTAATTTACATATTTATTGCTTTTCTCAAATCAATTAAGACTTTCTTATTTTTTTTTTTTTGTTATCAAGGAGTCCCTTCTTATGATATCACTGTATACTTGTCAGTATTTGCTTTCAGTACTTTCCACTGACTTTTTAGTTATTCTTTGTCTATCTTTGATCCACCTGAAATTGATTGTTTCTGTGTAGTAAGGTGAGGCTGCATCCTTTCTTTTTCTCAATAGATGGCCACATGGCTCAGGGTTACTGAATTCCACAACACTTCAGCCAGACAAATATAAGATGAACTCCAATGCCACGCTGTGTTACCTGATAGAAGTAAGGGTTAGGCTCCGACTCTCCCACTCCCTGAAAGTCTTCCACATTGATGAGCTGGAAGTCATATAGCAGGCCAGCATTAGCTGTGCTGAACTCTGGCAGAAGCTGCACATGTGGCAAATTGCCCAAATTCTTGTAGCGCCAGTTATAGAGGTTACACAAGCTGTCCCAAGAGAAAGCCCCACAGAACACAAAAGATTAGTAAGATGGTATATAAAAGGACATTTTAAGGAACCACATTTTTTAGTTGCCAAGTTTGCTCATCTTTTTAGCAACTTTGGGCTACTTGTTCCAAGAAATCAGAGTCAGGGGGATGAAGACATTACAAAAATGGCAGCTCTCTTGTGCTCCTTGTAAACACTGCTGCTATGTCATAAAATACAAGACCTGGGAAAGCCTCTAAGTAGGGACACTGGGTGGACCTGGGAGGTGGCTGGCATTGCTTATGAAGTTAAGAACCAGTGATTTACTCTTGTTTACTTTTGCTTTAGGTTTTATAATTACATTAAGGTCACAATTTTTGGAGACAGGATGGAGTAAAGCCTTTTCAGTCCTTAATATCAATTTAATGAAGAAAACAATTCCTTTGGTCAACATATACCATACATAAGAGGCAATAGACATGGTTTATGACTTGTAGAGGACAGGTTCCTAGATCTTAGAGGAGGCTAAACTTTACGTAAAAGATGTTTCAGAACCTATGTCCTTAACTAGAAGTGAATCTTCACCTTGCCCTGGCTCTCCCTTGAGCATCAAGATCCACAGTAGGAACACCAACACGGACAAAGCGAGTGAAAAGAGATTGCTCCATATTTGAATACTTCTGAAAGGCCATGTTCTTAATGACTGGAGGTAACTGGTGGTGATCACCAATCATAATCCATCGTTTCAATCGGCTGAACCCATCTTGAGGATTCTAGAAATGAAAATTAAAGAAATATCAAAATTCATTACTGATCGGTTTCTAACTTACCAAACAGAAGACTTGTTTATCAGATGATTTCGTTAATTTACAAATTCTCAACCCTCACCAGCTCTATAAAGGAGCAAATTCACAAGATGAATTAATTAGCAAAGAAGCAAGGTAGCCGATGCTCTTGACTGACAGCAAGCAAGAGTGGGTGAAAGTCTGAGGCCTCCAACAGGGTAATCAGAAGACATCTTAAAGATTAAGGTCAGCATTAAACAAAACATAAATAAGGAGAAACATGACCAGAAACAGAGGTATCAAAAATATGTCAAGAAGTTTTGAAGACCTTGACAGTAAAAACCATACCATTAATAGCTTCATTTACTACTAACTTCAATTTCTTATTCTACATGTCCCAGATTTCTTACTCTACATATCACCCATGTTCCTGGAAATACATCCTGCACTGGATATAGTAAACATTAAGTTTTATATGATAGCTTATAAAAGCAATTTTGATAACTAAATTTACCTGTAAATTAAGCAGTCTCTAGTCTTATAATGGTAATTACATATTTTAACACTTCAATAATAAAGAACATCATAAACAAGAAACATTCTTAAAATAAAACTACTTGGTTTTAAATTAGGCATACAATTAAGAAAAGCAATGTATCCAGAGAACACCAGAAACAATTCAAACGAAAGAAAAGACAAGTAACTCATCTTCCCTCCAAACTACATAATTTTCTTGATTAAAACTCATCTTTTAAAAATGGTGATATATATATATATATATACATATACATACATTATAAGCCATGGATATTAATTAATCAATTAATCAATTAATTAATTAATTAATTGAGACAGGGTCTCACTACATAGCTCTAACTGTCCTGGAACTCACTCTGTAGATCAATTTGGCCTCAAACTCAAGAGATCCATCTGCCTCTGCCTCCCAAGTGATGGGGTTAAAGGTATGTGCCACCATGCCTGGCTTAAACCATGTATTTTAAATAGTCTCTCAGAGGGAATACAAAGCCATGAGTAGATTAAAGGGAGAGTTTATAGGAGAAAATGGAGCAATCAAATAAAGTAAAATCAAGGAGAGCACGAAACCATGACAATCAGTATCCTAAGTACAGCTTTCCGATGTCCGCAAATTCTTAAAGTCTGCCTCTGACCTTTATTTCTTACCTGTAGAAGAAGAGGTATAAAGGTTTCTATCTCCAGAATCTGAGCAGCCTCTTCCATTAAAATGTTGTCATACTGAAAAAGAAAATCTTGTCAAATGGTAGCTGAAAGTTCACACAGTTACCAGCATAAGCCTAACAATGGTCAAAAAGCCTTACTAACTTCATATTAAAATAGCAATGTATAAATTATGTAGTCAAATTCACAGCCTGACTATTCTCCAATTGTCCTTAATCTCAAAAGATGAACGTTTATAGATCTGTATTCAAGTGAGTTTTGGTCAGTACTGCTAACAGTGACAAAGACTCTGAAAATTCAAATTTATTACTCAATCGTTAGGTTCCACTTTAACTGAGTGATAAACATCGAATCCCCCTCATATTTATCATACAGTAAGTTATTTTAATATCTCATCTAATGGTACAAATGAAATCATCCTACTCTGGACAGACAATGGGGACTAGATACATGTTTACTATGTGAATAATATTTGTAGATAAGGATTTTGAAATACTACTGTCATAGCTGTAGATCTGCTTAAACAATTCTTTAAATAAGTGATAGTAAAACTGAAACTTTAACTATGATGAGCTGGTTAGACAATCAAATGACTGATGTTAATTGGCAGACATGGTATTCAAAAATTAAATTATATTTAGCTTCATTAATCATATGTTACATTACAACATACTTATAAAAAAGAACTTTAAAATAATACAAATGAGACCTTTCACACGTGAACAAATCCCCAAAGAAAGAAGCCTAAATCATCAAAAAAAGAAAAGAGTGAGGAAAGGAAGACCCAATGAGAAGATGAGCTAAGATGGAAGTCTTTACCTTGAAACCCAACTTCACCAAGTCATGTCGTTTCAAGGCAGCATGAGTACAGGTCATAGCAATGATTTTGGCTTCTTTTACCAAAAGGTACTTGGATCTGTCCAGTCCACTGCGAAGCAGTTCCGAGGCTCTGAATTCCTATGGAATGAGCACCAGCAAGTGAGAATTTTAGGATAAGAGTTTATGTGTACACAACCACAATCTACCTGATCAGTCAGTTCTTGAGACATTACTAATACAATACATAAATACATTACAAACCAGGCCTAATACCATAACAAAATAATAAGCTAAGCCTAATAAGTTGTAATTCCTTTTGTTATTTGAAATTCAAATAAAAGCTGATATTCAAGCTAAAATTTGGACCTTTCTGCATATAAGCTATTTACATTACAAAACGAGTAAAACATCAATTACCAATGAACCTGCATTATTCAACGTTCCTCTAAGAAAAGAAAAACTATTTCATATATTCCTACCAAATAGCAAACAACTGGTCATACAAGTGACTAAAGACTAAAAAGCCAGCCATGGGGATGAACTAATCTAGATTGGCAAAAGCAAGAAGACACCTTCACTCCAAGACTAGGAAGGATAAAACAGAGAAGTGGTATTGTCAGAGGCCAGGGACTTGGGCGACCCCACCAGCTGGAACTGTAGTGTGCGAGTCTAACAGAAACTAGAGTAACAGGAGATAAAATCAAAGCAGGGGGTACTGAAGATGAGAATTGAACTGTCTCTTTTCAACTCCTACCACATCTCTCAGGATATGGCTGAATCCAGCTAAAAGGCAGGTGACATAGAACACAGAGTCACTGAATCTGCAAGGATTGGTCTGAGGGTCAACTGTGGCAGAGGGTGGACAGGTACAACAGCATCAGGTTTAACCACACTTGAACATTACACACGCCTACTTCAATTTTATAACATTTTGTTTCTCAAATAATTTAAGCATTTATGATTCAGGTGAGTTGCTCTGTATACCCGTCTCTGCACTCCTCAAGGAGGCAGCTGCTAATATGTATTGAATATATTTTAATCCTAAGATGTATTTATGTAATAGCACTATAATTTCCAGGTATAAAATTGTTATCACCCTATATATCCATGTACCTACTCACAAGTATCAATATTTACTATCAGCTATGTGCCAGATGCTAGGAAATGGTATGGAAGCATATTAAGAAGACAGAGAAGAACCTTGCAGACACATCCCCCATGGAGGGATACTGCCTTAACCTAGAGACTGGAGAGAAGTCCTAGTCCCTACTTTAAATGACTTGACAGATTTACATGACCCCACCTGGATGGCATTGCCTTACATGTGGAATTGGGGTGGGGGGTATAGGAGGGGAGGGTGGTCAGGGTGCATGTGAGGGGGCAGAGAGGGTAAAAAGGAGGGAGGGAGAGGGAACTGGGATAAACATGTAAAATTTAAAAAAAAAGAAAAAGAAAAAAGAAACCCTGGTTATCAACCAATAGTTTTATCATTAAAAAAGAAAAAAAAAAAAAAAAAAACAGAAAAGATACAAAGTCCCTCTTCTTTGTACCTGGAGGAGTGACACCTTCTACCTGTTCTTACTAATGAAACAAGCTTGATGATGCCTCTTAAAAGACTCTTAAAAGGAGTATTTGCCATGGGGCTGCCCCAGAAGGGGATACAACTTCTCTATCTCGTGTGTAAAGATGGTCCTTGCTTCACTTTCATATCAGGATAAAGCATCTTGGCTAATAGAGGAATCTTATTTTGTGTCTACTGATCAAGAGGCACGAGGAACTAAGAAATGGAGTGTGTCAAATTCCCATTCAAGGAAGTACTGGTAAGTTTCCTGATGGAGAGCTGTGATGTCAACAGTTCAACTGGCAGAGTGCTGGCCAACTGTGTGCAAAACCCTGGGGTTTGAGCCTTATCACTGCATGATTTAGGTGTGGTGGTGCACATCTGCAATTCCATTACTCAAGAGGTAGAGGAGACTCAGAACCTTAAGGTAATTTTCAGCTACAGAGTGAATCTGAGATGAAAAAGAAAACCAAACTCTGAGGAAAACATTACTTTCTTAATGTAGTAGGATAAAAGGGATATAACTCATTTTAATGCTTGCTTATTTCTTAATTAAAACTCTACCCGGCATAATGTGCTAAGTGGAAGGCAGAAGCAGGAAGACTTCTGTGAGTTTAAGCTAACCTGGGCTTATTTATATTTATGTAGAATGCTCCATGCCAGCAAGGGCCTACAACTGCAATCTCTCTCTCTCTCTCTCTCTCTCTCTCTCTCTCTCTCTCTCTCTCTCTCTCTCTCTCATACACACAGTAATATTTTCAAAATTTTTTCTTAAACTATTTGGTTTGCATTATCTACTTAATTTACTTCATTAAAAAGATAAACCATAAACTTTTCAAGAGACATTAAAACAAGTTGAGAAGTCTTACTTCAAGCTGTGTGAAGATTTTCTTAATATGCCTAAAGCACCCTTCAGCAATTTCCATGTCTTCTTCGTAAGATCTGCCTTTAAAGATGGGTTGAGGTGCATTCGCAAAATATTCATGAAATGGGAAGAATGTGGCGACCTCTGCAGCGTCTGGCAAGGTGCTCCCTGTATTTTTCACTTTGCTGATGTATTCTTCCCAGCGTGACATTACCTACAGGAAAAACCCGAGTTGTACTTTACTGGCTAGATTATGCATTAAGTAAAGCAAATGAATCTAGTGAAAATGAACTAAGGCAGACTACTCTGCAACACAGTGTATGTCCTGTTTGTTTCACAAAAACCCTAAAATCTCATTCTGAATGAACCCAAGTGGTTTGTGCAGCCCCTGGTGAGAGATTAAGGCCATTCTCTCTTATACATTAAAAATTTCAATGTTATAGCATTTGTAAAATATATAAACACTGTTACTATAATGAGAACAAGGAACATAAAATCAGGAACATAAAATCAGCATGATTTGATTATGTCTTAATTCACTTGAAATTATTAGTAATTCCAATGACTTATCATTTATTCACTTATGTGGTTTCCAATTTCTCAATGGTTTTCAGGCTCAGAAAATTAATTTTAACAAATTCACAGCCTTAAATTGAAATCAATTAGTTCTAAGAGACACTTTATTTCTGGGCATCAGAAAGAACAATATGCTTCCCCTTGTTAGTTAATAGAAGACATAATAAAAATTATGTCTTTTGTACTTTGCTATGACTGGGTAGGTAGAATATTTAGTTACATTATTTAGTGAGATAGAGAGAAAATGAGAACAGTGAAAAAGAAGGAAACTGACTTCAAATGCAGCAATAGCAGCTTTAAGTCAGAGTTGCTCGTAAAGAACACTGAACCATAAATGAAATATGCAAACACAGGGCCTGGTAAAATGGCTCAGGGTAAAGGTGCTTGCTACTAACTCCACAAAGCCATCCTCCTCACACTCAAAATAAACATGTAAATACAAAACAAAACACCAAAAACAAAACAAACAAAAATGCAGCGTATTCCTAATAGTGTGGATGCCGCATATTTTAAAGTACTAAAACAACAACAGTAACACTTCCAAAGAAGTCTCTAGAACTCAGGCCACTCTCCACTTGAGATGATTACTGTCAAATCCACCTTCAGTCCTACCTGGTATAGGAAGAAATAGCCTGCAGTTTCACAAGTATATGAAGCATCTCCTGGAACCCCCAGACTCTTTTGTAATCGTTTGACTTCTTCTAAAAGTTCTATTCTTCGAGCCAGGACATAATTAACTCTTCCATACCTAGAATTATCAAGATAGAATTCAAGAAACTGTAACAGAAACTATAACTGATCAGAGAGAAAGGAAAAAAAGAAAGCCCAATTTAATTATGAATGGTGGATACATTAAACTACAAATGGTATATCTTGGGCTACACCACAGGAAAGTTATTTAGAGTACATGTATGCAAACATGTTAACAGTCTGAGTGGAGAGAACAATCAATTAAGCAAGCTATCACTGTTTTGTAACTCTACCAAAACGTCTACATATATTATAATAGTGCATTCTGGAACAGGCTAGGAACACAGAGTGGACAGAGCGGGTACTGGGAACTGCTCTGCTGAACTAAGAGCAGAATGTTTCAGAGGCTTTGAAAAGGAATTTGAAAATGCTTTCTATGTTATCTGTATTTTTTTGGCATATAGCCTGGAACTCAAACCTAGTTAAGTGAGTGAGAACAGAAGTCTGGGAGTACCTTGTCCAAAGATATGTGGGAATAAACCTAGTGGAAAGAGAATTAGACCAAGTCTATGCACACTCTTTTCACAACACCTCAGTGTCTGAAATACTGATCATGTGGCAGGCTTGACAAAGGAAGAGTTCCATTTCTGAATTTCTAGGTCTTCCTCTTCCAGTGTGCAGACCTCGCCTGAAGCAGCAAGGAGCAGGGGGAACTGGTCTATATTATATTTCCCTTTCCTTTCTTCTCCCCTTCTTCTTCCTTCCTCCCTCAACAGTGTTTTAGCCCAGGTGGGCAGAAATCTAGTCTCCGCTTTCTTTGCCTTCCCAGTCAGGGATGGGGTCAGAGGCTCTCACCATTACACAACCAAACAGGGTGTGTGCTCTGGAGAATAAAAAGTTGAAAAAGACTCACACAGATATGAGCATATGATATGTAATGTAACTTTTTTCTGTTTGCTTAGCTATACTTCAAAACTTCTCTACAATAGACACTTTGGTCATAGCCACAAAATAAATAAATAAATAAATAAATAAATAAATAAATAAATAAATAAAAATAAAAATTTAAATTATGACCTCCAATTGACTGCAATTCTCTTAGTGTTATGTTCACTGAACTCTGAACAGCTAGATTTAGCTCGATTTAACTCAATTCCCCTCTACCCCTAACAGGGTTTCTTTGTGTAGCTTTGGAGCTTATCCTGGAACTTAACTCTGTAGACCAAGCTTGCCTCTTCATCCCAAGTGCTGAGATTAAAGGAGTGTGCCACTACCGCCTGGCCTCATTTCGATATTTAAAGTTATTATTATTACTATTTTTGTGTTCACACACACAGGTGTAAGGCAAAAGGACAACTCTATGGAGTTGGTGCTCCTTCTACCATCATGTGGATCCCAGGGATCTAACACAGGCCTTCAGGCTTGTATCTTCAGGTGGGAATCTCCTTACACCATCTGAACTGCTCCTACTCTATTTTTATAAATGGCCCTGGCATGAGGAAACACCTATGGGAAGATTTCACAATTATCACCAGCTGATCCAACCCTAGAATATGGGGATAGTCATTTATAACTAAAACTAAAGTGCACTCTGCCTATACTTTCAGGTCAACATACAGATTAAATAGCTGACACTAGAATCTTTTGAATTAAGTTTGATTATCCACATCCCCTTTCCTTGGCATTGTTTCAATAAGGTGGAGATGTGAAAGTTCTTTGGTGCGCGTTTCCACATTTACCCCATTCTCTTACCTGCTAAAATCTTTCTCTGTCTCCAGCTCTTCTTCTCCATGACCCAGACGCAGGAGGTGCCGCTCATCTATATCTAAAGCCATGATTTTCTCAAACAACTGGTTCAGAGCCTGGGCAGTAGGGCAAATGGATAAAAGTGGGTTTAAAAGACTTATGACATTCTTTGAACTAGAGCAAAGACTAGTTTCTATAAGGATACAGTAATGTCTAGTTATGTAAGAATCAAAATTCAAACGGAAGAAAACAGGTTTACTATTAGGCCATTTATAAACTTTAACAAGATTATATTTAATACTAAATTCTTGTACTTGCATTATGTGCACTTGGCTAAATGAGAAACTAGAAATTATAAAAGCCATTGACATCTAAATCTCTATGTCTAATTTATAAAAACAGAATGCAGGGCATTGGTTCAAAGGCTAGTCCTCCAAGTGAGTTTCATGTCCCCCAACAGTATTCCGAGTAGGAGAGAATGGAAAATAATTCAGCAATTGCTGAGAAAGGGCAGTGAGATGGCTGAGTATAGAGCATGCGACAGTAGATTCACTAAGCAGGCCAGAGAAAGAGAAAAGTGCATCATCCAACTCTCAAGCCCAAAGTCCAATTCTCTCTATACAATGAGCAGAGAGCACTTGCTGCCATAAACTGCTCTGATGAAAACCATTTACAACTCACTTCTCTCTACCTCTGAAATGCTTATATTAAGGGTTCTCTCAAATCCTTATACTTATTCTCCAATCTCTATGGTTAGGGAAAAGTTTTGTATGAAGCAAAACATTTTGCAGAGAGGTAAAAGTCTGATAATCTGGGAAGATACACTAAACAAAGGCATCATTTACAGTATTAGCCACTGGTCAGCATTCATCCTCTTTTATCACTAGTCCAATCCTGCCCCTCAAGCTAACATACATACCCAGGCTCCATAATGTAACATACATCCTTTGCTGCCAAAATTCTAGCAGACTTAATGATGGAAGGCATTACTTTTTTAAGTTTAAAATCCCCACTATCTATCTAGCTTTTCATAGTATTAAAAACTCAGAACTTAATCAATAGGACTGCAGTATTATTTGTTATCCATACTAAGAATTGAGACAGAATATATATATATATATATATATATATATATATATATGTGTGTGTGTATATATATATGTTTCAAAAAAAAAAATTCAAGATTTCCTTTTGGGATGGAAAGATAGTGAAGAAGTGCTAGGCTGAGACAGTGCAGAAGACCTGGCAAGCAAAACACTTAACAAGTCAAATGAAAATCAGCTATTTGACATTGAATTTCTAAGGACAACAAGGGCTTCTTTGGTATTTCAGCAACAGACCTTCTCCTAAGTAGCATGCACTGTACCAAGTCCTAACAAGGCATGAGACAAAACTTAGTCAGAAATGCTGTGAGTACTAACACACTTTAGATCTCTGTACCTGAGGAATACCCATCCTATTAAATAAAGACATACTACCAGTACGGTTAGTAAATACTTTCATCTCAAAATGAAGTACAGAGTATGGGCATGTGCATGCAGACAACACAGACAGGCAGACAGACACACATGAATAGTCAATTACCTGATTAGAATGAGTAACAATTAAGGTCCTCTGTTCTGGAAAATTGTGGTAAATGTTGGATATGATCTGGACTGCAACATCTGTTTTCCCTGTACCAGGTGGACCCACAACCTAAAAAAAAAATGATGAAAACATGTCAAACACTAAGTTACTACATTATTAGAAAATAGAAAAAAAAAAAAAAACTTAGAAAAAAAAATAAGAAACTTCACTGGATGGACTGAATGCATAATAATAATAATAATAATAATAGTAGTAGTAGTAGTAGTAGTAGTAGTAATAGTCATCATAGAGGTAGTAGTAGAAGGAGACAGAGTAGACAGGATAGAGAAACCCAACCTCAGAAACTGATACATCTATGAAGAAACTCCAGAAAATATAAATTTTATTTCACTGACCTCCAAAGAGAGAAAAATATATACAGATTAATGGCTAAAACAGAAAGTCTGAAAAAGCCTGTTGAGAAAAAATCACCTCAAACAAAACAAAACAAGCAAAAATAAAATGATGAAAAAGAAATATCATATAAACATGCACTCTTGGACTATAGCAGATTTAGACTAAAGGTAACAACTGAAAGCTAAGAGAAAAATTTGCACATACTTAGAAATTAAATACAATCAACACTGCCCATTCTCTGTAAAGGGCCAGAGAATAAACATCACTGAAGAGTTTCTTGACCAAAAATCTGTTGCAAATACTTCTGTGGTTACAGCAAAAGGAGATGGCCATATTCTAATATGTGTCTCTATGAACACTGAGATGAGCAGCAACATCTCATGCATAGAATGTTGCAATTACTTAATACTCAAAAGTCAGTCCGTATGCTTACCATAGTTAGTCCAGGCTGCATCCCAGCCCGGATAGCTTCTATTTGTGTATGAGTGAACTGAATTGTATTACTGCAAATAGACAAGTAAATAAAGTCAGTTAGAAATTCAATGACATTTAGTGAAGACTCAGATAACCATGGACAGAGAAGTTTAAACATCTACTTGTTTATTCCCTGCCTCTCAGATAGTAATTCTTATGGACAGAGCAGTTGTTTCCAATACATGTAGCTTATTCTAGGCTTCATGTGGCCAGCAGAAGTTCTGGTTCCCAAGTGTACTGACCCAGAAGTCCCAGCACACATCCACAAAAGTCAGTTACACAGGAGCTCCATGATCACACCCCAGTAGTTGCGCAATGTTGACTTTTCACAGTGCCAGAGAACATTTCCTTTTGAAATGCAACTATAGAAGTATCTAAAATTCAGACAATTGACAGAACCAAAGGGAAAATTCTCCAAGGTTTGAAACAAACGTATCCCAATGGTTTAAAAGACTAAGAGAATTTAAAAACAAGCTTGTAACTAGGGTAGGCAGTGAGATTACCGTTTGGGCTGGTTGTAAGGGTAGGGGCCTCTATTAGGAATGACGTGAGGTTCTACAATTAAGGTCTTTGCTTCTTCGGTGTCATCTTCTTCTCCGTCTGCATCTTTCCTTTTCTTCCCTTTTCCACTTCTTACCGGGAAAGTTATTCTACAAGAGCAAAACCACCATCTACTTTTAAAATAAGAACTGGTCCAAACTGAGAAGGGGAGTGGACATGACCTCCTATTCCTAATCCAGAACTATCATCAACCACTTGAACAGGAAAAATTAGTTTTCTCCAATGGAGTCTCATTGGGTATACAAACCTCACTTTAGGGTAGGCGCCAAGCCCAAGCCCAGCTGTAGATGGGTCCCACAAAATAAATTCAATAGGATTCTCTGGAGATTTTTTTTCCCTCATAATGCTGTATTTGGGCTTCCCCCCTTTTTATTTTTAATTGTCTATTTCACATATATTATGGTTCCAATTTTGTGTTTTTATAGTGTGTCTTTGTATATGAGTTTTCCATACACTTTGTTTTTTACTTTTTTTTAATGTTTTCTTTATTCATCCCCACCCCGCCTAAAGTCTGTTTTCTAAAGGGAGGAAAAGAAGGCACGGGGTTGGTAGGGTAAGGAGGTGGGGAGCTTCTGGGAGATGATGAAAGACGGGAACTGTGATCAGAATACATTGTAAGAAAAAGATTTATTTTCAATAAAAAATAATTACTATCTTATATATGACATTGTAATAATAATAAAAAGATGTATAAGAAAGATCTGTGATTTCTTTCTACATAAACTTTGAAATAAAGGCATATTTACAATTAATAAAATGGATGCTAAGTATTCTGTTTGGGGAAAAAGTCATCCAATTAGTGGATAAATCAAAGAAACATTAAGTACTTGTCACACACCATAAAGTGCTTCATTGGTGTCCATATATTCAGAAGACTTAAGGAGACTGGTTTTAAGTAACAGAGACTCTCAGAGACTCATAGCCAGGAAGGAAAGACTTCTCAGAAAAAATGAAGTACCAGTGGAGGCCAAATATAAACAACCAAGCATTGCCAGAGCATGAAATACAACAGAGAAAAGAAAGGCCAGACAAAATGGAGTCTTGTTGTGGAATCTCTAAAATACCAAGCTTTAGGCCAGAGGTTTAGTCTGGAGTCAGAAGCCAATCCTTTCAATGAATTTCCTAAAATTGAAACAACAACAATGTATTCTTTTCCCAGTCTTCTTTCCCATTATTAAAGTATAGCCAGAGCCAAAGGTTTCTGAGAACCGATGTGGAGAAGTCACCTTACTAGTAAGCAGAGGCACTCACTTCTCCAGAGAGGGAGTGAATGGCTCTATCTAGCAAGAGGCATCTGAGAGAGTTCAAGGGAGAAGCAGAAACTACAGCACCATCAAGACTGAATGGCCTAGAGATGCAGAAGTCTGAAGAGACACATATTGTTCCTAATAGAATCTATTATACATCATAGCAAGTTATGAGAATAATCAGATTAAAAACAAAAACAAAAAACAAAAAAAAAAAAAAAAAAAGAGGGAGACAAAAGTAATATCTTTGTAATTAACAGACGTTAGGGACAAAAGAGGAAGAGAAGGTATGGGTATTATGAAAAATATGTTGTAAGTATCCTGAATTATCATTATATTTGTATTTAATAGGTATGTGGAAGTTGTGTACTCTAGTTTCCAGTTAAAGAAGCAGGATCTGAAATATAGGTATAGCTATCTTGGTGTACAGCCTCTAATGTTTATGAACAAACTCCGGCAGTAGCCAGTGGCTGCAAGCACCTCAGTCTATTCCTACTCAAGAGCTAAAGCCATCTGACATTAACACAACTCTGTTTTGAAACCATGAAACTTAAAATGCTCCAAATCTTAAACATTTGGGGTATTTAGACAATCCTCAAAAAGTTTTGAATTTTGGAACATTTTGGCTTTTGGAATTCCAGATTAGGAATGTCCAACTGGTGATCTCTGTGGAAATATTTCAATATCTGAAAAAAACCCCAAACCTAAAATATTTCCTGTTCCAAACATTTTAAGTAAAGCACATTCAACCCGTATTTAAAATCTGCAAAAGGCAGGCAGAGTTAAAGAAAATGTTAGCCTTTCAGAATCAAAGGGAAGTTCAACATCACATGTCTATATGGTAGCAGTTAAAAACATACTAGAATATGTGTGAGATGTACAGGCATATTTCTTTTGTCAGCTACATATTCATATAGTTCTTTCCAAATCACAGACACTTAGTGATCTCTTTTGAGACATGAAGCTACTTTTAATGCGGCCTTAAAATAGCTTGTACTTGGAGTCAGGAATAGATTCACATATAATAGTCTTATCCCAGTGATTATTACAGCAAATATAAGGACTGCCAGAATGAAATCCAGACACAATGCTCAAAACTCACGTAGTCAACAGTGCTGATGCTAGCACAGATGGACTACAGAATGCTGCCAAGAGCACAGCCATCCTGACATTACCTGAAAGGGGGTATTTGTAGGGCTGGGTCATTCACAGTCACTTTAACATTATGACCAGGAAAGCTGGCTTTTAGATGTTCAATGGAGAGAAAGGTATCATTGAAATCCAGGGTAGCAATCTGATTGGGCATTTTTGAATAATGGGCACTACTTGGGTCCCCATAACCTAAAATGATGTCATGCAGCCAATCCGGTACCACGCAGTCGGTATTCATCAGATTCC
Source organism: Phodopus roborovskii (assembly GCF_943737965.1). Lineage (NCBI taxonomy): Eukaryota > Metazoa > Chordata > Mammalia > Rodentia > Cricetidae > Phodopus > Phodopus roborovskii. The sequence goes on along the minus strand of NW_026126417.1, from coordinate 2,086,556 downwards.
GAATAGTCTCCAACACAGCCTGCCAGTAAAAGGACAGAAAAGCATCGTGTCAGTTGACATCTCAAACATTTGCACTTCACTGGAATGCAGAGCTGACGGCACCAATCCGGAATGCCCATGTGTTTCAAGGCAAGAAGCTATTTTCTGATGACAGGTGCTTGGCAAGACTGAATCAACAGCTATATTTTCAGCTGATACCATACACTGAGTTAAACAAAAGAACTAAGTTAGCAAGAACAGTTTATCCACTAAGAATTCGTTTAGACAGAATGACATAAATGAGTTTGCCACTTGACTCCTATTGAGCATGGTGAAAATAAGATTTATGTCAAGCTAATACAAAAGAGAAGAAAAAGAAGAAAGAAAATTACAGAACAGGGCCTTAAAAACAAATGCTTCCTTATAAACTCGAGTTTTTCCCTCTCAATAGTACGTAGCTCAGTGAAAAGTGAAAAGCAGCACAACTTATACATTGAAGAATCAAAGAACTGGGACTAAGCCAGGCAGTGGTGCTACAAGCCTTTAATCACAGCACTTGGAAGGCAGAGGCCCAACTTGAAAACCAAAAGCAAAACAGATGAATAAACTGATGAACAAACAGACAAAAAAAAAAAGAACTGGGACTACAATAAAAGGGTATTGTAGTAGATAGCACATATACTGTCAAAAGAATTAACAGAGCCAAGCACATCTTTTGAGTATCTAAAACCATTCTGATAAAGTAACATATCTCCATCTGGAAATTAGGAGGCAAGGCTTAATTTCAAAGAACATAGTAACCAAATCAACTTTTTCTAAACTCAGGGAGAGGTGAGCGATGGACAGGTCAATGAGTACTTTCATGTAGTACTGACAAATAAGATGAGAATTCTGCCATCTAAGGAAATTCTAAATCTGTAAGAGAAGAAGGAAGACATGGATCCTTACAAGCAGCAGCAGAATGTGACAATTAGTAAAGCATCTTACAATATACAAACGGAATGCACTATAGAAGATGAGAGATGGATTGTGGGGAGATGGACTTGGTATTAGGAAAAGCTTCAAGGAGGAATTATTTTAATTTAGTGCAACAAATATTTTATGCTTTACTTCATCATTAACGGAAAGTCATATACACATTTTAAGCAGCAGAATGTAGGTTCCTGCATGGACCCTTGAGGAACCTTGACCAAGCCTGAAGCTGTTGGCAGGAACTTCTTGCCCCAGAGTTGTTGTTGGTACTCTTCCTGTTTTGTTAACACACATCTGTTGGGGAGGAGCTAAACCTGAAACCTTGTACTCTTGACCCTGTTGTTTTCCACTGTGCTTTGAGTCAGTATATATAAGCCCACCCCATCCCCTTAATAAACAGCATTCAGCATTCCGACATTGCTGTTGAAGGAATGACCCGCTGAATTGTCTCTTATTTCAATCTCTAGGCCTTTCACCCCATTTGCGGAACAGACTGTAGCATAGGCACTACAGCAGAATATTAAGTATCGGTGTTCAAGAGAATTAGGAAATGTACATAAACAGAATTACAGAGAGACTAGAGAAAGGGGGGCCATTCTAATGGTCCCGTCAAGCAGTGGGAGACCCAGATTAGAACAGGCTGCACTAACTGGAAAGCAAATGAAGCACAAGGAAACAGCAAACAGACCCCACAGGCGGGGTCACTGCTCCCCCTCTCGTCAGGATCTTAACGCCTCCTTTAATTCCCTTTTAAAAAATCACTTTGGAGCTGGGCAGTGGTGGTGCACGCCTTTAATCCCAGCACTCGGGAGGCAGAGGCAGGTGGATCTCTGTGAGATCAAAGCCAGCCTGGTCTACAGCATGAGTTCCAAGACAAGCTCCAAAGCTATACAGAGAAACCCTGTCTGGAAAAGCCAAAAAGGGGGGCGGGGGGAGGAAAAAATCACTTTGGGCAGGCACCACTAACCTTTCATGTAAATTACCTATATTTTTTTACTTTCTTGATTAGTAGTTAAGGCATCAACCATGTTTATTCATCTCTACAACTCCCATATCACTAAACACAACATCAGACACACAAGAGACACTAAATAGAATGGCACATAAAGAAATACTTTGTAGATTTCAGTCATATGAATGAAATTCACTTACTGAAAAGTAAATGTGAGACTGTCCTTGGTACTGTACAATTTGGAAACAGACCTCTCTTAAGTGACACTTAAACTGAGTTGCTTGTGTGAAGTGAGGAACAAATTGTAAATATACTTGAGGAAAATCACCTAGAGAGATACCATGTAAAGTCTTGGGTTATTTCAAGAACAGTGTGTGTGATCAGTGTGGCTACATTGACGTAAGTAAGGGGATGGAGGACATGACAGGGGAAGCCATGGGCAAATGATGATGTAACGACAGTGGAACGGATTATTAAAAACTCTTTAATGTGATGAGAAACCATTAGAGAATGTAGAACAGGGGTACCGATATATAACTTACATTTTGAAAGAACCAAACAGAGGGTATGGAGAGAGTAAGGTATGGGAGGAGCAAAGGGGAATGGAAGCAGGGATGTGAAACGAGGGTGCCTGCGTATGGCATCAGCAGAGATGGTGACCCACTCAGTACTGACAGACTGCTTGTGGGGTGGGAGGAAAGCAAGTCAGGGGCTCCCCCACTGCATTTGTCCTCAGTAAAAGAAGAAATAGAGAATACATGCAAGTTTGGGTCCTTATATAGAGCAGCAGAACAGAGTGATAGGACTGTGTAAACAATGAGGCTTGGGGCAGAAATGAAGGAAAGGCACCCTGCAAAAACTGGAAGTTACTAATATTGAAACAACTTGAAATAATAAGTGTTGCTCTTAGTTCCTAGGAGTGATTTCCAGTGATTTACATGTGAGCACATTGACCATGTACTTTCTATCCTCCTTTACTAAAACTCTCCTTCTAAACCATGAAAGCAAAAATTAGAAGTCCCTGTGACTCCCTGTCCCTAATGAGTGAAGTGTCTCAAAACATTATATCAGAGAATCATTCAGCACTGATATCCCACATCTGTACTCTAAGACATCTGGAAGTATACCTATTTTTGACTTAAAAAAGAAGACCCTGTAAATGATGAAGTCTCTCTCCTCATTCTGGGCATAAACTAAGCACTTCATGTAAAAAAAAAAAAAAAAAAAAAAAATCAAGAAAGGAGATCATCTTCAGAGTAAAACCTGAATTCTTTTATAAATTTCTTCAAAAGCCAAACGGATTTAGAAATGGGTTTCCTTAAATGTCATATTTAATCAATATAATATGAACTTAAGACTGCTGAGAAAATTAAAGAGGTAATATTGTCCTTATACCCCGTTAGCCAGCATGCATACTTTTCCATTTTAGGATTACACTATTAGGATATAGACTTTTAGCTACAGAACAGAACTTACCTTAAAGTTATTCTCCTTCGGTTTCCTCCTCATGATGACATTGAAGGTGTCATATACATCTTCAGCTCCATTTTGTATAGTATTGGTCATATCCTGTTGATACTGGTTTGGGTCCAAAAACACTCGAAATGTCCTTGACTCTCCTCGAAGATTGGGTCTGGGTTCAGGTCCTGAATTTTTTTTTTTTTTTTAAGATTTTGTTAAATGAAATATATATGTTTAAATTAACTATCAAAGTACATGTTAAAAGTATTTCTTTTATAGAAATGATAAGCTACTAAACTTACCGCCAGTATCCCTCCATGACTAAACTGCCCTCTACTTAGACAATTCAGATTTGAAGTCAAAAGTATATTCCTCTTTTTCTAAATTCTTATCATTTCTTACAACTCATAATATGCGGAGGCCAGAGGGACTACAATTGTGTGCTACCACGCTTGGCCTGCTTAGAAATATTAAAAATCTTATACTTTCCAGAATCTAATATAGAAACTTAAAAAGGGCAACTCATTTGCACATAATAGTTGTGCAATTTATAAGATATAATGGAAAATTCAATACAATTAACACAGTTTTTTTGTATGCCTTTTTTTTTTTTTTCAGTGCTGGGGATTGAACCTAGGGCAAACATAGCACATGCTAGGCTAAGTGCTCATCACCACAGATATTACCTATTCTATGAAGTAAGTACCTCACACAAATCTGTGTTTACTACATAAAACAAAAGTTTACCAATAAAGCCAACACAGAAATGTAACATTCTAGACACACATTCTCTCAGATCAACATATCACCGTACCATCTTCGATGACTCGCCCTTTGTCATCAAGCATGCCCTGGATTTCACAGCCTCTGACGTATACCAAGCCAACTTGTTCAATAAAAGGTCTCCTCCTGTCAAACTTAGTACCATAAGGCTTTGTGGGACGCACAGTAATTAAAAAGCATACGTCGTGTTTGCGAAGACCTAGTAAAACATAAAGGGCATTTTTTAAGTATTAGAATTACATTCTTTTTGGCCTTTCATTGGCAAATTAACCTCTTGGAAGGATAGGAGATTAAAAAAAAAAAAATAGACGTGATGACCAACAATGTATTTTGGATTATAACATAATTATGTGTTTCCTATAGATTTTAATATCAATATTTCACAGCAATAATGAAAAGATATTAAAGATATTAAAAATATATTAAAATTAGAAACTTCTGTGTCATGAATTAATTACTGAGTAAGACTTCCAAGTCATGTTACAGGTCCAAAATTGGATGTTCATGACCATTCTTATTTTTAATTCTTATTAAGTCACCAAAAATATGGCTGGCATATAATTCATCTGTATCAGAGTCATCAAATTTCTACCATCGCTTTCAGCTATCCATCAGCGTCATTCCCAGCAACCTAAGTGCACTGCCTTAAAACAGGTTAACTCAAGAATAACTCATCAAAGCACAAGAGTACTTTTATCTGCAGATATCATCCACAGAACATGGCTTAACCTACAGTTTCAGTCAGCAAATAGGGAAAGCTTTCTAAATGAATGAATGTCAAGAGACAAGAAATTGGTATCAAAGTTCAAGGCTTCTCCACTGGCTTCCCAGATCCACCAATAACACTGACACAGGAAGAAAGGGGGTATTAAAGTGTTACACCTCACAACATGGAATGTTCACTTATCTTTGTTTCTTTTTCACATCTATTATTTTTAGCCACTGCATGATAGAAATGAAAATTTACAAAGTCTATCTACTTACAATCTTGGAAAAAAGACATACAAGACACCAATGTGAATAGCTAATGAATTGGAAACATCATGGCTTTTTTCGTAGTGTTTCCCTGTAACTCAAATCTTTAAGGTAAAAATTAGATGCAAAGGGGCAGAAGAGGCAATGAGAACTATAAGGAACAATGTTCTGCTAAGTCATGCTGCTATATAACCTTGAGTCTGAACAACTAACATCTAGGCTTTAGAAACAAAGAAGACGCTCTGAGAAGCCCCCATCAAAGCAGGAATCACTTTCTGACATCAATTGCAATGGATGACTGAGTATCCTTCCAAAATCAAACATTACAGCAGAGACGCCTTCTAGTTATACTTAAAAACCACCCTACAGTGAGTTTGCCTCTTTCTTCTTGGGCATTTGTAACCACCCTGTGTTTTTAGAAGCAAAATCCAATATCCACTCTCTATATAGGGTAATAATGAAGATAAGGACCCTAGCTCCAAACCTTGAGGGAGGAGAGGTCTCTAAGTTTTAATGGAAACATTTCAAAGCTATTCTGTTTGTAAGACAACATTCATTATAGTCCTCTTGTTTCCTGCTTTCATCTTTCACCAATACAAGGGCTGAATGTGGCCCTGGCCTTATGAAACAGCACTTCTATTTCCATTATGTGCTAGAGTATGAATCACTCATCCCCAATACCATCAGAATGCAACAGCTCTATTTCTCATTCTACCAGAGGCCTATAGAAATGGAGGGTGTGAGGGAAAGAAAAGGAAAAGGGATGGGGATGAGAAAGCAATTAAGAAATTACTTACACACACACACACACACACACACACCTACCTACCTACCTCCCGGCACTCCAGGTAGTAGTCCCTAGAATGGTGGAGGGAGGGCTTTGTCAGGAGAGAACATTCTCATCTCTAACTTCACAAGACAGACCTCTCATCTGTAAACTCTTATAACAGGTCTTTAAAAATCACCAACCATTACTCTTTCTGGGGATGCCAATAAGTCACTTTGTTTTACTGCCCAATGTGTAAATTAGTGTTAGATACCCCCTTAAGTTTCAAGGGGGTAGTAAGTGCAAGACCCTCTCCAGCCTTGTGAATTCTCAAGGCACAGTAATCACAAAAGTGCACAATGTTCTAGACATATAATGGAACAGACTGGAACTCACAGAAAGATAACAGTACTCAAAACAATCTGTCACAAATGATACCCACTGAAAGAGTCATTTGTTAAACATTTGGCCACCTTCATTGCTGGATTCCTTCAGAATTCCTTTATAAGTCTAACATATGCTCCCCATGGTTACTGCTATGCTGGGAGCTATAATTTCTGAAAACTGATCCATTATAGCACTATCCCTTTTCTTCTAACATTTGGAGAAGGTAGCAGGAGATTAAAGTTTCTGGCTGCTACTTCATACTAAGAGCAGCAAGTGGGAAACCTTAGACAGCAGGGAGTGGGCAGGCATGTGTGTGTGTGTGTGTGTGGGAAGGTTGTGCCAACTGTCTATCAATTCAGGGGCCACTTCTTACAGGGGTGTTAGCAAAGTTCTAACTCCTTTTTGTTTAATATTTTTGAACATGGTTTCCCCAAAAGCTAATTATGATACACAACTCTCATTGTTAAAAGCTTATATATTTTAAAAAAGAAAATAACTGGTTTACTTTCTTGCCTATTATCACACAACACAGCTCCAAGTAAATCTAATTTCACTGATTCTTATCCATCTTCCTTCTTCTGGTAAAATAAAGTTTCCTTCTGAGCTGCTTCATTCCATGTCTCTTCACCAGATTCTTCCAATCTGCCTTCTTCATGAAGTCCATGTACCTCTCTTCTACTCTGGCTGCTTTCATTTTTTTCAAAGTAAGACTTTCTCTACTTACAATGCAAATGTGTGTGAGTTATATCCGAATCTCCTTCAGGATACACTAATGCTTTTATACTGCTTCTACAGTTCAAGAAAATACTGTACTAAATACAATTTCCTCTCAGTGTGCTTTGTAAACTGCAATCTTTAGAATGCTCTGACAGTTACTATTTTGTATTAAAACAATGAGATACTTAAAATACTCTTATATGATCCCTAGTATTTTTACTAATGAAAACAAAACAATCAAACAAAAACCAAAGACAACTTTATATCAAATTTTAAGAACAAAACTGAATAAAATTTTAGAAGGACAACATTTAGTAAGAGTAGTTTGCAAGGCTCTAAATCAATGGTTCTTAACATGTGGGTCATGACCCCTGTGGAGTCACATATCAGATATCCTACATACTAGATATTTATATTGTAATTCATAACAATAGCAAAATTATAGTTATAAAGTAGCAACAAAGTAATTTTATGGTTAGCGGTCACCACAATATGAAGATCACAGCATTAGCAAGGTTGAGAACTACTGCCCTGAATGAGAAACTATAAACCAAAGAGTTAAAAGGTAGTTGTCACTTCTTGAAACGCCAAATTACCTTCCCATTCATCCTTGATGTGGTCTCTGACATTCAGATTGATGGTGACATCTGCACGAACTCGGGTGGGCCAGTTTTCACCAATGTTGGGTTTGGCAACCTCAACTACAGTAAAAGCCACAATGGGCTGAGCCATTCGTGCCCAACCACCAAATACTACACCACCATACTCAGACTGCCTGAAAAATCCAAAAGCAGTGGATGATTACACAAACAAAAACTTCACAACTATACACAAGTAAAACTTGTAAGAATACATGTTTAGCTCATGGTTAAGTGCTAGCTAGCACTGGTTACTAATGGCAAGGGCCATTCTTCTTCAAGACTGAATAATATTCTATACTGTACATGTGGTCACACATATTCTTTACTCATTCACCTCTACACAGGCACAGGTTGTTTCACTATCTTGGCTGTTAACAACTGCTGCAACGAGCATGAAGATCACACATTTCTTCAAGACAGTGATTTTGTGTATCTACAAGTAGGATTACAGGACCATATGGTTCCCTTTTTAATTCGGGGGAATGCTCACACTGTGTTTTATAATGGCTGTACCATTATAGTCCCAACAACAATATGCACAGCTTTCATTTTCATAGTAACCTTGCAAACATTTATCTTCCTTCTTAACAAAGACAAATGATTATCTAGTGGCTAGAACTCTATTTACTGATGGTTGAGGCCTGAGAACTGCTTGTTTAAAGCTGCTGGTTACCATTACATCTTCATTGCAAACATACCCATTTAGGATGTTTGCCATTTTTTTTCTTAATTTTTTTTCATGTGTTTGTTGTCCTTATAGTTCTGATATTAACCCATAATTAGATATGAGTTGCGAGTATTTCCTAACATGTCATGGATTTCCCCCTCTTTTGTACAGAAACTTGTTAGTTTGATGCACTTCTACTCACTAGTGCTATATTTCTGTTTTTACTTCCTGTTTTTGGTGTCATAACCCAAGACAAAAAAACCAAAGTGTTGGTCTCGACCACCTTTAATCCCAGTCCTTGGGAGGCAGATGCAGGTGGATCTCTGTGAGTTCAAGGCCATCCTGGTCTACATAGCAAGTTCCAGGACAGCATCCAAAGCAATACAGAGAAACCCTGTCTTGAAAAACAAACAAACACAAAACCAAAACAAACAAAAAAGCAAAAATGTTAAGAGCAATGTTAAGGAACTTTTCACTATTTTCTTTCAGAAATTTTGTGGTCTCAAGACTTAAGTTTAATCTGTTTGAATTCATGTTTTACTAATAAGGCAGTGATCTGACTTTTTTTCTTTTGGCTTTTGAATGCAGATCTAGTTTTCCTCTATTAAAAACACTCCTACGTCACTGTATATTCTCAATACAAGTGTCATATACACATAGCATCATTCCTGTTGTCTTTTTGTATATGTCCCTGCTTTTTTATTCCCCCTTTTGGTTTTCTGAGACAGGGTTTCTCTGTGTAACAGATCTGGCAGTCCTGAACTCCCTCTGTAGACCAAGCTAGTCTTGAACCCAGACATCTGCCTGCCTCTGCCTCCCAAGGACTGGGATTAAAGGTGTGTCACTAAAAGAGTCCCTACCACATGTCTCCCACCCCCTTTTTAATGTCTACGTGCACTATTTTGATCACAGAAGCTTTGTAATATAATTTGAAATCAGGAAATGCAATGCCTCTTGTTTCACTGTCCAAAAAGACAGCTAATCTGTCTTTTCATTTACCTACTAGAGTCTCCTTCCCTTGGAGAACTCCTCTTAGCTTCTCTTTTAAGATTATTATTCATCTGGTGTCTCCTTCATTTCTAAAGGACAGTTTTACTTCGGGTTATTTTATCCTTTTCCTCTCTTTTAATAATTTAAGCTGTTAGCATTTTATCTTTTGTTCTTTAAGTTCTTATATAATACTTAAAATACCTTTTAGAACAAACTATCATTTAAAATGCTTAAAAAACACATGGAAGAATCTTCATTGGGATATATTACTTTAAATACTTAAAATATTTAATCACTAAAAAAGACCAGAGGGAAAGTTAATTGCTAACATCCAGCAGCAATTCCTAAATACTCATTTCTATGTTATTTACTGTACATTAAAAGTTAAAGTTAATTTTTATATTCAAATGGTGTATTTGGAACATAAACCAAGGCAGCACTTCAAAATTTAAATTTAAAGTTAATTCCAAAAGTGACATTCCAACAAATTTAATTTATATCTACTATCAAGATTATATGCTGTAACTAAAAACAGTACAACTTTGCAACAACAGGGAAAACTTAAGTTTGCAATGGTTAGCACTGGGACAGCTCCTTGAGGCATAACAGTGTGCTTAAACCCTTGTAAAAGACTCACTACCACTTGTTACCCCACTATAGTTAAATTAACACTGTCTTGTGGAAATCATTCACTGTAAATGTACAACTCAGGAGTTTTAGTAAATGTACACATGTAATCTACCACCACAATCCAACGTTAGAACATTTGCTTCATCTCTGAGTTCTTTTATTCAACAGCAGTCAGTCTCCATGCACACCAGGCAACCACTACTCTGGGCCCTCTAATCTTATTTCTTACAGAGCTGAAACATGAAAGTTAAAAAAGGACACACTTCTTTCTGACACTTGGAAGCACATCATCTCTTACTGATGCCCAGTGGCTTTAGGCATGTGAAGACATCACCTGAAACAAGTAATGTGCAACAGACTCGAAGCTTTTTCTCTTCTACCCTCAGCAGCAATTTCTTCATGGGCACCAATGGTAAAACTTTAGAACCATTTATTATTTCAAATGTGAACAAACTAACTCCAAAAGTAACATTTCTTTCTTGTATCAAAAGAAGAGTAATTTTAAAAAATCCTCTATTAATAGAGAATAAAACCATGAGTAATTGTTTGTTTTCTTTGTGTGTGTGTTTGACATTTAAATTAAATGTACAAGTGAATTCTATTTACTTAAGTGCTAGTTAATAAACCCCTATTTTGCAAAATGGCCAAAATTAGGCTCTGAATCTAGGCATATCAATGCAAGGTAACAATAAACTGTAAAGGAATTTCTGGATCAAGTGCTCCCACAGTGTCCGAACAATGGGCAATAATTTCAGCAAAGCTGTGGGCAGGGAGGAGCAGCCAGTGGATATACAAATTTCATAGTCTTAGCCTACTTACTGACTCAACTAATTATTAAGTCAAAAATACTTTGTTTTGGGTTTTATAGTCTCAACCAGAATAACTTCTCACATAATAATTAAAAAACTAGAACTGTGTATAAAATATGGAAGTGAAAAAAATAGATCATAATCGCAGTGCTTATGGCCGCTCTCTATGGTGAGTAAAAGAAAGCTGGAAGATACCTAAGGAGGTTTACACTCCAGAAACCATTCGGTTTTACACATAGTCAGCATCATTGTGAGTGTGTAACTACTATGCAAGAAAGGTAGTGAAGATTCACTTCAATCAGTTTTATTCATTTACAACTAAGTACTTTTAATGTATGTGACTTATTAAAAAAAAAAGTGAATAAATTTGCTCAAAGTCATTCAAGGATAAAATTCCAAAATTAACCTTCACAAATCTCATAATGCAACACTATCTACTACAACTAGAACAAAAGGCTTTTCTTAAAGAAACTCTCCAGACAAAGCAGGAGGTTTAAACAAAACCCTTAAGGAATTTGACCTATAAGTGACCCTACCAATTTAGTTAAGTTCCAATGTGCTGCTCATAAAGTGTTATGTAACATCCCCAGCCCTAGACGGTTCCTCTAGGCACAGACTCACACTTTTAGCTATAGCCATGGGAGCAACTATGATGGAGGAGCAATCCTTTATTGTAAACATCCAAGACTAAGAGTGTCCTCTGCTCTATGAAAGACTGCTGGCCAGGACACATCCTCTTTTTACCTTGTTACTAATATCTAAGCTAATCTCTTCTACATTGCTCCCCTTTCCAGCCTAAAATGACCTATGCTCCTAGCTCTCCAGTCACGCCTCCAGGTACTCAGATACACAGTTTACATTTTAACATTTCTGAAGTAAGTTATCTTCATATTGTTAAACATACTGAGTTTCCTAAAACCGTATATCAGTACACACATTGCTTCATTACAAATGGCACCAATTTACTGACCACGGCTTCATTCTGCTGACACTGTCCTCGATATCCTGTCTAATTTCATAAGTTGATTCCAAACGGAAGAGATTAAAGTTCCTCAGGAGGTAGTCATGTAGAGTTAAAAACTGCAAATTCAACTTGGGGAGAGCAAGACAGCCTTAAAAAGAAAAAAAGAATTGATGACAGCATTGTTCTTTGAATCTATATACAAAAACCAAACCAGCTACTAGAGAAGCAGCTACTGATGCCTGTGAAACACAAGCACATCTTCACATTTCCATTTGCACTGACATTAGCAGAGACTACCTTTTGAGAACTGAGAGTAAAGATACAACTATTCATAAAAGTAATCTGCACATCAGTATTTCACATGCAAGCAGTGCTTCTTAAATGTTCCCAAAGGTACTTAACTAATAGCGTAAAAGCCCCTTCTTCTCATATTCATGCCACCCAAATCCTGAAGTGCTAACATTCGCATAAATTCACCCTGTGACAAAACTTACTATGCAAATCACTACTAATTATGATGATGTCACTTTGCCTAAAGAGACCTCCAAACATTCCTTTGACTAGACTTGGCCAAGGCACGGTCTTCATGTGATTCCAGCCCTTCTCTTTTCTGAAAGTGACTGAAGTCTTACTATTATTTAGAGATCCAGTATTCTACAACATTACCAAAATGATCCTTACAGCCATAATACACTTAACTGACAAATCACATTTTTGTAATCACCATCTACAGTACCACAGCAGTAATGTAAGAACTGAAGACAAGAAGTGATATGCAAAATATTCATATCATTTTTATTAGTAGACACTGACTTGCAACCTGACACGGTGTCTTTCAGGCACAGGCTGAAGGGAAGGTGTCTCATTTCATTAAAAACAAAAATCTGTTATCATGCAACCCTCACCAAATTAAAAACAGTTACACTGAAAGGAATAGGTACCTCCAGGCATCCTCGTGATATGTGTGATTCCTGGCTTTCATATATGATCTCCTCCCTCTGTCCTCCTAGTGTAAGTACTTCCCTAGTTAGGCCAGCCTCTGCTTCACTACATGGATTCCCATTGTGGGGTATTTGTATATCTGAAGATGTATTGCTGTGATTGGCACACTAAAAACTGAACAGCCAATAGCTAGGCAGGAGGTATAGGTGGGAATTCTGGAGAAAGGAAGAGATGTGCAAGAGATGCTAAGAGTCACTGAAAGGAACAGGAGGTGGAAGATGGAAGAGAGGTAATGCCACATAGATTCATATAAATGGTTTAATATAAGTTATAAGAGACAGTTAGGAACAAGCCTAAGCTATAGGCTGAGCTTTCATAGTTAATATGGCTCCATGTCATTATTAGGGAGCTGGCTGGCGGGACAGAGAAAGACTTGTTACATATGGCATCCAATGTGGGGGCATGTACTTCCAGACTGGACCCAAGGAAGCTTAAAAAGCAGAGTTCCAAACACACAAAAACAGAACCAGATGTGAATTCCTAGTTCTATAGTCTCTCAGGCTGGTCACAGCACACAAAGACACAGCTCTCCACTTCTGGCTGCAGGCTGGACTCAGTCCCCAGTGATATGTGTCAGCACCATGCACTAAGCTAAGCCAAGTGTCAGCTGACATGGCAGTTTAATATTTGACTCACATGGTCAGAGAATGCTACAGTTGCTTAGTAAAGCCAGGTCCAGACACAGGACCTCTAAAAAGGTACAGCATGTTTTAAAACATGCTCAGATGCAGAAGAAAGAAAAGAAAATGGGTACAGTCATAGAAAAATTAGTTTAGTTTAAAAATAACAAAAGCTTTAAAGAGAATAAGGTAATATATATATATATATATTTTTTTTTTTTTTTTTTTTGTAAAGCCATGCAAAGATAGGAAATACATAGGGCATCTGGATCCTGTATATGGTGTTTTGTTGACTTTGAATGCTAATGAACTGAGAATGACAACCACTGAGAGACATTGGATTGTGGAATTAAACCACCCTATATACTTTAGATATGTCTGAGCTTCAAAATGGAAGTTGGACAAAGTGTTGCATAGGAAACAAAAAGCTACAGATTCCTTCAACATTAATTGAGATCAGATTTGACAGGAGAACACCTGAAGATCTTGGCTACAGATATGAGGGAAAATGCTAAGAAAGGCTACAGGACAGGTAATGTGGAAGCAGATCCCTTGGTGTGGGAACATCGCTGAGACTGGATGAGACATAATAAATATTGTCAGTTATAGAGACTTCATGACTTATTATTACATGCCATCCTTTCATATGGGTAGAAACTTATATTACTGTTTCATTATACAGTCCAAATGGACTTAGGAAGTTGACAGATGCCTTTTACAGTGTTCAATATAAAACAAACAAACAAACTCTTTAGCTGACTTGTATACACTGCACATTCCATATTTGTGTTACTACAGATAAATATGTTATCTTTAAAAGTTTATGTGTTTCCAAAAAAAAAAAAAAAAGACCAGATATCAACAAAGACAAGTAGTTGAGGTGATCCATCCTCTCAGAATGCCTCTGTTGTAGTTACCTCAAAATTTTGCATCCAGAACAACTTCAAAGTTGCCAGGTGAGATGGTCCAGTTTCACAGACTATCTAGCCAGAACTTTAGATAAGACTTGCATTTTCCTATCACACTGAGACTGAACAACAGCTACCTCTCTGAGGACTTGACCATTATCCCAATTTTCTTAGAGTGCCCTAAAGATGCCATCACTGGATAGAGAAGCAGGAAGCAGTCTAGAGAACATGATGTCCACAGTCCCAAGAGGTGTGGTGGGTGGTGTTTGGTCATTCCGTGGGTTATGCATGTTTGTCACTGGGGAGTTGGTTATAAGTTGTTATTGATCATGGTCAGAAAAAAAAGATGAAAAAAAGGAGATTAGATTCAGGTATCTCTTTCTGAAGGGAGGAAAGAGAAATAAGAGTATAGAAATGATGGCATAAAGGGGTGAACTGTTGAGTCTACTTTTGAACAACAGCTAGTCTCAAATATTTTACTTTGGTATGGATTTCTTATACTGATTAAAATTTAAGGTTATTTTTGTTATACTGTATATATGTTTCTATTCTTGTTTAAGGTACTGTACCTATGCAGCTCCTTTAAAAATGTAAAGCTTTAGTCCTTGAAAGCTATTTAGGATAACAAAGAAAGACAGGTTAGTTAAGTCATCTATACCAATCAAACTTAGTCATGTTAGGCATGTTTTCAAGGCCATACAGAGATATATTTTAGATAGATAAGATGGCCTTTAAACACTTCAAAGATCTTCAGAATATGACATTTAAAATGTTTTAATAACAGTAGGCTTTTCATGACAATGAGACATGTCTGTTCCTGACAGCACCAATTCATTTCAAAAAAGATGATGGGCATAGAAGAACCTCCATATTGGATTTGCTTTTATCATGGCAGAGCTAGCCATTTGGGCAAGCAATTAACCTTACCTCAACTGCTAAGAGTATACTGCCCAAACTGGACAAGCAGGGCACAAAAGAAGGAGACTGCCAAACTTAGCCAAGACAAAGTAGGACAGCCCTTCAAAATTCCTACTTCACAGAAAAGTCTGACAGATATTCTATGCCTGTAGGCTGTAGATGTCCCGATGTTGGAGAGGAACCTTAGATGAATGCTCAGGCAGCCAGCTGTTTCTGTCATTTCTATATTTTGAAAGTTGCTTGCTCTGTACTTCCTGTTTACTTAAATAATACTATATCCTTCTCAGGTCTTTAATGAGATTGAAGACCAGATAGTTATAGTTTTCCTTATTACCAAATTCAGATAGAAACTTACATAGAGATAAAGTTTATAGTGTTAAGAGACATAAAAGTTTATTTGTTCATCTAAGAAAATGTTTTGAGCTCTAAAAAGATAGTTGTGGGTTGGCAATAAAAGTTAGGATGAGAAATGAATTAGGCACAAAAGTTTGGACTCACCAAGATAGGATAGATAATGGAATATTTTCTCTGAATTTGCCAAACACAGACTGAATATTGTAATTTAATTCTTACCTGATAATTGTTCTTATTGTATGTAGCTTTACTTTGTTAGAGTTAAAACCTTTCCTTTTTATTTAGACAAAAAGGGGGGGAATATTGTAGGATATCTGTACACTGTGTGAAGATGTATTATTGTGATTGGTGTAATAAAGAGTTGAACAGCAAATAGCTAGGTCGGAGGTATAGGTGGGATTTCCAGGGAGAGAAAGAAAAGAGGAGGAGAGTCTAGGCAC
Organism: Phodopus roborovskii; assembly: GCF_943737965.1. Taxonomy (NCBI): domain Eukaryota; kingdom Metazoa; phylum Chordata; class Mammalia; order Rodentia; family Cricetidae; genus Phodopus; species Phodopus roborovskii. The sequence goes on along the minus strand of NW_026126417.1, from coordinate 2,070,621 downwards.
TCCAGGTAAAAGAGGTAGAGGCAGGAGTTCAGGCCAGCCTGGGCACACACGGCACATTTCAGGTTAGTCTGCAGAGAATGACTCCTTAGCTCAAAATAATAAAAACAAAAATAAAAGTTAAAATTCCCAAGCATTTGTTACCAACTGCTGCTATGTATTTTATGGTGGTCATTACCTGGCTTTATATATAACTTTAAAAAAGACTCTAACAGAGCTGTTAAACAGCCTATCACAGTGATACAATGATAGCTCTACTTTCAGCATTCTTAAGTCTCCTTAAAAACAGCCTTGTAGTTTAATAATTGTATTTTATACTGGGCAACATATCCTAGGATACAGTTTAAATTTAAAGTAAATCACTGTGCTAAGCATTCAAAGTTCTCACTCTTTTTTAGCTTCTAATATAACTTTAGAACAAAGAGAAGAATCCTACTATACAGAAGAGATCATTGTGGATTTCAGCTATATAGGATGAAATTAAGTTCCTATCACATCTGATGCTGTGTATTCTTTTACCTACCTTCCCCAGAATAGTACTCAGTTGGGACGATGTTTTCATCCCATATAATTTTCTCAGTTGGATACAAAGGCATCTGATTCAGCTGCTGAATTTGAGAGATGCGACGTTCATGGCGCGATACCTGAAGGAAGGAAACAGGTTTGTGCACAACATGAGTGACACTACAGTTTACTCAGAGCAAGCAAGAAAAGACACTCACCATTATGCACAGAGTGAATAATTCCTGGCCTTTCAGTCACTAGGGCACTTTAATGACAAGAATAAAGAGGTATAGACGCTCACCATTATGCACAGAGTGAATAATTCCTGGCCTTTCAGTCACTAGGGCACTTTAATGACAAGAATAAAGAGGTATCAATCAAATGGACTTGAATCAAATCCCAGCACCTACTATAAGCTTCTTAATCTTAGTTCCCTTCTTAATGAAACAGATGATATGTCACTGTCTATCAGGGTTCTATGAAAATGAGATTGAATATTGTAAATTGTATCAAACTCCCTGGTACATGCCAAGAGTTTAAGAACTATATAGCATCTATGAAAAAGTGAAACAAACTCCCTCAACAAAAATACTGAGTCCTAAATTTAATTTCCACACTTTTACTAAGAATCTCATATAATCTGAGAAAGCTTATTAATCCCCTAGTCTGAATCTTCTCCACTGAAACATGAGAGAGTGAGCTGTACTTTCCCTTCAGTAATGATCTCTACATATGCTTAATATCATAGTTGTGTTTCTCACATATAAAAAAGTCTGTTTTCTAATTAACAGTGCCAAAATGACACTGGTTTTTCTGGGAAAGATCCCTGGGAAAGGTCTGTATTTCTTTGTTTGTAAAAACTTTTATTATTGGTACCAAGAGCCTGACTCAAAAGAAGTTTTACATGGTCAGGAAAGAGCTCAGGGAGTTTTTAGGAAGCATCTGCAGTTATAGACAGTGACAAGTGACTTGTAGGAGGACAGGCAAAGATAGCAATGTAAGACACACACTTCAGGGAGTAAACACGCAAGTAAAAAAAAAAACTATTTTCCATACTGGAACTAATTTAAAATGTTCCCCAAGGCTTTGTCCCCAACCGACACGCAAACACCTGTCACTAAGCTTTAAACACCTGTTACAAATAGTTTCTTGTCTCTGTTTCCCAAATTTAGCATATCATCATCTTTCAACACTGCAAGATTATACTCTACATTATGTATTAAAAATATAAGTTGGAAAATAAACCACAGAGTGGTATATTTAGTATGGTTCAATATGAAGAAAAAAAAAATCAATAGATACATGCTTATTTATTTGTTGCTTAGGCACGGATGTCTGAAATGGATGAACAGCTACTCAATCTTACATCAGTAAAGGAAAAAAGAAAAAAGAAAAAAAGAAAAAGAAAAAACCCACAAAAAAAAAAAAAAAAACAAACTTCAAACTATCATTTTAAATACTTTTTATCCGGCCCCTACCCTGGAAAAAAATAGGAAAACTGGCCAAATCAGGCTGTCAAGAAGGCAGTGAACATGCTCATCAGACTGCTAGTGGCAATCTACATGTTTTGGAAGATAACCAGGCAGCCTCTTTTTTCAATGTAGATAAACACACACATCAAATAACCAGTTCCTGGTTCTGAGTAATGCTCACATATGGGTGTGCATGCGCACACATACACACACACACGTGAGCACACACACACACAAAGAGAGCAATAATATTTATAAAGGTGAAAATTGCCAACACCATAATTAGCCATTAGCTGGTGACATGTTTAAATAGCAGACAAATTCTTCCCTCCTTAACTTTACTGTGGAATTGTACATATTTATGAGATAAAACAAACCTTCTCAAAAAACCCAAACAATGACAGCAGCAGTAACTGCAAAAAGCGCCAGCTTCAACAAAAACTATGTTTCTATAAAGCAACACAAAACTAGAAAAAATAACAGTTTAAAAATTGAAGCTCCTCATCACCAAAACTGACTGAAAAATGCTTAGACTTCTTAAGCCACTTAGGGATAATTTATTATGTTTCTAAATTACTGAACTCACAGCATCAAGGTTATGACCTAATGCTGAACGCATCATGTTTGAATAATAAACCTTACAATAACCATGTGACCACAGTTATTCACATGCACTGTGTCTAATCGTGGTCTCCATTAACTCTGCACCCCCCAGAGCATGAGTCCACTGTAACACAGACTTTGGTCTGTAATATAATGAGTTCCTGACATAATGGAGCTGAAAGGTATAAAAGCGGTGAGAAAAAAAGAAATTAAAACCAAGCCTGACCAAAATCAATCAATCAATTAATCAGTAATCAATCAATCAATCAATCAAATAATTCAAGGTCGAGGTAAATTACTGAATCTGTACTCTAGAAGTCAATACTGTTTATATCTCTATGAGAGATTCAAAAAGGTAGTAAAAGTCACAGGAGAAATACTGAGAACATTATTATTTACCAGCAATTCTAGAAGAAATTCTTTATCAAAAGTTGTGTCTTCATTTTTAGGGAGAGTTGGCAAGAGACAGAGGTACGATGCCACCTGGTGGAGAGTGTTTGAACTGCAGAATGAAGAATATTTTATTCAGATCAATTTACTTTTGAAACAGGTTCTCCTACTTTTATCTTAAAAAGTGTTAAGTATAACTTTAGGGCATAGACAGCAAAACAAATGAACAACAACAACAAAAACTGAAAACAGGGATTAAAACCTCTGAAGAATTTTCATGGGATCTGAAATTCACTGAAGGACTGCACAAGGACAATACTTTTTTTTGTTTGCTGCACTAACTTGACACTGAAGGCCATGGCCCAACAGTTTGGGATGCAGCACCTCCTCACTCCCACAAGCAGGACTATCCAAAGCCAGTTTCATGAAGATGTAATGGAAAACGTTTCTACCAAAAAAGTTACCAACACTGGACTCTTAAAAGACACATTTTTAAAAAAGTATGCACAAAATTTGAAGTATGTATTTTGCATGTAATTTTCTACTTGAAAGAATGATAAAATTATGCCTATTTTGTCTTTTATTAATAGTATTTTTCTATTATGAACCAAAAATGTTTTTCTCATATCATTTTATATTACGCTTCTCTTTTCCATTCCAATCCCCAGAACTGCTTATCTATTTTCAATCTTTTTGTTTTTTCCAGGCCAAATAAGTGATGTAGAACACTTAACTGCTTTTTACATTGGCTGTGTAATGCACTGAAAATTCAACAGCAAAGTAATCAATGGGTACCACTGGTAGCATGTCTGTAGATACTTAGAAGGTCATTGACTGTTTCAAGTACAAAGTAAATATAGAATAAGCTATTAATCATTACTTTCCAAAAAATTACAGTAGTAGATTCATACTAGATAGTATTATTGATGTTATATAAATTAAAACCACAAAAATTTCCTAAGTCATACCTCTAACAGCAAACATGAAGCTTTACTAGTCTGTTATATTCTGTTTATGGCTAGTGAGATTTGGTCAGCTTAATGTCCTGCTCAAAGAACAATGGCCTAAGTTATTATTAAAAATATTTTCACCCCTTCCCAAGGAAAGATGTTTAAGTGACTTAAGAAATCCTAATGGCTAGAGATAAGCACCAGCTGTGAGGTTAACAGAGGGCCACAACACAGCCTAAAGTACTATAAAAGGAATACAAGCAACAAAGAAAAGAAAATATGAACAGCAAGATACTAAAAGAGAATGCTGTTCCTTTCATGTCGTCTTACCTGAGAGGCCCAAAAAACTTGACCAAGGAATCCCGGGCATCTACTTCTGCCACATTGGAAAGAGCAAAGTCATAGAGTTCGGGGAAATGTGCAAAAGCAGCTCTCTAGAAAAAAGCAAAACCATCAACAGTTAACGCATCAATGCAACCACCTATAATTCCTAGGCCATATGGGGGAATAGTATGTTGTTTAGTCTCCATAGGCTTGTGTACTTTCATTTCTCTTGCTGCTGATATCTAGCTTTGTCCCATTATTGTTAATTAAAATTCATGGTATTATTTCATTTTCTTATATTTGTTGAAGCGTGCTTTTTGTCTTAATATGTGAAATATTTCGAAAAATATTCCATGAGCTACAGAGACAAATGTATGAACTTCAGTGTTTATGAAGAATACTTTGTAGATAGCTATTAAATCCCTTTGATTTGTGATTTCAATAAGTAAATAAATGAATAAATATTCACTACTCCTTATGTTTGTCGTCTATGTGATCCCTGCCTCATTAAACTAGAAGCGTGTTATATAATAGGGAAAGCATCAATTGTTCTAGCAGGTAAACAACATCATCTGTGGTTAGTGCTCCCTCCCTACCACTGCTGGGGAATGAGCAAGGCCTTGTGCATGCTAAGAAAGCACTCTACCAGAGATACATCCTCAGCTTTCTGTGACTCCAACACACGAGAAAGGCATGCATGTAAGCTTCCTTGACAGGAAACCCCATTTTATTACTAAGAACCAGCCAAACACTACTAAAAGAAAGCCCCAGGGGATGCTGTACTGGACAAGCTGAAAATACAGCATGCTTCTAACTGACTAATCTTTGGGAGCATCCCGACCAATCTAGAGTAAACAACAAGACAGCTGCACTGTGGTAATTTGATGGGCTGAATCAACAATCCTTGTCTTCTCTTGTGCCTCTGTGTTACAGAAAAGAACCAGTTCTTGTACCATGGGAAATGGCACAGAAGGTCACCAAATATAGAGGTAAGCATGTCATGAAATTGCTACAAACAACTGCAAAGTGACCCTAAAACCAAGCCTGATAGTAAGGGACCTACACTAAGAAAAGAATGAGCTAGTTCTAAAAAGAACACATCAAGAATGGAGCCTCTATCAACAGTGAAACAGACAAGTTCCTTGGGCAATCATCACACCCGCCTATGCTAAAAGAATGGGCCATATGCACACAGGCTGTGGCCACTTCAAGGACAGAGGCAAGAGGGCAAACGTACTACTGCTCTGCAGAAGGCAAAAATAGATGTCTGAGCTCACTCATCTTCCAGAAAGATGCGGCACCGCAGTGCTCTATGTCACCCATGTAGCATTTGGGAAAGGACGATAACCAGTGAGAGCAGGACTGAGTATGAAATTAAGCATAACATTATGACATTGTTATTCTTCAGAGACACTGTAAAATAATTTAGCTTATTTAAACTGACCAGCCAAGTGTGATAATTAATCTAGAATGTCAACTTGATGGGGTTTAGAATGAGCAGGGAAACAAATTTCTGGGCATGTCTATATGAGATTATCCACATTACTTTCACGGAGGTGGGGAGATCCACCATAACTCTGTGCAGCATCACCCCATGGGCTGGGGTCCTGGACTGCATAAAAAGGAGAAAATGGCGGGACACCAATCTTTACCTCTGCTTTCCCACTATGGCTGCATGTGAAACCTGCCTCACATGCACCTGACACCATGGCTTCCCTGACAAGATGAACTGTTATCCTTGGAGCTAAAAGCAAAAATAAACCCTTCCTTCTTTAAGTTGCTGTAGACTAGGTGTTTTACCACAGCAACATGACAAGTTACTGGTACACTGCTATGGCTGTAATCCCAGCACTCAAGAGGCTAAGGCAAGAGGATTATAAGTTCAGGCCAGATTGAACTATATAACAAGGCCATTTCTCAAAAATAATAAATAATCAATGACTAAATGAATAAATAGTGACAGAAAACAAAGGGACTTTTGGTGCCTATTTGGGCCCCCAAAATTTCATTCCTATGGCATGTATTTATTGTAAAAAAAATGTATAATGCATAAGTATGTAAATAAATATATGAAAATGACACCTAAAAATAAAAATATGTATCATAATTCACCCTGTCACAGGTGTGTGTGTGGGGGGAGTGTCTTTGTGTGTCCCTGCAAGCATCATGGCAGGCAGGGAAACAAACCTCGAAGAGATGAGAACGAAAATTTGGCTCAGCCTGACTGAGTCAGTTTGGATCAAACTTCTAGAGAGTCTAATCCCAGGAGGTTTATTGTAAACATATTTATAAACACAGTAGAATTTGGAAAAAGGTTTCCAGACAATAATTATTCCAATCCTGGTGTACGATAAAGCTTAATACATGACTACACAGAAACTCCTTTGCAAAGCACATGTGACCATGAAGATGGATTCTATAGCTTGGGAGCCTAAGATCTGGTGTGGTCTCTAATGGAGACTGTATAGAGGTCAGCAGGCCATAAAGTACATGACACACTTCCCCTTGGGACAGGTTCTATTAACTGGGAACTAAGGTCTTGGCAGGGAAAGTCTAGAATAACCATTCTGGAGGATTTGGGCAATATCTGGCTCTACATATAAAAAGGTCACCAGGTCATTTACATCATCTATTCTCAACTTTATGGGTGAAAGGCAGGTTTTTTACTACCTCTACCGAAGAGACGCCCTGTGTGTTTAAATTCCTGGTTTCCCTAGTGCTTATCTGTTAGTAAGAGGACCTCATATCCTGTACATATAGGCTGACTCAGATTGTAGAGTATCAAATACCGGCGCATAGACTGACTTACAGGTTTCAGATAGACTGTGAAAGTCATTTTTTCATAAATTCAACCAAAAATGAGCAAGTTTAAAATTTGAAGATGAAAACAATATTAATACCACTTTTATTTGAATATTACAAAACCTATGTTATAGAATGACTCAACAGGAAGGAGCATAAAAAAAGGTATACTGCATTTTATTTACCTGTAGAGATGTAATTCTGTCATAGTGAATTGTGGTCATTTCATTCTCTGTCAGAGCATTTCCAGTCTGGTCATTAATTTCAAAGCCAGTATAGAACTTCAGCATGTCTAAAAGCTGGAGGAATTCATTAAAATTAATACACTATTTGTTAAAAATAATAAAAAAATATTTTCAGGGGTTAAAAATCTTATAATGCAGCATTACACAACAAATACTTAAGAACACACCCAAATATATTTACCTTATATGAAAATAAAACATGTTTTATGACTAAAATGTTAAGCCTAGTTCATATACATATTCTACTCTTACAGAGAAGAAATTACACTGCAAATTCAATACAACACATGAATTTTCCACATTAGATTATCCTGTGGCCAGGTCTGTGAGGGACTGCCTTGACTGATGACTGATGTGGGAGGGCCCGGCCAACTGTGGGTGACACCATCCCTAGGCAGATAGGTCTGATGTGCTTAAGAAAGCTACCTAAGCCTGAGCCAAAAAACAAGCCACCAAGTAACATGACCACATAGTCTGCTTTGGTTTCCTACTTGTGCTCTTGCCCTGACTTTAAGGATGGACTGTAACTTAGAAATTTAAGCCAAACAAGACACTTTCCACTCTAAGTTGCTTTACATCCGTGTTTTATCTCCACCACAGTGAAGCAAACTACAATAGCATATAATTACACATCCTTCTTAGGTATCTCTATGGACATCAAATCACTTTAGCTTAGCTCATGATGTAGAGGCCTTGCCTTCTGCACATGGAAGCAGATCCAAGGAGCATTCACTTAAATTGTATTACTTTTAGTCCTAAGCTGTGATATATATTATAGTCAATCACTAAGAGTTTAATATATATGGGAAATCACTGAACATTTTTTTTTTTTTTTTTTTTGCCTGCACGCCAGAAGGGGGCAAATTTTTTTTTGAATGGAAAAAAAAAAATTAGAAGTGCTTAATAAGACATGAGATAAAAAGTATGTAACACACATAAAACCCGTAAACCTGTATCTTCATCTTACTCTCACCAGAAAAACATAATTATAAATTTGTTAGATCTTTTCTTTCATTTGACATTACAGGAAATCCAAAGTATCAACATGTTGTCTTCTTAACCAAAGCAATAACTGAAATATATTTGCCTTCCTATTCAATGAACCAGATTAGGTGTAGTACTTCTGGAGTCTGTCCGAATTGGCTCTGTAAACCAGGCTGGCCTCGAACTCAGAGATCCGCCTGCCTCTCTTTCCCCAGTGCTGGGATTAAAGGCAGGTGCCACCACTGTCTGGGGCTGTAGTATTCTATGCTATCAATTGCTTGTAACAACAGGCAAGAGCAAGCCATGGAACTAGAACACAATTCATTTGCAGTTAGTGCTTATTATCGATTATATTCCACAGTATTCACATAAAATTAAAATATGTGAACACACGAGAATATATTTCCAAAGCCATAATTTAGCTCAGTAATAAAAGAACATAAAGTTAACATACAAGTTAGGTAATTACTAGAGTTGTATAAATGTATTCAAGTATGTACACACATTCAAATCAATATTCTCCAATTTTGCTTTGGCTCATGCCCTGGTACTTCCAGCTGCATGTTAAAGCAAAGATTAATTTAAGAGATTATGAGTATCAGATCCACCAGGGCTCACTTGGGAAAACAGATGGCCATCCTCTTCTCTGTGAACAAGGCTGGAAAGGTAACAATGAACCAAAAGGTGGGAGTCATCCAGGATGGTATTAAACCAGCGCCTTGTAGGGAGCAGGGCCTGGGAAAGATGAACAGCATAGTATTCGTTTGGCATGTATTCTCTGCAGCTAGAGATAAAATCTACTACTATTTCACACAAAGTGGACATCACAAAATACCCTCCTGGTAAATACCAGACACCTGGTATATAAAACAAAGTGTCTCACCTATGCTATAAACAAAACTAAAACAAGAAACACTCAGAGGCAATGTTTTTCCTTTTCAAAACAATGGTGGCACAACTTAGAAGATAAAAATATTAAGAGCTGATACAGGAAGAATCTCACAGATCACCTTGTCTACAAATTTTTAAGCAAACTTTACAGGAAGTTCCAGTAAACATTGCATATAATTGTAAAAGCAAAGCTCTTCTCCATTCCTGTGCCCTCTTCCCTTATGGCAGTAAGAAAGACAGCAATGAGAAATTGAGACAGTTTGACAACTTCTTATCAATAACATCATTGTATAGATAGAGTTACTCAGATCTGACATAGTGAGAGGATTTAAATTAGTCACTTAGAGTTAACATATAAATAAAACTCTGAAGAATGATTGTTAGTCTAATAGTTTTAATACTCATTTCAAACCAATGCACATTTTTTTTTTCAATTTCCTACATTAGAGAGGAAAAGGAAATGGATTTCTCTGAACTACATCAACTTTATATCAGAACTTTCCATAAGGATCCTGTGCCTAACAGTATGAAATCTTTAAAAACCTTAATTTTAAAAAGTGAAGCAACCCATGCCAACAGGACAGCTAGCACAAAATCTCAAGGAATCAAATCCTGGAACTTCCTTGTCTACATAAAACCCTGAAATCGGAACAGACCAAGGGCTGTTTCAAGTAAGTATTTCGGATGTAGTTGTAGCTTGATCTCAGACTGCTAAAAAATACATAGCAAGTCATATATATATATTTCTTACCTCTAGGTCAATCATAAGTTCGATGAACCTTTCACAGTAATGAACTTTGTCCATAGTGACAGCCTCTAAACATGAGAGAAACATGTTAGAATTTTACCATTTGTGTGCTAGTTCTTAAAACTGGCAGCTATTAAATTTTTCAAAGACATGCCATCATTATTTAGTTCTACTAATATTGAGAAAAATGAAGGAATCTAGATTGGGTCAGAGTATATTTTAATAATCTGATGTGTAAACAATGGTGTGTAAATTATTCATACCTTGAAATTAATTCTATGTGTATGAGTATTTGCCTACATTTATGTATGTTCACCATGCTTGCAGAGGACAGAAGACGACATCAGATCCTCTAGAACTAGAATTGTAAAAGGTGAGCTGTCATGTACATGCTGGGAGCTGAACCTGGATCCTCTGCTAGAGCCGCAAGTACTCTAACTCCCTCCAGTCTTAATAACTGTAATGTCTTTTTAAAAAAAATCAAAGGCAGTTTTCTTTTTAATAGAAGGCAGTTTTATATCGTTTGCTTCATTTTCTTCAGTATCATTATATATCAAACTCATAAGAATTCTCATTAATAAACACACGCATCATGTATATGTATATTATAGACAATATAGTGTATATACAATATACAATGCATACATACACATATGATGTATACACCAAAGAAAAAAAATTTCCACTGTACATGTATGACTTTGTAATTTTAAAAGGAGATTATATTGGCTTAGAAAGTGTATTAACTTTGACATGAAAATGTCAATGACATATAGAAAATATAAATTTTTTAAAAATCTTAACACTGATGGTATTCATGAACATAATGTTCTATTTTGTTGAAAAAATTAATTCTTAAATAATAAGAGCCTTGTGAAATAAAACACTTTCTGGGTGTAACTTTTTATTTTTTCTTAATACCAGGAAATGGCCTACCACTTACCCTCTAAAATCATGGTGTCACATTGTTTTTTACATAGAGCTATCTATAGAAACCAACCCACAAATGCTTAAAAATGCATTTATTTATTTGTAATATGCAGGAAAATGGAAGGTTAAATATTACAGAAATTTATACAAGTTTCCACCTCTATGAAAATGTTAATTGTAGTTTTTTTTCTCAAGAACTTTTCCAGTTACTATCTACCTATTACCCAGATGCCAAATCAGTAGATTTTAATATCTAGAAGAGACATTAAACATCTACTATAGATATTCATTTTCTAAGTAATAAACTAAGGAAAAGAGAAAGAAAGCTGATGAAGATGGAGAACTAGAACCTGGTTTTCTGATCTTATTCTAGGTTTAGGGCTCTTAGGAATAAAGCCAGGTAGGTCAGCTCATACAATCTTAGCACTCTGGATTTTGATATAAGAGGAACACAAGGTTCAGGGCTAGCCTGAGCTATATAGTAACTTTCTGGCCACTATGTTCTGTACAGAAGGATCTAACAAAATAACACACAAATAAAAAGCAACCTCTCCAAAACAAAAACAAAAAAAAAAAAAAAAAAAAAAAAAAACAAAACAAAAAAAAAAAAAAAAAAACAGCAAAACCCCTCAAAGCAACCAATAAACCTATAAGCCAAAACTCAACAATTGATTAGAATGTAAAGGCCCTATGATTGACAAACTAAAGAATTTAAAAGAAATATGTTTAAATTAAATCCTTTCAAAAACTAAAAGTTGATGACTGTTTAAAAATGTCTTTTGGTCTAAAACTAAAAAGTTATAGCTTGAAAAATTTGCCAATGGTCAGGTTAAAATTAGAAGACAAAGCTTGGTACATAAGCTCTGCTCTGGCAGGCAAAGGTGCACTTGGCAGCCTAGTCCCTATACTTGCATGAATTTGCATACAAACACTTCTCTGAATGATGTACCTACCCATATGGCACCTCTAGGACTCTACCTTCATTGAGTTACATACAGGTACACCCCGTTACAACAAAAGAGTAAGTTTATGTTCCTGGAAACAACCATCAAACTTGAATTAGTTTTTATTTGACATATTCCCAGTTAGAACTGGATAAGTAACATAGGAAACCAATCCAGTCTGAACTAGTGTTGGGTGTGTATATAGTAAATCAAAGCTGTGTCCTCAAGTTAACTTATAAGGTGAATCCCTTATTTACCCCCTTATGCCTAGGCATAATTCAGTATATGTATGATTAGATGTGTTACTGAAAGAGACATGTGCAATAGAGAAATGATTGTAAGAACTAATCTAACAAACAAAATAGAGAACCACTTTCCTTTTGTCCTTTAGTAACCAAACTCTCCTTCTCTTAACCCCATTAAAAAAAAAATGCACAAACAATAAAATTAGGCTCTTGGTAATCTTCACTCCTGTGGTCCACTGGTCCCTGCAGTGTACACTGATCTTTATTTTAAATGACATTTCCTTGCTACTTTTGCTAATCTGTATGAGCGCTTATTTCAACTTCTTGAATAAGAGGCTAAGAACCTGGAAATACCTGATCCTGACTATAACAATCAGTAACACATATACGAAGAAAGAAAATTAATGAGCATGACCATAAGTTCTAAGAACTATGATATACAGTTGAGAGATCAAACCTAAGGATCCACAAAGTAGGAGCTGAGATAAAACCCAAAGGTGCCCATGATTTATTTAATAAAACTGTAGAAAATTCAAACCTTGAGAAGTACTAGATATTCAAACACAAGACATTTAGAATTCAAACAGACCTGACCAGAGATGGAAGCCAACCCCCAAGCCAATAGATGCTGAGAACAAGCCACAAACTACTCTGAAATCTGAAAGAGTAGACTTAAACAAACTGGTCAGAAGAGAAAAAGGAGGCCACAAGGATGGGGAAGGCATGGAGTAGGGTGCTCAGTCACAGACCGCTTGCCAACCAAGTGCAAAGTCATAGATTCAATACCCCACAGTACTTTAATAAAGGGAATAATTCATCAAAATGGCACAATAAAAGACCTTCAACTTGACTCAACCTAGAGCTATCTGGAAGAAGGAATTTCACACTGAGGGACTGTCCTGTGGGTATGACTACGAGGGAATGCAATGGAAATCGCTATGAGATTCCATTCCCATCAAGTCAGAATGCTATCACCTATGTATCAAGACCGGTGAGATGGTTCAGGGGGTAAAGGCACATGCCACTGAGTCTAATGATCTGAAGTCAACCCCAAAAACGGACACTGTAGGAAAGAACTGACTCCACAAAGCTATCTTCTGATTTCCTCACTTACACACCCAAATAATCCCACAAAATCAAGCCCAAATAAGCATACAAAATGAGTGAATGTTGACACGGGCATGGCCTCAGCTTCATGGGAGTGGCAAAGTCTTCTGGTGAGGCTCAGAAGGATGGCAAAGTTTTCCTCAGGTCTTTATCTTCTAGGTATCTACAGCCTCAAGAATAACCCCCTAATGAGATTGCTCTTACTGAGATTAGTTAAGCCTGCCTCCTTGATGCAATCACATAGTATAAACCCTGCCTCCATGTTCAACTGTATATAATAACATGTTGAGCTTCCAAGTGGTGTGGATTTGTTTTCAGAGAGTCCAGTACACACAATGCCAGCTGTTCTGTGTCTACATGCTTGTCTTTTCTTTGTTCCCTTGCCACCTGAGTCACATTAGTCCCTAGAGCCATACTGGACATGGCACCAGATGGATGGATGGATGGATGGATGGATGGATGGGTGGATGGATGGATGGATGGATGGATGTTTAAAAAGCAAAAAAGGAAAACAAATACCAAAAACTTGCTGGCATGGATGTAAAGAAAGATGAACTTTCATACATTACTTAGAGAATATGTAAACTGCTACAGCCACTATGGAAGTCAATGTGTAGAGGTTTCTCATATTACAAACAGAACTACTATAAACCAACCATACCATTCCTTGGTACAGACCCAAAGAACTTGTAAGTCCTACTGTTGAGACACTTACAAGTGGATATTAATAATGCACTGTTCACAACCAATGATACCCATCAACAGATGAATGGATTGAAAAAATACAGTAAATATGCTCAAAAGAACTGTATTTGGCCATAAAGAAAAATAAATTTATAATACCTGAAAGAAAATGGATGAAACTACGAGCTGTTACATGACATAAGCCAAATGCAGAAAGCAGAAAGACAAAAACGACATTTTTTTCTCATACAGAGAGGTATAAACTTGTATGTATACATATATGTGTGTATATGGGTGCATATGGGTATGTATGTGAGCATGTATCTTATGTGTGTTTAAATCAACCCTGAGAAAGGAAAAGATCTTTGGAGGGATGGGGCCAACTGAACACATGTGACATGAAATTTGAAGGTAAGATATTTGGGGGAAGGAAGATAGATCAGCAAGATAGGGACAGAAGGAATGAGTGAGGGCAGTGAAGAAGGAAAATGAATGACAATAAGTACATATGACAATTGCAGGATGAAACCCATAACATTGTATGCTAACTTAAAAAGATCAAAGAAATATGGATAAAGATGGACTTGACCCATCTTATTTTGTAGCTTATCATCTCAAAAATACTTCTTATCCCCCCACTAAATTATTAGCAATTGAAAACACTATTCAGCACTGTATTATAAAAAAGCAAATGAGGTCTATAAACACTTTATTCACTACTGTCCCTAGCATCCTGGAGAGAACTTGGGCTTGGTAAGCAAAATGAACGAACTAAACGGACATTTCAATAACCATGTTGGTGCTTCAATAACCCTCCAAGGCAATCCCAACACTCAGGCTGGCAATATACAGGATATAGAAATGACACACATTGGCTATTACAAATTTAAATCACTTTAAGAGCAGTGTTACCATAGAAGTGAGTAAATTCCAGGAGGGCAACTACATAATAATGTACAGTGAGCTGAGTAAAGGTGGCCAGTTACCAGAAAGTGGGATGGACTTCAGCACGGAAATAAACTTCTGGATGAGCTGGGAAAGAAACCGTCTTTCTTGGTAGGCCCTAAAAAACAAAACAAACAATCATAAAAGAATAAAATAAAATAAATCTAATGTTAAATTGACATGAGCAACTTTATAGCTTAAAAATCAAATTCCTAGTGCTTCCTGAATTATCCATCAATTAACAAACACATCAGGTACTGGATAGTTGCAAAAGCTTATGGAAGCCCTGCCAGAAATGCAAAGAGGAGTGATCAAATACTTGGGAATGGTGAAGTGAATCAGTGGTTAAAGTACAAGCCTGAAGGCCTAAGCTTGGGTCCGTAGCACCCATGTAAAAAGACGGGCATGAAGGCTGTGCATCTGTAATACTAGTGTGGCGAGGTAGAGACATGAGGATCCAGGCAGGTAACTACACATTCAGAGAAAGACTTTACTTAAAAAAATAAAGTAGAACTACTGGAATCCAGTTGCAGAGAGGGAGGAGTGATGAGCAAAGGGGTCAAGACCAGGCTACAGAAACCTACAGAGATAACTGACCTGAACAAGGGGGAGCTCATGGACCCCCCAGACAGATAGCTGAGAAACTAGCATTGTACCGACTCAGACCCCCTGAACATGGGTCTCAGTTAGAAGGCCTGGGCAGTCTAAGGGACCTCTGACAGTGGAACCAGGATGTATTCCTGGTGCACGAAAGGACTTTGGGAGCACATTCCCCATGGAGGGATACTCCCTTAGCCTAGAGACAAAAGGGAAGGTATAGGCCCTATTCCAAATTACTTGACAGATTTTGATGAGCCCTCCTGGAGGCATCACCCTCCCTGTGGTGTGGGTGGGGAATGGGATGGTAAGGGGTGTCAGGGGGGAATGGGAGGATGGGAAGGAGAGGGCACTGGGATCGAAGTGTAAAATAAGAACAAAAAAGTAAAGAGCAATAAAGAAAAACACCTAGCATCAGCCTCTGGCCTCCCAAGCACACACATGTACACATTGCAGATCTCTAAAAATACTCATAATAATCTAAATGAAAACATTTATTAATTATTTGGATTAAGCACTATATAAAAGGAAGCAATGAATTAGTGTCATGACCCACAGCCTAATATGGGGGAAAGCTTTGTTCACATACTGTTCTCTTGCTTCTGGGTCCATCTTTTCATCATTCTTTTTAATCAAGTTCCAGAATTTTCTTAGCTTTGGTGTCTTTTTTAATTCTAAGTCCAATCGTGCCTAAAAGAGAAATATATTTATGATGATACTCATATTGACCATTAGCTGGTCTCTGAATATATGAGGACATGAGATAATCTGAAAATAGTAAGGCAAGGAGTAAAAATGGAGAAATGAGTTGTATTTAATTATTATTTAATTCTATATTTTTAATAAAAATAAGATGGAGAAACTTACCATTAATAATCATTGTTATAAGCTCAATAACTTATTTCTAAAATTAAGAATTTAAGGCTGAAAGAATGTAAGCATGAATGCTTATAAGCATTATCACTGAAATAAAAAAATCTAAGTCTATAATAATGAACAGAAAAAGTCTGGGCATGTAGCTCAGTAATATATGCTTTGCTTAGCATGTCAAATCTCTTGGAGTTCAACGCCAAGTGCTGGGATGCAGGGGCAAGTCCTGCCAAAGGGAACTAAGGAGTAGCTGATTGAGCAAGGTGTGTACCTATATGCTTGGCACTGATAAAAGGAATGTAAGGTCCAGGCCAGGCTACACAAGATCCAATCTCATCAAACAAGCAAAAGAAACAAAAAGTGCTCACATCAACAATATTCTCTTATGGTATTATCACTTTTTTACTTAGTATTGTTTGTATGTGTCTCACTCTACCAACTGGTACTATTTATCACATTTTTACATCTGGATGTGTATAGAAACAGGAGAAGGAAATAGAATTCTACATAAAGCACCACACTTAAACTTGGGTAGTTTTTAGTTGATACAGGTGATATGTTATTCTACTATGTACTTCATTCAATTAAAAAGTTAATGGAAAAGTAGAAGTCGTTAATCTTAAACATGATCCAGACCTTCTATTGCTGTATAAACATCCTAAGCCTGGAAAAATAAATAAAATCCACACATGACTAACAATTACACTTTGCTAAATTATCCTTTTTTCTTCAAGTTCAATAAACAGACCCTCACTTCACTTTACAATATTAAAATTAAGTGGAACATATATTAGGATGCAGGCAATAATCCTTAAAACTGTAAAAGCTACATTTATAATAAGTTAATATATAGTAAACTCCTAAGGAGGAAAGTAGATTTTAGCTGACACATTTTTTGTGTTCACGCTAAAACCACTAAGTCTGAAACCACATCTATCACGGGTAACGGATCCATGGAGAACATTCTGAAATAGGTACTTACAGGCTGCAAACCCATCCACATAGGGAGGGAGATAAGCTGCTGGACTTGACTCCTTATCAAGTCTACTTCCTGTTTAAAGCAAGAAGAAAACAAGTTTACATATACTCCAGTAGCTTTACCTAAGTTCTTGTATAAATATTTTATTTCCTTTTAAAGTCTTGGGAGAAAAACATGTCATCACTACTTTAAAAGTGCTGACTTTTACTACTCAGAAGTTCAACAAGGGACTAGAGATGGCTCAACGATTACAATGGTTAAGAGCACTTGCTGTTTTTAGAGAGGACCAGGGTTTGGTTCCCAGCATGAATCTGGAGAGGATCATAACAGTGTGTAACTCCAGCTCTAGGGGTATCTGACATCCTCTTCTAGCCTCTGTTGGTAACCGCATATACATGGCAGGATACACATACACACATACACACACACACACACTCCCCTAAACAAATTTTCACATTTAAAATGGCAGTTTTCACTATTTACAGATTTCATATTCAAAAATACACCTATTCACAAAAATATCTTTGATCCCCAGATTAATACTCCCTGAAGTAATCACAAAGAGCACAAAACTGCAGAAGTTTTAAGTTGCCCCAGGTACCTGTCTCCCCTGAGGCTGTGGTACCTCTCTGCTTCAGTTCCAGCTATCAGATACCAGCAAGTGTCCTTTCTCAGATGTGGTGTTGTTTTTATCATTGTTTCTACTTGGTGATCCCACCCTTTTAATATGAATCCCCAAAAGAATTCTGAAGTACTATCTGAAGTTCACAGGTATAAAACACTCAATACACTGCCCTGTCTTCTTTTAGATTTATTATTTGTGTGTGTGTGTGTGTATGTGTGTGTGTGTGTGTGTGTGTGTGTGTGCGCGCGCGTGTGCGCGCCGCGTACACACCTGACAATGCCAGAAGGGGACATAAGATGCCCTGGACCTGAAATTACAGCTAACTATAAGAAACCCCACATGTCCCCCCATGGAGGGATACTCCATTAACCTAGAGGCAGGAGAGACGTCCTAATCCCTACTTCAAATGACTTGACAGATTTAGATGACCCCTCCTGGATGGCATCACCCTACATGTGGAGTGGGGAGGGATGGGAGAGGAGGGTGGCTGGGGTGTATGTGAGTAGGGAGGGAGAGAGGAAGGGATGGAGGGAGAGTGAACTGGAATTGATATGTAAAATAAAAAATAAAGAGAAACCTGAAGATGTATGTCATAGATGAATTGCATGTTAAACAGTATAAAAACAAACAAAGAAACCCTACATGTAGTATGGGGAACAGACCTCAGGTCTTCTAGAAGAGCTCCAAATGCTCTTACACGAAAATACCTGAATTAGATAAATTGCATTTAATAACAGTAATGATAATAGAGAGCCTACGGATGATCAAAATTACATATTAAGTAGGATGACTTTAAACAGAAACAGCATAGTAAAGGTTATGACCTGAGTAAGATGTCATACACCTGTAATATTCCAGCACTAAGGAGGCTGAGGCAGAAGTATGAGTTGAATGCTAGTGTGCGCTACATTGAAAAATAATGTCTTTTTTAAAAAGTTATTTATTTTACAGTTTGACAAAAATATTTATGATCAGACCCAGAGATCTGGCTCAGGGATATAGAATTTACCCACCAGGAGAACTCATGTTTAGTTCTTAGCACAAAATAAAATGAAACAATAATAGTAACAACAGTAACAACTAGGGGTTTGCAGGAATGTATTTTCTCCAAGAGCCACAATATTTACAGCTATGTGGCAGCTATGGCCTAACTGGTTCAAAGAAGACTGGGAAAAAAAAAAAAAAAAAAAAAAAAAAAAAAAGATAAAAACTATTTCAATAATAAACCAGGTTTTAATTTGGTTAAACCAGCACCAAACTATTAATACTAATTAAACCTTCTCCTTGTTCACTGTCTGATAATGAATTGATATTTTTTTGGTTTAGTTTTATAGATGTTAATGAGAATAATAGTAGTATCTACTGGGTGCATAAACTTTTGTGTGTCCTCACTAGACCTAAGCCATCAGACAGTGCATAGACATCTAATAACCACCCATCCAACAGCATTTTGTCTGCAGATAAGAATGGACTCTGGATTTTCCTTCATAGGTCTAAGGGCATGATTAATTCAGAAGCATCTGTCTTTAAACAAGGATGCATACACTTCCAGATACTCACAGTGAGGAAGCTGAAGTGAAATACTAGTTACTGGAAATATTTTATTTTTTATAAGATGACTTCATCAAGGATGAAAAATATATCACAACAAGACATTTCCAAAGACTATAATGGCCTTCCTCAGTCAACTTAAAACAAGGCTCTGCTGTTGACTAGCTAGCTTGAGCATAAGACACAACAAAAAATAATGACCTTGCATTGTAGCAGATTGTGGCAGACCTCACTATTCAAAATACTTAGTAACCAGATTCCTGGCTGCTCCTCACATTCATGCTCCCCCCTTCACTTTCACTTCCAATTTCATAAGAGAGGAGGAATCAAGTCTAGAAATGGTCTGAGAGATGCTGAAATGAAGCTTCCAACACCATTGCTACTCCCTACCTCTATGTACAAAGTGACAGGCTTCAGGTACTCATCTAAACTCACTCAGAAAGAATAAGGAAACCCAAAGATTTGATGGAAAGTAAAATTACCAAACTATTGAAGCAATGATCCAGGAAGAGCAGGAGGACGGTCTGCTCATGGAGGGAGAAGTCTCCATCAGTCTCAGCTAATGCTGCTTTCAAGATGCACTTAAAAAAGAACGGGAAGTGCTCTGGCTTCTTCTTAAAGGTCTGAAAGAATAAAAGTTCACTTTGAGTCAGGGTGGGGAAGTACTGTGGTGCACACCTCTAATCCCAGCACTAGGGAAACAGAGGCAGGCAGATCTCTGAATCTAAGGTCAGCCTGGTCTACAGTGAGTTCCAGGCAGCCAGACATACACAAGAAAAAAATTCCCTGACTGGAAAAACAAACAAAAAACAAATAATCCATTTCGAGCTCTTGGTTGCATTTTATTAGTCACTGTTGATCTCTTACACTGCCCAATTTACAGATGGAACTTAATCCTAATTACTCCATAGGAAAGTGTGTGTGTGTTTGTGTGTGTAGATAAATATGGATGTGTGTGTGTGTGTGTGTGTGTGTGTGTGTGTGTAGGCACTATCATCTGAGGTTAATGATATTCACTGGGGTCTTGGAATGCATTCCCTGGGCAGAATGAAGGAATTCCTGCACTGTTACTCCTCTATTTCAAACTCTAATCACTAAAGTAGTCTCTATATCAACTGATGAAATTACTATCTGGCTTTAAAAAAAAGAAAATTCTCTCTTCCTTTCTATAATCACTTGTAGCTATTTCCTAAGATCCCCAGGATGCCTTATAATACCCAAAGTTAACCTGTAAGCCCTATCTCCCCAAGCACTAGGTACCTTGCTAGGATTTTAGGAGTTGTAGTTCTTAGAAAATCTAAAATCTTTAGAAAATAAGAGCAAGGCCTTATAGGAAGGTATGGTGGCCATATGGATTTGTCCTTAAATAGCCCTGCAACATGTGTCTAGGGGCCACGCAACTGGAATGATCTTGACCAAAGTCCATCTTGGTCAGTGTTTAATATTTAAATAAAGTTCTTTTTAAATTTGGCTCAAAATGGTGGAACTGGTTTTTCTCTGGTGAATCTCAGGATCCATACTTTAACCTGAGTTCAATACTTAAGAGAAATGTCCATGTTTTAATCTTAACAATTCTAAACTTAATCTTAAACAATTTCTCACTTTGGAAACCACTTCAGCAAAACAGAAGACAACTACCATGCTTTTCTTGTAAAAACTTTCACATATTTAGTCTCCAATAGCTACCAATATAACTTGCTCTTTGACAACTCATTGTGAGTCATTATAATTCATGTTATTCCCTGTTTCAAATATAACATAGAAAAATAACTCTACATTCATATTATTTAAGTCCTAGAAAATCAGCTAGAAGTATTACACTTAGGAGAAAATGAACATGACCTTTCAGGCATTCATTCTTTGTTTTATAGGACTTTATCATTGGGGAATCTCCCATCCTAAGGGGATACTGCTATCAGTAAAAGATTCTGCTACTCTATAATGGCATAAGTGGGCCAGAGTGAGAGCTGTAAAGTAATTTCTTTATTGTTTTACCTCCCAGGCTGGGACATTTTCTCTGAATTTCTCATTCACCATACAGCAGATGGACATTAAGTAGGCCTTGCTGGAAACTTCTGGAGAATAATTCATCCAGAGATAATTTTCAAGATATTGGCTGTAAAGAGTTAAGAAAAATGCAGACTATTTCATTAGTTATCACCAGGCATTGAACTGCATCACACACCTGAAAAAATAATGAAAGATTTTAGTTTGCAGAGCAAGGATGTAGGAAGGAGAATAGTTCTTGCAAGCAGAATATAGAAAATCACAAAGAATGGATGTTGACATAGGTGAAAGATCAGGAATTATGAGAACAAGAAAGGTTACTATGGTGATGGGGCTAATGGCTATATGCTAGGCTGATCTTGTTAAACAGGGCTAGTTACTGAATCATCAAACCTTTATGGAATAACTGAAGGCTCTAAAAGTACAGCCAAGAGAAAGCCAGAGTATGAAAGAAGTTTCTCACAGGTCTTGGTCCACAACAAGGAAATAGGTCCGCAACCCTGGAACAAATGATTCCAGATAACAGCCCTGTCTGGATCACTCCTGGCCAACAGACAGTCTGGGGACTTTCTAAGTCATTCTATGGTTTATCCTTTGAATAAGAACAGGTCATACCTGGGTGATCTCTCAAACAAGAGATCATACTTTGTAATCAATCACCTTGTGCCCCATGCATGTATGCTGATTTGCAGTCTTCTCTATAAAAAGAGAGCCTAAACCCTTTGGGGGGTGTGCAGCTTTCCCCGAGATTGCTGTCACCCGAGTGCACTCGTTCAATAAATACCTCTTGCTTGTTGCATCTTCTGGTTTTGGTGTTTGTATCGCAGAGCTCTCCCATAGGCCCATCGGGACCCCAGAATTAGGGTCTTACAATAGGAGAATTTCTAGCTCTCCGAGAATAGTCTGAAAACCCTTATTTACAATTTGCCATGTCTGTCACAAACTCCCATGCAATCACAATGGTGATTCCTGACTTGCAGAGACTGTGGCTCCAGTCAATGACAGCACTACACTTCCCAGCAAGAAGACATCAAAGGACAGTTACGGATAAATCTTTATTGGTAACGACTGGATTTAGAATCGCCTAGGAGACATATCACTAGGTATGTCTATGAGAAAGTTCACAGAGATATTTAAAATGAGGGAGGAAGACCAACCCTGAATGTAGACATCTTGGACTTAATGAAAAAGTACAAATGGTACTGAACACCCGCCCTCATTTCCCTTTTTCCTGACAGCAAAGGCAATGTTGTGACCAGTCACCTTGGGTTCCTGCTGCAATAACTAAACCTGCTTTTATCTCCATGCTTCCCCTACCATGATGTGGAGCACTGTACCTTCAACTGACAAATCAAACCCTTCCTTTCTTAAATGGCATGAAAAACACTTTGTCACGACAAGAGAAGCCACTAATCTATTAACATACAAAAATCAACCAACACTAAATATTCATTCCCTAACCCAAAAGCTCACACAAGTAAAAGTAAAATCATTTCACATATTAACTCTAAACCAAAATGAATGTCAAGGAAAAACAAAACTTTTTTTTAAAAAACTTAGTCAGAAGCAGCTCTATAAAATATAGTTTAAAAAGTAATTCAACATAATTCAGTTTTCAAGGTAATTGACATTTTTCCATCTGGATACTAAAATTTTTATTTTTTAAACTTATGGATACATGAGCAAACAAATCTAAGTATTTCTGACTTTCCAAATATAAATTAGTCAGTTTTTATTGAAGTATATACAACACAAATTATTACAATGGGCTAAAAACACATTCGAGCATTAATGAAAAACAATACTTTACTTTGCTCCTGCATTAAATCACTAAACAGGCATGCCCAGGCATGGGGATTTTATATTCTGTTCTAATTCTGTGTTCTTCTGTACATTAGGAGCTCACCTGCACTGATATTTTCTCTATGAGCCTACCACTAGAAATCCTTCTTGGTTAGTTTGCAATAACTTAGGAAGTTAGATAAGAGTTTACGTAAATGTTGGTCAAAAGAATCTAAGTTAGAGACTAGCATTCTATCTAGTATGTGGGTAAGGACTCATTTCCTCCTTTATGTGAAAATTCTTCTTAAATCACGTCTTAGAATTTCTGTCAGCTGTAATTTGGTGCCAGTCACTCTTTAGCTAACATTCATTTCATCACAGTTCAGCTGGATATAGAATTGTAGGTTATGTTGGCATTTTTTTTCTATGTGTGATAATGGAGCAATTCATTTCATACCTTCTCTATTACTACAACCGAGAACTACAATTGATTTGTCGTTTTTTGCTAGGAAGAACTTTTGGTCTGACAGATTTTAAAATCATTCATTCTAGATCCCATATTTCATATTTTCCATGTTTATAATTTTCTAATTAATTTCCACAGATAAAATATCTGAATTCACTGTCACAATCAGAAAGCTGAGTGATGGATGCTAGTGCTCTGCTTGCTTACTCTATCTTACACATCTTACCCTGCCCAGGTAATGGGCCTGTCCACAGTAAGATGGGTTTCCCACACCAACCAACATCTACTCAAGAGAATCCCTCAGACATTCCCACAGGCTAATCCCATCTGGACACTCCCTGACAGGAGACCTAGCAGCTTATATCCCAGGTGATTCTAGATCCTATCAAACTGACAACACCATCAAACCACTTTCCAGTATTTAAAAATGTTTCACTATCCTTAATGCATTCATTACAATCTTTTTGTTTCTTGACACTAGAAGACTAATTAATCTTAACTGCATACCAATATATTCTTAATTTTTATCTTTTTATCTATTTTTGCTATAATTTGGTTTTGAGTGTCATCCAAAGGATGATGCATTAAAGGCTTGAACAATAGTTTGCTGTGCTGGAAAGTAGCAGAACCTTCAGGAAATGGAGACTAGTAGTATAATTAAGTCACTGGGAGAATTTACCTGAAAGGAATTCTGGGGTCCTAGCCCTTCCTGTCTTTTACTTTACTTTTGGCTGCCATGAAGTGAACACAGTTCCCACCATGATGTACTGTACAGTCTTTAAAAAACATGCTCAACTTACCACTGGCAGATCACTCTAAAACTACCTGCCAAAACAAAGCTTTTCTAACTACTTCAGGTATTTTGTAATGGTAATAAAAAGCTAACAGTTTTCTTGAAAAGTGACATGGTATGGTACTTATCTAAAGGCTGGAAAAGATTCATTTCCTGATCCAGTTTTCTCCTGGAAAATCTAGAAAGATCTTTCTAAGATTATTGTGTGAATAAAATTAAATTGTGTTAGAGTTCTTAGGATATACTAGCTAATTAACCATAAACTCCAGTTTCCCTCTTAAGCTCATTTACATAATGCCATGTTTTCAATGAGCACTGAATTAGTGTACATAGGTATCCTATGTAGCTCTCTAACAACTTGACATAAGTGACAGTCATTTGGGAAGAGGGATCTCAATTGAGAAAATGCTACACTAGATTGGCCTATAGATAAGGCTGTGCTACATTTTCTTGATTGGTGACTGGTGTGGGTGGGATCAGCTCACTTTGGGTGGAATCATCCCTGGGTTGGTGGCCCTGGGTGCTATAAGAAAGCAGGCTGAGAAATCTATGAGGAGCAAGCCAGTAAGCAGCACTCCTTCATGGCTTTTGCTTCAGTGCTTGCCTCCAGGTTTCTGCTCCATCTAAGTTCCTGCTCTGACTTCAGTGATATGGAAGTGTAAGCAAAATAAGCCATTCCCAACCCAAGTTGCTGTTGGTCATGATTTTTCATCATAGCAATAGTAGCCTAACTAATACATAAATTGATACCAGGAGTGAGGTATTTTTAATGCTGACATGACCAAGTTTTGGGGAGGATTGTAGAAGGACTTTGGAACTTTGCACTAGAAAAACCATTAAGTATTTAAAGCTTGGTGAGCTATTGTGAGAATTTGGAAGATTAAAGGATAATGCTGAAGGCTATGAAGATCATGGAATGGCTTGTGAAGTTTCAGAGGGAAGTAAAGACTCTATTGGTGGCGTTTGATATTCTGAATTAAGAAAACTGTAGGTCTGGTCAGTTGGGATGAAGAATCAGCTGCGATTAACAAGAGACCAGTACCACTGAAGTAAAGCTTTGCTTTATTGGCATAATCGATGCTGGTTAGCTGGAGCTAAGAAATCAACTATGACTAAGAAGAGACCAGTATGACTGAGGTGAAATCTGGGATGTGTTTGCTCAGGCTCAGCACAGAGAAACTATAGTCCAGAGGTAGTCAAGTTGTACCTTGGGCTGGCAGGCTAAGTTGGTAGTGTAAGAGTCACTCAGGTGGTACCAGTTTTGAAGATATGAAGGGGTCATGGAGAGCAGCTGAGGATTGGCTCTGTGAGAGGCCAGAATAATAGGGATTAAGGCACTAATACAGAGGCTCTTCTGATACAGAGCAGAATTCAAGGAAGTATATAGGGAAGTAAAAAAGTATTGAGCTTTGGCATCAGGCACTGATATCTCAACTCTACCAATAACTTAACTGCACCATCCTGAAAACACCTGTGACTTGTTTGTTCCAGTAATTAGAGAGGATAATGCCTCTACTTCAGGGTGATATGAGTGATGTGTATACAAAACATTTAGCACTCTTTAGCTTATGGAATGTTCTGTCTGTGCTGAATAGTACTACTGTTTTTATTTTTACATGCTAGTGAAACCTAGATGTAGCATGCTGTCTTATACCTTCGTAATTAAAAGTTGTATGTAAGCAGCACATAGTGCTGCATGCTTTTAATCCCAGCATTCAGGAACAGAGGCAGGTGAATCAGAGTTCCAGGTAAGCTTGGTCTATACAGTGAGTTCTGGCCAGCCAAAGCTGCATAGAAAGATCTTTTTCTGTCTGTCTTTCAGAGTCAGGGTTTCTCTGTGTAGCTTTGAATGTTCTGGAACTCACTCCATAGACCAGGCTAGCCTCAAACTCACAGAGATCCAGTCTCTGCCTCTGTCTTCAGAGTGCTGGGATTAAAGGCATTGGACACCACTGCCAAGAGAGGGATTTTCTCAAGAAAACAAAAAACAGACAGACAAAAACCAAACAAACAAACAAACAAAAAAAAAAAAAAAAAAAAACAAAGCTGTTCTTGGGCTAGGGATATAGGTCAGAAGTATGGCATATGCTGAACGTGTGCAATGTTTAGCAATCTGGAAAAATACTATATTTTCTAGTGTTTGAAATGTTATGTATCAGGAGCTAGGTTGGAACAATGGTGTCTTAGTCACAAAATTTCAGCTACAAAGAAGAAAAATGGTTACAGAATATATCCTCATTTATTCCCACAGACCACTTGTAACTAGTGAAAACAATCTCAAAATAAAAGTTACCCTGATAATAAGGTTATCTTTGAAAACAAAGGAAATATTGAATAAGACCATCATAAAATATACAGTCATGAATTTAGATTAAAACATGGCCTTGGACATGCTAAATGAAATCTGTATCCATGAGCTTTATTCCTGAACCCTATAAGAATATTTTCTTTAATGCAAATATAACACTTTACTTACATGGTCATCTTTACCAACCATCCATGTAATGACTCTTCACTCACCTAAATTCCAACAGCATTATTTTTCTGATGGCAAACCTAAAAACATAAAAAAAAAAAAGTAACTTTGAAATAGAAAATAGAAACACTTCAGAGATCCTAATTCCCATTCATTTGGAATCTTTTGTAATTAAATTAAATGACAAGTCATATTTTATAACATCAGATCACAGCGGCCAAAAGATTACCTGGGTCAACTTAAAAAGCACAAACACTCTCACCTCATGGATACATCTACCAAAGGACCAAATGCAGAGATGAGATGGCTCACATACTTTTGAGTCTTGACTGTGGGAAATAGTAGATATCTCTCTTTATTATACTCTTCTTTTATAATAGAAGTATGTGGCTTTACATAAATAAATGAAGCTTTATTAACAAGGTATTGCTCCAAAGGCAGTTCAAATATCTAATTTTATTTTAATTATTTTCTAATATTGGAAATAAAGCAGCCAGCACAGAACACTGCCACTAGGTGGTAGTTTCTAGATTTGAAAATTAAATTTGTAACTCCTCAGACTTTTACCCTGTTAATATCCTATTCCACTGCTTTCTGATCTCTTAAACAGTTTCACCAAGTAAATAGTCACAGAACTTTTAGCAAGAATGAGATTAATGTTTTTAGTGTGCAAAATCAAAAAGCTGGAGGAACAATGACAAAACATTAGATTCTACAGTTCAGCAAGGCTACAGGGTGGATGTCACACATTCAGTGATATACTCTGGAGTGGTAGCTTAACAAAAGGTGTATATATATGATAGAAAAACCACCCTAGTCAATAGACTCCAGATCAGAAGAGTTTTGGAAATATGAAAAGCTACAAATAATAACCACAAATATAAATACCTTGAAGTAGTTTGTATATTTTCTAAGTTAGCAATGTTTACTGACAACATGAATTAAGCATGACACTATGCTTATAACATAACATATACTTTATAAACACATCCAAAGTTGAACAATTTATGTAAAACAAACTAGGTCCATTGATGCTATCAGCAAGCACATGAAACTGATAAACAGTGGGCAGACATGGAAATTGCTTCATTACCATAATTCTTAGAGGATGCAGCTGTATGAAAACAAGGGGTTTGGAGTTGTACAGCATTCTCACAACTATACAGAAGACTATATAAAGAGAAAAATATATGCTAAAAGGGTTCTGCCATCATGAATGTGTGGTATGTATGTGTGAGCATACCTACAGTGTATGTGGAGGTCAGAAGACAACTTTATGGAGTTGGTTCCAGGGATTGAACTTGAGCCTTCAGGTTTGTGTGGAAGTGTTTTTACCTGGTGAAGCATTAGACTGACCCAGGTTTGTTTATTTAAAGTTCAAAACAACAACAACAAAATGAAGACTGTAGTATTTATTTTTCATTTTATTTATTTTTTTCACTTACGAATTAACACGTTAGAGGAAGTAATGAACAGTGGCTTCTAGAGTGCTAACAAAATTCAAGTTTTCTCTGTGGAAAAAGTACAGTCTATAAGGGCATACTATATCCTTTTAGTGTCACGTTTCATAATAAAATAATGTGTCCATTTCAAATGAAGATAAACATAAAGTATTCAATCAGTCACTTTTATTTTTTCACCATAAAATATACCTGATGAATTCATGACAGGATAAATAATGGTATAAGTTAATAGATCCTAGAAAACAATGGATGCTATTCCTTTTAAATAAACTGTACTGGATAAGAGCCAAGGAAAGAGGCCAATGCCTCAATTACTAGGAAATGCCTAAGCAAGTTCCTCAACCATATGTAGTAATAGTGTCATGAAGTTCTTGGAATAAGGGTAAATGTATGCAAAATGTTTAGAGCAAAGCCAGTGCACAGGAAACACTTAAGCAGTAATGACTCCTGTTTTAAATGGAAACTGCATAAAAATACAGAAAGAGAGGCTTTCCAAAATTGAAATAGAAATAGCAAAAGTGAATGAATTATGTAATAATAAGTCATACTAACCATGTACTAGGCAAAAAGGTTTTTAAGATTTAATTTTGAGATCCTAGAAATATCTATTTTTATACCATAAGAATATTAAGATCTGAATAACATATGAATACCATGACATTAAAAGTATCTTATGACTATAAACAAGTCTATTCTGGTAGTATATTATAACCAATTAATAAATATTACATCAAGCCATTCCCTAGATACTGAATATTACGTACTGCTCAGCAAAATAATGTCCTTAGGCACTTAGTCTAAAACACTACTCCTTTAAAGATTTTAAGGTATTTTGCAATTTATGTTACAAAAAAATTCTTAGCAAGCTCCCAAACCAACCATTAAACAAAACCACTCCTCTATTCTGACACTGCCTTATTTTTGCCTTCAAATTATTTAGAAATTTACTTCTTTAAGACTAAACATAAAAAATACCAAGCAAAAGATTCTACAAAATTTGCGCTTGCATGGTGGCACACAAATGTAACCCCAGCACTCAGGAGACTAAGGCAGCAGTACCACAAATTCAAGGTGCAAGATTAGTGAACTTGAAATAAATCTATGTGCACACGCACACACGCACGGATGCTCTCTTTCTCTCTCTCTACCTACCTACCTATCATCTAGCTATCTCTATTTTCATACTTCAAAAACCAAATAAACTGATCTGACCCTGAAAACTCTAAGGCACATAAATAATACACTACGCATCAATACCAGTACATTCTTGCCACCAACACCCCAATGAGCAGTAGTTTCTTTTAAAAAAAAAAAAAAAAAAAAAAAAAAAGATCCTTTGCAAGCTAAGAGCAGAACTGGACATTCAGACACATCCCACATGGTCTACATAATCCCAACACCACAGTTACTCCCTCCTACCTTGATTTGACGATCTCTTTTTCATATATTTCTTCAATTACCTGTTGCCAAAAGTATAAAAAAGTTTAATATGTCAATCACTTTGCTTTCAAATCTAAACTGACAGTTTTCAATTACTGATTCAATTATTTAGTATAAAATAATGTGGTCTAAGAAAGAACAAATATTTAAATAACAAGACTCTTTAGCAATGGCATTATGTCTCAAATATAAAATAACAGTAAAGTAAAATTCATCTACATAAACTCACAGCTCTACAATATTCTTTAAATAGGATGTGTTTGTAACATTTCTAGATAAATAAATCTTATAGTCATATTTTCAAACCTAATTTAAAATTATTTTAAATGTTATTAGACTCTAAGACTCAGTTTTCTAAAAGCCAGCTGGAAATTAAGTTAAAAGAGTGAGCATATGACAGAAATAAATGGTAACTGTTACATCCTACTATCCACATGAATATAATAACGTAATGATTTCTATTCATCTGAGCTAGGGAACATAGATATCAAGTTCTGGGGTTAGAAGACTGCCTCAAAACAGCACTATTGCAGGCTGTGACCTTACAAGTGCCCGACCTATCTAACGTCAGTTCCTTTACCTAAGAAATGGACCCCAAATACAGACTACTATACAAGGTTGCCATGAATAAGATAGGGCATGTAAATGTCCACTATAAACCTGGAATGTGATAGACTTTCAGTAGGAGTTACCTTAGAAACATAGTACAGATATTAGGAGTACTAAAGTGTTTTAATGCATGGGAGTAGTTCTACTACTGTTAATGCTTCTTAAATGTTCAGAGTGTAAATGTCAAATGTTTATGGAGGAGGATCGGTGATGACTAAAGTCTAGTTTGATCTCATTTGTTTGTTTGGTTGGTTTTTTTCGAGATAGGGTTTCTCTGTGGCTTTGGAGGTTGTCCTAGAATTAGCTCTTGTAGACCAGGCTGGGTCTCAAACTCAGAGATCTGCTCCCTCTGCCTCCCAAGTGCTGGGATTAAAGGCATGTGTCATCACCACCCAACTCATTGTTTTAAAAACAAACAAATAGTAAAATTATCCTGAATGGGCATATATAATTTCATCTAGAACTATCTAACAAAGTAAAATGACTGACGTATGAATTTGAATCTCAAGAAAAGCTTACTATAGCTAGATCCAACTCAATTAATCTGATAGTAACAGCATGACATTTGTTATTAATGGAAAATTACTCTAAGGACTCCTGACCCTTCACAAAAAAGTAAAAACATACAAACATCATTTACTGAGATCAGATTCCTCTGCTAATGATTAAAATTAAATCATGTATGCTGAATCCATGAATATCCTCCTGGTGAATAAAACATGACTACTAGCAAAACAAAAATACATTTACAAATAAAATATTGAAGCTCAAAAAATTCAGTAAGGTTCTTAGTTAAGTGTAGCTTTAACAAAGCCACCTAAAGCATCACAATCCACACCATCAGAGATTAAGGTCTGAGTCTTCATCACTTGTCTAGTGCTTTGCAATATCAACATATACTCCACATGAAGGCTTGGCATTTTAAGACCCTTCCAGGAAGAACCCTCCAATTACAAAATCTGTTGTTCACTTTTTTGACAATTGCTTTCATGAAACCTAAGTCCACTGACTAGTCCTGTCTTTAGTCATCTATTCTAGACAAAACAGTTTCTACTCTTTCCACCCTTTTTAATCATTTGCCTCAGTCTAGCAACATAAAATCAACCAGAAAACAAAAGATTCTATTTTTAATGAGCAGCCAAACCTTTGTATAAATTTTTCTATATATTCACAAAAATATTTGTTGCATGCTCACCTGTAATAATAAAACAGTAATAAATCATCACACATACAACACATTCACATTTTTGGAAAAAAATTAAAGGAAATAAAACAATATGATAACACTGGTTATGTCTATGTAATGATTTTTATATTTTTATGCATAACTTCTAAAGATTCCAAAATTTCTAACATAAGCAATTATTAGTTTGATAATGTAAAACACTATTTTCAACATAAAAAATGTATTAAAAGCTTGTTGAATTAATCCTTAAAAAGATACCAAGAGTACAACTGTTTGTAACTATGTTGTAAAACAAAACTACTTACTTTTATATCAAAGGGTGATTTCTTCTTGATATGCGGAGCCCAGTATTTACATGCTAACTGAAAAAAAAAAAAAAAAAAGATAAACATTAAATTCCAGGTTCACACCACTGAACCACTTAGACATGTCTCTCAATGAGAAGCTGTTCCTTAACAAAGCAGATCTAGGATTAGAGAATTGGCCAGTTTTAAAGGTGCCATATAGACATGCAATTTATCATCCTTGGCTCCAATCCAATAAACCAGTGATGTTTTGCATGATAACTAGCTACCATTCAAAATACCAAAATGTCCTATTTTTAAAACCTCTGCCAAACAGTATGGTTTTTTTATTATCCAAGTAAAAATGTTTTTGGTCCATTCATAAGGAAATCCAGAGTTCAAGAGATTTAGTGAGCTGCACACTATTTGTCAGCCAATAGATGATTAAGAATTAAAAACCAGTTTCAAAATATTCAGGAATATTGGTATGTAAAGAAATAAACCTTTAAATAATTACTATATACCCAGACATAAGTAGGCAGAATCTTTAAGAAACTGTGGTATAAAAGGCTAGTTATTACAGAGGATACAGGAATTGGTGTTTTATATTTTAGCAGGTTAAGCTTCACTTAGATATTGGAATACACATACATAATCTCTCTAGAAATTTAAGTGGATTTTATACCTGCCAGGACTAAGGCTGTAGAAATGGCTCAGCAAGTAAGAGCATTTGGTCTTCCAGAGGACCTGGGTTCCATCCATCCTACATACCATGCTGGGTGGCTTACAACTCCTGTTCTGGGGGATCTGACTGCCCCTTCTGTTCTCCATAAGTAACTATGCGTGTGCACCCGCATGCACAGACACACACACACACACACACACAGCAATCCCTCCAGCACACAATTAAAAATAAAAATTTAAAAAACTGAACAGTTCTTACTGACTTTTTTAAACAAAAAAAAAAAATCTCTTTAAAAAAAAATGGAAATTCTAGCAAGCACAAAGATTTAATCGATTTCTGAGTAGGAACTGCATTGTCTGGTATACTGGTGGTACTTAAATGTTTGCTATATAGACAAATCTACAGATGAAAAGATAAACGGAAAAGTGAAGTCCCGGCTGAAATGTTACTCTTCCATGAAGCCTTTTCAACATTACCTAACAACTACATCTTCTTTTTAGTTTGTAAACAACTTCAATGTAGTCTTACCTTTCTGTAGTATCCTCATTGATTAAAACAAACAAGGTGGTACCTATGTGTTCTTTGCATTTACAACTCAACCCTAACAATCAACACATTTCCTGCCTACTTTAAATAACACTTCTTCCAAATTATCAAACACACTTCAACCTGATAGAAAACCTCACTTCTTCTCCCCATAATTTCCCATGATGTCCTTATCCCCCATCCCCCAGGGAACCAACCACAAAAGCATAGAAATCTTTTCATCAAATCATGCATAAGAGATTTGAATATAATCTCTTGGATGGACCCAGATTTTACATATTAAAAATAAATACTGCAGTTATGTCTTCTGACTGTTTCTGACTTTAACTGCTTCCTGTGGAGACTTGTGTGCAGATCTAGCACCATGTCTCTTTTCTTTTGAGTCTTACCTTTTCCTTGGAATTTAAGCCACAGTCTCACACACCACCTCCTGCCCACTCCTTAACTGTCCTGACTTATGCAAAATACAAACTTTCCATTCTCCATTTAGTACATCTAAGACAGCACAAACTGCGCAGAAGAAACTTCATTGGAAGGCAAAGGGGAACGCAAGTAGAGTAGCATAAACATGTGCTGTAACAGAGTCACAACTTTGCTAAACTTTAACTTCATGATCATTTGTTCAATACATAAGATATGACCCTTCTCTCAGCTCAGAAATTAACTCACACAAGAGATAATGCATCTAACTCCAACACAACTACCCATGACAAATTTCCATTTGGAGATTTTCTTCAGCAAATTCCTTAGATAAATACAAGCAATTTAAATTATGTATTCAAATCACTTCCTTCACATTTCTACTCTGTCATTTTACATATTAAACTTTAAGTTTCTTACAGTCTCCTTCCAAAGACCATGAAATGCAAGGATAATCTCAGTGAATGCAAAGATAACCTGTCTTTGCAGCCTAGATAAAAGCATATGGCAAGTCCCACATACTAATTCTTGCTATCATTACCACTCAATACTGCTGAGAATCTTCATTCTCCTCACTGCATCTTAATAGCCTAGTCCTTTTGTTCATGGATTCACATGTCCACTAGTTCAACAAATACATACTAAACATATTATATGTGTCTAGTACAATGCAGGTGTTCAGGAGTGCATGGAGAATAAAATAGAACTAGTTTCTAGCTCAACTTTCACAATCTAATACAACAGAATAAATACGATGCTTAATAATAATTTTCTTCAGATACCCCATTCCATCCTACAGTTTCAAGTATCACTTTGGGTTAATACCAATATGCTTTATCCTCACATTCAAGGGCCTTTTCAATATATTCAACAAAATGCCTATTAGGCATATCATAATTAATATAGTCAAAACTGTATTCTTGATATGCCAGAGCTACTAGCCTTTTCCATCTCAGTATATGCCAAAACATCCACCCAGCTGTTCATGGTATTCTTACTTAGTATCTTTCCTCCACAATCTAGTACCAAGGCATAATGTCTCAACTTCAGAACATAACCAATCTACATTTATCTTTAATAGCGGAAGCTCTCCAATCTCTCACTGTGTATTAACACTGTCCTTATCCCTACTATTACTTTTGCTCCCTTGTCCCCACCTAATTTCCACATTTTAATAAGGTGATATTCTAACAATATCACTCACCAGGTGGCAGTGTAAAGCCACCAGATTTAGAATAAAATCTAAACTTATTTGTCCTCTCAAATTGTGTATGATCTGGTCCCCATATATTGCTTTGTACTCATCTCATACTGGTAATTCTCTTCCTTCTTTTTATGTCTTTGTTTTGTTCTAGCTGTTGTAGTTTAGGACAGGGTCTCATGTACCCTACACTGGTCTCAAACTTACTATGTAGTCAATATTGGCCTTGAACTCCCATTCCTCCCTCATGCAGGGAATTAAAGGAATATACTATCGTCCCTAGTCCATTTCCCCTCTCAGTTCATATATTCCAGCCATCTTTATGTTCACACTTTAAGGTGTCAGCAGTTGCTATTGCCTGGACTGTTTCCATGTTCTTTCTCAAGTTATCTGCATTTAACTTTAATGTAGTTTAAGAAGTCGGGGATAGCCTTTCTAATGTGACGTAAAAAGATGAGAGTGAAAAAAAGAAAAATGGGTAAACTTGGGATTCTATACAGTGGGAACAATGTCCAACAAGTAAGATAAAATTTATCATGGCAGGCTGGGGAGATGGCTCAGAGGTTAAGAGCACTGTCTGGTCTTCCAGAAGTCCTGAGTTCAATTCCCAGCAACCACATGGTGGCTCACAACGCCCTATGATGAGATTCGGTGATCTTTTCTGGTGTGTATGCATGCATGCCAGAATACTGTATACATAAAAAAGAGTTACCATGGCACATTTAAGTAACCAAAGCTTATAGCGGTGAAAGCACAAAGCCCGAACAGAAGAGAGTGAGGACACTCAAGCATAGGCTTGATCACACAGCACTTTCAAAGATTTTAGTCATTATCCCAGGGCCAATCAGAACTGTTTCTGAGGACATTTAGGAAAACAGGTGATGTGGGCAGCTTTACATCCATGTGCACTCTGAAGCAACCTGAAGAACGGACTGCAGGAGAACAACAGGAGGAAATCTCACATACCAAGAAGCCTTAGAGTGGAGGAGCGGGCAACTTAGGGTGAGAGAGGTCCAGAAATACAGACAAATTAGCCTGTCTACATGCAAGAGTTAAATGAATGGAAATAGCTTCTAGGCTTCTGCCTTGACAAAGTCTGCTGAAGCCGGAGAGAAGAGGGTGGGCTTAAAAACTTCCGCACTTACTAAAGAACTTACTAGAGAATAATTTCTAAAGAATTAACATAAATGTGAAAGGTTTTTCTGTGGCATTTCCCATGTTTAACTAGTAACCTGGAAGTACACAAGATACCAAAGACAATCCCAACGCCGGTCCTCGGGGCCTGGGCACCCCTCCTTCCACAGGCGGGCACGCCGGGGCTCACCTGGGTGACGAACTCGGCGTTGATCTGGGACACCGTGGGGGCCACGATTTTCTTGGGCTGCGCAGGGGCCGCCATCGCAGCAGTCGCCTCCGGCTCCGGTGCCGGCGTCCGCAACGGTGACTCCCGAAAGCTTTCAAGCAGCCGATGAGATGTCTACTTCCCAGGTGCAAGTGACGCCCGGCCCGTTCAGACTCTAGGAACCTGTGACGGAATGCCGGCGTTCCTCCGGAAGCAGAACTAGTGGGCCCGGAAGTTAGAGTAAGCGTTCAGCCTGAGCTAGAAAGCCAACAACTTTTACCTGTCGCTTTATCGCCCCCTAATGGAAGGAGGAGAGAATACACTTAGCGTGCAGGATTGGGGTCACAGGGATGGGGCTGACAGATGGTGTTGGATGCTGTTAGTTTTAAAGGTGGGAGTTGGAAGAACAGGACTTAGGGTTTCATTGAACGCTAAAGACAAATGTAATATAAAAAATATTCTCTTGGAATTCGAGGCATTCTGTGACTTTTAACAGCCGTCTAGAAATACTGATTGTCATACAATAAACAGAGTGTAAAATTTGATACATTTTGAAATGATTGTATATCTACTAAAGCATCACCAAAATCATGACAAAGAACTTATCCAATGCTCTTAAAAGTTACTATGTGCATTCAACCTTACATCACGTCTTCTCACTCAGCTTTCTACCAGCATTGACCCTCTGGATCACTGTTCATTAGAGAATTTTATTTAAATTTTATGTAATTTTTTAAAAGGAAAAATGATGCTATTTTACATAAATTTTTAGAATATTCATTTTTCTTTGTTCACTCAAAATGCATGTGTTGTTGCTCATATTAGTTACTAATTCAATTTTATTGCTAAATAATAGTCAAATTTTCAGACATCACAATTCATTAATTTAGTAATCTGTTGATAGGTACTGAGAAGGTTGCTAGCTTTTGATTACTATAAACAAACCCTCTACAAGTGATTCTAAGTCATTATGGGGAGATATATTTTCTCTGAAGTAACACACTAAATGTCTAGGTCATATGGTAAGTGCATGTTTGTTTACCTTTTTAAGAAACTCTGTCTTTCCAAATTAGCTCCTGTACCTCACTAACATTTGAGACTTGTGCTGTCTTCTTTAACCCACCAACATTTAAGATGGATAGCTTTAAACTTTTAATAGGTATGTGGTACATCATATTGTGGTTACAATTCATGTTTCTCTAAGGACTAATGATGTTGAACCAATTTTTTATGCTTTATGCATATATTTACTAGGAAAATCAAGTTTCATAATTGTTGGGTTTGCAAACACTATTTACACATCCATACACATGTTAAACAGTTATCTCTAGTAAGTTCTCTTTGGAGATACATAGGCAGGAGACTAGAAGCTTATTCTCTCTCTTTCAATTTATGACATATAATGCCCTGCCCAAAATGATTAGTTTGAAAAAATTAGCTGTTGTAGTTTCTCTCCCTCCATCTTTTTCTATTTATATATAGAGGCATAGCTAAAATCTGCATGATTATAATATTAAATGCAAAGGAGTATGAATATGTAATGACCGCTGACATATTACTTTCAAATGTAGCATCTATAAAACAATAAGGCAGGTTATCTAATGATTTTGACTATGAATCTTGATAATCTGAAGCTGTTATTTCTATACTTTACTGTAGCTACCACATAAAGCTCTGGGCACAGATCGTGGTGGAAGGGTGTTAGGAATAAGGAGTGGGGTTTGAGTTATTAAATGTCTTAAAATCTAGAGGAAGATAGTTGTAAAGATAGTGTGGAACCATTGGTTGAACACCTTGGGGAGAAAATGCCCCCTTTTGTGACAGGATTTCTCTGTAGCTTTGGAGCCTGTCCTGGAACTTGCTCTGTAGACCAGGCTGGCCTTGATTTCACAGAGACCTGCCTATGTCTGCCTCTTCATTATTGGGATTAATGGCGTGTGCCACCACTGTCCAGCACCATTACCAAGCCCAAAAATCTGACTTCAGTCTCTGGGATGGAAGAAGAAGATGCCCTTTTGAGTGGTGTTTTACAGAGGTTAGAAGAGGTAACATTGGGGTAGGCATGTCCAACAGAAGTGCCACAAACCTAAGGTTGAAAAGAGTCGAGAATGATATCTAGAAGGAACAAATAAGGAAGACACTGGAGAGACAGTATAAGCATAAATCTATTCAAAGTAGTTGGAAGATATGCAGAACCACAAATCACACAGAGAATACAGGGGTAAAGTGAGTTTTAATGAGAAAAATGATTCCATTATACAAAAAAAAAAAAAAAAATCTGAGGTAGCAGGGGGAAAAGCAGGTAACATTTTCCAATTTGGCTACTTGTTATATTCACGGTTTATCTCATGATCAGGTAGCCAGAAGGATATTAAATCAATGAGCTCTGGTTATGTATTGCTTTCTAGAAAGCTGAGAGAATGGCTGTAATTTTTAATACTCAACCAATCTATGACAAAATGTAGTATCATAATCTTTCTTCTTGCCTCTGTCTTTTTAAAAATATACTTGTATGTGTATGTATGTAGAAATGCGTGTGCAGGTGTGTGTGGAAGCTAGAAGAAGGGACCAGACCCCCTGGAGCTGGAGTTACAGGTGGTTGAGAAGCATCTGACATGGTGCTGGGATTCAAACTCAAGTCTTCTGGAAGAGCAGCAAGTCCTTTTAACTACAGACATTTTTATAGCTCTGCCTGTCTAATCTGTGTTGTGGGATATTTGATTGCACTGTGTTAATAGAGTTAACTTTGAATCAGAGGGTGGAGCTAGCTACTAGTTAAAAATAATTAGTCATAGAGACTACAGAAGACTCAGGGTATGGATAGAAAGGCACAGGAAGAAGTAAGGAGGGACTTGGAGATTGGCAGACTTTTTGTCAGCCACCTCTTCCATCTGGGAAGTGGGAAGAGAAGGTCACGTGGTTGCTCCTCCACAGCTTCATTGATCTATGATGTTTTCACCCCACAATCTGACTCCTGAGTCTTTATTGTTAATAGAACAAATTAGACAAATACAACAAATCTCTCCCATCTAAATTGTGACAGAAAGATTGGTATAGTGTAAAATATAATGTATAATCAATATTTTTCCTTTTTATACATTTCCTATAATATGTTTTTAACTAAAAAAGCAGAGAAACCCTGGGATCGGGAAAGAAGGGCTTCAGTGCAACAGCAAGACCAGAATTCTACAAAGGAATTGGGCAATTAAAAGACTTTTACTGATCAACATTAGTTGGGATAGTCTATTGTTGTAGGAAAAATATAAGTTGACTTTAAAGTCAACTCTGTCTGTAGGGATGGGTAGAAGGACCCATGGGGCCAATGTTTGCACCAGGCAGGCATTTATGAGGGTTCTGGTTCCATTTCTCTTTGGCTCTTCCAGTTCCATTTTGACCTGATGAGCATTCAGCTCTATGTGTACCATTTCCTTCTTCAACCTGAATCAAGTGCAGGCATCCACTCTGGCCATCTCCTTAAGTCAGTGCTTACCCCAGAGCCAATTTGGTCTACTCAAATGAGAGACAGAATATATTAACAGGCTTGGAAAGATTAAACCAGACTGATGGGCTGCAACTAGACTCAGCCTGCCCCAGATACATTGCAGGAGAGATGTTGCTGTAATCAACAACACCCATCCAGTAACTATTGAGAAGGCAGATCCCAAGAATATCCTGGAGTGCCCGTGGCAGGAGGAGTTAATACCAGGCAATATAAAACTAAGAAGTGAATGAGTGAAGAGGCAAAGGGGGTATAGGGACGCAATATATTTCATCAATTTTGATCATAAAGAAGGCTGAAGTGTGACAGTAGCCAGAGTAACAAAGTCTTCGTGACCTGTTTGTATGCTCTTGCATGTTTGCATGTGATCATACATGTGTCCTATGTATGTGAGAGTGTGT
The DNA here is from genome assembly GCF_943737965.1 of Phodopus roborovskii. Classification (NCBI taxonomy): domain Eukaryota; kingdom Metazoa; phylum Chordata; class Mammalia; order Rodentia; family Cricetidae; genus Phodopus; species Phodopus roborovskii. Next base: position 2,030,634 of record NW_026126417.1, on the reverse strand, counting down.
CCTGTGCCCATATAGGTGCATGTTAAGTGCAATGGTCAATATCAAGTGTCTTTTTCTATCGTGTTCTACTTATTTTTTGAGACAGTGTCTCTCACTGAATCTGGGGTTTGCTATTTGAGCTACACTGGCTGGATAGTGAGTTAGTCCCCATGATCCACCTCTTTCCATAACAGTCTAGAACTGGAATATCTCCCTAAGGCTTAAGTGTTAATAACAGGTGCTTACCTTGGTGCTATTAGAAGGCAATGGGTAAGGATGCTGAGACATTTTAGACTACCTTATATGCCATACTAGAGTCTTCATGTAGTAGCTGATGGAAGCAGAAGCAGACATCCACAGCTAAACACTGAGCCAAACTCCTGGAATCCAGCTGCAGAAAGGGAGGAGTGATGAGCAAAGATCGAAACCAGGCTGGAAAAAACCACAGAAATATCTGACCTGAACAAAGGGGGAGATTATGGACCCCAGTCTAAAGGCTGGGAAACCAGCAAGGGACTGACCTAGAACCCCTGAATGTGAGTGTTAGGAGGAATGGGCAGTCTATGGGGCCTCTGGTAGTGGATCAGTATCTATCCCTAGTATACAAATAGACTTTGGGAGCCCATCCCACAGAGGGACACTCTCTCAGCTTAGACACATCAGGGAGGGCCTGGGCCCTGCTCCAAATGATATGACAGACTTTGAAGACGACCCATGGAAGGCCTTACTCTCCCTGGGGAGCAGAAAGGGGATGGGATGGGTATTGGGGGGGGCAGGGGAGGATGAGAGGGTGAGGGAACTAAAACAAGCTTATTAGACAAAATAAGCTGAAGTGTGAGAACCATCAGAGGCTTGCCAGTCTAGCTGCAAGATACAAATGTGCTGTGTATCCCACTTAATAACTATTGGTCCACTGTTATTTCAAATTGTTTCCTTGTCTTCTCTAGTGTTAACAGAATTCCACTTAGTACTGAAATTCTAAGCTCTTCTAATTGGCAAGCAATCACAAGATAGGAATTAACTGTTCTCTCTTCCTGAAGCCTCTAAAAGGCAAACACCATTCAAAATCATAAACAGATCTTAGAACATCATTTGTAACAATGGATTCTTATAAGGTTCCTTGACTTCTAAGCCTAAAGCCTGTTGTTGATATGCCCTAAAAGATCTTTCATTCTAATAGGTTGTTTTAAATAATATATAATGGAATTTCTATTTCCCTGAATCAATTTTAAGGACTTTTCTCCTACAACCGTTAAGGAAATAGAAAGGAATAAAGCTTGACTCAGCTATTTAAGAGTATGAATGTGTCTAATTTAAGCTAATACTGGATAGACAATAAAGATGCAGAAAGAATTTTGGTAAAGCACTGGAGAAGGCAATTCTATTAGTACAAATCTGAAGAGGAAAGTCAAAGAGAAGGGTAGGAAAGTAGATTTAGTAGGTAGGTCATATGACAATCAATGGAATTAACATATTCTTTCAGAAGTGATATCACAAATAAATGATGTACATGAGGCCAGGGAGATGGCTGAGCAGTTAAGACCATATACTCCTTTTGTAGAGGACCCAAGTTCAGTTCACAACACCTGCATAAAGCAACTCAGAACCACCTAGAAATCCAGTTCCAAGGGATCTGATGCCCTCGTTTAGCCTCCATCTTTGTTTACACTCACATGCACATAGCTGCATAAAATATATACAATATATAAACAACTTGTGATGGCACTGGATAAGAGTCATCACAACCCAAGTGTTCTGAAGAGAAGACATGGTCCCTGGCTTCAGAAAATATCACTTTTCCAGACACACAGACAAGGCACTTATAAAACCTCGTGTTGTTGCTACTTGAAATGGTCTCAGAGAATAGAAATAGGAAATACATTAGTGGGCTATGGGAAGATTTATTTATAAATGCATTTATAAATTTATAAATACATGCATGTAATTTATATGTTGTATCATAATGAAAGTGTATATGCTTTCATTTGAGACAAGAACCAAAACCACTGTCAGCAAGGTACTCAGTGGGTAAGTTCATCTGCTGCCAAGCCTGATGACCTGAGTTTGATCCCCAGGACATACATAGTGGAAAAGAACTGACTCTTGAAAGTTGCCCTCTGCCCTCAACATGTGTGCCCTGGCATGTGTACACACATGGATGCTGAGAAATAAATGTGACCAACTTCAAAATGAAAAATCAGACATGGATGTTGGAGAGCACTGGCTGGCTGCTCTTGCAGAGGATCTAGTTTCAGTTCTCAGCACTCACCCAGCAGCGCTTCACAACAATCTGTAACTCCAGATTAACTGTAACTGCACTCTTCCGGCCTCCAGAACACCAGGCACATACATGGTTCATGCACATATATGTAGGCAAAACATGAAATAAAACTGAATTTTTAAAATAACACTAAATGCCTGAAACCAACTTCTGTGAGATAAATCTCCCCCTTCCCTTTTTTAAATTTAAATTTGAAATAAGCTTGTTTTACATGTCAATCCTAGTTCCCTATTCCTCCCCTGCCCCCCAATCTCCTATCCCATCCCCTTTGGGCTCCACAGGGAGGGTGAGGCCTTCCATGGGGGATCTTCAAAGTCTGTCATATCATTTGGAGCAGGGAAGGAAATCTTTTTTCAGAGATGAAGTACATGATTAGATAAGCATGTAAGCTCAGTGTAGAAAGTGGTACTGGTAGCTTTTTCCAATAATTTGTGATTTCTCCTTTTTAAAAAAGTGCAAACTGTAACTTGAAACTTTATTTTTAAATTATTCTGAAATTTGAGTTCTTCAACCATATCTACTTTCCATCAACATATGACATATATATCAAAACCACATGTATACATGTATACACAGTATACATGAAGCAGTAACTGCTTTAGTTCAGCTATCAAACTCCTTCAGTAAATAGTCATGCCAAAACCCGGAATCACCCAAACAAAACAATTCTAGTTCTCTCAAAAGATATTTATAAAGTTTATTTTTTCCAGAAAAATCAAAATAATTGACTCAACAGTAAGTACAGTTCTAGCATGCAGCAAACCATCATTTAACATGTTTATCTTAACACACATTCATACTTTATTTTCACTTCTATAGTTCCCATTAGAAGCTTGCAATGATAGCATTTTGTTACAGGTACTTCAAATAGCACTACAGTACATCTCTTGACAAAATTTTTACAATATTCCAACTTTCAATATGAAACAGCTTTAAAAGGCATGAGCCAAAACAAAACAAAACACAGAACCCCAAACAAAACAACAACAAAAAAAAGGTACCTTATTATTTACTCAGGCAAAGATTAATAGTCATACGAGCAACAACACTCAACTCTCCCTGTTTGGGTGGGAAAGAAACACATAAGGCATTCCCTTTCAAATAAAATTATATAAATAACATAGGGAAATGCCCAAATCCATAATTTCGCACATTAAATAATTCTTGAATCTTTACTCTTGGAAAACATGAACTATTTATGCATTGTGTTTTGCAAAGACATGTCCTTCAAGAGTTCTGTGCAAAGCCAATTCTGTGAACCACAGCTTACTTGTGCTGAAAAAACACAAATCAAATCTCAGAGACGAGTTATTCCTTGAAGCATGTGGCTCTCCTCTTTAGATGACCACCTCAAAAATAGGCACATCTGTATATCATCTGGGTATTTACTCATACTATCACATTTCACCTCTGTAAATTAAACCCTTATTTCTTAAGGTTCACTAGGACTGAAAACTTTTCCCTTTCCTTCCCCTCTTGCACCATGATCAGAACTTACACTTACTCCACTGCCCACACTTCCAACAGCAGGCTTTTCACTATATGTAAGTGTGCTAAATACCTGCCCATTTCTTTTCACATTAGAAACAGTACAGTAAAGCTTTTTATGCCTATGTTAGTCAATGATTTTACAAACTGCCACAAATGTGAGGGACAATCTGTGACTAAGATATGTCTCTCACAGATTAGGATTAAATGAAATATTCTTGTCAAATCATGCTAGTACTGTTTAGGAAAAAAAAAAAAAAAAAAAAAAAAGGATGCCCTGAACTCTATCAGCATCTTATTCCTATACAGGGACAATATCCCTACGGACTGAAATAACAACAAAGATCAAACTAATACTATAGTATTAGTGTCTTTCACAGAGGAACGAAAACTAAAACTACATAGCTACTGTCATTTGATCAAATTTAGCAGAATAGACTTACTTAAGTCATGGGGCCATGAAAAGGTGTGCACCTGAACTTTTAGCCCTGGGCACTGCTGTCAACCACTAATGAGTAAACAAATGCACTGCATTTAAGTCTCTAGAAAGGTACAACTGCAGATATATCGGAAAAACTCATGGCACTTGGGAAATACTCTTGTTAATGTAAATGATATTAGATGGTAAATAAGCATGGGTGCAACCCACTTGCTTCCTAATTTTAAATTTCTTACAGAAAAACAACAGCAGCCTACATGAGGAGGGGACACTTCTGTCCTAAGAAGGCAAAATTACCACAGTCTCAAAAACTCACTATGCAAAAGTAAAGCTGCAATTTTCCCCACCCATTTCCATATCCATTGTCATTTTATCTTTTAACGTGTAAGAAGTATGATTTGCAATAGAACTAAGTGTTCATGTAAAATAAAATATGCCAGGTGATTGGCAATTCTGGCCTCATTTTGGGAGGTATGTATATACATAAAGACAATGTCTTAAGGAATAATTCAACAAATAAGGCCAAATTGAACATGATAGATTCGTAACTTTTAATACAACCTTAGGTATCTAGTTATAGCATCAAACCATTCTATTTCTTTTCAAGTCATTGGGCTGTTTCTAAAACACTGTAATTTTATTTAACTTACTCCTTATTATGCAAGACAAGGAGCTGTCTATGATGTCATTCTACCTAATACAAGCTTCTGGCAAAATGTCTCAAAATGTATTACATCATCAGAGATCACAAATGCATTAGTAGTTTTGTGTTACACAACTGGATCTAGAACACCCACTTTCTCTTGTGGCCGTTCTTTGAAGTGAGTGAGCTGATGTCTCTTCCAGTGAGGTGCTTGTCTGAATGTTTTGCCACAGACTGAACATTCAAACGGTTTCTGCCCTGCATGAATTAAATAATGTCTTTCTAGTTTGGATGGAGATCGGAAATTTTTACAACAAACACTGCACTGGTAAAGGAGCCCGTCACTTCTTTCAGGACGGCCTAAGTAACTGTAACAATGACGGCTCTGCTCTGACTCCAAAAGTGTGTTAGCCAGGTAAGACTGCCTGTTCCTACAGTGGGTACCAAGAAGGAAATCCTCTGGTTCTGCCTTGACTTCAATTCCTGATACCTGATTGGACTCTGAGCCCTCATACTTTTGGAAACTAAGCCCATCACACTGTTGGGAAGCATTATAGCTAACATCTTCATTTGGATGAATGAAAAGTTTGTTCACATTTCCAAAGTCCACTTGCCAAAAAGAACTATAGGGAATCTTTTCAATATGAGTTAGTTTATGTCTTTTTAAGTGAGCCGACTGTCTGAAAGATTTGCCACACACATTACAGCCGAAAGGCCTCTGTCCAGTATGGATTAAATAGTGTCTTTGTAGTTTAGAGATAGAAGGGAACACTTTCTCACATTTATCACAGGGACACATTTTATGTCCAGCATGGATATTTTCACTTGAGTCTGAGAAGCCACACTGAAGCATGTCACAGTCATTAAAACATCCCTCACCTGGTGAACCACGGAGTGACAAATCTTTACTATTCACGGAACCATCCATAGTTAATATGCTTCCTGTTGTAAAGATACCTTGCAAACCTTTACCCATATTTTGGCTCTGGAATTGCTTTTGCCAAGAAAATGGCAAAGTTAGTGTTTTCTTCTTCTTTTTGCTAGCTGCCTTACATGATCCACGTCTGCCAAGGGAACCCACAAATGTTCTCTGAGTTTCTTCCGTGTTCTGCTCACCAGAAGGACGTTCGCAGTTTTTCAAGCAGTTACTTTTATATGTTCTTTTCTCTGATTGAAGGTTATCTGCTTTTTTACCCCCAGCACGTTTAAGTTTAGCCAAGAGCTTTTTAACAATGGTCTTATAGTTACAGCTTCTTTTGAGCCTCCTTGGAGCCCTGCCACCTCTGGCAGGAAGACACTTGTGTCCATTGAGAATCTGCTCTGACTCAAAACATTCTTCACACTTGGAACACTGAAAAGGGACGATATAAATAGAGTGGACATCAAGAGGATTATTCTCCTCAGATTCACCCATATCACCATTTTCAAAAGCATCCTGCTTTGCATTTAATTTATTGGGTAGTGGACATGATTCAGGACTCTTTACTTTTAAAGAAAGATTCTGAAAAGTCTTATTCCTAGTGTGGATTTGTTTATGCTTCAGAAGTTTGCTTTGAATCTTAAATCCTTTCTGACAAAAACAACATTGAAAAGGTCTTTCTTCTGAATGTGTGAGTTGGTGGATTTTTAAGTGAGTTGACTGTCGGAAAGATTTACTGCACAGGACACATTTAAAAGGCCTCTGCCCAGTATGAATAAGAGCATGCCTATCAAGTTTTGACTGTGATGGAAACATTTTGCCACAGATTGTACACGCATGAATATGCTTTCTTCTCTTTGTAGTGCTGTACGTGGGATCAGACTTAGAGCATGCGTGTAGTGCCCGTCTTTCCTCTGCAGTAAAGGTATTATATACACCATACACGGGCTTCTCTTGCTTAGTCTCAAGCAATCTTCTGACTTTAACATCATTGTGATAGGATTCATTGTGCAACTGCTGATGCTTCACAAATGTCTTCAGATGTTTAAAGTGGCGTTGGCAAATATTACAACTAAAAGGCAGATTGTGAGTTAACTGGTGCCTCTCCAGATGAACTAGCTGTCTAAAGTTTTTATGACATACATCACATTCAAATGGCTTTTGACCAGTATGAATGAGATAATGTCTAGCTAATTTTGATGGTGTTTCAAAGTGCTTGAGGCAAATATTGCAAATATATGGCCTGTTCCTAGGTAGTTTGTTTGCTACACGTTGTTGAATCTTCAGCATTTTTAAGTTGTTTTCAGCCATCATATTCTTCAGTAGCATACTCTGACGAGCTCCATAGTGTTCTTAAGCTCCACAAACATCTATAAATTAAAAAAAAAAAAAGTATTAACTTTAAGATGTGTACAAAAGAAAATAATTTAGTTGTCCTTAGGCAGCAAATAATTTGGTTGCCCTTAGGCAGAAGATTAAAAGTAAGGGAGAATGTGGACTTTCTTATGCTTTCAAGTAACTTAAAAACTATCTTAGATGAATTCTATAGAATCATAGAACTAATTTTAAACAGATACAATTCTTGAGAATATCTAAAGTTCTATTTTTCTACTTAATAGGCAATATTTAAAAAGAGCCAAAATTGCTTTCTTTTTTTAAACATTAAATGTCCCTTTTAGTTCCAACTTTCTTCCCTAGATGTCTAAATGAGTTATTCTGAAATAAAAAAAGGAGAAGGAGACGTAGTGGTAACATCATCAGTAGTAGTACCTGATATTGTGTTACATTCCTAGAAGGCTATCAATCACAAACTAGACAGGAAGGATCATGAGTTTGAGGCCAAAATGGGCCATCCAGAAATTTCAGGTACGCCTCAGCTAGCGAGGCACTGTCCTAATTATAAATAAATATTTTTAAATTGATTAAAAGGTAAGATTCAAAATACTAAAACAAAGACATATTTGCATTGAATTATAGCACATATGGTAGCCATGCTCTAAGCATAGAACATTTTATTTAATTACATTTAGATGGCTGAACCACAACATTAAAACTATTTCTTTTCAGTGGGTTTGATAGCACATGCCTTTAATCCCAGCACTGTGAGTCAAGGTTGCCCAGATTTACATAGAGTTCCAGGATAGCAAGCACTAAAACAAAACAAAACAAAATAAAAATTAAACAAATATTTACTCTCAATAATCTCTCAAGATCAACAAGGATAATAGGAATAATATTCACAGTAGACGAGTTTTAATCCTAAATTTGCCATTGTCTAATTTGTGTGTCGGGAAAGGGGGAATTCGAGATTCTTTAAACTGGGAGCAATGTCCTCTCCCACACCAAGCAGCTATAAAAGTTACTGGCAATAATGTATATGCATGTGTCAGAAAACTGTGAAGCACCATAGAAATGTGAGATATTACTGAGCTCAAGATTAACCAAATTTTAAGTTGTAACTCTTATCTCCTTAATAATGCTGTAGGTTAAGATAAACATACTAAATTTAGTTCATGTCTCCCTTCTGCTTTGTTGAAGGCTTCCAAAAAAAAAAAAAAAGGCACAAAAGAACAAGGTTGACAAATTGCAAACTTACATATGTATTTATGTACAAAGAACAGAATGTTGAGTGTGGTTCCTTCATCAGGCAATATTCAAAATAGGTCATTCTTGTCTAAGATGTACTCTTTACAATGTCTCTGAGACACATAAAACTTAACAAACATTTCACAATTCTCACATATCATTGTCCAGAAAAGACAATTTTCTTCCCTTTATTACTATTCCATTGGCCTTAACTAAGCCAGCAATTAAGCCAAAAACTAAACAAACAAAACAAAGATACACCAGTTCTTTCGTTCTAGTATATTTTATATCTCTACAAAAAACTCAGAACTCTTTTGTCTCTGACTTGGCAAACAGTCAACGTATGTGTTTCTCATCATCTCTCCTAGAAGGCACCTTAAACACAAACTCAAACACACTCAATGTGTAATCTGAATAAGAAACAAACACAACTTGAGAGACTATTTTGCACTAGTCACTTATCACAGTGCTTTTCAAACTATAGGTCCATACTCATTAATGGACTGTAGAGTCAAGAGTGGATGATGATCAGCCCAACTTGTTTAATAGAACGTAAAGTACTAGAGTATATATCATGTAACAATTATAAACATTGTTTTCTGAAACTTCAGGTGGAAGAAGTTAAAAGGTATGTGAAAGCTGTTCCTTACATCCTTATTCATTCAATACTAAACAGGGGAACCTAAAAATCAATCAATCAATCAACCAACCAATCAATCACTGTGTTCAATGAGGGGTAACAAAGATCAGGGACCAAAGGCAAGAGTACTAAAGAAAGCAACAGAGTTCTGTTTTCTTCCCCTGGGCCATATTACTTTAAAATACGCATGCAAAATTATTGTATTAGTGGTCAAGTGGAAAACGTCATTTAAATAAGAAAAGACAATCAGACCATAAGTCACTCTATTAATTTATAAAATACATCATATAACCTAGCAACAAACAGCTGTTGGGGTTATAGGTATTTTTACTTCACTCAGCTAAAACAAACGAAACATTAAAAGTGAACAACATGCAAAAATTCCTAAACATGTTGGCATAGAGTTAAGAGCTAGGAGAACTAAAATTATCATAAAGCCAGTGAACTGCAAAGAACTTAGCAATTTATTTAATTCCTGCCAGGCAATGAATTATGAGCAACAAGTGTGTCAAGATGGTTAATCAGGACAATGAACCAAGCTTAAACCATCACACCTTTATTCACTTACTACAACAGTATAAATGGGACAAAAGGAACCAGTTCCTCAGTGGTCTCTTAAACAGAAAGATGGCAAGTGAGCATTAAATGGATATAGTGCACAAGGGGAAAGCTTCTCACTAAGGGCTCCTGACTCCTATGGGCCAATGTGCCGGGGGTGGGCTGGTGAGGCCTGGGAGAAGTGGACTAACTGCACCAAGTACCAAGTCTGGTGTGGGACGAAAGCTTTACACCAAGAAGCAGGTAGGTAAAAACCTTATAATTGCCACAGTCAAGCCTCAGGGTTGGGCCTGGAGTAGGGACTTCTCCATTCTTTTTATATACTTCTCCTTTCCCTGGGTGACTGTTTCTATAAAACAAAAAGTCCCACACTAAAACTACACAAGCAACTACCTGATTATAAATATCAGAAACTAGCCACCTATAGCTACTGTCCCCAAAAGGGTTTGTGACTGAGCAGCTATCACTAGTATTAAGACCGAATACTCCTGTCACTTGCTTTGGGAAGGCACTTAATGAGAACCCTACCTTGTCAAAATCATTTGTGGCAAGTGATGATCTCACTTCCTATTTATAAGTAAAAGGTCAGGGATTTCCACACTCCAAGCACAATCCCTCTGTGCACTTAAAAGTTTAATCCCATTCAACTGATTTTCTTTTCTCTCCACTGAACTTGTCATCATTTAAAAAAAAAATACACTAAGGCTATTTTATTTTTTAATGTTAAACAATACAAACCAATGAATGTGTTCAATCCAGGTATCATCATGAGAACAGCTCAAACAACATTAAGCCAGGTAACTATAAAATCTGACATCAATAAAATCCAATGTTGTCTCGGGTCTGAAAGCACCGCTGTTTTAGCAAACACCATTGAAAGGACAGCTCAAATGTACCTCCACAAAAGTAAATGAACAAGAAATGAAACACCCGAGAAAAACGTCGACTTCCAGTTGGAGAATTATCTCTGGTGACATTTACAACAATCAGTCTTGGCCTCTTTCTACCTTGCTCTGCCTTGGCCTTGAACCATCACCTTTCCCTAAATAGGAACTGTTTTCATCCTAATCTCCCGCAAGCAAAGAGCATTTCGTTGTCCAACTGAGTGCAGGGGCTGTAAAAACCCATGCCTGGCATGAGCAAGGGTAAAAGCTCCACTGACTGCAGCCAGAAGGTGGGGAGCAGGGAAGAGCTGAGTGAAAGATGGGAAATAAGTGATTCGACCCCAGGAGGATGCGGGCACGGGGCTCGGCTCTTTTGAGTTTACCGCTCCCACGAAGCACACGCAAGGAGCCGAGGTCGTGGCACCCTGTTCGGTTCCCCGGGAACCTCGGTGGGCTCGAGGCGGGCCTGACCCTCCCCGGGGTTCATTCCACCTGGCACGCAGGCTCCTGGGGTCCTCCACACGCACCTGGAGCTGGCAAGGGCCCGGCAGCGGCGCATCTCAAAGCCAGAGGCTCGCGGAGGAAGCGGGCAGCCCGTCCGCGGGGTCGGCGCGGCAACGGGCTGAGTGCGCAGGCGCGGCGCGGAGCGCTCCGAAAGCTGTCCTGCCGGAAACAGCCTCTCGCGATCTCTGGGTCCGCGCTCCCTCCTTACGCGTTGTTCGCCCGGTACTGCTATTTCCGTGGAAAGAAAACAAGACTCAAGAAGGGTGCGATTCCCATCGTACTCTTGCCAACCCATCATTATGGAAATCCCAGACAGGACTGACTGTAAAGCTCGGCTCTTAATTAGAATCGAGGATCAGAGTTTGAAGCCCACTATCTTTTCTAAGGTCTGGGCTGTGCATAAAAACTCCCTGTAAATTAGGTACATTCTGGGTTAGGACTTTTCTCAGCGATTCGTATTTATGTCGATACAGCGCTGAGGTGCAGAGTCCTGGTCTTAGTTCACACAGAACCCGGTTCCTCGAGGAAGTGATGGGTGGTAGTCTCCATTGTTACTGCCCATCCAGCCGGTTCTGTGTATATTTGGGCGTTTACAATGTACAGAACTCTTTGCCCAGCATTTTGGCTCTTCTTTGACAATTTAGATAGGATGCACTTGGACAAAAATGCTTGTAAAGTACTCAATGTACATTATAATTTTATACTAAATATAAAAGCTTTATGAAATGATAGGATCCTGTTAAGAGGGAAGAGGGACTTAGAGCTGTTAAGGACCTCAGTGGCAGACATCTAATAATTGACAGAGGTGGGATTTGAACTCAAGTAGTCTAATACCAGACTTGCACTTTCAGTTCACTCCTTCCCGTCATAGCTGTCTCAGCATATTTTGTCACACAAGTAAGGACCAACTATTAGGGTACAGTTTCACACTGGAGTGGCATAATATTATCACTGAGTAAGATGATACGGTGTCAAAGATTTAAAGCGCAGACATTAGAGAAGGAATATTATAGATTTTTGCAGGTTTGGATTACAATTATCTCATTTTAAGAGTGGACAAAATGAAAGATTACAAACTTTTCTGGCTAGAAACAACTTTTGGATTACTTCCCAAGGACCTCTCTCTCTCTCTCTCTCTCTCTCTCTCTCTCTCTCTCTCTCTCTCTGTGTGTGTGTGTGTGTGTGTGTGTGTGTGTGTGTGTGTGTGTGTGGTGGGGAGGTCAGTTTCTAACATTGATAAATTTTGCAGAGGGAGAGGGGAAAAAAAAAACCAGTTGAACTCATTTTTGAAAAACCAAGGCTACTGGATGTGGTATTATGGAAAAATGCCTACAGGAAATAAGCTTTTGCTCCTCATCTGGGAACATGAAAGGGTTTCATGCTCCTTCCTGCAGAAGTATACATGGAGAAGGAAAAGCTTTGGGTGTCCTGAATGCTAATCCAAAGGTGGTATGTTGTGAGTTCAGGTAATTTGTGGACATTTGCTCCATTTTTCAGGTTCTCCAGAAAGTGTAGCCCATTCGAATCATTCAAACTAATGCATCCACCACTAATCACACAAATTCTTAGGAGAGATAGCAAAATCCTGAGAGGATGCTACCTGAAATTTCAGATTAATGGCCATTGGGATCAGTTTCTTATTTCATTTCCTGAAAGTCTGACTATATGGTATGAAGTACAGTTAGGGATTGATAAACCAATCTTCAAGGCCATATACCCTTTATGATACTCTTATCTGTTTAGTCTGAGAACTATCTGGGGAGATTTTGGTAGAGTAGGGAGAAATTAATGTAAACAATAGTCACCAAGGAAAAGTTCATGGAATAAGATTCAGTTTACAATTTGTAGTGGGTAGAAGATGGGTAAATAGAAACTGGGGCAGGAATGAGCATGGAAGGTAAGAGGTAAGGCTGAAAACAGGTCACGTGATAAAAATGGGAATGATCATGATTTAGTTTTATTTTGTTTAGTGACTTTTCTCTGCAGCTTACTGGTGTTATTTGAAGTTATTTAACCTTTTTTTTTCCTTCAGTTTCCTGGAGCTGGAGGGATGGATTAGTTTTTAGAATGCTTACATGAGGATCCAAATTTGGATCTCCAGGACCCTAATGAAAAGCCAGAAAAAACAATGCCTATCTGTAAACCCACCACTGGGGAGGCAGACACAGGAAGACCCCTGGGGGTTGCTGGACAGCCAGTCTTACCAAATTAGTAAGCTGCAAGTTTAGTGAGAGACCCTGTCTCAAAATAAATAAGTTGGGTGCAATTGAGGAAAACTGTTGAATTTAGCTTCCACATACATGTGCACACACAAACTAATATTCACATACACACAAAACTCAACTTCATTTCTTTAGTTGTAAAATTGGGAAATAATCATTTATCCAATGATTATCACATGGAAAAACATCAAGGATTCACTTCTGAAAATATGAATATCAACCAGGCCTTCAACAACTGATGGACAGGTATAATGTGATAATAGATCATATGTGCAGTGTGTATGGAAGATACAACTGAGATCTTAAGGCTTCAGGTAGAGATGAATTCTGAGTTGAGCCTCTAGTCAGCCATTCATTCATGCAATTATATTTTATCAAGCATTTCCTGCACACCAAGCCTATTCTAGGAGTGTGGTAGACTTGCAGACAAGCAAAAGCAAAATCCATCACAGTCAACTTTATATATACTACTAAGGGAGGTAGAAAACAAACAGTAAATTATAAGATATGTTGAACATTGATAAGAATAGAGGAGAAGACAAGCAAGAAGTCAGCTATGAAGTTGTGTGGGCAATGTGCTGACTGGTTTCAACTGTCAAATGATACAACCTATAATTGCTCTAAAGTCTTAATGAATTATCTAGATCAGGTTGGCCTGCAGACATGTCTTTGGGGAGGGAGTTTTCTTGATGGTTAGTTTATGTAAGAAGATGCAGCCCATTGTGGGTGGCACCGTTCCACAAACAGTATAAGAGAGAACACTAGCTTAAAGTAAACAAGATTGCGTTCATTCTCCCTATGCTTTTGACTGTGGATGTATGTCACTAGCTGCTTGAGTTCCTGCCTTGACTTCCTGGAAATGATGAACTAGAATTGAAATTATAAGTCAAATAATCCTTTTCCCCTTATGTTGCTTTTTGTCAGAGTGTTTGTCATGACAAAACAAATGAAACTAGGACAGGAAGGACTTGACAACATCTTAATAGGTAGGTAGGTGGTCAAAGATGGCCTCACTAAAAAAATTTGTGAATTTTTTTATTAGTTAAACCTAATAGAAATTAGAGGTAGTGCTATCTTTAACAGTAAGAACTTCCTTCATAGGCAGTTGGGTAGAGACTATGCAGCCAAGTATAGAAGACAATACAAGAAAGAGTGACAGATGGGAAACTCTAAGTAGATCAGAACTGATGGAATATGAAGTGCAGGAAGGAGAGGGGAGTAGCAGCAGTGTGACTCATTTGGCTAATACCTTAGAACAAGTGTTGCTCCTCAGGTTGCTTGCAAAAACCTGGAAAAGGCCTTCTATACTGATACTTTCTTGTTCGCCATTATTTACAGATGGCTTGAATTCTAGAAGCAGACTCAGAATCGTGAGTTTTAATGTTTTAAAAGTAACAGGCCTCAAAGTGGGTGGTACCCTTGAATGAGTTGGTACAGGAAACCACTTCATGAACATAACACCAGTAGCACAGACACTGAGATCAACAATTAATAAATGGGACCTCCTGGAACTGAGAAGCTTCTGTAAGGTAAAGGACACAGTCAACAAGATAAAACAGCAGCCCACAAAATGGGAAAAGATATGCATCAACCCCACATCTGACAGAGGGCTGATTTCCAAAATATATAAAGAACTCAAGAAACTAGTCACCAAAGCAAATAATCCAATTAAAAAAGATAGAATAGAGAATTCTAAATAGAGGAATCTAAAATGTCTGAAAGACACTTAAGAAAGTGCTCAACATCCTTAACCATCAGGGAAATGCAAATCAAGGCAACTTTGAGATACCATTGATGGGAGATGTCATTCTGTAACTATGTTTCTCTTATTGGTTAATGAATAAAGCACTGCTGGCCAATGGAAAGCAAGATAGGTGGGACTAGGAGATAAGAAGGATGCAGGAAGTAGTAGGGAGGAGTTTCAAGATGTAGTCCCAACAGGGTAGTACTCTGGGCTGTCTCTCCAGTAAGATAAGACCACGTGGATATACTTAGATTAATCGAAATGGGTTAATATTTAAGACAGAGCTAGCCAATAAGAAATGCTAGTAACAGGATAACAGCTTTATATTTAATACAGTGTCTCAATGTTTTATTTGGGACTGGCCCAGCAGGGAGAACAGGCCTGTGCAAAAACTGCTTATAACATAATGGTGCCGGCAATGTGGAATATGGCAACTAAGAACTTCCACTTAAAACTTAACAAAAGCTTTAAAAAGGGTTTTTAGAAACAAAAGAACCGAGACAAGCAAGGCTTCTTAGTAACATTTTTCTCAGTGGGACTGTTTTGCTAGAGACAAGCAGAAATTTGCACTGCTCCTTTAAGGGAGATTTCCTGACTCAGCATAAGCAGCAAAAAACAAACAAACAAAACAAAAAACAAAACAAATAAAAAGCCAAATAACAACAAAAAAAATGCACAGCTTTTAAGAAGTGCTAACAATTCAATGTTGTGTATGAGAAGCTGATTTAAAAAAAGAGAGAGAGAGAGAGAGAGTAGCTGGGACATTGTTGGCACATGCCTTTAATTCTAGCACTCAAGAGGCAGAGGCAATCGGATCTTTGTGATTTCAAAGTAAACATGGTGTATGAAATAAATTGCAGGGAAGCCAAAGTTACACAGGGAAAACCTGTCTCAAAACATAAGTAAAAGAAATAAAGTAATAAAAAAGCCACATAAAGATGGAAAGCACAGAGAAACTCCGGATACCGTATGCTATATATTGTCCTTAAATTATTTGACTGCTGAGGAAATAACAACAACTGTTAAAACAAATGCTGCTGGATTATTTCAATTTATATATATATATTTTAAAAATACTTTGACTTCAAAATTTAAGTTAAAGGACAGGTTACTGGGGAAAAGGATTTCTGTTTTTGTTTCCACAGAAAATGAAAACCTGTGGATTCCTTCCAGACTAACATGGTTTGATCAAGCAAGACCCTTGAAACAGTGTCCCAGGTGATCCCACATTCAAAACAGCTGGGACAAAGTAGCCTTGCAGACCACTAAAGCCAGGATTTCTACATCTTCTTAGGATTCCCCAAGACAGTGCCTCCTATCAGCAGGAAGCAGTTTGGAAAGAATGACGCCCAAATTCCCAAGTAGTGTCTATAAATGTTTGTTTTCATTTAAATAGGCTTGGTTATAATTGGTTAATGACCACAACCAATCTTTTTAAAGATAAAAGGAGGTTTATGGTATAGATATGAATACTTTGTTTTGGAATGGATTTTCATTTATTGGTACAAATTTAAGGTCAATTTTGTGATATGTATACTTCTCTTGTTTAGTTATTATGTTTATATAGCTCATTTAGAAATGTAATGTATAATTTAGCATAGATCATAGATAGTTACCTATAATAGTCAAAACTTTAGTTAGGTTTTACCTATAATAGTCAAAGCTTAGAGTTAAGTTCGTTAGATTTTCAAGATATACAGAGATGTAGTTGAGATGGATAGGCATTCTTCAAACCTTTCAAAGACCTAAAGAATATGACATTTAAAATGGTTTAGGGTTTTTCTTAACAGTGAGGCAAAACTGTTCCTGGCAACACCACCTTCCTGAGAAAGAAAGATGGATATCAAAGAACCTCATTATGGAGTTTGCTTTCAATATGACAGGACTAGCCATTTGGACAAGATACTGTTCTTGTCTAGACTTTTTGACTTTATGCTGTATGAACTGGACATGCAGGACCCACAGGAAAGTGACTGATGATACAAGATGGACATTGCTACAGGGTTCCTGCCTCATGGAAGAGTTTGCCAGACAGTCTGCAGGACACAGAGAAAAATGACTGACAAACTGCCAATACAGATGTATAGTTAAAGTTTCCTGCTTTGCTGAGGAGTCTGCCAGACACACAATGGCCTATAGGCTGAAGATGGAACATTACAGAAGAACTTCAGGTAGCAAGACATCTTTGTCATTTCTAGAGTTTATATACTATCTTTCTGTGGTCTTTGAAGGAGTTGAAGACAGATAGTCATGGTTATAGTAAGAAGGAAAGAAATATGTATAGAATAAGGAAAGGTAAAAAGCCCAACTGCAAAATGCAGTTAAAAACAAATGTGATAGAAAAGCTGGCTAGAAACAAGCCAAGCTAAGCCCAGGCATTCATAAGTATGAATAAGTCTCTGTGTATTTATTTGGGAGCTGGGTGGTGTGCCCCCTAAGATTTAAAAAAAAAAGGAAAAAAAAAAAAAAACTCCACCTACTGCCAGTGACCTTTAAGTAGGCCCTACCTCTTACAATTTACCACATCCCAGTAATGCCATCAAGGGGCCAAGCCATTGACCAGGACAAAACCTTCATGATCTAGTTGTCTCTGGAATCACCATCACAGAGACATGGAACTTTGATGTGTACTTTCCTAACCTACCAGATATTTCTTAATTAAGTCAAATTGACAAACTGGTGCCTTCACTTCTAACTCTCAACAGTTCATAGAATAGCTATTTTATCCCCAAATAACCTATCTAAAAATAAAGAGTGTACATAATATCTCAACTTTCCCAAGAGCTTTTGTGTTTCCCCTGTACACTTGCCTTTAAATTTCTCCTGTAGCAACTGATCCAACAAGCCTGATACTTAACAAATTTCTCCCCAACAGTGACATGAAATGATTTGCTGCTCAATCCTTTTAATATCAAAGGCACATGTAAAAGTCATTTCTCCAACTAGTTATTGATAACCAACATTACAAAAACCTGCCATATACACCCAGAAAATTTACCTCGCTGCCTAGGTACATAAGGAATTCAACTACTCTCAAAGGAGACACTGACAGCTTAGAAATAAATTCCTAATCTGTACCCTGGAAATTATTGTCCATATTTCAGCTGTCACCCTTCTATTATTTGGGTGGAATGTAGAAATTCTCTTTTCTTTATTACCTAATGTTTATACAGTGTTCTTGTAGCATATAGCATTAACTAGTGGTTCTAATAGTTCCAAGATCAGAATCTAATCAGTAAGAGATATTATTGCTTTAAGGAATAGGCTTTAATTAGCTTAGTGATGTGTTGAGTTGTTCAGTATATAAATCTGGGCAAATGTTAATGTGTCATCATGTTGACATGGAATTTCAGTATGAAATTATTCTGGGTTTAAAGTGAATCTTAAATAGAAAGGTGTGTTCTTGAAAGAGAAAGAAAGGAAGGAAGCAAGGAAGGAAGGAAAGAAGAAAGGAAGGAAGGAAGGAAGGATGAGTGTATAGAGATGGTCACTGCAGAAGCAAGGATGGTAATTTTGCTGTCATCAAACACAATATTCCTAGACTGCACTACTCTGAAGAGGCAAAAAGTAACTCATCAGGCCATTCAAATCATGTCTTTTATGTTACCTTGTGAATTAGTTACTTTTCTGTTGCTGTGATTAAATACCACAACCAAGGCAACTTATAGAAGGAAGAGTTTATTTGGGTTTATGGTTCCAGAGGAATAAGAGTGGGGAATCATGGCAGCAGGCAGGCATGGCAGTAAGAGCAGGCAGCTAAGGTCTCACATCTTCAAACATATGCACAAAGCAGAGGAGGAGGGGGAGGGAGGCAGGGAGGTGGGGAGAGAGGGTAGGGTTAGGGTTAGGGTGAAGCCAGTCCAGCCCCCTGACATACTTCCTCCAGCAAGGCCATACTTCCTAAACTTCCTCTTGGTCCTTAGAGACCAAGTATTAAATACCTGTGTCTGTGTGAGACATTTCTCATTCAAACCACTCCACAATGTAATAGTGGAACAGAACCCTAATGAAAACCCAAATATATGTTTATTATCTTAATAAATTCTTATTGAACAACCTAATGTACCGGGGAGATGTAAGGAGTAAGGCTTTTCTGCCAGCCCGCTGGTTTTGTCCCGCCACCATGCCAGCCCCAATTAACACACAGAGACTCTGTATTTGATATAATGCTTTTGGCCAGTTACTTGTTTCTTATCAGCTAGCTCTGTCTTAAGTATTAACCTATTTCTGTTAATCTAATATTTCCATGTGCTTTCATCTTACCAGGGAATGGGGTAGGCGTCTCGTCTTCCCAGTCTCTCCATGCTGACTCCTCCTTCCTACTTCCTCTTTCCTCCTTATCTCCTAGTCCCTCCTATCTTCCTTTCCTATTGGCCAACAGTGCTTTATTCATTAACCAGTATGAGAAACATATATACAGAATGGCATCTCTCAATCTCCCATCAAGGAGAGAAATAAGAAAAAAAAACCTTTTTGTTAACCCATATCTTGATAGTGATTGTAGAAAGAGAAAATAATCAAAACAACAAAGAATTCCTTCCTTCTTGTGTTCTTTCATCCTTTCTTTCTTTCCCAGGATAGGATTTGAACAAGGTTTGCTCATGCTAGGCAAACACTTTACTACTGAGCTACCTATTAACCAAGGCAATCTCTGATGGTGATAAGAACTGCTAAACAGAGTTATTCAAAAGATAATTAGAGTGTGAAGACTTATAGATTTGCTTTTCAGATCACATGGTCAGAAAAGGTCCTGGAGGAGATGATATTTGAACTACCATCTGAACACAAGAGGCTAGGGATTTGCATATTGGATTAATGTTAAAAGCAGATGTTACAGCTTGTGCAGAGGCCTTTTGGTGGTAATTACTTGACTTCTAGGAACAGATGGTAACCTAGTTTTGCATGATAACAAAGTTAAAAGAGTCAGTACTGACCTCAAGTTGCTTTGAGAGTGACAGGGATCAGAGCCTGTGCAGGCTTCTAAACCACTGTCAAGAATTGGCATTGTACTCCAGACACAATAGGAAGCACTTGGAATTAGTGAAGAAGGAGGAAAAAATGGTGTGATTCATCGTTTTAAATGGATGATGTTGGATGGAGGGAAGGATCCATAATGTGTCAGTTTAGCTAAGGAATTAGGTTCTCCTGTGGGACATGCCCTTCATTAGTAGGGTTGGAAGTGGTGAGACTGACTGGTTTTCTCCTCAGAGATCCAAGGCTTCTCCTTACGGAGTTCAGTTACTGCTTATTCTTTCTCTTTCACATCACCTCTTCTAGGTGTCAGCCCTGTGCTTTGTTAATCAACTTACACAATTGCATAAAGTCAGAACTCCATACTAAATTTTTATAAGTATGATTTTATATATCTATACATAACACATGTTTATACAAACATGTTTATATGCATTATGTATTATACATACACCTTTAATAAATGAAATATATAATACTATTTAAATTTGTATATAAAATATATGATTTTCATATATTTGTCATATATATTTACATAAGTAATTGATCAAGAAGGCTCAAGATCTGCTACTGACTGGAACCAAGGTAGTAGTTGTGCTCTAGCCCCCCACCCCTGTAGCTCTAGGTCTGCCAGCTAAGCCCAATGTCTCAGTTCTGAGGTTCCACATCCTCCTAAAACAGCATCACCAACTGGGGATTAAGTGTTCAAACACATAAACCTATGAGGGTCATTTCAGATTCAAACCATAACAATTGGCTAAAATAAGAAGTGGTATTTGTGATTTCCTGGACATAGCCTTAAAGTACAGAGAAACATGATTACTCCTCTCTTCCTTTCTCCAGTCCCGTAGATATTGTGTGAATTTACCAGAATCCCAGGAACATACAGAAAAGGATCCTAGTCTTTTTACATCATTTAAGCAGCCCAGTTCAGGATCCTTCCCTCTAGGTTTTCTTTCTTTTTTAAAAAAGATTTATTTGTAACATATATAGATTTCTATCCGCATGTATCCCTGCAAGACAGAAGAGGGCTCACAAATGGTTGTGAGCCATCATGTGGTTGCTGGGAACTCAGCATCTCTGGAAGGCCAGCTGGTGTTCTTAACCACTGAGCCATTGCTCTAGCCAGCCCTTCCCCCAGGCTTTCTCAGGTAAATACTATCATAGTTAAGCCACCACTAATTTGTATTTCTATCACACACAAAGTTAATAATGAGTAATACCTCAAACTAACACTTTTTCTGAAGACACCAAGATGGATATATTTGCTACAAGCAAGAATGTAATTGGCACAACTGTTATTCATGTTATGCACAATTTAGAAGTTTCCCCATCTATTCAACCAAAAGTTTCTATTTTTTTAACTTCTGAAAGAATTATAGACCATTTATTAGTATCTATTATTAAAAGCACCATACTTCCTCTAGGGAACTAAGAATTGATCCACATTTTCCTCACAGCATCTCACATTTCATAAACCCTTGTTTAAAATTAACTCATATCATTAAACAATACAAAAATCCTTTTACAACTACAAAATATAACCTGCCTTCTGAGAGACTAAAAATGTAAGTTTAATATAATGCATACTATAATGTCAAATAGGTGGCCACAATCTATTTAATATTGGTGAAGACAGTCCCAACTCCCAGATTTCCAGCTGCTCTGGTTTCTGTCTTAGCACACATCCTATTGCTCTAGCCAGATGTCATCCAACCTTAAGATAGGAATTTCTGCCCCTGTTCAAGAGTGCAAGTCACTAAAACTGAAAACTGGAAGAAACAATATGAAATATATAACTAATGAAAAACTAAACTGAAGCATGTTTTCAATTTAGTTAACATTTTGGCTCTTCATTTGATATGTGTATGAGCCTTTGTGTGTTTTAAAATCTGGCGTGTTCTATATTATAAATGGCATAATCTATTCTGAAGCCATGACCAATAATTTTAAAAAAGTGATAGCTACTAAAATAAGCCATGAAATGTCCAAGTATCCTGTAAGGCGTGAGGGTGATTTTTTTAAGGTTCATGTTTTGTTTGTGTAATTGGAGTGAGGAGTGGACCAAAAGGAATTTGGAGGGTTTGAAGAGATAGCTCAGCACACACAAGGCAGGTCACAGCCGTCTGTAAACTCAGTCCCAGGGATCCAATACCAGTCCTGGCCTTCTCAGGCCCCGCGTGCATATGTTATATGTACATGCAGACAAAATACTCAAACATGTGAAGCAGAAGTAGGATCTCTGTGGCCAGTATGGTCTATTTAGTAAGTTCTGGGCAAGCCTGAGATACATGGTGAGACCTGCTAAAACAAACAAACAACCACCCCACAACCCTCAAAAAACTAATATATATATATTTGACACTTGAACCAATTTTTAGTCTCTGTATTAACTGCTACTCACAGAAGGTTTTTTGGTAACAATTGAGGACAGCAAAATCATTAGCTATATACATAAATATTGTAATGTAGTTTGACAGCATGGTCATTAAACAAAACAACAGTATGTTCTCTGCTAGGGACTATGATCACTCCAGACATGAGCTTTTGACTAAATTTTATAGATTCATACATGAAATTCCTCCTCTTAAATCAAATGTAGTCGATTAGCCCCATAACCATCATGCCATTGTTGCTCTGATGGGCACATCTCAGCAGCAATTCAGCATTGTAGTTTGCAGGGAACAAACTACACTGATATCTTTTCTCCCCCAGCAGCCTGCAATGGCAACTTCCAGCACTATGAAACACTATGTTTCAGGGAGAATGTTCCCTGTTCAGTTCAAGGTAGAGTTCATTATGTCCCACATGTAAAGAGAGTCATATCTTCAGCAGTAAGGCTTTATTGTCTAGTGAAAGTCAAGAGCAATGGCAATAGCCTTGTTTTGGGTGGGTGTCTTTGGGGTCTCTCTAAACAGTAACTTGGGATGTATCTATATCATGCCAGGCACTGAGATTTTTTTCATTTAATAACCCATATTTTCTGGGAGCAGTATCGTGCACCCATGCAGGGTACTTCTGCTCAAATTCCCTTTAAAAAAGCATTTTTACATTTCCAACTAGCTTGCAAACTAGTGGATTCCCATGAGACATTTTCACATATCCTCAGTTTGGGATAACCTATCTCTCACCTCCTCCCTCAACACACCCTATCCCTTCTTAACCCTTTAGCTACCAGTATATCCTCTTCCTCCTTTCATGCCACCTGTGTTCTATTGTCCTCTCTAACTGGTTTTTTCTTGGGGGGGAGAAGGGGAAATTGGAAGGTTGTAGGTTTCTATGTAGCTTTTCCATGCACCATCCATTTTGGTGGGTTCTATTAACACTTCATTTCCCATTCTCTACCCACTTGCATGCTTGAAGCCTTCTATCCCAAGCATCCCCTTCTTTATTTTCATTTTACCTGGTTTTGTAGTCTAACTTTCCTCAAGGCATCCATTTCCCAATGACTACTTTTAGTTTCCTGGCTTCCATATGTACTCCAGATTAAACACACATCATTTTTATTTTAACATCGTGAAATATCGTGATAGTCTATGTAAATGTGTATATGTTTCTAAAAGGGATAAGTAAGAATAAAATAACTACACTAACTATTGACTTGCCAGTCTTTGGAGGACAGTTTCCTCTCTCTTTAATACTTAATGAATGCTAATTCACAGCATTAGCAAAACAGAAGCCTGGTAAAACAAGCACAATAATTTATTCACAGTTGTGAATGAATTGGTGAATAAAGTGATATGTAATATGCATCGTGAGTCAGACTGTCACAGACTAACCCACAGCTTTTTTATAGTTGATTATTTCTCAGTCTCTGTCCAGTTGTTTAATAGTTTCCATATGCTTGCCTGTGCTTTGGTGGATCTTACCTACCAAAAGCAAGTGCAAGGTCGTAAAGAAAAAAAATCATTTCCTTTTCACCACCCTTGCTTTCAGCACATTCTCTAGCACACATTCTAAGTGGTTTGTAGACTTTCCCTATTTGAGTCTGAACATGAATGTTATAGACATACAAAACTATGTGATCTTTTGTGATCCATAAGAGCATCATCATACCAGGAATGGATTTTGCTTACACACACAAACTCTCTCTCTCGCTACATCTATCTATCTATCTATCTATCTATCTATCTATCTATCTATCTATCTATCTATCTACCTATCTCTTTTATGTAAATATAAATGGATGAGGGTATACCTTAGTCTTTTTAATGATTGCTTTGTGTTCCATTACATGAGTATTCCGCCTTCCAGTGGATGAATAGCTTCCTTTAAAGATCTTGGTATGGTAAACAACCCTTCACGTGAAATTTCTTTCTTTTCTTTTTTTAAAAAAGATGTATTTATCATGTTTACAGTGTTATGCCTGCAGGCCAGAAGAGGGCACCATATCTCATTACATGGTTATGAACTACCCTGTGGTTGCTGTGAGTTGAACTCAGGACCTCAGTGTTCTTACCTGCTGAGCCATCTCTCCAGCCCCAACATTTCTTTTTTTAACATTTCTTTTTGTTACATTTAGTGTGTGTGTGTGTGTGTGTGTGTGTGTGTGTGTGTGTGTGTGTGCATACTTGCATGGGTGGAGATGTGAGGACAATTTATAGGAGTCTGTTCTCTTCTTTTATCATATGAATCTCAGTAATAGAACCCAGGTTGTCTAGTTTGACAGCAAGTACCTTTGCCTGCTGAGCCATCTTAGTGGCCCTAAGCAAGTCTTCTTATATTGCTTCTGTGGAGTGCTTAGATGACACTTTTTAATGTCTTTTGGCAACATATTTATAGGACTGGTTATCTTTTATTCTTTAAAGCCAATGAGAATTCATCCACATCAATCTACATACACAAAACCAAAGATGGTTTTATACAAATGATAAAAGTGGTTAGGAGCATAGATCCAATAAAGAAACTCCAACATCTTGTCATTTTCTTCTAAATTTAGATCACCAGCCTCAACTTGACAAGAAAAGTTATTCTGGAGATTATCCTTAAAATCCTTTCATGTTAATTTCATCATATCTTCTATCCTAAGGGTATTTGAGAGGGGAGGTGCAGCCTGGGAAACAATTACTGGAGTACAGCGACAGAAATTGCTGGAAGGTAAGAGCAGCGCTTTCACGGTGGAGAAGAGATGTGCTGATGGGCCTGGGTCTTCCAGAGCATTTGGCAACCATTCCCTTCCTTAAATAATGAGCTACTCTCAGAAAAGCAGACACCCTGAGATCTGCTGCTTGTTAGGTGTGGGCCTTAAACAAGTAGCTTAACCCCTCTACCTCAGCTCCTTAAAATGATCATGGCAATATTGTCTACTTAGTGATGTTCTTATGAAAAAAAAAACAAAAACAAAAAACAAAAACCAAGAACTAACATGTATAAAGCAGGACCTGGCACATAGTAAGCAACCTGCAGGTGTTGGCTAAAGAAAATGCAAACTGTGTAAGCATAGTGGTTATCCAGCCTTATCTACTCAAGAAGCCCCCTGAAGCTCCCTAAACTGAAAGGAACATTTGTTTATAGAATGCTTCCTTCCTCTTCATATGTCCCCTCACTGTAGATACCTATCTATTTGGTGCTCACAGAAGTCCCATGTTTCAATAGTCTATTAAATCAGAAATGAATAGGTTACAAATAAAATGGATTGGTACTGCATAACTGTTTCTCAGATAGTTGCTTGTGCATTCTTTGTGTTCAACAAACTGATAAGAGAATTGCAAAAATATATTATGTAACAAATTAAGTTAAAATTCGGGAATCAAGTTTGATTGTGGTGTGTGTGTGTGTGTGTGTGTTACAATTATTTGCTTCCTTTATTCAAAGGGGGCTTAGCAGAGCTTCACACACCATCTTTGTAATTTCCTGAATTTTGATTAGTTGCAAAAGATTTGGACTCAAGTATGAAACTTGCTTTTGTTTTGAAAGTTTCTGAGGTATGTGTAAGAATTCAGGCATTATGCTGGTCTGCCCCTGTCACCTGACAGAATGCACTCAGGCACTCTGGTCAACCCAGGGTTCCATGAGTACTAGTCTGAACACAGGTGCAAAGGACCCCTGTAAAAGAAAGACCTCTGCCCACTTAACTCTCTTTTTCCAGCTCTTCTCTTTCTGCTGACTTTTTTTTTCTGCTCTTTCCAGCTCTCTTTCGCTCTCTCTTCCCATGGTTTCCCCCAGGGCAAACAGGACTTTTTCCTATCTTCCTCTTCTCTGTCCTCTCTCTGTGTCTCTTCACCTCTTTTTCTCTCTTATCCCCCTTCTTCCCCTTTCTAATAAAACGTCTCACTTAAACTCTGTCTGCCAGGCGTGTTTGTCCCTGCCTTGGTAACCCTCGCCTACCATAGAATCCGCTATGGTCCCCCATGCAAGGTCCCCCTTCTAGCTTTATCCTAACAGTATACTGTACATTTCAAGGTGTATTCTTTAGTAGAAAGGTGAAGGCCTAATGTGGCCTTGGACACTGTATTTTGGATGACTGTATCATGACTTAGTCTAATAGTAATGAATGCTCCATTTCCTCATATTGTCACTAATAGAATTTGTGGGATTTGACAACAGCTGCCAAGTTCTTCTTCAGCATAGACTTACACTCCTATGACTTTGTGTGAGATGTACTGGAAAGAATGTTTGTGATCCTTCAAATTCCTGTCCTGGGATCCTGGTCTCCATGGTGATGGCATTAAGAGGTTTAAATAACAGAGACTCAAGAGATCTCCTGGTGAACACAGGGGAATTGTGTGTTTCCTGACTGTAAATTTGCTGGTACCTTAATCTTAGAACTATGATAAATACATTTCTGCAGTTTGTAAAGCCACTAGTTAACTGCATTGTCTTAAAGCAGTCTGAATGAACTAAGATAAATAAATATTCCTGGTGTTGAAAACGAGGGACAAAATTACATGCTACAGGTAGTTAACTTTCAGAATTGTTTTTGACGAAAATGCTAAGGGAAGACATTAAATATAAGTATAAACAACAGACTATCGGGTGGTTTATGTGGTGTGTGTGTGTGTGTGTGTGTGTGTGTGTGTGTGACTGTGTGCGAGTGTGTCTGTGTGTGTGAGCATGTCTTGTGTGTGTGTGTGAGTGTGTGTGTGTGATCTTGTTCTAGAAAGCAACCCTAGCTTAGAGATTAGGGCTTCTCTTTTAGTATAACAGTTTGGAAAATATGGCATTGTAGTAGAGAATATCCAATCAACTCCCTCATTTTATAGTTAAAGAAATTCTGTACCTAAGAGGATAAATAACTTGATCAATGTCATCCTGTTAATATGTAGACTGGACCAAAGTTTCCAAGGTAATTTTTTTTTTTGTGTGTTTAAAACTTCAGTGAAAACCATTTAAAAATGCATGCATGGTTCCTCCAGTTTGGTTAAAATAGCACAGTAATGCAACCTACACAACAATGTTTGGAAGCTACTACCTCTAATCCTGAAAACACTGAGATATGGAAAACAGTGAAATGGGATATGTGATTTACAGACTCTGGTCTCAGAATTTCTAGTTAATTCAGTGCTGTATACTTTGAGACTTCAATACTTTATTGGCTAGGACAGTCTAAAGAGATTGCTTTTCTTTTCTTAATGAGTTTTCTAGAGAGTCAATAGAAAATAGACAAATACTAAACACAAAAAAACATGTCAATACAAAAAATATGTTTAATAATATATTGTCATAATTAATTTCTGTAATTATAACACCTAACATTTTATATCCACTCATGTGAAAAATTGAAGCCCAGACATAAAACATTAAGTTAGCTATGGATTCAGAATCCATGGAGCAGAGTGTGAGAAATCTCATCCTATCTCCATTGTCCTCTCATTACTCCTGTGTGGTCACAGGTAGTCATACAGCCTATGAAGGGTCATTTTCCTCTATTTCTCTATGTTCTTATGATAATACAACACATCTCACACATTTCTGGATGTGTGTGCTTCACATTTCTGGATGTAAAGACAATATGCAAATCAGTGTCTCTCCCCATCTTCCACTGGACTTTGTCCACAGAGTAGAAGGAGACTTGAGTAGAAGAATATATAACCCATCACAAACATATGTTTGTCTGTAACTGCAAATATGTACATATTCTTGTATACCTTGATGCCTCTTTGGGCAGAATATTCTGCTTTTATAAGAACAGAGACTCATGAAATTTTAAGTGTGTCTTTGAAGTAGGTTAAGACTTTATGGGAAGGGAAAACTGGGTCTCCTGGCAAGAACAAGGGCATGGTCTAGAAAGGAGAAAAGTGGTTTTATGTAAGCTAAGCCTCCTGGCCATGCAGACATACATCTTCTAGAGAGGAGGGCCAGCAAGCATTCAGAGTATCAGCTTCTAATGGTACAGTATCGAGGAAGGATGTCCTGGTCCATTAAAGACAAGAAAGCTCCAGAACAGGGCTTCTTTATGGACATTATCGCAGGTTAGATTTGTGCAAAGAATGTACACAAAGATATTAAGAGAAGCTATTGGCAATTGATTGCTTTCTTCAAGTGTTTTATATGAATGTAAATATCTTTAATAAAATCCATACAACTCAATAGATACAATTTTGGAATCATGCTTTTTCACTTAACTTGCGAATTTCTAAACTATTGCTAACAGTTTTCAAATGCCACAATTTTAAATGTTGACAGTATGAATATTACATAATTTATTCCCCTATTTTTGGAGTTTGAGGAAATTTTATACAATTTTTTCTATAGTAAGATTTAAGGACCAACTTTCTTATTTATACTTGACCGCAGAGAAATCTGGCTTGGGTGGAATGTTTAAAAGTGGGAGTCCATGCTCTGTTTATGTTTTTTTACAAACCACGAATACTACTTTGCTGAAGCACATCAGTGCTAAGACCATATCTGCTACTTCAGCACTCTGGATTTTCTGATCTTCATTTTAAAAGCAAACACTACTGACAATATTGGCAGATATAAATGGGGTTAATATGTTGTCCCAAATTGGAAGTAAATGGGAGTGAGAGAATTATTCATCATTCCCGTAACTCTCTTTTACATCTTCTCATTATACCAACTAGAGTGCTTGTTACTGATGACATCACTTCCTGGTTTGATCTATATGAAGAAAAACAGCTTTCATACTTGGGATACTAAGACAGTATCCTCTTCATTTTACCTTTCAGGGCCCCCTCTCTCTCTCTCTCTCTTTTTTTTTTTTTTTTTACATGATTCCCATCCCATCTCATCCTCATATATGTCTCTGTGAATGTACCTCCCTCTCTCTCTCTGACTAGACTTTGATTTTCAATATAAAATGCTGTATTTTTAGTTTTGCTGTAAATTAAAGCATAAGAGTACATGAAAATTGGGAGGGGTTGGAGAAGTCTGGAAGGAGTTAGAGGGAGAAATAGGAGAGTGAATGTGATCAAAATACATTGTATCCATGCATTAAATTTTCAAAGAATTAATAAAAATATTATAATTGAAAAATATGTGAAAGAAAAATGCATCAAAATGTTGATTTTATTACCTCCAGACAGTGATTTTTAACTTTTTTCTTTATATAGCATTTTCTGAATTATGTATGATAATAATGTTAATTTTATATTAGAAAATATATTTGACAGTGGAACCAGTATTTATCCCTAGTGCACGAATAGACTTTGGGAGCCCATTCCCCCATAGAGGGATATTCTCTCAGGCTGGATACATGGGGGAGGGCCTAGGCCCTGCCCCAAATGATGTGTCAGACTTTGATAATCCTCATGGAAGGCCTCACTCTCCCTGGGAAGTAGATGGGGGGTTGGGTGGGATGCAGGGGTTAGTGGGAGGATGGGAGAGGGGGAACTGGGATTGATACGTAAAATAAGATTGTTTCTAATTCAAATTTAAAAATTTTTAAAATAAAGATAAGTATGAAAAAAAGAAATACATATTTGAGACAGAAGGCGAGTGATCTCTTGTCCAGCCTGGGCAACATAGTGCGATTCTATCTCAAAAGGAAACAAAAAAAAAAAAAAAAAAAAAAAAAAACAAAACCAAAAACAAGCAAAACCAGCACATCTTAGTTCTGAGAACTATGTTCTAAATAATCCAAGTGCTTATATTAAAGGGACATGTTGACATATGTTTCCATGGACAGCATTTGTCTCAGTAATGTAAGGGTGTGCCAAGACAATTGTCCATCATGACAAGGGCTCAGCATATATGTTACTGGCACTTCAAAACTATTCCCACGTATTGATCCCAGTGTCCACCAAAATCAAGTCTATCTTGACCATCACACATTGTCTTCATCCACTGTCATGAGGATGGCTTCCGGAGTTTCTGTGTCCTCCCTAGGACTGAATATTATGCAGGTAGAATCTTTTACTCCATGGCATCAATGCTAGCCCCTCTTTTCAGCAGGCAACCCTAACTTTGGAAGATACTGGTAAAACTGAAGAGTCTTAAATAGGTTATTTGGAAATAAAAGCCGTCTGTAAATACAGTTGTGTCAGTAGTAATCTCAGAGACAGGCTTTGGATCTGGACAGGAATACACATAAGTGACTACTGCTGCTCTGACTGCGGTGTCAAGTGATGGTTATTCATGATCTCAATGAAGCCTGTAACATGCTAATTTATGCTGTTTATTTTTCTCTGCTCCCACCCCACCCTTTCTCCTTTATTTGTTGATTGGATACATGGAAGCACAGAAGGACAATGAACAAGAACACTTTACTCTCTAAGAGCATATAGTTCATGAATGCTGGATCTGAAGGCAGAATCCAGAGTCTGATTCGGAAATGTGCTTGTATCTAGTAGAGTACAGTGGCTGTCAGACTTGCTCAACACCAGTTTTATTAAAGAAAAATTTTTAAAAAAATGTAAATTTCTAGGTCTCATCTCTAGAAATTATACATTTTCCAGGTCAGGAATGGGACCAAAGAGTAAGAGTCACGATTGATACACTTCTTCAATTTCTCAGATCACTTCTGAGTAACAAAGTGTAGGGCATGACCTTGGCTGGAGACATACGTGATATATGGTTGGAAGTAAGGGTCCACATTCTGGCTCCCATTTCCTTCACCTCATGCACAGTCAGTACAGTGGAGCTCCTCATCAGCTCCACTCACCACTGCCATCATCCAGCTGATTAATACAGTTTGTGCACATGTTCTGGGGGCGGGGTAGGAGGGAACCTAGTAGCAGCATTTGTTAGTGTAGGAATGTGGCAGACCTGTCAGAAACACTTTCCAGATTCTGCATTCTCTAAGGGATAATTTTTCTACTGGTCTTTTGAGATCACAGAATTAAATACCTATACCAGAACTGCCATCTCCGAAGTGTTAATGCTAGAAGTCACCCTCAGCTTCCTAACGTGACAAGCATTTAATAATAGCTACTTTAATGAAGTTCCCCATGACTTGGTTTTTAGAACAAGCAGTCAAATAGTGATAAGGAAGGAAAAACAATCAAGTACAAAAACAGATAAAAGATTTAGCAAGCAAAAATATTGGGGGGGGGGGAGGGACATACACTAAAACATTCGCGTTTTAGCTGAAATTTGTATTTAATGTCTTGTCTTTTTTTTTTTTTTTAATCTAAAAACCAAAGTGGGAGGTTTCCTTTCTCCCCTTAGTTTTGTTTAATGATTTCACAGTGGTGAAAAAACTTGCTGTTTAGAAATACTAATTCCATACCATCATTCCTTCAATAGATTGAAATGATCACTTAGTTCTCTAAAATTACATTGATGAGAAACAGGCAATATTCAGACAAAGATGTCTTACTGGTGTTGAGAGATCCAGGTGTGGGATACAGAGAGAAGCTGAGGAAATGCTGCCTGGGACAGAAAGGTTTTCATAGAACAAATGTACATGTCCTGAAGCTGAAGCCAAAGAGCAAAATGTAAATGAAATTCTTGGGAGAGTGAAGAGCTTAACATAGACTATAGTTAAACATCTGTCCTCTAGAATTTAGAAAGGTTTGCATCTACACTGGCCATAGATTCTTGTCCAGGCTATGGGTCCTATAGCTAATAATTTCTCTGTGTACTTTCCAGCACCAGGAGTCAGTAATTTAGTGGACTTAAGTACGGATAGCTCTGACACTTTTGCATTGAATATCAGAACAAATAGGTAGTAGCGTAGTTATATAACTTGCTAAAATGTCATTTAAGCTGCCTGCAGGCTGTAGCAGAGCTAAGCACTGGTGATAAGGTCTTAGTTTATTTTATTAGCATTTCTCCCCATGGTGCTGAGGCACCAATTTTCACTCAGAGAGAAAGGTGTCTTGGCTCAATCACTTGTTGCCATATAAGCCATATGGCAAATGTGAACTTGACATTTTTTTATTTCAGTTACTTATTTTTTCCAAAGAAAATTAAAACTCACAATGTGGGGGGAAAAGTCACAATAGCCCTTGAGTGTAAAATATGGATAGGAACAAGATGTGTTGAAGGAAATAAGGTAATACACTTGAGATCTGTGTATCATTTCTTGTATAAACTGTCAATCAACACTAATGCAAGGACCACTGTAGACCAGACACAGTTCTAAATACAGTGTTAGGAATAACAGGATTTACAACTAAATGGCAAGGGATGCAGTGATTATGTCTGTTTTATTGAAGAGGAAACTGGAAGAGAGGTCCTGCGGTTTGCTTATGGTCACCCAGGAAGCATGAGGTACCCTGTTAAAGTATCTCTAACGAAATCCTGATTTCCCGGCTTCATTTGAGTTTGCTTAATACTACATTTCTTTGGAAGAGTTAATCAGTTTTTGGAGAAAACATGGCATTCAGTTCCATTTCAAATTAGGAAGAGTCTTTGGCTCAATTCCTTTAGTCGCTAAAAGTCCCTCAGCGCCCTTCCTTGGATAATTAGTTGTGAACAATATCAATTATATCTAAGTGGGCAAATTGAATTACTACAGACAAGCGATTGATTTTTTTAATTATCATTGATTGCTCAGTGGTTATCTCAATGTAAAGATCTGTACGTTCTGAATCTTTAATTTAATTGCTTTATTAAGGAGTGCAAAGGCTGGTACCACAGTGACAGAGAAGTTCACTCTGCCCCTTCTCACTGATAAGGCAAAAGCCCAAGACTGTCACCAAAAAAGACAACAGTAATGAAACAACATGAAATCATGTATACCTTTGAGTCTTTCTCATTTTAGGGGATTTGTGGGATTCACAATTTTCTTTTTTTTTATGATAATGTTTTTTATTTAAATTTGAAACAAGCTTGTTTTACATGGCAATCCCAGTTCCCTCTCAGTCCCCTCCTCCCCGTCCCTCTCCCAACCCCCATTCCATCTCCTTTCTGCTCCCCAGTGAGGGTGAGGCCTTCCATGGGGGGATCCTCAAAGTCTGTCATATCATTTGGAGCAGGGCCTAGGCCCTCCCCACTGTGTCTAGGCTGAGAGAGTATCCCTCCATGTGGAATGGTCTCCCAAAGTCCATTCATGTACTAGGGATAAATACTAATCCACTGCCAGAGGCCCCATAGACTGCCCAATCCTCCCAACTAACACCCACCACATTCAGGGGATTTGGGTCGGTCACATGCTGGTTTTCCAGCTATCAGTCGGGGTCCATGAGCTCCCCTTTATTCAGGTCAGCTGTTTCTATGGATTTCTCCAGCCTGGTCTTGACCCCTTTGCTCATCACTCCTCCCTCTCTGCAACTGGATTCCAGGAGTTTGGCTCAGTGTTTAGCTGTGGGTGTCTTCCCCCATCAGCTACTGGATAAAGGCTATTTCCACATTGCTGTTCATCACTGAAGGAAGTCAGGACAGGAACTCAAACAGAGCAAGATCCTGAGGCAGGAGCTGATGCAAAGGCCATGGAAGGCCTACTTTCCTATAGAACCCAGGACCATCAGCCCAGGAATGACCCCACCCACAATAGCCTGGGTTCTCCACCATCAATCACTAATTAAGAAATGCTTTTTAGCTGAATCTTATGGAGGCATTTTTCTGAAATTAGGATTCCTCCCTTTCAGATAACTCTAGTTTGTGTGTCAAGTTGACATAAGACTAGCCAGCACACACTCCAAGATTTGCCACACCCACCTAAGAGTCTAGCCAATCTTCTCGATGTTCTTGTGTGCGTATTACTGCACTATAGTTCACACACACACACACACACACACACACACACACACACACACACACACAAAGACACACACACAATTTTCCTTTGGTGGAAATGTTAATTCCAAAGGTGAGAGGAAAAATACCACTGACTCAAATCATCATGGCCAAATTAATTAAAGCAAGCTTTTTAAAATTGGTGTACATGGGCTGTCTCTCTCTAAAGGCAGGGTTCAAGAAATCAGCCTTGGATGTGAGGAAGACACTGTTTTTATAGCTCAGGGGTAGGGGTTTTCCAAATGGGGGATTTGGTGAGCAAAATAGGTGGGGTAAACAGAACATAAGCATCATAAATTAGACATAACTACCTTCTGACACAAAAAACATGATTACAAGGTGTTTTTTTTTTTAAACAAAGTAGTCATGACAAAAAGTATTTATAACAACCCTTTGAAACAAGGGTAGGGTTGCAAGATTTGTTTTAAAGCAAAGACACAGTTGCTGTTTCCTGGAACAAGGCAGTACAAAACCTAATCCTTGAGAAACAGAGGTTTAATCATAAACAGAAATGAACCTAGTTTGTCTTTACTATATGATGACTTTTTTATATTTATTGTTGTTTTCTTATTTTTCATATCGATCCCAGTTCCCTCTCCCTCCCATGCCCCCCCAACTCCCATTCCCTTCCCATTTCCCATCCACTCCACAGGGAGGGTGATGCCTTCCAGGAGGGATCATCAAAATCTGTCTCTAGGCTAAGGGAGTATCCCTCCATAGGGAATGTGCTCCCAAAGTCCTTTTGTGCACCAGGAATTCATCCTGGTTCTATTGGCAGAGGTCCCTTAGACTGCCCAGGCCTTCTAACTAAGATCCATGTTCAGGGGGTCTGAGTCACTCCAATTCTGGTTTCCCAGCTATCAGTCTGGGGTCCATGAGCTTCTCCTTATTCAGGTTAGCTGTCTCTGTGGGTTTCTATAGCCTGGTCTTGACCCCTTTTCTTATCACTCCTCCCTCTCTGCAACTGGATTCCAGGAATTCAGCTCAGAGTTTGGCTGTGTGTTTCTGCTTCTGTTTCCATCAGCTACTAGATGAGGGCTCTGTGATGGTGGATAAGTTAGTTATCAGTCTCACTATCAGGGAAGGGCATTTAAGGTAGCCTCTCCACTGTTGCTCAGACTGTCAGTTGGGGTCATCCTTGTAGGTCTCTGGACATTTCTCTAGAGTCAGTTTTCTCCAAACCTATAATGGCTCCCTCTATTATGGTCTCTCTCTCTTTCTCCCTCTCTCTCTCTCTCTTCTCCTCTATTCGTCCCCTGACTCAATCTTCCTAGTCCCACATGTTCTCCTCCCCTTCTCTTTCTTCGAACTACCTCTCCACTCACTACCCCCCACCCCACTTCCAATATGCTCAGGAGATCCTGTTCCCTTCTGCTTCTGTGAGGGATCCTGTATGAATCTCTTAGGTTCCTCCTTGTATCCTAGTCTCTCTGGTGATGGATTCACACTATTCTTGAGAAGGAGTTGGGCTTGCCACAGCGACTCTCTTATCAAATATTGATAGTTTTAATCCTTAAGTCAAATTTATGGTAAATTCAATTGGAAAAATAGTGATCAGGAACTGATGTGAATTTGAAAGGTAAAAACCAGGACTCTACTCTTTAAATCTGACTCTTACGTGTTCTAATAGTAATAACTAAATGTGTGGTTCTTGCTCTCCTTAACCGGCCTCCCTTCTTCCTTCATGTCCCTCTACTTCCCTCCCCCTTCTCCTCCCCTTCCTCCATCCTTCTCCCCTCTGTTTTTCCCCCTTCCCCCTCTCATATTTTAGACAGACTCTCATTAATTTCCCCACTATGCTTTTAAGATTGTTCTACCTCAGCCTCCATAGTCAATTACATTAGTTCTGCCTTCACTCCAAATTTGTAGCTATGCATTAGGGTCCCATGTATAAATAGATATTAAGATAGCTGATATTTATGGGCTGCTAAGATACTAGCTTTGTTTTGATGTGCAAAACTTGTTGAGGACTAACCCTATCAGTAATCCATTTTTCAGAAAGAGCTACTTAGTAACTTACCAGTTTCAAACAACCATTTTCTATTTCTCATAAGCCCATATGTCAGGTAAACAGTGTTCTCTAGTCTGTGCTACTCTGAGCTGTTCCGAGTTGGACTTCCTGTAATCAGATGGGGAGGTGACCAGTCTAGGATGGTTCCAGCTTGAACAATCTGGCTTTGCCTATGGTCCTCATTCTTTTAGCAGCTAGCCCAAATTTATCTTTAGCAAAAGAAGAATGTTTGCAACACCCTTCTATAACTATACAACTCCAGCCTCCAAGGCAAGCTTCCAGACAGCTCAACGAAGCATGCAGGACAAGAAGTTTGATACCTTGAGTGGAGGAACCACATAAATACATTTTAAGAGTGGTGTATCGTAGCCATCTTTTCTCCATCTGTTTACCATACTAATCGAGTAGCTTACATAATTACTTAGATAAATTAACTTACATAAATCTTTCCTAGTAGATTTGAAAATTCTGTTTACAGGCCATTGTGTTGTTTATATATTTTTGTATGCCCATAAAACATTTGCCTATATTTACATTGTTGTGATTAGGAATCATTTGGAAAAATCTATTAAATCTTATTTGCTATGTGAACATTTTCACAGGGAACTAAAAAAATCATAAGACATTCACAGAAATTGTTGGGTTTATGAGGACCATTACATGACACTGCTGCCTCTGTTTTACTGGAATTGTTACATGCTTTATGATTTAGCCTCTGAAGCAGTGGTTCTCAAATTGTCAGTCGCAGCCCCTGTTGGGGTTGAACAACCCTTTCACAGGGGTTGCCTAACACCATTCTGCATACCAAAAATTTGCATTACAATTCATAACAGTAGCAAAATTATAATTCCAAAGTAGCAACATAAATAATTTTAGTCATCACAACATGAGGAACTATATTAAAGGATAGTATTAGGAAGGTTGACAACCACTGCTCTAAAGAGTCAAAGTAAGTGAAAGATTGAGAGAACAAATAGGAAAACCCAGGTCTTCCATCCCATCCTGCAAAACAACTGGTAAGTTGTGGCTTTGCATGGTGTTTTAGCTGGAATGAACTCACCTGGATGGCAACATTAATTTCTGTGACACTATCGCTCATGATTTTGTTTGGAATTCAGCATTTAACTGTATGATAAGAAACATCTGGGTGATTTTTTTCTCAACAGTACCAAATATACATCTCTGTGAAAGAATGGTCTCATTTTGGCATGTAGTTGGCATATTTATATATGCTCTGTAATCAGATGGGCTACACCATCTGGGTAATTCCAGAGGTTTGGTTGTGTAGTGTGTGTTTATGGTTAGGATGTAGAGATAAGCTATCTGAATTTCACATACTCACTTGGCAATATCCCTAGATTCCAACATCCCTTTTCTATGTTGGATCAAGTTCAGGAACAATTTAAATATATTCTCACAACATTTCCTAAATGACTGTATTGTAATTCAATGTTATATTTGGCAAACTTAACCTAGAACACAGTAGCTAATGGCGCAAACTAATTTTATTTGCATACCATTGTTAACCACTTTCTTGTAGTACTTACCCAATGTGTCAGATTATTATGATCTATTTAATGACTTAATGGATGAGATACATTGTTCTTAAATTCAATTATACCCTTTGCACCTCTGGAATCAAGGTCATGTCAGCATTTCTATTATGTGAGTTTCTGGATTTAGCAGTTTTAAACTAAGCCTTAAAAGATGGCTTCCGAATCAAATTGTAGTAATAAAGGTCAGTTCTTGAGGGGCCCATATATATATATATATTTGTGCATGTCTAGCTTCCTAAAATATCTGTTAGGAAAAAATTCCCTTTTAGTCCATGCATAGCAGATGGAAAAGCTTTCATTTCCCATTTACTTTATAATGCTAGGCTTTCCTGCCTTGTTGAATGGCAGCTATTTCTCAGGCCATCTGGCTCTTAATCTATACTCCAGTATTTACTGATTGCATCACCTCAGGCTGTTACTTAGCAACTTTATATCTCACCTATTAAATAGATTGTTAACAGTACTTACTTCTTAGAGTTTTGTGAGTATTAATTAAGATGCTATGACTATGTATATGGGATCCTATGTATGATTTGCATGACAAGAGTTAGTTGTTTTTATCATTAGATAAACATTAGAAAAACATGCAAATCCTAGGCTACTGAGGTAAGACTGGGCATTCACTGATAGGTATGAAAGAGGCTATAACCAGAAGACAATTGGATCAGTAACTCTTCTTTAGAAATTAAAATTTTATTACTTGTAACACTGTGATGTCAATAGATTTTCTTGACAAGAAACAAAATTTCCAGAAGCAGTTGTTTTGGTTAATTTTAAACCCAATGGTTAAAATGGTATTGTTGGTGAAATGCTAGACAGTTCTCATCAGCTGAGTATTAATCATGGGAATATAGATACATTTCCTCACCCCATGTGGGGGGGTTTGAAGTTAATTGACAGATTTGGTTTTGTACTGGTCCTGTGCTTAATTTGTTCTTTAAATGTACACAGATAAAGTCTCCTCTCAGAAGTTGGAAAATGGCCGATTCTCTGATAGGTGAACGTGTTTTCCCATGTACTCATAGAAGAATCACCACCCTTAGCTGTTACAGCTACATGCTTCTGCAGGTGACAGATGGCTGTGGGAGGGATCCCATACTGAAGCATGACAAGTGTGACATATATGATTGCACAGATGCTTCAGATTCCTCCCAAAGTGAGTACATGTGTCGGATGTCACAAGCCCTTTGAATTTGCAGTAATAAATATATATATATTAGAAACTTTCATGTCAACACATACTGTCAAACCTTGTAAATTATAATTCTTAACTCAATTACTTGAATTTCACCTCAATTAAAATTCTTTGGTTCAATTCAGGTTGATTTTGCTCATGTTTTCCATTCTCTGACATAATATGATGACACTCACACAACTACAATCTGCTGTTTTTACCCTCCATTTTACAAATAGAACCCTAGATTTAGAAAGTCCTGCAGAACTCAGCTTTCTGAGTGAGTTTTGACTGTGTAAGTGACTCTGTTCACATGAATTCTTTTTGCTGGAGAGAAAATCATCTGCAACCTTCACTGGGAAAAAGTAGGAGGCAGAGAATATGCAAATATAGCAGAGGTAAATGAAACTAGTGATTTGGAGAAGGTGAAGAATAAAGCCTTGTAAACTGAATTAAGATTATATAGAAGAGTATGTATGACTATACTTCATCTGATACATACATATATATGTATTAAGTTTTATTTTTGCTTATATCTATAAGTGTGTGTCTCAGTGAGGGCATGTGCACATGTGAGTCTAGATGCCCGCAGAGTTCAGAATAGAGCATCGGATTCCTAGAGTTGGAGTTACAGGCAGTTGTGAGACACCTGAGTGAGTGCTGAGAAACAAACTCGGGTCTTCTGCAAGAGTAGTATGTGCTCTCAGCTCAGAAGCCATTTCTCCAGCTAGGTACTCACATTTTTAAAAGTTGAAAATTATCTGCAGTATTTACTAGCAAAGAATAAGTAAACTGTATGTCATTAATAATTCTGTATAATAGATTGCTTCCTTATTGCTATTTCATAAATTTCATTTAGCTATATTAATTGAAAAATGGCCAACATGAGGAATCATGTTTTTTTTTTCCTTAAAATTTGACTGAAGTTATAATTCATTTGGAAAGAAAAATGTAGTAGTTAGAATTGTACAATGGAATTAGGATATGTGTTTAACAAAACAGATACAGAAAAACAAACAAGAAAACCCAAACTACCCAGGACACCAGTGGATAGTGTCCATAAGACAGGCTTTCCTGGGAATTGGGCTTATTGGCATTACTAGTTCATTGGCATATTAATTAAGGAGCTTAATAAGTAACCTTAATATCTATTGGCCAATAATATCTATCTGTCAGCTCTCTCAGGAACAGGTATGGAGGAAGATTAATAATTTTGTCAAAAAAGGAGAATGTAGACTTTATAGAGGGGTGATGACTGACTGGACTCTGAAAATGTCTTTAGTGTTATGCTAAGAACTTCTGATGTCTGGGTCCAGATTATTACCTGAAGGAAAAGATAATTACAGTGCAAGAGTCAGAGTAAAATGTAGCCCTAAATTTCCCAAACTTTTTCAGCTCAGGTGATTCTCTGTAGTAGTACCATTTCCCAGATACATACTTCTAATATTGTTCATTCACCATTGCATTTTATTAATTTGCATATGTGTTCAGTATAGTGGGAGTTTCTGTGTCTTATTTTTTATATCATTGAGCTGTGTATAATAGTGCACAATGCACACATGTGAATAGTCAATATATAAGAAGGTGACATAATCATGATGCTATGATGCTTCTAATTCCAGAGATGAATGAGTGACAGGCAAAACAAATGCCACAGGCCTGATTTATGTTTCTCAAAAACACCTTTGACAGATCAAATTATTTGGTAGCATTCAAAGACAAAATCCTAAAAAATATTGAAGTTGGAAAAAATCATCTATTGTATCCAAATGGTATTTAATAGAAAAGTAGAAGACAGTAACTATTTTAAAATTAAGAAATTAGGTTGGAGAGATGCTCTTTCAGAGGGCTGGAGATTAATTTCCAACATCCACATGGTAGATCACAACTGTCCCTTACTTAGGTTCCAGTGGATCTCACTCCCTGACACACACACACACACACAGACACACAGACACACAGACACACACACACACACACACACACACAATATATATATGTATATGTATATGCATATATATATGCAGGCCAAATACAATGCACATTAAATAAAAGTAAATTTAAAAATGAAATTACATGTATGTGCATGTTTGTGTATATGCATGTATGTGTGTGTGTGTGTATGTGTAAAGCTTAGAAAATCTACAGGTTAATAGCAAGCAATCTGTAGGATTATCAATGATTTTTAATATATTCCTTGCAGTTTCTTATGTTTAATAGTTTTTTGCAATGACTATATTTTATTTATACAACCCGGAACAAAGGTAATTAAGTAAAAACTAAAACACAGACCATCTCCACAGCAAACCCAGCAATGAACTCTGACGTATTCCAGTAATAAACACTTAAGTAATTGGAAATTGGGGGGTACCATAAAAAAGTAGTCACCAGAGGCTTCACTTTGACTAAAAAACCCAAGGAGCTTGCTTCAAATTGTGTCGACTTTCATGTTACTAATATAATTAAAGCAAGTAAATCAGGCAGGCAACATGCCAGTCACCCTTCACACACATGTCACAACTGTCTTCATGCTCACTATCTTCACCTTGCTCAATTTTTACAGTTAATATGAATATCAATTCTCTTTTTCATAAACCCAACCTATAAATGCCACCGTCCCTTGGAGGGATTTCCTCAAGCTTCATTTTAAGCTCCACAAGAAAGGATGTAAAAGAGACTTTTCTTTTGTAAAGTGGGTCTATAATTCTGTCCAATATCCATCATTTTCAAGGCCAAGTAATCATATTTAATAGATCCTAAATTATATTCTGTCAGGCAAGGATTCCCTTGATGATATTAACCAGTATGGAGGGCTGACAGTCAGAGGCCTGAAAGTATGACATTGTATTATGGAGGGTATACACGCCTCCTTTTGCTGGAGCTGACCCTACAAAGTCTGCAGTGGTGCAGGACCTTAGCCTTCATCCATCCTTAGCCTTCCTGGAATTACCCATACTCCCCACCCCCGATTTCCTGTCCTAAAAGTCACTTTTAAAATTTAATTATTTGGCACAGGTTTGACCCTCTCCTTTGAGGAAATTACCATCATGAATTTACTTTTACAATCTTACTCCTGCAAGACAGCTAGAGGTATAATACTCTACTGACTTGGTGTCCATGGTGAAGGACTGGAAAGGCAAAAGGCTGAATGCTGGGGGAAGCTAGAGGGATGTCCTCACTGGCTGGGCAGTGTTATATTAAAGCCACAAAGTCCACATCTGTGGATATTTTGACGGGAAAGAGGGTGAGGCTACGATGCCAGAAACTAAGTGCTTCACTTTTAACACAAGGAGAGGGAAGAATTGTGAACCAGGGGAGAGTTCTCAAGTTGGGGCATCTTTATGGGGGTAATGATTATTTGGAGATATTTATATTTCAAAGACATTAGGGGATAAAGACGAGAAGAAATTAAAACCCCACTCTCTCCACAAATTAATCAAGTTCAAGGTTTTTGAGATTCAGTGATCTTCTGTTGGACCCCATTTTCTTTCAGAATCCACAGAGATCCAGCTGTGTGGACAGCTTCTGGTGCTCAAAAGCCTCAACTCTTCTCATGCTTCCTTTGTAGACTTGTTGATAGATTCTTTCCATTGTTTTAGCATGATGCCTGCAGGCAAACCCCTTCATAGTCCCGAAATTAGAGGATGGCTTGGACTCTAAGGATTTGAACCACATTTTTTGAACGAGCTGTCTCACCACATAGAATCTGTTGTTAATCCAGCTGCTACAATGTGAAGATGTATGGATTTTGAAACTCTTGACTAAAGATACTCTTAAATAATGAGAATGATGACTACCTTAAATGCCATCCTAGAACCTTCATCCAGTAGCTGATGGAAACAGAAGCAGACATCCACAGTCTATGTAAAAGACCTCTGGCAGTGGAACCAGTATTTATCCCTAGTGCACGAATGGACTTGGGGAGCCCTTTCACCATGGAGAGATACTCTCTTACCTTAGATACACGGGGGAGGGCCTAGACCCTGTCCCAAATGACTTGACAGATTTTGATGATCCTTCATGGAAGGCCTCACCCTCCCTGGGGAGTGGGGAGCAGGAATGGGATGGGAGGGTGGTGGTGGGGGCATGGGAGGGAAGGAGGGAGGGAGAGGGAACCGGGATCCATATGTAAAATGGGATTATTTGTAATTTAAATAAAATTTATATAAAAAATAAAGATTACAAAATACTGAAAGGCACAGGGGGACTTGTATAAAATAAGAAATAAGATGAGCCCAACTAGTAGAAGAAGAAACAATTTGAGGGTATATTTGTTTTTATAATCTGAGCGATA
Organism: Phodopus roborovskii; assembly: GCF_943737965.1. Lineage (NCBI taxonomy): Eukaryota > Metazoa > Chordata > Mammalia > Rodentia > Cricetidae > Phodopus > Phodopus roborovskii. Next base: position 1,987,659 of record NW_026126417.1, on the reverse strand, counting down.
AAAATTACTTCACACAGAGGGATGAATTCTCTTTGAATGTTTTTTATCTTCTGTCTCTTCCTCCTTTTGCTCTTCAATACATATAGTGTTTTCTTCTACTCAGAGTTATGCCTTCTCATTTATGTTTCACTTCTCTCTTTCCTGGTTGTTCAATATTTTTAATATGCCCAAGGAAAAAATAATAAAATAAATTCAGCCTCCATGCTTTCTCTTTAAACGTGACAAAACATGGGTACAAAAGCTGAAGGCAAGAATTGCTTGGTTTCGTGACTGTTTCTTCTGTCTTTCAGCACCATTGACTCCTGATGTTCTTCCTTTCCTACTTCCTCTTCCCAAGGAGTCACTTCCTGATTTCCAATAAATCACCCAGGCCGAGATTTAGAAGCATGTTACCAAGTTCTGATACACTACACTAGTTTAATTTTCATATCCTTCTAACCCAAATTGGTTTCTCATTGACAAGGCTCAGCTGCTCTCTCTCTCTCTCTCTCTCTCTGCTTGCTGAATCACCAGATGGAAAGTCTTAAGTCCAACTAGCATTATCATTTATTTCCACTGTGGAAATATTAAGCAGATTGGAATTTGGGTATTTCTTTTGATTTTTTAAAACAATAACACTACTATTAGAATAACAAAAAATTGACAGTTTTTTTTCCCCTGAGAATGAATTTGTATTTCAAGGGGAGATATAATTTAAAATCCAATCATCATCAGATCTCCAGTCAACCTCAGTGATTTACTGTAGTTTCACTTCTGATTCTATGAAGGAATGATAAAAGACAACTTGGAGAAGAAAGAGTGTATTCAATTTACAAATCTAAGTTACAGTCTATCATGGAGGGGAAGCCAAGACATCAGGGATCTGGAGCATCTGGCCACATCACACACACAGTTAAGAGTAGAGAGAAATGAATGCATGCAAGCTGCCTGCTTATTTGTGTTCATCTCAGTTTCTCTACTCACATACAGTTTAAGACCCCCTGACTGGGAAATGGTACCACCCTTAGCGGAGTGGGTCTTCTACCATCAATTAACTTAATTAAGACAATCTCCCAACAGTCATGCATGCAGGCCAACCCAACATCGATAATCCCTCATTGAGACTTTCATATAAGGTGATTCTATGCTGTGTCAAGTTAACAAAGATAATCATCATAAGCGTTTACCCTCCTTACACCCTTATTTTTTTTAAACTTACCACTCCTATTTTTAATAGAGTAATTTTAAACAAACATTTCTACCCTCAACCCATTGAATAAACAGTTACAGTTGGTGGTCACAGTTTACTTTTCAGGGAATTTTTCTTCTATTTAATCTTCATTAAAACACCAGCCTCAATGTTGGTACTATATTAGGCATTGAAGTTCAGATAAAAATGCTTCTTGGCCTTTACTTCAGAGTCTGGGGAGAAAACTATGGGAGCATAGGCATTAACTCCAGATAGAATTGTATTGTGTCAATAAATTTATATGCATGTGTTTGTTTTACATACATAGGATTGCCCCTACCCTAGTAATTGTCAACTTCCAAAAACTCCTCAGTTCAAGGTAGGGACAGGAGATAGATCTTTTCATCTATGCTGGGATTTTCGTTGGTTTGATCTTATGCTTGACCTGTATGGATAACTAAAGCTGCTGTGAGTCCGTGGGTATGATAGCTGTGTCAGTTCTAGAAGACAGCATTTCACAGCACTCCTCCTCATCTTCTAGCTCTCTCTGCTTTCTCATCCATGATGTTCCTTTGGCCTTAGTGGGATGGGGTGTGGCTTAATATTGATGCCCCATTACAAGACTGAACATCCAGTCTCATACTTTCAGCCCTTTGACCAGTTATGTATTTCTCTTCTGACTGTTGCCTACTGCAAACAGAAGTTTCTCTGACCAAAGTTGAGAGTAATCCAGGTCCATGAATATAAAATGAATATATACTTAATATAGACATAAATACATGGAAGGAACTTTGACAGCATGACAATTTAGTAAAGTAATAAATGAAGTTCTACTCTAGGGCCTAGAACCCCCAAACCATGGACTATAGTTCTATGAAATTTGCTTCTGTAGTATGCCTCGTCTCCAACTAGAAAATGGTTACTACCATGTAAACATTGTGCCACTAAGTTGCCTGAAAGGTCAGTATTGTGGCATGCAGTGTCTATTGTTGGCTGAGAGCATTGATGTGTTTTCCTCCAAAGCAGCATAGAGAACATCTTTCAGGATTAGGAAATCTAGCCTCCAGCGAAGCAGTTTCCTGGTAGATTTGAGATTGGTTTTTCTATGTTCTGAAGCTGAAATGTGTGGTATCTGAAGACAAGTTATATTGGTCTCTGTCTTTCCAGAAAGACACAGGGCTCTGAACAATTAATTAGTTTTCAATGAATACTTAGTAAATAAATAACAAGTAAATAAAATGGAGATATGCTTCAAGAACAGTTGGAATTTACACACATTCATTTATACCAACTCTAGAAGAAAAATGGTATGTTTGTTCTTTTTTGTAAGAACATTTAAAGAGATTTTTTTTTGTCTTCAGGGCTGTGTTCGGGTGGTGTGTTATAAATAAACCGTTCAAAGCCAATGTTAATGACTTTATATATGGCGTAACAATTCAGAGACAGTGCTCTTTCTTACTCGTCTCTATGCTTTGCTTTTTTTTTTTTTTTGTTCTGCTTAGAAATAAAGTAAAAGTGGGCTCAAATCAAGAGGCATTGAAAAGTCCCACTCCATTGCTTACCTGGCCTCCCCATGATGATCTAGAATGAGATTTACTGTTTTCCTGTGCAGGGACTTCTCTTTCTGAGGGGCACAGACATATATGGCTGACATGCTGCTGACCATATTCTACACTGACCCATCAATTTTCCAGCCACCTGTTCTGTGCCTATCTGAAGAGACTCCTGCTCTTTTGTCTGCAGGAGTCTACATTATTTTTTCATTATTCTTCTTCTGGCTCTTGTTTTCCTTTAGCCTTCCTTTCTAGACTGGCATCTCCATTCTTAAAGAAACGACCTTCTGGATAGAATCACTTGTGTGGATTCTTGATGTACAACATGCTCTGAAAAACTTCAACTATTTTCATGATGGTTTTAACCTTCTTCATTTAGTTTTGTTTCCCCCTTTCAGTTCTGGCCGAGACAACAGAAGAAACCTAGATATTCTTTTGTGTGGGAAAAGGAAAAGGTCTTTCCAGAAGACAACCAGTTCTTTTAGGGTAACAAAATGATAATTATGTAAGAGGATTTTTTTTAACTCTACTCTAAAATGCATAAAGGAGTCCTTTCTGGATCCAGAGGCCACAAGTAATGTGTTAAACCAGGGTAAAGTCTCAGGATTCTTTTTAGTCTTTATCTCTTGCAATTGGTTTCTTGTAAAGAGAAGAAAGGTTGCCTGCTTCTTCCTTGCTCTATGCTAATTGTGTGTGGGTTTTTTTTGTTGTTTTTGTTGTTGCTTGTTTGTTTGTTTTTTATGATCTATGAATCTGTGTACAGCTTTGAATTAGCTAAGGGTGTCAGTTAAGAGGAAAGAGAAGACGAGCTCAAAAGAATGAAAGAAGGAGGACACTTGTAAAGGTGTGGGTAAGTTTAGCAACTCAGGACTAGCAATGGTTGGGGGTGGGCTTCACCATCCCTAGATTTGAAGAGGCTGATGAAAAAGCAGTTACCAGAAACCTAAAAGAAAGAAGTTGAAGAACTCCACAAAGTAGAGGCTTCCCCTGCTGCAGAGGGAGCCTTACCACTGGCAGTCCTTCCTGGTGCTGAGAGTAGCCTCTAACATCATTCTGAGTCCTCTATCTTCATCTCTCCTGCCTGTCTCTTCCAAGATTCTCACACTGGTTGAACGAAGCCTACATTTGGAGGGGAAGGAAGCTGAGAGGGTACAGTGAGCAAAGGTTGGAATTCCACAGTTTAGAGTGTACCTGGAGGGGTGATACTGCTTAAGAGGGTCTCACTGGTTAAGAGTCCTCAGTTCAGGTCACTTTCAAAGTAAGAGAGTTTTGCTGGGGCAAATGTACTATGTTGGTAAAATCTCTTAAAAGCGTATAGAACTAAAATTTCCCATAATACCATTTTTCTTAAATAGCCCAATCCCATATTAAGTAGAGGATTCCCTACAGTCCTGGGGGGGTCTCCCTGCATCTTTGGCTTTCGGTTTTCTCTCAAACTCTTCAGCCTCCAGGGGCAGAAGTTGCTTTTGTGGTAGCTGCATATGCAAAACTATGGTTTTCCTTGGTGCTGCATTTGTTTGCATTCCTTTCAGCAAGTGATGTAAAACCACAAATCAACCCCCTCTCCCTTGTTTTCTTTCACTAGAGGCTGGCTTTCTTTATAAAGTATCCCCTTGTTGGTGGCCATACGGTGCGTGTCTTCTCCCATTTGTCACTCTTACCCCCACACACCACAACCTCATCACTCACTTCCTTTTCCTCCCAAAGATTATAAAGAAAACAGCTTTGAAAGAAGTGAATAATCAGTATTGTTATATACACCAGTTCTTTAAAGTCTGTGTCACATGGCAGTTTTAGACTTCTCTAAAGAAGAGGCTTGGGAGGCTGTGCCTCCCTCTGTGCACCATGGTAGTTTCTTGCCACAGCTGCTGTAGAGTAACTACAGCAGGACCGTCTGGCTCTCCACAGACATCTGCTCTGTGAGGAGAAACCAGAGCTCCTGCCAGAGGGCTGTCTGCTACATGCTGAGACACACATGCCAGGACTCAGAAAGAGCATGATTAAATCCAGGAAGGAGAATAACACCAGTGCTGACCCCTTGCTAGGGGCCAAGGTGAGAAATGCTTTGCAACTTGCCTTCACACTCCCTTGGAGAGGTAAAAGTTTTGAAAGCCCAAGCCCCCTGTGAAACCAAGAATTTCTGCATCGTGTGCTAAACAGCATGTTTTCTGTGACTCCAATGTAGAAATTTTCTGCATTCCTGGTCTGTGGGCTTTAGTTAATTTGCTCATTTCGTTTGTAATGAGGATGACCATCTCATCTTGGATATCCCAGGTCTTCCCTGCATTGGGAAATAGAAGTCTTATAACCTAGGAAACCCTCACTTGGTCATCACACTTAGAAATCTGTGACATTGTGAGCTGTGGGGCATGGGAAAGGTGTTGACTGTGATGTGACAATCCCTTAGGAATGTAGGAACAGCGTCACATCCTTCTTGAACAGGTTCCTGGGGCATATCTTTCTTTCCTACAGAACCCTGTGCATAGGTTAAGTACAGTAATGAACGATAGAGTTTCTGTACATTATAAATCCCCCTCTACACTTACAGGCACTCTGATCACATCGGCCTTTGTTTATGGGCAAGCTTTGCCAGGAGCCCTGAAGGAGCTTTAAAATAGAGAAGAAAATTATAAATATTAATTTAATGCTTAGATAAAAATTAAATTCATTTGTTTATGATTTAATATATTAAACATGTTTAAAATATCTTGGAAATCTACTAAACATTGCCCCGAATACCTTACATAATTTTTAATCGTCCTAAAAATTCTATGAAAGAGTCATTATCCCCACCACCCCCCAGAGTCCATTTCCTTAATGTGAGAGTCCTGTCCTCTCTTGGTAGTGACTCATGGCTAATAAAAGTAGATGAAGCAGTGTAAATTACCAGGGCTGGCTCTCTAGAATAGGCCTGCTGTTGTGCACATTTACATAAATCCTATTTGAATTTTATTTTTACCAGGTTAACGCTTTGGAACAGGATGAGACACCAAACTTCTTTATTCAGGGCTGAAAAGAGCCACACAGAGCTGGAAGAAGTACTCCAGCATCCTAAATAGTTGCAGAAGTGGGGGCTCAACTCTGTTGTAGTACACACAGTGCAAGTTTGCATACTTTCCCTTGGAAACAAAAAATTTATAGATAGTGTCAAAAATACATTTTATATCAAATGTGTTATAGTTGATATGAAATCATATATATGATATATCAAAATTATCACATATATACATAGATTAAAATAATTTTAAAAGCACATATTTGAATTTATAGTATCTACCTTTATTATTATATTTTCTTTTATTTTTCCTTTTTTTATTTAAATCTGAAATACTGTTGTTTTACATCTCAATCTCAGTTCCCTAATTCTCCCATCCTCTCCTATCACTACAAAACTCCTCTCCACAAAACTCCAGCCCATCCCCTTTATGCTCCCCAGGTAGGGTGAGGCCTTCCATGGGGAGTCTTCAAAGTCTGTCATATTATTTGGGGTAGGGCCTACGCCCTTCCCCATGTGTCTAGGCTGAGAACATGTCCCTCTGTGTAGGATGGGCTCCCATAGTCCACTTGTATACTAAGATAAATACTGATCCATTACCAGAGGCCCCATAGACTGCCCAGTCCTCCTAACTAACATCCACATTCAGGGGGTCTGGGTCAGTCCTGTGCTGGTTTCCCAGCTATCAGATTGGGGTGCATGAGCTTCACCTGTTCAGGTCAGCTGATTCTGTGGGTTTCTCCAGCCTGGTCTTGACCCCTTTGCTTATCACTCCTCCCTCTCTGTAACTGGGTTCCAGGAGTTAGGCTAATGTTTAGCTGTGGGTGTCTGCTTCTGCTTCCATCAGCTACTGGATGAAGGCTCTAGGATGGCATATAAGGTAGTCATCAATCTCATTATCATGGAAGGGCATTAAAGGTAGCCTCTCCACTATTGCTTAGATTGTTAGTTGGGTTCATTCTTGTAGATCTCTGGGAATTTCCCTAGTGCCAGATTTCTCTTTAAACCTATAATGGCTCCCTCTATTATGGTATCTCTTTTCTTGTTCTCCTCTATTCTTTCCCTGTCTCAATCTTCCTGTTCCCTCATGCCCACCCCTCCACTCCTCTTCTCTCCTCTTTCTCCTAACTCCCTGTCTACTCCCTCCATGCTCTCAATTTGCTAGGGAGATCTTATTCTGAAATTTGCAGGGAAATGGGTGGAACTATAAGAAACCATCCTGAGTGAGGCAACCCAGTCACAAAAAGACAAACAAACACTGTATGTACTCACTCATACATAGAGCAAAGGATCCCCAGCCTTCATTCACACCACCAGAAAAGCTAGGAAACAAGGAGGACCCTAAGAGAGACATGCATGGTCCCCTGGAGAAGGGGAAAGGGACACGACATTATTATATTTTTATTTAATGTTCTTTGTGTATGAGTATAGTATGTGTATGCATGCCCATGTATGTGGGTGAACTTGCCCATGTGTGTATGTGTAGAAGTCAGAGGTTGACACTGATGTCCTCCTGTACTACTTCCTTTTTTAATTTTTGAGATAGGGTCTATTTCTCAACTTAGAACTCATGTTTAGGTTAGACTGTTCAGCTAGGTAGAGCCCTGTGAATCCATCAGTCTCTACTGAAAACGCTAGCAGGTGCAGGTGATCAGAGCTCCCATCTTCATGTCTTTGCCTCAAACACTTGATCTACTGTGCCATCTCTCCAGTCCCCTCATTCAGTTTTGCTTATCCTCAAGAATGAAAATTTCCAAAGCATTTGTCTTTTAATTTCCATTCAGTTAAATACATTTTTTTTTTTAAAAAAAAACTGAAAGGACAGGTTATCTTTTACCAACTCAACCTATATTTATGGTATCTCAGTTGTCAAGGGGTCTTGTGCCTTCAAGATGTGCTTATAGAATCTTAAAGAAGATTCTGTAAACTCCAAATTACACTATATAAAGAAGAATTTTCTCTTTATCAGTCAAATCAAAGTGTTCAGAGATCTCAAAGAAATCAAGTTTTTAGTTTTTGAGGCCTCATCTACATAGGTATAATACTGTTTGATGGCATTTGTTAGCCTCATGAGGCAGTAACAAAAGTTACAACATTTCTCCCTAAATGTTCTTGAAATAACTTGGTAGACAGATAGATTGTAAGTCTGGCTTAAAATTTTATTGCAAACTAACCACGGGGGTGAGACCTTTATGTGCACCACTTCAGGATTCTCTGCGGGGATCCAGTAGGAAAAGTGAATGTTAATCTTTGTTAGATTGCTACAAGAAAAAATAATGTCTGGTTAAAGGCTATTAGGCTGGCCAGTCAGCTGGGTGGGTAACCCTGGCTTCCCAGAAGTCCTTAATCTCATTTAGATCTATCAGAAGTGTGTTCAAGCATTCTAACAGCAATGCCAATTACTTCCCAGAGGAGGTGGTGAATTATACCACATAAAAAGTTCAGCCTTGAGACAGGTAGAGAACAATTTTTGTTCGCTGTGTGATTATAACTTATGGCAAAAAAGTTATCACCCATTTTGGGGGAAGTTTAAATAATAATTTTAACCTAATATTTAATTTAAGGTCACTTGCCCTTCTGAAATAATGCTATGAAATACTTCTCACTATGAAAGTATCTTGCAAACTTTCTGCTTCTTGACAGAAATGCAGTAGTTCTGAGGTGTTAGTGCTAACATGAACTAATTTCAGAACAAGCCCCCAGAGTCCTCTGGCAGTTACAGGAAACATAGTAAAGTGTACCATGGGTGGTTAGCAAATATCTATGCTGCCAGGAATATTAAAGGGTCTTTTTATTTTTTCATCTTTTTTTCATTTATTTTCCATACCAACCATAGTTACCCTTCCCTTCTTTCCTTCCATTCCCTCCCCACCCCAGCCTACCTTCTACTTCCTGTCCCCCTCTACTCCTCTTCCATCTCCATTCAAATGGGATAAGAACTCCCATGGAAATCAACAAAACACCAAGTTGAGGTAGGACCAAGATCCTCCCTGTAGCATCAAGGCTGAACAAGACATGCCTAGCAGTGGGACCAGGACCTGTCCCTGATGCATGAGCTGGCTCTTTGGAACATTTAAGGGTCTTAATCCTTATTGTTACAACAAGTAACCTGCAAAGAGAGTGAGAGGAAAGGGGAAGGGGGAGGAGAGGAAGAGAGGCAGTGCCTTGATTAATGCTTGAAGGTCTTGTCAATCATTCATAATATGTGGATTTATTTGGATCCATATTCTAACAAATACATTATGAAAAGAAAATTTGGCTGTTCATAAAGCAGCCGAAAATTTGTTCTCATTGATTACTGCACATTAATATTTTGTTGTTTATTTTTAAAATGTAATAATGCTGGGATTGTGTGTAAAAAAGCCAGATTTTGTATTTAAATTGTAGATATACAATGAAAAATAAGCAGATGAAATGATATATTGTCTGTGATTTACTTCAAAATGATACAAGAGGAGGAGCAGTGGGTTGGAATAATGATGAATCCCAATCAGCCTCAATTGGTAATTACTGAGTTTGAGTTATGGATGTTTGAGAGGTTTTTGTTTCTACTTATTTATTTATTTATTTGTTTGTTTAGTTATTTATTTATTTATAAGTATGCCTGCATTTGTACTTGCTATAAACTCTTCATAGAAAGGCTAAATAAAATGAGATTATCAAAAGGGAGTCTTTGGACTGTTGGTGACTTATCTGTTTCTCTGCCCAATTCTTGTTTAAGAACAGGAACCCCAATGAGGCCTGGTCACAGAAAGAGCAGGTGCCACACCAATAACACCCACTGCAATGCATGAGCAGATGTGTGAGCAGGCAATCCTTTATTGTCCTTTAGAGCACAGCATAAAGGCAGAAGCAATCCTAATGAGCACAGGGTAACAATCCAGGCGTCTGTGTTCCTGGGGGGAGGGAACATTTATCTTTCTTTTGGAAATAAAAGCATGATGGTATTCCTTGGTTGTGGATAGGAAGGACAGGGATAATTGGGAAAGAACATGGTCCCATGTCTGTCTGAGAGCAAGCTAAACAGCCTGTCTAATAGGTTAAAAAATTTCAGGAGTTCTTCTGGGAAGAAGTTAGCAGTTCCTAGTATTGCCCAGATGCTACTGAGATGAGGACTTTTCTGAAAGGTACAGGGCCACAGCTTTACCCAGACCAGAATGACTCATTGTTCTTGTATTCTTTGTGATAACATCTCCTTTGCACTCTCTTCTTCCCCATTTCCTTTACTTCATCATAGATGTTTGGCTAAAGAGAGCATTCATTGCTTTGGCTTACTCAGAGGTCTGAAATAAGACTCTGGGATTTCTTATAATCAACTTTTCTCATGACTTGCTCCCAAAACTCAGCCAAGACACCAACCTTAAAAGCATGAGCTTCTAGTTTAGTAGCTCCAGGAGGATGATGGGAAGCCCTGAAGTGATGGCAGACAGCAAGGAATACAGAGATCCAGGAGTTCAGTGAGAAGGCCAAAGGTTGGATTTTGATGGGGATTACATTGAATCTGTAGATTGCTTTTGGCAAGATTGCCATTTTTACTATGTTGATCCTGCCTATCCATGAGCATGGGAGATCTTTCCATTTTCTGGTATCTTCTTTAATTTCTTTCTTGAGTGACTCAAGTTCTTGCTATGCAGGTCTTTCACTTACTTGGTTACCCTAAGATAGTTTATATTGCTTGTGGCTATTGTAAAAGGTGGTGCTTCTCTGATTTCTTTCTCAGCCCCTTTATCGTCTGTATATGGTAGGGCTACTGACTTTTTTGAGTTAATCATGTATCCTGCCACTTTGCTGAAGGTGTTTATGAGCCGTAGGAGTTCCTTGGTACATTTTTTTTTCCAGGTCACTTATGTAAACTATCATGTCATCTGCAAATAGTGAGAGTTTGACTTCTTCCTGTACAATTTGTATTCCCTTGATCTCCTTTAGTTGTCTTACTGCTCTAGCTAGTACTTCAAGTACAATATTCAAGAGATATGGAGACAGTGGACAACCTTGTCTTGTTCCTGATTTTAAAGGAATCACATTGAGTTTCTCTCTATTCAGTTTGATGTTGGCTGTTGGTTTACTGTGTATTGCTTTTATTATGTTTAGGTGTGTTTCTGTTATCCCTGTTCTCTCCAAGACCTTTATCATGACGGGGTGTTGGATTTTGTCAAAGGCTTTTTCAGCATCAAGTGAGATGATCATATGGTTTTTCTTTTCCAGTTTGTTTATATGGTAGATTATATTGATATATTTTTGTATGTTGAGCCATCCCTGCATCCCTGGGATGAAGCCTACTTGGCCATGTGGATGATTTCTCTGATGTGTTCTTGGATTCAATTTGCCAGTATTTTATTGAGTATTTTTGCATCAATATTCATGAGGGATATTGGTGTGTAGTTCTCTTTCTTAGTTGTGTCTTTGTGCGGCTTGGATACCAAGGTAATTGTAGCCTCATAAAAGAGTTTGGCAATAACCCTTCTGCTTCTATTGTGTGAAACAACTTGAGGAGTATTGGTATTAGCTGTTCTTTGAATTTCTGGTAGAATTCTGCACTGGATTTGGGCCTTTTTTTGGTTGGAAGACTTTTAATGACTGCTTATATTTCATTGGTAGTTATAGGTCTATTTAAATTGCTTATATGATTTTGATTTAATTTTGGTAAGTAATATAAATCCAGAAATTTGTCTATTTCAAGCCCTACTATAGTAGTCCTGAAAACAGCATGGCATTGGCACAAAAATAGACAGGTAGACCAATGGAATCAAATTGAAAACCCTGATATTAATCCACACATCTATGAATATCTGACTTTTGACAAAGCATGTAAAATTATACAATGGAAAAAAGAAAGCATTTTCAACAAATGATACTGGCACAACTTGATGCTATCGTGTAGAAGGCAGCAAATAGACCCATGTCTATTGCCATGCACAAAACTTAAGTCCAAATGGATCAAAGACCTCAACATAAATCCAGTCACACTGAATCTCTTAGAAGTGAAAGTGGGAGGTACCCTTCAGTGAGGAAGTGGGAGGTACTACTTCCTGAACCTAACACCAGTAGCACAGACACTGAGGTTGACAATTAATAAATGGGACCTCCTGAAACTGAGAAGTGTCTGTAAGACAAAGGACACAGTCAACAAGACAAAACAGCAGCCCAGAGAATGGGAAAAGATCTTCACAAACCCCACATCTGACAGAGGGATGATCTCTAATACATACAAAGAACTCAAGAAGCTAGTCACCAAAACACCAAGTAATCCAATTAAAAAATGGGGTACAGAACTAAGTAGGGAATTCTCAATAGAGGAATCTAAAATGGCTGGAAGACACTTAAAGTGTTCAACATCCATAGCCATCAGGGAAATGCAAATCCAAACAACTCTGAGGTACCATCTCACTCCAGAATTGCTAAAATCAAAAACACCAATGACAGTTTATTCTGGAGAGGATGTGGAGAAAACAGAACCCTCCTTCACTACTGGTGGGAGTGCAAACTTATACAGCCACTTTGGAAATAAGTATAGTGATTCCTCAGGAAAATGGAAATCAGTCTACCACAAAATCCAGCAATTCCACTCTTAGGCATATACCCAAAAGATGCACATCCATGCAACAAAGACATTTGTTCAACTATGTTCATAGCAGCATTATTTGTAATAGCCAGAACAAGGAAGCAACCTAGATGCCCCTCAACTGAAGAATGGATAAAGAAGATGTGGTATGTTTACTCAATGGAGTACTACTCAGCAGGGGGAAAACAAACAAACAAACAAACAAACAAACCAAAAAACAATGGGCTTTTGAAATTCCCAGGCAAATGGATGGAACTAGAAGAAACCATCCTGAGTGAGGTAACCCAGTCACAAAAAGATGAATATGGTATGTACTCACTCATATATGGATTTCAGACATAGGGAAAAGATCACCGGCCTATAATACACACCACCAGAGAAGCTAGGAAACAAGAAGGACCCTAAGAGATTCATACAAGGTGCCCCACAGAAGGGGAAAGGGACAAGATATCCTGAACAAACTGGGAGAATGTGTGTGTGGGGGAGTTAGAGGAGAAGAGGAAGGGAGAGGAGAAAATGAGGGAACAGGATGAATAGAGAAGAAAAAGAAAAGAGATACCATAATAGAAGGAGCCATTATAGGTTTGAAGAGAAATTTCTCACTAGGAAATGTCCAGAGACCTACATGGATGACCCCAACTAACAATCTACACAATAGTGGAGAGGCTACCTTAAATGCCCTTCCCTGATAATGAGATTGATGACTATCTTATATGCCATCCTGGAGCCTTCATCCAGTAGCTGATGTAAGCTGAAGCAGACACCCACAGCTAAACACTGAGCCAAACTCCTGGTATCCAGTTGCAGAGAGCGAGAAGTGATGAGCAAAGGGTTTAAGACCAGGCCTGAGACACCCACAGAAACAGCTGACCTGAACAAGGGAGAGCTCATGGAATCCAGAATGATAGCTGGGAAACGCAGATTCCTGAACGTGGGTCTCAGTTAGGAGGCATGGGAAGTCTATGGTACCTCTGACATTGGAACCAGGATGTATCCCTAGTGTAGGAATGGACTTCAGGAGCCCATTCCCCATGGAGATATACTCCCTTAGCCTAGAGACAGAGCCTAGGCCCTACCCCAAATGATTTGATAGCTTTTGATGATCCCTCATGGAAGGCTTCACCCTCCCTGGGGAGTGGATGGGGGATGTGATGAGGGTGTCTGTGGGGGTTGGGAGGATGTGAGGGAGAGGGAACTGGGATCGATAAGTAAAAGAAGAAAAAATATTAAAAAAAAAAAAAAAAAAAGGGAAACAAAAGAGCGTGAAGTGTCTTTCCAATTCACTCCAAGAAAGTTCTAACACCTTCCCACTGGGCTACTGACTTTCACAGTCCCTTCCCTTGCCCACCACACCTCTGTTCAGTTTCCTCTTCATTAGTTCCCACTACAGTCACCCCCATTCTTGAGATTGAGCATTGACTCTTCCCTCTGTGTCCTCTTCCTCCAGACACGAACATGTGTCCTTTCACCATGGCAACATTTCCTTCACAACTTAGAGTTAAGACTTCCGGGTGGAGTCATCTTTGCTCCTCTATTTAAACAATTACCACCTTGTCTTGAACCCTCTCTGTCCCCCTTCTCTGCTTTTCTCTGAGCTTGCTTGTTACCAGACACATTACACAGCATTTTATTTATTGTCCTTGTCCCAAGTGGTTCCCCTGGGGCTTAGGCGGAGTTTTCATTTCTTCTGTTTGCTGGGAAATCCCCAAGGCTTCAAAAATATTTGTTCAGCCAGTAAATAAATTCCCCAAACTTTAATAACACTTGGAATTCTTCATAACACACTTGGGTGAGTAGTGCTTTGGGTGACTGGAGCTAAGTGTCTGTGTGTTCAGAGACAGATGCTGGTTTTGAGCGGTGACTTGGTGAATTACTAACACTAAGAGATTAGTGGAAGCAGACATTCACAAAGGTGACAGTGGAACTCAAGCTGCTGGGTAGCCTTAGGTGGCCTTACTGACCTGCCAAACAGCTTGCACTGTTTTATTTGGGTATTATAGTAATAAAGATGTTCATAGCAGTTCACAAAAGTAAGGATGTTTATAGAAGTTCACTTTAAAAATTGAAATAGTATTTTGAGAAGCAAAAACATTTTAAGTTCTGGATATTAACACTTTTGTAATTTTTGTATTTCATTCATGAATATATTTAAATATTTGAATTAGACATTTGAGCTCCTAAGTGTGGGGAGCAGATGAGTCCTGAGTGAATGTGTGTGGTCATATCAAGGATGCCAGTGCCTCAGACCCACGAGAATGGCAAATCCTTCCTCCCCCTGGCCTGAGTGCAGACATTGACAAAAAAGTTGATCTTTATCTGAAAGCAGTTAGTGAAGACAGCAGATTTCCTGGAAGATTTCAGCCTCCCCTAAAGAGACCTCCTGCCTACTGAGATTAGTTGACCTACCAAATCCTAGATAGGGCTGTGTATAATAATGCATTGCATTTCTGGGCTGTTGCTGCTACATCTCCATCTGAATTCACGGCCCCATTCCCAACTTTACATACTGTGTCTGACATTTCTTCATTCGGCATCGTCCCAGTCAACTCAAGTACAAAGCCACACACTTCATGACACCTAAGTAGCTTAAACAGGGCAGAGACAATCAGCTCTCTATCCCTGATACCTTTACCATAGTTTCTAGTTGAAACTGGAGGCCGAGGAAGGCGTGGGCAGTGTCAGGTCATATCCTGTGCTTTGACCATTTCTTTGAGACTCACAAAGAAGTGTAGCACACGAGGAGAAAAGAGTGAAGGTTGAGGAGGCTGAGCACACAATCCCTACATTAATGTTCATTTCTACATTGACTCATTTGGACTATAGCAGATGTCATAGAAGTGGCTTTTCTAGTTGCACTAAGATAAAGATAGTATTTATATGGAAAAGAAAAACACATCTAATATATTTGTGGAAACAGCCTATGGTCCCTATTTTTGCCCAGGCCATTTTTGTTAATCATCCTATGGTCAAGACAAAATCTGGGAAGCCTTCTCCCTGTCTTCAGCTCATGGGCTGTGCTGCCCTAACTGCTGTATATCCATTGAGTTGGTGTTGAAGTTTATTTTTGTTTTTTATAAAAACAGTGAGAGGTCCTTATTCTCTAGGTCTAGTGATGTTGCTGAGCAAACCTAACAATGGGCTTAGAAGAGCAAATAGTTGACTTTTTTTTTTTTTTTTTTTTTTTTTTTTTTGCTGTTAGCGAAACAGGCACAAACAGGCATCTATGTTAAGGTAATGTGGTTTTGTGGCTTAAGTGACACAGAGGGAAACCCAAGCTCATTCTCCAGGGATCTTGCCAAGTTCTCATAATTTCCTGAAGGTGTCTGAGGATCCTATTTACTCAGGAGAATGTTGACAATAATGGTTATGTGGATGGAAAGCCTGTATCATGTGAGGCATATGACACATGCCTTTGTCGGTCGTACATCGGGAGGCAAACCAAAGAAAAAAATCACACTACAGATGAAAACAGCACTAGTCTGGGGTCCAAATCAGTTAAAAGAAAGAAATAAAGGAAGAAAATCGGCCAGGGTGGAGCTGAGGCTTCTTGGTATCCAGAGGAACTTCTGAGCTCTGCTAAGCCTCACCAGAATACTGGAGACAATGTGTTAAGAGGCAGACCAGCAGACCAAGAAGACAAGCATGACTAGGTGAACAGATGACAATATCTTGCAGAGCAGGGAGTTGAAATTCCATAATCTGTGAGGCCCCTGACCCCATGCACCATAAAATTGCTATGTTTCATGGCAAACCACCCATCCCAAATGCATTTTTATATTCAGAAGACACTTAGAAGAACATCTCAAGAGCAAGGCAGCAAAAGACTATGAAATCACCACATGCTTTCATCCAGAGAGACAGAGCACTAAATGAAGGGACTCCAATGGTTACTTTAGAGTGATTTTAAACTAGATCAGTCCTAAGTTATTTTTCTGCTTTGCTACTCAGCATTCAGGGACTCCAATGACATCTGTCTTAGATACCCCAAACTACCACTTTTCAGAGTTCACTTATTTGGTAAGAAAAGGTAGTATTGAAGAATAGGTGTAGTTGCTATTTCTTATCTGTAGGTTCTAAATTGAGGATTTACATAAATCTCCAATAAAAAATGGAAAACAATGGCATCTGTATTGAATATGTGCAGCCATTTTCCTTCTCATTACTCTAATCAATATAGTATAAACAATCATTTGAATAACATTCCTAGTATATTTGGTATTTCAAGTAATTAGCACATGAGAGGTTGTACATAGGTTACATGAAAGCATGCCATCATTTTATAAAAGGAACTTGAGCATCCATGGATTTTAGATCACTTCCACATACTGAATCTGAGTCCCATGGACACTGGGGAACAAATATGAATCACTGAATACTACAACATCAATGGGGCAAATCAGAGAAGCCCGTACCAGCTTATCATTTTAGTACAGTGGAGAGAGTAGGGTTTTCCCTCAGACAAATCTATGTTTGGATCTGGCTCTTCTTCCTCCCTGTGGGGATTTGGGTGAATTACCTCATACCCTTGCAGCATGGCAGTCTGCAAATGGATTTAATGAACGCTAAAGGGTTCCTCTGAAATTAACTGGCACCACACTGCAGAGTGCCCTGTGGAGGGCTTGTCAGGGCACTAGAATACAGCAACAAATGCTCAAGCAAACATCAGCTTCTTTCTCATACCAGGGCATTTGAGCACTAATCAACAAATGACAAAATGTTGTTTCCCCAGCTGGCTTAGTGTTTGGTAGACTACTCAATTTAAAGTATTGAAATCTTAAGAAGACATATTGATTTTATTTTAATTCCAGTTGCATTTATAGTTTACATATAAGATGTCTTTGTAAATCTTCCTCTGTAACCAGGTAGGGCTAATGGTTCAAAACCAGTGTGTGGTTAGTGCTAATGATGAATCCTAAACCACAGTTTCTGTGTCTGGTTATTTGGCTCACCTGCTTAATTTTGCCAGTCTCTATCACTGGCAAGA
This sequence comes from Phodopus roborovskii, assembly GCF_943737965.1. Lineage (NCBI taxonomy): Eukaryota > Metazoa > Chordata > Mammalia > Rodentia > Cricetidae > Phodopus > Phodopus roborovskii. The sequence goes on along the minus strand of NW_026126417.1, from coordinate 1,970,397 downwards.
GCACGAGGTAGTCCTCAAATTTGACCCTTAGCTGGCATCTACTGTCCATGCTGTGGTGAGGATGTGGTCACAGGGCAAGGGACTCTAGGTAGAATAGCCAAGTCCCTAGGGTCAATGAGATGCCCAGATGACTCAGCCAGGGTGGGCTTGAAGGGCGACATCTGCTTGAAGCTGTTCTGAGGGCATGATCAAAAGGAAGCCATTCTTTTTTTCCCCCCTTCAAGATGTGATAAATATTGAATGACTTAATTGGGCAACAAGAATATGAGAAAAATTCTGTCATATTTTGTTGATTTGGAAAATAGACAAATAAACCCCTTTTGTTTCAACTTGCCCAGACAACTCAAATGGGAAGAAAGGGGCATTGGCTAAATGAGAGAAACAGAAAAAAAACCAGATATTAAAATTTAAATTATTTTTATTATCTTATATGCATGGATTTCCCCCCTGAATGTATGTCTGAGTGCCATGCATGAGCCTGGTGCTCACAGAGGCCAGAAGAAAGTATTGGATCCCCTGAAACTGGAGTTTTAGGTGGTCATAAGCTACCATGTAGGTGCTGATAGTCAGACATGGTTTCTCTGGAAGAATACCCAAGGCTCTTAACCACTGAGCAATCTTTCTAGACTCTATGTTTGTAATTACATTTTGGTTTTTGAAAAGATGTTTCATCTATCTACTATAAAATGGACTCAAATATATGCTGATGAACTGATGGGTTTGCTCTCTTAATGGGCTGTATTTTATAAACCCTAAGAAGTGATCTGTGTGAGATAGGGCTGCTGTGGGTGAGCAAGGAAGCAAGAAGTGAATACCCCCATCCCTATTCTCTTTCATTATGAAGAGAATAAAATCAGAGATGCCTAATTTTTTGGGGGGGAATCTGAGCTCAGTGATTGGACATTTCAAGTAGAATATGTTTGGGTCTCCTCATCTTTTATCCCTGCTTAGATCTCCTGGGTTCTTCCCCATAATAGAGTTAAGTGTGCATGTGTTTCATCCTGTGCTATGGCTGTCCATAGTGATGCAGAGAGGATACACATGAGAGGGTCTGTGTTCTTTCATCCCCTGCAGAGGATGATCTCATTGTCTTGAAGACATGAGTGAATGCTATTAACCTCAGGGGTTTGTTGGATGCAGAAGTACCTGTAGTCTATTAGGAGGTGAGAACAAAGGAGATGCAAAATTTGAAAACATAAGCGGAAGACAGGACAGAAGTAACCAACATAAAGTTGTTGCAATTTGTGCATGCTACAAACAGTACATATGCACCACATACTTTTGACTTGCTATATTTCTTTTTTCTTGAAAATGGAGAAACCAGTGGCAAATAAATTAAGTCATATGGTAGATGCTATGATTAAATAGGATGATATGCATAAAACTACTTAATACAGTGCATGGTACTAGGCAAGTGTTCAACAAAATCAGCTCCTATTGCCATGATTTAAATAGCATGAATTCCATAATATTCTTCCTTTTCTGAGAGTCCCTGACTCTGGGCTTCTGGCTAGTAGAAATCAGGACACTGTGTTCTTTCAAGGTCACAGGTAGGCTCATGATACTTCCATATAAGATCCCTTCCTAACCCAATACTCAGGATCTCAGCTGATGGTCCCAGTGAGGTCTCCAAGATTCATTTGGTTTATATGCCCCCAGCTTCCAATTTCAAAGAGGATATAATGGTTCATTCATTTCTTTAGGCATCCAAATGCTAGTTGCTTGCTACCATTGAGAAATGAGACAATTCCTTGTTCTCTAAGTGGAGCTGTGAGAACTGGGAGAGTCACAGTGGTTCTTCAAAGGCTACACGGTAGAGTAGAAGGGAGAAGTAGCTCTTCCACTCTTGTCATATGAAGTCTGTTTAGAGGAAGTTCTGCAGTCAAGAGTGAGAAGGCGCAGTCTGGAGATCTGATGCAAACTTTATATTTAGAAATGCATTTTCCTGATTTTCTTCCTCAGCCAGAAGTGGCCAGTATGCTAGGGAGCTAGTTGACTGCAAAGGAGAGGAACACCTGAATCCTAAACTTTTCTCTAAAATCTATAGTATTCAAAGGGTGCTGCTCTGGACAGAAAAGTGAGTGTCTCTCTTCTATTTATTATTATTTCTTGAAAGTTTTAAACGACATGGCAAAAGATCTGACAAGAAGGTTTTACTCCAGATGCACAGCATTTCCTAGAAGAAATAAGAGTGAAAATGCTTCCCGGCCATCTGTCCTGATCTCACACTGCACTTTCAGAATTTCTCTCTGGTTCTCATCCTGCAGAGGCACATCCTGACAGACTGCAGACAAGTCTCCCCACTGACTAAATCAAAAGGCAACAGGAGAATCACTCAAAATAGGGCTGGGCAAGACCGAGGGCTGAAGGAGCAAGAACAAGATATTAATTCTACCGAACAGACAGCTCAGGAGGTACAGGGAGGAAAAAAAGAAGAAAACTATATGACCTACTAACAGAGTTTCATCTTTGTCTATTTTTCAAAAGATTGAAGAATTTAAAACATGATGCTTCTGAACATATAGCATGCATTTTTATCAACAACAACAACAACAACAACAACAACAACAACAACAAAAATAGACTAGTAGCTGGTTACCATGTACCTATCTAGTACAATCTCTACATATCAGGGGCAAAAGGTTAACAGCACAGATGAACTAAACCCTCAGATACTCCAAACAAAGATTTCATTTGCTCTTTAGTCTCATTTTCTTCCCAATCACACTGTAAGGAATGAAACCACATCAGTTTGAATTTTAGCATCTTATTTTTCCTGTATCTGTTTTAATTTCAGAATATCTTCCTTTTGTATGTTTAATGAGTTTACAAAGAAACTATTCACCAGGACAAGGAAGAATAATTTGACAGCATCATGGAGGTCTGGCAATAGTCAAACATTCCAGGGTGGGGAACAGAGAGAGAGAGAGAGAGAGAGAGAGAGAGAGAGAGAGAGAGAGAGAGAGAGAGAGAGAGAGTTATGAAAGGATCTATAAAGGGAGAGAGGGGGAGGAGACAGGGAGTTCAGAAAGGGTCTAAAAAAGTGAATCAGAATTGATTAGTACCTTATCAAACACAAATCACAAGCCCTTTAGTGTGATACTGTGGCATTCAAGGAATCAGCTTTTCAAGAATGATGCATACACAGAGATAGAAGCCACCAAGGGACAGCTGCATTGATTTCTCATAGAAGACAATAACAATCACCAGGAACTCTTACTTCTTCCCAGATGATTTTCTTGTGAGAGCCTGAGATACTTTGAGTTGATTGTGTTCCTGAATGACTCTGATCCTAACTCCCATTGTTCTTTATACTGCTGTTCAATCTTTTATAAGATGGAAAAAGGCAACTAATTCAGGAAAAGGCAACAAAGAGGAAAATGTGGTTAAGGAAGCCAGGTGGCTTCTCCTCTCACATCCTTTTGCAGTTATTTTTATTTCATATCATCAAAGTTTGCAGGATGAATGTAGACGCCCTCAGGATCTTTGCAAAATAGACATGTTTTTCCTACCAACCATCACAATTCAACTATGAACACCCCCTCTCAAAAAATCAATACATGTTTGTTTCAAGTCCTTGTCCAAGGAAGATATTTGTTAAACAGTCATACCAAGTTACTTGCTGTATGGGCAGATTCTATCTCCTGATTTCAATAAAAGGAATGTATGCTTTTTTTTTTTTTTTTATTCCAAAGATGGTTATTCTGCAATAGCCCAAAGAAAATGATTTGTGATGAGGAAGCAGAAAATCACCCTTTTCTCTGGACTTGAACTTTGTCTAGAGTTTATCTTTAAAGGGTGAACTGATACTTTGTACACTTTCCAGACGGTTTTTCCTTTGACATCACATATGTTGTTCCTCTTCTGCAAAAAAGAGAATATGTTGTGACAAGCCACAGAAAAATATTGATTGACAGAAGAGTATTTTAGGACACTTCCCCTTACCCCATTAGTTATAAAAGATTCTTCTGCTTTTAAAGATGAGAGTGAGGTCAAAGCATAGAAAAGGTTCTTCTACCCATTTGGAATAAAGATAAGATATTCATTAGTAACAGAACTTGAAAACATTGAATAAAGTGTTAATTTCAGTTTTTGGTGTTTTATTACATGCTTTATAAATATGTTAATGGAAGTTAATAGCACATCCTCTTATCAAATATGTCATCCACAGAAACATTTCCTCTATGCCAAGCATGGGATTAGCTACCAAAGATTAAACTCAGTAGTCACCTTCATTGTTCTTTTAACCTGTCCTGGGCTTCCTTGTTTTGTTTTTCATAATGTGGTAACTGAGTTTGGATGTAGAGCCTCATACATGCTGAAAGTAGTCTACTACTGAACTTTAAGTCTAGTTTTCACTTTTTGTTTTGAGACAGGATCTCACTGAGTTGCCCAGGTTGCTGTTGAATTTGCAGTTCTCCTGCCTGAGTCTCTTGAGTAGCTGGGATTACAAGACTGCAATACTAGGCCTAGAGAGCTCCAGGCTTCATGTTTTATGAAAATATTCAGTTATGTTTTTTCTTTTTCAGAATTAGCTATTTACAGCTGAGATTTCCCACACCACTATCATTTCCAGCCTGATTCATAGATTTGAACTTGACTAGTGGACTTAGTATGTGCAAAACTCTTCACTCTCCTGTATTTGCCCTCTGTCTAGAAACCCACTCTTTACCAAATATCCAAAACAGAGTTGAGGTTCTTTCTCACTAGAGTACTGAATTTAGGGTTCATGTTAAATAACTGCTTAAGTCATATTTTGTCTTCTTAGTATTCCAAACAGCATAAATATGATCCCATAGATTTACCAGTTTGTATTAAATATTATAGAATATAAAATTACATTTGATAAGTTACTCTTATAATTTGCTGCATAGGTTATGTACATCAATTTTAAATGTGTTTGTAATTTAAATCAAAGAACTAGAACAAAACTAAACCAAAGCATACTTAGAGAATTCATTTTGCTAACACTTAGGCTTCACACCTCACACTGAGCCCATGATGCCAAGTTTGTTTGTCATGTGCTGTAAAGATGATCCCATTAACTTTTGAAAGGAAGGCATGCACATGGTCGAGAAAGCAGGATGAGTCAGGGACATTGGCATCTCTGGTCCCGAATCAAGCCACACAGAATACAGATGTGCTTCATCTTTTTTCTTTCTTTCTCTAGAACATTTTTCTAAAATGGTGATTGTTTATTAATGTCTTAGATTTATGAATTTACTATATTGCAGAAGACCTATTTTCATGCTGAAATTTAAGCATGGTTTAGATCTCTTCTTTCTGGTGTTGCTAGAAGAAGAGAATATGAGAGATACTCGTGGTCTTTGTGCATCATACTATCCACCAAATAGTTGCATGAAAGCTTATTTACCACATATAGTTTTTATTCTTACTAAGCTATCTCTTTTGGAATGAAAAGGCCATGAAAATTTCACAACGAACATATGATCTTTCTTGCGTTTGTGTATTTCATTCCTACTCAGCATCTGGGAACTGATCATTACTTCCCTTTTTTGTTTCTTCCTCTCCCCACCTTTGTCATCTTATTACAACTGTTTTCTACTTTCTAAACCCATAAAGCTTACAAATTCAATATTCTCTGGTACTGCTTGAGGTCACAAATTAAATACTTTGTCAACTCTCTGCATTTAAAAATAGTAAAAGAGGATTAACAGACATCTGGAAGAGAGTTCTATACCTTGCTTAAAAAAAAAAAAATCAGGCTTTTCTTAAAGTGTCTCCAGATTCAGAGAAGAAATTTTGCTATAGAAGTAGCCAAATTTATTTCCTTTACATGTCTTCAATATTGATAAGAAGTCTAAAGTTTTCCCCATTGTTTATTCACATTTATCTATGCACGGTGATGGACTCAGAGCCAGCATAAGGAACCGTCTGCTTGCACACATCCAGAAGGCAAGCCTACTGTGCAGACACTGCAGCTGGTAGACTTTTCTTTTTATGACGATTTCTCATTCTACATTACAGAATCAGACTTCTAGGCTTCTAGAAAGTTCTGTGATTGAATCACACAGCCACAGACAGAACATGCTTGTTTTTGCTCAGGACAGAGTGGACCACCACACAACCTGATGGTGACTTCCATGGTCATTACCTGCTTAGCATGAGGTGCTAAAGGTAATGGGAAACTCCAATAAGAGTCACCTCCTTCGTGAAAATGTCATTTCCTACTTCTAGGTTAGAAGCTGGGCAATCAAGGGTTCACAAGCCTTTTGGCTGAGTGCCTTGTATGGCTCTCTTGGTAGGAGATGCATTCAGAGTGACTCTGAAAGTGAAGCAATTGGTAGAAAGCAGGACAGAATCAATGGAAGATAGAACATCACTGGGATTATTTATTTTTTATCTTAGTGATGTTGTAGCTTGCATAGAATGATGCATAAACATTGCCAAGTGAATGACGGGAAGAATTTAAATGAATAATATTTACTAGTCAACATAGAGACTTGCCTTCCTTATTGTACAGATGTGATTTTTGAGATAATCCATCCAGTTAACAAGCTTTACTGAGCACCCACCCATTTTGGCAGTTAGCGCTTGGTCTGTCATTACCCAGATCATTTATACTCACTACCATGATAAGACTGGACAGAGAGTGGACTGGACTCCGTGAAAACAGCAAACTCGCCTGTGCTTTTGTTACTTCATTTTCAGTACGTACAACAGAGGAAAGGGCCTCGAACCACACACCAGCTTGACTTTCCTGACAGATATATTGTCTGACTGGGAAATATGTACAAATGATTTCTTGAATAAAACCCCATTGATGTGGGAAGGTGATTCTTTAATGGGGCTTGAGGGTCTCCTCCTGTCACCTGCTCCTACTCATGTGGCCAGGTTTGTACTTACTGTATTCTAGCTTCCATGATGACTCTATGTCAGCTCATCCAATAAAAGATCATATACAAATTCCAGGGGATTTTTGGGAGGTTCAGTTTTCACAATATAGAGCCTCCTATTTCTTTGTTTTAGTCATATCTGCTCTTACTATATTTCATCAACTTGATAAAATGCTGGAGGTCAAAGGCACACCTTTTCTCTAGCAGAAAAATCCCTTGACAAATGCCTTTGGCAAAGCCATTTTCTCTGTGCTGCTGGGATAGGATGGTCTCATAAGCTTCCCAGGCCTCAGGCTGGAAAAAAATAACTTCTAGACTGAAGGTTGCTGCCAAGAATCTCCCAAGGTCCCGGGAATGCCCCACATCTGCTCCCTGAGTCTTTATTTGGAAACATTGTCTGTTACAAGAGAGAGAAACAAAGAGAGAGAAACATATTTAAAGAAAACATCGTTTACAATGCATTTTCACAATAATGTTTAAACATCTTTGCCATTAAGGTGTGAAGTGTGTGTTATCTCAGCATAAAGACAAAGAAACAGAAACTTGAGTAAACAAGGGACTAACAAGGAATGGAACTGTTATTCTAAACAGCCTTCCAAAGGTGAACTCTGTGTATCTTCAACTCCCAAACTGTCATGAACGAGCCTATTAAGTTTGATTGAGCTTTATTTCTTAGTTAGTTCCCTGTTAGCATTCTCAGGTTTGCTCTCTCCTGCCTTTTTTGTGTAGGTAAGTCAGTTATCCCCTAACTTTGACCTCAGGGGGGAGATAAAGAGTGGATCTTGGAGTTCATGGAGTGGGCTTAAGTCTTGAAGCCTCTGTTGGACCTTGAACAATTTCTTGCTCTGCCTGTCTTATTTACATATGATGGAGGTGGTTATCTTGAGCTTTTTTGGGGACCAGCACATAAACATGCTTACTGAATATTTAGTTGGGTGCTGTTGTTGACCCATTTAGGATATTCCTTCCCAGTCCTTTTCCCATGCCCCCATGTTGCCTTTTGGCAATTCTAGAGTTTTCAAACAAGCACCCAGAGGAAGAGGAAATTGGGGTAGGTGAAGGAGCATGGAATAAATGGAGAAAAGTATCAGATGTGAAGAAATCTAACCATCTGAAGGCAAAGAAGATGAATATTAAAAGAAACGGTATAACTGCTGTTCTGGCTAGACTTGAGAAGAGAAAATTTGCTAAAAATGGCACTGCCTGTCCCAGAAGACATGTCCTGGCTCAGTAGGACTTGTTCTGAATCCAGAACCAATACAGGAATGTGGGCCCCAACTCAACAACTCTGAGAGAGGAAGAAGGGGAATATGAAACAAGCTGTCTTTAGAAGGGAGGAGGTAGGATGGCAAGAAGTGTCTCTGTATAAATCTAAGTACTGGTTGGGATGTATTTGTGCTTTCAGAAATTACTTTTTAAAAAAGAATATATATACATACATATATTCTTGCCAAGCAACAAGCCACCAAGGGCATGTTTTTAGTCAAAATATCAGTTACCCAGCTCATTAAAATATTAAGTGAAACACTGGTGACATTTGCATGCATAAACACTTTTGTCTGCCCCAGTGTGCCTTTCAGTGGACAACAAAGTTGGTCAAAGCTTTTTCGTTGTTGTCATTTTATCATTCCTTTCACATTTAACATGTGATACAGTGTCTTCAATAAATCAAGTCATTTAGGTAGAACTGGAAGTGGCAATAATTTGAGATTAGGGGTATTTCAATGGCTCAGATATCTAGTTCTGATTGGTTAAGAAAAAGACTTCCTTGAATTTGTCAAGTAATGTTAAGTTACTCGAACAATGTTTTTGTACCACTATTACTAGCCTACTAGCTATGGGAAAAAAAAAAAAAAAAAAAAAAAAAAAAAAAAACGACTGAACAAGGCAAATACAGAACTTGACCCCAGTAAGAGACCCTGGGCAAAAATGTCATGCTGAAAACCTCTTCTAGTCACATGTGCCATACAACTTCTAAGACTTCCCTTCCCAGGCTCTGCGATGAGAAAGGAATATTGATTATCCATGAATGTTGACAGACACAGAGGTGTTGATGGCAAAGAACAGTTATGTAAATTGCCTTCCTCTGGGTATTTTTTACCCAGGAATACATCAAGTATACACTGAACATGTGAAGCTTTAACCCATACCACTGAATATTTGCTTAGGGAACTTTATGTAGAACTCCCATGGGTAAAGTCATATTTTGATTGTTAAATATGAGAGCAAGCATTTATCAAGTGTTTACAAGTATCAAAAATTGCACCAATATTTTTTTTTAAACACACGTTCTCAAATAGCTCAGACAGATCTTGAATTCGTTGTAATGTATCTGAGGCTGGCTTGAATTCTGATCTCTAGCCTCTATTTCTTAAGTGTTAGGTTTATAGATGTGTGCCACCATGCCATACTGAGCTGGACCAAGCATTTTAAATGAACAAACTCATTTAATCTTTAAACCTTATACGATATTGGGTACTGATACAGGCATCAGTGTATCCTCTATTTTCAAGCTTCCGGATGCTGCGAGAGCATCCAGAGCATCTGGGTTTGAGCACTAGCACATTTCTGTTGTTTTTCTGACCCTAAGTTCTGTGGGCCTGGGAAACACCTACAGCTGATTGTGTGAGAAGAAAGATTTGAGAACTTGGGTATTCAGTAACAGGCAGGAAGGGCTCTAGAGAGTGGCTTTTTCCTATATCCATTATAGAGGTTCCTTGTGGGGTAAAGTTTGGAACATAGAGAAATCAGCATTTTAAATAATAGCAGTCAAACACAGAGGACTATTTTTCCTGAGAAGGACTGGGGACAGCTTTTATACATTTATTAAACACTCATCCTCCTGCCCCCTCAGGGTCCCATTTCCTCTGTCTGCCCCCTTACACTTGCTAAATTTTATTCTGGGTCCTGGTCTTCTCTTGAAAGTCATCTGGAAACTTTATGTATTTTTAGCATTTAGGTACCATCTGCAGTGTTTGCCAGTGGTCTTTAGTCTCTGAATCTTGTCTCTATCCTGTAGTTTTTCTGAGCTTTATATTCAACTGTAAGAAAGGTGCCTCTGTGTTGAGTATTGTTTCCTCCCAATTAAAACATGTCCTAGAGGGAGGAGGGAAGCTCATAAAACACCAGGAGCTAAGGAAACTTACAAGGCCCAGGGCACTCCCAATAATTACAAGACTAGCAAGCCCCTTCCTTAAAATTACTTAAGCAGCAGTAACAATTGCTGCGGAAGAGGCTACTCTCTCACTGGCTGAACATCCTTCAAGTTATACAGTGTTGGGGGCCTTCACAGATGCAGTTTACATGAATCATCACTCATACTGCCCTTGGCCTTTTGGTGATGGAGCTGCCTTTGGATCATCAATGCTTCTGTAAGTAATCCCTGGCTCACCAAGGCTTGGGTAGAATCATTATTTGGCCTGTCCTAGATGCCATGTCTTTGGTGAATAGATATTTGTTCATAATTCCTCAGGAGAAACCTCATGACACTGATCATGTTCATCCAGTTGTCCCACAGTTTGCCTTATAAGAAGTCCAGAATTAAACTCATTACCATTCTGCCCATATTAATTCTCCTATAGGTAATGAGATACTATCCACTTGGCAGCTCACACCGGGTACCATTCCTCAATATCATTTGTTCCTTCCTTAATCAAGCAAGACTTTCTGATTTTATCTGCTAAGCATCTCTCGACATCATCCATTTTGTGTCCTCTACTCCCATTGCCATTGTCTGAGTCAGACTACCTTCACCTTTCAGTCTGATGACATTCTCCCCATTGATCTCATTGATCAGTTTGTTCCCATTCTGCACACTGCTGCCGTACAGATCACATCAGTTCTGATTACAATCCTGCAAGAGCCTTACTTTGCCCTCTGGCTGGAGTTCAGCCTCTTTTCAATAACCTGTAAGACTCTCTGTGGGACATACTCTGCTCATCTTCTCAGCCTCCTATCCCTTTCCCTCTCTCTTCTATCTCCATAAACACTTGAACTTCCATTGACACAGCTTCCTCCACTTCCTCAGATGAGCTCTGCTCTCTCTGACCCAGGCCTGTGTGGTCCCACAGTTCTGTTAGATGGAAAACGACTCTCCAAGCTGTTCTTCCATTTATAACCCCATTTTCACCTCCGTAAATCTTCCTTGACACATTAGGATTCTGCTGGGGTTGAGGGGGGTTTGTTCTACAATCCTGTGTTTAATTATCTGTATACCTCACATGAATTTCTGTGGAAGGAGAGGTTTATTTACTTCACACGTGTGCCCTGTGGTGAGCTGAATCTGTCTTACACATGGAAGAACAAACACGTGTGTATGGATGGAGCACGTGTGTATGGACGGGCATGTGTGTGTATGGATGGAGCACATGTGTGTACTGATGGAGCATGTGTGTGTACAGATGGAGCACATGTGTGTATGGAGGGAGCCCATGTGTGTACCGATAGAGCACATGTTTGTGCCAATGGAACACATTTGTAGAACTTACACATTAGCTTGCTTGACAGGCTAATTTAGCTTTACAGCCAGCACTGATATGAAGATAGAATAATTTTTAGTGTACAGATTTGCCAAGTTGGCTTCTTTCTATATTCAGGTGCTCCTTAGTCCAATGCATGTCATCCCTGAGAGGAGAGGAGGAGGTCATAGAACAGTGGAGGGTAGAGAATGGGTGCTCTGGACACCTGCACGATATGACAGCTTAGTTCTTCTTAAAAAGGAACAAGATACTTAGGAATGTCATGTAATATATTTTGCATGAGAACAAAGAAGAAAACAAAAAGGGAAATGGCTATTAAAGCAGGTTTTCTAAAATGGTTTTGTAATGAAGCCAAGGACGTTGAGATAGAGGCCAATGCTGTGGCTGCCTCAGCCTCCTGGTGCTTCTAAAAGGGACCAGCATTCTCAAATGTTCCCCAATATTGTGGAATATGCCATGTTAAGCTGATGTCTCTGATTAAATCAATTTGATTAAATGTGCAACCAATTGAGATTTGTCTACAAAAAAATCTTTAAGGATTTAAAAAATGCCTGTTTGAGCTTCTCAGTGCTTATTTATTATTTTTAGAAGATTGCAGTGCGTTCTATAGTGCTTTTTGCTAAGTGGAAGGAGAAATACATATAATCAGACCTAGAGAATTAAGGTAAGCCTTGCCCTCGGTATCTCCAGGCCTAGTCTGCCACCTCTACAGAAGTGTGGGTGAAACTTTTACTTTTGGTGAAATCCTGGACTCATCTCCAAGATTGCTTTCTAACATTGGAAATGATGTTCAAGAGAAAGAAGTCTAAGGGAAGGAAAAGCTGAGGGCTTCTGTGTGCTCCCCATTCACTCATTTGTTCACAAATGCCATATAGAGTCTGCCTGGTGCTGAGCATATGAAACATTTCTCGCATCTGGACTTCCAGCACGAAAAAGCTTCCATGAAGGACACACTGTGAGCCTGAGAACCAGCAGCTACGAAAACAAGAGCATCTTGAAGGGTGAAGAGCTGGAGGAAGCTGGTAGGATGACAGAGAGATGCAGATAGCTACAGTTCGAGGGTTGAAACTCTATGAAGGTTGAAACTCTATGAGGGAGCATTGAGAAGATAGGAAAGAATCAGACATTTGAGGGAGTTTAGCAACCCCCCCCCCCGAGGAGCAATGATAACATTCATTTCCAAGGAATCTGTCCAGTATGTGGGTGAAGTGTCAGACTTCCTAAGCTGTTCCTCCCAGTGCTTGGACCACAGTGGAAAGGTCCCAAAGACTGAGAGCACAAGCCACTTGAGAAGCAATAAAGGCAGGGAACGGGAGGAGACAAGAGGGGAGGGAGTGTCCTGCCATCCTTCATAAGAAGCTATAATTTCACGCGAATGTTTGTCTTTTCCACTCTCACATTTAAAGGAAAGTAATCTTGAAACTGAATTCAAGATCCAAAGTAACAGAAAGTGGCCTTAAATTATAGGGAGGTTTAATTGTAGCATGTGTTCTTCCTCTTAGCCACTAGAGAGCAGTGCTGCCCATCAAATGTACAAGGAGGCCCGCGATCAGGTACGAGTTTTAAAGGGAAAGTTCACCCTGCAAGCACATTTCTGCAGTTCCCTTTCCTGTGCTGTGCACCCTCTCTCAACGTACCCCCCCTCCGGCCAAGTCTTAGTGTCTGGTTCCCTGCTGTCTAACGTCCAAAAGCATAACCTCTGAGCAAATAAATAAAACTAGGATTATTGGGGGGGGGGCATTTAACACTGTTGAAGGAAGCTCAATGCTGCAACCCAGATCCACGCGGGACAGGTGCAGGGTTTCCAGCGATTCTTCAAGAACACAACATGCATAGCCAAGAGGGCAAGGGCCGTTGTTCCATCGATGCACTGAGACACTAAAGACCAAACCAGGTTTGGGTGGCAGCCAAGGTCTTCTTGCCACACTGGCCTCAGTGGGCACTGGATTCCTGCGACTTCTTTCTGAGGCCGCTCAAGCTTCAGTCATCTAAGGGCAGACTTCCTGTGTTATATTTCTTCATTGGTCCTTTTATAAAGTATGAAAGAGGAATGGGTTGACAAAAAGGAGAAAGGTGACATGATTTTAGCTGTGAACAGTGTAAATCCAAGGACTTCAGAGATGACGTACAGAATTACATACACACACACACACACACAAAAAAAAAACACGTAAGAATTTATAATACAGATCCTGCTGCCTTCCAAGGAAGACTTCAAGGCATCATTCAGCAAAAATGCACATCGATAGGTAGAGACTGTAATGCATCCATCCAAAAATATATTTGGATTTCTTCTAATGGGAACTAGGTGGCTACCTGAGCAAGGAAACAGGAGTCATGTTCCTAGGCAGCATCTACTGATCTATTGTAGAGAGAGAGAGAGAGAGAGAGAGAGAGAGAGAGAGAGAGAGAGAGAGAGAGAGAGAGAGAGAGAGAGAGAGAGAGAGAGAGAGAGGGGGGGTAGAAGATAGGTGAGGGAATCGGCGATTTAGCTGGTTGACTGCTTTGTCTTGCTTTTCATTAGCACATAAGTGACTAGAGCTGGAATTGCATGCTGGACTTTTGGTTCTGCTGGTAGCACACTGTGCTCAATAAAAATTAATCCATCAATCAACAGGACAGAAAATCCTATCCTGCCAGAAGCAATACCTCCTGTTTGTCCCATACAAAAGCTAATTAGAGTGTTCGGTGTTGTAATGGAGGCCGACACTGAGCAAAATAGAAAAAAAATCCCACAAATTATCAAATAAAAAATGAGACTGGAGAAAATAGATACCAGTGGAAAGCTAATAATTCGATTCCCTAACTCCCCGAGGATGGTCTCTTTCAATTCAATGAATCAGAAGTTTGTCTACATGGGTGGTATTCTGGTCTGCTTATGTTTTCTGGTCAGGGTTGGTTAGTGGCATCTGTCATCTTCCCTCACTTACCCCAAAGCCACTTGCTATTGTAGTCCCAGAGGTCTGGTTCCTTACCTGCCTCCACCACAAGGCTCCTGAGTTCCATGGAGCCTTGCTTGACTAGGGAACCGAAAGAGCAGTTCATCTGGGGAGAAGAAAAGAGGAAGCTGGGAAGAGCACAGACCACAGGCATGGTGTGATATGTGACTACAAAAGTGTGCCTGTCACTTTTGACTCCGTGAAGAATTGTACAGAAGTACCCTAGAGGTTAGAAGAACAAATGCATATATACACAATTTACAGTGGCATGTTTGCTCATATACACACATGATACAAGGGCACATTTATACATATACACATGTGATACAATGGCACTATTCCCTACCTCACACAAAGATACCTCCTGACCTAATAATTTAAATTCTACAAGCCCCGGCTTTCCAATATTAATATTAACCAAGAAATCCTGGAAGTTGCTTTTATCATCACAACTGTTGATGTGTTAAAAACTTTCCACTGGAGTCCTTCAAGTTTTAGAAGCAAGACCTAGAGGCCTAAGAGTGGTCAACATGAACAACCACAATGGTAAAAACACTTGTTACCAGTGTCTTCCTTTTTTGTTCTTCTGAGGACGCGAGGCACAACTAGCTTGAGGTTTCTATACACCCTGTTGCCTAAAGATACATTTATTTAAAAGAATAAAAAAAACCTGTTTTTAAAGTTAGGGGATCCAAAATGATCTGACATTGTACTGCATATGTAATTTTGGGGAAATACAGAAATAAAATAAAATAATAATTTTGCCTACGATATAGTCTCACAACGTTGGTGTACTGAGTAAAGCGATCCATAGCACATTCCAGGTAAATATTTGTTACTTGAGCGTGTAGCTCAGTTAGTGTCTCCTAACAGGCCCAAGGTCTTAGGTTCCATCCCTGAACCACCTCCAACTTCAACAGCACAATGATTTACCTGTGAATTTTGCTGTCTTCAGCTGGCTCACAATGGGAACATAGGTCTATTTTTGAAAGGAGGTCCAGGGGCTTTGACTTCCCTTCCAAAAACTGTGCAAAAGAAGTTCATCTGAGGATAAAATACATAGCAGGGCAGGCCTATCTACTGTACAGAGATAGGAGAAGATCCCTCCACCTGCCTTTATAGCTTGTGTGTGGGCAGAGAGAAAGACAGAATAGAGAGAATGGGGGAGGAAGTGAGAGATCAATAAAACAGAGATGGAAAAATCAACGTGCTTCTATTCCAGGAGTGAAGATCTCCATGAGAACCCCAATTTATTCCCTGTAATGCTTTCAGGGTACCGAGGGATGGTGCTGTCAAATTCAACATTCGTTTTCTAAAGCCTGCAGGCCGAGTTTTATTTATTTAGAGTTAACTCTCATTGTAATACCAGAAAAGAATTCACATTCTACTGCAAGGGGAAGAAAAGTTTTCTGGATGGACCCATTATTCCATAGAACCACAGGCATGGTGGCTCTATAGCACTTTGTGGTGTTTTCAAACCCGACTTGCTTTGCTTTGAATTAGAAACTACATAGTGAACAGATCCACACTTGGGTCTGTTGCTTCTCAAAGTCAAACTGACAGCACGCTGAGCATGTGAGCATGAGGGAATCAAATAATCACTAGCTTTAACTAAGGGCAATATGCATTCCATGGATGGCATTTCAAAGCAGGAGGGGAACAGAGAAAATGAGGATGGGAGAGATTTGGGCTGGTTTAACCTCTCAGATGAGATCCATTCTTTGCTGTTAGTCATTTGCTGTCCCCGTAGTTGTGCCTATGTCTGCCCAAAACTTGAACTCTCATGAAGGTAAACACTGTCTCCTAGCTTTCTGGATAGAGTTTCCATGGCTGTCAGGATAGAAATTACCATCTTTCCAAATTGCTGGTCTCCTCATTGTTCCTCATCTAGACTGCACTCATTTCTGAGTGTGAACATTCGCGGGCTCTCTGCATGAATAGAAGAAATTCGTGAGAATACAGGAGGCAAGATTGTGGAGCTGATGGCCAGGTTCAATTCCCAGGTCTGACATTTACCAACCAATCATGTGGGAAGTCACTTCCAATGTCCATTGCCCAGTGTCCCTTTCTGCATATTAGAGGCAGGAGTTGAGTTATTCACAACTGTCCTTTAGAGTATAATAGTACCTTGCACAAGGTGAGTTCTGTATGTTGAGTGTCTGCTGTGAAGAGGGTTGTTATTTTTCTGGTAACAATGTTACAGTTTGACCCCCCTTTTGGAGAGCTGCACCTGCCTTTCTGATCCTGATCTGACATATCCCTGGTGGGACTGACAGCACTTCTCTCCAATTTTAGAATGCACAAAAAATGGTAACTTAGTCCATCAGTGAATCCCATCTTCCAGATGCAGGATGGGAAAATGAGGCAAGGTGGTATTATCAGATAGGTCATGGGAATATGTAAGTTTGTTTAAAACTACTGGGAAATGTGTGTGTGTGTGTGTGTGTGTGGTGAGTGGTTAATGGAGTAAGATGTAAGTTTGCACAGAGAGAAGGAGAGACAAGTGAGAGAAAGATTTTGATGGGAAATATCATTCTTCAAGACTACAGTGTTCTGAAGTTCAGAACACTTCTTTTGGGCAAGTCAATTATATATGACCATCAGAAGAAACATCACCAACTTGTGTTCCTATGTGACATAACCTATCTCCTTTACCTATTTAAGTCAAACTCATCCTCCTAGGCAAAGTGCAATTGTTATCTCCTATGAAGCAGACACCTCCTTTTCTGTTCTGTAGCCCCAGTCATCTACTTAGCACTCATCACCCACTTGGAAAGCTGACTCTGACCAAAGAACTTTTACATCTCTTCAGTGCTGTGAACTGACCCCATGTTTCAGTCTTCAGTCTGTGACACTTGCATGTATACTACTGTGCAACAAGCTTACTAGTATTTGTTGTCTGAATTCCTTCTGTAGTGGATTATAAATCTAGGTACACAAAGGACTCTAAGCATAAAAGAGCATGAAGTTAACTGGAGAATGGGGAGAATTAAGAGAGAGAGAGAGAGAGAGAGAGAGAGAGAGAGAGAGAGAGAGAGAGTAGAATAGAATGTGAACTTGATGATAAGTATCCCAGTAAGCTGTAAGGTTCTTAAAAATCAAGGACCAGATTTCTGCTTTAAACACAGTTCCCAGTATTCACAGTGTATGCCCAACACATTGTAGTGCTCAGTACAAACCATTGAGCAGTGCTTAGTGTATGCCCAACATTTTGTAGTGCTCAGTACAAATGGTTGAGCTGTGAGTTCTGTTACAGTGCAGGAGATTCAGTTCAATTATCTAACCCTTACCGACATGTAAAAGAAATGAAATGAGAAAGAATTGGCCAGTTATACAAGCCAACACCTTCTTCTCATTATTTTGAGCTCTTTCTACTGTCACCTCATTTCTCCAAATTACAAGAGTAAACAAAGCCATTCCCTAGGATGACAGATGAGGTGCCATGACAATAGCATGCTTGGAATTTCCAGGTCTGCGAGAAAACCGATATGAATTCCAGATCCTCCAAGGAGAGACTTTCCGTCGTCAGGAAGAGTGAGTGGAGGAGTACAAACATGAGGTCAGGTTTAGAACAGGGCATTGCACTGGAATGTTGCATCCACCTGTGAAGAATTCTGAGATTAGGTTCATCTTTTTCTTTTGGTACCTTATGCAGCATTACTTTTGTAACAGCTTTGTGTATCATAGGCAAAATACAAATTAATTGCCCTTCATAGTTAATATTCTTCCTTTATAGTTAGCTTTCTCCCCCAGAAAGTATTTATTTATTATCTCTGCAACAACATACTATTGTCATTGTGCATTCATTCATTCATTTCAAAATTACCATGTTCACTTTTATTCTGTCAATGCTACTCTGATTCTTTACAGTATTGAAAGCTAATGTATGTCAGATATCCAAGGTCTTCAACACTTTGATTCCAGCCCACCTTTTCATATGCTAGTTTCAAACTCATTCATCTTTATCTATTTACTGCCTGTCTCTCTTACTCCACAGTTCTATGCTCTGAACCTTTCTCTCTGTTGAAATGTGTGTTTTATTTTAAGTAGCATTCTTCACCCTCCCCCATCTGTCGATACTCTGTGCTTTCTCAACTCCTAAGCCATAGTGGTTTGCATCTTTGGCTGCTCCACATTTCAGATAAATGTGCTTTATGGCCCTTACTGTGAACTCTTTACAAGCAGAGAGCACATCTTGGACTTCTTCACATCTTGTTCTACACATGGATCATTTCAGCTCTGATTATGGTAAGAATGCAGGAAAGAGACAGGACTTTCGGAGTTCATGGCTGGAGACATCTTCCCCTTTTGGTTTGCAATAGTGCCTTTTTCTTATCTTTGGGAGATATACCTCAAGAACATCAGTGGGTACTTAACACCATGGACAGTATGGAATCATATACATACTGTTTATTCTCACATGTAAAGACCTGTGAAAAACTTTAACTTATGAGTTAGGCATGGAAATAGATTAAGTAATTAAAAGTAATAATAATATGCTTTGATGAAGTTATTTGAATACCCTCTTTTGAGTTAAAACTCTTTTATTATATGGTATTTATCCAAAATTTTTTGATAGTTTTTAATTTAAGGAATATCATTTGCACCCGCTAAAATATAAAACAGTGTTCATCTTTACTTAAAATTAAAGACATGAAAATTAAAAATTAAATCCAACTTTATATCCAAGACTAATAAAGAAAAAAATTTAAATTTCAGGTGGATAATATGGGACAAAGTGTTAGAATGTAGGGACCTACTTTCAATGTAAGTCAGAATATAGATCTGGGATAACATTTTAAAGATGTGTTATAGAAGTATAAGTGAAAATTTTTAATTTACTCTCTCAGGTAGAAGAAGTAGACTTTTAGAAGTGTTAACTGTTGTTGTCAAGTAAGTACTAATATCCCTGCTTGGGAAAAGTTCACCATAGCAATATGTGTAATAATAAAAGTAGGGAATTAATCCAAGGCTAGAAAACAACCATTAGTGGCCTGAGCCATAAATGCAGGCATAGTAACTTTGCATTTAGAAATGCAATCACTACTGCTTGCTGCCAACTGAACTTTTTAGAGTTTCAAAATTCTCTACCGCCTTTTTTTCTCTTCTTCACCTTCTTTCTCTTCTTCTTCCTCATCCTTCTTCTTAGCCAGAAGAAAAAGTAGCTTAGAGTAAGCTACAGACATTACTGCAATCATTAAACAAGTCAGCAGAGACAGGACGACAATTCCCATATTCTTGACTCTGCAATCCACAAAGCATGCTGCCATTTCTCATCTCAGTTTCCAGTTGATACTCATTTATTTAATTTGGTCATGTGTCTTGGGAAAAAAGAAGAAAAAATTTTCTAACCAATCTTTCAAGGTGTTCTAATAGCTACTCTGTTTTAAACTATTCATGACGAATGTTTTGTAGATTAAATTTATCAAAAACACATCTAGTAGTGTGAGCCTTTCAATGGATATTTAAGGGGAGACTGCAGAATATATATCTCAGCAGTTCAGACTCCTATAAGTAGCTAAGGGATGGCTCTCTTTATGACAGATCTAAGCTACCCCCAGAAGGTGGATGAATGTGTGGACTTGACCTTTCTTCCGAGATGAAGCAGAAGCACCACACAAGACATTCGCTGTAACTCAGACTTCCAATTTGATTTCCAAAGGCAGGCAATAGGCTTTGCCCTTGACTTAATGGAACTTGTCAAAGTTTCATTATGTCTGCACAAAATGCAGTCCTCAAAATAGGATGCAGACACAAGTGTAGAATGCTTAAGGAAGAAACTTAAGGAAGAGTGAGCACAGAAGCATCTTTCAAACCAATATTAGGCACAGAAGGTTCTTAATTCTTTCTAGATGTTAGCCCAAGAATATGTGCTAGATTAACAAAACACAAAGTCCAATTCTATCCCTCTGTTCCTGTTTCCTAATTAATTTGGAGGACATATCAAAACATCCTAGAATTTGAAAGAGAAAATGATAAAAGGGCATTAAGAGTGCAAGATTTTACAATTTACCTCTGAAAGTAAGGTTAACATATCAGCCTGGATTAGTCTGCCAAAACTATGGAAATATAAAAACATAATAAATTAGTCAGCTGGACATGGTTGCAATCTACTTACTGGATGCCAGATGTACTTATGATAGGAAAAGCAGGTGGCTTTGCAATAGCTGGAAAATGTTAAGAACTCATATAATAGACTTTTCTTGCTTTAACTATCAAGTGGGTTGCTGCCTTATTAGGGTATGCAGTTTAAAAGAAGTGTCTATGCTTTAACTTAGACTAAAGATAAGTTTCCCATTTTAGAATTTCAGTGTTCATTTAGGGAACTATAATACCATACAGAACAAATCCTTTATTAAATCAATGCATTCATTACCTACAATGAAAGTTTTATTCAATCACTGTATTTTGATAGACTAGACTATTGCACACGAGTAAGAGATAATGGATTGAAGATAGTGTCCTTGAAAGAGAAGCTCAGACCTTCGTTCATATTCCCAGGAGACTGTCAGTTTCCGATGCCATCAAGGCATTGAAAAGGTTGGCAAGGAGCGAGTCAGTCCTATGTAGTATAACAAATCAGTACATGAACCAGCTAACCATGTAAGTGGTGAGAGGGAAAAAATGAAATCATTCCTGCTTAAAATCTCCCAGTGTCATCTTTTAACCAATTTAGGGCGATTGGCTCAGTTGCCTTTATGGCAACCTAGCCAGGTGTAAGTTGAGAGCTCACTAGAAGTCATCATCAAAGTTAGTAAATCTGGTTTTGCTCTTTGCAGGTTGCACTCACTTAACCTGACCTGTACATGGCTCTCACTGCTCAGTAAATGGGGAAAGAGGCAGAAAAACTCTTAGGAGAGATAAGAGAATGAGTGCGAAGCCTATTAAACAGTTATGCACAAACACAGTGCAGAGTCGGAGAAATATGCTAATAGGCGCTTTCACAGCCTGATTCACTTAAGCAAGAGGGAAATCAAGGCTTACAGGGGGAATGCACACTTTCCCATAACTGCCTAACATGCTCCTTGTGCACCGCCTTCCGACATTCCTTTGTGTTTGGGTGCTGGATTCATCTTTAGCACAGCCTAATTTTAGTACCTGTAATAAATAAACCCTAAATTCTTCTGGCATTGGGCTATGCTTAAGGGCAAGTATATATAGAAGTAAAATATTGATATGTAAATGTTGACATGAGGGTCTTTCATCTAATGGAAGAAGTTACTTAAATTTCCATTCCTAGAGATGTTTCCTGCCATCACTGTTTATTTCTTGCAACTGTGTTCTAGATTCATACATTGCTACAAAGATCTCTGGGAAATGATCTTTGGCAGCTGATCTTGGAAATTATGATGAAAAACAACCACTAGCACGAGTTGTATAAAAAAATGGTTATGTTACTTCCAGAACTTGTAGTAGCTATTAGAATTTGTTTATATACACAAGTGGCATCATCTTGTTTATATAAACTGTTTACATTCAAAGTCTGAGGAAGTAAAAGTAATAATGGGGAGAGAAAGAACCATGGCTTGCTAAAGACAGAACCAAGTGGGCTATCTGGCTGTGACATCTGTAACCCAATTGACCAACAGGGTTGATTCAGCCGATCTGGCTATCTATGCTGGTGTACCCTTCCTCCCTCATGGTTGCATGCGAGGGACTATTGAAGCTGCTTAATGCTGGGTCAAAAAGAATGATCTTCCTGGGATACAAGAGGACTGGTCTTCATTCAAGAATATATGAGTAACTATGCTCTTCTGTTGTAATCTCCAAACACACTCTCAATATCCATTCTAAGGTGTGTGAATGTTCCCACCTTCTAAAATGGAGAGGAAGCTTTTCGTTGGCAATGTATAATAAACCTTATCATTCTTTCTGCACATTGAACCACACGAGTAAGAAGTCAAAGTCCAACCACCTATCTTCTGAAGCAGACTGGACCAACACTTGAACCAGAATCATGCCTAGATCATAGTCAATGTGGCATCTAATACAACTTCCAATGAGAGCTGAGGAGTATGCTGAAGTGCACTGGGTTGCACGTAATAACATTACCGAGTTTAGTATAGCAGTGATGGATAAGAGCTCACAAAAGCTGTGGCATCCTCTAGCCCACAGCCTCATCATACTGTTTGAGAATCCCCTGCTCAACCCTGAATAATAACACAGGGCTTGGTTCACTTTAGTGCACATACCCCTGCTTTCATGTGGGAGTAATATCCTCTAAAGTGTTAGGAAACTAGTGTTTTCTCCCTCTGTAAGGAGCCATTCCTGAGGATGTATTTTCAGTAGGTTCTGGAGTCAGAAAGGCTGATAAATTAAGCAGGAAGTACCACCAGGTGGCTTTTCTCCAGTTTAAGTGCCCAATGTGTGAGTGTTTAAATCATTCGTTTAAATCATTTATTTGTGATTTTAATGGCAGCAAATGTGGTTTCCCTGGTTTATTCATGAAATCTCTCCCCAATTCTTTACTTGTAGAAAGGTCCCCATTGTAATAGAGACAGATAGTATCTTCACAGTACTTCACGAATTACTAGGCACTTTAGTGTCTGTATTAGTACCACAGACTCCACATCAGAAATGTTTATTGTATTGGATGCGGGCAGTGTGTTTGGGTATACAATATAAATAAACTATTTTTTCTTTCATCTAGAGCAGTAGCGCATGCCAACATATTTAATAATAAGATTCTGCAAGAACTGGATATATAAATAAAAGTTACTTATTATAGGACATAGTGAGTAGACTGAAGGAAGAGGAGTTGGCTAAGTTTTCACAAAAAGGAGGAACCATGCAATATTGAAAAATGAAGCAGCCAAGAAGACAGAGCAAAGGCTGAGAAGAAATCATATTCAAGGGCACACACACTATATTGCCAGGATAAAGTGCTTGGTCATGGCAGGATGTGAAACATACAAGGTGTTGATGGGAAATAGGATTGAATGGGCTGAAATTAGTTTGTAAAGAACCTTAAACACTGTGAGAATGGATGTGGGCTTTTCCTTGTATTGAATAAAAAAGTAAAGTACATGTATACATACATGCATATACATTATATATAAACATATACTTACACATAAACATATATTCATTCATATTTCTCCCAGTAGCTACTTAAAGTTCATTTCCACACCTCCAGGCAGATTTCAAGTGCCCTTTCTCACTCATTATACCAAGTTCTATTATCAAAATGATTCTGTAAAAGGCATGCTTTATGAAAACCTAACTGAATTTCCCACTGATTCATTCATCTTTGAAAATTAACTGGTGGTCTGGATGTTCTAAACTTTGCAAACATTTATCAGCAATTTGATGGATCTTTTAAAAGGAATCAACTTGTGCAAATTGTTAAGGACTGACACTGGTCAACCAAGGTGTGTTGCAAACAAAAATTAATTGTTCAATGAATATAATATGTGTGTAAGTCAATATGCACCCTGTTTTCTGATGTGGGTATTCTCTGTATCTCTGGTTCTATGTCTTTCTGATTCTGTATCTGAATTAAAAAAGGCATGCTGTTCCTCAGAAAAGGTTCTAGAGGAACATATGTCGATTCATGATTTTACATCATAAAGATGATAAAAAATCATTCACTCTCTACTGAAAATAACCTTTCATTAGATGGGCTCAGAGCTCCTCAGATATGATGCTGGTATGGAGTCTGATGAACACCATAGAACATGAGTTTGAGCAATTGTGTTGTAAAATAGTGCTTTGTCTAAAAAAGGCAGAGTCATATTGCCACAAGCTCTGCTCTTGTGGACCAACTTGCAAATGAGAAGTAAATGAACATTCCTCTGATCTCCAGCTCTATCTTCTGTACACAGTTTCCATTTTGAAAAAAAGTTGTTCATAAGTTCTTTGAATTCATTCTTCTACCAAATTGAAAGAATTCATTATATGATTTTAGCTATAGGAAGGCAGTTCCAAGAGAAATATTATAAACCAAGTAGTTGAGAAAAAGAGCCCAGGGTGCATGTAACCAGATTCAGGGGTTGGTTTTCTATAGTTTGTAATGATCTTGTCCAGGTCATTTGAATTCTCTTTGCACCTTAGCAAATTCCCACGAAGATTAAAGGAGATAATGCATGTATAACACAGCAGCGGATTTAAACAATCTGTTATATAGAAAAGAACAGTCCTTGCTAACTGCAGGGCCCTAAAATAGACTGTGAATGCTCAAGGATACATCTGGCTCTTTCTACTTGGAAGGGAATGAGTTGACAGGAAAGCCAAACAAAGTGCTAGACATATCTGCAAATACAATTCCTCTGGTCAGAGAAGAAGAAAGGATAATGCTGATGTAATCAGCAAGCCACCATTCCAGAAGAATTTATTCATTCACAGGTCTCACCCAGCCATCCATAAGAAGCTGACTTTATACATCTCTAGGAAGAAGCTAAAAGGATGGGGAGTTTATGTTAGCAAAGAACAGCTTTGAAAGTTTGGAACAATACACATTTCTACCCATGAAGAAAGGTATGTGTGATATTAGTTTTCAACAAAAGGCTGCAAGATTACAATACTGAAATCTCATGACTAGCTTTACACCAGTGAGCCGGAGGCTTCAGAATAAGCATAAGCTGAATGGTGGGAGGCTTTTATTTTGTAGGATAATTGCTATACCACTATGCCACCAAGAACATCTTTCTTTTGGTGAAATGAATCATGGGCATTAACACCAGTGCAGGTGGCATGTTCCCCATCTGCATATCCGTCCTGGACTTAAAATGCAAAGCTAGAAGAATGATGAGTTTTCCATATTGGTTCTAGACATAGCGAGAAAAGAGTCAACAGTTGATAAATTGGTCAACCACATTTATATCTTTGAGGGTGAGACAGGGATAAAGACTCTGCCCTTTCATATTGACCTGACACCAAGAACCTCTTGTTATTTTAAAAATGATTTATTTTTAATTATACATATTTTGGGGATATTTTGGCAAATACAAATGCCCTCTGCACTCAGAAGATGGTGTCAGATTCCTGGAGCTGAAGCCACAGGTGCTTGTGAGTCTCCTGAAACACTAGTACTAGAAATCAAACTCTCGACTTCTGGAAAAACAGTGCTCACTTTTAAGCACTGACCCATCTCTTCAGTTCCCCACCTGCTACATTTTCCATAATGAGTTCCCCATTGCTAAGACAAGTGGAAATAATGTTAAATATTTGCTAGACCCAATTTTTCTGTTTTGTTCTTTTAGGAGGAGTACTACTTCTAGTACAATTGAAGTGAAAATGTCTTTTCCTAGATATAGAGATGATGTTAGGCTACTTAAAATAAAGAAAAGCAAGCCAGGTGGTGGTGGCACATGCCTTTAATCCCAGCACTTAGGAAGCAGAGGCAGGCGGATCTCTGTGAGCTCGAGGCCAGCTTGGTCTACAGAGTTAGTTTCAGGACAGGCTCCAAAGCAATACAAAGAAACCCTGTCTTGAAAAACCAACAAATAACTAAATAAAATAAAGGAAAGCAAATTCAAATACCAAAGATACAGTCTAATATGATAATTCTCAGCAATATCAGAAGGTATTTGTCATGAATTTGATGATACTAATTGCAGATTACAACATGAAATGATGTACATTAGAAACTTGGGTTTGATTTTGATTGGCTTTTGGGAACCTATTCCTCATACTGCATTGCCTTGCCCAGCCTTTACACAAGGGTAGGTGCTTTGTCCTATTGCGACTTTATATACCATGTTTTGTTGATATCCATGGGATGCCTGCAATATTCTGAACAGAAACAGAGGAGGAGTGGATTTGGGAGGAAGGAGAATGAGAGGAGAGTAGGGAGGGAAAACTGTGGTCAGGATGTAAAATAAATAAAAAGTTAATAGGAAACACCAATTAAAAAAAAAACTTGTGTTTGCATAAATGTGAAGTATTTATTTTACCAATAAATAGTAAAGGCACACAAAGAGAAGGAAATTCTCATGATATCATTCAACTTCGAAACACAAGGAAAGCTTACTTCTTTCTTCTCTAGACTGAGAATTTCTTTTGTAACTAAGATCATCATAATGTCACATTCGTTCTAATCTGATAATTGAATTGTCAAGAAATTGAATAAAATACATATAGTTTGTGTCTTTGACATACAGTTGACAGTGTGAAAAATACCATAGCTTAAAAAAAAACTAGAACCTTCTATTGCATTATCCAAGGGCAAAGAAAGCATGTCAACATTCCTTTTAAAAGCATTCCCTCCATGATCTCAGGATTAAAAGATAGCTCTGACCCTTTAGTTGAATATATAATGGAGGCTTGCTTTACCTAACCTTTAGACTTAGAGTGATTTTTATCAGTGAAAATTTTCTTTTAATGAATTCTGTCCCTAGTGTAGGGTTAACTTATAGCTGACTCGTGATGATGACATTTGCTGCCCAGTCTCCAGTCATTAATCATGAGTGTAGAAGAAGCAAACAAATTATTTAACTAAGTAGAATTATAACTCATAGCAATTCAACATTTTGAATTTGTGTGGATTAAGAAGACTATTCACCCTTGAATTTATTCCAGACTAAAATTGTTGATGCTAGAGGTAAATATTGACAAGTGTAGGACTAATCAATATTGAACCTTGAGGGTCAAAAGACTTCATGTTTGGTATAATAAGCAACTGAATTCAGGCATTAGAATGTTTCAGTAAAGTAACAATTATTAAGGGTCAGTTAAGGTTTCTATTATAAACTCTAATTTAGAAGCTTGTATCATTCAAGAGTCTCCAAAGACATGAAATAGTATCATGAAGCAAGATGGTGACTTGATAATAGATGTTAAAGAGAAAATATGTTATTAAACTTCAGAAACTAGATTGTTTCTATTAACTAGACTCAAAATTTATCTTTCCTCACCATTTCTAAACCCAGGAAGCTTTGGGCTAGATGTAAATCTTAATTGAAAATGTAAATACCTTGACAATTACTCTATTGGAAATTATCTAACACATTCATGTAATCGGTAAATTATAAATATTACCATAGGGAGTGCTTTATCAGTATGACCAGATACAGTTCAATGAAACATATACTACAGTTTTCATTTAGTTTTGTGTAGGACATTAAAACCATGTGGAAGGCATTATTCTTCACTCAAACATACTTGATAATGTTGGCTTACTGAATTACTTCAGAGATCTTTCGTTTTTTGAAAGTAGTATTTTATTAATTATTTTAAAAAATTACATTGAAAATATTGTGATTTGGACTTCAGAAAATCAAAGTAAATACAGTATCATTTGTTTCATAACAAAATAAGGATAAAATAAAAATATGTATCTATATTGAATTAAATATTTCATAGATTAGATTTAAACACCATATTTTATTCCCTTATTCTTACCTGCAAACCTACATGAGAAAATGTTTGTGATTATAAGGGTTTGAACTCAGGAAGAATCAAGCAGTCTTTTTCTCTTCAAGGTTCAACTCAAAAGAAGTTCTGAATCTTTAAACCTTTCTTTGGGCAAACATTAAGTGCTGTGTCTCTTAGGCCTTTGTTCTTGAGTTTAGAATGTCTAGATACACTCACGCAACAGAAGTGGGCATTGATCAGTCAGGGAAGAGGCATGCACTTTCAGTTTCCATCACATTAAGCAAAATACTCATTAGTGTTTGGCATTTTCCCAAGCAGACACAATCTAGGTGTCCACTGAGGCCTCATTGTACAGTTAAGGAGTTTAAAAAGACCTTCTAGACATCAGCTAGGGACAATTAAGTAATGGGTAAAACTACTCCAGGGTAAGAAGGCTGAAATTACTGGAAACAAACACACATTCAAATCAAATGCAAAGCAGACATACTATCTTTATCTTTAACATCAGGTTGCTCTGCCAGGAGAGAAAAGACTAAAGATACCCCTACTTAATAATCATTTCCTTTCTAAACAAAACCACACTAGATGCTAGGGGAGTGTTCAGCCATATTAAAAAAGGTCACATCAAGATAAAAGGTAGAAAAGAATCTCATGGAAACCTGGTATCAGACCATAACTATTTCTATCATGTACCCCATAAGAAAAGTAAATGATAACATTGCTGACAGGTCATAATAATGTAAGTTTGTGCTAAGATTCTTATCCATGAAAACTGTTGAAAAATGCCATATTGCTAAGTATATATCCCTATATCCAGAATAACTTCTTGAAAATACTACCGAGAGCAACTGCTTGAAATGCAGGTCAGATTGAGTTATCTTTTATCTTTTACCTTTTTTTTTAAACTGTCTCTCTCCTGTCTTTTCTTCCCCAAATCCATCAATTCATCTCAGCAAGCATTTGATAAGTAAGGACTATCTGCTAGATACTCTGCCAGTGCAGGGGCCAAACTACTGAATAAGACAGACAGGACTAGGGAAACATGAAGTTACAGGTTAGCACATTAAGCTACAGCTTTCCTGTGATTTCTGTTATTGTCTGCACTAGAAAAACCATATTTGAGCAATCTTAAAGACCAGCACATGATTTAAATTTCAAAAATCATTCACCTCTGAGGAGATGAATGACAAGGAAACTTACATCTAGGAGCTATTTATTGTTTAGTTTTGGTTGAAGTTCAATTTATCAGCAAGTTATAGGGAGAGCTGTTTAATATATTGTTTCTCCACTGAGTCGAACTAGAATCCAGATGCAGAGAGAGAGAGAGGACAAGACCAGGTTGCAGAAACACATAGAGACAGCTGACCTAAACAAGGAGGAGCTAACAAGCCCCCCCCCCCAGACTGATAGCTGGGAATCCAGCATGGGACTGACTCAGACCCCCTGAACATGGGTCTCAGCTAGAAGGCCTGAACAGTCTAAGGGACATCAGACGGTGGAACCAGGATGTATTACTGGTGCACAAAAGGACCTTGTGGGCACATACCCCACGGAGGGATACTCCCTTAACCTAGAGATAGGAGAGGGAAGTCCTGGTCCCTGCTTCAAATGACTTGACAGATTTGGATGACCCCTCCCGGATGGCATCACCCTACATGTGTGGGGGGGGATTGGGAGGGGAGTGTGGTCAGGGTCCATGTGAGGAGGGGAGGGGGGAGAGAGAACTGGGATTGATATTAAATATATATATATATATATATATATATATATATATATATATATATAGTTTCTCAACATCATGCCACACAATCCCTTCATAAAGAACATACAAATGAATGACAAAAGAAAAAGCCTATGCTCATGGTAAGGCAGAAAACCTAGACTTTGCCACAGCATTCTCTTCCTATATTTTAACTCCAAGACACCCTTCTATCAGTTCTTAACACGACTTTCAAATCCCTGAGCTAATAATGCTTCCCAGCTACAGCTGGCTGCATCTCACACATAGCATGTAGTGGGAATACGCACAGGGGATGAGGTTCCTAACAGTCAACTAAGAGTTCAAATCCCCAAAGAGGTGCCCCTAATGTGCAGAGCACTTAACCCTTCGACCAATGCCAACATGACTATTCACAAATTATTGATGTTCCTAAATCCCTGGAAGATTGTAGATGACTCTTACGGCTACAGAAGCTCATGCCTATGGCCACTAATGGGATGGATTTTTAGAAATACATACACACATTTGTTCTCTGATACATGAATGTAAAGTCACTGAAATGCTAGGAGGGGATTGCAATGGACAGAACACTGTTAAACACACACGTAGCCTCTTGTTGTAGATCATTTCCATTGACATCTATCTGCATCTTTGCAACAGTTTAATTAAAGCTGTCTAAAACAAGTCAGCCCTCTAAATGATCGGCAGTGCAATGATTAAGGTGAAACATGAGGAGGCTTGAGGCCCTTTTGGTAAAGCTTTCTAATGACTGTCTCTGTCTGCAGTTAGGAATAGCATAAGGGAGACATTTATTTTCAAAATTAGCTCATCCTTATATTACTGTGGGAAAAGATGTGTAGTTTCCTCTGATGTCATCCTGGAAAACCAGAAACTGAGTTAAATCACACCAGAATTTAAGGAACAAACTGGATGGTGCTTTGGATCAAAATACACAACTTAAAACTTCAAAAAAGCAATAAATACTACTGGTTGCTGCTTATTATTCATTTATTGTGTAAAACATAAATCCCAAATTGGATAATATTGCCTAAAATGGTTCAATAAGACATTTTTGCAACTTGTTGGCAGAAATAACATCTATTGAATTTGGCTCTCTCGTATATAAAATAATTGCATAGCAAGCAGATAATTTTAGGCAGTTAAAATATTCAGTGAATACCCTTGATGTTTCCATGTGAAATGAAACAAACAAAAAGTTACACACAGGGCTTATGAAATATAGGATGTAGTTAAGAGAGTGAATCTTAAATTAACTATTAATATGTGTTTCTTTAAATGTATGTCCTCTAGTTTGTTATCATTTAATTAAAATGTATTAATTAAACCAAGTATGTTCTTTAATACTAAAATTAATTGTACTTTATAAATGCATCAAAAGTACTGTGATGTTCCAACATTTCAATCATTAGTTGCTCCATACAAATCCATCAATTACAGCCTTTCTTCTTCATTTAATATTAATGTTATGTACTTCATGTGTATCGTTATATCTTGTGCTTTCTCTTTTACCCTTACACACAAAATAATATCTTCCTGTGTACATTTATAACATTTCATGTAGATTTGTGTAAGTTAAAAATAACAAAGTGGAAAAAAAGGCATTCCTGAACTCACCTAGGATGTTATTCAAGAATAGGTATCTTTAAATCCTAAAACCCAGTGGGAGTGAGTTGAACATAGAAACTATTCTCCAGAAGTAAGGAAGTCTTGTGCTTAAGTGTACTAATCAAGGTAGCATATACTGCTTGCTGAATGCTGACCCTATAGTGCTTAGGGTAAGCAAAACATCTCAAAGAAAATAAATTAAGATTGTTACCCCAGGAACCTATTCAATAGAAGGTTCGAATACCAGGGAGAAAAGATTAAATTCATTGTAAGAAGAGCATATTTTTTATGTCTTTGGGAAAGGGCATTCAAAATGCAATTGGAATTTTAAGAATATATTGCCAGAGCATTAAAAATGGATTTAAGGTAAGGTGATTATTTAAAAGAGTAACAAATTAAAGATGACCATAAAGTGTTGGTATTTCTACCTTTGGAAGGGGAACTATGTTGCCTCTAATTTTGAGTCTAGGCTGGCCTGTGAAGGAGTGATATGCCTGTTCTGGGACTTGCTTATGAGAGGACTGGCAAATTCATATTGGTATATTCAGTTCCCAAATTGTCACATACAAAGTCCAAATACCCTGTTAAAGAGGGCATCTGGAAAGGCCTTGGTTATCATATAGGCAGAAAGGAATTGCTGAATTCAGATACTGACACCATATATAAGAAACTGTCTTCATTCTTCAAGGTAAGTCCAGCTTCTAGATGAAGTCCAATGGGTGGCCTTTGTCAATGTCAGATGAAACATAAGAATTGCTTAGCTGATCAATGCTAAGGCTTCTGATACACAAATCATAAGGTATTATGTAACAGTTACTGTTTCAACTCACTAGGTTTAGATTATTTGTTACATTGCAATAAACAGCAGTAATGAACTCTATACAATGATATTAATGTACAGTGGTAAGCCTCATGCTAGATTATGTGTGGTAGCTAATCTTGTTTGTCAACTTGATACCCTAGGAAGGGTATTGGAAAACTGCCTTTTCCAGATTCTCCTGCAGGCATGTCTGTGGTGACATATTTTTGATTGCTAATTGATTTAAGAGGGCCTAACCCACTGTGTGCAGTATCATCCCTAGGCAGACAGGTCTGAGTTGTATAACAATGGTAGCTGGACGGGGAAAAGATTTTCACCAATCCTATATCCGACAAAGGGCTGAGCTCCAAAATACACAAAGAACTCAAGAAACTAGTCAACAAAACACCAAATAACCCTATTAAAAAATGGGGTACAGAACTAAGAAAGAATTCTCAATGGAGGAAATCAAAAAGGCTGAAAGACACTTAAGAAAACGCTCCACATCCTTAGCTATCAGGGAAATGCAAATCAAAACAACTTTGAGATACCATCTTACCCCTGCCAGAATGGCTAAAATTAGAAACACCAGTGATGACTCATGTTGGAGAGGATGTGGAGAAAGTGGAACACTCCTCCACTGCTGGTGGGAGTGCAAACTCATACAGCCATTTTGGAGATCATATGGCTGTTCCTCAGGAAAATGGGAATTAGTTTACTACAGGACCCGGCAATCCCCCTCTTAGGCATATACCCAAAGGATTCACATCCATGCAACAAAGACATCTGTTCAACTATGTTCATAGCAGCACTATTTGTAATAGCAAGAACCTGGAAGCAACGTAGATGCCCCTCAATTGAAGAATGGTTAATGAAGATGTGGCACATCTACACAATGGAATACTACTCTGCAGAAAAAAATAATGGTATCTTGAAATTCGCAGGCAAGTGGATGGCACTTGAAGAAACCATCCTGAATGAGGTAACCCAGTCACAAAAAGAGGAACACAGTATGTACTCACTCATATATGGATTTTAGACCTAGATCAAATGATCACCAGCCTATAATTCACATCACCAGACAAACTGGGATACAAGGTGTATTCTAAGAGATTCATATAAAGTCCCTCACAGAACTGGGAAGGGACAAGTCCCCCAGAGCTCAGGTGAAGTGGGGGAGGACAGCGAATGGAGAGAGAAGTAGGAGAAAATGAGGGGGAGGAAAGGAAAACATGTGTGACCAGGAAGATTGAGCCTGGTTAGGAATAGAAGATAGGAAAGAGAGAGAGAGAGAGCCAGAGACAGAGAGAGAGAGAACATAAAAGAGGGAGCCAATATTGGTTTGAAGATAAAATTGAACACAAAGAAAGGTCGAGAGAACTACAAGACTGCTCCCAACTAACAATCTCAGCTTCCGTGAAAAGGCTATCATAAATGCCCTTCCCGGAGAATGAGATCAACAACTAACTTCTCCATGGAGCCCTCAACTAATGCCTGTTGAAAATAGGAGCAAACACCCATACATAAACACTGAGTCGAACTAGAACCCAGAAGCAGATGGAGAGGACAAGACCATGTGGCAGAAGCACATAGAGACAGCATACCTGAACAAGGAGGAGCTAATGGCCACTAGATAGCTGGGAAGCCAGCATGGGACTGACTCAGGCCCCCCTGAATATGGGTCTCAGCCAGAAGGACTGAGCAGTCTAAGAGACCTCAGACAGTGGAGCCAGGATGTATCCCTGGTGCACAAAAGGACTTTGCGAACATATCCCCCATGGAGGGATAACTGCCTTAATCTAGAGACAGGAGAGAAGCCCTAGTCCCTACTTCACAGGGCCTGTCAGATCTACATGACCCCAACTGGATGGCATTCCCTATATATGGAATTGGGGTGGGGGAATGGGAGGGGAGGGTGGTTGGAGTGCATGTGAGAGGGCAGAGAGGGTAAAAGGGAGGGAAGAAGGGAGGGAGGGCCAGGGGGAGGGAGGGAGAGGGAACTGGGATTGACATGTAAATTAATAAATTAAATTAAAAAAAAAATGCTTTGACTCCAAAATTTAAGTTGAAGGACAAGTTACTGGGGAAAAGGATTTCTATTTTTGTTTCCACAGAAAATGAAAAGATGTGGATTCCTTCCAGACTAATGTGGTTTGATCATACCAGACTGCCTGAAACAGAGTACAAGCTGATCCTATATTCAAAACAGCTGGACAAACACAGCCCTACAGACTACAGCCAGGATATCTGAATCTTCTTCGAATCCCCCATGACAGCGCCCTTTACCAGCAGGAAGTAGTTTGGAAAGAACGATGCCCAAATTCCCAAATATTGTGTATAAATGTTTGTTTTAATTTAATTGGACTTTGTTATATAAAATTTAATTTAAAAAAAGAGATAAAAAAGAAAATAAATAAACACATAAATCTAAAAAACAAACAAGCAAAAAAAAAAAAAAAAAAAAAAAAACCCAAAAAACAAAGGTAGCTGGACATGAGCTTGAGAACAAGCCAATAAGCAGTATTCCTCCATGTTTATTGCTTTAAGTTCCTGCCTTGGTTCCCTCAGTAATGGACTTAACTTGCAAGCCAAGTAAATTCCTTCCTTCCTTCTTTTCTTCCTTCTTTCCTTCCATCCTTCCATCCTTCCTTCCTTTGTTCCTTCCTTCCTCCCTCCCTCCCTCCCCTCTTCCCTCTCTTCTATCTTCTTCCTCTTCTTCATTATTATTGTTATTATTATTACAAAGGACAGGTAGTTGAAAATTTAGGCCTTTTGGGATATAGGGTGTCTGTTGTTATTACTCAGTTCTTGCAAAGAAGTTACAGGTAATATGTAAGTGGTTGATACAGTTGATACTCAACAGAATTTTATCTACACAAGATGTTTGCTTAGTAGATGTAGCTATGGGAAATAGATTGCCATGAAGTACTGAGGGAAACACAGCTGGGGATATGCCACTAAGGCACTCATTGGAAAGGAGTTTTGTGGCATGTGGCTACAAAAACAGACTGAAGGACTGGAAGATGAAGCTGGGTACCAGTGTTGTGCCTTCTTAAGTTGCTTCTGCACCATTATTGTTGTTGTTGTTTTAATATTACTGTTGTTAAAAATCTAAACATACTTAGAACTCTCTAGAGTTTAAGGGATTTTTATGAATCTGTGAAACCTCATTAAACCAGGGAATCACTATCATTTAGAATAAGATCAAGCAGATTTCAGATATATTTTGCAATTGTTCAGGACATATTGTAAATTGTTTTTAGATTTGTGAAGCATACATGTATTAAATAAACTATGTTTCTAAGACGATTTTTCTAAGCGTGGCTAATACCATTATTATTTTTAAATTTCTATCACATTATTATTTAACACTTATGCATTTGGCAGTTTCTCTTGCTCATGTTTGAAAAGAATAACTTCAAAAGTATTTTTATTTCAAACTATCCTGAAAAGTCAATGGTTATTTCCTATTATTTGTGATATAACAGAACCACTTTTAGCATGCTGTTTACTGTTATGTTATGGAAAAAATGTATGACCTTTTGAAGAAACAAAACAAGCAGCTTTTTTCTTTAACTCCTGTGTATCTGTTTATGGATAGTCAAGCTTTGTAAAAATTCTATGAGGCAGCAAAACAATTTAGACTTACATAGCATGTGAATTCTATTAAACAAGGACGCTATCCTTTCACCTATTGCCCTATATGTGCTCTGCTAAAAATCTTTAGTCTAACTAATGCAGGCATGCACTGGATTCTAGTGAATATTCAACAAGATTTTATTCATTTAAAGCAGAGAATTCTTTGAGAAATTCTATTCTGGGATACAAACAGAACAGCTGGTTAAGAGGTGAAACCTTCTTGTGCTTTCTGCATTTGATGAAATACAGACATTGAACCATTCCCCCTCGACCTGGGACCTCTAGCCCTGGCCTTTGGACTTTTTCCCACCTTGAGAGCAAAATGATTAGTGAAGTCCTTCTATCAGATATATTAGCAGGTTTTGCAAAAAAAGAGAGGATTTTAATAAGAGTAAATTGCAAAGATTTATGAGGCAAGGCTTGCTCCAGGGTACCACGACAAACCCAATGGAAAATGGCTACATAAACTCCTGTGCTGGGCCATCTGTTAGCTCTAATACCCTCCTCCTCTCCCTCCCTCCCTCTTTTCAAGTCCTGTCTGGGACACTTACTCAATGTGCAATGAGATTGGTGGGTCTCAGTCCATTTGTGGCTAGCTGAAAATTTCCATCTTCCTTTCCAGAAAAATGGTCCATAAGGAAATTAAGTGAACGGAGTTAGATGTCACACATGGATTCCTGTGTAGGTGTTCCGAAGGCCTAGATAATCTTCCCGTGTGAAAAGTACAGTATAAATTCAATGCTGGTTCATTGGTTCACCTACTTTGCTTCTCAGCATCTCCCTAGCAATGGAGTTATCCTGAGTCCTGAAGATGATGCAACGTTAGGGACATCTTTTTACAATTCTCAGCCTCTGCATAATTTAAACTGAGTTTGTGACATGCTTTGAAATGGCTGTGATTTGCTGCTTCATTTAAACAGGGATAGTATATGAAAATAGCAGAGTTACATGTACTGTGTTTTTTATATTATGTAAATAGATTTAGTCTCTGTAAATAATAATTAAACAACATTCATAGTTTAAGGGTAAACAGATTAGAAGCATTCAGACAAAAATTACCCAAGAGAGAAAACAGACAACACTAATTTATTATAACCCAAGGCCATATTACCTCAAAGTAATATGAATTTTGATGTCAAGAGTCAATAGGGTCTTCTCCCTAAAATCTCACTAAACTTAACTAAATACACAATTAGTTTCTTGTTACAGATAATTTCTATTGCTCCAAATCTGGTTTGTCAGCACAGATTAATCACAATGGCCAGGGATTGAAGTCAGGATGGCTCAAGGGATCAATTTCTGGGCTAGGAGCCTTTTACCCTCAGGTCAGTGTTTGCAATACTTTAAGAAGTTTTGAGAGGCTTATATGACAGCTGGTGTGAAACAAGCCAGCATGCTCTGATGAGTCCCTTGCATAGGCTTACCCTTCATATTTAAAGACATTGAGACTTAGTGAGTGGATGTACAAGGTGCAAAGTTATGATGTTATCAGAAGGCTTATTTACTATCAGTGGTCTTATTTATTATTCATAGTTATGTCCATGCTGATAAGGTCCTGTGGTAAATGGTAACAGTTACTGTCTTGAAGGCACACTAATTATAGAATACTTTATGACATTTCCTTGCAGCCTAAAATAGATGATCTCTGATTGGGTTCCCTAAACTGTTAAAAATCATTGCCATTGGAGAAGACTTTTATACATGTTCTTTTCTGGTCTCTGTACATGTACACACTGTCTTTCTTTGTTTACCACTCGGGTCTTTTCTGAACTGTAGGCTATAATATTCAAAGCTAGTTTTATTATGTGAAAAATCTTACTCTGTCTCCTCACCTGGTACATGGAATACTCTCCATGGTGCTTCCTGGGCTAGAGGATTATCCTGTACTTAATTAAGGTCTTTAAGAGGCTCTTAAACCAGTTTGGAAAACCACAACAATTGACCTAGTGGTTCCTGTGTCCCACTTTGACTATGTGTTCTCATCACTCCAGTCAAAGGAACCCACTAGATTTCTTCCCTTCAGTCCTTATTGGTTGAAGCTCGTATTTCCGGGTTGAGCTTAGCAACCTGTTTTTAAGATCTTTCAAGATCGCACCTCACAGATTGTGTTTCCAAGGGTGATGAACCTGTTTCTTGGTAGAAAATAGGTTTTTTCCCAAAGACACCAAGACACCAGCCTTTCTTAGGTTATAAAGAACTTTTCACTGCCTTACACCAAAGGAAAGTGATACTCACAATTCTGGATAATTTATGAAGCTTTATTGCCTTTTTTTTTTTTTTTGTCTTAATAGGGGCTTTCAGTTTCTCACACACTTTTGTTAAACCACACACCTAAGAAGCCCTAAATAGTGACTGGTACCTGCAGGGACTGCTAGATTGTAAGTGTCAGCTCTGGAATCACTGTGATCTGTTCTCAGAGGGAGATTACAATTTATGCGTCTCTACTATTGCCCCATATCATACAATGAAACCAGATCAATGACAGATTGGGACTATAGCTCAGTAGCAGTGTGTTTGGCATGTACAAAGCCCCAAATTCAAACCCCAATACCACAGAACTCTCAATGGCAGAAATCGTGTGTTTTGAGTAACTAACCAAGAATGTTGGTATTTCTTTAAATATCTATGGCCATTTAATTTCATGTCCTGTTGCTATGAGATCAGAAGTGAAGGTCTAGGAAGTGCTAAGCAAATCAAGCAAGTTGCTTTCCTGGATTTTACATGTTAGGAAAACAGCTCAAGAGAGTTATCTTCCAATTACAGATTGTTGACCCAGATGGCTCCAAACTGATCTTAGTGTTGCCTTGCAATAAATCTGGAGGTGCAGAAGGAGAGAAGAAGAACCTTTGATATGGAGAAATGGATGCCATTGGCTCAAGCTATTGGAGGCAGACAGTAGCCCCTCTTCCTTGAGGATAAAGCTGCCTTGCATTCTCCCTAGAGGATCTGCTGCTTTCTGTGAGACAGGCCATTGCCAAGCGAGAATGCCAAATTGCTTCCTCAGTGCCATGTGTACATTTCAATTATAGCGTTGTATTGAACATTAGTTGTTTATTTGTTTTGTTTTCCAGTGGATAACAAAGGCGGCCACTATATACAATTCATCTTTATATCCTTAAACCAAGGGCAGACTCTAGCATATTGCCTGTATTAAATAAATATATGGCACAGAAGAGAGAATCCAGAAAGGATTTGATCAATTTATCTTATTATCCTATCTTTTGATCATGAGGACTAAGGGATTTAATTATTGTAAATTAGAAAAACCACAGAATTGTTGCTAAGTATGAACATGTTGTGTATACATTGAAGCTTGGGTCTCATAAATTTAAGTTACATGATTTTGAACAACTTACATGTCTTCATCTATACAATCTGAATGATATTTAATATGGATGTTTTGAGTATTAAATAAACAATAGTTTCTAGTGTGTATTGGTTACTTTTTAAATATTTATTTTTATTATTTCAAAAGTTGTGTGTGTGTGTACATAGATGCTCTTAGAGTCCAGAAGAGAGTATTCAAGCTCTCCCAGAGTTGGAGTTATAGCTGAATTGCCTGATGTAGGTGTTGGGAATACAACTTGGGTCTCCTGCAAGAGCAATAAATGCTCTTAACTGCTGAGCCATCTTTCCAGCCCCTATAGGTTAATTATTAGTAGTGCCATTACATCAAAGTTGAATATGGCCAACTTGTTTTTTTAATATTTAATATATTTAAAATATTTTACATATCAATCTCACTTCCCTCTCCCTCCCATCCTCCCATGTCTCCCACTGATTCCCCCATCTCTTCCCCCATCCATTCCCCAGAAAGGGTGAGGAATATGGCCAACTTGTTACTGTTGGATCTAAGTGAGAAAGATCACCTGTGTCAGCAAGTACATGTGCCAGAAATTATTTGAACAACAGTAAAGAATTGGTTAGTTCCTGCTTATTGTACAACTTCTGGGTGACCTGGTTTACCAGATGAAAATATGTGACTTTTTTATTCTATTTTTTAGATGAGACAAAAATCAGATCCCAGAGTCAAAGGGATTCATATGTGTGGGCTTCTGGAGCTATATTTTTGCACCCAGTAATTGTGGAGATAGAGACAGGGTGAGAGGCTCATGTAGGTGTGAAATGCTGTCATTCTGACCAATCTGGAACAAGAGCCTAGATTCCCAGTTTGGGCCTGGAGATTCAAGAAATGGACCAAAAGCCTTTGAAGTCTGACATTGCAAGAGTGGAGCTTCTATTAGACTGAATATAGAGAAATCCTGGAGGAGACAAAACAGCCTAAAATCTTTTCTTCAGAGCAGCAAAATAGCATGTTCAGAAGTAGATTAATGAGGGTCTATAATCCAACATAAGGGAAAAATAGAAAAATTAGACTGTATCCGGAGTCCAAATTTTCTCAAGGAATGCAGTCATTTTCTGTTTATTAGATTCTTGGTAATATCTTCCACTTAATCTTAAATTTCCATTATTGTTTTGATTATTCACACTCTGTTAAAATAAATTGATAGCCTGGAACTAACTACTTGTATTCCATTTTTATTTTGCTATTGGTCAGTTCTATATATTCAGTCAATAATAGAACTCTACATACTCAGGCCTTGATATGAAAGAGATCTGAAAGATTTACAATATGCTAAACCAGGGAAAGACTTGGGAGTAATCAGTACAATACATTCTTCTTTCCATCATAATCAGTTTTTCATTCTGCAAGTCTATAAAATTTTTCCTCTTTTTTCACAATGGTTTACAACTTAAATAATTTAATACAACAGTTGTTATATTTTTATTGCAAGCTTATAAAATGGGTACCATAAGTCTTTCTTTCTTTGCAGTATATTACCAAAAAGTGACACTGGAGAGAGGGAACTGATGATTACTAAAACAGTAATTCAATCTTCAAGTTCTGAAGATGTCATAAAAACGTCTTCAGCTTTCTTACCTACGACAGATGCTATCATGATGCCCCACATGAACTCTCTGTGGGTATTCAATCTCCCCATAGGCATCGTTTTATATACTACAAAAATGGGACTGCACAATGCAAATGCAACTGTGATTCAGACCCGATAGTTCTTATATTAAAGGATTTTTCTTTTACGAAGTTACATCTTTCAAATAATTTTGATATCAATGCCTGCCAAGCTGTGGAAACTGAGATAAAACAAGTGAATCTATCCCTCTTTGCACTGACTTCTATGAAGTAGTACTTAGAAAAACTGTGCAGATTTTGCAGGATGCAGAAGAGAATTCACCTCATTGAGATATATGTTGTCAGTCTCATCAAAAATCTAAGAATGACAAGCAGTGACTTCCCATGAACGCCTATTTTCCATGTATTTTTAAATCTACTGTTTGTCACTTTTCATCCTGACATATTACTTGTCAGGAAGTACATTTTTAATTGTTACTAATTGTGATCTGAGAGGTGCGTGAAGTTAAAGCAACAGCTTTCTATAGTGTTTATGATTAACAACACTCCACAGCGTGTGGGGCACTAGATGGAAGGAAGTGCATTCCTTTAGATAAAGAGTTATCTGCTATTTGTTCATTCTTGCCAAATCCTGTCATTCAGCAGTCTTGTCACTTTTTTATTGACTTCAGTATATGACAAAGACCCATCAAATTCTCCACACCTCTTCTTTATATCTCAAGTATGTGGTTAATGTTCTGATGAGGTTGCAAATGAAATTTAAGAGCTGTTATCTTTCTATTAACAATGTCACTTTGCTGTCTATATTTACATGATGCAGTGATGCTTTACAAAATTCTTTATAAATCTTCCCAGGATGAAAATAAATTAGCTTTTGGAAGAAGGCAGAGGGATTGAACTTCCATAATACGGCTGCTGAGGGGGGTCAATACACTCAGTTTGATAGTGGAATTTTCCATTTATTCCCCAGCCTGAGAGAGCCCAGGTGGTACCATGTCAAGTTTCTGCACTTTATCTTCTAGCCAATGCATCCCTGGAAGATCCTGTGAAGGGTGAAAGGTCGTAGATGCTCTGGGAATGGTGTTTAATTCTCACCACGTCAGGGGCTGCTAATCACACAACATTACGGTGAATTATGGTGATCATGGCAGTGTGAACACAGAAGAAGTAAACGATGACAGCACAAATCCAGCTGTGGTGGTGGGGAAGAGGTGGTGTCTCTGGTAATGGTTTGATTGGGATTCTGGGAGCCCTTGGTGAAAAACTCTCTGCCCCATCTAAGTTAGCATTTTATAAACTACCTGTAATAAATAGAATGACAATAACCTAATCTCACAGTTTCTAGTAATGGACATCTTTCAAAACTTTCCCCCTTAGCATCCTGAAGCCCTGCTGGTCCATACAGTTAGACTTCACTCTCGAGTCATCGTTTCCTTTGCTGGTCTCTGTTTTGTAATAGTTTCTGCTCTCTGAAATTTTAATTTGGCTGTTTATGTTTTATTCTTTTACATAAATCACCACTGGAATGGATTTTCTTTCTCTTTGGTAGACCCAAGGAACAACCAGATTATTCTTCATTGTTTAATTCTTTTAAAATTATGTTTACTGATTTATGTGTACATCCTATGATAAGTCGGGGAGCTTATTCTCCTTGTATCACGTTAATCATGGTTTGAACTCAGGCCTGCAGGATTGGTGGCAAGTGCCATTACCCACAGAGTCATTTCACAGACTCCTTTCTTAAATTTAAGAAAAGTTGATTGCACATTTTAAAGATAGAAAAATGTCAGACACAGGATATGAGGTAGAATGAAGTGTTCCTAATATACACAGTTGACCCTTATTCTATATACAGTTTGCTTTAGCTCTTGAGCTAAAGTCCGTCATGCGTTGAACTGATAGGACAGGACTTGGGACATGAGTTGTTTCCCTGAATAAAAAAAAATGAAGAAAGATATCAACAGCAATAAATACAAGCCAAGATTTACAAGCAGTTTAGTTCTAAGCTTGTTTGAGAGAGCACACAGCACCTAAATTCTTTGAATAAACAGTGAACAGTGTATCTTGCATAAAAGCCGAAAGCTTTGACCATATGAATAAACTAAAAGTTGTTCCCTAAAACTTACCAGAAAGTTAAAAGGTGGGCCTGGTTGACAACATAAATCAAGTGATGCATATGGTCTGTGCAAGTATCATAAAGAACATGGTCTCATATGTTCCAGCTGAAGCAGCTGGAGAGTTTAATATGCATTCATCTTAAAATATTGTGCAACTGTCTAACCTGGAGGTAGCAAGGGCGATAAAATCTATGGCAAAATCCGAGTTACGGAGAAAATGTTCAAACTCTGGCACAAGTCAACGGAACAAGAACCAAGTACTTTAGAAACTACTGCTGTCAAGCCCAGATGTTATGAAGATGTTATCACTCCAAACTAAGTGTGGATAATTTATTTCATATGCTAGCTGGCCACCTATCCTGGTTAGTCTTCTGCTAGCTTGGCAAAACTATTTGGCAACATTTTAACTGGGTAAAAATGTTGGAATTGTGCATTTCAAATTTCTACCTGTTATGGAAACTTTTCTACTGAGATGTGAAACAACTACATAGGCAAATGACTAAATGAAATGAATATGTTCCTTTGGTTCCTGACCCACAAGAGGTAATGGTCATTAGGATAACCAAAAGAAGAAACCAAATTGACAATATTTAATTAATATTTCCACTTGCTCTATTAGGTGTGTTACATACATTATCTCATTTCACCCTCAACAATTCCAAAGATTCCCCTTGTCATTATCCCCATTTTACAGATGGATAACCCAAGGCTTAGATGATTTAAATAAGCAGACTTTCAGAATAAGGTGAACATTTGGGCTCCACTGCACTTGTGAAACGTTCTGTGCTAACAAATTGAACCATCTCACTCTCCTGTGATTATTGGCTCTTAGCGGCAGCAGCTTGAAGAATCAATATAGGGCACGGGTTCCTCTTAATAAGTTAATAAAA
Organism: Phodopus roborovskii; assembly: GCF_943737965.1. Taxonomy (NCBI): domain Eukaryota; kingdom Metazoa; phylum Chordata; class Mammalia; order Rodentia; family Cricetidae; genus Phodopus; species Phodopus roborovskii. The sequence continues at coordinate 1,927,085 of NW_026126417.1, read as the reverse complement.
CAGAGACTTTCTCATTGCCTCTCCATCAAAGTTGCCGGGGGAGAATGAGAATATTAAATGCAGCAGGAAAGGGAAACTCCGCTCCATTTGCTCCGCAATGATAATCTTTTACAAAAGAGGATTTTTATTATTAATTCTTTGCCTTCTGGGGATATTATAATTTTCTAGAATGTAGAACTGCCTTAAGCACAGTAATTTGCTGAGCTAGACTGAATCTCAAAATGTTTCAAATGAGCTGATAAACAACTGCATAATTAGCCATTATTAGATCAAGTCTGCATGTTACTGATAGCCACATGAGCAAACCATTGGATAGGCAAATTGTAGATATGGTTTTAAAAACTAAAAGCCTGTGTTATATATTTAATATGCCTTGCAAGTTGTCTGCTACAGAATCAAAAACAGTACTTCACATGCTCTTTTTAAAAAGAAATTGATATTAGTTTATCGAGTGAATCCTTGGGGACATAATTGTTAAATACACCCACATGTGAACAATGGCGGATATCTGCAAAATGTGATCTGAGCTTCAAACTGGCCGCAGTGGTGGAATTCTCCCCTCAGTAAAACCCTTTCCAGGCTATTGCTTGAATGAGTAACACACTTTCATTCCCTTCTTTTGAGTTTTATTTAAGTCAGAGAGAGAGAGAGAGAGAGAGAGAGAGAGAGAGAGAGAGAGAGAGAGAGAGAGAATGAAGTTGGATGAGCAATGATTTGAGGAGGAGAGGATATGGAAAGAGTCAGAATACAAAATACATTGTGTGAAAATTTTAAATAAAAATCATTTTTAAAATACTAAAACCAGCTTAGTTTTGAACAACAAATAAAAGTGAAAGGTCTGAAAATAAATAGTTTCTGACCTAATAAAATTAAGCAAAATTGTAGTTTTGTGCTCTGAGGTCAGAGAGCACCAAGCAAAAATTGTGCACATACTAAGTCACCCTCACAGGAATTACAGCAGCAATTTTCTTGAGATTTTTAAAATTAGAGAATTGGTGTTTAGACTGAAATGGATTGTATATCCTTCTGACACAGGGCAGACAGATGAGTATCAACCCTCTTTGAAGGTCATTCATTCTATGACTTTATCCATCAGTATTTCAAATGTCAGAGAATAACAGGTTGCCAACATGACACTGTGCAATGGACCATACAGATATTTCACCGAGTAAAAGTGCATTCTACCCAACCCACACTGGAACGAGAACCAACTCACCAGCTCTGTGCTCTGATCACCACTAGTATGTAGTGACACACGTACCTGTACATAGACACGTTATAGTATTATTTTGATAATGATAACTTTAAAGAGAAAGCGTTCACCTGACACAAAGCCATGTGTGAACCTAGCAGGATGATGGATTTGTAAGAAAACGTCGAGGTTTCTTTCAGTTTGATAATGTGAACAGCCCGCAACATGTGTGCACTGTTCCCACTCTTCGAATCACGGCTGATCCCCACCTGCTTGAACTAACAGCATTAAGTAAAATTTTATTTCTTGAATTTAGGTTCTGCTTCTGATGCAATTATTAAATTTCTGTAGTCTACTCAGTCTATTAAATGTCAGCTCTGGGCTGAAGAGAGGCTCCCTGGTTAAAAGCACATAATGCTTTTAAGAGGTCCCGAGTTGAGTTCCCAGGACCAAGTTGGGTGACTCAAAACTGCCTCTAAACTCAGTCTCCAATGGCTCTATCGCCCCCTTCTGGCGGCTACAGACACTGCACTTATGCATAAATACACATACAGACTTAACACATACACACATGATTTTAAAAATAAAAAATCCTTAAATTCTAGCCTTAATTTATTACAGATCTTTGATTTCTGTCAATGTATAGTATTTATTCAGCTGGTTGTTCTACTTTATAAGTTGCACTTACCTTATTTGTGTATTTTTATAGCTACAGTAATAAATTTATAGTCTCGAAGTCAAAGGAATATGGCCAGCTAGCTGAATCCAAGCCACAATGAGGAAATAAGATCATTAGATTATAAAGCAGAAGCAGTACTTTGGTGTTTTTCACAGGCATCAGGAATGTTTTCAACTAGGAATGTTCCAGCTTTGTCAAGAACACTTTGCCTTGGTGTGTTTGATAGGAAATCTTATTTGTATGCTAGTACCTTTTTTCTGTTGCACTTGTTAAAACACAAATCCATCTTCCCAACCCCAACATTCCTGATTTGTATTTTATTAGTGAGCCTCCTTAAAGGAAAATTTAAATTTGGTTCAAATACATGGACTTACACACTTGAAGACTGAGTTACACTTTGCAGACTGCAGATTTGAAACAATGCATTATAGTGGCTTCAGTTTGAGAATGTTATCCCCAAATTTATTGCTCTATAAAATAACAATGTTATGTATTTTTCTGAATTAGATAAATTAGGCACAGAACTAAGTGCCATGATTGTGCTTCAGCTTAGTGAGTAAGTAAATAAACTAGAGACAATTTTCAGTAGGATTTGATCAATTTATTTTCCCATCATTGAAAAATCAGTCTATTGATTAGTGGAATGAGCAAAATAGCTCATTACAACACTAATAGATTAGTGTAATAGATTTTGAATATTTAAGCTTTAGATATGAAAATATTTTGGAAAAAAAAGTCCTACTAAATACAAAGAACTTGTATTTTACAAGAAAACACTTAGGAAGCAACTGAAAATATAGAGAATCCTATACTCAAAGGATGAAAGTCTCCTGATATTTAAAATTCAATGTTCCCTTAGAAATGCGAGTGGAGAATTACTGCAAAACACACTTCCAGATTAATTTGTCAGGGCATGATTGTAACCACTGTTACAGCTTGCCCGTGTAAGGAAGGGGAAAGGAGGGAAGATGAAAGAGATTCTTCTGAATGGATTTCATGGTTAATCTCTGTTAGGTTTCTTCAATCTATATAGAGCGGTCACTTCTGAATCAGAGCCCCTAGAAATATCATTTGACAGTTTTCAGGAAAAAAGAATACCATAGTCAGCTCTGGACATCTTGGTATGGAAATAGTGGGATTTGTGCAAGACACCTGCAATGGCCAACAAAGTCTATTAGTCGTGGCCTGGGCAGAAATTTTGCTTCAGTTATTTTGCTACAGCCAGTGTAATACTTTTGGATAATGGTTATTTGCATTTAAACTTTGCTGGCATAAGGTCAACTACATTAGTCCTTTGAAGACATCATACTGATGTATGAGGATTCCTCAAAAAGTTAAACACAGAATTACCATATGGGTCAACAAACCCATTTCTGGGTATATATAATCACAAGACCTGAAAGCGGGGATGTGAATAGCAATTGTGTTTATAACTAAGTTATCACAACAGCTGAAATAAACACCCCAAAGTCTATTTGCAGATGAATTACCAATATATAAATACCTAGAATGAAGCATTGCTCAGACTAAGAAAGGAGGACATTCTGACACTCTCTAAGATGAACTAGTCTGCAGGGCACATGCAAAGGAAGATATTGTGTGATATGGCTATATGAGGCTTTCAGGTTACTTTTCTTTGATATTTCTTTCTGTCACACATCTCCTAACACCACTGAAAACACATCTGGCCTCCACTGACTTACCTTCCCGTTGTGTCCAATGGTTTAATTGCTTTGGACTTGAAACTTAGACCTGAAGTGTTTTTCTTTTGCTTTCTGTGAAAAGTTCTGTGAATTCTTTCACGAAATCTGACACAGTATTGAATTCAAAATGCCAGTACTTATCTACTGAAGAGTCCTATTTTTCAGGGTTTGAATCATCATTTCTCCAGACCTTTGCTGCTTTCTCTTCCTATCACCAGCTCTAGTGATATACTCTCTTCTTGTGTCATGTTCATAAATATTCTTTACAGTTACTGTTACAAGCAAGTTTTCATAATAAAACAATGAGAGGTAATGAAAGTGATGGATGCTGACATAGGGATACCCAGTGGTTCGTTACAATCTTTTGCTTTAATTGGCACACAATGTATTATACATAGTTTTGGGTTTCTTTCAGATTTGTTACATACTTGACCACATTCAGTCCTGTATACTTCTCTTATGCCTTCTCTCTTCTCTACTTCTGTTAGTCTCATTCTTTTCCTAGTCTCCCCTTTACTTCATGAAATACATATAAATAGTTTAATATGCCTGTATACAATGTAAGATGAAAGGAAAGTTGATATACTGAATCTGACTTATTGTAGTCTCTAGTTCCTTCTCCTTTCTAGCAAGTTACATGATTTCATTGTGTGTGTGTGTGTGTGTGTGTGTGTGTGTGCTGTGAGTGTGTGTGTGTGTATGTGTGGCTAAATAAATCTCCATGGTACCTATCCCTTTCTTTACCCATTCGTCTCCTGACAGATACGTTGTGTGACACCAGAAGTTTATTATAGAAACATTCAGCCTGCTTCTTTTTGTTTTCCATAGAAGACTTTTAGGTATGCTGTGATTGCAAAACTTGCTTCAGTAAAATTACAGTTTTTTCTGTATGCATTTATATTTGAAAAATTCTAAAAATACTATCTGACTCATAATGTAATTATGATGGTTAGTTTTGATTGTCAACTTGACTACATCTGTAATTAATGAAAACCCAAGTCTGGGTATGGATATCAAGGACTCTTTTCTAGTTAAATCCCTTGAAGTGGAAAGACCCACATCTGGATCATTTGAGGTGGAAAGATCCACCAAAAATTGGGCCACCCACACCTTCTGGTGGGAGCCTATGTAAAGGACATTGAAAAAGGAAGTTTTTGGTCTTTTCCTGCTTGCCCTCACTTCTTTAAGATTCTGTCATACACTGAGCTGAGACATCCAGCCTCATAGATCTAACAGCCATTATATTCCTGGAATTTCTATTGGCTGACAGCCATTATTGTACTAGAAAGATCACACCTGTAAACCATTCTAATAAAATCACATTTTATACACACACACACACACACACACACACACACACACACACACACACACAGTATTCTTCTACCAGAGAACCATGACTAATATAATAATATAATTTTAAATGCAGAATATATATCGTATGTTTGACAGGTAGAAATATTTTGCAAAGATTAACAGAGCTGAATGTGCAGAAGCTCATCTATTGCCTGGCAAACAAAGAGTTACACAAGCAATATGTAAACTTTACCTTCCTGATACAGTATTTAGTCAGGGTAAATGCTCAGGTACTTCTAGCTGGTTGGGTAAGTCCATAAGAGAATTAATTGGCAAGCATGATGACATTTACCACCCCTGTGTTTTGGAAACAAATAGTAGGTGTCATCTTAAATTCCTTGGGACAGGTTTCAAGAGATGTTTTTCTTTCTGTTCTTGGATGTGGTGACTGTTTTCATAGAGGGGGGTTCTGCTGTTAGACAATCAACAAAATATAACAAAACAGCAATAATTAAAACCCTAAGAGCTGGAATGATGGCATTAGGAGGAGTGATGATCAAAGGGGTCAAGACCAGGCTGGGAAAATGTACAAAAACTGCTGACCTGAACAAGGGGGAGCTCATGAACCCGACTGATATCTGGGAAACCAGCAAAGGACCAACCCAGACCCCCTGAATGTGGGTGTCAGTTAGGAGGACTGGGCAATCTATGCAGCTTCTGGTAGTAGATCAGTATTCATCCCTAGTATATTAATGGACTTTGGGAGCCCACTCCACATGGAGGGATACTCTCTCAGCCTAGACACATGGGGAGGGCCTAGGCCCTGCTCCAAATGATATGACAGACTTTGAAGATCCCTCATGGAAAGCCTCACCCTCTCTGGGGAGCAGAAATGGAATGGGCTAGGGAGTTGGGGGGGGGGATGGGAGGAGAGGAAGGAGAAGGAACTTGGATTGACATGTAAAATAAGCTTATTTCAAATTTAAATAACAATATTTTTAAAAAGCTTTCCATGGGACAAAAGGAAGTAATGTTTTCAGAAGAGGTTAGATATATCCCAGTAAGAAAAGGTGTTGGTGTAGACTAAAAAGGAGTCTACTATTTTGTCAGCCTTTTCTTTGTGATAAGCTTAAAAATACTACCCGTAGGGAAAATGAGTAAATTTTCAGTATAGAAATGTGCTTTTTAAAATTAATTTAAAGCCTTAACATAATAAAGAACGCATTGTTCTCACCTTAAATAATGTTTTCATATTTAATATTAGGAGATGGCAGGATTGTCTTGTCACACCATGTGTGAGTCTTACGGCTCTAGCCATCAGGAATCCCCTGCACCATTCTTGAGTGGGTAATGAGGACCTGACATAGCTCTTTCAAGTAGGTTATTAGAAAACATTGCTGTCTTCTTTTGATCTATTACTTTATTTATCTTATGTTAAAAGATCTTTAGAAGCTTTTTTGTCATTAATGGATAAAGTCCATCTTACAGATACATCAATTGGTTGCCAAGAATAATTTTGATTAGATTAAAGAATAACCATTTAAGAACATTCATTCAAATATTAAATGCTAAGGGCTGTGCATTGTTAAAACCCCTGCTTTTCCAGGACCATTATCATTGTATCCTTGATGGAAGACACTAAATGAGACCTCAAATTGTAAATGGCTCTTCTTCTAGCTAGGCTAGAAAACTAAAATGACATAAAATGAGTGTATTATCTGAGAAATAGTTCCAGCGAGCTCTTCAAGGATCAATGCAGATGCTATGAAATGACAGATCACCATGGGTTCCTTTGAGGATAAGGGAGCCTCATCATAAAGAAATTATTATAGGAATAAATCTCAAATGAGTATTTAAGGAAACAAAATGTGACAAATGTTTCCTTTATCCATGAAGTATTCTCAAAGTGATAGAAGTTAATTTGTATTCTCATCAGAACTATTTTCCTTGCAGTTAAGGTAATAAATAGATCCATTCTGTTTTCATAAGAGTTGATATTGGAAAGGTAGATAGATAGACAGATAGATAGATAGATAGATAGATAGATACATACATACATACATACATACATACATAGAGGATAGACTGAGTTTAACCAAGTATCTGCACAGATTGTAAGCCTCTTGAAGGCAGGGAATAAATTTACCTCACATTCAATTATTAATACATTGGAGGTGATCCAGGTAAATGTTGTTATTTAATAAATGTCTAACAAACAACTTAAATTTGAACATAGCAGTTTCTTAATCTAGTAGAGAATCAATCTACAACCTCCACATGTAGTTAGCTCCAAAATCACTTTGAAGAAGATTACAAATTAAAATGTATTTTTAGGCAGAAAAATAATGGATGGTTGTGGGATTAGCAGGCCAGCCCATGAAAGTCATTTAAATCTAAGAACTACATCTACAAAGTAGGAGAAACATTACACATTTGAAATGAACAAGGAGCAGAGGAAACTGTAGATTAAAAAACCAAAAAAAGAAGAAAAATGACAAAAATTAAATACTCAAAGTTTTAGCCTTTCTACACTGAAAGAGAAATGGAGTCATGTACAAGGGAGGAAGGGCCTTACAGAAGCTGTCAGGAAGGTGTTTATATTCACAAGGATGTAAAAAACTGAACTGATCTGTGTGTTTGTATATGGGCAGTGTGTGTGTGTGTGTGTGTGTGTGTGTGTGTGTGTGTGTGTCCATGTGCATGCCTGTGTATGAGTTTATGTGCCTGTTCGTGTTTGTGTCTCTGTGTGTTTATGCACAAGTGCCTGCAGGTGCCCAAGGGGGGCACGAGAGAGGTTTGAGTTCTCTCCTGCTGGAGTTATAGGAGGTTGTGAAATGCCCAGTGTGGATGCAGGGATGACAACCAACTGGGGTCCTCTTTAAGATCAGAGAGTCACTTTTCACCACTAATACATATCTCCAGGCCCCAGTAAGGATGGTTTAAAAAAATGTAGGCAATTATCTTTGGAGAGTAATTTAGTCTATTAATCATAATAATATGGTAGTATTTTGATAATATATAATAATGATAAGCTGTTAATGATACAATTTTAATACTCATCAGCAAAGGTAAGTGTGATGATTTTTTTAAGTTGATTTTTTAGAGTGCAAAAATGAATTGGCAAGAAGTTATAAAAAATCAGGTGAACTAAATAAAGATAAAAATATGGTCCAACATAGTAATCAGGTCTCCTTGTGCTCTAGGTACCAAGAATTCAAATGCAGATGAAAACAATTGTATATATCCCAATAGAAGGAGGAGGTAAATTCATATCCAACAAAATACAGCAGGAATTACAAAGACTGTTATAAAAGGTAACCCCACACACGAGGGAAGGAGGCCAGAGCCTCTTGAATGAGTTCTGAAAAAGAAATAGGTACTTTGTGGGCAGGTAGAGAGAGTGGGAACAGTTTGGGTCCACAGAACAGTGTGAGCCAATTGAAGTGTGTAGTGTTAATGTTGAATTGGAGAGCTTGGCACATGGGAGTTCAGAGGAAAGTGACCTCCTTCATGATTCTAACAGGAAGCAATCTCCCATGCCTCCTGCCTTCTACATAGAATTGCAAAGCTGAGGTAAGTTTTGGCAAAGGAAGAGCATGGCCAAAAGGCATTTTATAAATGTCACTCTGGCTGCAAGGACAGATGGCATGTGAGAAGTAACTAATTACAAAGAAACTGACTAGAGGGCTGTAGAGCCATGCATAGGTTGTGGGAGTCAATAGTGGGTTCACAAGGGAGAAATCCAAGAGAGCTATTTGGTTTGTAGGTGTCTCTGTGAATGGCCTAAAATTTAAACTTGTAATAGGTTCAACGGGATTATCCATTCGGTGTTCAGATACAAAGTCAAGACTGACTTGTTCAAATATGCTATATATTTTGTGATCTTGTTTTTAACATTAAAATTTCTTTAAAATTTAATGTACAGGAAGCTTCAATAATGGAAAGGATCCAATAAAATAAAAATGGAGTGAGAGTCTGGAGTTTACCTCAGTGGTGGAACAGCTGTCTAGTATGACCTGAGCTCCACATTTGCTAATGTAAAGAAATAAAAAAAAAGTAAAGTAAAGAATGTGGTTGGACTGCTCAGATAATGACAGCATGACTCCATGCATGAAATACTTGCCTAATAAACATAAAGACTGGAGTTTGTCTGCCCAGAATCCACATAAGAACAGGGCAGGAGTGATGGCCACTTGTAACCCCAGTATGAGAGAGACAGAGAGAGATAAGAGATCCCCTGGGCAAACTGGATGGCCACAATCAGTAAACAGACCTGCCTCCATACACAGACTGGAGAATGATGGCGGAATACATAATGTTGACTTTGGGCCTCTACTGCTATCTGTAGAAACACACATGTCAACATACTTCAGGAACATATTCCATGAATATATATACACACACAGAGGAAGAAAGGAAGGAAGGAAGGAAAAGGAAGGAAGAAAGGAAGGAAGGAATGAAAAGGGGAGAAGAAAAGGAGGGGAGAGAAAGAACATTCTACCATTGAAAATTTGCCATATTTGTTCCTGTACTCCTTTTATGTATGTTGCAGCTGGGTGAGCAGGTTTCGGTGTTTTCAAGTGAGGGAATGAGAGCTTGGTTTATGCTAAACTTGATTAAGGAATTTGTTCTTATAGCTGAAAGTTTCAGATTGGAAATATTTAGTAATAGATAGTTTGATTCTCCAAGTCACTCACTCTTCCTTACGTTGAAGATTGTATTTGAGAAATTATCTTGGGGGAATTGTTTTTAAACTAGATCATTGAAAGTGCCCCTTTCTATACTCATGTCTCTAATAGTAACTTCTAAAAATATGTTTAAAAGGCACTCCAGCTTTCTGTAGAAGATCATTTAAGATGGTTAACAGTATAGGATGAAGTTTACTTTCAATTTTTGCTGTCTGAATATATGGATAATTAAGGACTAGACATATGAAAAAGTCCCTTAAGATTAATTTTTCCCCCGACTAACCAGAGCACAACTACTTTGGTTAATAATGCGAAAATAATGCAGAATAAAGAGAGTTAAATTTTAAAGGTTTTTTTCTTAATGTTAATTCATTACATGTAGTTGGTTATTGCTACAAGATTGTGATATACCTAAACTTATTATCTATCATTCAACAATGATCTGTAAATCTTGTATAAAAAAGTAAAATATTCCTACAGAACAGTGACTTGGCTTTAAGGCCAAACTTGATTGAAATAAAATATTGCAACTTAGTCTTGTATAAATTTGGACTTTAAATCCAATTTATGCCTTCTGATCTCAGTTGCCTTTGACATGTAGAAAAGCACAAAAATTATATTTCTCTCAGAAAGCAAACACATTTTCCTTTTAGTGTGTGACTAGATCTTTATCCATGTGGGAGAAAGTCATAAAAATGATAGAAGGACCCGAGCATTGAGATGAAGGCAGACAGTTATCGTATTTTTAAAGTCAGCCATTTCAAATAAACCAAGGACACAGAAAACCCTTTCTCTTCTGGTGTGAAGACTCAACATCCTTGTCCTCTGACCATTCTGGAATGATTCCTTCCTTTCCCTCCTTGGGCTGCACATTGGACATAACCTAACAACAAGGTGCTAGATGTACCAAGCTGTAGCATCCACGGCAATAGCTAGTAATCTAGGGAGCTGGGGGTGGGGGATGCTCTTAGGACTTTGGAGAGGGGTTAGCTTATTCCAGTGATGCTGTGGGTATGAAGTATTCCCTGAAGGCTTGATACCCAAGTAGAGGCACTACTTGGAGAGCTTTTAGAAATTTTAAGAATTAGGGTTTAGCTGGAGAAAGTATGTAACGTGGGTACATGCCTTTAGGAACCACATCTCGTCTCATGCCCTTTCCTGTTTCCCTGTCTCTATTTCTGGGCTGCCTGATGTTAAACTGGCTGTGTAATATGTTCCTACCACCATGATGTGCTGCCTTCTACAGGCCAGAAACATGGAACCAGGTGATTGAGGACTGAATCCTCTGAAGCCATGACCCAGGGGCTCTCCCTCCCTGTAAGCTACTTTGCTCAGGGATTTGGCCACAGTCACATAAAAATCAACAGTTGCTGGATTGAATTTAGCACAGTTCTGACAATTAGTCCTGTTCTGTGATGCAGGATATGGAGTGATATTTGTCCAGGGGTGACCGTCAACTTGCTTTATAGGGTCCATCTGGCTCTTTCATTGTATGCCTTTCTTGACCTAGTGCTCATATGTAGAAGCTCCTCTAGGAAGAGCCATCAGTAAAGCAACTCTGTTCCTCTTAGTGTTTGGCTATATTCTCTTTATAGATTTGTGCTGATCCCTTAGTCATGCCGGGGGGTTACTGGTGAGAGAGTAGTACTGACAAGTATTCTGCCTCATATATCTAACTATTATTTGTTTACATTGATAGCACAGACTCATAGCTTCTTGGGCAGGAGTTACAAAGAAATTGGCTATTAGGATCACATCTAACTACTGTGTGAACCAATCTTTGTGGCACTAAATTTTAAACCAGTAATTTCATTTCTTTCTTTTATTTTTAAATTTTTATAAACATTGAGGTGGACACCATTCTTGCTAATTTTAGAACCCCAAACATACTACTAGACTACAGAATAACTCACTAAGTCTTTCTTAACATATTGCTTTCAACTTCACAAAACTCAGAAGTCTGGAGCCTCCCAAAAGGTTGCAAGCCAAAGGTAGTATCAGGATCATGCGGCCGTTTTCCAACTCTTCCAACATCTTCACTGGCCTTTCTTCTTTGATCTCTTTGCTCATGGGATAGTAATTGACTGGAAAGGGACAAATAGAACTTGGAGTTTGATGATAAACATTCTATATGTACATATTGAGCATCTTTCATCTTGCTAGGACAGGATGATTTACTTTTGGGTATTCAACTTAAGGGAATTTTAAATGACAGATTCCCCATAACACAAAAACACAGAGAGTCGTATATGGCAAAAAACATCTCCATCTCTAAAGATTTTTCTCTGAAGTAGCTTTTTCTGGCCTCAGTCCATCTTTACACACACAGAATTCTGGTCCTAAGTATAGATTCTGTATGCTAAAACTTACAATAAATAAATCAGAACTACTGGAATCTGAACAATGTTTTAAAATGTGACTATTTACTAGGGGCTTTTGCATTCAGATATTTCACCAAATTAGATACCTGGCATTCCTTTTTTGCTTCCTAGCATTTTTCTGGTGCCATACCTTTTTCCTGGCTGGGATGTTGCCAAGTTCAAGAATTTAGTGCATAAAGAATTATTTGCTGAGGCGAATGCGGTGCTTTCACTATGAAATAAACAGGAGCAGCCTGCTTTTAATATAGGTTTTGACAATAAGAAATGAGAGGAATTTGTCTTAGCTCTCTGTGCTATGGAGTGCTATGGAAATATCTTTGCTATTTATTATAGTGTACTACCTTCCCTAGCTTTGAAAGCACACAATTTTCTTAGTTTAGTTTCATTTTACATTCTTATTTTACCCCCAATGTGTTTGCACTGTCTTCTCCCAAGGAGAGACCTAGTTCTTTATCTTCTGTGAACAATGCCAGAGCTGCCTATCTTCTATCTATGGTGTCACCATCCTCTCTGCCTGCCAATTGGGAAATCTCATTATTTTGACCATTCCTGTACTTCATAAAATTCTGGCCCTTTCTTGAACTTTCTCAGCTATAGGTTCCACTTTAGTATGTATACCATTTTACATTTTCTACAGTAGTAATTTCCAAACTTTAATGTATTTATAAGAAACACAAGGGGAAGAGAGGGCTAGACCCTGCTCCAAATGACTTGACAGATTTTGATGATCCCTCCTGGAAGGTCTAACCCTCCCTGTGGAGTGTGTGTAGAGGGAATGGGATGGGAAGGGGGTCAGTGGAGGTATGGAAGGATGGGAGGGAGAGGGAACTGGGATCTATATGTAAAATAAGAAAAAATAATTAAAAAAAAGATTGTAAGGGGTATCAATATGAGCAGAATACAATGATAATCATGTTTGGAAACATCAAAGAGATACTCACTGTTTCATATTTTTACTAATTTTTTTTTAAATTCTGAAATCCTAAATAAAGGTTAAAATTAAAAAAAAAAAAAAAACCAGAGGATGACAGAAATGCACAGGGAGACTAAAAATCTGTTACTTTCTAATAGTAACTTAAATGATAGGGTAAAGTCCCAAGTAAGTTCAAGAAGACAGAAAATTGAAGACACTAGAAGACATCAAGAGTATAGATAAAAATAAATAAAAATAAATGAAAAAAGACTACAGATAATTCTCTCTTCCAACACTTCCTAAACAGCAACAACAACAAAATATTAGTATATGGTGGATAGGTGTAGGGATAAATGTAAAATGCAATAGAAAAGCAAGTTTACTCAAAGCCCCTAAGTGTTCAACTCTGGAGGAAAGTTTCTTAATAGTTAGAGAGTTCAAAAAATAAAATAAAATAAAATAAAAAGGAAGCTCATTAGGACTGGGGAAGTAAAATACTCAGAGGCTTCAGGAAGTCCATGAAACTGACAAGGTGTACAAGGCACTGCTCTTCCCAAGACTACACAAGTAGTAAACGCTGCCGAGGCACCCCCCACCCCACCCCAGGCCTGACCTGTCTGTAAGAGGATCCAATGAGCTGAATTGCCTGGAAGAGAAAGTCTGACCATTCTGGGTGTCTGCAAACTGTGTGGTGAATGAGCTTCAGGGTTCCAGCTTCCATTTTCTGAGGTGGGATTATGGGTCACCATAATCTGTCTTTGAGTCAGTCCTGCTCCTGCAAATAACCCCAATAAAAACTCCTTGTTACACACACACACACACACACACACACACACACACACACACACACGAAACACAGGGGAAAGTCATTATTTCCTGATTTTTACTCTTAGTCTTAGATGATTTTGTAGGTCTTGGGAAAGACACAAGAAATTAACTTTTAAGGTTAAATACAATCCAGACTCCATATTTCCAAGGAAGTCCAATCTGCCATCTTCCATTTTTATTTAGACTTACAAACTGTTCTCAAACAAGGCATCCCAGACATGAAATCATTATAGTTCATTCACTCATCTATCCTTTCAGCTATTTGTTACATTTCCTGTTTTAGATATGGGTCTGTAATAGAGTGAACAAGAGAGAAAGCAATCATACAGATGGAAACCAAACTGAAATACCAATAAAAGTGTGCTATGTGTGATGTGGAAAGAGAGGCCTCTTAGCTACTTTACATTCAACACTGAAGATCTGAATGACAAAGACAGCGACAAACAACGTTGAAGGGGGAAGAGTGCTGTAGCACTGCTAGTACATTGGGGCAAGACTGTGTGTCAGAAGGAGAAGGGTGCAGTCAACACCACAGTGGATGATGCATACATAGTAGAGAGGATGCCGACATCAAAGAAACCACAAGGCAGGTTACATAGGAGGGAACAAAGTGTCCCTGGAGCACTTTCGGCTGGGAAGAGATATGAGCTGATTTACTTTTTCACGAGTCCTTTCTGACATCTGTGTAGGAAGCAGACTGTAGAGAGGCAAGAAGATACAATGCAGGAGTGATGGCAGTTTGGGCAGGTGGTAGAATTAATGGACAGAAATGGCATGTGATGCAGCCATCATGGAAGTAGTCTTGGAAGGTAGGTGATGCATTGAATGTGGCGGTGAGAGGACTCAAAGATAATTCCTGAAAGTTTGGCTTGAATACATGCCTGACTAGGTATATTCTCTACTGATTTAGAGATTGGAGGGACATAGATGTGGGAAGAGGGCTGACAAAAGCACAAACGACATTTTGTGGCAGAATAAATCCAAGCTGTGTCCAGGCTGCAGAAGGCAAAGAATAGGACATTAAGAAATACATTAAGAAATGTAGACCTTTTTTTTGAATGGTAACACAAAAAAGAGATGACTTAGAGGTTAAGAATGGGTACTGTTCTTGCTGAGTACCCCAGTTCAGTTCCCAGCACCCACGACCCATGATGGATGGCTTGAAACAGTCTGTAATTCCAGCTTTAAGGGACCACAGGCACTGGCTTCATGGGTATGTTAACTTCAAGCACAGCTCCCCCAACAGAACCAATACAAATAAACCTTTTTTTAAAAAAATAATATAAGAAAAGGGAACATTGATGTCAGGATGGGCTAGAAGAGGTAGAGACTACAAATGTGTAGGATGGTTGTGGGACTGAGAGTGTGGAGAGGGATAGCAAATAAGATAAACAAAATAATAGTCATAAGAGTTCCCCCCACCCCAGTTAGAAAACAAAATCCAACAAACTGCAGGTAAAAAACTGCATGTGTTCATTTGGAGATACAGACCTTAGCAGCAGTCAAGTGTGGTGTGGCAAACTGGTGATCCCAGCACTTGGGAAGCTGAGACAGGGATGAAGCCAAATGATGCCCTGGAAAATACCTTTTTCAAAGGAACTGAATTTTGGACTAGCTGTATCTACTTCCAAAGCAGCCACTCTTCATTTTAAAATGTAATTTCTTTAAAAAATAAGTTAAGGGTTCTTTATATATTTTGGAAATCAGCCCTCTGTCAGATGTGCTGTTGGTGAAGATCTTTTCCCATTCTATGGGCTGCTGTTTTGTCTTGTTGACTGTGCCCTTTGCCCTACAGAAGCTTTTCAGTTTCAGGAGGTCCCATTTATTGTCAACCTCAGTGTTGACAATACTGGTGTTATGTTCAAGAAGCAGTCTCCTGTACCGGTTCAAGGGTACCATCTACTTTCTCTTTGAAGACTCCCCATGGAAGGCCTCACCCTCCCTGGGGAACAGAAAGGGGATGGGTTGGGGTTTGGTGAAGGTGATAGGGGAGGTTGGAAGGGTGAGGGAACTGGGACTAACATGTAAAACAACCTTGTTTCAAATTTAAATACAAAATAGTAAGTTAAGGGGCACAGCATGCTCTGGTTTTTCTTCAGTCAATAGTTGGCATGATCATCACATAGGAAGCAAATTAGTCACTGTGAGTGAATTAATATCTCAAGGAAATGGAGTGCCTGAGTGGTAGACTTGGGAACTGTGAGTCTGTACACTAGCAGAATTTGTGAATGAAATCAATGCTTCACTGTTGGGAACGATAGAGACCATAAGAGCAGCCAAATGATAGATTGGTTTGTTTATTTTCCTCTTCCCTTTCATGCTCCCCCTGCCTCCCTTCTTTCCATATTTTCTGTGTTAAGTATCCATGATTTCTTAAGAAGATTGTAAGCCCCCAACTTTAACAATCTATGTGGAAGACATGTACATGGAATCTTGGGCATAATCAGAACACAATGAACAAAGTAGAAGAAAATCCATGAAATGTTTGAAGGTATAGACACAGTGTTGCTTGACAAGGTTAGAATGGTCTACCTGGGGGGTGGGCGATGAACTGAAATTTGCTAGGTAGATAAGGCAGTATTTAGAGCGAAGAAAATATATGCAACATATATGATTATCTCTATTCTAAAAAGCAAACTATTATGTCTTAGGGTATTCTTAATTGGCTGGAACCATGTTAAGAATTTTCATGATTAATTATGCTTAATTGTAGGGCTACTCTACACAGTGAGTTCCAAATGTGCCAATGCATGTGTGTCAGTGAAGTACTGTATGTTTCGTAGGTTGTGATCACTTTGCTATCTGAAAGTTGTAATGGAAAATGTCTGGAGAGGAGGCTGGAACCCCCATCGAGACTTTCAGAAACAGATTGCATCACTAACAGGAAAACATGTCTCTTCTCTTTCTATTCAGTCATCTGTTAAATATGTTATGTGAAAAACATTATATCACAAAACATCTTACACAGATTAAGTAAAAATGATCTTAAAAGAAGAAAAAAGAGAGGGCAGAAAATGAGAGTGAGTCAGGATCAGGAATAAGGTCAGCTGAAAAGCCATCTCTTAATCTTGGCAGACCCTGGAGCTACTTTACATCTTTCTATAGAAGTTAAAGGACCAGATGAAGAGAATAGGCCATCGTTACCTCTAAGTGAGCAGAAATTGCATCACTGGAAGCCTTAGTTTTTTTAAAGCCATTTAATCAGATGAATGATGGGATGATAGAAATCCGTTCGCCTTAGTTCTTATAGAACAGCTGATGAAATTTTAAACTTGGAAAAAATGAAAAGGAGATACAATCAGACACCCCTGCTAATCAGACACAATCCTCATAAATCACTCATATGGTGTCTATTTTAATAGCACTATTGCCTGAAGAATTCCAGGAAGGTTTAAGAAATCTACACGAGTCTATCTAAACAAGTAACTTGATGGGTCCTCTTGTTATTTTTAAGCCAATTAAAAATGTAGTCACCTAACAAATACACTAACTTGGGCTGTTTAAAGTCTGTTGTGTAGCCCTTCCTTTTAGCAGTGATTAGCTTGCGGGGATGGGGGTGTGTGGCCTGTTCAGGCTACTGCCACAAGCAGTCTTGATTATAAGAGAGTTCCAATTAAGTACATGCAGGTGTCTGTGTAAATTTTTAATAGGTCTGGGGAGTGAAGCTTAGTTGATAGAGTGTTTCCCTAGTTGGCCTAAAGCTTTGGGCTTGATCCCCCCATTTCTCATGAATAGGTGATAATTTAGCAGCAAGCTCACAAAAGAGAATGTAGTCTATGAACGACTTGATTGTTATATTAAAAGATTGTTCTGATATATGATAAACTGCAGTGCCCATACTATGATTTTACTTTTGTATACATAGTGAGAGGGAAAAATGGTCTATATTGAGTTCATGTTTCTCAGAACATCATCAATCCTTGTATACAGATGAAAAAGTTAATAAAAGCTGCACATAATCTAGAAAAGCTCCCAAGAGCTTTGCTGATGGAGCCTTAAAAACATGATAGTGTAAGAGAGTATATAGATGCACTGTCAGACCTAAAGGGTATCAGTTCCTCATGAGGAGGCTGTCTGAGTAACAAAGGGTAATAACTGGTCTGGGATGTGAGTTGTATGTGATTCAGGTGAGCTATCAAGTGCTCTAGCAACTCCGTGATTTGGGGCAGTAGAAGGTGAGCCCTCTTGAAAGTGGGACTAAGTGACAGATTTCTATCTGAAGGTACCATGCCTAGAGTCAGTAAAAGTTTATAACAAGTTGTTAAAAGGGGAGCAGTTCCAATAGCCATGGGATATCTCCGAGGGAAAAATACCATGCCCAGACCTTTTCTGATTCATATTTTTAGTCAGCAGTACTGATCCATAGAAGTTGACAGCTGGCTATACTGAAAGTGAACAGAGTCTATCCACCAGCTGCTCCCCTTGGCTCTTCCTGTTCCCAGCATATATTTCAGACCTATCTAACTGTTTAGAGTCGTTTCCTGTATCTTGAAGACCATGTCCCTCCAAACTTTAGCAATATAATGTGGAAGATAAATACATGAAGACGTCAAAGGCCATTAGAATATAACTTATGAAGCCGAATAAGATTCTTCATAATAAAATCTAATGACAGGATTCCAAGACTCTGGCCCTCTTACGGATTTTACTGTTTCCAAGGTTTTCTGAGTTAATAAAACATATTAAACTTTGAAAGGTTTAAATTTTACAAAGCCATAACTACATTTTCAGTGCGTATTTTTAAAGCTTCTCAGGAAATCCCATCAAAGTATATACTTGGAAAGTGAAAATTGGGTCCTGTAATGGCTGAGAAATTAGATTTTTATTTAGGCTAAAGTGTTTTAAAATTCTCTTACTCCCTGTAAAGGATCATCCTCAAGTTACAGAGGCAAAAATTCATCTTATCCTTATTGAACTGAGAGAGAGAGAGAGATAGAGTTAGAGATAGATAGATAGATAGAGATAGATAGATAGATAGATAGATAGATAGAGAGAGAGAGAGAGAGAGAGAGAGAGAGAGAGCACTCATATCTTTGGTTGAAAGCCGCTGTTGGTTGTACACTGAGTTCCATTCACATCTATAGTATAGTCATCAATGCTCATATGTGGGCAGGATGACTACGTCTAGGAGTGACACAAGACAAACTGGTCACTCACCATCTGCTAAAATACCCTTTATATGGAAGGTCAGAATCTTGGAAAGTCTTCGAACTGTCTCCTAATGTGCAACCACAGGTAAAGTCATCTCTGGATTTCCCCAATGCATTGTGACTCAATTTATTAGATGAATGAGTCTGTTAGAAATTTTCATTTAAACTGACAAATTTATCTCCAATAGAATGTTCCACAGGAGTACAGTCCTTATTTTTCATCACTTTCAGGTTTCCACCAATGTCTGGAGGAACTAAAGGTATTTAGCCTCAGGGTGACATATGAACCTATCTCAAATATTTTGTGGACTGTTATGCAGAGTGCTATTATACTTGTCTTCCAAAGCCACACATGTGAAACAAAAACTAGACAGTCACAATTTCCAAAAGATGGAAAATACTGTCTCTGAGGGCATGGCCCCTAATCCCCTCCCCAAGAGCTAATTAATCTCTTGGTCTTTCAGGAATTAATGTGTCATAGAGAACTTGGAGCAGGATATAGGGGAATCAGTAATGACTACGTAGAGTATTTATTTTGAACTTAATTTTTGGCACAAAGTCTGAGAGACATATTTTGGGAACCAAATAAATACTGATGTTTTTATAAGTTAAAATTTGCATTATTATATCTCCTTGTGAGTATCTTAATGGGAATAAATGTGGGTATTTCCTAAGAGGCTGAATTCTAATAAGGTTATAATTGAGTTTGGAATAATAAATTTTGTTTTCTAGACACATTTTTTGAGTCATATATGGCTCTGAATTTATTTTCTGATCTCTTATTGGGCAAAGTTTAATTTATAAAAATTCAAAGATTAGAACAAAGAATCCTTATGTACCTTTAACAGTTAGAATTTATTATTATTGTTACATATGCACACTCATATATATGATTGTACACACACATATGTACATATATATATATTCTGTTAATAAAAGAAGAGGCTATCAATTGGGAAGTGGGGGGGCATAGGAAGGGTCAAAGGAGGGTAGGTGGAAGGGGCTGGAGGAAGAAAAGGGAGAAGGGAAAGTATGTAATTCTATTTCAATTAAAACAATTAGTCCTCACAAGGCATTTCATTAAATCATGTGAATTTAAAAATAGAATTATTAATTTGTGGAACAAAATAATATCCTTGTATGGATGCTCATATTCTAACCTTGATTTTTGGACATAGTAAGCTGTGTACTTAGTAGAAATTAAGGTTAAAGATGTTATTTAAGTTGTTATGCAATTACCCTTAGTTTGCAAAGATTCTCCCTATCTTCCAGGTCAGACCATACTAACCACTTGAGTCCTTCCATGTGCACCTAGGAGGTTGAAGAGAAAGGACAATATAGTTGACAATTTGTGAATGACACTGCTAGATTTTCTATTCCAAATAAAGAGGGGTGGGCCCTAAACCAAGGAATGTGGAACACTTACAGAAGTTGGAAAAGATAAAGATATGGTCTCTTCTCTAGAGCTCCCTAAGGACTGTTAGCCTGCCCACACTGATTACAGTTCAAGGAGACACATTTTAGGCTTCTGGTCTACAGGACTGGCAGAGAATAAAATTGTATTGTTTTAAGCTATTAAATATGTGAATAGACATTTCTTTGGGTCATTTTTAGGTAAAAGTAGTATTTATAAATTTAGCAAGGAAAGAGGTGGTTTAATTAGTCAGACTTTGGGTATGGTAGGGCTATGTCTGAATAACCATAAGTGAGACTTGAATACTTGGTGCCAAAAGTCAAACAGATTCCTGAAATTGCTAATTTTATTATTATTGTTCAGGATTAATTAAGTGATTAAAGCTGTGGCTCAAATCTCTTGATGCCATTTGTATTTTACTGCTTATCTTTACTTCTTAAATTATAAACTAGAGAGTCTGGGTTACTTCAATGTACACACTGTGATTATCATATAGGCTTTCTGTTATATGCTATTTGTGATCCAAATTTAACAAGAAAAGCAAATACCAGGGAGAGAAAACAGGGTTTCCATAAAAACTGGTGAGATTATTTATATCGATGGAGATGTTGTCCTTTCAAGAAAACCAATTAAAATCTATGATCATTCTTTCAAATCATTCTTTCAAATCATTTTTTAAATTCCCATTTATATTCATAGGTTCTTTCTCTTCCCTAGTCTTTATAAATAATGTATTAGATCAGAGTCCAAAAACAAACCAGTCATCCAACCAATGGAATGACCTACTCTACAAATATGCAAACACAAAATAAAATAAAACAAAAACCAAGAAATTAAAGTTTATCAGGAGTCATTTTGAAAATCAGCACAAATGACTTGAATAAAATTCCTCATATTCTGTATTTCTATTTGACTAGTATTGCAACAAAGGGAAAAATAATAATATCTTATATGACTAATGTCATGCATACTAGTGGACCACTTTTTAAGTTTGAATGCTTCCTTTCTTAGCTATCAGTCATATGACTCAGCATCTGAAGAGAAATTCTAAATGTCATCATTGGAGGTAGATCCAATGAGGCGTTTGGCATGCACAATTATGTTCTTTGGGAAGTTTCAGGAGAAATTCCTAAACTGTGTTCACTTGTTTTCAAAGTGTTGGCAACAGGTATGGTAGCACACACCTTTGATTTCAGAACACAGGAGGCTGAGGCAGGATGATTTCAGGTGCCATGGCAGCATGTGCTCCATAGCAAGTTCCAAGGCGATCCTGAACTTTGTAATGAGGCGCTGTCTCAAAGTGGGGAGTCTTGAGAAGAGAGAGAGAAAGAAGATGGCACAACTATAAACAATAAAAATCATATATATATATACATGTATATATATATATATATATATATATATGTAAAATTCACATTTTACCAAAAATAACTCTTCAGAAATCCATTCTTTGTGAATACTATGAAAAGTTAAGACATGCACAATCAAGGGTCACCTGAAAAGCTTCTGTGCTACTGATTTTGTGATTCCACTGGCTAGGGCTAGGTTATGATGGTCGGTTGATTGGTCAAAAACAGTCATGGCATTGATGTAGAAAAATTTTACATATGATTAACATTTGAATGCAGTAAACTCAGTAGAGTGAATTCCTTCCCATGACATGGCTGGTACAGCCTATTGGCTTGTGTTCTGAGCAAAGAAAGAGGTTCCAAAGGAAGAAGAGATTTTGTCTCAAAACTGAACAGAGACATCACCATCACTGGAGTTTCCTGTGTGCTGGGCTCCACTGAGGAATGCATTCTCTAGATTGCAATGCCACTTGGTTTCTGATGATGTAGCCTGTTGTAATCATGTAATTCGACCCCCCCACATCTTCCCTGGGTTTGTTTTTCCATCCATACCCCACCATTTTTCAATTCCTGAATTATCTTGCATCAACTTTGTTTTTCTAAAAAGCCTAATGAGTTTTATTAACATTGTAACTTGTGGTGGCCGTGTGTGTATGTGTGTGTGTGTGTATGTGTGTATGCGTGTTGCTCCTCAGGGCAGTCCATCTTGCTTTATATTGACATGAAATTTACCAAGTAGACTGGTCTGGCTGGCCATTAGTCCCCACGGATTCATGTGCCTTAGACTACTCAGTTTTGGGATACAAATGCATGCCATCCTGTCTGGCTTTTTCTGATCTGAGAAATAAATCTCTTGTTTGTATGAGGATCTCTTTTCTGAATAAGCTATTTTCCCCAGGCCTCTGATTCTTTCTAAATTTCTCTTCAGTGACAATCACCATAGTGCTATAGTTTTTAAGTGTTTCCCCTGGTGACTTTTTTCAATCATGCTTTAGACAATGGTATTTAAACAATATATGCTGTAACAGTTGTTGGAATGAGCTCAGTGACTCTGGAACAAGATTATCTTAAGCATTGCTGTGTCTGCTTCTTTACATAATTCCTTTTAATAATACTTTAATTTGTGTTTTCTTTTTCTTTAGGTTCAAAGTAGAATTTCTGACTGACACACACACACACACACACACACACACACACACACACACACCCACCCACCCACCCTTTGGAAATGTACAGATAATTAAAACCAAAGCAAGCCATAGTCAGGAGACCTAAGCTCCTTTCAAGGTTAATAAGCATACTTACAAATACATATTAATATGGAAACTTTAAAAGCAAAACTGAAAATATTTCAACTCTAAAGCTACCTTTTTCTGGTTGCTGCCAAGGAATTCAGCCCTTATGTAATTTGTGACTCAGATTATCTCCTTCATAAATATATTCCTTTCTATAGAATTAACTGTGTCCTCTATCATCTGACATAATAAACGAAAGTCATTTCTCTTAAAGACATCAACAGCTCAAGGAAAAACATAGTTTTCTCCCTAGGGCTGGGGGAGGACTTTTACTTTGCACTTTAAAATCGTTGCTCTGTTCCAAGAAGATATTAGGATCAGTTGACTGACAACAGAAAAAATTTTCCTGGCAGAGAAGGAAGCCAGAGGAGATTCATATGCAGACAAAATTTTAACTATCGGGTTGTTTGTATCTCCCATGTCTACTCTAATATGCCAAGCTGGGATAAATCAAATGGGCTCTAAAAATGGTAGATAAAAATGTGATTTTGTAATAATTCTGGAGTTTTGTAGACTATCTATCTTAAGCATGCCTTTCTCCTCTCATGTTATTTATTACCAGATAAAGATAAACAGCTATTTCAATATGCTCAGAAAAACTCCTCAGAAACTGCATTTGGAGTGTTATAAAGATACAAACAGTTTTGCTGAAGTGCCAGTGTGAGGTTAAAGAGATGGAGCCACACAAGGAGATGCCTCAAAGCTGTTGGACCTAAGGATGGGAAGCAAACTGGATGATGCAGTTCAGTTCTTGATGGACAGGCCCCTTTTCAGGTGGCC
Source organism: Phodopus roborovskii (assembly GCF_943737965.1). Lineage (NCBI taxonomy): Eukaryota > Metazoa > Chordata > Mammalia > Rodentia > Cricetidae > Phodopus > Phodopus roborovskii. Next base: position 1,903,417 of record NW_026126417.1, on the reverse strand, counting down.
ATACTCACAAAGGTCATCAGAGTTCAAGTATCCTGAACACATGGAGCATGTAGTTACGTGTTTACCTCTGTTCTTTTCAGATCCTTGGGGCTGGTCATCCATCATGTATGTAGGACCTGGACCCCAGGCACACATGTAGAGTACACCACACACCTGAGTGGACACCAGGAAGCAAAGCTTGGAGACTTCAAGATGGATTCCAGATTAAATTTTAACTTTGGAACTATTCATTTTTTTTCTGGATTTCTCAGTGTTGATCAGGTCCATATGAAAATGTATAGAACAATAGTTGTAGATTCAGCCTACAGTGCTGATTCCAATCTATGTGGTATTTGTTGAAGAGAACAGAACCTCTTGATTTTTGAGAGTAAGAGGAACAATGGGAGCTGTAGAGGTGGCTCAGCTTTTAGGGGCAATGGATGCTCTTTCAGAGGATCCAGGTTCAGTTCTTAGTACCCGTATGGCAATTCACAACTGTCTGTAACTCTAGTTCAATGCACTTTTTAGGTTAGAAATTTACTTATAAGTTTTTTGTCTGTTTATTTGTAAATACATTGTTTTGTTATTTGTACTTTATTATTTGTTATTTGTACTTTTTTCTCAAAAAGTACAATTCCTTATTTCATATAATAAATATCTAGTATTTGATAGGAAAGCCACCTTTCAGTTTGTCATAGATGTCCCCTTTCTCGTTCTACTCTCAAATATACAGGTTAGTTTACTTTAAACTATTTTACTTTAAAGAATTTTAATAATTGTGTTCAGTAACTTTTAGCTTGCTGCTTGCTTGCTTTGTATGAACTAGAATTTTAGGGATTATGAGGTTCTTCAGACTGCCCCAATACTGACTGAGTGGTTAATGTTTGTCTGCTCATTGATGTTTAAGGACAGCTTTAATTAACTCTAGAGAAATTGAAGAGTTAGTAACGTTCTCTTTTGTTTCCCAGGAGGAATAATATACAACAAATAAAGTGGTATTATGTTTAACAATGAAATGAAGCTCTAAAGTGCTAAATAGAGCTCATTTTCACTTTTGAAGAAGTATGCATATGGAACTTCTATAAGAAGAAGATAATGTAACAAACAAGAGGATGATCTAAACCTTTGACCTATATTAATCTTCCTACTCCTTTAGCAAAGCTATAAATGGGCATAATCTTATTAGATATGGGTTTATGTTACTGATGAGAAAAGTGAGTAGGAGGGAGGTCATAGAACTTGTCAAAAGTCGTACAACTCCTGAGACCCAAAACTGAGCTTTGACTAAGCAGTTTACCTGCATAAGCCCCTCTTGGGCAGCATGGCCCACATTCATTATACTGCCCATGTATATTTGATCAATTTTATATGCATAGATCATACTGTCTTGTAGACAGGGAATATGAAAACATGTATGAGACAGCTTCTGATTTCAGGAACCCTAAGTTGGAAAGAGAAGAACAGTATAACACTGTAAACAACACTAGGCTGCAGATTCTGAAATAAGTCATTCAGATGAGTTCTCTAGACATTTTAATGTACCCTGGTCTTAATAGCAGTGAGAATTTGGAAGGAGTTCACATGTCTTGATTTTTGAGACATTTGGGCCAAAGATCAAGATGCTTTTTATGCTCTGCAATAGTCATCTGAAATATGAATAGCTTAAAAATGCATCTCAAACTCACTCAGACAGATGGTCTGAAATAATTTGAATCATATGTGGGCATAGTGATCACTTGGTTAACCATCAGCAGGTGAGTTAGAATCCCTAATACATAACAGAAGGATTAAAAAAAACTGCCATTATTATGCCCTAAACAAAAGAATTAGAGTGAGCAGATAATTCAGAAGATGCTGTCCTGATGCCTTTAAAAGTGGGACATGTAATGCCTTGGGCTGCAAACAATTAGTCCTGCATGTCACAGAAGCTTGGGAGGAGTGACAACACCCTTTGACAGCTCTGAACGATGAGCCTGTGCCCAGGAAAACAGCATCCAGAAATTGGCTTGATTTGATACTTCTCTTTGTTTAAAGCAACCAACACTTCAGTGATCTAGTGTACTTCAGGGTTCTATTTATCTGCTTTTACTGTAATGCAATTGTTTCAGAAGAAATAATGGGTAAGTTAAATAACACAACCAATGGCACCTCAAGATAAATAAGAATATGGGAAGTTTTAAATTGCTAAAATACCCATATATTTATCTTTGCCATTTCTTTTAAGTTAAGAAGTGATTGGATTTTTCTTCCCCTTACCGTATGTGTTGTATGGCTGAACTATAGTTTGTACTAAGATCCCCAGTTTTTATCCAATTATAGTATATTCTATGAATTTCATGTTTGTAGGAAGCATCAGTTACTTAACATTAATTCATTTTACATCATTTGTTTAATTGATATATGACTTAAAGCTTGATAGAAGCCTTTAGACCCTCTTGGTTATTCAATTCTAGAGAACTGTGATTCTATTATTTCTCCTTCATATCTAATCTGTATATAATATCAACCATACCTCTAAAATATCTCACAAATGTGTATAGCTCATGAAATCTAATTATTTCTATAGACCCAGGGGCATGTGTATTTCTGCTGAGACTAAATTCTGGTAGTCTGACTCCTGCTTCAGACATCTCTCTGATCTATAATACATTCAAAATAAGAGATTTTTTAAAAATTTTGATCTTTCCTTTTGCAGTAAATATTTACATAATAAAAGTCCACATCTCACTGCAAAAGTTAGGGGCATGGAATGGCAATCACAACCCATATTAACATGTACAAAAAAAAAAAAAAAAAAAAAAAAAACTCCCATTGTCAGTTGTGAGAACTGGCTCTGCCACCATGATTCTTATGATTTTAGTGAACCTCACTGAATGTACACCAGGTTGAGTTCTTGACCCATGCTAAGGATCACTGCCATTACCTCCCCAGGAGTATTATTGCCTTAGCAATCCTTTCTTTTATTCTCCTCCTTGATCTCTCTCTCTCTCTCTCTCTCTCTCTCTCTCTCTCTCTCTCTCTCTCTCTCTCTCTCTCTCTCTCTGAGACAGGGTTTTTCTGTATTGTTATGGAGCCTGTCCTAGAATTGACTCTGTAGACCAGGCTGGCCTTGAACTCATAAAGATCTTCCTGTTTCTGGCTCCCGAGTGCTGGGATTAAAGGCATGACCCACCAATACTAGGCTCCTCCTCTTGTTTGTTCCTTTCTGTCTATAACTATCTTCATGTTTCTTACATAGGAAAAAACAAATCAAATTTATATTTTTAAAGCCAATTAAAAAAACCCTTAAATTAAACTTACACTTTTTTTTGTCCTATTTCTAGATACAACAGAGTTCCTTTATCAGAATGCTCAGAGTAGAACACTATAGGGCTTACCTTATTGCTTGCCCATCTCATACTCCTCAATACCACAGCTGCTTACCTCCTAACTTCTAACGACACTAGTAAGTGAGGTGGAGAATTGACTCTGTTATTAAAGTCTTTGTAGCATAATCTCGAGGAGCTAATAGTTTCACCAGAACCAACAACAGTTGGGTGAAGCATGACTATATTCCAAGTGCTGAGGAAGCTGAAACAAGACATATTTGGGCTTGATGCTCTGCTAACCCAGCTGAACTGGTGAGCTCAGCCTCAGTGAGAGACCTTGTCTCAGGAAATAAAGTGGAGAACAATTGAGAATAACATCTAACATTGGCACCTGACCTCCATGTACTACACACAAGTTTACACATAGACATAAATATTAACCCAAAATTCATTAGTCATTAAAGATGAATAAAGTTATTTATGTCATCAATTAAAGTAGTTTAATATTATATGAAAAATATATAATTCATCATGTTCTAAATTGAAGGACAAAAATCATGAAATCACCTTTAATGTCCCTGAAAATGCAGTGGACAAAATTGAGTACCTATTTTCAAACTAGGACATAATACCAAAGGCATTGGTAGAACACTCTTTAGCATAATAAAATAAACACAATTCAGATGCGAAGATAATGTCTGTGGTAATGGAGGAAACAGTACAATTCCATACAGTTCCATGCAAAGAAATTTACTATCATAAAATGTTATTAAGCACTGACCTGTAATATTAAAAGAGAATGTGATTAAAGATGTGAAAAATGAAGAAATAAGACATTTGCAGATTATATGATTATGTACCCAAAAAACTCAAGAAAATCAACTGAGTTTAACATTGTTTACATTAAGATGTTTTTTGAAAACATGGCTGTGTTAAAATAGTATATATCAGGAAAAACATTTTATGTATACAAATATACAGTTGGAAGATACAGTTGTAGGAAATGGTCACTAAATGGGAAGAAAAAGATGAAATCGTTTTTTAGAAGATTTATTTATTTACTATGTATAGTGTTCTGCCTGAATATATATGCCTTTAGGCCAGAAGAGGAAGGGTATCAGATCTTACTACAGGTGGTTGTGAGCCACCTTGTACATTGCTGGGAACTGAACCAGGGTACTTTCTCTAGCCAGACAAAATAATGTTTAATACCTACTTTTGAGTTGTTGGTCAGGTGAGTCTAAGAGGACCCCTGAAGCAATACAATCTGTTGCTGTAGTCCTTGGTTGCTTCCAATAATTTAAGTCTCTGTTGCTGAAGAGACCACATATTTTGGGCACGCAACTTGGAAAATTGAGCTGCCTTCTCCTTGACAACTAGCTTTCATGGCATTGGTATTAGGAGAGCTGTCAAGAGAGAAAGGCAATCAATAGGCCCACATAGCTGTCATGCCTATGTAGCACAATGACTGGAATGGTAAAATATCCACAACAGTACTCTAGGGGTACAAAGGTATGCTTTTATCTTGGGGTAACCAACAGCTGTCTAATTATACATAAGGCCTGATTCATACGATGGAATTCATGACTGATGCTGTAAACATAGCTGACTACCCATGGCTAGTGAGGATATGGAAACTGGAGGAGAACCTGCTACTGCTAATTTCCTAAACTAGCATAATCTCTAACATCATTCTAATTTCCATGTACTCAGGTAAGTGAGTCTCTCATCCCTTATTGAAGAAGGATATTCCAAAGAAATCCCTGCATCTTTATGTTCACTGCTGCCTTACTGTGTATCTATGGGCAAGATACAGAAAGAAACTGAGTATCCATCAACACTTGGATAAACGCAGAGTGTGTGGTATAGATTGCATACAGATCAACCAGAAAAGTGAAGAAATTCTACCATGTATAGCAGCATGAAAGGAACTGAATAACACGCTGAATGAATAACAAATATTTCGTTTCACTTAGACGAAGAACCTAAAAGACTCAGATTCAGGAAGATAAGGTAGGATAGTAATCACTTGGTACTGCAGCTCACAAAATGCATGAATTTGGAAGGGTGTAAATTTTAGGCCGTGCTGTGAATAAATTCTGGATCTGTAAAGCTTAGCGTGATGACTGTATTTAATAATCCCATGATCATATTTTAAATGTTCCGAAAGCATATGTACACATGCTCAAATGTATATACCGATGAATTTATTATTTTGACTTTGGTGATCAGTATATAATATATTCATATTGCAAATCAATCTTCACATTATCTATCTATCTGTCCATCCATCTATCTACCCACATACCTATCTAATTTTTGTCATGTATAGGTTTTGCTTGCATATATTGTGTGTACACTACAGGCACATAGTGCCTGTAGAGGTCGGAAGAGGGTGCCAGATTCCCTGGAACTGGAGTTATAGATGGTTGTAAGACATCATGTTGCCTCTGGGAATCAAACCTGGTCCTGTGGAGAGCAGCCACTTTTCTTAGTGGCTCAGCCATTACTCTAGACACTAGTACATGTATTTTTTTTTTTTTTTTTTGCCAATGTGAGGTTTTGAAAAGGAAAACATTAAAACAATGACCCATATAATTTCTCAAAAGAAACCCACAAAAACACCTGTATAAAATTAAAGTTTGGAAAGCCTTCCCAATATTGCACAGAAAAGCATGAGGCACTTTAGTATTCTGCTGTAGACCACACCTAGGGTCAAGGGTTCACAATGCAGTCAATGCCCCAGAGTTGCTTAAAAGAATCATCGCTGGGTGTGGGGTGTTCTCATGCAGCACAATGCAGTTGGAGCAGAGATGCTTTTATTACGTACATCCATCTACGTTAACTATGCGTTTGGCCTAGATGCTTGTTCTGTTTTATGGCACACATATCTCTTTGATTCCAAAATCTCACACTGGCTTTCTCTAAGGAGAATGAGTAAATGGGTTGCTGAGATTTGCACTCTGCTTTTCAGTCTTAGATTATCAACTCTTTTACAACTGGAAAGACTTGCAAATAAGGATGATGTGGATTTTGTTTCCAACTGTGTCTCATGTTCACCTTTTACAGTCAGTGGATTCTTTTGGAAGGAAAGATGGAGGAAAAGAAGAGTGGAGAGGAGAGAAAAGAAATGAGAACTGCAAATGAAAGAAAACCTTGTTGGAGCCCATTCCTTAGGGTGCAATGTCATGCTCAGTGACAGTAGGACTGCAGTGTAATCCTGGTATATGAGCTAGCTTGTTGGTGTCAGCTCCCTATGTTGGGATGCCATGCTTAGTCTTAATGCATGGGAGAGGGGCCAGGCTCTGCCCCAACCTATTTTACCAGACCACATTGAGTCCTCCTGGAAGCCCTTACTTGTGAGGAGGAGTGGACTAGGAGTGGGCTGGGGGAATGGAAGGGGGTGGAAGGGAGAAGAGTGGTTGGAATATAAAATTAAATAAGTAAAAAAGGGAAAAAATAAAACCAAGCTTTTTTTCCCCCGTCTAATAGGTAGTCCAATTTAATAATAACAACAACAAAGTGGCGCGGCGGTGGGACAAGACTAGGTGGCCAGGCGAAAAAAACCCGTACTACTTTACAAATGGCGCCCATGTGGCTAATAAGAACTTCCACTTAAAATTTAACAAAAGCTTAAAAAGGGGTTTTACAAACAAAAGAACAGAGACAAGCAAGGTTTTTTGATAGCAGCATTTTTCTCGGGTGGAATCTGCTTTGCAAGAGACAGGCAGATATTTGCGCGGCTCCTTTAAGGGAAGATTCCTGACTCAGCATAAGTGGCAAAAAAACAGCATGGCTTTAAAAAAGCACTGCTAACAATTTATTGGTGTGAATGAGAGATGACAATGGCAGTGACCACATCTCCAAGCCGGCAGCATGCAGACCAAGGCAGTGAGCACAGCTTTCAGTGTTGGCGGTAAAATAGCCGCCGCCATCTTTGATAACCGCGGCAGAAACAACAAAGACTTTCATTTTAGCAATGTTGTTGTTTACCAGATAAAGACTCATGGCCAGAAAAAGATAAAGGTTTAAAGTAAAAGACATATTCATATTAAGAAAAATCCCTAAAGGTTTACAGTGTGTTTTAAAATATACGTAGGCTTGGGAGAGAAAAGAAATAAAATGGTTTTAAAAAGAGAGTGAGGAGTTGGGCATGGTAGCACACGCCTTTAATCCCAGCACTCGGGAGACAGAGTCAAGCAGATCTCTGTGATTTTAAAGTAAACCTGGTATGCAGAGTGCATTCCAGGACCGATAAAAATTTACACAGAGAAACCCTGTCTCAAAAAATGAAAAAATAAAAGTAAAATAAACAGTAATAATAAAGCCACGTAAAGATGAAAAGCTCAGAGAGAATCTGGTTACTGTATGCTATTGTGTTGTCTCTGCATTGTTTGACTGCTGAGAAAATAACAACTGATAAAGGAAATGCTGCTGCATTAATTCAATTTATATATTTTAAAAATGCTTTGACTCCAAAATTTAAGTTCAAGGACAAGTTACTGGGGAAAAGGATTTCTATTTTTGTTTCCACAGAAAATAAAAAGCTGTGGATTCCTTCCAGACTAATGTGGTTTGAGAAAGCCAGACCCCCTGAAACAAAGTTCCTGGTGATCCAACATTCAAAACAGCTTGATCAAGGCAGCCTTGAAGACTACAGCCAGGATTTCTGCATCTTCTTAGGATCCCCCATGACAGCGCCCCCTATCAGCAGGAAGCATTTTGGAAAGAACGACGTCCAAATTCCCAAATATTGTTTATAAATGTTTCTTTTCATTTAAATGGACTTGGTTATAAATGGTTAATGGCCACAACCAATATCTTTTTAAAGGTACAAAGGGAATTATGATATAGATATGAATACTTTGTTTTGGAATGGATTTTCATTTATTGATAAAATTTAAGGTCAATTTTGTGATGTGTATATTCTCCTTTTGTTTAGGTATTGTGTTTATATAGCACATTTAGAAATGTAATGTATAATGTAGTACAGATAATAGATAATTATCTATGATAGTCAAAGTTTAGAGTTAAGTTAGTTAGGTTTTTAAAGATACACAGAGATGTATTTAAGATAGATAGGAATTCTTCAAATCTTTCAAAGACCTACAGTATATGACATTTAAAATGGTTTAGGGTTTTTCTTGACAGTGAGACATATTGTTCCTGGCAATGCCACCTGCATCAGAAAGGAAGATGGACATTGAAGAAACTCGTTATGGAGTTTGCTTCCAATATGGCAAGACTAGCCATTTGGACAAGATACTGCTCTTGTCTGGACTGTTTGACTTTATGCTGTAGAAAATGGACATGCAGGACCCACAGAAAAGTGACTGCAGATGCAAGATGGACATTGCTACAGAATTCCTGCTTCATGGAAGAGTCTGCCAGACAGTCTGCAGGACACAGAGAAAAATGACTGTCAAACTGCCAGTACAAGAAGACAGTTTAAAGTTTTCTGCTTTGCTGAAGAGTCTTCCAGACACACTATGGCCTATGGGCTGAAGATGGAAGATTACAAAAGAACTTCGGATGACCAGGCAGTGAGTTGTCTCTGTCATTTCTAGAGCTTATATATTATCCTTCTGTGGTTTTTGAAGGAGTTGAAGACAGATAGTTATGGTTATAGTTTTCATTAGTTAGGATTAAAGATAAGTTACTTAGACTTTAGACACACAAAGATAGATGATGGAATATTTTCTTCAAACCTTGCTAAATGTTAATGGACTAAATATTGTTAACTGTGATTCTTATTTGATAACTGTTGTGTTATATATTTTGCTATGTTAAGTTTAAAACCTTTCTTTTTATTTAGACAGAAAAGAGGAGATGATGGGAGATGTCATCCTGTATATGTTTCTCATACTGGTTAATAAATAAAGCACTGTTGGCCAATAGGAAAGGAAGATAGGAGGGACTAGGAGACAAGGAGGAAATAGGAAGGAGGGAGGAGGAGCCAAGATGGAGAGTCTGGAGAGAATAGAACCGCCAGCCGCCTCTCGTTGGTAAGACCACGTGGAAATACGTAGAAATGGGTTAATAATTAAGACAGAGCTAGCCGATAAGAAACTAGCACCTGGCCAACAGCATAATATCAAATACAGAATCTCAGTGTGTTATTTGGGGCTGACACGGCAGCGGGACAAGACTAGGCGGCCAGGCGGAAAAACCATACTCGTTACAACAAAGGGCTTGTGATATAGATGTTGCTTAGTCATCTGACCTTGTGCAAAGCTTTGTGAATCCACTTAAGGGACCCTCATTTTCCAAATGGTGCCAGCCAATCAAGAAGAGTAAAACAACTCTACAACACTCATAAATATGCAACCCTCAGAAATATAACTAGATGATGTGGTCATGGGAGTGTCAAACAAGTATATTTTGAGAATATAGAGCTTCTGTTAATAAATTTGATGCAAGACTTTGAAAACCACTCAACACACCGCACAGACATAGCTGTTACCACTATGTTAATTAACATAATGGCCGTGGTGAGGAGGTATGAAGGCTTTTACCTGGAAATCACCATAATGTAGAAAAAATAAAGTGAACAAAACAAGCATTCATATTGTCCTTGGGGGTAATGGCTATTTAAAGAAGGTAGCACTGAAGGCCAGAGTTTCTATTAAGTATCTACGATACAAACAAAGACATTCTTCCCTCATTTACATTATGGCTTGATGTTTTCCTACAAGACTTTGAAGTGTTTTTGAACTTGAGTCACGTTACAAAATTCATAACTTTATTTTGCATTTGTCTTGTCTCTTTCCTTATCTCTGAATCTCAGCAAATGAAAAGGGGAAATAAAAGAAGATGTCTGAGAGTAATGAGAAAGGAACAAGTTTAAGAAAATGTAGGTGACTCATTTGGGTAGCCCATAATGGTGTACTTTACCTTCATAGGAACCAACATTTCCAATAATTGATGCTATCTTTTAATTTAACTCTCATATCTGTGTTGCTTTCCTTTTAGCTCAAAGCATTGTTTGTAAAAGCACTGACTATAGCATTGCTTTTAAAATTGTATTTGGGTTTAGAGCTGCGGTATGTAGCTCAGTGGTAGAATGCTGACCTCACATGTATGAGGCCCAGTGACTGATATCCAATACCGCAACACAGACAAATAAAATTTAATGATATTCAAAACATCCTGTAGAATCACACTAACCTGAAAGGTCAGGCTCAGTAACTCTGATCTGGGCCCTCAGAACAAGTTTGAGATGCTGCTGCTGCTGCAACACAGTTTGAGCGCTGGGCTCCTGGAATGGGAATATATTTCCTTGAAATGCTTCAGGAAAGCATAGCACCATGGCTTATATGTGAAGAGCCCTGAAAACTATATCCATGTAATAACTGAACATTATTAGAAGTCTCAGAAAAACTCATGATTGTACACAAGAGACTTTTTCCCTTTCTCTGATGGAGGATTCATTAAATCTTGTAGACTTGTGCCTTCTACTTTTTACAATGCAGTAAGATATAGAGGTGAGGTTACTGTTGTGGTCTATGTTTATGGAGATACTTCCTCAAATATAAGTAAACTTTAATTAGCCTATTACACTAAAATCAATTTCTGTTAAAAATAATTATGTCGTACCTTTCTCCCTAAATTTTACTACATTTCTGAGTTATGAGATAATGGGCTCACCAGTGAGAAGGTTGTCATTTTTCTATAACACAAAGCCAATCGAAGGTTTGGCAAGTCATAATCCCTATGGCCAGGTTTGGCATGTAATTAAGTATGGGTTTTTTTTTTTGTATTTGTTTTTGTTATTTCTAAGTGATTGAAAACAATATAAGAAAATGATAATATACAATGATACTAAAGTTATGTGGAATTCAAACTTCTGTGTTTAAAAGTAAAGTTTTATTGAAACACATAATTATTTATTCATTTTTGTGCTATATATGGCTACTGACACTATTCAAAAGTAAGATAAGTCTCTCTCTCTCTATATATAGCATAGACTTTACATGGCCCATGAAGACAAAATATTTACTATTCAGCCATAGGAAGAATCTTTTAGTCTCTTCCATAATAGAATGTCAAAAAGTAGTGTGTGCTAAAGTGTGCAAACTTCTTTTCAACAGCCTATTTATTGACCAAGAATTAAATTAAGATATAAATTAAGATAAATTAAGATATATTAGTGTTATTGTTTAACTAAATATCTGTTTAAGAAAAGAGTTAAGTGAAATTTATATGTAATTAACTTTTCAAACCTAGTAGGACCTTAGAAACTGAGAGTGCTGGTGTATTGGTATATTGTACCGTGATTATAAGAAATATGGAGCATGTGAAATGGAAAACCTTTAGATGTGGAGAGACTCACAATGAATCTAGTAATTATATGAAGAGCTGATAGAAAGGAGTAAAAATATGGAGGATGGGGAAGAAGAGAGGAAGGGAGAAAAGGGAGAGTAGAAGGAAAGGAGGAGAGAGAAGAGGACAGGGAGGGTGGGGAGGAGGAAGGGGAGGAGGGAGAAGAGAAGGGAGGGGAAGAGGGAGGGGAAGGTGGGATGGAAGAAGAGGGAGGGGAGGAGGGTAGAATGGAGGAGGGGGAAGAGGGAAAGGAGAAAAAGGCAGCAGAATATCAGGAGAAAAAAGAAAGAATGGGACAAGAGTATGATTAAGTAGGTTAGGGTGAGAACCTTCAAGAGTCTTAAGATCTTCTAACAGTTAGAAAATGCCATACATAGATAACATGATTGAATGATGTTTCACTGGAGAAATCTAGAAATGGCAGTTTCACATTTCAGATGAATTACAGCTTGAATCTAAAGAAATTATCAGAAAAATGCTTAAAAAGGCACCATGATTTCAAAGCAGCATCACTAAGAGGTCTAAGGTCTTCCTTCATAGATCTCCAGATGGGAGGAAGGAACAGCTGAAGCATGCTGTAAAACCAAGAAATATTTGATGAATGGTGGTGAGCTCGCACAAGTTAGTCGATGTGGTGGTATGAAAGAAAAATGTCCTCCATGTGTTTGTGTACTTGGTCTCCTGTTGGTACTTCTGTTTGAAGGGATTATGGGATCTTTAGGAGTTGAAGCCTTGTGGAGGAAGTGAGTCACTGAAGGCGGGGTTTGAGTGTGTATAGCTCCACTCCACTTCTTGTTCTTTGCTCCTATGTTTTATCACAGCAACAGAAACAAATACAGGTAACTACCTACTCCTTAGTGTTGCTGTAAAAACTGCATTCCTATGAAGTGTGTAACCAGCATATCATAGGACTTTGGCCAATGGCTTGGTATGTAGCCCTGGCTGGGCTAGAATTCACTATATAGACCAGACTGGCTTCAAACTTGCAAAGATCCTTGCCTCTGCTTCCCGAGTGCTAGGAATAAAATCATAGTCCACCATGTCTGGCCTGTCACCATTACTTCTATTTCATCCTTTTTAAGGATACTGCCAACCAGACAACATATGTTCAAATAGAGTGTGCTGACTATATAATAGAAAAAAAATATCTCCCAACAATCAGTGTTAACCCTGTATGAAACAATGTGTACCATCTGAATAGTGTCCTGAAAGGAAAAGCAATAAGACAAATTGCCTACACTGTTATGAGCTGAGATTATTACAGTAGTAAGTTGCTTTTACTCACAGTAGCCTTAACATTATCAAGCCTACGAGGCCCTGGAGACACATCAGCCTTGCCCTGTTGTAAGGTATTACACAGAAATAGCACAGTCCATTGATGATTACAACCAGACACAACTTTGATTGAGATAAAGAGACAGAGAAGACAGAAGGAGAAAAATCTACACATTTCCCAAAGAATGTCACATGCCAAGAAAGTTCTTTTTCCCTAAGCCTTTCAGAAAATAAAGGGTTCTGAAACTGGCTGTGTCCACCCCCCCAACCCCCTTCACATTTAAAGACTTGACAGACTCAAAAAGGAAATTGAACCTTTAGCTCTGGCCTGTCCATGACCTTCCTCAGAGGTTAATTGAGATAGAAAAGAAAAAGTAGCAAATCTTTCCTTGCTCGATTATAGCGCATATTTCTCAGCCTTTTTTTTTAAAACATCATTATGAAGCATTAGCACTAACCATAAAAAGGATTGGATTTATGAAACTCTTCATAGCTCAAACAAGAGCCAGAAAACTATAAAATTTGAAGCTGGAAATTTCTTTTTCTTCACAGTGTGTGAATGCATACATGTGTGTGCATGTGTGTGTGTGTGTGTGTGTGTGTGTGTGTGTGTAAAATACATTTTTGAAGCATGCTCGCTTGCATTACTAACATCTCTGAGTGAGGCAGACAGATCCACCCCCCTCACATTTATATAGAAACACTTAAAATTGAAATTGGAAAAACTTTCAAAGTCCACAAGGATAGAATATATCAGAGATAAGACTAGGGATTCCAAGTCTTTGTCCAATGATATTCCCACTGGAGGACGCTCTCTCTTCACCCATGGACCTTCAGGGTAAAGGGTAAAGAGCAGAGCACAATAGACAAAGGCAGCCTGTGAACCTCCAGGCCTTGAACTAAGCTAACCACAGGCTTGGCCAGCCTTATATGAAACACATGCCCTGATGACATTTATCATGTTGGATGTGCATGTAAAAGTGACACTAGGCTTGAGGGGGCCTGGGCTACATTCATGAAAGAGGTAACTACAGATGCAGTTCAGTCTTGTTTGAATCATCTGCTCATTCATGGAGAGGGATCTATTCTATGAGACATCAACTTTAAATCACGTTGTATTTGTTTCACTAAAATAATCTGATTTTATATTTATAATTTGCATGTGTAGTTTGCAGCCTTTAATAAGTTTTATCTTGATTGGTATTGAACTATAGAGTGACTAATACTTTGCAGAGACATTGAAGTAAATGTGCTGTCTGTCTAAGGTCTCCTCTATGTATAACACTGGTGCCATTACACCCTGTTTTGCCTCTGATAAGAATCACATGTGTGAAAGTGCTGGCTTTCCTTTCATAATATCAGAAATTTTCATATTATATATGTCACACACATATACATTCCTTGGTTACAATTAAAAGCTACATAAATTGATTTTTGAATGGTCAAACTGAAGAGATTTGAAAGATAATAAACATTTCAAAACAAAACTAAATGTTTCTCTTCTAAATATCTGGAATATTCATATTCACATACTCTCATTTGGGATATTTTAATAATTCTGTTATTTGTAAGTTAAGATTAGAAGGTTAGTCTTAAGCCTGCAATACTTTTGAGATGTTTAAATAAACCTTGCTTCAAACATTATTTCAAGTGTGTTTGTATATATGTGTCTTCAGGGGGCGTGGATGACGAGATGGGGCACATTTATTTGAAGGGAAGCTAAACATTGCCATGAAGAAAAAGGAGTGCAAACACATTCAAGCTGTTTAAGAAAGGCTTTGTTGACCTGACAGTTCTCTTTCTCCTTTACCCTACCAATCCCAAAGCTATTTGAAGGAGAACTCCACTAGACTATTCACAGACAACCCCAGCTGTGTGTACCATGTGCTTTTAAGAAGTCATTGCTGATGTCAGTCTCTGTAAGGGAGATGTCCATCATAGAATGATACAACTATCAATAAACCAAATGCACTGATTTATTTTATTTTATTTTTTTATGGGCTGAAGGAACTCCATACATCCATTAAATATATCTTACTATCTGACTCACTTGAATTCAATCTACTTGCACAGATAGCTTATTTTTCTTAAAAGTTTTGTTACAAACTGTTTTGAATCCTAAAAGCACTAATGTTAATAACATACCCATATTTATTCCTCTACAGTTTATAGTGTTATGTAAGGGGAAAATGTTAAAAAGGAGAAACAAAGAGTGCTCACCTTGAGCTAAATAGTTGAGATAGATAGCACTTATGTTGGAAATAATATTTTCCAGCTTTTGAGTTTTTTATCATGGCATGACTAAGAAAAAAATTGTACACCTACAGATTTGCATACACAATGAATTTTAGTTAGAGGAATTAAAGTTTTATCATAAGAAAGTTGAAAGATAAATTTTAAAAAGGAATGAAAACCTCTAATTACTCTATGCTCTTATCTTTTTTTTATATAACAAAATTCAAGTTCTTTTAAAACTCACTGCTCACCTTCCCCTTCCCACATCCTAAAGCAAAGGGCAACACACTCACTTTCAAGACACCTGCTCACCAGTCTCAGGTAAGCTGTAGTCATTTGTGTGCGTGGCCCTTAGCCACACATTTAAATGGTCACTTTTCATTTTGGAAGCCAACAGTTACAGCAATACCTTTCCCTCTTCTCCAACTCCACTACTTTTCTCTCCTCCTCTCAAGTTAACGCTTTTGCTTCTCATTTCAACACAAGACCGAGAAAACAGAAAAGAAACATTTTGCTACCAAATCTAATCCTATGCGTTTTGTCTTGTGTTACCTCACATTGGGTTTCTTAAGTTATTTTTTTCTACTTCTGTAATATTATATTCTGACAAAATCACTGAAGGGGAAAGGGGTTGTATTGTGCCTTAGAGTTTCAGAGGGATATAGTCCATCAAGATGGAGGAAACATGGTAGCAGGCAGGGAAGGCATGGTGCCAGGAACAGGAAGACAGGTGGTCACATTGCAGCTACACTCAGAAAACACAGTGGACAGGAAGTGGGCCTGGGCTTTATAGCCTCAAGGCCTAACCTTGTGATTCATTTCCTCTAGTGAAGTTCACTTCATACAGGATCCACGACCTTCTAAAACAGTGCCATCAGCTGGAGAACATTGTTGAAACATGTGACCCCCATGGGAACAATTTAACACACAAACCCTAGTACCACATAAACATGTACCAATATGCTTATGGGAACAATTTCACACACAACCCATAGCACCACATAAACATGCTCCATGTTATGGTCAGTGCCTCTGTTTTCTTTTTCTTTTTAAAATTCATCTATTTATTTTACATCATGGCCACTGTCTCCTCCCTTAACCTCTCCTTTTCCAATCCCCTCCTCTTCAATTTCCACCCAGGAAAGGGCAGTTCTCCTTTGAGTTTCAATAAACCATCAGTGCCTAGATTTTCATAATGGATCCCCATTCCCCGGGATCAGTTCAGAACATCACTTCTGTACTAATTCTATCTTTCTCTTGTTATCTTTAGCTGCTACTTCTTTTTTTACATGCTGATTCCAGTCAGTACAAACACAAGCCATCATTTCCCCAATTAAAAAAATACTCTTTTCTAGCCCCTCACATCTTTTTTTAAAATTTTATATAACCAAGTCCATTTAAATGAAAACAAAAATTTATATACAATATTTGGGAATTTGGGCGTCGTTCTTTCCAAACTACTTCCTGCTGGTAAGGGGCACTGTCATGGGGGGATTCGAAGAAGATTCAGAAATCCTGGCTGTAGTCTGTAAGGCTGCTTTGTCCAGCTATTTTGCATGTAGGATCACCTAGTACTCTGTTTCAGGCAGTCTGGCGTGATCAAACCACATTAGTCTGGAAGGAATCCACATATTTTCATTTTCTGTGGAAACAAAAATAGAAATCCTTTTCCCCCATTAACTTGTCCTTCAACTTAAATTTTGGAGTCAAAGCATTTTTTTTAATTTAATTTATTATTTTACATGTCGATCCCAGTTCCCTCTCCCTCTCTCCTTCCCTCCCTCCCTTCTTCCCTCCCTTTTACCCTCTCTGCCCTCTCATATGCACTTTAACCACCCTCCTCTCCCATCCCCCCACCCCAATTCCATATGTAGGGGAATGCCATCCAGTTGGGGTCATGTAGGTCTGACAGGTCATGTGAAGTAGGGACTAGGGCTTCTCTCCTGTCTCTAGATTGAGGCAGTTATCCCTCCATGGGGGATGTGTTCGCAGTCCTTTTGTGCATCAGGGATACATCCTAGCCCCTCACATCTTAATGTGATCCCATGTTCTTTGTTAGATCCTATAGTGAATTCTTCAAATGCTCTGTGTCCAGATTCTCCACATCCACCTCACCACTGACTGTTCTACCCAATCCACTCCATTCAGGTTGTCTTCCCCGCTTACACAGAAGCCAGTTCTGAGAGGCTCCTGGCACTCTCCTAGCTCAATACACAGTCTGTTCTTAGCTGGTATCCTTTTTGACCAATCCACATCATTTGAGACAGGTCATCTCTCTTCAAGTTCATTCTTCTGACTTAGATTTTAGAGATGTGTTGTTGGGGTGGTTTTCTTTTCCCATCAGAGGCATATCCTAGATATCTCCATTTCTAGCCCTTACATTTTCAGAAGGCACCCCACCCTTAACATTGTTCCTTTTCCTTCTGATCATTAGGGACTTCATTTTTGCTTTTCAATCTAGATACTTATGATTTTAAAATTTCTATTGCCTCCAGACCAAGTCTTGCCCTGAGCCCCACACTGCTGTATTTAAATGGCTGCTCATGTCCTTGAATAATTGGCAGGCATGTCAACATCTGCAAGAAGAAAAAAAAAAAAAAAAAAAAAAAAAAAGGCCAAAACCACATATATCCCACTATGTCAGAAAACTTTGTGTCCTCAAATCCCAAATCTGTTAGTTGAAACCAATTCCCAATGTAATGTTCTTTGGGTTCTGGGCTTTGGAGAGGGAAATAGGATGTTCTAACTCATGAGAGTGGGTCCTGGATGATAAACCAGTATTTCTTAGGGTTTACTTTTCACTTCATTTAGATCTCTATTCAAATGTTGCCTCCTCACAAATGTCATTCTGGAGCATTTTTACGTGTCATGACCTGCTGTTTCTTTCTTCATTGTCTAATTTTATTCATAACCATAGTATCTATATTTATTGATTGACTGACCAACCTTTCTTTCACCTGAATGCAAAATTTGGCTTCATTTTATGTTTTGGATTCTTGGTGAGAATTAAAGTCAGAGTCCTCTGTTTAACTGTCTATTGAGCCCAAGCTTGATTACCATATGTCTTCTTTCATTCTTCATTCCTGTGCTGACATTTTCCCTGAGTAAGATCATGAATCATCTCCTAAACAAACAGCCTCCCACCTAGTGCAGCCTCTCCTCGGAGATCTCACCTGCCTTATAATCTAAAATGAAAACAAGGTCATCCTTCTTGTGACATATGTTTAAAATCTTTCCCCCAATTTTTATACATTTATTTCATGAGCATGGAGGAAATATTTTCTGAACAAAAGTAGTCTTTCAGTGTGATTAAAAATGTATCAATTATAGCAAACAATTCAGAAGCCATTAAACACATCAATATAAAGTAGGATAAAAGATATGTTCAAGAAAATTTATTTAAACAGAATGGAATGAGGAATTCTAGGTAATATCACCTGGAAATAGTCCATAGTCATTTGGAAATGAAAACATTCTGATGAAAATAGAATAGATTGCTGGGGTGGTGTTGGTGCATGTCTTTAATTCCAGCACTCTGGAGGTAGAGGCAGGCAGACCTTTGTGAGTTTGAGGCTAGCCTGTTCTACATAGCAAGTTCTAGGACACCCAGAGCTACACAGAGAAACCCTTTATCGAAAAACCAAAACCCAAACAACAACAACAAAACAAAAACAGAAAGAACAAATCGAGGCAGTTTTGGTTTAATAAACAGAGGTTCTAAAAATTAGACAAAGTAGTTTATCTAACAACCTCAAATATATCTCTGGGCACTGATTGGATAATACAAGGAACCAGGATAAAAAAGTGTGGGCCAAAACACTATGACTAAATGAATTAGCCATTCAAATGAGCAAATCTCCTATGGCTGGATTGGTCCCAATACACTTGGACAAATGCTCAGAGCAACTAATTCTTTCCTTGGTCTCCAGACTGGCCTTGAACAGCAAAAGGCAACTGGATTTATTTTGTTCTGGCAGCACCTTGGTGGGAACATAAACTAGTAATGCTTGGGAACAGAAGGTCTGGGAAGGAATAGATGCCTTCCTGATATACTATAGGATACCCTCCACTGCTGACTGCACTTAAGGCAGGAGCGATTCGAGCAGTAAACACTAACATTTTCAAAGAATTGTCTAATATTCATGGCGGAATCTATAAAAGGTGACTTTGAATAATCCTTTCCCAGAAAACCTGTAAAAGTTTTATAAAATATGCCACAAAAATGACTCACTGTAGATGTAATTACTGTGCAACCTTGGAAACTGATGTAAAAAATTCAGCTGCCAGCATGTTAACGGCCACCTAATATATGGGTTGTTTGATTGGACTCTTTGGGCAAAACTGCAAAATTCCTAACCCATTGCAGCTATATATTTTATCAGGGACAAATTTAGCTACTTTCATTTTTTAAAATGCCAGTTTAGACACCACAGTGAATCAAGTCAGTGTCGCTTAATTGCTTGCGTGCATTAAATCTAACACACTTCTGCAAACACTAATTTAAGTCTTTGTTTATTTTTATTTTTGGAACAGTTGCAAATTCCTAATGCCTGAATTATAAAATTTGGCAAGACCGGTGCTTTTTAGCAACAACAACAACAACAGCAAAACCCTTGCAAATTTTACTGCAGAAGTCTCCTTTATGCACTTGGTAACTGTTTGGTGGCTTTTAAAATCATTTTTATCTTAAATTAATAGTGTGGCAGGAAGTGATCTTATTACCTAATTTTGATTTTAATTACAATGTAGCACTTTTGTGGGGAGAGCAGGAAATGCAGTTTCTAGAAGCATTGTGTGCATGTTGTGTGTTTCCCCTATGCCTCTGGCCTTGGCTATGATGATCAGATATACTGTCAATTTAACAGTAAATGTCAACCAAATATGTCAACTTTTGAAAAATGCCTTCTTATTATAAAATGCTCACTCTATAGTCATCACCATTCTAGGTTTTGGTCTCATGGGCTGTCACCTTTGGAAAATTGAACATAAATTGAATTTTGCAAAATCGATTCTATGTTAATGTCGCTACAGGTGTTTGCTTGTTAAATGACCTTAGCAATGAATCTTTTGGAAAAGAGACCGCCTTCGTTGTTTTGTAAGTAGGTTCATTTGCTCAGTAAGTTTACAGATAAAACATTTTATTCAAAGCAAGGCCAATCCCAACTATAGGCAAAGGGTCAGAATGCAAAGAAATGCTCTATGGATCTTCCAAATTAATAACTGAATTATTGTGAAAGTTAGAATCAAATACAGGAGGCACACACATGAGTTGAGCCCTAGGATTAATGCCTTCAGTATGTAGTTCACCTTTATTCTGTAACTAAAGCTGCAAGCACACAAGTACTTTATTCTACCAATCTATGTATGCCACAGAAGTTTATCAATTGAAGTTCTAGTACTTGAAGCAGTTCCTCATCTTGTTATAAGAAGTACTATAGCTGAATGTCTCTAGTTTACTTATGGGCAAATGAAATTACTTTTGTAGAGAAGGACTATTTAAAACCACATAAAACATGCTAGATAGTAAAATTCATGCTGATGCTTTTCTGCATACAAATAACAATAAAAACTTTCATGTTTTGTAATTATGAGTTTCATAACTACAGTTATTGCTACTCAAATTGCGCTACATACTTACTTTCAGTTCTATAGAAATATATTTATGAATGCTTCATGAAATTGAATTTCTTTGCACTCAAATTAATCCAGATTAAGGATTACTATGTTTTCACCTAGTCTGCTGATGCCAAGCAAATGCCGAACCTGCAAGTTATTTCAACTGTAAACACTGCTTTGGCCATTAATTAGTTTATGCATGTTTTCTTAACCCATCAGACTCCAGTCACAAATCAAGGTAGGTGAAGGTGAACAGCCTATGAGAGGTGTATATACACAATGGAATTTTGTTTTTAGATTTGTGATTTTTAACGGGGACATAATGTCTGTAGAGGGTAGGAACCCAGAGAAGGACCACAGGGGAGTTAAGACAAGCTAAGGTGGAAGAGAAATATTAGAATACCTGCACTAGTAGAGAGTGGATGTGGGGACAGAAAACCTTAAGTAAGAGTGGAGACCGGGGAATAGGGAATAGGAAGAAATGGGTAAGAGTTAATCAAAACTAAGTATATGTGAAAAAAAAAAACCTATAGGGAATCTGCTCCTTTGTAAGCTAATTATAATAAGTAATAAAAAAAGTTTGAATGGAAGTGCTCTCTGTGAGCAGATAATGTTGATCCTAGAAACCTTAGGTGATTTAGTGAGTACCCACTGCCAGAGTGAGGTACTTCCTAGGAGTTGTTGGTCTCTAAGGTATCCAACTATATTGGCTATTGCCACTGCTTTTGGTTGCCCACCAGAACTAGATGACAAGATCCTATTACTGAAGATACCTCATGTCTTGGTTGTAGGATATAGAAAAATCAAATTGGAACTGAACCAGAAGCTTTTGTATTGCTCTCTAGCTTTCAGAGTGCCAGAAGATCTAAGTGGAATGCTGTTGGGAGTCAGGGAGGAAGGGGAGTTTGGGATGCATGGGGAGGATCAGGAGAAGGGGAGAAGGAAGAGAATGGGGAGGAGGGGAGAAGGAGATGCAGCAGGTCTTCTTGTCTGAATTTCTTTGGACCAACAGCCCCCAAATAATGACACAGAGACTTCTTCATTATGAAAGCTTGCCCTTGGCTTAGGCTTGTTCCTAACTAGCTCTTAAAATGTAAATTAACCCATTTATATTAATCTATGTTCTACCACATGTCTCACTACCTCTCCATAATAAACATCCAACTTTCTATGTGTCTCGATGGTGAATCTGTCTTTTTTTCCCAAGAGTTCCTATCTCTGTCCTGAAATTTCACCTACCTCTCCTGTCCAGTTATTTGCCATTCAGATCATTATTAAACCAGTCAGGTGCCTTAGTCAGGCAAGGTAAAACAGCAACACATCTTCACACAGTTTGCTAAAATATCCTGCAATGTTGATAGCCATGAGATTGTAACATTAAGTCCATGGGAAAGAGCATATTATTCTACCAAGTGCACAATTCTAGGCTGCTCACATCAGCAGGAGGTACATTGTGAAGGATAACGAGACTGTCTGTTCCCTGACTCAAGGATGGAACATAGGTGTGTTCTTCTTAAGATAACATCTGCAGCCTCTGGTATGGAACTAGTATTTATCCCTGATGTACAAATAGATTTTGGGAGCCCATTCCCTATGGAGGGATAGTCTCTCAGCCTAGACACACAAGGGAGGGCCTAGGTCCTGCCTCAAATCATGTGACAGACTTTGTTTTTTCTTTCTTTCTTTTTCTTATTTTACATATCCATCCCATGCCCTCCAATCCCCTCCCATCCCACCCTCCCCCACTCCACAGGGAGGGTGATGCCTTCCAGGAGGGATCAACAAAATCTGTCAAGACTTTTGGAGTAGGGACTAGGCCCTCCCTCCTGCCTCTAGGTTAAGAGAGTTTCCCTCCATGGGGAATTTGCTCCCAAAGTCCTTTTGTGCACCAGGGGTACATCCTAGTTTCACTGTCAGAGGTCCTTTAGACTGCCCAGGCCTACTAAGATCCACATTCAGGGGTTCTGAGTGGGTCCAATGCTGATTTCCCAGCTATCAGTATGAGCTCCCCCTTGTTCAGGTCAGCTGTCTCTGTGGGTTTCTATAGTCTGGTCTTGACCTCTTTTCTTATCACTCCTCTCTCTCTCTGCAACTGGATTCCAGGAGTTCGGCTCAGTGTTTAGCTGTGGGTGTCTGCTTCTGTTTTCATCAGCTACTAGATGAGGGCTCTATGATAGCATATGAGTTAGTTATCAATCTCATTATCAGGGAAAGGCATTTAAGAAGGTAGCCTTTCCATTGTTGCTCAGATTTTTATTTGGGGTCATCCTTGTAGGTCTCTGGAAATTTCTCTAGAGTCAGTTTTCTCTTCAAATCTATAATGGCTCCCTATATTATGATCCACTATAGGAGGCCTCATCCTCCCTGGGGGAGTGGATGGAGTGGGATGGGAGGTTAGTGGGTGGCATGGGAGGGTGAGAGGGAACTGGGATTGGTATGTAAATTAAGATTTTTTTTAATTTAAATAATTTTTTATTGAAAAAAGAGCACCTGCCTATGATGTGTGAGTGTCAGCATTGTTCTGAGTGCAACTTTTATATTGCTTAATCTGCCTTAAAGTTGTATATAATCATGCTGAGAAATAAATTCAGGGCTGCAATATTCACTGAAGGTCCTCCTGAGTCAATCTATTTTCTGTCTTTTTTTTAAATCCTCGCTCCCTGCTCAGGTGATGTTTTTGACTGTGCTGGCAGATACCTACATGCACTGCAAAGAGGAGAGGAATGGAGGAGGGGAGGAGGGGAGGAGGGGAGGAGGGGAGGAGGGGAGGAGGGGAGGAGGGGAGGAGGGGAGGAGGGGAGGAGGGGAGGAGGAGAGGAGGGGAGAAAAGCATTAGCAGTGTCACCCAGCTGTAGACCCCACAAGTTACACAACACAACTTCCAGGCAAGATATAAATATGTATCCACATACCTGCAGCTGCTTAATTTTTTACAGAGATGCCAGGAATGCATACATCTTCAGCAAGTGGCATGGGTAAAACTGCATGTGGAAGAATGAAACTAGATTTTCGTCTCTCACCCTGCACAAAACTCAACTCCAAATTGATCAAGACACCCAAATAAGACACTATACTCTGAATCTGAGATAGAGGAATGTAGGAAATACACTTGAATTTAAAGGCACAGGAAAGGGCTTTCTACTGGGAACTAATATTTCAGTTACAGGACTGACAATTGGTAAATGGTACCACATGGAGCAGCTTGTTCGGCAAAGGACACCATTCTTTAAAGTGAAGGTGCAGCCTACATAATGCTAAAACAAACACAATATTTACCAGCTCTATATCTCACAGAAGGTTAGTTTTTGGAAGTACTACAAATGTTAAATATCAAGGAAACAAATAATTCAATTTAAAATTGGAGCATGGAACAACAATGAAAATTCTCAAAAAGTGAAATACACATAACAGAAATATTTTTTTTTAAAAAAATTCAACATCACCAAGAAAATGCAAATAATCCAATTTAAAATTGGGATATGGAACTAAATAAAAGTTCTCAAAATGTGAAAGACACATAACTAAGATATATTTTTTAAAAATTTCGACATTAGCCACCAGGGAAATGCAAGTTGAAACTACTTTGAGATTTCAACTTTGCCCATTCAAAATGGTCAACGTAAAAAATAATGATAGCAGGTGCTAGTGTGGCTGTGGGAAAGAGGGGATGATTTTCCACTGCTGGTGGAAGTACAAAGGGATAGATCCACTATATAAATTCGTATGGCCATTCCTCAAAAACAGTGGAAATAGATTTACTACAAGATCATCTCTACCATTCTTGTACACAGAGGCTTCATATCTTACCACAGAGATATATGCTGTTTCATGCCTGTTGATGCTCTATTTACAGTAACTAGGAAATGGAAACAGCCTAGATGTCCATCAACTGAAAGTGAGAATGAAAATGTGATACACTTATATAATATTATATATATATATAAAATATATAATTATAATATATAATATCCAGCTGTTAAAGTTGAAATTATGAAAAAACTGGAAACAGTCGTACTGAGTGAGGCAGCTCAAAGCCAGAAAAACATGGATGCTATCTATAGTGGCATTCTTAGACATGTGTGCTTCATATTTAATACTATAAAGATTAGGAAACTAGAAAGGAGAAATGTGGGGGAAGGGATCTTTCAGGTGACGTATCATA
This sequence comes from Phodopus roborovskii, assembly GCF_943737965.1. NCBI lineage: Eukaryota > Metazoa > Chordata > Mammalia > Rodentia > Cricetidae > Phodopus > Phodopus roborovskii. Next base: position 1,878,520 of record NW_026126417.1, on the reverse strand, counting down.
GAATGCAGTGATATAAAGAGGGAAAAGAGAATTATGGAACAAGAAGGATTAAATTAAGTGGAGAATTGGAGGGCAGTGTAGATGAGGTATGGAGAAGGAAAAACAACATCAAAGACATTTTGAAAAAAACAATATTGAAACCTACTATTGTAGAAGCTTCCTAAAATATATACATATATGAAAAGAGGTTTTTTTTTTTTGTTTGCTTTTTTTGTTGTTGTTCTTTTTGTTTTGAGGTAGGGTTTCTCTGTAGCTTTGACCCTGACCTGTAATTAGCTTTGTAGACCAGGTTGGCCTCAAACTCACAGAGATCTGCCTGCCTCTGACTTTAAATGGAGTTACCCTATAATGAGATTCCAATACCCCAACTAAATACCACAGCCTAGCAACTAAAAACCACAGAACAAGAAATGGATCACCTCTTTTGGAACAGGTGGAATTACATGGACCTTCAAATATTATAGACTATTGCCTGAATGCAGAAGTAGCTGCAGAGTTTAGGTCTGGTCTTCTTATTTCCAGGCAGCAGTCCTACTGCTAGTTTCCAGAACTTGATGGTAAGACCCATTGGTGAAGATACCACATAAAACATAGAAAAAATGGGCTGGACCTGATCAAGAAGCTTCATTCCTACTGGTTAGCTTTCATGATCCTGGAAGGTGTTATACAAGCTATTGGAGGAGAGAAAGGTTATCATTCTCACTCAACTGTAAACAGTAAAGGATACAATAATTTCTGTCCTCACAAGACAGGAACATGGCTGTCATAGTAGCATGAATATTGTGGAAGTAACCAGTTTCTGTTGTATTGGGCTTAAGACTAGTTTTATGGGGTAGAATTTATACCTGGCACTGTTAATGGGGGATTCTTTGGATAGATAGGTCAGAGGCACTAGGGGAGAACCTGATGATATTATTTTACTAAATAGACATAGTATTGAAATGACTCTAATGACTTATTGGTACACAATTCAAAGATCAGTTCACTGATCAACTGTTTTCAGAGAAACTTCTCTCTGTAGACAAAAGATCATCAACTCTTCAATGTGCAGATAAAAAGGAACTGTGGAGTTATCAGACATAAGTGGGAAATGGATATCATTTCCCCTTCTATAAGACCCTGGAATGTTCATGGAAGAAGGGATAGAAAGACTGTAAAGTCCAGAAGTGGGTGGATAACTCCAAAGAAGCAGTGTTCTTCAGCTTTGACAAGGTGGTTAACATAAAAGCTCAGTAATTATGACAGATGCACAAAGCCTTTTAAGCTCTGGCCAGACATGGAGGCACAGAAGTGAGCATGTAGTCCTACACCTAGATGAGGAAATATTGACACTTGGTAGCTTTCAGGAAAGACAGTGTCAGGGGTTGTTTTGCTTTGTTTTAATGGCATGACATCTGGAAGGTTGATCATACTCCAGGGCAGACTCTCCACTCTCAGGAGTAGCTGGCAAACACAAACTGGACTCATTGGGTTTGACAGAAAGAAAACTACATATTGGGTAGACAGGGTGGATCTGTGAGGACTTTGAAGAAGTGGATAAATATGATTAATCAAAATTCATTGTATGAAATTCTCAAAAATTAATAAAAGTATAATTTAAAAATAAAATATTGTTTATTACATTTAACAGTTTTATTAACCTATATGAAGGATGAAATTATGTCTTTGCAGAAAAATAGACAGAACTAAAGTGCATCAGAGTAAGTGAAATACATCAGATTAAGAAAAACAAATAAATATATTTTTCTCTTATTTGTACATTTTAGATTTTATATAGATTCATAATTTCATTTATACAAATAAGACACTGAAGTAGAAGCAAGATTGTGTGGAGGAAGAAAGGGCAATATCAGGAGAGGGATGGGTGAATATGTTCAAAGCACAGGATATGTTTGTATAAAATATTTTAAGCCCATAACGTTGTATAATACACATACACTAATAAAGATTTCTAAAGCTTTGAATTTGTCTAGAAATTGCAATACATTACTAAAATTAGTTTATGTATCGAATGGTTTGTATACCCACAAATTTTAATAGCTCTGTGTTTCACCGTTTTCAAACAATTTTGGGTCACTTTGCTTATAAGATAAAAAATTAATCCAATTGCTGTCTAGAACAACAGTGAGATTCTTTACTTTGGGGAGGTGGTTCAGTCAGTAAAATCCTTCTCTCCCATTTGGGAGGACCTGAGCACACACAGAGTGCCAGGTGTGGGGCCATGTGCTTGTAGTCCCAGCACTGGACACGGGGAGAAAAGGGGATTCCTAGTGCTCCTGGTCAGCCGTCCTATTCAATTTGGTGAACTCCAGGACAATGAATAACCCTGTCTCAAAAGAATTATTTGCTGTTCATGAAGATGATACCCAGTTTTTTTCTGCTTTCCATACATATGTGCACACATCCTCACCATACATATGTGCATACACACATGCACCTACTCACATAGGAAAAAAAAAAAAACCTTATGTAATCAAAAGGGCAATTCTATATACTGAATTGGCTCACATGCAAGCAAGAATAAATGATGACAATGCATTCCCTCACCCCCTTACCCTCTTCCCTGTGGTGATATATTGCATATAATCTAACAAAGTCACTGAAGATCAGAATGCAAAGTCAGCCACACTAGTTAGCCATAGAAGCTGGGTAGTGGTGGTACACAACTTTGTTTCCAGCACACAGGAGACAGAGACAGATGGATTTCTGTGATTTCAAGGCCATCCGGGGCTACATGAGAGTGAATCAGTCTAAAAGACAAACAGCTCACACCTTTAATCCTATAACTAGAAAGTTATATAATATAGGAGCAGGGTCTCAGATTCTGGCATTCATTCTTCAGCCATATTGAGGACAAGATCTCTACAGCTTTGGTAGTTAAGAGTTCTTCAGTGGCTTGGGTGCTTTGCTTTTCTGATCTTCAGCTTGAACCCCAATATCTGGGGTTATTATTTGTGCTACACTCTCCCCCAGAACTACCTTCCCTCTCTCGCGCCCTCCCATCCTCTCTTTCTCCCTACCTCCTTCCATCCCTTCCTTCCTCCCTCATCTCTCCCTTCCTCCCCCAGTATCTACTCCCTCCCTCTCCCTCTCACTCCCTCCATCTAGCCCTTTTTCTTGCAAGTGATCTGTATCACTATGATCAACAGTGATGCTCTATACTAGTGAGAATATCTCTAACTTTTCATATCTCCTTTGAAACAAATGGAATTCAGGATATATTATTCTTATACATGGCATCTATCACATGAGAAATGTCTTTCTTATGCCTAGAAGAAAAAAATCATTCTAAAGACACAGAATACCTTAAGGCAAATCAGAAAGAGTAGGTCTTACTAAGTTTCATGATGGATGAAAAGAATTTTCACTCTTCCACAAATGCAAGGATTAAGGATGAATTTCACAGCTATGAACCTTAGCCACACAAGTACAAGATTCTTCGTTGTCCTCCATGAACATTGTATAGACACATTAGAGATGGCAATAATGCAACTACTGGGATAAGGGGGTATAAAAAGAAAGTTTCATTTTCTGCAAATGTCTTAAAAATGCAAGTAATGATGATGTAAAGAATATTAGTGGAAAGAATTCTCAAAGATACAAAAAATTAGAGAAACTGTTTCCCAGATAAGGACCATCATAAACTTATAAACAATACAAACTCTTAGTCTGCTTGTGGTGGCAAGGGGGTTCATAAGCAGACAAAACTCTAAGGAAAATAGCTGAATGGGTACTACCTACAAAGAGGCATTAGAAGGGAAGGCTCTGAGCAAGAAAGAATGTTCTTCTGTTCTAACTAAAGGAGTTGAGAGTATCCTGGAAATGAATCTTCCACAACTTTTACTTGGGATCTGCCTAGACTAGGGAAATCTATTTCTAATCACCCACAGTAAAAGCAGCATCTTTTTAATGTTAAAATTTAGGGGCAAACACATCTCTTTATTAAGGATTCAGTGAGGAATGAAACTACATGCACACTCTCTTAGAAACCACTGAATGTTCCAGAAAAACAGCAGCAACTTCCATGGGGGACAACATCTATCAATGAACAAAAGCAGTTTCACACAGTGTCTCAACTGGAAGCTGTGGCTACCTGAAATTTGGCCTAGGATAGTCAGCACCTGTATTTTACAGAAAAGGGCAGAGAAGCATTGAAGAAATGGCCAGCTGTTTTCACAAAGATATTTGTCACTCTACATTTAAAAAAAAAATCCTGACCAAATCTGAAAAGTTTGTCAGCAGTCTCTGTACTAAACATTTTGTTATGCATTCCATAGTATTCCTTTTGTTTTGTTTTGTGCTAGAGTGTGTTGTGTATGTGTTTAAAAAGAGTTAGCAATTTTTAAAAGATTTAACAATTATTTCAAATTTCCTAATCATATACTTCAAAACCAAGCAACTAGCGCAGACATGCATTCTCTCCTGAGCCAAAGACATTGCCTTATAAAGAGAAGACCTTAACCATAGACTTTAAAAAGAAATTTGCCTGCCTGCTGCTCTATGAACTTCCCATGTACCGTATGCAGGAATATGAGTGTAGCACCATTCTAAGCCCTCTTTACTGATAATTTAATGCTGCCTCTAAATTTAATGCCTATTGCCTTTGCACCAGAAAGCGGTTTTTACTGATGATAATGATGATGGTCATTAGGGCCTTGGAGACTTTTAAAAGGATCCAAGGATGAATGAATAAATAAAAACCATGATGACTCACTCTGCACCCGATGCCATTAGTGGAATGCACAGCTCAGCACTGCTCCTCTCCAGCACGACGGCGCTATTTAAATGTATGTTAAATTTCTTTTTAAACAAAATGAGGATAATTTATTCAGAGAATATTACGAGATTTCAGAATGTCAGCAATCAGGCAAGCTACAGAAAGGAAATTCATTTTACCATGCTGACTTCTTTTCTCTCTAAAATTAGTCTACTGGAGTGACAACCAGCTTCTGGCAGGCTCCACGCTCACTCCTCCTTCTCAAGCAAGAGGGACTTGTTCGTTGCCACATTTTCATTGATTTCTTTGCTTTATGTTGGAAATCTACTAAAGAATGTCCAGTTGGATTTCCTTCTAATATTGCTCTAGGTTAAATGGGTGAGAACAGCATATAGAATTTCAGAGTGCTACACTGGTTAAATTAATATAAATCAATAAATATTTAATTTTCATGCTCATAAAATGTGAATTATAAACTTTGCTCTTGAATACTAGCATCCAGGTTTAAAGAAATATGCCCAGAATTATTTTTATAAAGACATGTAGTGTTTCCCTGAGATGGAAGTTCACACAAGATGGTGCCATCACAGTACATTTTATTTCTCAAAGGATTTGACTATGGAAAACCCCAGACAGCAAAAACGATTTAGTTATATTCATTAGGCACTGTGATCATGAGAATAGTGTCTGTTTTTCCCAATACAAGATGATTTCAAAGTTGGGGATAGGTAAGGATGTGGGTCCTAAACAGCCATTTCATTTTCCCCTTACACCCTTTGTATTTCTTTGGTGATTGTGGACAGTGGAATATTGAAAGGGACATTGAGCCAGCACACACATATAAAGGATTCTGTACCTTACTGTCTGTGAAGGAGCCAGGTGAGTAGACACACCTGTGACTTGTTCTCTTTCCCAAACAGAAAGGAAATAGACCCCACTGCTTCTGCACAACACACTTATTGCTCCATTACTTAGTTTGTAGAGGAACAATCACTAAGAGATATGAAGAATACAAAACTTTCTTGCATTAGGAAGGTTCAGCGTATTGGCATTTTTATTTAAGGAAGAGTGAGTTGGTAGTTATTCACTGTAGAAATGCCAAGTGAAAGAGATGATGATGCATTTTAAAAGCTAACTTCTACAAACGTACAAGTCAATTCGAAAACATTGGCTTTGAATGCACCTACAGCAAGACCTGAAAGTTCAACTCTGAAACCTACTGAGAGTCTTCACATTTAATTTAGGATAATATGATAAATTGAATTAGACCATGCTGAATCAATTCAGTAAGCAACATTTACATGAGGCTCTCCAACAAAAACCAAAGCATTTGTTTAACCAGAAAGAGCTTTCTTCTACCATTCATATTGGAAATTAACTCACGAGTCAGCTAAAATTCTCTACTTCTTAAGTCTGTTGGTGCGATAAAAATGTAATGCCCCTTGCTGAGGAAGCTCCTGGGAATGATGAGAAGGGCATGCTGATATGTTTTGGTCCTTTGTGAGGATGAGAGAACTGGCTTCTCTGAGTCAGAAGTAACTCAAACCACCTTCCTATCTCTGCCCACACATCATAATTCCAAGGTAGCAGGGGTGCATCCTGACATGTTTGGCTTTTTACATAGGTATTGGGATCTGGACTAGGGCCCTAAAGCTTGAACAATAAGTACTCTTACCCATTGGGCTGACTCCTCAATCCAAGAAAACTACTTCATTTTTTGAAAGTTACTTACGGCCATGTAAGCAAACTCAGCTTATAAATCCTGAGATAGGTAGTCAAGTGTATTTTACCCAGTTGTGATGGATACTTAAAAATCTACTCTAGCATCATAGGAAGAATGAAATAACTATAGAAATCTAGTCTATAACAGCTCAAAAGGCTGACAGCTCAACAACATCTCCAAAGTTGAATTTCCCTCCAAATGTGTCTCGTTACTTTGGAAGATAGACTTTTTGACCTAGACTGGAGAGATAAGACTGGTGTTGTTTGGCTTATTTAACTCCTTTCCTGCCTCCCCAATCCAAATAGCCAAGGAAAGTTTGTAAATATGTCCATTTCCCTATGTCCCTTTACATTTGCCTTGGTTTATGATATTTATATGCTGCTTGGATTTCTACAAAGCTTTCTGACTTGATCTGCTCAGCTGCATTTATTTCCCATCACTTGTCACATTTCAACCCCAGCCATCTTTTGCTAAAATATATCTATGTGTTTCCATTGTTTAAGCTCTTACATGCTTGGATTCACTCAATAGTTTTGGTCTAAAAATAAAACAAAACCAAAACAAAACAAAACAAAAAAAAAAAAATCCAAACTTCCTAACATAGCATCCAAACCTTTTTAATGTGTAGCTTCTGGTTCCTTCAAACAATTGCATGCTCATCCTTTACTAATCCTGCAGTTGAACTCTCTGTTCTTTCTACACCCAACTTTCAAGTTCTCTGTACCCTTAATGTAGAAGGCCCTGCATTAGTTTTTCCAGTCATACTAACTTAATAAGCCCAAAGTAAACTTATTTATTGATCTCTCCTGGGTTTTCCAGAGTCTCCTAAATGTCCCTATCACATCCATTTTGCATTCAACAGATATTGGGGAAGTGTCATGTCTGCTATACACCTGATACTCATAAGTAGTTAGGATATGTGGTTGTATAAAAACAAAAGCACTTCTTCCCACGGATCTTGCATTCTTTTAATGTTTATCTTTCTCTTTTTTCAGCTCTCTTTCTTACTTAATGAAGACAGGAATTCTCCTTATATCATTCTGTGTGGCATAATGTTTAGCTGGTACATAGTCACTGAAAGAATGGGTGAATTGAACCAATGGGAAGTGAGGAAATATGATGTTTTTATTGGAAATCATTATAATCTTTTGAGGTTATGGAAATATTTTTTAGAATAAAGGAATCTAGATGGCTGGAGGGATGGCTCAGTGGTTAAGAGTGTGCATTGCTCTTGCAGAGGACCCAAATTTGGTCCCCAGCATCCACACAGGCATATCACAAACTAACTCCAGCTTCAGGAAATCTGCTGCCCTCTTAAGGGTGCTGTAGACAACTGCACTCATGCTTGCACATACCTCTTCCCATATACATATAATTAAAAACAGAGTCTTTGCAAAAACAAAATAATAAATGTTTTTCCAATTATTATGGAATTTAAGTTTACATTATTTGGAAATTATAATTATACATAACTCTTCTCCACCTAAATGTGTTTTTTAATCACGGTGAGATCTTTAGTTTTCAAGTGTTTCTAAATATTTTCTGACCACCAGAGGAAAACAGTTAGTATCAAAGGACAGAGATAACACATGGTTTTCTGAAATGGAAAAAAAAAATAAGAATTTGAACGTCAGGAATAGACACATACTTCTGTTTCTGTTGGTCCAAATGACATGGATAATGTGAAAGAGAGAGAGAGAGAGAGAGAGAGAGAGAGAGAGAGAGAGAGAGAGAGAGAGAGAGAGAGAGAGAGAACTGTCAATTTAACATGACCATACTAAAATTCCCAAGGTGTTCTTCAACATGAAAAAATTTAATTTTGAAGTCAAATGAAAGGTTAATAATGTTCCAAAACCACTTTTTCCTTTAAGGAAGACTCAAAAAACCTTCACCCTTGAGAAAGAGTATGTTAAGTGGACATGAAAATCTAGCAACCAAAAGTTTTTATGGTAAGCTCAGCAGTAGGGAAACATCAAGGTAGAATGTGTGGCAAATATTTCTAATACTCAGTGTGGCCCCACAGTTTCTTTGCAAACAAGAACAATTAGAACATGCTTTAAAATGGCTATCAAGATGCAAAATTTCCACCTGACTTTTATACATTTGAATGCATTTTCTAAGGTTTATAATTTTTGTCTCCTTTGAGCTTCATTCTTACACACCCACACTGTTCTTTTGCAAATCCTTGTTGGTTATTACATTTCTGTGGAGATCACACGTCTCCTGGATCCTGGTGACTTATGTTTTCCTCTGCCCCGTGAGTATGGGTAATAGCCTTTTTGTATACCAATTTGCTTACACTGCAGTCCATGCTGGTAATACTGTACATTGCCTGACCTCTGAATGGAAAAATAATAACAAGTTAAAACAGTCGTTTTACCTGGAGTCGATAAGGCCATAACACTCACCCCGTTTCCAATTCACAGGCTCAATTTTCATCCACTCACTCTAGACTCTGAGAGGAAGGAATAATGACAGGCTACAGGCACTTTATTTCAAAATTCACTCACAAAGTTATTGACAAGCATTTTTCACAGAAACAGCTCTTCTCTCTGACCCTTGTGAGCTGTTTACATGAAAAATGCTCTTCCTTGTAGATTAATGAGAGTGGAGCCTAATTCTATACCAAACATGTGGCAATTGCTTTAGTGGCTCTGTTTTTGATATGGGAACAAAATAGGGATAATTTGCCTCAAATTGCAGTCACTTCAGTCATAATAAAATCTCAGAGAGTACTGTTTGCTTTCCACTTTCATTAGGTAAGCTGGGCTGTTATTAAGGCACCAACACATAAATGTTATATTAGCACTTAACAGAAGCATAGCTGTCTCTTCTTGGAGATAAATTCCACTCTTGTCAATATAATTTTGCACTGCATGCAGTAAAAGAGTTTGAAAAGATGAAATAGTGAAGCTTTGAAGTAGAAGGAAAGAAATGCCTGTTCATTCAAGCTTAAAGGCCATTTTTTTAACCCAAGGTTCTAGAGTTCTGTTGAGGATATAAACCCAAGACTAACTCTGTTAGGTCAAGCCAAACATTGAGATAAACTTTCCCATTGGCTGAGATTGCTTTATCAGTAAAACTTACATTTTTGTACATCTTCAGAAACTGTGCACAAGAAATTCTAGGTCTAAGGTAGAGTTCATTTTCAGAGATCAGATGATGATTAGTTTGTGTGAATCACTGTGCATACAAGACCCACAAATTTTAGTTTGTAGTATAATAACAGGTCTCTAAACATGTAAGTTATTTTATAGGTTCATGGAGGAGCTGTTCAAATTAGATATGTGTTTATCCTTACTCTCATCTTTTTATTCTTAATTCTGAAAATCAAGTATCTTCATATAGAGTTACAGAAACTGCTGTCATGCTTTGGGAAGTGAATGTTTAATCAAAAGTATGAAAAAGGAAGGGGAGGAGTAGGTAAAAGCTTGGCCATTTCTTACTCTGACTGTCATTTCATGTCATTTCTTTTGTCCCGTTACCTGATAATTATATTGCCCTTTTGGTTACTTAGCATGCTTAGCTGCACAAAATTGTTTTAACTCCTGAATTTGGACCACAACATTTTCAGGAAGCAAGTGAAATATTAACATGAATAATGCCCTTCTGTGTTTCTAATACATGATTAGAAACAAGAATGAGTGTTGCACGATTCTAGCTAAAGTTATTGATGGAGGATTTCCTAGATTAACATGTCATTCATAGAATTGAATGTATATGTATTTTGTCAGTTATGGCTGTTATTAAATGTCAGTGGAAACTCTGTCATCATCTTTGCCCAGAAGGATAGTTCATTTCTACCCATCCTTCCCTACATCTCTTGCAGTCTGATAATCCTCAGAATGGCCTGTACTTGCTGACAGTGGCCAGATTTAGTGAAAAAGATGTCATGAAACATGATTAAACCAGGACTTCAAAATTATGGATTAGCAGTTCAATGTAGACCATTTTGAAAATAATTGTTTTTGTATATAACCTTTAATTGAACAAAAAAGCCATATCTTTTTCAAAACCAAATTTAATTAATTCCTAATGTATTACTATTTCTTCACAAAACAATTTTGTGTGGTGACACATTTCTTTAATCCAAATTCTTAGCAAGTGACTATGAGGCCAGCCTGGGCCATATAGTGAGTCCCATGTCAGTCAATGAGAGCTTGTCTCAAAATTAAACAAACAAAACCCCAAGTAAGTGATTAAAATTCAGTCTATGGTTCGAGCCTAACATTTAAATAACATAAGTACTCAAGCATAAGCTCTTCCCTAACAGAATATATAGTTTGAATCCCATATAACTAGCATAGGCTTACTTTCTCATGGTTATTCAATAAATGTTTTAAGCTAATATTTTTTCTCCATATCAGTTTACCTTAAATTTACAAATATTCATTCACTTTGTTCCCGTAAACTCAAGTTTAGAAATCTAGGAAGATGATTGTAAATATTCACCCAGAAAAAAACTGGAAACATAGAAAATGTTTATTACAGATAACAGAAATATTATACTAAAGTGTATCATATTATATAATAAAATACTTATAAGAATATGTATCAACCTGTTTGTCATTTTTATTTCTTTCTTTATAGTATAAGGGATTTCCCAAATTTCTGCAACAAGTATATATTATAGTAATTAGAATAATGATAGTTTAGAAAATAAACCACTGTCCCAGTTCCCTTACCCTCCCCTCCTCCCCTGCCCACCCCCACCCCCACCCTATCCCCTTTCTGCTACTCAGGGAGTATGAGGCCCTCCATGGGGATCTTCAAAGCCTGTCATATCATTTGGAGCAGGGCCTAGGCCCGCCCTCCTCAATGTGTCTAGGCTGAGAGAGTATCCCTCTATGTGGTATATGCTTCCAAAATCCATTTGTATACTAGGGATAAATACTGATCCACTACCAGAGGTCCCATATACTGCTCAGTCCTCCTAACTGACACCCACGTTCAGGGGGTCTGGGTCTGTCCAATGCTGGTTTCCCAGCTATCAGAATGGAGTGCATGAGCTCCCCCTTGTTCAGGTCAGCAATTTCTGTGGGTTTTTCCAGCCTGGTCTTGACCCCTTTCCTCATTACTCCTCCCTCTCTGCAACTGAATATCAGGATATTGGCTCAGTGTTTAGCTGTGGGTGTCTGCTTCTGCTTCCATCAGCTACTGGATGAAGGCTCTAGGATGAAATATAAGGTAGTTATCAATCTCATTATCAGGGAAGGGCATTTAAGATAGCCTGTCTACTAGTTCTTATATTCTTAGTTGGGGTACTCCTTGTAGATCTCTGGGCATTTCCCTAGTACCAGCTTTCTCTTTAAACCTATAATGGCTCCCTCTATTATTATATCTCTTTTCTTGCTCTCCTTTATTCTTCCCCTGACTCCATCTTCCTGCTCCCTCATGCCCTCCTCTTCCCTCCTCTTCTCCCATTCTCTTTCTCCTAACTCCCTCTCCCCTCCCCTCATGTTCCTAATTTGCTCAGGAGATCTTGTCCCTTTCCCTTCCTCTAGGGGACCATGTATGTCTCTCTTAGGGTCCTCCTTGTTTCCTAGCTTTTCTGGAGGTATGGATTGTAGGCTGCTGATCCTTTGCTCTATATCTAAAAAACACATAAGGCATGTAAAACAAGCCTGTTTTAAATTTAAATAAAAATATTATCATAAAAAAAGAATACCCAAGCTGGGAGCACAGTGTCTTATAATTACTATCCTTCAAATGATTCTCCTATTTGATTAGAGGTTACTCTGAATTAGTTATAGGAATATTTCCACTCTTAGAACATAGGAAACTGTGTAGGCCTTGTCTTCATGTGTATTAATACAGGTTGCAATGATTTTTGGATAAATGGAGCTTCCCATAGCCCTTACTTTTGTCTTCTTATTGACACTCCATCCTCATCTTTCCAATTAAGAATATAATGATGTTAGATATTTTTTATTGATGTCAATGTGTTTTTTAAAATACAAATGTTACCTTCATTCTGGAATTCTCAATGTCTTCGTGGACCAGATGATTTATTCTCATGCTACAATGTAGAAAACTTTGATGTAGATTTCAGGAATTTAATAAATTCTTTTTCAGTGTAAAAAAGAAAGTAAGCCACTGTCAAATGCATTAACAATTTAATGAAGTAATAAATAAAAACATGGTAATACTGAGAAAAATTTAAATAAATTGTTGTTAAATGGCAATTACTTAATTTATACTGAATATAAAAAAAAATACCCAAAGGCTTTCTCCAATGTTTTAGTGCCTTTTAAGATAAGGCACATGATTTAAGACATACAAGCCTGGGCACATGTATGTCTATGTGTCTAATGAATGTTACAGTATCTCCTTGGTCATATAATAAATTTGCCTACTATCTTGAAAGAGATATATCTTATCCTTTTAAATCAATTAGAGATATCAATTTAATAAAAATTTAATATATTACTCATGCCTGCAGTGCAATAGGCATTGCATGTAATATTTAAAATTCTGTTCTTATATCCATATTGCCTTTGAAAAACCATTATGAAATAAAAACGTGCACTTGGGTGAAGTTCCCTTGTCATTTCTATAAGGTACTCTCTTGGAGGAGGCAACTTGGTCCTCTGGCTCTCACAATCTTTCCATGCCTTCTTTTGTCATTTTACTTGAATTGTGTATATATATATAGTGGTTTCAATTTAGATGCACCAGTTGGAGTTGGGCATCCCATAGTAACTTATTTTTTTTTTTTTTTTGTTATGATCAGTTGTGTGCCTCTACAATAGTCCCATCTGCCACACAAAGAAGTTCCTTTGAGGAGGGATGAGAACTACAATTATCTGTGGTTATAAGTATTTGGAATACAGGTAGAAATTATATGTGTTTAGAAAAACAGCATTAGTTGGTTTTCCTTTAGGTTCGATGATCCTTCAGCCATAGAGGGTTAGCTGTCTAGCATTACACTGTCAAGAATGAATTCTCTTCTTTTGAGAAGGCCTTCAGTCAAATTAGACATCTGTTGAATACTTCTATGATAAAAGTATCACTATAGCATCAATGGAGGTGTCTTGTTGGTTGGTTATGTTGTCATTTGTAGGCTTTACAGATGGCTAGGACTACTAGTTTTGTTTTGTTTTTTTTTTGTTTGTTTGTTTGTTTTTGTTTTTGCTTTGTCAGCAGTTTTCAGAGTGTCTTCAGATGCTACAAGAGCTAGTACCTAAGAGAAGATTTTGCTGGTGATTTCTAGCTCAGTTCCTCAAATCCTGTGTCCAAAGTATGAGATGTCTTCAGAAATAGAGTCTTACCTTCAAGTTCTGGGTGGCAGCTAAGGACAACAACAAAAGCCTATATTGTTTTAAGAGTCTCTTAGACCCTTTTTACCAACAACTTGAAGTTAGACTGCTGATACCTAGCACTAGAGATTTTGCTAGTCTATTGGGGATTTTTGTCATCCCATGTAGCATAAATCCACTTAAACTACACACACACACACACACACACACACACACACACACACACACACACACCATGTATTTTTAAGAAAACTTTTAAAATTATATTCCCCCATGGGTTTTTCAAACACCTGTATTATCGCTCACTCTAGTTCCCTCACCCTCTGTATTATCTTCCATCCCTTTTCCCTAGTTTAAGGTTAACAATATCGTTAGTTAAACCCGAGTAATGACAACAACAGTTGACATCCCAACACCAAAATGGAAAATTTCACAAAGGCCCATGTCTTGGTGAAGAGCTATAGACAATCTGTTGCTGCTGGGAGAAAGAAAAGTCAGTTTTCTTTCAGAACAAGACTTGTAACAGGTTATCCAATCCAAATGGTAAGTCTCAATACATAGTATACATGCATATCACTAAATGAACTCATCAGATTTATGTAAATACATACACACATACAGACAGACATATAGGCAGGCAGACACACAGACACATACACACAAACATTCAACAAAGTAAAGAAGGGTCATTAGATTAAAGCAGTTATCCCCCCACTGGGGAATAGGATTTCTATTTTTGTTTCCACAGAAAATGAATAGATGTGGATTCCTTCCAGACTAATGTGGTTTGATCAAGCCAGACCGCCTGAAACAGAGTATAAGGTGATCCTACATTCAAAACAGCTGGACAAAGCAGCCCTACAGACTACAGCGAGGATTTCTGAATCTTCTTCGAATCCCCCATGACAGTGCCCCTTACCAGCAGGAAGTAGTTTGGAAAGAACAACGCCCAAATTCCCAAATATTGTGTATAAATGTTTGTTTTCATTTAATTGGACTTTGTTATATAAAATAAAATAATAAAATAAAAAAAAGAAGGGTCATTAATTTCAAAGGGAGTAGTGAGACATAGGAGGAAGTAGAAGTGAAGAGAATAGGATGGAAATTATGTAAATACAACTCATGTATGAAATTCTCAAAAATAACACATTTAAATTAATATATGTGTACTAATTTAAGTGTGATATATATATACATATGTACACACACATACATGTATAGTATGCATGTATGTATGTATGTATATATGTGTGTATGAGTGCACTTGCAAGTGACTGATGCACATGGTTATGTTTCCTCTTTAATTGTTAAAGTACTGCTGACTTAGAGTTGAATATCAGCTGCACCACACTCTGGCTTTGTGATCTCAGGATAGTCACTGAATTTGATTTCCTTGCCTGCAACATGAGACGGATACTAACTCCCTTCTCATCAGCATTGCTGAGCTGTCTGGATGATCAGCTTTTGTTTGTTTTGGCTACTGTCCAGTGTACTTACATTCTTGTGGTTCAGATACATTATTGAATGACGTTCTACATGACCAATCCCTGAAAACCTCAGCAAAAAACGTCAACTTTCTCAGGTAAGGCGCTAATTTGGCACCAGCACAGGCAAATGTAGGCAATAATTGGTAATGTATGTTATAGTCATTATTAGTACCCTCATATTCATCTGTCATTTACAAAAATATTTCTTAAGGATTAACTCCTCACTAAAATTAATTTTAATAAAATTACACTTAGATTCCCTGGCAAATTCAATAAACTGAGATAATGACTTGACACATGGAAATACTTTTTCAGTGGAATTACACACCACTTCAGTCCTCTCTCTCACACTGGTGGGAAGAAAACTTACACGTATTTAACAGATAAATTATACTTTGTGTCAAGTAGAAGCCAAACACCACCATACACTGTGCAAAAGATTTTAAATGTTTAATCAAAATGTTGCAGAAATGAGTAATTTCATAGCATGCTATTGTACAGCTATACCAACCAGAATATAAGTTGGGTCAATGGAGTCATCATTTACATAGTAAAGAAATATGTCATATAAGTTTTAGTTTTTAAAGTATTATTTTGCAGTGTTTCATTAACAATCTACAAAAGCAAATGCGTAGCAAGATAGTTTGCTTAATGACATTTATTAGTAAACATAAATATTATTAAATATTTGTTACTCTAAATAAAGATATATACATTTGTGACTTAAGCCAAAAAATTATCACATCATTAAAAGCAATCACTCTGTTTATTGTACTGTGTTGATCCTATAGGTTTTTATATTTTGATTATTGCTATAAGTTGTGAGTTATAGGTAAACATATTGATGGTCTACATTCTCTCTTGTAGAAACAACATTTCAATAAGAATAATGCAGACCAAAATCAGACAACTGTACTAATTTCTTTCTGACTCTCAAGAGTAAAAATCCTGAGAAACATTGCATTGGTGTAATCTGCTTTACTTTGCTGAGTGTCAAACTGTTCTTTCCAAAGGTAATGTGGAAAATTCAGCTAGAATTTTAATACATGTAGTTTCCATTTAAGAGGGCATTTTGTAGGCTTAATTGACAGAGGTAATGATGACAATGATGAAGAAGATTCTGCAAATCTCAAAAAGATGCTCTTACTCTCATCAATGGGACATGCCTGAATTTCTATTGACCTGTTGATTATTTTTGTTCAGTTATGATAAATAATGTATCTTTGCAATTTTTCATTTCTATTCCACAAAACAGGAAACATTCAAATTATGCTAGAGAGTTTAAATGAGGAATGAAACGACATGTGGAAGATAAAATTTAAGTAGAAGTTTCTGTCAAGATGATTACCATATATTTGGGTAATACATTTAAATATTTGTTTTTTATAAATTATTATATTTCTTTTCAATAATAATCCCTAAGGTCTATAAAGTTTGAATAATTTGTTTTGATTAGGTGATAAGGCCTTGGTTATGATAACTCAGATATAAGAAATTCACTGGAATGACCAGGTGTGATACCAGATGATTTGTTTGTCAGAGAAACCCCAGAAGCCCCCCAAACAATTAAGGTCTTTTCCATTCCTCTTGGTTTCTCTTTGGAATGTCTCAACAAGACACTTTTACTGAGGACACCACACAGTTTTTATAATAGTATTTTTTTTCTTATTTTTTGAAATTTTAGGACAGCATTTATTGTTTTTATTTCCAATAGCTCTCTCTCTCTCTTTCTCTCTCTCAAATTCTTTGTCTCTCAACTTCATGGTCTGTCCTTAATTGTTCTTACAAACACATACACACACACCGCGCACACACACACGCACGCACGCACAAAGTCTTACATATATAAATACAATCTGATCCATCCATGTAATATTGTATGGAAGTGATTTCAGAGCTGATCTCTTGAAATTGTGTTGCCACTTTGGGGCCTATGAACTGGGGAAGACTGTTTCTTCTGCTCTTGGCCTCCTTCCTTAGTTGCCTGTAATTCTTCATTTAGGGTTAAGACCTAGTGAGTTTTCTCCCTTGAGTGGCTAATTTTTCATCCTTCTTTTGGCTGTTTCAGCAGCTATGTTTTGAGACTTCCTTGCGATATTCTAGGAGACACAATCTCCTGTTTCTTTGGCTCTTATAGTCTTCCCACCCCATTATCCATAATGATCCCAGAGCCTTAGATGCAGCAGTTGTTACAACACAGGTTTGATGGAAGATAGAGGGAAACCAAGCTGAAACAGAACTGGAAACTTCCTGGCAGCTAGCTGGGTTTTATAGCTTTGAAAGGTGATATGTAGGCTGCTGAGAAGAAAAGATATCAATGAATTCACTCAGCTGGGAACACTGTGAATTACAATGCTAAACCTTTAGGCAAGAAGCACCCACTGTTGCAACAATGCCACAACTGTTGTGGTGATAGCCACCTACTCCCTAACTGGATTTGAGGACAGCCCCACAGGAATAGATTCATGCCCGGTACTAAAAATCCACTCAGACACCCAAGAATAATGATGTCTTGGGCCCTGGAGAGGAACCTACAACTGTTGTTTAGCTAAAGAGTTGTGAAACCAAACCATCTTCTAAGTCTTTAAAATGCTTATACTCACAGGCAAATTCTACACCTGCATTACCTTTGCAATAATCTTCTATTCATGCTACTGAGAGTGACAATTGAGTGCTCAGCCCCACATGGAATACTTCTACCACTCTCTCTAAGGCACAGAAAACAACATGTAGAGGGAGTGGGAATAATGTGTGAAGGAGCAGGATTGCAAAATTCTATGTTCTGATCATGATCTTATAGTAGTTACTGTTGTCTGTACTGGGTCTGCTCAAAACTGAGTGGTAATCAGTCAACTGTGGATAGCAAAGGGGCCCATTATACTACGCTTTACCTATCAAACTGTTAACTACTGGTGGATTCTTAGGGAAGACAGTCATTGACACTGTGTACCCATAGATGAGTCAAAATTCATATTCATTCAAATGGATTTGTTTATATTCAGAAAATAAAAGCACAAAACACAAAACCAGGTGGGAAGGAGAAACAAGAGGGCAGGGGTAAAAGAAACAAGAGTACATTATATACACATAGAAATTGTCAAAGAACAGATTAATAAAAGTTTCATAAACACCTAGAAGAACTCCATTGATCCTTGCTTATAGTAAAATGCTATTGCTGGAATAATAGATTTTTAGGTTTGCATACCTCCAAGACTTTGGCTTCATTTAGGGATTCATTGAGAAGTTGAAAGCAGAACATATTTTGAAACATAGACACAGAGACTGAGAGACAGACATACAGACAGGCAGACACACACACACACACACACACACACACACACACACACACACAAATCAGTACAGATGTCGAATGCAGAACAAAGACAATGTCTCCTACAGTATCAGTCCATGTCTCAGGAGGACAGAAAACTGAGAAACAGCATTAGCTGCAGCACCTAAGTTTATGCCCTTGAATTGATATTAAGTAACACATCACTTATTATAGCCTTTAATCTCCCTTGCTGATACCCCCTAATTTTTAAACAGACCTATTTTACAAATCATATGCTCTTTCATGTGTTCTCCCAGTTATAGAATTAATTTTGCAAGCAAAATATCTAAACAGTAAGCAGAATAAGAATGAAACAGGTTAAAGCTCATTAGCAGCAGGGAGCAGATGTAGTAAAACTCTGGCAGTTCCCCTACATTTCCCTCTCAGTGGGGACATTGCACCAAGCTGTGAGTTAGTTGTATAGCACAATGCTTGGCTGCTATTTCAGCAATTGAACCTCTATTGCTTCAAGAGTGACACTAAGAATTCACTTTGATTTTTGATTTCTCTTTGCAATAATAACATCTACAAGGACCCTGCAGAGCTAAAATAAAAAGTTGAGCACTGACTGCCAGCTAATTAGGAGACAATGTACATATATATATATATATGTACATATATGTACATTGTAAAGTCATTTTATCTTTAAAAATATTAACTTTTTGACAAATAGAGACCCCAGAGTCTAGATAGAACCAGTAATTACTCCAGTCAGGTTGCTTGGCATGCCATGCAATATTTAATGTTCAGTAGGATGAATATTACATAACAGATTACTGTGTGAGGATCACAGCAGCACACTGATATGAACTAAAAACCAATGAATTCTGTTGTTGAAGAATGCAATTTCCAGCCTAGGACTTCATGCTTTGTGCAATTTAAAAATGATGTGTGTTTGAAGAAGTGTAGATGTTTCAACTGAACTCAGGTACCTAAACAGGTGCATATTAGCAACATTTTGTTGAATTTTTCCTAGCTGTTATAATATTTTCTTGAAACTATAAGTACTCAGTGTATGTATCAAAATATTGTTGGGAAGGGAATCCTCTGCATGGATACATCTAGACTGGATATTTAGGATAGATTGGGAGGTCCTAACTTATTCACAGAAATGAATATATACTTCAGAACTAATTCATGGGGTTACCTACAAATCAGATTGTAACACATATAAATAGGAAAATTGATAAATTTATCTGCTTATTCTTACAACTCAGCACAGTACTTTCCAAGCTGATGCTTGATATTTGTTGAGTCTGTAGTTAAAGTTTTGTGATAGTTTCCTTTAGACACATCTGATGGACATGTCACATTTGGAAAAATGACATTAACAGCCCTCCAGGTAAAATACTCTAAAGGGCTCAGAAAGAAGAAAATATGATTCTTAGAAGTGCAATTATGGATAGAGTTGGGAGCTATATTCGGATTGTTCTGAATTTGAAGAAAACTTCAAAATTCAAAAGGAGAAATAAATGTTGAGGTAAACCACAAACAGGTTAAATTCTTCATTAAAATTCAAATTCCAAGGTCAAAAATTGTCATTACATTAAGAAGTTGACCTACAAAATGCTCACCCATATATAAGGTCATTGGAATGTTCTGAGTTATTCGATCCATAGTCTAACCTGACAAGAGGAAGATGATCATTCAGCATCTCTGAAACAAGCACTGTGTGAACCCTGATGCCTAGCTGCGTCTCAGAGCATGTAATCTGACATAGCTAAAATAAGGTAAAACAAAACAAAAACACTGAACACTCACCTCAGCTGGCTATGCTAAGTTATGCCAACTTCATGAGAAAAACGGGATCATTTTTTTACTTAATGAAGAAAAAACAGCAGTCATTCATATAAATCACAGACGAATTGGTATTTAGTATGTTTAACTTCTGCAATATGCATTTAATAAGTTCCTTATATAAATTTAGCTTTATGCTTATTGTTTTCCAAAATTTTCATACATAGTGATGTCTCCTTGTGGCATTTTTATATATACTTTTGGTTGATCCCCCACTCCTCTCCTCATCTCTATGCCCTCAGTCCTGTTTGTACCTTTCCTTTCCACTTTCAGCATCCTGCCCTCGTCTGCTTTCATATTACATGTGCTTCATAGGCCCTCTCCACCCCCCCATATTCTCTACCATATTATTTTTTCACTTTACACATTCATCTAAGGTTTATGGGGATTCTTTCCAAGAACGAAATTTAATTGTAGGAAAAGGAGAAGAGGAAGCTTATTCAGCAAGATGTCAGCATCACTTCTGTTCTGTATCTAATAGGCAAAGAAATATCAGGGTTAAAATCCTACTCACAGTTTGGCTTTAGAAATCACAGCCAGAGAATTAGCCTGAGACTTCTTAAGTGGGCCTATAGAATTTATTTCACCCTGTGAACGGTGAAGAAGATATTGGGAAAAGTTGACTAATTAGTCAATACTAAACCAACATGGACTGTGGTACCCACTTGTCTGGGACCTTCAAAAGAAGATGAGAGATCACAAGGAAGCACATTGTGAACCTGATGAGCTACCCAAGGGGAGAAAGAAACACATAGAAATGGTTCATAGAGGCTCTCAGGAAATGCTGTGCTACAGTGCTCCTGTCACGCCTCTGTTTTGATGTGGAGTCTTCATCGGGAGTCTATTATAATTGACTTTTGCTCAGAGCATCTAATATGACAAGGTTTGGATGAAGACTCTGATGCCAATCAAAGAAGAGGACAAGAAAACCTTGTTAAAAAGTCTCATTTCCCTCTTAACAGTGCTTTTCTATATACTTTTTAATGTTGCCCTCTAGGATTCATTTTTATTTCCTTCCAAAGTTCCATATTTCTTTGAGAATCTTCTTATTCATGTTGCCCAGAAACAAAAGAGCCTGCAGCCTCCTGACGTTGGCTCTGTTTAAGATGTGCCCTCTTCCCCAATTTTGTGCCAAAGTCAAAGGAAAAGATAATAGATGAGCACAAGGAGACCTGAAGCTCGATAGTGCATCTCTCTTCTTCCAGAGGAAGAGAGAGAATACCTCTTCCTCATTAAAAATAAAAGCCCAGAAGCTACTAGCTGACATTGGCTTCTGGAAACCTAGGTTTCTTCAACTCATCAGAGTGCACAATAACCCTGTTGTGTATAAAGAAAAAGAAAATAGAAAACAAGAAAAACGCATCATAATTAACAATGAACTATTTCTTGGTTGTAATTTTTTCTTCAGATATATTAGTGCATAGTGTGCACTTTTTAAAATCAAATATGACAGAATTACAGAATTCATTGTTTCTGATTCTGTAAAAATTGTCTAAATCCAGCACAAACTAACCAACTATGTCCCACACATTGTATCCAGGCTCCATTTCCTCTACTGCACTTTAGCCAACCCCACAGCTGTCTTGAACTTCTCTTAATATAATAAATTTACATAAAAGGAAAATGATGTTTTGAAGAACCAAATAAAACATTTAGGCAAATTAATAGCAACAAAGTTGAGGACATGGGACACACATCCAGTGGAGGTCACATTAAAGAATGGGGGCAAGAAACAGGCTATGATCCCTGTTTGTGCCCACATAACTGCCTGGGTGTGTGGATTTGGATTCTTCATGTGGCTTATATGCAGATCTGGCACTCAGCAGGGATTTATGGGTAAACCACCACAAATTACTTCAGCTGGCACAAGTGCACCAGCCATGTTGGTTTTCTATGTGGAATTCCCATGAAACAACCTCTTAAGGGTTAATGCCTACTTTTCTAGATCTTGTTCTGAGTGACTGGTTAACACTTCTCAGAGCCCAGTTTGGATCCTACAGGAATCTCCTTGGGTCAGCTGGCTTTGTTCTGCAGGAATTTCAAGTTCATGGTAATTTGGTCATTTAGTGAATCAGGGGAAGGCAGAAGACCCACCCCAAGTGTGGACTGACTGGTAGCTTATTGGTGGGGTGTTGCTGCAGGTTTCAGTAACATTTCAGATCATGAGGTCCAGAAATAATTATATTATGAATCTTGATAAAAAAGCAAGTATTCCTCAGTTAGTAGAGTCAGTTGTTCATAATGAGAGTCACTGGCAGAAGAAAAAAGCTGATGTCTCAATGTAAGCATGGTATTTAATCAAAGGAGTAAAATGGTTCCCCAAGTACTCACTAGAATATTTCACCTTGTTAAATAGATCATGAATAAAAATGATCACAAGTGATAGACGTCGCCACACCTAATCAACTTATGCTCTTTAAAGTATCTTAAGTGTTGGTAATTTGCCAGTTTTGAATGACTACTAATCATTTATTTCAGTAATAAGAAAATCTTTGATACAGATTATAAGCTTAATAATAAAGGAATATAGGGGCAAAGGGGATCCTAAGATTGACAGAAAAATCTCTCTCTTTTTCTAAAGAGAAAGCAGGCAAAAGCAAAAGAAAAGTCCTTCCTTGTCAAAAATTAAAGCTAGCAAACTGTTTGCTGAAACTCTCTCTGCCTTCTGCCCACTTTCTGTACTATGGGTGGGCAGAACACTGTGATTCTGGAAGCAGGATGATGACAAGGGCTTGAAAGAACAAAATATTAGCATCAACTTCCCAAATTTTGAATAGCTGAACTAAAATACATAGATTCTGGCTCTGAAATTCAATGGTGGCTTACTTATCATGTACTTTATTATACCCTAGAAGGAAGTTTGCCAAAGTCTTTATGCATACACACACACACACACACACACACACACACACACACACACACACACATATTTCCCTATCACCAATTAAGATAAAGATAGCATTGACACCGAGGCCTTTGAATTTGTGGCATGCTTAAAAATATTTGGGGCAGGCGACTAGAGAGATATCTCAGTGGTTAAAAGTAGGTGCTGTTTTTCCACTGTGTCTGAATATAGTTCCCAGTACTCACATTGGATGGTGGCTCACAACCACCTCTAACTGAAGCTACAAGAGGATCCAATGTCTCTGGCTTTCCTGAGGGCATGTATGCTTCTTCCTGTGTGTGTGTGTGTGTGTGTGTGTGTGTGTGTGTGCACATGCACACATGTGCATGTCTGTGCACATACACAAATCATTTAAAAGATTTGAAAAATCTAAACAAATATGTGATCAAAGCACATTGCACAAAACTTTAAACTAATAAAAGGAAAAAATGACTCAATTTTTATCATTTTTTGAACACTGAGAATTTCACATAAAGTTTTTTGATTAAATCTACCCACTACCCCTCCCTTCCAATTCTTCCCATATAGCCTCCTTCTTCTCCTTCCCACCTTCATGTGCTCTTTGCTCTTTTTGAAACTCAGTGCTACCAGAGTGTGCATGGCTGTTTCCTCCCTGAGGAAAATTGACCCTCCCTTCCAGCATCCACCAAGTGCCTTTTGAGTTCGGTCCAACTAAATAATAAGCTAAGTAGTTCCAGGAAGTTATATTCAGGCAAACTGGGCTTACTCGAATGTGTATAGTCAAGCAGGTGTCTCTCTGGTATTCATGGATGACTTCTCCAGTGTTGCCACTGCTCTCCTTTGGATGACCCGCCTGCCACAACCACCCTAATTATACCACAAACCCAGAGCCTCATTAGTAGGACAGGTTGAACTGGATAAGGCCTTTCATTTCAAAAGCCCAATGACACACTTCTGATTCTGTGATCAGACATCTCTAAAATCCAAAAAGTGACAAAGATGTAATTCATAACACAGTCTGCTACCCTAAATGCAACAAAATATAACCTCAGATTCTGATTAAGGAAGGACATTTCTGTCTAGTGTGGCAATGGATCATTTTAAAATTAGAACTAAGTGCAGAACAGGGAAATTCAGGGGAAAAAATGGCAGCAGTGACATGGGGCGAGGGAGAGTCTTTCATAAATAATACCAATATTTTCATTTGGGGCTGTGCTAATCTTACCATCTTGCTTTACTGGTTTTGCTAAGTAATTACAAAAGGTCAATTATGTAGACTTTTACATCTTGTAGTGGATGTTACATGGACTTTCAGCATACCCTTTCTCCTCCAAAAGGAAAGATATTAAACTTGATTGATGCCTATGACTGGGGATATGAGTGCTATACAATGAGTAAAGACTGTTAGTCCTTTTGTAAAGGGCATGTATTCATACCCGAAGACATAGAAATCCTGTGTTAGGGTTTCTAGCTGTGTTAGGATACTTTTTCCTATGTTTCAAATAAGGGAACCCATCCCATAGTTGGGGTATTTCACTCTCACTTAAACTGTTTGTTTTGAACTACTGTTGGGTATCCCTGGGGGAGTCAGCCACATGACATTCTAATGTAGAAAGATGAATATGAAGATGTGAGGTGACTTCCGGTTTCCTTCTCATTTTGGCCTTGTTCCCTTGATTCAAGAACAGTTATTAAATCTTTTGAAATTGCTGGACTTCCTCTAAACAGCCAGCTTGCTTTTATCTCATGAACATTGCCAACTCTGTCTCGGACTGTTTCCTTTTTAATAGGCTGTTAAAAAATCTTCTAGCCAAAGATGACGAGGACAGAGACCTTGTGCATATATAGTACCCATATGATCTCAGTTCACATCGTTTATTGCAAGCTAACAAATATTTAGTGATCATGCAATATGAACTAGGTACTGTGTTTCCAATTTCACAACACAGAACTTTTTATATTATATACTTTTCTAAGCTATTGAACATGAATTCTAGGCTCCTAATTTTTAAGGCTACAGATTGCAGCCATTTTTCTCCAAACTAGAGAATTAACTCACTTCATTTCTGGCAAGAAAGATGGTTTTCTATAAATTCCAATCACATCATATGGTTTGGTGCAAAATGAACTATCTATATGCATGAAACTAATTGCTTAATAGCCCTACTAACATATGTTTTCTGAAAAATGTACACACATACACACAACAAATGTAATTGGTGAAATCCTTTGCTTCAAAGTCTTAGCAGAAAGTTGTAAGCAAACCAAGAAACTTGCATACAAAATTAGTCTTTTATTCTACCCTTTTAGTCAAGATAGTACCATTCATCTCTGAATGTTATGTGGCTATTCTATCTGAAAACCAATTTCATTGCATGAACAAGTAGATCTGTGTTAAGATTTTGCTAAAAGAAACAAAGGTGTATTCAGGCCCAGTAATCATTACCTGAAGAAGCTGCCATGACGAAAAGCCATGTTTTGTGTTCCTGATAGGTTTCTACTGCTGTGATAAATACTATGAGCAAAAGCAACTTGGTGAGGAAAGACTTTCTCTGGTTTTACAGCTAATAGTCCACCATGCAGAGAATTCAAGGCAGTAATTTAATGCAGGACCTGAAGTAGAAGCCTTAAAGGAATGCTGCTTACAGACTTGCTCCTCTTGGCGTGCTGAACCTGATTTCTAATGCAATCACCTGCACCTCCCTCAATAGGCCAGGCACCCCATATCCATCATTAGACAAGAAAATGCCTTACAGAATGCCAGCAGGCAATTGATGGAGTCCTCTTCTCAGTTGAGGGTTCTCTTCCCAAATAATTCTACCTGTGTCAAATTGACTACCAGGATAGTTTGTAATTGAATGTAGGTGATAACTCACAGTCAATCAACACAGCCAAGATGTGAATATAAAAATAGAAGAGGAACACTCTATGTATGTGTGTTTCATTATTCGTGCACATATGTGGTATATGTGATGTATACACACAAGTGTGGGTATGCCTGTGTGTGCATGCATACGTATCTGTGTGTATGTGTGCCTGTGTGCATGCATGGAACTGAGAGGAAGATGTCATGCCCAGCTCTTCACTCTGTGCCTTATTTTTTGAGTCAGTTTCTCACAGAACTGGAGTGAGGCTGATACCCATCTAATCCCTCAACAATTCTCCTGTCTTTGTTCTCATAGGGCTGGTGTTATAGGTGCACACATGACCTATCCCAATTTTATGTGGCTCCCAGGATCCAAACTCAGGTGTACATTTTTTTGTGTGTAGCAAGAACTCACACACACTGTTCCACCTCTCTAGGCCTTAGAATATTATTAAGGTCAGAAATAATTTTAAACATACTCTGTCTTTTTCCTAACTAAATGATGTGTCAGCATTTTTGAATGCTTTTACTTTTAAATGGTTCTGCCTTGGAAACTCAACTGAGTATCAAGTTTAAATGTATCAGTTGTAGAATAACCATATCCTTCAGTCCCATAAAGAAATTGATACATCCTGTATCATGGAGACAAAAGACCACTTAAAATTTTCTTTACATAAAATAAGTACCTTGAATAGATCCACAAAATGAATGGGAATTCAATGAATGGTACCTGGCTGAAAAAAATAAATGAATGAAATAATAAGGCTGTCAGGAATAAAAAATAATATTCATTTAATTGTTAAGAAAAGTTTGAAGAATCAGTTGACTTGACTGTCACTCATTCTCATTTCTTACTGAGAGAAAAACCGTAAGGACTACAAGCCAAATTTCTTCTCTTCTATACCAGTTCTTTCCACTTCATTGTGCTATGTTATGTGTAAATTACAGATGGCAAGATACCAGGCTCATATTATAGAAAAGAATAGTGTGTTGGGTTAATAATCAAATTGGCTGGGGTTAAGAAGCAGAAATGATCAGGAAAGCAAGAATGGTTGAAGAGGAAAAGACATACATCTCTCAAGACAGGCGCAGCAGAACTCTAGAAAGGGTTACCCTAGCGTTGTGAAATCAGCACAGTCATTCGGTGAAAAATGTTTGTTCCAAAATAAAATTGGAGCTCCTCATCATATGTTGGGGAGCAGAAAAGCTTGTTTTCACTTAGAAGTCATGGCCTCCACAAAAGAGATAAGCTGCAGTCCCAAATGGAAAACCTATGATGCCCAGAGATTGAAGACAAACCCTGGAACTTTCGCTCCCTTCCCTCCTTCCATCCCTCTTTCCCTCCCTCCCTGCCTCCCTTTCTTTTTCCTTCCACCTTTCCCCTGTTTTTCTTTCTTCACTTTAAGAAAATCTACATTACCTTCGAGCAGTCTAGCAATTTTCTCTTTTTGACATCTCTATTATTTTGAGTAGCTCCTGTCTGTTATCCCATTGTGGTTTTGCTGTTATTGTTTGACTGTTTATAATAAATTATTCAAAATTTAGCTCACTAATCTCCTACTACTATTTCTCAGATTCTATCTAAATTTCATTTATCTTTCACTGAGCAGTCTAATCTATCTATACTATTGGCATCTTCTCTTTGTCATGTTGGTTCATAGAAAATACAAGATGTAATTTTATTATTTACCTGTCCCATACTACTGATTTGTGCATAGATTATGTTTGTAATAGTTTTGTGACGTTTCCAGTATTTGAGTGTAGAATATATTCTATGTTGAATATGTCATATTCCTTCTTTCAGTATTTAAAAACTATGCTTTGCCATTCTGAACCATTGGCCATTTATTAACTTACTTTTTTGTTTGTAGTGGTGGTAGGGTTCAAGTCAAAGCTTTTCACATGCTAAGCAAGCACTCTACCACTGATCCTGAACACTTTCATTTTTGAAAGTAAATTCGTGTTCCTAAAATAATCCCATTAGAATTTTGACTGTTATGCTAAAATTATACCAAATTGTTAAGTTATACATTAATTGTCATTTTATAATTTGTCTTTCAGAAGCGTTGTTCATGACATGCATTTATCTTCTTATATATTGCCAAGAAAAGTTTTTAAATCTTCTAGATAAAGGTTTTGTACAATTCTCACGTGGCACATTAACAATGTTGTCAACATTGGGACTATTACTATGAATTTACTTTCCTATCCCCAAATCAACATGTTGTTCAGGAATGCAAAATTTAAAATATATATGTTACAACCTGCCATGTTAATATTTTTTAGTTGAAGTGGGCATTTTGTTGTTAATTTCTTTCACATTAGAAGGTACTTAATATAAATACACATTATACACATTTATATAATGAGTAAGTCTGAAACAGTTTAAGAAGTCTAGGACACAAGCTCATTTTCATGACACCATTTTACTGTGTGTGTGTGTGTGTGTGTGTGTGTGTGTGTGTGTGTGTTTTCTGAAAGCAAAGTCCTAGAAACTTTTTAGGTATGTTTGACCTGGATTGTGTCACATGATGTTCTATATTTCATACAAATGGGAACTTCTTGTTGGTTATGCATCTTTTATGAGTACACTGACTTACTGAAGACTTTCAGAAAGCCTTAAAGTACAGTACAATTGCTGAGCGCCCTCGTTCCAGATGCTGATGAGGAATGCCTCTGCTGTTTACATGAAGAGGCTGTTTGGAAGCCCAGGCAAAAGCCTTCATGGATTCCTTGAGTATAAAGAAGGAATAGTGGCTACTACATACTCCGCACCTCCACCCCGCAGTGCTCAGGAGAACAAGGAATGAAGTGACCCAACACATAAAGTCCCTTGTAACTACTGGGAATCTATTCAACAGAAGGTTTTCTCTTCCTTCATAATTCTCAGAGCAAGAATCTCTTCCATCTTTTTTTAAAAGCAATTGCTGAATTTATTAGAACATTCTAACCAACCTTTCATGCTAGAATATGTTCATAAATATATTTCCACTTAGGGCAGAAACCTATTAGAAAATGTATTATTTTAGCCTGGTACACTGAGCCAACTTATATTCTACTGAGGCACTGTAACCAAGCCCCAAGCAATCACTGGGTAAGTTTTAGCTATAAAACAACTTCTGAATATCATTTAGAACACAACGACATTTATTATCTTTTTTTGTTGTTGCTGTTTTGTTTTGTTTTACAGAATCTCTTAGATAGGTGATGTCATACATTTTGGCACAATTTTAAGTGGGTTTTTGGTTTCTGGTCA
Organism: Phodopus roborovskii; assembly: GCF_943737965.1. Classification (NCBI taxonomy): domain Eukaryota; kingdom Metazoa; phylum Chordata; class Mammalia; order Rodentia; family Cricetidae; genus Phodopus; species Phodopus roborovskii. The sequence continues at coordinate 1,849,218 of NW_026126417.1, read as the reverse complement.
CTCAGCAGAAGGCAGATTCCACACACAGGCTACTACAAATAATAATAATTTCTGTTGTGATTGTTATAAACACAAGAAAGAGACACATCAACAGCCAGAACAAAGGAATGATTTATCTTCTCTTGGCTGTAACAGAGTCAGTGTCCTGAGCGGGAGAGGGGAGACAATATACCTGAGCACTTCGGTGAGAAAATGGAAAAAATCACTTGTGGGTCTCAAATAAAAAGGACTGCTTCAGGGGGGAAAAGGAATCTAGAAATACCTCTTGTATGGACACAGCCCTACTGAGCAATTCTTTCCTATGTCTAATGGAAAAGTATGTACAGTACCTCCTCTTTCCACTCTGGTGATAAAAAGGAAACATTAACTTTTTCCTCCTCTTTTTTTTTTAAATGTACATTATCTCTGATTTTCTCTAGGCAAAGTCTATTAAAACCATCTTATGCATTTCAAATGTGTAATTGTTTGATTCAGGAAGTCTTCTTATTTTCTAAAACTCGATATTTATTCACTTGATGTTCTTTTCTGCCAGAGATTTCATTAGATTCACACATAGAACAACACAGTATTTTTAAATCAGGGAGTGGATCTTTTTTAATATCCCACCGTGGAACAATGTATATATATAAGCAAATCATTTCTAATCCTTTCCAGGGTGCCACTATTCTCCATTTGACCCACGTTAAATATTCTCATTACAGTTACTTCAGATGAATACAAAACCTCAATTTAATCCTGACCCTGGGGAAATGAAATCTACTGCTTTGGAATGAAGGGCTGTGTTACCCCCTCATTCGAATGCAACGCTTGTTCTTAGTGTGGATCATAAGTGAACTGTACATTAATAACTCACACCATCACACATTCAAAACAATATATAGCTATCAAATAAATGTCATAAGCCAGATGATGCATAGGAAGTAAATAGAAACCTGTGTGTTTCTGCGTTTGCATTTATGAGTGAGTTCTACATGGCTCATGTTGATATTTTTTCAAAACGTAGCTTTCCTTTTGAAATGTAATTGATTATATTAATTAATCAGTAGGAGATCACTGACACTGAAATCTAGGGAATAGCTTTTTGGTAACATGACAGCCCTTTTTTCTTGTCAGCCTTCATGTCGTACCTTTAAAATTCTACGTCTGTATTAATTGCCATTTTCTTGAGCAGTCTTTTGCCTGGAAATCTAACACTGTTTTTAAAAAGGAAGCCTGATTTTAATTAACATTTCTCTGACAAGGTATATCAATATTGTGCATTGAAGTTTTTATTTATTTTCTCTTTCATTGTTTGGCAATCTTCAAAGCTTGAAAACATAGTTGTTTGTTTTTTTTTTTTTTTCCCCTCTGATTGCACACTTGGCAATCATCAATCTCTCCTGTACTGGAGTGCTCTGCCTCTGGCAGGCAGCTTCATTCCTAGGACTTGAGCTTATGTGCTGCCTTAGGGTGCCAAGGTTTATTTCTGTGTTTTCTAGCTTGACCAGTGGCAAGGATTTGATCTTCAAAAATTAAGAAAAGTTTGGGAATATTTTCTGTTTAAATTTTGTGATATCACCCCATTTAAGGGACAGAAAGGGGTCTCTGAAGTTGAACAATTTGGTCACATAACCAGAGGAGGCACAGGTCTCATCATTATTTCCTGCTTTGTGCTTTGTCCCTTCTAAGGTTTCTGTTTCATTTTCTAGTTGGATATGGCTTACCTCTTGCCCATTCCAAAGAACCATAAAGTCCTAAAAATAAGACAACACAAGTACTCAAATACGTTACTTCACTTAACAGTTAGCTTGTGTCTCAGGAATTTCATACCACCCCAAGAAGATAAACTATAGGTATTAAAAGAATGTCATAGGAACTTGATAAGATTTTAATAGCATCAAACTTTCTTCTTGATATTTTAAGTGCACTGGGACATTGACCTTCTTTGGAGGTGCCTTGTTTCTATGGGAGCCATGAATATATTCAACACATTTTTAACTTTTATCACAAGAGAGTTGGACCTTAATTAAATTAAACTTCTTTAGATAAGCATTTAAACACTATAAAATCTATTTATTTAAGTCTTCTAAGGATGCTGCTGATTTCTCGTAGTGTGAACATAGTTTTGGAATGTTGCCAAACATTTGGGAGGGCATCGCATTGAGAATACTACGCCAGCAGCCACCCTCTTCAGATGACTTCATTTCAAATCGAGAAAATGAAATGCAATTAGAACCTGAACCATATCATTATGTCCTTAAGTCCACAATTATATTGGAACATAATTTTGGGAAATCTACTGAGTATAGAAAGTAAAGCAACAGGAAAATGTCAAGAGTCTGTTTGGCTCCCCCCTCCCCCTTCTGTCTCCCACAGGAAGTGATAATGGGGAGAAGTGTCAGGAAATCTTCACTTCTTTCTCTTCTGAGATTCTATCCTCAACATGCTGCCTCCTCCAAATACTGTTTTAGCTTTTCAAGCCCTGAAGACTAGAATAATAGCTTGGCAAGAAATCAGATAAGTAAATGCAATGCCTTTGGGGGGGAGGGTATGCCCATCATGTAAAATAAAGCATTAACTGAAAGTGATTAGCACTGCAACTTGCAAATTAATGTCATTAAATGAATACATGGCAAGTGAATACACAGCCTAATTTGCCAGTTCCTAGAAGTTAATATTAAAATTAAAATTCAGAAGTCAGAGTCCCTGTGATATAATTATACAATAAATATTTGGAATATATCCATTTATCAATAATGCCATCTGTCCTCTCCAATACAAATGGACTACAACCCATATGGCTCCCTTCCCCATTGATTACTCTGATGAATGGGGTAGCAAAACCACTCATAAAGCCATCATATTATATGACAGTGTCATTAGAAAGATATGGAGAAAGGAAAACACAAGATGATACTTAATTTGAAATTGTCAACTCAATTTAGAAAAGTTTTAACAACCAACATTATGATACTAAAATGCATCAGCATGTTGAATAATATTGTGTCAGTCCTGGACTCCATTAGCACTTCCAAAGAAAATGCAGAAGGAAGAAATTCGAGGAAATAGAACAATAGATTACTATGGTTTGCTCTGGTTACTAATTATCCCCATATGAATAAACTGAACTATCATTTCAGAAATGAGCAATTAAATTAAAAGCACATTTTTTGATTTATATAAAATTATAAAGTGGTCATTTAAATTTTAATGTCAAATCACTTTAAAATGAGTTCCTTACACCTAAAATGCAAGTTATAAATGGCAACATGATCAAATGGTATTTCCAAATCAATTTTCTCCTTGGGTATATGTGCATTATCTTTCTACAAAAAAAAAAATACTATTCAAAAGCACCCACACTGACATTAACTAAGCAGGAAACTAAATTCTGAAATTTCTTGTTTGATGTGGTCATTAAATTTTGAGATGGGTGTGGCTGGCATGCCTAAATTCTACCTGAACTTTTCAAGCTTCGTTAGGATAACTGGCATTTATTTTACCTAGGACTTTATACTGCAAATGCTCTATGAATAGTTTCCTTGGTGAAATTTGTTCTAAATTAGGATCAATATCTGTGGATAAGTGAAAAGAAATACATTACAAATAGATGTGTTTATAGTAAAGTTTAAATAATCTCACTTTTTGGGTCATTTTACTTTTATTTATTCTTCTAGTGAATACCAAATGAAGCTATTAGCGGATGTAGAACTGTGAATTAGCTCAAATTCAAATGTGTTAGCTACAGCAGAAGGAAATCCAAGTAAAGCATAAATCCAGGAACTATCTTCTGCATTTGCTCCAGTAAGTAAGGCCAGGAGCCGTGTGGAGAAAAGAAAGGGTCAGATAGCCTGATAGTCATAGAAATGAGAAGGTCTATAGGAGGTTAAGAGGCAACTTTAGCACAAACTCACTTTGCTAGCTAGGGAAAGCTCATTCCTGAGAATCAGGGATCTCCAAGTGCACCTTGCCAGCTCAGCACCAGGCAGTGTGGCCTCATATCCTGTTTGACCAAAAGAGGCTCTAATCTCTGTACTTACATGAACATGAACATACAAATTTCATGAGAAAGTTCTATTGGAACACAGATTCCTATAGGTTTTTTGGATGAGTATAGCTGATTTTAATTGTATTATTATGCTATGTTTTCATATCTGGGAGTAGAATATATGGGAAGTATTTTTCCTATGTTCCTCTTCTCAGAAGTTTTTGGGCTAGTGCTTGCCTATTCGGGCTACTGTTTGCCTACCCTGTCCCTTCCATGTCTTCTTCAGCATTACTGTGTCAAGTCACCCAGAAAGTTTGCTTCTAATAATGGCAATTTAATTTTTAATGAAAATTGTAGGAAACAGCTTATTTTGAAGTCATTTCTCATCAGGAAGCCCCGTCTGGTGGTGCAGGCCTCTATAACCTTGGCTCCCTGGGAGGCTGAGACAGGAGGATTGTTAGCTCACAGTTTAACTGGGGTCCAGAGTGAGCTCAAGGTCAGCAAGAGTAAACTAGTTGTTCTGAGGAAGAACATATGGCTGGAGCTGTGGTTGAATGGCAGAGAGGACCTGGGTTGGGGAATCTCAGCAGCCCTGAAAGAAAAGAAAACACATAGAATCGTTCTTTCAGACAGGTTCTCATCTCACCATGTAGCACTGGCTGTCCTGGACCTCATTATGTGGAACTGGCTTGTCTAGAATGCTCACAGATCTTCCTGACTCTGCCTCCCAAGTGTTGAGATTAAAGGGTTGCAACAACAATCCTGGCATATTTTTCCATTTTGTAATTGTGTCAATCTGCCATAAGATGTATGATTTCTCTCTCTTCTTTGTATCTCTTCTCCCTGTCTCTTCTCTCTCTTCCCTCTGTTCCCTGTCTTTGCCTCTGTGTTTTTTACTCCTTTTCTCCCTCTCTCTTTCCCCCTTGTCAGTTTCTCTTTTTCCTTTCTATCCCTCCCTCTTTTCATCTCTCCCTTCCTTCTTCCTTCTCTATTACTGTATACCTTCCCCCTGTCCTTCCCTCCCTTTGTCACATTGAAATCTATATTAAAGTCTTTTCTTGCTGCATGAGGTGGCTTTCAGTCACCCCAGAGCTCGGGTGAGGAGAAACAAGAAAAGAGCCACACTTTTGATACTAACCTGAACTACACAGAAAAAAGAATTGGGGGTTATTTTTCTAGCAGATGAAAAGTTTCTTACAGTTATGATATTACTATGAATGTTTTCCCCCACAGATTATCTTTTTCAAAGAAGTATTTTAAAAAACTTTATTTCTGTGTATTGGTGTTATGTCTGCATATACGTCTGTGTACCACATTGTGAGTTAACACATATTTGTGAGCCATTATGTGGGTACTGGGAATTGAACTCTTGTCCTGTGCATTAGCAGTCAGTGTTCTTAAGTGCTGAGTCATCTCCCTAGCCCTGTTCCCATTATCTTTTAAAACTGGTTACTATTATATCTAGACATTAACAGAATTTCTTGTCATATTTCTATCTAGCAGTCTCAGTAAATTCAATTTTATTAATGGTTCATGTCTCCTGGGATCATTAGGTAGTGATATCTAAATTACTTTATTGGCAATATAACTTTTAAAATAATTATTTACTTTTATTTTATTTCTGTATTTTTCCTGCTTTTGTGTAAGTGCTCCGTGTGTGTGTGTGTGTGTGTGTGTGTGTGTGTGCGTGCGCGTGTGCATGTGTGTGTGTGTGCGCGCGTGCATGCGCATGTGTGTTTTGCCTGCAGAGGCCACAAGAAGGCACTGGATCCCCTAAACTGGACAGACAGACAGTTGTGAGACACTGAATCCAGGTCCTCTGTGAGAGAAGCAAGTGCTCTCAATCATCTTTCATCAGTGTAACTCAACATCACTAACACACATTCTTTTTCTTGTTGGAGGATTCCAATCATTATTTTATTTTAGTGTTTAAATATTTAAACTCCTTCCTCTTTCTTATAATCTAGTCATATAAATAATAGTACAATTTAAATCCCATGCATTTTAAAGTAATCTGAATGTTTATGAAATAATCAAAAGTCTTTTCCTCAAGTTTGTACAAACTATTATGCTAAAAAAACAAAACAACAAAACAAACAAATAAAACAACCAACCCCACAATCCCTATTGGGTTTTAGAGAATGTAGCCCTTTCTGGAATATCCTTGGAGAAATAAACTAAAACTTTCAAATATTTCAAATGAAAATTGCAACTCTCTCCCCATTCCTTAAAAAAAAGAGGATTTTTTTCAAACATTTTCTAAAAATTCTACTATGTTTCTAGAGAACTCTGAACTAACTTAAGTACATTGGAGAATTAAGTTAAAGTTAGTAATGAATATAACTTTCTAGTACATTACTTTTATTGTCAATTGTGTGCAAGCCATTTACAAGGCAGAACATAACAGCTCAATCAAAACTTATTATGCCAGATTTAGTTCAAACCTCTGTGAACAGTACTAGAAATAACTCAGTATTTCCTGGGGAAAACCTTTTCATAAATCACTCTTTTGTAGGTAGTTTAATGGGAGGAGTGGCTGCGTGGCATTTTGTCGCAAAAAATTATTTCAGATACTATTTAAAGTTGGAAGTGATTTATACTTTATACAGTAGAATTTTGGGCCCCTGAGGACATGTATGGATCACATTTTCCTGAAAATGCTTTCCATAGTTGCAAAAAAGTGATGGTATCTCTTGAAAAAAAAAATTTTCTTTTTTATGTTGATACAATTGCTAAATATTGCTCAAAAAAGAATAAGAGTAATACATGCTTACAACTTATGATATTCATAAAAACTCTGTGATAGCACTATGACTTTTTTCCCCTTAGGGGACATGTAAACATTTGAACTGTTCAGATATCAACCACAGAGTGATGGACACTAAAATCTTCTTTCCTTACCAGGGTGTGCATATTCTTTAATAGACACTTCATTGAACCTTCATCACAACTGAAAATTCCTCAGTATTCAAGCAACGTGAAAAGAAATCTCAGTGCCTGGAAGACAAGGCACTGAAACCATGTGACAGTCCCATATGCAACTCCAAATCTGTCCTCATAACTGTCTGTGGGGCTCACAAAAGAGTCACACATGTAGCTATTGGAAGAATATCTTAGACAATTTGGCACACAAGTTCTAAGATTAGCAGCTGAAAGGGGGAGGGAGGAAGAAAGGAACATAATAGATTAAGTGACACCCATCCACTATATTCCTAAATTGTTTGGAATGTTAAAAATATTGTTTTGATCAATCTATATATACACTCTCAATTTTAAAGAGAAATTCAAAGCATGTTGTGGTTGATAGAACAAATGGTTTTTAAAAAACACTATGAAATCTATGTCACTGAACAAGGGAGTCCAGCCAGCTCCCAAGTGGCATGTTAACATGATGGAAAGCAAAGCCAGGATGCTGTGAATCAAAGAGGCATGGGTCTATTTTTACAGAGCCCTGTGTCTCCCCATCATGTTTGCCAAGTGTAATTTTTTTTAGACACACTTAGCCTGTCAAAATAGGTAAGCATTTAAATGTTGTGGGAGTTGCCCACACAACACTTGACCACCCCTTCCCCTTGTGAGCCCTCCATTTCTCTATGCATCATCCATGTTAATTGCTAAACAAACAGAAGAGCTGTTCTACTCATTCACTTCCCCTATTCTTGAACAGATTGTTTGAGACATAATATGAATACTAATTAATGATAAAATATCTCTGAGTGTTTTGAAATAGGGACAAAATAGAAGTTTTAGAAAAGAGCCCGGACCCATCTTGTGGAACAGCACCCACTGGTCAATCAAAGGTCAGGGTCCAGCTCGGAGGAATGAGAGCAAAACTGGCAGGTTTTTTGGCTCTGTTTCAGTGGGAAGTTGTGATCATTTACTTGTTTTCTTGAGACAAAGTTGACATTCATTCTAAATTCCTGTGTTAAGTTGGAAGAGTTTTGAATTAAAACCCTCTTCACACGTGAGTGATGAGAAAAGAGGTCAGGATTTTGTTAGGGGCCAAATCAGAGACATGTGAGAGAGAGACTCTGACAAATTTTGTTCAGAATTACCTCTTTTTTTTCTGAGGCAGAAGGTTATAGCTGATCTAGTTTGATCAGATGGGTCTAAGTTGACAAGGGCTTTCTGATGTATGATTCATGTGAGGGGTGAATTGAAAGAGTGAGATCCTAGGTTGGAGATTTTTCTAGGGTGTACAAAGCTCCCAAGTATGACCCTCAGAAATGGAAAAATAATTCTATTTGATTCAGTCTTGCTTTGACAAAGAGTTTGCTTAATCTCAGAGAGATGTACCAACAGAGACCCAAAGAGGGAGGGAGACAAACTCAGAGGGAGGGAATGATGGAAGGAAGGAGGGAAGGACTGGGGAGGGGGAGAGAAAGAAACTGAGAATCAGAGGGCATAGGAGTTCTGGGAGAGATTCAAAGAAAGGAACATAGAGACTCAGAGAGATGGTGCTGCTCTCAGATGTGACAACTACTATGACACATAATTTACTATTCTGAATTTAGCAAGAACAAGCAAAGTGTTAGGACAAGATTGATTGTAGCAGATCTATGGGACAGTATACTGCTTAGAGCAGTGTTCTTAGGAGAATTGACAGAATCATTAGAAATACAAAGTATACTGGAAACACTTTTCACCCTATGTTTTTGTGTTGCTCATACCCCAAACTTTGTATGTGGCTTTTATGTTTCTGTGATAAAACACCATAACAAAAGATATCTGAAGGAAGGAAGGGTTCATTCTGAAATCACCTTTCCAGTGGTAAGTGCTTATCATGGCACAGAGGCATAGCAGCAAGCTGCAGGCATGGTGACTGGAGCATGAAGTTGAGTACTCATAACTTCAGCTGCAGAAAGGAAGCAGAGAGGGCAAACTTAAGTATGACAAGGATCTGAACTGTCAAAGGGGGCCAGGAGAGGACATTGAATCCATGGAGCTGGAGTTACAGGCATTTGTGAGATGCTAGATGTAAATAGTAGGATCCAAACGCTGGTCGTCTGAGAGAACATTATGTGCTCTTAACTACTGAGACATCTCTGCAGATCTATATCAAAGGGTTTGGTTTCAAGGGATTTCCTTAATACTAGACTAAGCATCTCATGTTTCTTGTAAAACAAAATGAAAACTCTTCATGGAGAATGGTGGTTAATCAGACAAAACCTAGAAATTTAACTTTTGAGCTATTGTAACACCAGTATATATGGGGATTAACCAAAGAGGTTGTCTCTGGTACTGCATTTGAGAAGCATCAAGAGGGACAGAAAGAGTTCTCTGTGCCATTTACTAACTTATTAGAGACTCACAAAACCAATGAGTCTGTGAACCCTGAACCACCTATGATTGTCTAGGTATCAGAGTAACATAGGATTCTTAATGATGCTCATTGGCACTCCAGGGTATCCAGTAAACAACCCAAATCAATCATTTTGGTGAAGAATGGTTATTAGCTACAACCACTATTTCCCAGGCCCCAGTGATGTGCCCATTCTTCTGTTAGGTATCCCAGTGTAAACTCAACCCTCATTGTTCTATACTAGGCCCTGTTATCATATCAATCTCAAGTGCAAAGACTTTGGAACTTAAAGACATCAAGTGACTTAGGACAGTTACACAGGAAGCACACAACAGGCCTGGGACCTAAGCACAAGGCAACCAGGCATTACAGCTGATGCAGTCTTTACTAAAACATATTATCTTCCATTTCCCTGTTATTTTCTCATTGCTGGCTGTAACTGTTTTTCCCATCCCCATTCTAATCTCAGCTATGAAACATCTGCATACATTTAGTGAAGTTTCACAATCATTTAAAAAAGCTTTGACAAGACTTTAAAGAAGAACACAAATTCAGAGTAGGATGGCAGATAGAGCTTGTGGTTTGAAGCTAGTGAGATCTGTGTCATGTGCTTTTGGCCAAGTTTTCCTGTGAAGCTAGTTTTTTAATTTTTGCAGAAGGAGTAGTGAGTGGAGTGCTGGCTGAGTTGTTTATATCCCCCGTGTCCTCATGGAAGCAGCTCATCGTTGTTCATGCCTGTAACCTCAGCACTGGGAGTGGTAGAGACAGGAGGACTCCAGGGTCTTACCGTATTTCAGACAATCCTGCTAAAACATCATGGTCCAGGTTCAACAAGATACAGCATTTAAAAGAAAAAAGAAAAGCATCAGAAGATGAGACCCTTGTTGATCTCTGGCTTCTACAAATACATATATAGGAAAGCTCATTAGTATGCACATGTGTATGCGCGTGCGCGCGCGCGCGCGCACACACACACACACACACACACACACACACACAGCCTACACACAGATGTAATACTCTCACTAAAACTTTTCATAAAAGTAAATTAAGAATTTTAAGTTAGCATACAAAGTAGTGAGCTTCATTATGTCAAATTTTCATACATATATGTCACTATACTTTATTCTTTTATCTCTCCCTCCCACAATTCCCTTTAATTTCTGTACTCATGCTCTTGTTGGTATACCTCCCCACCCCAAATTGTCCTCTCTTTTGATTTCATACATTCCATCACTCTGTCTTCTACCCCTTCCAAGTCCAGTAAGCTCTTTTATTCCCCTCTTAGTCTTTTTTAAAATTTCATTACACACTCACACAAACACACACACAGAGAGATTTACTTAAATCTTCACTCCACATACATGAGAAAATACACAGTGTTTTGCTTATGTTAAACTAGTCTGTTAATATATAAAATCATAATTATGACACCTACATTATTTATTTCTCAGGAGAGCTGTAGGTAATGTATCTGTAATATATTTTTTTGCACAGTTGGTAGCTTAATTACTCAAAATCAATAATTAAAAGTATTTTCCTTCCACTCTTTTTCTATTTTCATATTCAGTGGAGCTGGCTGGATTATAACATTAATGTTTTTTCTCATTCTGACAAAGTATTAAATCGTGGTTTAACAATAGTGAAAAGATTAATTCAATCAGTTCTAAAGTCACAACAAATTACTATTCTGTCTATTTTATCAAAAACTATATTTAGATGAAGCATAAACCTAGTTATGGTCACTGTTGGGAACCAGCAGTCTGATGACCCCACCCCTTGATGATGGGCAGGATGCTCATGGCCATGTCTTCTCTACGTCATGACTTACCTGGCTGCTCAAGCTTTACCTGGCTGTCAGGGGACTCAGTTACGCATGCACAAGTTTCCCTTTTAAAGCAAGCATGCCAAGGGTGCCTTTCTCTTGCTCCTTATCTTTCTCTCTCTCCTCTCTCTTTCTCCCTCTCCTCTCCTGCTCCCCTCCCTCTCTTCTCTTGCCTTGCTCTCTCCTCCCCCCACTCCCTTTCTCTCCTTTCTACCAATAAGCTCCACGTGTGCGCTGAGTCTACTGTTTGTTTTCTTGGGCAACAATTGTAGCAAAAGAACAACAGTCACTACTTATTTATCCAGTATTTTTTTTTAACCAAGTGCTTATGTGTGTCCGTCATTTAACTGAACCGAAGGATCCTGCATCTACCCATGCCATTCATCATTAGAGCCTATGAACTGTGTCTTTTGATAGGCTCCCATTTGTAGCAAGGCAGGATGTCCAGTGTAGGCTCTAGGCTAACTAGGTTGTTTTATAATTTGATCTATAGGCATAACTTATAAAACTGATGTGTTCAACAAAAGTATTTTCTCAGAAAAATGTAATAAACTAAACAATAATTGAAAAGTGACCGTGAAAGTGATGTTAAATTTATTTAGAATTCATAGGAAAAAAAAAAAGGAATGCAATATTGATAGATAAAACTAGCTACCATTTATATTGGGGTGATGCTTCATGATGACAAAAGACTCAGGAAGCAGGTAGACATTTGTGACTGAATTGCACCCTCCCTACTCCAGTTCTATTGCAAATATGCAATTTTCCATATCAGCCTAAGATCAGAAAGAATCACAGTGTCCTGACTTGGGTGAAACTCAAATCTGTTTCTAACCCTCGGCTGAGGCCCAATTTATTGCAATGGCAGCAAATCCGCAGCAGGAGGAAATGGCTGTTACAAAGAGTTCTTACTGGATCAGCCTCATCTTTAAGCTGCTACTTGGGGTTTCAAGTGTAAACTGCTCCTTAAACAAACATTCCTGGACACAATTAACTCCAGGATTTCAACCAAACCTCAAGTATTTTACAAAGAAATGATAATATCTACGAAAAGAGAATGAAAGACTTGTTTTCCAAGAGTGATTTAAGTCAGCTATAAGCCAAATCTTGGTTATAAATGCATTCTGGTGCCTGTGTGACTGCTGCCCTTTTGGAGGGCAAAGTGCATAACAGATTCAGTGACCTTCTGACTTGACAGTCCTGTAACCACCATTATGTTCAGTCAATGTAAATAAGCATGGCTGACAATTTGCTAATTGGCTGCCTCTGGTCAGCCAAGTGTACTTTTGACCTTAATGAGAACCTAATCAATTAGCGCTTCAAGCAATAAAGACCTCTTGCTGATTGAGTTAGACAGGAATCATCTTTTTCTAATAGGATTAATGCTACAAAGTGGCAAACTTTTAATTTAATGGATGATAATCCTCTCTTATTTAACATTTTGAAATTGAACTACACAATAAATGTTAGACCTGTGCTTCAGCTGTGTTCATAAGCTTTTAAAAGGAGAAAGGAGGTGGAGTAGAGGGCAGAGGGGCATATTCTCTATATAACGTATACATGCAAGAAAATGTCCTTATGTAGTACAATACCGCACATGGTGGTTATATGTAACAAAATGCAAAAAGTGAATAGGCAGAGGGACCACAAGACTAAAACGAGAACTTGGGGTCATTTGACTTGCATGGTAATCAGCTGCATGCAATTATGATTACTCAGTTAAATAGACCATGTCTTTCTAAAATCCAAAAGAAACATTAAAATTCTGGACAAAATGAAATGTAATTGTTTTTAAAGTTTTGGTCTCTTTTCTGGCAACTGCAAAGATAATACAGCTAACATTGTAAAGGTATAATGTTTCCTTGATGATTAAAAAATAAAGGCGATTCTATTAGCTGTAATGAAGACAGGAAATGTTTCAGGGTGGGGAGATGGCTCGGTGGATAAAGTGTTCGTTAGGGCAAGAAAAGTTCAGGTCCTCACATCCATACAAATGTTGAGACACAGGATGCCTATGATCCCAACCTAGAGAACAGGGATCCACAGAGAAAGCTGCCTAGCAGAGTCATGAGCTTTGAGTTCAGCTAGAGATCCTACCTAAAATAAAGAGAACAATGGAGGAAGATGCCTAACATCACCCTCTGGCTACTGTATACACATGTGCATGGGCACATACCCACACACATGCAAACACACATACTTCCATGCGTATCATGCACACATATGCAAGCACAATATAAAGGTTTATTAAGGAGGCATTCCATATGAAGTCACAAAGCATGCTGTTCTTTCTGGTTGGTTGATATAGGCAGTGTTCTTTCATGTGCTCTGCAGTGTAGGTAAATGTTCTCTTTGAAGAAAATGTACCCATAATTTGTAGGCATTTCCAGAATTACTTTCTATTCACAATGCATAATATTTGACTTGGCTAAGGAACAAAGTTATCATTCTATGTTTTTAAAAATAGCCATTTGGACACAGGGACTGAGAACTCAGCAACTCCTCTGTCTCAGAGTGAACACGTGTGCATTTCACATAGGAAGGGAGACACGGCCCCTTTAAAAACACTTGAAAAGTAACAGCTGTGTATCTGCAATAACTGTTTCGTGAGGTTTTTAATACTGATAAATATGCAAATATGTCATACTATTTTTAATACACCATTTTCACACAGTGTGATGACTGAAAACAGAGCAAACATTCTGTGTATTTAGATTCATAATGAGAAATATGCACCATTCAAAACTGGAATTATCACCATGTTGCAGCAAGTAATTAAAAAATATGTTTGGGGATGGTAAATAAAACAGCTCTGAATCATAGCAAGAACACTGATGGATTCCAGAGCTGAAGGTGTTCTGGTGACACGGTTCTCCTGGTGTGTGTCATTGGGAATGTAACAAAGCCATAGATACTGCTCCTATCCTGATGATGATAAGTCACAGTTACTATTCACTGCTTTTCTGAAACTACCAGGCAACTGTATCTAGATCTTTAATTTTTGAAGATAGGACTAAGTGGATTTCATAATTTAGATTAACAACCAGGGCACTTAAATCAATTTGCAAATTCTTTTTACAGAATCTTTTGGGAACTCCATAGTGGAGTGAATACTACACTTCATAGGTTCTCTCCGGTCTTTCTGTGCTTTACTTTTCTGGTATTATGTTGGTAAATTTAAACCGTCAATCTGACATAATCTAGAGCCATCAATAGAAAGGGTAATTTCTTTTAGCATTCATTTTTATTCGTGTGTGGTTGTGTTTGCCACATGTTTGAGTGCCTGGAGAGGTCCAAAGAAGGCATCATGAGGCTGTCCTGGCACTGGAGTTACAGGAAGTTGTGAATCACCATATCTGGGGGGCTAGGAGCCAAAGTGGGATCCCATAAAAGAGCAGCAATCACTGTCAGCCACTGAGCTATCTCCATAGGCCCTGGCAAGGTAATCTTAGTGAGAAATTGTCTAGACCAGGTTGGTCTGTGTGTATGTCTATGGGGAATTGATCATTAATTGATGTAGGAAGACTCAGCTTATTGCGGGCAGCACCATTCTTTAGGCAGAGTGTCCTGAATAGTAAAAGAGAGAGGAAATCTAGCTGAGCATTAGGCAAGCAAGCCAGGGGTCCATGTGTGTATCCTCTTTTGGCTCTTGATTGCAGATATGATGTTTTAAGTTCCTTCTTTGATTTCCTGAAATAACAGACTGTATACTGAAACTGTTAAACTCTCTATTCCCCATGTTGATTTTGGTCAAGCTATTTTATCACAGCAATGGAAATGAAGACAGGGCAGTTGCAGCAATGACTTTTTCCATGTGTTAGGAAGGAAATTCTCTGAAAACCCAATATCCATAGGTAACCATACATATATGTGTATATGTATATGAATATACATATATATGAGAGAGATACACAAATACCTATATACAAGCACATGAGTAGAACTATATGAAGCATGTTTTCATGCTATATGTGTTATTCATTAATGAACTAGTTCTGGAGATCTGCCCTTGTCAATAAACATGGATATATACACATCAAAGCTTTTGTTGCTACATTATATCCTGAGGCATTATAAAGTTAAAAGTTATGATTTTATTGTTTCTATCACCTCTAATTAGACTTTATGCAAAATATGTTGAAAATTAAATAGAGATCAAAGCCATTGCTATCAGATTATCTTCTAAGAATAAACTAACAGTAGGATCACAAGGTAAAAGGATATGAACAATTAAATTAGGATAAATGTTATAAAATTGTCATTAGGAAACTTGGTAAATGTGGTCTTATTGGAAGGGTTTATTTTAAAGTCTTGTTATGTTTCAGGGTTGATTAAAACACCATATGTCTATATGTGGATTGACTTGTCCTACATAAGAATTACTGTACTTGGTTTTTGAAGGATCTCTAAGTATTGCTTTGGTTTTAGGCTACTTAGTATTTCTTTCTACAGCACTGTGGGACCTATATCAGAAGTCCCCATTTTTTTTATTGTTTGTGTAAAATGGGCATCTCTGACACCTACATTGAGTGATTAGAGTTTTTTTTTTTTTGGTTTGTTTGTTTTATTTTTATTTATTTTTTATTTTACATGTCGATCCAAGTTCCTGCTCCCTCCCTCACTCCTTCTTACCCTCTCTCCCCCGTCACATGCACTCTGACCACCATTCCCTCCCATCCCCCCACCCCAATTCCACATGGAGGGCAATGCCATCTAGGTGGGGTTATGTAGATCTGTCAAGTCATTTGAAGTAGGGACTAGGACTTCTCATTTTAAGTAGGGACTAGGTTAAGGGAGTATCCCTCCATAGGGGATGAGTCCGCAAGGTCCTTTTGTGCACCAGGAATACATCCTGGTTCCACTGTCTGAGGTCCCTTAGACTTCTCAGGCCTTCTAGCTGAGACCCATTTTCAGGGGGTCTGAGTCAGTACCATGCTATATTCCAAGCTATCAGTCTGGGGGCCTGTTAGCTCCTCCTTTTTTAGGTCAGCTGTCTCTATGGGTTTCTGCAACCTGGTCTTGTCCTCTCTGTCTGCATCTGGATTCTAGTTCAACTCAGTGTTTAGTTGTGGGTGTTTGCTTCTGTTTCCAACAGGTACTAGATGAGGGCTCCATGATGGTGGATAAGTTAGTTGTTGATCTCACTATCCAGGAAGGGCATTTATGGTAGCCTTTCCACAATTGCTCAAATTGTTAGTTGGTGGCAGTCTTGTAGGTCTCTAGACCTTTCTTTAGATTCAGTTTTCTCTTCAAACCAATAATGGCTCCCTCTTTTATGTTCATTTTCTCTCTCTCCATTCTTTCTTTCTCTCTCTCTCTCTCTCTCCTGTCTTCTATTTCTACCCTGACTCAATCTTCCTAGTCACACATGCTTTCCTCTCCTCCCCTTCTTTCTCCTACTTCTCTCCCTATTCACTGCCCCCCCCCCACTTCCCATGTGCTCTGGGGGACTTACCCATTTCTTGTATTTTCCTTATATTTTGGATAATTTCTTTAAATCTGTATTCCTGATTGCTAACTCCCTCTTTCAACTGTGTCTGTTCCTCTGTGCAATCTTCCTGCCTTCAATATTGACCTCAACTTTGTGCTACTTTTGCTTCAGCCTCCCAAGTATGAGGATTACAGGCATATACCACTGTAACCAGCCATTCTTAGAATTTTCACTGTATTTCTAACTGAATCCTTTGGTTATAATATTGGTTGTACAACTAAAGAGAGTCTTTAAATAACTTTATTACCTAATTTCTAAAATAACTTCCTTTTAAGTAGTTAAAGCATTTTGTAAGGAAAATGGACATAATTGTTGCAATTAACAAAATAACTCCAACTCAGAGACAAAGATACCACATTTCCCCTTGTTTTAGAACATAGATTTTCTATAAATTTAGAAAATAATTTTTATATATGAGGTGATGCTATAAGGGAAGTTGTCCAGGAGAAGGGGATGGATTGATAGGAATGAGGGAGAAAGAATGGGAAAATTGGGAGCAGTAAGTTCAAAGTTCACAATGTACTTGGATGAGAACATGTTTGTGAAACCCATCACTGTTTATAACAGATACATATTGATCAAAAATATTTAAGCTAAAAAATTAAGAGCTTCTAATTTTGCAGCTCTACTCTTTGGCAATATACTTATGTGTTCATTGACTGTTTTATGACTGATGGCTGCTTCCCCACGCATTCTGTCATTTTGGGGAGTGAACTAATGGCTGGCAGGGTTCTCTCTGCACATTTCTTGGGAGAGAATTTATGTTTGTTTCTTCTGGCTGTTTCATACTATCAATTTACTAATTTAGAATGACTTTAATTTGTAATCTTTCACTTTCCAGGATGAAAAGTCCAAATTTGTTTTGGTTAAAGCTCATTCATTGCTGTATCCCAGAGACATTGTTTTGTTTTTGATTCTACTTGGGGACTAAACCAGAGAAGACAAGTTTCTTGTTTTCCCATTTTGTTTATGTGGTGAATATATTTTATTAGCCCATCTCCTCATAGATAATATAATCCTCCAAGAGTTCTGCTTTATGGAGACATCTCCTCTCCTACTCTGTATTATAGTGAACTTAATGGCTTTGTTTTCTGCACTTTAGTGGCCATTCAAATACAGGACTGACTGTAGATATAATGTGACCATGCCTCCCTGGCATGATGGACTGGACTAGCAAACCATGAGCCAAAACAAATCCTTCCATTCTTAAATGGCTCCCGAGATCAGTGGTAGATTTAAAAGGATACATATTTCTTTTTTTAAAGTATTTTATAATTTTATGTTGTAGTGTATTTCTCCTATTACACATGGTTTCAGTAAATACAGAATGTCCAGTTATGTGTGGTTCTCAAAAAAGGAATACATTTTTTTAGTGTATGTTTATTCCAAATAGTTTATGTATTACAGTTGTTTATGCTGTGGAACATTTGTTAATGATGCAAAGATGCGCAACATTCTTTTATGTAGTATTTGTTTAACTGTGTGATGCTGTGTTATTTTGCCTGTCTAAAACACTTGACTGGTCTAATAAAGAGATGAACAGCCAATAGCTAGGTGGGAGAAAGGATAGGTGGATCTTGCAGGCAGAGAGAATTAATAGTAGGAGAAATCTGGGGAAAGAAGATTAAGCAGCAAGACAAGGAGAGATGACACCAGGGGCCAGCCACTCACCTACAGAGCCATACACAGAAAGGTAAATAGAACAGAGAAAGATGCAAGCTCAGAGGCAAAAAATTAGATGGGATAATCTAAGCTAAGAAAAGCTGGCCAGAAACAAGTCAAGCTAAGGCCGGGCATTCATAAGAAAGAATAAGTCTCTGGTCTGCTTATTCAAGAGCTGAGTGACAGCTCCCCACCCCCAAGAATAAAGAGTAAAAAAAAAAAAAAACCCCACAACTAATCTTATATTTATTAATAGATTATTTATTTTAACTTAATTTTTAATTGAACTAGGTCCTTTTTTTAGTGTTTTATCTGGCCTCCTTGATATTTTGTATTTTTTTAAAATGGAAGTGTAAGACACAAATATATTAAATTGTATGTAATTAGATGTGAATGATTTATTTACATTTGTAATTTTTCTTCAATATGTTAACTTACCTAACATACATATTTCAATTGTTTTAACTTAAACATTATATAGAAAATGCCCACTTGTTTTTACATCTAAAATGTGGGGAAAAAATGAACTCCTAAATGCCCGCCTATAGTGTGTGTATGTGTGCGTTCGTGCATGCGTGTGTGTGTGTGTGCCTGTGTGTATGTGTGTGTATGTGCTCATGTTCCAGAAAGTATGTGCATGCACTTATAGAGAACAGAGGTTGTCTTCTTCAACCACCACCTTGCTTTTTGGAGACAGAACTTCTCATTGAACCTAGAGCTCACTGATGACACTAGACTTGCTGCCCAGCATGCTCTGGGGAGACTTCCTGTTCCTGCCTCCCCAGCCCTGGAATTACAGGCATGCACTCCCAGCTTTCTAAGTGGAACTCTAACTGAGCTGTTTTCACTGACCTTCTAAGTTTTTTTATCCTTGCAGTTTAATAACTTAAAGATCAGTTCTATTTAAGTTTTTTCTAAAATTTTCCTAAAATGGGCGGTAATTTTATTCAGGTCTGTATTGCACCTTGAGGTTATTCTGTTTTTGTGAAGCCATTACTTCTGTTCCTTAATTCCTACCTATAGCATATAATGCAAATCCATTAATTTTTTCATTGTGCTCATACATACACTATTGTATTTTTAAAATCACGAATCTTCTTGGCTTATATTTTTTTTTCTGGCTTTCACAGCCCTGTCTTTCATTGCATCCTGGGATTTTATAATATATATATATTAAATATCAATTCCAGTTCCCTCTCCCTCCCATGCCCCCCCCCCCGGCCACCCTCGCATCCTATACCCTGGGGCCCCAACTCCACAGGAAAGGTGATGCCTTCCAGGAGGGATCATCAAAATCTGTCAAGTCATTTGGAATAGGGTCTAGGCCCTCCCTCCTGCCTCTAGGTTAAGGGAGCATCCCTCCATGGGGAATGTGCTCCAAAAGTCCTTTTGTGCACCAGGGATAGAAGATCCTGCTTCCACTGTCAGAGGTCCCTTAGACTGTCCAGGACTTCTAACTGAGACCTATGTTCAAGGGTGTCTGAGTCGGTTCAATGCTGGTTTCCCAGCTATCAGTCTGGGGGTCCATGAGCTCCTCCTTGTTCAGGTCAGCTGTCTCAGTAGGTTTCTGTAGCCTGGTCTTGACCCCTTTTCTTATCACACTTTGCTCTCTGCAACTGGATTTCAGGAGTTAGGCTCAGTGTTTAGTTGTGAGTGCAGTCTGGGGTTTCTACATTGCTGAGTTTCTTTCCTGATCCTTTTAACATATTTAATTTCTTCTCTTGGTTATTATTTTCCTATAGTGTTCTTTTTATTTATCTTAGTCCTTGACTTATATTTCAATTATTTCATGAAGTCTAACTTTCATTCAATCTCCTGAAGTATGAGTAGCAAAATTTTCATGCCTTTTTAAAGTGTATTTCATTCCAAAGTATCTTTTGTGTTGGGATTCTTGTAGATTTTTGTTTTAAGTGTTTTTTCATGTGTATGAGTCTTTCATCTCATGCATCACTGGGCATGATCTGTGTGTGTTCCTGGTATGTGTGGAGACCAGAAGAGGGTGTTGCATCCCCTGAAACCAGAGTTAGTAAGTTGTCATGCAGGTGCTGGGAATTGTACGAGGGCCTACTGGATGAGCAGCTAATGTTCTTAACAATTAAGTCATCTCTCTAGCCATTGAATTTTATGTCAATTTTTCTGCTTTTGGCAAAAGCAGAATGCATTTGGTAGAGTTTATTTTCAAACAGACCAGCTTTTCCAAACTACCCTAGCTTCAATTTAATGTATCTATGTTCCTTTTAGGTTTTCTCCCGATAGCTCAAATATCAGGGGTACACCTGATTTCTACTTTTGCTAATGCCTCCTGAACTCACCTGCCATACCATAGTATTTGGAGTAATTTTCCTGGGCTTTAATTTGTTTGTCTATTTCAGAGACACTCAGATGTTTTCCTTCCTAGTCTTTGTGGTTTTAACCCATATGTGTGTCACTGACTTTGCTGGCTGTTGCTTGCTGCTTATCATCAAGCCAATTGTGCACACAGATTGTTCTGTTTCCCTTTTTCACCACCACTGATCCCAGAATGGAGATGACTGAGATTGATGTGTCTTTAATCTGTGGCTTCGAGTTATTATACTAAACAATTAAAGACAGACACTCCTAAGAGAAATAATCAACGTATTTTCTTGTTTTAGTTTTATCCTAATTTCTTAATCTCCAAATTGAAGAAAAAATTTGGATATCAACAAATTCTAAAACATTTTTTTAAAAAAACTTTAAAAAATAATCTTCACATTGAATTACTTCCTGAGAAGAGTTTGTGTGGAGTTCCACTATTTATTTCAATATAAGTTATTATGTATTTAGATAATATTTTTTTATTTTTCTCTCATTACAGTATTGCTCAAATTTTTCAAAAATGTCTTTTGTAATTAAAATAGAATGATAACATGACCCATCTATAGTACTTACTCCTGAGCATATACCTGAAGGATATTATATCCAGTTACGGAGATACTTGCTCATCAGTGGTTATTGTTACTTCACAATAGCTAGGAAATGGATTGTCTATCAACTGATGAGTAGATAATAAAAATGTGGTACATACACACAATGAAATTTTTTCAGTTGCAAAACAAAATTAACTTATGAACTTGCAGTTAAATGGATTGAACTGGAAAAAAATTATATCAATTGTAGTTATCTGGGTCTGGAAAGACAAAAGCTATATATTCTCTTTCATATATGGATCCTAGCTTTGAAATCTTACATTTGTATGTTTAACCCTGAGTATCTATAGAAGCAAGGAAACTAGCAAGGGACTGTTGGGGGTAAGGAGAAAGATCTTTAAGGATGGAGGATTATGAAATATATGTGGTATGACAGTGATATATAGGATATGTGAGAGAAAGTTTAAGTTGGGGAGAGAGTTGGGCATGTAAGACAGAGAATGGAGCTGGGAAGAGAGAAGTAACATTGACAATGTTTGAAAAAGACATATGGAATCCTACTGTTTTATAACCATACTAAAAATTATGATTTAAAAAATTTGAATGGAGATACCTCACATGAGGATAATTGTAATTGGTTATACTTTTCTTTTTACTCTTTGATCTTTACTCTTTTGGAGGGCCAGGCACCCAGCTCCCACATAAACACATGGAGGCCTATTCTTTCTTATGAATATTCGCCTTAACTTGGCTTGTTTCTAGCCAGTTTTGCTTAGCTTAAAATATCCTGTCTACTGTAAGGAGTACGGTTTTTCCGCCCGCCGCCTGGTCTTGTCCTGCCGCCACACCGCCAGCCCCAAATAATGCACAGAGACTCTGTATTTGATATTATGCTGTTGGCCAGGTACTACTTTCTTATCAGCTAGCTCTGTCTTAATTATTAACCCATTTCTATGTATTTCCATGTGGTCTTACCGACAGCGGAGGAATGGCGGTTCTGTCCTTTCTGGGCTCTCCATCTTGACTCCTCCTTACTACTTCCTCTTTCCTCCTTGTTTCCTAGTCCCGCCTATCTTGCTTTCCTATTGGCCAGTGCTTTATTTATTAACCAGTATGAGAAACATATACAGAATGACATCTCCCATCATCTCCTCTTTTCTGTCTAAAATAAAAAGAAGGGTTTTAACCTTAACAGCAAAATATATAACACAACAGTTATCAAATAAGAAAGAATCACAGTTAACAATATTTAGTCCATTAACATTTAGCAAGAGTCAAGAAAATATTCCATCATCTATCCTATCTTTGTATGTCTAAAGTCTATGTAACTTATCTGTAATCCTAACTAAGAAAAACTATAACCATAACTATTTGTCTTCAACTCCTTCAAAGACCACAGAAGGATAGTATATAAACTCTAGAAATGACAGAGACAACTCACTGACTGGCAAGTCACTGGAAGTTCTGTAATCTTCCATCTTCAGCCCATAGGCCATAGTGTGTCTGGCAGACTCTTCAGCAAAGCAGGAAACTTTAAACTGTTTTCTTGTATTGGCAGTTTATCAGTCACTTTTCTCTGTGTCCTGCACACTGTCTGGCAGATTCTTCCATGAAGCAGGAACTCTGTAGCAATGTCCATTTTGAATCAGCAGTCACGTTTCTGTGGGTCCTGCATGTCCAGTTTATACAGCATAAAGTCAAATAGTCCAGACAAGAGCAGTACCTTGTCCAAATGGTTAGTCTTGCCATATTGGAAGCAAACTTCATAACATGTTTCTTCAATGTCCATCTTTCTTTCTGACACAGGTGTTGTTGCCAGGAGCATTTATGTCTCACTGTCAAGAAAAACCCTAATCCATTTTTAAATACCATATTCTGTAGGTCTTTGAAAGGTTTGAAGAATGCCTATCTATCTTAAATACATCTCTGTGTATCTTGAAAAACCTAACTAAACTCTAAGCTTTGACTATCATAGGTAACTATCTAAAATCTGTACTAAATTATACACTACATTTCTAACTGAGCTCAATAAACACAATACCTAAACAAGAGGAGAAATATACATATCACCTTATTGACCTTAAATTGTATCAATAAATGAAAATCCATTCCAAAACAAAATAGTAAGGCGTACGGTTTTTCCACCCACTGCCTGGTCTTGTCCTGCCGCCACGCCGCCAGCCCCAAATAATGCACAGAGACTCTGTATTTGATATTATGCTGTTGGCCAGGTACTACTTTCTGTCTACCTTTTGCTTATGGACAATTTTACCTTTTTCTATTTCTGTATATCATTTCTTTCCTTTTTATTCTGTATCTGGCTATAGGCTGGCCCTCAGCATCCTCCTCTCCTCATTTTCTTGCTCCCCCAACCTCTCTTCCAATTTTTCTTCTCCTATTTATTGTCTCTGCCTGCAGGCCCCATCTGTTTTTCTCCTGCCTACACATTGGCCATTCAATACTTTATTAAACCAATTGGGTGTTTTTAACAGACAAAGTAACACAGCTTCACAGAGTTAAACAAATGGGACAGAAAAGAATACAACACATCTTTGCATCATTAAACAAATGTCCCACAGCATAAATAAATGTAACACATCTTCAACTAATATTCTACCATAGACAATGTTCTTCAGAGAAGTCAAATATTATTAAATAAACTTCCATGGACAAGTATGAGCTGCCTTCCTTTGAGATTTTGTCTGAACACTCTCTAGAGAATGCCCTGGACAATATAGACTATTACTATTGTCCTTGATTTCTCAACATAACTTGATGGTAAGGTCTTATTAGTGAAGACATCACATATTTTGGTCAAAGGATATTAATAAATCAAGCTAGTATTGATCTGGAAGCCCTCCCTAACATTCACAGTGCCAGAAAGTTCTATGTAAGCTGCTGAATGAGAAATGCGAACAGCAGTTTTACCCAGCCATGAGCCCTGTCAGCTACAATAATGGCCAGCCTGGTAAAATATGCTCATTGATATAATAGTGGCAAGGATTTTATAGGAATAACCCAATACTTTCTGATTAGGTTTGAGCCCCACTCCATAGAAGGGAAATCATATAAAACAGTTGGCAAGGACCTCACAGTTTGGAACTTACAGATGTTAGGGACAGACTTTCTGTTTTCTAAATGTCCACAGCATTAAGCTGCCTTCTAAATACCTTTATACTTGTAGATCCTTTATAACTTAGAGATATCAATACTCATCAGAGAAGAATTTTTTCCAATGAATGTCAGTTAATATAGAAATTCAAAACCAGTTCAAGTCAGTGCTTATGGAGTGCTTGGTCCTAAACAGGATACTTGTTATCCCTACCCAAGACTCAGAAAAACTTGTGGAAGAAGTAGAAAGATTGTAAGAGCCAGAGGTTGAGAAGAATGGATGCAAATCACTGTCTTCTTCACTTGACATAGCTGATGTACTCATAAACTGTCTGGTGGCATACATAGAACCTGCATTGATTTGGGTCCTTAACAATTTACCACATACAGAAAAGGGTTCATGAGACTCCACCCCCTGCACATAATGATTGACAGTTAATGTTGGTTAGGGGAGGATTTGTCACTTTCTTCACTATTTTAACAATTAATAAGTTGCCTATATCCAGTAAATAACCTCCCATCTTATTCAACCACATAGCTCTATTCAACTCAGTGAGTCACACACAGGAAAAAGGCATGGAGGTAACAGGGGGATTTGCTGTGAACAAAGGGTTTCTCTAGAAAAGTAGGAGTGATGAGGTAGGCTATTATGAGGTGTGATTCATTATATATAAGCAGGAAACTGTCAAAAATAAAAATAAATTTTTAGAAACCAAAACTTATTTTTATTAATTTTTGGTTAATTCTATGGGAGAGAGAAAAAAAAATCCAAAAACAAAACAAGATTTGTGAAGCTTGCATGCATCTTTTCTCTGGTTGTCAGTGTTTTCTTTTCTGGTTTTTTTTTTTTTTTTTTTTTTTTTTTTGAATGAATGTGCTTTACTTTTTTTACTTTTGGAATGCCATTTTACTTTTTAAGGTCTCAACTTATGATGTGATCTATGGGTCCTGCACATGCCCAAGATGACATGAGGACTTAGATCCTGTTGATGTCAGTGTGTGAGAACCGATGGCAGATCTGTCACTCCATACCCTGCCCAGCCCATGTGCAAGATTGAGTTACTCCCAAGTCAGTATCCCTATTTATGACTCCAAGTTCCCTTGACTGAAAATTGGCCTTGTATCAGTGCAGAGACAGTTCATCTGCGCTAACAGGAGGAAGATACAGGGAATATTAAATGTGGATGGCAAGAATAAATTTCCCTCTGTTGTTTCTATTATTTTAGTGTATCAGGTCATTATCACATACTGAAAGGAAATGATAGCATTGGGCATCAGGGAGGAAAAGAAGCTGTAAACTGGTCATAGGTCAGAGAAGGAAGGGACTGAATCAGACAGTAAGATTCTGGGTCAGTACAAGGACAAGTTTAAGGTTAATGCTCATAAAGACAAAATGACACAGTTAGCCTGACATGGATGTTTTGTTTGCTAGCTTTGTATTTTGCAATTTCTAGGTGTCTTGACACAGATGAAAAGTGGACCATTAATTGGTGTTAACTGGGATTGGAGTTTCGTTGGTGAGTGTAAAGGAGGGAGGGAGAAGTGAAGATGTCCATGGGGTTATCATAGTGACTTATGTTGAAAGGCTGAGCCATAAGACAAGGCTAAGAAGCATCAGGACAGGGTAGATTTTAAGTTTGGGTCAGGGATGTCTCAGTCCATGTTTACTAAGTGCATGCTTTTTCTCTGTCTATTCTCATAGCCACCTCTTTACTTAGTGCTGCAGCAAGGAAACACCAGGCACCTTATTACAAATGTCTTCCCATGAGTCAAAATTTTAAGTTCCCCAAAGAAGGATGCTAAGAATTCTAAGAAATCAGTGTCATACCACATGATAACCACTGTGATGGATGCACACTAACAGAAGGACCAAACCTTTGCCCCTCCTTCTGATACCACAGAATCAGTGACAACCTAAGGGTAAGCATGTGCAATGGGCTACTCATTAACTACATGATATGGAACATCCCCTGAAATGTATAAGAGGGATCCTCACTCTGCTACATGAGTCTAAATCTTCCCCAGATCCCCATACCATGTGATCTTTCCAGAACATTAATAACACAAAAAAATTCCTTATCAGCAAAGACAGTCTTCATTGGTTTTTCTCTTGAACCCCCAATCTGGGAACTTTCAGAAGGAATACTGATGATAATTTTCAGTGTGTAGTACGGAAAGTGAAAAAAATTAGGAAGTGGTAACTAGAGTGCAGTGGTTGAAAGGAGGCTTCAAGCCTCACTGTGATTGGCTAAGACAAGTAGTGGTGTATGAACATTAGAGTTGGTGTCCTATTATGAAGAAGAGTTAGGGCAAGGTTTGGAAAGATGATCCTGTCTACCTTGGGAGAATATTGTAATCACCAAGAATTGGCAAAGAACCTGGAGCTAAAGCACTCAAGGAATAAGGAAGAATAATCCAAGTCTGTGGATGAATAAAATAAGAACTTCTGTTTTTTTTTTCTCTCTCTCTATCACATTTGCAAATATAAAAGAAGATTGACAGGTTGCAGCACTGGCCAAGTGTGGGAGGAGGATGGTACAACATTTTCATAGGCAGTTAGCAATATTTATCCTAACTCTCATACTTTCTCACTGTAGCTCCGTAATGGGAATTTCATCCTACATAAATTGTTAAACAGGAATCCAAAGACATTTGTTTTAACTGGAACTGTTGAGGTTTGTTGGTGAATGAGATGGAAGGAGGGAAGACGAAAGGAGATAATTGGAATGCTACAGAAATGCTCGCAATAGTAGAGAACTGTAAATTATCCATGTATCTATTATTAGACAAGGGATGAATTATCACACATCCAGCAACATCATGCAATCAATTAAAAGGAATTAAAGGGGTATCACACATATTAACATGGAGAAGTGCCCATGTTATTTTATTAAGCTGGCAGAAATGGTGTAAAAATGGATGATTTCTTTTTGTGAAAATTTTATCAGCATTCATTTTATAAGCCTGCACACTAAGTATGGTAAAAATAAAAGTCAAGACAGGGAAATACATTTTAATACCAAACTTGTAAAGAAAAAAAGAAGTTTGTGTTATGCAAAACGAACTATCAAGCCTTATCAGATATGTGTATGAGTTAGGGTTTCAAGAGCCTCTGCCCCCAGAGCATAAGTAGAGATGGAAGAAAACAGAAACTGACACAGAACTCCCATCATGACCCTGCCCTGTGCTGTGACTGTGTCCACCTCTCCTGTCACTCACCACAACTCCATCCTTACCCTTTTTCTTTTTTCTCATGAATTGTCTTTATTCTTATTCCTACCCTTGTGCATGATGTTCCCTTTAGTGCCCTGGATCCTAGTGTTGCTGACTTCTTGTCAGTCAACTGTCCTATCAAACATCCTTCAGATGAACTATGCTTTCTCAACTCCAACTTTGCTATTAATTTTTATTTTCTTCATAGTATGTGTTGTTTTTCTAAGGGTACTTTGATAAAGTGTCTGCCTATTTGTGACTATGCACAATTGTCTGAATTAGGGCTTTTATTGCAGTGAAGAGACATCATGACCGTGGCAACTCTTACTAAGAAAAGCATTTAATGGGGGGGGTGCATTATCATTTTAGAGGTTTAATACATTTTCATCATGATGGAACATGGTAGCATGCAAGCAGACATGATGCTGGAGATGAGACGTCTACAACTTGTTCCACAGTCAACAGGAAGTGAGCTGTCCCACACTAGGCTTAGCTCGAGAGCACAAAGCCTGCCCTACAGACTTCCTCCAATTAGTCCACAGCTCCTAACAGTTCTACTTCCTGTAGGCCAAGCATTCAAATACATGAATCCATTGGAGCCATACTTATTCAAACCACCACAACCTTCTTTTGACAACAAGCGCCCACTATTTCATCCCTATACTTGAACTTTTAGATGTATTTGTTTTATGTGTATGAGCATTTTGCCTACATGATTGTATGTATTTATGTATCTACACCAACTTTTCTCCTGGTACCAGAAGAGGTATCTTGATATAATACCCATGGAACTGGAGTTATAGATAGTTGTGATCTGCCATGTGGATAATAGAAACCCAACTGAGTCCTTTGCAAGAGCAACAAACCATTTAAACCATCTCTCCAGCCCCTACCACTATACTTTAGCACACACACGAGTGTCTGCTATATTTTACTACTTTGCATTTGTTGAGAGAATGAAAGAAGCAGTGGTTAAGAATAATCAAATGACTATCAGACTATATCTCACCATTTGTCTAGCCCTGTATTAAACCTAAGGAAATTCTACTTAATGGAAAAATAGTGTCTTGTAGAGATAAGGTGAAGAAGCAACAGAGGTGGTGGTATATCCTGTACTATATGTACCATAGTCTAATCTCTAGGAATTCCTTACTTTTCTTTCCACTATAATTCAAATTGGGTTAACTGCTTCACTCAAACACTACCATATTTGTAGCCTGAAATGAATTAGGTTCAGAATATAATCAATTTATTTATAGTAATAATGAGAGACAAGTGGCTGCTTTCTTTAATAGCATCCGAGCATCTATTCCTATGTCATTATCCAGAATTTAAACAATGACATTTGAATATGTTAATTATTCACAAATTGGAGCAAGATTTGGCAATCAGCAATCAATAAGCTTAAGCTTAAGCCAATGAACACATTGGGTTTCCATGACCCTATCAATTGGAATAGGATTTGTCATGTGATCTTAACTAGATCTGTGCAGGTAGTTGAATATTTTTGATGGGAAAAGTTGGATGTGGATTCCTTCCTTTCTGCTTGGGTTTGGTGTTTGTATTTTTGAATCTTGGGCTGCAGTGGACAGGATGGGAGCTGAAATGTCCTATCAGAATTGACTAAACCCAAAAGCAAAACAGAGAGTTGAAACCTGATGGAACTGTGTGAACACTGGATCAAGCTACATTAGATGAGAGATTCAGTTTCTTTATTTTGAAATCAAAATATTCTCAGGAATATAAAGGAAAAATCTAATCATAAGTCAGTTCTCCCTCTAGATTCTAGAAGACAATCTGGAGCAAGCAAAGCAAGTGCTTTCCCAGGAACAAGTTTTTGTTTGTTTCATTGTTGTTATTGAGACTGTTTTGTTATGAAGCCCATACTAGCCTTGTATTTGCTACACAGCCCTGGCTGGCCTTGAACTTGTGACTCTTCTGTTTCACTCATAAGTGCTTGGGTTACTGTCCTGAACACTCACATCTGGTTTCTGGTACCACTCCTACCATTTCTGTGTTCCTGCCTCGCTTTAGTGTAACAAAACATGCCCGTAGCTCATAGGTGTCAGACAGCCTTGGAGGTTCCTTGCTCTATAGGTAGGAAAGTCCAGTTCCTTTGCCTTGGTTGGGGTACTTTACAGTACAGCATCTTTTCCTAAGTTCCCCCTATGGGATGATATTTGCTTCCTTCCCTCTCTGGTCCTGAACATCACTCATAACTTTTGCATACAAATAACCAGCTCAGAGCCTGATTCTAAGCTGGAGCTTCCTCCATCTGCTTGCAAGGGTCAGACAAACAACAGAAAAGCCCAATAGACAGTAGACCTAGGGGAAGAAGTTTCTTCTTTGCCTAATTTGAGTTAGCTCCAGAGAAAACAGACCGCACTGCAGACACTTCCTATAAAAAATTTCAGTTGAGTCTGTGAATGTTCTCCAAAAATATTCAATGTTTTAAACCCTCAAAATTATAAAAACTTACAGTTGTCAGATTTTAACTTTTAAAATAAAGAATTATTTATTAAGTAATTGAACTCATACACACCAGGCCTCCACTTACAAATTGTTATTTCCCTAAACATGTTGTACACACTGGTGGATTTGCTTTCTGGGTCACAAGAATATATGCTGTTTTTCAGGGTATTCAATCTAGGAACTATTGGGTATACCACAAAAACTGCAACTAACAATGTGCTGAAATCATACCACCACATGTGCTTAGTTTAGCGTGCAATAGAATAGAATTAAAGAAGTTAAGTGCTAAATGTCCAATTGGTGTGCTCTTCCCCAGGGAAGACTATTTCTCCAACTTTCAGCATTTCCTATAAATCTTTGTGTAGGGTTGAGGCCTTGTGGGCTTTCCCCTGCCCACTTTAGCATCCATTAGTTGCTTCTTTAGCTCATGTTTAGGCAGTTATGCTGGTGAGATAACTTCTGAGATTCCTTGGAGACACAAACTCAAACTTCCTGTTCCTTTGGCTCTTAGAAACTCCCCACCACCTCTTCTACAATGATCCCAGAGCATCGAGTGCAGTACAAGAAACATTGTACAGACAGAATAGGTTACTATTTATGCATTTAGGAATTTGTATGTGTATATAACAATAATTAAATAAAAAGAGGAAATTAAAAGGTAGAGTAACATGAAAGGATTTGGAGGGAGAAAGGAAAGGGGAATCATATATTTACAATATAATAACTTATAGATTAAATATATAATTTTAAAACTAATAAATAAAAAATTAAGTACTTTCTCACTATTTCAATTTTGCTTATCCAGACTACATTTTCTGTTCTTGATATCAAGTCAGCATCATGATATTCACTGAAAAATAATTCATTTTATAAAGTTGGTATCTAGGCCAGCATAAGTGGTGAAAAAGTGTCAAGTTTGACACTGCATTTTGCTGACATTTGTCATATGTGAATAGATAACAATGTTGGCCCTGGAATCCCATAAGGAGTCTGCCATATTTTGATTATACATAAGGAATCCTAAGTGTTATAGGTAGGTAGGCAGCAATTCTACTTTACAGTGGAAACCTACCTATGTCTTTAATATCCTATCTGAAGGCCTATGAGGTAGTGTAATTTGGATGATTTTAGTAAACTTGTCATAGGAGTAATGTTAGACTTCAATAATAGCCTCTGAAGGATGTTCAGTTATTTACTGTGTTCAAGGTTTGAATATTTATATACTACCTTTTATGACACCCTTGATATTACCTGTTGCAAATAAATACCATCATGTATAGTTTATTATGAACAAAATTAATGGGTAGATATTTAACTACTCACCCAAATTATATCATTTGTTTGGTTGTTTAAGGATCTGAATCAGAGCATTGCAAAACTAAATGTTTGAGAGGTCAACAAAGCCTGAAGTAAATTCAGAAAAATACATTTTATCCATTTCTGAACTTGACCATTAGATATTATTGTTCTAATAACATATAATTATAAAGATATACAATATAAGCCTTCAAGTATAGAATGAATCATAAAATGTATGGGTTCTTAGGATAAGACCTGAGTTAAGATCAAGGCATTTCCCACTTAGAAGCAAAGCAACTTTAGTTCATCTATCTGGTTAACATCTTTTTCTGTGTCATGTTCATGATATATAGTGTGGTGGTTTCAGTAGAAATGGTCTCTATATAACAGAGTGATTGATCATTAGGGATTGGCATTACTTGACAGTGATTAGGAGGTGTGATCTTGTGGAAGTGGGATGGCTTTGTTGGAGGAAGTGTGTCACTGGGGTGGGTCCTGGGCTTTCAAATGTTCGAGCCAGGCTCAAACTCTCTCTCTCTCTCTCTCTCTCTCTCTCTCTCTCTCTCTCTCTCTCTCTCCCCTCTGCCTGCAGATCCAGATGTAGAACTCTTAGCACCCTCTTGAGCACCACCATGTCTACCTGCATGCTGCCATGCTTCTTCCCATGCTGATAATGAAATAAACCTCTGAAATTGTAATCCAGCCCCAATTAAGTGTTTTTTTTTTTTTTTGAAATAGGACTTTGCATGGTGCTGTGTCTTTTCACAGTAATAGAGCATTGACTAAGACAGAGTTGGTATAAGGAGTGGAATAGGAGATGGAGCATTGCTGAGTCAAGCCTGACCATATTTCTTATTGGCAGATTGTGGGTTTGGGGACTTTGGATTAGGAAGGCAGTTGAATGCTTTAAGTAGGGATGGGTGGGCCATACAAGTAGGAGCAGGGAAGGCAGTGGTGCTGAGAGCAATGCACATTATAACAGGGCATCTCAAGAGGTTTCAGAGGTGAAGGATATTAGTAAATAGCTTAGAGATTGTCCTTATAATATTTTGGTGAAAAATGTGTCTGTTTTCATTCCTTGTCCAAAAAGTCTGCCTGGGCTAAATTGAAGAGTTTTGGATTAATTGCATTGGCAGAAGAGATTTTAAGACCACCCAGTATTTACTGTACTGTGTGGCTATTGGTGGTTACTCTTATGCAGATCTATAATGCAAAAGAGAAAACTGGGTGAGGAAAAATACAAGATGTACAATTTGAGGAGAAAGGAACACCATAAAAATAAGATAGCTAAGACCAGTGTTAAGGAGATTAAAAAAAAAAAAAAGTTGAAAGAAAAGACTGGGAATGGAATGTTGAGCTCAGGGAAAGACAATACTCAGATAAGTTTGCAATTCATGAAAAGGAATAAAAGCAAAGTTAAGGGTTTGGTGCAAGAGTACAAGCCTTTAATCCATGCATTCCAGAGTCAGAGTCAGGTCGATCCCTGAATTTGAGGACAGCCTGTTCTACAGAGTAAGTTCCAGGTTGGCCAAGATTAGGTAGTGAACAGAAAACTGGTAGAAATGTGTTTCAACTAGGGGGCTATGTTCCGGCAATCAGAAGAACTTGACAGCTTTGGCCAAATGGTTCTGAATTTAGAATCAAGGATATAATAAAGGGCTTGTGGAATCTCCTTGGCTAAAGAAAGCCACTGAGGCAAGGCATATGTCAGGGTTTACCTGAATGGAGGCCCAGAGAGGACATTGAGAGAAGCTGTGAAAGTGAAGCCTAGATTGCCTTGAAGATCCCAAGATGATAGAGATGCTAGAACTGTGGGATACCTGCCAAGGAAAGTTGCAGGTAGGGTGTAAAGCCATCCCAAGGAAGAGAAGTGTGTTGCAGTCAACAAAAGTGAAGTGAGTTGGATATCTGAGCAGCACTCTGACATTAGCCATGAAAATGTAGAGTTTTGAGTTTTTCCTGCTGGTTTATTATGCCCCCTTCCTTATGTTTTAGAGCACTAATGCATATCCTGGGCCATTATATTTTGGAAATATGTGATCTGTTTTTGTTTTGTCATTGTTTATTTTGATTTTACAGGGACTTACTGTTAAGAGATTGCCACGAGTGTCAGAAAAGACTTTGACCTTTAGACTTTTAAACTGTATGGAGACTGTTAATGATTATGGGATCTTTTGAAGTTGGACTGAATGCATTTTGTGTTATGATATCATGACAAGCCTAATGCGGCCAGGGGTTAGAATGTAGTGGTTTGAATGGAAATGACCCTTATAGGCTCAAATATTTTGATGCTTGGTCATTGGGGAGGTGTGCCATTTGACAGAGATTAAAAGGTATAACTTTGTTGGAGGAAATGTGTCACTGTAGGTAGGATTTGCAATTTTAGAAGCCCAAGTCAGGCCCAATGGATATCTCTCTGTTCCTGCTGCCTGCAGATCAGGATGTAGATCATTCTGCTCCTTCTCCCATACTATGTCTGCCTTGCTTCCCACTGTGATGATAATGGACTAACTAAACCTCTGAACTGTAAACAAACCCCAATAAAATGCTTTCTTTTATTAGTGTTTCCATGGTCATTATGTCTTTTCACAGATATAGAACACTGACTAAGACATTGGACATAGGCTTTGAGGTTTCAAAACTCACACTAGGCCAAGTCTCCTCCATCTTTTCTTCCTCCCCAGCCCTTTTCTCTCTGCCTGCATATCACATGTAACTCTCAACTACTTCTCCAGCACCATGTCTGTCTCCATGCTGCTATGCTCCCCTTCATGATGATAATAGACTAAGACCATGAGACTGTAAGCTAATCCCCAATTAAAAACTTCCCTTTTTAAGCATTGCTTTTTTTTTTCACGGTGTCTCTTCCCTACAATAGAATAGTGACTAGACTATTCAAATCAAGTCACTATTAAATATACACAGGGCACTGTTGAGGCATTAAGATAATTTAAAAGATTTATGCTCCAAAATGGTTTATAAACCAGTGGAGCAACAGTCAAGTTTGTAGCAAATCATAAGAAATCATATTTTTTTAATCAATAGTTGTTTTCAATTTCAATAATGGTAAAGGAACCCAGAGAAGGGAAGTAAGAAATGGCATTGTCCTTTAATGTTACATTAATTTAAATTTTACAGATGACAGAGATTTTTGGTCATGTAGCTAACAGATAACTATTGTAGCTAACAGTAAACTATTCTCTGTTCGGCTCTCAAGTTCATGATTTCAACTTCAGTGCCAAATACCTCACCCTGTCAGCGCCACAGACTTATGCTTTGAGCAGTGCTGCTGTTATTGGGTTGGGTTGGGAAGGACACCTATGAGTATGAGCTGGTTGTCTTGAGTTTTCCTCTGTAACTTCCCTTGCAGGGTTAGCCTTGCCTACTATTTCTCCCATTTTCTTGGTTTGAAAATCCAGTACAAAGTAACCATGAAGTAGTGAGACCTTGTAGCGATTTTGCAGAAAGAAATCTGGTTTACAAAATCACTTTGCTTGTAATAGCTGCTTTTCCTCACTATTGGGCCACATCTTATGACACTTCATTGTCCTTCTTGCTTTAATTAACTATGCAAATGACACAACATCTTCATTGTTTTGTTTTGCTTTTTGGATTTTCAAGACAGGATTTTTCTGTGTAATAGCCCTAGCTGTCCTGGAACTCTCTCTGTAGACCAGGCTGGCCTTGAACTCACAGAAATCACCTTAGTCTGACTCAGTGCTGGGATTAAAGGCATGCACAATACACCACCTTTAAAGAGCAGGGTGACTGGTGGAGTCAGGTCCTAGATCTGGCCACTCAGCACTGACATTGTTTGAACAAACTTCTTTTCTGTTTTCATGATTCTCTGTTTTCATCTCCTTGGAAATGCTGGACTACACAGTGTTTCCTAAACAACACTGTCACTTAACTTTATTTAATTTATAGTATAATTATTTATAAGCTATTTTACTTGTCTTAACAGTATATGAACTACTTCAAGGCAGCAACTAATGTGGTATCTTACAAGAGACCAATAATTATTTGATGGATGATTCATAAAACTAAAATATTTTCAGTAAATGCTTGGATGTTTAATGCTCAAGAAAAACAACAGCATTGGGTTATAAGTCAGCACAGCGGGAAAAGCTTTGAAACATAAATGTTTAGCTTTAATGGACAAGGCTCCAGATCTCAGGGGAAGTGGGGGGGCAGCGAATGGAGAGAGAAGTAGGAGAAAACGAGGGGGAAGAAAGGAAAACATGTGCGACCAGGAAGATTTAGCCTGGTTAGGAATAGAAGACAGGAGAGAGAGAGAGAGAGAGAGAGAGACAGAGACAGAGACAGAGAGACAGAGAGACAGAGAGAACATAAAATAGGGAGCCAATATTGGTTTGAAGATAAAATTGAACACAAAGAAAGGTCTAGAGAACTACAAGACTGCTGCCAATTAACAATTTGAGCTTCTGTGGAAAGGCTATCATAAATGCCCTTCCCAGAGAGTGAGATCAACAACTAACTTATCCATGGAGCCCTCAACTAATGCCTGTTGGAAACAGAAGCAAACACCCATACATAAACACTGAGTCGAAGTAGAACTCAGATGCAGAGGGAGAGGACAAGACCATGCAGCAGAAGCACATAGGGACAGCTTACCTGAACAAGGAAGAGCTAATGGCCACCAGACTGATAGCTGGGAAGCCAGCATGGGACTGACTCAGGCCCCCCTGAATATGGGTCTCAGCCAGAAGGACTGAGCAATCTAAGGGACCTCAGACAGTGGAGCCAGGATGTATCCCTGGTGTACAAAAGGACTTTGCGAACACATCCCCCATGGAGGGATACTGCCTTAATCTAGAGACAGGAAAGAAGCCCTAGTCCCTACTTCACATGACCTGTCAGGCCTACAAGACCTCTACTGGATGACATTCCCCTACATATGGAATTGGGGTGGGGGGGGGGTGGGAGAGTGGTTAGAGTGCATGTGAGAGGGCAGGGAGGGTAAAAGGGAGGGGAGGAGGGAGGGAGGGAGAGGGAACTGGGATCGACATGTAAAATAATAAATTAAATTAAAAAAAATGCTTTGACTCCAAAATTTAAGTCAAGGACAAGTTACTGGGGGAAAAGTATTTCTATTTTTGTTTCCACAGAAAATGAAAAGATGTGGAATCTTTCCAGACTAATGTGGTTTGATCAAGCCAGACCACCTGAAACAGAGTACCAGGTGATCCTACATTCAAACCAGCTGGACAAAGCAGCCTTACAGACTACAGCCAGGATTTCTGAATCTTCTTCGAATCCCCCATGACAGCGCCCCTTACCAGCAGAAAGTAGTTTGGAAAGAACAACGACCAAATTCCTAAATATTGTCTATAAATGTTTGTTTTCATTTAAAATAAATAAATAAATAAAAAATAAACTACCAAAAAAAAAAAAAAAAAAAAAAAAAAAAAAAAGAAAAGAAAAGAAAAGAAAAGAAAAAAAAAGAAAAAAGAAAAGAAATGGCTTCTAGGAGACATATTAAAATGCATGTTGAATAGCCCTTATCTAAAAGGCTTGAGACAAAAAAAAAAAAGTTTCAGGTTTGGTTATTTATTAAGGGAAAACACATAAACAGGAAATCCACTATGTTTCCTTGAGGCTCATACACATAGGGTGAAAGAAGTAACATGTTATATATGATGTCACCTGCATTACTCTGACCCATTACATATCATCAGATATGAAACCTGACACTTATAACATCATGCCAGGGTTCCAGAAACTCCAGATTTTGAAGCATGTTTAGATTTAGATTTTGGAGATTTAGGAAGGTACAAATCTGACTAACAATTAGCAAAAGGTGGTGATACTAGAAACAACTCTTGCCCCAGCAGCAAGAGGGTAAGAGATAAAAATGAAAGACCAAGAAACCCCTATGTCCAAATAGAATTCACAAAAAGGACACAGAAAATGAAGGTAAAGCCATGCTGAAGTGTTTAGCCTGGCACTTCCCATCAGGGATATGAAGTGAGTCACACAGCAGCTAAAATCTTA
This sequence comes from Phodopus roborovskii, assembly GCF_943737965.1. Lineage (NCBI taxonomy): Eukaryota > Metazoa > Chordata > Mammalia > Rodentia > Cricetidae > Phodopus > Phodopus roborovskii. Next base: position 1,811,973 of record NW_026126417.1, on the reverse strand, counting down.
TTTCTAAAATGAAAAAGAATTAGCCAAAGTTGATTTCTATAATATAGTTTACACAACATAATGTATCCTAAATAGTATATCAATGTAAAATATAGTGCTTAATAAAACATTTTATCAACCTGAAAAAAAAAATAAATGTTTAGCTTTAGCTTGAAGACAGAAGCTATTTACAAATGTAAATACTTTATACTCAAGTAAGTGTGGGATGCACCACATGATATTAATTAATGCTTTTGAACCAATATAAAGTGGTAATGATACATAATGATACAACCATTATTTTAAAATGCTAAGTTACAGTTTTCTCAGACATTTGGTACCCCCTCATATCTCCTTTCTGGAAGTCAGGAGAGTCCCTTAAATGACCTCTTTAAAAGCTAAACTTTCTCTATCACATTTTCGAGGTAAGTCTTTTTTTTCCCTCCTGAAAGCTAGAGCAAAGCTTTCTGAATGATTGATTGGCAAGGTGTCCCCTGGACACATTGGTGCAAGCGCCATGCAGCCCCTGATTGATGTGCTCGCTCTTTCACGAACACATTCATTTTCTCTTCTCTAACTCACACAATTTATTCATCCCATGATGCATTTATACATCTATTATCACTGTCTTTCAATCTTTAAGCAGGTGAAAAGATAAAAAGTTAACGCCTACACAGTGGCAAGGCAAGCCTGTCTTAAAGAAAAGAAGTGAGCACTCATTTACACATCTCTCTCTATATTACTCTCTATATACATTAATATACATACATCCAAATAGATACTGCTTCCCCCAGGGTTTCTTTCCCTCCCATTAATGATAAATTTGAAACAGCTTTGGACCCCAAACCAAGATAGTTTGGGATGACAGAATGAAGGTACAAGAGCTATCTCGATTCAGCTGTTAATCGAAAGAATGCAGTGGGGATCAGGAAACCAAAATTCTAAGTAGGAGTCTATGAGCTTTGCAAAGTCTATTAAAGTTTTTGGAATCGAAAAGTAAAGAGTATAATTTAACCAGATGACTTTAAAGTCTCCCTCCTGCTATAGTGCTCTATGATCTTGTTACTGCGACTGACAGTAACATGAAGGAATCTGACATTCATGAAAAATTCAAGTCCTTACATTTTGGCAGAAGGCCACTCACAGTTCACATTATTAATATGATTTAAATATGGACAATTTATAAAATAATTTGTCAAACACCTCATCATTCTGTAAAAGCAGAAACAGTTACCTCATGTGAATACCATTTGGAAGCAAACACTAATCTTATTATTATTTGGGGGTTTCTTCCACTGAACTAAGGAAAGAAAAACTGGTTGCCCTCAGCAATTGCAAAGGAGAGGAAGTGTTGTCTGTTGAAAAAAATTGTTGGTCTTTCATAAGGATCATTTGTTGATGTCTTATCTATCAGTGAGCATTGGTAGAACTGCTCTCCCAAATCAACCAACAGAATACACTCAAATTTTTTTTTCACAAATTTAAGCACTTTGAAGCATCTTAATATAATATTTCCCTACACTATAAGTGTTATCTGGCTCTTATAATTCTGAAAGCAACCAAAGAATGAGATCAAGAAAATTCTCAAACAAACTCTAAGGCTGAGAATTGAGCATTCACTAGCAGGTTAACATTTATTAAAACATATGAGTAGACATTTATATCTTCACTAGTCATTCAAATATTTATTCAGCACTTAATTCCCAGCTACACATTTGCTCTCCCAAATATTTTTTTATTGGAAATGGTATATCTTCAAAGGCCCTCTCCCCATCCTTTTTCCCATCAGCACCACCCTTTCTCTGACAGGGACTCAATTTTCTCCACACTTATTGTGCTTTCCAATTGTATATTTTTCTTCAAAGCTGTGCCTGCCTTTTACTGAGCAATAGGATTAGCGCCAGACTTCAGTGAGCAATTTGTTCATCCTTGGAGAGCACATTTGCACTCCCCCATGATACAGGCATTTAAATGATTTTATTCGTTCACCTGTGTTGAACATTAAGGGGGTAAATTTTCAGTCCAGGGATTTGGCTTTAAAACTCCAATTGACGTTAATGAGAATTGGTAATGAGCCCCTTCTTCTTAATTAGTGGCCCCATACCTGTAACTGTAGGAGGCACAGCTTTGACTGGGGGAGCTTAACGAGGTGATAACAAGGAGAGAATGGTTATGCCTGGATTTAGGCCTGGTCCATACTTCCCTGTACAAACACACTTTAGGAGGCCAAGCTTGAAAGTAAACGTATTGTCTAGCTTTTATGGCTGTGTGGACCTTCCCTAAGAACAATTTCTCTCTTCTGTAAAAATACTCTGGTTCCCTAGGAAAAGTATGAAGCAGGGGAAGCTAAGTCAAAAGAGCAAGAAAGTGCTCAGTGTTCTTCTCCTCTGCTCCTCCAAGTTTTACATTGAAACAAGCTACCTCTTGCTGATTCTGTTTGTCTCATTAAGAAACACTACAGTTTACAAACTAAACTATTCAATCCATCAATTATTCAATAAGTCGGTTGAACTTTCAGATTTTATTCAGGGTAGGAATGGCTCCGGTAGTCAGGCTCTACCTCTTACACTGTCTCTACTTAAATATTAGGACCACTGGGGTAAGTTGGCATATGTAGAATGTTTGATACTGCATAGTCTATCTGTTTGAGCTGCTTTTTTGCTGCGGCAGTACACAGCCTAATCCAGCAAGACCGGAATGATCATAGAATAATGAAACTCCACTGTAGCTAGCAAAGGACATAAAAGCTGGATTATTGATTTTGTCTGAATGATGTACTGCAATTTCAGATGCCAACAGAGTGTGGCGAGGGTCCTGCTTGGCAGCTTTCATTAGGGAGACTCACTTTCTTGCCACCAAGTAACTTTTACCAAAATGAAAGGTAAATCGGGAGTACTTAGCTTACAGAGAATGAATCCGTTGGCTTTGAGCAGTTAATGGAACCTTAGAACTTAATAAGGTCAGCTTCATCAGGGGTGGACGGGCCAGCTCCTCAATGAAGACCTAGTTATTCCTACACCTTGAAATTATCCTACATACAAAGGTGTGGGCACACAACTTTTCAGTCTTTCTGATATCTCTTTACCTACCTGAATATCTTTTGATTTTGTTGTTTTTGTCTTTAGTTAGTTTGAAGATAATAACATGATTTTTAAAGATGGGAATTAAAGAAAAAATAAGAATAAGGTAAAAATCAGTCTCTACAATGAAAATCTATGTAAGATATAAAAATTAACAATGGGCAAAGATGGACATTATAGGAGTAGAGGGAACTAGATCTAAAGCACCAGAATCTTGGAATGTTTTGTAGTTATTTTTAGAGTATTTGTAAGATGTTAAGCAACTGTTTCTTTTACTGAAGTGTAGGATGGAGACTATACTGCTTAGCCCGAGCTTCAAAAGCATGTTCTTAAAAGCCTCACTGGTGTATGAATGAAATTATTAAGTCACTATTAATTGCTTGCATATTACTGAGAATTAGGACAAATTCATGATGGAAGAAAATATTTAGATTAAAAAGTAAAGTGATTAAATAAAAAACAGGTTATATATAGAGAAAATTTTTATGATTACATTCTTTTCAAAGCATTAAGTTCCTTTTATGAAAATAAAAGCATTTTTAGAGTGAGAAATACTGAAGAAGATACATAGTAAAATTTTCTATATTCCCAGGAGTAACGAGAATGAATAAATTATTTTAGGTAAAATTTATTTATGGTAGAATGAATAGTTACTAAAACTTTTTAACACTTTCTAATCTTTATATTTGTTATTATTTATTTCTTGTCTCTTTGCAGGTGAGGTTTATAATCTTCAAATTTCTTAAAATAGAATGGATACCAGAAAGTAATAATTTGCTCCAATTTAAGAGTTAAAGAACTTCAAAAATAGCACATTAGCTATGTATTTGAAGCTTACTGTTACCTCTTAAGCTTGTGTGATATGTGAAGGGATGGAAAACTGACAGAACATAAAAGTACATTTAAATACGTATAAGCACAGCATGAGGTAACAAAGCGAGCAGTCAATCAACTTCTGATAAAATTGTCTAAGATGTAACCTAATAGCTTGCCATCCCCCAAAACTAGAGCTTCTTGTGTTCAAAGAGAAGTCATGCCAATGCAGAGTCCCACAACAGGGAAAAGAGGAGAGGTTTATTATTAAAATAAATGATTAAAGTTATTCCTGAAACACTAGGAGACACTGTCATTTAATAAACATCAAAAGAAGAGTTTGGTTAAATGTTTTTCATTAATGTTCACATAACATGACAGATCAAGTGTGTGTTGCACAGCAATAAAATTCCAAGGTTTCTGGACTGGACAACATGTCCCAGCAGTTAAAAGCACTTGCTGCTCTTCCAAAGGACATGAGATTGATTACCGGCACACAAGTCAGGTGGCTCACAACTCTAGTTCCATGGAATCACTCTATTCTTCTGACTTCCTCAAGCACCTGCACACATGTGCACACACACACACACACACACACACACACACATACACACACACACAGACATGTACGCACATGCATGCACATATGCACATAAATAAATATCAATCTTAATTTTTAATTCAAGGTCTGAAATATAAAATAAATGTATTATGCAAAAGTTCTCATATGATACTTTATAATGTCGTTGATTTCAAGGTGAAATCAATGGAATATCTTTTTACATGTAAGTCTTTCCATTAAGCACACATACTCTGAGACAACTGTGGGTGGATCTGGAAATAAAATGATAAAGGCTCATGATCTCAATAACTCAAATGGGAAAAGAGCAAAGAGGGAAGAGACAGACATGTGAAACAATAAATGTAATACACATGTTAGAAATGCTTTGAATCAGAAAATAATATAGGAAAGTAATAGGCCTTTGGTGTGCTGGCAGCCTAGAATTAAAACAGCTTAGAAAGCTGCAAACGCAGGGGGACAGCTGGCTCTGAAGTTACTTTATTGACTGCTGAAGTTCCAGCATCCAGAAGATAGTCACTATCTTTTTTCCAGATAGCCCACCAGTCCCTAGAGGAAGAGATTAATTATTTTCAGAAGTAAGAAGATTGGGATTGACTCTGAGTTTAGACAGATGTGATCACAACTCATTCTTATTCCCAAAAGTCACTTACTGTTCCTTTGCAGCTGGTCACATCACCATTTTCATCTCCATGAAGATGTTTAAGCTTTCTGCATTGCTGATGAAACCAAAGACTTGCCCATGTCTACTGGTCAAGTGCTCTATCACTAAACTACATTTCTAGCCTCAGACTATTTAAGCTTGTAAATCTCACTAGGTTATTGGATTTGTAGTTTCCATGATGCCCTCCTGAGTATCACAATGCCATATTGCCATGTGCCTTGATGTCTATTATCATTCATTCACATATTCAAACTATGAAGTCTTCAGAGGTAGAGAGATTGTTCCCTCTGCCCCAACATGGGACACATATTAATGTTTTATTTATGCCAATAAGGCATATTTTTCTACTAAATCTTTTAACTTTGTGTAGCATTTTATATTTAATTTTAAAATATGATCTTCTATGTTTCTGTTATTCATCTGCTGAGATAATTATTTCTGGTTTATATTATCAGTAGTTTTCACAAATGCCAAGTAATCCATATATAAACTCAATTAGTCCCCCTTGGGACTAACATTTCTAGCATGCTATGCATCTTGGGACAATTTCTCTTTTTAAAAACATTCAGCATGTCAACCTGTGAAGCTAGGTTGAATTGCCACTTATACAATCTCCCAAACTTCATACGCCAATCTTATCTTGTTTAATGCATTTTTCTAACCCCCTTCCCCCGCTGCCTGATCCTGAAACTATAATAACTGGCTATGGATTCTCCTCCATCCCACTCAGAAATGTTCCTCTAACTTACACACCTTTTCTTTACTGCTGCTAGAGACTCGATCTATGCTCCCACCACACCTCCTGGCTCCCACCCTACTTTCTTATATTCCTCTAGCTCTGGAAATGAAGTTTTCTTTTAAAATTATGACTGTTTATGCCATTCTTATGCATAAAATTTCTATTATTCACTTTGTTCTCTGTAGGATAAGCATCAGTCTTCAGAACTTAAAAATAAAATCTTTGCTTTGGCCAGTTTGCCTTACAATCATGCCATATTCTTTGCCTTATACCTCTGTCCAGTCCACACTTTCCTTATCCCCTAGGGGCACTGGTCCCTCTCACAGAGGTAAAGCCACTCTTTTTTCCTGGATGTTCCCTACTTCCTTTCCAGGCAGTTTCCCTAAGTTAAACTTTCCCTGTCTCCAAGATTCACAGTAGACTTTATTTTCAGTGCTCCCATAGTCTTTTGATACTTATCAATAAAAGTGCCCTTACTGCTTTGTGATTGCTTTCCCTCATTAAGCAATAAAATCTCAGGTCCAATCTAAGGCGTTGTAGTGTATAAAATTTACTATATCTGCATATCCAATTAACCCAATAAAAGGGGCTGGCCACATAGACTAACAACTCCACTGACAATATTATTTTTGATATATACGATTAAAAGTAAACACTCATGTAAAACAATGTGATTAACACCATTCTAAGTGTTTTACAGACATTAGCTGATTTATTCTTCATACAATAGGTACTCTTAAGGGCTGCCACTTAGAGATGAAAAAATTAGCACTCGGCAGCCAAGCATCTTTAAGGATGAACGATTTGTAAAACAAACCAAGGAACACAGCCAGAAGTTAAAGTGACACAGTAAAACCCATTATGAATTAACGCTTGTATGCCTACTGCTTTCTACCTCCTCTCCCATTTGGAGCTAGGTCATAAGTCCCTTACCTAGGGACATGTTTTGAAAAACTGAGCTATATAAGGTGACTATTTTCTTTTTTTCCCCTTGATCTATCAATTTCTTTTTGCTACAGAACACATTAAGAAACAATTATTTTATATAACTGTCTTTACTGTTATCTATTATAGTTCTTAGTAATAAATGGCATTAGGTTGTTGTACTGTAATGCTGGGGAAACTCCACAGTGTGTTTTTTGTTTGTTTGTTTTTAACACAGTTGAGGAATGTGCACTAGACTTGTGTCCTTCAAAAGAGCTCTTGTATAACGCAGTAAGCAGGGTGTGTCCAGAGTTAGAAATAAAGACAGCAGGGTCTGGAACTATATAAGAGGTCTCAGTATTTGCCTCATTTTCCTTATTGGTGTATTAGGAGCATTCGAACAGCAATCTTTCCAGAACTGTCTAATTTTAAAATTCAAATACATGCAAATTACTTTTCCCGTATTCACTGAAGCCACAGAACAGAGAAGTATTAAGTAAATTTCTAAACTATGTTGCTGGGGTTCACTCCCTCCCCCCCCCCTTTATCATAAAGAAACATCTGCCAATGAAACAAAATATAAACAGTGGGTCGTGGAGAGCATCATCAAGGGAAGAGAAGAACGGGGGGAAAGGGAGGAAAATTTTTACTGCTTCCTTGGTATACACAATTTTTTAGGCTAGAGAAATGGCAGATTCTTATATTCTGGTGTACGGGAACCACATGAATAAAACATGGCTGTGCAAATGCAGTCGCTACCTTCTTCCAAAGCACCATTCAGGAATAATACATGTAATGTCTCATCAACTTGCCCAGAAAAGTGAGAGTAAACCTGTGCACGCAGACAAAACAACCATAACAAAAACCAAGGTGGAGATAAATCTGCTATAGGGAACAGATCTGATCGACAGCTGAAGATTTTCCAAACTCTAAGTAATATGCTAGTCACTTAAAAATACTCCCCCATTTTTCCTCTTCCCCCATCTTTCCATGTCTTTGGATTCATCTGTCAGTGCTGAAGCATCTTTTTAGGTACCCCATTCACGCTTAAAAGTCCAGACCATAGAGGAGCCTTCATGGCTTTGAATACATCAGATTAATCTCCAGATCATTTATTTACCTGCAAGGTTTATTTGGTGAGGCTAAAGAGGCGCTTCAACCAGCAACTTCTGAGGGCTAAGGCGGCTGAACATCAACAACAAATTGTCATTGGCATTCCGTTTATGAACCTTCAAACGGCATCAGATCTTTTCCATGAGAAACCAGATCAGGTCAGACTAGAGCTGAATATTTCTTAACAAGCTAACCATCAAAAGGATTTGCGTTTTGAATAAAAAGGCTATCATTTGTTGATTTGAATATCAAAGAGATCCACTGCAAACTCCCAGTCTGGAAAAACCTCCCTAAGCTATGCTAGACAGGTGTTTAATAATCTATTATTAAGGCACTATTTTAGGTTACCGAGAATTATAAAAAATAGCTGTAACTGCGAAGCCGCAAATGGGACTGCACAAAGAAACGAATGCTATTAACATACTATTAACAATTCAAAAGAATGAGTTGACATACCAATCAAACTTGTTAATTGACTGTCAATGGCCTGTCCTTGAATATACAACATGACTGCATTATAGATTTCAAATGCTGACAGGAAGACAGTTCCATTTGCATTAACTTCATAAACTGATCAACAACCAAACTGCCACATACATTTGTAATGGGAAGCTGAATCATTTCAATATTCATGGAGTTCTGTAATTGTAAATTAGGTACTGGCAAACAATACAATACTGTACATACTCTAAAACATCCTAAAATTCATTGACCTACTTTCATTCTGATTTTAAGAGAAAGGGGGAAAAAAAGTTCCTTCTTGAAGTGATCATTACTTTAATTTATGGTTCATGCCTGAAGCAAAATTTGTTTGTAACTCAATTTACAACTGTGGTTTTCATTTGCACTTTACTAGCATTCCTGCTCTAGGAAGTGGGAGACACAGCCCAGTTTAGCAGTGTCTCACTGTCATTCTATCACTTGGCAGGAGGATTGTGGCTAGTTCAAAGCTAACCTGGTCTACATAGTGAGTTCTAAGCCAGCAAGGGCTACAGAGTAAGATGGAAGTGGGGGGATTAAATAACATAAACAACATAAACATCAGTTGGGACATAGAAAATATGACTTGAGAGTGGTATTGGTGTAACAGCTGAAGATCCATTATGTCCAGGTAATAAGCAAAAAATCATTAGAACATGAAAAGAAGTTTCTACATCAGTCACACACAGGGGCTTTCTCAAGTTATCTCACATGGATCTGCCATGCTGAGCCAGAATTTGTAATAATTAATCTTCTATCATTTTGAATATATATGTATGTATATATATATATATATATATGTGTGTGTGTGTGTGTGTGTGTGTGTGTGTGTGTGTGTGTGTGCGTGAAAAAGAGGCCTGGATTTGAAAGAGCAAGGAGGGATATATGGGAGGCTTTGGAGGGAGGAAAGGGGAAATTATGTGATTATACTATAATCTAAAAAATAATAGTTAAAAAAAAAGTGTATCCACAGGCCAGCCAAATGCCTCAGAGTGTAATTGCACTTGCTGTCAAAATTAACAACTTAAATTTGATCCTTAGAACCCACATGATAAAAGAGTGAGAACTGACTTCCCAAAATTGTTCTCTGACCTCCACATATAGTCCATGGCACTTTCCAATTCATGCCCTGCTGCCACCATACAAGTAAATAAATATAAAAATGTTTTATTGAATCTATACTGACCATTTCTCTTGTCATTCTGCCTTACATAATGCTGAATAGCAACCATTTATATAATATTTATATTGTATATGGAATATTAAATAACAGAGATAATCTAAACTAGTAGATAGAAAAATGCATATACATTATATATAAATTCTATGACATACATAAGTGACTTGATCATTTCCTGATTTTAGCATTCCTAACATATATTAAAGCACAACTGTGTACATTCACATTATTAATTATATACCTATAAATATGGGTAAGTATCTATGTTTGTATATATGAGTAGTATGTGTGCATGTGTTATGTACTCCTTTAAGGGATATATTATTGCTTAGTTGGATAAAGATGAACAAAAATCCAAATGGCTAGAATAAGCAATCTTGTAAGGAAAATATTCAAATTATTTAGGATTAAATGTTAATGAATCCTAATTAATGAACATTTTTGTCCTTAATATTGCTTAGAATTCAACAGTTATTTGAAATTTTCAGAAAAAAATTCCTTTTTATTCCACAGTGAGGAAAAAGGGTCTCACTATATATTCCTGACTATCCAACAACTCTAGAACTTACTACAGTGATTCTCAACTTGTGGGTCATGACCCTTGCTCAAACCACCCTTTCACAAGGGTTGTCTGAGACCATCAGAAAACACCAATATTTACATTAAGATATGTAACAGTAACAAAATTACAGTTATGAAGTAGCTATGAAAATACTTTTATGGTTGGAAGATGACTACAACCTGAGGAAATATATTAAAGGGTCGAAGCATTAGGAAGGTTGAGAGCCACTGACATACTATATAGACTCTAGAACTCAGTATGTAGGCCAGGGAGGGTGCCTCAAAGCTAGCAGAGACCTGCAGCTTCTGCTTTCTGAGAGCGTGATAGGGTTAAAGGTCAGCACTATCATGTGGGGTTTCTTAAAAAAGAGTATGATTGGCATTAACTATGAATGTGAAGATTCTGCTACAAGAATGACCATGCATGCACACTTTACATCTCACTAAGAGAAAAAAATCTTTGACATATAACCTACCATCTAAAGGATATGCTCTGGACAGGCAATGGAGTTCAGTGATAGAGAGCCTGACCTGCACAAGAACTCAGGTTTGAGCTCCAACACTGCCCAAACAAATGAAAACCAAAAGAACATATTTCTATAATTAAACACAATTCTCATTCCAAGATTACAAGTACTATCAAGACATATTTTTTCAAGTATATGTGGCTCCATTTTTGTCCTGTTTTATATCTGATATAATGATGACTGTGACAATTTCAAAGACATTTATCTGAAGATCAGAAATAGGTAATCTCACAATAGCTGCCAAGGTCTCTAAGGTCAGTTCTTCCCATCTTTGTCTCTAGTAGAAAGCACAAACAGTCAATATAGATCCTTAAAGAGTCATATGCTAAAATGCCTAAAACTTTAGAACAGTTTTTCAGAGGGCCCTACTAAATTTTTTTTACTAGTTCTGCCCTGCCCAGCCCAACCCAATGCGCACATACACACACACACATACACACGCGCACACACACACACACACACACACACACACACACACAGAGAGAGAGAGAGAGAGAGAGAGAGAGAGAGAGAGAGAGAGAGAGAGAGAGAGAGAGGAAGGAGGGAGAGAAATATGGAATAAAGTACAATTAACTGCTCTCAGCCTTTGGACAATCACCATTTTCGAAAAGAATGTGCTGACAAAATCAAAGTTTTTTTTTTTTTTTTCTTTTCATTCCCTGTGTTAAGGCTCCTTTACAATCATGTCATCCTCTAGATCTGATTTTGTGCATTTGGCCTCCTGTGATGGTTTAAGAAAACTTGTCAGTCCTACAGAGTATGTATCCTTGGTTTGTTTTCAGACTCCTGGGCCTTTGGACACCAGTATGACCTCATAGAGGATATTGCTTAGTGATATTCATTAACTTCTCTGGATGAACCCTAAGTCTTTCTTTCCATTTGACACATTTGTAACATTTTAACACCTACTCATCTCTATACGTATTCATGTCTTAATTATTGATTTATGAAAAGAAATTCCCAGAAGTCATAGCTCACTACATACTAAATCATTTTCTCCTGGAAGTCATTTTTGCAGACCCCAGTCCTTCTTTTCCTATCTCCTATCCCAGTGACTACGTTTCTTTCTTTAATGGGATGCTTCAAATGCATCGCATATTCAGGGTCACCCAGCTTGTACAGAAGTTTATTCTTCTGATATAATACCGCATACAGTGTGTTCATCAAACAGTGCTCCTAATTACACGTCTGTCCCCTTGCTCTCACACCCCCAGAAACATGGAGCTGATGTGAAATCGAGCCTTGCTTCTAAGTCTTTGATGTCTTTAAGGTCCAGTTTTCTCCTTGCTTTGCTTGAAGACCACTGGCTTTGTTCTTGGATTTAGTCTTCTATATGGCTATCCCCAGAGTGACTAGTTTTTACCGATCTCACTACAGAATTCCTCTGTATGTATCATTGATAGATAATGTATTTCAATTATATGTTTGGCTTCTCTAGATCATTAGGTATAACATTTGCACATGTGGTAGAAGAGCTTAGGATAGTGTGATGAACAAATCCATTGGAAAAAATTGGGAAAAATTTAAATGACCTTAGCTGGATTTATTGTCAATACTAGAATGGGGCAAAACTTCATCCCATAAAATTAGAAGTTCTCTTAAGGGATTAATTTTTTTTTTACCTGAAGTTTGTTAAATGGAATCATACAGAGAAGGGCTCTCCTGAAATGAGATGGCCCTTGTATTTTTTCTGCATATACTGTTTTGAAACAGAAATGTAAAAAACAAAACAAAACAAACAACATTAGGAACATTAGGAAGACTGTGATTGCTGATCCTACAAAAGTTAACATATTAAAATGCATTTGTGCTATTTTCTTTCATTAAAGATTTTAAATAGATTTACACCTGATGGCCTTTAGATTGCTTATTCCAAAAGTGACATCGCATTTTTAAACATAATTTTCTAAATGTTTTAAAGATAAGCATTACCCATAAAAATCTCCAATTAATTTTTAATAATTTAGGCATGCTTAATCTGTAATCTTTAAATAATTCTAAATGATTTAATTTTGCTGATAACATGATGTGTATGTATGTATGATAAGGATGTACATGTGATATGTGTTTGATGTGTGTTAATGTATGAAAGATATGTGTATGTGATAGGTATGAATGTGTGTGATGGGTGTGAATGTGTATAGTGTGTGTTTGACATAACAGGAGTGTGAAGGTAGAGGACAACTTTCTAGAGATAGTTTTTTCTTTCCACCAGAAGCCGCAGGGCTGGAACTCAGGCTGTTGGCATGAGTGGCAAGCTCTTATGTTTTTGGTTGTGAGCCTAGGCTTTCACGGCTGAGCCATCTCTTCAGCCCTGTGAGAAACAAGCTCTTTGTCTACTAACCCTTCTCATGGACCCTTCCATACATCTTGACCACTTCATTGTCCTGGAATCTGCCACTAGAATGTAATATACCTTATTCACTTTAAAAACTTAAAAAAACATAAACAGAATACTTATACAAAAACTGTTCTTACTGATAATTAGAAGTTGAATATTTTAAATTTAAGTAAGGAAAAAAATGTTTGAGTTTCAGGTTTTACAGCTACATATGGATATTTACCCTGACAAAAATAAGACTCTTACTTGAAACATTTGAAACAAGATATGGAAACTTTCTAATACATAGAATCCTTTCAAAGGATCTGAACTCACTACGTTTGATAACTTACAAATTTATTTTATTCAAGTATGGTTCCAACTAATGCCAATAGTAATATACTTACATGTCACAGTTTATTCAGACATCTCAGACCTTTTATAGATATATATCATTACTTCTCACAAACCCTCACTGAGAATATGGTACATGGAGCTATACAGGTAGGTAGGTATTAATGAATTCTAGTAGATTCTCTCATAATATCTATGTAATTCATAAGTAAACAATTATATGATGGTGGCTCACACCCTTAATCCCAGCACTCAAGAGGCAGAGTCAGGCAGATCTCTGTGAGTTTCAGGCCAGCCTGGTCTACAGAGCTAGTTCCAGAACAGCAAGGGCCGTTACATAGCGAAACCTGGTCTTGGAAAGAAAAAACAGAAAAAAAAAATTAAATAGAGTATATACCATATAAGTTATTTAATTCATGATGACATTTCATACAGAAAAACTCATTGATAGAGAGTAAGCTTCATTTATTATTTAAATGTACAAATAAACATTCCTTAGACATCCTATTCTTTCCTGCTCTTGCAAACTCCATTTCAAGAACTAATCTAGTGTTTTCATGACTGCTGCTTCAAGAAAGAACCAGAGGATTAGTTTATTTCCTTTATTGCCAATTTCTCACTGGGAATTGGATTGGATTTGACCTTCATTTAACCTAAATTCTTCTCCTTTTTTAACTTGCCACAGGCAATGTCAGTTTCTCATTATTAGCAAAGCCTTGCTCAAATTAGCACTCACAGTTTTTACTGACCTGTTCCAACTGCAGATATCTTTCTCACATTATCCTGTGACCAAGCCTCAGCCATAATGGAATCTCTTCAGTTCTTAGAGCTCTCTGGAAACACTGTTCTATTACAGGTGCTGTTTGAAAAACCAAAAGGGCTTACTATTTTTAATTTTTCATGGAGTAAAAATATTCTGTAAGTGGCTACTTCACCTCCCACACATTCTGCTGAACTTGCTCTGAGAGCCAATGGATGCAGATCCAACACGGCTCATGTGGAAAAACCTTCAGCACTTTACATTTTTATTGCATTAACATATTATAATTATATGTAATATATGTTGGAATGTACTTTAAGTAAAATATCAGTTTAGTACAATACATATACAATTTGAAGATTAATTCATTCAGCAAATAACTACTAAACTAGGCATCAAAACCCAGAGATAAATATGACCCAAGATCACAACTGAATTCCCTATAATATGAAGATGTTACTGCCATGTGCAAGGCATTCTGGGAACAGGAAGACAGCATATATAGTTCTACTAGAGTTAAAAGAATATTGCATTGAGAAAATATTTGGCCTCTGATAAACACATTGTAAGTGAGTTTCAAAGAACTTGCAGACATTTACAAGGACTGCATGAAGTGCATGATAATCCAGTCACAGAAAGCCAAAACATTTCCTTTTGATAACCCTTAAATTGCACTCTTCAGAATGTGTCTCTTTTTCTTGAAGGCATCCACAATCCTACACATGCCTATGTGCAGCCAGACCAATCTGACATTCTTTAGGCATATCTTCAAAGAAAGGAATGAGACCTGACAGATTCCTTTGCACAGGGGAGAAGCAGAGAAGGACAAGGTCTGTGTGAGAATCTCCAAATGGCTTTCTTCATCTACAAGAGAGTCCTTCTCTGTTCCAAGAAGTTAAAGCCTCTGAAGGTTCTAATGCTCAGCAAGACATGCCTCCTGCTTTAATGAATCTCATTACCTCTGCTTTCCAATTGAGAATAAACCTACTGTCTTTAAAAACACATCCTTAATTCCCATAATAAGAAAGGTGTCAATTTGGAAATATTAAATATTTACCTCTTAGTAGATAACATATAGAAAGAATAAAAAGAAATATTTACCTCTTAGTAGATAACATATAGAAAGAATAAAAAGAAAATCCAAACAGAAGATCAATAGGTTGGAAAAACATTGCTGTCATGACAGCACATGCTTAGTAGTATTCTGAACTAACATGAAAATGTAAAGTAACTCTACATTGTCTCATTGATGCTGAAGAATTTGGAAATCTAGAGTTGAGTGTTTTAGCTAAGCTTTTGGTTGACTCACTACTGGTCCTCTAGGGTAATATAGGAAGATATTTTTATGCAATCATGTGTACATCTCCATCCCTAAGTGTTTCACCTGAAAGAAAACAGATACCTTGTGCATTACAGGATTTGATACACATACATATGTGCTTATATGATACATGTAAAATCATTTAGGAATACACAAGGAAGAATTGGGTAGAATCATAGAAATTTAGTAGACTGTATAATCATTGGGAGTGACAATGGTATAAAATGATGATGAAGGGATTTAGACATATGAAAGATGAGATGCAACAAAAATAAAAACCCAAGCAGTGGAAATATGTCTGCACCGTATAAAATGCACTGAAAAACAAACAGAACTGAGATCAGTGAAACTCAGCTCTCTGCCAGGGGCTTGCTTCCAAAAGACCTTGTAAACTATGGTGAGTGAGCAGGGAGGAGCTGTTTATCAGACTGGGCGAGATGCCTGCACTTAGACTAGGTCACTTTTACTTATGCATGCCAAAAGGTCATGCACCAGGGTGGGTGTTCTTTTCTGCTTTTTCTTTGACCCATGAGACTAGATCTGTGGGAGAATGAATTTTTCTGTGTCAACTCTGCTGCTATTTTTTTTTTCCTAACCCATTAGGTACTTATTCTTGTTTCCATAATTGTCCCTCTGTTTAATATTTTCTCTCTTCTATACCAGCATTAGATTCTCATGAGTTCCAAATAGTTCTAGTTTGGTGATTTTTTTATGATAATATGTGGCCTGTATAGAGTACAAAAACCATGTTATGGCCCAAACCCACCATATGCTCATTGATTTTATAGACTAAACTGAAGGTTCATTGTGTAGCTTATTGTAAAGATAGGATACATACCTCAAGAATGGCCAAAAGTTCTTTCATAAATAGGATAGCCACTAGTTCCTCTTCAAGTCGTTATTTTCTAGGTTGAGAAAATTCAGCCCCTTAAGCTCCTCTGACACCCTATAAAATGCCAAAGTAACTAGTTAGTGCTTATAATATTTTTAAATTTGTTTTAATATGTATGGATATTTGCCTTCGTGTGTGCATGTGTACTAATACTGGCTGCCTATAGAGGCGAGGAGAAGGCATTGGAGCTGCTGGAACAGGAATCACAGATTGTTGTGAGCCACTGTGTGGGTGCTAGGAATCAAACCAGAGTCCTGTACAAGACCAGTCAATGCTCTTAACCACTGAGCCATCTCTCTAACTCCAAGTGCTTTCTTAAGGTATAGTATCTGATTGTATGATCTGACTAAATCTCACATAAAAGGGAGAACTAACACAATTCCAGAAACTTTTGAATACAAAATATTTAGATTTATTTGGTGCATTTAATCAGTAGGAATAAGTCTGCTGCAATGGGGTTCAGTACCTCATTTTCTGTATTCTTATTTGTTATAAAATTATTTTTGTTTTATTTACTTTTAATTATTTTTATTTTATTAATTTATTGAGTTGGGGTTGGAGTCAAAGAACGACTTTTGGGAATCAGTTATCTCCTTCTGCATTGTTGTTCTGGGAATCAAACTCAGATGTAAGAAGTGATGGCCAGTGAGACATCTCACTGGCCCATATATAAAACATTGTTAAGGGCATGTTTCTAGATGTTTTAAAACATTAACCGACAAGCAAGATTTAATTTTCATAGCTGGGACTGTCTTTTCTTAGGCAACACAAGAGTGGTATCCATTGGCATTAAGCTTGCAAACAGGAAATATGGAAGAAAAGGGAATGGTGTCAAGAAAACATAACTCGCCATGACCTTCAGTCATTGTTGTCTTGAAGCAGAATGCCTTTAGTGATATGATACTATGAATGCAGCCTGTTTTCTAGGTCTGGCAACCTCATCAACTGTTGGGTATCATTCATAAAACAGCAAAAGAGTATTTCAATGGTTAACAGAAACATCTGGGGCTTTAGTTTCTGTAATTTGGGCAGAAGTATGCAACTAAATGATGCACACATTTCTCAGCCTCTACTCCCTTCCCTCAACATCAAGTATCAAGATAGATTTGGACATAGTCACAGCATAGACCAGAGACTTAGTTTATTTTATTTCCTGACCAAGTAGAAAAATTCTAACTCCTCTAATGCATTCTAATGTCTTGAAAGATTATTCTTTAAAATATTTTCCTATTTGGAGTGTTTTAGTAACTGTTCTATTGCTGTGAAGAGACATCATGAGCAAGGCAACTCTTACAAAAAGAAAGTATTTAATTGGGGGTTTTCTTTCAGCTTCAGAGGACTAGTCCATATCCTCATGGCAAAAAGCATGGCAGCAGGTCAATATGGGACTGAGAGCTTATAGGCTGATCCATAGGCAGGCATAGGAAAAGACTGGACTTGGTTTGAGCTTTTGAAAACTCAAAGCCCACCCTTAGTGACAAACTACCTCCAATAAGGGCATGCCTCCTAATCCTTCTAATCCCTTCAAAGAGTTCCACTCCTTGATAATTAAATATTCAAATAGAAAAACCTGAGGGCTATTCTCATTCAAACTACCACATTCTAACCCCTGACCCCCATAGGCTTGTAGCCATATTCCAAAGCAAAATGCATTTGGTTCAACCTGAAAAGTCCCCATGGTCTTTCACAGTCTCAGGACTGTTTGCAAGTCTAAAGTCCATATCTCTTTTTGAGACTCATGCATCCAGGTGAATACAAAAGCAAAAAACACAAAGCAAATCATATACTTCAACATAAAATGACACAGGATATAAATCACCATTCCAAAAAGAGAGGAGGAAGGAAGGTATAGTATGAAAATATTGAACCAAGGCAAGACTGAAAACCAGCAGGGCAAACTCCAAATTCTGCATCTCCGTGTCTGATGTCAAAGTGTTCTTCAGATACCCCACTCCTTCCTTATCTCTATTGGTCTGCACTTGGTTCTACCCATAGTTAACATCTCTCCTCGGCATGTATCCCATGTCTCTGGCATCTCTAACATCTTGGGGTCTCTAAAGCATTCTTGGCTTCATCTTCATAGCTTCACACAATGGTCTCTTTGGGTCTATATGTTGAGACTTCTCTGACACACACCTGGCCTCAGCTGTTCTGTGGAAGAAGATTCCATAACCTTTTCTTGACTGTAAATCCAGAATCACATAGTCAAAGCTTCCAAGTCCTTCTGCTTTCTGGGGCTGGGCCATGGTCTCTCCTTGAACTACATTTAGGCCTAGGAAAATTCTCAGGCCTTTTCATTTTATAAGTTTCAGGATTATCTAAGTGGGGTTGTGGCCTGAGGTTATAACTTTCTTTATTCCATTTAGTGTCAAGTTTTTCTTTAAACTTTTATCTCCTTGATTGTGTTGGTTTGAATGAAAATGGCTCCCATAGGCTCATAGGGAGTGGCACTATTAGGAGGTGTGGCCTTTTTGGAGTAGATGATGCTCTTGTTCAAGTATGCCACTTCAGGTAGGCTTTGAGGTTTAAAGTGCCCAGGCCAGGCCCAGTGTCACTCTCTTTTCATGCTGCTTGTGGATTTGGATGTAGGACTCTCTACAGGATGTGTCTGCCTGCATACTGCCATTGTTCCAGCCACAAAGACAATGGACTAAATCTCTGAACTACATTTCAATGTTTTCCTTTGTAAAAGTTGTTGTGGTCATAGTGTCTCTTAACAACAATAGAAACCCCAACTAAGATATTGACTAAGCATTCAAACATATGAGCCTCTTGGGGGCCATTTTCACTTAAACCACCACATTATGTTTGGATGTGTGGGTATGACAATTTTGTATAAGGATCTGGTCTGCTTAATGCATTTCTCATCTTAGTCCTCTACTCTTAATTTAGAAAATGGGAAAACAAGTCACAGTTGTTGAGCATCTAACCCAAACAAACGACTGTAGGTACATTACACTTTAGTTTGCACAGGTTTATTATGAAAATGCCGTTTCTATTTCACAGCTTAGGACACAGACCCAGAAAAGTTCAATGACTTGTTCACACAGTTGTGCAATGAATGTCAGAAGTAGGGACCGAAGCCAAGGTGACTGGCCTATAAACCACATGTTCTGGAGCTCCTGGATTGATCAGAGAGTAGTTACAGTTGAGGTGAGATGTGAGTATTCCTAGGAAGTCAATGGAAGCCAAACATAAAGCTTCCATAGAGAAGAGTCATCTCAGCTATACCTGGGTGTTATATAACTTACTTTACTTCCTAAAGGGTTGTGGTATTTCCAAAAGTTCACACAATTCCCTTAGGAACAGAGGGGATTCAAATAATGGTCCATGAGCTAAAAACAAGTCATCACATTCATTTCATAGCCTTTCCACGATTTGAAGAAGACAGAAAAGGAAAATATATACTTTTCTCAGAAAGAGAAGATAAAATACTTCATTGAAAATATGCTTCAAATAGCTAAAATTCTGTTAAGAAATTCATCAGAGTGAAGATGCCCTGTCATGTGTGAACAATAACTTCCATGTCAATGAGCAAAAGGAACACATGGCCCAGTCATTTTGGAAGTTAGAGTAATACACACAACCATTTGTCTTTCAGCTTTTTTCCATCAATATCATCAGATTCTACGTAGAGCAAAACTGTCCCATGGGGATAATGGAACAGTCTTCCTCATGTTTACAGAGAGAGGTATAAAAACCCTATCACATGGGCATTCCAGGGCTAAGGGTAGACATGGTTTTCTATGTGGGAAGAAACAAAGAGGCTCTGCCTCTAGAAAGAGCAAACCCAGGTGGAAGCAGCCATGGCAAGTTCCCTGGCTGGAGGGGAGGGGCTAGAGCAGAAGAGTTCACCACTTCTCAGCTGTGTAACTTCAGACAAGGTGCTACTTCACAGGGTTTTTGTGAGCATCAGTGACTCGATAAATGTAAAGTACTTACAAAAGGATCCTGTGTCTAGGAAGCCTGATATTGTGGACTAAAGTGTGTCTCTCTCCCCCATCAAACTGATATGCTGCATAGACTTAAACCCTGATGTGACTGTATTTGAAGACAGGGCTCTCAGGAGGCGATAAAAGTTAAATAAGCCTGTAAAAGTGAGCCCCTAATTCAAGAGGATTGGTGACCTTGTAAGAAAGGGGAAAGAAATATTTTATAGTATTCACATGGAGAAAAGCTTTGTGAGGATGTGAGTTTGCATGCTAGGAAGACATCTCTTACTGAGACCAAATCATCATGCTTCATTATCATTGACTTCTGCTGCCCCCAGAATTGTGAGAACCCAAGAAGGCTAATAACATTAATCAAATCTTGGTGTGTGTGTGTGTGTGTTCTGTTTGGTTTCTGGCTCTAATTTTAAGAATATTTACCTTCAAAGAACTAGCCAATTCATATCTTCTTCTAAAAGATAGCACAGCCTCAGAATAATAAATCCTACTCTTCACTTAAACAGCATCAGTACGTTTCTGCAACTGATAAGGCGAAGAAACGAAAGTAATAAACTATAGTGGAGGTTAGGACAGATAAAAGTCATTTTCAGTTACTGATGGCATGAAAACACTCTGGAGATGGGATTTAGTGTGCAACTTTTTAACTGGATATGCTTTCAAAAGTTGAAAGAGATGGTAATATGCAACTGTGCAAAACCTCAGAATGTCTATTAGTTTTCATGATAATATTCTAAATATAAGATGTTAATTATTTCATACTGAGCTGTAAGTTACAGAGAAATATTAGTCAAAGAGTTTCAAATATTTTAAAGAAGCAATTTCAAATTTCAATATTTCAATATTTAATTTAACAAAACATAAAGAATTATGAAACATACCGGGTAAAATTATTTTTCTCTTTTATGCTTTACTCACTGAGAGAATTCTATGAATTCTCTCAACTTTGTCCACAGTTACCATTATGAATAATCAGTTTTTAAAAGATCAAGTTATGGGTGGGGGAGATGGTTCAGTGGTTAAGAGTGCTTGTTGTACTTTCAGAGGACCTGAGCCAAGTTCCTCTACCCACACCAAACAGTTCCCACTACATAATACTCTAGCTCAGAGGACTCTACCTCTTTCTCAGGCCTCCATGGGTGTCTACATGTACATGTACATACCCATTCAGAGACATAGACATACATACATCTAAAAATAAGAAATCTTTAAATAAACAAAAATTCAGTTCTGTCCAGGTGCTATAGCAAATGGTAAGCTCCCCTAAATCTTTGTTGGACAAGTATTTAATATTTTTGTATGTCTCCTACCATCAAATGAATTCATAAATAAACAAATGTAATGCTGAAAGGCATAACTCCCAACCTTACTCCCACTACATTTCTGAGTGAACTGTCTTTTTAAGACTCAAAAGGGTGGCTGGATTATGTTTGTTTAACGCTTGCTTTTCTTTATGGATCTCAAGCTTGCATTTCATCACTCCTCTCTTAAGCCTCTAAATATAATCAGCCCATTTGAAACACACTTATCGGGATATATCTGCCTGCATAGCTTAGAAAATGTCTCAAATTTATTTAAATATTGTCATTTAAATATGTCTTGACATATTTGGCCTTAGCAAACATGACCTAATAACAACTTTTCACTAAAACAGTTACAATAATCAAAAGGAGATTTGCCTTTGACTTAGATAGGAGGCTGGAAGCCAGGAAACTCATTTTCATGTCTATGGTATTTACCTCAGATATGACTTCTCAATACTCATTCCTTTTCCCAATATATCAGTCTCCTGTTTGGGTACCACTCTTTGTAGGAAGGCAACCTACAAAGATCAGGTATGAAGTCAGCAATCAGTCTCCTAGAGCCAGCACAACTTAAGGAGCATGTGCTGTAGAATTCTAATAGGGACCTCTGGGGGGGGGGTGTATGGTAGCACACATCTCTAATATCAGCACTCAGGAGACACAGGAAGGAGGATAGTAACAAGTTCCATGCCAACCAGGGCTACATAGCAAGGGTGTTGTAGATGTCTTGGGTAGATTTTATTGGCCTCTCAAAGCCTTCTGGCCAAGGCAATCTCACATGCAATGAATCATTTTGGCTTCTTTTCTTGTTTTCAATTTCTTTTTATTTTTGTATTACATAAGAGTGTTTCCCATTGTTTAGACACATGACATTTAAGAATACACTTTTAGATTGCTAAGAAACCACTCTGACACACAAGTGTGTGTGGAACACATTTGGCCAGAGGCTTTTAAAGCCTACACAGCTAACTGACTATAATATATGTCATCAGCCAAGAATATTTCCTGAGATCCAGACCTGGTAGTCTGAATTAAAACAACAAAAATTATATATATATATATATATGAGATTATCGTGAAATATTTTTGAATGTGGTTTTCAGATTTTCAGAGTATATCCAGACATATTTAAAGCATGTAACATTTCCAATATCCTGGGATCCTGATTCAGAGTATATCCAGACATATTTAAAGCATGTAACATTTCCAATATCCTGGGCTCCTGATAATCAGGACTACTGCTGATGTCTACCACATACTGCAACACTTTCTGAGGGCTCTCTCACACCTACAGTAAGAATATTTCTGCCAATGGTGCAGTCAAGCTCCCTAGAAACACAATTGGGGATTGTGTACCTTTCTCTTTAGAAAACCTTCTTCCAACCAGTTCCTCCATTGTTATGGAGCTGACCATATTCCCTGAGCAATTAGCAAGGACTAGTAACAACCGGTAGGAGGTAGGAGTGTTACTATGTCAGAAGGAGGCCTTAAAGTCCAACATGTTTCTGAATGCTTTTGCCCAACTGCACACTTCGAGCTTCAGTTATGAGGAATCACCATAGATGTCAACACAACAGCCACTCACTTATTCCTACCAAAGGAATTCCATTTACTTTTCAGGTCACGAGAAGATGATTCCATTCTTAAACACAAACATAAAGGAACAGGCAAGCCCCTATGTCCATGGGCTCTCACCTGTGGGTACTACATTTGAGTTCAAGATCAAATGCAGACCTCCTCCCCCATGAGAAACGTACCCCACTCTTGGATGTGAACTCTTTCTCCATGTGCCCCTTTTCTCTTAATCCTATGCTTAAATCACTATTAACACTTCTTCTTGGGCTGTCGAGATTATTGGGTAAAGGCACATGCAGACAAGTTTGATGACCCAAGTTTGACACCTGGAACCCTCATGGTGGGAAAAGGGAACCAAGTCCCCCAAGTTGTCCTCCGACCTGACCTCCATGCACATCCCCACACAGCCATAAGTACAAATAGAAAATAAATGTCAAAAGATTAGTTAAAAAAATCACTTTTTGTAGCTGGGTTTAGTGGTACATACCTTTACAGTCCCAGCATTCTAGAGGCTACACAATATGACCCTGTCTTTAAAACAAATCAAAACAAAAACAGGCATTATTCAGGCTGGAGAGATGGATCAGCCATAGCAAGGAGACAATACCACATGCAACTTGTCAATTTATATAACCTTTACTTCACTGATATTATTCCAAAGTGTTCTGTTCTCTTATTAAAAAAAAAAAAAAAAAAAAAAAAAAAAAAAAAACTACTGGACTAGCCTGTTGCATTTCATTATTCCTATTATCTGAGTCTGTTTCTGTAGTGGGTTTGGGGAACTCAGGTTTTCTTCTTGTATTGATCCTCTTTTTTTCTTTCTACTTTTTCAAAGTTAACAAATAACATATAATAAGAAAGTAAGCTTCAGTTCACACAGACTAGAGGCTGCTACTGTTACTACTAGCTGGGTGCTTTCAGGCACATTACACAACTTCTCTGAATCCTTCTCTACACCTTAAATGAGGACACTAATTTTCTCTGAAAGGGTGATTATGAGGATTAAGGACAAACTATGAATTTTAGTACGAGAAACATTACAGGTTTCCATAGATGTGAGTGTTTGCTCCCAACTAGCTGTTAGTCATCAGACCACCTTGCCGTTAAGAGTGGTTGCAGCACTTAATGGAGTTAGGCTGCCCTGGTTATTTCTCTTGTTACACCCAGGGACCTCTTGGACAGCATTTCTGTGTTTTTGATAATGAACGCCATCCTTTTGGGCCATTTACTCTCACATAAACCCATTTCCCTGGTTAGAAGCAAAACTGATATATCTAGTTGTCATCAGATCTCTTTGTGTCCCTGAGAGCCTTACTATGCATATGGTCCTTCCCTCCTTTTCATGGCTAGGAATGGATCCTATAGAATTCCATCATCAGCACTAAAAATACCTCCACCTAGTGTAAAATCAGTGACTAGTATATGTAGTGAAAACCCTGGAAAACTGTCTTTGACATTCTGCTTATGTGATATATTGTATATATCATCTCTGTAGGCAGAGATGGCTCTGCAGCCCTCTTCATTAGTAATTTACCTGGCTGTTCCTTTCATAAGGTGATGGTGTGCTTTATCACTTCCTTGAGCACGGTAGTAGAATCCTCTGTCTTCGTTGTTAGCTCCCCAGTTCTGGAATCTGCTATTATTTATTTATTTATTTATTAATTCTTTGGGGGTGTGCCACTCAGCTCCCAAATAAATACATAGAGACTTGTTCTTATTTATGAATGCTCAGCCTTAGTTTGCCTTGTTTCTAACCAGCTTCTCTAACTTAAGTTATTCCATTTATCTTTAACCACACTTTGCCTCTGGGCTTTTTATCTTTTTTTATTCTATATATTTTTCTTTCATTCTTACTCCATGGCTGGCTGAGCAGATGAGTGGCTGCCCCCAGGCATCCCCCTTTCCTCGTTTTCTCCATTCTTGACCCTCTCTCTAGCCTAGATTTCTCCTCCTATTTATTCTCTCTTCCTGCAAACCCTGCCTGTTTCTCTCTCCTGCCTAGCTATTGACCGTTCAGCTCTTTATTAGACCAATCAGATGTTTTAGGCAGGCAAAGTAACACAGCTTCACAGAGTTAGACAGATAAAACATAAAAACATACAACAACTCTTTGCATCATTAAACAAATATCCCAAGACATAAAAAAATATAACACATCTTAAACTAATATTTCACAATTTTTATTATTTAAATTCATATGTGGACTCTTTAATTGTCATTTTATCATATTAATATCATTTCCTCCTTCCCTCTTTTCCCTCCAACTCCTTCCCTCTTCCCTCCCTCTCAAATTCATGGCTTCTTTTTCTTTAGTGATCATTGCTACATATATGTGATAAGTACCACACTTTCAGAGTCCATTTAGCATTGCTTGTATGTACATGTTTTAGAGCAGGCCATTTGGGATTGGGTGCTCTTTCCTAACAAAGATTGATTGTCTCTCAGCAGTCATTAATTGCTTATAGATACTCATCTAGGGTTAGAGCCATATGCAGTTTCCCTCATTTACATTGGCATGTTGTCAAAATGAAGAGAATAAGTAACCATGGGGTGCCCAGCCCTAGCAGATATATTTACAGTACAACCGTTATACCTGTGTCTCAGGGAATGTTGTAGGAAATGAGGAAAAAAAAAAGATTGTAAGAGTCAGGTGAGCTGTATATCGAATGCAAGACTGTGTCTTCTCTATATGACAGGGAAGCTGCACATATGAAAGCCAAATAATCCATTATTTTTTAAAGCAGGTCTGGGAGCCAGCAAGACATCAGAACACTATTTGTTTTAGAAAACTCTTTTAGATACACTTTTTTGTCTCTTATTTTTTTTTCCATGTGGAATCTGATCAGCCCACTAAGACAAATAATTAATTTGTGATCTGTTCTCATTTAGTAACTGACATACATATTCAGAAACTGAGCAGTTGACAGCATTCCAACCTTCTTAGCACTAGTCTGATCATATCATGGATTTGTGAACAACACTTTTCCCAGGTAACCGAATGAAAGGCAATCCTGATCCACTCATCAGGGATAAAAAGCAATACCTATAAATATACAAAATGCTTGTATTTCTTTTCTTGACTGAAGTAAAATTCTGTCATTTAGCAAAATTCTTACTCTGAAATATCCCATGGAGACTTGTGTTCATAATGAACTAATAGAGAGGAAATATATATGTGTATGTGTGTGTGTGTGTGTGTGTGTGTGTGTGTGTGTGTGTACTGCCTAGTTTTATGTTAATTTGACACAAGCCAAAGTCATCTGAGTGGAGGAAACTTCAATTAAGAAAAATGTCCAAGAGGTAAACCTATAAAGCATTTTCTTAATTAGTGATTGATGGGAGGAGAGCCCAGCTCACTGTGGGTGATGTAATGAGTCTCTTTCTGTCCCACTAGCCAGCTTCCAAATAATGACATAGAGATATATTATCAATTATGAAAGCTCAGACTATAGCTTAGGCTGGTCCCTAACTAGCTCTTATAACTTAAATTAACCCATTTATATTAATTTACATTCTATCATGTGGTATTACCTGTCTCCCATCTTATACCTCCTGTTCTCTCTCTGTATCTCCTGGAATCTCCTGCATACGTAGGTTCCTACTCCTCTTCCTTTCTCTCCCAAGAAATCCCACCTATAGCTTTTGCCTAGCTATTGGACATTTAGCTATTTATTACACCAATCACAGCAAAACATCTTCACATAGTGCACAAATATTGCACAACACCCTTCTGGGATGGTAGTCCTGGGTTCTATTGTAAAGTAGGCTGAGCAAGCTATGAAGGCAAAACCAGTGAGCAGCACCCTTCCATGGCCTCTGCATCAGATCCTACCCCCAGGTTCCTGCCTTGCTGAGTTCCCATCCTTATTTCTTTTGATGATGAACTATCATATGTATGTGTGAGTGAAATAAACCCTTTTATCCCCAAGGTGTGTGGGTAATGGTGTTTCATCTCTTCCATCATGTACTGTAGTAACCCTAACTGATACAATAAGCATAAAAAACAAACTAAAAATATATTACAGGGATCAGTATTTATCCCTAGTATATGAATGAACTTTAGGAGCCCACTCTACATAAAAGGATAGTCTCTCAGCCTAGACACACATGTGGGAGGGCCTAGGCCCTGCTCCAAATGAATGATATGACAGACTTTGAAGATCTCCCATGGAAGGCCTCACCCTCCTTGGAGAACAGAAAAGGGATGGGATGGGGATTGGTGGGGAACAGGAGAGGAGGAGAGGGAGAGGGAACTGGGATTGACATGTAAAACAAGCTTGTTTCAAATTTAAATAAAAAAGAATTCTATGCCAAAACAAATATATATATATGTATATATATATATATATATATATATATATATATAATATATAAATAATTCTACATCAAAAAAGGAAGCCCTATTTTGTGGAGGGTTTATTAAAAATAAGACTAGATAAGGGAAGAAACATTTTCTCTCTCATTGACCCAATAAAAAGATTTTATGGCTGTTTGGCAGAGTTAAGCCATGAACAAAGTAAATTTTATATTCAAATATGAAAACTTATGACAGATATAAAGGGATAATTTTTGGATGAACCTTCCAAAATTTATGAATTAGATACATTAGAGATATGTACATTCATGTAGAGAAAAGAAAGGATATCAGTAAAAAGTATATTTTTGTTCCTTTTATTTCTTCTTATTTGTGAGTACTAGCTTTTCAAACTTTTGTAGAAACCAAGTATTTTTAAAGCAACAATGATTACTTTCTAATGATTTTAAAGTTTTAAAATGTATGCCTGGGTGTCTCTGCATGTATGGAATTGCACCATGTGCATACATACCTCGGTATCCAAGGAGGCCAGAAGAGGGTGTCATTGGTTCTCCTGGTTAGTTGTGAGTCATCATGTATGTGCTGGAAACTGAACCCAGGTTCTCTGAAAGAGCAACTAGTGCTCCTAATGAGCAGGAGCCATCTCCCCCTACTCATATTAATGAGTTTTAAATAAGTAATTTCTTATTAGTAGTTTAAATAAGCAGCAAAAGTAATTTAATCAATATCCCCTCTGGAAATAAATGCTTAACATCATATTCAGTAGACACATGTTAAGCTGGCATTCTTCTTTGCTCAAAACACATATTACAACACACACACACACACACACACACACACACACACACACACACACACACACACGACATCTCCGTGGCATAATTTTCCTAGTGAGATCTCTGGCTGGCTCCATCATCACTTTGTAGCTGATATGTTGTCTGCGAGACTTCCTTTCCATCCTACAGAATCCTAAGCAGCATTAATATCAAGGTGAGCATTGAAGAAGCAGGAGTGACGCTTTGGCAACACAGATAAAGCTTGCAAGAGTCATTAATCATCTCCAAGGCATTGCATTTATTAAAGACAAGTTTGTTAAGGCAGCACAGAAAACAAATGGAGTGTACTGCATCAAGGCATCTGTCCAGGCAAAAATCTACAACTTTATTCTCAAATAGATTAGCGATTTGGGTGGATTCACAGACTACGAGTCAAAGACCACAAGCTATATGCTTCTCCATTACCACGGAGATTCTCAAGTACCCCGACAATGCAAGGATGACTTTTTCATGAAAGCGCTGAGATCTGACCAGGGCAGAAGAGTCAGAAACATGATAGAAGATGACTTATGTTACCTCTTCATTTTCTGAGATTCTTTGCAGCGTGTCAGTATCATTAATTCTCGAGAAGGCATTTAGCCCAGAAAATAACTCTTGATCCTGTGTACTGATTTTTTCCCCCTCTGTTTACTTCACTCTCTGTCACTCTGGCAAATAAACTCTTATGTGGCATCCTTTAAGGACAAAGATGTATCTCCATAAACAGTGGGAGCATAAAGTGGGTGAGGGTGCAAATGGCTGAGTTAGCTTACAATACAAAGGGGAAAACTGGAACAACTAGAATAGGGGTCATGGTTTGTAAAGCTTAAAGCGTAAAGGCACTTCAAAGTGCATCTATCTAGCACATTACCTCTCACATTCAACTTAGAAAGTTTGGATTAAAAGCAGGTTTTGTTTGTTTGTTTGTTTGTTTTAATCATCTAGTCACTAGAAATTTGTGAAAAGTATTGGGGGGAAGGTTTTTTACTTTTCTTTTTAAAAAATCATCTGGCATGATTTTCTATCACGAAAGGTTAACATGTATAATTTTCTCTCACCGAAGATTATTGAAAAAGATAAGGCTTTTTCCATGAAGGAGAAAATGCTCAGCACAAACTAACCTGCTTATCTGGCACTACAAGCTCATAGCTAGTAGGAAAGCAATTCTACAGGCAAGGCAACAGGTGCTTCTGTTATGTTTGCACAGTAGTACCCAGCAAACAAGGAGACAACAAGAAATAGCCAAACACAGCTCAAGATGAGGAAAACAGAGTCCAAAATTCCAAATTATAAAAGAACAGTACAGGCTATCTCCTTAAGCCATAGATCTGAGGTGATGCCAGTGAGCAAACAACATTCACAACAAACAAACAAACAAAAACAAAAAACAAAACAAAACAAAACATCATGAGTCGAGATGATATATCTGGTAAATAATGTTTATAAGAAACTGGCTTTTGACAACGGGTGCTGTGAAGCAGTTATTATCCCTGATTAGTAAAACAGTTTGTTTGAAAGCAACTGGTTTTGAAAAATACAGGCAGGAGGGCAAGCTCAAAAACACATGAGACTCAGATAGAGAGCTATTATTTTGCAAACAAATGATTTAAAAAGGTCTGAACTAGCATCATGTGGAGTCACTTTCATGTTATAAAACTCAATAAATAATGCTTTTTAAAAACTTCACAGCCCGTCCTGTTAGCTTGTAATTGTAGTCTGCTATTGGTTTCATGTGTATCATGTTTCCAGATACCAAGTGTTGAAAGATTTATTTACATTGAGCTGTGCCCCGGGGTAATTTTAGTTTTCATAAAGTATAATTTCACAATTATAACCACCTGAAAAAAAGAGTACTCTTCCTATCTAACCCTGTAGTATGAAACTATTTTTATTATAAGTCCAATTGTCACAAATGGCTCTACTTTCATATTCCTTAAAAATCCAGACTTAAAAATTTTCCATATTAATCCTCAACCTACAAATGTTCAACTGTCATAAAAGATCAGTGTTTCTGAGCTGCCAGCATTAATCTTTTGCTTGAGATGTATGAAGACAAATAAAGGAGGCACCACAAAATGTCTCTGCAGCATAAGTAGATACTGAAATGATAAATAACATAACCTGCAAACACTAGTTACAGCATTCCTGGGGTGAAGAAATTCCTAAATACTGATGCCCATGGCATCACTGTTAGGCACTCCATAAATAAGCCTCATACAGTACCTGACATTGGACCTTTCTTTCTAGGGACACTCTGCTAAATAAGCACGCTCCCTTGCTTGTCGGAA
Organism: Phodopus roborovskii; assembly: GCF_943737965.1. Classification (NCBI taxonomy): domain Eukaryota; kingdom Metazoa; phylum Chordata; class Mammalia; order Rodentia; family Cricetidae; genus Phodopus; species Phodopus roborovskii. The sequence goes on along the minus strand of NW_026126417.1, from coordinate 1,781,442 downwards.
TTCTTCATGCCCGTTTCCAGAAATGTTGCTGCAGATAAGTAACACTGTCATGTTCATTTTGTCAACCAGGCACCGATTATCCTTTTCTACGTGAAGTCTGGGAACATTAGCAAGGTCAGAAGCAATCTCTCAGAAATCCTTTCCTAATGGGGCTGTGTCTGACCATTCCTGTAAGGGATGTCCATAAATAATCTTTGAGGAAATGCACATACATTTTCCAATGTTTTATCCTGTCATGCCATGGAAAAAGGAAAGTCCAATAGGGCTTTTGGGATTTTTGAACAAAAAGGAGAATGAAGCCATTCATTGTCCACATTAACTAAATACAGAACGTGTGGTACAGAGGATGATGACACAGGCAATCTTTGATATACTTTTAAATGACTTGACTTTGTATTCTTAACATCTTCCCATTTGTTTTATTTTGTTTTGACAAATTGCTTATGATGCATTTGCAACTGATGCACATATCACAAAATTATTTCTGCCAAGCTTCCTCTGTGACCTGCCCGTGGGACATGACAGGCTTCAAGATGCATCGCTCTATCAACCCGCATTTTTCCAGGACAATGCAAATTATGACAAATTCCATCACCATGCATTATGTGCTTCATGCTAATCTCACTAATTCTGAAGAATCAGGGGGGCTTGCTGTTCTGCTGAAGGGCATACTGTCTGATTGAATGATAGGAAAAGATTTGTCCCCTCCTCATGATTCTAGCTGTGACCACCACTGTCCCACTTCTGCCATGTAACTATTCTTACTTTGTAACTTGCATTCCTGAATTAGCTTTATGTCAACTGAGATTTTTTTTGACATACACTCCCGTTACTCATAAAGATAAGTCAAAAAATAAAAGGTGTTTGGGTATAAAATGAGGAGAGGAAATTGGACTACTATCTGCTGTTGGATACTTGTATCCACTTGTAACTAGTTAAAAGGAAGGTTTACAATCAACTCACAATGAATATGATCAAAATGAGACATCTCCAGATCTGGAGCTTTTGAGTTTTGGATATTGGATCACTGCAAATGGTCACCTGAGAAGTCTCTTAAAGAACAAGACAGCCATTCTTGAGAACAATTCTTCTCAGCTTCAGAAGGTGGCAGTAAAACTACATGAATGAAGTGTAAAGTCTACATTCTATTCCATGGCCACATTGCTGAAGTAAACATGCTTAATTCCCAAAGAAACATATATTTTATCCAGTGGCATAATTTACTTATAACATTAAAACTCAAACATGGAGCAATTTGTAGCAATAACCATGATTATGCTGTTAGCGGCCCAAATGTCACTGTCTAGATGAAACTAAATGATACCTAGCATTGAAGAGCTTCTATGATTTATTTTTTATGATCATGGGTAGAAGTTACATGCTTAAAAGGCTCACCAGAAAAAAATGCCTTCGATAAATACGAAAATATGAAAAGATTCAAAGGATCTCACATCATCGTTCAGAGAGATGATTGTAAAGAATTGTCAGAGCAATCAGGTAAATTTTAAATGGAACACTTCCAAAAATCAGGTAAATAACTTATCTTTACGGTGATGATTTGGATTTTAAAATATATTTCTGTGAGCAAATAACTCACCTTATAAATTAAAATGTGTCTAAACTGTTTTGTCCTTTATAAATGCTTCCTGAAGTGTCAGAATAAAATAAAGGTTTTTTTAACACATGTAATGCACTAAAATTGATTATTTTAGCTACTTCTAGAAAATGTAGTACAATAAATCTGTTTTTAAGTGTTAAGAACCAAATATTCTATTCACACATATAATAATTTTCTTTTGGGGAGTTCTGGTCTAATGCATATTTCTCACTGGAAATTACAGAGTATTATAGTTCTTTTATGCCATTATCATATATCAAATTGAAATTGTTATGCATAGTCCAAAAAGGAATGTAAACTATAGTCATATTGAACAGGAATGTAAGTTGTGCTAATGTTGACAAGGATTCTACCTCTTCCCTACAATAAGGGCAAATTCAAGTCAGCATTTGCATTTGTGCCTTAATGGAATGCTGCATAATTGTTTTAATGTTCCAGTGAATCACTACATAAAATTAATACACATACAGAACAAATTAACATTAAGGTATTTCTAAGAATAGACAGGAAGATCTTTAGCTTTCTGCTTTACTCCCAGTGAGACTCAGACCCTTCAGAGCAACATGACGATACGAATGTCTCCTCAGCAAAGGCAGTGGGCACACCCTATGCATGCTGTGGCTTGTTGACATGAACCAGGGCAGGCAGACACCAATAATACATGAAGTGCGGTTCAGAGGCAATTAGGATCAGTTGTCAAGGCCAGACCATTAATGAAAGAACATGTCAGAGGAGCTGGAGACTTCAATGGTTGAGGGCAAGAAGGCGATTTAGTGTGACAGATCGAGTCCTTCTAGTGTCCTCAGTGGTACATGCTAATACCAGCCTTAACAACCTTTTGTGGCAGTGTATAATGTGACTAACATAGACTTTGATTCAGCAAAATGACTGCTGCCACTGTTAGTCTGTCTCATTTTGAACAACAGCAAAAACATTGCTACAAATAATTACCTACTTCCATCCCTCCCTCTGCTACTTAAATCACCCACCTTTTGTTCATGCCATGGCTGTGTTACTTAAGGTTAGGGTGTTGATCATTTTCAGTTTATGTGAAACTTTCTTTACAAGTACACAGAATCCTTACTAATTAACTATATAGATTTTAGGAGGTAAAATAATCAGACACAACCCAGCCTCATGAAGTTAAACCAATTATAAGTCAAATTTGGTATAAAGGAAACTGTGTCTACCATATAAGGCTACACCAGACAACAAGGGAAGTTATTTACCTGTGACCCAAGCCCATTAGGAGTAAATGAAGCCAACCCTTAAAGAAGTGAAAGCAGTATAGAGTAGACAATCCGGATATTGCTACTTTCATAAAAAACCAGTCCATTTAATTGGAATTTAAAGTAAAATCCTATATTCCCATAACCTGGCCATCAACTATCTGTAGGAAACAAATTATCAGCTCTCTATGTAAATTACCATGAAGGATGTGTAGTTGTGACACAGCGCATACCACAGATACATATGTTACAATGACATGTTCCATCACGCTCCTGTGTGTTTGGAGACTAGCTGTGTTTTATTCTATGAATCTCCTTTCTCGTTTTATTTTTAGCTTATTTAGATAATATCTTTTTATGGAAGGAGAAGCTCACTTAATGAAAAAAGTCTAAATTTATTCATAATCTCTTAGTGTTCTCCTTACCTCATGCACACACAATCTTCTAGGATTTACTTCCAGAATTTCAAATATACAAGGAAGATGTTGTGATATCTTAGGGCTTAAGACAGATAGCTCAGCCAGTCTACTTATGAGTGATACTACATAGATGTGAAGAGTGGTATGTGCACAGAGACTAATAGAAAATTTGGTGTCATGGTGGTACCTTTCTATGATGTGTGCACCTCCACTATGCTTTGTTTTGAGACATTCTTCAGGCCTTATTTTCCAATCGCATGTACAAGCACTTTTTTTTCTTTTAACATTGTGTTCTGGCCCTTTGTTCATCTCCTCTATAACCTTGGCCACTGCCACTCCTTTCTCCCAATACACTATTCACTACTAGCTTTCTTATTTCTTATAAGCACTTTTTTACTTTCCTTCAGGGGCTTATAAAATCAAGCCTGAAGTATTAGCATAAGTTTGCCAATACAAATAGCTAAATGTTCACATAATCTCAATTTCATCAATTATTTCCTTGACTACAATTATTTAGGAAATAAAATACTATACTAAAATATATCCTTTATAGTTGCACTCAGATACTTGCAGTTTTCAGTAACTTATTCTTACATTAACAATGTGCCCAACATATACATTGTCTACCTGGTCCTAATTGAGGGAGAGAGGGAGGGAGAGGTTACTGGGATCGATACATAAAATAAGAAAAATAAATTAACAACAACAAATGAATCGCCACTTGGGTTACTGGCAACACTCCCAGCAGAGGGTCAGCCCTCAAGTATGGTCTGTTTTGAGCTGTGATTAGGTATGGCTCTCATTCTGAGCTCCTGCTTCCTCCCACTGTTCAGGGCTAATGATGTAGCAGAAGTGAGTCAGTGGGCAGCAGGAACTAGGTATTTTGTGTGGCTTCTAGGCTTCAAGCTACAGAAATGGAACTACTGCAGAGTTGACTGTGACTCTATCCATGTGTCAGATGAAGGCTTGAGAGCTGACTAAAACAAAAATGACTTTTGTATTTACTCACTTGGGTAATAAAATATTAAAATGCACCAGAAGGAAATCCCAGGAGGCTGACCATTCTAAAAAGTACAACTTTCTGCAGTGAGCAACATTTTGGAGAGAGCCTTTGATACTGCATTCTTCCCCCTTGCCTTGTTTGAAACCCTGGCATTTCTCATCTGTCATAATGTGTTTACTTTGAGTATAACATTTTAAAGGTATTATTTTTGCCTTCTAAAAACTTACTCCTAGAAGGCTTGTTTTCCTTTACAGGCATAATTATATCTCATTTCTTCAATCATTAGCTCATATTTTAATAATATGCTGCCATTTGGGTATAGCTATAACCATAATAATGAACACAGAGTTCAAAGATCATTAGATATATAGATGGCATGAACCATTAGCAAGAAATATTCTACACCACAGAGAGCACATACTACAAAACACTGAAATCCACTATAGAATTCTGAGTAAGGCATCTTTCTGTGTAATTAACATAAATCTCTTTATAAAACATGCTAGTTTTAATAACAAATAGGGACATTTTACAGGAAAAATAAAGAATAGCACACAAATAAAATTATAATATGAATAATTTAGTTATCTCCTCATATCTCATCCTGGCATTGTGCAGCTATTATGGACCTAAACCAGAACTATTTCACTTAAAAATAGGCCTATCTCTTTTTCATATATGTCATTGAAATTCATATCAACACTCGCACACAAAAACACATAATTAATCCTAATTGTTTCCAACACTCAGAAGAAGAGAAATGGAATCTGTGGTTTTTTTTCTTTTATGTGTGCTAAGCCTTTCTGCCCACAAGGGCACCATTTACTAAATGACTTCCTCTGAAACTCTGCCCTGTGCCCTCTTGGCCTGGAGTAGTTAATGCAGTTGCTGGAGGTGAATCACTGAATTCCTTTGTGACAGAAAAATGAAAGTCAGTGACTGTTCAGGAATGTCCTACTTCTCTATGAAGGATGACCCAGAAACAGGGGGAAAGTCACTTCCTAGAAGCAAGTCTTAACAAGGAAAATGAAGAGTGTGTACAGTAAATGCCCAGTGTTGGGTGGGAACGGAAGGCACAAAATTAAAATGAAGCTCAATGAAATCTTCCCAAGTGGTCATTTTTCAATTTTATGTGTGTGTGTGTGTTTTTTAAACCCAAGATGACTCAGTTCTATGATCCTGTATCACTGTGACTTAGTTTCTCTTAGTATTAAAGGTGATAGCACAATCTGGCATTCCAACCTCTAGTTCTAAGTCCCATTTAGGAGAGAGAGAGAGAGAGAGAGAGAGAGAGAGAGAGAGAGAGAGAGAGAGAGAGAGAGAGAGAGAGTCAGAGTCCCACATCTCAGCTGTCTAGCTGTCTGTTCCAAGTTTGGCTAACTCTACAATTCCCTAGTTAGATATCATTGGAGTTTTGGTGCATCTATATTTCTAAACATGCTCCAATTCCTGAATCAACTTCAAATATAGTAAATTGTTTCTATGCTTTAGGATAGGCATTTGCTGTCCCGCTCACTAACTCTCACTTTTCCTGTATTTCATCTTTTCCACTCAATCTTCCCTTCTTTCCAAGTTCCACATTGCCCACAAGGTAAGTCCAGAGGGGTGATGTATTATTTATTTCCTTAGTCATGACTAAGTTCATGCTCTTGTCTCTAGACCAGTGTTCTCAACCTGTGGGTTGCAACCCTTGAAGGGATGGGACAACCCTTTCGTAGGGGTCAAACTTCAGATATCGTGCATATCAGATATTTACACTACAGTTCATAACAGTAGCAAAATTATAGCTATGAAGTAGCAACAAAGTAATTTATGGTTGGTGGTCACCACAGCACGAGTAAATATACTAAATGGCCATGGCATTACGAAGGTTGAGAACCACTGCTCTAGACTCTCCTTGGTCCCATTTCACCTCTATTTACAGATCACTGTTACTAATATAAGTCTTCATATAATTTCTGCTTCCATGTATCACTTTTTTTACATTGCCCTTCCAAGATCAGCTAGACCTACAGATCAGCTAGGGCTATAGACTTTCAAAAGGAGTCTTGCTAGTGTATACAATATGTGTTCCATGTCAGTATGCCTCCCAGGATATCTATGATGGAAATCCAATACATTTTTAGACCAAATCATTATTGCACAATACTAAAAGACACTGGAAAAAAAATCCCTCTTTTTATTTTCATGGTATCTCCTGTTGGTTGTTTAGCTTCTATTGCCTTTTCCTCTCATTACTGATGTCTGAAGATTCAGTATCATCAACATTACTTACATTTGCTGAGTACCTGGTATATATTATGCACCATGCTATACACTATGCTTGAGATAATATGGGGATGAATGTGTGCATAGCCCCTTTTTGCATATGTAGGACCTCATTTAGTAAAGGATTCAAAATTGCTAAAACATCCTCAAATACAGATACACAACTACACCTGTGACATATGGGGTAAAGATAAAGCATAAAGTATAATAAGATCTTGATCAGCCAGGTCAGGAAGCTAGGGGGCATTCCTAAAATGTAAAGAAAAAAAATGTACAAAGTTCTTATGGTGTGATGAATTCCAAGAGCTCAGTGGCACTACTGCAGCCCCATGGCTATTGTCAGCTACTTCAGGACTCAAGGATGGTTTCCAGCAGAGGCCACCAATCCTCACCTAAAATTCTACTACCCCATCTTTGCAAATTAGAAAGAACTGAGATTGAACACAAAACTAATATGACCTAGCACTCTCTGTTCCCTACTGCTCTACAGAACTAACACAGTCTAAGATTCTCACTTCGTTTTCACTTGAATTCAACTCTGACCTTTCAAAACCTTTTCTTAGGCCCTACAGAAATCAGAATTTCTTGTTGACATCTCACTTCCATATCCACAATGTTTTTCCACTATTGTTTTGCTTACTGTAGAACCAACTTATGCTTCAATCCCCTGAGTCCTTTGAAACAGAAGTTGTCTTTTTTTTTTTTTTTAATTACTCATATTCTGGGACCTAGGACTGGTGGTTTTATCCCTTTATTTAGAAAATCTAACCTCTTAACAAGCCAAGCTGCTACCAGACAGCCACCAGTTCCCACTTGATATTTGTCAGCTATTAATAACCTTGGTACCATACTCATTCAATGACTGACATAACTCCTGTGTCACTGCTTTCATGACTTGCCCCATCAATATTGTTTGTGGCTTCTACATGTGAGCAGATAATCTATCTGAAAATATTTGAATGGGTTTCTCCAAAGCTCACATGTTAGAAATTTAATTCACAAATTGATGAGTTAGTGAGACATGGTAAATATTTAGGAAGAGATAAAATCATAATAGTGGTGTCCCAATGCCTTTATATAAAGGGGAGGAGATACAAGGACAAAAGATAAGACACACACACACTCACACACACACACACACACACACACACACACACACACACACACACAGAGAGAGAGAGAGAGAGAGAGAGAGAGAGAGAGAGAGAGAGAGAGGATATAGCCCTGAGCTAGCACTTTTGCTTAGTCTCATCAAATGGCAGCCTTTTCCACGTTATGATGTAGCACAAAGTTCTCATTAGATGCAGAGCCCTTCAAAACTACACCTAACCCTCTACTACTGAATAATGATAGAGAAAAACAGCTACACAGAAATCACATTAAATTTGATTACAAATTTCTGCTGCCCAATCCCACTATATTTCCCCTGTGTCCCAGATTCCTCTGTTGCTGTGACAAAACACTTTGACCAAAAGGAGCTTAGAGTAGGAAATGAATTATATTTCAGCTTACATTTAGCTGTGAACTCAAGGCAACAACCCGGGGACAGGAATTATGGAGGAACACTGCTTGCTGACTTGCACTTGGGCCTGCTTAGACTCCTGCTCAGCTGACTTTTCACTACTGCCCAGAAACACCTGCCTGAGGAATGGTACCACTCACAGTAGGCTGGACCCTCCTATGCTAATTAACACACAAGACACAAATTCCCAGGCCAATCTTATAAAAATAGTTACTCACTTGAGACTCTTTTTTTCAGGGAAGGTTGTCAGTTAATGCTTGCCACTTCACTTAGTATTTAAAATTTCTCACTCTCTTGACAACTATTTTGTATCTCACTTTCTCAAAATTGGTAGCATAGCTTCCTGTTTTATTTCAATTTACAAACTGATAACCTCATATGCTGAATCTTCTCATAGACTATTGTAGAATCATTCCCTTCCCATCTAAGAATAACCACTCATTTCCAATCCCACTTATTTAACATCATGGAGACTTGTATTCTGAAACTATACTTTTTCAACCCTGTGTGTTGTATTATTGGAATGGGTTATAACTGTTAATGTGTAAAATATCCTTTAATCATTCCCATCTTTAAAACAATCTTTTATTCTACTTTTCACACCCAATTTCTTCTGTCAACAAGACAATATTTCAACTCCTTTTAATAGCAAATTCCTTGAAGCCCATATTCACAGTCTCTATTCTTACTTCCACCATGAACAGTACCTACTAGGTTTTCCTCCCAACTTTGATCTGAGTTCTCAGCAGACATTTATAAACCTCTGGGCTCAGCTTCTGACACCATCTCTTTCTATTTAGAACACTCTTTCCCCACTACTTGATTATTTTTTAAACATATATCTTTATTTATATTCATATTTATTTATTTATTTATTTATTTATTTATTTATTTATTTATTTGATATTTTGAGCTAGGGCTTCTCTGTGGAACAGCCCTGGTTGTCCTGAAACTAACTCTGTAGACCAGGCTGGCCTCAGACTCACAGAGATCAACCTACCTCTGCCTCCTGAGTGATGGGCTTGAAGGCAGGCATCATAACTGCCCAACATATCTTATTTTTAAATAAAATGTAATTACATCATCTTTTTCCCTTTCCTCCTCCAACACCTTGAATGTCTCCTTGCCTCCATTGCTTTCTCTCAAATTTATGACTTTTCTTTGTTTTTGTAACACACATACACACACACACACACACATAAATGCACAATACACAATCTGTTTGAGTCTCTTTAGTGCCAGTTTTATGTATATGATGTGTGTATATGATCACTTGAAACTGGATAATAAAGAGGCTTATCAATGGGAACAGAAAATTATCCCTGTTTCAGATGTCCTTTGTGACCTATAGTTCTTTGTCTAAGGGTAGAGCCCTGTTTAGTATGCTCCTTCCATGATAGCATGTCTACTGATATTGTTGAGTTATCGTGTGTGTAGATTCCTTGCTATTTCCAGGAAACATGATCTCATTGCAAATTTTCTGGTCTTCTGGCTCTTAAAATCTTTATACCCTTTCTTTTAAGATGTTCTCCTGAGCCTTAGATGTGGAAGTTGTGTTATAGCTGTATCCATTGTGTCTAGGAACCCTATAGTAAGTTGTTCTATGCATTTGACCAGTGAAATGAATTGTGACTGCAGTACAGAGAAAAAAGGGAAGGAGAGTAGGCAGTGAATTAACTGGGCGAGGCAGGGGGCTATCATATACTGTTCATAAGACACACAGAACAATTTTATTATGAATTTGATATCTACTGAATTTTGTGATCAAATTTTCATTACTAGATGGTAATTTTGTATTCTACATGGAGAAGAAATTATAGGAGAGAGAAAAAGAGAAGTATGGAGACTTGGTCACAGGCCCGTTATATACCATAGAGAATTTGAGAGCAGCATGGATGAAGACTGTGTGAGTGGTGATGACAGACTGAAGGCAGATGGAAATGGACAACTTACAGAACATAGGTAGTGAAATGTGTTGATGGATGTAATAGACAAGGGGAAGGAATATGAAAAAAGAATCCCAGTTTTTGGCTTGAGAAATGTAAGCCTATTTATGTTATTTCCTGAGATAGAGAAAAATAAATTAGTCTAGGGAATGGACATGCCTTCATGTAGCATATTTTTTATTTTCCTGTGCTGTGATTGACAGTCTATTTCTTACATAGCTTTAGTGACTACCTCTTTATGTCCCTTCCAAGGGTTGGTGCTTTCAAATATTCTTTGCAACATTTAAGAAATGAAGCATGTCCTTAATTATGGTCTCCTGTGCCTCTGTGAGGTCTCAGACACATGATGGTATCATTGTATTGTGTCTTGGATATTACCAACCATGCTGCCCACTTTACAGAATACCATTAGGTAGAGTCACCAATATTCCTAACATCTTCTCTTAGAATATGAGAGAAGTAATTTGCTGTCTATGAACCAGTATGCATTATCACACTATAGTTACTAAATGTAACAGGAGGCTCTTTGTTCTGGAAGCCTGGACCCACAGCCACTTTAGCCCAAATAAACACACAGACAGTATATTAATTATAAAACTGTTGGCTTGTGGCTTGAACTTCTTTCTGGCTAGCTCCATGTTAATTCTTAACCCATTTCTATTAATCTAAGTATTTCCATGTGGTCTTGTCTTACCAGAGAATGCCTTGTGTGTCCTCTCTTCTCTGGCTCTACATGATGACTCCATCTGCTTACATTTCCCAGATTTCTCCTCATCCCCTAGCCCTGCCTTTACTTCCTGCCTGGCCAATCAGGGTTTTATTCATTAACCAATAAGAGAAACATATACACAGAAGAATAACACTCATCAACTAAAGATTACTTTTTATCTTTTTTATTATAAAACAATCATTTCTCATTTTACATACCAATCCCTGTTCCCACTCTCTCCCCTCCTCCTGCTCTCCCAACCTTTCCCACACTCCACTACCCATCCATTCCTCAGATATGGCAAGACTTCCCACAGGGAGTCAATGGAAGTCTGGCTCAATACTTTGAGGCAGGACCAAGGCCCTCCTCCCATATCAAGGTTGAGCATGGTATCCCTCCAAAGAGAATGGGTTCCACAGAGCCAGTTCAAATATTATTTCTTTATGTGAGCAACTACAATCTGGTCTTGCTTCCAGGTTATAAAGAAAGAAACTTTAAAAATCATTCTTTAACAAATTCATATATACAATGAACTTTGATCATATTTTCTTGAATTGTTTTCTCTTAATTCTCTGTCTCCTCTTATCAAACCTCAACTTCCCAACAACTTCCCCTTCTACTGTGTGTGTGTGTGTGTGTGTGTGTGTGTGTGTGTGTGTGTATGTGTACTCATCACACTGTATTTAAATAGGGTTTCTGGTATGAATATAGTCAGGTGAGTTATTCAGCTCATCAGGGGCAACTTACAATAACTACATCACATACCACTTGAAATATGATTCCTATTTCCCTTCCCTAAGCAACTAGTCGTTGCCTAAAGTTCTTCAGGGAAGGCTGGGGCCTTAGTAACACCTTTCTATACATGATAGAATGTTGGTGGGTGTAGCCTTTCCAGGTCTTGGACAGGTAGCCATAGGTGGGTGTTGTCAGTTCATGGTGGCAAAAGCCTTGTTACAATCAGAAATAGCATTTCACAGTATTTCTTCCCATCCTTTAGCTCTCACAGTCTCTCCAGCCTTCTTCCTTGATAATATTTGTTCTTTGAGCCTTGGAGGAGTTGATATAAGTATTCTATTTAGGGATGAGCACGCAACAATCACTCAGCCTCAGCACTTTGATTAATTGTGTGTCTAAGAATTAACCTTTGACCAACTGTAAAACAGAAGTTTGACACCACCTTGGGCTACAGAACCAAAAGCATATCTCCTAAAACTAAAACAACAGCAAAAATTGAAGAAATAAGTAATGATGAAACCAGTGAAAAAAAATAATAAAATTATAAAAATTCAAGAAAATCAATTCCAACGTATAGTTGAGATGTAACTTACAGATATTACATTCATAGAAATATATGCATACAAAAATACAATTCATATATAGCATTCAACTATTGTCTGGAACTAAGCCACACCATATTAAATACCAAATCTTTGATAACCAAAAAGAAAGGTTCTCCTCTAATATAAATACATACTTGGGGGTATTTATTTTCTCATTTTCAGCTATCATTTTCAAAGTGTGCTGTATTTTCTGTGTAACACATTTTTCATCTGCCCAATTACTAGCGATCTTTTTTTTTCTTCTATCAAGATGATCATTTGTTTCTTTATTGTGGTGGATGAGACATCCTTTCATTGTTCCAGCTCACAAGCTGTGCAGATCCTACCCACTGTTCTTGCCTCCAGCACTTCACATTATTGGTGTATTATTTCATGCATGCCCTACTCTTTTATCAATTGCTTTTGAAGTAATGTTAATAGACTAGAAAATTGAGACATTTATGAAGTATAGGCAGTGTTTATGAAAAATCCATAAAATATGACACAGGCAAGACAAGATAAAAGCAGCATTTTAATAGATTATGGCAAAGAGATCCTGTCAGACTTGACAACTGACTCCTTCGAGATCACTAATTTTTATGGGATTAATTCTGTGGTATAAAAAAAATGAAGTTAAATGTCCTAATTAATCTGTAAATAGCACACCCACAATTAAACCTTGTGGCCCCTTCTTGGATTGGGGTTGCAATGATTTTTGAAAAGTAATTATCTCATATTCATAATGAAGGAGGTTTTTTCCTTTCCTTTTCTGTTTTTCCCCTTGTGACATTTCAGCTAAATGTTCAACAGCATTCAAACTTGAATAGCAGTCTTCTGAACACAAATTGGCTCACAGCTTGGTGTGGAACTACACTGGTCCTCGTAAGCTATGCATGTTGAAATTGTTTATGTAAAATGAAATTTGGAAATATAATCTGATAGTTTTATTGGATTAACTGTGTGGAGGAGAAAAGCTAGAGTTTCTCTATTTCATGACAATACTTTTTGTTTCACAACTTGGAACATCCTAAAATGGCAAGCTTCCATTTCTTATGGAGAAGTGATGCAGGGATACATATTGAAAGAAGCCTTGTCTCTGATGGAATTCAACAGTATATTATGCAAATTAATGAATAGATAAATAAATAATAAATAAACAAGGGCACTGTATGTCTTTTCCATAACAACAATAGCAGGGCAATTGAGAAATACTGGCTCTAGTCTTCTTCCTTTCTTCTGCCTTCCATTTTGTATTTTAAAACTTTATTTTTGTTTTAGTTGATTTTTATTTTTTGAGACAGGATTTAATATAGAGAAGGCTAGCCTTGATGTGGCTATGTTGTTGAGGATGGCTTTGAACTTCTTATTCTCCTGCATCTATCTCTTGGGTGCTGGGATTTCAGGTATGCACACCATTCCTGGCTTATGTAATGACGAGGTCAAGCCTAGGGCTTCAGATATGGTAGAGAAACAAAACAATCTACTAACTGAGCTACATCTTCAACTTCAGATTTTGTAAAACTTTGTGTAAACATACAATTATATCTGCATGTAGTCATATGGAAATGTTATACTTTGCTAAATTAAAAAATATTCTAGAGTATTTCAAAAGAGTGTTAACAATAATGCATGCTAAGCTTTGAGATTTGCATTCATTATTGTGTCAGACCCTGACAAAAGTTCTGAAGATAGGTTTTATTGCTACCATCTTGTTAAAAATAAAATCATAGAGGGTCAGAGATGTTAAAGGTCTTTTCCATATCTTATGGGTGCTCCTTGATTTAAGACAAGGTTAAGTCCTTATATATGCTATAGTGAAAATATCAGGGGTTGGAAATGGGTTTAATAGGGCTCATCTACTGAGCACTGAATAGTACAATGCCATGAAGAGGGCTGTTGTCTCCTACAACCACACAATCAACTGAGAGCCATGTTCTGATGTTGCTGTCTAGCATCACACAAGAATACCAGACAGCATGCTCACACTTGCTGTCTAGAAGCACATAGATGTTCTATGCTATATATCCATAGGCTTGGACTAGATCAAAATTCAAAACTGAAGTATGGTTTCCCTGGAATGTTCCTAGTTTTGTACAATTGTAACGTCAAAAGTTATGGACAGCGAAAGCACTGAGATTGTGTATGATGGTTGCAGATAAGGTTCTGGAAGCCAGGGTCTAGGCTTAACATTCTGTGTATTTTTCACTATTGCCAAACCAGAGATTATGTTTTTTTAATCATGTATAGCCCACTGATAAAGTAAAAGATTCTATCAGCATGTAAATTATACAGCTCAGTAGGTTGTACCAAAAAAAAAAAGAGAAAAGACCTAGAGATAGATATTGGGGTTCAAACTTTAGGCTGAAGATTAGAAAATCAAAGCAGCAGGCCACTAGCTCTTACCACTACCTCAGGCTGAATGGGCTGATCCTGCTGCCTCTCCTCAGCGTGGCTGGAGAATCCTGAGACTGAATGTCTTCCTATCCTCAATGTGGCTGGAGAATGAATGCCTGAAGACCCTGATCCTATCTTTTATTACCATCTAGGCTTGTGATCCCAGGTATTGAGATCATCTTTGTATGAGCTATTTCTCTTTAGGATTGGATCAATCATGTGTAAACCTGGGTGATCTTGGACTCAGAGGTCTGCTTACCTCTTAATCCTCAGTCCTAGGACTAAGAGTGTGTACCACCACCACTTAGCTTCTGGCTGCTGGGATTAAATGTGTGTATGACCGCTGTCTGACCTCTATTGCTTGAGGTTGACTTTGCTTTTCTGAATCATCAGGCAAGCTTTAATAAATCATAAGCAATATATCACCACAGTAAATTCTCAAGCAAGAAAAGCAAAGGTTAGAGTATAATCTTTTGGTTTCCTACTACACCAAAATGCTTATGGTTGCTTAAGAACAGTTTTAGGGATGAAAGTCCAAAATTGATACACTGAGGGTGAACTCTCCAAAAAATGCAGACCTTTGGTAAAGAACCTATGTCCAAATTATAGCAAATGGCTGTTTATGTTATCTGAAAATTGAGGTAGTTTCTTTGGTGGAGGGACAGTTGTTATATAAATCATTGTCATATAATATGTTACAGGCTATCCTCAGACCCACAAACTTCTCACCTCAGCCTCCCCAAGTGCCGGGATTAAAGGCATTTAACGTTTTATCTGACTGAATATTGGTTTTCTTTTTTGAGGAATTGGGGGAAAGTCACCTTTTATGAGGGGTCCGTCATTGTCTTCATTAACTGCTAATACAAAACAAAACTGAGTATGAATTCCTCATTTTTTAGAATTTATACTCAAGGTCATATGTAAACACTATTGAAGATGACAGTGTGGCAAACTATTTCCTGCTCTTATGTCTAAGGGATCTTTAAATTGTCACTGCTTAGCACATAATACATATATCAAGAAAGTGAATAAATAAGTTTTCTGATGCTTATAGTTTTATATAAACTTTAAATATTTTCTCCCTACTGACTAATTTGAAGAAATGACACGTTTATATCATTTATCTTATTATCTCCCTGGCAGAATCATCTAGGAGCCCTCTCACACATCACACAAAGAAACAGGAAACTGAGAGATGCTAAAATTTGTTAAGTATCTTGTTGTACAGCCCTCATCGCAACTAGGACTTCTGATTTTGAATCCAAGTTCCTCTTTCAATGCGTTGGCTTACTTGGTTTTATGGGCCTATTATTCGGCCAAGACCTTGAGTGCATGTATTCCAAGATTTGAGAATACCTTATGATGGAACATCCTTCAACAGGTAAGATATTCAAGAACAGATAGGCTCAGTGTTATAGACAGGATTTTGAAAAGACGCACTAAGCTGACAGAAAGAGAAAATAATAAATGACATGCTTTTCATCTCTAAACTCTCTAATTCCAAGAAAACACCCTAAAGCCTTTGCCTTGGGTAAAAATATTTGAAATGCCAAATCTGGTTATCAATCGGTCTCTGTGTGTGTTGGGAAGGATTACCATGGTTAAGTAGAGTGTAAGCCTGTTCATACCCAGCATTACTTCTGATGTTCCAGTAAGAATGCCTATCTTGATTTTTCAAGTGATACTAACCCAAGGAGAAAAGAAAAAAGAGTATGTTTAAGGCATTCTTCAAAGCTCATCTCTATGAGGCTATTTTGATTGTTAAAAAAGGAAAAAGAAGTGAGCCACAGCTGAATTAGTTTCATTCATATCCAATGACTACAGATTTCAGGTAAATGTGACAAACTTGCAAAGATTGATTATTAGAGTTGTAATTCTGCTTATTTTATGCCATAATATTGTCCTATAATTGAAAATAGAAACAAGCTATTCATAGAAGGACACTTATGGTATTGCTGTTTTCAAGGGTTCATATGAGAAGTAGTAAATATCCCCCTGGCAGGGTGTACATATCAAGTAGTTTTACATGACCAAACCATGTACTTAGTAATGTTAAGAGCTATGCATGAAGATTTTTAAATGCTTGGGAACATTTATTTAATAAACAAACTTGAATATTTTTGAGTTGGGTAGTATACTGTTGACTCTACAGTATATGTTGTTTTAATTACTTTTTAAAGAGCATAGTAATTCTTTTCTGGATGTATAATGAATGTCTTTGTGCAATTGTTGGTAATATTCCTGAAACTCACTGTGTTTAGTGTTTGTAGTGGAAACAATGGCTGCAGTCTTAAAAACGGAGAACTATTTTTTATGACTCTTTAACCACATACTCACACATGCCCTGTAACTACAAAGTTAATGTGTGTTTAGTTTCTTCTTAATCCCATGACTCTGACCAGTCACATCTTTAGTTCTATATCACCTGTTTTACATTCAGTCACACATTAAAAGTTTATAATTGGCTTCAGTCATACCATTTCTCTACTTGTCACAACAGTTCCTGTGTCGGGGCTTAGGGATGCTGAGAAAGACACAGAAAATTACAAAATCTTGGTTATTGTGCTTTAGACCACTTAAAAAGCCTATGAAAGAGCTGAGTCTTGTGATATACACCTGTAATCAAAGCATATGTCTCACCCTTTGCCTGCCTAGATAAATACGAAGCTGCCTGTACACACACACACACACACACACACACACACACACACACACACACACCCACACACACACACACAAACAAACTCAGCCCTTCTAAGTAATTAACATTAACACATTTCTACATACATTTCTTGCAAAGATTAAACTGTGATTTAATTTTCAACTTTTATAGGATACTCAGTTGGATTTTAACAGTCATTTTCCACAGAATAAAAACTTAAAATTAAGAAGTGGAAAGCTAAAAATTATCATGAAAGCAAAAGTAATTCACAAATAGCCATAAATGATGGGTCAACACAGTAAATCAAGTTCCACAGTGTTTTAAACACTATTGTGCTATTCTTGTGTTGGGTAATGATATTGTTGGAACATAAGCTTTTAACGTCTGTGCACTTTGGATCACCTTAGCCAGCTGGTTCCTTTCAAAACTGCTCATCTTTTGTTCTTCCAATGCTCTGACCCAGGGCCACAGCCTTAAGACAGCAATGTGCTTTCCGTGCCAGGATATCCTCTTCAAGTGTGTCAGGCAGCCTCAAATGATTGATGTGCTAGTCTGGGGCTCTGGTATTTTTCTCTTCAATAAGTCTCCAGTAAATCTACATCTCATTCTATAAGAATGCTAATTAGAGTACTCTTACTAACATCATGAACATACTTTTTTTTTTTTATTTCTCTGTATCTTGGAGGTGAGCTTGGAGTCTATTATACAGTGTCTTGCTAAAATAAGTTTTATAATGTTGCATATAAATAAAACATACTCCTCATCATGGAAAACAATTCAAGCAGTGAATTTAATTGGCTGTTCTATTCCAGAATCGTGCCATGCATCTCACCTGTGAGCCTGAAGCAAGAGACTAGAAATCACTTCCTTCTTGCGATCATTCCTTTAATCTACTGCTCCTTCCTACATGAATTGAGATGTTCCCAGCAACTACAACAGGTATCTGATAATCAACTTACAAAGAAGGAAGGTGTATTTCAGTTCACAACAGGTAAAAATGTTGGGTGGTGATATTGGCAAGCATGTGGTAGTGTGAGACTTACTGCTCAGTTCACAGTCAGGAAGAAAAAGTTAGAAAGTAGGAACCATGTTCATATCCACTTTTAAATATTTGACTATTTCTGAATAGTAGCTTCTTGGAAACAAATCTTCAGCATCTGGGGCTTTGAGGACATTCAATTCCAGTGCATTATTCCTTACCTGAATCATGCTGCACTCCTCCTGATGTCTTGCTGCTTAGCCAATCTCTATTCTGTCACTTAGAGTAGCTAAGACCATAGAGTAGCTTCTCTACTACAGTGATGTTTTCACATGAAGACAGACTTCTTTTCATCGAAGGGTTTTTCCTGAAC
This sequence comes from Phodopus roborovskii, assembly GCF_943737965.1. Classification (NCBI taxonomy): domain Eukaryota; kingdom Metazoa; phylum Chordata; class Mammalia; order Rodentia; family Cricetidae; genus Phodopus; species Phodopus roborovskii. The sequence continues at coordinate 1,763,001 of NW_026126417.1, read as the reverse complement.
TTCTTGCTGTAATATACTTGTACCATGCCTTCCAGTTTGTTAGTTTGGCTTTCAGTCTTCTGGTTGTTCTGTGGGAGGCTCATTAAAACCTATGATTATCTGGCTTTAACTTTTGCTTTCATTCTTGACTATTTTAGAACTTTTCTCCAAACAAGTTACTTCTCTCAGAAACTTCAGGGTTACAAGGTCTGTAACTGCTTCCATAGTCCCCTGCAGAGAATATACTCAACCTGTTCCATTTGCTGCCAAAGCAAGACTAAGACCTGGAAAGGAAGTAGGATGTGAGGAATGTGCAGATGCAATCACAGGCATAGAATACTAAAAGATAGGTAAGAATGCTACTATAAAGAAAGGTGTGTGTGTGTGTGGGGGGGTGTAAGTGTTCTATATGACTGTGATCATAGATTGATTTTTAAAAGCCCAGTTCAGGTAATTATCATTCCTCTAGTATATTTGCATTATGTTGTCTCTACACAGATTTCTTACTACAATTACAAGAGAAAAACTGGTAACCAAACAGCAGAGAGATTCAGTAGTTATCCAAGCTAAGCATTAAGGAGGGGCAGGAGTAGGATGCCTTCCCACGTGAAAGGGAAAGAGTATGGTCACATTTACTTACTGTTTAGAACAATACATCTAGCTACAGACTCATTCAGGAACATCACACAGACAAGGCAAAGGCTTTCCCCTCCTAAGAATGGAATTACAGCTTCAAAAATATTAGTGTTACCAAAGATAAAGAAAGGCTTCATAGACGCTTCCATCATAAAGGAGAATAAAGAGATTATGCAAAATGTGATCCTAAGATGAGTCTTATATTAGAGGGAAAATATTGGCATAAAAGGTACCACTCTATCAACAGACTAAATTAGAATACAGAGGAAAATCAGAAAAAGTATCACTTTTAAATTTACTTCTATATAACACAATTTTCTTATTTTTAGGAAGTAGACTCAGGAGACTATGAAGCTAACTTGCAAAAACTTCAGAAGGCTTTTCTGGCATATACATAATTATATACATAAATTTCATGTACTCTGACCATATCTACATTCAGTGAGTGACAAGGATCCATCTGATAAAGCAAATGAGACATATTTCAACACAGTGAGTGTGAGGAGAGCACAAAAATGTACACATTCCATATGTGTTGTATAGCTTGTTGAGATAATTGCAAAGTAAAACTATGAATAAAAAACTACTTTAGAACATTAAGGACTTCTGTGATTTTTCAGAAAAATAAAAAGCATATGTGAGATAGACACACACACACACACACACACACACACACACACACACACATTGATCAGCTAATGGATTTGTTCATTCTAAAATCTAACCATGTTTTTTTTTATACAACTATGTACTTGGGGTTGGCAAGATGCCTCAGCTGTAAAAGGTGATTGCTGCAAAGCCCAATGACCTGAATTACCCTCCAAAACACAGGGTGGAAGGAGAAACTGCCTCTTGCAAATTTCCTCTGAAGTCTACATATGTGCCATGGCATGTGTGTACCCCTAAACAATTACATACATAAAGCAAATAACAAACATATAACAATTAAACATGCACATTATATACAATTAAACACACTTATATACATACATTTACATGTATGTTTGTTTTATATTATGTTATTTAACATATATAAGTATAAATGATATTTGATAACTCCAAAAGCCAAACAGATACAATATTACCAATAAAATAGATACAGTTAGCTATGGGTAGGGCTGGACCTGAGAAAGATGCAAAGTTTGTGTTCTAGATAGAAAACTTTTGCCTGTGTGGTAGTCAGAAATGGCAAGAGTAAACTTAAATGAATTATGATTTAGGAAATCAATTCCTTACAACATCAGAGTACATACTTATGCCTATAGAAAATTCTTCTTATGCTTTAGACAACTAGGTGTTGAAATTTCTTGTTCTTTAAGGAGATACATGTAAAAATGTATAAGGGCTATGTTATTTATAGTACTGGACACTACATATCTACTATGAATAAAACAATGAGGTTATGGATATCAGGATGGATTTAATACCTGCTTATCTGAAGTCAAATTAGGATCCACCACTGAAGTAGACAGCTGAAAGTGAGATGGACTTTGAAAGAACATTACTGGCTTCCTGGAGCACCTGGTACTAACCCTGCCCAAGTTTACATGTGTTCTCAAACACTTATTATGTAATAATAAGCATTCCGGCTGCACATGTAAACTTTTTATGAACTGAAGTCATGTTCACAGGCTCATCCTTAATACTCATCATAGATGGGAGAGTGTGAGGCACCTTTTAACTTGGAACTGAAGCCTGACTATAGTTTGGCCTTCTGACAGTTTTGGGATAGTGAGTCTGAGATAGGTATGAGAGCTAAGCAGCTAGTCATGTGAGATTCATTTCATTCTAGAAAATAAAAACTTAATTAATGGGTTATGTCTGCAGTTTGGGAGTTCTCTTTTGGATACAAAATAATGGTATGGTGGAGGGAAGAGAAAATGACGACATGATGTGAAGTCGCTAAGAACAAAAAATATTTCCTCAACCCATCCCAGTGTGTGTGTATATATATGTGTGTGTGTGTGTGTGTGTGTGTGTGAGAGAGAGAGAGAGAGAGAGAGAGAGAGAGAGAGAGAGAGAGAGAGAGAGAGAGAGAGGTTGGGTTAGAGAGGGAGAAAAGAAGAGAGCACAAGAGAGTCTCATTTACATGGTTTGATCATGACAGTGCCTAAGAGATGAAAGATAGCACAGAATGAAACTTAGGAAAGATAGCTCAGCTGAGCTGTAGACAGGACAGCAGAAAGGATGTACGGAAGGTAAAAGCCCAGGATAAGATATCATCCTAGGATGACTTTTGTTTTGTTTTGTTTTTAAAACAGGGTCTCTCTACGTATCCCTGGTTGTGCTGAAACTCACTAAGTATACTAGTCTGACCTTCTTTGAATTCATGAGTTCTGTCTACCTCCAGAGCCATAGGTAGACAGGAGGTAACCTTTCTTAAATAAAAAGGAAAATAACAATGAAAAACAAATATTTGTACTCTATTCTCTCTTTCTACTAACAAAAAGGGAACACACACGTTTTCCCCAGAAAAAAATTTCTTTGTTTTTATTATTTTATTATTTTATATAACAAAGTCCAATTAAATGAAAACAAACATTTATACACAATATTTGGGAATTTGGGCGTCGTTCTTTCTAAACTACTTCCTGCTGGTAAGGGGCGCTGTCATGGGGGATTCGAAGAAGATTCAGATATCCTGGCTGTAGTCTGTAGGGCTGTTTTGTCCAGCTGTTTTGAATGTAGGATCACCTGGTACTCTGTTTCAGGCAGTCTGGTGTGATCAAACCACATTAGTCTGGAAGGAATCCACATCTTTTCATTTTCTGTGGAAACAAAAATAGAAATCCTTTTCCCCAGTAACTTGTCCTTCAACTTAAATTTTGGAGTCAAAGCATTTTTTAAAATTTATTATTTTACATGTCTATCCCAGTTCCCCCTCCCTCCCTCCCTCCCTCCCCCCTCCCTCCCCCATCCCTCCCTCCCTTCTTCCCTCCCTTTTACCCTCTCTGCCCTCTCACGTGCACTCTAAACACCCTCCCCTCCCATCCCCCCACCCCAATTCTATATGTAGGGGAATGCCATCCAGTTGGGGTCATGTAGATCTGACAGGTCCTGTGAAGTAGGGACTAGGGCTTCTCTCCTGTCTCTAGATTAAGGCAGTTATCCCTCCATGGGGGATATGTCCCATGCATATCCCATGCAAAGTCCTTTTGTGCACCAGGGATACATCCTGGCTCCACTGTCTGATAAGAGTCCCCACAATTTTCTTAATCAATGCTTTAGTGCAGTTTTGAAGGTGCCGAATATTGTAGTGAGCATTTAATCATTCACCAAGTTCCTCATTCCAGGAGCAGATCTCCCAATCACAGTGATTTCTGTCAATGTCTGGCTAAAAGATCCTATTTTAGGGGAGGAAATAATGTTCTCGTCCACCTTTTATCCAACTGGCAGGATTCTGAAATCTTCCTTTAGAATTATCAACCAGATGCCTCAGTCATTTGCTGCTCTGGAAGTGTGAATAGTTGAAATCCTGGAGGCCCTACTGTGTGACTTTCTTAGGTGTCTGCAGTGCTTCTTTTGGGCCTGCACTTGCAATCATAATCCTGGGGCTTTCTCTTGTCATAGTAGCCTCTACATGGTGATCCAACCTCAACACATGTTCGGGTTATTGGAGGATGTCTAACCACGCATGTTAAATCCAGTCTTGTGAGTCAAACTGATCAGACTGGAAAGCAGGCATCAGCATCACTTCACTGATTGCCTGGCCAAGGCTGAGGATGCCGCTTGGAATAATGATGGGCAATCTCTTGGGACTGTGCTGTCTGTTTTAGAAAAGTGATATTTTGTGAAGTAGCTGAAGACTGGTCGTTCCCTATTCTGGTCTTTATCTGGACTTTGGATGCCTGAGAGGAATCACTGAAGGGCTTTGGTTCCTCAAAACCTCTCTTTGCTCATAGCTTGAAGGAAGATCCTGTGAGGGGCAGGCCTTCAAGCTTCACTAACACGCTGTTCTCCATGTTTGCTGAGGAAGGGTAGAGCAAGACAAATGTTTTGTTTGTTTGTTTTATTGGTTTTCATTTTGTTTTCTCACTCTTGATAGGTTATGGGGAAAAATCACAAATTTTACACACAAATTACACTACGCATGTGTGTGAAAAAAGGGCAAGATGTAAGTAGAAACTTAAATTATATGGCCCGGGATGTAATAAAGTATGCTAGTCAATCATCTTTGAAGCAATTTGTCGTCTATTCATATATACATTTCTGGATAATGGCAACATCATTTAAAAGAACAACTGTAAGTTCTGGAGGGTTGGTTTGGGTTCCTAGCACCCATGTCTAGAGGCTCACTACCTCCTGTAGCTTCAGATCCAGAGGATCCCATGCTTCCTTGTGCAACTACACAAATGTGACCTATTTCCACACAAAAGAATGATGTAAGTCCAGGTCTGGTAGGATAGTTTTATATATATCGTCTCAATATAACTGCTTATAGCACTGCCCTCAACTATTAATGCCACAGTTAGATAATAAGAAACTAAAGAGATGAGTTCTTACTGAGCTGAAAGTCAGTCCAAAGTAAAAGCAAATTAAAGAAATCACACATTGTCAGTACTCAATACTCACTCCTATATGATTATTGTTATTAATAATTCATAACAATTTTTAAAGACAACCTATAAAAAACAAGAAAAAAATAACAATATACACTCTGGACTTCTGATGTATCTCGGCAATTGAAGATTTATTTTCTCTACATATCCACAAGTGGTTAAGGAATATCATCTTTGAAAACATATGCTAGACTTCCTCCTTTTTATATAAAAATGATTAAATTCAAACTAAGGATATGGGTGCATACCTTCACTTCCAACACGAGGAGATTAAAGCAGAAGCTTCTAAGTTCCTGTGTAGACTGAACTAGGATACCAGTCTTAAAAAAAAAAAACATTAAAATACATATGTAAATGTGTAAACTCAAGTTAACTGAACAAAGGTTTTTTACGTTCAAAATATAAGGATTGGTATATTACAAAGGCAGTATTGTAGCACTGCCAAATGTCCTCATGATTATTAGTCCAAGTTCAGTAATTTAAGTTCCATGAATTAAAACAAGAAAGCAATAAAATAGTGGTATATATGCACAGAAATGGCATTTAGTTCTGCTTTAAATACAGCTATCTGAAATCTTCTTGTGTTTTGACTAATTACAGAAGGAAAACTTAAAACAATGAGTAAATGAGTATAAGTTACAAAAAGGCATATTTTAGCTCAACATAAGGATTTTTAAAATAGAGTTGTCCAACAGAATGGATTGTTTCAGGAAATGATGAGCTCCTTTGCTGAAGATATCCAAATTGAGACCGGATGAGCATATGTCAAGGATGCTGCAGGAAACATTTCTGCACTGTGTGGGAGGGGAGCCAACTGAGATGACGTGTTAAGTCTTTCTAACATTAAACTTTTTAATCTTGTGGCTATTCCAAATGGGAATAACTAATGACATTAACGCCTCAAGTTTGGTTAAGAAAATAAAACAACAACAAGATTGGATTCTCTAAGTGACTAATAAGTTATTTGGTGAACTACTTAAGTGAATAAACTAAATGTATGAAATAAGAGAATAAGAAGCTAGGCAGAGAGCCAATAAAGGACTGAGCAGAGTTTTACAATCTCACAGTCTCGAGCCAAAAGCTATAGTTCACAAACTTCCAAGAGGAAGGAATTCTGACAAAAACAAAACAAAACAAAAAGGAACCATAATCTCAATGGGGAATTCAGGTGTCCCCATATGCGAAAATTAGACTTAATAAAGGACAGATTAAGCTTTACCAATTCTGTAGTTATTCTAGCATTAGAACTGGATAACCTATCAATACTCATAGGCCAAGCAGACCCATGGACAGAAGCAACATTATCCAGAGTCACAACAGGTTAGCAAATACAATAGTTAATAAATACAACATGTAACATCACTTTCTTTAAAAAAAAAATAGGAGGTATCACACAACAGGACAGGAAACAAACCCTTACATGGCACATTTCAAAAAAATATCTAAATACCTCAAAATACTTATGATTAATAGGTTTAAAATAGATAATTTGGTGAAAAATTATTAATTTGAAAGATCTAGAATTTATAAAAAACAAGAACTAAGTAGAAATTAAAGTGCTATGAAAATGTAAGAAATGAGAAAGAGGCCCAAAGGGGAGGCTATATAAACTATTATTAGAAGCTGATATGAGGATTATTTGTTTGAAAGAAATACTGGAAATTGTTTTGACAAATTTGGTTAATAAGACTTTTCCAGACTCTTCCAGAGAAATTCCTAATTGGAGTTTCCAGCACAGCAGATGTAGGAGAGAGAGATTCAACTGAAGAAGAAAAGGGAAAGGATTTCCACAGTGAAACACCATGAAAAGGAAACTACTCCCGAGTCTATTAGTAAACCTGTTGGAGAGAGAAAGAGAGAGAGAGAGAGAGAGAGAGAGAGAGAGAGAGAGAGAGAGAGAGACTCAGAAATATTAACTTCAAAAGGATGCAATCCAAATTTTCCTTGAGTTATCATTGGGAATAGTAAAATACAGTGGAGTCTTTTCAAGCTTCTGAATAAAAACTGTCTTCTATAATTTTACACTCAGCAAAAACATTACTCCAAATAAATATAATTTCAAAGAAATAGAAAGTGAGTGAACTGTTGACTATTAGGATGATGATAAACAAAGTGAAATCACTAGAGTTCTTAGTGGTTTCAGGGAAATGCAAATATGTGATGTTAAGATTTTAAGTCCTGGAGGTATGCTGATTTCAGGAGGATATGGACCCAACTACAGTGAGAGAAGGTATAATTGAGCTGAGCATGTGCTTCAGATCAATGATCATATGCTTACCAAGCATCCAGGAAGCCTTGCATCAAATCCTCAATACTGCATATATTGGGTATTGTGGCTCATACTTATAATCCCTGCATTCAGAAAATAAAGGCAGGAGGATTAGAAGTTATGGTTATCCTCAGTTAAATAGTAAGTTCATGACCATCCTTAAGTAGAGGAGATCTTCACAGACGCGCGCGCGCGTGCACACACACACACACACACACACACACACACACACACACACACAAACGCGGGGGGTGGGAGTTATAATTTGCAAGCAAATAAAGGGGGACGGACGATCAATATATCGAAATTAACCTTAAATGATATAATGAGGGGAAAATGAATATAATACAAACGAGAGAGTGTAGACAATTATTTTAATCATATTCTTAGTAAAAACCACTTTATTATAAAGAACTTGCAATAAAAACATCACATAGTTCTATTACTATGCTAAATAGTTACCAAGACCCAAAAGTCTATACATCTCACCTCAATAGACTTCTATCATAAACATATAAGTAATTCATTGAAAGTAATTGCTTCAATTTAAAGCTAGATTCAAAGTACACTAGATGCTATTTATAAATTTAGTCCTTAAAAATAAGGATGGAGACAGGTTATATCACGGAAAACTTAAGGAGAAGACAAAATACCCAAGGACACCTCTACTAAAGATAGAAAAATAGCATCAAAGACATTGATCTAAAGATCTGTTCATAATGCACCAAAAAATATCCCAGACAAGGAAATGGTTGAAATAAGGAGCAAAGGCTTTACAATTTTACTTTTTTAAAAAGATGAATTATTTTAAAGGAGATTCAAACAAACAAATAATGTAAAGAAATCAGGGCTTGTGCAAGAAACTTAGCAAGCTGAGATTCTGAAAACAAAAACAACAAAGCAAGTCTTATAAATTAAGCAAAGTGAGAGCTTTACCATGAATGAAATGAAGCAGAACAAAAATGATCATAGAGTAGGGAATACTGGAGAATTATTACAATGAAGTAACAAGGAGGAAAAAAATCAGTTATAATGACCAGAGCTTTTAGGAACACTTGGTGGGACATATAGAAGAGAATAAATAGGAGACTTCTGGGAGAAGAGTCTGGGATACAAACTAAAGGCAGAGAAAACCTATTACATGAAGTTATTAGAGGATATTATCCAAATCTACATTAAAGTACAGGCAGCATTTAGAATCCCAAAGAGATACAACCAGAAAAGATTTTGTCACATAACATTATACTTAAATTTCCAAATTTCAGAACAATGAGAGACTGCTAAGGGCTGCAGGACTGGACATTTAAGTTGCTTTACAAAGATTTTTATCAGAATTACGTGAGCTTTCTCTGAAGAAAAATCAAATCAATTCTAAGAAGGAAGTTTCTGTCTGTGAATGGTAATATTAATCTGAAGTATTGGAGGAAGCCAGGGTATCTGGAAGAGACTATGTGTGGCAGGGGTGGGGAGAAAGAGTTTAGACATGGAAAGAGTAGAAGACAAGCACTACAAAGCATCTAATAAGAAAAATGGATTGATTTTAACTGGGAATGGGAACAAAAGGATAGTACAGAGAGGGAGAGAAGAAAGAGAGATTCCACTAGGAGTGTCCTAAGACTCAGCAGAAATCATGGAAAAGAAGTAATAAAGAGTCTAAGAGCCTGAATCCCATGATGCCTGTTTGCTAGAAAGTGTCTTCCAGGTATCAATGAACTCCCAACAATATGGTTACCTGATAAGACCAGTATAATGACAACACCAGTTGGTATGCCAAAATGGAAAGAGAAAATTCCACATGGCCCACCCATAGCAAAGAGGGTGCATTAGATTCTTCCAGGGATGAGCTCCCATATAGGATGTCTAATTCCAAGTGTTCATTACTGAACACATGTACATATGCTAAATGAATTCGTGTGTGTGTATGTATGTATATATGTATGTATATTTATTTATATATTAATGTTATAATAATAATTAAAGAGGAGTGCATAAATATGTGAGGAGGAGACACTAGGGGAGTTTGAAAGGTGAGAGTAATTCAGATATAGCACTGAACACATTCTACAAAATTAATGTACTGGCTATCACAATTTCAATATTTTCCACTGGAAAAAGATTCTAAAAATTCTTGTGGAATCAGAAAAGACTCCGAATACTGGGTCAAAGACCCAAAGCTTTGAAACCATTACAGAAAAATATAAAGGGAATACATCAACAGATGTAGGCTGTGGTTTTATGAATAGAATTCCAGTAGCTTGAAGAGTAAAGGGAGTTGACAAATGAGACTTCATGGAATTAAAATGCTTTTTCCTTATTTCTTTTTTGACTTTATTTATTTTTGTAATTTTACATATTGATCCCAGTTCCCTGTCCCTCCCTCCCTCCTCATCTACCCTCTTCCCCCTTCTCTCCCATGCCCCCTGACCACCCTCCCAACCCATCCCCACCCCACTCCACACTGGAGGGTGGTGCCTTCCAGGAGGGATCATCAAAATCCCTCGTCATTTGGAGTAGGGACTAAGCCCTCCTTCCTGCCTCTAGCTTAAGGGAGTATCCCTCTATGGGGAAAGTGCTCCCAAAGTCCTTTTGTGCACAAGAGATACATCCTGGTTCCACTGTCAGATGTCCCTTAGACTGCCCAGGCCTTCTAACTGAGACCATGTTCAGGGGTCTGTGTCAGTCCTATGCTGGTTTCCCAGCTATCAATCTGGGGTCCATTCATTCACCCTTGTTCAGGTCAGCTGTCTCTGTGGGTTTCCGTAGACTGGTCTTGTCCCCATTTTCACTCCTCCCTCTCTGCATCTGGATTCCAGTTCGGCTCAGTGTTTAACTGTGGGTGTCTGCTTGTTTCCATCAGCTACTAGATGAGAGCTCCATGATGGTGGATAAGTTAGTCACGAATTTCATTACCAAGGAAGGGCATTTAAGGTAGCCTTTCCACTGTTGCTCAGATTGTTAGTTGAGGCCATCCTTGTAGGTCTCTGGACATTTCTCTAGAGTCAGTTTTCCCTTCAAACCTATAATGGCTCCCTCTTTTATGGTATTGCTCTCCTTTTATTCCTCCCCTGATTCAGTCTTCCTAGCCCCACATGCTTTTTTCTCCTCCCCTTCTTTTTCTCCTAGTGGCGCACACCTTTATAATGCTTTTTCACCTGCGAAGTGAAACCCTACAGAATGAGACAAAATTTTCTGTTACATGAAACTAAGCAGCAAAAGAATAAACAATTCAATTATTAATGGTCAAATTAACTGAACTGAAATTTCTGAAATGAAGGATGACTAATAGGTACTTTAAAAGTTGTTCAATATCTCTGCCATAGTGAAACTCAAGTCAAGTCTGTATTGAGATTCCTTCTTACCACATTCATAATGGCATAATTCATCAAGGTAACAACAGCAAAACCAGTGATGTTGGTACAAAAGTAGGGGAAAAGGAACTTTTATCCATTGTTGTTGACAACTACTGTGTAAATGGAGGTTCTTCAAAAACTGAAAGATATAATTGCTATATGGTACAAGCATGACACTTCTGAGTAAGTACCACAAAGAATCTACTTCTGCATATACTAGAGGTACTTCCAGGTGCATATTTACTACAGCAATATTCACAATGGCCAAGAAATAGAGTCAACCTAGGTGCCCATTAATGAATGAAAGGAAAAAAAATGTATGTACAATAGAGTGTTTTTTAGTCACAAAGCAGAACAAGATCATGTCATCTGTAGGGAAATGAATGCAACTGGAGACCACGGTGTTAAAGCATGTAAACCAGACTTATGGAGATAAATATCACAAGTTTTCTTTCATATGGTGTTCCAGTTTAAATTTTAAAAATATCTTCAACTCAGTAGAGTAGTACTATGTAGGAAGTGGTAAGGGGCCAGCAGAATAGTCAGTAGAGACAGGAGAGTGAAATAGATTAATATAATCATAGTGCTTTAGAAATGTGTGTAAAACATGACAAGGAAAGTCATTGCTATGAAGGAGAGCAGCCAGGAATATTTGGGAGCATTCAGAGGGAGGAAAGGGAAGGGAGAAATGTTGAATTACATTATAATCTCAAAATATTAAAGTAAAATAATACTTCACCATTTGAAACCTGGAATATCTTAAAATCATTGCAATAACAAGAAGATATGTTTCACTTACCACAATGATAAATGGAAACATAGTAATAATATACAATTTGAGTTAAGTTTCTGTGGGTAAGAGAGGTTAAACAAATGCCTATGCACATTTTAGTACTATACAAAATTGGCTCAATCTTTTTGAGGGGGGAATTTAAGAAAATGTTTACAGTTCATATTTAGGATGCAAAAAATGAGAATATTATTATGGTTTCACAACTTGAGACATGAAAAGGTTTTCCTTAAATGGAATGTGGAAACACAAACAATGTACAAATTCATCAAATGCTATTACTGTATAGACACATATTTGACAATGCATTCACATTTAAAATGGACTGATTTTATTGTTATTACTAGTAAAACAAAGTCTTAATTAAATTAGTATATTTTGGACATTAATTAAAATAGCATTAACTACTAATAAACTCTTACCAACCAACTAAAATGGTGGCAAATAATCCTATAAATGTGTAAGAATCTTGAAAATGTAGCTATCTAAACAGATTCTCAAATAATCAAAAATTGGGCAAACTTCAGATTAAAACATTAAGGTAACTTGTCTGAATCCATTTGAGGCTGGGTAGACAGCTTAGTAGACAGTAAGCACAGCTGTCAGGCCTGCCTACTTGAGTTTGATCCTTGGAACTTGCCTGTGAGAAGGAGAGAACTGACTCCTACAAGTTGTCCTCCAGCTCCCACACATGGTCTTGTGCAATGTGGATGCCTACATTTGTACATACATAAGTACATGACAGATTTTTAAAAAGCACTACCATATCACATATTAAAGGATTATATAATACAGAATGTTAGTGATGGAATGGTACAAGAGGACCTCTAAGATACTGTGTTCTATAGTGAAATTTGTTTAAATACCTTACCATCTAAATAATTCCAAACAGAAAAAAAAACTAATTCATACTTCATTGCCTGAAATATCTGAGGACAATGTTTACTGGAACATTAGTTGTAATAGTCATACACAACAAAATGTATCTCACAGAGTGGATAATCTGTCATATATTCATTTGATGGAATAATTATCAGAAAAAATAAAGTGAACATTCATATGATGCACATAGACAAGTATGTAACCATAGTAAAATTTGGAGTGAGAAGATTCACAAGAATACCAAATACTTTGTGAATATAGACTAAAACCAAACAAAGTGGTGATAATTGTGGTTCTTTTTCCCAGCAGAGTGGGAAGGAATGTTGAAGAGCAAGGGTGCAAAGCAGGAGTGGAGCTCTGCAGTCTTGATGATGCTTGCCCCCACCTTGCCATCCCAGAAGCCGGTAACTGTCAACAGAACCTGTTAGGGGTGGAGGCTCAAAAGCCCCTCCCACTTCCATGCTTGAATGCTCTCTTGGCTTTATCTTGTGCAGGATTTGTAAGCAACCACAGTGGCTATAAGAATCATATCTTTAAAAAACAAATCCCAGTGTTCTACTTTAAGAAAATTATCAACACCACTTATCTGCTATCTTCTATATTTGGAAGGAGAAACTTCTAGATCTTGGCTACCTTTTAGATTTTCCCCAAGGACATATACATCTGTGCCACATTCTTTGACACAGTTTTAGTTGGTACAAAGTTATCTGAGTGAGTCTCTCCATTCATTCTTACAGTTTGAATTATATCATATGACTATAATATAGCAAAGTCATAAGAACTATTGTAATCTCAGATCATATATATCTACTTGATGGCTGGTTACCAAACAAATCTTAAAACTGTAGGCTTTAGGAAGAATTTATTAGTGTCTTTGAACCATTTGACTGTTTACTAAATAGTAAGTACATTTTATTCAAACATTGCTTGTTTAAATGAATGAAAGAACAAAATCAAAATAATAAAAGCAATGTTCCTAGATGAGTTCAAGTTGGATTTGAAATTCTTTCTTCTCAAGTAACTAAAATGTTTTTAAAGATGGAGGCCAAGTTCTGAAGTTCACATTTTAAAGTCTACAGCAAGATTATGACAGTGACCTATAAGAGGCCATGGACATAACATTTTTCCACAAATGGCCCTGAAGCAGCTTTCTTTGAAGGGGATTTGGTTTTAGGTCTGTCTTTAAACACATTTTTGGTTTTGTTTCAACGAACATATTTGTGGGACTATAGCCAAGAGAATGCTCCACTTGGGAAAGGAGGGGCATTGTTTTGTTTCCTTTTTTGTTCTGGGGCTATTTTTGTTTAAAGAGAACATAGGATGTCATCAGATGTCCAAATCTGATCAGTAAAGATGACTTTGACAGCATCATTTTGCTCCCAAAGTTCGAAGCTTTCCAAGCAGCAAAATTGCCAGTGACCTCCATAGTTATAGACACTTTAATAAAATGCTATTGTTTACCCAAAGCTGTATCATCTTATCTTTGTGCATTACTCCCTCAAGGTGAATTTACTTATAGCTAAGGATTAATGTTCCAAAGTTAGTTCATGATAAAAACGTTTTAACATCATGAGGAATTGTTTTAGTTCCTTATAAAATGAATGCAGAATCAGAATCTACACAGTATTTTGGTAAGTACCATTACTGAGAAACTACTATCAAAATTACATTGGGTCATTTTTCTTAAGTTTATTACTTGAAACTTCAGAGTCAAGGAATGTGAGAAAAGTATGTGCATCCTCACTTCATCATTCAGCATCAGACTTAGGGGCTGGTCCCTGCTGCCAACACAGAAACTTATCGTTTAGGGGTTACAGCAGCAATAGTGGACTCAGCTCACTGGAAGTTATCCACTGCTTTAGCTATAGAGATGCAGCCTTGTCTACCTTCAAGTAGGTGACATGAACAGAGATGATTTTTCAAACAATATTCAGTTGTTCTCATCTCATTTCATTGCTCATCACATTTTCTGTGAGACTCTGAACGCTAACGTTGTCAGACCTTGAATTTCTTATGCTGGAAATGGAACATGTGGGTTGGCTCAAGAACCATTCCATGCATCTTCAGGGAATAGGGTATTTGAGTAACTTTAGACTTTAGACTCCTTTACCCTCTGTCTCTTCCTACTTAGGCTCACTAAAAGTTGCTATCTTCAAGTGGTACCATTTCCCTACTTAGCTATCTGGTCAGATGAACTCTGAAGGATTTCACAGTCCTGAAGCACAAGGCAATGGCCATGCTGTATCTAGTTAAATTCTCTTCCTGTTAAAAAAGGCCTCCATGTACTCGGATGGGCAACATATATGAAAAAAGGAAATGCATTTCAAATTTCCTCAGTGTCCAAAATAGAGGCTTCCATGTCTGAGTTTAAACATATGCGTAACAATTTGTAATCATTTTTCTTTTTTTATAGCCAAGGTTGGTATTCTGTCTCAGAGAACTCATTTAGTAAAAGTATTTCTTGAATAGTCCTCAGAGTTTATTTTTCCTCTAACTACTCTAGCTCAGCCCTTAAACACAAGTTGTAGGCACTTTTAAAAGTTTTTCGCCAATAGTCCTCAGAGTTTATTTTTTTCCCTAACTATATTCTATCTCAGCCCTTAAACACAAATTGTAAGTACCTTTGCCAGTAGATTTCAAGTTCTCTGAGGGTGTACCTCACTCTTCAGTTATTTCTCTAGTCCAGTAGCACAACATAGAGGAACACAAGACACAGGCTCAATGTTTGACTTACGTTCCTGATTTTCTGCCGTCATTTTTTTTTTTTTTTCAAATCATGTATGTTGTCACACCATTTTGTGTTAGGCCCCACAATGTCATTTACTGGCTCTGATCACTTATTTCTACCATTTTTACCTAACTACCTAACATTGGCAATGTAAAAGTCTGAGATGCGTCCCTCTGGTTCTCTAATTCTCTGTCAGTCTGAATGTCTGCTTTCCCACACCTTATTTATTTATTATAATTATATACATTTATCCCACAAGATGTTAAAACATGTGAGTGCAAACAAAAAGAGTATTTTATCTTACTCACTAAAAATAACATGTAGCATATATAGGATTTGACACAGAGTAAGCAACAAAAATGATTGCTACACACATGCCATGGAAAGGAGACACCCTAGGCTATGGGTGGCCAAAAGGGGAAAAATTAATGATACAACCATAAAAAACAAAACAAACAAAACAGAATCAAAGACTTAAACTTATTATTCAAAAAGATAATTTGCTATCAAATATTAAAAAGTGGTTTAATATTAGAGTGAGAAGTATAACAAATAAAACCAAGCCATCTTTAGGGACCCCAATCCTTAAAATTAAGACTGTTTTTTATGATGTTGTCTTATGAATTGGTTGAAAAATAATGTAGCTAATTCAAGAAAACACATTTATTTATGGGTCAGTAAAAACAAATAATATAAACTGATGTTCACTGAGGAATATCTAAGTATTACATCATCCACAATGACTGCAGTACTAATCCACTCTCACAAATGTTCAGAATGTATTGTTTGCTGAGATGCACAAATGCTGCCAGGAAATATGTAGTATTGTACAGAACATAAGGATACTGGGTTGAAAATTATGATATCAGTGTCCATTCTCCAGGAATTAATGAAAGACA
Organism: Phodopus roborovskii; assembly: GCF_943737965.1. Classification (NCBI taxonomy): domain Eukaryota; kingdom Metazoa; phylum Chordata; class Mammalia; order Rodentia; family Cricetidae; genus Phodopus; species Phodopus roborovskii. Next base: position 1,746,909 of record NW_026126417.1, on the reverse strand, counting down.
AGTGTGTTCCCCATAATCTGTATGCATTATGAAGCAACTTGGTGTTACTTTTAGTTAAGCTCAGTTATGAAATTCTGAATTCATAAATTTAGATTCCTAAATCCCTTTGGCAAGACATATCTTCCTTGGGGGTTATTAAATCCATTAACCTTGCAAAGGGAAGGTTAAAAGGAATTGTGCATGCTACATTCTCTCAGCATGGAAGAGAACAGGCAGTAGCCTGTGTGAACTGCTGGTAGAGTTCAGAGAAAGGCTTGTACGAGCAGATGATCAGCTATGTTCTTGCTAAAATTTGGCAAAGAAATATATTGTGGTTTCTTCAGATGACAGCATCATAATTCATTTAGCTCCCCCTACCTTTTCACAAAAAGGCCAAAACCCCACAGGAAATGTGAGCACTGACATTTTCTACCAAGGATCAAAAACTGACTATTCTGCCAGAAATTGAAAACAATATACCTAAAACAGTAAATACACAGTAATGCGTTGAAAGAAATGGGCTGTTGGACTGGTCAGTGACACAATCCATCATTTCTATTTTAACTTCTGATGGATAGAAAGGTAAAAAAAAATGTGTTTGGATTGGCAGATTTCCATGCAAATATAATGAAAACCAAATGAATGTGAAAGAACCCCTTTGCATTAATTTGCAGATTATGCTCCAAAGATTTATGCTACACACTATGCCTTTAATGGCAAGTTTGATTATGCATTTCTAGCTGATTTCCAGGCAGTTAAAAGCTAGCTTAAGGGCCATCTAGAAGGCATGATTTCTTTGCTTTCTACAAAATGCTAGGACTTCTTTATCATTTTGTATTCAGTCATGAACTCAGCTGCACAAGCCAAACGTAAAGATTTTATGGGCCAATCTATCATGTGAATTCGTGAACAAGAATACAAGCCTACTCATGCAGACACTATGGGTGATTTCCATTTTTATGAATGAAAAAGAACCCTGCATAAACATTCTTTATTTAAAGTTTTAAACGAAGAGAGAGACAAAGCAAAATGGGAGCATTTTGTTTTATATGTCAATATCTTGTAAGAGGGGCAAAGCAAGGAATTTGGCTCCATGATTCCCAAGGCAGCTGTATCTCCTTTGCATTAAGTACATAAATGAGATTTATGGCTACTGACCTAATCTTAGATGCCACAATGTACAGCAGGAACAGCTTTCTGGAAAACTTAATTTAAAATTATGGTGTTAACAAAAGCACTTTAGGAGGCAGACATCCACACATGCATCCGAGAGACCTGACCATAGAAGAAGCCACAGCTATTTGCATGAAGTTATAGAATATATTTCAGAGATAATTCAAATCTATAATATTTTGCTTCATGTTTATGAGTTTGCAAATAAAGGCACATCACCAGTCAGTCAATTTTAATCATTAAGCCCATTCAATACAAGATATTCATAAATTTGGGTTTAAGGGAAGATAAAATTCACAATATGTGCACCAGTTAACTCTTTTGTATTTCATAAGTAAATTTCTTCTTCACTAAATGTGAAGCATATTAGAGAGAAAAAATGAGTTAAGAAGGCATTGTCTTCTTTGTATAAAAGAGGGCTGTGTTGCCACTAATCTACCAGGAATCACCATGTGATTTTCCTGAACACCTTTTCTTTAAATCTTGAAAAACAAATTAAATATCAACATCCATTAAGTGACAGGAATCAAAGTAACACTTTTATAATATAGCTTTAATGTATTCTGATAACCCCATAAAATAGAGCTCCTGCAGTGATGTAGAGGTGTACCTTGTAAAACAAGGGTGTTAAAAAGTACACTGTGCATAATTAGAGGCGATAATTACACACTAACAAATGTTTTTCATATAGATCTAAATGTTCATATAAAGTAAACATAAATCTATCATTTCTTGAAACAGATAAGTAATACTATTATGTAATATGTGAAGGGCTAAAAGAGTTTTAGTAGATCTCTAAAATTAAAAAGCATCACCCAAAAGAACAACAATCTCTCTAAGGTAACTGAAGATTCTCTTCGAAGTTCCTGTTTTGGTTTGGGTTGTCCCAGAATGTCTAAAACCAGAATGTGTATGTGGGTAGTTAATTGTTTGGGAGATAATACCAGGGCAATGTAATGAGTTGACACAGAGTGTGAGATGGAGAGGGAAAATGTCTATAAAAACCCCACAAATTGGCTCATGGTTAAGAGAACTACTACTCAACATTATGAAGGAATCACCAACAAATTCTGTAGTATGGGCTTCAAGCATGCTTATCAGAAGAATACGGTAAAAGAATTATATGTTAGTTCCAAATTTCTGTTTCACCTCCAAATGTTGAGGATGGCTGAGAGTGTTAGTAACTTACTAACTTCCCCAGCACAGGGAGAGGATGAGTAGGATGAGTAGTTTCTCTGGGTACAGAGAATGGCTTCTGGCAGAGGAAAAGTGAAACAAATAACTTAAGACTGTGGCAGGAAACTGTTATTTGGCCAAGTACTGGGGTCTAAAATGCGCAACAGCATCTGATGGCACACTGAATTTGATTTTCAAATTTGAAGACACTGAAAGCTTTGATTGCCCTGCTGGGAATAACTCCCCAGGATGGAGACTGGTAGGTCTCTTCATAAATCTAATGTGTTAAATTTCATAAAATACTTAGAAAACAATTTCATTTGTAACAATAATTCACACATCTATATAACCAACCTAATACTACTGCAACTAACATTTTTTTTTTTTTGGTATGTGAATGTGTGTGGGATTTCAAAAGAAATTAATGTTAGAGCTGAAAATTAAGGTAAGGACAGAAGACTGGGTCTCCAGCATCTACATAAATACCTGGGAAACATGGAAGCTGACTGCAATTCAAGACAAGTAGGCAAAGACAAGGAAGCTCCAGAGAAAGCTGGCTAGATGGAGAGCTCTGAGTTCAAGGAAAACTCTGCCTTAATATATAAGGTGAAGAGTGATGAGGGAAGACATATAATGCCATACCCTGGCTCTACATGGAAGGGCATGTAGTTGAACAGACACATGCCACATACAAAGCACATATACATACATACACAGGGCACATGAAGATATACATGCAAAACACAAGATAATGCTAATATGAACAAAACAATGAATAAGACTAGTTTAAATAAAAATAAACAGTCAATGGATTATCTGGCTTGGATTACTCATAGTTTCTTATTACTATAACATTTACACCACTATTACACCAGAAGATGTTGCAGGAAGGTCACTATTGTAGGTCACAGGTTTTATAGTTGTGTGACACCGATGATTACTTTTCTCCTCCAATAGCACACATCAAGCTTTCTAGCATCATGGATGCTATTCCCAATGGGCAGGGTCAGTGCCACAGATGCCGACTGTGAATATCTCACTAAATTCCCCTTTTAGTTTAAAGAAAAGATTTAGGCTTGATACAAAGCTATATAAAAAACAATGAATAACAAGTGTTCTCTAAGAAAAGGAAAATCTAGAACAAACAAACTTAAGAGCTACATATCTAATTCTAGGGTGAAGGCATAATGAAGTTTATAATAGTTGTCCTAAGCTGGAAAGCTTAAGTCTAATACCTAATATATCTAACTAGGAAGACTGCATAATAGTTGTGACAGTTTAATCTTCAACCTCATCAAGACCTGAGAAGGAAAATAAAAATACTAGGGTAGACAGAAAGTACAGATGGGCAACCTCCAAAAGATGTAGCAAAGCCAAGCTACCTGGACAGTCAACCAAGGTCTCACAGCAACGTTGGTACAGCCAGTTTTAGATAAGGCCAAGATTACCTGACAGACCACAACAAAAGCAGAGTTCAAAGATTGCTGTTAGGAACTGTTATTATTCCTTGTAGTAAACTTAAACATCAATATCAAAGTAAACTTTTCAAGTTTTAATGTATGCATATAGGGAAAGGCAATAATAAGCCTTAAAATGTATATGAGAAAAATTAGGATTTCAGAGAGAAAATTGCGTAGAAGCAAATGAGTCCCCAGATTTTGTTTTCTTCTACCTTACACCAATTGGCTTGTTGATATAAGGCAGAAACTGTGAATTTAATCTTAACAGCATGCTTGAATTCAGAGAAGGAAAGCCAAATGCAACTCCAAAGCCAGCGTTGGTTTACATGAAATCTAGAGGAATACTAGATAGTAAAAAGAAATAGATTTCTGTATAGAAATAGTTTACTAGAATTAAATATTTTTACCATAAATCAGATTCCTCTTCATTAAGTGATTCTTTCTGGAGAGCTATCTTCTCTTCTGTAGGTACCTACATGTTCAGTGTCTTTTGGCTGTTTGAAGATGGGTATTCTCTGTTTACATGTAAGGGCACGAACAGAATACTTCCCCTACCTTTAAGAGTTCTCCGCACATTTCATGGGAACCAATTTGTTAGATGACTTGTCATTTCTCTTCATTAAGATGTTTCTCTTGTTCAACTTACATGGTATCCATAGTTTTTCTTCTCCTGTAGATACAAATGTGAAACCCCTACCCCCCACGTAACACATATCCTGGTTTCCATACCAAGGTCAATATATCCTTGGAGTACACTGGCTGATTTAGTTCAGAAGTTCTTTCTATTGTCCAGTGTCTTTCTGCAACTGTTTTTCCTTTTTCATTAGCAAAAAGAAAGTTTAATATTAATAAAGCATTATGTAATCTGTGTTTGGGTGTCTTGGTTCCTCCGGCCTGTTTATGGAGCATTTCTTTTAAAGTACGATTGGATCTCTCAATGACTGCTTGTCCTGTAGGATTGTGTGGTAAACCAGTTGTGTGTTTTATGTTATAATAATAAAAAAATTGTTTCAATTTGATGGAGAGATTCTGGCTTGGATTACTCACACAGTTTCTTATTACTATAACATTTACACCACTATTACAACAGAATATGTTGCAGGAAGTTCACTACTGTAGGTCACAGGTTTTGTAGTTGTGTGATATTGATGATTACTGTTCTCTCCCAGTAGCACACATCAAGCTTTCTAGCAACATGAATGCTATTCTGTAAGAGTGAAGCTTCTGGTTGGATAGATAAACACATTATCTTGATGTATCTTTTTAAAGTACATTCCCTCAGACAAGTGGCTATCTCATAGAAAATTGTGAGCCTTGTTAGTGATGATGATTATTACTGTTATTCTGTAAAAATTAGGAAGTAAAACAGGAATGTCTGCATAAAGAAACAAAGAGAATATAAGGGGGCCAGAGAGGGCTCAGAAGTTAAGGACCATGGCTGTGCTTCCACAAGAACAGGATTTGATTTACAGAACCTACATGGCGTCTAACAACTGTGTGTAACTCATGTTCCAGGGGAACTGATGCCCTCTTTTGGTCTCTGAGGGAACCACATATTCACATGGTGCACAGACATATGTTTAAGTAAAATGCCCATACACATAATAAGTATATAAGTAAAATTTTCATTATGTTTTACAAAAGGAGTCCATAATTTTTATATGGAAGGATTGAATTTCATTGAGGTCCTCTTTTTCAATTAAATGTGTTATTTTCAGTACAGTTCACTTCATGTAAGCACTTACTCATGAACATCTTGAGGATGCTAAGTGCCAAGAAAAAGCCAGTGGGCAGGATAACAAATGATGAATCGGGAGACTTAAAGAAGCTGACAGGTAAGGGCAGTTTGCATCCATTCAAAGTAAAACATAAAGCCAAAGAGGTTTATGCACTCAGTAAAACTCGGTATCTGAGAATGACTATCAAGTAAATACTGACATTGAAAATGATTAATGACCAATGTGTATGACAGAAGTCACTACAGCCACACATATTCTCAGTATATTGCCATCACACCAAGATCAAAAGGATGGTATAACAGCATGGAGTTAGACTTTGTTTAATTCAGAGAAAAGGAGGAAATATCACAGCTATTAAAGGCAAAAGACAGAGAGCACACCAGTTAAATCATTTCAATAGGAAGAATGTTCATCAGCGAGAAGTGCCTCATCATTAATAAGTCATGGGGCAGATCAATGTGGTGGAGAGGGCATATGGTTACAGCATTCATGGGACTAAGGCATGGGAATTATGGGTTTGAGGGCAACCTAGGGAGAGAGAGAGTTCAATGTCAGCTTAGGGTATATGGTGAGACCTAATCTTAGGAAAATTATGGGATAACACCATTAACAAATTAGTATAATTGTATAAATGAACTAATGCATTAATCAGATTTTCTGAAATAGGTAACATAGAACACAAATGAACAAATTTAGAGTGTACCTTAAGAAATTAAATTTAAATCAATAGGGATAAATTGGGAATTTAATATTGATACAGTGGATAATAAAATAACATTAGGATCTAAAAGTCACCAAACAGCTAAGACATATCCATTTTTAATACATCAGATTAATTTTTTATTTAGAAGTGGAATGGGAAAGGCCATTTTTCTTTTAACTTCAGCACTGAATGATACAATTTTTAAAAGAAGAAAACTAGTTTACCCTATAGCACAACTTTTATCAGTTACTCTAAGAAACTCAGATTTCTTTGGCATTAAAGTTAAGTGTATGTGTCTGCATGCCTGTATGAGTTTATGTGCATGAAGGGGCCCACAGAAATCTGATGGTTACACTGGATGCCCTGGAACTGGAGTCAGACTTCTTTGTGAGCCACCTTGTGGATATCGGGAGTGGAAATCCAGGCCTCTCTATAAGTAAGTACTCTTTCTTTACCTCAGAGCCATGGTTTCAACCCCAAACTTCAAACAAGGTTGGGTTTCAAATAGGTTGATGGACAGCTTTGAAAACAAATATTGTATAACAGTGAAATTTAGTAGAATTTCCCTGATGCTCAAAGTAGTTTCAAAACAGGCTTTCAGCTGGTTTTTCTATAAAAATATAGTATTATCATATGAGTTTTCATGACATGGATCTTAGTCTATAGCACTACTTGATAAGTAAAAGATTTCAGAAAAAAATCAAGATGACTTATTCATGCTCATCAGGATTTTCTCGGTAACTTTAAATGGAAAATGAGTAATTCATTAAGCTACTTGAATTCCTTCATACCTGAACACAATAAAATTAGAATTCAGCTCACTGTACCCTTGCTACTAACTGGTCTTATTAACTGTCTGTTCAAGGCTAATCTTTCTCTTTGCCCTCTCACCTCCTTCCTTTACTCCCACTGCAATTGTGCAGATGAAAATTCCCCGTTTCATAGTACCCATCTGAATTTATTTTAATAAGAAATGGTGGAGAACTCTTCTTTGTTCTTTTTATATATAATCTGAATACTATTATTATACCTATAATATTCATTAAATTCTCATGTCAAAATTGAATGAAGTACAATATGTAAGACATATCAACTAATAGTCAAATTCAAATACTCAGAGAAAAATCATAGCTAATCTGTACATGTGCCTTAGATTTTAAGATATACTTAATAATTTTTTGAATGTTGTTTCCATATAAACTATCATCAGATAAATACATTAAATAAAACCAAAATAGAGAAAAGAGGTTTAATTTCTATTAGGAAATCAAAAGAATTCTGACAAAATGAGTTAATATTTACAAATGAATTAGCTCTAGTGGGTTCCATTGTGAATAACCACCTTTAACTTCTGTTTATCCACTCACACAAATTAAGAAAGGATGATGCTGGCTCTTTCTCTAAAGACACCACACAGAAGTCTATGATATTTTCCTAGTAAACATGGCTGCCCCACTTCTTATTATATACTGCTTCTTGTTACCCTACTTATCTGTGGTAGTGATGAATAGGTAGAATGCTACTTTCAGAGATGGTTCAGAGATAAATCATTTATCCTTTGACATACTTAAAGGCTAAGTCAATTCAACTTAATATAACAAACATTTATTGACTATCTACTAAGTGCTCTGTTCTGTATGACATATATATACAATTGACATTAGCACTCAATAGGTAAAATAATCTTTTATCAAGCTTGTAATTTAGTCTGATAAAACTGTAAGAATATGCCAAAGGAGATTCATATACATTTGACTCTAAAACTTAGCAAATGTGAAATTTAAAAATATTTAACTTTTATTTCACCTGTGTAAAAATTCCCCCTCCCCCCCCTTGGGTAATAAATGAGGAATGACAGGACCACTCAAATAACACCAGTGAGATAAAACTCATGAACCTAGGTTTTCCTTGGATAGGCATGCAGTACCCTTCACCTTTAATATTAGTTAACTTTGTTTAAGGAAGGTTATTAACTGGAGTAATTAAGTGTGAAGCATCAAGTCTCTGTATAGTTATCAGGTGGTTTATCAGTACCATCGGTGATAAAGATGCTAGATTAAAAAGATGATGGTTGTTAGAAAGTACAAAGAAGAAAATGAATTTCAAATCCTAAGTCCCAGATCCACTTTCAAATGTATTCTGTCTTTTTACAATATTTGCTTATATACCATGGAATTGACTTTTATAATTAGTTTGGCTTATAAGTGTAACTCAAAAATTTAAAAAGTCTTCTCATTAGGTATTCACTTATGTAGTTCAATAAGATGTCAGATTTAAACAATAAAAATAAATAGTATATGATAACCAAACAGAAATAGGTTATTGGAGTTCATGCCTCTTCTTGAACTTGTCAGTAACAAAGATTGATGAAAAATCATTTGTTTGCATATTATTTATGCATTAAAGAATACACACAAATAGCAGTCCCTATCTTATTTCAAACTGAACTTCAGCTACTTCTGGAACTGCTTTAGAGCAAGTACTTCTCAAACAGGCAAATCTTATATTCTAAAGTGGTGACTTCAATTATCTGTCTTCAGTCAACTGAGAAAAAGGTAGACAGTAACTTCAACATAAAGTTAAATTAGAATTATTTTGCAATGAGTCTATATTTATCGTGATTGTAACATAGCCAGAATAATTTTGCAAAGACTGATATATGTACATCAAAGAGAAAAAAAATATGTGGTTTATTGTTACAATGCTTTTGAGATATTTGATGATATAGTTGAAAGAATGAACATTAAAATGAAAAAAAAAAAAAAAAAGCAAAACCAGGATGAGAATGCTGATTCCTTTAAAAGCTACAAACTGTTGAATTAGGATCTCTTATAATTACAAAATACATTTGTTCCCATGAGATCTTTTCAGCAAAAACAAAGGGAAGCATTAAATGACAACATATACATTAGTACAAAAAGGCTATTCTCTCAGAAGCACAATTAAGGAAGAAGTGATTGATATTGAGGGTAGTAATGAAATTGACATTAAACTTCTGTGGCCATTTAAAATTCTTTTACATTTAATTTTAAGTGTATGAGTGTTTTTCCTGCACACATGTCTGTGTGCCTGGTGTGTGCATGTGCCAGTGGAGACCAAGAGAGGGCATTCGATCCTTTGAACCAAAGTTACAGATGGTTGTGAGCTGCCATGTGAGTGCTGGGAATCGAACCCAAATCCAGGCATTCTGGAAGAGGAGTGCTCTTTACTGCTAAACCACCCGTTTTTGTTTAAAGCATGTTTTTTCCCAAAAATCATTTTGAATATTGTTTACTACAGAGCTGAATGTTCTGAGACAATTACGTGAGATGAGTATCTGAATATTTAAAACTAAAAGCCTTGACTGTTAAATTTTAGGCATTTTGATGTAATCTTTTAGTTGATTTATATAAATCTTTGTACTTTTCATTTTATTCAAGCTTGTCACTGTGTGATGTATGCTATATTTTAGCATTATATTTGCCATAAGCAATAAAGCCAGGGCACAAAGAAACTTAAATATTGATTTCCCAATTTTTCTTCCTTATTTTACATATTGATTCAAGTTCCCTCTCCCTCCCATCCTCCAATGACCCCCCCAACACCCCCATTCCATTCCCCATATACTCCTCAGGGAGGGTGAGGCCTTCCTGGAGGGATCATAAAAATCTGTCAAATCATTTGAGGGTAGGGCCTAGGTCCTTCCTCCTGTCTCTAGGCTAAGGGAGTATCCCTCCATGAGGAATGTGCTCCTGAAGTCCTTTCATGCACCAGGGATACATCCTGGTTCCATTGTCAGAGGTCCTATGGACTGCCCATGTCTTCTAACTGAGTCCCACGTTCAGAGGGTCTGGGTCAGTCCTATGCTGGTTTTCCAGCTATCAGTCTGGTGTCCATGAGCTCCCCTTTGTTCAGGTCAGCTGTCTCTGTGGGTTTCTTCAGCCTGGTCTGACTTCTTTGCTTATTATTTCTCCCTCTCTGCAGCTTGATTCCAGGAGTTTGGCTCAGTTTAGCTGTGGGTGTCTGCAATCTCCTACACACCAGTATCCAGTTATGCCAGCACCATTTGTTGAAGACGCTTTCCTCTTTCCTTTGTATAATTTTAGCTGTTTTGTCAAAAATCAGATGTTTGAAGACATGTGAGTTAATATCAGGATTTTCAATTCCATTACATTGGTCTATCTGTCTATTTTAGCGCCAGTACCAAGCTATTTTTAGGACTATATATAGGTCTATAGTATAGCTTGAAGTCAGGAATGGTGATGCCTCCTGAAGTTCCTTTATTATACAGGGTTGTTTTTGGCTATCCTGGGTGTTTTGTTTTTTCATATAAAGCTGAGTATTGTCCTTTCAAGGTCTGTGAAGAATTGTTCTGGGATTTTGATGGGGATTGCATTGAATCTATAGATTGCTTTTGGCAAGATTGCCATTTTTACTGTTGTTCCTACCTATCCAAGAGCATGGAAGATCTTTCCATTTTCTGGTATCTACTTTAATTTCTTTCTATAGAGACACAAAATTCTTGCTATATAGGTCTTTCACTTGTTTAGTTAGCATTACCCCAAGATATTTCATGTTGTTTGTGGCTATTGTAAAGGGTGATGTTTCTCTGATTTCTTTCTTAGCCCCTTTATCGTCTATATATAAGAGGGCTACTGATTTTTTTTGAGTTAATCTTGTATCCTGCTACTTTGCTAAGGTGTTTATCAGCTGTAGGAGTTCTCTGGTAGAGTTTTTCAGGTCACTTATGTAAACTATTATATCATCTGCAAATAGTGAAAGTTTGACTTCTTCCTTTCCAATTTGTATCCTCTTGATCTCCTTTTGTTGTCTTATTGCTCTAGCTATAACTTTACGTACAATATTGAAAAGGTATGGAGAGAGTGGACAGTCTTGTCTTGTTTCTGATCTTAGGGGAATTGCATTAAGTTTCTCTCCATTTAGTTTGATGTTAGCTGTTGCCAGTTTTTAACGCAGGTCTTCTCCTTATTTAGTTTTGTTATTAGGAGCCTCATTAATAATTGGTATCATTTTAACATTTAAACTAATAACTTATGATATAACAACATATTAATATCTCTAAATATCATCTTTAAAATGTGCACTATCAATTTCTATATTGTATTTTGCACTACAGCTTTCTTAGACATTTTTGTCTAATAACAACAGAGGAAAGTGATGTACATTTGTATGTGATATGTAATGCAAAGACATCTATAAAACTTTTCACAAAGAAAAAAATGAGGTTTGAAAAATAACAGTTCATTGAAAAAGTTTTTTTTTTTTTTGCTTGTCTTTTTATTCAGGTTTTTGTTTTTACTTTACATACCAATAATTTTCCCTCCTTCCTCTCCTCTTGTTCCCTCCCCCACCTCTCTTTAACCACCCCAGCTCACATCCCACTCCTTCTCCATTTGGATGGGGTAAGGCCTCCCATGGGAATCAACAAAGCATGGCCTATCATGTTGAGGAAAAACCAAGCTCTCACCCTGCTCCCCATCAAGGTTGAATAAACAAGGCATCCCACATAGGGAATAGGTTCCAAAGAGCCAGCTGATGCATCATGGACATGTCCTGGTCTCACTGTTAGGGGCACCACAAAAGATCAAGATACACAACTTTCACCCAGATGCAGAGGGCCTAGGCTGATCCCATGCCAGCTCACTAACTGTTCTTCCAGAATCTGTGAGCTCCCATAAGTTCATGTCAGATGTCTGTGGGTTTTCCCCACCATGATCTTATCTTCTTGCCCTGCTCCTTATGAGAAAATAAATGAGATATCCTGGGTAAACTGGGGATGGAGTGAGGGGAGTAGAGGAGAGCATATGGGGGATGAGAACATGAGTGGTCAGGATGGTCAAGTTGGGGGCAGGACAGAAGGAGAGAGTAATGAAAGAGATATCTTGATAGAGGGGGCCAATATGGGGAGAGGGATAAACCTGGTGCCATGGAAATCCCCAGGAACCCACAAGGATGATCCCAGCCAAGATTCCTAGCAATAGTGGGAAGAGAGCCTGAACTGGCCTCTCCTTGTAATCAGATTGGTGACTGCCCTAATTGTCATCATAGAGTCTTCATGCAGTACCTGATGGAAGCAGATGCTGAGAACCACAGCCAAACACTGGGCAGAGCTCTGTGAATCCAGCTAAACAAAGAGTGGAGGGATTCTATGAAAAAGTTATTTTTAAAGTCATATCTGGTACTTACAGATCTCATAGCTGATTTGGATAACAAGAGGATGAAGAAGGACCAGCCCACAAGAAATTTGCAAACAGTATAAAGTTGCCACAGAAAAAGAAGGCATTGAAACAATTTAACTTGTGTGGTTAAATGTAAGTAGCTGAATCAATATTGCTCCAAGGGGAATGTATAAACAGTTTGAAAAACAGAAGAAAAAGAATGAAAGTGTGTAAGGCACAAGAAAGGTCAAGGGAGAAGGGAGGTGATGGCAAAACAGGGAGTGTCAAATGGTTTTTTTTGACTAACCAAGAATGCTCATAGGGAGCCCTGTGACCAAGACTGATAAGAGACCTTTCAACACTGTGACACATGGATTCCAGTCTATCAATGACAATCTACTAATGTAGAAAGCAATGTACAGCTGTGGGAACCAAGCACTACAAAGCAGCGGTTTTCAAGCTGTGGTCTGTGACTCCTTTGTGGTTCAATGACATTTTCACAGGGGTTGCCTAAGACCTCAAGAAACCGACATTTATAATATTATTCATCACAGTAGCAGAATTACAGTTATGAAGTAGCAACAATAATCCAATGGTTAGGGGTCACCACAACACGAGGAACTGTATTAAAGGAACACAGCATTAGGAAGGTGGAGAACCATTGCTACAAAGGGAAAGAGACACAGCAGTGAAATTCACATGAAGAGTAAAAGAGCAAGAAGCCAACTCAAAAGAAGTTGGGGGAAAGACACAACTTTAAAAGGGGAAATGGACAGGAATATGGGATGATGTCAGAAATATATGAAGTACAATATAAAGGAGCTCTTTGCTCTTCACTGTGGATGGATGGGCCTAGCTGCCAGAGCTCCTGACTATACATCCTGCAATTTTAAGCCAAATAACCCATCCTCCACTATGTTGCTTTCGGTCAGAATATTTTCCATAGGAATGGAAATAAACCTGAAAAAAATTCACGATCAGGTAATTATGCTCTTTAACAGTTATACAAATGAACTGAATACTTGGATTTACACAAAACTTGTCCATGAACTCTGATAGCTGCTTTAGTCATGGACACCAAAACAGGAAAAAAAGTCATAACAAGACTTGTGAGAATCCAAATGCATATTAGTAATTGATATTCTGGAAAATGTAAAACTAGAGAGCGCAAAGATCAGTAGTTGTCAGGAATACATCAGATAAAGGATGAAGAGATGGAGTATACAGGACTCTTAGGGCAGTAAAACTATTGTGTTATAGGACCATAACAATGAATATATGTCACTGGACATTTGTTAAATCCCATAGAGTATAAAACCCACAATTGTGGGCCTTTATGTCAACTATGACCTTTTTGTTTGTTTTGGAGACAAGATAACACAAGCATCAAACTCACAACATTCCTCTGGCCTCAACCTCTCAAGTTCTGTTATTACAGGAGTGAGCCACCTCTTCTGGTTACCCAAGGTCCTTTAATGGTAAGGACCCATCAATGTAGGTTTATCAGCTACAACAAAAATACCTCTCTGGTGTAGGATGTTGACATGAAGCAAACTGTTCCATGGGACAGAAAATATACATGGGCCTCTGTGTTTTTTCAATCAGTTTTGCAGAAGACATAAAATTATTCTACAAAATAGTCAGCTTTTAAAAATTCTACATGGTATACACAGTAATATTTAAATTTTTATTTAAAAAATCAATCATAACTTACTCTGCACTCTAGGCTGGCCTCAGACTCAGAGATCCACCAGCCTCTGCCTCCTGAGTGCTGGGATTAAAGGCATGCTTCACCAACACCCAGATCTTAGCTTTTCTTTTATTCCTTTTCACAAGTTGGAAACTTAGCTGGGTGGGATCTTTCCCTGGGATTTATTTCATTTCTTAATTTGTTCATCTCTTCGAATATAGGACTTAGCTGGTGCTCATTTTCCCCAAATATTTTTTTCTTGCTGAGCTTGTTCCTTTTCATTGTAACTCTCCATCAGTGTTAACACCAATAACCACACAATAGAGTCTATACCAAGCTGTTTTGAGATTTCCTCTGCCATGGAATTAATCCAAAACTCTTCACTTTAACATTGGGCAAACTTTTTGGAAAAGGGCAAAAAGTAGCCAGGTTCTTCACCAAAATACCACAAGAGTGAGTGCTAAGACACATATGAATATTCTTCTCGAAATGCCTTGATCCAGGCACTCACAGTTTGTCAAATCATGCTTAGCGCCCCACAAAAAAAAAAAAAAAAAAAATCAATCATAAAATGGTTATTTTATGTCATTTACGATATTCTGTCTCATTATCTACTGATGTTGAAAGTTTGAATAATGATTATTTACTAACAAAAAATATAAATCATGTTGGTGACACTTGATTACAGTAAGTTTGATTGTCTAGATAGGTTCTTCTTCACTTTCTGATGCCTCTTCTCCATGACATGGGGTATAAAGAAAGGGAGGAAACAAATGAAAAAGAAATGTTGTTGGGCAGTGGTAGATCATGCCTTTAGTCCCAGCACTTGGGAGAAAGAGACAGGTGGATCTCTATTTCTAGGACAGACTAAAAGCCAAAGCTACAGAGAAACCCTGTCTTAAACCCGCCCCCCCCAAAGTCAGAAAGAGAGAACTGGGTATAAAAAAAGGGTAATAAAGACTTGTTACTAAAGAAGAAAGTAAAGAGAAGGTGGAAAGACTGTAAGAGCCTGAGGGTCAGGGAGTTCGCTTCTCCCAGGAATCTTAGAAGCTGTGCCCATGAAGTCTTATTAACATAGCTGCCTAAACATGAGCTCAACAAGGAGGACACCAACAGACATGCTGAAGTGAACATGAAAGCTCACAGGCCTCAACCCTGCATACAGAACTTCAGGCTACCAAGGGTTACTGAGAGGACAAGAAAATGTCTTCCCCAGGGAAGAGCACAGCAATTGGTATCCAATACTAAATGTGTAGTCCTCAAACCATACATACAGGTAATGTTATAGATTGAGCAGCTTGTATTGTGTGTTTATGCGGAGTCTTTTTCCACATAAACAGACACACACAAAGAAAGAGAGAGGGAGAGAGAGAGAGGAAGAGAGAGAGAGAGAGAAGCACAGACAGAAACAGAGACATATAAAGAGTGAGGTATATAACAACAGTAATGAAAAAAAAAAGGCCATAAATTTGAAAGTGAGCCACAAGGGGTATATTGTACGGTTTGGAGGAAAAAAGAGGGGAAGATGATATAATTATAGTATAATCTCAAAAATAAAAGAAATTATTTTTTTTAACAAAGAAAAGAAAGTTGAGAAAATGGGCAATATTAGAGAAGGATTCACTGAAGTTCTTCCAGTTAATCAATGGTCCCATTATATTTTTTGAAGAAGTATAAAAAATGTAATGAGAGAAGTTGGTTATAATAAATTTTAAAATGAAGTGTAAATTTCAAGAATTGTGTATATAACTGGTTGTTTCACCATTTCCAGGTACTGAAGACACCTATAAGGAAACAGAAGGAAAATGTGACTTATTACTAATGTCAGTAGCAT
The DNA here is from genome assembly GCF_943737965.1 of Phodopus roborovskii. Lineage (NCBI taxonomy): Eukaryota > Metazoa > Chordata > Mammalia > Rodentia > Cricetidae > Phodopus > Phodopus roborovskii. The sequence goes on along the minus strand of NW_026126417.1, from coordinate 1,730,997 downwards.
CATATCTCCAAGAATTATAGTTATCTGCAGTGGGCTATTGGCCTGTGAAGACAATGAAATAGCAAGAGAACCCTAGCTACATGGTGAAGAAAATAGGCTAGACATCTTAGCAGAGCATCAGGACATAGCTATAGGCTTGATTCTTTACATTCAGAACCGTGCACCAATAGAAGAAAAGTTTAGGAGTCCTATTATGCTACTAAATTAAGATTTAGTGGAAATAATTTCTGTATGTTTTTCTGCACTTAAGCTAAATTTGCTCCCTCAGTATTCTGCTTTTGTGTTTTTTAAGTGACATATTTGTTTCAGACAATGCCATTTCTTATAGGTATTCAAAGGACAAAGGGTTATTTAAGAAATATTTTTACTCGGGGTTTTTAAGACACTTTAAAGAACATTCTTAGATGTGCTTTAAAATAAAATAAAGTAAATAAAAAATAAGAGAGGAATGCTTAAGGAAGAGTTCAGTGTTTTAGATTCTTAGCTGTGCTCATGGCAGCTAAAGCAGAAGAGGGCTAAAGAAAGGAGCCCTTTTGTTAAATTTGGAAGGTGTTTGCATGGAACAAAACTAATTTTTGATAAAAGGTTACTTTTAGCCTATTCCAGTAATCTATAGCCATCCAATCTTACTCATCAGTAGTTTTTCTGGGAGACTGACATGCATAATGTGTGTTGTGTGTGTGTGTGTGTGTGTGTGTGTGAGAGAGAGAGAGAGAGAGAGAGAGAGAGAGAGAGAGAACGAAGCTTTCATGGTTGACACCTTCACTTTTAATTGCTGAGTCATCTTGCTGGCCCTAGTAAGTACTCTTCTGAGATTGGGGACCACTGTTTTCATTCTACTTTTAAAGAAGCTGTCTTAACCTGAAAACATCATTGTGAGAAGATTCCTTGTTACAGACAGATATGAGTATGCCTCAGGAATTGGGCAAGAAAACAGGACATAAGACCTTTTCCTATTATTTGTGTTTTCTATTATGACTCTCTTTCCTTACATGAGTAAAAACAGAGGGTAACCTCTCTATGTCTTTCATACAAACATCTAATACAGATCTTATCCTACCTCTAAATACAGACTGAACAGGCATCTGCTCCATCCTGATCACCAATGTATTTGAAATAAAATTCATGTTTTATTTTACTGCATTTTGTTTCATTTTTCCATCTTTTTGTCAATTCTCTCATTTATAGCATTTATACATTTATAGCTTCCTAAAACCTTTTCTCTCCTTTTTTATTTTTTTCCCTTGAAAGCCTTGTATAATGAAAATCCACCAGTCTTACCCCAAATTCTTATGCACAACAACCTGATTATCAAGCTAGATGACTTACTGGTTTTATACTGTTTTTTTTTTTTTAAGTATTTATCATTCTTTTTTCAACTAACTTTCAATTTCTTTAGAGTGTAAGGCTCTTTTTGTGTTATACAACATCCTCAAAACTAAAAGTTGTTGACTGAATAAATCTATTTCTCTGCTCCACTGCCTCCTGTTACAGGATCACACAACAGAACTAAGGCATACCACTTACTTGTCTGAAATGTGCAATCTGATAGTGACTTACCTTTTCTTCCAGGTGCAACTCTGAAAGTCGAAGATAAGCCACAGGTGCAAATGCATCAGCAGAGTGGATGACTACTTGTGAGGAGTCCCTGCAACACAGACAATTTAGTGTACTTACCAAATCCATACCTTGTGTGATGGGAGATGTCATTATGTATATATATTTCTCATACTGGTTAATGAATAAAGCACTGTTGGCCAATAGGTAAGGAAGACAGAAGGGACTAGGAGGCAAGGAGAAAAGAGAAAGGAAGAAGGAGGAGTCAGCATGGAGAGACCTGATAGACCAGATGCCTGCCCCACTCCCTGGTAAGGAGACCACATGAAAATACATAGATCAACAGAAATGGGTTAATACTTAAGACAGAGCTAGCCGATAAGAAACTAGTACCTGGCCAACAGCATTATATCAAATACAGAGTCTCTGAGTGTTAACTGGGGCTGGCGTGGGACAAGACCAGCGGCAGGCGGAAAAGCCCAACTCCTTACACCTTGTGGGTAATCACTCCTGCTGCTGAGGGAAGAGGCCTGAAACCCTCCAATACTAGGAAACACTGATGCTTTTGCTATGTAAAGGGGCCCACAGTTCATGCTATAATCACAAAGCTCTGAATGATTTGGAGGTCCGAAACTGTTGAATTTCATTTCACAAATGTGCTTGGCATGGGCTAAACATGAAACTTCATTGCTTAGGCTTCAGTTCGCCTTTATTTTTAAGACTCAGTGCTTCATATACAGTCAGTCTAAGTATCCCCCCCCCCCAACACACAAAAGCAAGCTGGTTGGTCGTGGTAGGCTCTGGCTAAACTCTTCACACTGTAGGATCCCTATATCAACACTGCTTGTTGAACCACATACAGGTAACATGGTATGAACTGCTTGCTGCCACCTTCTGGGTACATGTAAATTAATTCAAGTTTTAATAAAGATACCCTGTAAAGAACTTATAAATAACTAATAATATCTGTGAAATTATAATAACTAGTGATTTTTGTTGTTTATTCAGATAACGATTTGCATTTCAACTGAAAATGGGAAAATAGAAATTCTTTATATCTCTTTTAATTTCTCATGAATTACTTCCATTGTGTGTATTAATATTAGCACCTGGGCATTGCAAGATTGGAAAGCTCATCTTTAATTCTCTCTCTTTTAAACCCACTTATTTTCATTTTGTGTGTATGAGTGTTTAGTCTGCATATATGTACCATGTGCATGAATGGTGTCCATAGATCCTAGAAAAAGGCATCAGATCCCCTGTAACTGGAGTTAAAGATGATTTTGAGTCACCATGTGGGTTCTAGGAATTGAACCTGGGTCCTTTGGTAGAGCAGCCCGTGCTCTGAACTGCTGAATCATCTTTCTAGTTCAGTTATTTTGACTCTGAATTCCTTAAATTCAAAATATTTTTCTGATTTTACTTTATTTTAAAGTTTGTATATCTCTATGTAGGTTTGTGCATGTGAGCACAATGCCTGTGCAGGTCTGGAGTTACAGGAAGCTGTGAGCTGCCAGATGTTAGTGCTGGGAACTGAACTTGGATCCTCTGAAAGAGCAACACATGCTCTTAACAGTTAAACTAAGCCATCTGTCCAGAGTTTTACTTCAACTCTTTGCAAATAGCTTAAAACATATTTGAATGAGGTTTTTTTGATTAGAAAGTTATGCAGTGTCAATAGAAAGAACCACAAAATATTTGGGTCCAGAATACTAAATTTTCACAAGAAAATGTTTCATTTGCAAGATGTAAAAAATTAAAACTCTTACATGATGGTTAAAAACACAATATCTATTCATAAATGCTTACCATCAAATATGCACTTTGTATATTTATATAAAATGGCATTAAAAAGACAATATTGGAAGAAAAACAACTTATACAAATTGACCCTTTAAAAAAAATCAGGCTTTTGATAAAAAGGTATAACTAGCTTTAATAGATTACATCAACACAGATGCTCCCAGATAAAATGGGAAGGAAAAACAGCAGAGAAGGAGAAAGTATACAGGAGGAAGGAGAGAACCCACTCCTACAAATTATTCTGATGTCTACACCCATGCTGTGTCATGCTTGTCTTTCCTCTCTCTCTCTCTCTCTCTCTCCCTCCCTCTCTCTCTCTCTCTCTCTCTCTCTCTCTCTCTCTACACACACACACACACACACACACACACACACACACACTGAGACAGAGAGACAGAGAACTAGGAGGGTCAGGAAGAATGGTTCAGTTAAATAAACCTCCTCTGACACCTTTCCTCAATGGCAGAACGAATATTCCTATGTTATCATATGGATCAGATTTGAGTTTCTATAGCTACAAAGAAGATGTTGAACTATTTCTCTGTGTAATGGCTCTGGCTGTCCTGGAACTTGATTTGTAGATCAGGCTAGCCTCAGAACTCATAGACATCCTGCCTCTGCCTCGCAAGTGCTGGGATGAAAGGTGTATAGCACCACTGCCTGGCCAATAGTGTTAGTCTTAATGTCCCAGATTATTCCCTTGCCCATTATTAACTGTTCAAAGAATTCAAGTCTTTTTCTTTTGTTTGTTTTACAGACACAAAGTTTCTCTGTGTAGCCATGGGACTTACTTTAGAGAACAGGCTAGCCTCAAAGTCATAGAAGCATGAGCTTAGGGGAAACAAAATAAAACAAAACAAAAAGAACAGAGGAAATGCTCCCCCAACATTTAAGAGAGGTGTTGCATAGTGAAGAACACAGCTAATAAAGTGATGAGCTAGAGACTAAGTTCCCATTTTTTCATTATACTAATTTTTACGATTTATGGCAGAGGTACCACACTGCTCACCATAAATTGAATCTGATTCAAAACAAAGTTTATATGTAAAAATACCCTCCCCCCCAATAACTGAAGAGAAATGTCTAGTCTCATCATTCTAACTTGTTAAAGCCAAGAAAGAGGAAAAAGAAGACAGAGTTAATGGAACCCACAGGCTACTGATGTGGTAGTTTATCAAACGTAGCCGTAATGAAAGATAAATAATACAGGCAATTCACACTTCAGGAAAGGATAAAAGTGTCAGTGTGTAGGCACCAGTTTTACTGCAGGCCGTAATCAGCAAGTAAACGAAAGTGCAATGTCTAAAAAGTTTACAGCCCTCTATGAAGGCCTCTTCTTGTCAGGTATTGATTTAAGTATTCACACGACTTCCTTGGGATTAAACAAATTGAGTGTTTGTGAACTTAAGGGACATGTTTTATTTCTTGCAACCAAAGCTGCCTCAAGCTAAATGCTGAGTTGCTTCTATCACTTAAATTTAAGAAAAAGGAAGATGCTGAAATGGTATCTTACACAACGATTTTCTTCTTAAATAGAGGGCAATCCAAAGTGAATGTTTCATACTCGCCACCTTCCCCACATACGTGAACACCATACTTTTTAGAAAGCTGAGAATCAGGAAAACAAAAGAAAAATTAAAATGGCATCTTCAAAATACTCATTTATCAGGCTATCCTCCCCTGAAAACAAATGCAGGATACTAATTCTAAAATACATGGTAGGCTATAGAAAATTACCTTTGCTTAAGACATGCCTTTAAAGAGGTCATTTGAAAAATATTTCCATAAAGCACTGTAGTAATTTCAAATCCTGGTTAAAAACTTAGAATGAATGAGAATTTTTATTTACAATGAATAACACTTAAAGATATGATAAATTTTCGCATTGATACTTCCTTTAGATTCAAAGGTAGGGGAGTTAGTATGAGAACGGACAAGGCCTAACCATATACCTCCTGCTCTTTGATTTGGAAGGGGCAGAAATGTTATTGAAAAATTTATCAGACAATTAAAACTAAACATTTTCTTAGGACTATAAACAAAAAGAAAGCATATACATTATATAAGAGGCTGTTATTTTAATGACTATTATAGGGTACTAAAAACCAGTGAACTTCCAAATCTGTAAAAGGTCTTTAAAAAGTCCTTAAGTCTTAATAAGGTTCAGTTTACAAAGTTATCTAATAAAATCTAAAGTTAAAAGCAAGCAAACAATGCAAAACAAAACAAAAATCTCCAAAACAACAAATAAAACCCTTTGTATTATTTGTTTGAACTAAGAGCTGTTATGTGATGATGATCTTGACGTTGAGAGTGAAAACGCTTTGTTGATACACAATGGACTACAATGTTGAGGCCACTTGCACAGGCTGTCATTGATACTGATCTTCCAGATTCTCTGTGGAAGCTTTGTCAACACAGTTCCACAGCTCCCTGATTCAGAATGGAGTAGCTTTTCATGCACATAAGTACCACAAGTCTAAATCCTTTTCAGCTCAGAGGAGAGATTCTTTTTCCTACTATCAATAATGTAGTTGCTTCCTAAGTCTTCAGCTTTCCTTGCTGGTTACAAGCGTATTTGAGAATTTTTGTAGTTGTGTACTATTCTGACTGTGTGGCTTCAATTTGGATCTATGAACATTCTACTTCTCACAATGAGAGTCAGAAGTAATGTGAATGGCACTGTGTGGTATTTTGAATGTAACCGGCCCCCATAACATCATAAGGAGTGGCACTATTAGGAGGGGTGTCTTTCTTGGAGTGGGTATGGCCTTGTTGGAGGAAGTATGTCACTTTAGGGGTGGGTTTTGAGGTTTCCTAAGCTCAGGATACTGCCCAGTGTCTCAGTTGACTTCCTGTTGCCTGAAAAAATGTAGGACTCAGATACTACTCTAGCATTGCACACTGCCATACTCCCTGACATAATGATAATGGATGGAACCTCTGAAACTGTAAACAAGCCACCCCAATTAACTATTGCCTTTAATAGAGTTGCTGTGGTCATGATGTCTCATCACAGCAATAAAAACCCTAAGGAAGACACACTGCAAAGCAGGGAGAGTGTGCGAAGGAGAATGGGATAGTATATTCTATAAGGGCTCTAAAGGGTAAGATGGATAAAGTTTTGCCTGGGTTATAAAGCAGAGACTCTGCAAGGCCAAATTATAAGGGGTAGTCCTTATAGGGCCAGATAATAGGACAAGACTGCTTTGTCATACTAAACTAAATTAAATTAATATTTTTTCTGCAATAAAAACCAACAATAACAAGATGTGGATTTATTTGTTCTGCACTTGGTTTTCTACAGATTTTCCAACAACTCCCACCATGGACCTTCTAATTTCACTTTTATGACTTAGTGGCCAGTCTATGTGAAGATTATATATGATTAATAGTTAGCTTTTCTCTACTGGAAAATGCCTCATTGAAAACTCTTTTTTGTTTTTATAATACAAAGAGTAACTGAAGTGTTAAAGTCTGTGTGGCTGTTACACCCTACGGAAATGGTCCTGTTAGTCCCCTGTAAACATAAACTGCTATGTTAACTCCACATTTACTTTTAAGAGGCAAACCATGGCATCTGTATATGACCTTCAATATCCTTCACTTACACAAAATATTATTAATATTTACTTATCCTATCAATCATCTCTTCAACAAACACCTATTGAGTAGCCTTGAGAGAGGAAAAAGATAAAAACAAGACAATGTCTTCAGATCTTGAAATTCATACTATAGTAACACTAAATAATGATCAAACAGTGATATCAACCAATATTTAGAACCTCCTTCCCTCCTCTATTATTAATTTACCAGTATGGAAATACAGGTTTCCAGTCATGAAATTTGGTAAAAAGCCCCAGTGGTCTCTAAGGCTGACAAATCAATAAGTATTATTACTGAATCCTGGTATTTCTGTTGCTTCTCTAAGTTCAATTAGGTTCATGAGTGAGTTACAAATGTCAGCTATAAGGCTCTTGGTAACATGGCAGCATCTTCTTCATAAATATCTTCTTTGTTCAGGGAATTGGCACTCTATAAAACACAAGACTCTTGGAATACAAAAGCAATAAATATATATTGTACAGAAAATGTTACTTTCCTGAAGTTTTCCTAAGCTTAGGAACCAAAAGTATACATTCCGGAGAAATGTTCATGTAGTATATATCTAATTTACTTTTCTAGGACTTGTAAATCATTTTTATACTGTACACAGTAAGCAACACCTGTTCTCTGGGTCTGGCTGTATCTTAAAAACTGGGGTCATCATATATTATACTTAATTCTTCCTTGATAAGATTCTGTCAGCATTACTGCAAGGAAAACACCAAATGATTTCTTTCTTTAGGTTAGCTTCATGCTGAAATTTTGTTACTCTTTTCTATCTCTTTTTAAGATTTATTTTTTTCTTTCTTTACATTCTTTCACATTAAATATGAATAAAACAATGTTTTAGCTCCTCACACCCCAATTCCCTAGCTACCAACAATGGAAAAGAGACGTGAAATACTAGTGTAGAGCTTAACTCTGTGCTTTTGTTGTACATGCAGGCTGATTTTTCAAAGTTCATCAATTCATTTACTGACTCAACAGCTCTAGGTCAGAACTTCGTAGCTGCAGATTCTAGGTCAGAACTTCGTAGCTGCAGATTCTATGATGGATACTAGAAGTATGGCAGTGAACAACGAAGAGAATGTATGACCATGAACACGGTAGAGAATGCACCCCATCTTCCATTTTAAGGCCCTGAGGAACACTTTTCACCTCAACTCTCAAATCCTAGCTCCTCTCTTGCTTTCTATATTCACCTTCCTGATTTTCCCAACACGTTATAACCTTACTAATTTTCCTTAATACTATATGTACAATCTTCTTCAACTAAAACCTTAGGTGTCCAGTCATTGCCTACTCTGTAAAAATGAACTATTTTACCCATAACCAAAGGTTTTCAGCATTTTGTCCCATCCTACACATGAATATGTAGCCATTGGAGTGATCAGCAATTTTGGAAAGACCCTGATTGACTTGAGAAAATTAAAAGGAAAATTTTGTAAAGTAAAATTTGAAGTAATGAACATAAGTCCTAAATGAGTTTCATTCTCTTCTACAGATAATCAGTCTTACCAGGCCATAGCACCTTATCTTGCTCTAAAACTTACTTCTGTATTTCAATTCCATGTTATCTCTGGAATGTAGAATTTTTTCATGTGTGGCTTTTTATGCCACCTGACTTTATGGTTTTTCATTTTCTGGACACTCGCACATGCCCTCTGAATATTGTATCACACATAGTATTCTACAGTCAACTGCCCTCCTGCTATGGTTCAGATGTGAGCATGCCCCGTAAGAAAAGTCTGATTGGTATGCACTGACAAGTTCAGTTTGAACCAGAAACAAATTGCCCCTGTCTGTCAAGGATAAGAAAGAGAAGTTACTGTTGTTTTTCATTCTACTCTAGGGAAGAAAATACAAATTTCCCATTTCTGGAGATCTAATCCAGGGAATAATCAATGTTTTTCTTATTAGCTATTGAATATGTGATACCACTATTTTTCTCCTTTCTCACATTTAATCATTTGGGGAGTTAAGTTATAAGAAAATTACAGAGAGCAGATGGCCAGTAAGATGGACACATTTGCTATTTGTCTGCACTTTGCTTGGTTAGGAAATAAGTTGTTTTTAATAAGAAGTAATTTTCATTGCATAAAAGCATGTTTAATGTTTCATAGATATCTAAATAATACTCTCCTCTAAATGAGTTATGGGCAGAGGAGAACATTGGTTTGCCATATAATTATTAGAATAAGCTTTTGAAAAAACTTTTGGAGCAGCAGATGTGGTTGATTCGGGCCATTCCTGGCTTATAGAAATACTTGGGAACCTCAGCACTTTAAAAATGAATTCCCAACATATGAAAAGGGAATGACTTAACAAAAATTTGTTTTGGGGGGTATGCCTAAGTAATATGCACATTCACAATAGTGTTACTTGTATATGAATAATTACAGAAAAAGTAAGGAGTTCATAATCTCCATGTTTAAATTTTTATCCCCTTAACAGACAATATTAACTATAAAATTTTCTTATTAAATCATGATGGTTTATTTTAAAATAAATCCCACTTATCTGCTATTCATTCTAAAACCAAAGATGGGGGGAGCCAAAGCAAATGGACTTCTCATATACACTTATATCTAGAGAAGACCACTGGGTTTATACAAACTATTAAAATTTTATTTTATAAATGATGGTCTTTTTCAATATAAATTTTTATTTAAATTACAAGCAATCATTTCACATATCAATCCCAGTTCCCACTCCCTCCCATCTTCCCATGACCCTCACTGACCACCTCCCCAATCCACTCGGTCAGGGAGGGTGAGGTCTTCCATGGGTGAACATCAAAGTCTGTCACATCATTTTGGGGAGGGCACTAGGAATAAATTCTGGTTCCACTGTCAGAGGTCCATTGACTGTCCAGGCCTCCTAATTGCCACGCATATTCAGGAGGTTTGGTTCAGTCCAATGCTGTTCTCCAGTTGTCAGACTGGGGTCCATGAGCTCCCATTTGGTCAGGTCAGCTGTTTCTGCAGGATTCCCTAGCATGGTCTTGACCTCTTTGCTCATCCAGCCTCCCTCTCAACAACTGGATTCCAGGAGTTTGGCTCAGTGCTTAGCTGCGGATGTCTGATTCTGCTTCTATCAGCTACTGGATGAAGGCTTTAGGATGGCATTTAAGGTAGTCATTAATCACTTTATAGGGGATGGGCAATAAAAGTTTCGTGTTGCATTCTATTTATTGGGTATCTAATCCTATTGGTTTAGAGATACAGATTTGCAGTGTGAGCAGATGAACAGGTCCTAAAAAGAGCAGCACTGTCTGTTTTGGGTTCTTTCCTGTACTCCTATGTGATGTTCCCTTCCTCCAGGTATGGGAAGGGCACATCTGCAATGGAAATCTCATACTTTATAGGAAGGTCAAAGTATTCCTTCATTGCCTGCTCTAGGGAGAATAGCAAAGAAGGTCAGATTGACCTTCCTTTAATGCTGCTCAAATATCAAGGTACCTTGTTTTGAGACATCAATTTTGAATGCCATCAACATGAATGATTGATGGAATGTATTACCGAGTAAGGAAAATGTCCACCTATCTACATTAGGAAACTGGGTGGATGGTAGACTACTAACTGCTAGCAATTGTTGCAAGTTTTCCAATTTTTGTGGTCTGTAACATTATTTGCCTCTCATGTCTTTCTCATAGACTTCTGTGGGCTTCCATGTTATTGTAGTTTTGAAGATAATCTTTTCTCATTCTTTTTCCTACTGCTCTTCCTTGATGACATACCCCTTGATGGATCTCTTTGTAGTATGACCTTTTGTCATTGTATTCCCTCTCATATGCACGAATCTCCTGGCTTCTGCCATGACTGATGCTCTTCTGCTGCTAATTACTGCTCACAGTACTTGTTCTATGGCTAAGGCAATGCTATTCTTATTATAGTTAAAAACTCAAAATGACGTATGAGTAGAACACAGCCAATGCTCTGAAGTAAGCTATGCTTAGACACAAATTTTATTTCTGATATTCCCTAGCCATGTGAGTTTGGGAAGGTTCCCCTGTGAAGTGATGCTTCAACAGAAAATGCTACACTAATACTTGCATTCTCATAGGTTTGTTATAATAACTAGTCATGCACGAAGACCACTTAGCACATGGTATGCACTCGGCATTGAGTTACCTCACAACTCAATTATGAGAGGATGAAACTCATGTGGGATAGAGTGAAAGCAGTATTCTACAATTGCTTCATACACAGAATGGAAGCACCCATGAGTCTGGTCATTGTCTGACTATCTGCAACACACTGACAAATAACAAACTTTGATCCTCTGGCTGACCATCTCAATTGCACTCCTGTCTCATGGGTTAAAAACATTGCCTTCAGGTTACATGTTATAACATAAAATCTAGTATGTTTATGATCAAGCTTGTCATGGTTTTTCACTAAACTCTGATGTCGCCTGTAATAATAAGTGCTTCTGATTTCCTTTATTGTGTGTGAATAACTGTTGATTCTTCATTTTCCAGCTGTGAAATTTTGATGCCAATGTCTTTTCATCTTCCTATTACAATATTTCCATATAGGTCTATCACACATCTGTTTCCTATAACAGCTTCATGGAATTTACTTACAATTTTTCCACTCCTAATTCATGAATACTACTGTTAGACTATTATTTCCTCAGCTTTTTTTTTTTTATATAATATGAATCTCTGTTCCAAAGTCCTCTAAATCTTATTATTTCTTATCCTAAATTGCCTAGTCCATCCCTGAAGGCCCTTCAAGACTGCCCTATATTTTCATCTTACCTTTTCCTTATCAATCTATCAACATCAGTTTAATTTCATTTAGACCAAGTTTCTTCTTGTCTCTGTGTGTCTTCCTGCTAATGAGTCTTCATTCATATTGATTTACTTTGTGGCCACTGCCCAGGTAAATTTCACCCATCATTCAAATCTGTTTAAGATCTTTTATCAGCTACTCCAGGACCTGTGGCTCTATTCCATCTAACAGCGCTTACATTAGGAACCAGGTTGATTTATCTGATGCAGGTTTTTAGGGTTTTTCTTCTCTTACTTGCTATAGTACATATTCCATGAAAAACACAGAGTGTTCAATTTGCTTTCTTCTTATATCAGCATTTACACAGAACTGGTAACATGGGTTGATTCTGAAAATACTCAATATTCAATTCTACAAGTACCACAAGACAATAGAGACCAAGAGCTCATTTACAATATACATTCAGAAAAAATATGAGGGCCACAAATTGGGACAGTTGAGAACTAACATGACTTTTATTGTTTCTCTTTAAATACAACAATCAGGTATTGCAGGTCAAACTACTTATAATAACTGTTCTTTGAAAGTTTTCATTTACTCCTCATTGTTTACATAATCCTCACTTCAGTATTCAGAACTTTTCGATATGTGGCTTTAATTTCCCAGAAAAGCTTTAGCTGAGATATACTCTAAAGGAAGGAGACTAGTGTCTGAAAACCTGTTTCTTCTACTTCATATGTTGGTATAAATTGAATATCTAAAATTCTGGGGACCAGAAGTGTTTCAATTTTCAGCTTTTGCAATCTTTGTACATACATAGTGAGATATTCTTGTTTAAGTCCTTGGTTTAAACATAAAATTCACGTGTGTGTGTGTGTGTGTTTGTGCGTGTATCATAGATACACATGGCCTAGTGTTCTCCCTGACAACACCCAAAGACAGAAAGAACAAGCTATAGGACAGAACACTAGGCAGAGGTCAGTTCTTGCATAGAACATTCACTGTCTACATCTCTTGACTGTAGGTTAAAAATCTCACAACTTAACAATTACACTGCTTCAGTGACTGAACCCATGCAGTATCAAATCCAACATTAGCTCTCATTCTCAATTATAATTCAGTAATTAACAGGAACAAATAATGACATTTTTGTTCTTTTTTTTTTAATTATTATGTAGCACATATTTCAGGCTTGGGAATGGTAAAGATGAAGGTGCTTATTTGACATGTTGGGATAATTCCTTTGATTCTTGGAAAGTACATTATTCTTTGTAAAGAGGACTGGATTCAGTTCCTGCAGAAACTCCTACTCCTGCACTCGACACTGAGTCCAAGTCAGAGAGACTGTGCTTCTGCAGAAGTGTCCATCAGAATCCCAGCACTAGTCCTACAGCACATGGCGTCTATTTTAACAAAAGCATGTTCTCACAGCATTTTCCTTTGCACATACTTACTCTTACAATTACAGACTCATTCTAGTTTGGGTCAACCGACTGGGGATCATCTTAAGTAATTTTAAACACACTTCTATAGATACTATAAAGTTTAACCTTTTCACAAAAAATAAAATGAATGCATCTAAAATTTTCTGAAGCAATGTTCATTCTTATAGTCATTATGTCATGGTACTACTTTCCTCCTTCATATACTGATATTTTGAAGATGGACATAAATTCTTACCTCAAAAAGATAAGGCTCCATTTCACGCAGGGTTTTCCCAAGATGCTTATCAGGATCTAAGCCTGTCAGGAAAAGTTAATATTTTTTTTTCAGGTAAGTGTCAGGTTAGAACTATAAAGGCACACTTCCCTTCCCTTGACTCCTCCTCACCTAAGAAAGCAATGTATATGCATTTTAAATTGTTTTGATTTTAAACTTAAATGTGCTTTGCCACCATTACTTCCCATTTCCCTGGGATAGTTGGCTTTCTTGCTCCTAAAAAACAAGTTTGAGTTTATTTCAGTTGTGTTAATAGGCAGGTGCTTCCTTTAATTTTACTTTCTTTTTTGAGGGGGTTATAATTAAGATGAAAATAATATAATTTCAAAGACAGGAAATGCAAGACCTAGGCATTTTAGTTGTTTATTTAAAGACAACAATGTGATCCTTCTGTTTTATTCTTATTTTAACTTTAAATGTAATTATAGAAAAAGAATAAAAAGAATAGTGTTAGACTGTTACACCTATAAAATTAATTCACTTATCGGTACAATATGGATACATTCAAACTAAGAAATCAAATCATAGTTAATCTCAAAACAAAGTATCTATTTAAATAGTCTATAATTCATTACCAAAAATATCCCAATTTGAGTACTTAAAAGTGTCTCAATTTAATATGGTAACCTGAGCACTTTTCTATATAGACCTTTCTATATTAAACAACACTGTATATAGTAAAAGTAATGTCAGGCTTGTATGTTGAACTGTCCTCAATAATGCCTACTTAGGTCTTCCACTTCTCACATTTGGCAGGAAACTCCATCAGAAACATTTCCACATTTGCTTCATTTCTTTTTTCTGTACATCAGAAAGTTACAAATCATTAGGGACCTCATGATTACTATTCATAAGAGATGCATTTCAAGTTGTTTTTAGAAAACATCTTGGATAAGGGCCAGAGATCTCTAGAGGTTTCTGCTAACGTCCTTGAGAAGGCAATGGCCTAAGTCACTCATTACTGATACCTTTAAATCTGCCCAGACTTCACTTCAGGGGCATTACTAGTTGTAGATGAGGAAGGAAGACTACCTGTCCTATAACCCCAAAATATTTAGATGCAGAAGAGCTCAAAATAAACTTAATTCCAAGGGCAACAATGACTCCTTAAATTATAAATAACATGTAAATGAAAACCTTATAAAATTGAATCCTTAATTTTCTTACAGTTTCACATATTTTTCTAAATTTTGCTTATTTAGAGACATTTTATTATTCCATGTACAGTTTGTATATAATTTACTTTTGTTAACAAAGAATGTCTTAAAATGGATCTCCTTAATGTATAAAATTACCATCTGATTTTCAATAAATATGCAGCTCTAAGAATTTTGTCTTTTGGGTTTTTTTTGTGTTCATGCATGATTTTCTTTTTTTTTATTAAAATATTTCTCACACAATATATCACAGTTTCCCCTTCCTCTACTCCTTTCAGGGATTAGGAATTTCTAACTGTATGTTAGTCACAGAGAACTCTGATATTCAAGAACGTTTGTAATTGAGAATTGAAGCTCAGGGTCAGAGTAGTGTTAATAAAATATACTCAATATAATCAAGTCAATGCTTGAGTTGAAATTAAGAATGAACCTTGGAAAGCATGCATTGCTTCTGGGTTTAACTTGTTTACTTTGCTGGGAGAAGTGGCAACTAAACGGTAGTCCTGAAACACAGCTTGGTTTGTGCTGAAATGATTCTATTATGTGGAACTACTTGAAGTCTTATTAATGACAAGAATTAGGTAATATTCAAATCCATCTTATATGGTCAAATTTAAAAAATAGTTATTTAACAACTAATGCACCTGGTCTAAAGGGTATAATAGTCTCCTTCTAAAACAAAACAAAACAAAACAAAACAAAACAAAACAGAATCCTTTTATTTTTGGTTGTGAGCCCAGTCTTTAATGGGAGAGTCATCTCTCCAGACTTTGATGATTCCCCCATAGAAGGCCTTACCCTTTCTATGGAGCAGAAGAAGGATGGGATGTGGGGATTGGTGGGGAGCTTGGGAGAATGGGAGGGAGGGATTGATATGTAAAATAAGATTGTTTCTAATTTAAATAAAAATTAAAAAAAAAACAGAATCTAAATTCAACACAATGTCAATGTAATTGAAAACGTCTTTGTGATTACATGTTTCTCATTTATTTTATATAAAACTACATTACATTAAACACTTTGGGATGGTTATGAAAAAGACAGATAAGGTCATAGACTCTTTAATGCAAACTTTTTCCAAAAGCTTCAATTCATCACACTCCACAAGACAGAAGGACATTTCTTGCTTAGATTCACTCTATTTAGTTAGTGACTGTTTATCCAGTGAAGCCTAGGTCGTGAATACACACAAACAGCGCTTCACAGAAATCTCACAGAATCTTCTAAGTTTATCTTCTTCAATAGTCAGGTATGGAGTGCTGTCTTAATGTATTTATGTCTCCCAAGAACTTTAGTCACTGGGCCATTTATTAATGATGATATAAATAGTGATATCAAGAAATAAAATATTAACAAAGAAGACAACAGTCCAGAGCATGTGGGATGTCATTTAATTTCAAGCATTCTTTAATTTTCAGGCACGAGATTATTTTAAGTTACTAATAAGATTTTCTCTAAGGTACAGGAAAAGATTTACTGTAAATTCTGACATCTAACCATTCAATCACATCTTATAGACATTCCTTGATGGAAGCTGGGTGAGTGAATAAACCCACAACAAGACCTAGGCACTGGATAACTCCATGCAGAATTAAGAAATTAATTAGGAGGAAGAACTATAATTTGCAGAGCTGACATCCATTTTACTTTAGTTGCATGTATCAATGGAAAACGATTACAATTCAATTAAAATATTCAATTTTATTACTTTACTGACTGACCTTGAAGTTAATGTGTGCTTTATTTAATTGCATCATCTATGAATAAATGTTAACCCTAAAATGTTATGCACCATTATTTTCAATGCAGTTTTCAACATCTCAGCTGAATTATATCAGCCAATTTATTATCTGCTGTCATGAAAGCAAGTGGAGGTTTATTTCTTCAGGACAGCTCAATATTTGGTGTGGGAAAACACCACAAAATAGTTGATAATGCTATTTTTAACAGAGTCCAGTGAAATGAATTTTGTTCCCATTTTAACTTTAGCAGTGTACACTTTTAACTGTAAAATCACTACTGATATTAGAAATGGCATAATCAGTCTGAAAAGCAATTTCTGGCCTGCCTATAATTTTCATTTAATCCATTGCAAGCAGGAACTGATAATCTAATACAAATTCACAGTTAACACACACACACACACACACACACACACACACACACACACACACACACACATACCCACACACCATAATTTCTTGCTGTCTACATGTTTACAAGTAATTTAATTTTGTAAAATTTATTTTTTTCTAAAGAAAGGTAACATTTAGTTGTTCCCAGATGCAAAACCTATATCATTATAACATATCTGAACATTTTGGAAATGAAATGGAAAAAAAATTGTTAAAAATGACAGGTAGGAAAAAAGATTGGTTATGTAACCTCTAATATAAAAATGAGTTGACATGTGAAAGTGAATACTCAAGCAAGGACATTATTTCAATATTTATACTTCCCATTTCTCTAATTAGGTCACCAAAATCTTAACTATCTTAGTACTGTGTCAAGGCTTGTCTTGACATGGCTCTCCTTTCTTAAATCTATAAACAAAACATTTTAACATCAAGTAGACTCATTCTATGGAATCACTTTAAAATCTATGATATATATTAAGTGAATGGCCAGTAAATCACATTGAGTGTTAATTATGCAGTTCTAATAATCCACACAAAATTTTCCTCTTTTCTATTTCAAAAATATTGTTCAGTTCTTAATATGAAAAGAACAAATAAAAAGTGAAAGATATGGGTACAAGAGAAGGAGATACTGGAAATATTTCTTTAAGAATATTTGCCTAAGAGTTCTTACTAGTTTTGAACATGAGGACTACTGGAACCTGGTAGCCTGGTAAAGTTAGAGATTGTGGGAAAGCAAAGAGCTAAGGGTAAAGATGCAACAAATAAACTAAAAAACAAATAAACAAATAAATAATTAAATGCATGCAAGGTCCTTATGGTTTTAGATTTTCCTGTGAGAGTTTATGGATGAATTAATTACAGAAGACTGACAGATCCTAGCAGACTGCAGTGTGATCCAGTTCGACATTTGATCCAGTTAGAAATTTAGAAAGGTCATTCTAGCTTCAGTCCTCTTACTTTACTGGAAGCATGACTAAGGGAAGATGGGAAATGAGTGAACAGGGCACACCAGTGGTGTAAGTGAGAGAGGATGTACTAGAACAAAACCATTAACAAGAAAGGGACCAAACATATTTGAGAGCAACACTTGGTAGGCAGGATACAGACAGTACTTGCAGAACTAGTCCAGATGATTTTCAGGTTTTTAGTATGGAGCAAGTTAAAAGATGATAGTACCAGCTACCACTATTTCATATGCAAAGAAATGAAACATGTAAAATTTGGAAGGGAAACATAGGGTAAATATCATTCTAGGAATATGCTGCATTTCCTAAGACTCTCCAGAGAAGAGACATCTAATTGGCATTGAGGTAAATGGGGTCAGAGGTCTGGACTGGAAATTCAGAAATAGAAACAAAAGCTGCAAGATGAACTGATTGTAGGACAACACTCAATGTGAGTAAAAAAAAAAAAATACAGAAAAGAGCCCAAAGAATATAAATTTTATTTTAATGATGACAGTAAGAATGAACTGTGTAAAATGCAAATTTGATCAAGTTATTTTCTCTGCCCTCATTGCCAAATTTATTGAAGTATATTTAACAGTTTAAAATCATGTATATTTAAAGTATTCAACTTAATAATTACATATATGTATACATTTTAAAGTATTCATCACATTAAATCTAATTACTTTTCTGTCACCTCACATAACTAAGGAATGAAACCAGGCTCCCCTGCTGCTAGGCAAGCGTTCTACTATTGCCCTACATATTCCAAGCCCTACTTAATGGTTTTCAATATGGTAAAACCCCATACTGAACAAGGTATGTTGGTCTATGCAGGCAATCCTGTATTCCAGAGTCTGAAACAGGAAGAGTACCACAAATCTGAGGGTACCCTAGGCTACATTCTGAGTTTGGGGCCAGCCCAAGTAACAAGGTGAGACAATCTGCCCCTCTGAAAAGTAAAGATTTACCCTCTCTTAAATCTACATGATTTTTATAGGTCAGTTAATCATAATATAAAGTTGAAACCATTACCCAAATGAAAAACTGAAATTTAATAAAATAAAAAAAAGTTAGAGATTCATACAAAGTCCCTCACAGAACTGGGAAGGGACAAGTCCCCCAGAGCTCAGGTGAAGTGGGGGGGGGAGACAGCGAATGGAGAGAGAAGTAGGAGAAAATGAGGGGGAGGAAAGGAAAACATGTGCGACCAGGAAGATTGAGCCTGGTTAGGAATAGAAGATAGAAAAGAGAGAGAGAGAGACAGAGACAGAGAGAGAGACATAAAACAGAGAGCCAATATTGGTTTGAAGATAAAATTGAACACAAAGAAAGGTCGAGAGAACTACAAGACTGCTCCCAACTAACAATCTCAGCTTCCGTGGAAAGGCTATCATAAATGCCCTTCCTGGAGAGTGAGATCAACAACTAACTTCTCCATGGAGCCCTCAACTAATGCCTGTCGGAAACAGGATCAAACACCCATACATAAACACTGAGTCGAACTAGAACCCAGAAGCAGATGGAGAGGACAAGACCATGCGGCAGAAACACATAGAGACAGCTTACCTGAACAAGGAGGAGCTAACAGCCACTAGACTGATAGCTGGGAAGCCAGCATGGGACTGACTCAGGCCCCCCTGAATATGGGTCTCAGCCAGAAGGACTGAGCAGTCTAAGAGACCTCAGACAGTGGAGCCAGGATGTATCCCTGGTGCACAAAAGGACTTTGCGAACATATCCCCCATGGAGGGATAACTGCCTTAATCTAGATACAGGAGAGAAGCCCTAGTCCCTATTTCATAGGACCTGTCAGATCTGCATGACCCCAACTGGATGGCATTCCCCTACATATGGAATTGTGGTGGGGGGATGGGAGGGGAGGGTGTTTAGAGTGCATGTGAGAGGGCAGAGAGAGTAAAAGGGAGGGAAGGAGGGAGGGAGGGCTGGGGGGGAGGGAGGGAGGGAGAGAGGGAGGGAGGGAGAGGGAACTGGGATCGACATGTAAAATAATAAATTAAATTTAAAAAAATGCTTTGACTCCAAAATTTAAGTTGAAGGACAAGTTACTGGGGAAAAAGGATTTCTATTTTTGTTTCCACAGAAAATGAAAAGATGTGGATTCCTTCCAGACTAATGTGGTTTGATCACGCCAGACCGCCTGAAACAGAGTACAAGCTGATCCTACATTCAAAACAGCTGGACAAAATAGCCCTACAGACTACAGCCAGGATATCTGAATCTTCTTTGAATCCCCCATGACAGCGCCCCTTACCAGCAGGAAGTAGTTTGGAAAGAACGATGCCCAAATTCCCAAATATTGTGTATAAATGTTTGTTTTCATTTAATTGGACTTTGTTATATAAAATAAAATAAAAAGGGAAAAAAAGTTAACAAAACACTGGAAAGTTCAAGTACACGACACAGTGTTACTAGCTATAGTAACAGTGCTACACATGGGATCTCCAGAATATGCATGTCCTCCTTCCTTAGCTGTTTTATACTCCCCTCAAGTTTCACATTTATAGACTCTACATATAAATGAGGTCATGTAGTATTTGTATTTCTCCTTTTTCCAGCATTGTTCATGGAAAAGACCATCTTATTTTCTTGTGTAACATGACATATAAAAGACCCACAGACAGACCCAGACCCAGGGTTCAAGCTTCAAGATGAAGATGAGAAAAGCAAAGTAGCCAGCCACTAGCTCTCACTTCTACCTCAGCTCAGACCAAAGGGGGATCCTCAAACGGCTCCCGAGTTCACTGCTCCTCAGATTCACTCAGACTGCTAAGTTCTTAGCAAAATGTCTAGAGAATCCAGAGACTGACTACTGAAGACTCTGCTCCTATCTTTTATACCTCTCTGGTGCTGGGATTAAAGGTGTGAGCTCTCTTACTGTTTTAGACTGATTCAATCTTGTGTAGCCCTGGGTGGCCTTGAACTCAGAGAGATCCATTTGCCTTTGTCTCCTGAGTCCTGGGGTTAAAGGTGTGTACCACCATTATCTGATCTCTATAGCTTGAGGCTGACTTTGCTTTTTGAATGCACAGGCAAGCTTTAATAAATCATAAATATCAGCACACTCATGTTTTACTGGCACTTTTGCAGAGATGGATCATAGAGGCATGGTTTTACTTCTGGGTTCCTTGTTTCATACTCTGTTCCAAGGTCTATATGATTTTTTAGTGGTGACATGGTTAGTATTCAGGCATCTGTACTGGCCTGTCTTTAGGGTTCGAAAGGATACAACCTCAGCTGCAGCCAGTAAGAGCACCACCTGTGAATATTTACTATGTTCCCTTTTAAAAGGGCCCTGTACTTACCCTCCTCCTCTCTCTGCCCCCTCTCTCTCTGTCCTTATCTCCTGCCACTCTTGTCCCAGGAGACCAGTCTCTACCCTCCCCTTTCACCTTTTTTATGATCCTTTCCCTAATTTTTTTAAAAAAAAAACCCTCCATTTGAACTCTGTTGCATAGTATCTTTCTCTCCTGCTGCTTTTCTTCAATTATAATAAACATCATATTGAAAAATAATATAAAATGAAAAGGTGCCATATATTTATATTTGGACTCATGTATAATTCATGGCTTTGTTTTGCTTATTTGATTTAGCTATTGATCTTTGCTTTCCTATGACTCTGGGGACTTTTTCTACTTTTTCAAATAATAATGAAAATAACTTTAATTATATTATTATTATTATTATTATATTATTAATGTCTTTTTACATCCAGCCACAGTTTTCTCCCTGCTCTCCTCCCAGTCCCTCCCCTCCACCTCCTCCTGACTCCCATCCACTTGTTGTAGAATATTTAACCAGGTAAAGATGTGTTACATTTGTTTGTGCTGCACTTCTTTAATAATGAAAAGATGTGTTGCTGTTTCACCTTACTTGCCTAAGGCATGTGATTGGTCTAATAAAGACAAAAGACTAATAGCTAGGCAGAAGAGGGATAGGTGAGGTTGGTGGGTAAAGAGAATAAATAGGAGGAGAAATCTAGGCTGGAGAAGAGAAGAAGAAAAAGAATGGAGAAAACAAGGGAGAAAGGGCGAAATATGCCTGGGGCCACAGACAGACAGCCACCAACCAGCAAGAAAGTAAGATATACAGAAGGAAGAAGGGTGTAAAACCCCAGGCAAAATGTAGATAAAGAGAAACAGGTTAATTTAAAAGAACTAGACAGAAATGAGCCTAAGATAGGCTGAGCATTCAAAACTAGTAAGTCTCCATGTCATGATTTGGGAGATGTTTGGTGGCCTGAAAGATAAAGCCTGGTACATCTACTCCTTTATTTCTATTCAGAAAAGTGTAGGGCTCCCATGGAAATCAACCGCAATGCCAATGATGAATAACGTGTTCACTGAGTCTCTTCACTCACTTTGAATAATATGTAAATTTTAACCATTATAATTCTTGTAAATCTTTGACTTCAACTTTAATTTTAATTTCAATTTCCTTTTTGGAAATAATTTTTGGATCCAAATCTCTCATCTCTTTGGTTGAGATTATTCCTATGTATTTTATTCATGTTGCCATTTTTAATGGGATTGTTTTCCAGATTTCATTTTCTGATAGTTCACTATTTGTATATAGAGATACAATTGCCTTTTAGAATGCTGATTTTGTGTGCTGAAGTTTTATTGGATAGCCAATCTAACTTTAGTATGCTTTTTTTGTATGCTTTAGTTTTATTGGATAGCCAGTCTTAACATTTTGTTAATTCTGTAGAGCTTTCCTCTCCTTGATCAGGATATCATTTGTAAACAGAAATAATTTTGTTTATGACTTTGTGCTTTTAATCTCTTTCTCTCATTTAATTGCTCTGGTTGAGATTTCTAGTATTATACTGACTAGACATGATAAGAGTGGGCAACCTTGCTTTGTATTGTGGTCTTGTCATTCTTTTTCAGTGTAAATATATGAGAACGAGCATTCAATCATGAACATTTCTTCACTAGCCTATGCTCCTAAATGGATTATGGAATAAAGAAAAAGAAATTATCATGGCTGTAGTTATGCCTTCTACTGTGTGAGAATAACTTGCTAGAAAACAAAGAACACACAATTGGAAAACACTGGTTCCAGTCTACTTCAGACCCTTCATCATGAGAGGTAATACTTCAACTACTTATGTACATTTACGCTGTGTATTTAAACTTATACAAACCAGCCAGTATAAGATGAGAGATTAACAAGAAAATACCTCTTATATGTTAAGAGATTCATTAGAGGATAAGTTCTATACATGTTATACATCTTTGATCTACAGTTTTAATACATCATGTAATATCAGCTAAAATGCGATATCTCATTTTCAATAACACCAAATAAGGAATATTTATGTTATGTATATTACACTGATAAATTATCACTTTTTTTTGAGCTCACTGCAAAGTTGATTCTGAAAGCAGAGTTCTCCCCACCTCAACACTCTATTCTTTTCATTCAAGCAAGTTTGCCTCAAAGTGTTTTCCAAGGCCCCTGGAGATGGGTTGGCCTCATTGAGTCTGTGGCAGAGAGAGTCTGTGGCAGAGAAGGAACAGAACAGCAAAACAGACAGAGTGAAAGCTCTGTGTCCCTGGCGATTGCTTGAAGGTAAACTATTTCTAACAGATGTTCCTATTGTTTACCACATGATATAAAAGTTCCTACAGCAGGAAAGAAAATTGGAAGCTCATTCATGACGAGAAAGCTAAATTGGAAGTCCAGCTGAGTGCCTTGACATTCCCACTTGATTTCTGCTGGATTTTGTAAGCCTGGTTTGATGTTGTTAACTTTCTACTATTGTTTATTGTTTTTCTTGGAAGCCTCACCCAAGTGCACACTCTGCTCTGCCCAAGACTATCAGGAACTCCAGCTAAGTGCCTTGTCTATTATCTGCAAAATGCTTTAAATACCCCATTTAATGATGTTCTACTTTCTACATAATATCTACTGTCTGTCTGTGGGTCTGTGCTGTCTGTCTTGGTGTTTTTATTGCTGTGAAGAGATACCATGACCACAGCAACTCTTTTAAAGCAAACATTTAATTGGAGCTGGCTGACAGGTTCAGACGTTTAGTCCATTATCATCATAGTGGGAAGCATGGTGGCAAGCAGTCAGATATGGTGCTAGAGAAGGAGCTGAGAGTTCTGTGTCTGGATTGGTTGATGAATAAAACTGATTGGCCAGTAGAGGCCAGGAAGATAGGCAGGGCTAGGAGATGAGATTGCTGGAGAGAGAGAGGAGATGCCACGTAGAGACTGGGAAGATAGGATATGCCAGGCATTCTCTGGTAAGATAAGGCCATGTAAAAATACACAGGTGAATATAAATGTGTTAATAATTAAGAGAGAGCTAGCCAGTAAGAAGTCCTAGCCATCGGCCAATAGTTTATAATTAATATAGCATCTGTGTGTTTATTTGCAGCAGAGCAGTTATGGGTCCAGGCGGGACAGAAACCAACATCTTCAAAGGAAGAGAGAGTGAGACAATGGGCTTGGCTTGAGCTTCTGAGACCTCAAAGCCCACAACCCCAGAAGGTCACAACTATCTCAACAAGGCCACACCTCTTAATAGTGCCACTCCGTATGAGACTATGGGAGCCACTTTCATTTAAAGCAACAAACTATCTATCTATTATGGATCATTTTCTGGATCACAGGAAATAGATAAAAATAATTTTTGTAGAGTCCTTAAACACTATGCTGCATACACACACAAAGATGACTCACTGATTTCTTTTAGAAGTTTTCAAATAACTACTAAATATTATAATGGACATTGTTTTTAGTGCAAGATATCTAATGTATGTGACACAGAGGATTAGTTTTTAGAGTAGCATGAATTATTATACAATTGTTTCACATTTTTGTGAATATTGTATTATTTTTTTAATTTTAAGAGGAATAACTATTGGAGGAGGTGAACACCAATAAACAAGTTTAAAATTAAAATGTTAAGGGCTGAAGGAACTGCATAGTTGGTAATGCCCTTGCCCTATATGATGAGCATCTGCATTTGATCCTCAAAACTCACATAAAAATGATGGGCATGGTGGTATTCACATCTAATTCCAGTGTTGGGAGGTGTGGCCAGAAAGATTCCTGGGGCTCCTTGTCAGGCAGTCTTGCCTACCTGGTCACATCTAGGTCAACGAAAGACTCCTCCTCAGAGGAGGTACATGGCTGTTCCTGAGGATGACACTGCAGTTGTTCTCCAGCCTAAACACACATGCACATACATGTGCACGCGCACACACACACACACACACACACACACACACACACACACACAGTCGTATATCCACATGCACATGAAAACACACAGATGCATAGTGTATGAATGTTTAGTAGACATTTCTTTAAATTTATACATAGATACACAAATATCCCTATATATACATAAATAAGGTAAATATTCATATATGTCATATATTTAAAGATATAAGTGCAAAGTATTTTTTGTATGTAATCTCAATGTATTAAAAAATTCAAGGAACAGAATCAGATATTACAGGTTAATTTTTGTTAGAACAGTCTACCTTACATGAAGGGACAATATACTAATATTAAAATAAACAAAACCAGCATTCCTTTTCCCACTACATTTTCTCTTCTGTTGTAATCTGTAACTCCACTTATAAACCTAAGAAAATGATGCTTATATTCAGAGATAGATGACTGAAAGACTAGTTGGATTTGTATTTCAAACCAAAGATTACATCAAAAATACTTAAAAGTTAAGATATAATCCTTGATTTTGTTTCATAAATTGAAAATGATAAATAACTTATGATACAACTGGGTATGGCAAAACTCTGAAACTTAAAAAAACCTATACCAAATTACTCTAAGTGAAGACAGAATATATTTAAATCACAATTAACTAATCTTTAAATCATATTAAACAATCTTTTTAACGAAATAATTATTTGAACCAAGTTCAGGTATAAAAATTGTTAACCATAGAATATAAAAGAATAACATAAATTGCTTTTAACCTTTGCTGTTCAGCATTCTTTCTGGAAAGGCTATTACAATGCATGATTTTAATTATGTCCATTATTATCTAAATGAATGACAGAACAGTACAATGAGAGGGAACAATAATTAACATGCCGTAGCATGGCTTATTTGGGCAGTTAGAAGCAGAATCAGAGTAAGGCAATGTATAGAACAAGCTGCGTGTGTGTGGGAGTAAAACCCAGCAATTGGGAAGGCCACACAATCAAAGCACATGGTGTAATTAGTATGGGCACCTCTTATTGTGGAGCCAAAAGGTGAGACTAAAAAGTATACACTAACTTTGTAAAGAAACCAGTTAGCGGCCTTTTGGGAGAGAAGGAAAGAGTCCAAAAGCAATTCAAGCTACTTATATAGAAGGACAGTAGCTACAAGACATGCATGATGACATTATCTGAAAGGTCAGAAGAGAAATCTGTGGATAGCCAGAAAAACTGGAAACAACTCCATAGCACTGTTCATGAATCTGTTCAAAGTGCCTAGATCATGTTGTAATGTAGTATTTTAAAAATAAAATACAAGAGATGTATTGTTGCGAAGTGAAAACTCTGAAGTATAATAGGGACAAAGAGTAACTTGAGGCCAAAACAGGCAGCATGAGTGGAAGTGCTGAGCTCCTCAGCACAGAGGGTCAAGCCAGGGATGAGAGGAGCAGGGCACATCACTGGATCCTGGGTTGCACTGACCTGTATTACACACCTGTACTGTGGGGTAGGACTATTCCAAGGGCACTTTGAGAATAACTAGTGATGCAGTAGCAAGGAGCAATTTCCTAGGGGGAAAAAAGAGAGCAACTTGAGAAATTCCACAGCAATAAATCACCGTGGCCAGATGGTGCTCAACTGAGAGTTTCTGAGGGAAATAAAGTGTGACATGGCTGAGCATCCAAAAATCAGCAACTGTTTCTGAACAATGCTGTTTTGCTAATATGAAGGCTTTCTTTAGGAAAGAGCAACAATAAAATTAAGATTTATAGGGGTATAGATGAGAAGCTCTTGTGTTGATAATGGAGAAACTGATAGAGTCTAATTAAGAATAGCTTCTTTCTACATCAGTATAAGGTTAACTGGCTGAGGTCAAATCACCCACTGAGTCTATAAAGAGAACACTGTTTCTCTCCATCCTATTAAACTTATCAGGAAATGTCAATAAAATACTAGATAGAAGCAAAACAGTAAATGTAATTTATTTGGGAATTACATGAAGCTTTTAACAAGGTCATATGAGACTGTTGGGGGAAATAAATAAGCACGATCTTCAGGAAGAGAGGCCACAGGAGAAACTTTGGCCATTAATTATAAAACTTGCTAAGTAAGGAAAACAAAGTTTCAGGGACAATTTCACTTTTGTTCCCCAGCATTGAGCCAGAGGCATTTTTTTTTTTAATGTTAGGCAAAAGGGTAAAAGACTTAAAATATATGTTCAATGTCTGAAGAAAGAAAATGTAGGTCACTGGTAACAAGAGATTTCCTTTCTACCAGGAAAAGAGGACTCAACAAGAACAAGAGACAGGTGATAGTATAGAAGGAAGCTGGGCTCCCAATCAAGGAAGTAAACAGGCAGAGGGAAAGAAGCAGATAACAAAGTTTATATTGGTGACATAATATGAAAGCCACAATTCACATTAAGTTTCTTATCAGTATGCTGAATATAAACAACAGATTTAAAAGAGATCAAACAAACTTTGTTGTTAGTACTGTGAGACTGATTTCACATAGCAAATTAGGGCTGTATCCTTCAGTTGGGTCAGTTTTGGACAGTATATTTACTGAATGGTACATACTTAAATGGCCATGACCAAGAAATTTAAAACAATTCTGTAGAACTAGCTTTGTAACCAGTAGTATATTAGTCAAAAGTTAAGGAAGGGAGGCCAGTCTTAATCCTTCAGTTGCCTTTTCGGTCTCAAGAAGGAGCAAAATTATACAGGAAAAAAGCACGGACCAAAAGTAGAAATTTGCAATCCATGCAAAGGCCTGGGATAGCCTTCTACGTCCTTATGTGACAGCAGCATGTCAGAAAGCTCCCAGAGCAAAGCAACACTTCTTTCAACTGTAACTTTTTTCTTGCTCTTAGCATTGTTCTGTGAAGACACAAAAAGTATCAACAGCCTTTCAAATATTGCATATTGCTACTAAAAGTATCTATTCTCTCTGGCATAGCAAACTGCTGCCTCCCTCTCAGGTTAAATATATAACTCCTTAACCAATGCTCACACCATACCATCACTGTCCTTTAATTGTCCTGGTAACTCTCTGCTCACAGTTGTTTCTCTATGTCACTTTCAAAATATTCACACTTCTTGAAGCTGAAATTTCAAACTACGGTAAAAAATACAAAAAAAAAAAAAAAAAAAAAAAAAAAAACCTAACATTTTTATGTTAATACTTTCTGGAAGTTTCTATTGCTAATACATTGTTCACTCCATGATTAGGAGTTTTTATATTAATATCTTCTGCAAAGACCCAACTGCTTATAGCATCTTGCCCCTATATTACTAGATCAGTAATCATTTTTAATAATATTTTTAAATTTAAATTTGAAACAAGCTTGTTTCACATGTCAATCCCAGTTCCCTCACCTTTCCCTCCTCTCCTGTTCCCCTCAACTCCATCCCATCCCCTTTCTGCTCCCAAGTGAGGGTGAGGCCTTCCATGGGGGATCTTCAAAGTCTGGCATATCATTTGGAGCAGGGGCCTAGGCCCTCCCACATGTGTCTAAGCTGAGAGAGTGTCTCTCTATGTGGAATGGGCTCTCAAAGTCCATTCGGATCCTAGGGATAAATACTGATCCACTACCAGACACCCCAGAGACTGCCCAGTCCTTCTAACTAACTCATGTTCACGGGGTCTTGGTCTGTCCTATGCTAATTTCCCAGTAATCAGACTGGGGTCTATGAGCTCCCTCTTGTTCAGGTCAGCTATTTCTGTGGGTTTCTCCAGCCTGGTCTTGACCCCTTTGCACATCACTTCTCTCTCTCTGCAACTGAATTCCAGGAGTTCAGCTCAGTGTTTAGCTGTGGGTGTCTGCTGCTTCCATCAGCTACTGGACAAAGGTTCTAGGATGGAATATAAGGTAGTCATCAATCTCATTATTAGGGAAGGGCATTGCTTAGATTGTTATTGGGGTCAACCTTGATCTCTGGACATTTCCCTAGTGTCAGATTTCTCTTTAAACCTATAAAGGCTCCCTCTATTAAGGTATCTCTTTTTTTTTTTTTTTTTTTTTTTTTTTTTTTGCTCTCCTCTACTCTGCCCCTGACTCAATTTTCCTGCTCCCTCATGTTCTCCTCTCCCCTCCTCTTCCTCCTAACATCCTCTCCCCTCCCCCCATTGTAGTGGGATATTCACTTTGTCTCCTTCTTTGACACTGACCACGCCCACTGGAGGGTGGAGCCAGGGGCGGAAATGACCTCTGGAACTAGGTCTGAGGAGGAGCCTGGAATGCTCTTGCTGGCAGGACATGGAGAGGAGAGCATCCAGTGGAACTTGCTGGTGTTCATCTGTCTAGATTGTAAGTTATTTCTCCATGAATAAATATCTATTCGGCCTATTTTTTTATCCTGATCCTTATTAAACTGCAATACCCCATGGTCCTAATTTGCTCCGGAGATCTTGTCCCTTTCGCCTTCTCAGGGGGAACATGTATATCTCTTTTAGGGTCTCCTTTCTTTCCTAGCTTTTCTGGAGGTGTGGGTTGTAGGCTGGTAATCCTTTGTTCTATGTCTAGAAATGTCGAGAAAGCATATATGATTGAGTACATACAGTGTTTGTCTTTTTTGTGACTGGGTTACCTCACTCAGGATGGTTTCTTCTAGTTCTATCCATTTGTCTGCAAATTTCACGATTCCATTATTATTTTTTTTACTGAGTAGTACTCCATTGTGTAAATGTACCACATTGTCTCAATCCATTCTTCAGCTGAGGGGCGTTTAGGCTAGACCAATAATCATAAAGTAACTAATACTCTATACACAATGCTCCTTATTAACTTATTAATTACACCCTGCCAATAGGCTTAGCTGCTTTGCCACCTCAAAGTTCAAGCGTCACAACTTAAGCATAATGTAGAAAATTGCTAAGGCATGTTTCAAGGCTAGCAGTTAATAATAACTATTTCATAGTATATATGTATATACATACCTGCTGCACTGTCCCTGGGCAGGCGCAGTAACTAGATTTATCCACATGACTGATTGTATTATCAAAAACCTCTAAGATATCAACAACTTAAAGATCATGAGATTCAAGCACACAGTCAAATAACTGTTTAAAAAATAAGAAGGGTTAGATAAAGAAACAATGCATTGTAATTTTTAAAAGCAGCATGCTAGAGAAAGATGCCATGCTACTGAGCTCACATGGATGGGGTTTTGTATTAGGGGAAAGGGAATGGGAACAGGGGAGAGGAAAGAGAAAGGAAACAAAGTGGCCTCTAGAGAAAGGAGCAGCAAGAGTGGGGGGGGGGAGAAGATAGACAGACAGATAGGCAGAGAGGCAGAGAAGGAGGGAGAGAGGGGTTGGGAGAGAGAAAGAGAGAGAGATGCCAGGGCCCTTTTAAAAGGGAATGTAGAGAATATGCATAGGTGCTCTTAGAGGCTGCAGCTGAGGACATATCTTGTTAGAACCCCAAGGACAGGGCTATATAGATGCCTGAATACTAACAGTTTGTATTATGGGGCCTTCCACAGTTGATGCTGACTTCCTATCCAGTTCATATTATTTTCCTTTGCTTAAGTAACTGAGTTCCTTTGTTTTTTATGTTTTAGGTACACACATCACATAGGATAAGGTCTTAAAATCACATTTTAAGTAGCAATAGAATGAAATCTGATGGTAGGCTCAGTTGTTGAAGGATAGGCTCACATCCAAAAGTATAAAAACATAACCTGAAATATTTTCTGGTACGTGACTTTAATGAGTTACAACTGTAAAACCAAAATAGTCACTTAGTAGGAGTTGGAGATTATTGAAGAAAAGAACATAGCCTCATTGCCCTGGGTTTAAGGTTAGGGATTAATATTTAATTTTGGAACAGAGTCTAAGGGTATGTTGTTAACCTTTTCAATTTAGAAATGAATTGAAAATATCACAAACAATATTTTGAACATGTTGAAGTATTTCAAAATCTCTCCAAATATGTTGTTGCTTAAGTGAGATTAGAACTTCCTCAGTGGGGAAAAAAAAATTAAGGGGGAATGACAGAAGTGGTTTGGAGTGATGGTGATGTGGACGGATATATGTAGAAGGCAGATCTGAATGTCTGAATGTTACACACTATTAGCAGTGCTCAGTTCCTCCTGTCTGCAGTCTATTGTGTGCTACTATGCTAAAGCAAACAGCAGTGGTAATTTACCTAAAGGTAAACAGGAAACCTATACTTTAACATTTTTTTTCTTTTTCTTTTTTCTTTTCTTCTTCTTCTTCTTTTTTTGCTACTTGATATGTTAAACAACCTTCACACTTAAAAAAAAATGCAATTATGAAGCACAGCTGAATGGCCCCAGAGCACACTGGCTCCATTAAATTTGCTTGTGTCTAATTACACCTGCCCAAGGCAGGTGAAAAATGCATTCTGATAAGATCTCTCTCTTTTAATACCGAAGCTAAAAAAGAAAAAAAAAAAAATCAATGATTTCCAATCTAATTACTATCTAAAACTATTGTTGTATTTGCTCTTTATGATCCCTGTAAAGAGCTGGGCTTTGTGAAATATCATTATAATTATGTTTTAAAGAGTTTGATGGAAATATCTCCTTCTAAAAAACTTACTCTAATCAAGGTAAGCCATCACCAATGCCAATCACAAACACATTTCTTAAATCGTTCACATTTAACATTTTAAAGCTAGCTTAAAATGTTATTATTTAGAAATAGCAACCCTGCTTAGAGTTTCCTAGAACACAGAACTCTGTTTTACTGGAAATATCATTAGTAAAGCAAGTGAGAACATAAAGCTGGCAAGTACAGAAAGTACACAAGCACTGAAGTATAAAATCTCCAAGATTTAGTAACAGTTTACCCAATAACTTTATGAATGTATCAAAAAGATAGTTCATCTACACAATAAATTAATAAAGAAAAAAAGGACAACAGAAAAGAAATCAAGAAGTAAAACCTATATGTACTTCTCTTTGACAGCCTCTGTAGGAGACAACAATGGGCAGGACAAGACCACAAAAGGAAAATCTGAGTTGCTACAATAATGATAAGCTGAATTATTACCAAACCTTTAGGAGACCTACACATTATCTACAGAAAACACGTAGCAATAATCAAAATAATATCATGCCACTAGTGAGATTAAAAACAAAACAATGTGGTATGTACCTTTAATCCCAGGCTTGGGGAGGATGATTATGAATTCAGAGTCAGACTGATCAGGTTATTAAGACTTGGTAACAAACAAGCAAGCTAGCTAGCAAGCAAGCAAACACATAAGTACATGACACTCCACTCTGTCACATAAAACAGAGAGAAAAACATAATTAAAATATAAACAATTTTGAAATATAGCATATAAATCACGAGGAAGATGAGTCAAACTATTTTAAGGCTTGTGCTAGGTAAAATATAATTACTATGATGATAAATGCTGTGTTCTCCATAGTGCTATGAAAATGGATTTCAAATAAAAGAAAAATTAGTCATACTGAGGAAAAGGATTTCTCACCAAGAAAGCTATATTGAAGAATATTAAAGTGAGTTATTGAGGCAGCAGGAAGCTATTCCAGAGTTAAACAAGTACATTAAAGGAGAATAAAGTATTGTGAAAATATAAGCGATATACATAAATGTTTTATAAATAATTAATATACTATAAAGATGGACACACATGTAGATTAAAATTCAAGATAACTACAAGTCCAGGAAGGAAAAAAAAATTAATGTATAGTAACCACTAAACAAGAATGAATGTAATATGTATTTAGTCAATTAATATAATAATGGAAACAGACTAATAAGTCAAGCAAAGTAAGGAAAATCATATCAAATACCTTTTAAAATTCAGATAAATAATAAGTTGACTATATAAATCCAAATCCAATTGAAAGCAGCAAACAAAAGTTCATCTAGAGACTCCTTCCAAGATAAGTGTAGAACAGAAGTTAGCTGATAATGAAGTAAACCATGAAACCCTAAAAGAAAGCTCAGTGTAGTCAACAGTGTAAGAAAACATACACTGCTTTTCTGTACAACTTTCACCATTTAACATTTAGAAATTACTTCAAAAACTATTTTTTTAAGAAAAACTCAGCTTACAGAAGAGAAATAAATAAATACTGATGAAGCTGAAGTCTAACCTGAGAAAAAGAATCTTTAATAAAAGTTTACCCCCAAGGAAATTTCCATGTCCAGATGGCTTTAGTAATCGACACTTCAAAACATTAAGGAAGAATTAATACTAATCTCACAGAAAATCTTTCAGACAAAAAAAAAAAAAAAAAAAAAAAAAAGAAAAAGAAGCACTTCAAAGCCATATTGCCCACTCCTGTCATTACTATGAAAGAAAATTCTAGATCAGTATTCTTATAAACATGAATGCAAAATCTAAACAGGCCAAAGAAAATGAATCAAGTACTCTGAGGAGATGACGACTCATTACAGCCATATAATGTATCCCCGCAGTGTAAGCAAGATGATCTTAATAGATTTACAAAAAAATAGAATTATATAATCTTATTTCCTAAAAATGCTCTCTGAAGAAAATTACCATAGTTTTGTAGAGATTTATAACAAGCATAGTCACAAATTGTCTGATCAACAAACTGAGAATTTGGATTTAAGACCCCTTGAAACTGATTAGGTTAATGGTTGCTTTAGCAAATAATGTTAGACAATATGTATCATACAACAACAATTAGGTAGTTTCTTGGTGCTGTGAGCTGATATGTACCAAATACAACTCTGTTAAGGACAGCTTGCTACTCTGAAATCTTGAGTACCTAGACCAGGTCCATTCTCAAAACACAGCCAAAAAAGCTGCTAGATGACTCTACAGACTAGACATTTAAGTCCCTCTCTGAACTGCTCAATATTTCCCTTTTGGTACCTCAAGAGTTATGGATGGGACAAATGTTGTTTTTCTAGATCCCAGGTCCACAATATGTGGGTTAGTCCTTTTTGTTTTACACCATAATTTCAGTGTTTTCACCAATGAAATGAAATTGAATTTATAAGTACATCTTAATAGCAAACATCATAGTTAAGAATTATTGAAATATTTCACATGCAATTTGTCCATTACTACCAGTTTATTCAACAATGATGAATAAACCTGGGCCATACCTCTGCACTGGCTAGCACCTCTGTACCAGAACAACAGATGTAAAGAAAAGTTCGGATAAAGTGGGCAAAGAAAAAGAACATGAAATTACAGACGTAATAATAAAGGCTAAAGGTAAGAAGCTCTTCAAGTTCAGAAAGATAGAGGCAGTGATTTCTTAAATACACTATCAAAGGATGAACATACAAAAATGAATGCATTGAACTTTATCAACATTTACAAGTTTTCTGTTTCAAAATGTACCATCAGAGAGTAAAGAAAAAAATGGGAGAATACAAACAACACTGTTGTAATAGTGACAAACTGTATACTACTAGTACAATGTCAACTACTAAGACAGTTAAATTATATTGTTATAATGGAACATCTTGTCATGAGAGTGGACACAATGTTACTGTCTCCACAGGGTGGATAACTCTCATAAACTACAATTTGAGCCAAAGAACTCACAGACACAGTAGAGAATACAGTATGCTTCCATTTATAAAACATTACAAATCCACTGAGGGTGTGAATTGTTGGAGTACTACCTTAGCATGAGTGAGACCCTGCATTCCCTTCCTTCTCTACAAAAGTTTTAAGATTACACATAAGAAAAACTAACAAAATTAGGTGTGAGGGGACTTGCTAACTTTGGGAGGACAAGTATCAATGGGGACAATGATAATAATATTTACTATTTAAATTAGGGAGCTTGGTTCAGCTAATTTAGGCCTGATCAAAGTATATACTTAGCATTGATGTATTTTGTAATAAAATTTCTTAAAGAATAAGACATGAAAAACATATCTATACTACATATAAAATGCAATGCAAAAAAGGTATGCTACAGATCAATATGTGGGAAAAGGTACAATTCATATAACAACAAAAAAGAGTATTTCTGTAAATGTATTCATAAAAATTCTGAAAGATGGTCAATTATCACTTCCATTTATAGCTATGAGAAAGGGGTTAGTTAGAGAAATGAAAACAAAATGTACACCTCTTCTTTGAAAATGTATGATGTAATACAATATCTTCATTCAATCTTACTGACATACAATCAAAAACAAATATTTCTAAAAACCTGATTACCTTAAATCTGGTGAGAAACAGTTGCTTAAAGGGCAGTGGGAAGAAAGTCCTTTATATAATAAGTTGTGACTATTAAAAACTTAAGTTCACTGGTATATGTCAGACACAGTTGCTGGCAGCAAAGCTGGACGGGAGCCACTTAGCCTTTTATTACCAGCCAAGGAGTCACAGGGGGTAGATGTTTGTCCTGTTAAGTTTTAGTCTTGCTTTGGGCCAGGATTCTATCACTATGGCCCCAATGTACTCTTTTGGAATGGTAATACATATTCTTTGCCAATTTATGTTAGAAGCATAAAATTTGCCTTTTTAATTTATCGGTGGTTACGGTTAAGAGTTACTATAAGCCTTATGACTCTTTAGACTTTTAAACAGTATTGAGACTAAAATAAAAATATGCAGACTTCAAACTGGACTAAACACATGTTGACTATGAGATGGCCAGGGGCCTTTGGGAACCAGGGAGTGGGATGTGATGGTTTGAATAAGAAAAAATCCCCATAGGATCAAGTATCTGAACACTTTGCACCCAACTGATGGTGCTGCTTGAGGATGTCATAGAGCCTTCAAGGGGTGTGTCCTTGCTGGTGGAAGTACATCATTGGAGGCAGGCATTGTGTTTTGAGAATTTATACGATTCCCCACTTTCTATTTTTTCTGTTTCCCGACAAGATCTGTCAGTTCTCTGTTCTGTTGACATGCCTGCCATTTGCTGTCGTGCTTTTCCTCTTGCAATATTTACAGTTTCTTCCACAGGCTGTTTTTCATCATAGTGTTTAATGCAGCAACAGAAAACTAGCAAACACAGACATCAAGATGATACAGGATACTTATTGGGAATATATGTTATATGTTCATGTAGGATTGAGTCTTTTTTTACTATGTGATCAGTCTGAAGAAAATGGATTTTTTTAACCAAAAAAGTTTTATTCATTTTTTTTCAGATAATGTTAATGCATAAAAATGGATAGAACCTATACTGTATCATATATATGCTTCTATATGTTTAAAGGGACTATGACACCTCAGCAAAGTTTCCTTTAATAGTGTTTGTTAGAATAAATTTCACACATGCATACATTCGGGTAGTCAACAGAAATCACATGTTCAAATCAGATCTAAACTTCTCTTACATAGACACACAGGACAAATAAATTAATTCAGTTGTATTTTTTATGCAAAGGTTTAAAATAATTAACTTATCACTCTATTCATTCCCCTCCCGAGAAGCACAAACTAAATGAAGACACACAACACTAGTTATATATTATCACAAAGGAGGCAATGTTAAATTCTATGGCTCTGTCCTTCCAATGAGTCCTAATGCAATGAAAGATCTGGTAGTAAAAGAGATATAGTATCTTCCTGCATGGCATAGGATGAGTACAGCACTGTATCATCTTAGAAAATCCAAGCAAGATAAGAATCCCGGAGAGCACACTGCACAGCTTCACACACAATGTCATCAGTAGATATGGCTTCAGTGCAGACTCTGATCTAACAGCTGCCCAGCAGACTTTTTCTTATTAAAGGAACACCTGTCAATCATTCTCATTTTCACAGCTAAGGGGAATGGTTTCACAGTCACTAAACAAGGCCTTCCATTAAAGAGTATACCTCAACTCCAGCAAATAAAGCTCAGCAGTGTTTATCAAGAAATGTTATGTGCTGCACACTTCACCCTTTCCTGTGATATGAATTTACTCATGAAATCATCTCAGAGAGTGTGTGTGAGGTGAACACTCCGAAGCGTGGTACACAGTTTAGGCTTTGTCACCCTGTACATTCCATTCTCTGTAATGGGTTCATGGATTAAATGCATTGGCCTCAAACATGTCTTGAAAATAAATACATAATATAAATTCAAAACAACAAACCTACTGTGTTCACATATATCAAATAAAATTGTCAAGTGTGATTTTTTTCCTTTATGATCCTACAAAAAGTAATTACCTTTTAAAAATAACACAAAGAAAAGCATTCTGTTTTAGTATTATTCACAATGATAAAACACGGTGAATATTTGGTGCCAGTTATGTACCTTAAGAGGCTTCCAAAAAGACAAAACGAACAAACTGCCCCCCAACAATTTCAATATTTTCTATTTTACACTAACCTAACTCTAAATTATACAGAAACTTAGAAAATCACAGTATCGTTTTTTTTATCCTCAAGCATATACTTAAAATGAGATGCTCACTATTACTCTCTTTGGAGAGTAACATGTAAAGGATGATTTTGAAATGTTCTCCCCACCACACACATACATACTTTTACTTCACATGTTTATAACTAAATCATTGACCTTTCTTCAGTGCACATTAGTGGCCTGGGATTATCTATGCAGTAGTAGACAACAGCTTTGTAGATTTGGTTACATACCTAAAGCTGCTACTTTGATGATAATGGCTTCAATGTTAGATGCTATCATCTCTCGGAGTAAGTCTTCCTGGTTTCTCTGCCAAAGGTAAGTTAAAGGCTGGAGATTAAGCCGTTTACATCTACAATGTGAGAACAAAACAAAACAACAAAATAAATGATACAGTTTTGTTTTATATTATTGTCCCCAGCAATGTGATTTTTAAACACAAAGCTTCTTTAAAGGATTTTAACAATTACAATGCTCTTTCTTCATCTCCTTCTCTTTTTATTTTTTAAAACGCCTTGTGGGGCCAGAGTGATGGCTCAGGGGATAAAGGTACTTGCTGTCTGGGTTCAATTCTGGAAATGCAATGTGGAAAAAGAGAAACCCCTCCTACAAGTTGTCCTTTGAATTCTATACATGCATAATGGGATGAACACATCTACACATTCACAAATACAAACATAGAGGAAAAATACAAACAGGAAAAACATAAAAATACTTTGCACACTATATTTTTATGGACTATGCACAAACTTAAAAAAATTTATCTCCAGGAAGACTGGAAATGTCAACTGTAGTAAGTCTTTAAGCTTAGAAACAGTGTCAAAAAGCATACCATGAGAATTAATAATTATTCTCATTTCAATACTTCCATAGTCTGGAAGACAGGGAAAGGCATAGCTATATGGGCAGAGGTAGAGTGATCTCACACTTTACAAGTTTAAAAGAATCTCCATATACTACAAGTCAAGGGAGGAGATGAAAGATTCCTAACTGTTTTGAGACAGTGTAGCTAGGTTATAGGAAGACTGATTTGCCCATGGAGGTGTGTGACCTATTCCTTAGGCCATCAGCTAAAAGTATTATTTATATTCTTAATTTAGATGAAATGTAGGACTGACTTGACTTATCTGGGGGATATGGTCACTGGAAATCTGCCCCTGCTCCAGAGGATGAACAAGTAGTATGTGTATACAGACAGCACTACTCAGACTCAGTGTGCTACTGAACAGAAGAGGATGGGCAGGGGGACTTGTGGGGCTCTGAGGAGAGGAGTAGGAGGAAATACTGGGGCTAAGGTAATTTCGTTGTATATAAATCTGGATTTCTCAAAGAAATTAAAAAAATAGAAACAAATATGGCTTTTGTTATTTAGGTAAACATGTTTAGCTCTACAGAGAGAACATGTATAACAGACGTGCTCAATGATTTGGGTACAGGCGTTTATTTTTTTATTCATTAACAATACTTTTTACTTATCTCTACATTCTCTTTTTTTATACGTCTATTTATTTTACATCCTGGCTCCAGCCTTCCCCACATCCTCATCTCCTAGTCCTTCTTTCCCATCCAACCCTCAATCCCTTCCTCTTCTGACTCCACCCAGGAAAGGGTAGGTCTTCTATGAATGTCAATAGTACATGTCATATCAAGTTGTAGTAAGACTAAGCTCTTCCTCATGTATTAAAGGTGGGAAAGATGACCCAGTATGCGAAGTAGTGTCCCAAAAGCCAATAAAAGAGTTGGAGACAATCCCTGTTCCTGCTGTTAGGAGTTTCACAAGAGCAACAAGCTACACAACTTCAATTTCCTGCAGGCTCCCTGGTTGCCCCGTTCAGTCTCTGCAAGCCCCTATGAGCCCAGGCTAGTTAACTGTGTCAGCCTTCCAGGCATGTCCTTGAGCCTCCCTAACTCCTGCACTCCTTTCTCCTCTTCATCTGGAGGATTCTCCAGCTACAGTTAATGTTTGGCTGTGGGTCTCTGCATCTGCCTCCATGAGTTGCTGGATGATGCCTTGCTGACGACAACTGGGCTGGGCACCGTTCTGGCCACAGGAGAAGGCCAGTTCAGGCTACTTATCCATGATTGCTAGGAGTCTAAGCTGGGTCCTCCCTACTGGAAAAGGTTGGGATTATAATTCTGGCCTTTCACAGTCTGAGCACACATTCAGACACTAAGCATTTAAATAATTTATGCTTTCAAATATTAGACAGAATAATGTTCTCTTACACATTTTCTACTCGAACACGTTGATAATCAGAAAGTATAGCACCTACTGATACCCCTTCTATTTCTTCTTTTTCCTGAAAATAAAAGAAAAACAAATAAATTAAAAAAATAGGCATGTGGTTTGTATCATACCCTGAAAATTACACATGAACTGCATATTATCTAAGAAGCCACCTTCAAATCAAAGTAAATTCTTACAAATGCACATTTAGAAAAATTATTTGTACATACATTGTAATCACCCTCCCAGTGGCAAAAAAGTAATTATTCCTTACTTAAGTTTAACTACAAACCCACTTTTGTAGAGAAAGAAAAGATTTAGAAGCAGTTCCAAAATGTTTTACATTTATATACTTAATGACACTAAAATTCTACCAAGGACAATATTTTCCTAGATTGAGTAATTTCTAAAATTTGTACAATAGTTCCAACAGATATGTTACACAATGGCTTTTAATCTATATTTTATAAAAACACGAGCAGTTCAGAGGCATCTAGAATGTAGATAATTGTTGAGGCACTGCCTAGTATCACACAGTACATAAAGAATTCTAACATACATAGAAGGAATGGATTCTCATTGATACGGTCACAAGTGAGAGTATCAGCATGGTCCAATGGGTTAAGAACTTTGTCCAACATATGCAAGAATGAACTGAAAGAGAATGTAAAGTCATATACGATCATGTTTGCAGATGGCCCAAAGCTAGGGTGGATCAAAAGGGAACGCAGATCAATCAAATATAAAGATTGACACAGACACTTAGTTATTTAAAAGAATAGTTCTAAAATGAGACTTAATGTAAAGAAATACAATATACTTAATGATGGGAGGTTATACAACAAAGATATGAACTATGGAAATGTCGTCTATGATACAGATATGAAGGGAGGGAATAGAGGTAATTACTAATATGTTCTGAGTAGAAATTCTGTGAGTACTTGTAAGAGAAAATCCATCTTAGCAGAAAGACTGATAGAAGAAATGTCTTCACTGGTAATACAATTGTTTATCAATCACAGTAACTGAGCAGTAGAAGTAATAGTATTAAGAGAAAACAAATCATGCTTCCAGGCACAATGAAATAATCCCAACATGCTGAAATAAGAGTGTATCCTAAAAGGATACCATAGTAAATGAAGAATTATGCAGCAGGAATTTTTCCTGCCATTGAAGAAAATATACCCACTAAAATGATGGAAAAATATCTTCCCAAACTTCCCCCAAATAAAATGATTATTTCTGCCAGGTAACCTCTCAGGAAAGGAGGTATTGTTTTATTTCCCCTATCAATAACTTTGTGAGGCTTTTTAACCTTTCTTTAACTTCCCTAAACATTTGCTTCTCATAAAAGTCATTGTATTCTTTGGAAAATGTCAAGGCATTGTGTTCATCATTAATAGATCATATAGTAGTGAAGGTACCAAAAAAAAAAAATCAACATTTTAGTTTTCTTCCTGTTCTATATCTCTGAAGTTCTAACCTAGTAAATTATGAAGCACTGGATTATATGTATATGTATATAGAATATCTTATATACATCTTATATATGCATATTTATGTGCATGCATATCTATTTCTCTGCTAATTATGAAAACAAAGGCAAGGCATAGGCATAGGCAAGAACTTTCTTTAAACAACTTCAATAGCGGAAGAAAACCCCAAGAACTGGCAAATAACATTGCATAAAACTGAAAGGTTGTATGTGGAAATGGTGAGCACCAGCACTGAGAAGAAGCATATAGAATGGGAGAACAAACTTTGCCAGCTGTTTTCCAGACAAGGACCTGATATCTAGGATGTATTAAGAACTGCAAAAATCAAATTCAGTTTACGGCCATATCTGGAAGCCAACTGAAAGCTAATTTCTGGAGGATTCCTTTCACCAACTCATAAAATAAGGAACAAAGTGTACATATATTTAAAATGTACTTTCAGAGGGCTGGAGCAATGTCTCCTCAGTTTAGAGTTAGAACTTCAATAAGAATATTTTGTGGTGACACAATTAAACTTAAAATACTATCTAAAGAAGATGATACTATACTTGCACTAGGAATACAAGTTTAGTAATCAAGGAAATGTAGAGAACTGTGTGTGAATAGTCATCAACCACTAGAAAAAAAAGCTTTCAGAAACCAGTCAGAATGTTTGGTACTGGTATACACGGAGGCCACTGATTTTTCTATGTTCATTCGTGTTCTGCCACTTTGCTAAAAGTTGTTATCAAGTCTAAGATATTTTGGTGGAGTCTTTAGGGTCTCATGTGTAGGATCATGTTATCTTCAAATGAGGGATACTTTTACTTCTTCCTTTTTTTCATTTCCTCCACTTGTCCTATTTCTCTGGATAGGATTTCAAGTACCATATTGAACAGGAATGGGTAAGATGGACAATCTTGTCTTGTTCCCAATTTTAATGGGAATGCTTGAGTTATTCTACATTTAGGATATTGGTTATATGCTTGTCATATATAACAATTGTTTTTTTTTTACTCAAAATTCCAGTGCCAGGTATGAAATATCTCTTGATGAGCTGTTAGTCAAGGAAGTCCCAGAGGCTCTCAAAATAATATTGGTTCTTGTCATTCTTCTTGGCTGTCCACTGGAACAAGTCAATCAGACCCTATCGTTAAAGACACTAAACACCTTGGACAAGAAATACAGAACAAAACAAAACAAAACAAAACTGTAACCGAACTAAAGGCTTCCTCCCTGATGGCCAGGTTAAACAGTATTGCAAGATGCAATACAGGCTGCTGAGGAAGGCCTAATAACAAATCAGAAAGCATTACAGGGAATAGTGTATCATCCTGGTCTCACAAACTTTGCAGTTTTAAGTTTATATCAAGAAATATAGTCTT
Organism: Phodopus roborovskii; assembly: GCF_943737965.1. Taxonomy (NCBI): domain Eukaryota; kingdom Metazoa; phylum Chordata; class Mammalia; order Rodentia; family Cricetidae; genus Phodopus; species Phodopus roborovskii. The sequence goes on along the minus strand of NW_026126417.1, from coordinate 1,688,726 downwards.
GGAAAGTAACTATAAAGTTATTATGAAGATATCCATCAAATTTATAATATACACATAATTTTCAATAAACTGGAAAATCCTGAAATCCCAAATAAGAAGAGTTGGATAAATGATAGCATATTATGAAGAAAAGATTACAACAGTCATGAAAAACACATTTTCAAGGATATTAAGATGTAACACTATTACCGATTAGCTAAAGGAAATATATATGGAGTCAAAAACATATAAGTTAAAAAAAAATCCATCACTATAGAAAAAGCAAAAAGATAAGGTAATAATGATTTCTCAATAATAGGACTCCATTTTGCTATTATTTCAAATTTTACACTTTCCCAAGCATCATATGTTTAATCATATGTATGTATGTATGTATGTATGTATGTATTATGTATGCATGCATGCATGTACGCACTTGGTGATTTGGATGTTATGGAAAGGGCGGAGCCTCACTCAAATATGAAACTCACCATTGTCACAGCTCTTTACCACACATTTTTTAGTACAAATATGGGCAGCCTCCAGAGCTTCAGAAATCAGTTGCTCACTTTCATCTGACACCATGTGGCCACAAACTGAGAATTCATCAATTTTTGCCTTCTTTTGTCCTAAGTCGGAGGCAGATTAATAGCAACAGGGACACCTTGACAGAAGTGAAACTTCGGGTATGACTTGTTCTTACAATATCATTAACACCAGGCAGGTGGCAATAGATGATTGGTATTCTATGCTATATTAAGAAAGGAGAAACATTTAAAAACATGAATATTCTTTGGGAATTAAAATCTTGTGCTGATGAATATAGGGCAATATAATAATAGACTGCTTACATGTCTATGGAGACTTAATGAACTACAAATAAGGGCTTTCTTGATGGAGAGTAACATCATGAACTACTTCTCTAATTTTGCCTTCTTTTTTATTTTTTGAGGTTTTTTTATTTAAATTAGAAACAATCTTATTTTATATATCAATCCCAGTTTCCTCTCTCTCCCATTCTCCCATGCCCCCCACCTATCCCCACGTCATCCCTCTTCTGCTCCACAGAGTTTGTCCTTGAGCTCCTCTGATCCTCCACCTCCAAGGTGTTGAGATTATAGGCATGTACCATCATATTTTAACTCAGGAACTATTTATTTTTAAAGATAAAAATCATATTCCAATAATAGGCATTCAGAACTGACTACTCCTTTCCTGTATCTTCTTTAACATAGCATCTATTTATAAAACTCGACAGGAAAAAAGTCTGTCTGTAAAAGTATAAATAACGTACATGCTAACAAATATGAACATGACTAATATTCAGTCTCCACTTGGTAGCTACTCCTAAACCTTTCATATTAAGCAAATAATGGACTCTGCAATGTCATTGCTGTTACTTCAAGCATGGTGAGAACCTAAACATGGATCTACTTATTAGTGTTTTTGACCTAGTACTCAAGAATTGTTAAGCATTCTTAAAAAGAGTGCACCAAGAACAACCACATTCAAAACTAGGAGTGGATTCCTCTATGATATGTAGCTAATGATGTGTGTCTTATTAATATGCAAAGCTATAGATAGAGATTACAGTGATGGAGACAGGTAATCATACATTAATAATGATAATCTGAAACAGAATGTAAGTGATTTTAAAGGTAAAAATCTAGAACTAAGTTAAAATTTTGTTCATTAATATTTACATGTCTTAATGTTGAATATTTGGTTTTTGAAGCCCACCAAATTGGAACCGAGCCGTCTTTTTTTTTTTAAATGGAAATGAGCCTAATTATTCTAAAGTTGATAAGATATGTATCTTGCATTTATCAGAGACACTGTTTTCTTTGAAAAAATGCCTCAGTTATCAGTATTATGTTGCTAATGAGTCTTGCCTGTGGAGAAAAAAATGATCTTCTGAATTTAAAGTGTTTTCCACCTGAAAGGCATCCTGATATTTTTAATATGATTCATTCATTAAAGACATATTCTTGCATTATCCTCTAAGTGGCAATATTTGGACTTCTGGCAACATACCATTATTGAGTGAGAAAGAAACCCTTATGAATGTCAATGATGTTCTACGGCTTAGAAAACTAAACTAGATACTAATGCTGGGTAGGTACCATATGCTTTTTCTCTAAACTGCTGTTTCTTCATTTAGTCTAGACAAATAATGATAACCATAAAAAACATAACATTTAATGAAGCAATTATGAATGTGACACAAAATTCCAAAATAAAGTTTTCTAAAAATATTTGCTAAGTTAAAAATATTTTTCTTAGCATGGTCAATAGCAACTTTTTAAATTGGAGAATAATCAGCATCTGGCATTGTCCCATTAAATACTGAACTCAAGACAGAATATTAGGTCACTAATTTTAGTATTGTCATCTTGTTTTGTTGGGTTTCTCAATTAAATGAGGGAAAAAGTTGTTAAGGCTGAAAACAAAATGACAAAGAAATTGCAGTAGATCAAAATAATTTGTCAATAACTTCTATTTAAAAACCAACAAAGCATTATTTTATTTCCTCTTCTCCATCTTATTTGTGATAGTGTGTCATCACTTCAGTCCAAACTTTCCTTACATTATCAATCTTAAAAGAAATGTAGAATTGTAGGTGTTTTTCTTTAAGGCCCGGGGCATTTTTTTTTTTGTTCTTGTTATTGTTGATAGGATAAGGCAGTTTATTGTTAATTTTTTTGAGGACCTTCCTATGCTAACTTCCATAGTGGCTGTAGTAATTTACATTCCTTCTAACAGTGTACATAAAAAGTCCTTTTTTGTGTGCAGTCTCAAAAAACATTTGTATTTTCTTTGATGATAGTTATTCTGACAGAGGTAAGAATGAGGCATTGTGAACATTTCTTTGAAGATGATGAAGTTTCCTTGAAGGAATGCTGGGGTGATACAATTAGAGAATGTTGTTAATGATAAGCACAGTACTGCAAATAGTGTGTTGATAAATTCAAGATGAGTTAATGAACACTGAAACATCTGAAGTTTGATTTATCATCTTTATATATTTTCATTTTACTGAAAATACATATTTTCCCATCCATGTACTCCTGCCAGGTCATCCCCATATCCCCTCCCACTCAGATCCACTCCCTTCCTATGCAATTTGCATCAAAACTCCAATGCATTTTTTTCACAGAAATTGAAAAAAAAAAAAAAAACCCAAAACCAAAAAATCTTAAAGTTGATATGAAAATGAATAGTACTCAGGATAGTTCTTTTAAATGAAGCACTGTTGATATTACTATTCTTGTCTATACACTTCAGAATCACAGTAATAAATACAGTATGATGTAGGCATAAAAACATATTCAATTATCAATGGAATATATTCGAGGATCCACGCTCTTACAGCCACAAATATTTGACCAAAAGGCCCGAAATACCCAGCGAATAAAAGACAAACTAGATAGCAAATGTAGAATTATGCCCTGGTCTAAGTTAGATGTAGTTCCAGTGCTGTGCTGGTAAGTGGATACAAGTTCCCATCCCTAACCCAGAAACTATCTCCAACTGATAATCACGTAAAAACAAGATCTTAGGTTTCTTTCTCTGATGAGTCTCTGTGGGTGTACAAACCATAGTCAAATGCAGATACCATGCCCAGCAGTAAACCGATAACAGACAATGAACTCAATAGTATTTCTGAAGATTTTTGGTCTCTCAATGCTTTGCCTGAGCTTTTTTTTTTTTTTAATCTTTTTTTTTTTTCTTATTTTAAAAGTCTTTCTTCATTTTACATACCAATGCCAGTTCCCACTCTCTCCCCTCCTCCTTCTCCATTCCCCCCTCCCCTGCCACCACCTATTCCTCAGAGGGGGGGGGTAAGGTTTCCCATGGGGAGTCAACAAAGTCTGGCATATCTCTTTGAGGCAGGACCAAGCCCCACCCCCTCATATCTAGGCCAAGCAAGGTATCCATCCAAAGAGAATAGTCTAGAAAAAGCAAGTTTAAAGACTGGGAATAAATCCTGGTCCCACTGCCAGTGGCCCCACAGATCTGTTTTTTTTTTTTTTTTTTTTTTTTTAACTTTACAGATATTTAGCTAAAACATTACAGTTTTTTTTTTTTTTTTTTTTTAATGAGTTTTTCTGTGTGTGTGAATGAATGTATCCTAGCACTGGTGTATGTTTTTTCTTTGGCTCATTTGCTTTATCCTCTTCTGATTTGTTTTTATTTCATCTTACTTTATGTACTGTTGTTATTATTATTATCTTAGTCTCCTGTCTGTATTTTAATAAGATAAACAAGAAGTGTGTGGATTTGTGTGGGTAGGGAAGTGTGAAGGATATGGGAGGAGTTGGGGGGCAGGAAACTGTATGAAAATAAAATCTATTTTCAATTTTTTTTTAAAGGGCCGGGGGGGGGGATCATGGAATTGGATCCTATTGCTCATTTTATAGGAAATTCAGCTTCAAATGGATCAAGATCTCAATTTAAAACCAGATATCCTGAACATGATAGAGGAAAAGGTAGGGAATATGCTTGAACTTACAGGCACAGGAAAGGACTTTCTGATTGGACCCAAGCTAGTGGAGTAATTTAGATCAAGAAAGGATAAATGGGACTTTTTAAAATTAAGTAAGTCTGTGAAGTGTCCAAGACATCACCATTTGAGCAAAGAGGCAGCTTACAGAATGGTAAAACAAATTTACTACATAGTCATTGTATAGAGGGTTAATGTCTATAACACAAAAAGAGCTAAAATTAATAAATAAAACTTTAAGCACTGAGGAAATAAACCAATTAAAAATGGGTGTGGTAGTTTGAATGATAATGACCCCACAGGCTCATATATTTGAATAAAACTTTGGTTCCAAGTTGGTGAAACTGTTTAGGAAGGAATAGGAGATACAGCTTTCGTGAGGAAGGTGTGTCACTAGGAGTTGGCATTGAGATTTTAAAAGCCCAAGCCATTTCCAATTATCTCTCTCACTCTCTTCCTCAAGCTTGTTGATCTGATGTGAGCTCTCAGCTACTGCTACAGTACCATGCATGCCTGCCTGCTGCCAGGATCCCTACCAAGACATTCATAGAGTCACACTTGGAAACTATAAGATGTAAATTATATGCTTCCTTTTATAAGCTGTCTTGGACATAGTATCTCATCACAGTAGTATAAAAATAACTAAGACAATGGAATATAAAATTAGGCAGAGAGTTCTCAAAGGAAGAAATTCAGTGGCTGAGAGACAGTTTAGAAATATAGGCGAGGAAGAACTGGGATGAGTTAGAGGGAGGGAAGCCATAAAAAGGAGAAATAATGTGAGGGGGGAAAAATCTATTTTCCATAAAAGGAAAAACATGTAAAAAAAAAAAAAACAACAAAAAACAAAAACGCCAACAAAGGGATTTAACAAAAGGAAAACAAAATAAACATTCTTGCATTGGGTGGGGAAAGGCAAATTAAAAACTGCTTTGAGATTTCCTCTTACCCCAGTAAGAGTGGGTGAGATAAAAGAAACAAACAAAAAGCAAATGACAACTGAGGTGGTAAAAGAGGAATGCTTATTCATCATTACCAGAAGCACAAACTGATCCCACCACTGTGAAAACCAGTGTTAAAGGGTCTCAACAGCTAGAAGCAGATATGCCATTTGAGTCAGCTATACTATACTCCTGGGCATATTCTCAAAGGCCTCAATATCCCATCTCAGAGATACCAGCCCACCCACAGTCATTGTTGCTCTATTCACAACAGCCAGATGAAATCAATTATATGTTCATCAAGTGATGAATGGACAGTAAAGATGTGGTACACAATGGAATAGTATTTAGTTACAAAAAATGATATTTGTAAGAAAATTGATGGATCTGGAAAGAATCATTCTGAATGAGTAATCCAGATAAAGACTACATGATCTCTTTCATGTGGAGATAAACAGTGAATCTTATATATACGTAGGTTTAAATTGAACTATCCTTAGGAGGAGACTGGTAAGAGCCATGAATTTTTATTTGTTTCATTTTATGTTTATGACTGTTCTGTTTGCATGTATGTATGTCTGTGAACCAGTATTGTGCCTGATTCCAACAGAGGGTGTCAGGTTCTCTGGAACTGGAGTTAGGTATGGTTGTAAGCTGTTATGTCGGTACTGGGACTCAAACCCAGGACCTCTGCCAGAGCAGCAACTGAGCTTAGCCACTGTGCCATCTTGCTAGCCCAACAATAAGTACTTTTATTAAGTCATATTCATTGTGCATAGTGACAGGTTTCATAAACAAATTTTCACCTGAGTATATTGTGTACATTGATCATATTGATGCCTGTAGTGACAGAATTTTATGAAAATATCTCTTACATTAAAAGAGACTGCTTTTGACAGAACTCACAGCAAAGTTAATAATACATCTCAAGATCACTTAAGACTACATATTTAACCTGCTATCCTACTGTTTTATGTTTACTTTGGCTTTAAGATAACACTGTAACAACCAGCTTTACTATGCTTTGGATTTCCCATTCAACCAGCTTTTACAATGTAAGCTAATGCATAGCTTTAATCTTGAGTTATACACTCTTCCATGTCTCTAGACAGACTCTAGACAGAGTAATGTATGGGTGTATGTATGTGTTGTGGTAATTATTTGCTAGAGGCTGCCAATAGTTGCAAAGAAACATCCAACAAACATTGTCCCATAAATGTTGGAAGCAATGTGCAGATGTAGCTTGATAGTGTGTATTTGAAATTTTGAGTCAATTGGGTCAGTAAAATGACTTCTCCCCTTGTAAAAATCTGTTAAAGATATCTGTAAAGAATTCCTCACTCTTTCCCCATGTCATGCTTTCTCTCCATTTCAACGAATATAGAGCAAAGCCCTTTGATTTACAGACTACAAATAGGCCAGTAGCGTGAACTACAGAGAGAAGGATGATACAGAGAGAATTAGAGAAATAAAATTTGGACTTACTTTTGGTCAAATAGTTTCAGAGAAGTCTTTGTTTAATTCTTCAATGTAAGATAAATACATTTTAGTGTTTGTTAGGTTACTTTTATTTTTCAAACTGAAAAAATACATTTTTATACAAAGATTACACAAGGAGACAAAGAATAAGATATACAATCTATCATTCATCTCAAGACCTTGTCAAAACCATTTTTAAAATTATTATTTCTTTTATATTTTGCAATTACAATGTATTACACAGTAACTGTTTAAAAATTATATGAATATACATCTAATAATAAAAAGTACTAAGTGACAAAAAATTGTAGAAAAATAAGCAAACATTTCTGTGAGTGGCTACAAACTATATAGAGCAAACAAAACATTTTGTATAGATTAAAACTTGCTAATTTTAATTAAATGCTTTAAAATATACATGTAATTCAAATCATGAAAACTTTATAATAATCTATAAATGCAATAAATTATCTTTACTGATTTAGGTCCCCTGGTGGAAATAGATTTTTGCCACATATAGATTTTTGATAATTATTAGCTGTGGCAGATTAACTAAAATTTCTAATCTTTCCAGACTCCAATGTCCTCAGTGGAAAAATAAGGGGTTTAAGGTTCTTTTCTTATCTATTACTCTAATACTGAATATTTCTTTCCATGGTAACATCTAAACTTTTCTGTCTTTGAATGAGTACAACATAAAACTTTCAACAAACAAAATGAGAGAAATGCTTTTTGTGATCTGTGTCAAAAAGCATTTAGCAAGTAGCACAATATTTATATCCATGAAGTTGTCTTCTTGTGAGTTTAGTTTTTGCACAAACAAAAGTGATTATACTATTTTAGATTGTATTGTCCCCTCCTATGCATATCATTAACACAAGCATGTGGAAACCATTGAGGCTTACACTTATATAACCATATATCAAACATAACATTTATTGTCTAAATTATACAAAATTTGAAATACATCCCTTTCAGATTATTTGTTAGTGTTTTGTTAAGAAATCTTTGAAGGAGATAGTTTTTCTCTTAAATATTAGCTTAGATACTATGCTTTGTTATGTAGCATGAGGTTTTCAAATAGAAAATGAATTATGTTGTAGTGTTAAGAGCATAGGCACTGCAAAGGCCCACAGCCTCAGTGCATTCCATCAAGCAGGCATACACATTCATTAGAGTGGTGTCATTATCCTCACCAAAGGTAGTGACGCATTGGCTCCTGGTAGATGTATGACTGTTACAGGTCAGACCAGTGTAATATTTTACAAACCTACAATACATAGTGATTTCACTCATTTGGAAATTTCATTTCCTGGTCACAGACTAACATGAATTCTCCTAAAAACTTGCAGTGTTTCATTTTCCATCTCTAAAAATATTTTATCTGTCCAACTATCCAACTGTTTAAATTGGTGTGACTATATAGGCTTTTTTCAATTTCACATTCTCACTTCTTATCCAGCTATCTTAGGGTTCAGCAAAAAGAAAATTAGTGATAATGCTTTCAATTTAATTAGTATATTACATACACTGTAATTATTAGTGGGAAATGTTATATTAATGAATGTAAAAGTTAGCAGTAAATTACCTTGTAGCCATTATCAATTTCCCAAGCTACTGCTCCTCAGGATAACCCTCTCCCTACGGTCCTTCCGGTAATTTCTCTTTGCCTGATAAACATGATGATTAAATAGCACACAGAGTAAACCTTTGATACTTTTTAAATTAAATCCATGCCCAGCCTAAGGGCTGTGTCTGATTTCAACTAAATGTGTCAGTTAATCAGATAAAAAATTATCAGTAACTCAAAGAAACAGCAGCCTTAGGCTTCATCAGTGCCAGGAAAGCCTGAACAAAGTAAGACATTCAGACAATATCACATTATGTGCAAAGGTTACTGATAAGCTAGAACTAAACAGAGCTGCCTACCAATGAAGCAACGTCTGAAAAGAATGTTATGCTCAACATCTAAATTACCTTTTACATTTTTAAGAAAATATGTAATGTAGAGAAAACAAGGATAATTTTACCCATAGACATATAAACATGAACAAACAAACATATATAAATGATTAAATATAGAAACACTGAAAGTATAGAATAGATTTAGAATCAAGGATTCTTAAAAGTACCTTCTCAGTGAGATTTCCCTGTAAAAGAACTTCAAACCAATGTTTCTTACACTGGGCTCCTTCAACACTTAAACAGTATAGACCAGTACTTTCTTGTTTGTTGAGTAAAGGTGCACATGAATGCAAAGTCATGTATCTGCATAGTACTTCTAGTACCTCAACTGTGAACCATACACAGTTTCATCAGTTTTCTTTCATATCTGGAAGACACAGTAACTACAGCACAACTTTAAATTAATTAGGATTATTTTAACTTGCAACAATGAACAATGAATCATTTGCAGCATTACCAGATAAAACAACATACATTATCAAAGTCCTGCCTGTTTTAATAAGAGATTTGAAAAGCCTCTATTCTAATTCCAGATTCTGAAAAACCCTTAACTTTCAGAGAATATTACAATTTTCAAAGCATTCTCAGATTCCTAATTAAGATTGCTGTAACTATAGAAGACAGCTATTTTATAAACTGATATATCAGTTTTCACTGCAAGGAACTAACTAAATCTGAAAAGAATAGGAAATTATCTTTGAAAGACATAATGGGCAGAAGCTATGAACAATCAATTTATAAAGCAGAACAGAAATCTTAAACCTTCTAACAAAGAAAGTTTCAAATTAATGCCCCACCATCTTTATTCTGCTCTTCTATTATGATCACATAACATTTCAGCTGTGACAAGATTCTCATTCCTCCTTACCAAGTGAACTTGCAGTAAGTAGGCCAATCACAGAAGAGAATCCTGCATATCTGATTACCCACAAACAGGCTCCTAAACACCAGGTACTCACAGTAGCTAAGAATTTGACTAATTTCACATTTCTTCACCTTCGTGAATATGGGATGATTGCACCTTGAAGTTTTGATCCTCAACTGACAGCATTAACATAAACCTACTGATGCCACTGCTTAATCAACAGATCTATGAGATGCAGACAAAGTACTGTGCCTTTCCTAACTATTCTGAACAAGAGTCTTTTTAGGATATGCTTTTTGAAAGGGTGATCTATTAAGGAATGACCCCGATTAAGGCTAGATTAACACTTCACTAAGATTTCTATAAATTAGTGTTCATCAAACAGTGGCTTAAACCTACCTTTGGGTTATGGGATGAAACTCAAACTGGCTAAGTGTTGGAATTAGGCTGCCACTTGAAATTTTCAGAGCTTTCTGGTCTTCTCTTACAACAGGGATTTTAATGATTAATGGTCTCCTTGATACCTGCATCCTTTACAGTATCAGTCACAAGCCTTTCTCTTCACAAAGCACAAATTTACAGGTATGTTTAGATGCCAACAGATTGCCCAAATAAAAAGCAGCGACTTGTCAGTTTTACAAATTACGACTAGAAGGAACATTTTAAAATTTCCTTTAAAATTATAAAGAATATTTCAATTTTAACACAGTAACATTAAGTCTGTCCTTTCAAATTAGCCAAGGGGCAGAACAGATGGTTCAGTGGTTAAGAGCACTTGCTGCTTTTCAGGGGACTAGAGTTCCACTCCCAGCAGGAAGCTTAAAACTACCTGAAACTTCAATTTCAGGGATCTGCTGTGCTCTTCTTGCCCTTCTGCTACACACATGCATGCACGCCTGCAAGTATGCACGCACATACACACCCATGTGCATATGCCTACACAATAAAATACACTTTAAATATTAGGCCAAAGAAAAATGCAGTCATTTATTTGAATAATATACTTACTATTGGGTTCTATATACTATGTCTTACCAAACGATTCATATGGTTTTGAATTTAACAAACTAAAATTAACTGAAAGGTGTTGGGGAGCTATTACCATGGGAGTGGTTATAAAAACAGGCTGTTTCCTGAACTTTTTCTTCCTCTCTCACATTCTCTGTCAGTCTAAGGCCCTCCACTGTATCATACAGGATGAAAGGCCTTACAAGAGGCTGGCACATTGATATTCAGTGTCCCACCCTCCAGAACTGTGAGAACAAATTTTCTATCATTATAATTTACTGAGTCTCAAGTAACTATCACGAAGTACAATACAGATTGCGACAACAGAGTGAATGTTATTTGTTTTTAAGGACTAAGATGATAAAATTTAGCTTGTCATGAAATGATTGAAATAAATCAGTATTAAGCCTTGATAGAGCCTAATTTTAAAAGAAAAATGAAACTTTAATTGAGGGGGCAGGTGGTAATGAAGAAAAGTTAATCCATTTAAAATTTAATTCTCAGTGGATTCAAGACACCAGGTTTATAGCCACAGAAAACAGTCTTGCCTAAATTAGATGATTATTTGAAGACATTTAGACATTTTTGTCGTTTCTCATTTTAAAGCAAAGCATTTACAGAGTATGTTATAGAAAATTCTTTAAGGAAGTCCTATGTTGGGAGGACTTTCACCAGAGATCAAATGATGACTTATATTTGAAATTCTATTTGGAGGCTGGTGGGGATGCTTGCATGTTCAAGGTCCGAGGTTCAATTCCCAGCATCACAAAAATCCAATCAAATCAGAATTAATGAGTCAATCATAAAATAATTAAACACACAAAAATCAAATAAACTGAGTTTGGCATAAGCATGTTTACCAAGATCTAATAAGTTTATATTGCTCTCAAGTAAAGGACTGCATGATAACCCATAGTACCTCATGCTCTGCAGAATCTTACACCAGCTACATACAGAGTGAATGTGTTTGTGAGAATATATAGGAGGCCATTGAAATCTAGAGTATAGTGTTAAATCCATTAGCTGGATGCTTTTGTAAAAGCATTCTAACATGAATATAAAGCAAAATTGGTATTTATGGCTTAGAAAAATTAGCCACACATAATAAATCATAAAAGAAAAGCAAAAGAATATCTAACAAGTTACATTTCATCAAGTTTTTAAAAAATGTATTTGCAAAAGAAACTGCTAAGCAAAATGGAAAGATAAGCTATGGACTAGGAACAAAATCCTATTCCTAATTAAAAAAAAATAAAAGTTTTATATGTAGACAATACTGATATTACTACCTACTTCAGTATTGCTGGTTTTATGATGGTACAAAAGCAATGCACATTTACTAGCAAGTATTTTTAATCATTTCCCAGGAGAGTGACAAGAAGGGATGTACTCTCTTGATATCCAGCAGTATCAGAAAGTCTCAGCCCCCAGTCAGTCACATCATTGTAAGGACAGACAACCAGTCTACAATATACTATGACTTGGTTATGTCACTTGGTAGTCAGTATTTTAAATACATTTCTTCTAATGGTACTTTCAACTTGCTGGGTTTATTTGGTTGTAAAAGCATCATTATTCAAGGGATACCTACATGAAGAACATTTCTATCTGGGATATAAGAATATTAGTGATTCATAATTGAGTAAAAATTTCAGTTGATATTCTACTAAAGAATAGGATGGGAAACCTGTATATGAAAATATACTCAGCAACTTTAGCAAATTAAAACTGTAAAAAAAAAAATCTATGTTTAGTCTCATGGAAATCAACAATACCCAGTGCCAATTAGGAAAACTACATTTCCTATCCACTAGAGGTTAAGAATTTAAAAAGGGAATGGGTGGAGAGATAGTTTAGTGGTTAAGAGTACTTGCTGCTCTTGCTGTAGACTCCATTCCAATTTCCAGTATCCACATGGTGGCTCACAACTGTCTGCATCTTCAGTTACAGGGGATGCAATGTGCTCTTCTGATCTCTGTTGGCACCAGGCATGGATAAGGTATACAACACACATGTAGGTAAATCACTTATCCACAACAAAATAAAGCCAAATCTTAAAAAAAAAAAAAAACATTTCCAAAAAAATTTTAAAGAGTAAGTCATATTTGAAAAGTTTAACAATTTCTTAAAGGTTGAAGAATAAACTTGCCACAGTTGACCAACTCTTTCACGTGTTATCTACCCAGAAACAAAAACATCCACTAACTTTTATGCAAATATTTATAGAATTATTTAAAGAAAAAAAACTGAAAATGACTTAATTATCCACTAAAGCGGATATATCTGTATAGCAGATTACAATGCAGCAGTAGGAAGGGATGGAATACTGTGCACATAAAGCATAAACTTTAATAACACAATGCTTAAAGATGTCAGGTAAGTAAAGTCTATATATAAGAAAGTAGATTGATGGTAGACTGACTATATATAGATTGAAGACCCCTTTAGGTAGAGAAATTGGAGGTGCTAAAGTCTTTTTATAGCAGTTTCTATAGAAATTATACATATCCTCCTACATACATATAAACATCTCTTGGGTATTTATAAGCCTAATAATAGGTAATCAGGTCTCCCACTATACCGTTTATTGTTTCAGGAGTGACTAGAAAAAATCTATACACATTCAGGACAGATCTTATTTATTTTCTTATATTTTCCCTTGGCAGTAGGCTGAGTATGCATATATGCAGGGCAACTGTTAAATGTGGATATCTCAGTAATGGCTGTGGCTTGAATATGGTTTGTCCTTATCAAAACTCATGAAACGGTTTTATTCCCAATGAAATAGTGATGACAGTCCTCTAAGTGGTGTTTAGGGTACTAAATGGATTAATGTTTTATTTGTAAGAACAGGTTCACCACTGCAATTTAATGCCCTTTCCTCTATTCAGAGTTTTACCATGGGTTAACATGGTACATTACCTCTACAAGAAGCCAAGCATCTATGGCTGTCAAATCTAATAGTTATACCTCTAGAAGTAAAGTTAAGTAAATCTCCTTTCTTTATACATAGTCTAGTCCCTTGTATTTCAGTGCAATAGAAGATGACTGGCATAGTCACCTATTACTACATGAGAAATTACCTCATTCACCAGCTTACACACAGTGTTATTTCATAGGTTCTTTCCTTAAGTAATTCAAACCCAGCATGGCTGGAGATTGCTGAGGCATAGTCTCTTGGTAAGCTGTGCTCATGCTGCCTGACAGACAGTGTCACCTGGCAAGACCTACTTCTCAACCTAGGTACTCCTCATGGACTACTTGATGGTGAGTGGCAGGTTCTCAGTAGCCATAGCTACACAAAAGTATCCTCACATAGTTCTTCAGGCTAGTCTGCGATCTGTTTGTCAACAGTACTAATATCTATGAAGACCCCTTGTTTTGTTTAAAGATGACAGTCTTCATCTTTACTTTTTCTAGTCAGTTGTCATTTAATTCTTAAACTACTTCTCTATGTTAGATATTATAATTGTCCTAATGATAAAGATGCATAAGCTGAAGCATAGAAAAGTCAAATAGCTTTAGAAAGTCACACAACTAGTAAGTGGTATAGTTCAAAAAGTCTTATGCACAGTAGAAAGAGAAGTGATGATGGAAAAACCCATTTGGAACATATCACATCTTTAGAATTTAGAAAGTCTTGGTAAAAGTGATTTGATTTCTGATGTGGAAATCCTTCTGTACCTGTACACTGTGAATATATATTATTCCTACTCATTAAAAAAGACACTGATTAGTTTATAGCAAGGCAGGATAGAGTTAGGCAGGACAATCAAGCTGAGGATACTGGGATGAAGAAGGGCCGAGTGAGGGGAGACACAAACCAGCTGCTAAGGAAGCAGGGTATTTAGTAAATGAAGTAATAAGCCATGAGTCATGTGGCAAAGCACAGAAATGAATTAGGGGTTAATTTAAATGTACGAGTTAGGTAGTAACAAGTCTGATGTATCAGCTGAGCCTTTATAAATTATGTTAAGTCTCCCAGTCAGTTACTTGGGAAGCAGATGCCAGGGTGGGACAAAAACTAAAGATTTCTGCTTGTGCTGCCACACCCAGACCTTTTATATCAGAACATATTATTATGTCAAATTAATAAAATGCTTTACTTCTCTTTGGTAAGATAACTACAATGACCAGCTAATCCCCCTTGTGGAATATTACATTATTTAGGCAAAGATGTGTTACGTTTGTCTATGCTGAATTTGTTTAATTATGTAAAGATGTGCTGTATTTATTTCACCTTGCCTGCCTAAAGCACCTTATTGGTCTAATAGAAAGCTGAATGGCCAATAGTTAGGGAGAAGAGGTTAAGTGGAGCTGGCAGGCAGAGAGAATAAGTAGGAGAAATCTAGGCTAGAGAAGAGAAGAACAAAGAGAATGAGGGAGAAAACTAGGGACACATCCAGGGCCAGCCAGAAGCCAGGCAGCCACCAGCCAGACATAAGAAACAGTAAAAGACATACAGAAGGAAAGAAAGGTAAAAAGCCCCAAGGCAAAACATAGACAAAGAGAAACAGGTAAATTATAAGAGCTAGCAAGAAATGAGCATAATATAAGGTTGCGCTTTTTAGCTGATATTAAGTCTCCATGTCATGATTGGGGAGCTGATTGGTGGCCCAAAAGAAAGCCTGGTGCATAGTACTGCTAATTGGTTAGTACAGATTTATCTATAGACATCAGCCATCTTCAACAGTAAATCCAACTTTCTCATTTATACAAATCATCAATGCAGCCAGCTCTTCTTTTCTATTACCCTCTGTTCTTCCACAAAATCACAAGTCTTCACCAGTCTCTGACCATGATATAAAGTGAATTGTCAATTTCTACCTTTCACTGCCTTGTGTTTTTGGATATAATACAGACTATTTGGATATAATGCACCGAGTATACATCAGGATATAAAGGGAATGCCTTCTCCAATTTCTGATCAGGATATAAAGTGTCTATTTCCACCTTTCACTCCCCTATGTGTTAAAACAGAATGTTTGGATATAATACAATGAGATCATGAAGTACTATCATATACATTGCCTCACCTTATGAGCTGCAAATGAGCCTGTGGTTAACTAGCCTTTTACTGATGGCAAGATGCAGGTGACTTTGTAGCTCACATTCAGATTTCTGTTTCTCAGTTCAGGGCCCTTACAATCTACCCATTACTGTCTTCTACCAAATTATTTGTCAACTATATACAACACTGGGAATTATGAATGAGATAAGCAATAAGGCATCAGTTCAAAAAAACTAATTGTTTATTATGTAGAACAAAGTTCTATAACAAAGGAGAGGAAAGTGATAGTGAAACAAAATTACAATCAACAAAATGGAACTAAGAAGTCTAGTTGAGGATCATAACACTACAATTCAGTAATAGAGAGATTTCAGTTTTGCCAAATTTCGAAAAATATGAACTCATAATATCAAACACACACACACACACACACACACACACACACTTCTGAATTATAAAGCCTATAATGACTATCACTGAAAAAAGCAGTAAGGTATTTTTGGAAAATAAACTTTAAGAAAACCTACTGAAAATATCTAAGCCCAGGAGGAAAGCCCTTTATGCAGAAGGGCCCCCAAACTTAAAGAAAAGAGCCCAAGGCTAAAAGAAGACTATTTGAGTAATTATCTCCTTACTCAGCCTAAGTCTATACCAGGCTCACTGGTGCTTTTTCAACTGCATGTCAGTCTTTGTCCTAATTTGCACTTCACTTAGCAGCAGAGTCTGAGAGTCCTGTGGTTCCTTCTCCTCCACAGGGGGAGGGAGCAGAGCAGAAGAGAATAGCTGAATTGTTAGCGATAGAGAGGTTTGTAGTAGACTCAATGAATGAGGATACAACACACACAAATGTGTTATACTCACTCACTGTAACACAAAATTCCTTGAGTCTATCTGACCAAAAAAGGAACAATTATGAACTACAACGCTTTCATGCCATATGTGACCACAGAGTTACATAGTAATAGCAATCTGTTGTAGCAACATCTCATTTTCTTTATGTCTAGGATTATACAAAAGAATATATTCTTGTAATAAATTCATGTGTGCCTCTTCATTCAGGCTATTTTATTCAGAATTTCTCCTCTGTGAGATAGCCTCCTGAGACACGCATCTCATTTTCATGAAGGTCCCTGAGAGATTTAAGCATACAGTATTTACTTCAGTATGATATCAACAACATATTGCAGAACATTTCATCTAAAATAATAATAGAAAACGTTGAACCATCTTTCCATTTGGAAAAATAGATCTGGAAGATTGTGATGCCTGACTAAAGTCTCACTGCTTAAACACATTGTGCTATCTCAGCTAGCTTAGGGAATTTCAAGATACACACATACTCACACACATGCACACATTCAAAAGTGGAAGAATGAAGACTTACAAAAGGCCATATAACAAAAAGCATGAGAAAGTTAATACAGCATCTAGAGTAAAGCAGGTTTAGCTGGATACCTAGGTTGGTTAACAGGGTAGTGACTACTTACAGATAAAGAAACAAAGGAGACCATTTAAGTAGTTTTCTAAAGCAAATTCAACTCCTTTCCCAGTGTAATTTACAGTGTCACATGACTTGTCAAAACAACATCAGATATAAGATTGTATCATGTCTGTATGTATACAAGCATAAGTCGCATAAGTCTATGTAAATATATATGTGCATATTCACATATACTATACATTTAGATATATAAAGTGACTTACTTTAATACACTGGCTTACAAGATAATAGGGACTGAGAAGTTCCATAACTTACCATCTAAAAGCCAGGAACTAAAGCCAAGAACTAAAGCCAGGAAGACAAGGGAGCAATCTGAAGGACAGACAGCCATAGAGGTAATGGTTTTCTAATCAGAGATCTAATGTAGATTTTCATCCAAGCCTAAAGAGCAGAGGATGAGGAGCTAAAATGGCATGGTAAGAATGATATCCAGCTCATAGGTGGGAACAAGGAATGCAGGAATTTGTTCTCCTCAACCTTGTATTGTATTCAGGCTTTCAAAGAGTTAGATAATGCCCACTCACAATGGGGAGGGTAATGTTTTACACAGTTACTCATATTAAATGCGAATATTTTCATAAATGCAATCAAAGACAAAAGACATGCCCATAAAACACATAGATGTATGTCAGATTTCTGTCTTAAAATAAGTTGGCATATAAAATTCATTTTCTGTTGCTTTCTGTTGCAAGATTAAATGCCAGGACCAAAAGCAATTTGGAAGAAAAAAGTGTATTTGTCTTAGAGGTTGTACTCCTTTGAGTTCCAAGGCAGGAACTCAAAGCAGGAACTTGGAGGCAAGAGCAGAGGCAGAGGCCTCAGAGGAATGCTGCTTATTGGCTTGTTTCCCCTAGCTTCCTCAGCTGCCTTTCTCATAAAGCTTAGGCCATCTGCCAGGGGTGATACTAGACTGGCACCTATTATATGAATTAGCAATCAAGGACATGACCCCACAGACGTAGCTACAGGCCAATCTAATGGAGGATAATTTTCAATTTAGGTCCCCTCTTCTCAGGTGTGTCAACTTGACAACTAAACTTACCATGACAATTAGCTACCATGGAAGACAATACTTTCTTCAAGTTTTTTATTCACACATTTAAAAAATCTACCAGCTAATTAATTATACTAATCTACCATGCGGTAGAAGATAATCCACTGAAGTTCTTTTCTTCTTTATTGGTCATAGTGATCTCTAGGATTAGGATTTCCTAAGAATCAGAAACATTTCCTTATCCAAAAGGATGATTTCTGTCACTCATCACTGACAGATCACTCTGGCTTTGAGAGCACTGCTAGAAATTATTGAATTGTTATTAACAAATTCTATAAAGAACTTTACATATATAAGGTATATTTTTGATTAACAAATCAGAAATCTGAAGTAGAGGGTTGAAATAACTTTTTAGAGAACATTCAATTTCTAAGTACCATATGGCAGGTGGCTCTTAAGTCATCATGGAACTACAGTACAACATTAGAGCAAAGACATGGAAAGAAATGAAACCTCATTTTCTGGCATACTGTGTATAAGAAAGACCCTGATAAATATAGAACCAAATGTACACATTACTTCAATCTCCTTTTTAGTGTTATCTTTTACGTCACAGGGGTGATGGTTCTATTTTCTCTCAGGAAAACCACTGTCATAAACTACTTGTCTAGGCATCTTATCCTCATGCTAACTATCATTATTCTCTCATTCGCAAAAAAAATAAAACACACTGAGATGGTTCTCCTTGCTTGGAAAGCAAATCCATAGCCAAAAGAGAACCTGGCTGGGGCTTTTAAATAACTAAATTTAAAACTAATAGTGTGTGTTTAATATGCAGTAAATATGCAAACATCAACACATAAAATAACATAGTCACAAATCTATATTATTATTTAGGTTTTATTATAGAATTTGGAGCAGGACTTTCCTGTGGAGTAAACTTGGGGCCTCTTGCATTTAAGTGTGAGTTCTATTAAAAAGCTATGCACCTTCAACCCCATACAAATTTACTTTAGATGATGGCTAGTTCCTAGACTAACCTTCATAGTAAAATATATACCTGTGAAAATTACTAAGAAGTAGTAGTTAAAACCCAGAAATTAAGAAAAGGTAACAAAAATATCTTTTTAAAAAGAAAAAGTTTACCTCAATTATTAATATACAAAAAATAAACAATTTTACAGAAAAGAAGCAAAAGAAGTAGAATATAAATTATCACATAACTGGAAAGTCATTTTGTCTTTTTGGAAGCTGTTTATCCATTCTAGGATTTTATAAATTGGATGGTTGCTAAGCAGCTGAAGGCAGATGGAGTATACAGTGTTGATATACTTCACAAAGGGACAATTCTGGATGTGGGTGGGTTAGAGCAGGACTTACACAAGATTCCATCACATTATCCAGAATGGCATGTAATTTCAACGCATAAATAGCTTATGTAGGAGGAGTTTCTACTGCTGGTTAATGGGAAAATTAAAATTCTGCACAGATAAAGTTCAATTAGGGGTAAGGGGATATAAGAGGTGCAACAATATAGAGAGAGGCCTTTCAAATAGATAAGCAAGGCAAAAATGAAAACGCGGTGTGAACTCTATTTCAATAGCATTAGAATTCCTAGAAGAACAGATAGGATGGTGACATGTCCTCAGACACAGAAGATAACATAAAACAAGGGAGCTCCTATTCTCCCACTCACAAGAGTTTCTTCTCATTAATCTTAACTATTTTTATTCACTCTTGATAAGACACTTTCCCAGAAGAACTAAACAGAAAAGAGTATCATGAGAAAAATGCAAATTAAATCCTAAATGCACAGGATCACACCAGATAATTAATTGGCAATACTAAATGTAGACAAGCTTGTGGAATAACTAGAATTCTGTTGCTGGTGATGGTGCAGTCACACACTGGAATACTACATGGCCATAAAAGTGGATGGATTATTTCTACATGCTAAGAAAGGAGTACCACATATATAAAAAGGAAGTAAATATGCATTTATAGGCATTATGAGTCTATTTCCATAAAATCTTGGACCATGATCAAATAAATAATAGAGACAGAAAGTAGGTGCCTTTGGAGAAGAGACAGTGGGTACTGGAAGCTGGTACAAGAAGGTCCAGGATATCATGTCGAGCATACAATTAGGGACCATATGTTTTCAATGTCATTTAATCTGAAGGTTCTTAATGAATGAATGAATGCAAGCACAGAAAATAATGTCTATGTAGTAACTTGGCAAATATCTAGAAACAGAACCATATTCTTAGCTGCCATAACGCATTTACCCTTCTGCAACTTGCTCATATATCACCCTCAGTTTCACTACATATCACAATCATGTTATTTTTTCCTAGGCCTGTAACCACTCACACTAGGCTTTATCCTCTCTGGTAGTCACTTGGTAGAGATGGGTTCAAGCCCATTTCTCAATCAGATGTATTGCTGGTAGCTACTAGATGTTACAAGATTGGAGCCACCTCATATGCCCAAGCCTAACTTCCAGAAGTGTCTGGAATCTTTGAGCTATTTAAGTCATTCTGATGTCTTCTACCTTTATGCTGGATCAATTTTCTTAACTGCAATTTTATGTTAGATAATTTATTTGATTAATGTCTGTAGACACTTATGGTTAATTATGTAATTAATTGGTAATTAACATAGACATTAATTACTAGACTCTAAGCAGATGTTCACAAACAGTGCATTTCCTTATGAACAGGGGATTATTACAGAATAAGTCCTCAACAAACATTTGTCAAACGAATGAAGTAAAAGATAATGAAGTCAAAACATGAAATAAAAGCATTTGTGAGCCTCCTTTTATTAGTATAGTTTTTATTTTTATTGGCTCTCAATAGTGAATTCCCAACTATTTACTCATGGAGGCAGATTTTTCTATCGTACCTGCCAGTTCCCAAATAACCATATGGAGACTTATTATGAAAGATGGGCTGATAGCTTACAGTTGTTTCTAACTAGTTCTTATAGCTTAAATTAATCCAATTTTATTGATTTACTTTGTGTCCCATGGCTTTATTTATAAAGTACCCTTACTCTGTACTGTCCATGCTGCTTCCTCTGAGTACTGGATTCTTTTTGAGACTCTGTCCTTCTTCTTCTTTCTTCCGCCTCCTCCTCTTCCTACTCTTCTTCCTCTCCTCCTTCTCAGTGTTCTCTCTGCCCAGAAAATCCTGCCTAGCTATTGGCCATTCAGCTTTTTATTAAACCAATCTGAGTGACACATATTCACAGCATACAAAAAGATTATTGCACAACATACATATTTTCAACCTATCATCAATATTAAAATAAAGTAGCATCCAGTAGGGTTAAGAATCAGCTGTATTCTCTAAAGCACAGTCTTTTGCATCAAGTCTTCCTGTCTGATGGGGGTATCCCTTAAGTATTTTTTTTTTTGTTGTTTTGTTTTGTTTTTATAAATAGTTCTATGTGTACTGAAAATTGAGAAAACACATTTCTGTATATGGCTAATCATGTGCTAGTTAACAAACAAACAAACATAAAACTAAGCAAAAACAAAATAAAACAAACAAAACCCATTTTTAATCAGTTTCTTTGTTGTGTGGGTATTCTGCTAAAAGTAACATTTAAACAAATTCTAGCATCCTAACATTAGAAGAGTGTAACAGTAATATTACAGCTTAGAGAAGACATCTAACACATGGTACTCATCTGTAAAGTAATGTCTGTTATTGAGCTATACTCATCTATGTTCAATATTAGAAGCAAACCTCTACAAATGACTAAATCGAGCAGATACAAGATTGTTAAGTAGAGTATCTTCATTATGATAATGACTGTCACCTTACCCCTCTGGAGGGCAGTGCCCTGAACTAGTTCCAAAATAAAATGTCAGTACTCTTAATAATTCCTCAAATCTTTTTGTAGCCATGTTCAAGGGCTCAGGGTGTTTCAGAGAAACAGTCTAAATAGACAGAGTGCCAAGAACACCTCTGTTGTGGGTTATTTGTTTCTAACAGAAAGCATATATTGGTCCTGGCTTTTACTTGTCCTGTCTCTTCACCCGTTTCTATTCTACTTTCAGTTGTAAAAGTCAAATCCCCGTTTGGGGAGTTACATTAAATTTACTTGTTCCTTGATTATCATAAGATGTAGGGCTTTGATATGGTTATGAACATATTATTGAGGCACACGTTTAGGACTACCTGGGACTCTTCTCCTCCTTCCCTTTGCCCATTGCACATTTCTCTACCTCCCAGGAAGTGCACCTAAGGAACTGTCACTAGCAGAAAAGACTTGCTTCTTCCTTTATGGGATGAATCGTTCTATAATGGGAGTAGATAACAACAGCATCCTTCACCATTCTTACCTAATTCCAAACAATGGATAATTCTCAAATGTTTTACCTATTTTTAATACCACCAAGTCTATTGGTTAATGTTCTGTTACTGTTACAAATACCCACTACAAATCGGCTTTAAAACAGGTAAAGTCTATTTTGTTTCACAGTTTTAGACTGTTCAGCCCATGGTTAGGAAGCCCATTGCATATCTACTTTGGTGAAGGAGCTAGCAGACTGATTGAAATAAGAATGCATAGTGGGGCAGAACTGTTCACTTCCTCACACCCACAAAGGGAGAGAAAAAGAAATGAAGAGCTCAAGTTCCTACAATCCTCTTCAAGAGCGGCACCATCAAGAAACTTGAACCTCACCCCTTGAGTTGAAGTTCTTAAAGCAGGTATAGCTTCTCAAAAGTACAAGCCAAGAACTTATCGTTTCGAAATGAACTTCAGAGGAAGAGTCACCATACTATTAAGTTACACACTGCATTTTAACACTGACTCCTGCAGCCCATGTCATCTGGCCACATTTTCATTTAGTCTCTTGTTCTGTGATTATTATACATAGATGCCCTCAAACACATGGCTAATTTTGTATCTTATATGTACTTGCATACTGACCCTAGAACTTAATTTAAGGCTGCAACAAAACTATTTTAATTGGATAGCCATTTCCAGTTAAGCCTCTTAGCACAAGATGTTTTATTGTTAAGAGAAAGCTAGCCAATAATGTTCTATTAATTCACATTTGTCCTTTTTTCCAGTTATAAAATACATAGTACATACTATCTATGCTTCTGTGCAGTTCCTGTTGCCTTATCAAGTTCACTTGAGATGCTATGAGTAGAAGCCAGAGGAATAGAATATTTTTAGAGCAAGGATTTCAGCACTTTACACAAAAAGTGTACCGATCATCCCTGCTCTCTCTGCACCAAGTTCTGGTTAAGAAGCTATTTGGTTACAAACAGATGAGTCTGATGTTTGTCATTCCCATCCCAAATGAGGAACATTTTCACCCAATGTCTAAGCAAGCCATCTATTTTTCATTTTTCAGGATAATGAATATAAGAGATGCTACCACATAATTAGTACCAGAATTACTCCCTATGATGCCAAAAGGATTTTCCCAGGATGCTGATAGATTCTCTACTAATGAGAAGCTGTGGGGTTTTTTTGTTTGTTGTATGTGGATTTTTTTGTGTTTTTATTTATTTATTTATTTTTATCAGCCATGAATTTTATCCTTTCTATGAGCCAATATAATCAATAAGTGGCCCATTGATAACTCTTCTCACCTTGCCAGTGTTTTCATCAGAACCCAAGTCAACTTAATTTGGCATTTGCTCCTTTTCCTGAGTGACCACAGAAAAGGAGATGGTTAAGGGGCTGTGAGAAGCATGCTAGTAACGCAAGAAGCTTTTTGTGACTAAGTAATAGCCCAATCGATTACAGTACAAGTAGTGTGGGCTATGCCTCTGAGTACTTGCTCACATAAAGACTAAATTTCCATTGCTTTCTTCCTTGGTATTGTTTATTCATTTAATGACAACTGGGCTGTCTAAACAAGCATCGTGACCATTCAAAAGCACCATTCAAAAGCATCTATTAGGAACAAGATGCAAACCAAGTTTGAATATAGACTTCTTCTGTGAAAGCTAATTTTCAAAATATTAAATGAGATAGGGTTTGGTTTGATTAGTCATATGATTTTTATCATTTCAGAAGTGTTGTTTATTTCCTTCCCCTTCTTACGTGTTCCTATATGTAAGTTATTTCCCCCAATACCTAGTGGCAGTTGATAATAGTAATATGATAAAACATTTAATAATTTCTTTCATGCTTACATCTTTTCTCCTGAAAAAAAAAATGTCTTTTACTGTGTTCCCTGTCTCTGCAGCATAGCAATGGACCTATAGGTTCCAAAGCACTACTGCTTGCACAAGTGTTTATTGTCAGGCATTATTTCTAAAGTCAGATACTCTGTTATTTCTTAAAACCACTAACATGGGACCTACTGAGGATATATGTAATATCTCCTAGGAATCTAACAACATAAATATCTCTGTCTTTGTCTCTGTCTCTGTCTCTGTCTCTCTCTCTCTCTCTCTCTCTCACACACACACACACACAAAACTGAAAATGGAAACGTTAGGAGCTATTTAATTCATTTGAATACAGAAAAGGTAGGCCCAGATTTTGCTGGGTTCTTTTTTTTTTTATTGTTTTGTTTTGTTTTAAATAGAGCAAACATCTCTGTATAAAATTTTGATTGCATTTTCTTCATTAACGAACTTCAAAAACACAAATTACTATACTGGATAATTACTATCTTTATGAAAAAAAGGAGCAAGTCATTCTGATTTAAATTTCATTCACATGTTTTTACGGGTGGCTATACTTTAGAAGTTTTCTTAACCAGAGTAAAAAGGAGTACTCAATTTATCAGTGCTGCCCTCAACTCTGACCTTAATCTATCTAATTTAAGATCAGATCCAGCACTTTCCAAAAGCAGTTCACTTTTAATCATCTAGCTGGAAGATGTTTATAATTTGACTCAAGCTTTGTGCCAAATAACCTAAAATCATGATGTTTTAATTTTTTACTAGAAAAATGTTCAAAACAATGATTTAAAAATGCTCAAAACATGGGGGATGGCTACTGAATGTTTATTTATGGGAGTTAATACTCAATTATAATGAATGTTCTGGGATCCTTTAAGATTATAATCAACATATAACCATTACTAAAGAAATAATTTGAATAGACATCTCTCTAAAATATGTAAACAATTATCTATCAACTACATGAGAAAATGCTCAGTGTCACTAGTATTATAGGGAAAAGAAACTCTTCCATCAATTAGAATGGCTATAATAAAAAAAAAGCCAAAAATAACTAAAGTTAGCAGAAATGGAACTGGTGTGAAAGTAAATTAGTATAGCGAATATTAAAAAATAGCATGAGAGTGCCTTAAAAACTAAAAACAAATCTACGATGTGATCTAGCAATGGCACTCCATGGTATATATCCAAAGCAAATGAAATGTCTGCACTTCTAGGTGTGTTTAGCATCATGAATTATAGCATTACATATTTATGGTTACACCTGTGAATATATGTACAAATGCATATTCATACAAGATAGAGGCATATTGCAGTGGAATATTATTTAACCATAAAAAGAATGAAAGTTAGTCATTTGTGGTATGGATAAGAGATATATGATTAAGGGGAAAAGAAAAATCTGGACACAGAAAGATGAACTGCATGCTCCTGGTCAAATATAGAAGGAGGATAATCAGTTGTAAAGAAGTAGAAACCAGAATAATAGTCATAGAGGCTATGTAAGGGGTGAAGGTATTAAAGTAGGGACCCACAAAGAATTAAAGAAGGATTAGGTTAAAATTTCCCTAAGCATATATATTATAATTTATTCAAGTAAACAAGATTAATAAATAAACTTGACAATTTCACTTTGCACACATGTATCCAAATTTCACATTGTATTCCATAAATATGTATAGTTAAAGTACATCAATTAATTAAAGGCAGTCCCACACAAATTCATACATCTCAAATTTAAGCATCCATAAGACAAATACTTCTGAAGTTAGAAGACCATATGAAGATTGATCTTCTCTATTTCCTAAATGCTAAATTCTTTTTCTGTCAAAAGTCAAAACATTACAAAAGGAAACCAAGGAAGTATTCAATGAAACCCTGTTTTGTTACCAGAAAGAAGGGAACACATAATCTCTGATGTACTACTGCTTGCCACTGATCCCTTAGGCAACCCCAACTCTCCTGCTTAGAGTTTTGACTGTACTAAGGAGCCTACAACATTTTGTCAATAGTACTGGTACAGCCTTTATAACAGGCTACTGTTTGCTGTTCTGAAAATGCCACCTGAACAGGTGTGTTCAGTTATATTCCTACTAATTTTGTATTCTCTTCTCTGAGGTATATAAAGTTGTTACCCATTTTTTATTTATTTTTTTTTTTTAGTGTTTCTGTGATGAAATATCCTGACAAATGCAACTTAATGGAAAAAGACTTCTTTCTGCACCACAGTTCCAGGTTAATAGTTCATTGTGGGAGGGAAGTCATAGTGGCAGTTGCTCACCTTGAATCAAAGTTAGCAGAGGGAGACAGTTTCCCCATACTTCCCTTTCTCCTTTTTATTCAATCTTGGACCCCGATTAATCCACAGTTGGCATAAGTCAATTAACCTAATCAAGATAATCTCCAATACTCATACCCAGAGGCTACTCTAAACTCCTCAATACTCCCTCCTGGGCATGCCCAGAGGCTTATTTCCTATGAATTTCTCACTCTTGTTTTATCTAATGGAAAATTAACTCAGACAGTTATCCTTGCAGAATCTTCACTCAGTCCATCACAAACCCTGGAATTTGTTATTTGTGTCTTCACTGATAAAATATATCATTGCACACCTCTGAAAAGTAAATGAGTAATGTGCTTCCTAAAAAGTGGCCTTACCCCTTACCCTCCCTGTGGAGTGGGTGGAGAATGGGATGGGAAGGTGGTAGGGGGGACATGAGAGGATGGGTGGGAGAGGGAACTGGGATCAATACTTTAAAAAAAAAGTGGCATTACCTACAGAAGTCACACATCTTCATTTATTGTAACTGAAATTATAATGTTAAAATGTTCCTTGTCCAAGCAACCCTCTAACTTTGGATAGTTTAGCAACCTTAAATCTCCTTTCCTTACTTTCCTAATTGTCATTCATTTACAGTAAATCTTCTTGTCTCTAGGGAGAGAGGAAAATTGGAAGTGTCAGATGGACAAGCCTTTATTTTTCGGTTTCTTGTCTCTAAATTCACCACATTCTGCCCAGAGCTAATTCACTGACTCCACTTTCATTTTGTTAACTCCCAAACCTCTGGATCTTCTTCAATCAGCTTTCATATTTCTGATCAATACCTTCAATAACTCCTCCACTTTCATAGTTTACAATCATATCTAAAGCTCTTTCACTTTACAAAGCTACTTATTAGTCATCTCCTCCTCCTTATCAAGACTCTATGGGGGACAATCTCTTTACTATCACAGCACTATACTATCATAGCAGCTCTGTGAAGTGGATGAATTTATCTTCATTTTCTGGATGAGAAAGCTGAGGCACAGAGGGGAAATTTTTCCAAAATTATACAGCAATTACAAGACCAATTCCAGATTCATCACAGTGTGTTAAGTATCCTACTCACACAGCTGACCTGATTGCATGTTGATGACCTCCATCATAAATTTATATAGTCCTGTTTTCAGCCTTCTGAGTGCTATCTGTCTGTCCAACTTCTGTCTTAGATACCATGGCCACAGCGACTCTTATATAAGACAACTTTGTTTGTTTGTTTCCAAGATGTGGTTTTCTGTGTAGTTCTTGCTGTCCTGGAACTCGACCTATAGACTGGGCTGGACCCCAACTTTGAGAGGCCCGTGCCTCTGCCTCCCGAGTGCTGGGGTAAACATTTAATTGGGCTGGCTTACAGTTTCAGAGGTTTAGTCCATTATCATCATGGTTGAAAATATGGTGGCATGCAGGCAGACATGGTGCTATGGTGCTAGAGTTCTACATCCAGATCCTCAAGGCAGCAAGAAGAGAAATGCCACACTGAGACCTTAAAGCCCAACTTCCTCCAACAATGCTATACCTATTCCAACAAGGCCAGACATCCTAATAGTGCTACTCCCTATGGGCCTATGGGAATCATTTTTATTCAAACCAGCACATTCCACTCCCTGGCCCCATACACTTGTAGCCATATTATAATGCAAAAATTCATTGTCCAACTTCAAAAGTCCCTATAGTCTATAACAGTCTCAAACTTGTTTGTAAGTCCAAAGTCTCTTCTGTAATCCTCTGTAAAATCAAAATGAAAAGGTAGATCCCATTCCTCCAACATATAATGGCACAGGATATATATTACCATTCCAAATGGGAGGAAAGGGAACATAAATAGTAAATACTGAACCAAAGCAAGACCCAAAACCATCTGGGCAAACTCTGCATCTCCATGTCTGATGTCAAAGCACTCTTCAGATCTCCAACTCCGTTCAGCTTTTAAAGGAAACATACTTCTTTTATATTAGGCTCGTTCTGCTAGCCCTGTTAGCAGCTTTCCTAGGCAGAAGTTCCATGGCTCTGGCATCTCCAACATTTTGGGGTCTCCAAGGAAATCTAGGCTTCCCCTTCATGATGCCAAGCAATGGCCTTTCTAGGCTGCTATGCAGGGATACTCCTGATACATGCCCATAACTTCTTTCTTCTGTCCTTGACTCTAAAGCCAGAACCACATGGCTAAAGTTGCCATGTTCTGCTGCTTGCCAGGTCTGAAACAGGGCACCCTCTTCAACTAGATCTACGAGCTCTCTGTTTTTGATAGTTTCCTTTAGTGTCAAAGGTTGACTGCTCTGAAACTCACTCTGTAGACCAGACTGGCTTCAACCTCAGAGATTTACCTTGCAGCATTCATGGCTTTCTGCCACTACTCCCAACCCCTCTCACCCTCAGTTCCTACCTGTCCTACCTGTACTTATATACAGTCTAGTCACAGCAAACTTGAGAGGTATGTGACATACTTTGTCACATTTCTGTCCCATGAAAAATGCAGTGCCAGTAAGAGAAGTCATTCATCTTCTCCTGAGAAGTCATTTCTCATCTGTGTTTCTACTGCCCACCAACTGCTTTCCAAATGTCAAAACCAATCTCTTACTCTTCTATATCCTCACAGCATTAGTTTGAAAAGGAACAAATCTGCCAACACAATGCAGTGCTATATGATCATTTGTCACCTAGGCCATGTGTTCCAGTGACACTGGCCATTCCTTCACTAATGCTGAAATCTTAGAATACTATCCATGAAGACAAGACAGTTGTCATGTAACACATCTGATAAAGGGTGCAGTTCTTCTTTAACAGTCAAAACCAACATATCCCTTGTTACAAACTGATGTATTAACATGGCAAAAGGTGGTAGCACAACCCTATTTAATCAATTTGCTTTAAATGTAGCAATACGCAAAAGGTATTTTACTTAAACGTGAATAAAGATATATGTCTTTTTTTGTTTTAAGTTTTAGGGAATAAACGACTCTTCTACAAGATATCTCTATTTAAATAATGATAAACTACATCAAAAAAAGAGAGAAAGAAAGGAAGGAAGGAAGGAAGGAAGGAAGGAAGAAAGGAAGGAAGGAAGAAAACAGCAAACCTGTCTCTAGGTCACAAGGTTTAAGTACAAACAGCCATTATATTATAAATACAAAATATGCTTGTGAATCAAATAGTAATGTGTTACAATCAACATCCTCTCAGGTTCCCCACCTTTCACACGTCTACAGTACTACAGTATGGGCACTAGTGTGCCCATTGATGGCCCTTAACAAGAGCCTTGTTTATTACAAGTCCAAATCCCACAGCACTGTATGTTCAAGGGCTCCTAAGCCTGTAGTGTATTTGTGCTGCCTCCCATTTTCACCTCCCTGCCACCAAAGTGGTGGAGGCACTACTCAGCTCTGCGGGGGGGGGGGGGGGGGTTAAATAAAGGTCAACTGCAGAGGAAGATCTTTGGAGAACAATTGAACTAGAAAGCAGTATGAATTCCACAAAGCTGGAAAGAGTTGTTTATTTTGTAGGCATTTCTTCTTTATTCTATTGAGAGAAAGAACAAAAATACCCCTCACACGTTTATAACGAATAGGTGAGAGGAATGCAAGGCAGCATAAAGGCCGGGTGATACTGCAGCAACTCACTATTGTAAGCTATAAATGAGAATTCAGTTAAAGGGAAACAAAACAAAACCTAACTGTTGAGCACCCTAATCTATATTAAGCTCAGTGTGTGTGAGGGGGTGGGTGGGGGGTGGGTGGGTGTGTCTCACACTGGCTTCAAACACTATATCCTCCTGCCTCAGCCTCTGACCACATTGTCTGACAAAATGTCACCACCTTGCCCGCATGCTGCACTCCCACAGACTGTGGCCTAAAGTTCAGAGTGCACAACAATTCAACATTAATACAGGTACTGAAAAATAACCCCAGAGTCAGTCACCAAACACCAAAGCAACATTAATTTTGCTGACGTAGACTAAACAAAAGCAGGAGTCTTTTAAAGTTTCACTGTTTGTCTTGACTCAAACAGGAAAAGCATTTTGGAAATACAGGATTCATTAAAGAAGCTCTTTCAACAGTTGTTAGAACGCAGGATTTCTGCCTTATATGTGGAACTCTACGAAGAGATTTAGTGGCCATTTTCATTCATACTTTTCAATAGTTTATAACCTTATCCCATAAAGAGAGCAGCTGACATCTGACATGGAAAAGTTGGACATTGCACAGATTACATAGTATATCAAATCACTGCCAAGCCTAAAACACAAAATGAGAAATAAGACTTGAATTAGATAAGGAAAAGGCTCAACATGTACAGTTTAACTTTTCTTTCTGCATCCCCAAAGTTAATATTTTTTCTTCCTATGGAATTGTGGCTTAAAATAAATCAAAATTAATCAATTTGAAGTAATACCAATATTAAGTCACCAAAATATCTAAGCAAAACTAAATCTCCAGGAATGCTTTAAAAAAAAACAATTCTCAGTTTGAAAAAACAGTATCTCCATGCTTTCCCACATTAACAAGGGGCAGGTAATAATGACTGCTTATATGACAATATTGTCTTTGTTAGCTCTGCCCCAACAGAACTAAAGATTTCCTGATTACAACTTTGTAATTTAAGTCAACTGAAAAGATTTCTGGGGAAGGGAAACAAAGAGGAGCCTGAATGCCAGCATTTAAGTGGACTGTATTACCTAAGTTTACTCTTCAGCCTGGGACACTGTAAATAAGAAGGGCTCCGACTGCACAGCCCATGCTAGGTCATGACCCAGTCTCAGCTCTCACTGTACTAGAGAAGGGAAAGTTGTGCTGCAGCCTCCCATTCACAGGCTTCTGCTTCACCTTCAGGCTCCTGTGATCACAGGGGGCCTCACAATGAAGTGTTCGCTCTGTACTGTAGCTCATTGTCACCATTTTTAAACAGTTGCTTTTTTATTGTAATGAGCCAATTATGAGCTAGTCACTCAAGCAGTCATTAACAATAGATTTTTTAATTGCATTTTTAATGAATTTTATTTTGGATAAAAGCCCTTAAAAGTACCTATGGCAAAGGGTAATCATACATTGAATTAATCACAAAATCTGTTTAATAATGACTTGTCTTTTATTTACTACAACAAAATAAATTCCAGTGAACGTGCTAAAAAACTGACAGTGTCAGGAAAAAAAAAGGTTGGGGGTGGGAAAGACAACTGTATTCTACAATCTAAAAAATGAAAAACAAGACTGTGACTTTAATGCACTGCATTATTCCCTTGTTTGTTTCAACTGTTATTTTGTGAACATACATCTTGACTATATTTAGAAAACAAGATTTATTAACATTATCCATAAACTACTGCTACTCCAGATAATTATAAAAAACCCTAAAATGCAGAAAAATAAATTTAATGTACTTACCCTAAAGATGTTAGCAAGCTATATTAAATTTATTTTTAAAATCAATTTTAAACAACACCCTATCATATAAAAATTTTCATCTTGATATTTTATGTGCATATGAATGGAAATGTTTTATGCTGAGGGTTAAAATAATCTTAATGAAAATTTGAATGAGAACAGTAACCAACCTAGCATATAAGTATATGTAAAATTGGTTGTTAAAATCTAAGTTCTTCTAAACTCAGATGTTTCCATTTCAAAAGTATGTGATTATCTTTAGGAACAATGATGTAAAGATTAGCATTACAACGTTTAAGTACCAAACAATTTTTAAATAAAAATTTCAAAAAAAGTACAAAGTCATTTAAAACAACTATTCTATTAGTTCATATAGTTCTGAAGTACTGGCATTAATTTGGTATCATTAAGCCATAATTAAGAGCTCTCTAGACAACATGATTGAGTAAACCATTAATTAGGAATCTTTAAGAATGTATGATAATAGAAAATCTTCTCTAGAGGTTATGCATGTCATACATACACTGGTTGGGTTTTAAGGTTTTTAATTCGTTAAAAATCACTCCTGTGAGAAATGAGAAAAAATACACACACAAAATATATAAACATATTTGTGTATTAAAGCTGTTCCTTAAAAAAAAAAAGTATAATTAAGCCCTCTTACTTTGTTAAGGAAAAAGAAAGAAAGAGACAAAAACAAAACCACTTTCTTGATTGTTCAAGGACTTTAAAACCTTGCATTTTCTGACTCAAGAATGGGCTGAGGGAAAGCTCCAGGCTCTGAGGAGAACTGCTCAGCCTCTGGTTAATAACCTGCAGGCAGAATGACAGCATGCCTGGGGCATGGGCTAGATTCCCACACAGGGTCCCAATGTGTTCCAGCCTTGGATAGCTACATTCTGCATGCCAGGACTCTGCCCAACAAATAGCAGCAAGGCCGTCAGAGCCTTCCTTCTTCTACCTGAGATATACCATTTAATAAGGCAATCTCTCTTTTGCTTAAGTTTTAGTAACTTTTGTATGGGCCAGAACGGAGTAATGACTTGCTCTAGCACTTTCCTTACCCAAAAGTCTTCTTTGCAGGGCATAGAGAAAATGAAAGAAATGCCATGCTCAGAAATCTCTAAACATGTAACATGGGCTATTTAAAACAAAGCAAAACAAAACTGTAGAGTTCAAGGTTTAAGAATTCAATTTAATGAAGTTAGTGATTTCCATTTCACTAGGCTTATAGTTTTATATGATAAAATATGAATCAAACATTTAACTCGAACCACTTTGTAAATTACTAATACCTGATCTTAAGCAAGGTAAGGCTATGTTTTAGCAATAAGATACAAACAATGTTCTCCTAATCCTTTTTACTGCCAGAATAAAACATCTTTTAAATCAAGATAAAATCACCACATTATGAATGTTAATATCATTCTGAGAAATAGAATTTCTTGTCAGTAGAAAAGACCATCCCTTTAGGGAGAAATGTTGTGTTAAAGTGGATTACTCTCTTAGTAGTATAATGGAATGGCTCCTACCTAGTCCCAGATGGAAAATCAAAATCTGCATTTAAATGGAAATATTTTAAAACAGATAGGACAAAAGGAATGCTTATTTCTTTATATTCTAAAAATCCAGAATGACACATAAGAACTTCTGGGGAAGGCTTTAGCTCAATGATTTTACTTCTGTGTTCCTCTCATTTCTATGAAAAGCCTGCAGCATAACATAATTTCACAGCATTGAGATTAACACTTACTATATATGCCTATTATATCAAATTTGCAAATGAGATCAAGAAGCTGGGCTGTACAATTACAAGAAACAGATACGTGGTTTAGGCTTAGGTAGAGTTAAGAATGAGCCCTTTATTTTCTTCCTATTTTTAACCAGGGTGTTTTATAAGTAATACTTACAAGGCAATAGCAGTTTGTTGAAATCAAATAAAATCTGAATTTCTTCAGCATTGATTCAAATCACCACTATGGTTAGAGAAAAAGAAGTAAATGCCAGGCAGTATTGTAACAACTGCTCTCTGCGACCTGAGAAGATTATTTTCAGTTCTTCAACAGTTAGGGCAATTTTCTTAAATCCTCAAGGAGCCTGACAGCACTGCACATTTCTTAATGCCTGCATTTACTTTTACATTATAAAACAATAAAACAGCAGGATAATGTTCATGCCGTTTAGAGACTTGTAACATTACCACAAATAATTCTACTGTATTATGGCAAAACATGAGCTTTTTAAGTGTAGGCTGACTAAAGAAAAGGTAATCTATATTCATTGAAATCACAGAGACAAATAAGGTTGGAAATATAACTTAAATGTTGTACCTAGTTCTAAAAGGAGGTTTGGAAAGAAAAAAAATACATGCTGGATATTTTTTTTTTCCTTTAAATTAAAATACAATCATGAAGCACAGCACTGGTAAGGGAAATGTCTCCAGGTCTTCCTACTTTGAGTTTGCATTAGGAATATGTGCCCTAGTCTGATACCTCAGAGACAAGTCACACTGGAGAGGTCAATTACTTTTCTCATGAATATTGTAAACCACAGTTTTACCCCAAAGGTGTGGGTGTTTTGATGATGGTTGAATTTGACCATTAGCCTGTTGTGAAGAGACTAACCTGCAGAACTTAGTCAAATAATCTCTTTCTGACATGACTGCATCTTCTAATGATACTGCAGGTTCTGAAACACTGCCTCACTGCTCCAAGTTCTGTCCAAGTTTGAATAAGAAAGTTTGTAGCTTTGTTCATTTAAGACACAAAAGACACCTTAGTGAAAAGCACAGCAGGGGCAACTGCTTCTGCAGGTTTATTGGGTTTCAGCAGACAATTCATTACAGTATGACTGAATGTGATTCTTCTGGTAGTAACCACAGGAAAGAGAAAGAATAACAGCCATTATATGCAACAGTTTAGTTTCAGATTTATCCCAGGACCTCCATCTCTGATCCCAATTACCCATCTTACCTCCCATCTTTCATTTTCATCTTCCCCTCAAACTCCTAGAGAAGTATTCAACCATCGATGGGTGATGGTAGTCCATAAAATCTAATTGTAAAAACAAATACTTCAAGCCATCAGTTGTCTACAGTGGCAAATTCAAGAAGTGGTATGTGGGAATATCACAAAAGATCCAAGAATCAACATTTCATTTTAGTTTTTACAATTTTTTTTCTGTTTTTATTTAAATTTGAAACAAGGTTGTTTTTCATGTCAATCCCCATTCCCTCATCCATCCATCTTCCCCTATCACCCCCACCAAAACCCAGCCCATCCCCTTACTGCTCCCCAGGGAGGGTGAGGCCTTCCATGGGGATTCTTCAAAGTCTGGCATATCATTTGGGGCAGGACCTAGGCCCTCCCCTATGTGTCTAGGCTGAGGGAGTATCCCTCTGTGTGGGATGGGCTCTCAAAGTTCATTCATATACTAAGATAAAAACTGATCCATTACTAGAGGCCCTATAGATTACCCAGTTATCCTAACTAACACCCCCATTCAGGGGATCTGGGTCAGTCCTATGCTAGTTCTCCAGGTATCAGACTGGGGAACATGAGCTCATTCTGTGGGTTTCTCCAGCCTGATCTTGACCCCTTTGCTCATCACTCCTCCCTCTCTGTAACTGGATTCCAGGAATTCAGCTAGTGTTCATTTTAGATCCCTATAGTCAAAAATTATCTAAGGTACTGGGCGGTGGTGGTGCATGGCAAAGGCAGGTGGATCTCTGTGAGTTCAAGACCATCCCGGTCTACAGAGCTACTTCCAGGACAATCTCCAAAATTACACAGAGAAACCCTGTCTTGGAAAACAAAACAAACAAACAAAAAGATTATCTAAGGTGCAGAAAACTGAGGAGATGTGAAAATTGGGTATTTAAAAAAAATCCTTGTAAATCTTGGGATTCATAGCTCATGTGTAAATAAACTGCCTTTAAACCCAAATATTTTTATGCTAAATGAATAGCATCCTGCATCACCAGGGAATATGATTTCTCAATATAAATTTTAGACAAACAGCAGCATCAGTGGGGCGTGTGTCAAAAAACCCTCCATGTACACCAGCTAACTGAGAAGTTGTTTTAATAAGGTTCAAAATGACATATCTGTGTAAAGTTGGAAACTCTGCAGTGTAGGAGTGGAACTAGTTTCCCATTATTCTTCACTGTGAGTTAGAAAACAGCCAGGATCAGAACAACCTGTACTCATAAAACCGTGAACCTCAGAGATAGCTACATCTTAAGTGATGAAAGAAAACACTCAACACTGAAATTAAAGACCCTGTGCTCTTCATATTAACTCTGAAGAAGTCATTAATGTGTGCATATGTGTACATGCATGATCATGTGAAAATGAAGAAAAAAATAAAGGACATAATGAACCAGAAGAAGAAGAGGAAGAAGGGGCACCTGGAGCTCTGCTGGTTGGCATAGTATGCATATAACTGGGTATAGCAGAACACTAGAGAAAGAAAGACAGGCACCCAGCTGGAGAAAAGCAGTCCATTCCTTCTCAGTGACACTTCCTTATACACATAAACACACTCACAGACCAGCATGCATGCATGATCACATGCCTATTCATACACATGCATGTTCACACACACACAGATACATTCATACTGAGAAATTACTCAGAATAACATTATTATGCAAGTGTCTTGGAAGTCAGTGTTTTCTAGTTGCCTAACACAAGGAAACATGGAAAGAGCTGGTTCTGAGAACTGGAGACTGACAGTCAAAAGTAGTTATATTGTTAAGTATGTGATACATTAGTGTGTTTTTCAAACCTAAATAATGCTTTAGCAACAGTTATCTAAAGTAAAAATTGATTTGTTTTTATGAGAAGAACAATTATAGGACTAAGTTTAGGAACTGGATTAAAACAATGACTCCATGCGTATGTTTCATTATTTTTAATGTCAAGGTAGAACTGCTAACACTAATAATAGAAGTTAACAAGAAAATATGGAAGGCACAAACTATTTTCTATGATAGTCTATAAACAGTAATAATGTATGATGTTAACTACCTTAAAATGTTACATTTGATACAAAACACACATACTTAAAATGATTACTATGATTAACCCATTATTGTACCTTAATTTACTTACTGAGGTGAAATTAGAAACCATGTCTAAATGTTCTTTGAAGTTAATGACACTAATAGCAAATAAGTCAGCAGACACAACTGTGGCCAGAAGGAAAAATGAACCTAATGGAAAACAAGTTATAAGTGACATCACACCTATAATGTATAAAAACTACCATGCACATGTGTATATATCTGTATCTACTTCAGGGAACATTATAGTATATAGCATACTAAAATTCATCCTACTTTGTAGACAGTTATTTCTCAGAGGTAGTCCTATCAAATTACCAGAACTCGACTTTTCACGAAGTGGAGGAGAGCCTCTTAGGTTTTGAATCACATTAATTTAGCAATTCTAACACACATCTCTCTAGTTTAGTTCCAAGAATAAAATAAAGTCAAACATGGGCAGAATACTATTCCTGACTTATACTTGCCAAATCCTAGGGACTATAAAAACAGATTCCAGGTGAGGTTTCTCAAGTGAACAAAGCTTTACAATTTCAAAATATAAACAATGAACATATAAAAGGGCTTATTTATACAAAATAACTATTCAGTATATATCAGTGATCTTAGAAATTATCAATGATATTAATCCATTAATTGTGTCTAGAAATAGATAGCAGAGAATTAATTTTTAAATGGCAATAATTTATGCATCCATATCAATGTGCTATTATTTATAATAAAAATTATATCCAACCTAATTTACAAAATTAGGGAATCATTAAGGAAATTATTATACATCCATATGAAAAAATATTAAATAGACATTAAATTATATTCATGAAGATTTTAATGGCATAGAGAAAATCCTTTATATTTTGGTTAAAAAAGACTGTACAAAGTTACACACATGCACATATGTTACATTAAATATATATGAAAATATGTCAAAATATTAACTATAAATGGTTAACTTTTGAGTTATAGCTCCACGTTTTATGCATTTATTTATTTTCTTTAGTTTAGAAAACAAAATTGTGCTAAATGACAAAAAAAAACAGTATAAAATTTAGACAATATGAAAGATGTCTGAAGAATGAGAATGAGGATACTAGAAAATCACAGTGGAGCATATCCACTAAGTCAAGAAATTGTGGGGCTCAGCACTGTGGCACACTTTGTAATCTTATCATTCAGAAGGTAGAGCCTGGAGGTTCAGGAGTTCAAAGCCAGCCTGGTTACCTCACGTAGGGGGAACCATAAACTAGAACTTGTCTCCCAAAACCAAAAAATTTAATGCTTTGTTATACACAAAGAAATTAAAAATTAAATTAATGAAAGAACATGATCTATATGAAAATCAAGTAACTACGCAAAAAAATCCCCAAACTTGTCATGAAATGGTAACATTGTGTAAAGTTTCACCAACAGTAAAGAATTAAAAAATAAAGCAAGCCCCTTTTTTTTAAGGCAGCTTATTCTAAATCTGAAGTGATTATAAAGAAATACACTAGTTACCATCTATAAGATGACAAGCTTTACATATCCTAATTTAGTTTATTATGAAGGATATAGAATATTCTCTCCCTTCTATAATTATAGTTTAAATAGATAGTGAATATTATACACTTAAATATGAATGCAAGTAAACTGGCTTTTTACCAAAAATTATTTCAGCTATTTTGCTCATGAGTTATCCTTGTGTAATGTAAGATTTTCCTATTCTCTTTACTTAGAAGCTCGTTTGGTTGCAAATGCTTTATAATATTTCCATTACAGATGGCTTCATTACTGAGTTGATTCCCAGCTGATAAAGCATAAAGGAAAGGGTGTGGGACTTTATAGTCATACTAACTCTGTTAGGTAAAATGGGAACTTAGTGAATAAGTACCGATTAGTTTATTCCTATGCTTTATTTGTTTTACTTATTAGGGACTCATTACAATCAATTCAGAATAAAGCAGAAAGGATAAATACATGTTTGGTACTTTATCACTTTGAAAAATCTCCCAAAACTATCATTGCTTGTTATTAAGCTTTCTTTTTTAAAAATGTATACAAGTAATAGGCTAGAAGAAACGCTACA
The DNA here is from genome assembly GCF_943737965.1 of Phodopus roborovskii. Classification (NCBI taxonomy): domain Eukaryota; kingdom Metazoa; phylum Chordata; class Mammalia; order Rodentia; family Cricetidae; genus Phodopus; species Phodopus roborovskii. The sequence goes on along the minus strand of NW_026126417.1, from coordinate 1,649,484 downwards.
TGAAAGGCATGAAGGAAAAAAATTCAAAATCAAATCTAAAAAAATCTCACCTTAAATATAAAAGTCAAGAATTCTATCTGAAAACAAAACTCTTTAATATAAATCTAAAATTGGAGTTCACAGAATGGTACCTAAGAGCTTAGTGGATTCTTATCCATGACAATTCTAAAAATGTACAAAATAATATTAATTAGATGATACTTCTACAAATAAACAGAGGTATTTGGAACCATAAGGCAACTAATTTAAAAGAAGGAATCAAAAACTAAATAAAAGATACAAATAGAAGCAAGTAGCTTTTATCCACGGCTTTAATATACAAAGAACTAATACCTGATGCAAATTTAGTTCTGAATCATATAACTTATCTTTGGTAGACCACATTCTTTTCATATTTAGGTGAGAAGTCCTTCAAAACCATGTAAATACCCAACTATGTGCTGTGTTGAGGGGGTGCAGGGCAGAGAAACTTACTCCATTTCTAGAAGAATCATAAAGAATCTAAATAAATGTTATTTCAATATATAATTCAAACCATAAGCTTATTTAAAAATTAAACTATCACAATTCCTGACAGGAACAGGCAGAGCCACACTGAACCTTCTAGAACACCAGTGTGTAGTGACACTGGTCAGGAAGGCAAGACAGACAAGAGGAGGAGTGAGAGAAACAGGACGTGTAAGGGATGCACATCATTACAAAGGGTCAAGGTTCCTCCCTGGCCAGAGGTTATAGTTTATAGCTGCAACTTTCTTCCTTAAAACTCTGTTGACTTTGGGGATAGGCAGTATGCTTCAATCATCCCTACATGTGCCTCAACATCTCTAGCACTTAGAAAATGCCCAGAAAAGGAGGTAAAAAATAAATGTAGCTGGGAGTGCTTGCATTTCCAGCACTGAGACGATTGAGGCAGGAGGTCAGAAGTTCAAGGCCAGCCTAGGCTATGTACCAATATGCTGCAAAAATTAAAAGAAAACAATGATGGAAAGGACATTCACATTCTGAGATGCTCATGCATCTCAGTGGCACCTCAGGGTTCCCTTTTATTTCATTGAACCTCAAGGGGCAAAAACACTGAACAAAAATCACCTTAAAAAGGCCTTCCTTGTATTTTTTCTTCATGTGTCTTTTCAAATTCTTGGTGAATGTATTCATTTTCTGCCCCCAAGGCTTCCTTAGTTAAGAATATTTTAATGGACTAGCCAACCTGTATGGCTAGTACAAAGCCAAAGCTGAGAAAACACGGGCTTGAAATCCCACTCACCAGTGTCCAAGTACTAGACCTATGGTGAATACTAAAAGGAAAACTAATTAGACAGGGACCATTTCCACAACAAGGAGCCAATGCTTACATTGGCCAATGCTTACACAGAGAGAGGGCTTCTCTGTGTAACAGCCCTGGCTGTCCTTGCACTTGCTTTGTAGACGAGACTAGCCTCAAAACTCACAGAGATCCACCTGCCTCTGCGTCCTAAGTGTTGGGATTAAAGGCTTGCACCTTAGGGCTCACAGCCAGGTTTTGAGCAGAGGGAGATTGGCACCTGAAACTCCCAAGAGCTTATACCTTTATTTGTAACCAATATTACACCAGGCTCCACCCAAATCTTGCTTGTGCTTCATAAGACTTTCAAATAAAATATATAGCCAAAGATTATGCCATATTTCTCTCATGCAACAGTCATGTGAAAAACAATTATATAACCCAACACTAGCTCATAATTAAAAAAACTGAATTAATAAAAAAAATAATAGCATGCTACTTTCTCCTTAGGTTTAATGTTTCATTCAGCAGCAGTAAAGATCTCATTTCATTTCTACCACCTTGAAAAAATTTAAGATGAATTTTTTTGAGGCCTGCTATAAAATTATCATTGACATTTTAATTAAAAAAAGAAATGTATGTAGAATAAACAGGACGTTTCCTCGAACAGTCTGCAGTGGCTGCCCCATTGCTTCTTTGTACACTCTTGGTAAATTATGCAGGACCTCACCAAGGACAGCAGCTGTATTTCACTGTCCTCAGTAATGTAATCTACATTCATCACTATTTTAATTAAGCAGATTCTTAATTTGGTACTCTCACTGCAAGAAAAAAAAAAAAAAAAAAAAAAGCCTTTCTCCTTTACTGTCTTCCTCCCACCCCAACCCCGTGGCAGACAGCATCTGGTTAGTCTTGTAAGTTACTCTTTAACAAGTATTTCAATGCAACTGGTCATTATTTTACAAAGAACCATTGTATTTTATTAACTTTGTCATTTGCATCTTTCTATGTGCAATAGTGTCTTTCATTATAATGATGAAATACGTTCCCAATTTAACCCCATCTACTCACTAAATAGAGCATTACTTATTATCATGCTAAATTTAAAGTTACTCAAAATTATCATAAAACACGAATAAAAACTCTACATAAAAACAACAATGAACATTGAGGAGATTCAATTCAGAAATTCTGTGTAACTACTTTTGTCCATGGTTTATCTATTACAATTTCTAAATCTTCAAGAAATCCAACTGTGTAAATCCAGCAGCTGCTAACCAGCATGATCTTGAAGCAAGCTCTGCTGTTCATTTTCTATTATTACTTATAAGCTAAAATAATTCATTAAAACAAAATTTTTATTATAATGTATGTGTGTTTGTTTTAGAAGTTTTGAAGAGAAATAATTATGAAATGTTACACAGGCATATTAGATTGCGCAATTCAAACATGGAATTTCAAATCATATTGTATAAGGAAGACTGATGTTTAAAAATTTTGTAGGCCACATCCTTTAACTGAGCAGCTTTTATGTGCCTGGTACAATATTAGCTGAAAGAAATTGAGAGACAAAAGCCTTATATAAAATAAAGGAGTGTTAGTCATCAAAAACCATACACAAAGGAACAGCACCTGTGACTTTCAAATTCTGTTCTTTCAATGAATAGGGGCATGAGGCACTCATCTCCATTTCAACCAGACAAAACACTTTACATATCAGTACTTTTTTTTTTTTACAGACAGTGGAAAATAAAAGTTGTTTATGAAAGATATCATTAGTATTCTGATACTCTAACTACTCTAATGCAGAAAAGAAATGCTTCTATTTTTTATCTCCCCAAGTTCACTTATCATCGGCATTCACATCTTGCTAAGTACGTGAATATCTACTAAGATTTAGTTGATAAAGATGCTAGTCTAAGATGTTTGGAAGTGATATTTGTAGGGATTTGAACGTCAATGCACATTTAATTTTTCTAATCAACATTATCAAGGAATTCTGTGCCAAGTTTCAGATTCACACAAGTCACCAAAAGTTCCAAGAGAGGAGTGTTAAAAACAGTGTGCATTAAGTGTATTCTAGGTTTCATATTAAATTTTGTTCCTATTAAACAAAGTCATTTACTTTTGCTGTTAAAATTTAAAAATTATCATTTGAAAAATTAAAAGTACCTGCTTAATCTATACACAATATTTCTAATCCCTTATAAGACCCTCAAAGGATAAGCTAGTCCCATTTTACAGATTAAAAAACAAGTTCAAATATTTGGAATTCGCTTAACATATTGCTTAGTGAAATTACAGAATCTAGGATGTAGATTGATATTTTTTAAATTAAAGAACCTTTCAAAAGTATAAAAAATTCAATCTAGGAAAAATTTCTTGTCTAAAATGTTAAATATGATATCTGCTTTTATTATCAATTAATAAATTCACATCAAGTTCTATTTTACAATCAAAGACTGAGCTATCCACTCAAACACATACAATCAAATACCAAACAAGTAACCAAAGGGAGGGAGGGAAATCTGCAATTTAAATCAATGCTAATGAATGAAAAAATACTTTAGTCATTATGTAACCGCCTTGGTTTGAATTTAAATAATCTCATGTATAAAGCTTTGGTTATCCAATTCCAGAACAAGGAAAAGTTAAGTTCTAGGCAGGCCACTAAGAATCTAATTAAGAAGCAAGTATGAAAGAATTAAATTATTTTTAAAAACTCTTACTGGAGTTCAACCTCAAAAAGGTATTTCATGAAGAGGCTATACAGCTTGTAAGATTCCTTCTATCTCAAATTACTCTGATAAATGTCTGATAAAACTGGGTAGCAACAAGAGGTAGCCAATAATTCTACATGAAAACTCAGAATGGTCTTTTGTTCCCTTTGTTTAATGTAAAGCCACTAGTGAAAAACAAGAACGTTCTCTTAGGAAAAAGGGATCTCTTGTTTGCGAAAAGATATGAAAGTTCAATATCCTGCCTCTTACCTGACTTTGCAGAACATCCCCATTTAACTATGGAGCCTTACCAGACGATAGAGGGCACTGTTGGACCAGCTTTGAAGCTTTACAATGGAGGCCTTAAGAAAAAAAAATGCTGTAATTTCTCTGAAGGGGCAAATGCATGGAAATCTACTAAGCTTAATATAAAGGAGAAAAAGAAAAAAACCAAACAAAAATGTATTTTTTTTCTAAAACAGACTGGACTTCAATGATGGGAAAAAAACTTAACAAAACAACTGTCAAACTGAAACCACTGCAATGCACGTGGTTTGCATTTTCCTTTGTAGCAATTTCACAAGAAAGGTAACTAATCATAGCGCCTCCTTATCCACTGCAAACAGCCCCCACTGTAGAATCCTCCTCACAATCAATAGCAAAATGAATGTGGCACCTCGTGCAATCCCTCCATAATTCTATCAAGAGAAAGAATGCAGCCTGTTTGCATACTTTTGTCTAAAAGGCCAATTCCATTTGTCCCCTCTTGGGTAAAATGACAGCTACAGATCAATCATTCTCACATGAAAGTAAACACTGGAAAAAAGTCAAAACTGGAAACTGAAATCCTTACCTTTTAAAACATTTTATTACACGGGGATATACAAAATCAGAACATAACTTTAAAAAGCAAGCTTTTTTTTGTTTTGTTTTGTTTTTTTCTCATGAACATCTACTGGACAATACTGCTATGGTCTAAAACAAATGTTACCCACAGTACTTACAAATCTAGTAATCACCTATGGATAGTATCCAATAAAATTCACATCATTTCTGTCTCAATTCTTTAACACTAAATTTAATTACATGAAGTGCCAATTTTCATACCAATGCTTTTATTTATACAGTAAAACTAGTATATACAAAACAAGCCTTCATATTGTACCATCATTTAATTTTTTTACACTTCCTTATTTGATACCACCAATAACAAAATGGGAAATAAAATTATTTCATTTGGACAATTAAAAATACAATGTCCTGAATTACTGAACCTCTGTAGAAACAAATCTATTTGCTACAAGAATGGCAGTAACATGCCCACAGAAACTATAGCTAGATAACACGTAAAAGGAGACAAGATATTCCTTTAACACAAATAAACCACATAACCACATCCCCTGGAACATACACCATTTACACAGGTAGCATTATAAAGCTTGGACCCCTAATGGTAAGTCCAATTTTTCCTAGGAAATCCACTGTCCCACACATTCTGTCACTCTCCAAGTTCCAGGGAGATTAACACCTTCTCTGAGATCAAAGCATGAAACTGTAAAAGTGTTAAGAATTCTACAATAATAAGTCAACCTGATTGTAAATCAAAAAGAGGGGAAGGGGATTTAGATGGCATGAAGATTTCATTTTAGTACAAAAGCCCCAGTTTAACAAGTTATTTTCAGCCAATAAACGTCAAAAGTAAAGCATTGTTAAAGTTGCTGGTACTGACTCTGAGGCTTTAACTTATTAGCTTAACCAAAATGCTACTTGAATACTGCTCCCTTAAATTATTAATTTATGAGTTTTACTTAGTCTGCTCCTGAGGCAAGGCAGTTTGTAGGTATGTTGAATGTGTGTAAATAAACAGAAAGCTTTTATAGGAGTCTAAACACTACAAAGCAACCCCTTTTAATGAATGCTGAATGTGCAATCCCATGAATCAAGGTTATATAAATGGACTATATCACTTTAAATGTCTCTGAGATCCTCTAGGAAGTCAATATACAAATTTAGAAAAATTAAATATTAGCATATTGTTTTTCATTGATTTGATAAAATAAATGCTTTCAACAGAATCAAAGTGCTGCTGAACTATGAGCCACATGTGTTTTCAAAGGAACCAAGGGCAGACTATCACAAGCTGTGGACAATGTACTTGGAATGATGTTCTTCATCTATCCACAAGGATGACTGGGAAAACAAGCAGACAAAATCCTTTTACTAGTCAAAATTTTAACAAGATATTTTAGTTTACTATTTTACAAACGTAGCATATTAAAATCAATTTCGTTAACTAATTTATGCAAAGTTTGATTGTGTGCAATAGCTGCTAAAAGGATGCAGCCTTGTTGATTCATATACAACCATTTTACTTAACTACATTGGATAATAGCAGCGCTCCTAAAGGAGTATAAAAAGCAAAGTGATTAGCAGTCATTACCGTTAATTAGTGCTCACATTACATTACTTAGGATGAATCTCCTTTAAGCTGAATACATGGAAAGTTTATTTTTGCAGGTTTTCCAAACTATGCCTAGGTAAGTATCGGGATAAACCGTCAACTACCAGTAAACTGAATGAAAACCAGGGACGGAGCAGCATGCAATTAGTATGTCTATATTTTTAAACAGGAAGAGGGTTGAGGGGAATGAGTAAAACTGGAAACTCATACTTCACATTCTGCAATCTCACTGATAAAAGGAGGAAATGTGTGTTTATCAAACTTGCTGGGAGTGCACAGTTCATTTGGATTCTTGTAAACAATCCCTGGCTGCCCACTTCCAAATGCATGTGAAAGTCTTAGAGATTCAGAGCAACATATTGAGCAAGCAAGGTCACTTGAGCGATGCCCTGGAAATGGGAAATTAGGAAAATGTGGTAATCAGAGGGTTAGGGCTGACCAGAAAAAGCCCCGAGGCTGGCTTACCATCTTTCACCACCAGTCAGGCTGTCTCTGCTTATTCAGTATTAACACAACAGGGCCATGAGTGAATGAAAATAACTCCACACACCTAACTAGGACACTGGCTCTCTTGTTTAGAAAATGACAGGCATTTGTCACAGAAAACACAACAAAAATCTCTCAAACATAGCTTTCACAGACCAGCTCCAAAAGGAAAAAAGGCTCCTCATGAACTTCCAGAGGGGCCAGGGAATGACTGACATCCTGTTGGTTATTAGGGTTCCTCTCTCACATATTATTCTGTACATTTAAAAATACCAGCCAAATGTTCAACAAAGAAGTCTCAAAGGCAATTCATGCCTGTTAGAGAACAAAAATACAGGTGTAAGAAAGGCAAATATAAACATGGTTCATACTACTCCATATAGAAACTTAAAATATACCCTTCAGGTATTGTTCTCCATGTGCACTGTAAAAATGCATCCTTCAAAATGTTACAACACTGAATACTGATAATGTGTTTCCTTACTCTGTATGCAGAAAATGACACAGACGTATTCTTCAAAACTGCACTTCTGATGCCACACAGCATTCTATCATATAGATGCATCATAATTTAGACTGCCAGTCATTTGCAAATTGTCAAATACATTTTATTTCTTTAGGATAAATCCCCCAAGTGAAATCACATTTTTGTGTCTAATGAGTTTTGCTAAATTACCCTCCAGAAAACTTGAGCCACTTACAGGATGCCTGAAAACCCTAGCAGCACCCATTTCTTAAGACCAATATCTTTTGTTTTGCTATGGTAATTTCAAACATTTTTCCCCTATGTTAATTTCTTTCATTGTAAAATACCTGTTCATATTCTTAGCCCATGTTATTATTTGGATACATGCTGCAAAACATTTAAAAAATTGGGGGGGGCAGATTCTCTATCAAATTCTCATTTAATGAAGCATGGTTCAAAAAGAGTTGCATGGACATTCAAAGACCTTATAAAAGTTGGTAATACGAGCACATCTTAATACATATATGAGTATATGTATATATATATATATTATATATATATATATATTACAGAGAGATATTTCTTACTTCATGCAAAATGAAAAATAAGAAGTCTCTTGGAATTGTAAAATCTTACTAAAACTACCTCCCCTTTCTGTAAGTGGAAAAGTCTCCACTAGCAATGTTTTCTTACTGTTTCTTTGGCTTTTTTCTGATTTCATGAAAGAATGTGAACATATTTTAATATGTTAATTATTTTATTAGAGATATCAATAGATCAAGGAAGAAACTAGAAATACTAGTGAGAAAAAGATCATCATGAATCAAAGACTTAATTAAACATACCATTCTTGTAAGAAATACTAAGTGTAAGAAAAACTATGTGTTAATCAATATAGAGGACTGCAATTGACCCAAGGCCTCAGACATCTTAAGCAAACTTCTACATCTGAGCTGTGCTCCCAGATCCAAAGGTAATCTAGGTTACCCTAGAACTCGAGACCCTGCTAACTCAGCTTCTCCAGAATATCCTACTGGTTAGCACCACCATAACTGGCAGTTTTGTAAAATGTAAAAAAAAAAAAAAAGTCCTGCTGCTAGGTCTGACAACCTAGGTTTGATCCCTAGAGCCCATATGGTAGAAATAAAGCACTGAATCCCATCATTGCCCTCAGACCTGCACAAGTGCATTGCGGCACCCCCCCACACACAAATAAATATAAAATAAATATAAAGATTTAAAAATACATGATAAAAATAAATGATATGTGGTGATATCTTACTTGTACAAATAAAGCCTGTCTGAAGATCTATATCTGATTCCAGGTTTTTATTATTTAGACAAATTAATATGAATAAAATTACTGTAACACAATACATAAAACTAAAATTTTATTAATAGATTCAACAACCATACAATATAAATTTATTTACTGGAGCTGCTGCAAATTTTTGCATGCTTTTCTTCAAATTTTGTACCAAAAGCACCCAAGTACCAAATTAGTCCTTGTGAAATCTTCTTGAGGAGTCAGAATCCAAAGTTACTCTAAGAGTCTAAGAGATTAAACACAGATTATATTAATAACTGTACCTTATACGCCAGTTATCAAATCATGACTGTCATCTTCCTCACTGTCAATTTATAGGGTATATTGGCTGACCTTGCACATGTACTGCTATAAATATATTCTAATGCAATTACAGAATATGTTGTGGATGTTGGAAAGTAACTGGCCCTCATAAGCTCATAGAGAATGGCACTATTAGGACGTGTGGCTTTGATGGAGTAGGTACAGCATTTTTGGAGGAAGTGTGTCACTGTGGAGGAGGGGTGTGCTTTGAGATCCCATATATGCTCAAGTCATTCCCAGTATTTCAGTTTACTTGCAAGTCAAGATGTAGGACTCTCAGTTCCTTCTGTAGCACCACGTTCATCTGCACACTTACATGTCCCACCCACCATGTCCCATTAAATCTCTGAAACTGTAAGCTATCCCAATACATGTTTTTCTTTATACGAGTTGCCATGGTCATGGTATCTCTGCATAGCAATGAAACCCACCCCCCCAAAAAAAAAGACAGCAGCGGGCACCATGGACTGGGGTATTTCTGTCATAGGTCTGCCCATGTTTTTGTTTGGAGGAATTCGGATTTTAGTACTTTGGGTTAGGAAAGAAGTAGGATGCTTTAAGCACTGCTCATTGGGCCTGCTAGAAGAAGCATGGAAGACAATGGTGCTGGGAATGATTTGAACTGTGGGGGGGTTGGCTCAAGAGGTTTCAACTGGGAAGGTTTTTAGTAAGTTGCCTAGAGATTGTTCTTGTAATATTTTGGTGTAGAAAGTGGCTGCTTTTTGACCTTTTTCAAAGAGTCTGCCTTAGGAGGATAAAGGAAAGAGATTCGGGTTAATGCTATTGGCAAAAGAAATTTCAAAATAGCCTAATACAGACTCTATCCTGTGGTTCCTGGTGTTCATGCATTTAAGATTTATAATGAAGAAGAGCAAAGGTGAGGAGAAAATGAGTGCAGGAAGTGGAATGGGCCTACATCCTGTGTTCTAGGAGATAAACAAAATGGACTAAAGGGAGTGGTGACCTCAGGGCAAGATCCCATCCAGCTGAGTTTCCAACTTGTGAAAAGGAATTAAAGAAAAGCTTAGAGACTAGTGTGGTGGTGGATACCTTTAATTTTATCATTCGGAAGGCAGAGGCTGGTGGATCTCTGAGTTTGAGGCCAGCCTGGTCTACTGAGCAAGTTCAAGGACGGCCAAGCTTGGACAGTGAAGGAGACCATTAAATTGGACAGTGAAGGTGACCATTAAAAACAGAAAGCTGATGAAGTTATAATTGAATAAGGGGGCATGATCAAGCCCCAGTAAGCAGCAGGAATTGGCAGCTTTGACAACATGGTTCTTGCTTTAGAGTTAAGGACAGAAGAAACAGGTTATGGAATTTGCCTTCATGACTAAGGAAAGCCATTAAGGTTAGGCACATGTCAGAGGTGTCCCTGAATGGAGGCCAGAGACGTCATTTTGTGAAGCTGTTTAGTTGAAGCCTAAATTGTCTTGGAGACTACAAAATGTTGGAGAAGCCAGAGCTATAGGATACCTGCCAAGGAAAGCAGCTAACAGGGAGTGGAACCTTCCTGAGAAAAAGAGTGTATTGTAGTCAACAAAGATGAAAGGAACTGGAGGTCTGCAAAGTGCTTTGACACCCAGACATGGAGATGCAGAGTTTGAAGTTTACCCAGCTGGTTTTTGGTTTTGCTTTAGTCCAGTATTCCTTGACTATGCTCCCTTTTCTATGTTTAGGAACAGTAATGTACATCCTGTGCCATCATATGTTGGAAGTATGAGATCTGGTTTTTCATTTTGATTTTATAGGGGATTACAGTTAAGAGACTGCATGAGTCTCAGAAGAGACTTTGATCTTTGGACTTAAAAACACTGTTGAGACTGTTATAGACTTTGGAGACTTAGGAAGCTGGACTAAATGTATTTTGCATGATAATATTGTTGTCACAAGCTTATAGGGGGCAGGGGCTGGAATGTGGAGTTTGAATGTAATTAGCCCCCCAAAACTCATAGAGAGTTGCACAGTTAGGAGGTGTAGCTTCGTCAGAGTAGGTATGGCCTTGTTGGAAGAAATGTGCTACTGTGGGGGTAGGCTTTGAGTTCAAGCCACTCCCAGTGCTTCAGTTCACTTTCAGGTTAGCTCCATCTGCATAACCATGTCTGCCTGTCCACCACCATGCTCTACCATGATAATGCACTAAACCTCTGAAACTGTAAGCTACTCCATTAAATGTTTTTCTTTATAAGAGTTGCCATGGTCATGGTTTTTCTTCAGAACAACAGAAACCCAAAATGTTTTAACACTTTTTAGCTGTATAACCTTGAACAACTTATTTAACCTGAATCTCTTTAAATATCTGCAAGCTAAAGATAATATGCCTAACTGAGAAAATGTATGTGTAAATCAGAATATGCATTAGAAATTTTGTAGGGCTAAAAGTATGGATTTTTCAATACGTGATACAAACAGAAAAAAGATCTGCATGATTTACAAAGCTAATACAATGAAAAGTACTAAATAATTATCATAAGGCAAACTGTTTACAAACAGTGAGTCCCTGAGAGGAATTCCACCTTTAATTTGTGATAGAATTAACTATATGATTGATGGAAACCATTAAGAACATTCCTAGAGCAAACATACAACAAAAACTGTCGAGTACTTCTTACAATTAGGACATTACAATGAATGCAGAGTGCCCAAAGTTGAAAAACAGGCAATTCTAGCTAAAAGTTATAAATGAATATAAAGAATATGCTATTCATGTAAATAATGATGAAAAATGGCACAAGAGAATTAACCATTCACAAAAGTAGCATAAGCAATATAAGAAAACTTAGAAAGGAAGAACAATAATTGGGGAGGTAAGGAGTGATGTCATTTAGATCACTGTCCCTCAGCCTCCAAAATATAAAGTCCATGGGTCTACTTCCTAGTAACCAGGTCCCCAAGCCAGGAGCTCCTTCCACAGGCCTCAGTGCCATTACTTCTCTTGTCTGATATTTGGAGGCTCATGTTCACCTCAGACTCATGGTGACCCTCCTACCACAGCTTCCCAAATACTGGGACTAAAAGTCTTAGCCAAAATCATATTTAATAGTCCTTATTATTCCATACCTAATAATTCTAAAATACCACTGCTTAATCTTTTCTTTGTGAGATCATAATGGTTTCTGCAGCATCCTCATTTGTTCCATCCACCAGATACACAGCAGAGCATGTGATATGAAGTGATTACATCTAATCAGAGACCCACTGATTTTCAAGTAAAGTGTTACGATACTGTTATGTTCCAAGATTTTCTAAAACTAATGGTTAAAAACTTGGCTTTAAACTTTTAAGAAGAACTGGCATGAAGGTGAAAGGATAAGGGAATGTGAAACAATTCATCTAGCTTTAGAAATCTCAGGAGGCATCATGGGGCTGGAGAGATAGCTCAGTGGCTAAGAGCCTTGGCTACTCTTCCAGGAGATTGTGGTTCAATTCCCAGAACCCACAGCTCATAATCATCTATGATTACAGCTCAACAGGATCCAACTCTTTTGTATCGCCTCCACATGAATTTCACAAATACACTTGTACAAGGACATATATGGAGAGAAAACATCTATGTACATAAAGTAACAAAAAAAATCTAAAGAAACATTTATACATGTTCTCAAAGCAGAGAAACAAGACAGAAAAAAAAGATGGGTCTACATTTTGCAGGCAAAATGATTGAATTCAAAATGAACAGAGTTCATTATAATATCTATTCTTGTTCAGGACTTCTGTTAAGTCTCATAAGAAAAAAAAAATGCTCTAACTTTAAACTTTCAAGTTACTTACAATCATAAATAAACAACAGGAGGAAGAGAAATTCCATGTTAGAAATATAACTAGAGATGAAAGATAATTAGAAGTTGTTTTGCAGGGATCCTAACCATCACAGTAGCAAAGATGACTTTTACAGAAGAGACAAATGTGATTAGACAAATTTAAGAAAACAGGACTTCACAGGTTTATAGAATAAATTATGGGCAGCAAACCATGGGAGAGACATCACAAACACTGCACAAAGGCAGCAGTTTCCTTACAGACCAAATGGCAGTTTCTATCTGCTATCGCTGACTCCTTACGTTGCTTGAAAACTGTGAATAACTTTTGTATGTAATTACATCAGTAATTTGAACCATGTCTCTATATGAGATGTTACTTTTATAAAATACATTACTATCAGGTAGTTTGCATCTTTTAGGAAATTTACACAATTTATTTTTAAGAAACAAAGATAAAACATTTTAGGTGAAGTACATTTCACAAAGTTTTAATAAAAGGATGTTAAATATTCAATGAAAAGAACTATCAGGATAAAAATTTATTAACATTAACTCCAGTAAATGAATCCAGAATGATTTGAGGCAGATTGTAAACCATGCTGCCCAAGATTAAGGAGAAAACAGAATGTCACAAAATTTAAGAGCACAATATTTATAATATATAGTTATATAATTGACTTTGATTGTGAATATTATCTAGTAAAAGCTGTATAAGTTAGCTATGAGACTGTGAATTTAGCATGCATCATATATTGTGAATTTAACATGCATATTATATAGACTTCTTGTCATTACTGAGACACCATCAGAGCTTTCTTAATTCTCTTCAATGTATACTCATCATTTCTGTGACTTGTTACTGCCCATACAACTTTCCAGCTAGCCTGAAATCTTCATATGCAACTTGAACTTACCTATGGAATATCATTTCTCTAATATGCTACTTGCATTATCATTGCTTGATCAGGTGACTCTGAAGTTACTTGCAACTCTAAAACTGTCTGTCATTCCTTAGGCAACCCCATCAGGGTATTTGCTTAGAATCTTATCTATGAGAACTTGTTAACAGTTAAAAAATTATATATATGTATATATATATATATATATGTATACATGTAAATATATATATATATGTAACTACACACATACTAACACTGTAGCAGCATACACATAATACACATAGTATTATATACATGTACATATTAAATATAGTACTCAAACAGGTAGCCAATCAACTAAGAAAGACAAACAGATAAGAAATAAGACAAATGAAAAGGGAGAAATGAATTATGTACAAATGGCATAATATTATACACAGGATGGATCTAGTTTCTACCAGAAAATTCGTCAGAACTGAGAAGTTCATCATGTTAGAAGATATAAACATCAATATATAAAATCATTTTTATATAACATGATTGCCAAGAAAGAAATAATGAAATAAATTTAGTTACAAAAGCTATAACATATACTTAGCAGTAAATTTAATCAAGGAAGCAAAAGACCTTTAAAATGAAAATTATAAAGTACTGAAAGAAAGTTTAAGTATATGTAGACATACAATGAAAGGAACTCTCATAAACATGAATTATAAAAAATAAATTTTGGAATGTTCATAGTAAGTAAAGCAAATGAAGAGTAAATGAAATTCTCATGAAAATACCAGTGGGATTCTTCAGAAAACTGAAAGAATTTGCTCAACCTCTTAAGAAAGCACTCACCATCTGGGACAACCAAAACAATCTAATAGGAAGGTTAAATATGGACATATAATACTTGATTTCTAGACACAACACACAACCACAATGCACATTAACTCAAAACCTTTGCTAGTATCTTAAAACACCAGGCATGTAGTAGAGAAAAAAGAGCTAAGAAATGAGTCCATTATTCTATATAGCACTGATTCTTATCAAAGGTATCACAAACACACTGGAGAAAGAACAAGCAGCTTCTTCAATAAATGGTGCAGGGAAAGCTGAAAATGCACGTGGATATTGAATTTGACCTTGGACAATAAATAACCATGGACAATGAATAACTCAAAATGGATCAAGCATCCAAGTGTAAGTAAAGCAATCAGGAAACCACTAGACAAGAATACAGGGAGATACTCAACATTATTAAAGCTAGACTTTTTTCTTTCTTTCTTCCTTTCTTTTTTTTTTAATAACAAACACAACAAATACAATTACAGTATACTGTAAGGCCTCTGCACAGCAAATAAAATAATAACAAAGTAAAACAAGAGCCAGTATGAGGGAAAATAGTGTTAACAGATCACATGACAAAGGGTTAATACCTAATGTACATAAGAAACTCATAAAAATATCATTCATTTAATCCAACTAAAAAAAATAACTATTCTTATTTTAACTATTTCTCAAAAGAAAATGGCAACAACTATATGAAAAAAATGTTCAAAATATTAACTATGAGATAAATGTAAATTAAAACTACACATCATACCCAAGTCAAAATAGCTATTACTAAAAATTCAGGTGAGGCTATAGAAAAAATAGTACTTTCATACATCATTGGTAAAAATGGAAATGAGTATAGCTATTGTGAAAAAATATAGAAGTTACTAAAAAATTTAACTAGCTAGGCCTAGTAGTACAGGTCTATATAATCTTAGACACTTAGAAGACTGATGCAGGAGAGTTGCAAATTAAAAACCTATCTAGGTCACAATGTAAACTAAAGGCTAGCCTGGGCAACTTGGTAAGGTCACATCTCAAAAGAAAAAAAAAAAAAAGTGAAAGAGAGCTGGGGATAAACCACCACATATACAGCTCTGGGTTCAATTCCAAAGCAAAAGTATAAAACAAAAACCAAACACCTTAAAATGTATGTAGAACTATGCTATGATCTAGCTATCCCACATAAGAATGTGCGTATCCAATGGAATCTCAAGGAAAAAAAGTCAATGACAATTTCCTTTGATTACTCTGTATCTTCTCATGTCAACATAAAACAAAGCCTCTATTAAATCATACTCAATATGCTTTTTTAGAACCACCTTATTATATTTTTACTGATAATGTTCCTAAATTTAAAAGCAAAAGCCACCATAAAATGGTCAACTTAAGTGTTGGAATGAACACTGCTTTGCAGAAGACCTCAGTGCAGTACCCATATGCAAAAAGCCTACAGACAAAAAGTCAAAGCCAGGTGGTGCTGGCACAGGCCTTTAATCCCAGCACTTAGGAAGCAGAGGCAGGTGAATCTTTTGAGTTTGAGGCCAGCCTGGTCTAGAGAATGGGTTCCAGGACAGCTAGAGTCACACAGGTGGGGAGGGGAGGGGAGAAAAAAGGAAAGTCTGTCCCTGTGATTAGGTGAGATCTAATAGTAGTGGCTGAGGTAAAGGGGAAGCTAAGAAAGAGTGCAAGTTTGGTAGTGGGACTTGGGTTTTGACTTGAGTGACGGGGTAAAATTCCTAAGAAGGTTAATACAAAAACTGAAATGTTCTTATAGAAACTTTCTGTTTTCACCTTGCTAAGTTCACTATGCATACAGGATATTGAAATTGGGAAATCATGAATAACTGAAAAATTAAGATCTCCCATTGCAAACTCAAGGCTTTGGGGACAATGTTAATAATATATGGGAAGGTGAAGGAAGAAGGGAGGAAAGAAGGCCGTGGGGAAAGAGACCATAAAAGCAGGGAAATAGTCAAAGAATCACCTATCATGGTTCCCAAAGCAGTCCACATCATCTGGAGCCTAGTAAGTTCTGGAAGCCTGATTTAAGTTGAAGATCCATCATTTGTTTTTGCATGAAATATATTAACACAATTCCATAATCATTTCTCCACTTCTTACTCCAGAAATGGCTGGTCTAGGACTACTAGATCAGATGAAATCAACTTCTAGAAACAGTTAAATGGCTTGAGAATGCTGTATCATGCCAAAGGACAATGAAACAAACTTGGATTTTTCTTCCTTAAGCTATGTAAGATGACTAGACCTTTCCCTAGAAGAATTGAACCAGAAAGAATGTAAGTAGGAGCTAACCTCTAACTACAAGAGTCCTGACTGAACAGTCAACAGACACTAGAGAAAAAAAAAAAAAAAAAAACAGGAAAAAATGTAACACCATATTTGATTATCTAAATCGGTCCTTTAGTTTCATTTGTTGCTAAACTTACCTTTAAAAGAATTTTCAACAAATCCTATTTTATTTAAATTGATTAAATGGGGAAGATGGACCCCCAACTGGCTCTTACCACCAAACAAAGCTTGCAGTTGTTGGCCAAGTGAGCCAATGGGACCCTGAAACCATTGTTACTCTGTAAAAACTAACAGTAAGGCCCTATTGCTAAGAACAAAGCCTACACAACTCAATGAACATGAATAAGTCAAGTTGGAACTTACCTAGAACTTTCAACCACACAGCCTAATGCTCATGGTACTGGAAAGCACTCTGCAAGCATCCAAAAGAGAAAGGTAAACAACACCCCCAAATAAACTCTTCAATCTACAATGGCCTGCCTGCAAGATGCACTAGGGCAACAGTGGCACAAAGTTTATGGGCGTAGCCAACCAGTACCTGATTGGGTTTAAGGCCTACTCCATGATTTGTAACCCATTCTGATATTGCTCATGAGGGTAAGAACCTGAGATCACATAGGTCAGGAATCTAAGGATAAAATGAATACTGCTGTTCTGCTAATGACTACTAGTGACATTCTGATATACTCATAGGTCAGTGTTTTGCTCAGTCATCATGTGTAAAGCTTCCTCCTCTGGGCTGGAGAGATGGTTCAGTGGTTGAGAGTACTGGTTGCTCTTCCAAAGTACTGGTGTTCAATTCCCAGCACCCACATGGCAACTCACTGCTCTGTGATTCCAGTTCCAGAGGATCTGACACCCTCACAAGGACATACATTCAGGCAAAATACCAATGCACAAACTAATTGTGGACCCACAACTAGATGATATGCAGAGAGTAAGAGACACTGGAACATTCAGTTGTACTGAATTTAAAGTCTCCATCGAATTCTTCCCCTCAGGGCTCAGTGAACCCTGAAGAAAAGAAAGGGGAAGAATCAGGAACATAAGAGTCAGAGGAGATAGAGGACATTCAGAAAACAAACTAGGCTTTCTAAACACAGCAGGACTGACACACATATGAACACACAGAACTGTGGCAGCATGCACAGGTCCAGTGCTAAATGGAATCCCAGGACTGAGAGAAGTATTGGACACAAGCACTCATCCTTAACCGAAAAGCTATTTCCAACTGATAACCACTCGTAAATGAAAGAATAGTTCTCTCCAAGAGAGTCTCACTGGGGATACAAACCACTTGAAAGGGCAGGCCCATGTCCAGCAGTAGAAGGCCAACATAAGAGGAACTCAATGGCACCTTTGGAGGAGCTTTGTCACATAATATTTTGTCAGGGCATCTATTTTCCTTACAGGTCCTTTGCATACATATTATGGCTTCTTCTGGTTTTGTGTTTTCTGATTTTTTATTTCTGTATTATTTTATTATTATTCTTTGGATGCCTGTTGGTCTTCAAAGGAGAGATAGAAAGGGTATGGATTAGGATAGGAGGGAAGGTAGGAAGGACCTCAGACAAATTGGGGAGGAGAAACCATAACAAGAATATAATATGTGAAAAAAAAATCTATTTTCAATAGAAGAAAAGAAATTAAAAAGTGACTGGCTAATACATTCTCTTTCTGGTAATAAATAAATTATCAGAGAATGTAACAATGTAACAGATATGCTCTAAAAACAAAGATGAAGGTATTTTACAAACCAAAACCAGTATTTATTTATTAGCCTTCTTTCAACAGTAAATATTCCATTTTTAAGAATAAAAATCAATTATTCTCTAATTACCATGTTCAAGTTATACATATACAATATACACTAAAGAATTTAATGTCAGCATCAAGTTGAGATGTCTATGAGAAAATGAATACAAGCGAAGTTGTCAAAGGAAGACTGAAACAGAATGTTCAAGTTATAGAAGTACTTTAAATATATTCCATTAGAATGAAGTTAACATGGGTTTCTAGATGCTGAAATTCTATTAAAATGACACAAGAGTACAATCTATCAAAAACAAGAACAGGAGGGAGCTATCAGAGCCAAAATATCTCAACTTCTTGCTTGAGTCAGAAAGAAGATAAAAGAATGACTGATGAAACAGCCAAGAAAGCATAATCTACTGCTGCCTGGAAAAGAACAAGGCAAGAAGAAGCCAGGTGAAGCTACACGATCATTAACTCCAGGTTCACAAGTTTGAACCATATGTCTTGGAATACTAAAACCAACATATTCACAGTCAACTTTTCACTTATTCTTATACAACATGGAAAAAAGACACAAAGAAAACAGTAATAGTTGAGGGGTGTGTGGCTACTTTAGAAAAAGAAAATCATCTATGTGGAAAAAGAAATATCAATGAATAAAGAAAGTTCTTAGCTACTGGAGACACACTGCTTCAAAAAACCCAATACAAAATGAAAGAGATTCCAGAAGCACTTTCTTAGAACACATCCCAGACATGGAACTGGAGATACAGTGCAGCAGATAAGGTGCTTCCTGGCAAGCATGAGGCCTATGCTGTACCTGAAGATGTCCAGCATCTAGGTAAAAATCAACAACAACACAAAAATAAAATAAATAAATAAATAAATAAATAAAAACAGACACAGCAGCTTGCCTGTATCCCCAGTGCTGGGGATGCAGAAAAAAGATTATTGCTGCCATGGGAAGGTACTGTATTCTGTCCAATCAGTGACCTCCAGACCAAATCAGAAATTCTGTGTCAAAATTTAAGATAGAGAAGCCTTTGAGAAATACACCTAATATCAATCTCTGACCTACACACACACACACACACACACACACACACACACACACACACACAGAGCAAACAGCAGACAGGATTAAGAGTTCAAGTCCATTCTACTCCATCAAGGAACATCTCTTCCTTAAAAATGACAGAGACATGAAAAACATTTGGGAAAACAGAAGTTAGATAATTTCTTACCAGGCAAGAAACACAGGGGAAAAGAAACACGAAGAAAATAAAGAAGAGAAAATCATCAAACGAGTAACAAAATAGGACTTCCCAGAGCCATGCTTACACTGTTAAGTCCTCTGGCTCTGCCAATTTTTCTGTTATAGTTGACATTAAATATGTCCCTTTCAAAATAATAATAGCAATAATAATAAAGTAAAAGGCAATGGGCTATTAAATATTTATACCCCACAGTAAACACCTCTCCAGGCAAGTAGAAGAACATACCTTCTGCCAATCATCATTGACTCCATTTTGCTAGGATCAAACTATTCCTGGTCCAGTCAATATAGTCAGAGGAAGGCCCTATTGTAAATGGGCTAGACATCAGCTTGTCATTTAGACTATAAGGCTGTCATCCACCAAGGACAACTTTTAAAGAGATATCCTATTAGCAGGCAATTATACAAGAGTTACAGGAAAGTATGTGTTGATGTTCACTAAAAACTGTGGGGCAAAATACAAACATTTTCAAAGTGTAAGATTTTGAAAGGATCTGCCATTTGGAAGGCCTTAAAGAAACATTTTACTGAAATGGGGATATTGGGAAGAAAACTCAGATCTAGAAAGAAACAGCACCAAATCAGTAGAGGAAAGAAAATATATTGATCCTTAGATATGATTTTATACAAAAATGATGCTAATCTGTATCTTTTAATATGTTTTAATAAAAAACTTACAATCATAAATTACTGGTCTAAGGAAAGAAAGGTTACACTATATTTAACTAAAAAAGAATCACAGTTACACTTCAGTACTAGAATACAGAAGACAAGTCATAAATCCAAGTATTTAAAAATGGCTTCAGATACTATATTAGACTTATAGCTACCTAACAACTGAAGAGATATTATGGATTGCTATATTATGGATTGCTACAAAACAGGAAACTTGTAATCCAAACCTCATCAAGTTTATGATTCTAAGACTTTGCTACTTAATCAAACTGAATTATTTGCAAAATGGAGCTAACCCTAGACAAAATAAGCTCTCATGGTTGAAGGGAAAAAATCTATAAAAACAAAAGACAGAAGCAACACAAGAGTGTAACCTGTTAGGAATAAACAATTTAAACAAAAGTAAGCCTGGTGCTTCAATACTACATTAACTTTGAGAAGCTTAAAGTGAAGTTCTTCTGCCTAGCACAAGTTGAGACAAACTTTTGAAAATTAGAGCCTTTCTAAAGTTAGTTTTTTTTTTTTTAAACCATAATTACTCAAGTATTCATTAGGATATATGAGACCTCTACCAGAATCTTTGTACCAGGGTTTTGCAAATGGATTTAACTTTAAAAGCTTAGCTATACAATTTCTTTCATTAAAGTAATATATTTCTGATATTGACGCCTTTAAAATATCCTATAGTAAAAATTAATATTTTTACACAGGAAAAGAAGGAACTATTTAGTCCCAGACAACTTGATAACATCTCTTTCAACTATAGTTATAATTACCATGTATGAAATTCCAAAGCAGAAGTTGTCAAGATTTAACATTAGCATTAATTTATGTCATAATTGACGGTTACTATCAAGATAATGGCAAAGCATCCATTTCTCCAAAGACAGCATGGAGAGAAAGGGGATTTCGTCTTAATTACTACTAATCTGTTCACTTTTAATTAAACTGATTAGTAATTTATTATCAATCCCTTTCCTGGATGGCTGTTATTATCACAGGATTTCTTCAAAGTTACCACATTTGTGATTTTTAAGCAACCCAATTATTTTTAGTGCAAGATCCACCATTTTGCAATATTGATTTATACTGGAATGTTAATATCCAGTTTCAGTGTATTCTGAAAAGTAAATGTGAAAATCTACATTCTAGTTTTACATCTCCAAGTGAACAATGTTAGCTGCACCATTCTGGAGAGACATCTATTGAGAGCAAAAGTCTTTTCCTTTGTCCTTGTGTCCTTGTTTGGCAATCATAGTAGTTACAATGAGCATGCAGTTTCTGCAGAGTTTCCACTTGATATGCTGTCGAACTAAATATCAAGCTGCAAAACAACAGTTCCCTGTGCTTCTTTGTAAGATAAAAAGTTCTGACATACAAAATAGAAACTGTTTCAATTAAACTACTTCAAATTTACTTAGGCATCTTGTTGTTTTCTTAATCAAAACTGTTAATCAATATAGAGCTTTGATTAATATCATATATTTGGGATTAGGAATTTTCATTACAAAACTTGGGAAAGGGCTGAACTTCTCAACAGAGTGAAGAAATGTAATGGTACAGGAAAAAAAGGAACCATTTTTTCTTTCTCTTGTAAAAATATTGAGAAATACAGTGTACACACTGACTTAAGTTCCCCATCAGTATGCCTTACATGAACTGATGATGTATAGTAGTTGAACAAACATTTGTATTTAGGAAGAATACTGAACCACTCTCAAGTAATTGGTTATCCATGAGAATGCAATAGTGATTGCTCAACATAATCTCCTTCAGCATTCACTAAGTGTAGTATCAACTAGATAGATAAGCTCACATTTTTCTCCAAAATATTTTGTACTAAAACTATTCATGAATGAATGATGGACAACAAAAAACATCAGCCATGTTCTTTGCCTGTTTTTTGTCTTACTCCTGCAACTAGGAAGTGTAATCCAATAAAGAAATAGGATTCATTCATCTATTTGTTTAGCAGGGATTCAAAATGAAATCTGTTCTAAGAAAAAAAAAAAAAAAAAGGTTCAATGCTTTTGTTTTTAATACCCTAAAGAAAAAGAAGTATTATTTGACAATTGGGCTGGGGAGATGGCTACACAGTTAAAAATGCTGGTAACTGACAACAATATGGAAGTTTTCAACCATCTATAACTCTAGTTTCGGGAAATCTAATTCTGTTTTCTGTCCTCTGTAGGTACCAGGTATGCACATGGAATACATGCATATATGCAGGCAAAACACACATACACATAAAATAAAAAGAATTGAAAAATATCATATGACAAGCTTAAACACACACATATATACCCAAATTCTTATTTTTCCACAATCTAATATAAAGATATACTAACATTTTTGTTGTTGTTGTTACCTTCTCACCAAAAGATAAAATATCCTTTCAAAGAATTAGCTGGGCTATAAACAGTTGCAAAGTATTTAATACTAAAAAACTCAATAAATGAAAGTTACAAGTTCAAAAAAGGCTAGTAGGTCACTCTGCATACCTTAACGAGTTTCAATAGTTCATAGAGATCTTCAACTTCATCACCTTCACATGAGGTATATATTCTTCCTGTCACCAAGCTCCTTCCTTTTATGGTTCTGCGGTATAGGGGAAGAGCCATCGCTTCTGCATACAGGTCAATGGCATGGTGACCCACTGTCTGATACATGTAGCTATCCAGCTCATCTGACTCCACTGTAAGAGTTAAACAGAAATAATTAGTAATACAAAGCAAACACAAATAAACTTTAAAAAGTAACTTTTACCACTTGCAGAGTAACACCAAGCTTAAAAACTTAGCATACCTCCCTGCAATTATAAGTAAAATATTATATAAGCTTTTGCCCATAGCTAAATTTAGTTAATTTCAGCTCTAATCATCTGTGTTTCTAATTATTAACAGGATTACATTTATACTTTTAATATTATGTGCAACACTTAAAGATAAGAGTAATGTATCCAATAAATTTTTAATTAGTTTTTCAGTTAGAAATTATATTACATAAATTTACTCAGATCATTCAGGTTATTCAAAAATCACTTAGACATTTAATAAAAACTTTTCCTAAATAAATATCTGCTGAGTAAATGATACATATTTGGCAAAAAAATAAATAGATATGCTTGGTATGTTTTACAATCAATACATCAACAAAATATATACAATGTAAATCAAATATTTGTTATAGCAGTTACCAATATATTGGGAAACATGATAATTAAAACAAATCCATGCTATAATCACCAGTTGTCTCAAGAACACACATATCATTACGGGCAAAGCATTTACTACAGCATTATTTGTAATAGAGTAAGAGCTATATTATAGTCATACAATAAAATGATATGCAGTCTTGGATGCACTTTCTAAACTGTACTCTCCAGACTACAAATCTCATAAGATGTTAATATTTAAAATGGGAGAAAGGATTATACATCAAATATGTTCTAAAAGTATGTAGCTAAATAAGTCTAAGTAGATGAGTATGTTGAAAGTTTTCATAGACTAACAAACATACTTTCAGTTCCTCCAATAAGAAGACTGAGTATGAAATTCTCAAAGTGAGTCCCATGCCATTTACATTTCATACACAGAAGACTGAGGAAAAGATATTGAGATGAATAGTTAGTGCCACTGAAACTGTTCACAATATGTTAAGTTACAAAATAACAGACTACATATGTACATGTATGTTTTCAAATGTGGAAACAGTCTATTCAGTAATCAGTATTATCATCATATGCCATCTCAGTTTGGCTTATCAGATGTCTGAGCCCCACAGCTGCCTGGTTTCCTACAAAACAATACTCATACATTATTGTAAGTCTACTCCTCACCCCAGTATGAAACAGAGATTTAGTCAAATCACTCTAAAACTTTTCACTTTTCCATCCAACCAAGTTAGAGTGAATCTTTAATGTATTTTTACTAAAGGATATGATTCAAATCGATTTATCCCACGAAAGGAGCTTCATAGCAAGAAACATCCTGAAATCAGTACAACTACTAAACATTGTAATGGCTTCAAAACCCAATATATGTTTGTTAGGGCTCCACAAAGTCCTTACCACAACAACCTACACAGCAGCAACTGGTGTGAGAGCAAACAAAACCAAAGGCTCCCCGTTGCCTAAAGCACTTCAATTAACATACCACAAAGGCTCCTACTACAGACTTCAAGAGATGCTCTGTAAATTTTATGACAAAATGTACATTATCCTCATTGATGGGAATGAATTCTTTCCAGAGTACATACTGAAAACCTATACTGTGAAAAGATGATAGGTTGTGAATACATTAGACCAAGCTTTGCTCTCCAATGGAGCCATGCATTCCTTTCAGAGCATTTAAAGAGGGAAAAAAAAAAAATCATTCAGTGACTCATTCAACAGTTCCAACATCCTGCTGATGTTAAGTCAATATTACCAAATCCTGTCCATTGTTGACCCACAACAATCTATTCTCTTCTACACCAATTATACAGAGTAAGTTGATATTCCCAGCTTTTTAATTCATAATATTCTAATTGCATTTACCATTGAATTTTTCATCACTAACAATATTCTAATAAAATTCTCCATTCTATAAGTATAATTTAAAAGATAAACTTGCTTGTCATTTTACTGTCCTGTCAGCAAAATGAACACATGAACGACTATACAATAATGATCTTTTACACAACAAATAACTCAGGATGAAAGCTGGATACAAGACAAATTCAAGGGATGGAAATTACTTCATATATACTACATATCCTTAAACTCTTTTAGTACTGAGACCTAAAGACAGATTAAAAAGACTCACTTGCCCAACCTGATGCAAGGGATGGATGAGGTCTCCCCTTCAGTAACAGTGTAGTCTCTAAGGGGGTTTTGCTGCACACCATCACAACAAAAGTTGCACAACAGTCCTATCACTTTCAAAGAACTAGAAAGTCCTACTCAAAAACAAACAAACAAACAAACAAAAAACCTTACCTCTGAAAACCTAGGTCACTCATCACCAAGCACAGCCTTAAATCTAAAGTAGAAATTGATCCTCAAGTCCTTTGTAAACTTGTTTCCTTTCTACCTATAAAATACTCCCAATTTCCATCTTTCCACAACACTTCCAGAATTATTCAAATACCCACTGGAAGAGGCTAGTAAGTTGATTACTCACTGGTCCACCAAAAAGCACCTACCATAGGTGCAGAGTTTCCAAGAGCTGAAGAGTATTCATAGGAGAGCCTAAGACATTACATCTCCTCTCAAGAGGCTCAGAATCTATTGGAGTACAAAGGGAAGACTTACTTGCTTCACTACATCTAAGAGAGCTAAGGGCATCTTTCCAATGGTGTGGCATTCATATATTGTAAACTAAGAATCAATGAGGCATCAGACTATTTCTTACCAATCT
Source organism: Phodopus roborovskii (assembly GCF_943737965.1). Lineage (NCBI taxonomy): Eukaryota > Metazoa > Chordata > Mammalia > Rodentia > Cricetidae > Phodopus > Phodopus roborovskii. Next base: position 1,623,581 of record NW_026126417.1, on the reverse strand, counting down.
ACAATAATGGAACTAAGTCGCAGCTATTTAGTGAGTTGCCAAAAAAAAAAAAAAAAAAAAAAAAAAAAAAGTCATACACTTACCTTGGTTTTCATCTGGTCTTAAATTTGCTAAAGCAACAATGTGATGCCCTGCAGCAATGCACTGCATCATGTTGTAACAGCTGTCCTTCCCACCACTAAAAAACAAGTCAGGGGAGAGAAGGGCATGAACATCAGGCTCCGGATCACCATTAAACACAGAATCACTGAACATCAAAATCGATCACATTATAACTTTGCTTTTCAGACTCCATGAGGGATGATTTCACAACTACAGTATAATAAGACACATTTGTGAACAGGAAGAAAACTGAGCACATTAATCAAAATTTCTAAGGCTGCTACTTCTTGGAACTTACAAAATTACATGAACTTCTATACTACAATATAGAAGTTCTAAACAAGGTATATTTGTGACAGTAGTTTTATGTAAAATAATATGTAAAATAGTTTGCATGTATTAAATTACTCAAAATGATATCCTGGCTAAATGCTTATTCTATCTAGGCCTTGGATGAATGTCCTTAATTAAAAACAAAAACAAAAACAAAAAAAAAAAAAAAAAAAAAAAAAAAAAAAAAAACTAGGGTACAGAGATGGTTCAGTGGTTAAGAGCACTGGAAACTCTTCCTGAAGACCTGGCTTCAATCCCAGCACTCACATGGATGCTTACAGTGGTCTTTAAGTCCAGTTCTAGGGATCCAATATCATTGTGGCCTCCATAAGCACCAGAACAGCAAGTGTTGTGCAAATATACATGCATGCAACACACCCAAAAACATAAAGTTAAACATCATTTAATGTGTTCCACTTACAGGAAACCTCACTTTGGCTACCAATACCCATCAAAGGATGATACTAAAAATCTCAATCCAAACTGCATAACAGACTTTGATATTCTTGATTCTAAATTCTACACAGTGAAAATCCAAATGCTGACAGACCTCCATCGTCAAGCATTAACATAATCAGTGCTTTGGCAATCACTGCCAAAGTTGTAGGACTCCTCCTCCAGAGGAAGAGAATGCAAAAGAGCATATTAGAAAGCCCAGGGTCCTGAATGTGGGTGACAGTTGGTGGGGCTTGCATAGCTTATGGGGCCACTGGCAGTGGAACCAGTATTTATCCTTAGTGCACAAACTGGCTTTTTGGAGCCCATTCCCTATGGAGGGATACCTTGTTCAGCCTAGATACAGGAGGAGGGCCTCAATCATGCCCCAAATGATGTGACAGATTTTGATGATCCCTCATGGGAGGCCTCACCCCCTTTGAGGAGTGGAGGGGGGGTGATGATGGGGACAGGGAGAGGGCACTGGGATTGGTATGTAAAATAAGATTGTTTTAAATTTTTAAAAAAAGGTCTAGGGTCCTTCTTTTCACATGTGTTCCATGACTTTCTTTTTCAGATCCTATAACTGTGTTTCAGATCCTATAACTGTGTTTCCCTTAAACAAGAAACAAACAACAAATAAAATTATATAATATATTAAAGATTCAAGGGTGAACATCCACAATCATTACTTAGCTTTGTGCTTTAAAATATGTCAAGCCTTTAAACAGGGTTTCAAAGTATTTCCCAAGCAGTGTTCTGTAGAACATGGGGCATTCAAAGAACAAGTAGCTTTCAAGGACAAAGAACCTAATGAATGCTGACAACTCTCCTCTCCTCTTAGAACTCCATAAGTATCTAAGTACGGTCAGTCCCTCTGTCAACCCTCCATAGCAGTAGGTTTCACATCTATGAATTCAGACAATTGTAATAAAGGAAATATTTCAGGGGACGACACTTGTACTGAACATGTACATTTTTATAAAAATTAATTCAGTAAGAGGTACAATGTAACAGTTGTTAACATTGCATTTTATTATACAGGTGTCATGTCATCTTAAGATAGATTAAAACTTATGGTGGGGGGGATCAATATAGGTTCTATCTATCATTTTATACAGAGGACTTTGTAACTGAAGATATGGCCTGGTGGTCCTGAAAGCACCCATAAATACCTGAGCACACTGTCACCTGATCAGTCCTGCAGAACAGATTTTTGCTTTCCAAATCTAGGAACAAGCTAAGGCACAATGCATTTGGTCTTATATGTCCCACATACACTTAAAATTCCTGACTAGATAGTCTTCAAGCTTACATTCAACAGTGAAATTCTGTGAGCTACTTAAGCACTCGATCTAATAATATACAAGAATGTGTTTCATTTTGTCCTGAAATATACTTCATACCCAATCAATTGTTGTACACATTCACATACACACATACATGTACACAATGCAAATAGACTTATCACAATGAAGCTTAAATGTATATTTAGTGTTATACATAATTATATAGAATATGGATTCCTAATATACAGTACACACAAACAGCTCTATTTCCTAATGTACAGTTCTTTCAAACAGCACTTCATTAGGGAACAGGCCATACTGACCTTTTCTCCTTACCAGTTTCACTTGTTCTACCACTCAGTTGTGACCTAAATTCCTGGCCTACTTTTAACTTTTATCTCCCTTCACCAAATAATCCTAATGGTTAAAACTTCATTATTCCCTTTATGGGAATACATTACAGTGGCATTGCAATAAAATTTCCTTTAAAAGGCTTGGAATTAACAGAACTGGCATTTTTCTGTCACTACAGCTTATCAAGAGTCTTACAAAACATTGTCAATTAGCATCAGTTACCTAGGGGTATTAAACACAAACATTTATGTATGCTTCATTGTGCTAACCAAAAAAAGACTGAAGCGACATAATGGAACTTACACTTTACTTAGGTCTAAATCTCAAGAAACGAAATATTTAAACATGTCTCTAGCATTGCTGGTATTTCTGTAATCATTTTCAGGTACAGAAACTGAAACAGATCCGGTGTGTTTTGTTTATGAGCTACAATATCCTAACTTCTAAGTAAGTTACTATGGATTTGAAACCACTTTTGGATTATGACTTAGGTAGCCCAAGGTCAATAAGGCAAATTCCTTTTTATTCAATGCAAGTTCAATCACATCTAGCTTGATGTGCACAGCTTCAACTCCATGCAGAGGGCATCTACCAGTAGGTGTCACAGTGCAGGTGTTTAACACGTATGGGCAAAGCAACCTCAAGCCATTTGGGGATCCTAAGGCTATCCCTGGCAAGCTAGGGGTGTGGGATGTGAGATGAGTGAGGTAGATTTCAGGAGAGGTCAGGCCAGGGATAGCCCGAGAAAGATCTCCAAGACTAAAGGGAACTATACAGGATGAGAAACTGGAAACAAGTAAGTGGAATTAACAGCGGCTCTTGGGAGAGTCCACAGGGATTAGAGTCCAACAGGTGTGATGAGCATGCGCCCACGGCTGAGGACTCAGCACTCCGTGCTGCTCGGCTTTGCCACGGGAGCCAGAGAGGAAGCACACGTGCCTGGGCCCAGTGAGCCCGAGCTGCGGATCGCCCCGCCTCTTCCGGTGGCCGGGGCGCCGGTCCGCCCACGCGGCCTCCCCCAGAAGCCGTTCCCGAGGCGCCCACAGCGGCCGCGTCAGGACCCAGCCTTGCCCGGAAGGAGGGAGATGGGCCCGCTCCTCTTTACCTGATCAGCCCCGCGACCCTCATGCTGGGTGCAGTGCGCGTGCGTGCGGCAGCGGCGGACGGCAGACCACGGCAGGCCCGTAGCGGACCCACTGACGCGCGCGGGTCCTCGGGCGGGTGTCTGCTGCGCTGCCTGTCCGCGACCATCCCGACTCCCCTTCAGCACCTTGATGAACTCCCGGGCGCACAGTCTCAGCACCTATTACCTGCTGCATGAATATACTGGCCCAGGGCAGGGGGTGAGGGGTAGGAGTTCGGGGGGGGGGTGCGGAGTTTAGGCACAACTTAACCACCTAAGTATGGGCAGTGAAGTTGCCAGGGGAAGGGCAAGGTCCTTGTTAAACCGGTTAAGGGTGCTGTTTTTTTTGTTTGTTTGTTTGTTTTGTTTTTTGTTTTTTGTTTTTCTGGGAAATAAATTCAAAGTAAAGTTGCAAGAGCTGAGGTTTGAAACACTGCCCTGGTAAGGGGACTTAGCTCCTCTTTCTTCAGCAACCCTAGAAACCATTAATACCTGAACACTTTTTAACTCTGAGACTTCCATCTCTGCCCTGTGAACTGGTGAGGCTACATGACCTAGACTTCCTGTACTGTCTTAGCATTTTCCCAATACAGAAACTAATAAACGCACACTTCGTAAACCAGGAAGAAATTCTAATTTCAAATACATTTTTCAGTACTTGCTCTGTGTCTTGAATATAGTATTCAATGTTTGGATCTTCTGGGAACAAATGGTGCTACAACAGACCAACCTCCCTACCTACACCCCTGATCAGGGAGTTTGTAGACACGAAGAAAGAAGGTGATGCACTGTACAGTTTAAAGGGGGATCGTATGTTAAAGAGTGGAAAATACTGTACAAACACACACACACACAGAAGGGGAAGAGAACTCCCCCAATCCATCTTCCCAAATAGAACCATTTTGAATTAATCTCCGTTTATGCTTTCAAATTTTAATTTGGCTCTTTTAATTGGATTTTAATTGAAGACTGGTGTAAGGACATGACTTTGGGCCCAGGTTATAAACATCAAGTGAGTAGCAGAAGAGTAAAGCAGATTAGTGTAACTGGGAACGACCAGAGAGTAATGGAAGATGAAGTCAGGTGGTGAAGAGAAAAGATCGTTTCAGATTTATAACAGAGGTATGACCGAAGTTTCTGTAAGAACTACAGGGTTTAAAACACATCGATTAGAAAAGAAACCTATTTTAATGATCCAAGAGAGATGATGAGACATAAAAACAACATGAAGGGTTTGATGAGAAATGTAGAGTGCAGTTCTGTTTTAAAAACAGAGCCAATATAATTGAACAGACAGATATGGGGTTCTAAAGAAAGCCATGAGAAATGATAACAATGTCATGAACTAAAGTTTAAGATACTTTAATTGTGTCAAATATACAAAAGCATTCAGTTTTGCCATACCACAATGCTTTATTAGCCACAAAGAGTTACTATGGGTCACTAGGGCATTGATAATTTGTATATGACTATCAGTATCAAAAAAATCACGTGTGTGAAAATTCTGTGATTGTTAAGAACTAACCAAATCAGTTAAATGTTTGAGATATTGGTATATGGTAACAGATAAAACATACAAATTAAACAAACATTCATAGTATAGTATATCAAATTTTGCAAGTAACAATTTATGTGATGCATATGACAAGATCATTGGGAGTTGAGCTCATTGAACTGAAAAGTAGTTAGAACAGGTTAGGACTTGAAAGATAAGTACGTAGAAGCAGGTATATCTTCAAACAAGGGCATCAAGAGGTTAGCCTTGCCAGTAGAGAGATTATGTTGATGAGAGGGGAAGATAATTTGCATGGTCAGTGTAATGCTTGGTTACCTAAGGTCAAGAAAAGTCACTAAGAAAAACTGCAATATCAGGGAATGTGCCCTAGCTGTTTATCATTATTTTTAGAAGGTTGTGTGAATTATCAGTAATTAACATGCTGAAGTTTGATTAAATAAATGTAAAATTCCCTCAGACTCCTTTTATATTTTCTAGTATTAAGAAAAAAAAATATCCTTGCCACTTTTCAAGAGGGATGAGAAAACAACTTTCTCTCCTTAAAACTACATATTAAGGATTATGTTTTGTTTCCCTCTGTTAGCCTCATGGTATGATAGCCTTAACAAAAGTATTTACCTATAAATGAGGATTAGCTATAAATAACGGGAAAATATGTTGACAGTATTTACCAAGGTCAGCCAGTTTTTCCAGGCTCCCACAGATTCTTCCTACCACTTTTATATTATCCTTTGTATTGTACGTTCCACCCCTTGAAATTTTTTTCTCTCAAAATTTCCAACCAATGATTTTTCAATTAACAAAATTCCCTGGTTGGTTTAGTATACAGGTGCTAAATATTTTGTCTCTTCTTAGAAGCCTCTAAGCCAAAGTTGTCCATTACATGAACTGCAAATTGAGCTACAATGGCTTAGCTGTAGTATCTCATTTTCACTTACTCTTTAACAACAGTGCAGGGAAGTTTTATCTGGTGCAGTCATTGTAGTGGATCTAAAAAAATACAACAGCCAGAGAATTTCAAACCGTTCATTAGAATAGCGGTGACATAGATCTTCCACGATATCTGTGATCTTGTATTTTTCTATGGCATGAACATGAAGGCTAACTGGAGAAGTTCCAGTCCTTGATATGCAGTTAACCTTGTGCTACTGGTATCTGTGCTGTTCTCTATCCACTCCACATTCCCCTCAGCCTCAGCAATCACCTAAGCCTATCTTTCTTACTGGTTTCCCTGCCATTCCTAATGGGTCTCTGCCATTATGCATTAGATTATTTTTGGTCTTGGTCTGCTGCTTGTGTGTCATTTCACAGGTAAAATTAAACAAGGGCACAAATGGATCACTTGAGTTCCACATCTAGGTGACTTTATCCCCAGTGCACTGAAAAACCTCATTCCTCCACATAATCAGTTACTCCAGTTTGATGGTCCTTACACACAGGGCACTTAAAGTGGCTATGTATTTTGAAATTTAGTGAATCCTTGCACAGCCCTCTATGAAGACAAAGACCTACAAATACTTTTTTTGGCTGAACTTGTAAGAGGCAAAGAAGAAAGTTTCCATTAGGTCCTTGCCCAATGTTACTTTCAAACTTTAGTTCCCAGATACATGTTTTCCTCCTAATGAGTGTGATATATACAGATCTCCGATTTATCACTTATGCCCATATCCTGAGTCATGACCAGGCACCCTTGCAGATTCTTGTCTGAGCTACTAATTTACATGTGACTTCAGTTAACTAGCTTCATCTGAACAGCACAATATGTACTACTTAGATACTGGGCACCTGGCCCAATTTTGTACTTACTTTTCTGTGAAGTGATTTTTTTGGTGGGTGGGATACTCTGTTTAGTGGGATTCCATGTGTACAATGGATCTCTGCCAATGATACCATGTGGAGAGGTGTAGACAGAGCAACAATAGGTTTTTAGACATTTATTAATCCTGGTCAAAGATTAGGAGAAGCTTGAAAGCATGGCCTGTATGAATTCTGTGATTAACCCAAAGATTGTCATCTGGTGGCTATCACCTGTGGTTTTAATAAACTGATATTAAAATAACTATTGAGCTCATCTTCTGCATGCCTGCCACAATGAAACAGAATGGTTCCTCAAATCACATGAGAAGGAGCAGGAAATTTAGACTCTCACGTTGTGCTCTAATCCAGCAAGAAACATATAGAGAAGAGTTTATTCAAAGCAAAAATAGCATTTGAAGGAGAGCCAACCTAAATTTGAGAACGTCTAACTTAAAAACAACAGTATTTTCAAGGAAATGCTTTAGTTTACTTCCAAACACATGTACTAATGTTGATCAAACTAACATACTAATAGTAGATCCTGGCAAAGTGTTTCTTAAAACTCTCATAAGTTAATAGGAAAAACGTGTTTTTAACTACTATCCATTTGCCTGTACATAATTTGCTCAAATTTCAAGAACACTTGATTTAGCAAAAGCCCTATATGCATAGTTTTCTACACAGATGCCATAAAGATAACTTCAATTCAGTAACTGTCAACAAGTTAAAAGGTTTCCTTTCAGTATAGCAACTTTTATTTTGTAATTCACTGAACTGTTTTCCCCAAGATCCACCTTCAAACACATTGTGAGCTCATGTTCTATAGTCTAAAACTATTACATACAAATGCATACTGCTTAGCTCATAGGGCCAACAAAACAGGTGAAAAGAAAACTTGCCTCAAAAAGCTCAGTCCTTTGCCAGTTTACTTAAGGAAACTCTCCACAGCCAAACACTGTTGCCGGTAATAAAAGCTTGCAAGCTGTCACTGAATTCTGCTTCCTTGGCAGTATGTTTCACTGATGTACTGATTGATAAAGATTCAGATAATCACATCAAGAAATGCTACAGGTAGTTCTTCCTTAGAAGCTCAGAAAGGATTTATGTCCATCTTTCCTAAAATATCAAACAGGAAGTCATGAGAATGATGCCTCATGAATAATTATTTTTAAGGCCAACTAATGGGTTGGAGGCAGAGCACTTGCATAGCATGTATAAGAACCAGAGGTCAATTCTCAGCACCCAGTAGAAAAGAAATGAAATAATTATGTGGAGTTTAAATTTAAAAAATACACAAGTAAGTGTAAGTAATTATATTATCTGCTATATTATTTATATTATAAATGCTTATGTACACATGTGTGTTATAGTTTACTGTGGGCCAGCACTCATTTAAACCTCATACAACACTTATGGACTCAGACCCACTGTTAATAAGTGTCAAAATCAAGATCTAAATCCAGATTGGATAGCCCTTGACTACCTACTATAATTTTCCATTCTAATGGCCAGCTGGTTACTTGCCTAATATCTATATGTTCTGTGATGTATATGTGGACATGCAGTGTCATCATTGACCTCCAAAGTCTTTCCTATTTCCATGTTTCAAATAAGCCAACCCTTTTTGGTAACAGACACGGATTTTTATATTACATAAACTATTGTGTTATATAAACTATTGTATTATATTAGAATGTATATGATACCTACTAGGCACTAAACATGGCTAATTCTGGTATAGAATACTCTCAAGCAATCACCCCCTCCCTAGATGTGCACAGCTTAGGAAGGGTTCTGATGTTCCATCCCTAGGTAAGCAGAACCAAAGTTGCATTGGGGGAAATTACAGTTTTGCTTCCTACTGCCCCCACACCATATCTGATCACACACTTCTGATAATCTCTGATCTGAGCCATGCATTGCTTTGGATTCAACACTCTTAATCTTGATTAAAAATTGAATGTCAGTTATCAGGGTTTTCTAGAAGAATGTTAAGCAGTAGAATGAGTATATATCAAAATGGGATTGAATGGATTGGCATACATGACATAGTTTAGGTAGCCCAACAGTATTAGTATTCACACAAGAGAGGTTAAGAACCTATAGATGCAAAGTCCACAAGGCAGGATGCCACAGAAATACCAATCTAAAACTGAAGACCTAGGGAATTCCTAGAGGATTACTGGTCAATGGTCCACATTAGAAAACCAAAGAAGCTGAGTTCTAATGTTAATGAAAGGTGGAGACAGGTGTAGCACAGACAATATGAACAAGTGTCTTTTGAAATATTGTTTCACACACGAAGTAGAAAGGTGTAGCAATATCATTTACCCTTGAAGATCATTAGAAATTCAAACTACTGCATTATTGGCATGCATGAAAGGGAAGAAATGATTACTAAAGAAATGTTTCTAATCTGCGAAAGAAATGAATGCCAACTCCAGGCAGACATGAACAGAAGACAAACTTCTATAGTCAGAGCTTTTATTATAGACAAAACTTCTGTAGTCAAGCTCTTTAAAGTAGAGGAGAATGAATTATTCAATCAATTAGAGAAACATACTACCTGAAGTTTAAGGAAAATCCGACTAGACGAATAGCAGATTTCTCAGAAGAAATTCTAAAGACTTAGGACAGCATGGAAGGCTGTTTTGTAAGTCCTGAAGGAAAAAAAATCTGAAAACCATTATTAATGTACCTAACAACAATATAATTTGAAGGACACACACACGCGCACACTCTTCCAAAGTATAAGCAAAAAGCTGAAGGGAAATCCCTGACCACTGTATCACTCCTACAAAAGATACTTAAGGGAATCCTCTACCTTGAAATTGAACAAAGATAATTACTATCAAGATGACATGTGAAAATATAAAGTCCACCTGGCATTGGTGACACATGCCTTTAATACTACTACTCTCAGAAGGTAGAGGCAGGCAGATATCTGTGTGTTTAAGGCCAGCCTGGTTTACAGACAGAGAGAGTTCCAGGACAGGCTCCAAGGCAATATAGAGAAACTCTGTCTCAGAAAACCAAAATATATGCATAAAGCCCATTAGAAGAATAAACATGTTGTAGTGGATGGGGTCTGGGCTATGTGTTTCCACAAATTTACTTCCTAATTGAGAGTAAAATAAAGCATACACTGATAAGAGAGTATCAAGAAAACATTATTCAAAGCAAATTTACAGGATAGTTCACAACAAAGTATAAGAGAGTGTCAGGCCACCTGAATGGGGTGCTTAAGGGCCCTTATCATTGTTTGGTCTTCCCTTCATGGGATTCAAGAATAGGGGGAGTTGGTTATTAGGGGAGATGTTTGCCTTATTTTGTATGCTCAATGCCAGTCTAGGCAATCAGACTATGGTCATTATTTCCTAGATTGTGTTCCTGGATGTTTTCAGTAAAACGAGTGCTTCATTAAGTGGTGACTATAGGAGTAACTTATTTTCATTGTTTATAGAAGATATTCCTATGCATTGCTTAAAGTAATGTTGTATAAATTTGTTCTGTTCTCCAATTAGAAGAAATTATTTTGTTCTTTCTTGTTCAGCATTTCTTAAGTTTATTTTTTCTGATTTTTCTGTCTCTATTGAGATGATATAATTTTATCCTTTATTCTATTATTTATATGTTTGTGATGTATTGTGTTTATAAATTAGCATTTGTTGAACCAGTCATGCATGCCTTAAAGCAAACCAAATTTGTCACTATATATGATCAAGTTGAGTGATCTTTAATAAATGATTGAATTTGTTTGTAATTTCTAATACAGAGATCTTTCATCTCACCCTCCAATAGAAGGTTCTTTGAGTGACTCTAAGGTTCACTTGTTGTTTACTTTTTGTTTTTATTTTTGGTCTGGATACATATTAAATCTACCCTTGGTAAAAATAGAGTATTGAATTCTTCCGCTGTTATTATATAGGAACCCATCTCTCACTTTGGCTCCAAGAATGTTTGTTTTATTAAGAGAAAGAGTAGAGTACTTTTTAATGCATACTTAAATTTATAATTGTATCTTTTTTATGAATTATCCTGATCTCTTCTTACTTTTTTTCCAAATCTATCTGTCACAAAGTACATCTACTCCTATTAAATCCTTTAGATTCCAGTCTAAAGGATAATATAATTTCCTATCCTTTCCCTTTCAGTTGTGTGTATTTTAAACTACTATATAGGGTTCTATTGCATGTTTATTGTAATGGGGATTGAGCTAAGGGCTTTGAACATACAAAAAAAAGTAAAATACCACTGAAAATTATGCCCAGCTTAGTGTGTTAAGTTTCTTGAAGACACTACACACAATCAGACACAAAAAGAAAAAGCACACGTCTATGGATTTGAGGGTGAATATTTTTAAGTATTCAGATTGCCTAAAGTGATCTATAAATTCAGTGAAATCTTTATTAAAATATCTGTGACAGTCTTCACAGAACTAGGGGAAAAATTGTAAAACTCCTATGAAAGCAAAATATTCCTACATAACCAAAGCAAATTTGAACAACTAAAAATCTGACATTATTTCAAGACATGCTATTTGGCCATAGTAACCCAAACACATTAGAATAAAAGCAGACACCCAGAAAAAAGGAACTTAATTGAAACCTATACCAATTGAAAGAAATATGGTTCTCCAAAAGAGTAAAAAATATTTGCTGAAGAAAGTAGAGTTACCTTTACAAATGGTGCTGGGAAATCTGGATATTCTGTGCAAAAAATTGAAACTTGACCCAATCTCTCATCTCTTGGAAGAAGCAACACAAAATGGATCAAACTTTAATGTAAGACCTGAAACTACTGGAGAGAAATAAAAGGAAGATACTTCAAGATATTGGTACAGGCAATGATTCACTCTTTCTGGGAATGTATATTAGTTTACTGTCTATGAAAATTATGGAACTTCTTCAGAAAAGTAAAAATAGGATTACAATCTGCTCCAGCTATCCTACTCTTGGGCATATATGGGAAGAAAAATAAGTCAGCATACAAAGGAGATGTCTTCATGTTCATGTTTGTAGTAACTTTATTCACAATATCTAAGACACATAATTAGCCTGAAATATGTGGCTGAAACAAATATGGTAGAAATACATAGTGGAATATTCGGCACTAAAGAAAAACGAAGTTCTGCCACTTGCAGCAAAATGGTGAACATTGTGTTAAGCAAAATTACCCAGAGAATGACAGCTACCATATGTTGTCTTTCATAGGTGGAAACTTTAAAAATATCTGAAAGTAGAGTTGGGATTGCCAGGTACTGGGAAGAATGCCATGGATAGGATAAAGACACACTATATGTAGTATATCCTGTATTTTTCAGAACTTTTCAAAGCAATAATTTAATCCATTCTAGAGCAGACTACAAGGGATGTCCATATTTATGGAGAATTCATTAATAAAATAGAATGGCCTATGTAAGTCGGTCCATTCTATGCCAATTAGAAATCCCAAATTGGAATTATAGCTCATATTTCATCAAACCTTTTCTAGATAATTAGAGCCAAAATGAGATACTTCTGCACAGAACTCTGATGTCTTATTAGTGTAAATGCAAAAATGACATGTAGTATTATCTCACCTTATATAGTATAAGCACACTGTTCTCTATGGCTCTGTAACTCTACTCATAGATATTCTTCCAATGAAATAAACACACTTGTCCTTAAAAGTAAACTATAAAAAACAAGTTACATTCAATAATGAACCACAAGATAATCCTTTAAGAAATCATCTGAAAGACTCCCGAAATGAGAAAAAAAAGAGGAAAATATATGACAAGAAAAATTTACCATGGTTAATTTTATTAAATTCAGCATTGAATATAAGTATCTAATGACCTAAAACAGAGATAGGCTGAACAAGAAAGTGACATCCACCTACATTTTATCTGCAAGATACTCACTCTGAAAACACGGATGTATTAAAAGCAAAAAGATGAAGAAACAAACTCTATACAAATGCTACTCAGAATAAAAGTGGCATGGCTGTATGCATACCAGACCATTTCAGAACAAGTAATACAGTTATCCTCTTCTCCCTTGATGTTGTACATTTCTCTCTATCTCTCCAGAATGAGCGTATGGATATGTACACTTATATTATTTACATGATACTTCTCTAGAGGAAAGTGCTATGCTAATTATTCTATACTCTCTTTCTCGAGCTGTATCTATGGCAATATTCTGTATCACTCACAAATATTTATCACATTGTTTTAATTTTCATATAAAAAACAAACAAACAAACAAAAAAAAAGAAGGACACCTTTAAGGTCCTCATTAAGGATGCCACCTTCCTAAATTCTAGCTGACAAGGTGAGGTGAATCACATTTTGGCTCTGAAGTGTGATCAGAATACTATTTTAAAATGGGGAACCCTGCATCTTTAGCATATTCAGCAAAATTTTAGTAATTTTTGACCTTTAAGGAGATATCAATTTAACATCTAAGATAACTGATATCTTCTTTGTTTACCTTATCTGTTTTCAATCATTAACTGACATTGCATAAATTCTACTATCAACATATCTCAAAAACATAGGGAGAGATCATAAAAAATATATAGGTCATTGTCATCTGTTTGAGATATTGAAATGCTGAACATTGATCTCAGTTCCACTACAGCTATCTCTTTCCTATAGTTACACATGGAAGAATTAAAATGTTTCAAATGGTAAAAAATTATAATTTTAAAATTTCATCTATTCTAGAAGTTTCCATCTTTTTTGTTCTTGAGGTTTAGCATTGTTCTCATATTTGGTGGGTTAGATAGTAGTATTGGATAATAACACCATGGTTCATGGGAGTTCTTTTTGTTGACATTCTACAAGTATTTAACATATTTCATCTCATTTTCTTAATGAGTTTTTGGAAATACATTGAAAAATATTATTTTTAATTTAAAAATGAAAGAATAGGTAAAACATATGTATATATGGTATTTGATTTTTGGCTGAGTTGTTAGTTTAAGCACTTGGACCAGAACCCAAGTTTCCTCACTTTTAAGTTAGATTATAAACTTCAGAATCACATATCTATCATCTGTTTTTTTATTTAAAAAATGATGAGATACATTACACACTCTATTCTTCTTGAGCTGAGATGATCATTGAAATTTATTTCTCAAGAATCTCATTAAAAAAAAAGAATATTTTTCATGAAGGTAGAAAATATAACCATGTTTAACTACTGATTATCTTCATCAAGAAGGTCTCTACAGGGACCAACCAGTAAGACCACTCAGTAAGTTAAAGTGTGACTGCTAGGCTCCACATAGTGAGTGGAAAGAACCAACTTCCTCAGCTTTTCCTCTGACTGTCACAAAGGGCTATAGCATACACACACACACACACACACACACACACACACACGAACACATGAAAGAATGGATCAATAAATTAATAATAAAGAAAATGAAGGCCTAAAGACAAGGATTAATGATTTTACTAGAACCAAGATAAATAGATAAATGGTTGTTTTATTGAAGAACACTTACACAGATAATAAAGAACTGCCGTGGAGTTTCTCTGCTCTTCCAATTGGATCCACGACCCAAAAGAAAGAGGTTGTGAGAGAGAGACCATGCATACCATTTCTCTTTTTCGTGTTCTGTCCGTCTGAAGCCATGCCCAAAGGCATGTGGCTACCATTACAGGGTCACAGGCAAAGGCCTCCATACTACTACAAAGGCCTCTATAAAATGAGCATAAAATATAATAATATTAGGACAAATATACACAAATTTTTGTTGTTCAAACATTGTCCAAACATATTATGGTCTGGGCTCTAGAACAATAATTTCAAACTGATGGACTATAGCTTTGAGAATATCCAAAGCATTGTGAATGACATAACCATCTACCTTCTTCATCATGGAAAATAAATACCCTGCAGTTATTCATAGCAATATATCCTGGCTCTTATAAAAGCTTAACAACAGCTACAGATCTCGAGAAATGAGATTATTTTAAACATCCACCAAAATAATATCTAGGAGTCAATTCAACGGCAATAGGCACATTTGAAAAAAATTATTTAAATGGGAAACTCATTTTTATTCAAAGTAGGTCAATTTTCAAGAGAAATTGGAAAAGCTCAAGAAAAGAGAATTTATCTACAAACTTTTTTTTTCCCTTGGGTTATTGTAATATATTATTGATTAAACATTATAGTTATGGCCAATTCCTCTATGTTTTCATAATATTAGTAAGATTACATACGTTAGTTTTGCACTTTCTGTACAAACAGGTAGATTAAAATTCTAATTTTTTTGTAGTGCTTATTTTGAATGATTTGTGTACAGGATTCTAACAATGGCTTTACATTTCTCTTCTGTGTATCTGAGGATGTGCACAAGCACATAGAATGAATGGCATTTGAGAAATATGCATTTGATAGAGAGGAAAATATATAATTGGTCATATTAAATTGATTTAAAACACAAAGCATGAATCAAGTAATCTGTTATACATCTGTAATCCCAGAACTTTGGAGACTGATGCAAGAGAGTTGACATGAGTTCAAGGTTACCCTGAGCTACAGAGTGAGACCCTATCTTAACAATTCCCAGTGCATAACAATATATAAATAAATAAATGCAATTGAAAGCACGAAAGTTAGGGTATTAAGCAATATATATATATATATATATAATGAAAATAATAGAATAATTTGGTTATAGAATATACAAATAAATTTAAACTGATTTTCACAATTTATTTTGATGTTATAGGAATTAAAAAGACTGTTTTTAAGGCCTTGGCAGTAGCTCAGTAATGAATGATTGCCTAACATATGCAAGGCTCTCTGTACAATCTTCAGTATCACAAAACATAAAGGCCATCTTCTATGTTTCCTTATAAACACTGCTTTATTTTCCACACTTTATTATATACATAAATATTGTCATGATTTTTACATAGACTGATATAATTTTGCATTCTGACTTTAAAATAGTGTTTTATAGATAAGATTTCTTTGTAAAATTTAAGTAGACATTAATTAGATATTATAAATTTGTCTCAAATATTCATGATAAATAAAAAGTTTGTTATTATAAAACATCATTACATCCTTGTTTAAATAAAAATGTAGTTGTAGAGTTTAATAAAGAACAAAGAAATCAATTTCATTTTCCAAGTTTCTCAATTATCTTTTGTTACAGTAGTTTTTACAAACATACAGAGGATTCTATTTGCTGAAATATAAATATACGTATAGTTGCTTTTCTACTCCTGGTCACTTTAACACTGAAAAAACATCCTTTGTGGATACCATAGTTTATGTCAGATGCCATTTTGTGTCTCTCAGTTACAACATATTAAATTATTTGTGTTCCTCAATAATCATCAATTTCATGAACACAAAATCTTTTACTACTATGCCAATTAAATTGATTGCAAGAGGATAGGCATTGAAGCTACCTGATAAAAGAATTTCCATAGAGGTACAGCTAAGTTTAAGGACTCATTAGGAATGTTAGGAACCATCAGGCTAGGAGACAGTAGCATCATAAGTCCAAAAGGGCAAGGAAACAGTGATGTCTTTACACATGTTTAGAGGTCTGAATAATGAAAGCAGGCCATTTGATAGAAACTATGTTTATGGAAGGTCACAGCCATTATCATACGAGTACATCAAGAAATGGAGTTTGCAGGGGAAGAAATACCCTGATGTCTTTTCCATCTGCTGTGCTACCTCCTGCCAGGGCCTGCCACTGGCTTAAATTCCACCAAAAGTCAGTGGATAAAGGAACTAGTTTGTCTGATTTAGAGAGATCAAGCTTTTAGAGACACAGAGCAAGAAAAAAGAGGAAGTGTGGATTTCTGGAGAGTATAAGAAATCTTATGTGACTTACATTTCAGGTTGCCTCTGTTTACCTGGTGTAATGGGGCACACTAGAAGATATTTATTGGGTGAAAGAATACATTGGATATGTACTAAAGCAAACTAATCCAGAAGCTAAGTTCAGGCTGTACTTGTTTTCACTAGGAAAGTAACTTTAACAAGTTGTCTTATTACTAAATTTGGTTGGGAAAGCCTTTTACTATTTACATTAATTAGTTCAGAAACCATTTTCTGAATTCCTATGAAGAACATTAAGAACTGCAATAATTTGGAAACAATGTGGATGGGATCATATTTGGAAGTTGGTTGGGAAGATGACTTATAAATTATTTCCTGGCAGGGAATAATCAAAAGTTAGTCAGACTATAACTGGACTAGCATTGGTTAGTTTCAACTGGAACAAGCCACCTTGGAGTAGATGGAAATTACGAAGCACACTCTGAAGATTATTAGGGAGTGCTTGTGACCTTTGTTATGTTTTTATTAATATAAAGTGTTACAAGCAGTTTCCTGCCAGCCTTGTCCCAGAGTCACATCAGCCCCAAAAAACACACAGAGACACTCTATTAGTTATAAAACTGTTGGCCTGTTACAAGTGTTTCTTATTGGCTACCTTTGACTTAACTATTAACACATTTTTATATTAATCTAAGTATTTGCATGTAGTCTCGGCTTACAGAGAATGCCGGCCCTGCATCTCCTTTGCCTGCTACATCTGTGTAGAGAAGAGAGCAATTTCCTGTTTGTCCCTGCTTATATTCTGACTCTGCCCAGCTATGTCACTTCCTGCCTGTCTGTATAGACCTTCAGACCTCTCTGGTAAGCTAGTGGCAGTATCTGCCATCCTACATTACTTCCTGCCAGGCCAATCGGTGTTTTATTCATCAACCAACAGGACAAACAAATATACAGAAGAACATTCCTCATCAATAAAGTCTAAATTTTGACTCTTAAACCGCATCTTCTATGAATGTTTTAAGCAAGACATCTTACTTTGAAGTTTATAGTTAGATTCCACATTTCTTAAGCTAAAGATGAGTATTTGTTGAGAAGATAAAGCAGACTAAGATTTGGGTTAGAGCCAATTGAACAGGCATAGGCATAACTACCTAAAGCCTCCAATCCCCTGGAGCCCACCTTGAAAATCAAACCAATTTCTTTCTTACTTTCTCTGCTACTAAATATTGAAGGTTATCATAGTAGATTAATGTTACCACTTAATTTTTTTTAGAAAGAATGGGGATAAACAAATCATTCTGACTATTGGCCTCCTGATAGGAATTTGTGTCATATTTTACATGTGAGAAGTACTTTGTTCGTTTGTTCTAAAGGTGAGAATTTTATACACTAAGACAACATTGGGGAATTGTTCTGCTAATCCTGTCTCTTCCTCTTATATCCATTATTTCTTGCTAGTTAATACATCAAGCCCACTCTGAGTCTAGTGTCTAATAAAATTATCTTTCTTTTTGGCTCAGTTTCTTGGGGATAGGGGCTTGGCTAAGCTTACCCATGTGTCTTGACTCAGGTTCTTTCATAGAACTGAAACTTAGAGACTTCACCGATAAAAGTTCTACCTCCAAGCTCAGTCATGGAATACTGGACTGTAGACCTGAACTCCTTTTTATGCTGCATTTCATGGCCATGCTCATGACAGTCCAGCTGGATTCTAAAAGAATTAGCAAATAAGGGAGCAAGAGAAAATGTCCAAAATAGGTGCCAGTAGCAACTTAGTTTGACATTGTCTGTTCATAAGTGTCTTCTATCCAGATCACTCTCCAAGTTACACGAGGGAATGGATATTAGCAGATGTCACTGGGAACTGACTCGGAGGCTGCCTCTATTACTTCCATTTTATCCTATCAATTTCTATGATATTAGTGATTCCTGTGTTTTATTTTGGGTTTTGCTGATGGTAACTTAGGAGGAAGGAAAAAAAAACCACACAAAAAGAAATCAGGATATTCATTTCCTCACTTTATTTCTATCTTCATACTGTGTTTTGAAATGGTATGCTCCATTTGAATACAGCTTCTGCTTTATAGCCTTCCCGCCAGCCCCCCCAGCTCCAGCCCTCACTGAGTTCTGGCAAGTATTGGTGCCACCATTGCCATCACTTGTCACTTACAGGTGTAGCGTGTAAGCATTAACATCCTATTACAGTTTGAATGAGACTATTCCTCATAGGCTTGGGTATTTGAATACTTGATCCTCAGTTGGTGGCACCATTTGGGGAGGTTTAGGAGGTGAAGCCTTGCTGGAAGATAAATGGGAACTTGGGGAAGCTTTGAACATTTGCAGGCTTGATTCACTTCCAGTTCTCTCTCTATCTCTTCCTGCACGCCAGTAGAAATGATCTCTCAATTTTATGTTCTACCACCTACTTCCATGTTCCTTACTCCCACATTTTGGCCTCTTCTTTGGAACCGTAAACCAAAATCAAGTTTCTTCCTTGAGTTGCTTTTGGAAATATTTTATTACAACAACAGAAAGCTACCTAATACATACCTTTTCCTAATTTTTCTATATAACCTACACTGTGGTGGTTTGAAGGAAAACGGCCCTCAAAGAGAGTGGTGATACTAGGAGTTGCAGCTTGCTGGAGGAAGTATACCACTGTTGATGCAGACTTTCATTGTCTCATATATGCTTACACCATGCCATGGGAGACAGTTCACTTCCTGTTGCCTTTGAATCTCTGTTCCTTTTCTAGCACTGTGTCTTCCTACATGCTGCCATGGTCCCCACTATGGCTATAATGGACTAAACCTCTGAACTGTAAGCCAGCCACAAAATTAAATGTTTTCCTTTATAAGAGTTGCCATATCTGTATGTAGAAAGCAAGGAGTGATGAGCGAAGAGGTCAAGACCAAGCTGGGTAAACCCACAGAAACAGCTAATCTGAACAAGAGGGAGCTTATAGACTCCAGACTGACAGCTCAAAAACCAGCATAGGACAGAACCAGACACCCCGAACATGGGTGTCAGTTAGGAGATAGTCTATGTGGACTCTGGTAGTGGAACAGCATTTATTCCTAGTGTACGAATGGACATTGGGAGCCCACATGGAGGAATACTCTCTCAGCTTAGACACATGGGAGTGGGCCTAGACCTTGATCCTAATGACATGACAGTCTTTGAAGATTCCCTATGGAAGACCTCATCCCTTCTATGGAGCAGAAGAGGAATGGGGTGGGGTTGGTGGGGGTCAAGGGAGGATGGGAGGAAGGGAGGAGGAGGAAACTGGGATTGATATATAAAATAAGATTGTTTTTAATTTAAATATAAGAAAAGAAAAAAAAAAAGAGTTGCCATGTCATGGTGTCTCTTCACAGAAATAGAAACTCTAAAACATAAGCCTTGAAAAATGGTTCTTTAACTAAATTCTTTTTATTTCTGCACTAAGACCTTGAATAATGTGCATCTTATGAGAAAAAGTTTTTTTTTAGCACACACACACACACACACACACACACACAAACCCCTTAGTGATTGACATATCTCTAGTTATCATTTAATGTTATATAGGTGATGAGTATATTGGAGTGAAACTTGTTTGAATAACATGAAAGAAAACAAAGATATTTTGAATTATGTGAAAAATCTTCATTGATCCTGAAGCCTGCATTGTATGCTTTTCTAAGATGTTCAGGGAAATACTATTTAAATTATCTTCACGGAAAGAAAGGAGAATTTGCTTAAATCGAGGCACTTAGACTTTTTTTTTTTCAATCTTTTATTACCACCTGGACACAATTTCCCCTCCCTCCAATCTTCCCAGGCCTCCTTTTCCCCTCTCCACAGATTCACTCTTTCTCCATCTCACTTAAGAAAACAGAACAGGCCTCCCAGGGATATCAACCCAACAAGTCATAACAAGTTACAATAAGACTAGGCACAAACCCTCACATTAAGCCTGGACAAAGCAACCCAGTAGGAAGAAAAGGTTCCAAGACCAGGAAAAAGGGTCAAAAACACTT
Source organism: Phodopus roborovskii (assembly GCF_943737965.1). NCBI lineage: Eukaryota > Metazoa > Chordata > Mammalia > Rodentia > Cricetidae > Phodopus > Phodopus roborovskii. The sequence continues at coordinate 1,602,804 of NW_026126417.1, read as the reverse complement.
CCCACTCCCACTCAGTGAGGGCTGGAGCTGTGGAAATAAAGCCAAAAAGCAAACACTTGTATTCCATACACGAATACCCCAATACACAACCATAGCATACACGCAGAAGACCTACCTCAGACCCATACAGAGTCTGTGACTGTTGCTTATTCTAACAGTATGGTGGATTTACTTTTCAGGGGATCACTAAGTTTATCAAAGCAAAAATGTAAGATAAATTAGCTTAGTAGTATAACCAAAATTTGTTCCTTTTATACCATTATTAGTACTGTGATGATTCCTACTGCATGCCCAGTTGGGGGAGGGCAGATTTACCAGCGAATTTTTAATTTGTGTTAATAATTGGAGAAAATTAAACTGAGATTTAAAAGCATTTGTGAATTTTACTCATAACATACTTAAAACAAACACACTGTGATTTGAAAAATAATGTATACTAAGCAAGAGACTGTGACCCACTGGAAAAGGACAGTCAAAAGTATTTACTAAGTTAGATTATCCTACTCTGTAAGATGTAAAATTGTGGAGGTTTGGCATTTTCATATTTTACTTTGTCGGGGCAAAGTACCATATTTTCTGTGATTTTGGCTTGTGTCCCTTTGCTACTATAGTAAAAAAAATTCTTTTAATGTTCTGGGTTATAATTTCCTTGTCAGTATGATGCAAATCCCAAAGACCATCTGTTTTCAGCCGACAAAATGTGTTACACAGCCTTGCAAGTGATTTTTACAAAATTGACTTGCTCAATATTTTTTGTACCTGCCCTTTGCCTCAGGGTGTGTTTCTTGGGCAGTGAATTTGTAGTCTTAATTCTTCCTGACGTGTATATGGTTACTTGCAGTGGGTGAGTATGGGAACATTTGAAACTATGAAGGAGAAGAGCATGGTAGGTAGAATCTAGTCCATTCAAAAGCACTGTATCACTGTAGAATTCATTGCAAGTGTATTTTTAGGTAGGTTAATTACTCAGCTAGTTTATTTTTATTTTGTTTTTCTGTTTGTCTTAATCTCTAGCAATACCTCTTCTTGATCTAATTGGCAATATTAGTGCCATAACATTGACAACTTTCCTCATTAATACAAGAAACCTGAGATGATTTGTTGAAAGGCATAACTATATCTGAAATTACAGCTAGTTTTCTTCTTGTTACTTACAATCAACAAGACAATTAAAAAAATAAACATGAGACGAACCAAACTATAAATATTCAACAAGAAACTTTAATCGTAAAATCTTTGGTGTCTTAACTATGCCCCCTCTTCTGTGATGAATATACCTGTAACATGTATCCTCAAAACAGCATTATCAAGAATGTACTCACAGACTGAAGCTACCTTACAGAAACCCCAAAGGAGCAAAATATCCAGAGAACTGTTCATTGAATAATGAAAATGCTTTAAAATATTTTAATTGCTATCCTACAAAGATATTTTTTCCAAAAATATGATAGTTGTGCAAAAGTCTAAAGAAAAAAACCCAAATACATCTATTTCTCAAAAATAAAAACATTATATTGCAAAATCTGTTACTAATTCACCTGCCAAGTTCTAAGATTAGAAATCTTTGTTTGTACTGTAATAGTGATGCAACTGAAAGCTGCTAAGTCATTTCAGGAATCTCCTCCCTATTCCATATCAGATGTTTCTTCTTCAACGATGTTTTAAATCAAAGACATTATAAATCAACTCAAGTCTACAGTATTAAAAACAATATGTGTGAATATTTCTCCTTTTTATTTGTGTGTGTATCTATATCTATATCTATATCTATATCTATATCTATATCTATATCTATATCTATATCTATATCTATCCCCAACTCCTCATTGGAAAATGACTGTATAGTGCCTGCTCCAAATATCTCCCTTCTTAGAATTGTTCACAGCTTTTTAAAATACACACAAATACATACATTTTTGTATATGAAACAAATGCATGTGATCCACATTGTCTTATAAGTTTCATTTGAATATCACTTGTTCAGTCATGATAGAATCAGTCACTAGTAATATGTGATTTCTTGGCTCCTTTGGAAACCTTGGTATGCATACATACTACAACTATATTGTGTTAGTTTTTGCTTGAGATTAGGAGAAATATAGAACCACTAACACCATCGTGAATGGAGATGCTAAAAGTTCTGAATCTGCTGAAAGTTTCCTTTAGTTTTATTTAGTATATCAAATTCACCTGTTTATTAACCAAATAATTCTGTTTATTACATTGCAAGGCCTCAAGAAATTACACAGTCTGATATAGTAGGAAAGAAAACAGTAGTGCAAAAAACTGTCATAGTTGGGGTAAATAGGAAACATCTCTGAACAATATGAAACCTACAATCTTTACCACTGAGTTTGAGGCCATTTAATTCTGTGTCTTCAAATTTTTATCTTTTTATTATATGTTGTATGTCCTTCACATTTTCAGAAAGAAATTTAAAAAATAATTTTCTCTTTTTTAGCATACCATAGGTTTGGGGAGATTGTAAAGATGAAGTAATGTCTATAGAAGATCCTAAATGACAGTTAGATGTTTCTGTTTGCTTTTCTTGTGTAATAAAGAAAGAAAGTAGAGGAAGGAGAGGACAAAGGTAGGAACAAATAAATGAATATACAAATAAAGAAATCAAGAAAGAAAGACATCAAGAAATAAAGAAGTCAAGAAAGACAGAAATGAAAGAAAATAGGCAAGACACACACAGACAAGCAAAACGATTTCCACCTGTGAGTCTGGAAGAAGCTATTGAAAAGTAGGCATGACAAAGTGCATTAAAACCAGAGAAGACTCTCAGAGAACAAACTGTGAGATAACAACAGACACTGAATGTATGCCAAATCCTGCCAAGATCTAATCTCCTGGTCTTTATGATGAGAGAAACTCTTTTTTTTTCCATTGCAACCCTGCCCTCACTTTAGTGATCTTTGGAGGAAAGAAGGGTGTTCAGGAATTAAGATGGTCAATATTAGCAGGAGGATGAAGACCCATGCTTTTGTTATTTGTTATACATTCAAACAAGATTAACAGAGTAAGGAAATTGAACTTTGAAAACAACTTTGCTACAAAGAACATACTATTGCAGCAAGCCTATAAATGACATGTAATTACATGGACAGCACAAAATGTTATTGACAATATTTGACAATATATGAGAATACTCATAATCGATGGTTAGAGGAATGTACTACTTTTAACATTTAAAAATACTTGCACTTTATCTTATGTGTATGGGTGTTTTGCAAGAATGTATGTATGTGTGCCATATGCACTCAGGGCCTACAGAGGCCAGAAGAGGACATCAGAACTAGACTGGAGTTACATTATGAACCACTATGTTTATGCTGGGAACTGAGTCATGGTCTTTTGCCAAGGAGCAAATGCTCTCAACTGTTGAGCCATCTCTCCAAAACCTAAACAGTAGCATTTTAAATTTGGGGCAGATTTGCTTAGTCTCGTGTTGTTATTTCTTGGTTTCACAATTTGAAATACACAACTACCAAAGAAACTAATGTGTCAGAGTTTGCTTTGCTGCCATTGTTCTACATAATTTGTGTAGAAACATATAGAACTATGCCTGCCACAGAGTAATCATTCAATAATTATTCATCCTGGATCCTCAATAACACAGGGACTTTGGCTCAAAATACAAAATAGTTTTTGGGAAAATCTTTGTTATAAAGGAACATTTTGCCTTGTCATTCCTTGGTATTCACCCTTCCTTGGGCTCTCTCTACTACAGCACTAAGCCAAACCTGTGAAAATGCAAAAAATTTTGTTATTTTCAGTTTTATTTATATTCTGATTATGGTTTCCCCTTCCCCAACTCTTCCCTGTTCCTCACCACCTCCCCTTCCCTGCAGACCCATAGTATTTTTGTCTAAATTGTCTTCACAAATTTGATTTGCCATTTAATGTTGTATTCTATCTATGAACATGGAAAAGGTCCTACAATTTTAGTGTGTAGCTCTGAGCATCCTGTCTACACTGCATATACTGACACACTCAAATACTGGAGTAGAGGAGAATAGTCATTACACATTACACTGCAGATGTGGAAGCAGCTGAGTTCCATTGTGAAGACAATAAGTCATGTAAAAACAGACACTGATTCTCATTGAGGACAAAAATATCAAGAATTGAAATAAATGGAAAAACTCAAACATAAAATGGTTAGGAATTTCAAAATGATAATTAATACAAGGGTATTAAGCTTCCAGTGTACAGCCTGTTTCTGATTATGTGGGAAAAGGAGGGTTGTGTAAACAGCAGTAAGTTACATTTCCATGAATCTGGCATAATCCAGGAACTTACCATATTTAGTATTCTTCCTTTGTGTTTTTTTTGGGGGGATTTCTCATCTAGTAGCATTTCCCTTTGTTGTGAAGAATTGATTGTAGACACTTTCTTTGTGCAGGATGTTTGAAGGTGGTTTATTATTTTTTTTTTTTTTTACTTTTTTCATAAGATGTTACTTATCCAGTGAGCTTTCAGAATCTGTCTATCTCTGCTGACCCCTGTTGTTTACACAGTTTCTTTTGTACTGTGTATTGTTTGTTAATTGTTTTCTTCAAAGAAAGAGCATCTGGTATGGTCACAGTCTATCCTTACAGGAATAGAGACGATTATTCTACCCAATTTTGTAGACAACATCAGCCAAAAAAAAAAAACAATTTGGGTGACACAATTTTTAATTTTCTTTTTTTTTACTCTGAAGACTAAAAGTTGGAACCAAATGCTTTCTTTACACTGAAAAATAATCATTTATTTCCCATATATATATTTCCCATATATATATATATATATCTCAGTTCCCTCTCCCACCCTCCGTCCCATGCCCGATCCCCTCTCCCATCCCATTCCCCTTCTACTGCCCAGGGAGAGTGATGCCTTCCAAGAAGGATCATCAAAATCTGTCATTTGGAGTAGGGTCAAGAACCTCCCTTCTGCCTGTAGGCTAAGGGAGTATCCCTCCATGGGATATGTGTTCCCAAAGTCTTTTCGTGCACCAGGGATACATCCTGGTTCCACTGTCAGAGGTCCCTTAGACTGCCCAGGCCTTCTAACTGAGACCCACATTCAGGGGGTCTGAGTTGGTCCAAAGGTGGTTTCCCAGCTATGAGTCTGAGAGTCCACGAACTCCCCCTTGTTCAGGTCAACTGTCTCTGTGGGCTTCTGTAGCCTGGACTTGACCCCTTTTCTTAATACTCCTCCCTCTCTGCAACTGGATTCCAGGAGTTCGGCTCAGTGTTTGGCTGTGGGTGTCTGCTTCTGTTTCCATCAGCTACTAGATGAGGTCTCTAGGGTGGCATATGTTAGTTATCAATCTCATTATCAGGAAAGGGCATTTAAGGTAGCCTCTTCACTATTTCTCAGATTGTTAGTTTGGGTCATCCTTGTAGGTCTCTGGACATTTCTCTAAATTCAGTTTTCTCTTCAATCCTGTAATCCTTCTTTATTATGGTATCTCTCTCTCTCTCTCTCTCTCTCTCTCTCTCTCTCTCTCTCTCTCTCTCTCTCTCTCTTTTCTCTCATGTATTTGTCCTCTGACTCAATCTTCCTGGTCTCACATGTTCTCTTCTCCTCTTTTTCTTCTAACTTCCTCTCACTGCCCCCTCCCCACTCCCAATATGCTCAGGAGATGTTATTCCTTTCCTCTTCTGTATGGGATCTTGTATGAATCACTTAGGTTCCTCCTTGTATCCTAGTTTCTCTGGCAGTGTGAATTATAGGCTGGTGATCCTTTGCTCTATGTCTAAAATCCATATAGGAGTGAGTACAGACCATTCTCCTCTTTTTGTGACTGGGTTATCTTACTCAGGATGGTTTCTTCAAGTTCCATCCATTTGCCTTCGAATTTCAAGATTCCATCCCCCCTTCCCTGCTGAGTAGTATTCCATTGTGTAAATGTGTCACATCTTCTTTATCTATTCTTCCATTGAGGGGCAGCTAGGTTGCTTTCAGGTTCTTGATAATGCTGCTATGAACATAGTTGAACAGATTGATGTCTTTCTTGGATGGATGTGCAGAGAGAGAGAGAGAGAGAGAGAGAGAGAGAGAGAGAGAGAGAGAGGGAGGACAGCAAGATGGAGTAGATGGCAATGCAAGAACACAAATGTGTGGTAGCTGTGTTGGAAGATAGAAGCCAGGAGCCAATGATTGCAAGAAGCACAGCTGTGTAAGGTAAGAGCCACATGTTCTTCTGGGGACTCCCATGGGGTTAGCATCTTGGTTTGGTCTCTAGAACTCAAAAAAAAAAAAAAGTTAAGTTTGTACATCTGAGTCTGTGGTAATTTGTTTTAGCAGCCTCAGCGAACTAGTGTATTGTCACATATTCTCTTTAATTAATAAGATATATTAAGTAGAAGGTGTGGAATGAAATAGATATAAGAAAGAAGGATAACAGGTTTTTGATTATTTGTTTGAATTTCATAAATTCATGATTGCTCCTCTCTGCTTATCACTACCACCATTTTACCTCTTCAAGCAGAATTGTGATTATTTAGCGATATGGCACTTTTAACTTTGTGCCTGTTCAAATCACCCCAAGCTCTTTAATTCACTCATCAAAATACGATGCTATCACCTTTCTATGGCTATTTTAATACAAGCTTAGAGACCTGCCAAATGTTTCATAGCAAGAAGTTCTAGGGTCGGATGAGGAACACTTGGTGTCGTGAAAAAGCAGTGGATTCAGAGTCTGGTACATCCAAATCTGAACTCTGGGTCTATTATGAGGTTTGAGACCTTTATCATCTCTGGGTTGTAGCTTCCTCCTGTGTGAAATAGGAATTTATAAACAGTGCCATATGTGATAAAAATTAAGTCTCATTTATATTTATAACCAGATTATAATGCTCCAAATCCACATTTCCTTCAGTAGCAGGATTTTTTTTTTTTCATTTCAGATCATCAAAAGTTTCTCAGAATATAGGCTTTCCTCATTACCTGATAAGGGAGCAGCAATCAGCTGATCTGGACTGCAGACCTGCCAACTGCACAAAAGACTTTGACATCTAGTCATCCGGGAGTTGCTGGCACTGTCTGCTATCCTCTCCCCTTCTTATGGAAGTTGAATTTAATTCACGTGCCCTCATTTCAGAACTACCCCCCAAACACCCAGGGACCATAGTTAAAATAGGATCTTGGGCTAAGTGTCCAGAGGGTAGATAATGTCTTTCATTTTATACTTTACCTGTGGTACATTGGGCAGTAGATAGCCAGGCATCAAAGTCACAGTACAGATTTTACCTCTCAGCTCTTTGGTTCTCCCAAACATACACATTTTCCCCTGGGCACAATCCCCAGTACTGAATTGGATGAATGGAGAGCGAAGATGGCAAGAATAATTTAGATAAACTCACAGCGGGCAAATCCGTTCTGTTAGTTGGAAGCTGCCAGCTTTATTTAGGACAGTTTCTTAACCTTTGTAGATGCTATCAAGCAAGAGCTGTGATCTTGCATAAACCATTCCAAAATACAGCACTTGGTCCAAATTGAAATTTAATCTTAGACTCTTCTCCTTATAGAGTATAATGTACCAACTTTGCTAATGTTTTCCTTAGACCCTAAAATAGTGCAAATTCTTCAGAAAATATGTGATCCTACAATCCCAGAAGGTACAGACTAGTAAACAATCTTAGAAACATATAGGTAACAAGAAAAGGTGATGGTTTGTCTTTTGAAAGTATGTTCAGGTCAGGAGAAGATAGTAAAAGCCTGGACTTCTCAAGAGGACAAGGGAAGATAATTGCAAGGCAACCTTAGATGGGCAAAACTGTGAAATAAAACTTTTCACAGAGATTAAAACCCATTAAATGCTTTAAGAATAAGGTTTTAGATATAGCAAAGCTGGTGGTTGATCAATGAAATATGGTTTAGCTATCATAGTCTCTAAACTGAAACTAAGTGGATTTAGTGGGTTTGTTTAGATTTTTCATTGGAAACACAATGACACACTTTTTTTTTTTTTCATTTAAAAGTAGTATATTCAATGCCAGAAAACACAGCCTATAATATATCAGCACGGACTCTGGGTAATGAGCAAGATTTTGAGATTCAATTCAAAGAACACACAATAACATAAGAATAAGCTGTTCACGGTCAGTTGCATCATCTATCTCTAATTCATTTGAGTGGACTTTGACCAAATAAATATTATATTTGAGTTGATGCTACAAACAGATTCCTTTTAAAGCTGTTTTTATATTGGTTGGTTGGGGCTACTGCAACAGAATACAGATTAGTATATATAAATAGCAGACAGTAATTTGCTCCTGGTACATAGGGTAAAAAATCAGCACGAAGAGACTGTCAGGTTTTGTTGTCTCTAAGGCTTGTCTTCCTGACTTGCAGATGGCCACTTCCCTGTTATGTCATCCTGTGAAAAGCCCTTTGGGCCATGCAGTCCTGGTTCTTCTTTGTGTGTTCAACAGCCAGATAAGATTAGGACCCACCCATATGACTTCATTTAAACTGAACAGCTGATTTAAATGTTCTGTACTCAATTGCTATCTTAATGTGTGTAATTGAAATCTAGAACTTCCAAATATGAACTTTATCAGACATAAGAGCCAGAAAACATAGAATTTATATTGAATTGCTTTTGTATTTCTCATAATGGTGTTCTCTCCTATCCAAATTTTTATAGGTAGTTGAGTAACCCCCCAGGCTCTCCATGTAGTGTAGGAACTGTATCTCATTTTCTTAGGTTAACTCAATGTCAGTAAAACTGGCAATGGGGTGCTGTGCCCCAAACAATTAACACAAAAGGCTTGATAACATCAGTGGGGGTTGAATAGCTTTTATCCTGATTTTAAATGTCACTATGGAACAAGTAATAGAAATATTGAACATCTGATTTTGAAAAGTTTCATAACATTTACTTAATTGCATTTTCCTTTTAAGGATAAAAATTGGTATCCAGGTTGTTTTGGGGTGAATATAATGATTAATCTTCAGCACAGCTACTGATTTTGCTATGTTACAAACATATCATAATATATTTACAAATCTGCCAGCTAAGTATAGAAATTGCAAGATAAAAAGCACTGGGTTTATGTTACAATAGGCTAAAAGAGCAAACATTACACATTTATTTACAAATAGCACTTTTATTGTTAACTTTCACTATTAAACTAACCTTCTCAAATAAAACATCTTATATTGGTGTGCATGCAGAAATGACACAGGGAGACTAGAAAGGGGGAGCTGAAGCATGAGCACAGATCCACAGCAAGTAAAATTAATATTAGATATTAAGATGGTAAATATTTAGAACATAAATCTTGGAATATCAAGGTTATCTGAAGGTCAGATCTCACATTTGTACAAAGGTACGTGAAAGAGATCAATGTAATCAATCCTCTTTCCTTACCAAAATTCTTTTTTACAAGAAAATCAAGTAATTTGTGAGGATCTGCTTATTTTCAATTTCTATTACACAACCAGTATTGAGCAAAATGAAAGACACTTAAATCCAGAAAACATGCAAAATGCCAACCAAGTTTCAGCCCTATTGCACAATGTGTCAGAAGAACAACAGAAATAATTGCTGTCAGTTTGTACTTTTTTTGACCAATAATTCTCTGTATTTCCTGCTAGTAACTTGACTGATGCAAATGACCTTATTTTTACAGCATGCTTTTATTAAATAGTTTATTATTTTGGCAGACTAATAAAGATTTTGGTATTTGCTTTTATTTGCAATAATATTACCACCACATAAAAAAGGATTTTATGTTCTTTTTGAGGAACAAGGAGGATAAAAGTGGTGATGGATAGTGCAACTGAGGCATCAGCAATGAGCTGGAAATGAGACACATAAATATGAAAGCAGAACTAAGAAAATAGAACTGCACCCTTGGCCTTTCTTAAAAGAACATGCACACTCCGTGGTTCATTCACATGGTTACAGAAACTCCTTTTGTTTCCAGTGAGTCGGAGACTGCACGTAAAGTCTGAAGTGCTATTTTTACTCATTCATAACTGATGGATTCCTTCTTATTTAATTAGTCTTATTCTAGGAAAGTATTTCAAGCCTTATGAAGAGGTTTGGATTTGAAGGGGGAAGAAAGTGACTGAAAATTTGGCGGACACAGGGACTGGAGAGGAATCAAACTACTCTTTATGAGTATTTGTCACAGATCACAGTAATGAAGGATCCAACACACAGTCTATATACAGTTAATTGGAAACACACAGCAAAGGTTTTGAATAGATGACTGAGCAAATAATATGATATTAGTAGATAATAGCTGGAGGATAATAGAAGGTTAGATGGAAACTTTGGAGATTGTTATATCTTGCTTGTCATTGCATGTGTTTATTAAAAAAAAATTGAGATTGCTTACATGTAACCTGTTTTCTGACCTAATGTTTGTCTATAAATTATACATCCAGACATTAGATTCATTGTCAGAAGAATATCTTTGGCATTAATTTTATCATCTTCATTGTTAACTCATTTCTTTATTGTACAGCTTAATTGTTATCATAAATGGAAAACAGACTGTGCCCAATAAACTAAAGGAAAAGGTGAGTGTCCTATTAATGGTCAGAACTTGAATTGGCACAAAATGTCTTTTACCTCAGTAATATTCAGATGTGGAACTCATTTTGTTTTCACACTGAACTAAAGCCAATAGATGGAAAGTAGGAAAAAGTAATATACTATGAGCTGAGAAAGCCACTGCTTCGTTATCGACAAGATTCGAATCTTACAGAGGGAGAGAGTTCTACCATTTGGACCCTTGTTGCAAAGGCTTACAATAGACATGCTTCTGACAAGAGGTTGGTGGTAGCAGAACAGACTTAACAATTAATGGTATGCCAAGGCTGAGTTCAGAGAATTGCTTTACCCAATGCCAATCATTCATTCCTGGCAGTAGCACTTCACATCTTTCCTGGGATGCCATCCAACCACAGTGGCATCTAAAATATATCGAGCAGTGTTGTTACAGTTGGAGGTGAAATTGAAATTTGCGCCAAACAGAAGTGACAAATTCACATGGCTGAGTGTTGCCTAGCAATCAGGTCCAAGGGGGAATGTGGCAATTCTGCCTTTACCCATGAGTGTGTGGGAGCTGGAGAAAGAAACATTTACATTGGGGTTTGGGTGATCTCACGAGTAAAGCCAGGTATATGAGAAGCTATCTTATTACCAGGGCATGCACAGAAGCCAGGAAAAGAGGGTGGCAGGCTGAGGTTGGTGGCATACGCAGCTTTAGTTAGAGGCTGAGGCTCTCAGCAGTTAACCTGGGGGGAGGGGAGAGTAGCAAGATGCCAAGATGCCAGACTTGATGCTCAAATTTATGGCAATTGGCCATCCTACTGCCTTTTGACTGCAGGCCTCTTGATGCACCTCTGTTCAGCTCTCACTTGGCAGCTGGGGAGCCCCAGGGTACAGTGAGCAAATGGTGGCTTTCTCTTCTCAGAAATCCACATGGAATGCAAGGCACCCGGCCGGTGGAAGGAAGGGGATACTGAGGCTGAAATTCTTACTGCAATGTACTTACTTGTATCATTCTTTCTGCCTGGGGGGGGGCAGGGTTCTTCATTTTACCTACTTTGAATTTTTTTTCTGGAAAATAATACCTGACAAACCTGATTGTACCCTGAAATGTATGAAATGACTATAAAATCAATCATTGATTAATGAAAGTACATGTGTATATATCTAAATCACAGCCCTAATTGAAGAGGCATAATGTTTGCCCCTCATCATAATCTTTGAGTGTAACAGAGATAATTTGAATGGGGATATTTTTTGACTGTTTCTTATTTAGAGGATATAGAGATCTATAAATATGGGAAATATATGGGTCTGCTAATGGAAGAGCTTGTGGTGGTGTGGGCAGCTGTTATGGGCCCTTTCCCCATTGCCTACATTGGTTGTTCTTTTTAGTTTTGAACTGCTTGGGGCTCAACAACTTCCTAAACCTATCCTTCCCATCCACACATGAAAGAAAAGGTTTCTGCTTTGAGGTTTCTCATCCCACACGCCCATTTCATTGAGTCAAGTTGAAGTGAATGCTTGCCCTCACTTCTACAATCCATCAATGCCATGCTTATGGCATTTGGTTAAATTTATATGGAACCTGTTGTGTTCTCCAGGAGACTCTTTAATATAGGAATCTTGTCTTCAAGTAGCATCAGACAATGTAAAGTGGTATGATATCCAAGATACTTGTGTTGTCCTTATCTGTCTAATGTACTGTTTATTTCAAAATAGATTATTAACAAACGCCAGTAAAACAAATGGGTGTTCTGAATGGATGGGTAGATTGGTGATGACTGATGAATGTGTAAAAAAACATGTGTAGATATAAAGTATTAGCTTTGTGGAAATGGTTTAGTAGATAGAATACCTGCTGTACAGGCATAAGGATGTGTATATTGATTCCCCAGCACGCAGATAACATCCAGGCAGATAGGCCCTTACTTGTAACCTCATCAGCAGATGTTGAGAGTTGAGATTGATACAGAGGACTCATTGGGTAGCCAGTACCTTAAATTATCAGCTTCATGTCCAGTGAAAGATCTTGCCTCAAAACAAATAAAATATTAAAGTGATAGACAAAGATGTTTACCTCTGACCTCCAAATATGCCTGCTTACACAAGTAGCATTCATACACCTATATACCTATATAGCTCACACACACACAAAAAAAAAAAAACCAAATAACTAAATAAAAAAGAGACTATATGGTTTGTATATTTGCCAAATATTTTTAGTTACTAAATATTACAAATATTATTGACTCCTATATTGTTATGCTAATTTCTTTTTAAAATATTAATTTGGAATTGGGTATGAGGGAACACACCTTTAATTCTAGCATTCAGGAGGTAGACACAGACAAATTTATGTGAGTTTGAGGACAGCTTGTTCTACACAGAGAATTTGAGGCCAGCCAGGGTTGCCCACATGGTGAGACAGTGTCTAAATAGTAGAAGTTACACATGAGATTTGCCCTCCTAACTTTTAAGATATATAGTGCTACACTATATATGTATATATGTATATACCATATATACATATATAGTGTATATATATTTATGTATATGTGTATACATACATACATACCTCCATGCTCACTCATGTGTGCGCGCGCACACACACACACACACACACACACACATCATGGTGTATATCAGAGCTCTAGTACTCTTTTATCTTGAATGACTTAAGCTTTACAGTTACTGACTTCTCTTAGCTTTTGTCCTCCTTTCTGTTTTTAAGAGTTTGATTGATTTTAGATAGTCCATATAAGTGTAATCATGTTGTATATATTTTGTGACTGGTTTAATTCACTTAGCACAATGTCTCCCAAGCATTTCCATGTTGGATCACCTGGAAGGTTTTCCTTCTTTTGGAGGTTGAATTGTATTCTAGGATATACATTCATTGTATTTATTCAGATCATTTTTGATGAGCATTTATATTGTTTCTTCATCTTAGCTAATATATAACATTATGATAGATTTGAGAATGCAAATAAGTCTTCCAGACACTGGTTTCTGTATTTTTGGATACTTACTTCAAAAAGGGAAGCCTAGATTATACAGTAATCAGTAGCTATTGACCATTTTACATTGCTGTCAGGAGTGTTCCTGTCTTCTGAATTCTTCACATCCCTACAAGTACTGTCCTGTTTGGTTTTGTTTATGATATTGTCCATCTTGACAGGTATGAATTGATAGTTTATTACTATTTTCATTTGCATTTCCTTCAGGACTGGTAATATGAAACATTTTCTCATATACTGCCAGCCATTTTATATGTCCTTGGAGAATATGAATTCAGGTCCTCGGCCCATTTTAAATTCAGATTCTTTGTTGTTTTCCTGTTGAATTGTAGGAGTTGCTCTGTATTCTGGATGTGAATGTCAATCAATTGATCTTCAAATTCACCTTCCCATTCTGGAGTGAATCCTCACATCACTCTCCTCTTTTCTTCTTTAATTCCTCCGTGTGTGTGTGTGTGTGTGTGTGTGTGTGTGTGTGTGTGTGTGTGTGTAGATGTCTACTCCTTGATGTGTTTGTGAATTGTTTATTCTTGTTTGCTTAAACCCATACTTTTGGTAGCAGAGTCAAGACATTATCACAATGACAAAGGTGCAGATTTTCATCATGTTTTCCTTTCTAAAATACCTTGATTTCTTTTTATTTTTAAAGACAGGTCCTTGCTATATTGTTCAGGATGGTCTTAAAATTATGGGTTTAAGAAAATATCCTGCTCATAGGCTCCTGTGTATCTGGATCTATAGGCATGTTTCTGAGTTCCCAAATATCCTTCAACTTATGCTTTTAATTAATTTTGGATTGGAATTGCACAATGTTCTCTGTATCAGTTATTGATGGCTGCCCTTTCCTATTGTATAGTTTTGGTATTCTGACTAATAATAATTTGTTTCTGTGTGCTTTTGCTTATTTCTATGTTTACTATTAAGCCTTGTTGGCTTTTATGTTTGTCTATATGTAAGTATTTTTATGTTTTGGTTACCATATCTTTAGAAAATATTTTGAAATTGACAAATATGAAACTTTAAGCTTTACTTTTCTTTTCTTAGGATTTTGAGATGAAGGAATTCCACATTCTTTGTGGTGTCATGTGAATTTGAGGATTATTTATCTTTTTAAAATAATTATTATTAGTATATATGTATGGTGTGTGTGTGTGTGTGTGTCTATAAGGACAGGTACATGTGTGCCATGACAGGTGTGTAGAGGTCTGAGGACAGCTTTGTAGAGTCAATGATCTTTTTCTATCTTTACATGGGTTGAAGGGATAGAACTCAGGACATCAGATTTGGGTAGTAAGTGAATTTGCCCACTGAGCTCTCACTGGACCTATATTCCTAGTTCTGTAAAACATTCCACCATTTTTTTTACAGGGATTTAACTGAATCTACAGATAATTTGGAATAACATTGTCATTAATAATATTGTTTTCAAATCTGTGAGATAGGATACTTTTTTATTTGATGCTGTTATAAACAGAATATACAGCTTTAATTTCCTTTCAGGATTATTTGCTGTGAGTGTATAGAAACTCAATGCATATTGGCTTTGTATTCTACTTTTCTGGATTTGTTTATTAGTTCTCATTGGGTTTTGGTGGAACCTTTAGGGCTCTCCTAGCTATAATGATATTTAATGTCATTTGTGAGAAGAAGTAACTATAATGCTCTTTTTGATTATCTACCTTCTCAAATTCTGGAAAGGGAAACTTCACACACAGAGGTAATCCTTTTACTTTTTTAAAGACATGATTTTTTTTTTTTACTTTTTAAAAAAGTAATCTTTATAAGAAAGAACATTTTATAACATTAGAAATAAGCAGTGTCTATTTCCAGTGTTTTGGGACTGTATGGCTGATGAGATGGCTCCGTGGTTAAGAGCACTGACTGTTCTTCCACAGGACCTAGATTCAATTCCCAGCACTCATGTGGTGGTTCACAACTGTCCGTAACTCCAGTTCCAGAAAATCCAACACCGTTTTCTGGCTTCTATAGGCACTGTACACACGTGGTACATAGACATATATTCAGCCAAACATGGAAAATAAAAATAAATAGGATCTCAAAAAAATAGTGTTTAAAATGGGGCTGCAGAGGTGGCTCAGTGGTTAAGAGAACTGGCTGCTCTTTCAGGGAACCTAGGGTTCAATTCCCAGTGCCTATGTGGCAGCTCACAACTATCTGTAGCTCCAGGGTATCTGGCACCCTCACACAGATATACACACAGACAAAACATCAACACACATAAAATAAAAGCAAATAATTTTAAAAGATTTGTAAAATTGTAAACAGAAATATCAACCATTGCCTAGAAAAGAGAGATTCGAAATCCATTCCTGTGGCTGATGTCATCTTATCTTATCTTTCCTGTATTTATTGACTTCAACCCATCTGTTGTTTCACTCACAAAATAATGATGTCTTCAACCCTGATACTTTTCTGGCTAAATAGACATTTATTTCTGGCCCCTATTTTTTACTCTCTAACAACAGTAACAATGAAACAAGAACAACATTATTATAAATATTTTACATGTTAAATTTCTTGTTTGTGAAACCCTTAAGTAAGTACTGTTACTTTTTTTGTTAAATACATAGAGGCATGAAGAGAATTGAATTGTTCATTCAAAAATACAAGAGACTTGAATTCAAACTTGGGCTCAGTCCTACTCCAGTGAATGGTCTTTGTTTCATATTATGCTGCTTCACTTACTTTATGCCAGTCCTCTTCAACACTCCCTAAGTGATGGGAAAGTCCTAAGGTAATAGCACCCTCCTTTAGGAGCCATCAGAAATGCATGTATATGTTGGGGTGGTTAAAAAACTCATACAAATATTCTGGGGGGGTGGCAGATTATTTTGGATTAAAAGTTCTCAGATCTCAGAAATGAAGTGTTGTAGATGTCAAGCAAGAACCCACAGATTGTTTTTATATTTTTAGCACATAGCACCAAGCTCAGAGCCCAATAATCTCAACTCAGGTTTATTAGGCTACTGAGAAACACTAAGAAATATTGGGGAATTTATGAATTTTAAAGTTAATATTCCAAACTGTCAAAGATAGTATTTATCTACAATGGTACAGCAACAGACTGCCTGAATAAATAGACTGCCTGAAAAGACGTTTTAAACTGTTTGTTAGTATCCTTCTAGGTCAATAAGATTACAGATGAGTTGCTCAAGATACCCAGACATCTCTTTGATTGGAAGATATATATGTGTAATGAAATGGAAAGTCAAATATTATTTAAATGAACTCAATTATTTAACAAACTGTTTCTGAAATGGATGTTGTGAAGTAGTATGTTGTAAAAGCTGTACATAGTGATAAAAAGGTGAAAACGAATGTTAACCCAGGTTTGTTTTAAAAGTTGAGTGAATGGAAGATGGGCATGGTAGTTCATGTCTTTAATACCAGCACTTGGGAGGCAGAGACAAGTGCATCTTTATGAATTTGAGGCCAGCATGATCTAGATAGATACTTCCAGGCCAGCCAATATTACCCAATGTGACCTTCTCTCAAAATAAACAGACAGACGGACAGACAAAGTTGAGTGAATGGGTTCAAGTGTTCTATCTCCAAATATTTGAAGTTTTAAGCAAACGCCACAGTTAACCTACTACTGAATTACCTCTTATGGTCACCATGTGTTAGTGCTAATTATTTGTTCAGCTCATCTTGTCTGACAAGTAACAAATACTTGAAATTAGGTCACTGTGGGTGGATTTCTGTGAGTTTGAGGCCAACCTGATCTACATAAAAGATTTCAAGGCCAACCAAATCTACATAATAAAACCTTGTCTCAAAAAAGTCAATCACCCCAAACAAAGAAAAAAATAAAGTCTTGCAACTGAAAGAATATGTGTTTTAAATGAAGGAAGATTAATTTTGTAGAAAAAGCTAAATACATTTAATAGAAAACATTAAGTGACTAATTGCTTTGGACTAGAACTGTACGTATGGTAGAAGGTATTATATATAGGATAATTGTCAAATGAAGAGTTGGAATAAAATGTAAGCAAATCCTACCAGTGAATATTTCTCTTTATGATTTTAATAACTACAATGAATTCACAATTCCCACTGCAGAAGACAACATGGCTTAGACTATTTCTGTTTTCACTGTAGCATTTAGCAGGGTGTTGAACCCATGGTAGCCACTCACTGAAATCACAAAGCTGATTGTGTGGAAATGAGAAATAACCATAAAATTGGAGGGTATCTCACTGAATTGTCATTCCCACTATTCTGCAGCTATGTGGACTTGTGACACACTGTAAATTATTTTCCTAATTTGTATAAAAGGACTTCCACAACAGAAGGTTATAATATGAATCAGTTAGAATAGCATGATACTTTTGATAATGATTACACAAAGAAGTGTTAAATATAAACTCAACTGTTTGCTCATTGAGTACAGGCAGATGCAGGTCCATACATGTCTGGTTCTTAGAAACCATGTCCCATGGACCTTAATATTCTCATCCTCATAGTGAAGTCAACATGTAAGTTATTAGTGGAGTCCACCGAAATCCTACTCTCGCCATTACTGAGACAAGAAATGTCAGTGGTGTCTGTAATGAGATGCTCTCTAGGCTCCAGAGTACAAATACAATACTGAAAACAAGTAGAAAGCAGGAATAGAAGAACATTAATAACTGAACAGAATGACTCTAATCATTGTGGGTGTACTTACAACATGACTAATATCAGCTGGTGCCAGTCAGGGATGATGATAATATTAGCTTGCAAATACAAAGAATGATTAGTGAGTTTTTTATTAACCCAAATTTATGTGATTTAGTAGAGTTCTAAATTTTCTTTAGTGATTTTCTTATTCTTTGGTGTCAAGTTGGGTTTTCATGGCACAAAGGTAATAAAACATAGTAATTATTTATTCAGATTACCTTATGTGGGGAATAGTGAAAAGGAATTTGTAAAGTTAAAAATTATGAAAATTACCCAGTCTTTTATCTTCAGTTATTTCTCAGGTCTGAAACTTGAAGGTCTGAAAAAAAAAATCAGTGACTTAAAGAAGCCACCATTAAAATAGTTTGTATTTAACCATTTGCATCAACATTATCATTAACAACACTGAGACTGAATTTTCTAGAAAGGGCTTTAACTCAATGAAAAGTGTTAAGTTTTTAAGGCCTAGATAGACTTTCTTTCCATTAATGTGGAGGAAACAACAAAACTCTCTTTACACTGAGGTTAAAAAAAATGGAAATAAAGGAACAAGAGTCAGTCAGTCTCCATCCCAACTTTTGTGCCATTGTGAGTGACATCTTTACAAGTTAACAGGTAGTACTAGAAGCCCCTACTTCTGGAAAAGTGGAATTTGCAATATTTAACAGAATCTTTTGGCTTCCACCAACTTGAGGCAGGTACTGCCAGGCCCATGTAGGAGAAGTGAGATAAAGTTGAAACACCAACGGCTTTGTTTCTGAGTTACTATTTCAATTCCAAATTCCTGGGTGAAAAATTATATTCAAATTTCAGGGGATTTCTCAAGAAAAGGAATATTTAACAGATATATTAAAAACTAAGACAAATATGTTTTTAAATATTTGAAGTCCACACATAAGGTATATTTTAATATCACAAGAAAAACTTGGCTTTGGCAATGTTTTTTTTTTTTAACTAACATTTGGAGATACTCCTATTGTCAGTTAACACACAGTTTTTATAAGTGGAGAGATTTTGTGATTTTGTCATTAAATTTATAATTAATCTATATTTTTTCAAATGAAAAATTTTCTTGCTATCGTTTCTTTTATTTAGCAGAGATATATAAGTATTATAATATCTCTGTGTAATTTGATCTGAAGACTATTTGTTTATTTCAATTTTGGATATTATCATAAATTATCTCAGAGCTATTATTTAGACAAGTTGATACAGAGTGAAGAAGGTAAAAGGTAAACAAAGAGAACTTAAAAATATACTCACTGTTTAGCATTTTAATCTGTGACCCAAACTAAAATGTCTATCAGGAAGTTTGACTTACTTATACCAGCTATACCATCCCAATTTATAATCCTACATGTTCCCTTAATCTGGACAATGGTCCATATATAAGGTAACATACAAAACATTGGGGTACCTGAAATAATATTAGTAGGCTTAGCAGCAGTGATGCTACACAAACGCATATCTTCTAGAGAAGTGGTTATCAAACTTCCAAAGCCCATTCCCAGTGATATACTTCCTCCAAGATCACACCTACTTAAACAAGACCATATTTTCCAGTAGTACCACTCCCCTATGGAGACATTTGCATTCAAACCACCACACTAGGGAAGAAAGGAACATGTTTTAGGTTCCTGTTTGTATACATTATTTATAATCACAATAAAGACATTAGTACGTATGCTTGTACCATGTATCATATTCAGGCTTATTGTGAAGTACACATATGCATGTGAACATTTACTAGTGCTCCGAGTGGTGGTGGTGGAGAAACAAGTATAGCTATGTTTACTTTCACTATACATTTTCCAAAGGAAAATACTTAGATTTTTAAAAATAAGACCTTGATATATAGTCCAGGCCAGCCTCAGACTTATATTCCTTCTCTCTCCAGCTTTTGTGTTGGGATTACATACTTGTCCAAAATTTTCAGTAGTGATAATCTTTCATGTGATTATGTTTGTAAACAGAATAAAGCTAAATCGGGAAATTGAATTGTTTGAACTGCCTGGTTTCATTATCTCTTCCTTTCATATTTTCCCTTTGAGAATTATTCCTATGCTCTTTATCCATCTTCCTTTACCTATAATTTTAAATATACTAATAAAATTTAAAGATTCCTAGTAAAAGTGAATCTCTATGTGAAGGATGGTGGGGGTGGGTCATGCATTTCCATAAGACATTATCTACCTTCAGACTTCTCAAAAATCCTCTAAAGGCTGTAATATTCTGTTTTAGTTCCATAACCAAGCAGATATTTTATACTTGTTTTGAAGTTTAGAGCATCATGATTCAAATAAATACATCAGGCCTCAAGTTAGCTCAAAATTGGAGGACAGACACAGTTTCTGAATGTTTCTTTTTTGCCAAGTCAAGCATGGTGTCCTTTTGCTTTCTAGGCCTCTAGACTACATGATTTCTTTAGTCCAAAAAAAATTAGATTTATTTTATATGAATAGAACATTGGGCCCAGATTAAGATGTTAAGTGTTGCTATCAACAAGGAAAAGGTAATAAGAAATTTCATTTTTACTAGATTGGCCTTTATTATCAAAATCTGTTAGAACCAATATTTCATCTCGTATTTTTCTCTGCTTTGGCCTTAACTTTGTTTTCAAGTTTGTGCATTCTCATTGCCATTACCTCGTAGAAAGTTATCTTTCCAGACCTCAAGTTTTAGACAATTCATATTTGTTTTGTCTCTAAAAGGACTTCCTTTATAGATAGTATATACTCTTTTGAGGAAAATGAAAGCATAATACATACTACTGTGAAGTATGTATAGCACTCTAAGGATAAACTGGTACAAATATGAATGTGTACATAAATGCCATATTTAAGTACATGGTGTGTGGACAGTATTAATGATCTAATAAAAAATATCCCACAGGTCCCACATCTTTTATGTTGAAACACAATTCTGGCTCCATGGACATTTTGTATTTGGATGGAACAAGCTGGTGACACCACCAAATAGGGATTTTAATTCAGTGGCTCCTTAGTATGTTCCTATAGCAATACAATGTATTATAATCATGTTTTCAATATAAAGACAAAGATATAACATGTGTATTCTATTAGCCCTAAATCACAGCAGGGAGCTGAGCTCACAGAGCATCCAGCACTGTGAATACTAAGGTTTATTCATGAATGACTTACTGTGTGCCTGGGTTCCACCCTGGTTCCATATAATTTACATAGGTTTTATTGAACCCTGTGCTTTCTTCCAAGTTAGCTCTCTCTGTAAGAGAGTTAGACTACTCAGGACTAGCCTAAGAATAGTGTCTCCACAGATGTAAAAGCAATACACAAAATGTATGTTGGTCTCATAAACAAGTCTGAAACCTATTTACCTGTGAAGACCCCTTGGAAGCATTGAGAGTTTGAAGGATAATTCAAGTTGCCATGAAGGTGGGGAAGTAGGCAGTTAAACTCTTGCAAGCTTGTTGCATCTTAGAATGTTCTCTGCAAACACACATGGGCAGGAATACACTTTATGTGGCACATTGGAAAGGTCTGTCTCCTATTAATCTCCACTAGTTATTCAGGCACATAGCAGGATTAAATCAATACAGAGGAAAAGCAGTAAGAACCTAGATTTCCAAAGACTTTGCTCATGAAAACAATATATATATTGAAATTATATATTGCAGCACTCATTCTTGGAATTCCAAGTTTCAATACCAGTATGCCTTTAGTGGTATCTTTCACTTTTTTTTTTCAGTTTTCACCTTTGCAGCACTATTGATTGAACTCTGGGCCCTGTGCACACTAGCAAAGCTCTCCATCTCTGAGGCAGCTTCCGCAGACTTATATTTTCTATTTTAGAAAACTGTATTTTAAAAAGTATTACCATTGTTGGATTATTATAAGGAGTGCAAGTGAAGAACAGTCATAAAAGAAAGGGATGAGGAAGTCCTACCATGAAGGTGGCGTGGAGGGAGGGGTTGGGTGTGCAGTCTTTCCTTGTCCTCTAGCAGTATCGATTTTATTGTCTGCATGTTGACTGCATTGCCCCACTGGGAGCTTTCTGGACATATTGTTTAGGGCATTTCATCAAGGAGAAACCATATTCTTGAATTTATATAGAAGAGATACTTTGAATTCGAGGTTGTATCAGGTTCACCAGCTAAAACACAGTATTCATTCAATAGCACTGTAATCAATAAACATACATATTCTTTTTCAGGAATCAGCTTTATGTGTGTGTGTTTTAAAAAAAGAAAACTAGATATAACCTAGTAATGGATAGATTTTGTATGTTTGGTGCTAGTATGAAGGCACTGATAAATATTTTCCTGACATGCCAGTGAGAGCATCGTTCTGAACAATTGCTGCATTTGCATTTTACCACAGCAGGGGTTGTTTTTTTGTAGTGCCTGCAAAGAAATACATGGGTTAAAACTCAAAACAAGTTTTAGTAAAAGGCATTATAAGGTCTTTTCTGATTTTATGTCTCTACAGGGTCCAAAAGGGGATCTATTAGAGAGGTGTTTAGCTGCAAATAAGACAAAGCTGCCACAGGCAGGCTTTCTCTCCAACAATGTGAAGGCTGGGAGTAGGTAGTATGGGGTAGGTGTATAGTTCAGTCATGCCACCAAGGGCCTAAATGCTTTCCATGTTTCTTTCCTTCCACACAGTTAGTAGGCTTTTGCCCTCAATCTTGGCATCTCATTGTTCCAAGAAAGATGCTTGCCCGCCATGTCTTATGCTAATACTTCAACAGACATAAAGAAAAGATGAAGGAGTGAAGAGGGAGGCAGGGATAGATGGTGACTATATCTGGAAAGCAACAGCTTTCCCATCAATCCTAGCAGATGTCTGCTTGCATCTCATGGAGCAGGACTGTGCCACCTGATTAGGATGCAAGGGAGTCTGGGAAAACAAGTATTTTTAGCTGGACAGATTGCTGCCTTTCCAAAAACCCAGGGTCCTATTGACAAAGCAAAAGTGAGGGAAGATACTGTGTAGGCAACTCTCTGTGTGTGTTCTAGGGCTAAGGAGAGAGATAATTTAAATAGTAGATCATAAAACTTGAGTTAGGCTCTGATTGCACTCTTTTTAAAAATAAATTCAAACATAGAATGTTTCTATAGGGTAGAACTTTTATTCATGATGAATTAAATCAGAACTTACAGTTTTCATAAGCTTAAAAGGATTGGCAAGATGGCTAGTGGTGAAATGTCCATACTGCTTTCACAGGGGTCCCAAGTTTGGGTCCTAGCACCCCATATCCAGCATCTCACAAATGTTTATTACCGCAGTTCCCAGTGATCTCACACCCTTGACCTCCACAGGCACCTGTACACACCCTCATGCACAAAATAAATGAATAATGGTACTTTTGAAAGAAGTTTAACGAATATATGGATATTTTCAATATGTTCACAGCTTTGGGGGTGAGAAAGTTGCAGTCCTCATGTGGCCCCGAGATTAGAAGCATCTTGTTACAGGAACAATTTCTACCCACCTCTCCTTTCAGAAATGTTATGTCACTTTTGTCAGACATAGCTGTCAGAAATGTTATGAAATAAAAAGTTATTACAGAAAGGTGCATAGCTGACACTTTATGTATTGCCTCATTTGGGAATTATGTTACCTATTAATATCATAATTGGCAAAAAGCCAGCCTCTGCTTTCAGGAAGTACAGAATGACTAAAAAGAGATAATCTTGAGCAAGAAAACATTGTGTTTGGCTCTGTAACACAGGCTGTCCTTGAATTTGCAATCTTTCTGTCTCTGCCTTCCAAGTTCTTAAATTCTAGCAACAGAGTTCCACACCCAGAAAACAATAGAATCTTTGCCTTTGCAGTTAAGGCACTTGTGTGGTCAGTTGTCTTTCTTAACAAAGAACCTTAGGTTTCTCTTACTTACCATGACTGGCAAGAGCCAGAAGCATAAAGGTTGTGGGTTCTGACCTCATACTTGTGGAACAATGATCACTTTAACAGGTGACCTGTGAGAGTTATGAAACAGCGCACTTCTCTGTTCAGAGAAGTGTAAGCAAGTTAGTAGTGCTTACGAGTTGGAAACTCTTCAACCTTTAATAAGCTCCTGGACTTTTTCCCAGATTTGTCATTTCTTCATTTTGACAAAGCTTTCATAAACAGAACATGGGAGATGTTTGGCAGAAAGGTATAATGAAGCTGATCCTTCGTGAGCTAAGAAACTAGAAAGAGGATGGACTAAGAAGGGGGTTTCTGAATGAATCAATACAGGCTGTTGCTGTAGGTGTTCATGATGTTGTAAGTGCCTAGAAGGCCTTTATAGCCTCCAAAACAATTTGTCTTCACCTACAAACTACATGTTCTAGCACACAGTGACTACCCCACTTTCAGGCATGCTCCTCCCTCACTGCCTGCAGGCCTAACATTCTTGGCACAGTAGAAAGCTACTGGGAAATGTTCGTTAGCTTCCCCTCCCAACAGTGATGTTTCTGGGAGCCAGTTAGGGGCTGCAACTCAGATCCCAGACCAATTTTCTTGATTTTCACGTGCAGGACTCTGAGAGCCCTTGACCTTCAGCCCCAGGCACAGAAAGAAAGCCCCTGATCTGAGGTCTCACAAACTCACACATAAACTGAGTCACCCTAGCCTCATGTTGTTCAAAGATTATTCAACTTTTGAAAAGTCAGCCTGTGTTCTGTGCATCTCCAGACTAGCATGTCAGAAAGGGAATTGCCTGCCTCATTTTTGTTTTTTTATAGCGTAACAACTTAAGTCCTTCCTATTCCTTCCCATGGAAGTCCTGGTATAAGGCTCTTTTCAGGCACTGTGAAAGAGTTTCAACTTTCTTTGCTAGGACAGCTGTGGGAATGTGTGGAGCACATAGAAACATTTCTTTCCAAATAGTTATTAAGGGATGAGAAATGCTATGGAAAGTTCTTTGCCCACATATGGAATGTATTGTCCTTAACTGACTCCAAATAAGCCTTTCAGTCCTGAAGAATCCTACAGGAATTTTACAGTAATAGCTAGTTCCCAATTAATGGAATGGAATTGCTTGAGTAAGAATCCTGTACTAGATAATGACCCTCCTCCCCCAAATGATATTGAACTATTTATTTAAATAGTAATTTTTATGTATGTGCATATGAGTGTTTTGCCTGTATATATGTCTGTACCATGTGCATGGCTAGTGCTTGTGGAAGCCAGAGGAGAGATCTCCCATGACAGTAGTTACAATGGGTGTAACCTACTATGTGGGTATTTGGAACTGAATCCAGATCCTCTAAAAAAGCAACAAGTGCTCTTACATTTTGAGATATCTCTTCATTCCTTGAATCATTTAGTAAGGAAATACCAGAAGCTTATCATGCCTGAGATTTTGTACATGCCCATAGCAAGGTAGAGTTAGATCTAGAGAAGTTGAACTAGCTTTAAGGTGGAATTAATAATCACAACCTATAAAAAGTTTATTTAAATAATACAATGCTATCATGAGCTCATACAGAGAAAAGGGTAAGAAGAAATTTACAAAGAGAAAATTAAACCCCTCAAGAAGAATCAAAAAACACAGAAAATGCAACAATACATATCCATTTTATATCTCTTAAAATAATCAAAACATTAAAAAGACAATATGTGATGCATATGAAATTGTGGAAATCATGGTATCTGCATTATTTTTTGCAGGTAACTGAGGAGCTACTGGCAGCGGGTGGCTGCTACGGGAAGTGAAGTCCTTTGACTTGTGTGGTGTAGCCACTAGTGCGCTACCTATGTGCTATGAAATAACTTCCCAGCAGTATCTATGCAAGCAGCTCTCACTAAATTTCAGGAGTAGTTTTTCAAAGAACCTAACATGAGATGGAAACTTTTCAGGAGTTTCTGAGAGAGGGGGAGAGGAATAAAATGTGGTGGCCAGTTGCAGTTATTATCAAAATATCTTATATACATGTACGAAATTGTCACAGAATAAAGGTCTTTCTTCTTTTTAATCATTTTTGATTTATTTAAAACAATCTTTTCTCAGTTTACATAACAATCCCAGTTCCTACTTCCGTCCTTCATCCTACTTCCCCACCATCTCTCCACCCCAACCCTACCAGGACAAATCCTGGTCCCACTCCCAGTGGCTCCACAGATATATAAGCCACACAACTGTCACCCAAATTCAGGCTTTAGTTTGGCTCTATGCAGGTTCCCCGGCTGTTAGTTCAGAGTTAGTGAGATCAATAACTACCTGAATTATCATCATAGATTCTACATCCAGAAAATGATGGAAGCAGATGCAGAGATCCACAGTTAAGCACTGGACCAAGCTCCCAAGAGTCCAGTCAAAGAGATGGAGGAACAATAATATTAGCAAAGGGAGCAAGCCCATTTTGGGGACACACAAAGAAAAAAAGGGGGTTTTAAAAAGAAATGTTTATAAATAGCAGTTCTAAGAAATAACTTAAACCAAAAATAAAACATTAAAAAACTTCAGTTATATAGTTTACAGTGCCGATGCACAGCAAAATTTAGAGACAAATATTTATAAAATAGTTATTTTAAACCATAAATCAAAAAGCCAGTGATATAACACAACCTTTTAACAAATAAGTATACTATGCTAGCATGAGATATACAAAACAACAAGATCTACTTCTGGTTTGGATATAGTTTTGTAAAATGTATAATTACATGTGTGTACAAGTTCTGAAGAGAGCTTTTTGAAGATGACATTTATATATTAGTATGATATATATATATATATATGATTTGTTTTAATGTGGTCAAAATTTAAAATTGTGGCTCAAGAGATGAATCAGTGTCCATGAATGTTTAGTACACAACAATGTAGACTGAAGTTTGAATCCCAGCACCAATGTTATAAACTGGACATATGGTACAAGCCTGTAACCCCAGTTCTGAGGCCATAAGAGGCAGGAGGATCACTGATGTTTTCTGACTTCCAGCATAGCCAAGAGAGAGTGATCCCCTGGTTCAGGGAAGAATATGCTTAGAAAGACTGGGGACTCCATCTCTATGAACAGGCACACACAGAATCATACAAAACACACACGTGTAGAAACATGCACAAATGTGTATGCGCAAACATAGAAAGAAGCACATGCACTAACATGTGTATATGCACACACATAGAGAAACACACAAATGTGCACACACACACACACACACACACAGATAAACTCTATACTGAAATTATTGAGTTAAAACTGTCACTATTACATGTGGATAGTACACTTGGGGCAAAAAGAACAGAGATGATGGAGCAGAGGTGGTCTTTCTAACACAAAAGTTATTTATTCCAGAATCCATACCATTATGTGAATAATAATAAGACATTGTTTACTTTCTAAAACTGTTAATGAATACTTATTATATATTACATCATAGTTGTTTAAAGGACCAGTGAGCAGAAATCCTCTTTATCTTTAGTAAAATGTTTGGATTTTACACAATAAGTCAAAATGCTATCATTTTCAATATTAACTGTAAATAAATAAATACTAGTTAGGGAACAGCTTGACAAGATAAAGAGAAGGAGGGGTAAAGCAGGAAGGGAGAAAGGGGGGAAGAAAGAATTTCTTTCTATTGTCCCTGTTTTATGACTTCTAAGCATAAGAAAAATTTCATCTAAGCCTTATATTATAGTTCAGAGATTTTATTCTATTGGGTTTATTTATCTGAATTACAACAAATATTTTCTATTTTTTTCATTTTGGATTTTGCTTCAGATGTACAGCCTAGGTGGATGTATTTTAAATTAATCAATTTGACTTAGTAGCTTAAAATAAATTTCCCTTAAGACTCCATGTCTGTGAAAATAGGAATCTTCAGTCTGAAGTAGCTTAAGGCTGAGTTCGAAAAAATGCCCTATATTAATATTAGAATGCTTGTTTTGCTTTTGATCATGCACAGACAGAAAGTCATGTCTCAGAGGTGAAATATACTATCAATGCATCCATCTATTGTTTCTTCCATTCTGAAATGAAAGTCACTAATGACTATCCTGAAATTTTTCCTGGCTATTTTTAAAAACACATATAATTAAATAAAATATACCCAGTAAAATATAAGAATTTAAAATGTAAAAAACTTGCAAAGTACTAAAGACAAATCTACAGTAGCTGCTATTGTAAACAGATACTGGGAAGACAGAGCTCAAGGATAAGATGTTAACCATAATTTTGGCTTGTACATAATACCTACTTCCCAAGAAGCAATATCCAAATAATATAACTTAATGTAAGCTTCAGGTGGTCTCCATGAACACTTGCCCTTTCCTGAAAATGAAACAGGTTCAGTTCTGTATTTTGAAGCCTGAGGTTTAGCATAGCACCTTGCTTGCTATTGCATGATATCTGCACAAAGGTTTTAGTTTGTACTGCATTTCCCTCTGTGTCTGCCTTCAGTCATATAAAATCTTAACAGGAAGCAGAAGCATAAAAGTAACAGGCCTCCTGAAGGGCTAGTCCAGTCTGTCCTGTGATGTTTGGCATGTCTGTGTTGGACCTTAAACTCCATGCTTTACTGAACTGTCAGCTTTCTCTTCCTGTACACTTATAGTGTTTCGTTACAATTTTGATGGACTTCTTCTGGTGTGTAGAAGTGACTTCTCTTCGGGTCTTAGTATGTTTTTTGTTCTTCTGTTGGTGACTCTATGCCTTAGAACATCAAATGCAACATGAGTTGTTTATCAATTGAAGATAGATACTGTTAGTATCTCCTATGAGAGTTTTATTGGGTTGGTAAGACAAAGGCTAGAATGAACTTAATGTTGGTGAGATATTTTTAACTTATAGGGGAAAAACAAAATCTGATATTTTATTTCTTCATACATGGTTATGTATTCAACACGTAGGCAGTGTTAAATTTAAATTATAAGCATAATATGACTCTAAAAGCAATGATTAATTCCATAGGTTCTTGACATCCTATATCCAATCTGTTAAAAAAATCATTTTATGGAAATATGGATTAAAATCTGCAGATAATATTTTTTCCTACTTCAGGATATCATTCCAGAAGTTTCCAACTCTTTAAAACCATGTTCTTTTCTAGAAATCATGTCTGCCAAGTGTTTTACAATGTCAGACCATGAGTTCTTTGTTCCTTTGATATGTTCAATAATTTATTACTTACTCATTTTTCTTGTGACACAGGCCACAGAACTCTAAGAAATTGACCATTGCATCTTACATAATTTGAACTTAAAATATGACAAAGAAAAGTGAAATAGTCATAACATCTAGTTATATAACAAAAGGTATTCTGTGTGACAAATCTTATCCCTTTCAATGAGCTTCTAGGTAAAGGCATGGTCTCATACTAATTTCTATGAGGATTTGTTTTATGTAATAAAATTATTTTCTCTTTCCTTATCACTAAGTAATAGACTTATGTATAACTTATTATAATGCGCTACGGATGAATTCACTGCAATTGCACCAGCCCTCTCCAAACTTGCTCACACACACACACACACACACACACACACAGAGTGGGGGGATGTCTGAAGAAGTTTCTCTGTAATCACCACTAGCACCTTGCCAAAGAAGAAACCCACACCCAAAGTTTGATATTACTCATCCTAGAAACTGTGGAAACTATAGCTCATAATGAGTTAAAGATATCAAACATCATTCCCCACCTTTCCTGACAACACCACACTCCTTTTCCCTTTAGAAGCTAAGTCAGGAAAAGGATTTTGTTAGTCTTTTATTATCATCACTACTGTGATAGCAAAGTCAATTTTGAGTAAGATACCCTGCATGCTTTGAGCAGTTTGTATAAGACTTTCAACCTATAGTGAACTGACATGATATGGAGAATTCCATAATTATAGTGTGTGTGTGTGTGTGTGTGTGTGTGTGTGTGTGTGTGTGTGTGTGTGTGTGCGTGCATGCCCCTGTTTTGCTCCCTATAGTTTATTTGCACTGGGACTTTATTTGTTGGATTTTTGAGGTTCTTTATTTGTCTTCCTTTTGCAGAACTCTCTTATTATTTTAAAAAATTGCCATTTTTTTTTCTGTAATACTGAGTGAACTTCAACTCCTTTCCCTACTATTAACAATTCAGTTCTCGATCCCTGAGGTAATTTCATCATTACATTGCTGTTTTATTCTAATATTTATTCTCTCTCTCTCTCTCTCTCTCTCTCTCTCTCTCTCACACACACACACACACACACACACACACACACACACACACCATTCTTAACCCTTAAATCAAGTAAGGATGTAGAGTATTTTTAAGCATCATTTTTCAAAAGTTGTTCTTAATGTTGAATGAAATTATCATTATTCATTTTTATTTATTTATTTAAATAATAAATGCATAAAACTAAGCATAAATGTCTTCTGAGTAGACAACAGGTATAGGAATAAAACTTAAAATCTAAATTGCCTACAAATATAATTATAAAACTAAAAAGTTTCAGAATAGTATATTTATTTTACATGAAAGATGGTGTTGCTTTGCTGAACTGAATTGATGCTTAAAATAACATTGGTAATGGGTGTTGAGTATCATTGTATAAAATGGGTCAAGGAAAACATAATGATTAAGAATTATGTGGCAAGAGGTTAATAGAGTAAATATGTGACAATGTGTGTACTGGCTTAGAAGACATTCAGGAGTGGAGAAATTATAACATGGGAGAACCATCATTTGAAAATGTAGAGGTGTATGAATTAATGATCAAAATATAGAAAATATGGTTTTGTTATAGGATAGGAACAATTTAGGAAAACTATGGGTGGTTAGAGGGATATAATTAACTCACAGGAATCTTGCTGGGAGGAAGCCAGAAAAATAACCTGTACTTTTGGGTTGAATACTCTGAGCTATATCATGCTCTTATGATCCCTTACTGCATAAAAATATTCAAATGAATATACAAATATTTGCCTTTACTTTAGCATGAACACATATTTACTTTTAAAATTTCTCCAGCTCATTCTTATTAGATCACAAAAGGATAAAAATTGTTATTGGAATAACCACAATACTAAATAAAAAGAGCTCTGAAAATTTTAGTAATAATCAATTATTCTGTAGTTATTTAGCTTATCTTGAATATGCATTTACAAATTGTGAGCAAGATGACTTTAAAACAGTTCTTAAATAATAAAGCAAAACCAAGTAAACACTAGTAGAACAAACAATTCTACCAGAGAACTTTTAACTAGACTAGCAGATCTACCTGAGTGCACTGTGGAACATTCCTTTACACTATGTTATGAATATATGTAGCTGTAATTGATTTAAAAGAAGCTGACTGACCAAAAGCTGAACAGAATAAGGTTAGGCTGGAGAGTCAGACTAAGAGAATGCTGAGAGGAAGAAAGGCAGAGTCAGGGGTCACCAGCCAGATGCAGAAGGAGCAGAGCCAGCTCTTGGAGATGAACATGCCATGTTAATAAAGATACCTCTACATGGAAGAAAATAAATAAGGAATATGGGTTGACTTAAAATGTAATAGCTATATAATAATAAGCCTGAGCTATTTGCTGAGCATTTATAAATAATATAAGCCTCAGTATGTTTATTTCAGAGATGCTTGAGGCCAGGAAAACTCTGCCTAAATGGATCTTGTTTGACAGTCCTTGTGATAAACTGTTATGTTTTAATATGTGAAGTTCTTTGTGATCCCAAGCCACCTAACATAGCCATTTGAGCAATCTACCCATGGTTCTATTGTAATGTTGTACTTCTCTTCATGAGTATTCATTAATGGTTGTTCATTACATAAATAATTAAGTATAAGGTTTGAATGGGAATGGCTCATATATTAGAACACTTAGTCCCTAGTGGGTGAAACTATTTTAGAAAGAATAGGTGATACAGCCTTGTTGAAGGGGAGGTGTCACTGGAAGTGGGCTCTGAAGCCTATGTCAGGTCCAGAGGTCCAGACACAGGCTCTCTCTCTCTCTCTCTCTCTCTCTCTCTCTCTCTCTCTCTCTCTCTCTCTCTCTCTCTCTCTGCTTCCTCCCAGGAAACAAAGATATGAGCTCTGGGCTATTGCTCCAGTGCGGACTGCCTGCCTGCTACCATGCATTCATGCTATATTTATTGATCATGGACTCACCCTGTGAACGTGTAAGCAATCCCCCATTTAAATGTTTCCTTTCATAAGTTTCCCTGGTTGTGGTGTCTCTTTAAAACAAAAGAATAACTAAGACAAGGACTAAGCCTGGAATCAACTTAGCTCCTGACATTTATCAATTATTATTATTCTTTTAGATGCATGAGAACTAAAGTCAAATGAGATGTGCTTTAGATCTAGCATATTGGTGCATTTCTATTTTCTTTTCGTTTTTTCAATAATAGAACTAAACATTTATTTAAGAAAGTTAGTACTTGGTACAAATCCGGTCACACAGTCTGGTAAACTCAGTGCCATCCTGTGTTCTAACACAATTACAAAAAAAAAAAAAAAAAAAAAAAAAATCCAGGCAAATGTAACAATATCCTGAAGACTAACAGTTAACATTTTACTAAATATTATGACTTAATTACAAGGGAGAAGGGGCCCCCAAAAAAGTATCTTAAGCTATTTTCACATACTGAATAGCACTAAAACCAACAGTAACAATTTCTAATTACCCAACTCTTAGGACAAAAAGAAACAGCTTTCAAAGTACTTACAGTGGCTATTTTGGGACTGTGGACTGTGGCCTTTCTGAATACATGCTTCTTACCCAACCATAGACAATAAGTATTTTAAAAATAGCATATTTTTAAAACAACAATATCCAAGAAAGTGAACTTCACAAAGGAATGTTCTTTTGCTGTTACTGACCACTGTGTCTAAAATGATGCCTGGTTAATAGTGAGGGGCCCAATACCTGTTGGATGAGTAAATCTCAAATGAATTTCCCTTAAGTACTTCAGTTAAAGGCATTATTAAAAATATGATATATTACATATATATGTATATGTATACATAAACACACATACATACATACATACATACATACATACATACATATAATTTAGCTACAATCATTAATTCAAGCATTAAAAACAGGAGGCTTGGAAAACGTGGTACTTTTTTAGGATACTTTTTAAAGGCAGGACTTAAGGAAAGATTAGAGGTCTGAAATTCAGCTGCTGGAAATTCTCTTTATTCGAGGCATCTGTAGTAATCAGGGTTCACTCCAGAAGCACATTCTTGATGTCTGGGCAAAGCAGTCAGGGCAGGAGGTATATGAAGATGAACATCACCAGGTTGAAAAGGAGGAAGAGCCAGAGATCCATCCAGTAGGAGTGTTTCAGGAGCCCGTTCATCCCGGACTGAGGCCTCTGATCTCAGTTCTGATCCCTCCTTCCAGCTCCAGGAGAGCCTCCCTGGAAGATCCTCCCCAGCTCGCGGACACCCTTGGTCCCATTTGTTGTCTGGTTCACCTCTATCTCCTGGGTGCTATAGCTTGAAGTACCTGAGAGCAGCTCAGCTCTGCACTTCCTCTATGACAGATCTAGGAGAATACTAAGTCTCACATTTCTATTTTCTTATCTGTATTACTGTCCTTTCTGTACATGGCATACACATCACCTCCAATCCAACTGACTTTTCACCAATGTACACATTGTCAGGTCAAAGTCATACAAATTAGAGACTTATCCAGTATCAAATTTCCGACTAATTTCAAGCACACCAGTTTTCAATAGACACAGGCAATGAAGAGAAAGGACTTCTCACTCTCTAGATGTAGTAAACATGCACCCTTTGTGTGAAGTTGCTAGTGAAGAATGAAAGTCACCTCCAATACATGAGAACATTAAATTAGAAAGATCTCCATTTCATATGTGTATAACTGAATCCACTTTCTTAAAAAACATGTGTGATGATTACATAGATTATTGGATTATATAATTTAAGGATATCTAAATCCACCATTAGTCTACCTACCCAGAAGTCTAATTATCTCATTTGAAGACTGTTAGACTGAATCTCTGCATTCTTCTTTCTAGAAGTATCTTTGTGGTTCTAAAGAAGGATTTGGAAATGTTTGAATTCCTTTCACACCAGTTCCTTGAGTACTCTAACCAATAATCTTTCTCTCTTCTTAATCTGTGTTTCTATCATATAATTGTATTTTTTTTGCCTGTATTAGACTTATGTTTCTGGATCTTACTCTCCCTGGATTACAGCAGAGCTGGCCCGCTATACTTTTTAAATATTTTCCATACAATATTTTGACAAGGGCAAAAAATTAGTTATTTTGAAACAAATTATGAGAATGAAAGAATTTTTGTTCTAATTCCATCCCCATAGCTATCCCTGTTGAGCTTTTAGAGAGAAACTAGATAACATAAATTCAAATATGTTCTTATATACATCGTAGGAACCATACAGAGTTATAGAACATTATAAATTAAATGTAATTATCATCCTGAATTTGACTTTTCTTTTGTGTTCCCTCATAGGGCTTTTATTGTTATGGTGATGAGTTTGACTCTGTGAGGTGCTCACTGAAAACTTTCACTGTTTTCAGGGCAAGTCCTAGGTATGTAACTATTCCCTGCGAGAGTATCAGAATCAGCCACAGTATACATGATAGTGGCACTTTACTGAGTTAAGGGTAGAGGTTTAAAAGGATGATGTTAGTCCAACTAACAGATTTTTACACTCTTCCTCATGCCTCATATAGAATTTTATTTTTTATATGTGAACATGTTTGGCAATAGTTACACTGTTCTTCTTCTGAGTATTAGACTAATATAATTGAGGGCGAGTTCCATGATTAGGTTGAGGAGAAACAGAGGCATAAGATTCTTTATAAAGATAACTTAAATTTCCCACTCAGAAGACCGAATATAGAGAATTAATACAATTTGTACACCTAAGTTCTGTAACTGGTAAAAATGCAGTTTTCCTATTTTTTCCCTACAGAGAGAATTTAAGAAGCCAATAAAAACATATACTTGAAGTATTTCTTGTTTGAATAACTATGGGGTTTTTTTTTCTATCTGTTTTAAATGATAGGTTTTTTTTTTTTTTTTTTTTTTTTGGAAGCTGTGTTTCTTTTACATTAGTAAAATTAGTAAAATTAGTAAAAAAAAAAAAAAACCACATTTTTTGTAAGTTTCTGTGGAGTCTGAACCTGGAGAAACTGGGTCAATTTAAGTTCTCTTAAGATTGCAGTTGAGTTGTGGGTGGAAATAGTTTCTCACCAAAGTCTTGGTTGGAAAACAATCTGATTTTATAACTCCTATGCTGTTTTCCAAAAGAGTATGAATCTATCAATTTCATGTCAGGGAGCATGGAACCAGGCATCCTAGCATGTAGCTGAAATAGTATATGAGATCTCACATCCCAACCCACAAACAGGAACCTATGAGAACATTCCAGATATTGCTGAAGGTTTATGAAACCTTAAATCTACCCCACTGACACACTTCTTCCAACAGGGCCTTACCTCATAATCCTACCAAGACCATTAAATGTGAACCAAGTTTCAAATGCCTTAGACTTATGAGGGACATTACATTCAAACCACCACAAATGGAAAAAGAAGAATGTTAAATGTACATATTATTCCAACATAATATGCATACTCAATGAAATGCTTGCTGAATGAAATGCATGGCATCCTCATAACAATAAAACTAACTTAAAATGTACATGAAACTATAAATGACACTGACTATCAAAGAAATATTGAAAGAAGTTAGCATATCATTTGATTTAAAATTATACTAACACAGTTTGGCCCTCCATATTTGTGAGTTTTATACTGAAAGATTTAACTAACAACAGATTTAAAATACCTGTGTGGGGGGTGGGAAACGTTTGCACCTAACATGTATACTGTTTTGTCATCATGATTCTCTAATAAATACTGTATAAAAATAATTTATGTTTTATTTACATTGTTTCAGGTATTATAAATGATTTAGGGTTGATATAAAATGTTACATAGCTGGGAGGTGGTGGTGAGATGGTGGTGTGTGAATTTATTTCCAGCACTTGATGGGAAGAGGCAGGTGGATCACTGTTAATTCAAGGCCAGCCTATTCTACAGAGTGAGTTCCAGGATAGCCAAGGCTATATAGGGAACACGGTTTCAAAACAAAAGTGTCACATATAGGAGGATATGTACATGTTGTATGAAAACAAGATACATAATTGAGATAGTTACATAGATGGAATATATATTAGATAGATAGGTAGGCAGATGGACAGATAGTTAATAAGGGGTTTTCTCATGGGAATCAGCACATATAATTATGGAGTCTAAGAAGTCTAAGGTAAAATGTTTGCAAATTGGGTGGCCTGTGGAAATGTTTGTGTTTCTTGATTGATGATTGATATGGGCTGTGGCATCCTTGAGTAGGTGGCCTAGGAAGCATAAGAAAGGTAACTGACAAGCCAGGGGGAAATAAGTCAATAAGCAGCATATTTCCACAGTCTCTCTTCAGTTCTTGCTCGGAGCTCCCGCCTTGCTTTTTCTGGATGATAGGCTGTGAACTTTAATTCAAATAAACATTTTCATTATTAGAGAAGCAAACTTGGTCAGTGTATTAACATTCAGTCCAAGGCCCTAAAACCCTGAAACCTTATTTATAAGTTGCAAAAGTACAAGGCCTAAGAGCTTGAGAGCAGAAGGTGGATGTCTCAGCCCCAAGAGGATGGTCAGCTTTTCCTCTGTCTTTTATTTTCTACCCACACCCTCAATGTGCTAGATGACATTAATGGCAAGAACCCAATTCAAGTGCCACTTTCTTCTAAACTACCTTTGCAAACACACCCAGAACAAGTACAGTTTTGTTGTTGCTTATTTACCCAAATCACCCCTAACCCTGTCAGGCTGGTATTTGAATTAACCATCTCATTGGTAATCCTATTCAGTGACGTATCTTTATTATATAAAAGGTAATAAGCACCCACACATATTGAGAATGCCTCTATTAAGCTCAAATACTCACATAATAGCATCTCACCAGGCAAGTTGCCTCCTGTGTCTAATCTTTTATTATTTATCACATAAAGTCTTGAGCTCATTTTCTACTCATCCACCTACCTATCTTTCTCTCATTTATGCTTTTCATCTCACTGAATGGCATCATTCGGTCTCCTAAAAAAAAAAAAAAGGCACAACTCACCCCTATTTCAGGGTATTTTCCACATCTTATTTCTACTAGATTTTCTTTTAACCCTTAAAATATTCCTGAAGATTATCCATTTCACCTTATCCCATATCTCCCTGGTGCTACCCTATTGCTATTCCAAATTCATCATTCAATATTGAAATTGTAGTCTTTATTCTGTATCATACCCTGGGAGTATATCATGAAAGCCATATTTTACTTGGGAGCCCATTTTGTCGGAATAGTTTTGAAATTCTTGAGCCTTTTAGGCTTTGAAGCATGGTCTGTTATGATTTATTTCCAAATAATAAGCAGTTTGAAAAAATCATCATGTTTGGTAGATGCAATATGTATTTTAGTAATTTACAATGGAAATCTTTTGGTTTTCAGATATGTATAGCAAGTGAGTGACTTATGCTTTGCAAAGAATTTATAATTTATTCTCTACATTTGGAATGTAGCCTAAGGAAATTCCCTTAACCTCTATTCTGGTTTCTCATTTCAAAAGGAACGGTTATGTGGGAGGCTACAGGAAGTCATTTGGTTGCTGTGAACCAAGACTTCTGTGAATGAAAATTAAAACACACATTTCTTGTTTATTCATTTTAAAAGGCTTGAGTATAAATTAAGTGACCTAAATATAATGGGTTGTGATTACTAATGCATATATAAGTAAATTCAAATATTACTCTTTATTCTCTTACAAATCAAAGGAAAACCAAAGCAAGAGGCTAAGGTGAGAGCATTTGACCCTGGTAGTAGATCAGGCCATGAAAAAACTGGGAACAGACTCCACATATTTTGTCTTGTGGCTTAAATCAAAAGAGTATTGGGATATGCTGCTTCGTCAAGGTAAGGTTTGCAAAAATTCGAAGTCCAGCCTGGGGGAAGGTTCAGCATCCCAAAGGGAAAGGAAAAAAATCTCTGGCTTTAATCCAAGAAGGCAGAAAGGAGGCAGGAGATCCGATTCTCTGGAGTAGATGTTTGTAACATCTGCTTTTGCACATATACCTTGGGTAGTGTCCAGTACTTGATGTCTTAAGAGAAAAACCCCAACTTTAATATTTTAATTTGCCAAATCATTAAAATCTGGAAACTATCCTCCCTAGTACCTTTAGGTTTGGCACCATTTTCCCATTTTGAAACTTGGTCCTTTGAATTTTATGATCTCAAGCAGAGTTTGAAAAATAACAAAAAACTGTTTCTTCTATACAGGTCTATGATACATGAAAATTGAAAGCTTGCAAAAATTTCAGATCTGATAGAGTGTGCCAAGAGGGCCCAGAAAATGTTTTGTGAAGGATAAGAAGTACTTTCATATATTATAATGTATCTGAGTGGCAGTAATAGAATGCACATTCTTACTAGTGGGATGACTTTTAAATTATGTTTTTATTTTTCAACACTAACATTCAAATCCACAATAGGTTGACTTTCATTAGCTGTTTTAATTTTATTCTCTTCCAAGAAATGTCAAGTGATAAACCTAATAAATCAAGAATAGAAATAAAAGAAACATGTGGAATACTTTTATTTATAATGTGCCAATCTCATAGTGGGTACCAGGGATCTTGCCACCATGAGAACTAACAAGTTACAGATACGGAAAGCTTTGTTTCCGAGATGGTAGTTTGGGTCAAAGTATTCCACATACCCTTCTCCAATCATAGTGAAAATGCAGATTCCATGGTTTGTAACAGGAAATTTTCTAGTGTGGTCATCCATACACTTTGGAGCATTTTATGGCATTGTAACTCCTCTGTACTGAAAGGGAATAAAGTAATCACATCATTATGGTTTGGACTTCACATGTTCTACAAAGCTCATATATTGAGTCTTGTGGAAACCTTAGGAGGTGAAGCTTAATTAGAGGAGGAGGGTTGATGGGAGATGTAATTCTGTGTATATTTTTCATACTGGTTAATAATAAAGCACTGTTGGCCAATAGGAAAGGAAGATAGGAGGGACTAGGAGACAAGGAGGAAATAGGAAGTAGGAAGTAAGGGGTCAAGATGGAGAGTCTGAAGAAAGCAGTATGCCGCCGGCTCCCCGGTAAGAGAAATACATAGATCAGCAGAAATGGGTTAATAATTAAGGCAGAGCTAGCTGATAAGAAACAAGTAACAGGGCCAACAGCATTGTATCAAATACAGAGTCTCTGTGTGTTAATTGGGGCTGGCGCGGCAGCAGGACAAGACCAGGCGGTGGCAGGCAGAAAAACAGTACTCGATACAGATTATGGTATAGATATGAATACTTCATTTTGGAATGGATTTTCATTTATTGATACAGTTTAAGGTCAATTTTGTGATATCTATATTTCTTTTGTTTAGGTATTGTGTTTATATAGCTCATTTAGAAATGTAATGTATAATGTAGTACAGATAATAGATAATTATCTATGATAGTCAAAGTTTAGAGTTAAGTTAGTTAGGTTTTTCAAGATACACAGAGATGTATTTGAGATAGATAGGAATTCTTCAAACCTTTCAAAGACCTACAGAATATGGCATTTAAAATGGTTTAGGGTTTTACTTGACAATGAGACATAAATGCTCCTGGTAACACCACCTATGTCAGAAAGGAAGATGGACATTAAAGAAACTCATTATGGAGTTTACTTCCAATATGGCAAGACTAGCCATTTGAACAAGATACTGCTCTTGTCTGGACTGTTTGACTTTATGCTGTATAAACTGGACATGCAGGACCCACAGAAAAGTGACTGTTGATTCAAGATGGACATTGCTACAGAGTTCCTGCTTCATGGAAGAGTCTGCGAGACAGTATGCAGGACACAGAGAAAAGTGACTGATAAACTGCCAATACAAAAAGACAGTTTAAAGTTTCCTGCGTTGCTGAAGAGTCTGCTAGACACACTATGGCCTATGGGCTGAAGATGGAAGATTACAAAAGAACCTTGGGTGACCAGGCAGTGAGTTGTCTCTGTCATTTCTAGAGCTTATATACTCTCCTTCTGTGGTCTTTGAGGGAGTTAAAGACAGATAGTTATGGTTATAGTTTTCCTTAGTATTAAAGATGAGGTACATAGACTTTAGACACACAAAGATGGGATAGATGATGGAATATTTTCTTCAAATCTTGCTAAATGTTAATGGACTAAATAGTGTTAACTGTGATTCTTATTTGATAACTGTTATGTGATATATTTTGCTATGTTAAGGTTAAAACCCTTCTTTTTATTTAGACAGAAAAGAGGAGATGATGGGAGATGTCATTCTGTATATGTTTCTCATACTGGTTAATAATAAAGCACTGTTGGCCAATAGGAAAGGAAGATAGGAGGGACTAGGAGACAAGGAGGAAATAGGAAGTAGGAAGTAAGGGGTCAAGATGGAGAGTCTGAAGAAAGCAGTATGCCGCCGGCTCCCCAGTAAGAGAAATACATAGATCAGCAGAAATGGGTTAATAATTAAGGCAGAGCTAGCTGATAAGAAACAAGTAACAGGGCCAACAGCATTGTATCAAATACAGAGTCTCTGTGTGTTAATTGGGGCTGGCGTGGCAGCAGGACAAGACCAGGCGGCGGCAGGCAGAAAAACCGTACTCGTTACAGAGGGTCATTGGTGGAATACCATTGAATGCCATAATGCTCCTACTCCTTCTCTTGCTCTTTCTGATTTATGCCCACCATAACATGAGCACCTGTGCTACACCACACTGTAATAACTGCTCTATGTAGAAACAACAGAGCCAATGAACTATGGGATAAACTCACTGAAACTTTGAATAAAACAAATCTTTCTTCTTTTTAAGTTGTTTGTTTAAAGGTGGTGGATTGTGGATACCTCGCAAATCAAACTTTTGCAATTGTAATTCCAATCCTTGACTTCAAAATTGACCTTGCTATTTCCTCATTACTAAGCTGTAAATGTTATGAGTAGCACCAGCCACCAATCCTTAGTCATTGAACTCTCCTTTTGCTTAATTCCATAGCCTCTTATTAATTTTAGTTTTCTTCAGAATATCCCTTGAGGAAAATGAGCAAAACCACTTCAAAGTAACCACTTGTCATGTATATCTGCATGTAAATATTTTTTATTCTTTACTTAAAATAAATTACTTCAATGGAGAGAATAGAAGTATTGGAGGTGTGAAAGTTATGCATAAATTCAGATTTCTGCACTTTAGAAATACAGATGTAGAAACCTCTGCAGACAACTTGTTGAGGACACAGGCACACAACCCAAAATCATCAGCTTTCTCTAAACATGTTCCTACTATCTGTATTGATATTACTTAAACACTAACATCTTAAGTTCATATATCATGAGACACAAATATTAAAGTAGGGTATGATAGTTAATAAAATGAAAGGAATCATATGTTTGAGGCTAGCCCAGACTGTAAACCAACAAACCAACCAACCAACCAACCCACCAACTAACCCACCAACCAAAAAACTCAATGTGAGAGTGCTTGCCCAACATCTGGGTTCAAAAACATCACAATATGAAAGAAAGAAAGAAGGAAGGAAGGAAGAGGAAGAAAGGAAGGTAGGAAGGAAAGAAAGGAAGGAAGGAAGGAAAGAAAGGAAAAGAAGGAAGGTAGATGGATAGATGTAGGAAGGAAAGAAGAATTTTAAAAAGAAGTAACAAATTAGAAGGTTTTCTCTTGTCAAAAATGGTTACCCACATTTTTCCAGTAGAAATACAAAGGTACCAGCTCATCCTAAGTTTTCACACCATTGGCTCTTGGCCTCTGTTTTTGTCAACCATAACTTGAAAAGGAAAATTAACAGAAAAACTATACAGAGCAAAAGATTTAATTTACCCCCATGAGGAAAACATTGGGTTTTCTGTGGTTTCTTCTATAAAGGGAAAGAAGAGAACCCCAAGGAAAAACATCAGCAAAAGCTTTTTGTAAGAAATGCTATGAAAAGAGCAAACTCCGAGAATTATGTTTAATAACAGCAATGATGAGTTTCCTGGCAGTCTGTACTGAGCAGCTAAAGACCAACCAGCATGTTATAGAGACTGGATTAGTAAAAGTGGTGTACAGCAGCCTAATAACAAGCCAGGAGATTTATTCTCCCAAACAGAAAATTCTGAGGTTCTATGAATGGTTCTATATTTAAGAAATATGCTACAGCCATCACACAATTTTTACTAAGAGATTCTAGCTTGACTCAAAGCAGGGTCTGAAAAATGGAAGAATTATGCTATGAGCCACCAAGTTAGTGCCCCACAGAATATTTTAAAATTATTTAACACACATCATCTCAGTGTCAACAGCTCATCACTGATAAACTATCTAATTAACAGAACCCTTCATAGTATTTGATAACTGAGTCTTGGCTCCGTTTTTATGCCAGAAGGGCAATCCTTGATAAGCAAGAATTATAAAAGCAGATTTTAAAAGGCATTAATTCAGAAATAGAATCAAATTTATTTCCAGTTAACCCCCTTTGGTATTGAAACTTATTTAAAACAACTTTGCTTAAAGATAACCCCTGAGAGCTTGTCCTTGACCAGTGTAAACCTTTGTCTGGACTGTCAGTCTGTGTTTTGATTCCTTTGTTGTGGACCAGCATCCTTCATGCTCAGGATAATTGATATGAGTCCTGGGCTAGGGACAGATGAGTTTATCCTACCATTAAATCCCTTCACAAGATGCCTTAATTATTAGGGCTAATTCCAGAATTTGTGCTCAGTGCTCCATTTAGGAAGTCCCATTGTTTTCTCTTTCCAGTTCAATGTTGGCAACACTTTCAATGGCAGATCCAATACAGAATTAGCAATTACTAATTCTGTCTGTCTGCAGACATGGAAAAGGGACTGTAAGAGAAAGCCACATAATAGTTGCATTTTATATGGAATTTTCTCACAAGCAACCGAGTTATTGCAAGAATTTCTAAACAAAACAAGGAATCTGAATAATTTACATAAAGATTCATTTATGACCTTGCCTCCATGCCACTAATTAATAATCTATTTTGAAAGTAAATGAAAAATTCGAGTTTTGAATGTGGATAATTGTGGATGAAGTCATAACATTTCATTAAAAATGGTATCTCCAAGTTTAGATATTGCGTCAATAAGAAAAGACAGACAGATTGTTGTGATGAGATATACCAGATTTTCAAAATTGCAAACTATAGACCTGGTGTATGTTAAGTCTTTTCCATGCAGAATTCTATATTCACAATGCTTAAGGACTATACATTTATTTCCACCTTGTTGAGGCTCAGTCTTCATAACAGCTGGACAAGTAGTGGTAGGCATATATTAAGGGTTTTGATATGAGTAGGTTTTCCTGCCTGCCTGGTCCCAGAACCACCCTAGCCCCAAATAACATACAGAGATGCTGTATTAGATACACATGTATTTCCACATGGTCTTATGTTACAAGAGAGGGGCTGCAAAGTTTTACCCTGTTGCTCCTCTATGTTGAATTTACTTCTTAATTCTCCCTCTCTTCTCCTTGTCTCCTAGTCCCACCTATCTTGCTTTCCTATTGGCCAACAGTGCTTTATTCATTAACCAATACGAGAAGCATATTTACAAAATGACATCTCCCACCAGAGTTTGCTTATTTCTCAGGAACAAAAATGCACCTCTTTCTATTTTGGCGTTGATGTGTCAGTGCATAAATAGCTGTGTTATATATAATTGTTAAGGTCAATTAACTTTGGGCCATGTAACTAACAAAACGTATATGTATAGCTCCTCTTTTAAAGATAAGCAAGAACCACTGTCACAACAATTAAATAATTATTGTCTGTTAACTCCATTTTGAGTTACTCTTTCAGAAATACAAATTTCAATTTCTAATATTCAGTTGGAGATTGGAATATACAATACAAACCAATACCCCATTACAATAATTTCAATTGATAGCTACCATTCTGCTTTTTACTTATGTGTGAATGCTGTCCTTTACCCTAGAGAAGTATAGAATATTTTGGGGGGATATGGTCATTGGCATGAATTACAATATTCTGGTTTGCTACTCTTAGATAGTAAATACCTTGTCAAAAAGTAAACAGTGGTGCTATAATTTTTCAACATTGAACAATTTTGCAAGGAAGTAAATGATTTGTATTTGTTCAGGGAGTTTTGTTTTAACATCCTATCTATGAACAGATATTTTCTTAACAAATGGACTTTGA
Source organism: Phodopus roborovskii (assembly GCF_943737965.1). Taxonomy (NCBI): domain Eukaryota; kingdom Metazoa; phylum Chordata; class Mammalia; order Rodentia; family Cricetidae; genus Phodopus; species Phodopus roborovskii. The sequence goes on along the minus strand of NW_026126417.1, from coordinate 1,558,416 downwards.
AGTGACTGTTGTCAACTTTGAAGTTACTACTCAATGAATGGCCTTTCTCCAGAAGAGTAATTTAAGTTTTGAGAATTATCTTCTTGTGCTTGGGGACCTTTGATAAGCAAAGTTGTTGTGATAAACACTGCGCATTTTCAGGCCTCCCTTGGAAACAGGCTATGAATTTGGCATTTATTTTTGCTATCTTCTTGATGACTTGTACGTTGAGCTTACCATTGCATGGACGTCAGTTGTGTCCACACAGGTCAATATGAATTTTGCTTAACCTGTCCCTTGGTTTTATGCACTGATTTCCTGCAGAAAATGTTTGTCTTTCCTTTCTGGCCATCATTACATTTGAATCCTAGGAGACAGCCAGTAATATGGGAAAATGGCATTTGCAATTTTTGTGGGTTTTTATTTGTTTGTTTGTTTTTTTTTTTTTTTGAGAACTTAAGGTGGTGATTCCCATGGGTTACAATTCATAATGTCATGAGACCATCATCCCTGGAGATTCAGTTTTGTAAGTCTGGAATAAGGTGCAGTTTGTCCATTTCTTAGTGGTGACTTCTGAAAAGAAGAGATTAACAAAATATGAGTTATGAACTTATTTTTATAGTCAGGAACTTTTTCAACTTGTTTAGAAAGATTGTTTGACTTATGATGAGTACAGCAACCTAATATGCATTCTTGAAGAAATTTCAGAGTTAGTTTTAAGCTGCAGTCTCTCATTTATTTCTAAATACAATGATTAATTTTGATTTTACAGAGAACACTCTTGTGTTCAGTATATGGTGACATCTGTTTAACAACTGGAATAGTAGTTGTTTCCATGCTAAGTCACCTCAGCACTTTTGTTAGTTATCTATAAACCACTTTTTTTATCAATTATCAATGTGTGAATACATTTCTTGACTTCTACTGGTCTACTTTAATAAAAGTATCTTAATTTAGCAAACCACAAGATCTTTTTAGAAGCTTTACAATTATGTAGCATAAGTTTTCCAAACTTTCTTCAAGTAAGAAATTATTTATGGTATTTTAGGACCTATGTCCATACTTTAACCTTTAAGTAATATTTTATAGTTTTCTGTATAAAACTCTCAAAACAGCTTTGTTGATTATAATCCCCAACTACTTTATGCTTTTAATGTTGTTTTATTTGAAGTAGTCTATTTATTCCATGTCTGCCAGTTTTAGTTTCTGACTATGTAGGGTGTTACCGAATCACTTCTCCTAATAATTGTGACTGAAATTTGGAGACATCATTGTTTTCACATCTATAAGTCTACTTGTTTCTCACAATGATAAATTTCAGGACTGGGCCCCAAATGTAAGTAAAAAATTCACTTCTGTTATCCTGAAGGTAACTGTATTTACTAGGGTTAATGTGTAACACACTTTTACTGCAACCCAAGGTGGGAGAATTTTGCATTTCTCTCTCTCACTCTCACTCTGTGTGTGTGTGTGTGTGTGTGTGTGTGTGTGTGTGTGTGCGTGCACATGCATGTATGTGTTTTTGTGTGTGTTAAAGTCATAGCAGTTTTATTGCTGAGTTGTCAAGATTTCTCTTCTGTGGCTGTGGAGATGGCTTAGCCAACAAAATGGTTGCAGTGCAACACAAGAACCTGAGTTTGGATTTTCAAAACCCAGCACTGGAGCTAACATTGTGATCTGGGGAGCTTATTGGCCAGATACTAGCCAATCCATGAACTGAAGGGACAGTGAGAGGCACTGGTTCCAAAAATAACATGACAAGTGGTAAAGGAGAACACACCCTTCCTTGAACTCTGCCCATTGCATACATGTACATACTCAGCCAGATACACACACACACACACACACACACACACACACACACACTCACACACACAAATGGGGGGGATTTCCTCCTATCTTGTATAAATGTATGTAGAATTGATTTTTTCTTCTTATACATCTGATAAAATTCACTATAAAGCCACATGTGCCTGATGCTTTATTTATATTATGACTCTTTTAAATTACAAATTGATTTCACTAATAGCAGAACGTTCAGTCTTTCATAGTAATCATTTTTTTATTTGAGGTTAAATCACTAAAAGCAATTTCCCATATTACACTGGTTATCAACATTTTGACATATAGCTCATTAAATGTTGACTTAGTTTTTGAAAGCTTATAGAATTTGTAACGATATCATTCAATCATGATACTATATATTTATTTCTTACCTTCTTGCTGATCATCTTAATTGAAATTATTTGATTGTGCAACTGGGAGTCAATCTGAAGTCCTGGCTTATGTCTTTAATGCTTGACCAGTACTCTAGCTCTTAGTAGGTCCTGAGTCCAGGAAGCATCTTTCAATATTCTTTTTGCTCTCTACTGAGTTTTATTGTTTATTTAATTGGTTCCTCTGTTGTTTGTGTGTTGATTTTACATAATTATTATGCCATTTCTTCTGCTTATTTTAGTTTAGTATTTTTCCTCTTGTGGAAACTTAGAAATGTGGTTTGATTTATTCATAATTTCAATTTTAAAGCTTCATTTTCATCTAAGCTCTGTTTCTGTTGCCTTTTATTGATATTTGCATGTTTCCATGTCTATGTAGCTGAATATTTTCTAATTTATTTTGTAATTTTGTAACCTCTTTATTTTTTGTGCTGTTTAAATCATACATTTTCAATATATCACAATCTAGCTTCAAATAATCGATTATGTATTTCCATTTTGTTCCTCCAAGGCTTATAACTGCATTTGTAATAAATTTTACTTCTAAATACATAAGCTACAAGATATATTTTTTAAAGAGATGAAGGAGAAAAATGAGGTTTTACATTTTTGACATACTATATATATACTCTTGTGATTGCATTTTGTTTCTCTAGGTCTGTTTTTATCTTCTTTCTACATTAAGGATTGATTTCCTATCATCTTTATTATAGGCTTGGTTTCACAAAGATGAAATCTTTCATTTTTTTTTAAATCTAAATAAGTTTTTATTTCACTTTCCTTTTATGACATATGTTTGCTGGGTATAAAAATTTTAGTTGCAGTTTTCTTTATGCATTTTAAAAGTGTTTTCTGCTGTTTTCTACTTGTATTACGTGTTATATAGAGCCTGATGTTTCCTTTTTATTTTTGTGCACAATTTATCTTCTTTTCCTTGGGTATATTTGAAACTCCCCCACCAATTACATTATGTATATTATCATATGCCTCTGCATAATGATATTTTATGCTTATTTAAGCTTATTATCTGTCTTTTATAAAGTTTTAATTTTTCCCTCACTATGATATACTATATTATTTATGTCCCCCTGGTTTTAGGAATTTAAGTTTTCCTTGTATTAGACTCCTTGATATTATCACACAACATACTGATGAATTGTTTCCATTTTATTTTCACTCTGTTTCTTTGTGTTTTAGTTCACATAATTCCATTTGCACAAATTCACTGTCTTTTCACTTGAAATGTGCCTTTTCTTAATTTTAATTTTTATTACATACATAAGATTTTTCATCCTTATAAATTATTCTCATATTATCTCTCACTCTCTGCTATTTTCATATCCTTTAATATGGAGCGTGTGTGTACCTTATCATCCTTTTAAACTAATTTTTTATGTCTGTCATTTAAACTGTTTCTAATAATTTATTTTTCTGCCTTGATATTCGTATGATTCTCTGCATGCTTGGTAATCTTTGATTAGATGTTAGCATGAATAAAGTATATATTATTTTTAACATTTTAAAGTTTTATCATAATCATCATTATTTATTTGCAGAGTTGGTTTTACAAGTGCTGGGAAAGTCTTGTAATGTACTATATCCCAAACCCATTCTGTGGTTTGTTAAAACATAATTCCTTAAAAAGCAGAGAGATATTCCAGTGGGTAAAATGTTTGTTGTATGTACATGAGTACCTGATTTCTGTTGCCAGCAGTAACGTAAAAAGGCAGGCTTAGTGGTCCATGTTTGCACTCTCCAGAGATGGAGAAATAGATTCTTGGTATTTGATGTTCAGACAGCCTAGCCAAATTGGCAAGTCACATGTAGCAGTGAGATATTCTGTATCAAAACAATTCCAAAAAAACAAACAAACAAACAAACAAGCATAAAACCCCAAACAATTTGGATAGATTCTTAAGATTGACACCCAAGACTGACCTTTTTCCTCAACACACAGGTTACCCCATATATAAAAACATTCACGTACACCCTTTCACAGATCACACTGTAGTCTAAATATTTGAGAGCTTTTCCCTAGGATCTTGTTAAATTACTTTTCTCCACTTTATCTCTAGAAGTTTCATTTCCAGTTTTGTTAGCAATGATCTAAATATATTTTAGTCTGGGACAATGTGCTGAGATTATAAAAGTAATATGTTTGTGAAGCATATAAAATTTTACATTATCTGTATAGTAGAATCTTTCTACTTTCTACTTTCAGATTGTCATAAGCCTATTAATGGATCCATTGATCCTTCCAAGTTTTATCTGCCTCTTTTCTTATATTCTATTCTTGGTTTCACTCTGGTACAGGCCAGTTCACAATCAAGAAATCACAGGAATGTTTCTGTTTTTCCCCCCACATTCTTTATTTTAGAAACAATGTTTTCTCCCCTCTGGACTCTGCTTTCAAATTTCTAGCCAGTTTGACCTCTCCAGTGACTCCTCTATCTTAAACTTACAAAAAACCTCAGTCTTCGTTTAGTTCCTCTCTCTTTGCTATGTATGGCCTGGAAAATGTCTTTAGCAGTGAACATAATGGCTTCAATGGATCAAACTTCTGCTTCTTTACCTTGGGGACCATTATTGTCCAGTGTTTCCTGTATTTAATTCCTAATTTTCTGATGCTTATGGAAACAGATTATTACCCCTACTACTTCATCATGGCAAAAGGTTGCATCTTTAAATTAATAAAGAATGACTAAGATATTTACTGTAAATACAGAAGGGCATAATACAAACTCAAAGGCAGGAATACACAAGCTTATGAACAAGATATTTATAACATTCAGTATTCAGGAAATACTTTTTTAATTTTTTATCCTTTGTCAGTGTTTACAAACAATTTTCCTCTAGTACACTTGAGTGTGTCCATTTCAAAACTGCCATGTTTTTAGTTACATGGGCAAACTTCTTTTCCTTTACAGAAAACTTATTTGCAAATAGTTAAGAGATAATGAAACATTAGTAAACACAATTTTATAAAAGCATTTTAACTATGTTTATTATAATTTAATCTTGATAAAATCATATATTCTTATGTAAATCAGATACTAATTTTGTTTGAGTATTTACTTTGGCAGTTTAGGTAATAAGAAAATATTTTATTCATTATTCTATTATTATTGCAGAATCAGTGGATGGCTCACCTTTAAGTTGTTACTGGTTTGTAGATCTATTCATAATGATATCTCTCTTTGTTCTTGTGTGATTACAACTAATTTAAGATCCATACATGTCTACAGATAGTTTTAAATTTCCTGCCACTACATATTACTTTATATTCATCTTATTCAATTTTGTGTCTCATTCCACTGTTCAGTTATATTACCTAGCATTATTAAGGTTTGTCTGGAAGCTATTTTTATTTTCAACCTTGTCTCTACTAAACTGTTTGGTGCTGTCAGTAATTTCCACCTTAGAATAGTTAGTTAAATACATAGCATATGAATTGACCTTGCTGTAAATCATTTCATCATTCGACACCTAGCACTAACAATTTTATACCATAAAGTAAACATTGTTCACTATCTTTAATGTATTAAAACTTAAAAGTTTCTAACTTTACATCTTCTTAGGAGATGGAGTTCAATAGAGTAGTAAGACCACTGATACACAGGCTTAGGATTAAGGTGAATGAGAAGTTTGCCAAGAAGTAGTAACTATTCAAATATCACTTGAACAAATATTATTTAAAATATGCAATAGAGGCTACCTTCCTTTTTAACTGACTACATATTTCTTTGAAATGGGAAGAAATCAATAATCTAGAAATATTCTACAATAAAGTATTTATTTATGTTTACTGCCATACTCTGGCTTTCTTTCCTAATGTTTCCTAAATTGCAAAATAAACTAGATGCTTTTTATTTTAAAAATAATTTCTGAATGCTTTCTAACACAAGACTGAATTATTTTAGTTATGTATGTGTCATTTTCTATGAAGTAAAATTCTTCTATAAATGAAAAGTTATATTGAAAAAATGATTATTCAATGCTGAAAGTATAATCTATATCTGTAAAATTGATAAATTAGATCTTATAAAATTTGAAAAGTATTGTACTGTTAAGGACTCAGTTGACAATTAAAATGTAAGTTCTCAAGGTGGAGAATATACTTATAAGTCACATATTTGACAAATAATTTGCATATAGGATCCCTAAAATCCAACTGTAAAAGACCAAATGGTCTAGTTGGGAAAGGGGGAAATTATAAACAAAATCAAAACAACATTTGGGGATACCACAAAAATATGAGCACATGGCAAGGTTCTCAGTACCATTAGCTATCAGGGAGTTAAAACAATGATCTAATTTATATCCTTATCAGAATGTTTAATTATGGGCTGGAGACATGACTTTGTGACTAATAGCACTGGCTGCTATTTCAAAAGATCCTAGTTCAATTCCCAGCACCTGCATGATGACTCACAATCATCTGTAGCTCCTATTTTAGGGCATCCAAGGCCTTCTTCTTACTCCTGTGGGCACTGTGACCTCTTGGTGATAATCAAAAATTTGCAGTAATACCAAGATTATGGAGTGGAAAATTTGATAACTTGAATATTGTCGATGTCAATATAATATGGTACAACATTTATTTTTCTGACAAAGATAAGCAGGTGCTTACCATATGACCCAGAAAATACATTGTTAGCTAGTCACCAGAAAAATATGTGCTTATATTTTGATCAGGTTTATTTTAGTTGCCCTAACCCAGAAGAAAACCAAATGTTCTCCATTGAATGGGTGAGTAAGCAGGTAGTAAATATGCTGATACTTTGTGCTTTAATAAATAAAGCTTGCCTGAATATCAGAGTGCAGAGCTAAGCCACTAGTTAGCCATAAAGGCCAGGCAGTGGTGGCACATGCCTTTAATCCCAGAATTTGGAAGGCAGAGACAGGTAGATATCTGTTAGTTCAAGGTCACTCTGAGCTATATGAGATTGATCCAGTCTAATAGAGAAACAGAGCCAGGCATTGGTGACTCACCTCATTAATCCCAGTACTTGGGAATCACACAGCTTCAATCCCAGTCCCAGGGAGGGAGATAAAGGAGAGATATGGTTGGTTGCAGAGAGGAACATAAGGTAGGAAGAGGTAGGATCTCATTGTAATCAGCCTGAGGAATCATGAGAAGAGGATATCTTTAGTCTCAGGATTCAGTAGAGGTAAGAACAAGTGGCTGGGTGCTCTGCTCTTTCAGCATTAACCACCATATCTGACTCCATGTTTTTATTACTAAACCACTCAGATTTAATACTATATGTAACTCTGCTTGTGCTGAGTGAACCCTACTCTCAAAAGGTTATGTCATGTTATCTACATAAAAGGCTTAAAGTGACAAACTTGGTGCAATGCAGGGAAGATTGGAGTTTTACAGGGATGAAGTGGAGGGGCTGGAAGCATTGCTGCTGTAACTTTGTCAGGTAGCACTGGAATCCTCTCATAACTGTGTTCTACCTTTCCTTTTGAGGTTATCATGTGACTTTACACAAGGAATAAATTACATGGGATTACATACAAATACAAACATGGCTGAATAAATGTAAAACTAATGGGATAGGAATAAGATCTGTGAATTGTATCAGTGTGATTTTCTTAGTGGTAATACTGTATTACAGCACAATATTGATCATACAGTATAGTTACATAAAGTCTCATCATTGCAGGATATAAGTGATGACTGTGTAATATGTGGTGGTTACATTAACGTTATCATTTTCTCAAAGTAATGGAAAGTTTGAGAAGTGATTACTTACTGCAGTAATGAATTGACTACTAGAGTTTGTATTCACTACTTTTGTGAACAGTTACATAAGGATTTATATCAGATTGATCGTCTCAAGTCTGACAGATGGTGACTCCCCAGTAAGGAGTGAATTATTGTGAATCCTGAAGAGGATGCAAAGATTGGGACTGCGTGTCACATTTAACTGGAGGGTGTGGCTAAGTGGGAACTTTCCCATCGTGGTTCAGGTGTGTAGAAACCACTGAGAGAAGTTTGTGGATAACATATTTCTGGAAGCAAACAAAGGGATGGAATTTGCAGTGGGGGGGGGGCTGCTAAGTAACAGCTTTTATGAAAAGAAGGGAGTCCTGGAGAATAGTATTACTTTGAGAGTTTACTCCTCAATGACGTCCAGTACTAAGAGCTTCCTTAGCAGAGGTAGATCCCTAGAGTACTCACTGCTGTGACATTTGCTGGCTTGATGACCCACAGCTGAGCAGCAGGTCCTGCCTGGAAGGGGGTTGAAGACCATGCATTTCTGTGCTGGCAAATGTGGATCCTGATCAGACTGGGTTAATACTGGATCCGAGCAAATTATAAGAAAAGAGAATTTGGTGGAAGCCCGAGATCAAATATGCAGGTCTCGCAAATAAAAATAAATCCATTTAAGAATAGGAGAGCAGCTAGTAGGCACTAGCTATGAAGATAAGCAATTAGTCTAGCATGTGCTGTGAACTTTTCAGGTCTCACCCTCAACTTCTTTTGAAATAACTTATTCTATTACAATATACCAGTATTTGAATTAGTTAGCAGTATCAGTTACACCAGTGCAAAGACTCACATTATCAGGAGTATGCTGGCCTTGCTGTGAACAGTCTCAATCCATTTGCTCTCTGATCCACGGGGCAGCCTGCTACTTGCTTGTTGCAAAAATGTTGACAAAGTCTCACTTACTGAACTGATTTCACCCTCCATTTGAGTAATGTGATATTTTACAGATATGGGAAGCTGTTTATCCTCCACTTAGGCTCTCCCAGTGCATTCATAAGGAGATGGTTAGAATTGGCACGCAGTGCAAGAAAGCTCTTCAAAGCAGAGTGTTAACACTTCCTTATTCGTGCTGAGTGGAACCTGAAAAAGCTATTGTTACATTTCTTATGGAGTTCCCCCATGCCTCTTATAAATGAGCCATATTTAGTTTTAAACAAATTTCCTGAAGTAAACAGTATATATGCCTGATTTTCATCTCTCTTGGTGAGCTTCCAAAAAACTTGGAAGTGAATTAGTGTGCAATTTGCATCCAAATCTTAGCCAAGGGGATGTGGTTTATTATAATACATGGTCCTCCTAATTATTGAACAGCCCAAGAAAATTCGGTCCAGTGTGCATCTGTTCTTGCTTGACCACATTGCCAAACATAATTTGGCAAGCACAGAAGTGTACATTGAACAGACCTACAGTCTAATTTGCATTAGAGTTTGTGGTAATTATATGAAAGCTCTAACTGAACTAGCTTGTCCTCTTTTTAGATCACTTCATTTCTAAAAAATAAACAAGCTGCAAACCCCCAAAGAATTTCCCTTTTTTATGTGTCTTTGAGGTTTCTCAATATGATTTAATCATTGCCCAAGTGTTAGTTCTGCTTTTATGTGTAGAAAAACTTCTTTCCAACATCTCATGTGACCTTTATTATCCTTGATATCTGTACAATGAAGTTGCATGCTTCAGTATGTATCTGATGTCATTACTCAAAAGAGTGACTAGGACTTCTCACCAGACTTAGGAAGTTCGTATTCAGCAGTCAATAAATAGATTTTTTTCTATATTTTTGATGGATAAGCCAGAAATCACAAAAATCTTACTGAACTTCTTTTTTTCTTTTGTTTTATTTTTGTTTGGTTTGGTTGGGTTTTTCAAGACAGAGTTTTTTGGGTAGCATTGGAACCTGACCTGGAACCTGCTTTAAAGACAAGGCTGGCTATGAACTCCTGCCTCTGCCTTCCAGGTGCTGGGATTAAATGTGTACACCATCACCACCCAGCATGAACTTATACTTTCATTGGACAAGCTTGAATAGATCACTAACTTTTGTTGAGTTTTAGGCTCTCTATCTATATGGTGTAGTTGTTGTTGTCTTTCCACACTCTACTTTAAATAATTTATGTGGGTACTAATTGGAAAAAGAGGAATGAAGGTTTACAAGTATTAAGGTAGAAAATGTATACATGGCAAAGGTGTTTAAATTGATATTATGAGATAGATACACATAAATGAATATAAAGAACCTCCAGCAAATCATTTTGTGGGCAGCTGATGTGTCAGCCAGGATTAGAGTTCTGTGAGTTAGCTAGAAATGATGATTGAAGGTCTGTGGAGCTGCCCTGTAAACCAGGAGTACTGGTATTACAATTCACACAAAAGTAGCTATGCTCCATGTGTAAAATATAGAAACGATTACATGTTACCATAAAATAAGGCATCTCAATATTTTTCAGATACTTGTTTTCATCATATTGATTTAAAGTCAATATGCTGCAAAATGTGTTGTTTGTATCCTGTTACTTTTAATGTGGATGCTAGGTATCACATGTGTTGTTTACATTTTATTTATTAGGAATTACTAAAGTAGGAAGCTAGAGTATTCTGAAGTATATTAGTGCTGAAGCCAGAGTGTAGGAATGAACAGAACAGGCCATTGGAAAACAACACAGGCACAAAGCAACAGAATAGTGATTGGGGACACCAAGGCAGAGCTAACAGACTTGGAAGGATAGTTGGAAAATGGAGCTTTGAGATATTTTCTGGAATGTGTGTTAGAGTTGCAGTTACAGAAAGCCCTTGGCTTTGTTTGTGGGTGGAGAGGGAGCTGTTAAGGGCATGAGCCAGTTCATACATGCCAGTATTGTTCTTTGAAAACAATTATATTTAATAAACCTACAATTGTCTGGAGCCTTGAGGGAGTCTATAACTTTTTGTGTTTGATTTTACTGGTTATTTTGTTGCTTGTTCCTTAAATATCAAAACTAAAACAAAAATTGAAAGATTTCATGCATAAACTTTCTTAAAACAAATTAGAAAAAAAAGTTGTCTTCTCATTCAGAACAGAGTCAACATCTTTTGGGGCATTGTTTTTAAGCAATATAGCCACCATATGTGTGGATCATAGTTTGTCATTGATTGCTGCACAATCCATGCATTATGGAGCTTTGACTGATGACTGACTTTTTGCTCCAACACTAAAGCATCCCATGTGAGACTGAATCAAGCTATGTGTGCTTCCCCAATTCTCCACCTTTTTTTGTGTGTGTGTTCTAGTTCCTTTTAATACTAGTCTTCACCTATCACTTTGTTGAATCCAATCTACTATAAAAATAGAAGTTAGAGCAAAGAAAGAAACCAAGATCTTTAGAAAAATGGCAAGTATAAGTATACTTTGGTTTCCTCCCAATGTGTAAGTGACAATGATGGGTTTGTTTTTCAGTGCAGGGGATGGCTAAGCAAGCCCTGTACCACTAAACCATTGCTCCAACCTAGAGCTCTTGTTTTGAGACAGGATCTTACTATATAGCAGATGACCTCAAACTTCAAAGCTCCCTATCCTCATGTCCAAGTTGCTGGAATTACCACACCCAGCAAACACACACACACACACACACACACACACACATGCTTTTTATCTTGTGTTATGAAACAAGTGATCTAAAATTGTTTATCAGATAACTAAAATTTCAAATAGTTTAAATGTAACCTATTTCAATTACCTTTTCACTTACTCAGGGGTGATGGGTCTGTTTGTGCTTGCTAAACAGGAAAATGCAGCTAGGAGAGCCAGAAACCTCTCAGCTAATTCAAATTTGACTTTCTCTTCTAGAGTACCAAGCTCATGCATGAATTTAAAACTCTACCTCTTTCTGTATTATACTTCATAGCATTCTATGAACAGTATTAGGGACAAAGACAATGGTGTAAATGATGACAAAGAACGTTGCCAAATGTTTAACTCTGTTTGTTTATAATCTTGTTTAGAAGGCTTAGTGATTTAGCTTGGTTATAGAGCTTTATAACCAATATCCAGTACTGCAAAGAAACAAACAAACAAAAAAAAAAACAAACAAAAAAAAAACAAGAGCAAATACAGAATAAAATAATTGTATTATTTAAAATAGATGTAAATGTTTAATTACATGAAATATCTATTTAAAACATACAGTAATATAAAATTTAAACTATCCCATTTCATCATATTTTTGTCAGAATATCTACATGGACAAGACTTTATTTAATGTCTAATTTGATATTGCTTTTATCAGAAACTATGTTCACAAATAAAAATGACACAAATCTCACCTGGAGTTCTGCAGAGAATTCTGCAAAATCTTCAGCATTTGTTTGAGCTCTTTATGAGAGTTTGTGCAAATCATGTCCAATTTTTCTTTTAGGTTGGTTGTAATGATAATTCATCCTTTGAATCCTTACTCTAGCTGTCCCAATAAATTACCAAACTCATAGACATTGTCAAAGAAAGTCATATATGTGAAAGTATTTTGAAAAGAATCCCTGTACCTAGCTAATTACAACTTGCTATTTGTATTCCTTGTCCCCTGGCCCCATGACCAATAGGCTGAGTGACTGAGTTTTAAGTTAGTAGCTCTTAGATTCATTGACTTTTCCGTTAAATCAGAAGCCTACTAAAGATATTCTGATCACATGCATGGAGTAATCCCACCACTTAGCACTAGAGCATATGGTAGTATGGGGGCATCTCTATAGGTGTATACATTAAGATACAAGGGATAAGGTTATAATATAGGTTATTATATTTTATTAAGGGAAAAATCACTTACACAAGAATCCGATGGCCCACAAGTTCCCGCTCTAAAGATCCATGCCCAGGCTGCTCTCTGTGACCCGACTGGAACCAAGAGAGAGCAAGCTGGGGGTCCAGGACCCCAGACCTAGCCTTCCCCCCTCATACCCACACCTATGACCATGCGCAAAAGGGCGTGGTCAGTGCAAAAGGTGTGGGCAGGTTGGATATCTCACTACACATCACATCCCCAACAACTGCTTGAGATGATGCAACTTACTTTCTTGAGATTAAGCACTAGCTTTGTTTACGTGGGTGAAGTCTTTTAAGTGAAATGAATGTTTTAAGAATTGGTTCTTGCTGATGACTCCATCACAGTGGTGGCATGGAAAGGGACAAATCATGCACCAAACAGTATGTTCCATTTAGACTGACACTTGATTCTTGCATCCTTCACAGGGTACAGAGGCAAAACATTCTCTTCAGATTCAGAGCTAGTGTCTATGGTCCATTCAAGTCCATACAAGTAACTGGGCTCGCTCAAGCTTTGCCCCTAGCATCAGTAGGGATAAAGGTATTAAATATATTGAAGAGACCCAAGCATTACTCACTTAGGATTTTATTGTTATATAAGATTAATTTGAACAATAAATTTTGATTTGTATAATCATTATCACTATTAAAAACAATTTTGCTTTCATCTTTATGAATTTTATTAAAAGTATGTATCTTTAAATTCATAAAATATTTGTCTTTCCTTATGCATTGATATGTTGCATGTTGGTATTTACTCTGACTTCCTTCCTGTAAAAGATGCACTGAAGGAGAGACAGAATTCTACACTATTAAACTTACATTCTATCATTTGCTCTGTGAATTTAGAAAATTGAAATGAAAGGGGATGGAATTTTGAACAAATCATTTTGCAGTAGCCTCCCATGGAATCAGCTTTCATTTATAAAATCCAAAGACAACACTGAATTTTATACAGGCTCTGAAATGAAAAGAATACTTGGACTGGGCTTGAGGCTAGAGGATGAAGAGGGAGAGAAATTCCTCCTGCCTAGCCTGCAACACTCGAGAGTTTTACATATTTCTAGGAAGACTTATTTAATCCATCTTGTCATGTGCTGACATTTAATAAACACCTCATTCCTTTCCAGGTATTTTAAACAGTGAGCTGCAGAAATAGCAAATCCCTGGCCAGTTAATGTTATTGAAATGACTAAACATTTATACAGCTCCTCTTGAAAAATAAGTTTAATGGAAAATTTTTCTATTTTAATATGACTTTCTTCATTCTCTGCACTGTGTACATGCACACACCTGCCATGTGTGCTACTCACTGTAGGAGAAGCATCCTTTATTCATGATGATAATGATGTCTTCATAATGTCATGCATGTGGTTCCATTCGGATGACATATAATTCATGATATTCTCTTATGGACTAATATTTTTATGAAGGTTATTCACCCAGACCAACAGAAAATATTTCTTCCTATGCACACATGCTCAGAGAATGCTAGCACTTTGTGAATTTGCTGGCTAATGTGTAATCTGCAGGGAGGATTTGACTTCTGACAAATATCTCAGCTCAGGAGGCTGTGTACAATCCGTCTATCATATTTGACATTAGTGGTATCTACACAGCCCTTCCCAGCACACACCCTGCCTTTAAAGGTCTTCCCATCCCTGTTATTGGTCTCACAGATGATAGAGTATGACACTCCATAAACAATGAGCTAGGCCTTTTGTAGGCTGCTTTGCTTTTCTTGGCTTCAAACTGCCACTGAATGTCAAATCAATTTGGCTCTCATTAGAACAGCTTTATATGTGCAAATGTATTTGGGTCTGGTTGCCACTTTCCCCCCGATTTTTTCATCCTTTCCATTCTTCCTCTTCTCTTTAAGATGATGTAATTCTTCTCTAATCCACGCCAACACTTGTTTCTTTAAAAGAAGGAGAGAGGAGAGAGAATAGAAAAAGGAGAGAAAAAGCTGGACTATGCTGCACTCTATCACAATCAGCATGAACACCAGTCTGGCACATTGTGGCTCAAGCTTCCTCAGAACAAAGAGAAAATGTGTCGTTGCTGTGACATTGTACATCACAGTGCACAGATAAAGTCAGCAGTCTATGTAAACCTTGGTTGCTGACGTCTGGAGAGACGGCTGTCGAGATAGAGCAAGGTGTGTAAGCCAGTTTTATTGATAAGTGACGAAGCCAGCAATAAATCTGATTCAGTGCTTAAGGAAGTCAGAGCTAGAGCATCATGTTTGATGGAAGACTGTTTTCCTTGTGAGCTAGGAGAGACAGAACACTGCATCTTAAAGAAAGCCATTGACTTAAAGAGGCAGGAATTTTAGCTGTGACTGGAGACAGAGAAAAGACAAACTACAACTTGGCTAGTAGTTTTGCATTGACCTATTTATATTTACATTACTGAAAGTTTAGCTGAAAACATTTTCCACTGATTTGTAAGCCCTGAGGTCTCTTATTTAAGTAAATCATTTTACCACTAAAACAAGAATATATATGGTGTTAGGATGCATTTGGGTGGAGGGGGGAAAGTAAAAGATTGCGTGGATCAATCTTTGACTGAATCAACAGGTATTTTAAATGGGTTATTATCTCAAAAGAAATATAAAGTAGAGTGGATTGAACACAGATTCATAATCCATATAGTTACTATAAGTTTTAATACTGTTTTACTCATATATAGAACTCCAGAATTAAAGAGTTCATAATATATGATATGGATATAGACCCCCAAGTAGTGCTACCTACCTAGCTACAGCATTCCAAGTCCTATCCACATACAAACTATAAATCAATCTGCTTATTTGAGAAGTTTACATTCTAGTAGGGCACACAGACAATACATAATGAGCCTAAAAGGAAATTTTACTATAAATCTACAATAAAATGATGCTGGAAAAGAAGATAAATCTTACAGGAGAACTGAGTTCAATCCTTGGCATACACACCATGATGCTCACAGTCACCTGTAACTCTAGTCTCACAGGATCCAAAAAGCTATTTCAGCTTTGGTGGACATGTGCATGTATATTCATGTACCCACACATTCATCTAATGAAAAATAATAATAAATGGGCTGGAGATTGGGCTCAAAGGTAGGCTATTTACCTAACATGCATAAAGCCCTAGATTCTATCTCTAGCCCCTGAAAAAAAATAAGAAAGAATATGGAGTGTGTGTAGGAGGGGGTAAACATAGACGGAGAAGGGTTGAAAGCAGGAGAGAGAACAAAAGCAAAATGTCTAAAATGAGGAGCATCATGGGGCCAAGATGAATAGTTCCCACCCTCCTTTGGCTACCATGTTAGACAGAGAAGCATTAATAAGTGGACATGATTGAGGAGGGAGTTACTATACATCTGGCAGGGCAGAAGTACAAAGTCATTATGTGAGAACACACGAGGGTGGCAGTGTGGCTAGAGAAGCATAATTCAAGGAGAAAGTTGAAGCAGGGGTGTCAGAGAGGTAAGAGAAGAGAGCCCCTAAAATCCAGCACCTGAAGGGTCAGTGGAAGGCCAGAGAATGCGTCCTCTGAGCCAAAAAGGATTCTGGAATGTTTTGAATAGAGGAGGAGTGCATCTGTTTCTGTGAAAGTTTGTAGTCAGTTTGAGATTTAGAAAGTTTCCCAAGAAGTCTGATGTATGGATAGTTAGATCAGTATACTATGAACCCTGTGAACGTCTATAAAGGATTGTTGTGTCTGTTTTTTTTTTTAAAAAAAAAAAATACCTCCATTGATGGAGTTGTCTCAGGATGTCAGAAGCAAAACTTTGCTGGAGAAATAATAGAATATTTTCAGAAATTATTTATTTATTTAATGTTTAAAATTCATTTTACATACCAACCACAGTTCATCCTCCCTCACCAGTTTCCCCTCCCTCCCCTTCCCCTGGAGCTCTGGAAATTACTTATGATTATAGAAACAAGGACACAGGTATGGTGTAGCCTCAAGGAAATCAGGTTAAAAGTCACTATTCTTGCACAAGCTACATTGCCTCTCAGCAGATCTAGATTTATATAACCCGTGTACACTAGTCTGCATAGGCTTAGGTAACTAAGACACCTGATTCTTGGTTTCTCTTTGTGAAGTGGGACTAATAATAACATCTTCCATGCATAAGGGCTTCAAAGGTTTAATTACATAGCATCACTTCTTGGCATAAAGTACTCACTATATTTTTCTTCCTCTATATCCCTCTTTGAATTCATACTGAGCAATGATTTTTGAGTTATTTGATAAATATACAAGAGATATTTCAATATGAGGAGGAAACAATAAAAGAAAAGATATCTGATGAAAAAGGCTCTTCTATATGCCAAAAGAAATGAGATGAGATGGTTCACTTATCCATTCTATGCCATGCAAACTATCAATGAAATGAAACAGGCACAGAAACACAAAGGTTGTTTTTAGATGTAAACCAAACTGTCTCATTTGAAGAAACGCAGTAAAACCTTCAGGCAATGCAAACATTAAAGTAGACTGAAGGAATGTTCCCTGACACTCAGAAACGTCTGGTGGAGGTGTTCTCACTCAGGTGAAATTATCTGAATCCTTCCCCATATACACTTTGAGCCAATCTTTTTTTTTTTTTTTTTTTTTTTTTGTACCTTGTTTAATAACCCTACCATCTATCCTTTCTAAGACACATTTCTTTGTTTGCTTAGTTGATAATACTGTTAGGTAAATGATAAGGTTTGAAGATATAGGGGAAATGTTTCTGCCACTGTCTTAATTACACACTCGCAAATCTCCTCAGCCTCCATATTACTTTCCCAAGGCCAGAGTAGCCATACTCAATAACGGTGTTTGCATGTTGAGAGGGATGGGTGGAAAACACAAATTCTGTCACTGTTGGTAAAAAGCAAAATACTTTATTCACTATTTTTTTCTGACAGATAGATGCCAAAACCTTCATAAGATTGCATTGATAGAACTGAAGATGAAAAATGAAGTAAAACTTTTAAGCTTTAAAGATTCTTAAAAATAGTCTGCAAAGGATAGGGGGGAAAGAACAGAAAATTCCTTTAAATTCCTGGGTCCCACAAATGAGATTTTTAGTAGTGGCAAGTAAAACATATTGATTGGCACCAAAGTATAAGATCTTTGTCACCATCTGTTTCCTGATTGTGTCAGCAAGTATTTTTTCCCTATGAGAGTGTGAGAATACACCATAGCCTAAAAGTATCAAAGTGTCAATTATGCACCACATTTAAAAGTTGGAAGCCCAGTTCATGGAAGTCAGTGACAAAAGTCCTCATTTCTGTTTCTTCTTGAAGTGAAATCCTCGCACTTCATTTGTTTTGCTACCTATTAAAAGACCGATGGCTCAGTGGCTTAGTGGGGTGAAGAGCTGGGACCAAAAGAGACAGGGAAAAGTCAACTCTGATGAATATTTATCAAAAGCCTCCCCGGGCAAGTCACTTTGCTAGAATATGAAGTTATTATGAATGCTATATGCAAATGACAATTTTAACAAGTGTGGTGTGACAGAGAGGGAATAGAGAAGCAAGGGGAGAGAGGGTGCAGACTATAGAAGGGAGGAGAGAAAGACAGTAGTAAATAGGGAAGCAATCAGGACTCTGAACTCAGGATGATGAAGATCAGAAACACGGCTGGAACCACTTGAAAAACTGGGCCACAGCAATTGGAAACTGAGAAGGATGGAATGCTTCAGAGACTTAAGTTTGAACATTTTCACAATGAAGTCAAGATTTTGCTTCTCTCTTCCCCTTTTCTATTCTTTCCCTGTTATTTAAGCATGTCATATGAGGAATTTTCTTCATCTTTTCTTTTTTCTTTCATGGCCATTGCTAAACATTTCTGATATGTATCCCAGCTGTCTTCTGAGTTCCTATTCATGTTACTCTGAGTCTGAGTAGAGATGAGCATCACCTTCTACGTGTCACATTGCTAGACAACAGACTGTGGGGCTGCCACTTTTGACATGTTCTGGTGACTAAATGTGTTATAATAGTCCAGTACGATGGGGAAATTACCTGTGCTCAGCTCAGGTGGCATGAATATGTCCTCTCAAGAGAATCTTCCTTTTGTGGAGAACCTTGGGATGATATTCCCGTTGACTCAGAGCCTTTACTTAGAGATGGGATACACCATGCACACTCAGGCCCTAGCTTTAAAAAGTAGTGTGCTATCCACAAATACTTGCATCTTACTCAAGGAATGTCTGAACTTACAGGTACAAAGGCTTGGCTATAGCAGTCAAGAGCATGTGAATATCAGAAGACTCCCACCCCACTTCCTCCCTGGCTCCAGTTCATCTGTGACGTAGAAGGGAAACCTTGCCAAGTAGAGAGTCAACTTTGTATGTTCAACAGCCATAAGTAAACTAAAGCTTTCAGGTTTGGGGCTTTAGATAAGCAAAGAATTTCAATAGCCAAGCTCTCTGTCTGACTAGATTAGAGTATTAGAGCCAATCATACAGGGCTCATGTACACCCTTAAATCATATATAATCACAATTAAAGTCATACCTGTTTGTGTGGCTCTAAAATCATGCAACATCACAGCTCCTTTGGGTTTGTATTTGCAGAAAATCAGGTAGGTAGAAATAATAAAATTGTGGATGCTACACGAACACTATTACTCTCTTCAAAGAATCCCCTGGAAACAGCTGGGTACAAGCAGTCTATGTAACCTCAGGAAGTGATGCGATGGAGTGAGGAAGTAAGAGATGAAAGGACAGATTCCAATGAATCTGTTTCACCTCAAGCATCTGAGCAATCCATGAGAGACTGTGACTTCCTCAGAATTGACCTTGCAAAAGGTATGGCTGAATATCCATCCTTTGATAGTCAGAGATGCCCCAGGAGGTTACTCCAGTTGAGTCTATTTGATAACATTTTTGTTCCATGACTGCAAAGTTCATTTTCCAACTTCAGAACTAGAAAACTGCTGCATGACAAATGTAAAAATTGCTCACTTCAAGCAATGGGACACTGTGGATAATTCCAGAAGTTAACAAAGATTTGTGCTGTCTGTCTTTTCTGTCCTAAAACAAATATCTAGCATGTTTATAGAGCTTAACATTTCTAGCCAACTGCTAAACTCTGTAATAGATGGTCCTGTGAGTAGTTAGGCCATCCTTTAGCAACTGACACAGACTTGATAAAAAGATAGTTTGAGGAAATGTCTATATGTGAATGTAGCAATAGTACTACTTGAAGTAAAAGGAAGCAGTATTGCTATGTTGGACCTCATTAGTATTCCTTAATACCATGATTGCCATGCCCAAAGCCCTGGAACAAGGCATTCTGCAAGCCTTAGCTATCCTCTGATTAAACACCATTTCTATACACATGCATTATGTTTAATGCCAGCTTTTGTTCCTAGGAAGGCAGCATTTGAAGTTTAAATAACATCCTTGGGTGGGGAGCTTTCAGAGCGATAAGTGCCTCTCACAAAATACTTGAGGTGTCACAAAGAAAATATGGCGACATTGTCATAGATGTTTCATAAACTCTTATTCTTAATCCAGTCTTCTCCAAGGAGAAATGCTGCAAGCCTCTAAAGAGATCACTAGGCATTGAGTGTGACAAAGCTATTATAGTGCTGACTACATTTCAAAAAGAAAATGTCCAGCTGGGTTCAGCAATAAAAGAATCTGTTGCAGGTAATGTTAGCAAAGAGGACTGCCTTTGCCTTTATGGTATTTCCATCAAGACTAGGGTTACTAGAATTCCACCTAACAAAAAGTACATATTCTAGCTGCCTGATAAGGAAGTATTGAGGAAGTATTGTACTATTGTCCCTGAAGTGGTAACTTTTGATTAATGAAAATTATAAGAGATCAGGACAAGACTACTGAAGATGGAGAGTGCATGGAGAGTGCAGAGGTGGATTTTTGTTTGTATGTTTGTTTGTGAAACTCAGCCAGAATTAAGCAAATAGCCTTGATTGTAGCACAGAAGTCACAGAAGTCACAGAAGATACACTATACATGACTCCCACCCTATCAGAACCTAAACTGTAGACGTAAACAATTTGCATTCAGAAGCAAGACAAGGTGTCAAATATGCCTGCCAGCCACTTAAACTGGGAAGCAGGTTATTGTTGAATTTTCTCTGTGGCAGTGTAAAAATATCATAATTGTTTCTAGCAAGCCAGGAAACAAAAACACAGGACAGCTACAGAATCTGAACTTCTGTAGCTATTCCCAAGTTTAACTCCCAGAGTTGATAATTTGTGCTTTTCTCTTACTTCTTAGCTTTTGACTGGTATTTTAATATATAGCTGAAGCCCACGAGAAGGTTTTGGGGGAGGTTTGACTTTTGCCCACTTGCTAAATGGGTAAATAACATTTAATATATCATTCAGATTCATTTCATGCTTCTTTATGTTTATGGCCAAAGTATATCTACTCATAACCCTCATGAAACCATGGACCACCCATAAGGTAAATGATATTTTTAAAAATACATTCAATACAGACCAGCTCTTTTAAGCTAATAGCTTTGATTTCAAAGTTTCAAAATTATTACCCTTAAGTTTTATTTTCATGCAATCATAGGGTAAGATGATTATATTCATGACAGCCTGTGCATTTTAACAAATGGATAATTTTGTGTAGTGACCCCTATAGTATGGACATAGAATAGCTCTAATAGTCCTTAAATGTGTTTTGTTTTTATAGCACTCTCTCACCTCACACTTGGCAGACACTGATCTGACAATTTTAACTCTGTGAAAATGTTGTATGAGTATAACCATACAGGGAACTGTCTTTGGAAGCTGATGTCACACATAGATAATAGGTCCTAAATGTATATTCTAGATTGTAGAACACAGAAAAATGGCAGAAAACCTTGTTCAGTGACTGGATAGGTTGTGTTTCATGGAACAGGTCATGTGTATAAGAAGTGCAACCTCTTTTATTTGTATAAAAATAATACAGAATAATACAATGAGTAATTAAGGAAATGAGATTGAAGTGATTATAAGGGGAGAGTTCTGGCATGTCTGGTGTTTCATATGTCAAAAACACAGTCAATGGTTTCTACTTAATTATAGTGGCATATGTAATGTGTGGCCTTGCATATGATATTTTAGAGATGAGGCTAGTGTTTATAACTGAAGAATAGCTAAACTCTGTAAAGGAATAAAGGCAGAAGGCAGTTTCCATACAGTCAAAGACTAACCCATGATTGACATCTTGAATTTCTATGTAAGGAACAGAAAAGGCAATTGTAGAGGTTAGATAATGGACAGATGAACCTAACATTACATGTCATAAAACTTTCACAGATTTGTCTGAGGAAATGAATAGTGAAGCTTAGAGAGTTTTGGTTACTGTGGAACGATGGAGATGATGATGAATTGTAAAAAGTAGTAGTAGATGTACTACAGAAGAAGATGAAATTAGCTAGATTGTGAGTGAAATCCCTGCAGGGTAGGAGTGGCAGGATCTGGAAAGTGTTTGCAAAATGAGAGATAAAAACAAGCCCCTCCTCTTTCTTCTCCTCCTCCTTTTACAGTACAGAAAGAAGCCATCAAGCTTCCAATGCAGAAAAGCAATTAATATTCTGACTCAGCTTTAACGCAAAACAGCAAGATAGCCCCAATGATGCAAAAGTGACATCCCTATCTTGGCTGTAACCAAGAACTCTCTAATTAGACTTAAGGCCATCTCTGTAAGAGGAAATCTGTGCCATGAAACCTAGGAGAGTACTTGCTAGTGCCACTTTCCTAAACCAGTATAATCTCTAAATGCATTCTTAATACTTACCCTAATATTTACACATAAGTGTTGCTCTTACTCATCACTGCTGCCTGGGTGAAACCCAGATCCTGTGAAAATCCGGATGCCACTTCTGACACCAGATATTGTGGTTTAATAAGGATCAGGAGAAACAAATTGGCTGAATAGATGTTTATTCAGAGATAAATAACTTACAACATAGATATATAAACACCTGAAGGTTCTTGGACCCAAGGATGCCTCAAGATGCTCTCCTGTACTCTTGCTGCAAGCAAGAGAACACTCCTGGGGCCCCTCCTCAGATCTAGTTCCCCTAGGTAACTCCCATCCCTGTCTCCACCCCCAATGGGCATTGTCAGTAACACAGGTACAGACAAAGTGAATATCTCACCACACAAGTCTTACAATGTCCCAACCCTAGAAGAAGAGCTACAGACAATTAATGAATACAGAGATGGGGAGAATCTGTTTGCCTTAGGTATGAGCCCACTAACAGTTAACTGTTTATCCAATATCAAGTGCCAGCAAGAAAAATAATAATGCTATGTGTCTGTGTGTATATATGTATTAAGCAATAATATGAGGTCATGAATTTGAGAGGAGAGAGAATGAAGGAGATGCAGGAGGAACTGTAGAAACTGTATAAGTAGTAAATATAGTTTACACATATAGAACTTTTTAATATAATAGAAAGGAAGAATCAATGAAATTAAAGTTGAAATGCTGTGAGAGACACAGTGGAACCAAACACTTTCTCCATGAAGCAATTACTTTGAGAGTTTCAAATTTTATATATATATATATATATATGGATCATGATCGTATTTCAAATATATTTCTTCTAGTCTAATTCTGCTTCTCTTATCATCTTGAACAAACCCGTTATGTTTTGTTATTTCAGTTGTCACAGAATATAGTCTTATAAAAATCTCTGATCTAATAAAACTCTAAATTCTGAGCAAATTAATTGATATTAAAATATATATTGTACTACTTAGAAAAGTAACTGCTTCAAAGTTTATTTCCAAACTTTCATGAGGATTTCTACCTGGAAATGCACTTCCAGTGCCCTTTTCAGAGCCTCCTGAGGACTGGGACCTTGCCAAAATTTGCCAGTGTCCCTGTTTCACCTCCAACCATGGTAGGAGATACACTTAGGCCTGTTTCTAGCCTGCCTCTGGGGTCCTGCTCAGAGCCTCCTGAGGCCTGGGGATTATGTACACATGGGGGAGACCATCCAGGAAAACCAGACTTTCCAGAGTCTGCCAGAGTCCTGTTCCCACCACCACCCAATGCAAGAGGAGAGCCATCAGAGTATTGGACTTCCTGCAACCACCAGAAGAGAACCTTGGTCTAGTACCCACCAAGGGAGGGAGAGAATCCACCTGTATTCACTGGAAGCAGGGATGAGCAGATGATAGTATAAGAACACAGTCAACAACAGAAATATCAATATGATGCCACCAGAGTCTAGGAACTACACACCAGCAAGACTAAATTGAGTGAAACTCAATGTTATTCTTCAAAAATCACAAATAAGACAAGGCTGTCCACTCTCTTCATATCTCTTCAATATTGTACTTGAAATTCTAGTGGGTAATATTAAAACAAAAGGAGATCAAGGGAATACGAATTGGAAAGGAAGAAGTCAAATCTCACTATTTGCAGATGACATGATAGTTTGCATAAGTGACCTGAAAAAAAAAAATCAAGGAACTCCTATGGCTGATAAACACCTTCAGCAAACTGGCAGAATCAAGATTAACTCAACAACAACAACAAAAAAATGTCAGTAGCCCTACCACATACAGATGATAAAGGGGCTGAGAAAGAAATCAGAGAACCACCACCCTTTACAATAGCCACAAGAAATATAAACTATCTTAGGGAAACACTAACCAAGTAAGTGAACGACCTGTATAGCAAGAACTTTGAGTCTTTCAAGAAAGAAATTAAAGAAGATACCAGAAAATGGAAAGATCTCCTATGCTCTTGCATAGGTAGGATCAACATAGTAAAAATGGCAATTTTGCCAAAAGCAATCTACAGATTTCAATGAAATCCCTTGGAAGAACAATACTCAACTTTATATGGAAAAACAAAAGTCTCAGGATAGCCAAAACAACCCTGTACAATAAAGGAACTTCCAGAATCATCACCATCCCTGACTTCAAGTTCTCTTATAGGGCTATAGGACTGAAAACAGCGTGGTATTGGTGCAACACTAGACAGAAAGACCAATGGAATCAAATTGAAAACCCTGATATTAACCCACACTCCTGCGAACACCTGATTATTGACAAAGAATCTAAAATTATACAATGGATATAACAAAGCATCTTCAACAAATGGTGCTTACATAACTGGATGCTGACTTGTAGAAGACTTCAGATTGATCCATATTTATTGTCATGCACAAAACTGAAGTCCAAATGGATCAAAGACCTCAACATAAATCCAGCCACACTGAAACTCTTAGAACAGAAATTGAGAGGTATGTTTGAACGAATTGGTACAGGAGACTGCTTCCTGAACATAACACCAGTAGCACAGACAGTGAGATTGACAGTTAATAAATGGCACCTCCTGAAATTGAAAAGCTTCTGTAAGGCAAAGGACAGAGTCAATAAGACTAAACAAGACTAAATGGCAGTCAACAGAATGGGAAAAAACTTCACCAATACCATATCTGACAGAGGGCTGATTTCCAAAATATACAAAGAACTCACGAAACTAGTCAACAAAACACCAAATAATCCAATTAAAAAGTGGGATACAGAACTAAATAGAGAATTTTTAATAGAGGCATCTAAAATGGCTGAAAGACACTTAAGAAAGTGCTCAACATCCTTAGCCATTAGGGAAATGCAAATCAAAACAACTCTGAGATTCCATTTAGCCAAACTGGCTGGAAAAAAAACCCCACCAAAACCAAACACAGTTTACGCTTGACAGGTTGTGGATAAAGGGACACAACCCTCCACTGCTAGTGCTTTTGCAAATTTGTATAGCCACTTTAGAAATCAGTAGGAGGGTCCTCAGGAAAATGGGAATCAATCTACCACATGACCCAGCAATTCCACTTTAGGTACCCAAATTAATCATACCCATGCAACAAAGACACCTGTTCAACTATAGCAGCATTATTTTTAATAGCTAGAAACTTGTAAGCAACCTAAATGCCCCTCAACTGAAGAATGGATGGAGAAAATGTGGTACATTTACACAATGGAGTACTATGCGGCAGAAAAACTAATGAAATCCTGAAATTGCAGGAAATAGGTGAAACTAGAAGAAGCCATCCTGAGTAAGGTAACCCAGTCACAAAAAGACAAACAAAGGATTACTAGCCTACGATCCACACTGCCAGAAAAGCTAGGAAAGGAGGACCCTAAGAGAGACATACATGGTCCTCCACAGAAGGGGAAAGAAACAAAATCTCCCAAGCAAATTTGGTGCATGGTGGAAGGGGACAGGGAGTTAGAAGGAAGAGGAAGGGAGAGGTGGGCATGAGGGAGCAGGAAGATTGAGTCAGGGAAAGAATAGATGAGAGCAAAAAAAAAGAGATACCATATAGAGGGAGACATTATAAGTTTAAAGAGAAATCTGGCATTAGGGAAATATCCAGAGATCTACAAGGATGACCCCAAATAAGAATCTAAGCAATATTGGAGAGGCTACCTTAAATGCCCTTCCCCAATAATGAAATTGATGGCTACCTTATATACTATCCTAGAGCCTTCATCTAGTAACTGATAGAAGCAGAAGTTGACACCCACAATTAAACACTGAGCCAAACTCTAGGAATCCAGTTGAGGACAAGGAAGAGTGATTAGAAAAGGGGTCAAGACCAGGCTGGAGAAACCCACAGAAACAGCTGACCTGAATAAGGGGGAGCTCATTGACTCCAGTTTGATAGCTGGGAAACCAGCATAGGACCATCCCAGATTCCCTGAATGTTGTGT
Organism: Phodopus roborovskii; assembly: GCF_943737965.1. Lineage (NCBI taxonomy): Eukaryota > Metazoa > Chordata > Mammalia > Rodentia > Cricetidae > Phodopus > Phodopus roborovskii. Next base: position 1,531,960 of record NW_026126417.1, on the reverse strand, counting down.
TATTTGGAATGACTTGGCAGTCTGTGGAGCCTCTGACAGTGGATCAGTATTTATCCCTAATAAACCAATGAACTTTGGGAGGACATTGCACATAGTGGGATACTCCCTCAGCCTAGACACATATGGGAGGGCCTGGACCCTGCTCCAAATGATAAGACTGATTATGAAGACTCCCAATAGAAGGCCTCTCCCTCCCTGGGGAGGAGAAAGGGCATTGGATGGGAGTTGGTTGAGGGAACATGGGAGTACAGGATGGTCCTGGAACTGATATTGGCATGTTAAACAAGTTTGTTTCAAATTTAAATAATAAAAAAAGAATTTCTACTTTACCTAACTATTGTAACCTTTAGAGTGATGATAAAAATCTACTGTAGTGTAGCAATATACGTAAGTTTCTTCCACATCATCACACAGACACTGTATTACTTTCCTGTGGGTATCCCTAAGAATTTGCCTTCCATTGTCAAAAAATCAAGGAAACTCATTATTAAGTATTTAGCAAGCTGAATTTTTTAACAAGTATTTTCTTGATCTCAAAGCCAATTCTAGATTATCCAGTTTTGTGCCCAGCCCCTGTCACTTATTCAACTGTAATTCTTGCCTCTAAGCATTAGTCTGATCCCTCTGCCAATCATGGCTAGAAGCGTCATCCATGTTATAGACCTTCTCATCATCTGACTCTATCAATCACTGCAATCGACCCTCTACCTCTCACAAAATAAAATCAGATATTTTGAGAGCTTCTTGACATTTTGCTCTGGTTCCCTGTAGACCTATGCAGGACACCTTATTTCCATAGATATGTTTCCTATGTAAAGATGATCTATTTCAAAAAGACTCTGCCATAATTCAATGTAATCTTTAAAATAAACCGAAGGACAGACTAGACCATATTGATTACCTCTTCTACATTCCTGTCCTGGATAGAAGCCAGCAAGACTCTTGTGAACTCTGGATACTTAAAACTTTCTTTTAAAGAGGAATGATAGTATGATACAGCTAATACCTGTGATCCACCCAGAATTTTAAGCTAGTAATCTGAGGTACCCTTTCAGATGCCATTCTGTCATAACCCTAAGGGCATGTGCATTAGAGTTCTCTAGAGTGTAAGAATTGATATAATGAATATATACTTATATATACATGCATATATGTATATATGTATCCATACATAATTTACATAATTTATTAAATCAACATTGAAATAGTAATAATAAGTGAACGACATCTGAGAGGCTGAGAACCCACCCATTTCTCAGTCCACATAGCTGGTTGCCTTCAGTAGTCCATGTACAGTGTCCAAACCTGGAGGTTCCTGAAAAGCTTCTGGTCCTCAGTCTAGTTATAGTGGAAGTCTAGAGACACTGGTTCTGATATCAATGAAAGAAACAGCAAAAGCAGTTGCATAAATTTGGTTGGTGCTGAAAGGGAAGGCTAAATGAACAACAGGAGACTAGTCTTCCTTCTGACATACTCCTTTTCATCTTGCCTACTGGAAGGTACTATCCACCTTTGAGGTGATCATCCACACAAATAAAGCATTATGACAATCCCTCAACTGAGTGTCACTACTCAGATAATTCAGTTTGTGGCAAATTGACATTCAAACCAACCATCACAGCATATAAATTTAGTTCTTGATTTTTAAAAGTATTTTAATTTATTCTTTGAGAATTTCATGTAGTAGAAAAATTACATCTTGACTGTTAATGGTGCATGAATATTGCAAAACCCTACCACCCTTTGTTGTTTCTATGTGGAATTCATGTATTTTCTACTTTTGTTTATTTTGTTACAGATTTGAATAATTGAACATGACAAAATGAGTAATTAGAGTGCCTGTTAGTTAAATCCTGTACATGATTACTGTCCACATTCAGTTAAGCCCAAGGTATAAGATGAGTGTCACACTTTAATTTTTATAGATGAATAGTTGTAACAAGAAATAGGATTCTCATGCCTAATAAAAATGCAAACTCTCTGGAATATAGATCTCTCTGTAGAGTCAAATGAATGAAGCCTTTTTAAAACTGGACTCGATCTTATTTATGTGATCATATACACATCAGCTACATGCATCATACAATGCAAGGTTCTCTGTTTATATTACTTTTAGTGAAGTACTTCTTGGCTTTTCCAGTAAAGGCAACACATTTGAATTAAATATTACTCTTTGTTTCCCATCAACATGTCTAAAGGGATAACCCTTTGAAGTCATTACTACTTTGGTAATCAATAAGCTACCAGATTTGCTTTTACTAGGCCAATAATGATCTGAGTTATGTGAGAGGTTTACTTTTAAGGAGGCAGTACATAGATAAGGGGAAAATAAAGTTCATGTATAGAGAAAGTATGGTCAACAATTTAAGAATTTGAATAGTTTTGGTCTTACTTTTGCTGGCTATGATGCTTTTCTGAGTGTCATGGACCTGCTTTGCAGATGGGGCACTATAGTGCTCTACGGCATGTACCAAAAAGAAATGGAAAAACAACAAAAACCAACTCAATGAGTGCCCAGAAGAGAAACAGAACTTCCAAGCTACTAGTATTATTTGCCTTTTATAAATCAGATCATTTTATAAATGCCAAAATTCTCTAGATAAGTCACCAGATAATTCATTATCATAGTCTGAGAATTCATATTTGTTACACAATACTCTCTTGCTCAGTACTTTGTAAAACATGAAATACCTTCTAGGAAAGTATCTAATATATCAAGAAATGAAAAAAGCTGTCTTAATAAAAACCCTGATTAAACTGGGTCACTATATTTTGGCAGCAAAGAGGTTGATAGAGAATAATGTAAAGAAAAAAGTGTATACTCTGCTGAAATCTGAAGGGACTTATGAAGGGAGATAGCTACAGGGCTTTCATTCTCAAATTGAAGAATCAAGAATCATGAACAGATGCCAAGGAGAAAGGTCAAGTGAGGCAAGATAACATGAAGGATTTACCAAAAGAACAAGAGCATCCTTGAGAACTAAGAGGAAATGGACATTTAGAAAGAATGAATTAGACCAGGGGTCAGTGAAGAATGAAATGGGGTAGCATAGAAAGAGAATTGTTCCAGCAGAATGGATAGGGATATAAACCAGGGAAGGTGAAAGGTTGGGAAAGTTAGATTCAATACTGCTTAGTAAAAGAACCATGGATGAGGTCACTACCAATGAGTGAAACTCTCCTCTAGTGTTAAGTTGTGAATGACAGAGAGTAAAAAGGGGAGACAGTTAACTAATTTACTACCTCTGCAAACGTCTTAAATGAATCCATTTCTCCTACAATCATTAGCCAAAATTCAGAAAACAGTTATAGGACTTGGGAGCAAAACAGAGAGTGGAACAAATTGTTCAGAATGGGATCAGGGAAGTTAAGGTCAAGAGAGTGAAGTCAGTTGAGCATGGCAGTGTCCAAAAAAGAACTGGGTTTCAATTATACTCCATACAAGAATAATAGCAAAGACAACATCTTTATTCTTTTAGGAACAAATAGAGTAAAGATAACAAATGAAATGAAAAAATGAAACTGCCCCCAGCTTTACGTGTTTTGTCAAGAAGGAATAGATAGCTCTAGCAGAGTTGAGAGAAATTGCTTTTTTTTTTTTTTTAAAATTTAACTTTATGTGTATGGATTCATTGCATGTATTGCCAGTAGAGGCTAGAAGAGGGCATCAGATCCCACAGAAGCAGAGTTACACAAAACTGTTAGACACCATGTCAGTATTGGAAATCAAACACTGGGCCAATGGGGAACAGCAAGTGCTCTTAACCACTAAACCATGTCCCCAGCTCCAAAAAAATGTCTAAGGAATTCATGTTTTCAAATTCTACCTATCATATTTAAGAAGAAATATTGTCTTCAATATATCTCATCTGGATAAAGACACTTGCCACCGAGCTGTATGGCCTGGGTTCAATCTCCAGGACACACGTGGTGAAAGGAGAGAACCAGCACTCTACTACTATTCCTTTCTAACTTCATGCTTTTATTATTCTTGTTTTGCTTTGTATTTTAATTTTTCTTGTTCTTACCTAAAAAGTCTAGTTAGCACTACCAGTATGTATATGGGTATAGAACCTTGACTGGAGTATAGGTAGAATTTTGAGCGTTCATCCATGAAGAAAATTGAATCTCCCTATCTCAGTGTCCATTAATTTGGTAACAGCTTCTCAGCTGTTACCATCTCCTTCATCCATGATGGGTGTTTGTCTGTCTTAATTTTGCTCAGTTATTACTGAGCTTGCTATCAAAACCCCCTTTCCTTGTCTAAGTATTTACTCCTTCTACCAGCTCCCATAAATTTCATATGTGCAAATCCCCTTCTTGTTAGTGCAGGGTTTTTTCTGCTTTCATTGTACATAGACTAGAGCTTTGTTTGAAGGCAAGACTTGGGTATGAAGACTATATTTAGAAAGGGCTTGATGACCAGAGTAGGAACTAGAACACCCTGCAAGTCCAGCTTGCAATTTTTCTATTCCAAACCTTTGTGTAGCAGCCATTTACTATTAAATTTCAGTAAATTAAATTACTATTAAATATCTTTCAATATGCCTTTACAGTCACATCCCTACCTCCAAAAAGGCATGTTTGACCTACTCATAGAAACATTTCCTTTCCTCATAGTTGTTACTCTGTTCACAAAGTATTCCAGTAGACATCATCTTTTCTGTTTAAATCTTCATTCCTTCTTCAACCAGCTCCTATCATTTTAAAACAAAACATCCTAACATTTTTGCCTGTGCCAGTCCTGGGTCTCTTAAAGATCTGTTATCTTTACAACTTGCTTGTAGAATAAGGGAGCTCTAACATGATATAAGGGTTTTTTTAATCTTGTTTTGTGACATATGTATCTTTGATATTTACATATAGTCTGTTGACATCATTTATTATTTTTTTATATTTCACAAAAATTTGTTGAACTCCTCTTCCTCATATATATCATATATTATGTTATAAATTAGTTTGTATATGTAAATTAATATTTTAAATATATTGCAAAAAATAAAGTAAGAGCATGTTAGTATTTTTCCTTGATGATTGTATCTTGAAATGTTAATATCCTAGAAAGTCTACATGATCCTCAGTATTTCCAAGGCCCCATACATCTGAGTGGAGTAATGTGAACTGTGAGTAATTCATAATAACAGAAGATGAAGAAAAACAATACTCCAGAAATTCTGATTTTTAAAACACTCTTATTAGTAACCAATGCTAAATTGGTCTGTGGTTTCTTAGAATCAGGAAATGTGTGTATATAAGGATTTGTCAGTCTCTTCTCATGAATTTACTAGGTTTCATTCATTGGAGAATCACCAATCAAATCAGCTCTTTGGAGGCCTCATATATGGCTGAAGCTTCTTGGCTCTGATATTCTGTGGCATTTCCTCCATAAAATTCACAACAACAACAACAACAACGATGATGATGATGAGAACAAAAAATGGAGCATAGCTTCCTCCCATTGGGAAAAATGGAAATCATTTTCCAACTATTCTTACTTTCAATTCTCTCTCACATATCCTAGGCCAATTCTTTCAATTTGAAATGGGGAAACCCAACGTTGCAGGTGGTGGGTGAAGGGTGCCAATTGTGCCCATTAAATAGTTACCTGTGGTCTCAGATGTGAGTAATGGAATATGTATTTCTTAATGCTTTCCTTTAATGCAAGTAAGATTATTATCACATATATTCATATGTATCTCATCTTCCTTTTATTTTATTATTGTACTTCTTTACTCTTAATACAGAAATATTAAGACAGAATAATTAGGGCTAATGCATCAAAATGATAGAATTCTGTCTCTTACACACATATACATGAACATGTATCTGAGCACATGCATCTGAGCACACATGTTCCTGCTATAGGTCATTTGAAGACACAGTTTTTGAGTAAATATTGACTTAAAGAAGAAACTATTTTTGAATGACATTCCTTTCTCTTGTTTGACAAAAGCAAATACATAAATATAATTTAGATAGTAATTAGACATGACCAAATGGATCTTTTGGTTTTTGCATGTATTTTTATTGTTATTCATAAAATGTTATCTTTCACAACCTTCCCAGTAATTTTAGAAAGACAGAGAGAGGGTTTGGATTGTCTTTAAATCATCACAGATGAACAAACTTTACCTAAAGGTATAATCTTGCTTGTTCCGGGCCATTTAGTTACTGCATATCTGGTCTGCCTGAAGCTCTCTCTGTTCTGCTGACTGCTTGTCTAGGACACTTTCCACTACATCACATACTAGGATGTATGAAGATCATTACTCTAGGGCCAGCCAAAGGACAGCTTAGTTCATAGGAATAGTAAAACATCAGACAGTGTGATGCCTTTCACTGATGGCTTGAGACACCTTCGTATCTCATTCAGGACCAAACACTTGGGACACAAAGAAGCAAGCTCAGCTCCAACTACTTGATTTCTTTGGGCATAGCCCTCTCAGACAGTTAGGTACAGCACCCTTCCTTGCACAGTTGCTGGCCTTTCCTGAAGGCTATCAACATATCTGCTGAGACTGCACTACATAAAATGGCTGTCACCAAGCCATCTGGTGCATTTGAGCTTTTTTTTCCCCTCTAAGATGCAAGTTTTCAGTTTGCACAGCACTTCATATTCTTAATACACTTGACTAAGTCATTAATATTTCACTTTCATTACCATGTATTAATAACAGGAATTTAGAATGATCTTGTTCATCTAACTCCTAGAAAACAAATAATTACATTTGTGCATATTGATTGTCAGTTAACTAAAGATGTTTAGCCTGGAGCTATGAGAAATCCACCAGCAGGCTGAGTTTTGGTTCTTAGCCATGTTTAAAGTGCATCAAGCTGATGTCTCTGAAACACTAGAGACAAGCAGGGAGAAGTCCAGGGATTTAAGGGAGGACTCCAGTCTTTACTGGACTCAACCCTGATTCTTCATAACTCTTTAGGGTACGGCATCTTGTCAGAGCTTTGACAATCCTTAAAGATAATCAAAGACTAAGAACTGAATATCTGCTCTTAGAGGTTTGTTTGGTCATGTTTTAGTTGTTGGCATTTGGAGGTAGGAACTCACTTTCTCTGTCTTGTTCTTTTCCTTTTTTAAAAAAAAATCATAAGTGCTAGGGTTTAGTAGTGGGGAAGTGCATAATACATTGTTTGAGAGTCAGCTCTGTACTTACTAAGAAGCACCAGGCTTGATCTCTGACAATTTAGCACAGACATCACAATGTGTCCTTCTTAATGGTGAGCAAGGAAGACAAAGTAAGAAATACACACACACACACACACACACACACACACACACACGAGAGAGAGAATTGTTAAACTAGATACATGCATATTTTTAATTTAACTATTTCCTTCAATGTGTTTTTGATTATTTTGTTTTCCCTTTCATAGTTCCTCTCATAGTTTCCCATATCTTCCTATCCACCTAATTTGTTGTGCTCGTTCTCAAAAAAAAAAAAAAATACTGAAAGAGTAAAAACAAACAAAAATTTAGCCAAACAAAAATTACTAAAAGTAAACAAAAAATCTTACAGGTGGGAAAAATGAAATATATTTTGTGTTGGCCAACTACTACTAGTCATAGGGCCTGCCCTGGGTATGGTTGATAGACCCAATGAGACTTCAATGGAGAAAAATTAGTTGCAAATAGCTTCTTGGTTAGGAGTGTGACTTAGTGGCTACTTCTTTTCAGTCCTAATATTTTGTCTGGTAGACAGGTTGTATGCATTCCATCAAAGTCTCTGTGAGTTTATATGTGTATCAGTCTTGTTGTATCTCAAAGATAATTTGTCCTTGGAGGTATCCACCACCTCTGGCTCTTAAAATTTTTGAACTTCCTCTTACAGACGGATTTCTGAGCCCCAAGGGGAAGGTTTTGATAAAGATATCCCATTTAGGACTGACTGTGTCAATGTCTCATGCTCTCAGCATATTTTCTACTCTTGGGTCTCTTTGTTATTTCTCAAGAACTGAAAGAAAAAGCTTTTCTGAGAGAGCTGTGCAATGTAGCAATCTATAGGTATAGCAGTTTGTCTTTTGGAGTCACTTTATTGCTATGTTCCCTTAGCACAATAATAGCTAATTTTTTCCCTAGGTCCATGACCTACCTAATCTCAGGTTATATGGGGTTCCATTACATGGAACATGCCTAAAATCCAATAGAAAAGTGTTGGCTATTCCTATAACATTTGTGCCATCAGAGTACCAATATGTCTTTCAAGCAGGTTGTTGTTGTAGATCAGAGGGTTTATAGTTGGATGGTATTAATGATTGCTTTTCTCCTTCATAAGCATGCAGAGTACCTTCTAGCATCGAGAGCTAGTCACTAAGAGTGAAGATTCCATTTGGACACCAATTTGATTTCTCCATATTCTATGACATAAATAAGTGATATCTTCATTAAGAGATCCCGACCGACCGTCATATTTTGGAGAATGACCACTTCATTAAAGAAGGCAGAGAAATGGGAAAGAGGAATGAGATTTGTGAAGACATATTACTTATAATACTAGCCTTTCTAACTCCAAATGTCTTTTTAAAAGAGCCATCATTTGCCATTGTTCATCTGGCAGAGTCTGATTTATGCATATTGCTGGAGTTTTTTATTTGCTTATTTTGTTTTGTTTGTTTGATTTGGGTTTTTGAGAAGGTTTCTCTGTAGCTTTGGAGCCTGTCCTGGAACTGGCTCTGTAACCAGTCTGTCCTCAAACTCACAGAGACCTGCCTGATCCTGCCTCTTGAGGGCTGGGATTAAAGTCATGCATCACCACCACCCAGCTGCTGTACAGTTTTAACTTGTGATTTATTGTAGCCTCCCCACTTGTTCACCAATTCCAGCTCTCCAGTTCCTCTCTTAGCTGTACTGTATCCCTGGATCAGGTAATTGAGATCCTACATCCCAGCAGCTTGCTTTTGTACCATGCCATGGCCACCATTCTCCTTCTAGAGTGGCACATGCAAGGTTTAACATGTCTGTGGCACACACATTCCCCATTTCTAGTTTTTATTAAATAATGAAGTTCCTTTCAACTGTTGGTGGGCACTGACCTCCCATGGAGAAAGTTCACTATGAAACTTTCTGGCTCAGTCCATCCTTTCAGACAGAGAATCTGAGTAGGGATGAGGACAGTAGCTGTGGTAGAGGTAGGAGAAGACACCCTGGAGGACAGTAGTTCCCTTGTCATTTCAATCTCTCTGAAATGAAAATTGCCCCTTTGATCCACAGGTGTTACTATTTGCTCACGATGTTAAATATTGAAATTTTCCATGTCTTCACTAGTTCTCTCTCACTTGTTTCTTGCTCTCTCTCTTTTCTTCTCTCTCTCTCTCTCTCTCTCTCTCTCTCTCTCTCTCTGTGTGTGTGTGTGTGTCTCTCTCTCTCTCATAAGTTTGTGTGCCAGGTGAGAAAGCACATGTGCACATGAATGTCCCTGAGTTTCGTCATGCATGATCATGAACAGAGAATTATTTTCTACTATGATTTTTATAGACCTCACCAGTTCCTGTTCATCTTTCAAGTCTGAGGACACCATTTGCAGTAAAATCTATATCTCATCACCACAAAGCCTACATTTGTGAGGTTGGACACAGATGAAAGATTGAGGTTAAGTACTTGAACCTGCAGTATTTGGTAGGATGATACAGACAGAGGTGGCCATCATGGTCGGTCTCCTACCTTTAGGAGGAATAGGTAAAATACAACTTCAGATATTCAGCAGATGAGACTTGCCTTTCTCAAGTCATATAACCATCTTTCACTTCTCCTGTATTCCATCCTACCTGTCTTCAAATGCTTCTATTCCTGAAAATCTCTGTCTTCTCAGCCTCCCTAAAATCCAAGAACTGTGGAACTGACAGAAAGGAAGGAGTCTCCATGTGAAAAACTGACTTAGAAGGAAAAGAAAGCTTGTTTTAATAAGCAGATGGTCTCTGTAGATGGGGGAGTGTTAACATTAAAACATATGCTAGGGGAGGGAGGAAAAAAGGAGAGGAGGGAGAGAGAGAAAGAGAGAGGAAGAGGCGGTGGAGGATTATGAGGCACGTGGCATCTGTAAACAGTGTTCTTTCTAGAAGTTTCCCATGTGAGAGAAACAGATTTCCAGAATGGTATGAAGAAATTTGCTCAAATATTTCTGATTTCATCTCAAAAACTGTTTACCTGACATGAATTATAATTGCATAGTACCAAGAAATGACATCTGCAGAAATGATAGTTAGATGAGCTTGTGTTTTCTTGTTTGGTTTTGTTTTATAAATTTATTTGATAAAATAAAGGCATTAAGGAATCATCGTGATGGTTTTTCACTGAGTCTCTGTGTTTGTAATAGAAATAGAGCTCTTTTTTTCTTTGTTGTTTTTGTTAGCTGAGGTATTTGAAGTGTTATATATAACATACACAGATATCAAAAACAGGCATAAAGGGACTTACTACTTGTTATTACTCAATGATGTGACATCTAATTAATGTACTACTTTGTAGACCAAAAATTCATGATTAGCAGAGCGAGAGTTAAAAGAGGGGATACAAAAGAATGAGACGAGTCAAAACCATGCACTTCCTGTTTGCTAAATTGAACTTGGTTTAACCCTATTCTTATTTCAGTTGATTGGATATTGGCATGGAAGCATAGCATATTCTGATCAGGTAGATGGTGTTTTGTCAATGTTGCTTCTAAACTAAAAGAAGATACACAGAGTGATGAGAAACATAGGGAGCTAAAACTATAGCCTAACAAAATGAAAGCTAGTTTAAATGTTAAAAGATCCTGGTTCTTCTATTATGCAGTTGGGTGACATTGGTTTAGGCATTATTGCTGTTAGCCTTGTTTTCTTGATTCCATTTCAAAGAGGTTAATCTCAGTCAGAGACACAAATTGAGATCCCTGCACAACCCAGGTAGTTTGAATAATCCTGCCCAAGTATAAGACCCAGGTAGATAAATACTGGGCTTATGATCTGCTGGAGAAAACACTACTCCCTTAAATAGGCAGACAGTTAGCCGGAGTCAGATATGACAAGGGGATGGAGGCACACCTGTTTTCAGGACCATTCTGTGCTGCCTCCTTTCAAGCAAGAAACACAGATTTTGTGTAAAGTCACTCAATTTGTTTTCAAGGTGTGAGCAGTACATTTAAGTCTAAAATTTAAAAGTTAAGACAAAATGTAAGGTCAAATAATCATGCCAAAAGATTCCATGAACTAAAAGTGAGGGCTCTGAAGTAAATGATCTTCTGGACCATCATAAAATGTAAAATTCAAGGATACTAGAATAGAATCTGCAGTGGGAAAAATATTTTACTTCTTTAAACAAATCATGTTATGCTGGGGTTTTTGTTTTGTTTTGTTTTCAGATACACAGAGATCTGTATGGCGTTAAATGTAGAGCAGGGGTTTTAAACTCAGCTGTTAATCATTGCTAGGGATGCATAGATATTTCTCTGTTTGGAATGTGCATTTGTGTAGCATGTGTGGCATGTGTAGCATGTGTGTGTGTGTGTGTGTGTGTGTGTGTATCTCTCTGTGTGTATGCCTTTGTGTGTTTCTGTGTGTATATATGTCTCTATGTGTGCATGTCTGTGTATGTTTCTTTGTGTGTGTGTTTCTGTGTGTGTCTATGTGTGTATGTCTGTGTATGGTGTATGTTTCTGATTCTGTGTGTATGTGTGTGCTTGTATAAGATGAAAGTGTGCTTTGTGAATGTGTATATGTGGATTGGTGAAAACAATATAGTAAATGTCAGTAACTACACTGATTTTTTTTTTCTGAATCTGGCTTTTTATTCACCCTTGCTTGCTTGCTTTCTTGACCTTTTGTTCTTCCATTCTTGCACTTATCCTGTCATCTCACTGTGATTTTTTTCCAAAGTAATGAATCTGGATATTTAAAAGCCTAGATACGAATTAAAGACTTGGTAATGGGTTTGAAGAAAGGTGTAAGGACAAATGGGGATCAAGTAAAGGGAGTTGAATTACCTGCAGCTACTGTAGTTAGGCAAGTCTGTTATTTCAAGCTTGACTTATCTTTACTGTGGACATAAAATATGATCTGGGAGTATGATGTCAGCGCATCCACTCTCAATAATTGATATGATGAATAATCTCAACCTTCTGATACCTTCTGTATCTCCCCACATCTCAAGAAACTTCATTCATCAGCCACGTTTGAAATGTTTAAGTAATCTCAGTGATGTATGGAACCCTGACACTCCCTTGTTAGAAATTCGCGCTACTAACATTCTATCAAATTAAAAAGCCACTGAGCTCTTGTGCATAAAATTACCATAAATTACCTTCTGAAGGTTCATTGCTGTTTGGAATGTTTAATTGCTCACTCAGCTGAACTTTAACAGCTCAGTATTATTAATCAACTTGTCAAAAGGTTTTTCATTATGTAGTCTTTAGGTGGAATTGGGCAGGATACAAAAACTTAAGTTGGTCTGATTCTAGTAAATTGCCAACCAATCTTGGTAGAGTTTGGCATCTTTTGTTCTCTAGTTACAATACTTTACAAAGTATTATTGGGAAAACTATGTTCTTCTATATGTTTCAATAAAGTCAGTGAATTCATCAATAAAAGGTATAATTTTAATGACTCTAAAAAGAACAAAGAAGGCAGGTGGACAAATGATGGCACACTTCTGACAAGTGATTATGTACATCTTCCAGTTGAATCATGCTAAAAGTGAGATAAACTTGCAAATGTTACTGATATTTTAATGATTGCTTTAATGTGATTTTACTGTAATATTTTTAAAGCAACTTCATGGGATGACATTTTCAGGTGAGTGACTTGTGTTCTGTGAGTCATTACAATAAAGCCATTTTGACTCATCTTCCAGAGGAGGGGAGGTTTCCTTACCTAACTTAGCAAAGCTACACCACAGGTTAAATGTTGTCAACAAATTAGTTCTAATTGGCTTCTGCTATCAGTTAAATGGTTAAAAGTAACTATTTAAACTTTAGTGGACATGTCTTCTACTTTTACAAGCCCAGGAATATGAAACTATTCCCATAATGTTTAAAGAGATCCAGATCCAGCATTTTTACACTGTGCAATAATTATTCCCTGCCACTCCCCAATCAATTTTGCTTGTTCCATTTTCTCTCTGTATTTTTTTAATTGTGTAAATATCTGAAAGAAACTATGAGAAAAAAATATGTTTTTCTATTAACGTCATATTTTACATTTTAAGGTAAATTTGTTTTATAGATAGCTAAGCAACGAGGAACTTCCATCAAAGCATGGTGCCTTAGAAGTCAGTGATGCCTATGGTAAGGTCATATTGATGCTAGAGGGGTATCATTCTGAATAGAGATACTGTTGGCATAGTGAGGTTGAGCAAATGAGATTTTTTTTTGTTTTGTTTTGTTTTTGTTTGTTTGTTTGGTTCTTTTTTTTTGTGGTTTCTAAGTAAAAATCAGAATCTGGCCAAGGCATCATTGACAGTGAAGTCATATAGGTGTAGTCATGGATGTCTAGTCATGTTAGAAAGAACTTGGGTACTGAAAACTAATCCTTCACTGGGAAATAAATAGTTTGCATGAAGTTTTAATTTATTTGTCTCACCCCCTTCATGTGGCAATAAATAGAAACAAGGTATGATAAATAAAAATACAGACGCAGCTCCAGGTTGATGTGACTGAAAATCCTTTCCCAGCCACAGTTCTCTCCTCACATCTACCCAAAGTCAGTAAGCTATCATTTCATCCAGATCTCTGGGAGCAGTGCGTGGGAGTGGCAAAGGCAAACTCCATCATCCACCTTGTACCTGAGCACTAGCCATCACTGCTTTCATTGATCCCTGTTGTCTTTCATCCCAAAAGGGATGCTACAGGTCTAGATGGAAAAAGATTAACAACCTTATTTAACATTTCAGATGAATACTTAGAGAAAAGAAACTCAATTGAGACATGGTCAGACTGGAGAGATAGATGGACAGATGAATGTACTTGCTGCCAAGCCTGTTGACATGAGTTTGATCCCCTAAACCAACATGATGGAAGCAGAGAACCAACTCCTGAAATTTGCTTTATAACCTTCAAACTCACACTGTGGTACACCTGTTCCTTTCCCCCCAGCACATACATACATACATACATACATACATACATACATACATACACACACACACACACACACACACACACAATTACAAAATTAAAGACAAAGACAAACTGCAAGACAAGAATCTTTTATCTATTCTAGACACAGAAAATGTGATTAAGAAGATGTGGCCAACTGTTTTTCAACACAATAGACATGAACCACAACAACAAACAAAATACCACTATTACAATGTGGAAGAATTTAGTGAGGATTTTGGAGTTCCAAAATGTGTAACTTTGTAGAGCTATGAGAATACTTTCAAGATAAATGTATTTGTAATAATTCGTGCTAACTTCACTTTGAGTCGGAGAGTGTGAACTGCTCTCTTGAGGTCCCATTCAATTTGAAGTCTCTCTAGTTCTGTGACGTTAAATTTTGGTATGATTGACTAGATTGCCTTAGGACTGAATTCCACTCACTGATTCCTGTATCTTCTAAGAATGAAAAAAAATCTAGAAATTGCCACTTTGTGCACCAATTGCAGCAGTGGGCTCCCGCCTCCTCCCCCCTCCAGCATTGTAGTCATGCACAGTTGAGAACAGAGTGGAACTCATTGTGTAAATTTTCTTTAGTGCATGGATTATTGATTTAATAGATCATGACAATCTATTTTGTCAGACTGCTGCCACACAGGTTCTGAGTCAGCAGGCAGACAAGTCTTATAAAATATTTGTTGTGAAAATAAAAAGCTGCTGCATAAGATGAAATTGAAGCTGAATAATGGTAAAGTCAGTTTTCTAATAAGTAAGATGATCATCATCCAGGAGCTGAAATCATTAGAGCTAGTCATTTTTACTTCATGCTTTTGCTTCTGTGGTAGGAATGGAAAATTTTAACACAGAAGATGTTCAATTATACATCTTTTATGAATGTAGGATATTAAGAATGAGGGGTTATCTAGTAGGTTTCCTGAATGTTAAAGGTGCAAATGTCAGAAGATGGGAGACAGACTCTGATTTGTCTGTTTTGTTGCTAGCAGTTTATTGACTAGCAAAAGAAAGCAGAGCTGTGCAAAAGCAAGAGTAAAAATGAGATGCAGTGATACAGTGGTTGTGATGGTATGACATTCCCAAACTAGGGAAGTAGGATTGAATAACCATGCCTTTATATTGATAAGTTATTGGAATTGCTATGTATGCACCTATATAAGTACAGCACATGCCACACATTAATAATTATAAAAAGTTGAAGTTTCAAGTATCTTTTGTTCATTTGATATTCCTTGGTGCAACAAGTAAGAGAAGGAATGAGCATGCACACAATTGTGTCATCTAGATGTGAGATGAATTTACCCTTTTCCTTATGTATAAAATGGTGTCTTCCTCCTCTTTACTAAGTTCTATTGTGTGCATGCTCCCTCCTTCCCTTACTTGCTGCCCCATGGAATCTCATATGATCAAGAAATACTAGAAACATCAAGCTTTTATAATTATATGTATGTAGTGTATATATTTAGGTGTATTATATATATATATATATGTGTGTGTGTGTGTGTGTGTGTGTGTGTGTGTGTGCAAATGTGTGTGTACTTGTCTACTTGTCTACATGGATACAAGAGTGTCTTTATCTACTGCCCCTTGCCTTACTACTTTTTTTTTTGAGATAGGGTCTCTTACTGAACTTGGAGATCCCTCATTGGCTACATTGGATGGTCCTCATCCACAAGGAATCTTCTGTCTCTGCCTTCACACTGGGACTATAGTGATTACAGGTCTTCAGATATTCATGTTGCAGTGGAGTATGTTTGCCTCTTTCTTAGGTATAAAACAGAAAATCACATGTCACCATGCTGACATGAAGAGTGGAGAAAGAATGGAAAAGTAGTTATAATTCTGACAAGAGTAAGTAGTTGAAGGAAATATCAAATCATCCTACGTTTCCAACTTTCAATCTTCCCATGAAAGATTGGATTCATTAGGCTTTATTTTATACCATTCAATCCCAATTAATTGTTCTCTTAAAGTATTAATTGACACGAGTTTTAGACTGATATGAGATAATAAATTTATAGTTCATTTTTTACCCTGTGCTTTACAAAATGTCCTGTGTGTCCAAAACCAGTTTCCACAAAGGCTAAATAGCTGGGGACAGAGAAGACAGGGCATTGTTTTTTATTACAGGTACACAGGCAATCTTGATGCTGAATATTCAAAACCATACTTGGGGTAAAAGTATGTTTTGCCTATTTTTTTTTTGTTGTTGTTAATTGAGTCCAATAAGGAAACGTTTCCATAATTGAGAAGGTATATGGTTATAAATAGTCCTGCTATGGGTTTTGTCTGTGCCCTGTTACTGGGACTGTTTCTCTTCTCTCATTGCTGAACTTGGCAGCAGCAACCACACTGCAAGGTCCTTCCTTACCATATACAAAGAAAAATGATTCGTGGCTTCTTTTCTATTCTTTAGCTTTTTGCAGAAAATTAGAAATTTTATAAAAAAATAAAATTGTCTCAGAGATGGTGAGAAATGTGTTTGTTCATGAAAAAACAAAAAGCTGGTCCTGAATGCATTACTCTCAGAAGAACAAGCAATATTCAGTTCTTGTCTGTAAGTAAGCCTTGTGAAAGTCAAAAAGCAATTCAGTCCAAAAGCAATGTCTTGACACCAATGCCATTAATATTCTCTAGTATTTCTGTGAAGCTATTTAGTGGCATCTATTAAGCTGACAAGGAGCAGATTTTACTTTACCAGACCCCAAAAAAATCTAAGGATTTCAGCATAGAAACATGAATCACAGAATTAAATAGCTTTAAATGACCAATTGGAGGACAATATAGAATACCTGGTAGACAGATGAATCAATATTTAAAGATGTAGAAGGAATATTAACCATTTTCACTTCCAATCAAATACATGAGACCAAGAACCCAAAGACATAATTCTGACATATTACATATTTCATGGGATGTGAAGATAAGCATATTTAATTTTTGAGGCAAGGATGATGTATATAGAACTAAGCATTGGCTGCAGTATAATGGAATACTAAATGGTTTATCATTCATAAATAAGGGCCTCTCTACTCTGAATTCCCCATACACATAAAAGAGAAGTTTAACAAATCATAATTAAGTTTTAATAATTGCTGCTTGAATACTTTCTTTGTGGAAGAAGACACTATGCTTGTCCTATCATATCCTTCAAAAGGTAGAACATTATAAAGATAATCTTCTGAGGTATATTTACAAGAGAAGTGTAATGAATGCCCAAAATGAGACACAAAGGAGGGAGTGAGTTTATCCAGAAGTAAAATTGTACAAAACTTTATGTATGGAGGAGAAAAGAAAAGCATTTGACAAATAAATGGGAAGTTAGGGGAAAATGTTCCTACATGAAAGGTTAGTGGTAATCAAAGGGAAATGGTTGTGGTGGAAAGTCAGGGGGCACATTCAAAATTCATAAATAGACCAGTTTTACTTGCTATATAGAACACTTGTAAGGAGATAGGAAGTTGGTTTTAAAAGGTGCTTGGGAAACATTTTCAAGAGTGTTCTCATAGGCTTCAGCACTGGAATGTTTTGAAGACAATAATTCAGTTGAGAGGGGCTGTTTTGTGTCCATCCCTGACTTAGTAGTTCAAATTCTTTCCTTCTTTCTATTTCATGATCCTTCTACAAAATAAAAATATAGTGTTCTCAGAGACCATGGTTGAAAGTTCAATACTTTAGGCAGCAAAAATTGGGGAAGTTTGGTGACTCAGGATCATGCTTTTGCTTATCTTCCACATAGAACCCATTAATGAGTAAGCTACATGCCTCTAAATATCTCTTGAATCCCTAACTTCGGTCATTACTTCTGGTTCAAGAATGACTCCGCCATACCCTGGATCCCTCCAGTACCCCATTGCTATATCCCTATCCACATTTCTTACCTAGAAACTATCATATAAAAATGATCTTCCCACCATTTTACATAAAATGCCCTGTGACTCTCCATTGATTTGTTTTTATGGAACAAAATACTTAATGTGGCACTTCCAACCTGGACAACTTCAAATTGCTGACTTATAATCTTATATTTCAGATGTACTCAACCTCCAAATGTGAGTTTCGAATGACATCTTCTTACAAGTTTCTATATCAGTTTATGTTTTCATGTAGTATTTCTTGATGATAATAGTTAATATAAAATTCATTTTAGGAGCTATTTCCTCTGATACTAGAGCCTCTTTTCTTCCATAGTCACCTATAAGATAGCATATTATATACCATGCATTCTGTCCTGAGCCAATGCAGCTCTTTGTATTCTTTTTTGCATCCTTTAGTAGGTGTAATTTTCTTGAGGACAGAAAGTGATGGAACTACTTTTGTATATCCATTGGAGAAAATCAATGAATAGAAAAGTAGAAGATTGTAGCCAGCATGTAGACAGACTATGTTGACAAAAGACTGTAGAGAAATGAATTTAAGGCTAACACAATAGTACAGGAAATATAATATGAGGGTCTGAAATTCAGTAAAAAGAAATGGAAATGAAAGTGTGTAGTGTTTTGGAAAATGGAGATGATGTATGTATGTGGTTATGCAGATTTCAGCTAACCAATTATATAGTTTTGGGTCATGAAATAAGAAAGGGAGCATAAGTGGTTGGTGGTGGGTTTACATGGGAATTTAGAAAGTTAATTTCTGACATAAGATAGCAATAACATGGAAAAAGAAATTCAAACTCAAGGAAAAAAAAAAGAAACACAGACTTGAGGGTCATTAATGTAAATGTTGCAGTAATGGACTGATGGAAAATACGAAGAAAATTTCAAAATTTCAAAATAAACAGGAATAGGATGGCCAAAGTTTCTGGAACTGAGAAAAAAATAATAAATGAGTTAATAATGAATCAGAATCAGATAATCAGAGTAAAAATGTTCAAAACGGACATTGTCAGCACTTTGTCATTTCAGCTTGTGTTTGCTATTAACAACCCAAGAATTCACTAGAACACTGTTGTGTGATCTAGCAGTGAATCTTCCTACTTCCTATTGACAGACTATTAGAAAAGCAGGTCTCACTGTCTGGGGCATTTGGCATTGTTACAACATTGCCACAGTTAAAACTAGCAAACTTTAGTTTAAGCCTGTTCTACTAAATATATGGGACATACTTACGCTGAAAACTATTCACCAGTTACCTAGTCTGTTAACTATTTTACTGACTAGTACTGGCAAGTCCAGTCTTTGTCATCTTGGCAAAGAAAACTGAGTCAGCTCTGACAGGTGATCTTATATAACCAGTATACTCTACAATGAGTACATTCTTCTTTTTAGGACCCTGACATAAGAGTTGGCTGGTCTGTCAGCTAATTTCTGACTTTCTTTTTGTACATTTTTAGATTCTAAAGAATAAAACATATAAAACATATCCTGACAACTTCTAAATCAGTATTTATGTATTTTGAAAGAGTCCTCTCTCTACCGCTATTAAAAATTCAGCCTATTCGCTGTTTTATTTATTATTGTTTTTTTTAAGTAGTAGTAGTATGTTTTACTTAGGATGAGAGGTCCTTAGCTCAAATCACTTTGACCTCTAATTGTGCTAGATAGGTTTTTTTGTTTTGTTTTGTTTTCTAAGAGGTTACAGTTTTGATAGACTTTTCCCAAGAAACTCAGCACCCTTATAAATGTTAGGAGGATTTCTTTTTCTTAAAAAATATATCTTTACAGAGAACAGGAGAACTCAAATAACTTAAAACCTTTTCCTTTTATTGAGTCCATTGGTAAATTTTCAAACAAGTCTTTGGCCACAAATAACAGAAACCTTTGAATAAGGCAGAAGAAATTCAGCATCAAACGTGATTAGGGCAATATGTTAAAAACCAGCACAAATGGTTGTGGATTCTTTTCTAGCTTAGGAAAAAGTGAAAGAACAAAAAGATAAGCGGGATGCTGGACTTTCTGGAAACAATTTCAGCGTCTGTAAAAGGTCTATACTGTTCCTCCGCGCTGGCTACTCCCATGTCTGACACCATGTGCCACCTTAATCAACACTTTGCTGAGGGCATAATGGAAAACATGTTCTCTCTGCTTTAACTCTAGTGTAGGCTTCGGCCATCAGCCAAATGGGACAGACAATACGAGTTCTGTGATAGACAGACCTTCTGACAGCGAAACAGAGGATACCCTCCTCAGGACAGATAGCCTATGCAGATACTGCAGCTTCCAAGTGGAAAACCATCTCTTGGAATAGCAAAATTTGGCACAGCCTTTCCCCTGAACTCTGCCAAAGAGGCAGATCTCTTAGTCATAAACTCTATTGGTTGATCTACTAACACAGGCGCTTGGTGCTTTTCCATCGAATCAGACTTGAGTGTGGAAACAGCCCAATGTTTTCTCGGGTGTTTATATTATTTCAATGGCACTTCCTTTGATTTACCTAAAGGATGTTTTGTTTTAATTAAAGTTTACGACCAAAGACGAGCTGAAAACATATTGAAGTAGATGTACATTGCTTATGGGTTTTGAATACAATTATTTCAACCATAAAAATAGACCCAAACAATTTTGCTTCTCTGCCAGAAATCAATTCATGATCACAGGGTTTCAGGTCTTCATTTTCTTTTCACTTAAAATAATGAAAGGTACTTGCTGATCATGAACTAAAAAAAATTGTGAAGTCAGTAAATATGGAAACTAACATTTATTAATTTTCAATAAGGAATGCAATAAGATCTGATGTTGGTTAAATTATGGACTCATTCCAATTTGTTGGCTCCCTCTCCAAAGCAAGTGTACTAAAAATAAAGTGACTTCCTTTTTGTCAATTATAACGTGTGTGCTTTTAAAAATTGTTTTGTCTTTTAGGTTTTGATAAGATTTGGTGAGATAGTAGCTATGAACTTCTGTGACGCTGGCCTCAGAAATTATGCCAAGTGTCAGCAGGTCATGATCCATTTCCTTCACACTCTCTATCCTTTTATGTATCAAATTATTAAATTAGAAACAAGAGAGATGATGTACACCGTAATCCGTCTACATTGAAGAATTTTATTAAGACCAAACTAGCTGTTATGATGTGAAAGATTAGATTAAACTGACATCCAAACCTTATCCATCAACTTGTTAGCAGCTCATGCTCGGTCCCTTGAGACAGACTTGTCTCAGAACATTTGCAAAAACTGATGCTTTCCCTTGTATTTGAAAAGGTGTTGAGCACAGCAACTAGAATGATGTTTTGAGATTCTCCAAGTACATGTGGACTTGGGTCTTGAGCTTCTCTGTATGCTCCCAGCAGTTAGAAGGAAGAATAAAAAGTTGTAGTCCTCAGTCTCACGTCTTGCCTTGGATATTCCTGTTTTGAAAGAGAGTGTATCTCTGATTTTACTTGTCTGCTTATATTTCATGTTAATAATGAGTTTAGAGTCAATACTGTGGAAACAAAGGCATTATTTGATAATACACAAATGAGATCATAAAGATTTAGTTTAATGACGTATCAAAGTTCTAATTTAACCCAAAGTTGAATATCACAATTCAATCTTTTTTTTTTCACTTTTCAAATAGTTTTGTATCTTTTTAATTATAAAGAAGAAAAATGAGTACTTTTGTAGAGGGGAAAATCCCAGAGAACTTATTCCTAAAGAAATGCCCTTATAAGTGATTTGAGCTGCAAAACTCTGTGTGGGCCTAAAGATTGGTGCACACATTAATGAGATTCCTTCAAATGACCTCCACCTATCACTGATGAGTTATCTTTAAGGACACATGTTTTCTTAATACCGTAAGGCTTTCAAAGTTGTGTTGACTTACAGAGGTTCCTAGAGTTCAGAGTAAGAAGTAGGTCACTCTTTGCTTTGAAAATTTCTACAACTCTCTAAAACCCATGCAATTTTTAATTGGCCTTTTCTTTCACTGGGAAGGAAAGAGCCCATATTCAGTGTCTGGTTAGAGTAGCAAGAGGTGATATAAGCGACCCCTTTGGCTTTCTGAACTTGAGTTTACAGTGCTAGGTCAAGCAATGCCCTTCACAGAAATCCCAATCCTATGCCAAACTAGGTCAAGGCCCAGATCCCAATTAATTGTTCTTTGCTCTCTTGGACATTTTATTTTAAATCAAAGGATATTCTGAAGGGATGAGTAATCTAGAAAAGGATTTAGGCATTTAGAATCTTATTTCTTGGTCATTTATCTCTTCATAGATAAGTATCTACTGGAATTCTATTTTGACATGATTTATATTTATCTTACAAGGTGGTTTAAAAGATTAGTTGAAATATTTGTCAAAATGCTTCAGGAACTATAAATAATTCTACAAATATTTGTATCCATTATTATTTATTGTAGGCATATTGTTCAGGTGTATTTCTGTCTCTTATTATTTATTACAGTATGTTATACTAGCAGTTGATAATTATTTATTAGTCACAAGTTACTGCTGCAGCTACCTCCTCCTTTTTCCTATATTTATTTTCCCCATCTTACTTGCTTCTGCCTCTGTGGTGCTTATATACATACATGTAGAAAATTTATAAATATATATATATATATATATATATATATGTACATATCTATATCTATATTCCTGTAGATATAGATATACTAGTTGTATCTCATGGCCTTGGTGTTCTCAAATACAAATGATCTCCAGACAACACTTTCTGCTAATCTCAGAAATTCGGGGTGTCTTTTCAAACTATTTTTTGTTTTCTTTGTTCTTTTCACATGGCTGCATGGTATGCAGATATGTCACTTCTGTCTCTATCTTTAATCCGGGGCCTCCCAACATTTCATGCTTTGGGAGATAGAAAGGATGTTGTGAACAATAGTAGAAATTCACTTAGTACAGCCCTCCTGTAGTTAGTCTCCTTCTTGGCTTTTAATAGTGACTTCTGACTCTCCTATCTGAGTGTGACTCACATTCAGGTCAGAAGAGGGGCCTGGAGGTTGTAGGAACTTTAAACTGCTGGCCTAATGCCCCTCCCCACTGAGTGGAGAGTTTAGTACATCTTGAAGGTTTCTCTCATTCTTCAAAGATGAGTTAAAGGATTCCTCTATACCAATGTTAATTTCCCTTTTATTTTTCTTGGTCTCATATTTTTGCTTCTCTGTAAGGGCTACTTCATTTTCTTTCTATTTATATATGGGTCCTCTCTCACAGGGTTCACTGAAGTGTGAGTTTCTAAAGGGATAGCATAACCCTTCACATCACTGTATAATTCAGAACACTTGTATGTGGATGATATGTAAGATAGATACACGAAATTGGGTCACATAAAAATATTTTTGTCTCTATTCACATGCTCATACTTGACTAGATCTTATATCTTTTTTATATTTTTATTTTACTCCTTAACCATCTTTGCTTGTTCCATTTATAAAGAATGCAGATACTCCCCAAGCTCTTGTGATGTTTGTTTGTTTATTTGGTGATATTTTGTTAGTCAGACTTTCCGTTAGTGTGACAAATACCTCAGAAACATTAATTTAAAAGAGGGAGCATTTATTTTTTCTCAGGGTTTCAGTTCACTGTGGCCAGAGTGTATGGAGGGTGAGACTGCTCACTTTACAGCAGCCTGGAAGCAAAGACAACAGGCAGGGAACAAGACACATCTTTACAAGATACATCCTTGGAGACTTACTTTCTTCAACTAGGTCTTTCTCATTTATGCCATCATATTTTATGAATCCATGAAGGGTTCAACCCATTCATGAAATCATCAGAACTCTCATGTTCCAATCAGCTGGTAATAAACCCATAGAACATGACTCAGTGTGGGACATTTCATACGTGTCAGCTACTAATGAATATACTTAACACTAAAGAAGATTCAACATACTTCAAAACTGCAACTTGAAGACCTGTTTTCTCTTTTAGAGAGGAAGCTCCCTGTTGAGAAATAAGACACATCTGGCTTATCACTATTAGACATGTATCTTTTGACATATTGATGAGGTAAGTTTACTGTTTCTTTGTGTGGAGGGGGAGGAATGTGTGTCATAACTGATTCTCAGTGTATGGAGCAAGGAATCAAATTATGGAGGAATTCCTTGAATTCCTAATATTTAATATTAGAATTACAATCATAGCCACATTAATGTGAGCTGAAATTTGGGAGGGATAATGTGGATCTCATAGAATGCTTCATATTAAAGGTCACTTAATAAATATTACTTATGTCAACATCTGATCATCTTATGGATGGGACATAGAGGAAGGTGATTTGTGAAATTACAAACTCTCTTCTCCTGGCTCTGAAGATTACTTCATTTTATCAGGTTTTGAGCCCTCGGAGGAGTATGCGCATTTGTTCTATGAGGGTTATGATGGTTCCCCCAATGTGTTTTCATGGATCTGAGGCCTTGTGTTTGAGTGTGTGAAAGAGCCTTCCCAGGATCTGGGTCTAGAGACACTGAGTGTGTCTGCTATTCCTATACCTTTCCTTTTCCATCAGGCCTCCCTCAGGAAGCCCTGAACTAAAATTGGCCAATAAGTGCCTCTCTGCTTCCAAAGATAATATTAGACCTGGTATAACAGCATCTTTAAGCAAATAACTTCCATTCAAGCAATGTTGGGTCATTTTGTAGATACAGCCAACATCAATACCTTTCTTCTTTCTCTTGACATTCTGTCAAATCAGCTATGAAGTGATTTGTTCTTTGCTTTTAGAATGGCATGGTTTCCTTTTATTTGTACATGCTTGTGAAAACATCAGAAATTATTAAAAGAAGTGAGAAAACAAAGCCGCAAGACCAACAAAAGCATCTTTTATGTTTAATTGATGCTCATCTTCTCATTTGGTCCTATGAAACTGTGTGCCTTTAGGGTAAGGGAAATTTCATGCTAATTACTCACATGCCTTCTTCTGTTTACTATGGATGATGTTCTATGATCAGGAAGGGGCACTGAGTTTTAGACTAGTTTCAGACCTGAAGCCCCAATGGCTAGGTCAAAGCTATAGGCTTGAAATTTAGTGATTAAATTCTAGTCCCCCAATTCCAGGTCCTGTCCCAATCTCTACTACTTCGATCACCATACCACAATCACATGGTTTCACATCTTGTGCCTCAGTTTCCTATTTTGTATAAGTGGGCATAACACTTTCATTACAAGGGTTTTGTTGGGATTAACTCAGTAGTTTTTCCAAAAAACTGTATTATGCACAGTAAATGCTCACGAGATGTCAGCTATTAATACAGTTCTTGAATTTATGGTGGCAGTGAGGTTTCAATGAGATATAGTATACAAGAATCTTACAATATTTTTTCAGCCAACACAAATAAGGGTTTAGAAAATTTTCCTGTTATTAGAATTTTAAATTCCAATTATGGTAAAGAAATGTATTATCAAATTAATCATTGGCTGGGGGCTAGAAGAATGAGTTTTATTCCTTCCCTTATTAGAATGCCAGTGGTAACACCTAAAATAATACTCAACTATCCTTAGTGCCATATCTTTAAATAACTGTGATGAACAGCTTATACACATACAAGTTCAACAGCTGGACAAACTGGTGAAAATAATAATTTTCTGTGTCACCAATTATGCTATGTAAGTAGCTGTGCCTATTCTTATCTTGGCATTGTTAGTTCTGTTTCATGTGGGTTTTCAAGACATGGTCTCACACTGTACCCTCAGATGTTTGGCAATTTTCTGGTATTCACCCCCAGAGTGCTGGGAGATCATATTATTATTATTATTATTATTATTATTATTATTATTATTATTAATTTTGCAGAGGTGTTGGAGAGCACTTGAGGCTGTGCTACACAGTAGCAGCTGGTGGTGATAGACCCCAGTGCAGCACCATTGTTAATGGATAGCCTTCTCCTTCTTACTGTCAGCTACCACAGACCCTAAGCTGTAGAGGCATGCCCTGGCACCAGGTTTGACCAGGACTTAAGACATAAACCAAGGTAAAATATTGACAGTATTTAATGAGAGTTTCTCTTTATAAACCACTGAATTCTAAAGATCTCTTTATGCAGGAGGTACAAATGCTTTTCAGAAACATTTCTTTCCCTTTGTCTCTAGATTTGTAGTAGACTTTGTCTAGTAAATACCAAGAAGTTAAAGAGCCAGGCAGCTTTTACTGTCTAGTTCAGACATAGTAACTATCTATGTTTCTGGCCATCTTAATTTGCTTGGTTCATCTCACGTTTTGGATGTGGGATGATGCTAAGATCTTCTACCTCTGCCTCTCTAGACTAAAATGTCTGTATTCTGACATCTTATGATTTGCAGACCATTTCTGTTTAACATCCAGTTCTGTCATATAGATAGGAAGGCCTTTTCCAGCTAATGGTAGAATTTTTAAAATTTTGATTTGGTGTAAACCACTGAGTGCATTCATCCCTATGCCCCATTCTCTCTTGTGGTGAGCCCTAAGCAGAGGGCATCTTCAATACCTTTACCAATATGCCACACCTACATTTTGGCTAAAAAAAAAAAAAAAAAAAAAAAAAATTAAATGTTGAGTGGAAGTTTACATTGGTCTCCTCTCAGAGGGGTTTTAGGGTAGTCAGTATAAAGTCCGGAAAAAAAAAATGTTAAGGGTAGATTGTTCTTAGCGTGCAGGAAGGAAGTTGTCAGACGGAAAGAGGATATGGCTCTGTTTGCATGCAAGGGCTGGTATTTGCTAGCTAGATATTTCCGCTTTGTCCACACGACAAGAAAATCCTTGGTTTCCTGTGCTGGATAAACAGCAGGAAAGGGTGTGAGCATTATTGAATGACATTATCATGTTATACCCTCATGGGCAAGGAAAGGCTGCTTATCAAACTGAGAGCTCACAAGACTGGTTGGGAGGCAACCAAGGTGCTGAGTCACTTGCAACGTTTCCTCTTGGGTGCTTTGGGTCTTTTGGCTTTCAAAGCCCTGACATTCTTCCTTTGAGATAGAAGGGACTGCTCTTACTCACTGGAAAGTTACTCAGTTCCAGCCTTTGCCATCTCTTATCTGGTAAGCAGTTCACGTGGAAAAGAATTAGAAACAGCCTGACAGGTAAGCAGACAATGTCAAGACCTGGAAATTCCGGCCTCCTTCAACACCACCTTCTTGGGCACTGCCCTGTGTACTTAATACAGTATACACAAACCTTATTCATCCAAGCATGTTTTCTGTTCATTGCAAAGCCCATTCCAATTATAAATGGAACAAAATGCAATTAATTCTACTGCTTTTAAAGTTGCAAGTGTAAAAGCTGTTTCATCAGAAGCAGACACCCACAGCTAAACCCTGAGCCGAACTTCTGGAATCCAATTGCAGAGAGGGAGGAGTGATAAGAAAACAGGGTTAAGACCAGGCTACAGAAACCCACAGAGACAGCTGACATGGACAATGGGAAGTTCATGGACCCCCAGACTGATAGCTGGGAAACCAGCATCGTATCGACTCAGACCCCCTGAACATGGGCCTCAGTTAGAAGGCCTGGGCAGTATAAGGGACCTCTGACAGTGGAGTATCCCTCCATGGGGATAACCTAGAGGCAGGAGGGAGGGCCTAGTTCCTACTCCAAATGACTTGACAGATTTTGATGATCCCTCCTGGAAGGCATCACCCTCCCTGTGGAGTGGGAGGGGGATGGGATGGAAGGGGATGGGGGCATGGGAGGGAGGGAAAGAGGGAGAGGGAACTGTGATATGTAAAAATAAGAAAAAATAATAAATATTTTAAAAAGATACTAAATTTTTTAAAGCTCTTTCATAGCTTTTAAGTTGTGACTGGATGAATACACAGGTAATGCCTATGCTCTTGACCTATAAATCTATTTGGATATCAATAATATTGTGAAATGTAACTAGGCATTTATTTGTTCTATAATTAATTAGTGTTTACTACTTTCAGCAATGATTAACTCTGAATCAAGCAGTTTGGTAAATGTGAACCAATGAAAGTTTGTTCATATCAATCAGATATTTTTTATAATAGAAAGTTTAAGAATAGCTTCCAGGACATTTTTCTTTTCTTTTTTCCTTTTTTCTTCCTTCCTTCTTTCCTTCCTTTTCTCTCTTTTTATTTGACATTTTTCAACAATAGAGAACACCATGAGCAAAACAAATTGGTTAAGGTGATGGAACCACCATTTAACACAAGGCATCTTGTTTTCTTATTTAAATTCTGGTGAACTATTCCTGATTCTCAACTAACAATATGTAAGTTCAATAAAGGACAAGGCCTATGTCTATTATCAAGGAGAAATCTTCTAAAGATAACTAATGGGAATAATTAATCTTCTAAGAAACACATCACAGAGAACTGAATTGAATGTTTAAAGGCAATAATAAAATGACTAACAGAAAACATCACAGAATTCCAAATACTGATAGAAGAGACTTTCAGAAATATTCTTTGGAAAATGCAACCTAAGGAAGGGGATGCAACCTTGAAGTGGGAAAATCATTTATTCTCTGATACTAATTTGGAGGTACACTTCCTTTCATAGATTTACCAAGTGAAATATTCTTCCAGGGCTATAAGTAGCCCTTACAAATTCACAACCCAGTTACACAGTTTTAATAAGACTTATGGCATGAAGAAAAAAAAATTGTGAATGTGATTAGATTTTAAGATAGTTACCAAAATTCTCTCTCTTCAGTGAAAACAATATTTTTTAAAATAAACACAGCATATACACACACACACACACACACACACACACACACACACACACACACATAACCTTAGTCATCTATAAATGCAATAATAATCAACATATACATTTAATAACCAACTTATAAAATCAATTAGTTAAATAATCAAATCAAATGAGCATATTGTTGCTCCTGATTTGATTGACATAAACATGGTGCAGAGGAGGCTCAAGATGCTGAGAGGAGGGCTTGCACTGTCGTGAGTGTCACAGGCTCCAGAAGCTCTTTATGGTGCTTTCTGCCCAGAGTAATCTCCACAACATGTCCCTCCCCCTAATTTGCCCCCTTCCCCAGTTTGGCCAGATTCCTAGCCTCCTGTGCCCCCTCCTCCCTCCACATCAAGCATTTTCTACACTCTTTTTTTTCTTTCTTTCTTTCAAAAATTGTTTTGCTTCCTGAGAGCTCAGACCATGCCCTTGTTGCTCAGGGCCCTCAGAGACTTCTCCCTTGTGGCTGCTCAGCTCTGACTCTGACTGCTGCCTTCAAAACTCGAACATGGTTCTCTCCTGACCCCTCTGTCCTTCCTCAGCAAAGTAACAGCAGTATGTTGTGTGAACAGGCTAAAAGGACAGAGGAAAGCAATTCTTGCTGCATACTTCTTTGTTAACCTGGAGGTATTGGCCCAGCCTGTTTGCCAACCCCCAGGTAGTTACAAGGTAAATGAGGAGGCTTGGAGG
Source organism: Phodopus roborovskii (assembly GCF_943737965.1). Classification (NCBI taxonomy): domain Eukaryota; kingdom Metazoa; phylum Chordata; class Mammalia; order Rodentia; family Cricetidae; genus Phodopus; species Phodopus roborovskii. The sequence continues at coordinate 1,502,602 of NW_026126417.1, read as the reverse complement.
CCTCAGTGTGATGTGAACCTTTGTATACAAGTGGTAGGAATATATACGTTCAATAGACATTTTCATAAGCAATTTTTCTCTTTTTTCACTTTAATGTCTTCCCATATTGCATTCATCTGCATAACAGTAAACACATGCCCCGACAGAAAGTTGCAGGCAGGGATATTTATTTATAACAGATGGCACAAAGCAGGAGCGTGATGAATTGGTGTGCGGCTCCTGAACTAGCAGGCCCATAAATAAAGTATCCTCAAAGCTACTTTGGGGATCTTGCTTGCTCAGAAGGAAGAAAGGAACGATGATGCTCACAATTTTGTTGCCTTATATAAAATAATTCCAAACATGTGCAATTTAACCACATCCAACCCTAATTTTGTAACTGAATTTTTCATCCCAGAATGTGCTTATAGGTAGCTTTTTAGACCCATGAAACAATTATGGCAATTGCAATTTTCTTTCCTTACTTCCTTTTGTTAATTGATCTAATGGCTGAAGACATTTTAAAAAGGATAGAATTGCAAACTGATAATGGTCAAATGAGACAAAGACCAATGCCATTTGCATAACCATTTGGGTAGAAGTAGATATATTGATAGCTAGAGTACAGACCATTCCCAACCATACAGTAATTAAAGGTGAAACTGGTCATTTGTGAACATTGGGTAATTTTGTTGATGTCCCAATGTGAAAGTATATTAGAATTTCAAACCTCAAGGCCAAGGTCAATGGACCTTATAAATGTGGACATTCACTTCAGAAACAATGTTTTATATTTTAAATCTATTTTGAGTATTTATTAACCTTGTTACTATTTTTAAGAGGTTCTGGGTTGCAGTTTTTAACAGCTTGATTGATCCCCGAACACATTGCAATCTGAATAATAACACAAAAATATGTGTATGTGTAAGTGTGTATTTTTTTAACCTACCAATATTTTGATTATAGAGGAGACAACTGACATAAAGAGGCCTTAGTGAGGAAATATTTTCCATATTTTAGACATAACATAATCTAGAATTAAATTAGGCTTTGTGAACAGGTAAAATTTACATTGTGTTTGAGCTGCCAAACCCTTATGTAAAACAAGTAATTTCACTCAAAATCAAATATAATCTTTGGACTATTTTTGTTCAGTGAGGGGAAAAAGCATCTGTGGTTGATCATCCTTACACACTAACAAAGAGAGGCTTCTGCTACTGCATAGACCCTCATCATCACAAAGTTCCAGTGCAGTGTGACCTGTTTGTGTGCTTTCAGAAGTTCTTCTAGAGGCAGGAAGCATAGAGGGGAACAGAAACTGGAGAAGTTGTTGAAAGAGTGTCACCATACACAAGACATGAATTCGGAGAAGAAGTGGTCTAGGAGGAATGGGGAGGGGACAGAAGGGGGTAATGGGGGCAGTGAATATGATCAAAATGCATTATGCACATGTATGAAGTTGCAAAGGAATAAAACATATTTTTAAAAGAAACTTAAAGGTTTCTTTGCTAAAAACATTACAACATCTGAAGCTGGCCAGGTTCACTTGTGACAAAGATGTACTAGAAAGCCTCACTGGGCTCACACATAGCTGACAGACAACAGCCGTATGCTGAAAATATTAAAGCCTGAAGAAGTGCCCTAGCCTACTCTGTGAGCTGCATGGAAGAGAGACTAGCTTCTCTTTCAAATGTGCAGAACAAAAGCATGCCTAAATAAATGCCTTACTCATGTTCCTTGAGAAAAAAAAATGCTTTGAAAATGTTTAGGAATTATTGCTTTTGAATTTGATAAATTTGTAAGAATGATTTGTCTTGTTATTTTTGAAACTTAGAGTTACCAAACTCCAGAAGATGCTGTAGACTAGATACTTTTTTGGGGGGTGGGGGAGAGGATAAGATTTATTTCATCTTATATATCCCAATCACAGTCCATCATGGAAGAAAGCCAGGGAGGGAACTCGGTCAGGGACTGAGGCAGAAACCATGGAAGAATGCTGTTTACTGGCTTGCTCTCCACAGTTTTCTCAGCTTCCTTTTGTATGCCACCCAAAACCACCTACCAAGAGGTGACACCACCTCTAATGATGGTACTGGCCCTCCCACACCAGTCACTAGTTAAGAAAATACCTCAAGGCTTTTCTAAGAGTATTTTCTTTATTGTGATACCCTCTTCTCAGATGACTCTAGTTTGTGGGGCTGCTTTTTTTTTTAAATTAGAAATAATCCCATTTTACATATCAATCCCAATTCACTCTCCCTTCCATCCTCCCATGGCCCCTACTGACCACCATATCCCATCCCCCATCTACTCCCCAGGGAGGGTGAGGCCTTCCATGGGGGAATCATCACATCATTTGGGGGAGGGCCTAGGCCCTCCTCCATATTTCGGGGCTGATAGAGTATCCCTCTATGGGGAATGGGCTCCCAAAGTTCATTTGTGCACTAGGGATAAATACTGGTTCCATTGTCAGAGATCCCAAAGACTGCCCAGGACTCCTACTTACCTTTAACTGCCAACTGGCACAGTTTACAGTCCTGATAAGGAAATCTCAATTGAGATCTGTGAGGGATGAGATTGACATGTGGGTGTGTCTGTGGGGGATTGTCTTGGTTACTGATTGGTATAGGAGGGCTAAGCCCTCTGTTGGTGGAGCTATCACCTGAATTGGTGGTCCTGGCTATAGAAGAAGGCTATGTAAGCACGGGCCTATGAGAGAGCTAGATAGATGACAGATAGCAAACTGCATCCTTCTATGGTTTATGTTTCCAGTTCCTGCTTGAGTCACTTCTCTGACTCTCTTCAGTGTATATCCTATAAGCTGATATAAGCCCCTTTGTCTCTTAAAATGGTTTTGGTCACAGTGTTTTTATCACAGCAACAGGAAGGGAAAGAACTAAAGCAGCACTGTCTTGGTTAGGTCTGTTGTCAACTCAACACACCTGTGAAGAGGGTACCTCACTTGACAAATTGCCTCCATCAGATTGACCTGTGAGCATGTTGCTAATTGGTCCTGGAGGGTCCAACCCACTGTAGGTCATACCAGGCTTGGGCAGGTGAGTTGAGCAAGCTTGTAAGCAAGGGTCCTCTGTAGTTTTTGTTTCAGTTTCTGCTTTAAGCTCCTGCCTTCTCTTCCATTAAGGACAGATTATAACCCACAAACCAAATAAATCCTTTCCCCTTCTAAGCTTGTTTCTATCAGTGTTTAATCACAACAACAAAAGACCAATGAGAAACAGCACTTACAAAGTAATTCTTACAAAACCTTAAGGACATGGGCAGGGAATAGTGTTGTTAATCTCAGTTGCTACTGTTATTGCCACTGTGTTTTTCTTTTCTTTTCTAATCATTGTTATTACTCTGAGACTCATACTACTGCACACTGCACAAGTTTGTGTTTAGAAACACTGAGTTATTAGTAAATATAAAACCACTCCTATTAAATTATATGGAAATGGGACACACTTTTATTAATTAAGTGTCTCTTCAGCTCCAAGATACTAAAAGACTGATGATCCAAATGCTTAGGGAGTCTGCTGTGAAATTACACCCAGAAACTATACCCATAAAGTCTCACCAGCATAAGCCTGAGCTAAAAAAAAAAAAAAAGAAAAAGAAAGAAAGAAAAGATATGCCCAAGGTGGAAAGTGAACTCAACTTCACTTCTATACACAAAGAACTACAGGCAATTAAGGAACTCTGAGAGTGGAGAAACAGTCTTCTCTGGGGTAGAACACCCTAATGCATTATCCAATATCCAATGATCAGCCCTTAAAGGACATACATATGAGTACATTATACAGACTGAGCAGGTTATATTTAAAATATACATGTAAATATTCATACATATATGCATGTAACAACAATGAAAAAAGAAGTCATAAATTTGAAAGGTAGCAAGAAAGTTTATGGGATGGTTTAGCGGGGAAGAAAGCAAAAGGAAAAATGATGCAATTGTATTATATTTATTATATTATAATTATGTCATAAAAAAAGAAAGAAAACTGAAAACCAGTGTTGATTGGATTGCTTTGTTTTGCAAAGAATACAACAGGCCAAGCTGGGGCTGTCTGAGCAATAGAATGGTACTTGGCAGTCTAAGGGATGTATATCTGGGTGGCCTTCCTCTCTTGCTTTGATGTTGACTAGTTTGCGGCAACTGTCAGTTCTCTAGGCATTCTGTGTGTTGCTTTAAGCTGAAAAATGGAGAAGGCATCTGCCTGTGACAACTCACCCTTTTATTCTGCAAGGAAATTATTCTTCAACAGAATTTATCCTGCTTTTTATTGTAGAAAAGCCTGCTGTCCAGTCACATTAGCTATGGCAGGCACAGGAAGCTATATGTTTTACTTATAATTTTCAATCAAGAATCTCAAGAAAGAAACTTTTAGGACACACATTTTGAGTACATTAACTTATGTTTTCTGACACACTATTATGACACACTATTATAATTAAAATGGTCAGGTATCAAAATTCTACTTTATATATTCATAGCTTACTTGGGTTTTGTGCCTGGAATAACATGAGTTAAGGTTTTTTTGTTTCTTTTCTTTTCTTTTTTGAATATTTTTGTCAGCTATGTCAAATAAGTGAACTAGAATCCTAGATAAACTATAATTTGTATATACTTTATTATAAAGAAAAATGTCAATTAAATGGATTTATAAGATATTTTCATGGAAGAAATTTAGTAACTATATTGTTATATATAATCGTGTCAACTCATTGTAATCTCTTCCTCATGGACAGTCTATATAATCTTGTACTCAACATAATCCTAAATGAGCAATTTAATGAAATATGCTTCAGGCCTAGAAATATGGTGTGCCATGTACAAATGTACATGGTTCAAGTGGGAAATGTCCCAGAAAAAGTCATACTTGCCTAACCATGCTTGTTAAAATACAGATGATCTAAAATACCTTAACAAATGATGGGTATTGGCTTCCTACCCCTTATCCATCAAGATAAATGCCTATGAATTAAAAACTAAAATTAATGTGAACCATGCTAATCATTTCATGGTGGTGGTTAATCTGCTGGCAATCTGTCACAGGTAATAGGTTATTAGAGGTGTGAAGCTGGTGTGTGTGTGTGTGTGTGTGTGTGTGTGTGTGTGTATTGTGTCCGTGAGTCTGTGGTCTACCCCACACTAGTCCATACTCTCTGTGAGTTCTCTCTTCTTTTTCTATAATACATTTTTGACTTATGGTCCTTGACTTTAACCATTTTCAGTGCCTTTTGCTATTCATAATCTCATAGCATTCAACTCAAGGCTAGCCTAATATAGTAAAGTGGTAAGGTCTCAGGATAGCCTCTCTGAGAAAAGCAAACTAGTGTCCTTCCCCCCAACCCACAAATTTGCTAATTCTCTTACGTAACCTTTCACCAGAAAACAGGCCTAATACAGACATTTTTCATTTTTAAGTGTCAGCATTCTATCATTTTTGTAGTAAGAGGGGGCATTGAGATGATAGGCTAGTCACAATTAAATAGCCCAGCATATGATTTATTGCCAAAAATTCAAATCAATGTATGAACACTCCCTCTTATCCCTTCAGTATACATTTCCACTAGGACCTCACAAAAGAATTCTCTGATAAATGTTAGGTTTTTTACAATCTGTTATTTTGTCTATGGCCACATGTGCTGCTAGTACTAGTGAAATAAATCCATTGATTTTAAGAGAATATTAACGAAGTAGTTTCCTTTGTCCCAGGATTGAAAATTATTCAAGAATAGTCTGGGATTTGGGTGCACCTGATACTTTGATTATTCAGCCATCAAACTTAGGACTTGTAAAAGACCCAAAGTGATAAAATTGAACTTTTACATGTGTAAATTTGTCCAAGAGTTAGGAGAAGAGATCTGTCAGGTTGTTATGGTATGACAACAGAGGCATGATTTCTGAAGAGTGATATTTGTTGAGGCACTATTGGTCTATTGTTACCAACCTAAAGCATTTGTATTTTGTTCCCATCTTAAAAGTCTATTAGAAAATGCAAGTGAGACTTTCTTGAAAGTAGAATTTATCAAAGTCATGTTTGCTAGGTTTGCATTTCTGCAATGCTTTGGGTAATTACCTTCTTTAATATTCCCCATTATTTTCCCTATTTCTAGCATTTGTCTAAATGGATCATATAAATTTTAGATTTAATTATTTTAAAGTGTGTGTGTGTGTGTGTGTGTGTGTGTGTGCATGTGTATGCTTACACAAGTGGGAGTGAAGATGCTCTAGGAGGCTAGAGACAACAGATCCCTGTGGAGCTTGAGTTATAGGTGGTTGTGAGCAGCTTCACAGGTGTGTTAGGGACTGAACTTGAATCTTCTTTAAGAACAAAGCATGCTTTTAACTACTGAGTCATCTCTTTTAGCCCCTGAATCATACATGATTTTGCAGATTAATAAAGATGACTTTCTCGTGGCAGTCTACACATTATTCTTTTATACCTCAGTGAGTTAAATACCTGGAAAATGCAATCTAATAAGTTCCGCTATTTTGACCTGTTTCTCAGAAACTATTTCATCCATCCAATGCTCTCATTGTCTGTAAGAATGTTAATTTTGTATGGAGCCTCCTAGGCATAGCTATCTAGAGAATTTGCTTGCTTTTCTCTATCATTGTCAGCCAAATTGGAAATATCAAATTCAAAAGCAGCAAGGAAGTATGTATGATAACAATATGTGAACAATGGAATTTGAAATGTTCTAATGGAGGGGGCAACATCAAAGCTCTGAGATGATGCATATACCTAGCCTTGTCCATGGGATATAAAGCATGATAGGATCAGAGGTGTTTTTCAAAGTGGATATTATACAGATAATTGGGAATGTGTGATGGCACTGGAACAAGGACATGTCTCTCAATGGTCACATGAAATCATTTCAGGAAGGAGCATGTCTCCCTACCCCATCCACCATATATACTCTATATTTGTACATCATAATTTTGCTATGATTTTCCAAAGCTGGGTAGGATTTCCACTGCTGTGACAAAATGCCTGAGAAAATCAATGGAAAGGACTGAGAGGTTTCAGTGCGTGATGACTTCTGTTTCAGGATATGATGAGACAGTACCTCATGTGGGAATGTATGGCAGAGGGTACCTCTTTCCCTCTGGGAAATACAAGAGTTAGAATTCCCCCAATACATGTTCTCTGGTCTAAGAGTGGCTGAGTTTGAATCCTATCATGTGGAAGCCTGAGAAAAATGAATGAGGGTCCAAGATTTAATTTCCTTATCTGTTGAACAAAGAAAATGATAGTAGTAGTTAGCACAATGGATTGTTCTGAGATTGAATGAAATTACACAGAGCCCTAATGTTGAGTTAGCATTAACTACTATTATTTTTCTCAATTTTTTTATTGCTAGCTGGTATTCTAGAAGCCATACATTTCCTCTAAGTATGGCTTTAACTATACCTTTCAAATGTAGCACATTCATTGCTCCTTGGGTCTAAACAGTTTGATAATTTTCATTCCTGTGTCAAATTTGATTTGGTATAACCTTGTTTTTATGATGCTAAACTTGGGGATCTTTGTGGGGGGAGGTTGCTATGTTTCCTATTGAGGAAATGTGTTTGTACACACATTTTAATTTTTCCCATCTGTGAAATGTGAACAGATATATAATACAGGTAGCATAATATAAATTACGTGGTATTCACCAATAATGCTTTGAGTCATTACAGTGCAAATTTTATAAATGTTTCACTGATAGCTCAAAGAAAAAGTGTATACATTTAAGTTTTAGACCATAGCCTATGTAAAATAGATCACTGTAACAACGTTTCTTGCTTTTATAGACCTCCACCTATATAAACTAGATCATCGTAACAATGTTTCTATGTAAACTAGATCATTGTAACAATGTTGCAATACCTTTTTTTTCTGTCAATTGCTACCTGCCTCTGTTCCAAGATTTCTTTCTTTCTTTCTTTTTGATAATTTTTTTTTTAAATTTAAATTTGAAACATGCTTGCTTTACATGTTAATCCCAGTTCCAGCACTCTCCTCTACTCCCCTGCCCCACACTGACCCCCAACCTCCATCCCGTGCCCTTTCTGCTCCCCAGGGAGGGTGAGGCCTTCCATGGGGAGTCATATCATTTTGAGTAGGGCCTAGGCCCTCCCACAATGTTGTCTAGGCTGAGTGAGTATCCCTCTATGAGGAATGGGCTCCCAAAGTCTATTCATATACTAGGGATAAAATACTGATCCACTACCAGCCCCATAGATTGCCTAGATCTAATACCCACATTCAGGGAGTATGGATCGTTCCTATGCTGGATTCCCAGCTATCAGATTGGAGTTCAGGAGCTTCCCATTGTTCAGGTCAGCAGTTTCTGTGGGGTTCTCCAGCCTGGTCTTGACCCCTTTGCTCATCATTCCTCCCTCTCTGCAACTGGATTCCAAGAGTTTGGCTCAGTTTTTAGCTATGGGTGTCTGCTTCTGTTTCCATCAACTACTGGATGAGGGCCCGAGGATGGCATATAAGGTAGTCATCAATCTCATTATCTGGGAAGGGAATTTAAGGTAGCCTCTCCACTATTGTTTAGATAGTTCATTGGGGTCATCCTTGTAGATCTCTGGACATTTCCCCAGTGCCAGATTTCTCTTAAAACCTGAAATGGCTCCCTCTACTTTTCTTGCTCTCCTCTCTATTCTTTCCCTAACTCAGTCTTCCTGCTCCCTCATGCCCCCCCCTCCTAACTCCCTGTTCCCTCCCCACACATTCCTAATTTGCTTGGGAGATCTTGTCTCTTTCCCTTCCTGTGGAGGACCATGTATGTCTCTCTTAGGGTTCCCCTTGTTTCCTAGCTTTTCTAAAGGTGTGGATTTTAGTCTGATAATTCTATGTTCTGTTTATAGACCATATATGAGTGAGTACATACAGTGTTTGTTTTTTTGTGACTGGGTTCTCACTCAGGAGAGTTTCTTCCAGTTCTATCTATTTCTATGCAAATTTCAGGATTTCATTGATTTTTTCTTCTGAGCAGTACTCCCTTGTGTAAATGTATCACATGTTTTCTATCCATTCTTCAGTGGAGGGACATTTAGGTTGCTTCCAGTTTCTGGCTATTGCATAGCCAGATGTCCTTGTTGTATGAATGTGCATCTTTTGAGTATATTTCTAAGAGTGGAATTATTGGATCTTGAGGTACACTGATTTCCATTTTCCTGAGGAACTGCCACACTGATTTCCAATGTGGCTGTACGAATTTGCACTCCCACCACCAGTGGACGAGTATCCCTTGCTCCACATTCTCTCCAGCATAAACTTTCTGTAGTATTTTTGATTTTAGCCATTCTGACAGGAGTAAGATGGTATCTCAGAGTTGTTTTGATTTGCATTTCCCCGATGGCTAAGGATGATGAACACTTTCTTAAGTGTCTTTCATCCATTTTAGATTCTTTTATTGAGAATTCTCTATTTAGTTCTGTACCCCACATTTAATTCGATTATTTGGTGTTCTGGTGACTAGCTTCTTGAGTTCTTTGTATATTTTCAAAATCAGCCCTCAGTCAGATGTGGGGTGAATATCTTTTCCCATTCTGTGGGCTGTCATTTTGTCTTGTTGACTGTGTTCTTGGATTTGATTTGTTAGTATTTTATTGAATATTTTTTGCATCTATGTCCACGAGGGATATTGGCCTGTAGTTCTCTTTCTTAGTTGTGTCTTTGTGTGGCTTGGATACCAAAGTAATTGTAGCCTCATAAAAAGAATTTGGCAAAGACCCCTCTGCTTCTATTGTAGGGAACACTTTGAGTAGTATTGGTATTAGCTATTCTTTGAATTTCTGATAGAATTCTGTACTGAAAACATCTGCCTCCCCCTCTTTTTGGAAGACTTTTGATGACTGCTTCTATTTCATTAGGGGGTATAGGTTTATTTACATTGCTTATCTATTCTTGATTTGATATTGTAAGTGATATCTATCCAGAAAATTGTCTGTTTCCATTAAATTTTCAAATTTTTTGTAATATTGCTTTTCAAAGTATGACCTGAAGATTTTCTGGATTTCCTCTGTGTCCATTTTTATGTCCCCCCTTTCATTTCTGATTTTATTAATTTGCATGTTCTCCCTATGCCTTTAGGCTAGTTTGGATAAAGGTTTGTCTATCTTGTTGATTTTCTTGAAGAACCAACTCTTTGTTACATTGATTCATTGTGTTGTTTTCCTAGTTCCTACTTTATTGATTTCAGCCTTCAATTTGATTATTTCCTGGTGTCTATCCTCTGGGGTGATTTTGCTTCTTTTTGATCTAGAGCTTTCAGTTGTGCTGTTAATTTTCTAATGTGACTATTCTCCACTTTCTTTATGTGGGCACTTAGTGCTATGAACTTTCCTCTTAGTACTGCTTTCAAAGTGTCCCATGAGTTTGGGTATGTTGTGTCTTAATTCTCACTGAATTCTAGGAAGTCTTTAATTTCTTTCTTTATCTCCTCCTTGACCCAGGAATGGTACAATTGTACATTGTTCAATTTTCATGAGTTTGTAGGTTTTCTGCAATTTGTGTCTGTTGAATTCTAATTTTAAAGCATGGTGGTCTGATAAGATACAGGGGGTTATTTCAATTTTTTTGTACCTATTGAGTTTTGCTATATTGCTGAGTATGTGGTTGATTTTAGAGACGGTTCCATGTGGCACTGAGAAGGTATATTCACTTGTGTTGGGTGGAATGTTCTAGAAATGTCTGTTAAACCTAATTGGGTCATAACTTCTGTTAGTTCTTTTCATTAAGTTTCTCTCTGGTGGTCCTGTCTAGTTTTGAGAATGGGGTGTTGAAATCTCCCACTAAAAATGTGTGAGGTTTTATGTGCGATTTGAGTTTTAGTAATGTTTCTTTTATGAATGTGGTGCCTTTGTATATGGGGCATAGATGTTTAGAACTGGGCCTTCATCTTGGTGGATTTCTCCTGTGATGAATAAGAAATCACCCTCTTCATCTCTTTTGATTGATTTTAGTTTAATGTCTAATTTTTTAGATATTAGGATTGCTACACCAGCTTGTTTTCATGGGTCCATTTGATTAGAAAATCTTTTCCCAACCCTTAACTCTGAGGTACTGTCTATCTTTGAAGTTGAGGTGTGTTTTTTATATACAGTAGAAGGATGGATTCTGTCTTCATATCTATTCTGTTAGCCTGTGTCTTTTTGTAGGCTAGTTAATACCATTAATATTGAGGGATATTAATGACCATTGATTGTTAATTCTTGTTTGTTTTGGATTTGTTGTTGGTGGTGGTATTATGTGTTGATTTCTTCCAATTTTCTTTTGGTTGTTGATAAAGTGAGATTGTCTATTGCCTATGTTTTTGTGGATGTAGTTGACTCCCTTCGGTTAGAGTTTTCCTTCCAGAACTTTCTGTAGAGCTGGATTAGTTGATAAGTATTGTTTAAATCTGGTTTAGTTATGGATTATCTTGGTTTGTCCATCTATAGTGATTGAGAGCTTTGCTGGGTATTGTAGACTGGGCTGGCATCCTTGGTTTCTTAGTGTTGATGGAATATTTATCCAGGACCTTCTGCCCTTCAGATTTTAATTGGAGAAGTAAGATGTAATTCTGATAAGTTTGCCTTTATATGTTACTTGGTCTTTTACCTTTGCTGCACTTAATATTCTTTCTTTATTCTGTAAATTCCATGCTTTGATTATGGTGTGGCCAGGGGACTTTCTTGTGTGTGTGTGTGTTTCACTCTATTTGATGTTCTGTAAGGTTCTTGTACTTTCATTGGCATGTCTTTCTTTAGGTTGGGAAAGTTTCTTCTGTGATTTCATTGAATATATCTTCCACATCTTTGAGTTGGGTTTCTTTACCTCTTAATATACTTATACTATACTTATTATTCTTAGGTTTGGCCTTATCATGGTGTCAAATATTTCCTGGATATCTTGTGTTAGGGATTTGTTGGACTTGAGTTGTTTTTTTTTTTTTTTTTTTTTTTTTTTGATTAATCTAGTTCTCCTAGTGTATCTTCAATGCCTGAGATTTTCTCTTCCATTTTTTGCATTCTGTTGGTTATGCTTACATCTGTAGTTCCTGATTATTATACCCAGCTTTTCTATTTCCATCATTCCCTCAGACTGTGTTTTTTTTATTGTATCTATTTCAGCTTTCAAACCTTGTGCTGTTTGAATGGTTTCTTGCAATTTTTGGTTTGTATTTTCTTCTATTTCTTTAAAAGATTTTCTCATTTCCTCTTTTATGGTCTCTATCATTTACATGAAGATGCTTTTAGGGTTCATCTCTTCTGCTTTATCTGTGTTGGGGTGTTCAGTTCTTGCTGGTGTGGAGCCCCTAGATTCTGGGGTCATCATGTTGATCTTTCTGTTGTTGACTCTGTTCTGATACTGTTGTCTACACATCCCTTCTTCCAGTGTGTACCGGTGGGGTCTCTCCTTCCTCTGATGGGTGCAGAAGCAAGGTTCTCTTCCATTGAGTACAAGCAGGTCCAATACTTCAATGGCTCTCCTAGTCCAATGGGTGGAAGTGGGACTAGGATTCTGGCAGACTCTGAATGGGCTGGTCCGCTGGGATGGGTTACCCTGTGCACTGTCCCCAGTCCTCAGGAGGCTCTAAGCAGGGCACCAGAAGGTGGGCTCCTTCCCCATGGGGAGGCAGGACCAGAATGCTGACAGACTCTGGATGGGCCATTTTGCCTGGATGAGCTCTCCCAAGCATGAGCAGGCCCCAGGCTTCAGGAGGTTCAGAGCAAGGTCCCATAATCTTGTTACTTATATCTTAAGCATCATTATTACTTCTTTTTCTTTAGCTTGTGTGGTACTTAACATATGTCATAATAACTGTGAATTTATAATACTTCTAACATAATTTCAGAGAGTTTTTAGCATTGATTTAATAAATACAGATTGATTATTGTAACACAGATATCTTGTTCATTTTTCTAATTGCATAGTGACTCTGACTTTTAAACTATGCTCTTATCCTTAAGAATCCATTTATCAGACACTAGAGCAGCATTAGCTTCATATTTGTTAGCATTTTCTGTGCTGTGGTAGTTTGATTACATTGATTGCTCCCATAAATATATATGGGGATGTTCCTGGACTTGGACATGACTCTGTAGCCTTGTGTTGAAAGATAAGCTCTGTTCCACCGCTATTTAAACATAGGTTGCTCTTTGTGACTTGTTTTGGCCAGTTTGTTAATCAGAGATGACAGTGTGTGTCTTTAAGGATAGACCTGGAGAGCCATTCCATGTGTCCCCTTTCTTACAGCGTTCTACAACAGCTCAGGCTAGCCTTAAGTGAGATGGAAAACCTGTGGCCAGGTTATAAACTGCTCCATGTCAGACAAAGCCTAATGTGCCAATCAACTTACCCTAGACTGATGAACCTGACATCTTCAACAGCAGGTGCATGAGGAAGCCTGGTGGGCTGATCATGATCAAAATCAATAGAAGTTTCTACCTGACCTGAAATTCATGATACTTGTATCTTTCTTTCCATAGTTTTCATGACTTTTATTAAACATGAATTTATAATAGTCTTTCCACATGCACAGTCTTCAATAAGATATTTTCATACATTCACATAGGACACTCTGATTTCATCCCCCTCCCCTCTTTGTATTTCTGTTGGTATTCTTAATAATGTCCCAAGATCTATACTTTTATTCATTAATTGATTCTTGGCTATGTCTCATCTTTCTTTCATACCATTTCTTGTGGGTTCAGTGACTATAGGTTTTATTCTACAGCCTTTCTTCACTTCTTTTCTGGATGTACTTCTGTTGCTTACTATTTACTTCTGTACCTGGATTTCTTTTTCTCACTCTAGTGCTTTTGACTTTTCTTGCAATGAGAGTTGATCATTGCCTGGTGCATTGATAATACTGGTGTCCTCAGATCAGCCTTAAGAAGATTCAAACACATGTGTTATTAGGGAGGCAGGGAAATATGACAAACAGTGTAGGAGATGTGCTTCAGACTCATCACCAGTTCCTCCTTGTGGGGGAGTGAGTACTGTGGAATGCACAGGGAGTGAGGGCCATCGGATGTACCAGTGAGTTGAGGGCTGTTCTGGAGGATTGAGTTCCTTGTAACTGTGGAGCCTGCTGTAGGCAAAGCTTCTGCTGCTGCTTCAGAGGAAGCCCTCAGGCAAAGGTGCAGATATCTACCTGCCTTTGAGAGGTGACAGTGAACATAAAAGCATACATTCTAAGGCCTAAGGCATACCAGGAGAGCAATCAATATACTAGCAAGTTTTGTTGCTTGCTCTCATGTTTTATAAGATTTAACTGTGTTGTTGTTGTTGGTGGTGGTGGTGAGTATGTTCAAAACTACTATAGTTAACAAAATATCTGTCTACAGCTATTTTACTTTTTCTTAGACCTGTGGTTGAAGTGCAACTTAAAAAGTTCATTCCTCATCTTGAGGAAATCCAGAGCTATGAAGGCAGCGTGGCTTCAGACTGGCATTGAATCTGTGTGTGTTAGTAGCTTGAAGTTTTGTTTTTGTTTTTTGTTTTGTTTTGTTTTTTTGTTTGTTTGTTTTTTAATCAACCACTCTCTTCCCCTTGGAGAGTATGCACAAGCTTCTTCATCACATTCCTTGGGTGGATTCTTTTCTCTCCTTTCTCCTCTTCTCTGAGCCTGTGGCTTTGAGAGTTTGACTTTCTGTTCAATTTCAGTTCTAAGTCCTAGCAGCACATATACCCGAGGTCATCACACCTGTTTGTAAATGTGGTTTGCAACCCTAAGTCCTTGGCTGGTGCCAGGTTTGAAGCCTCTACCCCAAGGCTTTTGTAGAGTCAGTTCCCATGCATATGATCTGAGCATTCAGTTTCCCTGTTTCTTTCACCTGGGACTCACTTAGACTTGTTACATTTCAAATTCAGATACATGGTAAACTTTTAGTCTGTTTTCCTGTTGCTTTCTCATTATAACTAAAAGCACTGGTTCTCTTTTTTTCTTACCAAGCACACTGTTGGAAAATCTATGTCCTCTTTCTTGTATTGCTTCCCTCTCTTCCCATTTTGATGGCATCAGGTAGCATCTCTGGATGATGCCAAATTCTTTTGCAATTTCATTTTTAACCTTAAGAGCTCCTTATATTTCTGACTCTCTAGTTTCTCATACTTAATTAGCTCTGTACCAAAAATCTTAGAATTATTTGTAGTCCTATTTTAATTTTATGTTTTCTGCTTTAGCTGCACTATATAATGCTAGGGCTTCAGGTACTACTTAAATACTGCTAATTTTCATAACTGAAACAAGGTGTTACTGCATATAATTTATTGATTCTTACCGGTCTATTTCCCATCCTCAATATAAGACTTGGGACTTTCCCAAGTTTGTACAAAAGTAGACAAAAGAACATATATAGATAAAAGAGTTAAAGTCTGTAGATAACATTTGAGGGAGGTAAAAATAATTATGAGAGTTTGCACAAAGACCAGGCAACAAATGGACAATTTCAGAGACACAGCTAAAAGTTCTGACAAAGGACATAGAAGTTTAAGGGTTCCATGCCCTTGCCATTTTTAAAGTCATATACTGTTCTGCTGTTTAGATATCTCAATTAGTTTATGCATTCACCTGTGCAAGGACATATTTGTGTTCCTAATCAGAGGTGATCGTAAGTAGAGCTGCTATGAACGCACAGTATAAAGTCACTGTGTGGGCATATTGTTTCATATCTCTTGAGTGAAACCAAGAAATGTAAAGCAAATGTATATTTCAGAAAATGTCAAATGTCTTCCAAAGCTGTGCCTTTTTGCAATTCCACCAGTTGTTTCTAGTCCCACTGCATCTGTGCAGGATTGCCATGGTAAATACCATCAATTTCACTACTTCTGATTTGCATGTATACAATAACAACACGTAGTACCTTTCTTGTGTGCTAATTTTTCATGTATATCACTTGTGGTGAGGTATCTGTTCATTTTTCTTTACTTTCACATTAGGTTCCTTGTTTCCACAGGTTCTAAGCCTAAGACCATTCTCTATGTATTTTTGATGCAGGCAGAAGACATGGCAGGATAGTTCAGTTCATGGTGGCAGCATGTAGTGGGAACTTTTTATTTAACACTAAAAAAAAACTAAATAACAACGGCTAGTTAGCAGAGTGGCAGGATTCAGGCTGATATAAACTTCAAAGTCTGTCCCCAAAGTGCCTACATCCATCATACAGGTTCAGCCCTTAACTATCACATAGCTTCCGTAAAGGGCATTTCCCTAACAAATGCCATGGGGAGAGAGGATGTGATTTAGATTCAGACCATAGCACTATTAAAATAATATTAGAATTATCTGTGAAATTTGCAAAACCATACAAGCAGGTGTGTTTTCTAAAAGCTAAGAAAACTAAGTACATAAAAATGGGCTTCAGAAAAGCATTGAATTATAGTTTGACATGTCAGTATAAGAAAAGGGAGATTCAAGAGTTTTGTTCCTTAATTGCCAGGAACAAAACAGATGGAAAAATAGAAGCCAGACTCTGCCTGTTATGAAGACAAAGACTTATCCTAAACAGTAGAGATAATATCCTTTGGTATAGAATGAGAAAATAACATATAAAGCCAGAATTCTTCTCATTTGATGTTTGCTTCTTTACCTTGATAACATTAAGAGGCATACTGGTGCCAACAAAGAGGGCATTTTAATTTATTAAGACTGCTTCAGTGATCAATAGCATGATGTTTTGAAATAAAATAGGAAATTTAAAGGAATTACTGAGGGAAATGACTTACACAACAGATGTTTAAGTAGTAGGAGAATATGGACAGCTATCATATGAGAGAGTTTTGCAGTGTCTTATGGAAAGGGTACTGTCCCCTGCATAATGGTGGCTTTGGTATCAGCATAATGTGTTATTTTCATTAAGACTGGAAGAAAGGTTTTCAATGACAGATATACAATGCCTTATGATTTTACTTGCCCTCATCATAGTTTAACCCTCCGAGTAGAAAGTAAGCAAGCTAGAAGAATGCTTGGCCCCATTAAAGGTTAGGAGGAGGAAGGAGATCCCGTTAAAAGTGTATGACTGAAGAAAAAAATTTTAAAAATTCACCAGGAAGAAAACAGATGGAGAGAATGAAGCCAGACAGTGGTGTCTGTGGGAGGGTAAAGGGATGGTTAGAAGGGAGGGAATGGTGGGGGGGGGGTTGCAGATGATTCAAGCAGTCTTTTAAAGGTTTTCTCCCTCTTTTTGGAAAATTTAACAATATTGTCAGCAAACAATATTGCTCCTCTCCTGGTTCTGTTTTATTCACTCTTCCTTTTTGCACTGTTGTCTGTTCTTTGTTTTGTATGCTAGCCTTACATGAGGAGCTCTGCCTAACCAGACACTAGGGGAACTGCCAGCTATGTCAATCAACTGTCATAACTAGGGCTAGAGACCAAAAAAAGAGCAGCATAAGCCAAAGAGGGGAGAAAAAAAAGACAGAGATGGTGTGTGGGAGTGGATTATGGGTACAGCCGGTGGGGAGGGCTGGGGAAGCTTGTTAGGCTGGGAACATACATTCTACCCATTTCTCCTGAGTCACTTCAGCTAGAATTTTTTTTCTTCTTCTTTTTCTTCATCTCTGTGGGAAAGCAAAAGCAAAAGCAAAGGCATGGCTTATCAGTAGTTTCCCTGAGCCAGAATTCAGAAAGCTGGAGTGACATCCTGTATCAAGCTTTGAAATACTGACCTCAACAGAATCCCCACCATGAACACCAAACAGAAAGGGATTTGGTATAGATAGGCAGGCTAGGGAGGCAATTGGAAAAATATGGGCTACAAAGTGCTCTCGGTAGTCTGGATAGAGCAGTGGATCTCTTTCTCAGATACATGTAGAATACAGAGGACTTTATGAACTCCAGCCAATTCTCCTTGTTAAATTCAGTTGAGAAAGATCATTAGACACATGTTTCTGCCAAACACAGTTAACAACAGTCTAGACTTGTGCCCAAAGATGGACCTTGAGCTCAGTGTTATCTACACTGTGTGGTTGTCTATCCCAGAATGGGCTTGCTTTTCTTGCTCTTTCCAGAGTAACAAAACCACCAGGAAGATTGCAATTAGCATTAAGGGTATAGGGAAGACTTTGGCTAGCACTAGTTAAGCCTAACAGTTTTAGCTCCACATAATGAGTCATTTAGAACACAATCTTAGCTGAGATCTGATGCTTTCTTTGGCATGAATTTACAATAAATAAATAAATAGCCTGTCTTGTTTTATTTATTTATTTTTTTGAAAATCCTCGGGCATGTAAGAAAACGATGTTCAAATTTGTTCTCTTCATGTGTTACTTATTCAAGTTAGCCACAGCTTAATTTATCTCTTATGGTCACATGATATCATATTAACCTAGATTTAAGTATGCTTAGGCTTGATGAAGAATAACAATTATATATGAATTCCCAATTACATCATTTTCAATATCCAATACTGTATATTAAAAAGATAATCCAATTTAGCTAAAGAAGAAATTGAGCTGCACACTTCTTTCATTCTCACTCATAGATATTGGAACTACAATAATATACTTTGGGTAATCAATAGATCAGAATCAATTATACATTAACACTTAGGAGATTCTAGCTTCTAAGGGCCTCACCAGTATAAATGATATTTCCGATGCCAAATTTAACTTTAAAGATTTTGACTTAAGTGAAATATAGACAATAAATTCAAATGGCCATATGCCTATCTGTGCATTGCTATTGAAGAACACTCATTTTAGCGGTGGTTGGCCCTTCAGCATATCTCCAGAGAGTCATCCTTCACTTGCTAAACAAGAAATAATTTTTTAACCTATTTCTGACCAAGCCACTTCTGATTCAATTAAAACCTTATTTTTTTTTAAATTATAATCTCCAAGGAGAAATTCACATCTATTTGTGATTATGAAGTTTGAGGCAAGGATTGTTTTTTCATAGCTACTTCTCGAGAAACCAAAAATCAAGCTTGAATAGTTCAAAAGGCAAGATGTTTTTCTTAATAAGCAGCTCATTTTGAACAAACTTGAAATTGATATATGCACCATAATAAAAAATGATGTACATAAAATAGTATTTTTACAGGCCGTAACATCTTGTCATTTGTCAACACATTTGCCTTTCATATCCCCCCCTGTAGCTAAATTTGGCAAGAAAAGAAAAAGCCTATATAAAAAGACATCTATGTATTCCTGTGCTTCTAGTGCTCATCTCTGAAAGGCCAAAGCATTTGACAAACAGCTATTTTAACACAAAAGGATAGAACAGGACAAGGAACAGATACACAGGAAGACCAGTAGCATTTTTTGATTACTCCAGGCTATTCTGACACTGTAAATTCATCAGCAGACCAGGTCATTATAAAAACAGGGAACTTGCTAAGACAAAATTATGGCAAAGACCCATCTCTTCTGAGATTTCTGAGTGCTGTTTCTTGAGGTAAAATTTTATGTGTATGTGTACGTGTACGTGTGTGTGTGTGTGTGTGTGTGTGTGTGTACAGGTGTGTGCACATGTGTGTGTGTGCATATGAATATTTATTTATCTTGGTAGCATTAGGTATTGAACTTAGACTGTCGATGCATACAGGTCCAGTGCTCTATCTCTAAGCTGTAGCCCCAGCCGTTGTGAGTTTATTTTTAAATAATCCAGATTCACTTCCTTTCCAAATGCAACATGACTTATTTAAAATTAAGAAGACACTAGTGCAACACAGTGTGCTGAATTCATAAAGCAGAGTCAGTGAAAAATGTAGGGCTCCCATTTAGGAAGAATTAACATAGAAAATATGTTGTAGGAGAAATGTAGAGGAAAACACCCTATTCATCCATCCATTCATTCATTCACTCATTCATTGGTTCTACCATTTCTGGCAAGGTTATACTTAATAATAGATAGAAGTATCTAAATTTTTATTTTAAATATATGTGAACTTATCATGTTAAGAAACAAAATAATATGACTTTACAAGGCTTAAAATGTTTTCAGAGATCCCCAGTATAACACACACACACACACACACACACACACACACACACACACACACACACATTAACCTCCCTAAACATAAAACTAAGACATTCCATGGCTCAGTAATTTTGCTGTATATTTCCACGGTTTTAATTTTTACCTGAACTGCAGACATTTGACTCTTCTTGTCATTTCATAACATTCTTGGAAAAATTTTCCACTAATCTTCCCAGAGACCAGATCAAAATGCCTTTCCCTGATACCCCTGTTTCCTGAACACACCTACCTCTTCATCCAGCTGCACTGAATGTAAGATTCATGCCTTGACTGGAAAACTATAACTTACTAAAAGGAAAATTTCCAACCAACACATGCGTGAATTTGCTTTTATAGGAAAGAAAAGCCTCTACCCTTAGAACACTGAGCAAGAAAATGAAAGGTTAGCTTCCAAGTCCAGGATGAGGGAGTATGATTCACCCTAAATTCACTTGCTTTTTGGAGTGGTACTTATAACACATTCTTTTCAGAAATATATTAATTCCATGCAATAGGAACTACAAAGAATACATATTATCCTAGATTTAACAGTGACAACTTTAACAAACACCCTTTTGTGTATTTAACCTTAAATTTTCTTTTTTTTTTTCCATAAAGTGTTGTTGATAAAGTGGTTGGAGCTTTAACATTTCAGCATTCCTATAGAACACACTGCCACTTCCAGTTGGATATACTCTGTAGAGAATATATTCTTGAAATAAGATAAATTTGCTACAACAGTCAAACAATATTGCTGTGTAGAAAGCTCATCAACATCATGTACCTTCTACTGGCTTGAGGGTGGATACAAAGAACTCTGTCTGCAGCCACGAAAGGTTTCCAGCTTTCCTGGCTTAGCTGTTATCTTCTATTTGGCTGTCTCCTGGGCTTTGAAGTTCTGTGTTATATTGCCCCTTGAGTATATCCATCAGCATCCAAAGTTCATGCTTAATGCTAACAAGGTGAGCATTGGCACAAGGCACTCTGCAGCAAATTCCTGAAGTCTGCAGAGACAAATGGCATTCAATGGACAGTTTTGAGGATACAAGATCAACTGCTCAGCACTCTAACCAGCCACAAGAGATTATTTCCATACTTGCCGACATTTTCTGGGCCACACCTTTTTCACAGTTTGCAAGTTGTTTTTTTTTTCCACAATATTCCTTCATTTGTGGGAAATTCTAAGAGATAAGAATCATAGTTCCTTCTTTCTCATAATAGATAAAGAAATGTTAACTTTTTCTTATTTTTTAATTTAATTTATTATTATTTTACATGTCGATCCCAGTTCCCCCTTCCTACCTTCCTCTCTCCCTCCCTTCCTCCCTCCCTCACTTTTACCCTCTCTGCCCTCTCACATGCACCCTAACCACCCTCCTCTCCCATCTCCCCACCCCAATTCCATATGTAGGGCAATGACATCCAGCTGGGGTCATGTAGATCTGACAGGTCATGTGAAGTAGGGACTAGGGCTTCTTTCCTGTCTCTAGGTTAAGGCAGTTATCCCTCAATGGGGGGGATGTGTTAGCAAGGTCCTTTTGTGCACCAGGGATACATCCTGGTTCCACTGTCTGAGGTTCCTTAGACTGCTCAGTCCTTCTGGCTGAGACCCATATTCAGGGAGGCCTGAGTCAGTCCCATGCTGGCTTCCCAGCTATCAGTCTGGTGGCCCGTTAGCTCCTCCTTGTTCAGGTCAGCTGTCTTTATGTTTTTCTGCAGGCTGGTCTTGTCCTATCCTTCTGCATCTGGGTTCTAGTTCGACTCAGTGTTTAGGTATGGGCGTTTGCTTCTGTTTCCAACAGGTTCTTATGCTGTGTTCTTATCATTAACAAAATAACCTAGATTATACTTATTTTTCAGTAGATTACATAGGTATTTTTATAGCGAGAAAATAATAGTTATGTGTTTATGTTCCATAATAGATGTTTTGTTTTTATTATTATTCAATAATTCTTTTAAAATGTGAATAGTACATGCTCTGTTCTTTCTGACATTTGTTTTTGCCATTTCTCAAAGTGTTTTAGGCAAATACAATATCCCCTGTTAGATGTAGTTGTAATCCAAGATCTTGGTAGGTGAAGGTAGGTAGACTGGGAACTCAAAGACAGCCTGGATTTCATGAGACTTTATTTTAAAACAAAAAAATAACACAAATAAACACAGTAAAAAGAAACAAACAAACACACATGGTTACAAATATAGTGGAATAGATCAGTCATGGCCCTAATTGACTGAGGAGGAAACTGAGATGAAATATATCCAAATGTCTTAAATAAAACCTAATGCATAAACAAGATGATAAATTCTAGATATCATATGCGAGTTTTATTTGGAATTAAATACAGTTTGGCCAATGTGACCAATTCTGGCATGTACATATATAAATGTAGAATAAAGGAAACAGAAAGATATTGGGAAAACAACTACAACAATACATCTAGATCAATTCTCTTCTAGACTTATGTTTATATTTAGCACCAACAGGATCTGTACCATTTTTTGACCTTTTTAGTATATGCAGAAGAAGGTTAATGCAGATTTTTTTAACCTTTTGTAGAAGAAACATTTCCAGAAGTATTTTTGACTTTTTGTTTTTGAAATATCATCTTTGTAGCCTAAGTTGGCCTGTAATAGTGCTGTGATTACTGATATGTGTCATTATGTCTAGCTATAGAAACCTTTTAAAAATGAAAACTCAATTTCCTGTATTAGTTACTAAATGAATGTATTAGCACTGATTAAGTATTATTTTATTAGCAAACATCAGAATCTTGAGGACTTGCAAAGGCAAATAGCTGTGTCAGGGAGTGCTGAAGTTTAGCATGGGATTGGTCAGGCAATAATGTATGGGTTGGGGTGGGAAGAATGTGCATTTTGAGAACTCATAGAAAGAGCATTCTTAACAATGGAAGAATAAAAGATTTTTTTCCAAGTGTTACCTTGACACCTGAGAATGTGTGTTGATGGAGTAATTGAACACATTCTGATTTTGTATAGATTCTAAACTGTGCAAATCAACCCTAAACCCACCTAATCCTGTGCTCAGAATTTTCTTAGGAATCTAACAAAATATTATTTTGTAAATATTTTATTTTAAGTCATAGGCCATGTTGTTATGTAAGGATATGCTTGTTTTTGTTGTTGTCATTGTGTTTTTTTTTTAAACAAAACCAACATAGTAAATCATATAACTGTCAGTGTGCACATGTATAGATGAACACCACTATTTCCTGTCTTATGTAAAATGACATTGTTCTAAGGAGTCAGTGCCCTAGAAAATAAACTCTACTGGAGACCCCAAAGGACACATCCTTGAATTTAACTGATAGTTTAAAAAATGCTCATATGAATCTTATTTTAGCTAAATCTTCTTAAATCATGTTTGAATTCGACCCAGTGGTTCATTTTACTGATCTGTAGGGTGAAAGAAGAAAATGGACTGAGTGGATAGGAACAACTTTTTGTACTTAGGAACGGGTAGTTTCAGAATTAGGTAGATGATGTTGAAAGGGAAACATCTATAGAGATAGAAGCAGAAGGAAAATATCCAAGTCTTGGATCTGATTTTTAATTAAATTTCTGATTTCCATCAATGGAAAGCCAGTCCAGATACATACACAGAGTTGAGGGATTTATTAAGAAATTAGAGACATTATTAGCTATCTGAGAGCAAAGTACAGTCTGACCTTCATAATGGGTCAAAATTGTCCTAGGATAATCAGTACAGCCATGGAATACTCTTTTTCTACTGTATGTGGCTTATGCAGAGCACCCTGAGGCATTCAGCTTCCCTCCTTCAGTTGAATGTGTAAGCTAATTGAATTCCATTATCATCTAATACCAAATTCCTGGGACCAGAGGTTGGTTCCCACTTGAATAGGTTATTTGTTCTTGATGAACATCATCTCCTCTCCTTGTGCAGATTAGTCCTGTGAGTGAAAAGATGAAATAAGGAGAGACAGCCTGCTGGGAAGCGACTTCTGTGAGTAGTTTCCAAAGAGACATTCAATGGAGTAGACCTGATGTCCAAAAGTAGTTGACTAGAGCCTGAAGTGGGGGTAAACAGGATCGGGGATATGAAAGAACGAAGTGAAGAAAAGGGAAAATGACAATGGAGATAAAAGTAATTTTGTATAGACCTGGGCTGGGGATCAATCATTCTTAAACTTAGTAGTGTTTCTTCTGCTTTGTCAACATCAATGCGAGGTACCATGAGAACAGTCCACTCCAGGAAGCACTTCCTGACTTCATTTCTCATAAATGCATTTTACTTCTAACTGTCTACATTGTCACTAACTTGTAGCTACCATACCACACTGAGCCCTAGGTTTTTATTTTTAACTATATAGAGAGAAATTATAAGAAGTATAGGTAGAGATGGAATCTTTCAAAGAAGGCTTCATCATTTTTGTTTGTGACCCACCTGCTGCTAAGAGGACCAAGGATAATGATGGATCTGAAGATCAGAGGCTGGGACTTTCCTCTGCTCTCCAATCATTATCTGTAAAATCATAAAATTGTACTGGATGAGATCCCAGATGTCCTCTTGCCCTTCTTACTCTCTGAGTCCCTGGTAAAGTATAAGATACAGCCTTTCCCCAGTAAATGACAACTCGCAATCCCTTGGAATCCATGATAATTTTAGCCTGCAGGTGTTGCTATGGTGTGGGAAGAATTAAGAGATGGCAAGGAACACATCAAACAATAGGGATAAAAAGATGTTCTCAAACATTGTGTTTACAGCACATATAGGAAGACAGGTTTCCCCTGCTCCAGTGTCTCTTTGTGAAAGCACTGGGGTCGATTTCCCAAACAGGGCAAAAGCAGAGAGTGTGTGTTATGGACAGCTGGCCCTCCCTATCTAAAAGGACATCCTGTTTACATTTGGCACCAGAGACTAAAGATTGCACTGCTCCAGTGCTCAGAGAATAGGATGGAATGCAAAATGAATTCTCACACAAGTTTAAAAAATAACACCCGGCTGACCCTGTCATCATACCGCCTGGGACTGGTTTACCAAAGAGAATGCTACTAAGAAGGGTGAGGGCATGGTATCCAAAGAATGCAATTTGTGGGAGTCTGGAGGATTTTCTCCATTCTTTCCTCTCACCTTCTTTTCTTCTTCCCCTTGCTTTCCTCCCTTCTTTCTCTTTTCTTTTTTCCAACGAAAAGGAGGCAAGATCTTGGCTGACAGCCAGATTCATTTCATGAAATGACCTGTGTAGGTAACCGAAGACTGCACAGTCTAATATTATTATAGCTAAGCATTGGGTAAGGAGAAAATTAACACAGCACGTATACTATAAGGCCAGAACAATTCATTCCCCTTTTAAAGCAATATTTTATCTTATAAAGAGGGTGTGAAAGATTGTGGGAGCCAGAAGTAAGGAGCAAATGGAATGAGAAGCAAGGCAAATTCTTCTCTAGATACCGGACTGCCAGGACAGCTTTGCAGTATAGTGACAGTTGGTCTGTCTGTTCCCTGAAAATCTTTGTTAAGCAAAGAGGCTGCTTTAAGGACTTCTCAGAGGGCCTTGCTGTTTCTAACAACTCACCTCTCTGACTCCTTGAACTGGTTTATAGTTAATACTAAATACTGTCATGTTTTAGTGCTGGCTACCACTCTGCAGTAAATTCTTTCTGGCATAAAATTGGTAGGGATCTTGTGTGCATGCAGTGTGCACTTCTCTCCTCTCTCTCTCTCTCTCTCTCTCTCTCTCTCTCTCTCTCCTCTCCATCTCTCTCTCAAAAGAGTATTGTGGATATATATATATATATATATATATATATATATATATATATATATATCCAGAGAGTAGTTCAGAGGCATAATTCTATCTTTTAATGAGATTATCAATTTCCTCAAGGAAGGTCCCCACAATTTCCATTTTTTAGCCATTACGATTCTAACACAGAAATTAGTCAAGGAAAATTAAGGAGAAAAAACTAGGCTTTTTGGCTTTCCCTTTGAATTTGCACCCAATTGCATTCTGCCTTTGTTTATTTGACATTACATGTACAAAATCATGCCTAGAAATCGATTTGTTTGTACTTGAGGATGGCAGCATTGCTTGTAGGAGTGAAGCCAGGATTAGCAACTGAATAGCCAAGTAAATGAAGACCAGGTACTCATAACCCACCATTTATCATAGGCTCGCAAGACAACTGCATTTATTTCAATCTATGTGTGAGAGAACATGCCTAGCAATCAGGTCAGCCCTATGAACATTGCACTGTATTTATCTTTAGTCTCTAAACATTGTGTGTAATCAAGGAAGTGAGATGGAGTAATAAAAACCCATTATAGAGTTCTGAAAGCCCTCAATTTCATATTTACATCTTGGAACCAGCTCATTCTGACTTCATAACTCCTTAATTAAAGGCACAGTCGTTTTCTTTTCTGTAGGGCATTTTTTTTCACCCTCACAATACAAGCATACATTTGGTAACTAATACCAGCAATTAGCCTCATCTGCTATGTAAATGAGTGTAATTGCAATTAAATACTTTAGTAGGCCCAAAGGGAAAACATGCAATCATTACAAAGTAAGTAGGGAGAGCATGGTTAAGGGACATTTAGAAGTGTTAGCAGAAGTGCTTTTCCCTGTGGTGTCAGGAGCCTTTTCTATGGTGAATTATTTCACTGCAAGCTATGGAACTTGACTTGCATTTCTTGTTCCCTTTTCCTACAGAGATAGAAGAAAACATCCTTTTCAGCATTTCTAAAGGTTGATTGGTTTTAGCAAAAAATCGGTTTAGAAAACATATTTCTATTCAGCATGGTTCTAGGGCCTAAAAAATAACTCTCTACTACTTTTATTGTACGTCACAGGACACAGCATTATATGTTCATAAAACCACAGTGGTTTAGCATCACTATTTACTCTTTCATAGCTCTAGAGGTTGAGACATGTTGAATGGACATAGCACAAGCAGAAAAGAAGATTGCCTGCTAGAGAATCAAGTAGTACTGTCACTACCTAATAGCACATAGAGGTTTAGCATTCTGGAGCCCAGGTGGAGGTATCTTGCCGTCATTAGCTACATGCATTTGGGCAAATCAAGTACCTAATTTCCTCATTGGTTTAATGGGAAGTCATAGTTGATATCTCTGAGCATCTCTGGAAAAATGAGATTGGTACATGCATGTGAAACACATAGAATACAGCCTGACAAAGACTAAGTACTCAGTAAATGGACACCGAAAGATCTCCGATCTATTCATCCCTCCATGAAAATTCTCTGTGTGTCTGAAGCCAGAATTTGGTGAAGTACACTTAACTGAAGTTATTTTAGTCTCTCATAATTTTCCTGCAATTTAGAAAATCCTGTAGATGACAGTAAAATATTAATCATTTCCCCATCTGTATATGTGGTGTGTGATATGGGGTTGCTGAGCAGGCACAAGTGTACATATGCATGGAGAGGCCCCAAGTTCATATTGTGCGTCTTCCTTGACACTTCCCCCTTTATTTATCGAAGCAGAGACTGTCAGTTCTGCACAGAACTTTCAGACAAGGCTGGCCCAGGTAGCCATCTTATCCCAGGGAGCCCCTGTCTCTACATTCTGAGTACTGGGAGTATAAACAGCAGCCATACCTGCTTAGCTTTAACGTGGGAAGTCCTCCTGCTTGTTCAGCAAGCACCTTTTCCATTGACCACCCTCTCCAGGCAAATGTTCATGCCATAGATTTCTTTGATGATGTAGTTCCCACCAAAGTTACTATCTTAGCCATTCATCTACCCTAGGTGTGACTCATATTGTAAGCCATGGCTTCTTAAGGCTGCTTTAATTTTATCAATGGGCAGTAAACATGCAAAAAATGTTTTCTTGATATTGATTTTATGTGTCTCAAAAGCAAATTCATAGTCAATACATTCAGTGGTAATTGCTTTCATTAACTCCCACTTATTTATAAAAAAAGTAGGTAACTATAAATTTCTTGTAAACCTCTTTAAATATTCTTATGAACTGTTTGCCGCTGAGTAACTCAAGCAATTTACAGCAGTTTCTTCATCTTTACCCAAAATGTGAATTAGAGTCTGTGACCTGCATACTTCCTTTCAGTTTCAAATGCTAATCCTAACTGAAATAAGCTTTTCTTGTCCTGTTGGAAATGTAAACTTGGTGAAAGGTTGGAAATACTACTTACAGAATAAATGGTGCATAATCTCATCAAAACAAAATAGCATAGGCTTCAAGCCTCTCATTTCTGATGTTTCTGCTTTTTCTCTCCTTTTATCCCACATGTTCTCAACCAATATAGACATTTAAAGATATGAAAAAACATTTCCATCATATTTTGGTTCTTTTCCAACATTGAAGGGAAAGGCTTTATTTTAGACATAAGAAGTGGACAAAGTATTTTGGTGACTGTCCTTAACAGATCTCCCTTATCTCCTATTCACTGAACAGAAAGTAAGAAAAGGCCATAAACATCTTTTGCTACTCTTCTTAGAAGGGGAAAATGTAGAGTTCTTACCATCCTCTCTCTCTCTCTCTCTCTCTCTCTCTCTCTCTCTCTCTCTCTCTCTCTCTCTCTCTCTCTCTCTCTCCACTTAAGAGCTATAGGGAGCTTCAAAGGCTAAGCACTGTCCATCCTACTGAGCTAAGTACGTTATCAGAGAAAAGACTGCCAGATGTTTAGCAATCAAACTTTGTGCAGAACATAACTTTAATGGAAAACAGAAGGGCATTCAGTTTCCCTCCCACTGTGCTATCTCTAGGAGAGACTTTCGGGAGCCCACTCTCCTTACTCTCTGAGAAAGCACATTCTCTAAAGTCCTAGGATTTGACCCAATGTGATATAATACAAACCTTTGTGTACACTTAGGAAATAAGTAACTGGGCCTTCTTGGGGATGAAGTGCATAAAGCCGGCATCTTCCCAGAGTGAAGACCATCAAAGAAAGCAATTAGTCACACACAAATAGGAACTTTTGGTACTAAAGCTACCCCAAAGGAGTCAAATCCTATTTTCTCTGTTTATATCTGTTTGGCTTTCATGGGAAGTTAAATTTGATATCATTTTTTAAAAGACACAGTAACTGTTTAATAAGTTAAGGGGTATAGGAAATAATTTCTTTTTGAAAGGTAGACCTAGTTATATTTCATTAAGATGTCTTCACACATACACACATAAACACACAATTTGAAATAGTAATTTTAAATCAAATTTAAGGTTAAATGGCTCCAAGAGAGAATGTTTGGGACACTGTGACAATGAAGGAGACACTGCTCCCTGAACTAAGATATGACCTGAAATAGCCAAAATAGAAAAGATTGTTCTTAGCTTCAGAGAGCAGAAAATATTTAACTTATTCAATTATTCAAACATATATATTACCCAAGGTAAGACACACTTTTTTTAAAAAAAGATTTCATCTTAAACACAAACATCCAATCTTGATTTTTTTTTTACAAATTTATAGTAATGTGCTTATATTTGGGTTATAAAATAACTCTCAGATATCTGGTTTAGAGCAATTGTACATAGATACGTATCATAATATTTGATATAAAGTCTACCTCCCAGAAAATGCTAATCTTTCTGACCCTCACTTATGGGAGAACTACAATAACAGAAAAATGAAATAAGTGAAAATGCAAATTGAGAAAAGTAACTTACAGATTTTCTTTTCCCTCTTATTTGTTAGAATTTAACTTCAAGACCGAGTAAACCTATAAATAAAATTCCCAACATACTTGCAGAATGGTTTGTTGAGCAAATGTGGCACTATTCGAGACACAGTTCTCAACTTCATCTGAGGTCCCCAGTTGCTCATACTCTGCCTGTCTTATTTTCTCTAGAACTCCCAGTATTGAACAATAAGAAGACCCTAGTCAATGGACCCTGGATTTGGTGCTCTGTGTGCCCAAACTTGATTGAGAGATGGTATTTGAAAAGGGAAATTGTTCAGAATGTAATGAAAATATATTTGTTTTAACTATAACTAGAAATCAAAGTGAGAAAATTCTCAGGCCATTTTTCTAGTTGTCTTATCCCAGCAGACGATTTGGACTCTGTTGCGACTTACCTGACATCCAATTTGTCCCTTTATGAGCAAGCTTAGGCTCTGGAGGGTCTGGTGGCCATCTAGCTCGACTTAGTTCAATTTTCACTATTATCACAATGCTCGTCTTTGCTTTAAGTGTCTGTGAAGGCCCTTAAGGAAGACTGAATATAAACCAAGGGCATCTTTTATTTTCAGTCTGGAGAAAGACAGTGTTTGAGGAGAAATTAAGTTTCTGGTGTGGTCTGGTGTGTTCTTTTTTTTTTTTTTTTTTTTTTTTTGCCAAGTTCATGACCATATTCTCAAATGAACAATTGGGGTGGGTAGGTAACACCTATTCTCGGCACTCAAAGAAGGATGTAGCTTTGGACAGTTACCTTTGAATCATTACTTTAAAATATTATACTTAGTTTTCCTGGATGAAAATTATGGCAAATTGCTGACATAGACATATTTTTTAAATAGCCATATTAACTTAAAAGGGAAAATTGGAAATGTGTATGTTTCATTTTAAGGAAATATATATTCATAATGTATTTTTGGAGCTTGGTATATAGTTTAGTTATAGAATGCATGTCCTAGCAAGCATGAAGGACCTAGGTAGAATCTCTAATACTATAAATGAGTAAATAAATGAGTAAATAATTACAAATATATCAGTATTTTATTTTTAAATACTCTAAGATGCTATGAAAATTAATGCGAGCATAGCTGATCAGTAAAAAATAAAAAGCTTCAGAAATGTTTCTTGGATATGCTATTTTATTGAGATCAACAGTTTCCATGTCTGAAATTCTGATTTAATTCATGACGGCTGTTGGGTTATTTCTTGTTTAGTATCACAGAGACCAAGACAAATCATCGAAGAACCAATGTTAACACCATGACAATCTGTAAAACATTCTGCTTGCTAACCCCCCTATAGAATTATGAATAACAAATTTTCTGGGTCTGATTTTTGTTTTGAATGTTTAATTTGTGTTCACCAAGAAGCTAAAAGTAAACCCAGCCAGAATTGAATACTTAACCAGAGAATCAATCTCCTTTTGGTGGATTACTATGTCTGCCTCCCAAAGAATTAATTGAGTTCAGACTTTTCACTAGTATTAGCAAAGAAAATTGGAAAATTAAAGGGATTGTTCTATTGATAGGCAGTATACTTAGGTTGTTTGTGTGGAAATTATAAAGATCTATCTGCCTTTGTCTTTTAGATGCTAGGATTAAAGACATGTACCACTAAAATTGTCACTTTCTATTTAACATTTTGTTTAAAATTTTATTACATTTTTGTATAGTCTGAGTTTACCTGTGTATGTCTATGAGTGTATGCAGAATCTAAGAGGGGATGTCATATCCCTTAGAGCTTGAGACATCTAATATGTATTCTGGAATCTGAACTCTGATGCTCATGATCGAGCAGCTAGTGCTTTTAACCACTGAGTATTATGTTCTTGCTTCAAACCACATAGGAAATTTATTTATTAAAGGCAGGTGGCTATAGTAATATATTTATAGAGATAGACATAGAGCATACTTTTTTGTGTGCAGAATGCGCAGAAAATTAGTGGAAGAGTGATTTTAATCATGCCTGAACTAAACAAGAGTTAGAAGGTTAAAGTCAGCAATCCCTATAAATATTTTATTCATTCCACCCTCAATAGTCTACTATTGTTTAATAGGCCAGAAGTTGTGATTTGAATCCTGTTGAGTGCCCTGAACACACAGTGAGTCACAGAATTGTTCCTCAAGCTCCATGACTTCAGAAACCTTGCCTGTTACTGCTTTAGGAAAATAGTAGGTGCTTAGTGTTTCTATGCAGTGAAGGAGTGGAGAAAATGGCCTGGAGATTTCTCCATGGAGTGTGCCCACAACAAGTCTACACCTTATTAAGGTATTTGTAGACTGTTTACAGATTATGAAATCCCCTGACCTATATCCCCATTTCAAACTTCATTTCTTTTAAAACTACCTGGGAAGAGTATCTTTGTGTGTGTGTGTGTGTGTGCGCGCGCGCGCGCGTGTGCATGCGTGTGTGTGTGTGTGTGTGTGTGTGTGTGTGTGCGCGTGTGTGTGTGCGCGCGTTCAACTTGTTTCTAAAGGAATGGAGTCTTGGGAAGTCAGTTGACTTTGTGTGGGATTCTGGCACCCAACATATACTAACAGGAGATACCATAGATAACAGATGACTAAGCTTTATAATCACACTCAATTGGAAGCCTGGCATTAGTCATTTCTAGCTCTATAAATGTAAAGATTCACTGCCCTAAGCCACAGTTTTCTCATCATAAAATGTAAAGACTAATAGTAACTCTCCAGATGGGACCACTGAACAGATCAAAGGAATTAATGGTTGGAAAGTTCATATCCAAGGGCTTTCACTGAGTAAGTACCTAATAAACCTTCCTGGCCATTTCTAGTCACTTGGCCTTTGGCTTATTTTAGTATCAGATCTAAAACAAACGAACAAGTACTGAAGTTTCATCCTGAACTCTGTCCAGAACCAAGTAGATATTTGGCAAGGCTGGGCCAGGGCAGTGTGTGGCATTTCCTATCCATATTGGACTTCCTTGTAGGATGGACACTGTTGTTTCAGGATTTCCAGCCAGGCCCAGCCGGGAAAACAGAAGTTAAAGTTATCTGGAAATGATAAGATTGGGAAGTACATGAAACTGTTGATTTTTATCTAGTTTCTAAAGTCATCAAAGGTTCAGAAGTTGAGAAAAGGGTGATAGTGGGTGAAAATGTAATGTTTTATCCACAAAAGAATTTTTCTTTTTGCTTTTGAGTGATAAGTTTTTACTGAAGTTCAATGGTCCAAAGTCAGGTAATGCAAAATTAGTGATAAACTACACCATCAGTCTCTAAGATAAACAAAATAATCAGCTGTAATAGATGAAGTTTGTCAGAGTGTGATGGGAAGGTCAGGCTGACAAATTGAGAGACTGAGAGGTTGAGCTGCCTGGTGACTGTTATGTAACCAACATTGGTACTAAATTTAAACTCCAGCAGCCTTCTGGGGAGGTAAGCTGGTGGAGCGTTGAAGGGGCATTTGAAAATAATGGTCTTTATTTTGATAATGTGATTTAATTTTAGGCCAGGCATATATGAAGAAGTTCAACCAACAGTGTTATTTTTGTATTTCTGTACTTTTTTTTTTTAATAGAGGCTATCCTTAGCTCCATGAACACCCCCACATTTCAGTCAAACTACTACACCAAAGTCTAGTGTGTGCTGGCCTCCCTGGAAGTGGAATTGTCTGGGCCTTTCCCCTGCAGAAGCCAAACATAAACACCAGAGCATTAAAATGGAAACAGGATCTTGGTTCTCACTGTTTCACCAGGCTCTTTAGCTTTGACCTCTGACCCTCATTAAGAACCATGGAAGGTCTGGGCATCTGGGGTGTGTAGCTCACTGTGGGAATTTTTTTTTTCTTACTATGATTGTTGTTTTCCTCCTCCTGGATTATTTTGGTTTATCCTGGGGCTATGATGTAAAATAAGCTACCTTCAAGAGCTTTCCCTGGCTTTGTTTGGGGCCGGAGTTAGGAAATATTGTTGGCAATTCCAAGAATTCATTTTCAAATTGCCACCTAAAACTCACATCAGACAATAAAAAGTCCTCCTTTTAAAAAAAAATGTTGGTATTCGGCAAACATATACATAAATAAAATAAAAACACCCAAACACCCCATCTCTCTTTCTTTCTCTCTCTTTCTCTCTCTCTCTTTCTGTGTGTGTGTGTGTGTGTGTGTGTGTGTGTGTGTGTGTATTCTACATGTGTCTGAGTGGTTATCTGAATGGTGTATATGGAGGCCAGAGGCAGAGGATGTACTATCTTCTGAAATCATTTTTTTCACCTTATTTTCTTGAGATAGGACTTTCTCACTGAACTTGGAGGTCACCCATCATTTCAGCTTGGCTGCTAACCAGTGACACTTCTGAGACCCACCTGTCTCCATCCCCCAGCACTGAGGTCACAAATACATGCTTACTCCACCCAGCATTTACTGTGCTAGGGATCCAAACTTGGTTCCCTGTGCTTACACAGCAAGGGCTTTACCTACTGTTCCATTTCTTCAGGCTAAATTGTGATTTTTTTTTTTTTGAAAAGCCATTTAGGAAATTTGAAGTTAAAGAATCTGTATGGTTCCAATCACACCTTTTAAATGTAGGCCTCAGGATTATAATATCTTTTTCTCTCAGGTTTTCTACAGTTATACTATACCATCAAAACTGTGTAAGAGACACTTTTCCTGAGCATCCCACTGGAATTCCCTGAGGTCCATTAGCTTTCTTTGCAGGAATTCTTTGATCTTCTCAAGCAATTTTTAAAAGAGTACCATGAAAAGACCATTTCAAATATCTGACTTGAGTGGGTAATTTATGTATACTTTTAGAAGTAATTGTTAAGGTTTTTAGTACATTTTTTGTTAAAAGTAAGAAAGCAACCATCTCACGTAGAAAATCCTAATGGTTTTGTTTGGACAGTCATGTGCATGAACATCTCTAGGACAGAGACTTCTGTTTGACAAGGGCCAAGCCTCACCATAAGCCTTTTTCATCTGTAATAGACTTTCTCATGGCTCAGCTCCAGTGTACAAGAAAAATGTAAGTGGTTTGAAAATGCTGTGCTTAACTATCGTGAACTTTGTTTCTCACTGAATATTAACAGAAGCAATTAATTAGTGTATGTAGTAGTATTCTCCCTCATGAATAATGTAATGGAGATAGTCCACACTATGGACAGCACATGGAATATTAACTTTGAAGTAGAAAAGCATGAGACTTGGGAAGGAAGGTAAATAACTCACAGCAATGCCTTCTGCATAACAAAACTCAAGCTCCAGTCCCTAGTACTTTATTGTACCGATCATAAAACAAAGTTGAAAAGAATAACTCTGTTCTACCCCCAGAAAGAAAAGAGAAACGGCCCAGAATGCATGTGTGCGTGCCTTTCCTGTCTCCACATAAAATTTGTCTTTCCCAGGAAGCCCTGCTGTGGTGCTTTGAAAGAATATGGCCCTCAAAGCAAGTGGCATTATTAGGAGGTATGGCTTTGTTCGAGTAAGTACAATCTTGTTGGTGGAAGTGTGTCGCTGTGAAGGCAGGCTTTGAGGTGTCATATATGCTCAAGATATAGCCCAGTGTCTCAGACCACTTCCTGTTGCCTTAGACACTTCTTCAGCACGATGCCTGCCTGCACACTACCATGTCCCACCATGATGATAATGGTTAAGACCTCTGAAAATGTAAGCCACCCCAATTAAATGTTTTTACTTTATAAGAATTGCTGTGATCATGGCTTTTCATAGCGATAGAAACCCTAAGAAAAACACCTGTATTGTGGGATGAGCATCCGTGGTATGTTCTAATGCCTTCCTAATGGAATTCAGTTTTACTTCTACTTTAAGAATTGTACCTCTGGAAGATATGTGTTTTTTTATTCTCAACAATGCATAACCATAAACTATAGCTATTTATTGCATGAGAGTCTTCAAAGAAACATGATGGGGATACATGATTAAGAGATTACTAAGCCCCTTGAAGGAGCCATGAAATAAGAACTTATTCTTCCACACCATTTTTTCCCTCAAATGCATATTCTATTGCATTATGTCACTCTAGTTTTAGACCCTCTTTTTTTCTTTTTCTCAAGTTCACCTTGACTGACATAGTTCATTATTTATGACTATCTGTATAGCTTCCTTTGATTTGAAAATAATTTCCTGAGCATTCTTCAGCTCGTCATACATCTATTTATTTCCTTTAAATAAAATTATGTACTTTTCTCATAATTTAAAAATAAGTTTCTCAGGGCCTTAGATACTGCTCCCAACAGAGTAATATTCAATATAGTATGAATAACGGGCAAGTCAATGAATTGAATCTATATAATGTGTAGCCATACAACCCTCTCATCTCTATAGAGATTGGATGGAACCAGGAAAGTTAGATGTCTGTTTATTTCACATTGTACATCTGAGGGAGTCCCTGATGAAGAGGGCAGGATGAGTTACCTTTATTAATAATGGCAATGTATACAGTGTACATGTATACCTCCTTGTGTTTTAAATATGCCTATGATAGGTATACCTATCATGGCAGAATTGTGGGAACCTGTATGAATCCTATTTTAAGGCAAAGAAAACTGAAGCTCATGGCCATCCAGCTGTTTGTCTCCATTTACATCTTGCAATAGCAGAGCCTGAAAGCCAGCAGTGGTGTTGCATTTGTTTTGTGTTAGTTATGGGTCCCACACCCTTTCCACTTACACTGTGCTGCTTTGCCCATTGCACACATGTGGCATGGTACTGCCCACACTGTGGCTCACTATGTAGTCTGGGCTCTGCTTCAAGTCATGTTTGTAAATATTATTGATGGAAAAGGACCTCTCTGTCACTCTA
Source organism: Phodopus roborovskii (assembly GCF_943737965.1). Taxonomy (NCBI): domain Eukaryota; kingdom Metazoa; phylum Chordata; class Mammalia; order Rodentia; family Cricetidae; genus Phodopus; species Phodopus roborovskii. The sequence goes on along the minus strand of NW_026126417.1, from coordinate 1,466,248 downwards.
TTGCCTCTGCTTTCCAGCAGAGTGAGATTGTATCCTGAAATAAGAGGGGTGTCAAGAAACTGAAGATTACATGAAAAAGATCCACAGTAGCTTCAACATGGCATCCATGGTGAGTTGAGCTTTCCCTCTTCCTAACCTGCCTCACCTCAGGAGGATATGTAGTGGAAGTTTCTGGTCCAACTGACCTGACAGAGGGAGCATTAGCATGGCCGTTCCTTTTCCTTCCAACTGAGAACATACATCTAATAGCAATTTTCAGAAGGAGCATGGGAGTTCAGTAACCAGGAAATTGCCTGATAAAGAAAACCTAGTGGCACGGCAATAAGCATCACCATTGCCATGATGTGCTTCCAAAGCAATATTGCAATTACAAATACCATAAAAAATGTCTCCATTAGGGTGGGATTCTTGGCCAATTAAATTCTGTCATCTACCCCCAAACACACCCCCACTACCACCTATCAATGTTGCTTTTGCATACTGTCACTGGGGTGTTCATCCCTGATCTGCACTAGCTTAATTAAGTACTACTTCGATGAAGCATGTAGAGACTAGAGTTGTCCTCTGAAACTCACTGCATTGCCTCTGAGCTCCACAGGCCTAGGCTTCCCAGCTTAGTAGGAATCACTATTATCCATAAATTTTATATGCATTAAAGGTAGTTTTCCTCTCTTGTAACCATTGTTAATATTTGATGACCTAGGTATTATTCTTTATCGATAATTTTATAGATCATAGTTAATTTAGAAAGGAAAAAAATCAGAACTGTAATTCAAAGTAGTGCTGCTCCAATTTAAAAAGTGACCTTGTCAAATAGACGCATTTTTACTTCAATTAAATTCAAAGTCAGTCAGTCCCATAGGTAATGTTAGCAATTATAAGAATACTTTGCAAAAGTAGTTAAAAAACACTCAGAGAACTTTTACATGATGCTAGTTTTTAAAGTAAGAATGACTTTCTTCCCAAACTTCAATTCTTTATGAGATCATTGTGGAGTGTACTGTTACATAAAACATGAGGTCAGTAACTGAGGCTAATTAAATTTTAGTGGGAGCAAAAGTCACCAAAAGGTTTTTGCATTCATCCTACCAATTCTAAAACAGTGATACAATACACCATTAATAGCCTTAGAATTGCTAATTATTTCAACATGAATAGCGATATCAACGCTGTCAGTTTAATTTAATACACTCCAGAGAATTCCTGCAGAATGCATGATTTCTCTATTATTTCCTGGTTTTCACAACCACTAAAAGCTATAAATTTTCCTTCTTTTCTTGAGAGAGGTAGAGAAGGAAAAAAGCACTGAGAGAGGGGGGTATCAGTAGTCTAGATTTTCTTGCTTTTTTTTCCTTGCAAAATACTGCAGTTGCTATTCTTGCTTTTTCTTCAAAGAAATAGAATGCAAAGACAAATGGAAATTCCAAAATAAAAATTTAATTCTGTGACCTAATAAGACACAGAATACTTTTAACTTAAAGAATTGCAATTCTCATGTCTTCTGTTTGGCTGGCAGAATCTTTACTTTTAGAAAAACCAGAAATTATTATGATTGATGTTGATGGTGTCCTCTTTTTGCAAAGGCGCTAAAACAAAAGTTCAGAGGAATAAAATGAGAAGAAACTGAATAATTAAGTCATGTTTCTCCCACAAAAACTTAACTTACCTAAAGGGAAAGGGTCATTCCTTAATTTCATTGAAGACAATAGAAAACTGGTAAAAAAACAAAACACACACACAAACAAACAAACAAAAAACTATGAGTTAAAACTTATTCTACAGACAGACGAGATGTGGTATATACCTATCATCCCCAGTATTTAAGACTGGGACATTACAATTATGATTTTGAAGCTAGTCTGGGACATGTAATAAGTTCTGGGCTACCCTCTTTAATCAAATGCTTTCTCAAAGACAACACACCACAAAAAATATTCTAAATAAAATTAAGTAAATAGTAACTAATTTAATATATTGGCATTGTGCTATAAATATAAGGTCATAAAATTGGTCAAACATTACAGATAATCTAAGCTACTATCTAAAATTTTATTCATGAATTTAAAAACATGAGTTAGCAAAACATAATTTCACAGATCATTGTTACTGAAGATGACATGGGGAAAAGTGAATACACATAAAATTGAACTGAGAAAATGACTTTGTGGTTGTGAAATGTGTGAAACTATGAGTGTAAGCATTGTTGAACAACAGTGGACCTATGCTGCTGTGAGACTGTTAGGAAAGGGACTGGAGATAATCACAAAGATGGGCAGACATAGCCATAGACTGGACCACAGTGGAGGCAACTGAAATGATGAGAGGAAAGTGTACTAGGAGATGTCATGGAATGATGGTCTTATTGTTGAGAGCACTCAGATTTTGGTCTCAGCTCCCTCATATGAGATCTCTTTTGAATTGGGCCTCATTTTTTTTCTTCAGAAAGATGGGGATGGATTTCTATGTCGTCACCAAGATTCCTCACAACTTTTGACAAAATTGGCTCAGTATTTTCAACAGCTTTTATATTATGGTATGCCTGTGTGTCTGGAGGTGGGGGTATGAACATGTGAGTCTAGGTGCCTAGAAAGGCCAGAGGCATCAGATACCCTAGAACTAGAGTTGCAGACGCCAGGGACTCACCCAACATAGATGCTAGGAGTTGAACTTGAGCCCCATGCATGAGGAGTAAGCACTCTAACCACTGAACCATCTCTGTACCACCAGTCCTTGAAAATTTTAAAAATAATTATTATTTTGACTTGGCAAGTGAATTACAATATGAGAAGTAAGAACTTAGGAATAAGTTTCTAGTGTCTTATGGAAATGAGAAAGTCATGGTGAGGAGATGACTGGGAATCAGTAGAGAAGGAAAAACTGGTTAGAACTTGCTGTGATGCCATGTCTTTATAATGTCTGTATGTTGCTTGGCAGTTAGGGAAAACTGAGACTCTAAAACATCATCTGAAAATAAAAAATAAGGTATTAAATACAGACTTGGCTTTAGCTTTCAAATTAATGGTAGATGAAAATACTAAAATGAGAAAAGCATCAATAAAAGCATTGAAAACAGAAAATTACACAGCTAATACTTATATGATAATATGTAACATTTAAACCTTACAAAATTCCACTGTGCTGTATATGATTCCTTCCACTTAATATACTGGGGCAAATGATGCTCATATCAATGATTACAGAGGAGGTTAACATACCATTCAGAGTTGAACATATTGCTTGATGCCATACAGGTACCAGAAGGACATTTAGACATTGAAAGGAGGGATGAAGGTACAGATCTGAGGGATTGGAAAAGAATCAATAAACTTCTGATTGTATGATGTCACTGAAGCCAAGGCCAGGCACAAAGAAAGGAAAGGCCACACTGCACATATTTCAGGAAAATCTGTGGGGGAGAGCCATCAATAGAAGAGAAGGCTATGAAGATCAGTGATTCAATCTCAGTCTGTTGATTGGGGTGGACCTGAGCCGGAGCATGATGATGACCATGGTCACTGTAATAGTAAGTGCAAACTCAGCACACACTATAAGGCATTTATCTAAGTTACTTAAATTTTTACTTGCCTTGTCCTGACAACTGGCTCAGTAGGGTTCAAGACAAGAAGCTACTCTCTCTTAAAACAGCCTTTCAATTTCCTTCCTTCAGTTTTCTATGACCCACCTCTGGACATTATCATGAGTGTATTGCTTAACTTTTCTCAATCACTTTTCCTATATACTATTAGAAAATATGATACAAACTTTAATATACTATATACCATGTGCAGCAAAAGAATGAAATCCTTCATATACTGAAAAATGTTACATGGAGAAAAATTGGTAAATATAATAACCTACTTATATGTAATAGAGGAAAAGTATGGTTCCATCTGATTATTGATGCACTAACTATTACTTGTAATATCAATGAACTTGTAATAAAAATATTTGTGGCTTAGCAGTTGAAGCCATTGGCTGGGCTCACTGTAGAGTGAGAGTACCTTTTCACTGAGTAACATTTTATACTCTTTGACTTTTAATCTATGGTGATATGTTGCTATTGATCTTAGCCAGCTGTTGTCATGATGGTGATTTATATAATCATTTCCAAATTCAAGACAATAGCATTGATTCTCATGTCCACAGGCACACAGTTCTGCTGAATGGTGGTTTTGGACTACAAACTGTTCATGACAACTCATGGTGGATGGATATTTTTATTCCCCAAGGATAATGACGTTAGAAGTAAGGTCTTTGGAAGGGAAACTCTTATGAGTGATATTAACTCTCACCAAAGGGAACTCAATGAATGTTCCTACCTTCTTTATATTATGAACATACAAAATGGAAGAACAGTAGACTGTAACCTGCAAGAGAATCTCAGCAGAACCTAACTATGCTGGCATGTTGATGTCAAAGTCCAGGCTACATGTGTGTGAGAAAATTTGTAGTGTTAGTGAGCTATGAGAGTTTATTAAGGAACCACAGGTACTATAGTACTTGATATCACCACAGTAGCCACATTAATAATAAGAGATGGCTGTGTTTCACTTGTTTCATTCATGGGCTCCAGCTAGAGCGGCAGAGAGATTCTAGGGTGTATCTTTTAAAAGTTGACAAAACTAATGCTTCTAACCAATGTCTGGAGCTTTGAACATTTACTTGTGCACTCTCAATCAACCTTAATGAATAAGTATGGAAACATAGTCCCACCTGAGGCAGAGTGGTATGAGTCTTTGCTGAACAAGATCTATTCCAATATTTTGAAACATTTAAATCCAGTAGAATGTTAAAATTTAATCTTTTGTACAATCCAAAACTCTCCTTTACAAATTATATTCTGAGCTTAATCCATGTTTAAAAGTCTGTAGTAGGGACAAAAGTAGGAACAGTTTCCCCTTCCCTTTCCTTTTTCCTCCCTCCTTGTCTCTTTCACCCTGCCTTTATTTATTAGCTACCTTAATTTTTAAATTTTTATTTATTTGTGGATGTATGTATATGTGTGTTTATGCATGTGTATGTGCGCACATATATTCATGCCATACCATGAGTGTTGAAGTCAGAGGGCAGCCTGTGAGTCTGTTTGCTTTCTCTACCATGTAGGTCTTGGTGATCAACTCGGGTCATTAGCCTTGGTGACAAGTCCCCTTATTTGTAGTCTGTAAGCTACCTTTCTGCCTCTACTTATTTACTTAATCTAGGTGTAATTTCTGTTTCTTTCTTCTCCAATGTGGGGTGTAAGAAAGAAATATGATTTTGAGAACAGAAGGATCTGTTGTAGGTAAGGGTCCTCTCTGTGATCCACAAGAAGATATTAGTACTTTTCTTCATGAAACACTTATAGGTAATTTTCAGGGACTGCCTTTTGGATTATTCTTTGTTACCCATAAAGCAACTCTCTAATGATTATACCTGACTTCTTTTTCTGTTTGCTTCTCTTATCCCTACAGAAGCTTTCATGCTAACCAGGCTGACCATCTTGTACAGCCACCTACAGGAAATAAATACCCTTTTCATTCTCAAAATGTGGCTTTCATTATAGATCTTATTTTCCCTTCATTCACTTAGACTCACTCATCGAAATTTTTCAGATAAAAATAAAACATCAGTTATCTTTTTCTCAAAATTTGTCCACTGTTGCGTGACAGTGAGATTGGATCTTTGTAGTTCGAGCTCTGATCATCTCTAGATGGTGATCTAGTGGGTGAAAGGAACAGATGGGAGGTCTAGAGGAATGAATTCTAGGCATACCTCCACCAGTGATGATATAAGTGATGTGAATGAGAGTCTGTTGTGACCTAATTTTCACAAAAAGGGTATTGAAGTTCATACAGTGTTGACCACAGATCTGCCTAGAGTCTGTGTTTCTCAAATCATAGCAAAATATTTTTTTCCACCAAGTTCAAGCAGGAAGTTTTTCTTAATGTTCAAATTATCCTCTTCTGTGATTTAGATCCTTTTCTCTATCCTGGCCTTTGCAAGCACTCTGCCAAAGAGAACGGCTGGTCACCATTTTAATGCTGCAGAATTATGAATAAAATCTTTCAAATGCTGCTGCAAGAGTTGGAATTTATTTTGGAATCTTGAGCTTCAGGGACTCATTGAAGTCCATTAAAACTTCAGAATAATTTGGTTCTGAAGATCTTCTGAAAAGTTCTAATAAAGACATCTCTTCACAGACTACTTTTTGGTTAGTCCCTTGGTAGGACTGGAGGAGACTCACAAAGCCAGATGGATTTAGAACTTGTTCCTGGGGGAATGTCTATTTCAAAACTGATGCAGAGGTTCAAATTCTTTTCTCCATAGGGATTGCATTACATAAGTAAAATAGCATTCTTAGCAGAGTATAGCATTCTTAAACAACTGTATCTCCCTGTTTGCCTATTTTTAGAAATCTAGAATGCATTCAGTTACTAACCTTTGAAAGTGTGCAACCTCCCACTTCATTGTCTGCCAGCCTAAGTCTTCCCCTTCTCTTTGTCAAAGCTTCTTTCCCTACAAGGATATATTCTGTTTTTTACTGTTTCATATTTCATGCTTCCCAGCACTGTTGCCTCATCTACCCATCTTTAAAAGCTTGCAAATACACATGGACACACCCCACAATCTCATGCCCAACACAGATAAAAGTACAAAAGCTGTCTTCTGAGAAAGGCCAAATTCTCCTCAGATACTGTAGGTGTCTCATTTCATATTCCTGCTTGAGAATATAAGAGGAGCCCTGAATTGTGATCTTGCATTATGCCTCAGAGCAGGCCTTCTTGAAAATACAATTTCCCCCCCCCCAAAGGAGATGAAAGAGCTATTTAAAACAAGCAATCAATCCAGTCAGAACTCAGCCCAAACTGAAGAACATTTCTTACGGTGATGAATAGAAGGAAAGACGCAAAGAAATTTTTTTAAAAAATGGATTTAAAGGGAGATTTGGGGCCCATAAGTACTCGCTGATTCCAAACATAGAAATTCAATTTGATTTATCATGGAAGGAAAAGATTAATCACTTACAGCAATCTTGAAGTCAGTGTGCTGCCTTCAAAGCTGCTAAATGAGACTCCCTGTTAATTACCACTCTCTGCTCAGGGCTGAACTTTTTCACACTATTGAATTGTCTTACTGTGGTAAATTCACTTTTCTTTATATCCTTCAACAAACTCATAGCTGCTGGAGGTTCTAGAACCATCCTAGCTTTTGGAAAAGTCAACACTCTGCAGACAGTAATGACTTAAAATGACTGCATATATCACATTCCAGATATGTGATGACTGCTTTTATTATTTATTTTATTTTTGTACCACATGTATAAAAGCATCACCCTTGGTAGACATAATTTAATCCATATATATACACACACACATATATATATATATATATATGTATATATATGTGTGTGTGTGTGTGTGAAAATATATATATATATATATATATATATGTATATATATATTCAGCCTTCTATATCTTCAGTCTGTGTCTTAAGTCTACTCTCAATTTGGCCGTACTCCTCCAACACTACATTATTGTTGCATGTTTCGGTAGGTTGGTGGTTTGTTTTGCACTGCTCTTAGGATTATTTGACACTTATTTCTCTTTCTAATATCATCTTAGTGTGGGTAAGGCCAAAAAGTATTTTTCCATCACATGGAATCTAGTTGTGTTGTCAGTCAAGGTGTTCTCCTTTTTTCTGGTCTAGGCAAAGAATTCAAACATTTTCTCATTAAGCCCGTAATGGCTCCCTCTATTAAGGTATCTATTTCCTTGCTCTCTTTCTTTATTCGTCCCCCAACTTGACCTTCCTGGTTCCTCATGTTCTCCTCCTCGCCTTCTCCCTTCCTCTTTCTCCTACATTCCCTCCTACATTGAGGTATTCCCAATTTACTCAGGAAATCTTGTCCCTTTCCCATTCTCAGGGGTTCGTGTATGTCTCTTTTAAGGTCCTCTTTGTTTCCTAGCTTCTCTGGGGTTGTGGATTGAAAGCTGGTTATCCTTTGTTCTCTGTCTAATGTCCATGTATGAGTGATTACATGCCATGCACTGGTGAAATCTCCAGGGATCCACAAGGATGACCCCAACTAAGAATCTAAGCAATAGTGGAGAGGCTACCTTAAATGTCCTTCCCCTAAAATGAGATTGATGACTACCTTAAATGCCATCATAGAGCCTTCTTCCAGTAGCTGATATTAACAGAAGCAGCGATTCACAGCTGAGCAGTGAGTCAAAATCCTGGAATTCAGTTATAGAGAGGGATTAGTGATGAGCAAAGGAGTCAAGACCATGCTAGGCAAACCCACAGAAACAGCTGACCTGAGAAAGTGGAAGCTTATGGACCCCAGTCTGATAGCTAGGGAACCAGCATAAGACTGAACCAGGCTCCCTAATGTGAGTGTCAGCTGGGAAGCCTGGGAATTCTGTGGGGACTCTGGCAGTGGAACTAGTGCAGGAATTGGCTTTGGGAGCTCATTCCCTAAGGAGGGATAACCTCTTTGCTTAGATACACAGGGGAGGCCTAGGTCCTACCCCAAATGATGTGACAGGCTTTGATGATCCTTCATTGAATTAATTAGCAGGCACTTGTTCTTTTCACAGAGGAGAATCTAGTTCCACGTCTTCTTGGGACTGCAAATGGTTATTTAGATTTACTCCTGCTTACACCCCTTTCTCCTACTGTATGACCTGAGTTACTCAAGAGCCTTCCCATAAATTCCATCTTGTCATAAAACTGGAGGATTTAAAAGGGATATAACCCCAAAATTCCATTGACATTTCTTGAGAGTGCTCTCAAATGTCCTCTGGGCCAGTTGGTTTTCCTAACTCCAGTCAAGAGCAGAATGGTGTCTTTGGGAACTATAAATTTGCTTCTTGGTCTTGCTAAAATCCCTTCTTTCTGCTATACACAACTATGCACTTTTCATTCTTTCTAACATCTCTTTCAGAATTCTCCCTGAGAGCTTAGCTGCATTCAGCTTTCTACACTGACATCTCTCCAGAACACGTACAATACCCGTACTCTACTTGCCAGATCTGAAGTGTAATCTTCCTGCAGCCATCTCTTTTCTGCATGGAGACGAGCAGCCAAAAGAGGGGGAAACCCATATCACACAGTGCTTCCACCTCTGTATTTTTCAAAAAATACCAAAGACATCTCATGGTTAGACTAGTCCCAAATGCTATTCTCAAGTACTAGTCCTCTCTAAGAAAGTCATTGTGAGTCACCTAGATTATATAGCAGGGATACAGTGCAGCAGGGGTAGGAGGGAATCTAACCTATGTAGCTGTTTACTGTGCACAATATGTTCTTGATTCATGCTAACAGAATAGATATAGCAAGTCATTTGAAATTTCCAGTGTGTCACACAATGAAGTTTAATTCTTGCTCATTCTATGTATTCACACAAGTTAAGGCTAATCTTATGATTTCCCATCAAAGAGTGGCACTATCCAGATGATGGCCAGTAAGTCTGTTCTAGTCTTGCATAAAGCAAAGAGCATGCTTACACTGTCTTTAAATTAACAGAAAATGAGATTGTTTTCTGCGTCTGAAAAAGACAGAGTTGGTAAATATACTACAAATGATTGTACCTGGCCCATGCCCTGTCTATATTCTTCCCTCCTAACCATGTCCAAACAACTTCAGTTTCAAACTTCTCAAACTTCTCACACCATCCCATAATATTTGGTGCAGTGGAACTATAATTTAATCATCACAAATATATTAATGAATAAATGAATTGTCATTTCTCTATAGTTCTCTATATATATTGCATTCCTATATGAACTGTCTAGGAATAACATTCATGACCCTCCTATTAAGTTAGGAACACTGTCAAGGAAGATGGTGTCAATTCCAATTTACATAGATGGGTAAGCAGGATTATAATGTACTGGGGTATTAGGATCAAAATCACAGTGACAGAACTGGGTTGAAAACAGTTTTTTTTTTTTTTATACCGCACAGTTATCAGATAAGGTACATGGCCCTTACCTATTATATTGCCTTATAAATAAAGGCCCCAGGGATAGACATTTTCCCCTTGAACCAAAGACATAAAACAGTGATGATAACAATGGTACATTATGACTAATGAAGTATACTCTTGTCCCTTTTCCTTTCTAGCTATTCTTCCGAACAATTTGAGGTTAAAAATGAGGGGCCAGGGTGTATTGGTGTGTCTCACTGTCGACTGACCAAAAAGATAGGAGAGGATTGCATAAGACAGAAGTGCTTTAACGCAAAACTTTAAAAAGTATGGACTAAATTAAGACATATTTGGTAGCAGTTTTTACCTCTATAGTCAAAGACTACTAAGGCATTGCTTTTCTTGAGAGAGGATCTTGTTAGGTAGCCGATGTTGCTCTTGAAGTTGTGGTCAATCATCATGAGTCAACAGTTAGTGTGCCACAACTCTGGCCAAGACACACATGTCTAATGTTTGCTTTTGAGGTTAAGAAGTTGCCATAATATAAGTCAGTTTAATTGTTTAGTCACTAGAAACCACTTTGTTGCAAACATTATGTTAATTTAATCTCCTGAATTTCTTCTTTCAGACAGGTATCAGTGCATCTCAGTTATTTAGAAAAGGAAAATGTACTCACATCACCCAGAGAAAAGGTAGTATGACTATGAACTAGGACTTAGCTGCCTCCTAACTTTCACTTCTCTTGTCAACTCACAAAAGGCACGGATTGTATTAGAGGAACTCATTGTGGATAGTACAGAAACTTCAAGGAGACAGAAAGAGAGCATTTGAAGTATAATTGAAAATTCAACTAAGAAATCCTGTAATACAGTTGACAGTGTGAAATTACCTAGCAACATTTACCCAGGAATATCAATCAATGCCAATCACTAATAAACTGTCCCAATAACTCAGGCTCGTGTTCAGCGATTTTCAAGGGAGGGCCATCCGTCTGGTGGGTGTGCAGTACACCTGCAGGCAGGTCTGTTCTAGCATTTACCTACAGGAAGGTCATTAAAAGGCAGTGCAAATTAGGGCCGCTCCCCCAGCAGTAGCAATTAACCTTCAGGAACCTGGCAGGCATAGGTATATTTTAGGACAGTAAAAGCCATTAACCTTCTTATAATTTACAGTCATGAATAGTAGAGAAAAACTGAGATTTCCTTCTGCATCTCTCTCTCTCTCTCTCTCTCTCTCTCTCTCTCTCTCTCTGCATTCTTTATTCCTCCCCTGTGTCATTCCCCTCTGTATCATTCATGCTATGTGTACCTTTGATCTGTATAGAGTTCCCTATTCATACTACAAATCCTATATGAAGATGATGGCAGTTGTAACCTAGTGCCAGTTTATAAAGTAACAATGCAGGTAGCCATAGGAGGGCCACACAGATGGTTAAGCCAGGCCTTTCTGTTCTGGCTCCTCCCTGAAGAGTCTAGTATGAGATGACTTGGTGTTGGTCCTGACACCTCCTGGCTTGATTCCATGTCATGGCAGGTACCACCATTGCCTGTCACAGATACAAGTCCCCTGCAGGTGCCTTGTGAGTGCACAACCATTTCATTGCTGTACTTCTCACTTTGGAAAAGATGTGAGCCTGCCCCCTCTGCACAGGAGACCAAACAGTGAGCTGGCTCATCTGTCATGATTATGTCGGCTGTAAGCTGTGGATGAATGACACAGAACAGGTCGGAACCTATGAGCAATGTCCCGTTTCCTGGAAGTTATGGATTTCTCAATGGGAAAAAAACAAAACTAAACAACAACAACAAAAACAATACCTACATCATTTGAAAATATCGATGTGGAAGAAATAGCATCTTACTGAAATATCTGGGGAGGCAGTCTCTTTGATCTGAGATAACCCTCATTTAGATGCCAAATGTATGAAAAAGAGATTTTTTTTTGGTTCACCTTTACTGTAAATTACAGATGCTTTATTGTAGAAAAGCCAACAGTGAAAATGAAAGGGAAATCACTAGATAGTAGTTTTTGAAACTCATTGTAAGGTGTCATCAGTGTAAGTGCATTTTAAAAAAAGAGAAAGGAAAGAAATGGCTTCATTTTATTAAGAAACAAAATAGTTCTTAGTATACTTTGAAGAGATCAGTAGGTCATTAGGTAACAGTATGAAAATCTAATGTGTGGCGATGTGTTTGTGACTGTCATGCATAGGCACCTGTGAAGAAATTCTAGAGAGAACTGATTCAACATTTGATGTGGCTTCTGGCGAAGGGAAGAGATGCCAGGATTGCCCCAGCCTCTGAGGAGGCCTCTTTAATTTAAATGTGCACGCTGAGATGCAGCTGTGCCGCTGAATGCATATTTATTGGGCCTGGATAGGAGGCAAATGTGTAACTAATTAAACTATCCTAGTGTCAGCTATTCTGGCCAACATCCCCTTACACAAAATCATCACTATTAAAACATAGTTTGGAAGCAAAAGTTACCACTCAATTCTTTTTGCAAATGGTGAAAAGGTGCTAAGGCAATTTTACTCAGATTAGAAAAAAAAAAAGGACTTAAGGGATTCTTTAATTAAGTAGTAGCTTTATGAACGTTTACTAAAGAGAGATGCCTGATAACTAGGTTTGCTTATGAGTTGAGTTTTTTCCCTACCTTCCTCTGGCAAGAAGATAAATGCCCTCAAGCATCACCAGGATGTCTTTCTCCACTGCTTATGCTCCTAAATGATGGGAGATGTCATTCTGTAAATATGTTTCTCTTATTGGTTAATGAATAAAGCACTGTTGGCCAATAGGAAAGCAAGACATGGGGGAATAAGAGACTAGGAGGAGAGAGGAAGAAGTAGGGACGAGATTCAAGATGGAGGACCTACAGGGTAGTATGCCAGGCTCTCTCTCCAGTAAGATAAGACCATGTGGAAATACTTAGATTAATGGAAATGGGTTAATATTTAACAGAGCTAGCCAATAAGAGATACTAGTAACAGGCTAACAGCTTTATATCTAATACAGCATCTGTGTGTTATTTGGAGCTGGCGTGGCTCGGGGACAAGACCATCAGGGAAAACCCTACTCATAACACCTCAATTCTTGTGATCTCCATTGGGATAATTCATCAGAGGCAGAAAAAGGCACAGTGTAAAGGAGAGAACTGACTGCAGAGTACAATGAAACACTGAGATGGGCAACAACCAAAGACATCATTGTGCTAACTTTTATTTTAGGTAGGCTTTGTATTATCTGTAATTTCTCTAGAACAGAGAACTTCCCCTCGTGAGTATTTACCTTTCCAGATGATTGACAGGTCTGTTTAGTTTGACTCTTACAGAGGGAGAAATGACATGTCTTCACGTTTAATGAGAAAGTTTCTGGCTATCTAGCTATTTTATCAGCATTCCAAGTAGTTTGGAATATTATTTTACTTTTATTTTTTTAAGTGTGTGTGAGTTTGTGTGTTTGTGTGTGGGTATGCATGCAAAAGTGCATGTGTTCAGATTCTTGGGAGTCATCAGACCTGGCTATAACTGCCTAAGTGGATTTTAGGAACTGAACATGGTTAAAAGTATGCACTGTTCTTAGAAATGAACCACAGGGTTTTCTTCTGCCAAGTCTATAAAGTATGCATTAATCTAGAAATATTTACTAAATGCCAACCATGTATCAGAGAGCCTCCTAGGCACCAACCAGGACTAAGCATTATATAAGTTGGGGTAGAGAAGAGATTCTGCAGGATTACCATGCTTCTATCTCTGGTGGAAAAAAATCAGAGTGACTGACACTATTGCCAAGTGGGGAATGTTAAAGTGAAGCAAGGGTCATTACCACACCATAATCAATGACAGGATGAGGTGGAAATCAAGGACGATAGTTTCTGAATTCAGACATCAATGCAGGGGGAGGGAGTATTATTCAAGTGAAAAAAGCATGGACCAGAGAGACTAGAATCACCACCGCAATCTACTACAAGGCTTACTTATACTGTGAAGAAAAGGGAGATTTCGGCAAAATCCACACGGAAGTGAATTTACAAATGATAATACTTAAACCAAAATCTGGGCCCCAAGTGGAGCCATCTTTGAACTGAAAGAAAGTGTTCTATGGGAAAGACTAAGCCGTGTCTATTTGCATTAGATATACTTCCATTTTCATAATAGTATCCTCTGTTTGAGGATACTACTGGATGTGACATTTTATCACCTTGAAGTGTATTATAGACATTTTAAAATATAAGATGTAAAGAAAGATGTGGAAAGGGAAGGTAGACCTTCCAATTTGCTGAGGATCAAGAGAATCTCACAAACAAGACATGAACATGAACAATGTTTGTAGTCAAAATGCATGCTTTGATTTCTTGTAGCCTAGGAATAGTATTTCCTTGACTGTTTGAACTTGATTTATATTGTATCCCCTCCTAGTATCTTAAAATCACCTTAGGATGTCATTTAATAAAGAAAGTTCCCTAGATAACAGTAAGTATAATATCATTGTTTAAAAACACCCTTTTTTTTAATTCGTTGACAATTTCGTACATGCAATAATGTACTTTGATTCTATGTAATCCAACTTCTCTCTACTATTCCTCTCACGTACTCCAACGTGCCCTTTCCCTCCATGTTCTGTGCCTTTAGTTTTTGTCACCCACTAAATATAATTAGTGTTGCCTACTGCAAGACAGTGAACATTTTAACCCATGTTTTAAATCCTTTAAATACTATGACGTGAAAAGCTTTCAAGATGTTATATAACTACAATGCTTAATTGTGGTCTGCTCTTGAGAACCCACTCTTCCCTCTATCCCATGCATATGTCCTTAAACCCACATGAAAAGGTATTTCTTGACAAACTCCAACTATGCTTCATACTGATTCATCTCTTTTCCAGAAGAGAAAACAAATTGCAGCATCGTACACAATGTGCAGTCCTACCTGTGACCATTTTTATACTATTCTTTCTGTTACCCTTGGTGAGATTCACTGACAAGCCACATTTCTCTTAAAGATTGGGGTACCCCGAGACCACCAGATTCAAACATAAGGAAACTGGCTCTTTTCTGTCACAATATCTTTTTGAGAATGAATAATGAGTCTATGTAACTCTGTTGTCTCCATGGGTGTTTTATCCTCTAAGGCTGCTACACAGCACCCATAGACCAGGTGTACTAAATACCTAGTGCTTATTTCTCACAATTCTGGAGACTAACATCTGAAATATGTGTATTAGCCAGTGAAGTTCTCCCTGGACTGAAGACGGCTGTCTCCTCCATTTGCCCTCACACAATAGTGCAGACAGTGCAAGCAAGCTGTCTGGCATCACCTCATGTAACTGAAGTAATCTCATTCATGAATGTTCTACCTCTGTCATAACCTCTTTGATACTCCAGGGACTCATAACAGCCCTCTGGAAGTCAGGACTTTCACATAGGAAAATCCTACGTTAAGAGATGAATTAACTTCCTTCAAAATGTATGTGTCACTACTTTCATGCCCAGTACTCAGAACATGACTATATTTGGAGACATGATCTTTAAAGAGGCAGCAAGCTGAAATAAGCTTATAGGGGTATTCCCTAATGCAGTGCTACTCACAACAAGATGAAAGCAGGGCACAGACATACTCAGAAAGCAGATGACCATGTGACAACCAGAGAAAAGACAAAGCAGCCATTAGAAGCTAAGGGACCATGCCTCAGAACAAAGCTTCCCTTCTAATGTTTCATCCCACATTCCTAAACTCTTGTCCATGAGACAATAAATCTCTATTTGTCATATATGCAGGCTATGGTACTTTCTTTTGACTGCCCTAACAAATGATCTCATTTTGTTTTGCCCAGCTCACTCAAAGTTCAGCCCCTATCCAACTCTTTATGTTTAGTTCTGTCAATCTCTTCTACCTCCATGTGATTGCCATCTTTAGGGAAATGCTCCTCAACTACATGAAATGGTCATATGTTTAGGGTTAAAGTGAAAAACTATTAGTATTGACAATTTCATATGGTTCCTCTTCTCATGCATGTACTACAATCTCTCTCTCTCTCTCTCTCTCTCTTTTTCTCTCTCTCTCTCTCTCACACACACACACAGGACTATACCAGGAGAACCTTGTAGTACCTTCAAAATAGGACACAGTGCTTATGCCTGTCTAAGAAAACATCTAGGCTTGAAGCATTGCTACATTGTTTTAGGTGCATCACTTTAACTCTGCTCCCACTCTCATTTCTCTCTCTCTTTCCCATATATATATACATATATATATATATATATGTATATATATATATACATATATATCCCATGATATTCCACATTATGATCTCTGCTTTCTCTGCTTGTCTGATTTTTTTTTTTTTTTTTTTTTTTTTTTTTTTGCTTTCACTACCAATTTCCAGCATCTAGGATGCATTCTAACACTGCAATGTAGTGCGTGGTTCAGATCCTTCATTGCCCCCAAATTTATTACAAATGGAGGCACCATCCTCACCTGAACTTGTTTAATCAAACTCTCTTGTTAGAAAGGCCTACAGGTGATTCTTACACAAAGTAAAATGTTAGAAGAACTCTTTAGAATATAGTGGTCTTTATGACCAGGGGTGATTCTACAGTGAGTATGGTAGCACCTGACAGACCATGGGAAGTGGAACATGATGCCAAACTGAGCTGCAGAGTAAAAATATATTAAAGCATGGTCCTGTCCAATAGCTTGCACATTAAGCATGGTAGCTATAACACACACACACACACACACACACACACACACACACACACACACACACACACAGAGTTTCTATGGAGATGGGGTCCTTCTTATTCAAAATGATTAGACAACTGCTTATGGAGAGCTGGGTGACCTGGGAGGTGGCTTGACAAGGTGACTCAGGTCAGAGCAGGATAACAAGCAGCAGAAGAAAGAACTATGAGCTATTTCAAAAGGTAAATAAACAGCCCTGCTGCTGCTCCTGAAGTCAGCGGCTTCACTGTGCACTTGAGTAAGCCGTGCTTGTCTTCCAGGTTTCCCTTTGTTTATGGGTTTTGCTAAGTCCTTGCCTGTTGATGGTGTAATTTGCTAAGCCAGACAAGCAGGTACTGTACACAATAAGTTCTTCTAAATATAAGGGGTGATTAATCAAAGAAAATCAAACTGTGAGCCCCAGTACTGCTCCTTCCTGGCTGGTCCCAGACTCCCAGATTGTTTATTTAGTGTCACCCATAGTCTGTCATGGCTGACCTAAAACTATCAGGAACAGCCACAATGGCAGCCAAGCATAAACAAAAACCTGAACTGAAGGTGCAGAGGGACTGCCATTCCACAGATAAGATCTATTGCTGTAATAGCCCTTGATTATGAAGACCAAAGGAGAAAAAGCACCAACTACACAGACACGTTCTGTTTATTTATATATGAAGAGGGAGGGGGGAGCAAATCATGTTCAGAGAGGAGGGGGAGGAGGGAATAAGGTTTCCTTACATGTCAGTGTTGCTCGCTTTATAAAGCAAGATTCTGTGATAGCAGGGGGTTGCTTCAGGTTTCCTTTGTGTATTGACATTCTGCAATACTTAAAAAACATTGCATGCTGGGACCAGAGATAGCAACAACAACAACAAAAAAAAAGTAATGGAAGCGGGAATCTTGCCAGACTGTTACTCAGGGAAGGAATGTTTTTCTTTTCTGTGTAACTATTCTAACTGAGCTGTAGACTTAGGCTTTTGGATAATCTTCTATATAAAATTGTGGACTTTGAAATTATGCCTTTCTAGTGGACAGGA
The DNA here is from genome assembly GCF_943737965.1 of Phodopus roborovskii. Classification (NCBI taxonomy): domain Eukaryota; kingdom Metazoa; phylum Chordata; class Mammalia; order Rodentia; family Cricetidae; genus Phodopus; species Phodopus roborovskii. The sequence continues at coordinate 1,448,579 of NW_026126417.1, read as the reverse complement.
GGTGAACCTGTGCAAATGTGCAAAATTCATGCTTAACATGCAAGAAGTCCCTGGTAAAAGATCCCCTCTGGCAGTGGCCATAGATTTTTAGAGACTTTTTACAGCTTTCCATTGCTGTGTTTAATTTTATAAAGTCTGAGAAACACTTGGGAAGTTATCTGGAGGTGCTTCCTGTCAGTGTGTGATGGATGGAAGCATTGCCCTCAGAGTAACTCTGGTCACTGACTCAAGATGGGATGTAGAAAGATTATTTTCGCCCTTAAAGAGCCTCACACGTTCTAGAAAGCAATGGGAATAGATCTTTTCATTGTTTGTAGGTGTTGTGCTGCTGTTGCTCATGCTCAGGAGGTCAAATTTGTCCATTTAATGGAGAAGCGTGTTTCTCCTACCAGCATCCCATTTATACACAGTGTAAGAGGAAGGATATTTGGAGCTAGATCTTTCCAATAAGATGCTGCTATTGAGGAATACTGTCCATTGTTCTTTGTTAGTCAATTACTAGGACAAATGGCCACAAGAAATTCTTCCCATTCTATTTTTTCTATAGCCCATCCAGTACATTTCACTTGAAGAGTGAAGTTCTACTATATCACATTGCAGTGCTCAGAGGGAAATTGCTGCTTAGGTACTTAACCCTGAATGCATCCATTTTGGTATACTGGCATTGCCTGGGGCTGATAGATAAATTTCAGCAAATCACACCTGTGCTCCAAGGACTGGAGAATTGATTCTCTGAGGTCTTGGTGGAACTAGAAGTCTCTGCCTGGGCAGGACACAAAATGAAGGCTGGTGTTATCAAGTACCTGGACTGTAAAGGTGAACCATTTTGTCAGCCACCATGAAAAGCCCTAACTGTTCACTTGCCTTAAGGACTCACAAGGATTTAGGGAAGCCTAACAATGGTGCTAGTACTGGGTATACAATAATCACTTAACGATTACATCTGGGAGACTAAGCTCTGTGGTTAGCACTGAACTAATACCAGCACTGAGAGGATTGCTTCTGTTCATCACCTGCCAGCTTCTTCCAAGTTGGTGTTTCTACTTCATCAATCTGGAGACTCATGCATACAGTAGTTGTAACACCATTTCATCTTCTGTGTCTGAATAAAATTCCATTGTATGTACATATCACATTATTAACTTTTTTTCATTGGATACTGAATACTTACATTTTCACTTTTAGGTTACCATGATAATGTTGCTATTTTAATTTGCTGTGTGGACCAAAAGCTTGAAAATAAGACAGTATATTTGTGCTTCTTTCTAAGTTTACTAAGCATTCTTTATACAAATGATGGTTATGTTTAATGTAATTACACGGACAACTAATATGAAGAATAGATATTGGTTTAGTAATACTAGTTTATATAGAATATATAGTTTATTTTAGTATAGATAGCTATTAGTAAACACACATTCTGACAATGTATTACCTGGTGCTCTTTTTACTTTTTTCTTTAACTTTTTGTTAAAATAACATTGCATTTATAAAATAAACCAGTTCTGTAAAACAATGTGCCCATATCTCTATTGTGGAATATGCTATTTAGCCTGAGCATGCTAATAAAAATCATATGCATATTAATTTAAAGTGGGGAAAGAAGACTAGTAAACAGAACAGAACATAATTAAAAGCACAAAATCATTAATCTTGACCACAATAGAGAGCAAATCACTCAGCTAATTATTGTTCTCTAGGCGGTCTACAGCTATTTATGGTGTTGCATTGAATTATGTTGTTGGGACATGTAAAAATGTGGAGATTAAATGCCTTTAAAAAATATGGTAACATTGGGATCTGGGGAGATGGCTCAGTGGTAAGAGCACTGACTGCTCTTCCAAAGGACCAGGGTTTAATTCCTAGTACCCACATGGCAACTAATATCTGTCTGTAATTCCAGTTCTAGGGGACCTGACACCCATAGCAAAATACCAATGCACATAAAAATAAATAAATTTTTTAAAAAATGTTGTAGCTTTGTCAGAGATAAATACAAATGTTGAATTTGTTTATAAACAAATTTTATTGTTCATATTTCCAGTACAGCAGAAATTGTTCAATTTTCTTTTGATCTTTTGATTGTAATCATGTTATTTTTCATAAGTTAAAGGTGCATTGGGTATAATGCAACAAACGAATGAGATGTACTGTCTCCTAAGTTTAGAAAACCTCCTCTCTCTTAGCCCCTTAGCTTCCTGTTTATTTTCAGCTCCCCACATTTCTTAGTTAATTTGAATGTTTTACTCTCATATGAAGAGAAGGTTAAAAATCCACAAGAAATTGAATGAAGAAAATACCCCCCATGAGAGACTAGTTAGCATATTTTGGAAAATATTACATTTTAGATATGTCAATAGCTAGATGTTTCTAAAGGTAAATAATAGGAGGCAGGAAGCCAACAGGTGCTATTATGGTCAGTGGTTGGGTTAGAGACATCTTTTTCAGTAAGGGCTTGTGGCACCAGGGAAACCAACACAGACTCTTCTAAGATGTTTGAAACTGTATTTGAGACCACATGTCCCACTCAGGTGGAGAGTTACTTTCAAGTCAGAAAGACATGATCATTATGAGGAAGGCTGATAGGTTTTTGTAGTGTAGAAGATCAATTTGCATTCTGCAAATTAACTGTGTAAGTCTATAAAGACAGTGCAGGATAGATGAACAAAGCCTTCACAGGAAGAATCTGCAAATTTACTCAAGTAAAAATAGTTAACAATCAGTGGCAATTTAGGGGCTTTTGAGAAACATGCATTAATTTGTGTGTGTATATTTGTGTGTGTGAAGAGGTTTGTTCGAACACACTCATAGCATAGCGTGTGTGCAAAGGTCAGAGGAAAACTTTCAGGAGTGGGTTCTCTCCCCCTGCCATGCAGGTTCCAGGGATCTATCCCTGGTCTTCAGGTTGGGAATAAGTGCCCTCACTTGTTGGGCAACCTCACTGGCCTTTGACTCCCATTTTGAAAGGACATTACTCTGCTTATGTGCTTTTGGGATTTATAATGATAATGGTGTCATTATTTTTATTTCAGAGATGAAGTCTCTGAACAGCTGTATTAGATTATTTGTTTTTATTGGGAATCATAGGGAGGAAGTAAGAGCAAACCAATCGAGTGAGCTCAAGAAAGCAAGACAAAATTATTATAAGAAAAAAAAAGCATATAATGAGACTCAGGGAAGGGAGGTCATAAAGGTATTAAAGCATGAAATGAGAAAGTTTCTCTGTATCTCTCTTGTGCTCTGTCCCTCTGTCTCTCCCTGTCTTTGTCTCTCTGCCCCACACCACAAGACCAGCAGAAAACAAGACTAACTCCCCTTTCCTCTTTCATATCTGCATCTAGGAGACTGTTTTTAAGAGAAGAAAGGTTTTTGGACTAATGTTGAAGTGCTGGCACATTCCTAATATAATCAACCATGGCTAAAGGGAAAATGTTACAAAGAAAATGGGTACTAATACAGTACCAACATAGATGGGGAACTATGGATGTAGGATCTGTGACAATGCCATGTGGCATATTGTGTGTAATGTGGACAGAATATGACCCAACTATGTATAACAAATTAATTTCAAGTAAGTCACATAAAATGGATGTATGAGCAGAATATCACTCCTTCTGCTCCAGACAACAGAACATAAACCACAATAAGATGTTCTGTGCTCAGTTTAGAGACTTCTCCATTAAGGACCTGCGGACCCCAGAAACCAACACAGATTCTATCAAGATGTTTGAGATTGCTATGCACTTAGGCAACTGTCTTACATAAAGATCTATAAGTAGTTACATTGTATCCTGGTCCCAGGCAGCCCTGTATGTGGTTATTATAAAATATATTGACTTGTGTGTATTTTTTTCTTCAAAGTAAAAAAAAAAAAAATCAAAGCATTCATTCTTAAGGGAGAGCATGGGAGATGTTGTTTACCAATCTTTTGAATACATATTCCAACCAGGGGGGAAAATCAATTGCTTTTCAGTTGTCTTTATTAAAAGTCTTGTGAGGTCTTCAACAAAGAGCTGCTGGTTCAAGAGACTTCAGATGCAAGTAACTATTTATTCATGGTCAGACTATAAAAGTGCAACAGAGCACAGTGATCAGGAGGTTGTTGGAGTAGTTGAGAAAATTCTTAGAGTGCACGATCTTGTCTTCTCCTCATACACGGAGGAATAAAGTTCACATAGGCTTTGTTCTTAACAGCCAGCTGTCTATAAATAATCAGATAAAAGCCATTATGTGAGCTAACTGGTTCCTAGAAAATTCTTGCCGTAGGATTTTCATATTTATTAAAAATAAACCACAAGTTCATTTTTCCTCTCTGTTTATTTGCACTCATTGTTATGTACATGTTTTTAGCTCTCTCCCATTTTAGTCATGAAAGTCTTTATTTTTCAAAAAACAAATGTAAAATCAAAACCAAACACACATGTCTTTACAGCAAGGGTTTGATATGTGACTGGTGCTCATTAAAAATGAGTATTTCCTATTTGTTCTAGAAGACAGATATTTTAAAGAAAGTATCATCTTGATTTACTGGGATTTCTTCCTGGAGGATGGATGGGGCCTTGAAAGTGGAAGGTGGAAGAAATCATAGATAAATACCGTCATGATAAAAGTCATGGAGTGGAGTTTGCATGGTGTAAACAATTTAAGCTAATGATGTGTGCCAGAGACATTGCTCTGCAATAGACACGTGTTTTAAATTGATGGCAACAGGAAAAGCTTGAGTCTAACATAGACTATCAAGAATGAAGTAGAGACTGCAGTTCTGCATAGAGGTGAGAGATTTTTAAAATGGCTATCCAAGGTGAAGCCATGAAAAGCAATCTTAAAAATATTGAGAAAAATTGTCATTTAGTGATTTAGAGAAATTTGTATCAAAAGAGTAAAAGTCATCTGACTGTCAGTTACAAACATATGGTAAAATAAAAAAATGTCATGTCTATGTGAGACATTCAGAATTAAAGCACATTGGTTTTTTTTTTTTTTCATTTTCTTTTTCTTTTTTTTTTTAAGTTGCAAAAGTAATTTTAACAGTGTTTTTCTTCTTGTATAATTTACCACAGAGAGTGGGGGAATCTTTCTTTTGCATTGGCATATTGTCATACCCCTTTTTAAGTTTTGATCAGCTTCCAACATTTTATCCTTCAAGCTTGCAATGTCACAAAATATCTCTGAGATTTTGTAATGTGAAGTTGTTTGTTGGCATCACTTCCTCTGGGACATCTTCATCCTTTTTGTCAAAACCACTTCCTTCATTTATGTTGATAAGTTCACCTTCACAAATCCCTCTGGTTGTATATTCTGGGCCTCTTAAAGTAGCCTTGCACCATGCACTAAATGTGTGTGTTCCCTTGAATTCACATGTTGAAATCCTAGCTCCCTGTGTGATGGTAGGTAATGAGGGCCCTGGAGGTGGGACACTTATGAATAGGATTAGTGCCCTTATAAAAATGACCTCAGAACTCTCTTGACCTTTCCATCACAAGAAGATATGAAGAGCTGAGCTTCATTATTGCTATTATTGTTACTATTACTACTTTACAATGTTCTCATTATCAGCCAAGTGAATTCTTTCTAATATGTTAAGTGGATATCCTCTGGTGAAAAGCTACCTCAGGCTTTTCCCATTTATCTGTTGTTATGCATTCTTAATATTATTGGCATGTAAAATTTAAATTCTGAATGAATGCATCGGATATATGTGCTATGAATATTTTCTTGCTTTCTCACTTTCTTACTACACTTTCTGATGAAAGTCAGTTTCTAATTTTAATATCTTTGAAGTCATTATTTCCTGTACAGTAGCAGGGTTTTCTGCCTCAAAGTGTTGACTTATTCCAAGCTCCTGAAGAAACATCCTTTACATGTTTGTTTCCCCTCTTGGATTCTGATCTACCTTGAAGTAAGTTTAGTGTGTGACAGGAGGAGTGAAGATCCACATCAGGGTTTTCAGCATGAATCTCCAGTTGGCTCTGAAGACCATCCTTTCCCCACTCACTGCTCTGTCACCATTGTTATGAAGCAGGTGTCCCATCCCTATAGCCATGTTTCTGGTCTCTGTGTTTTAGTGGTACTTTAAACTATTGTACAAGCAATACTCTCTTAAGCATCAAAGTTTTGTTGTAGGGTTATGCATATATGTATGTATACTCTTTCATCTTTAAAATTGTCTTGGATTTATTTTATTGGAGTCCTAAACTGAGTAAAATGGAGACAGAAAACAGCAATGGCATTTGATGCTTTATTTCTGATGGAACAAATGGTCTCACCTTCCTATTGCTATGATTTCCCGGACATAAGAGAATACACCCTCAAACTTTGAGCTGAACTAAGCCCTTCCATTCTTTCCTGTTAGACATTTGTTCCCAGTAACAAAACACACTATAGTATCCTAGAACTAATGTGACTGACTTAAGAGCTATGATGGTGAGAAAGAGCAAGTGGACCTTAGCCCAGAACCTTCCCATCGTAGGTGCACATTAATTGCCGTGGTATGAGGTTCATCCAGAACAATAGTAAATTTATGGCTCTGTTGCCGATAGTAAATGATGCTTATTAGATAGTCCCATCACCATTCTCCACCCGACAAGGCAGCCATATGTAGCTGGTGTGATTTTGGCAATGTTACAGAATGGGGTTGCTGCCCTGAGTACATCTGTATCCAATACAGACTACAGAAGGCTTTTTTATTTTTATTTCCTAGCATAGGACCAAGACACTTTCTCTTCAGCATCCCTCTACCCCAGCTCCTCCCATTCATTATTCAGAATTTGCCTGAAGCATTAAGACTAGAGGGAGAAATCCTAGGACAGCTACTGAGAGCCCCAAATTATAAAACTAAAAGATGGTTGGTTGTGGCTAAGTTTCCCCGTTATGGGATGCACTCCACTGCACTTTAGGAAAAAAATGTCATGCTGAGTTGCTCCTTTATAAACTCAATTCTTACCTGCTGTCATTCCTATCAGCCAAATTCTAATGGCTCTGTAAAGAATGGAACAGGTGCATCTGAAACCACCCAGGGATTTTAATACTAGACTCCCCTGGAATCTGGCTGCCAAAGAAAAATCCTGAAGAAATGGGTCACGAGGCAAACTAAGGTGAAGCTGTGGGCTAGCAAGCTGCTCTGTATAAGGCAAGCAAAGGGAACTGTTTAATGAGAACAGGCTTTTGCGGATCTGATGCCAAGCATTTGGAAGACTCAGAGGGTCTGCATGACATTGCATGGAGTGACATTATCTGGTTGGAGAGTTTTAGTAATGAAAATGTAAATCTTGCTACTGCAGAAACCCCGGAGACTCTACAGAACCAGCTCCTTACATGAGCCAGGCCTCCAGACCTCAGGCTGTTACAAGGCATGGAGAGAAGTTGTTAAATTGGAGGAGAGTAAGGAGGAGGGAGAAAAAGAAAGAAAAAAGGAACCATGTGATTTGTATTAAGTACAAAGTGTTCTGGGCACTCGGCAATACCATGGCATTGAGAAGGCATATAGATACTGAGTAAACATTGTTGATTGTCACAGTGATGAGACAGGTCGTCAAGCCTTGCCTTAGAACTGCTTCTGTACATCACGTCCCTGCTGTTGCTGTGAGTTGTCAAGAGTTGGAATGGATTCTTAGTGAAAATATTTCTATACATTTAGAAGCATTTTAGCAATCTAGGTGAAGGGCAAGTTAGTTGGTTTATGTTTTAATTTTCTTGATTTTATAAATTGCTTGCAATCACTCAGTTTCATTTTAATGTGTCTTGAGCACTCTCTGTACGGCCACCATCCTTGAATTTTCTGGGGTCTGTGCTGACGAGATAAAGAAAACAAAAGCTCTTCAAGATAAAGGATTATAGCTTATACAACAAATCTTAGTTATGTCTTCCAGGTGAACTTTTAATCTGAACTCATTTTAGATATCAATAACTAATTTAATCCACATAATGACATTCTTGCAGAGATTGTTAACATTGTCCCCACTGGAACCAGTGAATTCAAGAGGTTCCTCAGAGTCATCTGTTCTGAATGATTATAGGAGTATTGTTGCCATATCACATAATGATGAGGATTAGCAATTTGCACTTTTTTCTTCTGGATTGTGTTGATTTTGTCTCTAATCAACACATGTCTTCAGAGCAGATGCTTCATATCTCTCTACCTCTCTTGCAGAAACAGTATCTTTTTTCTAGTAGTTTAGTCAACATTTTTAGTTGGATATAGTTACTTGTTTGCTTGCATTAGTCCCTCTCTATTGCTCTCCTTTTAGCCAATCTTTATTCACTTAGTAAATGATTGCAACATTCTTATTATTTTTAACTCATGAATCTAATTTCTTAGATGTTTTACTTATCATGAAAAAGGTTAAGAACAAGAAGGATTGCTTTCATATATGTTTTAAGAGTCTCACATATTTAAAACAGGTATATATGTTGCCTCAGAAACCAGTCCATATTTGTGGGCAGAAAAGTGACTCAGGTAAGAAGTAGAAATCCACATAGACTGGTTATTGATCTTCACAACAATGAAACAACACACACACACACACACACACACACCACCACCACCACCATCACCACCCACCACAACCACTACCAATCCATGGTAGCTAGGGTCATATTTTTCCTGTGTTTTCCTGTGTTAGCAGTTCCAGAACTGATCTTTAGGCATGATGGTGGCTTTTGGCTTTTGCTTTGTTGACTGAGAACACTTTGGCTTCCTTGCTGCTGATGTGCAATGACGTCACACCTACCCAGTTAGCTGTGTGACCATTCTTTCCCTCAGCATCTCCAGTGTACAATTGAAACAGCAACACAGCCACAGAATTCTTTCACATTTGGATTTAAATGGGGAAGGAGGTCAGGGTGACTATAGAGAACAAGGAAAACTGGAAGGAATCTGGACAAAGGTTACCAATGGAGTTAGGAGAGGCAGATAGACTCACATTGTCTGTGTGCCTCAGGGCTCCCCTTCTCATTCTTGATTTGTATCCCTCCCTTCTACTCACATGTGGTGTGGATTTGTATGCTTACACTTTTCATAGGTAGTTTGCTAAAACTAGAAAGAAGATTTATTAAGTGTTAGTATTATCTCTTGTATTGTCTCGGGTTGCACTTTACCTCACTACTCTCCACATTTAAAGGCTTACAAATAGCCTATAAAAACCTTTGCTTCATCAAATGAGATCTCAGTCAGTCTTAAATTACACATTTAGTACAACTTTTCAGAGGCAAATGGTAGCTGAGTTGAATACGAATGGCATCTAAATGATAATAGTGCAGAGACTTTGAAACAGTCACAGCTCTTCAAATATATTCTTGTGGATAGAAAGCATCAATTCTATTAGGAGGGTCTGTTGGATTACTCAACCATTTTGGCTTTTAGTCAGTCATCAAGTTTATCATCATTTTCAAGTTTACCATAACCTATTGGTTTCAATATAAACAAATACATGTATTTACCTGAGGTGAGGAATAAAAACCATTTATTTATTTATTCATGAGAGAATAAAGCTTTAAAAATTGCCTCATCTTCCTTGGGAGGAGTTAAAGACATTAACATGGTGCCCCAGACTACTCTATTAACATCTTGAAAACTGGGTCATTATTGGTAGAAGTTATAGTTCCTTTGTGTTGTGGCCACAGATCACACTGCTCTAGGGGAAAGTATCCTTTTTAACGGAACTTTCAATACTTCAAAACAAAACTGTGACAGGGATCACTTTAGTTTGGCCATCTCACAGGAGGGAAAAGGGGTGAGATCTACACATTTAGGAAGCCACATGGCCAAATGGAGTTGTTTAAAGGCCAGTGTTTATAAGCATGTAGAGCCTTCTGTGTTGTATTTACAGTTTCATGTGTTTTACTTGCAAGCCATCTTGCCTACTCTCAAAATGGCTGGGACACCAAGAAGAGTAAAATTTCTTCCTTTCTCTGTGGGGGTTGGGGGCACTACAGAATGAGGATTTAGCTCTTTCCATTAGAGAAAGAACAGATAGATGATGTGTTGCTGAGTGCTGAGCTCTAGCTGATGGCTTTTCTTTGACAGGACATTCAGTTTCATGGGGAGAATCAGGCCAGAACTTGTCCCAAAATAAAGGCCAAAGAAGTTTCCCTCCCCATTGCACTACCTCCAGTCTTCACCAAATAGACGCTTGCTCTGGGTGAATGTAGACATGCCATGTCCTTGTACCCTAAAATACTGCGGTAATTTGTACCCAGCATACTTAGGATCCCAATAGGACCAGAGGGCCTTGCAGAGTGCACGTGAAACTCTCAAACCCATGTGTGTTGACTTTGTCAAGCCCTGTAAGCCACCTTTAGCGAGGTGAGCTGGACGCAGAACTTCTTTGTCACATATCTTAATTCACAAGTGAAACATTCACAAGAAAATGCCAACTTCTTTTTTGTTGGGTTTCTATTAATGCGATTAGTTGCTTATGTATTAAGATAATTTAGTTACATCTAAAGGACTAATAATTGTGATATTTTCAAGCCTTTATATCAAAGTATAATAAGAAATAGTCACCATTCAATTCTTAGAATAGAATATTGACTGCAAATTAAGAAGTTGTATACTATTGATGTTTAATAAGGATCAGGAGAAACAAATGGCCCAAATAGATGTTTATTCAGGGAGAAATAACTTACAACATAGATGAACACCAGCAGGTTCCTGGTCCCAAGGATGCCTCTGAATCTACTCCTGTCCCTGTGCTGCAAGCCAGAGAGCTCTCCAAGCCCCCTCCTCAGCCTTAGTTCCCCCAGGTCACATCTGGCCCTGTCTCCACCCCCTAAAAGACATGGTCTATGCCACAGGTGCGGACAAGGTGAATATCTCACTACAGTGTACTAGAGGTTATATCATCTTTCCTGCAAGGACTTTAAAGAACAATGCATACTCAAATTAATGTTTGTGTTATTTACCCACTTTTAGATAAATTACCAACCTTCACTGTGCAGTCTAGATCTTTCCAAACTTAGAACTATGTTAGAAATTAATAATGCACTATTTGATAACAATAATCCATGGTGAATATAAATGGATATCTTTGTCATAAAAGCAAATTATCACTGAGAAGTGTTCTTTGTTTTTAGTTTCTTAACAAATTTATATCTACTGGCACTTCAAATGTTCCAGTCAACTGGCAGACTTTCTGAAAAAATATAATTTATTACATTTAAGATTTAAGACACAACCCTGGTACATTATTAAGTGAAATGTGTCTTGTATTTCTTTATTGGCAATCACTGTTACTCTTCCATCCTCAAAGCTTCTACACTTGCTTTCAAGGGATAGCTTGTGCAGGAGAGCCACCCTCAGAACAGTGACTAACACAGCTGCCAATGGCTCAGCTAACCTCTACTCCTCCTCCTTGCCTCCTCACATTCTCTGTGCTACAGATTGAGCAGAGGGACTGTGAAGTGAGAATGGAAGGGAGGGAAAAAAACCTACAGCATCATCATCTTTCAATTAAATGCAGTGCAAAAGCCTTATCAATCCGTGCGGTCTTCCTTATGTTCTATTTAGGGCTGGAAATTCCTTGACAAAGTTGTTTTTGGCGACTTTAGAAAACTGGCATAAAAACGAAGAGCTGAACGTCATCCTTTATGGGCTGTTATTTGCTTCTCGTGCTGCTGCCATCTAAACATGGCAGAGTATCTGCTAAAGAGATATTTGTTTCTGTGAATGGATTGACCTTTCCTTGAATTGCCCCTCTATGGAAAAATAACAGACATGAAACTGACCCAAATGGATTGCCAGAAAGTTAATTATGACTCAGGTTGATTAAATGCATCCAATTGAATTCATTATTCTTCCAGGTATGTCTTCTTTTAACTCACCTTTCCCCCCACCATGTCAGCACCCCCAAAATATCTAATCTTTATCACTTCCCTTCCTTTTCAACTCAACCAATCAGAAGCTGAGCTGAAACTATTACAAATCTATCCATTTTCCCCACTAACACCAATACCATTGTTCTACCCCCAAATCAAAAGTATCTCTCGCTTGCATCTCTGATTTGGCTTCTCAACTGCTGTTTTTGATTCTGCTACTACTGCTCCTCTTCAGTGTATTCTCCACACAGCAACGGCCATCATGGTAATTTTGTCTTCTTGTGTAGAACTTCCCCGAAGTTTCTCATTTAATTTGGCATGGAAATCCCAATTGACAATGGCCAAAAGTTCCATGAGTGCTTTGATTTCTGCTTATCTCCTCATACTTTCCAAGTTAATTAACTGCCTACTGTGTGCTATGCACTGTTATATATAAAAGGAAACACAGTAATTGAGATAGTCTAGATTCCTGCTAGAAAGAAGATTTCAAGAAATGAAGATAGAACATAAACAGCTAGTTCAAAGCAGTCCCCCTTGGATTGATGAATAAAGGCTGGATTCACTCAGAAGGTGTGATTTGGGTGAAGATCTAAAAGGCAACATGAGACTCATGATGTGGTTATATGAAGGATGTTAAAAGAGCCATTGAACAGTTTATATAGAGATGTATCTTACATTTTGAAGAGATAGCTAGCTCTTTTTGAGAGGAATAGAGCTGGGGGAAGTTGATAGCCGGTTTGGAAGCTGTAACAGTGTTCCTAGAAAAAGGATGATTATAAGATGGGCTGGACAGTGGATCGAAAGAAGTGGACAGACTCAGGATAAGGTTTCTGAGCTAATGGCACTTGTTGATTGATGAGTTGTGGGTGTAAAGGACAAGAGAAATAAAATAAAGTCCTATCTTTTGTCTTAGGCAATTGAGGGAGGAGATATGGATGACTGAAGTAGAGTAAGTGGAGGGAGGGGGCCAGTGTGGAAACAAAACGCTTTCATTCCATACCCAGGGATACAGCATGTTTCAGCTTCTCATGTGTACTTGTCTTTTTCTTATGGTTGGGCCTGTTGCATATGGCACTTTCCTCTTGCCTAGAATATCCTGCTTATACACTGGCATAATAATTTCCCATCCTTCGACACCAAGCTGACATGACACCTACTCAGAGACAACTACCGTTTATTTGTCCGTATTCAAATATTTTCTGTTCAATTTGAATTTTAATTATTGTCTCTGAATAATTGAAAATATTTTGCTTTATTTTTCTGCTGCCCCCAGGAGAGGGGAGATGATTCCTTTTTATTCACCACTAAATTCAAAATATGTAATGTATAGTGGCATCTACTAGGGTACAAATACTTTTTGAATGTTGCATCATATCAACCATTAGCCAATTTATTAATTTTATGTAAACACCCATAGGTTGATTTCAATTGTTTGGGCTGAAAACACATCAAAATATGGCTTTCCCTTTGCTTTATATACTGGTATAAAGTTTTAATGAATAAATTATTGCTTTCTTCAAGAAATGGATAGCCCTTGAACTTATCTTGGAAGGCCCAATGCCTCTCCCAGAGGGAACATGAACAGGGTGGGAATGGAGGCAGGAATCTTGACTATTCTGTCTTGGTTTCATAAGCTGCTAAATATATAAATACAGTCTCCACTTTGAAGAATTTCTTTAGCAATTGAATGGGATAATCAACATAAAGCCCCAACACAATTCTTAGTAGACAATAAGTACTTAATCAATATAACTATTATTAGTGTTATTGTTGTTGATATTCATTGCTGAGAAGAACAGGACCTCTGTTAGAACCAGGAGCCCTGTAGAAGAGTAGTTGTCTTGTTCTGCATTCTCAGTACCAATAAATAAAAAAATCATTCTCCCAGTATTAAAAATCTGCACTGTATACAATATTTCTGTCATTTAGCTAGATTTAATTAAAGGTCAATTTTCTGAAACTTCACATTTGTAAAGGTTTTAATAGAATTAGCCTGTTAGAAAATAGCTCACTTTTCATCTACATACAAGAACTAGTAACAATCACATCTACTAACTAGACAAAAGTAGCATTTCACAGCAACCAGTACTTTTTTTTTTCTTTCTGTATGAAAGCACATTAGACTTCCATCTACAAGGATAATATTATGAATCATTTACTTCCCTCACTAAATGTATATAGTTTGGGTAATATGGTGTCATCATGAAGTAAAATGACAATATGCTTAAGGACCCAGCACTGTGCAAGCAAATTTTTAATATGCAAAATGTTCATGCAGTTTTAAATAAGGCAGTGCCACCCAGCATCATCACATGCTTCATGAGAAAAAGATGCTAAATTTCCTTGACCTACTTTCATCTTCGTGTTTAGGAAACAGTGCCTAAGAAGTAAACAAAGTAGTTGTGCCTCACGTAGGAGATGATTATTGTTTGAATTTATGATTCATGCCTCGAGCAAAATTTTGTTTGTGGCCTCATTTGCAACCATAATTTACAACTTTACCAGGGACATGCAATGTATTTGGAAGGTAATATATCAGACTTGCTTTGTACTAGAGCAGTCTTCTGGCTCTGGGTATAGTATTTTCTGTGTTTCTCTTAGCTATAAAATTTCTAGGCATAACATTTATTGTAGCAAATATGGAAATTTTTTAAAAATTGCATCCCCCTTAGGAATCTCTTATTGTATTTATATTCTTATTATGACTAAATCCACCTCATGTTTAAAGGAGTTGTTGATCCTGCAAATATCTGGCTGCAATTGTGGAGAGATTTAATCTTTGAATTTTTTTTTTGAAAATAAAAATCACATCCTTTTTGCATTTTGTGCACTCATTTAAGAAGCTAATAAACAATCTGTGAGTCAAACACAATACATGCATATGCTCTTAACATCCAGATTTCCTCTTATTTCAGATAATAAATAGGCTGCAATACTGTAAAATATGCTCTTTGATCTCTGAGTTAACAATTTCCCACAGAACATGGAAGTTCTGTTGTACATTCTGATTTCAGTTGTTTCAAGAAATACATACGGAAATTCATGGTGTGTGTGTGTGTGTGTTATACATAAATAAATAGACAAATAAATGAATCACTTCCAAATTGCAAAGATGCTCAAGTTACTGTAATGTTCTTTACAGGCCTGCCTGTTTTCTTAATAACATCCCATTTTGAATGTTTTATTATAATTCCCCTTTTAAAGACGTGTTTGTTTCTTCCCATTCATCGTTGAAAAGTTAATTTTTAATTCCATTAGTGTGAGCACTTTCAGGTTACTCAGCTAGCAAGTGGTAGTTGTTCTAATTCAAATACCTATCAGGATCACAAGATACCATTTGACACTGATACAATTATAATTTTGGTATTTGATTATACACACTTTAAGCACAGATAAGAACAAGAACTGCCAACGCCTCTGTCCCCTAAGACAATTAGTAGGCAAATTAAAAAAAGGAAATTGAAGATAGTTTCAATCTTTAGAGACATGATTCGCAACGAACACTTTTGACTATTATGCTGATGCCCTATGTTGGATGGACTTAAACCATAAAAATGACATCAAATTTGAATTGGGCTCCCTCAGAAGGCATTTTTTCCTTTATCAAATTCTTTGCAATATTTTTTTTCTTCTGGCATAAGGGAAGACTGAGTAGCCTGAGAAACTCAGTTTTATCGACAGGTACAGTAGGGAAAGGAGAGTAAGCTAATGCCCTTAGTTGCAATGCCTGGACTTCAAACAGAATTGGAACTCTGTTTAGCAAAATGTAGGCTCAAGAACCATTCCTGCACTATTACATACTTCCTTTCTTCCTGCAGTAATTATTCATTCAGCTATTATAACTAACCACAGTAATTTTCTTAGAACAAAGGAGAGCAGGGCAACAATAGTTTGCAAAATGAGGAAGTTTAAATGCCCAAGGTCAGAGTGTAACATTTTGATTTCCATAGTATTTCAAATGCTACAGGCCTTATGTAATAATTTTAATACAAAAAATATGTAGGCCACGCTTCGCTGCTCTTTGCATATACTGCAAAGAGTGGGGGGAACCCTTAAAAATTGCTTAGCTTTAATTGAGCAAAAGGATTCACGTGTGATCTGAACTTGCAGCTCGTAATTCCTCTAGACAGCCTTGGTTGCCGTGCGATGATCCTAATTAAATTATGGAGCAGCGCTGGAGTAGCTAAGCGAAAGGGCCTGTTCTTTGCTATCACCTGGTGACTTAACTCTTTGCAGGGTTCTGGATTTGGGACTGCTCTCTCTCTTCTACCAAGGTCTTGTGAGCTTTTCATTGTCACGGGTGGAATCCGCCTTGAAAGCTTCAGCCTGTAGGTGGCAGCATTGTCAGGTTTTGGAAGTGTGAGCTCTTAGGCCTTTTCTCTCCAACAAGCTCCCATCTCTTCAGACAGAGCTAACACTACACATTCCTGTCAGGTAAAAGTAAAAGGTGGGGGTGGGGGGTCGTCAAAACAAAAACAAAAAAAAAAAAAAATAGACTTCATTCACTTTGGTCCGTGTTTCATTGTATTTCTGATAATAGGGTACATTCGTAATTCTGAGGCCAGATTCCGCTGAAGGAGGTGTCTGAGCAGTCAGTCGGGAGTTAACCACTAACAAATTGTCTCAGGCACAGTCCTTTACCAACTACAGGAAGGAAAACTACTCTTTGGGGCACGATTAAGTTAGTCACACCCAGTTTGCACACTTGATACTTTTATGCGGTTTTGAGCCTCTCTATCAAAACCAGGTCAGGAAGGTCCCTGCTTTCCCCTTTCCTTCTCTGTTTTCTTCCCTCTTTTTCTTTGTGCCCAGTAACACATTCACCCTAGTTAAGCCACAGGATGACTTTTCTACTAAGGTTAAAGTAAAGAGAGAGAGAGGTCTGAAAACGATGTATCTGACTTAAGAATTATATTGAGTTAAAGTATATATCAGGAAAACATCAAAATGTTCTACTGGTAGTTTAAGATTATATTAGTAGAATATGTAACAAATGCATATAAAGCAATTCTCTTTGTTTAGAGGAACATATACTTCAAGACCCCCCAGTGGATGCCTAAAAGCATGGCTAGTACTGATCTGTGCTGATCATGTCACATTTCCTGTACACACACACACAGGTATGAAAATGTAGCATGAATTAGCCAGACACAGTACAAGATTAATGGCAGGAACCAATAGAACAATTATAAAAATGTGTGAAAATAGAAGTTATGTAAATCTTAGGAATTATTTACTTCTGAAATTTCCCATCTCATGTTTTCTGCATGCAATTGACCACTGACAACTGAAACATGGGACACTGAAGACACAAATAGGGGCTGCTGTATGCAGACACTGTGATGTTTATCACAGGGCCCTCTGAGATCAAGCAAAGCGTCTTCTCATGAAACTTCTCTAGGCAAGTTCTTCTGCTTGAGAACCTTCTCCCGGCGACAAGGGAAGCCATGTAGTGTCAGGACATTGTTTCAGGCCTTGTGCTGAATCTTTCATTCACTGAATCCTCAGGGAAAATTGTGTCTGAGATGGAGCTTGACAAAACTGTTTAAGTATCATTGAAAATATAAAACAAAATTGTTTCCTCAATAAATATAATTAGCTATATACCCTGCAGTTGCAAGAGCAAAACGCTGATGTTGGGACCAGCACTTTAAATAGAATAGGACCTCTGTGGTCTCTGGAGGTAACGTGCATAAAGCAAAGGAAATGATTTTCCGTCAACACTAAGTAGACAGGTGCTTACATCGAACAGCATTCTAATATGTCTCTGAATATTTATGTCTTCTTTTTCAAATGCATTGCCCATGAATGTCACAGCTGTCAAATGCTGGTACACAAGAAGATAAAAAAAAATGAAATTAATAAAAGACAGATCAACATTTAGTTTGTTTGGGACACCCCCTCCACCCAGAATTATTTCTTTTAAAACAAATATATGTATATTTTAGACTCAGCTATGTTTTAGGATTTTGGTATGTCTGCATTTTCTAAAAGGCCAAGAGAAATGTGAGTTGACTGGTTGTATTTGGGGCCAGCACCAGGGCCTGCCTCGGTATTTAAAGAGCAAAATAATCAATGGCATTAATGACTAAGGAAACCAGCGTCTGGGGACTTTACAGACATTTCTGCTGTCCCTGTATGTGGTGTGCTTGGGTGCCACAAACAAGATTCTGACAGGTTGTCACTGCCCTGACCCAATGCCCAAGTTTGTGAGGTGAGAGGCTCTTAAATCTTTCTTTTCTATAGACCAGCATTTCAACTCTTGCAGCTTGTGTCAAGACAAGCCATCATGTGTCCTCAAGGGTATGGAGGACCTTGATTTTCATTGCAGGGATGACTAAATAGCTTAGTAAAGGTGAAAGCAGTGGAAAGGGGTTCTTTATGCACCATACCTCCACCTCTACTTTTCACTGCAACTGAGAGAGCCATGTGAATGAGGGGCATGTTTTAGGATGGACCCAGCAGTCACTTGACAAACATTCCCCAGAAGCCACAGATTTTGAGGTGTCTCACTCTTTTTATCAGATGGACATCAGCAAAAGTATCACTACCCTGACTACTTCCATCCTGAAGTGCCTGAAAAAAAAGAAAGAAAAAGAAAAACATATAGTTATAAAGCAAGAGTATAATTTACATGCTGAGCCAGAAATTTAAGATTAGGGGCTCTCCTGTTTTGCTTCAGATGAATATTGTTTCTCACAAAAGTTTCCAAATGGTCACATTGGTGTAAAATATATCAGTTTAGTTAAACTGATACTGTGCTTTCCATAACTTGCAAATGTAATGGCTATCCTTTTGATAGCCGCAGATAGGGAAGCAGCCACAATAAATGTGGCTTTCATTCATAATGGAGGCAGAGAAGTCTGCTACTCTGGTTTTGTTATATATTTGTGAAAAACAAATCCCAAGCAGACCCAGTTCTGATTTGAAGAGGTTCCCTGGATTTCCCACTTTTAAGCAAATTTCATTTGGCTTGGTAGTCTAAATGAATATCTGAGGATATTTATATCACAAGGTCTACAAAAGTGGTTTTCTACATGGCTCAGTTCAAGTTCCTTTGACTGGGACTGTGTAATTGACAACAGATCACATCAATAAAACATGAACCTATTCCAATTCAATCATTTAACTTCTTATCTATAAAAGTAGGGATGGTAATATTGATGTGGTCGTGCTCCAGGTGGGCCTAAAGTTCCTCTTTATTTGCCCAATGAAACTACTACTTGTGGCTAGAGACATGGCTCAGACGATAAATCATTTGCTTTATAAGCAGAGGATCTCAGTCCAGATCTCACCACCCATGAAAGGAGTCAGGTCTGGGTGCACACACACACATCTACCCCCAATGCTGGAGTACAGCAGAGACAGGGCTTTATGGTCACCAACCTATCCCAGTGCTTAATAAAAGACCCAAATTCAAAGGAATACAGGGAAGAATAACCTCCCAGATATCTTCCTCTGCTTTCTGTATGCACACATACACACAGACATATTTGTAAACAAAACATAAACTCCTTCATGAAAATATAGCATATTGTATTTTTCAAGAACCTAAGTGGATTTCTTTAGAGAGTATTCTGTACTCTCCTACCTTTTCCTAATGGTGTATATACTTAAATGACCTTTGTTCTGTTTCAGGTTTTAAATAATAGCTCAAATGTTTACTTCTCCCACTATATCCTATGCAATATATCCTTCAGTGTCAGCAGGGTTCGTTTTCTGTACTATCATAGTCCTGTGCTCTTGTCTGAGGGTTACATATAAATGCACCTTCACTCTGGGCTTGTTGACGCTAATTTTTTAATTTGTCTGCCAGTTGGTTTGGTAAGAAAACATTTAGTAAGAAAACAATGGCAGAAATAAAATATAAGCCACAGTTTAGCCTTGGAAACCTTCTACAGCATTCCACAACCTATACACAGGCCATCCGAAACTACCAGCAATCACCAGCAGTTCCCTCTTAAGTTCACGTTTCAAATAGATCGCATCTGTTTCTAATCAGGTAACTGAATGATTAGCGGGAGAAAACATATGATCAGAAAGCAGGCAACCCTCTCTGATATGTATTATTTTTAAAGCTCCCCAAACCTAAAGTCAATAAAGAAATTGTACATGCAGCAAGAAGAGCAAGATTAGAGGAAAGAGTTTCAGCTGTAACCCCTTTTGTGAGATGTTGTAAAAACAGCTAATTTAACTGATGGGTTGAGGCACTTGGGACTGACATGCAAAGGAAGGAATGTGAGAATAGATGGGGAAAGTGGTATTCGGGAAATTATGAGGGTTGCAGTTGAGAAGAATAAGTTTACCAACTCGAAAGTTAATGAGCAGAGGATTTCAGTCCCCTCCTTTTTATGGAGCTGTACTTATACCTCAAAGAAAGCTAGTAAGAGTAATGGGGGGAAGCCATGACTCTGATAAAAGAAAATAAACTAGGCCTATTGCAAATAAATGTTGGAATGTTCTTGGTTTACTTTCATGACTAATGGGAGAGGAAAAAATGAGGTTCTTGAAGTAGTATATCATTTTAAGATCATACTTATCTCTTAGCTTCATCCATCAAACTGAATTCTCCTTTTGAACAATTTTACACCATTGGGCTTGGAGTTCCCAGAAGGAAAGAACAAAAGCTATGTTCTGTACTCTTGATTTGAACCAGACACAACTTCCTTTCAAAATGTGTGCTGTCTTTTGGTTACCTCCCTTGGAATTCTATCAGATGTCCCGGTTCTACTCAAAAGACAGTTGTGTGATGAAACCTGCTCTTGGTCTTCTGATTTATATTGTCTTGGTGTGTTCATCCGGATTTTATTATAGAAATAGGTTATATTTCTATGTGGCACATCCATATAATCAAAACTCACTGGCTGAAGGCAATGCTTATGTCTGACAACATGCAAATACTCAAACATTGGAGACTTTTGAGATGGGAGTAAGAAACTCTCACAGCCAAAATAAAGCAAAGCACATTAAAGTCATACCATCACTATTAACTTTCTTTCATGTAAAGCCACGGTACATATACACACACCATGTCTGTGTTTTAATTATTGTAATTGTTGTTGTTGTAAGCTTGCATATGAAGGCCACTGTAAGTCATCCCACCCTTCTCTCTCCACCTGATTGCTCAAGACATGATATCTCTTTGAACTAGAAACTCACCATATTAGGCAGACTGGCTGGACATTGAGCTCTCATCATCCATCTTGTCTGCTCCCCATCACTGAGGTTGCAGTCATATGTCAATGGAGACATTCTTGATTTTCATGTTGGTGTTAGGGATTCAAAATCAGGTCCTCATGTTTGTACAGTAAGTACTTTTATCCACTCAACCATCTCCCCAGATCTTATTATTAGTCTTTAAATTGGAATGTGAGACCCAGGTAAAGCATAGAGTTTTAAAATCACCTTCTATCTTGGGTCAGCCTTAGAAAATGTGGAGGGCATAGAACTTTTAAGAGGCATATGTTAGAGACCTTTAGCCAATTTTCCCTAAATATAAAGAAAAAAAGCTGACAAGAAGCTTGACTTATATTTAGTCACATTGCCTTCCTTCCTGCCTAATTATAAACCTACAGCTGAGTAAATGTTGTAGTTAATTATCATAATCTAAACAACCACAAATTGTGATATTAGCTTGCTGAATTTTCCATTTTGATAAGTCTAAGTTTTCTTTATAACAGATTTATTATATTTTAAAATTATGTGTATGTGTGTGTGTAACTGTGAGTGCATATGTACATGTGAGTGTGGGTATCCATGAAGGACAGAAAAGGCTTTGGATTGTTTAGAGATGGGGTTAAGAGTTGGTTATAAGGCATCCAATACAAGTGCTGGGAACCCAACTCAAATCTTTTACAAGAACAGCAAGTACTCTTACCTGAGCCATCTCTTGGGCCCAGGTATTAGTTCTCTCCCTGGCTAGTTCTACTGTAACTTTTGCAGTTATAATATATGCCAGTGGGATTGCTATTTACTATTAATATTTCTGTTAGGTTGAAGAAAATTCTCTATTATTCCTCAACTTTCTTCTTGCTTAATTAATTTTACATTCCTTAATTTCTTTCCCCAAGTGTTCTTTCCTTATATAACTGTCCACAAAGACTATATACTAAAAAAAATCCTTATAATCTTACATGTTATACTATGTGTCTTACGTTCTTTTCTTTCTTTTCTTGAAGGTAGGAATGGGACTAGGAAAATCTCTTCCATAAGCCATGATATAGCAGAAATTTTGGGTTCACACCATTCCCACTAATGTACGTTCACATTGGAGTTTATCTTTTGCTCAAGACATCCTGTAAAACCTCCTTTCTAAAATCCAGACTTCATAATTATGTCAATCAGTTTACACCCTAGAACACAGACCACCCATATTAATCTCTTAAGCACCCAGGAAGCCAGGCAACAGGTACTTGTTTTTATAGAATTTAGTGTAAGCAATTAACAATCAAGCCTTATACACATAAACAGACTGTAATTAACTGTTTAATAGTGGAAAGTTGCTTCTCAATTGTTTTCCCTTTGAGCGCAGTCAAGGTGAATTACTTGGTTTTTCCATCACTAAATGCTGCAGCAGCCTGCTCCTTTGCAACTCTCCTGTCTCCACATATTTTCCTATACCCTCTATATTTGACAGTAAAACTGCCAAGCTCCATTATTTCCAACTGGCAGCAATTTAATACATAGTTGAGTCAGTTATTTAACTAAATAAATTGCTTAAAGTTAACTCTATTTGTAAGACCACAAGGTGTTTCTAAAATGGGCTGCCCTTTTATATCATAAACCTGGATTAGGTTTACAACCCCATTTCCCCTCAGCAGTTTATAAATCAAACAAAGAATGTAGAACAATGCATAAAAATCCCTGTGAAGCCACCCTCAGAGTTTTTGTTAATGAGAAAAGCATATCTGGAGCTGGATTTACTTTGTACGCTGGAGAATAAAACTCTGGTTTAAAGAGTTTGAAGGGTCACTCAAGCTCCTTTCAGAGCAATCACCTCAGAAACTAGGATTTCGTGAAGCCACAGCCATCCATTTGATGCTTTGCACATAAAAATGGCAGGACGCGCTAAAGAGTTCTGAGCTGGCCTTTCACCCCTTTGGCTCATACTCATTAAATGAGAACCTGACAAACGATTTTAGAAGCATGTAGGAGAATAATGACTTTCTTGTGTTTCTCTATATAGGTGCTCATTAAACATAAATGAACAAATATACAAACACATGACAGCATTCAATACCCTGGATGAGCATCATATGATCTGGCCTGGATGAACATTTCCCTCTTGCTGTTGTTGTTGAGCAAACAAGAAACCTAAGAAGCATCCACAGCTAAGGCAAGTTAGACAGTATGCAGACCAAGTGCCAATGTCTACACAGTCAGAACTAATGTTAATTTATATGGGGAGGAAATGAAAATAAAAACAAGATTAATAAGGTAAATAAACAAAATAAAAGTAGGCTAATTAGTGATCTAAACTTCCCAGTGAATTCATCAAACTGTCAGTAAGCAAAACAGGGCAGTCTAATATTAATCCTTTTTTGCCTGGCTTGATGCTTCACGGAGAGTTAAAGTACAACACGGTCAGAAATCATGAAACCTTGAAGTGCAGGCACTCTGAGAACTCATTAAGTATTTACCATACAAAAAGCCTGAGAGTGATACTAACACAAATAAACAGCAGCAAGAACAAATAATACCCAATCCCATAAAACCTTAATGGCATATGAGAAATTCCATCTTTGAATCATGTCATTACTTTCAGAGAATGATGTTTGCAAAAGACATCAAGTGTCATCAAATAAAATAGTTCATGATAAACAGAGAGACTAAATAATTGTGCATATTACAGTAGAAATATGGACCATATACGGATCTTAGGCAGTTGTGTTACAGTGTCATTGCTAAAGCACATTATGACTGAAATGTATAATATTCACATACAGTGGGTTGACCTCTTAAGAAGGGCTATGTGAGAACTGCCTACAGGAGCTACAATAAACATGGCTGTGCCTTGTTTCTGAGCCTCACTATGATCCTCTGTCTTCCCCTTTGGAATTATATGTTGTCTCTTACCTATTAAGCAACTGTCTATCATCAACTGTGTTTTTTTATGATTTTCTGTACACATTTGCAATTATATACTAATTGTTTTGAACTCTCCATGTTTACAGGTGTTCAGAATCCACAGGCTATAGACCAGCATCAACATTTGCATTTATTTCTGTAGGATCTTTCTTTCTGTTCTAATTTGCTGATCACAACATTTGTACACAACATTTGTATGCATTGGCCTTCTAAGAGCTCTTACAACTTTCTAATTTCTCACAGTAAGCCTTCCACCATTGCCTTTAAAATGAATTTTCTGTGTGCTGTGTACTCTGGTGCAGAGGGCTTTGGGTTTGATCCTGGCCCATGCATAACACAAGAACCTCTAGTTAAGACCCCGTGCATCACTTTAGACAGCACAGCGTTCCCCCTCTCCTCTGTGCTCTTGGTTTATAATTATTTCCAGTTACCTTTTTGAATTATGACATAAACTTTTTAATTATTGATTTGTAAATTGTGAACCAATTCTTAATATTTGAAGTAAACTTGACTCTGAAATGGTCCACTAGAATGGGAAAACAACTCTGCTTGTTATGGGCTTAAAGTCTAGGGTCTCAGATGCAAATTCCATGTGAAACTGGAGATAACCCTGTAGGAGCCAGTTTCCATTTCAAAGGTTCTTAGCATTTTCATTTCATGGCCAGGATCTATCACTGTAGTGGGCCATATGCTTCAGGAATCTCAATGTTAAGAGAAGGAAGTTTGCTATGAAAGGTGATGTTCATTTTGAGAAAGGGTTGATGTTTGTTTTACTGTTTGTTTTCTTGATCACTTGTGTGGCATGTTTTGATTTAATTGTGTCAAGAATTTCTTTTTTAAAAAATGTCTGCCTAAGGGCAGTGGAGATGGGTTCATTGAGAGGTACAAACAGAAAAACAGTCAATTCAGAGAAACTTTTTTTTTTAACTGCTCTTCAGGAAAGAGTTGAAAGAATGTTTGTGTCAGTAGCAGCATCTACATGTCAGAAATGACATCTATTTATAGAAGAAAATACTCCATACCTTGCAATACTAATTAATAAAAAGGATAACTATCCAAAGACACCTAGACTATGTGATACTGGAATCATCCAACTTCTAAGACCTCAGGGGTCTTTACAAATTGAATTTTCATGATTCATTGCACAGCCACATAAGCATAATCCTGAGGTTTGGCATCAAATCCGAGGTAACTTCTACTGCATGCCAGATTCTTCTCCATAATACTTCAAGTTGTTGCTAAAATTATTACACATTTCTTGGGAACTTTGGGAATTATTCAAAGTTTATATTCTTGCCTGTACAATGGAATTTGTGTGTGTGTGTGTGTGTGTGTTATTTACTAGGCTGAAGAAAGACAATAGTTGGGAAAAAACATGTATTTTCAATTAATATTTTCTAAGAGCCTACCACTGTCCTAGGAATTTTAGTGTATTATCTTATGAAGCCATCATAGTGACTCTTGTCAATGACTAAAAAGAGTTTTAAAGTGTATCTGCATTCAGTAGGATATTTGTAATTATTAATGAACATTTTAGAAAGCCATATTTGTTCATGCTCATTTATCTCTTATGTTTACCAAATTTTTAACTGGTTGGCAGCATATCATAAAAGAGTTCTACCTCCAAGGTAAGATTAATTAGGTTTAAATCTCTACCTCTGTTTTCAGCAGTGATAGACTTTAATTTGCTTTGCCAATACATTTAAGCTACTCCCTTGCTCAAATTTTGGGATTAATATTCAAACACTATGGTAATTCTCCCACAACAATATCCATGCAGTAGTTTTCAACTGGGACTCAGAGAACCCTGGGGCTTATGGAGACCTTTTCATGGTGTATGTGTAAGGGAAAGCATTCATATAATAATGCTAAGATGTTATGTGCCTCTTAGCTTGATTTTCTTGTGAGTATAGAGGGAACATTTCCGGATGCTGTATGACTTGCTGGTGTTAGCCATCTGAAAGTGAATAGGTGTTTTTGTTGGTATATTCTTGTGTTTAATGGACAATATTAAGTGTGAGCTTAAGAATATAAATATATGCATGGTTTTAGAAATTAAATCTTAATTCCCAGTCACTTCTGCCAGGTAATTTTTGTCCTGCTTTTTATAATCATGATGACATTATTATTATATATAGTGGTTGAAATATTCTCCTAATATTTAGAGAGACACCAGAACTTAATTGCAGTTTGTGACTTGTATAATAAATAACAAGTTATTTGAAGTATAAAACTGCTCCAAACTGTTGAATAGATAGTAATACTTATTCTAAAATTTTAATAAGACAATTTGAGGTGTTCAGCAACAGTTAGCAACTTCTCTTACACATTTCTTTTAACAGAGCCCTCTGTGAATCAAGAAAACAGTTTTTAATTTTCATATGTGTTAATCCTTGAGTACAGTTTTCACAGTTTGAAAGAAATATGTATAATGCATCTCTACTTCAAGTTAAAGTACAATGGCAATCTCAAAGAAGGTAATTTATATGATTGCAGTATGATTTTGGACAATTGTTAATCGCTTTAAGGAAGTTAGTGTCTTTTTGGTTTATATGATTGGTGATGATATTGTCAAATGTGAGTTTTGAACATTATGTGCTCAGATACACTTGAAAAACCTGTATAACCCACTAAAGAATTATTGTTCCTATATTATCAAGTTATGATATTACAAAATTATGCATTGGAAATATATAGACAAGGAGACATATCAGAACATGAAAGGCTCATTCTACACTCTAAGTTGTACACTAACATCACTCTTTAGTGGAGTTTTAATGTGTTATCATAGAAGAATAATATGGGTAGATAAAAGTGCTGTTGCAGTACTCTTTCCTTTTCTATATAAACATCTATGTGAGGATGTATTTCTTCCTGATAATAAACGTAAACAACATGTTAGGAGAAGCTGAATATAGAATAGGTATCTTTATCACAAAGCTAGTTAAAAATTATCTAAGAAATGGCACTCTTCTCACAATTTGAGGGTAATCTAATTAATTAAAATTGGTTATAGTTTTATTTGTGTAATTTAAATAAATCTATAGGTATTTATTTTAAACAAATTCTGTTTTGATTTCTAACATAGTGAATGGTGTTAGTCATAACACACATATGACCAGATTTTGGTATTACTATTGGATTGATTTTTGTGTTTTAACATAGTCCCAGGACTAAAATTTTTGAGAATTATCCTTATAAATAGGAGGAAATTGGTAAATTTTGGTTAGATGTCACAAGACATATTCTTCTCCCTCATGGTATTACCCAAGTCTCTTCAAGAAAGAGATGGCACTTTATAATGATATGTTGGAAGGGTGTTTAACAAAGAGGCCATCTCAATGACGGAAAGCATAATTAAGGGAAAGAAACAGGAGATCTTGAGGTATAGGGATATTAGCAATGGTCTGGGGCTTCAGAGATCTGCCGTTCAGCCTAATGAGGGCAGAAAGATGGAATGTCGTCCAGACACTGAAGAAAATGTGTTAATAGTATCATGGAAGAAAAAGGACCAGCAACTAACTGCTGTCACTGGGAAAGAAATACAGCCCCTGCCTCCTGCACCCTTGTACAGTGGGAGCCAGGACATTGAATAGTCTAGTACCTCTCTCTTTAAGGTCTCATTGACCTTCAGCATAGCATGAATGAAAGCTAGTTTAGTATGGTCCACAGAAGCTGGAACATCAAGCACAGTAAAGAAATTGGAGATGATGGGAGGTAGATACAAAGAAAGGACAAACATCCTAAGTAGTCATTTACAGAAAAACCATTAATAAATAATGAATATCTGTTATGGAGTCATAAAAGATTTACATGCATCCAATGACTTCAAGAGTTTCATACTTTGGTTAGTTTCTAATTCTTGTAAATCTTCTAAAAGTAAAAACACACGTTTGATAAAGAGTGGGGAGACTCAAGAAGGAAGGGAGAGTTTATTTTGTGATGAAAGCCTTCATAATAAGTACTGACGTGGGCAAGGCACAAACCGAAGGAGAACAAAGCTACTTGCAATGGCTGGGCTACTTTCTGAAGCAGGAACCACATTGGTGGAAGTGACAACACACAGTTAGAGGTTAGAGACAGAGGCTGAATAATGAAGCATTTTGACTATGAGAACATTGATTTTCCACAATCTGCTTGTCAATCAGCATAGCACCGAGCTGTGACCAACCTTCAGTAGCCTGTGGACACAGTGAATAGAATCAGAGGGACATAATTAAGGTAGGGCATGTTTGCATGGTGGCAGAGAAAACTGTGCCGTCTTGTGAAAGGACTATATGTGGCCAGCACAGTGGGTATCTTGTGTGACCAGACTTCACAACTGGTATGGTCCACGTTGATGAGCAAGATTCATAAACAAGTCTATGAACAACGGGAGTAGTGTGGGGAACGGTGTTGTTAGCTTCTCTTATGTTGATACATCCCTTACAGTGAGTATTTGATGATGCAGCTAAGAACTCAGGTGAAAGTGAAGCTAATGCTAGGACAGGCTCCCTTTTTTTTTTTTTTGACAGCTGCCTTGAGTCAGTCATTCACAGAGGATATTTGATAAAGATGTGGCTTTGAAATGGGTTTCAGCCTGGCATCTTGGAAAAGGGAACCCTTGAGAGTAGAAAGGATTGACAATTTCTTATAAATTCAAACATAAAACCTTTTAATACATTTGTCCATAGCTAGCCTTGGGACTCAGGAATAGTTTGCTCAGTCACCTCTGACAAACATGATATTGTGTACATGAAATTCAAACAAAAGTCCATTGTAAATGGCAATGGCTTTGGGGTGAAGAGTATGTGAGAATGTTAGGGATTACCTACATCATTTTATTCTCATTTGGGAAAATATATGGTATTCTTTTAAAATAATACTGCAACAAAGAAAAATAATGGATTGAATTAAAGAAATTTGAAGTTCTTTTATAGATCTAAATATGCTCTAGCTTCTGAGGAGACTGTCACGTTTTGAACATCTGCTCATAAAAATCAAGAAAATTACCAGTTTATTTGAAGCTTTATTTCATGCATTGTAAATGGATAGAAGTTATAACTTTCATTTTTAAGAGTGATTCTTCTCTCATATATTACATCCTGACGGCAGTTTTCCCTCCCTACTCTGCTCCTAATCTTCTGCCTCTATCTTGTCTGTCCTCTGTTTTCCTTCAGAAAAGGGCAGGCCTCCAAGGGATATCAAGCAAACAAGGTATATAAAGTAGAGTAAGGCTAGGTGCCTCCCCATGTTTTAAGACTGAACAAGGCAACCCAGTAGGAAGACAAGGGTCCCAAAAGCATACAAAGGAGTAAAAGACAGGCCCTGCTCCCACTGTTAGGAGTCCCACAAGTGCACCAAGCAATATACAACATAACATATATGCAGAGGATCTAGGTCAGACCCATTCAGGCTCCCTGGTTGTCATTTCAGTCTCTGTGAGTCTCTGCTTAGGCCAATCTGTTTGTTTGTTTTCCTTTTCCTTTTTATATCTTTGACCTCTCTGACTCCTACAATAAGAAGTTATAATGTTAGGTGGTGTGTGTGTGTGTGTGTGTGTGTGTGTGTGTGTGTGTGTGTGTGTTTAGGCTCTCATGCTTGTGTTAAGGATAGGTTCTATCATGCTGTCTCAGACCTATCTTATCACCATTATTTTTTTTAGGGAGATGAAAGAAACAGTAATGTGAAATAATGTTGCTATTTGTGTGTGATATTGTGGTTTTTAATTTTAGACATTGCTTCTCTTTAAAAATTCTTCCTGTTTTTCTGTTGAAATAAGAGTTTCTTTACTAATGAGTTTTTGTTTATTTTATTTTTTTGTAAGGAAGGACCACATGGCATATGTTACTTGAGAATTTTGTACTTAAATATAAAGTTGGCATTATTGAGAAATGTATGCCCTCTGTAGAGTATAGGTCTTCTGTAGTACCCTCTTATAATCTGAGAAACATCAGGTCCATAAGGAGAAGCAGGTCATGCCATTTATGTGGCTTTTTAAAATTACTATTCTTTTGCTTTTATTTTTTATTTTTATTTTTTATTTTTTTGAGACAGGGTTTCAATGTATAACTTTGGCTGCCCTTGATCTTGCTTGGTGCCTTGGTCTCACTTCTGGCCTTCAAACCTCAGAGATCTATCTGCCTCTGCCTCTGAAGTTCTGTGATTAAAGTCATGTGTCAACACACCCAGCTACTCTATTTCTTTTTCAAGGAATTTACCTTTTCTCTTTTCTCTCCCAAGCCTACGTAAATTTTTAAGCACACTGTAAACCACTAGAGGTTTTTCTTCACCTGAATCAGTCTTTTCTGTACATACCTATCTTTTTCTGACCACATGAATCTTTTAAACCGCATGGCTAAAATTAAAGTGGTAGTTGTCCCCACAATATCCCTTGGCTTTCTGAGAGTAGCTTCATGGTTGAGTACTGGTGGGAACCATGCTTATTTGCAAAATCTCTAAGGAGGAGCTTCTAGGTTCATGTCACCACCAAGAAGTATGCTGTTGGCTCCTCACAAACAACACTTAATTGTTTGGTAGCAGAGCCTCTTAAAAGAGCCCTGCTAATGCTGAGTCAGGAAGCCCCTCTTAAAGGAGCCATGAGCCTCTGCTTGTCTCTGGCAAACAGAACTCACCCGAGAAAATGCTGCTACCAAGAAGCCATGCTTGTCTCTGTTCTTTTGTGTTTAGAATCCCCTTTGAAGCTTTTGTCAGGTTTTATGGGGAAGTTCTTGCTCCACTTATGGGCACCTTTTGTGGTCAGAGGTGATGTCCTGCCTGGCCCCACAGCCATTTAGCCCCAAATAAACACACTGGTGTTTATATTATTTATAAATGGTTTGGCTGATGGCTCAGACTTTTTACTGGATAGCTCTCTCTTATTAATCCATAACTATTAATTATTAATCTGTGTGTTTCTACATGGCTATATCTTACCAGAGAAGGCTCCAGCATGCTACTCTTTCAGTGGCTACATGCTGTCCTCCTCCAGGCCTCTCTTTGCCTCTTTTCCACAGTATTCTTCTGGTCTGGTAGTCCCACCTATATTTTCTGCCTGGCTATTGGCCAATCAATGTTTATTCGTCCACCAATAAGCAAAATATATATTCAGAAGGACATCCCCCATCAGAGTGCTGGCTTGTGCTAGGATGAAAGGGAAAAGGCAATGTTTGCATCCTGATACCAAAGAGATTGTGTGTGATGGTACTTCACAAGCCTTCTGAGGATAGTAAGAACCCTTAGCCCAGTCTGAATGACACTCAATGGGAACTTTCATGGCTGCCATGCAGTGGTGATCCTAACATTGTACAGATTTAAAAAGTCTCACGCAAATTCTGGACCCTTAGACTTTATCCAGGTGTCTAGTTTGAAAATTACATCTTAGATCTTGTAAAGATGTTTCAAATATTTCTTTATGGCTACAAAGACTTTTAAAAACTTGAAAAATTAACAGAATTTGTTTGGGCAGCACTCAGGTGGTCATTTACAATTTCTATATTCATGATGTACTTCTAAAGGAAGTAATTGCAGAACTGATGGGCAACTTGCTAGATAGCAAATATCACTATTTTATTAATCTGTCCATCCTCCTCAATTAGGACTGCTAATGGTGTTCCCATGGCTAACAGTTAATTGCATAGGACAAAGACTAAGCTATAATAAGCATATCATTTTCTCTTACCAAATTAAACATCATGCATTCGATATGTTAATGAATCCTAAGAAATAGCACTGATTACTTATATACAACAAAGCAAAACAAATATCCATGTAGAATTACTCTATCGATAGTCAATGTTGTGTGAGCATTACTTGAGAAATCATAGTCATTAGTAAATTTCAAACCCTTAAGACTATATTTTAAGTAGAATTTTTTAAAAATATACCACTTTAGAGTCATTAATCATGTAAAAGAGAAAACACTAATGACTGTTTTGCTGTGCCCCCAAAATACATTCAGCTAAAATGAATGACCACTTGTAGTTACTATGTGGTACCCATGAAGGTGCCAGTTGGATACAGTGCTTATAACAACCCTTGATATAAGTATTAACTTTCTGATATCATTCTTACATGAGACAGCTATAGAGTAGGGTACGGAGTGTTTTGTTTATGGGTAAGAAGGTAGTAAGTAGTGATTTGGGATTTGAACCCACACTCCAATGCCCTTGGAAGCCTGATTTCTTTACTTTATTAACAATGTTTTTGTTGGAAGGTACAGATGACTAAGAAAGGCTAGTACACAGATAATTTCTCTGATTTGTAGAAACAGAGACTGAATGAGAACCAGGCAAGTTGTATTCTAGACACCTTAAATGTGTATTAGTGGTTCAGTACTGTTCATTACAAACATTCTGATGGTCTGCAAAGGCTTCTGATAAAGACATGGATGAGGAAGAAAGCAGGTAAACAAATAGGTGGTTGCCCTGATCTAAGTGACATTGCTATGATCTTTTAACGTTAATTCAAAAACTAGCTTCCCTTGTTTTAATTGAAAAAATTTTCATACAACATTTTGTGATCAGGATTCTCAACTGCTACGAGATCCTCCCTACCTGCCCACTCTCCAATCTAAGCTTTCTCTCTCTCTCTCTCTCTCTCTCTCTCTCTCTCTCTCTCTCTCTCTTTCTCTCAGTTTAGACAACAAAAGGCAAATAAGGAAACAAACAAAAACCCCAAACAAATAAACAAAAAATCCAAAGGAAAAGAAAAACACAAAACTCTCTGTTCCCTCTGTTTCTGTCTCCATCTCTCTCTCACACACGCGCGTGTGCGCGCGTGCGTGCGCACACACACACACACACACACACACACACACACACACACACACACAAACACACAGAGAGACTTAAACCCACAAAATTGGATAACATAATATTTAAGCAAAAGACCAATGTGACAAAAAATACCCAAGGAAAGCAAGATAAAGTAAAACGTTTCAGGGAATCCACTGGTTTTGTTTTGTGTTAGTCATTGGGCCTCCCTTTAAGGGCAGTTAATATACCAGTGAGATTCTGTTAGAGAAAGCTGCTTTTTTCTTTGCAAGCAGATAGCAGTTGCAGATAGCGTCCTGATTACAGGTAGGAGACCCATGTCCACTCCCTCCTCTTAGCACTGGGAACTTGTCTGGCTTTCAACTGTGCAGCCCTGTGCATACTGCCAAGGTCTCTGTGAATTCAATGTGCCTCAGTCCTGCTGTTCTGGAAGACAGTGTTTCCTTGGAGTCATCCATTCCTTCTGGCTCAAACACTCTTTCTGCATCCTCTTTTACACAGCATCCTGAGCCCCGAGGAGTGGGTTTGATGAAGGCATCTCATGTAGGACTGAGTATTCTTAAATCTCTCTCTCAACTCAGTTTTTCAATGAATTCCTTGCGAATGAAGCTATTTTTTTAGTGTAGAAAATGCATGAAAAGTAATGTAAAATTAAAAAATATGTGAGCTTGCCTAAATGATATTTACTCAATAGCCTTCTTCTCTCCCACAATTCATAAACGAAGGATTCATTCTGTTCACATTTATATGCATATTTCAATAGTAAGCATGTATTTATGACTGGATGGTATAATTTGAATAATAATGTGTTCACAAGACTAAATAAGATGTGCTAAAAACGCCTTTTTATCAAAGACAATTGAAATTCAACTTTAAATAATCTTTAGTGTCAGTGATGTATGTAATCTTTCAGTTTCTGACATGGGCTATTCAGAATTATGACAACCCAGGAAGTCTGCAAGTCTTACACACTCTCCTAAGCAATTTACACCATGTTTATATACAACTTGTAGTAACTTCACAGGTTCAGTGTTATTCAAACCACTCTGTAGACAAGGAAAGTAAAGCTAGTGACTTGCCTATAGCTATGTATGGTGAACCTGAACAACTTGCTTTCAAGCATGTGATTAACACTAATATATTGTTGTTACATATTTCAG
This sequence comes from Phodopus roborovskii, assembly GCF_943737965.1. Classification (NCBI taxonomy): domain Eukaryota; kingdom Metazoa; phylum Chordata; class Mammalia; order Rodentia; family Cricetidae; genus Phodopus; species Phodopus roborovskii. The sequence continues at coordinate 1,414,765 of NW_026126417.1, read as the reverse complement.
AGGCCTTTAATGAAATAATAAAATTTGAGTTTCAATTTCAAATGGTATTTACTATGATAAAGATGAAGATTATTTGTGAATGATCAATGACCACCTGATAAGATTATATTCTCTATCAAGGAAACATTTTTTTTCAAGCAGTTTCAGTCTCATACTGGTCCAATTACTAGAGTGTTATGTTTTCTAGCTTATATCCAGAGATGAGAAGGGGTAGACTCTGTCTTTTGTTTTAATAGCTATAGCTCCAAAGTACATTCTTTGAAAAAACTCATTTTTAAAGTGATCTTAATATTTTTAGAGTTTTAAAAGTAATGTTTTATTAGTTAACCTGCTGCCTATGAGCACTGCCCTCGAAACCTAGAAACACAGGAGTTGTCTTCATAGTCATTCTTAAGCACAAGCTCACACACTATTTGTCTTATTGTTTTGAGTCTGTCAGCCAGTGATGTGACATGCTGTGTTAAAGGGCTAATGTTTTCCTTGTGGGTGGAGACCTAGCTAGCTCTGATTGGAGTTGTGGGTGGGGAGTAGCTTCCTTGGCCTTCTGAGAATGTTGATAACTTAACATTGACAAATGATCACATTATCATTAATCTGGGTATTTGATATGAAGACCTGCATATTCATCATGCAGACAGAGGCTTTAAGCTTGAAGCATTCCAAAATAATCATCTATATCAGGTTTAGAGGAGGGCAGAAATGACATGGATATATGGACAATAAATTTAAATTACCCTTCTAACTTGAAAACCCTTTCATTGATTTGGAAAGAAGACCACAAACTCATCTGCTTATTCATGAGCTGAAGTAAAATAATGAGAATGGGAGAAATAAATACCTTTCTTCTCTACCTCCCAGGTCTCCTAGGTGAAACCTGCCATTAACCATTGGTGTCTTCTCTCTCTCTCTCTCTCTCTCTCTCTCTCTCTCTCTCTCTCTCTCTGTCTCTCTCTCTCTCTCCTTTTCTCCTTCCCCTTTCTTTCTTTCTTTCTTTCTTTCTTTCTTTCTTTCTTTCTTTCTTTCTTTCTCTCATGTTAGAACTTGAACCCCGGACTTAACACATTCTAGGATTCTAGGCAAGCACTCTACCATGGAACTATATTCCTAGCACAGCTCATAATTCATATTTTTAATGAGAAAATTTTATACATTAAACCAATAGCAGATAAACTTGGCATATTCAGATACAGGCTGTACTCAATGAACAAAACAGATAATTAGGTGATAACCACTGGCTTCTTGGGATCTAAAAATGTTGATGTCTCTAGTATACTCAGAGTGTGTACAGATGGATGCAGGATTAAGATGAGTACCTGACTGCCCTTGCTCTCATTCTGGAGTTCCTCCTAAAATTGTCAGAATGATGCCTTGGACCAGTCCTCATTTCAAAATAAGAGTCTTTAGTACAATGAGGTTTGAATACCTTAAAGCGTAAACACCAATACCAGTATGTAGTAAGGTTTTTACTTTATTTTCCTTTGAATAATGTCAATCATTCTTCGAATAGTCCTTCAGAGTAAGTTTGACTCTTTAAAATGTGATTTTTTTAGTCAACTAAGATATTCAATGATGTAGGTGTTTATAATTATGTTGAATTATATTATACAACGCTTGTGTACTACATCTTTAAGATGAAGTGATTTTATTGAGAAAATGTATGAGTGTGCAATTCCCTGATATTGAGAATAAAAAAAAAAAAAAAAAAAAAAAAAAACGTGCTGAGTGTTTGAGTGGTCACAAGGCACCATGACACAGACTCATTGTTAACTTTTATATATAATAGTTTCTACCATGTTTATAGACTAAATATGTCACCCAGTTATAGATTTGAATATCTCACGAGAGTATGATTGCTCTTTGGCTAAACAATCATTTTTACAGGAAGGACTCATAATGTCACCATATGGATAGTGAGAAGTTGGAGATTGCTATAGCTAATATTGATTGTCAGCTTGATAGGGCTTACAATCACTGCGGAAATGAATCTCTGTGCATGTCTGTGAAAGATTTGCTGATTGTGTAATATCAGGTGAGACAATACACTCTGAGTGTGGGCAGCATCATTCCATGGTGTACCAGCTTGTATATAAAAGGGAAAAGAAGCTGGCCACAAGGATTTATGTCTGTCTGCTTCTTGACTACAGGTTTCCAAATGTGAGCAACTATATCAATCACCTGCTGCAATGACTTCTCATTAGAGATGGACTACATCCTTGAACTGTGAGCTGAAACAAAGCCTTCTTTATGTTGTCTTTGTAAGGTACTTGTTGAAGCAGTGAAATGAATAGTACAGAGATAAGGAGTATATTTCAAAGGGAAGTACAAGGACTGGTAGGACATCCCATGCTCTCACTATGGAAACAAAGTAGTTTAATGTGTGTATACACAAGTGTATGAGTTGCAGGTGTACCTGTGTGGGTGTTACAGCCAGAGGTCAATGTAGGTTTCTCCTTGTTTGATCTTTAGTTTTAGAGATAGGGTCTCTCTTACCGAATCTGGAGATCCCCCCCCAGGCTAGACTGTCTGGCAAGCAAACTGTAGAGATCTGTCTATTTCTGCTCCCCAAGGCCCTGACTAACTTTTCACATGGTTTCTGGGGATCTGAACTCAGGTCTGTAGACTTGCATGACAAACGCTTTATTATCTGAGCAATCTTCCCAGCTCTAGGAGTCTATAAAGAATATTCTGAATTACTAAAATTTTTGAGAAATACAGTAGCAAAACCAATATTGAAATCTCTATCTTCATGGATGTATCATCTTGAGTTGTAATAAATAGAGGGATTTGTGTAGCACTCTTCAATGGCACGATTCCAGTGTGAGGGAACACACTAAGGAGGCAAAACAAGCACCACTGCTCTGTGCTCATGGTGTTTCGGGTCCACACTGCAAGGTGTTTCTGGTGTGCCCGGGTTCCAGGGATTAAAAATGAAGCAGAAAGAGTACAGAGGTTGCCTTATCTGTGTGCCATCCCTTGTCCTTCATTATCATTGTAAATAGTGCAGCATAAGGTATACTCCTTGGTCAGAAGTTCTGTGGTGGATAAATCATCCATGTGCCTTGAGAGTTCATGCTCTGGGTAGGGCATCTGAGCCTTTGATGACAGCCTCTTTCCTATGGATTTTACATCTCAAACACCACAGAGAAGCTGACCACTATGCTCCCTAGTTAGGGCAGTATCCTTTTAGACTCAGTGTATTAACCCATGGTGAATCTCTTCTCTTAGTCTACATGTTGCGTTTATAAAAGCATACATCCCCGGTTTAATGCACTAGGATTTTCATTGTCACATTTGTCAGTCAGTTTCAATCACTTGCCACTAAGGTAGCAGAGCCAGAAGCCAAAGATCTGCTTATAGCAGGAACAGAGAGAATGGATTTGTCTGTCACATGCATCTTAATCCTCTGTTTTAGTGAAATGTTTTCAGTCAACTCACAACTACAGAATGAGTGACTCAATGATTTTTTTTTTGTTATTGTTTTGGAATGGAAAAATGAAGGGGGGAGAGTTCAACATACACACATACTGTTAGCTGTTAGAAGGGTTTATAAGCTATTAAACTGACAGAGCTTCACAGCTAGAAGATGCTTATTGAATCAATTAAATAATTAGACACTTGAGCTTGAGGCTGTATTTTTTCTTGCCATGAGAACTATGTGTTGGAGCCTAAGTAGTATTCTGAAGACTTATCAAGAGAAATTAAGTTTTGAATGGAAAATATAAATAGAAAAATAACTATTAATGACATAAACTCAGAGTTTAAATTCTATGTGAGATGGTAGGTTAATTCCACTCCATTGACCTTTGCTCCTCATGCCAAGGTATCAATTTCTTGCCTCATTGGCTCTAGATTCATCCATGATCCACAGATATAATAAAATAAATGCAGGCCCTTTAAATATTTTCTCTTTTCCTACTCACACCACAATAAGTGACATGCTTTGGGATGTTGCAAAAACCACACTTTAAGGTTTTCTTTTCTGAGTCCTCTGTGTGCTTCTCTTGTAGGAAATCCCTTCATCAGTGACTGATCTTGTGACTCATGTTAGCTGGTACATCTGTAGCTACTCTCACTGGCCCACCACCTGTGCTGGTTCTACCTTATTGGAATTCTAGTAATTTTTCATCCAGGAATCTTATCTTTTCATTTTGAACTAGGCCCCATGACTTATGCCCTTCCTCCTCAGTTGAGGGTATCTTAACTGAATATCACACAACATGGGAAGCTTCTCTTGAATGCAGTTCCTGAAGAGCACAGTGGTGAGCAGAATTCAGGATCCAGCTACTCCTATTATTCCCTCTGTGAGATTTCACAGCAGACCCCTCAGTAGGTATACTTCTGGCAGCATCTGGATTTGAATCGCGTGAGGCTTCCATTCTATTACCTTGCATTACCCGAGGATGTTTATCCTCTCTTGCATCAGGATTGATAAATCAGGTGGCAGCATCCCTGTGAGCTCACTGTGAAAAAGGTGTCCTCAGGATCGCCATGGACTTCAAGCAGTCTTGGAGAGGAGGGCAAAGCCGAACGTGGGAGAACAAAGGAAGGAGACCAAAAATGACTCAGGGTTCAAGAATGGTTAATGATTGACAAGGAAGCACAGGCAACAGCAGCAGCAGAGCACATTGGATCACAGCTCTGGGAATGTGGTGAACTCAAGGTGAGCATGTGGGATCCCAACTTTATCAGTGTAAGCCTGTCATCAGTGCAATGCATTCACAGCCCCCAGAATATAAATTCATGTCTCACCCCCCCCACCCCCTTGCTCCATCCTTTTTCTCTTCTCCCACATTCTGGAGCAGCAAGTCAGCTGCTGCTTGTCCTGAAAAGTCCCCAGACCTTAATATGGGTGAAAATAGCCATTTACCAAGGTGTTAATATTCTATTATGGGAGACAAAGTACAACTAAAAATATTAAGGGTTATAAAAATAAGGAGCCTACCACACAGTAAGATTCAAAAGCCAGATTCCTTTGGATAATTTATAGTCCTTTGGCAATAGAGTCACATTTGAAAGTGTGAGTGGCCTTTAACAATTTTACTTCTTTGTCATGTTTCCAGAACATTACTGGAATTTGTACTAGTCATACACAAGAGCCTCAGTGGTGAACTTCCCTATCTGGGAGCTATGACTTCTTGTTATTTAATACCTTTTCCTTTTAGTGATACATGAAAAGGGAATTTTTTAGATTTTTTCTTCCCATTTAAATTGCATTTAGTTTAAAAGTTTAATGTGTGAGATTTTAAATTTCAATTATTTTGTGCATTTTTTCATTTTTGGATGTTTAATTTTCATAACAGTTATCTTCAATTTTGACTTTTATGATTTCTTTCAATAAGTTGGTTAAAATTCTTTTTGAATCCTGGCCATAAGTTTTAAAAGTATTGTCTGTAATCTACTATTATTTTCATTTCATCTGTGTTGAACTAATTTTCCAACTAAGGTTTTACTGGCTATGGTATTACTCCCTCCTTGGCAGCCTTCTTTTTCATGTGTTTGCCTTCCCTTTTCCCTCTGTGCTCATCTTCTATGGTTCCCTTCCTAGGTCCTCCAAGCGAATTCCCAGACTTGTATTATCACCTTGGTATTGATATCATCCTACATCCCCATTAGTTACTTCTTAGATTTTTGTCATGGAACAAGTTTGGCAAGTTACAGTGTAGGCTACAAGATTCTGATGGCTTTCTTACTCCATGGTAAATGTGGGTATCAGCTACAGCAGCAGATCCAAAATCCCCTTGATTAGAAGTTTGGAAATCTTTGAAAGAAAGTAGAGCAGCCTATCAAGCATTTGTTCTTTTGGGTCCCTGCTGCCCGATGTGCAAAGTTTTCTCCTATTTCTCCTGTAGATATTTAACACTCTTTGTAGAGGATCTTACAGTCTAGACTTTAATGATAGTCTTGGCAAGTGCGCACTCTCTCTTTTTCTCTCTCTGTATGTGTCTGTCTGTCTCTATATCTGTCATTTTGCATCTCTCTGTCTGTGTCTGTGTTTAAGTGTTTCATCTCAGGCTAGGTAAAAGTGGTTATATATATCAATAGAAAATCTATATTCTGAACTAGAATTCCTCCCCTTAGTACAGCCATCTGGCATCTGGAAGTCAGAGTATACTATGTACTGGGTACAGTACTTGGTCCTTTGGGTATATAGAACAAAGTTCAGTTTCTTTTGCACTGTTCTCTTCAGTCAGTGGCAAGAGCAAAATAGATACGATTCCTTCTCTTTGGCACTGCTGCCCAATTGACTTAGCTTAGTTCTTAATTTTAAGATTTTAGGAACTGCTGAAGCTCAGGAGGTTCAACAAATGCCTACACACCAGCAGCAGAGCCTGGAATCATGCTTAGAAAATAGCTGAAACCAATGCTTTAGAGTTTACTTTTGAAAAAATAAAATATTAGACCTAATAAAGATTAGTAAACTGTGCACATTAACTTTACAACTGACAAGGAGTGACTCAGTGGCACTGTCAGGAGGACAAGCAGCTGTGCCCAAGGTGGGTTATTTTATCTGTTTTAATCTTGGCATTCCAAAGTAAGAAGACAAGCAATAGGAAATGGCAGAAAGAGACCGAGAGTTCAGAAAGAGAACTGCTGCAGCCTGAAGAATTATCCAAGAAAACAAAGAGTCTGAAAGAAAATGAGACAGGAGGCTAAGAACATGAAGTCAAAATTGGGCAAATGAATTGTCCTTCCCTTGATATGGATAAAGTATTCAATAAAAGATACCAGACTGTAACTTGCTGCTCACAGTGTTACATTTTCAAGAGACATAATCCTACCAAAGGGTCTACCTGCTTTCCACACAGACAGGTGGATGTTCCCTGATATTCTCCTTGTTTCCCAAAGTCTCAAACAGAGCCACTCTCCTAGGAATAGAAATTATGGAATGTAAGACAAAGACAATAACCTGGAAAAAGAGAAAGGAGAGAAAGGGCAAATTTTCCTTTTGTTTGCAAATGTAGTGTATTAATTGCCTTCCTGGGAGACTTTCTGGACAAACCCTCTAGTAAACAAATTAGATATAAACCGAAGAAGAGGGCACCAAGGTCACCGTGGTGAGGGCACATCAAGTGACAGGCGCTGGGCCCCCCGATGCATGGATTGCAGAGCAGATGTTCACAAGAATGCAGTGATTATTGAACTGGTAATAAAAAAGCATCAGCTTACAGGCAACCACGATGGATGCTGGTAATTATAAGGCATCCCCTGGGAGGAAAATGACACAAGTCAGCCACAACTCCACAATCACCAGGGCATAATTAAAGCTCCAGTAACAGTTGTTAATAGGGTGCAAATAAAACAGGGGGGGAAATTTGAACACCCCCCCACGCACACCTTTTTTCTATTTTAAGAGATGACAAAGGGCAATGTAATTATAGGGACAGCAGATTTTATAATATTTCTGTGCAACATAAAACAAAGAGTTGGGCTATTTAGGTAGTCCTAGATTTTTAAAGTGTAGAAACTAAGAGACACCTAGAATTATATATATATATATATGTGTGTGTGTGTGTGTGTGTGTGTGTGTGTGTGTACACATACTAAAGGGAAAGTGTGTTTGCTCTTTGAATATGTAGTATGTGGGGGAGAACAGATTTTTAAACAGAATGTTTATATTCTAATTTTCAAAATGGTAGAAATACAAATATGTAAAGAAAACGGAATGCATGTAAATATTTGGCCATTTCATCCTTTGCGAAAGATCTGTAGTGGTGTAATGTGCCAAGCTATATGATTCTGTTGATTTAAATGGTTTATATATTGTTAAATAAAGTCAGCAAATGACTTACAGTGTTGAAAGTCTCACTTTTTTCACAGAATGCTGCCAGCCACTCCCTAACCTAAAACATCAAACAAACCACAGCTTGTTTTCCATGGGTTAAAGCCTGGGAGCTATTTGCCAGCAGAAAGTCTAAGAAAAATACATCTACACCCATTGCAACCCAGTTGCTTGGGCGATTGGGCAACTAACTATGCATCTGAATGTGCATTGCCAATTAGACCCACATGAAGATCTGTTTTAAGAGCCACTTACGTAGTGGGATAAGAAGGAAAGGAGTTGTGTTCAGTCCCTATATAGCCACTTTTCTAGTTGTGGAATTTGGAAGGATTGAATTTAAAAGGCTGACAAATGTGAAAAATAAATGATCTGTCCCTGGACTCAACTTGATATTAGAGGTTCATGAATACCCACATGTGTCATGTTTCAATAAGTTTAGAACTGAGAACAAAGGGAATGGTGAATAAGTAGAACTCCCACTTTGGGGTCTGAACATGATTGCAATTAGCTACCACAAAGTCTCTCCTATTCTCTTTGGGTACTTGGAGAGCTGGCCAATTAAACTATAACTGAGTACTGATGTATTTGGTATGTGCCCAGAACGAAACACATTTAGAATAGAATGCATGAAGAATGAATTGTATTTCAAGGAGGAGCATAGATTCTCAGCTCTTGGAAGGACCCAAGAGGTTACATCCCACATTACCTTGTAGCTTTCTGCATGTGATACATGACATCCTTATAACCCCAGTGAAAAGTGCTGAAACACAACATCTGTCCTTGCAGAAGACACAGGAGAAATGCAGCAATGATAAAAGATGACATTCCTGGATCCTGCTAAAGGAAAATAATAAAAACTTCATTCTTGTTCTCTTGTTCCAATGTTTCAGAGGCAAAGTGTGTATTATCACTGAACTAAAATATTAAAATGCATAAATGTTTTAAATTTGGGAGTGTTAGGGGCATGACTTTCTTAAATTGGGAATCATCCCCTGAAAGTGAATATAGCAAATAAGAATGAGTGACAGAGAAATTGAGGCATTCTACCTATACAGGAAGTGTACAAGAAGTGGTGTTCTGCAGTTGGTTCAGGATTCTGCAAGGAAAAGGGGGAGGGGATGTTAATTAAGTAGGCGCAAAATAATCTTTATTGTTTCTCTCTCTCTTTGAAGAACACAATCATATTAACCTCTAATAGAATCCTACAAGGAGACTATATATCAAACTGTTAACTATGTAGCTTGGCTTTAGACTTAAATAGGTCTCACTAGAAAGTTAGTCCACTTCCATTGTGAGCAAGTTTTCCAACCTACCAAACATATTTTTTTTAAAAGTTCTTATACTTGAAATCATACTTGAGAAACAGAAGTAAAAAGATCTTTGCAAGTCTGAGGCCAGTCTACATAGTGAGTTTTAGGTTGACCCAGTCTCAAGGAAAAGTCCCATTCTTATTCCTCGACTATAAAATAGGGAAGATAATTATTTGTACCTCCTTGGCCTTCATCATCCAGTAGCTGATGGAAACAGAAGCAGACACCCACAGCTAAAAACTGAGCTGAACTCCTGGAATCCAGTTGCAGAGAGGGAGGAGTGATGAGCAAAGGGTCAAGACCAGGCTGGAGAAACCCACAGAAACAGCTGACTTGGACTAGGGGGAGCTCATGGACCCCAGTCTGATAGCTGGGACACTGGCATAGGACTGACCCAGAGCCCCTGAGCATGGATCTCAGTTAGGAGGCCTAGGCAATCCATGGGGCCTATGTATACTTAGTGTATGATAGCAGGATACTCTCTCAACCTAGACATAAGGGGGAGGGCCTAGGCCCTCCTCCAAATGATATGACAGACTTTGAAGATCCTCCATGGAAGGCCTCACCCTCCCTGGGGAGCAGAAAGGAGATGGTATAAGGAGTTGATGGGAACAGGGGAGGAGGGAAGGGAGAGGGAACTGGGATTGACATGTAAAACAAGCTTGTTTCTAATTTAAGTAAAAAAGAAAACCAAATGAGATACTTTATATATAAAGAATTTTATGTTTGCTGATCATTAGATAAGTTGAAAATGTCTTAGATGCTTTTTCAGATCCAGTATTTGTTATATAATCTGTATATTAACTACCATAACTGTTCCAATATTTTCCACTCTTTGTACTGTAGAGATGTACAAACTAATGCTAATTCTTTGGGATTGGGAGGATTTGAATTTGTGTGGGATTCACATAGTCTAGGAGAGGTGCTGATAATTTGGTTTTCACATTACTCAAGTTTTGTGAGGGCCTATGGCTGGAAATGGAAGACACAGTAGACTTTGAATCTCATGAGAATGACTAGAAGAAGGCAAGTAGAAGAAGAGGTCCAGGAAGCAGTAGACTCATTCAACTTAACTATACTTTTATAACATTTGGCTAGAATTTAATAAGAGTTACACTCTGAACTAAAGACATATTGAAAAGTTACCACTGGCAGGCTCTGAGAACTTCATTTCTGCTTCATTCCCATAAGAAAATATAAGGAGCAGGCTAGAGAACTTATATTCACACCCATATGATGGGAGAGGTCATTCTGTATATGTTTCTCATACTGGCTTAATGAATAAAGCACTGTTGGCCAATAAGAAAGGAAGATAGGAGGGACTAGGAGACACGGAGGAAAAAGGAAGTAGTAAGGAGGGGTCATCATGGAGAGTCTGGAGAGACTAGAACCGCCAGCCGCCTCTCGCTGGTAAGACCACATGGAAATACATAGAAATGAGTTAATAATTAAGACAGAGCTAGCCAATAAGAAACTAGCACCTGGCCAACGACATAATATCAAATACAGAGTCTCTGTGTGTTATTTGGTGCTGGTGCGGCAGCGGGACAAGACTAGGCGGTGGGCAGAAAAACCATACTCTTACACCCATAGAAGCAGAAAGTCTCAAATCAAGTTCAACCCTTTCTAAAGTCCTGGTGGCAAATGACATCTTAAAGGTAGAAGCAAGCATGAGTGCAAGAAAGACAGAGAGCCAGGCATTTCTGGTTAAGCACAACCACAACTGATCGTCATGAGAAATACTTTAATCCCTTTTAGTGCCTTCCACTAGGTACCAACACTCTGAATCACCACCACAAATCCACAATGGGAACCAAGTCTGCAATACATGAAACTTTTGGGGGACTATATCCAATTTACATAAATTTCACTGTCTGATCTACTCCATGAATTGTTTTTGTAGTCTCAATTTCCCCAAGACCGCAGATAAGGGAAGTACAATGCTACTTACTCACCTACTTTCTCTTATGTGCCATTCTATGTCAGAAGCCTCCATTTATCCTCCTTATTGTTTAATATTCTTACATCTCTTTTTTTATTTTTATTCTTCCCTAAAAGTTGGTGGACTGGAGTAAAGATAAAGGAAAGGAAAAGGAGTTCTCCCAGGAAGTTAAAACTGGCATTATGTTCTTCCTCCTTCCAATCCAAAATCATGACGACAAAAGTGATCTTGGCTGGAAGATGACTCAGTGAGTAAGAGCACTTGTAGTGGGATATTCACTTTGTCTCCTTCTGTGGCACTGACCATGCCCATAGGGGGTGGAGCCAGGGTCAGAAGTGACTGGTGGAACTAGGTCTGAGGAGGAGCCAGGGAACACTCTCTTGCTGGCAGGAAGTGGAGAGGAGAGCATCCAGTGGAACCTGCTGGTGTTCATCTGTCTAGGTTGTAAGTTATTTCTCCCTGAATAAACATCTATTCGGCCTATCTGTTTATCCTGATCCTTATTAACCATGATAAGCACTTGCTGCACAATCACAGAAACCTGGTTTCAAAGCTCCAGCACTCACTCATGTGGCCATGGGCAGCTATAAGTCATGTTGGGAGCCAAATAACAGGGCAGAGATATAGCAGAGCACTTGATGTTCTCCTTTGGCAACTGCCTACATACACATACAACACACACACACACACATACACACACACACACTAACACACATATACACTTACAAAACACAAACATACACACATACAAAACACACACACATAACACATGTTACACCATACCCATACTAAAGGCTATCTAGAGTTATCTATTCTAAGAGTGCATAAGAGGATGAGAAAAATCTTTGCACAAATTCCTAATTTACATGAAAAGAATTCCCTTAGAAGAATGTTAAATAGATATGAACCATTTTATTACATCAGGTTTTCTATTGACATTATAAAATATTTAAAGTCAATATCAAATTTCAACTCAGATATCAACTGGTATATAGCAACACATATAGACTTAAGATAACACTAGGACAGATTATAGTAATTTTAGTTTGGTTATGGTTTTGAAACAAGGTCACATGCAGATCAGCTGGGTCACTAACTAGCTTTGTAGTCTATATTGGCTTGAACCCATTATCCTCCTGCCTCAGCCTCCCAAGTACTGAGGTTTCAGGTGTACACCACCATGTTGACTAGTTAAGGAAGAATATGAGTGAATTCTAACAAATACACCTTCTCCTAAATAATGGCCAGTTCTTCAACCTAGGGAGTGGGATTTTAGCAGTGCAGAAACAAAGCTGGAGTGGGGGAAGGAGGATGTCAGAGCATCTTCATTTTTTAAGTTTGTAAGAGGTGGCCTTATGGATTTAATTTTCCTTTTTGTTCTCATTGTCTGCAATTTTATTTTCTTAATGTGGATACTATTCTCGACAAGAATTCTAAGCAGATTTGTTTTTGACTGCTGGTACAGCATCTTCTTATAGGAATTATGTTTACTTCTTTTCTAGAGGCTTTGTGCTCCATTTTTCAAAACTAGGTTTCGCCATGAGATGCTGTTGCTCTCCAGATTCATGCAGAGGAGGATATACCTTGCTTGTTCTTAAACCAATAACAAATTCAACTTCCTTTGTCGAATTCCCAAATAACATGATCTTTTTTGGTGATATTCATTCAATTCATTCATTCATTCATTCACCCTGGCCAAGAAAATCTAATTTTAATGACTACAGAACACATTACATATGTAACAATAAAGCAGACCCAATCACCTCAAGTGTCCAGTCAATTGCCATGTTAAGAAAACCTAGAATGTGTGATTTGAACTATTCCCAGGATCTGTACTACCAGGGAAGCAAAAAAAGAGAAGGAGATTTTCATAGACTAGAACTGGAAAGTTGAATTTTGGACAATAAGCAAGAAATACAGAAGTATTTTATTGTGAGAGGGAAGAGTTACCTCCTAGATCCCTCCATGACATTTATTTATTTATATAGGCATTTTTGAGCATTATTAATTCCTAAGCCATGTCTGACTGTAACTGCTGGGGTCTTAGACCAGCCATGAAAAACAGAGTTGGGTCTGAGGTAAAAGTGTGCTGCTCACCTGTTCCCCAGCCTCCAAGATTCCCAGAGACAATCAGATGCAGCAAAGTGTCTAGTCAAGCAGGAACTTATATTGTTCCATAGCAGGCATCTTTTAAAGGAAAACAAACAAACAAATAAACAAAAAAAGGGCAAAATGAGAAAAACAGCCAACCAATGATTTTAAAGGTCAGACTATCATGCACCTAGGCATCCTTATGCTTTACCTAGTGATCACAAGCTGTTCATGCAGTGACCTCATTTGTTTCGATCTAGGCAACCAATCATCTTTTTTGTAAACAACTCAGGTCTTGCCCTCTTGACTTCCCTTCAGTGCCATCTTTGACTAGCTTGTGTGCCCTACAGATTCCCCCTTTTTGTTTTAGACTATGGTCCACCTCATTTCAAAGTATGGAACTCTTGGCATCTCCACAGAGTTTTGCCTCTAATAGCACCTTTTGTCAAGGTTCACTCAAAAAGGAGATATGAGCCTATCACAATGTATACTGGGAGGTCATCAGTTGGGTCTCTTGAGTCTTTGTTCTGATTAGTCTGACCAGCCTATTGAAAAGGCAAGGCCCAAAGACAAAAATTAAGGTTATTACCATAAAGGAACCCATCAGAGTGTAGATTGTCTTATCCAGGAGTCTGTCCCCATTTTCTCATACCTCCATTGTGTACAGTAGAAGGTGTCCATCCCACCACATTTGGATATGTCCATTGCTGTTCCATTGTTCCCTGAGTATGTGTAAAAGTCAGTGTCCCCTAAGGCTGCCCTATTGGGAACATGTGAGCAGCCCAGGGATTGCGGTCCAATACAAGTGGCAGGTGGCATCCCCACAAACCTCCCACTCAGACTGTCCTTGATGAAGAGAAGTTCACTCTCCCATGTTCCAAGATCCTCAAGCCAGATCACAGAGGTTGAAGAAGAGCATGGGCCACTAGGCCTAGGGGACTGCCTGATTCGTGGTGCTGTTGAGGACATCTCCAGTGGCGTCATCTTTTGGAGACAATGAAAGTTCTGCTGGGTGGTCACTGGAGCAGTCAGCATCAGCAGCAGGAGCATCAAAGCAGTCAGAAAGCAGGATATCTTCTGTAATTTTTATAGAACACAAGAGCTTCTCAAGAGTCCTGTGCCCCTGGACATGGCTAGGTAACATTGTATTGGTCCTCTTATTTCGAAAGGTGAGCCTTGACCACTACTGTCACTTTCTTTTTTTTCCTTTTCTTTTTGTTGGCCAACCTGTCCTTGGTCATCCTCCTGAATTGTGGGAATGAGCTGGAATTTTAGATTTCTGGCTGGAAACCAGATGGTTGCTTCCTCTCCTAGGGGAAGACACATCCAAATCTTCTTCCCATTGTAATTAATGGGTCTGGTCCCTTCCATTGGGATATTAGAGGGTCTTTCCATTTGATCTTAACTTGGTGTTTGGGGTTTACATGGGCCCAATGTTTTTGGAACTTAGATTTAGTTGCTCCCTTAGAAAAATTCAAAATATTAATAGTGAATAAAGCTATTCCTAGTTGTAAATGGGGGCTTATTCCTCCTTTTTGCTTTAAAAGTTGTTATTTAAGACAGTGATGCTTTCTTTCTACAATTGCTTGTCCCTGAGGGTTGTAAGGGATTCTAAGTAGTATGTTTGATGTGCTATTTATTGAAAAATTCTGCCATGGAATTACTGGCAAAGCAAGGGCCATTGTCAGTCTTAACCTGTGTGGGTAATCTTAGAGTAGTGAAACATTAAAAGAAATGTTTGTTTTTTTCTCCTATATATGCAGTGGACCAACAGGCTCCTTAATAAGTGTTTATGAAGACAAAACATACTTCTGTTTGCCAAAAGCTGGAAAATTAATAACATCAGTTTGCCAGAGGGTATTGGGCCATAGTCTTCTGGGGTTAACTCTTGGGAGCTATAGAGGGGGGACTCTTAGATACGGTTGACATGATTTGCAGGTGTGAGCTATCATTCTTAGTTCTTTTATAGGAATCATTGGGAATTATTATGTAGTCTTCTCCAACTGACATGGGTCATATTATGCAACTGAGTGGCTTCCTGTAGGGTTAGTGCCTCTGGGGCTATCACCAGTCTATCTGCCCATTCATTGTCCTTAGTAAGGAACCCTGGGAGTCTGGAGTGCCCCTGAAGTTATATCCCCTAAAGGCAATGTAGGCAGAGCCTGCTTTGCCCCAGTCAGTGAAGATACAAATGGCTTCTGGGATGGTCTCAGATAGAATCAAGAAAAGTATCTTAAGGGGTAGTCTCTATAAAAGTGGAGCCCATTTGGACGGCCCATAGTAGCAATCAATACTCCCCATAAATCCTTCTAAGGTGAGAACAAGGTTGGCATCAACCTGAGCAAACCATTCAACATCTGCCACCTGGAAGGGAAAAACAATTGTATGGCGCTCTAATCCTTAGTGTCTCTGGGCCTGGGTCCTACCCTTTATGATGGCATCAGTGAGAGTAGACCCATAGTATTCCTCCCAAAAATGTGTGGGTCCATTCCAACAGCTCCCCCTCCTGGGTTAAAACTGCTATAATCAGGGAAGCTCCAGCAAACGGTCAGAGGGACAAGGCTTACTCATTGAATACCTCCTTAGAGAGTATTTGTCCAAGGCCTCTTGAAAGACAAGGAACATCCTGTGGTGTTTCTTTGTCAAAGTTATACTATCATGAGGCGCCTTGTCCTTTAGCAGGGTGTACAGGTGCTCCAAGTCTTTTGTGGGGATTGGCACCCAGGGTCTCAGCCAATTAATCTCCCCCAGTAAGCACTGGAGCTGGGTCAGGGTCATAGATTCAGGCATATCCAGAACAGACTTTAGTGGGCTAGATTGTGTCAGCATGAGGCATGCCCCAAGTACTGTGAAGGAGGGAACCTTTTGGAACTTTTCTGGTACAACAGTAAAGCCCCCCTTTTTAAGCAATTGGAGCTCCTGTGTCACAATGCCCTCCAAATATGCTCAATCAGATGTTTCGAGATTAAATCATGTATATAAGCATATATTATTGAATCCTTTGATTTTAGCATATGCCTTAAGAGAGTAGCAAGATACTGTTGAAAGAAAGCTGGGCTATTAGCCACTCCCTATGGTTGTACTACCCATTCCAAAATGTTGATCAGGTTTGAAATAATTAAGTGAAGGAACAGAGAAGGCAAATTTATCACAATATTCTGGATGTAGCAGTATAGAAAAGAAGCAAATCTTAAGATCAATTACCATAAATGTATATTATTTGTGAATAGCAGGGGTCCAGGGCATGACCCATTAAGGGGTTGCCTACTAGCTCTATCCTCTCATTTGTCTTGTATAAATCTTGGAGTATGCACCAAGCCCTGGGCACCTTTTGAGTTACAAACACTGGTGTGTTCCATGGGCTCATAGAAGGGCAGATATGTCCCAGCCTTAATTGTTCATCCACTAGCTGATGAAGTGCTAGCAGCTTAGGTTTAGTCACCAGCCACTGCTGCACCCATATGGGTTTTTCCAGTGCCCACCTCATAGGCAACACTTGGGGGGGCAGTGACCTCTATGATTGGGAGGGAGTACATCAAGATAGACCTCTTAGGCTCCCCCATGTAGTTGTGGAGTTGAAAAAATCCTTCCCTATGACCCCCTTTAGGTCATTTCCCACCCTTTGTGCCTCTTTCTCTTCCAGGATATACTGATAAAATGCCCAATGATCTGTGGTCACACAGTGTCCATTTGACCCAGCATGTCCTGTCCCAGCAAATTAGCAGTAAGGTCTTTGACCACTAAGGGGTGTACCTTTCCTTGGTCTCCATCTGGGCTGGTCCAGTGTATTAAGACCACTGTTTCTCTTGATTGGGAGTTACCTCCCACCTCAAAACCAAGGCCTAGGTGCAAGCTCTCAGGTGGCAGGTACTTCTTCCTCTTGGAGTACTTTCCTGTCTGCCCCTGTGCCTACCAAACAATGAAACTTTTTACAGCCTATCAAAGGGGTCATTTTTGGATGAAGTCCTTCAATCAAAGGGACAGTCCAGTGGGTGTGTGTTGTCAGGGTATGGGACCTTTTAATCCTACATTTAGAGAGGTGTCCTCCCTTTTTTAACAGGGCTGGAGGCTGCTCCTCCTGTAGCTTAAAGGCTTCCCCTCTAGGTCCTTACAATGGATCCCTTCCTTCACTGTGGGTATGGGGTGGAGGGGGGCTTAGCCCCACCTGGCCTGTTACCCCTGTGTGTGTGTAGGGGTGTTGAAAACATCTAAAGCATGTCCCTTTTCCCAGCAGCCTTGAGGACCCTTGACTCTGGGTTACCAGGCCTGTGTGATGGCCTCTGTCATGGCAGTCATCTGTGCCTGTAAGACCTACATTTTAGGAGACTACTACCCTTCTGCTCAGGCAACTGTCTTTTAATCCCGCGATTGTAAACAACTCAGGACTCGTCCTCTTGACTTCCCCTCAGCGCCATCTTTGACTGGCTCCTGTGCCCTACAAGTAACATTTGCAATCACTTGATTATCTTATTCGGTTTAACTTTGCATTTCCTTCTGAATTCTAGACTTGCATTTGACTGCCTATTTAATATAACTCCTGGATATTTAATATCACTTTCCATATATTGAAAATGAACTAATTTTTAGCCACCTGCCACCACATTTTTCCCTCTCTGGTACTCCCTGTCTTGTGAAATAACATAATTCTCCATGCAGTTCCTAGCTTTCTTTCTTGTTATTTATACCCCATATTCCAATGAATTTTACTCACTCAACCTTCAAATTTCACCTTGAATCTGGCCTAATGCTGAATCTGTTCTTGTCTGTTTGTCTCTCCCTGGATCACTGTACATGATCTCAGCCTGGCTTCCTCTACCTGACTTGCCTTGCCCTGTGGCATGCAAAGTTTCCTTCAACTCATAAGGTAGGCTGTGCAAATGCCTTGATCACAATCAAGCACTTTTCTATTATGAAATGAAATCCAGACTGCTGAGCATGGAGTTAACCTTCCACACAGTCTCCCCAGATAACCTACATTTTCTTCCTCACTCATCTGTCTCTCCAGATCTGTATCAAATATGCATGGTCCATCTTCCTACCTCTGTACCAGTCAGTCCCTTTCTGATGTGGTCCCCTGTCTTATAGCCCTGGTGGCTTGTCTCCACCACTCAATCTGCTCCCTAGAATTGCAAAGTCTGTCAACCCCTCTATGTCCCACAGCTTTTATTCCCTTTTCCTAACTAATCATTTTTCATCACATTCATCACTACATTGGCTTATCCTATGACACGTGAGCAACCAAAACAGCAGCATAGTCTACTTTATTTTTTCTTGTATCCCTAACACCCAGAAGAGGACTTAGTGTGCGATAGGTGCAAATAATGACTGAATAAGCTTTGAAAAAATCAAGATGGTTAGTTGTGTAGGCAAATATGAAATCAGAATTGTCTTGCTTGGAAAAGAGAAATATCAAAAATATACTCCAGAGGTGAAGAAACAAGAATTATAAGTGTGAGTGTAGCCTAAACTGTTCAAGCCCAGCCTGGACTATGCAGGAAGACAACATTGTTCATCATGAATGAAAATAGCATATCTTGGGATTATATATGTTAAAAAGTTGCTGACTTAGTTTTCAGGAAAAGAATCATTGAATGACTTTTGAACTGACTTTAAGTTAGAATTTTCAACAGTGTCTGAAATGGCTGCAAACATAGTCCTTTTATTTATATTACACGTTGCTACAAAATGACATTCTCAGTAATGGTGATTATGAAATCAAATTATAAATTAACTTTGTAAAGAGCACTCTTTGCTTTGCAGGAAAGAATACTGAACTTGGATTTAATTATCCATGTAAAAATATGAAGCATGGTCATCTTATTTGTTGTTGGTTTTTAAAGACAGGGTTTCTTTGCATAACAGCTGTGGCTGCCCTGAAACCAGCCTGGCCTTGAACTCAGAGAGATTCACTTGCCTCTGCCTCCCAATTGCTTGGATTAAAGACATACCCCACCTCTGCCTGGCACACCCATCTTATTTATATGCCAACTTTCTTTGTCTTTTATAAATGCAAAAGTTCTGTGTATACAAAAATAAGACTGAGCCCTATGCCCACGAACATATATGCAACACATATCCATCATAAAATAAGTTACTAAATCTTCCAAGAAGATGAATACAAGCAGCAATTTGACTTTGTAAAATGTCCAAAAGGAAGTTACTATCTTTATTTAATTCACACCAGCCTCTCAAGTGAGTGTTCTCTACAATTCCCTTCTCACTCCTTCCCATGTATGTGTGTGTGTGTGTGTGTGTGTGTGTGTGTGTGTGTGTGTGTGTGTATATATATATATATATATATATATATATATATATATATCAGACAGAATTTCTCTATAGCTTTGGAGCCTGTTCTATAACTCACTCTTTAGAACAGGCTGACTTTGTACTCAGAAATCCACCTGCCTCTGCCTCCATAGTTCTGAGATTAAAGGCATCCACCAGGCCCTAAAGCATATTTGGGGATGTGTCATTTTAGTCTGTCTCACTTATCTAGAGCTTTTGGAATTATTTATTTCAATAGCCTATATTCAAGCATGGAATATTTATATATGTTTATAAAACTATATCTTTTCATATAAATATGTATGCTATATGCTGATACATATATGTCTATGTACACATATGTATGTACATATATAAATATAAAATAACGCAAGTTAAACAGTATATGTCTTCATAGTCATAGTCAAAATATTGGGAGAATTTGGAAGATGAATCTAAACTCTTACTGTATGTAAGGGCATCAAGTGTGGCAAAAAATATCTATGTTTGTATTTGGCTTACCTATTTGCAGAGTAACAAGTTACATGACCACTAAAGATGTTAACCTTTGCTTTGTGTTCTTCAAATATGTCAAAGGCCATTTACATCCCATGTGGAAGGAATTAGACAAGTAATAAAGTGATAACTTCATCAATCTCGTAGATCAAGGCTGCAGTAATTTCCAAATAACTCTATTCCAAGAAATATTTTAATGTTTCTTAAAATCCTAGAGGTCACCTCTTTTAGTTACAAGTGCTTTCTTTGACAGTGATTTGTTGAGTCATTATTTTTTTCCACATTTCTTCAGAATAATCACAGGGAGGAAAATATTTAACATGCAGTATTTTCAGTTCAGCAAATCAGCCAAGAATTGTGTGTGTTTGTCCTGCACACCCAGAAGGCAGACTTTTGACAGAATTGCCTTACAAGGCAAACTGTTTACAAGGGCTAATGATTTGTACTTTACCGAGAACTCATTTGACTAAAAAGTTTTCTCTCTGATAGCAATTTGAAATCAACTAGAATTGAATAAACAAGGATTTTGGGTGAGGAATAGACCTTGATCTCAAGTAGTTGTGTTCTGGAGTAATAGAAGTCCTAAAAAGACTACTGGGTATAAGTAAACAAAAACATATGTGGAATGCTTTTGATAGGCAGAGAGAGAGAAAGACAGAGAGACAGACAGAGAGACAGAAATGTGCAAAGTTACAAAATAGAAAAAATTACAATGCATTTAGTACTTCATATATCTGTACATATGAATAACCAGAAATATCTATTTTTATGATTTTACTATTTTTTTAAATCAATGCATTCAGTTCATCTCTTTCTTGTGTTTCTCATCTTCTTTGCACAGGGTATTCCTTAAGTACAGTTTAAGACACTTGGTAACATTTGTTTGAAAATGAAATGGCAATATTTTTGTGAGAAAACTATAATGTGTAAATATTTCTGCTCAATCTACCAACATCTAAGTGAATTTGGGTAGGGTGGAGCCCATTTTAATTCAATATCTTTTTCTGGTCATTTCTTTGTAATTTATTTTAAAAAAACACTCTGTAAAAGATCATGTTGAATTGTCTATTTTTTTGTAATATCACTATTTCTCTCTGCTTAGGGTTTACCAATTACATGAACATGTGTGCCTCATAAGCCCTAGTTACTACCCTTTGCAGCCATGCTTGTCAAAAAGACTTACTGACTAGTTTCTATCAGGTTGCACATTAAGAATAATGTCTCCGGTTTGACCAGCAAGCTATTTTATTGTCTAACTAAATGTTTAATCTCTGCAGAAGCTCTTCATAACTCCCACTTCACAGCGGCATCAGTGACACTTCCTATTTTAACTGTGTCAAATTATGCTCAATTTATTTTGTTTGATTTCCTCGTTGTGAACTGCTATGTGTTCTGCAAACCTTCTTTCTGGAAGTTAACCCCCAGCAGGGAGACACTTGTCACAAGGTGACTTTACCAGCAATACTTTCTCCTTGGTGATAGAATTGGTTCACCTGCCAGCTTCCAATGGCTTCCCCCAAACACATAATGGCTGTTTCCCATGGAGATCTGAGGCAACCCCCTGCATCTTGGAACCTGGCCAGAATGACACTGCTGAGACACAACCAGGAACTTAGTTGTTCAGATGTGAAAATAGGATAGTGGGACAGTGAATGAATCTTTCTAATTTGAGATTCTCTAGGCAGATAACTGATATAATGTTACTTTTTAAACAGGGAGACAAATCCTACAATTTGGCATGAGGTTGAAACATGAAAAAATGATCTCATTAATGGCATTAAAGGGCATTTGAAACAGTAAGACATGTATAGAGATCTGGATGAGGGCCCTTAAATATATTTATAAAACACGGCAGCATTACCAATCAGCTGCTTATAGCACTTTGAACAGCACTGCCATCACCTTCAGCACTCAGAAAACTTAGTTTTCAGTATGTATATAGGTAATGTGGAAGACTCTGTGTGTGTGTGTGTGTGTGTGTGTGTGTGTGTGTGTGTGTGTGTGATATATATATATCATATTTTGATCTGCAGCTAATTGTATTAAAATCACTACAGATTAAATCACCATGACAGGAATTTTAGTGACAAGAAAGTGTATGATCTGTGTTTTAAGGAATTAATTCCTTTCTTTGTTTGGTGGCTTTGCTTCTCAGTGATGATTTTCAGTCTGTCTGAGATCGAATTATAGTGATATGCATGTGCAGCTCCCATTAGTGTCAATAGGAATTACACACAGTGACGGAAGAATAGACCCCATATGTTTATGAGCAGTGAGTGATTTGGAGCATCTGTGAGGCATTCTTAGCATCTCCATCACTGCATGCAATCCCAGTAAGGTTTCTTTAAAAAGATTTTTTTTTAAAGAACAAAACACAAGATCTGCTCTGTTATATAGATTTTAAAAGCTTATTGTTCTAACTAAATTATCTTAAAATATTTACCTTCGAGCAGCACATATATAGAATACCACTCTAGCTAAAAGTAATTTTCAATTGTAGCCATTCTAAGAAAAATGCTTTTTAAATGTTTGAGAGTTTCAGATATGAATACTGTATCTATATCAATGCTACCCCTCCCCCTTCCTGTCCAACATTTTCTGTGTCTACCTATTCTCCCATCTCTCTCTCTCCCACACATACACCTACTAAGCCCATTTATTTTTTCTTGTGTGTAAATGTGTTGAACGCTGATCACTTGGGATTGGAAAAACTATTGGGGTTTGACCCCTGAGAACAACTGTTCTCCCCCCCCACCACCACCACCAATCTCAACAGCCACTGACTGACCACCTGTAGCTCTTCAACTAAGGCACAGGCCAAGTGTTTCTTCTAATGAATGTCAGCTTGGGACAAGGGCTGAATTTATATGCTTTCACAGAAGTAATTCTTTTGACATTTATTGTTTGAGGACTTCCTACATTAATATAATGTGGTATAATACATAAGGATGCTTGCTGCCAAATCTGACCATATGCATTTGATACTCAAGGCCCACATGGTGGAAGGAGATAACCAGCTCCCATAAGTTGTCCTCTGGCCTATATGTGCACACAATGTCAAATGCACCCTCACCTACCACATCATCCCTTAATAAACAAATGCTATATGAAGCCCTAATGCCATGAGCAGTTGAATGTAATAAGGCTAGTTTGCTGCAAATTCAAAGAAGTATCTAAATGAAGGCTGTTGAAGAAGACAGTGGCCATGCGACATTGTTGCCTCATTTAACAGTAATACAGATACCCAGCAGCATTGTAGAGGACTTATAGGAAGGGGATAAAAAGAGAGGCAACAGCTTGCCTTGCCTATGGCATTGATAGAATATCAGGTATTTACCTATTGTAGACACTTCTGTGTTCTTCTTGCCCTAGAAGGGACAGCAAGCCCCGCACTACTGATGAAGCTCTGTGCTATCTAGGGAGATCTAGCCATATCATATTAATCCAGTTCTGTAGCCCTGGGGTGTTTTCTAAGAAGCCTGTTTGCTCATATTTAACACTTCATAGCCTAAGGTATTAAAGTGAATATAATTCATGGATACTTTCTTCTTGGACTCTTTTTAGTTTCAGCAGTTTCTCTAGGTGTTTTTTTTTTTTTTTGTTTGTTTGTTTGTTTGTTTTTTTTTTGAAATGTAGTGATTCTTTTTATTTTTATTTTCTTTAGAAAATACCAATAAATAAATGTGCTATTGGTCCTTGACCTCCTGTGCACAAGCTATTACTAGGACAGTATGCTAACTCACATCCATATAAATGCTTGAAATGTGAACATGAAACTAAGGCATTAAATATCTGTGCTCATCCTTCTCCTTGTACTTCATCTAGTTCATCTTATAAACAGTTCTGAGGGTTCTGTGCTTTATTCTAGTACTTAGATCTCATCACATCTCGTTACTGTGTATTTGGGGAAAAGAGCTAATGACTTCTTTAGAGTTGGTATTAATTATTCTCATCTATGCTAAATCTGGATTATTGATTCATGGTACAATGACTCATTCACTCATTTGTTCATTGAAAGTGAAATCTAAGGAGGTGGAACTTGGGCTGGAGTTATGAGGACTTGTTACTCATGTAGGAGATCTGGGTTTGATTTCCAGCACCCACCTGGTAGCTCACAACCATCCATAACTTCAGTTCCAGAGATCAAACTCCTTTTTATGACACCTATATGACTGCCATATAGGAAAATACATGTATGCAGCTAAAAATGTAAAAAGATAATAAATTAAAAAGAAGGTTAAATCCTCAGAGCAGGGATGAAAATGGTAGTTAACTGTAGTGAGGTAGTCCTTCTGTAGCACTGACCACGCCCATTGGGGGGTGGAGCTATGGGCGGAGGTGACCTGAGGAAGGAGGTCGGAGGGGGCCAGGAAGGCGCTCTCTTTCTGGCGTGACTCGGACAGGAGAGGATCGGGTTGAATTTCCTGGTGTTCATCTGTCTAGGTTGTAAGTTATTTCTCCCTGAATAAACATCTATTCGGCTTATTTGTTTATCCTGATCCTTATTTACCGCAATAGTTAACAGATGTGTGGAGAGTGAGAAGGTGCTGTGTATACCATAGTGGCCATAGTTAATCCCAGCATATTAATTACTTGAAAATTGCTAGGTAAGTAGATTTGAGTGTTGTTCAAAAGGAATGTTATGTTTGGGAGGCAATGCATATTTTAAACACTATTAATTATCACTGCACAGTATTTCCATATTTCAAACAAGGACATGCCAAACTCTTATATATCACATATATGCAATCTTATTTTAAAATTGAACTAAATAAATGAACAAATAAGTAGATAAGGGAATGAATGAAACATCAGAGAGGTTTTTCTCTGGAGAACAAATTAATTAGGAGTACACTTTTCACTTCTCTTGGGATCCCCAGTTTACCAACCTCCAGGTACTCTTTAGTTTTAATTTGACTTGAATCTTGTAGTCTGTATGTGGAACTTCAATATTGTTTTGATATCAGAAGCCCATTCCTCTAGCCTCATAACAAAAGCCATGCATTTTTTTCCCTGATCATACAGTCATCTAACTAGAATGTGTTTCTTGATTCTTTTCATGTAGATCATGTTGTTCAATGGTTTCTAGTCAAAGAAATCTGAGATTCTGGCCCACAGGGTTATACGAAGTCACCACATATTTTCATGCTTTGCTTTCCTCCCTTTCATGTTACTTAATGTAAATTACCAAGAGTTCTTTCATGATTGTGGAGTCACAAAGTGCCTGGCATCCTAACACCTGCATTGTCTCATGGTTGGGGATCACCTGCTAATAGGCTTGTCTTCAATTATTGTTAAATAATGAATTTTTATTCAACATAATTTACTTCTCTTCTGTTTATTAGCTTCCTCTCCTAGATTCTGTGACAACACAGGCTTGATGTCTTTGCTACATGACTAATCATAAAGATGATACTCTGAGAAGACAGTTCTATCATTCCAAGCATAAGTTCAAAGCCAGAATAAATCAGGCTAGTTTAGTTATTAGTTCATTTATGTCAGACCCAGCATCTCATCCATTCAATGAAAACACTCTAACATCAAACCTCAGCTGCAGTCCAGCTCAGCATTTAGTTGGTAAATACAGCATGGATATTTTTAGTTCTTTATCATAGGTTTCACAACAAATTGATTCCACATTTGTCTCCATGTATAATATTTATATGTATTTTTAATGTGTAGCTTTTATCACCTATATTTTGATGTGGCACCACACAGCAATAAATAAAGTGTGACACATTTATATCTTCCAGAGTTATGCTAGTGTGCCTAAAGTTGAGCAACACAATGTGATCCTACCCAATGATGTATGGTAATGCCCCTACCAAAGTTCATGAGACTTTGTGAAGAAACAACCCAGCCATTGCCATTGAAGGCATTTCTATGAAGGAGAGGTGTTGGGAAAATGAGATGATTATCTTTAAAATTTCATTTCTTACTACTTTTCAAGAAAATTCATTTCAGATAAATCAAATATTTAAATTAAAAAGCTGAAACAATTAGAAGATAATTGAGATTAAAAACCCCAGGTAGAGATTTTTTTCTTAAAAAGTAACACATAAGTTAGAAACTTAAGTTGATATATTTGCATTAAATGTGCATACAAAAGGCACCATAACACATTTAAAAGAAAAATAACACACTGTAAATAAGTAATTTGTAAGCACAAATTATATTATAGAATAAGGGACAATATTCTTAATATATAAGGAACTCACAAAATTAATGATAAAATTACCAGCAACCTAATGGAACAATGTATGAGGAATTTGAACAGACAGTTTATTGAAAAGATAGTGTAAATGGTGCTGTAAAAGATTTTTGTAAAGCTTAATCTCATTCATAATAATAGAAATACTATTAAAACTGTAATGGGATACTATATATAAAGTTTCATGCAGCACAATAGTGTTGAAAATATGAAGAAATAAATACCATAATACATCATTTTTACATGAGTTTAAATTGCTACAATTTCTTGTGTAGGCATTTAGCAATATTTCATGAATTTTAAATGCACATGTGTTTTGATCTTGTAGTCATGTTTCTAAAAATCTTTTCTACAAATATATTTAAACAAGTAGGGATGGAACCTGAAGAATATTGACTATATTATTTATTTTAAATTACTAGGATCAACTTACATACCCATTATTTAGATAAACTGTTAAACAGTAGGAGGGTCACATAATGGAAAACCATGTAGCCACATAAAATCACATTTTGATCATTTGGACATGTTAGTGAATGAAATAATGGTCCAGAAAATAGTATATAGTGTTATATTTGTGGACATTTACCTTGTATTTATCTGAGTATTGCACAAACATCTAAGTCTACTTGAAGGACTATGTAAGAAATGATAAAAGTAGTTGTCACCCCAAGGTAATTTTGCAGCTTAGAAATGCAGGTAGAAGTGCATATTCATTTTCCAACAGATACTAGAAATGAAAATTCCCAACATTGGATGTAGTAATTCAAGATGAAGCTGTTGCCATGTCTGACTTCTGATCTCTTTCCTCATGCTGGGTGTGGCTAATTTCTCACTGTTTACTTACATGCTCTTGCATCAGTGTGCAGGGCCCTTGTATCTTTTGTGTGTTCAGATGTACTTTTTCTTTATTTATTAAAATTTCTATATAAGGAGACAGTGAGATTGGATCATGTTCAGTCCTAAAGTCCCCATCTCAACTTGATCACATCCTTCAAGGTTCTAATTCTACATGAGGTTGTATTTTAAGACATTGAAGTGAGAGATATTGGAGGCAAGGGTGCCTTAACATAGGAATTCAGGGACAATGCAATTCAGTAAATAGCAAAGGCTGACTCACTTCTGGCTTCATTACTACTGATCTTTGAACTTCATGATATATATTATACTTGCTAAAAAAAAAAAAAAACCACAAAATCAATGTATAATACAAAGGTAAGCTGTGTTTTGTTCCAGTAGACAAGGGAACAACATAATTTCTTTGCTGGTTAGCTAGAATCTCAAAATACAGTGTCAGTAGAAGTGGGTACCTATTTGTGCAAATGTATGCTTGGATATAGGGAATGTACTTTCTTTATTCAAATGTCTCCTATATGATACTTTAAAAGAGAAACCTTTCCAGTTGATTGGCTTCAAAGGCAGTTTTAGTGTTTTGTCAGTTAAAGAGAGTTTCACATGACCATTTTTATTAATTTAGCAGCTTAATACTACCAAAGTAATAGAATAAGATTTTCATGTACAACAATTTCATTCTTTGAAATTCTATTCTCCTTTGAATTACATTGGTTACGGATCTGCCTAACAGTGAATTCACACTTACATTTGAATAGAATTTAAAATGGAACGAACAGAAATATTCCTAATGTGGTAGCCATAAAAAGATAGTTGCGTATATTACTCATAGGCATTGTGTAGTTACCATGATAATCTAACTATTCTATGCTTCCGCTAAGTTTTCAAAAAAAGAGGATTGAATAGCCATCTTTCGGAGTAATCTTATTCCAAGTGGATGTCTGGTACTTCAATATTTCATCCTGTCTTGTGATTATGATAACCATAGCTTCTACAAACAATACAAAAGCTCAAAAGTCTTTAATGTATGGTATATAAAATGAAAAGTTTATAAAGATGCATGTTGATTCATTTATTCCAGTGATTTGCTATTATAGACATATACAGTGTTTTGATATTAATGTGAGAATATCTCATCAGAACATGATTAATTATTAACCTTCTATATTACTGCAGAGAGCCATATCACCAGGCTATTTCACTAATTTCTTGACATTAGTATCAAAAATTGCATGTTAAAACATAAGTATATCACTTTTCCCCTTCTTTCCCCCAAATCCTTCCCTCCAACTCTTTCCATGTTATCCCCTATCTCTCTCTCTCTCCCTCTCTCTCAAATTAATAGTCTTTTATTATTATTAATGGAAAGAGGGTGGAGGGAGGGAAAAAGGGAGAGAGGCAGGGAGAGAGGAAGGAAAGGGAGGGAGAGCGGGAGGGAGGATGGGAAGAAGGGGGAGAAAGAGATAAAATTAGGTGTAGTGATACATCATTTATAATTTATTAAATATTGTCTGAGGATTCAGAAAGCAAAGCCAGTCACAAGCCATAGAAGCCAGGCACACACCTTTATTTTAATCCCAGCAGCCAAGATAAGAGGTGATGGTACACCCCTTTAATAAAAGTACTCAGGATTAAGAGGTAGATGGATTTCTCTGGGCCATCCAGAGAAACAGTTTACACAATGATATGATCTTAGCACCTGGGATCACATGCCTTTAATCCCAGAACTAGAGGGGAATAAAAGATAGGAGAATGGTCTTTACTAGTCAGTATTAGGGATTTATTTTCCAGCCTTATTGAGGATAGGAAGACACTGAAATCTCAGGATTCTCCAAAAGTGCTGAGGAGAGGTAGAAATCTGAGGTTTGGTGAGAACTCGTGAAGACAGGACCAGCGCTTTCAACCTAAGGTAGAGGCTTGGCTGCTTTGCTTTTCTGATCTTCAGCTAGAAGTTTGAACCCAAATATCAGTCTGTGTCTTTTATTTATGGTGCTACAATTAGAGAAATGGTTGTTATGAGTGACTGTTCTTGTATCAAGCCAGGAACTAACTAATATTACTGATACTAGTATTACTCTCCTTAGATTTTGAATCTTTAAAGCTGCTACTTTTAGAAATATTGACTTATAAGTAAATCAAGGATGGCTTTTTTAAAATAGATGGAATAAACCTGGGTCTCAAGAAGATTGTGGTTTATGAATAGGACCATCTATGAATTCCTGTATGAACCTATCTGTACATGCCTCCCTTAACCTAGCACCGACCTCACACTTAACAAGTGTATCTGTGTACACCATAGTAGAAAGCTGGATAAGTACATTGATAGTAGCAAGAAAATTTCAGTTAATTCTGCCAACGAGGAAAGATTGTATGTGTGGTGGTTGGAAAGAAAATAGACCCCAAAGGAATGGCACTATTAAATGATGGAGTTTTGTTGAAATAGGTGTGGCCTTGTTGGAGGCAGGGTTTGAGGTCTCATATATGTTCAAGCTATACTCAGTGTCTTAGTTCACTTCTTATTGCCTGTACAATTAGTGATAACTCTCAGGTACCTCTCCAGCAACATGGTAGCTTGCATGCCATCATGTCCCATCACGATGATAATGGACTGAACCTCTGAACTGTAAGCCACTCAATTAAATGTTTCCCTGGTAATGTTGTGTCTTCACAGCAATAGACCTTAACTAAGACAGTTTGGATTCTGGACTTATGTAGAAAATCTTAAAAATTCCAACTGATATCTATATATATATATATATCTATATATATATATCTATATATATCTATATATATATATTCTCTCACATGGAATGTTTAGTTTCCTACCACCAAATGATTACTCTCTAGATATTTTATTGTGTGTTATGCAACACTATAATCATGCACTCATCCCATATATTTTGGAATACAGATTATTTATTAAAATAGATTAAATATCTGGCTTCCTACAAATAAGCATAATTGAAAAAGTAAAATATCATTAAACGGCATGCTTGGCCTTAGTTGAGGCCCCAAACCAACCATCTAGATGTAAAGCATACTATTGTTGTTGGACTCTAGATCCTAAATTGTGTCTTCTGACACCAAAAAACAGACAGGGAACCACATGAGATGAACAAAAAAAATTGGGGGGATCTTATTTTGCCATAAAGTATGTTAGTTCATTTTGGTGCAGTCTTGGTCAGCTGGATATCATTATTATTTAATATTGAGGGTTGAAAATAGTTTTGGAAAGATTATTAGCTGTTTCTTTCAAAGCAAGAAAGAATTGATCATCTCAAAATTCCCATAACTGTAGATCTTGGTAGTGGTGACAAGTTTGTTATCTTGCCACTTTGGAGAATGACATTGTGAACTGCATTAGTTTTTCTTGACAAGGGGAAGAAAAGCCTAAGGGTCTAGGACAGGCAGACAACTCGTTTTTTTAATTTTTTAAAATTTATTTTATATAACAAAGTCCATTTAAATGAAAACAAACATTTATAGACAATATTTGGGAATTTGGGCGTTGTTCTTTCCAAACTACTTCCTGCTGGTAAGGGGCACTGTCATGGGGGATTCGAAGAAGATTCAGAAATCCTGGCTGTACAGACAACTCATTTAAACTTGTAGTTTTTACTACTCTCCAGGAGAAATTATGGGTCTAAATATTTCCCATATTGTAGTGTTTTAAAAGAAAATGGTCTCCACAGTGAGTGGCACTATTAGGAGGTATGGCCTTGTCAGAGTAAGTTTGGTATAGTTGGAGGAAGTGTGTCACTAGGGTTGGACTTCAGATCTCAGATGCTCAAGCCAGGACCAGTGTGGTATCCTCTTACTGCTGTCTGCCAATCTGGATGTAAAATTCTCAGTTACCTCTCTAGCATCAAACGTGCCTACATGCCACCATGCTTCCCACCATGAGGACAGTGGACCAAGCCTCTGAAACTGTAAGACAGCCCCAATTAAATGTTTTCCTTTATAAAAGTTGTCACTGGCAGTGGGACCAGGGTTTATCCCTAGTGCATGAACTGGCTTTTTGGAGCCCATTTCCTATAGAGGGAAACCTTGCTCAGCCTAGATACAGGGGGAGGGCCTTGATCCTGCCTCAAGGTGGTGATATGACAGACTTTGTTGACTCCACATAGGAGTTCTCACCCCCTCTGAGGAGTATATAGGAGGTAAGGTAGGAGTAAGAGGGAAGAGGGGAGGGAGAGGTAACTGGGTTTGGTATGTAGAATAAAAAACAAGATTGTTTAAAAAATAAAAAGAAATTGGATCAAAAAATTAAAAGAATTGCATGGTCACAGTGTTTCTTCATACCAATAGAAACCTTAACTAAGAACTATATGCATATATGTTCTTACAAGTATATCTTTCACCTTCAGGACTATTCAGAGTTGCATATGTTTTCCTCCAATCTGCAATAAGGAAACTGAAGTTCATGGCACTTATGTGACATATCTAAAGGCATCATTACTTCATCACATCGAGGGAGTTTCAACCCAGTTTAGGAGTTTCATCTAAACACTCATCCACAGGTTAGAAGTATATCTGAGGGGAAAAAAAGCACAAAAGCAGCAGACAACAAAACTGATTTTATGGTACTATTATACAACTTGCCAAAACTAGAAATTTGCTTTTGGATGAAGAGCTTGCTAGGATGGACCTGTGCAAGGGCTATTTGATTATATGTAAGGAGTATGGTTTTTCCTCCTGCCACCAGTCTTGTCCCGCCATGCCAGCCCCAATGAACACACTGAGACTCTGTATTTGATATAATTCTGTTGGCCAGGTACTAGTTTCTTATCGTCTAGCTCTGTCTTAAGTATTAACCCATTTCTATGTATTTCCATGTGGTCTCACCGAGAGCGGAGGAATGCTGGTTCTGTTCTCTCCAGACTCTCCATCTTGACCCTTCCTCCTACCTCCTCTTTTCCTCCTTGTCTCCTAGTCCCTCCTATCTTCCTTTCCTATTGGCCAACAGTGCTTTATTCATTAACCAGTATGAGAAACATATACAGAATGACAAATATAGAAGACTGCTGGACCTTGCCAAGTCAGGGTAAGACAGCCATTCTACCTCCCTGCTGTTGTTGTGGTCTGTCAAGTTCTCTTGGCCTTAGCCATAACTGGGTGTACCAAAGTTGCTGTGAAACCTAGGGTGACTGTCCAGGTGGCTTGCTGTTTCTGTCCTTGCTGCACCTTTTGGAAGTTGTCCATCTGCACTTCCTGTCTACTCTAGTATCGTTATTTTCCTTCTCAGGTCTTGATGAGGTTGAAGATTAAACTATCACAACTATTATTCTCTCTTCCTAGTTAGATATATTAGGTACTAGACTTACGTTTTCCAGCTTAGGACAACTCTATTGTAAACTCCGTTATGCCTTCACCCTAGGACTAGATATGTAGGTCATTTTTTCTTGATTTTCCTTTTCTTAGAGCACACTTGTTATTCACTGTTTTGTATATAGTTTTGTATTAAGCCTAAATCTTTTCTTTAGACTAAAAGGGGAATTGTAGTGAGATAGTCCTTCTGTAGCACTGACCACGCCCTTTGGGGGGTGGAGCCATGGGTGGAAGTGACCTGTGGAAGGAGGTCGGAGGGAGAGCCGGGAAAAGCTCTCTTGCTGGCGGGACTCGGACAGGAGAGCATCCGGTGGAAATTGCTGGTGTTCATCTGTCTAGGCTGTAAGTTATTTCTCCCTGATTAAACATCTATTCGGCCTATTTGTTTATCCTGATCCTTATTTAACCGCAATAACTATACATTTAATTTACTGTCTGAGAAGGTAGTCTTACGTTTTTCTGCTACTTGAAATAATAGTTATCCTACAAATTCATTCTTCTTGCATCAGATTCTTGGCAAGGAGGGACACTCAGCTACTTCACCACTATCAACAGATTAGTAGGTACAATGAAGATCCTGAACATCTTGGTTCTAAGATGCGAAGCCTGGCCTGTTCTTCATACAGGGAAGCTAAATTGTCTCACCTTTAAGGCAGTGGTTCTCCACCCCCCCCCCCAAGCACTCAGAAGAAAGCAAGGAGATAAACTCTATGGGATGAAATAGCTTGCACTTATATCAATCCCAATGAAGTTGACTTCTTATTGGTGTAAGTTCATCTTAGAGAAACGTATTTCATTCAGGCAAGGTTAATGTTAGGAGTAAAGTTTTCCTGCCTATCTGGACCCACCGCAGCACCATCCCCAAATAACACACTGAGACTCTGTATTTGATATAATGCTATTGGCTAGGTACTAGTTTCTTATCGGCTAGCTGTGTCTTAATTATTAACCCATTTCTATTCATCTAAGTATTTCCACGTGGTCTCATCTTACCAGAGAGTGGGCCCAGACCTCTGTTCTCTCCAGTCTCTACATGCTGACCCCTCCCTATTACTTCCTCTAATCCTCCTTGTCTCCTAGTCCTGCCTATCTTGCTTTCCTATTGGCCAACAGTGCTTTACTCATTAACCAGTATGAGAAACATATTTATAGAATTACATCTCCCATCAGTTAATATTTTTCCAGATTTTCTTTTAGAAATGATAATGAGGATCAGAGAGTTGGCTCAGTGTTTAAAAGCACTGTCTGTTCTTGTGGAAGAACCATGTTTGATTCCCAGCATTGACATAGAGCTCACAACCGTCAGTAACTCAAGTCCCAACACTTTCTTCAGACCTCTGCAAGCACCAGGCATGCACATATTGCACACACATAAATGCAGGCAAAACACTCATGCACATAAAATGTTAAAAAAATAAATTATAAAATAAAGATCATGAACTGGGCCTTTTCCTTCTGTCTCTTATATACCATTTTCTTTTTGAAGTACATTTAAATGTTGTTTGCAATGAGCTTTCAGAGAGCAGCTTTCATCACCATGCTGGGGTTCTTGTTCAGCATTTTTAGAGCAGTCAGGGGTGAGGCCTTTCTGCTCCCACAGCCCCATTAATAAACAGAGACCTGGCTCTGCTGCCACCAGCCTCAGATCCCAGCACAGTCACCCATCCCAACACAGTAGTAAATCAGCCTCATGTGTTTTCCTAATTTTAAGTTTGGTCTGACTTAACCCTCCTAATAGGAAAAACATCTGGTCTACTTTTTCTTTTAATCTGTTCTTTGCATCGGGAACCTTGTCTCCATGGGACTACGTAGTAACAAGAAGTTGGTTCTTGTACCTGGCTGCCCAGGACTATGTGTTGTCCCATACTTAATCACAGCCTGCTTTCCATTTCTGCTTTCCCATTCTTTAAAGCTCTGATTTACAATAATGCCTTGACATTGCGATCATTTTGGGGCTGTAAATTCCCCGATTAGTAAAAATCCCAAGTTGTGACACATTCTGGGTCAAGGGGAGGTTCAAAGATACTATTTTGGTATTAAATTTAATGGCTGTTCTGTTAACTGTATTCCAAAGTCTTGAATCTGAGCTTTTACCTTATATTATTGTACTAACATTGTGTGTGTAACTAAAAAAGAAGAAAACAAAAAGAAAAAAAAAAAACAAAACCTAGGTGGAAACAGCATGAAAGAAGAAAGAAGTTATGAAACATTATCATAAGAGTCAGTTTTAGGTTCTAGTCATAAGGCAAGCTTGATAACACAGAGTCATCTTTTTTTTTTTTTTTTTGGTTTTGCTAGTTTGTTTCTTGAGATATGGATTATCAGTGTAGCCCTGTCCTGGAACTTGCACTGTAGACCAGATCAGGCTGCTTCTGCCTCCTGAGTGCTGGGATTTAAAGAGTTATCTACAACCACTTGTTCTGAGTCATCTTTTGAAAGGTCCACCCATCACTTCACATTAAAAAAAATATTTGCAAGTAGTCTGAGCTACAGAAATCTTTAAAATTAAATGGTACCAAGTTCATTTGGTTTCCAAAATAATGTTTTTCCTTTTAATTTTTGTCTTTCGACAATCATACATGATGATTTTTCTATTTTTAACTCTCTTCAGCCCAGTGCCTTTCCTTCTAGAACCTTCTCTTTCCCTCTTTCCCCCTCCCCCAACCAGGGTATTTTTGGTATAGTGCAAAGATATATTTTTCTGAATTAGATCAGATCACTTACTACAAAATATCTAGCATTCCACTTGGCTTTCTATTCCTCTGACATGGTTAGAAAATCATAGGCAACATAAGGTAATAGGGGACCATACAGGAATTACCTTCAAATAGCCTCAGGCCTATTTACAAGTCTACAGTATGTTAGCTTCCCAAAGTAACATAGCTGTTTATGCACTTCTGCCTCTGGGCTCCTGCTTTTCAGCTTCTGCCTCTGAGCTCATGCTTCCGAGTTTCTACTGCTGAGTTCCTGCCTTTGAGTTCCTGCCTCTGAGCTTCTGCCTCTGTATTTTGCTTCTGAGCTCCTGCCTCTAAGTGAGTTCCTTGCTCTGACATCTTTCCTCTGAACTCCTACCTCTGAATTCCTGCTTATGAGCGCCTTTTAACTGGGGACAAAAGGAGGAGAGCATGAGCAACAGCACACCAGCAATCAGGAAATAATTATTGAAATTAATTATTACATATCTCCAATGACTGCAGATAGTCCTCAGTGAGTTGACATAAAAAATATTCATCTCAATGTCTGCCTCTGAGAACAGAGATTGAAATAAATAAGAAAGAGAAGTTACAGACTCTGTTTGGTTGGTTCATCTTGTAGGATTTCACAAAACTTTGCTAGTTGGCAGTTGATGAAAACAAAACATTTTAACTCTTAATCTGTGGATTTTCTTTATAATATAGTTTGTTTTGGATTTCTGACACAGGAAACTAAAACAATTTGAAAGTGAGTCTAGCATTTTTAATGAAGGCTGAACCAGTGTCTCCTGGCCTCTTACACTCTCAGATATTTGGTCTGGAAACACTAGGGGTTTACTTGCAAGAATTTTAAGGTGACTGTAGGAAGTCAGATAATCAAAGACACCATACACAAAGTTCTCACTGTAAAGAATTGGTATGAGTGAATTGGTATGAGTGAGAGATCAAATGGAGTAGTTCAAAGAGCTCTCGGGAACAGAGGGTCACCTAATAAACAGAGGGCTCCAAATGTGAATGCATTTTCATGAATTTCTGTTTGGGCTGGTATCCTAGATGATCAGTCAGGTTTTTTTTTTTTTTTTATGCTTTTTAAAAGCCATACAACTCATCATCAATGAGAAACATTAAGTTGTAAGAGGTACACTAAAAGGTACACTGATTAAGGGTATTTGATGTCTTAGTCCATTTGGGTTTCACCTTAAACTGGGTGAGTTTTCCTTATGACCTTAGTGGCTCAAACTCCCAAGAACAGGGTGTCAGTATCCAAGAAGGGCCAGTTCTTTATACTGTGTCCTTCTTACTGTGTCCTGACATGGTGCAAGACACAAGAGTCTTCGGGGTGGTGGTCATTTTATGAGGACACTAAGTCTTCACACTGCTTCTACCTCATGAACTAATCACTAAAACCTCCTAAATCTATCATTTACTTCCTGGTTTAAGATTTCAACTAATGAGTCTGGATGGAACAAAGACTCATGCCGTATGCCGCTTAGGGAAAAAAAAATGAAAGAGAAAAACAAAGGAAGAAATATATGTTGTCATCCTGAGATATTGTATTAATGGGTAAAAGTTAAGGTTCCTAACAAAGACAAGGTCCTGTGAACTCCTAAATGTAGTATTTTCAAGGCAAACATTAAAAGAAAAGGAAGGAATTTCCAGCAACTAGTAAAGATGCCCTGGGTTAAGAGGGAGAAGATGTATCTGAAGTAGTGATGAGAGTAGAAAGGGCCTCACAGAATGGGCAGCTAGCTTAAAAAAGAGGGAACCACTGGACTATTCACCATGGCTACCCTACAGATGTGTCCATGCAAGGCCCAGGCCTGCTGCTACAGGGAACCTGGTGAGTGGAATGAAGGCAACTCAGACCCACACTCACATTGATTTTTTTCAAGATATAAACACTAAGTAATCAGGAAAGAGGGAAGGTGAATTCCTCTAAAACAAGGCATTTAGCCACTAGAATGACACTTCATGTACATGACATTAACATATAGAAAAGTCTAATTTTCTTGTCCTGAACATTTTTTATCTATTTTTTAACCTATTAAAACTCTGCCTTTTCACTCATATACATTCATTTTTCTTAATTTCTGACATCTTGAAGAGATCTGCCTTATAATTTTCTGCTATTTTCAGTACCACTTTCTTTTGGGGTTCATAATAAACAGAAACTATGGCACCTGAAAATTATTGCTGTGCAATCTGGATTCTTAATAGAAAATCCAGGAGACTCAGTTCTGGCCAACATGTGTGAATTGAAAGGAAATAAATATTCTTTTTGAAGGGTCAAGAGAAATTAAGTGTAATTTCATGCTGACCCCCCCTTTTGTTCTCCCTAGAGTCAATGACAATGATTAGGGATGAGTCTGCCTTTTGCCTTATAGGTCATATAAGAATTTCCAATTCTTTGTATTCTCTCAGGCCTGTATTTAGTGAATGACCAACTCTTAATTTGTATCAGTTGTCAGTTTTTAAATGTTTGTCAGTGTATTAATTAATAAGTTTTTCATTGTTTTCTTCTCCTCAGTAC
The DNA here is from genome assembly GCF_943737965.1 of Phodopus roborovskii. NCBI lineage: Eukaryota > Metazoa > Chordata > Mammalia > Rodentia > Cricetidae > Phodopus > Phodopus roborovskii. The sequence continues at coordinate 1,377,248 of NW_026126417.1, read as the reverse complement.
TGTCTGAATCCTTTCCCTAGAAGTTATAGGTATAATATTGCAAACTAGAGAGTAAAAAGGGAGAGAGGCTAAGCACAGAGGGGAGATGAGCAGTCTGTATTGGGTGAGCTTGTAAATAACCCTGAATAGGGCTCAACATTGGTATGAGGGAATAGTAAAAGGCCCACATATCAAGGTAAGGAGCCAGAACATGCTAACTATTCTAAGGAAGTAAATTTGAATGTATGGAATTATCCAATTGCTTGCTGTGCTCTTATTTTATTACGCAAAACCTCTTTTGAAACTGCCTATTAAAACAAAATGATTATAAAAGGGTCTTATGGTCAAGCTTTGGTGGGTAAAAATGAGTACTGGCAATAGTCTGTAAGACTTGGAAGGGTCTATGGGATACCATTGGCTAACAGTATATAACCAGGTACCAGGGGTTATTTGAAGGATCGGATGTTTACATTAAAATTCTTTTTATATATGCCTACATACATATTTTAGGAATTTTTTGAAGTATTAGATTTACATGTAGCCATTTCAAAAAGCCTTTGGTGTTATTAATCGATTCCTATATTCCCTCCTCTAGTCTGCCTTTCCATTTTCCATCTCAATTTAGTATTTACTGATCCATGATTGCTCCTATCTATACTGCTGTGTTTTATCTTTTCTTCCACTAAAGCATCCCCCATTGCCATGTACCAATTTTCTGAGCTCTGTGGGATTTTCAAATGTTACACACATGTGAAAATTTAAATCTATATCCACAAATGAGAGAAAACAATGGTTGTATATCTTTTGTGTCCATGTTACCTCGTTCAAAATGATTATTTCCCTCTCTATGAGATGGAATCTGATCCTGGCACTGTTATAGAGACCAAAATTATCTGCTATATAGATCATAAGCCCTACAGCAGAATCTAATACTCTTATTCTATTAAATGATGCCAGTATTAAGATGGCACTTAATGATTTATTGTTATACCCATAAATCAGTGCACCTTTCAACACTCATCATAGAAACTTCTTCTTTCAGTAGATGATAACATAAAGACCCATAGCAAGTCAACCTACAGAGTCAACAACATAAGACTGTGGAATGCTCAACCCTAAATAAGATGTCCAAAGCACAACCTGCAAAGCTCAGGGAATGTCAAGGAATAAAGGACAGAAAGATGGTAAAAGCTAGCGATAGAGGATGACTTCAAGAAAATAGGATTAAGCAGACACAACAGGGATGTTGCACACTCCAGCTCACAGCAATTATGACAGTGTGCACAAAGATAGTACAGGCTCAAGCCTAACAAATTCTCAGAATTGTTGGGAAGAGGGGCATATAATTTTGTCCCTAGCCGAGGAGCTGTTGATGGTTGATAGCTTTTGGTAGACATCTTTCTTTAAAGATGTGACCCTGGTAGGTTGACCATCCTCCAGGGAAGGCAGCATTCTCATGAGTAGTTGGCCAACACAAAGTGGACCAAATAGGGAAAACAAACAAACAAACAAACAAAAACCAAACCAAAACAAAACCCTCAGAGTTTAGTGGTCCAGGAGGTGAGAGCAGAGGGGGTAAATGGAAGGATTATAATCAAAATACATTGTATGAAGTTGTCAAAGAATTAAAGTATTTAAAACTTTAAATGTATGTTAAAAGTATTTGTTTACATTGGGAATGTATGTTATTTAGAATGCTTGCCTACCTTGCACAAGGGTTGATTTCCAGAATGCATATTGTGTTGCATATCTATAACCTGGGAATGGAGTACTTAAAAAGTTAAAGATCATTCTCAATTACATAATGAGTTCAAAGACATGTTGGTCTATATAAGACCAGAGATAGAGAAATAGAAAGCGAAAGAGACAGAGACAGAATGAATGCTTTTTTGTTGTTGTTGTTTGGGAATTACAGCAGCACTTATTTGATATATTTGTTGTATGATTTAAAATCAGAGCCTGAAAGAATTTTGTGTGTTATTAAATGAAAATTCTCAGGAAAAGGTAAGGAGAATGGGGATATGCCAGGGAAAGAATCTTAGCAAGGATGTGGTTGCCAGTATGATTCTACAAGGAATTCTAGAGTACAATTTGCCCTACTGTCTCTTGCAATGCAATAAAAAGACTACCTATTGCACTCCCATACAAATTAGTCATCAGCTGTGGGTTTCCCTTTCTATGATGTGTGTGTATGTGTGTGTGTGTGCGCGCACACACACACGTGCACACTGGTGTCTGAGTATGTGCCTCTGCATCTGTGTATAAGGTTTTCCTGGTGAGTTAGCTGTCATAGTCCAGGCTGTCACCTTAACAGCAGCTCATATGACCTAATAAAGGGGATGTGGCTAAGGCCCAAAGGGTTATCATTTTGAAAATTTTCATGCTTAGTATCTATAACATTTTTTGAAACAAGAATTTGTAATGCTTAGCTTAGCATCAATCCTTTAACCTCTTTAAAATTATAGCATTGAAATACTGTCTTGTCATCTTTAATAACAGAAACACCATTTAACATTCATCTATGAAGCATACATTTCATACGCTACCACTTAGCTAGATAAGCTTCTTAAGTTTTTCAACTAATTACTTTTCTTATGCTTCTGATATCTGACATATTTCAAAACAATGTGAACATGTACAAATTCTAGTAGTGAATTATCTTGTGAAAAGAGATGCCATAAGTAAATAATATGTACATTTTGAGAATTTCTTCTTCATGTCTGCCCACAGTATGTAGTATGTATATTGAAGATGTAAAACTTGAATGTACCCAAATTTGCCCAGAGAGTGAAGCATTAATTCTAATGACCAAGTGAAAGGAAATATAAGCAAGAGAGAGTAAACTTGGCATTTAGAAAGTGTCAAGAGCAGCGGGTATACTATAAGCATACAAAATTTGACTGGCCTTTGTACTTGGACATTAATTCCAATGATATTATAAATTGCTTTAGAGCTTCAGTGCCCCATGAAGGTGATCATTAAATGCCACACAATAGTAATGTAGAGTGTACATGGTGCTGAAGTCAGTGTGTGTGTGTGTGTGTGTGTGTGTGTGTGTGTGTGTTTAATAAGGAGTAAGAAAATGCAATTCGACTTATCATTCAGCATTTCAAAAGGAAAGACAGGAAATCTGGTTTATAAGAAATCATAAGTATAAATCACTACCAAGACCTGACTTTCTTCTCTACTCTTCCATCTTAATGGACCATTTGGATTTATATAAGAAGGTATAGCATTCTGTATGCAAGAATTTATCATTTTTCCTTTTCTATGATGACAAGGCATATCACCTGTATTTGTCTATCAAATGCTATCAGTAAAGGTTTGAATCTTGTGTATTGCAGAAAATTATCCCACATTGTGTTGGTTAATGCTTCTTTTCTGGCTCACTAGAAACCATTTGAAGAGCCTGAAACTTGTTATTTTCACATTGGTTCTGTACATATGTCTCCAGAGTGTGGGAGCTTCATAAACAACACATTTTGGTCTGAGCAGATGTCCTGCATCTCTAGAGGTTGGGAAGTTCATTATTACAGACAGCCCACCTAACATCTATTTGCTGAGATTCCTTTAGGTATATTAAAATACAATCCAAGGTGTCTAAATGAAAAGTTTGTTTGGTGAGCTGTAGTATATTCATATTTCCTCCAGACCAGGAAAAGTTTCATTTCAATAGCAGTAGCCACATTCAAGTGATATATATTTGTAATATTGACTACCACTATGTGGGTACAACTGTCAGCTTTTACTGTTTCCTAAAATTAATGTCTGAAAGAAGCAAATAACAGATATGCTCTTACCATATTTCTGTTCCAGGGAGAGACCATTGTTGTCTTATAAGGATATGAAGAAAAGATGAAATCAGGCATGGGTGTGGCAGTGACACTCCTAAATGTGTTTGATCTGTGTTTTCTCTCACAGTTACTCTGCACTGACAGCAGTGTTTCTTCTCTTCCAAAAGAAAGAAAAACTACATTAGAATTAGATAGACAACAAACAGCATTTCCTAAAGCAAGGATCTCAAAGAAGAAATTATGAAATATATTAATTTTTCACAAAGGAAATATGACTCCTAAGATGACAATCAATTTTTAGTTGAGAGGTGGTGAATGGAGGTTAAATCATGAATTCACACTTTCCCTTTGATCATCAAATCAGCACTCTTAAATTATCTTCTTCAAAGGCTCAAATTCACTTGTTGTTTTATGCTTCTCCCATGTCCCTGGAGCTAGCATATTAATGGTCTTTGCCATTTGTAGAGTAGCAAGCGGCTAGATCAATAAGCATGCTTAGCTGCTTGCCATTAAAATTGATCTGTACTATCCTTCCGATTGACGTCATAGCCAGTTGTAAATATCATCAAGTAAGCTGTCAACTCATTTTCATTATGAGTATTTTTCATCTCAAAAGATGGACTTCAATTGGACATCATGTTAGAACTTGTCTTCATTTTTTCTGACATTTCCTCAATAGTGACACAAACATATTTAAAGGACAAATAAGAATTGACCAGGGACTTTTATAATGAAGGCTGTGGACAACAGCAATGACATCAACAAACCAAAGAAAGGCAACAGAAGAGAAACATCTTCACCATCTAGAATGTCAAAAATCAACAAAAATTGCTAAAGTGGTAATTGTATGTTTCTTTGACATGTTACTCAGCCTCGAAGAACATTTGGATTTGTGTAAATAAATATCAATGGCATACTCTTGAAGGGACTCATTTGTAAATGGGTTTCTCATCTGAGAAAGGCCTCCTTAGATCATATATGATTTTTCCTTACAAATTGCCTCTGAGAAAAGGCCTGGTATCACTTGCCAATTGCTGTGGTTTTCTACCTGGTAGTGGACATAATTCCTATTGGGGTGTTCATCCTGGTTAAAAAATAAATACATAAATGGCTACATTTTTTTTCTTCTGCTAGATTGTTACAGTGCATTATTTTGCTTTCTAAAGAATACAAAGTACAATTCCTTAGGTCTTTATCATTTACCTAGTTTCTGTTAAAGGAATAGAATAAAAAGTAATGCTATTATAAGTAACTCAAAGTTTGTTCATTCCTCTTGGAATTCTCATTTATATAAATATAATACTATATCTTTGCACGTGCATGCACATTTATAATTGAAAAACAAGCAAGCAAACACATAATATGTTGAGGTGAAAAGATATACACAATAATTAGGTAAGCTTGGGCCTGTTTCCAGCTCACTTTCCACAGCCCTGCTTGGAGCCTCCTGAAGCCTGGGGAGTGCAAACACATGGAGAAATTGTCACAGTGGGCCAGCCTATCCAGAGTCTGCCAGCATCCTGGTTCCACCTCCACCAGTGGGAGGAGCCTGTCTTCTGGTGCTCTACTTGGAGCCTCCTGAGGTCTGCATGCCAAGAAGCCCATCCAGAGTCGGCCTGCATTCTATTCCCACCAACAACCATAGGAGAGAGTAAGCATGGGCCTGTTTCTTGCCCACCTTTCAGGGCCCTGTTGAGAACTGGGGACTGCACGCAGGATAACTTGTCCCAGTGGACCAGCCCATACAGAGTCTGCCAGCACCCTAGCCCTGCCAAAACCCATTGGAGTATTGGACCTGCTTGCAACCACCGGAAGAGAACCTTGGCCCCATATCCACCAGGAGAGGGAGAGACCCCACTGGTATGCACTGGAAGAAGAGATAGGTAGATGACAGTCTAAGAACACAGTCAACAACAAAAGAATAGATCAAAATGACACTACCTGAGTCTATGGACTCCTCACTAGCAAGACCTGTACCTCCCAAAACAGATGAAGCAGAAGAGAATGACCATAAAAACAACTTCATGAAGATGATAGAGACCCTAAAAGAGGAAATTCTTTAAAGAAATGGAAGAACAGGCAAACCAAAATATTCAAGAAAAAAATCAAACAGTGCAAGGTTTGAAAGATGAAATAGAGATGACTAAAACAACAAAAAATAAAAACAAAACAAAGAAACACAGTCTGAGGGAATGCTGGAAATAGAAAAGCTGGGTAAATGATCAAGAACTGCAGATACAAGCATAATCAACAGAATACAAGAGATGGAAGAGAGAATCTCAGGTGTTGAACATACACTAGGAGAAATAGATTCATCGACCAAGAAAATCTGAAGTCCAACAAATCCCTAACACAAAGATCCAGGAAATATGGGACATCTTGAAAAGGCTAAATCTAAGAATAATAGCTATAGAAGGTGAAGACACCCAACTCAAAGGTATAGAAAACACATTCAACAAAATCATACAAAAAAACTTTCCCAACCTAAAGAAAGACATGACAATGAAAGTACAAGAAGCTTACAAAACACCACAAAAAGTTCCCTCATCACATAATATTCAAAACAAAATGAAGTAGAAACAGTCATCAAAAGTCTCCCAAACAAAAGAAGCACAGGGCCATATGGTTTCAGTGCAGAATTCTACCAGAATTTCAAAGAACAGCTAATACCAATACTCACCAACGTGTTTCACACAATAGAAGCAGAAGGGTCATTGTGAAACTCTTTTAATGAGGCTACAATTACCTTGGTACCCAAGCCACACCTAAGAAAGACCAAATAGGCTTCATCCCAGGGTTGCGGGATGGTTCAACATATGGAAATCTATCAAAATGATACATCATATAAACAAACTGAAAAAGAAAAACCACATGATCATCTCACTAGATGCTGAAAAAGCCTTTGGCAAACCCAACATGATAATAGTTTTGGAGAGCCCTGGAATAACAGGAAATACCTAAACATAATGAAAGCGACATACCGCAAATCAACAGCCAACATCGAACTAAATGGAGAGAAACTCAATGTGATTCCTCTTAAATCAGGAACAAGATAAGGCTGTCTACTCTCTCCATATCTCTTCAATATTGTACTGCATGTGTGCACTTTTATTAATGTTTTTATCATTATTATTACTTAGTATAATCTTTTAATTTTTTCAAACCCTTTATGGAAAAGAAAAGCATACAGATAATTATAAACAAAATATTGTCGGAGTATCAGTTGAAATCTTTTAAATATATCTCAGCCTCCAATAACAGTGAAAGCTATAAACTATTTCCTCCAAGAATTCCCCTATTCTCTTTCTTTTGTAGCTGCCTACCAAATAATAGACACTAGAACATTTCCTATGTCACTTTTTCTCTGAACTCCCACTTTGCCCTGAGGGAAGGTATATGCCATTTTTAAAGCAGAAGATTATGTAATTGACTTAAGGTTACCTGTCTGATAGGTTGTAGAGCCATTGATGGCGTCATCACATGGAATAGAGAAATAAGCTCTGTATAGTACTGATTTTAGTATACTGTAAATGAAAGTTTTTATTTTTTGTTTTCTTGGTGCTAGTGGCTGTCCAAGAGTAAAGGCTAAGGATCCTATATTTTATAAGTGATTAAAAGAACAAATCAGCAAAATTATTATGAAACATAATGAAGAGCAGAAGGCATATCTAATATTGTGAATAATTATATAATGTGTATAATAAATAGTAAAATAATTATATAATGAAGTTATTTAGGTTCATGTCAATATTTATGTTGTTTATATTACATACTGTTATTAAAGTAATGAATATCTGTTACCTCACAAGCTTTTCATATGTCATAATAGATAATTATTTCACTCAGAATTTTGTAAGTCTATAAAGTTTAATTCTCAGAAGCTAGACTCAGAGGGATCATTATTTAACTAGCTGAAGATACTAGGGATGGAGTTAGGAGATAAATCCCTGTCTGATGCTAGACTTCATAGCCATATGAAACAATGCTGGTAAATAATTATTATTTTCTTTCTTATAAAATTTTGAGTGGATCCTATAGTTTATAACTTCACTCCACTAACTCCGAAAAACATGTCAGTGTGACAGATCACGTCTTTCTTGAAATATTTTTTTCCAGTTAGCTTTCAAGATGCTAACATCTTAGGACTTTTACAATCTGTCTGTTCAGACTTTCTGTCTGTCTGCTGATTGTTCCTTTATTCTTCAAGTAGAATGCTTCCTCCTTGGTTCCTCTTCACTATCAAACAAAACTTATACTTTTGGCAAAATCATTGTGTACAATGACATGAACCTTCTTTTTTCCATAGACTCCAAAATTAATGTCTTCAGGACTGACCCTTTTACTAAATTTCCAATTCAAAATCTATGTTTACTAAGCATCTCAAGTGAAACCTGCCCAAATCTGAGCATTATCTTTTTCTTCCTGAACTTTCTCTATGTCTGTCTTACCATCTCAGTCAAAGGCAGTGATATCTTTCCGAGGGCTCAAGCTGAAACTGCTGCTACAGTCCTGTATTCATCCGATTCTCCTTGCATACTCAATAATCACTGTATTAGCAAATTATTTTGTCACTCCCATTTTAAGAACTGACCATGGGATTAATTCTCATAGCCTCTACTGATCCCTGGTATGACCCTCCTTTGTATCCTTTCTGCACTGTCACAGTGGTCTCTTGACTGGTCTCAGTTCTACCCATATTTCTTATAATTAGCACAGAGACCACTGTGATTTTTCTAAGTCACATGATACATCAGTTCTCTAGTCAAAACCTAAGTGATAGTTCTATATTTCACTCAGGGAAAAGTAAGTCTTGAAAATGGTTGTCTTGCGGCTCTACACATTTTAGCTCAATCCCAACTAGTGGAAGACCACCGACTCACAGACCTTCACTGGCAATTAAGAAACATTCTAATTATATTTTTAGTTGTGAGTTTGTGACATGTATTCAATTTTAATGTTTTCTTCTCTAAACATACCAGACAACCATCCATTCTGCTTTGCATTGAAAGATTGTCGTAATAAACAATGGATCGATACCATTTTCTAGAAGAGAAATCATTTTATAAAGTTGACCAAGTTTTTCATGCTGGATCTTTTCTTGAGCTTCCTGCCTTTTCATTTTCTTCCTAGTGTCTGGGTTTCCCCCTTAGCCATCTACAGATAATAAAGAATTATGAATGTGGGATGAACATTAAGCATCCCAAACTACAAATTACATTTCTGTGTTTAAATCAAAATATTTTCTGGAAATTCCATCCTGTTTTTGAGCCAACTCTGCATTTAATGTTTTAATTTTATTATTTTATTCTGTTTTATCAAGAAAACAACAGGCAATCTTTTAATGAGTGGCTTAATTTTTTCAAGTCTTGATTAACAATTTAGATTGCTTTGGGTTTTCAATCTGTTTTGGTGAATTTAATCCTCTTTTTCCAAGTTCTGCATTCCTTTTCCCAGGATGACTTGATTCATTCTCAATTAATTAATTTCCAATTAATTAATTAATCCCCCCGACAACCTCCCTAGTGGCACCACAACTCATATTAATGGTGTAGTGCCGGTTGTAATTAAAATCAATATGCAGTTCTTAATGCCACATTCTTATCTTCTAGAGATAGTGAAGCACTTGATAGAATCCATTCTGTTTTTAGATCAGATCCATAAGAACTAATAAAATTTCTGAATATACATTTGATAGCAGTCATTTTTATATCTTAAAATATAATATACTTAAAATAATTTCCACACTTGTAGAGGAACTTTGGCCAGGAGTGAAAATAAACATGCTGTTTCTTTCACTTAGATAGCCATTCTGTTTCAAAGCACACCACCCACTTCAGATTTTAGAATATATAATACGTCCATTCAAGTGCCATCTAATTCGCCAGATTTTACCATGATATAAATTTCAAATTAGTTTCAATTATCCAAATTATGTAGAAAAAGAGCTTCATAGGAACAGATTTTTTATTAGTTTCATTGGTTAATCTGTCACTGACCTGAAATAACATTAGGAGAAAAAGACATCACTTCTCTGTCCATCCAGAATGTGGTAGCCCTGATAAAATTTTAGAGTGGGCTGACATATGGATTACATTCTAATGCCCTGACAATTAAAGAACTGTTTTGTGATCATCATATCTTATGACAGGAAAAGCAGAGGCAGCTCTTCTGACACCAGTTGAAATTTTATATAGTGTAGGCATTGTCCAACTAATGATACTTTATGTACTTTTTAAAAGATGTTGAAGAATTCATGACTTAAGCTGAGGAAAATGGTTCCCTGGAACAAGGAGGAGGCCTCAAATATACTCCCAAAAACCAGCTCTCTAAAAGCATGTTACTCTGTGTGTTTCTCTAACCATTGACCTTGCCCAGTGTTACAACTTCCACATTTCTCTCTGTTCATCATATTAAAATAACCAATATCTAGACATACTATCATATTTTATATAAGTCCAAACGATTCATATTCCAGGGAATTATTCCTGTATGGATAACCATAAACAAAATCTGAAGAAGTTCCTATTCAAGGAGTCTACAACTCTGGTATTTATTTATATTTATTTTTGCTGTTGTTGTTTGTCTTATTCTCAGTATCTCTTTTGCAGTTCTATGGTGAAATGGTTTATTTACTTTTTAAACTTTCTTTTTGAACCCCCTTGCTTTCTTTATTTTTTTTTTCAAATGTACCTATTCATTTAGGCCGCCTTTTGATTTTTTTTTTAAAATTATTAACTCATGACACCGTACATTGATCCTGAAATTAGAATATGTTACTTTATCTCATTATTTTTCCTCCTTATTCCTTCCTTCCTTCCACTCCCCATCACTTATCTTTCTGATAATAAATCCATTTTTTTAATTTGTTACTCAAGTGTCATTGAACCATTGAACTACAGCCTCAGTTTTCAGATGTTTTATGTTACTCTCTTCTGAAGTTTAAGACCATGCTCTATCCTGTTCTTTCCTTTTCTTCCCTTCCCTTCCCTTTCCTTCCCTTCCCTCAGTCATCCCTCTCCCTCCCTCCCTCCTTCCTTCTTTTCTTCCTTCTTTCTTTCCTTCCTTGCTTCCTTCTGTCTTTCTTTCTTGAATTTCATTTTACATTCCAACCAAGGTTATCCCTCCCACCTCTCCTTCTGTGCCCATTGCCTCACTCCTTGCCCAAACTCCCACCCACTCCTTCTAACAGGTAAGGGCTCCAATATGGAGTCCACAAAATCTGGCACATTAAGGTGGGACATGACCATGCCCCTACCTCCTACTTTAAGACTGAACATGGCATCCCCTTATATAGAATGGGCTCCAATGAGCTAGCTCATAGACCAGAGATAGATCCTGGTCTTACTGCCAGGGGCCCCTCAGAAAGCAAAGGATACCCAGACTACAATCCACAGCTCCAAAGTAACTATGTAACAAGGAAAAGCCTGAAAGGGGGCACATGAATAGACCATGAAAGGGGAATTAGATGAGATGTTCTGGGTAAACTGGGAGGGGGTACATAAAGGGGATGGGATGGGGGATGAGAAAACATGAGGGGACAGGATGTTTGAGGGAGAGCAAGGAAAGAGATACTATGATAGAGAGATCTCTATTCTTTTTAATGGCCTATTGGATAACATACCTATGTCATGTATGGAATAGTGAAATCACACCTGTGTTTAATAGTGAAATTTTAATCCTATACAAAAACAAAAGAAGTGCACTACTTCCATGATTGTTTTGTGCAATGCAATTAAAATTATTCTCCACTTGATAATGGCTGACGATACAATACAGAGAAAAGAAGTTTTCACAGGAATAAACAAATACATGTATTTATCCTTATCAATGCCACTATTAATCTCCATGGATGCCTACATATGAGTGATTTTTCTAGTAAATCTGATGACCTGGACATCTTATACATCAGTGGCATATGCTAAGATAACAAATCAACATTTTAGGTTTAGAAGACTCTTGAGCTTTGTTTTTTAATCAGATTATCGATTCTCTTACCCAATTCTGCTACCACCAATCACACACACACAGGTCTGGATTGCCATTGAGCACAGATAGAGTGGATAACTCTTGTCCACTGAGATTACCAATCTGGCACTGTCCTCTATTCTAAACATAATAACAAGATGGTATCAACAAGCTTCTCTTCAGTGTTTTCAGGTGGGTCCACAAATGATACTGCTTTAAATTTTATAGACTTACAATAGATATAAAATGTTAATTATCAAATAACTTAAAAGTTATGTAAGTATTGTGTTTTAACTAAGATATTTTTCCACCTTGCTTTTTTATTTATCTCAACATTGTGGCTTCTCACATATCCATCGCTATTCTTTGTAAATACTTTTATAGATATTTATCTATTGCCCCTTTAGAAACACAAATATTAATATATTTTGTACATTATTGCTTAGTAAAACTAACATGCCAACAGTCTGTTGAAGAGTCCCCAAAAATTATATGCACACTCCCATTGGCTCTAAGTGTCTACTCAGTGGGAATTTTTTTAAATAAAGAGTACAGAATGGAACATTAAAACAATGAAAAACAGCAAGGTATGTGTCCACTGGCTTAGGCATATTATATCATACAGTAACCATATATGAGAAAACGATCAAGCACTACATCAATCAGGTGTTCAAAATAGGTAAGAAGCCATGTTGACTGGTTGTTAGAGTTTAGTGGTTATATTGATGGCATATTTCCTTGATAACATCTGATAACAATAACAGTTTTATCTCTATAGTCTTCTTCCATACAATTACCCAGACCCTGCCTGACTATGAGCGAAAATACCAGGCAAATCCAAATTACAGAGCATTGTAGGATGCCTGACTCATGTTCTTTAAAACAGTCAGAAAAGCAAGAACAAGGGGGGCAGGAGACACTCACAGTCTAGTAGAGTCAAAGAAGACTGTAGTGAAATGTTAGATAAAAGCCTGGCTGAAACCCTAGGGTATTAAAAAAATAAATTTGCTGAAATCGAAGGAGCTACCCAGGTAGGATGGATTTCTGCTAACTAATGTTTCTATGTTGGTATTAGTTACATTAAATTTACTACAGTTTTGATGGTAAGTGATGCACGGGACCCTAGTAATTCTCATAGTTTCTCTGTGGTCTTAACATTATCCTAAATGCAAGACTTGCTTATTATTTTCTAGAACATATCACTTGCATGTGAAAACTTACATTATAACTCACTGTTATAATACTTTGCACATTTCAGGTAATGGTTTCACTTTAAGCAATAAATTATAATTTTAAGTAAAACATTTGAAACATTCAAGCATACCCTATAGACTTATTTCTAATATATTCAATTATATATGGACTATATTAAAGAAATGTAAAGGGAACTGCCCAGTCTGTAAAGAAGTGAATAATATCCACAGCCATGAAAATCCTAATCCTGTATTTATGTTGTTTTCAGATTATTTTCTGTTTAACAATTTTAATAGTGTTGAAGCTTATTTCATGCAGTTCTTCTATGGTGAACATTACTCACTTAGATTCTATGCTTAGATATTATGTTAAGGCCAAAAAGGGCATATATATTCATTATTTATATATATATATATATATATATATATACATAGATATATATATATACACATATATATGTATATATTCAAGTATTTTCTAGAGTAATATAAATATACATACATATGTTTGTAATGATTTAAACACAGCTAGAGAAGTCATATTCATATTACCAGACATGATTTTTATTTCTATTAATAGTATAAATTAATTAACAAAATAATCACTGAAAGTTTGTAGTGAATATCTGTTGAGTCAATGAGGAGGTGTGTGAGGGGAGGCTGGGTGGGCATTGAACAGCTCCTTCTGTGCCTCTGGCTACTGACAGGAGTAAATCTACACGTAAAAGTGACTATAGATGTGAAAGGATGCACAGTGTGGCAGATAGAAGATGGCATGCAGACAGAAGAAAAAAAAAAGACTTGTGGGGTTCAACAAAAAACAATGTGTAAGTTCTTTGTATGAGCAGAGATGTTCCCGGAACTGTTAGAAAAGTCAAACACTGGATCACTTTCTAGGAACACCTGCTGTCATATGTTTGTGTCCTTATAAGTGTTCATCCTGAATCTGGAACTCTTTTTACTAATTTCTTTTCATTCTCATGAATCACCTTTTGGAGGACTGGTCCCTAGTTGTCTAAAAATCCTTGTGAGATGCTTCCTTGGTCCTCCAGCTTCTTATTACAGAAGCACATGACCTATATATGCTTATCTGTTTGTATCATTGCAATGGTCTGTAGAATTATTCATGTTATAGATTCTGCCTGTTTTGTTGTTGCTGTTTTAGTTACCTATTTAAATCTCCATATGTCCCATAATCAGTACAATGAGGAGTCATAATATTCATCTGTGCTTGCAGAATAGAAAGAGTGGAAAAATGAGATTGGGCACCCATGTGAAAGTCACTCAAGTATTTGACAGGTTATCAAGAGTAACAGACCTCAAATTTAACATTTTGTGATTCAGTGCAGACATTATGAGCCATGCTTCAATCCTTGATTAATACCTTGCATTACCTACATCCTAACATTTGACCTATATACCATCTGCAAACACAAAGCCCAAAGTAGACCTTAGAAAACTAAAGGGAAATTGTTATACAAAGGAGACAAATTGTAGGGAAATAAGACTTCAGAAGACAGGATAAGAAAATTGGTGTTTTGTTTCTTTGCAGACCTAGAAGAGAAGACAATTTAATAAAAATATTCAAGGGTAGGCAAGAAATTTTTTTTGTACTGCAAAGAGAAGAGGAAATGAGCCCATATTTGACTATAAAAATGTTACCTATCAGCTACAAGTGTTTATCTTTAAGATACATTTAGCGAAATGTTCACAAAACTGTATTCAGAACAGATTTTTATCTACTGGAGTTAGTCTATGCTTAATCCTAAATGAAGCAGAGTCAGGGAGTTAATGACTGCTTAAAATGCTTTGCCCATTATTAAGATTCAATCCTTCTTCTGCCAAGAATACATTTCTACTGACTACATTTATCCCAGGAAGGTATGATTCCCAAAGTAAACTTTAAGATAACATATTATAATTTTGTGTCTTCTCAAATGATCTTTTTAAGTTGGTCTATCCACTTGAGCCTTTGGTAATCATAAATCACTGCTAATCTCTCAGAAACATAACAAATTTCTCCAGATAGCTTCACTTTCTCTCAGAATACAGTCAGGAGAGACATGCATTTCTTTTTATGATTCTGCTGAAGATAAATGCAGACATTTACTTGAGCCAGAAGATGTTATGATTATTCAGGGTCAGTGTACGAGTCATTCCCAGGCAGACTTTCCTGTATAAACGTGGCTAGCCCCAATGGAATCTATCAAGTTTATTATTTGACAATTGTGTGTTCAGACACAAACTCCTTTATAGTTTTACTCTCTCATGTTTGCCCATCATCATCAAACAAACAAAAACACAAAACAAAATAAACAAAAAATCTCCTCTAATAAGAGTGGAGAGAAATCTCTGAAAATATGTTATATATTAATACGAATATTGTAAGGATATTTGTTTCAGGTGTGACTTAACTGGCTGTGGAAGCACTTGGGAATTTACAATGGCAGAAACACTTCCATTAGTACACTGTTTCAAGGAGGGGGAGCTGAGAAGGGAGCTTTTCTTCTTTCCTGTTTAATTCTAGATCAAGATCTCCCAATGGGGAAAAAAAAGAACAAAACAAAACAAAAACACAAAAAACACATCCAGACAACCTAGAACAGAAGCTAAGATGAGGGTAGTTAAGTTACTTTTTGACCTTGTAGTTCTAGTATGCACACAGCAAAAATTCACTTGAAGAATGAACCCTCACAATGCACCCCCCACAAAGATGGAGAGAAAAAAGCCTGAGGCAAACATCATCAGCTATTCTAAGAAAAATGTAAAATATGTATGCAGCCATAGGGAATTCCAGTATTTGAGAAGAAATCTGTACTTCCAAACTGCAAGCTGCTGTTAGGGTTACAGTGTTCTGACCACTTAGGCTGAAAGTGAAAGAGGCATTAATTAAGTAATAACGATCAAGGTATGGGGCATTTCCTGGGGATTAATGACCAGCTGGGGGAGTTGATAGCCCTCAGTGCAGCCAAGGGCCATTAACCCCAGCTGGTCATCAATTCCTGGGCCCTGTGTTATAGTCATTATTGCTATCATAAGCCAAAAATGAAAAGCAAATGGGTCTATGGATTACTTTTATGGATGATGCAGTTTCAATTGGTATCTACAGGGCATTCCTGGAGAATGAATGCCCTGCCCATGAGCCAATCAGGTGCTTAGACATTCCATTCTACTTAGGATGCTGCCTGGGAGGAACGGAGGGCGAATGAGGTAGGCAGCCAACGGTTGAAAAGTTTCAGGTCTCTGTTGACACTTGAGAGCTATTGAAATCATAAAGATCACACAGAGGAAAGTTCTGGGAAGGAAAGAAAATGTGCTGTATAGTTAGGTGAGGGGGGTGTGTTTTGTGATGGGTGCCCTGGTTTAGTGCCTTTATTGTAAAGTGGAGAAAAATCACTGGATAGTAATGAGACTCCTATAAGACAGAAAGTACCAGTTTGCAGCAGAAAAAGAAAGACATGAATGGATACTATATTCTTCCAGAAAAAAAAACATTAAAAATAAATACAGAGGGTCTATTAACAGAGGGTACTCATGCTGGACAGCTAGAGGATAATTATATTTCATTTAAGCAGTGGCTTCTGCAGCCTTGGTCAATTTTTAAAAGGCACATTAGAGAACATCTCAAACTGACTTTCCAATTACCATGGATGGTAGCAAGGTATTTTGAAACAAAATTCATTTTAGGTGGGTAAATAGATTCAATGCTGACTACTATATTTTCCAAATTCAAACATTTAGTTCCTAGACAAATCATTTGGAAATTGATTCAAAGGAGAGTTGACTCCTATTCAAGGAGAAAAACACCCATGTGTGCCTTCCCTTAACAATTTCAGATAAAGGCATATTAGGACAGTGATGCCTGTGCATCTGGGGAAATATGGGGGACAAGGGGAAGCTACATGAAAATTACTTTGTGGTCATGTTTTTAATTTTAATTGTTGAAATTTCAAAAGCCATATCCAAATCTACCTTCACATACTACTTTGCAACAATTTACAGTTAAGTTTTCTGTGTGTGTGTGTGTGTGTGTGTGTGTGTGTGTGTGTGTGTGTGCATGGGAGAGTGTGTGTGTGTGTGTGTGCATATTTGTGGGAGGCACAGGTGCACATGTTTGAAGGTTGAGGTTAATCTTGGTTATTATTCCTCAGGTCCTCAGGTGTCACCCACCTTTTATTGAGACTGAGTCTCTAAATGGTCAGGAACTTCCAAAGTACTCTAAGCTGGCTGGCCTGGGAAAGTGAGGATTCCAGCAATCTCTGTCTCCCTGGATTTAGATTGCAAGTGTGTGATGCCATGCCTAGCTATTTTCACATGTGTTCTAGGTATCAAAATCAGGTTAAGCATTTTCCTTACTGAGCTCTCCATGGCCCCTTGGGATGACTTAAAAATTAGGAATTTATAAAACATGTACAATAGGTGACTGAGAAGTTAACTGATATCATTAAAAAAAAAAAACCTTGAAATCATGTCATTTTAGTGGGGAGGAAATGTTTTTAAAAGGAAACATACCTTAAATGCCATTCCCTGATAATGAGATTGATAATTAACTTATCTGCCATTATAGAGCCCTCATTTAGTAGCTAATGGAAACAGAAGCAGACACTCACAGCTAAACACTAAGTTGAACTCCTGCAATCCAGTTGCAGAGAGGGAGGAGTGATAAGAAAAGGGATCAAGACCAGGCTACAGAAACTCACAGAAATAGCTGCCCTGAACAAGGAGGAGCTAATGCCCCCCCCCCAGACAGATAGCTAGGAATCCAGGATTGGACAGACTTAGACCCCTGAACATGGGTCTCAGTTAGAAGGCCTGGGCAGTCTAAGGGACCTCTAACAGTGGAACCAGGATGTATCTCTGGTGCATGAAAGGACTTTGGAAGCACATTCCCCATGGAGGGATACTCCATTAGCCTAGAGGCAGGAGGGAGGGCCTAGTCCCTACTCCAAATGACTTGGCAGATTTTGATAATCCCTCCTGAAAGGCATCACCCTCCCTGTGGAGTGGGTGGGGGGAATGGGATAGGAAGAGGTCAGGGGGCATTGGAAGGGAGGGAGAGGTAACTGGGATGGATATGTAAAATAAGAAAAATAGTAAATATAAATAAATAAATAAAAGGGAACATAGGTTAAGGCTATAATGTTGTGTATGCCCTCATACCTTCCTTACACTAGATCAGAGGAAAACAGGGCAGCTGATTTCAAGAGTGACTAAAGCCAATTAATGATAAGATAATAAGAGAGTTTCTGTAACTCAAATAATTAATGCATCCTTTTGGACTGTGTTTGTATCAGTGCCATTGCTTTTAGCCTTAATGGAAAAGTATTCACAGGATAGGAGATTGATTCATGTTTTAGATGGCCTTTGTTTCACATTGAGAGCATACACTGTAGTATATCTCCAGTTATGTTTATGTGGCTCTGAATTATGAGAAAAGACTCAGCGTATGGTAATCCTTAAGTGCTTGAAATTCTCCTTAATCCAACTCACATTCTTCTTCCCATTTTCCTGGGTCATTAAGATTGATATGAGAAAGTAGTGAAGTAATCTGTTTGCATTATCCACCTACCTTCAGTAATATAACAGATGTGAGCAAAATAAGTAATATTGAGTTAATGGTTTCTAACTTTTCAACTTATGACTTTTCTAAAACTCTGTTTACTCTCTAGATTTCAGATTCACATCCAGGTGGGTGACTTCCCAATCTCAATTTTCAGCTCCCATGTCTCACTTGCACTCCAGTCTTCAATTTATAACAGTCTTTGAAGCTTTTCTATCTTGTGGTCCTGCCCAACAGAGTTATCTTTGTGCATTTTTTATGTAGAAAGAAAAAGAAAAGCTTTCTTTTTTATTTGCATCAGTGTTTTTCTTTTTCCCTAGTAACATGTATACATGAATTTAATTACCTCCCCCAATAAGATGTTGGAGCAAAAGCATTTACTGTTCTTTTTTTCTTTGAATAACCCAGAGTCCCAGTCACTGAGGAAACCTGTGTGCACTGTGTAAAAATGTATTGCTATGATTGGGGTAACAAAAAGCTGAATGTCCAATATCCAAGAAGAGGTTAGGCAGGACTTCCAGAGACCGAGAGAATTCTCGGGATAAGAAAGGCAGAGTACCAGCCAGACATGGAAAAGAAACACAGGAGGTGCAAGACAGAAGAGAGGTAGCACCATGTGACAGAATGTAGATTAATATAAATAGGTTAATTTAAGTTTTAAGATTTAGTTGAGACAAGCCTAAGCTTTCATAATTCAGAATAAGTTTCTGTGTCATTGTTTGTGAGCTGGCAGCCAATGAAATAAACTTTCTATATTTGGCACCCAATGTGGAACATGTAAATCAACATAGGGCCCGAGAAAGCTTGGTATTTGTGGCATACAGAGGCAGGGCTCTTTAAAGAGGACCTGCTACCAAGCACTTGAATGGGGTTTCTAAGTGGCAGGCAGTGTGCCACCAGATGGACAGAGCCTAGGTAGAAGTGCTCAGGAGCTGGGGCAGATAAAGGGCCCCAGGAAGGGCCCCAGGCATGAGGTTCTGCTGTCATCCATCTGAAAGGGGAGGTCCCTGCTGTCAGCACACCATAAGTTAAGCAGAGCCCCACTGAAGAGGGTTCAGCTGCCACTTAGCAGTTTAAGGTTTGGCTCACAAGGTCAGAAGAGGCTAAAGACACTTCAAACATCGGAAACAGACAGAGAAACCCTCTAAATAGATAAAATATGTTTGAAAATGTTTAGATGCTGAAGAAACAAAAGAAAAAGGAATAATCATAGAAAAGGTAAATAGTTTCAAAGTAATTAGTAAAGTCTTAAAAGAGTAAAAATAAGCTACATAATGTTGGAAAATATATCCTGTATGGTGCTTTGTTGACTGAATTTTTTAAATGCTAATGTTCAAAAGAGCAGGAGCTGCTGAAAGATGTTGGGTTACAGAAATTGCTAAATTAAACCAACCTATATATCTTAAGAATGTCATAACTTCAAAATGGAAGTCAGAAAATACATTGAGTTGGTGGGAAGGTTATGCCTTTGTTTTTGTGGGAAATATAAAGTTATAGTTCTCTTACAAATTAAGAAAGATCAGATTTGATCAGATGAGACCTCCTGAAAATCTTGACTACATGCGTAATAAATACACAAATAAAAACAAGAAAGCCTAAGCTAAAGGTCAAGGTTTCATAATTACTAGTAAGTTTCTGTGTCATTATTTATGATCTGGGGCTAATGAAAAAGCTGCTACAGAAAACAGTAAATACTAAATATCATCATATACTTTGAGAAGAATGAACAAGGAAACTAAGGTGGTGTCTTATAGCCCCATCTCTTCTACTTTAAGATCTTCATGCCTCTGGGCCTCAGTTTCTCAACAGGAAAGTGGGGGGATTCTCAAGAAGTGATAAGCTTAAAGCTCAAATCAGGGGTTGAAATGGATTATGTGAATAGATTATGGGAATCTATACATACATATATATTATCATTGGTCTTGAAGGATAACATTCCTATCACTATATTACATATGAGTGAAAGGGATTGGGTATCTACATAAGCATATAGTAATGACAAAAATGTCTTCTCTGCATTGTTAGTTACCATTTACAGTGACCCAGAACTGCCTCTCTGGTGTCTTCTATTTGAATAAGGTGAACCACCTCATAATTATCTTATTCCACAGTATTTTATATTTAAATTATTAATAGCCTAAATATTGTGAGTTATACTTTAGGACAAGGGTCTTTCAGTCTAGTTTCCACAAAGATAAGAGGTTCATATTATTCATTCCCTTTCCACAGACTACAGGAATGTGTTATACATTGGGCAAGGTTATAATTTTTGACACAGAGTCTTTTTTTCAGCACCCCTCATACAATATCACAGAGACATCTGTTCAGTTTTCATATACCCATAGGCCACCTCAGGCTACTTGGGAGGGTGAGGATTACACTCATGGTGGGGATTTTTGTCAGGTATCATGAAGGCATGCTGACAGGGAGGTCTGTGGCTAGCTGTCCCACATACATCTGGAATATCCTGTAAAGTATCTAGAAGTATATAAATCTGCTTGGATTCCCAAGAGATGAACTAGATAACTTAGTAGGTATTTTTGTCTGTCTTTATTTCCTGAAGTCTTTTCTACCAAAAAAATTTCATTTTTGGGTCTCACATGTTGGAACAATTATCCAAGAATATTTCATCCCTGAGAAAAATATAACCCTTGGGGTGCTGCCAAAGTCAGTGAGATCTATGGCAGCTTGCCTTCTGCATACAGACCTTGCACATTAACACTTTAGGGCTCTAGCAGAAAGCAGGGTTTCCTTTTTTTTTCCTGCTACTTACTTGTGAATGAGGGACACTGACTAGGCCTCAAGGAAGCCTCTCTAGGGCACCTGAAGATATTTTTATTACAAAGTATATGCTAAATGAGATCATTCTATTTTTAAGGTTGTCAGTCACATGCTAAAATCACCATTTAATAAAATGTAACTGATAGCATGAAAAAAATATTTGAAAGCCATTTTTCAAGGACAAAGACAAGAATATTTTAACACAGAATCCTGGTTGATCACTTTCCTATTTCCTCTACTTCCTGGACACTAAATGTAAGTGAGTACTTCGTGCTTGCCTCTACTGCACTCAGGATTCCAGTCAACAAAATGTGATCAGAAATAATATAACCTACTTCTGGGCCTCATCTATAAAATGTTCCCTGCTTATGACTCTTTACAATCAGCAAATCTTCCAGCAACTGGACTCTAGTCAACCCCCAGTATATTGGTAGTTACATAGTGAAGATGGCAGAAACTTACTCATCAATTCAGACTCTATTTAACTAGTAACTCTTTCATCCAACTGTCACAAAGAGGAAGAAAAACTCTTTATTCCACTAAGCCACTGAAACAGATACATGTATCCATTAAGATTGCTGCCGTGACCTTAAGGAATATATTTAATATTACATCACCTTTTTTGAAGGCATTGTATGTGTTGCATAGTTTTCTGTTAGCATAACATGCTCTTTTGCTATATTTAAATTATATCTGATGGGAAACTATACAATCAGATTGTGAGGTTTTCCCCACTTTCACATCTGGCATATAATATCATTTTCTGCTTCTGCCTAACCTTGCTTAAGCTCCCAGCAATGATTTCTTCTCTTCTTTTATTCCTCCATCAGACTTTATTCTCACTTTTCTTATTAGGCACATTTGTTATTCTATAATTCAACTAGTATTTATAATGTACCCGCTATGTGTCAGACATCTGCCAGGGGTTTGTTTAAGATTGATAAATGTGACAGTTCTAGCTCAGCTCTCCTTTGGTGGTAGCATTTTGGAGATAGTCATTAAACTGTAAAACAAACATGTAAATGTATAGTAAATGAAAACATGAGGTTTACTACAAAAGAAATAAATAGGGCCCAGGAAGAGACAATAATGATGGAAAGGTATAGAGGACCTTGGTTCGAAATTATCACAGAAGATTGAGGGGGCACAACATTTCAGTGGTGAGATAAGAACAGAGAGAAGCTATGCAAGTGGTAGGGGAGGAATTGTGCAGCTTGAGAAATTAATTGGGGCATGAAGCTCTTTAATGGCTCAAAGATTTAGAATACCAATGTGGCTGCAGCTTTGTGGATGACGGAAAAATCATGCAGAGGAGATGAAATGAGAAGTGTAGGTGAAGTGCCCTGGGATTCAAATGTCTCAAGAATGAGCTAAGATTTTCATGGGAAGTGCCATGAAAACATCTCACAAAACTTTAAGAAAGAAAGTGAAGTTATTCAATTAATAGTTCATCCTAACTTTTGTTTGGAAAATAGATGGCTCAAAGCTTGGGGTTGTGATATTGATATTCTGGAAGGAACTTTCATAGTTGTTCCAGAAAACATGGTGTTCATTCTGATTTGAGAGAGAAGAAAGTGATTCAAAGATAAGAACATATCTGTAGTGGGATTTCAAATGCATGGGTGACATTGAAAATTGAGATCCAGGAGCCTGAAGGTAAGAGATGGGGTCTATCCTTTAATAATAATGTAAGAGTTATGTTAGTCTAAGATACTTTGCCATGGAAAGGAATAGAAGATGCCGAGCCTTTATACAGGTTCATAGTGTGCTTCTTGGATCAATACATTCTTTTATAAAGATCAATAAAGATCTTATAAAAAAAAACCAGAATACTAGAATACCACTCAAACATGGTTATAAGGTAGACAATCACTCAGCAACACAGAGCAACGGAAATATATGTCCAAGTGGTTCTCTGGCAAGGTGATGGGCCACATTGAGCCAGTGTCTTTCTCTTTCAGATTCTATAACTAAGGATGAAAAATTTTGGAAAACATTGACCTTCCAGTTTGTACACTTTCATGCTAGTAAATTGCCTGTTTCTTCTTCTTGCATCCCATGAGTACACTTAAATAAGAGCTGAGTTTCAGGATCATTTTATGATTACCAGTTTTGTTTTTCTCAATACCTCTGCTCCTCAATGACTGACTGCTGGGAGACTTTAATATATTTATTCTTGTATTAATTGAAAATAAAAATAGGAACACACAAATGTACATGTTTCTCAAGTGTCCAAGACCAAGGGACTTTGACTAAATTTACACTTCCATGTAACCTGCCATACTACACATAAGGAATCTATACTAGGCTCCTTCAGATCCCTGGCTCTTATCTCCAAGCTTTTCAAGTATAGGATTATCCATGTGACCCTCTAAATTTCCATAAGCAGGATTTCCTGCCTCTTGAAGCCCTGACGAATGGACTGCTAAGCACCAACCTCCAGAACTCCCAAATCTTATACATACAACACTCAGTGTATAGTCTTCTAGTGTCTGCTGCAAGAAGGCACATGGCTGCTCTTCAGCTGTTCCTGGTATTTAATCAGCTACTGTTCTGCATCAATTGAAGAGAGAGAATCCTGAATTCCATACTGGAGAAACCCACAGAAACAGCAGACCTGACCAATTGAGAGCGTACAGACCCCAGTCATAAAGCTGGGTAACCAGCATTGGACAGAACCAAGCCCTATGAATATAGGTGCCAGTTAGGAGGCCTGGGCAGTCTATGACAGCGAAACCAGTGTTTATCCCTAGGGCAGAATTGGATTTTGAAAGCTCATTCCCCAAGGAGGTATACTCTCTCCACCAGATACATGGAGGAGGGCACAGAACCTCCCCCAAAAGATTTTGATGATCCCCCATGGAAGGCCTCACCCTTCTTGGGGATTGGGATGGGGAATGGGATGGGTGGAGTTTTGGGGATATGGGGGGCAGAGGAAGTTAGGATTGACATGTAAAATATGATTGTTTCTAAACTTAATGAAAAAGAACGCCCCCCATTGACTCTTATGAACCCTTTCATCCTCTCCTTAGATGACTGGAGCACCTTAGGCTTGACCCCATGCCTTTGTGCTGTTTTGCTACTGATCTTTTGTTTGTTTGTTTGTTTGTTTTGACCCCCCCATGGTCTTAGTACCATCCTGGGCAACCTGAGAATAGTGTCACTGATCTAACCCCCATGTCATCTGATCTTAATACTTGTAGAACTCCCCTCTTCAGGGTGTGAGGCTCAATTTGTCCTTTAATCCGTGATGTTAGCCATTGTTTCTTGTGATCTAAGCAATTCAGCTCAATATCTAAGGATGCTAATATGAAGTCAGCCAATTGTGCCTGTGATCCTAGTTCTTGGGAGGGCAAGGCAGATGGGTTGCAGTGAATTTCAGGTCAGCCTGAGCTGTATATCAGGACCCTGTCTCAAAACCAAAAGTAAACAAGTTAAACTGCCTGGCTTGTACATTATCACTGTTAGCTTTCTCTCTGCTCTTTTTTTCTAGTCATAATGAAAGCAGGGACAGGATTGGATGTGAGAGACAACAGGGGTCACCAGGAACCTACTTGGTGGACACTGACAGCCACGACTCTGAACTGAGATTTATAAGCCATACTCCCTGCAGAAGTTAACTCAATCTCATCCTTAAAAGAGTGAGTCAGGAGTAATTTGAGGCGACCCCTTGCTGGGCAACGTTTTATTATAATACACTTTCAGGTGTTGGCTTTAACAACAGTAGCTGGTTCTGCATCATCATTGGACATTCTAAGATAGACACCCAGTGAAGGAGCTGGCCTGGCTAAAATGGGAACCAAGCTCTCTTTCCTTCTTCAGGCAATTAACTAGCCTGGATGCACACTTTGAGCCAGTGTTCACACAGGCAATTCTTCCGCTATTAAAGGAGCAGATTGACTCCATTTTGATCATCCTGCCCTCGTCTGCTTGGCAAGCTCAGTGTGATGTCCATATGCTCTATTGTTCCCGTCAGCAGGGCGCTAACGGTTCTTTTTGCTGCTGCTCTCACGTCTGTGGGGGATGTTTTTTTAGCCCCCTTTTCAATGTTGCCAACACATACATATATATTTTTAAAACATAGCACTTATTCTGGAGCCGCAGAAGGTGTGAGAGCTGTGTCCTCTAGCCATGCTCCTGCATTTACATTCAGACTCTGCTTCCTGCCTTTAAATGCAGTGTAGATTGGTTTTCCAAAGAGGTACAGATCACCAGCAAGTGGCAGTAGCCTGGCTTAAAGACAGGCTGCACTTACACTTCAGAGGCGACTGCCTGGAACTGGGAAAGGGTTGCAGCCAAGCGGAATTTATTAGCGGGATCTATAGAATGTGTTAGTAGAGCTACAGTGGTGTGAGCCGGCAGGCACACAGGTTGGCCCACCATCACACGAAGTCAAACAGGCCAACTGCTCAGGGAATTCAGACTGGCATGCCTTGTCAGCGTTTCTTTATTTCTTCCCATAGAGAAACACAAATGGAACAAATTTTCAATCCTGGGGCCTTGGGCTTCTTGTGCACTCCTCCCCCCTTCCTTGGAGCTTCTTTCCATGTTCTGGGCCTCCATGCTCCAGCCTTTCTCCCCCAGATGGTGTTAAGGAAGCAATTGCTTCTTTAATGCTTCCTGCTGATTCCCTTCTTGCCAGTACCTGGATTTCCTGTGGTGCTGGATCTCTTTAGCTGGGGAGAATTTCCCCAGTTCTTCACTGAAGAATTTGAAACTTCATCTTCAATAAGAGGGTTGTGGAATTTGGCTTCTTTACAAGAACTAATCAATGTAGAGTGTGGGCTCCACCACACCTGATCTCAAGAAATCCCCACAGGAAGAGAAGAGATCATTGACCCTTCTTGGAGGCGGGAACACTCAAAATCCATGTCAGCATGTTGATTCAGTTTTTTCAGGTGACATTTTAGTAACAAAGTTACCCTGATAGAGATCAGGCCAGGGCAGTGTGGCACACGATGCGCTTTGCTCACATAGTCACATGTGCTCAGACACCAACCAGCTCCAGCCCAAGCAGCTTTTGTGGTCTAGATCCAGCCTCAATTTCCCTCTCAGCGAATAGAGGAAGAGACATTTGGGATGCTGAGAAAACAATCTGGCCTTGAGGTTATGGATCTTCCCCTGGGATGACATTTATATTATTTTAATTTCTGTCACAAAGAAAGTCTTGCAATTTTGACAATTTCAGGATAAATAGATTTGGGACCTATTTTCACACAGGCATCTTCCCATTGATCATACTTTTGACATGTAGCAGTCAGAATTCTCTATTCTAAGGCCTTATCTTGGAGAGCTCAGTAGGATAAGCTCTATTCTGTATGTACTTACATCAAGGTAGAAGGGAACTGCCCTCCAGTCCTCACCATTATGATCAAATAAGGTAATGTTTTAAAACACTTGGGAATCAATTTGAATGACTGAGTGGTTAAATGAATTAAATGACTTCTTATTATTTCAATTTTCATTCACATTCAATCTTATTTTTCAATATGAAACTCTCAAAAGTAACATAAACTTTCTCATTCCTATAACAGGGAGGCTGTAATTACCTTCATTTATTTTGAAAATGCTGTTGCTATTGTTGACAGATCATCTACTTCATTGTCATGAGATTTTTTTTTCTTCCCCTTTTTATAAGTTGTTGGAATTTATAACCTGCTTATGACAGCGGGTTAAAACACAAACCCAGCGATGTCTGCATCCTTCTCCATAGATGGATCTCTGCTGCATGAATATTCAGGGCAACCTGGAAGAGTCCATTAAAAACAAAGTAGAGCTCTACCTGTTTATAGATTACTTCTCTTTGTAATTACACTATGTTTCAGCAACTAATAGGGAGGAAACTTCTTTAACAAAAACAACTGACTTTACATAACATGAATTAAAGGAGAAATTAAGGTCAATTCTGTTTCAAATAACTGTCTCAAAAGGAAAAAAAAAATCTCTTCATTAATCAAACGCATCCCAATCTACTTCTCCCTATTAATCCAGGTATGTAGAGGCTCACAATACTTGTAACCAATCTCTGTCTGCTCTAATAGATATTGGGAACCTTTATTGATTTGGGTAAATTTGCTTCTTCTAAGGTCAATAATGATAAATGAGTCATGTTCTGCATGAAGTGACTTGGTACTTGGAATTAAATGATTGTAATTATCTGTAGTTATTCTGTAACTGCTGCTGTTACGGCTGCTGACAGAACATCCATGTAATTGAAATGGGACTCTTGCTTTATGCCATTTAATTTGGGTGAATTTCATCTGCTTGTGGGAAAGGTAGTGGCTGTGGTTTAAATGGCAGACACAGCAGTGTCCTACACCTTCCCTTGTGGTTCTGTCCTCCTTCACTTCACTGTACTCACTGTATTGATGTTGATCACAGTTGGTCAGGAAAACGTGATATCTGGGTAATTGGAGGAGGAGCTGAACTACATGGCAACACTTAGGTCTTTTTTGTTTTGTTTTGTTTTTGGTGGCACTAAATGGGGCTCAGAAATGTTAATCACTCAGAGTGCTTGCTTGACCACCTTATTAGGGTATCTGTTTATAAGTGAATGGTCTACCCTGTGATGTTAGACAGTCACCAGTGGTGAGAAAAGCATGTCTACCCATAGGCTCTTGCTGTGTTCCCATCTGCAGCTCCATAATGAACAGCTATCTACATACAAAGTCCCGGGCTCTGTCCCGTTTAGCACTTCCAAGTGGAAGGCAATTGTAAAGGAGATGTTACCTCTCAGCTGGAATTCAGAATCCATGCTCTTGATGACAAGCAGAGCTTCCACTTCAGGTGAGATCCATCTGAAACAGTGGGTCTCAAACTTCCTAATGATGCAACCCCTTAATACAGCTCATCATGTTGTAGTGGTCCCCAACCATAAAATAATTTCCATTGCTATTTCTTTTTTTTTTTTACAGTGATAAAATATACTTTTATTTACTTTGTTGAGTCAGAAGTTTGTAAAAAAAAAAAAAAAAAAAAACATTATTGCTAAAGTAGATACCAAGCAAACAGACAGGAACTTTAGAAGTCCTTGGAGTTTATTTAAACTAAGGAAAAGGTCATGTTTTCACGCAATACATACTTGGTTCTTTAAATAACAATTGTGACAAACAGCAGAAAGAATTAGAGAATGCTGCACTTGTGATCCATACAAAACATCAACATTTTGGGTTTTACATAATTAAAGAAACATCTCACTTTTAGAAATACTGTGATAGCCAATATATGAGGCATGCCTTTATGTGGGCATAGGAATGCAATTTAAAAAAAGGAAAAACAGAAAACAAAAAACAAACAAACAATCACACACACACACACACACACACACACACACACACACACACACACCGGAACTACTCAATTTCTTTAAAATCACTGAGCAAGAAAAGCAACATTGAACTTCCATACTGATTTTATGCAGCTTCTATACAGTACCTTAACTTAATCCAAGAGCAAAGTTAAGACTCTTCTCCTCTATTTTTGGTAAACAACTGCATGGTAAACTTAGATGACTTTCCCTCTCGACCTGGGAGTGGCCTTTTTACTATCATATTTAAAAGAGGACAGGTTTGGCATTTTTATAGTGATGTCACCAATGTTAATATTTCTTGGGGTCTCAGGAAGATTCATATTCTTTACACCAGATACAGCACGGGCTGGAGCTCCTGCTAAGCCAGCGTCGGATTTCTCCAGTTTATTTTGTGCATCAATTTGTGTAACAACCTCATTCATGTTGGTCTCCAATACCATTCCCCCATCACCATTTCTGCAAAAATATTGTGAACCTTGTCTACATGGAATATTAAATCCAGTTCACAGACATTTTCAACACATTTATCTAATGTTTCCACAAATACTTGAATTAGATCTAAAATGCCAAGTTCACTTTCTGAGGAATCCACACAGAAGACAAAATATAGTGTTACATAATGCCTATAAATCAGTTTGTTGTCAGATCCTCCAATTAATAGTTCTCCTTCTAGGAAATTACAAACATTCTCATCTCGCTTAGATACCAAATGGAAACTCTCCCTAATAATTTGCTGTTGTGTATCTTCGCTATAGGGCTGGTAGAACTTGGAGAGCCGTGGCTTCCCGTGGTTGTTGAAGATGAGGATGAGCTTGATCATGGCTGGTGAAGATGAGGATGGGCTTGATCATGGCTGGGCCTGGCCGACCAGGTGGGCGCTGGGGCCAGGGCGAGGGCGGGCGAGCGAGCCTCGCCTCCAGGAGCTTGCAGCCACGGCTTCCCCACCTGCCGCCTCCCGCACGCGCGCCCCATTGCTATTTCATAACTGTATTTTTCCTGATGTTATGAATCAGAATGTAAAAATCCATCCTTTTCAATTGTCTTAGATGACCCCTGTAAAAGGACACTTGACCCTCAAAGGAAAAACACTGATCTAGAAGATTCCCTGCATAGTGTTTAAGGGATGTAGAACTACTTCACTTTATCCCAGTAATCAATATATACCTTTTAGTCCCATGTGTCCATATGACACAGCCCATGTGTCACATGTTGTCAAAATAGCCATGAATGTGATCAATCACAAATTAATTTAAACATAGATTTGGGTTTAAGATTTTTCTTTTCTTGTTACGCAATCCTGTGGTTCTTGAGTGGGAAATTTGTGGAAGAAGTTATTACACAATGTCAAAAGTTTGGATATACTTGTGAAAGCCTAGAGATTCGTACCTTAATATATACAGGGTAAATTGTAATTTTTAAAGGATATAAGAAGAATTTAAATTGTATTTTTAAAGGATCTACGAAGCAGTAAGTTGGGGAAAGTATTTCAAATTGTTTGGGTCTCATATTCCACCACAACAAGAGGAAGTGGGAAAACCAGAACAAACAAACAAAACAAAACAAAACAAAACAAAACAACTTAATGTCTCTGGGTGCTCTAGCTTTGAATATATATGCATCATAGAAAGGTCTTCTTGGTGGACCACACTGAACAACACCCACAACTGATGAATGTGGCTATTGATTGGTTACTTTAAGACTCAGAATATGAAAATAGATTAATTCAAACCTTAAATTAATGAATAAATAACTCAAAAATTCACTAGACATGAAATGAGAATGAAGAGCTCTTTGTGTATGCCCTGAAATATACCTGAAGACATCACTTCATAAGCATCACCTTGGGGTAGGCTTCTGAATTGAACAGGGTGTAACTTGTATTTCCAGAAAACAACAGAAGAGTATGGGTACCAGCTTGACTTCAAATGACGAAAAAAAAAAAAAAAAAAAAAAAAAAAAAAGAAAGAAAGGAAGGAAGGAAGAAAAAGGAAAAAGAAAAGGTAAATGGACAGGCAGCTAGAAATCATGAACTAGTCAGCCTGTTGCTAAAAATTTGGGAAAAAATAGAGTTTGGCAATTTGATTCAGGTTGCATAACAAGAGATAGAAGGACACGTTGTGGATGCTTGGTGCTAAGTTGATCTCTCCCTAATATGTTGACTTTGAGATTTGTCTTGCCTTTGGGGGTAACTGTAGACAGAACCCGGCCACTTTGACAGATTATCCCCCTCCTTTCAGATGCTTTCACAATGAAAAGGACAAGTGAGAGATTAGGATTGCCAGGCAAAATACCCTCTTATTCCCTGCCACATTTGCCATTCCTCATTATACCTTTCCTAACTTCTTTAAATTAGAGACATCCATTTTAAGAGCCATTCTCATTTGTTCTTATAGTTCTCAAGATTTTTTTTCTCATTTCCCACATTAGTCAGAGACTTCTCAAATTGGGGTTTTTAATCTCTCCAAGATTAGTAATAGGTCATGTTACTCATTATATCCAGCCTACATGTTCTGATGAAGTAAAATAAAAGACTATAAAAGATTTGAAGTCATCCATGTTGCCACTGGCTTCCTCTGATGAGTAAAGGGAATGGTGGATACCTCTACTTATCCAGTTCTTACAGGTATACAATAGAGAAGCCAGCCAGTGTCTATGTTTACCAAACACTATGTTTACGAAATGGAGTGTTCTTTCACTGTGGAGCAGTGAAATAGAAACAGTGAGGAGAACACAGCACTCCATCATAGGACCACTGCTTCTGTCTTCCATCTCTCTCCGAATAAACTATTGAGCTCTCTCTGACATTGCCTTAAAACCAGCAAAGCTGGTGAACTCATAGCAGGTGTTCACACTTGTAGCCATCTAATTTCAGCTTAAAATCCTCTGCCCCCAGAGAAGGCAGTTGTAGAGAAACTGGGGAAAGTGAGAGCACTGGAGTATAAATTCTGGAATTAGAGGTTCAGCTAGAGGCCAAAACCCTCACTAGGATTAGCTCCACCCTGAAATACGAGAACATCAAGAGGGGACTTAAGTCTACTATGGTTTATAGATAAGCCATGTGGAAGGGTCAGGTCAAAAAGTGAGCCTGGTAAGAAAGAAGAGAATTAGCACTAATGGAGTGTTCTTTCTTTTTCTACAAATGAACTCTCAATCGTACCCTTAGTCCCACATCTGTCTTCCAGATAATGTGCACAGCTGCATGTGGGCCATTGTTTGTCTACAAACAGAATATTACATGCTAAGTACTATGCATTCTGGATGAATTAAAAAGAAATCTGTTAGAGAGAGGAGTTAGCGAATGCACTTATCCTTGAGGTTCAGCTTGCCTTTATTAGAATTTTTCTTTGCATGCCCATTCCTCACTGCAGAGTATTAAATTTACTTGAGAAGAAAAGAACACTGGGATGGGCAGTGGGGGAACCAACTCACTTTAAAGACTGCATGCTCTTCGTTAGTAGTTATTGCAACATAATACTACAGTTGTTGTGTCATTTGTAAGCATAGAAAACATCTTGAAAACTGTGGGCAGAACTGGGTATCTGTGGCTATGGTAGAGATCAGTGTAGAACAAGGAACTGAAGCTGAACAGAAGTAACTGTTGTCTCTCTGCCTTATTGCTAAACACTCACATAGACAGTTGGGGCTTGGCTTATTTGCCATTAATTTTATTTTCTTCTAACAGCCATGGAGTATCTTACTCATTCCTATTCCTGCTTCTCTCTAAACTAAGCCTCAGGTCCCAAAAAAGATATGAAAATGAAAATACTGTTGGTTAGCTAAACTGATGTAGTGTCAAACTGCCTACTAAATATGTACCTTTATATCCACAGATAAATGCTTTACCTTAAAGGTAAATGTCTCTATTTCCAGTGCACATCTTTAAATGCAGCAATTTATGGCTAGATACATGCTGAGAACAAGTAAGAGATGATGGCTAGGTCCTAAACAAGACATCATGTAATCCCCTCTAGGGCTCAAGGAACACTACAGAAGAATGGGTGCAAAGATTGTAAAGGCTTCAAGATAGAGAGGAGGCTGCAAAATGCCAGCTCTTGAGCAAGATAGAGCTGTTGTAAATACAAATATATCAGCTATAAATTCCTGTAACGGTTTTTCAAAAGAATTAGCCAGTTGGGCATGGAGTAGGGGAGAGCTCAGGAGGGGCCCACAGTCTCACTACTAAACCATATTCTATTGATAAATTTAAGGATGGAGATTCATTGCCTTCACCTGTGTTTTTACTGGCAATCTTCCACTCCCCCAATCAGTCTTCAATTAATAGTTTTAGTGCAATGATAACATAGAGAAGACCCTGGTCTAAGAAAATATCTCATAAAACAAATCAAAATTCATGAATCTGGGAAAAAAACTAATAGGGACATTGGATGTTGAACTGGGTTTGATAAGGATAATATGGAATTGGTAATACAAATACATTATAAGCTGATGGACTCCAGCTGGAAAACCAGCATAGGACTGACCCAGACTCCCTGAATGTGAGTGTTAGTTAGCAGGACTGAGAAGTCTATGGGGTCTCTGGTAATGGATCAGTATTTATCCCTAGTATAGAATGGACTTTGGGAGCCCATTCCATATAGAGGATATGCCTTCAGCCTAGACACATGGGGGAGGGTCTGGGCCCTGCTCCAAATGATATGAAAGACTTTGAAGACTCCCCATGGAAGGCCTCACCCTCTCTGGGGAGAAGAATGGGGATGGGATGGTGGTTGGTGCAGGAACAGGGGAGAACTAGAGGGCTCAGGAACTGGAATTGACATGTAAAACAAGCTTGTTTCAAATTTAAATTAAAAATATTATAAAAAAAGAATACATTAGATACATGTATTTTGAAATTTTCAAAGAAGAAACTTAACTAGTAACAAAAAGTTAATTATCAAAAGGAAAAGAAATTTTAACTTTCTAAGACCTCCAAACATTAAGTTTTGTACCTCAATATCAGCTTGTTGTGTGTGTGTGTGTGGGGGGGTTGTCTGTGCCCATATATGTGTGCAGAAGCCAGAGGAGGACATCAGTTTTCTGGTAGTCTGACTTTACCCCTCTTTGTCTTATTCTATTAAGACAGGCTCTCTCGCTGAACCTGGAGCTAGGTTGGCAGTCAGTTATCCCTGGAAATCTTGTCTGTGTCTCCTGAAACCCCAAAGCCATAGGATCACAGGCCCATATCTGTCATGCCCAGCTTTTCTATATGGGTTCTGGGGAAACCCAACTAGTGTTTTTACTGAGCTATCTCTTTAGCCTTTGTAACCTTTGTTTAAATTTTCATTTTACGTTTTATTTATTTCATTTAGGATCAATTTTATTTTACATACCAATCCCGGTTCCCTGTCCCTCCTATCCTCCCATGCCCCTCACTGGCTTCCCCATATCACCCCCATCCACTCCCCAAGGAGGGTGAGGAGGCCTTCCATGGAGGATCATCAAAGTCTGTCACATCATTTGGGGCAGGGCCTAGGCCCTCTTCTGTGTATCTGGGCTGAGAGAGTATCCCTCCATGGGTAATGGGCTCCCAAAGTCCATTTGTGCACTAGGGATAAATACTGGTTTCACTGTCAGAGGTTTTACAGACTGCCCAGACCTCCTAACTGGCACCCACATTCAGAGGGCTTGGTTCTGTCCAATGCTGGTTCCCCCGCTTTACAACTGGGGGGTCAATGTGCTCTCACATGGTCAGGTAGCTGTTTCTGTAGGTTTCTCCAGCACAATCTTGACCCCTTTGCTTATCCTTACTTCCTCTCTATGACTGGATTCCAGGAGTTTGTTTCAGTGCTAAGCTGTTGGTGTCTGCTTCTGCTTCCATCAGCTACTACATGAAGGCTCTATGATGGCATTTAAGGTAGTCATCACTCTTATTTTAAGAGAAGGGCATTTAAGTTAGCCTCCCTACTATTGCTTAGATTCTTCATTGGGGTCATCCTTGTAAATCTTTGGACATTTTCCTAGATTTCTCTTTAAACCTATACTGGTTCCCTCTATTAAGGTATCTCTTTTCTTGCTCACCTCTCATTTTATTTTACTCTATGTATGAATGTTTGCCTACATGTTTATATGAGCACTATGCACAAGTCAGGCATAAGACTGAAGAAGGCATTAGAGTCCTTAGAACTAGGGTTACAGATAGTAGTAAGCTGCCTTATTAGGTTTGGGGATCAAACCTGCATTTTCTGAAAGATCAGAAAGTACTCTTAATCACTGGGCAATATCTACAGCCCAAGCCACTTTAAATTTTTACTTACAAAAACAAACAATGAATCATAGCATAGCTAGTTATAAGATACTATATAGGAGCTGGACCTACCATTTGGAGAGTGATGGGTCAATCTATGGAGCAGTCAGCTTTCCCGTGATGTCATCAGAACATTAGTTACACCAGTCTAGCAAAAGAGACTCCAAGAGTGTTGACCTTGGAAAATACTGACTCTCCTGTTCCTAGCCTTCTTAAATGGAATTTTCTTCTAAGGATTTGAATCTTCAGTGGTGAGCTTAGCCAATTGCCACTGATAGTTAATAAACTCAGATTCCTTAAAAATAAAGCATGTAGTTTAGAAACAAAACTAGTAATGGGTGTTACCATCCTTCCTCTCTTGAGCACAGGAAAAGATTTATTGAGAAAAGCTATCTTCAACAACAAATTACTACTGGTTAAGTCATGAAACTAGAGAAAATGGATGCAGCTTTGACAATAGTTCTGTTTCTTCCTTCCCACACAAAAATGGATTCTTTAGTGAAAAACTGTCACATCTCCACACTACAATAAAATATGTGTATAAAGTGAAAAATGCATTATTTACTCCTTGTGTATATGTACTACATCATCACACCATTGAGAATGTTTCTCTAATGATAGAGCATATGGAGTTGTATATAATAAACTGTAATGAGAAACATTAAAAATATAGATGGGTTTAATTTTATTTAATTAATTAAATAAAAAACTTTTATAAGACAGTTTCACAAGACTTGCATAGATTGCAGTCAATCCCCCTGGTGGAGTACAGGCTCTGAGTGATTACGAAGTTCATACTGCTTTAGAAGGAAGTGATCCAGTTAGTCAAAATGAAAGCTATCTCAAAGTCCAAACTTTGTCTTGCTGTTGCTGTCATAATTGGTATGTGAACCCATTCCATCTATCTCTTCTGCCTTTCTGCTACAATACTGAAAATGTTTCTCTAGGCTATTTTATTATGTTCATATTTCTAATGACCAGTAGTGTTTTCCCCTCTGCATTTGTACAATATGACCTATTCTTTTAAAAAATATTTTTAACTATGTACATATGTGTACATGGGAACTTGTACACATATATGCCAATGCCTGTGGAGTTTTGATGAGGACATTAGATCCCCTGGAGCTTGAGTTATAGGAGGTTATGAGCCACTGGCATGGGTGCAGGGAACATACGTTAAATCCTTTGCTAGAAGAATGTGAATACTTGGTTCTTTCCTGATATCTTCTCAGCCCCTCCTCCCTGGTCTTAAGGTAGACAACATCACTCCTTGAAAATATTTAAGGTTTCACAAAAAAGAAAAGCTTGTTTTACATAATGACATGTAACCCCAGCCACAGGCTGCAACAATTTTCATACATCTCAACTTAAAACTCCAGGCAAAACCCCATTTTCTGTTAGGAAAACTTTTTACAACCCTGGTTACATTTCAATTTACAGAAATAATTACAGTGAAGTAGATCACCAGAAATTTTAATTAGCTAGGCATAGTTTTAAATGAAAGTTCATTTTCTGTGAAAATTGTAAAAGGCTAGGCAGTTGACTCTGCATTGTTAAGTGATCTGTGTAGTGTCATGAAAGGGCATAAGGCCATCTGTAGAAGGGGTAGTGCTCACCAGCCCAAATGGGGGCAGGGGAATGAAATGGCCAAAGGGAGGGAGGGTCTTGCGAACTCAGACCCCAGGTACTGAACTGCAGGTTGAGACTTTTGCTCTTCTTTTTCCATTGTATGCTGTTTTATTTTAATTAAATAGATATTTTACTTGAGCAGTTATTGATTGATTTTCTTTAAATCAATCACTTCTGCACCATATGTGATACATAAGTTTGACTTTTTCAATTTAACTATTTTTAATATTTGTTTAATTTTTCTCATGCTCATATTATAGATATTTACTTTGGGTACACAGAAGCTTTGGCAAGTCTAATACTAATTGTTTTTCTTCATTATTTTTTATTTCTAGTGACTTAATTCATAGTAAGGCAGAAAATAAAGCTTTATTTTCAAAACTTGTCCCAAATCTACCCTCTCTCAATACATTTCCATGCATCCCTAGCCATTTTCCCTCTCCCATTCTATTGCAAAGCCAATTCTACCCAGGTTTAAATTAGTGTATATACACTTGTAATACTGTTGTAGGTTAAGGGCTATCTACAATGTTTCTTTTCTTTTACCACAACATATTAGGGTTTTGCCTATACTAGATGCTTCTCATTCTTTTTCTGGTCATAAACAACAGAATTTTTAAACTTTGTTATGTGCAGTGAGAGTATGTGTCACAACAGCCCATGTGTCTACATGGCCTCTATCAAGGATTTGCTATGACATCTTCCTCTATTTTAACCCAGACAAGTGTAGAAAGCAAGAATAAGACCATCCAAACTCCTAATAAATCAATATTTTGTACCTTAAGTAAGAATCTCTCAAGTATGGAATTTAGCATATCTTTCAGATAAACCATAAAATTACATTTCACCCTAGGTAAACCAAGTTCAAATATATTGAATAAATTCTTGCAACTTCAAATAAATCTAATAAACTGTTACCCCAGAAATAACTTGCAATGTTTATTCATATTTAAATAAAGAATGTAAGTTTTAGTTTTATAATTTTACCCTGTGAATTTTTCTATAGTTCTTCCATAATTAGTAGCATAAAGATCTATTGCTTCACAGGTACAAACAGTAAAAATAAAATAATGGTATCTGTTGCATAAAAATAGCTATTCATTATTATCTGAAGACCAGTACTCAACTTTGGAAAATGATTGAATATTAACTTCTTTTTTTTTTTTTAAAGAAACACATTTTAATGCCTGATTTCTCTTCATAGCTTTCTTTCTTTTTTTATTTATTTATTTTATATAACCAAGTCCATTTAAATGAAAACAAACATTTATAGACAATATTTGGGAATTTGGGTGTCGTTCTTTCCAAACTACTTCCTGCTGGTAAGGAGTGCTGTCATGGGGGGAATATTAGCTTCTTATTGATACTAATGACAATGTTTATGTAATTTTGTTACAACTGATACCACTTCATCAAGTGTGAGAGAACATATGAGGAAGGAGTTCACCAAAAATCACACAGCAGGTTCTGTTAGTGTGGTGTTACATGCCATACCTTCTATTGGTAGACTACTAAGCCATGCCACCTGTCCTGTGAATCTCTATGATCCAAAAGTGTTTTCCCCATCATGAAGTATTAAGGAGGACACTAAATAGCCTCTGTGTATGTCCCACTCCTCTCTGAACAGTTCCCAGCTTATATTTGAACATGATGATGTTTGCCATGGAACCTGATAAAACTTTAAATGAAATGAATGAATTACACTGGAAAATCTTTTATTCAATGACATTATTAGGCCAAGAGTTTTGACGGCATCAATGTGTTACTTATTTCAAAAGGGAAATCTGAGGTATCAATAACTATCCCAAGTCTATTGTAATTGAGAAAGTGATTAAGAATTTTGATTAAAATGTTATCAAATTGTGTACTTGTACACTGGGATTGTGTAAATGGGTAGACTTTATGATATGCTAGTAACTTCAGACTCCATAAGTATGAGCACCACAAATGGTTGGAAAAGTAACCTTGAGGAAGCATAGTTCTAGACTTCAAATTCAGCACCAGAAAACTAGTTTCTGGTTTCAAAATTGGGAGCACAAGGAAGCTGGGTCATTTAATCTGTATTTTACAGTGATATAATGGTACAAGCAGGCTTTCACGTCCATTCTCTCCAGAACATTAGAACAAAATCTTTCACTTTAAGTTGTCCTGAGCTCATCACATTACACTCTGTCTTTTGATATCCACAGTTTCCAAAGATAGGGATTTCTTAAGCATGCTTCTTTACAGTCAGTCAGCTCATTCCTACTCACTTGTGATTCTAAAAGTATCTAAATGAAATAAGCTTCATACAAGTAAATATATCTGGGGAAAGTGAAAGTACTTCTTACTCAACTTCTTGATTCTTATTTAATTTCATCATGCATGTTTCCATATCTTTTGTTTTACATCTGAAATCATTTTGAAAAAGAATCTAAGCAAATAATAGTATGTACTCATTCATATATGGATTTTAGACCTAGAGCAAAGGATCACCAGCCTATAACTCACACCACCAGAGGAACTAGGATACAAGGTGTATCTAAGAGATTCATATAAAGTCCCTCACAGAACCAGGAAGGGACAAGTCCCCCAGAGCACAGGGGAAGTGGGGGTGGGGCAGCAAATGGAGAGAGAAGTAGGAGAAAACAAGGGAGAGGAAAGGAAAACACATGCTACCAGGAAGATTGAGCCCGGTTAGGAATAGAAGACAGGAGAGAGAGAGAGAGAGAGAGAGAGAGAGAGAGAGAGAGAGAGAGAGAGAGAGAGAGAGAGAGAGAGAAAGAGAGAAGATAAAAGAGGGAGCCAATATTGGTTTGAAGATAAAATTGAACACAAAGAAAGGTCTAGATAACTATAAGACTGCTGCCAACTAACAATTTGAGCTTCCATGGAAAGGCTACCATAAATGCCCTTCCCTGATAGTGAGATCAACAACTAACTTATCCATGGAGCCCTCATCTAATACCTGCTATAAACAGGAGCAAACACCCATACACAAATACTGAATCGAACTAGAATCCAGATGCAGAAGGAGAGGACAAGACCAGGTTGGAGAAACACATAGAGACAGTTTACCTGAACAAGGAGAAGCTAACGGGCCACCAGACTGATAGCTGGGAAGCCAGCATGGGACTGACTCAGGCCCCTCTGAATATGGGTCTTAGCCAGAACCACTGAGCAGTCTAAGGGACCTCAGACAGTGGAGTCAGAATGTATCCCTGGTGCACAAAAGGACCCTGCGAACACATTTCCCATGGAGGGATAACTGCCTTAACCTAGAGACAGGAGAGAAGCCCTAGTCCCTACTTCACATGACCTGTCAGATCTACATGATCCCAGCTGGATGGCATTCCCCTACATATGGAATTGGGGTGGGGGGATGGGAGGGGAGGGTGGTTAGGGTGCATGTGAGAGGGCAGAGAGGGTAAAAGGGAGGGAGAGAGGGAAGGGGGGAGAGAGAGGGAACTGGGATCGACATGTAAAATAATAAATCATATAAAAAAAATTGATTTGACTCCAAAATTTAAGTTCAAGGACAAGTTACTGGGGGAAAGGATTTCTATTTTTGTTTCCACAGAAAATGAAAAGATGTGGATTCCTTCCAGACTAATGTTGTTTGATCAAACAAACAAACAAACAAAAAAAAAGTTCAAAACTTGAGTAAGACATAGAACAGGAGTTTGTTCAACTGTCCATACTCTTACTTGTCTGTAAAATCGAAGGGTTTCATATCTTTAATACTGTGAAATCTGTTGTATGCTAAAAGCCAGATTTTTAAAATATACATTTGTAAGGAGTACGGTTTTTCTGCCCATCGCCTGGTCTTGTCCCGCCGCGCCAGCCCCAATTAACACACTGAGACTCTGTATTTGATATAATTCTGTTGGCCTGTTACTTGTTTCTTATCGGCTAGCTCTGTCTTAAGTATTAACCCATTTCTGCTGATCTATGTATTTCTCTTACCGGGGAGCCCGCCAGCATTCTGCTTTCTCCAGACTCTCCATCTTGACCCCTCCTCACTACTTCCTCTTTCCTCCTCATCTCCTAGTCCCACCTATCTTGCTTTCCTATTGGCCAACAGTGCTTTATTCATTAAACCAGTATGAGAAACATATTTACAGAATTGCATCTCCCTTCATACATTTATTGTTTTTTCTTATTTTACATATCAATCCCAGTTCCCTCTCCCTCCCATGCCAAGCGACCACCCATCTACCCCACCCCACCCCCCACTCCACAGGGAGGGTGATGCCTTCCAGGAGGGATCAACAAAATCTGTCAAGTCATTTGGAGAAGGTTCTAGGGCCTCCCTCCTGCATCTAGGCTAAGGGAATATCCCTCCATGGGGAATGTGCTCCCAAAGTCCTTTTGTGCACCAGGGATACATCCAGGTTCCACTGTCAGAGGTCCCTTAGACTGCCCGGGCCTTCTAACTGAGACCCACTTTCAGGGGTCTGAGTCAGTCCAATGCTGGTTTCCCAACTATCAGTCTCGGGGTACATAAGCTTCCCCCTTGTTCAGGGCAGCTCTACTATAGAGCTATAGTCCTGAAAACAGCCTGGTATTGGCACAAAAATAGACAGGTAGACCAATGGAATCAAATTGAAAAACCTGACATTAATCCACACACTTATGAACCCCTGGTTTTTGACAAAACAGCTAAAATTATACAATGGAAGGAGGAATACATCTTTAATAAATATGGTGCTGGCACAACTGGATGATATTTTGTAAAAGCCAGATTTTTTCTGTATGTGGGAATAGATCAATATATATGGAATAGGAACTTCACAGCACTGACTTGTGACTGAATTCACTATAACATAATTTAAGATGTCCATTTTTTATTATTCTATGTATGTGTGTGGATGCATATGGATATGTTTAAAGGTATATCTGTGCATGGTGCACATGTGAACGTCTGAGGACAACTTTTTGGAGTTAGTTCTATTATTTACCCTTCTACCATGTAGATCCCAGGGATTAAATTGAGGTTGTCAGGATTGGCACTAAGCACCTTTTTTCACTGAATCACATGTCTTGCCCAGTCAGAATCAACCTTTTTAGCCTGTGTTAACCCCAGATGTAATTTAATTTTAAGAATATATATATAATTTTCCCCCAGACCCTCACATTTGCAATAGTAAAAAAACAAATGTTCTTTATTATGTGACATGATATCCCATGTTTAATTCGGAGACATAAAAGGAGAAGTTAATTGGGATGGGCTGTATGTCAGTGGGTACAATGCTGATCCAGCATGCTGGAATGTCTGGGTTCCATCTCCAGCTCTAGAAAAACCTTGGACATCATGTTGTACACATGTAATTCCAATGCTATAGAGTTGGAGGGAGGAGAGTCAAAGTTCAAGGTCATCCTGAACTATAGAAAAGAGACCAGACTGTGATATATAAGATCCTATATATAAATCAATAAATACACCAATCAGGTGAAATTGAGGGTCTTATCATGTTCCAATGTGGAAAATAATTGCCAAATGATAACACTATTTTTACTTAATTCAGTTGTATTCCATACACAAACAAAATTTTTCCTTAATTTTAGTTACTTTCAAATTGACCTGAGACATAAAACAATGAGGCTAGAGCACAACGCATGTAGGGTAATTGGCAAAAAAAAAAAAAAAATGACAGTAAGTCTATGTGGAGTTTCAATATTAGAAAGTAAAAGGGGGAAAGATAAAATGGGGGAAAGGACAGGATTAAAAAGGGAAGATGGAGAGGGATTGCTAACATTAAAAGCCATTTGAAAAGTCATATGAAAATCTACTGTAGAGACCTCCTATCATATACAAAATGAGTGTAAATGGAGTAGCCATATATAGAGGAGACAATGTTCTAAAGAGACCTCTTATGCAACCAAGTAAAACCTTCAGTTTCAGGAATGCTTTCCATCTTGTTAAGTTGGTGGGCAAAAGGGTCCAGTAGGCATTACCCCACAGTGGACTTTGCCAAAGCTATTGGTTGCTCTTCATAAACTGATGGCAGGGCTCTATTGCTGAAGACATAGTCTATTATGCCAATGAACATGAATAAATAGAGCTGGTGCCCAAGTAGAAGCTTCCCCCATATTGACCAGAGTTTATGATGCTAGAAGGTACTCTTCGTACTGCTAGAGGTGAAAGAGTACTACCAATATCTCCCAACTACAAGCTCTCTGACCTACAATGATGACTTATCTGTAAAATATACTGGGACAATAGTGTTAAAAATGTAAAAGGACTAACTAACAACTATTTGCTTGGATTTAAGGCCCACTCCATGAAATGGTACCCATGTGTAACACACTAAAGTAACCAAGAACCTGAAACTAGATATATAATAGACTTAGGGGAAAGCCCACTACTACTGTTCTGCTACAGGAACATAGCAGTAAATTAACTATCAATGATGTATTGCTATATCCATTGATAAGGGCATAACTCACCCTCATCAGATGAACTTCTTTAAGTGGATGGTACTTACAAAGAGAACAACAGCTGGACAATGTACAAAAAGACTTTGAAGCACTGAGCCCTAAATGGGATGTCTTTATCAAAGCCCTCCCCTGAGGGCTCAGGGATATACTCTCAAGAGCAGTCGGAAAGATTTTAACAACCAGAGGTTGTAAATGACTGCAGGGAAACATTGTTTTTCACACAGAGCAGGGATGATGCACATATGAACTCACTGAGACTGTGACGGTATGGATAAGATACACACAAGTTCAAAACAGACAAAATTCCAGAATTGAGAAAGAAAAGTGAATAGGAAGTCCCACCCTAAATGAGAAGCTATTTGTAATCTAATTGTGCTGGGAGAGGGAATGCCAGGTTTCTTCAGATGAGTGACCTTGGATATATCATGCACACTCCAGGAGGGCAAGCTCCATGCCCAGGAGCACCTGGCAAGCACTAACTCCGTGTGTGTGTGTGTGTGTGTGTGTGTGTGTGTGTGTGTGTGTGTGTGTGTGTGCGTGAATTTGTTGTTGTTTTGTTTTGTATTTTTTATCTTATTGATCTTTCTTCCTTTCTATTTTTTCTGTTTTGAATGGGGCTTTTTTGTGAGAGAGGAAAGCAAAAAGTTGGGTGGGTGAGGAATTAGGGAAGAGTTTGAAGAAATTGGGGGAGGAGGAATGATATAATTTAAATATCTAGTATAAATATTAAATAAAATATATTAAAAGCAATAATACTATAACCGATGGACTATTAATGAATTAATAAATATAAAAATGAAAAAGAGGGAGAAGAGTAGCCTGATATACATGTACTGCACTAGAATGGAAAGTGATTATAACAGCTATGTCTTCTGAAGTGAGTTTTGAGTAGTGGACATTAATATGACATACATGTCCATTTACTTATACATATAGTCTGTGCTTATATTTTGCAATATAGACTAAAATTACCATGTGAAGTCACTTGATAGCATTTTATTACTAGTTGAATGTGCATTTTTACTTCAGCCATCCTGGAGTCTCGATACCTGACAGCAAGTGTGCTTCAAGGAGAGCAGAAAAGCCAGTATTTACAGTGCTAGTTCACCACTTGCTGGATGGGAATAACCGAGTCTTTGCTACAGAAATTAAATAATTGTTCCTTAAAGGGGCTGACATCCAGTAGGAAATCTGAGTATGAAGTGATTTTAATTGCTTTCTCCTCCTGTGGCTTTAGTTTTGCTTTGGCTCCTGACTTGCTGAACACAGTGATAGCGTATGCTTTCTGTCTAGAGAGATGTATTGACTGGCAGACTCACTTATTTCCCCTCTATTTATCAAAGGGATGAAAATCTTTTAAAAACTCAAAAAAGTTCATTATCATTCTTTCACACAAAGAGGAACTTCTTAGCCTAACTGGGAGCACAGAAAGTCGGGAGTGATCAAGATGGCTCTCTTGAGATCCTATGCCACCTCTCTTATGGCTTTTATTCTCATATCAAGGAGATGGACATCTGAAGAAGAAGAGAAAAAGCTGGATATTGCATATAAAGTTTAGAGAATTGAGTATTGTCTACTAAAGCAACAAGATTTACGAGAAGCGTCTGGCTCAATTGCATTAGAAGGAAAATGATTTAAAAAAATCGCTTCCCTGCTTTTTAAAATGAAAACCATCTGCGATGAAAAATTTAAAATGATAAATCTCCTCCTTTCATACTGCTACTGATAAATGGGTGGTTGTCTTCCTCTCTTCGGAGGCAGTAGGGTAGGGATAT
Source organism: Phodopus roborovskii (assembly GCF_943737965.1). Classification (NCBI taxonomy): domain Eukaryota; kingdom Metazoa; phylum Chordata; class Mammalia; order Rodentia; family Cricetidae; genus Phodopus; species Phodopus roborovskii. Next base: position 1,332,599 of record NW_026126417.1, on the reverse strand, counting down.
AGAAGCCTGTGGTAATTTTGCATGCCGGTCTTTGACTGAAAACCTATATACTCTTATCTGGAATTTTTAGTAAGGTCCTAATTTATTAATTATTGTTACATGATCTAATGAAAGTACTTCCACGAAGGTTGTAACTTTAGGAATGAAAATCAATAATATTTGATCTTTCTTAGCTATGATAAATGAATTACTGTGTTTCAATATGTAGTATGATTTAAAATTCAAGGTGTATATTTAGGTCCAGGTTGTTTAATGTGATAATATTTTAAATGAGTAAGTTTGTACAAATGTGCAGTTATAGTTGATGCTAATTGATCAGTAACAGGAACTTTTTAGTGAAATTTTAATTTGATGAGCTTATCATTGCTAGCATTTATTTACACTGTAAAAAAAAAAGATAAATGGTCCATTTCTCAACCTGCTTACTCATGTACACAGAGAAGAGGGTCATTATATACATTAGTGCTACCTGTGAGACTTTTGTCACTTTTTTTTACAGAAGCATTTAACTAGGTGTGCCCATTGCTCCATTTTACCCAGGTCTTAACAACCAATGAGACTCTAATAAGGAGTAATGGTTGACTTCATGTAAACTATTCCGTGTCCTGGTCTCCTTCAGTTTATTAAAGGGCCTGTATTCAAATTTGATTTACTTTGAAACAGGAGTGGAATGGTCCTCAGTGTTAGCCACACCCGTCTCCTTTGGAAACATGAGTTTAATTGGAAATTCTGGTTTCTATCTTACCAGTCATAAACTAGGTAATTGTTTCCTAATGCAACCTGGCAGTGCCACTGAGGGCAGATTATACAGACCTGCCATCCTGAGGTGTTCTAAACAAGTGACAAATCATTAACAGCAAGTCTCTGGATCTTCGCAACTGAGCTCTGTGGCTGCGACTGGAGGGGAACAAGACCAGAGAGGAGCGAGGTAGATTTGAGCAGGCAGAAGTTGCTGCACTAATGACTAGCATTTTCAGCCACACCAAGTGCAGAGGATGATTGCTGCATCTTCACGCTTATCTTCTCGGGGGTGTTGCTATGGGTACCATCTCAGAGGTGTCATAGAAAAAAGGAGCAGGAGGTAGACTTATGAACAACATAAGGAAGTAAAGGATATGTATCAGCATAACAATATGAAGACATCAGACCCATACAAACGAGTGAGTTGCATACTTCGGTGGGGACCCATTAAATATAGAGGATGGCAGACAGGAGAATTGGCTGAATTGTCAACAAATGACAAATAAAAGGAGCTTTGGAACTATTTGGTGGCCCCAATTACCCATAAAGATAATCAGAGTCCTGGACCTTTGTCACTTGGGTATAATCTTTTGTCACTAAATTAATTTATGAGCCAGTAGAAATTGTGTGCATGTGTGGTGTATGGGTGATTTTGTTGTATGGCAAGGCTACAGAAAGCTGTTCATTATTTTAAAGGCAGTCAGTTGGGTTTTTCTCTTTCCACTCCCCCCACCACAATTTTCTGCTCTCTTCTATGATGAGAGAGTCTGTGAACTTGCCAGCTCTCTAGCGTGTTACTTTTGAAGTTAAGCATCACAGTTACCTTCCTCTCTTAACATATTGGTCATCACCAGCCTCATTTTGTGTCTTACTCCATCCCATTTTTGAAAAAAAAGTCAGGAAAAATTATTATGAGGCTTTTTACAAATTGCAGTGTTTCAGTGATCATGTAACAGTTGTCAGATTCCTTCCCAGCAATGTGGGGAAAGTGACATTTTCTTAGTTTCCCAAGTTGATGCAACTTATTAAAGTAGCATAAACAATGTTGTGGTGGAAAACAGGTTTCACTATGAAACTTCATCACTGTCTCATAATCATAGAGTGCAGCCGTGTGTGTGTGTGTGTGTGTGTGTGTGTGTGTGTGTGTGTTTTATATTTATAGTAGTGATAGTTAAATGTACTATGCTGGGGAAACCACTGAACCCTCACAGTTTTACTAGAAACTTGGGGGCTCATATTTTATGAGCCACAGAGTATTCAAACTTTCTATAATTCTGTTATTTCTGTAGAAAAAAATACAAATAGAAGATTTTTTGTTGTCTTCCCCTTCTCATATATATTTTCTTTTTTTCTCTCTCTCTCTCTCTCTCACTTTAAATCATGGTACTTGCTAGGAATGTCAACCAAAATAACGTTCATAATTTGAGATCACTGTCCTTTATTTTTCACACATATATCACATAGCAGTCACTGGAAACCAAATTCTGGGGTGATTTGAAAAAATTCTTTGGAGACCATTGTAGACACTTCTATAAAAAATATTTTCACTAAAATCAATGAAAAGACCCTTGGCCCCGACGGACTAAGCGTTTATTTTTTGCAGGCATCAATTTTCTCAGGCAAGGAAACAAGAGATGCTCTTAGAGCGGTGTGAGGTCCTGAAACTCAGACACTCCTCTCTTTGTGGCTCTAACATCAAGTCTAGATCATTTTGTAACTTGAAGGAGATATTTATGGGGGGAATGGAATTCAATTTGACTAGGCAGTAAGAGTTGAGACAACCTGAAAATGCAAAGAGGACCTAGTCTTTATCCATTACTTTTTCATGAATTCAATATTTATGGAATGGCCTTCATATGCCATGTATTGTACTGAAAATTGGGGAAAAGAAGGAAATAATACACAGGTGTTTCCCCTAGGATCTTGTAGATAAGAAAGTCTTTGAATAGGTTTGATAAAATGATTCATGATAGTGTGATCTGAGATACCTAGATTTCAGGCTTGTAATTGACTAAGTGAATTTCAGAATATCAACTGAAAGGAATGTTTTACTTTCCAAAGACTCTTTAAGTGTGAAAAAGAAATTGAAGTATTATAATTAAGAGATCTAGTGCATTGAAAATAGCACTACAGGAGTTAGAGGGAATGTAAGGAATATGGTTGAAAGACCCCAACTTTAGAGACTTTATCAGACATATATTACTGTATATATGTGGAAAAGCAAAATGAAATGTCCATTGCTAAATGTCAAATCTTTAATTCCTGTGGATTGTTTCATTATTGCATGTAAGAGTTTAATTAGTCTTATATTTATAAAAGTTCTGATTGTATAATCTCGACATTTCTTGTACTAGTGTTTCCTAAAGTCAACTACTGTCTTTTATTGTCAATTTCAAATGATGTCTTTTTAACTATATAATATCAAACTGCACCGTATTAGATCCAAGAGCAGTGTAGGAAGGCATATTGCTGCCACAAATCTCAGTCATTATTTACTTTTACATTACTAGATTAGATGTTTCTGTTTTGAATTTGTATTACTTTCTCAGATTTGAAAGTTGTCTGCAGGTCCTATAAATATTTGGAGCAACATAAGCAGTTCATCAAGTTACTAGCTCATCACTAGTATTTACTAGGCAATTAATCTACCAGTTATTATTAGGAATAATAAACACAGTACATACTAAATCTTACAAGGTAGTCAGTGACCATCAAGCCATTCTTAATCCTACAAATGTCAGTAAATTTTATAAAATGTGAAGTTGATTTAAAAGTTGAATTTAACATACAACTTGCAATTTATAACCTGAAAATATATTACAACATGATTATAAATTGTGTTGGAATTTTTTCATACCCATAAAAGGTCAGCTTTTACTACAATGTAAATTTAGAGCCTTTATTGAAATATGCCTACTTGAAAGCTGCTGAGAATTTTTATGCATCCATTAACTGTATAAACACTTGTAAAGGACAGTGTATCTCTAGAAACACACTCTTATGTGTATGTGTATATTTATCCATATTTATAACCTCATGTGTGAATATACATTGTCGTATTTATCTGTACATATGTCTGTCCTACATCTGGAAGAATATATTTGTTTTTGTAGAAAGTTGGTCCAGTGTGCATGTACAAATGCAAATTTTGACTCTCAAAAGCATGCTCTCATATTTGTATGCCTTTTGCTCGGCAGTCTTGCCAGTTGGTAGATTTCCTTGCTTATTTCCACTTTTTTTCTTCCCCTGCAGTATCCCCCATGAAGTGGCGCTGAAAGATCACGTTAGCACAGTCGTATGATGTGAAATACCACAAGTCTGCAATTTTTTGGTCTTGAGAGTATTGCTGGGCTAAGAGGATGGAAATCTTTTAGTAATTATACCAGTTTGTATTCGTCTCACATTTGGGACCAAATACAAATCCAATCCACTCTGTCTCCCTGTGAATATTCATAAAAAACAAAGTGCCAATTCTGGGTTAATCATGTATGGAACCAAATATGTTGATGAGGCCTAAGTATATACTGTATGTATGTATACATATGAATGTATATATTTATACACACTAATTTTGCTTGTGTCCTTTGCTGTGCAATTTGTTTGTTTAGTATAGGGCTTGCTGTTGTAATGTGTTAATAAGCTGCTGAAAGCTTGGCACCTATTACTTGAAATGACAGCTATGTTAGAAGCCTATTAACACAGCGCCGCAGCTACTAGAAATGAATTTCAAAGATGGTAAATGAACAAAAGCGATTCATATCTCTAAGGAAAGCAAACACTGTGCCCAGAACCATATACACATTGAAAAGGTACAGTATATAAAGCCTCTTTAACTCTTCCACTTAAAGAAACAGCGGAAGGGAATGTTTAGAGAAAGGAAAACTGCCTCTAAGATTTCCAAACAACCTTGAAGACATAAATGTAAAGGATACCATGCACAACTTCCTCTCTTTGTTTCTATTGTGTTCTGATGAGAACTGTGCTGAACATAGGAATAAATTGGTGCAGGTAGAGGAAATTCTCTTTTCTCTCCATGAAAAAAAATAAGAAGGAAAGAAATCATCTGGATTTAGCTCATACTTTTTCTCTGTCTTTGAGTTTAAAAGGCCAGCATCTGCCATTGTTCTTGAGGCCAGGGTCTCTATGAGTTGCTTGACTCTGCCTTTGAACTCTTTTCCTTTCCTTTAGCTGTCATTGAAAGTTCACGAGATGGCTCAAAGGCCTGGGTAAAGTTTAGCTATGATTATAAAAAAAAAGTGCTTAATTTAGCTTACGGATGGCCTTTTATTTTCTTCTACTTTCTACAATGCAGTTTACGATAGAAGATTCCCAGGAGAAGGGTGGTCATAGACCAATGTTTGGGAGACAAGGTTCTACTCTTTTAAGTTAAATTACTGATTTTTAAGACTCTTGCTTTTGAAATATAATAAAACACACAGAGGCTTAAATTTTAACATGTAAATTTATAAATGTAAATTAGAAATCTTAGCTTTTAGAGTTTGTGTATAACTAGCACTCATGGCTGTAATAGGCAGGTTTATTCACTGTGTCTCTTTAATGAAGATTCTGCAATGTCTTGTACTTGAAAATGCTGGTTTTGAATTCATAGCTCCCCATATGTATTACCTGTATGTATAATATCTTGTAAGTACTGCACAATTTACTGTCGTCCTGTGAACCTATGTATGTCTACAACACCATCTAAAAAGGAAAGATTGAAGAGTTTTTGTGCAAGACAAAGAATAAGTATAGACTCTAAAAATTTGAAAACTTATAAACCAAAAGCCACTCTGTGTGTGTGTGTGTGTGTGTGTGTGTGTGTGTGTGTGTGTGTAAGAGAGAAAGAGAGAGAGTGAAAGAGAGAGAGAGGGTGAGAGAGAGAGAGGAGATCATGGTTGGCTGTCTACACAATCAGTTTGTGGAAGATTATTGTTATGTTAGAGAAAAAAATGGTGAGACAAAAGACAAGCCTCTTACCACTGAGACTCAGTAAAACATGAGCTTGGGATTTTATAAAACTCAAGGCTTTTTTTCAGGTAAGGTGATATTGAAATTATTCTCAGAGACACTAACTGCTTTTTATTTTATCTAAAATTTTGTCAGCCCAAACTTCTGTTTCTCTGACCCTTCCTACACCAATGGTACAGTAATGATTAATGGTCACTGTGGTCTTTAAATTGGCTAAGCAAGGTCATTTTAGCCGTCTTCATTCATATTTATTATTATACCAAATATCATTTTTGTCAAATGACTGAAAATTAATCTAACATCTCAGATTTGTGTAATACATATGTTATATACATAATAACATTCATTCATATATTTCAAGACCACAAATGCACCATTCCATGTCAAATAAGAAACAGGACAAAAGCTAAATTAATTTGCTCGTACTAGAAGTTTTTGAGGTATTGTATTTACAATTGCCAATTATTATTATTGGGCATAGTAACTCATACTTGTCATACCAGCACTTGGGAGGCTGAGACAGGAGGATTACCATGACTTCCAGACCAGACAGGACTATGCAGCAAGTCACTTACAAACTTTGGTTACAGAATGAAAGTTTCTCTAAAACAAATGTCAATAACCTTTTGCAAATGATTTAGCCAATGTTATAGTACTGTGCTTTCATCAAATAGAATCTTCCCATTCATAAGATAATACGATAACCAAAACAGGAATATGGCATTAGTATTCCCAAGGTGCTAAAACTTAATACTTCTTTATATTTTAGATCATTATTTTATTTATAACGTTTTACTAAAATCATTGTGAAGAAGAGATGCCTAAAGTTGAGCATGAAGGTGGTATGTGGCCAGCACAGAATTCAAGAAGTATAATTGACAACACTTTAGACATCTCTGTCTATAACTGCCCTATCCTCCTTCGCCAAACTCAAGGTAATCAGTATCTATATTGTTCTTAAGTTATCCATAGTTTTGTAGGCTAAATGTGAACAGTGTAGGGGACTAGTTTGGCTTTCATAGGGTCATGTGACATACTTTGTTTGTTTTTGCATACACTATCAGCACATCACTATCATTAGGTACTTATACTAATTAGAAATAGTTATTGAGATATCCACCCATTAAAATGACAGTCTGGAATCTGGGGACTGAGGAGGTGGCTTCTTGGTAGACATCATGTACTACTTCCTGAGAACCAAACTTTGGTTCTCAGCACCCACATAGGTTGGCTCACAACTGTCTGTAACTGGTGCCCTCTACTAGCATCCACAGATACTGCATGAGTGTATGCAAACAGATAAATATGAATACACACAATTAAGAATAAAACTATGTCTTTGAAGTGATGCTCTGACAGTTGTTAGTTAGATCACAGTTGTGCAATAATTTACAATACTGACTTTTAGGATGTCACTATCAGATAAAACAAAACCTCACAGCAATTAGCTGTCCTTCCTCCTTCTTACCCACTGCAGCACCTGTTCTTGCTCTACTCCATTGGCATCTTCATGGTTTACTTATTCTGGATACTAGTAAAAATACTTTCAATCTAATTGTAATATTAGATTATTTGTTAATTTAAGTTTAGTGTTTTAAAAATGATAGTAACTGGGCAATAACTCCTTATAAGTTTTTAAAAATATAAATGTTGATCATTTTCTCTATGTCTAAAATCCATATATGAGTGAGTACACACCATCTTCCTCTTTTTGTGACTGGGTTACCTCATTCTGGATAATTATTTCAAGTTCCATCCATTTGCCTGCGAATTTCAAGATTCCATTATTCTTTCCACAGAGTGGTATTCCATTGTGCAAATGTGCCATATCTTCTTCATCCATTCTTCATTTGAGGGGCATCTAGGTTGCTTCCAGGTTCTTGCTATTACAAATAATGATGCTATGAACATAGTTGAACAGATGTCTTCGTTGATGGATGTGGATCATGTGGGTATATGCCTAAGAGTGAAATTGAAAGGTCCTGTGGTAGACTGATTCCCATTTTCCTGAGGAACTGCCATACTGATCTCCAAAATGGCTGTATAAGTTTGCACTCCCATCAGAAATGTAGGAGTGTTTGCCTTTCTCCAAAGCAAAGAATCACCAACCTATAATTCACACCACCAGAGAAACTAGGATACAAGGACAAATCTAAGAGACTCAGACAAGGCATCTCACAGAAGGGGAAAGGAACAAAATCTCCTGAATATATTGGGAGTGGGGAGGGTAGTGAATGGAGAGGGAGCTAGGAAAAAGAGAAGGGAAGGAGAGGAATGCACATGGGACTAGGAAGACTGAGTCAAGGGAGGAATAGATGAGAGAAAAAGAGAGATACTATAAAAGAGGGAGCCATTATAGGTTTGAAGAGAAGACTGACTATAGAGAAATGTCCAGAGAACTACAAGACTGACCCTAACTAACAATGTGAGCAACAGTGGAAAGGCTACTGATAATGAGATTGATGACTAACTTATCTGCCATCATAGAGACCTCATCTAGTAGCCGATGGAAACAAGCAGACACACACAGCCAAACACTGAGCTGAACTGGAATCCATATTCAGAGAGGGAGGACAAGACCAGGCTACAGAAACCCACAGAGACAGCTGCCCTGAACAAGTAGGAGCTAATACCCCATGAGACGAATAGCTGGGAAACCAGCATAGGACTGACACAGACCCCCTGAACATGGGTCTCAGTTAGAAGGCATGGGCAGTCTAAGGAACCTCTGACAGTGGAATCAGGTTGTATCCCTGGTGCACAAAAGAACTTTGGGAGCACATTCCCCATGGAGGGATACTCTCTTAACTTAGAGGCAGGAGGAAGAGCCTAGTCCCTACTTCAAATGACTTGACAGATTTTGTTGATCCCTCCTAGAAGGCATCACCCTCCTTGTGGAGTGTGGGGGGATGGGATGGGAACGTGGTCAGGGGGCATGGGAGGGTTGGATAGAGGGAGGGAAGGAGAACTTGAATCAATATGTAAAATAAGAAAAATAAATAACTAAAAATAAAAATTTTAAAAATTAAATATATATAAAGTTAATTTTTATGGAATTATTATTTCATTTTATTGAAAATAGATATTTTTCTCAAATAATATATCATAGTTATATTCCCTCTCCCTATTCTCCTCTCAATTCTTTCCCATATTGCCTCCTATTCTGATCTACTCTCTTCCTACCTCTCATTAGAAAATAAACAAGCTTCTAAGAGATAATAATAAAATACATTATAATAAAGTAAAACAAAAAAGTAACACATTGGAATTGGACAAAACAGACAAACAGACAAACAGATGTAGGCTATACTTGGCATGCATACTACCCTTAACGTGTACTTTATTTTCCAAGTGAAATTCCCTTCAAGGAAACTAAATTTTCATTTGCAAATGATTATAAATTGGAGATTGCTTCTGGGTTCAAAATGGGAGTAAGTGTCCAATTTTCCTTTCATCTCTAGGACCTTATCTGGTGCAAACCTAGGTAGGTTGTATGCATGCTGCCTTAGTGTCTGTGACTTTCTATGTGCATTGATCTTGTTGATGTACAGGGCTTTATATTCTTGCATGTATTCTGTCTTCTCTGGATCTTGCATTCTTTTTGCTTCCTCTTCATCTGGGTGTCCAGATCCCTGAGGGGAGGGATTTAATGGAGTCATGCCATTTAGGGTGTGTGTTCCAAGGTCTGTCACTCTTTGCTTAATGTCTAGCTGTGGATCTCTGTGCCTGTTCTCATCTGCAGCAGGAAGAGGCTTCTCTAATAATGACTGAGGAAGGCAATGATCAATGAGTGTAGCAGAATGCCATTAAGAGTAATTTTATGTTTATGTTTTGTTTGTTTGTTTGGGGGTTTAGAAAAATAGTGTTTGGTTTTACCCTATGTCCATATGCTACCTAGTTTCCGTTTCTTAGTTACCTAAGCTTTTATGGATATGGATCTCATCTCTTGGAATACGTGTTAAGTCAAATAAGACACTGGTTACTCCCACAAGCTTTGTACCACCATTGCATTAGCATACCTTGAGGAAAGGATAACATTGTATATCAAAAGGTTTGTGGCTGGGTTGTTATTTACATTTCTCCTTTCGTAGCATGCAGAGTAACTTCCTGTACCATAGACACTAATGTGAAAGACCTATGGAGGTACCAGCTGAACTCCACGTTATATATGTTAATTTATATTCCATGATGATAAATCAATCATATATGCACTTTGTTCTGTGCATGTTTGCCATGCCTATATTGCATCTTCTCTGAGGGATCTGTTGAGTTCTTTGGCTCATTTGGGAGCTGGAGAAATTGATCAGATGTTAAGAGCACTTGCTCATCTTCCAGAAGACCTGAGTTTGGTTCCCATTGACCACATTGGGTAATACACACCTGCTAATAACTCCAAATCTACAGTATCTGAAGACTTCTCCTGACCTCTTCAGGCAACCCCTACACACACACACACACACACACACACACACACACACACACACACACCATAAAATAAAACAAAACCAAGTATTTTCTTATGACTGATATTTAAGACTATATGTTTTATCAAAATCCTTCATCAAAGCTCTCCTTTAAGTAGGCTCTCCAAGTCTGTGGTTTCACTTTTCTTTTTCTCAGAAGCATCTTCTACAAATCAGAAATGTTTTATTTAAATGAGGCCCCTGCTTCTTGAACCTTTCAATCGTTGGACTATGCAAAATTGACATTAAATATGAGCAGTCATCCTCAAACTTGAGATTATCTAGGTTTTCCTGCAGATTTTGGACTGTTTTGTGTTACAAATTTGGACTTGTTACCATTTAGGATTAATATTGGTTAATAGTGAGTCTAGATTCACTCTTTACTTTCCTACTAGATATCATTTTTATAGTTCTCCGTTTAAAGCATTACCTCTGCTCTGTTATCATTGCTTCTGATTCTTGGTTAAGCATCAACAATTTCTCATTATGGAGTTGATTTCTTTCATTTTTGTTTCTAATGAAATTAAATCCTTTTCATAAGTGGCAATCATGTCTTCCTCAATTTGTTTTGTAAATGTTGTGTAAAGAGCCTTTACAAGTTGGGAAACCAGCACAGGAACAACCTGGACCCCCTTGAATGTGGATGTCTGGAGGACTGGGCAGTCTATGGGGCCTGTACTAGTGGATCAGTATTTATCCCTAGTATATGATTGGACATTGGGAGTCCATTCCACACTCTCTCAGCCTAGACACAGGGGGGAGGACCTAGGCCCTGCTCCAAATGATGTGACAGACTTTGAAGACTCCCCATGGAAGGCCTTACCCTCCCTGGGGAGCAGAAAGGGGATGGGATGGGGATTGATTCGGGAACAGGGGAGGACAGGAGGGTGAGAGAACTGGGACTGACATGTAAAACAAGCTTGTTTCAAATTTAAATAAAAATATTATCATAAAATCTTAATACGTGTTTGATTATATGACTTTTCCTTTTATCTTTTGATACCTAACATATTACTCAAATTTTAATTTTGGATCAATTTTGGATTATGTTTTCTTGTAAACTCTTTCAATTAATTTGTTGTTAAAAGCATATTAACACAATGTTGATTTATTAATGTTCACAAGATTTGAAGTGATGTCTCTCTTCATATATATTTTATTATTGTGACTATCATTTTAGTATATCAATATCATTAGACATAATTTATTAGTTTTTAAAATAAAATTTATTTTCTCAGAGTTATAAATAGAATATTTATCATTATCATTCTTTTATTTACCTCTATCTATTGTCTTTGTAGTAAATTTCTATTTCTAATTTTAGAAGCTGTATTGTAAATTGAGTTCCAGCTTCCCAATATACTAGATAGGGAATGATGTCCTTAGATGAAGATGCTATCTAAATTTAACTTTTCTTTGGTATATGAATTATTTAGAATTTCATTGCTTAATTATTAACAATTAACAAGTAGTGATTTGCAAGTTACCTTTTTACTAACTTCTGGCCTATTTGCATTAGGATAACAGGAATATTCTATATGACTTCATTTTGAAATTTTAAAGAAGTGCTTTCTTGGCCAGTGTATGGCCAACATTTGGAATATTCTTAAAAAGTAACTCATATTCTTAAATGGTTGCCACCATGCTTTATATTAATTAAGTTTCATTTTACAATATTAAATATTTAATTAAAGTTTCTAATTTGATCATGCTATTATAGCCCATACCTGTCATATCAGTATCCTGGGAGTTGAGGAGGAAGGTCATGAGTCCAAAGCTACCCTGGGCCAACTAGGTAGACCTTGTCTCAAAATGAATTCTAACTTTAACTGTTATATCAATTACTGAAAATGTGTTTGAATAATTAATTAGGACTGTTTATTTAGTTGTGTAAATTATTGTAGGACACAAAAGGAGTAAGGAATCTGGAACCTTTCTCCAGTAAGATAAGAACACGTGGAAACACTTAGATTGATATAAATAAGTTAACATTTAAGTCAGGGAGAGCCAATAAGAAATGCTAGTAACAGGCCAACAGTTTCATAACTAATACAATGTCTCTGTGTTATTTGGGGCTGATGCAGCAATAGGACCAGGCTGGCAGGAAAGTACTCAAAACAAATTATTAATTTATTCCTGAGGGCACATTAATAACAGACATTGAAATTGCTGTACCTTCCTAGAAAACCACTTACTATTATCTTCCTTTACCTACAGCAATGCAATACTTAAAGTTTCCTTTATTTAATGTTATTTGTAAAGGCCATTTTTAATTTTAACATTCCTAACACAGTATTTTATAGCTCTGTCTTAAGAACAGTATACTTTTATATCATTAGTAATTATCTGGTAGTCATTTTATCTGTAATTAAAACATTAACATTTATTATCACTAACAGATTTAGTTAGATATCTTGCTTATATCTAAATTTTCAGGAAGTTTATATTTTTGCTTCTGGCTTACTTTATTTCCTCTTGTCTTCTTCCTTTAGTGTTTTCTATCTGTAATTACTTTTAATATTTCCATTTCTGCTAGTGTAGAAACACACACACATATATACAAACATACATGTATATTATGTTTTTGATGACTTTACTAGAGACTGACGCAAGAATTTTTGACTTACAAAGTTTAATGTGATTTGACAATCTTATTACCCTCATAAATATTGCAAAATTCTTCTAAAAAGCTTCATCCCCACCATCTTATTAGAACATATACTCAAACATCATCAAAACTTAGCTATTGTTTTCATGTAGTTAATATTGATTAATACTTATTCTAATATTGAGGTCCCATGAGATGCCTTTATCAGTAGACTGCTTGCTTCATAAGCATGAACACTTAACTTTGAAGGCCTATGTTCCATGTAAGAGCTCAACATTGTGCCTCACATCTATAACTCCTTGCTTAAGAAGTGGGGATGGGAAGATCCCTGATAGTCATTGGTTAGCAAGTCTAAATGACTCACTAATCTCCAGGTTCAGTGTAAGACACTTTTCAAAAAATAAGGTAGGCAGAGATCAAGGAGGACACATATGGGAGTCTGACTTCAGCTAATTATTTGGGAAATTATTTTATTTTTGTGAAATAAACTGAGCATTGAAAGTAACATTTTTAAAGATTAAATTTTTTTGTATGTGAATGTCTGAGTAATATATATATATATATATATATATACATATATATATATATATATATATATATTACTATGTGTGTGCAGGAGCCTGCATACATAAGTTATAGGAGGAATAGAATCCCCTGGAACTGGATACTCGGGTGTTTTGAGTCCTGAGAACCAAACCTGGATGCTCTCCAATAGTAATAAGTGTTCTTAACCACTGAGCAATCTTCTTAGCCCCTAAATTAATGGGCTTGGTTTCGTTAACTCTTCTAAGAACATAAGTATATGAAAGGAAAAAGCTGAAATTGTGTGACAATCAATGTCTGAACTAACTGTATTTCCCAAAATTGACTAGAGAATGAACAAATTGTCACATTCTTTGGCCAAGAACTGTAGTGAATTATAACAATACTAGAGGGTATTTGAGGGACCTACAATATAAATCAGAAGATAACATATTTTAGTTAATTTGAAAAAACCAAACCAGTCAAAAAATAAAGCTATTTAAACTAACAATGAACTTTTAGATAATTAGTGATGAATGTTTTCTAAAATTTCTGTCTACATCAGTGTCAGATACATCATCTAGAGCCAGAAAACTTAAAAAAAAAAAAAAAAAAAAAAAACATGCAATTCCATTCTCAGAGATGAAGTGATTTTTAGCTGAAAGTCTACTGATTCTCATTTCTATATTATTTCTATGTTTTTCTTGGGGTCTAGTTCTTCTGTACCAAGTAAGTCACATGGTCCTCACATAACAAAAATCTCACAACATTAAGGGATGGGCAGGTAGTTTCTACAGTTTGGTCCCATATGAAAGCTTCATAAAGTAACTGCAAGGTATATTTACTATTGTTCAGTTCCTTCTAAGTATTAAATATTCCCCCCAGGAAACCACATTTTTTTTTCTTTAGCTGCTTCTTCAAGCTTGCTAGTGTTTTGACGACTGTAGGACATTTCACACAGATTCCTGTAAAGATCTGACTTTTTGATTGTCACTTCAAGTTCATGGTTGTTTTGAATTAATGTGTGCATCCTCCCCAGCCCATTCAACTCCAATAATTTCCTCAATTCAAGAACTAAGTCTCAGATGCATCTTAGCCGGCTCCTTTCTTCCTAAGCTCTTAACTTTCTTCCTTGGGCAAGGAGTTTCCTGGATATCAAAGACGACTTCGTGTAGTGAAGGGAGTCATGCAGGGGCAGAGGGGCCCAGGACCTGACCCTGTGTTACAGAAGCTTCTTGAGAAAGTAGAGAAGTTAAAAACACTCACTAAATAATTCTCTTTAAATCAGAAGAAAAGTGATTTTTTACAGTTAACAGTTAGATGCATGATGATTAATGTTTTCAACCTTGAGGGCAAACTCTGCCTGTTTAGTATGAATTTTTTATTCCTGTGTTTCAAGTGAAAAATATCCTGGGGCCCTTTTGAATTTCAAACAATTAGTCCAAATTCAAAATGTATTAGGTTAATTGCGTGTTTTTAATCTAATTTTAATATTCTTTGACTCTGAAATTGATAAGATAGCATTTATTTGCTCTTAGAATCTTTCAAAGTTTATAACAAGCTTCTATGCCTTTTAAATGGCATGAATGCTTAATGGTAAAAACCTGGCCTAAGGAGGAGATAATGTCTAAGAATTATGTAAACCCATGGGGACTGGGGTGTAAATCATCTCTCTGGTCTTTTTCAGAGTACATATTCTATTTTATGAAATTTAGCAGGGGGTTTCCTCCTCTGGGGACAGTTGACTTAGATATAAGTAATAGACGAGGCAGACATGAATTCCACCATTAGTTGCAACACTGGATTTCTTCAAAAGACAAAAACACTGGCTGATACAGTCTTTGTCTGAGGCAGTGAGGGATAAACTGCCGTTTTTCTTTTCTCTTATTAAGAACAAAAGAAACAGATCTCACTGAAGATCTTTGCTCATCCATGTCACCCTGGCCAAGAATAAATCTCCTCAGGTGTTAAAGGTGCCAATTTCAAGAAATGAGTATATAAAAAAAATATTATCAGTTTGTTAGATGAAAAAATTCAACAATGGTTATTTTAGGGATGTAAAAGTATTTATAAATTATTTTATGTGTATTTTATAGTAGATTTATTCCATTTGGTATGTAAATACTGTACAACCAGTAAATCTTCCCATTTTTTATATTCCATAATTATTTTTACATTAACTTAAATATCTGAGCCAACTTCAACCTTGCCAAATCAACTGTTGATGCTTCTCTTGGTGTGAAATAAAAGGCTAAGGAGGGGAAGGGTTTCCATAGGCTGCTGGTCTCAGTCTCCTTCCTGGAAGGACACAGTGGCAGCATTTCAGCTTGCACCATCCTTGCCAGGATGTCCCTACAGAGAAAGGCCCAGCTCTGTTCTCAAATGTACAGAAAGCACTTAAGACTCCTTTTGAGAATAAATTTCCCATGAAACTGGAGGGCATAAGCAGCTATACATGGAGCCGTTTTGCTCAAGCTGAGTGTAGGCAGCAATCCACTTTGTCCTTGCCCTCTTTGCTCAGGTGGGCCCTCACATTTCCATGAAGGCCAGGACTCCAGGAAATAAGCCTTTGAAATTCAGCACTTCAGTGAAAGTTCACAGAGACCATCAATGATAAGGATCACCAAGGTGAGAACATCACACAGCACTTACTCCGATAACAGTTGTTACTGATATTTTGCGATCAGTGGCTTTCCAGGTTCACTCTGAAAGTAGACAGGATGATCTCTCTGAGAGAAAGACAAAGCTCACACAGATTAGGTCTCTATCGCTAAAGTGCCTACTTTGTTTCAACTGTGTAGGGGGTCGGTGTTGGTGTCTAAGGATTACATGCTGTCACTTTTTTGATCCAAAACATGTAGGTAAAAGTGGTATGATGATAGGCCTACAATAGTCACCCTAGTTTCTCTCACACCTGCTCATTTTGCTTGTACTTCCCTCTATGAAAGCTTAGCCTTGCCTAAACTTGCAAGATCAAGTCTCCAACTCTTAGCAGAAGGAATGGGAGGCCTTAGTCATCTAACTCACTATTTGAAAATTTTATGTTGACATTCTACTGAGTTTATCTTTAATATTTTTTTCCCAGCTCTAAGAAAAAAGCCCCATATACTTGGCTTTTAACAGTCTGCTAATACTATTAAATGAGTTGGTGTCACACAGGTAGTTTAAAACCAGACATGTTGGAGCATTTACCTTAAAAAAACTTTAGAATCTGAAAACCAAGTCTTCTGGAACATGACACTGGTTCGAACTAGCTTCCAGCTCAGTAGCCATTTCTTATCTTAGGATCTCCTTCTTTCTAGGATATAAGTTTGTGCCTTGGTCTCATAAAAATGTAGACTCTTCATTCCTGTTAGACTTTTCTTTTGGTCCTTCTGGATTCGTGCTTAAAGAGTCCTCCTAATGTCTTATCACCCAAGATCGAGTGTATTTTCAATTCTTTTCGAGGGGGAGTTGAGACAGGGTTTCTCTGTAGTTTTGGAGGTTGTCCTGGAACTTGCTCTGTAGACCAGGCTGGCCTTGAACTCACAGGTATCTACCTGACTCTGCCTCCTGAGTGCTGGGATTAAAGGTGTATGCCACCAATGCCAGGCATATTTTCAATTCTTGGATTTTCCTACTCTTACTGCTCCGTGGTCTTAAACCACTCACTGTCCCACAGTCTCTATTCTGCAGTGGAACATCCATCAATGCTTTTCCTAATGTCTATCTGTGACCTTCTACTTTAACTGACATATTTTATATGAAAAGTTGGACTCCTTCAAATTTGTGGCCCTGAATCTACTCTACCCAACCTCCTCCCAATCTATTGTGTCCTAATTAACTGAAATAAGCCAATACTCTTAATGTAGAATTAAAAAAATAAACATTTAATCCACATAAAAATAGTTTTCTATATTATTAGACTTTAAATTATTTAAATGTACTCTCTTAGTGGCTTTAATTTTAAAACCTAATTTAACATTTTAATAAATAATAACATTTAATATCCACAATGAATATTCACCATATATAAAGTATTTAATTTCTAAACACACAATCTATATTTTCTCAAAATAATGAACAGTAATTGCTGCTGTTTCTGTACTGCACACTGTCTGTATGCTTTGATTATATTCACTTAGCCCTATGCAGTATCTATGATGCATGTGCTATTCTTGTCCCCATTCATCTTAAAAATGAAAAGAAGTAAGATAAATAGAGGTTTTGGTCACAAACAAATAGCAAAATTTTAGCTTAAACCAGGATAGTCTGGCCCCAGAGCCACTATCTTAAATATCCTATTGTCCTATCCTTTGATAAATTGAAACCTGGAGATGGAACTTATGAGAAACCGCTCATTTGTTCTGTTTAAATGTCAGCAGCTCAAAATATTCGGCCTAGAATTGACAGAGGAAAGCCTGGGAGATCTGCTTGGAGATCCTTCTCACACCTATAGGAAGCAGAGGGAAAAGGCTTACTAGGATGAGACCCATTGAACCACAACTTGACCACAGGCTAAGAAATGGTGAGTCCCTTTTTCGTTCAAATGCTTTTATTCCCTCAGCTATAGAGAAAGTCAACAAGGCTGGCTATTACACATGTTCAAACTTGGGAAAGGAGAGTCTTTATTCCTATGTAAATGGTCATAAAGCATCAGCAAAACCTAAGAAAATTCATTTCCTTTTTGTCAGTTGTGAAAACAGAAAAATGAATATAAATAACAGCCATTTTTTTATTTACACAGGATAGTAAGTATAAGTTATATGGCTCACTGCTTTACTATCGTTTTTGTAGTCTTTGGTGAAACTGCATTTTTATAGTATCACTGGTGCCAGCATGATCCTGAAAATGTTACTATGATAACAATTTTTAAGAAAATACCAAATATATTATCTTTCTAGATCATGACATTTGGCATATCCAGTACAAATGATGAGGCTGAATTGCAGCAAGGCAAAGACAAAAAGGGCAAGAATCACTTGTTTCTCTTTTCTTTTTGGTGGATTGCTTGCTGAAATAAAAACTTTCTCTGAAGTCCAGACTGGCTCTGAAAGAGAGATCCTCCTGCTTCAGCCTCCTGGGTGATGAGGCTATCAGCATGCACCACTAAAACACATGAAAAATACAGTTGCCAGTCCTAAAGTAAAGATTGTCTTCTACAAAGTTCACAGAAAGGATAAGGCCTAGAAGACTGAGATCCCACAGTTTTATGAGTAGGAAATAAACACTTGCTTCTGATGCCCCTGCTTGCTGAATCCCACTTGAAATGAGAGGGAATGGATGGGGGGAGGGTGTCTGACAAGCCTTTGTGGTTTTCCTATTTTGTTCTTAGTACTTCTCTCTCTTTATTGCTTTCTGGCCTGGACTCTGGGACCATTAACTGTCTCCCAGATGCATAGTCTTCAGTTTTGATATTGTAGCTCTTTTAGCACCCTTCATCACTCACCTTGATCTGTGTGACCTCCTCTTCCTCTCACAGTATAATCCTCCAGTGTGTGGACTTTTAATTCCCCAAATTTTTGTGTACATCAATCAGAAACTCAAATCTTACTTCTATCTACCCGTCTTAGTTACTGTTCCATTGCTAAGAGGAGACACCATGACCGAATGAATGTATAAAATAAATCATTTAATTAAAGATTTCTTTATAGTTCTAGAGTGTTAGTCCAAGTACATCATGGTGGGGATATGGCTGCAGGCTGGCAGGATACAGAGAGGGTGGTGGGTCAGGACACTGGGCCTGGCTTGGCTTTTGAAATTTCAAAGCCCATCTTCAGTGACACACCTCATCCAACAAGGCCATGCTTCTAATTTTTCCTAAACATTTCTACTAACTGGAGACCAAGCATTCAAAAAGGGCCTCTGAAGGCCATTATCATGCAAACCACTACACTACTTATTAGAGATTCAAATAGTAATGGAATTTATTATCTCCTTCAAGAAATATACAAAGAGATGGAGGTGTACCTGATTGTTGTTCTATCCACAGCCAAGATAGCTTTACTGCATCAAATTCAAATAGTCAGGAGCTTAATCAACTTATCTATAAGGCCAGTCCTGAACAGTGACACTTACTTTCACACCTTACAGAGACACTCAAGCCACCCGTAATACTTCACACACAACAATTGACATGTAAGCACCCTAGAAGTGCTTAAAACCACGCTGATGTGGGGGACCCTCCTGAGAATGGAACTGGTGTAATTCCCTGATTCACCAAAGAAGCGGTGACTCTGCTGACTGCACAATGTTTTCAGGGAATGTAGCTGGCATGGAGCTCAAAATGGTAGCTAGTTCAGACCAGACCTTAACCACCTAAGAGATGGAGCAAGGGGGAATTGGATTCTTCTTTTTCTCATATCATTCAACTGCAAATTGCTATTTGCTTGGCAAGTGGCATCAAATAATTGGAAGGAACTGCTAGCAACAATATTTCATATATTTTCATTATATTCCTCCTCTCTTTTGATCTGTAAATTACTGGTCTTGTTTCTCTGTCTCTCTCTCTGTCTTTCTCTCTCTCTCTCTCTCTCTCTCTCTCTCTCTCTCTCTCTCTCTCTCTCTCCCTCTCTCATGTTTCATATTATGGTGAGGCTCAGGGGACTAGGACTTTTCCAAGTCCACCAATCTGTAGGTTGATGACAGAATAATTAAGACTTCAATTTAAAATTTGCCTTCCATATCTCTAACTGTATTTTAAAATAACACATGGACTTCTTTGTTCTTGGACCTTTAGTAATGGAATCAAAATAAAACATAACCCATAGTCAACTTCTTCCTGTTTTGTTTTCTCACCTAAACATCTTGAGAGCATTGTATCACAGAAGGGGAAAGAAATGAGAGCACTGGAGGGAAAGAGGGGGCTTCCTTCGAGGGGAAGCAGTCATGTTTAAGGTATATGGAATGGCACTTTTACTCAACTGCAGTCTTTTTTTTATTATTATTATTGTTTTATTTAATTTTTATAACAAAGTCCAATTAAATGAAAACAAACATTTATACACAATATTTGGGAATTTGGGCATCGTTCTTTCCAAACTACTTCCTGCTGGTAAGGGGCGCTGTAATGGGGGATTCGAAGAAGATTCAGATATCCTGGCTGTAGTCTGTAAGGCTGCTTATTCCAGCTGTTTTGAATGCAGGATCACCTTGTACTCTGTTTCAGGCGGTCTGGCGTGATCAAACCATATTAGTCTGGAAGGAATCCACATCTTTTCATTTTCTGTGGAAACAAAAATAGAAATCCTTTTCCCCACTAACTTGTCCTTCAACTTAAATTTTGGAGTCAAAGCATTTTTTTAATTTAATTTATTATTTTACATGTGGATCCCAGTTCCCTCTCCCTCCCTCCCTACCTTCCCCCATCCCTTCTTCCCTCCTTCCCTCCTTTTTACCCTCTCTGCCCTCTCCCATGTACTCTAAACACCCTCCCCTCCCATCCCCCCACCCCAATTCCATATGTAGGGGAATGCCTTCCAGTTGGGGTCATGTAGATCTGACAGGTCCTGTGAAGTAGGGACTAGGGCTTCTCTCCTGTTTCTAGATTAAGGCAGTTATCCCTCCATGGGGGATATGTTCGCAAAGTCCTTTTGTGCACCAGGGATACATCCTGGCTCCACTGTCTGAGGTCTCTTAGACTGCTCAGTCCTTCTGGCTGAGACCCATATTCAGGGGGGCCTGAGTCAGTTCCATGCTGGCTTCCCAGCTATCAGTCTAGTGGCCGTTAGCTCCTCCTTGTTCAGGTAAGCTGTCTCTATGTGTTTCTGCCGCATGGTCTTGTCCTCTCCATCTGCATCTGGGTTCTAGTTTGACTCAGTGTTTATGTATGGGTGTTTGATCCTGTTTTCAACAGGCATTAGTTGAGGGCTCCATGGAGAAGTTAGTTGTTGATCTCACTCTCCGGGAAGGGCATTTATGATAGCCTTTCCACGGAAGCTGAGATTGTTAGTTGGGAGCAGACTTGTAGTTCTCTAGACCTTTCTTTGTGTTCAATTTTATCTTCAAACCAATATTGGCTCCCTCTTTTATGTTCTCTCTCTCTGTCTGTCTGTCTCACTCTCTCTTTTTCCTATCTTCTATTCCCAACCAGGCTCAATCTTCCTGGTCGCACATGTTTTCCTCTCCTCCCTCTCATTTTCTCCTACTTCTCTCTCCATTTGCTGCCCTCCCCACTTCACCTGAGCTCTGGGGGACTTGTCCCTTCCCAGTTCTGTGAGGGACTTTATATGAATCTCTTAGAATACACCTTGTATCCTAGTTCATCTGGTGATGTGAATTATAGGCTGGTGATCATTTGATCTAGATCTAAAATCCATATATGAGTGAGTACATACTGTGTTCCTCTTTTTGTGACTGGGTTACCTCATTCAGGATGGTTTCTTCAAGTGCCATCCACTTGCCTGCGAATTTCAAGATACCATTATTTTTTTCTACAGAGTAGTATTCCGTTGTGTAGATGTGCCACATCTTCATTAACCATTCTTCAATTGAGAGACATCTAGGTTGCTTCCAGGTTCTTGCTATTACAAATAGTGCTGCTATGAACATAGTTGAACAGATGTCTTTGTTGCATGGATGTGAATCCTTTGGGTATATGCCTAAGAAGGGGATTGCCTGGTCCTGTGGTAAAATAATTCCCATTTTCCTGAGGAACTGCCATACTGATCTCCAAAATGGCTGTATGAGTTTGCACTCCCACCAGCAGTGCAGGAGTGTTCCACTTTCTCCACATCCTCTCCAACATAAGTCATCATTGGTGTTTCTAATTTTTGCCATTCTGGCAGGGGTAGGATGGTATCTCAAATTTTTTTGATTTGCATTTCCCTGATAGCTAAGGATGTGGAGCGTTTTCTTAAGTGTCTTTCAGCCTTTTTGATTTCCTCTATTGAGAATTCTTTCTTCAGTTCTGTACCCCATTTTTTAATAGGGTTATTTGGTGTTTTGTTGACTAGTTTCTTGAGTTCTTTGTGTATTTTGGAGATCAGCCCTTCGTCAGATATAGGATTGGTGAAAATCTTTTCCCAGTCTGTGGGCTGCTGTTTGGTCTTGTCGACTGTGTCCTTTGCCTTACAGAAGCTTCTAAGTTTAAAGAGGTCCCATTTATTAATTGTTTCTTTCAGTGTCTGTGCCCCTGGAGTTATGTTCAAGAAGCAGTCTCCTATACTAATTTGTTCAAGGGTACCTCCCACTTTTTCTTCTAAGAGGTTCAATGTGGCTGGATTGATGTTGAGGTCTTTGATCCATTTGGACTTGAGTTTTGTGCATGGTGACAGACATGGGTCTATCTGCAATCTTCTACACACCCTCATCTAATTGTGCCAGCACCATTTGTAGAATATGCTATCCTCGTCCCATTGTATAATTTTAGCTGTTTTGTCGAAAATCAGGTGTTCATAGGTGCGTGGATTAATATCAGGATTTTCAATTCGATTCCATTAGTCTACCTGTCTATTTTTATGCAAATACCAGGCTGTTTTCAGAACTATAGCTCTGTAGTAGAGCTTAAAGTCAGGAATGGTGATGCCTCCTGATGTTCTTTTATTGTATATGGTTGTTTTGGCTATCCTGGATCTTTAGTTTTTCCATATAAAGTTGATTATTATCCGTTCAAGGTAGGTGAAGAATTGTGGTGGGATTTTAATGGGGATTGCATTGAATCTGTAGATTGCTTTTGGTAAGATTGCCATTTTTACTATGTTAATCCTACCTAACCAAGAGCATGGGAGATCTTTCCATTTTCTGGTATCTTCTTTAATTTCTTTCTTTAGAGTCACAAAGTTCTTATTATATAGGTCTTTTACTTGTTTGGTAAGCGTTACACCAAAATACTTTATGTTTCTTGTGGCTATTGTAAAGGGTGATGTTTCTCTGATTTCTTTCTCTGTCTCTTTGTCGTCTGAAAAAAGTAGGGCTACTGATTTTTTTGAGTTTATCTTGTATCCTGCTAGTTTGCTGAAGGTGTTTATCAGCTGTAGGAGTTCCCTGGTAGAGTTTTTTGTGTCTCTTATGTAAACTATCATATCATCTGCAAATAGAGACAGTTTGACTTCCTCCTTTCCAATTTGGATCCCCTTGATCTCCTTTTGTTGTCTTATAGCATTAGCTAGAACTTCTAGTACGATATTGGAGAGATATGGAGAGAGAGGACAGCCTTGTCTTGTTCCTGATTTTAGAGGAATTGGCTTAAGTTTCTCTCTATTCAGTTTGATGTTGGCAGTCGGTTTGCTGTATATTGCTCTTATTTTGTTTAGGTATGTTCCTGTTATCCCTGACCTCTCCAATACCTTTATCATGAAAGGGTATTGAATTTTCTCGAAGGCTTTTTCAGCATCTAGGGAGATGATCATATGGATTTTCTTTTTCAGTTTGTTTATATGGTGGATCACGTTGATATATTTTCATATGTTAAACCATCTCTGCAACCCAGGGATGAAGCCTACTTGGTCATGGTGGATGATTTCTCTGATGTATTCTTGAATTCGGTTTGCCAGTATTTTATTGAATATTTTTGCATCTATGTTCATCAGGGATATTGGTCTGTAGTTTTCTTTCTTCGTCGTGTCTTTGTGAGGTTTGGGTACCAAAGTTATTTTGGCCTCATAAAAAGACTTTGGCAATGAACCTTCTGTTTCTATCTTGTGGAACAGTTTGAGGAGTAGTGGTATTAGTTCTTCCTTGAATGTCCGGTAGAATTCTGCGCTGAATCCATGTGGCCCTGGTCTTTTTTTGGTTGGAAGGCTTTCAATGACTGCTTCTATTTCATTGCAGGTTATAGGTCTATTTAAGTTGTTTGTCTGTTCTTGAATTAATTTTGGTAAGTGATAGTTATCGAGAAACTTGTCCAGTTCCTTTGAATTTTCAATTTTAGTGGAATACAGATTTTAAAAGTATTACCTGAAAATTGTCTGGATTTCCTCCGTGTCTGTTGTTATGTTCCCCATTTCGTTTCTGATTTTGTTAATTTGCATGTTCTGTCGCTGCTTTTTCGTTAATTTGGATAAAGGTTTGTATATCTTGTTGATTTTCTCAAAAAACCAACTCTTTGTTGCATTGATTTTTTGTATTGTTTTCCTGGTTTCTATTTTATTGATTTCAGCCCTCAATTTGATTATTTCCTGGCGTCTACTCCTGTGGGGTGAATTCGCTTCTCTCTGTTCTAAGGTTTTCAGTTGGGCTGTTAATTCTCTTATGTGACTATCCTCTGTTTTCTTCATATGGGCACTTAGTACAATGAACTTCCCTCGTAGCACTGCTTTCAAGGTGTCCCATAAGTTCGGGTATGTTGTATCCTCATTCTCGTTGAATATTAGAAAGTCTTTAATTTCTTTCTTTATTTCTTCTTTGACCCAGGAGTGGTGCAATTGCACATTGTTCAGTTTCCATGAGTTTGCAGGTTTTCTGCTATTTGTGTTGTTGTTGAATTCCAATTTTAAAGCATGGTGGTCCGATAAGATACAGGGGACTATTCCTATTCTCTTGTATCTGTTGAGGTTTGTTATGTCACCTAGTATGTGGTCGATTTTAGAGAAGGTTCCATGTGGAACAGAGAAGAAGGTGTATTCTTTTGTCTTTGGATGGAATGTTCTATAGATGTCTATTAACCCCAGTTGAGACATAACTTCTGTTAATTCTTTTGTTTCTTTGTTGAGTTTCTGATTTGTGGTCCTGTCTAGTGTTGAGAGTGGTGTATCGAAGTCTCCCACTATAAGTGTGTGAGGTTTTATATGAGCTTTGAGTTTTAGTAGTGTTTCTTTTATGAATGTGGGTGACTTTGTATTAGGGGCATAGATGTTCAGAAATGAGTCTTTGTATTGATGGATTTCTCCTGCGATGAATATGAAATGACCGTCTTCATCTCTTTTGACTAATTTTGGTTTGAAGTCTAACTTGTTAGATATTAGGATAGCTACGCCTGCTTGCTTCTTATTTCCATTTGATTGGAAAATCTTTTCCCAACCCTTTACCCTGAGGTAATGTCTATCTTTGAAGCTAAGATGTGTTTCTTGTATGCAGCAGAAGGATGGATTCTGTCTTCGTATCCATTCTGTTAGCCTGTGTCTTTTTATAGGTGAGTTAAGACCATTAATGTTGAGGGTGAGTAAGGACCATTGATTGTTGATGCTTGTTTGGTTTAGGTTTGTTGTTGGCAGTGGTATTGTGAATATATTTGTTCTGTTTCACCCTTGGTTTCTGATGTAGTTGGATTATCTATTGCCTACATTTTTGTGGGCATAGTTACCTTCCTTGGTTTGGAGTTTTCCTTCCAATACTTTCTATAGGGCTGGATTTGTAGATACATATTGGGAAAATCTGGTTTTGTCATTAAATATCTTGTTCTCACCTATATTCTCAATCTATATTTATTGAGAGTTTTGCTGGATATAGTAGCCTAGGCTGTCATCCGTGTTCTCTTAATACTTTTAGAACATCTATCCAGGACCTTCTGACCTTGAGGGTTTCCATGGAGAAGTTGGGGTAATTTTGATAGGTCTGCCTTTATATGTTACCTGTCCTTTTTCCTTCGTTGCTCTTAATACTCTTTCTTTATTCTGTATGCTAAGTGTTTTGATTATTATATGTCGAGGGGTCTTTTTTCTTTGGTCTAGCCTATTTGGGGTTTGGTATGCTTCTTGTACTTTCATGGGCATGTCCTTCTTCAGATTTGGAAAGTTTTCCTCGATGATTTTGTTGAATATGTTTTTGGCTCCTTTGAGCTGGGCTTCCTCACCTTCGTCTATGCCTATTATTCTTAGGTTTGGCCTTTTCATGGTGTCCCACATTTCCTGGATGTTTTGTGTTAAGGATTTGTTGGATTTATGATTTTCTTTGGTCGATGAATCTATTTCTTCTAGTTTATCTTCTGCGCCTGAGATTCTCTCTTCCATCTCTTGAATTCTATTGGTTATGCTTGTGTCCGTAGTTGCCGCTTTTCGATTTCCAGCATTCCTTCAGTTTGTGTTGCTTTTATTTTCTCTTGAGAATGACACAGAACCTTAATGACAAAAGACTGAATGACTCACTTAAGAAAGCCAAGACAATATTAGATTTCACAGATATATCCTATCCCAAAGGTAGGCAGGTTTTGGCAGGCACTATGTGACAATGGTTAAAGACCAAAGTGGCCACCATAAATTCCTGTTCTCCATAAAGCTTCAAGTCACTGATGTTATCCTGGGCTTGGAACAGAGACCTTGTAGTCGATATAAGCAGTCTGGAAGGAGAGCCCATCCTACTATATGTTTAATTTGATGTAAATATCTGGGTTTAGTAACATATTAGCATGTTGTGTAGGAAGTGTAACAGTATATATTTGATTGTCCTACAGCTCTTATGATTCACAAAGTTTATATTTGGAAGGGAAATATCCAGGACATGTATTGCTTTGTATGCTTACAGCAGAAGACACAGCCATTGTCTCAAACTAAATTATATTGTATTTAAATTCTATGGAAATGGGGCAGATAGTATATTTCAATAGCTAGACAAACAAGCTAGTATCAGACACATGAATTGCCATCTGGACAAGGCATAAATGGATCTCATGAAACTTGAAGTTGGTGCCTTTGTATGGATGAAATAATGACTTATAAAACATACTGGACTAGACTGCAAGTCTTGTTTAAAACTCAAATTGCTTTTTAGTTTCCCCAACTCCTTAAATAACTTCTAATATTTTCAAGACAGAAACATCTATGTACTCCCTCTGCCTTTTGATGCTGAAATGTAACAATTTTATTATGTTGTTTCAGAGAAGAAAAAATTTTCATTATTCTGTGTTTCAGTAGAAATCTTTGATCCACGACTTAAAATAAGCCAAAGATAAGAAAGAACTCCACATTTATGTATGATATTGATCATTACTTGAATACAAAACAAAATAAAAATAAAAAAGGGGAGTGTTTGACGAGAAACCTCTTCTTCCTAATTCCTCTTCTCCTCTTTCTCTTCTTCCTTGTCTGCCTTCTTCAATCACAGAGCTCAGATAAACACAGTGGAAGCACAAATTACCATGGACTGAAACTCCTACTTAATAATGACATCTCTTAAGTTAGTAAAAATCTGCCAACATCTGCAAGCTCCTCTACAGAGTTGTGAGCCAAAGTTAAAAATCATGTGTGACAGTGCTGTGGAAAATACAATTGATTCCAGTCTGATTGTGTCAGTTCCAAACAGAGACAATATTGATGATGCTCAATAGCAATCTTATTGGGCTTGGACCTAACTGAACATTGGTCTTTGTCAACTCATTATTCCTCTATCAGAGGGATCTCTGCAGATTGATCTTGCCAGCACCTCTTGATGTGTCTCACAAATCAGTGTTCTCCTGTTGGCAGGCAGATTTGAATTCTGCACAGTAATTGCTGTATTTTTTAACCTCTCTCTATGTCTCATTCTCTGCCAGAAGACAGTAACTACATATTGAAAATCATTGTTATTTGAAGAGCTAAATAAACCCAAAGAAGACTGTGTAGGTTAGTGTGCAGTTTTTGGTCATGCCAATATTGTGGACATACCACAGGTGCTCTCAGATTGGCAAAATAGAGAATTTTGTCTTTTGATTTATTTTCAGACAGTTATTTAAGGGAACTCTGAACTTTTCAGAAGTCTGCAGCATTGACTGTAGGAAAGTTCAGCTCTGCAGTTTAAGAGTCTGCTTTGGATGATTAGCACTTCCTTTACAATTTTCACAAGTGGGAAAATATATTGTCTCTTAAGTAATGTTGGGTGGGAGGGATAAGGCATTTACTCCTATTTGGGCTGAACAAAATTCCACTGTGTCCATGTATCACATTTTCTGTGTCCATTCATCAGTTGATAGACACCACCTGTTTGCAGAGCACATCTATTGTGAATAGTGCTATGATAAACAAAACAAATGTTGCTAGAAGATGTGGGTAAAGAAAAAATTATACACAATACTTATAGAAACAGAATTGGTCCATTCACAATGGGCATTAGCATTTAGATTCTTCAAAAGAACTAGAAATTGATCTACTGTAATCCAAATATAACATTCCTGGCTTTATAACTGACAGATTTTAAGTACATAAACTACACAAGCACTTTTTTTTTCTCCAAAAATTGGCAAATTTATCCACATTCAAAAGCTTAAGCATTTTCATACCAAGACCAGCATTAGTGTAAGATTTTACCTGGTGTCCAGTGGTTTTGATGCTCAAAAAAATTAATTCTAACACTAAAACTAAGTTGGAAGGTTTAACAGAATGACAACAGATGTCGGTATCTGGAAATACTACTTTTTTTGTTGCTTTATTTATGTGAATGGTTATTTATTTCATTCTTTTGTTGTTGATAATTCCTTATGCCTTCTTTGGAATATCAGCCATAAATAGAAAACATACAATTATGCAGAATTTTTGAAAATCAGGAAATCCATTTTCAAGGGCAAGTAAAAGAATGGTCTTAAATCCTCTTATATCATGAATAGGGGTGTCCTAGAAGTTATCAGATGACTTAGCAGCTCCTTGAGACTTAGAGTGCTCTAAGAAATAAGATGTAGGTAATGATTCCCATTTATTTAAGTTAACAATGACTTATAACTGTTTTAAGAAAGTAGTACTACATAGACAACTAAGGAACCACAGCATTTTCCAGGATTAAAAAATACTCACTTCAAAACCCTTGTAATCCAGTTCTAGAATTTTCTTATGAATGAACCTCTTATTCCCCTCTTGTCAGATAAGGGGTGTACTTGTATCTGTTGGCTTCCATACTTAGCAGCCTCTACTGAATACTTTCATGGTGGCCTATACTTTCTGTAATGGGGATCAGAACCAGTTGTATTGGCATGCCACCCAAAGCCATGGTCTGGCCCAATCTCATAAACTTTCCCCTGCATTTTGTTCCTTTTGAGTAGGAGGGTAGAGATTAATGAGGAGTGACATAGGTGAGGTGGTTTTCAAATATGTTTCTTGTACAGCTTTCTAGCATTCAAAACACCCTGGTATAATGATACTCTCATTGCTCATAGAATGAAGAGCCATCCATGCCATCAAAAAGCCCTCCCACTGCTATTGATACATCTTCCAATAGAGCTAGTCAACATTTCTTGCTTTTTATGGAATGACAACCACAATTGAGTTTAAATGTTGTTAGGCTTCCCACTACCATGACAATGTTTTACAGACAATAAATGCTGTGTCTCTTCTCTCTTGCACATTAGAAATCAAAATAAACCAGAGACCTTATAATAATATTCCTTGAATATAACTAAGAAGAGCACTGCCAGAATGAATAGCCACTCCTCACAAATTAATGCCAATTCTAATTTTAGAATCTTGTATACCATCCTGCCATTTGCAAATATTTAATGACAATTCTTTCAATTCAGATACTATTTGGCAACCTGACTGTCAAAATTGAATTCCCTAGGGAGAATACCCAGAATGTTTTTTGGTAGTTACACCCATCCATAGATGGCACTTCTGTCCTGTATGCAAATGAGCCATTGCCTGGCATCCTCTCCTGGAGTTTCTATATGTAGTGGTGAATAGCAGCTCACTGCTGAGGCCCCCAACAATTACTGTTCCCACTTTGCAAATATTTGCATGATTAATTTTTTTCTGATGTGTGTATTCCCAAGCATGAGCACAAACAGCTTTTCATTTCAAACAAGTAAAGAGGCACCCTGAGGGGTAAGATCATACATTTTTATGAAGTTGCTGCTGTGGAAACTTACAATTTTTACAGAATTTTTTTTTCTGGGGTAAAATGAAAATTTAATACCTGTGAAAACTACTTTTCATTTTCATAAAATGAAGTGACAGCAAGAATAAAATCTATTTAGAGTTGTGTAATTTTGGTGGGGCGGCTGCGCTCTGTTCTTCTTGCATTTACTTAGCACCTCTCCCTCCAGGAGGGGGTGCTTATGACTCCGAGATGTGAATGTGTCTCTGTTACTGTAAGAGAGAACTCTTGGACAGCTTCACAAGTTAGGAACATAATAAACCAGAGATATAAAACATAGCTTATTAAACACATTCAGAAAAAATTTTCCCTGATGTGAGGATTCAATGCTGGAAGTGTTTGTAATAATGTCTTGAGTTTCTCAAGACATTAATGAACATTTTTTTTAATACAGGAAAAGAAAATAGTTTTCCTTTCTTGGCCTTCGTATTCCTGCAGGCATTTATGCCCACACCCTGCATTCTTGGAAAAATCCTAATTTCGGTTCTCTTGAATTGCTATTCTTTTCTCTATCTTTACCATTGTCCTCTTTTTTTCCCCAGCACATTCATTGATTCCTACTGTGTAAGGCAGCTTTATGAACCTTTTCTTCCTACTATCTAGAATTATCTAGAATCATTTCCTAGCTATCTTCATGGCGTGTACAGGATGGAATGCAGAGCTTTGCTCAGATGTCACCTGATTCAGACCCTTCTTTGGCTCCATCCCTTCCTACCTGTTTATCTTGTCTGTGCTTCTCCATAACAGTTATATCCAGTGGCAGGCTGAAAGAGTGGCTCCCATTTGTTAGGCCAAGTCAAGCACACCCTTGGTCATGCAATGTATAATCTCTTTTTCTCTGCTGCTGGGCCTGACCAAATGATTGAGTTTGGCTAGTGAAAGATTAGCAGACCCTTCCTGCCCTCGTTTCTATGTGTTTCTTCTTTGTAGTCGCCATGGATTCACACTGCCAGCAGACTTCATAAGCTGTGACTAAGTCACTCCTGTCATCCCAGCTATACCATCTTCGCTCACCAGCAGCTAGTCCAGTTGACTGTACAAACAAATTCAGCTGAGGTTAGGAGAACTGAACAACTAATCCCACAGACTCATGAAGAACATAAATGCATGTTTTCAAGACAGTGTCACAGTGCTTTGTTACACTGTGTGTTGTTATGGGCGAAAAAATTCACATATAATATTAATTTGTAAATTCTACTTCATGCCATATGTTCCTGACAAGAATGCTCAATATTACAAGAATTAGCACATGTTTATCTCACAGGTATTTACTTAGTAAAATGTCATGAATCTCAGTGGTTTTATATGTAACATAGCTTAAAGTAGGTAAATATAAAGTAGACCAGGTCTTGTAGACAATACAAATACATTTATTGCAAGTGGGATTAAAAGATGTTCCCTCCCCAGGGAGAATCATAACATTGACATATAACAGAGGTATGAAATATTTTCATTGAGATATCCATGTGGTAATTTTCCTCATATAAGCTACAAAATGATAGTTTAAACTCTTAATATGAATGTGAATCATGATGATCAATGGAGACAAAGAAGACGGTGTAAATGTTTTACAAGTGCATTCCATTTGTATTCACACTCACATGTCTTACAAAATCTGCCCTGTGAAATTCATGGGATGGGTATTCATCTGAAACATAACTTTCCCCAAGACCACAAATAATATTTGACCATTTGGTTGAATAATGCTTATCAACCATTTACTATATTTCTTATTTACTATTAATCTAGAAAAATTAAAGGGCTTTGATATTTCTAAGAATATGTTTTAATGTACAAACTAGTTGATAATAGTGCACTCAATACAACAAAGGAAACAGTTTTAACAAGTGAGAAAAATAAGGTAATAAAATGTAATGAGTCAACTGGCAAGCTTTATTGCACATGGGAAGGCATGTCTGGATGTGTGTGTGCGTTTAATCTTTCATAATTTTTCCTTCCTTTCTCTTTGGTTTTCATGTCTTATTTGATAATCATGCCCCCATTATACCATACTCCCCTGTTGGAGGAGCTTATTGATAAGCACATGCATGCATATATTACCTCTAGCTCTTAAATTGGTGTCTTCTGAAATGTTATGCCATTTAGGTAACTTGGTCACCTTTGCATGACATTTGACGCTGGATTCTGAAGACAGTGTTAAATTGACCAGTTCCATTTAACCTTCAGCACATCTAATGTTGCAAAATCCTATTGTCCAATAGTGGTCTGAAGATTTGATTTAACTGTGTTGTCACTTCTGATGACCAGTGAAGTACATGAACGTGATCATTATGAATCCCATAGGTCACCCTTGGGGAAAGAGGAGGTGAGAATTGTTGTGCTGACACATCGGAGAGGAAAGAGAATTGGGGTACAGTCTTCTTTGGGGAGGATCTTTTATGTGCATCTTCAAATTTGCAGTAAGGAAAAAAAGTGAGCTTGGGCTGAGATGATAGATTTGAACAAATATACTCTATTTTCCCAGCATCTGTATCAAAGAATTTTTGCCACAATTTAAATCTGATTCAGGTGGTGAAACATCTGGAAATCATGATGCATTTACAGAACATCATAAAATGTTGACATATAAAGCTGAAAATTATGTAATGTCCCATTTTGTGCTAAATCAGATGCCATCTCATGCTGGAGTCTCTGGAGATGAGGAATGGCAGGTGCCAAATGTTCTAGGAGAAAAAAAAAATGAGAGTGATTTAAAGAAATCTTATTTTTAAAAATTAATGAGTTTGGAAAAGTCTGCATTACTCTACTTTGGTTCTGAAATGTCTAAATATATCTATCAAAAACATTAAACAGCTTAAATGTGTCCTCCACTTTAATTTGGCTTTTTAGTTAAGAGCAACTATATAATATTATATTTCATGGACTGAAAGATAGAAGAGTATAGTCTGGATAAAATTACCTTCTGAACCTACGGAGGGGGGAAAAAGTAAAATTGGTTACAGCCTTGTTACTGCAGTTAGAGAATTAGAAGAATTTGGGTTAGTTTGACTCTTTTGTTTTGCACATTTCTAATCCATCTTGGTATTTTACAAAAATGAGTTCTAAGCAGAACATCTGTTGCTACTCATGTCGTTTTCCATCAACATCAGGCTCCATAATAGTTTAAGAAGACCCCTCTCTCCCTGCCTTTTAAGAGTCATGCTTCTGAATCAAAAGTAAAGAGGTCTTGCATTGCCTGTTTTATTAAAATTATTAATCCAAAACAATGTTGTTCCAGCCCTCAATAAAACTCTGCTCTCCCCTTTCCGCCCACATTCGGGTGCCGCCACTCCTGCTTCTTCAAGGCCCTCCAACAGTACAGTTGCACTTCTTTCTTTCCCTACATATGGCTTCTTTAACCCTACCCCTCAAACCCCAGCCCAGCCTTAATAGCTTCTGTCCCTTTGCTCTCTAAGTTGGTAACTTTGGAATGAAATGTTGACTTTAAAACCCTTTTCATATCACTCACAAACATCTCTTCAGCAACTACCAGTGTTAGGAACTATTCAACATTAATTCACATTAAAATGAGAAGTTCCTGGACTTGTGGCTCATATATTCTATCACAGGGAGTAGAATTTAAAAAAAAAAAAAAGAAAATTATTTATTTTTACTTTCTACATATGAGCATTGTGCCTGAGGCCAGAAGAGGGCATCAGGTACCCTGGGCTGGAGTTACAGATGTAGTGAGCCAACCAGAGTGTGCTGGGAACAGAACCTGGATCCTCTATAAGAGGTTGTTAACCACTGAGCCATCCCTCCAGCTCCAAGAGACATTTTCAAGGCAAATTTAAATGTTACACAGGTTTATCATGTAAGACGTCCAAATAAAACATCAGATGCTCAGATAAGTTTGAATTTCAGATATGTCACAAATTATACTTTGAGTCTGTTTCATGTCATATTGATATAAAACTAGAGAGGTACGAATTTACTTGGGTGTCCTTTGCAGTAGTTCTTCAGCCAGCTCCTCAGCAACAGACCTGTATCCAGTTCCCAGGATCCCGTACTGCCAGCTTTCTTTTGTATAGTCTCAACTGAGTGTAGAATTTATTTACACTTAATTCCCACCTTCTTGAGACATTTTCTTGCAACAAGGCCAGATTATATCATTCTACAACTTTACAAGGCACCTTTGTGGTTACTATCCACACCCCACAGGTATAAAAGTTGAAAGTGGAGTGATGTCTACAATCTAGAAGCTTGCACTTCATCAACCCTTGGTGCACTGCTCTCACGTTCATAACTGTCTTATTTATTAGCACCTTCTGGATCCCAGTTGGAAAGTCCAGCGATATGGAATGGAACCTTTGAAACATACAGAGTGGCATTCTCACACTGTGACTCTTCTTCCTGCTGACACTTAGGACTTCACACAGATCACTGGCTTGCCTCAGTTTCCCCATTTGTAAAGAGAAGGATGTGATGGTTTGAGAGTTTTCAAGGAAACTAAATTGACTGCATGTATGGAAAACCTACACTCAGCACACAGGTACCATTCCTCCTCTGTGGAGGTGCCTCATAATCTTGATCACCTGTGTACAATTTCCAGAAAGGCCTGGAAGGTCTAGTACCAAATAGCAAACTTCAACATGAAGTGATCATTGAAAGCAACAATGCCTAGCACTGAAGACAGAGAAAGAAGAAATAAATAATGGCTTCTACAATGGTGCTTTAAAGAAATGTATGTATCCTATCCTTTATGTTGTTTTTCCTGCGATAATGAGCAGTCAGGAATAATTTGTCTTGTTTTATTTTAAGAAAACAATATAGACCATGTGAACTGGAAAATAAAAATATGTAATTTAAAGAACCATCTTTCAACAAGGCTCAAGGTATAATATGTGAATAAAATCCTATCTGTGCCTCCTCTCCTTTCCTTCTGGAAAGTAAATTTATCGAGGTCAGAGTCAGTTCCTTTGGTAAAAGGCCACTCTCCTAACTGTGTAAACTTTGGGTCACTGGTAAAAGTATTCAGTGACAATCATGGTGATGGCCCCCTGATGATCTGTCCAAGAAAAATTGGATTAAACAGCAGGTTTCCAAAACCACCGTTCAGCAGGAAATTACTCATTTTATATTATACTTCTGTAGCTGGTGTTTTTTGGCATTATGTTATTTGTCATACTTACATCTTAGCCAAGTTTGTAAATTGAATTCTACAGTACACCTTAAAATGTTCTAAGAAATAGAATCTCTGGGACTTGAAACATACCATGTATTTGGCCTTGCCAAAAAGTATGAGAGGAGCCTAGTATAAAATAATATATCCCATCTGCCTGAGAGATTAGTGAAAATGTAAAAGTCATTATTGCTATAAATCTGTAGTGCACTTAGGTTATTATTATAAGTCTACAGTGTGCTTTTGGGCCTGAGAATCATGAAGGAAGGGTCTGAAATAACCACAGAAAGTATAGTGTGGATGACACAGAAATCTCCATTAGAGGACAAGCACCAAATTAGCACAGACAAGGCTCTGTCTTCTTGGGGGATTGTAAATCTTTGCAAAAAGTCAGAGTATGTTAGAGCTGAAGTGACTCTGAGAGTGTAGATAGATACAAAGAGGAGAAAATACTCTGATTTCTGTCCCTACCCAAAAGTATCTTATAGCTGTTTCCATCTTCCTCAGAGTTCCTTCGTTGTGAACACTGAATTTTTCCCCTGAAAACAGAAGGTCTTGTGGGGAGGTCTGGGAGCCAGCATGAATTGAATGAATGAATGAATGAATGCAGAGAAAGCGAATGAATGGGTGAGAGAGCCTTGAACTTGAATCACATTGAGAAAGATAATTTTGTTTCTATAACAAAATGCATAAATAAAATATAAACTTCACATCACTTTCAAAATCACTGTGGGGACTAGACAACTCTGTGTGATTGACTCTAATCTTTTAGCTTCTACAAGCTCTATTTTACTTTTCCAAGGAAGGCCTTCCACACCAAAGATATTCTTTAATTGCTAGTAAGTCTACCCAATTTTCTCCATTTTAAAAGTTTAAATGATAAATCATGAGATTAGGAGATGTTTATCAGGAAAATTTTATATGCTGTATTTAGGCTTGTTATATTTTTGTGTAACAAAAATTCTTGTCACAGTGATAGTGATCTGTACTAGGTGACAGGAAGAGACTCTCAAATCTCTCCAATGCCCATGTTTGCCCTTTGTTATTCCTTTCCTAGGTGAAATTCTCAGTTAAAATTTTGAGGGATAAACAAAGCCATTGGCAACAACAGAGTTCCCTCAAAAACAAAAGCAAAAATTTGACATGCTTAATTTTAGAGCAGAATACACTTGGTACTGAAGCAAACAGAGTGACACCCTTTATATAGTCCCCCACATCTCCGAAAATCCTAATACTTTAAAACAACTAACACCTTGGGCAGATAACTAATGGATTCAGGAATCAGCTAAGGGAACACAAAGCAGATAGCAAATAGCACGGGGTAAGGAAAAGATAATGGCTATAGATGAGGAAGTAGGAGAGGGAGGGAGGGGGGAGGGAGGGAGGGAGGAAATTACCTGCTTTTGCATTTCCTATGTGGGAGAAAAAGAACACAAGGTCTCAGAGAAACTGGAAGCCCAGCAGTTTGACCAAGTACCTATAAAGAGGCCACAGAGTTCATATTTGGATTTGCATTAAGGGTTGGATTATTAATATAGTTGTTGATACAGATAAAAAGTGATCACTAAAGTATTTTCTAGTATAAAACAGATATACTTAAGTTAATTTATGCTCTTTATGCTGACACATGCCTGTTATACAAATCCTGGGGGTGCTGAGGCAGGAGTATTCAAGCCCAGCCTGAGTTGTATAGCAATATCCTGTTTCAAAAAAAAAAAAAAAAAAAAAAAAAAAAAAAGAATAAAATCGAAAAAGTTAATTCACAATTTAGTATAAAACCTTCATCTCAATCACTGTATACATGAAAACTGCTCACCCAGGTGGGCCCGCCATGGTCAGCAGGTGCCGCTGTCCTCACTTAGTCAGTCTGTCTTTATGAGAGTCCTGATCAGCCTGCAGTGACCTGCCCTTGAAGCAGTAGTTTAACAACCTTTGCCCAAGCGCTCTCTGGCTCTTTGCACATCTTTAATAGTTTTCTTGACGGACTATGAAGAACTGCCAGATGACAGTTCTATTTCATTTTTGTCACTGCCTGGTGCTCCCTTTCTCTCTCTGGCTTTTTCTCAAGGGCATGATTCTATAAGTCAACGTGGCAATGTTCAGGATGGGGATTGCTCTTTCAACCACTGTATTGATGTAGCAAGAGTGAGTCACAGACGTGTCAAGATTTCAGGCCTTCAAAAAAGTAATCAAGGAGTATTTTATAAACTCTAATGTCCTTTCCATTGGAAGCAAATTGAAACTGGGGATTGGGATCTGATATTAAGGGTTTACTTTAAAACACTGCTGCCAGAGGCAGAAAAACCCATTTTGATTAATATACTGTAGGAGTTCGTTCTCTTGGAAAAAAAAAGCACAAACGATGTGCTTTTGTTCCCTGAGTTTTAAATAAAACATTCGTCATTATTTTATACTGTATATATCTAATTGCACAATTATTTCATAGATGACACCAGAGAAATATGACTTCAGATTCCTTCTGCATATCCTATGTTGTAAGTAAATAATCATTTCAGTCAAAAATTATTTATTAAATTACACGATTCTTTGCTAAACATAATTGAGATGTCAAAACTTTTTTATTAGTTCTGCATAATGAAATAATTGAGGAATTAGTAATAAATTATTCCTTTTGTAATTTAGAATAAATAAAAACAATTGCTAGAATTTTCTGTAAGAATGTGAGGCTCTTAAAACTCTCTCACATAATTATGTTGATGAATGTCATATGTTTCTTGAGCAAAAGCACACAATGAACTGGCCTTTCCATCTCTTGTGCAGAGTCAAATGAACTCTTCTACACTGGATGGATATATAGGTTTATTTAGATATTGTTTCTTTTGATTATCTCAGTGTGGAAAGGGAGTGTAGTTTAATTATAAAATTAAGTATGCTGGTATACTGGACAAGACATTTGCACTTTGGTCATTAACTTTTACCTGTTATGAAATCACAGCTTTTGCACTAAGAATGGGAAGTATGCTTAAAAGCCAGTAAGTACCAATTCAAGTTTCAAGATCAAGAAAATATTACTGTGAGAGCTGGAGAGAAGGCTCAGTGGGGAAAGCATTTGCTGTGTAAGTTGTAAGTGTGAGGAGCAGGGTTTTCCATGCTCAGGAGATAGACAGAGGAAGAAAGCTTGATAAAGTGACTGAATCTGGTGAGCTCTGGGTCCAGAAAGACAACTTCCATCTGTAAATAAAATGAGAATTATGAGCAAACTTTCATTTCTATAGGTACAAATACAAACACACACACACATACAAATGCATACACATACACAAGTGAATACAAACATACACATACAAACACACATGAATGCACATCCACTTCCAAAGGAAACAAAGCTACACCACTGTTAAAGCATGGATGCTGACTTTTTACTTCAAGGAGCTAACCACCCAGAAAAGAGGTTAGGTTCATTACTGCACATGGTTTAGAGTGTCCCCTGAAAAGCAGATAAGACACATCAATATAGACATTTAAGAAGACAGGAGTCCCTATGATTCAAGAGAGAGGAACGGTGGGACATGAACAGAAAAATAGCAAAGGATTCAAACTTGAACTTGAGGGAGAGTGACGATAACAGTAACTGACATTTTTTGAGCTTTTGGGTGACCAGATATTCCTTAAAGTTCATTTCCTTTACCATAGGACATAAGTATAAAAAGGCCCATGGATATGGATATTTGAGATGAAAGAAACAGTGTGAATAAATGATATGAAAGTGACTTGGTTCTTACTTCTAATTCTTCTGTACATAGGAACGCAGGTACTGGTGCACAAGAAAACAGGCACACAAAACTCCCCTGCAGTAAGCTCTGATGCACTTGCAACATCCAGATGATGTTAATAGCCATGCATTCCTCACAGATAATTAGATACAGTTAAGCTTCACTACAGGCTGTTTTGACTGTGGGATTGTGTATATATTAACAAAACTTTCTTTTCTTCCCGCTGTTAAATCCAAGAGTCAAGCACAAGATGTTAAAAAAAAAAAAAAAAAAGGCTCTTGGTGCAGCATCAAATAACCTAACCAATCGAATTCTCCAGTCCACAGTTTATGCTCTTCATTTCTAGGTTATTGTACCCAACACACACCTGTCTAGTTCACAACCCATTGGTTTGTGGGAATCTGGGTGTGTAGGTTTGTTAACTAGTTCAAGAGCAATTTGAAAGACTGTACCTATACTCCATTGCCCTTTTCAAGAGGAGCATGGGCCTGGTTTGTGTTGGAGAATAAGAAAACCTTTTTTTAAAGTTGTTCCCTTCCCACCATTCCAAACTGCTTCTCTCGCCTTTCCTGCTTTGGAAGGCTCACTCCACCTCTATTGTTTGGTGCCACTGTTTTCTAGTTCTTGAAGATGCATCTTTTCCTTCCATAGTTACCTTTTGTTCCATCATCCACTGTTGAAAGCCTTGTGGGCCATTACTCTGCTACAAGTTTATTCAAGAACAAAGGAAATAACTATCTACAGAAACAGTTGTGACAAATGTCTATAACTATTTCTACAAAAGTGCTAAATGTTTTCCAAAGTGGCTTAGTCATCCTGCTTTCCCACCCGCCATGTCTGTGTTTGCTGCTGATATCCAAGCATCCCTAGTGCTTCTAAAGTATCTCTTCTACTGGGATGTGCAGTGCAATCTCACTGTGATTTTCACTTGGCTTTTTTCAAACATTTAATGGCATCAAGTGCTCTTATTTGGAACCCACATGTACTTTTTAGTGAATAATTTCTAGTTATTTATTTTTGTAACTTTACCAGATCGTCTTATTACTTGGTTTCTTCTAGCTTCAGGCAATTATAAGTCCAGAAGATTTTTGTGTGACCATAGTTTTTTAGCACCTGGAAAAATACCTATAAATGTGATTGTCATATGGGATGGCAAGTCTGTCTCACTTTATGTTTCCTAACTGAAAATTTTCAGTGAATTGCATAGACTCTATTCTGCAGTTTAATGGGGATTCATAAACTAACATTGGTGAGTATTCCAATCTATAATAATATCATATCTTCCCATACTAATTATCTATAATATCTCTCAGAAATACTTTGTTTTCAACATGTAATTCATATAAACATACATATATATATATAATTAAAATTATCTGAAATTTCAAGATATTATAAATGGTTATTTTAAACTGAAATGTCCAATTGTTTGTTAGCATATGTAAATAAAATTGTTTTACATATATTAAATACATTATCTGCATAATTTGTTGTTGTGACAAACTATGTACAAAAGGTTTATTCTGGCTCTCAGTTCAATGATATGGTCCATCATGATGGAGCAGTCCTGGTGACAGGCTCAGAGGCAGGTGGTCACGTGGCATCTGCTGTCAGGAAGCAAGGGGAGATCAACTGGTATTTGGCTCACTTTGTTCCTTTCATTACCTTTGGACCCCAGCCAGTGCAATGGTGCCCTCCACATTTAGGGTCTTTCTACCTCAGTTAACTCCATCTAGGAAG
Source organism: Phodopus roborovskii (assembly GCF_943737965.1). Lineage (NCBI taxonomy): Eukaryota > Metazoa > Chordata > Mammalia > Rodentia > Cricetidae > Phodopus > Phodopus roborovskii. The sequence goes on along the minus strand of NW_026126417.1, from coordinate 1,292,012 downwards.
TCCCTCACAGTCACACCAAGAGGCATGAATTCTGGTGTGATTTCGTCTTGTCAAGCTGACAAGTGAGATGAGTCTAAATCCAACCTAATTTGTTATCTTACTAGATTCTTTTATTAATTCTAATAGGCTTCTGTGGGTTGAACCAGATGTGACACACCGATGATGACTTGAGAAAATAAAAGGTTTTCCTTTTTCCATCTTACTAGCCTGCTTTGTTATTTTTCTTTATTCTTGGTAAGACCATTTTAGAACTTTGTTAAATAAATCATGAGAGGTCGTAAGAAGAGAGGATCACGGGGAAGAGACCAAGAATAAAAGGGAACAAAAGAGTAACAAAACATGGGTCATGGAAGCAGAAGGGGACACTGGAAAGAAGAAAGTGATGTGTTGGAGGGGCCAGGAAAGGTAGCAGGGGTCAGAGAGAGCCAACAAAAGGTTATATTAAAACCCCAAAATGAAGCCTCCTACTTTGCATATAAAATTTTAGAAATATATATGGTCATTTGCTAAATGGTTTTCCTACATCTATAAAAATGACCATATACTGTTTTCTTTGTTTAGTTTGCATATTAAATAAGCTGTGTTGATTGCTTTTTAACTACTCAACTAAGATTAAACTGGTATAAACCCTACCTGTTACACTGATGCACAAACATTTGATAGATTGACAGATTCAAGTTGGTACAATGTTTTCACATATTATGTCTATGGCTTGTGGAGTATTGGTTTGTGGTGCTTTTCCTCCTTTTCTTTTGAACAGTTTGGCTACTTTGGCAATGGGGTAATTCCAGTTTCACAGAATGTGATGTGCACATTTCCCTTACTTAGGGCAGACACTTTTGTAAACTTGGTAGCCTTTTTTCCACAAACATTTGTTAGAATCCTCAAGTGACACTATCTAGGCCAAGAGAGTTGTTTGTAGAGATGTTTTAGGCTATAAATTAAGTTTATTTAAATGTAGAGTATTATTTAGGTCATTTTCTTGTGAAGGCTTTTGAACTTTGTGTCCTTCAACAAGTTTATAGCCTTTTGTCATCATTTTAATATTTTTAGCAGTAGTAGATATGACCTAACTAACATTCCATACTCTGGTATTAATTTTCTCTGGAGTTATCCTCTTTAGTTTTGCTATGTGCTCTTCAATTATATTGGGTTTGTTAGAGACACAGTGCATGATTTTACTCATACCTCTCATTTGATCCCTTTTTATCATGGCAACCTTGTTATTTCCTTCTTACTTCGATTCAGTTTGCTCTTCCATTTACAGTGCTCAAAGATGGGAGTTCAGACTCATCATATCATTTTGATTATAAATGATTTTATTATGCATATTTCCCCAATACCCTTTTTGGCAGCATTCCACAATTTAGCATCATGTGTTTTCATGTTCCATCTAGTACAAAATAATTGCTGTTTTCCATTGTGATTATTATTTTTTTGCTTTGACTCATAGATATATAAAAAAATGTTCTACCTATTTCCAGAATGGCTGACTTTTCCCCAGATATCTAGCTTTCAAATACTGATTCCATCTTTGGTGGTCAGAGCATATACATTGTACAATTTCAAGTCTTTTCTATTTATTGAGATGTAAGTGTATGATGTCTATTTTTCAAAAAATATGTTGGTATATAAGGTGTTCCGTTATTGTTTCTGATATAATCTATATGTTCATTCAATTATTGAGCAAGAGATTTTTGAAATATTCAGTTGCTTGTGAATTTAGTCACTCTTCAGTTCTATAAGTTTTTTCCTCTTTGTTTTTTGAAGTTCTATTATTAGAAACAGACATAATTAGGATCATTGTGTTTTATTGCTGTTTACCTTCTTCTATCTTACACTGAATCTCTCTTTATTCCTGTATTAATCTCTCCATTGATATCTTGCCTAATATTCATGTATTTCAGTTTTATTTTGTTAGATTTAATATGATCAGTCTTTCCTCATTTTTATATTTTAACGTCTCTATGCTCCGTATTTGAAGAGCCATTCTTACAAAAACCATCCAGAGCATCAACTGACATTAATGGTCTCTACATGACATGTTTAAAACACTTTAGATAATGTGATTATTGCATTTTGGATGAATTTCATGACCCTACTTTGCTATCCATTGTATCCTTTAAAAAGATTTGTTTGTTTGTTTGTTTTATGTGTGCCTGCATGCATGAACATGCACCATATGTATGCGGCACCTACAGAGGCCCAGATGAGGGTGTTAGGTTCCCTGGAATTGGAGTTACAGGAATTGAAGTTCACTTTTTATCATGGCAACCTTGTTATTTCCTTCTTGCTTCGATTCAGTTTGCTCTTCCATTTCCAGTATGAGCTCTTGGAGCCAAATTCAGCACCTCTGCAAGACCAGCATGAGCCATTCCTCCAGTCCCTTCCTTTATCTTTTACACTGTCTGCCATCTTCATTTTCTTGTATGAGGAGTATGCTAGGAAGTAAACACAGGACCTGAAGCTGCTAGGTAAGCCACTCTCCTATGAGCTACAGCCCCAACAATTTTTACTCTTTGTATTCATTTTTTCTTCTTTCTGTGTTTTGGAACTTCAATATCATCAAAGCAGATACTTCAACCACTGATCCAAAGAACTGGCCCAACATTTTCATGGATTTTTCCTCATTTCTTTCGACATTTTCACAAGCCTCTCAGAGCCTTAGCATTTTGGAAAGCCTGCTTACAACCAGAATCTTTACACTTTTCCACATTGTCTCTCAAAATGTAGCTCCAGTGAGGGAAATCTAGGATCCCTTTAGAAGGAGATTGGTGACACCCTTCTGGCAACAGTGTGGGACTTTCAGTGGAAGAGGCAAAGCTGCTCACTCTGCCTTTCCAGAGGCTGAGACAAAATCATCTTTAATTTGGTGTTTATTTTCCTACCACCTATTTTTATTTGCCTTAATGTTTATGGTTGATTTATAGCAACCCTACAGGCTAGTAATCTAGCTAATTCATGACACAGCCATTGTTTTTTGATCCTGAATTTCTCAGGTTGACCACAAGTTCTATTTCAATCATTAATAATTTTCTGACTTTCCTTTGGCCACAGATACCCCTGGTAATAGCATTTGTCATGCAGAATATAAGAGTTGACATGTATTAAGAATGTCCCTTCAGGTACTGGACCATCCTACCTCCCTTAAGAAAAATCAACTTTTGATTCTAGAGTTGGAGATATAAAAAATTATATAGTGTATGGTACAGACTTTCCCTACATCAGGCATCTGATTTCAAATATAATTAACAATAACAATATTATTATGTTACATTTGGTCCATGTACTTTAATTAATATGGTCTGTCACATATGTGAGCCAATATTGATACATTTTAGACTGAAACCCATAATTTATTAAGTTTTCCTTAGTGTTGTTGAGGGAGCATATTTTATTTTCACTTATTTTTTTTTTGGAAACAAACTTATTTTACATGTCAATCCCAGTTCCTGAGCCCTCCTGTTTTCCCCACCAACCCCCATCCCATCCCCTTTCTGCTTGCCAGGGAGGGTGAGGCCTTCCATAGGGAGTCTTCAAAGTCTGTCATAAATCATTTGGAGCAGGGCCTAGACCCTCTCCCATGTGTCTAGGCTGGGATAGTGTCCCTCTATGTGGAATGGGCTCCCAAAGTCCATTTGTATACTAGGGATAAATACTGATCCACTACCAGAGGTCATAGACTGCCTAGTTCTCCTAAGTAACACTCACATATTTAGCGTGCCTGGGTTGGTCCTTTGCTGGTTTCCCAGCTGTCAGACTGGAGTCCATGAGCTCCCCATTGTTTAGGTCAGCAGTTTCCGTGGGTTTCTGAGCCTGGTCTTGACCCCTTGCTTTCCTCATCACTCCTGCCCCTTGCAACTGGATTCCAGGAGTTTGGCTCAGTGTACGCTGTGGGTGTCTGCTTCTGCTTCCATCAATTACAAGGTGAAGGCTCTATGATGGCATATAAGGTAGTCATCAATCTCATTAAAGGGGAAGGGCATTTAAGGTGGCCTCTACACTACTGTTTAGATTGATAGTTGGGGTCATCCTTGAAGATCTCTGGATATTCTGTAGTGCCAGATTTCTCTTAAAGTCTATAATGGCTCCCTCTATCATGGTTATCTCTTTTCTTGCTTTCCTCTATTCTTTCCCTGACTCAATCTTCCTGCTACCCCATACCCACCTCTTCCCTCCTCTTCCTCCTCTTCCCCATGTTCCCAATTTGTTCAGGAGATCTTGTCCCTTTCCCCTTTTCCAGGGGACCATGTATGTCTCTCTTAGGGTTCCTCTTGTTTCCTAGATTTTTCTGGCAGTATGGATTGTAGGATGGTGATCCTTAGCTCTATGTCTAAAAACCATATATGAGTGAGTACATACCATATTTATCTTTTTGTAACTGGGTTACCACAGGATGGTTTCTCCTAGTTCCATCCATTTCCCTGTGAATTTCAAGATTCCATTTTGTTTTTCTGCTGAGTAGTACTCCATTGTGTAATGTACAACATTTTCTCCATCTATTCTTAAGTTGAGCGTCATTTAGGTTGCATACAGGTTCTGGTTATTATAAATAATGCTGCTATGAACATGGCTGAACAGATGTCCTTGTTGTATGAATGTGCATCTTTCGGGTATATGCCCAAGAGTAAAATTACTGGATCTTGAAGTAGACTGATTCCCATTTTCCTGAGGAATGGCCATACTGACTTCTGAAGTGACTGTAGAAGTTTGCACTCCCACGTGCAGTGGAGGAGTATACCCCTTTCTCCACATCCTCTCCAGCATAAACTATCATAGGTTTTTTTTTTATTTTAGCCATTCTGACAGGAGTAAGATGGTATATAAGAATTGTTTTGATTTGCATGGCTAAGGATGTTGAGCAATTTCTTAAATGTCTTTCATCCATTTAAGAATCCTCTATTGAGAATTCTCTATTTACTTCTGTGTACCATTTTTTAATTGTATTATTTGATGTTTTGTTACTTCTTGAGTTCTTTGTATATTTTTGGAATAAGCTCTCTGTCAGATGTGGGGTTGATACTTTTGTCTTGTTGACTGTGTCCTTTTCCTTATAGAAGTTTTTCAATCACAAGAGATACCATTTATTAATTGTTGATCTCAGTGTCTGTGCTAGTGGTATTAGGTTCAGGAATCGGTCTCCTGTACCAATCTCTTCTCTTTTTTTCTCTTCTCTTCAGTTCATTGTGGCTGTATTTATGTTGAGGTCTTTGACCCATTTGGACTTCAGTTTTGTACATGACAATAGATATAGATATATCTGAAGTCTTCTACAAGTCAGCATCCAGTTATGCCAGCATCATTTGTTGAAGAGGCTTTCTTTTTTCCATTGTACATTTTTAGCTTCTTTGTCAAAAAATATGTGTTCATAAGTGTGTGGGCTAATATCAAGGTTTTCAATTCAATTTCATTGGTGTTCCTGTCCATTTTTTTGTGCCAACACAGAGTTGTTTTCAGGAATATAGCTCTATAATAGAGCTTGAAGTCAGGAATGGTGATGCCTCCAGATGTTCACTTGTTGTACAGGTTGTTTTGGCTATGCTGGGTCTTTTGTTTTCCATATAAAGTTATTGTCCTTTCAAGCTCAGTGAAGAATTGTGCCAGAATTTTGTTGGGAATTGCATTGAATCTGTAGATTGCTTTTGGCAAGATTACCATTTTTACAGAGTTGATCCTTCCTATCCAAGAGCATGGGAGGTACTTTTTTTTATCTTCTGGCATCTTTATTATCTTTCTTTAAAGACTCAAAGTTCTTGTTATATAGGTCTTTCACTTGTTTGGTTAGGGTTACCAGCAATATTTTATATTGTTTGTGGCTATTGTAAAAGGTGATATTTCTCTGATTTTTTTCTCAGTCCCTTTATAATCTGTATATAGTAAGGGGTAGGGCTACTGATTTTTTTCCTTCTTTCTTTTTTCTTTCTTTTTTTTTTTTTTTTTTTTTTTTTTTTTTTTGTTAATCTTGTATCCTACCAATTTGCTGAAGTTGTTTAACAGCTGTAGATGTTCCCTGGTAGTTTATCAGGTCACTTAGGTAAACTATGATGTAATTTGCAAGTGAAGATTCTCTGGATTTCATCAGGGTCTATTGTATGTCCCCATTTTCATTTCTGATTTTTTTTTTAACTTGCATGTTCTCTCTGTGTCTTTTGGTTAATATGGATAAATGTTTGTCTATCTTGCTGATTTTCTTGAAGAACCAACTCTTTGTTACATTGATTGTTTGTATTGTTTTCCTAGTTTCTACTTCATTAATTTCTGTCCTCGATTTGATTATTTCCTGGTGTCTACTCCTCCGGAGTGAGTTTGCTTCCTTTTGTTTTAAAGCTTTCAATTGTGCTGTTAATCTCTAATGTGACTGTTCTCCAGTTTCTTCATGTGGGCACTTAGTACTATGAACTTTCCTCTTAGTACTGCTTTTAAAGTGTCCCATAAGTGTAGTGATATATCTACCCCACCCACACCTGTTACACTGACCATGCCCATTGAAGTGTGGGAACAGGTACAGGTGTGACCAAGGGGGACTAAGTCTAGGGTCCAGGACCCAAGCTCTCTCTCTTGCTTAGTGGTTGGAGACAGAGATCATCTGTAGCCATCATTGTGATGGGAAGTTTTGGGCAGTCAGGTCATCTATTTCTAGTGTAAATTATTTCTCCCTGAATAACCATGCTTAAATTTCCCTTTCCTAGAGCATGCTTGATATTTACTGTCTTTGTATATAGTTTTAAATCAAGCCTAAATCTTTTCTTTAGACTTAAAGGGGATTTGTTGTGAGATATCCTCCCCACCCGCACCTGTTGCACTGACCATGCCCATTGGGGAGTGGAACAGGTACAAGCCTGACCAAAGGTGACTAGTTCTGTGGTCTCCGACCTCAGCTCTCTGTCTTGCTTTGTGATCAGAGACAGTTTCTGGAGACATCATTGGGATGAGAACCTGTGGGCTTTCATTTGTTTCTGGAGTGAGTGATTTATTACCGAATAAACACCCATCAGCCTATCATTTTCCCAGAATCTTATTTATCTATGTCATACGTAAGTTTGGGTATGTGGTGTCTCCATTCTTACTGAATTCTAGGTAGTCTTTAATTTCTTTCTTTAATACTTCCTTGACACAGGAATGGTGCAATTGAGCATTGTTCAATAGGCAATCCTCAATAGGTACAAAAAAATTGGAATTACTTCCTGTATCTTATCAGACCACCATGCTTTGAAGTTTTTCTTATGCATTAACTAAACTATGGCTTTGGGAAAGGGATATCAAAAAGGCGACATATCATTCATCAGATTAAGATTTGTATTACCAAAATGACATCATGTTGATGGTGATCTTGAACACCTGACTGAGATAATGTATGCCATGTCTTGCGGCTGTTAAATCATCATTTCTCTCTTTCCTTTATACTATATTCTTTGGCAGAAATGCACTACATGCAGTCAGCTTGAAGTAATAGCAAGTTATGCTCTGCGTCCTCCAGGCTGTAGTATCTACATAAATTATTTAGAATTTCCATAGATGGGAGACTCATCTATTTTCTCCCATTTCTTTATTTGATTATTTATTCATATAAGTAGAGATTCATGAGTATCTGTTTAATCAAAATCATTTTATTTATTTTGTTGTTCCGTTTATTCTTGCTCTGGGCATTGGAAGCTCTTTCCTTGTCTCTTGTGTCCTTGTAAAGTACACTGGTGTGTCTGGTGTTTGTGTGTCTATGCATGTGTGCACATGTGTTGTGTATTTTCTTTGTTTTTGGTGCTCATCTCTTAAATGTTTGTTCCAGCCTAAAATGAATCATTTATGTAGATTTCTTGCTTCTATGTTTTTTAAATTGGAACCCAAAAATCTAAATGTACATATGTTCACTGCTATTATGGATCACTATTTTGATCCTTTAATAAACAAAGAAATCCTGTAAATTGAACTATATGAATTAAAATATTTTATAACTAACCATAAAATGTTTATTAAGCTTGGCATATACACATATTGGTATCTTTTTAATCCAACATATCATATAGCATTTTAGCTTAAAACTCTTGATTATCTATAGCTTTATCTGCAACTAGAAAGCTGGTATCATCATGTTCCACTTATACACATGCATGGTGGCAGCAGAATTCTGACCTCATATCCTGGTAGATCATGCCATCAGTGATGGTACAGGACATACATGAAGTTTCTCATATTTTAAACTTGCTAATTGTACTGATTGTTAAAGTCATATTGGCAAGCACTCCCTCTAACCACTTATTCAATTGAGGTCATGTCACATGCCAAATCCCTTCATAGGAATCTCCTTAAATGCCTTTTAAAAGCATATATATTAAGCTTCATTCTGTGGCTTTTAGAAAATACATTTTATGGAGAGAGAAGTAGGAGAAAATGAGAGGGAGGAGAGGAAGGCATGTGCGACCAGGAGGATTGAGCCTGGTTAGGAATGGAAAATAGGAAAGAGAGAGAGAGACAGAGAGAGAGAACATAAAAGAGGGAGCCAATATTGGTTTGAAGATAAAGTTGAACACAAAGAAAGGTCGAGGGAACTACAAGACTGCTCCCAACTAACAATCTCAGCTTCCGTGGAAAGGCTATCATAAATGCCCTTCCTGGAGAGTGAGATCAACAACTAACTTCTCCATGGAGTCCTCAACTAATGCCTGTTGAAAACAGGAGCAAACACCCATACATAAACACTGAGTCAAACTAGAACCCAGAAGCAGATGGAGAGGACAAGACCATGCGGTAGAAGTACACAGAGACAGCTTACCTGAACAAGGAGGAGCTAAGGGCCACTAGACTGATAGCTGGGAAGCCAACAGGGGTCTGACTCGGACCCCCCTGAATATGGGTCTCAGCCAGAAGGTCTGAGCAGCCTAAGAGACCTCAGACAGTGGAGCCAGGATGTATCCCTGGTGCACAAAAGGACTTTGCAAACATGTCCCCCATGGAGGGATAACTGCCTTATTCTAGAGATAGGAGAGAAGCCCTAGTCCCTACTTCACAGGACCTGTCAGATCTACATGACCCCAACTGGATGGCATTCCCCTACATATTGTATTGTGGTGGGGGGTTGGGAGGGGAGGGTGTTTAGAGTGCATGGGAGAGGGTAAAGAGGGCAAATGGGAGGGAAGGAGGGAGGGAGGGCTTGGGGGGAGGGAGGGAGGGAGGGAGGGAGAGGGAACTGGGATCGACATGTAAAATAATAAAAAAAAAAAAAAAAAAAAAAAAAACGCTTTGACTCCAAAATTTAAGTTGAAGAACAAGTTACTGGGGAAAAGTATTTCTATTTTTGTTTCCACAGAAAATGAAAAGATGTGGATTCCTTCCAGACTAATGTGGTTTGATCACACCAGACCGCCTGAAACAGAGTACAAGCTGATCCTACATTCCAAACAGCTGGACAAAACAGCCCTACAGACTACAGCTAGGATATCTGAATCTTCTTCGAATCCCCCAAGACAGCGCCCCTTACCAGCAGGAAGTAGTTTGGAAAGAACGACGCCCAAATTCCCAAATATTGTGTATAAATGTTTGTTTTCATTTAATTGGACTTTGTTATATAAAATTAAATAAAAAATACTCTATATGCATAAAAAAAGAAAGAAAATACATTTTAATGTTGTATACAATAATTTATTATAAAAGAAATACCTCGCATCTCTAGTAACTCATTTGATCTGTTTTCTATTAGTTTACATTTCATAAAGCATTAACTAATTATACAGGTGAGGTTACCTGCAGCTGTAATTCTGCATTAATAAAGATAAAGCAGGGTTTTCCATGGTTTAAGGCAGCTTGGACTAAGCAATGAGTTATAGGTCAGCCTTAGCTATGTAAGTATTCAATATCTTAAAAGTAAAGGTCAAACACTATCAGATACTAGGACTCATCAATGAGGGGAGTGGTTTAGAGGTTAAAGCTTTGGGCAAACAGAGTCTTGCACTGCTCCTTTAAGGGAGTCTTCCTGTCTCAGCATAAGCGGCAAAAAACAAAACAAAACAAAACAAAAAAACAGCCTTGTTTTTTTTTTTTTTTCCTTAAATCCTTTTAAAACCTCCTTGTTCAGCTCCTCCTTGTTCAGGTCAGCTGTCTCTGTGGGTTTCTCTAGCTTTATCTTGTCTTCCCTCTCTGGATCCATTTCCAGTTCGGCTCAGTGTTTCACTGAACACACAACTCTTTTAAGAGGCCCCACTACCAAACAAGAATATTGTGTACAGGCAGCTGGCAGTGGCAGTGACCACATCTTCAAGCTGGCAGCACGCTGCTTGATGACACCAAAGACCACAGCTCTCAGTGTTGGTGGTAAATGTACCCCTGTCATATTGGAAAGCAATGTTGTTTTGCTGATAAAAGACTCATGGCCAGAAAAAGATAAAACATTACAGTAAAGACAGATTAAGTAAAGAAAAACCTCTAAAGGTTTACAGTGTGTTTTAAAATATATGAGGCTTGGGAGATAAAAATAAATAGGATAAAGTGGTTTTAAGAAACCGAAAGAGACCAAATTGTTAGTTGGCGGCACAAATGTTACAGCCAGTGCCATTGAGAAATTTTGTTGCTAAAAATTTTCTTCCAACAGGATCCCATGGAGCAATCATCATCCCTTTTCAGCAGGAAGTAATCTGAAGATAACGATGCCCTCTTTCCCTACTCTTGGCTTTAGGGATAATAATATTCATCTTCATAGGGTTGGTTTTAGTTACTTCTGATTAGGTATGGAAACTGATGTTTAGACTTGGGTATCTCTTTTAGACAGGTATAGGGTATAGTTGGAAAAGGTATGGTTTAAATGGGATATAGGTAAATTAGCCTAACTTCTTGTGAATTATCTTAGTAATTATTAGTTATATACAGCGTACATTGTTATAGATTCTTATATGTGGTAACCTATGTAAAATTAAATTTATATTCCCTTCCTGGATGATTTGTATATTTTGTCATATTGTGTAAAATATTCCATTTATGATGTTTCATACAAAATATCCTTACCACATTCTAATAAAAAGAAAGAAAGAAAGAGAAAGCGAGTAGCTGGATGTGGTGTCACATGCCTTTAATTCTAGCACTCCGGAGGCAGAGGCAAGCAAATCTCTGTGATTTCAAAGTGAGTATACAGAGTGAATTTCAGGATAGACAAAAGTTCACAGAGAAACCTTTCTCAGAAAATGGAAAAAAAAAAAAAGAAGAAGAAGAAGTAAATAAATAGAGTAATAAAAGAGTCACCTATAAATGGGAACTACACAGTCAGGATACTGTATGCTATTGTGTTGTCTTTAATTGCTCAGTTACAAAGGAAGGAATAACAACTGCTAAAATATACTTGATTGTAACGAGTATGGTTTTTCCTCCCAGCCCCACGTTGGGCACCATCTGTAACCAGTACAGTTTTTCCACCCGCCGCCCGGTCTTGTCCCGCCACTGCGCCAGCCCCAAATCCCCAAATAACACACTGAGACTCTGTATTAGATATAATTCTGTTGGCCCAGTTACTTGTTTCTTATCGGCTAGCTCTGCCTTAATTATTAACCCATTTTTACGTATTTCCATGTGGCCTTACCGAGAGCGGAGGAATGGCGGTTCTGTTCTCTCCAGACTCCCCATGCTGCCCTCTTTCTTACTACTTCCTCTTTCCTCCTCATCTCCTAGTCCCACCTATCTTGCTTTCCTATTGGCCAATAGTGCTTTATTCATTAAACCAGTATGAGAAACATATACAGAATTATATCTCCCATCATCTCCTCTTTTTTGTCTAAATAAAAAGGGTTTTAACCTTAACATAGCAAAATATATAACACAACAGTTATCAAATAAGAATCACAGTTAACAATATTTAGTCCATTAACATTTAGTAAGATTTGAAGAAAATATTCCATCATCTATTCTATCTTTGTGTCTAAAGCCTAAGTAACTTATCTTTAATACTAAGGAAAACTACAATCATAACTATCTGTCTTCAACTCCCTTAAAGACCACAGAAGGATAGTATATAAACTCTAGAAATGACAGAGACAAATCACTGCCTGGTCACCCGAAGTTCTTTTGTAATCTTCCATCTTCAGCCCATAGGCCATAGTGTGTCTGGCAGACTCTTCAGCAAAGCAGGAAACTTTAAACTGTCTTCTTGTATTGGCAGTTTGTCAGTCACTTTCCTCTGTGTCCTGCAGACTGTCTGGCAGACTCTTCCATGAAGTAGGAACTCTGTAGCAATGTCCATCTTGAATCACCAGTCACTTTTCTGTGGGTCCTGCATGTCCAGTTTATACAGCCTAAAGTCAAACAGTCCAGACAAGAGCAGTATCTTGTCCAAATGTCTAGTCTTGCCATATTGGAAGCAAACTCTATAACGAGTTTCTTCAATGTCCATCTTCCTTTCTGATGCTGGTGGTGTTGCCAGGAACAATTGTGCCTCATTGTCAAGAAAAACCCTAAATCATTTTAAATGCCATATTCTGTAGGTCTTTGAAAGTTTTGTAGAATTCCTATCTATCTTAAATACATCTCTGTGTATCTTGAAAAACCTAACTAACTTAACTCTAAACTTTGACTATCATAGATAATTATCTATTATCTGTTCTACATTATACATTACATTTCTAAATGACCTATATAAACACAATACCTAAACAAAAGGAGAATATACACATCACAAAATTGACCTTAAATTTATATCAATAAATGAAAATCTGTTCCAAAGTATTCATATCTATACCATAATCCCCTTTTTACCTTTAAAAGGAGATTGGTTGTCATCATTAACCATTTAAAACCAAGCCCACTTAAATGAAAACAATCATTTATAAACAATATTTGGGAATTTGGGCATCGTTCTTTCCAAACTACTTCCTGCTGATAGGGGGCACTGTCATGGGGATCCTAAGAAGATGCAGATATCCTGGCTGTAGTCTGCAAGTCTGCCTTGTTCAAGCTGTTTTGAATGTTGGATCACCAGCGACTCTGTTTCAGGGGGCCTGGCTTGATCAAACCACATTAGTCTGGAAGGAATCCACAGCTTTTTATTTTCTGTGGAAACAAAAATAGAAGTCCTTTTCCCCAGGAACTTGTCCTTAGACTTAAATTTTTGAGTCAAAGCATTTTTAAAATATATAAATTGAATTAATCCAGCAGCATTTCCTTTATCAGTTGTTATTTTCTCAGCAATCAAACAATGCAGAGACAACACAATAGCATATAGTAACCAGATTCTCTCTGAGCTTTTCATCTTTACGTGGCTTTATTATTACTCTGTTTATTTTACTTTTATTTTTTCATTTTTTGACATAGGGTTTCACTGTGTGACTCTTATCTGGCCTGGAATTTACTCTGCATACCAGGTTTACTTTGCAAATCACAGAGATCTGCTTGCCTCTGTCTCTTGAGTGCTTGGATTAAAGGAGTGTGCCACCACACCCAGCTCCTCTCTGTCTTTTTAAAACTATTTTTTTTCCTCTCCCAAGCCTACGTATTTTTTAAAACACACTGTAAACTTTTAGCGCCTTTTCTTAATGTGATTCTGTCTTTACTGTAAATCTTTTTATAGCCACGAGTCTTTTATCAGGTAAACAACAACATTGCTAAAATGAAAGTCTTGATTGTTTCTGCCACGGTTTATAAAAGATGGTGGCGGCTATTTTGCCACCAGCATTGAAAGCTGTGCTCACTGCCTTGGTCTGCATGCTGCCGGCTTGGAGATGTGGTCATTACCATTGTCAGCCCTGATACACACCAATAAATTGTTAGCAGTGCTTCTTAAAAGCCATAAGGTTTTTTTGCCTCTTATGCTGAGTCAGGAAACCTCTCTTAAAGGAGCCGTGCAATCTGCTTGTCTCTCGCAAGTCAGAGTCCAACCGAGAAAAATGCTGTTACCAAGAAACCTTGTTTTTCTCTGTTCTTTTGTTTCTAAAACCCTTTTTTAAGCTTTTGTTAAATTTTAAGTGTAAGTTCTTATTAGCCACATGGGCACCATCTGTAAGGCATACAATTTTTCCTCCCAGCCCCACATTGGGCGCCATTTGTAAGTAGGGTTTTTCCACCTGCCACCGCTGGTCTTGTCCCACTGCCACGCCAGCCCCAAATAACACACCGAGACTCTGTATTTAATATTATGCTGTTGGCCAGTTACTAGTTTCTTATCGGCTAGCTCTGTCTTAATTATTAACCCATTTCTACGTATTTCCACGTGGTCTTACCGAGAGCGGAGGAATGGCGGTTCTGTTCTCTCCAGACTCCCTATGCTGACCCTCTTTCTTACTACTTCCTCTTTCCTCCTCATCTCCTAATCCCACCTATCTTGCTTTCCTATTGGGCAACAGTGCTTTATTCATTAAACCAGTATGAGAATCATATACAGAATGACATCTCCCATACTTGATTATCAATGTTGCTAAATTAATCCAATTTATATATTTTAAAAAATGCTTTGACTTCAAAATTTAAGTCTAATAACAGGTTCCTGGGGAGGGGATTTCTATTTATGTTTCTACAGAAAATGACAAGTTGTGGATTCTTTCCAGACTAACATGGTTTGATCAAGCAAGACCTCCTGAAAGAGTGTTCCAGGTGATCCAACATTCAAAACATCTGGGACAAGGCAGTCTTGCAGACCACTAAAGCCAGGATTTTTGCATCTTCTTAGAATTCCCATGGTATTATAGTGACCCCAACCAGCAGGAAGCAGTTTGGAAACAATAACGCCCAAATTCCCAAGTTTGTTTTCATTTAAATGGGGATTAATTGTAAATGGTTGGTTAATGGCCACAACCAATCTCTTTTTAAAGGTAAAAGGGGGATTATGCTATAGAAATTAATGGTTTGTTTTGGGATGGATTTTCATTTATTGGTACAAATTTAAGGTTAATTTTATGATATGTATATTTATCCTCTGGTTTAAGTGTTGTGTTTATATAGCTCATTTCAAAATGTAATGTACAATTAAGTACAAATTACAGATAGTTACTTATAATAGTCAAAACTTATGATTAGGGTTGTTAGGTTTTTATAGATACATAGAGATATATTCAAAACTTTCAAAGACCTACAGAATATGGCATTTAGGATTTTCTTAACAGTGAGGCACAACTGCTCCTGGCAATACCACCTGTGTCAGAAAGTAAGATGGACATTGAAGAAACTCATTATGGAGTTACTTCCAATATGGCAATACTGGCCATTTGGGCAAGATACTGATCTTGTCTAGACTGTTTGACTTTATGCAGGGCCCACAGAAAATTGACTGCTGATACAAGATGGACATTGCTGGAAGGTTCCTGCTTCATGGAAGAGTCTGCCAGACATTCTGCAGGACACAGAGAAAAGTAAATGGCAACCTGCCGATAAACATGGACAGTTTAAAGTTTCCTGCTTTACTGAGGAGTCTACAAGACACATTATGGCCTATAGGCTGAAGATGGAACATTACAGAAGAACTTCAGGTGACTGACCAGGTAGCAAGCTGTCTCTGCCATTTCTAGAGTTTATTGTATTACCCTTCTGTGGTCTTTGATGGATTTGAAGACAGATAGTTACAGGTGTAGTTTTCCTTAGTTTTATTAATTTATTAAAAATAAATTACATATAAGACTTTAGACTCACAAATATAGGATAGATGATGAAATATTTTCTTTAAATCTTGCTAAATGTTAATGGACTAAATATTAACTATAGTTCTTATTTGATAACTGTTTTGTTGTATATTTTACTATGTTAAAGTTAAAATCCTTCTTTTCATTTTAGATTTGAGATGATGGGACATGTCATTCTGTATATATGTTTCTCTTATTTGTTAGTGAATAAAACCCTATTGACCAATAGGAAAGTAAGATAGGCAGGACTAGGAGACAAGGAGGATACTGGGAGATGTAATAGAGAGAAGTCAAGATGTAAGAAGTAAGAGAAGAGGTTCAGGTCCTCTCTTCAGTAAGACCATGTGAACACACTTAGATTGATAGAAATGGGTTAATATTTAAGACAGAGCTAGCCAATAAGAAATGTTAGTAACCAGCCAACAGTTTCATAATTAATATAGTGTCTCTTTGCATTATTTTGGAACTGACATGGTTCTGGGACTAGGCTGGCAGGAAACTGCTCTGAACAATAATCTTGTAATTAAAGTTTAATCTTTTATTCAGCCAGTGTCTCTCTGGATGATGATCTTAAAACAAAGTTTCCATTACTGAATTTTCTTCTGTCTTTATCCCTATTGTTCTGTTCTATTCCACTGAAGACCATACCCTGTTCATTTCTTATTCTACACATTGTACATGACAAAAGGCTGTTAGGGGCTAAAGCAGACAAAATGTAGAAGTTGGCCATCTGAAAAAAGACTCTCTCAGGCTTCATTCCTGCAAGGAAGGCTTAGGTTTATTGCACAGTGATTAATCCCACTCCAACCCCCCCCCAATCTTTGACTAAATCAGAGGCAAAATCTAGAAGACCTTTACCTGATGGTCAAATTTAGATTCCTGAAAATACATCCAGGACAATGTGGGATCCTTTCCAAAACTGTAGCTACTAGGAGTTTATCACTATTATGATAGTCCATACTCACTCTTAAACAATTAGTCAAAATTGTTCCATATTTTTCCACAGCAGTTTATAGATTTTGTTGCATTAGTTCTAGGTAAACAGACTTCCACTCTATCTTTCTATGTGGCAGGGAGTTTATTTGCTATACAACTACGTATAGAGCCTCCCATTGTTTGTTTTCAATCATTTGTTGTTTAAAATTAGGAACAACAACTTGGAAGTATTTTGCATAGCTGAGCTGGATCTAAAATTTTATATATTTATTTATTTATATATTTATATATTTATACATCTTACAAGATCTTTCTACAAATAGTTTGATGTTTTAATCATAATAAACCATTTAAGGAGTTGTTAACATTGCCCCAATTTAGTAATAGAAAAAAAAATGATGGACATATTGAATCTTAAAATTTTGAAAATAGATTAAATACTGAGATAAAAATGCTTTTTAAAATGATGTTTAGAAAACAAAAAAATTTTATTTTATTATTTTACATGTTGAACCCAGTTCCCTTTCCCTCCATCCCTCCCTTTTACCCTCTCTGTCCCCTCACATGCACCCTGACCACCCTCCCCTCCCATCCCTCCACCCCAATTACACATGTAGGGCAATGCCATCCAGTTGGGGTCATGTAGATCTGTCAGGTCATTTGAAGTAGGGACTAGGACTTCTCTCCTGTCTCTAGGTTAAGGCAGTATCCCTTCAAGGGGGATGTGTTTGCAAGGCAATTTATGTACCAGGGATACATCCTGGTTCCACTGTCTGAGGTTCCTTAGACTGCTCAGTCGTTCTGGCTGAGACCTATATTCAGGAGGGTCTGAGTCAGTCCCATGCTGGCTTCCCAGCCATCAGTCTGGGGGCCCATTAACTCCTCCTTGTCCAGGTCAGCTGCCTCTATGTGTTTCTGCAACCTGGTCTTGTGCTCTCCATCTGCATCTGGATTCTAATTTGACTCAGTGTTTATGTATGGGTGTTTGCTTCTGTTTCCAACAGGTATTAGATGAGGACTCCACGGATAAGTTAGTTGTTGATCTCACTATCCGGGAAGGGCATTTATGGTAGCTTTTCCACGGTTGCTCAAATTGTTAGTTGGCTGCAGTCTTATAGGTCTCTAGACCTTTCTTTCGGTTCAGTTTTCTCTTCAAACCAATAATGGATCCCTCTTTTATGTTCTCTCTCTCTGTCTCTGTCTCTGTCTCTCTCTCTCCTCTCTTCTATTCCTACCCTGACTCAATCTTCCTAGTCACACGTGTTTTCCTCTCCTCCCCCTCTCTTTCTCCTACTTCTCTCTCCATTCACTGCCCCCCCACTTCCCCTGTGCCCTGGGGGATTTGTCCATTCCCCCTTCTGTGAGGGACTTTCAAGGGAATTCAAATTGGAAAGGAAGAAGTCAAACTGTCTCTATTTGCAGATGATATGATAGTTTACATAAGCGACCCAATAAACTCTACCAGGGAACTCCTACAGCTGATAAACACCTTCAGCAAACTAGCAGGATATAAGACAAAATCAGTAGACCTACTTTTTTCAGACAACAAAGATGCAGAGAAAGAAATCAGAGAAACATCACCCTTTACAATAGACACAAGCAACATAAAGTATCTTGGGGTAACGCTTACCAAACAAGTGAAAGACCTATGTAATAAGAACTTTGTGGCTCTAAAGAAAGAAATTAAAGAAGATACTAGAATATGGAAAGATCTCCCATGGTCTTGGATAGGTAAAAATGGCAATCTTGGCAAAAGCAATCTACAGATTCAATGCAATCCCCATTAAAATCCCACCAGAATTTTTCACTGACCTTGAAAGGATAATAATCAACTTTATATGGAAAAACAAAAGACCCAGGATAGCTAAAACAAAAAAAATAATTTTTAAGGAAAGTGTCAAGTTTTAAAACATTGTCCCTATCTGGCATGAGCAAGACTTATTTGATTGTCACTGTCATTGGTAGCCCGTCCAAAAAAATCAGTTTTGAGTGGACTGGGAAAAAAACTCTTCCTTAGCAGAAAAGAATAGTAAGAGTATATTACTTTCATAAATTTCTGTGATGCTAAATTTATAAATGGTCAGTTTATGTTATATTTAAATTCTGTGCTATTCTTTGTATGCATTCTTTAGGATTAGACTTCCAGAAGCAATTGGAACAAGGTCATTCTTGTAATTTCAAATAATAAACTGCACCAGAATAAAGTCAATACAGAGCAAACAGTGCCAAATATCATGTCAAATAAACTTCAAAGTCTTTTTTGACAAATTGTATTGCAAGTTGTTCTACATTTAAATATACTTTCTACATTTGATCATCAGCAGTGCAAAAGCACATGGTGATAGAATAGAATCAACACTGGATATGCTCTCTTCATTCATATCTCTAAATACGCAGCAGTTGAAAGATGGATTGAGAGGTTAAGTGAAGTTCTCAATGATTCACAATGATGTATGAGATAAAAGAGAACCATTTAATGGTGTATCTTATTTATGGGAAAACAGAAGTGGACCCTATGGATTGTCAAACACTGTGAGAAATATAACTTAGCCTCGTAATGCATTGTTGCTAATCACTCTCCTGTTTTGTCTGAACCTCAGCAGTAAGATAGTTTGCTCAGTCATGGCTCAGTGGGTTATTTGTTTTCATGGCATTTGGGGGACTGCTTCCATAATTAATGCTTAAATTATACTAATGACTGGCTCACATACTCTTCAGAGAAGGTCCTTGGTCATGTGACACAGAGACCTGGCAGGATGCCAAACTTAGGACTGGATTGTTCACTTAATGTCAATAGCATGCAGAAGAACCTAATGGAAAACTGAGAGGTACTGGTGTGCCATTGTGCTCATGTGATCAAGGTATTGGGCAGAGACAGTAAATGCAGTGTGTAAGATATACACATTAGGAAAGTGGTGTAAACTACCCCCTTAAGTGCTTATTCACTAAGAATGGTTGCCAAGAATAGGTACCTAATGCTACTCCCTAAGTATAATTATTTATGGCCTGAAACATTTCAAGTGAGATATAAGATGTATATGGGAAAGATGTAAAGCATTAGAAAAAACAAAAAACAAAAAACAAACAAAATAAAACACTGGAGCCCATTGTGCTTGCCTCACACAAGTGTAACATATTCAAAACTGCATCTAGAAAAAAGAAGGCAGACAGTATACATTACAGCCTTAATGTAGCATTCCTCATTATAGTCATTTTTAGTATAAGATCCACACTGAGTATTGGGAAGAAAGTGAAGTTTCCAATTACCAGGTCACATTTCAAAAAGTTAGACAATATGTCAATTTTGGTGAGGAGAAATACAAGAGTATTAATGAGACTGTCCAAGTGTTTAAACCAAAAAAGTATGAAAACACATTTAAATACTATTATTTAGTTATATAATATAATTGTATCTAAATCACCTAATCTGGAGTATGCTTAAATTATTGCTTTGGACATAGGTAGACCCAGATGCAAGACCCAGATCCACAGTTGTTCATGACTTGTGCAAACTGAACTTTTTCTTTGTAAAGTTACCTAAAAGATAGCAACTTAAGTTGTAATTTTCTGGATGAGAAATTCAAATGCAATTATATGCCTAGCATATAATGAGATTTCACTAAGTATGTATTCCAAGACAAGGGTTGTTTACAATGTGAAGTAATTCTGCAAAACATGGAAGCACCTTTCATGACATCTTCAGTGGTCACTGAGACTGACTTCTGTACAGGGCAACATTCTCATCAGATATTCAGGCCTTAGAGGAAGCCAGAGGAGATCTTATCATAATAATCTAAGTGTGTCTATTCCAAGTACTTTGGGGCATATTCTTTGGTAAGTGTTAAATAAAGATATCACATTTGTCTTATTGATTAGCATAATAGGCTTTAGAAATATTATTTCTTTGGTAAAATGGGTTATATTCTTGTTGTGTAGGATAGATACAATATTTTGTGGATGCATCCTACACTTTACTGAGTAGAATTTAGGAACCCAAATGACTCTTTATAGCTTATAGCTCTTATAACTTATAGCTGATTCTCAAGACCATGAAATCCTGCTTCAAGAATATTGATCCAGTTTCATCCTTGTAGATTTGTGGGAGTTGCCCTTGCATCAAGTTTCTACCTGACCCAAAATTCTTCCCCTTTCTAGTCATCTCTTTTAGTTCTCTCCCCACATCCCCTCAAACTTGGGCCTTCAAGTTCCCATCCCCATCCACCCCAGTCCTCTCAGGAGATCTCTTCTCTTTTGCCTTCCCAGGGATATCTATGCATTCCCCCCTTGTTCCCTCTTCATTAGCTAGCCTCTCTGGGTCTGTGGATTGTAGCATGGTTCGTCTTTACTTTATAGTTAATATCCACTTAGGAGTAAGTACATACTATGTTTATCTTTCTGAGTCTGTGTTACTTCACACAGGATACCGTTTTCTAGTTCTGCATCCAGAGAGATCCATGCATCCCCCATTGAGTTTTCCTTGTTACCTAAACTCTCTTTGTCTGTAGATTGTTGCATGATTATCATTTACTTAATAGCTAATATCCACTTAAAAGTGAGTATATACCATGTTTGTCTTTCTGGGTCTGAGTTACCTCACTGAGATTATATATATATATATATATATATATATATATATATATTTCCACCCATTTGCCTTCAAATTTCCTGATGTCATTGGTTTTAACAGCTGATTAATACTCCATTGTGTAAATGTATTACATTTTCTTTATCTATTCTTTAGTTGAGGGCCATCTAGGTTGTTTCTAGGTTGTGACTATTATAAATAAAGCACTCTGAACATAGTTGAGCAAGTGTACTTGTGGTATAATTGAACACCCCATGGGAATATGTCTAAGAGTGGTATAGTTGGGTCTTGAACTAGATTTATATCCAATTTTCTGAGGACACACCATCTCGATTTCTACAGTGTGTGTACAAGTTTATGTTCCTAGCATTAGTGGACACATGGTCTGACCTAGCCATCTCCTATGATCAGATTGGTGACTACACCCATTGTCATCAGAGACTTTGTCTAGGAACTGATGAAAACAGATTCAGAGACCCAAAGCCAAATATTAGGCTGAGCTCAGGGATTCCTGCTGAAGAGTGGGAAAAAATGAGTGTATGAGCCAAAGGGGTCAAGGATATCACAAGAAAACCCACAGAAGCAACTATGGCTCATTGGAACTCACAGAGTCTAAAACAACAACCAGGGGGCCTGCATGGAACTGATGAAGGTCCTCTACATATATGTGACAGTTACATAGCTTGGTCAACTTGTGGGACTCGTGACAATGGGAGCAGGGTCCCTCCCTAACACTTTGGCTGTCTCTTGGGAACCTTTTCCTAATATTGGATTGCCTTGCTCATCTGTCATACAAGGGAACATGCTTATTCTTACAGCAACTTGATATACCATGTTTTATTTGATACCCCATGGGGGGCCTGCCCCTTTCTGAATAGAAATAGAAGAGGAGTGAACTGTGGGGGATGCAGAGGGTAGTGGGGGGGGGGAATTGGAGGAGAGGAGGGATAGGAAACTGCTGCCAAGATGTAAAACAAACAAACAGATGAATGAATGGATGCAGGAATGAATGAGAAATAGAAAACACACAGAGAGAGAGAGAGAGAGAGAGAATAGTGATCCCTCAGTCTATGTTGAGTCCTCTGCACAGTAGGCACACTTCAAAGGTAGAGAATATGAGTTTATGGAACACACCAATACCTCAACCTGTGCTGTGCCTGCTTGCCAACAAAAGTTTTATGATATACACCATCATGTTTGTGATCTAATTTTCCTAGGAACTTTTGCTTCCAGGATGGTATGAATCTGTAACTAAATACAGAATATTTATTATTATTATTGACTATTAAATAAGCCACAGTAGATATGTTTTGGGGTAGTTTTCAGTCAGTAAAGTCTTAATATTTCCAAAGGAAAAGGAAGGTGAACACAGGTCACTGGGCAGTGACAAGCAAGGAGCACACAGGTAATGAGATCCAAAGAGGTGAAAGGTTGCCAATGAGGGCAGAGAGAGCTGGGAAAACTGATGGATGTGAAATGGCAGGGGGAAATAGGCAGTCGCCAGTTTTCAAAAGAACTTTAGTAATCTAAGGCCAATATATGCTGCAGCTAGAGAAAGGGATACAACTCCTGTCTAGGTAATATTCATCTTTTACCATGAATAGGTAAAAGTAAGCAAGACATCATGGGAGAGAAGCAGTTGTGAGAAAGATTCTCTATGTGTCTTCCCTGTCTCATCCTGTTAACTTTTTCTGTCTTCTTTCAGAGTTCCTAAACTCTTTATACCTTGTAGGCACAAATACATAATGGTAACCATTTTGCATAAATTAAGAAATACTCTTAATGTATCATCCTACAGTACCACTTATAAACATTTGTCCAAGAGAAATGGAAGCGTGCATCCATACAAAAGGTTGTACATAAATACAGCAGCTTCATTCATAACTCTAGAAAAATATGAGCTCAAACAGAAATAAATCTTGAGAGTATATATAATTTATGAAACATATATATATATATACACACACACATATATATATATGCATATATATATACATATATATATATATATATATATATATATATATATGCTACCAAGCGAATACAGAGCACATTCAATGTCTGAGATTACGTATATTTGAAAAATGTGTTGTTCCACAGGCATCAGAAGAGTAGAATTCCTGGAGAATATGACAGAACACAGAGGAAAGTCCTAACTGGAAGAGACTTTAGTCATGGGGCAAGATGGTGAGAAGATTATTTCAATTTACAGACTATTCTGAAAGTTGTCCTTACCTTCCATAGAGATAGTCTACTCTGTTTGTAAAAGGTGTCAACTTTGGGCATCAAAATAAAATACAAATAGGGCATTTTATGTTTCTCAAGATACCATTCTCTCAAGAATTGCAAGCTAAGCAATATTTCACTAGTTTCTTTGCATTTTTAAAAGTAGCACAAGTTTCTCCTTACAAAACCACTAGTGCAAAGGTCTTCTAAAATAGAAGCTGCCACTTCAAATTTTAGCATAGGAATGGAATTTCCTTTGTGAGCTCTAGCTTGCTGCACATAAAACCAAAAAAACACAAAAAAGAAAGAGGTTCTTTGGGGGATTCATAATGGAACTTTTAAACTTGTATGAATCATTCTATAATCTAGAAGTCTGTTGGGAGAAATATTATACTTGAGACCAAGAGCATAGTCCCATGGCATTTGGAAGCAGAAATTTGTAAGTGGGGTTGTAATCAGTGGAAAAGTTTCCTGTTTAGCATTTAGTCACAGGATAGTTGCTTGGCAGGAATTTTGAAAAAGACAATTCGTTTGTCCTACTTAACATATATAGGATATTATGTCAATAATATTATATATAATCTGTAACAGAACTGGAAAAGTTCTTAACAATTTTTGGTGAAGTTTATTCATGACCTTGTCCTAACTTATATAATCCTAGTGAAAATTATCTCCTCCCTTTTCTCTTGTCTATAAAGAGGTAGCACAAAATTTCAAACATTTTCTAGCAGTGAAAATAGAAATCTCTTTATATGGTACAAAAATTAAAGGTTAATAATCTTAATGTTTATCAGAAAAAAAGTTTGCCTTTGTATAGGAGCAGGTATATATGCACAGAGCCTCAGTTTACTTCTAAGAAAGTTTTTTGAAGACTCTCTAATATGGTGTATCTACTAAAACTTGTATAATACGTACATTAGATAGATTTTCCAGAGAAACAGAAGAGAGTTTTGATGACCAAACTGATTATCAACAGAGTCTAAAATCACCTTGTACATCAGCTTCCAAACATACCCATGAGAGTCGTTTAGATGGTTATAGTTTCTGTTCGTGCCGCCGAAGGACCATCTTGATTAGGTTCACTGAGGTGAGAAACCTACTCTTAAAGTGGACAACACCATTCCCTAGGCTGGTCTCTGTAATACATAAAAAGCAGAAAGCTAGCCGAACACCAGCATCACTGTTATCTGCTTCCTGACTGTGCGTATAACGTTACCAGCTTGTTTGGGAGATGGTTAGCTTTTAGGGCTCTCCATACTCCTAACCAATGAAGAAAGAAACTGTCTGTATCTGTATTCCTCTCCCTAGTAATGCGGACACTTCATTCATTCAGTTCTTACTTACTGAGTGCCTTTGGTAACAAGCACTGCTCTAAATTCCAGAGATGCACCAGTAAGCATGAACTTATACTTTGCAAAAGAAGACAACATACCAAAAAATCATTAACATTATTTGATATTGGTTATCAGTACAATGAAAATTTTTCAATGGATGTTTAGTACCTGAGTGCAAAAAGAGATAGAGGGCCCTACTGAGGTTCAGGGTTAGCCAGGTGCTCCTGAACTAAGATGTGAAGTACAACAAACAGAAAATAGGGAAGCTTTAATCCCCAGTCTTAGGATAAATATGGAGTCCCTGAAGTGCTAAAGAGAGAGTCACCAAACTGGGCAAATGGCCAAGACAATGGTGCAGAATGAAGTCTGAACAGTGGGGCAGCATGTATGGCTACTTGTATTTTTCTTTTTCTGAACTTTTCAAAATGCAGGCTTTATCCCAAAGACTCTCACAACTGATATTTGAGATTCAATATCCATGTCCCATTTAACAGGAACTGTTTATTCTGTGTATTAAGCTGACACATGCTTTATGACTTTAGATATCACACAAGAAACAGCTATGTTGGCAAATAAGACAACCCCAAACTTTGTAGAGTATGTTCCAATTGAATGTTTGGTTCATAATCATGAAGTGTTTTCATTGATTTATTGTTTTCCATGATGAAAATAATACAAAACATATCATAACACCCACATTGCAGATTTAATAGAAGTTAGCCATCAGCCATTTATCTCAGAAATTTCTTTTACTTAAAAAAATTAGATGTTGAAGAACATGTTATAGCACTCCCATTTCTTTCTTGTCCTCTGCTTCTGAGGTATTTATTCTTCTCAAGTTGGTGTGCACCATAGTCACATATATTTTGAGTTATTTTGTCTAAATATTCATATCTAAAACCAATTTATATTTCAGTATGTTTTTAAAATTCACATCAGCCATATTTCAAATGTATTGTTACTAGCTATTTTCCATTCAAAGTTTTTTGAGGTATAGCTACATTGGTTTGTGTATAAAAGACAATGACAATTATGTTCACCTATGGATAAATTTCAGTTCATTTACATATTCCTTATCTCACATAGTGAGAATTTTGTGAATCTTTCTACCTAACAATGTGAAAAACTTTGGATGATGCATATAACTGGAAAGGAACTTGCTGAGTATGGTGGTTTGAATAGAAACGACGCCATAAACTCATGTATTTGAATACTTGCTCCATATGAGTGGTAGTATTAGGAGGTATAACTTTGTTGGTCTAGGTGTGGCATTGTCAGAGGAAGTGTTTCACTAGAAGGTGGTCTTTAAGGTCTCAGAAACTGAAGCCAGCCACTTTTAGATGCCTGTTCCAGATGTAGAAGTACAAGCTACCTCTCCAGTACTATGTCTGCCTGTATACCATGCTGTCTCTGAGCTTTAAACCAGCCCTAATTAAATTTTTTCTTTTATAAGAGCTTCCATGGTCATGCTGTCTCTTCATCACAAGAAAATTCTAATTAAGTTAGACCCTGGGTCATGAGGTAACATCATTGTTAGAGATTTTGTTGGAGATACATGAACCTATTTCATAAGTAAAGGCTGTTATAAGTTTCCTGCCACAGAGACCCAGACTAAACCTACCTTTAAGGATGCAGCAATATTCTAAACTGTTTTTCAGATGATAGGTCATGTACTTTGAATGTGTTTCTCTAATTTCTCATTTTAAAGACTTAGTCTTCAAATTAATATCTTAATGGTCTTAGGATACGGGACTTTGGGTGGTTGGATGATGAGGAATCTATCTTAATTTGTGGATTAAGTTATTCATGGTTGATGAGTGAATGACTTTGTTATGAGAATGAGCTCTCTCTAGTATACTTGCCCTGTCTCAACACAAGATGCTCTATGCTATGGAAGAATGAGAAGGCTATTAGCAAAAGTCAAGACAGGGCTGTACCATGCTCTAAGATCTTGAGAACAGAACCACCAACCACATGTGCTAAAAATTACTTGGTTCTTTATATTTTTTATCATAACAGAAAATAAATTAATATGTGTGTCTATATCAATTAAAAATTTTGCAATTGTTGCATATTACAATTTTTCAAGGTGCTTTTCTAAATATTCCTTACCTTTGTTCTTAGGCACTATGAGAGAAAGGGAAAAATAAACTCCCTACTCCATAGCTCCGGCAGATGAAATGGTTTGGCCTAGATCCATGTGAGCTGTAATGTAATACCTGGAAGTAAGTAGAGGGTATCTTGATGAAGGTTAGTAAATATGGCATGTTATAGATAAGTGCTGTGTGCTGTGGTTTTGAGTGGCAGCCTCTTGAATGCACCTAGTGAGTCTGAGAAATCCTATATGTTCTTCTTGTTAAGTCATATAACACTGTAGTTAAAACCTGTCTTAGAAGACCTATCATTAAGCCGGAGCATATTGAGTTGCATGCTAGAATGTTCTCTTTAAACATTTGCTTGGACCAGGAAGAGTCATGCTAACTTAGAAAACTAATTGGTTTACAGAGAAGGAAAAGACATACATATTCATCAGAGGGCACTAGCCCATTGCCTGTTCTTTTTGCACTGTTTGCCAGACAATTTATCCGATTGATGTTGGCATTAGATCTGAAAACATCACTGATCATCTCCATGCACTGCTGGAGGGTATTGAACCAAAGAAGCAGAATTTGAAGAGGAAGAAGAATCTGAAGCCTAATTCCATTTTAGATTTAATTTTCTTTTAGAGAAAATGGAGGGGTGTTACAACTACTCAGGCTACAATGTAGGGCAAGGTTACAGGTTATAATGAGACATTCCTGCAGAACCAAAAATATTGTAGAAGAACTGGATGGATGTGTTCTTTGACTGGCCTTGAAATGGCCCAAAGATGTACTTGGGGCTGGGGTGCCTCTAGAAGGCATTTCTAAAACAGCTGTGTATATATACTCATCAAAATACTCTTTGAGATTTAGCTCTGTCAGCTCACAAGAAATTTGATTTGTTTTTGCCAGTATCACCTTTTTGACATAATAATATCAGTGTGCAAAAGGACCTAGGATGGAGAGGTATGTTTCTTATGAAGAGACTTTGATGACTGCAGACAGACAGACAGCTCTGCATATCTTGGCCTTGTCTAAAACTGCCTACTAAATTCCTCATGCCAAATTATATACTGTATTGAAAATATGGAGTTCAAGATACTATGATTTCTACAGAAATTAGATAAAAGGCTCCCATTCTACTTAATCAGCTGATGTGAAATGCTTGGCTCTGGTTGACTTTGGATGGCTGTTTTCATTTGATTTCACTGCCCTCTACTGACTAAGTACCACAGGTAATAATAAGACTGTGATTTGAGAGAATTTTTAAGTTCTAGATTATTTCCATAGATTGGGGACTCTGGAGACCTTATTTATCACCCTTAACTAGGTCAGAAATCTTAGGTGACCTTTCATCTTTCAGTCTCTTCTGGTATAAAACAGAGAGATAATATTGCCAAATGTCTAGTCCAGGTCTAATGGTATGTGATTATGTCAGTTTACTCAAGAATTTTTTTCTGAAGATCATGGAATAAAACCTGTGATAGAGTGTGTAACCTGATCTAGTTCTTTACTCTTATCCAAACCCACTAAACTTATATAGACCATATAAGTCATCCTCTTCAATCACCTCTAAATGTAATATGACTATGGGTAGAAATTTTACACCTCTTCCACATTGCAGCACTGATATCTTGATGTTCAGATAGGAGAGTCATGACATGGAAATTTCAGGGTCCTAAGATGCTCGGAAGAGTGCTACAATAGAATGTTATTAAATTTCAAAGAGCTTCGAAGAGTGTATTAAGAATATATCATTAGTGCAGACTTGGTGGGTCACCAAGAAGATCCCACTTACAACCATATAAGGAATGGAGGAAGGGTCACTGTGTATCACATTAAAAGTAAATCAGAGGAAGACAATGAACAGTGCACATAGAAATCACTAAATAAATGCTTATTTAATGAAGGAAAACTATGAACTTTCCAACCTGTATATTTGGATATTAAAGGAAGATGTAGAAGGGCACTCTTTTGAGAGAAACTTTCCCTGTGAACACCAGAGAACAGGATAGTGCTCAAAAAGTGTTTGTTTAGTTCACATGAATTGATTGATACCTAGCCAGCTTGAACATATGGATGACTTCAAAACTGGAAATATAGAATTGGGCATTGTTCTCATTGCTTACTCAAAGCCTCTGCTTTTAAAGTAGAAAACTTCTAAAACATTTATATAGGTGTAACTGCAATTCACATGTCTACTCAGTAAATAAGTGATGCCTACTTTGCTCAAAGAACTCTCTTAAGTACAAAAAGTACAAGGCTAAATAAATACATCTTCATAGAGTGTGCTTGCTGGCATGTAAGGGCTAAGTAATTGTAAAGACAAAGACATCTTCCCACATCACCTCAGTAATACTGTGATGAGTTATTGTCAAGAGAAATTACAGAAAATGTTTATGGGGAATGTCTATGCAACTCAGCCCAACTGGTGGTGAAGAAAGGTTTTTAGGTTTAACCCATTTCATAGTCCCTACTCTGATAAATGGATAACTCTATTTAGCTAGGATTGTTAGTTCACAGTGCAATCTAGTGAATGTGGTTGCATCCAGCTATAGTGATGTCCAAAGAAGGTATATGTTTTCCTTACATTTCTTAAGTTTTGATATGATGGCATTAAGCATTAAGGTGTAGTAAATAAGGTGGCTGTGTGAGAGGCACTATGATATTGACACTGATAAACACAGGGATTATTCTAAATATTCCTTGGAATATTGTATGGTCATTTGACAGCTTTATGCCATTTCTCATTTCATTTTCTAAGCCAGCATCATTAGGTCCTAGAAGGCAAAGTATAATTTGATAAACTAACATCTCTTGATTTATTACATTGTTATTATGTATTATTTAGATAATAGGCAGTATCTATTTTTTCTTCAACAACCTAAAAGTTTAGGAAACATGGGGATGACAGAGGATGATTTCTGAGAAGTTGAATCATAACACTTACATGATTGCTTATGAAAGAGGAACAGGACACTGCAGTTAGCTGGTTGTCTAGAGTGATTCTAACAGTTAGAAGTATGAATGTCTGCTGCTCTAGCCTGTACTTGTAAGGATGACACTCAGTTGTTGTGTCTACTTGGTTGTGGAAGGTATGTTTTCAATTAGAATGTCTTGCAATACATTGTCTATTCTATAGCTGAGATCTCTAGAGCTTCTTTCCTGATTGTCAAACCTAGTGAAACGAATAGGTCATTTAATGCCAATTTGGTGGGGACATATGATGGGGGAATGTCCTTCTGCATTATGTTTCTCTTATTGGTGGATGAATAAAAGACTGTGGTCAATGATGCAAGAGGATATATGGGTCTATCAGAAAAGGATAATTCTGGGAAAAATAAACAGAGAGGAGTTGTCATGTGAGCCTGGGAAAAGAGAACATGAGTCAGGCATTCTCCAGTAAGATAAGATCATAGATTAGTAGTTATGGATTAAGAAGTAATAAAGAACTAGCCAGTAAGAAGCCCATGCCAACGGCCAACAGTTTTACAATTAATATAGCATTTGTGTGTTCATTTGTGACTGAGCGGGAAATTCTCTAACAAGTATAATTTCTCTTTTAAATATATGTGCATTAGTGTTTTGCCATGGGTTTAAGGTCCCATGGAACTCAAGATCCAGATAGTTGTAAGCTTCAATATAGGGACTAGGAATTGAACCTGGGTCCTGAAAAAGCCTTCTGATCCATGTCTTTTAGAGGAGTCACATTTTCAGTCATGGTTCTCTCTTTGCAAGTGACTCTAGCTTGTGTCAATTTGATGTAAAACTACCCAGTACAGCAAGGAAAACCAAGAATAAGAATTTTGCTTAGAATTAAATGGTATACTAGCTAGGAACTCTACTAAATTAGTGAAAGTCATTAAACCACACATTCAGAATCTGGCTGGCTGACACAGAGGCATCCACTTGAAGCCACATCAAATGAGAAGTACACCATGCTTGTAAACTTTATCATCGTTTATTTCCAAGAATGAAGGGACATTTAAAATGCTAACAGCTTCATATATATATATATATATATATATATATATATATATATATATATATGTCCCCTCAAACTTTATGAAATAAATATATTAACACATGACTTAGTCAATGCAAACAACCTATTACTTCTTTATGGAGTATATGAAACTTTTCTTAGTTAAAAATGTCCCTCCAAATCATTCCCACAGTTATCCTCCTGCTTCCATGTATTTGAGAGGGCAAGGATTCATATCCACAGTCCCATCTTTAGCTTTGTGAGTCAGATTCTCAGCAAATTTATTCTAGATTCACAAAATAATTGCTATTTTCTTTCTGTCTGTTCTCACATGGAGAAAAAAACTTTGAAGGGTTGCCATGCCTTCCTCTTTGTGGTATAACTGGGAAGTGAATAATGCATGACCATTACTGTGTGGAACAAATGGGCAGTCTTGCTAACTTCCATTATCATCATTATGTCTAGAGTCGATGTCAGTTCAAAACTCAAATGTTCTCCCTTGTAGCTATAATACTTTAAATACCTCAACAATAGCTGCATTTATATAATACCCATTCTAATGGAATCCAATCAGCTTGACAAATGTGCCACATTTCTTAATTTTATATGTATATGTAGCTGAGAAAAACCTGTGAGGTTATAGAAGAAGAATATTCTGGAATTTTAATCCCATCCATATAATCTAGCCCTTACTGAGAGTAAAGTTCAGGTAACTTGGAGAAAATATGAGTTAAGTGGATCTAAGTAAGTCTGAAATTATTTGTCTGCTCGATTTTATTTGCGACCAGGCTATTTTACATCATTAATTTTAAATTCAAATAACTGGGAAGAACTGACTTCTACTTAATGAAGTTTGATTTATTCAACCTTGTAATATTAGGGAAAATGGGATGCCTTGTTAGTTGGAAGGCACCCTTAAAATAATGCACTGAATACATTGAATAAATTATTAGAGTGATGACTATATAACAGTAACATTGACATCATCTCAACTTGCATTGTGTTTAGTAGTGTCCAAAGAGTTACATATGCATCTTGTGGAACATACTTCATCATACTTTGGGTATAATACTTTTTATTTTATAGAAACAGTCCTGAGGTTGATAAGTGTTAAGTAGCAGCTAATAAGAGAGAAAGCAAAGTTGAGCCTCCACACTCTTTCTGACAGTCATTTTTACCCAAATAACCAATCAGAAAGTTGGTCCTCAGTAGTTCTTTCCTACCTATTTTTCAGTAGTCTCTAGTCTCTTCACCAAACTTTGACATAACCCAAACTTTCCAAAAGCAACTCTCATCAGCTCTCTTCCCTAAGGACTCCAATAAAAGCTCTTTTTATCTGTAACTTAAATTTTTTTGTCACCTAGTATGTCTCACCTTCCTCAAATCAGACCTTGCTCTAGTTGTTCAAATTCATGCCCCCACCAACATGACTTTCATGTTGTGATTTAACTAAAGTAAATGGCATAATGATTTCCCATGCAGGATTGCTTTCTGCTCTGCTCTTCATGGCTTTGCACACATTGCCCCCCCCCCCAGTTATCTTTGTCTTCTGCCTAGTAATCTCTACTTATGACCTCAGAATCAGTTCAAATTTTATCTCTCCTAGAAAGTTTTACCTCTCTTTTACTAGAATTCAAATGCACTTGGTGATTGTCAATGGCATGAATTTCAAACCATAACAGTGAACTTCATATAGAAATGGAACACATCAACTTGGCCCTTACATTCACCATCAATTCCTATCATTGATACTAATTATGAAATAAGCAAAGTGCCAAATTGTTTCCTCATTCATCTCAGCAATAATGAAAAGTATCTGAACTTATTGTATATCAAAACGCTTTACAGAAACACCACCTGTAAGTCTGTGCCCTAAGTAATAAAGCAGGAAATCAAAGATATGTGTGTGTGTGTGTGTGTGTGTGTGTGTGTGTGTGTGTATTTGATAATGTCTGAAAACTATAAACCAATCAAGTGTTCATCAGTGGTTGAAAGGACATGGATATGCAAAAAATAGCATATGCCTATATCAGAATAGTTATTGCCTGGTGTAGAAGGGTTTCCTGATATATGCTATAATATAGATGAAACCTGAATTTATGATAACTGAAATAAACCTATCAGAAAATGACAAATATTGCATAGTTTTATTTTCTAAGCCATCTAGAATAGTAAAACTCATAAAGAAAGAATATGTGATTGTGACTTGCAAGGTCTGGGGGAAGGAGAAATCTTGGACCTGTAGAGTGTACATGCAGTTTCTGATTTGAATGATAAAATAGAGTGGGGGTTAATTTCACAATGTGAAACATGCTGTTAACAGAGTTAGATATCTTAATTATTCCTGCGCATTTAAGCATATTTAATTTTTTATGTAAAATACTATTTTGTTAAATTTCCATCTTAGTTATAGAAACAAATGAACTAATTATTGCCAACTTCATGGTGTATGCATATAAATTGTGAAGACAGAGATAGAATGAAGCAAGGGACAACAAAGAAACATAAAATAAGTTTTGCTGTTGTTTGCTTCCTAACTAAAGAGCTAGACATAATGCTTATCGTTCAAACATAATAAATCTCCATAACATGTTTTAATCACTATTTAAATGAGCTAAAAAATAGTTGATTGGATTCATTTTTAAACTCTTCCTAGGGGATGTAATCAGTTTCTGAAAATTAAAATCAGGAGACTTGACTGACAGATAGTTTCCCATGAAAGACACGGGGATAGAAATGAGTGAGTTACTGTGAAAGAAATGTGTCTGCTGTGGAAGTATTTATATAATTGCTGCTATTTATAGTTTATTATTTGAGTAAACTGAGACACAGAGAAATTAAGCAATGTACCCAAGGAGAATATACAGTCAATGGCAAAGTGGAGTTTTAAAACACAGCATTTTTGCTCTAACATGCCTGAAGTAGATACTCAGTCATCTGTGTCAGGCTTACTTTTCAGTTCCCTTATGAAGCAACTCTCAGTGTCTCAGTTCTACATGTACTTTCAATAAAAGGACCCAACACATCATCACAGGAGACTGTGGCTTCCAGTGGTTTGATGTTTACAGATGACTTAATGAAATAAACAAGCAACACTCTGACAGCATCCCTTTATATGGTTTCAGTCAGTTTGACATTAAAATTGCAGCTAGGCCAGTCACTTCTCCGGAGAACCATCTCTTTATAGTGATCTAGCCCAGGCTCTGTGGCTGGCCTTCACATATAGTGCTCTTTTGTGGGACAAATTTTGAGGTTTCTTTGGCAGGATGCTTAGTATTTTCAAGCCTATTGGGCTGAAGACTGTCAACAAGATGTCTTACTTTCAGTAGTGTTTATGTCTCTTTTTTCACTTCAGGGATTGCAACAGATGCATTAAATTATTTTCAAAAGAAAAATTAAAAATCTGGAAGAGGGGCTGTGTATGTACTGAATGGTTGTTGTGGGTGTGTTCAGGGAAAGATAAGTTTTCCACATTATATCATATGCATTCATTTTTAATATGGAAAAGACACTTCATGGTTTCGAAACTGCTTACAGAAAGTGAATGTGCTTATAGAGTCAAATAAAAAAGGGTGATTATTTAATCTGTTTATGACAAACTGGAAAAGCTTTCTCATATTTTATTCTTTCATCTGCTTTTAACATCAAAGAAAAACTATGTAATTTAGTATGGCATTGTTATCTTAGAAAACTACATTCAAGTGATCGATTATAAGCATTTTGATAAAAAGGGATCAAGAAGGGCTCACATGTTACCAAGTTTTAACCTGAATGGATTGTCACTATTTGAACTTAAAAAGGTTAGAAAAGTGTTCTGGATTTAGACCAGTAGAGATCTAAAAGACAAAGAGAATAGCTTGTTAGAATACCAGTATGTCTCTAGACATCAGAAAACTGGCAAAAATATTTCTAAATATAAATAAAATAGAAACACATGGGATGCATTTTGCCAAGAATAGGAAGGGATTAAAATGAAAGGGAAAGTATTGCTTTGGCAAGTTGTGTTTGGTATTTTGCTAAACTTTAATCAGTTTTGCCAAAAGTTTGCTTTTGTGGCTGAGTTTGGAACAGACTAGGGAAGCACAAAAAATACACTGACTTCTGTAGCTGTATGAGTTTTTAAGATGAAAATGTTTAAGGTCAATGACAATTTAGTGTTCTTTTAGGATCAGACTGATCCATGCCAAAAAGTAATGAATACCTTGGTTATTTTCCAGTCCCACATCTGAGAGTATCAGAATGCTTTCTATTTTGCCTTATAAGACCTGATCTAAACCTAAGAAGTAAATACATTTCAGGAAACATTCCTCTAACTAAATGGAAACTTCAGCTCCTTTTTATCAACCAATTGTAGAACATGTATATATCTGCTGTTCAGAGTCAGGAAACAAGAGGGCTAGGGATCAGTGTGTGTGACTGTGAAATCTAGTATAGTCAGTATGTGTTATTTTGGCTACATTCTTCCCATATTTTAGAAACTTCATAAGGTTGAATAAAAAAGTAAGGGTCCATTTTGAGCAGGAAATGTTGGCATACGCCTTTAATCCTAACACTAAAGAGGCAAAGAGGTCTAGATATATTTGAGTTTGAGGTAAGCTGGTCATAAAGATTTCCAACACAACCAGGGCTATATAACAAGACCCTATCTCAAAAAACAAATAACAAATAAACAAAGTGATGAACTAATTTCTTTGCAAGATGAAACTTGAAGACAGGATAACATTGAGTCTGTGGAATTGATATTAGTGATTACCTTATAAAGGTGTTCAGTGGAGAAAAAAGCAGTGAGGCTGATGGAAATTTTAAAAAGTATATAGCTTAGAAAGGAAAAAAGCACTAGGTAGCTAATGTTGTAGATAAGTCAGGTGTTCAAAAAAAAAAAAAACCCACAATGTTGAAGAGATTAGTGCCATTAGAGAGAAACCTCCTCCTCTGTTCTGGAACTATGGGAAAGATCCCTGTAAGTGAGGTTACTGTGCCTATTGAATGGACCAGCTTATGAGAACAGGTCCTAAAGAGTTCTCTACTCCTGGGCAGTTTCTCACTGGCCTCAGATATGGACACTGCTTCAACAGTGGCTCCACTGGCCAAAGTCCATGTAGGCTGATAGCTAACTTTGCAGTGTTGTTTATGTTGTACTGGTTTTGGAGGTATGAAAGGTGCAATGCTTGGGGATCATAAATCCTTACTGCACAGTTTCATAGAGCTGCTGGGGCCAGGCAATGTAAGGCAGGGTCAGAGTCCCTAAGACACTGACTCCAATTGTGAAGGTGAAGCTTGGGTTGTGGTGGGGACTCTAAGATGTTGGAAATGTCAGAGTTGTAATACATATGAAAGGAGAGTTGTAAATATGAATAAAACTATCCCTGGAGAGATTTATGATGCAGACAGCAAACTGTGAGATGTGGTGGCATCCCAACCTTTTGAAACTGAAGCCAAGGTTGCCAGATATGAAGCTACAGGTTTGGTGTTTGTCCTGCCAGCTTTCAGACTTGCTTTGATGAAATCCCCCCTTGTTCTATCTACTCCATTTCTCCCTTTTGGAATTGGAATGTATAATCTGTGTCATTGCTTATTAGAAGAATGCAATTCAATTTTTTACTTTATTGGGGTCATAGTTATGAGATAGTGTTTTGTCTGATAAGAGACTTTGGACCTTTAAACACTGTTGAGACTGTTAAAGATTATTGGGTATTTGAAATTGGAATAAACGCATTTTGTATCACGAGATGGCCTTGAGTGTCTGAAGGTCAAGGGTAGAATATGGTGGTTTGAATGAGAAATGTGTTCTGTAGGTTCACATATTTGATAGTTTGTGCTGCTATTTATGAAGATTACAGAATTTTGAGGAGGTGGAGCCTTGGTGGAGAAGACATATCATTGGGGACCCACTTTCAGAGTTTAGGACATCACCCTGCTTCCTAGTCTCTCTTTGTTTCCTTTGTGTGAACTAACATGTGATTGGCAAGCTTCCAGATTTTTCACCCCCACCCTGATGCTTTCCCTGATTATTCCCATGCTTTTCCCACCAGGGTGACCTCTATCTCTCTGACACTTCAATCTAAAATATACCCTTTCTTCCCAAGTTCCTTAATGTCTGGTGATTTTATCACAGCAACAGAAAAGCAACTGATATTCCATATCTGCATCTATGACCGGTTTATCATTCTTTCTTCTGGTTCAGCCTGAGCAAGACTGACAATTAATATGCTTAAGAACAAAACCAGTTGTTTGCATGTGCACAGAAGCAAAGCCAGATTTTGTGGTGAGAGATAACCACCCATTCATGCCATCATAGAATGTTAGCAGGCATAATGTCTTGGAAACATAGGAACAAGAATGCTAGTCTTTGTTGGAGTCTCATTTGAGGGTTCAAGTTAACTTTTTTTCTTTATAATACATCTATCAATGATATTCTTAAAGTTCTGGGATATAAATTGTAGCCATAGAAACTGTAGGAGATTTGCATGTTGGAATAACTGCACACAGTTTGAAAAAAGGAGACAAAACAAATGCTAAATGTCTTACTTGTAGGCTAATGGTAGCTGTAGATTAGTTTTGTGCAATGAGACATTTCAAGAACCTTGGTATGAGGAATACACAGAATTCAGAGTTTGTCATTAAATTACCATTAATTCAGAGGTATTGCTTTCTTTTTGTTTTTATTACATTTGTGTATTCAAACAATATAATGAGGTAGTCTTTGCCTCTGATGTTCAGATAGGAAGGTAGAGTAAAAGACACTGAATTCAACAAGTACTGAGTCCGGAATCTGAACCCAGGTCTCTGAACACAAAATTGTGTTAGTCACTTTCTAAGACCCTCTCATTTTCTTGTGTTCCACATGTAGATAAAAGGTCACAACATGTCTGGTAAAATATCACACAATGTATAAACAACTATGCTTTGAGGTTTGGATCCTGCCAAGACATGTTTCCATAACATTTCACATCGACAATATCTTGAAGAATGTCTGTTTTGGTTATGGTTTTAACAATTATTATTGGTCCCATTGAATCTTCTTCCTTCATGATTGCCAAAAGTCAGATTTAGAGACACATTCAAATTTTACCACTAAACTTAATACAAATAAGAAAAATCTTAGTTTAAAAGAAATAATGTATTTTAGTAGGTAGATCACACCCCCCCCCATCTTTTTTCTTTTCTTTAAGTGACCCCCTTCTGAACTGCAGAGGCTTTTAAAAGCTGTTTTATGGCCAGACATAATGGTAAAAAGACAGATGTTACAAGAAGCTTCTAAAATTATCACATGCCCCCGCAGAATTTAAATAAAGAATTTGGAATGTGCTACAACCTGTCTACCATCTTCCTTGAGAGAAAGGAAGAGTATTATCCACAGAAGGGACACTGCTGACTGGAACTGAATATTGTGACATTCCAGAGTCTTATTTTGAGAAACTCCAGAAGTCCAGGAAGTTGTTGCTATTTACAAAAGTGCAGGTCACTCGCTCCTATTGTTTATACTGGCCATTATTCCAAACTACAGTAGCAAAGTTTAAAACATATGCTAAGCTGCTCCACAGTCCCAGTGCACAAAAGGGCTGCAATTCATATTTCCTTTCTAGTTCTCTAGTGTGCTCTGTCCACTGGGAAAAACATGTTTGATTCACTAAGCTCCAGCGGCATACAGCACTTATACAGAACATAGAATCTTATATCAAACTTCTTGAGAAAAGAGAGAGACAATTTTTGTTGGTCCTCTGACATGCAGTTAACTCAGTAATCACATATAGCTTGGAGTTTATTTTATATGTAATTTCATTTAGTAATAAATGGGTTCTCACACATGACCCTCTTCAGTAGTGACTTAAGTATAAAGAAAAGTTACAGAAACTCACTGAGTAGCCATGCAGATTTTGAAATCAACATAATTATACATTGGTGTTCATGGATGTTTAGTTCCAAGACCTTGCGTGAACATCCCCCAAATCCATGAATATGAAACCCTCTTTTATAGATTGCTGCTCTATATCACCTATGCAATTTTTTTTAATTTAATGAATTTTCATACCTGTCAGCAAAATAGAGGTTAACTATCAGAATCAAGTTAGAGAAAAAAAAATCTATAGTAATGGAGAAATATTGCAATGTTTGTACATTAAATAAGGTAATAAGAAAATGTCTTTTTTTGATTCCTTCTAGGGCTCCAGACCTAAAGGACTAATCTAGCAGAAAATATCATCCTTTAATACCAGCTCTTGATTCCCAGAAAGGCCAATTCAGTGTATTTTATTTTAAGTTATGAGCAATTCATTTATTTATCAGTGTTACTATTCCACAATGAGAAAATTGTTTCTCACTATTAAGAATGGGAAAGGTTTTCTCAAATGAGCCAAAGCTGACTTTTTATCTTGCCAATATAGAGATAAGACCCAGTTATATCAAATCCTATGTCTAATAACATGTACAACCAGGACGGGACTTTTAGTCTAGGTTACTCTTCTGTAATCATGGCTTCTTAATTGTTTCTTTAGTGTGTCTAAGTCACCACTTCTTACATTCTATGCCGACATGACTTTTTGTTCTTGCCCTCAACTAATATCTTCCAAGTCCAGCTATATTCATTATAGCTGCCTTGATTCTGGAATACATCAAATTCTCAGAATATTTGATATATCCCACTTCCCAAATGCGGTCACTATAATATTTTACACTTCATATTCTGCTGCTCATTGTGAGTTTGAGTTTGGAATTCCCTCAGCAGGGATTTTTCTCCAATACCCTGTAGATTTTTATCAGGCCACATGACTGATCTGTCCTTAGGATGTGACATGAAGGGATTTCATTCCAGCTCTGAGCTTTGTCCTTAGATGGGCTGGCGGATCCTAGGTCTGCCTTTTGAAATGTTTTCTTTTTGGATATTTCCTCTGACATCCTAGCCTCATACTGTGAGATATAAAAGCCATATGACAAATCCACATCTAGAAACTCCCGTCTAGCTAAGCTTCCAGCTGATAGATAGCATCAACTGCTAACCATCTACCCCTGCTGAGGATTCCCTGCCTACCTGACAGCTGTTTGCAAGCATATGAGAGATTGCAAGTGACAACAATGTAGATGGGTCCAGTCAATGCACAAACCTTAAGAGACAGTAATTATTTATTATTGTTGTTATTATGTTACCATCATCATCACTTTTGTTATCTGAAGTTGGGGAGTGGTTTGTTAGGCAGTAGTTAGCAACAGAGAATAGAATCCATGGTAGAAGACACAGCAGTTATGACTGTCCACAGGTTTCCATAATAGCAGCTCAGGAGCACTCTTAGCTCTGCCACACAGGCTTCTCACTGAGTCTCATGAGTTCTGAATATGCTGCTTACCCTGACAGGTCCCATGCTTCATCTCTTCCTATTAGCAAATTCTGTCAGGTTTGAAGCTGATATGTGGGTGTGTGGAACTAGAAGTAGGAATTCTAGGAGAGCTGGACGTTTCTTACTGTAGGAAAACAATGCTGTTTTTCCATGTGGGCATCTCCTTTCTGTAGCAAGGTTCATCAGAGGTTGTAAAGCCCAAGAGCGAGGAAGATCTGATGGTGACCTTTTCAGAGAGCACGGAGCTAAATTTAACACTCAGTGTGGGCACTGTTTTAGCCTGGAGGTACAGCATATTTGCTCCCT
The DNA here is from genome assembly GCF_943737965.1 of Phodopus roborovskii. Lineage (NCBI taxonomy): Eukaryota > Metazoa > Chordata > Mammalia > Rodentia > Cricetidae > Phodopus > Phodopus roborovskii. The sequence continues at coordinate 1,251,649 of NW_026126417.1, read as the reverse complement.
CCTTCCTCAACAGTCACTACTATTTATACTTTCTACTTTAGTGATCTTATAGGAAAATTAATTTTAGGACATCTCCAAATTTTCCTACAAGAAGTTGAGTCCAAACTACAAACAAATAATATTAAACCACCTTTATGAGCACCACAACTATTCAAGAATTTTTTTTGTTATAAAATGACCAAAACTTGCCTAATACATGTTTGTAATACACGCAATGGTATAATCTTATCTTTCTGAGGAAATGATGTTTCCCAATTATTATCATAATATTTTCCATTTTACACATTCTGCTGTACTGTTCATTACTCAAATACTTCTATAAAATATGTGAGAACCATTTCATCATTCTCATTTAGTCTAGTGTACCAAAGAACAGGCCTCTACCTAAGGAAAATGAGGAAGTTAAAGTAGTCTTAGAGCTCCTAAATGTTTAATTGTACTAATTGTGTACCTTAATATAAGGACTGAGCTGGAAAAGAACATACATTGTTACATAGGGAAAGGCTAATTTACATAATCATATTACATCAGTATCGCTTGGCTGTGATGTCCAATCCTTGAAATTAGCATAGAAATATTTGGGAAACATTGACTTGCAATTTCTAAAGAGGTATCCCTTATCTATTAAGGGATTGGTTGTTGGGTGCTTGTTCCTTTCTGGTTAATTGAGTCTTCTGTTTTCTCTTTGAATAAGCAAGCTAATACTTGCTACAATAGAATATATAGACTCAACCTTTTTCTATATCTCAGTTCGTCAATGTTTAATTCAAACTTTATTTTGTAATAGATATTCACAAGGGCCATCTCAGAAACCACCCATGAATTAAGAATTAAGTAGCTCCTTAGCTCCTCTCTCTCTCTCTCTCTCTCTCTCTCTCTGTGTGTGTGTGTGTGTGTGTGTGTGTGTGTGTGTGTGTGTGTGTGTGTATTTGCCTGCATGTGTTCCAGGTGATCAAAAAGTTCCTAGAGTAGGAAGCAGAAAATTTGGATTCATGACCATGTCACCCTCTAGGAGAGAGGTACCGCTATTCTTTCCAAACCCATTATCTCACATGCTACAGCCTCATCCTTACATTCTATACATGGTACCACAACCAGAGATCCCTCCTTCTTATTGTACGACATGCTCTTTGCCTCTGTCTTTATCAACAAACTGGTGACGTCACCATTTTCATTTTACTTTAGAGTTGAAGACAGTTTATTAACACTTCCTACAAAGTTAGAATTTGTAGGATCCATGTAAGTAAATTTCCATCTGAGGGAGATTCTAGAGACATCTTTAAAAAATAGCTTATCCCATCCTTTTATCAATGGAGAAATGACTTGTTCCCTCTTTTGAACTTCAAATACCGCTTAAGAACTTGTATCTTAGCATCAAATAAACCATTCCCTGCATTCCAGATCAAGACCCATAGGCACATACCCTAATCTTAGTTGCCTCAGAGACTTCCTTATTTAAGACCTTAGAATTTACCACTTGCTCTGGAGATACAGGCCCATCAATTCCAATTTATTAGTAGGTGCTTAAAGGAGGCACTTTCTGACATGCAATAAAAAGCGAACCTAATGAGCAAATGGCAGTGAACTGGAGGGGCACTTTAGGGGAAGGTCTATCAGTATTCATAACTCTGACACACCATAAAAGACACTTTAGTGCAACAAAAATGTGTCAGAATAGATATTGAGTTAACTGAAGGGGGAAATTTCTGGTAAACCATATAAGAGTACCCATTCCAACCAATGTGAACTATTAATATATTTTCCCCTTTGCTGACAACTCATTTACCAAGTGTCAGACAAACGGTATTGAAGGAGGCACTGATATTAACTCCAGAATGAGGTTCTATAACAATGAAAGGTACATAACTATTCCTCCTTAGCATTTCTCTATAATTAATGCCTTGGCCTTGCCTAGGCAGCTGATGCCTCTCAAAAATTAGAGAAATTACCTTTAGGAATATTTCTTATCATGAAATAAATAGCATGTTCTAGTTCCTTATTCTTGCTAGGACTGATTTTCAACTAATAGAGAAAAAGTTGAGGAGTACTTTTTGGTTTCTTATAGTAAGTTGATTTCTTTTTCACTGAAGCAAAAAAAAAAATTGATTTAATTCCATGGATGGACAGAGAGACAGACAACAACATGGTGGGAACTCTGAGAAGAGTGTAAGTCCAAGCACCAGAGATGGACAAAGTGTGGTGGGGGCTCTGCAAAGAGGGAATGGGGCTCTTAACTGATTTAATCTCGAATTTCAAAGTGATATAAAAATTTCAAAGCAAGGTGACTTTTCCTATATTCTTTTTAAACTTTATTCTATGATTTAGTTATTTAACTATGTGTGTTGATGTATGTATGTGAGCACCTGCAGAGACTGACAAAAGGCATCGGATTATGTGAAGGTGGAGTTATAGGCAGTGTGAGCTGACTCAAACTAAGATCTTCTAGAAGAACAAGGAAGCTAGCTCTCTTAACCAGCTCACCTTACCAGCTGCCAAGATATTTTCTTAACAAAAACAAAACCCCCCAAATCCAAACAACTGTAAAACAAGGTTGAATCTGTATGTCTCACGCCATGTATTTTTACTTGCACTTGATTAATATAATGGTAAGCATGGCCAAAGATATGAGAACTTTCCCTAAATGGGCAGACCTATTATATAAAATAATGAGTTTTTCTCCTTTATCCTGTTTTCAATAATGAAATCCCAATTAGCTTTCCTTTTACTCCTAACTTGAGGCACCTCAATTTTTTTTAATTTTTAAAATTTACATTAGATGCAATCTTACTTTATATATCAATCCCAGTTCCCTCTTCCTCCCATCCTCCCATGACCCCCACTGAACCCCCATCCCATTCCCCTTCAGCTCCCCAGGGAGGGAGCCCTCTTGCCTGTGTGTGTGTGTGTGTGTGTGTGTGTGTGTGTGTGTGTAGGCTGAGAAATCATCCCTCTATGTGGAATGGGCTCCCCAAGTTCATTCATACACTAGGGGTAAATACTGTTCCACTACCAGAGGCCCCCATAGACTTCCCAGGCCTCCTAATTGACACCCACATTCAGGGGACCTGGTTTGGTCCTATGCTGGTTTCCCAGATATCAGTCTGGGATCCATGAGCTCCCCATTGTTCAGATCAGCTGTTTCTGTGGGTTTCCCCAGAGGCATCTCAATTTTTATTGTTCTATTATTTCATGTTACTCCATATGTATATCGATGTGCAACATTGATATATATATATATAATATTCACGGAGTGTCAGATATAGTTTGGAAGCAATATGAACAACCAAAATAAGAAAGTCATCTTGTGAAGTTTTACAGACCCCATCATTGATAATTTTCTAAATGGTAGCAATGTAGATTGTGAAAGAGCAGAGTATGTCTAGAAATAGTATCTCCTTTCATCTCTGTCATTTAAATGAAAATAATGTTAATGATGTAATTTGACTAAGAAACTGAACTTCCACAAGTAAAATACTAAAAGGATAAAAAGCAATAGGGGACAAAAGAGCACATGATGTATGTGTTTGTGTGTGTATGTGAGCACTGCTATAGCTAGTGTCAACCAAGTTTCAAGACCGCAGTAATTCTCTGTAACACAGAAACACAACATATTGACTTCTCCTGCATTATGTTTTCATAATTTCCATCAACATCAAATTATCCACAATATTTCAGAAATAGCTTAAAGAGTTTTACTAGGTATTTTGTTAGATGGACCAGAAAAGTTCGTTCTCCTTCTTAGAAGTGTAGGTGGTGAGGGCAAGTTCGAGGTGGTCAGGGATGTTTGACTTTTGTCTGTAAGCTATGATAGAACCAGGGAGAGGGTACAAAGCACAGTATTAAGAAAATATTGTGTCATTGAAAGGGTCTCAGTTTTCCTTTGACTAGAGGATAGCATGAAAAGGTAGAGAGTGAAAGCAAAGGAGATACAAACCTGCAGTGTATTGTTGTCACTATTTTATAGGAAAAGATACTAATGCAGGCCCATTATTCTCCCTGGTACAATAGTGACACTACTGTCATAGAGTAACCACCCACTTTATGATTGGATCTGAAGCCATCTTCACAGGAAATAATTTGTACCTATTACTACAAACCAGGTCAAAAAGCACATTGATGGGCCTACGATAGAACTGACTATTATTTATTGTTTTGTTAACTGGTGTTCTATGCCTTCTAAATATTCACACTTGCAGACCTGGGTTATTCTCAACTTCGGTTAGAGAAGCTTCTTGCAGTGGGCAGTAGTCAAGGAACATATACATAAGTAGTAAAGGTGCTAGGAATAAGAATAAGTATAAGAACAAGAATAAAAAATAGGACATCTATAGCAAACCTCTCCCTATCCCCCAAGCTGAAGGGAATATTGCAGAGGAGGAAGTAGAAAGAATGTAACAGCTGGAGGGTGGGGGCCAATGCTGTGAAATACTACTGTGTGAACATGACATGACCAGTGCACTCATGAACTCAGACAGCTCTGGTTATCTGTGTAAGTTCTACATAAGATAAAGCAAGCCAACATTCTAGTATGGGTAGGTTAGATGGTGTCTCTGGGCACCATTTCTACCTGAAGAGCAATTGGCAGGTGACATTTACTGGGGTTTGAAGAAACGATATTTTATGAGAATGTGGTCACTGATAGGAGTCCCATGTTTTAGGGGATGGCCCCACAGATATAGGAAGTACTAGCTGGATTTAGAGTACTGTTTTCAAAAGAAAGACTTGAGTTTGGGAGTTCAGTGTGTTGAAGGGGCTATGTGGGCACTGGAAGGATAAAATGAAAAACAATTTGATTGTATACATGTATGAAATTCTCTAATGAAAACTTTTAAATATGTTAATCCTTTTCTTTTTCTTTAAATTGGTTTGTTTCACCTTAAAAGTATAATAAAATCCATATTAATAGTTTCCACTGGAAAATGAATCTCTTAACCTTATCTGTAAAAACATGTTTGGCTGAGTCTGGGGCCACTGAATTCTATGTTTCTCAAGTGAAAGATAAAACAAATTATTATAATATAGTTGAATTATCTAACAAAGTAAAATGCAACATGATGACAGGAGAACTTATATAATGATCATCTACAGACAACAAACATCCCTCTGACTACATTGTTATAAATTCAAAGTTTCATAATAAGAAATAAATTGTGCATTGTTTCTCATACAGAAGAAACAATTTGATCATCTGGGTTTTTAGTTTAGTTTAGTTTTTTCCTAGACTAATTGGGATACCAAATTGAGTCCATCTCATTTTTCTCTCCACACATGGAGAAAATTATTCACAAGGGGCTGCTAAGAGGTATAATAGAGGTAATGTGAGTTCATTCTTAGATTTTTCTTTTGTCTTCAAACATAATTTATTTATCAAATCATAAAGACCAGAAATAACACAAAAACAAAAATATAAAAATAAGAAAAAACAAAGAAGGAAAACTTAGGTGTACTTAGCTGAAAGCTTATGCTTTGTAAGGTCATGTTTTGCAGCTCTGCAAAGTGCTGACATAAATTGAAAATAAAACAAACAAAAGAACTATCAGAAATAATCACCAGAGCAGCCCTCCCAATTTTTTTTAACTCCTATCCACAGACTCTACAAGGCTTCACTGAACAACCCTTAAATCTTTATTGTATTTTGCCTCTGGTGTTTGCTCATCATTGAAGGTCTGAAAGTGTCTGATATGGTCAGAAATAACTTTAAAAATATATTGCACCACTGAGCCAATGAGTACTTCAAATGCCTCCAAAATTGTAAGCTTGTTACATGCAAGGTAGAGTAAACACTTCAGTTCTGGAACAAATGGATTGCTTCCCTATGTCATCTCAGAACTCTTGTTTTATGAAGGCCAGAAACACTGAACTGAAGAGAGAACATCTATAAAGGCCCTTAAGGTACAGAAAAATTTTCTCCCCTTCATAGCCACTGAGATAAATATTGAGTCTGGACATCATAGCAAGATGCTCTTCTCAGAACCTCAGTTGCTCCCTTAGAGAGTATTTGCTTCAAGGCTGAGTAGAGAATGGCCTGCTGAGTGTTTTGAACTGATAGTCAGAAAGCTGTGTTTTTAAGCCTAATTACATTTGTGGGGTTCCAGACATAATCAGGACAGTTCATTGACTTTAACTTCTCTCTTTCCTCCTGGCAATAATACAAAGATTACTCATGATTTTTGTTTTCTTATTATTGATGTTGTTGGCTAGAGTTTTGTCTGTTGGTCATTATCCAAACAGTATAATTTTTTTACTTTAAGAGCATGGTTACAATAACTTGGAGTACATGATAATGTCTGAAGCAGATGTTTTACTAAAATAATTTATAAAGCTCAAGTTATATAGATGTTATAGTTGTTGGTTCAGAATATTTAGTAGTTGTGGTCAATTCAAACAAGAAAGAAGTGAATATGATATACAGTAGTTATTTATTAAATATGACAGTTTTAACAATTTTCAAATTAATTTCTATCATTTTTGTAATGTTGGGAATTGGATCTAGTGTCTATCAAATGTCAAATAAATCTTCTATTACTGAGCTACATTCCAAGACCTTAGATCTTTTATGGCAGAAGTTTTGACATGTATATTAATAATATTTTCTATGTGTTCACATATATACAATTACATATACAATAAATATGTACATGTGCACATATACATATATGCATATGTATAATACATATGTATTGCATTATGTATAAGCATGCATATATGTGTGTGCATACATATAGAGAAATCAATAGAGAGCACAGAATTTTGTCAACATCACTTTGAATATTTTGTTCCTTAGCTCACAAGTTTGGTAGATATTAAGCTCATATTGTTTGATAACATGGAATATCTCTGGCAAACATACAAGCATGTCTTACTTCCAAACTGCCATAAATTTTTAATGTGTCCAGGGAAGCATGCTTTCACAACACTGGGAGCTTGCACATAAGAGCTGGCAGGCAACTGTGTTATTATCCAATCAAAATCATGGAATCTGTAAGACTGCAGAGTTCAATGACAAGGCTGTGACACTCTATTTATGTTATCAGGTTCCCATGTGTAGCTGATAATGCACTAGGTCAGCTCAGTCCATTCTGGAAGCTGCTCATAGTCTTCCTTATTGGCCCATGACTGTAGCCCTTTTATAATGACATTTGCATGGGATGTTTTAATTGCATCTTTTGAAAACTCATACTCTTTATTCTTTATAATCACATGTTCTAGGACTTGAAGGAGTGATGTAAGGGCACTTGGAATCATATAATTGCTGAAAATTGTCACAGTTTTCCTATATTTTGCTCCAACATCAACATTATACAGCTTCATTCGCTAACACACTATATGTCAGTACTGGAAGTTTAGAAAACATTACCTTAATGAAACGCCAATGCTCTCAAAAGTATAGTCATCACCTCTACTTCACAGGTAAGAAAGGAGCATTTAAATGTGAAAATAATTTCAACAGTTTCTCTAAAACCACAGTCTTCTAAAATCAGAGATTCAAAGTCACGTTGGCCTAATTCTAAAACATGTATTCTATTTTAAAAGAATCACTTTTAGCTTATATTAATAGGTAACTTGAGATGTATAATTGGAAAAAAAAGATTATAAAAGTTTTAAATATCTTTAATTGAGCTGCCCCTGGTAGCTTATCACAATCATTGAGACCAGAAAAAAACATGCATCTATATATATGGTTGTATTTATTAAGTTGAAGATTTTCATGCTTTGCCCTTTTTTCCACTAATGTCACATTAATGCCCCATTCAGATTCTGACATAGTCTTCTTCATAATGTATCCCTAATCTCCTACAGTACCCAACAGTTCCAGTCTTTCCTTCTCTATTAGTTGAAGACTGCTCATTTATTCACTAAAAAAAATCTACTTTTTATGTTATGACTTTCAATTTGATGACTATGGTGATTTCTTATGATTGGGCTACAGTTTCACATTTTGGCCTAGAATCCAACAGTGGTGTGTCATTCTTAGTCTTTATAATGAGTAGCACATGATATTGGATATGAAAAAATGAAGAGCAGATATTTATTTTCCTCCATCATCTTTATCCTTCAACTGTGTGATGATATTGGCCAATTACAATCCAGGATCATAGCTAAAGAGAGATTAAATAGTTCAGAATATGTCATGTTATTTAATAGAAATCACAGAGCCTCTTAATTACCCAGTATTATATATCTATATATTACATATATTCTATATAATATGTAATATTATATAGAATAGGCTTTAAAGTTTAGCTTGCATGTGAGTGTGTATGTGTGTGTGCATGTATGTGTGTGTACATGCACACCATGAGATGCCTCTAAATATCTAACAATCAACTCCCTTTAAAACAAATTCCCTGATCTGTAGTGTTTGCTGGTTTTGTGGCCCATGTCAAGCAGCTAATGTCATGTCACTGATTATAGAGCTAGGAGGACATGCACCCCAAACTACTCCTGGGATGCAAGCTACAGCATCCTATTGAAATACTTAGAGACTTCACATTTTTGTTCTGGGCTATTGCTAATAGGGTCAAGGAAAACATATAAAAGCAAAAGACATACTTATTAAACTAAACATTAGAATTAATTATATGAACAATTGTAGTCATCCCTATGTTATGAAAATTGGAATGAATTTTTTATTAAATTCTTTGTTTTTAAAACTTTAAATAACAGAGAATGTACTTGTGAATGTCTTAATTGTTGTTTGTTACTGAATGTAACTTCAGAAGCATGAGATGAGGTGATGACTTGAACTGCAGGCTAAATCATCCTCTGTCTTACCTTGATTAATTCTGGTAGTCCAATGTTTTTTTACCTCCTCAGTCACAGAAATTAGATTATATAACAATGACCTCAGTCTTCCTTACTAATGAGATCACAGATGATTGCTGAATTATCTACTAGCAAGAGACCCATTAATGTTAATTTTAATGGAAAGCTTTATTTTCAATATATTCCACGGTATACTTTCAGCTTAAAATTTATTTTATAATTCAAACTTGTATGTGCTACTACATAAAAGAAAACAAATTTCTTCATGTTGCATGAACACTTTGCTATTTAATTGACTAACCAAATGTGAGACATATTTTAAAAACAACTAGAAGATAGTATTGTGGTCTCACTTTCTTCCTATTCAGATCTCAATATCTATATAATGATCAATTCATACATAACAGTATTTTATTAGCTTTTATCTCAATGGTGATTGGGAAGTTTTTTTTGTTTGTTTGTTTGTTTTTATGTACACTGCTGGGCAGAATGACTTCCCAGAAGTACTCCAAATTTTGATTGGCAAAGGAAATTTCTGAATCTACTTAGAGATCTTGGGGACAAAGAATTGTCTTCCATTCTGTATGAACCATTATAATCACCAGGGCGCTTGGGAAGGAAAGCAGGAGGGATGGAATAAGGTAAGGATGGTGGAACAAGGGGAGCAGTTTGATGTGACGTGCCTTAACCACGGAGTGCACGCAGTATCTACAAGTTAATCAAGGGAAGAATTTTCCCTGAGGTTACAGTGCAGCAAACTTCTTCTGACACCCCTCAAGACCCATTTCAGGGTCACAGCCTCCAAAACTTCAATAAAATTGTTTACTATTTTAAATGGAAAAAGAAAGGCACTGGGTGATTAGGCAGAGCTTCAATGCACACACAAAGCCCACTTCCGCTTTTGCCTTCATTCCTCTAGCTTATGACTAGTTCTCACTGTCCCCGTTCTTTCACCCTCACCATCCCACCGCAAGTTCATTCACAGAAACGAAACAAAACAAAAGGATAAGTATTGTGGTAAATAAGGATCAGGATAAACAAATAGGCAGAATAGATGTTTATTCAGGGAGAAATAACTTACAACCTAGACAGATGAACACCAGGAATTCAACCAGATCCTCTCCTGTCCGGTCACGCCAGCAAGAGAGCGCCTTCCTGGCCCCCTCCGACCTCCTTCCTCAGGTCACCTCTGCCCATCGCTCCACCCCCCAATGGGCGTGGTCAGTGCAAAACCCTTCTTTTTATTTTAGACATAAAAGAGGAGATGATGGGAGATGTCATTCTGTATATGTTTCTCATGCTGGTTAATAAATAAAGCACTGTTGGCCAATAGGAAAGGAAGATAGGAGGGACTAGGAGACAAGGAGGAAAGAGGAGTAGTAAGGAGGAGTCAGGATGGAGGCCTGGAGAGAGCAGAACTGCCATTCCTCTGCTCTCGGTGCCACGTGGAAATACATAGAATGGGTTAATAATTAGGCAGAGCTGCCGATAAGAACAAGTAACCGGGCCAACAGTATAATATCTAATACAGAGTCTCTGTGTATTATTTGGGGCTGGTGCAGCGGCGAGACAAGACCAACAGCGGCAGGCGGAAAAATCCATACTCGTTACAGATAAGCTATTTGTGAGTTCAAGGGGAGCTGTTGTGCCTATCGCCAAGGATAATAAAGTACATTTTCATTTTCATTAAACACATTTATTTAGCATTAGGATTAAACTACTATGTTAGGCAATCAACAATAAGGTTGGAAACAAGTCTACCTTAAAACCCTCTGTTGGAACACTTTCAGCTTTCCATAGACCAGAAATGAAAATAACCTAATCACAATTAATAGGAAATACAGCTCTCAAGTTTAAGTGTTTACACACATTGAGTGTTATCTAAAACATGATTCCATTGTAACTTCTATTGTGCTTAGCTGAGTCAATAAATCTACTGTAATCAGCAACTCCTTTGTCACTTCTCTGGTTGTCTTGTCTCGCTGTGCCTTTTCTTTTCTTAGAAGTCATCAGAACTTCTGTCCTTGCTGTAGTTATGGCTGCTGTTGGTGGAGCCACCAGAACAACTTCGATTTCATGGATTAGCAAAGATGTTTATTCTCCACCACAACAGAGGCCAGAGCTTCTGCCCCAAAAGTTTCCACCCATGATCCAAAATTTTGAGACTGATTGTTATAATTATCCAAATCATTGTAGCTTCCACAGTCTCCAAAATGACTTCAGTAATTATCAAATCCTTTACAGCCATCCTCACTGCCTAACATATCCACAGTAGCAGCTATAGCCGAAGCCACTATGGCCACTGACCTTTTCCCCACAGCCAAAATTGGCACTGCCACCAAAAAAAACTTCACAAGTACCACCTAAGTGTCTCTCCAGAACCACTTTGTTCTCTTTGGCTGAATGAAGCATTAGCCAACTCTTCCTGCCATGGGACTCTTACTTTCGTGGCCATTCATGGTGTGGTATTTCTTAAAAAGGATCTTATCCATGGGATCATGGTCATCAGAAGTGAAAGATGGGAGCCACTCATCACTCCACTGCCTTTGTCTGGCATTATTTCAATTGCTTCAGTTTTTTCACACTGTTGGAAATAATCTCATAGATGATGTTCTTCAGTTTCTTCTTTAGTAAAACCAACAAAGACCTTTTCACAGGTCTCTGAGAATCTTCCCTCACAGCAAAACTCTCTTTAGTCACAATATTCTTCCCATCTGTTTAATGTGTCCTTGCATTTATGTATGTATCTACCCCTCCACAGCAGCAAAAGTAACAAACCTCAATCCCTAGTGGGCTTGGATGTTTAACGCACAGCCATTGAACAGAACTACACCCACAAACTATTATCTGATCTTTCAAAACTCAGAACACCAATAATGAGCGTCTGTAGCAGTATGGTCTCTTTGGGAGAGCTCTGACCTAGACATGGAAAATGGGAGCTTTCTGGGATGCTTCCTTGGCTGCTTTGATAGTCAGAAAGGAGTAATCCAACAAATATGTACCTAAAGTATATTTTCAAAATACTTGTGACCATTATTTGATGAAGATCCGTGACTTAGGAAAACCAGCTTCACATAATGAATATTTTGTGAACAAATATACAAGTACTAGCTAGAACCAGAATTAATGATCAGAAGTGCTCAAGCCATCTTTGGGGAATGGAAGCTGAAAGTAAGCAGTTCAGGCCAGAAATGTTCTTGGCTCTGTTCTAGCCTGAGGCTAGGTTTGCCAGCACTGACTTATGGTTTCTTACTGTCTCTTATTGTCTCTCTTATAAGCAACCTTGCCTGGAAGCTATACACAAGGCGGAGAGCAGAGCTCCAGTCTAGATTCTAATTCCTCATGGGGAACAACAGTTTTGGAACTGGATCTCTGGATTTCTTGGTAGAAACAGATTATATCTGTTTCCCCAGTTTCACCCCATCTTCTTAATAATTTCATCATTGCAGCCCTTGAAAGGGGAATGTTAGGTAAATTACACTGGGATTAGTAGCCTTAGCAGTCATTGAGAAAGGACCCTCATCTCCTGATCAGTTTTGAACCACACTTCCCATTTTTTCTGGTAGTACTAGGAAGGTAAACATCAGATCTGTCCCTCCATTGGCTTCCTAGTCAAAACATGGAATACTTACTGGTCCTTGGTGAAGACAAGACATTCTGGTCTGCTCTAGAGATTAAATTATTGCTTTCAAGTCTCTCCTCCTTTAAGATTAAATCCAATTGGGCCTGCCAGTCATCTAGCCAGGAGTCCATCCTTTAGTCAAGCTGACTCACCTAAAGACATATGAAAGTGACAGGAGGAATAACTATCCCTTTAATAAGAGAGCATATTTTCCCCAAAGCTCCTCCCCCATGGAACTACCTACAGACCTTCCACCATATAGCCTGCCCATTCTTCTAAGTTGAGTGTAATTAAGTCTTTTCTTTCTCACTTTTTTTTTTTAACTTGAAGATGCTGACCAGGAAATGTGAGCATTCTTTCTGTGCTAGTCTGTGTTTCCTCACCCCTCCCTTTCTGACCAGCAGCTGCTGGCCAACCCCATGGCTGAACTTGCTTGCTTCCTCAGACCCTAACTCAAAACACACTAATTGGGCTCTTCTGCCCTCGACCCTCTTCTTGGCAGCTGGCAAGATTTCCAGCCTGCCTGCCTGGTTGTTTTCCCCCAAATTTTTTCTCCTGACTATATTTTTAAATTATTTTATTAATGCAACTACAAACCCAAAATGGGAGCCCCAAGTTCCCTAATAGCACTTGAACTATATTTTCAATGGTAAACAGTATCTTTTACTACTTAATGGGTTATTTTTATTTGGTAGCCAGAAGGCAATGTGCCATCCGTAGATGGCAAATTGGGGAGTAGTAAATCTCTTAGCTGATATCTCTACAAAATCATAAAATCTAATGGAAAATTATAAGGCTAAAGTTCTATATGATTTTGAAATGCTTTTTGGATTGAAATGGAAATACTTTCATGATATTTATTATAGACGTACTAGTTTGAAGTCATTGGAAATTAGAAACCAGAAAGGAAATTAATCAAAAAGTTTTTGTCTTTCTTCACACCAAATTAAAAACCTTCAAATATCATTTAAATAATTAAAGCTTAATCTTCATGTGATATAGTGCATTTTTGATGTAAGCATTAGAGTAAGAAGAACCAAAACTAAAAATCCAGTCTGGGTGCAAGCCTTAGATCAGTCAATGGCCTTGGAAAACCATCTCTTTTTCAGTAGATTCCTTCCAACATTACTTGCTCTAGTTACCTAGATAAAAGTAAGTAAAATATAATGTATTTGAAAATGAATGATAAACTATACATATCTATTAAAATGATAGATATAATGAAAGAAGGGTTCTAGAATAACTACATAATTTTAATATTTTGAGAAAAATGTCCCCAGAAGGATTCTTTCCTTTATATATTTGGAATTGTGTGGCCATATACACACATATGTGTTTGTGTGTTTGTGTGTTTGTGTGTGTGTGTTTATCTAAGATTACTCAATACTGCCTAAAACATCTCAGAAGATATCCTTATTTTCAATAGATGTATACTATTGAAATTTAGATTATTTAAGTCTATTTTGAAAAGGTGAAGAGGAACAGCGATTAACTTATTTAATTGTTACTATCCAGAAATAAAAAAACAAGCAAATTATTGCAAGCCTCTGAAGAGTTGTTATGGCTAGAGTTAGGGTTCAGGTTGATCTCTTTAATATTGCAACAAGCTCACACATCATTAATCACTTAGAAGTGGCCCCAGGCCATGGTAAATGGATGGCCTAATAAATCAGACTTGATGTTTGCTATTTCCAAATTATTGTCAATAAGTAGAATGAGGAGGTGACAATTCAATAACTAATGCTTATAAGCTGGACCTTTGTTTTTTTTTTTTTATTTTAATCAAGACCAGGAGCAGCAGGAAGGTGAAACAGCATAATACATATAATTATAGACACATGCATGAAGACAGTAACAATCACTGTAAATGATGTGTTCATTAAAAAGACCTCACAATTATTATTATGTATGAGTTACTCCACAGTAGAAAATATTGTTTCTAGTTGCTGTAACTGTGTGCATGTAATGAAAAGCATAGGGCTTGATATTTTTTCGGGCTTTATGAATAAAAAATATTGGAACTGGAGGTTTTAAGAAGATCATGATAAAGACTGCATAGGACTTGAGCAATATGGACTGTATTTATGGCAAATGCACATTATGAAAAAAATTAGACAAGAAAATACAGGAATATATAAAGTTTATGTGTTCTTAGGAGTTTGATCCTAGTCCTACATAATCTTAGGCAAACACAGGACCTAGAAGGAGAATAGAAAAATAAGCAGCAGCATTGCTGGACAAAGCCAAGTAACACTGAGAGGGAAAAGTGCAACTCTGTACCAAAGTACAGGATGGTTGGTTATGCCTAAAGTAGTCAAGGAAAAAACACAGAAACAGAATGAAACACGAACAGGCCATGATGCCAACACCTCACAATTTCATTAGGTCTGAGAATAAAAACAGAATGAGTACACAAACTAACAAGCTATGGATTCAAATCTCATCTCTCTGGGTGTAGTTGGTGAAGCTAGCTAAGGAAACGTTGCTTGGAAGTAAGATGCTCACTTTTTTTTTTTTTTTGAAAAATCATGCAAAACATCTTAAAATACAAGCTGTCAGAAGTTCAATGTGTAGATTCCTTCACTTGTTTGAAGGTGGGTAACCAGGACTTCCTACTTCAGAATGGTTGGGATAATTAGAAGAGAAACTTCATATAAAATCATAATGATTATGGTGATGGTAAGGTTTTGTCACACTAATTTTGATATTAAGTACAGAACTCCAAGAAAATTCTTGAATCCTTGTCAATTATGGTTACAGCATCCACAAAATGGGAACCATGATAACACATTCATAAGATGAAAAGAGACCCAAATTACATTGCTAAACAAAGTAACTGGTGCACAAAAACCTCATGGTTAGAAGCAACTATTAATACAAAAAGTTCTGATTAGTAAAAATTTAGTTTGATTAGATGACAAAACATGCTTAGAGAATCTGATTTATTCTGTAGTTCATGTATTTTAGACATTTGTTACTGAGTGAAAGAAGCCCCACATGGAGAGACGATAATATTTATGCTCCTCTTCTGAACACTGGAGATTAATAACTTCTGGAAGCTGGCAAACTTCTATTTGCCAAATGAGCTTGAAAACTTCTTCAGAGTTTTCCCAACCTCATCCCTCACTTTTTAGCCATTGTTATGTCTTCTGCTAGGGAAAAAAAAAGACCTAAGTAGTGCTGTTGGGAAATACAGAGTTGTGCTTAAACTAAGATTTGTTCTCTGAGAGAGAAGATGAAAGAGATGACTAAGCAAAGCCTTTTAAGAATTCTGCCTGATTTCCATTAGCCCCTGTTTCTTTGTATCAACGTCATTTCTTCATATGCTGCACAGCTTTTAGGACTTTGATGGCTGTGCAGAGCACAGCCAGTCAATAGCTACTCATCCTTGTTCTTAGACTAACTTTTCCTCACTGTATTTTCTATTTAACTGTAATCAAAGGCCCATACCAGCCATGTTTCTGTAAACAGAGATTTACAGTAGGTTCTTCAGTGGGAGCTATGTTATTCTAATTGATTTCCAAATTAAACACACGCACAAACACACACATACACACACACACACACACACACACACACACACACACACACACATTCAAAATGGTTATAATTAGAGTACAATATGACCCAGTCTTTGTTAATGGGGATCCATATTGCTGTCATTATAAATGTCACTTTTCAGCACTGTGTCTCTTACCAAGCAGAACTCATTTTGAAATGCCAGTTTTCATGAAAAGCTTTATCCATTTGTCCAAATGGTATTTGGACAAGGGAAGAAGTTTTTCTTTGTGGGTTCATTTTCAGGTTGTTAGCCTAACCTAAAATAGAGTTTCTTTAGAAGTCTGCCCGAATGTTTAGTCAGAACAGAGAAAGGACAGCTGAGTGTTGAGTGGTAGTGTTACATTGAGTGAAGACACGACTGTAAATAACTCTGCAGTTTGGAAATGAATGATGCTTTTGACAGAGACGATTATGTCGTATTGACAACCTTGATGTCAAATGCAGAGTGAAAATAGGAGATTGAGTATCAGCGGTTTCCACAAGTGATCACGTGAAATAGCTTCTGAGAGATAAAGAAGCCATAATGAATGCACGCCCCCACCTCTCCACTCCTACTCTCTCCCTTCCCTCGGAGCTAGCTTAGTCCAGCTCCACTTTGGGGGAAAGGATCTAGTGTTCACACTTCATCAAAGGAGGATCAAATGCTCTTAGCTGCTGCTTTTTAAGTTAATCGTTTCCAGGGCATCATTAGTCCCCCGACCTCCAAACAAGGGAAACCAAAATACCTCAGAAAAGAAGTCAAGCCCTTGCTTCTATGGAAGAAATTCCAATTGCAAGTTAAACCTGACATATCTGAAGTAGGGCCTTTGTAATAAAAACCTCACATGGGGCTCTTAGCAGCCTTCAAAGTCATTGTTCACATAACTGCTAAACACTGCCTTACATTTCAGGGTGGGGCATGGTAAGCTTTCTAGCTTGGAAGTAATGTCCTGCATTGGGAGGGTCTTGATGAATAAATAATTCCTTCCATACCCATCTCTCCATTCCAGTCATTAGCTGTGTTCTTGAGGCTCCTTGACAAGTATTTTTATTGTATAGACATTGTTCTTTTAAATACCTTCTGTGAATGCTTAAATTTCTTAACATTCATACTTAAACATGTAAAATGATTTTCATATTTATTGAAACCAGAATCAACATAAAAACTGGCAGGCCGTATTCATATTCTAGAGCTAGACAAGTAATATGGTCTGTGTACATCTGTGAGTCACTGTATGTGGTGTTACGTTTGTGAAGTGTGGAGGAATTTCTGAGGGGAAAAAAGTGCCTATGGAAAACACTTAGCTACATTCTCAGGAGTTCTGATGGGTGGTTTGCCTTTGGCATAATGGGGACTGGACACACTCATGTTGTCCTTGTAGCTATTGCCACGAAGCAGTCATAAACCTTCTCACCAGAAGACATGTTTCTTAGGATGTGATTTTATAATTTGGAGTGGGGAGATAGTAAATTCTTCTGTTGTTATTCTGAAATATAAGTGGAAAGAACTTTCTTTAAAGTGTGTATAATTTTCACACACTAAACAAAATACTCAGGGGCCAAAGAGATGGCTCAATAATTTTCACACACTAAACAAAATACTCAGGGGCCAAAGAGATGGCTCATTCCTTAAAAGTATGCACAACTCTTGCAGAGGAGCTGAGATGGTTTCCCAGCACTTACAGCAGGCAATTGACAACTGCCTCTAACCCCAGCTCCAGGAGATCAATGCCTTTTTTCTAGTCTGTGTGGCATATGTTCTTTTATGTTTTATTTCATTTTGTTTTGTTTTTCAAGACAGGCTTTAGAAACTGTCCTGGAACAAGCCCATATAGACCAGGCTGGCTTTGAACTCACAGAGATCTGCCTGCCTCTATCTCCCGAGTGCTGGGATTAAAGGCATATGCTACCACTTCCCTGTAGGACATATGTTCTTATGTGTACATATACAAATGCACACCTACACATATTCAAGAACACAATAAATCTTTTATAAGATTTGGGGGACTTAAGTCTTTAAAACAAGTAACACTGTATGAGTGTGTTACTTTACAATTCTTAAAAGCCTAAATAGTGATTGTGAGTTCCCTGTTTGAATCTCTCAATAAAGAAATGCTGTGTGGGGTGAACAAAAAAAGTCTAAAGGGAAAATTAAAAGTGGATTTTATCAAATAAAATAATCCATTAACTATATGAGAGAATTTATACTTTGTTTCATCAAAAAAAATTGACATATAATTAAAAATCCATTCTTGCAATTTTGTCCTAAGAACCCATTTTATTATAACACTGTATCTTATTTTTTCCTGAAACAATAATGGTGAGATACAGAGGATTAGTCTTAGTCTGGAGGATTATACAAACGTCAACTTCAAATAGACAGTGTGTCTATTTCACAACTTAAGCAATACACTGTTGGCTGCATAATTTGTGATTAGATTTTGTATCATTTCCCAGTAAGACAACAAATATTTTTCTGGAATATTTGTATGATTGTATAGAAACATGAAAACTATTCATCACTGTGGACTTTATCACATTAACCTAAATTTTATAGCTCTCTGCTCCATAATTAACCAACTAAGTTGATTCATGTTCAGGGCTCTTCTGGCACTAAAATTTCTTCAACCTATGATCCTTAACCAGAGAGTAATTTGATGTGTAATTTCCTATTAATGTTCTTTATTCCCAAGCTGAAGTTATATTGTTTTGTCTTTTTAATTCACTGTTTTGAGGGAGTTATTGAAACTCGCTCAATTACACAAGCATTTAAGATATTGCATCTGTGTAATTTGTCCATTTATATTGAAATAAGACTGTAGATTAATTTTCACAATAGCACAAATGTATGTGCTATTCACATCTTGACATTGGCTATTAATTGCTTATTGCATTGAACAAAATCAGAGATTGATGGTTTATATTTGTGTAGCTTTAGAAGAGTTTATTGAGTTTGTCATTTCTCTCTCCTGTGTTCTCTATTCTTTTAGTGGTCGTAGAGAACACCCACAACTTAATCCAGCACTATACTAGATAGAACATGCTTTACTAAAAGGATAATATGGTTTAGTTCACTCTCATAGAGGCTGAAAAATACCTACATGTAATGAATTTACAAGTGCATTTTCAATTATGTTAGGAACAAACTCAGGAAGTTACAACTAATCGTAAAGTGCTTGTAGAAATGTATTATCTGTAAACAGAGAAAGGCCTCTTTTAGAAAGGGAACTTAAATGTATAATTGGTAAAGTGTATCATACAACCAAGTAGGGGGTTAAATGTGTTATATCCATGGGAACAGGATGTGCAAGAACTGTGAAGCAGAAAAGATTAGTGCTCTCAAGTTAGCTAGAGTATAATAATGTGAGATTGGTAAAGTAGTTAAGAGAAGTTAAGATTGGGGTGATTTATTCTCTCAGCCTAGATACAGAGGGGAAGGCCTTGTTTCTGCCCCAAATAATGTGATGGAATTTGATGATCCCCCATGGGCGGCCTAACTCTTTGAAGAGTAGATGGGTCGGTGAGGTAGGAAGATAGTAGAGGGAGTGGGAGAACAGGAGGCAGAGGGAACTTGGATTGATATGTAAAATAATATTGTTTTTAATTTAAATAAAATAATTTTTTAAAAAATTATGGTGACTTTGTAATTTATTATTCAAATAGGATATTTTGAAGAATTCGAATGAATACTGTTCATAATGAAGCTAGAGCAATAGGTATAAACTAGGACATGTCCCAAGAAAAGCAATTGAAATCTCTACCTACTTCAAGATTATAATTAAGTCCTCAAGTTTTACAGGAATATAATTTTATTTATGTTTTTTGAAAGATCACCCAGGATGTATGAGGAGTGAATGTTAAGAGGTAAAGATGGAAATAGATTCTTTCTGCAGTTTGTATTTCAAGTGTAACTTAGACTATTGATAAATTACTCATATCCCAGTGGCCTAAAAGCTGGCAGAAAGAACACACAACCTTTAAATATGGCTCTTATCTGGAAGCCTCCCCTCTGAGACCTACTTTTTAGGTTCCAGAAGCACCCTGAAAGCTTCCAAAGGAGGTAAAGAACAACCAACAGTCCTACCCTAGCTATGATGCCTATTATGGTCTGACCAAAAAAATGACCATGATAACACAAAGAGTACAATAGTGGCATGATTACCTAGATGGTAACCAAGAACTCACTACTTGGACCTAAGGCTCATTCAACAAGAGAGAGATTATGCTTGGTACTGAAAACCTATACAACTAACCAAGGCTAGGAACACATGGATCTTGAATGTGACCTTATCACCACTACTTTACTAAACCGCACAATTCCTAACTGCATTCTATATATTTATCCTTATACTTGTAGAGAATAATGGTTTCCATCAAAACTGTCATTTGAGACAATTACCAAAAAAAAAAAAAAAAAACAATTGGTCAAAATTCAGAGAACAGGAGATAGTGGATTTCATATGGCCCAACTGATACACCTTAAACCCAATTTCTTCACCTAATATTTGGGAGTCATTAGGGAAGAGGGGCAGTGTAGCGAAAGTTTTCTATGAGATTGTGTCTCCTAGAAATGTCAGAGAATCTATACTTGTGAAATCTCATCAACATAGCTACCTAAACATGACCAATAAGGACTACATCAATGACCATGCTACCATGGCCATTGGAAGAGGAAAGGTATGTGGAGCCTCAATTATAGACAAAGAACTCAGGAGACTGGGTAATTCTGAGAGTGGGAGAAATACTCTTTGTAGGGGAAGAGCCCATCAGTTCATCATCCTGTTCTGAGATCATATCCATACAGAGAGCATTATATGGACTGAAAAGTCTGGATAAATATATTTAGAAATACATAAATCTGTATCACAACAATTAATGGAAAGAGACCATAGTTTATGAGAGAGCAAGGAGTGTGCAAGGCAGGGGGTTGAAGGGATGAATGGAAGGGAGAAATGATATAATTATATTATGAATTCAAATATAAAATATAAAAATGATCCCAATGTTTTCATCTATGTTACAGAAAGAATAAAAGCACTGCTTATTATGATACATAAAACCAAAAGAGCAGATTTGAAGCAGGACTTGGGAGCAGTCAAGAGGTAAGTTTGAGATTCTAAAGTGTAAGATTCCTAGTAAATTTCCAAAAGTAGAAGCCATTTAGGTTCTTTATTTGGAACAATAAATACTTGTTACTTGCACTTCTCAGGAAAGATCCTGCCCACCACACTGGTCCACATAAAACACTTCTATCACTTTTCCAAGTCTTTAATGTCTGATGAAATACAAAAGAAATGTGCTGTCTTTTTCATCAAAGAGTGAAATAAGACAATTGAAGTATAAATTTTAAAGAACATTGTAAAAAAAAAAAAAAATCACCATTTGACAAAGATCACTCCTGAGTCAGAATTTTTCTAAAGTCAAACAATGTGCTAGGGGTTGTGCTCTGCTTATCAACTGCCCCATTAAAAAATATCCAGTTGTGTAGGAATGTGATTTGGAATTCTGACTATTTGAACAGTGACACAAAACCTTTCTGTGCTAGGAATGAAACCCAGTGAGACATATCAGAGCCTTCAAGAACTGGAGCTGTTTCACCGCAGAGGGGCAAGCAAACAAACAAATGAGCAAACAAACAAATGAGCAAACAAACAAAACAAAAGAAAAAGAAAGAAAGGAAGGAAGGACGGAAAGAAGGAAGGAAGGAAAGCATAAGCCCCAAAATGCTGAAAATGATTTTGAAATGAATGCTATTTTCTCCAGTAAGAATAAGCATGTTTATATGAGTTTAATATCTGTAGATGTAGATTCAGTAATAAGACAATGTGATAGATATTATGAGGTTACTAATATATTCAGTAAACTGGGGTCAGTATCTGTTGAGAACTAAATGGAGTAGAAAGTTAGGTACCTGGAGAGGTAGATAGTCACTATGAGTGGGAGATCTCAAGCCTCTGTGATATCTTTTGAAGCCAGTGACCATTAATTCACCCCAAGTACATGTTCTGTCTTAGAGACTCTTGTTGAACACAGCTTAGTATGACTGATTCTGGCTGTCATGGTTGGTTTTAACTATCAACTTGACATAACCTAGTGTCACCTGGGAAGAGATTGTCAAAGAAGAGTTTTCTAAATCAGGTTGGCCTGTTGGTATGTCTGTAGTGTATTACTTTGATTGTCTGAATTGATGTAGGAAGATTCAGTCTAAAAGTGAGTGTCATTATTCCCAGGGTTTGGGCTTGGGGTTATCTAAGAGTAAAGATAGACAGAGGAACAGTAAATCACCATGTTTTTATGTCTCTTTGCTCTTACTTGTGTATTTGTTCTGACTAAGTGCTTCAAGACCATGCCACTGTGAATGGCATCCTTCAGAGGATTCTTTGTGGTATCCAGCTTGACCATTGCTAACCCTCCTAGCATATGGTAGTGCACTCTTCCTCTGTGCTTAAATATAATTATTTCAAAAGTCAAGTATTGTGGGCTCTGATTTAATAATTTATGTACATGACTGTCTCTTACCTTGTCTGTGATGTTTTGAAAGCAGGAAACATGTTTATTCAACTTCATGTTTCTAATGTCTAACCCAATTCTTAGCATTCTTAAGTGTTAAGCACATATTTGTTTTAAAAATATAGACATGTACTGATGCAACACATTTATCCTTTTGTAAATCATGTAGTTCTCACTGGCAACCAGGACGATATTAAATAACATTTTAAAAAGTTACAAGTATGTATAGTGTATCTTTCTCAATTAACTGTCAGAGAAAAGTGTCAGCATTCACATTTGCATGCTGGTATAGAGTTATCATCTTATCATCCAGGATGTGGAACTTCTGGGCAGTTGTGAACTGACATGGTAGAGGAGGTAAAAGAAAGTATGTGTGGTGATGAGGTTGGGTAAGAAGCTCTTCCCAATTCATGAGAGGACACAGGAGCAGAGATTCAAATGTAGAATGGCAATCAGATTAAAAGGGCTGATGAGATCCTTAATACATCCCTCAGGCTATTGGGAGCCCCAGGGGAGCAATCTTGGGAAGACTGCAGGCAATTGAAGGAAGGGAAAGCTTGGCCTCCCACCACTAAAATAATAAGAGATAAATGAAACCCACTTATCTGATTTCAGAATTGTATCTGGACAGAGAAGCTTCATATTATTTATTTATACATGGTGATATCAAGATCTGTCTACTGCCACTCCAAAGGGAACTGTTAAATAACCAAATAAAATGTTAAGGGTTTTCTTTCTTTTTCTTTTCTCCTAGACACATTATTAAAGGAAAAAGAACATAAAGCATTTTTCTTATTTTTGTATTATATTCCACATAATCCACTTTATGTGGAATAACAAGCATGGGTTGCTTTGTTTTATTTAATATAGAAAATGCTCACTTTTTATTGAGCCCATGTCAGTGTGTTCTCTGTAAATACCTGAAGATAATTATTTTTAAACCTTACATTGTTGAAATATAAAACATCTTCTAAATGAGAAGGTCCTTCAACTAAGACAGTTTTCACACAACCCAGGATTTAAATGTTTATGTATTCATTATTGTTTGTAGTTTGCAATAAACATTTATTTTAAATCATTTTCACTATTCTGAGTTATCACACATTTTAGACACTTGCATCTATGTTTTTCATAGTACCAATATTGCAGAAGTACCAGCTTTATTTTGACTTTTAAAATATTTTTTCCTTTTAATATAGTAGCATAAACTACTGAATCTGTAAACAGATTTATGAAAATGACAGGGTAAATGATGAATATCCTCCCACATAGAAAAACCAAGAGAGACAATTTAATTCACCAGAGGCCATCAAATGTAAATAACAAAGGTCAGATCTACAAAAAAACAAATCAAATAAATGAAAGTAAACACAAAATTAATAGTATAAATCTGAGGGCCTAGATATTTATTTATGTATTTTGTTTTTCAGACCTTAAATATTCTAGGTTTCAATATAAGAGAATAGGGATTCTTTACTGTTTTAGAAATCTAAGAATGGCCATAGATGTAAACAGAGATCAAGAAAGAAGATTCCAAGTAAAAAGACAAAAGGGCTGAGAAAGAAGGGATGTAGAAAGAACTATAGAGGTGACTGTCCCAAGTTTCCAATAATCAGCACACAGCCTCTACTCACACTGCCTCATTTTCAATAGAAACCAAAAGAAGTTGTCAAATATGTAGCTTTCTGATCTGTCTTATGCCAAAGAACACTGATAGTATTTATCTATTGACAGAGTGAAGAAATCATATGCTATGTATGATGAACATTGAAGTGACTAATATCCACATATTTAAAACAGAGAAGAAAGACTTTTTAAGAAATTAGAGAAAAGTTAAAACGAAACCAAGTATCTTGAAAAATCTCCCTTGATTTCCATTCTTCTGAGTAGCAGTCACTTGCCTGAAGTCAACTTGTCTTTTTTATATCCTTGGTTCTACATCTTTTTGGAAATTTTGGATCAACTTTGACTGCCAAGCCAAAGAATTTTCACTAAGTCTTCACTGCTCCTTTCTTTCACTCATGAGACATTGCTTTGTATTTACTGAAGACTTGAACATGTCCTAAGTACTTTCTGTATCTATTCTATTAACAACATAGACAATTCCAAATGCCTGTGGATGACATTCACTATCCTTGCTTAACATGGTCCTCAGCTTCCTTCCTCTTCAGTCAATTGACCCATAGATAACAGTGCTGTTCATTCATCACATATCAGTCCATAAATGTGCCTGAGTATTCCCTCCCTCTACATGGATCTCTTTGACTTTTGGACCTCTAAAATCCTCACAACTCAGAAACTGGAAGATTAATTTTTTGTTCTGTGTGCATTGTTTATGTTGAGCACTATTACCCTACTCCAAATCAAGAAGCAACTAGCAACATAAACAGGTGGTATTATGGATGTCTGCCTTGTTTAAGACCATACCATTTCACCTTAGTGTATACTGTCTCTCCTCTGCTTTTGTCTTTCAACTTTTCTTAATTTCTCGCTCATCTTTTTCCCTTCTTTAGATTTACAGTGCCTCACACTTGAGGGCTCTGTTTTCTCCTCACTCTGCTTCTACTCATTTCTTTACAAAACCCTGACATGTTATTTTAACTCAGTGCTCTGCAATGCCATCTCTTTATTTATTGCCTGTCCTTTTGCCACCTGTGTGCTATACAAATTAACTTAAATTAAACCCATAATCCATCTTCTTTGATCTCACAGCCACCCAAGTTTTGGAAAGAGCTAAAGAAAATCAAATTAGTATAGTGCTCGTTACAAGACCTGATATAGTCTGCTGAGTTTTACAAGACTTTGGTTAACTCCCTTGCCCCTTATTATTGTAAATTCTCCTCTAACTTACCTCCCCAGGTAGACCCCTCCTATTCACAAGGCATTTAACTACACTTCAGAGAGGACATGAGGTTCTTTGGCAGGAATAGGCTCACCTGCATATGTTGTACTTCGGGCTTGTGACACACTGGTCATTTCTTTGTCTTGTTCTTTTCAGAGCAGAAGGAAGAAAACACCTCTGCTGCCTAAGGCCTAATCCCATTCTCTCTTCTTTTGTCTTCCTTTTATTTCATCATTTTTCATTTTGTTCATATTCTCTCCCATGAATGATTTCATCTCCTGCTGTACTGTATCATCTCTCTAAACTTGAATTGAACTCATCTAAAACAGAAAGCCATATACTTTAGTCTCTTCTTTTCATGGTAGAGTTTCCCTGGGTCTGAACATTTCAGTTATTCAGCTCTAGTAGGTGTCTTTTTCTGAAGCTGTACATGTAAAAGTAGTCAGTGTTTTCTTATTTGGCAAATACACTAGATAATTTTTCTATTTAATTCTTTTTTATATTTCTTTTTTATTATTACTTTTTCTTATTTTACATATCTATCCCAGTTCCCTCTCCCTCCCATCCTCCCATCCCTCCTGACCCTCCCTCCAATCCCATTCCCCACCCACTCCACAGAGGGTGAGGCCTTCCAGGAGGGAACATGAAAATATGTCAAGTCATTTGGAGTAGGGTCTAGGCCCTCCCTCCTGCCTCTAGGTTAAGGGAGTATTCCTCCATGGGGAATGTGCTCCCAAAGTCCTTTTGTGCACCAGGGATACATCCTGGTCCCACTGTTAGAGGTCCTGTAGACTACCCAGGCTTTCCAACTGAGACCAAATTCACAGGGTCTGGGTCAGTCAAATGCTAGTTTCCCAGCTATCAGTCTGGGATCCATGAACTCTCCCTTTTTCAGGTCAGCTGTCTCTGTGGGTTTCTGTAGTCTGGTCTTGACCCCTTTACTTGTCACTCCTCCCTTTCTGCAACTGGATTCCAGGAGTTCAGCTCAGTGTTTAGCTGTGGGTATCTGCTTCTGTTTCCATCAGCTACTAGATAGATAAAGGCTCTCACTCAGGATGATTTCTTCAAGTTCCATCTATTTGCCTGCAAATTTCAAGATTCCATTTTTTTCCCTCACTGAATGGTATTCCATTAGTATAAATGTACCACATCTTCTTTATCCATATTTTTTTTTCCAGAACACAAGATTCCGTTGTGTGCCCATCCTACACACCCACACATGACAGTCACTGCTTTATCTTAGTTTCTTCAGGATCAATTCTTATCTTCATTGAACACATCTCTGCATTAAGGTATTTGCAATAAGCATGCCATTAAGCTGTGTTTCTTCTCATGCTTCTCTCCTTCTGGATAATGTTGTCTAAGAGTGGTTTAATGGTAATCCATAAGGTAAGTCCTCTATCTACAGAATATCTCTGACTGATGGTGAGGATATTGAAATCAGTAATAATCATTAATATTATTGCGATTTGACACAAACTCTTATGTGGTGCTATGTTCAATTTGTTTTCTTTTTTATTTTGTTTATGGAAGTTGGGGCTCATGTATGCCATGCCAAGTGAGTAGAAGTCAAGTGTCTAGCTCTTCTCCTGGCCTTGCCTCCTATCTCCAGGTAAGCATTACAGATGTTATGTTGTGCATCTCTAAGTGGGTTCTGTGGAACTAGATTCAGGTTATGAAGTTTGGACATTAAGTATTTTATCCAGAGAGTCATGTCCCCAAGCATTTTTTTTCTTGTTTTAACTACTGTTATCAAACTTCCTGCTTTTTCCATATTTTTCCATGCCAAAGAGTAACTTTCCTATGTCTCATAAAGATTCAGCAACAATGGTTTTAAACTCATCTGACCCTAGAACTCTGTTTAACCATTTGCTGGATTTTCCCTATTCAAATACAATGTATAACCTACAAAACGCAATCAAACATTCACAGCAGAAGCCAAACCCATGAATTTGAAGTCATCCTTGATCCTACCATTCTTCCAGAATCAACACCCACAGTCTGCCTCTCCCAGATCCTCATCCCATGGCTGTGACCCTCTTCAGTGCTGCCATTGAGACTACTTCTGTGATGGGGTTGTACAACCTTCTGGTATTAGTGTTCTCCAGCTTTTCCCCACAAATGATACACTTTCTAATACCATATATATGACTACATTTTTCCTTTGATAAATCCTTAGTATTTCTTAAAGGGAGTTTTGTGTATTTCCTTCCACCAAAATGACCTTGAATTCAGGAGAGCTAGCCAACAGATTTGAAGAGACCAACAAAAGACTTGGGACTGTTTAAGACACTTCCTAGAAGACTCTCTTTCATATTTCTGAGCCTCTGTTCTCCAGATTAGTTATACTTCCTTCTGGCATAACTTTCCATTACAGACATAGCAAGCCTTTTCTCATGTATCCCTGAATGGGAATGTTTATTCAGTTTTCTGTATATCTGGCAAATTGCTGAGTTCATGAGACTATGAGTGTGCTGATTTGAGTCTTCAAGAGACTGTTTCTTCCAGAATAGTATAACATACAGAGTACTGGGAAGTATTGTTGAAATTTTCTCTGTCTAGTCTCAGTCCTGTGGAACTGGTTTCTCTCCAACCAATCAGGTCCCTTCATCTGCTATGAAATAAACATTGTGAGACTTAATATCTGTTTATAATTTTTTGCCCATTGGCTAGGCTTTTTACTTTCTAGCTCTCCCTTAGTTAATAATCTGTGCATTAGCTATTTATCTTGTATCTCCACATGGCCTTATCTTACTGAAGAATGAACGGGTGTCTAACCTTCCTTTAAGTTACATGATGTCTGTCTGACATCTTACCTTCTCGATACGTGTTCTGATTGCCTGCCTGGTTAAATCCTGCCTGTCCATTGACCAAAACAGCATTATTCATAAAACTAATATGAGAAACATATATTCACAGCATATAGAAGGACATCTCCCATCAAAGTAGTCCATTTAAGAAGTATTACTACAAACACAGGAATATTCAAAACTAAATTATGGCTGAAAAACACTCACTTCCTGAGTGAGTACTTGAATCGCCTCAGTCACATCCCTGAGGTTCATTGTCTATTATTTGGTTAGCTGTTCACATACAATTTTTAGACTGTAATTTCACATGTTTTGGAGGGTATCTATTAATGAACACAACAAAGGAAGTGTGTACTGAAAAGCTATTGTCATCACTTACTGAAAGCTCAAATCTGACAAATGTTTGAATGAATGAATGAATGAATGAATCAGTGAATTGCTTAATTGAAAATTTTAAAGTTCTCTTTATTTTGACTTATCAAAACTCTAGTAATGTTAATAATGCAAGGAAAGGGGGTTCTGTAAGTGATCATGGTTATATGTAGATGTTTATGTAAGCATTGCTTTTCACAACAATTTTGTGTAAAAATTTATAACCAGGTACATGAGAAAACTCTGCTTAAAGGTAGCCCAAGAGACTTGAAAGAGACATGCTTCCTGTAGACACCAAATCTAAAATTTAAATAAACTTTTCTCTATGGCCTTTTTCTATTAGGAGAATATATGGTGGTATTTGACTAATAAAGAAAAGTTGCCATAGAGATTTCTTTTGCCTATAGAAAGACACATTGTGTTGAATTTTTCCATTAAGAAACAGTATCCATCTACCACATGCATTAGTTTCTTCCCCACACTCCTCAAACTTGAGAAAATGACAGGGATATTTTTTAAATTTCTTTATTGGAGGTTCTGGTCTTTAGCAACACAGAGATGAATACATTGGCTGCCATACAATGAGACAGCTATTTACTGACGGAATCTATTTGTGAGATTGGCAACCTGATCAGCAACAGCACAGAAAAACAAAGCCTGAGGTTGCAAAGCAAGGCTCTGTTTGGTGCCCTCCATTCCAGAACCCAGTTGTTTCCTGGGCCCTTCAACATCTGGGGACCCATCTAATTTCCCTCCCAGCTCTGTGTTGACTCTG
Organism: Phodopus roborovskii; assembly: GCF_943737965.1. Taxonomy (NCBI): domain Eukaryota; kingdom Metazoa; phylum Chordata; class Mammalia; order Rodentia; family Cricetidae; genus Phodopus; species Phodopus roborovskii. The sequence continues at coordinate 1,222,412 of NW_026126417.1, read as the reverse complement.
AAACCAAGCTGCACATTTGCTAGGACAGTCTATTTTCTTCGTCCTAAGACAGAAGAGAAAGGAAAGTGCTGTGCATTGTTTTCTTTGAGCTCTCTCTCTCTCTCTCTCTCTCTCTCTCTCTCTCTCTCTCTCTCTCTCTCGTATGTGTGTGTGTGTGTGTATGTGTGTGTGTGTGTCTGTGTGTCTGTGTGTCTGTATCTGTGTTCTCCCTAAGTCAGGGGAAACTATTAAGAGAGAGCCAGATCTCTGTAATGAGCCTAGAGGTAATGCAAAATTCATGTGCTTTCACCTGGGGCTGGGTGAAGCCTGGTGCACAAACAGAAACAGGGGAGGCAGGAAAGGGCTGTTGTTTCTAATTTTGCTGAAACAGGTACCCTTGCTGCTACCGGGTGTCCTGACCCACTTGTTCATTTTTAGGAAGAAGTGGATACTTTCAATGGGAGAAACTCAAGAATCAGTCTTGCTCCTAGGAGCATTAATAAAAGGGCTCAGTTAGCTTCATCTCATTATTTTACTATGAGTATTGACTTTGGCCTAGAGTCATGTATAGATAAAATGGTGCAAGGGCTTGTCCTAAGTGATTACTCAGAATTACAAATCATTTCACGTGTAACTGAATACTGCAGTCTAGCTGGCACCCTGCCCCTTGCTTCTACCCCCTCCCCTGTCTCTAATAGGAGCGCAAATCCAGCTTTGTCTGAAGAGGCAATTAATCTTATTCACTGAAAGCTGAATTTTAATTCGCCAGCATGTGGAGGACATATTTGCCTATCACACAGAATTAGTTTAACAGAAAATTTAGAAGAAAAGAATTGAAGGTCTTAGCATTTGTGGACAGGGAAAATATCACATAGCTACATCCTTTTATTAGCTGCCTATGTACATCAATATACGTTTCTCTTTGTAATAACAACTCTATTAGGGTAAACTGGGTTTATTTTGTATTTGTAAGCAGCTGATTATGTTTTATTTTATGGAAGGAAGTCCTCAAGAAATGTGTGTTTGGAGGAAAATGAACGTAAGGTGAGAAAGATAAATTTTCGTTTTCAAGTGATTCTAAAAGGCTATTATTTTTAAGGGCACGGTTTAGAGATGATAAGAAAAATAAAGGGACACATAAAAATCCTGGACAGCCTCCATACATCCAAATAAAATCATATAGGATGGTAAGTGTAAAGGCAGGAAACTACCAGCCTTGCACTGGAGACACTCTGACGGGCAAACACTGTTTTCTAGTGTGTGTCTGTTCGGTACTATATTTTAACACTTTCCCTCTCAGCAAGACCTCAGCATTTTGTATGAGGTTTGTGTCCCATGTAGACAAATATAAAGTCAAATAAAACAAACAAAAAAACTTTGCAAAGCAGTTTCTTATTTCAAGAGTTCTGGACATGAACATGATCTAATGCATGCCATGTTTACATTGATATCAAATTCCCATTAGGTAAGAAAATACAAGCCCTCTTGTTCCATACTTATGCTGAGCACTGTTATCCTCAAAGGCTGCATTGTGGTACTGGCAGTTTTCTAAACATGTAACTGTCTCTTCCCCAGTGGGGAAAAAAAAGCAATAATGATGATGATGATGATATAATAATAATAATAATTTTTTAAAAAGCAAAATTTAGTGCCTATCATCTTGTATCCAAATACTAACCAGAAGAGCACAAATCTGAAGGGCCTACTGCAGGAAAGTTACAAAGCTGATTGTATTCCATAAGCTGCTCTCTAGTTGTGATGATCCAGGTACCTTAGAAATAGCTCTCAAATATTCTCCCTTCTATGATTCTCTCACAAATGCACAAATGCATATGTATTAATGAGATGAAGGATGAGGGAACCATGGGACATTTTCCAAAACCTGTCCCCATGTTCTGAGTCCTTTTACTGTTGGTGGGTGTGGCAAGGGAGTGCATGTGTGTGGGGAATCTGTCAGATTAACTCTGCCTAATGGTCACCAAATGTCATGGTGTAACCATTTAAACTAAGGCAGGTCTGTGAAGTCACAAAGCTTTATTGCCTTGTCAAGCCATTTGCAGTGCTAAAGCTGACAATTATTCTGAAGGGAAACAATTTAGAAATTCAAGGTTTTTATGGTATTACTTGAAAACACCGCTTTATGTAGTCCTGGCCCCATAAACATAGATTTTCTTGCAGTCATTCTGTAAACTCTGTATTGAATATATAATGTTTAGAATTTAAATCACATACGATTGGAATTTGGAAGGCACGTATTTACAGACAAACACCTGCAAATGCTCCTAGCCCTGATTAAACCAAGGAGTGTATACTGGTAATAAACTCAATTTATTTACTTAATTTTTGTGAGTTCTGCCATTTTATGCACCACTTAAACATATGTTAGAACTATGTTCATTATATTGTGGTCAGATCTTCATTGTAGGAATTGACCCAAGGGAGAGAAAAAAGTAAAAAAATTAATGGAAAAGTAGAGCGTTATGTATTTTTATTGTTGTTGCTGCTCTTCCAAGTCCACATAGCATTCTACATCCATTCTTTGCAACATGGGATGGAGCACAGTCCTGCTGGAGATGCTGGGTGCTTTTCAAGTTGTTCGTTTCCCTCACCTATGCAGGATCGTCAGCTGTGTCCTTTGTATTGCCATGGTGAAGGTGTCCCACTGCAACTGCTTTTGGAAGAGTACCTTATTCCTCCTGTAGTGAAAGCATTTCACCTTTCTTCAACAGGTTGGCATCTACTCAACATTTTTAGTATGATGCAAAATGAGTGGACACATTTCCCAAGGACTCCCAAAGTCTGTCTGTCAGTGATTTGTTTTTCAAAGTAAAATTGAGTATGTTATGACTATGAGATGAATTCACTACAAGTGGGATCCCTATGCTTTAGGGGTACTTTGATGGGCAACAACTTTGATTGGGCAGCTCCCAGAATACCCAGTTCACAAGGACACAGAGACCATCTTAGTTATGCTTTATATGAGCTGTTTTCCTGAGAAAATTCTATTTGTATAAGCCTATTTTGTTAGTATTTCCCCTGCACAAAATACAGAAAATTAGCCTTAAAAGAATTGAAGTCAAGCAGGGCTTTGGTAACACATGCCTTTAATCCTAGCACTCTGGAGGCAGAGGCAGGCAGATCTCTGTGAGGTAGAGGCCAGCCTGATCTATAGAGCTAGTTCCAGGACAGCAGGCAGAGAAATCCTGTCTTGAAAAACCAAAAAAGAAAAGCAATTGTAAAGCAGAAATGTTCATGAAGAGAAATAAAGAAATGTTCTTTCTAAGTCTTTTATTTATTTTTTATTGAAAATAGATTCTTCTTCCATATAATAATTCCTGACCACAGTTCCCCTCCTCCACTGTTTCCACCCCCCTCTTATCTCCCCCATATCCTTCAGAAAAGAACAGGTCTCCAAGAGACAACTACCAATCACAACAGAACAAGATACAATAAAACAAAGCAAAAGCCCTCATATCACTGCTGGACAAGGTAACCCAATAGGAGGAAAGGGTTTTTAAGAATAGGAGAAAGAATCAGAGAGACACCTGCTCCCACTGTTAGGAGTCCCACAAAAACACCAAGCTAACAGCCATAACATATGCAGAGGACCTCGTGCTGACCATGAAGCCCCTTCAGCCTCTGTGAGCACAAGTGGGCTTTGCTCTCTAGGCATCCTTCATCTCCTTTGACTCCTGCAATCTGCCCCACTCCTTCCTGAGTGAGGGACCCGATGGAGACCTCCAATTTAAACCCTTTCTGCACATAATGTCTGGCTATGAATCTCTGCACCATCTGTTGCCAGAAGAAGCCTCTCTTATGATGACTCTATAAGACACAAATCTATGCGTATAGCAGTATATCATTAGGAAACATTTTGTTGATTTGGAGAGGGAGCTGTCATGTTTGTTTCTAGCCTAGGTCTCTCGACTATCCAGTCTCTTCTTCCAGTTCATCCAGAGAGTATGGGACATGGACTCCCTCTCATGGTATAGGCATCAGGTTAAACCAAACATTGGTTGGCCACTCCCACAAGTTCTGTACCACTATTGCCCCAGCATATCTAGGTGACAATAAAGTTTGTAGGTGGAAGGTTTTGTGGCTGGGTTGATGTCCATATTTCTCATTATATAGGCTGCAGAGTACCTTCTTTTTTTCACCAAAGGGACTGGGTGGTGAAGACTAGACATAGGAGTGAAGGCTCCATGCAGGCACCAGCGTGACCTCTCTACATTCAGTGAACTCTGTGGATGTCTATCTTAAAAAACAAAATTTCTGGATCCTTTTTCAGTAAAGCAAATTGCCAAAAAGCCTCTGCCCAGGTAGCTAAGTAAATATAATTTAAATCTAGAAGACAAAGATCTGTTTTCTGCAATAAACCAATCTAGATTCCTGGTTCATAGCTATGTGCAGGCAGTGTTTGCCAATGCATTTTTCAATGCATTTTGAGAAACTCTAGTGTGTTTTGTATTGAAATTAATCAGAGAAATCAAAGTATTCTAATACTTTGGGATTATTTGCTAAATTCTTAAGTTTTCAGGCAAAGACATCTCAAGTTGTAGCCGCAGTTCAAATGCACCCCTAGGATCTGAGCCAATTCCTTTCCCAAAGCTGTGACTCTCAATATACCAATAATTGCTGTTGTTCTCTAGGTTCATATTTCCACTCAGTAACACTAGAGGCAAAATATGCTGTTGTGTCTGTCTTGTGGATTATTACAAAGGCAAATAATGGGGGTAGGGAGAGGAGACATAAGAAGAAAAAGAGCAGGTGATAAAGCATCAGGGAATATGTTCAATGTAGAACATACATTTGGAAGGAAACAAACAGCAAACAAAACAAACAAACAAACAACAACAACAACAAAACAGATATATTCTAAAAGGAACTCACATGCACATGGTCATTTAGAACATGGGAACTGGTACAAGGGTATACCCTGAAGCCAACTGCTGATAATATAGAGATGCTAAGAATGATTTGCCACACCAGGTGGCTCCCAGAGCTCAAACATAACCCCTGCCATTGTGGTACTAATCTCAGGGTTAAAAGCTCTTTTGCATGTAGACTAAAGCCACACACCATCCATGAACGAAGACTGACCTCCAGCAGGCATCAAAAACAGCATTGGAGACAAAAGCCAGTAACTCAGTAATTGATAAACATTGACTTGTCTGCTGAAATTTTAGCTGCTTGAGTTCTGATCATGTGATGGTCCCCAGAAAGGTTGTATGAAAAGTGATCATTTCAGAACCTGGATAATAGTAAATTGTGAAGAACAGAATCTGCTCTGTAACTTGTCTGTAACTCCACCTCTAGGGGATCCAACACACTCTCAAGATCCCCAGGCACTCATGTTCATATGTGTACACACCTACATACAGATATATATAACTTAAAAATACATTTTAAATGAAAGAGTTTTCTACAAAACATTTAGCTGGATAATTTGAGAGTTATATTCTACGCATTGAGAGCAACTGTAGGTCCCTTAAATTCATAGAACTATTACAAGTTAGTTTGCACTTTCAATACACTTAGAAAAGTGTGTGTGTGTGTGTGTTTTGTGTGTGTGTGTGTGTAATGTATATGTACTTTGAAAAATGAGAAAGTAAGAATGAAGTAAAAATTTTAATTTATAAGTAGTTTTATGTCCATGTTTAAAAAGTAGTGAATCCAAAATCTTAATATCTCAAAATATACTCTAGAGGAAATGACACAGGGACTTTTACTATGTTCAGGGCAATTCCCATGAGGGTCTCATATCCTAGATTGTGTACTGAAGTCTGTTTCTCTTTTAGTTCTTCTGGGCAGAAATGGAGAGTAAATAAATGTTCATTTATCTACTAAGTAAATAGCTGTCAAATACTGTATGTTCCATAGGCAGGATCAGCTGCTGGAAAAGGAATGAGCAGTAGTAATCAGGAATGTAAATATGTTTGGATGAACTCTTGGACCGTTATTTTAAAATCTAACTGGAAATACATTGGAAGGTGCTCATGTTTGTCGAAATCCCAGGGGCCATCACTGAATGTTTGGAGATAGGATGCCATCATTTAATTCCTTGTCCAATCTTAGAATATCTTCTAGCTGTGTGACTTCATTCCAGTGATATTTCTTCTTAGGTAAAGACTATGGTTATTGTGAGTCATCAGGCTTCCAAAGACAAATAGGAATGTATTCTTTGGCTGAAGACAAGCAAATTCTGCAACATTATCTAAACAGAGCCATACTTTAAGTCTTTCTACTCTTTCTACATGATAAATGGTTGACTTCTTTTTTTTTCTTTTCATTCTTTTTTTAAAATTTTTTTTATTTTTTTTAATTTATTTTATATAACAAAGACCATTTAAAACATTTATAGACAATATTTGGGAATTTGGGCATTGTTCTTTCCAAACTACTTCCTGCTGGTAAAGGGCACTGTCATGGGGGATTCAAAGAAGATTCAGAAATCCTGGCTGTAGTCTGTAAGGCTGCTTTGTCCAGCTGTTTTGAATGTAGGATCACCTTGTACTCTGTTTCAGGCGGTCTGGTGTGATCAAACCACATTAGTCTGGAAGGAATCCACATCTTTTCATTTTCTGTGGAAACAAAAATAGAAATCCTTTTCCCCAGTAACTTGTCCTTCAACTTAAATTTTGGACTCAAAGCATTTTTTTAATTTAATTTATTATTTTACATGTGGATCCCAGTTCCCTCTCCCTCCCTCCCTCCTTCCCTCCCTCCCTTCTTCCCTTCCTTTTACCCTCTCTGCCCTCTCACATGCCCTCTAACCATCCTCCCCTCCCATCCCCCCACCCCAATTCCATATGTAGGGGAATGCCATCCAGTTGGGGTCATGTAGATCTGACAGGTCCTGTGAAGTAGGGACTAGGGCTTCTCTCCTGTCTCTAGATTAAGGCAGTTATCCCTCCATGTGGGATGTGTTCACAAAGTCCTTTTGTGCACCAGGGATACATCCTGGCTCCACTGTCTGAGGTCCCTTAGACTGCTCAGTCCTTCTGGCTGAGACCCATATTCAGGGGGGCCTGAGTCAGTCCCATGCTGGCTTCCCAGCTATCAGTCTAGTGGCCATTAGCTCCTCCTTGTTCAGGTAAGCTGTCTGTATGTTTCTGCCGCATGGTCTTGTTCTCTCCATCTGCATCTGGGTTCTAGTTCAACTCAGTGCTTATGAGGGCAGATCTCCAAAATATACAAAGAACTCAAGAAACCAGTCAACAAAACACCAAATAACCCTATTAAAAATGGGGTACAGAACTGAAGAAAGAATTCTCAATAGAGGAAATCAAAAAGGCTGAAAGACACTTAAGAAAATGTCCATATCCTTAGCTATCAGGGAAATGCAAATCAAAACAACTTTGAGATACCATCTTACTCCTGCCAGAATGGCTAAAATTAGAAACACCAATGATGACTCATGTTGGAGAGGATGTGGAGGGAGGGGAACACTCCTCCACTGCTGGTGGGAGTGCAAACTCATACAGCCATTTTGGAGATCAGTATGGCAGTTCCTCAGGAAAATGGGAATTAGTTTACGACAGGACCTGGCAATCCCCCTCTTAGGCATTTACCCAAAGGATTCACATCCATGCAACAAAGACGTTTGTCTTTGTTCCTAGCAGCTCTATTTGTAATAGCAAGAACCTGGAAGCAACCTAGATGCCCCTCAATTGAAGAGTGGTTAAAGAAGATGTGGCACATCTACACAATGGAATACTACTCTGCAGAAAAAAATAATGGAATCTTGAAATTCGCAAGCAAGTGGATGGCACTTGAAGAAACCATCCTGAATGAGGTAACCCAATCACAAAAAGAGGAACACAGTATGTACTCACTCATATATGGATTTTAGACCTAGATCAAAGGATCACCAGCCTATAATTCATACCACTAGAGGAAGTAGGATACAAGGTGTATTCTAAGAGATTCATATAAAGTCCCTCACAGAACTGGGAAGGGACAAGTCCCCCCAGAGCTCAGGGGAAGTGGGGGGCAGCGAATGGAAAGAGAAGTAGGAGAAAACGAGGGGGAGGAAAGGAAAACATGTGCGACCAGGAAGATTGAGCCTGGTTAGGAATAGAAGACAGGAAAGAGAGAGAGACAGAGACAGAGAGAGAGAACATAAAAGAGGGAGCCAATATTGGTTTGAAGATAAAATTGAACACAAACAAAAGTCTTGAGAACTACAAGACTGCTCCCAACTAACAATTTGAGCTTCCGTGGAAAGGTTATCGTAAATGCCCTTCTTCTTCTTTTTTTTTTTTTTTTTTTTTTTTTTTTCTGATTTTTTTTTTTTACTTAAATTTGAAACAAGCTTGTTTTACATGTCAATCGCAGTTCCTTTACCTTGTCTTCCTCCCCTGTTTGCCCCACCAACCCCCATCCCATCCCCTTTCTATTCCCCCACTTCCCCTGGGTGGGGTGAGGCCTTCCATGAGGGAATCTTCAAAGTCTGTCATATCATTTGGAACAGGGCCTAGGCCCTCCCCCATGTGTCTAAGCTGAGAGAGTATCCCTCTAATTGTAATGGGCTCTCAAAGTCTATTCGTATACTAGGGATAAATACTGATCCATTACTAGAAGCCCCATAGACTACCCAGTCCTCCTAACTTACACCCACATTCAGAGGGCCTGGGTCAGTCCTATGCCATTTTCCCAGCTGTCAGACTGGAATCCAAGAGCTCCCCCTTGTTCAGGTCAGCTGTTTCTGTGGGTTAGTCCATTGTAGTCTTGACCCCTTTGCTCATCACTCCTCCCTGCCAACAACTGGATTCCAGGAGTTTAGCTGTGGATGTCTGCTTCTGCTTCCATCAGTTACTAGATGAAGTATCTAGGATGGCATATAAGGTGTCATCAAGCTAATTTCAGGAAAGGGCATTTAAGGTAGCCTCTCCACTACTGCTTAGATTGTTAGTTGGGGTCATCCTTGTAGGTCTCTGGACATTTTCCTATTGCCAGCTTTCTCTTAAAACCTATAATGAATGGCTCCCTCTGTTGAGGTATATCTTTTCTTACTCTCCCTCTTCTTTCCCCGACTCAATTTTTCTGCTCCCTCATTCCCACCTTTCCCCACTTCTTCCTCTCAAATCACTCTCCCCTCCCCTCATGCTCCCAATTTGCTTGGGAAATCTTGTCCCTTTCCCCTTCTCCAGGGGACCATGTATGTCTCTCTTAGGGTTCTCCTTGTTTCCTAGCTTTTCTGACAGTGTGTATTTTAGGCTGTTAATCCTTTGCTCTTTGTCTAAAAACCATATATGAGTAGGATTTTGGACATACCATGTTTGCCTTTTTTGTGACTGTGTTACCTCACTCAGGCTTCTAATGGGATCTTTAAAACCAGCTTGTCTGACTCAGTTTTAAAATGAGCAACACCAAAATCTGTACAATTTACACAAATGTTCCATAGAATGTACTCTAAAACAACCCTAGAGAAAACACACCATTTGTTTATAGTAATATTTCTGGAGTAAGCAGGTATTTTCTAAGGTGATTATTTTGAATACATCTGTCTAGTTGTTTCCAAGAAACTGACTTAATTGAAACTTCAGCATAGTCTCTCATGTAATAGTCTTTTCTCCCACACACTAGACCTGGACCACTGGTAAAGTGATAGATATTTAAATAATTGCTAAAAATTAATTGGACAAATGAAATAAGAATAGAGACCTGATGTTATGAGCAGATTTTCCTACCAGCCTGGTCCCACAGCCATGTCAGCCCCAAATAACACACTGGGACGATGTATTAGATATAAAACTGTTAGTCTGTTACTAGCATTTCTTGTTGGCTAGCTCTGTCTTAAATATTAACCCATTTCTATTAAGTGTTTCCACATGGTCTTATCTTACAGAAGAGAGGGTTGGACCTCTTCTCTCTCAAGTACAAGCTTATCTATTCCACCATCATTTACAGTGTCTTAAAATAAAAGGGTATGGTCAGATGGGAAATTAAAAAAAAAAAAAAAAGATTTGGAGGAGGAAAAGATGAAGTCGTTGAAAGAGAATGGAAAGAGCATATGCCATTCCACACACTTCAATGGGTTGTTGTCAATAGTATAAAATTAACTGCAAAATAATAGAAATTTAACTATATGCACATCTGAGATTAACTTACCAACAGTAAGATATATATTTTTATTTCATGTATACTCTTTTGTATGTTTGGTTTGGTAGATTATTATGCTAGTGAAAAGAGTCTGATAACTACGGACTTTATGAGGTTTGTCCTAAGGATACCAAACAAAGAAATGTGTCATTCTCAACTCTACTGCTACTTGATGTCTACCTAAGTGTATTCACACTGTTATAAGAAAATACCATGAATAAAGTAGTTTACAAGAAACACAAATTTATATCCCACAGTCATACAGGTGTAGAAGTAAGTAAGTATAAGGTCCACAAAATAGCCAACCCAATGTTTAGAGAGGGCTTCCCTTCTTGTCCATATAGTATAGTCCAATACAGTGATTCTCAACCTCCCCAATGCTGTGACCCTTTAATACAGTTCCTCATGTTATAACTATTTTTGTTATTACATAATTGTAATTCTGTTACTGTTACTAACTGTATTGTAAATATTTTTTGGAAATAGAGATTTATAAAGAGGGACATGACATACACTTTGAGAATCACTGTCCTAGCAGGTTAGCAACTTGGGATGCAGAAGCTTGTTTGCCTTAAACAAGCTTCTGACAACTTTCCAGACTCTGCCTGCTGAGGTATGTGCTGAGACACCTAGCTACATAGGAGGTTTTAAACAATATTTTTAAAATTCAGTATTTGTGTGAAATATCAAATATTTTTAATATGGAGCATCATTTATGTGCCACAAAGGATGCATAATCTTAGCAATTATATGCATTAATTGCATATAGAAATAAGAGTCCAAAGTAGACTTCAATAATGTTTAAAACCCCAAAAGTGTTCTTGACAAAATATATTTTTAAATGATTAGCAAGATAAAGCACCCCAACCTAACACACACCACTAACATGCTTTTCCTGCACATTTATTTTTCCTTAAAATAAAGTCAAACATGAATTCAGCCATGATTATGTTTCATTTTATTTGTGTGGATGAGGACAAACATGGGTTACATCCATTACATTTTATTAAAAATATAGCTTATTTGAATATTACATTTTATGACATTTTCTAGTTTTTAAGAATATTAGCTAAGGTTGAATCCTTATTAGGAAGTCAATCTCTTTCATATATGAGTAATTCATACCTCTATTGATTGCTAACAATATGTTATTCTATAAGTATGTATTGAATAAATTTTTTAACTATGATTTTAAAATGGCTAAAGGCTCAGCCCAAATGTAGAACCACTTGCTAAAAAGAGCATAAGCTTCCTTGTCAGTGGCTCTTACTCAATTATGCAGCTAGACTCCCATTTTCCTGTTGACATGGGCATTAGACAATTTGAAAGCATGTTTCTTTTCTTACGTGGCCCTTTGAGTCAATCACTCTCACCTGGCTGGGTTATAGCTCAAGAAAAGGGAAATCTGAAGAGTTTCTCTTTGTTAGTTTCATGTTTGAAGTAAACACCCCCAAGCCTTTAAAAATGTTATGATTTTCTCTTAAAACTCACTAATATCATAACTGCACTAATAAAAACATAATGTATATTATTAGGTCTGAACTCTTGACTGCGGGTATATGTGCATTTTAGAGATGGCCCGTGCACTAGTGTCATAAATGACCATTTTATAGATAGATAATGTTCTTAATCCATAATTCTTTATTGCTGATGGTTATTGCATTAGATGATGACCCTTAGCTATTAAGAGTCAGTTTTTAATATCACAACCATTTAGAAAGGTTAATGGACTCGGTTTTGCGATGTAACCTTTGGATGCTCCAGGTTGGGAGGTTATATTTGTGCTCCAAACTGCCAGAAAAATATCTACTTATTTCTTTGCACTATGCACTTTTTGTCATGTCATTTTGTTCAGTAACTGTGGGTTAGCAGCTAAACGGAAAGCAACTGCTTGTGACACATAACACATTTCCAGGGTAGTAATATACTTTTTAAGTACACATTTTATATTTTGCTATTATTTTCTATTTAGACATAAGAGCTGAAATTTAAATAGATGTAATCTTATTTGAGAGATTGTTATTAAGACTGTTCAAAATAAAAGATCCACATTATAAGCCATTGCTTTGCTGGCTGGTTTGTAAGTTCCTCGTGGTCATTGTGGAAAATCATGAATTCCATAGGGATACCTGTCCACAGCTCAGATATCCTACAGATTAAAGCAGGTTCTATCTGTGTTCAATAAACTCCACTAATCAGGGTTCCATGGTGGTCATTTGTCATTCACTTGATGACCTTTATGCATTATTCTTCCTGATATAGTTTTATTCCCATTTATTCCATTCATTAATTGTGACTGAGTTTTGAAGGAGAAAATCTCTAGGCCCTTCCTTCCCATTGCAAAGTTGGAAGCTTAGTGTGCAGAGAGCCCAAATAATGCTCCACAGTGGATTGCACTTTTTTTTTTCTTGCAATCATGGATTCTCTAAGAACTGAGTTTGGCATTGACTTTGTGATTATTTAAATTGATGAAATATCAGCAAGCAGGAGATTGGTTACAAACTGGAGTTGCCCTCACTTTCCTGGTACTTTCAGACCAGGTACTGGTGACATGCCTAGCCTCTGGGGCATAATAGAGACCTTGATTCAGGGGCTTCCTTGAAAAACCAAAACCCAAGCATAGGAATGAGTCCCTGAAGACCCATCAGTCCTCTGCTGAGCTGGTTGTGCTATTTAATCTCACACACAGACACACATAGACACATATAGACACACACACACACACAGATTAGATTTTGGAGGATAACAATGAACAAATCTTAATGATTTGCTATTAACTGACCAGTTACATACCATGTGAATTTTCATAAGCAGACCTGAACAATAATACCTTGCAAATATTTCTGGTTTTACCTGGACCATGTTTAGGTCTAAATTCACACCTCCTTGAAACTTCATGGCTTCAGTTTGGGCCTAGCCTGCTGTCAGTGGGTTGCTGAATGGTTGGTTGCATGTGAAAGTTTCCAAGGTTCTCAACGATGGTCAAATCACTACACCACCAAGAGGCAAGTCCCTTTATGCTAAGATGACACTCAAGAATGCTTGGTAATTTATGGTAAATAAAGCAAGTTCTTAAGGATACAAATAAGTTCTTCATGCTAGAACAAAGAAATCTGGAGTTGCTGATAGTATATAGCCACTTCCACAGTAAAAGAAAAAGAAAGGCATTCAATCACCAAAGATGAGGGCCCCTGTGATGACACAGAAGAGGGATATGAAATCTAAAATCCACAGGAAACAGGAGCAGTGAAGGTTAAGTCATATTTCCTTTTTCTTCCCGGTATCACTCCACCAAAGCTATCACAATCTATCCTAAGACTGTAAATTTGGTATTTTGTACATTAGAAGGTACATTCAACTGACAATACTAGGAAATCCATTTTTACAACTTAACAATTTCTGTCAACATTTAAAAAATGTTTTCAGTATCCATTTCTTGGGAGACCCATAAAGCTGGCTTCCCAGGGCAGTCTTGGTTTCTGCTGTTTGTTCATCCCCTGACTATTTTTCTCTTCCATTTCAAGGAAAGCTGTTGGCCATTTTCTCATCCTGTTTGGCTTGTTCTCGGATGCTAGGTGATTCAATATAATTAGGTGAGATTTTTTATAGGCCCTCACAGGCTAACAAAATAATAAATGTGGCAGTTCAAATAATGACAATCATAGTAGGTCAAACAAGAAAAAGAGAAAAAGGAAACAAGATCCAAGGGCTGGAATTGACGATTTTCAAGGTATTGGTGCTGTTTTTCTTCATGTTTGTTTTCAGAATTCTTACTGGCTTTTCAATATCATGTGGGAACATTATCAATGTTTCACTTGCTTCTGTTTTTTTAATTGTTATATTCAAAGTACTGGTAATACAAAAAAAAAAGGGGGGGGGGACTCACATACTATTGCAAAATGAATCTAGTCCTTGAAATTATTTTTATTCTAGATTCTCCCCGAAAGAGTCTTCTAAGGCACACATTTCTTTGAAATGCCTTTTCTCTCTTGTTTTTTTAAAATTAATGAGTGTTCCTTGGGGAAAGTTACAGAAAATGCAGAGAATTATAAAGGAGAAATTTTCAATTTTACCATTTACTTTCCCTAGGAAAAAATTGCCTACTGTTGTTACCCTTTTGTCTTTTATTTATGATTAAATATGCAAATGTATATGATATCTTTAAAGTAGTAACCATGCTTTTTTTAAATGAGCAATTTGAAAATATAACCATGTACATAAGGGCTTGTCCCATTTCCAATAATAAAATTTTCCGTGGAATGATTTTAAAATTAAATCATGATAAACATCTATTAAATTGTTATAGGGTATTGAGTGTACAGTTACTCCTTAGGTATGAAGAGGTCTCCTTGTTTGGCTAACAGCATGTAAAAACATGCCACTAATAAGCCACATAAGGGGGTGCATGAGTAAAGTCCCATGACCCAGCTTTTTGTCTGTTTGTTTGTTCCTGTATTTACTCATTATTTTTTTCCAGTGACTTTTTGGTGTTCTTCTTTAACACAGCTGCCCATTGTATATCTCAGTTTTTACCTCTTTGTGATCTATGTAAGCAAACACAGGGCTCGCAATTTTTCTTTCCTTTTCTTTCTCATTTCTGAAGCTTGGTTCTATTCAAGATTTTCCCATCAACACTCAGAAATGTGGTATCTGAAAGATAACAAGTCATGGATCCTAGTCTCCTGTGCCTCCCATTTTCTTTCCCACTCAGTGCTAACTCTTTTGTTTGTGCAATATTCTTTTATTCTGAGCAATAGAACATTTGGGTTCTTGTAATAAATGCCTTCACGTGAAGCAGTTCTGCTAAGAGAATGTTATTAGAGTGTGCTCCCAGGCAGCACACCTCCACACGATCAATACTAAGCCAGGCTCAGCTCATTCCCTCTTTGCTTAAATTCCCTGCAAATGTGCAAGAGAAGCAGCAGAGGGTGTCATCAATCACAGGCCACCGTGACATATGCTGAAACCTGACCGGGGCCGAGATGTTTTAATAAGGCATCCATTAAAACCCTCAAATAAATTGCAATTTGAAAACAGAACATAATACCAGCCAAGTTTTCCTCATCCATCTTGTGGCATGTCATGTAATGTAATTGTGTTGTTAATTTATCCAAGAACTTTCTCAGTACAGTGTTTCATTGGCACTGCTTAATTTCCCTGTAGACTATTTGTGTGTCTGTCTGTGTGTGCATGCACATGTGAGAGACAGCAAAAGGGGAAGCATGCAACGGAAGGAGAAAGGAATGAGATGGAGAGTCTATAATTATTTCCTGTGTGTTTCTGTGTCTGTCGGTCCCTTGGAGGGAATAGTCACAATTCTACTTACCACGGTATTAGGCATTAGGTGAAGGCTAGCCAGGAATTTGAAATGTTTGACATTTTGTCAATGCCCCCCGAGCACCCTAATGCTGCCTGGCTAGCTCTGGCCTACAGCAGAACCACTCCCTCCCCTGCTTAACTTGCTATTGGCTTATACTCCTCCAGAGGGCATCATTCAGAGTGCCTGTGGATCCTATCAATAAATATTGACAAAGTGTAAAAAGACCACTTAAGATAATCACACTATAACATTCACAAAAAGGGATACAACTGACTGTGGAGTCCCCAGCTTTTGTCATATTGGAAAAGTTCTGGCAAAGGTAAAAAAAAAAAAAAAAAAAAAAAAAAAAAAAGTAAGCTATGAATCAATACAAGAGAATGCAAAAGTATGTCTTTGGAATAAATGTCAGTGATTAACTTGAACACACATGAATACACACACACACACACACACACACGATACAGGGAGGCAAGTGCTCATGTAGATTTCTTTGTCTTTGAAACATAAATGTAAAAATAAATAATGCATAAGCATATTCCTTGCCTTTACTTATTTTTCTAGGTGTCCTGTGTCAATGTACTCTCTCATCTGAGTGAGAAGTCACCGGAAAGCTGAGGGTAAATCCACCCCTCACATTCCATCTGTACTCAAGCTGTCATGGTAGCTGTGATGCCAGTCAAATATTGGTTGAAGTCTGTCTTTTTTAAATGTAATGTCCTAAAGTGGTACTTACTCATGTAGTTGCTGTTCTATTACCAAGAACAAAGAGTTGTCTGAGCTACATCAAGGGGGAAAGCCAATTTAATTTAAATTATTCCAGTTAACAAATTAGTAACCACCGCCCATTACTGGTCCTTATGTGTTAGTTGGTACAAATAACATCATGTGCTACCTGCACACAACCACCCCCAGTCCAGCATCCCACTTTACGGTTTGCAAACTATTAGGCGATCCCTGGTTATGAGAGATGCCAGGGAAAGTCAAATTAGTTTCTTCTGTCTGCTAATGGATGACCTTTGTGGTTTGGTTCAGGTGCTGAGATTCACTTAGTCAGAAAGGCAGGGAAAGAGGGAAAACTCCTAAAATAATTTTATCTCCCTACAGAGAAGACGTCTGGCTACCACCTGCCCAATAAATGTCAATTGTGTTATTGTTTTAAAACATAAGGAGCATGGTTCTGAAGCACTGAAAGCAAGGTTGAGAGTTACAGGAAGAAAGGGAGTGGAGTTGCTTTAGAAGAGAGGGTGAGCCAGAACTGAATGGAAACCATTGGCAACTACACGGGAGAGCAAGCTGTTCTCTCTCAGGCTCCCTGTGAGCACCTCTGCGAGCATTTCTGAGAGGCGCTGCTGCTTCACCCAGCTTTCAGCTGGTTTGTGATGCTCAGTAGAAATCGTGTTTGGTTTCCTGTCGTTGAAAATATTTTGAGGTTTTGCTGAAATTTGTTTGGAACCGAGAGTGTCACATCCCAAGCAACATTCGAGGGATCAGAACCAAGAGGAACTCGAGCACACCACAACGCTGTCTCTCCGGCTCCACATGAGCCTGGGTTGCCAACTGTCCCAAACTTCTCCTGTGAGCCCAGCTCTGGCTTCCTGGCAGTCCATTGTAACTTTCCTTTACAAGCAAGCATCCTCTGCTATTTTGGCATTTTAATGTTGGTCTTGCCTCTCATTATCCCCTTGTCCAGAGTTACAGTCATTTGAAGAATGGCATGCCTATTATTGTATATGCTTTCTTTTCCTTCAGTTGCAGCATGAAATGAACTCTTTCTTATGTTGATTTTTAGCTACTGTCCTTGAAATGCATTGAAGGAATAGAACATTAAAGATACAGGACATGGACCTTTAATTCCTCTTGTGTATTGCAAGGGCAGGAATGAAATGTCAGTTCCCAAGGTGATTACACAGTGAACACTGGCAAGAATGAAATAATTGTGTCCTACCTAGGGCGTGAGGAATGTATACATGGAGAGATAAAACCGTATGGGGACAGATAGTATAGGGTAAGCACATGTACAGCACAAAAGAATTCAATTGGTTGGATGACATAGGTCTCTGGCCTTTGTGGAAATCAATGAATTGCTGTTGGGGTGTCTTTTGAAGCAAGGGAATTTAAGAGGATAAAGGCTTGATTCTTAGCCACTGAGGCTTGTTCAAAGTAACACTGGGATGTTTTGTAGAAAACAGACTTGTTTTCCATTTTGATTTCCTTGTTTCTCTCAGCTTCCTGATTTACAATCCTGCACCTACTGCTGTTTTAGCTAAGTGCACCATCATTTAGCCATGCTCTTGGTAATTAAGTGCTGCTGGGCTTGCTTACAGGTCTGGCCTCTCCCATTATCTTCAACCTGCATCTCCCTGTTTCTCAGCAGCTGAGTGTAGTTGTGTTGGGCATGTTGTGAGTGACTTTTCCCAGCAGCTAAAATACCTGGATTTAAATTCAGGGAGAGGTCTCATGTTTGCAAAAAATTCCCTCCCGCTTGCTTGTGAATTCAAAGTCTGATCCATAAAATTCTTCCAGCAGAGCCATTCTAATTTCAGAAGCCTGGTGAGATGAAGCCATGTGTTATGTTATAAACACCCCAACAAAAGAACTTGGATCATACCATGTTCTGTTTCTTTTACCCCTCAATGTAATTTATAAATGTTGTTGATTCTGCTTCACCATTCGAAGACTCCTGCATGTGTTGCTCTCCCAAATTCCCTACTTTAAAATTCCCTAGAGACCTGTAAGTTCAGCTTTTATTAAAGAAATAGGTTACCCTCATTCCCACATACCCCCCCACACACTCCCCACCCTTCCAAAAACAATCCCCACGCAAAAGAACCAATAAACCAACTCAGCCGCACACAATGATATTGTCAAGAAAATCTCAGGAGAAAACCATTTAAATTTCATGGCATAAATCTCAGCCCTTGGTCAACCTTCTCCTGGGTAAGCGGAGAGCACAGTCCTCATGCTAATTCTCCAGCAAGCCTCTCAATTTTATGAAAGCTACATATTATCTGTGTGGTTATCTGCAGTCGCTGTGTAGCTAGCAGTGGACTATTAGCACCGTGTACATTTTATTGTGCCGGTCACAGTTCTTGCTTGACCCCTTTTCAGGTCCTATTGAATTTCCTATACAAAGGAAATGAAAATGTTTTATATTTAATACAGCGGCACATAACAAGAGGTTTAGTTATTACATAGACAGCTGCAATTTTCTTCTTTTGTTTCAGCTTTTACTCTAAAGTTGAAGTTTCCAAGCACTTTTGTGTTCTTTTTTCTTTTTCCTTTTTTGCTATTGGCTTTAGAGACAACAGTGAGAGGGAACTGTGGTTCCTACCAATTTACCCTACTGAACGCCAGCTTTTCAAGGGATATCTCAGCTTCTTGCACACAACTTCTACAAGCCGGAAGGAAGAAACTCAGCCAGGTAGGGAACACAGACTGAAGATACAGCAACTTCAAATTTTCTCCCAGATCCTCTGTCAGTAGCACTAGCAAAATGACTGTGCTTGTGTCTGGCTGGAGCACTAAGCTAGCCATGTGTGTCTTCTTATTTCATCACCACAGCAGCCACATTTAGAAAAGCAAGAGGGCATTTTTCATAGTATTCACTTTGAGGCTTAAAATGATCCTCTAATTTGTCTAGTGTTGCCTTGTAAATAGACAGGTAATCTGACCATCACTAGGACCCAGGACTGCCTGACTCAGGAGCCTGCTCATCTTCCTTTTTACATTTCTACCTTCACAGTAAGAGCTGCATATTCTCTATTAACTTTTAAAGAATTACTTTTGCTACTTCCTTATTTTAAATTTTAATCCTATTTTCTTTTAAAGACTTGAGCTGGAGAGTTGGCTCAGTGACTAAGAACACTTGTTGCTCTTGCAGAGGACCCAGGTTCAATTCCCTGCACCCACATGACAGTTTACAACAATCCAAGGGGATTCAATGCCCTCTTCTGACCTCCGCAGGTATCAGATAGTCACATAGTAAATACTACAACCATGCACGCAAAACACTTACACATATAAAATAATATAAATTTAAAATATAATGTAATAAAACACACATGTACTCCTCAATAAAGTCATTTTTTCTCTTCACACACATACATACATACATTTTATGTATATATACTTGTATATATACTTGAGTGTTTATTTAAAATGTTTTCTGTCAAGCCACCTAATTTACAAGTGTGATAAAACTTACCCCCATAAATAAGAATCATAAAAATAAACCACATACACTGTTATTTGTTAATATATAATCCATATGCAAATTTTACCAGGCTTGTTACCAAAATGTTGATTAACAGGCTTACTCTTGTTTTTTGATATGTGATCTAATCAAGGAAGAACATTCCTGTGTGGTTCTCTACACAGACACTCCAGGCAACTGGATGTGGAGTGAAATCTTCACAGGCTAAAAGAGCTAAGGCAAAGCGCTGGGCCTGAGTGTGGAAGTCAAATGGATTAAC
This sequence comes from Phodopus roborovskii, assembly GCF_943737965.1. Classification (NCBI taxonomy): domain Eukaryota; kingdom Metazoa; phylum Chordata; class Mammalia; order Rodentia; family Cricetidae; genus Phodopus; species Phodopus roborovskii. The sequence goes on along the minus strand of NW_026126417.1, from coordinate 1,202,537 downwards.
ACACTATTAGTAGGCCTATACACTCTGCAGCCATTTTGCTTTCTGAGACTTCTGGAAGTCATCATTCTTTGACTCTGGCTGTATAAGCATAGGACTGTGCAGGAGCCCAGGAGCCCTCCAAACCATTCTATAGATTCTCTGCCTTAGAACTAGTTATTGCTGTCATATTTAGCTCAATCCTCCTTCTGACTGAAGTTTTCCATAGCAGTCCCAGCCAGTGCCTTAGTTACTTTCCTATCACTCTGATAAAATACCCTAACGAAAGCAACTTAAGGAGAAAGGGCTTATTTTCCCTCACAGCCCAGAGTGTATTCCATCATGATGGAGAAGTCAAGGGGTAAGATCTTGAAGCAACACGGCTCACAGTGCTCACAATTAGGAGAGTGACTAAGGCATGCATCAGCTTCTGTGTTTATTCAGACCAGGATCCCAGTGAGGAAAAGGCACTAACCCCAGTGGGTAGATCTTCCAATTTCAGTTAATATAATCAAAACAATCCCCTACAGGCACAGCCACAGGCCATCTATGAGGTGGTTCTAGGTGCTATCATGTTGACTGTTAACAGTAACCATCACAACAAATACATTCCTCAACGTGTAACTCAAGATACTATGAGGCTTAAAAGCTATTCCTCAGCAAGAAGATGGGCATAAGAAACCCTAAATGGGGAGAAGCAAAATGAGATTGGGGGGAAGAAGAGAAATAAGAATCTGATTACAGTCATAGCAGTACTAAGTGGAAAAGTATGTTAAGTAAATTTAATGTGCTTGGTGGGTACAACAGATACTTAAACACCATTTCCCCCCACAGCCTTTACGTAATCTCCACAGGTAGCTTCTTATGAATGGAAGACACTGGGTATTACAAGAGTTAAATATCATGTCTGACATCATCTGTGCAAGACATTGTATTGCACCTGTGTTTAAATGTACTAAGTAAATTGGACAAATTAGCTACCACACGCAGCTATCTCTATGGTGTCCACATTTAAAGTGCTGCTTATTGCGAGTATGTGTAACAACAATTTTTTCTTTCTGGCACAACATGCTTTTTCTAATAATGTTTTAGATGTTTCATATATTAATTTATAATATGAGATTGTGTTAAATCAAATTAAAATGTTCCCATACTTGTTGTTATGCATTATGATATAATTTCCTCACATCAAACAATGTTAGCATGTCTCATAGTAAGATTCTATTAATTGGACTGTATGGATAATAACTGATGGCAACCTGAATGGAGGCTGTTGGGATATGTCTCAGTCTTAGTGTTTGTCTTAGTCCCTTGGGGCTACTGTAACACAATGTAACAGATTAATTGCTTTATAAGCAACAGCAGCTACTTCTTACAATGCTAGAGGCTTAAAAGTCCAAGAGCAAGGAAGGCACCAGCACACTGTACCTCTGGTAATGACTCCATCTCTGATGGAGGAAGGTCAACTTCCAGTTATGTAATTCCAGAGTAGAGGGAGCACCAAGCTCCCTGGAGCCTCTTTAATATGAACACTAATCTCATGATAAGTGCTCTGGCCTTGTGACCAGAGCACCGTAAGCCCCACCTCTTGGTGTAGTGTCAGCCACTAAGTTGTACTACATGACTTAGAGAAGATGCAAGTATTTCAGATCAGAACTGAGCAGTGGCCCTTTTATGAGTGACCCTATCTGAGGATGGCAACAGAAAGAGAAAAGAACGTCTTATGTTCATAACCTGAAGAAAAAAAAAAAAAAAAAAAAAGAAGAACCTAAATTTCTTAAGGAATTAAACACAAAACCCATTAGGAGGTAGAAATCAGGTGGTCACAGTTGCCCTAAGTTTGTCATTTATTTATTTATTTATTTATTTATTTATTATTTATTTATTATTTGGTGTTTGTTTCCTTATTTCAAAGATAGATAGGTGTTCTGCTCAGAGTGAGATAGTAACATTGCCTCTTACCTTCTTCCTCCATGAGCTCTGTGCTCTAGACAGCACCTAACCAATAATAATAATAATAATAATAATAATTTGATAAATGTTTTGTTAACTACCATATGACCTCAAAACCATTATCAGTACATTAAGAAACAAACAAAATCTGCAATATGATCCAGAAAACCTTTTTAATTTAGTGTCTGTCTCCTCTGCTCTGTTCCCATTGTCATTTGGGAGTAGATGCGAGGCTTCTGTAGTTGGACTCTCAGGAAGGACTGAGTATCCCCTGCTACATATTTATGACTTTAAAATGCAGTTGGCTTAAACATTTGTCCTCACACAGGTGTTAATCTACCTACAGGCAGACTCTGCCATTTACCCCCTTTCAGTGATACTCAGTGCTTACCACAAAACTGAATTCTTTGCATGTAATTTGTCCAAAGTTATGTTACATAATTACTAGATTCTATTTTTATATAGCCAACAAATTAATTGCTATAAACTTCAGTTAACAGATTAGGAATTTGAGATATTCACTGTAAAAAATGAGAGGAGAGAAACCTAGAGATTACTTAGGTAAGAGATAGATAGCAAATGAATTTAAATTTTGTAAGTCTGAGTAATATATGGGCACATAGACTCCTACAGGAGCATGGGGCATCACCCAGTTCATTTCCCCTGGTGTAGTCAGTTTGAGTGGTAAAGGGAGCTGGGTACTAATCTCTACACAGGGAATGTGTTCCCTGTTTTGGGAATCATCACGAACACAGAGATAGAAGAACATAAACATTTAGGAAACGTGGTATGGGGCATAGAAGGAGAATGGTAGTGAGAAGAAAATGGAAGCCTCGGCTGAATCTCAAAGTCTTATTAACCAATGGTAAGGCATATGGGTGCTATCCTATTTACACTATAAATTTCTTCAATCATTTGAGTCATTTGACTATGGCCTGGACTGAAAGACAACCCTTCTAGACAATGATCATAACTATGACCTGCATATGTATAGTGTTTTATACCTTCCAAAGCAGTTTTTCAGGAAAAAAAATGATTAAGTAATTTATTTTGATTGTCACAACAGCTTTGTGATGTTGATAGAAAAGGTGTTGTGATTACAAAGGGGGAAAAAAGGACAGATATATTAATTTACCTTTGATTGCATAGTGCAGCAAGACCATTAGATATCCACCATTTCCTGCATCTTGTCTATGCACATGTAAGTGGCACAGAAAGCAACTGAATCTTTTAGCAGTTAATCTGAGACTTACAGGAAAGAGGAACCCCACATTTGTTATAATACACCCATGAGCGCTCCTTCAAAATGAGCCCGAGATAATAGTAGAGAGCACCCTGCAGACCCAAGAAACAGTTTGAAAATTGTTTTCTGCACATGAGGCTCTGACTGGCTGAACCTATTTGCACATTTCAAAGGTATGATGTTTCAGGATAGACTTTTCCTTCATTGAATTTGTATGCAAGAGATACTTGATGACCATAAGGGTTAAGAGGCAACAAAATTTTATATCATGAGATCATGCCAAAAAGAAACTAGAGCTATCATTGAGGTTGGTGGCTTTACAATGTGTGATGTTAATTCTTTCCTGAATATCCTTAAGCCATCTTCATTTTTATACACAGCTCATTCTCACTAATGAATGAAAAATGAGAATGAGATGATATCTGGCATTTGAGTGCCTTGATGCAGTCTAATAGATTAATAACATATATATATATGTATTTATATTTCCATATATTTGGTTTAAGCAGTACATAGTCATCATTTGATATTGGGGAGATCTGAGCTTCTCCCATATATATATATATATATATATATATATATATATATATATATGGGAGAGGGAGAGAGAGAGAAAGAAATCTTATGCACATGAACTGTGCCTGAAGAGGCAAGCCTGGGGCTTTGAACTCCCTGATGCTGGAATTACAGGTAGTAGTGAGATGCCCAACATGACTACTGGAACCAAACTCTGGTCCCCTATAAGAACAGCAATCAGTCTTAACCACAAAGTGCCAGATCACCTATGCTTCTTAATTGGGGATTAAAATATAATTTCTAGTTTTGAGGTAGTGGTAAAATGTGTATAGAACCTAGACTTAGATCAGGAACCTGTAAGATTCAGTAAACTGCCTCTACAAATGTATAAAACTAAGCGTATTTGCATTCTTAGCAGCTAAATTCAAGAAACCCCTGAAATTGGAAGCTGTAGCACACACTAGCCTCAAACAGAACAGAGTGGTCAAGTAGGACCTTACTATTGTGTTGTCTTCTGCCCACTCACACTGTACATCAGTTCTACTCCTCTCACAGTTTTAAAGGAACTCAATGTCATGATGACATGCATATTAAAGTTATAAAATACAAATGTAAATTGTAAGTTTATAAATTGAGATATATTTTCCAGGTATCAAAAGAACATTTTTGGAATGATTAAAGCAATCAAAGTCTTTGATAGTGGGATATCAGATGCAAAAAAACCGAAGACTGAAACTCCTCTAGCAATCTCTAATACCACACTGAGGAAGAGGACTTTCAGTCTACTTATATTACGAGGTATGTACTTTTTCCATTCTTAATACTATATATGTAGATATGATCTAGTAAGCTTTGCCCAAGATATATGCACACTGGGTATGTGCATTTCTTCATCTATGTGGCAGCAATAGATATAAGAATCAGTGTCTTTTAATGGCCACATGCACTTCCCTATGCAGTGGTCTTGAGGCTAATGTTCTATGCTAGTTCCTCACCTCTATTGCCCATGCCAACAGTGTAAATAGCTCCTGCATGCCAGAAAATGGAATATGTCTTAATATTGTTGTCTGGCATATCTCCTGTTACCAAAGTGCCAGAAATATATAGTCTTTCTCCTTCAGTGACCTCTGTTCAAAATGAAGACTGTGAGAAGGCAATTTAGATCCTGAAAGATTTGAATACAGCTCTCTTTGTAAACTGTATGGGAGATTGTGATATTTCCAAAGGCAATATCAACCTATTCTCTTTATTAATTATTCTCATTGAATGAACCATTCCCATTGGAGAGTCCTCTGCCAGCAAAGCAAATCATTAGCCTATCCTGTGAGACAAAGAAGAGGCCAGAGGACATAAAGTATATTGTGCCTCAGCTAGCATGCCTGGTCTACTACTTGCATATGTAATTCATGTTTATGATGATCAGAATACATAAATATAGTGTCATAGAAAAACATGTGATATCTAACATCAGATATTTCTACCAAAGTTTAGCTTGATTTGATTGGTTAGACCTTCAAAATTGGATTTGTCACACAGGATAATGGTAGACATTTTAGAAAATGAAACAAACTAAATTTATAGATACAAATTTTTTTTTGGATTTTTGAGACAGGGTCTTTGTGACTTTGGAATTAGCTCTTATAGACCAGGTGGTCTTGAACTCACAGAGATCCACCTGCCTTGCCTCCCGAGTGCTGGGATTGAAGGTGTGTGCCACCACTGCCCAGCTTAGATACAATTATTTTTGTTGTTGTTTCTTTTCGATTGTTTCATGATGTTTACTTTGGAACATGATCTCTCTATGTGGACCAGATTGGCCTGAAACTTACTTACTTACTTTCTTCCTTCCTTTCTTTCTTTCTTTTTTTCTTTTCTTTTTCTTTCTTTCTTTTTTTTTTTTTTTTTTTTTTTTTTTTTTTTTTTGGTAGCCTACCTTAGTCTTGAACTTGTTATGCTCTTTCCCTTACCCTCCTAAATACTGGGATTTTGGGATTATGGGCATGAGCCACTATACCCAGTTCAGCAATTTTGACAAAAACACATTCAAAGCATGTGAGATGTTTAAAACTGACAACATTTTTATTTTTCCAACTCTAATCTAAGTGAATCAAAGCTAAATAATGTCCTTCAAAGTAAGTGCACAGCTAGAATAATTACCACCTATTTGCTAGGTCTTGGTAGACTTCCCAGGAACTGTGGCCATGAATGACTGTAATGACTGGTGGCAGAGCCTTTCACATGGCAGACTGTCTATCATTCTTTGCTCTCAATAAAGTTGAAGGAGCACTTAGTCAACTTGTTAGATATAGGGCACTAAAAATATTTTTTGATGATGAATTCCATGATATTTTGGCATAGAACTCCAATGGCAGGAAGTATTGAATGCCAGTTCTCTGACAAAATTCCTTTCTTGTCTAACTATCTATTTGTACAAATAAGGTTTTCCCATTCCTGTATCTATGAGTGAGACGATTAATAGAATTGATGCTGATCTCTGCTTCATTCTGGCACTAAAACTCATGTACAAATAATATATATATATATGTGTGTGTGTGTGTGTGTGTGTGTGAACTGAAAATAAAGCAGACACAACCATCCTCTTAAGAAATGTGTGTATAATGAAATACTGCAATTTGTTATATATGGTGGTTACAGTAGTATCCATCTCATTCCCACTGTTTACTCATTTATTTACTGCTATAACCAATGTTTATATTGGTTAGTAAATCTCAAACGATATTTTAACTATGGAGACTTATGACAAAATATTAAATAATATTTTAAGTCACATACTTGCTATAGAGAGGTAATATAGAGCAATAAATGAACGAATATAGAGGATGAACAGATAAGAGTCAGTAGGAAATGTCAATATAGAATTTAAGAATAAAAGGAAATCCATGAAGTGCTCAACTTACAGAGACTGTCGCTTGGGCTGCCTCACATCACATGAAACCTAGAGGATAATTTATGGCATATCATACACACACACACACACACACACACACACACACACACACACACACAAAGAAAGAACAGTAGCACAACAAAATAAAAGCCATTCTAGGAGAGGAGATGTGGAGAAAACATAAATTCCAGAAAGGGAAAGAGAGAAAGAACACTGTAAAGCTGAGAATCATCCTCACTGGGTGAGGTTCTTCAGTCACAGTCAGATCTGCACCCAACATCTGCTAAAGGCCCTCTGCTCTGAGAATGCACAATAAATATACACCTGAGTAACTGGATTCATCACAATCTCTTAGACATACTGAAGTTAAACTAAAAGCAAACCCCTTCCAGATGCAACCATTTTCCATCAAGGCAGACACTCTGAACACAGAAGCTAAGCTCCACAGTACTTGCTGGTTAGAAAAACTAACACACATGTGTTCTTATAGAGATGCTGCCCTCTCTAGTGCCCTTATTTTTCTTTTCCAGTGGAGTCCAACAGACATGATTAATATAAAGATTTAATGGGGATTTGGCTATGATCCAAATGAACACTAAGCAAAGGGAGCTGGGGACATGACAGTGTGCTGACTCCACAGAAAGTCCCCTTGTGCCCATTAAGAAGAGTTGAGTAAGGAGTTAAGGATGAGAAGCTAAATGCTATCCAGATGTATTAGAAAATTGCCTGTTCATGAATTCAGATGCAAGCAAACATGGTCATCTATAAAGATTTTAAAGATTACTTTAAGGTACATCCTTGACAAAAGAAAGGTAGATGAAACCAGTGACCTAATTACACTGGAGACTATTTTGAAAACACGATTAGAGAAGACATTTTTGGGTCCTCCCATCAAATGGTGTCCTCAATGTTTTATGTGATTTCAAGTGAGCCACACAGCAAACCTACACATGAGATTACCACCAGCCTCAGTTCATGGGTGGAAGACCCCAAGCCCAGGAAAGGTAAGCATCTTTGCCAAAGATCATCAGCAAATAGATGGTAGAACTGAGGTTTAGATTCTGTCTTTCTGGTCCCACACCGCTGAGCTCTACAGAAACTCTGCTGTTATAGACAAAGAAATGTATACTTTAAAATGTGGCAAGGGCAGATGGAGGAGGGAGTTGGGGATAGTTTGGCCCTCTGCCTAGAATTAAATATTCGCTAATTTTCTTTCTTCTGTTTCTAAGTAAATGGCTCTAACACACTTATTTTATTATCATTATTTCTATCTGACATGCTGTGGAAGAACATCATGATTTAAAATATCTTAATAACAACCCAAAGAAAGGAACTTAAAAGTGATGTTCAGAGAGAAAACAGATGGCAACCAAGTGCAAACTCTGAATTCTTATATTTTTGTGTGGAGAGAAGATGTAGTTGGTAAAAAGTTATGCTAATAAGCAAAATGTTCTTATATTGTTTTGAGCTTATTATTCAAAAACCATTTCTGAGATCTTTAAAGTGTTGAAATAGTAACCAAAAGTAGACTTGTCAAAACAAATTCTATGGCTTCCTGAAGATTAGACAGGGTTGTGAGACTCAAGGAGTTCAAAACTAAAAGTCACCAGTATGACAGAGAAGCTTCTTGTTGAGTACAGTATCTTCTTTTAGTTGCCCACGTAAATGCAGACCCCCATGCTGAAGTGGTTTTGAAGATCCTGTAAATTTAAATTTAAAGATTCTGGGCCAAAGTTAGCAATTAGGACACTTGAACCCAGAATCCAAGCTCTTAGGGTAGTTCTTAGATGGCCTTGCAGTTTTCCCAATTTGACTACAGTCGAAGATTCAGCTTCCTGGAAGTTCTTGCCCTAGTTCAACAGCCCCAATGTCCTTTTCTTCACCCCTTTCTGAATGACAACTGTTTCCTTCCGTTTTGGCTGAGGAAACAGTACTTAGGGATTAAAAAAAAAAAAAAATGATAAGCAATCTCCCAAACTCCCTACACAATTCTACCATAAGGATTTATCCCTATTCCTGGTGTGACCTTGTGTTATCCTTCTAATCCAGCTGCAGTGATGTATTGTACTGGCTGCCTGCCACACGCAAAAGTCTACACCGGGACATCCTGTTGGAGGCAAAAGGCCAATGTGGCCTGTTTTTCAGCAGCTGGATTGACATACCCAGCCCCCAAGGACAGCAATAATAGTATGTGCATGTGCATATTTAGAAATCATACACACTCTATGCTTGTGAATGCACCCAGGCATCATTTGTGCTACATATGCTGTGACCTATAGGTGACACTTAGATCCACACAATCATATTCCAGATGTACTATACACTTCTTCCACTTCCTCTTCTTAGTTTGATGTTTTTAGTCTGAAACCATACATCTCCTTCTTCACTTTCTGTCCCTCAGTGGAACAGGCCTTAATTTTTTTTCAGTCTTAGGGTACTCCCAGAGCACTATCCGAGCCTCTTTACTGCACTGACATGTGTCCCTGGGAGTGCCTGAAAGCACTAACATCGCTCCTGACTTGCAAGTGGCAAGAACAATGTTAAACAATATGCTCTGTGTTCCTGGGTTACTTACTTGCACAGCATCTTTATTTTTATAAGCAAGTAGAGGAAACACAAATCCAAATGGGTATCAATGCAAGCCTTAGACTTTCAGACCTGGAGGTTTAGCATGGCTTTGCCTTTTCTCTATAAATCACTGTCCTAGATTCTACTAAATCTAGCTAAGGAAGCTATATCAATATTTTGTCTGACAACACAGACACAGTTTGGAAACAAGTGAGGGAAAAAAAAGGTTACAAGCCCTGGAGATTCTTGGATGTTTCTCTAAATCTCCTATGTAATTAAAGAAAGCAAATTTGGATGGAATTTTAACAGATTAAAAAGAGAGTTGTAATGGAGCCAGGATTTCCTCTTGAAGAATTTTTATTCAAAAACTGTCTGGGATGGCTGTGTACTCATGATAGCAGTGTGTGCTTCAGATGAAAAACATAGAAGGGCGTCTACAGTAAGACATTTCTGATAAAGAGATTACTTAAAATATGAATATGTGATCTAAATGCTTTAAATATCAAAATAAGTAATTAACTTTCAACCATCTATTTGGTATTCAAAAAAAAATCTGTCATTCAACATGTGAATCTTCCTGTTATTTATCTTGCTTTATTGCTTTAAATATCTGGGACTTTTCTATTTTAGACTATAATCTGAGGATGAATCACTTTGTTCTGGATAACATTTTACCAAAAATTAAAGAAATTCTTTGTTGGACCCTTGCAATTTCAGCAACAAGACCTGCATAATGATTTTTGCCAATTGACATGCCTAAGTGGATGGGGAAATTTCACAAGGTTCCACACCTAGATGAAGTGCTACAACAAAGCAATGCATACGGAGACAGGAAAATCCAGTTTTCTCCAAGATCTAGCTCTCTGATGGGTTATTCAATCCTAAGGGTGAGGCTTAAACACATACATGTTAGAGCAACACTAAATGATTAAATGGTTTCAGCAAGGTGTGTGTGTGTGTGTGTGTGTGTGTGTGTGTGTGTGTAATAATTCAAGAAGAGACTATGAGTTTGAAAGGGAGTGGGGAAGAAAGGAAGAGTTAGAGGAAGAAAAGGGAGAAGTAAAAATGATTTAAGTACAATAATTATGAATGAAATTCTCCCACAAAAAAAGTAATAAAAAATTGCCATAAAATTCTGACTTTACTGAGGCCCAATGGTCAAATCCATGTATCCAATTATTCATCTCATTGATAAAATGACACATGGGTCTTTGTTAATGGAATTTTACTGAATTAAGCTAATTGTTCATAGAATAGCCCTAAGTTTGAGATCATATCAGAAGAAAAAAAAACTGCTATATTTGATAGAGAAAAGATAAGGTAATTTGAAGGCAACTAAAAGTGATCACAGTTCTAAAAATTATTTTGAGCACAGAAACACACAATTTAAGGGTGGTCTAAAGATGCAGTCTAGAGGATGTAGAAGGTATGAGTGAGATTTTTACATAGATGTTATTACCTAATGATAGTGAATAAAGACTGGAACCCCCCCCAATTAACTTTATTCATGTGTAAACTTCCAAGCTAAATATTGTCTGCTTCAAAAAACAATGATGACCCTCCAAAGAAATCATTCTGTCTCTCATATGGTTCCTATGATTTCTCACAAATCCAGAGTTGTGATGACCACACCCAGCTGTACTTTAATGTTTACATGCTGTTTTATCATATTAAATTGGACACACCTTGAAGGTAGAAATCATCTATGACTCTAAAAGCAAGTACATTCTTTTACTCAAAATAAATATCACGGCATAGTGGATGGACAGGCAGCTGGATGAATGGATGGATGGGTGATAGATAAGAACATTTAGTTATTTAATACTAAAAAGTACACACTGTGATAAACCATTTCATATCAGCTGTAAATATGTCCTCAAGGCTACATGCAGCCTTTCCCTTCATTTTAGTAAGGTTAAGAAAAAATGAAGGATTCTAAGCAATACTTCCTTTAAATTGTTATTTTCTCTTCTTTAAATGTAATAGTAAATAATTCTTTGAAATGATATTAAAAAGCCTCTCTATCCCCTCTGGGGAGACAGGTTTGTGTTATATAGCTAAGGTTGGCCTTGAACTAAAGATCATTCTGCCTCTCTTTACAAATATTTACCTGATAAGTGTGTGTTAGCATTAAGTAAAACTGTTATATAAGGCAGTTTGAAGTATTTTATAGCAGCTTGTCCTGCTTAAAATAAATTCATACATGGAGATTAGAGCCTATCAGGAATCTGAATAATCAGGCAGCAACCCTTCAAAATCACTAAAGAAATCTTAAAAGTGTATATGTGCTATGCAATTCAATAGCAAGCAAACTTTGTATTTTTCCTATCTAAAATTAATGCTTTGTGTATGATATAAACCATAAGGAAATTTCTATACAGTTTTGAACCAAAGTGAAAAATAACCAATTAATCCCAGGGTATTGCTTTTAAGTAGTATGTGGGGTTTTTAGAGGGTTAAATGACTTTTTAATGAAAAAATGACAGATATTTTCGAGTATTTAAAATATCTACATAGATTAAAATTGCATAATTATTTATAATATATTTTTAATATTTTAGCAAATTATAACAGATTATAAATATGAGTTTTGGACTACTGTAGCTACCACTGATCAAACCAAATGGTTTGCTCCTTTTTATCAAAAAACCATTGCGTCTACCTCCGCCAGCAAGGAACACGACCACAACTCTTCTTCAAGCAGTTTATTCAGGAACCTTGTACATCAGCTTCTGCGTCCCTAGCCCCAGCAAGCCCTTAAATGTGCATTCACTGCCCAATCAGCTCATGCCACCTGGCGATCCCGGATAGGCCACAGAAGGAGGAAGCACACCAGATCCATCAAGCACTTCCAAATAAGGCTTGTTTACAGCTAAGCTCGGACTACCTGGCATCCAGCCAGGTGCCATCTTGGGGCTGTGGCTTCCCACAAAGAACCATGATGTATTCTAAACAGCATGGCATTTAGTTACAAAATAAATTTCAATCTAAGTCTTCCCCCAAAATCAACACTTCAATATAGACAAGACACTGGATCTTTGATATATATATAGGCCAAGGATGTTTTGCTGTGGTCTAGGTAGGTCATTGGATCTCTTGCTTGTGGTCAGTGACTTTGGTGTTATAAAAATATCTGTGGTATAATATGTGGCATTATTTCCAAATAGAAAAATATAGCAAATTGAAAAACAATACAACCACAGGCAATACAAAACAAAAGCCGATGGGGATTAGAGTAGTTTCCCATCACTCACTACCAGCTTAATATTCTTATTTCCTGTATATTTAGTTCAATCTCCCATCATTTTTCCAACAGTCCTACTTCATATACCCTCTACACAATAGCATATGCTCAAATGTGTACGTGTCTTGTTCTCTTTTCAAATCATATGTGAGACTAATCCACCATTTTATCAAGACATAGACTGCTACCCACCCTAAAGATCCTAAACTTTGCCTGCCAGTCATCTCATTTCCCTCAAAGACCTCCCTCTGTCCTGGCCAACATTGCATTAAGCTCTAGCCTAACTCTTCACCAGAAGTGGACACTTCCATCTCTTTTTCTAACTTTAAGTTCCCTGTCTATCTTATTACTACTCTACTTATTTCATAGTTAATGCTTTTATTTGAAAAATTGGTGTCTATCATTGTATCTACTTTATCTCCTATTTACTCCTGAAACATATTTTAATGTGGATTTTGAAGTCTTAAGTGAGAAAATAAAAACTGGCTCACCATCTCATTAATTAGTCTTTCAGTTATTGTATCATCTGATAATGATTAACTACAGCTTGTCATTGACTACTAGTTCTCCTCGAGTTCTTCTTGAAGTCTATGATCACTACGACTTTGATGATCAATGTTGCCCTGCTTAACCAATTTTCTTTCTTCTTCTCCAATTACTTCTCAGTCAATCTTATGGACAATGCCTCCTCTGTTCATCTGTTATGTATTCCTTAGTTTGTGTTTATTTCTTTTCATTCTGAATATTCTTCAATGAACTCATTTGTCTAAATAGCTTAATGAACCAACTGACCCCATAAACAGGTGAGTGGTCACTCTCTGACCTACACTGATCATTTGTACTTCTAATTTTGAGCTCTTTTGGATGATCTAACTCATATTTGTGTCATTGCCAGCTATATTATAACACAAAAGGAAGGGCCTGGGAGTCCTTGAAAAGATATAGGAACAAAATAAAATGTTAGTCATCACCAAAATAATTTGTGAATTTTGAAACGTCTTAACAATTTTAGGTGTAGGTGATTTTTTGAAAAATGAAGAATCAAAAAAAAAAAAAATTTAAAGCCATGCCTGTAAATGAGAAGAGGGCAACATACATATGTGAACATGTACTGTGTTTAAACAGACTTTCAGATAATCAGAACATATAATGTGCTTATTCAAGTCTTGAATTTGAACATAATGACAGTTCTCAGATCCATTTCTTGACAAATATTTGACCAAAGATATAGTCCTCTATTTATGAATTCCAATAATGTTTGCTGTATTATATGCCTAGGATTGCTTATGCTGGAACTAAAGTGTAGTCCTAATCGACAATTTGATCATCATTTTCAAAATGGATTGAATTTCATGACTCTAAAATGAGAACTGCAAGACACAGAACACTTAACTGTTAATCAATCGGTCTTAGGAAAGTATGTCCATGATCGCTACACAATTTAGATTGTCTTGTTCCAATAACTTTAACAAACTAAGTCTGACTACATGAGGTTCTGGAGAGCTTCATATGGAGTAAATGTTATAGAGACTTAGGGAAATCTGATTTATTGATTCAGTAAACTAGGATGAAGTGGAAGGATACTGTCTATGGATTTTCTGGTCATATGTAGACTTCAAAAATTCTTCTATTTCTAGTCTAGAATTTTAAAAAAATAGCAATGATAATGGTTACACTGTGGTGCATGGTGGCATACCTCTAATCTCAGCAATAGGGAGGTAGAGGCAGATGAATCTCTGTGAGTTCCAGTCCAGCTTGCTCTACAAAGCAAGTTTGGGACATCCAGGGCTACACAGAGAAACCACATCTTGAAAAACAAAGAAACAAATAAATAATGGTTATTATTCACATTCAATTCATTTCAGCTTTGGTTTAGTTTCTTTTCAAATACATGATAAACTCTGGAAGAAAAGAGTACACTGACTTATTACTAGTATTTAGTAAAAAGAAATCGATGTTCAGAATCAAAATAAAGAACTGCCACCCTTAATACATGCCAAAACAATGGTTTAGTCTGCCTGCTGTGACTCTGAGCTCCAGTTTTTCCTACTCTATTGCCCCTGTGACCATCACACATCTTCCCTTTAGTTTAATGACCTGGTTCTGATGGACTCCTTTGTGAGCTGCATTGACCTCCTATATGTTCTAGTGAGCTACTGCCAGTGGTCAAAGTTCAAGCAGGTCAAGGTTTGATGGAGCCAATGACTTCTATTCTCTTTCTGCTGCAACCAGTGCTAAATGATTGCATTTGCTTTAATGTTCTCTTGCAGTCTCCTGAGTCCAGTGCTCTGCTGGCTCTAAGGCCATAAAGCCTCAAGGAAAAGTGCTTAATTTATCTTATACCTAGTTCTAATCTTTTTGGCATTGGGCAGCTCTATTCTGAGAGAGTACCTTGAGTGTGTGATCTTAACCACTTCTGGGACAGTGTCTGACAACTGGTGGCTTCTTAAACAGTGCTTCCTTGAAATGCTCCAGGGCATTTTCCCCAAGGTCCCTAGTTTTCTGAACTCTGGCTTCTCCTGATCTTTGACTCCATAGGGCCTTGACCCACCTGAACCTTGGCATCCTGAATGTACTTCCTGGAGATTGTCTGCTTGGATACACTGTTAACCCTTTCCTTCATAATCCATCACTGAAGGACCACCGGGTTACAGATCAGACAGATGTCAAAACATATCATTTATGGTTCCAACTCTTACACTATTAGAAAAACAAAACTAAAGTTCAGTTACTTTATTCCTTTGGCAATACTTCTTGATGAAAATTAGAAGCAAGTTTTATATGTTTAAAAAACATGAATTGATACATATTTATTTTTATGAAATATACAGATATTCACTTTCAACTTGGATTGTAAAGTAGAATAAACTACTTGTGATTTTTCTTCAAGAACTCTCATAGATATTAAATATGTGAACTAAGTACTAAGGATCTTCATTTGTTAGAATTTCTAACAATAGTCTCTTTTGTTTAAATTAAATAAGTAAATTTAAAAGTTAATAAGAATATACTTTGGGAACAGATTTTAGAAAACATCATATACTGGCATATGCTGATTTAAAGCTCTGCTTCTGCTATGTGTAGTGGCATATACCTCACTCCCTGTAAAAGGCTGGTCTAGTTGGAGTGCATGGTTCAGAGCAGCCTAGTCTACATAGGAAGATTCTTAAGCAAAAAGAAAGTGTGGGGTGGGGTATTGATGTCATATAGAGCTCACTGCTACATTGCCTCTCTCAAAGTCCTTTGGTTTGATCTCTAGCTTAAAATAAAAACTAATTTCATTTTTTGCTATTGCTGTTGATTTTTTTTCCTTTTGAGATAATGTCTGTGTTCCTCTGTCCACCTCCAACATACTAAGATTATACTCAGATGTCACCATACACAGCTTGTAGAATCTGAACTCTAAGGGATATTCATATGTTAGTAAGATTTTCCTGAAAAATGCTTATAGTTCACAGAAATTTGAGATGAGCAATTATTGAAGATAACCTATATTAAATTCAAAGGGAAAAAAACCCTGCATTTAACAACTACTTGTTTAAAAAAATCTCTCTATTTCATAACAGTAAAACAGAAAATTTAATTGTGTCAACATTATTTATTTTATTGTTTATTTTTAACATTAAAAATATTTAGAGCATAGATATAAAACACCTGAATTATCAAGAAAATTTCTTTGTTATATGTTATATTTTTTAGTGTGGGGTACAAATGTTATAACAAAGGCCAAAAGCTATAATTTTACATAGGCAGACAAAAGAAAAACGGAATCTGTTGATCAAACGGAGTCTAGGTATGTGTTAGAAAGCTTTTCCATTTGTTCAGCAGATGTTCATATAAAATTTCTGTGCATACATATTTTAACCACTGCTAGTTATCTGGAATTTACCCCAAGCCAGCCAAGACAGAGGGGAGTGGTCTGAGGTAGTCTCATTGCAGTGTCAAATAGGCAAATTCAGATGAGATTCAGCAGCTAAAGGGTAAAGAAAGTACAGAAGGAGAGACGGGAATGAGTTATGACAAAGAGAAGGAGAAAAACAGCCAGATGGTGTGGGAGTTGGCAGAATTCATTTGTTTTAAGCACAATGTATAGTCTGAACTTTCATTGGCTTGGTTAGTTCCATTTGGCAGAGTAAGACTGACGAGGGTTTATAGAGATTTTCCCTTCCTGTTGCTTCCAGGAACAATATGACATTAAATACCAGTGATATTGGAAGCCTCAAACACTAGGCTTGCTCTCCGTTTTATTAGCGGCATGATTCAGTGAAAGGATGCACATTCCTGGGAAGCTCAGAACTCACAAATAAAATAAAATGTCACGAGGAAGGAAAATAAAGAGGAACATTTGTTAAAATCGTTTACGTCTGTTTTTATAGGGAATCATGGGTTTTGCTTCCTTTTGGATTCTAAATCATCTCTGACCCCGTTTGCTTGGGAGCAGATAAGACACGACCTGAGGTTACACACAACATCCTGGTTGAATAAAGTTTATAGGACTCACATCTTCACAGCGCTGCGTGTTGAATGCATGATGTGCAGAGCACAATGTACCTACCTCTGTGTAAGCGAATTTTCCATCTGGAAATTTGATAGGCTTCAAGAACAATTTGGGCGTGTGGGATCCAAACAAAAAGATGATGCCAGGAAGAAAATGAGAAAGAGTTATGGAGTAAGTAATAGAGGACATACTCCGGCCTCTAGGGAATTTTCATTCTAGAAGCTCTGATATGGTTGGCAAGGAGAGGACAGGTCATTTGAAGCCTTTGGGAATTCTGAACTACGAGGTTTATGAAAAAACATCCTGGTTTGGGATATTTAAATACTAAAGATTAACACACAGAGAGACCCCTGAAGTTTAAATAAGGTTCCAGAACTTAATTTTTCTTTCCTTTCACCTATTTGCCTTATATCAGTAGCAATATGAATCTGCTCCAACAGAGTGTTTGAATGGCTTGGTATAAGTTGTTATAGTCTTTGATTTATTCTGTCGGAACATGGTAGAGGCAGCACTGGGTAAAGTTTGTAATTTCTTCCTTGGGGTGCCTAGGTTCAATTTACAGCCCAACCACTGTTAGCTTGTTATCAGTTCTTGCACAAAGACAGTGGGGAATAGCCTCTTTATACCTGTGCTTCTCTTAGATAAGCATTATAAGGATAGCCCTTTCAGAAGAATGCTTTGCAAATGTGATAGTGCATAGAAACTGAGGAAGCAGCAAAGAGAATTCAGTGCTTAGTAAGCAGTGGCTGGTACTCTCATGCATGGCAGTTAAGATTTGCCAACTTTCTTGGGTTTGATATCCACTAGGAGATGCACTCTTGGGCCTATCTGAACACTTGCTCAGAACCATGAACTAACCCTTGTAGGAAACCTCCATTCTCATAATACAGACATGGAAACTTGGGCTCTGAGAAGATATGTTACAATACTAGAAGTAAACAGACATATGCAAATTCAGTTGCCTTGTTTCAGAGGCTTGACACTATCCTAGTATTTCAATGGATAGTGACCATCTCTTCTAAGTGCTTTACAAACAAGCCAGTTTTAGCTGTGCTGGAGATGCTTGGAGTAATATTAGAGTGATAAGAGACTTAGAGATAGATCATCTTAAACTCTCAAGAAGAAATCTATGATTAGCTAGTTGTATGCAAACTTTAAAAATGGTTGTGGGGTCGGCCAGATGTCTAAGTAGGTAAAGGGGATTTCTTCCAGGCTTGGTGATCTGAGTTTGACCTTAGGACTGCTTAGGACTGGAGGAGACTGCTGACCTTTACAGAGACTCCTGAGCTCCATGAATGCACAATGGTATATACATGTTCTCTCTGTCTCTCTGTCCATTTCTCTCTCTCTCTCTCTCTTACACACACAAACACAAATAAATAAATGTAAATACAAGCTTTTTGTACAGCTAAAACCATAGCTGGACAGAATTCAAACTTTTTCTTTTTCATTTTTCCTTGCTAATTCATCCCCTTTTCTGTTGTTTGGTAAGAATTACGCTTATAAATACATTAAGTCATAAGTATAATTGTATGTATCATATTATATCACTAATCTGTAAAAACCTTTGAATTTTATAAAATTACAATTTAAATCCCTCTATCTTCCATACAGATTAACCAAGAAAGCTGAAGCTTGGCCTGAATTAGGAATTAAATTACTATAAAATGGCACCCTGCTCTGATAAATCTACGTTTTGTATAATGTGTCGAGTGCTGCTGAAAGATCTCTTTATGTGTTGTGTACACATCACGTGCATATTATCCATATGCACACATATAGCCTAGCAGCACTTCTATAAGGATTATGTATATCAGATTGCCGAATAAACCCACTTAAATCCTTGGGTAAAGTTAACATTATGGGAAAATTGTGGTGACATTCATAAGTTCAAGTTTACTTTCCAAAAATAACCACCCTGCAGAGCATTAAAAAAACACTGGCCCCAACCAAAAGATTACATACCAGGTAAGAACGCCAAATGCAGTTCACACAAGCAATTACAGTAAAAGCTGTGAGTTTTACTACCGCTTGGGGAATACTTTACACATTTTCTTTTCCTCCATGAAAGAGACTCGTGTTGAGAAACTGCTGCCTTCTCCGTGTGAGTGGAAAACGTGGGCGACCTGAGGAAAAGCTTAAAATGCGGTACGATTTCTATATGAGTCTGGTCAAATGATTTTAAAAGTCAAACTGACGAGGGAAGCAGCCTCTTCATTGTTGAACTGGCTCCCCTCACTTCTTTCCGGGACTATAATCTGATTCAGTGCAGGAACATACAGTACAGTTAGCATTCGACTTTAATTGCAACGAGGTGACAACATACTGGGTAATGAGTTGTTTATGAGTTGTAGATGTGTTTACAATGAGTTGACAATGTGTTGGATAAAGTGTTCTTGTAAAGTTGTAGATCTATTTACAGTGAGCAGTGGGGGATGTTCATTAGTTGTCGATTTGTTTGTTTACATTGTTTTCGATTTGCAATCGCTATGAAACAAATTGCACGCTGATGAAGGATGGTTGTTTGTGTGCCTTAATGATTTACTGTAGTAGCTTGTCTGAAAAAGTACTTAACTCTGCCTCATCTGTCAGTTTCCACTGCAAAAGCTCCTAGTCACAATAGTTTTATTAGCATAGCATGGACCATTTGTGAGAACATTATGCATCTAAGAAATCTCAACTTTGCTATTCAGCCCATTGTATTTGGGCTAGCAGACCTGAACTGAATTCTTTCTGCTTGCTACACATTTCTATCTTTTAAGTTATAACATGATTAATGGTTCTCATACTTTCTGCTGCAGAAAGAATTCCGTAAGTCCTATCTATTTTGTATCCACATTTTCAGCTTCTAAAAATTCACTCTTTAGCTTTGTACATGTAGCTGACCCACATGTATTCACATAATGGTGCCAATACACTTGTACACTCTCCCCTCATTTATATTCCATTCACACATCATACTAAATAAAGCTATCATGTGATAATATGGCTGGATAAAGGTATAAGTGAGTCAGAACTCGTGGCCCATGCCTAAAGAACATGTGGTCTTCAGAGCATGGAGAATTAAATAGTTAAATTCTTAAAATTATACACAAAGAGAAAAAAGAAAAGACCTAAGCAAGAAGACAAGGGAAACAATTAAAAGCAAGAACAATATGTGTTCTGATAATAGTAAAACAATATGAATTTCAAATTTCCAAGAATATGGTATGAATACATGTAGGGATATTTTAGTAGATTATTTTTCTACCCACTTTACATATAGAACAGTTTACACCTGTTAAATAGTTTGGTGTGGGTACACATAGTTAGCAAAGATAGAAGTAGGACATGTCTGAACAGATTCAAACCTAGTGGCATACCATCACCCTGTATTCTAAGTTGCTGTTAGTATGTCAGGAATAGAAACTCAACTTAGTTGTCTTAAGCCATAGTGCAGACCTAGGGCTGTTTTGTATTTCCCTCACAAGTATATTACTATTTTTCATATACATTTATCTGCATTTCTAGCATATTGAAAAGTCAGACAACCCGATGAAATCCTACAAAATGTGTTTCTGTTCAGAAGTCTAGGCAGGATGTTCCATGAAGTGTGCTTCTCAGACTGCTCTCTTAGAATCAGGTTTTGATTCTGTGTCTCGAGTCAGCTTTACAGAAATGGATCACCTGTGTCTAGTGAGAGATGGAACATTGAAATTACCTTCAAATTTTTCATATATATAGTGAACATGTACTGAAAACTATTGCCTTAAGGATTCTAAATGTTTACTAAACTGGGTTTTGGGAGATCTCATAGGAGCTTTAATTTATTTGATCAATGGTTCCAAAGCAAACAAGGGAGAATACACCCTTTCCTCTCTTGATGCATCATCTACTACTGTGAGCTTGAAAACATGAGGTCACCAGGCTTACCAGTGTTGCTAACCCTACTCCAAATCTGTCACTGGGGTCTCAGGAAGACATGTGAGAAGTGCTGAGGTGTCAGTGCCAGCGGGTCATGTTAGCATATTCATGTTAGTGGAAATTCCATCTCAGAGGCTTCTGTTCCTCCACCCAGATATTCTACAAACAAAAATGCATGAAACTGAAGCCAGCTCTTCACATGGCCATTTTTCATAGCAGACCATTTTAGCAGTGTAATGGATAGACACCTATAAATGTGTAATGAGATGGACTCCATTGTAATGCAGCCTGGATACATATGGTAGTACTATTTGTCCTTTAGTGCAAATCCATTTTTATGTCAAAAGAAATCTATTGAAATTAATAGGGCATTATCTAACCAATAAGTAACATTATATATACAATATGGAAAGGTTTAACAGAAAGATACATTCTTTTCAAACAATGTGAAAATTGATAAAAAGTTGTATGGTAAATTAATGAGCTGGAAAATCATAAACTTTTAATATTTTGAAGGAAGGAAGTAGAGAAGTAGCTAATGTCTTTAAATATTACACTAATAATATCTACTAGAAAAGTAAATACATTCTTTTGTAAATCAGATATATTTCGGCTCAGCAATACAAACTATGTAAAAATATGAGTGAGTACATATATATCATTGTCTATATTTCAGGTATGTACTTTGCCAGTTCATTTGCTAAAAGATGTTTTGGAGATCTTTCTATTGAAAAAAATAATTGAGCAGGAAAGAGAATAAACACAGATTCCCTTTCATTTTCTGTGTTAAAATGATACTTTTCCAGTCTCCAAACCTGTGGTTTCTGAACTGTCTTTACTGCATTGTGTTTTAATATTACATCACTCTTTATGGTCCATTGACTACACACTATTTTTATCATCTTATGCCTGGTGCTTCTCAAAAATAATAGCATGCTTCCATTCATTTGCTCTAAAACATTATCTGATATTTCTAGTTTCACCATTGCGTGTGCATTCAGTTTTCCTTTTCCTAAACCCAAGAAGATTTTTTCTGGCTGTGAGGAAGATAAAAATGCTCTGCCCTCAGCAGCTACTCAGTACATATTAATTTTTCTACCTCACCATCCATATGAACTACCAGTCTCTTCATTCCTCCTGTGCTTCTCAGAGTTCAATGAAAATCCATTAAGGAGTGTGGAGCACTGTGGCTACATTCACATTTAATCAATAGTTCTTGGGTTTTTTTTTTTTTTCTTTTTCTTTTTTTTTTTTTTTTTTTTTTTTTTTTTTTTTTTTGCTGTCAGTACTATGTCACCGTGATCAAATAGAAGTGGAATAACAGATATAACAGATTCCAGAATCTTTTGCTCAAGGCGAGCTGAGAAAAAAAAAAAAAAAAGTATCATTCAATGGTAGGTACTCAAGAGTGGTAAAAATCCAGAAGCTGCAGCTAAGTATCTAGATTTTGTGGTGTCAGCAAGAATCAAGACTTACCACTCCCACTGGGGATACAAAACAAATAAAGGGAAGCCCAAGAACAAGCCGCAGCAAACCACAAACCAAGTTAGAAAAAGACCTGTTACCAGAAGGAGTGATCAAAGAAATGGAAACATTCTTAGGATAGCTCAATAGGATGTCAGGGCCAGTGGAGAAGGGATGGAGAGGTAGGAAGAGACAGAACCACCAAAACTAGGTTTTAAGCACTTGGACAATGGTCACGAATAAGTTCAATAGGTTCTTGCTTTAAATAAACCATACAGGTGATGGGTGCGGTTTGATAGGAGGATATGCTTTGTTGCTCTCCTCAAAGATGAGTAAAGTTGTTAAGATATGTGGATGCCTTCTAAAGATAAGTGTTACACTATTTGACTCTCATTGGCTTCCAGGGCAGATACAAGAAAATAAGATATTTGATGTGAATATACTGTAGCTTCAACTCTGTCTGACCAGTCTATACTTAGTTGTTTTACTATTGTGTGTGTTTGTGTGTGTGTGTGTGGGGGGGTGGTAACTGCTGCCTGGAACCTGCAAACTACACATTGTTTTTTGTTAAATGTTGAAATTTACTTAAATGATTGTGTACTATGTAAATATAAGTGGGTACAGTTTTGCTTCTTTGAAAAAGCATCTATGTCAATGCTTGGCAATGACTGTGGCTCATCGTCTGAACAATGGGACCACTGTGTGGGCTCACCATAGTCAGGCATTGCTCACACAGAGCCATTTGCTTCAGATCTTAGACCTCTCGAATGAGGCTGGAAAAGAAGTTAATGTGGCACTTCATAATCTGTATAGAATAACTGAAAGGAATAGTTTTCCCATTCTTTTTTAAAATTAATTTATTTATTTTTCTTATTTTCCATATTGATCCCAGTTCCCTCTCCTTTCCCCTCTCTCTCCCTCCCACCCATTTCCCTTACCCCAATTATCCCATTCTTAAAAGATGGTGAAGCTGAATCCCTCCCAAATATGTATTCAAGCAGGACACAGTGTAGATGGAGCTCATTTACATCACAATACACAAAAAGCCAAGGGTGGGTCATTTAGTAAGATGGTAATTCTGATTTTACTTTTTCATCTTAAAGTTGTCTTAGGAATAACACTTTTTTAATACTAAGTGGAAACTTGGCAAGTATAAGACAGTCAATCTGTATCTAGCTCAGCAGTGCTCAGATGGTCAGTTTATGGCAGAATGCAATAATTTTCAAAAGCATTCTCAAGGGTTGTCAGGAGACCTTGCCATAAAAAGGACTTGTGATTCTGGTCAGTAATCTGGGATTCCACTGAAGTACCCAGGGGTTTGCAAAAGCATCTTGGGGTCTGTGGATTGTTTTGTAAGAAATACTAGCCTAAAGTTATGGTGAAGTTGGCATCAGTGTGCATCTCACCCTGGCTTCAGGAATATTTATAAAAACCTCACTACTAGGATACAAGAGAAAATGTGTTTATATAATTCTTCTTAGGGGGACACCTAGCACCACATAGGTCTTCACAACAGAATCAGCTGCTGCTAATTTTTTTTGCTGAAAGTATGATGAAGTTTCCAATAAGAGAAAATACAGATTGGGGATATAAAAGACTCTTCCATCCTCAACTCTTACAATAGGAAAACTTCAAAATGTAGCATGAAAAAGCCATGTAGACAGACTAGCAAAGATTTTTTGATGGGTAAGGTAAAGATAATATACCTAAAAGTGGTACTGACTACACATTTGAGTTTTCCTATACTTTTAAACATCCTCTTTGTGTAACTTTTCAGAGACTGACCTTTTAAAAAGTGAAAACACACCAAAATGCTATCGGCATATTGAAGCAGTTTATCAAAATGTCACCCAACGGTTGACACACATTGCTAATAAGATATTGTGTTTCCTTACTTAATTTCCCAGCTTACTTAATTATAGCTGCCTTTGGGTATCTATTGATAGATTTCTCTAAGACCAGAAAGAGAAGGAGGAGGATAAGCATTTGAGGCATTTACATATAAGAATATGAAGAGAGGAGATAAAGTAATGTAATATTCTTCAGCAAGAATGAATTCCACACAATAAAATATACCTGATTTTACAGGTCTGTTGTTTGTAGGAACTCCTCCATAAGAGATTCAACACAAGTCTGGATAATTGTTCATTACCCATGCCATTGTACTGTCTAAAAAGTTACCTTCACATGCAGTTCAGCAGAAAATAGGAAGCATCCTGGAAATTACTCATACAATGTGAACGCCACATGTCTGAGTCAGTGAGCTTTGGATGAACTATAAAGGGTTTCCATTATTTAGATATATAAAAGCAAAGGAAACAGAAATATATCCAATACTGTGAGGCAACGGAACCAGGAAATTTATAAGAAGGCTTAAGCAGTGCGTTTAATTTAAAATGTTGAGTCATGTTCAAACTGTGACATTAAAAAACACCCTCTGTGGCTATAGTAGTTCTCACCCTGAGGTCAGGAAGAATAGGATGTCAAACATCTCAAGGTTTTTAGACAAAGGATTGCCAATGATCCCTTTCCCTGAAGCTTTCCTCTTTTGTTTCTCTTATGTGAACATGAAAGACAAATTGTGACAGGGTCTACAATCATTACTGAGGCTTCCCAGTAACCTGTCTCAAATGTTACATCAATATCCTTTACTATCCCTATACTGAGGCTATTATTCACAATTAAGAACGCCTATGCCAATTCATACCCTTTAACAATGGTAATACAAAAACCCAATGATGAAACACAGTGAGGCTCAAACTCAGCTTCCTGGATGTTACCAACAAAAGCCTGCTTATCTTTGGCAGAGACAGGTAATAAGCAAAGGATATGGATCACCTCAGGTACTATTTGAAATACTGACTGGAGTTGCAAAATGTAGAATTGTTTTAACCCTGCGTTCCTGGGGAAGAAATCTTGACCCATTTATTGTCATGATCATTTCCATAAGGTTTTTTTCTTTTTCTTTTCTAATTCAGAGCTGTGAGTACAGTTGTGCTGGTTGGAACTGCTCAACTCTAGAAACTAAAATCTACTCAGGGCATTTCTTCAGTGTTAAATGAATCAACTTAGCAACCCAGTTTATGTCACTCCTGGGACAGTTCTTTGGCACATCCTGAGATATTTTAAGGTATAAAGCTCAGGGATGTGCCATTGTACAGCCTCTGTTGTCTTCTCTTGACTGAAAAGTATGGCAAATCTAGAGTGCATAGCAAAATGTCTGCCTTAAATTATCTAAAAACGACAACTATTACTTTAGAGTTCAGCTTTTTATCTAAATTTTGAATGCTTTTTTATTACTACTAATCCCTCAAGAATAGTTATCTTTATGTCCTTTCAATATCAAACAAAACAAACATAAAAATCATAGCAATTAGTTAGATGTATTTGCTGAGAAATGGGGGGTCCCCTTAGAGAATTATGGAACCTAGTAGTGCCTTGGAGATACTGATACATCATATATGAATCTTTCTTTTCTCATTTCCTTGTTGGAGCTCTGTTCTCTTTGAGTTCTGTTGAGCTATTAAAATAAAAATCAATTTATAAACTAACTTGAGTAAAAAAGGTAAAAAGAGAACTCTTCGCTTCTTCAAAAAACTAGAAAACTAACCCCCGACAAAAAAATTCCTATAAGGTAGAAAATCTAAATTTAAAAAATATCTCAGTTGTTTATCATGTGTCCTGCTAACACTCCTGACTCTTTAGCCTAGCATTAAAGATGGCAACCTACATTGCTAATGTTCGTTGCTAGTATCAGGAAAAACCAATAGAAAATAAATAAGGAGATCTGTATCAAAGCAATTTTCAAAAGCCAAAGGGAATCCTGAAGCAATGAGAAAGAAAATCCCTCATATATGAGGAGTCTTCAACAGGATTGACAGCAATGTGTTATGAGAGCACATGGTATTTAGAAAGCACTGGGAAAATTCATTAATGTTTTAATTAAGAGTTATGTATCTATCAATATTATACAAATAAATGAAAAAATAAGAGATTTAAATATAAGAAAACATTTTAAGAGTTAATTACAAGTCATTAAGGACATCCTACAGGCAGTGACTCAAAATCATGTGACAAAATAAACAGTGATATTAAGAGTCAGCACATAAAAAGTATATACAAAGGACATCCCTACTGTGTATTTGGGATTGTAGCATGTGTTTCTACTTCCTTAAGATTTAAAATAAAAAATTAATAAGAACTGTTAATCAATACCTTTTATATGTAAATACAATCAGTCTTAGCAACATAAAAGGAAGTGTCTATATATATAGGATAAAGTTTTAAGTCTTATTGAGAATGAATTTTTTTTCTTGATGAAGATGTCCTATTTTAGGACTGAGTGCCACTCTGTACATTGTCCAACTGTGGGTCTCTGAATTGATTCCCATCTAATGCAAGAAAACATAAAAATCAGATAACTAAATAACCAATGTAAGTCTTAATCAACTATTAATAAATTATGTAAGTGGACAAAACTTTCCAATTAGGACTGTTTGGCATAATTGAGATAAAGCATGACCCACACAAACAGACTGTAAGAGTTTCACACTAAATCAAAAGTCAAAAACAGGGTGAAACTGAAGCAATGAAGAGACATGACAGCCAGAACTTAATCACTGTGTGCTGCCTAACTACTTGCAGCTTGTCCAACAGTGCTAATATTGAGTTAGAAACTCACATGCCCATTAGTGGATTAATATAGATGAGAATAAATTGCTAATACATGTGATTTCATGAATAAACTTTGAAAAATTTATGCTAAGTGTTGCATGCTACACCATGAGTGAAACTCTACAAACCTTATACTAAGTGATATTGTAAGGTAAGCCCACAAAGATAGAAAGGAGAATAATTGTTACAGTAGTAGTACTAGAGACTGACTTAAAGAATCTGGAGTTTCATTTGTGCTGAGTGCTCTTTCTGCATATATTTATTTGCTCTATAATAACCAGACCTCCAGTTCCAATGAGTCTGATGCCATCCTTTGACCTCCATTGACACCAAGCTTGTATGTGGAGCACACGTGTACATGGAGCCAAAAAGACTCTTGCAAATAAAATGATAAATTTAAATATGTTACATGAAAACTGGGATCTCTGGCCACAAGCCCAGAGAACCAAGGTAACAAAGAGGACCCTAAGAGAGATATAAATGGATCTGCCGAGGAAGAGGAAATGACCAGATCTCCAGAGTAAATTGGGAGGACAGGGGGTGGGGAGGAAGGGACATAGGCTGGATGGGGAGGAAGGCAAGGAAATAAGGAAAATATATAGCTCAATAAAAACATAAAATAAAATAAATAAAAATAAAAACTATTACAGGAAATATATCAAAACTCAATGTAAAGCAAGAATAATATAGAGGCTAGTGAGTCCAAGATCAAGATCAAACATAGACACATAATGCAAGAACTCAAGAAATTCACTATAAATATATGAGACCACCTACTTCTTAGGAGCATAAAGAACAGAAATAACAAAGCCCCAAACACAGTCCTTGACATGAAGATGGCACTGCCCCCAATATGACATGCTATAGAAATTAAGCTTAAAGTAGAAATAATCATTAAGCCATCTCAACGTTATATCCTTAAGTCATGAAAGGATAAGGGAGTTCATTACTACTCTAGGAACACAGCAATACATTTGAGGGGCATGTTATTACCATATACAGAAGCATCTAATGCTAAGGTAACTGGAGAGTGGCAGAACTACTAAGTCACAAATGTAATGTAATAAAGAAGTATTACTTTAGCTAGAGAACACTGAATGGTGCCCCGAAGAAGTGGGGAACTAGATGGGCCTAAAGTAGTGGATGTGCCAGGTGGAACAGCAACTTGAGCAAGTAAAAAGTTGAAAAGTAAGAGGCCTGCGAAGTTAACTCTAAAGGAAACTTAAGTTTCCAAAATGAAAGGAGTTTAGGAGAAGGCTCAGTAAGAAAAGTGCCTGTGCACAATCCTTGGGACCAGAGTTTGACTCTAGCACTTATGCCAGAGCCTAATTTGGTTTTGCACACCTGTATCCCTAGTACTGGAGACAGACACAAGAGAGATAATATATCTGTGAATCTCATGAGGGAGCCTATCTAGCTATTGACAAGATCCAGCTTCAGTAAGGGACTCTGCCTCAAAAGATAAGAAAAGTAATTGAAAGACACTCAGTGTCAACCACTTGCATGTGCACAATCCTACATTGTCTTAGTTACCGTTATATTGCTGTGATTGATATCATGACCAGCAGAAGAAAGAGTTTATTGGAGGCTTTCAGTTCCAGAGGGTTAATGATGGACTAGCAGATGGCAGACATGGCAGCAAAGGATGGAAAAAGAGAGCTCATATCTCAAACCACAAATATGAAGCAGAGGAAATGTACCAGACAATGATCGTGGCATTTGAAACCTCAAAGCCTACCTCGGTGACAAATTTCCTCCCATAAGCCACACCTCCTAAGTTCAACCAGACAATATCATCATATAGGGACTGAGCATTCAGATGCCCAGAATGGGGGAAGCATCTCATTCAACTTCACCCCCTGCCCCATCACACACACATATTTTTTTATATTTTTCAATGGACAATTAGGCGATAAAGTCAAATGCTTGAGCTTCATGTACAAAGCTCATTTTAGTGAATCCTGCAACAGTGTGGGATTTAGAACAGCAGATGTTATGGTCCAAGCACACAGAAGAACCTTTCATAAATCTAGGGTCTTGTACTGGCAGACAGACCTTGCAAATCATGTGCAGTGAATGAAATTTTACAGGTCATAATAATTTTATTTTAATCCTGCAATGCCTCATTCATTAGAATTCGGCAAACCTTTCAGGTAGTAGGTTAGGAATAGGATGTCTGGATGCAAAAATAATCTCCATTTCTAGAACTGCTCCCTATCAAGAAAAAAATATTCATAAGTGACCTTTACATATTTTTAGTCATGGATCACAGTTTCTACTGATGTGGAATTCTGGTAATCTCTTTCAATCACTGTTGGCGAAGTGTCTGAAGTAAATAAGGACTTTGTGTAAATGTGTCATTAACCTCCCCAACTACCCAGCATTCTGAAAGTGTAGCCATGAGGGAGTAAGTTGTTCCAGTGGACTGGCAGTTTTCCCACAGAGGTTTAATTCTTACTGCCTAGTCCTCATCTATGCTTTTTTACTGCTCAGGCACTTGGCTTAGTTTGTTTTGGCTATCCTCATTGCTAATCCAGCCTCTGTAATCTTTCCATGGGTCCTCCCTCACATCCAGGGTTCACAAAGCAACAATATTCTTTCCCAGCCCCATGGGAAGGCAGAAAGACAAATGACCCTAAGGTGTTTGATTTCAGTTTCACCTACACACCTACATTGTGTGTAGGTGCATGAGAGCATGCATGAGAGAGAGAGAGAGAGAGAGAGAGAGAGAGAGAAAAGCAGAGTTAGAATTTAATTTACTTTACATATAAGTTATTATTGTTGAAAAGTATTGACTAGAAAGTGGGATGATGGGACATATGAACAGATTAACAGGACTGGAATCTCTATGAGGCAGATGTACTAATTTTGCATTTACAATGTGCCATAGGTAATCCATTAAACAAACTAAAGGGCCGATTGAAATTTTGAATAGTAGGGAAAAAAATGCAATAGTAATTCTTTGAACTGACTGTATTTTCTTTTTCAAAGCAATAGTAAAAACCTCTCTAAATGGAATCATCATTTCTTGAGTCCTAACACAGTATACACAGAGGCAAACTAAGGAATGAGTTTTCACATGGGTTTGGGGGACAAAGCAGAACTTAGTGTGAAGTCCCCAAGATCTGGTACAGAAGATGAAAATTGGCAGAAGAGTAAGTTTGATTTGTAAAGACTAGAAACTTTCAGCTAAGTCTGACAAGGATTGACAAATTTCTGAGTGGAAATTATAATAAGATAGGTGTGTTATGAAATTGCATGCAAACCTACATGGAACCCTGCACTATAGAAATGACCTCCAAAGCCCTCACTATGCAACATGAAAGACATGGGGCATTTTCGTTATTTAAGTCTTTATCCCTAATCCACCCCCTTTATTTCTTAGATGTGTACTCTTTTCCATTAAACTGTCCCTGTTTCTGATGCTATGAGTTTCTATCTCATTTGGGAACACTATGAGTTTCTATCTCATTTGGGAGCACCTCTGGAGGTGCTCATCTAACACACCAAACCTTCACATCTGTGGATACTATCTTCCCACTCACATGTGCCTAACTTTATGAACTCCACATCACCTTGTCCTAAGCTGAGCACAGGATATTCCCCTTCAAATACTGACAGTTCCCATTACTCAAAACTTTTTAAAACTCCAGATATATTGTATTCATTTTCTTTGTCAGCTCTATTTACTGAAGAGGAAGACCTCTTTTCTAGCAAAATTAGAGTCAATAAATTATACAAAATAATATAAATAATTCAACAATATAAATAAGATATTATTAACATATATATATATATATATATATATATATAAACACAATGTAAATAAAATGTAAAGAATACTATTCTACATGTAATTGATTCACATCAAGTTGTGATTTTGGAAATATGATAGCCTATCTGTATGTAGCTAAGGAAACAGAAGTCAAGAGAAAGAATTATTAGGAAGGACTTTTCATCCCATGGAGTATGTAATCTTCATGAACATCTTCATTTCATTCAGTGCTGTATCACTAACAGTGCAGTGTCAAGCAAAGAGTGAGTACAAACTCTCATGTGACTGGCTGAATGAATGGGTGATTGAAAAACTGTTTTATAACAGGATGTCAAGCCTGTTATCTAGTCATGATATTTAGTCATGACCACATCTCTTCCAACAAAGAAGCCAGAGACCTGTAATAGCATCTATGGAGACAGTGGCCTTGGTGAGTTGGAGAGAGCTTGTCTCATCTTGGAAAGGCAAGAAAACTACTATTTTCTCAGCTCATGATGCTCCTTTACCAGCTATTATAGCTTGAATTTGAAGTGCGCCCAGTAGGCTCAAGTTTTCAATACTTGGTCTCAAGTGTGTGGTGCTATTTTGAAAGTTGTGAACCTTTAAGTTGTAGGGCATGGCTGGTGGAAATGGGTTAATGAGAGCCAGACTTTTGAAGACTATATCTGACCCTAGTTCAGGTCTAGTTCTTTCTACTTTGTTATCCATTAACATGAAGTCAGCTGTGCTATGTGCTCCTACAACCATAGATAGAGCATTGGCCATCATAATGGACTGACTTATTTCTAAACATCTAAAAGCTTAAAAGCATTTCTTCCTTTATACTGCTTCCTTCAGGAGTGTTGGTGACATCCCTGCAAAGGTAGCTAATGCATTCTGTCCTCTGAGTTTTCTGTTGGGTTAGAGAATCATTATTATCAGAAATTTTATCATCACCAATAAAAATGCAGCTTTGGGCACTAACCCAAAGTACAATGTTTCCATAGCAGATCTGCAAAGAATGCAATCATTTTAAATGTACACAGAAGTAACCCAAAACTAAAAATATAAAGTCGTATATTTTAATGTATGAGTCTTTTAGTGATTCTGTTCCCGAGCATAAACCAACTTGGTCCAATCCTATCCTAAGTTTCCAACAATTTTATGAAAACATAAGCTGATTTCCAGTCTTCAAGGCTTCAAAGACTTGACTTAAATATTTCCTCAAACTAACACTAGAAGCTTAAGGTCATTCTTAGTTATGTAAGTATTTTTAGTCTACTGCAAGCTACTTAAGTTCAGCCTCAAACGAATAAATAAGAGAACAGAGCTACCATGTGATCCAGCTACACCATTCTTGAGTGTATACAAGTGGCAAATCAGTATATAACATAGATGTCTATACATCTCTACTTTCTGTGCCATGATTCACAAAGGTATAGAGTCAGCTATCGAAACATAAATGATGAATGGCTAAAGAAAATATTTTATATATATATATATATATATATATATATATATATACACACACACATATATTAGATACATGGAGTTTTATATAAATATATATATACATGCATTTGTGGAGTTTTATAAAACTGGAAAGAAGTTATTTCATTTGTAAAATTGTTATAGAACTAGAAGTTCTCATGATGAGCAAAACAAGAAAGACAAATGTTAGATTTTTGTACACATAATCCATATTTAATTAAATAATTGTGTGTATGTATATATACATAGACACACACACACACACACACACACACACACACAGTAATACAGAATGGAGACTATTTGGGAAGAGAAGGAGAAGGGGCATTGCTGAAGGGAAGGAAAGTGGGTAATAGAAGTGGGTGAATATACATGATAATGGTACATAGTACATGTGTGTGAAAATCTCATAATGGAAACTGGCATTTTGTACAATGATTATATACTAACAAAAAAGGTAAGGGGGTATGTGTGGGGCTCTTTTCAAACAGGTATGACTGACACTTAAGGACGAAGTGAAGGAATAGTAACACAATGACAACTATTCCCTGCACTGGACCGATGACTCAAGCAGAGCTATGCCTGTCATCAGAGCCTGGGAAGAAGTGACATTGTTGTTGAAGAATGACCACCTGACAAGCTGTCGCTTCAGGTAGAAGTTTCTCACTTTCCCTGCTGCTCCTCTACCTCCAGCCAGCTGGTGATGCCCTGACAATATCTGAGCTGAAGGACAAAGGAGGTGTTCAGTGTCTGAAGAGGATAGCCTTCTGGGACACAAGGTGAAATAAAAGAAGGGAGATCAGGAGATCAGGACCTGAAGGGACAGACAGCCACAGTGCCATTACCAAGGACTTACGGTGGTACAGAGACTGCTTCTTTCCTCAGATGGATCCTCTTCTTCTGGTTGCAGAGTCCTCCCTGACAATGGTGACTAAAGGTCATATTCTCCATTCTCAAAATGGCTTTCTTTAGACCAGCAATTCTCAACCTGTAGATTCTGATTATTTTGATGGTCACATATCAGATATCTTGCATATTTGATATTTATATTTTATGATTTATAACAGTAGCAAAATTATAGTTATGAAGTAGCAAAAAATAACTTTAATGTTGGTAGTCACTGCTACATGAGGAACTGTATTAAAGGGTCACACATTTAGGAAGGTTAAAAACTACTGCTTTAGACAAATTCTAACATAACCTGTTGTTTTCTGGTCTCTAAATTCATTGCATTTCTAGGCCTGAGTTAAAGCTATGCTTTCCAAACATGGCTTGGCAAGTGGCATTCTTAAAACTATAAACCACACATCATAGTTTCTTAGCTGATTTTTCTATAGATAGCTTCCATAAACCTATACAATTATTTCAGTGTACAAACAGATACCTGTCTTCTTGCTTAAATGACTCTATAGATGCTTAAATGTATTTTTATGAAGCTTCTTTCCAACCTTAAAAGATAGGTCATGCTGTAGTTTAGTTAACAGTAGTATTAGCAGAATAGTAGAGACACTTAGGAAGCATTGCTCTGTGTTTTGAGAAAACTCCAAGACTTAACAATCCAATTATAAATGTAAAGTTTACAATGTCTCATTAAGCGGAATGCACTTTAAAATTATGTCAACTGAAGAAAGAGTGAAGTTTCTTCAAGAATAGTGCTGGATTTATCATGAGAAAACATGTGTATGGGAAGAAGAGACTTTGGATACAAAAAACAAACATATAAATGTGTACATGTGAAACCTACATATGAAAAAATACAGCAATGATTGTTAAGGCCATACATATTACTTTAGATTTAGAATTACAACCATAAGTCTTGCCATGGGACAAAGTGGCTCCAAAAAGCCACTGTTGAGTCAGATCTGTGTGAATGCCTGTTTTTGGAAGACGAAATGATTATGGCCTCACCCATGGTGGACAGTCTAATGATGTAAGGTACAGTGTATATCCAGTTCTTGAGTGATGTTAAGGGTGAAACAAAGAAATGAATGTAGAATTAAAAAGAAAACAGATTAAAAACTTGGAAAATGAGCTCCTCATTGTTCAGGTCAGCAGTTTCTGTGGGTTTCTCCAACCTGGTCTTGACTCCTTTGTTCATCACTCTTGGTTCTCTGCAACTGGATTCCAGGAGTTCAGCTCAGTGTTTAGCTGTGGGTATCTGATTTTGCTTCTATCAGCTACGAGATGAAGGCTCCAGGATGGCATATAAGGTTGTCATCAATCTCATTATCGGGGAAGGGCATTTAAAGTAGCCTCTCCATTATTGCTTAGATTGTTAGTTGGGGTCATCCATGTAGATCTCTGAACATTTCCCTGATGCCATATTTCTCTGGAAGGCCTCACCCTCCCTGGGTAGCAGAAAGGGGATGGGATGGGGGTTGTTGTTGGTGGGGGGTGTTAGGGGAGGATGGGAGGGTGAGGGAACTGGGATTGACAAGTAAAACAAACTTGTTTCAAATTTAAATAAAAATTATTTCAAAACTTGAAAAATAATGAGAAATTAAGAAAAGTGGCAAATTGTGAAAAATGCTAACTTTAGCTTCCAAACTCTGTAGATTATAATGTTTCATCTAACTTCATAGCTGCAAACTGGCAGATGGTAAACTATTTCTGAATAGGTGTATTCACTAAAGCAAAACAGATTCCAGAAGCATGGCTGGGAATTGCCTATACTCACAACAAAGAGTAATCAGAAGCAAGAGATTGGAAAGGGAAGTTCAGGGGAGTGCTGTATTCTGGAAGTCTGGGTGCAATACAACGTCCAATACATGAACAGACAAGAATCACTGTTTTTTAAAGAAGCAGCCCTATATATAATTCCATTGCTGAAGATTCTGCTACGATTCCTGTACTAAATACTGAAAGACTTAGAAAATATGGAACATTTATGCACATATGTAAAATAATTAAGTTCATCCAGTAACTACTTCATTGATAAATTTATCATCTCAGCATTCAACATGGATTGTCCAGTAGTAGATACCCATGAGCAATTAAGTTCTCCTGAATTCCAATAAGGCCAGTAATTTTATTTTTCTGGATAAATTTACAAAGTATAAAATTTGAAGATTTTAATGTAATTAATTACTACAAATACTTGTGATATAGCTGGTTTATGTGTTCTGCTGTGGTGATGATGAAGAATATTCCATGTATTTCATTTGTTTCTTAATGTAATCTAAGATATAATTTGTGTGGATAAAGATAAGATGTGCCTATGTGTATGTGTGTATGCTAGATCATAAAAACAGACATATTAAGGTGTCTCTTATTAATATTTGGACATAAAATTTTGAGAAGTTTATCATGGACTTTATTGAATGAATCTTTTATATTAAATTGTTTGATCTCCCCAACCCATGTGTGTATGCACCAGCATGTACACATGTGCGTGCCTCTATGTGTGTGTGTGGGGGTGTTTAGGGGGGTGGATGTTCCTCAGAAGATTTCCCAGAACTATGGTGCCATAAATGGTAACACAGATGTCAGTGGGATCAAGCTCCATTTTGGGAACATCAAAGACCAACTCAGGAAGCCAAGCAATGTCAGATCAGTCAGTTCAGTAAATAAACAGCTACTATAAAGCACAGTCATTAACAGGAATTTCTCCTTCAATAGAATCAAAGTGGAATATTGCTGATTACACCTGCACTCAAAACAGAGCATGGTATACACACAAAGCTGCAGTAAAACTTGTTTCTATCAAGGTTGAATTTAGGGTGGTTGTACCCAAATATAAGTTATACAGCTATTAGGGTAACACCAGTTTTATGATTCTGAATTTATTAGCTGGTAAATGTCAGCCTTCTATTTGAAAGTATATTTAGAGGAATTGGAACATGGGCTATCAAGGCTAGAGGATTTCATATGCTAATACTTCTTTCCCCCCTTCTCTTTTATAGCTGAAAAGCATAGTTGCAATTTTTTACCCAAAGTCATATATTCTGAAATGCATTTAAATTCCTTGTCAAGTAATAATATTGATTTCGTTCTCTTGTTATTTTATAAAATTAAATCCTATTTAACTAGAAATGATTTTGCCACCTGAATGACTCAAAACATCTCTATCCCTATCTTTGTATCTATGTATGTATGTATCATCTATCTGCCTATCTATCTATCTATCTATCTATCTATCTATCTATGTATCTATCTATCGCTGTCTCTCTATCTAACCTACCATCTATCTACACATCTATCTGTGTGTATATAGGTATATACTTTTTGTTTCTTTGTTTTTCATAACATGGTTACTTTGTGTAGCCTTTACTGGAATTCACTCTGTAGACCAAGCTGGCCTCAAATTCAGAGATCAGAGACCTGCCTGTTTCTGACTCCAAATGGGCTAGGATGAAAGGCATGTGCCACCACTGCCCCACAGATGACATACTTTTATCTTGAAAATAATGTGTACTTAAACTATAACAAGATATGTTAATGTACAATGCCCTAAATTCAAATTACACACACACATATATGTTTATTCTTTTTTATTTTACATATCAATCTTAGTTCCCCCTCCTTCCATCCTTCCCTCCCTTCCTTCCTCCCTCCCTCCTTTCCTCCCTTTCTCTCCCTCCCTCCCATGCTCCCTTCAAATTACACTTTATGGTTAGTTTCTATTTTTATTCAAGCTGTCCATAATGAATACAGCTATTTTCATTTATAGCAAGGAAATCCCTATTATTAGTGGTGGTCGCAATGCTAGTACTTGAACCCACTGTCTCTAACATGCCTGGCTTCCTCTCTAACAGTAGGCTAAGTCTTTAGCCTACAACTATTTAAAACAATAACTAAAATGAAATTTGTACAAAAAGAGAAAAAGTTTTCAAACATGTTTTCTCAGTTTCTAATACAGTTTTGAGGAAAAATATTACATAGAATTTCCAAAATATTTAAATTAAATTTTACATATGGTTTTGGGGCTAGAGAGAGGTTAGTCAGTAAAGTGTTTGCTTTGCAATAGTGAAGATATGAGTCACATTCCCAGGACATACATTAAAACAAAGCAAGGGATGGTGGCATACTGTTGTAATACCAGCACCAGACAAGTGGACATAGGTAGATCTCAGAGCTAGCAGCCTAGTCTAATCAGCAAGCTTCATGTCTAATGAACACCACCAGCAAGTAATCTGTGGCCACCACTCATAGGCTCACCGATATACACAGGAATAACTTTCAGGTAACTGGTCACTGATGCAAACTAGTAGCCCAAATTGAAATTTTTTTAAAAAAATATTTTCCAATCAATAAAGACCATTAATGGCAATAGTAATAAAATGAAGAGTTATCAATAAAGTTATAAAGTTTTCTAATGTGTTTCAAAATCCATATCACATTTGCCTATAAAAATAGATAACTAGTTGAATCACTTTCTTTAGATTTGAAAATCAGTGGCAAACTGCAATACTATTTAAACTGGAGATGTTTTAGCTCCTCAGCTGAGCCGAGGTCTCTGAACCTCTGGAGACCCTGGGTATCAGAGGTGTGATGTCCCTGAACAAAAGCTCTCAAGTCATGGCTTTTGCACTTTGTCATAATTTTTCTGTTAGTTGTTTGTGTCTTTTGTGAAGCCCTAGTAGTTTCTAGATGATACTTGTATAGCCTGTTGTGAATAACACCTTGTCCAATCGATTCTCACTCTTCTGTGAGAAACACCAACACATTTGGAAAAACTGTCAAATGGTGAGTCTAAGGATTCAAACAATGCCTGAATATTCCAGGTTCTCTCAATATTACATTTGAAATGACACCATTTCAATCACAGCCACTTTTCCTTTCTGGTATATTCTAATTTTAATATAATCTCAAATAATTATACACCTAACTAACTTGTTCCTTTCCCTTGGGCTTATCAGTAGAATGACTATATTGTTACAACAAATAGTTTTGAGAGCTAAAGGAAAACTACTAATAATTATTCAAGGACAACAAACATAAGCTGAGAATGTTCTAGCCAAACAAGGACATATGGTTATCTTAATTACAATGGTCAATGTGAACGGTTTTGCACATTTTTTTTCTTGATTGTTTAAAGATGTTCTGGTTGTGATGACTAGTCCAGGATGAGAGTGGAACTTTGAAGACCAATCATGTTCAAAGTGTTTGATTTCACTACTTATTATTTGTTATTTATTACTTTGAGGATTATGTACAATGCTCAGTGACAGGACATGGAAGTTCACATTAGCTAATAACATTTAAATCCTGAGAATGAAAGCTCACAGAACAAGCAAACAAGCAAACAAACAAAAAAAAATATATCTGTAAGTTCATTATAACTCACCTAAGCAAATTCATTTGGGGCTCATCTCATTCAACATTCAACCTTTTAAATTTGGCATAAGGAAAGGAAAAAAAGGAAAAAAAAAAA
Source organism: Phodopus roborovskii (assembly GCF_943737965.1). Lineage (NCBI taxonomy): Eukaryota > Metazoa > Chordata > Mammalia > Rodentia > Cricetidae > Phodopus > Phodopus roborovskii. The sequence goes on along the minus strand of NW_026126417.1, from coordinate 1,163,972 downwards.
ACGAGGCCAGTCCTGTACAGATAGGGAACTGCAGGACCAGCATCATATTACAAGTGCCTAGTTCACACTCCACACTCATCAAAATGACACACAGCCTTAAATACCAAAGATCTGTTCTTTCCCTTGAAATTGTTACCCAGGACAAATACTGTAGAAGCTTGTTCCAGACCACCATCCCCCCACCAAGAACCATGAGAAAAGTCACATGGAATAAAAGAAAAGTAAGAAGTATCAGAATGCTGCTGAAGCAATTTGAAGGAGAGGTGAAAAAGTGTCCAGAAAAGGGCTATAGAGAGTAAGCTGGTGTTCTCTCTCTCTCTCTCTCTCTCTCTCTCTCTCTCTCTCTCTGTGTGTGTGTGTGTGTGTGTGTGTGTGTGTGTGTGTTTATTTGATTTTAGGAACAGGATAAAAGCTGAAAGTCTAGGCACAGAGAAACAAGACATCTCTGGAGATGAGAGAGAAAAAATGGAAGACCAGAGAGATTAAGATGTCGATTTGGTAAAGGGACTGAGAATTGAGCCACTGGTACATATCAAGATATTCACTAAGTTCTGAAGATGGAGTGACTGGAGAATGACTTTTGTGGTGTCTCTTTAACTAGGAGAGAGTATACATCTCATACAAACTGAAGGTAGTGAACACACAGGTTCCTAGAAAGGAAACAGCCATGGAGACTAACATCAGGAAGAAGAGAGAACTAGAGGAACCCCAAGTTTTACCAAACCTATAGTGAGACCATAGATTAGCTCATGCCTAGTTGAAGCAGCCTGATGATATCTCTGTTTTATTTGCATCATATAGGAACTATGTTCCCGTGTAAAGGAAATAGCATCATATAAGAAAAAGCCTGGTGATTTTCAGATATAACCTGTCTCTCTGTCAGTCAAAACACATGGAAATACAAAATAAGCACATGATCCTGACATTGGAATTATTAACAACTTTATTAGGAATTGATGACATGTTAAGAACAAAAACAAAAAAAGTGGTACCTGGTGGCCATTCTTACAAGTCCAGCTACTTCCTTATAGCTACTATAAGGATGCTAAGGGAAGATTATTGTAAGATTAATAGCTGCTGGAAGCCAGAGGAAGGCATCAGTTCCCTTAGGGCTGGGCTTAGGGACAGTTGTGATCTGCCTGACATGGGTGCTTGAAAACAAGCTTTGGTCCTCTTCAAGAGCAATATGCCTTCTTAACCACTGAGCCATCTCTCTGGCCCCAAAATTAAAAACAAAAATGGATCTGATAATAGATTAATCAAAATTAGTGACTTGGTGGATAAATTATGAGAAAATATACAAATTAAAACCCAAAGAGAAAGTCATAATGGTGTAAATAAAAGATATAAGAACTGCAAAATTAAATGATTTATTACAGATTAAAGGCACCAAGGGATGAAAAATAGGATATAAACAATATCTGAGGGAGTTGTGGCTAACTTTAAAAACAGTTTTCATAATTAACTTTATAACCATCAACAAGCTTACATACACATGAGAACGCATATAGCAGAAGATTTACCACACAAGAACACTAAACAATATATCCTTGAGAAGCCAGGTCTTACTTCTGGAAGTCCCGCAGACTCTTTTTCAGGGTCCTGTTAGGATGTCTTTCCCAAATACCATGGCAATACATGTCACCACTATCTCTTAAGGCCCACATGTATAAGTAGCTGCTACATTCAAGATCTATAAAATGTTCCTTCCTCTTGCAGACCTTTAAAGTTTTCACTAATAAAGTCACTTTGAGACTTAATGTACTGTTTCTAAGAGTGCTTGTTAAAGAAGCAACAAGAATACCATGTTAGTGTCTCTGTACTCAACAGCATGCTAACTATTCTGCTGGGTATACTCGCCTGCTTATGGATTTACAGCCTACAGTTCTCCCCCTGGCTTGAAACTGGAGTGCTTACAGATTGCAGCAAAAGACTCCTCCAGCAAAGTTCCTCCACATTATCACTACCATAAACATCTATGTTCATATGTTTTCCATCAATGTCAAATATTTTGCCACACATTAGGTACCTCCTTTCTTGCACGTGGGACCTGCCTTAATGGATCTATCATCTAAAACCCATTATTTCAATTACCACCTTTTCATGAGATGTTTTTCTTATCTCATTACCTAAATGTATATTTCCCTTTGACACGGAGGAGAAATAAAGCATATTCTAAATATGTGGTCTCTGAAATGACATAGAACTTGGCCTGCTCATGGCTCAGACATTTATGAACTGTATGACTGTGATAAGAGCTGTTATGTTCAATATTCAGTGTATGTATAGGAGTGTCCAACATAGCCTTGGATAAGGCAGGATTTCTTGGAGGAAGTAGTATTTATATCAATTATTGCAACTCATATAGAGCAATGGACATTTATTCAGTCATAAATCAATTCCTCTGGTAAATGTTTAAGGTGTTTGTTATATAGAAACCAAGTGAAACCCATAGCCCAACAAGGAACACAAACACGAGAAATTACCTTAACTTTCCTTTAAGGATGTTTGAGCCAATGGAGGAAAAAAAAACCATATAATCTTGGACAATAGCTAGAAGGCAGGTAGTAACCATAAATGACATAAATTTTGTGTATACTCCAGTCTGCAAGAGCCAAAGTCACCATCTGTACAAGGGGAACCCATGAAGAAAGTGAAACCATCTCTCTCTGGGTATTAGAGTAAGATAGTAAATAAATTGTGCAACATATTAAGAATATTTAATGAGATTACACAGACAAGATGAATTAGAGGCACAGAAAATAGCATTTAAGAGAATATATCGTGAAAGTTATGGGTAAGAGTTGACATGGATTTTGAGTCCCTATTATCTGAGCTTAATGTCACTTCAGAATCAGACCGTGGTTAATCTGCCATGTTACGAATACCTACAGACTGTGCCCATGGCCCAGGAAATATTTGGGCATTTTTCCTTCATTCAGTCCTGTTGTGGTAGCTCTAGACACAATTACCACCCTTGCAGGCATCAACACTGTCCCTGACCTCCAAAGATCAATTTTACTTCTTGCTCCTTCAGCCCCACAGTGGAGAGATAATTTTTTTCATTGCTGGTTTTGGGGTTTTGCGTTATTATTTTCTTGTTTTCATAAACCCTGCCCCTGTGTATAGAAGAAATACTTTCTTAAAAGACTTTTCATAAAAGGATGATCCCAGGAAAAAGCTGTTTTATATTGAGAATGATAATGGAAAGATGAATCATAAATAAAGAATAATAGAAAGGAAATCAAATTATTAACTAGTAGGTACCTACTTACATTTAAACACTGCAAAGGTATTTTTTGGAAACAAAAACCTTATCAATCCTCTTGACCACTCACTACTAAATAAAAAGATGGTATCTGGAAGCAGAAGCAAAGCAGGCATGAATGAAACCATAGAAGGGAAGATAGGAGAGAAAGGCAGGGACAGGCAGATGACACAGCCAACGCAAACTAGGATACACTTTGTGTTTCTTTTCCATATTGCTTCTGGCCCCAGGCTTGAGCTGCTGAGCTTTGAGCACACTATGAAATAAGAAAGCACTACTGGCTAGTGATTGCTTGCCCCTCTGTTTGTGAACTGACTGGTGATGTGTTAGCATCAACCTGGTACTCCAGGCTTCTGCCTGGTAAGGCACATAGTGGAAAATCTGCCTGTTCGGTAGAACAACACACATATACACATTCCAGATTTCCCATGCACTTTATGTTGTGATGGCTGGTACCTGTATATCTTGGGATGACTGTTAGTCATTTAGTACCAGACAGGAACAGAGTAGCTGCAAAATTATGCATGGCAACCTATTTTAGCTTGTCATAAAACTTTGTCATTGCTTTCCTGGTCAAGACAGTTTGACGACTTGGTGACAGATTTTTGTCTCTATTTACATTTATCTACATCCTCCACACTATAGCAACTTCCTGAACTTTAGGAACATATTTAGAAATCTAGACTATGATTAGCAAAGGCCCAGGATCCCATTTCCGATCCTGTCACCAAGAGAGGTCTCTTCAGATCACAGGCTGTCTGTGAAGCCTAGATACAGCTCACAGAATCAATGCTAATCCCAGGTATCATCAGGGTAGCTCTTTGATCCCTGAGTCATCCAGAGAAAGGGTAAAGTTCTGGCAAGTGCTCTCCAATGAAAACCCAACTTCTGACAGTAACTAAGGCTCCCAAGACCCTCAAACCCTCTAGGTTCAGAACACAACTGAAGTTCCCTTGAGTCACTGAATGGAAAAACCTCCCTTTCCTTGCTCTGCTTCATTCCAGGAGTGGCCAAGCACTCTGGCTTCGAGTTATCCAGTGGCTCTGTGGGTATGTATTTCTTTCCCCATGATCAGCGTGGACTGGATAAAATCTGAAACCCCTCCATAATATATGCTAAGCACATTCTGGCTTATTTGCATATAAATCAGCACAGATGACACTTTCTAAAGATTTCTAAGATGCCTCTTATCAAGCATTTTCAAGCCTCTTTTATTTTTCTGTAAACATTCTCTTTAATCTCAGGCCCTGGAAGGTTTGAATTTGGATTAAAATGGTGAGCCTAAGAAATCTTTGCAGATTCTGACAGGCCCAGGCTCCCTCGGCCCTACTTTTCCTCATCAGCAATCCACTTGGAATCTCTGGGCCAGACGGATGAAGAATCCCAGCTGTCAACTCATGTCTCCCACTGGTATTTGATACTCATTGGCTTTAAAAACAAGAGTGTTTTCATGTTTAAAATGCTCATTTACAAACCGTTTCTCATCTCTTGAGACTCTCCAATGTTCCCTTAGAGGCCTTGGTGCTCCCAGGGGAATTTTCTCTGGTTTAGGAATAAATGGGATGAAGGGAGTGGGAAGAACAATTCTCTGCTAAGCTACCCAAGAGGACAGGCTGTTCCCCTTGAGCCCATCTACTCAGACCCAGGAACATTTTACCAGCTTAATCAGTTACCCTTCCGAAAAAGCCAAGGCTATGTAAAGCCACACAGGAAGCTATGTATGACACTGAAAATGTTCCCCACAGATTCCAAGTGAGAAAGCATCAAGTCCCTGCCATTGTAACCCCCACAAAATATCTTTTTCTTCTGCCACAATTATTCCCTTTGTTATTACTTTCTAAAGATTTTCTTGGACCACATTTTCACCAACTCTTTTAAGAGAGTTCATCAAGTGGCTCTGTAGATCTCTCTATAAGCACGCACAACTTCAGATGACTAAGTGGGCAGTCCAGAAATCTCTTTAGTGATGTTTCAATACTTTAAAAAGCTTTCTCATTCAGATTCAAATGTGGATAAAATTCAAATCTGTTTTTTCCTTTATTGAAAATATATTTTTTTCATAAAATATATTATGATTACTGTTTCCCTTCCTCGACTCTTACAAAATCCTTCCCATTTTCCCTCCCACAAGAATCTATACCCTTTCTTTCTCTCTTTTGTTAAAAAGCAAGTAGGCATCTAAAGAAAAATAATAAATCTAAACAAACAAACCAGAATAGGACAAAAACACCAAACAAACAAGAAAGAGGGATAACAAGATGATCAAGAAACACATTCTTATTTTGACCTTTTGTAATACATCTCTTCCCAGCCCTCTACCAGTTGTACACAAATACATACTCAATAAACAAATGCAACATTGAAATGTCCTAGTGACTGACATAAAATGCACAGGTTTCTAGCCTCTGATAGGATAAAATAAAAATGATCATATCAGTAAAGTAATGTTGTCCTCAAAGTTTTTGCAGAGAGAGAGAGAGAGAAGGAGAGAGAGAGAAGGAGAGAGAGAAAAGGAGAGAGTATGTGTGTGTGTCTGAACACTTTCTGCCTTATTCTTTTGAGTTGGGCTGTTTCAGTGAACCACATCTAGCAATCCTCCTGTCTCTACCTACCTCCCTCAATAGTACTAGCACACATATCTATGTCTGAATTTTTCTCTGGGTGCTGTAGACTTGAACTTGGATACTCATGCTTGTGTAACAACTGCTTTTACCTGGTGAGCCATCTTCCAAGCTTCTATAGTCTGTGTTCATTTGAAATCTCATTTTTCACCCTGAGATATGTGTTTAATTTATTTGAGAGCTGTGTAAGTCCTAATGTTTAAAATGCCCATGCATCTTTCGTTACCACTTCAGTGATGTTATCATGGGATTATTTCCTAGAAACAAAATTGCTAGAAGTCAATTGCTCACTGCACTCTTTGGAATATGATGAGATGGTTTCTTGCTCTCTTCTTAGACTTACATTATTTTTAAGAGTCAAATAATAAGATAAAGTCAAAATAATATGATAAAAGATTTTAAAAATCATGAAGACTGACGGGCAAGAAGCCTATGTTTCCTCTCCTGCCACCATTCAGAGGAGGGCTTCATAGAGATGGAGCTTTTCCCATGGGAACTGCAGTGGCTGGTGGCTGGTCAGCTCCTCTGCTCTGCTCCCAACCTCAGGGCTGGAGGCAGCTGCTCCAGTTCTTGTTAGTTCCCAGCCAGGAAGAAAAGGCAAGGAAGGAGTCGAGGAAGTGCTGTAGTTTTCATGACCGAAACTCTAAATGTCATTTCTTGTTAATTTAAGTACTCATCAGGAAAGAGACCAGGAAATATAATGTTTATCTGATTTGCCACATGCTGTACTGAAATTCGCAAGTGAGTTCCTGGGGAGATTACATCATTAAGCTAAAGGAACAGTTGGACATTGGAACAAAATTATCATTCTCTGCCCTGCTGGGTCTAGGGATTCATTTCAGGGAGTGAGAATGGTAAGAAAATGTCCCAAATGGAACCACAGGATAAAAGCTTTCCCATGGGACTGTTTATTGCTGAAAGAAAGTATGGAGTTGCCCACTGATGCATTATTTCTGTCTCAGCCCCTATGCAGATGTAACTTCGTCTCCAGAGGTGAAAAAGCTAAAACTGTTTAACAAGAAACATGTTTAATCCAAAAGGTATAAAGCATAAAGGGAAAGCAGGGCAGAAGGTACAACCTACCAGTGTCTTCAGACCAGTGCATACCATGAAATCAGCTCCAAAGGTGAAGCTTATCAGTGTCCTCACAGCCTTTGGGCCAGTGTGCTGGAAATACCTTCCATAGGTATGGAGGATTCCTGTGGAAAAGAACAGCAAAGATGACTCATAAAACAGCAAAAGGCATCGCTGACAGTGACATACATGGTAAGTGCAGTTCCCACACCCCCCAGAACTTCTGTATCTGAGAATGGTGACTTGGACAGAAATTTCAAATTAGAAAGTAGATCTGAGTTGGACTGGAAAGGGCAAAGTCAGAATTGTGGAACAAACAAAGTCTCTTTTAAAACCTATAATAGCAGAGGCTGAAGAGGTGCTTCAGTAATTAAGAGCGCTCATTCATTGGCTGTTCTTCCAGGGGACCCAGTTCCAATTCCCAGTACCCAAGTGGCAGCTCACAACAATCTGAAACTCCAGTCTTAGGAGATCTGACACCCTCTTTTAGCCTCCATGGAATAAAAACATGCAGGTAAGACACTCATACACATAAAAATAAGTAAATATCTTTAAAGAAAAACAGCATAAAATATGGTAATGCATATTCCTTTTCTGTCTTTCTGTTTTCCAAAATGCTGGCATAGGGCACAGTTTGTGTTTGTAGCTCTGTAATTCCTGAAGAATATGGTGCTTAGGATAAAAAGAAAAATACAGTACCTCATTTTATTATTTTTAGACAAAATTATAAATTAGTTCAAAGGACGAAAGTTAAGATCTATCGTTACATAGGATTTCAAAAAATTATAAATCTAGAACCCTGAACTTGCCTCTTCTAAGATTATTATACAAGCCAAACACCATGAAAATGACTCCCCTTTTCATATGAAAGTCTCAATTTTCATGCTTTTAGCAATCCTATCTTCACAGTGACACAGGATGATGTAGATGCTCTAAGCTGCATCCTATACAGACTTCTTCATAAGAAACAAGTTTAAACTCATATTATGCATTCTGAAAGTACAGTATCCAACCAGATTTGTTTGGCTAGATGCAGAATGGCTCAGCATGTCTGTTTTCCAATGACTTGATGTTGGTTTTCACTTGTTTTAAATCAAGACTAAAGAATGAAAAATGCTACAGAAATTCACAGGTGCAGAAGTCTCTGCAGACAAATCCCAGAGGCTACATTCATAAGCATTTTCCAGCCCTTTATTCCCCCCCCCAAAAAAAAACCCTTCAGAATGCTTTGGGATTACACAGATTGAAGAAAAGAGCCACCTTAAGTGGCAATCTTCTATTTTAAAACTTTGAAGTACACAAGTTGCCCTCTCTTCCATAGGACGGGAGGATTCTTTAAAAACCTGAAGAGAAAAAAAGAAGAAAATGTGTATGTTTTTCTCCCTGGGGGCAGTGAAATGCCTCTGGAGTACATTAGTTGACTTTTATATTTGTATCATTCTCCCTTAATGCTAAGGAAGTCTTCAGAATCTTGATTGTCCTGGGATGGGGGAGGGCAGAATATTACTAGTGTGGGGTGAAGTCTACAAGTATCTACCTTCACTTAGTACTTAACTTTGAAAGGAAATGGCACAGCAGGCTCAAGTCTTATTGCCATTCATTAGTATTTATAGACAGTATTGACTTTACCTTGAAATGTCTACCCTCTTTCCCTCATCATGGCAAGCAGTTGTACATGTGGCCATGCTGGGATAGGAAGAAGTACCACACATGAGCTTTCTACTTCCCTTTCCTTGTAAGCCTTGGAAGTTCTCATGCTATAATTTCAGAATCTCTTCCTTTTCCCCTTTTCTATGCTGGCAAAACCTGCTTTTCACTTGTATTAAAACTGTCAAAACTGCCCAAAGGGAGAAAGTATATGTTTTCCCCTCGGTACTGAGAAGAGTGGAGCAGCATATTTTGGCAGTTTCAGTGTAGGTGTGAAAATTTTCACACAGCTCTACTGGGGAGGTACACAAGTCTGGCCCTGTTGAAGCATTTGATATTTCATGGATGGCAATTTCTGCAAAAGGTATGGCCTAGGGCTAAATTAAAAGATGGGGATTTACACTAGAAATGATAGCATTCTGATGAAACAATTGTCAATTATGTGAGAGATGCTGCTACATATTTAGAAAACAAATGGTGCCCCTTTAAATTTTCCCCATGGCAAGTTTATTATGACATAAAGATTTGAAGTTATTCATCAAAACTATGTTTTAGTTTCTAGAAACCACCATATAACAATGCAAAATGTATTAGACTGAGAAGTATTGATTTTACATGAAAGCCTATCAGTTAGTGAAATGCAGAAACCAATAATAATGCATTGCCATGAGTAGGTGAGAGATCTCTAGCTGGTATTTTATTTTTGCATTTAAAGCATTTACTGGCTTTGCTGCATTTAAGAAGGCTCGACACATATCCATAGAATATTTTAAAAATTCAATCAAATCAATTACATTGATTTCATATTCATATGAACAATAGGTTTGCATTAGATTTGACACATCTTGATGACTACTACAGTAAACAGAGTTTAGCTAGGCTAAATTCTCTGCATATTTTTCCCTAAAGATCTAAATGTACAAATATGGATATAAATATTGATTTTATTTTGCATGTAATTTATAACCTAACCCATTGCTGATTTTACCCCATAATTTGTTTAACAACATTGAAAATTTATTGATATAAAATGTTGGCTGTCTATCCTCTGATTTTATTACAGCTTTAGACTATTAAGTTAATAATGGATCAGACTCAGAAAAGTTGTAATTTTTGAACCAGATAAAATTCATGTTGTGAAGGCTTGAACCTTAAACCCTAAGTATGTCTGAGCCCTCATCTAGTAGCTTATGGAAACAGAAGCAGACACTCACAGCTAAACACTGAGCCTACCTCCTGGAATCCAGATGCAGAGAGGGAGAAGTGATAAGAAAATGGGGGGAGAGGGAGATCAGGCTACAGAAACCTACAGAGACAGCTGTCCTGAACAAGGAGGAGCTAATGGACCCACAGACTGATAGCTGGCAAACCAGCGTTGGACCAATGCAGACTCCCTGAACATGGGTCTCAGTTAGAAGGCCTGGGGAGTCTAAGGGACCTCTGACAGTGGAACCAGGATGTATCCCTGGTGCACAAAAGGACTTTGGGAGCACATTCCCCATGGAGGGATATTCCCTTAGCCTAGAGGCAGGAGAGAGAGCCTAGTTCCTACTCCAAATGACTTGACAGATTTTGATGATCCCTCCTAGAAGGTATCACCTTCCCTCTGGAGTGGGGGAGGGGATGGGATGGGAGGGGCATAGGGGGCATGGGAGGGAGAGAGAGAGGGAGGGAGGGAAAGGAAACTGGGATCCATATGTAAAATAAGAAAAAATATAAAAAATAAAAAAGTTTTATTTGCATGCATTTAGTTTACTTAATAGCTCATGATACCTACAATAATTACTAGTTTCTGTACATAGATGGCGATAGCAAAAGCATCCTTTGACATTGTCATCTCTTTCAGTCCTTGTCAAGAAACTGATGTTCACCTAGATTGCATAGATGTGCCAATCATTTGTTGGTTTGTCACAGAATCGGTTACAGAGATAAGAGAGAGCTTCTAAGATGGAGGAATCTTCTTTCTCAACTATTTTTTCCTCGGAAAAGACTGTATTTTATAACTACTACAAATTAAAAAGTGCATTCTCATAGCAAAATCAAGGAAAATTTTCTGCATGATTTTCTTTTAAATGAATTCTACCTCTCAGGCTATAGAGAATCTGTTCTATAAGGTAATTGAGGCAGTTTCGGGTACTTGCTGCTGTTTCTCCCTGAATTGTCTTGTTCAGGAGCCCTCTTAACTTTTCCTTCCTTTTCTTTGCAATAGACTCCAATTGCACAGGTCAGACGAGCCTGTAAGGAACCATAAAGGCTAGGCTGTCTTCAAACTTCTGACCCTGCAGCCTTATTAAACCATTAGCTGTGATCCCAGATAGGTCTGCTTCCCTTGGCTCCTGGTCTTAAGTTTTTCACATTTCACATCTCCATTCTTTAATGTGGTTGTGTCAAATTTTTGATCTCTTTTCTCCTTTATACCTTAACTAATCTCTTACCTTTCTGAGTTTGACCTTATTTTCCCATTTCTATCTCATATCCTCTCCTTGCCAAATCTTCGGTTATGTTATTTCTGTAAAGATTTTGACGTGTTCTGATTAAGAAACCAGACACTGACGTGGATCTGATGTCCAGCACAGCAAACTTCCAGAGCCTGATTATATTGGGGCTCCCATCCCCATCCTTGGGAATCCGAGAGTTCACCCCTGTGCAACCATCAAACCAACAGCCTAAGAACCAGGCAGGGAATTTCTCAAATGCTCCAAATAGCTGCACATCACTGCAGATTATGACTGCTTGGATTTAGGGAACATTTTTTTGGCTGGGAAAACATTCCAATGGGATAGATTAATCTATGTAAACCACATAGCTCAGCTGAAATTGCTGTTCGGCATTCTAAATTGCCAGCTCCGTCTTCTTTCTGCACAAAAATGCACATTTCTTCCTATAATAAAGATATTTTATAATAGCAATAAGGCAACTCCAGGGTGTGTGGTTATCGTGAGATAATCATACCCTAGAGGGATTATAGACACTTGGCTGTGCCTCCTAACACCCCATGTGTGTGTTTATCTCATGATAACCACACACGCTTTTGTATCTTATTGCCTAATTATCCTCTTCTAATGCAAAATACTAATTTTTTTGTCTGAAACAATATGTGCAAGGATGCACTGCTAACAATCACAAGGGGACATTGACAAACAATGCTGCCCCTCTCCAGATCTGTTTCTCAGGGAGAAGAAAAATGGGAAGATTAGACACAACTTCTCTGAGTGATCTGTGAAAACTCATCCATCTTGGAGCGAGCTGTTCCTGAAAAGGACTACACATGCTGTCTGTTGAGCATTCACACAGGGTTGTGTCCAGCAACACTCCATGTGACAGGGAGGGGGAGCCAGGAAGCTACACTCCTACTAGGAGGTATCATTTTATTATTGCCCCATTCTTACTGAAACTTAGTAGATCACACATCAAAAGGAAAACATAAAAGTGGGAAGGGGACTTACTGGAAAGAAAGGCTTCAGTAGGTGAGGGTAGAGGGCAAGAATGGGCAAGGGGGAAATGAAAGTAATTAAAATGCATTGCCAAAATGTGTGAACTGTCAAACAATAAAAGTATGTTAAAAAATAGCCCAAAAAGGCTATGAATGGCCTTTTATATATTTTTAACTATATAATTATAAGATCCTTAATTGTAAATAAAAGCTAAATATTAGCAGGTATTTCAAGGCTTAAAACTATTTTTAAAACACATCAAATTCATTAAATTCCTATAGTTAATGGAAAGGCTGATTTTGATTTATGGAGTTATCTAATATTAAAACAAGTGTATGTGGCCTGGTTCCTACTCTGTATACATTTCCACTGTTAACCATGCATAGCAAATAATATCTACTGAAATGTGGACTTCATGCAAATCCATCAATTCTGAATCATTATGTTAATTTTTACAAACTTGAATTATTATATAATTATTATATATTATACAATTATTTCAATGCTGCATAGTAACATTTATAATTTTCACATTGCAAAATTTTATTCATTTAAGATCAGGAGTGGTTATATGTATTGATTTCCTAAGAATCTGACCACATAAATATATTTTTTGAGCTTTATATTTTAATATTTATTTGTAAGGCTTTAAGCATAGTTAAGAATGGAACAAAGGCTATTGAGGATGGAATGGGCTTTCATTGTTTCTGTATTTAAAAAATACAGAATCACAAAAAAGATAATCTAGGCTTCTAGCATTTTTCTTGAAAGCCATTGATATATTCTTATAATGTGTGTGTGTGTGTGTGTGTGTACATATGTAATTTAACAAGCCATTTCCATAGCTTATAAGAGAAACTTGTTCTCTAAATTGTAAAACTTAAAATTTTCTGGCCTGTATACCCCCAACACACACACACACACACACACACACACAAACACCTGCATTTTGTAAGTATTCTTACAGTGCTTATTTCCACAAACCATGGCCGTGACTCTCAAGGCCATTTCTTTTATATTTTCTTAACCTTACAAACTCAGTTTCCTTTTCCTGGATTCTGACTTCATAAATCCCACTGGGTCAAACTCGCTTGAAAGCCAGGAGCCTGCTCTTTCTGAGATGTCTGGCCATGTGCTGCAAGGCAAGCCTCTGCTCTGTCCCCAGTGGCTTCTTCCAGGGATGCATTCTTGAACTTTGATTTGAGGGATGGATTATCCATCTGTATTTACTGACAGAGACAGCACTAAATCTCAAGCCATAAGTGGCAGCTGGGTGCAACAATAATTATTAGTAACTGGAGGGCAGCATAAGATTGTTGTTGAGGACTTGAGGGTGAAGAGAAGCATTCTAAATATCGGTACAACATCCACTGAATAAAAACACAATGTTTACCTTGAATTATTTGCTAGCAGGTAACTCATGGGGAATACAATTTTCATGCTTTTAGAAAGGGATATGTTTGCTTAGACTTGAAAGACTCGGAGTTCACCATTTCTAATTGCTTCTTTATACAGTCAGGAATGTGATCATCTATTCTGTTTTACTTGTCTTTTCCGAAGAGCAGGGGAAAATCTTTTAAATCAATACAAAAAAAAAAATATCTCTTTCAGACATGATGTTAACCTGAAGTTAAGCTCACTTAACTAAGGCAGACCCTCTTAGACTAATGATGTGTGTTATTCCAATCCTTTCTCACAGTGTTCCTGCATTTGTGGAATGCAAGAGCACACTGATTAGTTGACGTTATTGTGACATTTCAAAATTCCGACTACCTTGTGTATTCTTTTGACTTTATGAAGGAGTTTAAAATTTGTAGCTTAAGAAGCTTGTCTCATAGACATTAATGGGAAATTGTACAAAAGGCTGCACTACTACTGTTAGTCATAGGCACACACACGGATGAACATAGCTGAAGTCACATACAAGAAAAGGAAATCTCTGCAGAAGCAACAGACACTTAATGAAGAAACAGTGAGCTGAAGGGAGAGAATGAGTGGCAAGATGCACACAGGCAGATGTTGCCCAGGGCTAAATCCTAAAGTTCAGCCTGCACTAAGTACACTGTGCCTTAGGACAAAGCTTTTCTTAAAACTAATCCAATTTAATAAGAAATTCATGCAACACTATAAGCCAAACCAATATTTTGGAAAAGGGAAGATATAGTTTGAAATAACAAGGTATAAGCAAATAAACAGTGGAATTTGGAGTGAAAACTTAAAACTGAAGCAGGAAAGATGCATCAGGAGACAGTGTTTGCTTTACAAGAGTGAGGACCTGAGTTAGGATTCCTAGAACACAACACAGCCAAGCATTGCAGGGAGAGTGTGTTATCTACTGCTATGGGCAATTGGGAAACTGAGAGACAAGAGCATTTCTAGAACTCACAGAAAGCTCAGCCTGGTATACACAGCCGTGAACAGCAAGAAGCCCTGCCTAGGTGAAATGCCTGGGTAGACATGCCAAGGTTGTTCTCTGACCTACACACACATGGTTGCTGTCTGTACTCACACACATCAACACACATACACCAACACTCTCTCTCTCTCTCTCTCTCTCTCTCTCTCACACACACACACACACACACACACACACACGAAAGAGGAAGAAAATATTTCAATTAAACAACGTCAGCAACATGTAAAATGCAACTTTTCGGATGGGATGAAACTCAAAGGTGTTTCCCGAACTAAATTTTTATGAGAGAGTAACTAAAATGATAACATAAGCATTTAATATATGAAAGTAGTGCTGCCAACACAACCAGGGTGGTAGAACTGAGTCCAGCTAGTTAATTCTATACAAAATTTTTATTTTTCTCCTTTTTTATTTAAATTAGAAACAATTTTATTTTATATATCAATTCCAGTTCCCTCTCCCTCCAATTCTCCCATGTCCCCCACCTACCCCCATTCCATCCCTCTTCTGCTCTATAAAAAAGGTGAGGACTATAACATTATTTGGGGGGCACAATTTTTTTTATTTTATTTAATTTTATATAACAAAGTCCAATTAAATGAAAACAAACATTTATACACAATATTTGGGAATTTGGGCGTCGTTCTTTCCAAGCTACTTCCTGCTGGTAAGGGGCGCTGTCTTGGGGGGATTTGAAGAAGATTCAGATATCTTGGCTGTAGTCTGTAGGGCTATTTTGTCCAGTTGTTTTGAATGTAGGATTAGCTTGTACTCTGTTTCAGGCAGTCTGGTGTGATCAAACCACATTAGTCTGGAAGGAATCCACATCTTTTCATTTTCTGTGGAAATTGGGGACACAATTTTTATCACTAGAAATTAAAAAGTCATAAAAGAACAATAGAGTTAATATTTTAGTTAAACCTAATGTAACAGAAAGGTAAGGAATAAAAATAAATCAATGCAAAAAATCAGAGTTCTATGAAAAAGAATTGAGTAAAAAGGTTAAAGAAGAGAAAGTTTTAAAACAGAAAATATGCATAAGAAATTTTAGAAAATAGAAAATATCTTTATGTAGTCTGTGTTTAAGTGCCACTCAGAAAACTTTATGAATATATTACTGGCTGTATTTGAAAACATAGACAAAGACATTTGTAGAGATTATAGCATTATAAATGATATTGTAAACATATATTATATTTTTATTTGAAGGACTGTATTTGAAAACAGGGACCAAGTGGTTTTGCCAATAAAAATTCTACCAATTAGTCAAGAAACATAGCATTTTACTCTTCAGTGAGCTCTGCTAGAGGCATAAAAGGAGAGACTGCAACTCTACCATCAGATAAGCTTACTATGAATTCAGTCAGAAAAGAGGTGTTAAAGTAGGAATTCTCCAGTCTATTTCATTCATAAATTTATATGCACAATCCCTTAAAGACAGAAAATTGACATGCACAAAACAGTCTCCAAATACAATTGCTTTTATTGTAGGAATAACTTAATGATAGGATAGAGACAGACAGACAGACACATACGCACGCACGCACATACACACACACACACACACACACAAACACACAAACACATACACACACACACACACACACACGCACACACACACACACACCACCATACAGGTGACAAATTATTTTCTCAATAAAAAAGAAAACACATTTGAAAAAAAAATCTAATGTCATTTAATCTATTTTCATAAGAGAAATAAAACTTTATGCAAACTAATTCTTGCAGGGAACACTTTTCACTAATAAAATATATGCACATAATCAGTCCCACGGATCAGCATCCAACCTTCTTATATGACATCTACCAACACAAGTAGTTGCTGTGACTTTGGGTCACATATAACAAAAGTGATAGTGTTTGAAAAGGAAACAACACAGCTGTTGTTATTGATTAAAATATTTCTCACTCTGTCAAATCACAGAAAATGTAAACTAATAATATCTCTAGGTACACAAGGCCAGCATGCTCTATGAATCAGAAAAAAATACACAGTATTTCCTGGAGTCCAGCTTAGGATCTAACTATGCCATTCTTGTGTGTGTGGTCAGGGGTCTAATAGCAGATACACCTGCACATATGTGTTTCTCATGATATCATTTGTTAGTCACATCATGGAATTAGCCTAGCTGACTGTGAAGAGGTGAGAGGGTAAGGAAATGGGGTATATATACCTAATGATGTAGCATTCCACCATGAAGAACAAAATCATATTATTATCATGGAAGTGGGCAGAATTCGAGGTCATTATATCAGGCAAAGTGGGAAGTATTTGAAGAATGAGCTAATACAGAAAAAATATCTGGTCTGTGGAACCCATGTTGCCATCTTGATGCTCCTCATCTTGGAAGAATAGTCCATATGGATCTTTGATTATAACCCAACAATATCTGTTTCCTGGCTCTTCTGGGCTATTTTCTGCTACAGAACGAATGTCCTTCTTTAAGGCATTATAAGTAAACTTCTGTAAACCCTAGATTCAGTAGTGACTTAGAGACTGTCTTCTTGAGAATGTGATTCCATCCTTCCCTTCTGGTTTTATCTCACTTCTGTTTTGAGGATATTGTTGTCAGCAGCATAGCATAAATTAGGCAAGCTTGAATCAACTGAAACCAAGTACTGATCCATTTTCCTGGTGGGTACTGCCGTTGAATGTCCTATTGAACTTGGCATATGTGTCTTGGATGCCCAGCAGTTTGGTGTTCTGATGTCTTCTTGTATCTAATATGTTAAATGTTATATTCTTAACCTTCATTTATTGCTTTAGTTTCTTTACAGAGGAGAACTTGGCCAAGGAGGTTTGGTCCAGACTTGAGTGAACATGAAGCCCTATAGAGGAGGCCAGACATGAAGCCCTATAGAGGAGGCCAGACTCATAGTGAGAAAATAATGCTGGCACTAATCCACTTAGAATTTCACAGCCTCTCTACTTCTCTACCTACAATGTGGATTGGTTTAACACCCTTTGTTGGGGTTATTTGGCCATTCCCTTCAAATGCTAATGACCAGCTAGTCTAACACCCTTTATTGGTGTTATTCTGACAGACCCTTCAATAGTGAATGAATAGCTTGCTTTGTTTCCATAGACCAAGGAGCCAAATAACTTGGAGGCCTAGAAGCAAATTATTTCTGTGATATAGACCCACCCTGAATGACGAATTGGGTTGTATGGTGGCTGCTTCACTGAAGACTTGGATTTCCCTACCCATCACACACCAGGCCAAAAAGGAGCTAAACCATTTTCTCCTCATTATCACCTCATTAAGCTCCCCAAGCCAGTGCAGGCCCGGGTAGAAGCCTGCTACAGGTAGCTTAATGAGTTTCTTATTTATAGGCCCAGTGCTGTTATGCAAAAGCTTGTTATTCCCAGGCTTAGAGTATGGTATTTTCTAAAGGGAGTTGAGAAATATAATTATCAAGCATATTGATATGCTTGGTATGGGCCTCACCCTGGCTATATGGCCACTAGATCCACACATCTGTTTGATATACAGATTTGATATTGTGTCATGATGTTTATTCCAATTTTCTTTCTTCTTCTTTTCTTTTTTCTTTTTTTCTTTTTTTTTTTTTCTTTTTGCAACCAAGAGCAGATGCTGCCCCAGATGTGGGAGATGCAGATGACTGGCAGCTCCACAACAGCTCTGTATTCATTACTGTACTGTATGGAAGACTTTGCAGAGTCCTCTCTTTGGCTCTAGGAGCAAAAAAGCCTCCCCAACTGTTCTTTATATTTTGTTTCCTGCTTTATTTGTGACTTACTAGGCACATCTAAGAGGATCTCATATTTACATCCTATAAGAATATATGATATGTTGTTATAATTTATATGCAAATATAAAATGCAAGTCATTGCTCATTAATTAGTTTTTTTAAAAATATATAATCATTGCCACAATTTAAATTTTTATTAAACAAGGACTGTGTTTAGGATTAAGCAAGGTAGTGATGGTATGTAAACAGAAATGCAAACATACTGGTTCGCTTTATATATACAAAGAAATTTATCATTCAACAAAATCCTAACAGTCAGAACCTCAAAGAAAAAGGAGACACCTATGTTTCATTAAGTCAAATAAGAATATAAATAGTTGATGGTTTATGATGACAGAACAAAAACAAAATCAATCATTTTGAAAATGGAAAAAAAATACAGCCTTAATTCATAAGGTCATGACTTATTTAAAGGCATGCAGATAAGTGAGATATTTGAGGGAGCCTGTGCTTTGTGCTGTGAAGGACACTGGTATAGAAACAGAATGGGCCTTGGCTTGTCAGCTTCTCTTGTTTGACATTTGCTCAGCAACATTAAGGGACACACACAAAGTTCTACAATACTGTACAGAAAGCAGCTCTCGCTAGTGAAGTGAAAGAAAGTGGTTTAAAAATGTGCTAGTGAGAAATCTTATGATTTAAAGGCAAAAACAACAACAACAACTAAAAGCAGCTCAGTAGAATTGGAATTTGGGTTTAGGTGTTCTACAAGGGGAGCATATCATAAGAATCATAGCCACCCACTTCCATGTTGAAAAGCTAAGAGCCACAAGAACAGAGATGACCCTTCAGTACCAGGTACCGATTTTTCTCTCTTGGATTTTCTTTGTTTGGCTTTAACCTGACAGAAGTAAAAAAAAAGATGTAATTAACCCTCTCCCTGCAACATGAATTAAGCATATGTCCCTAGTAAGAAGCAAGCAGGCAGATATACATCTTTTGTTGCATTCTGATTTGTTGCAATTTATATGTAGCATGCCTTTTAGACACTCAAGTCTGGGAATCCTATGTGAAGTGGGACAAGTCTACCACCACCATTTTCCTAATATGCTGTGGTTATTCTGTGTGCCTTCTCTACATTTTGGAAAGTGTAGCCTTCTTTTAGACTATGGTTGCTGTTATATTAAGGTAATCTGAAATAAACAATATCAGTTATTGCTGTTTGAATTACCACACTACTCTGAAGAGACAACACATTTCTTGTATTCTGACTCATTCCTCATCTGTTTTGATCTCCTCTGTTCTCCCTTTTCCTTGAGACACAGTAATTATTACAATTAGACCGACGAATAATTTCCAATGGCCTCTAAGCATTCCAATAAAATTAAAAGCCATACATTTTTCACATTACATCTAAAGGAGACATAAGGTTTAGTGAAGAAGGTGTATTAACAACCAAAATATGCTGAAAGCCATACTTCTTGATCCAAACCTTTATCCAAGTTGTCATGTAAAGGATGAACTCTGAAAGGGAATGGAAACAACTTCACCATTGTTGCAGAGAAAGTTTTATAAATGGAGACTGACAGTAGAGAATATACTTCCTTAAGCCAAAATCCAATCTAGAGCATGAGCCTAACTCTCTTATTATATGATTAATCTTCAGAAGAAAAGTTGAAACCCAGAAATCAGTTTATGAAGTTCAAGACAAGAAGCTGACTCTATAGCTTAAGTGTTCATGGAGAAGCAGCAAGTGCTGATGTGAAGGCCAGAGTAAGTCATTCAGAAAGTCAATACAGGCACACTGATAAATATGATAACACTAAACAGATTTTCATTAAGGAAATATAGTCTTATATTAGAGAATTGTGATGTCTTATTTTGTGTCTTTGGCTATGAAGAGGCACCATGACCATAAAGAAAAAACATCTAATTAGGGCTGGCTTACAGTTCAAGAGATTTAGTCCATTATCATGTTGGGCAGCATGGCTGCATGAAAGCCGACACAGTGCTGGAGAGGTAGCTGAGAGTTATACCTCAAGATTGGCAGCCAGAAGGAAGAGAGAGAGAGAGAGAGAGAGAGAGAGAGAGAGAGAGAGAGAGAGAGAGAGAGAGAGAGAGAGACTATGCCCGACTTGAGCATTTAAAACCCCAAACCTACCTCCAGTGACATACTTCCTTCAACGAGGCCAGTGAAGAAGTAACTGCTAATATAATAGAAATAGTAAAGGAACTAGAATTAAAAGTGGAGCCTATGTACTCTTTTCAAAATGTCAGCAATGGGGTATTGCTTTTTAAGCTGGAAAAGTGATTCCTGGGAAAGATTCCATAAACATGGGTGAAGTGTCAACAGATTCTTTAGAATACTACAGAGATTAAACTGAGGATGTAATGGCAAAGTTTGAGATAGTTGACTACAACTGGAAGAGTGAACTACTACTCTGTAGTGTAAAGTTCTATAGAGAAGTCACTCATGAAAAGAGGCTTAGTTAATGATACAAATTGTTTCCTTGTTTTCTTGTTTTTTTAAATGTAATTTATTATGTGTGTGTGTATGTGAGAGAGAGAGAGAGAGAGAGGGAGAGAGAGAGAGAGTTGACAGTTCAATCATGCAGTGTACATGCAAAAGCCAAAGGAAAAATTTGTGGAGTCAGTTCTCTCCTTCAGCCTCTACCTTCACCGTGGTCATCAGGTCATCAGGCTTGCATGGCAAACATTTCAAATTTTGAAATTTGTCACTATCCCTTATCCCTTTGTTGTCTTATTTCAGAAAATCCCAGAATTTCACCAGTCCAAATATCATACAAAATGATTAGATGATCATTTGTATTCCCTTCTACAGTAGTTTCTATGTAAAGTACGAGCATTATTTTTAGATATAAAAGAATTTTGACACTTACTAGAATAAAGCACAAGGAGAACAAGCTTTATATACACCTGGGAGACGCTTTATTGTAATATTAACTGAACTAAATAGGCAGTACCTCTGTGGAATGCCAGAAGACATGAAAGATGAAAAGATAATAAGAAGGGGCTGGAGATATGGCTCAACTGTTAAGAGTATATACTTCTCTTGAAGAGCACCTGAGTTTGGATTTATAGTACCAACAACTAGTGATTCTGCAACTCCAAAAGATCTGATGTTTTCTTCTGACCTTAGAAGAGAACATCATGTGCAAAAACCTACACACAGACAATACATATACCATGTAGTTAAAAATAAAACAGAATTTTCAATTCGATTCCATTGGTCTACCTGTCTATTTTTGTACCAATACCAGGCTGTGCTCAGAACTATAGCTCTGTAGTAGAGCATGAAGTCAGGAATGGTGATGCCTCCTGAAGTTCTTTTATTGTATAGGCTTGATTTGGCTATCCTGGGTCTTTTGTTTTTCCATATAAAATTGATTATTATCCTTTCAAGGTCAGTGAAGGATTGTGGTGGGATTTTAATGGGGATTGCATTGAATCTGTAGATTGCTTTCGGCAAGATTGCCATTTTTACTATATTTATCCTACCTATCCAAGAGCATGGGAGATCTTTCCATTTTCTGGTATCTTCTTTAATTTCTTTCTTTAGAGCCACAAAGTTCTTATTGTATGGGTCTTTCACTTGATTGGTAAGCGTTATCCCAAGATATTTTATGTTGTTTGTGGCTATTGTAAAGGGCAAAGTTTCTCTGATTTCTTTCTCCACCTATTTGTTGTCTGAAAAAAGTAGAGCTACAGATTTTTTTTTTTTAGTTTATCTTGTATCCTACTAGTTTGCTGAAGGTGTTGGTGAGCTGTAGGAGTTCCCTGGTAAAGTTTATTAGGTCGCTTATGTAAACAATCATACCATCTGCAAATAGAGACAGTTTTACTTCTTCCTTTCCAATTTGGATCCCCTTGATCTCCTTTTGTTGTCTTATAGCTTTAGCTAGAACTTCTAGTACGATATTGAAGATATACATAGAGAGAGGGAAGCCTTGTCTTGTTCTTGATTTTAGAGGAATCAGCTTAAGTTTCTCTCCATTCAGTTTGATGTTGGCAGTTGGTTTGCTGTATATTGCTCATATTATGTTTAGGTATGTTCCTGTTATCCCTGATCTCTCCAAGACCTTTATCATGAAAGGGTATTGAATTTTCTTGAAGGCTTTTACAGCATCTAGGGAGATTATCATACGGTTTTTCTTTTTCAGTTCGTTTATATGGTGGATCACGTTGATAGATTTTTTTACAAGTTAAACCATCCCTGCAATCCAGGGATGAAGCCTACTTAGTGGATGATTTCTCTGATGTATTCTTGAATTTGGTTTGCCAGTATTTTACTGAGTATTTTTGCATCGATGTTCATCAGGGATATCGGTCTGTAGTTTTCTTTCTTAGTTGTGTCTTTGTGAGGCTTGGGTACCAAGGTTATTGTGGCCTCGCAAAAAGAGTTTGGCAATGAACCTACGGTATCTATTTTGTGGAACAATTTAAGGAGTATTAATATTAGTTCTTCCTTGAATTTCTGGTAGAATTCTGTACTGAATCCATCTGGCCCTGGACTTGTTTTGATTGGAAGGCTTTCAATGACTGCTTCTATTTCATTGGGGGTTATAGGTCTATTTAAGTTTTTTGTCTGTTCTTGATTTAATTTTGGTAGGTGATAGTTATCCAGAAATTTGTCCATTTCCTTTGAATTTTCAATTTTTGTGGAATACATGTTCTCAAAGTATGACCTGAAAATTATCTGGATTTCCTCTGTGTCTGTTGTTATGTTCCCCTTATCGTTTCTGATTTTGTTAATTTGCATGTTTTCTCTCTGCTTTTTCATTATTGAAAATACTGATATTAACCCACACACCTATGAACACCTGGTTTTTGACAAAACAGCTAAAAGAATACAATGGGACAAGGACAGCATCTTCAACAAATGGTGCTGGCACAATTGGATGATGGCGTGTAGAAGACTACAGATAGACCCCTGTCTGTCACCATGCACAAAACTCAAGTTCAAATGGATCAAAGACCTCAACATCAATCCAGCCACACTGAACCTCTTAGAAGGGAAAATAGGAGGTACCCTTGAACAAATTGGTATAGGAGACTGCTTCCTGAACATAAATCCAGGGGAACAGACACTGAGCAACAATTAATAAATGGGATCTCTTCAAACTTAGAAGCTTATGTAAGGCAAAGGACACAGTGGACAAGACCAAACAGCAGCCCACAGACTGGGAAAAAATTTTCACCAATCCTATATCCGACAAAGGGCTGATCTCCAAAATACTGAAGAAAGAATTCTCAATAAAAGAAATCAAAAAGGCTGAAAGACACTTAAGAAAGTGCTCAACATCCTTAGCTATCAGGGAAATGCAAATCAAAACAACTTTGAGATACCATCTTACTCCTGCCAGAATGGCTAAAATTAGAAACAGCAATGACAACTCATGCTGGAGAAGATGTGGAGGAAGGTGAACACTCCTCAACTGCTGCTGGGAGTATAAACTTGTACAGCCATTTTGGAGATCAGTATGATGGCAGTTCCTCAGGAAAATGGGAATTAATTTACTACAGGACCCAGCAATCCCACTCTTAGGCATATACCCAAATGATCCACATCCATGCAACAAAGACATCTGTTCAACTATGTTCATAGTAGCATTATTTGTAAAAGCAAGAAACTGGAAGGAACCTAGATGCCCCTCAATTGAAGAATGGATAAAGAAGATGTGGCACATCTACACAATGGAATACTACTAAGCAGAAAAAAATAATGGAATCTTGAAACTCACAGGCAAGAAGATGGCACTTGAAGATACCATCCTGAATGAGGTAACCCAGTCACAAAAAGAGAAACATGGTATGTACTCGGTCATATATGGATTTTAGACCTAGATCAAAGGATTACCAGCCTATAATTCACACCACCAGAAGAAGTAGGATACAAAGTGTATTCTAAGAGATTCACATAAAGTCCTTCACAGAATGGGGAAGGGACAAGTTCCACAGAGCACAAGAGAATTGGGGGGGGGAATCAGTGAATGGAGAGAGAAGTAGGAGAAAGAGAGGGGGAGGAGAGGAAAACACGTGAGACTAGGAAGATTGAGTCAGGGTAGGAATAGAAGACAGGAGAGAGAGAGAGAGAGAGAGAGAGAGAGAGCATAAAAGAGGGAGCCAATATTAGGTTGAAGAGAAAACTGAATCCAAAGAAAGGTCTAGAGACCTACAAGAGTACCACCAATTAACCATTTGAGCATCCATGGAAAGGCTACCATAAATGCCCTTCCTGGATAGTGAGATCAACAACTAACTTATCTATGGAGCCCTCATCTAATCCCTATTGGAAACAGGAGCAAAAACCCATACCTAAACAGTGAGTCAAACTAGAACCTAGAATCAGACAGAGAGGACAAGACCAAGTTGTAGAAACACATAGAGACAACTGACCTGACAAGGAGGAGCTAACAGGCCACCAGACTGATAGCAGGGAATCCAGCATGGGACTGACTCAGGCCCCCCTGAATATGGGTCTCAGCCAGAAGAACTGAGCAGTATAAGGGACCTCAGACTGTGGAACCAAGATGTATCCCTGGTGCAAAAATGACCTTGCGAACATATCCCCCATGGAGGGATAATGCCCTAACCTAGAGACAGGAGAGAAGCCCTAGTCCCTACTTCAAATGACCTGTAAGATCTACATGACCCCACCTGGATGGCATTGCCCTACATATGGAATTGGGCTGGAGGGTTGGGAGGGGAGGGTGGTCAGGGTGCATGTGAGGGGGCACAGAGGGTAAAAGTGAGTGAGGGAGGGAGGGAGAAGAAACTGGGATCGACATGTAAAATACTAAATTGAATAAAAAAAAATACAAAAAAAAAACCCAGAAATTTTAAAATATTAAAGAAAGAGGAGTAGGTGAAGATAGTGAGAGGATATGTCAAGAAAGCCAGCTTAGAAGTTTCAGGCTTTGTTCACCAAGCTAAGAGAAGTCATTTGTTTTTGTTTGGTTTCCCCAAGCAAAATGATTTGATAATATTATTGCTAATAAAGAAACACAAGAATGATTAGAAAGTTAATGTAAAAGACTATAATATGGAGATCATTTAGATCATCTTTTCAGTGGTTCAAGGTCAGTAGAAATGTGGCTTTTCAGGGAAAAATAATTTCAATATCTACAGTCAGATTATTTTGATTGTAAAGTTTGCTTCATTTAGGAATAATAGGTTTTGAACCTGATCAACCATAGGAATGGAAACACCATTGAAAATTTATTTTTTATTTAATAATTTGTCATTGGAAAAATGATAGTTTACTTTTGAAATATTTTGCTGGCGCTTGAAGCATCTTTTTAAAAGAAGTTTGGAACTTACTATGTTTACACATACATATATACATATATGTATATATGTATATAGTCCCAGCTGGAGTACAATTGTCATCACAGAATGTATTAGAAAGTTAGGATATTGCAGAAAGAAAATGGAGATCAGAAAAATTCATTTTATACACACACACACACACACACACACACACACACACACACACACACACACATATATATATATATTTGGGAACGAAGGCAAAACTAGGGAAATGAAAGTTGAAACTTCTGAAAACAAAAGTAGATTAATTTTATAAAAGTTGTGTAAGGGAACCTGTGGTAAATCTACAAAAGTCAAACTCACTGAGAACAGTTATTAGATGTGGCAACAAATGTTTAAAATGTAAACAAAGCAATTTTATCCTATAAGAAAATATTAAAGTAGCCTCAGAAGAATTACTATTGTATCAATTTCAAGAAATCCAACCTTCATACTAACTTAACAGATAATTATCAGCTCATTTATTGTCAAAACCTGCTCAAACCTGAAAGCAACTTTTCTATGCTTTACATTTTTTCATTCAATAATTGACATTTTATTAACACATTATTTACACTTAAGTCAATTAATTAACATTCTAAAATAAAAAGCAGTTGACAGCACTGAAATGATGCCTATTTTAATTTTAAGGACATCACAAGTCACATTGTATAAATATCTACATTTGCACTTGAATCTTGAAGTGTTAAACTTGGTTATTCCTAACAATGTCTAAAGCTGGAATCATCCTGAAAAATGGATGTCTCACATCACAGCCTCTTGAAAACATCTTGACTTCACAAAAATCACAGCATAACCAATAATCTTGAAAGACTAAAAACAACCACATTCCCATCAGAGCAAAATGTCTTTCTTAGAAAATATAACTACTTTCCAATAGATAAGTACACAGTCTTATTGTTACTGTATCGAGGCATTCTTTGTACATTTCTTGGAAATGATCAAGTCAATATTCTCTCTAAAGATTCAAAAGCCTACTCTAGCCAGAGTCACAATCTTAAGGGGAATCTGAAAGACTTACAAAAGAGACAGCCCTTTTCCGTCATGGAGGTGTAGCTGTATATCAGTGGAAAATTTACAGCCTAAAATGGTGTGTTATTTTTGCTGTGGTTTACAAATAATTATCTTTTTATGTCCTCCTTGTGTTCTATATAAAATTGGAATGTCCTTGCACATTATCCAGCCAAGAACATATATTAATAGAAGGGCAGAGGAAGGGAATGAACTTCTATGACAAAACATCAATTATTAAACACAGGAGGATTTTAATATGATTGAAAGATAACACATTTTTCAATGCCTAAATTTAGTATTTGCCACACAATTTTGACTTGTGATTCAGCAGAATATGTCTCCTTCTAGGAGCCTGCACTGAAGTCATAAGCTCATGCAACCTGGGAAGCATGTGATCTACATCTCCAGCTCCACAGGAGCAAGACAGAGGTCAGGGTGAAGGGCTGATTCAGCACATTTCTGAAAACCAACACTAGATGCTTTCTTTCAAAATGAATCAGAACTTGGTGAAAAAGAAAGTTCACAAGGCAGAAATCTGAGGACAACTCAGGTGGAGGGCAGTAGACTTCTGAGGGGGCACTTCTCACAGCAGGCCTGATGTGTTCTGCACTACAGACAAATCCAACACTACATGAGCAGCTTGACTCAAGAGTTTCAGGCACCACTCCCTCTATACAAAGCTCACAGGATCATAGGGGAATACTTAACTGCTAAACTCTCTATCTTCTATGTGAAAAATCTAGACAGAGTACCTGACACACTATCTAGAGAGATCATTCATAAACAAACAAACAAAAAAAAAGATATGATCATAAGACATGTCATGGACCCTTGACTACTTTATAAATGTGAGTATGTGAGTATGTGTAATGTGTGTGTGTGTGTGTGTGTGTGTGTGTGTTGATTTTGTATAATGGTGCGTGCCTGAACATATGTGTGTAAACACTAGATTGAGTTCTCCTATCTGGAGGCCGTGGATCCCTCCTTATGTTATTCTTTGAGCCAGAATCTGTCAGTGAACACAGTCTAGCTGGGGACCTCCTATCTCTACCTCTCCAATATTAGCATTAAGACATACCCTGTCCTGCCCACTTTTCACTTGGGTTCTTGGATCCAAACTCAAGCTATTACTTGGCAATTTAACCACTGAGTCATCTCTCTGTCCCATATAATTGTGTTCCTTACCTTTGTATACATCTTTCAAAAATAGCCTGCAGGAAAGTTCTCTGCTTGGGAACAACATGATATATGGCAGGAAACTTTGGTTTAAGTCCATGAGAGATTCATAGAATGAAGAGATGGATGATGAGTGGAGTATCTTCCTTTTTAAGATGAGTCATGAATCCACTAATATCTAGAGAAACATGGTCACAGAAAACTAGAAACCTCTGGGATGGTAGAGCTAAGGCATCTGGTTTACTTCAGTTAGGTGAAGCATGAATGAAGGTGATTTATGCCCTTCTACTCAGAAACGTTAAGATTCATTGTGAGGCTTATCTTGGTCTCTTTTCCTGTGTCTTATCCTTGTGGAAAAATGTATTAAGCCCTCAAAAAGTCTATGGCTTGAGCAAGGAATGGATTTTGTTGTACTCAGGGCCCTGTCATTTTAGAATTATCGTGTGAATGAGTGCACACATATACACATGCATTGTGAGCAGAGCAATCAAATTTGTCTTTATTTACAAGATGAAATTATTTTCTTTCATAACAATATACCTGATAGATTTAAGAGAATGAAATGGATTATGCTGAGGGCATTGTCATCTTGGGGTAAGCTACTCCTGGGACCCCCAACCCTTTCCTTTCCTTTACAAAGCAAGATCCCAGAGACATTTGAGCTTTCTCAGTTCCCAACACACAGTGGCCAAATTCTAATAATGGTCAGTGTGGTGGGCTTTAAAATCCTTCCTCAATGAAGTCCTATCTTTTTCTTCCTTGCCCACCTGATGGCCCTTGACAGAGTCCCTTAGTAGAAAGGGAAGCTTGGATCATGGAAGCCAATGATTCCTGTTTCCCACTTGCACTTAGCATGCATTCAATCTCCCAGGTTTCCAGTGAAGGGAGGTGATCACCCCACCCAGGGGGTCACCTCACTCCACCCTAGAAGCCCTTCACCCCAAAGGGACATTCCAGAAAACCCAATCTTGTAGCTGAGAAGAGCCTGGAATCCCAGACCTAAACCAGTGAAAAATCTTGCTGACATTCTCCCAGATAACCTCTCAACAGGATGAGGACAAGTCAGTCCTAGATGATAACCTAGTCATTGCCAGCAAGCCTGCCAACTACTTTAGCATGGATAGCAGCAAGACACCATGCTCTCATGTACCTTATGCAAGGGCTGCTGGTGCCAGCTTTGTGATTTGTCCTACCTGCCAAGGCAATGGAGAGATTCCCTAAGAGCAAGAGAAGCAGCTGAAAGCCCTCATCCCTTATGGAGACCAAAGGCTGAAGCCCAGATACACGAAGCTTTCCCTATTCCTGGCTGTCATCATCTGCCTGTTGACTTTCACCCTCACCATCTTTTTGCTGTATCCACGATCCATTATCATGTGTCCTATAGGCCTCAGCTCCTCCATGGTGACTTTTGATGAAATTTATATGTGACTCAACATAAGGAATATCTTGAACACTTTCAACAGCAACTTCTATCCCATCACTGTGACACAACTGACTGCCGAGGTTCTCAACCAGACCTCTGTGTTAGGCCAGGTTACCAGCAGCCTCCACCTGCACATCAGTCCTTTGACCAGTGAGCAGATGCTTTACAAAGCTGCCAGCAGTATTTTGGATAAAAACACCATATTCTTTTGCATATCCAGGGTACTTGGACCTCCTCCTACCTGAGCCATCCACAGCAGCTGCCCTTGGATAACTTTGAACATGTAGACTGCAGGGAGAACATGTCAATGCCCCACCTGGAGATCCCTCACCCAGCCTGACTTATCTGCTGCTCCTGTACTCCAGGAAGCTGCAGGCTGGTCTGCATCCCAACTCCGTGGAGCTCAAAGAAGGACTAGTAACTTTGCTTAAGAAAACAGAAACATCTGGCTTTATTGTGTCTTTCCCTGACACCCTCAGTACAAGGAACTTCTTTAACAATGCCATAGGCACCGACTCCTCAGATGTCCAGGAGTAACTTCTGATGGATCTTACCCATGGTCTGTGTTGAGAAACAACTGACCTGACATTGTCTTGGGGCTTAACATGTTGCTTCTTTGGCTATACAATGGTGGGTCTTCAAGTTGGAATGGAGAGAAAGCCAGATTTTTTTTTAACAGCACAGATGTATCCTCTTCATGTTCTCTTCCAGTAATAATAGCTTTGAGGATATCCAGTCCTATCTCCAAGACTATAAATGATCTCTTGTGTTGTATGCTCTGGGCATGTGAGAGTAATGTTTATGGCCTGCTTCTTTCACCTTGCAGACTACACCATCTTAATCTCTTCTCTGTACAACAGCTTTCATGTTATCTTCATAGCAGAAGCTAAGTAGCTGAGGAGTAGCTATCTGGTCTACCCTAGACCAAAGGCAGAGTCAAAGGCATTTATTTATTAAAGCAAAGTTTCTAAGCCCATGTGAGTGGACACAGGTAGGTCAGATAGTAGAGTAGGCCCAGTGACTGTCCATAAAGCCTGAAGGACATGAAGCTGTTGATGCCAGGGAAAAGCTGTGGGGCTCCCATGGGTTCTCTGCATCAGGCCCACCCTCTGTTCTCAAGGCTTCTTCTGTCTTGACTGAGGAGTAACAGATTCACCAGAACGGAACTTGACCTTTCCTTGCCTATCACTGCGCTGGAGCCAAATCTCAGATGACTCCTGGTTTCTCACGGGACTCCAAATAAAAGTGATACCTGTATTGCAAAAAAAAAAAAAAAAAAAAAAAAAAAAAAGAGAGAGAGAGAGAGAATGAAATGAATATGAGTCTTTCTATATTTAAAGTAGAAACGTTCTTGTTTTATGAAATTAACTTCATTTTTTTGTTATGTGTTATATCCCAGCATAATGAATTCAACAAATATAAGATATTGCATAGTTATCCTCAGCATGTACCACTTAACTTTTGAGGAAATAATCATCTCTCTTAACTGCTAAAGCATACTTTCAAAATATTTCCTCTTCTTGCTTCCTATCCTCTCTGCCTCTAACTATTACCACCACCACCACCACCATCATTACTACTACTACTACTATTTGGGATTGTTCTTCTCAGGTAGCCTAGGCCAGTCTTGAACTTGCAACAAAGCTGAGGATGACTTGAATTTCCTATCCTCCTGCCTCAAATTCTTCAATGTCTGAGATTATAGGAACATACCACCATGATTGGCTACAATTCAACAATTCAGACATTATAATATAAAAATCTGGATAAAGGTAGGGGACACCTAAGGGGAACCAAATATGATAGCTTCAGTCACACTTTAGAAATAGTTTATGGAAAATATCTATGAATAATGAACTGACATAATTTTTAAGTGCAGCAATTGTGAAGAATACTGGGAGGTTACCCTTATCAAGCTAACACATCTTCTGCCATATTATAGTGAACATTTTTCCAAATATACTAGGCAGTATGAACACTGGTCTATAAAACCTATATAATTAAAAAGAGCTTTATTCAAACACAAATAGTCCAGGACCCAAGATTTTTGAAAATGTTTTTAGACTAGAAGACTCAGTTTTTAGTGGGGGGAAATGAGGTGAATATCTAGAACAGATATCAAACACCATTAGGAAAGGAAAAGCTTGATGGATGTCTCTGAGTAGAGAGAGGGAAGAAGTCGGGAGGGCAAAACTTGGCATTTACCAGTTCAAAATTACAACACCTCCCTGGAGCCCTGCCCTGTCTTTTCGCAGCCAAGTCTTTGTTTTATTTTTTTCTTCTGAATGTCTTTCCAGCAAAGTTAACAACAACAAAAACTATGAAATTGTCTCCCATGTACTAAACAGCTGTCTTAGAGATCAGAAGACATCAACAAAGCCCCTAGAGTTGTCTAATCCCAGAGGAAGATCTTGCTGAACTGGAGAAGTGCATGCAGCAGAAACCTTGGAAATTTCAGGAGTGGGAATTTTTTTTCATTGTCAGAACTTTCAATGAAAGTGCAGCCACAAATCCTGGGAGCATGAAATAAAAATTCTCAACAAGCTGTCTTACCTGTGTGCACTCCACTGATGGCAAGGGCAAACACTGCTTGCATGTCAGTCAAAACCCTGACAGCCAGCCTGTGAAGTTTGACGGGCTGCCATGTGCTAGACTACCTAAGATGCTCTTAACTGAGCCATAAAAAGACAAATAAATTAGTAATTGTAGCCCTCCTGTCAATGTCCTTTTCGTGAACTTCTCAAGCTGTTAGTTAACACTGCTGGTGTGGTTTACCAATATATTCTTAGGTTTCACGAAAAAGACAAATATATTTGATATTTTGGTTTTTCAAATCCTTTTGAATAGATTTCAGGAAATGATATAGATAGTTGCTAGTTTCTAGGATTTTATTTTATTTATTTTTTTCCTGTCTCTGCTCTGCCCTGTCCCATTAGGACATCAAACCAATAAGATTAACATAATCTTTCTTAGAATTGACTGTTCTCTTTAAATAGATCCCATGATAGACATGTGTAAAAATCAATAAAAGGCTCCTCATTTGTCAAAGCTAATGACTAAACTCATTTTGAAGTTCAATAGTGGTTACTGAAGAGTGGCCACACATTATATGTCTAATCCTCTATGTCTCTCTACTTATCTTGTAGAACAGAAGCACAGAGTTTGGGAGGGAGCTGTTGCCTAAAACACAGTATGAAAGCTCATCTCCATTTTATTATTATATATTCCTTTCCCCCAAACTATGTATGTCTTGATCATCTAACATAATGTCAAAAGAAATAAAATGAAATGTGTATTTACTCAAATGCATGACATACCGCTCACTTTTCTTAACTAATTCAATTGTAAGATCCTCCAATTGCATTCTTAACTCCTTGAGCCCATGGAACAAGTCTTAAACATATTTTTAACATGGAATATGTTAAAGATTTGGTTGAATTAAGTAGAATTGAATTATCCACTATTTTGAACTACAGCATATCAGTTATATTAGGCTGTATTGTGCCTAATTGTGTATTGTATATTGTGCAAAGTGTAAAAGATACAGCAGTCAAGTAGACCCTTCTCTGATAGATGCTCTATGTTGCCAGGTGATTTAATCCTTTACCTCCCACAGTCTTTTCCTGGAGCTTCAAAGGGGTGAGAATTGACAGGTTTTTCTGCAATGCCCTCCTACTTTTCAACACTCTCATATAAAAATGCTAGAAAAAAGATACCATGCATACACAAAATAATGTCTGGACTCACAGAGGTTAGATTTCATATATATTATTAATAAAAATATTATCTGTATTTGCAGAGTGGTTTATGCAACACTCTGCTTCTTCAGACACATCATCTAAATTTTAAACTCTGGGTCAGAACACTTTTTAAACATTTATTTTAATTCACTAGAAATTTCAAATTATGGTTTACTAATTCATGTCCCCCAATTAGCTGGCCAATCATTCTTTCTGAGCTCCAGTTTGCAAATTGTATTGCATGCCCATTGGACTTGGCTGTCTCTTATAATCAATAGGTCAGATACAATTTGAAATTCCCTTGACAATGGGTGGGGGAGAAAGACAAGAGAAAGAGGAATCCACAGAAACAATAACTGAAGTGGAGTGATTCATTCATGATGGGCACTGGAGAACTAAGGTTCTTCATAATAGCTTCTCTTGGGAGAAGCCGCCCTTTCCAGCATCTTGTTTACAGAGCCACTGTTGTTCCATCCTTTTGATGAACAGAAATCTGATCAGTGCAATTCCCCCTGGGAGCATAAGGGAGGAAGAGTTTAAAGACTATTGAGAACTACAAGACTGCTCCCAACTAACAATTTGAGCTTCCGTGGAAAGGCTATCATAAATGCCCTTCTCGGAGAGTGAGATCAACAACTAACTTATCCATGGAGCCCTCAACTAATGCCTGTTGAAAACAGGATCAAACACCCATACATAAACATTGAGTCGAACTAGAACCTAGATGCAGATGGAGAGGACAAGACCATGCTGCAGAAACACATACAGACAGCTTATCTGAACAAGGAGGAGCTAACTGGCATTAGACTGATAGCTGGGAAGCCAGCATGGGACTGACTCAGGCCCCCCTGAATATGGGTCTCAGCCAGAAGGACTGAGCAGTCTAAGGGGCCTCAGAGAGTGGAGCCAGGATGTATCCCTGGTGCACAAAAGGACTTTGCGAACACATCCCCCATGGAGGGATAACTGCCTTAATCTAGAGACAGGAGAGAAGCCCTAGTCCCTACTTCACATGACCTGTCAGATCTACATGACCCCAACTGGATGGCATTCCCCTACATATGGAATTGGGGTGGGGGGATGGGAGGGTAGGGTGGTTAGAGGGCATGTGAGAGGGCAGAGAGGGTAAAAGGGAGGGAAGGAGGGAGGGAGGGAAGGAAGGAGGGAGGGAGAGAGGAAGAGGGAACTGGGATCCACATGTAAAATAATAAATTAAATTAAAAAAAATGCTTTGGACTCCAAAATTTAAGTTGAAGGACAAGTTACTTGGGAAAAGGATTTCTATTTTTGTTTCCACAGAAAATGAAAAGATGTGGATTCCTTCCAGACTAATGTGGTTTGATCAAGCCAGACTGCCTGAAACAGAGTACGAGGTGATCCTACATTCAAAACAGCTGGACAAAGGAGCCTTACAGACTACAGCCAGGATTTCTGAATCTTCTTCGAATCCCCCATGACAGCGCCCCTTACCAGCAGGAAGTAGTTTGGAAAGAACAACGCCCAAATTCCCAAATATTGTCTATAAATGTTTGTTTTCATTTAAATGGACTTTGTTGTATAAAATAAATTTAAAAAAAAATAAAGACTATTGAAACATTCAGTCTGCAAAGGGATGGAAGTCCAGCACCCAGCTTGCTCATTTGAGGTACCCCATGAAGGAAAGGGTATCCAGGCAAGTGTGTGAACCCCACAGTGCTCACAGCTTCTGAAAGCTAATCTAAGCCAAGTAACAGACTCCACATGTCAGAAGATTGTTGGGTGAATTAAAAAGTTCAAAACCCAAGCTGCTTTCTTCCAACATAAATATCACCAACTGAACATAGTTCAATTGTCACTGCTTGGTAAAGATGCCTAGGTATAAACTCTTGAACAGTCACTAATGTCAGTTCTTTTGATTAAAGGACAGACCCCCATTTTTTAATCTTCAAATTATTTTTACAATTTTTGTTTATCACTTTGTCATAAAACTACCAGATTGGGAAACTCAAGGAGGCTAGTTAAACTTAGTATCTCACATAATGGATATGTAGCATTTTTAAGAGAAAATATATTGCTCTGGTCGTGATGGCTTATAAGGTAGGACAGTTCAGCATTATGTGGATCAGAGTAGCTTCACCTTGGTGCATTGTGTTAGTATCAAAATCCCTGAACAGAGGCTCTGAGTTATGTAGTGAGATATCCACCCACCCACACCTGTTGCACTGACCACACCCATTGGGGGAGGGGACAGGTGTGGACATGACCTGGGGGAACTAGATCTGGGATCAGGGACCTCAACAGTTTTATCTTGCTTCCTGATGGGAGACAGTTAGCATCCAGAGGCATCCTTGGGATAGGAAGCTGCTGGTGGTCATCTGTTTCTGTTGTAAGTGATTTTTCTCTGAATAAACATCCATCAGCCTATTTGTTTTCCCAGATTCTTATTTATCCATGAGTTATGCCTCCAGTATCCAAAGATACTGGAAATGCCAGGACCATGGGCCATCTACCAATGAAAACTATATATGAGGATCAGAGCTTTCCTAGGAGAGGGACTGTGTATACAACAGGTGGTATAGCTGGATAGGTGAAGCTGCCCAAGTACTCTGGAGACTAGCATTAAGAGTCTCTGACATTGGAAACTGAGGAACAGAATTTAAATTTACACTATTGGATTTTGATTTTTCTTAAATGTGACTCTCCATTTGGCATACCTTGGAATTTCCCTTTTAGAATAAGAAGCATTAAGAAGCATGTATCTGTCTGTTTGTTTATTTATTTATTTAGAGGGGATCACTTTAAAGAAACC
The DNA here is from genome assembly GCF_943737965.1 of Phodopus roborovskii. Lineage (NCBI taxonomy): Eukaryota > Metazoa > Chordata > Mammalia > Rodentia > Cricetidae > Phodopus > Phodopus roborovskii. Next base: position 1,128,283 of record NW_026126417.1, on the reverse strand, counting down.
TTGGAGTTTTAATGTATTGTTAGCCTGTGTTAGACTTGGGGATAGGGGACAGAACATTAGGTTCTAAAAGTGACAGGGTTGCATATCAAGATGCCAAGGTGGTAGACTGTGATGATTCTTTTAACTATTAACTTACTATAACATAGGAAAACATCTAAGAAGAAAATGTCAAAGAAGAATCCATTTTCTAGATCAGATTGGCCTGCGGTCATGTACATAGAGCACTGTCTTGATTTTTAATTGATGTAGGAAGATACACCTATTACGGGAGGCACAATTCCAGAATTATATAACAGATTAAAGCTATCAGGATGTGAAAAGGCTGCATGGGTGTATTCTTGCTCATGTCCATTAACTACAGAAGTGATGTGACCTGTTGCTTGGCCTCCTTCCTTTACTTGCCTCACATAAGGAACTATAATCAAGATTTGAAGTGAAATAGACCTTTCTTCATTAAGTTATTTGGGGTTAGAGGTTTTATAATAACAACAGAAAAGAACCCACAACATGGAGTTTTGCCACTAGGGGTATATCACAATGTGCATTTAGTGTGAGTACTTTGGTGTTACTTATAAAACAGTTGGGAATAGTCATACTTCCCTTCAGGGCTTTATGTGTCAGTTAAGATTATACAAAGAATTCCAGTAAAAAGAAACTTTTCCGTCTGGGTTGGGGTGGAAGATAACTTGAGCTATATAAAATAACTTCCCTTCTATGTCATTTCTCACTGCCACCCAAATTTTATTCACGTATTTGTTTCTTCAATGACAGGTATTGCCCTTAAAAAATATGACTCTGCCTGCATTTATAAATTTTTATCCATGGTCATGTAGATTTGAGTGATAAAATCAAGATAAAATGTGGACATTTTTCTGAATAAACTTCAGTGAGAATGCAGACAGCCTCAGACACGTCCTTGGCCACCAGGAGATACACAGATGAAGCTGATCATGTGGACGTGAAGACAGAGAGGACAACAGTGTAACAGTGCCCAAGACAGGCCATGTACTACAGTTTCAGATCCCACTCAGAGAAGCCAGAAAATTATTTTCAATATTTAACCCACTCATTGTGTGAATTTGTACTTTTTTTTTTTATTCCATAAAGCAAAGGTTCCTAATCAATGTATTCTTGAATCAAAACTTCAGGTCATAAAAGGTTGTAAGAGGCAAAAGCCTTATAGACCTTGGGATTGTAAATTAGCAGAAATCGCAGTCTTCACAGTTGTCTAAAGTCTCAGTCAGTTATACCCTGAGTTGCAAAGGGCAGAAAGGCCCCAGCTGAGAGTTTACATTCAATTTTTTTTCCATGGCATTTTGTAATTAATATGTATTGGATAACAAGGAACTAAATTTTCTTTGATATATCTCTGTGTTACCCTGGGGGTTATGTCCTGTCAACGTAGACAGCATTAGGGGACTTCTACTGGAAAAAATAAGCATGTGTCACAAATATGAGTCTTGCATTTGTTTCTATAAATGAAATTTCTATACCTCTGCTTATGGAGGAATTGTAGGTACTTAACTATAATAGCATTTAATACAGTAGATATCCTGTGTTGTTTCTTTCAAATGTACGTAAGAATTTTTGAGGACAAGGACCAGACATAACTTTTGACATATTTCAAGATAACTACTGCCTCAGGATATCAATATAATGCTTACTAATTTAAGTTTTAATTTATTTTCTTTTATGTAGGTGGGTGTTTTATGTGAATGTACCACATTTGTGACTATGTTAGAGTTCATGTGAGTATACAGCAGGTAAGAACTATCAGATAAGTGATTTTCTGTGGGGAGCATTACTTGGCACAGCTGTTGGGTCATTAGCTGTAGATAACCATTTCTCTATGTCTATATTTCCTCTCATGAGTCAATTCATCTCTTTTCTAAGAATAGCTTTGGGTATTTTCCCACTGTTTTTGTGTTTATATCCAGAAAATATTCCACCAATTGGACACAAATATATCTATGGATGGTCAAGAAGATGGATTTTCATTAAAATATTTTTGATATATATAAAATATATTAGGATATGCTTCATAACTAAATCTATTGCCCCACGAGGACTTAGATCCTTAAAAGCATATCTTGTTCTTTTTGCATAGACTAACTGCACACAATTAGCTCATTTTTGCCTTAGAGCAAGTTCAAACTAGACTAAAGTCTTTGGTAAGTATAAGTTTAAAATTTTACAGCTATTCAAGTGTCTAACCAAGGTTAATAAACAAAGCCCCCTAAGAAAATCATGCCATTTCTTCACATGCCAAGTCTAGCTGACAAAAGACCTATCTATATCTCAAAATTTGTCACCGGGCACGGTGCCCCCCCTCAATCTTATCACTGTGTTAGTCCTGAAACCTTGATATTTTTTATTTCCATGGTAAATGCCTTGGCTCCGTATTGCGTACTCTAGGGATGTGCTTTTTTCCAATGAGTTATAACACCTGTAATTTTTATTATCCTTCAAACCTCCTGAAAAAAAGGAGGAAGTGGAGGAGAAGAAGAAGCTAGGAGTAACTAGAATTAGGACAGGAGAATTGGAATAGAGGCAGGACAATGAAGAGACATGACTGGAACAACATTCATGTGAGCCTTTTGCATAAACCCTTAGGTTAGAACTAGCCTAAGTTCCTTTACTGCTCTGTGGATTCTGACCCAAACTCTGGAAGATAGTATTGTGGAGAAGGCCACTCCAGCTATCAATATGTCTGGTACCCTTGGGAATCAGAAGAGGAAAGTGGATCCTTTGGGACTGGAGTTACAGATGGTTGTGAGCTGCCTTGGAATATATCTCAAGTCCTCTGGAAGAGCTGACAGTGCTCTTTATCACAGAGCCATCTCTCCAGCCTCCTAAATATTTTTTTTATGAATTTAGAATGTATGGTTTTAGTTTTCTTCTTGAACTGTAGTTTTAATTTATAGGAGTTAAAAGTTCCTAAGTGGAGTAGAATAAAAGGCTAAATTAGGAGAAAAGTTGCTAAGAGAATACAGTTGAGTGCTTAGTTATCTGACTGACAAGACAATGCCTGAGAGTTCTGACTGAGTGAGAAAGCCCGAGTTTGAGACATTGGTACTCCATGAAAAGAAGGATGGACAAGGGATCTTTGAGTAGCTATGAGTGCATCAAAGGTAAAAATATGTATGTAGGACCAGGAAACAGGTATGATTAATACATTCCAGAAAATGAATGAAATTATAAGAAATTTCACCAGATAAATCTAATATAGATAAAGTAATCGAGGAAACATTGAAATTGAACCTTGAAAATATCAAAACTGAGAAATTAGTGAGTCTAGTACCAGGCTGAGAAAAGTCAAATTAGCTAGTGAGGTGGAGTGGGTAAAGGCTTTCACTGTATAAGCCTAGTGGTCTGAGTTGAACCCATGGATACAAAATAATGCTTGAAGAAGAAAATTGACTCCACAAAGTTCTCTGACTTCAACACAATGAATGTGGTGGCATGTGTGCTGTCATATCCTTAATACTTACACACACACATGCACACACATACACACACACACAGACACACACACATGCACACACACACGTGTGCACACTCACACATAGATAATTTTGAATAGTGGAAATCATGCAGAATTATTAATGTTCCCTACACTACATAGATTCTGCCACTTGGATTAACTGTATTTGTCTATGAGCTCATGTCTATCAAAGTGACCCACTAATCAAGACCCAGTATTCAAACTGTGCTAGAGAGATAAACTGATGTTGAAGAGTTTTCATTTGCTAATCATCTCATTTTTTAAAAAGCACAAACACTCCGTCTCCATGGCTTGGAAAATTTGGGAGGAGGAATAAAGGAGAGAGTGAAATGAATGAATGAATGAATGAATGAATGAATGAATGAATAAGAGGTGTTACCAGAAAGACAGGGGAGGGGAAATTGATACAACTAAATTTTAATTGAAAATTTAATAATAAATAGACATGGAAAAAAGAAAATGTTCTTTGAAAGTAAAAAAAAAGAATTTAAAATGTCATTATTTCAAGATCTCTACTAAGAGAGTCTTCCAGTTATGTCAGATATATTTAGGGATATTCTGTGGGGACTTTGCTCCCAAATAACAGTACAAAATGAGTCACAAGGACACAGCCTGAAAAGGAAGCTGTAAAGAATGTCTAATGTGCTAACAGAGAAAAATTAGTAAGAAATTGTTTGGGCAGAAGTGGGAAGCAGAGAAAGCATTTCAACTGAGATCTAAAATGGTACTAAAGAATGTCAGACTGTGACAAACAGATCTGATCTGTGAGGCACTGTCCACAAACAAGGGCACAGAGGCTCAAGCACAAATTCCTTAAGGGATGAGGGCTGATGAGTGGTCTGCTTCATACAGAGTAGACAGAAAGAGGAAAGAAATGTCGTTGGGTTTACAAAAAAGTCATGGGTGTTCATGACAGCAGAGAGGTTCCCATAAAGGTTTTTGATTGGGGAAAAAATGATCCAAAGATCCACAACAGTAATTCTGGTCACAGGAAGATAGCTAAGAGGAAACGGCATTTGTGTTTAATGGATGTGTTTCAGAAAAAAATATGGGGACTCAAATCTGAGCAATGAGAATAGAGATAAGCAGAATAGGTGTTGCTAGGGCTAGAGCCATTTGATTTGAACTTGGCAGTTAAATATGTGTGAGAGGAGAGAGCTGGAGTTGATGCTGACATTTATAACACAGCAAACAGAGTGGAAAGTAACACTTGTAGAATGGGGAGAATCCTGGAAGATGGAGAAACTGTTGTGCTGTGGTTAAAACCCAGGAGAAGGATGAATTCAGGAAAGGGGGATACCATTGAGTGATATGCCTTTTATACTACAAGCTGTATGTAACTGATAACTTTTTGGAGAATAATGGAGTGTCATATCCCAAGTAACATCCTCCTAATCTTTTGTTCACTATCATGACTACAATATTATATGAGGTTTACATTAGTTTATGTGCAAAGCTTTTTAAAGGGGTAACATGGAAACAGGATGGGGTGATGCAGTGGAAAAGCCATGAGATGTCCAACTGAAAGCCATGGTTTATGCTAACTTGGTTGACTGTATACAACAAAATTTCTACAACCCTTTGTTTTGTTATTTGAAATGGTTTCCTTTTAGTGGTGTAAGGCTCAAGTGATCTAGTACAATGTGGGATATAGTGAAAACTACAAAGTGATTTCTACATGACTTGTGTCAGTTTTAATGTGTCCATTAGTTTGAAATTAAAAATCATTGATTGAAGTTAATGTCCCAAATATTTGTAGGAAAATTAATTGAAATTCTTTTGCAGGATTAATCACAGTGCAGGACTTTTACATCCCCCCTTATTTCAATTCCTTGGGGCAGCAAATCTTTCCCTTGCCCCTATTAAATCTATGAGGCTATCAATGAAACATAACACACAATATACATTATAAAAACAAACCCTGAGATATTTGTCAGGGGCAAAATAAAAGAATCTGAAAAATGAAAGCCGTCAAGCGTTTTTACTTAATGTAAGATATTCCCATTATTTCTTTTCCCTTTAATAAAGTTCACACTTAGTTGCTCTCTTGAAAACCAATTGTTCCAGAAGCTTCTCTCTCTTCATCTTTAATATGGCTCTTGTCTGAAGCTCTCATTTCTGTCCAGGCAGCATTATTACGTATTGTACAAAATCGAGCGTTAGAGATTAATTACATGGGAAGAACATTGGATGGCTCTGGAGTCTCTTTGAGTAGTAGTGAAGGCTGCCCACTGGTGCACTAAAAGCCTGGTAAATTTAATTAAAACATGGCTCTTTCATTGGATGTACTATGCAAGTATGGCTCTGATTTCTGAAACAAAAAATAATAATCCACAAAAACACTCAAAGTTAAAGGAATGAGATACTCTGAGGTAAGGGATAAAGCATGTTAGGGCACAGGACAGAGTACATTAACAGGAACCATTGCCTCCCATTTCACCCAGCTCCTTTCTAAGGACTTGAGTAAGAGAAAGTCTTGAATAAATCCTTTTCCTCCTTGCTGTCTGCAGATCAGAAAACTTGCTTGGGGGGGTGGGGGTGGGGTTAAAGTGAGTACTAATCTATACCAGGGAGATTCTTTATAATTTTACTCTCCAAAATAGCTGAGTGAGCTTTCCATCCTTACTTCCCCAATACTAAATAAACTTTAATATTCTCAAAATCAAGTTTAGCATTATAACTCCAAACCAGGAGACCAGACACAACTTACAAACTTTGCTGTATATGTCTTTAATAAATGCTAAAGTAGTTTGATTTCTATAGGGACAATTTTTTGAGAACAATTATTTTTCATTCTCTTGATCCATAGTAAGTGACCACTCAATGCCCTGAAACTGGAAACCAAGCACTTTATAATATAACTTCTATAAAGACAGCGAGAGGTTTATGCTAATGTACACGGAGTTCATGTGGAATAGCAGTAATAAAAACTATAAGATTAAAAAGGTCAAACATTCATCCCATGTTATTCTGTACTGGAGGCTATGCAGATAACCTTTGCAGTTTTACAGCATACTTCAGAGATCATGCCACTGTGCTGTGATATATACAACAGATGTTCAGCAAGAGATATGAATGGTTTGGGTCCTACCATGGCCACTCTACTGCTTGTATGAAACGATGTTGGCTGCAGGCCAAACTGATGGTTAAACGAATGAGTACATGTGAGGTCCCAATGAATGGTGCAGTGGGGATGGGAATTCAGTGGTGCTTGTATCATTTTGGTGTGGATCAAAAACAGTGTCTTGGGATTTTTTGCAATCATTCTCAAAAGTGGGGCTAACTTTTCTCTACTAGTGCTTAAGCTATTTTGTAACACAGAATTTGCTCTATGCAGTACGAAATGTTTATATGGAAGAGAGAGTTGCTCAATGCTAAATGAATCAGTGATGATTTTCTCATAGTTGGTGTTTCTGGATGCTGACGTACAGGCATACTCTGTGTTTGAACATATTTTTATTCTAATTTTTTGGTGCTATTAAGAAAAATGAAGATGGTAAGAGGAAATAACATTTAGCTGTTCCCCATCATGAATTTGTCTTTTTGCCATACTTCCTTTGCTCGGTTGGCATCTTTTGATCCTTTGTCTTTGTAGTTATGGAGCTCAGTTATTATAAGTTTGTGCAGCCATTCTTTGTACTCTGTCCATGAATTTAAGAAAGGGATATCTGGGACCTGGAGATGTGGCTTTATGATCAATAACACTGTATGCTCTTACAGGGAACGTTGATTTCATTCCCATCATCCACATGGCAGTTCAGAACCATTTATAAGTTAAGCCCATAGGATCCAATAACCTCTAACTTCTGTGCACAACATGTACATAATGCACATACATGAATGTGGCAAAACACTCAAACATAAAAAATGAAATGGAAAAAATTTTAAAATTAGGAGGTAAATCTTGGAAAGACCCTCCCTTTATATAAAACCAAAAGCTGCTTGAGCCTGGAATACTGTAGGGAAGAGATGAAGACTGTAAACAGGATTTTAAAGAGTTCATTAAGGCTGGCACATTCTAGTTATTAATAATGCTGCCCACATCCTTGCCTCTGCAACTCTTAAATCTCCACCCTGGTATTTCATTTTCATCACTTTTCTTGGCGAATACTTTAAAATTATGTTTAGCTCAAAAATCAGTTGGGTTTTATGAAGTTTTCTTTGTTTGTTTGTTTTGTTTTTAGAATATCTGAGCCAACCTTGAATACCATCATTTCTCATTAATTTGAGGCATGACATATTTAGGTCATGGAGAGGTTAAGGTTGCAGCTTTCTCTGAATATAAAATGTTTAAATTCACACTGATCATCTTTCTATATAAATTTGTGTTTGCAGAAATATATGAAAAATAGATACTTCCAAAATCACATCTGATAGAACTGATTAGAAAGAACACATACAAGAGAGTCACCAAATCTGTTATATTACAATTAATATTCCATTAATTCATACCAGGATTTAAAAAATACATAATTTAAAAGTTTGAATTGAATGTTTATGTTAAAAATAACATAATAAATAGATAAAAAACAATATTACTGACATATAAATTACAAAAGTATAAGAAAAATGTACAACTAGACTAAATAATAGAGATTATTATAAAATTAAAATTAAGATGAATATAAAGTGTTGGAAGCATCAGAACCTATGAGCTTGAAACTAGCTTCTGAGAATGCTGCATAGTGAGTCTTCCAGCAGATGATGAGACGGATAACATTTCACCTGGTGAGCAAGACTTTGAAATCCAAGACTTTGTAGGTTATGAAATAGGGTTTGAACGAGTTGTTGAACAATGCCTGGGGCTAAGTCTTGTAGCAAACAGATGCATTCTTATAACAAGGGGGAGGTCTAGCAATGTGCTGACTGGATCAATACCATCCCCAGTACTGTCAAAAAAGGTCACTATATGTTTTTGGTTTTGGATTCAGGATCTTCAGCCTTGTTAAATATATGCTGAAACAAACAAAGAAATAGAAATGGCAAAAAATAAAGTCTCTCAGTGATCAAAGAAATGTAAACTTACACTACTCTGAGGGTCTATCTCAGACCAGTCATACATACATACATACATACATACATACATACATACATACACACACACACACACACACACACACACACACACACACACATATATATATATATATATATATATATATATACACACACACAAAGGCTTGTGGAGATGTGAGAAAGAGAAGTCCTTATCCTTGTTGATGGGGATGCAAACTGGTCCAGACACTAGAAATCAGTGAAGATGTTTCTACAAAACCTAATCAAAGAATGTCCATACGATCCAGCTATAACCCTCCTGGGCATACACCCAAAGGACTTCCTATCCAATGGAAGAGATTCTTTCACATTGAGATATACTGTTGCTCTTTTCACAACAGAAAGGCTTTGCCTGTGTGAAAAGGTGGTGTTGTGCACAATGAGATTTTTCCAGTTATAAATAAATATGAAAATTTCAGGAAACCATATGGAACTGGAAATGATATTGATTAAAGTTACTCAGGCTCAGAAAAGTTAACACTACGTGATCTCTTTAATATGTAGGTTCTAAATTTTAATTTTTATACATTAATGTTAAGGTGGGAGTGAGTACAGGTAAGAGCCAGGAAATGAGAAAGAGGCTATGAGATGGGAAGAAGGCTATAAGAGAAAATATGGAAAGATAGGGACACATGTTATATTAAAGCAGAAGGGGATTACTGGGATGGAAGGGTGTAAAAGGAATGAGGAAGTTCAACCAACATTATTTATGTAAAAAAATGTCATAATGAAATCTGCTACTTTGTAAAGTAACTAGCAAATTTAATTTAATTTTCTTAAGTGGGCTGGAGAGATTTCACAGTGTTTAACCTGTGAAATACAAGTCTGAGGAGTTGAGCTCAGATCCCTGGAACTGCCATAAATGCCAGGAGGGCATGGTAGCCAGCCTGAAATTTCAGGGTTCTGAAGGCTGAGATGGGGGATCCCTGAAGCAAGCTGAATACCTTGATTGGCTGTATTGGTGATACAGGAAGACTCGAGACATTAACCTCAAGTTTCTAAATGCAGTACATTCACATGCACGTGCTCTCTCATAAATGCCAACATTCATGCGCACAAGCACTCACAACATACATACATAAACACACACATACACACACACACACACACACACACGTACAGGAGCACACACATACAAGAGAAAAAGATGTAAAGGATGCATAAAGAGAAAGATAAGAGGAAAACAAGTAAAATTCTTTCCACAAACCAAATCCCCAAACATGAACACAGCTAATGCCACCTCAGATGCCTGTTTGCTCTCAATACTTCAATCCACAAGCCTGGTCTGCTTCTAGTACCCATTTTTCTTCATCTTGTTCCTGTGGAAAGCAAAACATGCTACTCCTACTAGCCTGGTTTACTAATGAAATGAGAACCATTGCCCTTTGGGAGTAGTGTCTAGAAGAATTTAGTTTATAGATCTTATTGGACCTTCTGATAGGGTCTTTCTGATCAGTCTATTCTACATGGTCTCCCAGAGTTTCTATAGTTGACTAACTTCCAGCCACACATAAAAGAGAGCTACTTAGTGACACACCCTTTCTCCACAGTGATTCCTCACTGTCTGCTTTCTCTGTCCTACTCGACGCATCACCTTCCGGATACACTAATCACACTCAAAGAGTTAGGTATGAAAACAAGCAGAAGTAACAAAATTGTTCTCGGGGAGAAGTAGTCTGATGGACTATTCCAGCAAAGTTTAATGACCAAATACATGAAGATCATGCCCTGCGAAAGAAAAGCAAGAGATAGCAGAAGGTAAATAGGCAGAATGAAGCAATACTGAGAGAAGGGAACAAATCCAAATGGTTTGCTGAGCAATTGTGGAGGAGGAGTGGATTGAGAAGATGAGGGAGGGGAGGCTGTGGTTGGTATATAACATTAATTAAAAAATAAAATTCATTTATATGTGAAAGAAAAAATACTGGCATGGAGACATATATTAGTAAAATCTCAAAATGTCAAGAGATATAGCAAAGTTAGCACTGGGCAAATGGAGGGAGGGTAAGCCAGTGTACTAAAGAAGAACTTATTGAGAATGTAGTGTGAAAGAGGAAAGCAGCAGTGTGCAACATGGAGTTCAGGAAGCACTGGAATGTGGGATACACAACCCCTTCAGCATGTTAGAGTTGTAGGATAATGACCAAACTGCACAGGAAAGCAAAAGTTGGAAGAAATGAGAATGTTCTTATTGCTCTGAGATCAAAGTGATTGGAAGTATGAAGTAGGATAAATACAAATGTTTGAATAAAAATAGACAATGCTGATTTCAACTTCAGACACTCAAAGAAAGAATCATAGAAGCTGCCAGACAGACAGGACTGATAATCTGCAAAGGAAAAAGCATTTGAGTGATGGCAAACCACTCATCAGAAATAATAGATACCAGATGACAATTAGAAACAGCAAAATGCTGAGGATGCTAATTATGACATCAGATGGTACAAAGTAAAGGACATGCAAGGCCATAGTTACACAGCACCAGCAAGAAATGTTGTAGGAATATTCGTGGGCATACATTTGCAAGCTAAGTCATTGGTAATTATGCTTCCTCAAAAGACTTGGTCTGTGGAAGGGCTTGAGCCAGATGTGGCTAGAAGAAACAATAAAGAGCAATGCTGTTTGCTCACCCTCGAGTACTTTGTGATGTTTAAAACTTGAAGGTAGAAAGTGTGGCCAGAGGAACCCATCAGTTGATTCCATGGCCTTGGGCCAGGAAACAACTCTAAAAGAGAGGCTTTGGTGCAAACAGATTCTATCTTCTACCAAACCAATTCATCACACAACACACAACAAACACACAAACACACACACACACACACACACACACACACACACACACACACACACACACACACCCAAAAAAAAAAATAGAGCCAGGAAGAACAACCTTGAGATTCAGGATTATCTCCCATCAAATAATGGGAGGGGGAAAGAACCTGGGAGGATCTTGGAAGAGATGGGGGAAGAAAAAACATGATCAGACTATATAGCATATTAAAAAAAAATCTTTCATTAAAGAATTATAAAAATGTAAAGAACTAAGAAAGCTGCCACTTATAGTCCAGCTGAATAAGACAAGCCAAATATTCTGATTTACTTTCTTATTGATAGTCTTCTAAATGGACTGATGATAGATTTATTGCTCTTTTAAGGACACTGATAATTTAGCTAAATCCTGAGAGGTCAGAAGTAAATAAAATGTGAGTACATAGAGGGGCAGAACACAGGAATCAAGCTGATATTGTGGGGCTGCCAATTCTGTGGTACAGTGAGCTCCAGTTCACTTGTCTTCACAGTCCTGAATGGAAGAACACAGCAAAGATTATCACAGGTATACAGGTCATAAAAGACATCTCCCACAGAGGTTAGAGGCCACACAAGTCTGCAGATCCAATGGAAAGGTTAACAGGAGACAAGTCATGAGGAAACAGAGAATGGGTGCTGATAGCATTGTTTCAGAGCTCAAACCTTGACTTTTACCTTATTTAATGTTTAAATAATGGCGGAAACATTCTGATTTTATGTAAAGCAACTAGATGTGTCAAAGAAATCAGGCTAAATTCCCCAAACCTGAAAAGTCCCAAGACTCTGGTTCTATCACCAGAGATGTTTCCTTCACCCAATTTAGTAATGATCAATTCTGTTTACATATTCTTTAACCTAAAGAACAAATTATACATTTGGGAGGCTGGTGAAGAAGGTTTTCATAAATCTAAAGCTGGTCTAGGTTACTACGGGTGTTACAGGTGAGTTGGCTCTACATAAAAAGACCCTGTCCAAAAAAAAAAAAATACACACACCAACTAAATTTAGTTAAAACATAAACTTCCTAAAACACTAAGAGGACACAATTTGAGAATCAAAGAACAAAGAAAACTGGCTAGCACACACAAATCTTATATATATATTTTCCAAAGAAGAAAAATGTGTTTGTTCCTGCAATTATTATGCGATCTACTGTAGTATTTTTAATAGCTTCTGTCATTACCTATTTCCTAGTTCATATGTCCTCATTAAGCACTGCGGTTGATGGTGCTTCCAAAAAACTACTTTCTTTCTCTCTCTGCTTCCTTTCTTTCTTTATTGTGGGGGTGGGTAGGTCAAGAGGACACTGTTCAGGAGTCAGGAAGTTAGTTTTCTCCTCTGCACTTGAATGAATGTCAATGTTGAGTGGCAGAAAGCACCGAAGGCTTCATGCTGATCCCATCAAGTTCATAAACAGACTACCTATAAACAGTAATAGAAATTTACCTGCATACATTAATGAGAGAGGGAAGCAAGGGCACTGAACTTTCTGGAAAGCATGCCTTTTGATCTGTAAGGAGTCTGCACAATCCACAAAAGTAACACACACACACACACACACACACACACACACTTTAGCAGCACCTAAAAACATGTATTTTTTTTTTACAGTGTATAATATAGTTGCATCTGAGCAGAAAGGCATATGAAGATACCATATATTCTCTCTAGAGACTAGGAATACAGGGGAAGTAAAAGACTGCCCCCCAAAAAGTGGACAATTAAGTAATGTGATACTTTTAAAAAAATTTAAAATAACTTTATAACAACAGTGCTGGACGTGGAAACAAGGATCTTGCAGATGTTAGGCAAGTGCTTTATCCCTGATCTACAAACTTATCCTATGATAGCAAACTTGAAGATGCAGATGAAGTAGGCTGATTTCTCAATAAGTAACATCAAAATTGACTAAATAATAAACCAAATGTCTAAATCAGAGCTGATCCAAAAACCCGTTCAAGTGAAATCTTAAGTTCCTAAACATTAGGGTACAGAATGGATTTCTGGAAGGCAACATTATCTATAGTTTACTTGATATATTTGTTCATAAGGGTGATAATATTTTCAAATTTTTAGTCAAACTGTGTAAGGTTGGCATGATGCTGCCAGAAGAGCCATTCTCTCTATTGTCTGCTAGGGTATTTCTTCTACAGCAACAGTACTGGGTAATCATGATACTTAAGGTGTTCTTTCTAAACTGGATTATTTAGTAATATTTAGGGCTGACTAAATGTAAAATATATAAAAGTCTATATCAATATATTCCACCAGACAATGTTTATTTGTAATTTAATCTTGAATAAATCTGGAAAATTGAAACCCAAAGTTCCTATTCTTGTAGCTACTAAAATCAGTTTTGAATCCAGAGCTGTACCTTTTTTATGTATCACTTAAGTTTTCAGCCCTAATAAACCAAATACTTACTCCTAGAGTTTAAAGTACTATTAGAAAAAAGCACTTTTCCACGTTTAATTGGCAGGAAGATACCCCTAGAGCACATTTAATTATTTGTCTATATAAAATGACTTACAGTGACCTACACTAGACATTATTTTCCAATCTCTTCCTTCTTTGCATATCTGACTGGTAACACTGATACTCCATTATATCACAAAAAATTCATCTATATAGAAAGAAATCATTGTATAGATGCATGCTCAGAAATTATAAGGTTCAGCTGCATATGGTGGCTTATGATTATGAATTCAAGGCCAGCCACGGGACACTGGAAAGCAAGCAAGCAAAAGAAAGCAAAAAAAGGAGCAAGGGAAAGGAAGAAGGGAGGGAGGGAAGATAGAGAAAAAAATTTAAAAGTTTTAAAATTAATGCTCACAAGGCATTAAATAAGAATAAAGACGGATGACAATTTCACTATTGTATCAGAATAATAAACATTTATATGTATATTTTTTTTAATTTAGCAGGTCATCTCTTCAAAGCTAAATTATCCCCTTTGCATTTGATTAGAAGTGCCAGCCTTCTCCACCATTGTGTGATATTATTCTTCAGTGATAAAAATATATATAAAACATACAGGCGTCCAGAAAGTACAAAGTTGGTGTTATCACAGATAAACTAATCTTCAACCCAATAATTGCAGGAAATCCACAGGTGATTCATTAGAATTAGAAACCATTAGAGCCAATTTCTGGGATTAAAATCAACTCTATTCTCTTTATATGAAGTGCAAATGATTAAAACTCAAACTTACAAGCTGTATATTATTTATGTCTACATAACAATATAAAACATTAATGAATAAATATTGCCTAATATGGGCAAACTCTCTATGAATAGAACACAAGCATTATTGAAAGAAAGTTTACCTAAGGAGAGTGGAGAGAGATACTGTATTCTGAGAATATAGCACTAATATCAGAAGATGTAAATTTTCACTTCATTGATCTATGGATTCAATATATTTCTAATCAAGATGCCAATAAGGTGTTGTAGGAAGGGAGACTTGTCAGAGGAGAGTTGGGATGCTTTAAGACTGATATAAAATGTACAAAAAGAGGTAAGGACAAAAATATCACAGTGACCCTGAAGAAAACTAGACAGAGGCATGTGTCTTAGAAAGGATCCATCTTTGGAAAAGTAATTGTGCTATGTAAGGCTGTATAGTACTTCTGCAGGACTGTACTAATGAAGCACAGCCACAAAATTATTAATTGGGATGGAGCTAAAAACATCTGATGACTGGGAGGAAGATACACATGATATTGTGATAATTACTCATCTGGACAGAGAAAAAGAAATCCAGATCACCTATCATCCAACAACCAAGTTCAACTCTGAGTGGAATAAAAATTAAATTTTAAAAGTAGAACTGAAAATTGTAGAAGGCAATAAGAAACAACATACTTCTGTCATCAGGGTAAGGAAATTATTCTTGAGCAAAGTGAAAAAAAGTGATAAAGCAAAATGGATAAAATGATAATAAGCAAAACATGATCTCCTACTTCATCATATCATTGTCTTACTTGATTGTGGCCTGATATAACAGAATGCCCCACGGTAGATGATTTATAAATAACTGAAAAGTATTTCTTACAGCTTAGAAGGGTAGGGAGTAAAAGATAAAGGGGAGGGAGCTTTCATTACTTTCAAGATCCTACCTCCTACAGTGGCATTGGGACTGAGTTTTCCCCCAAAATTTCAAGTGATATGGTTAAACCATAGCAGCCACTGGAAAGAGCCAGGGAAAATTTTTGTTGCACATTAATAATCAAATGAACATATCATAGAAAGAATTCTAATAAGCCACTAGCACAATGTTGATCTGATGGAAATATACAAAAACCTGAGGACACTTTGCTATAAATCAGGTCTATATGACAACACATTTCACAAGCCCTGTAATCTTATAAGTTACAATAGTAATGTGCATTCAAATATTTAGCATGAGAAAAGAATGGATGTGGTTAAAAATTAAATGTTTGTATGAGGCTGACAGAAGTATAAGTGGATACAATCATTTTCAAAAGCAATTTGGTATTGCTCACTTGAACCAGAACTGAATCTCTCCTTTGACTTACAAATTCCATTCCTATATGTACATCCAAAGAAAACTTTTTATGTTTCTACTATCAGTACATGTGTTTAAGAAGTTATCATGGCAGTCTTGTCTATCACAAAAAATATGAAAATGACTCATTATCATATTACATCGGCAGAGTATAACAATACAGTGGTAAGCCTGGAAAGACAGGCTAGAAAGATGCATAACTAAGTAGAATAATGCCAAGTTACACCAAATCACAAAAGCATGTGATTTATGATGGATGTAAGTACCCATGATAAAACTGTTCAGACATATACAGTAACAAATGATATATATGCTTCTTTGAAAAGAAACCAGGGTAAGAATAGTAGGTACCTTAGGACTTGAAGAATTTGAAAGAGGCAAGAAACACAAAGGGACACCATATTTTTTTTTTTTTTAGTTGAATAAACAAGTTTGTCTATTTAGTCAAGTTATGTAAGTGACCTAAAAATTTCAATAGGGTAATTTTCAAAATCACTTGAAAGCAATCCTGTGCCCTGATCCCACTCAGCTCTCAAACCTCTCATGTCCATTCCCTCTCCTGGAGACGCTAAGGGAGGATGAGTCATTCTCTGCCTGCATCGATGCCAGAAACCATCAATTGAGGAGAACCCTGTGGTTGCCTCACATGCCCATGCCACCACCTGCACCATAAAGCTGTGGCTCAGCAATGGCCAGGGCCAGGTCTCCCCACGAGGGGGGGGTCAGCTATCCCACGTGTATAAATATTAACATGACTTCAGGGACACCCCAGACAACTGGGCTCTACATGGACTTTGGTGATATAACATGGAGTTGCAAATGTCAATGTGGCCCTTAGCTGTATCAAAACTACTGACCCACTCATTACCCTAAGTGGCTGCATGGTCCACAAGCCCATGGCCTCAGGTGGTTACACATGTCACTTCAGCTTGGTGCCTCGAGACAGCTGAGTCCGAGGATATCACCTAGGAATCAGACATTAGTATAGACTGTACATGTCCACATGAATCTCAGGCTTCATCACTGCCTGGGGCAGCAACGTGGACCACCTACACTAACTTGGCATCTGGTAGCAGCCGGTGCCATGGTGGTCCTCCAAGGAGGTCCAATCGAGAAAGTGGACCTTTCCTCATCTTGGACCTCTGTTTATCCAGAGCCAGGGTTTCTTTGGCCAGCCAGCAGGTCGTAGATTTGCTCTGTGCCTTCATAAGCTCCTAGCTGTTTTACACCATCTCTCCCTTATTGGGCAATGACAGCATAACAATCTCAGCCCTCACTCTCACCTAATATCATCATCACATCTTTGGTTCTCTCCATAGAACGCACACCGTGCTGTCTTTCTGTCTTCCAAGCCTCTCCATCACATATTTGTTCTTTGTAGTTGTGTCTGGTGCTTAACTGATTTTTCCAGTGCCCCATAGAAGAGAATTTAAAAGTCATTGTATTGTTTCTATACCCCATTATTCAGAGCAAAGGTAAAGAATAAAAAAGCATAATTGATATTTAAAAAGCAATTTTTATAAAAGTACTATGAAAACATTAACAAACTGGACAAAGCTGTTTGCAAAATATATCACAGTTAAAAAGATTGATTATCGATAATGTTTATGGAAATTTTAAATTAGGAGCAAAATGTTGCAAACAGGCAAATGATCTCCAAAGAATAAACAAAATAATTAAGCTCTGTTTACATGGTAGTTGAAATAATACCTATTTGATTTTAACTTGCCCTATTTTGAGTATGACAGGCTATTATATTCTATATCTGCATCCTATGTAATAACTATTTTTAAAAGTATGTAATACTTTTAAATAGAGGGAAGACAAGTTTTATGACAGAAATATTAATTTCCATTATGGAGAGAAATTTGATAGTATCTACCCAAATTAGCTTTGTCCTGAATTATCATTTTAGGAATTTAACCTAAAGATACACATAACTAATTATTTATTACTTTATGCATTTCAAAATATGAAGAACAGCAATGAAAATAGACAAAATGATGACTGAATAGTATTTTAAATATTATTTAATTGGGGTATTATGCATCTGTGTATTAGAAAAAGTAACATGTATGTTATCCTACTTAAAAAGCTTAAAATAAAAATAAAGATATGAACTACTAGGTAAACTAAGAAAATATGCCTGTGTTTACTCATATGCCAAATTAGTAAAGGACAACTTAATAGGTTGGAATCCCTGTATGTGGTTGGTGGGAATAGGTGGCTTTGAAATGTAAGAAATGGATTAAAGATAGAAAAAAAAATTTTCCTAATGTATGTTTGTATACTTGACTTCAAGAACTATCTATCTCTGCTAAAAATGCAATCAGCATGAAGTATAATTTGAAAGGGATGAGGGAAATCCCTAAAATTGGCTATAAACAGAACAAAATGGATCAAACTCAATTTCAGATGAATAGCCTAACCACAGTAAAACTGAGCGGGTGACTAACACAAGTATTTTGCAAGGGCAGTTGAATTAAATACCCTCAATTAAATACAAAAAGAAATGTAAACAATTTGAACTCTGGAGTTTTACTTTCCTCCTGCTGAGGTATGAGTAAGCAAATTTGAAATTACTTTCTATGTAATCTAGGATTTAGAGAAATAAGTAAATATATTAGAGATAATAAAAGACAGATTTTCTACTCACCAAAAGGAAATTACATATATGGAAAAAGATGCTGGCAGGAATGCTGTGGTGATGGATTGGACCTGAACTAGAATAAGCTCTGGCTTATATATGTGTGTGTGCATAAATTTATATGCAGATATGTATTAAATATATGTGAAACATATGTAGCTGAATACACAAGACTGTGTATATATTTACATACACTTGCATATACTTATAGCAATTTTTCTATTAGATTTCATCTGCTTGCTGAGTGTATATGAAGATTGATAAAGAAATTGAGTTTTATGTCTGTATATACAAACATACAGTTAATATGCATTGAGTTTGTATATGTATAAACACACACCTATACATATTTACTCATGCCATCTACTAAGAGATCTAGTAACAGTTAATAGCAGTAAGTACATTTTTACCCACATCTTACTTTCTAAGCATCATTTTCCACTGAGGGAAAAGAGTCTCTTTAGCAAATGGCTGATTGTAATGCTGAGGACATAAAAGTGAGCCTTAAAAACTTTCTGTAAGATGAAGAAGGTCTCAAAAACAATAGGACTATATCCTAAACATATATCAGTGATACAGTTGAAGCACACGGGACTTTACAATTTAAAATGCCTTAGCAACACAAGCTTCATATTTCAAGCACATATTCAATATATACTCCTGCTGCAACTTTTCCATTTCTTTCCTGCGGAGTCTTGGCATGGGTCTGAGATTGTCCGAAGGTCAAAATAAATTGATGTGGTTGACCTGGCATAAACAGTATCCTTGCTAAATAAAAGCAGAGTTATCATTCTAGCATTGAGAGCTGGAGAAGATCCAGGAAATCATACTTCTTCCTTGTCATGAATACCACTGGTGTCTGAAAATCAGCTGAGTCTTTGGAGGGTTGGTTTCAGGATGGATAGCACTCTTCCCAATTCTCTTCTTTCCCCAGTAACTGCAATAATTCTAACACCCAACTCCTTTCCTTGCCATGAATGCATTTAAAGGAAATACCTATATTTATGTTTTATATCACTGGGTCATTTCAGATCATAACATGCATCAGGAAAGTCATACAAACAAAAAAAATTGTCTTCCATATTTGCAAGCTTACAAAATGTCTTCTTTGTCACATCCTGATAACCACTGCCAATAAGGTGAAGAATGAGATAGAGGGTGCAGAAAGGAATTTATATGTCATGTGTTTGAGCACATACATACGTCTCATACTCAAATTCATGACATAACAAACAGAATCATGAGTTTCCTAATTAGGAAAGCCAAAGACAAATGCTAGCAGCTACAATTGTATGACCACAAACAAGTCACATGACTTCCTTCAAGTTCATTACTTTGATCTGAAAAGATATTTAATAAAATTTTCCCATGCTCTCAAAGTGACAAACTGATTAGGTGATGATACGGAAAGTCAATTTTCTCTTACCATATAATCCTGAAAACAACTTAGTATTAGCACAAAAATAGACAGGTAGACCAAAGGAATTTAATTGAAAACCCTGTTATTAACCCATACACCTATGAACACCTGACTTTTGTCAAAGATGTTAAAATTATATAATGGAAAAAAAGAAAGCACCTTCAACAAATGGTGCTGGTATAACTGGATGCTGACTTGTAGAAGACTGCAGATAGATCCATATTTATAACCATGCACAAAACGTAAGTCCAAATGGATCAAAGGCCTCAACATAAATCCAGCCACACTGCACCTTTTAGAAGAGAAAGTGGGAGGTACCCTTGAACAAATTGGTACAGGAGAGCGCTTTCTGAAAATAATACCAGTAGCACACTGAGACCAACAATTAATAAATGGGATCCCTTGAAACTAAAAAAGGCTTCTATAAGGGAAAGGACACAGTTAACAAGACAAAACAGCAGTCCACAGAATGGAAAAAAATCTTCACCAACCCCTCTATCACCAATGATAAAGGGCTGATTTCCAAAATATACAAAGAACTCAAGAAGCTAGTCACCAAAACACGAAGTAATCCAATTCAAAAGTGGTGGTACATAACTAGATAGAGAATTCTCAATAAACGAATCTAAACTGGCTGAAAGACACTTAAGGAAGTGCTCAACATCCTTAGCCATCAAGGAAAAGGAACTAAAAACAACTCTGAGATATCGTCTTAGTCCTGTCAAAATGGCTAAAATCAAAAACACCAATGACAGTTTATGCTGGAGAGGATGTGGAGAAAGGAGAATACACCTCTACTGCTGGTGGGAGTGGAAACTCCTAAAGCCACTTAGGAAATCAGTATGGTGGTTCCTCAAGAAATTGGGAATCAGTCTATCTCAAGATCCAGCAATTCCACTCTTAAGCACATACACAAAGGATGTACATTCATACAAAAAGAACATTTGTTCAAGTATGTTCAAGCAGCATTATTTGTAATAGCCAGGACCTGGAGGCAACCTAGCTGCCCCTCTACTAAAGAATGTATAAAGAAAAAATGGTACATATACACAATAGAGTACTACTTAGTGGGGGGGGGGCAATGGTATTTTGAAATTCGTAGGCAAATGGTTGGAACCATCCTGAGTGAGTAACCCAGTCACAAAAAGACAAACATGATATCTACTCACTCACATATGGATTTTAGACATAGAGCAAAGGTTCACCAGTCTACAATCTACACTACCAAAAAAGCTAGGAAACAAAGAGTACGCTAAGAAAGACATACATGGTCCCCTGGAGAAGGAGAAAGGGACAAGATCTCCTGAAGAAATTGGGAGCATGGAGAGAGGAGTGAAGAAGTTAGGAGAAAGAGAAGGGGAGAAGAGGAGGGAAGAGGAGGAAAGCAGAGAGCAGGAAGATTGAATCAGGCGAAGAATAAAGGAGAGCAAGAAAAGAGATACCATAACAGAGGGACCCATTATAGGTTTAAAGAGATATTTGGCACTAGAGAAATATCCCGAAATCTACAAGGATGACCCCACCTAACAATCTAAGCAATAGTGGAGAGACTACCTTAAATGTCCTTCCCCCATAATGAGATTGATTACTACCTCATATCCATCCTATAGCCTTCATCTAGTAGGTGAAGGAAGCAGAAGCAGACACCCACAGCTAAACACTGAGCCTAACTCCTGGAATCCAGTTGCAGAGAGGGAGGAGTGCTGAGCAAAGGATCAAGATCCGACTGGAGAAACCCATAGAAACGGCTGATGTGAACAAGAGGAGCTTATGGACCTCATTCTGATAGCTGGGAAACCAGAATAGGACTGACCCATGCCCCCTGAACATAGGTGTTAGTTAGTTGGACTGGGCAGTCTATGGGGTATCTGGTAATGGATCAGTATTTATCCCTAGTGTATTAATGGACTTTGGGAGCCCATTCCACATAGAGGGATACACTTTCAGCCTAGACACATGGGGGAGGGCCTAGCCCCTGCTCCAATTGATATGACTCCCCCATGGAAGGCCTCACCCTCCCTGGGGAGCAGAAAGGGGATGGGATGGGGGTTGGTGGGAGGGACAGGGAAGGAGGGGAGGGTGAGGAATCTGGTACTGACATGTAAGACAAGCTTGTTTTAAATTTAAATAAAAATATTATCATGAAAAATAACTAAATACTAAACTTTTTCTTGATAATTCAAAGATTTGAGTTTAAGGTTTATGCCTGTTTCTACTTTCACTAAATCAAAATGGTTCTGTCATTTGTCTTGTAACAATGTGAGAATATACCACAAACATTGTTCTTAGCAATTACAATACATTCTGCATTCCTTAAATATAACTGAGAAAGAGGGAGCTGTAACATTGTGCAGGCACCACTATTTATGTTGCCCTAACAGTTAAGAAAATAATTTATTTGAGATCTCTAGTCATATGACTCCTCACCATTTGGCTGGGAGAAGCAGAAAAACAACAAAGACACAAACAAAAATATCATTTACAGTCAGACTTCAAATTGTTTATTATAGAAACTTTAATGATGGGTTTACACAAAGACAATATAACCTCAATCCTTATGATAATAAGATTATTTTTCACGGCCAGGCTAATAAGTTAATACCATCATTATTTCCCTGTGCGCAACATTAGATTAAAGCATCTTTATCTTCCAATTAACCTGCAATTATGGGTCTTAATATCTGACATTCTCCTGGATTTGGTTAATCCACACAATGCCAATATTTAAAAATAAGGTCCCCAGGTCAATCAACTAGAAACTATTCCCAGAAGTTAATGCTAATCAAATTTGTTCATTCAATTCTGAGAGTATATTGCTATGATAAGTTTGCAAACGGATGTTTGACACTGCAGAATGCTCTTTATATTGAAGTTGAATCACTTTTGCCTAGCACAAATAAAGGTTGTTTAAATTTTCCTGGGGGTGACCTGATTAAGGTGTTTAATCAGAAATAACTGAAATAGTAGCCCTTTATAAAGGTTCAAGTACAGATTTCTCAACTCTCAATGTGGCTCTGATTAAAGTCCAGCATGAGGGATGGGTAAAATTATGATGTTGGCTGGCTGAGAAATAAGCCTTGAGCACATATTAATAAAAGCAAGTAGATTTTATAAACCAACATGTAAACTTTGTGAGGTCATATTTTGCATTCTTCCCCAAAGTTAAGTAGATTGACATGATTGCCTCTCCAATATTATTCCTTAATCCACATTTTAAACTCTTGACTGATTGAGATCTAAAAATTAGGCCAGATTACATGTAGCTTTGCTTTGAGCTCAATGCTATTTAATTCTTAATTTTTTTTGTTTGCCTTCAAAGATATCCAAATAGCCAGCATTCCCTGCTCCTGTGATTTCCTACCAAAAATAAAATTCATTTACATTTAATTTATCTAAATATTCTGTATTGAAATCTGTGGTAAAGGATGCACATACACTCATACAAACTCAATCATTCATCTATGCACACCTGTACATTCACACATGTGTGTACACAAACACAAACTCAAATTCTCCTACCTTTCCTCAATACACTAAGTTCATCTTTTATAACATCAATTCTTGTTCAAGATAGTCATTGGAATATTTAAACAGAAAACAGCTGAGTTATTTCTCTCACATAATTTAAAACATTCCACAAAGTTATCATTTTTGAGGTTTTGACTAAATTATCTTTTTTATTGAAACAAAAGTTTATTTTTCATACAATACATTATGTTTACACTTTTGCCCTCCCCAACTCCTCTCAGATACTAGTCACCTTTTCACGTACCCAACTCCATGCCCTTTATCTATATATATATATAAAAGGAGAGGAAGCCAACATGCACACACACACGCACACACACACACACACACACACACACACACCAGAAACAAAAATACACAAGCAAAAATCCAATAAGTCCCCACCCCCCAAATGCCAAAACAAAGAAAAATGAGACAAAAACTCTACAAAAAATATACCACTGAGTTCATTTGGTATTGGTCAACTAGTCTTGGGCCTGCCCTGAATGAAGTGTGATCAGTATACTCAGTGAGACTCCATAGAAGAGAAAGAGTTGATAGGCTAGCACTCACTGGTACAAGAGAAATTTTTCTGAACAAGACACTAATGGCACAGGCACTAAGACCAACCATCAAAAAGTGGGACCTGGTGGAGCTGAGAACATTATGTACACTAAGTAATGTTTTTTTTCATTTATAAAATAGCAACAGTCATAAATACATGATATCATAATGATGCTTCACTATGTATTCAAATAGCCTGGTTGGCCTGAGGCTTGAGAATTTATCAAGGAAATGATTGCAAATAGGAATATTATATTAACCAAATTTTTTTTCTTATATGGTCAGCATGTCCTACTATTGTTCTTAACATGATATAATCGTACAAATCTTCATTGGGATACAGATCACTTAAACATTACTATGCTATTCAAAGATGCTTATAATATCTATTCATGCAAATTGTGTTCCTATCACTTAGAAAAGAGCCGTTCACCTACATATGAATTAAACTCCCCCTGGGTGACTCATCTTCTTCCAACTAACCATGAAAACTAGACTAAAGGAAACTCTCAGTAGCAACTGTCATCATGACTATCAGATCCAACTTTCCACTAAGCCTGTTCTCCACACAGGAATGCTCTGGCTTCCCACTGTCTCCTTTGCAGACTCATAATAAGACCTGCTCCAGTAAAACTATGAAAGTGCACCTGAGAGAAATGTTCAACATGATATCCTAGGAAAGTTAGACAGGGTTGTATCAGTGAAACACTCTGGGCCACTATCACAATATTTTACTTCCAGATAGAATAAAAGCTTATCTTCTAAAGTTATTTACCATGCAACCATTTATCTTTGTGCCGTGCAACCCCTCTTCTAGTTTATGTGTTAAAAATCTTGGAATAAGGGTGAATGCCACATCATCAGGAAAAACAAATATCATAAAAACAATCTTGTAAATGAGCTGTAGCTTTAAAAACATACCATGGACTCTTCCAAAAAGGGGCTTGCCCAAGATCAGAGGCCTATTAAAATCCAGAAATGTTAACATCTGGGGTTGTATTGCATGAAGGCAGAGACAGAGATATATTGGTACCATATGGGAAGGAATCTGATTCCAAAATCCAGCTTTGCTGGTATGTGCCCTAAATAAGTTGCCAGGTTTCTAGAATAAATACAGTCGAGATAAATGGTTTAAAAGACCCTCAAAAACTGCATCTAAGAAATTAAGAAATCCTGTAACAAAAGCTAATACATTTTGATGTACAGCAATTCTTCAAAAGTAGTCCCTCAAAGCAGATCAGAATCATGAGTATGAGACAACCTGTACTCAAAGGGAAGCATATGAAATACCCTTCAGGAAAAAGTAACTCTTTAAGTCAGGTGCTAGGAGAACAGGAGATGGGAGGCAAAGTCTGAATTAAATCCCATTTGTGTTGTGTTACTGTCACAGTTCCCAATGCTTTGTAAGGTCTAAAGTGATCAGCATTTGCCCCAGGAGTGTAAACCAGGGCTGTGAGAGCTCTTGTTACCCCATTGCAAGTCTATCAATGCAGCAGAATTTAACAAGCCAAGATCCTGACTGATTGGGATCTCCCAGCTAAGGTTCTGACTTGGAGTCTGATGTCTTTTCAAAAAGGGGAAAAGGGAGCTTAACAAGAGTGGTGTGTATGTGTGTGTCTGTGTGTGTGTGTGTCTGTGTGTGTGTGTGTCTTTTCATGAGTGTTCATGTATGTATATACCTATGTTTTTATGGAGGCTAGAGTTCAAACTTAGGTGTCATTTCTCAGGCGTCATTGATCTTATTTATTTTATTTTGAAACAGGTCTCTCAAACTAGAACTTGATGATTAGGCAAAGCTGGTTAGTCAATGCACTCAGTGATTATACTGGGTCCATCTGCCTCCAGTTGCAGGAATACAAGAGCATATGGTCATCTCCAGCTTCTTTGCTTGAGTTCTGCAGATTAAATCTCAGATCGTCATGCTCAAGGCAAGCACTTTACCAGCTGAGCCACCTCCCTAGAACCTGGGTCTCTCTCTCTCTTTTTTTTTTTTAAGAATAAATGCTTCACTAAATCATTCAGAACTGCAGAGGGAAAAAAGATCTATTCTCTCATTCATATTTGAGGGAGAAAGGGAAGATAGGGGGTCACACTTAGTCATAAGTATTGGCTTTTCTTAGGGAAAAGATAACAATTGAATCGGCCTGGCAATGTTCACAATGAGGAAGTAGCTAAGGCACTGTGTAATTCAGGAGAGCTCACTAACCTTGTAAAGCATTGATTAATCTAACTAATCTTCTATAATCACATTGTTTCTGGAGTAATAACTAAGCCTATCTTTAAGGAAAGAGGGGCTGGTTTCCTTAATCGGTTTATAGCTATAATTTCCAAACAGGAAAATAGTCTTAAGGGGCAAATATCTCAAAGAGTAGATGCAGTAACTAGATCTAGAGTCAGTAGAGGCAAGAAGTCTATACTCTTGAAATTAAAACCAATATATTACCCAGGGAGTCTCTTCCGGAAATGAGACAAGAGGAGGCTCCTTTGTCTTCCTGGGGTTGGGATACATTAAGGAAAGAGAGGGTCTGTAGAGGAGGCTTATCTCCTTCGGATTTCATTTGTATTTCACCTGTTCTTACATATGTGGACTCTTTCTCAGTCTAGAAAAATTAAAAACAAAAGAAGCTACTTGCAATGTATCAGAAGAAGACTCCAGGACTATTCCATGTCTATCAGTTATGCCCAAGTTTTCCTTAAAAAAAAAAAATAAGCTTAATTAGGTTACAATGTGACTAGAAAGTCACAGCATATGATAAAGACAGGATACATCCTCTTTCTTTAACTTTGTGTACATGTTCCTTTCCAACTCCACACCCAGCAAGCACTGAGGGTCACTTGGTAGTGGACAGGATGGAGGCCATTTTCACAGGAGGGTTAACAATATTTGGGAACAATATTATAATCAAAACAATGGAAATAATGGATATGATCACTCAAGAATAGCTCTTGACTTTGTTGACAAGTGGTTCAAAAAATTTCAAGACACATGACCAAATAGAATGGGTATTTTTTTTTTGTACATAGCTAATGATATCTTAAAGTGATCCAAATGTAAAGGCTGGGGGGAATGTGCAAGAGAAACATTAGGCACAACACTTTATTTTTCATATTAAAAGTCAATGATTATACTCAGAGACTAGATAGAGAAGTTTAGATGTGTAGAGGTGTGCAGTTCAGCGGGTAGCTCTGTGCACAAAACTGAGATCAAAGGAGATCACCACCCAGGCCACATTCTTACAAAAGCCATACACTTTGCAGTGCTACAGACTCCCCACTCTAAGCCATCCTAAGTAAAGACGATATTAGGAGATTTAAAGTATATGATCAATTTATCTACCTAGAATCTAATAGGACTTTGAAATTTGGGGAAAATCTTACATTTTACTTTATTTGAATTTCAATAGAAAAAAAAAAAACAAACAATGGCAGCTGGCAAATTTTCTTACTCTGTATCTCCTTCATCTATGCTGGAATTTAGATGGCCATTGTGAGGTATCATACACATTAAAAATTATACCTCAGTGACAGGAAAAAATTACAAGTAAAACTCAGTATTTTAAAATATGGAATTCACTATGGTCCCATTTCAGGAAAATTAAAACCATTGTAAGAATTAATTTTGAGCATTTGACCATTAGGTTTCAGTTAATCAGAAGAAACATCAAACTGCTCCATTCAGTGAATTTCTAGCCATTTTTGAAAACCTAGTAAGAATCAGTCCACCTGTGCCCTCATAAGTATGTGAAATGTCATTAATTTCCTCATGTCACTTACTTGAAGGTTTATGATTTTGTAACATTAAAAAACTGTCTGCAAACCTCCATGTCTGTAAAAATAATATTTGTAGGATTTAATGAACACTAAATAGGTATGCAAAACTTGGAGCTGACAGTATCCAGAGCCTGTGTGACTCAATGTTTTTGTAATACATCCATACATTCAACAAAGGCTAAACTACGGCACAATGGTCCAAGGCAGTGACTAGGAGGCAGTGAGTCTAACACAATGACTAGAAACATAAGCCAACTATGATAGAACTTCCCATTCTTTTTGACAGTGTCTGTTTTTAAAGGTCCATTCTCAGGAACTAATATTTCTTAATTTGAACAATGAATCTTTTCTCAATTTGAGGTCAAATAAAATAAATAATAAAAATCATTAAAAGAATTTGCTAAGTCAATGTAGGTAAGTATCAGACTTACTACATAAATATCACTTAAAGGAAATCCCTCACCCCTCTTCTGAAGAGGCCAGTATTTAAAAGGGAATGCCTGCCTTTATTAAGAAAGAAAAAGAGGAGAACTAAAGTCTAAGTGAGTCTAAACAAAATCTGGATTGAAAAATCTTTAAAAGAAGCAAACAAAATTGGGTGGGTCGGGAAGTGGAGGGGGATAGATCTGGGAGGCACAGAGGAAGAGAGTGAATATGATTAAAACATGTGTGAAACTCTCAGGAAATTAATTAAACTGAGAAAAGTAATGAAATACAAATGTCTCAAATGAAAAAAAAATATTATTGAGAAGCAGTTTTTATGTCTAAACTGTATCTCCTCTAAGCTAGTCAGTGGATGTCCAAGCTGGGACTACCCTGCCTTTGTGGAAAACACAGACAGAAATATTCAAGACAGATGAGTCACCCTCTTCTTCAGAAGTCTCACACTGCTCGCAGGAATACTATAAAGTAAACTTGCCAACTACAGCAGGAGGCCAGGCAGTTTGGAGTTCTGAGCACACCCTACATCCCTCAAAAGCAGGTCTTTCCTGATTCATTCCTCCCTCAAAACATACAAACAGCTCCAATTTGCATGCCTGCTGATTTGCATGCTATAGTTGCTTCTAATACATATGGCAGATTCTAAGCCATCTCTAGCTTACTTAACACTTAATGTAGCTATCAGAACTCCTATTTCTGTGAAGTAGTGGAGTTGACTACAACTCCTCTTTGGCCTTTGAATGGATGGATCTCAAAATATCTGGTTTCCTCTGACCTCATTTCTCTATGAATTTAAGCTATTGATCCCATCTGTTCTGAAAGCTCTTTCCCAAATCACCTGTGATGATGGGTTGGATTCATTTCTTCTCTGCTTCTCCTCTGGGGTTTCCAGCAAGGGAAGGAGGTGGTTATAGGGTGAGGAGAGGAGCAACAAGCCAGGCTCATTGGCCTTTATGGGTCTGAGGAATCTGAAGGGCTGGAGAGAGATTTGCATTTAATTTGGTAAACAACTGAGAATTAGAAAAGGCTTCCAGGGCAAGGACTTATATAGTTAGGTCTGAGGCTTAAAAGGATTATTCTGGCAGGAAAGTGGAGGTAGAAGAACACATGGGAAGTACACTGAGCTAAAGGGCATTGGGGGGATGCTAGTTAGGAGTAGGTATTAATGGGGGTGTTAGTTAGGAGTGGTGAATTTAAGGGTGAAATCAAGATGCCTGGATCCCATTGTCACCTTTAAAGACAAAAATATGGTAAGCAAAAAAGGCAGAATAGGAGTAACTAACTTGTAGATCTATTTGCCCTACAAATTTTATTCTTTCTGTCTCCCTTCTTCCTTCCCTTCTTTCCTTCTCATTGGCACTTGGCAGCGATATTAATTTTTTCACTTATTATTTTTATGATGTCAATAAAAGTAAGAATCCTCATGGATCTCCTCCTTAAGCCTGCTTCAGTTATCATCTTTGTGAATTTCTTATGGATTCTATTATTGTTTTTGTAGCACTATTTATGAAATATATTTCTTTTCCTGGATGTTGCCATGAGTAATTTTGCTACCTGTATATCTTTGATCTTTGTAGGCATCCATGTTTTGAACAAGGTTATACCCTAGCACAAAGTGCTGTTTTCAAATACTGTTTGAAAGGAATTGGTGTGTGTTCACACTGAACTTTCTGGTTTCACATGCATGTGTGTAGGTATAAAGCACAGACACTTTTGAAGGCTATTTACCCACAACTGCAAGGGAAGAAATATTAGCCATTTCATTATGAAACCACAAGTGCTCATTAGTAGATTGAGGATACTAAAATCTAACAACATATTGTTAAGTATAGCAATAAACAGCTATTAGCTTTTTAATGTACAGATTAGGTGTAGTGTTTTTGAGGTTAACACTATACTCCTGTGATTGCACATGGATCAAATATCAATCAGAAGAAAATGTGCCAAAGATTTTAAAATGCAATTAAAAGCATGAATGTGTCAAATGGCTCGACAAACTAATTCTAGATTGAAGTTTCAGTCCAATGTCATCCCATGAAAAGAAAGGTTGTAGTATGAGGACCGCATTTGTAGCTAATAGTTTTAATCAGACTACAGAGTGGTGGAGGGGTGTTTTACCATCAGCAAGACAAAAGTCTAACCTTTAAAAAAAATAAAAAAGAATATAGACTATAGCATCAAAGAAAAAAGTCGGAATAAATATGTCAGTGAGACAGTCAACATTTCCCTGCTGAGAAAATAAGTAGCTTTACAATTAAATGTTTGACAATGTCACTTCTTAAATGTGTTTTGAAGTTGGGAGGACATGATTCAGTAGGTCACATTTGTCCTACAGTTTAAGCTAACATGAAAATGAATTACCCATTCTGATGATAACCATGGTATCCATTTATTTTCATCCCACAGAAGTTGGAAAGAAGAAAGATTTTGTGTTCTCAGTGTATCTTCTCCGTAGCAATTCATTTATGTAAGACACACTCATTCATTCAAGGCTGGCATTCAAATCACCATCCTTAATTATAATTGTTGGCTTCAGTGAGTAATTTGTAGATGGTTTTGAGTTGCTTCCAAAGATAATATATCTTTGGGATAGAGGAAAAGAATAAGCTGATGGGAAGAGAAGCTCTTTTCCCATAAGTGATGAATCAATCCATTATATTTGTAATAATCAATGCTCTGGATCCTCTTCATGACAAGGTAGGGGGAAGGAAAACCTTAGTGATGTGGCCGATCATTATTAATTCATCCACTGTAGTAATATTAATCACAAGGAGCTAATGTGATATTAATGTGACTATAATGTAGGCTTCAATAAGAATTTTCACTCTAGAATAGAAGCAAGATATAGATTTTTATTTTCTAACTTAGTTACCTAACAAGAGTTTTTTTTTAAAGATCTAAAGCAGGGACCACCTCACGTGTTTTATAGTTGAGTATGGAACCAGGGGAATTATATTGAAGGCTCACCTGTAAATTTCCTGGCTGGCCCCGGGATTGTCTGAGACAGTCAGCACTTAGGACAGTGAAATGTTCTTCCAGGAAACATGTATTGCTGAGGCTGCTGGGTATGATGGCAGCAGAGGCAGGTTTCTGGGAAGAAAATCTACTCTATAATGGTGCCTGTCATTTCTTGAAGGAAATTTGAAGGAGATGAACAAATATGGCAATAAAGCTTGACATCTTATCATGGATTTGAGAAGATTTCTGGAGTTATCTTAATTCTGTCTCCTCAAATGTATCATAGGGAAACACTGTTGAAGTAATTAAAGCAAAAGAATTAATGGCCTCAGTATTCCAAAGCTGGGGCAAAATTTATTAATGTCTATTATTGCTGTCTTAGGCCCACTTCAGCCCAGCATAATGAAGAATAACTGAAGAATTTGGTCAACAGGTAAATTCTTTACCTTATAGGTGCCCCAAGTCCATTACCACCTGACCATAATTTATCGACATAGCTCAGAATTCCTTACCTAGTTCAAACTGATTTTTATTAACTTCTCTGCTTGGAACCTTACTCCTTCCCTTGCTCAGACTAACTTTCTCCTTATGTTTCAATATTCAAGTTAGGCACCATTTCCTCAAAGTATTTACAGTCTCCCCTCACTCATTTCTGCACACTTTGAAATTTGGGAACAAAATTTCTTGGAACACTTGTCACATAGTTTGAGAACTCTTGCTATGTCCCAAATAACTATGCATTTTTCAACATTCCAAGGGGGACTTGTCAACATTTAGCTATGTACACTGGGCATGTAAAGAGGAAATTTTAAAAAAATGTCCAATAGCCAGACTCATGAAAAAAATATGTTAGGGGACACCTAAGTAAAGGTCTATCGCATTATTTTAAATTCTCATTATTCTTATTGTGGCTGTCAATCATAAGTACCTATTTAGCTAACTTTTCTGATATACTTCTTCAATCTTTTTGGATACTTTATAATTCCCATGTCATTTACACTTGGTGAACACCAATGACGTTTTTATAAATAATGAAATCCTCCAGCATCCAGTTTAAAGTTATATTACCATTATTATGTTTTTAAAAATATTTCTGCTATTGATTACATTTGCATGCATTTGGAAACAAAGTATTAGTGTTGAATCTCGTTGGTATAACTCATGAGTTTCTAATCTCTAAGTCTGAAAATCTGGTAACAATTAGCTCCAAATCTCATGATCACAAGTGACATGATCTAAAGGATACTACCAAAAAGCTGTCTGAATAAATAACAGAACTCTTCCTTCTCTAGGTCCTGGATAAATTTTGATCTATCTTGGAGTATAGAGTGAGATAAACATTTTCCTTTTTGGAGCTCAGTGTTCTTCTAATCTCCATGGATATATGGATATATGCTTCTAACTTCATAAGATTGATTTTCCATGAATCCTCTTCCATTTTCTTAAACTTGAAACTCCCCACCCCACACAAAGGCAAACAGACGCATACAAAACAAATATACCCACATAGAATCAAGCACATTGTTTTTCTCTTCCCAGAGGCGATTACAGTAGCACTCTCTCCTGCAGTGTCAACAATCACATAGGTTCTTCCCCCTTAAATACCTTTCATTAGACACCTATAACTTCTTTCTCCAGAAAGCTTCTTTTTCTCCCAGCCTCTAGTACTTCTACTGTGGTCACTATCATATTTGCTTGATCTTGATGTAGGCAGTAGGTCCTGAAGCAGTTCTTACCTTCCATGTTGGCCTTCTCCCTCCATGTCCTCCTCACTCTAAAACAAGTTCCAAACCACATCATACCCCTGCTTCAGAGTCTCAAATGGGTCTTTATTCTCCATAAGATTAAGCCTGAAATCCTTCCCCAGTACAAACCTTCTTCTAACTCACCCTGAAGACCCTTTCCTGTTCATTCGTGCCAGTGGGAACTTACTTTCTTTTACAAACCGGGATGGAATGGTCTGCAAAGATGAAACCATGTACATAAAATCCCAAGACTTTTATCACAATTTTGGCATGTGTAAGGAGTAGTGTTTTTCCACCTGCTGCTGGTCTTGTCATGCCGCCATGCCAGCCCCAAATAACACACTGAGACTCTGTATTTGATATAATGCTATTGGCCAGGTACTAATTTCTTATCGGCTAGCTCTGTCTTAAGTATTAACCCATTTCTGTTAATCTACATTTTTACACGTGGTCTTACCAGAGAGCCGGCTGCCGTACTGTACTGCTCTCTCCAGACTCTCCATCTTGACTCCTCCTTACTACTTCCTCTTTCCTCCTTGTCTCTTAGTCCCTCCTATCTTCCTTTCCTATTGGCCAATAGTGCTTTATTCATTAACCAGTATGAGAAACATATTTAGAGAATGACATCTCCCATCAGGCATGTTAGTTCTTTTCATCTTCATGAGAACTCCATGAGGAGGCTTTAATTGTCCACATTACAAAACAAAATAAAACAAAACAAAACAAAATGTGTTAGTAAAACTTGACCAACTGTATTGAATCCTTGATAGTAAAATTTCAACTTTTGATCTGTCTGTTTCAAAGGTCTTTCTGTCACCATGCTGCTCAGTCTTCCTCAAAAATGTTGTTTGTTCACAACTTTTCTTTCATACTTTGTTTCCAAAGTACACATTTTGGTCATTTAACCTTCACTACTATATCATATTTTGGTTTGGCTCTTGATATGCAAATATAATATATCTATATCTGTGGAATTTCTTCCATTGTCTTTATTATTTCTTTACACAGAGTTCTATCCTGAATGCTGATAATCTTCAGTGCAGTTGTAATTATAAAACCACATAACCTTCAATGGAATTCCAGCAATTGGTATATTACATATAATGTGTGACACTGTAGGAATGCTAATCCTATTTGTGAAGCCAGATGTATGGTGCAGCAGTTGCTTACCACTAAGCCTAAGGACCTGAGTTCAACTCTAGGGAGCCACATAGCAGAAGGAGAGAATCAACTCCTGGAAATTGTGAATGTGTTTTGAAAGTGTTTGAATGGGTAAGTTTGAATGAATAAGGCTTCAGGTAGATATATTTTCCTAAAAATTCATGTACAATATATATATAGTATCCTTTTCCTTGCAGTCCTGGAGTTCATGAAACTCAGGCTCTTAGCTTTGCACATGCTAGAGAGTTCACTTCACCACTGAGCCATTATACTCAGTGAATGAAATCTATAGAAAGCCTATTAGAAATATAAAGTTTAACACAAATCATAATCTCAAAATTAATATTTAAAATATAAATTTTATTTCTGTGTGTCATCAGCAATCAATTTGATATTTTTAAACTGAAATATCTTCTAAAATAGAATCAATATTAATAAATTGAAGGATAAATGCTTTTATATAAACCTAAAATTTCTGAAAGATGGTGGGGAAAATTCAAAGATGACCTGAAATACTAGGGAAATACTTGGTTCGTAGATAGGAAGACTCAACATTAGTAAGGCTACCAGGGCATTCTAAAATAACATATATGTTTGGGGAGTATATAGTGATTACGGTCATTAGTTTTAATGGTGCGTTCATGATGTATTCAAATTGTGTTGAACTTTGCAATATCTCTGTGAATTATACTTAATAAAACAAGAAAACAAAAGTTCCCATAGTAGTTCTTATAGCTCTCATCTAGTTGTGAATAAGGTTTAATAAGCTTAGAGGAAACTCACATAATTTTGATTTTCCTACCAGTTAAGTCACATCAGGAAAATGATCTCATTAGGTGTTAGTCCCTATATTTATAGAACAGAAACAAGAAAGCCCAGCTGGAATCATGGTTGTATAGAACGACTGAAGTATTTTATTAGAGGTTCTAAGATAATGCCTGACCTCACATATTCAGCACACCTTGTTCTTATCCCAAGCCTTTGAGACCAGTCACTGTTTAAAAGGCAGAGGCCAGGACATTAAAGAACTACAGCCTTTGGTTCCATTTTGCCTGTGGCTTATCCTGAGTTTATGTCATTAAATAATTTACAGAATCGTATGCCACACAATTGAAAAACTCACAGATGGTCAAAGAACACATTGTGATTGTTACTTTAAATCACCTGAATTCTAGTTGATTGCATTTGTAAAAATTTAATTTAGAAAATAACAGACATGATAAATTTAGAGGGCTCTGTCTGTCGATAATGGTTTTTCAAAATTGATTAACTTCAATGTAAAGCAGCAAGCACTGGCAAACATATATGCTATTTGAAACACACAGTTTCCTTTTCTCTACTACAAAGACACTCCAAACTTAGATTTATAGGAACTTTAGTATTGATTGTTAACAATTTTGTGAATATGGAAAAGCCAATAACACTCCTCAATATATGTTTCTTAGTCTTTATAAAGAAAGGCTTGGATCATGTGAATTTTTAAGTCATTGCCTGCTTTAAAATTAAATTGCTGGAATAGTGCACAATTATTTGAATGCTTTAATGTGCTATTTGTTAAATAGTCTTAGTAAAAAGTTGTAATATATTTAGGATAAATATATAATTACATTTATATAAATATTATTTATGGTGAACATTATTTTCAACTCAGATTTTTCTTGGGTAATTTTGATTATCAAAGAACACAGAGTTTTCTAAACTGGGAAAATAACTAATTAGAAACAGCAAAGCCTACTTTATGACCTCCAAATTAAATCACCTACTTAAAAGAAATCTAATGATCAGAAGTGTGTGCAGCATTGGTAGCAGGATTATACTATTAGAATCTTAAAATACTTATTTAACTACCAGTATTTATAGAATCTTGATTTTCAAGTTTGGTGTCCTTGAAACATTTTGTGTAGAACATCCACTTTCACTATATTTTAGATAGTGGCAAGATAAAAATGCACTTTTATAATAGCTACCCTTCTAGATGATACATATTTATTTGGAGTTGTAAAAAGGAAAAAACTAGAATACAAAGAATTCAGTTGATTTGTGTGAGAATGTATGCAGCTAGACTTTAAAAAAATTCAACAAGTTGGAGGCATTCACCATGTTCATTTGCATCAAACTTAAAGCTTTAGCTTTGTACAATAAAGACATTGTTCTTTGCCTAGTTGCTTAATTCATGTTTGTACAGATGTTGTAAGATCCAAACAGATACACTTTGCGGGAGATAGTGCTGACTTGCAATAAGGAATTTAAAGTTAATGATGTCTTCGATCTTAAAAACAAGATTAGAAATAATGAACACGTGTTTTAGTTTTTTTAAAAAAAATCATATGCAATATATATATATATAATTTTATATATAATCATTTTGTATATGTGACTATATATGTGTGTACACATACACACACAAATATATGAAGATAGGGATAAACAGAAATATATATACACACCTAATGATATTTTTAAAAGAAAGTTGTCAAAATCACAACAAAAGTTGAAAAGAGCACTCAGAAAATCTACAAACCTCTAGATGATACCCAGAATAATTTTTTTTAGATAGGGAAAAATAATTATAAAATATATTGTGCTAATAAATCAGAAAAAGGCGCTTGAAATAATCTCATAAAATGTTATAGTTTAAATAATGCCCTTCATCAGTATTCTTTGTTTAACATTTTATGTTTATTGATAAATGAAGATGCATTTAAATAATTCAGAGAAAACATTAGCTGCAAGCAAGGAATTAATAATTGATAGGGCTGGAAGGACTCTTTTCACTTGGGAAATAGATAATATTAGCTTAATGTGGGGCTGTAGGAACAGAGGAAATGTAATGGATCTGCTGCTTTAAACTGATGATGGTTATTGTGGTCTAAAAGTTGCTACAAAGGCAAAAGTAAGACAGCTCGTCCAGTGCAGTAGATTTCACTCATAGGAGCTGACAGTGCAAATTGTGGTCTAAAGCTCCAGATTTATACATGGGAGGAGACCTAACGATCATGACATGGACTACGGAGACCAAAAAGAAAAAGAAAAAAAAAAAAAAAAAAAAAAAAACCCTGCTATTTAACCATAATTGGAAAATGGAAAAAGTCCTTTGAAACACAAGATGATGAAAATAAAGAGATTTAGCTTTTCTCTTTCATGGTGCCTGAGGCTAGAGTGCGAACATGGCCACCTCTCTTTTGACAGGAAACACCCATCAGGGGGTTGTCGTTAGCTTGCCACTGTAGTGCCACAGCCGCTCCAGCTGCACATCAGGCAGTGCCAACATCTTCAGGGAGTAATGGAGGATGAACAGCCCCAGACTGAAAGCACACATCTGTTGGCTATTTTCGTTTCACCTGTATTTGTCCTGCTCTGAATATTAGAGACTACCCAGTGAAAGACATCTGGGAATTTCAGAGTTATTCAACTTTTCTGTCTCTTTCCCCAGACAAGAGAGTTTCCATTGAGAGCACCCAGAGGAAGTTCACACAATCCCCTTATATGTCCATTTTGCAACTGGGAAGGACTATAATTTCTCATCTGGTGTGAGGAATAAATATGTCTTTAGCAGTTGTGTTTAACTCAGCGAAAGAACCTCCGTGGACCAAAAATGTAACCACTTCATCAGTCACTTCTCAACAGTTGTCATTTGCAGTTCAGAAACACCGATTTGCAGATGTGCAGATGTGGAGGTAGTCTCAGGAAAGATACTTCTTTCTTAAAATTAGTCAAAAATCCAGATAATTGGAATCTTATACAAGTGTGCCACCAGAATTCCACAGAGACATGGTGCCTTTGGTGTCCACCTAACTGGTCCACAGCACACCAACAGTGCCACAGAACTTGCCCCAGTCCCCTCTTGATCATGAATGTTTTAAATTGGCCACTTATGTCATGTGAACAGTTTGAACCCAATGTGTATGTAACATACTCCCTTACCATTTTCTAAGTAATTTTGAAGCTTATTTTTCATTCTTTCTTGCTTTTTCTTAGGATTAATTTTAGTATACACACATACATACTTTTCTACATATATGTGTATGTATAACTTTGCAAATGCCAATTCAACAAACATAATTCTATAATCTGCTCCCTACTTCATGACCATATATTTATTATCTCAAGCATTAGAAACCAAATACAGATGTCAATTTTACACACACAAAACACACACACACACACATACACACACACACAAACTATGCAAAATGCATAAAGCATGCAGGGATTCGGGTTGCATCTTAGGTAATGAACATGCTAACTGAAGCTGAGTCTAAGGTTGCCCCTTAGAGTCTTAAAATTTCCAAATGAGTTTCTAAATGCTCATTTTTGGTACACTTAACTGTCTTGCCAGCCTAGGTTAGTGCTTGAACTGTATCAAGAATTGAGTGTGTCTTTTCTCTGGGACAAGAACTAACAGCTGTCTGGAATCAGCTATTAGTAGAGGAGAAAAGCAAGTACAGTGACAGTATCAAATCCTTGAGAAGAAATCATATGGCCAAAGGATGCCAACAGGAAGAAAGGTATCTGTACCAAGGTCCCCACTGGCAAAGCCCAGGATGTAGATGCATTTCTGCATGATGGATAGATGTTGCCTTTATCAATTACCTTTTTTTATGAATATAGACATATCTATCCTATACCATAACACACATACACACACACACACACACACACACACACACACACACACACACACACACACACACACATTTGGCTTTTTAGCTTTAGAATTGTCTTACTATCAACTAGCCAATAAAATTAAGATATCAAATGAGATCCTCAGATACAAATTTCAGAAGCTAAATTTGCTGTTCCTACTGATTTACAAAACAGATGAATCATTTTGCAAAAATCATGATACTTTGTTACACATTCTATACTAAAATATTCTGCATTGCTGCCAGTTCTTGAAACAGACCCCACTAATCATTGATTGTCAGGTCAACAACTGTGAGCTAACATAAACCTTTAACAGATAAGGTCACTAAACTCAGACATTTTGTTACAGCAGCAAATAAAAATGAGGGAGAAGATTTCACCCACTCTTTCCTCTCCATGAGTCTGAGCTCAGGTAAGATTCAATGTCCATTGGCTTGATTGATCCTCTGGTGGCATCTGTTTGTCTCAGAACAAATGAAATTTGAAAACTGGCCACATCTTTTCTATTTGTGCTTCCTGACAGCACAAAGGACAACAGAGTCCTCCCTTTTCAGTGATTTTTTTATCAACTTCCTTCAGTTCTTTGACAGGCTATAGAGAAGACAACTCTAGTTCTAGGGTTAAAAATTAGTCTGTGTGCCCTTCCACTCTAGTGGACAGAGCTGTATACTGGGCCCTGCTTTTGAGGTCTACATTTGGCTCTGATGGGGTGGTTTTGACATAGTTGTTATACTTTCTCCATGTTGGCTGGCTTGCAGTCTGCTTGTGTTATATTTGCACTGTATTTGCATTGGCTGATGGCTGCTTCCCTTCTCAATTTTTTAAATATTTACAATCATAGTGTAACTTGGTAGTACTAGAAGAAAAGACTTCTCTTGATGCCTGTGATATACAGCGCTTGGCATGTTGAGGCACATTACTTGTACTAATTTCCTTCTGAATGTATCGACATTAATTTTTTATAAGTGTTATAAATATCCATTGTTTGTATTAAGTTCTGTTAAGTTGGGGGAGTAGGAATACCAATTCTACAGATTCCATTTTTGAAGTATAATGCATCCAAATATTCAAGATTCTAAGTTTTTAATCTTATGATAAAAAACAAACAACAGTGATAACATACACACATATAAACAAAACTATCATCTCCAAAATATTATTTCACAATTTCCAGAAAACTTATAGTCCCTCACTTTTGTTCTTAAGCCAAGGATAATATCCCAGCCATTCTACTCCCAAAGCCCATATATCATAGGTCTCATCAGGCCTTCTTAGTATAATTGTGTTTAGACAACAATGAAAATGAGCATTTAACCAGATTTTCCCTGTGTTTTGAATAGCAAACAGATTTAGCTTCTGAAACTAGAAAGGATAAACCACTGCCAATACATGTATGTCAACAGATCAATAGCCAGTGTCATGGTCTTTGTCATCTCCAATTATAAATCTGTGTTTCACTCCTATAGTATTTCTCTTGGATCATTATACCACACTCTTAAATATTCTTCCTGACTAGTTCCTGTATTTATTGGTTGGTCTATGAAATTCATTTGCCTGTACAGCTTTAGTCCTACCCCAACATAGGCCCTTGTCTACAAATGAATTAGCTGAGAGTTGTGCATATCACTTAGTCTGGATGTTGGAGCCAAAGCTTCCATGGACTAGCTTCAACCTTTGCCTGCTCAGCTCTCTCTGCTGCTCAGTAAGGGCAGCAGACTGACAAAAGACGCTGGGGGTACTCGGGTAAATTTGCTGACATTCCCTACCCTACTGATGGCTATTGATTGGGCAAGACTCCAGAAATCTGAGCATGTTATTGGTTTGTTTTCCTTTTCTTCCATCTCATCTTTACACTTCCTACCCCATTGTTTAAGAATCACTCTGTCTTTTCCAGAGATCTCTGACTTTGAAAACTGACTGCCTTCTTCTTTGGATCCCTGGAGTCCCTTTTGGAACATTCAGAGCATATTATGCTCTGTGTCATATGATACCTATTGCTGGCTTGTCGTGATTACCCTAGTTGATTCTCAGTTCCTCTGGGATCTTAATCATTTTCGTTTCACCCAGAGTGTCTAATGTAATATTATTCATAAGGCAATAACCAAACCTTGTTCCTTTTAGAGCACTAATTGTATAAGAAGCTTATTATGTAACAGATAACCTAGAAAAATCAATCAAAAGGAATTCTCTCTTACACACTTCATGTCTTTCACATTTTATGTTCTCTCAAATTACAATGCTCCTGGTTTAATAATACCATAAGTTAAGCTCCTCATTAGGACATTAAATATAAATAAATTAGTTTAGTTTTATCTAAAAGATAAATTGTTTTCCATATAAAAATTATTAAACTCAAGTTAAGGAAATATCTTTACCCAATTAATTCTCTATGCTCCAAGTAGAGATTTTATTTTATTATTGTTTCTTGCTTGAAAATGGTGTGCTTTTTCCAGCAGATTTTAAAGTCAGGACCTAATCCATCTTCTTGTCCCTTTTATTTTTTGACCTCTCCTGGGTTATATTCTTAATCTCAGTGATTAGTGTGGGGAATCCTATGCATCTCCTGGGCTCACTTATCATCTCACTGTCATAGTGCATGGGGTTTTCTGTTTGTTTGTTTGTTTTTTTGTGTTTTAATTTCATGACATGTGAAGTCTCTGGTTCCTTCCCCTCACATTTAACAATTTATAGATTATCAAAGTTACTCTTAACATGAGTTAATTTCCAAACATCATATCTGCAGGGCAGGTCATCACAGAGAATAACTCTTGCTTCTCTTCTATCATGCTGTCCCACCTTCCTCTTAAGATCAGACATAGAAAGGCAGATGTGTTTATGGACTTAAGTGGAACTGAATTCAAGCACTGACTTTTATATATCCTGCCTGTGTGCCCTTGGATAGAGTATTTAAATTCTCAGAGCTTTAAACAAGGGGAAAAGAATACCTAAAACACAATATGTGTAAACTATTTAGTAACATACCTAATAACTACTTTATTCTGTATGCAAAATGGATTCAGTAGCAAGGAGGAGAGAGTATTCTGGATCAAAAACTATAAAATAAAAGATGTAAGTGGACAGAATGTAAATAAGGATCAAAAGAATAAGGGTAACCTAATGAAAGAACCGTGCTGAGATGAAAAAAATATAGCAGAGATGGACAATCAAGGATGTCATTAAGAAATAAATAAAAGAGCCCTTCTATAAGTTCCTGAGGATTAATGGCATGTATAAGAAAAAAAATGCTACATCAAAGTTTGTATTATTTTAAAATTAAATGTGTGTGTGTGTGTGTGTGTGTGTGTGTGTGTGTGTGTGTGTGTGTGCGTGTGTGTGTCCCATAGCACACAGGTGAAATCAGAGGACAATTTGTGGCAATAGGCTTCTACCATGTGAGTCCTAGATCAAACCCAGGAGGTCAGGACTATTGAATATCTTTACCCACTGAACCATATTGTCTACTCAGAGGGTTACATTCTAGGAATAGCTTGTAAAAGAGGCTGAAGATGGTGGAGAGACTTGGCTGGGAAATTTCGGGAGGTCAGCAGCTGGTTCTCCTTGTTCCACAACTCAGATGCAGATCTTTTATAATGTTTGGAGTCCCTAGAATGGCAATAGAAACTAGTTTGACAAACACTTTCCTTTAATATACTTAAACTACATTCACTAATTCACTAATGTTCACAGCCCCAAGTGCCTTTGAAATTGGAATGGCAGCAACACTGTCTTTAATTTCTAGTCATAAAAGAGCTTTGCCTTAGAGACGAACTCTTCTCTTGTATCCAATAAGGCCTGAACTAGAATGTCTTTCAAAGATTATTTATTGCAAGATTATTTACATCTCTTCAGACACCTAAAGTATCTAGTGAAGTAAATGTTTAATTGATTATTGTTTTCTGTGATTGATTTTTGAACACAGATGGGCACAGATGGATTTGTTCCAAAGCCTCCCCCTTAGCATGGGTGCAAAGATGGAGGTCATTCTGTTTCTCATTCTGGGGATTGAAATTGCAAAATAAAAGACTGACTCCCTGTTTCTTTTGTATCCTTAAATGCAGTGCCAATAATTCCA
The DNA here is from genome assembly GCF_943737965.1 of Phodopus roborovskii. Taxonomy (NCBI): domain Eukaryota; kingdom Metazoa; phylum Chordata; class Mammalia; order Rodentia; family Cricetidae; genus Phodopus; species Phodopus roborovskii. The sequence goes on along the minus strand of NW_026126417.1, from coordinate 1,085,454 downwards.
CTCTTTTATTCAGCAAGTTTACAGTCTTGGTTTGTTTTTTAAAGAAGAAAAAATCTTGGTAATTTTAAGAATCTTACAAAGAATGTTATGTCCTGACTTCCATTGATAAAAAGGAGAAAGAGAAAAGGAAATAGATTTGGAATGTCAGTTTGCCCTTAAGTGATGTATTAGCTACAAGAAATCTCATTACAATTTGATGCCTGAATCCCTTGAAGGAAAGATCTTATATTGTGAAGGTAGCATATGTGTCATGTGAGGTAAGTACTTACTTTTATTGAATAGGTAAGTATATAATAGCTAAAAGCCTCATAAATCAGCTAAATGTTCTCTCAATTTATAGAGAATATTTGATCTGAGAACATTACTGTCTGGTGAGCGACGGGAAGGAAAAGGAGAGGCGAAATGCAATAGAGATGGATATGGTGACTAATTTCTCTGGATTCAAAGGATCCGATTTCAAATCATAAATGGACAACCTGCCTTGTTCTTTTGCTGTCCATGGATTGCCCAGGCACTTTTAAAAATTTAAGACTTGCATATTAGATGTGGTGAATTGCGAGTTACATGTATATAACCAAATCACTCCAGAGGGACATCCAAAAATAACGGGAGCAGATAAATGCAGCGTTGGATATATTTGAGGAAGTCATTTTTCACTGGACTTTTTATTTAAGCAAATTGAATGGTGATGAAAGAAAAAAGCAAGTGTATTTGGTCAATATCTGTCAGAAAGCCTGGCTCATCAGCAGGGGCAGGTGCGTGCTCTGTCTGGCAGCTAGGAATGAACGATGTATTTAAATGGCCCTGAGAGTGAACTGGCATTTGCCTAGAGACCAAAGGCATGTCTGGAATTATTTTCCCCTTTTCTATAGAAGGAGGAAAGTGGCAGCTACTTGACAACCTTAGAAATTCTTCATTGCCTTCCTAAGCAAAATTTTACTTTCCAATATGTGTAAGTTCTAATAGCTGGAAAATCTCACTAGTTGTCTTTGCTTTATTTTATAATTAGCAACTTACTACCCCCTCCTCTTTTCCTGTTGCCAAATATGCCACATTATCCTTATCTTCCTAACCCACAACAATCTGACTTTCATCTCCATGAGTGACACTACTTCCTAGACATAAGAGGTCTTTTTTCAAATGCTAGAAGTGTGGTGCATTGTGGAAAAGATCCTCAAAATTGATGTGAAACATCCAGCTCAAAACTATTGTTCTTTGCTTACTAGACTATGATTTCAACTAGTCATGTCTCCATTTTGTCCTCTAAGGGGGACTTATCCCAGGGACTATCTCCTGGATAGTTGGTAAGGTTAACTGATTAATTCATTGGTCAGCTAACTTTTCAGGGTATTCTTTCTCTGGAGATACAAAACCAACAATACAGAGAGGAAGAGAGAAGAGTGAGAGGAAAAGAATAAAAAAGGCACTGACTCAAAAGATCATAGTGGCCCATAAATGAAAATATCTGAATCCCAAGGGAGACTCCCAAGAAAGACAATGAAGTACTTGCAGTCTGAAGCCAGGCAGGTGTGAGGCACAGGACATGCACCTTTCAGTTTCCATTACTAAGGCAAAAACATCATGCCCAAGTTCTCAAACAGGTAGCTCCTCTCCTACTCGGGAAAGAAAAGTCAGCCTTTTATTTCCTTCAGACTCAATGAAGCTGGTCCACAACAGGAAGGCTATATCCTTTACTCCAATGTGATTCAGATGCTAGTCTCATCAAGAAGCACACTCAAGGACACATCTAGGATAATCTTCACTGTGGATCTGAAAAACCAATACAAGGTGACTCAATCCTTGTAGGTGCCTCAATGTTAGTAAAATTTTAATAAACATTACTTTCTTCCTGGAGGTCTTAAACTAGTGACCCATTAGCTAATGTCAGCTTCCAGTGGTATTCCCTTGCCCAGTACTGGCTTGGTTGCTATTTATTTTGTAATTTTGAATTTTGAGCCTCTAAGTGGACACCTATTCACCCATGTAGCTCAGACAGAATCATACCTAATCTAGTACATAGTAATGTCAGGCCATTTTCTTATTTTCATGTCACACGCTTCTCTAGGCATTTCAATTTACTACTCCAGCTAACCAAATCTACACAACATTGTATTTCTTCTTCTCTTTCAACCCCATAGACTATTTTGAAAAAAAATAAAAAATTGGCCAGTACCCAAACCCCATAGATCTTCAAAATTCTTTAACACTGCCCTCTCTTGCTTTTGTTTCTTACATTCCCTGAACTAACTTATTTCATTGTCATCTACTAGCTCGTGCATAATGATACCTAGCAAAGTTTTGAGGGGAATATTAATGGATGCATGCATGGGTCTATGATGAGTAAATAATTGCTGAGTAAAAGCCAAAATAGAAAAAGCTAGAAAGTTTTGTCTTTAACAGAACAGAAGATGTAATATAAATGGGAGGAGGGACTTCCAGGAAAATGCAACTCAACATACAAAGTTTGCAGGTAAACATTAGAGTATGCTTCTCCTCATCTTTACAGTTGCCTTAGTCATAAAAGCCTGAGAGCCATGAGAAATCAATGGGTTAACACACATAGAGTTTGTTTTCAGTGCCAGAAACAGAATAGGTAATCATAAATTGTTGTATTACAATTATTATACTTGGAGGAAGCAGTTCCTAAAATACCTATTTACAATAAAATATGACAAGCGTCTCTTTGTTAATATTGAACATGCATAGTTTAATTATTTATTACTCTAAGGAATATTTGGAAAGTGCAGCAGCATTTTAGAAAACAAGAGGATACTTTAAAACACCATGTTCTCACCTGTTGATACTTACCTTCAATAATTTAAAGTATGTATTATTTAAAAATACTGCTCATGTACTAGGCCATACTATGATAAATTCAAGTATTAGCTGCTTGTGAACTTTTGAACCTGTTGTGGGATTGAATCCACAACCAATACAGAAATGTTTCTTGTCATTTTATAATTCATGAAGTTAAATATCTTCTGTGTGCTATGGTTATTGAGGGAAAGGTATTGAACTGGTAGGGTTGAACTCCAAATGGATCTTTCAGGCCCCTACAAAATGTTGATTTGTGAAAGCCGTGTTGTATATCTTCTTGGGTTTACCATCTAGTAAGATTTATTTTGTGGCAAAACTTTCAATGTAGCCTGATATTGCCCTCTGGTTATGAGGCCTCAATGTTTGCTAAGGCCATTTTTCTCCCTCTTCCTTTTTCTCTCAGATATCTTTCTCCTTTACCCTAGGTAACACATTCAAATCAAAATCTTCAAATCCTGCCCTCTTATTGGAAATTTTCTTTTGGCTAAAAGTTTCACAAATCTTGTATGACGTTGATTATTTCGATACTTTTAACTAGCTATGCTGCTCTATGATAAAGGTATAAATATAAAAACAGCATGGCCTCCAATTTTAAGGATATATTTTCTGTTTCATGATATTAGAAGGAAAATTCTATGAAAGAGTTAACTGCTATAGCTCAGACACTGGGATAATTCCTGTTAGGAGAGACAGAAAAGCCACCAGAGAAACTAGCCTTTAGCAGGAATGAGAACAAGGATGATGGGAGATGTCATTCTGTAAATAAGTTTCTCTTATTGGTTAATGAATAAAGCACTGTTGGCAAATAGGGAGGCAAGATAGGCAGGACTAGGAGACAAGGAGGCTTCTGGCAGGAAAACTGCTAGAAACAGAAGGCAGTGTAGAAAACTTATATCTGTGTGGAACACAATGGTGAGATCCACCATAATGTCTGGAGGACGTAGAAAGACATAGAGATGCAGAGGTGTGTACAACTGAAGGTTTTGCAACAGTATGGATTATATGGTCTACCTAACCAAGAAATTTAGAATCAAGAAAAAAGTATTACATTTTTTCCAAAACTAATTCTGACTATAATGGAGCTTCTACGATTATTCCTCTGTAGTCAACATACAAATTCTGGAGATACAAAGTTGTCATCTTCATTTGTCCAGAGTATAAATGTGTACTTAAAGTATTTATTTTATTATTTTATTATTATCCTTTAAAGTAAGTTTGTTATTGATTATACTTGTGTTTGTATAATATATGTGAAGGGCATATAATATATATGTGGGACTTCAGAGGACATTGTTGTGAACTAGGCTTTCTCCTTCCAATTTGCCATGGGTTCAAGCTTAAGCAAGAACTTCTATTTTTTTAATTATTATTTTTATTTTTTTTTTATTTTACATGTCGATCCCAGTTCCCTTTCCCTCCCTCCCTTTTACCCTCTCTTCCCCCTCACATAACCACCTTCCCCTCCCATCCCCCCACCCCAATTCCACATGTAGGGCTATGCCATCCAGGTGGGACATGTAAATCTGTCAAGTCATTTGAAGTAGGGACTAGGACTTTTGTCCTCTCTCTAGGTTAAGGGAGTGTTCTTCCATGGGGGATGTGTCCCCAAGGTCCTTTTGTGCACCAGGAACATATCCTGGTTCAACTGTCTGAGGTGCCTTAGACTGCTCAGACCTTCTAGACAACACCCATATTCGGGGGGTCTGAGTCAGTCCCATGCTGGATTCCCAGCTATCAGTCTGGGGACCCATTAGCTCCTCCTTGTTCAGGTCAGCTGTCTCTATGTGTTTCTGCAACCTGGTCTTGACCTCTCTATCTGCATCTGGATTCGACTCAGTGTTTAGTTATGGATGTTTGCTTCTGTTTCCAACAGGTACTAGATGAGGGCTCCAGGATGGTGGATAAGTTAGTTGTTGATCTCTCTATCCGGGAAGGGTATTTATAGTAGACTTCCCACGGTTGCTCAAATTGTTAGTTGGAATCAATCTTGTAGGTCTCTAGACCTTTCTTTAGGTTGAGTTTTCTCTTCAAACCAATACTGTCTCCCTCTTTTATGTTCTCTCTCTCTCTCTCTCTCTCTCTCTCTCTCTCTCTTTCTCTCTCTCTCTTTCTCTCTCTCCTGTCTTCTATTCCTACCCTGACTCAATCTTCCTAGACACACATGCTTTCCTCTCCTCCCCTTCTCATTCTCCTACTTCTCTCTCCATTCACTGCCCCCCCCCACTTCCCATGTACTCTGGGGGGACTTGTCCCTTCCCACTTCTGTGAGGGACTTTATGTGAATCTCTTAGAATACACCTTGTATCCTAATTCCTCTGATGATGTCAATTATAGGCTGGTGATCCTTTGCTCTAGGTCTAAAATCCATATATGAGAGAGTACATACCATGTTTCTCTTTTTGTGACTGGGTTACCTCATTCAGGATGGTATCTTCAAGTGCCATCCACTTGCCTGTGAATTTCAAGATTCCATTATTTTTTTCTGCTTAGTAGTATTCCATTGTGTAGATGTGCCCCATCTTCTTTATCCATTGTTCAATTGAGGGGCATCTAGGTTGATTCCAGGTTCTTGCTGTTACAAATAATGCTACTATGAACATAGTTGAGCACATGTCTTTTTTGCATGGATGTGGATCATTTGGGTAAATGTCTAAGAGGGGGATTGCCGGGTCCTGTGTTACACTAATTCCCATTTTCCTGAGGAACCGCCATACTGATCTCCAAAATGGCTGTACAAGTTTGCACTCCCAGCAGCAGTTGAGGAGTGTTCACCTTCCTCCACATCCTCTCCAGCATGAGTTGTCATTGCTGTTTCTAATTTTAGCCATTCTGGCAGGAATAAGATAGTGTCTCAAAGTTGTTTTGATTTGCATTTCCCTGATAGCTAATGATATCGAGCACTTAAGTGTCTTTCAGCCTTTTTTTATTTCCTCTATTGAAAATTCTTTATTAAATTCTGTACCCCATTTTTTTAAAATAGGGTTATTTGGTGTTTTGTTGGCTAGTTTCTAGAATTTTTTTTTTTTTTTTTTTTTTTTTTTGTATATTTTGGAGATCAGCCCTTTGTCAGATATAGGATTGGTGAACATCTTTTCCCAGTTTGTGGGCTGCCGTTTTGTCTTGTACAATATGTCTTTTGCCTTACAGAAGCTTCTAAGTTTGAGGAGGTCCCATTTATTAATTGTTGATCTCTACTGGAGTTATGTTCAGGAAGCAGTCTCCTGTACCAATTAGTTCAAGGGTACCTCCTATTTTCTCTTCTAAGAAGTTCAGTGTGGATGGATTTAAGTTGAGGTCTTTGATCCATTTGGACTTGACTTTTGTGCATGGCGATAGACATGGGTCTGCACTCTTCTACACACCATCATCCCATTGTGCCAGCACCATTTGTTGAAGATGCTGTCCTCTCCCTATTGTATTCTTTTAACTGTTTTGTCGAAAATCAGATGTTCATAGGTATGTTGGTTAATATCAGGATTTTTGATTCCATTCCATTGGTCTACCTGTCTATTTTTGTACCAATACCAGGCTGTTTCAGAACTAAAGCTCTGTAGTAGAGCTTAAAGTCAGGGATGGTGAAGCCTCCTGAAATTCTTTTATTGTACAGGGTTGTTTTGACTATCCTGGGTCTTATATTTTTCTATGTAAAGGTGATTATTATCCTTCAAGGTCTGTGAAGAATTGTGCTGGGATTTTAATGGTGATTGCATTGAATCTGTAGATTGCCTTTGGCAAGATTGCCATTTTTACTATATTTATCCTATCTATCCAAGAGCATGGGAGATCTTTCCATATTCTGGTAACTTCTTTAATTTCTTTCTTTAAAGCCACAAAGATTTTATTATAAAGGTCTTTCACTTGTTTGGTAAGTGTTATCCCAAGATACTTTATGTTGTTTGTGGCTATTGTAAAGGGTGAAGTTTTTCTGATTTCGTTCTTTGCCTCTTTGTTGTCTGAATTAAGTAGGGCTACTGATTTTGTTGAGTTTATCTTGTATCCTGCTAGTTTGCTGAAGGTGCTTATCAGCTGTAGGAGTTCCCTGGTAGAGTTTATTGGGTCGCTTATGTAAACTATCATATCATCTGCAAATAGAGACAGTATGACTTCTTCCTTTCCAATTTAGATTCCCTTGATCTCCTTTTGTTGTCTTATAGCTTTAGCTAGAACTTTAAGTACAATATTGAAGAGATATGGAGAGGACAGCCTTGTCTTGTTCCTGATTTTAGTGGAATCACCTTAAGCTTCACTCCATTCAGTTTGATATTGACTGTTGGTTTGCTGTATATTGTTCTTATTATGCTTAGGTATGTTCCTGTTATCCCTAATCTCTCCAAGACCTTTATCATGAAAGGGTATTGAATTTTCTCGAAGGCTTTTTCAGCATCTAGGGAGATGATCATATGGTTTTTCTTTTTCAGTTTGTTTATATGGTGGATCACGTTGATAGATTTTTATATGTTAAACCATCTCTGCAACCCAGGGATGAAGCATACTTGATCATGGCGGATGATTTCTCTGATATATTCTTGGATTCAGTTTGCCAGTATTTTATTGAGACCTTTTGCATCAATGTTCATCAGGGATATTGGTCTGTAGTTTTCTTTCTTAGTTGTGTCTTTGTGAAATTTGGGTACCAAGGTGATTGTGGCCTCGTAGAAAGAGTTTGGTAATGAACCTTCTGTTTCTATTGTGTGGTACAATTTGAGGAGTATTGGTATTAGCTCTTCCTTGAATTTCTGGTAGAATTTCTGCACTGAATCCACCTGGCCCTGGGCGTTTTTTTTAATTGGAAGTATTTCGATGACTGCTTCTATTTCATTGGGCTTTATAGTTCTATTTAAGCTGCTTATCTGTTCTTGATGTAATTTTGCTGATAGTTATCCAGAAATTTGTTCATTTCCTTTGAATTTTCAAATTTTGTGGAGTACATGTTTTCAAAGTATGACCTGAAAGTTGTCTGGATTTCCTCTGTGTCCATTGTTATGCTCCCTTTATCGTTTCTGATTTTGTTAATTTACACGTTCTCTCTCTGCTTTGTGTTAGTTTGGATAAAGGTTTTTCTATCTTGTTGATTTCCTCAAAAAACCAACTCTTTGTTGAATTGGGTTTTTTTTATTGTTTTCCTGGTTTCTATTTTATTGATTTCAGCCCTCAAGTTGATTGTTTCCTGGCATCTACTCCTCCGGGGCGAGTTTGCTTCTTTTAGTTCTAAGACTTTAAGTTGTGCTGTTAAGCTGTTAATTCTCTAATGTGACTATCCTCTGTTTTCTTCATATGGGCACTTAGTGCAATGAACTTCCCTCGTAACACTGCTTTCAAGGTATCCCATAAGTCTGGGTATGTTGGGTCGTCATTCTCATTGAATTTTAGGAAATCCTTAATTTCTTTCTTTATTTCTTCTTTGACCTAGGTGTGGTACAATTGCACATTGTTCAGTTTCCATGAGTTTGTAGGGTTTCTGCAATTTGTGTTGTTGTTGATTTCTGATTTTAAAGCATAGTGGTCTGATAAGATAAAGGTGACTATTCCAATTCTTTTGTATCTGTTGATTGACCACCTTGTATGTGGTCAATTTTAGAGAAGGTTCCGTGTAGAGCAGAGAAGAAGGTATATTCTTTTGTTTTTGGATGGATTATTCTATAGATGTCTACTAAACCCAGTAGAGACATAACTTCTGTTAGTTCTTTTGTTTCTTTGTTGAATTTCTGATTGGTGGAGCTGTCTAGTGGTGAGTGTGGTGTGTTGAAGTCTCCCACTGTAAGTGTTAGAGGTTTTATTTGAGGTTTGAGTTTTGTATTATTTCTTTTAAGAATGTGGGTGCCTTTATATTTGGGCCATAGATGTTGAGGCTTTGTGTTGATGGTTTTTTCCTGCAATGAATATGAAATGACTGTCTTCATCTCTTTTGATTAATTTTGGTTTGAAGTCTAACTTGTTAGATATTAGGATAGCCATGCCTGCTTGCTTCTTGGTTCCTTTTGATTGGAAAATCTTTTCCCAGCCCTTTACCCTGAGGTAATGTCTATCTTTGAAGCTAAGATGTGTTTCTTGTATGCAGCAGAAGGATGGATTCTATCTTTGTATCCATTCTGTTAGCCCGTGTCTTTTTATAGGTGAGTTAAGACCATTAATGTTGAGGGAGAGTAAGGACCGTTGATTGTTAATGCTTCTTTGTTTTAGATTTGTTGTTGGCAGTGGTATTGTGAATATATTTGTCCTGCTTTACCCTTGGTTTCTGGTGAAGGGGGATTATCTGTTGCCTATGCCTTTGTGAGAGTAGTTAATTTACTTGGGTTGGAGTATTCCTTCCAAAACTTTCTGTAGGGCTGGATTTATAGATATCTATTGTGAAAATCTGGCTTTGTCATTAAATATCTTGTTTTCTCCATCTATAGCGATTGAGAGTTTTGCTGGTTATAGTATCCTGGGCTGGCATCTGTGGACTGTTAGTACTTGCATAACATGTATCCAGGACCTTCTGGCCTTGAGGGTATCCATGGAGAAGTCAGGTGTAATTTTGATAGGTCTGCCTTTATGTTACCTGTCCTTTTCCCTTCACTGCTCTTAATATCCTTTCTTTATTCTGTATGTTAGGTGGTTTGATTATTATATGTCAAGGGGTCCATTTTTTTTGGTCCAGTCTATTTGGTATTAGGTATGCTTCTTGTACTTTCATAGGCATGTCCTTCTTCAGATTGGGAAAGTTTTCCTTAACGATTTTGTTTTTGGCTCCTTTGAGCTCAGCTTCCTCATCTTCCTCTATGCCTATAGAGGAAAAAGTTTGGCCTTTTCACAGTATCCCACATTTCCTGGATGTTTTGTGTTAAGGATTTGTTGGATTTACGATTTTCTTTGGTTGATGAATCTATTTCCTCTAGTTTATCTTTCGTGCCTGAAATTTTCTCTTCCATCTCTTGAATTCTGTTGGTTATGCTTGTGTCTGTAGTTCCCGATTGTTTGCCCAGTTTTTCAGTTTCCAGCATTCCTTCAGTTTTGCATATTCTTTATTGTCTCTATTTCAGTTTTCAAGTCTTGAACTGTGTCCTTCCCCTGTTTAATTTTTTTTTTTTTTTTTTTTTTTTTTTTTTTTTGCCTTCTGTACTTTCTTTGAGAAATTTGCTCATTTCTTCCATTTTTTTGTCTGTTTTTTCTTTCATTTCTTCAAAGGACTTTCTCACATCTTCTTTGAGGGCCTCTATAATTTTTATTAAAATAATGTTTAAGTCGTTCCCTTCTGCTTCTTCTGCTTTGTTGTGTCCCAGTCTAGTTGGTGTAGATTCCCTAGGTACTGATGGTGTTATGCTTGTCTTTCTGTTGTTAGGTGTTTTCTTGTATTTCTGTCTTCCCATAGCTTCTTCCAGTAGGTGCTGGTGGGGTCTCTCCCTCTGTCTATGGTACTTCCCGGGTGGGCTTAGGTGAGTCAGAGGTTCAATGTCTGGGTGGGCCAAGCTCTCTAGGAGGTCTCTCCACAGGTAGGGGTTTGGCAATACAGGTCAACGATCAGGCTCCAGCAGAAGACTGGCAATGGGAGTCAAAAATCTTGAAGGCTGGTGTAGTGAGGTAGTCCTTCTGTAGCACTGACCACGCCCATTGGGGGGTGGAGCGATGGGCGGAGGTGACCTGAGGAAGGAGGTCGGAGGGGGCCAGGAAGGCGCTCCCTTTCTGGTGTGACTCGGACAGGAGAGGATCGGGTTGAATTTCCTGGTGTTCATCTGTCTAGGTTGTAAGTTATTTCTCCCTGAATAAACATCTATTCGGCCTATTTGTTTATCCTGATCCTTATTTACCGCAATAGGCTGGAACTCAGGATGTTCCTTAAGCTAATAGGCAGAACTATCCTGGGCCTGTTACTTTCTTGCTGAGGCCTCTTTGGCAGAGGCTCTGTGATGAGGGTCAAGGATCCAGCCCACAGGAATTCAGAGATGCCCCACCTAGATAAGGGGATCTCTGGGAGGGGCCAGGAACTCCAGTACTGGAGTTCCGGCGGTGGGGGTCAGAGACCAGACAGGTGGAAATTGTGGGTGGTCCCATGTGGATAGGCAGGTCTGGTGTGCTCCAAGCAAGAACTTCTTTTACTGAGCCACCTCATCTGCATTTTGAGTATCTTCTGAAATATTTTAATCAAGAAAATATGATCAAATAAAAAATCGCTTAATTACAGATCTCAACAATAATCTAATTTTATTTTGACCTTTTAAAACAATTCTGTAATAGCATAAACATTTACTTGAGCATTACATTTATTATGGCTAGAAAAATGTATTTTTGAGATAAAATATCTTACAGTTATCCAATTAGTGTATCTTCTCTAATGTTCCTTTCTCCATGCTTATTTGTCTCTTTTCATATATCTCATGTCTCTCTTCATCCAATTATTCAATATATTTTCAATTCCTTTTGAAATTATTGTACTTAGTGCTGTTTACCAATAGTTTTCATTCAAGTACACCACATACTTTAACATAGACAACCCCAGAATTTCTCCTATTTGCTTTTGTGGGAATGTAAATTACTCCAACTATGAAAATAGGTATCCCCATTTTGTTACTCAAAAAAATGAAAAATATAGTTACTATACTACCTAGTCATACCACTCCTGGGAATATTCACTGGGAATCTAAGTCAGCATTCTGCAACAGAGAGACCTGTACATCCATGTTTATTTTAGCTCCATTCACAATATCTGCTATATGAAGCCAACCTAGGTACCCATTAACAGGTAAATAAGAATTTTTGCACTTATCAAAATAATACTAGTAGCCACTTCCTTGATACCTGTATTCTATCTTGCCATGCTTTTATTTTCTCCAATTAACAGTACCAGGCAAATGATTTCTGTCTTATGGAGCAGGCATTAAATCCTATCAAAATAGGATAGTTTGGTGGCTCCCATAACATTCACACCACTGTTGTACCAATAGAAATAGCTTGTCAGTTCAGTCACTGTTTTAGCTTGTAGGGCTCCCAACTGGTTGTGACTGTTGATTTTTTTTTCTCCAAGTAGCATACATAGTATCTTGCACCACCATGAAAGCTAACCAGTAGTGATGAAATGTCTAAGCTCAGTAGCAATTTGCTGTCTTCATGTCCTATGACTCAAATGTGTGGTGTCTTCAGCAACAAGGTCTTACTATCAAGTTCTGGATACTAACCAAGAGCAATTGTAATGGTCTTTAATTATTTTTGAGAAGTCTTTGAAACCCCACTGACTAATTGCATTGAGAAGATAAAGTGCTACTATCTGTTGACTGCTGGAATAGAGAGTGTCTGTTTGCTTTTGCAATATGAAGCCTGGTGTGCAGTCAATACTCTAGTAAATTCTCTGGGCACACCCTGGCTGTACTAAGTGAATTCAGTAGGTTTAAAAAGAGCACATGAAGATAGGAAAGAAAGGTCATAATATGGAAATGGGGAAGTTGGAGGATAGGGAATGGTAAAGAGTTTGATCAAAACACTTTGTATGTATGTAGAAAATTCCTAAGCACTAAATGCATAAAAGTGGGAAATGAGATATGTCTTTAGATAATTGACCTCTTTTATTAGTTTTTACTTCCATACTCTTCTAGAACAAAAAGAAGCAAATACACCCAAGAGGAGTAGACACAGGAAATAATAAAAATGAGAACTGAAATAAATAAAATAGAAACAAAGAGAACAAGGAATTAATGAAATGAAGAGTTGGTTCTTTGAGAGGAAGAGTTGTTTCTTTCAGAAAAATCAAGATAGTAAAACCCTTATCAAAACTAACTAAAAGACAAAGAGAGAATATACTAATTAGAAAAATCAGAAATGAAAGGGAAACATAACAAGAGACATCAAGGAAATCCAAAGAATCATTAGGGTGTACTTTAAAAACCCATACTCCACAAAATTAGAAAATCTAAAAACTATAGACAATTGTCTGGATAGATGCTGCTTACCAAATTAAATCAAGAGCAGGTAAACAATTTAAACACACCTATAAAACCTTAAAGAAACAGAAAGTAATTAAAATCTGCCTACCAAGGGAATAAATTCCCAGGGCCAGAAAGTTTTACCCCAAAATTTAGACTTTCAAAGAAGAGCTAATACCAATACTTCTCTAATTACTTCACAAAATATAAATAGAAAGAATATTGTCAAATTATTTTTATGAAGCTGCAGTCACCCAGATACCAAACTATACAAAGATTCTACAGATAAAGGGTTATAGACTAATTTTCTTCATAAACACTGATGCAAATAATAGTCATTACACTCACAAATTGAATCCAAGAACATATCAAAATGTTACCAACCATGATCAAGTAAGCGTCATCCTAGAGATGCAGGGATGATTCGATGTACAAAAATTGGTCAATATAACCTTCCATATAAACAAACTGAAAGAAAAAAAAAACCTATATGATCATTACATTAGATGCTGAAAAAGCCTTTGGCAAAATCCAACACTTCTTCATGATAAAAAGTCTTGAAGAGATCAGAGGTACAAGGAGCATATCTAAATATAATGAAGGCAATTAACAGCAAGATATAGTGAACATCAAAGTAGAAGGAAAGAAAATCAAAGCAATTCTATGAAAATCATATATAAGACAAGGCTGTCAACTTTCTCCATATCTATATAACAAAGATTTGAAGTTCTAGATAGAACAATATGACAACTAAAGGAGATAAAGAGGATAAATATTGGAAAAGAAGTAGTCAAAGTATCACTATTCGTAGATAATATAGTAGTATACCTGAGCAACCAAAAAAAAATTCTATCAGGGGACTCCTGCAGCTGATAAACAGTGAAGTGGCTGTATACAAGATCAATTCAAAATAATCAATAGCTCTCCTATATACAAATGACAAGTGGACTTCAAAAAAAGATAAGAAAATCAAGGAAACATCACACTTCCCAATAGTCACAAATAATATAAAATATCTTGGGGTGACTCTAACCAACCAAGACAAAGACTTGTATGAAAAGAACTTCAAATTTTTGAAGAGAATGGAAATTTCTCCCACACTCATGGAACAGTATGATTAATGTAGTAAACATGGCCATTTACCAAAAGCAATCTACAGATTCAATGCAATTGCCATCAGAACTTCAGCACAATTCTTTATGAATTTGAAAGGACAATACTCAACTTCATTTGAAAAAAACAAAAAACTTAGGATAGATAAAATAATCCTATACAATAAAAGAACTCCCAGAGGCATCACCATTCCTGATTCCAAGATGTACTACCAAGTAATAAAAACTAATAGGATTGGCAAAAAAACAGACAGGTTGATCAATGAAATCAAATCAAAGATACAGACACAAATCCATACACCTATGAACACCTGATTTTTTTATAATAGAGTCAGAAATATAAAATATAAAAAAAGAATCTTCAATAAATGGTGCTGGCATAACTGAATGCAGGCCTGTAGAAGTGTATGGATAGATCTATCACCCTGAAAAACAGTTCAAATCCAATTGGATCAATGACCTAGACATAAATCCAAATACACTGAATCTACAAATTGGGAAGAGATCTTCAACAACCCCACATCTAACAGATTAGTGTCTAAAATATATAAATATCTCAAGAAACTAGACATCAAAATACCAAATAATCAAATTAAAAATTGTGTACAGATCTAAACAGAAAATTCTCAACAGATGTCCATCAACTGAAGAATGGGTAAAAAACAAGTGTTACATTTACATGGTGGGTTATTACTCAGTTGTTAAAAACAATGGCATCATGAAATTTTCAAGCAAATGGATGAAACTAGAAAAAAAGTCATACTGAATTATATAACCCAGAACCAGAAAGGAAAACATGATATGTACTCACTTGTAAATGGATATTAGCTGTAAAGTAAAAGGTAAAATCTGCTAAGTAACAAGGAGGGATCAAGGGGGGATATGTAGATCTCCCTGGGAAGAAGAAATAATAGATTTTATGAGTGAACTGGAGGTGGATGGGAATGAGAACAGGCAGTATCATGTGAGGTTGGAAGGAGTGGAGGAAGAGAGTACTGGGAGAGATGAATGGAATACCTAATGCAATGGAAGCTCCTTGGAATCTACAAGGGTGACTCTAGCAAAGACTTGTAGTAATGAGAGATACAGAGCCTGACAGGCCTTCTTCTGTAACCAGGTAAGGCATTCCGGAGAAGAACTGGGACACCAACCCAGCCACAACCTTTGACCTAGACTTGTCCTAGCTTCAAGATGTGCTGATTTGAAGGTATCACAGAACTCCTGGGAGTAGCCAACCAGTGACTGATCCAACTTGAAACAAACATCACAAGAGGGAGCACTGCCTGGAGGTCGAGGAACCAGAAGCTGGATAGCACAGAGACCTAGGATAGAACCAAACACAGCTAATCAAAAGAAAAAAAAATATCAATGAAATAATTCCTGATGATATTCTGCTATACTCCTAGATCAGTGCCTAGTATAATCATCATCAGAGAGACTTCATCCAGCACCTGGTGGGAATAGATGAGAAGACCCACAGCCAAACATTAGGGTGAGCTTAGAGTTCCCACAGAAGAAGGGGAGGAAGGATTGTAGGCACCAGAGGAGTCAAGGACACCATAAGAACATGGCCCACAGAAACAACTAACCAGAGCCCATAAGGGCAACCGGGACTGAAGCAACAATCAGAGAGCCTGTATGGGTCTGGCCTAGGTCCTCTGCACATATGTTATGGTTGTATAGTTTATTTTTCTTATGAGACTCTTAACAGTGTGAGTGGAGGCTCTCTCTGACTCTTTCGCCTGATCTTGGGGCCCTTTACTTCCTACTAAGTTGCCTCATCCAGCCTTGATATGAGGGGATGTGCCTAGTCTTAGTGTAGCTTATTATGCTATATTTGGTTAATTTCTGTGGAAGGCCTACTGTTTTCTGAACAGAAACAGACAAGTAGACCTGGAGGAGAGTGGAGGTGGCGGGGGAGGAACAGGGAGGAGAAGATAAAGGGGAAACTGTGGTTGGGGTGTAATATATAAGAGAAGATTAAATAAATAAATTTTTGAAATGTTCTTTGGGTAGGGGATGTGTGAATGAAGGTAGTATATAGGTTGATTTTTCGTTAAATTTCAATTAAGTTAACTAAAAATCACCTCTGCCCAAAGATGTTGTTCTTCACTTTTTTGTTTGTTTGTTTTAATTTTCTGAAGTAAAAATGTTTGGGGGGAATATAGGATAATGAGTTGGGGTCACTGAAATTTCATGAAAACCAATCACAAATGAGTCTAAATTTCTTTAATGGCTATTTCAGCTTGTTTTTCTGACAACCCTCCAACAAAATAAAACACACAAGCAATTTAGATTATCTGTGAAAAATGGGCTGTTGGCACTGATTCCAGAACAGCAGCAGAGAACAGATGTCTGTGTCTAACTCACCTCACCAGCAGAAGTGTTTTACCAGCGGCTCTGTCCTCAGTGAATCCATGAACTGTGACATGAATCAACATATCCCAGTAGACCAAGGTATGGTGGAAAACCGCATAGAGTTCTTTTGACATGCAATAAAAATGGGTTTCATATCTTAATTGAATATTTAGTGAGGCAGTTTCTCCAGATATGGCTAAAAATTTATTTGAGTCCTAAGTATACCCAAAAATGTTCTATGTTGGTGTACAATTTGACCAGGAAGTCTTTGCAGGAAACTCATAGAGATCGCTACAGATTTGGATTTTCAAAATGAATAATTTGCTCCTTTAACTTTTTGGAACTTTCAAATCATCTGCATACTAATTAATTACACATATCTAATTATATGTACTTCTACAAATGGTGTCACAAAGCCTTTCCTTTAACTTACAGAGTAGTAACATAAGTAAGAATTTTGATTTGTAAATACCAAGCCAATTTGACTATGGAGATGATCCAACAGTGTGGCTAAAAATACAGAGTAAAATACAGAAATTGTTATATACTAGCAATAAACTCCAAGCATGACAAAGGGAAATGGACAATGAAAGGGAAAACAAGCAAGTTTAATATGTCAAAGATAACAGTATGTCACAGCAAAATAATCCAGTTTTCTACTTCAGTTTTTGAAGGCAAATTCTAAAATTAGATAGTTTATCAGAAATGTCTAGACAAGAGCAAGGCAAGGAAGTCCATGTATTCTGATTTTGCTCAGATGATCCAATCAATCCTATAGACAATACTACAAGACACTTAGTCCTAGTAGAAAACCTTTGTTTTTGACACAACACAGTGTGAAACTGCAAAACTGAATACTGGCCTAGAAATACTCTTTTAAAGATGAGTCTTTTTTTTTTCTTATGACCAAATGTGCTCAATGGGATGAAAAATAAAAGGGGAAATGATGTTTCCAGAATCTCTGAATCGCTGATGATAGCTCACCTTCTCTGAAGCCTCCCTGTAGTATTCTATCACAGCCTGAAGCAATGTACAGATTGCCTTCTGCCCCATCAGTTAAGGAACAGCAGCAAGGAAAAGCCTGTTTCGCATAACTAGCAACAAAGCTCCCAAACTTTTTTCATTGCCATCTCTGGTAAAGTAAAGGATATGGAGTTCTAACAAGGGTAGAAAACATGAGTGAAGAAACTGCCTTCATAGATTCATTCCATTTATTTACCATTTTTCATTCAACAAGCTGGTAGAGAACATCTTCCATGGAGAGTGAGTTTGTTTTTATTTATTGAGCATGTGTTAGTTTATTGGGCATCTTGCTTCTAAAGAGTATAGGATGAAAAGTCCAATGTGTCTGGCTTGGAAGGAGGTCATAGTCTGATGGACTCTGCCCTCTGTCAGTTGTTACTTTTGCTTTCTGCTTTCTCTCCCACCAAGCAGCACCCCTGGAGGATGTAGATCTTGAGTCCTGTGATGTCAGTTCAGTGCCATGCTCTGGAGAGAGGCCATCTGGATTCCATTGCCTTTTCTGAAATAGCACTACGGTTAGGCCTGTGCTTTTCAAATTTGGATCAACAGCCAAGCACCAAGAACCAAGAAAATACTCAAGAAACAAACAAACAAACAAACAAAAAAATGGATTGTTTAAGAATAGAAATAAAAAATCCATTTGTAGGGAAACACCCTGAGCTTTGGAGGATTAAGGAAGATCCAAGAAAGGGGGCAGGGATGCAAAAAGTATATTCAAAACGGAAAGAGATAAGGTTTAAGGAGAAAACATATGCAGGTATATCCAGCTGGCAATGATGGGAAAGGCCCCACAAAAGACTACAGGACCATACCACCTCAGCCTATTATATCTCAAGTTCTGCTTACTCACAAGCATGAAAGAACAAGTCTCACTTCATTTCCATCATGAGAAAGCTAGGGTGTCTGACACGTTATACGATCCTCATCAGTCAATGCCATGGCCCTCAAGTAAATAATGATCTCTTCTTCTCCATGGGGCTGCCATCAGTAATGAGCACATAATAGTGATATATTAGCATGTTAAATAATGGCATGCAAAGTTGCAGTAGATGTGTTGACGCCGTCACTGCTAACCTGCTACTTGCACTGAATTTGTCATTCTCAACCTAATTTGTTGTTCCAGATGGAAAATTTAAATCTGCCTCGTTTCCCCCACTCACTTCCAGCTCTGGCACATCGCAGCCCTCTTTGGATTCTCTGCTTTCTCACTACCTTCGCCACTTCTTTTAATCACTCTGCCAGTAAGGAAACCAGACTCAGGAGCAGGCCATGGCCACACAGACGGAGAAAGGACAGGCCTTCTCCTCTAGGCTCTGCAGTTACTTTGAAGTTTGCTCATCTGGGAGAGATCCAGGTCCAGAGTCACATTTGTGTTTGTTGTGCAGGCAGGGCAGCCATAGAACTCCGAGTGCAGGGAGTGAGGAACATATGGGGAGGCAGGCTACTCGGGGTCCCGGTGGGGTGCGAAGCATCCCTGATGGAGAGAGCTTTCAAAGTCATCAGGATTACACACAAGCAGTATACTCCCCGACACCATCTGGAAAAGGGCCTTGGAAGTTCAAAAGAAGGAAAACAACTTAGCATTCAGTCCACAACTAGAGTTTCGACGATCACGGAAAGTTTCAGGTTTAAGATTAACTATTGTGTGATCAAAACTGCTATGTGGAGTTTTTCGTGAAAAGAATGCTTGTGGGGGGTTAGAAGCCCGTGAGTTCAACACGTGCTGCCTGGAATTAGCTGAACAGGGTCTTTTGAGTCTCACATGAAATAACATTATTGCTCTTCTATCACTTCATGTGGTCTGTGTTTCCTCTCCTGAGTTAGATCGAGACTTCCCTCTTCTCTCAGAAATAAGAAAAACGAGGAAAGCGATTTGCCTGTTGGTGCCCTGTTATTGAAAAGGAAGGACTCAAAGACCCTGGGTCTTGGCTCGGTTTTCTTCTACACTTTTTGATCTTGCTGCCTTCGAAATGAAAGGAAGTATGAGCAATTGGAAGCAATGAAGAACACTTGCAGAATGATGTTTATTTAAAAACTGGGTTTGATATAAGTCTCCACATAGTGCAGAAGGTCCTTCGATCTCTGGGCAAACAACATGTACTAAACAGTTACTAAAATAAATAAGAGAGACTCTTGCTCACTGCTCTGAGCCACATGTGCACACTGTTTTCAATAAGACAGCTGGAATGAATCACACAGCCAAAATGGTTTTTAAGATATTTTCAGCTAACAGAGCCACTCTTATAGCCGCATCCAGCAGGTTGGTGTTTTCCACCATATAAGGCAGGTATAACACCAAAATAAGCAGGTCTGCTTACTTTAGATGACACAAAGAATTGCTATCAAAAGATATTTCTTATCAAAGTAACAAATTTAGTTTCTTTTTTTTTTCCTCTATTTCAAGTCATATCGAGTACAGTGCTTCCATTTGGTTATATGTTTTGTATCTCTTTATGTGTTCAACATTCATTCTATCTATTTGTCTGCTTGTCTGCCTCTTTCTAGACTGAGCTCAGAAAAGAGGATTGCAGATCAGGCTTCGGCCTCAGAGTCATTAGTAGGCAGTCTCAGTCAACGACATTGATTCTTTTACCTCCATATAACTGTCATGGCATGTTCCTTCTTGGCTTCGCAATGTCAACACTAGTTTACTGTAGTTTTATTCATAATATATATTTATTCAATTTTTAAAGGACCTGGCATAAAGTATTAAGTAGGCAATTGATCATGCTGAATAAATTTTGGAAAATCCTGATTTGGATACAATTTTATCAAAAGTTATATGCAAAAATATGCCTTGAAATAATTGCTGGAAGAAGTTCCCTTTCAGAGACAGAAATTCAGAGAGAATCTTTCCAGACAGGGCTACTCTGTGACCATGATATATCAAGACAAACAAACAAACAAAAAAAAAAAAAACAGCAAAAGGCCTCTTTATCTTTACTGATACTAGTGACAGCTGCATAGGCCTTGTGTTAGTCATTCCACCTTGCAGATCAGTTTATTAAGCCACCTAGTCATAGATCCAGCTCTGTTTCTTTTCTTTTCTTTCTTTCTTTTTTTTCAGCACCAATCTAACAAGGCGGCCCTGCTTTCTTGAACCTGCTGCCAAATCATTTAATACAATGCAAGGTCTCAGCTGTCCTTTCTAACCAGTTTGTTGTCAGAGGATCCAAGGATCACATGCTGTGTCTCCCTCCATTGCAGTGAAACAAAAAAGCCAACTTTGTTAAGTTCTATCTGTCTCAGTGCTGGAAAACCATTAACTTATAGCAAGCATGTAGATAGTAAGACTATTAAACCCTTTTCAAAATAAAAGTACTACCACTTAAAATGATCTCTAAGCAGAAAAATAATCTCTAGTATCTATAGCCATTACAAATGACAGTCTCCTTTGGACAGCCTGGAGAACTTGAAACACTGCTTCAGAATGAGTCTTGTACACTGTGCCAGACCTGAGTCAGTTCCCTTTCTCACTCAATGTATTTCAATTGAGAATGCAAATGATGTGACAGTAGTTACAGACACAAGAGTAATAATGGCTATCATAATCTTCACTATGTTATTTCTGTCAACATATCAAACTATGATAGATACACTTTCCAGAATCATGGCATACTTGTGTATAATCCTTTCAAGTAGGATACCTCTGTGGAACACACATGGAGCCATGGTAAAAGAGTTGCATTTGCATGGCATTGACAAAAAGGCCTGTGAGAACAACCCAAATATTGATTTTTATCATTGGTTCCAGAGGGCTTAGTGCATGGTTGTTAGGACCCTTGTACCTGGGTAGAATAGCATGGACGTCAAAGTGTGTAGAGGGAGGGAGAGAGAGAGAGAGAGAATAAGACAGAGACAGAGAACACAAGACTCTTCCCTCAACAACCTACTGCCTCCAGCTAGGTCCTTCCTCCCAAAGTTTCCATAAACTTCCAACGTCACCTAAGAAATAGGTATTCAATGTATGAGCCTAAAGGAATCATTTCATATTGAAAGTACACCACAAAATTGTGAAGAACAACTTGCTACAAAGCATTTGCTTTAAAAGGGGGCAACTCAGATTTGATGAAGATCTAACTGATCCTAAGGACTGACCTTTCCCATTCCTCTTTCATGTCTCATATCTAGAAATGTCAAGCTTAAATTCCTAACCTAAGGATAGGAAAGGCCATTTTATTTTTAGCTAACTTCTTAATATTATATACACTATATTCATTTTCTGAGTTTATTAAAATGTGGTCTTCTCTAATATATTATATCCTGACCATAGTTTCACATCCCTTTACTTCTCCTAGTACTCCCCCACACCTCATAAAATGAGGACATCTACTCAAATTCATATAAATATAGATGAGAAAGCCAGATCTGAAACTCAAATTTCAAGGATCATGAGAGAAGCCAATGAGTAAAGTGTGATGATTTTAAACAACCATCTATTTCCCTGTATTTATTTAAGTTAGTGTTGACCAAATGATGGACAGGGACCACAAGAAAGGGACCAAAACCCATTTGTTCTATTACATTGTATGCTCCTTATGACTACCATTGTGTTTCCAATGGCATGGCTGATGGGCAGCAGAATAAATTCCAGGGAGGGAAACCATAAAATGTCTCAGTCCCAACTCAGCACAAATGTTCAACCAGTCTCAGTTACCTTGGCCCTGGCATATGAGAACAGCACATCTCAGTGCTGACTTGCCAGTCTGTGTCAATGCCAGGAAACCTGAATCCACATCCCAGAAGATGTTTGGAAGCATTGCAAACAAATGTCAGAGCAGGCATTATACCTCCCCTCATCTCACTAATGTACATTTGTGGGTCAAGAGGGTGATACTGGAAAAGATTAATCCTTTGCTAAGTATTATCCATCAGGATGCTTTTAAACATTGGCATATAAGCAGCTAATAGATTATATACCATAAACACTGCTGTTGGAAGCAAAACTGCATTCCTCAAGTCATACAATTAAATTCTCTAATCTCTACAAGTACTAAAATGAAAAGGGGGAGGGAGAGAAAGATGAAGATAAATACTGCTTTCTCGGAAAGGACTGTCTCTTTGATGATACACTTATTTAATTCTTGTTGTAAATAAGGAAATTATCACCATGATCTGGGTACAGGAGCTCCAGGAAGACCTTTACTATATAAATTAATTAAATCAGGGCAAGAGGAAGATGGATTAGAAAAGAAAAAAATGTTTGTTATTTTTAATACTTTTAACTATTTCTTTTATTTCTGAAATTTTAAAATAATTACATCATTTCTCCTTTATTTTCCTCCCTCCATAACTTTTCATATGCCCCTCCTTTCACTCTTTCAAATTCATGACCTCTGTTTTAATTGTAGTTCCATACATATATTTATGTATATATTTAGACATGTATTTCTAACTAGACAAATGCAACCTGCTCAGGTTATAAGTTATTTTTATGTAAGTCCTGGATTTTAGAGAGGACCCACAATCACCACTTTATACTAAACAAGCCTATCATTCCTAGTGATTATATGTAGTTACCTTCTAAATGTTTGTCTTTAAATTCACAGATAAGTGTAGTCCTCAAAACTCATTGAGGAAACTTCAGTTTGCAAGAGATAGAGACCATTACAGAAAACTGTAACCAATAAAAATGCAGAGTTCTGGAGCCCAGTCCCAAAAGATACATCCACAGTACAATTCCTGCACCCAAGGCTTAGGTTTCATTTCAGAAGAGGGGGTAGGAAGATTGCAACAGCTAGAGAATCAAGGAGTTTGCTGTGAGAGCATGTCTCCTAGGAATGTCAAAAACTAACACCCATAATTTCCTATCATCATAACTGCCTAAACATGAGTTCAACAAAGACAACAATAGACATACTAACACTGATAGAAGGAAAGGCCAGGGAACAAAACCCAATGTGTCCAAACTATATTATTTTATTGCAATATAAAATGAGTTATAAATGAATGTTAGTAGTAGTAAAATATTTCAAGTTAATCAAAATCATTTATTCAAAATCACTTAAAATTTTATAATTACTTCTAAAGACATTTTCATGTGTGTATAAATACAGTTTCTCTAACAATTTCAAACATATAGCATGTACTATCGAGCAAAAAATCTTGTATTTAAATTTAAATTATTATTTAAATAAATTGTGTTATAAGTTCTATTACAACTATCATTCTTGATTAGAAACCCATGGGTACATCTCTAACTATTTAGGATATATTATAGAATAGAATGACTGAGAAAAACATAGTAGTTGTTTAAACATTTATATTTGTAATTTAATAAATAATGAAAATAGTTTTAGAACTATGATTATTGGGCACATTCTAAGTTTTAAAAAGATACTAAAAGTCATTTTAAGTTGCAATATCATTATTTATGTTCAATACTGTAGTTTTGTTAAAGTTTTCAAGGCTCAGATGGTGTCTTCTTAACATGTGTAGATGGGTGCACATGGGATTACAATGTATATGCATTTTTTTCCTTTAATTTTTCATCCCCAAATTTGCCATGGAGACTATGGTGGTTTGAATGAATGGCCCCAGTTGACTCACATATTGGAATATGTGGTTTCAAGTTGGTGTAACTATTTAGGAAGGATTAAGAGGTGTGACCTTGTCGATACCTACCTACCTACCTGTTGTCATGCTTCTCCTCATAATGATCATTGATTCTAAACCATCTTTAACTCTGTGACCAAAATTCAATGCTATCTCTTATAAGTTGCCTTGTTCATGATGTTTCTTCAGAGCAATAAAAAAGTGACTCACAGAAACCATTCCACATTGACCAGAGATGAAGCATGTCTTTAATGGTGGCATAATTTCACTGTAGCTTTTGTAAGGAGTAAGGTTTTTCCTCCCGCTGCTGGTCTTGTCCCGCTGCCACACCAGCCCCAATTAACACACCCAGACTCTGTATTTGACATAACGCTGTTGGCCAGGTACTAGTTTCTTATCGGCTAGCTCTGTCTTAAGTATTAACCCATTTCTGTGTATTTCCATGTGGTTTCACCTACTGGGGAGTGAGGCAGGCATCTGGTCTCCCTGTTCTCTCCATGCTCACTCCTCCTTGCTACTTCCTCTTTCTTTCTTGTCTCCTAGTCCCTCCTATCTTCCTTTCTTATTGGCCAACAGTGCTTTATTCATTAACCAGTATGAGAAACATATATACATAATGGCATCTCCCATCATCTCCTCTTTTCTGTCTAAATAAAAAGAAGGGTTTTAACCTTAACATAGCAAAATATATAACACAACAGTTATCCAATAATAATCACAGTTAACAATATTTAGTTCATTAACATTTAGTAAGATTTAAGAAAATATTCCATCATCTATTCTATCTTTGTGAGTCTAAAGTCCTATATGTAACTTATCTTTAATCCTAACTAAGGAAAACTATAACCATAACTATTTGTCTTCAAGCTTTTTTTTAATGTTTAAATGTGTTTAGTTTTTCCTTTTTTTAATTTTTTTCTTATTTTACATATCGATGCTAGTTCCCACTCCCTCCCTCCCTCCCACCTTCTCATCCTTCCACCCTCCTTCCCTCCCTCCCTCCCTCTCTGTCTCTCCCTTCCCCCCATGTCCCCTGACCATGCTCCCATCCCATCC
The DNA here is from genome assembly GCF_943737965.1 of Phodopus roborovskii. Taxonomy (NCBI): domain Eukaryota; kingdom Metazoa; phylum Chordata; class Mammalia; order Rodentia; family Cricetidae; genus Phodopus; species Phodopus roborovskii. Next base: position 1,060,640 of record NW_026126417.1, on the reverse strand, counting down.
CCCCACTCCATAGGGAGGGTGATGCCTTCCAGGAGGGATCAACAAAATCTATCAAGTCATTTGGAGTAGGGACTAGGCCCTCCCTCCTGCCCCTCGGTTAAGGGAGTATCCCTCCATGGGGAATGTTCTCCTAAAGTATTTTTGTGCATCAGGGATACATCCTGGTTCCATTGTCAAAGGTCTCTTAGACTTCCCAGGCCTTCTAACAGGGGGTCTGAGTCAGTCCATTGCTGGTTTCCCAGCTATCAGTCTGGGGGGGGGGTCCATTAGCTCTCCCTTGTATAGGTCAGCTGTCTCTGTGAGTTTCTGTAGCCTGGTCTTGTCCTCCCATTTTGCATCTGTATTCCAGTTCTGCTTAGTGTTTAGCTGTGGGTGTCTGCTTCTGTTTCCATCAGTTACTAGATGAGGGCTCTATGATGGTGGATAATAGTCATCAATCTCATTTTCACAGAAGGGCATTTAAGGTAGCCTTTCCACTGTTGCTCAAATTGTTTGTTGGGGTCAGTCTTGTAGGTCTCTGGACATTTCTGTAGAGTCAGTTTTCTCTCTTTAATGATGATAGAGTTCCATTGTAGAAATGGAAGATTATATAACCCATCTCAAGATTATCAGTACTGATTCATAATCTATACAGATACATTTTAGTTATTTGGTCACTCCCATCTTTGCAGTAACTTATTTATTGAGTTACTGAGTGAATGATATGTTCATTGAGCTAAAAAATATATATACCAAACATATCACATGGTATCTATTTTTATATTTTGTATCATTAGATCCTTCATGTATTAAAACATCATTTTCAAAACTTCTATTATCAATGTTTAAAAGATTTACTAGTTTGAAATAAAATTTGAGAGCTGTTAGTATAATTATTAGAATTTGTATAAAGATAAAACATGCCTTTACTCTAAGACTAGGACATGTCTTTACCAGTATTTCTTCTGATACTTTGACATAGCATTAAGCACTGAAAATCTCTGATAAAATTGATAAACTTCATCATGAAGAGTGAGGCAGATATCAATTTGCCTTTTTAATAAAAATATTTTGAGTTATTCTTTGAAAACCCCATACTTGTATTCAATATATTTTGATCACATATCCATTCCCCACACTACTTCCCTCCATCTCTCTCAGGACCACCCAACCTACTTCTTTTCCAGTTTCATGTCCTATATATTCTCCTAATTATCACTGAGTTCATTTAGCATAATAGAGAGACATCCACTAAAGCATAAGTAGTGCACCAGCAGTTACATTTCCCCAAAATGATGCATACTCACTGAGCAGTCATCAACTCCCAATACCTACTAAGCTAATGATGGAGCCTCAAGAGGCCCTCCCCATTTATTCTGGAACTTGGTTATGTTGGGCTTCTGCAGTTCTTTTGTGGATAGACACAGTTGCTGTGAACTTATATGTATGATGACCACATCATGTATGGAATAAAGTATTTCACAGATAGCCTCTTCTTCCTTTATGCCTTATATCTTTTTTATACTTTCTTCTATGAGGTTACATTCTGAGGAGACTTTCTGGCAATTTTCAGTGGTCTTTTGCTCTACTAATATCACTTCAATTTTTTTAAGTCAGTCTCTAAATCTCTTTAGCAAATGTCTAAAACTGCAGGCTAGGAATTCCAAAATCAAGGTTCTGGCAAGTTCAGAACTTAATGAAGTCTGCTCTCTGCTTCCAAGATGATGTGTTGGATATTGTATTTCCCAAACAAGAACACCATGTTCGCACAGGCAAGTAAACAGGGAAAAAGGGACGTTTCCCCTATTAATCCCCTCATAAGAGTGACTAATCCTGTTCCTGAAAAGGACCCCCTCCCTCCATATGATTTAGTCATTTCTTAGAGGCCACAGCTCCTGACACTTTTGCATGGTAGAATATATTGAACAACATATTGAACATGGAGAGAAAAAAAAATTCATACCATGTCACCAATGCCTGTATTCATCCTCACAGGACATCTGAGTTTATGTACCAATCTCTGTGCCCCAATAATGAAGGCAATCCAATTGTATTAGAGACCTACATTACTTGAGAATTATCTTTTCCTAATTGAATGAATTATAACAGAACATAAACAATGTATCTGTACCTTTCTGCCCAAAAGTACAGTTGCCTTACCATTTATATGTATCATCTACCTATATGCAACACTGGGGCTGTGCTCCCAATTATAATCCAAACTTGAAAGTTGGTTCAACACCTGATTCTTACAACTATTTGACAATCCATTCAAGTTTATTTTTACTAAACCTATATATCAGTAAATGAAAGGCCATGATTATTCCTTTAGGAAAAGAAAGAATACATGATCTTCTCCTTCTCCTCCTTCTCCTTCTCCTTCCTCCTCTCCTTCTTATCTTCCTTCTTCTCCTTCTTTTGGTTTTTAGAGACAGTATTTCTTTGTGAAATAGTCCTGGCTGTCCTGATGGGAACTCTATAGACCAGACTAGCTTCGAACTCACAGAGATGTGCCTGCCTCTACCTCTGGAATGCTGGGATTACATGCATCACCACCACCCAGCAGCGTGCATGATCTTAAACAACTAGTCACCTAGTAAAAGAAAGCAACACAAGGATAAATGAATTGTCTAGTCATCATGCTCAGCAGGGATGGCAATTTGATATAATTTCCCAAGGACTATACAGAGCTTCTTCCCTGGTAATTTAGGTGGTGGATTTGAAAGGGTAAGGGCTAAAAATGTCTAGAATAATGGCTTTCAACTCCAGCTACATTTAAAATCACCAGAGAAACAATTTTAACATAACATTATTTTGGCTTTATTTCAAACCAATAAAGGCATGAGGTTCAAAATCTGAGTTAGGCATCAAAATTCTATGGTCCTCAACTCTCTTTCTACAGTTTAATAAGGGTATTCTTGACAAATTACATAAATTCTGTAAAATATATTTCTGTTCTGTTAAATCTTTAATGGGGATAGTAATGTATATACTTGGGATGTTGGGATATTAAATAAAATACATAAAGCATAATGCCTGATGTATAATGAATATTTGATAATAGTAGCTAACATTTATTGAACATTTACTATGTATGTGAAACTGTTCTAAGCACTTTCTATGAATAAAACAACCATTATGTTTTCAGTTCATCTTTGCAATGAAGGATTGGCACTCAGTATTATAAAACAAATGTCTATGGTACAGAGCTTGGGTACAATATTTGTACCAGCACACTTAGTTCTATAGTTCAGAATGCTATAAATATGAACCGAGCAGACTAAACAACAAATATTCATAAGTGTTCAGAGGCTGAAAACATAAAATCATAATACTCTCATGTTTTTTTTTGGGGGGGGGATGATTAGGGTTCTCGCTACTTTATAAATATGTCTTCCATAATTTGTGTGTTGGAAACTTGATCTCCAGTATAGCATTGTTGGGAGGTGGAGCATGCTGGTATTTAGATAGAGAGATTCCATACTTACGAGTGTGTCCATATCATTGTAAAAATGACATTTTTTGTTTTTGAGTAGTGGTGTAATGGCAATGGTCGAGTGAGGATACAACGTTTCCCCCCTTTTCATTTCTACTTCCTGTCATATGAAAAAGAAGGAAAACTCCTCCTCAGATGTCAGTGCCTTGATCTAGAGTCCCAAGCTCCAGAAATGTGACTGTAGCACATTTGTTTTCTTTATAAATTATCCAGGGATAGAGCTACAAGTCAGTAATACAGGGATTGCCACTTCCAAGGTCCTGAGTTTGATCCCCATCACTACATAGATTGGTCATGAAGACACATGGTATAATTCCAGCATTTGGGAAAGGGAGGCAGGAGGATCAGAATCCTGAGTCACATAGAAAGTTCAGGGGTAGCTTGACAAGAAACTGACTCAAAACAGTAAAAAACATACATCAAAAGAAAATTAGACCTAGGTAGACTATTAATCATAGCACAAATGGAGTAAGAGGCCTCTCTTCATGCTTATGACTTTAAATAGTCTCTCATGTTTTCATTTTTATTAGCATCTAACTTTACAAAGAAATGGGTCTCCTTATAATGGTTGCACATATGCACATGATGTGCCTTGTTAATATTCATCTTTTCTATCATGTGATCTCTCTCTCTCTTTGATGGATATAGACAAAAAATTGATCTTGTCCCTTTCTCCCATCTTTAAATACTGAGCATGCTGATGGCACAATAAGGTTCCACCTTCATGGCTTTGTCTAGTTCTAATTACATCCATAGGCCCTGTCTTCCACATCACCACAGTGAGAATTAGGCTTCACCACAAGAATTTTTGGTGAACACAAGTAGTAAGTCCAACGCATCAGTTACACATAATTCTTCCTGAATATCAAATGAAAAAAGATTATGATGGTTATGAAGTAAGTTTCAAGTTATATAAGTTTAAATGACATTTTTTAAAATGGCCCTTTCTTCTCAGCTTTGTTATGGAAAACCTTTGAAGACAAATTGTTGATGATGATGATGATGATGATGATGATAATAATAATAATAATAATAATAATAATAATAATAATAATAAATGGCTACTATCCTTCAAATCTTTTGAGAGAAAGACAACAAAGCTTAGAGGGAAAAAATGAAACTACCTAGAAAACATTTGAAGAAAAATTGTTGATAATAATAATAATAATAATAATAACAAATGGCTACTATCTCTCAAATCTTTTCAGATAAAGACACCAAAGCTTAGAGGGAAAAAAATGAAACTACCTAGGGTTATATACCTAGGAAGCAGATAAAGTTGGGATCTGTATTCTTGTTTGAGTGAACATTTGGCTTTGGAAGTAGAAAGGTTACACTTGGAGGATCAGAAGAGTCTTTCCAATGGATTAGAGTTTTTTCTGAGCATGGGGGAACAACGGAAACTTCTGAGAAGACAAGCAGCACTAATGAAAGTCACAAGACCATTTCAGCACATGAGCTCCACTTGAAATGGCAAGTGTCTAACACTCTTGTCACTATATCTAACTCTTGTCTCTCTCTCTTATAAGCACGAGAACCAGAATCAAAATCTATGCATTGCTTCCTTTTAAAGGTACATTCCTTTGCCATGTACAGAATCAAGCTTCCTGGATTCATGTCATCACAGATAAGGCCATTCACAGAAAAGCCCTGTGCTAATATTAATTTAAGTAGGATCACATCAAATTCATTTCCTTCTAGAAATTTAAATGGAAACATTAAAATAGTGTCAGGCCTGATACAAAGATAGACAGCCTTCCCTGTTGCTCCAGTTAACAAAAGTCTGATTGCCCACTCAGTGATGTACCCTCTGGCACTTTTAGTGTGTCTGTGAAGTACAACCCATCAACACCCTGTCAGACTTAGTGAAATGCTAGTCAAGGTAACCACTGTTTACAGGTTCCAAATAGACCAAGCATTCTCTCTGGAATGATACATGGACTATGTGTTTCCTTAAGCATGTTTTCAACATCTATTGTAGTCTTCAAAACAGAACCACATGCTTCTGTCAGTGCCCTCATAGAATCCCAGATGAGACTCTCTCAAGAAACACAACACACTGCAATTTGAATCAAAGGATATGAAGTTTCCCAGGAACGCCTAGAGGGAGGCACTACGAGCAGATGGAAGGTTGCTGACAGACCACCAGCAATGAGACTATGGGCTGAGCTGCAGGCTGGGTTGCTACTAGGAGGCCACTTGTTCCTGTTTGTCATGTTGTTTCTCTGCTCTATGGTTCATCCTAAAGAGGACTGCAACAAAAGAATAAAATGGCTTGTCATGACTCAAGCCCCATCCTTTCTCTCACATGATTGCTATGTATCATAGCCCTCCTTGAGTACAGCCAAGACATGAATCAAAACATGACAGAAAGGTACGAATAGAACAAAATACAGGCTTCCTTACCTCACCCTTCTCTTCCTTGCCCCTGGCTTCTCTAAATCTGTTCTCCAGGAAGAAGCTGACGGTTATCTCTATTACACTCATGTTTGCCTCTTTCAGGGGAAAAGTGTGATGGGGCAACAGATGAATTGTATATCCTCACACATCAAACATCAGTGAAATAATGGGCAGTATTTTTCAATGCTTCTGAGCTCACATGTGAACAACCTTTTTGAAAAGAATGTATGAACTGTTTTGCTGTCATCTGCCCTTACTATTCACACAAAGGGAGAGGAGTATGATAGAACTTGGTCCTGCGTCATTGTATTATTCATTTATACCCATTAGAATTAAAAATAATACAGAGCAACTGCCTTCATGCCATTTAAACTCTTAGTTACCAATCCCAGGATGCAATACTGTTTTTGAGTTCTCATCTTTGTCTTTGTCTGTCATGTGGCATTTGTGTAGCACAAGGCTTCAGATTGAGATGCAGATGGTGGCATGAATAGATAAAAGATGGAACAGTCTTCTCTCTCTCTCTCTCTCTCTCTCTCTCTCTCTGACACACACACACACACACACACACACACACACACACGGTTCAAAGTTTTGCTTGTCAAGTTCTTACTAACTCTGAAAGAAAGATGGCACATGTTTTGTGTTGGATTCTGGAAGTTATTGACTATCTGAGGAGTATGTAAATATGATGACTGTGAAAGGGCTTCATTAGAAAGAAACAAGAGAACATAAAAGAATGGCAAAAGGAAAGGAAAGCAGGGGGAAAAGACAAAGTAAAGCAAAGTGATAAGGGAGAAACAACATAGAAAAAGATAGGCATGCTAGAAGCTGCTTAGTGACTAGAGCTGACAACCAGGCATTTGAGCATATGGGAAGCACTTCTTAATTCTCCCAGAAATGCTTGGGAGGGGACAGCATTCCCATATCAATTTCCAATTTGAATGGATAGCAAATTTCACTCTCCACTCTGTATGGAATATCCAGTTATACAAGAACTTGAGTTGCTTTGTCAGACCTTATCACTCCAATTAGTCTTCAAGAAGTTGGGATGCAGTCTAAAACTGCCATACGACTTATGACAGGGTCTTGCAAAAATGTATGCTGAATCAAAGACCTAATAAATAAAAGAATAATAGATATCTGATGCATACAAGCAGCCTACATGCTAGAAAATGTAGCACAATAAACCAGAAATACACTATCCCTTTAGCAGTTTGGAATTTTCAGAGTAAATGCATTTTAAAAGATTCCTATTGGAAAATGCTAAGAAGGCACCCATTAGAAGGTAGGAGTCTCTTGCTGTGAAGTCTACAGCAGTTCCTTTTGCCACAAAATGACATGGTACATAAACACAAATAACTATAGCTGGTAACTTAGCAACCACAAATATTTACAAATATGTAAGCCAGGCTCCGTCAAAATATCTGGGTAATTATTGGCAAATTGCATACCATGCAAGTGTTCTGCAACCAAGCGAAATAAGCTGTGTTGTGGGTGTTTGCCACAAGGCTCTCTTCCCTGCTGCCTGAAAGTGTCATCCAACATCCTGAGTTTTGGTGGGTTCGGTGGATGTTACTTGACATTTCTGGATGTGTGTTTTAAAACATGCACTTCTACAGGGGTCTCCTGTGTGGCCGCACTGCTGGGTTCACTTTAAAAGCTACAGCAATCACAAGTAATTAATTGCTAGAGGATCTTTCTTTAAAGACAGTCAATAATAATTTTAGGAGAAAGGAGAGAGAATTAAACATTTTTAGTAGTCAAGATAGTTTTCAAGGGAAAATCCATTTTTGCAGACTATGTTTATGGAAGAGTCTTACATCACATGTCTTTAACATTATTCAGAAATGCGTTTAAAGATCCTACTAAAACCTACTTGAAAGTGTGTGTGTGTGTGTGTGTGTGTGTGTGTGTGTGTGTGTGTGTGTATTAATAAAAGGACAGGGGAAAGAAAAAAGAAAGGGAAAAAGAGGGAATGGGGAAGGAAAGAGGAAGGGAGGGGAGGAAGGAAAGAGAGAGGAAAGGAAGGGAGGGAAGGAGAGTTGAAAATATATAATAAGAAAAAGTTGGTAGGAAAATTGTCTGCTGTAATTATTGTCATAAATGTGTCTGGATTATGACAAGAAGAGCAATCAAAACAACTGCATGTTGAGACGACTAGTAGTTGAACTACAAACAAAACCTTAGTCTATTTACCTCCTTTGGGCATGGGGGTACCTAAAAATGTAAGACAACTAAATCTGAATGCAGTTTCACACTCCTCATACATGCAAGTTAATTTAATCTTAAGGAGACCTTTAAAATCTATTGTAATTCTCCTAAAAATCTTACTTCTCTATGATAGAGCTTGGCATGGAAGCCAATTTATTTTGCCGTTCACAGCATTTCACATTCTTTAGAGAGAAGAGATGTTTGCTGCCAAGATTCACACCAAGGCAACTTGATAGTCTTGTCCAAGAGGGATGGAACGTGAAAATAGATGACAATGAAAATTGTGTGATTTGCCTGTCTCTCTGCAGTCAGTCAAAAAAAAAATTGTATTGGTGCCTGTGGGACCCTTTTCAAATGTTCAGGGAAAACAGTTGACTGAGGAGCAGTGGCCTCCAGTGCTTCCTAACCAACCATTTGTTTTCTTGTCTGAAACTCTAGCGGGAGAGTGAAAGGTCAAATGTTAGCTTTGCATCTCTCCTTTTGTAAGTGGGGTAGTCGTGCCTGATATTCCAAGTGACTTACTCAGCCCAACACTAATAAGCTGAACAACTTGTTTTGGCTAGACATCCCTCCTCTCCATATGGAATTGCTTGTGTGAGTTTCTGGACTATTCTGCGGTCAAAGGGAGGATGTTAAACCCAGAGAAAAAAAACTCAGTCCTTTCCTTTTCTCTCACATAAATTCACATTCAAGGCTAGAGTAAACTGCAGGGGTTGCCAAAATTCTGAGGCTAAAGGCATTACAGACTCCCATAAGCACCATCTTTTATAAATTTGAAGGCATGCCTCTTAAATTGGGCTAAATTTACTGATAAATCCACCATATCTAAACTTGTCTACTTTGAGCCTAGCCTTGGGGACTCCTTGAGAAAGAAAGCATATTTTCACTGAACCAAAGTAAATCTTAATTATGTATTTGCTTGCCATGAAGAGCCATTTCACTCTGAATGGGAATTTGTAATTGACAAGCTGTGGAAAGTGGGTGGATGCAGAGTATCTTACAGGAATTGATCAGAAGTATGTGGGAACAGAAAAGGCACTCCCACATGTCTGTGTGATGTTGTGTTCAGCATGCATGATGGTTCAGCATAGCTGTGAAGTGTTTATTCAGCACTCGTGGCTGGACTAATACAGCAAAATATACAGTAAAACAACACAAAGGGTCTCACATCAGTGTATAGATGCAGTCATTTCTGGGTATGAATTGATTTCCTGATGATTTTCCCAAATCCATAGATGATGTTAAAGCTGTTTCAGGGACTTGGTTGGAGACAGCTCAGTTTGCTACACCAATCTGAGAATGTAAGTTTTGATTCCCAGAAACCACATAAAACCAGTGCAGTAACATATATACGAAATCACAGTGCTTCTGTCCAAGACAGGAGGCTGAGAAAAAAGACTGGAAGTTTCAGGGCAAACTAGGCCTCGACATACATAGCAGTACAAGAGACACCATCAAGTGAGATGGTGAGGACCGATACCTGAGCCTGTCCTCTGACATGAATATGCAGTGATACTGGTGATCACACTTAAACATAAAAGATAAACAAGTCATTTCAAACTCCACAGAGGTGGGAGCTATTGTTCCTTCATCTTTATTGTGTTTTAACAATGAGGAAGGTAACTGTGGAAAGCAAGACAGCTCTGTGGAATTTTCAATGAGTCAACAGCCTCAGGGAGGGGTACTGTGGATGAATTTCCTGCCTTATTTATTTAGCCATTCATCCAAAAAAATGTCTTAGTTGGTTGGTGTTCTATTGCTATGAAGAGGCACCATGACCAAATCAACTCTTATAGAAGAAAGCATTAAATTAGGTGCTTGATTTTACATAATCATCATGGTGGGCAGCATGGTAGCATGTAGGCAGGTGTTTGAGCAGTAGTTGAGACCTTTACCTCCTAATTCACATGCAGAGAGAGCGAGAGACTGAGCCTGCTGTGGGCTTTTGAAAGATCAAGTCCCATTTCCTATGACATGTAAGGAGTATGGTCTTTTCTGCCCGCCACCTGGTCTTGTCCTGCCGCCATGCCGCCAGCCCCAAATAATGCACAGAGACTCTGTATTTGATATAATGCTGTTGGCCCGGTTACTTGTTTCTTATCGGCTAGCTCTGTCTTAATTATTAACCCATTTCTATGTATTTCCACGTGGTCTTACCGAGAGCGGAGGAATGGCGGTTCTGTTCTCTCCAGGCTCTCCATGCTGACTCCTCCTCCCTACTTCCTATTTCCTCCTTGTCTCCTAGTCCCTCTTATCTTCCTTTCCTATTGGCCAACAGTGCTTTATTTATTAACCAGTATGAGAAACATATACAGGATGACATCTCCCATCATCTCCTCTTTTCTGTCTAAATAAAAAGCTCTCTTGCTGGCATGACTCGGACAAGAGTGGATCGGGCAGAATTTCCTGGTGTTCATCTGTCTAGGTTGTAAGTTATTTCTCCCTGAATAAACATCTATTCTCAGCCTATTTGTTTATCCTGATCCTTATTTAACCGCGATAATGACATGGTTATATATTCCAACAAAGTCACACTTGCTAATCCTTCTAATTCTTTCAAATTTCCACTCCCTGGTGATTAAACATTGAAATATGAGAGCCCATGAGGGCCAATCTCATTCAAATCACCACAGAAAGTGTGTACTGAGAAATTTCCACAGGGTCTTTGCTGAGCTCTGTGCTCCAGTGGAAATATGTGTAAATCATTGCTCAGCACACAGAATCTTTCCATGTCACAGCTCTAACCAGTCAAGCTGAGTATCTGCCTATGAGGCAAACTTCCTGGAAAAGACTCCACAGCAAGAGACCATTTCTGTACTCTTCATTTTCCATTGCAAAGGGGTGAGAAAGTACACATGGGTATGTCAGTTCAAGGGTATTTGTCTGTGTTTTTGTTTGTTTTTTGCTTTGTGTCTCAAGTATGTTTAAGTAAAATATATTTTACTTAAAGAAAAAAAGCACCAAATGGTTGAATAAGTTAAAAATAATGTTAAGATTCAGTGAGATGTCTTGGTCAGTAAAGTTGTTTACTTTCAAGCCTGATGATCTGAGTTCATTCCCAGAGACCCATATTATGGAAAGTAAAAAGGGACTTCAGTAAGTGCTCATCTAACCTCCACATGTGTGCCAAAGCAAGTGTATGTAATCCTCACACTAAATAATAGTGAATAAAATTCTTAAAAAAATACAGTGTCTGTGCTTCTTTTGCATGTATCAGTAATCAGAATGTCTTCCCAGAGTAAATCCACATTGTACTGAGGATATTAGAGAAAAGAAAAAAAAAAATACAAAGGAGAGAGTATCTGCAAACTGAGTGACAAACAATAGGGAGACATTAGTCATGAGCTGGGGATGTGGCACAGTGGTTCTAGTATGCATAATGTTCAAAGCTTAATACATAGCATCACAAAAAACAAGTTCAAAGTCATATTCCCCTTCAAGTTGGCATTGAATACCACAAACTCCACAAAACCTCCTTCCCCTCCCTGCAGAATCAAGACTTTTTTTTTCCTCTTCCAAAAATAAAGATATATGGCACATTTTCTTTCATGGAGAGTTTCTCACATTTAACAGAGTTACTGTTAAATCTTTGAAACAAACCAGTGTTGTGCACAGTTCCACTTTATTTTTTTCACTATGTAATATTCCCTCACATGACTGCCCCATAGTAAATCTAGTAATTCTCCCATTAATAGTATTTCAGTGCTTCTAATGCTCACCACTATAAGCTCCACTGAAGATGCAACCTTTGAGTTGCGAGGTATGTAGGGTAGTAAAAGCCAAAATGAATAGGATCAATCATGTCCTGAGCTGATTCTTCAAACGTTTTTAGTAAAGTATCTATGCCTGAACAAAACAAAATTTTGGAATGAAATCAGAGAATGAAAAGTAGATTAACAAATTCTGTATTCATCATGTCAGCATATTTAATAATTTCAACATTTTGACAAATTTGTAAATGTAGATTTACCAAGATTAGTACAAAGGAAAAAGACCAAGGAAGTCTTAAGAGATACCTGTTTCATAAATAGAACAGGTGTAGTCTAAATTTTTCCCAACTAACTCCAAAATTTAGTGGCCTTAATGGTATAGTTTAAGAGGAATAGTACCAGTACTTTGCAAATGTTTCTAGAAAATGATGACAGAGGGTCATAGAAAATATCACCAGGGCCAGTGTGTGTGTGTGTGTGTGTGTGTGTGTGTGTGTGTGTGTGTGTTTCTATGATGCTAGCTAATGCAATGTGTATCTTAACTAAATTCGAGAAGAAATCCCGACCTATCACAAATATGAGAATAGATTTCTAAGAAGAATATTAACAGTTCAATCCATCATGATATTGATGGGGACATCTCCCATCGCAATATAAAATGATAACTGTGCCACAATTCTCTGTGAATCTCTTGCATTAGTGCATAGATACTGATTGACATTTGTCATCTATCTTGAGAAAGGTTTATGAATAAAATACCCTTGAATGCAGAATTAGTACCTCCTGCACCAAAACAAAGCATGAAAGGGAGGTGTTCTTCTGATCTTTAAAATACATGTGAATTCTTGTGATCACGTGTCTCTCTTTCATTTAGGGCTTTAATGTGATAATTGTGAGCAATATAACTAATACCCAATTTTCCAAAATTCTCCAGAGTGCTCCTACCCACAGTGGGTATGTATTTCTACCAACCAACCATTTCTTCCAACATATCTGAACCCATGGAGCATTCTTCATGACTAGACTAAAAGTGAACACTTGGGACTTACATATTTGAGAAACAGCTCTCAGGAAAGAACTCAAAAATGAGAATATTTTCATTTCATCAAAGTTCTCACCTATAGGCGTACGAAAGATTTTTGTAACCAAGTAGATAAAAGGATGACCTCTTAGAAGAATATGAAGTAGGTAACCAGAAAAGGAGAGAAGAGTTGATGCATGGATTAAAAAAACTCATTACTCTGATGTGTGTTTGTAGAATCATAATATGTGTAGGGATATTCATGCCACAGCATCTATTACAGGTTAAAGGGCAACTCTATGCAGTCAGTCCTCTCCTTTTTGTGAGTTTCAGATCAAGCTCAGGTTTTCATGACTGCATGGTAACCACCTTCACCTGCTGAGACCACCTGTCACCACTACCAACCCCAAGCCTAGAGTCTTTTGAGTTCCTAAAAACAGCTGATAAGGCTACATATGAGCTTTGTGTCTACTTCAAAACAAGGCATACCAGTTGGCTTTCATTCTATGTGTTAGGGGTTTTGTGCCTCTGTTTCACTGTTTCACAAATCCCATAGTCTGCTCCACATATTTAATATGTTCCTCAAATTAATGGCCAAAAGGGAAGTGGCCAATATTAAGGACTACGATGCTGACCATATGAATATTCATAATTAACCAGGGAAGCATGTTCTAACCACCATACAATGAGAGTTATATGGGTTAATTAAGTAGAAATCTAAAATGTCTATGTTTTTTTTCCATCATACCTAGTAGGTCAAAGTTATTTCAGGACACTACATGTCTTTGTGTGCATGTAGGGGGGTGTTGGTGTAGGTGTGGGTGTCTAAGGAAGTTGATATCTGAGTGTCTTCCTCAATTGTTCTCCATCTTATACATTGAGGTAAGGTCTCCCACTTGAACCCAGAGCAATTGATTCAGCTAGTCTAGCTACCCAGATTCCTCTAAGGATCCTTATCTCCACCTTCTAAACCCTGGAATTGTGAGCAAGCCATCATTCCCTCCTGGAACTTATCTGGGTGCTGAGGACTTGAATTGAGGGCCTCACACTTGTGGGACAAGCACTTTAATCATTGAACCATCTCACCAGTCTAAACTACAACATTTGTAAACAAAGCAGATTAGCATGTTCCAATATCCTTTTAATAAATGTCATCTCTGTACAAATATTACAGTCCTTTTTTATTGCTTGGAACCTTGAAAGATACAGAAGTACATATGCTACAAGATAACATAATTTACTGGGCTCAAAATATGGTAATAAGATAGACCTTCTACTTAATTCATAGATTTCTTTTTTCTAAATATATATTAGATATGACAGAAGTGCTGAGTTTAGATCTCCATTTTGACTTTGTTGGGCATAATTTCTCCATAGTAAAGATGTGCAAAGCTTTACCAATTTGTGTGTATGTGTTTACTTTGATTCTCACACTGGTTCACATATCCAAGTTAACTCTACCCTTTTCCTTTTGTATTTGTGAGTTTACTACAACTCTCCACTCTATCTCCCATGTACCATGATCTGATACCTAGGGTATCCAATTATGTAAACAAGTGTCTCTAAATGCAAAACACATCATTAACTGAGTCGTAGCAACTAAAATCTTCATTTCCTGGCCAAAGGCTTCTTAAATGTTACCTGAAACATCTATCTCATGCCAATAGCACCATAGTAGATAACTCTGTGCTAGGCAGTCCATGCCCATCAAATGGCTTGTTAATTTACCTAATGGTTGATATACTCTGTGATTCGGTGAAAGGCTAATCACTTCCCATTAGACAGCTGATTTTCTAAGCATTCTGTTATAACAATCTACACTCTAGAACTCTATTTTCAGGATGGTCAGCCAAAGGTTTAAAGTCTAATATTCATAGTAAATAATCTAAACCAACAGAATTGGCATAATAAATGTTCATAAGTCCCCAGCATCCAGTGACCTCTACTCAACAACTTCATAAAGTGAAGCACACAATGGTGTTATACAACTTGTGGCTCATCTATAACCTGTCATCTTGAATATTTAGGTCAGAGGTCAGTCAGACTGCTAAGGTAACTGGAAACTCTTGGCACATTACAGGTTGGAACTAATATGGTTTCATTAATAGGACTGTTTAAAACAGAATACATAAAATCAGGAACACTTCTCTTTGCATCATTAATAATCAGTTACTCTAATATATGGAGAAAATATATTGACAATGTCAACTCCACAAAAGTGAAACAGTTTAAAAAAAAAATGTTCTAAGGCATTAATAGGAAAATGGTGAGATTTATAGGAGGACACAAAAGTTTCCTGAAAAATAAATACTATGTTTAAAGAAAGAAACTATGACATTATCAGTTGTTAATTCTAAAACTAATAAATAACACAATTACAAACATAGCATAGGGATACTTTGGCTTTTTTTCCCCTTTATTTCCTTTCTTTAAAGTTAAAATTGAAATAAGCTTGTTTTACTTGTCAATCCCAGCTCCCTCTCACCTCCTCCCCTGTTCACCCTGACTGCCATCCCACCACATTTCTGCTCCCCAAGGAGAGTGAAGATGTCCATGGGGGATTTTCAAAGTCCGTCATATGATTTGAGTCAGTGCTTAGGCCATCCCCACTCTGCCTAGACTGAGAGACTATCCCTCTACATGGAATGGACTCCCAAAGTCTATTCATATACAATGTATATACTGATCCACTACAAGAGGCAACAAATACTGCCAGTCCTCCTAACTAACACTCACCTTCTGGGTCTTTCGGCCCTATGATGGTTTTCCAGCTAATCAGACTAGGGTCCATGAGCTCCCACTTGTTCAGGTCAGCAGTTTCTGTGGGTTTCTCCAGCCTTGTCTTGACCCCTTTGATCCTCAGTCCTCCATCTCTGCAACTGGATTGCAGGAGTTTGACTCAGTGTTTAGCTGTGGTTACCTGCTCCTGCTTCAATTATCTACTAGATGAAGGCTCTAGGCATATAAAGTAGTCATCAATCTTATTATTAAGGAAAGGCATTTAAGGTAGCCCCTCCACTGTTGTTTAGATTGTTAATTGGGGTCATTCTTGTAGATCTCAGGACATTTCCTTAGTGCCAGATTTCCCTCTATTATGGTATCTCATTTCTTGCTCTCCTCTATTCTTGCCCTGACTCAATCTTCCTGCTCCCTCATGTCCTCCTCTCCCCTCCTCTTCTCCCCTTCTCTTTCTCCTAACTGCTTCTCCTTTCCCCTCATGCTCCCAATTTGCTCAGGAGACTTTGTCCCTTTTCCCTTCTCCAGGGGACCGTATATGTCTCTCTTAGGGTCCTTCTTGTTTCCTAGCTTTTCTGGCTGTGTAGATTGTTAGTAATCCTTTGTAATATGTCAGAAATCCATATATGAGTGAGTACACACCATGTTTGTCTTTTTGTGACTGGGTTATCTCACTCAGGATGGTTGCTTCTAGTTCCATATATATGCCTATGAATTTTAAGATTCCATTGGTTTTTTTATTTTTTGTTTTGTGAGTTTTGTTCGTTTGTTTGGTTTATTTGTTTGTTTGTTTTTTGTTTTTGTTTTTTTTCCAGTGAGTAGTACTCCATTGTGTAAATGTGTCGCACTTTCTCCATCTATTCTTCAGGCAAGGGACATTTATGTTGCTTCCAGTTCTGGTTATTACAAATAATGCTGCTGTGAATATAGTTGAACAGATGTCTTTGTTGGATGAATGTATATACTTTGGGTATATGCCTAAGTGTGGAATTGCTGGAACTTGTGGTAGACTGATGGCCATTTTCTTGAGGAACTGCCATATTGATTTCCAAAGTGACTGTACAAGATTGAGCTCCCAATAGTGGAAGAGTGTTCCCCATTTTCTACATCCTCTCCAGCATAAACTGTCATTGGTGTTTTTTATTTTAGCCATTCTGACAGGAATAAGTTGGTATCTCAGAGTTGTTTTGATTTGCATTCCCTGATGGCTAAGGATTTTGAGCACGTTCTTAATTGTCTTCCAGACATCTTAGATTCCTTTATTGAGAGTTCTCTATTTAGTTCTGTAAACCATGTTTTAACTGGAGTATTTGGTATTTTGGTGACTAGCTTCTTGAATTCTTTGTATATTTTTGAAAAGAGCCTTCTGTCAGATGTGGGGTTGGTGAAGATCTTTTTCCATTCTGTGGGCTGGCATTTTGTCTTGTTGACTGTGTCCTTTGCTTTACAGAAGCTTTTCAGTTTCAAGAGGTCCCATTTATTAATTGTCAATCTCAGTGTCTGTGCTACTGGTGTTATCTTCAGGAAGCAGTCACCTGTACAAATTTCTTCAAGGGTACCTCCCATTTTTTCTTCTGAGAGGATCAGTGTGGGTGGATTTATGTTGAGGTTTTTGATCAATTTGGATTTAAATGTTATACATAGTGATAGATATATCTGTAGTCTTCTGCAAGTCAGCATCCAGTTTTGCCAGCACAATTTTTTGAAGATGCTTTCTTTTTTCCATTATACCACTTTTCTTTTTGAAAAATCAGGTGTTCATAGGTGTGTAGGTTAATATCAGGGTTTTCAATATGATTCCTTTGGTCTATCTGTCTATTTTGTGACCATACTAAGCTTTTTTTTTTTTCAGGACGATAACTATAATAGAGCTTGATCAGGGATGATGATGCCTCCATAAATTCCTTTATTGTACAGGGTTGTTTTGGCTATCCTAGGTCTTTTGCTTTTCTATATAAAGTTGAGCATTGTTCTTTCAAGGTCTGTGAAGAATTGTGCTGTGATTCTGAAGGAAATTACTTTGAATCTGTAGATTGCTTTTAGCAAGATTGTCATTTTTACTATGTTAATGCTGCCTATCCAAGAGCATGGAAAATCTTTCCATTTTCTGGTATCTTCTTTAATTTCTTTTTTAAAGACTCAAAGTTCTCATTAGATAAGTCTCTCACTTGTTTGGTTAACATTACACCAAGATATTTTATGTTATCTGTACCTATTGTAAAGGGTAATGTTTCTCTGATTTCTTTTTCAGCCCCTTTATTGTTTGTATATATAGTAGGGCTACTGAATTGTTTTGAGTTAATCTTGTATCCTGGTGAAGGTGTTTATCAGCTATAGGAGTTTCATGATAGAGCTTTTCAGGTCACTAATGTAAATGATCTTATTAATTGCAAATAGTGAAAGTTTGACTTCTTCCTTTCCAATTTGCATCCCCGTGATCTCCTTTTGTTTTCTTATTGCTCTAGCTAGTACTTCAAGTACAATATTGAAGAGAGATGGAGAAAGTAAACAGCCTTGATTTGTTCCTGACTTTAGAGGAATCGTGTTGAGTTTCTCTCCATTTAGTTTGATGTTGGCTGTTGGTTTGCTATATATTGCTTTTATTATGTTTAGGTATGTTTCTATTATCCCTGATCTCTCCAAGACCTTTATTATGAAGGGGTGATGGATTTTGTCAAAGACTTTGCAGCATCTAATGAGATGGTCAAGTGGTTTTTCTTTTTCAGTTTGTTTATATGGTGGATTGCATTGATGGATTTTCATCTGTTGAACCATTCCTGCATCCCTTGGATGAAGCCTACTTGGTCATGGTGGATGATTTCTCTGATGTGTTCTTGGATTAAATTTGCCAGTATTTTATTGAGTACTTTTGCATCAATTTTTTACAGGAAATCAATGATTTGTAGGTCTCTTTCTTAGTTGTGTCTTTGTGTGGCTTGGGTACCAAGATAATTATAGCCTTGTAGATAGAGTCTAGCAATGACCCTTCTGCTTTTGTTGTGTAGAAAAATATGAGGATCATTGGTTTAGATCATCTTGGAATTTCTGGTAGAATTCTGCACTAAAGCAATCTTGCCCTGGGCTTTTATGGTTGGGAGACCATATTTCTCCCATAAATATAAATAAATAAATACATACATACATACATAAACAAATATTTCTATTTCTTTAGGGGTTATAGGTCTATTATTATCTGTTCTTGATTTAGATTTGGTAAGTGATATCCAGAAAATTGTCTATTTTTTTTTTTAATTTTTGAATTTTTTGGAGTACAGGTTTTCAAAGTATGACCTGAAGATTTTCTGGATATCCTAAGTGTCCATGGTTATGTCTCCCTTTTCATTTCTGATTTTGTTAATTTGCATGTTCTCTCTCTGTCTTTTGGTTAGTTTGGATAAAGGTTTGTCTATCATGTTAATTTTCTGAAAGATCTAACTCTTTGTTATATTGATTCTTTGAATTATTTTCTTTGTTTCTACTTTATTGATTTCAGCCCTCAATTTGATTATTTCCTGGTGTTTACTTCTCCAGGGTGAATTTGCTTCTTTTTGTTCTAGAGCTTTCAGTTTTGTTGTTAATCCTGTAGGGTGATGATCCTTTTAGTTTCCTCATGTGGTCACTTACTGCTATGAACTTCCCTCTTAGCACTGCTCTAAAGTGTCCCATAAGTTTGGGTATGTTGTGTCTTCACTGTCATTGAATTCTAGGAAGTCTTTAATTTCTTTCTTTATTTCTTCCTTGACCCAGGATTTGTGCAATTGTGCATTGTCCAATTTCCATTAGTTTAGAGGGTTTCTATGATTTATATTGTTGTTGAATTCTTACTTTAAAGCATGCTGGTCTGATAAGATACAGGGGGTTACTCCAATTTTTTTTGTACCTATTGTGGTTTGCTATATTGCCGAGTATGTAGTCAGTTTTAGAGAAGGTTCCATGTGGTGCTGAGAAGATATATTCTTTGTGTTCAGGTGGAATGTTCTACAAATGTCTGTTAAACCCAATTGGGACATAACTTCTGTTAGTTTGTTTCTTTGTTAAGTTTCTGCCTGGGGGTCCTGTCTAGTGGTGAGAGTGGGGTATTGAAATCTCTCACTATATAAGTATGTGAGGTTTTATGTGTGATTTGAGTTTTAGTAATGTTCCTTTAAGAATGTAGATGCCTTTGTAATTGGTTCATAGATGTTCAGAATTGAGACTTCATCTTAATGGATTTCTACTATGGTGAATAAAAAATTACTTCTTCCTCTCTTTTAATTGATTTTAGTTTGAAGTCTAGTTTGTTAGATATTAGAATTTCTATACCTGCTTATTTCTTTGGTTCGTTTGATTGCAAATCTTTTTTAATCCTTTACTCTGAGGTAATGTCTGTCTTTGAAGTTAAGGTGTGTTTCTTGTAGGCAACAGAAGGATAGATTCTGTCTTCATATCCATTCTCTTAGCCTATGATTTATATGAAAGTTAAGACCATTTATATTGAGGGATATTAATGACCATTGATTGTTAACTCCTGTTATTTTAGATTGGTTGATGGTGGTGATATTGTGTGTGGATTTTCCCCTATTTTCTTTTGGCTGTTGGTAAAGTGGGATAATCTATTGCCTGTGTTTTTGTGGGTAGAGTTAACTTCTTTGGGTTGAAGTTTTTCTTACAGAAATTTCTATAGGGCTGGATTAATTGGTAAGTATTGTTTAAATCTTGTTTTGTCATAGTATATCTTGGTTTTTTCATCTATAGTGATTGAAAGTTTTGCTGGCATGGGCTAGCATCCATGGTCTCTTACTGTTGGTAGAATATACATCTAGGACCTTCTGGCCTTCAAAGTTTCCATGGAGAAATCAGGTGTAATTCTGATAGGTTTGTCTTTAAATGTTACTTGGCCTTTTTCTTTTTCTTTTGCTGCTCTTAATATTCTTTCTTTATTCTGTATGTTCGGTGTTTTGAATAATACTTGGTGAGGGAACTTTTTTTTGTCCACTCTATTTGGTGTTCTTGAAGCTTCTTTTATTTTCATTGGCATGTCATTCTTTAGGGTGGGAAAGTTTTCTTCTATTATTTTGTTGAATATGTTTTCTACACCTTTGATTTAGGTGTCTTCACCTTCTTCTATATCTATTATTCATAGGTTTAGTCCTTTCATAGTGTCCCATATTTCCTGGATATTTTGTGTTAGGGAGTTGTTGAACTTAAGATTTTCTTTGGTCAATGAATCTATCTCTCCTAATGTATCTTCAACCCCTGAGAGTCTCTCTTCCATCTCTTGTATTCTGTTGGTTATGCTTGCATCTGTAGTTCCTGATCGTTTACCTAGTTTTACCTAGTTTTTCTGACTCTAGCATTCCCTCAGACTGTTTTTGTTTTGTTTTGTCTCTGTTTCAGCTTTCAAACCTTGTACTGTTTGAATTGTTTCTTTTGGTTTATATTTTCCTCCATTTCTTGATTTTTTGCTTTTGTTTTTGTTTATTCTTCCATTTCTTTAAGGGATTTTCTCATTACCTGTTTGAGGGTCTCTATCATCATCATATACTTGTTTTTAGGGTCATTCTCTTATGCTTCATCTTTGTTCAATAATCAGGTCTTGCTGTCATGGAGTACCTAGACTCTGGTGGAGTCATATTGATGTTTCTGTTGCTGACTGTGTTTTTATACTCTCATCTAACCATCCTTTGATCCATCGCATACTAGTGGGATCTCACCCTCTCCTGGTGGGTAAGGGACCAAGGTTCTCTTGGGTGAAAGCAGGTCCAGTACTCCAATGCCTCTCCTCATCCAGTGTGTGGAGACAGGACTAGAACATTGGCATACTCTGCATGAGCTGTATGCAGTCCCCATTCCTCAGGAGGCTCCAAGCACGGCACTCTAGTTTCCATTTTAATAGAACTTTTAGTGATATATAACTAATATATCATAAAACCACTTAGGGATACATTGACTGTTTAGCATTCTCATTGTGGTACAGTCATCAACTAAATCAGCTTTAGAATATTTCTATACATATCCATGATAATTCTCAATTCTATCCCTCTGCCTCCCACATATAATTTCTTTACTTTTAAGTCTACAATAAAACAAACTATGGAACATGCTTATAAGAAATAGTGGAACACCTGGAGATGGTGGCATATGTCTTTAATCTCAACACTTTGGAGACAGAGGTAGGCTTATCTCCAGGTTTGAGGCCAGTCTGTATTTACACAGTGAGTTCCAGACAGCCAGAGCTACACATACACACACCCACACACCCACACACAAAAAGAAAAGAAAAGAAACATACTTTGGGGGAAAAAAAGAATAGACACTATACTTAAATTAAAACCCGAACAATTCATAAGGCTAGTTTCTACTAAAAAGTGAAGAAAATAATTCATTTTAAAGGTGGCATATTGTCAACTGTTCAAGTTCAAAAATAAACTGAAAATTGTCTCAAAACAAACAGCAGAATTCATCCTGTGGACTTTTTTTTAAGATTCCAAACTAAACAGTGAAATCACAAATATACTAGTTCATATGCAGTTTATGTACATGTACATATAGAAAAGATAGAAACCTAATAAAAAGGCTAGAATCATCAAAATACTGAAGTATATGTGACCAAACACATAAAGTATATTGTGAGTAGAAAAAGGAAAATATTAAAGAATATAACCACCTTATAAATGGCTCATGCTTATAAGACTCTGAGCAGCAAATATTTAGGTCACAACACACACATACATACACACACACACACACACACACACACACACACACACACACACATGCACGCTCATGCACAGGAATGCAAATGCACATGCATGCACACACACACAGGCACACATGAACACAACCTCTCTAGGGCACAAAAAGAGCCCAGGGAAGGAATTTGCCTAACTGTAACAAACATTCAAAGCAGAACCCTAAAGAAATGGGTGTGAATAAAACTTGATACTAAATAGAATTTTCAGACTGTGTGTCCCCCATAATAGGGCACAAACTACAATCAGCTTCACATTCTACTGGTGACAGTGTACATTAATACACCTAAAGAAGCCTGTCAGGTACACATCACAAAAGCCACAAAATGTGGTGGATGTTTTCTCAGCAGTTCACTCCTAAAAATCTAGAATTACCAAGGTATCTAAAAATAAGATATTACTCAATAAAGTATCATTAATCCATCCAACTTATTGTCTGTCTCCCTAAGATAGAATCATAAAATGGCATGAAAATAAATAAGCATTAAGAAATACTGGCTTTAGAGTGAGGAAAATGGGTCAGACAATAAAGATCTTGCTACACAAGTGTGAGCACCTGAATGTGGTACATGGTTGTTGTCTCATGCCTCTGTAATCCCCACTGGAACAAGGTGGAAGCAGTAGGCTCCCTGGTGATTGATGCCTTAAGTCTAGCATGATGGATGAGTTCCAGGTTAGCTGTTGGTTCAGTGGGAGACCCTACTCAAAAAATGAGGTGGTGAGAGATTAAAGAAATATCTTATGTCAACCTCTGTGCTCCATATATACAAAAAAATGATTATAAAGAAGTAGCCCTTTAGGGGGTAGCAAGAGGACTTACCTACCCAGTAAAGACTCTTGCCACCAAGCCCACTGGCCAGAGGGCCAGAGGGAGAGAACCAACAGTTGTCTTCTGGCTTCTAGACACATTCCTGCCACTCATATGCCCCCTCATTCACTCACTCAATAAACAAACAAATAAATAGTTTTAAAAGCAGATAGCACAGTAGTTTTTCTACAAGATTATTTTGTCCATGGAAGCACTTTATCTGTACAGATATTTACATCTTTACAAAAAGAATTTCAGGATTTTCTTTTTTTAAAATTTATTTTATATAACCAAGTCCATTTAAATGAAAACAAACATTTATAGACAATATTTGGGAATTTGGGCGTCGTTCTTTCCAAACTACTTCCTGCTGGTAAGGGGCACTGTCAAGGAGATTCAAAGAAGATTCAGAAATCCTAGCTGTAGTCTGTAAGGCTTCCTCACTCCTTCCCTCCCTTTTACCCTCTCTGCCCTCTCACATGCCTTAATCTAGAGACAGGAGAGAAGCCCTAGTCCCTGTTAGATCTACATGACCCCAACTGGATGGCATTCCCCTACATATGGAATTGGGGGGGGATGGGAGGGGAAGGTGGTTAGGATTTTCTTTACCATGAGTTTCATCTTGCTTCTTCAAGGCCCACGGTTCGCATTGAAGTTGCCAGCACAATGAACACAAACTGTGAATATGAGAGCAGAATACCCTGCCATTTGTCAGGTATTTTAAGCTACACATCAGATCTGGGGTCATCATTGCACAGTTGTTTACCTGTCTATGAGGCTAATAATGTCCCCAGTTCAAAGACTACTACTGATTTCAAATTCAACAACTGACCAAGCTTTATCCTCATAGTTAGAAATGGAATAATGACTTTGGAGTACAACATCACTAGGAACTGGAGTTTGCCTCTCTTCAGTGTTGATGATGCTCTTGAGAGCATCAGCCAGGGCATTCACATGACAAGAAAGAGAGTGACAAGAGCTATATGATCTGAAATTTGCTTTAGGAAACTTTCAAATATGCTTTGAAAGTACAACTTTCTAGACAGAAGTAATTGGCAGCAAATACTGCTTTGAAATGGTTATATAATCTTTGTTGAAGGACAATGAATGACCACATTCAGAATTCAGAATCATTTGGCTAATCTCAGTCCTCTACATCAAGATATTTTATCAATAACTATAATTTATGATAAAGAATGATTAATATATTTACTCTCTTGGATAAGTGAGTGAAACAGTAACAAATTTTCAATATAATGAGTGCTAAATTTGTCTGTAAGCAAATCCTTCCACTGGATGTCCCTTGTAGTACCAACAGATATGTAAATCAACAGGAGCTCATTTTTTTTTTTTCATAAAACCCAATGGATTGCAGTTTTTCATCTCTTTTTAGTTCTTGAACTTGACTTTTGTCTTAACTTTGCTTTTATGTATTTCAGTTTGCTACTTCTCTACTCTCAGTTTATCATGGATTTGATTTTCTTATTGAAATGATAGGTAGAAAAAAAAACATCCTGAGTGATGTAGCCCAGACCAAAAATGAAAAACAAGGTATGTACTCATTCATACGTGGATATTATCTGTGAAATAAAGGATAACTATGCTACAACTCACAGACCCAGATAAACTAAGTAACAAGGAGGAGGACACCCATATTTCCCTGGGAAGGGACAATAGAAAAGATTTTGTGAGTGGACTAGGGCCAGTGGGGATGGGAATATGAGTTATCAGGTCGGGGGGGGGGGTACAGAGAGGAGGAAAGTGCTGAGGAGGAGTAGGGGGGCATTTTGGGGTCAGCTGGAAGCCTGGTAAAGGTAAATCTCCCAGGAGTCTAAGGAAGTAACCCAACTTAGACTCCTAGCAGTAGTAGATAAGAGACTGAACTTGCAGTCTCCTGTGACCCGATTGGTACTTGACCCAACTGTCATAAAAGAGGCACCATTCAGCAACAAACAAAGGCAGATTTAGAGACCCACAGCCAAACATTAAGCATAGTTCAGAATCCTGAGGAAGAAGAGGAGGAGAAAGAGGAGGAGAACAAAGGAATGTAGGAGCCAGATGGGTCAAGGACTCCACAGAAAGGATCCCATAATCAACTAACTTGGGTTCATAGGGGCTCACAGAGACTGAACACACAACCAGGGAACCTACATGGGACTGACCTAGGCCCTCTGCATATATTACAGTTCTGCAGCGTGGTCCTCTTTGGGACTCCTAACAAAGGACAGGGGCTGTCTTTAATCTATTACTGGCTTTGGAACCCAACTCTTAATACTTGGTCACCTTGCCCTGCCTTAATACATGGGAGGTGCTTAGTCTTACTGCAACTTGATATGCCATGTTTTGTTGATATTCATGGGAGATCTGCCCTTTCCTGGATGCAAACAGGAGAGAATGGGATGGGAGTGGGCAGGGAGGGGAAAATGCAGCTGGGATGTAACATGAATAGGTGAATAAAAGAATAAGAAAAAGAAAAGAAAAGTAAAAAGAAACTCTGAGTGCCACCAGGTCATACATTGTCCTGATCTTTAGGTTTTTGGGTTTTTTGTTGTAGTAGTAGTATTTGTTTGTTTACTTACTTGTTTGTTTGTTTGTTTGGTTAGATGGTTGGTTTGTTGACTAGTTGTTTGGTTGTTTGGTTGTTTGGTTGGTTGGTTGGTTGGCTGGCTAGGTGGCTGGTTGGTTGGTTGGTTGGTAGACTGGGTTGTTGGTTGACTGGTTGTTCATTTGGTTGATTGGTTGGTTGGTTAATGTTTTTTTTTTTTGTTTCCATACATCTTAGAACACACAAAATCTTCTGCTCTTCTCTATAGCCTATGTTCCTTCTTGATTAACTGAAGGCTGGCTTATACTCAAATAATCTGATGCAATTTCTGTCTAGCCTAGGTCTTAGAAGTGAGATGTTCTCTTTTAAGGTCTCAAGAACAGTGCAGTATTTTGGATATTTGTTCTCCAATGGTTCAGGTGTTAGCTGAATTCTCAGTGTAATGATGGGAGTCGGACTTTGAATAGGTCATCCAAATAAGGTCCTCCTTTCAAAGACCAAGTCCTCAGAAGGGCTTGTGTGAACCCAGTCTCTCTCAGGCTTCATGTTCAATAATATGACCCTACCTGCCAACATGCACATGTTCCCATCTTTGCTGTCTGTAGGCAATGATCAGGGATGCTCAACTGAGCCTATGCTAAGTTGTTTAATAGTTGTAGCCTCTAACACAATTAACTGAATAAATCCATCTATTTAGCAAACTAAGCCTGGCTTGATAGGCTTCAGTTTTTCGTTACACTAATGAAGTACAGACTAATACAGATAAAGACCTTATCCTTCTCATTTCCCTGAAACTTGTAGTGTGGTCTTTCCATTCTTGATAAAATCTACTCTGGTGTCAGACATTATTCTAGGTACCAAAAACACAAACAAGGAACAAAGTAAGACAAACGTAAGTCTTATCACCATGAAATTTGTATTTCTCTATCTCAGCATTTTGTCATACATGTCACCCCAATGACTAGGAGTATTAAATGATAGACTGTATAAAAAGGCTTCTGGCACACAGACATTATTCCAAATTAAGAGCCCAATAAATGGTATCTCATACTTGAATTCTGTCTGTTTAGTAGATCATACTATCCGAAGTGAACCTTCTTAGAACTGGAAACTGTTTGCTTCTGTTTCAAAAATATGCCTTATGTTGGAAATCCCATGATACTACTGCCTTCCTGACCAGCACTGCAATCTTCATTTTGTGTCCTTTTTCTTCAAGGCTTTCATGTTTTTCACTAAAGTTAGATCCTTGGGCTATAGAGAAGAATAAAACTGTGTCCACTCTCATGATGATGGTAAAAACAAAGCTATAGTACAACCATAGGGGATGAGATAGCAAGACTATGAATCTTCCAGACTGAATCTGATGTACTGACTTTAAACTCAAGTTATCCTATAAAAATATACACAGCAGAGTCAATGTGCCCACATTGAGTGACAATTTAACTTTATCTGATTGTTCTCAAATGGCATTTCTCATATGTTTCAGAATAAATTAATTTATCAGCCAATAAATCAAAAAATATTTTTGTCAAGCACATTGAATCACTCACTAGTATACTACAAACACCTGGGCTTTTGTTTTTTTTTTTTTTTTTTTTTTTTTTTTTTTTTTTTTGCTTTGTTTGTAACTCAAAAGCTATAAGTAAAAAGACTCTTGGAGACAGGATAGGCCCATTGGGCCTGAGGTAGAGGTAAGAAGCTA
This sequence comes from Phodopus roborovskii, assembly GCF_943737965.1. Lineage (NCBI taxonomy): Eukaryota > Metazoa > Chordata > Mammalia > Rodentia > Cricetidae > Phodopus > Phodopus roborovskii. The sequence goes on along the minus strand of NW_026126417.1, from coordinate 1,033,298 downwards.
GTGGCAGGCTGCTTTGCTTTTCTCATATTCAGCTTGAAGTTGAACCCCAGTATCAGTCTCTGGGTCATGTATTTATTCATGTTAAATATGTGAGGATGTTTTGTGTGTACATGTGTGCATACAGGTGCATATGCTCATAAATGTATAGTCTAGAGGCGAATGAGGAGTGCCTTACTCTAGTGCTTCTACTTTCTTTCAGGAGACAGGTTCTTGCTTTGAAGCTGGAACTCATCAATTCAGCTAATCCAGTGAGTCAGTGAGCCCAGGAATTCTACTGTCTGAATCCCCAGCATTAGCATTACAGATGAATGCTACTAGGCTTCCATACTAAGTATTTCTTTAAATTATTTTATTTTATGTGTTTAAATGTTTCTCCTGCATGTGTGTCTGTGCACCACATGCCTGCCTGGTTCCCATAGAGACTAGAGGAGGTCATTGACTCTCTTGGAACTGGAATTGCAGATGGTTGTGAGCAACTTCAAACCTGAGTCCTTTGGAAAAACAGCAAGTGCTTTTAACTGCTGAGCCATCTTTCCAGGCTCTGTGTGCTCAGATTTTTTGAGCAGGATCTCATGCTTGCTTAGCAAGCACTTTGCCAATGGAACCACCTCCCCAGTTTGTCAGTTTTCATTTTTATCTTTACTGCTTCTCTTATAATAGATATACTAGTTTCTATGTGGCATTTTTAAACCAAACTCACCACACCTTTTTGTTAGATTTTAACATTAACTGTTTTTCTTTCTTAGATTTTTTTAACTTTCTTTTTATTTTTCTCACTTTACAAAGATGGTATTTCAAATTAAAATATTTTTTGAAGATTCACAGTTGTCAACATGAAGTAAATTTTCACAAGAACTCAACATTCATTTATTGTTCAGCTTCACAATCTGCTGAGTTTAGTTTTAGCCTTGATTGTCATCACAGAATTTGAAGCGAACTTTCTGCAAACAATAGTTGGAGTTTTAGAGGACAGAACCAGAAAGAAAATGGAGATGCCTTGAGCATTACCCATGCCTCTGGGTAGCATAGTTAATCTCTATGCATGAAAATGTGTAGCTCACAGGCTCAATGTCATGGAAACCCACTTCACTCTTCCATGCAGCAACTGTCCAAACTCCTAGGCAAAAATCATATGAAACAGCTTTGTATATGGTCATGTTATCACTATCACAAAGGTTGATTCTTTTGGAAAACTCAGCTGTTGCTAAGGATTTTCAGAGTTTGCTTAAGAAACAAAGGCCTTGGGGAAGCTTGTTTATGATTACTCCCAAATCCAGGAGTTTACAAATTTGAGGTTTATATCTCAACAAAGGTTTCTGGAAGACAGAGTCCTTTCTGGCCCTATAAAAGCCACAGCTGTTGCTTTGCCCCCATATCATGTCAGTCATGCCATTGTCTTCTTTTATCATTCTCCCTCTATGGACTGTGTGCTTACATCAGCATCAACCTCTTCTTTGACAGTAAGTTCGCCAAAAGCCACATCATTGGGCCAGCTTGAGAACAGACCCTTGTACACAGATGTTCTGGCTTGGATTCAGGGTACCAGCTCAAATAAAATGCCCCTGCAGATAGCACAAATCACTGTAAACAAATACCGCCTGCACTCCAGGCACAGAAGATCCACAAGACTAAGAGCATCAAATGCTTATGTGGGGCACGTGTTTTTTCCCTTCATCTTTAAGCTCGGAACCCAATCCAATTATTCACTCATTGAGGATCTGCTCATGATTCATGTATATCAGGGTTGGAGAATTGTTGTTTTAAAAAATATTTTTGGTATGACAAGTTGAAAATTTTAGCTCATAAGCTAAGATTACCTCAAAATAAATATGTTAAATAAGAGCCACAAGATGCAAATGTAAGGACTCCAGGCATACAAGACAGTTAAAATACAATTTTTCATAAGGAATTGACATTTTTCATAAGATTCTTTACATTTCCCTTCTCACCATTTATTTTGAGAATGTCCAATGTGTGCACTTTTTTTCATCAGCTCCTATGGTTAAGTGTAAAGTGTTTCCCCAGAAAAAGAATTCCTGAAAGATTTCTTGAAATTGCCTTCTGTGGTTTCCTTCCTTACTGTAGCTAACTATAAAATTCTTACACTGTGTAACTAAAAGGCTAGATTCTCTCCATAATTCATATTGATTTTTGCATAAAACAACCATTCTGAGCTTAGAACTATATAATCAAACACAACCATCAGTTTCTGATGTTAAGCAAAATGATTCCTTTAGTAGAGGAGGGGTACTCATGCCTTCCATGGAGGTAAAGGAGAAAAAAATCACCTAGCATCCTACCACTACAGTGACGTATCAGGTAAAGTAGATGTGCTGCCAAGAGTCAGTTTCCAAACCAGGTCAGTCAGTCACAACTCCACAGTCCAGACCTACATTTCATGTCTCTCAGAGTTCTAAAGAGCTTCCAAGATGTTTAAGCCTCCAAATACTATACCAGAAGGGGAAGTCATGAAGATATTTGTCAAAAGTGACATTTTTCCAGGGAATTTTCAACATATTTTCTCCTTCCTAGCCTAATCAAATCAAGGCTTCAAGACCTCATTAATGCTGAGGATTCCATGTTCCTGGAGGGTGTGGCTCTAAAGACCATCATGTCTCTGTCTCTGTCTCTGTCTCTCTCTTCTTTTATACCTAACATATGCTTTGGGGAATACACAAGTTCATACTCTCCTACTTAGCGATTTCATGGATCCCCACTCACCTGTGCCCACTTACTTGCCCTCCAGGCTCACAGGGTATACTAGCATATCTTCCTCTTCATGAACAGCAAAGAGCTGGTCCTGGTCCCTGGAAAACATGAGCCAGTCATTTTTATAGCAGCTCTGCCCACTATTTAGGTCTTAGTTCATGTGTCTATCTCTCAAAGAGGCCTTCTTTGGTCACCCAAACAAATGTGGCTTCACCTATGACCACATGTCTTAGCTTTCTATCTCAGACTCACTCTTATCTGGAACTAATTTGAGTGTTTATTCCTTAACTACTCTCTGCCCTTCCCATTCTCCTTCAGTACCTATGTTCTATGAGAACTGGACTTTGACCTAGCCATAATCAGTGCACAGTACATATTTCATGGAGCAGAGATTGCTGCAAATTGCATTGTGCTCAAGAAAAAATATATTCTTAAGCTTGCTTGCTGGTTCCCCTCCTCCACCATTTCTACATCCTCACCCCGAGCAAGAACTGTCCTTTCAGCTAAACTTCTCAGAAGTCCTCAAGTCACCTGGCATTGATTTATTTTCTGCGAAGTGAATTCTAGATTCTGACCATGCATTCTATTGCTTTACTATCCAACAGAGACTTCCAAGTTCCCTAAGGTGTTTCCCAAGCTGTCCAGTTTGCACACAGAGCCTTCAAGGTTACCACACATCAATGCAAGCCCCACTGCAGGCAACTTCCAAACATAGTACCCAAACAGTCAGGGTAACTTGTCTATATATCATATCTTTCAGATGCTGGATTTCAATTTGTTAACTTTAAAATGCAAAGCTGGTTTAAAGATTAACAATTTGCTTCGATAAAAGAAAAGGCAAAAAAATATAATTAATCATTTGCCTGTCCCCCAACACTAGTTTACAAAACCATGGTGCAACTTTATTGAGCTCAAAATTGAAGGGTGGCAAGGTTAATGTGTAGCTTTAGACCTCACAGTTTCATTAACAAACACATTACAGACTGTAAAGCTGAACTGACATTAATGCTAGGCCCAAACAAAGTAAATAATTACTGGCTTGGCAAATGAGGAAGTACTTGCAGAGTTTGTTTACATTGGGTTTTTGGAAAATTCATGTTGGCAAAAAGTCAAATACAGTTTGACTAGTAATTGTGACAATTGCTCGCAGATGCTGCTGGATGAACAACAAAAGAATGGATTTATGGCTTCTCTCTCCCCCCTGCATTTTCCCCTTTGTTGCCTCCCCCCCACCCCTTACCATTTTGGATCAATAAAAAACTTGCAGCCACAAAGATAAGTGGGTTACATGGCAGATGGGCCTTGGAATGTCTAAAAATCTCATGTTGAATTTTGTCTCTTGGACCTAGATTGGAAAAGACACAGCTGCATTCAAGCTGCCGTTGTAAAATCTATGCTCCTTCAAAATGCCTGTGGGTGCTCGGGTACACAGATTTGAGATGGAGGCCTGCTATAGAGTTGTCCAGCAGAAAACCTAGTTGACTTGTGTTATCACACTGTGAACAAGCCACTAAGTTCACAAGACCCAAGGACAGGAGGATAGCTGAAAAGGATCCATGTCATTCTCCCTAGCTGGACTGGAAGCATACACAGGAATCAAGGAAGAAGACACCCAGCTGGAAAACAGCTATGCAGGGCAATTGAGGTCTGTGACATATAATTTGAAACAATTTTGGTTTTCTTTCATCAAAAGTCAGTACCTTGCCAACTAACAGCAAATACCACACACACACACACACACACACACACACACACACACACACACACACACACTCATCCATTTAAGCCCTGAAATCTCCTTATTCTCAGGAGATAAGAGTTCAGTGATTCTGAGTAAAGTGTGAAGCCTCAATCTTTCCTGAACTTTTCAGATGCCTTTTCTTTTAGCTTTGACTGGTGAGAGCCAGAAGATCCTGAGAGCTAGTAATCAATCCTTAAGTGAATCCTTCATCACTTGTTTCTCTAAAGCTTCCCTTCCCATTGAAATACCGAGCTCAGTGGGCTGTGACTCAAAGTCACAGCCATTGTCTGTTTCAACAATCATGCTATTTTCTTTTATTTTATTAAAAGAGTTTTAAACAATATATTCTAATCACTCTTTCCCCTACCTTCTGGCAGATCCTTCTCACAACACCCACCTAACTCCATGACCGTTACTTCTCTTTAGAAAGAAAAGAAACAAGAGGAAGGAAGAAAGGAAGGGAGGGAGGGAGTGAGGGAGGGCACAAGAAACACATGTAGCAACACACACACACACACACACACACACACACAAATAAATAAATAAATAAATAAAAGATCCAGAAGACAAAAAAGCCCCCAAACAGAGTAATATGAGACATAAGACAAAAGGTCTAAAAAACCACCACTGGGTTCATTTTGTGCTTACCATGTATTGCTGGACATTGTGCCTACCCTGAAGTATGGCTAATACATCTAATGAGAATCCATTGTAGAAAACTAATTTTTTCTTTATTAATGAGTATAAATTGCAGATAGATTCTTCATTAGATTGGGGGCCTATGTATACTTCCACTTCGTAGTGTTGGGATCCCATCAGGCATTAAACAGTGCAGACAATAGACAATATGTATGTGGCTACAGTCTCTGTGAGTTTGCATGTGCGTCAGTCCTGTTATATGTAGAAAAAGGTGTTCCCACCCCTTCTGACTCTTGCAATAATTCTGCCTCCTCTCCACCAGAGTTCTCTGAGCCCTGAGGAATGAGGTTGGTTGAAAACATGCATTTAGGATTGAGTGTTCTAAAACTTCTTACTCTATGCACATTGTCCGGTTGTGAGTTTTCATCTACTGCAAGAAGCTTTCTAATGATGGATAAGCAAGGCCAACCAACATCTATAGGTTTAATACAACATTGTTGGGAATCATTTTTTAGCACAGTAGTATTTGCATTTCCCCTGGTCCCATGGTCTATCCAGCCTAATATTAATGGTCACAAAAGCCATTTTGAACATAGGCTCCTTTCTAGTTTATTTAGGAAACAATGATCTTTTATTCAGCCTCATGTAATAATCACCAAAGGGATATTAGGAAGATGACTCGAGGAGGGGAGCCCCTGTGAAGAGAAATAGAATATATAGAAAGATATAGGTATGGATAGATAGGAGAGAAACTGGAGTTCAATCTGATGGAGTGGACCTTAAGTACAATCTGTGGGTGACTGGTTACTCCCATAACATTTGGGCCACTATTGCACTAGTGTACTAAAAGCAGGTCACAGATCATAGCTTGTAGCTGGGTTGGTGTTCATCTTTCTCTTCTAGTAATATGAAAAGTACCTTACACAACAAATGAACACTAGACAGTATGGGTGAAGGCTCTACCTAGTCTCCATCTTGATTTCTCCATGGTCAAAGTGGTTGCCATTGTCTATTGCAATCAGACCTTACGTTCAGTTTGTGGAGAGCAATAAACAGCCTCAGCAATAGCCTGAGATGTTTGGGGGTTCCTATGTGGACCCCTTGGTCAACAATCAAGTAGATGTAGGCCATTGCTGGCACTGGAATTTTCACGTATTGGGAAAAGATACCTGCTTGTGTCATTCATACCTCCATTTTTATTACTCCATTTATATTCCTTTCATATAAGTAGGCATTTTAAGAGGCTTCTAAGTGGAAGGTATCCATATGACCCCTCAAATATCCCTTAGTGTTCGTTGTCCTTCTCCATATTCCCTCTTACTCCTTTCATCCATACTTCTCCCTATTTAATACTTCCACTCTTGTCTTTCCATAACTATATAGTCTATTTCTCTCCCTCAGAAGACTCTCCTCCCTCCTCCATCCATTTTTCTTAAAACTCCTTTGAGTTATTCTTGCATGAGGCTGAATAAAAGATCATTGTCTCCTAAATAAAATAGAAAAGAGCCTATTATAAAAAAAAAAGTCACCTTTGAACCCCTTAGATACTGTGTTGAATTATTGCTAACATTCTTGATTTGTATAATCAAATTTTAATATTTATCACTATCCTAACTAAAAATAACTATAAACATTCCTTAGAAGGAAAATCCCATTGTCAAATTTACCAGCCTAAAGCTTAATAGCTTAAGAGCAAAAGCTTTATACTTTAAGCTCCCAAATTCCCCTACTTCCAGTGTTTCCCATTTCCAACATCTTAATCTCTGATCATGAAATTTGGATAATGTAAGATACCAGGAGGGGCTGAGTGGAAGCCAAGTAATCAGAATTAACATTGAAATCTTGATTTATGTGTAGATCTTTGAACTATTGTTACCAGACAAAAAGCAGCATAAATGCCCACAGATGTCTCTAAATGCACTTGACCTAATGATTAAACAATAAAAGAGTTTAGCATATTTTAACTGCAGGCTTAGTCATAGGAATGGGTGTTAACAGTCTACCATGGTCTGATATGTGACTACTATCATATTTCAGGATGATCATTTTAGAAGCCTGCTTACTAGCTTGTTTATTTTCTGTCTTTCACTGTAATCAGTTTCTCCCATATTTGAGCCAGCCAAAGAGTTTTTTATGCCACACCCTTGTTCACAATTCTCTGAAGGCAGCTTCCCACCTACAGTATGAAGAATATACGTTACACATTTTTGACAGCTAACACAATCTAATCTCAGCCCAAACCCACAATCACGCCACTGTTGTACCCCTTTCAAATCTAGCTGTCATCCTTGTAACCATCTCTGCACTTTATATGAATAAAGAATCTGAGGCAGAAAAATCATAATTTTCCTTGCTTGCAAGACATGGAGTACCTCAAAAAGATTTTGTACATTATTCCAATATAATTCTTATTCTTGGAATTTTACATTTATACTCATATCATAAAGCTAGATCTTAAATTCAAACACTTTAAAGGTCTTTGCTTTAAAAAAAGATACTTTATATGAATTTGGAAATTCTATATTTCTATTAACTTTTTTGTACTTGTTTTGCAATCATAGAAAAATAGGTAGGCAAACCCCCTTGATTTTCACATGTATGGTTTTATTTTTTAAGTCTGTGGATGTTTTGCCTGTATCTATGTTGGTGCACCATGTGCATGCATGATGCCTGAGGAGACCAAAAAAGGGAATTGAATTTCCTAGAATGGAAGGCACAGGGTTATGAGCCAGCTATCATGTGGTGCTAGGAATGAAACCCAAGTCTCCTGTAAGAGTCATGGATGTTCTTAACCACTGAGCTATCTCTCCAGCAGTTGGTTACTATGTATAAAGCATCCTTGAATCACACAATGCCATCATTCTTTCAGGATACCAGCTGCTAGTTAGGCCAAATTTATACATTTGAGTAACTTATATGGAGAAACCAGAATTACAACCACAGGTAAAAATGGATACATTAGAGGTAAATTCTGTAAGAAATAAAAAAAAGTAGAAAGCAATTATAAGGGGAGTGCTTAAATTAGCTATGAAGGGTTTATACTATTGATTAAAGCATCTTCAAAATCAATAAAGGAATACTTTGTAGCAACCAGCTTGCAGAAACCTTCAAGAAAAACTGTCTCATTCTGTTCAAAGGTTAGAAGCTTCTGTTTCCACAGGTAAAGAAGGCCATCCTGTGTCTTTTTTACACATATATAAAAAAATCAAATAATTACAAACTTAGAATCTAAAAAATAAAGTGTCTGCAAGAGTCTAAACAACTTCTTTAAAGAAGGAAGGTATCTTTTAAACAACTGAATGTGAAAATTATATAATATATTTTGTTTCATTTAACTACATTGCCTCCTATTTTCTATTACTTTGTAATTCTTCAGAAAAGACTTTCTATATTAAAAATTACAATGCATACTATTGTATCCTTTTATTACCAGATAGTCTAAGAATGCATATTTTGAATAGGAATGTGTTAATTCACAAAGACTTTGAGATTTTTTTCAGACTGTGACTTTCCATAATTCTGTATTTCCCCAATGTCAACAAAAACACATTTTATAAACAAGCATTTCTATCAATCATGGTACCGAAAACCTATTTGTGATAGCTCCACCATGTGAATTTGACAACATACAAGTCAAGATCAATTATTGTAACAGCCAAGGGCATCCACTGAAGATGCCAAGCACATGAACTGATTTGTAGGCATCACCCATTCCAGGAAAGAAAAATCTGCATTTCTAGAGTTACAGGGAACAGGACAATGCATTGTTCCCTTGGTATAGTATAACTTCATAAAAGACTGGTGTCTTGAGTCTCCCTGAAAGAAATATATGCAGGGTATCATTTACCCAAGTAAAATATGTGGAAATAGACTTCCTGAAATCAGACATTAAGTCATAAGAAATCGACTAATGGTGATATCATGAATGCTGCTAAAACCCAATGGAAAGCCTTGGAAAATATGTGAAAGTATGTGTTAATCTCCAAAAAAGATCCACAAAGGACTAGTGACAGAAGTTGAGAATCCAAACACTCAATAAAAGCAAAGATTACCAATGCATCTTAAGCAAGTATACCAGTCAATTAAGACACTCCCTTGTTTGGAGTGACATGTGGGAATGTGATTTATGGCATACTTAAAAGCACAACAAGGTTAATCCTATGTGTGATGGCAGATGTCTTTTAAACAACTTAATTTGAATTGGTACTTAGGTATTTTAAAGTAGATGATACTGTCTACTGATGAAAATTAGTAACTGTCCATTCATAAGAGTTCCTTGAGAAGCCAGGGGGTATATAATAGATAACTCAGGATGAAAATACTCCTGAATAATGTAAGACACAGACAAAATAAAGAGAAAGGTTTTCATGATTTGTTTCTAATATAGCCTATGTTCCCTCAGTTTATTGTACTTTTTTCTAATTTTCTTTTATTGTAATTATTTTTAACTTTTGCCTATTGTTTGGAGGTTACAGACTTTAAAAGTCATGTTTTTCTTGGATGAGACATCATTCCCGAGTTATTAGATATCATTCATCTACCAAAGAAATAAGATTCAAACTAGAATTTACAAAATGAATAGGTTAGTCTTCATGACTGAGAGCTGATGACTCTTATTTTCTCATTTTTCTGTTCTTGTCTAGTAGGAATCCTTTCCTCCCTGTGATATGCATCTGTTACTGTGTCGGCTGTATGTCTATCAGAAAACCAGTCACAAGGAATATGAAAATAGCCTTCAATTGGCCACCTGGTCCTATACAAGTGATGCTGGTGAACACATGATGGGTTTTCCCACCAAGAACAATGGTGTGTATAGAAGTGGTTATCTAAAGGAAAAGTACATCGGTCAAACACAAAGAGGAAAATGGAATCACTTCTTATCACACAGATGTAGTTTGCACACTGAGTGGGTAACTATTCAGTTGCACGTCTCAATTTAAGATAGGATTTCTGCCCTCTTATATTTTTGCTTTTGAGTGATCTTTCCAGCCCAGGAATTCTGTCTTCAATAAGGAAAAATATCCTGGTAGAAAATAGAAGGAAAGTCTGCAATGAAATTCCCAACATTTTTTTATGATCTGTGAAGGCTTGTAAAAATAGATTCACAATTTAGTTAACACCCTTCCCTCTAAAGAGTGAAGCAGAACTCTGTCCGCTTGAGTGTGGGCTGGACCTCCTGACTTGCAAACTGAACAGAAGGTTGTGAAACTGATTCTTGACTTCTGAGACTAATTCACAAAAAAGGTCTATATATGTGCGTGTGTGTGTGTGTGTGTGTGTGTGTGTGTGTGTGTGTGTGTGTGTGTGTGTGATTTCTCTCTGAAGAATCAGTTGCCACCTCATGAAGATTCAAACACTCTCTTGGAAGACCTATGTGGACATTTTTCAAGACAAAACTTTCTATCAATAGCCACTTTGGAAGCTTATCTCCTCTCCCAATCAGGTTTATAGATGACTATGGCCCTGTTGTGTATCATAGTTAAACATATGTTAAATTTCCAGATCCCCAGAGAAAGCAAGAATAATTCATACTTGGTATCACTTTTAAGCCCTAAGATTCAGGGTTATCTCTTAAACAGAAATAGTTCAACAATACATATGTCCACTAAAGTTCATGGTAGATACTCTGGGAATTGTGTTAAGTATACTGTGTTCAATGAGACTTGGCACAACCTTAACATGATCATTGAGTTTACAGAAATGAAGACAGACAAAGAGACAGAGGAAAGACAATTCATGAAGTTGTTCAAGCTTTCTTGGTGGATTAATTCTTTCATTGTGTTCTCTGTGTTTCTGAAGCATTTGGAAAACTATGGGCCTAGAGCATGTTTTGGGAAAGATGAAAAAGATACTGAAATTATTGTTCTCTCCTCTCTCTCTCTCTCTCTCTCTCTCTCTCTCTCTCTCTCTCTCTCTCTCTCTCTGTCCCTCTTCCTCTCTCCTTCACACAAGTAGCATAATGTAACACATGAGGCCAGATCAACTAACTGATCAAAATAGACTGACACATTGGTCTCAGAAAATTTTAAAGAAGAAACACAAATTTCAATAACAAAAGTAAATATTGAGTGTAATACTTTCAAGCATCAAAATGTTAAACACAGACAAGATGCTATTCATGAGCCATGTCACCAAGCAATAATGACAGCTCTTTCCAGGCATTGGTATATGTGTGAACACATCTTCCTCCTAAAAGCTTTACAAGCACTAAGATGCTTTGTGAGCTTGCACAATGCAGAACTCTGCAAATCATCTTGTTTTGTTGTTTTCAGTGCTGGTCTTTGAACCCAGAGACATGTGCATGCTGGACCAATGCTGAGCTGTGCCTCCAATCCATGTAAAGTCATCTTTAAAGATTTCTGGTTCATATCATGAAAAGATGTCTAGATGAGTACATAGAAGCTCTCAGCTCTCTGACACACTGTCCAATTCTCACTAAGTGGTATACTGCAGCTTATGGGCCTTTCTGGTCAGGGGTGCCATAGGATATGACATCTTAGACTTTTTGGAAATAGACATTTTACCCATACTTGTTCCATAGATGATGAGTCTTCTCCTTGGATGTGTCTGTGGTTTCCATGGGTGGGAGATTTAAACTTTGTTTTAAAGCTCTGGAGAATACAATATAGCACAGCAAGTCCTGATGAAAGTGAGGAGTTGGAGTCTGAAGCACTGAGCCTGTGAACACAACTGAAGAGTGCAGGGCAGCACAAGGATATGAAACCCCTAAGAGGCATGTGAGACAGAAATGCTGAGAAACAGAGGGAGGAATATGGATGTGGAAAGCAATCCTGCCCCAGATGTGAAACTGTGCTATTCCATGAAAATTCATCCCATGGAAAAAGCAGTTCCTCATTAGTGTATTGGCTTATTAATTTGTAAACTAATAGTTTAACAGTATTCCTATTAGTTGCCTTTTTCGTTCACATTTTTTACATTTTCTTTGTAAGTTTGAGTGCCTTTCACAGAATGAAACCAAGGGTTGCTCAGTTTCTTATTATAGTGTAAAGGGAACATTTTAAATATCATGCAGACATGAATTAACACCTGCAGGATGATTCTCTGACTGCTATATAATTGATAAAAACAGAATCTAATTTCTTTCTAAGTATGAGCATCTCTTCAAATACTACTTATTCATCCCCAAAGCTGTATGTCTGGGTGTTAATTTGGTTCATTTGAGATCTCTTTATGTCTTCAGTTTTTCTCTGTGTGGTGAGAAGCTTAGGATTCTTTGACTCACCCTTCTTTTCCAATGAAGAGAGTAGAGTTCTGAGCTGTTAGATTGCAACAGAGTGCCTGTGTGACATTTATCATAAATGGCAGCATGGGTACAACAGCTGCCGGCCAGCTTGGCCTCCTCCTCAGCAGCTGGGCACGGGGGCTTCTAGTTTTTGGTCGTCTATAGAAATGAGCATTCTCTATGGAAAATGTTGACTATCCCAGTTATCTCAGGGTTGCTCATTTCTTCTCCCAGACAGTGGAGACCACTTGTGGGAAGGTTAAGAGCTAGGTCTTGGTTTTTCTTTTAGGTATTTATGAATATTGCTTTCACCCGTCTTATTCTTATTTCAGTGCTTCTGATCTATTTCTTCCCTGCCCTCTGCCAAGATCCATAGTAGGAATGATCCCATAGTTGAGGAATAAGTGTTTTTGGTTTTGGTTTTGCTTTTTTCTAAAATAGTTCAGGTAGTAAAAGCTTGGATTTTGTCAGTCATATTGTCTGTGTCCCAGGTGTAGTAGTTAATTCTGATAATGTGGTGTGATGTTAAATACAAAATTAATATACTTATGTTAACAAAACTTTATTCATGGGAATATAAGAACATGATAAATTTGGTCTCTGACCTGCCATTCTGAATGTTATTTTAGTTTACAACCATGACCTTGGATGAAGTGAATATGAGTGTGGGAGTATCAACTTGTTAACTATAATATCCAACATTTTCTTTACTTGGTATTGATTTTAGCAAGATGATGACTCTCCAAGAGGGAAGTCTTTGATTTTTTTTTCTTCTTTTGACTAATAAAAGCTTTGGATTTGCCTGAACTACCTAAGAGTTTGCTTAAACTTGTCATTTCTCCTATGCTGTCTTCTTGTTCTATGAGTTAGCGCAGTAAGCCAGACTCAAAAAGTAAAAATCAAACACTCACTCAATTAAAATAAGAGATAAATTATAATTGATAGATTGGTAGCATGCACATGGATATCATGGTGTTTATGGGGAGGTCAGAGGACAACTTGCAACAGCCAGTATTTTCCTTACACCTTGGGGCCCTGGTGATCAAGCTCAGATTGTTAGTCTTTGGAGGCAAGCCTCCTGACCCTGTGAACCATCTCACTTTCCTTGAATTTCTTGTTTGTAAAGATGTAGGGCCATAGAATGGTGGATACATTATGCAACAAATTTTAATGCTATATGGGACACTAGATTAGGCTAATTGCTCCCAGGCAAAAAAATCTATACACCAGGAATTATCTTCAATATATGAAATAAAAATGTTTAGTAACAACTTTCAACCCAAAACAAAGTCAAATATCATTTTATAAAACAGTGTTTTAATTTTTTTTAGAAAAATAGGTAAACACAGTGCATTAATTAAAGGCAGTCATTGCAAAAATTTAAAAACACATGCTTTAAAAAGATAAACCTGTAGCTAAATTTAATAATAAGGTAACATGGAAAAAAAACCCTTATTCTCTTTGACAAGGGATGGCAGAATCCTTGTTATTGATCACCATGACCATCATTTGGAAATTCTTGAACTTTTAAAGTCTTTTCTAAGAATCCAGGTTGATGAATGGTCATGGCAATGTAAGTATGAACTATGTTCTACTTGCAGAACATAGACATGATCAAATAAAGGAAAAATCACCCTCAAAATACTCTAGTATTTGAATAAACTCTGTATCGGAATGGCCTTGTTTGCATACGGATAGCAAAATGCTATACTGTAAACAAGGTGTAACATTGTGATTTTTCTATAATCTTGTGATAATGAAAGTAAAATACGAAAATTCCTAATTGTTTAGTGCTGTATAGTTATTGGTTATATTGTGCAAATTATCTCCCTTTGGGGGACAGGGGGAGCTAGGCAAGCAAACTAACATGCCTCTTTTCCTAGTTCATTTCTCTATTTCTGTGTTAAATATCATGACTAAAAGCAACTCAGGGAAGAAAGGGTTTATTTCCTCTTACAGCATATAGTCCATCATGAAAGGGAGTCAGGGTAAAACTCCAGACAAGAACTTGGAGGTGGGAACTGAAGAAACCATGGAACAAGGATACTCACTGGCTTAACCTCTATGCCTCCATGGCTCACTCAGCATGCTTTTTTTTTTTTTTTTTTTTTTTTTTTTTTACAACCATTGACCACCTGCTCAGGGGTAACACTGTTGCCAGTAGGCAGTGCTTCCCCACATCAATATCTAATCCAGAAAATATTCCCACGGACTTCCCTACAGGTAATGTGATAGAGGGGTTTTCTCAGTTGTGGGTCCGTTTCCACATGATGCTAGCTCATCAGTTTCCTTAGTTACTGTCTCTTTTCTGTGACAAAGTGCCCAACAAAATCAATATAAGTAAGGGAGATTATTTTTACATTGATGATCATAGGACACAGTCCATCATGGCAGAGGAAATATGGTGACATAAGGAGGAGAAGGCTGGTCACATCACATCCATAGTCAGGCAGGAAGAGAGCAAAGAATGCTTCCGCAGGGCTTTCTTTCTCTTTTCTATGTAGAGTAGGGCCCCAATCCATTGTATGGTATGCTCACAGCTATCCCTCACAGACACATCCAGCATTCTTCTTCCATGGTTATTCTAAATTCCATTACTATGACAATCAAAATTATCACATAAGACTTGATAATTTCAGAAGGATAAAAACCTAAGTCACTTGACAGAGAGAGTGACTCTATCAGAGAAATTCTCTAATAATATTTAATATTTCAAATAATAAGATTACATCTTCAACTGAATTTCTACCTAAAGAGAAGTTAAGTAATGTTCAGAGAGTCATTCATACTTACAGGTCTACTTCGCCTATATTTTTAGACCTTTCTCCAATTTTCCTTGGAATATATATTGTGAGGCTATTTTATATGTTATTTTAAGGAAGATTTTTGTGAATTAAATGTATATATGGATTTTGTTTATGTAATAATTCAACATTGGCATGTATAGACATATAACCCTCCCACACATGCACCTTCACCCCCCACACACACACACGCACACTCCCCTCCCCACACACACACAATACTGGTGCTGGCAGCAAGGTGGAACTGTGTGTGACTAGGCAAAGGGGCAAACACTGCACCAGCTTCTACCCACTGCTATGTCAACGCACATAAATTCTCATTTGTAACACCCCTGCAGTTCCATTGTATGGCTCCATTAGTCTATACATGAATTATTTACACATGATACATCATAATGGCATCAGAACCATTTATGATATCAATTCATACTATTACAGAACAGGTAATCTTCAGCTGTCCAACACAACCTGTGTTAATTAGATCTCTAAGAAACTTCGCTAGTCAATCATTTCCACAAAGCCCATTCCTTCCCTATCTCCTCCAGTGGGCTTTCCTATCAGTCCATTCTGCATCTTTTGTTTTCACTTTACCTATGGAATGCATGACATAATTTAATAGTTAAGACACAGTTCTTTATGTGGCTTCGCAGATTTAACTCTTGCATCCCCTAGTGAATGGGTTGACTCTTGAAGGACAGACCATTATCTCATGGTTCTCTTGTAACTTGCCCCTTTTCTAGCAATCCTACAAATGCAGTAAACTTCAGACATGCTTTAGCTGAATTACTTAACTGCCCCCACAAAGTAGGATGAATTACAAATTTTTAGATGCTGGATTTATTTGACATATTCATTTTAAAGAATCAGAGAAGTTTTGGATTGAGGTTTAATATTGTTATGAAATGTTAGTCAAACGTTTTATTTTCTTCCAATTAATTAACTAAAGACACTTTTTCCAGTAATATTAACAAAAGCTTCATTGCTTTTAGGTTAAGATGTGTATAGGTTCTGTGGTCTGGGGACTACCATAAACAGTTTGCATGTTACTATTTTTCCACGCTATAATTCTTCGGGGCAATTACAATAGAGTACTTATAGTAGAAAGGCAACCTATCAGCTTGTCCTAGTGGGATTTTTGTTAACTTGACACAAGCCTGAAAAGAGGAACCCCAAATGAGAAGATGCCTTATCCAACTGCCTTTTGGTAGCTATGTAGGGAATTTCTTGATTAATCATTTATAAGGGAAGGTAAGCTCACTTGGAGAAGAACCACCTCTTGGGAGGTGGTTCTAAATGGTGTGAGAAAGTAGGCTGAGCAAATTATTGCAAGCAAAGCATAGCTTCAGTTTTAGTTCCTGCCTCCAAATTCCTCCCCTGCTTGAGCTTCCAGTTGACTTTCCTCAGTGGTGGACCATAACATGCAAGTATAAGCAAAATAACCACAGCAACCTTCAGTAAGATATGTTATCACCACAATAGCAAGCAAACTAAACACACAGTTCTGTACTGTGTATTCAGTATGCAGTCAATAATTAATAAGGGGATTTGTAATTGCAGAATAGTATGCGTACAGAAACATGTGGGTGCCCTTCAGTTCTCAGCTCAAAGATGGTCCATAAATGAGCACACATGTGGCCAACAGCAAGGCAAAGTGACAGGACATTATCAGCACTCTGAAAGCCTATGCAACAAGTGAGTCTCCACATCTCCTTGATACCAAGAATAATGACTATTCTGCCATTTTTATAGCACTGATGACTATTTTCCCCAATATTAGACTTTATGAAAGTTAAACTGAACTTACTGTATGTTCTCATAGATTGCTTCTTTCCTTTAGATGCTTATGATTTTAGATCATACTGTTGTGTGTAGCTATGAATTTTTTCCATTTACAGTGACATGTGATCTCAATCTATGAGTCTACAAAAATGTATTTACACATTCTATAGATATTTGGACTGGTTGTGATTTTACTAAGAATGTTTTGAGCCAGGCATGGTAATAAATGCCTGTAATCCCAGCACTTAGGAGGCTAAGCAGGAATACTGTGAGTCTGAAGTTAATTGGGACTCCATAGTGAGACATGTCTCTGGGTGAACATATTCATTCTTCTTAAGCATCACATAGGAGGTCAGCTATTTGTTATTATACTTCTGTTTACAAGATAACATAACTTAGTATGTGTATTTTATAAGAAATAGCCAAATAAATTTTCAATTTGATTTTGCTAATTTACACAGCTACCCCTCACAAACCAAACATAATTTCTCAGGCTGTAAAGACTTCTCAGTTGTTAAAGCATTTGATGCATAAGTGTGAGGAGCTGAGTTTGGATCCCTGGAACCCATGCAAAGCCAGTGCTCCTCTGATAGGATGGAAGGCAAGAACAGGAGTGTCTTCAGAGACTCATTGGCTACCTTTCCTGGAATATGCAGCAGTGAGTAACAGAGACCTGTCTCAAACAAGATGAAAGATGAAGACACAAACCTAAGGCTGTCTTCTAGACTGCTTGTACAAGTTCAAGTCAAAGAGAAATAGCATAAGATCTAATGTCCAAGATGACAGCAGAGGAAGAAAAATGTTCTTGCTTAGGAAGAAAGGAAGAAAAAGAGATAACTTGAGCCCTTTCTGCATTTTCTTTCTATCCAGGGCCTCTACTGATTGATTGGTGCCCTCCTGCATTCTGCACAGGGCTTCTTCACTCAACTGACTTAATGGTCAATTGCCTCTGGAAACATCTTCATGGACACACTCAAAAGTAAGCTTTATCCATAGAAAACTTGACCATTGTATTTCATTGTATTTAATTTAAGGACATAGATTGAAAGATGAACAATTATAGATGAAAATATGGAGAATTTCAATCCATAGTTCTTATCTGAAGGTTATTAAAAAGCTTGGATATGGTGTCCTTCGTCAAAGCTTTTATCATAGCTTTAAGAAGTTAACTAGATACTGGGGAAAAGGATTTCTATTTTTGTTTCCACAGAAAATGAAAAGATGTGGATTCCTTCCAGACTAATGTGGTTTGATCACGCCAGACCGCCTGAAACAGAGTACAAGCTGATCCTACATTCCAAACAGCTGGACAAAACAGCCCTACAGACTACAGCTAGGATATCTGAATCTTCTTCGAATCCCCCAAGACAGCGCCCCTTACCAGCAGGAAGTAGTTTGGAAAGAACGATGCCCAAATTCCCAAATATTGTGTATAAATGTTTGTTTTCATTTAATTGGACTTTGTTATATAAAGTTAAATTAAAAAATTACATATATATATAAAAGAAGTTAACTAGAAGGTTTATGTGTCAATATTTCTTTAATTTTCTTTACATATGTATGGTACTGGCAATTACCAGGGTCTTTTGTATATTAGACAAATGATCTACAATTAAGGTATAGTCACAGCTTTTTACTAAACTTCTTGAATTTATAGATAATTAGCATTCATGCATTTGGGGATATACATGGCCATCAACTCTTCAAATGTTACTTCTACTTTATTCTGTTTTTTTTTTCATTAAAAGGAAATATTTAATACATCTTGAAGTGCTATATGCAGTATTATATATGTTATGTAGCATGTAAAGCAATACACTACAAACTATGTTTCCTATTCTCTTTTCCATATGTCTAATCACTTCACTATCTAAGCTTCAATATGGATATTTTATATTAAGTTGGCCCCCAGTTGATAAATCTTGCTTTCTGGTGCATTGAGTGGGTAGCTTAATATATACCTACAGAGTTAACTTCCTACTCATTCATTTATGGTTTTTAGACATAGAGCAAAGGATTACCAGCCTACACTCTACACCACCATAAAAGCTAGGAAACAAGGAGGACCCTAAGAAAGACATACATGGTCCTCTGGATAAGAGTAAAGGGACAAGAGGTGAGGGGAGGTGAGCATGGGGAAGCAAGAAGATTGAGTCGGGGAAAGAATAGTGGAGAGCAAATAAAGAGATACCATAATAGAGAGAGCCATTACAGGCTTTAAGAGAAATCTGGCACTAGGGAAGTGTCCAGAGATCTACAAGGATGACTCCTAAACTGTTATTTCATATTTAAAATTTCCTTTTATTACATAGAGTCCACATTTTCATGAAATTCTTCATCTTTTCATCTATAATTCTTTGTCTTTTAATCCATGTCTCTTAACCTATTAATGATATATTTTATAAATGTAAAAAAATACTCAATTAATGGATAATCCTTGTTTAGGCTTCATGTGTTTTCACAATGTACTGATTCTCTTGATTATCTTTCAAGTCAGCAAAGTAATTTTAGAATCAATGCCAAGTGTTTTTGCATGAAGATACTAGAAAGGCTGTGCTCATCTTAAGTGATTCTTATTGTCTCTTCATCTGGAGTGCAGGGATGTAGAGAATAAACTGAATATGGTTAAATTTTGGTTCATGTCTACTTAAATGACATAACCCTCCAGGGATTTCAATTGGAAGACTTCAATGTTGCAAGTGTACTTTTTATAGCAGGACATGAAGCCTTTGTGTCCTGAACATAAGACTTTGTAAAGTATGCTCTGTTTTTCTGTCTTCAGGTAATGTGCTTATCTTTCCATAGCTCAGATTTCAGATTCACTATCATCTAAAAGAAAAAAATCAAGCATGAATTTGAGGTCTTACATAAACATCCCCAGTTTCTTTGGTGACATTCAGTCTGGCAGTCACTACCCTTGGCCTGGGGAAAGCCTAGATGCTCGCCTTCCTGTGTATTCCCAATCTTTGAGGATCTTACTAGAATTTTAAAACATCCTACATCTCTACGACTTTTCCGTCTTTGACTTCTTAGGCCTCATCGTCCATTGTTTCAACACTCTCTGATAATACCAAACATGATTTTATAAATCAAATCACCTTTCTAGTTATTCTTAGTGGGGACTTTAATATGGCCATAATCATGCAATGTTATAGAATACTTCAAAATACATGTTTATTTAGATATTAAATTAGAATGTTTGGAACTATTAGTTTGGGACATGGTAGTTGGTACATTTAGCAAGATTCTTAGACTGTATTTCACATGAGCTTGGAAAGATTTATGATTAAAACTTACTATCTATCAATCTCATTATAGGGGAAGGGAATTTAAGGTAACCTCTCCATTGCTGCTTAGATTTGTAACTGGAGTCATCTTTATGGACTCCTAGAGATGTTCCTAGTGCCATATTTCTCCATAAGCCCACAACTGTTCCCTCTATTAAGGTATCTCTTTCCTTGCTCTCCTTTGTTCTCCCAACTCAATCTTCCTGATCCTTCATGTTCTCTTGCCCCCTCCTCTTCTACCTTAAATGCCATCACAGAGCCTTCATCCAGTAGCTGGTGGAAGCAGAAGTAGAGATTGACAGCTAAGCACTGAACCAAATTCCTGGAATCCATTTGTAGAGAGGGAGGAATAATGAGCAAAGAGGTCAAGAGCATGCTGGGGAAACCCACAGAAATAGCTGACCTAAGCAAGTGGGAGTTCACAGATTCCAATATGACAGCTGGATAACCAGCATAAGACCAAACCAGGCCCCCTGAACATGGGTGTCAGTCTATGAAGCCTCTAGCAGTGGAATCAGTATTTATCCCTAGTGCACAAATGGGCTTTAAAAGCTCATTTCCTATGGAGGGATACTCTCTCAGCCTAGATACATGGGGGAGGGCCTAGGTCCTGCCCCAAATGATGTGACAGACTCTAATGATACCCCATGGTAGGCCTCATCCTCCCTGAGGAGTGGATTGGGGTGGGTTGGGGTGATGGTGGAGGGAATGAGAGAATGGGAAGATTGAAGGGAGAGGGAACTGGGATTGTTATGTAAAATAAGATTGTTTTTAAGTAAAAACTAATTTAAAAATATAAAAAAACCATATTATCTAAGCATGCTAATGATTAACCAGGCTCGAAAAAATAAATAAGATTATTTGAACCCATGGAGCACAAATAAATGTCACAAAGTTATTAGAATACTGCAACATCAATACTCTATTGCAATAATGTAGTATAATTTTTCAACATACCACCACTGAAAGAAACTGCATTATTTCTCTTAAGTGCATATGAATCTGAATTTGAAAGTTTAATGTTTGATTTAATAAAATCAGTTCCTTACTGCTAGTAAATGCTAATGGAATAAAATTTTAGTGTGAATTAAATAAAGGATTTGTTTTAAGATGCTAGTGACCAAATGTTTGTTCCCTTACAAAATTCACATGTTAAGTAGAGGCACACATGGTGATGGTATTTGGAGGTGAGGTCCTTGAATGGGATTGATGCACTTCTAAAAGGAGCCCTAAATTTTTTTTCATGCACTTTTGCCATTTGAAGTTAGAGACAGAAAGATGGCCTTTACCAGAGAGTACACTTGATGCTGGACTTTCTACCCTTTAGAATGTGATAGACTTTCATCATTTAGAAGCCACTTGACATTTGGTACTCTGTTGCAGCACCCCAAGAAAACTAAGATAGCCTATACAAATTGCTTGTTCTCATCTTGTCTGTACTATCATGCCTAGGCTGTTGAAGTAACTCTTCCTTGGAGTGTATTACTGCAATGTCTCTGCGCATGATTCCAAAATCATTTTATCTAAACACACCTTAATTCCCCTTCTATATCAAATCACGAATTATCCCTTATGTATAGACAATTTAATTAACAACTTTTTATAAAGAATTTACTTTTATTTATGTGTGCATTTTAATTTGTGCATTTTAATTTTAATTGCAAGCATTCAGAATCCCAGAGACACCAGAAGAAGGCACCAGATATTTTAGAACTAGAGTTATAGGTGGTTGTGAGACATCTTATTGGGTGATAGAAACAGAACCTGTGTCCTCTGCAAGTCAGTACTCTGAACTTCAGAGCCACATCCCCAGCCCTGGAATGAGCAACATTAGCTTTCTGAGTTCCTATCTTTGTAGGCTATTTCCTCAATATCCCCTATTGGATAAGTAAATCAACTTTGTAGTGCTAATTTAGTCCTTCAGTTTCTTTCATCCTTTAAGCTTTTTACACAGATCACCAAGATTCATTCTTCAAGTTGGTCTTTATCTACACTACCAGTGGTCTCTGTGTAGTGTCTTATTGTCCTGGTCTTAGTTTGTTCATCCAAGAATGGGTACAAACAATCATGATTCATTTCAGAACTCTCCAGAGGATGAAATGGCATATTTAAACTCTTACTATAATGCCTGGTATATAATATAACTTGATTAAATCATTATTCCTTCCTACCTTTTTTTTCTCATAACCAGGATGATTAGTAGCCTTTCCCCTCCTCAACGTGGTCTTTCTTTCAAAGTATATTTTATTCCCATATTTCCAGTAAATTCTCCAAATCACTTTTATTTACTCAATAATCTACTTAGAAAAAACTTCTATTAGAAATATGAACTGACTTTTCTTAAGACACTCCAGTGTCATTATCTTCTGAAGCCAATTTATTTTTTTTCAGCTTAACCCTGCACCCACAGATTGTCAGCCCAGAAAGCAAAACAATGCAAGCAGCTCCAGAAATTGGAACCTGACTTCTAGAATCACATAGTGATGAGGCTGTGATTCTTGTAGGAATAGCCTTGGAAAAGCACCAACTTGACCTGTCTCTGTAACACTTATACTCTGCCTGATTTAGCCCCATTTCAAAAGGTAAAAAGGAGATGTGACCTGTATATTTCCAAGGAACAGTTCAAATATAAATGGTTCCTGAATGGATGAAGGCAGTGAGGTCTCTCGTAGAAGAACTATATACCTAGATAAGTAAAATAGCATTCAATTGTACTCTTACTAGACCAGGACAAAAAGACTAACATTTCACCTGCCTGTCCTCTGCAAGCCATGAGCTCACATGCCTTCCTGACATTAATAGAAGAGGTATATGGGCACTGCCTGCTCTTTCCCAGCCTCAACATTCTGCTTATCAATAGGAGTGAGGAGAAGAAGGAAAGAACAAAGACACTCTCAGAGAGGTTAAGCTATGGAAAATGCCACTTGCAATGCCCTGTCACTACAGGGTAGAGAGATGGATGATACTTCCTGGAGAGGCATTTGCAGGAAATTGTTTGTCTCCAACAGTTCAAAGACCTGACTTCTGTCAGCTCTGTGCCCTGTGTTTTGCTTCTTCTGAGCCCCAGTGTCTTTGTGCATGGGCAGGTCAAGTCACCAGGCCTTTCAGCAATGACACCAGTGACCTCAAATTTTGGTCCTTTGAGTATATGAAGAATCAATAAGAGAAACATAGGAAGAATATTTTAAAAATTATTCATAATCTTAAAGTTTCCTTAGTTTGAAAGTTGAAGTGAAAATAAAATAAAGCTAAAACTTGACATTTAATTAAGATGGGATAGGAAAGACTATAGAGGAACAAATGAGGAGAGTGATCTATGAATGTGTGCTCCTTCCAAGTGTGGTAGAACTTTCCTGACAGCAGCAAAGGACACTGCCCCTCTGCTTGTTTGGAGAAGATCAGCTTTCATCCTGACAGATTACATTGTGCCTGAGAAATATCGCTGAGCCTAGGGAGCCCTATAAAGCAACCCAACTCATAATTGAGGAGAAAATGGATAACTCTCTTTCTATATGGTGCAGAAAGAAATTATGTCAACTACTTTTCTCATCACTGTGATCAAGTATCTGACAAGAGGAAATTAAGTGATGACAGGCCTATTTTGATAATGGTTTAGAGGATGTGGTCTGTGGTGACCAATAAGATGGAGTAGCTGAATCCACTGGGTCTATGGTAGGAGATTCCACACAGCTTTTGTACCCCACTAAATAATGAAACAGAGAGAAATGTGGCTAGGTTCCAGGCTAGGCTATAACTCTGAAGATCTTTCTGCCAGCACCCTGCTTCTCCTAGTTAAGCCCCATATCTTAAAGGTTCTAGAACTTTCTAGGACTGCACCATCAGTGCAAACCAAGTGTTCAGACATGGAGCCTGTGGAGAATGCTTTGCATTCAAGCTTAACACTGACTTTAAAGACTGTTTATCAACTGGGTCACACTGTGAATTTATTTTCCATATCTAGGCATTTGGAAAAGGAGGTGTGTCATTTCTGATTCCTTTATGATTTAGTGTGTTGCTTACTTAAAATCAACAAGCTTCCCATCCTTTCAAAGGACTTGATTTTGTCATCAGATTTTCTTCAAAATGTCTTAGTGAGAGCTATGGGGGGAGTATTATTCAAAGGAACAGTGGATGGCAGTGTTGGTTTGCAACTCTAAAAGCAAGCAACCAAAAGTGCAAATTCTTAAAGAAAGTAGCACAGACTTGATCTTCTGAAAGAGCCAAGTGGATGTGGGTCTAAACCCATGAAGTATACAAGTCTATAGATTCAAAATATGAGAGAACTACACAGGATGATTTAAGAATCCAAGTTTTAAAATATGAAAGGAAAAATGATGTAGAAAAAAATGGTTCAGTATAACAGTTTTTCAGCTGTTTTCATAGTCTTCATAGTAGCTTAATGATAGTTAGCCCACAAGACTAACAAGTCAATAGACAGTGACCAAGGAGTACATATAGCAACTTAAAGCACCTGGTGGTCTTGTGTCTTTATAGAGTATGTGTATGGGGAGGGGTGGGTAAATTACAAGAAACAGGGACATGACAGTATGGGAATGGATACAGTACATCCAGGCAACTTCTTATCAATTTAATTAACAATGAATAAATAGTAGCATTCAAATACTTGGTTCCTTGGATAATTGGATTATGAGATTTGGGTTTTTTCCCTCATATCTTCCCCTTTTAATGCCTTTCACTTTACCATGGTATACTGAATTGAATGCTGACTCACTTGTTCATGCATGCATGCCTTCACTCATTCAACAAAGTTATTTAAGCATGTATGAAATATAAGGAACCAGGTACACTGACTTCTAAATGAAACAGGAAATAGACACTTAGGAAAACATGCAATGTAATAATAGCTATGTAGTTTGTTCAGATGTCTCTGGTGGAGTGAAAATACTAATGTATTTTTCTCAAATCATTAACCCTTTGTATTATGCCTTATTTACCTGTCATGTGAACATATACAAAAATATTTCTAGAGGCATCATACCTTTTCTTCCAGAGGAACCAGGATCTATTCTCAGAACCCACATTGTGGTTCATACCCATCTCTAACTCTAGTCCCTGTAGAATACAATGCTCTCTTCCAAACTTTGTGGGCACCAGGCACACACATGGTACATAGACATGCCTTCAAACAAAGCATTCCCACAAATAAAATAATAAAGAAATCAATTAATTTAAAAATTAAAACTATATTTCTTGGGTATATTTTAAATTTTTGAGTATTTTTCATTATCAAACTATTTATTTTCATTATTTAATATTCAAAACATATTCTTCCTACCACAGTTAAATATACTCAATTATTCACTTCAGGCCAGGTATGTGGCTTAGGGGACTTGAAGAAGGAACATGCAGGTGGTATTTCTTATTTTTCCTTCTCAACTTTAACCTTATTTGAGGGATTGGAGGGTATTGGAGGTATGCTCAGGGATGCAAACTCCACCCTGATACAGATCCTCCACCACACCTTCAAAACTTAATTCTACTGCCATGACTCACATGATTACCTATGCATTTCTGCCTGAATTAACACTTCTGTGTTTGAAACAATAAGGCTTACCTCCACATCTTTCAGAGTTTCTAGTGGTTTCCTTCTTTAAAAAATAGCATTCCAGTTTTTTTTTCCAATCCTTTGTCCCAGCCTCATGGGCACTGCAATGCCTAGTGACACATGAAGAATTAGAATCTTTTGTTGATATCCAGTGCAAATACATTCTGCTAAACTTTCTGTGTTTTGCTCTCTCATCTCTTTCTTTGCAACTATGTATGCTCTACTCTGACAAATGTGGAGCAAACGGACAAGTCAGCAGCCTAGCCAAATGATTTATTGAGAAGAGAAGCCAATCTGCCTTTCCAGAAGCATGATTGGTTTTTAAGACCTCCTTTCATATGGTGTTACTTTAAAGAGACTTTATCCTCAGACATGATGGCAAGATACAGGCTGGAGTGAAATGCATGAACTGACGCTATAGCAGAAGTAATATGATATAGAAAGAATGGAAGGGAAGCATGGACCAAGGATACTGACAAGGTTTCTACCAGTGAAAGTTTGCTGGTATCAACATCATGATCTAAAATAGGAGTGAGTACACAAGAATTAGTAAGGTGGGAAAGAGTCAGATATTGACTAGATTTGAAAAATAAATAAGGACTACAATATAAGTTGGAAATGATTCCAAACATGAATTAAGAATATAGATTTTGTGGGGGGGTGGGATAGAAGGGTGAGGAGGGTATGGGAGGGAGGGACAGAAGTAGGAAGGGAGGGAGGGTGAGGGGACTGGGGTCAATATGTAAAATAAGAAAAAAAGTAAAAGTATTTTTAAAATGTCAAAAAAAAGAATATAGACGTTGATTACAATTGCAAAACTGTAGAATGTACAAAATATTCATTTCTCAAAGACTTTATCAGGTTGGCAATCAACAAGATGAACCATGAAGAGAACAAGGAACTAAGAATCAAATCTGAAACAAGGCCTTTTCCAACAGGAAGGATCAAGGATGGGGGTGGTTAAAATGTACTTTCTACTTACCAGTCTAAAAATGATAGGATTAAAGGTTCAAAAAGACTAAAAAAAATAAAGGAAGAAATTCTTTACATGGCCTTATATGAAGACTTTTTAAATGCACCAGAAAGAGACAACAAACAAGAATAGGGAATTAGAAGACTGTAAGGCATCTCATAGAAATGAATGAAAATAACTACAAGTGAGGAAATGATTGAAACAGTATATAACTCACAAATCACTAGGAGCTAAGAAGATTTAATTACCATGGTGTCCTCCAAATTTAATACAGTTTCTTCATGGAGTGGATGAGGAAGTAAACATGAAGAAGTATGTGATTTTTAAATCAAAAATGCCCTGAATTTATTTTCAAATTTTAATACTAATGATTTAATAACAATTTTAATTTATTTAATGCTTTATGTTAGCATACAAAGCCATGAGACTTATTATGACATCTCCATACCTATGTGTCATTATGCTTTGTTCTCACTCTTTGCCTTCCCCCATCCACCTAGATCTCTTCTCATGGCTCTTCTACTTTATTACATGAACTTTATTTCCTACTTTCCTTAAGAAAAATTAATCCTCTCCTCTCAAAAGCCCCCTTCTACTTTTTTAAAATTTTTCTTATTTTACATATAGATCCTAGTTCCCACTCCCTCCCTCTATCCCATTCTTCCTCTATCCCACCCTCCCATGCCTACCAACCACCCTCCCATCCCATGCCCCCCCTGACTCCACATGTAGGGTGATGCTTTCCAGGAGGGGTCAACAAAATCTGTCAAGTCATTTGGAGTAGGGTCTAGACCTTACCTCCTGCCTCTAGGTTAATGGATATCACTCCATGGGGAATATGCTCCCAAAGTCCTTTTGTGCACTAGAGGTACATCCTGGTTCCACTGTCCGAGGTCCCTTAAACTGCCCAGGTCTTCTAACTGAGACCCATGTTCAGGGGGTCTGAGTCAGTCCAATGCTGGTTTCCCAGATATCGGTCTGGGGGCCCATTAGTTTTTCCTTGTTCAGGTCAGCTGTCTCTATGTGTTTCTGTAGCCTGGTCTTGTCCTCTCTCTCTGCATCTGGATTCCAGAATTTTGGCTCAGTGTTTATCTGTGGGTGTCTGCTTATGTTTCCATCGGCTACTAGATGAGGGATCTATGATGGTGGATAAGTTAGTCATCAATCTCATTATCAGGGAAGAACATTTATGGTAGCCTTTCCACTATTGCTCAAATTGTTAGTTGGGGTCAGTCTTGTAGGTCTCTGGACATTTCTCTAGAGTCAGTTTTCTCTTCAAACCTATAATGGCTCCCTCCTTTATTCTCTCTCTCTCTCTCTCTCTCTCTCTCTCTCTCTCTCTCTCTCTCTCTCTTTCTCTCTCTCACTTATTCTTCCCCTGACTTAATCTTCCTCATCCCACATACTCTTCTCTCCTCCCCTTCTCTTTTTCCTAGCTCCCTCTACACTCCCTGCCCCCCGACTCCAAATATGCTCAGGAGTTCTTGTTCCTTTCCCCTTCTGTGAAGGACCTTGTATGAATCTCTTAGATTCCTCCTTGTATCCTAGTTTCTCTTGCAGTGTGGATTATAGGCTGGAGATCCTTTGCTCTATGTCTAAAATCCATTTATGAGTGAGTACATACTATGTTCCTCTTTTTGTGACTGGGTTACCTCATTCAGGGTGGTTACCTTAGGTTCCATCCATTTGCCTGTGAATTTCAAGATTCCATTGTTTTTCCTCCCCGCAGAGTAATATTCCATTTTGTAAATGTGCCACATCTTTATTCATTCTTCAGTTGAGGGGCATCTAAGTTCTTTCCAGGTTCTTGCTATTACAAATAATGCTGATATGAACATAGTTGAACAGATATCGATGTTGCATGGATGTGGGTCATTTCAACAAGAATGAGGATACAACATACCTGAACTTATGGGACACCTTGAAAGCAGTGCTACAAGGGAAATTCATTGCAGACAACAGAGGATAGTCATATAAAAATTAACAGCACAACTGAAAGCATTAGAACTAAAAGAAGCAAACTCACCCCAGAGGAGTAGACACCAGGAAATAATCAATTTGAGGGCTGAAATCAATAAAGTAGAAACCAGGAAAACAATACAAAAAAAAATCAATGCAACAAAGAGTTGGTTTTTCGAGAAAATCAACAAGATAGACAAACCTTTATCCAAACATGCAAATTAGAAATGAAAAGGGAGATATAATAACAGACAATGAGGAAATCCAGATAATTTTCAGGTCATACTTTGAAAACTTGTACTCCACAAAATTTGAAAATTCAAAGGAAATGGACAAATTTCTGGATAACTATCACTTACCAAAATTAAATTAAGAACAGATAAGCAACTTAAATAGACCTATAACTCCTAATAAAATAGAGGCATTCATCAAAAGCCTCCCAACCAAAGCAAGCCCAGGGCCAGATGGCTTCAGTGCAGAATTCTACCAGAAATTCAAAGAAGATCTGATACCAATACTCCTCAAATTCTCACTCAACAGAAGCTGAAGGTTCCTTACCAAACTCTTTTTACGAGGCCACAATCACCTTGGTACCCAAGCCACACAAAGACACAACTAAGAAAGAAAACTAAAGACCAATGCCCCTCATGAATATTGATGTAAAAATACTTAATAAAATACTGGCAAATCAAATCCTTTTTACTTTTATTACCTATACAAACACACACACACACACACACACATATATATATATATATATATGTATGTATGTATATATGCACATATATATATAATTTTAAATCTATGTTTTACCAAGAAAATGTGTAGTATTTGGATTTTTCCATCATTCTTATTTTACTTAATGCTTTCCACTCACATACATTTTCCTAACAATGTCATGATTTCATTGTTAGCAAATTTATATTTTATTATTAACTATGGGGAAACTAAGCATCAATGGGCCTGACATCTGGCCTAGAGCAGGCTTAGTAGATATCTCCTGAAAGCCAGCCTGGGTCTGCTATAAGTCCTTAACAACAGCAACCAAGTCTGATGAGAGATAAGGTGAACCTAAGGACAGCGACCACATCACTTCAGCAGATACCAGCTCAGAAGATCTCCTGGGGCAAGGTTAGGTAGTATATAAGAGATATCTCAAGAATAAACTGAGCCTGTTATTTCAGCTTGTTCCTGATGCCTGTGTCATTGGTGTTGTGCCTACTTTCCCCCAATGGCAAAGGACACCTGTTGTGATTCCTGCATCAACTAACTCTTTTAGCTAGCATGTGAAATAATTGATTACCTAATGACATTTTCAACTTTGCATACCATTCAGCTTTGGTGATACCTAGGGAAGAGATACAGGTGAATTCATGTGTCCATGTCCAACATTCATGCACCAGCCACCAGTATCCCTTACTAACCAACTTAAGACCCTATGAGCAGCCTGTCTTAGAAAGCCAATGAACCTTGTTGGGAAGAGTTTGTATTATTAATTCCTCTTTAAAGAAGATGCCAAACAATATATATCCAAAGTAGCTGCCCTGAATTTCCTATGACATTAATAATCTCCAGGTATTAGCTTCCAAATGCTGACTTAATTGTACAGAGCATCTCATTTGTTGGCTGAGGATATAGTTCAATTGGTAGAATGTGTGTCCAACATTGTGAAGCCTGGGTTCAGTTCTCTAGCACCTGTGTGTTAAGTGTGGTGATGAGTGGGAATCAGGAGAATCAGAAATCCAAGATCATCCTCAGCTATATAGTAAGTTAGAAGTCAGCCTGGGATACTTGAAACCCTGTCTCAAAATAGTGACAGCAACAAAACAAACCTGTATTGATGTTTTATGCACATTATCCTTACCATATTTTATGTATGTATACTTTTACTTATGTCCAAGATATTTTCTTTTTTTGGTACAATTTAGGGTATTTTTATCATGCTGCCCTTTATATTCTACATCTGGTCTAGACATTTCTACTCTATCTCTGTTTTAGGGATTTACATGTATATATAAGTACATACTTATATTACTTAGATATTCCCTGCTTTACTCCGGGAAGTTTCAATCAGTCTTATAGCAAGGTTTCTGAGTATTACAAATTGTCTTCACCCATGTTTCATATACCTATGAGATTAATCAGACATAGATGCTTAATCTTCAAACACTTCATAGACCTGCAGAACATGGAATTTAAATGTTTTGATATTAGTACTCCATTAACATGAGACACTATTGCTCCTGACAGCACCAAGCACTTTCCTGAAAATATGTTGGACACTGTTGTCGCTCCTTCTGGAGTCCATCCTTGCTTCGGCTAATGGCCTCTTGAGCAAAGAATTGCCCCCACCTCAACCACTGATTCGGATGTGTGGTCCTGTTTGCTTGCAAGAGACCAACTTAGCTCACTACTAAACCCTACCAAGTCAAAATAAGATAGCCTTTCTATCTCCTTGCTTTTGCTGTGGTCTGTCAGGTACTCTTGGCCTTAGTCAAAACTGGCTGTACCAACACTACTATGAGACCCTGGTGACTGTCCAGGTAGCTTGCTGTTGCTGTCCTCATTGCACCATACGGAAGTTGCCCATCTGCACTTCTTGTCTACCATAGTATTGTTATTTTCCTTCTCAGGTCTTGATGAGGTTGAAGATTAAACTATCACAACTATTATTCTCTCTTCCTAGTTAAATATATTAGGTACTAGACTTAAGCTTTCCAGCTTAGGACAACTCTACTTTAAACTCCATTATGTAGGTCTAGATATGTAGGTCTTAAGTTTGTATGTTCTTGATTTTCCTTTTCTTAGAGCACACTTGTTATTCACTGTTTTGTATATAGTTTTGTATCAAGCCTAAATCTTTTCTTTAGACTAAATGGGGAATTGTAGTGAAATATTCACTTTGTTGGGACATGTGGCACAGACCACACCCATTGGGGGTGGGGACAGGGGAAGATGTTACCTGGGGGAACTAAGTCTGAGGAAGGGGCTCTGTGAGCTCTCTTGCTTGCAGCTTAGGATAATAGCTTAGGATAATTCTTGAGGAGATCACAGTATGGAAAGGAAAATAGCAACCTAGGACTGGGACCCAGGATCAGCAATTATTATCTTTACCAGCCACCACATTTAAGATACCATGTAGAAAAGGAAATACTTGAGACTTTCACAAATAGCTCTATCCCATGATTTTTTGGAAGACTATCTGGTAGGTAATTCAATTATGGACTGTAAATACCTGGCAGAAGCTATGTTGTGTGATAAATATATCATTACATAATGCTATAAAACTAGAGAATTACTGACAGTTCACCGTTGGTACACATAAGTGGCCAAAATTATAATTTATAAAAGACAATAATTTCTCAAGGAGATGGAATTGATGCTGATAATTGAATTTGGTCATTTCACTTTTATTATGTGTTTGCATTTTCTCAAACTGATGACTGCTGTTGCAACACTGATTCAAATGTCATTTTGTAGCTCAGCTACAAAATGTAGCCAGCCATCAAGTTTGACTCTACTCAGAGTTAGTACTTTATACCTTCACTTCACTCTAGGTGCTTTCTTCCCTTGTTTGTATATTGGAAATATATTTCAACAGCAAATTTCAAGGTGCAATAAAGTCATAAAATATTCATTAATATACATATAATGGAATAATTATCATAGTCTATTGGCAACCAATTACAGAAACAAATTTCACAGTGTGTTTGAGAACCGTGGTTTGCATTAACATTTGTAATATTTGTGGTACTTTTCCTATTGTGAATATCTTCAGGGAGCTATTACATCATTGAGCAAATTAAAAGTATGAGTGTACTTGACTTCCTTATGATGAGGAAACCAATGGTCTCAAGAGGAAAATAAATGACAAACCAGATGTCAAATTCAAGGTGTGCCACAAGTACCATAGAGACAAAACAAACTATAAATTGTTGAAGAAGACTCAGACAATAAGGGCAAGAAGATGATTGATCTCTCAAAAGCTTTGATCCTGATGATAGTTACTCTTCCTTGTCAACTTTACCGGACCTAGAGTCAACTAGGAAAATCACTTCTGGGCATGTCTGTTAGGGTGTTTCCAGAGAAGTTTACTGAAGATGGATGAAGACCTTCACTGAAGAAAATTCAGAAAAGTAGGAAGCAAGCCACATTCATCTCTCTCTGTTACCTGGTCTGCCTAATGCACAAACTGACAACTGATGCCATGTCTTTCTTTCCATAGTGAGTTATATCTTCTTGTACCATGAACAAAATTAAAACTTCTCCTCTTCCTCCTTCTCATTCCTCCTCCTTGTTCTCCTCCTCCTTTTTTTCTCTGCATTCTTCTCCTTCTTCTCTTCCTATTCCTTCTCCTTCTTCATTTACTACCAAGATTAAAAAGGTTATACCTTGGGTAAACATGAACCTGTATTCCTACTTGCCAATTGGTGTTACAGGTTTCAGATACATACATCAGTTCTATCATATGTCTGTCCATTAAAAAATAGTCTTCCTGTTATAGCTTGTTATTTTGCAAAATTGGAAAGTAATTGAAACCCTGATGGACTAGTAAAACTGACCACCTATAACTAGGCCAATAGATAACAAGACAGCAGATAATTTTTTTTCTGTGAGTGCCTATACAAGCACTTCCAGAAAATATGGGCATTGGAATTAATTGATAGACTGAGTAAAGGGGACTGCTCTAATAAACACAAATGGTCACCATGAAAACTTATGATAACCTGGATGGACACAAAAGGGATAGAAAAATGAATTTATACTAGGTTTGAGTTAGAACACATCTCTCCTGTGGATGAAGGGCAGTACTCCTAGATAAGAATAACAAATACCTTTGATCAAGCAATAATAAAACATTGCAAAAGTAAATGTAGCTTGAAAGACAGGAATAACCACAGAATTTGAGCAAATGAGAATGATTGATTGAAATTTGAAAAGGGGATTATTTGACCTATTTGTGATAAAGAATTTCAAAACACAAAGATTTTTTTTTGAAATCAAGGAAAACTACCTTTCTCTGCCAGCATCCTGGTCCCACCTCTACCCACAGATGGAGCCAGCCTTCTGGTTCCCTGCTCTGAGCCTCCTGAGGAATGGGAACTTCATGTGAAGGAGCCCATTCTTGCAGACCTGCCCATCGCAATATGTCTGCTTCTTAGTCCCACCTCTACCTACTGGTGGGAAAAAGCAAGGTTCTGTTTCTGGCCCTCCTAGGGCTGTAATCAGAGCCTTAAGAGGACTTGGGTCTATGCACAGGGTAATCCATCCCATTGGACCAGCCCATTGGACCAGAGATTGCCAGCATCCTAGTCCCACATACACCCACTGAAAGAAGAGAGCCATAGGAGTATTGGTCCTGCTTGCACACACTGGAAGAGAACCTTGGTCATGTACTCATCAGGAAGTACACACTGGAAGAAAGGATGGGTAGACAACAGTATAAGAACACAGTCAACAACAGAAAGGCAAATATGATGCTCCCAATCTAGGGACTCCACACCAGCAAGAAATGAACATCCCAACACAGATGAAGCTGAGGAGAAGGAATCTAAAAACAACTTCATGAAGATGATAGAGACCCTAAAAGGGGAAATGAGAAAAGCCTTTAAAGAAATAGAAGGAAAGAAACCAAAAATTGCAAGAAACAATTCAAACACTACAAGGTTTGAAAGCTGAAATATAGACAATTAAAAAAAAACACACACATGCAATCTGAGGTAATGCTGGAATTAGAAAAGATGGGTAAATGATCAGGAACTACAGATGTAAGTATACCAAAAAAATACAAAAGATGGAAGAGAGACCCTCATGGGTTTAAGATACACTAGGAGAAATAAATTCATTGACCAAAGAAATTATGAAGTCCAACAAATCCCTAACACAAAATATCCAGCAAATATGGGACACCTTGAAAAAGCTAAATCTAAGAATAATAGGTATAAAAGGTGAAGACACCCAACTCAAAGGTGCAGAAAACATATTCAACAAAATAATAGAAGAAAACTTTCCCAACCTAAAGAAAGACATGCCAATGAAGGCACAAGAAGCTTACAGAACACCAAATAGAGTGGACTACATAAAAACTGACCCATCACCACATAATAATCAAAACACCAAATATACAGAATAAAGAAAGAATATTAAATGCAGCAAAGAGAAGAGGCCAAGTAACATATAAAGGCAAACCTATCAGAATTACATATAACTTCTCCATGGAAACTCTGAAGGCAAGAAGGTCCTAGATAAATATTCTACCAACACTAAGAGACCATGCATGCCAGCCCATACTACTATACTCAGCAAAGCTTTCAACTACTATAGATGGAGAAACCAACATATACCACACAAAACCAGATTTAAACAATACTTATCAACTAACCCAGCCCTACAAAAAGTTCTGGAAGGAAAACTCCAAGCCAAGGAAGTCAACTACACCCACAAAAACACAGGCAATAGATAATTCCAATTTACCAACAGTCAAAGGAAAATTGGGGAGAAATCCACACACAATACCACCAACAACAAGAAATCAAAAAAAAAAAAAAAAAAAAACAAAACAAGATTTAACAACCAATGATCATTAATATTCCTCAATGTTAATGGTCTTAACTCAGCTATAAAAAGACACAGGTTAACAAAATGAATAACAAGACAAAATCCATCCTTCCATTGCATACAAGAAACTTACATCAACTCCAAGACAGATGCTCGGCAGAATTAAGGGTTGAGAAAAGATTTTCCAATCAAATGGACCTAAGAAACAAGTGGATGTAGCAATCCTAAAATCTAACAAATTACACTTTAAACTAAAATCAATCAAAAAAAGATGAAGAAGGTAATTTTTATTCATCACAGGAGAAATCCATCAGTATTAAGTCTCATTTCTGAATATCTGTACCCCAAACACAAAGGTACCCACATTTTAAAAGAAACATTAGTAAAACTCAAATTGCACATAAAACCTTATACACATATATTAGGAGATTTCAACACCCCACTCTCAACAGTACCTCCAGACAGAAATTCAACAAAAAAACAAAGCAACTAACAGAAGTTGTGACTCAATTGGGTTTAACAGACATTTATAGAGCATTCCATAAAAACAAAAGAACATAACTTCTTCTCAGCACCACATGATACCTTATCTAAAATTTAACACATACTCAGCAATACAGAAATCATCAATAGGTACGAAATTTGTAATAACCCCCTGTATCTTATCAGACCACCATGCTTTAAAGTTAGAATTCAACATCAACACACATTACAGAAATCCTACAAACTCATGGAATTTGAAAAAGACTATTGCACCATTCCTGGGTCATGGAAGAAATAAAGAAAGAAATTAAATACATCCTAGAATTCAATGAGAAGGAAGATACAAAATATCCACACTTATGGGACACTTTGAAAGCAGTACTAAGAGGAAAGTTCATAGCACTAAGTATCCATATGAAGAAACTGGAGAATAGTCACATTAGAGAATTAATAGCACAACTGAAAGCTCTAGAACAAAAATAAGCAAACTCACCCAAAGGAGTAGATGCCAGGAAACAATCCATTTGATGTCTGAAATCAATAAAGTAGAAACTAGGAAAAAATACAAAGAATCAATGTAACAAAGAGATGGTTCTTTGAGAGAAACAACAAAATAAACAAATCTTTATCCAAACTAACCAAAAAGCAAATTAACAAAATCAGAAATGAAAAGGGGAACACAACAATAGACACTGAGAAAATCCAGAGAATTTTCAGGTCATGCTTTGAAAACCTGTACTCCACAAAATTTGAAAATTCACAGGAAATGGACAAATTTCTGGATAGATATTACTTACCGAAATGAAATGAACAGATAAGCAATTTTAATAGACCTACAACCCCTAATGAAATAGAAGCAGTCATCAAAAGTCTCCCAGCAAAAAAATGCCCAGGGCCAGATGATTTCAGTGCAGGATTTTACCAGAAATTCAAAGAACAGCTAATACCAATACTCCTCAAAGTATTCCACACAATAGAAGCTGAACGGTCATTGCCAAACTCTTTTTTACAAGGCTACAATTACCTTGGTACCCAAGCCAAACAAAGACACAGCTAAGAAAGAGAACTATAGACCAATATCCCTCATAAACACTGATGTAAAAATACTCAATAAAATACTGGCAAATTGAATCCAAGAACACATCAGAGAAATCATCCACCATAACCAAGTAGGCTTCATCCCAGCAATGAAAGCATGGTTCAACATACAAAAATCCATCGATGTAATCCACCATATAAACATACCGAAAAAGAAAAACCACATAATCATTTCAGTAGATGCTGAAAAGGCCTTTGACAAAATCCAACACCCATTCATGATAAAGGTCTTGAAGAGATCAGGAATAAGAGGAACATACCTAAACATAATAAAAGCAATGCACAGCAAACCAATAGCCAATATCAAACTAAATGGAGAGAAACTGAATGTAATTCCTCTAAAATCAGGAACAAGACCAGTATGTCCACTCTTTCAATATCTCTTCAATATTGTACTTGAAGTTCTAGCTGTAGCAATGAGAAAAAAAAAAAAGATCAGGGGGATACAAATTAGAATGGAAGAAGTCAGACTTTCAACATTTGCAAATGATATCATAAGTGACCCGATAAAATCTACCAGGGAACTCCTTCAGCTGCTAAACACTTCAGCAAAGTAGCTGGATACAAGATTAACTCAAAATTAATTAATTGATTGATTGATTGATTGATTGATTGATTGTTTGATTAATAGCCCTACTATATACACATGATAAAGGGGCTGAGAAAGAAATAAGAGAAACATCACTTTTTATAATAGCCACAAACAACATAACATAAATTCATGTAATGCTAACTAAACAAGTGAAAAACATATATATAATAAGAACTTTTAGTATTTAAAGAAAGAAATGAAAGAATATACCAGAAAATGGAAACATCTCCCATGCTCTTGAATAGGTAGAATCAACATAGTAAAAATAGCAATCTTGCTAAAAGCAATCTACAGACCTAATGCAATGCCCATCAAAATCCCAGAACAATTCTTAACAGACCTTGGAAGAACAATATTCAACTTTATATGGAAAACCAAAAGACCCAGGATAGCCAAAACAACCCTGTACAATAAAGGAACTTCCAGAGACATATCGTCCCTGACTTCAAGCTCTATTATAGAGCTACACTCCTGAAAATATCTTGGTATTGATGCAAACATAGACAGGTAGATCAATGGAATCATATTGAAAACCCTGATATTAACCCACACACCTATGAACACCTGATTTTTGACAAAGATGCTAAAATTATATAATGGAAAAAAGAAAGCATCTTCAACAAATGGTGCTAGTTTAACTGGATGCTGACTTGTAGAAGACTACAGATAGATCCATATCTATCACCATGCACAAAATTTAAGTTCAAATGAACCAAAGGCCTCAACATAAATCCAGCCATACTGTATCTCCTAGAAGAGAAAGTGGGAGGTACCCTGGAACAAAACACCAGTATCAGAGACACTGAGGTCAAAAATTAATAAATGGGACCTGCTGAAACTGAAAAGCTTCTATAAGGCAAAGGACACAGTCAACAAGATAAAATGAAAGCCCACAGAATGGGAAATGATATTCACCAACCTCACATGTGACAGAAGGCTGATTTCCAAAATATACAAAGAACTCAAGAAATTAGTTAACAAAGTATCAAATAATCCAACTGAAAGTGGGGTACAGAACTATGTAGATAATTCTCAATAAAGGAATTTAAAATGGCTGAAAGACACTTAAGAAAGTGCTCAACATCTTTAGTCATCAGGAAAATGCAAAGCAAAACAACTCTGAGATACCATCTTACTCCTGTCAGAATGGCTAAAATCAAAATCACCAAAGACAGTTTATGCTGGAGAGGTTGGGGAGAAAGGTGTGAGTGCAAATTCACACAGCCATTTTGGAAATAAGTGTGGCAGTTCCTCAGAAAAATGGGAATCAGTCTACCACCACAAGATCCAGCAATTCCACTCTTAAGCATATACACAAAGGATGCACATTCATATAACAAGGACATTTGTTCAACTATGTTCATAGTAGCATTATTTGTAATAGCAAGAACATGGAGACAACCTAGATGCCCCTCCACTGAAGAATGAATAAACAAAATGTGGTACATGAACACAATGGAGTATTACTCAGTGGGTAAAAAAACAATGGAATCTCGAACTTCACAGGCAAATGTTTGGAACTGAAAGAAACCATCCTGAATGAGAAAACTGAGTCACAAAAAGACAAACATGGTATGTACTCACTAGTATATGGATTTTAGACATAGAGCAAAGGATTACCAGCTTATAATCCACATTCCATACCACCAGAAAGTCTATGAAACAAGGAGGACCATAAGAGAGACATACATGGTCCCCCAGAGAAGGGGAAAGGGACAAGATCTCCTAAGCAAATTGGGAGCATGAGGGGAGGAGAGAGGGAGTTAGAAGAAAGAGAAGGGGAGGAGGGGAGTGGATGACATGAGGGAGCAGGAAAATAGCATCAGTGAAAGAAGGAGCAAAAAAAGAGATAGCACAATAGAGGGAGCCATTTATAGGTATAAAGAGAAATATGGCTCTAGGGAATTGTCTAGAGATATACAAGGATGACCCCAACTAACAATCTAAGCAATAGTGGAGAGACTACCTTAAATGCCCTTCCATGATAATGAGATTGATGACTACCTTATATATCATCCTAGAGCCTTCATCCAGTAGCTGATGGAAGCACCCACAGCTGACACCCACAGCTAAATATTGAGCCAAACTCTTGGAATCTGGTTGCAGAGAGAGAGGAATGATGAGCAAAGGGGTCAAGATCAGGCTAGAGAAACCCACAGTAACAGCTTATCTGAATAAGGGAGAGGTCATGGGCCCCAGTCTGATAACAGGAAAACCCGCACAGCACTGAACCAGACCTCCTGAGCATCGGTGTTAGTTAGGAAGACTGGGCAGACTCTGGTAGTAGATCAGTATTTATTCCTAGTATACAAATGGACTTTGGGAGCCCATTCCATACAAGGGATAGTCTCTAAGCCTAGACACATGGGGGAGGGCCTACACCCTTCTCCAAATGATATGACATTTGGAAGATCTCTCATGAAAGACATCATCCTTCCTGGGGTGAAGTTAGAGAATGGGATGGGCATTGGTAGGGAGACAAGGAGGAAGAGAGTATGAAGGAACTGGGATTGACTTTTAAAACAAGTTTGTTGCAAATTTAAATAAAAAAAATTATCAAAAAGGAAAAATTACCTTTCTATTACAATCTTTGACTCCTATAAACTATAGTGACAGCTTGTCAGTAAGATGTGCCTACTGATAGAATAGTGGCACAACTGTTATAGCAACTCTTGTGTTAAATCTGAGGCCTACTACAAAGTTAGAATACATGCCTGTAAACCCAGCCAAAAACCCACTGAATGGGGAAGTCATCAGCCCTAAGGTCCAACTCATTACTTTAGTGTAGCTAAATTGACAGAGTGTCAAACTGCAGTCCAAATATTTATGTTTTCCCCAAATACAAGCGCTACTCTCATTCTTAATCAGAGAAGCCTTTCTTTGCAGTGATCAATAGTAAAGGTAGAGACTCATGACAGCTCTGGGTGCTTAAAATGTAGGCAAGTTGCATTTTAAGTCTTAAATAGAACATCTGTATCACCTCTATGAGTCTCAGGGAACATTGATGAAGAGAAAGCAGAAAGAACATGAGAGATGGAAAGTAAAGGACATAGAAATATTATCTTGGAAGGAATAACATAGTTAATACAAACATGATCTCACAAAAGCTGTAGTTACCAGAATTTGACCATAATAATATTGAGTCTGGACCAGGAGTCAGTGGACAATCCAAACCCAAGGTCACATAATGGTCCTGCTTAAAATCAATGAGTTACAAAACAAAACAGAGAGGCATGAATGTGGGAAGAGGGCCTGTGGGCAGGAGATAGGGATGCCTTGGGGAGGGGAAATAAGAGAATATAGGAAGAGAAAAGACAAGACAAGACAAGAGACAAGAGTAAACAGAGTGTACTATATATGTGTGTGAAATTGTCAAAGAATAAATTTAAACAATAAAAAAATTAAAGGAAAAGAAAAATGACACTCCATACAAATGGGAACACCTTTTATTACGTCGTTGAATCTGGGTTAGGTCAAACTTATTTTCTAATACAACACTTTGAACCAAAAACTTTGGGAGATTCTTTTACTGATTCTGAAAACAAAACACAAAACAACCACTAAAAAACCTTTTCTTTCTAATCATTTATCTCTTAAGACCACAAATGGTATTTGCAAGTGATTAAGTTTTGATTTGGGATGTTCTTAGAAGGGAACTTCATATCTTTTAAGTAAGAATTAGCTATTTGACCCTTGCTAGCTTGAATACTGCAACAGTGAGGTAATATAGTAGTCAGTTGTAATTCCAAAATTCCCTCCTAATCAATGACATGGAACATTTGCCCTTCATGTGTTTCAATTCCATACAATCTGTGATGAAAGTTCAAAATTATCTCACACACTTAGTCACAAAGGGTATTTGTGCAGTCATGAATTGCACACGACAACCTAAAACACATTTATATTCTCTATCAGGATTGTAGGTTGGTTTTATACAATACAAATTTATAAAATGCTTTCTACATTTAATAAGTTACAATGCTATAATACACTATAAAATTATGTTGTTTTCTTAGATATGTAAATTATATAACCCATAAAAATATGGCTTTTCCAGGGACACAAAAAAGAAATATGTCTTTTCTTTGTAATAGATTTCAGATTTTATATATTAAATTGAAAAGCATGACAATTTCTACATTGTCCTTCAAACTAATGCCTTTATTGTGATGTCAGAAAGGTAGATTTCTCAGATATGAGTGGGGGGAGGGCTTACTTTCTGTACTTCCAGGTAAGTCCAGTGATTGTGATGGGGTTAAGACTGCCAAGAAGAATTTAAGTCCTAGAATGAAGGATCATGTCTTTAAGCTGACCAGCTGACCAGCTTGATGTTAAGCATCTTTTCAAGTTACTATTGGGGAAATTGTGTGAGAACCACTGTCCACATCATCTAGTTCTCTATTCTGAGTCACAAACACTTGATCATTTCAGGCAAAGAAAGGACCTGCTTGACATAAACACTTTTAGAAAGCAGAACACAATGACACTTTGTGCCTCTTTCTAAAAGTGAAATACTCTGTAATCTTGGGGGCTTCTAATCTGTTTACCAGCTCTACTGACGACCTGGATTTATTCAGCTGTTATCACCAAACTGACCTATGTTATAATGACAGATAAAGTTACAATGAACAAAAGTATCATCTTTCTTAGGCTTTGCTATCCTATGAATAGAGAAATTGATGTTCAAAGATTCCACTTTTCACTCCTCTTTAAATGTAAATATGTCAGAGATATATTAAAATGCCATTCGACATAGACTACTATTTTTAAACAAAGTTGTCATTTGACTCCTGGTGAATTGCTCATAAATACAGGGCTGAATAAAAAGATCAGATTACATTATGCATTTTGGTATCTATAACTTTCTGCAATGAATTAAAACTGGCTGATGGTGTCTCCAGCACATGTCATTTTCTGTTGATTCATGCACTGCAATATAACCTTCAAAATTCCCTTATGCCAACAAACACTCAGATATGCTGAGTGCGGGAGGAGGTTAGAGTGGCTATAAGATTGAAAATGGTATGAAGGCATCAGATAATGCAGTAGAGGTATAATGAAAGTGTAAACAAAGCTAGTAAATGTAGAAATTACTGTTCATATAACCTGCTGCTGAATTCAATGGAGAGTTTAACTCCCTGCCAAATATATATTAATACTGAGCAAATTGGTAAGATCAATACATCCAGCCTGTTTCATTCTTATTAAAGTATTTTTCTCTTTGAGGCTGAGCATAAGTAAGGCATTGCCATTCTCCTCCAGCAAATGTAATATTTCCCCAATAGGGATTGAGCACTCAGGTGCATTCAGACTCCCAGTTCTGATAAACTCTGAGCAGATGATTTTCTTCCACTCTTTAAAATTGAAGTTATGCACAGAAATAACCTTTCATATTTTCCTGCACAGTAGCTTTTTGATTCTGCATTGTGAAAGCCAATCCATCC
The DNA here is from genome assembly GCF_943737965.1 of Phodopus roborovskii. Taxonomy (NCBI): domain Eukaryota; kingdom Metazoa; phylum Chordata; class Mammalia; order Rodentia; family Cricetidae; genus Phodopus; species Phodopus roborovskii. Next base: position 990,423 of record NW_026126417.1, on the reverse strand, counting down.
TTTAAAGGCTCTTTAAGCTAGGCTAGGGAGGGGGCATTATTACTGTGCTAGGAACGTCTATTGTTTCAATACTAGCTAGATCTATGGATGAATGCTTTCAACAGAAGTTAAAAGAGATAATGAGTCTTTAATGATACAAAATCAGAGCCTTGTGTGCCTAGTGAAGCCTGACACAAGCTCCAGCTTGCAGCTAGCAAGGAAAGCTCATCCGCTCTATTTTATAGGTCCCAAATACCAGCAAAGTGCCTGCCTGGAAAACTGCATATCCTCTTAGACAGGACCAGCCCTATCTGTCTATTAGGTTAAACTGTTCTTTGATGCAAACCCAGATAGGATGGTAAGCTTGCACTGCTTCTCTGCAGTACATTGCTCTAGATGCTGAAGGCGAATGAATTTCCACCCTCATTGCAATGGTTTCTATTTCACTCCATAGTTTTTCAAGATTGATTTTCTTTTGTGTGTATTTCTTTCTCTTCCTCTCTACCAAAATATAAACAGGAAATGCCAATGTCATTTCTCTTAGCATGCCTTCTGTTTTACTGTTGAATTAAATACATCCATGGAAAGAGATTGCTGTCCATTTTGTATTGGGAAACTGGTTTGAATCTCAGCTGTACGAATGTGTACAGCCAAAAACTTTGGAGAGCAGGGGGAAGGAAGTCCCCCTCTGTGAACACAAGCCAGGGTCCTTGATGCTAAATCAGATTTGCTTCTGGGAGGATTGGCATGTCTGATATGATTAGGAAGCTTCAGCTGTGCTGATTATAAATTAAAATTAAGAAAAACAGATTGATCTGGAAAATAGGAAACATAAGGGCAAAATTTTATGTTCTACCCTCTGCAAGGAGGCTTTAGGAGTGACGGAGAGGAGAAGCCTTTACAAAATGAATCTACGCAAGGTTCTTGTGTAAATATTTGCATGCTATCATCATTGTAGTGAGGTGCAAAGGTCAGTTATGCAAGTGTAGAACAGAAAACCACACAACTGATTTGTTGTGTGTTGAACACATTTTTACACACACACACACACACACACACACACACAGGCATGCATGCGCACACACAAAATTCCCAAGAGTGAGTGAATGAATTTGGGGATAAACGATAGGTAGGATTACAGGTGAAAATACCTGACATGGCCTATTATCAATTTGTTGCTGTTTAAAGACAGCTTGGCTTCCTTCCTTGCTCTTTCATTCTCCCACATTCTTCTTTTCCACCATTCACTTCTTTTGCTTTTGAATGTAGGAGTGCCAGTGGGAAATATTCCTCAAGCTACAGTAGATAGGGGAGGAATGTAAGAAACCCTTAGAAGAAATAGAACGTGGGAGTACAAGGGAAGAAGACGAAATATACAGTGTATTTTTAGCCCAAACTGTTCTAATTTCCTTTCTTCAACAAAGTATTTCTAATCAGGTATTATTAAGACACAAAGAAGCAATGGTTGTGAACATGTAGAAATGTTTGTTTATTTTTAAGTGGTTGACTTTATGATGGTCAGATTGCTCATCTCTAACCTGGCATTAGCAAAATACAGGACATGCAGTGGAGGGGATGCTCACTTGGTTAATCTCCTTTCATCACCAAAACATCAGTTTTCTTCTTCACAGAAATTGTTAAACATAGCTGTTTAAAGTATATCCACTTCTCAGCTCACTGTCTTCCTCTAAGAATGAAGCAATACTGAGTGACTATATATATAAACTCAAGGAGTTTGACAGTGAATGGTAAAGATCTTATGAACTAGCTCTTTTTAACAATGGATAGAACAAATTTCTTTTTTTACTTTCTTTTTTAATTTTTTTTAAAATTAAATTAAATTAAAAATCCCTCTCTCCCTCTTTCCCTCTCTCCCACCCTTCAATGCTCCCTGATCACCCTCCCTTCACATTCCCCCAACTCCACAAGTAGGGTGATGCCTTCCAGGAGGGGTCATCTAAATCTGTCAAATCATTTGGAATTGGGACTAGGCCTTCTCTCCAGGTTAAGGGAGTCCTTTTGTGTACCAGGGATACATCCCTGTCTGTGGTCCCTTGGACTGCTCAGGCCTTCTAACTGAGATCCATGTTCAGGGGGACTGGATTCCAGTTCAGCTCAGTGTTTAGTTGTGGGTGTCTGCTTCTGTTTCCATCAGCTACTAAATGAGGGCTCCATGATGGTGGTTAAGTTAGTCATCAATCTCATTATCAGGGAAGGGCATTTATGGAAGCCTTTCTACTGTTGCTCAAATTGTTAGTTGGGGTCAGTCTTGTAGGTCTCTGGACATTTCTCTCGATTCAGTTTTCTCTTCAAACCTATAATGGCTCCCTCTTTTATGGCCTCTCTCTCTCTCCTCTCATCTATTCCTCCCCTGACTCAATCTTCCTAGTCCCACGTGCTTTCCTCTCCTCCCCTTCTCTTTTTCCTGGTTCCCTCTCCACTCAGTGCCCCCCACACCCCATATGCTCAGGAGATCTTCTCCCTTTCCCCTTCTGTGAGGGACCTTATATGAGTCTCTTAGAATCCTCCTTGTATCCTAGTTTCTCTGGCAGTGTGAATTATAGGCTGCTGATCCTTTGCTCTTGGATAGAGCAAATTTCAATGAGTGAAATGCCAGAGACTCCCATTCAAAATAAGAACAATTCTGGTTTGGTGGTTTAAGGTTTGTTTTCCTTCTCCGTTCAGAAAATGCCTTCCACATCTATGGAACACAAATAAAATTACATAAAACTGGTGAAAATTTCTTAATCTCAATGCCCTGCTTTGCATAAGACTAATGATGGGCAAGGATGAAAGGCTGCTTTCCCAAACCAGGCACAAAGCTACTGTCAAATCAAACTGCAACTGTCAGGATGCCACAGTCAGGGTGCTACAGAAACAAGATCTCAGTCGTGGAGATCATTTAAGGTGTTCACTCACGAAATCTTCACTGATTTCATGATGCAAGGTTTATCATCCAATGTTTATCTGTGTACCATCCACCTGGCCATGTGCTAAATGTACTAGCAGGGAAAGTTACCACATTTCCTTACCATACTTTGAGAAACTTCCTGCATGCCCATGACCACAGATTTTAAACAAATGACATAAAACTACTTTTTATCTCATTATTTTGCTGGAGAAAAACCAACCAAAGTCGAATATTTAAAAGTACTGGAAATATTTTTCTAAGGCAAATAACAATTTAAAATGATCTTAAAAATATTAACCTACCATTTATTTAAACAAAGGCTTGCATTAATTACTACTGTGGGTAGATTTTCAAGTAGTGATTTCCTGTTGATATATATGAAAAATTTATAAAACATTCATGTTTTTAGATTAAATAATTTTGTCAAAGGTAATAATTCTGGTGTCCTATTTATGTTCACCTATAATACTAACTCAAATTTCTATATGTCAAACTACTTAAAATACTGTAAATAAGGTAAAGTGAAATATTTAGCTGCCAGATTTGCTCTTTTTGCCATTCAATTAATTGAGATACTTTTAATTTATCATTATATTTATTTGTAATGCATTTTCAAACATAATTTTATGTGATCCAAAAAGTTTTTAAAATCTGTCTGAACAGATAATTCTCATAAATATATTTGCTTGATATAACTTTCTTATTTATTGATCTTAATTATGCGAAGATAATCCTGGGAGTGGTGTCCCACACCTTTAACCTCAGCACTGATGAGGCAGAGGCAAGGAATTTTCTGGGTTTGAGACCAGCCTGGTCTCTACAACAAGTTCCAGACCAGCAAGACAATAATGAGACCCTTGTCTCAAAACAACATTGTAAACACACCAACACTATAAAGAATGTATTCCTCCTAATGATTTCCAACTGTTTGTAGTAAATAGAATTGTAATGAAATATTGCAAATCATTACCCAATCCTTTTAATAACAACAATAAAGTAAACAAGGTTAGCCAGCTATTCTAAAATATGTGATAGGACATAAATGCTCTCAGTCCAAGTTTTAGATCATAGATTGCAGCTTACATCCAAGAAGTCCAAGGTTTTTCAATACCTTAAAATCTGGGCAACATATAGTGAAGAAATTACTGATTTTCTTTGATAAGATAAATATATGAACAGCCAATGAAAGTTAAAAGAGAAAAGAGCAGCAAGATGATTCAGCAGAATAACACTCCATTGTTGTACAACTTTTCCTTCATCTATTCATCAGTTTATTGACATTGTGGCTATTCCCAGGAACAATAATCATATGTTAAGAAAAATTAGATTTGTAGAAGCAATCATCCTGAGTGAGGTAACCAAGAAATATTGTATGTTTTCTCTTATATGTTGATGTTAGCTTTTATGCTTTAGATATGTGTGTTTAGGTCAGACTATCTGCAGAGGTTAGTAAGAAACAAAGGAAGAGAGGGATATTCCAAGGAAGGTAAACTAGAGTGTAGTGTTATACACTGATAAAGGGGAAACTAAATAGGAGGATTGGAGGTGATAGAGAAGGGAAAGCAGAGTAGAGGATGGAATATAGGCAGGGATGACTAACACTATAGGCCTTTAAAAAAGCCATGTGAGAACCTACAACTGTCAAAGCCTCCTAAAACATACATATATGCAATTAATTTAAATTGAATCACTTATAAGAGAAGAGACAATGATCCAACTAGATATAATATAACAAATGAAATTGCTAATTCTGGGAATGGGTTACATCTTTCTAAAAATTGTTGGCCTAAGGTGTCCCATAAAACCCCCTCCCCACCCCCTAAAATAACTACAAGCTATTTCTAATACTATTGGTTACTCTTCACAACTTGACAGTAAGACCCTATTGCTGAAGACACCACATACTTCTGGCATAGGACATCGAAAAATCTAGGTGATACTCACCTGGAAGCTTTACCCCCTCTGGTTAGTGTTCATAGTAATAGAAGGGTGTTATACTTCTACCAGAGGAGAAAAGTAACCATCAATCTCACATAGCTATGAACCCTGAAATCTATTATAAACACCTGCCTCCAATGCCCATGCCTACAATAGTAGCATGAATATTAGGGAAATAACCAACTACTTATTTATTTAAAAAAAATTAAGACCCTCTCCTTGAGATGAAGAACATATCTGACATTGTTAGTGAGTCCAAGAACATGAGACTAAATAGGTTATAGATCCAGAAGAAACATAGTACTCTTATTCTGCTAAATAAGCATAGCAGTACAATGACTCCTGATGAGATACTGGTATGCCCTGGTGGTCAGCATTGGGTTCACAGGTGCCACAACTGGTTAGGACTATTGATTGCTTTCCTTCCTTGGCAGTTTGCATAGCACCTTCTGGCACGATGAACGCTATCCCCTGTGAAGGAAGCCTTCAAGTTAGATTGAAGCTTGAATCCTCTGATTCCTGTATCTTAAGTGTGTGGTGCCTTTATGAATAGGACTTACCATCAACCTCTGGGAAGTAACCATGGCAACAGCAATAGCTTATATTGTTTGGGGAAATCTCTTGAACTCTCCTGACTAGCAACTCCAAAAAGGTTTCTAGTTCCTAATACTAGGGTGTTTTTTTTAGTTACTCCAAGGCTTTTGAGAGAGGCACTATCAAACAAAGTAGCATAACTTCAATTAAACTATGTATGTACATAATACATACATATACATATACATTATGTATAATTTTAGGTAAACATAAAATGACTCCCTTAGGCTAACTGAAACACCATTAGTATTACCTATCCCCCTTCTCCTTCTGTCATAACCTCACTTCCCAAGCCCAGTATAAGCCTTCACCTCATTATTACCATTTCCACCGTCATATCACCTATATCCTTCTATTCCCTCCCTAAGGAATGACAACAGAAAGATCATTAACATCTTTGTTTTCTTGTGTTTCTGACAAAGCAAGCCCTTTGTAGTTATAGAAAAACAACACTGTAACTCATAACACCTAACTGTCTCAAAGCTGAGCGTGGATGTCAGATAGCATTCATTAGCATTGTTAATATGATGTTTATTCAGTGCAAACATTATATGTGAAGAACCAGGGATGCAGTGGAGTCACACAGCACAACACAGGAAGGCACTGCTTAACACCTGGGATTCGTCATGTGTCTAATGTTTAAGTAAGTTTTGGTGATTGAACATCCCGAAATGTTTTTCTTTTTTCAAATTGTCACAAAACCTATGTTCACATATGATGTTCAATATGGGCTTTAGTCAATTCTTCTCTGAAATCTTAAAATATCAGGTGTTCAGCCCTAATAACAGCTGATTATCAAAGTGATTATACTTCAAAATCCACTGAAAAAGCAGCACAGACAGAAGTAGCGATGTTACTGATCTTTGACATTTCAGTGCTTCCTTGACTTACCCATCTTAGTTACATTGCACAGCTGACCTCTATGCAATCAAATATGCAATTGTCACAGAAATCTCCCACTGACTTTCCAAAGAACAACCATGCCAAAGTTGGGCCAAGGATAACATTGACAGACACTGATATCCTGAAACTTTCTACTGTATATTAGCTATTTCCAAAGAAAACATTTATGTTGCCAAGGAACATTTAAAGACTTCTGTTCATGATTGTGTAAGAAGTAACTAGTTCTTATGAAAAGGCCTAGCTTTTCACTTTGAGAAGGAATTGACAAGGAATTGGTTTAATATTTCACTTAGCTTAGGACATACTTTTTTCCTTAATATCTAAGACTAACATAGACTCTTTCTATCCTATCTAACCTATTTTCATTTTTGAAATACATAGACAAGCTTGCAGTCTTGCCTCATAAGTATCCCTGAAGCTTATTTTTGTCATATAATTCTTTTATCCTTACTGAACATCTCCTTTACTTAGTGTTTGTAATACTCTCTAACAATACCTGATTGTATGTAACATGAAATAAAATTTTGTCAATAAGTACCTGTACTATTTTCAGATCCTCTTAGCTGCAAGGAACCCATTAAAACTAGAAAAACTAGAAAGGTGAAATGTATCTATCCCACAGTCAGGGGCAGGCAGGAAACCATCAGCATAGCCAGGATCTAGCTATTGTGTCAGTTTCAAGGTTAGTTTCTTCAAAGATTTCTCCAGCCATTCTCACAGCATGGACACTGACCAATAACAAAATCCCTTGATGTGGACTCTGACCTACTGTGAGATTTCTGCCCTTCTAGAACAACTGTTTCCTCCCACAGGAGTGAGACAGTACTAGAGAAGTACTTTGGGCATTTGTGACAGTGTTTTTCATTCTTAGAATCATTGGGATATATTAGCATTTAGCAGACAGGAAGCAAAGGTAATGACTACCCTAAAATATACAAAACAATTCCACAAAGTGAATTTTGTTTTCCCAAATGAAGTCATGGTAGTCTACTAGATATCTGGACAATCACCTGAGGCCGGAATACTCCTATTTTCATATGGTGTGGTTTTGCATGTTTTAATATACACCAAAATTTCTTAGGAACCACTATGCATTATTTTATTCGGAGTTTTATCCACAGTTCAGGAATATCGCACCAACAAAGCAATTTTCCATACATGAAATACAAATACAACTGATGTGTATTCATCAGATTTGGTAAATGTGTTTACCACAGTGAGTGGGAGAGTAAACTAACTTTAGATAACAGAAATAAATATTGATAATGATCACAATAAGTTTGAAAGGATTAAGTTCAACTGATGAGACTGACTCTGAGTGCCAGGCTTGGAGGAGGCTAAGGAAGGGGGTGCTGAGTAGGGCCAACCTGAGGTAAGAGTGAGTTTGTGGACAACCTGGAGTTACATAGTATCTAAATATTAGAATAAAGTGTAAAACAATAGGCTATCCGGTTGGATATTTCTAAAAAAGGCAACCAGGAAAAACTGAGGTGTGTTGCAAATATGTACACATAATTCCAGCTTGTAACTTTGTTTTCCAGTCTGTGATAACACACATAGGAATTGAGAATGAGTTTTTATTAATCGTTATAGAAATTTAATGAGCAGTTCTAGTCCTAAAACATCTAATGAAAAAAGCACATACTTGTATTTTGTATACATTCATTTTATTTTCTAGAAAAGCTAAAGTCATTGTAGTTTGTTAAGTTAAAAAGAGAATAAAAACTTGGGAAAACTGACTTTTCCTCACAGTCAGCTTGAAAAGCAATGGTCTATAAATTGCACATTTAAAATAGATTCCAACAATGACAATTTAAGGATGGAATGATATGTGAAGTAAATGAAATAAATAGGGTTGAAGCAGCAATCTTCATTTCTAAATGATTTGAATTCATGATAAAGCAGTGTCTTTAAATGTACATTGTGGTGCTTACTGATACTATAGAGGTGTGTGTGTGTGTGTGTGTGTGTGTGTGTGTGTGTGTGTGTGTGTGTCCCTTACAAGATAATCTAATGTGTGGTTCAAAACTACCAGTTATACAAGTAGACCATAACTGTTTCACCATGCCCCCCCAGGAAAGATCAAGTCAGACACAATATCCAAATAATTTAAATACCTCACACTAGTACTCACTAAAAGTTATTTGCTTCAAATTAGTGGAGAACATAAATTTTTAAAAACACACATGGAAAATTTACATATATTGGTTTGAATTGGACCACAAAGGTAATTTTAACAAATCACATAGTAATGTTCTCTAAAAACAATACAGCAAATTAATAAATAAGGCCTAACTAATATCAGGACGGCAGAATTGAATCAGTGGTTAAGAACACCCAAGCAAGTTGTTCATGTGGAATATCTGGCCTATCCAACACATATACATCATGTGTAAATATTGATGCATAAAACATTTGTCACAATTGTCCTGTGTTCTTGTTATTCCAAACTGATTTCTTGTATCTTGTATATGCTTCTTATCAAACTAGCTATGTCTTCACTTGCAATTCAAATTGTCATGTAAGCTAGTATGATCTGTTCTGCCCGTGTGTGTGTGTGTGTGTGTGTGTGTGTGTGTGTGTGTGTGTGTGTATCCTTCCAAACAAAAGTGACAAAATGGGCTCAGCTATTTCTTTTGAAGCTGTCTTCTTGTCAATAAAGTTTACACATTGGAATGAATGCTGCTCTGTATAATGTTCAGATTATATTGCACATTTACAGCTGGAACATATACTAAAAACTGTCATAAAGAACGCTCCCTCTCTATGTGTAACAGCTGCTTCAAGAGCTGCCTAGCCCACACACTTCCATTTTTCTTCTTTAAATGCGCATATTTTTTTAGGAGTTTTGGTTTGGAGGGTGAAGGATTCTCTCTATGATTTGGGTTTTGATGAGAGTTCCAGGAACTGGAAATACAAACATAAAATTGTGTTGCTGCTCAGGGGATGCATCGTCTTAAATGGTATCAATATTTAAAAATGATTAAGGTGGCAATTATGTGTAAAGGCAACACCAGATGATAAAAGTAACTTTCAAAATGTCATAAATGCTGTTCATAAGGATATGCTTACCTCATAATGGGGTTTATAATCTGAGGGTCCTCAGAAGATAGAGTTTACATTTCCTTCCTGGTGGAGACATTTTTAAACTTCAGTTCTTTTAATATATATTTTTAATGGAAACAAGAATGTCTATCCCAGTGAGTTATAATGATAATGAAGAGTGATAACACATGAGAAGATGCTGTGTACAAATGTAGCCCTATGATAAATTGTATAGATTTAAATATCTACCCAAAATTATTTTTAATTTTGTGTATCCACCAATGCACTCCACCAGGGAGTAAATGGAGGCCTGCTTTGGATGTATTCAGTGAACTCAAGCCTGAATTCCTAGGATGACTGCAGAAGTCTCAAGATCACCACAAAACTTGCCCAGGGAATCATTCTGTCATCTGTGGCTTTGAGGCAATTTTTCATGGTTCATTCTAATCATTGAGAAACTTGAAGAGAAAAGATTAGTTAGCTGATAATGATTATCACATTTTTATGGCTGCTGCAATCCGAGTGGCCCCGAGATTTCTGCCCTTCTGGGTTACCCTTTCCTTCAGTAACCAAAGAAATTAAGCCATGGCCACATCTGCAGAACAGTAAGAAATAGAGACTCTTTGCAAATATTTCTGCATTTCCCTAGAGTAGAATTTTCATCTCATCTCATCTCTAAAATGAATTTTCTGCATCTCTAAAATGAATTCTCTGCACATACTTTCTGTTCTGGGAGTCTTTGTTTGGGCTGACTGCTTCTCCATACTTCTCACAACAACAAACCACAAACAAAGAATTTGGTTTTGGGTAAGATGAAAATAGAGATGGAATTTTCATTCATCCATAATCAATGAATTTGAAAATGCTGTCCAGGAGCTCTGCTGCTAAAAATAAAAAAGAGTAGCTGCAGTGAGTGAACCAGGCAGTCTCCAGGCCCCTGGATGAGATGAATCTTAAAAGAAGAACTACATGTTAATTTTAATAATTAATTATTCTTGTGATACTTATCAAAAGTTATACTAAGGGATACTTCTGTGAGTTTAGCTATCAGCTGAAGTTTCCATGGGAAAAGAGGATCATTTTAGCCATAGGTGAAGGTCATGGAGTCGAAAGCATCTCTAAGGAAGTGTGTGGGGGTGGGCAATTGGATGGAGTAACTGAATGAGATGGACAGAAGTATAAAATGAGGCTGGATAAAAATCAGTACTAGGCCATGAAATGACTTGTTCTCTTTATGAAGGTTCTCAGTATGTGTCCTAAGACATGAGGAGCAACTTGTGAATGTTTAATTTAGAATGTGACATAACCGAAGGGATTATTGGAGACATTCAATAGTAGATTTAGTGATATGTATAGTCTATCAGGAAATAGTTTTTAAATTTTGCCCTCAAATATTTACTAGACAGTCTTCTATTTAGCTGCAGAGAACCAAAGTACCTTCTATTCTGTCAGAAGGATACTTTGTGTGTGAGAAGCAAAACTCAGACTTCTACGAGAGATATTTAAAAGTGTGGGGGGGGACTCAGTCTATAGTTTTTAAAAATTATTTCAATGAGCTCAAGTCCAAGTGCTTAGTATGAGGTTGTGTTCTCAGTTTTCACTTGAAAGGGACTTAGCAATGCTCACCCTGCTCTTACTTCAGGAAAATGGAAACCAGTGGCACTTCTTGGATGTGTCACAGAACTGATGACTTAAGGCAAACAGCCAGACCAACATCAGGAAGTAGGACCAGACAGAAAATGGAGATATGTTTACCTGGGGACACTTCCATGGTGACTGACCAAGTGACTGGAAGGTGAGTTTGATGCTTCAAGTGAGATGAGAAATTTCTTGTCTCTTAGTTTTAAGGGAGATGGATCACCTGTTACCCCTGGTTAGGAATTGTAAATAATTCTTATGTGAAGAATTCCTTCTGGTTTGGTACTTCCTGGGCTTTTTTCACAACTTTCTCTAAGACTAAGTCTTTCTAGAGAAAAACAATCTACAAACTATTTCTCCATGCCAGAGTAGAGCGATTCTTCCCAGTTTTGAGAAGCCACAATCATCGGTCTTAAAGGAAATAGATTAGGAATACTGTTGACACAAAGTAGAGTAAGAGGTGGCCATAAAATAATACTACTGAAGAAAAATATAATGAAGTTTATAGCCCTGAGACTTTGGCCCATAAAAGCACTGAGAATTGGAAAAATACACAATGTTCCTTTCCCAGAATTGACAGCCACAACCATAAGAACATAGAAAACTAACCATAGTTAATGGAAAAACTGCAAAGTCCATAATATCTCTGAGGAGTAGAACTTCAGAAAGTCTTAAGTCAAGAGAGAAAGAGAAAATTTAAGAATCATAAAACATTCAGCTGTATGAAACACTAGTATAGCCTAAGTCTCACTCAGATTAACAGGATTCCTGCCCTAACATCCTGGATCTTGAGTCTATATGCCAGATTTAAATGTGTGGGTTCTGAGGAATGGTGGGAAAGCATTTCAAAGTCAAAGGAAACAAAATGTAAATATGAAAATCAGACTCAGATATGACCCTCATATTAGAATTATCAGATGTGAATTTAAAATGGCTATAACTAATATGTTGAACAGATGAGAATATTAGCAGACTATGAATATCTAAGAAATGACCAAAGAGAAGTATCAAAATAAAAACTCCAAATATAGAAATACAGACAGCTCTCCAAAGTCTCATTGGCAAGTTTCATACAATTGAAAAAGGAACCAGACAATCTGAGAGAGCAATTGGAATATCCCAAAATAAAATGAAAAGAGACAAAATAATAGACATCCATGAATTATGGGGCAATTATACATGATATGCATACATAGACTCTTAAAATATTGTTGAAGTTATACAACTGCACTGACAAGTGAGAATTAATAATTGATTAGTGTTAGATATAATTTTAAAACTTTCTCTGACTGGCCTTATGTCAAGTTTTCAACAGCATGTGTATTTAGAAGGAACAACATAAGAAAGTATGGATATACAGCATTTTTTGCAGTGTGAAAAAATCTCTACTAGAGAGGACTAGATAGACTTAGTCCTGTCAAGAGCTCTGTTTCTAAAGAAAAAAAGATTTGGAGCACTGCACTGGATACAGACCAAATAGGAGAGGTATTGAAATTACAAACAGTGCTGCTATGAACATAGTTGAACAGATGTCTTTGTTGCATGGATGTGAATTCTTTGGGTATATGCCTAAGAGGGGGATTGCTGGGTCCTGTGGTACACTAATTCCCATTTTCCTGAGGAACCGCCATACTGATCTCCAAAGTGGCTGTATGAGTTTGCACTCCCACCAGCAGTGGAGGAGTGTTCCCCTTTCTCCACATCCTCTCCAACATGAGTCATCATTGGTGTTTCTAATTTTAGCCACCCTGGCAGGGGTAAGATGGTATCTCAAAGTTGTTTTGATTTGCATTTCCCTGATAGCTAAGGATTTTGAGCACTTTCTTAAGTGTCTTTCAGCCTTTTTGATTTCCTCTATTGAGAATTCTTTCTTCAGTTCTGTACCCCATTTTTTTAATAGGGTTATTTGGTGTTTTGTTGACTAGTTTCTTGAGTTATTTGTATATTTTGGAGATCAGCCCTTTGTCGGATATAGGATTGGTGAAAATCTTTTCCCAGTCTGTGGGCTGCCATTTGGTCTTGTCCACTGTGTCCTTTGCCTTACAGAAGCTTCTAAGTTTGAAAAGGTCCCATTTATTAATTGTTTCTCTCAGTGTCTGTGCCCCTGGAGTTATGTTCAGGAAGTGGTCTCCTATAGCAAGAACCTGGAAACAACCTAGATGCCCCTCAATTGAAGAGTGGTTAATGAAGATGTGGCACATCTACACAATGGAATTCTACTCTACAGAAAAAAATAATGGTATCTTGAAATTCACAGGCAAGTGGATGGCACTTGAAGAAACCATCCTGAATGAGGTAACCCAGTCACAAAAAGAGGAAAACAGTATGTACTCACTCATATATGGATTTTAGACCTAGATCAAAGGATCACCAGTCTATAATTCACACCACCAGAGGAACTAGGATACAAGGTGTATTCTAAGAGATTCATATAAAGTCCCTCACAGAACTGGGAAGGGACAAGTCCCCCAGAGCTCAGGGGAAATGGGGGGGGGGCAGCGAATGGAGAGAGAAGTAGGAGAAAATGAGGGGGTAGAAAGGAAAACATGTGCAACCAGGAAGATTGAGCCTGGTTAGGAATAGAAGACAGGAAAGAGAGAGAGACAGACAGAGAGACAGAGAGAGAGAACATAAAAGAGGGAGCCAATATTGGTTTGAAGATAAAATTGAACACAAAGAAAGGTCTAAAGAACTACAAGTCTGCTCCCAACTAACAATTTGAGCTTCTGTGGAAAGGCTATCATAAATGCCCTTCCCGGAGAGTGAGATCAACAACTAACTTATCCATGGAGCCCTCAACTAATGCCTGTGGGAAACAGGATCAAACACCCATACATAAACACTGAGTCGAACTAGAACCCAGATGCAGATGGAGAGGACAAGACCATGCAGCAGAAACACATACAGACAGCTTACCTGAACAAGGAGGAGCTAACGGCTACTAGACTGATAGCTGGGAAGCCAGCATGGGACTGACTCAGGCTCCCCTGAATATGGGTCTCAGCCAGAAGGACTGAGCAGTCTAAGGGACCTCAGACAGTGGAGCCAGGATATATCCCTGGTGCACAAAAGGACTTTGCGAACACATTCCCCCATGGAGGGATAACTGCCTTAATCTAGAGACAGGAGAGAAGCCCTAGTCCCTACTTCACATGACCTGTCAGATCTACATGACCCCAACTGGATGGCATTCCCCTACATATGGAATTGGGGTGGGGGATGGGAGGGGAGGGTGGTTAGAGTGCATGTGAGAGGGCAGAGAGGGTAAAAGGGAGGGAAGGAGGGAGGGAGGGAGGGAGAGGGAACTGGAATCGACATGTAAAATAATAAATTAAATTAAAAAAAATTGCTTTGACTCCAAAATTTAAATTGAAGGACAAGTTACTGGGGAAAAGGATTTCTATTTTTGTTTCCACAGAAAATGAAAAGATGTGGATTCCTTCCAGACTAATGTGGTTTGATCAAGCCAGACCACCTGAAACAGAGTACCAGGTGATCCTACATTCAAAACAGCTGGACAAAGCAGCCTTACAGACTACAGCCAGGATTTCCGAATCTTCTTCGAATCCCCCATGACAGCGCCCCTTATCAGCAGGAAGTAGTTTGGAAAGAACAACACCCAAATTCCCAAATATTGTCTATAAATGTTTGTTTTCATTTAAATTGACTTTGTTATATAAAATAAATTAAAAAAATTAAAAAAAGAAAATAAGCAAAGAAAACTTGGAGAGTATAAGTCATGAGTATTGCTTAACACGTCTTTAATAGCTCCAGAAATGAATCTGCACATGGATCATTGAGTAGGCAGTTTTCAAAATTGTGCTTCATGAATATTTTCTTGTTAAGATGTCCAGTGTTTGCCTTTTTGTTAAACTAAGCTCTTGTGGTTTACATATGAGATGTCTCTCATATGCTCATGTATTTGAACACATGGTTTCCAGGTAGTAGTACTGGTTAGAAAGGTAGACCCTTTCTGGAAGCAATAGGTAACTGGGGATGTCTCTGAAGGTTATATAGCCAAGCCTCCTGTCCTGTCTCAAGCCTAATATGCAAGGTCAGCAGTTGTCTCAAATTTGCTGCCATATTTCCCACCGTGATGGATTGTATCCTTTCTTAAGTCATGATCCAAGATAAATTCTTCTTACTGTGGAAAAAAAGGAAAGAAAAATACTCTAGAAAAAAGCTGTAGCACTTATAAAAATTTCTTAATGTTAATGCAGTCAATTACTTCTAGGATTTATTTAATGATGATAAGATATGCTTTTGATTGATAATCATATTTTGATCCATAAATTGTAGGCTATCATGATTTGAGTGTGACAAATTCTAAAAGAATTGACTAATAAACACACTTAGATTTGAGGATTAATTGAATAAATTCTGAGATTTTTATCTAGTATTCTTTTTGAGAAAAAGTAGATATCGCTATTGAATAAGAAATCATTCCATTGAAGTGAAGTCTTTGATACATGGTTACCTGAATAAAAAGAAGTACTGGGATGTGAGAAAGGTGAGCAATATGTCTGTTTCTTGTTTGTCATTTAGAAATTCTTCATTTGAGAAGAGCATATCAAAAGAAATGGAAGGAAACTCATATTATAGAACTATGATACAGCTAAACATCCTTCCAGATAGTGAAGAGCGTCCTCATTACTAATATACAAATCCTAACTTTGAATTCTTATGCTAGTTTTATGAAATTGGTCTGTAAAGGCCAGGAAGCTAGGCAAGGGCAACTGCAAGATGGGGGACAAGAGTCATTAAGAAGCACGCATCCTAGATCGAATGTGATACAGAAGTGGAGGAAGCATACTAGGTGTGGAGTAGTTTCCCTGAGGATGGAAGTGGCAGTATGGGAGGAAGAGGTAGGGGGAAGGATTAGACAAAATTAAAAATGTAGATGAGGGAGGCAGAGGGAACTGGGATCAATATGTAAAATAAGAAAAAAAAACTAGAAAAAAAAATTAAAAAACTGTAGATGAAACCCCTACACAAACCTATTTTGTAAATATATTTAAAAACATAATTTTAACCTGGAATCCAGTTGCAGAGAGGGAGAAGTGATGAGCAAAGGGGTCTAGACCAGGCTAGAAAAACCAATAGAAATAACTGACCTGAACAGGGGAAGCTCATGTATCCCCAACTGATACCTGGGAAATGAAGCACAGGACCGGCCCAGACCCCCTGAACATGGGTGTCAGTAAGGAGGCCTGGGCAGTCTATGGGGCCTTTGGTAGTGGATCAGTATTTATCCCGAGTATATGAGTGGACTTTGGGAGCCCATTCCCCATAGAGGGATACTCTCTCAGCCTAGACACATGGGTTGAGTACCTATGCCATGCTCTAATTGATATGACAGACTAGGAAGATCCCTCATGGAAGGCCTCACCCTTCCTGGGGAGCAGAAAGGGAATGGGATAGAGGGTTGGTAGGGGGCAGGGGAGGAAGGGAGGGAGAGGGAACTGGGATTGACATGTAAAACAAGCTTGTTTCTAATTTAAATAAAAAAATAAAATTTCAAAATGAAGTATGAATCTCCATGTATGGGTGCATAATATTCCTACCTAAAGTCGTGTGTTATTTGACAACTCCAGAACTAGGAGTTGGCTACCTCCTTATGAACTATTGGTCATGGAGCTCTCAGAGCCCCCACAACATTGCAAGCTATTATCCAAGTCCTTGTTTTAAAACTCTAATGTTGGAGATAAGACATATCTAGATTGCGAGACACTGAGAAATCAAGCAGATCTAAGTAAAAAGTTTTCTCCATGTTGTCCAGTATTCTTAGTGTTATAAGGTGCTATGAAAGATACTGGGGGAGAAAAGTCATCATAGCCTTACTGCACAAATTAAAATAGTGTCCTAGCTGGGAGTATATATCTATAGCACTGTGACTACTATGGGGCTAAGCAATCACTTACTGACCAGATCTCAGGTCTGCTCCATAGGAGGGGATTCATGGCTGGCACTGTAAGCTTTGTCAAGAACCTATAGTTGAAGAGGTCATGGGCACTTGGGACCTTCTGCGATTTTGCTGAATGGTCATGGTGTCAAACTGAGTTCTAAATATTTAAGTTTGTACCAATAGATTAGTCTTCTTTCAGCCTTTATCAGAGAAATGAGTGGTTGTTATTTCAGAGACTCACAACTGGTCAAAGGGTGGAGAATAAGTGAATATGGAGTGCTTTGTCCTCAAGGGGACAATTGCATCATCCCCTAGAAGGCTCAGGGAATTCTGTAGAAAAAGGAGCAGACAGATGTAAGAGCGAGAATTTGGGAAGGAATATTGAGAAACAATGTTCTGATGGGACATGTCATTCTGTAAATATGTTTTTCTTATTGGTTAATGAATAAAGCACTGTTGGCCAATAGCAAAGCAAGATAGGCAGGACTAGTAGGAGGAGAGAGAAAGTAGTAGTAGGGAGGAGATCCAAGATGGAGAATGGGGAGAAGAATGCCAGCACCTCTCTCTGGTAAGATAAGACCACATGGAAATACTTAGATGGGTTAATATTTAAGACAGAGCTAGCCGATAAGAATCGGGTAACTGGCCAACATCATTATATCAAATACAGAGTGACAGAGTGTCTGTGTATTAATTGGAGTCCAACACGGACTGAAGAACTTCCACTTAAAACTTGACAAAAGCTTAAAAGGGATTTCAGAAACAAAAGAACAGAGACAAGCTCAAGGCTTCTTGATAGCAGCTTTTTTTTTTTTTTTTTTTTTTTGGTTGTACTTTGTTTTGCTCGAGACAGAGACTTGCACAGCTCCTTTAAGGGAGGTTTCCTGACTCAGCATAAGCGGCCAAAAGAAAAACAAAACAAAACAAAACAAAACAAAAGACAAAAAAACGCAAGGCTTTTAAGAATTTTGGTAACAACTGAATGTTGTGCATAAGACCTGGCAATAGCAGTACCACATCTCCAAGCCTGCATCATGCTGCTGGATGGCAGCGTAGACCAAGGCAGTGAACATAGCTCTCAGTTTTGGCAGCGGTAAAGGTGCCCACTGCCGCCATCTTTGATACACCATGGCTAACACAGCTGTGGCTTTCATTTTAGCAATGTTGTTGTTTACCAGATAAAGATTCGTGGACACAAATAGATAAAGATTTACAGTAAAGACAGATTCAGATTAAGAAAAACCTCTAAAGGTTTACAGTGTGTTTTAAAATATACATAGGCTTGGAAAAGAAAGAGAAACAGGATAAAATGGTTTAAAAAAAAAAAAGTAGAGTAACTGCGTGTACCGACATTGCTGTGAGACCTTGGATGACTGTCCAGGTAGCTTGCTGTTCCGGTCCTGTCATCATTGCACCTTTTGGAAGTTGCCCATCCACACTTCTTGTTTACCCTAGTATCATTATTTTCCTTCTCAGGTCTTGATGAGGTTGAAGATTAAACTATCACAACTATTATTATTCTCTCTTCCTAGTAAGATATATTTATATTAGGTACTAGACTTAAGTGTTCCAGCTTAGGACAACTATTGTAAACTCCGTTATACATTCACTCTAGGTCTTAAGTTGCTTGTTCTCAATTTTCCTTTTCTTAGAGCATACTTGTTATTCACTGTTTTGTATGTATTTTTGTATCAAGCCTAAATCTTTTCTTTAGACTAAAAGGGGAACTGTAGTGAGATATTTACTTTGTCTGCTTCTGTGGCACTAACCATGCCCATTGGGGTGGAGCCAGGGGCAGAAGTGACCTGTGGAACTAAGTCTGAGAATGAGCCTGGGAATGCTCTCTTGCTAGGAAGATGCAGAGAGGAGAGCATCCATTGGAACCTGCTGGTGTTCATCTGTCTAGGTTGTAAATTATTTCTCCCTGAATAAACACCTATTCAGCCTATTTGTTTATCCTGACCCTTATTAAACCATGATATCTGGTGTCAGAACAGAAGAACTTCAGGTGACTGACCAGGCTAGTTGTCTGTGTTATTTCTAGTGTTTATATATTATCCTTCTGTGGTCTTTGATGGATAGTTATGGTTATAGTTTTCCTTAGTTAGGATTAAAGGTAAATTACATATAATATGTTAGACTCACAAAGATAGGATAGATGATGGAATATTTCCTTTGAATCTTGTTAAAGGTTAATGGACTAAATATTGTTAACTGTGTTTCTTATTTGATAACTGTTTTGTTATATATTTTGCTATGTTAAGGTTAAAACCATTCTTTTTATTTTAGACAGAAAAGAGGAGATGATGGGAGATGTCGTTCTGTAAATATGTTTCTCTTATTGGTTAATGAATAAAGTACTGTTGGCCAATAGCAAAGCAAGATAGGCGGGACTAGGAGGAAAGAGGAAGTAGGAGTAGGGGAGATCCAAGATGGAGGACAGAGGCAGAATGCAAGCCCCTCTCTCTGGTAGATAAGACCATGTGGAAATACTTAGATTAATAGAAATGGGTTAATATTTAAGACAGAGCTAGCCGATAAGAAACTAATAACTGGCCTACAGCTTTATATCAAATACAGAGTCTCTGTGTACTATTTAGGGCTGGTGCAATAGTGGGCCCAGGCCAGCAGGGGAAACCCTTACTCATAACAATGTTCTCTGGATATAACATGGCCATTGCACTCATAAACTGACTGCACTATAGGAACCCACAAAAGACCTCCACAATATTGAACTTAAAGACAATGAATATAAAAGTTCACTTTAAAAGTAACATCTAACAATGAGCAATAAACTCAAGTAAATTCAAAGCTCATAGATTGACTATCATAATGCTGAAAATAATGTTCAATCTTTCTTTAAGAATTTATATGAGCCTTAACTACTTTTATATGAAGATCTTGATGAATAGCAAAATAAATACATCATAACCAGTGTTTTCAAACAGTAAACATTGGTTTAGAACATGGCCCTGCGAGGTAGAGAATTAAACTAGGCTACAGGTGCCTCTGACCCTGGTTATCATTATTAACATGTCTAGTGGATCACTCCAATAATTGGGATATATACATCTCATCAGGCAGAAATTTCCAGATGTGGTCTCTTGGTGACTGCAAAGGAGTAGGGAAAGATTAAACATGCAAGTAACAACTCTAGAGACTCAGAGCTAGATGCTAGAAGTTACACTGTGTTCTATTAGCTATACATGTCTTAGCCTGTCAAGGACAATCCATACTTAAAAGATTTTCACCTCTTCCGAAGTGTCTAGAGTCATTTTATTCTCAATTTGAATATCTACTTATTACAAAATGAATGATTACAAGGAAACACATGAGGTGATGTGTTATTCTATAAAGTCAGATTTTGCAAAGTTTTAGCTTGCTTAATCATGGCATTATAAGGGGAGATGAGTGAGCTATAGGAGGAAAAGAGGAAAAGAAGAGATAAAAAGTAAATTAAATCCACCGAGATTAGTTGATAAGAAAGTTTGTATCCTTCTTCATCTCAGTGATGATGAAAATCATTATCAAAATGCATAACCAAAAGGTTGTGTACTTAAGCAGGAACAGAATATTATAAATAAAATGTGGTGACATATTGTTTATGATCTAATAAAATTTGCCTGGAGATCAGAATGCAAAGCTAGTCATAGCCATAGAGGCTAGGCAGTGGCGGTACATATATTTTATCCCAGAAGCTATACTAGTTAGCCATAGAACTTAGGCACAGGTAGTGCACACCTCTAATACTAGCACTAGAGAGGAGCAGAATATCAGAACTGGCAATTAGTCTCCAGCTACACTGAAGCAATTAATCTCAAGTCACAATGAGGATAGCATCAACCTAGTCTTGGTAGTTGTAAGAGCTCTCTGATGACTTGGCTGTTTTGTTTCTCTGACTTTCAGCTTTAACCCCAATATCTGTCTCTGGGATTTTATTATTTATGCTACAATGAAGTTAAATATTTCACTGAGGGAGAATATGTGTGTATTGTGTATATGCATATATGCATGTGTGAATTGACAATGAAATAAACATTGCACTAAAACTAGAGAAAGAAAGCAATATTCCATCATGTCTTAAGATATATATATATATATATATATATATATATATATATATTATCAAAAAAGACTGGTCATGGGCACACCTGTAACTCTAGTATTTGGTAGGAGACTAAGGCAGGAAGATGGTAATTTGGGTGCCAGTCTGAGAAATACAGTAAGACCCTGTCTCAAACAACCAAAAAAATAAAAATTAAAATGATTCAATGAAATAAACAATCAGAGAAAAACAATTATTTGTGTGCCAGAGTCCCTCCTTCTCCTTACTTTCCTCCTGTCTCTCCTTTGTTTGCACAAGGGGTCTGTCTAAAGAAGGCTAACATACATTTTTATGTATTTCAAGAAAAAACATGCATCACAAAGGAATACATAGAAACCAAAACTCTCAAAATGTAAGCTAGAGAGCTGAGTCAGCAGTTAAGAATTCCAGCTTTTCTTGCATAGGAATGGAACTCAGTTCCCAGCAACCACATGACCATCTGTAACTCCAGTTTCAGGGGACCTATGCTCTCTTCTGGATTTCACTGGCACTGCATGCATGTAGTGCACAGACATTCATGTAGGTAAAATGCTTTTAATATATAAAATAAAGGTAAGTCTTTAAAATAATTCCCAATATGTAAAATTTAAATTTACAATGAAAAGCAGAAAGTGTGCTAATCATAAGCAATTATACAGATATTGTTATGGTACCTTCAAGGTAAAAAAAGAAATCCTTGCTTACTTCAATTATATTTAAATTGTAAAATGCAGCAGAGGGCTAAAGAGGGAAATGAGTTGCTGTTCAGTGCCTCTTTAGAAGCTATGCAAATCTGTGCTCCTATAATTGGTTGATTTTTATAAGCTATAAATTTATGAGCTTCTTTTGTAATCAGTTATAATACCTGACCATCCAAGGAAACACAGCAAAGTTAAGGTTTCACTGACTGCAAAGATCATAATAACTAATCAACCATTCCAATTCTTCTCTTTCATAAAGAGTTAGATAAATGCATGACCCCGGGGTAGATAGAATGCAACCACTTACTTTGAGCCAACATCAAGAAGGAAAATATTAACAGTCAGAATATGATAACTCTGTTCTCAAATAGGTCCAATTCCTAGAAAGGGGTAGAGTGAAGAGAAAGAGAGGGTCAGGGAGAGGTGCAAGGAGACAGAGAATCAGATGCCAGTGAATGTCCATTTTATAATGACTTTCAGTTTGACAATGTTTAACAAATAGTCATGTTTACCAGAATCAAGAATGTATCAAGTAGCAATACAAATATGATGTCCAAGTCATCAGATTTTAGAGAATTATGATTCCTCCTCTTTTTTGTTTTATTTTGATACTTCATGGAACAAGATTATTTATTAGCTGGGCTGGAATAAACTCTGAGGAACAAGGTATGCAGCACTGAACAACAGTCCTCAGAAAATAAGTTCTGATTCTGGGAAGGTTTGATGAGGAAGTGTTGGTCATAAAAGCTAGGGTGGTGCTCACTCATGAAGCATCCACCTCCATCTGCTCCACTTTCAAAATCACCCACAACGGTCTATAGATGGCAAAGACATAAATGGGAAACTTGCTCTCGGAGGTCTGGAGGGCTTGTCATGAAGCTTCTCTATATAAATAAAAGAGACACCAAAAAAAAATGGAAATTGCATTACTTTTAGTGCTGTGTTAAAAGAGAAAGGTCAAGTTAACCCCTTAAGAATTCAATGAGCAACATGATGTAGTATGTGTCCGGCAGTGCAATCCCCGAATGGCCCTTATGGACATCTGGTGTGAGTCATCCATCTTTTTTGGCCCATTAAAATCAGTGGCACGTCATTAAAACCGTTCAGCAGCTGAGTGCACACATGATGCGGTCTGCAAGGGGTTAACGGAAATAGCTGTAGGGATCAAGAAGGTTTCTGTCTTCAAGGGCTCATCTATATACAGACAAAGAAGCGAGCTGAAGCATTTCCAGAAGATCTACTTCCCTGTCAAGGTGAGAAAGATATAGCCATTTGTGAAATTGGATTTAAAAAAAATCTCTCCAGCCTCTCACAGTGTTAGCAATTATGTCCCTTGGGATGTGATGATTCTCTGATTAGTAACAGTGCTGCTGTGTGTGCCTTCACCCTGGCTTGAAAGAATCACTGAGCTGCTAAGAGGGTATTTCAGATAGTCCTGATGAGTACTTTGAGGTGTTATACCATGGTAACTCCATCACTCAGCTCCTGTACAGGCAGGTTTGGTGGCCAGAAAACCAAGGCTCACACTTTCTATGATCAAACAGAGGGATATCAGGGTCCAGTCAGATCAGATACTTTAATGCTATTCCAATCGTATCTTCCCTTGTATTCTCCATCTTTCTCCCTGTTTCTTTTCACCTTGTATCTGAGAATCTTTAAAAATGTGTCTATCCTGGCCTTAAAAGGAAAAATATTTCTGGTAAGTAGGTCTGGATTTTGAAAATAATTGTTAACAGTATCTTTACTTAATTATAACAACAGTACAAAAATAGCTCCAGCAGAAACAAGAGTGTCACCTGCTACAAAGATCCACCCAACCCCTATGGTTTCCACATACCTTACATTTTAGCAAGGCAGACTGTTCAATGATAGGCTACTAGCTGCTTGTGTTAGCTTCTAAATTTATTGACCATTTTAGAAATCAGTAATATAGGTAAACAATAAATAAGCAAAATATATATAGTACTGTTCAACTCAAAGAAATGGTCAACTTGGTCAAGCTTGCCACTCCAATGCAGCCTAAGGGGAAAAAAACAGTTCCTTACTAATTATGAAAGTCTATACCATATGTCCACATCTGTCCATTGCTGATAGGCCTCACTGTGAGCATTTTATATCTGTCACATCAATGAAACTGATAGGCATAATGATGTCTTAATGAGTATATGAATTTTTGGTCACTATTAGAAGATTCAGTGTCCATTTGAATGAAGAAATGGAATTATACAGCTCCATACATATATGTACTTTCAAACATGTGATTTTATTACTCTGCTTTTCAGAATTTTTCATTCAAAAATATTTAAGCTTCAGGCTGGAGATACGGGTCAGTGGTGAAGAACAATTACTGTGCTTCCAGAAAACTCAGGTTCAGCTCCCAGCACCCATGTGCTGGCTCAAACTATCTGTAACACCAGTGTCATGGTCTCCAACCTCAGGGAGTATCAGAAATACACTTAGTGTACATACAGGCAAAACATTTGCATACATTATAAGTAAATTTAAAAATTCTGTGTTATTCCTTTTCAACAAGTGTGTTCACATAATATTGTATAATAACTAAATTGGGGGGACTATAATTTAACTATATTATTTAAATAAGCTATGCCACACCTATATATTTTACTCTGAAATTCTTTTTCTTAAAGATTATTTGAAATACAACTTTATTCTGATTCTAAACAAAAAGAATGGGAATGGCAGTAACAAACAAGATTTCACCACTGACGGAAAAATGAAGATATGTTTTAACTGCTGCATTCACTCTGAAGCCCATTCATCTCCTTCAGCATCCAATGAAGTCCATGATCTGCTTAGCTAAATAAGGTGGCACACATGCTGCACCGCTGATGTCACAGGACAGTTGCCTGTGAAACTAGACTTCTGATGCGGGGCTCCAGCTTCACTTTCTCACAGGTCATCATCCTCATCCAGAAGGGCAGTCATTTGAGCAACCTCTAAATCATGCTCATACTGTGCTGCCAAATCTTGGTCCATGACCACCTCAGGAATAGCAAGAGCAGGCATGGCAACAAACTCCAAGTTAGGGTCTCCAATGAGATTCCTGGCAAGCCAGAGGAAAGGCTTTTCAAAGTTGTAGTTACTTTTGGCAGAAATGTCATAGTACTGAAGATTCTTCTTTTGGTGGAAGACAATAGATTTTGCCTTCACTCTTCTGTCCTTAATATCCACTTTGTTGCCACACAATACAATGTGGAAGTTTTCACACACCCGTACCAGATCTCGATGCCAGTTAGGTACATTCTTGTAAATGACTCGATGTTATGTCAAACATTATAATGGCATACTAGGTTTGCATGCAGTAGCCATGGCGCAGGCCCCCAAACTTCTCCTGGCTGGCTGTGTCCCACACGTTGAACTTAATAGGTCCTCTATTGGTATGGAAGACGTGCTGGTGCACCTCCATGCCCAGGGTGGCTACATACTTCTCAAACTCACCCATCAAGTGGCGCTTCACCAACATCGTCTTCCCGGAGCCACTGTCACCAACCAGGACGAGCGTGACCTGAACCTGCAGCTCTCCCTCTGCTCCATCAGGGCAGTCATCCCAGAAGACTCTCAGCGTCTGTCCAAGCTGGAAAGATAGCAGAAGCACGATTCAAATGCTAGAGATGCAGCAGATGCCAGGGAGCAGAACAATCCTGAAATTCACTCATATATGGATTTTAGACGTAGAGCAGCCTACAATCCATACCTCCAGAGAAGATAAGAAACAAGGAGGACCCTAAGTGAGTCATACAAGGTCCCCCACAAAAGGGCAAAGGGAAAGGAGTGCAGTGAGTGGAGAGGGAGTTAGGAGAAAGAGAAGGGAAGAAGAGAAGGGGAGAGAAGAACATGAGTGACCAGGAAGATTGAGTTGGGGAGGAATAGAACAGCGCAAAAAAAGAGATACCATAATAGAGGGAGTCATTAAAGGTTTGAAGAGAAAAGTAGCACTATGAAATGTCCAGAGACCTACAAGGATGACCCCAACTACGAATCTGAAATTCTTAAAATAAGGAAAAAATACTTTCCCTGTCACAATCTTCCTGTTCCCTCATGTGCACCTCTCCCCTCCTCTTATCCCCTTCTCTTTCTCCTAACTCCCTCTCTGCTCCCTCCATTCTCCCAATATACCCAGGAGATCTTGTCCCTGTCCCCTTCTCTGGGAGAGCATGTATGTCTCTTTTAGGGCCCTCCTTATTTCCTAGCTTTTCCGGTGACATGAATTGTAGGTTGGTAATACTTTGCTCTATATCTAAAATCTATATATGAGTGAGTACATACCGTCTTTGTCTTTTTGTGACTGGGTTACCTCACTCAGGATGGTTTCTTCTAGTTCCATCCATTTCCCAGCGAATTTCAGAACCATTTTTTTTTTTTCCCACTGAGTAGTACTCTGTTGGGTAAAAGTACCACATTTTCTCCATCCATTCTTCAATTGGTTCTGGCTATTAAAAATAATTCTGCTATAGGAGAACCAGAAAAGAAATACCATACTAGAGGGAGC
The DNA here is from genome assembly GCF_943737965.1 of Phodopus roborovskii. Lineage (NCBI taxonomy): Eukaryota > Metazoa > Chordata > Mammalia > Rodentia > Cricetidae > Phodopus > Phodopus roborovskii. The sequence continues at coordinate 964,215 of NW_026126417.1, read as the reverse complement.
CCTTATAGACTTAAGGAGAAATCTGGCATCAGGGAAATGTCCACAGACCTACAAGGATGAACCCAACTAACAATCAAAGCAATAGTGGAGAGGCTCCCTTTAATGCTTTTCCATGATAATGTGATTAATGACTACCTTATATGGCATCATAGAGCCTTCATTTAGTAGCTGATTGAAGCAGAAGCAGAAACCCACAGCTAAACATTAGCCAAGCTTCTTGCTTGCTTGCTTCCTTGCCTGTTCACTTGCTTGTTTGCTTTATAAGATTTATTTATTTTTATTGTATGTGTGTTTTGTTTGTTTATATGTCTGTGCCTAGTGCCCACCAAAACCAGAAGAGAACATAGAATCCCCTAGAACTAGAGTTACAGACAGTTTTGAGCTGCCATGTGGGTGCTGGGAATAGAACCTGGGTCTTCTGGAAGCATAGCCAGTGTGCTTAACTTCTGAGCCATCTCTCCAGCCCCCTGGTTTGTTTTTTTTTTTAAGAAGTACCTTATGATTTAAAGAAGAGGTGGGGAAAATAAACAAAGGTTCTTCAGACAAATACTTGTCAACAAATACAAAGGATAATTGTAATGTCAGAAAAATAATCAAGTTACTCCACTAAAATTTTGGCTCATAATTGCACATGTACCTGAAAAAAGCTGAAAACATTTCCCACTTTAGCCATGTCAGGAAGTCTCTCTGAGCCCATTTTCAATTCGAAGCAGTCATTACAATGAATTTGCTAATTGCACTGAAAGCAGCTCTTCACCTACCACAGTCTATACATGGTGCTGTAGATTGCTGTGTTTCTCATGGTCTCACACTTACACTTCCAGTCATTTTTGTCTCATTTCCTAATTTCCAGATAAAATACACACATGGGAAAATCAGCACACAGTTGACTATTTGAATTGGTTTTCTTAAACATGAATAGAACTTTAGTCTGCTTATTTGTAATCAAAAAACAAAAACTGATCAAAGGTTCATGATCATGGATGCATATATAATATATAAGAGGCCAAAATAGGTATTTAAATGTAGCTTTCTTTCCCCAAAGCTTAAATAGATGATTGATATATGATAGATACATGGATAAATAAGTAGATAGGTGGTGAGATAGATAGAGATAGATGATAGATTGATAAATGATCAGATAGATCATAGATATGATAGATAAGGTATGATAAGTTGATACATAGATAGTTGATTAGATAGAAAGATGGATAGATACATATTAGATAGATGATAAGTAGATAGAATAGATAGATTATAGATAAATTTATGATAGATGGTAGACTGATAGATGATTAGGTAAAAAGATAGATAATAGATAAACATGTTAGTAGACATATGATAGACAGAGATATATAGCAAATAAATGATAGATAGATAGATAGATAGATAGATAGATAGATGTAAACAAGGATCCTTGTTGTGCAGTTCAGATGAAAGACACATGACATAGAGCTGGCTTTAAGCCCAAAGGGTCAGCACAGCTAGTGTAAGCTTTAAGTAATTCATGTCCAGCATTTGTATGAGACTACTGCTGGACTAGGGCAGACACATGCAGAAAATCTGTGGTCTCTCCTCTGAGAGCTTTGATGTGGATTTTTTTCTTTTTTCCTCTACATAAAATGTGACTTGAAAGACAAGATTAGCCCTACCTCTGAAAAACGATCCTGTTCTGTTAAGAAGCAGACAAGGCAATAAGTTTAAAATGAAATTTAGGTGGGAGGGGAAAAACAGCTGTAGAAGTTAACCCAAAAGTTCAGCAAACCCTGCCAAGACATATGACAGCGCTTAACTTGCTCAGAGTGGGGACTCTCCTTAGAGACCTCTCCCAGCATTATCAAAAGCATTCCCCTTGAAAGAGGCCAACTCCTGATAATAATACCAGGGAATCAAACTCAGGCATCTCTCTGTAATGGGATTCAGATTCTTCGAAAACTTGGGAGTGTTGAAGGTTTAATTACCCAGTAAAACAAGAAAAATGCATTATACAGTAGAGATAAATGAATGGGAACACCAGGGAAACATGCTTGTCCATAAGTCATTCGGTCACATGATCTCTTCTCCATTTCCTCTTGCTATTTTATTACACTGTCCCCAAAGTCAGAGGGCAAAAAGCAGCATGCTTGTAGATTCCTCAACATCTGAATGTTGTAGAGTAAAAGGTCTCCCAAATGGCTTGCAGCTTTAAGAAGAATTGTGTGTGTGCATGTGTATGTATGTATGTGGGTACATGTGTTCATGTTTATGTGTAACACAAATACAGACAAATACAAGTGAATGCCAAGGTGTCATAAGACACATCCAAAAAAAAAAAAAAATACAAGCAAAGAATAGAAAGATAAACGGAAGACTAAAACTTCCTGTTTTCCCCTCTCTCTATCCATCAATCTAATCACCTCATTTTCTGTCACCAATTTTCTGAATATGTTGCTACATTTTAGGATATATTAAGCATCAAAAATGTCTGTATTAGTCAGACAACAAGGCTCAATAACAGAGGACAAGAACTAAATGAGTCCATTTCTATTTTTCATGCAGGAATTAAAGGATTTTTAAATGTAAATTTTTAAAATATTTTTAATTTATTCTTTGAAAATGTCATGCATATTCACAATTTATCTTGATCCCATCCTCTCCCAACAAAGTCTTCCTCCCACTGCTCCAGGACTCCCACACACATTCCCCATGCCTTCCTTCTGTTATTTTTAAGAAATAATTTTAGCCCACTAAGACCAATTAGTATCTCCCATATGCACATAGGTAGCTACCACCTGCCAATGAGAGTTTCATTTGTTTTTAGATTTATTTATTTTAATTTCATGTATGTGGATGATTTGTCTATATATGTATCTATATACCATGTGCAGGCCTGCAAAGGCCTAAAGAGGGCATTTTTTCCTTAGAACTGGAGTTATAGACTGTTCCTTGAGGATGCTGGGAACGTACTTGGGTCCTCTGGAAAAAACAACAAGTGCTCTTAACCTCTGAGCCATCACTCCTGATCCTGCCAATAGGATTTTAAGCATATATCTGCTCATTGTTGATCCAGTATATTTTTCTATATACTCTGCCTTTGTTACACACCATTTTCTATGTAAATGCTAAGGCTATTCTATGTCTCAATCTTAAATGACACTCTGAAATAAACTCTTAATACAACAGGATCTGCTTGTGACAATCCTAGAGTAGTCACATTCCACATCCACACTAAAATGAAGTGTTGTGATGTGTGACCTGGAAAAGTGCTGGTAACATAAAATCCACAGACATACCATTGTGGGCATCTTGTTACACCAGTGGACTTGCAGTGGTAGCCACATCCTAGGGGTGTGGCTTCAGGTGTATGGATGTGACTCCTTATAAAGGAGAAGAGGGATTGCCTCATATTGGGTGCCAGTTGAAGGTAGGTTTAAAGGAGTCCCCAGGACCCAGAAAAATGATTAACAGGTATTAGGGAAACACACAATTATGGTAAGAAACCAGTGTATTCTTCCTGCTCCTGAAGAGGCAGTCTCTGTCCTTCCAGATCTCTGACTATACCCCAAGCTTAAGCCAAACCCTCCTCTTCCACTAAACATCATAGCATTTTAGACACAAGACAGGAGAGCCAGATAGGTCAGAGAGATCCTTCCACATTGCTTTGCTAATAACATCTGCCCAAACAAGTGAAAAATATAAAGAACATCATGTCACAAGGAATAAAGTGCCACAGAAAGTAAATTCATTGATAATAATATTGAACTATGCTATTCTCCAACACTAATTATTGCTTCCCTTTTTATTTTTTATTAATAGTAGTAGTATATAGATGTTTTTCCTGTATGTATACCAGCATGTGTGTGTGTGTGTGTGTGTGTGTGTGTGAGTGTGTGTGTGTATACCACATGTGTGTCTTGTGCATGCAGAAGCCAGAAAAAGGGCATCAGATCTCTGGAACTGGAGTTACAGATGGTTGTGAGTGACCATGTGGATTCTGAGAACCCAACCTGGGTCCTCTGCAGGAACTACAAATGCTATTAATCACCGAGCCATCTCTGTAGCTCCTACTTATTATTTCTTTAAAGGGGTCTTGTGTGTTAATAAAAATTCAAGACCAAACTGGAAAGAACGGAAAATGATGGTTGTTTGACTTACAAAGAAGAGAAAGATTTTAGAAAACATGCAAATCCTGTTAAAAGTGGGTACTATTTGCAGTTTAAAACATACAAGGAAGCATTTTGAATAGAGGCTGCTGTTCATCTGTCTACAGAACTAGTAATAAAACCATAGCAGGATAAAAAGCACTCTGTATGCTGGGTGCCTAGTTTTCCTGTGTATCTGTGAATTAAAACTCAAAGAGAAAGAATCAGACATAAATGGACATAACTTAAGATGGACTCGTGATTATATTTACTTTAGTAAGAGTCTGTTCTTATAAGTCATTGCAGAAGAAGCTCTGAAGATGGTCCCACTGTCTTGCAAAAAGGACCTGCATCAACACCCCAGTGGTATAGAATAATCTAGGCCAAACGCCCCAACAAAGAGACTTTTTCCTCCAGTAGGCCAAATCACAGCCATTTGCCTGTAATTTCAGAAGCAATGACAGTTCTCAGAGCTATCATTACTGTACTTATAGGCAAGAAAGTCTAAACTGGGATTTTCAGTTGTTCAGTGTGTAGGATGGAGCTGATTTACAGTGAGTCAGTTGGGATCACAGAACAAGCTGTCTGATGTGCCCACTCCATTTCTAGATGACTATAAAGTGCACGGATTAGTACTTGTGCCGTGTCAGCAAGAGCGACAGGAGTTTGACCTTTTTCCATAACAGGAATGAGTCTGGGCTTCCCTTGCGTTTTCCTACAGGAGTTCTTTGCAGGGCACTATAACATATCATTACTATGACATCACTGCCAGTGGTTGCCATTTCAGAGAAAACATACAAATGGCCCAATAATGGGTTTCTTCATGCGTCAGTGGAAGTCTGTAAAAGGAGCTTTGTTTGTATCCTTATTGTCTGATGTACTGGAACTGGAGTGCCTTTTTGACCTTGGCATTGTCATTCATATCTCTTCAACACAATCCAGCCAGGCTAGCAGTTGGAGGAAAAGAAGAATAAATCAGGGGGAACTATGTTGTCTCATTTGGACAGTGTGAGACCAAATGTGGAGTTTCCTGTCCATTTGTGTTAACCTCTGTGGTGATAAGGACTTGGGGCTGCTTCACTTGGGGATGGCCTAGCTGGATCAGAGTCAGGAGCTTTGGTCTCAGACAAATTATTGATTTGTTGGATGTTACTTTGTCAAAGCATCCCGGCTCGGGCTTCAGGACAAGTGGTATTGATGCTGACACCTCAGCCTCAGAGCTATTTAAACAAAGAGCTGGTAGACAAGGAGATGCAGCTGTTAGTTCATGAATATACTTGCATACAAATTGTATGAAAATCTGGTGTTCTGGCTTACAGAAACCTGCCCTTTGTCACTTTAACAGATGCAGATCAAAACTAAACAAACAAAAAAGGTTGTTCTGGGGGTAGGGGATATGCAATGAGCATGGAGGCATATGTGATGAGCAGGGATGTATGATGAGCATGCTTTTTCCTTTAGTTCTCAGGCCTTCACTGCCTCTTTTTCTGGCAGTAAACTGGGTTAGAGCTGTGTTTCCTGGTCCTCCACTTGTAATCCAGTGGAGAGATGGTAAATTACCATTGTCCCAGCAACTGAGTTTGTGTTGTGACAAACACATCAGATATTCTATATGTAGCACTCCCCATAGTGGAGACAAGAAAAAAAAAAAAAAAAAAAAAAAAAAAGGACATTTACTCAGACAATCTATTTATAGAACTTAGAGTTTAAATAGTTTAAATTCAATTCATTCTCTTTGGTAAACCAAGTGTTTACCAAACTCTTATCAGACTCTTATCAGTACTCTTATCACAACTCTTATCAGAACGGAGAGACAAATGGATAAGTTAAAATCTAAATGTGTATCTGCCACAATTAATAGAAAAATTTGAGGAAGCATCTGATACATGTACTGGAAAGAGTTAGGACAAAAACATGTAACAGTACTGAGCAGCAATCTACGCCAAAATATCTTTACAAAACTCAGTGTCTCAATATCTCCTCACACAAGATATGTAGTATTATCTTTCAAATAGAGCTCTGACAAGATGCTTCAAAATAGAAAACGGAGGCAAGTCATATCTCACTGATAGTTTTCTTATACTTCTAAGCTCCCCTTCTCTGACTTCCCACCATAGGCATACTGTGTTTTTGACTGGAACCGTCACATTGCTGGTGCTAAAGAGTCAATAAAAGCAACATCTAAAGTCAGGAGGAGAACGTGGAAATTGCTGTTGATTTGGGTTCCGATATTTAAAATATCCTGTCATTTTATTGAATATTATGGTTTCAAAATATAATGTAGACAATTGTGCTTGACTCTAGAGATGACCAGTCGATAAAGACAATGACTACACTGGACCCTAATCTCCTAGGATATCATCTGCCAGCCTTTCAATCTACCAGTTTGATTTTTGGATGTTTTCCCATACTCTTGTCATTAAATATGATGGTCATCTCATCATTGTAAGAAATTTATGCTAAAGATTACCAAGGAAAACAGCTAGCGGCTAAATAAACTGCAGAGAAAGAATGAGGAAGCATGTGGTGCAAATTTAAAATATTTTTACCTGACAGCTCTCACAGCCCAAGCCAGACTTGAACTTACTTATGTCACTCTATTTGAGCTTTCACCATGTACTCTGTCCTGTTTCACCATGGAAAACAGGAAATGTGATTTAAGTTATAATCTCATACTGTTTTTGATATATTGAAAAATAATAAAACAGGTCATGAATATTATCTCCTCTAACAACTTTAATATTCTGGTATTCCTTAATCTTTAATATTCTTTTTAAATGAGATGTGAAGTTCATGCTAATAGAATCCAGTTGTTAGGCGGCGGCTTCAATTTCTCTAAAATAAAAATAAATTGGGGGCTGGAAAGATGACTCAGCAGTTAAGAGGATATTCTTCTCTTGTATAGGACCTGGATTTGCTTCCAAACAACTATCTCAGACCATGTACTATCACACATAACTCTAGTTCCAGGATCCATGGCAATACTCTTTCCTGGCTTCTGAGGGCACTACATGTACATGGTGCACATACAAGCAAAAATGCACTGGTACATGTAATTTTTAAGAAATAAACTTTGGTTCTGAAAGGTGCTGTGAAGGCTGATGATAGAGAAAAGGCATCTGTCTTATGAAGTTGTGAGCTTTATAAGCTACAAAATTAACTTGCCGGGAAATATGAGCTCATTAGTGCAATAGTGACCTGAATATTATGAGTATAACCAACTACTCTGTGATTGAATTTGAGGCCCACTTCATGGAATTCATACCTGGCAGTGTAAATCTAATCAAAGCCAGTGGCTGGAAAGGTCATACGCAAAAATAAAAAATAATAAAAAATAATAAATGACCTTGAGTCAATGATAATTCCTCTCTCCTGTCTCTGAATTAAGTAGAAAAGCAAGCTTTTTGGCATTTCACACATCCAGTAGGTCTTAACTTGAGTGACTCCCTCTTGGCAGACTGGGAACTTATCTCTGTGTTTATGAACAGAAATGCTGTACTGCTGAGTCCTCAAAATAATTAGTTGCACTTCCTTTCTACATGTACTAAAAGCTATGCACAGAGCATTAATAAGTAAGTTCAACTTTATGTTGAGTTATGATAAGGCTAACATAGATAATTTCAACAATGTATTTTATTGTTAAGTATAGATTCATACATACCTTTGAAACTTACAGACTTTGTGTGGTGTTATTAGTCTTTCCAGAGGCTCTGGACTCTTGCCATCTGCTATGGTTATAAGTATAAAATGCCTCCCCACAGGCTCATGTGTTGGTTTCTTGCTTTCCAGCTAGTGAGGCTATTTTGGGGAAGTTTCTGGAAATGTTAAGAGGTGGGCCCTAGTTGGAGAAGGTAAGTTATGGGGGAAAGAGGCATGCTTTTCAAGGTTGTTCCTGATCCTCACCGTGTCCTCACTTACTGTTTTCCATCTGCTACAAGATAACAGCCTTACCACGCACTCTCAGTACTAAAGCTTCACCAGAGGCCCAGGGAGAAAGACCCAAGTGACCATAAATAAATTGTGAACCAAGACAATTATGCCTTTCTTAGGTTGCTCCACCAGGTACTGGATAATAGCACAAGGTTAAATAACATACAGCTAAAAGTTAAAAGTGATAAAAATGAACGTGTGTGTGTGTGTGTGTGTGTGTGTGTGTGTGTGTGTGTGTGTGTGTTTCCTTGCTAACCCTCTGTGAATCAGCTATTCCCATTTCCTCTAGGCATGGCCACAAATGAACAGATACCTTATTTTACTGAAAACACAAATTAAAGTGAACTTCACAGACTATTTTATAAAATAAGTTTGAATCCTGCCAAAATAACTTCTCCCTCCCCCCACTGCAGAACATGAATAGATGTATACTCCAGTCCACTGATGTAGAAAGCTAGCTTACTCTAACCTGTGGGAAATGATTTGAAGGGAAGTTGACAGTGGAAAACACACTTGATATAATGTGAAATTCCCACTTGTAGAAATCCATTCTCTGGAAATAGTGGACACTGGTTTGGCCTATCTATGGGTGCTCTTCACAGCATTGTGTGGAACTATAAGAAACTATCAAATTAAAATTTCAACAAGAGGGGATGCCTACATAAATAACATTCACTCATAAAGTGAAAGATTATGAAGTTACTAAAATGCATATAAAGCAGTTTTAATGAAATAGGAGCATATTTTATTTAATACTAAGTAAGTAAAAATAAACAACTTTTCAAAGTATCAAATAATGATGATAATGATGTAATATAATAACAAGATTCTAAATCTTATCTAAAACACTTATATAAAGCATATATTAAATTAAAATGTCACCACTGATGAAGAAATAAAATATAATTTACATTCTAGTGTCTTTCAATGTGTTGTAATATTTTTATGATATATATATATATGTATATATATATATATATAATTTTCTTTTAAAGAAATAGTAGTTATGTTCAGGCTGAACATTCAACTCTTAAGTTTAGTTTACACTCTGTATTTATTGGTAACACAAAGGCCGTGACCTCTTTTATTTCCTACAAAAAAAAATCTATTTTATTAAGGAATATGCCAATTCAAGGCCCAGAACAAATCTCATCATTTAAATAATAAGACTTTAAGTAAGAATCTTTTATTTACATCTGTCCATATCTTTACTTGGTCAACAAAATGTATTGAACACCAGCTATGTATAAAAAAGAGGTTTAATAACAAAAAAGAACACACTATTTTTCACCATTTCATTATAGTGGGAGGTGACAGACACTACAGTAAAATAGACACATATTTGGCAGGAAACTGCTGTGCACAGAAATAAAGCAAGAAGGAGATAGAAGGCACACAGTATAGAAGGTTCTTGCTGTCCTCTATGGACCGGTCAGGAAAGGCCTTGCTTATTGGAGGCTATGGGAGCTGAGACTCCAGTAGAGATGTCACAACAGAGAGCGTAACAGGTGCCAACAAATGCTGAACACTCAAGAGATATCAAGGAGCTCAGCTGAGCCAGAATGAGAACAGAGAAGGGAATAGATGCACTTTTGCAGTAAACTCACTGTTAGTAACCCCTGAGTACCTTTAAAGGCTACTTTTTTTCCCCCTTTCAATACTTCATGATAAGCAATGTGTCGCCATTCCTTTCCACGATTCCTTACTTAAAACTGAGGGAGAGTAATTTTCTCTTTCTACCACATATGCATTAGTCACAGTACCCACTATGCCTTCTTTTAATGCCAAATAGCATGCCCTCATAGCAATAATATGTATATATTCAGCTTTGAGTGGCATTAGGGCAAATTACCCAAATGAAAATCAGAGAGTGAACTAGGTTAAAGTTCATAAAACAAGAACAATTGCTCATGAACATGATGACTTTTAAATAACCAGCAGAAAATCACACAGACATACAAAATAACCATTAAACTAGGACTGAAAGTTGGTTTGCACTCATCTAATGGTTATCCTGCACACAGGGTTATTAAAATGAGGCATGGTGGCACAGCCTTCAGTAGGGATGCCACATTCTTAGCAAGAAGACTTGGCTTCTTGCCTTCCTTAGAACTCAAAGAATGAAAGCGATATCAGACATATTTAGCATCTGTGTTATCACAGTTTTATCTGCTGTTGCCCAACAAAAGTCCAGGCCCCTGCTCAACCCTGAGATGCAGCTATGAGCTAGAACAAAAGGATGTTTCCTTAGTTCTCAATCTGAAAAGCAGAGCTCCTCTCAGGCTGAGTTGATATCTGTGTCCAAATGGTACTGGTTTCGTAACGAACCATTCTGAATGATGTTTCATCATAACACATAACCCTCACGTAAACTATCAAAAAAAAAGTAAAATTTTAAATTTAGAAGTGTAATATTTAAAGTACAAGTCATCAAAAAAAGAAAAGTGTACTGTATTGGGAGGTGGTGCAGCTGCACTCCCCAAGGTGATGACAAAGCTATCATTTGGGTCAACTACTTCCGTTTTCCTGGCCAAGTAGTTTCAGTAGGAGTTTTATAACAACAACCCAAAATTCCTTTAAGAGGATGGATGTGTTTTCTATGGCAGCAACCACTTGCAAATGACTATTTATCTAAAGGGGAAAAGTCATGAATTTTGTGTATCAAAATTCCAACTGGCAAACACAAGGACCATTTGAGTGCACTGTACACTAGGGCTTTAGGTAGAGCCTTAAGTTCCTGAAGCAGGTACTGCATACCTGTCCTGAAACTATGTATAATGTCATCACTTCTATATCTTGTATAGCATTGGAGCTGCAAGAAATTGGTTCCTTCTTTCAGACTTCTCAGAAATGTCCTCTGAAGAATTTTTAGTAAGATTTCCTGTGCTTGAAGTTGTTGATATCTTCCTAGTATCCAGAGAAAACAGACTTCTGGGCTTCAGTGCCATGTAGTGTACATCCCTAATTTTGTTTCACAACTAACCTTCGTTCCATAATTCTTCTAGTTCCTTTCTATTGTTTTTATTTCAAGATTTCTTTTTAATGATTTTATTTGAAACAGAATTAGACCATTCCTCCTCCACCCTTCCTGTAGCCCCTCCAGTTACACTCCCATGTCCCCATACTATCAAGTTGATAGCCTCTGATTATATTTGTTACATTCATATATGTATGTACATACATAAATATACACAAACAGAACCTACAGAGTCCATTTTTGTTGTTTGTATATATATGACATCAAGACTGAGTACTCTGCATTGGACAATCAATAAGGAGATTTATTCCTGGGAGAGACTATCTCCTCCCAAGCAGTCAATAGATGGATGTTGTTCTTTGTCTGGGGGTAGAACCCAGAAATTTTCCACTTGATTGTGTGCTTAGAATTTTAAAATGAGCTTGTTTGATCAGATTGAAACTTTCATACAGTTAGCCATTTTTTTTTCCTTCTGGGTGAGGGTCACAAATACATGAATGAAATGTATATTAATTCATCTATTCAGAAACTAATTAAGGACAAATATGGAAAAAATGCAGGTTTGAACTTAGTGCACTGGTATCCCAGGATACTCTTCAAGCCAGGTAGATGACTCCATTAATAGAAACCCAGCCCAGCTTTCCATACAGCCTTCATGGCCCTCACTGATTTAATAAGAACAAAGTGCATTGTTACTGGTATGTTTTGAAGAAGCTGAACATAACTTCTGGTTCAGTAGGGTTTAGTATCTTTCCTGTGAATTCACATTTTCTTGCACTATTTTAAACAAAAAAATAATAATTCTTTAAAGATATCCAAAGCTTAAAAAAAAAAATCAGACAGCAGAATGATTACCTGTGAGTGAGGTTAAAATGTCCTGTAATTTCCTAAGACATTTCATATATATATATATATGCATGTATGTAAATATGTGTATATCATATATGCAAATATATGCATATATATGTATATACACACATGCATATATATATATATATATGCGTGTGTGTGTGTGTTTATGAGATTCTTTTCAGGTATTTGTATTTGTCCAAGTGGCCAACATATTCTTGTTAATGATTTATCTGAAATATATCAGTATTTTGGCTCCATTTGCCTGTTGAAGTTGGGTTTTTTATGTCTCCAAACAAGTCTTGTGGAATGTTGCTTATTTTAAATAGCTCATGATATCAGCATGTCAGAGGCTTAAAATCGCAGTTAAGAGTCTTTTTAACGAGGCTCAATAGGGCATGTATCCAAGCAAAATTTTACTGTCTTTAATCTTAAGCTTTACAGTCAGAGTTCACCATATCTGTTTAATGTGAGGGAATGTGAACTGGTGATGCTTTATTCCATATGTTATATATTTATGAGACCTGCTTCTCCAGAACTCACAGCCCAATTTTTACTCTAGCCAGGACCTTATTTCTATGCTCGTGTTTTCTCCTTGCTTGCAGCTGTAAACCACAAGTGAAGTTTCTAATGTTAGACAAGGTGTATCCATTAGTTCCACTAAAAAGCTCTAAACACCGGAGTTCATTGATTTTTAGTTTCATATATCATTAATGAGGAGATTAGATACTTGTTTAGGAAGCAGAGTCCCGCTTAAATGGCACTTGTTTCTACAGCATGTACAGTTGAAGGCCTCAGTAAGCACTCTCATAGGTCACACCATAGAGCAAACCTAAAGCTGAACATGTGTACATGTCTATAATTGCATTATGATAATTGTTTTAAAGGCATTCAAAATTAATAAGTACTGTAAAGGCAAAATTATTTCTAATTTTTCTGCTATCTAGGCATACATCTTCTAAGGTGTTTACTGTTAATTTTCCATGAGGGGCTAAGAAAACGCCAAGCTCAGTTCTCAAGTGAAAACAAAATGCAACTTGGTCACAAGATGGTCACAAGACTGTGAGGAAAAAGAGTATTTTAAGAAAAAGCAAGAGTAGATCCAAGCTACTGTGTCAACAAAAAAGAATGCTAAAAAACATAAAAATCATTCATTGCTCAAGGATAGTCTTTAAGTAAATGAAAAATTATCAAATAACTAAAGTGAGAGGTTATGAGAACTCATTATCAGGAAACTAAACAAAGTACGAAAGGAATGAAGAGTAGCAAGCAACATTGCCTGGCTGATTATGCATTGTGCATAAGTATGGGAAGCAACATATTCCTTAAAATAGGATGGAGCTGAGAGAGTGATATTAGCCTTTTGTGCTTGTGGAGCCTTTTGTGTGTGGTAAACAAACCATATTTGAAGAAATGGGCTGCAAGTCCCTAGGTAAATCTATCTGGAATGGGAAGAGAAGATCAACTGCCTTCTAACTCTGCTTCAAGGAACAGAAAGTTTTCTGCTTTGGGGAAAGAAAGAGAACATAGTGATAGGGACTTAGTGAGGGGTACAGAGGGCATTTATGTGAGGAAAAGTGTGTTTACCCAATGAGGAATAAACTCAATGACACCAATCTGTTTCCTTTACAAAAATGTACTAAACCTTTACCACTTTTGTGATTGGTCCTCTCTAATATTGAGAGGCAATTGCTAATAATTTCTGAGCACAAGTGATTTTACTGTAATCATCTACAGAGCCCTAAAATGGGTCATTTAAATGGGCTTATTCTGATGCCATAACAGCAAGATGAGGATGTAATTTGAAATGAAACAGAATAACAATTCTCAGCCTGAGGAAGTAGGTCTAACAAATACAGATAAAGGGACTATTCCCCATATAATTATCTTTGAAAAGACTAAGAATTACATGAACATCCTCCAAGAAAATAGAAAACTTCTTGGGACATAGTCAAAGAACATGAAGAAGAGCTGACAAGCATGTTTTTAAAACATTAACTTCTCTAATAATTTTATAGGGCATCAATAAAAATAGTTGAGTACACAAACATTCTCTCAGAATTCTTAAGCTATTTAGAAACTTTAGCCAAATAAATTCACTTGTTGGAATGTATTTTAGTAAAAACACTATAACTATTTCCAGTATGTAGAATGTCTACGAAATTCTAAATACCTTACCAAACAGAATACAGAAAACATAACACTGACATTGTTATGTCCAGACATTAGCATCATATGAAGCTGGTGACAAAGAAATGGGCTTGGGAAATGACCATAATCTACCTGAGGAAAACATTTGTTATATGGAAAAAAAAAAACTGATCCTTAATAATGGCCTGATTTTGCTGAGTTCTCTACAAGGACATTAACTTAATTTTAAGAATAGAGAATGAAATAGATAGCTAAGACATGCAGAAATTCTGTGAAATGTGTTTGACTATTTAACATTGTGATGTAAGGTTGACATCTACGAAGTACAAACTCAAGAACCATGCCATCAAGTTACCAAGAAGAAAAAAAAAGGTTAAAAACTCTCATTCATGTTTTAAGTAAGTTTAAATGTATTGTCTTGGGTCTTATTCACTTTTTAGTATTTTAAATTAAGCCTGTGATATGCTTTGCATGACAATTTTGATAGGTAAGAGTAGTTTCCCATTAAAAGTATATTTCTGTCATACAATATATTCTGACCATAATTCCCCTCTTCCAGCTCCTCTAAGGTCCTCCCTAACTCCTCCTCACAAATGCAAACACAAAACTTTTATTCCTCTCTTTCATTAGAAAGCAAGTTAAAGTAAACAAAATGAAAACAGAATAGGATAAAATAAGCAAATGGGGGAGAAAGAAGCACACACAGATGCAAAAACATACACTCTTCTGTACAAAAATCTCACAAAACACATAATTGGAAATCATAATATAAATAAAATGCCTATAAGGTAAAAGAAAGGTAGGGGCATTATGAAACGAAATGCCAATAAGTCCATTTTGTGTTGGCTATCTACTGCTGGGCATTGGGCCTAAATGGGCCTTACTCTTAACCATTAGTGGGCATAAAGACACATGTATGAATCTATGTAATGAGCACTATTTTTAAATCTTAAAATTCTTGAATTTGAACTTTTAATTCCACTAAAACATGTAAAATCCAGGCTCTTATTCATGCTAAATATGTGTCCTACTAATAATGAGTCATAAGCCCAGCCAATAGATTCTTATATCAAAAATATTTGTTTTTAGCTGGGGTCATCCTTGTGGGTTCCTGGGAGTTTCCTAACCTCATAATGCCGCCCCCCATCGAGATATTTCTTTCATTACTCTCCTCCTTTGCTCCTCTCCCAAGTCAACCATCCTGATTCCTCATGTTCCCACTCCCCATCCCCTTCCCTGCATTCCCCCTCCCTGCCCAACTTCCCCAGGAGATCTCATCTATTCCATCTTCCCAGAGAGATCCATGCATCCTTCTTAGGGTCATCCTTGTTACCTGGCTTCTTTAGGACTGAGAATAACCTGGTTATCCTTTGCTTTACATCTAATATCCACTTATGAGTGAATACATACCATGTTTGTCTTTCTGGGTCTGGTTTACCTCACACATGATGACTTTTTTTTCTAGTTCCATCTATTTGCCTGCAAATTTCATGATGCCATTGTTTTTACCACTAAGTAATAATCCATTGTGTAGATATACCACATTTTCTTTATCAAATTCTTCTGTTGAGGGGTATCTAGGTTGTTCCAAGGTTCTGACTCTTAAAAATTATGCTACTTTTAATCTAGTTGAGCAATTATTCTTATGGTATGGTTGAACATCCTTTGGATATATGCCCAAGAGAGGTATCTCTAGATCTTGATGTAGATTGATTCCCAATTTTCTGAGAAACCACCAAACTGATTTCCAAAGTGGCTGTACAAGTTTGCACTCCTACCAGCAATGGTGGAATGTTCCCCTTACTCAACATCCTTTCCAACACAGACTGTCATTAACATTTTTGATCTTGGCTATTCTGACAGATGTAAGATGGTATCTCAGAGTTGTTTTGACTTGCATTTCCCTAATAGTCAAGGATGTTGAACACTCTGTTAAGTGTATCTCATTTTCTTTTGTTGAGAATTCTCTGCTTAAATCAGTACCCCATTTTTAATAAGATTATTTGATATTTTGATGTCTGTTTCTTGAGTTTTTTTTTATATAATTTGGATATCAGTCTTCTGTCAGATGTGGGATCGGCATTCTGTAGGATGCCTTTTTGTTTTATTGATAGTGTCCTTTGCCTTACAGAAGCTTTTCAGTTTCAGGAGGTCCCATTTATTAATCAGTCTTTGTGCTATTAATATTATATTCAGGAAGTAGTTTCCTGTGCCAATGTGTTCAAGGCTACTACTTGCCACTTTATCTTCTATCATCTTTAGTGTAACTGGATTCATATTGAGGTCTTTGATCTACTTAGACTTGAATTTTGTGCAGGGCATTACATATGGATCTATTTTCACTCTTCTACATGCTGTCATCCAGTATGCCAGCACCATTTTCTGGAGACAATTTCTTTTTTCCATTGTATATTTTTGGCTTCTTTGTAAAATATCAGGTGTTCATTGGTGTGTGGGTTTATGTCAGGGTCTTTGATTTGGTTTAATCCATGTGTCTGTTTTTATGCCAATACAAAACTAGCAATAGTAAAGGGGGTGCCTGAACTGGCCTTCCCTTTTAATCAGATTGGTGACTACCATACTTGTCATCATAGAGCCTTCATCCAGTACCTGATGGAAGCAGATGCAGAGATCCACAGCTAAGCACTGGGCTGAGCTCCAGGAGTCCAGCTGAAGAGAGGGTGGAGGGATTATATGAACAAGGGGATGGTGTCAAGATCATGATGGAGAAATCCACAGAGACAGCTAACCTGAGCTTGTGGGAGCTCAGGGACTCTGAACAGACTGGTATGGAGCCACCAGCCTAGAACTGACCTAGGACCTCCCTCTGCATCTAGGTGACAATTGTAGCTTAGTCTTTTGTGGGTCCCCTAGCAATGGAACCAGGACCTGTCTCTGATGTATGAACTGGTGCTTTGGAACTTATCTCCTATGGTAGGATGCCTTGCTCAGCCTTGGTTCGGGGGGTGGGGGAGGAGCTTGGTCCTGCCTCAACTTCACATGCCATGCTTTATTGATTCCCATGGGAGGCCTCACCCCATCTGAATGGAGACAGAGAGGAGTGGATGGGGGAGAAGAAGAAGGGAGGTGGGGGAAGGAACAGGAGGAGAGGAGGTAGGTGAAACTGTGATTGGTATGTAAAATAAATTTAAAAAAAAATGATGAATTAAAAAATAGTTGCATTCTTTTTATGGAAAAATTTCAAAAGTACATTATTAAATGTCCTTTACATTAAATCCAATCTTGTCCCAGTGATATCTTTTTCAAGGAGTACATTTTTCCTTCCATACCAAATGATTGCAAAGTTCAATCCACTTTGGAATTATAGTGAATTACTACACCAGCACTGGGCATAAAAGGATGGTTGGGCTTTGAGAGACATTACAAACCATTACTTACAATTACAGCTTGTGGGCTTGACTGAAGGAGATTCACATTCTCTGTACTATCTAAATGTCAAAACCCCAAGATGTGATCTGGTGTTAAATGACTGGACAACTCATAGCAAATCAGCAACAGGACTCCCTGCTTCCAAATAGCATGGCTGATGAGAGGTGGGTGGGGCTAGCCTGAAAGTCAATTCTGCTTAATCTTCAAGCAAGTGCAAAAGTGCCCTCGATTTTGCTCTCATTTTCTGCTTTCTCCATATTCAGCTAACAACACTTTAGAAGATAATTCAGGAAAATTATCTTTTACATGCCCAAAGGGCATAAAATAATAATAATAATAATAATAATAATAATAATAATAATGTTCCTCTCCACTGAGACTTGACCTCTAATATTTTTCTGAGCAAGACCTTAAGAGAAGTAGAAAATTGAGAGGGTGAAGCAGCATGCCTCTAAATTGATACCATGTAAACCTCTCTGAGTGCATATTGGGGAACCACTGCTGGGGGTAAATGAAATGAATTCACTGGGGCATCTAATCCTATTCCTGGAACATTTAAACTGCTTAAATGCGCTGGCGAGCAAACAAACTTCAAAGTGATCATTACACCCCAGACACTGTTGCTTGTGTGGCTGAAATCTTTATAAGATTAGCCCCCGACAGGGAGAGAAGTTAAACACGGCCAGAACCACTTTGAAACTGTCAGGAGGATACCCATTTACAGACTGAGGAGCAGGGCAAGCCTGACCCTGCCCCCACTCAGGAGCAACTGACAGAGCTTCCTCCTCCACTCCATCTTTGTAGTCTTCATTTCTCTTGCCTTTGCAACCCCATGCAGTCCGCAAACCCTGGATGGCACGGAATTCAAAGTCCTTAAAACTTAGCAGAGTGTCCACTTCTGTCAGCGTGGTCTCTGACAAAGATTTAAATGTTGTGTAGCATATATGATAACAATGCCATCAAAGAGTATGACTAAAATGATTTGGTGGCAGTTACTGTTTTGTTACACACACACACACACACACACACACACACACACACACACGGTATAAATTGAAAAAAAACAAACTATGATGGTTAGATACTATGTTTTCTTTCTGGGTTCTTTTCCTCAAGTGTACCATGCCCCATAACTTTTCTCCTTTCTTTATGCCTACATTTATAATAAAAACATAGTATTTCATTAACTGACCAGTATATTAAATAAAATTTCATTTATTGCTAAACTAGAAAAGTGATTTTTACTTATGTGGCTAGTCTAAAAATAGCAAGATCAGTTCATTTGCTCCACATTGATTTGCCAACTCTAATACTGAAGAAGCAGAAGACAGATTTGAAGCTGAGGCACAGGCTTACTAGATGAGGTGAGAAGAGGGAGAAAGGAGTGTGAGATGGCCACAAGGAAGAACAGAAAGAAATGACATGGATGATCTTTTCTGCCCCAGGTCCTTTTGATAAATTTCTGACATTCTACATAACTTGCAGAAATTTGTATTATCAATTTACACACTTAGATTTCACAGATTCAAGTCATTTCTATTTGATCCATTTGTTAATTCACACTGAGAAATGTGTAAAGAAGTAATAAACCTACAGTATAACTCAGCACAGTAATGCCAAACCAACAATATCCCTTCTAAATATTACACATTCTTCCAAAGTCTTAAGAAGAGTCCTTGTCAGTATTTATCCCTAGTATACCAATGGACTTTGGGAGCTGATTCTCTAGCCAAGACACATGGGAAGAGCACCTAGGCCCTGCTCCAATGATATGACAGACTTTGAAGATCCCCCATGGAAGGTCTCACCCTCCCTGGGGAGTAGAAAGGGGATAGGATGGGGTTTTTTTGGGGGGGGGTAAGGGAGGAGAGGGTGAGGGAACTGGTATTGACATGTAAAACAAACTTGTTTCAAATTTAAATAAAAAATATTACCATTAAAAAGAAAAGAAGGAAGGAAGGAGGGAAGAAAGGAAGGAAAAAGAGTTCTTCTTGAGAGACCTTTGATGATCTTAGAGTGACCTCCATGAGGAAGCTGAACCATTTACTTTAGTTTCTATGCTTTCATGAAACTAAGCCAATTTTACTGCAAGTAGGACTAAAAGTTAAACCACATGTCTGAATTAGACCAATCAGGTACCTAGGAAAGATATTTTAAAATCCTAAACTTGAATGAAAAGAAAAATGAGAGAAAGAGGAGAAACGAACACACACACACACACACACATGCAGAGAGAGAAAAACACAGAGACACAAAGAAAAAGGGATAAACAGACAGAGAGCTATAGTCAGAGACACAGAGAGATGGAAACAGAAACAGAGACACAGAGACAGAAATATACTATCCTACTGAATGTATCGAGTTCATCCAGCTCTTAATAAACATTAAAATCTCCCTTTCCTTGTCTTGCTCCATCAGAGGCACTACACCTCAATAGCCTAGTAGATTCATTATATCATTCTTCTAGGGATGTATTTATTCCAAGTAGAATAGGTAAAATTGTGGAAGTAGTTCCTTCTTTTCTCTGGCTTTCTGTCTCTTTCTCTGTGTCTCTGTCTCTATCTCTCTATCTCTCTCCCCCCATATCTTTCTATTTCTCTCTTTCCCTCTCTTTCTTTCTCCTCATCTCTCTTACATACACACACACACACACACACACACACACACACACACACACACAAACACACACACACACACTACAATATTTCTGGATATAGCATGAAAACATGAGCGCTGGCCTTATACAGTTCTTGCTTCATGATTCCCTGTGAGTCATAAATATAATCAGATCTTTCTCAAGTTGGGTGTTAAAACATAGTAGCCACATCCATGGCCCAGTTCACTCAAGACTTGAAAACTGACTGCACTGGATACACAGATCCTAACTTGTTATGTTTCTCATTTTCTTGCCCTCTGTCCTGATCCTGCATCTGTTTTACTGTTTATTCTATCTTTTCTACGGTAAACTTGTTTATTGGGTGTAAAATGGATATGAAAACAAAAAATAGCCATTATCTTCATTTTCAGAGAAGCCCCTTTTCCTCCTGTTCTTGGAATAGGCTGCCCTTTGTTTCTTCTTGGCGATTAATATTTGCCCATCTGGCAGAAAGTTTTACACAAATGAACTGGTGTAATAGGGTGTTAACCTGTAATAAGGGTTTGTCACTCCGCAGTCACACGACAGGAGATCTGCCATTGATTTTTCAGTAAATATAGCAAATGGTGAAAAATACAGTGTGTGTTCCAGAGCACTAAATTTTTCAATGGCCATTTGTCTTTTCTGTTGTTTTCAATTCTGCTGTCTTCAAGTGATATTTAATAAAATAGTCATTCCTCAGTGTGTGAGCTTCCCTGACATGGTGAATGGAGCCTTTACTAGCCTTGGCACCTGCTTTGTTGCCCCTGAATTTATAAACCATACCTTCCTTTTTTGGTAAAACATAAAAAACAATTCATATAGGCAATAAAAATTCTAACATGTAACTGAAACATAGGCATGAACCAAGCCTTCCTATCATCATTTTAGTACCAAAATCCTTACAGGTCGAAGGACAAGTTTTTAGCATCACAAAAGCCATACTAGGATGTGATATGATGTGATGATTATTAGAAATTTCTTCTCCCTTTCAATGTATGGAAGTCAGGTACCTTTGTTTATTACTCTTCTTCCAACATAGAGAAATTGTCACTATCTCTGACTTGACACTTTGTGAAGTCAGATAAGATGAGGTCACTGTGTGACTAGAGTGACTACTTCCTCCACATGCACAATGTCATTTGCCTTGCAGCATAGTTGTTACCCAGGCTCAGAAAGCTGGCTTTGTCAGCAAGGGGAGAATAGATAGACTGATGGTCCAAAACCAAAAATAAGCCAAACAACTGAACCTGGTACTATTCCCAACATCATTGCTAGTCTTTTAAGGAACTTAGTAAGCAGGTTTCTCTAAGAAATAGAGCCTCCAAAATTTGGAATACAAAGAGTCTATTATCTACTTAGTTGTGCTATGGGAGTCAGCTGTGAAGTGTGTAAAGATGGGAGGAATAACAAGTCAATCAGACCTGTTTGTTGTCCCCAGGAAATGTGCAATCTATTAGACAGACAGACATGAACGCTGATGAAAATGTGAGGACTACCTTTGGAAGTCTGTGCTGAGAATGCTCCAAGACTAAAGACACTGAGTTCTGTGATGGTGATGTGCATTCCTGAGGAAGAGGGAATATTTAAAACTGCTGCTCTTTTCTGGATCGTGATAGATGACTGTTGATCCTTCAGAAGGTTGTTTAACCACAGACAGGACTCTTCTGTCCTTGCTACCATGTTCTATCTTAATTTGCACACACCCTCCCACTATAGAAGACAGTTGTAAACCACAGTCACTCAATGTCACTTGCTTATAGGACTAGGACACCAGTTCAAAACATAAAGCCATATTGGTTCATTATTACCCTGATCACAGGTTCTAAAAATCAGCTTTCAGGTGATATGGAAGGCCTGCATTTCCAGTTTGTTGTCCCTATTTTGATTTTAACTAAGCATACATTTAGTTTATTCATGCACCCAGCTAGTATACAAATACTTATTAAACACAGTATGCTTGATTTTTATATGGGAGCTCATTGGCCATACTTGTGCTCTCAGCCTGGAAGGAAAGTGATGCTCCATTTGTTTTATTAAAAGCTACTTTGGGTAATTCCAATTAAACTCAAGTATCCTTAGTAGTAGTTAGCTCCACTCACAGTCCTTTTTTTTGACATACATTCCCACCCCTTTCAATACTTAAACCTCCCTGCCTGCTCCCCTTTTTCCTTTCATGTCACTGTGTCTTACAAAGGTGATACTGTTAGTTATGATGTGGCTAGAGACTGGACCTTAGTGGGAAGCCTCAAGGCAGGTGAGGGACGAATTCACCATGCAGACAAAGCTAGTGTGGGAAGTTTTATTGGGGGAAAGGAAGGGAAGGGGGGAAGGGTGAGAGGCATAAGAAAAGGAGAGACAGAGACAGAGAGGGAGAGAGAGACCTGTCTGCCTCTTCAGAGGAACACTGAGAAGAAAGAGTGAAAATAGGCAGATCTTGTCTCTTAAAGGGAACTTGTGTGCCTGCATAGGACCAGGATAGGATGTTGCTTGCCATGTGTGGAGGGGTGATCTCCTCTTCCAGGTTCTCAAGGGTCAAGGCCAAGTTGTGCCTGGATGCCAACACTGTTCTTCCCACAAACCATAGGTTGCCAAATAAAAAAAAAAGCCCAGTGGTAGTTTTAAAATTCCTCAGACAATACAAGCTATTGTTATTGTTCTTGATTTTCCATAAAAACATGACTATATTCCTGAAGACTCCACTCGCCTTAGTCACTGGACATGGAGAAATCAAAGTGAAACCTTCCATCTTGCTTCCTATCTTTCATAATTCCTGAAGGTGCTGTTGAGGCCCTTAGGGGAGAAAATTCATCAGTAGTCTTACCAAGCTGTAAAACTTATAAATCACTATATTGGTTGTCAATATATGCCAATGGATGCAATAAGGATACAAATATTATAGTGTAACCAATCACTTTCTGATTGAATTAATGGAGGAAACACATGCCTGATTCTATAATCTGGCCAGGAACCAATGAGTAGAGAGCTTATAGGCTCCAGGGATAGTGATCTACTATTACTTTGCTAAGTATACATTGTATCAAATTGTCCTCTGTATTTATAGCCCTATGCCCATAGACCAGTGCAACTATCAGTCCTCATAGAGAAGCTTCTCTGTACAGTGGATGGTGGTTAAGGCAGAAATTCAGAATTGGTCAAAGTGTAGAGAATGAGTGTCAGTGAACTGCTCAGCCACAGACGGGATTTGTGTATTACATTCCCTCCACCCATATCTCAGAGACCATTGTAGAAGAAGAGATGGAAATACTGTAAGAGACAGAGGTCAGGGAGGATCAGAATGGAACAGTGCCTTCTATGTATAACATAGCTACTGCCCATATGAACCTATAGCAACTGTGGTTATCTGCTCATGAGCCCTAACTGCTGACAGAGGAGCTATTGACAGGTGATAGCTTCTAGGGGAGGGTTTGTCATGGTATGGCTCCTGGTAGGTTCATGATCCCTCATGCTACAGTATATAGGCAGGACAAATTGGACTCAGGGGCTTATTCAAAAAATAAAATGGGTACACTAATTTTTGGAGAAGTGAAAAAGTGAGGGATGGATCTGGGAAAAGTTAGGAGGAGGATTAGGACCTGATTATGATCAAAATTCATGTATACATGTATGGAATCTCAAATGTAATAATTTTAAAAACATTTTAGTATTTAAAGTATAGTTTAAATGTATCTTTCATATTTTCCAGAATCAACCTAGTTGAAAGACCATTGCCTCTCATGAATTCTGAACATGACACCATGTACTTTATTACAGTATTTAATCACCTTATATCTACTTTGACTTTTTTTTAATAGTATGTAAGTCTATATAGAAAAGGATTGTATGTGATCTATAGTGATATTCCCAGGGGATTTAAGATATAGTAAGTATGTATTTTGTACACTAAATGAATAGAGTCAATTTCTTTCAGCAGTTTTTGGAGGTACAAACCTGAAACTAAAGCTATTTAATAAGACCCAGTCTTGAAATCTGAGCCCTTTGTCAATATAGCACAATATTTTTCATTTATTTATTTATTTATTTATTTATTTATTTATTTATTTTACATATCGATCCCAGTTCCTCTCCCTCTCTCCCACCCTCCCATGCCTCCTGACCATCCCCCTCCTACTCCACAGGTGATGCCTTCCAGAAGGAGTCAACAAAATCTGTCAAATCATTTGGAGTAGGGACTAGGCCTCCCTCATGTCTTAGGTTAAGGGAGTATCCCTCCATGGGGAATGTGCCCCCAAAGTACTTTTGTGCACCAGGGATACATCCTGGTTCCACTGTCAGAGGTCCCTTAGACTGCCCAGGCCTTCTAGCTGAGACCCATATTCAGGGGGTCTGAGTCAGTCAGTCAAATGCTGGTTTCCCAACTATCAGTCATGGGGGGTAGCATTAGCTCCTCCTTGTTCAGGTCAGCTATCTCTGTGGGTTTCTGTAGCCTGGTCTGGGGGGCATTAGCTCCTCCTTGTTCAGGTCAGCTATCTCTGTGGGTTTCTGTAGTCTGGTCTTGTCCTCCCTCTCTGAATCTGGATTCCAGTTCAGCTCAGTGTTTGGCTGTGGGTGTTTGCTTCTGTTTCCATCAGCTTCTAGATGAGGGCTCTATGATGGTAGATGAGTTAGTCATCAGGTGGTGCACGCCTTTAATCCCAGAGCTCAGGAGGCAGAGGCAGACAGATCTCTGTGAGTTTGAGGCCAGCCTAGTCTAGAAAGCAAGTTCCAGGGCCTCCAGAGCTATACAAAGCAAAATATTTTTTAAACATAATTTTTTATTAATCATTTGGAATTTCACATCATATACCCCAATCCCACTCATTTCCAGTCCCTCCAGATCCTCTCTTCACCCTCGAAGTGTCACCTCCCAAAAGAAAAATAGAACTAATTAAATAATTAATTAAAAAGAAAACGCTTCACTCTTCCATCTTTCCATCACATCTTCATTCATCTTAGTCGCACTGGAAGCTGTGGTGTGTCATACAGTAGACCCTTTCATCCAAACAGCCTTACTTGTAGTTGTTCATTGTAATGAGATGTTGGTCTGATCCAATGCCTCTGTTTTTGTTTGTTTGTGTGTGTGTGTGTGTGTGTGTTTGTGTGTGTGTGTGTGTGTGTGTGTGTGTTGTGTGTGTGTGTGTGTGTGTGTGTGTGTGTGTGTGTGTGTGTGTATCATCAGTATTGGACCCTTACCAAAACTCTGATATCCTGCTGTTGCTCCAAGTCATGAAGATCCTGTAGCTCCGGTTCCATAGGAGCAGTACCTTTGCATGCTCCAGTAGGTCATAGACGGGGTCAATGGTGGTGTGGGCCAACTCAAAGCACTGGATATAGTCATGGGTAGTAGCTGAGTAGGTCAGTCCTGGCCTCCTTTGGGACACACACACCTCCACACCTCCACCTCCCAATCCCCATCAACACTTTTCTGTGTGGATCAGGGACAGTCCTGCCACTGAAGCAGCCAGTGAGAGCAAGAGCCAATGAAAGGCAGGGCAGGCCCAACATGGCCCCTGGATTTCAAAGCACATGGATCATATGCCCTAACCCTACCCACTGGTAACACAGACAACAGACAGACAGACGTCCGCTGCAACAGGACCATGGTCTTTGGCAGCAACTAGAGCTTGGATGTCACCATGATCCTGGGAAGCAACACAGGATACTGCCCTAGTGGCAGCGTGGCCCTCAGATATCAATAAGGCCACAGGTGGCAGCCCAGACCCCAGGCATCTGTGTGGGTTTTGGTGACAACTTAGTCCATGATATAACTTAATATTTTTGTTTATCAAAAAATAAAAGTATAGATGCTATGTGACTCGGGCAGGAGAAAGACACCCACAAGGCAGCCTGGGTCTTCACAGTCTGGGCTGCCTGAAGCATCCCAGTGCCTTGTGGCACTGAGTGAGTGGTTGGGTACCAATATGATGAGCAAGTATATGGTAGTGAAATGAGAGAGAGAGGGAGGCAGAATGGTTTTTGTTCTGTGGTAGGAGGCAGTTCTGAACAAGACAGATCTGTGAGGAATAGGCTGATGTCTATGACTATATCTGGATTTGTGACAGCTGGGATCTATCTTGATGTCCATAACCTGTGTTGCCACCAAGGCCACTGAGATGCCCATGGTGTGGGTCACCCCCTGTGGTCATTTTGCTGTCCAAGGGTTCAGTGCTGTTACTGGGGCCATGCTGATCTGAGTGGCCTATGCTACCATTTAGGGACATGATGACATCTATGCTTGGGCTGCCAGGAGCCATGTCAGGCTCCACGCCCCTGCAGCAGCCAGAATTTGTGTTGACACCCTTGACTTCAGTAACCACTGAAGGCCATACAGATGACCAGCGTCTGGCCAAACACCTGAACCCATGCTAGTCTCTGAGGGCCTCACATCCACTGGAGCCATACTAATCTGGATGGCCCACACTGCCTGCCACCCCAGCCATGGTGACAGTCAAGCCTGGGCTGAAGCAAGAGGCCATTGGTTTAGACCTCTGAAGCCAACTCCACTAAGGGGACCAAGATCTGGTACCTGGCTCTGCCCAGGAGTCCAGTGATGACCCACAACTCTTGTGCTGAGTTGGGGCGCCCAATGTGGGGCTCGAACCCATGACCCTGAGATTAAGAGTCTCATGCTCTACCAACTGATCTAGCTGATAAAAACCTAGTACCTGGCCAATAGCATTATATCAAATACAGAGTCTCAGTGTGTTATTTGGGGCTGGTGCAGTGGTGGGACAAGACCAGTGGTGGTAGGAAGAAAACCATACTCCTTACAGGCCATGTCTGGGTTCATGGCCCTACCACAGCCAGGATCTGTGGCTCCTAATATCAAAAAAGGCAATTCAAATACCCAGGGTCTGGTGTCATCTGAGGCCAGATGGGGATATGAGGGTCACACTGAAGCCAAAGCCATACAGATATGTGTGGCCTGCACTGCAACAAGGTGCTACGGTGACATTAGGGTCTGGGCTATAGCTAATGGCCATGTGTAGGTCTATGGCCTTACTGAAGGCAGGGTCTGTTTAGATGCATATGGCTCATGATACTATCAAAGGCCAAAGTTTTTCTTTCTTAATATTTGTATATAGCAATAACTGGAGACTGGTTTTCCATCATTTGTTTTACCACTTCTGTTATAGAAGATAACATTCTCTCTTTTTGACCCCTAATATACAAGGATGGTAGCCAACTGTTGCCTCTACAAAGCCACACTGATTTCTGATATCCTTCAGGGCATTGCATGCTGTTAGAATACATCACACATGAGTGTGTTTTGAAGAGACCTGCTATTCTGTGGGTTGTTGGCTGAAATCAGTTTTCCAGAATAACTGTTTCTGATAGCTTTGCACTACAAAGAAATTAAAATGGGGCATCTTCATTTCAAGGTAACCCAAGTAAGGAAAAAAACAATCTCCAAGGAATTGTCCTGTAGGCATTTATGACCAGATCCTGTGAATTTACAGCAGCACCTGCAGCTCTTACTGTCAACAACTTGGAATGACAACATTGTGCTACTCAATGCACACTTTAGAAATTGTGCTTTAAAAACCCCGGAAAAGCTCCCGAGACTATGGAAAGCCAGAAGAGTACCTCTCCTTGACCTCCTTGTCTCGGTCCTTCATTATCCTAGAAGTAAATCAGACTAACTTTCCTGTAATTTTACATAGTCTAGTTGCCATCATCCTGTCTCACATTTTCCAGTGACATTCCAACACATACACATATACACATACACCAACACACATACATACACCACACACCGAAACAAACACAGATACACACACATCACACATACACAAAGAAAGCACTATACACACATACACTACACACACGTACAACATGCACAACACACAAAGCTATACACACATACACATACTTTACATACACAAACACACACACACACTCAGAGAAGCTACATCCCTAACCTTATAAATGCTACTCTTCAAGGTTTACATCAATGACACTCATTTTCTTAGTCTAGCAAATATGTTTCTTGTGGAAACTGTTTGGATTTTATACTATTTGGACTTCAACATCAGTTAGAAGGGGAAGACTTAAAATCTAAAATATCCTGGTCTTATGAACAACCTTCTATTCCCCATTTCTTCTCATTGACTAACTGCTGGCATGCTTTACTAACCCCATAAATATGTTTGACTCAAGAACTCAACTAGTTTTATTTAATCAAGTGAATGGTTTTCCTTTGCAAATTTTAATGAAGAAAAAGTTCATAGATGCTGTCTGTGTAGCATGAATAATAAAAACCCAGGGACAGATATTGGGGTTCAGGCTGAAGATCAGAGAAGCAAAGCAGTCAAGCTCTTACCAAAGTTGGAAGGGAGATCCTGTCCTGGAGATCCTGTCCTCAACGTGGCTGGAGACTAATGGTCTAAGACTGAACGCGAGATCTTGCTCCTATCTTATATACCTCTCTGGTGCTAGAATTAAAGATATGAATTATTTCTCTTTTATACTGATTCACTCTCATGTAGCCCTTCATGGCATTGAACTCAAAAAGATCCATCTGGCTGTTTCCTGAGTCCTGGGATTAAAGGTGTGCCCCACCACCTCCCAGCTTCTATGGCTGACTAGTGTGGCTGGCTTTGCATTCTGATCTTCAGTGACTTTATTAGGTCATAAACAATATATCACCACAATGCTGACTTTAGCTACCATGAAAATACAGGGGTGTGGCTGTACCTTTTGTCGTCATCTTGTGATTTTCAGTCAGTATGGCTCTTCTTGCTAAACTAGGTAATACCAAGAAGAAACAGGATCAAGCCTACATGGAAAAAGTCTCTACACTCAGCAAGAATACATAGGATTTTTACTTAAGAGTAACTGTAGCTCTAGTAGGAGTTTCATCCCTGGAATTTTAATACTCAAAAGACGAAGCATAAACATCAACACACACACCACACACACAGGATCTGCTAATCACCTGGTGAACTTAGTAACCGCCTTCCATCTTTCTTCTTTTGCTCAACTGAGATGTAAATTCAAACTATGAAACAATAAACTTGTCCAAGCAGTACTAACAAAATTCATGATCAAACATCTGAGCCAAAATACACTATAGATAATTGATTTCTGAGTAAACAGAAAAAAAAATATGTATTAGAGAAAAACATATATGAACCTTAAAATAGTCGTTCTTAGCATCCATTCAGTTTGTAATTTCTCCCATGAAACTTAATAAAAGTCAGAAAAATATTTCAAATCTTGAATAAGTTTATAAACAGTACTGAAGTAATCCATAAAACAATAGATGTTTTTAAAGTTAACCATTCATACCCACAGAAGCCTCAAATACACATAGTTGTTTTGTCCTTCAGCAGCCCTGGCATATAGAAAATTGTAATATCTGTATTTACAATACGGATATTAATTATTTGGCTTTCATGACACAAAAACCTCTCTAAAATGGGACTGAAATAATACTCAAGTATTCAGAAAATAAAAAAAAATACTGTGGACCAATGCTTGGTATCAGCTACAGTACCAGACGATAATGCAAAAAATAGACAGCTCTCAACAATAGAAGTCTCATATCAACTAGGAAGCATTGGATAGATGTCAGCTAGGCTGTGTTTATTTACTAGAATATCTGGACACCCAACCATCATGAACCTGAATAGCTTAGCCTACTAACCCTAACCCTAACCTTGTCTCCATATCAATTATAGACACTTTCACAGACACTACACATAACTTGTTATTTTGTAAGTTCCAAAAAGTTTTCTCCACTTTTAATAATAAGGAAAGTAGATAACTTTTTAACTATGGCAAAACATGATCTAGTATGATAGAAAGAACAAAATCTATAAAATTAATTAAGAAAACAAAAGGAAAATAGGAATGTGTTTACTATAGAAAGAATTTACTTTGTGTTCCTCATAAAGTATAAAACAAGATAAGTTTTATCAAAGAAGGTAAGATAAAAAGGGGCTTGTCAGAGGCTAATGTATAAAGTAAGCCTTTGGAAGGAAATTCATAGTGTCATTTTCTGCATTTCTCTTACTCATATTAATAAGGTAACTAAATAAAAAGATGAAAGTAACCATCTCCATTGCTGAAGTCAAGACCCAGTCATAATACCAGACTCAAGCTGTAGAAATAGCTGCCATCTCCATTGCATTTGGGGTGAGATAGACGAACCCTGACAGCATACATAAACCCCTCCCATTGTTTAATGAACTCAGAATTTTAAAAGGTTCCAGGTACCAAATCTCAGGATGCAGTACTTGACCAAAAGTTCTAGATAAAAACCCAGTTAGCTGTCCTTTAGCTCCAATACTGAGATGTGATATTGTACTTAAAGTATATTTGGATTTTGGTTGTGAGCCTAACTTTTAACAACTGAGCCATCTCTCTACCATGCACAGTTGGATTTTGACCACACTCTCTGCCATGGACAGGCATAATCAAAAGTAAAGCCAAGGGGAACCTCTTATTATGCTACCTTCAAAAAAAGCAGATGGACAGAATATCAGGGTGAAAGAACAATCAAGTTGGAATCAGTGTACAATATACTGCTAAGTCATGGCACCAAATATATTGCAAAGATCAGTTTCCGTATATGTCTTCCACTCAGTCACTCTGAAGAGAAGCAGAAGCATACCCTGGAAGTTTCAGAAGGTAGACAAAATACTTAAAAACCAGCACATCTCATGTGTCAACCATCATCACACTAGCAAGTCAAAATCAAAGGAAAGAATGAAAGTCTCATATTTTGAAAGTGGAGAGAAAAAGTATTCCTAAATACCCATTGATATGATCAGATACACAGAAACATCAAAGGAATCAATGAGGGCCAGGCCATGGTGGCACACTCCTTTAATCCTAGCACTCGGGAGGCAGAAGCAGGTGGATCTCTGTGAGTTCAAGACCAGCCTGGTCTACAAGAGCTAGTAACCAAAAAATAAAAGGGATCAACGAAAACACAAGCAGAACATTGCAATTATGCAGCAGGTTGCTATATAAAAAACCAAATAATTTCCCCACACATAGGAAAAACAAGGAAATAAGATGGCTCCCAAGTTTGGTTCCCCAGCACCCATGCTGGACAACTCATACTTGTATGTCTAGCTCCAAGACATCTACTGGCCTCCAGAGGTACCTGTACATAAATGAGCATACACCAACACACAGAGAGAGACACACACAAACACACTTCTACAAAAATTGTCATATTATTATTATTATTAATTTCAAACATCACATTTTAAGAAATAACAGAAGAAAATGAAGATAACTAGGGGTTGAGTATTTTAACAATCTTTTATTTATTTAGGAAAAACACTGCTAAAACACCTAAAAATTTTAAAAACTCTTGAGCTAGGGATCTGTTTTTTAATAAACAGATTAATAATGTATGGATTAAATTCCCTGTAAATTAACCTATAAATCAAATATAATTTCAGTATAATTACAATATGATTAATGAAGGGGAATATCCATTAGAATAGCAATGAAAATTAGAAGGGGGCTGAAGTAAGGTATTCATGCAAGATATAAAATCTATTTTAGGGCTACAGAAATTTAAACTTGTACTTTTTCATAAATAGATGGCAGACCAATTAAAGAACAGTTTAGACACAGGAGTAAATACATTATTCAATATTAGTTTATAATTGATGTGATGTTGAAAATCAGGGCACTGTGGGAAAAGGGAATATTTAATAAATGGTGTTGGAATGTTCAGTTTATAGTTATAAAAAGCATAAATGAGGCTACATGTGTTTCTAACTTTGAAATAAAGTAAATTTCAGATGAACCCATTATGCCAGGAAAAAAATATGGAAACACTAAAAGTTACTAGGTCTTACTAGTGGTTTTTTTTGTTTGTTTGTTTGTTTGTTTTAAATCCATGCAATGCTGTGGTTGGAATATGTCCCTGAAATTCCTTGTGTTGGCATCTGATCCCTAGTAAAATAGTGTATAGAGGAGTGAACATTAAGAGATAACTGAATACTGTATGTCATTATTCATGGGTGTAATCCCAGTGCTTGGGAGGCTGAAGAAGAGGATTACCATGAGTTAAAGATGAGGTGGGTCTACATTATGCGATACCTGGCCATGTTCCTGGAGAGGGATTAGTTATGGTGGGAGATGATTCTAGACTAAAGAAAGAATCCAAACCATTTCCCCTATCTACTGTGTGCTTTTGCTCTTCTACAGTCATCCAAGGAATGACAGATCACAAAGGCCCTCACTGCATACCAGTTCTTGACAATGGACTCCCTTTCCTCTGGAATTTGCAGCCAAATGGATTTTTATTGATTCTAAATTACCCACAATAAGGCATTTCATTTTACAACAAAACAGACCAAGACAGAGATCCCTTAAGCAGTCATAAATATAAGAAAACATTTAAAAATTGTTGCATTATTCCATGAAAATACAAATCTCCACACATAATTTGTACAAATTAATAAAAGCACTGAATAAAACACAATAATCCTAAAAATTATAATAAAATTGTATATTAAAACTAGATAGTGTTTTATAGATTACATTCAGAAAAAAATTAAATTTGATAATAACTAATGCTGATAAACAACAGAGACAAAGTGTAGCAGGAATAATAAAAACCCAGAGACAGATATTGGGGTTCAGGCTGAAGATCAGAAAAGCAAATTAGCCAAGCAACCAGAGAGTTCTTACCTCTACCAAGGCTCGGGGAGGGATCCTGTCCTCAACATGGCTGGAGACTAATTGCCAGAATATTGAATACTGAATGTCCTGCTTCTTTCTTATATCTCTGTAGTGCTGAGATTAAAGGCCTGAGCTATGTTTCTCTCTTAGTCTCATTCACTCTCATGTAGCCCATGGTGGACTTGAACTCACAGAGATCCATCCGTCTCTGTCTCCTGAGTTCAGGGGTTAAAGGTGTGTGCCACCACTGCCCAGATTCTATAGCTGTGACTACCTTTGCATTCTGATCTCCAGTGGCTTTATTATATCATTATATCATAAACAATATATCACCACAACAAAGTATTCCTGAAAGAGCACTGTAAAAAAAAAATGACAATATTCATCAATACCTTTGAAGACAACTTGGCAACACTCATATGCATTGAAATTGCGTGATAGCATTTGATCCATCAGTTCAACTCTAGAAGTGATTTGAAAGTTGCTACCTGTGAAAATGGGAATTCTGTGGATGAGCATTTTCCTTACTGTATCATCAAGTGTGCAGGGGCAGCATCCAGGCAGTCAGCCAACAGACTGACAGCATGGCCAGTCAAACACCAAGGCTTTCTAAACTCAACCATTTCACCCTGCTCATTGTGTGAATGAAGCTCGCCCCAAGCACAGAAGCCCAAGAACAAACTTCTCAGAAATATGAAAAAGAAAACCATGGGCATGGGAGATAGTAAATTATTGTACAGAGGACCCAGTGACAAGAAAAAAGGTTTCCATGTCATCTGCTAGCATCCAGGAAACACTAATGGGTAAAGAAAGTGGGTCTTATGGTGATGAACAGAAAAATCTTGGCCTCTGTTCCCTAGTAAAAATGTACATGCAAGGCAAGAAAATAATTGTGAATTGCAGAATTATTTCTTATTGGTCCACTGACTCAGAAATAATCATGCTTTCTGATAGTTCTGAATATACAAAGGTTGAAATCAAACAGCTAGTCTGTGTGTGTCTCAATCCACACTCTGCTCTAATATATAGTGCATTTTGTAAAACAGTATCTTCCAAATGTGATTTTATTCAAAAGAAAATTCCAAAGTCATTGCCAAATGCTAATGCCATTTTTCATTCTGAACGTCAACACAAAAGAAGAAGAGAATGTGTTTTAAAAAGAAAAATATGATTACAAGTACATTTGTTCTAATATGTGCTTGATAATTTGTGAAGCTTTTATGTCTGAGTATTAGTTTTTAAATACTTGAAATAATAAAAGTCATCGAGTTAAATAAAAATATGTGCCTGGAAAAATGAATACAATGGTGAAATAAAAGTATATACTAAACAGGAAAGGAGAGCAAAATACAGGGAAAAAATAGTTTGATAAAGGGTGGTAATGGAAGTGCATTTGGTGGGTGCATGCAGTCCCTTCATGCTGTCACAGGGAAGAGGAAACCCAAACAGAGAGCATTGGAGGGAAATACTATTTAATCAAATCTCAGATCCCACGATTCCTAAAATAGACTGCAATTTTCAGCTACGGTAACTAAGTAAAAGTGTTGCCAGTTAGGCATGATGTGACCTCTATAATCATTGACTGCAACTGTCTCGGCACACAAGATGTTAAAATGAGGAACATGGGGAAACCCACGGAAATAGCTGACCTAAGTTAGTATGAGCTCACTGACTCCAGACTGACAGTGGGGAACCTGCATAAGACCAAAGCTAGGTGTGTCTGAATGTGGGTGAAAATTGTGTGGCTTGGGCAGTTTGTAGGGCCACTGACAAGGAAACCAGTACTTATTCCTAGGATATGAACTGGCTTTTCAGAGCCCATTCCCTGTGGAAGGATATCATGCTCAGTCTAGATACAAGGGGGAGGGCTTTGGTCCTGCCTCAATGAGATGTGATAGACTTTGTTGCCTCCCCATGGGAGGTCTCACGGTCTCTGAAGAGTAGATGGATGTTGGGTTGGGGGGGGGGGGGAAGAAGGGGAGGAGAGGGAGCTGGGATTGGTATGTAAAATTAAAAAAAAAAGATTGTTTTTCCAAATCTTTAAAAAAGGAGAAATGTGCATCTGACACTATATGAAATATCATATATGACAAATATACACAGTATGTGAAATACTGCGATGGTGGCAGCAGTTTTTAACATGAAGGTAAATACAAGAATCTCTTATCAATGAGGAAGGAAACAAAAACCCGAGAAAGGAATAGAAATGAGGCCAGCTTTAGCTTTCCTCACAGTGTTGAAGGCCAGCAGATACAGGGCTCATCTTGAGGTTCTGAATAAGGAGTTCTACGAGCTACCCCAAAATAAAAGAAAAGCACCTCCCACAGGAAACTCATGAAATAGATTATGATGACCCAGAAAACCTTACTCAAAAACCTTATTTCTCATAACCGTTCATTAAATCAAAGAAAAAAAATCAGAGTATAGGTTAAAGTGATTATTAACTCCACTAAATCAGAGTATATCTATGAATGCATCAAACATAAATTAAATATAAAGTAAATTATATTGCAAGAACTCACATCTAACATTAGAAGTAACCACTTAATAATTAATAATAACTTCATACTTCAGAGACTATCTACACCACAGGAAACTGTTGGAGAAATAAAAAAGTAACCAGCCATATCTGTGATCTTATTATATAAGGAATAATCATCCAATATTGCTTTTTACATTATTTTAATTTGATTTTGTACTTAAGACCATGGAAAAAGAAAAATGATTTACAATGCCAATGTGTGTTGGCATTTAAAAATAAATGAAGAAAATAATATGTAAATCTGATTTACATTTCATATAAATATTGAGACTATGAAGTGCCAGGTGAAATGGTTTATCTTTTCCCTCCATTCTCTTCCAGTTTCCTGTGTCTCCTTTCTAAAAAGAAGCATACACACACACACTTTTATATATAATTCAGCAGAGTAACCACTGCATATAGATCCACATATAAGAAACACCTACAATAGAAGCTATGGATTGGTCATACAAAAGGTGGAGATGGTTCCAATATGGAAAGAAATGGTGGAGAGGAGTCTGATCCAAATAGCAATTGAGGCCTCCACTTGCCATGGGTCCTGTCATTCAAGCATGTATGTTCCACAGCTACCTTGGTACCTTAGTATAGGAGTGTGATTTGGAGAAGAGTTGGTGGAGGTGGGGGATTCAACTTAGAGGTGACCCATAATACTTCCACTCATGTCATATTGAGTAGAATGCAGTCCAATGCCTACAAAACTACCAGGAAGAAAGCAAAATCTATCAGTGAGGCCAGGAGAAACACTGTGATGAATCATCTAACAAAGGCTGTCCAGTCTTCCATTCAGGTCCTCAGATTCATCATTGCCTATATTTTCTCATATTCTCCTTCTTTATTCCCCCTGGAATAAAACATATCCTGTACAGTGTTGCATCTAACTGAGGACAGCGGTCCCTGGGCTGGATAATTCACAGATCTTTCCAGCAGACCAAGGCCTTTGCTCAAGACTGTGCAACACAAACTCCTAACCAATATTTAAAGATAAAAAGGGTATGGTACCTGTACACTGAAAATGTAATCAAAGCTATGTGTAGAGATGGCTGGTAGAATCCTGTCTTGACATTTACTTCTCAATAAACTTGTTCAGTGTCCTGTATCTTCTTGGTTGAGGTACTGTCTCTCATATTCACTCAGCGAGGTTACCCTTGAGTTTTTTGTTTTTTTTTTTTAAATCTTCCTAATTAAATGAAAGACTGGAACCAAGGAGTTACAGGATTTTTAAAACAAGAAATAATAAACACAAATGTGTTTGGGTCTATATAATATACATGTAACTCATGTTGGGAAGCTGTTGGAGGCTCTTGGTACTTTCTCCACACTTTCTGTTCCTCTTCGTGGTCTCTGTCTCATATGCTTTAGTTATTGCCAGCAGAGCTTTGAGTTCCCTTTGGAAGACTTTTACTGTAAGGATTCTTTTACTGTAAGGCTTCAGTTTGTCCCAATGAAAAGAGGCTGATATGGGGAACTATTATTTCCTTATTCTGCTAGGAGCTTTGCTAAGAGTTCCTGGTTTCTATGTCCAAAGTTTTCTATTCAACTTTCCAAGTCATCCTCTCAAAGTCACGCCTTGATCAATGAGGTTTCTATGAATTTCAAACTCATAACTGCTTTTCCTAGTACTCAAGTGGGAAATGAACAGTGAACCACACCATATTTGTGACTTCATACATAGCTTCCATATTTTGAAGATTTTCACAAGCCACCTATCAATAAGAGGCAGTGTCTTTTCCCTTCTTCACTTACTACCATTTCCCCTCACTTTTTTGCATATTGCTTTAAGTATTTTCTTTGGTAACAGCCAAGCAAAGCAAATGAGGAGTCAGTGCCATTCAGTTCTTGAACATTTCATTCTTTTGCCTTTTATGGATTGACGGTAGTTTGAGGTAATGCAAAGGCCTCCTGGAACAAGCTGTTTAAGTTCAGATCTGCACATGACAACTTGTTAGCTGTGGGGAGGTGTTAGTGACTGCTACTTCCTTCTGTGACACCTGAACAATGACATAGCAACAGGAGTTACCTCAAAGGAGTGTTGTGGGGATGAAGTTAATGATGCTGAATCTTAAATTGCAGAGAAACTTGAAAAATAATAGCACTTGGTAAACTACAGATATTTGTCAAATAAATAACATTAGTAAGCACTGTTGAGTTGTTTTTATTTACACTATTATCCAATTCCTACTATTTTAACTTTAAGCTCATTTTTAGCTAATACAAAATAAAGTAAAATTTATATATATTTATGAGGTACCATCTGGCATATTTTGTAATGTTTAAATCAGAGTAAATATACTTCTCAAATATTTATCATTTCATGACAAAACAACTAAAAACTCATTTTATTTTTTACAGTAGTTTATGATTGTGCCTAGCCCTACTAAGCTGGCCATACTACCTCCTGTTCTTATCTACCTATAACTTTGTACCTGTTAACAAACTGCATACACTCCTTACTCCCCCAGGATCTGATTGCTGCAAGTCTACTCTCAATTTCAATTAAATTTGTCTTTTCAGATTTCGCATTTGATCCAAGCATTTGGTATTTGTCTTACAATGCCTGGGATTAATTTACTTCACATGGTAAACTTTGGTTCAATGCCTATGGGTAAAAGCAACAAAACTGTAGCGAAAAACAAAAAAGAAATAATAATAATAATAACTTTGAAAATAAAACAAAAATAATAGCTAGTCAAATCTCATTAAAGATAACAGATGAAATAATATTAAAAAGCAGGAATGTATGAGTTGTAAATCAAAGATTGAAGAATGTAATTAATCATAAAACTGTGGAAGCAATTTCTTTCAGGCCTAGTCAATAAATTAAGAAATTTTAAAAAAAGGTTCACCAACAAAACCTACAACAGACTATAACACACATTACTTATAAAGAAACACATTAGGCAATTTGTCATTATAAATTGGAAAGCATTCAGGATACATAAAGATTCTGAAAAATATCACAGTCCACAGTAAAGAAAAAAGAGAGGATAACCTACATGCTCAGTAGATTGAGTTACAGAGAAAACCCTGAGTTAAGAAGCCCTCATTTCTTTCACAGTGAGTAGTTAAGTCCATTCCCAGGGTCCTAATGGAGCCACCACATCTATTTTTAGAAACAATTGTAGAACAAAACTGGTTCTGTTATAAAAATAATCAACATATTAAATCACAAGATGTTCAGAAACTAAAAGCTCCAGAAGGCATTGTCTGTCTCCTAACCTATCAGCTCCTTTACAGGAAATAAAATTAAATCAAAAGGCAAATGAAACTTGGAAAATACTATTTTCTATAACTGGTAAACATTGTCAGTAGAAATCCTTATTATGTAAAGAATCCTTAGAAAACAATATCAAAGCACAGCACGGCTGAAGGAAAATTTAGTAGAGAACACAAATGAAGAACATCCATGAAAGTGAAAATTAAATTAGCTAAATTAACAGGTGCTTGTGTGTAAACTTCACCAGGTTGTTCAGAACTGAAAGCAGAGATGAAAATGGAGACTGCCTTCTCTAGGCATATACTGCTGCTGGGGATGCAAAGTCATGCACAGTATGCTTAACTTCATATCAAAAATTTTAAGACACTTTCAAAATGACTTTGTCATTTCCACGTCAAGTAATAGATTCTAAGAAAATCACTACAGATGAAAGTAAACCATTATGACAAAGTAGATTCATTGCCTACTCTTATTAGCAAGAAAAATCGAAAATAGCTTTAACTGCCCAATAATCCAAGAACAGGTCATTTTTTCTTCAGATACATGAAATTAAATTTGTAACAGTGGAAAAAAAGATATATTGCTGTCTCAAATGCATGACCTCAATTACTAAGCTCATATTAAACCTGGGAAGGAGATAAAGCTAAGTCTTAATTGTGGTGATTGCTTGCTTTCAGGTTTATGAACATTTTTTAAACTTAATTTGTTATATTTTGAAGTTTTGTATGTTTTATAAAAAAGAACATTCACAAACTAAACTAGTGTTCCAGCCCTTCTCACTAAAAAGAAAAGTCTCTATTACTTCACTGATATGTTCTACACACATTTGCTTAAGAAAATACATGAAATAATCAGTTGATCTTTGGACAGGCAGTGTTATTCCTAGTGCCCAGAGGACTTTTGTTTGCTCAGTTCACACTTATGTTACAGGGAGAAAGAGAGGGGAAGAAAACCCAGCATGAGAGCAGTGTGAGGCATGTTCAAATCCATTGCTCACAGCGGGGAAAAACAATTGCTGCCTCTTCCACTTCCAGTGACCTACTGGTGAGGAGCAGAATGTCTAAAACAGGATCCAGAATTGCCTCCCACGTGGCTTCCTTGTGTTGTTATTACTTTAGCAAATTCACAGGAAAGGGACCCTCTGAGAAATCTGAAGGCATTATATGACCATGGTTCTCTTGGGCTAAACAGGGCTCACCTGTTTATCTTATAAGAGGGCTCATAGTAGGAGTCAAGAACCCATATGACTACCCTACGCCGTTATGTATGTTTGGCTCATTAATTTCTAAGGATATTACCACAGTCTCAAAAGTAATTCCCTGTGATTTCAAACCCCTGTAGATGGAAAGAAGTCTTTTGTAAATACATATCCCTTCTTGACAAAGAAAAATAATTTCCCTATTATTCTTTTCACATTGCTTGTTTATTGCTTCTACCAGTGTCAATCATGAGTGTTTTCAGTGTAGATGCTGAGAACAAAGACAAAATAGGTGAATTTAGATGTTTGTTTATGAAGATGTTTGAAGGGATTAATTTTCATGTGGCCATTCAGATAGGATTAAAGGGATTAACTTGAATAATAAAGGCATATTTAAAATGCATATGTTGTTTCTAATTAATAGGTTCAGATATGAATATAAGATATGTCAAATTATTGCAGAATAGCCTGTAATTACATTATTTTTAAATAATGAGAAGGAAACTCATGAGTCATTAGGGGAGAGATGATTTTGGAATTAAGGCAAACTCATTCTGCAAGTGTAAGGCTTTGCAAGACACATTTCCTATTTATATGTACAGTTAATAACATCTATTATGCAGTCTTTGTCCTGGAAGCCTGTGTTTGTTGAGAGAAATACTTTAAACCAGAAGCTAATTACATAGTGCTCGAGTTTCTCTGGCAACATCAAAAGAGACAAAGTCATTTGGGCTTTAATGAACATTTTGAAAAAGAAAAATAAATTCTCAAGTTGAGAACTCTGTAAATTTGAGACAAGGAGAATGTAGGATTAAGAAAACATTAAATTATAATTTAATTTTTGGTATATGACAGCAAAATCATAAAGGGAATATTGTTTTCTTATTAATTTTTTAAAAAAAGGACTACAACCTTTTGAGTATTGCCTCTGGGGTTTGGCCCTTTGAAAACTACTTAGGCTCAATGTAACAGAAATGCTGATTTTCAAAGAAAAATATTCCCTTCAGCTATCTTTACCCAGATTTCTCCCTAAATAGTACAACTACCACATTTTAAAAAACATTTAAAGACCCATTTCAAGGAGCTAGTAGAAAAGCAAGAGCTTTTAAAAATGCTTTAAACTTGACTCTTTATTCTGACAAAACAAATCCCCAAGTTAATATTACAAAATGGCCTATCCATTTCTACATCTGGATAGTAGAGGGGGAGATGGAAGAATGTCCATTTAGAATTCTTAGAACCATATAGATGAGGTTTCCTCTACTATAATATACACAGTGAGGTCAAGAGATGTGAGACACTATTAAATGCCTCCCATTTAATAAAATAAGTAGCAAGACACTCAGAAGTCCCAAGAGGCAGCTAGGCTATGGGCTCCAGTCATCAGTTCTTCATTTCACAGAGTGGTTTTCTACCAAATAACATCTTCAGCACTTATGAAAGGAGAGATGTACCTGTTAGGCCATATTTGATAGCACTTACAAGAACTGTGTTCAAAGCCAGTCTTAGGCAAATTCAAAAACAGAAGAAAAATACATTTTTGGTCTCTTCGTTTTATATCTGTCCTTTGGAGCTGTTTTATCCCAGTGAGAATGTGTGAGTCAAGCCACAGGCCTACCCCATTCCACCTATATCTGTTCTTTCATTACATCAACTTAAGCAAATAATTCATAATATACATTTTAGGTTCATAAAGACCATCTTTTAAACTGAGAGTCTCAAAGGCATAACTTCATATCCAGGGAACAGA
The DNA here is from genome assembly GCF_943737965.1 of Phodopus roborovskii. Lineage (NCBI taxonomy): Eukaryota > Metazoa > Chordata > Mammalia > Rodentia > Cricetidae > Phodopus > Phodopus roborovskii. Next base: position 922,804 of record NW_026126417.1, on the reverse strand, counting down.
ACCTTTTATTTTGTTCCTGACCTGTTTATACTTTCATTCTTAACCAGAGATTAAATCAGATCTACCGAAATTGTCAGCTGACTTCCATCACAAACCAAATAATTCATCAAACGTGCAAAAGACTCAAGTAATGACTTCTTGAATACAGTATGAAGCTGTGAGAGGGTAATTTCATCACTACCTGCCTCCCAAATCTCCATCAGCTACTTTCTAACTATACCTCAAGCATCCAAGTATCTAAACTAACATGAGGACAATGGGTGCATTTTCCTGCATTTTTTCCAACATATTGCCTAATTCTTGTACCTCTCTGGTGTGTAATGGTTTCTCTATTTCCCTGAAAATGAGAACAACCCTACACTCCAAGGTAGAGCTTTTGAAATCATTGATTAAAATGGACTACTAGCTGAGAAGGAACATACACATCACAGCCTTTGTGGCCTGAATATCTATTCCCGTTTTCATACATGACAGAACACCTAGGGACTCCATATCTACCTCAGTTGCTGCTGCAGCAATCTTAGAGAAAACTAGGTCATCTTTTAACACCGTGGCATTCAATTTTGAGTCGCATATCTTGACTCTCATGGTTGCCTTATTTAAAGCTTTTCCCTTTGCCAATACTTTTGAACTCGGGGAGGTGCATCCATCATGATATGAGATTGGATCCGTAGCTCCAGGTCCCAGAATAATAATCAGAGGTGTATATATAAACTGAAAGTCTCTGCATTTCTCCAAACCACCCCCTGCTGTAGGAATGCTAAAATAATGCTAATGTGAGAAAAGATATTCCAATGTCATTTTAGATTTCAGACATTGCACATTTGTACCCATGATTATGTCAAAATATACACATAGGCATCATTTGAGAGAGAATTTATTATAAAAGGAAATATAAAAAAAAAAAAACCAAAGCTAGCCTGACCTTGCTTTATTTATTTTTTTTAAATCAGTGCTTGAGCTGCGGTTGAATAAATTTGCCCAGCTTAACATGAGAATGTGTTGGGTTGAAAATAAAAAATAAAATTGGGAAGCCTATTCATGTGGAATAAAAAGAAGAGCACATAAAAGAAACATAAAACACCTTCCTTCTGGCATTAAAAATGCAGTTTTTTAAAGTAGAAAGAAATCCACCTTCAAATAATATGTTTTCTATGTGGTAAAACAAGGAATCCAGAAACCAGCAGATTCACACTTACTGCAGATGATACCTGAGGGAATGGTATATGAAGCCTGATATCTGTTTGTCTTTGGATTTTTGTTGTTATTGTTGTTTTGTTTCCTTCAATTTTTATCATGAGATCATATGGGCATTCCGACATGGATGCAAGAGACAATTTCTTTTAAGGCTTCCATATACTTATGAATTTAACTCAAATGATCCTACACTTGTATGCCTTGAAAAACAAAATTATGATTTTAAATTGTAATTTCCTTTTAAATCTTTGACAGTTTAACTTCATACGTGTATACAATGTCTTGGGTCATTTTCATCCTACTCTTGCTAGACTCCTTTTTTTCCCCCCCCCCAAAAGGGCCCCACCTCTATTTTCAGTGTCCATGGTTTCTGTTTAGTTTTATTGTTGTTGTTTGGTTTGGTTGTTTCTTTGTTTTTCAATCCCCTGAGTTTAATTAGGGTCACTTATAGAGCATATATAAGAGGTTATTTACTAGTTCATGGGCAAATTGCCAGTAACTACACCGCTAAAAAATGACCTCTGCTACCCACCTACAGCCACCAGTTCCCATATACTATAAGGCTTAATGTTAATTATAATTGTTTGACCTATGGCTCAGGCTTCTTCTTATTGGCTAGCTCTCTCTTAATTTTTAACCCATTTCTATTAATCTGTGTATCTCCACATGGGTGTGGCTTACAGGTGATGCCCAAACCTCTTGCTTTCTCAGCAGCTACATGGCATCTCCCTTGTGACTCTTCTTCACACTCCTCTTCCCAAAATTATCCTAGTCTGGTAGTCCTGCCTATAATTCCTGTCTGGCTACATCCTGTCTTTCTATTGGCTGGAACAGCTTTATTCATCAACCAATGAGAGAAACATATACTCACAGCATACAAAAGTACACATCCTCCCAATCACTTATCCATGGAAAATGTTGATAGGCCTCATATTGTGCAGGTCTTTGGCAGCTATCTGTAGCTGCCATGAGTTCATGAATCTGATGGCTATATCATACCCATAAGACAAGGTGTTACAGCATCCCTCCTCATCCTCCTGTTCGTATGTTCGGGGTTCCATTCTCCTTTCTGGGTATTTCTTTGGCTGATTAGATCCCATTGTTGTCGTGGCAGTGCTTCCCAAGAGTCTCAAATATGGTTATGCCTCTATGAATTCCTTCTGCTCTCCAACTGCTACTGCTGGCTCAGCCCACAGGCAGCTGTCTTTTGTCCTACATGCTACATGAAGTCTGTATGAACGTTCTGGTGTATAGTTTGGTTCTCACTAGGTACTGAACACTGTGCAGATCTGAGTCAGTTTCTTTTCGGCAGTTTCCAGTGTTCTGCTTGTTAGCTTCTGTACATAGTCCTTTCCCACTTAGTCTGAAAGTCCTGAGTGTGGTTCTCAGGTGGTCTCTGTCAGCTAGCCTGCCATAGCAGCAGATGTCTTTTTGAAAAGTTTCCTGCTCTCTCAGGTGCCAGCGCTGAGGTGCTACATCGACAAGGGTGCTACTGCTTAAGTATAGCCTTTGTTTGTTTGTTTGTTTTGTTTTTGTTTTTTTAACAGATGTTGAGAGTAGCCATTGCTTTTCACCTGCCTGATTTTTCAGCCCCCCCCCCAGAATATTTACTGGAGACTCTGGCCAACCTTCTGGTTGTAGTCATCACAGAACTATTCTTTAGGGAGAGTTATTAAATCTGTTATCTTAAAAGTTGACTCGGAGTTTGTTTCTGGTTCTAAAGAATCAATGAGACTACACTCGAACTTCAACAAGCTTCTTTATTGTTTTTAAATCCAGTATGCTATCAGCTCAGTTTGCTCAGTTTCCTTCTGACAAAACTGAACGGGATGGGCACAATATTCATTGTCGTTTGCTTTTGCTTGTCTCTTTAAGACCTGTTTGTCTGACAACAACAGACATTCCTTAAGTCAGCCTTAAGGAACATGGTGTGTGAAACCTTATAAGAGACTGAAAAATTAGTAATAAAAATCCACTACGTTCAGATATTGCTTTTGTCAACGAAGTAAAGTTACCACAGTTTCATTCATTTCTAAGTAATTGTAGATAGCTATTTATTTTGTACCCATTTTAAACTCAAAGTCTGCAAGCTACAATTGAAACTATTTGCTCAGTAGTAGACAGCCAACAGGAAACAAATTCAGTGGTGTGTAGATGGGGGTTCTGTCCCACCTGGTCCCACAGCTGTTTAGCTCCAAATAAAAACACAGGGACTTACTTTAAATAAAAGATGTTTGGCCAATGGCTTAGGCTTCTTACTGGCTAGCTCTCTCTTAATTATTAACCCATTTATATTCAACTATGTATTGCCACAAGGTAATACATAGATTACTGGTAATCCAGCATGTTACCCCTTCAGCAGATGCATGGTGTCTCCTGGCAGCTTCTCTCTACATCCTACATCCTCTCCCTAAAATTCCCCTCCTCTCCTAGCCCCACCTATACTTCCTGCCTGGCTACCGATCAATCAATGTTTTATTCACCAACCAATGAAAGAAACATAAATACAGAAGAACATCCCCCATCAACAGTGTTTTGATAGATTTTGTTATCTCCTATTTCTTTATTTGGACATTTTTAACGTTACTTTCCTGTGCTTTTTATTTTTATTTTTTCAAGTTACTCTTCAGTTGTTTTTTTTTTTTTTCTTGTTTCTTTTCTAAAGAGAGAGAAAGAAGGTGTGGAGTTGGATGGGTGGGGAGAAAGACAGGATCTTGGAGGAGATGGGGAAGGGAAACCATCATTGGAATATACTGTATGAATTTTTAATTGAAAATAAACTAAATGGGAGATCTCAGTCTGATTTTCAGCACATTGGACCCTCTATGAGTTTAGTGGGACTTCTTTTTTGCACAGGAATAAAAAGAAGTAGAAAGGGCTAACAAGGGAAAAGATAGTATGCAGATTCAGAATTTCACCTACAGAAAAGCTTCAGGGGTACGTTATAAGAGTTTACAAGAGAAGCAAATAGCAGCCAAATCTTATGAAAGCCTATAGGGTTTGCTTTAAAGAGCAAGGCAGGTAAAACAATAACCATCCATAAGAGGAGACCCTAAGTCTTCAGGGAGGTGAAGCCAAATGACTCCTAGGATTATGGCCCAAGGATGTGTGTGTCCTTATCTGTTGCCCTTTGCTGGGCATCCAGTATGGAAATCATGGGTCTCACCGTCACCTTTGACTTTTTTTTTTTTTTTTTTTTTTTTTTGTCTTACTGAACTGTCCTTCCCTTTGGATCAAACTGAAAAGATATCATGCCAGTTTGACTTTTATCACTTTAACAAATAATGCTGGCAACCTTATGAAGAAAAGGAGGATCTTCATTTTGGAGGATCAAAGGTAAGGGGTAAGCATTGGCTCAATTCTAGTCAAGATCTTCTTCCTGCATCACAGTATGGCAATAGCAAAGGCAAGTGAACATAGAACATAGAGGGGTTCCTTCCCCCTTGAAACACCAGGCTAGAGAAACTCGGGACCCACAGTCCCTTTCAATAATATACTCTCAGCCTAATATATGAGTCTTTTACTCCACATTGCCATACTGAAGACCAATCCTCCAGCACATGGTCCCTGGGACATAAGAAACCAAGTCCAAACCATGACAGTCATAAATACCTGATTTATAACAAGTTGCTTTTCAGAATAAATAATTTGCAACATGTACAACATATCATAATCTGAGGCCCTAGGAAGGACCAAGGCAATCCATCTAATCCCTATCTCTGTCCATGGTAGAAAAAAAACTTAGAAAACCTGGGAGAGGCAAAGGCTGCACCTCAAATGCTGACTTTTGAACCAGAGTGCACACCAACCCTTTAGAAGGGCATGCTCACTTTAAAACCAAGGTTTGTTATGTAAGACTCATTCTTTCTGGCATGGTTCTGTCCCCTTACCTTCCCACTGTGCTCTGTAGACATGCAGTACCCTCTAAAATTCATGAATCATCCAACACTGGGAGAAAGTCACAAAGCCATCCACAGCTCTATTGTCAAATAATCTCAGCTTCCTTTGTGCTTAGTAATACAGCGATTTTTTTTTTTTTTTTTTGTGGTCTGATTTTCTGGAATCTTCTTGGCATTTCCACATTTGTAACCACACCAATCCATCACTGTAAGTCAGATACCTGACACCACTCCTGGCCCAGCATAAGCTTTGGGTTGTGAGGGAAAATGTAAATGTCAGGGACTACACAGTGGTCACCGTGATATATATGAAACAATGAACTAATTAAACAATTTTCTAAAAATATCTTTTTGCATTCCAGTGTCTTGTCCAGCTCTGGAGCCTGTTTCCTTGAGTTGAATCTTATCTAAAATATAACTAATTCACTGCCTTTATTGGTTTAGTGATGGTCTGATACATGTAACCAGGCATCTGTCTGGCAGCAGGACTACAACAAAAAGGAAGAACTTCTCTATCCAATAAAGCAATATTTTCAGCAAGCATGAACTAAGCAAAGGTCTTTGTATTCTTAAGGAAGCAAAGATGAACAGAGACCATGAAGGGCACACACCACAGGTTATTACATGCATTTTTTTCACCTGTAAGTTATGAGCTGGAACTCAGAATAGTCAATTCCCTTTGACAGGACGCCAGAGGCACTGCTGGGGTAGTTTTGACTACTCAATCCCAGACAGATCAGACACCAAAGACAGGCTGAAGAAATTTCTGAAAAGCAAGATGTCCTGAACTTAGATCAAGACTGATGGTAATAGTATTTTTTCCTTTCCCAAACAAAGAACCTTCTAGAATTGTGTTTTCTTGTAAAGAAAAGCTTTGTTCTGAGCCCACAGAGACGTTTCCAACAACCCAACATCAAACTTCAGGCTTTCTTAAAAGAAGAAGGAGGAGAAGAACAAGAAGAAGGACAAAGAGAAGAAGAAGGAGAAGAAGAAGACAGTGCCTGCCAGCATTCTACCCAGAGATGGAGCATGTGAAGAAACCGGAAGATAATAAGGTCGCCTGCAGTGTGTCACCTGTGGGTGAAACTGGGAAAAACAGAGATGTCACATTGCTTTCTTATTTAAATCTCAGACACTAAATAATTCTGGAAAAAGAAGTACCCAGAGGGTAATCCTCAATTGACTGGATGACTACATACATCGACATGGCATTTTGCCTGATTTTACAGCTCAAAGCATTTGTTTTTATGCTCATGTCTCTCATATAGAGTTCTACTTGGATATACTTCTATACAGTATCTTTTAATTTTTCACTGCATGTTCCTTCAGAAACAGTGAAAGAAAGAACATTTTGTTTTCAAATCCTAGCCAGGTACCAATGCTTGGAGAGAGAAAGGGAAGAAAAGAACCAGACCAGGAGATGGGAGAGTAGAGGAGAGAAGTATTGAAGGAGGGACAGGAAAGGAAAGGAAAAGAAAGGAAAGGAAAGGAAAGGGTAGTGGATATGAATAAGAAAGAGAGAGGAGAGAAAGGAAAGAAGGAGAAGAGAGGAAAGCAAAGAGGAAGAGAAGGTGAGGAAGTGAAAAAAAGGGAGGAGAGAGACAGGAAGGGAAGACTGAAGAGAGAAGGAAGTCTAAATGATAAATGTTTGTGTATTCTTTTTTTATGTTCCACAATTAAATGAACTGAAAGTTGTCCTTTGTTTGATTCTTTTATTCAGTAAAATGTTTCTAACTGAAACAAGCTAACAGATGTTTGGAACATTCGACTGCAGATAAATTAAAAGAAATGAGTCTCTATGATGATGTAAGACTTTAGATAAAATCTTACTAAGGTGGTCATTTTTCTAAGTTAGATAGAGACATAAGCACAGACATATGAACACACAGCCATCTGTGTTTATGTGTGAAACATTTACAGCAGGTACATATCAAACAGGGCTTGCAACTAAAATACTGAATTCATCTCTCATCATTAAAAAAAATCCTAAACTTTTGGAAGTGTTTAGATGTTTTGAACATTAAATTTAAAATTGTTTGCGGCAGATTTACAGCTCTATAATGTCTTCTAGTCTGAAGCATACTGTGAAATCATTTGATCTGAAGGGAACGAGAAAAAATATGGCCATTGATAGGAGAGAGGCTTTGCAACAAAGAAACTTGATGATTATTATAGTTTATAATTTTATATGAATATGAACAATAATTTATAGTCACAAATCTTACTTTATAAGACCAACTTTCTAGTTTAACTGAAAACACATACAGCATCACAGGTTTGTGCTTTGACCAAAAATGAACTTACTACACCATCCTCGAGCCAGTAGTGCTGTAATCATTGAGAACAAACATGAAATCTGAACTTGATTTGTAAAGAGGAGTGGAGTTAACTGCTAGAGGGGAGATTAGAGCTTGGGGAGGGGGAATGGGTTACAATGATCAGAACTCATGGTATACATGCATGAAACTGTCAAAGAGCAAATCCCCAAAAAGTCATAAAAAGTTTTAAAAGCATGAAATCTGAGTTGGCTGTTGATAACATCAGGTTCCGAGCTTGAACTTGGATGGCATTTTGTGGATGAGCCAGCCACCTGCCATTCACTTCCCAACACACTTGTTCAAACTTGCTTGGAAGAATCTCATACACTCTAATCCTTACAACCTAGAAAACTAATGTGTGCCCCGAGCATTAAACCTGTAAACTTCACTTAACCTTTTCATTAAATTCTAGGAACCTTAGTCTGGGTCTGGCAGATGACCCAGGTGAAGGATTTTAACACCCATTGGATGCACACACATTCTTGTGATGCACGGCTGCTGCTTGCTCACTGTTGGTAAATGCCAAACGCATCTGGCAGAAGAGTTTTGAAAACAATTCGACAGCCTGAAAGGTTCCAACAATAAAGCAGAACTCTTTACGTGGCAAAGCCAAACAAATAACTCGGGCAAGTATAATTAAATAAATCCCTGGTTTTAGTGCAGATGGCTGTCTTTACTGTCTGTGTCTGCTGGGGTATGCTGAAGCCGTGCTAGTCCATGAGTGTGTGTGTGTGTGTGTGTGTGTGTGTGTGTGTGTGTGTGTGTGTGTGCATGGCTTTTTTAATATGAGACTTGGCATATTGCTTGTGGCAGGCTGTTGAAAAATGAATAAAGACAGGAGAGAAAAAGAAGACAAAGCACATCCCATTGGTATGGGAGGAAAGCTAGGCTGCTGCCTGTCCATGTGCTAGATCTCCAGGTTAGCCCAGGGGCTCCCAAGATCATTTATTTACTCCCAGATTTTCATGTTGAATTATCACTCACAATCTCTAAATGAACACGCCTCTTATTTTATTTAAGACACACTGGGCACTTGCTTTTGACTTCCTGCTAGGCAATACAATATTTAGTGTTTGTTGTAACACACATAAATGGCAAGAGATGAAACATAGCCTTATAAGCATAATTTCAATTAAAAATATTTTTTTTGCAAAAAAAAAAATCTTTGCCCCAAGCTTTCAAAGGCAGACATCAAGTGATAATGCATTTGCTCTGTGCTGCTTTTACCTAAGCAACTCTGACCACAGATGTCTACAAGGATTCATCAGGAGCTTTGGGCTACAGCCTCTTGGCTTTGGCCTGAGGCAAAGCTGGGGGCTAAGTACTTTTCATGTGGGGGGTAAAGAATAAAGCAGAACTCATCAGGCTTCGACTGGTACTGTGGTTCCAACTGGTACCCAGGAGCTTCTCCATAGATCTGCTTTGACTGTTCTCTGGCTGCTGTTATAGTAAACAGCATCATAACTTATTTGTGACCTACTTAGAAAAAACTCAGCTGGACTGCTGTGAGTCAAAGGGAGATGGGCTAGATAGAAAGAAAAATGCCTTTTCTTGATATAATGATATACTCTGAGTGGAAGAAAGGTTTTGTGTGTATTTTTGTTTGCATGAACATGAGAATGCCTTAGTTGGCTCATACAATCAATTTCTTTTTCATGATGTTTACGTGTTTGACTATATATAAACAGCACTTGGTTTTGATGCAAAGCTTTACACAAAGTAGAAGTCATTTAAAACAAAAGGCTTCATGTTAATTAATAAAAAGTTTTGTCTGTTTTTCTTGAGTTTGAACAAGAACTGCACACAAAAGGAAACTGCTGGGTTGTTAAATGCCTTAAAATTCATCTCACTAAAAAGATGCTCTTACTCCAAGCCTACTGATAATTGATGCTGCCTTTAACTTTTGGCCTCCAGATGAAACATTTTTAACTTTACTTTTTAGGTATCTGGTTACAACTCTAGCCACCTGCAACACAGAGGGTAAGGACACCTGGCATATTTCCAGGAAGCACTCTGACCTGCGGATGTGCTAACAGGATTCCTGGAGTGTTTTCATCCTTTTGTGTTTCTGTCCTCCTTTGACTTACCATTTTCTCCAAAAGAGTTGTAGCTTTAATAAAAAATGGTGTTAGTGAATGAAAGCATTTAACACAAACCATGGAAACATGATATTTTCAATGCAATTATGTGCTCCATTTCAAAGACCATTTCTTTGAAGAGAAAGCAAATGCCTGCAGAGGAATTGACGAGAGGTGGATTATTGCATTATTGCAATCTTGAAGATCGGCTCAGTTGAAGCTCTTGGCAACAGTCAGCTAGTAAGCCTGAAATCAGAGGCCCTGACACTTCAAGCAGACACAGTGTAGGGGTGCGGCAGTCCACACCTTTAATCCCAGCAGAGGCAGGTGGCTCTCCATGAATTCAAAACCAATCTGGTCTTTATAGTGAGTTCTGAGCCAGACAGAACTAGGGAATGATGCCCTGTCAAAGAAAAATAAATAAATAAAATAAAAAGATAAGTGGTAGTGTACCTTCTTTTGGAATTAGAGTTGAAAACTGTAAAGAAACACCAAGTATTTGATGCAGTTATATCAGGTGCTACTGAAGGCAAATTGCTATCTGTAAGCTCCAAACTCAGAAGCAACCACTTCCTATAAGCAGAGCTATGTAGGATCAGAAAAAGTGAATGAACTGACCCATTTATGGACCTTCAACTGTGCAAGGGGTAGATCTGTTTCAGATGATACCCAACCCTTAGAAATGAGTATGGTTAGTCTTCCATTCAGTAGCTCTAAATGCTGAAGACTCACGTTCAGAGTTTGCCCACATACTATGGTGCTCAAATGCTACTCAGTTACAGCCCCATCACCAATCCCACTTGTTAAAAATAAAGGAACCATATCTGTTCCAAGAAGTCAAAGTATGGAACTCACTGTAGGTGTGCATCAAAAGATGAATAAAGAAATCATGGAGTTTTTACATGATGGAGTTGTATTGACTCAACAAGAATTATGACATTAGGGTACCTGAAGGGAACCTCTTAAGTGAAATAAGCCAGACTCTGAAAGGTCAGTATTACACATTTATTATCATATACAGAATCTAGGTTCTTATTTTAAAACTATAAGCGAATGAAAATGTCATAGTGACACCCATTATTTTGTATGTATCTTTTATAACAAATATACTGTAATAAACATAAAATAATTTAACAATAAGAAAAGAATTTTAAATAATAGTGTATTGGATGTATATGGGTCTCTAATTATTCCCTTGATGTTTTCCAAAATTTAATTAGAAAAATATAGAAAAGCTGAAAATTTCTATTGCTCACTCATGCATCTTTCCCTGATCCAGTGTGGCTGTTTGAGTAAGAATGGCTCCCATAGACTTATTTATCTGAATGCATAAGTCCTGAAATAAAGAAGTGTGGCCTTGTTGGAGTTAGATGTAGCCTTATTGGATGAGTGTGTCATTGAGATTGGGCTTTGGGGTTTCAAATGCCCAAGCCAGGCCCATTGACTCTCTCACTCTTCCTGCTGCCTGCAGATCCAGAGATAGAATTTCCCCTCTGTCTCCAGCACCATGTCTGCTTATTCACCTCCAGGCTTTCTGCCATGATGATAATGGACCAAACCTCTGAACCTGTAAGCCAGCCCCAATAGATTTTGAGCTAAAAGGAATACATTTTGACTAGAATGAGAAATGGAAAAGAAGCAATAGACCTGTTACACTGTATCAATTCCTTCTCATACTAGTGCTACTATGAAGGGATTTTTGCAAATGGGAATAAAATTTCTTATTCTGTTAATTTTAAGTTAGTAAAAATGGAATATCCTATAGGCTATGTCTTAATCAGCCAGAAGGCCTTTAAATGGGTGTGCTGATGATCAGTTTTCTTTCCTTCCAGGATATTCTCTATATTACTATGGAAATCAAGCTCCAGCTCATTCTGGGTTCAGATTCATCCTGGACCTTCCCATGTTTACTGTCTTTGTTCTAGATATTATCTTCACTTAACCCAACACCAACATGACTAAGAAGTTTTCTATAGAAGCCGTGGATCTTGTTGGACAACCTACAACCACCACTGTACTAAGCCAGCATAATCCCAACTACGCTAAGTATTTGTCCTTATACTTGCAGGTAAGTGTAGTCCTGGCTTATCCTCAATAAAACTCTTTGGAACAGATGGAGGACATCAGAGAAAATCACAACCAATGGAAGTCTAGAGTTTTGGACACCTCCTTACTTACCCCCTTCTCCTTTGATTGGGTGAGCAAGAGGCAGCACAGGTGTTAGGGAAGGGCGGTGGGAGGCACAGAAATGGCTGCAAACATCTTCCTTTTGTCCTTTTCAATTTTATATCTACCATAAGCACATTTTTCTTTGTGTTTGAATTTAAATAACTCCTTCAGTATGTTGTTTCCTGCAGCTCTGTTAGTAATCTGTAAGGATGTGAGTGTAGTCCGCAGACATCACATAAAAATGCACACCTGCAATGCCAGCTCTGATGAGAATTGCTGGGGCTTGCTCGCAAGCCAGTCAATTATAATTAGTGAGAAATGAAGATTCATGGCTTTGGGTCAGTGAAAGACCTTGTCCCAAAGGAGTTGGGCAGCCTTTCTGAGGATGACACTGGAGGTCTCCACACACATTCACACCAATGTAACACACACATGCACTAAAAATAACTTTTCTGATTTTATCATCTGGGAAACCTGCATAGCCTCCATGGCCTCTCTCTTCTCTTGAATACACTTCATATTTGCTAATTTTTTTAAAAAAAATATGTATGACAGTTTAGAATTTTTTATTATTGTAAAGATTCTAGATTCAGTTATATCCCCAGAAAGACTGTGGAAATTATTTTATTTGTTTTAGTAGGCAGTCAACTTGTATGAACTCAACTTCTAGTTTCTATTTCTCCTTATGGTAGGCAGGAGCTGCCAATTCTAGTCAGTGACAGCCTTAGTTGTACTGTTCAGAGCCCTAGAAAATAGAGAAGAGTCAAACAGGAATGTGGCTGACACAACTTATTCAGAGAACTTAATGCTCTGTGTCTTTGTTTCTTTCATTCCCAATACCCTTTCCCTATAGGTCGGCTACAATGCTAACTTTACACCCTTCTCTGGACCACTGGACCTGGAAGATTGGCCTTGAGAGTTTTAGCTGCATGTTCTTTTTCTCATTATTGCTATTCATCCAGCAAAAAGTGGAGGTAAATTCCATTGCTCCTTTCTTCCAACAAGCCACTCTCCTTCATTCTTGCTGCTCCTAATCACTCCCTGTTACTCTTGAATATTTTTTCATACCTTCTTCAGTATTCAGTGGTCTCTGTAGGACAATGGATATGAGAGGGAGAGCCTCTCATTATCAGAAATAAAATTTCCAGATGTAAAATATTCAAACTTTAATAAACCTCAAATTTCCTGAATATATTTAGCAAAATAAACTGGGTATTTCCTATTTCTGTAACTATTAGTAGGAATACAGGAAAGTGGAGCTGCTCTGCTACTTGTGAGAGTGAGCAGATTTTAAGACTGTGTAACTCTTGTATTGGTTTGCTCATCGCTGTGTCAAAATACTTGGCAGAAACAGCTTAGAGGATGGGTTCACTTTGGTTAATGGTACCAGCAAGATTTCAGTCCATGCTAGTGGGAAAGGCAAGGAGGTAAGAGGGCCTCAGACTCCAACAGCTTGACACCGGTACAGACCAGGAAGCAGAAACAGCACTACGGAAGCAACCAGAAGTGAGTCTAGCCATTGAGTCTCACATCTATGACCTATTTCTGCCACCAAGCCCCTCATCCTGAACACTCTACCACCTTCAAAATAGCACCACTGGCTATGGGACTGAGAGCTTCTGTAAGGCTGAGTTTTATAAACCACTTAACTGAGAACTGAATCCTCTCAGAAATTCTAATCTATACTTTTCTACATTAGATGATCGGTGCTTGCCCTCCTGTTTATCATTCAGTCTTCATCATTCTGTGAAGTGCATAGAGTGCACTACAGAAACATCCACTGCCTACCCCCACTCCACCCTCCACCCTGGCCTTCTACCTTCCAGCTCTGTGTTTAGCCAATGAGAAGCAAAAATTTAGGAAGTTAGACACTGAAAAGATAATGGTTCTCCAACTAGTCTTCTGCTTGCCTGTACTTCCCCACAATGCCTCCAATGTTGACAGTCATGCTTCTTTCTTGTTTATGCTTCTTCCTGTAGCTCTTGCTATTCATTGTGTATATGGTCAGTCCTCAGTGTCTTTCCCTCATGACAAGAAGTGGGAAAAGGTAAGTGTTTCTGGTCTCTTGTCATATCTCATTCATTTCTCCCTGTGCCCTTATTATCTGTTCTGTTTAAATTTTCAATACAATCTTTTTCAACCTCTACATTTAAGTAAAACTTTGGAAATACACAAACCAGATTTCTGCACATGCTGTCTTCTATGCTAGTTGGAGTCTCTGAAGAACCTATATAAATGAGGCCACTTCCATTCAGTCTTCAGCCTCCACTAAGTACTACAACTCTAGATACTCTTCACCACACATCATATTAATATATCTCAGACAATTATCCATCCTTCATAACTTGTCAGAGTTTATCACTTATCTGTTTACTTGTTTATTGTCAGCCTAACAGTCCAGATAATAAATCCTGTACAGATGTAGATTGTGTCTATCTAACACTAAATAATCCACAAGTAGCAGAACACGCAACACAAATAAGAAACCAACTTTGTTTGTTTATTGCCAGCTGCTAAAGTACCTTAAAAGAGAATTCTGGAAGACTGCATGCAGATAGACTCCAAAGGTTGTTGTAATATAATTAAATCTATCACTAGCAATAATTCAGGTTAAAAAAATGGCTATTATCTTATTTCAAAGTAAAACAGATCAGTATGGGAGATGAAATAGATCATGTTTTGTAGGACACAGAGCACATTCAAGAATTTTCACATCACAAAACCACTGCATCTATGCAGGAGTAAGTTTTCAAAGAAGTGGGCTACTTCAGAAAGCAAATGAATAACTTTTCAAATTAAATTTTTTTTCAATTTTTTTCTGTACACTAACATATTATTTTTCCCACATAGAATTTTTCTTCTGTATTTGGAAAGAGCAATTCTTTCTTAAGTGATTTGGAGTGTTTAGAAAAAATGCTTTGGATTCCTTGGGGAATTTAGAAGGCGACTGGGATGCCTTTTGAAGCTGTCAGTATGCCCTCAACTAGAAATTGAGACTGTGCTTCTAATCTAAGGCCTTTGAAGACAAGCTGCCCTCCCTGAGACCTCCCCTCTGGACTTTAATCATGCCCTATGTGGTCTTTTTACCTCTACTTTTTTTCTTTTCAAATTTTATTAATTATACACTTCACTGCTTAATCTTCTTAAGATATAATATTCTTATGATGTTTTTTGTGAGGGAATCTATAATTGTTTTTACTTACTCTCAGATTAAATATGATATTCCCCAAGTATTTAGTAGATATTTAAATTGTTATGTTAAATTGTTAACCAACTGCTAAAACCCCCTTCTTTTCCTCTTCCATCAAGTTCTTTTGACCATTCAAAAGAACCAATGCACTTTGTACATTTTACTCAACATTGTTATGATCACTTTTAGCAACAAAATTTATCACATGCTACTTTCCTACCCCTATCACAATAACCTTTTCTTATTTTTTTTCAAGTAAATTTTAGAATTCCTTCACTATCATTGCTCTTGTGATTCATAACTCTACTCAACATTAATGCTCATATTAATTTGATTTAATATAATAATTCTTAGTAGATCTGTACTGAGTCTACACATATCAGATATTTATTCTCAGCTACACAGAGGGATTAGAAGATACAGTACCCAAACTCAGGGAGCTTTATGTTCCTCCAAGATAAATAATAATGTAGACACAAAAACTCTAAAAGAAAAAATGTAAACCTTCCTGGAAAAATAGGGAGGCTGTTGAAACCTATGAGAAGCAGGACTTGGCTGGAAGCTAGTCCTCTGATAGCTAGATTCTAACAATGACATGGTTCTTGCTATCAATACTATTCTCTGTCCATATACTGCATAAAGTTCTCATAGGTCTTTTTTACTATTTTATTTTGCTATAAGAAAATACCTAAAGCTATGTACTACATAAAGTCTGTTTAGCTCACAGTTTGAAGTGATTCCAAGATTTCATGCCCTCGTTTGTTTAAATTCTGGTGAGAGTTGACATCACAATGGTAGAAGCATAGATAAAAGGACCCACATAATGAAACAGGAACCCAGAAACTAGAAGGTCACTGTAGCTCTCCTTACAACTTATTCTCATGGGAACTAACTGTCATTCCACAAGACATACATTGTCTCTAATATCTAAGCTCTTCACATTCAACTTCACCTTTCACTAATCATAGATACCACCATCACTCGCCAGTACCATTCTAGACACAGAATTTCTAATATACAAACCCTCAGGTAAATTATGCAAACCACCCTAACATACAATCCTGCTTTTCTAGAACCTTCCACTGGAAGAGAAGATTCTTAAGAAATACATTCTATTGACTTTGCTACTCAATATAGGCCATTCCCCTTACTTCTTTGCAAAAAAGGAAAAGAAAATGAAACTCTACTTTTGTTTGAGGTAAAGCAACACACCCAACTAATTAACATGTGCTTCTATGAAAGGAAAAGATAAAGTATGAATACATACGTTGGTCACATAAAATGTTGCTTTCCTTCATGTATGATTAAGAGAACTAATCTAGCTGACTTAGGCACTAATGCTTTTTCCTGTGCCTTTTCTACTCACCCAACATATAAACACAGTGGAACATCATCATGTACATGCCTGACACACCAAACATTCTACATACCTAAGGGGCATACCCTAGTGTGAGAGGGCTGTGGCAGAATCCCACAGTCTCCCTTTTAGGTAAAAGCCATTATTATTATTTGTAGGGAGTAAGGTTTTTCCGCCCGCCACCTGGTCTTGTCCCACCGCTGTGCCAGCCCCAACTAACACACTGACTCTGTATTTGATATAATGCTATTGGCCTGGTACTTGTTTCTTATCAGCTAGCTCTGTCTTAAGTATTAACCCATTTGTATTAATATCCACGCGGTCTTATCTTACCAGAGAGAGAGAGCCCACCGGCGTTCTACTCTCTCCATCTTTCATCTTGACTCCTCCTCACTACTTCCTCTTTCCTCCTTGTCTCCTAGTCCCTCCTATCTTCCTTTCCTATTGGCTAACAGTGCTTTATTTATTAACCAGTATGAGAAACATATACAGAATGACATCTCCCATCAATTATTATTATTATTAATTATTATTATTATGATGATGATGATGTAGGACCATTGTATTCAAGTTTCTGTAGCTTCATGTGCTCCTGAAGAGTGAAACTTCTTGAGTTTGACTCATGGGAAATTCTGTACTGGGAGTGGTGGGGTGCTCAAAAAGTTAAATAGTGACTTGTTCCCCAAGAGGTATAAGGCAACTAAATTGGGGCTCTCACTCTACCTGGGGGTAAAACTAGAGGGGCTTCTCATTCTACCACAGGGAAAGACAACTTCAAGGGGGCTCTCCTTCTTCCTGGGGATAAGACAACTAAAGAGAGGCTCTCACTCTACCCAGGCCAGTACTTTTGAAGCTCAATACATTTTTACCTTGGGGCAGAAAATTCTCATGATGAGTAAAGTGATTCATGTTTCCTTAGTCAATGAACAGTTAGCCTTCATTAGTGTACTGAAGTCACTGAAGTCATTATTGTACTGTTTGTTGCCAGGCAAGGATAACACAATAAATGCCGTTAAAATTATTTTACAATGGGTCCCTCATTTAACACCAACTCCAACATGATTAGAATCACATTCAAAGAACATGGAGAAATGTGTTAAGGACCTGTTAGAATAAAATAAAAATAATCAGGTCCCCAAAAGACTCCACAATACCCCATCGCCTTTTAATCAATCCTGAGTTGTTTTCTGTCTTTCACTGTTGTTTTTGTCTCTTGACAGCATGCTATGTATTCTGTTAGCTGAGTGTGGAGATAGTGTATTTCTACGTTTCCTTAGATGGCCACACATGCTGGGTGCAGTAGGGCCTGGTAAGGCTTTGACAAATGCACCTAGTCCAATTCTACTAATTCTTAGTGTCTTTTATCAACTTATTTGATACAAGAATTATCTGTAAGCCCAGAAGTGATTGTTAAGACCAGTTGGTTGGATCTGGTAGATAGGAAGCCCTTATGGGCTGTTTATCCCTCTAATCACAGAATAAATAGAAGAGAAGCCAGAGTAGGGCCTTGAAAAGACCGACTTGACTCATCAAATATACGTCTCTATCAGTCTTTTGAAACAGACAGGCCTATTTTTAAAAAGACTTCAATTTAATTAGAATTCCTTTTCCCATGGAGATAACATCTTCAATTGATTTAATCCTTTCTTGTACATTCCTTGCATCCTGAGAGGTAGTAATGGTTTTCATTTTACATTCTGGTCTTGAAACATGATAAACAGTGAGTGTCAGTTTTATTTCCCCCCGGCCAGGGCCTGCAGTAGCAGGTCTGGGAGCTGGCCTC
This sequence comes from Phodopus roborovskii, assembly GCF_943737965.1. NCBI lineage: Eukaryota > Metazoa > Chordata > Mammalia > Rodentia > Cricetidae > Phodopus > Phodopus roborovskii. The sequence goes on along the minus strand of NW_026126417.1, from coordinate 904,813 downwards.
CGGTCATCTGTAATGCTCTCCTCACTCCATCACCTCATTCTTCTTATCCTGTTGTTCTGGTCCATCTTTTTCGTGCAGAGACTGGATCCAATGTAGTTGAAATTCTAAAATCATCTCATATTTTAGAGATCATCAGTGCTTAAAGACTTTTAGGAAATGCCAATTATTTTCAGATAAAATTCTATAACTTTTTATTTGAAGAAGACCTTCACTTTGCTTATTAGAAAAAACATATTTAGAATATAAATTTGGCTCTGTCATTTTCATTTCTGATGATAGTTATCTTTGAGGACTATAAGCCTGAATAAACTGTCAACAAAACCCTGAGACAAAGATCGCAGATTTTCATATAAATATATCCAACATTGTATTTCATACAATAATGAAAATCTTATGATGAGATGCTAACAGTAAAATCAGCATGTTGAAAATCTCATGGAGAACTAAGCATCTGATCAGAAATGTATTTGAAAGAATAAAGCGGAGAGATTATGCCAGTAAATAATGCTTCAAATTTGACTTTCCTTGTCTGTAATGTGGTTGCTTAATTCCAACCAGCTCCAAACTTTACCCATATGAGTCTCTTTCCAAGGGCAAATATTTTCAAGTTTCCATTGGAGTAATTATGGTAGGGTTTCTCTGGGCAGCCATTTTTCAAAGAGAAAATTTTCTCTTTGCATGAAAAAAGTAACAAACTACTTCCCATTTTCATATATACATATGTATGTATTAAATACATATTTATATAATTATTATATTTTAAATAATTTAAAAATATATAATATATATGTAAGTAGTTTACCAACAAGGAGCTAGACATTGTAGACAAAAGTTCACTATTTCGCTAATTTGTTTTGGGGGGGAAATGGGCAGATACAGTAATAGTTGTCCCTATGATCAGCCAAAATCAAACCTTCAAACTTCAAAGTCTTGGCTCTACTCATTGAAAAGAAAATCAAGGAGCAAATAAAAATTGTACATAGTTATTTTATTTAATAGTACAAACTATTTTATATAGCAATCAGTCCAGCATGTTTGGCATATCTATCATCTCAAACAATTATTATTTCTTTATGTCAGAATCATTTAAAAATCTTTAGTAGTCATTTTGAAATACACATTAGTTTTCTACCACAAATATCACACTATGCTTCAAGACATTGGAAGTCAGTCCTCCTTTCTAACTATTCCCCTATACTCTACTGCAAACTATTCCTGTTTCGTTTTCTATACTCTTGCCAGGCCCTGGTAACCACTATTCTCCTATTTGCATAAAGACAACTTTTTAGCTCGTGCATTATGTATGAGAGAGACTAATGTAGCATTTTTCTTTCTATATCTGGCTTATTTCATTTAATATGATGTCCTCCAGCTCTATCCAGGTTACTTCAAAGGACAGAATTATGTCCCTTCTATGTCTGACTAATATTCTAATGTGCACAGATACCACATTTTTTCCTATTCTTTTCCTTACTCAATCCCTTGGATTATGAGATTATGAATAATGAATTATTTACTGTAGTATTATGAATAAGTGCTACAATAAACATGAAAGTACAAATATTTCTTTGCCACATTGATATCATTTCCTCTGGATACACAAGGAGTAGTGAGATGGATGGGCAAATGGCAGATCTATTTCTCGTGCTTTGGGGAGCTGTCATACTGTCTCTCATGATGGCTATAGTAATTACATTCCTTCAACAGAGCATAAAAATTCCCTTCTCCACACCCTCCCTGACACTTGCTTCATTTTGTCTTTTTGAGAATAACTAGCATAACTAGAGAGAGAGTTAGCGCCCAATAGTTTTCAACCCCATTTCCCTGGTGATTAGAGTTAAGCCTTTCTTCATATAGCTGATGGATATTTGTGGACATTCTTCTGAAGGTATCTTGAGATAATTTGCTTGTTTTTGTTATTCTTTGGACCGGGGATTTTATTGTTATGCTTGTAGTTATATATTTTGAATATGAATCACTTTTTAGATAACTGGTTTGAAAGTATTTTCTTTCATTCAAAAAAAATGTGTAATCTATTGATTGTGTTTTTTGAAGATGCTTTTCAGTTTTACATAATCATGTTTGTCACTTGTTGCTTTTGTTGTCAGAAAAAAAATAGACCAAAGTTACTACAGTGTTTCTTTTATGTTTCATTCTAGTATGTTCATAGTTTCAGATTTTACTTTGAAGTTTTGATCAATAGTTTTCCTTCCCCTACCCCCGTGGTAAACAATAGAGATCTGCTTTCAATTCAGTCCTCTGCATGGATACCTGTGGTGGTTTGAATAAAAGTGACCCCCCCCCATTGACTCATGATTGAATACTTAGACCTCAGTTGGTAGACTGTTTAGGAAGGATTAGGAAGTGAGGTCTTGTTGGAGGGGGTATGTCATTGGCTGAGGGCTTTGAATATTCAAAAGTCTTACACACACACACACACACACACACACACACACATATATATATATATATATATATATATATATATATATCCTTTTTGCCAACCAAAATTTAGGCTCTCAACTTTTCTGTCATCATAGACTCTGAAACTGTAAGCCCAAATTAAAGTTTCTTTCACAACATTGCCTTGAGAATAGTATCAATTCATACCAATAGAAAAGTAGCTAAAACAATACCAGCTTTGCCAGTGCCATTATTGAAGAGTCTTTCACTAATGTAGGCTTTGCTGTCCTTACTAGAAATCAATTGCTATAGATACATGGGTATATTTCTGGATTCTCCTTTGTTTTCCATTAGCTTGTGTTTCTGTTTTATACTAAACCATGAAAAGGTCTTGTACTCTTACAATTTAGTATGTTTTGAAGTCAAGTTTCACAGTACTTCCAACTTGGACTATTCAAGGTTTGTTGCACTTAATTTCAAGGTTTTTATTCTATTTCTATGAAAAATGTCATTGATAAGAATTGCATTGAATCTGTGAACCACTTTGGATACTATGGACCTATTAATCCTGCGAGTTCTTCCTGTCTATGAATTCTTTCTATTGCTCTATGTCCTCTCCGACTTCTTTCACCAGTGGTTTATATTTTCATTGCAGAGATCACTTATTTTACCAGTTAAATGTGTTCCGATGTAATTTTCTATTTGTAACTATTATGAATGAGATTGTTTCATTCATGGCTTTCTCAGAAATTTCATTTTTGATTTGTAAAAAGTGCTACTGAATTTTGTATGTTGGCATTGTATCTTACAAACTTACTCCATCATTCCTAACAACTCTCTTTGGGAGTATTTAGATTTTCTTATGTATAAAATCATGTTATATGCTAGACTTATTTCTCTAATGAATTAATATGTTCAGTACATTGCAATATACATCTACATATTCAACAGCTCTAATATGTACCAATAAAATAATACCCTAAATTGTTCAAACGAATTTATACCATTTAGATGTTCTTTCACATGTTCAATACAAAATAATGAAACAGATGATATATTGGTGATTCTAGTGTATGAAAATAACTGTTCAATTTCCTGGCTTTCCTGGGGAGGTGGGATAAAGGTGCAATACTTTGACTCAAACAACCTCACAATATCAGATGTATCTAAATTTACCTTCTTCCTTTATAATCCACACCATTGCAATCCTTATCTCTTAAAACTACAACTTGCCTATACACACACATCGGCTTCCTTGAGCTTATTTTTGTGAAACATACTTTCTACATCTGTCAAATGTTCATACCTTTATATTAAAATGTATTGATTTAAATATTGTTCAATCCTGCTTTATTGAACTGGAAAGTCTTTTCATTTTTATAGAATTATTCAGACTGTTTACATGAATAAAGATGGGATTAAGTTTAAAGTTTCATTTTGTTTTGTTTTGTTTAATGTGTGTGAGCACGCCTACATGAGTTTATGTGTACTACATATGTGCAAATGCCCCTGAACACCAGAAGAGGGCACCAGATCCCTGGAACTGAAATTACAAGCTGTGGTAAGCTTCCCAATGTGGGAGCTGGGAGCTCTACCGGGTGCTTTATAAGAGAAGTTAGAATTCCTAATCACTCAGCCTTCTTCCCAGATTCAGCACATAATAAACTTTAAATGAACCACATTGTTGTCACTTTTTCTATTGATTCCTCGCCTACTTGTTTTTCTTTATATCTTTGATATCCATGATTTCTCAGTATTGCAATGTATTATCTACTTAGGCTTTACTGTATATTTTATATATCAGTTTCTCAGAACTAATATTCAAGATCATGTAGACACACTTATCACACACTAGTTAGAATGAATTGCTTTACTTTATATAAAGTTTGGGAAATTTATAGAATTGTATTAATCTCGTGCTTATTGGAGATATCACCTCACTAAAGATATTGTTGCTCCTATTTTGATTTGAACATTACAATAAAAAGAAGTTAAGTTTCATTAATCAGGTTAGCCTTTGAAAAATGCTGAAAGGAAAATAAGGTTTGAGTTGGTTTTTCATTTTTGTTTTTTTCTGTTTTGTTTTGTTTGTTTTTGTTTTTGTTTGGTTTTGTTTTGTTTTATTTGCTCAGATATTTATCATGGCCTTTTCACCCCTTCTGTGAATCTTATTTTCTATTTAGTATCATTTCTAAAGAATTGTGTGGCATCTTACACTTCCAGTCTTCTGACAAAGAATGCTTTGTGATTCTTTTGATCAAAAAATACCTTTACTTTGCCTTCATCTTTGAATAATGGTCCTGAGGATAGATTTAGTATTTGCTTTTCTTTTCCACCTAGCATATTACAATAGCTTTCAATTGTCTCATAACCTACAATACTAATTGTGTGTTGTCATTTTCCTGTTTGTAATATCCCCTTTTCTCGGATATGTATTATGACAGCCTTTTTAGTTTAAATTTTTGAGGAAGGGCTTGGTTTTGATTCTTTCTTAGCTGTGACGTACTTGGGTTTTGTTGGTATATCATTTTCTATGCTCACTTTTTTTTTTTAAATATGTTTTCCCCAAGTTGTGGATTTCATAGTTACTATTTCTTTGACTACTCTGCCTGCCTTCACAGGACTCCTGCAAATACTAACTTAAACCATTAAATGTGGTCTCACATGTCACAAAGCCTTAGCTAATTTGTCTTTCAATGTTGTTTCATTCTGAAATGAAGACAAAGGGTCTTATCAGAGTTCTCTGGCCATATTTTTCTATAGCATCAAGCCTGTCGTCTGTGGGAGCATCTCATCTCATTCCCAACATTATCAGCTTTTGTTCTTTCACGTGATTATATTTCATAGATGAGCTTTCTCTGCACAGAGTGTAGATCTGTTTCCTCAACATGCTTTAATTTACTTTGCATCTTTGAACATACTTTTAGTAGTCACTTAGAAGGAGGTGTCTGCTAATTACAACATCTGGATCACTTCAGACTCTTATTGGCCACTAGTGATACATTCTAATCATGCTGTAGGAAGAATGAATTGTTGTACTTTTCCATTCAGTAAAGCAACTAAGTCATTAGAAGATCATTTTATTTTATTCAAATTCTTTATGCTTAGTAAGGATTTATCTTTTTTTCTTTAGTCCCAGGATGTGACTTTTTTCCTAAAATGAACCCATCATAACGTAATATCCTTTCTATGCCTAGTTTACTCAGCTGGATGTGTGTTTGCCTATTAGAAGACCAGAAATTCACCATCTCCCAAATCTGTATGACATCTGATAGCTTTGTTCACTTCTCAGTCCCAGAGAAGCCATTTCCCTCAGATATCACAGTCCTGGATGTTGGGAAATAATTTAAAACTCCTTCCCAGGTTAATGTATGTGCCTCCTTTCATACAACTGCCATCTCTCTGATACCTCACCATCCCAATTTTGATCTCTCCTTTGACATTAGCTGGACTGATACTATGCTATCCTTTATCCATTACCACTAAGAAGGTTCCCTTCAGTGAGAATGCTACGTGAATATGGTTTGCTTTGTGCATCTTCCTTCTTCTAAGAATCATAGTTCTATGTTGTCTGTTTTCAGCGTCTTACATATAAAAATAATAAAGAATATATAGATATTGATATACAGAGAAATTTGAACAAATGGATAAAATAATAAAAAGAAAGGACCAGAGACTGATTAGCTGTTTATTTTAAGAAAAAGTCCCCTGACTATGCAAAAGAAAAAGATTTTAACACAAGGAAATGCATAATACATTAACAAGATAAACAGAATAGTGACCCCTCAATTATGTCCATATCCTAACTCTCAGAACCCATGAATTTGTTCTCTTACATAACAAACAAGACTGTAGAAGTGATTAAGATCGCACACTGAGCTAGGGAGATTACCCTGGGGTTATTCACATGAGCTCAGTCTAATCACACCAGTCAGTCCTTAAACATAGAATCTGTCCCTGTGGTGATAGGAGGGCAGCGTGGTGAGATGTGGCTGGCTTTGAAGATAAAGAAAGGATCTGTGAGTCAAGAAAGATGGACAGCCTGGAGCAGCTGGAAAAACAAGGGAAGGGGTGTTCCCTGAGAGTCTCTGCCTGCCGAGAAACACAAGTCTGCCAACATGTTGGTTTTCACCAGTGAAGTCTGTATTGGACCTAAGACTTGCCATTCCCAGGAAAGATGTCTCTTGACATGTGCTACGGCTGTGGGCTATGCTTTGATTTCTGAAAGGGAGTCCTAAGGAGACCTTGACCCGAGACCTGGAACCTGGTTCGAGGCACATAGTTCCTGCGGGTGGCAGGTTGTCATAGGTCATGCAAGAAAAGCCCAGAAGCTCGCCCATGGGAAATGAACGTCAGGGCCACCTAATTGAAAAAGAAACATTTTCTCACAGGCTCGCAGCCCAGATTCCAAAAAGAGGGGAGTGCTAGGTGCTAGGTTTACAAATTGTGCAGCTCCAGCCCTTATTTAATGATCAGTTGCTAAACCTTAATTTTAAAAATTTGAAAATTGATTTGAAAAATGACCAGCACCATCATTGCATTCTATGAATGAAACTTGTTGCTTCACAAATCCCAACATGAAATTGGCAGTGATTTTATTTCAGTCATAGTCAGCTGCTAAGGGGTCAGTAGACACACCTTCAAGGACTGTCTGTCATTACAAGAACTTTGCAACATCAGTTTGCCTCAGTGGAAAATACAGGTAAATGAGTATTAAGGATGTGTGTTATGTAATTTCCCTTTTAATGACATGTATCATTTCACAAAAAAAGACCCATACTATTTTGGAGGCATGCATGATTAAGATGTAATATGCTTGTGATGAATTTATAAAATTGTTTCCAAATGCTATTTTCTTTTTGGAATTGGTTAATGAGATACTGCCCTCCACAATGGTATAGATAAAGGCAATCACCATTACTAGCACAATCAAATTTGATGGTGTTTTATGAAAGTAATGCTTTATGTAATGCTATATGTAAGAATATGTAAGAATAGCCTCAAATATAAGATTATCATTTATGTTTCTAAGGAGAATTTCTCCAAATTACTTTTACTAAGTTAAATGCATCTATGAAGTTTCTAGAAATCGTCAGATAACTATAGTAGTTCGTTGATTCAGTTACACTTTCAAGTTAAAACTGCCTATACTAAATATGTTTCTTGAAAAGCTTGTGGAATTCCCCTTATTTTATTATTTCTTTTTCTTAAAATAGAGTCTCATTGTAGTCCCAGACTAGACTCAAACGGAGAATCCTCCTGCTGCAAGCTCCCAGACTGGGAATATAAACTTGTACTACCAGGTTTGGATCCCTTACATGTTTAAGAAATAATTCCATTCGTAGAGCCATTGAGTCATTCACATAGCTTTTTGATGATCTCTCTCCAGTTCTGTCACTGTGAGCTGTGGAGAACATAGCCCAACTTCAATGCTCATATAATGCTGACACATTATTTTACCCAAAGCACTCATTCACATCACAGTAAAGTTGATTATTTTTGCTGAATGGCTATGTTTATTTAATAACATCAAAGACTTGCAATTTTAAGGTCATGTTTCATGAAATCCTTGCTAAGTCTGTGTTAAATTTCTTTGTCTCCCTTTGATTGTCCAATTGATTGAGTCAATTTCAGACAAATGTGTCTTCCACAAATAATCATTTGTTTTCAAAATAAAAGAACTGAGAAAAATCCCACATGAAATAAATGAAAGTCTTTGAAGGAATTGATTATAAGGTGTGTGTGTGTGTGTGTGTGTGTGTGTGTGTGTATGAAAAACCTACCCATATTTGTGTGTGTGTAGAGAAACACCACTAGCTTTACAGAACTAAGTTATGCTTATTGACTATATTTAGTTTCCCTTAGGTTCCAGTTACTGGTGAGGCATAAATAGCAAACCAGAATTTTTATCTGGGACTCAGCACGCTGCACATTCAGGTAAATAAAGAAAATAATTTCACTCTGGCTTCACTTGTTAACAAGTGAAGGAACTAATGAAAACCACAGGTAATTCCCCAGCCTCGCTGCAGCCATTAGTTTCAATCTTGTCCCTCACACCTCCTTTTACCAGATCTGCTGACAGGAGTAATATGGGGCTGGGGAGGCCTCCTCAGCCTTCACACTCCTCATCCATGTGCTAATGAACTGTTGAATGGCCACAAGGCAGAAGTCCTGAGAAGAGAGGAGGCAAGAGAGTCAACTCCTGCAGCTCAATGATAAGCCACCAACAATGCCAGCTTAATCCTCACTCTGTCACCTATCCAGGGGCAGCAATCCCAGCCTTGTACCTGAAAATACCAAATCATCAAAGCCATGTGGCAAACATCACATACTGGTTCTGGTGTTTTATATTCAATCGTGGTTATTTTCCTCAAGAGATTTCAAATGAGTTTTTCATCAGGACATATGATCAAGTGCCTATCAGATATTCACTCATTCTATCAATTAATAGCACAGAGGAATTATCTAAGAGTCAAACATCATTTTTCTACTAAAATAAACTACTGGTTTCTCCAGGTGGCAAGGTTGAATCTCACACCAAACTTGCTTCACACTCATTAGAAGGGTACACTGCATCCAAGTCATGATTGTTAAATATATACATCACCAGGGCCATAACGGACAGCAACAGAGAAAACTTAAAGGCTGTAACTCCATTTGTATTAGAGTGTATGTACAAAACTGAGCATGACCAAGAAACTCAGTAGGCAACAGAAAATACCTCGGCACTAAGAAAACTTGACTTTTCCTAGTTCAGAATAAACAAAAAATTCTATTTATTTTTCCTGTTCAAGATTTTGCGAGGCAAAATTTAAATTGTCAAACCGTCTTGAAAAACCATCAAAAAAATTAAATTGCTTCTAACAGTGTATTCAATTTTTTACAAACACTTATGTGTGCTTAGATATTTGCTTTTGAGGTGTAGGATTGAGTATATCTGGCAATAGATATTGCCAGAACTGTGTTCCAAACCTACCCCCAAAATAAAAAGTAAACATCTTCACTAGGGTGAGGTCACAAGGAAGAAAGAAAGGAAGAAAGAAAGAAAGAAAGATCAAAAGTGAAACTGATTAGAAACAGACAAAGTCTAAAAGAAACCAATCAATTTGGTGTCATTACTCAAGCTGAGTGAAATGCAAAGCACAAACAATGGAAGAGATGCACACTTTGTATTTCAGCAATTCTTAAATTTTTCACTTTCTAGATTTTTGTGGTAGTTTGGAAGGAATGTTTTCATGTAAGATTCATCTTGACAAGAGCTCCTGTAAACAATGTATTTCTTAGAATAGTTCGTTTAAGGTCTTCACATTCAGTCAGCTTGCATTGCAAAAACAGACTAGACAGGGTGGGAGGGTCGTTATTCCTTCCTGGAGTCAATTACCCACCAAAATTTCCCTTTCTATCCCCCAAAGAACCCCAGACCTCTGAATATCAACCAAGTATATTAAGTCTAGGTGACTTGGACCTTTGTGTCTCTTCTGAAGAAATACATTAATTATAACCTACATGCTAGCTTCTACTATTGTAATCTTTACCCATTTGTTTTTAAGTACAGAATCATGTGTTTTCTTTGTTATTCCTATCTAGACTGCACACTGTATAAATGTAAAGACTGCCCAACTTTGGTTTTTCATAACTACTGTACATCTGAATGATGGAGAGCAACGGTTAACATACAGGGCTTCTTACACAAGTGCCCATGTATCAAATAATTCCTTCAGTTCTTCACATCTCTCAGCCATTAAGAAATCAGCTGGTAGCCTGATTCAAGGCATCTGATCTCCAACAATGGCATATGGGGACTCATTGTTACCTTCTTTTTAACATATGTCCTTGGATTCCTACATTTCAAACCTAACTCAGAGAGTCCCATACCAAAAATAGGACCAGAAGAAACACAGTGTTCTCATATTTAAGTTATACAGCAGTGTAAGCCAGATCCGCTGGTAGAGGTGTGTCTGAGTCACTCTCACTATCTCATTGCACAGTGAAGAACAACACAAGAAGAAATCTGTAATGCTTGACCCATCTTTGAATGAGTCGCAGACCAGCACTAATTATTCCTGCATAACCTCCAACCTAAGAGAGCCACAAAGCCTCATGGGGCTGCAAACACCAAATGACAATATATAACTAATGATATTTTGATCTATCAGCCACACACCCAGTTGTCCTCTTAACAGATGCTAGCATAGGGTGGACTTGGGATAATGTCTCCAGTTGAGATTTCTTTTCTTTAGTATCTCAAATACCAGGCACAACTCTGCCTGGTGATAAAAAATTATAATGAAAAGGAAAAGATAAAATGGAAAATCTTTACAAACCACCTAAATCTTTTCAAAATTTTATGACAAAGTATTCAATTTTTTATTAGAAAGATAGGCATGCTACAACAAGCATAGAATTAGTACAGTTTTGAAAAAAATGCCTTATTTGTCATCTTGAAACTCAGAGTTCAAGGCTACCCAACATGAAGCCCTTGTCTAAAAAAGGCAAACCAGATAACATAGATTAAAAAACATTTAAAATTTATTTTATTTTTTGGTTTTTTATTATTTTTGTTTTATTATTATTATTATATTATTATTATTATTATTATTATTATTATTATTATTATTATTACCCTTTGTAGCCCTCAAATGAGGTAGAGGGAAAAGGAAAATATCAAATGACACTTGAAGGCACTGGTTTTCGGTCAGTCCATTCTATAAGTTGTCTCTGCATTAGATAGAATGTTTTGAGGGTGATGTAAGAACTGGATTTTGACTCCACTTATGGGGTCAGTCTCAGACTGAAAACTGTTTTTCCTCTGGGGAGGGAGGCTCCAACATGCCTCTTTGCACAAACTTCATTGTAATCTGCTCCAAGGAGCCACATTGTCTGGAAAAAGTAGAAAGGAATGTCTGCATCTGGCTTATTATCACCACACTTCCTATAGGAGTATTAGATGTAGACCCTGGAAAGTGGGTTATGGTTAGATATGGGGCACTGACCATGGATGATGTGTTACCTGAGTTTGTTTCCTCCTAACTCTAACTTGCAAGGGTATCAACTAAGAAGTCTCAGAGTAAGTAACATAGATACAAGGTTGTTTCTCCAAGTAATCGAAGCCCTGTGGAGACAGACTGAACTGGGTATCAAGTGACACAGCTAAGGAACCATGGATGGATTGGAACCCAGAGGCCTTCCTCTTTCAAGCAGTTTGGAGGAAAAAAGCTAAGAGGCATCAGACAAAAGCAGATAGACAAGAAAGAAAGAAGGAAGGAAGGGAGAGAAGGAGGAAGGGAGAGAGGGAGGGAGGGAGGGAAGGGGGAAGAAAGGAAGGAGGGGAAAGAAAGAGAACTAGAATACATTTCATTCTTTCCATTTTTAAACATCATTTGAATGATTAAAAGGAAGAGAAAGACACTTTGCTGTCTACCGGAAAAAATAATTTTCAACTAAAGAAACACATATGCCTATCTTTATACTTACATATAAAATAAGTTCAAACTGCCCTACAAACTGTCTATATTCTGCTATCCATTTCTTCCTAGCAACCCTTAGTGATAGCAGACTTTACATTCTGTATGCTTTTTCCTTGTACTGAATATAATACGGTTGGAATTATTCAGTAGATGAAGTCTCTGCCAGCTGGCTTCTGTCACTTAGTAATACCTGGTAAACTTCCTCCTTCTCTTTTCGTGGATCTATAGCTCACTTCTTAGACAATAAAAGTATTCCATTGCCTGGATGTACTGTAGAGTATTAATCTACTCACCCACTGAAGGACATCTTGGTTGTTTACAAATTGGAGCAGTTATGGATAAAACTGCTACATCCCTGTACAGGTTCTGTGTGGACAGTATTACTTATCATCATTGCAAATACAAAGGATGCTGTTTCTGTACACGAAGATTAAGAGTACTCCCGAGTTTTCATAGATCAGTGCCTTGTTCAGCCATCATCAGAGATGCTTCCTCCTGTGGCAGAGAGGAACAAATACGAGACCCACAACTGAACATTAAGCAGAGAGAGTGGGAGAGTGCACAGCCCTAAATGTGGTGTCTCCATTAAATTCCTTCCCTCAGAGTTCAGGGAACCCCAGAGGAAAAGGCAGCTGTTTGTGTATTATGGCTTCCAGTTTAGCATTTTTTGGAACTCCTGAGTGTATAAATGAGAGAGTCTCTGATTCTTGTGCCTTCTCTGGGGCTCTTTTCCTTCTGTTTGGTTGTCCTATTCTGATGTGTTAGTTGTTATATCACATCACACCATATCATATCACATTATATTAGTTTATTACCCCTAAAATCATCTTTGTTTTCTAATGACAGAGAGGGGGTGCATCTGGAAGGGAGATGAGGTGGAGAGGAACTGGGGGAGTAGAGGGAGAGAAAACTGTAATTAGAATATATTGTAAGAAAAAAATCTATATTTTAATAAAAGGAGGGGGAGATCTACTAAGTCAGTAAAAGCACTAAGCTTGTGAATGGCTGTAGCACGTTGGAATTTTACAGGAGAACTCTGTGACTTTGAAGGCAGCAATGCCTTTGTGGGACCAATGCTAAGTCAATGCATTGCTGAACGACCTTGAGTGATCTAGTTCCTGATTTCTTGCTTATCAGAAAATAAACTTCCATTGCATCCTGAGTTTTGCACAAAGCTGCTAAATTGTCCATCAAAGTAGTCATGCCATCGTCCACCCTAATTGTGAATGAAAAAAATTCCTATTACCTCACATCCACACTTGCACTAAGGAGTTACAGTATGAGGTTCTGGCCACATTGTGGACTACAGGAGTCTCTTATTTAAATTTCAATTCTTTACTGATGCAAGACACTTTCTATGCACCTATTAGCTTTTAACACATCTTTGGTGATATTTAAGAACTTTGGCTCATTCTAAACTGATTATCACTTGCTAGTAATTGTGTTGAATTTTAAGAATGTGCAGTTTGCATAAATCCTTCACACACACACACACACACACACACACACACACACACACACACACACACACACACACACACACACACTTTGTAATATTGTCTTGTTTTCCTCTAACAGACCTATATGGGTTTCTTTTCTCATCGCTCTGACCAACTTCCTGACAAGCAGCAATTTAGGAAAGGATATGTGTTTCTTTCAGCTTATACCACAGTGGTGGGGAGGCATGGCTTTAGGATTGACACACCGCATATGGTTGGCCACATTGCCTCTAGTCAGGAAGCAGAAAATGGACAGGAAGCAAGGTCAGGCTGTAAAATGTCAAGGTCCAACCGAGGGATGTACTTCCTGAAGTAAAGTGACCTCCTGTCCAACAATCTTCTATCAGCTGGGGATACGAGTGTTCAAAGACATGAGACTACAAAGAGGGCCTTCTATTTTAAACCACAAGACATTACACACACATTTGTACCTACACATTTCATTTGAGCATGTGCTAAAGAGAATTGTAGTGTACTTTTGAAAGGGATTTATTTATTTGTTGTTTTTACATGTGTATGGCTGCATGAGTTTATGTATACCACATGTGTGCACAAAGCCTGCAGAAGCAGGAAGGGAGTATTGGATTCCCTGAACTAGAGTTATGCTACAGGTTGTTGTGAGCTTCTAGGTGAATAACAGTGATTCAATCCAGGGCTGTGCAAGAGCAGCAAGCACCCTTAACTGCCAAACCAGATCTCAAAACTCTGAATTGTGTTATTAATTGCAAATATTACTCTTTTTTTTTTTTTTTTTTGCAGGCCCATGACAAAATGCTGAACTTTTATAAACTAACCTTTGGGTCCTATTCATCTTGTTATGATTACTTACTATTTCAAGTTATTATTTAATCAAGATTTAGGCTTCTCTAAATATAAAATATTCATCTTTTGTGTACAAAAGTAGTTTTTCTTCTTTTTCAAACTATTTTTTTTTCTAAACAACCATTGTAATTCAGTCTGCAAACCAGGATGACCTCAAACTCATGGTAATCACCATGCCTCAGCTTCTCAAGTGCTGCAGATTTAGGCATTAGCTACCATGGCCATTTATATACATGTTCTATTCCTGGTGATCACACATTAACTAGAACTTGAAGTACAATGTAGTAAAGGAAGAGTGAAGGTATGTATCCCTCCCCCCAGTTAAATCTCACCCTAGTAGAAAAGCCTAGTTTCTTACCACAAAACACTATTTTAGCTCTTGAGATTCTTGTAATATTTCATAATACTTTACATAGTTATTTTCTTAGTTGGCAAACAGGTTTTTTTTTCAATGTATGCATTAAGCTTTTCTCCAAAATTTTTCCTACATTGTATTGATCTAATGTATTTTATTTTAAAATGTTGGGTTTTTTTCCCTCAGCTTTGAGGAGGTCCCAAAAATATGGCAGTATTCTCGGGCAAGTGCCTTCTAGCTGTATCTCAACATGACAGCATCTTAAGGGCACAGGCAGGTGTAAAAGGCAGAGTCACATGGCTGGACAGGAAGCCAGAGACCAATGTCCTGGTAAACCTACGGTAATTTATCTAAAGTGCCTACACTCAGTTCCTGAGTGACTCCCCACTAGACTCTACCTCTAAAATGTCCTGCAACCTCTTAACACTAGGGAAAAACAATCCACCATAAGAACCTTTGGGGGCATATATTTAATACATATCCAACCATAGCATGGTCTATTCACATTAAAGTCTCATTATTCAGATTCATCCTTTCAGTGTAAAAAATTACAAAAATTGATTTTTAAATGTTCAATAGCCCTAGCATTCACATTATAAACCCATTAAGTCATAGCGTAAAAGTTTTAGATAATATTAGACTCAATTTACTAGTATATTGCTCTAAGTCTTATCATTTGTATTTGAGAGAGATCTGTCTGTTTTTAATCTAATATTTTTTGTCTGTTTTGAATGCTAGTGTGATTCTAGCTTCATAGAATGAGCTTAGAAGTAATACCCTCTAAATGGATCATATAATGGGGGTTATAGAAAATTTGTATGAATATTTTCCTAAATGGTACAGTGAGTTCACCAGTAAATCTGTCAGGGCCTGGTGCTTTTTGTTCAGGGAAAATGTTAGTAAATATTTATTATTTTATTGTTTTTTCTTTTTTATAGGTGGAGTCTCACTGTACCCCAGGTTGAACTGTAACTCACTCTATCACACAAAGGTCATCTCAAAGTCATACCAGATTTTCTATCTCAACCTCTTAACTAAAGGGAATACCTGTACAAACCACAATATCTGAATATGATTAATTATACTTTTTTGTATTCATGTATGCCAGTTCAAATTGTTTATTTCTTGTGAGAATGTTTGCAGATTATGACTTCTGTGGATTTGGTTCTTTTTATCTAAGTTATCATTTGTAAGTGTAGACTTGCTCATAATATTCCTTTATTATGCTTTTAATGATTCGTAGTGTTGTGTCCTCTTTCACTTTAGATATTAGTTACCAATATAGTTTCTCTCTCATATTAGCTTGGCTATAAATTTTCTCAATTCCTTCAAAGAACTTGAATTTTGTTTTGTGAATTTTTACCTTGAGAAAAATCAATAATTTATATATTCAATTCTGCTCTAGTTTCTAAACTTACTTCTGTTTAGTTAGAATTAAGTTTGGTGTTCTTCTTCTAGCTTCATAAGATAGAAGCTTAAATTACAATTTTACTAATTCTTTTTTTTTTTTAACTGTATGCATCCCAAAGGAGCTCTGAGGAAGTATAACCTGACCCAAGCAAGAACAACAGTTTCGGACAATAGCCTGTTCTTTTCCCAAGTGCCATAAAGGGAAAGACATGACAAGATAGGAAGATTGAAACAGATGTTTCATCTTAATACAATACTGTCTGTGTTACCAAAAGTACCTGCTGGAAAAAAACTAAATGAAATTCCAACATCGCAGCATCCTTACCATGATGCCAGCTCCTGGTAGGATAGTATCAGGATAAACAGTTTCTCATCCCTTCTAAATAGTGATGCAATACTCTTAGTGGATATCACATGGAAATCAGTATCCTCCTTATACCTAGTTCATCAGTATAGAAGTGCCTGCCAGTCACTCTACCAACTATCTGTGTAGGGCAGAGTCAGAGAAAGCCCCCCTGAGATTCAGTGTTCTGAGCGCTGTGTCAACAGTAGTAGGTCATCCATGCCTGGGATCAGTAGAAGACTTCAGATCTGTGTGTGTCTTTTTCTCCCCACCCTTCACTTGTCCCACTTGAATGTCCTTAAATGTTGAATAGAAAACTGTAAAGAAGAAATATTCAAGTCTACAATTATAGTTAGAAACATCCCTTATCCTTTCCTCAACTATTCATAAAAGAGGTAGATTTTAAAAGTCGGAAAATATACAGAACTCAAGAAGTATCAGCCAACAAGATATAATTAATTTCTGTGTTAAACTCTATGTAAGAGCAGAATTCCTTTCAACTATATCCAAGATAAACTATATACTGAGATATAAAATGAAATTCAACAAATTTCAAAAAACTAAAATATGTTTTGACACAACCTACCCAGGTTATATTTTATTCAAAGACCCTTACGTAGTATTCTCTAGAAATATTAGAGGTAAGTCAAGACAGCTGCAAATGGCCTTTCTCCTCTCTGAACATGGCTAGGGTTAGGTAGGCAAGACCTGGTAAAGTCTAAGGACAGAAAAGAAGAGGAGACAGAAATTCTTAGCACTCTGTCTATGAGCATCTCGTAGTTGAATAAAGAGATGAAAAGAATCCACCTCCCCCATATTGAGTGCATGTGTGTGGACCCTTCTGTAGGCTAAAGGCAACAGTGAGCCAAGGAGACTTTTTGTAGGCACACAAACCCAAAGCTGGAACAAAACAACTGAGCTTCCTGTTGAGCCTGAACTAAAATCTTTTGAAGACTGTACTGATTCAAATTTAACTATATGCACAATTGACCCCAAAGCTAGCTCAATAAAGACATTCCAACTCAAACTCCACTCTGATATTACAATATAGCCAGGCTAAAGCAGGAAGATCATAATTTTGAGCCTAGCTAGTGTTACTCGGTAAGACCCAGTCACAAACATAGACAAAATAAAATAAAACAAAAAAGGAAAATTAAAATATATGGTGTCCCTCTCTAAGAAATCCATAAGAAAATATATTGATTAGTAAGCATACAGAAAATCTGAACAAAAATATCAAAAAGCATCTTGATAAACTTTTACAGAACACAGGATACAACAACAGAAAAACATACATTCTTGACAACACAGGTCATCAGCTAAACCATTAAACCATAATACATTGAAAAATAACAAAAATAATAGAGCATGTTCTGCAGTGAGAACAGCATTGTTGGGATTCAATAGCACATCTAGAAAATTTTAGAATATTTCAAAATGAAACAGACTTCTAAATAACCCAAAGGTTAAAGAAGATGCCTCAAAGGAAACAGGAAGCCCATTAAATCCTATCAGCCTTTATATCTAAGTGAGAAGGAGATCTTTGGATTGCTTCAGAAAACAGATTTTAATGAGTGAAACAGGAAGGAAGCCTCAGGAGACCTCACCCACCTATAGCTAAGACAAAAGTCTCTGAGCAGTTTACATGACTCAGTCATGATACTATCTTGAAACATCAAAAAATAAATAATTTTTTGGACATGCATTTCAACACTAAAAATAAGAATAACAACCCATGCAACATCTTTGTGAGTTTAAATGCATCATCTGCCAAGTATCTACCGAGGACAGGACTTGACCCATCCCTGTGGATCTTCAACAAGAGCTGGGTGGAAGAGACTGTGCCTTAGAGCTATCAGAAAAAAGATGTGTAACTTTGTCTAATGCCAACACAGCAAACAAAAAGGAATGTATTATTTACATGAAGGGCTTTTGAGTCTATACATACATAGCCCATAAGAGGCATTTCTAAAGGATAACTAAAGGAGTATTTTCAATAAACAAATAGCCTTTGGAGGGAGCTAGGAGTAGGGAAAAAAAAAAAAAAAAAAAAAAAGCTTGTGTTCATATTCCTGTGCCTGCTCTCTTAACCAATGTGTTCAGCTGCTCAAACAAACAGCATTTTCACATCATTGCTATTTACAGCCATAGCCTAAAGCACAAAGATCAGACTCAGCGTCTGATTAAACTAAGTTTTATAAAGAATGACAAAATAATTGGTAAAAACATTTCAGCTTGGGTATGTAAAACAGAAAAAGAAAAAAACAAAGTAGCAAATGCTCAAAGCACAATGGATTGGGAGAACAACACCGTCTCTTCTGGTTGGCATTTCTCTAGGATTCATATCTTGGCTGAGTGACAAAATCCTGTCCATCAGCTCCAAGCCTGAGCCTATCAGCCTTACAAATCAGAGTTAATAAAAGTCAATCAGAGATGGTTTAACTTGCTTGCTACTGCCTGAAGCATGATCCAGCCTCTGTGTCTGTCACCCACTTAGAAAACACTTTTCTCTGGCTGCCTATAAATTCTTGAGAATTTATTCTTCTATATTTTGGTAGAGAGGAAAAGGTCGTGTCTACAAATATGTGTCTGAACAACACAGGTGTATATGAAACCCTTAGAGGTAAGTGCATAGTTAGGAACTTCATTTCTTACACTTACAGATACATATGAAAAGGCATCTTTTGGAAACCACTAAGAACTTGAAGATAAACCTTTTAGAATTTTACTCTGTACATACATGTCTCTCAGTAAAATGGGCACTGACTTCCACTTTTATGCTAGTTTTTATGCTAGCTCATGACATTTTTAATGAATTAAATGTGTTGAGATGTATTCACTGCCCAAATCCATTTAATAATGCCCACCAAGATTAAGATGTTGATTTTACCCAGATTTTCCATTTTCCTGATGGTTAAGGATGTTGAGCAATTCCTTGAAGGTCCTTGGCCATTTTAGTTTCTTCTGTTGAGAATTTTCTGTCTAGATCTTTACCCGATTTTTTTTTTTTTTTTTTTTTTTTTTTGGAGACAGGGTTTCTCTGTATTGCTTTAGAGCCTGCCCTGGTACTCTGTAGATCAGGCTGGCCTCGACCTCACAGAGATCCACCTGTGTCTGCCTCCTGAGTGCTGGGACTAAAGGCGTGCACCACCAATACCCAGCAGATCTTTACCTGATTTTTAAATTGAATTATTTGGAATTTTGATGTTCCCCCTGTCAGATGTGGGGTTGGTGAAGAGCTTTTCCCATTCTGTAGGCTGCTGTTTTGTCTTATTTACCATATTCTTTGCTTAACAGAAGCTTCTCCATTTCAGGACGTCCCATTTATTAATTGTTAATCTCAGTATCTGTGTTACTGATGTTATATGTTCAGGAAGTGGTTTCCTGTGCGCATACATTTAAAACTACTTCCCACTTTTTTTTTCTATCAAATTTTGTATAACTGGATTTATGTTGAGGTCTTTGATCCATTTGGACTTGAAAACCATCCAGAATGCAGCAACCCAGACCAGAAAGAAAACACAGTATGTACTCACTCATAAGTAGATATTTGACATAAAGCAAAGGTAACCAAGCTATAATCCACAACCCTAGAGAAGCTAGGTAAAGAGAAGGACCCTAAGAGAGACGCACTTGGAGGGCCCCAGGAAAGGGAAATGGTTAAGTTCTCCTGGGTCTACTGGGAGGTGGGTTAAAAAAAGAGGGGATGGTAGATGGGAACATGAGGGATCCAGAAGGCTAAGTTGGGGGAAATCAGTGAAAGAGGGAGCCATTATGGAGTGAGAAAGAAACCTAGTACTAGGGAAATTCTCAGGAACCCACAAGGAAGACCCCAGCTAGGACACCTAGCAATAGTGGAGAGGATGATTGAACTGGCCTTCTCCTGTAATCAGATTAGTGACCACCCTAATTGTCATCATAGAATATAAACCTAGTAACTGATGGAAGCAAATGCAATGACCCACAGCCAAGCACGGGGCTAAGCAGTTGGAGAGGGGGAGGAGGGATCATATGAGCAAGGGGGAGTCAAGATCATGATGGGAAAAAAAAAAAAAAAAAAACTACAGAGACAGCTGACCTGAGACAGTGGGAGCTCATGGCACTGTCAGCTGGGGAATCTGCATGGGACCAAAATAGACCCTCTGAATTTGGATGGCAGTTATGTAGCTTGATCTGTTTGGGGGACCCTGGCAGTGGGACCAGGACTTATCTGGGGTGCATGACCTGGCTTTTGGAGCCAATTCCCTATGGTGGGAGATGTTGCTCAGCCTTGATGGAATGGGGAGGGGCTTGGTCCTGCCTCAGCTTGGTATTGGAGCCTTTGTTGACTCCCCAAGGGAAGCCTTCTCCCCAGTGAGGAGTGGATGGGGGTGGGATGGGGGATATCGAGGGAGCTGTAGAAGGGGATGGAGGAAGAGGGAAATGGAATTGGTTTTAAAATTGCAAACCACTAGAGCAATTGTTGATTTTGTCAAATCTACTTCTTTGAGTACTATATCAACAACAGCAGAATTTTCTGCCTCAACTCAGAGCTCCCTGCAACACATATCCAAATGGTCAGAAGGGCCTCTCGCAAATACTCTGGGGACAAAAAAGAGTCTGGAAGAGGCTACTTCAACAACTATGCATCAGAAACCAACTCTCTCCCAATCACAACTCCCCCTGTCTTGACTTTGAAAATAAATCTGGAGAACACAAAAGAAAAAACAAAAGCCTAAGTCATTTTTCTCATGCATTTCTTGGCAAATGAAGAATGACAGCTAAGCATTTTCTGTATCTATGATTTTAAAAACAATGTAAACTACAGTATTTCAGATATTTGTTAAATGTCTATTTAAATTTAAATACATATTGAATATATGATTAGTCATATTTTAAAAAGCAAAAGGGAATTGGTACAATTAATTTTCATATAGTATTTGGGTCAATTCCCTTTGTCAAAATATTATTAAGTAACCAAAATAAATGTTCCTTAAAGACAAATGCTATTTTACAACTCATATCAGTCATTTTTGGGGTTTTTTCCTTTTTTATTTAAATTTGAAACAAGATTGTTTTACATGTCAATCCCAATTCCCTCACCCTCCCATCCTCCCCTATTACTTCCACCAAACACCAGCCCATCCCCTTTCTGCTCCCCAGGGAGAGTAAGGCCTTCCATGGAGAATCTTCAAAGTCTGTCATATTAGTTGGGGCAGGGCCTAGGTCCTCTCCCATGTGATCAGTCATTTTTGAAGTCCTCATATTTTTATGTGGCTAGTGGTTCTCATACTGAGCAGTTAGGTTCTACTAACAAAGGTCCAAGAGCAAAACAAATATTTGTCCTGGTAGATTTAACTGTCATAAGAAAGACATGAAAAGGGTGAATAAATATAACATGTCAGGTTGTTACCATGGCCTAATAGACCAAAGGTGACCAGTTTCCAGCAATCTCTCTCAAACCATCATCAGTGTCATCAGTATCAAATCCATCACCACCACCACCACCACCATCGCCAGCCCCATGATTCTCAATGCTCCCTGTCCTCTCTAGACTCCTAATTTGCTCTTTTCTAAGTCTTCCACACCCATGGGGAAGGATTTTCATTCACTCAGAATATCCCCATAAAATCTAAAACATTAAACTTTAAAATGTGATATAGACATACACATACAGAGGTTGAGAGATTCTGTGTGCATTGCACAGCTTTCTCAATGAAGCAAAATAAATTGATAGTGCCCAAATATTATAAACATTTTATGAAACATATGTATATATATACATATGTTTCATATTGAATTTATTCAATCAATACCAGCTGCATTTTTTTGTTTGATTTTGTTTTGTTTTGTTTGTTTGGTTTTTTTTTTTTTTTTTTTTTTTTTTTTTTTGGTTTTCAGCTTTAGTCTTTTATATTTCATTATTTTTACCCAAGAGTTCATTCCAAGAGAAAGAATTGCTGCTCCCAAACTAGGGGTGCTTTGAGACTTCAGGGACAGATATGTAACTAACTCACTTTCCAATAAAGTTATCTAGTTTGTCTCTAATTGTGTTATCCCAGTGCATGGTGTGAGCCACAGCCTCTGTACTGGGTTTCTCATAGCTCTTCATTTGGGACATTGTCAACATTTCATGATGTTTAGCTGAGAAATAAGGTGTTCCTGAAATGTTTTAAGGTTTTTTTTTTTTTCATTTATTTGCTGCTTTGTGTGGATATGCATTTTTCATGCTTGTTTGAACAACACATCTCTTTCCCACAACCCTATCTCCATGTTATTATTTTCTGCTTGCATGTCTCTCAGTACTAACAGTAACAATGCTAAATATCCCACTGCTGTTTTATGGTTTTGAAGAAATTTGTTCTAATCCTCTGTCTGTGCTATAAGGCCATCCATCATTTTTTGTTATGATTTCTACTTTTATTGTCATGTTTTGAAAGTCACTTTCCCAAACTCTATAAATGAGTCTCCCTCTAGTTTTTCCAGTCTCCCTGTCTGAGAAGCCTCTGGCCACTGCCTTACCTGCACCATTCACTCCCAGCAGAGTGCAAAGCAGGTATTTGTCCAAAGGTCTTATTCTCTTCATTCTTCAAGCCTCCTCCCTTTCCTTCCCCCCAAATCCTATGATATCTTAGAGCAGGCTAAACCCCTCTGCCGCTTCAGGATCCAGCTCCCCAGGGCATTGTGACTTGAAGTGCCCCAGGTCATTCCATGCTTAGAAAAGTAATAGAGATGGAGACAGAGAAACAAAATGATAACCAAGTATTCTACTAATTCTGGTTCTATTGTTAACAATATCAGTTCTTCTCTCTGGATCTACCACTTCTTACAAATTGAGTGAGTGGGTGACACTGTGACACTCAGGTTAGCATTTCTCATTGGTAGCTGTGATACAAATTTTCTTTCCATTTACTCTTGTATGAAACATACTCCAGCCAGAGTGGTGGTGGTGCATGCCTTTAATCCCAGCACTGTTTCCCAGGCAGATCTTGATGAGTTCGAGACCTGTCTGGTCTGAGAGAGAGATAGTTCCAGGACAGCCAGACTGTTACACAAAGAAACCCTGTCTTGAAAAACCAAAAAAGAAAGAAAAAAGGAAGGAAGGGAGGGAGGGAAGGAAGGAGGGAGGGAGGAATAAAGGAAAAAAGGGAGGGAGAAAGGAATAAAGGAAGGAAGGGGGGAGGGAGGAAGAAAAAAGAAAGGAAGAAAGGAAGAAGAAAAAAGAAAGGAAGGAATGAAGGAACCAAGCAAGCAAGCAAGCAAGCAAAGAGATATTCCAAAGTCCAAAGTACAGAAAAAGCATTTTATCTGATCCAAGTTATGAATTTTGGGTATAAAGAAGACTTAAAGAGAAACAAAAGCTTAGCCTTCTGCCATAGATTATGTGGTGAGTAAGAAAGATTCTCAGCTACTCAGAAAACATTTATCAGGGAGGAATCACTGAACCTTCTAAATTCTAAATATGGTGATCTTTAAATAAGAAATTTCTTCTAATTTAGAAATATCACAACTAGCAGAGCTGTATTTTTTTTTTTTTACCTGAATGAGAAATAACAAAATTTACTAGGCTGAGAATCATTGGGAAGATATTAAGCCTTTCTTTATTCTCTACCCAATGACTAATGAACTGTTCTACTGGACATGAACTTATTTGGGACTTGAATTTATTAGAGCATTTTCTGAGGGTAGAATTCCAGGCCAGAATTACCCACTGGAAACTAAATACAAAAGTTGGCCTTCTTTTTCAGGTATGGGAACTGCCACCTCTTCTCAACACAGAAGAGATTTTTCAAGTTTGTTTTGCAGAAACGGCCTCCATGGGATTTGGTAGCACAAGAATCATTTATTAAAGTAATTTTCTTCTGTGAAGAAATTATGCTTAATGTTAGCAATGTGAAGAGATTGTCTTATCAACCTAAAAGGAGAATTTCCTGAAAATCCAGCCACTTGATACCTTAATTTACAATTTTTATAAATTTTAAAAGTTGATAGAGGGACCATTCAGCAACAAATGCAATTAGCTTGGGATTTTATTTACCATTAAATTCCATTCACTGTTTAAAAACAATAATAAATACGAAAGAAAAATGCAATCAGAAATGACCACCTTTGAAATAATGACTGTTACCCACTGCTCACTGAAATATTTAAAGAATCCAGTCCTAATTACTATTTCCTCTGTACTATAATCTAATAGTATCTTGGTATAGGAGAAAGGAAAGCAAATTAGTAAAACTGAATTGCATTATAAAAACCTAAGAGATTGGTTTCCACACCTATGCTTATACGTTGATTTACTGTTTAGTTTTCTTGTTTGTCTTTGCACCTGCAGGTCTCAGAGAGAAGTTAAGGCAAAATATTCCCATGTTTTGTATCTTCTTTGGGAAAAATGTGCATTTTCTTATACTTACAGAAAATCTTGAATAAGGCTTAGATGTTTGGACTTAAAACACTCAGAAAACAGCAGACTGCTCACTTTTTTTTTTTTTTTTTTTTTTTTTTTTTTTTTTTTTTAGCTTAGCTTATAAAAGAAGTGTGGATATGTCTGTGGTGTACCAAAGTCTGTATTTAGTACTTGCAGGATTTTCCCTAACCTTTTGCTATTTTAGAAGTGAGTCAATGCAGTATTTTCATGTCTAAGAATTAGTCCCAAACCAAGGAAAGAACAGCTTTTGTTGACACAGGAGAATGGGAAGAAGGTCTTTTGTCCTGTGCTCCTTAAAACACATTCAGGGATGAAGAGTACTTCTACTCACCTACCATCTTGGAATTTCTGTTCTTTATCTCCTGTGAGAGATAAACCACACAGTCAAGGAGCACCTCCTACACTTGTTATCCACTTGTTATCACACTCCTCCCTTCCCTGAAAGTTATTTTACTCATCAATTAATTAACTAACAAGAAATGATACTTCCAAGTCATATGCCTTGTGACTCAGGCTTCTAAACTCCTGCACCTCAGTTTATCTCTCAAAGCTGCCCTCACCTGGTCATAAACAAATGCTATAATTTTGTCTTGAAATGTCCTGAGAATGGAGTCAAATCTAAACACAAGGCCATCCAAAGCAATGTTATTCTAGGGCTGGGGACAATGTCTCTGAAGTACCCCTGGATGCTCTTAAGAAAGGGTGGGCTCATTTGGTAGGGTTCATGCCACTGTTTTGCTTCACTATCTTCATCTTATACTTACTTCCAAGGAGTAACTAAGAACGGCACTGATAGCCGTAATACATCATCCAGGCTCGCATTGATTTAGTGCTGAGGTAAGTGTCTTACACAGGTTTTCAGAGCATTCCTCACTCTAATCCTTGCAGATTAGACAGGGGTCAATCCAAGATCTTATGGCTTCAGCGTGCTCATCTAGGAAATACAAAAGCAAAATACAGTTTCTCAGTTATTATCCTATCTACAGGTTTCCACAGGAAAAGCAGCAAAAGTAATATCTTGACTTTAATGTAGAAAAAGCTTTCCCATTATTTTTAAAACAAATCACTATTTGAAAATCTATTAGAAGATACAGTAAATAGAAGGAAATAAACGTGAGAAAGATGTGTAGTTTAGATTTCCATTGCTATGACAAAATGACTGAGAATATCAACTTACAGGGAAGAAACATCAACAGGTCTGTTGGCTTGGAGTGATAACATCAGAGGACTCAAACTCTAGTTAGTTGACTATGTTGTTTAGGTATCTGTGGCTAAACTGCGCATCATGGTGGGGAAACCAATGTGGAACAAAGCTGCCCACCTCTGGCAGACAAGAAGCAAGAGGGAGAATGTGGAAACAAAAGGGGTCTCAATATTACCTTCAAGAACATATACCCCAAGACCTACCTGGACACTCCTCGTGAAGGTCCTAATGTCCATCATCACCTGTCAAATGCTGTCAAACCAGCTCTATCAAACGGCTATCAGAGACAATATTCAAACAATAACAGTAATAGCATCTCAGTTGTGACATCTATCATGTCAGGTTCTCTGCTACTTCCTCCTATTTGTTAGTGTACGAATCATCTCCATAATCCATGCAGTAGGTACTGGGTGATTAGTTATTGTCTCCATTTTACAGGTGGAGAAGCTGAGGCTAGGGTACATTTCTGAGACCTGTCACACTTCAATATTTACTACAAAAATTCTGACAGTTTTCTATCAAAGGTAAAAAAAAAACATTGCCTCTGTGGGGGGGGGGGGAACTAACTTCCTCCTGATATCATAAACTGAGATGTTTTTAACAAGTTGTTTCCATGGTGATACATTCAAGGAAGGAAGGGGGGAGATTCTCCAGTGCTCCCTGACACTCCGTCTCTCACAGCACTTCTCACTGGCAAAGAAATGAAAGACCCACCCTGTGGGTGATATACTCTCAGAACCTAAGATATAAGAGAAGCATGCAAGGGAAGGATGAAGCTTGAACAACAGAACAATCTAGCAATCACTTTCTCCACTGGTTGAAAATGAGATCCAGCAAGACACCTACATAAAATTAATAAAAATAATGTGGGAAGGGGGGAACTCCCAAGCCTTACGTGTAGAAACAAATGAAGCATGGTGAGGATGGTGGTGATGATAATAATAATAACAAATGATAATAGTAACACCAAGATTTAATTCTGATTGTTTATACCGTATGTATTTTCACTATGACTAGATACCTTTAATGTGTGGAGTACATCCTCACATTAGGCACTGTTTCTTCTTGCTTAGTCACAAAATTTAATCATTCCGGCTTGGGGAGGAGAATAGTTCTGAACACTCTCTGCCTCTCCCATAGAATCTGGGAGAAGACAAGCATTTTAGACTTGGTATTGGTCACAGTCAGTGAAATCATTTCCTACACACATTTTGGTTTCTTCTGATTTCTGGGTTCCCACTGACTTCATTTTTCCTATCGCAGCTTCTCTGATACGAGGTTCCACATTAACCTGGAGCACAGAAGCAGTGACAAAAGACTTTTCTAACTTCACGCTCAATAACTGCTACTTGATCTTAATCAACCAAGAGACTTTCAAAAAAAAAAAAAATTGGTTGCTTTTGTGAAAGTTGGAAGTAGATTAAGAGCTGAACCCAGGGGACTTAGGCCCTCTGTATGTGGGAGACAGTTGTGAAGCTTAGACTAGCTCAGGGGTCCCTGTTAGTAAGACCATGATACAGACCTGTAAGAGTATGGGTTTTTCCGCCTGCCGCTTGGTCTTGTCCTGCTGCCGCGCCAGCCCCAAATAACACTCAGAGACTCTGTATTTGATACAATGCTGTTGGCCCGGTTACTTGTTTCTTATCGGCTAGCTCTGTCTTAATTTTTAACCCATTTCTGCTGATCTATGTATTTCTCTTACCGGGGAGCCGGCGGCATACTGCTCTCTTCAGACTCTCCATCTTGACTCCTCCTAACTACTTCCTATTTCCTCCTTGTCTCCTAGTCCCTCCTATCTTCCTTTCCTATTGGCCAACAGTGCTTTATTATTAACCAGTATGAGAAACATATACAGAATGACATCTCCCATCATCTCCTCTTTTCTGTCTAAATAAAAACAAGGGTTTTAACCTTAACATAGCAAAATATATCACATAACAGTTATCAAATAAGAATCACAGTTAACACTATTTAGTCCATTAACATTAGCAAGATTAAAAGAAACTATTCTATCATCTATCCTATATTTGTGAGTCCAAAGTCCTATATGTAACTTATCTGTAAGCCTAACTAAGGAAAACTATAACCATAACTATCTGTCTTCAACTCCTTCAAAGACCACAGAAGGATAATATATAAACTCTACAAATCACAGAGACATCTTGCCTTTGTCAGTCACCTGAAGTTCTTTTGTAATCTTCCATCTTCAGCCCATAGGCCATAGTGTGTCTGGAAGACTCTTCAGCCAAGCAGGAAACTTTAAACTGTCTTCTTGTATTGGCAGTTTGTCAGTCACTTTTGTCTGTGTCCTGCATACTGTCTCGCAGACTCTTCCATGAAGCAGGATCTCTGTTAGCAATGTCCATCTTGAATCAGAAGTCACTTTCCTGTGGGTCCTGCATGTCCAGTTTATACATCACAAAGTCAAACAGTCCAGACAAGAGGAGTATCTTGTCCAAATGGCTAGTCTTGCCATATTGGAAGTAAACTCCATAATGAGTTTCTTTAATGTCCAACTTCATCTTCCTTTCTGACGCAGGTGGTGTTGCCAGGAACAATTATGTCTCATTGTCGAGAAAAACCCCAAACCATTTTAAATGCCATATTCTGTAGGTCTTTGAAAGGTTTGAAGAATTTCTATCTATCTCAAATACATCTCTGTGTATCTTGAAAACCTAACTAACTTAACTCTAAGCTTTGACTATCATAGGTAATTATCTATAGTCTGTAGTACATTATACAATATGTTTCTGAATGAACTATATAAACACAATACCTAAACAAAAGGAGAAATATATACATCACAAAATTGACCTTAAATTGTATCAATAAATGAAAATCCATTCCAATACAAAGTATCCATATCTATACCATACAGACCTGGTACATGAACTAACTTGTTGGAGCCTGCTCCCTATGGTGTGATGCCATGCTCAGTCTTAATGCATGGGAGAGGGGCCCTGCCCTGCCCCAACCTATTGTGCCAGACTGTTGGCTCCTCACTGGAGCCCTTAGCTTTGAGGAGGACTGGCCTAGGGGTGGGCTATAGGGAAGAGGTGAGAGCAGGCCAGAGAAGCAAGGGAGGGGGATGGGAGGAGGCAATGGGGGTTGAGGAGGTGTGAAAGGGAGAACTGTGATTGGAATGTAAAATGAAATTAAAAAATAAAAAAATAATTAAAAAAGACTGAAGCCATATATTTATTAAAAGCACTTTACGAAAATATGGTTTGGAGTCTAAAGTATCTGGAAAATTCTCCTTTATTTTATTTTCTGCTCACCAAGATGATCTGGTCACACGCTTTAAACCACAGTCTAGCTCTCAGTATTTTGACTGCTCATATCTTTTGAGCCAGATATCTAAAGTCAGGGTAAAAGAGAGCTGAGAGATAAGTATCTAAGCAGCTCTGCCCTTCATTAGAGACACCTCGCCTGCAATTTTCTGCTTTCATTTCAGTGTGGAGAATGAACATGAGCAGCATGAAGGGTGCTGCATAGGTCTGATGTGTAGAAGAAAATTATTCCCAATCACACTGGCATGGGAAGTCTGCAGAAACAGTGATTCTGATGGAGATAGAAGTTGGCAATTTGACAATACTACACATGATCTATGACTCAGAAATCCTTTTGCATTTAACTTTATTTGTTTGTATGTGCCCTAGGGGGACCATTTATACATAAAAATGAAGAGACATGGCTATAATTCAAATGTAACCATGCAATGAAATACTATACAACCACAACTTAGGTCTATTTGCACTGTTATTGGCAACTCCCAACACATAATGTAATAAAGCAAGTGAGATGAGAAAGGATTGATCTCCAAATTGTTTTAAAGCTGAGCATGCTCCATGTGTGCCTATAACCCTCGGTGGCTGGCAGAAGGAACAGGAGTTGAAGGTGACCAACCGGAGCTATGTGAGATCCTGTCTCAAAATATACCCCACCCACAAAAATTAAAGTGTAAAACATTTATAACATAGTATTGTTGTATATAGTTGTGAAATATGTGCAGCAAAAATAAAGCATAAAATAAAATATTTATGTGCACAAATTCATGACAGTTATTCCATTTTCAGAGAAGGAGAATAGAAAGGAATATAAAAGGGTTGCATAGGCATCCTCTGCTGTATCTATAAAATTTATTTCTTTAGAACACACACACATCTGAAGTACAATGTTAAGATTTGATAAAGTTGTGTTACGGGTCCGTGGATTTTTATTATATATTATTCTCTATACTTGTCTGCATGTTTGAAATATTTCATTATAAAATATATATTTTTAAATCATCCAAGTACAAGAGTATTTCTCAGAGGAATCACCAAAGCAAGGAAATAAAACACGCCGTTCAACTTCGTTCCCTCTAAGAACCATGAATCGTGGAGCCAAGGGTGTTTTGTATTTATGAGAGGGATCCTTCGAAAGGATGCCTCACATTTAAAAGTGAGCATCCCTGCAAATATCACTGCTCATTCATCTTGGATTCCAGACAAGGATATCCCACTTTGGATTTGCTACAAGCTTGTGGTCCCTAAAGTATTAAGTTCAGCTCTGCATAACATTTTATCACTTAACAGAACATTCAAAAATTCAGAGCCAGGATCACGCAGCCAGCTCTGGGTATTGCCCCACCCTTGGAACACAGCAAAGATAACTGTGGAAACGACTGATGGAAGGCGTGAGCCCTCAGCATTGCTTCATTGTTTATCGTTCCTGTAAGACCACAGCCATCAGAGCACATGTGTGCACTTTTCCCTCAAAAATCTTTTGAGGAGTGGTTGTGTGAAACAATGATCTGTTGAATTTAATTCACAGATCAAAGAGGAAGGAAATTAACCAACACAGTAAATTGATTATTTCATGGGTGACATAACCAAGGCAATGATTTATCTTAATAAAGAGCAACTTCCCTCTAGTCCTTAACTGAATTCCAGCCAATGCAATAATACTCGGCTGTTAATGACTTTGATGTTGATGTGGAAAAGTGAATGACTGCATAATCACTGAAATGGGACCTCATCACAGTTGGAAACGTTTAAGCCAAATCATTTTGGACTGTGAAAAGAGCCCTGAGTGGTGGATATTGGCTGGGTACCAGATCTTCAGTCTTAACTAAACAGGGCCTGAAAACTTTATCATATCACGGTGCTCTGGCTGGACTCTGACAGCTCACAGGGACTGGAGTAGAATGTATATGTCTGTAGCCTCATAGATGGAAAAAAATAAAAGAATTCCAGGGCTTAGAGCACCGATAATAAATACATGTCTATCAGTATTGAGCTGGGAGCGTAATTAGTTAAATCCATCTTTGGGAGAGGGAATAGAAGAAAGGAAACAGAAGTCAACTTTTAAAAAAATGAATCAAAAGCTTATTTTTATACCCACATTACTAAATATGGCTAAGAGCTTGCAAGACAGCATTAGTCATAGATGGCGGCCTCCACCTCCTCCCCTCCTCCACCCTCGTCACTAAATAACAAAGCGAACTAAAGTTAGACCTTCTCTCAAGTCAGTACACTTGGCTGTTGTTGTTTGAATTTCAGCTGAGAAGGCTTCGAGGCAAGGGAGGAACCCAAGGAACAGGGTAGACTCCCTGGTGCCCAGATTTTTGGCTTCCTAATGGGAGTACGAAAACAGTGCTGGTCTCAGCCCAGTCTCAGTGATCAACCCAATAGATTTCCTCTTGTTCTAAAATCAAATCAAATCCTAGATAACATTAGCTTCCTAGAGTTAAATTATTGCATCCGTGTATTATGATGTAAGGCTCAAGAAAGCCTCTCTCCAGCATGCCACTATTCTCATCCTAACTCCTAGCTACTGTCCCCAGATGCCCCTAAGTAGACACTCCAGGGAGCTTTCAAGTAAGGCTTGTCCAAGCTTTGGGGCCACAGTATAGCAACTCGGACCTACTGGGAAGACAGCTGTAGGCATTTAAATGCCACAAAGTCTCCAGGCTTCAGAGATTCGACATGCCAGATCTTGAGCATTAAAATCAAGGGGGGGGGGAGGAGGGGAGCTTTTTCTGGGGCAGAGAATTGTTTGACTCCTCATCTGGGCCTGTAGCTGAGGCTGTCTCCAAGCTCAATACTGAAAACATTCAGGTACCCGACCAGGGAGTCACCAGTGTGATGCCTGTGACCTTGCAGAGAACGACTTCTTTGTCTTTTAATCCAAGCCTTGGTCACTTACTCCCAAGGAACCCTTTCTTCTCGTGGTACGCAGCATGACATATCAGACAGCTTTGCCCAGCATGTCCAAGGCCTAGGTGATTTCTTTTCTATCAAGAATGTCTTAGGTAGGATAATCTGGGAAACTCTGAAAAAGCCTCCAGCCTCCCCTGTTCCCTTTCCCCTTTGGTGCTCTCCAAACTATCCCTTCAATCACAAGACAAATTCTTTTGTTTTATTCCCTCTCCTAAAAATTCAGTCTGAATCCAAGTGCTTTTAATTTTTAGCCACATTTTACAAGCCTGGACTTTCAGGGATATATGTTATGAAAGCACTGAAAGGAAAGTCTTTCTTGTCATCAAAACCATAATAATTATGTGTCAAAGATAATTACTGCTTGGTGGGTAGTACATCTAATACCAAGTGACAGAGAAAGTAGTCTACCGGCAGACAAGAGTAACTGCCGGCTGGCTGAAATCTGATATAAAATTAACCACTGGGCTCAAGTGCTCTGCCCACTGGAATTTCACCAGATAAATGCTAACGCCACCTCCCTACATATTTTTTTTAATCAATCATTAGTCTGTGATTGTTGTTGGGAAACTTCTAAAAGGTACATTTATCTGTACATGCATGAACATTAATACTATCTCTCACAATGGTGGAACACTGTATTCCAAATGCCTTGCTGCCATGAGGAAGATGGCTGGTGTAGGAGGATTGTGAAACATTAGCTGAAGATGTAGCAGAAGTCTCAAGCGATACCGTGGAGAGGTTTTCGTAGTCACACCTGGATTTCTAATCAGAGTGCCATCTGGGAACCTAATGCCTGAGAAGAAAGCATTAGCAAGATACAGGAGATGGGCCACCAAGATTGGAACAAAGGAATATCTCAGATGACACCAAAGTGAAGTTTGATATGCTCTTAGAAGTCTCCTCCATAAAGGGGATGGTCACCAGGTAAAATTCTGTGCAAGGTGATGGGGCTCCCAGCAGTTAAAGAGCATGCTGCGTGAGTTGGATCCAAAGAACCCATGAGAAAGCTGGATGTGGCAAGCCTGTAATCCCAGCACTGCCACTGCGGAAGGAGACAAAGGGGTCCTTGGGGCTCTCTAGCCTGCTAGGCTAGCTCATAGCTCCAGCTTCAGTGAGAGGAAGTGTCTGAGAAAACAGTGTGGAGAAACAACTTAGAAAAACGACCTATAGCAATATCTGGGCATCCCAGACACACAGACAGACAGACAGACAGATATGCGCGCGCGCGCGCACACACACACACACACACACACACACACACACAGTAACCATACAAGAGAATCCTGCTCAGACTTTCTTCTGGGCAACTTTCTCACTGGGGATGAGGCCTGTTTTGGGGGCTCAGTTGCTCTCCTGACTTCTTTAAACTACCTGAGCCCAGCAAAGGGAGGTGCAGGTCACCATTAGGCAGAGCTGTGTGACTCACACATAACATATAGGGGGTAGCTCTGAATACTGTCATCTCATCAGCAGCAAAGGTATCACCAAAAGGGTCAGGAAAGGTCAGAGCTGCTGTAAACTGTTCCCTGATTAGACAAAATCACTAACAGCTTTCCAGATACTAATCACTCTCCTACCCTTGTGTAATAAATGTCTTGTGTGCAGTTGGGACCCAGGAGCACAAGTGCAGAGGGCTTTAGAGCATGTTAGTGGCCCTTTAAGTTTCCAAGTACACTGTAGTCTCTTCCCATATGTGTGAAGATTAAGCAGAAAGCCATCAGAGTTTTTTCCCCATGGCCCCAAAGAGTGAATCCTGTAGCGACTGGTGAGTTTACACACATCTCCATCAGAAACCTCTCTGCTCTTTAGAATTGCACACCTGTGTTCCCAGCACTACAGAGACAGAAGAAAGAGCATTAGACGTTGAGATAAGCCTTACAGAGATGACCTACCTAAAACTAAGAAAAAGAAACATTTCCTACCAATTAATTGATCCAGGCTGTTTGGTAAGGTGGGAAAATAGCACAATCCATAAAGCGCTTGTCATGCAAGCATTAAGACTTGAATTCAGTGTCCAGAGCCATGGAAAAAGGTAGGCATGGTGATGAGGAGATGGTAGATCCCTAGTGGGACTCACTGACCAGCCTTTCTAGCTTTAATTGCTCAGCTCCAGGTACCAATGTGAGGCCATATCTAAAAATAAAATTTGACATGTAAAACAAGCTTGTTTCAAACTTAAATTAAAAATTATAAAAAAAAAAAGAAAGAAAAAGAAAGTAATGAAGGAGGAATGGATGAGTGGGGCAGAGGTGAGATTGGGGAGGACTAGGAGTAGAGGAGTGAGGAGAAACTGCAGTTGAGATGTAAATTAAATAAAATTTTTAATTAAAAAAAATGAATATTTTCTTAACATAAAAAAATGTGAATGGATGACCCCTCAAGAAAGACAACTGCAGTTGACAGCTGCTAGACACACACAGACAAACACACACACACACACAGACAAACACACACACACATAACTACATACACACACATACACAGACACACACAGACAGACACACCACATACATATGCAGACACACAGAGATATACACCACATACACAAACACAGAGATACACACAGGCACACATAGACAGACACACAGGCACACACAGACACACACACCCCACACATATGCAGACACACACAGAGATACACACACACTAAGACACACAGAAATAAAACAATCCATTTTGTTGTCATACTAAATCACTTCTGCTCTGCATCAGGTCTACAGGCATTCCTTTTGAACCTCATAGACTATGTTCTTGAAAAGCACTGACATTGGGAGGAAAAACTAAAGTTGGCAATGGTTTGAGTCAGACAATAGTTTAAATGATATTAAGCACATATACCTAATATTAAAAATGTTTCTAAGAGATGCCTGGCTTTGGGAACTAGAATAATTAATGCCAAAAATCTCCAATTATTTTCTTAGGAAGCACTACTTCACCATCCCGCCAACTAAATGTGGGGCCTCACAGATTTTATGCAATACAAATTGTACCAGTTTTTTTTTTTAAAGGAAACTAGTCCTTTCTAGACAGAAATCCCAAGTGCTTTGTGTCTAGGTCCTCAGCCTCCTCTTTGTTGTTTCTGTAGAATGCTCACATGAGTTTTTCCTAAGTCAGCCTGCTTAAAGGTGAATATTGCCCATGTAGGCCCCATCTTCCAGCTAAGGGTGCAGAGAACAGGTAATTTCCTTCATACCCTTCCACTGACACTACAGTGTAGTTCCTGTAGGCATGGTGGAGATAGAAATTGACTGTGATGAATCACACATTAGTGGGTAAGAGCATCTTCTAATTATTTGGGCATACAAATACAACACTGCTTATAATGAACTGCACATACTTCTAACACTAAAGATTTTAGAAACGCAAGCTACCTTCTTGTTTGACCATTAGCAGAAGTTGTGGGGAGGGAACAGAAATGCTTAAACACAAAAGAATGAAAGAGTAAACAGAGCTGCCAGAATATCCATACTGTGATTTCCATGGGTGTGAATTCACAGTTTCTTCTAAAATATGGTGTTGTGGGGAGGGTCCACTAAGGCTTTCTGTCTTCAAACTAATATCTTTAGTGCATACTCTTTTTCTAAAGTCTATTTATGAAATGACTTTGATTGTCTTAAGTACACACCCGAAAGATACAAAACAATCAAAAACAAAATAGGCTTTCATTACAGTTGTGTATACATGTGTGAGACTTTTAATATTCTAATGACATTACAAATTGAATGGAGCCTTACCAGATCACTCACAGGGTAAAGACCCATGCTGCCAAGGCTTCCTAAATCCACACAGTAGAAGAGAACTGACTCCAGCAAGTTGTCCTCTGACCTACACATGTGCTCTAGCATTTGTGCTTCCAAACATACATACATACATACATACACACACACACACACACACACACACACACACACACACACACACACAAATTCTGTGTTCCCCTCTTTGTGACTAAAGAAGAGTTTTCAGATGAAACATATTTATCTCCAGCCACACACAAAAATAAATAACCTTGGGAAGTTGTTAAAGAAAGCAAAGCTGGCAAACAATGTAAAAATAACAAATGGCCAAGATGCTTGTTTTTACAAATCAGTGCCACAACACAGCAGAGCATGGTGGCTGGCACATTTTCTCAATTTACTGCTGTCAATACATCATTCAATACAGACATGCGAGATTCTGGTTAGTTTCTTTATTTTCAACAAGAAGGGAAGTGAGATCTTTACCAAGGCTGGTATAGCCTGCCTAGTTTGTTCTGTGTAGTACCTGCCAAAAATGTTTCTGAGCTGAGCATGATGGCACAAGCCTTTAACACCAGCACTTAGGAGGCTGAGACAGGCAGATCTCTGAGTTCAAGCCAGACTGGTCTACATAGTGAGTTCCAGGACAGCTTGAGACCCTGTCTCAAAATAAAAAAAGTAAAAAAATAAATAGAGAAAAGAAAACAATAAGCAATATTTCAGGATAATGCTGGAACTTGATCTGAGCCATTTAACCCTTTGAATACCTATTTAACTGCATTTAACTATCTCTCAAGTGGTAGATAACTCCACATCACCCTAGATTCCTTTCATTATCTCTTAAGGATTAGCATTGTGACACTCTAGTGCTCTGGGGTCTAATAGTGAAGACTAGCCCAGAAACCTACCAGTGATCTGCCTTCAGTACCACCCTTTGTTTAGAAACTCTTATCTTTTGAATGATGCTAAGTGAAAACAGTGATAGAAAGCTCTGACCTTCATAACCTTGCAAGGAGCTGAGCAAGGCTCATTCATTCTCAAAGCCAAAGCATGGGCCCAATAGGTGAATCTTTGAAAAAGTAAGAGTAGGAGCTTTCCTGATGAGTAGCTGAGATGCAGGGTATCTGAGAAAAGCCATTAGAGGAATGCTTTATCTGCAGACGTTTCCTGCCACCAAGCCAGCCCCACATCAGCTGACGACTGAGAAAGCCCAGAAGGCGCTCTCTAGCTCAAATGTGGCCTACATCAATGGCACATTTCTACATTGTCAAGCTGAAAGCCATTGACAGTCATAAAGAAAAGGATGTGTCCTCATTGGGGGTGTGTTGATGGATCCCATCCAGAACATCAGAGGTGATTCCTGGGTTACTCGGATGTTAGATGCATTTGGGTCTGGTGTCGGTGCTTCTGAGTCTAAATCAAAACCATCCTCCCCGTGTCGTTCAGTGCATTACATAATATGAGGAGGGCTGTCTACATGCATAATTATCACTGCTCATGAGAAACAGGCCCAAAAGAATTCTCTGACCTTGTGCTGATAAATTGGGCTCAAGAAATGAGGGGCCCAGAACTGCCAATCTTAGTTACAGCCCCTGAAAAATTAAGTTGGACTGAAGGAAAATCAGGCTTCTGCGTGGTCCATTTCTCAGTAGGGTGATACTCTAATCTATTGAAGGCTGCTCCTTGAGACCCCAGTTCAGACCCTACCTCTGCTCATCCGTCAGCACGTCATTCCCAACACTAAACAACATGCTTGTAATTTCCAACCTGACTGGAATTAGCTCCTGAGAAGAGCCGGGAGGCAGAGGCCAGGGGGAAGGAAGTAAGAAAGAAATGGCTCAAAACGCACTCTTTCTAAATCAGAACCATCTGCCGGAGTCATAAATGGT
This sequence comes from Phodopus roborovskii, assembly GCF_943737965.1. Taxonomy (NCBI): domain Eukaryota; kingdom Metazoa; phylum Chordata; class Mammalia; order Rodentia; family Cricetidae; genus Phodopus; species Phodopus roborovskii. Next base: position 867,077 of record NW_026126417.1, on the reverse strand, counting down.
TTTAAGTAGAACTCAGCCACAAGTGAGTTCACATAGAAGTAAACGCAATGAAGCCACCTCTCAAGGAAAGTTCCCAGGTAACAAAACCATATCGCCATATATTAGAGCAAACTTTTGAACCTGCTTGGTGGCTGACACTTGGCATTTGTATTTGGATCCTATTACAGAGAGCCATGTAGTACTAAGGACCTCTGTGTGTCATTATGAAATTCTAGGGTGGGACTTGGCTACCTTACATAGACTTGTCATCATTCATTAATCTCACGGAAGACCCTTCAGACTATGATTCCTCTGGGATATTTTTAAGAGGGAGCAAGCAGTGGGGATGCACCCACCACTCCTCAGCTCTGGCAAAAACATTCATTGCAGCTTACAACATCTTCCTAAAGTTAGGAAACATGTGAAATCTAAAATGAAGAGTCACTAATCTAAAAAGGAATGATTAGTTTTAAAACATCTCACCAATGCCTGCAAGATGACTCCATATGTAAAGGTACTTGGCACCAAGCCTGGTGATTTGAGTACTGTCTGTGAGACCCACATAATGAAAGGAAATATAGACTCTCAAAAGTCCTGTGATCTCTATGATCTCTACACATGTACACACACACACACACACACACACACACACACACACACACACACACACAGAGAGAGAGAGAGAAAGAGAGAGCGCGAGAGAGAGAACAATAAATAAAAATGAATGTAATTTTTAAATTTAAAAACATTAATGCGAACATTCTAGAAGGAAATCAGAATATTCTCAGCATTAATTATCTTACAAGTATAAGTATAGTCCTCCCAAACTTGAATGACAATGCAGAAACATTTTGTTAGGAAAAAAAAAAAAAAAAAAACATGAAAATTAAAAGAATTAAATGACATCAGGTTAAGCAAATAAAACAAAATAAAATCAAATCCAGTCTCAGAGAGTCAATATAATAGTGTTTGTCTCCTCCAAGGAAAAATAAAGTGACCTGAAAGTTGAAGGGGGGTCCTGGGAAGATGTCAAAGAACTGAGGACAACAGGGAGAGCCGGGAGAGAAGACAAAGACAGGAGTGTGGACATGTTCTAGGCATGTATACACACGTGTGGAAATGCCAGGGTTAAGCCTATATTAATTTATACAATTGATACACAGAAACAGTTACAATGAAAACAATGTAGCACAAAAATTTTAAAGCCTCCACAAGTTCTAAGCCAACTTTGTATCAACATATAATTTCTTAAGTGGGACTTTTAATAGAGTCAGCTCTGCCACAATCCTAAAACAAACTCACTTTGCCATTTATATTTTCCTTGAAATTTAGTGTTTTCTAATACAGAACTGAGTTAAAAGCATTTGCCTAAATAAATATGCTGAAAGAAATACAAAAAAAAAAAAAAAAAAAAAAAAAAAACCTTAGAAGCAAAGGAGTTAAAAGTGGAGGACAGGCCTGTGTCATGGCTGTTATTCCTATAACAGAGGTGGAATTACTGGGGAGGAGCAAATACAAAGAACAGAAGCCATCAGCCACATCTCTGAATCCAGGCCTGGCAGCCTCAGTAAGGTGAGCATTGCGTAGCTATTTTATAGCCGGAGGGAATGGAGGCGGGTAGTTAAGTGAAATAAAGAATCTCTTTAAAAGCAAACATCAAATTGCAACCACATCAATCATTCCTTGATTTAAAAACAAAATAAATGAGTGCTTTTCTCCACAGTTGGAAATTTCATTACTTCTGTACGGGCCCTTCTTTGTTTATAAGCTGACTAAGGATTCCTGGAAGTTTTGCTTTCGTTTGGGAAGAGGGGTCAGATTTTTGATGGCCCCAAATGGGCCCAAGGGAGTCTACTCCATGACTCAAGTTTAACTTATTTTTCCTTCTCTTCTGAGCTTTTTCTGGTGGCAGAACAATAAATATATCTTTCAAATATACCGTTATAAAACAGGCTTCCTGCTGTGCTAACTACCCAAGGAGTTACTCACATTATGGGGTCCTAATGAGAGACAGATCTTTCAAACTCACATCTAAAATGTCATTTTGCACACGGCTGTTTTATTGCCTGAGAAGCAGTGATCCTACAAGGAAACTGTGTATTATACTGAAGCAAGAAGATAGGGAATGGGGGTAGGGGTTACAAAGAGGGTGAGGATCTATGGAATTAAAAAGATGGAGGAAAACTGAAAATCTATTTTATAACCTTTTACTTACGTAACTTTTAGCAACTGACTGTTGCTTTTCATTGTGCCAGTTCAGAAGCCAGTTTGAACGTTCAAAGAAGAAAAGTTGTTAAGGAAAATGCATGAAAGTTTCTGGAAGGGAACAGTTGAGAGTTTTGGAGCTAGGCCCTCTGGAAAGAATCCAGTAAAAAAAAAAAAAAAAAGCATCACTGAAGCAGACATGGACTCAGAAAACTAAACAACAGAAGTGAACACCTGTCACCTGTCCTTTTCAGTGACAATAAGACACATTGGGTGAAATCTGTAGCCTCTACCTCGTATTACAAGTGAAATATTAGGAAACCAGAGAAAGTTCTCCTTAGATGAGCTCATCTGTGTTTTTCTAAGATAGTTCATGGCTGAGACTGACCTCCAAAACAGTCTCCATCAAAGAACCTGGGTTGAAATGCAGGAGTGTATTCAGGAAAGACAAGTCAATCTTTCTGAGATAAAGTAACGTAACAGATGCAGGTGACTTAAGTGGAATTTTGCTCTGTGGAATTAAGCATACTCCCTACTTGATTGCAGTGACCATTATCAAAACAAAAACCAATCAACAAACAGAAAAGAGCATTTTCACTGCTCTGAAATTTGTATTCATTCTTCAGATGCTGCTGGGAATCCCAGACTAGTAGACAGAGACATCTCCCTACACTACCATCCTGTCCCCCTGCTTCCTCCCTCTGAAGGCTCATGTTCAGTTTGATGCTCTAGCACCTGGCTTCTCATATGCCTCCTAGTGTTCCTAAAGCTTTTTGCTATCTCAGCTATCAAATTTTTTGATGCTTTTTTTTGGGGGGGGGGGGAGATACTTTCATCATAGCTATAAAAGTCAGTTTCTCCTATGTCTTGACCATTCTTTCCTGCTTTCTTATTCCAGTCCATGAATGAGACTTAACCAGGGTGACTTTAGGAAAGAAAGAGTGAGAGAAGTCTCAATTACAAAACAAGAAACAGAGTGTGGAGTGGGTGAGGGTGTGTGGGTATATGTGTGTGGGGGGGTGGGTGTGAGGTTTTATGTGTATGTGTTGGTAAGTTTGTGTATCTATGTGTATGTGTGTCGGTGTGTGTGTGTGTGTGTGTGTGTGTGTGTGTGTGTGTGTATTGGTATGCCTGGAAACTAGACATCTACTTTGGATATCACTCCTTAATGTCTGCCTAGTTTTGACCCAGGTGTTTTCCTGGGTCTAATGCTTGGGTGGCTGGCCAATGAACCTTCTTTCCACCTCCCAGGTACAACCACATCCACATTTTATTCTTGACAAGTTCTGGGTATCCAGCTCAGGTCATTCTGCTTACAGGATAAACACTATGTCAACTGAGCTATGGAGCCTGTCCCTAAGAAAAAGTGTTTTTTAAAAAAAACCTTACATCTTCAAGCTCTGGGAAATTATAAGAAAACAGAAGAAGCAAGGGAATTTAGGGAAAACATGCCTCTCTGACTGAGTATGGAGAAAGTATGATACATTAGATGAGGTGACCAGAATATCCATCCTCAAAGACTGGGAGGAAATGTCTTCAAAGATCTTACTGCCCAAATCACATCAATGGCTCCGTAAGTTTGTTCACTAAGATGTCACAAGAGGCAGACAAAAGATTAGCTTTGGTAAGTAATTCTGTTACCAATACCCTGTGAGTGGAACACAGAAGCCTACAGAATATGCCTCTCAGAAAGCAACTGCGTGAATAAACAGCAAGATCCTCAATGAGACTCCATTGTGAATGACTACAGCACAATGAGGCTGGGCCAGAACCACAGGAATCTGTGCTGTCTACAGGAAATGCAGTGAGGCTTCAGGCTCCCTATGTGCATGTCTGTGACTTACCTCTCCAGCCTATACAGCTGATGTGGCAAAGGGAGAGGTGTTCACAAACCACAGGAGCTGGGAAGCAACACTAAGATGCATCAGGCAATGTCTTGCATTCAGATTCTACCTTGGGAAAGAAGGGAAGAGGATGTGAAAGATTGGGTGCTTTCCAAAATAAAGTTGAAAACACCAATGTGACCCAAACATGGTTCTCTACTCTCCTTCCATCTGTTCACCTAGGAAAAAATATGCAATCCTCCCCATAACCAGAATAGATACAGTATAATAAATAAGACACTAAGTAAATTATAACCTGAGGTACAATAGCATATATAATTAAATTAATAAATGGGTATGATAATTCTAAATTGTTTTTCAGAATTTTGCTATTTATTGTCCACAGGATTGAAGTAAACACTTTCTTCCCTTCCCCATGATGCTTAAGTTAAGATAGAACACTCTTTCCCTTCTATCTCTCCTCCTCTCTCTTCTTCCCTTACTCCCTCCCTCCCTCCCTCCCTCTTGACTTTCTGTATTACTGCTATTGTACACTATGCCCTTTACCTTTGCATGTGTGCCCATGTGTGTGGGGGGGTACACATATATGTGTACATGCAGGTTTCCTCTTTAGTCACTTTTTACCTCTTTTGTTTTTGTTTTTTTCAGCAGGGTCACCCACTAAATCTAGCTTAATTGAGCTAAGCTGGCTGATGGATGAACTCAAGTGGCACACCTAGCTCTGGTCTCCTTTCTTCCTTTCATTACAAGTGACAAGTGTGCCGTTATGATCAGCTTTTACGTGAGTGCTGGAAATCCCAAACCAGGTCTTCGTGTTTGTGAACACACACTTTACAGACTGAGCCATCTCTCCAAGTCAAATACACAATTTGTGTTTAAGGTATTTTCTTTAACTTTCCCAGTGAGGGTAAGCCTTTCAAAGGGGATCATGGTAAAGAAAAATCTCACAAATATCTCATATTTCCTTGCCACCATAAACCATGCTTCCTTATTCAATTCCTTGCAAAAATAAACACACTCTCTGTATTTTACATATTTCACTTGCAAATGATTTTTAACATGCAATAGGCATTGCAAAGACAGAAATTGTGTTAATGCTAAGGGAAACCATAAGCTTTACTAATCTTATTAAATAACAAAATAATATTTTTCTGTTCTAAGTTAATATATAAAACTGCTTTTGACTTTCTGTGAAATGATAAAAGAATATAATGACCCAATTCTTAAGAACTCAGTCTTAAAGAATGTGTGGGAGAATATAAAACAAATTTTTTTTCACAAATCATTATTTTTAAACATTCAGTTCTAGTATATAATAATAGACTAAGCATAGGTACTTCCAAGGTATCAGCTGTCTTCGCTTCTCTTTCTGTGACCTATGTCTCTGGCTGTAGGACCATGATGCTTCCCTCTCACAGTGTCTCCCTAGGAAATATCTCAACTGTTCATGCTGCTTCAGACACACTGACACTTCTGTTTCTAAAACATTGACAACTCAGCTAGACAAAGCCAGCATTGTGTTTCCTAAATATCAATGCTTTTTGAAGGAAATTAGCTTCTGGCTTTTGTTTTGTTTTGCTTTTACAATTACCTTGTATTTACATCACACTTCTCGGCTGCAAGTCACAGAGTGATTTACAGGTGTTAACTGATTCACGCTTATGAGGAAGTTGATGGGAGACACAATATTTTGGTGCCAATGTTAGAAATCGAGATCCAGAAAGGTCACCAGCAGTGAGAAATAAGGAAAACAGTGGAGATGGAAGAGCTGGAGCCTGCACTACAGTCTGGCTTCTCTGTGTACTGGCTCATCTCATCACACAAGGAATGTGGCACAGCACAGCTCAGAGCCCACCATGTCAGCCTCCCTCATAAGATCTGCCTTTACTAGGACTCAGATTTGTATTAGGACTGTGAAGTGCTGGGACTCTCAATTTGGAAGAAACTCAAACTGATCACTGTTTATTCAAGAAAGCATTCATTCACGTATACATTTCCAAATATATGCATGCACAGTAGTTGAATCCAGTTGAGAGGAAGTTGCCCACCCTTAATTTTTATACTAAGGCAAAAGCCATTTGCTCATATCAACAGTGGGGAAAAAACAAAATAAGGCAAGGGAATGTATGTATGTGTGTATGTATGTATGTATGTATTTCTAGGGCTTAGTTTCTTGTTCATATCTTTCTAGTCCACATTTTTTCCTGATTACACAAACTTGAGCAAGCCAGTTTCATGTTTTACCTTAATCTGGATGTAATTTTTTTGAAAGTTTTTTAAATTTTTAGGATGTAATATATATATATATATATATATATATATATATATATATATATATGTACTTTTTTTTCTTTTTCAAGACAGGGTTTCTCTGTGGCCTTGGAAGCTGTCCTTGAATTAGCTCTTGTAGAACTCAAAGAGATTCTCCTGCCTCTGCCTCCTGAATGCTGGGATTAAAAGCAAGCGCCACCACCACCTAGCAATTTTGGGATTATTATAGGTATTTATTTTCATACCTAAAATTTTACACTCTTGGATTGTTAATATGCTCTCTCATGTCTTTGCTCTTTATCAAGGAGACAGTGAAATCTGAGGATTTCCATGGCAGTTCGTTGGTCTTAACTTTTCCCACGTTTGGTCTTTGATTCTCAAATTTGCACTGTTACGGCCATGCACAGCTTCTTCATCTCCCCCACTTTCTTCACAAAAGTCTACAGTGTGTCCACCACTAACACCAAGAACAGACAACGACCTTCTCTGCTCATTGGTACTTTACACCCAGAACCTCAGCTCTACCACTGAAATACGAAAGAAACAATTAGTAATGAAAAATACCAGTAGAGTTTTCTCCTTGTTGTAAGAGTGAGAAACCTTCCTGATGCCACTTTTAAATGAAAAAAAAAAAAAAGAAGTGATTTTGTTTGTTTTTACAAGTTGTGTTTGTTACACAAGTTCGGTGTTCCCAAAGGCACAGAATTAATCCCTATTTCTCCTCCTACACACTTCAACAGACTTTTTATGAGCATGAAATTTTATTATACACCGAACTGTCTTAGGGTAGAATTTATGACTAAGGGGAGCTAATCAGAAAGTTATATCACATGGAATCACTCTTGGCCAGAAAACAGTTAACAGAGACCAAACAGAGCTCCTACGCCTTTGTGTTTAATTGTTTGGTTTTGATTGTGAGTTTTCTTTTATCCCCCTTTCAGGAGCCTTACATTATACCAAGTTGAGATCACAATCTTGATCAATTTATGACTAAAGAATCCTGGGAGGATCTAAATATAGTGAAAAACAAACGACTGTCACTAATAAAATATTTCAGCCTTATTTTTTTAGACTGTATCCCAAATTAACCTCAACAGGAAAACTGCCCTTTTTGGGTAAATCAGGAAAACAATTTATGAATAGTGAGCATGTGCAGTCATTCAAAACAATGGACTTTATTTTTCTTTCTTTCTTTCTTTCTTTTTTTTTTTTTTTTTTTTTTGAGAGTTTTCTTTTTCTAACTATGTCATGAATCGATTAATTAGAAACAGGTAGAACAAAGCCCAAGGGAACTCTTTTACCCCAGGCAGATGTAGTCACCTGTTATTGGGGTCAATGTGCAAAGAACAAACAGCAGAGAGCAAATACTTCTTTTTAAAGGTTCTTATACATCACGATTTAATGGTAAAGGATGATTTGTCAAATGGAAATCCATTAGTAATTTTTCTTTCCAGAATGATATAACTTTGAAAAATGAAGATTATTAAGTACAGGAAGTAAGTTAATTCACAATGAATCCATCCCCATCGTTACTGATAATGATAATCACTCACAAGATGTATCCTGATGTCCTTTGCAAATTCACTCATTAGCCAAGCAGGCAAGCCATCACTGAAGCACCTGGCTTTGCATGAGTATCTGACACTCAGCACTGTGAGAGGTGTAGCTTTGGCACACATTGTCTCTAAGGGATTGAACAACACTTGCGAGTTGGATATATTTATAAATCACAGTGGGAGACAAACCTTAGTCATTTGAACTTCTAATCACTTAAAACTAAGTGATTCAGACTGAACTGCTCATATTTTATGTCAAACTAAAAGAATAAGTAATTTTGATATTTGGAAATTTCACCACTCCAAAATCTGTGACACATCTTTCTTAAACCAGTGACTCATCCTCTGACAAATAGCACAGACAGGTCTCTCTATTATGTAAAGAGTCAACACATTCCCTGTGACAGGTATTTCATCTCAAATAGCCCAAAGTTATTTCCATTATGTGAAACAACCATTATTCTCCACTTCTAAACTAGAAAAACAAGGTACAAACCACTGAAAGTCTTGCCATGAGTCATTTGGCAATTATCTGAGAATAATTACCATTGGAGTCCTGACTCACAAATAATATAGGCATCCAGATACTTTCTTTGTGCAAAGCTTAGTGTGAAAAAGAAAATAAAGGAAACGCCTGTCTCCAGTGTTCAGAACATCTGCATGAGTAAAAATTATTCAAAAAGATACCATGAATTTTTAAAATGAAATGCAGCATGTAAAAATTAAGCACCTGGTCTTTTTCTTTATATTTCATTAAAAAATTCTAAATAGACTCTCACCAGCTGTACGTTTTACTGCATTTTATATCATGGCAGGCAGTCAAAGCAATACTGCAGCCTTTCTCATCTGAATTCCACATAAAAATTAATAAAAAAGTAAAAAGGGAAAAGATGGAGCCTGCCTCGTGAGATGCAACAAGAAATTAAAGATGCCACACAAACCACCAAGGATATAAATGTGATCCAAAAAAAGAAATCTGACTCCATACAGAACCCATGAGATAAAGGCAAAGAGATATTGTCTTTTGTTGCTAATGTTCAAGTTTCCAAAATAAAACAAGAATTTGGATGAGAAATCCCATATGGCTTTAGTAAAAGGATTTATTTATTTTAAAGATATGAGGAAACAAGAGAAGAAATTATCTTACTGGTTATATTTTGTTGTTTTTAACCTGATGATTCATATGCCAATCAAAAAACGCATATTATAAGCCAGGAAGCAACACTTTCTAAACTTGACAGTTGGTTGGCATGCACTTTATGACCAATACTGATCAACATCAACGTTCTGTATTGTTAACTGGGAAAAACTGGAGGGAGGGCAGGATTCCTAAATCAAGCAAGAATCATTGTCTCAAATTGGAAGGTGAGCTTATATGGCAACAACTCCAATTCCATGTGCATTGCTTGACATGTAGAAGAAATTGAGAAATTTGCTTCTTTGTAACCCTCATTGATTCCGTGATCATATTACTGCAGTATTTTTTTTTACTGGTGCAGCATTGCTTTGTGAATGCTTTTTACTTCTATTTGATCAAGTGTGTTTTGACGAACATCTTCCCTTGCTTTAGAAATGCTCCTACAAGCAGATCTTTCCTTGAAGATGTTTGAGAAGGCACTAGTCAGGCATCAGGTAAGGCTAGTTTGATTCAACCTTGCCATTCAGGCCTCAGTATATTCTTTTATTGTCCAAATATGAACACCAAGTGCAACTCTAGGTGATGTAGATAAATAGTAATGAAATCACACAGACTCCAGACTATCAGCAACATCTTTCCAGTGATGTTCCAGGCCTGGGAACAACAGCTCAGGGAACCTCAACCTCTTCCATTCTGCATTACTTGGAGAGGTTCCATGCTCACACTAAGACAGAGGCAATATCAGTCATGTACAGCCTGCAGGAAAATGACAGCATACAAGACTTCTGATTTTAAAATGTGTGTTACTTCTAGAGGCACATTTTTTTCTGTGGTGTTAATCATATAATGAAAAGGACACTTTTTCAAAATTTATAACTCTTTCAAGGATTTGGATAATACATATAATGATTATAGTGATTTTAATAATGCTTAATTATTAAAAGATATATAGTATTATGTATAAATTAATAGAACTACATTAATAGAAAGCAATCCAAGATAATTTCAGTTCATACCCTTATCTAAAATACTTGGTTTCTTTTTCTACTAAACCTCTGGATGAATTAAATGTTTTGGCACAGGCAGTCATTTATTGGCCAAAGTAAGTTAGTTTTGGGTTTTTCTTCTAAAGAAATACTAAATATTCCCAACATCCAAGTTCAAGTGTACTATACATCCTCCTTTTAAATATAAATTTTCTTGACATGTATTCCTTGTACATAATGATAAATTTCATAAAGACATTAATACATGTATTTTGACTACATCTTCCACCTTCCCCTTTTATAGTCTTCCTTTTAAGTTTATTTTAATAATTTATTTTTAAATTTAAATTTATTTTAATAATTAAAACAATGTTAGGTACATAGCTGTTTTGCCCCATGTGCACCATGGGCATGTAGTGCCCATGAAGACCAGAAAAAGTATCATATACTCTGGAACTGGAGTCACAAATGGTTGTTAGCTACCATGTTGATGGTAGGAATAGACCCAGGGTCTTCTGGAAAACCAGATCATACTCTTAAACACTGCGTCTTCTCACAAGCCCCCTATAGTCTCCTTTTAAAACTCATGCCTATGCTATTTTTTTTCCATAAAAATAGATGGAGAAGTCTACAGTATTTGTCCTTTAAACCATAATCTGGAGAGGCTAGATATGAAACATAACAGTGCAAGTTTCTTTCTTTCGTATTTGGCTTTTATTAGCCATACATTTGCAAAGGGAAGCCAAACCATGCTAATATCTCAGACCTGACCAAAGCAGTGAAAGGCTACAGTATTTTCCATTGCCCCTGGAATCCCCAGAAAGCAGGAATGATAGGTCAACATTTTGGTAGAAAAAATATAGCGGAGTTGGCAGCATCTTAACAATATTCTATTACTGTGAAAAAGTAGGCAAAGAAAATGTGATGTTTATTAAACTCTACATTATGTAAGCTTAGCACATAGCTACCAAAAAAGATGGAAATTGGCATCTGGCTTCTTACCTGGATGACTGCTTATATTCTATCATCCACATGAGGTCAATCGCTTTCTTTCTTTCTTTCTTTCTTTCTTTCTTTCTTTCATGTTGTCCTTGTTAAGATTTAAAACATCTTCCTATGGATGATCTGCCTGGAAAAAAGAAAATGCCTTAATCTTTGGATTTTTTTTAAAATAATAAACATAGATTCAATGAAAAGGAGTTTGAATAGCCCTATTTAGCTCAAAGTACCATTTTTCAATGTCCCCTTCTTTAAAGGGTAAAAAAAAAATGTTTTCATGGGAATTTAAAAACAAAAAAAAAAGCTATTTTAGTGACCTTTTGTCCCTCCCTGAGAGGAAGAAGCTGACAGGTAGATAGATGGGGAGTTTGTTATTGTGATTATCTCTGACTCAACTTCTGGAGTTTTATCTGGAATTCCTGTGAAGGGTCAACAAGTGTATTACTGTCTGTCCTCACCTTCTAGTGACCCTGATTTTAAACTGTACCTCACTGAAGTCAGAAGCTAGATTACAGAGCTGCATTGCAGCCCCAAAGGTTGGTATAGGATGCATCTGAAATGTGTAATTATCTCAAGCAATGACAAATTTACAACTTCTTGATGTATTTATGGATACCCACTTTTGTCAGTCTTTAATGGTAGAATTTAAAGGAAAAAAATCTAGTAATCATCTTCTTTAGTAATGTATGAGAGTTGAGCGTTCTAATATTTTATGTAGTGCTTAGTAAATATGGATTTATAGTGTTGTAATAATTAAGTGATCCCACCTATAGTCAGATGATAAGTGCAGATATGTTTATACTCATACCTTTCTAGATAAAAACATAGTGAAGATTCATATTGATGGAAAGTTTTAAGAAAAATAAAACTATGCATACTGAAACATAGCTTGGTACCATAATTTACCTGTTTTTGTTTTTTTTTTTTTTGTAATATAAAAATTAAGTGAGAAACATCTAAGGAAACCTTAATTACAAAATGAATCCAGTTTGATGAAATAATAGAATCACTAGTATTAAAGAATATTGGAAGAAAGGGCTGTGGAAGATTTGAGACAAGCTTATTTTAATCTTTCACATTATATGCATGGGCAAAATATCACAAGGAAGCCCTTTGCTTAGCATAATAAATGTGTACTAGTAGTAAGACTAACAAAAAGAAAGGATAGTTAGTGGAGATCTACTTGCTAAAGTAAAAGAACACTTAGAAAGACTGTTAAAAGAAAAGGAACAAACAAAGGCAGATTTTGAAATGAATGAGAAAACTCTTAGAAAGGCTGAATTTTGGGGGAAGGGGTGAAGTTTGGGTGTGTGAACTCCAGAATACTTGTTGACTGTGCCGCTTTAGGGAACTGACCTTTTTTAAGGTCAATTTCCACCAGGAAGAAAAGTTTGCAATGATGCCTACCTCGTGTCTGTTGTTCTGGCATGAGAGAAAGAATACTTGCCACAGAACTTAGCACCCCAGGAAATTTAAAGTAAAATTAATGCAATTTGATGAAATAATAGAATTGCTAGTGTTAAAGAACCATGGAGGCAGGGGCAGAGTTTTGCTGTTGTTTTGTGAATGTGTCTGTTGTAAATCTAACAAGCATAATATTTAAATGAGATAAAAATTCAGTCTTTGGGCAATGAATGAGACCTTCTGAGTAATACGGGTCATTAAAAATGTTACTATAGAATGAAATAAAAAGTACCAATTAGTCTCAGATGTAGTTGTAGGATGCAGCTACAGTCTTATTATTACCATAAAAAAAAAATGGCCATAAAACACCAAGTCATGATTTGACTTACTGCCTGAAGCAGAATAATACATGGAAATCAAAATAAAGATGGGTGCAACCATCTTTTGAGGCAGACTTTATGTTGACGAAGACTCATGGAAAACTAAGTGTTGAGAGCATTAGAAGTACAAGATGTGTGCAGAAGAGCCCAAGCCAAACGGGATCCAACCATAGTGAGCAGGGTTGAACACAGAATCTCACCCTAAGTTGAGGACAGCCCCTGGTAAGTCGACTGCTGTTGATTGGAAGACTAGCATCCCAGAATATTTTTAATTGATGGGGGACATATATATATATATATATATATATATATATATATATATATATATTCTCTTATTGGTTGATGACTAAAACACTGTGGCCAATGAGGCGGTAAGATAGGTGGAACTAGGACAAGGAGAATTCTGGTGAAGGTGGACAGAACGGCCCACCAGAAGAGTTGCATGTGAATATGACCGAAGCATGTACAGACCTCTGACCTAATAAATATTCTTAAGAATACTGATTAAATAAGGTGAAAAGATCTATAATGCTCAAATATTAACAGTAATTTTTAAGTGACTTTTCTTAAATTTGAGGGAAAACTTACATGTCTTTTGTCTCTCTTTACAGCTGTAGAAGGCAAAGAAGGGAAAACCTATGCATCTTATTTCCTATCATTATCATAGCTTTTCCTTTTGATGTAAAGTTTTACCAAGATGAGCGTGCTACCATGATTCTAATTGTGCCTTAACACATTGTCACTGTGATTTAGCTAAAGTGACTGTGGATATCCCTGTAGTTTTCAAATATGACAGATACAGTGTACAAGATGGCTTACTTTAGATATCAGTGCAGAGATCTGGTGCCTACACACATAACAGACAGAGTGAACGTGGTCACTTTAGTTCTGACAGATCAGAAACTAAGTATTTGTGACCTTGTTTTGCTTCTGTGATCTTTCCTCCATTAATTCTATTTTATGTGTTTAAATCATCTTTTAAATATTTATCTCCAGATATTTTGTAGGTGTTTTGAAGTTACTATACTGACAAAATAATAAGCTGGCCAAAATTATTTATTAGACCTCTAATTCACTGTGTGGCAATGATAAATAAATGTAATATAAACTATATCATCTTATTAACAGAAGATTTAATCCAAATTCTTATTTGGGGTCGCTTTTTCCTAGTGCTGAGACTCAAACATTTCCTCACATGTGAGAAATAAGCACCTACTGATATTTTACACACTTTGTACCTTCCTTGTCTGTTGATATCTTAATTTTAACTTTTTAGTTACTTTCCAATAAATGATTTAGTGTACTCTAATGTTCCTATAAGAACATAGTTTATAGGAATCAACATGTTAAATTTCTTGTAGTTTAAATTTTTCTTTTGGTTTTTTTTATAAGCAGAATATATGTGCCACACACAGGCAGTTGAAAGAGTAGTAATAAAAAAAATGTCAGTGTCACCACCAGCCATTCCCCACAACAGTAATATTATTACTATCTCTGAAGCTTCCCCCTCAGTTTTCCTTGCCTGAAATTCTACACTCAACCAGAAGAAAAAAAAAAAGACTATTGTATTTTGTATTATATTTCCTATTCTTTCCATTATGAGCTTTTCCATACAGCTGTATATTTAGGCAATGAACTCTTCCTGTTGACCTGGATTTGAACTTAACAAAAATAGGACCAAACTGAACCTATATTAAAATAGCATAAAAGTGGCATAAATCCCATTTTTTTTGTCTTTCTATTCTCTTAGTGAATTATATTTCTTCATTTTAATTTGGACAAAACTATCATTATTTCACCTGATGTTTTTTCATGGTTTTGAAAAACTGTGATAAGAGAGGATATTAAAATTATGTAACAAATAGGGCATTTCCTGATCTAGCCTGACTACGTGAGTTCAACTCTCAGAATCAGCACAAAGGAGGAAGAAGCAAAGGAGGAAGAAGAGACCTTCAGGCCTGCAGTTGCCTAGCCTGTGCAGGGCAAACAGGCACTATCATGGTAAGCAAATGTATGAAGTGGTATGGGAGAGACATAGAGACAAAATGGTTCATTTCCTGTAGATAGAGGCATATTTGATGAGGTGAGATCGTCGAGGAGCTGGCTGATGGGGATGGCTTGATTGCCACCCAGAGCCATGGTGATGTCTGGGACTGGGCTGCTGCTGGGACCCATATCTAGGTCCATGGCCATGTTGCAATCAGTCTCTGTTGACATCCATGGCTCCTGTTAGCACTGAAGATCTAGAGGATAGGGCTCTACAGAGTTGCCTTCGCCCCTCACTGGCTGCAACACTGGGGAGAATTGATCCTTCCCCTCACCAGCTGAAGCATTCAGGAGAAGTGTACACCTCATCTGGACAACGCAGCAAAGCTGATCCTTGCTCTCAAGAAATGGGCAAGCTGGTCCTGAGAGCGTGAGAATGGGAGAGCAGGTCACACCTGCCATGTGGTGAGAGAAAGATGCCTCCCTATACCCCTCGACACCTGCAGCAGGTGGGGGACCTGACCCAACCCCTCACCAGCTACAGCTCTAAGGAGAAAAGGCTGTGCACCTCACCTCAGTACCACAAGTAGAGTTGATCCTGTAGACAGGGCCATGAGTGAGCCAGCCCTAAGGGGTTGAGAGGGGCACCCTCTCATCTGGGGGGGTATAGAGTAACACCCACCTCATCTGGGGGGGTATATAGAGGGAAAGATGCCCTCTTGTCTCGTGCTTAGTGCCTCCAGGTGGTGAGGGACCTGATCCTCGCCTTTACCAGCTGCAACACTCAGGAAGGCAGGCTCTATACCTCATCTAGGCAGCTCAGCAAGCTGACCCTGATGACGACATGGGAATGGGCTGGCCTGAAACTGTGAGTGTGAGAGATCTGGTCCTGCCCTTCATCTGCCATATGTTGGCATGGGTGATGGCAGAAATGCACCCCCCCAACCGCTCTATTCCTGAGGTGGATGGAAGAGCTGCCCCTGCCCCTCACCAGCTGCAGCACTCGGGAGAAAGGTCCCTGCAGCTCTGTAGAGCTGACTCTTTCGACAGGGGTGCTGGCTAACCATCCTGAGAACATGAGCATGGGAAATGTAGCCCCATTCCTCACCTGCCATATGGTGGTGTTGGCTGGAAAGAGATTCCTCCCTCCCACCCCCACCCCTGCTACCTGTGGCAGGTGGACGATCTGGCCCTGAAGGTATAGGTGTGATGGAGCCAATCTTGAGGGTATGAAAGTAGAACTGGCCCCACCCCTTGATCATCACTACTAGGGGTGAACTAGCCAGGGACAATACTGGAGAGCTCACCCTAGGTGATGAAGACAGGGGAGAGCTGGCGGGCTGACCAACTCTGCAGCTACCCTGGCCCAGAACCAGGGTTATGAGTTGGCCCACCCCATCTGTGATCTGTGGGAACACATAAAGGGGATGATCGGGCAGACCCAAAGCTGCAAGATCTCCATCACACAGGACAACAATTGGATATCCAAGAGGAGTTTCAGTGAGGGACCAGCATCAATTGTATAGCAAAAACCAGAGGCCTCAAACCAGTCCAAAGAGTCTTTGCAAGGAACACTTGCACATAAAGATATATGGATAAAAGAGCTGACTGTGTGACTCACGATGTCATGCTACAGCTTCCATGATGAGATTGTATTTTTTTTCTTTTAAATTTTATTTTATTTTGGAGGATAGGGTTGCAAGGGCAGAGGGTAGATATGAAGAGACAGGGAACTGAATGGGATCAAGATGCAGGATATAAAAGTCACAAAGAATGAATAAAAAACAGTTAAAAATAAATTATGGATGAAATCTTTTTTTGAAGATCAACAAAAAAGAAAGAAAGAAAAGAAAACTGAAATCAACCTCTGCTCCAAGTACGTAAGATGTTTTCTAATGATCTATGCTCAGTGACTGAATTGTTCAAACTTACAACCAGTTTCCAAAACTAAGGTTTTTGCCATATAGAATTAATTTTATGGAGGTATAAATACAAAGTCCTTTTAGTGACTAACTTATCATCTTTTCCAGTTCCAGCTCTGTCCTATGTCAAACAAAACATACACAGGTCTGTTTCTGAGCTGTCTATTTTGATTGATCAGTGTGTTCATCTATCTATGCAAAAATTCCAGACTCTCTTACCCTTGATTTATGTGAAGTCTTAATGTGTCCTGGAGATCAAGTTGTAACAGGCCAGACACATTGCTCAGAGAGAGGAAACAGGTTTTTATCATCTTTCTTTCTAGTGTTATTTTTACTTTAAAAAATATTTCATTCTTTTTTGCTATGACCATGGATATTTTTATTTTAAAGGTGCCTTGTATATATTTCTTCTTAATATTTTATTTTTAATTTGTCATTATATTTAGCAGTGTTGCTCTTTTAAAGGTAGCTTAGTTTTTTATTTCCATTGTAAGTTTCTTCCTGAAGAATTTGATATATTTGCACTTATTATAATGGCATTATAAAATCTTAGAAATCTTTTTATACAATTTCCCCAATTTTCTTATTGCATTTTTCTCTGGCAAGATATTCCTCTGTTTGTGTACTTAGCAGTACAGGGATTAAACCCAGATCTCTAGCACACTAGTTAAGCAGTTTTTTGAAGAGCTATGTTCCCAGCCCTTTCTTAACTTTATTTGGGAAAAAAATGTGTCTTCATTAGTTGGCTTGAAATCCTGCCTCAGCCTCCCCTGTAGCTCAGATTATAGTCCTGTTCTATCAGGCCTGGTCCTAGGGGACTTGACTCCTTCTTCTGTTCTCCATAGCCACCAATACACACTTTCAGATAGACACATATAGACAAATGCACATAGATAGAAATTTAAAAATCATTTAAAAATGTCTTCCACTTATAAGCAATGCAAGGGAAGTTTTACCATGGAGAAGCAAGTGTTAGTTACATTTCTAAAGCCTAATGAATGCTGTATTTAATGCATACATATTTGATAACTAATACTAAAAACTATGACCCTCATCTATAATCCGTGGGACTTAACCGTGCATGCAGATATAAACTAAAAATCTAGACAAGAAATAATTTCATGGTAGCATTGTGCTGCACTGAAGTCATTAAAAAGCTGTAGTGTGCCATGGCTGCAGTCACAGGTGCGAAGCTGCTGCTGAAAAGAAAACCTGTGACACTTGGTATCTGACAGTTTGTATTGATTCTGAATGGTTAAAGCTTAAAGATGTTTACAGTTGTTGCTGTCAATTAACACAAACCAACTGGATCCATGCCTTTTAAATACATAATGAAAAAGTGATCTACTGATTTGAAAGCATGATCTGATAATTTTCCCCTAGTGTATGAACAAGTATATAAAATTCTCAAAAATAACTCAATATATTTTCTATATATTTATGCTCTGACTATAGTCAAATTAGTCAAGTATGTTTTACACATAGCAATAAAAAGGAACAACAGAGCACTTACATTGTGCAGGTACAAGCACATTTCTTCCTAACCAATATTATATTTAATCTGATGTTTTAGAACTTATTTCTGAAATTGACTGAAAAAAAAATGCCTTCTAATGGCAAATTTTTCCCAGAAACCCCATTTCATTAAAATCAGCAATTAGATTTTTTTTAATTTTCTTAGAGTAATGAATACATTTCTATAAAATCCCTTATTTGTCTTTTTTATTACATTTAGAAGAACGTTATCAAAGAATTTAAATGAGTAAATGAATAACTTCCTAAAATACAAATTTTGTACAATTACTAAAGGAATATAGGATTTTAAAATATGTAATTCAATGCGGGTATGAATTTCACAGAGCCTACAAGTGAGTAAGTATGCTTCTACTTTTGCTCGACAATAGACTAGGAATGGCATTATAACACTTCCAAATATTTCAATAATGAATGGAGATACTTATCTCTTTTTTCCAAAACACTTTGATATCTATTTGACATGTCTTTTTCTAGGGTTTCTACTGCTATTAAGAGACACCATGACCATGGCAACTCTTATGAAGGGAAACATTTAATTGGGGCTGGCTTACAATTTCAGAGGTTTAGTCAACTATCTTCATGGCTGGACATGACAGCGTGCAGGCAGACATGGTGCTGCAGAAGAATCTAGGAGTTCTACATCTTGATCTGCAGGCAACAGAAGGTGACTGTGTGCCACACTGAGCATAGCTTGAGCATATGAGACCTCAAAGCTCACCCACATAGTAGCACACTACCCTAGACAAGGACACACCTTGGTCTAAGCATTCAAACTCATTAGTCTATGGGGGTCATTCCTATTCAAATCATCACAGACATTACATTTAAAAAATATTTCTACCATAATAATACGAATGGCTACTTTCAAACTGACTGAAAGAAGTATTTGTGAGAGCTGCAAGGAAAAGGACTCTCACTTGCTAATGGTGGGGATGTGGGTCAATATAGCCATTGTTGAAAAGTGTTGATGTCTCCTTATAAAAGTACAGGTGGAGGTAGCATGTGATCCAGCAACCTCCTGGCTGTGTATCTAAAGAAAATGGAATCAGCTTATCAAAGAGATAGTTGCATCCCCATGTTTACTGCAGCATTATTCACAATGGCCTGAAATAAAATAAAATGATAAATAGAGTTTTTAAATGTATATCCAGATGTGGTGGTTCACACCTGAAATTGCAGCTCTTGGGAACCTGAGACAGAAGGATCACGGCGGGGTCAGCACCACTTTGGTCTGTATGGTGAGTTCCAAGACATACTAGAAATCAGTTAAGACCATGTCTAATGTAGAAGAACAGGCAGAATGGGAGAAATGTAGAGAAGAAAGAAGGACTTGGGAGGAAGATGTGGTACAGGTACACAGGGAACTTTATACAGCTGTGGATTAATGACACCACATCAATTTGGACAACATGCTTAGAACTGGAGATAATTACGGTAAATAAAATGAGCCAGACTCAGAAAAGCAAGTGCCATATAATATGATTCATGTATGGAATCTAAAATGTTTGATCTCACTTAAGTTGAGACAGAAGCTGAGGAAAATCAGGTCAACAGGGGGAAAAGCTGAGAGTGGGGACGAAGTTTCACACAGGAGCCAGATCTGGAGTGCTATCTCAGCAAGACAGCGAGAGACAACAGTACTGGACAGTGAATTTAAAACCAAGAGTAAAGCCAGGCAGCATACAGCTTTAATACCATCAGAGGCAGAAGCAGGAGGATTACTGTGAGTTTCACACCAGCCTGGTCCAGATATAGAGTCCCAGACCAGCTAGAGGTACATCTTGAGACATCATTCTCAAAAATAAACAAAACAAAACCACCCTAGGAGGAAACATTTGGGAAATTTTCACCATAGGAAATGATGTTTAAGGTGATGGCTGTGGTTAACCTAAATAAATGTTGCAAAATGTATATGTGTATCAAACTATCTCATGTTGTCCCCTAATTTGTACAATTATTATGTGATGGGAGATGCCATTCTGTATATGTTTCTCATACTGGTTAATGAATAAAGCACTGTTGGCCAATAGGAAAGCTAGATAGGTGGGACTAGGAGACAAGGAGGAAAGAGGAAGTAGTAAGGAGGAGTCAAGATGGAGAGGCTGGAGAGAATAGAACCACCAGCCGCCTCTTGCTGGTAAGACCACGTGAAAATACATAGAAATGGGTTAATACTTAAGACAGAGCTAGCCTACAAGAAGCAAGTAACTGGCCAACAGCATAATATCAAATACAGAGTCTCTGTGTATTGTTTGGGGCTGGCACAGCAGCGGGACAAGACTAGGCGGCAGGAGAAAAAAACCTTACTCCTTACAATTATGTCTATTTTTTAACAATTAAAAATAAACTTAAATAAAAGATTGTTATCTATTCAGTCACATACAATTCTATTAGAATATATTCAATAAAACTTATTTTACTTTCAAATATTCACCCATAATGCATCATTTAACAGTGATTGTACAGTGATTATTGTGTACTTTATTTCTGCATGTTTGTGGAATTAGCATTCCTCAGAGGTGCATTATGTTACAAACTTCATGAAAACTGTACTGGCAAAAATGTGTTAATAATTTCAAAAACTGTTAAATGGATGAATAGATTAAGTCAAAGGATCTAAGCAAAAATTATTAAGAACCCATCATATATTGTAATAACAAATTTAATTATATACAAGTCTACAATAGAACCTGTACATAAATCTCTAATATAAAAATTATTAGTAATAGGTAAATGGATTACATTACTTAAAATGTTAAAACTGTAAGACTGGACTATACCTAACTTTTGAAAGAAAGTTCTCAAGATGTTGATAAAGGTGTTTACTAAAAACAGAATTAAAGTCGACTTTATCACTGTTAAATATTTTTGTGATGTCAATTTTGGAAAGTAATTATTGTATACCTTCAACATGTTCAGCAGCTGAGATTCTGCATTTGTTTTAACACTCATATCTCATGTACCCTCAAATTGTAATATGTCATCTTACCAAAAAAAAAAAAAAAAAAAAAAAACACTGAGTGCCATCCCTGAAAACAGAGTTAATATAAAATATTATGCTTTCTAAATGTTAATAAAGTCCTTTATAAAAAGTAATACTTCATTTTATTTCTGTAAAATGTATATAGTTCATTGCATCCATAGCTGTGATTCAGTCTCCAAAAGAATATTATTCTTTAAAAGGAAAGAGAGAGAGGCTTGTAGAGAATTATAACTCAATGTGCCTGGTCCCATGTTCTGGTCTCTTATTTATATAGCACTGCTAAATAAGTGACTTGATTAAGAGATGGCTAAGAGATAAACACTTGCTCAAGAGGAAAAGAAGATTGTGAAAGGATTGGGTACATCTTTGTACATATACTGACTGTTGAGAAGATCAGCAAAATCGTATGGTTGCAATCTCATTTTCCTGCTGTACTCCAACTACACAACATGATAACCAAGCAAGGTCCTCAGAAAAACTAAACTGAATCCTGGGTACCCAGGACCCTGGCATACACTAACAATATAGCAGGCTGACCTTTGAAAGAGGTCACCTTGCATGTGCATACCTCATTACCGTTCTGACTGCCTTCTCTAAACTGAGCCAGATGAGGAAGAATGCTTCCAGCCATGCTCATACTGTTCCAGCCACTTGACTGCTGTGGATGGGAGACAAGCGATCTTTCTCCTCAGAGCTTTTCTTTACAGATGTCTCCCTTCACCAGAACAATACACTGGCTTATATAACAAGGTATGGGGCTATATGGATCCACCCTGTGCTGACAGTTTTCATTTGCTTGGTTTAATAGGCCATTGCAAGCACAGCTGTGAAATGGCCCAAAGACTGAGTACCTTCAAGAAGTCACCATGTTAAAGGACAACAGAAAAGGTTCTCTAGGAAATGTATTGTATATCTTTACAGATAATCCAAGTATAATTTGGGTTTAATTTCCCTCAGGAAAAGGAATATCATTCACTACATTCTAAATTAAACTGTATGAAACTGCCAGTATTAAAACTCTTTTGCCACACCAAAAAAGTAAATAAATTAAATAAAAATAAAAAACAACAAGGTTTCTCATAGATCAACTGCAAGCTAATAGAAAATTTAGGAAACAGTTGTAATCCCCACTTTTCACATTTTTATACCCTATGGGGTATTTCTATATACCACTGCCCAAATTTCCAGAGAATTTTTTGTTTTGTTTTGTTTTGTTTAATTAGCCATATTTCAATATTCTGCCAGCATTTCCCTGCAGTTCTCAGTAGCTTTGCAGGATGCTGAACGTGTGTCAGATAGCACGTGAGGTAAATTTTGTATGCCACTGACAAAACTGGGGACTCTTAGAAAACAGACACTTCAAACTAGCGCAAGCTTTTGGATAATACTGCTTAAAACAGTTAACTTTCCTTGCTTTTCTTATGTACTCTGGGTGTGTGGGTGCATGCGTATGGTATGTGTGCACATGTATATGCTGGTGCACAGTCTGTGAGACCACATAGGGCCAGTAGAGAATGCTTGTTCTATCACTCTCCATCTTCTTCCTCTGAGACATGACCTCTCACTGCACCTGATACTGCCTGGCAGCCAGGCAGTGCCCCACCCCAACTCTGGTGTGTTAGATGTGGAGGACCACATCCGATTTTCTCCCTTTTACACAAATACTGATGATATCAACAGGCATGCCCAAGCCTACACAGCAAGGACTCTTACCACCGAGCCATCTTTCCAGCCCAACAATGTCCTCCACTTTTAGAAGTGACTCAATGAAGAATAAAGTTAAGAAACTCCAGTTCACATATCACACACACACACAGTGTAACAAAGCACCAGTCTACATGATTACAACTGACCATGTTTCAGCTGTACTGCTGTGCTACTCCAAGGAAGATAAAAGAGCCTATATTCTGCTGTGCCATATGAAATTGTCATTTGTGTTCATAAAATGCAGACAAATATTTGGAATATTTTATGTTCTGTCCTTTGATGCAGCCTCATAACCACACACACTATACCTAATATGCATTAAATAAAAATGCAAAGGCTGATTGAATGAATGGATTCAAAACAAAGGCTTTAAGATTTTCAAAAGCAAACCTCAGTAAGAGTTCACCCTCTATCATGCCTCAGGAAACTTACCTACAAACAAATACCAACTGAAACATACAGACAGACGAAAGTAGTCACGTCTCATCTGTATACAAATAATAGTAATCATAGCTGCTTTTTACAGAATAGTTTTCTCGATAGAAACACAAAAATAAATTATTGTCCTTCCTAGGACATTACCCTTTCATCCATCTAGGTCCAAATGGGATCATAATCAAGATGGATTACATCACTATAGTCTTCATAGATGTGAAGTTTAGTGAGCTGAAAAAAACAATGCCTAGAGTTTTGGAAAGGAGAAAAATAAGAGCCTGATATCTTTCTGTACATAACATTGTCTAGGGGAGCCATCCGTAGAGGCCCCCACCTGAAATCCCAGAACTCAAAAGACTCAGGCAGTATTCCTGCCATGAGTTCAAGGCCAGCCTGAGCTACACAATGAGTTCTAGACCAGCCTAGGCTACAGAATGAGACTCACTCACCAAAAGAAAATATATATATATATATAGATAGAAGAAAATTACTTAAGTCTAAGAAAATTTTAAATGAGTTAAGTCATGAATATTTTCAAAGTAAAGGACACTTCTCTTAAGAAAGCTTAGCTAAAACAACATAAACACTTACAAAATTCAACCAATTAACAACAAAAAACAACCTTTGGGAAACATCATCATAACTAAAATAAATTACCTAATCTTAGAGGACCTGATTCCTTACATTTAGATCATACTTTGTTTATCAGTATAACTCAAATATTAAGTAACATTATAATAGAATTATTTAGTATAGCTCTAAGTAGAATTTAAACAAAAAACCCACCCCACTTTCTCTGAGTCATTGTGACAAATGTACTCAGTGACTAGTCATGTCTAATTCCTATTGCACTAATGGTCATTGGAATTAATAAGAAAGCCGAGTTTCACAGTCATAGCCTCAAAGGAACAGCACAGGGAGGATTCTTTTGCAATTCTGAAATGATTCTTGCTTCTTGAACACACAGAATTGAATTCACATATCCACCATGAATAAAATCACAGATCTCTATGACTTCTTTTTTAATTAAGAGAATAGGAAGTGTATGCATTAGAAATGTCTTCTGTGAGTAATTAGAATCAATAACTCCGAGGACATCATTTGTCATTTTGTGGACAGGAATATGGATGCAGGGCAGAGGCATGTTGGAAGGTGAGCGAAGTCAGCAACAGATAAATAACTCTCACCATTGTGTGAACGCTGCCTTGTTTACCCCAATTCATCAAACCCTCTGCCATCCATGTCCAGCTAAAATAACAGGGGCATAAGGGAAAACTTACAGAGAAAACACTCACTTTAAAATTTCCATAGGCAAATGATAACAAAGGAACACACCAGATTTATAAATAAATGTAAATGATCTTATGAACCCAAGATACACAAATAATAGTATCATTTAGAAAAATGTTACAAGTTTGAATTTAACTGCCTGGGAGAAATCCTTGAATTTTATACCTTTGAGAATATTTCATTCCAGACCTAATGTCTGAATAGGCTAGCTAGTACTAGAGCAACAATGCCTAGACATTTTAACATAATTAGAGTTACCAAATAAAATGTATTTGAATTTCCCATCACATCTAAATATTAAGTCAATAACACACTAGTTTTGAAGTATAAATAGGCACCAAGTTTTGCATGGAAAGATTATCCATGGCTATCTGAAATTCAGATTTAACTAAACACCCTGTTCTTTTACTTCCTAGTGTGGCAATCCTTAAGAAAGAAAACAAAATGTGAATACAGAGACACTGCTTTGATTTTAATTTTTTCATTTTGTTGTGTTTTTTTAACTGAATAATCCACAGAACAAAAAAAAATCATAGAAAATATCGTAATGTATTTTGTTTTGTTGCTGTTGTATTAATTTTACTTTTTATTAAAACATAGAATTTGTATATTAGATGAGGCAAAAATGTGATGTTTTTAAGTAAGGCATGAATTGGGGACCAATGAACTTTTCCCATTTCTTCATGGTAAGTGTATTTAAGGCTCCTGCTTCTATTTTGAGCTACAGAATGTCTTCTTTTCACACTGGTGACCTGACTCTACCCTGGAATACCCAGACTTCTTCTCCCCATCTGATACATATGTTTCCCCTGCTCCCAAAGCTCCAAAGCCTTCCAGTGCTACCACCAGCATCTACACTGAGTCCAGGTCCAGACATCCTGGAGCTGGCTTATCTCTCCCCAGGAGTTTTCTTTGGTACTGGTTGGTGAGTTCGCTAGCAAGTGTACGAAACCATAAAGAATTTCCTTTCATTCCTTAGATCTAGAATGATGTGCAGATTTTTATATTTACATGAAACCTATGAAGACCAACATTAAAAAGTACAACTAAACAAAGCAATTAATTACAAGGTTAGACAATGACATAACTTTGCTAATTACTCAGAGCTTGCTGTCCATTTTTCCACTGCATCCCACAAATGCATGTTTTTAATCTCCATAATAACAATAATGGCATACATCATTAACCCTATTTCACTCTTTTTTAATTTTTTATAATACTAATAACAAAGATCATTAACCTCTATTCTGCTTAATATCTAATCAGCCATTTCAGTTAAATAAATATCATAGAAAACATTAACATCACTCTGTAAGCTACACTAGCTCTCAGGGGAGATCTGCCTAATGCAACATATTAGCATGAGTTTAACTCTACAAGTGTCCATTTCTGAGCAGTCACAAGGAAACAGATAAAGTATAATTTATTGCTTTAATCAAATTAACTCAAAACCATCCCTTTCAAAGTCCTTGAAAAATAAGTTTATATGATTACATTATCTTCAGAATCTATTTTTAAAACAGAGCTGTGTGATTGCACATGAGGATGCCAGGAGAGTGAGATATGACATGTTTGTGTAGGAAATCT
This sequence comes from Phodopus roborovskii, assembly GCF_943737965.1. Taxonomy (NCBI): domain Eukaryota; kingdom Metazoa; phylum Chordata; class Mammalia; order Rodentia; family Cricetidae; genus Phodopus; species Phodopus roborovskii. Next base: position 840,869 of record NW_026126417.1, on the reverse strand, counting down.
TTGAGCATGACTGCGATCTGAAATCTGAGAACCTTTCATGGGATCCATAGTGATAGCTGCTTTAAATCAATATTCTCCCGCAGGGTAGCTGCCTGTTACAACATTGCCATGATCTCATGCCATCGATCACCACTCCCAATGTTTGTGACATCAAAAGAGGTATGATGATAAACAATAGTCCTACTTAAAATATCTGTGAAAGCCCTGCCCATCCTTCCAAACAAGTGCTTACACCTGTACATACACATCTTGTTACCACCCTCACTCCTAAGGAGGAAACTCCTCTGGTGCAGAGAGGCATTGAACACTCAGTTAATCAACCCTGTGATGTTTGGCTTTGAACACTAGTAGAAAGATGGCCCACTGGAGCCATGCAAGAACCTCGATTCATAAAGGGAATTTTATGCACATTATTATCAAAGGCCACCAGAGAACATGAATATGTATTCCTTGATAAGTAACAACAGTTACAAACCATTGTGTTTGTCTTAATTCAATTTCTGGGCTCAACATTACAGATTTGTATATTTTTGAATATTAAATATAATGGTTAATATTACTAGAAGCTCAATTGGTTTGAGAAAATCTGTGTGTCTATATATAAGAGCATTTCTGGATAAGATTTAGCCCTAAGACAGTAACTTAGGGAGAAAGACACTCCCCTAAAAGTAGGCCCTCATGCAATAGACTGGAGTTAAGAGGGAGTCAGTCATCATCTGCAAGCTCTATTCTTTCCAACAAGTTGACCCATGGTTGCTGCATGTATTTTACAGGCATCAGATTCCAGCTTCTCCATCCATTCAAGATTCACTCACACCAGAAAACTCCCTGTAAGCTTCCAGGCACTCAGTATCAGACTAGGACATCATTACCAGCCCCCTTCTTCTTAGGTTCCTGACTCCTAGGAGTGAGCAGTCTGTGGATTCTCTACCTTTCTAGGGTACAGGTGGACATTCTTGGGATATCTAAGTCCCATCATGTAGATAAATTTAACAAATAATCTTCTTTAATTGTTCATTAGATGTAAGGAGTACAGGATTTTCCTCCTGTCGCCGCTGGTCTTGTCCCGCCGCCGCGCCAGCCCCAAATAACGCACAGAGACTCTGTATTTGATACAATGCTATTGGCCAGGTGTTAGTTTCTTATCAGCTAGCTCTGTCTTAATTATTAACCCATTTCTATGTATTTCCACGTGGTCTTACCAGCGAGAGGCGGCTGGTGGATCTATTCTCTCCAGACTCTCCATCTTGGCTCCTCCTCTTTACTTCCTATTTCCTCCTTGTCTCCTAGTCCCTCCTATCTAGCTTTCCTATTGGCCAACAGTGCTTTATTCATTAACCAGTATGAGAAACATATAGAATGACATCTCCCATCAATTAGATATCTATATGGAAGGAGAGAGAGATTCTATTTGGTTATGTTCCTTTAGAACTCTAATACAGCAGACAGAGAACTTATGCTATAACAATTTAACAGAAGAGAAATAATCATTCCCTCCTAGGTCCCAATTTCTTATCTTAAATACATCCCGGAAAATGAATAGGCTGAACATAGTTTTATATATTTATATAAATTTATACATTTCTCAAACAAACTTTGAGTTCCATCCATTGTGCATTCATCCAATGTATCTATCAGTTAGAGAGAAGAGCTAAGAAAAAAAGAGAAAGGAGCCTATATGAGTGGCATCCTCCAAGTAAGATACATCTTCCTTTCCAACAGTCCATATGCTTATGTGCATACAATAACTTGCTTTACCCATCTCCGCTTTTTACTAAGTATTAATTACTGTTCTTTATAATGCTGCTTTCAGATGTCACAGGCACAACAACAACAAAAAACCTACAGAAATCCTAGACCAATGATTCACAAAGTGTTGAACAAAAAAAAAAAAAAAAAAAAAAAAAAAAAAAGACTATGAGAAAAATTGAAAGAACAGTTAGTTTAGTTAGTTTTTACAAAAAGGAATAAGGTGAAGAGAAGTATAACTATTAATTAAAGTATGTTTCTTGCCTGATCACATTTAAAGTTTTTTTCCACAGCTTTTCAAAATGTTATTTAAAAATAACATGACTTAGTAGATAAAATCTAAGTTTTTCTCTTTGATTTAACAAGGTCTTAGACTTGGGCCCACCATCAGCATTCAATGCTTGAGTTACCTCATTTCACCAAATGTACCAGAGAGTGAGCTGGGAGAGAAGGTATACACTGTGCAGGTTGACAAGAAAAAAATGCAGAAGTGGGAAGCATCAGGTTGTGGCAGCCACTGCCACTGACCTCTCTCTTTACACAGTTCATACGTTATTTCCTTAAAGCAAGCAACTGACCTACCCATCAAAAATCTATTCAGTGCTACTCCCACACTACTTCCATTTTTAGTGCCTGGAGTTTAATCAGGGTCCCTCTGTTTGCCTGGCAAGAGGCCATTCTGGGGTTGCTGCAAACCATCCCATTTTATCTTTTTTTTAATCTCCCATCCCCTCCCCTTTACCCACTCCCTTACCCCCAGTTTACCTAGAAGATCTCATCCCTTCCCTGAGTGCTTCATGTATCACTTCTTGGGGTTCTCCTTCTTACCTAGCTTCTCTGGAGCTATGGATTGTAGTCTTGTTATCCTTTGCTTTACATTTAATATCCACTTATGAGTGAATATATACCATATTTGTCTTTTTGAGTCTAGGTTACCTCACTCAGGGACATGGGGTGTTTTTTTGTTTGTTTGTTTGTTTTTCTATTTCCATGTATTTGCCTGAAAATTTCATAATGTCACTGGTTTTTTTTTAAACCACTGAGTCATACTCCATTGTGTAAATGTACCACATGTTCTTTACCATTCTTCAATTGAGGGGCATCTAGGTTGTTTCCAGGACCTGCCTATTAAAAATAATGCTGCTATAAACATGTTATAAACATGAGCAAATATCTTTGTGGTATGATTGTGTATCCTTTGGGTATATGCCAAAAAGTGATATTGCTGGGTCTTGAGTTAGACTGATTCCCAATTTTCTGAGAAACTACCATACTGATTTCCAAACTGACTTTACAAGTTTGCATTCCCACCAGAAAAGGAGGAGTGTTCCCCATACTCCACATCCTTTTCAACATAAGCTGTCATCAGTGTTTTTTATCTTAACCACGTGAGGCTTATAGTTGGGTATACCAAATGTCTACTGTGCAGATGGTCCCATATTTAGAGCCAAGTTCTATATTTGTGCAGCTTCCTGAATGTGGTGATTTGCATCAGTTACAGATTATGGTAGGAGTGGCATTTTAAACAACATAAACTCATCTAGCAGGTCAGGAGGTAGAAATCTCAAATATATTTCACTGGGCTAAAGGCCTGGAGTAGGTAGGGCTGGTTTCATCTGGAGGCTCTAGGGCAGGGGTTTTCAACCTTCTTGATGTTATGAACCTTTAATACAGTTCCTCTTTTTGTGGTGACCACCCCAACCATAAAAGTATTTTTGTTGCTATTTCATAACTGTAATTTTGCTACTTATCAATTGTAATGGAAATATCTGCATTTTCCTATGGTCGCAGGTGACCCCTGTAATAGGGTTGTTTGACCAACAAAGGGATTATTACCCATAGGTTGAGAAACACTGCTTTAGTAGAAAATCTACTTTTGGTGATTTTTCTGGCTTCTCAAAGCTACAAGAATTCTTTGGCTTATGCCACTTCTTTTTTTTTTTTTTTTTTTTTTATTTATTTATTTATTTATTTATATAACAAAGTCCATTTAAATGAAAACAAACATTTATACACAATATTTGGGAATTTGGGCGTCGTTCATTCCAAACAACTTCCTGCTGGTAAGGGGCACTGTCATGGGGGATTCGAAGAAGATTCAGAAATCCTGGCTGTAGTCTGTAAGGCTGCTTTGGCCAGCTGTTTTGAATGTAGGATCACCTGGTACTCTGTTTCAGGTGGTCTGGCTTGATCAAACCACATTAGTCTGGAAGGAATCCACAACTTTTCATTTTCTGTGGAAACAAAACTAGAAATCCTTTTCCCCAGTAACTTGTCCTTGAACTTAAATTTTGGAGTCAAAGCATTTTTTTAAATTTAATTTATTATTTTACATGTCGATCCCAGTTCCCTCTCCGTCCCTCCCTTCCCTCCCTCCCTTCTTCCCTTGCTCCTTCCCTCCCTTTTACCCTCTCTGCCCTCTCACATTCACTCTAACCACCCTCCCCTCCCATTCCCCCACCCCAATTCCATATGTAGGGGAATGCCATCCAGTTGGGGTCATGTGGATCTGACAGGTCATGTGAAGTAGGCACTAGAGCTTCTCTCCTGTATCTAGATTATGGCAGTTATCCCTCCATGGGGGATATGTTCCCAAAGTACTTTTGTGCACCAGGGATACATCCTGACTCCACTGTCAGAGGTCTCTTAGACTGCTCAGACCTTCTGGCTGAGACCCATATTCAGGAGGGCCTGAGTCAGTCCCATGCTGGCTTCCCAGCTATTAGTCTGGTGGCCCGTTAGCTCCTCCTTGTTCAAGTAAGCTGTTTCTAAGTGTTTCTGCAGCCTGGTCTTTTCCTCTCAATCTACATCTGGGTTCTAGTTCGACTCAGTGTTTATGTATGGGTGATTGCTCCTGTTTCCAACAGGCAATAGTTGAGGGCTCCATGGATAAGTTAGTTGTTGGTCTCACTCTCCAGGAAGGGCATTTATGGTAGCCTTTCCACTGAAGAAAAATTGTTAGTTGGCAGCAGTCTTGTAGTTCTCTAGACATTTCTTTGTGTTCAATTTTATCTTCAAACCAATATTGGCTCCCTCTTTTATGTTCTCTCTGTCTGTCTGTCTGTCTGTCTGTCTCTCTCTCTCTCTCTCTGTCTGTCTCTCTCTCTCTGTCTGTCTGTCTGTCTCTCTCTCTCTCCTGTCTTCTATTCCTAACCAGGCTCAATCTTCCTGGTCCCGCAAGTTTTCCATTCCTCCCCCACGTTTTCTTCTACTTCTCTCTCCATTCGCTGCACTGAACCTCCCCACACTTCCCCTGAGCTGTGGGGGACTTGTCCCTTACCAGTTCTTAAGGGACTTTATATGAATCTCTTAGAATACACCTTGTATCCTACTTCCTCTGGTGGTGTGAATTATAGGCTGGTGATCCTTTGATCTAGGTCTAAAATCCATATCTGAGTGAGTACATACTGTGTTCCTCTTTTTGTGACTGGGTTACCTCATTCAGGATGGTTTCTTCAAGTGCCATCCACTTGCCTGCGAATTTCAAGATACGAATTTTTTTTCTGCAGAGTAGTATTCCATTGTGTAGATGTGTCACATCTTCATTAACCATTCTTCAATTGAGGAGCATCTAGGTTGCTTCCAGGTTCTTGCTATTACAAATTGTGCTGCTATGAACATAGTTAACAGATGTCTTTGTTGCATGGGTGTGAATCCTTTGGGTATATCCCTAAGAGGGGGATTGCCGGGTCCTGTGGTAAACTAATTCCCATTTTCCTGAGGAACCGCCATACTAATCTCCAAAATGGCTGTATGAGTTTGCACTCCCACCAGCAGTGGAGAAGTGTTCCCCTTTCTCCACATCCTCTCCAGCATGAGCTGTCATTGGTGTTTCTAATTTTAGCCATTCTGGCAGGAGTAAGATGGTATGCCAAAGTTGTTTTGATTTGCATTTCCCTGATAGCTAAGGATGTGGAGCATTTTCTTAAGTGTCTTTCAGCCTTTTTGATTTCTTCTATTGAGAATTCTTTATTCAGTTCTGTACCCCATTTTTTAATAAGGTTATTTGGTATTTTGTTGACTAGTTTCTTGAGTTCTTTGTATATTTTGGAGATCAGCCCTTTGTCGGATATAGGATTGGTGAAAATTTTTTCCCATTCTGTGGGCTGCCGTTTGGTCTTGTCCACTGTGTCCTTTGCCTTACAGAAACTTCTAAGTTTGAAGAGGTCCCATTTACTAATTGTTTCTCTCAGTGTCTGTGCCCCTGGAGTTATGTTCAGGAAGCAGTCTCCTATACAAATTTGTTCAAGGGTACCTCCTACTTGCTCTTCTAAGAGGTTCAATGTGGCTAGATTGATGTTGAGGTCTTTGATCCATGTGGACTTGAGTTTTATGCATGGCGACAGACACAGTCTTATACACACCCTCATCCAATTGTGCCAGCACCATTTGTTGAAGATGCTGTCTTTGCCCCATTGTATAATTTTAGTTGTTTTGTTGGAAATCAGGTGTTCATAGGTGAGTGGGTTAATATCAGGATTTTCAATTCGATTCCATTGGTCTACCTGTCTATTTTTATGCCAATACCAGGATGTTTTCACAACTATAGCTCTGTTGTAGAGCTTAAAGTCAGGAATGGTGATGCCTCCTGAAGTTCTTTTGTTGTATAGGGTTGTTTTGGCTATCCTGGGTCTTTTGTTTTTCCATATAAAGTTAATTATTATCCTTTCAAGGTCGGTGAATAATTGTGGTGGGATTTTAATGGGGATTGCATTGAATCTGTAGATTGCTTTTGGCAAGATTGCCATTTTTACAATGTTTATCCTACCTATCCAAGAGTATGGGAGATCTTTCCATTTTCTGATATCTTCTTTAATTTCTTTCTTTAGAGCCACAAAGTTCTTATTATATAGCTCTTTTACTTGTTTGGTAAGCATTACACCAAGATACTTTATGTTGCTTGTGGCTATTGTAAAGGGTGATATTTCTCTGATTTCTTTCTCTGTCTTTCTGTCGTCTGAAAAAAGTAGGGCTATTGATTTTTTTTTTTTTGAGTTTATCTTGTATTCTGCTAGTTTGCTGAAGGTGTTTATCAGCTGTAGGAGTTCCCTGGTAGAGTTTATTGGGTCACTTATGTAAACTATCATATCATCTGCAAATAGAGACAGTGTGACTTCTTCCTTTCCAATTTGGATCCCCTTGATCTCCTTTTGTTTTCTTATAGTATTAGCTAGAACTTCTAGTACGATATTGAAAAGATATGGAGAGAGAGGGCAGCCATGTCTTGTTCCTGATTTTAGAGGAATTGGCTTAAGTTTCTCTCCATTCAGTTTGATGTTGGCAGTTGGTTTGCTGTATATTGCTCTTATTATGTTTAGGTATGTTCCTGTTATCCCTGACCTCTCCAAGACCTTTATCATGAAAGGGTGTTGAATTTTGTCTAAGGCTTTCTCAGTATCTAGGGAGATAATCATATGGTTTTTCTTTTTCTGTTTGTTTATATGTTGGATAACGTTGATAGATTTTCGTATGTTAAACCATCCCTGCATTCTAGGGATGAAGCCTACTTGGTCATGGTGGATGATTTCTCTGATGTATTCTTGAATTCGGTTTGCCAGTATTTTATTGAGTATTTTTGCATCGATGTTCATCAGGGATATGGGTCTGTAATTTTCTTTCTTGGTTGTGTCTTTGTGAGGCTTGGGTACTAAGGTTATTTGGCCTCATAAAAAGAGTTTGGCAATGAACCTTCTGTTTCTATCTTGTGGAACAGTTTGAGGAGTAGTGGTATTAGTTCTTCCTTAAATGTCTGGTAGAATTCTGCATTGAATCCATCTGACCCTGGACTTTTTTTGGTTGGAAGGCTTTTGATGACTGCCTCTATTTCATTTCGGGTTATAAGTCTATTTAAGTTTTTTGTCTGTTCTTGATTTAATTTTGGTGATAGTTATCCAGAAATTTGTCCATTTCCTTTGAATTTTCAATTTTTGTGGAATACAGATTTTCAAAGTATGACCTGAAAATTGTCTAGATTTCCTCTGTGTCCATTGTTATGTTCCCCGTTTCATTTCTGATTTTGTTAATTTGCATGTTCTCTCTCTGCTTTTTCGTTAATTTGGATAAAGGTTTGTTTATCTTGTTGATTTTCTCAAAAAACCAACTCTTCCTTGCATTGATTTTTTTCTTTTGTATTGTTTTCCTGGTTTCTATTTTGTTGATTTCAGCCCTCAAGTTGATTATTTCCTGGCATCTACTCCTACGGGGTGAGTTCGCTTCTCTCTGTTCTAAGGCTTTCAGTTGCGCTGTTAATTCTCTTATATGACTATCCTCTGTTTTCTTCATATGGGCACTTAGTGCAATGAACTTCCCTCCTAGCACTGCTTTCAAGGTGTCCCATAAGTTCGGGTATGTTGTGTCCTCATTCTCATTGGATATTAGAAAGTCCTTAATTTCTTTCTTTATTTCTTCTTTGACCCAGGAGTGGTGCAATTGCACATTGTTCAGTTTCCATGAGTTTGCAGGTTTTCTACTATTTGTGTTGTTGTTGAATTCCAATTTTAAAGCATGGTGGTCTGATAAGATACAGGGGACTATTCCTATTCTCTTGTATCTGTTGAGGTTTGTTATGCCACCTAGTATGTGGTCGATTTTAGAGAAGGCTCCATGTGGAGCAAAGAAGAAGGTATATTCTTTTGTCATTGGATGGAATGTTCTATAGATGTCTGTTAACCCCAGTTGAGACATAACTTCTGTTAGTTCTTTTGTTTCTTTGTTGAGTTTCTGATTTGTGGTCCTGTCTAGTGTTGAGAGTGGTGTATTGAAGTCTCCCACTATAAGAGTGTGAGGTTTTATATGAGCTTTGAGTTTTAGTAGTGTTTCTTTTACGAATGTGGTTGACTTTGTATTAGAGGCATAGATGTTCAGAACTGAGACTTTGTGTTGATGAATTTCTCCTGCAATGAATATGAAATGACCGTCTTCATCTCTTTTGATTAATTTTGGTTTGAAGTCTAACTTGTTAGATATTAGGATAGCTTTGCCTGCTTGCTTCTTATTTCCATTTGATTGGAAAATCTTTTCCCAAACCTTTACCCTGAGGTAATGTCTATCTTTGAAGCTTAGATGTGTTTCTTTTTTTATTATTATTTAATTTTATATAACAAAGTCTAATTAAATGAAAACAAACATTTATACACAATATTTGGGAATTTGGGCGTCGTTCTTTCCAAACTACTTCCTGCTGGTAAGGGGCGCTGTCTTGGGGTATTTGAAGAAGATTCAGGTATCCTAGCTGTAGTCTGTAGGGCTGTTTTGTCCAGCTGTTTGGAATGTAGGATCAGCTTGTACTCTGTTTCAGGTGGTCTGGTGTGATCAAACCACATTAGTCTGGAAGGAATCCACATCTTTTCATTTTCTGTGGAAACAAAAATAGAAATCCTTTTCCCCAGTAACATGTTCTTCAACTTAAATTTTGGAGTCAAAGCGTTTTTTTTTTTTTTTTTTTTAATTTATTATTTTACATGTCGATCCCAGTTCCCTCTCCCTCCCTCCCTCCCTCCCCTCCAGCTCTCCCTCCCTCCTTCCCTCCCTTTTGCCCTCTCTACCCTCTCACATGCACTCTAAACACCCTCCCCTCCCAACCCCCCACCACAATACCATATGTAGGGGAATGCCATCCAGTTGGGGTCATGTAGATCTGACAGGTCCTGTGAAGTAGGGACTAGAGCTTCTCTCCTATCTCTAGAATAAGGCAGTTATCCCTCCACGGGGGATATGTTTGCAAAGTCCTTTTGTGCACCAGGGATACATCCTGGCTCCACTGTCTGAGGTCTCTTAGACTGCTCAGACCTTCTGGCTGAGACCCATATTCAGGGGGGTCCGAGTCAGTCCCCTGTTGGCTTCCCAGCTATCAGTCTAGTGGCCCTTAGCTCCTCCTTGTTCAGGTAAGCTGTCTCTATGTACTTCTACCGCATGGTCTTGTCCTCTCCATCTGCTTCTGGGTTCTAGTTCGACTCAGTGTTTATGTATGGGTGTTTGCTCCTGTTTTCAACAGGCATTAGTTGAGGACTCCATGGAGAAGTTAGTTGTTGATCTCACTCTCCGGGAAGGGCATTTATGGTAGCCTTTCCATGGGAGCTGAGATTGTTAGTTGGGAGCAGTCTTGTAGTTCCCTCGACCTTTCTTTGTGTTCAACTTTATCTTCAAACCAATATTGGCTCCCTCTTTTATGTTCTCTCTCTCTGTCTCTGTCTCTCTCTCTCTCTCTCTTTCCTATTTTCTATTCCTAACCAGGCTCAATCCTCCTGGTCGCACATGCCTTCCTCTCCTCCCTCCTCATTTTCTCCTACTTCTCTCTCCATTAGCTGTCCTCCCCCACTTTACCTGAGGTCTGGGGGACTTGTCCCTTCCCAGTTCTGTGAGGGACTTTATATGAATCTCTTAGAATACAACTTGTATCCTAGTTAGATGTGTTTCTTGTATGCAGCAGAAGGATGGATTCTGTCTTCGTATCCATTCTGTTAGCTTGTGTCTTTTTATAGGTGAGTTAAGACCATTGATGTTGAGGGTGAGTAAGGACCATTGATTGTTGATGCTTGTTTGATTTAGGTTTGTTGTTGGCAGTAGTATTGTGAATATATTAGTTCTGCTTTACCCTTGGTTTCTGGTGTAGTTGGATTATCTGTTGCCTACATTTTTGTGGGTGTAGTTACCTTCCTTGGGTTGGAGTTTTCCTTCCAATACTTTCTGTACGGCTGGCTTTGTAGATACGTGTTGGGAAAATCTGGTTTTGTCATTAAATATCTTGTTTTCTCCATCTATAGTGATTGAGAGTTTTGCTGGATATAGTAGCCTAGGCTGGCATCCGTGTTATTTTAATACTTTTAGAACATCTATCCAGGATAGGTCTGCCTTTATATGTTACCTGTCCTTTTTCCTTCGCTGCCCTTAATATTCTTTCTTTATTCTGTATGCTAGGTGTTTTGATTATTATATGTTGAGGGATCTTTTTTCTTTGGTCCAGCCTATTTGGGGTTCGGTATGCTTCTTGTACTTTCATGGGCATGTCCTTCTTCAGATTTGGAATGTTTTCCTTGATGATTTTGTTGACTATGTTTTCGGCACCTTTGAGCTGGGCTTCCTCACCTTCCTCTATGCCTATTAATTCTTAAGTTTGGCCTTTTCATGGTGTCCCACATTTCCTGGATGTTTTGTGTTAAGGATTTGTTGGATTTATGATTTTCTTTGGTCGATGAATCTATTTCTTCTAGTTTATCTTCTGCACCTGAGATTCTCTCTTCCATCTCTTGAATTCTGTTGGTTATGCTTGGGTCTGTAGTTCCCGATTTTTTGCCCAGTTTTTCTATTTCCAGCATTCCTTTGTTTTGTGTTGCCTTTATTTTCTCTATTTCAGTTTCCAAGTCTTGAACCATTTCCTTTACCTGCTTAATTGTTTTTTCTTGGCTTTCTGTACTTTCCTTAAGGAATTTGTTCATTTCTTTCACTTTTTTGTTTGTTATTTCCTCCATTTCTTTAAGGGGTTTTCTCACATCTTCTTTGAGGGCCTCTATCATGTTTATGATGGTAATTTTTTAAGTCATTCCCTCCTGCTTCCTCTGCTTTGTTGTTGTGTTCCATTCTAGTTGGTGTAGATTCCCTAGATTCTGGTGGTGTCATGCTTGTCTTTCTGTTGTTAGGTGTTTTCTTGTATTCCCTTCTTCCCGTAGCTTCTTCCAGTAGGTGTTGGTGGGGTCTCCCCTTCTCTCTATGGTACTTCCCCAGTGTGCTTATGTGGGTCAGAGATTCAATATCTGTAGCTCTGTGTGGTCCAAGCTCTCTAAGAGGTCTCTCCGCAGACAGGGACTAAAGGATGGGGTCAGGGCTGAGGATCCAGTAGAAGATGCCACGAGCCAATGGCTCTAGCCAATAGCTGGCAGAAGAAGACAAAGGCTGAGCTGAAACTTGGGAAGGTTTTGCAGGATAGTTGGATCTCACTGGAAACTGGAACTCTCCAGCTGAGGCCTCTTTCTTTAGCAGAGGTCCTGATTTGGGGGGGGGGTGTCAAGGATCTTGCCAGTAAGAACTCAGAGTGGACCCACAGAGATAGGCGGATCTCTGGGAGGGGCCTGGGACTCCAGCCACCTTCTTCTATTTTCAGTATTAACCACATACCATCGTCAGAACATTTTCTGACTTGTATCCTGTTCTACCTCTCCTATTTTAAAGGTCCACTGAGAGTACACTGGCTTGCCTGCATAACCAAGACAAGCTCCTTATTTTATATTATTATTGTTATTGTTTTCTTTGTGCTAGAGATTAAGTCAGGACCTCACATAGGCAGGACAAGCACTCTGCCACCAAGATATATCCCAGCCATGCTCATTCTAAGTAAGCTGAAAACCAAACAATTTAAATGTGCATTTTCTACTCATCATTGTATATATAATGATGTCTCTAGGCTCTGGAGATGGGCATATTGACATGTTTTATTATTTTATTATTCTGTAAACAAAGAAAATGCAAGGCAGGTTGGAGCTTAAGAAGGAGTGAAACTTGCATGAATGCTCTCTGTCCATCACTTGTTTCCGACTGCCCTGTTTTAACTCACAAAACAATTATTTTCTCATTGTCAAAGAAGGGATTTCATGGTGAGAATTCTTTATATCATCCCATCTTATCTTAATGAACCACAGAACTCCCAAACTGTATCATGATGGAAACAAATTTAAGTTTCTTAGAGACAATCACCCCAGAAAATAACAAATCTGTGCTCTTACTGTTCCTTACTTTAGCAAAATATTCTCGTTCCCCAGCTCCCAGCACAAAACATTATTGATTTAAGACACTAAATGAGCTACACTGTCATGTAAGATTTGTTGACATTTCACACTGTCTTTGGAATAATTTATAACTAGTACACAGTTCAAGGGAAAAATAATGATTCAAATTTAGATTCACCATAAATTAAAAAGTGATTACTTTGGTGGGAGCATATTAGACTATCAGAACATGGTTATTAGTATTTTAAAATATGAAGCATCAATGATGAACAAGACCTCTACATAACTCATGAGCTTGATAGGATGGGCTTTGGTTAAAAGAAATACATTGTAAGTAAAGCTATCACTACATGAATATATATTTATATGATTAAATATTATGTATAACACAATAAGTGTTCTGAAGTGATAAAATAAGTATATTCTTGTTTCCTATTCAAAAATTTAACTTTCTACACTATATTAAGTGTAATAATACTATGCTAAGACAATTTTACAATGATAAAGATGCACATCTTTAAGATCTCTAATATTTTAGTTTCAAAAACTAAATCAGTTCTCATGAAAAAATGTTTTCAAACATTTTAAATTTGATAGGCCTATCATAAACTTCTATAATATTCCACCAATAGTTATAAGAAACACATAACATTTTTTGAAACATGCCCCAAAGCAACGTAACTGTTTTTCTTGAAGTACAACTTAAATTCTTCCATGGAAAAGGTAAAACTTCCTTAATAAAGATTTTATTTTTATTTTATATATTATTTATTTACAAACAGAGAGAATTTATTGTCTTCACAATAATTGAGAAAATTGGTTGAGATTTCTATTTTCAAAGGGGTGAACAAAATGTTAAAAGTGTTATCAATTCCACAGTCAACCTGTGGTTACTCTAGACAAAGTTCATGCTCCTTAGAAAGCCATTGGTGAGGCAAATATGTCAAAGTCAAATTTTCTGGCTTTCTTCGTCAAGCTTAAAATATGACACATTACTCTATCAAAGAGATGACAGGTAAAGATTTAATGTTAGGCTTTTTCCAAATGGGAAAATCACATATTCCATGTTATAAAGTGTTCTGAGATAAAACTTGGTACCTAAACATTTTTCTCAACAGACTCCTCAGGAAAAGTCATATAGAATCTAAAATCACTTTCCAACCTACAAACATATAAGTGTTCTTCTTTGTTGTTATTTTATAAAACATTCATTTGGGAACATAGTTCTTCATTTTGAGAAATACTTATTTTAACTACAATGGACTTGTTAGTGTTATTTTTAAATGACTTAATGAATAAATATCTTTAATTTCTCAGTTTTAATGTCTGATAAGTAAACATTAATAGCTATAACCTACAAAAGTCAAAGCTCCCTGGGTTTTCAGCAATTTTCAAGATTGTAAAGTGTCTGTGGGACCAAAAAGCTTGAGGAACAGTGGATTAATTAAAGGGATAAATCAGAAAAATGGAAGGGAAGTAACAGACTAAAACATTTTCTCAGCCATGCTGCTTTCTCTGCCCTAGGGGAAGCAAGCCTAGTCTGACTTCTGCACTCTAAGCTGCAGAACCTCTAAGGACTACATCTCATGACTCACTTGGGCCAAGTCACAACACTGGGTAAGTGCAGATGTTTTCCTAAGCCTGAACCCCAGGGATATTTCAGTGGCTCTCAGTATTCCAGAGGCCACCAAGGAAATTCTGGGCAAGTGTTGTCCCTGGCATGAGCACAGCATGGGCCTTTTCCTCTCCCGGAGTGAATCCTCTATCCCAGCTGTAGTCTCAAGGACCATCTCCCATTTTCTCTATCAGAACAGTCTCGAAAGACAAGCAAGAAGAGAGGTGTGTTAGTCTCTGTTGACAGAACAAGAAATAAAGACAGAAGGCTTAAGAGTCTTACCCCAAAGCATATTGATAGGCTTGGGAAAGATTGTAGAATTTAAGCACCCCAAGCACAATACTTTGTGCACTAGGCTAGTGCTTCAGAATTGCTTTCTAACACTCAAAACTATTTCTTATGTTTAATATTTACTCAGAAGTCCCATTACACATCACAGAAATGAGGACAGCTGCCTGGAAAGAGGCACCCACTCAGTCACCCAGCGTTGGCTTCACTCTGGTCCACAGAATCCCCACTGTCCCATCCCTCCCCTTGGATCATCATTCAGCAATGACATTCTTCCCTTCATGTTCAACCTCTACTCTCATGCCCTGCCTACTCACAGCTTTCTTTCCTCCTATATTCTTATAGCTTCTTATTTGTTTCCTTTATCATTGAAGTACAACTTCTAGTGCCTTCAGGTTTAGAAAAGAATGCCATTATGTGGCATGCCTTTCTGTTCTCCTTACATGTGTAACTTATTTTTCCATGTTTATTTTATATTTATATAAAATTTATATTTTATGCATTTATATTAATTATAGTTAGCATCATTTAGCATCAACATTTGGAAACAAGCCTTGCCTTTATAGTTTTTCCTTAGCTTTTTTTCTATTACTTGCCTTTGAATTCCTAATGATCCATTCAGATACAGAAGGAAACAAAGGATGAAGACAAAGCAGACACAAGGAGAAAAATAACATGTTCTAAAAGGAAGGAAGACTTCAGAACTATGCAGGTATGACAGGGTAGGCACCGAGAAGGAGAAGAGTTAATGGACAAAGGAGGGCAGTGACCTGGGCTCACTAATCCAGGGAAAAAAAAAATATCATCTCTAGTTTTAATGTTTAATAATAATCTTTTTTCTTTTTCTATTTTTTATTTTAATTAGAAACAATCTTTTCTTACTTGTCAATACCAGTTTCCTTTCCTCCCCTCCTCCACTGCCCCCAACCAATCCCCTGTCCCGATCCCTTTCTGCTCACCAGGGAGGGTGAGGCCTTCCATGAGGCATCTTCAAAGTCTATCATATCATTTATAGCAGGGCCCGGTCTCTCATCTGTGTGTCTAGACTGAGAGAGTATCCCTCTACATGGAATGGGCACCCAAAGTCCATTCGTATACTAGGGACAAATACTGATCCACTGACAGAGACCCCATAAATTTCCCAGGCCTCCTGACACCCACATTCAGGGGATCTGGGCCGGTCCTATGCTGGTTTCCCAGCTATCAGTAGGGAGTTCATGAGCTCCCCCTTGCTCAGGTCAGCTATTTCTGTGGGTTTCTCTAGCCTGATCTTAACTCCTTTGCTCATTACTCCTCCATCTCTGCAACTGTATTCCAGGAGTTCAGTTCAGTGTTTAGCTGTGGGTGTCTGCTTCTGCTTCCATCAGCTACTAAATGAAGGCTCTAAGATGGCATATAAGGTAAGTATCAATCTTATTATCAGGTAAGGGCATTTAAGGTAGCCTCTTCACTATTGCATAGATTGCTAGTTCGTGTCTGCGTCATCTTGTAGGTCTCTGGACAATTCCCTAGTGCCAGATTTCTTGTTAAAACTATAATCACTACCTCTATCATGGTATCTCTTTTCTTGTTCTATTCTTCCCCAACTCAATCTTCCTTTATTTTACAAGGTTGTTTTGGCTATCCTGGGTCTTTTGTTTTTACATATAAAGTTGAACATTGTCCTTTCAAAGTCTATAAAGAAGTGTGGTATTTTGATGGGGACTACATTGAATCTGTAGATTGCTTTTGGCAAGATTGTCATTTTTAATATGTTGATCCTACCTATACAAGAGCATGGAAGACCTTTCCATTTTCTGGTATCTTTTTTAATTTCTTTCTTCAAAGACTCAAAGTTCTTGCTATATGGGTCTTTCACTTATTTGGTTAGCATTACCCCACAATATTTTATGTTGTTTGTGGCTATTGTAAAGGGCGATGTTTCTCTGATTTCTTTCACAGCCCCTTTATCATCTGTATATAGTAGAGCTACTGATTTTCTTTTTAGTTTATCTTGTATCCTGTCACTTTGCTGAAGGAGTTTATCAGCTGAAGTAGTTCACTGGTAGAGTTTTTCAGGTCAAGAATGTAAACTATCATATCATGTGCAAATAGTGAAAGTTTGACTTCTTACTTTCCAATTTATATTCCTTGATCTCCTTTTGATGTCTTATTGCTCTAACTAGAACTTCAAGTACAATACTGAAGAGATACGGAGAGAGTGGACAGCCTTGTCTTGACCTGATTTTAGAGGAATTGCACTTAGTTTCTCTCCATGTTGGCTGTTGATCGACAGTATATTGCATTTATTATGTTTAGGTATGTTCCTGTTATTCCTGATCTCTCCAAGAACTTTATCATGAAGGGGTGTTAGATTTTGTCAAGGGCTTTTTCAGCATCTAGTGAGATGATCATGTGGTTTTTCTTTTTCAGTTTGTTTATATGATGGATTACATTGATAGATTTTCTTATGTTGATTATGTCCCCCTTTTCATTTCTGATTTTGTTAATTTGCAGGTTCTCTCTCTGCCCTTTGGTTAGTTTGGATAAAGGTTTGTCTATCATGTTGATTTTCTGGAAGAACCAACTCTATGTTATTGAGTCTTTAAATTGTTTTCTTTGTTTCTACTTTATTGATTTCAGCCCTCAATTTGATTACAGTGTGAATTTGCTTCTTTTTGTTCTAGAACTTTCAGTTGTGCTGTTAATTATCTAATGTGACTATTCTCCACTTTCTTAATGTGGGCACTTAGTGCTATGAACTTTACTCTTAGTACTGCTTCCATAAGTTTGGGTATGTTGTGTCTTCATTGTCATTGAATTCTACAAAGTATTTAATTCTTTATTTCTTCCTTGATCCAAGAATGGTGCAATTGTTCATTGTTCAGTTTCCATGAGTTTGTGGGGTTTCTGCAATTTGTTTGTTTTCGAATTCTAACTTTAAAGCATGGAGGGAGGGAGAAAGAAAGGAAGGGGGAGGGAGAGGGAACTGGGATCAATATGTAAAATAAGAAAAAAATAAATTAAAAAAAATCTGGTAAAAAAAAGAAAGGAAGGAAGAAAGAAAGAAAGAAAGAAAGAAAGAAAGAAAGAAAGAAAGAAAGAAAATTGGGGACAAGACCAGGCTACAGAAAACGACAGAGACAGCTGACCTGAACAAGGGGGAGCTAATGGCCCACCACACTGATAGCTGGGAAATGAGCATTAGACCGACTCAGACCCCCTGAACATGGGTCTCAGTTAGAAGGCCTGCACAGTCTAAGGGACCTCTGACAGTGGAACCAGGATGTTTCCCTGGTGCACATAAGGACTTTGGGAGCACACTTCATTTAGAAGGATACTCCCTTAATCTAGAGACAGGAGGGAGGGCCTAGTCCCTACTCCAAATGATTTGACAGATTTTGCTGATCCCTCCTGGAAGGCATCACCCTCCCTGTGGAGTTGAGGAAGGTGGGGTGGGACAGGAGGGGGAGGTAGGAGGGAGGGAGGGAGAGGAAGGACCTGGGATTGATATGTAAAATAAGAAAAAAAGTAAACAAACGTTTCTTTTCACCTTAAAAAAAAAATAAAGAGAGAGAAAAAAAGCATGGTGGTCTGATAAGATACAGGGTTATTCTAATTTTTTTGTAGCTGTTGAGGTTTCCATGTGTTTGGATGGAATGTTCTATAGATGTCTATTAAACCCAATTAGGTCATAACTTCTGTTAGTTCTTTTGTTTCTATGTTAAGTTTTTGTCTTGTGGTCCTGTCTAGTGGTGAGAGTGGGGTGTTGAAGTCTCCCACTACAAGTGTGTGAAGTTTTATGTGAGATTTGTGTTTTAGTAATGTTTCTTTTACAAACAAATGTAGGTGACTTTGTATTTGAGGTATGAATATTGAGAATTGAGAATTCATCCTGATGATTTTTCTTGTGATGAATATGAAATGACCTTCTTTACCTCTTTTGATTGATTTAGTCTGAAGTCTAGTTTGCTAGACATTGGGATTTCTATACCTGCTTGTTCATTAGGGCCATTTGATTGGAATACCTTTTTCCAACCCTTTACTCTGAGGTAACATCTGTCTTTTTGAAGTTGAGGTATGTTTCTTGTATGCAGCAGAAGGATGGATTTGTCTTCATATCCATTTTGTTAGCCTGTTTCTTTTTATAGGTGAGTTATAACCATTAATATTGAGAGAAATTAAGAACCATTGATTGTTAATTATTGCTTGTTTTAGATTTGTTGGAGGTGGTGGTATTGTGTGTAGATTTACCCTGGGTTTTTTTTTTTTTTTTTTTTTTTTTTTTGGCTTTTGGTAAAGTGGGATTATCTATTGCCTATGTTTTTGTGAGTGTAGTTAAATTCCTTAGGTTGGAGTTTTCCTTCTACAACATTCTGTTGGGATGGATTAATGGATATGTATTGTTTAAATCTGGCTTTGTTTTAGAATATCTTGGTTTCTCCATCTATAGTGACTGGAAGCTTTGCTGGGTATAGTAGTCATGGCTGGCATCCTTTGTCTCTTAGTGTTGGTATAATATCTTCTGGCTTTCTGAGTTTCCATGGAGAAATCAGGTGTAATTCTGATGGGTTTTCTTTTAAATGTTACTTGGCCTGTTTTCTTTTACTGCTGTTAATATTCTTTCTTTATTCTGTATGTTTGGTATTTTGATTATTATGTGGCCAGGGGACTTTCTTTGTGGTCCTACATTTGATTTTCTGTAAGCTTCTTGTACTTTCATTGGCATGTCTTTCTTTAGGTTGGGAAAGTTTTCTTCTATGATTTTGTTGAATGTATTTTCTTCATCTTTAGTTGGGTTTCTTCACCTTCTTCTATATCTATTGTTCTTAGGTTTGACCTTTTCAGGGTGTCACATATTTCCTGGATATTTTGTGTTAGGGATTTATTGAACTTCAGATTTTCTCTGGTTGATGAATCTATTTCTCCAAGTGTGTCTTGGAGATAGTCTCTCTTCCATCTCTTATATTATGTTGGTTATGCTTCCATCTGTAGTTCCTGATCATTTACCCAGCTTTTCTAATTCCAGCATTTCCTCAGACTGTGTGAGGATTTTTTTTCATTTGTTTGTTTTATTGTCTCTATTTCAGCTTTCATACCCTGCACTGTTTCAATTGTTTCCTGCAATTTTGTTTGTCTTTTTTCCCATTTCTTTAAAGGATTTTCTAAATTTTTAGGGCCTTTATCTTTCTCATGAAGTTGTTTTAATGTCATTCTCTCATCTATGTTGGGATGTTCAGATCTTGCTGGTATAAAGTCCCTAGACTCTGGTGGTGTCATACTGGTTTTTCTGTTGTTGAATGTGTTGTCATATTGTTGTCTTCCCATCCCTTTTTCCAGTGGGTGCAGGTGGGGTCTCTTCCTATCCTGGTGGGTACACATCTAAGGTCCTCTTCAGTGGGCGCAAGTGGATCTTAGGATGGGTACAAGTAGATCTGAAAGACTTCCTCTCCCAGTGAGTGGGTTGAAGAAGGGCTAGCACCAAAATGTCAGCAGGTTCTGGATGGCTTGA
Organism: Phodopus roborovskii; assembly: GCF_943737965.1. Classification (NCBI taxonomy): domain Eukaryota; kingdom Metazoa; phylum Chordata; class Mammalia; order Rodentia; family Cricetidae; genus Phodopus; species Phodopus roborovskii. The sequence goes on along the minus strand of NW_026126417.1, from coordinate 821,008 downwards.
TCTGAAGGAAGCAAGTTGACATTCCTGGTACCCCAAAGCCAGGAGATCCCAAAGAGGGCAAGCAGAAGTTGGGCCTGAGACAGGGGCCCATGCTCACCTCTTCCCTGAGCAGGACCGGGACCAGCACCATTTTATAATAATCCATGCAGTTTCTCATAATATTCATGAGAGTAATAAGAAAAAAAAGCACTTCAATTTTAGGAGCTAATAGATAGATTTGGGTGCTCAGTGGGACATTATATCTAAGTATTTGTGCCCCCCCCAAAAAAGTAAGATATTATGTGCCTATTTATACAATAGTAACTTAAGTTTCTTAGCAGGTTCATTATTTAATCAACAAATACAAATATAGTGCCTCATCATATGGGACATAACTCTCAACATAATAGCCTCAGTAGAGATTATGCCTTTATCATCAAAATGTGCTTGCATTTGATTTCACAGGATCTGGAGTTACAACGCCAACTTCTGCTCTTCTTACCAACTATTTCTTTCCCTGTTGTAGTCCTCTCAGCTTCTGCACTCTCATTCTTGCATATGTGCCTCATATATGTCTTGTCTAAAAAGGAAATGTAGTTTCTGAGGCTAGAGTAAACAATCTTAGGCACACTGTCTGTCTCCAAGGACCCTCTTCTGACATGGAAACAGCCATCGTGTAGCCCTTCCTGACTGGCCACTCTTCTCAAAGACAAGTATATTGTCTGCTGCTGCTGCTGAAGAGATGATTAAGGAATTTATTTTTACATTAAGTCCCTTTCTTGAAAGTCATCCACACAGACCTAGGAGGACATTTGAAATGGAGTCTTGTTCTAGGGATCCCAAGGCTCCACTAATAGGTGGCTGACTCCATCTCAAAAATTCCAGATACTTAAGAAAAATGAAAAAGATACAAATGTTTACCAACTGCATTTTCTACTTTTGTTCAGAGAATAACATTTACTGAACAAATAATTGTATGAATGGATTAAGCATAGCAAAGATCAATTTCTGGCCATAATGAGGGTTTCTGATAAATGAAATAAAGTGAAGGCAGGCAAGAAAGGACTTCCCCAAAGAAGGATATAGGTTTCATGGATGGTTTGTGTAGAGAGATTTTAAATGGAGAAATAAAACTTTGTGATGATATTTCACTCTTCTCTAAGCAAGAGTTACATTTTCAAAGATACTGGAAAAAGCAGAGAGCACTTAAGTATTTTTGTTATTAATTACATGATTTCATTCATTTTACATCCTGTCTGCAGGTTCCCCTCCCTCTTCTCTTCCAGTTCCCTTTCTCCACCTCCCTTCTGTGCCCCATCCACTACTCCCCCACCATCCATCCATCCTCTGTTTCTCTTCATAAAGATGTAGGCCTTCCGTGGGTGTCAACAAATCATGGCATATCACGTTGAGGTAGGAGTGAACTCCTCCCTTTGTACTAAGGCTGGATAGGCAACATATATGGAGAATTAAGTTCCCAAAAGCCAACTCAAGTGTTAGCAACAGGTCCTGTTCCCACTGCTAGAAGTCCCACACGCCCAAGCTATACAACTGTAACACACATATAGAAAGTCTAGGTCAGTCCCATGCAGGCTCCCTACTTATTGATCTAGCATCTGTGAGCTCCTATGAGCACATGTTTGCTGTTGAGAACACTTAAGTTAAATCTGGTTTCAAGAAAGCCAATCAATAACTACATAAAGGTGAGCAAGTCCCCTAGAATAATTCTTGCTATACACTGGAATTCAACAAAGGATCACAGTTATAACTATATTGGACATATGTTGATAATACACATAAATGGAGTTTCTTCTGAAAATTAATAAGAGTAATACCTATCTTATGTAATTATTTTGGGTATTAATTTAAATAAAAACATACATATGCTTCTTATGATGCTATTTATGATGGTGTTTATAAGTTATTAAGTATCTTAGTTTCTTTTCAGTTACTGTAATAAAATTCTGACAAAAAGCAACTAATGAGAGAAAGGCTTTGTTTTAGCTCACAGGTCAAGAGAAAAGTCCATCATGGCAGAAAAACCTACACAGCAGGAGCTTGAAGCAGCCTATCATTTCACATCCACAGTTAGAAAACAGACAGTACTAAATGCACGTGAGCATTCAATATGCCTTCTCCATTTTATACTGTCCAGGATGTCCGGCCCAGGGAGTGGCCCTATCCACACTTAAGATAGATGTTGAAGGCCATCAAGGCAGTTCAGCCTATAAGGGTGCAAGACTGGTTGCAGTGTATGGTTCTTTGTCCTGGCAGAGTTCTGCTACCATTGAGAGCCCCAAATAAACACACAGATACTATATTTATGAAACTGTTCACCTGTGGCTTGGGCTTTTTTGTTGTCTAGCTTTGTCTTAATTATTAACCCATAACTTCTAATTTACGTATTTCTACATAGCCTTATTTTACTGGAGAACACCTGATTCATGTCCTCTCTTCCTAGGATCACAGGTCAAGTCCTCCCTGCCTACACTTCCCAGAATTCTCCTCGTCTGCCTACTGATCTTCCTGCCTGGCCACTAGCCAAACAGTGCTTTATTCTTCAACCATTAAGAGCAAATATAAACAGAAGGATATCCCCCATCAACTGATAATCTGAAACACCTGAAAATTGGCCTCTATCTTCCACGTGTCCTGTGGCATGCATGGATACACATACACACACACACACACACACACACACACTCACGGTCAGGGATGGCAGTATCCAAAGTGAGTGGAACACCTCCATATCAGTCATGAAGAAAGAAAATTCCCTCCATATTGACTCACAGACCAGACTTGTGAAGGCATTTCTCAATTAAGATTCCTTCCCAGATGTGGGGTAGATTGTTCAGTGGGTAAATGCTTGTCTTATGAGCTTAATGAGCTGAGTCAGGTGCTCAGAACCTACACTGAAAGCCAGATGTAGTGGATGTGTCTGTAATTCTAGCATCCTTGGTGGGAAGACAGAAGGTAGAGGCAGAAGGGCCAGCCTAAGCTCACATGTTGTGTAACCTGGTGCATGCAACACTAGCACAAGAAATTTCATCTCAAGCAAGGTATAAGCAGAGGACCTACATCCAAAGTTGTTCTTTGACCTCCTCACAAGGATATATGTGGTACATATATCCACACTTAGAAGTGAGAACACACACACATACACAAAATGATGGCTTTGAAGGTTTACAATAGAAGTAAGGCACAAAATACATCAAAGAGGAGAGAAATGCAGAAATAATTAGCTCCTGGCTTGAACTTTCCTTCATATGTTTACACAGACAGAGAGTAGAGGAGGAGAAAACTCAGGAAGGATTACCTGTAACTAAAGTTCCCTAACAGACCAGCTGAAAAGAGGGAACCAAAAGAAAAAGAAAAAAAAGGAGGAAAATGCATGACTCCATAAGAAGGTGTGATAGACATTTGAAAAAACTATCTCTGTAACATTTTTTTTTGTTCTTTTTAAGTAGAAGGACAATCATCCAAGTGTGATGGTACACAGCTTTAATATGATAACTCAGAAGGCCAAATAAGTTAGACCTCTATGGGTTTGAGGCCAGCCTGGCTTCCATAGATAATTCCAGGCTGGTCAGGGCTATACAGTAAGAACCTGCCACAAAGGAGGGGGGAGGAGAAATCATATGGGTTTTCTGAGGCAAGCAATAAATTCCCTGAAATGTACAAACATCATGGAATTATGAATACAAATCTGAGTAGGAGTGTCTATTTTTATTGCCACATCTCTGCGGGAGAACCCTAAAGATAAGAGTAAAACTAGCTATACACCACATGCCTCTTAAAATGATCGCTTAGAGTTTGCTGCACACATGCATAGTACAAATAAAATGCTTCTTGGATTTTATTGGTTCAATCTATCCAGGATCATAAGTATGTAATCAGGTATGTTTCAGAATATTACATTTTAAAATAGCATTCTTATTTTATTTGAGTAATCTCTTATTGCCTTCCAAATAGGTTATTTGTACACTTGACATGGGCAATAAATAACCTCGTGTTTTCTTCTTGAGTTCTGTAAACAGTAAAACAAAGGGAACAATTTGCCACCATCAGCTAAATATTAACTAAAGGCTCTAAAAGGAAAGAGTTCTGTTCAGTGCTACACAGATTATCAGGCCCAGTTCTTCCCTGGAGGCAGCACATATTTGAAAGCAAGAGTAAACATTTCCAAATTCAAAACAAGTCCTGGCAGAAAGGGCTTCTAAGACAATCTTTCCAGCAGTCTTTGTCTTTGTGCACAGATGTAAAGAACCTGTAATTCTGAATCAATGCAAAATTCTCTAATTTTCCAATTTGCCTCAGTGGGCACTAGGCATGTACCTGGTGCCTGTACATACATGCAGGCAAAATATCTGTCTCAAGTAGAGTTTCTATTACTGTGGTAAAACATCATGACCAAAAGCAACTTGGGGAAGAAAGGGTTTATTTCAAGCTGCCTGTTTCTACCACAGTCCACTGTGAAGGGAAGTCAGAGGCAAGAATGTGAAAGCAAGAATTGAATGAAACAGACCATGGAGGAGGAGTGGTTACTGGCTTGCTCTTTGTGTTTTGTTCAGCATGCATTTTCATAGAACTCAGGACCACTTGCTCAGGAATGGCAGTATCCAAAGTGAGTGGAACACCTCCATATCAATCATGAAGAAAGAAAATGCGCTCCATATTTACTCACAGGCTAGACTTGTCGAGGCATTTCTCAATTAAGAGTCCTTCCCAGACGTAGCTTTGTTTGTGTCAATTTAAACAAAAGCCAGTCAACACAACCCTCAAACACATTTTTAAAAAGTTAATCAAGAAACACAAATAAAGTAAAACCTGGTGGGAAAGCTCAGCTAATAGGGGTGCTCACCCTCAAGTTGAACACTTGAATTTCTCCCCCATTATCCCATAGTTGACAGAGAAAACCAATTCGAGCTAGTTATCCTCTGGCCTCCACAAGCCATTCTGTGGCTCATGCATGCCTCCCCCCACACACAGATGTATATGAAATAAATAAATGTTAAAAAAAATCAGTTCTTACAGAATTTCATTTACTTATGACTCAAATAGCAGCAACAGCCTTATTTAACTCTCCATTTCTTTTAAGTATAGAGCTTTAAGTAATATAGATAAAAGAAATAAATGTAGAATAACAAAATAAGAGAGGAAACCTCACTCATCCAATCACAGGCTCTCTGTCCTGTCCTTTGGATAGTACCCTAAGTTTCAAAGACAGTTAGTCCATGACATGTGGCATCACCTTCAGAATCTTGGTTTGCCCCTGCTCAAAATATTTAAATACACACTTGTGGTGGGGAGTTATTTTTATATACTGTTGCAGCCCTTAGCCAAAAGTGACTAAACATTCCGATCAAGTTCTATGGAAAATAATGTAACAATGAACCTTTGTCTTACAGGTAAAAGTCAATGGGAACTCTCTCTGTTGGCTACAACATAAGTTAATGGAACACTTTTAATGAAACTGAACATTAAAATATTTTAAAATTGTCATGCTGTGTCTTGGGGGATGATTGCTATTATCAAAGATGCCTGTTTCTGGACATTTTTAATATGGAAATATTCCATATTTAATATGATAAATATTCAGTTATCTAGAGAAATTTTTAATTGTTGAGGAGTGTGTTTTTGTTACCTGCATCTGCACTGCATGACTTGGATGTTTAACTGAATTTCTAAGTGACAGATGAGGAATGACTTTATTGACAATTCTTCCATCTTTCAAAAGACAAAGACCACTGTTCCAGGCCTTTGTGAAAATCCAGTGCCCATGCTTAGCTGATGAGAATCAATTTGGTTCAAACACAAAAGCTCTCTCAACTCATTTAGAGCACAAAATGAGTTTCAATTGTCTTAAGGCAACGGGTTGCTAGGTTAATGTTTACACTTATTTATACATTTTGCAACTCAAATATCTTGGTTTTATATTCAATCCTCTAAATACAATTATGGTTGACCAGTTGGCTTGTTAGCTGGCAGATGGTTGACTGACTTGGAAATCAGTTCTCAGGCCTCAGGAGAACAGCATGCCTATACCCCTGCACTCCCAGCTCTTAGAGTTCTTTTTCATGTACTTTTTACAAAAGAAACACCGCAGGTATATCAAAGATTTGTGTGTAATGAAATCTTTCAAAGCAGTCAGAAAAATATAACTCTTCTCCACCTGGATTCAGTCATGGGTTAGAGCACATTTAATTTCAAGTCAATAGGTTCCCGGCACATCAGCACTTAAGGGATTAAAGACAAGTCTGGTTTTGTTGCTCCTAAATGTACTGTTATTATTATCAATTCGTGCGGCCTTGCAATAAGTTTTCAATAAATCTAAGATTAACTATTATTTTCTTGCCTATAAATAAAATATAATCATCTTAAAAATCAATGAAGGGAAAACCATCATATCCATTAACCTGCTTGGAATCCCTCTAGGCCATGGCTATGAAACACAGTACTGTGGATCTTTCATTTTATTGAGCTATATCTCTTTGTATGGCAACCAGCAGGCAATAGAAAAAAATCAAATCTAAAAATCAGACTATGTTTTTTTTTTCCCCCTTTCTTTCTGAAAGCTACTGAAGCAAAGGCTGAATATTCTTTTCTGCCTGGGGTTAATTTTTTTTCCATTTTAATTTGCAATCAGATGCAATAAAAATTGGGGAAGGGGTATTGCCTCAAGTACCTACTGGCTTTATTACCATCTCTACTGCCATCCCTTCTAAGTCCTTTGTTTTTAAAGTCACCTGTATAGTTTCCCAATGTTATAAACACCTTACATTGTCTTCACCAACTGTCATTTTGTACCATCTGCTGCAACAATCTCAAAAGCAGTAATGCATGGGGGTCAAGGCCACTTTCTCTCAGGAAACTATATAACAACAGAGTCAAGTTATTTAGTGTGGGGTTTTTTTTCCCCTGTCAGCTTTACTGCACCCTGGAGTGGACATTTTCCTTGCCTTTCAGTTGTGAATGTTCCTCAAAAGACATGAACTTCACAATAAGGTAACCATACAAAAACAAGGTTTTATAGACAACCCATTATCAACTAGCAGAAGGGGGTGATTAGTCATCTGCTAGACTTGAAATAGATCCAAAGAACTCAAGGCATCACTGCAAAGAGAGAAATGCATTCTGCATTCTTCTCAGGCTTCCAAAGCCTCAGCAATCCTGCTTCAGGGGCGGCGGAGTGGGGGGGGGGGTTTCAGCTGCAGCTTTAGCAAGGCTGTGAGTGATCTCAGAAGACAAGTGACAAGGAGCTGACCAGCAACAAGGATCTGATCAGCTCTCCTACCCACCCAAATTCAGCATTTTTCCAAGCTCTCTACCACTAACTTAGATGAGCAACATTCTCATCTGCCTTGCACTGAAGCTCAATAGGATGATCTCTTTGTCCTTCCTGTATTGGCTACTTCTATGGTTGGAGTATGCTTTGTTCTGCCAAAATGTAAGTTCCTGTTGAATTTCCACTATGAGGGAGTGAAAACAAGCCCACAAGGGAGTTTGAGAAGGGGACTTTGGAGGTGGTTGAGATGAGATAAGGTCAGCAGGGTAGCGCCTCCAAAATCATTTATTAGTAGGTAGCTTCACAGTATATGTGAGAAGGAAGATGTTTCCTGTCTTCCTAGAGACTATGGCATCCATACATGCAGCCCTGGACCAGCCAACACAATCATAAACCTACATAGGCTTCTCTGCTTTATCATTTATGAGGTCTGTGGCAACAAGAGAAAACAGTCCAGGACAGCTATTAAATACAGCAAATTCATTAAACTAATCAAACCACAGTTTAGATTGGCTGTCCAAAACAAAATGTTTGTCTTAAAGCAAAAATTGTATTTATCAGCATAGGCTATGCCTTTTATTTCCTGAAAATCATTACAAATTCACACAAAAATTTCCCATCTGTAAGAAGTCACCCTAGTTCACTTTTCAAGAGAGTTCAGATACAAGGGCAAGTGGCCACCCCTATAAATAAAATATAATCATCTAAAAAAATCAATATGAGAAAACAATCATAACCATTAGCCCATCTCAAAATCCCTTCAGCCAGTAGTGTGAACAGCACAGGGCTGAGCCTTTCATTTTATTGAGCTGTGTAAGTCTTTGTACAGCAACCAGCAAGGGAAGAAAAATCAAAGACACAGGTGTTGTGTTCTGGAAATCAGACAGATGTGGGAATGTGAGAAATGACTTTTGGTTGTTTTGATTATAGAAGAAAATGGATTTTGGAAACTCAGGATACAATGGTTTTTGTTTTGTTTTGTTTGAACTCCTGGAAATAAAGTAGCTTGGCTTCACTTGTCTGTGACATTGCTTCTTCAAGAGCAATTTATAAACCCCAGCATCAATTGTAAGGGACTTCAAGATTTGAGAAAAAAGTGGGAGGAGAAGAAAGAAAGGTTGATCTTAAAAGTGATACAAATGCACTGAAAAAAATTAGTCCAATTTAGACTTGGATAATGTGAGCTAAAGTCAAAATACTTAAATGAATTTGGTTTCAATCTATCAGTGTCACTAGTTTTTTTTTTTTTTTTAAATCTCCTTATGTTATATTGAACTTTTTGTAAGGGTGAAAAAGTGGCATGAGGCCTGCAACAAGGCTCAGGGACACAGGTACTTGCTACCAAGACTAATGACTTGAGATTTATCCTTAGGACACACAAGGTATAAGGAAAGAGATGCCTTCCACAAGTTGTCCTCTAACCTCTGTACCTGTTCATGTATGTTATATTTTTGAGATGGGGTCTCTCTACATAACCCTGGCTCTCCCCCAGAACTCATTATGTAGACCAAGCTGGACCTGAACTCACAGATACCTGCTTACCTCTGCCACTCTCAAGTGCTAGGATTAAATGTGTATGCCACCACTCAGGCTGAACTTTAAACTTTTTTTAAATAAAATTGTTGGCCTGTTACTAGCATTTATTATTGTCTATCTCTGTCTCAAAGATTAATGCATGTCTACCAATTTAAGTATTTCCACATGGTCTTATCTTACCAGAAAAAGGATCCAGACATCTTACTCCTCTTGGTCCTACATTTGACTATTCTTTACATTTCCCAGAATCCTCCTTGTCTCCTAGTCCAGCCTATATTACCTTCCTATTTGCCAACAGTACTTTTTTCATTAACTAATAAGCAGAACATATTTACAGAAAGACATCTCCCATTATCTCCTCTATTTTGCCCAAAATAAAAAGAAGGGTTTTAACTTTAATACAGTAAAATATATAACAAAATAGTTATCAAATAAGAACTATATTTAACAATATTTAGTCCATTAACATTATCAGAAATTAAAGAAAATATTCTATCATCTATCCTATCTTTGTGAGTCTGAAGTCTTATATGTAACTTATCTTTAATCCTAAGGAAAATTATAACTATCTGTCTTCAACTCCATCAAAGACCACAAAGGGTAATACAATGAACTCTAGAAATCACAGAGACAACTCGCTCTCTAGTCAGTCACCTAAAGTTCTTCTGTAATGTTCTATCTTCAGCCTAAAGGCCATAGCGTGTCTGCCAGACTCCTCAGCAAAGCAGGTAAGTTTAAACTGTCCTCCTGTATTGGCAGTTTGTCAGTCAGTTTTCTCTGTGTCCTACAGAATGTCTGGCAGACTCTTCCATGAAGCAGGAACCATAAAGCAATGTTCATCTTGTTTCAGCAGTCTCTTTTCTGTGTGTCCTGCTTGTCCAGTTTATACAGCATAAAATCAAGCAGTTTGGACAAGAGCAGTATCTTGCCCAAATGTTAGTCTTGCCATATGGAAGTAAACTCCATAACGAGTTTCTATGTCCATCTTCTTTTCTGACACAGGTGGTGTTTCCAGGAGCAATTGTACCTCACTGTTAAGAAAACCCCTAAACAATTTCAAATGCCATATTCTGTAGGTCTTTAGAAGGTTTTAAGAATGCCTATCCATTTGAAATATATCTCTATATATCTAGAAAACATAACCAACCTAACTATAAGTTTTGACTATTATAGGTAACTACAATTTGTACTTAATTATACATTACATTTTTAAATGAGCTATATAAACACAATACCTAAACAAGAGGAGAAATATACATATCACAAAATTGACCTTAAATTTGTATCAATAAATGAGAATCCATTCCAAAACAAAGCATTCATTTCTATACCATAATCCCCTTTTTATCTGTAAAAATAGATTAGTTGTGCTCATTAACCATTTATAACTTTGGCTGTCCTGGTCTCTACACCAGGCTGGCCTTGAAATCATAAAGATCTGCTTGCCTCTGTCTCCCAAGTGCTGGGATTAAAGATGTGTGCCATCACACCCAGCTACTCTCTTTCTATTTTTTTTAAAACGCTTTATCCTGTTTCTTTTTCTCTCCCAAGCCTACATATTTTTAAACACACTGTAAACCTTTAGAGGTTGTGTGTGTGTGTGTGTGTGTGTGTGTGTGTGTGTGTGTGTGTGTGTTTTGTTTTGTTTTTTAATCTGAATCTGTCTTTACTGTGAATCTTTATATTTTTCTGGCCACAAGTCTTTTTATCTGCTAAATAACAACATTGGGAAAAAAAATGAAAGCCACAGCTATTTTAGCTGCCATCTATCCAAGATGGTGGGGGGTACATTTACCTCCAGCAGTGACAGCTGTGCTCACCAACTTGGTCTATGTTGCCACCAAGCAGCATGCTGCTGGCTTGGAGATCTGGTCACTGCCATTGCCAGCTTTCATACACACCATTTAGTTGTTAGCAGGGCCTCTACAGCTGGACAAAACAGCCCTACAGACTACAGCCAGGATATCTGAATCTTCTTCGAATCCCCCATGACAGCGCCCCTTACCAGCAGGAAGTAGTTTGGAAAGAATGACGCCCAAATTCCCAAATATTGTGTATAAATGTTTGTTTTCATTTAATTGGACTTTGTTATATAAAATTAAATAATAAAAAAAAAGAGTCCTTCGGTTTTTTGCCACTAATGCCAAGTCAGGAAATCTCCCTTAAAGGAGCCACTCAAGAGTCTCTGCTTGTCTAGCAAAACAGAGCACCCCCCCCAGAGAAAAATACTGCTATATTGAGGTTTAATAAGGATCAGGAGAAACAAATAGACTGAATAGATGTTTATTCAGGGAGAAATAACTTGACGATGAACACCAGCAGGTTCCTGGTTCCCAGGATGCCTTCGGATGCTCTCCTGTCCCCATGCTGAAAGCAAGAGAGTTCTCGAGGCCTCTTCCTCAGACTTAGTTCCCCCAGGTAAAGTCTGCCCCTGTCCCCACCACCAATGGGCGTGGTCTGTGCCACAGGTACGGACAAAGTGAATATCTCACTACACTGCTACCAAGAATACTTGCTTGGCTCTGTTATTTTCTTTCTAAAAGACCTTTTTAAAATTTTGTCAAGTTTTAAGTGGAAGTTCTTAGTACACACCTTTTAGGTGCCATTTTTCTATGAGCAGTTTCCCACCAGCCTGATCCCACAGCAGGGTTGGCCCCAAATAACATGAAGAGACACTGTATTAATTATAAAACTGTTGGCCTGTTACTAGCATTTCACATTGTCTTCAATATTAACTCATTTCTATAAATCTAAGTATTTCCACATGGTCTTATCTTACCGGAGAAAGGGTCCAGAACTTTTACTCCTCTTGGTCCTACATTTTGACTCTGAATTTTAAACTTCTGACTTCACTAATTTAAGTAAAATATACAGATAATCTACTCAGTGAGTGAAATTTTACTGAAAAAGGAAAAAAAAAAAAGCAAAAGCACTTCCTTGTCCTTCAGGTTTCCCACTTCATTTAATGGAAGAAAAAAATAATTTTATAATAATGATCTAATGAGCCATAAAAAAAATGCCCAATATAAATAAAGGCAGCACTTCCAAAGAAGAAACACCAATGGCCAATGAGGACATTTTAGCGTGTTCAGTATTCTGAGCCACCAGTGAAATGCATATTAAAACTACACTAAGATCCATCTCACCCCTATCAGTATGACTGTCATCAAGAAAATAAGCAGCAATAAATTCTGGCAAGAATGTGAAGAAAGAAGATCTTTATTCACTGTTGGTGAGAGTGTGAACTAGTAAAGCGATTAAGGAAATCAATATGGAGTGTTCTCAAACAATTAAAATACAGCTACCATATGACCCACATATACTGCTTCTGGGCATATACCCAAAGGACTCTGTATTATAGCACAGAGATATTTGCACATCCATGTTTACTACTGAATTATTCAAAATAGCAACAAAATGGAATCAATCTAGAAGTCCATAAACAGATGGATAGAAAATGAATACATGCAATGGAATTTCATTCAACTGTAAAGAAACTTGAAATCGTGAAATTTTCACAAACAAAAATGTGAATGGATCTGGGAAGTATCATATTCAGCAAGATAACCAGTATTCAGAGTGATGGCATCCATTCTTTTTCCTAGGCAACACCTTAATTACAGTGTTTATAAATATGCATGATTGGGTATGAATGTGGATGTATGCTAGGAAGCTAGAGAGGAAAATGGGAAAGTGAAATTGAGGAAGTGGAGAGCCAAGGGCTCTGTGGCACAGAAACAAAAGACCACTGTGGGTGGATGGCTATGTGGGGATCCAGTGGACAGGGAAGGACACAGAGGAGGAGAATCAACAAAAACAAACTTGAAAATGCCATGACATGGCAAAAAGCCAGAATTCTGTGTTAATTTAAAACTTTCTAATTAAAAAGAACTCTACACACATGAAGCAAAGAGAAGCTTGGAAATCAATTTCCTATATGAATTGAATAGAACAATTTCTTTTAAGACTTTAAGGAAGTAATATCATATTTTTAGTATCTGTGCAACAGAAAATTTGAATAATCTTTTGGTTTAAAACCTTAAAACCCAATTCAATAACTAAACACACCAAAAAGATATCTTTGCATCATTTCCTTGAAATATATTATTTTTCATAGTCGAGTAAAAAAAAAACCTTTCTAATTTTTATCACTTCCTACTTAAAAGTTTTAAGTTGTGCCCTATGCCAGACAATGAAAAGTACTGAACAAGAAAGGTCTTGAGGCCAGTCAGTGGTGGTGCATGCCTTTAATCCCAGCACTTGGGAGGCAGAAATAAGCAGATTTCTGTAGACATCCTGGTTTACAGAGTGAGTGCCAGGACAGGCTCCAAAGCTACACAGAGAAACCCTGTCTCAAAAAAATAAAAAAGAAACAAATGAAGAAAGAAAGATGAAAAAAAGAAAGAAAGAAAGAAAGGAAGGAAGAAAGAAAGAAAGAAAGAAAGAAAGGTAGGCCTTGAGTTTCATTTGTTTGTATTTTTAAACCAGTACTTTGAATATGGCCAGGTATTTTACCCATGTGCTTTGTTAGAGCAATTGATTTAATTCCTTAATTTTACTTCATTGTTACTATTTATTTTTAAAATTTATTTTTTCTTCTATTCTCTGATGGGAGATGTCATTCTGTAAATATGCTTCTAGTATCGGTTAGTGAATAAAGCACTGTTGGCCAATAGGAAAGCAAGATAGGCAGGACTAAGAGACAAGTTGGAGAGAGGAAGAGTAAGGAGGGAGATCCAAGATGGAGGACTGAGAGAGAAGAACGCCAGCCCTCTCTTCGGTAAGATAAGAACACATGGAAATACTTAGATTAATAGAAATGGTTAATAATTAAGACAGAGCTAGCTGATAAGAAACAAGTAACTGGCCAACATTCTACCTAATACAGGGTCTCTGTATTATTTGGGGCTGGCACAGTAGTGAGACCTGACTGGCGGGGGGTGGGGGGGCACTTACTCATTACAGTTCTCTCTTAAATTTATCTGACGTAGCTTTGTTTCTCTTCATAGTCCCCATATCTTCCCTCTGCAGGTCATTTGGAAGTGTAATTGTGTCCCTAGAGGTCACTTCTGATGATAGTCTCAGCTGTAATAATGATCATTTAAAATGTATCTTCTATGGTCTGGAGAGATGGCTCAGCTTTTTTAGAGGACCTGAGTTTGGTTCCCAGCAGTTACCAGCACTTATATCAAGCTATTCGCAAGCCCTATAACTCCAGGTCAATGGGATCCAACACTCTCTGCTGGCATACAGGCACACACACATGTGGCATACACATTCACAGATGCACAAGCATATACATAAGTAAAAACAATAAATACATCTACATTAAATAATAGATGTGCTGCTCCTCGGTCACTATTTTCTTTTGTCTGCCATTGAAATTGCTTTAAAAGAATCTATTGTCCAATGCCCCTCATTTCTCCACTGAGATTGAGCCCTAGAAATTCCCATAAATCATCTATTATTTTTAACATTAGACTAATAGCATGATTTTACATAGTAAATTTCCACCTAACTTTTAATCATTTGCTAATAATTAATTATTCTGAGCTGTTTTCCTGTCTTCTGTCTTAAGACAAGTGATCTGATCCCATTTGCAAAATAAATCTAAAGGCTTTCCTCAGAGTCTGCACAGAAGGAGTTTGAGTGGCCCATTCTGCCAAAGCAGGCACTCTCCTCTACAGACAAGTGAGATTCTGGTTAACCAAAGAATACCTAATTAGCAGTCCATTTCTCTTTTCTCTTTATCTTTAAAAAAACATTGCTTCTCCTTTGTAAGATTTCATTAGTGTTTATGCTGTACTGATTCTTTTTCCATGCCATTACTCTTAAATTTTCACCAAGATATATTTAGCTGTTAGTTTATTTTCATTAATACTCTTTACAAATGAATGAACTGTTTCAGAATTTTAAAAATAGACTTTTCTTCAACTCAATGGAACTTCTCAATTACTTATTAATTTATATTCATCATATTCTTGTTCTGGAGGCACTGCCTAACTAATAATCCCCCAAAATTTCTGACTCACTGCCAGAGTTGTTAGGTTGGCTACAGGTCATCTGTAGCCATTTTGATCCATCAGAGACAGATGAGGTCATGAGTACAGTGTTTCCATGACTAAAGGAATGTCCTTAATATGACAGAAAAAGACACCAAAGCTTCCCATCTCCCCTCTAAAAATACAGCACCCATCTGCAAACCTGGAAGGCAGTCATCACCAAGAGCCAAGTCTTAATCATAGACTTTGAAGCCTCAACTGGGTAAGCAGTAAAATTCTGAAGTTTAGAATATATAAGCTATGGTACTCGGCTACCCCACAATAACTAAGACAGTCATTAAAGATTGTTTTGAGAACCTCAATTAATCATTTTACAAGCATAGCATTATTTTTTTCTTTCATTTCTCTTCTATTGATATCATTAGCTCTAATTTGGGAATACCCTTTCTGTCCTAATTATTCAATCTGGTTTTCTTCCCTCAAATAACAGTCTCATAGAAATGGTAGTACTATTTATGTCTATTCAGGATTGTGTTTTCTCTAATTGTATAGATCATGTTCTCTGTCTTTTCTCAGAGTGGTAACTAACTAGTGGTAGAAAACAAAGAGGCATTTGCTCATGTTGGCAAGCAGCACATCATTCTTCTACTGATGCATGAAAAAGATCCTTCAGCAGGGACCTCTTGATTGTAATCCTACCACTACTTCCTGGAGATGTGTAACATGTGCTGTGGATCCCACAACACCAAGTCTAGCATCCTGTCCAGGCCACACACAGCAAGTCAGCAGAAAAGCCTTAATTGTACACCCTGAACAAAAAGCAGGCTTAAACTTCTCCAAAGGTAGCTGAGGTTTTTCTCAAGGATGCTACAAATTCTCACAGTCCAACATGATACTAACTCACTATGTGAATACCAAGAAACTGGAATACAGCTAAACTGAACTGAAATGTTTTATAAAATAATATGCATACCAAAATACAATGCACAGTACAAAAAAGTGTAAAGTTAAATCTTTATGTTTCAAAGATTACATGATGACACAATATTATTTTTGACATATAAGTAAATTGTTAGACTTACCCTCCTTGCACTCTGTTTTTTGAATATATCTTCAATGTGTCTCACATTATTTTTCTATTGACATCATTGGCATGGAGAAAAAAGTGCCTGCCTATTCACCATCTCTTGAGTGCTACTTTGAGAGTGTTAGGGGTATTTAGGTATCTTATAGGCTCTATGAATAGAAGGGAAGAAAAAAAAAGCAGAGTGTGAGAATGTATTTATCCTATGAATAACCTTGTCTTAAAAATGAAAATAAGTTTCAACTTTTCCATGAGTTTTGTTTTTTATTTTTAAGATTTTTTTTTAATTGAAATAGAATTATATCATTTATCACTTTCACCCTCTCTTTCCTCTTTCTAGCCCCTCCCATCTACCCTTCATTGTACATTGCATGGCCCCCATTCTCAAACTGATAGCCTCCTCCTTTTTTATTATTATTACTGTTAAATCAATATATGGGGTGTGTGTGTGTGTGTGTGTGTGTGTGTGTGTGTGTGTGTGTGTACACTTACATGAATACAACCTGCTGGATTGTATTTTTGTATTGTGTATGTGGTGTCAATGTTTACCCCTCTACATTAGACAACTTATTGGGACTCATCTCTGGGAGAGGATAATTCTCCTTCTCTCAGCAGTCATTAGTTCCCTGATGTCTTTTACTAGGGGTAGGACCCCATGAATTTTTCCCTTCCATGTTAACGTGTTCCTTGATATTGCCATTGTTTTGATCTTGCTTATGCAGCCACTTCTAGGAGAAACCCCCTCCCAGCAGACTTCCTGGCATTCTCACAGTCTTCCTGCTATGTTCCCTGAGCCATAGATGCAGGTGCTGTGTTGTAGATGCATCTGAGGGAGCTGTTGTTTCCCACAATCTGTTATCTTTTGCATTGTATTCAGCTGTGATGGTCTTGACCTGTTCTGTTTTCTGTGATGGTCTCCATTTGCTGTAAAGAGGCTTCTTTGATGAAGGGTGGTCTAAGGATAAGATTTAGAATGTAGTAAATAATTATTCTGGTCTGGCAAAACAGTGGTAGTAGATTCTTTTCTAGGATGATCTCACTTTCCCTAAGAAACTGGCTAGGTTTCCAGTATCAGGATGGCTTTCCCTCCAATCAAGTGGGCCTTACATTTAATTAGACAGCTGTTGTTGCCACTGACATGTGAGTGCCATTTATTTTACTTCTATTCCTACCTTGCCATGCTGGTTATTGTTGTGGTTCTAGGTATTGCCACTGGGTAGGAAGGTTTAATTGTTTCCCTCCCTTGGCAGCTTGCATAGCATTTTCTGGAACCCACTCACTGTTTTTAGTTTCTCAGATTGACACTTCGCTCTCAAAAACAAGAATAATTACTAGAAAAATAGTGTAAACTGGGAAATTCTTTCAAAAATATTTCTAATTAACAGATAATGTGAAGGAAATTGTTTCTGTGCTCAAATATATGTGAAATACTGGGGAAAAAGGAAATTACTTAAAACTTTGAGAATATCCACCCTCTTTTTATTTGCTTTACAAAAGCATTTAACATTTCTGAAACCAATTCAGGAAATCTATATATGATTGTGGTTATAGATCCATTCTTAATGATTGGGGTATTATAAGAAGTTTGCACTGGAAAAGATACTTCAAAAATATTGTAAGAATGGGGCCAAAATAGAAATAACAAATATAACAGAGTAATCACAAATTTCAAACTATGAATGGACAAATTGTCACTTCTACACAATTTGGTAAATACCATATTTTGCACTTGGATAGTAAACTGCAACTATACCAAAGGCTTTCAAGGACTCTCCTTGACCTGGAACCCAGGCATAGAGTGAAGACAAATATTTTCCCTCTTAAGCTAGTGATTTCCTGACAATCAGTAGCACCTGTTTCTCTCTAGTGCCTATTATGTTGAGTGACAATATTATGACACTCAACTCTCCATTACTGTGATGAAAGTAATGAAAGAAAAAGCTTATAAGGAAGAGATAGTTAATTTGCCTCACAGTTTCAGAGGGCTCAGTCCTTACTCACTCAACCCAGTCACCTTAGAACTGTAACAAGGCAGCACCCTATGATAGAGGGTGTATGAATCATCAAAGTTGCTAATGTCATGGTAGCTGGGAAGCAAAGAGAGAAAGAAGACACACAGCTCTGACCTAGAACTCACTATCCCAAGGAGTCTTCCTTCCTTCCTCCTTCCTTCCTCCCTTCCTTTCTTTCTTTCTTTCTTCATATAAGGCCCACCTCCTAAAGATTCTACACTCTCCTACTAGCAGCATTAACTAGGTACATGGGCATTTGTGGGACATTTAAGACCCAAGCTTTAAAATAAAATAAAATAAAAATAAAGGGGGTGTATCTAAGCTCTGAAACTTATCAGCTACTTCTACCAATAGATGGAACTAAGAGGAAGCTATCTGCACCCTTCCTCCATGAATGACCTATCCCATTCTGGATTCTAATCACAGTTCAGCAGTTTACCAGCAATGTATAGTGAGCAGGCTGCTTAATATTTATGAACTTACATTTTCTCAGCATCATAATCACACTGAATTCCTTGTCATAGATTGCTAGGAAGATCACATGAGAATAAGTAGTTTATACAGCATGGTCTGGTGGAGAGGATAATTTGTGCAAACAGCTCACTTGAACTCATGCAACACCTAGCTGTAAAGATCACTGCATCTAAGTACTTGATTCATGTCAGAAGCTTATAGAAATGTGTCCTTAGGTGCTGGTGAATGGACTTCATGAAATTAGGTCAATTAAATCAAAATATTTGGGAGTGAATTTAGACATTTGGTAGGATTCTAAGAACAAAACACCATTTAAAATGATCAGAATAAATCACAGCACATAGGAAGTGGAGATAAAATGATCATGAGTTAGAGATCAGATCAGGCTACTTGAAAGAGTGTCTATGAAAACAATAAAAATAAAAAATACTGTGTCAGGAGATGGTGGTGCATACCTCTAATTGCAACACTTAGGAAGCAGAGGCAGACAGATCTCTGAGTTAACAGTCCAGTCTGGTCTACAGAGTAAGTTCCAGGAGAGTTGGGGTTACACAGAGAAACCCTATTCAGGAAAAAAAATAATAAATTTAACACTAAGTTTTCCCTGAGTTCTTTATGATCTAGTCTGTATCCATAATCACTTTGCTAACACATTCTCTTTTGAGACAATTGCTACTGGAGAAAGTAACCACAAACAACATTTGGTATGTGGATTGGGGAGGGAGGTACACTAAGTGGCCCTTAGTGTGTTCTTCCCAGTTACTAACACCAGGCTGGAGGATATGAGCAGGAGCTTGGGAATAAAGAATAAACTACTCACAAAAAGAAGGCAGTAGCTTCTGCCTCAATTTTCCCCCCAAAATGGTCATATTTGCTTATTTTCTATTCTGGATAAACTGAAAACATAACTTGTATACTTTAGTTCTATGGAATTGATTTAAATGCTGGACAGAGTCACTCTGCTATTAGTTCTTGTATATTTATTAGTGTGAGAATTTATGGAGGAATGTTAACCACAAATTTTTAATTTTCTCTGAATTTCTCACATTTTGTATAATAGAGTACAATTTAACACACATAAAAGTGAAAATGCAGGTGGTAGAATGACATAAACATCATGAACCCCCACCCCCGAACTCAGTAAAACTTCCATCAATGCTATATAGTCCTTTCATGTCAAATGTCCCCATCCAGTTACATATACTGTATCTGTATCACTAACATCATTTTTAGTTTTTGCAAATATAGTAATTCAATAGTCAATTTTAAGCCTTTTAAAGAAAATGTGTGATATTGAAATGATATCTTTGTGTCATCAAAGGACAGATGTAAGGCTGTCACAATTTTTCAAATGACCCAAATGGCCAGGTCATTTTGCAAGCATCTTTATTTGCAAAAAGGTATATTTTAGCATTTCTATATTTTACTGTACTTCAATCAAGTATATATAATCCAGATGTTCCTTAATTTCAGTGAGCAATGTTTCTTAAATCTAAGCATATTTCCCTGCACAAGATTATTCTTTTTCATAAAAAATGAAAGTCATATTCCTTAAAAGCACAAATTCCTTTTCAAATTTATGATGCATTAAGAATATTTCATCCCAACAGATGTACCCATCATGAAACATATTAGATATCTCCTTTACTTGCTTATAAAAATCTAGTGACTAGGTTACTTTCAGGAGGAGTTCAGCCCTTCAGTGGCCCAGGACTGAGCATCCTACTGTGCTTTCTCTTCCAACACAGCTTCCCACATCATCATTCAGATTTTTCAAACATTGTTGCTCCTCATTTGTAAGGATTACATACAGCTTTTGGCTGTCTCCTAATGAGCTAATACCATTTAAACTATTCTCTCTCTCTCTCTCTCTCTCTCTCTCTCTCTCTCTCTCTCTCTCTCTCTCTCTACCAAAATGGAAGTTATTAGAATAGAACATCTAAAGTAGTAACATTGCTTTATTACTTTTAATATCTATGATATATTTTGAACAGCTTTTATTATAGATTATGTGTTAATAGTAAACACAAGAAGAAGATAAGACAAGAATTCACTAAAACAGTCCAAACAGCATAAAGTTCTGAACTCCAGTAAGAACAGAGAAAGACACAAGCGGGGTCACAGAGGCAATGACGTACATTACCAGCCATTTTCATGCTATGCTGTCTTCTTCCTGAGAAACCTCTCTCACTGTAGAATCCCAGAGAGTCAGAGAAGCAAAATCCTACCTGACTCACTGTGTAACCAAGTCCTTTCCAAGGGAGCTGTGGGAAAGCTCTTAGAGACAATGAGGACAAAGATGGAATGGACTAAGAGAGGTGAAACACAAACCAAATGGTAGTAGCACAGAGGAAATAGTCAAGAGTATAAAATCCAGAAAAGATCAGCCACATACTCAGACAGAAAGACATCTTGGCATCCAGAAGTCACTACAGACTAATTCTTAGTGATAACTACCCCCCATTATTAAAAAAAGAGAGAGAGAAAGAGCATATCGCTTTTGGTAAAATAAAAATTAAAGGGCATTTTTAAATAAAATTAAGAATAAAGGAAGATCTTAGAATCTCTTTTCTCCAATGTTCAACAAAGATACCCATAATAGTTTTTATAAGAAAAGGGAAATCACCAATATAAATGAGCTTAAATAGGGTAAAATCCTTTAATAGCAGAGGTAGAATGAAAAAGCATTGTCTGGTAGGTGGGTGCCAATCTAAAGCCTACTTGTATATCCTAGAGATAATATCTGAATGAGAAATGGAAACAACAGGAACCTCAATACCTCA
Organism: Phodopus roborovskii; assembly: GCF_943737965.1. Lineage (NCBI taxonomy): Eukaryota > Metazoa > Chordata > Mammalia > Rodentia > Cricetidae > Phodopus > Phodopus roborovskii. The sequence goes on along the minus strand of NW_026126417.1, from coordinate 799,853 downwards.
ATTATGGGAGAGATAAATAGCAAAAGACTCAAGAGGCAGCTCTAGGAAGAGTCTCTGAGTCTCACTGGCAGAAGGCCCTCCTCAGAGCTCAAGCCCTCACATCTCACTGGAAAAGGTGGGCAGGACTGCAGAATTTTCAGCAATGTTGCTTTGGTCTCTGGACAGAAATGAAGCTAGAATGAGAAGTAAAAGTGATTGTAAACAAGTAAAGCCATAAGCAGGGTCCTAAAAGATCTGAAGCCAAGACAGATTCTGTGTGGATGAAGGAGGCCATCCACAGTGGTTAGGAGATAGACTTTGCAGCTAGGAATCATTAACCACATAAAAACCTCCATGAATGTTCACTTGGATTTTCTACTCTGACATGAATACTAGAACTAGAACCAGTGATTCAGAATGTAATACAGGCTCCAGAGCTTACCTACCAAAAGTTACTCACCTTGAGTCTCAGAAGGCCATCTATTGCCCTCACTATTCCAAACCAATACAGATGTGCATCTGTGAATAACAGGCTTAGGTCACTCAATGTAGGGGGCAAGGCAGGTCAACACCTAATTTCAGTCTATACTTTTCAATTTTCTTTGTGTACGGTATGTGGTGTGCATGTTGTATGTGGTGTTTGTACTTATTAGTTTGAGTATGTACACATGTGCCTGTGTACATATACAGAACAGAGGAGGATACCTGCTGTCTTTCTCATTTGTTTTCCACCCTTATTCTTTTGAGTCAAGGTCTCTCAATGAACATTAAGCTTAAAAATTCTGCTAGATTGGTTGGCTACAGACTTCGGGGATTATCTGTCTCTGAGCCGTACTTCCATTGCTGGGGTTACATGTGTGTACCACCACACTTAGTTTTTTACTAGAGTGCTCAGTATCTGAATTTCTGCTTGTATGAGGCAGGCACTTTACAAATGAACTGTTTCTGCAGCTCTAATTTCAGTCTTAATACACTCTAAGTGTCAACCTGATCCTAGTCTTTGTCCTTACCCTCTTACTAATCCAAGCTCAGTGGTAATTATCAAATTTGTACAATTGGGAAAAATATTAGAAAACACCAATAATGCCTACTTTCTCCATGGTTTAAGTATTAATAAATAACATGCACATAAAGTGTGTGTCTTACAGGAGATAGTGCATAAACAAAACTGTGTTACACTGTTATTTTGTATTTCGAAAGTAAGGTTTATGTGTTTCTCTAGGCTAAATATCTTATAAAGTCACAGTACAATGCCTACCTATTGTCCCTCTCAAAATACATCAAAAGCACTGGAGGAATGAGGTTGATAGTTTGTCACTGAAATTATTTCACTTTAAGTTTAAAAAGTGTCTTGTATACTACTGCATTTACAAGTTGGTTTCTCAACAAAGTTTAATTTTACATTGTGGAATTGATCATATTTTAACAAAATTTCAGTGCTGATTTTGCAAGTGTGCCCTTTTCTCTTAAGTATAACAAACATGTAATGTGTCCAGTTTACCTAGAAACAACAATGCCCTTGGATGTTTGGTAATTGGGTAGATATTTATTGTAACATCCCATACTCTCTATGCAAACACTTGAAATTACAAGCTATTCATAACTGTGGTCTGGCATGTTCATGAAATTAAACAAAGTAATTAATTTAGTTTCAGGCATAAAACAAGAAAATACCCAGGGCTGTCGAGACAACACACACATTTGAAAGTCATAGAATTATTGCAATAACAAAAACTATGTAGCCTGCAGAAACAAAGTGACTTTTAAATTATTTTGTCAAAGAAATACATTTAATTTACCATTAGTAGCCTCAAAGATACAAATTTTAATATATCTTTCTTCCATTATCAGGCTACTTTCCATATTTATTGACTATAATTATTGCTAGTAAGAAACCAAACTAAACTACAGCATGTAGGAAGCATCGTTTTTTTTTAAGTATGAAAGTCTCCTTCTTCCACAAGAGCAAAGCATCTAACAAGAGAGCACCATTCAGAACAATCCAGTACCTAAAGAGCTCAGTGTTCAAGGAACAGTGATAAATATAAATGAAGTGAAGGAAATAAAGATGAGAAATGGTGGGGGGGCAGATTCTGTCTTCTCTAAACAACCTAGATTAAACATTTGACTTGGTCAGTCTACAAATTATTGAGTAGAGAATACTATCCTTTGGAAAGTTCTTAAAATTTTATCTGAAAAGAAATGTGACATGGTAGGAATTAACAATGTAAATTCTAATACAAATACATACATACATACATACATACATATATGAAACACACATAAATATATCAGACCTAGCTTTCCCATATTCAGGTTTTTAAAAAGAAATAATTAGGACACCAATAAATGATAACTAATCTTCCACAATTCCAAACATTCTTCAAGAGTCTTGCCACTTACTCAATCATGAACTACATTATCTGCATAAGGATGTCAGCTAAAATATTTACTGTGCAAGAGGCTGAGTAGCTGAGCATTTGATATATTTAAAAACTAGATGTCCAACATGGTATGCACTCACTTATATATGGATTTTAAACATAGAGCAAAGTCTACAATCCACACTGCCAGAAAAGCTAGGACACAAGGAGGTCCCTAGGAGAGACATACATGCTCCCACAGAGGTGGGGAAAGGGACATGATCTCCTGAGCAAATTGGGAGCATGGGGGAGGGGTGATGGAGTTAGGAGGAAAAGGAGGGGAGAGGTAGGCATTAGGGAGCAGGAAAATTGAGTCAGGGAAAGAATAGAGGAGAGCAAGAAAAGAGATACCATAATAGAGGGAGCCATTATAGGTTTAAAGAGAAATCTGGCACTGGGGAAATGTCCAGAAATCTACAAGCAAGGATGACCCCAACTAACAATCTAAGCAGTAGTGGAGAGGCTACCTTAAATGCCCTTCCCTGATAATGATATTTATGACTACCTTATATGTCATCCTAGAGCCTTCATCCAATAGATGATGGAAGCAGAAGCAGACAGCTACAGCTAAACACTGAATCAAACTTCTGGAATCCAATTGCAGAGAGGGAGAAGTGATGAGCAAAGGGGTCAAGACCAGGATGGAGAGACCCACAGAAACACCTGACCTGAACAAGGGATAATTCATGGACCCCAGAGTGATAGCTGGGAAACCAGCATAGAACCAACCCAGACTCCCTGAATGTGGGTATTAGTTAGGAGGACTGAGCTAAGATTAGTTAGCCGTCTTTGGGGCCTCTTGTAGTGGATCAGTATTTATCCCCAGTATACAAATGGTCTTTGGGAGACCATTCTATATAGAAGGATGCTCTCTCAGTCTAGACACATGGAGGGAGAGACTAAGCCCTGCCCCAAATGATATGACAGACTTTGAAGATCCCCCATGGAAGGCCTCACTCTCCCTGGGGAGGAGAAAGGGGATGGGATGGGAGTTGGGAGGGGGACAGAGGAGGAGGATAGGGTGAGGGAACTTGGATTGACATGTAAAACAAACTTGTTTCAAATTTAAATTTTTAAAAAAAAGTTATTTTAAAAAAAAAAAACTAGATGTCCACTAAAACTCTATGGCAAGAAACAGGTCCATATCCAAATCCAAAACATGTATGAGTAAAAGGCAAATGACTAAGTTAAGATTTATATTTTATTAATGAAAAGTTATCCAATAAATAAGCAATGAATGGCTTCCATGTTTTGACATTTAAAATATTTCAGGACCTTAAAAAAAGACAGAAAACTATGAAGAAGAGGAAGCAGATGTGAGGGAGGAGGAGAAGAAATGGAAGGGAAGGGAGGAAAAGGAGGATAAAGAAAGGAGAGGAAAGAGTCCCGGAACTGCTGTGTCCACACTAAAGGGCATGATAAGCACTGTGTGGCCCCAATCACAGTCAAGGGCAGCCTCCAGCTCTGTCCAGTCATTGCCATGATCCCAGCCAATGACTCCACAGGGATACTGAGCTTTCTTCTTTCATGTCTCCTGAACGGAGGCTGCAAGGTGAGGCAGACACACTTGAGTTCTATCTTTTTCTTGCCCCTATTTGTGAATGAGGTATAAGAAACTGAACAGATCAAAAAGGGTTTATTGGTGTCATTTCCCTTCTCACGCACATGAAACATACACAGCCATATACAGGCAATTGATTAACCAGTTATGACAATAAAAAATCATTAGTAACTTTTCTGGCTTACGAAGATCATCCTATAATTCTTAAGTGTGAAATCAGTTTGGTTTCTAATAGTCAAAACCCTGTGTTTTGTTTTTACTTTTTGGAGTGTGGTGCTGTGACTGTTTATTTGGTTGGGTTTTATTGTTGCTTCATTGGTTGGCTCTGGTTTTCTCTCTATTTTGTGGGGCAGGAGAGGGGATGTTTGTTTTCGTTACCTTTCTCTTAAAGCATCTCCATTTTGTAAATTAAAAACATAAGCCAGGAACACTATTTGCCTCCCAACAATGTACCTGCTTTCTTAGCATGGAAGGGATATTAAGCTGTCATAAGCTTTTTTCATAATTCTCAATAATTTCTGTTATGACGTCATGCCAAAATACAAAGTGAAAATATATGGAAAGTGTGGGGAGAGAACCTCTGCTTACAAGTATTGTTCCTCTCCTCTTACCACAATAAAGTCTCATGAATCCGTGTTTCTTCTTCCCATGAACACTTTGCCCAAGCCAACTCAGCTGACGCCCAATTTGCAAGGCATAGCTAAACCCTACTCTCAAAACCTGCCAAGTTATGAATGAGAACATCAAAATGACTACTGCAACCCAACACACCCAACATCCTCTTCCAGTCACTCTCCACTGAATGATCCATGGAATTCTGGAACTTAATTGGCAACACTACATCCAAACTTCCCCATTGATGACCTAAAGATGTCTGAAATACCAAAACCAGCTTTTTTTTTTTTTTTTTACAGACTGGTTGATCCATCATCAAATTCTGTACCTGCTCTGAGAGAGTGATTTTCAATACACAGGTTTTACCATAGAAAGTTTATTTTATATGAGACTGGTCCATGAGAATCATCAAATCCTGAATTGGCCTAAGATATTTTTCCCCTCACCTCCTATGTTAACTTATCGTGTATCTTCTGCCAACTCAACTTTTTGGGTAATTAAAGGAAGGTTAGACCTGTATGATACTTACCTCTGTTGCCTACTATAGTACAAGAAACAATGAAGTGATTTAGACAGCATCATGCTATTTCAATAATACAGAAAAATAAATTAGTCAATTAATCTAAATATACCTCTATTTAAATTGGAAGTTTCTAATTAAATAATTCTATTCTTTCACACTTTTTCTATATTCCTATATTGGATTTAAACTTTGTGATTAAGATGATGCTAAGAAAGTTCTGAGTACATATTTTTTAGAGTATAATTACAAACCATGTTTATTGCATATTTCCACTTTGTTGTATTCTTCATTGTGGCTGCAATTAGATAATAGGAAGATAGAAAAATCTGAAGAAAGAAGAGAAATGGGAAAAGGTATTATAAGACAGTAAATGAAAATCCAGGGTGAAATTATTTTTCTATAAGGGAATATGTATAAATGACTCAAAATGACATCACTCTGTGGAATTAAAAGTAAACTTTGATTTATTGAAAAAGAATAAAAGTACAAACAACAGAGTGTTACATAACATCAATCTGTTGCATGCATATCTTATTAACCTATGTATTGTGTAAGATCACACCAGAAATCTAGAATAATCTAAAATGGCCTTTTTGTTTTATTTAAAACCAGATAATCTGTGGACATTATGTAGCAATGCCAGAGTTCTCTCTCCTCTCTCTTTCTCTCTCTCTCTCCCACCCGTGTGAGTGTGTGTGTGTGTTTGTGTGTGTGTGTGTGTGTGTGTGTGTGTGTGTGTGTGATATCTCCCATGTAGCAAAGCTGTCTAAGCCAAATTCTTTTTTTTTTTATTTAATTTTATATAACAAAGTCCAATTAAATGAAAACAAACATTTATACACAATATTTGGGAATTTAGGCATCGTTCTTTCCAAACTACTTCCTGCTGGTAAGGGGCGCTGTCTTGGGGGATTCGAAGAAGATTCAGATATCCTAGCTGTAGTCTGAAGGGCTGTTTTGTCCAGCTGTTTGGAATGTAGGATCAGCTTGTACTCTGTTTCAGGCGGTCTGGCGTGATCAAACCACATTAGTCTGGAAGGAATCCACATCTTTTCATTTTCTGTGGAAACAAAAATAGAAATCCTTTTCCCCAGTAACTTGTTCTTCAACTTAAATTTTGGAGTCAAAGCGTTTTTTTTTTTTTTTTTTTTTTTAATTTATTATTTTACATGTCGATCCCAGTTCCCTCTCCCTCCCTCCCCTCCAGCTCTCCCTCCCTCCTTCCCTCCCTTTTGCCCTCTCTGCCCTCTCCCATGCACTCTAAACACCCTCCCCTCCCAACCCCCCACCACAATTCCATATGTAAGGGAATGCCATCCAGTTGGGGTCATGTAGATCTGACAAGTCCTGTGAAGTAGGGACTAGGGCTTCTCTCCTATCTCTAGAATAAGGCAGTTATCCCTCCATGGGGCATATGTTTGCAAAGTCCTTTTGTGCACCAGGGATACATTCTGGCTCCACTGTCTGAGGTCTCTTAGACTGCTCAGACCTTCTGGCTGAGACCCATATTCAGGGGGGGTCCGAGTCAGTCCCCTGTTGGCTTCCCAGCTATCAGTCTAGTGGCCCTTAGCTCCTCCTTGTTCAGGTAAGCTGTCTCTATGTACTTCTACCGCATGGTCTTGTCCTCTCCATCTGCTTCTGGGTTCTAGTTCGACTCAGTGTTTATGTATGGGTGTTTGCTCCTGTTTTCAACAGGCATTAGTTGAGGACTCCATGGAGAAGTTAGTTGTTGATCTCACTCTCCGGGAAGGACATTTATGATAGCCTTTCCACGGGAGCTGAGATTGTTAGTTGGGAGCAGTCTTGTAGTTCCCTCGACCTTTCTTTGTGTTCAACTTTATCTTCAAACCAATATTGGCTCCCTCTTTTATGTTCTCTCTCTCTGTCTCTGTCTCTCTCTCTCTCTCTCTCTTCCTCTCTCTCTCTCTCTTTCCTATTTTCCATTCCTAACCAGGCTCAATCCTCCTGGTCGCACATGCCTTCCTCTCCTCCCCCTCATTTTCTCCTACTTCTCTCTCCATTAGCTGTCCTCCCCCACTTTACCTGAGGTCTGGGGGACTTGTCCCTTCCCAGTTCTGTGAGGGACTTTATATGAATCTCTTAGAATACAACTTGTATCCTAGTTCCTCTGGTGATGTGAATTATAGGCTGGTGATCATTTGATCTAGTTCTAAAATCCATATATGAGTGAGTACATACTGTGTTTCTCTTTTTGTGACTGGGTTACCTCATTCAGGATGGTTTCTTCAAGTGCCATCCACTTGCCTGCGAATTTCAAGATTCCATTATTTTTTTCTGCAGAGTAGTATTCCATTGTGTAGATGTGCCACATCTTCATTAACCATTCTTCAATTGAGGGGCATCTAGGTTGCTTCCAGGTTCTTGCTATTACAAATAGCTAAGCCAAGTTCTTAATGGGAACAGACAAAAATATCCTTCTCTGTTGGGGATCTTGGGTTCCTTCTGACCAGAGCTTGCTCTCTGTAGCTTGTCTATTTGATTGGTAGAGTTGCCTTTAACAACAAAGAAACAAACAATGGTTCACACACAGGTTTAATTTGACATCAAGCTCTGTGCATTGTGTATGTTGACTGCATCTGCAATTCTTTTCCTTTCCTCTGTTGTCTTCTTCCTCCCAAGTTAGATAATACACTGAGTAGCCATTGATGCAGCTTTGCCTTTGCAATGAGCTTTCTGACTTCATTCATGATGGCTATTTTGCCTCCCTATTAACCGAAATACATTGCTTTCATTGTTAATTCTTAGAAGTGTTTCAAAACAATCTGGATTTTTCCTTCTGATCGGTTTAATTTGCCCATGCTACAAAGGTGATAAGATTTCCCTTAACTTTTATTCCTCCCATTCTTTGTTGTTTCTTTATAGCTCATGACAAAATAATGAATGAATACTGACTGGAAAAGCAACAGCTATTTCCTGAATTTAGACATATAGACTTCCTAAAATCTAACAAACTAGGAAGATTGCAAACAGAAGGAATCTTTGGGCACAGATTGGGTCTCAGTGGTATTTCTTAAGGTCAGAAGTAGAATCCAAATAGTATCACTTTTTTATTTATTTTTATTAGTTTTGATTGTGAGGTAGATTTATACATGTGACTGTAGGTGCCTATGAGAGTCAGTACAGAAAAGGTGGCAGATCCCTTGGAACTGGAGTTACAGTCAGTTGTGAGCCACACAACATGAGAGCAAGGAACCAACTTCGGGTCCTCTACATGACCGACTACTCACTCTCAACCATTGAGACATTTCTCCATCCCTTAAGTAGTAATATTCTTAATAGACAATCCTCAGGAAGAAATTCCTACAGATCCAAATATTTAGGAGGCTGAGACAGACGGATGATTTGAGCCTGGCATGCTGGAACTGCATTCATCTCTTTCTTAAGATCTTTTATCCTCTTTTCTCACCTGAACCTTTTTATCTCCCCAAAACACATCTTATACTTTCATGCATACATATATGAAAAATTTGCGCAAATATAGTATTCTATATTATATATAGATTTATATAGAGAGATCTAGATAGTCTATATCCTAGGAAAAACATATTACATTTACCTTTTTCAGTCTGGCTTATTTCACTTAACACGATGCTCTCCAGTTCCATTCATTTTAATACCGGTGATTTTGTTCAGCTTTGTAGCTGTATAATACTCCTTTGTATACACACCCCATTTCCTTTTATGTTTTCACCCATTGATGTGCACTAGGGCTGATTCCATGAATTATGTATTGTGAATATTTCTAAAATAAACAGAGATGTTCAGTATCTCTATTGTAAGCTGGATTTGAGTCCTTCATATATATACCCAAGAGAGTACAGCTGGATATTATAGAACTTCTATTTTTATGGTCTGCTTACTTCTTAGAAACCATCATACTGATTTACATAGTCTATGTACTAATTTACAATCCCATTAACAGTACATAGAGGTCCCTTCATCTCTGTATTCTCAATAACATTTGCTATTTTTGTTGATGGAAGTTTCTGTCCTGCTAGTCCCACAGCAATTTAGTTCCAAATAAACACACAGAGCTTATATTAGTTATAAAGTGTTTGGCTGATGGCTCAGGGTTCTTATTGGCTAGCTTTCTCTTAATTGTTAACTCATTTCTATTAATCTGTGTATCTCCAAATGTTCTTGGCTTACTGGTGATACCTGGACAGACCTCTTTCTTTCTTGACTCCACCTACTACATTTCCCTATACCTGTTCCGAATTCCTGCCTGGCTAAACCCTGCCTGTCCATTGAACAAAACAGCTTTATTCATCAACCAATAAGAAAAACATATATTCATAGCATACAGAAGGACATCTCCCACCAATTTTTGTTTATTGATAGCTATTCTGGCTGAGATATAATCTCAATGTAGTTTTTTTAAGATTCATGATTTATCCATTTTTATTTTGTGCATAGAAGTGTTTAGTCTGTGAGTATATATGTGCAACAAATGCATGTCTCATTCCCAAGAATGTCAGAAGAGGCATAGATTCCCCAGAACTGCCATTACAGATGGTTGTGATCTGCTATGTGGGTGTTGGGAACTGAATCCAAATCACATGCTGAAGCAGCTGTGGCTCTTACAACTAGAACTATTGCATCGTTCCCCTCAATGTAGTTTCAGTTGCCTTCCTCTGATTGCTAGAACTATTGACCCACTCTCTGGAATTTGAATAGCAGAGTCTCAGAGGCAGTCAGGTAATTAAGCTGGACTGGGTTGTCTCACAGAAGAATCCACAGAGGCTGGGACAGTTGCTGAGTCACTTATCCACCAAACCATGAGAGAAGATGCAGAGCTCCTGCTGACTCAGCAATACTGCTCACCACTGAGTCACTCTCCTACTTCACTTGTGATCAGTCACTTTGCCTAAGCATACTATGACTCCCACTTATCTCATGAGGCCCATAGCCTCCCCTACTCTTTTGTCTTCTCTGAGCCATGATTCTATCTCCTTGTATATTAATAATTGACCATTATACTGTGTTGATATTTCTTGATATCAAAAATAAAACACCTCACTGACTCAAAAGAAGGAAAGAAATTATAAAAAGTGTCCCTTAATCCTAGGTGGACAAAAGAATCACCTGTACTGATTACCCAAAGTCGAAACCTAAGCCCTACTACAAAGATCTTAAGTCAGATGACTGGAGCAATGTCTACACACCAATGATTAGGATGTTCCACAAAAGATTAATAATTTACACTACAAGCTGAGAGGAAACAGAACCAAATTTTGTAACTCAGGCTTCACAGTCTCCATAAAGCAAACCACTACTACAAGAACACATGTCCACTACAGATAGATTTTTCAGGCAAACAAACCTTCTTGCCATTCCTGAATATCAGCATGCCACTCAACTTCCATGCCTTTAATTCATTCTAATCTTTGTGCTGAATTGTCCCTTTTTATTGTTTTCCATATACCTCAAAATAATAATTACAAGAGAAACATTTATTAATAGGTCACAGTAGACTTCTCTTGGTACTTCTCTACAGTGACAATGCTGAGAAATAAATATATTCCTTATTTCAACTTTCTGATCCAGAAACTGAAGCTCATCCATGCTGAGTAACATAACCAGTGTGTGAACTGCGATGGGATGCTGATAAGGATCAGCCCAAAGTAGGAAGTTGAACAAGGTCTTTCAACATCAAAGTCCAAGACTGTTTTCATTTGCTTCGCTTTGTTTTAATGAAGTGCACTCATCACTCTGTAAAGTTGAGAATCAGACCTAATGTCATGCCAAAACCTCTTCCAAAATGTTCCCAATCATTGCACCTAGTTTGTAATGGCTAATAAGAATAGTTAGATAGTATACAAGGCTCTTTGCTCAGAGAGCTGGAGATATGTTGTAGCTCTACTTTACCAAAGGGGAGAGATCAAAACTTAGTGAAGTCAAGAAAGTTTGCAGAGCTTACCCAGCTAATAAGTGGCAGAGCTGAGCCATTGATTACAGAGTTCATGAACTTGACCTTTGAGCAATACTCCCTTCCTTACCAGCCATCATATTTGTTGCTTGTTTTAAGGTTAATTATTAACATGCATTTCTTACTTCTATGCTAGAATTCTTTGTGTTTAGGAAAATTCTCAGAACACACACATCTCAAACATCCACAATGCTTTAACCATTTCGTAAATATCTAGCATATTTATTAATGTTAATCTCATAAAAAAAATCAGTGCAGAATCTTTAAGGAGCAAATGCTCAGAAGAGGAACAGTCAATTTAATCACTTTAATCCAATTTATCTTAATTTCTATTATACCTCATCAAATTGACCTAGGACAAAATATTTAGTGGATCCTTTTGGGTGCCAGCTTCCTTCAGCTAGCTTCCTCAAGATACTGAGTGAGATAAAATGTGGGCTTATATCTAGAAAAGTTAATTGTTAATAAATTTCTATTGCTTCCCAACATGATCTCTTGCTAACAAGCCAGTCATGGACACTAACAAGTCTCCTTTCTAAAGAATCTTCAGCTCAAACTTGTTTGCTCTGTTTACACAATAATACTTGTGTTTTCTAGGGCTACAATGTCTCCTGACCACTGTAGGTCTGCATTAATTGGGGTAGATAATACGAAATACGAGTACACTCAGGAACATTGAGCTGCTCTTGAATACCACGAAGCAAATGATGTTCTCCTTCCTCTGAAACTGCTTTTGCTTCTAAAGAAGCCACAACTATTTCCGTACTCCTTGTTCATGATGTTCCTTCTTTATTGAAGTCACTCACATTTGTTTTTATATTCACATTCTCTTTGTGTCTGTATGTCTCTCTGTGTCTCTGTTTCTCTCCCCCTCCCTCCTATTTTCATTATATTTTGACCTGGATCTCTTGATGATTTTCACTCTGCCCAAACCTGCCTGCCTTACAGGTGTTTCTCATTGCAGCCCATTTAGGAATATCAACAGTGGTTTTGCAACAGCGGTACTGTTCGCCCAAACAGCTTGTGACAGTCCATGCAAAGATTTTTATCTCTTTACATAAAACTCCATCAATGTTGCAGGCTCAGATGCAGAAATGTTAAGCCATGTGTTTTTGATACAAAGGACTTTCTGCCTTAGGCTTAGAATCAAAGACAGACAGCACATCCTCCTTATTCTTTCAATGGCAAAAAGTTCACCCTCACAACTCATTTGTGAGTCTCCATGAAGCCTTACTATCAATTCTGTATAAAATTAATGAGATTGCACTGGGTGCTCACACAAGAGGAATACTCAATGGATCACTCTTGTCCAAGAGTATTCAATAATTAACATTTGTTGTTTATAGTAACAATACAACTTTTTATTCCTTTCTTCCTCTTATTCATTTTATATTTTATCTTGGGGTTTTTTGTTGTTTGGTTTCTGTTTGCATTTTTTGTTGTTTGTTTGTTTGTTTGTTTGGGGGCAAGCCCAAACTATGTAACCCTGCTTGGTCTGGAACTAGCCATGCAGACAAGGTTGCCCTCAAACTCACTGAGCTCCTTCTGTCTCTACCTCCCAAGTGTTCAGTTAAATTTCTAACAGGCCTGGCTACAGTATTACTTGTGGAAAACCTGTATTTATATTTTGATTTTATCTCTTTTTTTTTGTGAATTTCATACATTCACGACCTCTCCTTCTTTGACTATTATTTACACACACACACACACACACACACACACACACACAGTTGAGTTCATATGTAGATGTGTTTAGAGTTGATCAGTTAGATTAGATACCCTATGGGGAAACTCATGGATGGAGAAGACTGACTCACCCTCCTTAATAGGCATTAGTTGCCTGTACCTTCATCTAGCCGTGAGGCCTTGTAAGGATTCCCCCATTCATGTTAGCATGTCAAGTGATGTTTTGTTGGACAGGTCTTGTTTCGGTGACTATATGTTTGCTATTTCATGGATGCAACTCTCCTGTTATATACAGAAGACACTGTCTCAGCACACATCCTGGTCTTTCCACCATGCCCTCTTTGGTGACAGTCCCTGAGCCTTAGGTAAGAGTTGTATTATAAATGTGTCAATTGAAGCTATGCATGCCACAGTCAGTTGTTCTCTGCATTTTGACCAATTGCAGATTACTGTAATAGTTTCCATTTACTGCAAAAGAAAGTGTCTTTGATGAGGGATGAGAGATATGCTTCTCTGTGAGTATGAGGATAAGCTTTTAGAGTGGACTTAGAAATTGTACTTTGGCAGTAGCAGGTTTTTCTCTAGGATTGGTAGCCTCACCAGTCATAGGTCGTTGGCTAGTTTTACAGTAGCAGGAAGGAATTTCCTATTGAGCAGGCCTTAAATCTAATTAGGAAGTTGTTGGTTACTCCCAAGATATAAGTGCCACTATTGCAATATTGGAGCTTCTCTTCTGGCCATTGTTGTGGTTCATAGGCTTTACAGCTGGGTAAAGGTATTGTTTGCTTTTTTCTCCATTGGTGATTTGCATAGCACCTTTGGATACTATGAAAGCTAATCCTCAGAGACTGAACATTTATAATCTTACATCTTTGCAGTGTGTGTGTGTGTGTGTGTGTGTGTGTGTGTGTATGTGTGTGTGTATTAACCCCATATACTACAAGTACAGCAAGTCCAACTCAGTTTTCAACACTGCCTTATTCCACGTCCTTTATATTCTGATTAACATGATGATTGTGTTAGCTATCCTTTCTTATTTACTCCAGGTAACTAATTAACTAAACTACATTAAATACATACTAATTGCCAAAACCCATACTAAGGATTTCCCAAATATGATATGATTTTGTATGAGATGGGTTTCATAGTTTAGTGCACTAAACCAATGAGATTAAGTCCTAAAAAAAGATTTGGTAAATCTTCCATGGCCCACAGCTTTTAACTGTGGAGCTGAAATAGAAACACAGGTGTGTCAGATCCAGACTTGTAAACACATGAACCACTGCTCAAGAAGCTGACTGTTCTGCAAGATGCAAGATGGCCATTTGACACCAGTCCGGGTTCAGAGAACTCACTGGCTAAAAAGCAGTCAGTGCACAGCCATATAACAGTCAGAAAAGCTACAGTGGCCATTCAGTGAATGCTTCCTCCTTCGTACTTGGGCTTTAGTGGTAATGGAACGAATCTGAAATCAAAAATGACCTCTCGTGTTTAAATAGTCTTGAAAAGGCTCTTCTGGAACCTAATAGTCATCAGTTCAGTCTCTCCACTACCTTCTTTTAAATTATTTTATCCAGCATCCCGTGGCTATGCAATAAAAATGGCCCAGGTTTTAGTATCTTAAAAATAAATTTTCATGTCAATTCTCTACCCTCTCTTTCCCCTACCCCACATAAAACCCTCCCAAATTCCTAATTCTACTGGCCAGACGAAAAGGGAATTGCATAACAATTTGCAATATATCTTTCAAAGTACCCTTTTCAGGGCCTCTGACATTATGTGGAGAGACTCTGAGAGCAAAGCCAAGGTTCTAAAATTGCTCACTGCAATGGACTGACAGGTAATTTAAGAACTGAAAAAAAAAAAAAAGAAGAAGAAGAAGGAAAAAAAAAAAAAGCAACTTTTGCCCCAGATAATACTTGAAAATCCAGCCTCACATAAAGACATTCTTGCTCTCTTTTAAATCTGTTCTGAGCACTCAAGCCTTTGCTTCCCAGCCCCAAAATGCTATCATATATAATGTCTGCGCAAACGTTGATTTAAAGACCAAGTGTGCAGTGGAATCAGGCTCTGTGGAGGTTGCCTTGGTTCAACTACTGAAAACCCCCTGTAATTGCTTCTGAGCCCTGAACTTACCTGGGCTGGCACTTAGGGAGCTTAACTGCTCACTTTAGGTTCCCACTCCTCCTAAGAGCCTATGGATGGAAACAGCAGAGCCACCTGACAGCCTCTTTCTGGACATGAGGGGCAAAAATCACAACCCAGAGGGTATGACTCATCTGCTACCAGTGTCTTGGGAATCATTTCCCCCTCCCCTAAGAGACATGGATTGTTAACTCCTGACCCATGATTTGGAGAAGATGTGTACACAAACAGTAGGATAGTGTCTCAAAGTTAAACACAATTTGAGGAAGGGCTAGAGGAGAAGAGATCATAGTAATGGGAGGGAAAGGCTTTCTCCAGGAACAGCTTTCATTTCCCATGATGGAAATCACCTCTACATGTCTTCCTGCCTAAACCACACAGATTACATTTCCAAAACTTGCACATACATTTCTTTGAATCTAAAACAAAAGAAACAAAAACAACAAAACTCTTTCCCACCAAAGTTAAGTTTGGAAGATTTTTTTTGTTTGCTTGTTTAGAAAAGTAGTTTTTTGTTTTGTTTTGTTTTCTACAGATGTCCCAGACAGATATTCTGAGGCACTGAAAAACTATGTCTAAAAATAATGCTAAAATGAAATTTCTGGACTCTAACTTGAAGCCCTTCTTGATTAACCATCTTTTGTAGATACATGGGTAAGCATGTACACATGATATTAACATAATTTAATGCCTCGTGGTAATGAGCTTTAATGTTTTTGTGTATGTGTGTATATTTTTCCTGTCTAGACAGCTAAGTAAGTCATCACTGTCAACGTTCATCAACAAGAAATGGTATTGAAAATAATTTCCTTTTCCTACTATTGAAAACTAAAAGATAAGTGTAAAAAGAGAGAATTCCCCTGACTCTAAAGCTTCCATTCTTCTATGCTCTATTCATAATGGGATCTTCAAACTCTAGCCTTTCTGGTTCATTCTTTGGGCCAGGACTATTTCATTGTCTTGGAATTCTTGTTGTAGTTTAATGAAATAATCATCAAGAGTTGCTGGGTTTCCTAACAATATTTAAAACAGATTTATTTAACAGGCCCAGTATTATAAGTATATGTCATGAAGTAGGCAAAACCCATTTCTCAAATTACTTCTCCATTGTGCAATATTTGCACATGAAACAAAATGGGAACAATTCTCTGGTTGACTAATTAATTAATATTAAGTAGTATTACAAAGAAGGTACCAGTAAAATACAATGTACTACACTGTATCATTTGGTCAGATGAACAGATCTGAAGTATTTACTGAGACCATTCCAACCTGCTGGCCAGCACTGGCTTCAGAAGTTGCAAAGAAGCAAGTAAAAAGAAAATAGCTTCCAAAACCATCATGGATTGTCATAAGTGAAATTACAAAATGGCAGAGCTACTATCACTCGTTCCCTCAGTTACTAACAACAGATCACAGAATTAAAACAACAACAACAATCAAACGAAACAAACAAACAAAAAACCCAAGCAAATGTTTCAGAACTTCTGTTCCCAAACATCTTGCAATGACTTCAGGGATGGAATAACACTGTCTCCCCTGTCCATTAATGACTGAACACTTGGTATTTACTACCTGGAAATGGGAAGCTGAGAGGCATGGAAAATGTGGTTCTTGGTGAAACTGGCTTATGTTTCTTCAGGTTTTTATCAGCAATTTTACGCTCTGCAGGTAGCAAACAAAACTGGTGATATCCCAACACGCATTTTGCATCATAACAAACCCGCTGGATTGGCAAATAGTTGTTTGAGGTGCTCCATTCCAATGGGAAAAACAATAGCATTTATTAGCAGCGTTTCACTCCACTCCTGCGATTTGTGTGTTCCACACTCTCCAAGTGTCAGCTGTCAGATGAAATGATGGGGGCCGACAGTTCAGAATTTTAAAAGTTCAGCGCCTTTCAAATGCACTAAATGAACAAGAGCTGCCTAATTTAGGCTGAAGAAAAAGCAACAAAAATCCTCTGTAAGTATGCAAGGTTTTCTTCTACTTTGGCATGCTCGGTATGCACAGAGAATGCTAAACACTTTTCAGCTGGATACACTGTTAATTCTCTGAGTGAAAAAGATTTCATTAGGTAAGCTTCAGGCAAGAGTGGTCTACAAATGGAATTCCCTTTTATATTCTGAAATTCATGGTATATGACCCATATCCAATGATAAATGGTCTATAAACTCTCTTGCTGTATTTAATTGCATAAACTTCCATTATATTCTACTATTAACATGGGAACACTTTGACACAAAATGTCAGAAGAGGGCAAAATGAAATAAAAAAAAAAAGAAAAGAAAAAAAAACCTTCACTGTTAACAAAATCAAAACCATCTTGGTAGCCCTCAAAATTGAATTCAACATGTATGTGCTACTCATGCGATTTTAAATATTTTTTACCACCAATTAGTTACTTTTAATTTTGGTCACACGAAAATCTATTAATCACAATTTAATTATCTGGAGCTCTTGCCTGCCTAATTAGCGCTTTTTGTATTACATCTTCCACTAAACCGAGGACTCTATCAACTCATTTATCTGATATGTATTTGGTGTTCTGGTGAGTTAATTAATGAAAAAAGAAAAAAAAAACTCATTTAAATGGTTCATTCAAAAAAAAAACCTTATTAAACACTTTGAACATTAAATAAGCTGACTGATTTTATTGGGTTTTCATTGCCCTAAAAAGCATTATATAAATGCAAAGTCCCATGTGACATTCCTTGGTAAATATACGTTGTGGAGGGAGTCATGAGTGACAGGGAAGAGTAACCATAACCATCCCTCTTAGGAACACTGCCTGAGGCATCAAGCTTTTGAAATCTACACAATACTGGGACAACAATTAGACATAAGACTTCACGGTGTAAATGAAAGTGCACTGTTGTATTCTAGGGTCCTGTAGGGCACAATGTGTTCCATTAGGACTGCACTTACAGTGCTAAAGGGAACAGAGTGGTCTCTTGAATCTAGCCTTCCCGTCCGCTGCACCAGCTGTGCACTCTGCCTCACCCAAGCTTCTATCCCAGATGATGGCACCTCTAAAAAGGGTTCCCTACATTTACCTGTGAGATCCTTCCAGGATGTTCTCATGGTCTCTGGGTATGAGTCTTTATCAGCACGTACTATGGAAAGGTGGTAGAGTATGGATGGCATACACCATGGTCTCAGGAAGACTTGGGTGCAAGCCTAACCTCAACCATCTTCTAAGATATTAAAATTCAACTGAATTGTCTATGTAAGGCAACAAGTCAAGCATCATGTCTGGACATAGAGAATGTATCAGAATCAGTTGCTTTTCCTTGGACATGTCTAAGAACACTCTAAACTGTGCTTGTACCATTTCTTCTAGATCCTCAGTTCATTATGGCAGAGAAGCATATATATATATATATATATATATATATATATATATATATATATCCATATACCCTAAGTATATAGCACATAAATTACCTTTATAAAATATTATCCATGTAAAGGGCTGGAGAGACAGCTCAGCAGCTAAGAGTGTGTACTTCTCTTGCAGAGAACTCAGTTCAGATCTAACACCCCTTTCTGTCTTCTGCTGGTACCTGCACTCACATGCACATACCCACACACAGACACCACATATAATTCAAAGCATTAACTATTTATAAATATTAGCTATGTAGCTACTATTTTTTCTATTTCTAGAAGATTGCCAGGTTAACATGGGTGCCTTATCTTTATCTTAGTGTTTGTTCATTTTATGTTTATTCATTAGCTAAGGATACAACCATAAGAAATCAAAAGCTGTGTTAACATGAAAATCTTCACCTATGAATTGGTCACTTACAAAATTAGTAACAATTCAGTCTCTCTTCAGTTAACATGGTTTTTCTCTAGGCTATAAGAACAACATCTTGACTAATTAGTACCCTGAAAGGCTGAAGCCTGAAACTTCCTGTGCAAATAGAAAATCAAATTTAAAATTTAGGAACGATCCATTTCAAAATTCAGTCTTCATAAAGTATGTTAAGGCAGAATTCAACGCCTACCCAAGTCATTAGCAAAGCCCCCACTCTCTCAAAGTCAGAAAATTGAAACAATAAGGTAAATAAAAAGGTTGTGAACGTCAAAAGAAATCAACTTAAAAACCAAATAACAAAACCATATTTTAAGAATTGGTCATCCTGCAACATATTTTTTACAAATTATATTTTTGTGTGACCTTGTAGAATAAGGTACAGAATCCGATGCCCTCAAATTATGCTGGAAACATCCTGCAAACATCTATGATTTGTTTAACCCATTGTTCTAACGATTCATTTGAATAATTTTTATTGTAAATTAAATTTTGTTTCAAAAACTCTTGGTTACTTTAAATTTTGTATTGGGGGTAAATCCTCCCCTTTCTCATTATTGTTGGTAATTTTTAATTTCATGATTAAGTGGCTTTGAGGTAAATGATGTCTCCTGTTGGAGTCACTGTGAAGAATCTTAACATATTCATTCAGGACAAGAATGTCCTTTGATGTTGCCACTTCAGCAATCTTCCTGACATCCCCATAGTTTTCTTGTGGTTTCCAAATGACCCAGTGAGCTAAGGTGTTACTCAGTTCAAGTTTGTGGCCACTGAACTTTGGAAATGATGTGCTACTCAGACCTTAGAAAAATGGCCCTCATCTGAAGATAAGTCCCTGCAAGTGGCATAGACCAACTTTTTCTAAGCACATTTCATCCACAGGCAATGAAATGAAATTGGTTCTTCTCTAACATTTCATCCCCTAGGACTTCCTGTAACTATAATATAATAGTGTTTTTTTATATACAATATTCCAGAATGCTCAGCCTCCTCTTACTGTCTTGTCTTTCTTTTCTGACATAACCATTCGTTGGGGTAAGACAACAAAGAATTTATTAAAACATTTCTCCATCTATCTTTTACTCTACAATTAAAATCACTAGAAGGAAAAGTTCAGAATACCAAACTATTTATATTTTAATTATGTGATGCTTCTAAAACATATTAAACTTAATATTCTTTGAAACAATGATATGATCTGTAACTGTTTTTTTTAATTCAAGAATATTTACTATGTATCATTGGTAATTTTATATTATACTTCTGTAGTTCTCAAATGTGACAAGGTAATATTTTGTTCCCATTTTAGTGGTGCATTTAAAGAAAAAAAAAAACAAATGCATTCATCAGAATCCTAGAGTGATTTTATTTTTCTTCTTCCCTCTGTAAAGTTACTTCAGCTCTAATTCAGGGAAATTCCTGACAGATATCAGAGTTCTATTTTCTGATTATCTAGTCTTCCCAATGGGATCATAAGAATTTAAGTGGAAAAAAATCTAAAAGATTTATAGCTAATGGGATCCTACAAATGTTATCTTTGTTCGGGGGTGGGGGGAGTAATATATGATTCTGGCTTTGTACAGCATCTTTAATGCTCCTTTTTTGAATATGCATAACTCATTTAGAGATCAAGAATAGACGGTAGCTCATCATTTTTGCTACCTACCTTAAGATATCTGCATTTTCTCTGTTTGAAAATAATATAAACTTGTGATTTAATTGATGTCATAACTTCGATTCATCGCCACATTCATTATAAACAAAGGGGCTGTGAATAATGAACAAATGTGTATTGTTCTCCAGAAGAAAGGTCATAACGTGTTATATTTACATTTATGTCATGTCTTATTACTAAATCTGTATAAACCATCTCCTCTCATTATTTCTGAATGGGAGACTGATGATAAGTGCTATTTTCAAGATTTTTTAATCCGTCTTATGTGTCTAGCTAATTTGCATGCTGAAGTATGGCAAAGCTAACTCTGTGTTTAGCTTGTTAAGTTATTAGGGATTTGTTGCTCCCTAAAATCAAGAGTGAGATCCTAAGTGTAACATTTGCATGGGTCGACAGCTTCAGGGGAGGGAGGTCAGCTGTCCCAGAGAAGGAAAAGGAAATCTGTCTGCCTGATCCTAATTTGCTTTGAATAATAGACAGCAGGCTTGGAATTGGGGGTGATTTGTTATTAGGTTAAGCGGCAGGGAAGCTTATAGATTATTATTTTTACTATGGATAGAACTGAAGGAATGGGTGAGTAATGAAAGTGCCTTAGATCATCCTAATGTTACCAGGCACTGCATCACATATACCTGGGCCATAGTGCAGGTTTATCAGACAATGATGGTCAGGGAGCTAATGCAAACTATACACACTTAGATTACTCTAATATTTATCAGTTCTGCAAATAGTTACTAGTATGCATTTCCATTCCTACTTTATAAACCCTATGGTCCTGACTCCACGCCCTACCTTCCATAGGAAAGAATTTAAATCAAGCATATCACATTATGATAGGGAAATGAAATTGTACCCATGACACTCAACAGTTTGCAGCTAAATCGCTGATATTGACATTGTTCTTTTGTTCCTAGGACACCTGGAAATTGATTCCTTACCAAAAACAAGTCTATTGAGTTTTCTCTCCTCTATCCCTCCCCAACCATTCCAGCGAGCTCAGCTCACCCTGGTTCTCATTTGCTGTGTTCTGTCCCTTGTTTAAACTAAAGCGAATACAGGATCAGTCCTCTTTTTTCTCAACTAAAAAGTCTCTTCAGAATTCAATTCAATGAGATTGTACTTGTTACAATGAACTCAGATTGTTCAATGGTGCAGATTTAAGAAATGCTGAAAAGAGTTCAGGGGTTCACAGGGTAGGGGCTTGCCATATGGTGGGGGAGAGTGTGCTTTTACACATCACCATGTTTGTTAACGTCTAAAAGCACTGAAAGGGATTTGTTCTGTTTGTGTAAAGGGCCTCCGTGCTCTGGGTCTCTAAGATGTCATGCCAAGCTCTTTAGCCCATAAGCTTTTTCCTGATTTTGGCCCTGACATGACCAAACACAGGACCCTGGGACCTGGGCTCCTGAGGACTAAGCCAGTGCCACAATGCAGTGTCTATGAGTACACTAACTACACAATCCACTTTTGTTAGTTCAAGTGATAACATTACTACATGAAATAGGAACATTCTTTCTGTATATGCTAATAGTTTAAGAGACATTTCATTGACCAGATTTTTTTTACTTAATAAATTAACCGTTATGGAAAGATTTAAGATCTAAGACAGTGCTGACCATTAATCACACAAGGTAAGTAAAGCACTCCCTAGAGTCATTGACAACCTTGTGACACTCTAAGCCACAGGCTTACACAAAACTTATGAATGGCTTCTATGCCCTGACTGCACCACCACTGTATGATAGGAAATTCTACAATTGCATTCACTAACGCTTATGACCCATAGTCAAAAGGACTCAAAAAATAGTCCATGAGTCTTTGTCAATAATTTGGGACCAGAGTAGCATCATTTTCTGTTGTAAAAGTATCCAATCCAGGCATCGACCCAAGCCATATTATCTAATCTAGTACCAACAACCCTGATATACAGAGCTAACAGCAAGGTCTTTGAATATTGGGTCTTTCCATCTGCCACTCTTGAACCCACCTGCTCCTTTCTCTTCTGGACCCTAAAGAATCACTGGCTTCAATAGTACAGCCATGAATAAGCAAACCCAGACATTATCATGATCCTGGCCTGGGACACTATCTCCAGCACCTTCTTGCTCCAGTCCAGACCAAATGTAGATCCAAGAGTCTAGTTGAGGGTGGCTCGCAGGTCTCCATGGTGGGTCTGCTAGGTCACATCTTATCCCCAGAGGGTGTATGGAGTCTCTACACCATACACCAGAGACTAAAGGCCTGACCAGTAGATCCTATTTCCCCATCCCAAACCTCTGGATTCCACTACCCAAATCCCAGATCCTTATCCCTGTGTCCTGACCATCGTACCATTGGATCCCACACTTCAGCCACTGAACCCCAGTACTGGTTCCTTGATGTCACAGACCCCAACTACTATACTCCACATATCAGCATTCTGACACTTGAAATGCAAAACTATCCACACCCTGGCCATGAGCCCTTATCCCCAAGATCCTCGACCCTGTTCATTTGCACCCAAAAGTCATACCCTGCTTTTACCTGCCCCACCCATGGGGCAGATGTCCCAATGCCTCAGGCATAGGGGTATACATCCATTGACACTATGTCCTAGACCTCAGATCCTTCAAGCACCACACCCAGTGTTCTCATGCAACACTGAACCAGAGAGCCCCAAACCTGCTGGTAAGTTCCCTGTCAACTACCTCACAGTCCAGCCATTGGATTCTAGAAGCCAAGAATTCTTAGCCATAGGGTCCTGGCAGCAATATCAAGACCCCAGGGCTCCCCAACTGGATCATAGGATCCCAGACCCCTCATCACAACCAATTCATTTGCCTCGACATGGGGTTCCATATCCTCCTGCTTTGACTGCTGGGTCTACATTTCAAGCACCACAGTCAATCTCTCATCACTGTATCCCAGAGTCCCATGTCCCAACCCACTGGATTCTGATTCCTGGAGATTCCTGGTGTGAGCTCTGTGGAGCCTCAGATAGATCCCAAATGCCACAGCTACTAAATTCCAGATCCCAAATTCCTTCAACCCCCTTTTCTGAACACCATCCATAGAAGGCTGAGCTCTCCTAGACACTGGCCAGGTCCTAAACACTTTGCCTCTGCTCCCCAAATGCTCAGGTAACTCCCCAAGTCTAGATCCCAACAGCCCAGTGTCAGTATCTCAGATTCCATGGGCACCTCATATCCCAGATATACTCTGGACCATGGAACCACACCATCAGTGAGCCTTCTAGAAGCCCAGAGTCCAGACCAGTGGCTCCCCACACCCCATATCAATGTTGGCTCTTACCTCATCAGCTAGGATATACCTCCCCTCCCCTACTCAGTGGGGGAAACCACTCCCCCAAATCGCTTCCCTCCCTGTCTTCCATTCTCTGCAATGTTTTCTACACTCCTGCTCACCTTTCAGGCTAGTAACTCCCAGAACCTGGGTTCCTCTGGGAGCATCCAGTCTGCTTGTTCATGGGTGGGGAGGTGACAGGTGAGGACAAAGGACACAGTCAAGAGGATGTTCTGCATCCCAGCATTGCCAGCCCTGCTCAGACCTCAGAAAGTTACAATTAAAGACCATACAGAGCATCCTTCCTGAAACACAGCATCCAATATGCAAAATTAAACATCTCCAAACTGATTTCAGGGATCTATTTTTCTACCAGACAGGAAACAAAGTCTTCTGGTTCTCTACCACATTCCCATGCCCACTGCACTGCAGTATTGGATTGTGAGCTTAGGATAACGGAGGTACCCTGCTCAACTCCCCAGTCTTTGAAAGACCTCATCAAAGGGCTGTGAAATAGGAAATTGAATATTTGGGTGCAGGAGGACCACACTGTGACTTCCACATCTCCCTCCAACCTGTACCAAATCCCGCTTCCCTCCCCAAATGAGCAATTATTAATGTGTGTGTGTGTGTGTGTGTGTGTGTGTGTGTATAATTGAATCCAATCTAAATAAAAACTTTGTTTTAAAGCTACACCATAAATGGGAAAATGGGGAATTGTTTCTCTGTTTGACCCCTCTTCTCCATACCTACCACAGCTTCTGTTTCTGGGTGCTCCAAAGCTTCAGCAGGGGATAATGGAAGGAGAAAAATGACCAGACCAGTGCTGCTTTTTCTAATGTTCATGTGATGCAGACTGAGGCCCTTCATTTCATAGTGACTTTATACACACACACACTATGGCATACATACTGAGTTGGCAATCTACATTCAGGCTAACTATCAACTTCTAAGGTGATGCTTTGTTTGGGGACTTTATTCTCCAGCAAGCAGCACTCAAGCACAAAAGGCAAAGGACACAGTGGACAAGACCAAACGGAAACCTACAGACTGGGAAAAGATTTTCACCAATCCTACATCTGACAAAGGGCTGATCTCCAAAATATACAAAGAACTCAAGAAACTAGTCAACAAAATACCAAATAACCCTATTAAAAATGGGGTACAAAACTGAAGAAAGAATTCTCAATAGAGGAAATCAAAGGCCGAAAGACACTTAAGAAAGTCCTCAACATCCTAAGCCATCAGGGAAATGCAAATCAAAACAACTTTGAGATACCATTTTATTCCTGCCAGAATGGCTAAAATTAGAAACACCAATGACAACTCATGCTGGAGAGGATGTGGAGAAAGGGGAACACTCCTCCACTGCTGGTGGGAGTGCAAACTCATACAGCCATTTTGGAGATCAGTATGGCGGTGGTGATCAGTATGGCGGCGGTTCCTCAGGAAAATGGGAATTAGTTTACCACAGGACCCCAAATCCAAATCCCCCTCTTAGGCATATACCCAAATGACCCACATCCGTGCAACAAAGACTATGTTCATAGCAGCATTATTTGTAATAGCAAGAATGTGGAAGCAATCTAGATGCCCCTCAACTGAAGAATGGTTAATGAAGATGTGGCACATCTACACAATGGAATACTACTCAGCAGAAAAAAATAATGGAAACTTGAAATTCGCAGGCAAGTGGATGGCACTTGAAGAAACCATCCTGGATGAAGTAACCCAGTCACAAAAAGAGGAACATGGTATGTACTCGCTCATATATGGATTTTAGACCTAGAGCAAAGGATCACCAGCCTATAATTCACACCACCAGAGGAACTAGGATACAAGGTGTATTCTAAGAGATTCATATAAAGTCTTTCAGAGAAGGGGAAAGGGACAAGTCCCTCAGATCACATGGGAAGTGGGGGGTGGGGGTAGTGAATGGAGAGAGAAGTAGAAAAAAGAGAAGGGGAGGAGAAGAAAGCATGTGTGACTAGGAAGATTGAGTCAGGATAAGAATAGAAGACGAGAGAGAGAGAGAGAAAGAGAGAACAAACATAAAAGAGGGAGCCATTATTGATTTGAAGAGAAAAATGAACCCAAAGAAAGGTCTAGAGACCTACAAGACTGCCGCCAACTAACAATTTGAGCAACCATGGAAAGGCTACCATAAATGCCCTTCCCATATAGTGAGATTAACAACTAACTTATCCACAATCATGGAGCCCTCATCTAGTACCTGTTGGAAACAGAAGCAAACACCCATACCTAAACACTGAGTTGAACTAGAATCCAGATACAGAGGGAAAGGACAAGACCAGATTGCAGAAACACTTAAAGACAGCTGACCTGAACAAGAAGGAGCTAATGGACCCCCAGACTGATAGCTGGGAATTCAATATGGGACTGACTCAGGCCCCCCTGAATATGGGTCTCAGCTAGAAGGACTGAGCAGTCTAAGGGACCTCAGACAGTGGAACCAGGATGTATTCCTGGTGCACAAAAGGGCCTAGTTATTTTTGACAAATCCCTTTTAACCTTCTGGATATTTCCTCATTAGTAAAAACTGGTATCCTGTCTGAAAAATATGAAGAAAACATTAAGAGTGGTAGACATCCAGTGTCCACTTTACAAGCAATTAAGAGGCAGAGGAGAAAAATGACATTTTAAAACTGAAAAAAAAAATCCATGAAGAGAAGATTTTAAGTAAAACAAAATTAACACAGAAGATAATTTAAGTTGTCCAAGTGCTATAAAACAACAAAGTATTCCTATAATATTCTGCAAAGAAATTGTTCTGAAACCATGCTTCCCTATTCAACTGTAAAACAAAACAAAGTAATTATCTATAAGTCAAAGACTCAGAAAACTTATGACCCAAGCCATTTCCATAAAAGCAAGTCATTAAGAAAGATAGATGAAAAGGACAGTAAGTTAGATGATAATCAAAGATTGAAGAAGCACTAGTGACTGAATATGAATTAGGAAAATCAATTAAGAAGTTGAAGATACAAATATGACCTGCCTTCAGGGACTGGAAATATTCTCCTTTCCAGAGTTTATTGATGTTGAGTTCTTTGTATGTCCTCTGTTCTTCTATTTAAAATATGTGATCATCTAATAAAATATGTATATAGCCACCGTATGATAAAAGCTGTTTTTCTCACTTCACAACTTTGTGTGCAAAAGCAAAGCATAAGCCAATGAGCCTGGTGGTGAAACTATGCTAAAAAAAAAAAAAAAAAACTCAGCATTTTGGAGAGAGAGGCAGGAGGATCTGTTCAAGGCTGATCTCAGTGACACAGGAAGTTTCAGACCATCTTGCTATACAATACTCTGTCTCAAAGCACTAAAAACATAAAAAGCAGACTGGTATGTGAGATTTCCCTCCCAGTTCCACAGCTTCCTTGCCCCAAATGAACACATAGACACTATACTAATTATGAAAAACTGTAGATTAATAGCTTGAGCTTCTTATGGGCTAACTCTCTCTTAATTATTAACCCATAACTGCTAATCTATGTATTTCTATATGATCTTATCTTACCGGAGAATGCCTGACTCGTGTCCTCTCTTCACAGGCTCACATGATGACTCTTCTCTGACTATACCTCCCAGAATTCTCTTAATCTGGTAGCCCCTCCTATCCTTCCTGCCTGGCCACTAGCCACACAGTATTTTATTCATAAAGCAATAAGAGAAACATATACAGAATAACATCTTCCATCCACAGACAAACATGGAATCATTTGTAATCAATAGCAAAACAAGATGTAAATGTCATACAGACATTGGAAAACAGAAACCTGAAAAGGAAAAAAAAATCACAAAATTTCCAGCCATCTCAAGTTCCACATTCTATAGCTTCAATGACTTCTTTTCAACAGGTTTCAAAATAATCAGTGGAAAGTTCCAGGAGTGCACAATTTATATATTTTCAGTTCTGTGCAATTCAAAGTAGTATGAGAACTCCTTGACAGTCCTGCCAATGGCCCAAATTATCCCTTTGTCCTGAGTATATGAAGTATAAATACTACCCCATTGTTAATTATGTCAGAATTTCTTCCTTTAACAGACAGACTATTGTGGATTGCCATTCTTGAATGCAAACTCTTGTTTACATAATAACAATCCAAGACACAATTTAAAAAGGGGGTTTTGTCCTTTCTACTTTAAACCTTTCAAAAAATGTTCAGTTTTTATTACACACTATTTGTCTTAAAGTTTTAAGAAAATTTTACATATTTCAATACATTAAAAAGTTTTTCAAATATATTAATAAAGATTTCCCTCTCAATGGAAAAAATTGTGGATGACTTCTTTAACCTCTACTTCCACATTCTGTTAATATCCAAAATAATTTTCTGTTAAAAAAAAAAAGACTAAATTTTAATAGTGTCATCTTGAATGATGTTGAAAGTGCACTGTGATTCATGTGTTCTGACCCTGTAACCCTCACTTTTAGGTCACAGAGGCATAACATTAAAATAAATCAGACTTCCTCTAATAATAAACGATAACTTTGAGGATAGAGTCCTCCAGTAAAATCTTCCTCCCCCTTTACTTTCTCTGCAACTCTGCAGTAAGAGCATCTCTATCCACCAAGAAGGCAACAGCAGCATCAGCAGTACCTGCCCTAACCACTCAAATATGTCAGTCCATGTGTTCTTGTGCTGCTTCCCAGTAGGTCAAGGCTGTGCAAGGTCTTTATATGTGCAGGAATTGAATTTCCAAGACCCATCAGGAAGGACAGTCTTCCCAGTGGCAGATGATCAGCCACCAGGCCTTTGAAATTGGAAAATTACCAAAAACATAAGTTTCTTAATGTACCCTCAGAAGCATACCTCCAAATATCCATAGGCCAAGCTGAATACAGTCCTCCTAACAGCCTGGGAGACATGTTGATGACATAATGATATATCCTCATGTAGTGAGCTCCCCCTGAACTTCAATCCTATGAATCAGGTGTTTCTTATCCTTCATTCCACCCTAATATCCCATCCATTACTGGCCCTCATGCTGTCAGTCCTGCTTCTGTGAGAACCTGACTTTACTGTACCTTACAACTGGTGTCTCTGTAAATTTGAGGGAACTTGTGGGGGCAAGGAGGTGGGGCAAAAGCACAAACAAGACCTGAAAATCCATTTCTGCACTACAGCATCCATTCAGTGAGTTCCTCATTCGCAGATCACCAACATGAGCTGTTCACACTGATTCTTATCCCTTATATTAAAAAAAAAAAAAGTCATTTTAAATCTTGAAGTAAGACACACATGGGGTACTCCCAAAAGCTGGAGCTCAAAGCAGCCCACATAGTGCCTGGGAAAAAGTCAATGGACTTCCTGCCCCTTCAACCAGAATGTATGTTTTGAAAAGTTTAAGTGCTGTCTGTCTGCGAGGGTATTCTTGTTAAGTAACCGTCATGTCCAATTGTCTGTGATGGGAGTGCCTGGTTCATTATTAAAGGCAGAGCAGAATGGCCTGTGTGACTATGCAGCAAGGTCTGACAGCTGAGAACAACATAAGGAAATGGACAGTGACTCAGAAACAAGCCCTGCATTACTGTATGGTGTCCCTGAACCTTTGAATTCTATGGGGGAAAAAAGGTACTAAATACCATTCATTCATAAAAGTCTCCAGTTTTATGAATACTCATGAATAGTTCATAAAGTGATTGAAATTGTTGATCCCTCTCCCAATCAATTTAACCAATTCTTAGGACATGCATGTAAATAAAGGGTGATTATAATGCTTTATTTCGAGTCACTTCTATAACTTAGGCCATTAAATTTGCATTTCTGATGCAATTTATTTTTTAGGGCCCTGTATCACCTCAAAGCAAAAGTTTCTTTTTATTTTCTTTGCAATCACTGCTTTTTGAGGAGATGAAGAATTTGGGGGACTTTGAGGACGGTCCTCATAGTAAACAGCCTGGCTCGTTCACAGAACTAGATTTCCAAAGTTCTAGGTGCCCCTCTCCTTGCACCAAACATACCTACCTGCTACAGGGCCATTCCGCTTATCTTCCATAAAGCTGTCATCTGGGTCATGCAACTAAATACCAACCCTATGGGACAACTCCTCCTAGCCTCTTCTTTTTTTCCTTCACACTTCAGCTTTTTCTTCTGCTTCACTACTTCATGAAGGAGAAAAATGTGTTTAGTTTTGGAGGTGGTAGAGAACAATAGACAGCTCACAGTTCCACAGAAGCAGCCCTGAGAGCTCAGGATTACTAGCTGGTGAGGCTTAGGCGATCACTTCACCTCTGGATTTCAGGTTCTTGACCTGCAAAATCTTGAAGATAATTCTTTTTCTACCAACCTCATGAGGGGTTTGGTAAGATTAGTTAAAACATATATTAAAGGTATTTTTGCAAATGTCCAATGAGTTATCCCAACAGTGCCAAATAAGCATAATTATGACAAAGATACGTACGTACATTTTGGTTTCATTGTCACTCAGTTTTCCAATGCTAAACCAAAGAATTAAAACTCTCACATGAGAGAAATTCATTTTTCTGATGGCTACTCACAATTTCTACCTTTTCTTTAATTTTCCATTTGGAGATAAGCTCTGTCAAGTTCACATGGAATAGGACCTCTGGGTCCCATGATATCTGGTAGGGTTTTGTGCACTTAGACATCCCTCTAAATACTTTCTGGGTCCATAATCTTGAATCATGGCACTCACATCTGAAATAGTTAACACCTCCAAAGCAAGGCTCTTGTTGGTCGCTTGACTGACCCTGAGGAAGCCTGTTTCCACCACGGCTAACCAAGGAAACTGTCTGCCTTTGCCTCATGTTTTTTGAGAACTGACTCTCGTCTGACACTGGAAGGCGTGTTTATGACATTTGGCTTCATTGTTCAACAGATTTTTCCTTTCTGTGTTTATGAGAGTTAGCATTAAATATTAGTGCTCTAGCCTACTGGGCTCCCTTTCTTTAAAAGCATTTCTGTTCTTTGTACATATTCTGGCCCTTGTTATGAGGCATTACATGTGTGGAGGCACCAATCCAGTGCTGCTTGGCTGCTTTTATGTCCTTTAGTAAATGGTTTCCAAATCAAGGGAATCATGTATTTGTTATTTCTGGGTCCATTAAATGCCCGAGTAATTAACACTAGTCATCTTACTACTAACAAAGCATGGAAACTACAATGATTTTGTGATGTGCAATCATTCCAGCATCAGCTTACACTTCTGCAGGCCCATCTAATCACCTGGATAACAATGGAAAGAGACAGGCTCTGGGCTCACACTGCTAGGCATCTAGACAACTCTTTCAGTGTTTGAAGATGAACATGTATGAGCAACCAACAGTGTGTTGTTTAAAAGTTTTTAAGTTACCCAAGAGAAACTCTTAAGACTTGTTTGATAGTGGCTAGACTCTGAAAAGTATCTAACCTATATTCAGTGTTAACATAAACACAAAAGAAAGTTGCATGGCAGCCAGGTCCACAATGTAATCAGAAAACAGCATCTAACACTGCATGCTCTCCATTTGCAAATGCATTCCTTTCTAAAAAGCTGCAATTAATTACAAACTAGTTTTGATGCCGTTTTTGCTTTCCTTAAATATGGAGTGAATTCACCCCATAAACTAATGAAGCAAAGTAGAGCCAAATAGAGACCAGCTGGCTGGATGACTCCGTAATTTCATCCACATGATTGATTTTATGATTCTTTCGCTGAAGTAACTAGTCTTTATTCTGACAATAAGCACCAATGACAATTTGGGAGGGGGAAATTATTAAAATCTGGATAAAGAAGAGGTGCTATTTGTTTGATGTGAAACAACACATTCCCCCACACTTTCCTGGGATAATGGGTGTCAAATTCCAGGTCTCTATGGCATCCAAAGGAACACATGGATTAGTTGCCACAGAGATGGAATAAGCCACCAATGTCCAAATAATCATTACACATCCTCCATTAATGGCATCTAACTGTGTGGCTTTTAACCATACAAATTGTTTTTTGACAGCTTGTAACCTTTTCAAATAGTTTCCTTTGGGCATTACACCACACTCAGATCTAATTTTAACTTTTGCTTTGTCTATAATTTATGAGTTCCTTTGGAGATGCCCAATGTATTTGAAGAGAAAGGATATAGTCAAATAAAAGCTAAAAACAAAATCAATTACTTTTTTAATCCATAAAACCCTTACTCACCAGGATAACTACAATAAGATAAAACAGAAGGGGATAAATGATCTAGAAGTCCCATAGAACCTGTTTTAAAATAAGCCCTTTTCCTTAGCAGGACTCTGCAGACATGAAGTATCATATTGTATGCACAAGTTTGTCCTCAGATGTGTGCCATTCTACATGTAAGTGTGAAATTCTGAAAAGAAATTAATGAGGCTATAAGTGAACAGCTAAACTTCATCACACTCCTTAAACCAAAAGTCTCTCCAGTTTTGTACTTTCCAGACACTGGAATGCATCCATTCAAGAAGGAAGAATAGTCTTCCAAAATTTGCTACAAAAATAAAATGGATTCTACTCCAAGATCATAGATCACAAATTGTTGGCACTAAAAAGAACTGTGTGAACCATTTGGTCAGGCTCAAAATGAAGACTAGTGGCTGGCTTTATTCTTGACCTTTCTGCTCCCTCACTCTCTACACTCAGACAGCAGAAGCCTTCTCTGTCACAAGATGCACATTTCTCCCATGTCAGCACATGAATGTCACCACTTCTCAATGGGAGTTGCCACTGAGGATCCCTGATCCCTGGGGCAGTAGAGCTCCAACACACACCTCTGTTTCTGTGGTGTGTCTTACTTAAAGCATACAAACAGTTTTACTAAATGACACCCCCCAAAAAAATAACAGTAGCTCAAGGGCCATGCAGTCCAAATTCTACGGTCTACCAATAACATTTTATTGGAAACACAGCCATGCTCATTCCTGCATAGGTCCTTTCCTTTAAAATGACAGATCTAGGTAGTTGATACAGATATTGCATGCATGGCCCAGAGAGCCTCAATTAGTTACTATCTGGCTTTTTACAGAGAACAGTTGCCAAACACTCTGATTGGTTCCCCTTGGCCACATTTTCCACCATTGTTAGTTCTTCACACGTCTGTTTAAAACAAATCAAATGATGCCACTTCCTGCTTAATAAGCCATGCTATCTAGTATGGTGGTTTCAGTCAAATGCATCTATTGAACACTTGAAAAGTGTCCATTGCAAGGGAGAGATTGGAATTTTAATTTTAACTCATTTCAATTAATTGCCATTTAAAAGCTGATACTTAAGTTAACTACTAAATGCTTTAGCATATATGACAAAATTTAAATATATATATATCTACTACTTTGCTTATAAATCTCATAAAACTTCATTGTAGGTCAAGTATTTGCAAGGAAAATTTGGCAGCCAAACTGGCAGTAGTGTAAAAAGCACACCTGATTTGAAAGATGGATCTAAATAATAGTCTTAAAATGTGTCATTATTAATTCACTAGTGGTTACCTGTGAAAATATTTTATATACCCAATTATGTATAATGTAACTTTTTTATTTGTGTATGGGTAGGTGAGTGCATTCTAGTGTAGGTGCATGTGGGGGGTTCATATTCTATGAACGGGCTGGGGCATACTTGTGGAATCACAGGTTAACCTTAGATGCTATTCCTCAGGAGCCATCCACCTCATTAACCTTGAACACACTAAATACACTAAGCTACCTAATCAGAATGCCCTGAGACCCTGCTGTCTTTACCTCCCCAGTAGTGAGATTAAGAGAATTATCCTACCATGTCTTGTTTATCTTACATGAGTTCTTGGATTCAAATCCAGATCCTCATGTGAGCAGCAAGCACTTTATTATCTATCTCTAATCCTTCTTTTTGTTTTTTTTTTTTCCATTTTGCTTCTAGGCAACTTAATATTGTATGTGTGATTTACATCATGTTTGTACCAGGCAATGCTACTCTATTGAGTTTACCGTCGATACGGATGAATTAAAACTCTCCAGTATCCAGTCTCCATGGCTCCTCCTTACCTCTTTCCTCAGACCTCTTGTAGTTCTGACCTCATTTTGCATACCAGCCTTTTGCTGTCTTTCAAAGATAAAATCCTAGTGTCTGTCTTGGTTTTCCTATATAACCATTTACCTTTCTCCTAATCTTCTCCAGGAGACTTCCCCAAATCTATCAGTCACATTGCACCACCCCACCCAATCTTCTTCTCTTCAAAGCTATTA
This sequence comes from Phodopus roborovskii, assembly GCF_943737965.1. Taxonomy (NCBI): domain Eukaryota; kingdom Metazoa; phylum Chordata; class Mammalia; order Rodentia; family Cricetidae; genus Phodopus; species Phodopus roborovskii. The sequence goes on along the minus strand of NW_026126417.1, from coordinate 765,989 downwards.
CCACTATTTGGAGTTTTCTTCTGTTGACTGGCAACTGTGCTGGCCATTCCCTACACACTCTCCTCAGCAATACACAAAGAACCAGAATCCAGTTCTCTTCACTGCCATATTCCTAGCACTTCAAATGAAATCAATAGTGCATTTCAATGGTTACTAGTGGTTGCTGCTCTTCCTAAGAACCTAAATTTAGTTTTTAGCAGCTACATCGTGTGGCTCACAGCCACCTGTAACTCCAGCTCCAAGGAATCTGATATCATCTTCTTCACTCTTTCAGGCATAGCCCACCTGCTCCTAACACATATAAAGTTTTTAAAAAAATAACTATTAGAAAGAAAAACAGTCCCTTGTGCTTGATAAGTACTTGAACAAACAACTCTTTGTTCATAGGTATAAATTTAAGACAACAAACAGATGAAAGAAGGAATGGCTGAGATCAAAATAAAAAGTAGATCTCTCTCTCTCTCTCTCTCTCTCTCTCTCTCACACACACACACGCACACACACACACACACACACACACACAGAGTCCAATGTTTTTCACATGGCTTGTGGGTCAGGGCATATCCTAGACAGGACCCTGGAGAACCTCTACCTGGCTGTGCAGTGTTGTTGAGATGTCAGCTTCAAAAGCCAGTTAACCCAACTATTTCACTCACCCACAAACACCTGAAGACATCTTAGTAGCTTTGCCCACCCTCTAAGTCCATGTTAGATAGTTAGCAGCTTCTGAGATGGCTTCCCAGATGACTCTTCCTCTGGTCATAGGAAATAATCACCAAAATTAAAGAAGGAAATCAATGGCATTTAGCCTCTCTTCCTCACCAAAGCCATCATCACAAAGCAGAAAAACTGGGTCATAAGGATGGAAGAAGAACCAATTAAAGAGTTTCAAATAGCAGTATAAGACACTACCAAGGAAGGCAGGCAAAGATAAACACCAGGGGTCAGGCTGCCCTTCCTCTTTTATCCTTTTCATTTTCCTCTTCCAGTAATTAAGGCTCAAACTATGCTCATGTTCCTGCAAATTAAGCAACAGCCCAAAGGGTGATATTTGAAGGCAACTTGAAAAAAATTACACATTCAGTTCCTTAGTTAAAGTCTAAAATGTCAGTCTTTGTACTACCATATATTTTAGCTTTTAAGCCCTTCTTAAATTGGATATCTAGTGGAGATGTTGGCACCATTAACTTAAGTAAAAAATTATGAAAGGAGTAGTAGGTTGGGTCATCTGCCTTATAGTTTTGTTTGTGGATAGGTATAGTGTGGTGAACATAATGTATTCCAAGCTAATAAAAATACTAGTAAAGGTCTTTCATGTAAATCTCTATTTTCTTCCAGCTGAAAAGCACTTAGATTTCTCTCCTCTTTCTTCCTTTATTTATACAATCATCATAGAATTTTTTTCTTTTATTTTCCCATGCATCATCTCTCATGTGTCATTTGAAATCCATCATCTGAATTGGACAATCAGGTATCTTTTGCAACACAAGAGGAAACTTAGAACTGTGGGTGGATGTCCTAAGATGGGGTTGTCAGTGAGCAAACCAATGTGGCTAAAGCTGAACTGCATGTCAAAGAAAGAGGACTACATAGATATAACTGAAAGCACATGGTAAGCAGGCTTTAAATGTCAGGTCTAGTGTTTGGACTTCATTCTGTCGGTAACATGAAACTACTGGAAATTGTATTACATGAGTAAAATATTGTCATCCACTGCATAAAATGACATATTTAAGGGAATATTACTGATGAGCATTTACTGAGGGCTATGTGCTAGATACTGTTTCTAAACATTTTAGACACTTATTTGTCATTTAATCCTCACAATACCCCTAAAGAAGGTAGTTAGTGTTTTTATTAGTCCTATTTTACAGATAAGAAAAATGAGAAGCTGCCCACTGGCACATACAGGTAGTGTATGACAAGGAAGGATTCAAACCAATACAGTCTGCCCTGAAGCTCTTGAGAACAACTGAACACTGTGGTGACATGGCAGTGGGTTCTTGAGCATAGAGCTACTGCTAGCTAATCTACATAGAGCCTCTACAGTAATTCAAAAAATACTACTTCAGGGTAGGCTCAAGCAAAGTGACAGCCATCGGTCACATTGTGTCTGTGCATGTGTCCATGTGTGCATATGTGTTTCAATAAACTTTCCTCTAAACAGATACAGATCAACTCATAGAATAAGGGTGATCATTGTTTGCCCCAACCCAAAGATAGTTGAGTATTTAGTTTTCAAGTGAATGACTGAAATTAATGAAGCCTTCCTGTCCCTTCCCCATCATGAAAGACAGTCCTGCCCCACAGAACCTTGTTCCAGAGATGAGCCTCCATTACACGGACATGTACACAAGCAAAGAAAGAGGTGACATACCAGATTCCAGTTGAAGAGCAAAAAGCAACCAGTCTCGGAAGTAAGAACTCCTATATTTCTGGTAACATCTCCCAGGAACACATACACATAAAGGGAGAGAGAGAGAGAAAGAGAGAGAGAGAGAGAGAGAATCTTTATCAAAGAAAAATGGGGCTTCCAAAGTCATCAGAAATTCTACAGGGGATTCAAATTCATCTGGCACTTCAGAAGAAAGACCCCACCTAAAATCGCAGTGACATTACTCATGATTTTGATTGAGGAGTGATCAGAAGAATGCATGGAATAAATGTCATTCCATTTTCTGCTAGGTTTTGACAACTCTAACATAGATGACTTTTAGATACATAAATAAACATGGGATAATTTATACAAGATATTATGGTATAATGCCTTGTCTATCAGCCATATTCTCTGCTACTCTAAAGGAGTTCCCAAGACTAGCACTACTCTTTTACATTGCCACATATGTGCCCCCCTATGAGCTCAACTCAACCAATGGCCTGCTCCAAACACCAAATACAAAAATCAAGCCAATTCCTTGTCCATTCTTTACCCTGGTCATCCTGTCCAGCCTTTGTCTGTACCTATTTCCTGATACTACAGTGTCCAGCTCTCAAGTTCTCATACTTCTGAAACCTTCAGTTAGATCATGCAACCCTGTCAACCTTGGTGACATAGGACTGAGGACATTTGTTTCCCTGCCTTCAAATTCCACATATAAATCTGGGCAAGGGGATTGGGAATTGCTTTCTTTTAATGATCTTCAATTTTGTTTAAATTATTTAACTAAACTTTAAGCATGAATAATTACCTGGACTTGACCTGCACCTGGATCATGAACAGACCAAAACTTGAAATTAAAGTGAGTCCCAAAGGGCTCATTCCTTAGAACACATAACTCTCCTAAAGACCATAAGTTCAAGTAGATCCTGTGAAGGTAGGCAAGTAAATAAAAACAGTTTATTAGCCAGAGAAAGTTTATAAATGAGATTTAACAATTCTGTACACTGTCTCAGATGATATATAATGGATAAAAGTGTGTTGTGTTAATTTTATGGATTTCACCAAATTTCAAAGAAGATATAGTGCCAAAATAGTTGAAGTCACATTGTCTAATCAGTCATCTGCATTCCTTTCAAATAGTCAACATCTTTGCCTGAATATAAAAGCTAAAATGCTTGAAAAATAAACACATTTATTGTCTTTCCTATTGCTACCTATGTCTAATAATACTAAAATGTTCTTGGAAATATTAACAAATTATAAATCATATTGCCAGTAGTCTTAACACACCTAGGTAGAACTCTGAAAACGTCAAAAATTATTTTGTATTATAAATATACCTTTCAAGGTCTGGCATTATTAACTTTTAGTGAAGCACTCATAAAAAATGCATGGCTATATTCATATATAATGCAGAGTTCTTTAATAGGTTTAAACACTTTAATTGGCCGTTCTTTTCTACAATGTGATAACTTCATATTCGACTCCACTCATGAACTACACAGTGGGGTGTTGTTAGTGCAATAACAGCAAGGGAGAATTATCATCTACATCCCAGGCTAATCCTAACTGAGTCTTACACTACGCTATATCCAGATGGTAAAGTGCTGTTACATAACTGGTCTACCCTACTGTGGTATCAGGAATTCCTACTGTTCCTCCAAAAAAGAATTCATTCTAGTTAGATAATGTCAATATCTTTTTTTATATAATGTCAATATCTTAAGCACACATAGAAGCACTATTTTTTTCTATTAAATTTGAAAGGTTATTGGTCATGCAAACCCGGTCAAATCTCAACTTTATCTGATTTTGCCACCCCACTGGGATCACATAAATCTCATTTAATCAGAACAAATACAAGCAGTTTGACAAGAGAACTATTCCTCAACCACTACTGCATAATGGAGTCTTTTCCCACTAATGTCAACTGGGTTAATATAGGATATGAACTGTCAAATCTTCAGCACCATCCCCCATCTCACATTCTCCCTGTCTCTGTCTCTGTAAGTGTGTGTTTCTGTCTCTTTCTGTCTTTCTCTATATCTCCTTCTCTCTTGCACTCTCAGTCTCTGTCTCTCTCTGTTTCTGTCTCTCTCTCCTACCCACATTTTTCCTCCCACTTCTCTCAGTCAGTTCAAACTTACTGCTCTCAAAAATACGTCATTTTCATTTGCTAATTATCTAGCCATAGGTTGAAAAATAAGTATAGAATTATTTAAAATTTAAATACATTTTTTTGAAAATTAATTTAGGTACTTTCTGAAATTTTAGCTAGGTGAAGGTATTGAGGAGAGTCTCATGGAACAAAAATTGGCATCACTATCCTATTGATGTTTGTGTACTAGCTAGCTCTCTCTCTCTCCCTCCCTCCCTCCCTCTCTCTCATACACACACACACACACACACACACACACACACACAACACAACACAACACCCACATAACATACCATAAAGAGAGAAATTATTAATAAAAAACTAAAATGTGTACCTAGTTTCCCTATGAAGAATTTGCCATTTTGTAGTTTGAATGTACTATGCTGGAAAGAGATGCTCTGTCATTATAATAGGTGACCACATAATCACAAACAAACCTTCTGAAGATCACATACTTTACTAAAGGAAAAAAAAATGTAACCTCAATAAACATTAATGTCAATACTCAAGTATTAACCACTATTTGCTACACCAAAAAATAAGGTGATCAAAATGCTGAGGGTGGAAAATATAAAAAAAAAAAAATACATTCTTGAATCTTTAACCATGTAATCTATATGCTTCTTTTCTGTTGTTATGAAAGAGAGAAGAGTGAAGAAAGCTAAATAATTTTCTAAATTTTATACCTTGGGACACCTCAATATTCTAACTTCATCTCTGGGTTCTTTTCCATGTAAAAATACAAAAGCTTTTTTTCTAATCACTAGATTTAAGAGCTACTTCCAGATGCATTAACCTCCTAGCTGCTATAGTTAATTATTCCATTTGTGTTGTTATTTGATTCTTTGCTTGTTTGAGTTCGGGTCTCATGTAGCCCTGGTTAGTCTCGAACTTGGTATATAAATAAAAACAGCTTTGAACTCTTGGTTCTTCTGCTTACACACATGGACACAACAACTCTCTTCTGATCTTACAAAGAAGAAGAAACGAATAAATAACCCATACCCCTAAAAGACCCAAAAGTGAAATTGCATATTTAAAGAGTCTCTGATATTCAAAATGTTCTACTGTGATGCTTAAGTGCAGAAGCACTTAGAAAGTTCTGAGAAATAAGGAGAGTTTCTTCTTTCTTTTTTCAGCAAATTCCAAACCCTCTAAAGATTTAGAAAACTAGCTTCTACATATATTCCCACTAATTTGAGTGTTTTAACTTTCCTCTATATCACTTATTTTTGCAAAATATTACATTTTAATTACTTTTGGAGAGGTCAATTCATAGGTAACATTTAAAAAGAATGAAAAGAAAGAAAGAGAAAGAAAGAAAGAAAAAAGAAAGAAAAAAGAAAGGAAGAAAGAAGAAAGAAAGAAAGAAATCTAATGGTATTCCATTGTACATAGTTTAGTTGTAGAGTGCTTGCCTGCATGTATGAAGTATTGGGTTCAATCCCCAGTGTGTTAGAAACAAGCAAACAGAAGTATAATTGCCTTCCCAAGTCTGATGGATGGTACCCTAGTTTGTTTTGCCATTTTCATGTAGCTCTAACTTACTTAACTGTGGGGTTACCTTGATGGTTGAGTTATGATCTCATCACACCTAAAGGCTGTGATGTGTCTTGTTCGTTTGTGGCTAAAATTTGGTTAGAAAGTGTGTTGGCATTTTAATCATAGCACAAAGGTATTTCCTCAATGAGCTTAAAGCATCCCCAAAATCCTTTCATTTAATGTTCATTAATTTATTAAAGGCTGAGGAGATCATGCTCTTTCTTAATGCTGCCCTCCTTATGCAAAAATGCCATCTGCAACGACAGAACACAAATTAAACAATATGATTTGTAAATTAAATGAGTCTTTTCTTAAGAAAACACATTCCCTTTATAGACCATGGGTAAATGTTTTCACCAAGACTACCCATGATTGGACATGGATGGATGCTACAATAGAGTGGAGTAATACTGAAAAGTGTTTGGAGGGCCTGGTGAGATTGTTTCCTGAGGCAAGTGTTTGTTGCACAATCACAGTTTAATACCCAACAACCACAGGAATCCCCACAAGCTGCAGCAGCTGTGTACCTGTAATCCCAGGGCAGGGTGTGCAGAGACAGAAAGATCTCTGGGGCTAGGGCTTGCTGGCCAGCTAGTCTAGACAAACTGATAAACTCTAAGTTCAGTGTGAGATGCTAACATGAAAAAGAAGATGGAGAGCAACTGAGGAGGACAGTTAATATTGAATTCTGAATTCTATTCACACTCACATATATACACATGCAATACACCCACACCAACAGGTACTCACACATGCAGACAGAGATACACAAAAGGGTATTTTGGTTAAGTTCAGAGAATGGAAATTCTTTGCATAAAAGAACATACTTCAATCTATAGGTAAAAGTTATCTTGGGGTTACTTTCTTGGGAATAAAGAAGAGAGAATTGCTCTAAGCAAACTATAAGGTTTTTTTTTCCCACTCAGAGCCCTGCAGTGATGTGTTTGTGCATGGTTGGAAAACCAGGAGCAGACTAGTGATGCAAATATTGCTCAAATGCACACAGGCAAGAAAGCCGGAGGCAGTACTATGATCGCCTCATAGGCCAAGTGTGAGCAGACTTGGATACAGAACACAGCCTATCCAGGGAAATGTTCCAACTTAAATGGCCTCATGGAAAGTATAAAATGCAGTTGAATCTTAAATCACTGTTACATGATTCACAACTCCAATCTGTCTACCTACTCTGCTTCCTTCTCCAAGAACATGATTTGAAGTAACAGTTTCAGCTTGGGTTTTAATATACTTTCCCGTAAGCTTTTTCCTAATGAAATTTAAATGATTAAAGGCAAACAGAGCTGTGGTCATTAGCCACTATCCTTCTGGCAGCATTTGTGTTACCGATGTGTTTATGTTTCTGAAATGAATGAACTTGGAACACGCCATTAGTTCTTTTTACTTTTGCCTTAAAAAAAAAGATGCAAAAAATAAAAATAATTTTTAAAAAAGATGCTTCTCACATAAGCTTGATATTGATCTTAGATAGTGTAGCTATTTTTAAAAAGTTCATGTTAATTAAACTAAATTGTTCAGAATAAGGAAAATGATAACAGAATGTTTTTTTTCTTGAACCTACCTTTAGTGCTTGCATAACTAATTTAAGTGATAATAAAGATTCAAATCACTAGAAGAGGGGAAGTTTATTATAAATTATGTACGTTATTATTTCTAAATTTTATAGAGTTTTCAATCTTTGATTTAAGGGTTTTCCCAGAATCCACCACTGAACATTTGCAGTATCTGTCACTCATCTTATTTCATCTGAACCTACTCATTCATTTTTAATCCACAGGAAATTTCTTTTCTTCTTTTGTACATACTGACCCAAATATAATGCTTGCCCTTTCCATCAGCTCAAAAAATAAATAAAATACCTCATATGCAAACCGTTTAATTATGGCTAAAATATTTGTGGGGGAGAACCCTACATCACGTACGCATAATGGAAAAAATATAAATCTAAAGTAAATTACGAATGCTGAAATGTTTGTCCTGTAGACCAATGCATTTTGTTAAATAGAGGGCATGTCAAAGTATATGGTATGGCTTAAAAGGAAGTAAAGAATTCTGATATGTGATACAGACCATACATATATCAGAAAAAGATATTTCTAAAATATACTTGCAAGGAAATTAATGAAAACTAAGCTTTAATTTTCTTCACAGTGAATCTTGATCTAAAGTTCTTGCACAAAAAGATTTTGGGGGCAAAAAAGGTTTTGTTTATTTCCATTCTTCTCTAGAAAAGAAAATGTTTTATATATATATATATATATATATATATATATATATATATATGGATGGCATTTCTCTAGTTTAAAAAAAAAAGGAAAGAAAATAAAATAGAAGAAAATTAAAAATCCAAAAGAATCACAAGTAACTCTGGAAGATTTTCAGTGCCTGGAATCTCTATATTAGACAGGAACATTTGGGTGAGTTACCAGGTGACTTTCCTCTGTAAAGAGGTATAAGTCTCTGGAATGCAGCAAAGTCCTAGACCCAAGTGAAAACTGAGTCCACCCCTCTTCACAGACTCATAGAAGACAGCAGAGAACAGATGCCAGCCTACCAGTAGATCTCCAAACCAGGCAGCATTCCGGAACAATCTAGAAGATTCAAGAAGATACAAGGCCCTGGTTTCACTTTCCAGAAGTTCTCCATGCTGTGCCTAGACTGGAGGTGTAGGAATCAGGAACAATTAAATATTCTCCAAGTGACTATGATCAACCAGAGTTTCAAACTGTTAACTCTACCACTTGTTGGCAAATCAGCTACATTTGAGGTAGCGCTAATAATGTCCACACCTTCACAGTGTCTCAGAGCTTTTCTTTGGTAAGACCCCAATATGCTTTTATACTCAGTCTTGCCTTAAACAACTGTGATGTTGAACACACAAGAGAATGGAGGAGTGAGAAAAAGGAAGAAGAAAGGAAAGGAAGAAAGAAGAGAGGCAGAAAGACAGGGAGGAAAATTTGATGTTCTATGATATCACCCATGCTTTAAGAGAGCATCTATTTGCCTTTTCCAAAGAAAACTACTCCTTCACTCTCAAATTATCTCACTTTTAAAGGTCATCTTCATAAAATCAGACAGCATCAATCTGTTTTCTGCTACGCCATACTCTTTGACCCTTTATCCCTTGCTTTATTTAGGTTCTCCACATTTATGCATGGAGACAAATTCACCTAAATTTGTCTGCTTGCCTTGCCTTCCTTGAATGAGCCTTGCCCAAAGATATGAAAATAAGTATCTTGAATGACTGAATGAATTTAACCATATCAATATTAAGTCAAATCAAAATATTTAAAAATAAAAGGCTATATAATTTTCCAATGAGACTGAGTAAAACACTTAGCAGTGGTGTTAGACTCAGAGTGGGTTTTAATTCTATTTCTCTATCTCTAATGCTGTTCCTTATAGTTTTTCTCAATTTTCTTAGTTTACATTCATTTCCCTCCATAATGGGAAGAGTGATGGTATATTATGGCTTTTAGCTCTCTGTTAAAAAAAAATGTTTGATAGACTCAGCTTAATCAAGAAAAAAACTTACTTGTGCTCATAGTTTCTAAGAGCACAGTCCAAAGTGATGTGGGAGGACAGGACAACTCCGATGGCAGATACAGAGGCATGTGACAGATGCTGTCTATACCATAGCTGGCCAGTAAATAGAGAGTAAGGCAGGAAATAGGAATGGACAACATAACCTTAAGGGATTCCCAAAGTTTCTGGAACTTTTCCAAACAGCACTACATACTGGGGGGTGAAGCATTCATATAACTGATGGTACTACTGAGGCTTCGGAGATCAAGCATTTAAAACATCAGCATTGAGGCAGGGGAGCATTTCAGATGCAAACCCTAAAAGACAGCAACACAACACTGTTGTGTTAGAGATTAAATGGCTGAGGAGGCATGTGGGAAACTCTGTAATCAGAACAAGCATTCACAAGCTCTGAAGAAGGTCTCCCTACAAGAGAGACCTCGCTCAGCCCTTTAAAGCCTTGTCCTTTATCAGCTGTGGCTTAGGGATTCCTTAAATGTTCTGAGTTGTAATTTTATCTCTTACAAAACAGTAGTGGGGACTCCCTTTGATGATTACATTGGGTAAAGTGTGTGTGGTGTTCTGTGCCTTTTCCCATGTGTTGTGGCTTAGGAAACATCATTAAATAGCAGCTATTTTTTGCTTTCCATTCCAGCTTGCATTCAGAAGGTTCAGGAGAAGTTGATAGGATTTACAGAGACAGAGATGGGGAGGCTCTCCATCCTGCTATTTCAGATGAGCACATTATAGCAGGAGAGCTAGATGGCAGCTGCTTGGTGACAGAGCTGGGTCCCTGACCCTCAGTTCAGTTTTGTCCTTACAATATGAAAATATGTCTCTACTGTCCATCAATAATGGCAAATAACTTTTGCAATTAATGCAAATACTAAGAAACCCATTCTTGCTAGAGAACAGACCTGTATTGTTGATTAAAATAAAAGCAAACAAATCTCTTGCTCATTATATAATACTGTCAAAATCTACCGTTCATGGAAGAAAAGAGTCAATAACCACAAGTTGTCCTCTGACCTCCACACTTGTGCTGTAGTGAGCATGAAGGCACACACTCACAATAAATAATTAAACTATAATAAAAGGTTTTTAAATCTGCCATCCAAATTCTGAATTTTCATGGCAAAATAAAAGGAAAAAATATTAACTGTGATTGATAAAAAATTTATTTCTCCCACCTCCAAAACATTGCATGCATACAATTACACAGACCTTCCAGCTCACTGGATTTGGGGAGATGTTGCTTGTATCTAAACAGAGGGCAAACTCACCTGGCCTACCAAAAACTAGCAAACAAATCTCCAAGACATATAGCAAGCCCTTTCCAGGTGATCAATGACAGATGTGCAGTTGAGCTGGAGAAAGTCACAGAAATACAAGCCAAAAACAAGCAAGCAAAACAAAACAAAAAGCATAAAACTTAAAAGAAACAAGTATTCTTGGGTCCCTTTGGACCTTTCACCAGCAGAGGATCAGCAGAGAGCAACAAAAGTTGCATGGCTGTTTTTTCTTAAACGAGAGAGAGAGAGAGAGAGAGAGAGAGAGAGAGAGAGAGAGAGAGAGAGGAGTTTGTGCTATGTAAATTGCATGGTCCAGATGGTGTTTTCCATCCTGCATGCTCTTCTGGTTGTGGCCACATCTTGCCTATGGCTTTTGTGGCAGGACACACTCTCCAGTCAGCAATTTCACCATTGCTTGGGTCCAAATGAGCTATGGAGAAAGAAATTAGGATGAATGGAGAGACCACAGCTGGGAGAGATCAGCCACACTCAACAGTCCTGCTCCCACATGCATAAACACAGGCGATGGGAGGAGGGTGGAGAAACCAAATCCTGAGGGTTCCAGGCCAGTGCTTGAGGCTGGCGAAGCCCGCCTAACCACATGACATGTGCCTACAGGTCCTAACCCAATTTGCAGAAAATTCCCTGAGTGTCTCAAAAGAAGTGGCTATTAAATTTCTCACCCAAAACACTCCAGTGCTTTCTGATACCACAAAAGATTTTTTTAAGCACTTAAACTGTTCCCTTAAATACTTAACTGAAAGGAGAGGACCATTTAGTAAGTTTATTCTTGTGTAGGAAAATATCTCCTTTAATAATGAACTGTGCTCACTGGGTTTTAAGTTCCCGCTGTGGTTTTAAATCTCTACCTTCACTCTAATTTCTAGATAAAAATTTCTAGAAGTCAACATTCATGTGGCCCATGATTCTACCCTGTTTATTAGAAGAAACATTAAAGAGTGTAACATGTCTTTCAGAGCATGCTTGCATTTGCACCTGAACTGTAAAAGGAAACTAATGTCTGTAGCAATAGATTATGGCTTTTTAAGTACCACTTTCCTTGCATAATACAGTCATAAAAAAAGAAAACATGAGATACCAGTGAGTTTTTTTTTTTTTTCAGAAGAGTGGGGGAAGCTTTTTCTTTGGCTCCATAGCTGTTTATGTTCAACCACCTGCTAGTCAAAACCTAAGGCCTCGTACTTTGCTATTGTTTTCTCCAGAAGAGAAACATCAGACTTTCTGTCCTCTTTCCATTCCTCTGTGCTACAAATCATGCATGTCACCTTAGCCCTTGCTGAGAATGAAATAATTAGAACAAAAAAACTTCCCCACCATTCCACCAGCTCAAGATGCTTTTAATCCAACTGGGTCTTTTCCAGGAAATAACAATAAATCTAAACATCAGTTGCAAAGGCAGGTAAGCCCTGAGCACAGTTCAGTGGCATGTTTTAATTTAGAATTTGTAGTTTCTTGACAATACTGGGTCTGCCTTGTAAAACTGAGTCACAGAGTCAATAATTTACTTTTCAGTCCTTTTCATCAATTCTATTAAAATAACAGCAAAAGTGAAAAAGGCAAACTAAAAGGAGGAAATGCAGAGGAGGCAGAGGTTGAAGAAGACAGTGAGCCCCTCTCATTACTTCTCCCTGGGTGTGTCGACTTAGAGAAAATGTACTGAGATTCAAAGTTACTTGCTCCCTGGGAACCAGCAATTCCCTGTCTAGAATATTACCCTAAATCTGAGAGTCAAGTAAACATTTCTGGAATTTATTTAATTTATGGTGACAAAAAAGAAACACTGCCATTGTCCATAAGTAGAAAAAGAGCTATATCAACTGTGGCATGGGATGCTTTAATGAATATTTAGCAATATCAGAAACACTGAGAGAACAACCACAGTGGTGCATGACTTTAATCTCAGCAACTGAGATGCAGGCAGACAGATCTCTGAATTCAAGACCAGCCTGGTCTACACAGCAAGTCTTAGGTCATGAGGCTACATAGTGAGAACATGTCTTAAAAAAGCAAAAAGGGAGGGAGGGAGGGAGGGAGGGAGGGAGGGAGGGAGGGAGGGAGGGAGGGAGGGAAGACACTGTAGGAGAACTGGCATGATGGCTCTGTGGACAAAGGCGCCTACCATCAGTCTGATAATCTGAGTTTGATCTCTAGAACCTATGAAGTGAAAAGAAAGAACTCTTACAAGTTGTCCTTGACTTCTATATGTATGTCTTATCTAGTCTTTGACAGATAAATAAATAAATAGATGTGAGCTAAAGTTATATTTTTCAAATATAAAATTTTTTCTGAGCATAATGTCACACATCTTTAATCCCAGAACTTGGAAGGCAAAGGCAGATGGATCTTTGTGAGTTCCAGTTCAGCCAGAGCTACATAGTGAAACCCTTTCTCAAACAAAAAACAAACAAAAAAAAAAGTGATACTGTTATAAGCATATATTTACATGTATAATTTTGTATTGAATTATACATACGAGTAAAATTTGTAAAAGAAAAATACATATGATTTTTTTCCTTCATTGTTGCCTATAACTTCCAAGTTTTCAACAATGAATATTAATATATGCAAAAATTATCAAGGAATGAGAGTGGGGAGACTGTACATGGAAATTTTAAAAGAGGGGCCCAAAGAAATGACTTTGTGGTTAAAAACAGTTTTTGCTCTTGAAATATACTCAAGTTCAGTTCCCAGCCCCACATGAGGCCTGTAAACTCCATGTCCAGGGTATCTAACATCTTCTCCTGACCCCCTTAGGCAGCTGGGCTGAATGCACATGGTGCACAGACCTACTCTCAAGCATACACTCAAACACAAAGTACATTTTTTCACCATTTCATAAATGTAAATCCTCACAAACTTGTTGGGGTTGCACATGTGTGTGCAGGTGTGTGCCTGAGCATATGGCAGGGTACCTGGGTGTACATGGAGGCCAGAGATATATTTCAGGGTTCATTCACAGGACCTGTATATCTTGTTTCTATTTGCTTTGTTTTGAGACAGGGTCTCTCACTAACACCTGAGGTTTCATCATCAAGCTGGCTGAGCAGATAACCTCAGCCATTTGCCCATTTCTACCTCCCCAGCACGGGAGGTAAAATCCTATACTACTGAATCTGGCTTTTTAGGTGTGTCTTGGGGGATCAAATTGGGTCCCCTCACTCACACAGCAAATAATACCAACTAAGCCATCTCCCCAGTCCTAGATCTTCAAATCATACATGTTTCTTAGAGATTAAAGAAAATTATTTGGCTTAGTTTTCATTTTTATGTTCATGGTGAAGTAAAAACAATAATTTCAACTTTACATAGTTTATGAACAAAACCATGCAGTATTTATCATACTGAGGAGGTGATATACTCATTACTTATCTTGATGAATGGATAATTGACTGTAGCAGAGAGTTAAGAATCAAAGAAGAAATAGAGGAAGTAACAAGAAAAGTTGAAAATCTATTCTAAAGTTCCTGAAATTGCCCATCAGTGAAGTCATTATGTTCTGGAAAAAGAGCATGTGGGTGAAATTGTCAAGAGCATTTGAAATATGTGTTGTCTGAGAAAATTACTGGGGTAAAACATCTAATCCCAACATCATTTCAAAGTGCTAGGTATTCGCATAATATGAATAATCTTTTTCCCTCAACATCTTGCTGTATATACAAATAGTCACTAATAGATCTAAAATAAAGAATACAAAGAATGTTTGTCTTTATTGAACCTTACACCTATCATCTGTATTTTAAAATTGTGGGGGGTCATTTTTCTGATCCAGACATTGTTGCTTTTTAGCTGTTGCTGCTGCTGCTGTTGTTGTTGTTCGATGTCTGCTATTCTATAATTAGCTTGTTTTACCTTTATTCGTAAAGATGACTCTCAAAGAACTCCAGGCAGAATGATGGTATTTGTATATAAGTTAGCTTTTTTAAGTGTTATAACTAACAAAAGTAAATACTAACAAAAACAAAACATTGTGCCTCTATAAATTCTATTCTACATTATACATTATTTATTCACTTATTTGTTTGTTCTCCCATACATTGCATCCCAACTGCAGTATCCCTCCCTCTACTCCTCCCAGTTCGCACCCCTCTATATCTTTCATTTCCCCAGATTCATTCCTCCTCCATTTCCCTTCAAAAAAGAGCAGACTTCCCAGGGGTATCAACCCAACACAGCATAAAAGTTACAATAAGACTAGATACAAACCCTCATATCAAGGATGGAACAGACAACCCAATAGGAGGAGAAGGGTTCCAAGAGCAGGCATAACAATCAGAGACACCCCCCCATTCCCAATGTTAAGGGTCCCACAAGCACACCAACCTATACAACCGTATCATGCATGCAAAGAACCTAGCTCAGACCTATACACGCTCCATAAGAGTACTTCAGTCTCTGTGAGCCCCTATGAGCCCTGTTTAGCTGATTCTCTGTGCCATCTTCTCATGATGTCTTTGACCCCTCTGGCTCCTATTATATTTTCTCTTCCTCCCTTGTACAATTTTTGTTTCCTTCATTTATTAAAATGAAATTTGGGGGATTGAAGAGATAATGGCTTAGAGGTAAGAGTATTTGCTGCTCCTACAGAGGACCAGAGTTTGATTCCAAGTCCACATGGTAGCTCACAACCAACCGTAAATTGAGCACCAGAAAATACTACAGCTTCTTCTGGCTTCTTTGGGAACCAGGCACATGTGTGTTGCACATAGATACATACAATAGACACTCATACACATAAGATAAAAATTAATAAATAAATCTTGTTTAAATGAAATGTAGATGACTGTAGATAAACACAACTTTGAGATGATTCTATATTGCTGGTATTACCATCACCATGTGGAACATTTAAGATTTCTTGGTTTAGTCTAATGACAGAAAAAGAGCAATGACTGCATGACTCACTATGATATTTGATTAGATCACTGTAGTATCTGTAATAACACATACTTTAGTACTGCATTCTGAGGAAGCACCAGAGTAAATAATATAGTCTCAAATCTGACTTTCACATGGTGTTAGTATATGCATCAGTCAACCATCATGGAGTTGTATAAACTTTCTTTTTATTATTATTATTTATTTATTTATTTATTTTTCTTATTTACATATCAATCCCAGTTTCCTCTTTCTCCCTCCCTTCCTCTCTTTCCCTCCCTCCTCCCTCCCTCCCTCTCTCCCTCCCTTCCATGTCCCCCATCACCCTCCCATCCCATCTCCCCCCCCCACTCCACAGGGAGGGTGGAGCCTTCAAGGAGGGGTCAACAAAGTCTATCAAGTCATTTGGAGTAGGGACTAGGCCCTCCCTCCTGCCTCTAGGCTAAGGGAGAATCCCTCCATGGGGTATGTGCTCCCAAAGTCGTTTTGTGTACCAGGGATACATCATGAGTCCACTGTCAGAGGTCCCTTAGAATGACCAGGCCTTGTAACTAAGACCCATGTTAGGGGTTCTGAATCGGTCCAATGCTGGTTTCCCAGCTAACAGTCTGGGGGCCCGTTAGCTCCCCCTTGTTCAAGTCAGCTGTCTCTATGTGTTTCTGTAGCCTAGTCTTGTCCCGCTCTCTACATTTGGATTCCCAGGAGTTTGGCTCAGTGTTTAGCTGTGGGTGTCTGCTTCTGTTTCCAACAGCTACTAGATGAGGGTTTTATGATGGTAGATAAGTTAGGTATCAACCTCATTATCAGGGAAGGGCATTTATGGTAGCCTTTCCACTGTTGCTCAAATTGTTAGTTGGGGTCAGTCTTGTAAGTCTCTGAACATTTCTCTAGAGTCAGTTTTCTTTTCAAACCTATAATGGCTCCCTCTTTTATGGTATCTCTCTCTCCCTCTCTCTCTCTCCTCTCACCTATTCATCCCCTGACTCAATCTTCCTAGTCCCACATGCTTTCCTTTCCTCCCCTTCTCTTTCTCCTAGCTCCCTCTCCACTCACTGCCCTCCCACTCCTAATATGCTGAGAAAATCTTGTTCCTTTCCCCTTCTGTGAGGTACCTTAGATGAATCTCTTAGATTCCTCCTTGTATCCTAGTTTTTCTGGCAGTGTGAATTATAGGCTGGTGATCCTTTCCTCTATGTCTAAAATCCATATATGAGTGAGTACAAACCATCTTCCTCTTTTTGTGACTGGGTTACCTCATTCAGGATTGTTTCTTCAAGTTCCATCCATTTGCCTGTGAATTTCAAGATTCCATTATTTTTTCCACAGAGTAGTATTCCATTGTGTAAATGTGCCACATCTTCTTTATCCATTCTTCAGTTGAGGGGCATCCAGGTTGCTTCCAGGTTCTTGCTATTACAAATAGTGCTGCTATGAACATAGTTGAGCACATGTCTTTGTTGCATGGATGTGGGTCATTTGGGTATATGCCTAAGAGGGGAATTGCCGGGTCCTGTGGTAAACTAATTCCCATTTTCCTGAGTAATCACCATACTGATCTCCAAAATGGCTGTACGAGTTTGCACTCCCACCAGCAGTGGAGGAGTGTTCCCCTTTCTCCACATCCTCTCCAGCATGAGTTGTCATTGGTGTTTCTAATTTTAGCCACTCTGGCAGGAGTAAAATGGTATCTCAAAGTTGTTTTGATTTGCATTTCCCTGATAGGTAAGGATGTTGAGCACTTTCTTAAGTGTCTTTCAGCCTTTTTGATTTCCTCTGTTGAGAATTCTCTCTTCAGTTCTGTACCCCATTTTTTAATAGGGTTATTTGGTGTTTTGTTGACTAGTTTCTTGAGTTCTTTGTATATTTTGGAGATCAGCCCTTTGTATATTTTGGAGATCAGATGTAGGATTGGTGAAGGTCTTTTCCCTGTCTGTCGGCTGCCATTTGATCTTGTCAAATGTGTCCTCTGCCTTACAGAAACTTCTCAGTTTCAGGAGGTCCCATTTATTAATTTTGTCAATCTCAGTGTTTGTGCTACTGGAGTTATGTTCAGGAAGCAGTCTCTTGTACCAATTTGTTCAAGGGTACCTCCCACTTTCTCTTCTAAGAGGTTCAGTGTGGCTGGATTTATGTTGAGGTCTTTGATCCATTTGGACTTGAGTTTGTTACATGGCAATAGACATGGGTCTATCTGCAGTCTTCTACATGCTATCATCCGGTTGTGCCAGTACCATTTGTTGAAGATGCTCTCCTCTTCCCATTGTATACTTTTAGCTGTTTTGTCAAAAATCAGGTGTTCGTAAGTGTATGGGTAAATATCAGGATTTTCAGTTCGATTCCATTGGTCTACCTGTCTATTTTTGTGGCAATACCAGGCTGTTTTCAGGACTATAGCTCTATAGTAGAGCTTAAAATTGGGGATGGTGAAGTTCCTTTATTGTACAGGGTTATTTTGGCTATCCTGGGTCTATTTTTTTAACATATAGAATTGATTATTACCCTTTCAATGTCCATGAAGAATTGTGCTGGGATTTTGATGGGGATTGCATTGAGTCTGTAGATTGCTTTTGGCAAGACTGCCATTTTTACTATGTTTGTCCTACCTATCCAAGAGCATGGGAGATCTTTCCATTTTCTGGTATCACATTTAATTTCTTTCTTTAAAGATACAAAGTTCTTGCTCTACAGGTTTTTCACTTGTTTGGTAAGCATTACCCCAAGATACTTTATGTGGTTTGTGGATATTATAAAGTGTTTTGTTTCTCTGATTTCTTTCACAGCCCCTGTATCATCTGTATATAGTAGGGCTACTGATTTTTTTAGTTTATATTGTATTCTGCTAGTTTGTTGAAGGTGCTTATCAGCTGTAGGTGTTCACTGGTAGAGTTTTTTGGGCAGCTTATATGAACTATCATGTCATCTGCAAATACTGACAGTTTGACTTCTTCCATTCCAATTTTTCTTGATCTTCTTTTGTTGACTTATTGCTTTAGCTAGAAACTCGAGTACAATATTGAAAACATATGGAGAGAGAGCACAGCTCTTTGTCTTGTTTCTGATTTTAGAAGAATCACCTTAAGCTTCTCTCCATTCAGTTTGATGTTGGCTGTTGGTTTACTGTATGTTGCTTGTATTATGTTTAGGTATGTTCCTGTTACCCCTGATCTCTCCAAGACCTTTATCATGAAAGGGTGTTGAATTTTGTCAAAGGCTTTTTCAGCATCTAGGGAGATGATCATATGGTTTTTCTTTTTCAGTGTTTATATGGTGGATCACGTTGATAGATTTTCACATGTTAAACCATCCCTGCAATCCAGGGATGAAGCCTACTTAGTCATGGTGATTTTTCTGATGTATTCTTGGATTCGGTTTGCCAGTATTTTATTGAGTATTTTTTCATCGATGTTCATGAGGGATATTGGTCTGTAGTTCTCTTTCTTAGTTGGGTCTTTGTGTTGCTTGGGTACCAAGGTAATTGTGGCCTAGTAAAACAGTTTGGTAATAAACCTTCTGTTTCTATTGTGTGGATCAATTTGAGGAGTATTGGTATTAGCTCTTGTTTGAATTTCTGATAGAATTCTGAAGCCATCTAGCCCTGGTCTTTTTTAGGTTGGGAGGCTTTTGATGACTGTTTCTATTTCACTAGGAGTTATCTGTTCTTGATTTAATTTTGATAAGTGATAGTTATCCAGAAATTTGTTCATTTCCTTTGAATTTTCAAATTTTGTGGAGTAGAGGATTTCAAAGTATGAACTGAAAATTGTCTAGATTTCCTCAGTGTCTGTTGTTATGTCCCCCTTTTCGTTTCTGATTTTGTTAATTTGCATTTTTTTCTCTCTGCTTTTTTGTTAGTTTGGATAAAAATTTGTCTATCTTGTTGATTTTCTCAAAAAAAAAAAAAAAACAATTCTTTGTTGCATCGATTTTTTTGTGTTGTTTTTCTGGCTTCTACTTTATTGATTCCAGCCCTCAAATTGATTATTTCCTGGGGTCTACTCCTCCGAGCTGATTTTGATTCTATTGTTCTAAGTCTTTCAGTTGTGCTGTTAATTCTCTAATGTGACTATCCTCCATTTTCTTCATATGGGCACTTAGTGCAATGAACTTCCCTTATAGCACTGCTTTTAAGGTTCAGGTATGTTGTGTCTTCATTCTCATTGAATTCTAGGAAGTCTTTAATTTCTTTCTTTATTTCTTCTTTGACCCAGGTATGGTGCAATTGTGCATTGTTCAGTTTCCATGAGTTTGTAGGGTTTCTGTGATTTGTGTTGCTGTTGAATTCAAACTTTAAAGCATGGTGGTCTGATAACATACAGGGGACTATTCCAATTTTTTGTATCTGTTGAGGTTTGTTATGTTGCCTAGTATGTGGTCAATTTTAGAGAAGGTTCTATGTGGAACTGAGAATGGATGGAATGTTCTATAGTTTGGATAGTTCTATAGATGTCTGTTAAACCCAATTGAGACATAACTTCTGTTAGTTCTTTTGTTTCTTTGTTAAGTTTCTGTCTGGTGGTCCTGTCCTCTGGTGAGAGTGGGGTATTGAAGTCTCCCACTGTAAGTGTGTGAGGTTTTATGTGAGCTTTGAGTTTTAGTTGCATTTCTTTTACGAATGTGGGTGCCTTTGTATTTGGGACATAGATGTTCAGAATTGAGACTTTGTGCTGATGGATTTCTCCTGTGATGAATATGAAATGACGGTCTTCATCTCGTTTGATTGATTTTGGTTTGAAGTCTAACTTGTTAGATATTAGGATAGCCACACCTGCTTGTTTCTTGGGTCCATTTACCCTTTACCCTGAGGTAATGTCTGTCTTTGAAACTTAGATGTGTTTCTTGTATGCAGCAGAAGGATGCATTCTATTCATATCTATTCTGTTAGCCTATTTCTTTTTATAGGTGAGTTAAGACCATTAATGTTGAGGGAGAGTAAGGACCATTGATTGTTAATTCTTGTTTGTTTTAGATTTGTTGTTGGCAGTGGTATTGTGGATATATTTGCCCTGCTTTATCCTTTGGGTTCTGGTAAAGTGGGATTATCTATTGCCTATTGCCTACAACTTCCTTGGGTTGTAGTTTTCCTTCCAGAACTTTCTGTAGGGCTGGATTTGTAGATATGTATTGTGAAAATCTGGCTTTGTCATTGAATAATCTTGTTTTCTCAGTGTATAATGATTGAGAGTTTTGTTGGGGGTGACCGGGTGGCAGTTTTCCCTCCATTTTGAGACCAGACTCACCTCTTCCAACTTGAGTTCAATACAGGACAAAGAGGAAAAGCCTTTCCTTTATACTTTCATTATACTTTAACAATGCATTAAATTCATATTTTTAAGTTTGTTTCTTTAGTAGAAATGTTTATGCATGTATTTACAGGGCTGTCTCTCTGTCTCTCTCTCTCTCTCTCTCTTGTGATTATGTGTGTACACACATATACACATACATACATGTCAGACTCTGTCTACCCAGCCCTTCAACAGATGTTTTCAAGTAAATGTTTCATGTGGGCAACAATTTAGTATGAATGGGGGCTTCCGCCTCCCCAGGTCAGTGCCCTGCTCTGGGATTGTGGTAATGGCTACATCTGAAATGTGAATTGAAGAATTCTCCCCTGATTGCCTTCATTTCACTGCTCAAGCTTATCCAAGAAGTCATCTGCTCTTGCCTCAGACCTCTCAGCTTTGAGAATTGGTTCACTACCACCCCCTTGTTTTGTTCCATTTGTTTCTGGCAACTGTTCCCAAACTGTTTACGTTGTGTACTGACTTTGGACACGGCTAAGCATTGCCTCTGCTAATTGTCTGTGCCTTCATTGGCTTCAGATTCTAAGCTGTTGCCCAGATCAAGCCTCTGAGACACCACCTGCCCTATGACAAGAAAGGGATCATTTTTTATTTTCTTGGATAACATCCATCTTATCAGGTTCATTCAAAACTCAAATTTATGTGTAATGGGTACTTAAGACCCAGTCTGCAATAGTACTAAAAAGTTTCTAGCTGCAAGAACAAATATATATATATATATATATATATATATATATATATATATATATATTCCTTTCCAATTAAAGGCACCTACACTGACAGTATAGCTGGCAGGAAAAAAAAATGTGCTTAATAGTAGGGAAAATGTGAAAAATAATTAGAAGTTGAACAATATAAAAGATAAGCAAATGACAGAAATGTTAAGAACTTCTGGTCTCTAAGTGAGTGGGTATCATAACAACTCATTCAACCTAAGTCTCCCATCTAGAATATTTCTGAGGTATGACCATTCAGATTCTGTTTCAGTATTTCCAAAATTAAAGAGCTACACAAACCAGCATCTCTGGAATTTTATTTTGAATGGAAAAAAAATCTGCCATCAGTCATTGCCAGTTTGTTTGTTCTGGCTCATCCCATGGAAACCATTTATAAATCATTTTTCTGTCCCAAGAGATAACTCTTTTGAATACCCCCAAATAACTTGTAAGCCCCCACTACCACCACCCTCTTTGTGTGTGAATGTGTGTGCACATGTGTGGACACAGACGCTCTTGGCATATTAGCACCAAGGTAAGAACTAGATGTATATTATCTGACCATAACTTTGTGAAGTGATTATTGACTCCACATGTGGGCTCATGATTAACTCCTCAGGGCACGATTTCTCTCTACTACACACAGCTAATAATGTGAGCTTCAAGCTTGAATTTTAAAATGAGACTGATGATACATTCCTTATCTAATCATCATAAGGCTAAAGTGGATGAAAGTCTGTTAGGAGGACTGGATGAGGTATGATGATCACGGGATATGTATGCATCTTGTCTGTTATCAGGCATCACTATTAACTGCTTTAAAGCAGACATTCCCACCCTACCTCTATACAGCTGATTCAATAATATCCACAGAATTATAAAAAACGTATGCACTGTTAAGGATTGAAACAAAAAGAACTGAATATACAATATACTAAAGAAATTAATATCATACTTAATGGATAGCTATGAATTTTTAATTTTCATAGCATTTTAATTGTTTATGTAGATCATGTGATTTGTATTCTAAATTTAGGACATTAATACACAAGAATCATTTCGTATTCTTGATAATTTTATCTCTGTATAATATTCAATCAACTGACTTTATCACAACCACAGTAACCAGTACCTTTATTTGAACATTTACTGCTTTTATTTGTTTCACTGCTATAAAGAAGTAAACTTTGATACTATTTCTTCATTAAAATTTCTCCTTTTTATTTGATTTATTAAATAGACAACTTTGAGGGGGCTGAAAGATAGCAAAGTGGCTGAGTGCTTGGTGCTTTTTCAGGGATCTATGCCCAACAGTCTACAGATGTTTGGAAATATAAAAAGATAATAATATCTAGCCTAGATAATTAGATTTCTGCATTAAAAATAAAAGCTTAAAATTTTTAATTTATTTTTTAAATAAAACCATGAGTGGATGGATGGGTGGATGGATTGGAGCATGCACAAGAGAATATTGTTCTGTATTGATTAAATTTTATTGTGACTTTACAAGAAAATCTTATCAAAACATGTCTACTTAACATATTACCTTTTGCCCCTCCATTCCACAGGTAATGGAAGCATTGCTTTGTTTCACTGTTGAACAACTTACACATTTCAGTACATAGATTGTATACTCAGTAAATGTTATTCTTCACATGACAAATACATTTTAAAGATTAGTTTATCACTCAGAATTTATTTCTCTTTAATTCACAATTAATAATTATTTTGAAAGAATAAATTAGGCTGGAGATATGACTCGCTGGTTTAGAGTCCTTACTGCTGTTGCAACAGAGTTCAGTTCCCAGCACCCGTGTTCAGTGCTCACAAAAACCTGCAACTCCAGCTCCAGGAATCCAATGGCTTCTGGCCTAGACAGACACCCACATACACAAAGCTGATATGCAGTCACACAGATATAGACACATACTTGTAGATAAAAAATAAATACTACTTTAAAAAAGGCTTACTTAACTCTGTGATGGATAAAATGTTTGACAAGATTATAGAGCTCAATTATACCTTTCTAGTGTCTGGGCAATAGTCAGACAATAAAGAAAAAAATTGTATCCTTCTAATAACAATACTAATTTCAAATTGTCTTCATTATTAATTTCCCTTCTATTTGTTTTCTATAGTTACAATTTTTTAATAAATTGCCTTTTACAAAGTATGTCATGAAAAGTGTATTAATAAAGGGGGAAAAGTTACTTAGCTTGGTCAATCCATGTTAACACACTACCTCATTTATATAGCTCATATCAGTTATTAGAATGAGAACACATCAGAAAGCCATTGAAAGCACTATTTACAGGCTCTCTCCATTGTTTTTGTTTTTGAAAACGAAAACATATTCTTTAATTGTTATTTTTTTCCTCAACTATTATCATATCCTTGTTGTCCATGGCATTTTTAATATTACATATAGAATTTAACATATGTGAACCACCTGTTCTAGCATTTACATGATTATTGCTACTCTTTCCCATTTTAAAAAATCATTTTGCCTGATATATAAAGATAAAAATTGTATCTATGAGAGAAGTATTGTATGATATTACATGAAAATTTTATACAATGCACAGAAGTTACACATAATCTGCCTCCTCAGATAATTACTATTTCTTCATGTATGTGCATGCATGTCTGGTGCCCATAGAGGTCAGAATATGATGTAAGGTCCCATAAAATTAGAATTATGGGTAATGGTGAGCTGCCATGTGAGTTCTGAAAATCAAACCCAGGCCCTCTACAAGAGCAACAGGTGCTCATAAACACCTAGCCATATCTCCATCCATTATTTATCATTTCTTTATGGCACATCCCAAGTCAAGATTTTTAAAGCATCCATTCTATTAATGAAAGCTACAGCCACTCTACTACCCATAGTAGTTAAGAGTAGTTGAATGGTTTTCAGAGTCCAGGCTGAGTAGTGAGAGGGAGGACATGAGGAAGACTGGTCAATGGGTACTGCATTTCAGTGATATGGACAGGAAGTTCTTTGCTTTTGCACAGTGGGGGTGGTTATCACTTTTAAATTCTGTGAAGCAGGAAGAACTTGGAGATACTTCCCCCAGGTCTTACATGTTGTAAAAGATATGGTGCACCTTCATTTTTCAAGTTACTTCGCATTTTCCATGCTACCTTTCAAGTCCCTATAGTCTTCCAGACCTTGATAAAGCAAACATATTAAAGATGCTGCCAGACATTTCAAGAGATTTTAAAATAGTTTATAAAAACGTAAATACTTCCAATACCACTGTGATAAAAATAAAATATCAACCATACCAATGATAGCTTTTGAATAGCCAGGAGCCTCCCTGGAAATCCTTAATGATATGTAAAATACACTCAAGGGTTTCTCTCCAGAATCTATTAACTTTTAGTATCAAACCATAATACACATAACATAGGATCTGAGCAACATCACAAAAGACCAGCAGCCCTTCCTGGTGACCTAGAAAGCACCCAGGTATTCATTTGTTGCTGTTAAGATTAGAAAGAAGAATCACCTACAAACTTTAGTGAAATTGTTGGGAAACAAGGACTGATAGTATAACTCCATGGAAAAACACTTGGCTATACTATGTGAAGTTCTGGGTCTGAAAGCCATGGCTTTCCCACTATGATGAACTTAACCTTTTAAACTAAGAGACTAAGTAAATAGTTCCTTACTTAGGTTCTTTCTTTTGATATTTTATCCAAAGAGAGAAAGGTGACTTAGATCAGTGATAGGTAATCATAACTAAAGGGGAAACTAAATTTAGATCCTCATCACTTATATGTGACAAGAACATTACCTAATTGCATCTGGTTTTTCATTTTTTTCCTTTTTCTTTTAAGAGAGAGATTTATGCACCCAGACAACCTGGACTTCACTATGTAGTAAATGTAAACTTGTGGTTCTTCTGCCTTCACCTCCTGAAAGCTTGGATTAGAGGCATGTTCAGGAAAATCCAGTTTTTATGTGATTCTGGGATTGAACCTACAGCTCTGTGCATGCAAGACAATCATTCTACCAATAAAGCCACAGCCCACCTCACTTCTTTACTTTTGAAACTTTTACACCCATGAAAGTGACAGAGCTATAACACATTAAATACCTGGGGTTTAACGAAAATGAAAATAAAATTTATCTCATATAAAAACATTCAAAAGTATGCATATTAAAGGGATATGATAATATGGCGTCTCATATATATACATACACCCCCACACACACACACATACATATACTGTACAATGTTTAAATCCTGTTGAACATATCTTTCTCTTCAAGTATTTATTTTTTGAAAAGCTGATATTAATCAATTATTTTAAATGTTCCTGGTTTGTTTGGGGTTTTTTTTGTTTGTTTGTTTTTTGGTATTTTTTTGTTTTGTTTTGTTTTGTTTTGTTTTCTATTCTCCTCCCCACCCCCTCTCTCTCAGAGAATTTTTCAGGTTTTACAAATTTTGATTTCAAAAATTTTACCCCATATGCATAAGCCTTTTTAAGCCTATTTCTCATAAGTAAGCAATATATAGTGAGAAGGTGTGGTTTTAAAAAAATGTACCTTCTTCATTAAAATAAAAAATGCAATGTATTAGTCCATTTGGGCTGCTATAACAAAAGTATTATAAACTAAGAAGCATGAGAACAACAAAATGCATTTGTCATGGTGCTGAACTTTGGGGAGTCCAAGAGAAGAGTTAAGCAGATTCCATATGTGTTGAGTTTTGGTTTTGGTTTTGTTGTTGTTGTTGGTTTGTTTTGTATTGTTGGTTTGGTTCTTCTTTTCTTTTTGTTTGTTTGTTGGTTGGTTTGTTTTCTGGTCTTGGGATGGTGCCTGCTTGCCATGTCCTCACATAGTCAAAGGGCAAAGCGGCTCCCTGGGGCTGGTTTTATGAGGATGCTAATCCATTAATGAGGGGCCCATGCTCCTGACCTCATCACCTCCTCAGAGACTCCACCCTCAAATACTATTGCCTTGAGGGTGAAAATGTCAACATAGGAAGTTTGGAAATGCACAGCCCTTCTGACCAGAGCAATTAATCACCTTATTGACAACATATGTTGGACCTACAGGAGGAAAACTATGGAAATGTACTAAAATATGTAAAAAGAAAAAGTATATTCCTAGAAAGGAGATATCAATTAATAAAGTTACCATCTTTCCCAAATTCAGATTTGTATATGCTCAAAGTTTAATTCAAATGGTACAATGATACTATGATTTTTAAAAAATACTTAGCAAGTTATTTCTAGTATTAGAAAAAAATAAGACAAGAATCAAATCTCAATTCTATAGTTTTGAAAAGAAATAAGAAAATTGATTCCATATTTAGGTCCCCCAAAACATTTCTCATCACAAAACTAAGATATGTGTCTTGTAACATTTTTGGCAAATGCCAATGGTGAATTCTAAAACGTCAATTATATTTTTACCATACAAAAACAGCTATTGCTAATATTTAGATATACAGTAAATACAGAAATTAGCACAAAATTTCAGGCCATTGCATCACTACAATCTGCTTGGTTGCAGGATGACATTATGCCCCAGAGTTTTGGGTACTTTGTATATAAAATTGTAGACAGACTTTTCTCTCCCACCTGCCAATTCCCAAATAACCATCATGAAGGCTTAATATAAATGAAAAATGCTTGGCTAATAGCTCAGGCTTTTTCCTAACTTGCTCTTACAACTTAAATTAACCGGTTTCTATAAATCTACATTCTATCACATAGCGTTACCTCTCTGTCATCTTGCACCTCCTGTTTCCTCTCCATGTCTCTCTGGTGACTCCTCTGACTATACTCTTCTTTTTCCCAGTGTCTTTAGTCTGGTTCTTCCACCTAAACTTGTCCTGCCCAGCTATTGGCCAATTAGATTCTTTATTAAACCAATCACAGTGTAAAGGAATATTCTTCATAAAAGTGATGTGAAAGTTATCTGACTAGTATTGTAATGTAATGATCTGAAGAAAACCACTGAAAAGGGCATAATGTTGCCTGGAAGATAAAGAAAATATTTTTATATTAAGTGCTGACAGCTATCAGAAGCACAAAAAACAAGGCACACAGCTATCAGAAGCACAAAAAAAAAAAAAAAAAAAAAAAAAAAAAAAAAAAACAAGGCACTTTCTGGAGACTATTGTATGGGTAATACTGCATGGAGAATCTGCTTTGTCAGAGAATAAGTTGAGCTAGGAGCTCAAATCAGCTAATCTGTTGCCTGGTTAAAGATAAATTGGAGTTTTAGTCCTGTCTCTTCTGTTATTTTGTTTGTTTGTTTGTTTATTGTTTGAGTTAGCTCTAGAAATTGAACCCAAGGTCTCATGAATACTAAACATTGTCTACTACTGAGCAATATGGCTAGCCTCCTATCTCTTCCAGCATTCCTTTTCTTCACTGTTACATGTTTTCTTGCTTTTCATTCCTGAGGCAGTCCAGGACAGAGACTAGCATGTTATTTATCATCTTCTGTACCAGTGCTAAGTAATGCTTGGTGTAAAAGGAAAGAAAATAGGCCAGACAGTGATGGTGAATGCCCTTAATCCTAGCACTTGGAAGGCAGAGGCAGGTGGATCTCTGAGTTTGAGGCCAGACTAGTCTATAAAACAACCAGGGCTACAAAGAGAAACCCTGTTTCAGAGAGAGAGAGAGAGAGAGAGAGAGAGAGAGAGAGAGAGAGAGAGAGAGAGAGAGAGAGAGAGAGAGAGATAAAAAGAAAAAGTTCAAGGAGGGCTCCTCATAATAAAAAAGAAGAAAACTGAGACAAGGCAGAGAATAGGAGAGAAAGAGAGAAGAGAGGAGAACAAGAAAGAATTAGTACATATAAGAAACAGATGGAGGATACAAAGAGACAAGTTAAACACTCACTTTTCTAGATCATACTTGCTGGGTGGTAGTGGCCCATGCCTTTAATCCCAGCACTTGGGAGGCAGAGCCAGGTGGATCTCTGAATTTGAGGCCAGCCTGGTCTATTGAGCAAGTTCTAGGACAGCCTCCAAAGCTATTGTTTAGGAAAACCAAAAAAAAAAAAAGAAAAAAAAAAGAAAGAAAAGAAAAAGAAAAAGAAAAAAGGAAAGAAAAATGATAAATCTTAAGGTAACTGAAAATAGTAGTTTTCGTGTGAAACAAATCATCAGAAATTCTTATCTAATATCTTCCAGTAATTTATACTTAATTCCTACTGTAGTTCCTTCTGCTATTTATCCTGATATCTATTTCTTTTGCACTCTGGGGTGAGTTCTCCATCAGCACATGAACCCTTCAAGGACAGTCCATGTGCCATTGCTGTTAATATACTCACAGGATGCATAGTCAGGAGGCCCAGGGCCACCTGTAACTCCTAGTTGAACTGCCCTACATTCCAAGCTGTCTCAGTCCTGGTATAGAAGGAACCCACTTCCTGTCCCAGCCAAAATGTTTACTATACTATTTGAGTTCTTACTTTAAACTCTACAAGTTAATAAACGGACTGAACATCACACTCAGAACTAATAGCATGGCTGTTACTTGCTACAGGCAATATGATTTGATCTGGTATATTTGCACTCACTTTATAAACCCTCATTCACAGTGCTGAATATAAATATCTTCTTGTCTACTAGGAACAGGTTTTTCTGAAAAGATGATATTTTTATCTATCTAAATCTGAATAACCAAAAAGGAATACACACCACACACACATACACACACACACACACACACACACACACACACATCAGATTAAAAATAAAACATCTCTGTTTCCGTGAGCCACACTGACCACATCGTTTGCTTCTGTTGGCAAAGGTACAGAGCCTAATGTGTAAAAATAAAAAGCTCATGTTGCCCCTCAAGAAGATTTTTAATAAAAAAAAAATACGTAATACAGCATATTTGAGGAATGTTGTTTATTACAACTTGGTAAATATTTTTAAAGGCTTGTTTTGACAGAAGCTGTGTTTTTCCTAAGAAAAGAGGTTTGTGGGGAGAGTGTAGCAGCCTAGCATATGCAAATCAGTAGCGTTTATGAACTGGAAAGGGAGAACCTGGCATGCAGCTGTGTAGAACATGTCGTAAAAAAAATGTACAAGTCCCTACTAAAACTGCACATAGATGTCTCAGAGCAAAGTCACTGTTTTCTTAGATCATCCTTCCCTGGTCCATATATACTATTGTATATGAAAACATTGTATAGAAGATACTAAGTTCCCAGGAGCTGGAAATCAGAGAATAATTGATATATGGTACAAAAAGATCTATTCGTAATTTGAATAGGTACTTATCAATACAGTTCAACAGTATTTGTATAGAGAACTGGGACCTATATTAAATAGATCAAAATCACATCTATTAGGTAAAGTATGGTAGTGTCAGCATTACCTAGAAACTGATTAGAATGCAAATCATTACACTCCACCTAGATGTACTGAAGGGTAGACTCTGGGGATGGACTCCAGAAAATGGTAGTTTGACAAGCCCTTCAGCTAATGCCAGGATTTATAATAATGTGCAATTCCTCATAAACGAACACTTCTATTTACTGCACAAGATGCTTACTTTCCATCTGCACCATTTACAGTGTTAACACTTTTTCCCAGTGTCCTCTGTCAGGTAGCTGTAGAGACAGAAGTATACGCTTAAAATCTGTCATAGAAACAGAGGCACTAGCATTACTTGCAGGTGGAAATGTGTCATACAGAGCTTCTCCTGCAAATCCTGAAAGCAGAAGAGAGAGCAAAACTAACAACAGGAACAGGGAGAGATAGAAAGGAGAGCACAGGTTAGGGGGAGAGGCTTGGAAGAAAAAGAAAAGAGGGTATTCTATCTGTGATTTTACATTTGCAGAATATTTTTATTAAGCTTTGTATTTATTATTTTGTATTTAAAATGTATTTAAAATACATTTAAAATGTATTTAAAGCTATCATCACAGTCAATCCAATAAAAAAGAATTTTCATTAAAATTAAGGTGTTAATATAACAGGAAGTCTCCCTGTACAGAAATGAATTATATAGTCTTTCTTGATAAGTTGTTTATATTTAACAAAGAAAAATTAATAAGTGCCAGGCTTAGGCAATTATGACATTATTTTGGACTTGTGTTTTGGAAGCTTGGGCCTCAGCTAAGTGGTGTATTTGGGGGAAACTAAGCAGTCTTTGAGACAAAGGACACAGCTTGCAAGCATAGGCTGTTAGAGGTGGGTCTTTGGGAACTGCACCCTAGCCTCACTTCTTGCCCGGATCTCTGCTTCATGACTACAGAGATGTGAACACACCATATCAGAACCTTCCACCACCACAGCAAAACTATTCCAGATACCATCTTGTTCTTACTACAAGGGACTGAACTGTGAGCCAAATAAGCATCTCATCCTTAAGTTGCTTCTGTTAGGTGTTCTTCAAGAAAGGTATCTAGTGCAAATCACAACACAAAGGAAAGGACGTATACTATAAATATGCACAGTTTAAGTGATCTATAAAAGTTTAGATTAAAAATAAGTCACAAACATCTACATAAAGCATGAATCTTGTTGAGAGAATAAAAGAACTAAAATATGGGCTGGAGAGATGAATGCATAGTTAGGAGAATTTTGTTTTTCTTACACAGGACACAGGTTAGATTTCCAGCACCCATATGTTGGTTTACAACCATCTGTGACTCCAGGTCTAGGGGCTCCTACACTTCTGACCACCATGGACTCCTGAACACAAAACTATGCATGATACACATACATACACTCAGGCACATATATACACATAAAATAACATAAATAAAAATTTAGTAACTAAAATGAAATATGGCCCTATACATTTTAGAAATATATTTAGATAATATGAAGTGATATAAAAGGGAAGAAAATGTCAGCTTTGGCCCAGAAATTTCTTTTTGCAGTGATCAACAATGACTAAAGAGACTCATAACTGACCAAACTACAAAGAATAAATGACTACAAAATGCCCTGATGTACATAGGACATTTACAGCTCTCACAAGGTCTCTGAGCCACTAGAGAATAAGGGTTAGAAAAACTGTAAGGGCAGAAGAAGTGGAATGATGTGCAAAGCTGACTTCCAGCCATAATATGGCTGGTGCACACTTAACCCAGCAACTGTGATTGCCTGCATAAGGTCTACGCAAGATTGGCCACATCAAATCTCTCTCATGGAGTGAGTGCAATATGTACTAATAGTTGATGGAAGGAGAGAGACTTTCTTCAGTGTGTAGCCACTGGTATAATACCCTGTCCCTGTACACAACCCTTAAGAAAGTATTGGGTCACAAAAAGTAAGACATGAAAAGTAGAAGGGGACTAGTTGGCAAGAAGAGGATTGACAAGAGTGAGGAGATGATAAGAGGGTAAGAGGTTGATGGGTGAACATGATCAAAATATACTATGTACATGTATGAAAATGCCATACTCAAACCCATTATTTATCTAAGTTTATTGTGTGCTAACAAAAATGTGTAATAGAGAAGCAAAGAAGGAGAGCAATGAGCAGAAGGCTTGGGGTAATGATTTTGTTAAAACCAGGAAGAGACGTCACTGAGGAGAATCACACAGCCAGATGGAAGTTACCAAGGAGACTTCATCTCACTGAGTGGTGGGTCGGTGACTGCCTAGCTCATAGTATTAATTATGGACTAATTAATTAATTATGAAGGCCATGAGTGGAATAATAATGACCAAGAATTATGTGTCCAATTTTACATACTTGATACCCATTAATAAATTATAGCGATTATAACAATGAAATCAAAGAATATTCATTTGAAAAGCTATCATCACAGTCAATCCAATAAAAAAGAATTTTCATTAAAATTAAGGTGTTAATATAACAGGAAGTCTCCCTGTACAGAAATGAATTATATAGTCTTTCTTGATAAGTTGTTTATATTTAACAAAGAAAAATTAATAAGTGCCAGGCCTAGGCAATTGTGACATTATTTTGGTACCATGTTGATCCCCCTCATTGTTTTTCCATTCCTAAATTTTCAGGATGTTCATCTGTAAGAAGCAGAAATAGAGGAGAACCTCCCTTAGTAACCCTACATATAACTTTGTTCAGTCTAACCACTGCTGTCAAACCTGACCTAGACTGTGTCATATTGCCCAAGGCCTTTCTTCTGCTGCATAACAATGAGTAACAATTATTCAAATAGACTAATTAATCCCTGCTAATGAGCTAGCAGTTAAGTCCTCTGGATCAGGCTTAACCTGGTTGAAATGTGTAGCTTCTTGAAAAGCCCTTACAATTACATGAATGCTTGGAACTGAGAACTCTGTGATGTGCTGTAAAGTGGGAGACACTTCACAGTTTTTCTTCAAAGCTCGTCACCTGGTGAGTATTCCATCTGACTCACGTAGAGGATGGTCCCAGTTGTGATTTTTATTTATAAACACATATTTTTATTTATTTTAAGATACTTTTTATTTTTAATTATGTGGTATGTGATGGATATATAAATGTGAGTTCCAGAAGAAGCCAGAAGAGGTCATCAGATCCCCTGCATCAGGAGCAACAAAAAACAGCAAGTGCTTCTAACCATTGAGCCATCTCTCAGGTTGCAACACAGAAAAAATTAAAGTAGGAATATGTGTCATATGAAGTAATGGCAGATGCAGTGATTGATCCTAGAAACATGTACCTTAATATCCCTAACCCCTCAAATCCTGGTAAATAATGTATGCCAGTGGGATGTAGAGCAGTGCTCCATGCTCCCTCCATTATTTGAGGCTTTGTAAAGATTCTAATTCTCAACCCTTATCTAAATGCTTACAATTTTTCTTTAAATTCTGTTCATTTGAACATCATTGTCATGTATATGTCAATTAGGCTTCATCTTTTTATTCAATGCAATGAAATATAAACAGGGTTCTGTTAAACTAGAGATAAAGAATACGAGGATGTTCTATCTAATGATCTATAAAAATGTTTAATTATATTCACTTTCAAAGAAACAAAACCTACTAAAGAACATAATTTTACATCCTTAGCTGTCTTGACTCAAATATCTTTAGACATTTAAAATTGTAAGACTCTCTTTCTCCATAACTCATGAGCAAAAATTCCTTCAGGGTAGGTAATGATTTTTTTTTCCTCAACAATACAAGCAAAACACTAAAATGGATTTAGCTCAAGGCTTTGCAAAAGGGTGTTTGTCTTTACATTAAGATCACATGGCCATATTCCTGAGCAAATTTTGCACAACCTAAGAATATATGTAAAATAAAAATTATTAAGCCATGGAATCAAAGCTTGATGGAGAAGGGCCATGCTTCACTTCTATTAAAGGGAAAAGGAAGTGTGATCATATATTCACCAGCACAGAATCAATCAAGGTACCAATAAAAAGTCCATGGAGCCTTTGGAACCTTATTCAGAGAGCATTCTGTGGAAGAGCATCCTGCCCCACATCGAATTGGTGAGCACACCCGCTATAAATGGTGCACACTGTGAGTATGAGGAGATGGAAATCATACACATAAAAGGATGCCACCATGAGAAACTACAATTCTCCATTCTGAGCATTTGCAATAATGAAGACACCTTAATCTTGGCTTTTTTTTTTTTTTTTTTTTTTTTTTTTTTTGCTGAGAACACTATCAAATGTCACTGGACAGTTCACTGTTGATATGCTCTCAATAGGTGTAATTCATAAGAAACACTGATGAAATTTTTCCAGATGATCAAGACTTAGGCTTTTTTATCACACACTGTTCGAAATCTGACCAACCTTGGCCGACTTTTGCATCCCTACTACACAGAAGTAACAGCCAACTACTTCTGTGTACCAAAGTCTATATCAGCTCTATGCAGCTGCTTTTGCATAACATCATAGCTCAGAGCAGGGCATTGGCGGCGCACGCCTTTAATCTCAGCACTCCAGAGGCAGATGCAGGCCGATCTCTGTGAGTTCGAGGCCAGCCTGTTCCAGGACAGGCTCCAAAAGCAATACAGAGAAACCCTATCTCGAAAAAAAAAAAAAAAAAAAAAAAAAAAAAAGTAGCTCAGACTAAAACGGGCAAGCCACACCACACCAATGGTTCACTTCTGTTTCTTGGTTCAAATTGTCCCATTAAGTTGTAATCAGTATATCATCAGAGACTGAATCTCAAAGCTAAACTAGGGGAAAACCTGCTTCCAAGTCTACTCCTGGCCTTCAGTGTCTAAAGTCTCCCCTGGCCATTTCAAGAAGTATCAGTTCATTGTCCCATTGACCTGTGCCGTGGGCTTCTCACAGTCTCAGTACTGCCTTCAGAGCAAGTTTCAGAATGAGGGAGGAAAGGAGAGCGAGCCAGAAAGCACGGCTTCTTTGTAGCCTGACGCTGGAAGTGACAGCTCATTTCTTTTGCTATATTCTAGACATTAGGATTAAGCCTTGAGTTCCAACCCAAGCAATGTGAGCGGGGGATAAGTTACAGTGGGGTATGAGGCTTAGGATCCTAAGGATTCTTGTGTACGCCAGTATCCAGGAGTTTCAGACAATTCCCAGAAGAACAACACTCAATTTCAGGTTTATTTGTGGCTAGATTGATAATTCCACAGACATTTCATCTAGAAAATAAATAATAAGTATGAATGAGAAATCTATATCTAGAATGGAAGAAAAGACTCCTCTGAACAAATGATTTTTAAACAATTATCCTAAAAACAGCATAGTTGGTCACATGTGAGTAGAGAGGTCTCATTACACAAAGAAGCAAATTCAGAAAATGGAGGGAAAGAATCTCATTGAAAACTCATCTTTTTTTTTTTTTGATTACCACATTTTCTTCATATTTCTTATCTTTTGTGCAATGAGCTGTTAATCATTTATACTAATCTAGAACAGATGTCTTCATTTTGACAAGGTTACCAGCATCACAACCCACATGTTTTTAGGAATTATGTGAAGGAGAATGATGGAAGAGAGAGAAAGGTGGGGAGAACAAAACAGGTGATGGGAGATTGTGGAGGGAGAAAACAAGGCAAGGCAATGTGCCCTTATCTCTGCTTGTGAAAGACAGCACAGGGTGATGAGGGCTTATCAGAAAGAGGCTCTAGAGTCTTTCATGGCAAAGAGTTAGTGTGGGGTTGAATGAAATTGAGCTTCAATTCGCAGATATGTGTGTGTGTGTGTGTGTGTGTGTGTGTGTGTGTGTGTGTGTGTGTGTAACCAAATAAGGGAACTATTGATGATCCATATAGAAGCCCCTGAGAACTAAAAAAAATAGAGCAAATAAATATGAGGATCAGCCAGTATACAGAAGGGAAATGGGTCCTAGACTTTGAGCTTTTAACTGGTTATGCTAATCTTAGAACAGATTTACTTATTTTGATAAACTTAAAGAACCTAAAAGTTATGTCATAGTCACTATATGTAGCAGCAGATTTTAACCTGTGCTTTGTGACCCCTTTGGGGTTTGAATGACCCTTTCACAGGGATTGCCTAAGACCATCAGAAAACATAGATATTTACATTATGATTCGTAACAGTAGCAAAATTGCAGTTAGGAAGTAGTAGCAAAAGTAATGTTTTGTTTCAGGGTCACCAAAACATGAGGAACTGTATTAAAGGGTTGAAGCATTAGGAAGTTTGAGAGCCACCATTTTACATTGTTTCTAGCAATCAGTATCAAACTGCCTTTTATAAGGTTTGTTTTTATTTTATCTATGTCTATATCAGGGTGTACCACGTTTACACAGAATCTTACAGAGACTAGAAGACAGGAACTAAAATTATGAGTGGTTATGAAGCTGCCCAGTGAGAGTGCTGGGAGCCCTTTACAAAGGGCTGTGTTGCATGTGCACTTAAACACCAAACAGTCTTTCTACTCCCCAAACATACTTGTTTTAAAAAAAAAAAAACATATATTCATTTTTTTAGGAGCAAATGAATATCCATGCAATGCTAACCTGTCTGATTTCCTGTGTATTACATCATCACAACTTTGTTTTACATGGTTAAATACATAGTCTCAGGATATTCCTAATGCATTTATGCTGCCCTGCCTTCTTGTAATCATATTACTTCAAATCACCTTACAAGTCGAATATTTATTCATCCAATAAGTATTTATTTAGTTCTGGCCTGTTATGTGCTTAGAATGTCAGGTCCTGGAGCTTCAAAGATAAATTGGGCAGCAGCCATGTCTTTAAATTCAGACTATTTTTCACAGTAGGGAAAAATAATATTTTTCTTGAAAGTCATTCTTCACTATCAGTCTCCATGAAGTTGTGCCATGGGCCAAAGTGGTTGATATTTCCAAAAACCCTGAAACATATACTTTGATAACATTCACTTACTATTCTGTATAGAAGTTCATGAAAAATGGTATATACAGAATATTATCATTGCTATTCTTTGATATATCAATGTAGTTTTTTCTGGTTGGCCCATTTTGAAAATGGTTCTCTATATTCCTTATAATCCCTTTGGTGTGATTATGTAGATCAGTTGGTCAAAATCAGTCAGCATCTCTAATATTAAATTCCCAACTAGAATGGCTTTAATCACTGTCAACTTGGCAGGATTTGGAATCACCTAGGAGACACACCACATGGCATATCTGTGACAGTGTTTGCAGAGGTTTAAGTAGGGAGGAAAGACCTTCCTTGAATGTGATCAGCATCATCCCATGGCTTGGTGTTCCAGACTAAATAAAAAGTGCTAAAGGTAGCCGAGTCCCAGAATTCAACTTTCTCTGCTACCTGACTGTGAATGGGATGTGACCAGCTGCCTCATATTTTCATGCCTCCCCCACAACAATAGAATCTTCACTCAAAACAGGAACCCAAACAAACCCTTCCTTAAATTTCTTTTGTCAGATATTTTGCCACAGTAATGAAAAGAGTAACGAACACACCAATCATGCCATCAAATGTGTCAGAGAACTTTTGACTTCTTCAAAGCCTCTGCAGCCACAGCCACATTTGCTCATTCTGTACATGCTGGGAGTTGTTATGCAGACTATATACTATTGCCTATATTTTCTTCAATCAGTTTGAGTGAAGTTCTATCAGATAAGTCCTTAATGGATCCTCCATGTCACTCTTATACCCTACAGTACACCTACAACAGAGAGGAACTGCAGCTCTCTTGCATTTCAATTCTGAAGAATTGGAATACTCACGTTTTTTGTACTTAATTCTATCTTCTCGTAATGTCTCTGGTTTTTGTCCCCTGAACATATTGACTGTCTCGTTTTGGCCCCTATCTAATCCTAGAGATGGGACAGTCAGAACCAATGTGGCAGCTGGTCTATGAGTTTTAGTTATTCTCCACCAAGCCAGCATGCTTCTAATAATTCCCATCTCCCACACAGGTGCTATTCAAAGAGTTAATGGAACCAGACAATGTCTATGGCCACCTTACATGGGGTTTATTCCCTGAAGCTAAATTTTTAATAGGTGTTAATGTTTCACTCAGGTAAGAAGACTTTCAAAAATACTTGTTGCTAATGGGAACATTTAATAAGTGGATATGCATTATGAATACATGATTTTTCAAAGGCATTTAACAAAAACATTTTTGGTGAACTGATGGTCCTAAGGGAATTCTTCTTTTGAAAATGTCAAGGATACATGGCCTTATACATCCTAAGTACATGATGAGTTTGATGGCATTTCATTGACAAAATGGACAGTGATCTACATTACCTGAATGCTTGGACCAACAATTCCAAAAATGCAAATGTCATGAAAATTATTTTTTTATCTTTGACATGAAAATGGAAGCTTGCCAATCTTGAGAGCTATTTTCATAATTATGCTGTAGAGAAATTTTTGTGAATGCAACTTTCTACTTTTTAGTTAAATGTCTTAGCAATCATTGTAACTGTAACACATTTTCATAGAACATGTAAGCAGACACACTTCCAAAGTCTTAAATCCTCCCAGTGGATACTAAACTCAGCCCCACATATTGTCAATCTCAATTTAAAACAATACCAGGAACAACTATGTCTTAGGATATCACCTAAGTGTTCAACAATCTTCTTTGGTCCAAAATGTTTTGATAATGCTACATGATTCTACTGTGGTGAAGAAGAGATCATTGCCATTTAATTTAAGAATACTAATAACCCACACACATACACAGACATCTAATGTTCCTCAGAGGGATGACAATAAAGGAAAAAATTTCGAGGTCATAAAATGATGAAGGCCAGAGGGAAAGCTAGGCTCTCCAGTATCTTCTTCTTCAGTATGCGATTAAAAATCTTTCTGTATTTGTTTCACTGAGAAGACCACTCTCTGAAAAGCAATCAACTCAGAACGTAGTTCAAAGGTTAGTTACAAGATAAACTAATAGCTATGCTAAGCTATTACTTTGTAGAGCCAATAAAAAAGAAGAAATACACTATATTATTCCCACAACCTGTACAGGCAGCCCAACAATGCCAAATCAATAATAAAACATTTTTATTTAAACTCCCCTCCCTCCGTCATTCTTTCTGCTTGTGAAATTTTATCCCAGTCGGGAAATCTCCTTGGGATATAGCATAAATAAATAAAGAAAAAATAGCGGGAGTAGACAATGTAATAAATGTTTTATTTTCGTTTGTTAATAGATGGTGAGTCCAGCTCACTTGTGGTCTGACCTTATTCTATACCATGGACAATGTTTCTTAAATACAACTTTTAAATAAGGCCAGCCATTCTCAACTTCTACACTAACCCCTGCTATACTTCCACACACATACACAAACAGTGATTGCAATGTAGCTTTAGTTCAAAGAATTTTATACCACAATTCAAGTCAAGATCATGATAAAATTCATGATCTAATATATGTAGTCCCTAGACTAGGACATCGAATAAAAACTTTTAAGATTTTCATTGAAATATTTATGTCAATGGCAACTGTTAACAATAAACAATAAACACATCAGATCTTTACTGCAATGCTTTTCACCTAGGTTACACATTGAGAATGCCCATAAACATGAACATTTGATAGGTTTGGACTGTGGGCCAAGAAGCTGTCATTTTTGAAGTTCCACAGGTGTTTCTGATAAAATTTTAAGGTTAAAAACCATCAGTCTATTAAACCCTTACTGTGTGCTGAGCCCTGTGCTAAGTGATTTACACTCATTATCGCCTTAGATCCTCATTACTGTGTTGACGAAGTTTTATTATCTCACAGATGAGGAAACTAACACAGAGGGAAATTGAGTGACTTTCTCAAAGTCTCTCCAGAGCTGGAATTTAAAGCTAGATTTCAAATATGTGTGGGAGGGCAGGTATACATAATTCTGGACCTCACCATACATAGTCATGTCCTCAAATAAATAAAAACTAAGGCTAAGATGAAGTAAGTTCAAGAGAATTCCAACCAAAACAGCAAATGGTGTTTCCAAATGGCCTCTTGCACTGGCTTCTGTGACCCACCACGACCTCCTTCCATCCAACAGCACAGCAATCATTTCCAATGGAAAACTGATTTAAGTACCCAGACTCTGAGCTCTGAATTCCATGGGTCATGTCTGGTTTTGCTGTCCCCTGTGGATCACAATCACCATGATGTCTTCCAGGACCTGATGAAGGATTCATGGAGATAACTGTTTAAAAAACAAGTATACACTGCTCTTTTCTTTACTGTTCCCATTTTATTGTCTGCTGGTTCCCTAGAAGCATATCCCTCTTCTGTCTCTAACCCCTCTCTGTAACACCAGTAAAAACCTCTGCTACCAGGCTCCAAGGTTCCGAGTAATCTTAGTTCTTAGATCCCAGGCTCAACCAATCACTTTCTGATCTCACCTCTGGGAGCTTGATTAGTCTCTGAGCAGCTATCTCAACCAGGTGATGTCCTGGGCCCGTAAGACCTGGCACTGTTTCTTCTACATCACTTTTCAGATCATAATACAAGGCTGTACTTCTGAGATTGTCATCAGTATGTATCATGGTAATATAATGCTTACTCTACATGTTTACATGTCCCTTCCAGAAAAAGGAAGAGAGAAACATGGCTCTGAGGACTAAGCTGGGGGGGGGCTGTCATATCAAAGAACCCTTATGTCTAGTTTAAATACAACCACTCAGACAACCTATAATGGTGTTGTGGGGATATTAAATGTGAACCCAATGTTCATGAGGTACAGTAGAGTTAACCACCTTGAAAGTGACTACCCACCTTTCAAGGGGAACAAAAGCTTACCCTCTATATTTGGAGTGGGAGACACCTGAACAAAATCTCACCATTAATATGTAAATTCTGGATATGCTAGGTCAAAGCAAACACTTAAAAGGAGCAAGAAATGTGAAAGTTAGGAATTGCTGATTGAAGAGGGATTTTGATAAGGATGGACAGGATTGGTGTGGTGCCTCAACAAAGACCTCTGCTTCTTGCCTGTGATTGTGTGGTAATCTTACCCAGCTAGTGTTTTCTTAATGTCCTGGGGAGCCTGATCATTGTAAATTACCTGTGACATCTCATTAATCCTCTTTTTCCTCACAAACGCATAATTAATGGTAACATTGACAATAATACACAAATTAGCTAAGTGACGCTTTATGGTGTTGGTTTTGATTAACGTCAGGAACCCAAAAATGACATTAATGTAATGCAGATCCCAAAAGGCAGTATGCACTTTGACCTCAGACATACATTTCGTTTGCACCATCACCAAGATTAATCCTCCCTCTGGATGAAGAGGAGACAAAACTCTGGCCACTGGCAGTGTGTGCCAGGCTGTTGGAAAACAAACCGCCTCAACTGCATTTGTTTAAGAAGGAAATCTTAACGCATAGAAAACAACAGCAGAGTGTCATTTCCCATTGTCTAGTTAGGACAAAGATAAATGAGCCACTGTCAGCCTGAGATCAACTGCTTCTCCACTAACTTCTATTATTTGCTTATTTGTGGACCAGTGTTTAATTAAAAATATACCTAGATATGTGAACCGCATGACAAACCAATTGAAACTGCTTCTATTTCCACTATAAATGAAGTGTTTCGGTTTGTGTTTTGTCTTTTTTGTTGTTGTTATTGTTGTTTTAATAAAAACTGAGCTGTATATGCATTTCAACCTGCAGGATCTCT
Source organism: Phodopus roborovskii (assembly GCF_943737965.1). Classification (NCBI taxonomy): domain Eukaryota; kingdom Metazoa; phylum Chordata; class Mammalia; order Rodentia; family Cricetidae; genus Phodopus; species Phodopus roborovskii. Next base: position 724,164 of record NW_026126417.1, on the reverse strand, counting down.
CCAGGATAAATTCTTATTAACCACAAGAGGGTGGGGAAAAAAATCAATGACTGAGGAAATATCCTTTGTCTCTGACTTGAGCAGTAAAGAGAAAATGCAAGAAGGAATCAAGACAAAGTAAAGTTTGCTTTGGAAGGGAGGCATCTTTACAGATGGGAAGGAAGGTGATTCTAACTCAAAGACACTTTTTCCAGGTTACAGAGGAGAGACACACACTTTCAGTCAGTCAGAGAAAGAAGGACCCTGTTGCAGCAGTATCAATTTCTAAGGTCAGGTTTAGGCAGGGGATGTTATTATAATCCTGCTTCGTTAGTAGTGATTTTCTCAAATCCTAGTTGAGTGCTCAATCTTTCTAACACCCTAAAGTGGTGGTGTATGCTAATTTGTTTAAGATGAAACTCCCTCTTTTCTTCATAACAATTATTCATAGCTGAAAACCCCTAATGGTATATATAGTTTTTTTAAAATAATGTAATAGTTCCATTCTTGATTAATTTGACATCTATTCATTTAGGCTATTTTTCAAAGTGTTACGACTAAACCTCAACCCTGGTTAATGATCATATTCCGTTTCAATAATGGAGTGGGAAGAAAAGCCATATTTCCGTGCTTTGTTCTATTATTCACATAAATAACTACCATTTGGAGAATGCTTTATGGATAAAAATATATAACACATAAAGCAATGTTTAAAAATCTGAACTAAATCTACCACAACTGGAAAGATCACCAAAATTACAAAATGTTGTGTATTGTGTTGATTTCTAAATATATTTATAAAAATAAAATAAGAACACCCTAAAAGAACATTTCAGTTGCTATGGCATGTACTTTCAATTATAATACCCCTAATTCCCTCTTGCTCCCCAAATAAAGAAACAGACTACTTTACAATTTCTTTTCCTAGCAGTTTAATTTTGAAAAATCTCTCATCTGTCCCTGCTTGTAATACATTTGCTTTGTGGCTAGATTTAATCTCATTTTTTTCCTTTTGTTCTTTCATATTTTTTGGTTAAAGTTACAAGGAAAAGAAGCATCTATCTGCAGAGTATTTTTCATGTTTGCTCATCTAAATACTATTTTTAAATGGAGAGCAATTCATTTCTTTTACATCAACATATTAAGCGCCAGCCACACTGACTTAATGGCAGCACACAAACACCACTGTAAAACAGACAGGAATTGAAAGGGGGTGGGGAATTCCTTCCCACATCGTAGTTTCCCTCTTCCTAACTAAACTATAATTGAGATTGTAACAATAAATTATTTTTATGATTTGGGGAAGAATATGTATGGGTTCAGTTTTCAAATTCATGTTAATGAAGCCAAATATAACCAAGTGCTAGAAGAAATTAGAACTGGTCCTATATTAAAAAGAACCCCAAGCCAGGTACTCACTACCAAACTAACTGGTAATTGATAAATACACTAGAAATATTTCATTTCTTTATACTGCAAAACCAAATAGGATGATTGAAAACTTCAAATAAAAAAGAGAGAGAGAGAGAGAGAGAAATTTAAACAAACAACCCTAACAATCTTTTAATCAGAGTTATTGTTTACAGTGTGGCTTTAAGGTCATCGTAGTAACATGTTTAACTCGTTAAAAACACTCTTCCTGCTTTAAAACTACTTTCTTTGGCTGTTTGATTCGTCTATAGCTGAAACCACCCAGATGCCTTCATTGACATTTCTCCTGCAGTCACAGTGGCTCTTAGTCCAATTGTATCATTTTCTCTTTTCTTCTTCCGTTCTCAGAGAGAAATGTGTGAAGCCATAATTTTACATGAATCCCTTTTCATGTTTAAATGCAATTCACTAACTTTTAATAAGATCCCTGAGGTGCGGCAAATAAAGAGGCCGCTTGTGGGAAAGTCTGTTTTCCTAAGAGTTTAATCAGACATTTCCACACCACAATATTATGTAGACATGCACTTTTTTTTACTTTGAAAATATAATCTTATCAGGGGGTAGCTGGTGTAAAATTCCTGTCTGCTTTTTTACCTTTGAATCTGAGCTCTGTTTATAAGGCTCTATGAACGATGTCTACAACGAAGGCATTTCCTTACTGTGGAGTTTTACATGAGCACGATTAATATGAAAGCACGTAACACTTGGAGCAGGATGTCAATTTAGTTCCCCGGGCAGTCTAACCTTATCGAAGTGTTCCCTTCCCATTGGAGAAAAAGACATGACAGCATGGTTAAGGCTGCGTCTGACTTTATCTTTCTGGTATTTTCCTCTTGCCAAAATAACCTTTTCAAAATAAACAAAGGAGATGGATTCATCTTTCCTTATTTGTGTATACAAGGGAAGGTGGGACCCCCCCCCCATGATGGAAACAAACTCTTCTTCACGTATGGGAAAGCTGAAGAAACTTGGTGTGGCCAAAATGCAAACATTTCATCCTCCTGACTGTATTTTAAAATGCAACTGTGGTTTTTCCATAAATCTGTGTGGTGACATATTTCATAACATTACAGAAGATCTTCCATGCTTTTTTTTTTAATTCATGCAAGAATGGTTTGCAAAAAAATCACAGTGTCACACTACATACACTACGCTGTTTCAGCAAGTTACTTTCCATTTAGATGTGAATCTAGAAATGGTGGGAAAATAATTGCTACTTAATCATAACAGACTTACCTGTTGCTCTCCATCAAAAATCGTGGTTTTATTTTCGTTATTCAAACATCCCACCAACACATGGAATGCGAGGAGTGGCTATACACAGACCCTCTGAATCTGCACATGTGTTATGGACTTTGTTGTTTTAGACAAATGGAAATAAGGCCTCATGACTTAGACTCCAAAAGAACATTCTTATACACACCTCAACCTTGGTGTTTTGGGTAACTGCCCTATGGAGACTGTCTTCATTAAAGATCTTAATGAGTGTTCTGCCTGTATTTTTCTATTAGGAATGTCAAATAAGGTTTGAAAGTGAATGTAAACTGTAATGCAGTGACACACACTAAAAATAGCCCTATAAATCTGTTCATTCTGTTTAGATAGTCTCCAGAGTTGTAAAAAGTAGAGCTGCTCAGCTTTATTATTGTTTTGGAAAAACTAATCCTGTAGAGAATAGACCCTGATGATACTGTATTACTTTTCAAAAGATTTATTAAGACTGTCCCTAGACCCATTCTTTTAAAAGAAACTTTATCCTGTATTTTTCCCATAAATCTACTCAATAATTAACTCAATGGAATTTGCAATGGCAAAACATTATTTATTAAAATTAAGATTTTCAGAGTCGTTTTTATCTAATGTGGATATTAAATTCATTAAAATTCCAAATGGCATCGTCACTCCCCAGCAATCAGTCAAAACTGTATTTTGTTTCCTACTTTCCCAGTTACAGTTAAGGTATTTATACCTAATGTGCCATGAGGTTTTAAAAATAACTCCAGGAGAACATTTTTTAGAACATTTACAATCTGAATAGACAACAACAAAAATAAACAAATATCAGACATTTTTCTGTGAAAAAAAAAAAGCTACTGTAAAATACGATGTTTGGTGAAAGATGTAGTTTTAGAAAAGCATGTAATTTGAATTTGAGGGTTTGGGTGGTGGGTCAGGATTGAAGGGGAGAATTGTGAGCCCCAGAGGCTTAGGAGGGAGTTGATCTTTTATCTTGAGAAGTGGAGGAGGTGTAAACCCTTCCTTCCCCCTTCCTCATGGTAGGCACAGGATTCTAAGGACTGGCCGGGTGACTTTGCACTTAGGCCAAGATTGATTGCAGCTCAGAGCTTTGTCTTTAATGCCTTATCCCAGTGGAGGCATGTATAAACAGACAAAATGACTAAATTGGGCAGCAATCTGACCTTTCAGAAGAGAGGCAGTTTAAAAACTGCATCAACTTTTCTTTGAAGAAACAAGCTTCATGTCATTGAAGGGAGCCTTACAGCTTAGCCCATTTGCTTCCACATGGCCAAACTGTACACTTGAATTACCAAGAAATAGGAGTCCCTGGGCTTTGAGACTCCTCCCTGCCCCCACTCCCAAACCTCTTCCCCTTGAGTTCAGAAAGAAAATAGTGTTACTAGTCAAGTGATCACTGTCAAAACCACGGCAAGTGCCAAACAAGGCAGAGCCAAAGAATCATTAGTTCAGCGGGCAGCTCGGATTTCTCTAATGTTCAATTAATGGGCTAGATTTCATCCGAGCTGGGTTTTTTTGTTTTGTTTTGTTTTGTTTTTTTCTTTTTTTTCTTTTTCTTTCTTCGTCTTTTTTTTTTTTTTTTTTTCTTTTCTTGTAAAGTCTTGGTAATGCTTTCAACCATCTTTTAAAGGCATCATACAAGCTAGCTTTATAGACTTTTATCAATTAATATTAAAATTTTTAAACCAAACTTTGGTTTCTGAAAAACTTACATATCCAGTTTGAAATAACTAATTCAGCAAACTAAAAGGGTATGCTGAGAAATGTTCCAGCATCACATTAGGGTTGAAATTGCAGCTTAGTGACATAAGATGTAAATAGCCAAAATTTATTGAAAGTTTCTGATTTATGTGTCGAGGTAACACAGAGAAAAATTTAAGACTATCTCTTAAGTCATCCTGGTAACTTTGAATGAAAGTATGTCTTTCACATAAGCATATCACATGTAACGCTTCCAATATAGAGTTATATTTTTTAAATACAATGACTGCGAAAGTAACCAAGCAGAACTTTCAACGGTGAAACAAAAACAATACCATAGTTTTTGTTTGTAAACCCATTGACATAGTATAGTCTTCCTTGTCACAAATTACACTTCACTACCGTACGCTGTGTAAGAATGGTCAAACTTGGCAGAGTTTTGCTTTCATCAATTTTTGTGTTAGAGTTTTGAGAACCTGAATTGGGGTGGGGAGGGGGTGGGGGATGTGGCTCAGAAAACAGGATAACATACCTTGATGGCCTGTCTTTCCTGAGCATGCTTACTCAGATTCATAGAAAGCTGTTTGTTCTAAAGAATGGGATTGCTGTTCTAAAAGGGAACTCATGAACTGTTTAATAATATTTTAAATGTCTGCTAATAAGGGTCAGAAGGAAGAACAGAAGGGAAGAGAATTGACTCCAAGGGGCAATCACACCATCGTCAAAAAGATTAACGTGCCACTAGGGGACAGCAGAAAGTCACAGAATAAGGCACTGGCAGGGACCACAACAAAAGGCTTTTCTTTGTCGAAAGAGAGAGGGAGATAAAGGAGAGAGTCAGAGACAGACAGACAGATAGACAGAGAGGAGAGAGAAGGGGAGATCTCCAAACCCACATCATTTCACAAGTGAAATCAAAGGACACCAAAAAAAAAAGTACAAATTATTCCAGGAATCTATTTTTAGATTGTTACATTCTGTGTATCAGAATGTTATAAAAAAACACATAACTACTACCTTGACAAATTCAACTATGATTCTATTTTCTGCTATTAGACAGGAAAAACCATTTCTTACATCAGGGAAAAAAATGTGGTGTAAACTCATTAGATGGAACACACCAAGAGCCAACCCCAGCCTTTGCTCAGAAAACCCCAGTGTAAAGAGGACCTAGTTCATCTGCAACAGGCACAGCCACCGTCTGGAGAAATACAGGGAACTAGAAAGTTGATTCCAACTAGCCCAGTAAACTAGGAGTCAAGTGCTGGCACAGGCCCATCACATAGTACTTTGGAAAACTTACATACAATTCCGAGTTATTGTGGAAGTTGAAATGCTAGCTTAAAGGGGACTAAAATAATTTAACAGTAGTGACTATCTTAAAAGCTAATGTGCATCCTTGGGGCATTTGTTATGTGTTTCTGCAACTGAGATCATTCCAAGCGCCATAGAGTTACAGCCACAGATGACAGCCTTAAAAAGCAACATTACCATGCAGCCAGCAGTCTTAGACGCCAAGGTTCTTAAATCCGTGGGTCTCATTCCTTGGTTTGATCTTCACAAGCCTACACCGCTGGGCACTCAGTTCCTATCTCCCCTGATAACAAAGACAATGACTTTTGGATTTTTTTTTAATATAGTAATTCCTAATATTTGAATACTGCTTCTTTGATCTGGACATTTCTAGTCCTTGATTTGTGTGGTATATGTATTGTTTACTTACCTCATAATCACAACTTCCCTTAATGTCGTAAAATCAAAAGGTTGGAGAAGCTTTGAAAAGTCATTTTGTCCCTTTTCTGGTTTATTGTATTGTTTTATAAAGGCAGAAATAAAATATGGCCAATCTGCGTCTTGGCCCTGACTCTGATAATTAACTACATTCAGTTCCAGAAAATAGTGTCAACCAGTAGTGAATGCTGTTTCTCACACACATGGACAATTAGAATTCTTTTCCCATGACCAAAAACAAAACTTTGGTTAAAATAGTCTGCTTATTGTAAATATTTCCCATACTTTTCTCTTTTTTCTTTTCTTATTCAAACTCTCTCCCTCCCTCTCTCCTCCTCTCTCTCTCCTCTCTCTCTCCTCTCTCTCTCTCTCTCTCTCTCTCCATACTGTATTATTTTGTTTCCTTCCAGCTAAATAGCCTAACTCATACATTTCATTCATCCCATATGGCCTTTTATTTTCTTTCTTTTCATTTTTCAGCTTGGACTTTCTCACAAAAAAAAAAAAAAAAAAAAAAAACAGTTAATAACCATGAGTCCGGAAAACCTGAAGATTCTCCCCTTGCTTGCACATCCCCTGGGGTTGGTTAGGCCTTCTTAACATCTTGCTCAAATCCCCATTGACTTCACTTAAGACCCTGCTGCTTGTACTATCCTCAGAGGAAACAGAGACCAGCTGTTCACCTCTACCTGCAAAGGGCTGTGTTCTGTCATGGAGGCGAAGGCTGCTGGTAAGCTCTCCAGACTAAACAAGGCCGCTACTTCACCCCTGCTTCATTGCTTCATTGAGACTATTTCTCAATTCCTTAGCTCTCTTGCTGCTGCCTCTGGACATACTCTACGTTCTGCACATTTGGCAGACATCTTAGGAACAAAAAGGACACAATGGAATAATAAGCAATTGATTAATATTGCATTTAATATGGACGGTCATCTTCCATACTCCTAAATTTCTTCTTTGACTGTCAGTATTTGTGTGTGAGCAAGAAGGCTGTGTTTTAACCCATGAGTAGCTTGTGGTTATGATTAAAGAAATCCTTCCTGATTAATAAACAATGTTTTTGATCTAATAGTTATTTTTACTAACTTTTCCCCAATAAAGCTCACTTTCTCTCTTTATGCCTATATTTCTTTTTTCCTTTTTTTTTTTTTTTTTGCCATGTTCAAATTCAGATCACAATAACCAACATCATGTCAAAAATGTGTAAGTTTTTAGAATACAAAATTACTTGAAATATATATTTAAATAATATTGTCTTGGTTTTAGTGCGTTTTAAAGAAAGAAAAGGTCTGAAAATATATTAATGCTAAATTAAGAGCAAAATAAATTTTTGCTTTCAAACAAAAACACTTGTTTGAAAACACAGCATGAGAAAAAGAGTGGGCATCAGTATGTGTATGTTAACTTCTAGAAGTAAGTAACCTTTGGCCTTCACCCTGCTCTTAACCTCAGAAGTTCTGTGATTGATGCTTTTCTTGACAACTGTGCTCACTGTCATTTCTAATGCTTTATCAATCTACATTGAGAGATGGAGAAGATAGATAGGAATAGAATCACCTCTCATGTCCCTCAGCCATGCCACTTGCAAATCACAGCATGCCTTCAGCATGCTCATCTCGCAGGGCAGGTTATTCTACTTAGAAATTTTATTCAGTTTTCAGTCTGGAGGTAAGAAAATAGCAAATTCTGAACCATTCCTATGATGAGTCAATGATAAACAAAATGGCCAGTAACAAGAATAAAGCAGAGAGAGAGAAACATGGTAACTATTATGTCCTGGTCCTGCCCAAACACTGTTCTGTGACAAAGAAAGGGGGAGAAATTGCTAATTCATGTAGCTTTAACATAAAATTATGCTTCAATGCTCTAAATGTTCAGGCCAGTCTCACCTACACAATAGAAGATGGCTATTTCTGAGGAAAAACTCATTATCTGCTATTTCTGCCATGCCATGATTTTCTTTTGCAATGCTCGGGACTGAACCCAGAACTTTGTGCATGATAAATGTGTGCTCTGCTCCTGAGTCACATCGCCCAACCATGTACCACAAACATGGTCTTGAAAGAAAAAAGAAAAAAGAAATTCCATAAAACTGCTTGTACAATTTATTACCCATTCAACTCTAAAGTAGACTTTACCAGAATGGAGCAAAGGATTAAGGGGGGTGGGTATTAACCTTTCAAAAAATGTTATCATTTCATTTAGACACTAGCCTACAGAAGATGGACATGGATACTCCAGGAGACCACTGCTTCTAATGCCTGAACCCAAGAGGATCAAAGGAAAACATTGCTCATCTGTTGACTCCATGTTCACAGGTCTCGTACACAGAAACCCCTCTATTGATTCTTAAAGTCCGTTGGTTGCCTTCATGAAGGAAGCATTACCTTGTAGGAAGTAGAAGGAAGAAAATTAAAAGTCCATTTTTAAAATCATTTCAACTTCAGATATTAAAATGTAAAATAAATAAAGCATTGGGAAACTTCTCTGGCTGTCATTTGGCCTGTGGTGAATGTAGACAGACTGTTTACTTACACAGGAGTCTTATCTGGAGGTCAGAGATGTTCCAGAACCCAAAGAAGAACAGAGGGGACCAGTAAAAATAAAATAAGACAAACTCCAAATGCTTTTCTCACCCACATTCAAAATTATTATTTCAGTGGAAACAATTCAAGCTTAAGAAAAACTTAAGTGCAAATACAAGCCTCCATCATGAACTCTATGGCATTTCCAATATGAAAAGCCACGTGGAGGTATACTTTGGGTCTTCCCACAAGGAATATGGCCCAAGTTTTTGCAAACAGGTTTGCTGGCATGAAGCATGTAAAGTCAAAACTGATTGGACAGTCCTGTTGTCTGGAAAATATAAGGGACCTTTGTATTATTCCTGTTTCCCTCTGTCTAGATTCTAGACTCTGAAATGTTCCCTAATCATCTTTTACAATATTATCTTTTCCATCTCAGAGTCTACATTCTACCTCTTCCCTTTGTTTCCCTTTTCCTAAGGAGCCAGGATATTTATTTTGTTAAATTATACTTAATGTTTCACTCCCACCAACAAGCCTTCTTCCTGCCATAATTTATTTCTTTCCATCCTTTTTCTCTGTTAGGCCCCCTCTGTCCTCTCCACCTGCATGCCTTATTCTGTCACATCAGACTATGGCTAAGTCCAGAGCCTCTTCTTCTCTCACTCTGCAAATATCCTTCCCTGATCTCTTTCAATGTGGTCTATGGTGCATTTGGGGGAAGATAGCACATGCATAGGGTCAGGGATGGGGGAAGGGAGTCAGGCTACCCAAGAAAATGAAGAATGTCTCAGGAAGAGTAGTTTTTTTTTTTTTTAATATTTTGTTTCAATGCAGAGTACCAACAGATGCAAAACCTTAAAAGTCACATCCATAAAACACCATTGTCTTCATTTCAAACACACTGCCTTTATATCCTGCAGGTGCTCTTCGGGACCCAAGTGAAGCCCAGCCATTTAAAAGATCACCAGAAATTTCATTTTTAAAAAAATTTATTTCCCAAAAGGTTTTCAAATGATTCCTCTGGTATAATTTACTAAAAGCAAGACAGATCACACACACACACATACACACACACACACACACACACACACCGCGCAACACACCACACCTGAATCTGAATACCTCTGTTAAGCTTCAACCAAAAAAAAAAAAAAAAAAGTAGTTTGTCAAGTCTCTTCTTAGTGAAAACACAATCTAACTAACCTATTGTGCATTTCATTTGTAAATAATTTATTACAGAATCCAAATGGCCACGCTTTCTAACGTGTCTAAATCAACAGGAGGCAGGACTCAGTGGAAGGGTTCACCATTAGCCTAACTAAATTTTTGTCAAGAGTGTGTGAAAGGCATGGTTAATATTTAATTCAACTTATAACACAGAAAGGCTCTGTCATCTACTTCATTGCAATGATATACTAGGCTCAACTCTGTTCCTCTTTTGGCAAAAAGAAAAATGTTTAAGTTTCACACAAATGAAGCACTTTTAGAAGCAGACTAAGGTTTAACATGCTCTGTGATCCCACCTTTAAAAGACAGACTGGCCATTTTTATGTGTATTGAACAAGGACTAGACTATCACCCTCTTCCTACCTCCCAACCTCCAAGAATAATTCTCGTACAGGTTTTCCATCTCTAATTCTCTCATGACAGTCCAGGAGCCAAGAGAACAATAGGTGGGTTTCTTATAGTGCCTGATTGATGTTTCTGGGGTGTGAAAGTCTCTACTGGCAGATTAGGCTGATATTGCATATTCAAACACATACAATGATGTGTTTGTCATTGCCATTGACCTTTGTCTCTGCAGTTTCCTGACAACCTTCCATAGTTATTGACATTACAAATACCAGCAACCACGCGCAGGGCAAAGTATAACCTTTCATTTACCTTCATGTCCCTCAAATGACTTGTGTGGGGAGTTTCAACAAAAGCGGCAAACAATGATACTGTTGATTTCTTCCCCCTTAACTTGCTAAAATGTTTTCCATTTTCCTCTTGTTCTCAGAAAATCATGCCAATAACTCTCTACAAAGGAAACGATTTCAAATGAATACAGGTAATTAGAAGTGTCAAGAAATCAGCAAAGTAGGGTGTCTGCCATCATTTCTGTGGAAAGAGTGCCAGATTCCTTTTCAAAAAGGTCTTTGTCATTTTTTTAATAGAAGGTAATTAATGTAGACTACAGTAGAATGCGCAGGATCTCAGTCGCTTGTCTTTCTTGCCACAGAAATGGGACCATAAAGATGTTTTGATATCTAGAAACAATCTTCTGAGGTTATTTAAAAACGACTTTTAATTACAAAAGTAGTCCTTTTACTCTTTTCATTTTAAAAGAAAAAAAGGAATTTAGAAAGAGCATATTTATTAGAAGACAAAGGAAAGAAAGTTTTAAAGGAAAAATTCTCTGGAAAGTGAAACAACGGGATTTGATTCAGCTGACAAGACTTAAGGTTGCTACATATTAACCTATAATCTGAAATGATTCCTGAGTAAGAGCAATAACGTGCATTGCTGTCCTACTGAATATAATTACACACTTCTGACACTGTGACACCTTGGGCAATATGAGTCTTTTTTTTTCCTCTGTGTCCAACGTTGAATTGACTATTTGACTCTATTAAAGTGCCCCCTCACCTTAGGCAGGTGTTGTAGCTCAGTGGGAAAACTACATTCCCCAGTATGCACTAGGCCTTGGGTTCAGTCCTCAGCAGGGGTTGGGTAGCACCCCTCCATAAGATCATGTTTAGAACCATTTCAATTCTTAGAGATGAAGGTGAAATTGTAGGCAATTCTGTTTACCCACAGGACATCCTGTGTTGTTGTGTGGTGTGCAGTGGGAATGAATCTTCTCAGGGTATGACATGTACTTATATATGTGCAGTCATTCTCATTTTACCCTTGTTAACTAACACGCAGCATTTTAATTTTCACTGAAAGTTTTCCTATTTTAGGAAAATACACAAGGTCTCAGTCACAGCTATAGCCTAAAAGCATGACTATGAAGTTATTTCATTATTGACTCTAACACTGAATATTAACTTGGAATCATTATATAGTACAACCTAGGCCTATAATCACAGGGTGAACCAAGTATAGGCTAGTACATTTCCCAGTTCCCACTTCCTCAAGACATGGTTTCATTTTAAATACAGGCATGTAAATAAGGACCCAGTAAGCAGGATCCTTATCATTTCTTCCTGGAAATAAGATAGACTAGGGAAAATACATTCAAACTTCTAATAAATCTTTGTCAGAGCAACAAATTAGATAAGATTCTGTTTTCCTTCTTAGCCCTCTGTCTTGAGATTATCATCCTTTGTAGAATTCATTCCACTCAAAGGACAAATCAAAACATGAAATTTTAATTAATGTGCTAATCATATGTTACACCATTTCCCAGTGTATGCTGGGAAAAAAATCAGAATTCAATGTGTTTTAATTGGTGAGTCAGACAAACAAATCAAATTTTCAGAAACAATTAATGAATCTGGCTGTTTTAGAAGAAAAAAATACCGTATTACATATAAGCATAACCTCTAAAGGTGGGTGCTAAATTAATGCTTAAAATCTAAAACATCTTTAATGTTTTACCTTCTGGTTGTGATAATTCAAAGTGTCACCAAATCATCCATAATAGATACACCCAGAAAAGGTAAGCAAAGTACTAAAATAGCAATTTGGTCAGATTGATTCATGCACAAGCAAGGTTCATTGTGATGAGTCCAATATTAGATTGTGTCAAGGACACAATTATCAGAGGCTGTATAATGATAAAAGAAAAATAAATTCGACATGAAAACTCAAGTGAATGAACTCACAGTATTTTGTAAGAAACAAGAGCATGAATACAGGATACAGCCAGGCAAGAGGAAGAAGAGGGCACTGGAAGGAACTGTGTGTAAGGGGCACATCACTGTCAGTCAGACTCAGAGTTGGGCAATGTTGCTTGCTTTCCTTATCACAGAACTCTCATTCCTTTTGCTACAGAACAAAGGTGGTCAGCAGAATAAGCCTGGTGGCAGGCTCGAGCAGGTGTGTCACCTCGACTCCCATGTCATGTCATCTCCACTAAGATCATGACTCTGCTTTTTCAGAGCTTATGATACAAAGCTTACGTAGCGGCAAAGGATGTTAGACTGTCCTGGATGAGCACATTCTAACTAGAGCAGCAGGTAACTGGTCCATATCTTCTACCTTGCTCCCTTTCTTACTCAAGAAAGAATAAGTGCATTAGGGTACAAATATTACTGTTCTGTGAAAAAAATGGGTATGAGCCATCTCTGCTGTTAATTTTCAGGTTTTATTATGTTTTATTTTAAAGAAAAAGACAACCTTATTCGTTAATCACCGTGAAAAGTAATATAAAACCATTAACAATACTCAAACACAAGGTTACTGCCTATGCTTCATTGTACACATGTAAAGTCTAGACAGGGCCATTCAAAGTAAATAGCCAGGAACAATTAACCAATGATCTCACCTCTTGAAAGGACCATTTGTGCTTCAAGCATCCTTGTTCTCCATCCCCAAGATAGACCTGCACGGACTAACTGAAATAGCACCCTTTACAGCAGCTGGTTCTCCAGACATAGCTTCAGAAAAATCCTTTTTCTTACTGGCTTGCGACCATATACCATAAAATCCTACTCATTCCTTTACCCAGTTTATTGAGGCACTTTGGCTTGTTCTAGAAGACCCACATGTATCTTCTCATGGTACGTAATTACAGGTAAAAATCTACACTTAAATTTCATAGTCAAGTCATGGCTTCCAAATTATAAACTGCAAACATGCATTTGTCCTTTAGTTGAGCAAAATCAAAGGTCTAGAATCATCTAGACCCATGTCTACACACTTTCTTTTCATGGGAGCAGGATATGTTATTTGAGTAAGGTTTGTCATGCCGTTAATGCTAATTCATGATAGAATGTCATTTTTTCAATGTGTACATCTGGCATCTAAAGTGCATGTGTGTTTGGAGGAGGGTATAGGTCATAAAACCAGAAAAGGGTAATGAAAAAGGGGGAAAAGGCCTTAAAAGAGGGTTAGGGAGGAGAAAAAGAGACTAATAGAATGAATGTGAATGAATAACACAGTGAATAAAGGCAGAAGACATGTGGGGGGAGTCTAAAGAGAACCAGTGGAGGGGAGAGGCAGGAGAGTGGGGGAAGGGAATGCAGAAAGAGGACCAAAAACAAATTGCATTTGAAAAATTCCATAATGAAACCCACTACTCTGATTTTAATCTACAAATTAATTTACAATTACTAAAAGCTGAAATATATAATTCTCCTTCAATAAGTATCAGTTTAAACACTATTTGGAAGTAAATAATCGGTAACATATAATGCTTTACCACAGATATTCCTGTACATCTACATTTACTCCTACATTGTTTGCATTAACTAAGACATGGGACCACCCAGAGGCCCATCAACAGATGAATGAGAGAAGAAAATGTTATACAAGTCGCAATGGAGTTTTATTTGATTGTAAAGAAAAATGAAATTATGACATTTGCAGGAAATGAATGACAGTGGAGCTTGTGTTCAACAAAATATGACAGTCTCAGAATACAAATATTGCATATTTTCACTCATATGCATAAAACATATAATATATACATAGCATGAAAGTAAAAAATCAGAGAAGGTAATGAAGGGAAAGACACAATATTTGTTCATATGTATATACACACACATACACACTGACATATATATATATGTGTATGTACATATATATGTATGTATATATATATATATATATATATATATCAATTTCATGAAAACAGAAGGAGAAACTATTGTGGGGGCATATCCACAGGAGTACTGAAAGGGAAATGACTATAAGCAGAATGCAAAAAAAATGCAATTATATATGTGTGTATGTGAGTATGTCTAATGAAGCTCATTATTTCTGTACTAAAAATCTCATTATAATTCATAAACATGTTATAGATGTTTGGAATTCAAGCTTTATATATCACCTTTAACATTTAGCAAAGTAAAGTCAAGACAATCTAACAATATTAGAGAACATCTAAAACCATATTGAACTGCAAGACACACTCATTACACACAACCCAATGCCCTTTGTATGTACTCAATAAACTCCCCTTTCAAGGCAAAAAAACAAAAACCTATTAACTACTAGTTTCTCCTGGACTGCATTAAACAATGGAGGCAGGAGACATTAATCTGTCCCTCTATAAAAATGTTCAAGTTAATTAGCAAGAGTGTTGGTAATGCAGTATCAGAGACGGTGCTATGAAAAATGGATTTGTGTCATCCCGAAATGTTTGTCCAACATGTTGTTCAATCTCACTCCCAAATTCTTATTGTCAGTCTCCACACTAGCATTTAAATCTAGACACCCCTAACAGCCCTGTTTTCCTCTAGCTGTTCCATTTTGGGGCTCCATACTGCAGCAGTGATGGTTTCCAAACATAAATCAGATGATGCTTGTCCTCTGCTCAGAAATCATCAAAGATGTATTTCTCAGGCTCACCTAGCTTATATAAATGGTGTCATATGCATAGACCTTCATTTCTTTCCTAGGCCATTTCCCTGCCTTTACTAAACCCCAGCCATGGAGTCTTTGATAGCATTGATCCTTTCTTCTTATCTCACTATTGTCTTAGGCAGGTGTCTTCAAAGAATAATGTTAGAGGAGTCACCTTAGGCTCTTGCTAAAGTGTGGGCTCTGCTTTAGGCTGGGGCTGAAGATTCTGCACCTCCAGGAGGCTTTCAGCTAGTGCCAGTGAGGCTCTGTTTATCCTTCTACCTTCAGCTCTAACATCACTTCTTTGGGGATGTGTCAGGATTCCAAGTCTTGGCTACCTTTTTTTAAATATGTGCTCTCATAAATATGTTTTTTTTTCTTCAACATTCATCACAATAATCCAAATTTTAAACTAAAGACTAATAAAGGCTAGAGGACAATTTCCTCCCCTATTACATACCTCATAAAAGCAAAGAACAATTTTAAATGTCACTGAGTTCTCACTGACTAGTAAGATACTAGAATTGTGGGGAATATTCGATAAGTTGCTGGAAAGGTGGCTTAGTGGTTAAACTTATATAATGTTCTTGCAGAGGATCTGAGTCCAGTTCCTAGCACCCACATTGGGCAGCTCACAACTGCCTGCAATTCTAGGTCTTGGGGGATCAGATGCCTCTAGCCTCTGTGAGTATATGTGCATTTGCATGCATATACTACACACATGTACATACAAACACACACAAAGCTATACAACTAAAATTAAAAGTATTAAATAAATAATTACTAAATGAATTAATGCTAGAAGGGTGGACTCATGTTGTAAATCATTGCTATTTAGTATAATGAAGTATTTTAAGCTTTTTGATGTAACTCATCACTTTTTTTCCTCCTTGCCCACTGGAAATTCTCCTAAATGTATTTTCTATTGTAATAAGTAACATAACACCAATGTATTAGTTTTCAACTATAATAATCAGCCTTAGGTTTTTCTATAATGACTCTTTGTTATATCTTGTCTTTAACTGTCTTATCCATTGATGTTTTAGAGGGAAATATTTGCAAATAAGCCATACCAGGCACATTCGCAGTTATTAACTATAGATACAAAACATGGATTCTGTAATTCGATAGTTGATATCTGAATCCTAACTTCTAAAATTAATATCAGTATGACCTTGGAAAAGTTAACTTTCACCTTCTATTTAATGAGGTTGTAGAATTTAATTTAGATACATTTAGCAATAACACTGTACCTCCACATTGTAAAATGTCAAAAGTTAACAACTATTTCTTATTATGTTTATTGATAATGAATATAAACAGCTAACAAAATTCACATGTAGTTGACACTTATTATAGACTCAGAGTACTCCACTAGCTGAAACTTTTAAAACATGGTTCAACTGGTCTCAAAATTGAGCACTATAAATCAATCTTTTAAAAAAAACTCCAAAAATAGAATAATATTGACTTATATGCAAATCACACTTAGACACCATGTAATTGATTGATTTGCACCAAGTCATAAAACCAGCCAGCGGAAATAAAAGTCTACCTTTCAGCATAAAATCTACAGCTAATTACCATTTCAATAATTTTTGATTCCCCAATAATGTCCTAATAGTCAACATTAAATATCAAGATATTGAGAAAAGGGTTTGAAATGCTGATAGTAAATTTTATAGCAGAATAAATAAAGTTGGACAATTCACATTGAAGATACTTGTCCAAAACTGGAGATGCAATAAAAGCACCCTCCAGTGCCTAGGGGTTGGGAGAGCTACCGTCTGGAAAGCTTCTGTTCAAAACATTCTCAGTATGCTGTTTCCCTCTGTGTACAAAGTACTTAATGTTCACTGCACCTTAGAGTTAATTGATAATCAGTAAAAAATGGAACATCAAACAAACCTTGGCATCTAAATATGAGGGGGCCTTACTGTCTACAAGCAGGGTCTTGGTGAGCAACTGCCTAGAGGGAGCTGTAAGGACAGCGTGGAATGATAAAGGGCTCACAAGAGTTCTAAGTAGGACCTTGTCTCACAGCCTCTTGCACATCCAAGAAGAGATCTTTTTTTTTTTTTAAGAGAGAGCACAATATGGGGGCATAAATAAGAAAATACGTTTTCCCTATTAACAAAAGTTAATCTCAACAGCGTTTCTCACAAGTCTTCAAGTGGCAGGGGGGCGGTAATGCATTTTAGGGGAGAGAAAATATTGATTTTAGTCAGAGAATGTGTCAAACTTCCAACCAAAATTAAAATTCAGAGTAATCTAGGCCCATAAATAAAGAGGCCATAAAGCCTTACATCAACAAAAGATTTGAGATGAGTCTTACGTACCTTAACAAACTGTGCCTCAATTCAGTCAGCCCTCAGGTGAGTTCAAATCCTCTCTCTTGCTCTTTCCTTCCCCAGCAGAGCATCTTTAGCCAACATTTGGTGGAATAACCAGGCTCTCATTTAAGTCAGTTTTGAGATTACCAGGCCGTGCACGAACCTATTCTTCTAAAGCTCAATTCCATTCAAATAAAGAGAAGGGCCAAGTTCTCTCTTGTGTGAGGTATACAGCTTTTAACAAATGTACAGATTCCTACAAATCAGAAGGATTCCACACAAAAGAAAATTCTCCCATGAAAAGTGAAAAAAATATCAGTTAATTTCTGGTGTAAAGAAGATGACATTCCACCCCCACCCCCCAAAATGTACAAAGCTGTGAAAAAATAATATGCAACATTTTAAGGGCTGAAGTGTAAGAAAACCCTCTGTCATGAAGACATCCAAATATCTTTTGAACTATTTACACCATATGCGTCCCAATAAGGCTCCTTTCTGATTAAATAATGACAAGTAAGTGGAACCAAAAAGGGCTTCAAAGACCCTTGAATCTTTACACAGCTTTTTGTAATTTTGTAAGTGTGAAATTTAGCTATCATTATACAAATGTTCTAAAGCATAATTTTCTTGGTCTGTAAAATGTGTCTAGGAAAAAGATGTTGTATCCACAGTAAGCACTAGAGAAAGAGGGATGAATAAATGAATAACAAACGAATGTTTAGGAAAGCAACGCTAATAGTCTTTGCATATCTTTTAAAACTTCAAGCATGAACTGAATTTTTTAAAAAGAGTATTTGTGAACCTACAATGAAAAACTGTCTCTTTAAGTTGAGAATTAACCAAGTAGGTTAGGTGGTATGCAGCAATTGACAGTGCTGGCTAAACATATGTGGGGCACACAAAGGGGGGAATGAGCCAGTTGTTAAACATCTCAATGGCTTGCAATGATGGGGGAAGACATTTCTCACAAAATGTTAAGTGTAAAAGGCTGGAGAAACTGCTTTAATGGTAAAATACAAAAACTTTCATATTAATATTGTAACTATACCAAATTAAAATGGTCAAAGAGTGCAATAGTAGATGGGATTCAAAATATTTTCTTTTAACTTTGGTGAAAATGAGCATATATATGAATTCTATGCACATGAATGTGTGTTTGTTCATGCATGTGCATATATGTACAAGGATGTCCATGCACATGTATACTTCTACATGTGGAGACCAGAGGTCAACATCAAGTGTCCTCCTTGATTGCTTTCCATTTTAATTTTAAAACAAGGCATCTCACCAAACCTGGAACTCACTGATTCGGCTAATCTGGTTGATCAGTGAGCTCCAGGGACTTTTGTTTGTGCCCGACTCTCCAGGACTGTGGTTATAGGTATATACTTTTACATTAAATTTTTACAAGGGTGCTAGAACACATGAATTCAGGTCCTAATCCTTGTACATTATCAGAGTACCATGACATAATAATGTTATTCAAAATTTGTTTAAACTCTCTAAGAAAAGATAACTATTTTAAAAGAGTTCTATAGAATCTAAAGAGCTATCTGGAAATCCAAGGAATTCCAGGTAGACATCTCAGCCCAGAAGACTTGAGAGTGGTGTTGGTTGACAACTGCATGAGATCCTGACCGTGCCACTTACTCCAAAAGAGGAAGAAGTAAACTGTTGTTTTGTTTTGTTTTAAATTAAACCAGAGAAACAAATCCAAAACTCTAAGACCTTTTACATACCACAAACACTGGTTTTTAACTTTGTGGTAATATTTTAAAATCATCCATCTAGATTTTTCACAGTGAGGTAGCAAGAAATAGATAGCAATTCAACCTCACCAATATAGTTTCTCAGAAGCTGAGAAGCTAAAATGGAATGTTTGCCCTCTTCAGGACAGTGTCATCATCAACAAATGCCTGGATCTAGACAATCTTTTAAGAAATGTCCTGTGACAAGCCTGACAGCTAGACTGTATGTTCTCTTTCACTATCGTTAAGAAAACCAGCATCCTAGTTTGGTTTAAAAATAAAAAAAAAAAAATGATAGGAAGGAAAGAAAGAAGGAAGAAAGGAAGAAAGGAAAAGAATGGGAGGAAGGCAAGAATTTGCCAATTTCTTTTTTGTACCAGGAAGAATATTCAAGCTGACTAAATTAGGAAAACAAAATTGAGATAGATATTTAAAAGTCCAGTGGTAAAGCTGGCTCAGTGCACCTGATCTTTGTCGGATAAAATCAGGAATTCAAGTTCATAACATCTATTGGAGTTACCTACTTCTGCTTTGGTTCCATCCACTGCAAATAGGGTGACAATATACATTCAGTAGCTCCTTGGACACAATAAATCATTATCATTAAATAATCTTCTAAACGCACACACACTTTCCACTCCAAGTTTTCTGGAACTTATCATTACTGTTCTACTCTGAGCTTTGAAATCATTTTGAGTTCATCTTATGGGCAAGAGCATAGAACCCATTGATTGCTTCCTTTAGAGTAAGCACCCACCCATGAAAGTTCATATAAGGTTAACTCCATAGAAATGGGAAATAAAAATAGAGCGGGGATATCCTAAATAAATTGCAGAAAATTTAGCATTTGGTGATACTATAATGTAACAGATAGATGGTAGATACATAGATGGCATATAGATGATAGATAGAGGATATAAAGGTAGGTAGATGGTAGATATATCATAGATGCCAGATGGGTAGATGATAGAGATAGACAGATAGATAGATAGATGATAGACAGACAGACAGATTCATCTATTCCAAGAATTTTTTTTCCCACCTGTGTTGTCCAAGAACAAGAGCAATATGGAGTGGGAATTTTCCTAACGAAGATGCAAGAAAAATAATTATTGTGTATGAGCATCATGAGGCTTTGCAGGTTTTATAATAAGCAGATAAATGAACATAGCAGTAAACCATTTCACAAATATTATGGTGATATTAGCAAACAATGCAAGAGAACCAAAGACAAATTTTTGCAATGACCCATGCCATCTGCTGCCTGGCATGGTCTAGTATAAAACTGAAAATCCTGTCACCAACACCACATGCCTTCAGCCTTTCAACAAAGCAGCATCCAGTCACCCAAGGTGTTAGGCACAAAATGACTAGTCAGAAATGCCCTTGCTTGGGCGACTATCTCTGATAATCCCACACAGCTTGTGGTAGAAAGGAATGTGTTAGAAGCGGTGAAATGAACTTAAGAGATGCATCATGGGGTGAAAGATGAGTGTGACTGTTTTGCGATGGCTGACTTAGACAGAGCTTGTGTTGGAAGATGTTTCCGAAAGCTGTGAAATAATAACTCAGGGGAAATTCTTGGTGAGGTTAATAAAAACTTAAAGCCCTGAATGCAAACCTAACGCACATGCATATTCATGAGCTGAGTGAGAGAAGAGAAAAAAGTCCTTAAGATGCAGAAACAATGAAAAGACAACATAAGAAAGACGATACTGGAGAAGACATAGAAATCATGTGGAAAGAAGCACTATTCTTTTGATCCACACAATTAAAGTGATCATACCAAAGCTCTTTCATCCCTGTAGGAGGTATTTACTGAGTGACCAGTTTGTGTCAGTCATGGGATCCCCATTCTTTCATACAATACATGCACCAAATAGGTATGGCCCGTGTCATCAATATGCTTAAAATCTAGAGAGGTCATATCTAGTGTAAGGTATCAAAAATACTTCCACAGGGATTTTGTGCTATTTAAGAAGAAAGGGAAAGAGTAAGTCAAACATAACAAAGGCAGGTTGAGCCAGAGGGTAAAAGAATCCCACTCAAGAACACCCTGGCAAGCATGGAAAGGACAGTGTGAACTGGTGAGGGGTGAGATTGGAACCAAGTGCTACCAGCGGAGGCTTAATGTAGACATTTCATTACAAGTGTCATGCATGGTATTGCAAACTCAGCTTAAGATACTGATACTCATCCCAAGAGCCCTAAAAACTCAAGTGTGGTTATAAACAGAGTGGAACTTTGAGAAGGAGGTGTGCTTCACCAAGGTCATTGTGATCGTATCCTTGAAATGTTACTCTTGTTTAATAAAGTGTGAGGGCAGAAGTGCAGGCTGATAGAGTGCATACAAGAACAATCAAAGGCTGACAATAGAGCAGGAAAGACAAGGAGGAAATAGTTATGAGGTCCAATGGACAGAACTCATTGATGAATTTAATGAGTATGGGTGACAAGAAAAATCGCTCGACTTTTTTTGTACAAAATGACTAAAGGTTGATTGAGCTGGGATTCCTGTAAAAAAGCATAGGGTCTGGGGAAGGATGGACTTTGAGTTATTTTGGATGCCTTTAGTCTGAGATGCTTTAGATACAGCTGTTTATAAAAGCAGAGTGTGAAACCAGAAAAGGGGTCTTGAAATGGAGATACCAATGCAGGGGACATTTGGTTACTGAAGGGGAAGCAAGTGTTTACTGATAAAAGTATGGATGAAGGGGGCAAAGAAAAATAAAGGTTTTTTTTAATACTTTATTCATTTTTATTTTCTGTGTATGAATTTGCCTGCATGTATGTCAGTGTGTTATGAGTATGCTGTGCCCACAAAAGCCAAAAGAGGGCATAGAATCTCCAGAAATAGGAGTTGGAGAAGGCTGAGAGCCACTGGGCACAGAACCTTGGGTCCTTTCATAACTCGGAAGCCATGTTTCCAACCTCAAGGATGTTTTGATGAGCTTTGAGACTGTGTACCAACGCTAAGACTACAGAGACTTAAAATCAAACTCAAGATAGACTAGATAGACTATTCTGCATGATAAAAAGAAAAGCAAGTTTGTGGATTACAGAAGTCAAGAAAAGTGAAAGCTGTAAGAATGAACTGCTAACCATAATGTAACCTTCTATTACTGACAAACATCTGCAAATTCAAAGAACACTCAAAAAAGCGCGCGCGCGCGCACACACACACACACACACACACACTGCCCAAACAAACACAATAAAACATTATTTAATGCTATAAAGGATTTTATTTTTAAAGAACAATAGTGCTTTAGACCTGTACCAAAGGCTGGCCTACACATCAGTGAAAGTTTAATGGATCTAGAAATAGCAACTCCTACTTAAAATCGTTACTTCCAAATCAATGGCTACAAAGAACAGCTCACTGAAGAGTTGTAGCCCTGATTTCAGAAAGGTCATATGTACTCCTAAATGAATGGCAATCTTAGGAGCAGCAAATTTCTTCAAGAGATCAGGGCATTTTCACAACTACAAGGATTCTTCTTCAATGATTGAATTATTCAGAGACCACAGTGCCCAGGAAAGACACTTAGTTTCTTGTCTTGCAAGGATTGCCCCAAATCAGGAGCATTTCCTGATGTTACTGATACAATTACCCTATCTGTTTACTTGATATAACCTTCACGGTTATTTCTAAGTTCAAATCCCACCTCTAAAGGGACTATAGCTCTATTGCTACTTCTACCCAGCAGCACTGGAAAACTTACATGTCCCCCCTTAGCCCTGCCTCCATTTCTTCTTTCCTGTTTCATTTGAAACAGGGAATTGTCCTGGGATGTAACTCTTCCTAGCATTTTTCCTTCTGAACTCCCAACCCTGACTGTGAGTTCTTAAGGATTGAAAAAATGGGAGCTGAAGACATGGTTCAGTGGTTTAGAACACTTGTTGCTCTTGCAGAGAACCTGCATTCAATCCCCAGAACCCACATGGTGGATCACAATTCTCTGTAACACTAGTTCCAAAGCTCCAAACAAAATACTCATACACATATGAGTCCCACCTATCTTCCTGCCTCTTTTGGCCAAACAGTGTTTTATTTGTCAACCAATAAGAAAAACATATATATAGAAGGACATCACCCATAACAAATAAAAAAATCAAAAAATTTAAATTGTTTAAAAAAATACAGAGCTGAAAATATAAAATTATTGAATAGGGATGAGATGCTGCATCTACAAGGCCATGGGTTTAATAACCAGTACTAAAGTAAAAGTATGTTAGTTGTCGATTTTCTAGAGCATAGGGCCCTGTCCTAGAATTAACTAATCTAAGCAACTTCCTCAAGAGACAGATAGCCCTACTATCTCATGTTATGAATGAGGATGTAAAGACTCTCTGAGATCAAATTGTTTTGCTTTTCTACATGGTCTCGATGGCTCTCTTGCCGCTACCTTATATTGCCTGCATTAGTTTGTGGCTACGATTAGATGTGTCTTATCCAGCGTCTGAGCTCTTTTTCTCATAGCCATGACCAAATTCCTTACAAGAAACCACTTAAGACAGAGAGGATTTGTCTTGGCTCATGGTCTGAGAGGAAACAGTTCATCATGGCAGGATAGGTGGCCGCTCTACAACAGCAGGACTTTACCACTAGGCATCCTCGCCTCCTCACATTTCTGGCTATGAATTTCAAGGTCCACCTCTAATAACCCACTACCTCCAACCGTTTCCCCCACTTCATAATGGTTCCATAATTTCTCATAATAGTACCCTAGGCTGGGTACCTAGTGTTTAAACACATGAGCCTATGGGGAGAGGCTGATTCTACAATCAAATGCAGCTAATATTTGCCAAATATATCATGCTTCTGTAGACAGCCTTGGGCTGTCTGGTTAAGCAATCTGGTTTAGTTTCAGTTGTCTTATTCCTTCATAAGGCATAAGAAAGTGTAAGAGTTGCCTATGATCACACACAGAAAAGCTAACATTAAAACCCCAATGGTAAACTTGATATAAGGCTCCTTCTACCATATGTCACTAGGAGAGACACACTATTAACTTTTACTTAAATATCATCACCTAAGCACACAGCTCTTCCATTCAACATTGACCTTTAGACAAAATACTCAAGCACAAGCTTCCTTCCAAATTCTTTTGAAGCAATTTTACCCATTTTTTAGACAGGAATACTAAGGAACAGAAAGGATAAAAAGCTAAAGAGAACACAAAATGTACATTAGTAAAAAACAATTGTAGACTTCTTCCAAAAATGATCTCTCATACAAACAAATCCTCTTGTATAATAGTGTTTGGACTTTTTTGGTAAATTTTGTTATATTAATATCTTGGGATATATGAAAAGTACTGTTCCAATAATTTTATTACCTTTTTTTTCCTTTTAAGTCTCTGAATTAGTCATGGTTCTCTGGACTAATAGGACTTATACAATGAATCTCACAATATATACAGGAAAGGGATTTATTAGAATGACTTACAGGCTGCAGTCCAGCTAATCTGACAGTGGCTGGCTGTGAATGGCAAGTCCAAGAAACCAGTAGTTGCTCAATCCACAAGGTTAGATGCTCTCAAATGGTCTTCAGTAGTTGCTGGCATCCCAAAGAATGTCAGTGAAGGAGGAGATTTGCTAACAAGGTGAGGGCAAGTGGTAAGAGAAAAAGTTTCCTCCTTCCATGTCCTTAGATAGGCTTAGATAGGTGTGGCCCAGATTAAAAGTGTGTCTTCAAGTCTCAAGATCCTGGCTTAAAGGCGTGTCTTTTCCCATTGAAAAGATCTGGATTAAAGGCATGTCTTCCTACCTCAAAGATTCAGATTAGAAGTGGATCTTCCTACTTCAAATTAAGCAAAAATCCCTCACAGATGTGCCATCCATTTTCAGATTTTAGTTAAATCCTGATATAGTCAATTTGACAATCAAGAAAAGTCATTACAGTCCCCATAGTAAAAATTTTAATGTAGATACAGCTCTAGTTTAATTTGTTTTCTTTTCAAATGTCTGTATTTTCTATATAAGCCTTTAGGGGGATTATTTCAGAAGTCTGTCATAGGTTGCAAAAATAATTTATAAAATGTAGTTCAATGTATTATCATGTTGTATACATTTTAAAGCTGAATGTTGCAAGTTGTACAAAGAGGCATTGAATACTAAAAGGGAAGCTAGATTCTGCAACCTTGCAACATCAATCATGACTCCCTTGAAAACTTGACACAACAATTAATGACATATCCGACATGTATAGGCGCCTCTAATCATGTCTTGGACTACATACCAAAAGTAATACTGGGCAAAGACTTTCAGTAAATTACTTTCATTTACTCTGTGCAACTGAGTAGAAATTCTTCTTTCTGACTCCTCTGGATAAATTTGTCTGCCAACATGTCTTTTTGATGTGGACAAGAACTCACTTAGAAATGGTAGTGATCCTTCAGGAAGTGAGCCAAATGAATCATGTGATCAGTTTCAATGCCCATTTTAGATTATTCCTGTTTATATCCTTTATAAAATCATATTTCTGCTAGAATAGGAAAGCCTGACTTTTGATCTCTTATGCTAAATAGTACTATCACACTCACAGTGTCCATAATATTAACAGAAACAAAGATTTGACTGACATGCAAAATGTCTTCCATCCTGATGCCTCTCCATCCTGGAATCAGAAGTATGACTTCAGTATTAACTGTTCTCATTCCAAGGAGGCATACATGTTTAAACTTCAGCGAGTATCATTTTAACTTGAGCTGCACTGCCACAATAATTTTTATATTAACACAGTCATTTCTAAGCACCATGTTAAGGGTGACTCTTTGTAATGCTATGTTAACACATCTGACCTCATAATACATACTTTTGTCCTAGGTCTCTTCATGATGGACACAAGTTGGAAGGTCAATGGCATGTTAATAAGACTCAGTTATGTTCATGAATTAATTACTTTGGTGTGCTAAATGTTCTTGAAATAACATACATTGCCTTCCTACATACATACAGGTATCATGATACTCCTATGATGTGAGAGAAAGGGAGGGAGTAGAGAGATCATATTTCTGGGACAAGTTTTATTCATAAATAAATCATCAGTAAGGTAAGCCTGTCTTTCACTGAGTAAAACTCACCAAAATGAGTTTAATTGAACTTTGAATGGCTAAGCAATATGTATTTTTTAAAAATTAAAAAAGAAGTTAAACTGATACAGGCCAGTGTAGAAGAAACGGTTGTATCTATGTCTAAATTTCACTATGAAACAGAGTTCTTTGATTCACAAATATTCTCTTCCCACCTCACAACTAATATATCTCTTTGTGCACAGATACTTAAACATGACTTAAAATTTAAGAAATGCATTTGCAAAGATAAAACAGCTTTATTTGCCATCCTCAAATTTATCTGGCTGCATCACAGGTGACTGTAAAAACAATACCAACTCGATCAGAGAAAAAAAGAACACAATGGCTTAGGCCAACTGCTCATAAATGTCACATACACTTGCACAGACTGAGATTAGCATGTCCGTTAGGTCATAAGGGCACAGCCATTTCAGTTCAAAACTCCCCAAATTCACTTACCTTTTGTTTGTCATCTGTTATGACATTTGAAGCTCAATTTGTGTGCTTGCCTTAGAACGTCTTATCTCATTGTTCTGTAATTCAGAGTTGTATTCTCCATCTTAAGAGGAAGAAGGGAAACATTGGCGTTTGTTCACCATACCCACTAGTGCTTATTTACAAATGATATTTTTAAAAGTAGAGTTTCAAGGGCTTCTCTAATGCAACCCAAAGCAAAAGGAATAGGCTCCTAAAACAACAAATCAATGTATATTAGATGTGGAAGGGGGAGGGGGAAGTCAGACACACTTCTTCCAGCAGTGTCCTACTATCCAGACACAATAAATTCATTTCCCCTTACCCCCCTCTGCCTTGATAGGTATTTGTAGATGTCTTTCTTGAAAAACATAAAACAGAAATACCCAATGTGAAAACAAAGGAGCGTGTACGTGGCTAGTAATAACTCAGTAATCAGCAACTCCTCCCATGAACACCGTTGTTTGATCGGTTTCCACATGCAAACTTCTCTCTGCTTATAAATCAGGAGACTAAAGGGAAACAAATACATACGCATCCCAGTGCTCCAACACCCATCCCAAGCAAGCCTCATCCTGTGTCACCGCCTCAGTCATGCAAATTACACCAGAGCTGTCAGTTGACTAAGATTAATGACACTGCGCCAGCTTCTTTGTTTCTCTCTGCGGCCGTTTAGTGTGAAATACTATCCAAAAACATTATCTATCCTCGATTAATCCCACAAATTTGTTCACACGATGCACATTGTTTAGGGCAATTTACAACAGGAACATACTGAGCACAATTGCATTTAATTACTTGGGTTCTAATTACATTCATTAAAGGCTAATAAAATAAATGAAACAGCTTTAAAAGCTTCTGCAAAACACATGGGTCTTGTCTCCCTAGTGAAACATACAGTAGATGTTTGATGTGAAACACAGTTTTGACCATATATGTGTATTTATAGATGTACATACATACATACATACATACATACTCCGTTCGGTATAGGAGGGAGATTTTAAATCCTAAGCCATAAAGCTACAACTGTTCTATGAATGCATTTATTTAATGAGTGGTTGACAGGTTTTAGGAGCCTAGCACTACTCCTTTTATTTTATGTGCAGAATAGAAAAAAAAAAAAAACAAATCCATTTCAAAATCGCCTTTGAATCTTAATTGTTCCCACCTGCAGGGCCTGGATGCCCAACTCTGGCTTTTCCCATGCCCACTTTCGACAGGCCACTGACCAGCAAAACTGGAATGTGTTTCACTCAAGCTGGCTCCTAGAGAGCATTTGCATCAGGTTCAGTCCCAAGACTCAGTTGAGACTGTTGGTAATTCTTCTGTGAGACTGTGGAAAACTGCATAATCTAGTGTATGAAAAGTTACAACTTAAGTCACACTGAATTGATTTGTCTGCAAGGGTTTTATTTTTATTTGTTTGTTTGTTTGTTTTTATGGTTTTTCAAGATAGGGTTTCTCTGTGTAACAGTCCTGGCTGCCTTGGAACTTACTTTGTAGGACAGGCTGGCCTCTAACTCACTGAGATCTGACTGTCTCTGCCTCCCAAATGCTGGGATTAAGGGTGTGCACCACCACTGCCTGTAAGGGTTTTAAAAGTGAACTTTGTGTGCATGTATGCATGGTATATGCATGTGTGTACATTTTGCACATGTGGGGTATACACGTAAACATATGTGTGCATGCATGTGGAGGCTAGAGCTTGATGTCATGTGTGTTCTATCTCTCCACTGTTTGTTTGTTTGTTTGTTTTTAATTGTTGTTGTTTTGAGACCAAGTTTCTCACAGACCTCAAAGCTTACTAGTTGGCAATACTGGCTGTCCAGCAAGCATTGGGATCTTTTTGAGTCAGCTATTATGCCATATCTTCTTATTGCTGTTGTTTTGTTTGGTTTTAACATGAATGGAATCTGACATACTCATGCTTACAGAGCAATGTGTTTGCCAACTGAGCCATCTCTCCAACACTAAAACTTCCCTTTCAATGCATGATTTTCTGACCATTTTCATGTATATTTACTGTATGATATGTTTGGGAAATAACTGAGGAAGAAAATATATAAAATATCTTTGTTCGTAACTAGGCCAGAAACAAACAAACAAACAAATAGTATTCTGCCATCCCTTTCCAACTGGAGCTCTGAGCA
The DNA here is from genome assembly GCF_943737965.1 of Phodopus roborovskii. Classification (NCBI taxonomy): domain Eukaryota; kingdom Metazoa; phylum Chordata; class Mammalia; order Rodentia; family Cricetidae; genus Phodopus; species Phodopus roborovskii. The sequence continues at coordinate 695,252 of NW_026126417.1, read as the reverse complement.
ACCCCCATAATCCAAAGACAAATGTCAACTTAATTAATTACATTGTGCATCTACAACGTCCATGCTCAGATTATGGGAAGCATAGACAACTTGCACCTGGCAAGGCTGTACTGTGCCTGATAAGGTACTGGTAGTGTTTGGAACTGGAAAACGGGATGGAAACCCTAAATCTAATGCATGAGGCGCACATTTCTCCATAAAAACTTGATTCTGCTATAGATAATGAATGACATCTTTTTAAAAGTAGTCATCTAGAGAATGACTCTGAGAAACACCTGAATTTAGGCTTTTGCCTGGATTCATCTTTGTTAAAATTAAAGTTTTTGTTTTGTTTTGTTTTGTTTTTAATCAAAATTTGAAATGCTTTGGGAACAGCCTATTGGTGTCTTTCCAATAGCTGAGTTCTTTGACACAGTAGGTTTTTCTCTGGGTATCTGCCTAGTGAATACATCCTCATGTGTACACAAAGAAAGTTAAAAAAAAATAGTTATGGCAGCATTGTTTATATGGAAGAAAAAAGCAGAAGCTTTCCTCATATCCATCTCATATGGATACATTTCTGAAGACCTATACAACAAAGAAGGAGTTGGGCAAGTCTATATGTGAAATATGGACTGATTGCCAAATACCAAGTTATAGAATAATATATACTCTAAGGAGTGAACATGATGAAATTATATGTAGGAATGTGTGTGTCAGCTGGAAGAATAAGAAAGAACTGATAGGGAATGGCAACCTCTGAAGTGGTAAGAGTCCACATGGGTCAGCTGGATATGGTGTCACACACCTTCAATTTAAACACTAAGGAGGCTGAGGCAGGAAGTTGATAAAAATATATTTAAAAATTTTAAAGTTACATGTATGAGAAGAAAGTCTCCAGAGGAAAAATAGATATTATTAGTTACTCTACAGATGGGAAGATTAAGTAGATTATTTTTATAAGAAAGTATTCACCAAGTATTGTTCACATATATATATTACATACTTAATCTCTTTCTCTTTCACAGACACACATTGAAAAAAATGGTAATTTCACAAATTTTGTAACCAGTAGAACTGGATCTGGTTGAATTTCTCAAAATATATATATACTTAAAAACAAAAACAAAACTAGGTGAGGGGTTGGAATTCGAACATCTCAACATTTTTTCTCACTCAGGTACACACTCTTTGCTCTTCATCTGCTATGCCCACATTCTTTTAGGGCAGCCATTTGGGGACATTTATTACCCATAATGCAGTTGAGGGCTATTTGTTTCAGTGCTGCTCAGCCTTGAACCCCTAGGAGCTCAGAGCCATGTCCAACTTGTGTAACATAATGTGCTATGGATTATTGTGCACAGCAAACATATCTTAAAAGAATGATGCTCTGCTACCATTCAGTAGTTCATATAAATGACTTCACAAAATTACACTGATAAATAAAACAGAATCATAATCGTTCAGAAGTGGGGCTGGGTAAAACGAAATGAAAACCAGGAAGTGGAAACCCCAAATGGATGTTTTCTGATATGTGCCAACTTCTCCCCTCACCACTTCTCAAAAGATGGTTTCTCATCTGTGGTGCTTGCAAGATGGAGAGCATAGTTTGATTTTCATCACCCATGTGGAGGCTCACAACCATCTACAACTCCAATTCCAGAATAGCCAATGCCTTTTCTGGCCTTTGTGGGCTCTGCATGCATGTGGTTCACAGACATACATGCAGGCAAAACACCTACATACACAAAAATAAATAAATTTAAAAATCTAAAGAAAGCAGTAGTATCTGAATTGTTTGACTTATTTCTTGTTTCTTTGTATCAATATGCAACTGTTTGTGGGCAGACTACCACCACACCTAAATGCTTGTTGAAGTCCTATCAATAAATGAATGAAAAATATAAACAAAATAGATGTTTCCTTTCTTCCTTTCTAGCAAATGTTCTTCCCTAGAGATGGAGTATGTATTAAACTACCCCACAGCTAGTGTCAAGAGCCGCATGAGAGCTCACATTGAATAGAGCATGTCTGCAACATCATTCTAAAATTGCAAGAGCAGCCTTATCCATGGAAAGAGACTCAACATTAAAAGTTTCCCTTGAAAATCTCATACCTGACTCATACACACACACACACACACACACACAGATACACTTTAAAATATGACCTATTTTTCAATAAAAGGTAACGAATCATGGTGTTTAACAAGTCCTAGAGTACGAACTCAGTGTCTTTAGAATTTGATCTTGTACAGAGATTTAAAGAACAGTTTTTTTTAATGCCTTGACCATTCTAAGAAACAACAGCAGGAGACTTTAAGAATAGAGCAATGGTGGTTCTTCCCTACATCTTGTCACTTTAGAGCAGATGACCACTGATCCTCCTGGACAGTGGAAACTATCTCCATTGTATGCACACAAAGATGTTCCTTCCTATAGTTCCCGAAGCTTCTTGCCTTTATTCATGAGGATGCATAGTGGGGCAAGAAAAGACACACAAATAATATCCCTGTCTACTCATGAATATTAGAGATTTCTTTCCTTTTTCTCTTTTCGTCTTCTTTTTTTCCACCTACCTCTGGGAAACTGAAAGGAGCTGCTCCACATAAGAACCAGAGAAATATATAACTACAAACTGAAAGCCTGTGACCTCAATCCCCAGTGCCCCTTGCCCCTCATTACAGCAGCAGTTGGTGTAGGGAAGGATTAAAGAGGGCTAGAAATCATTGGGTGAGCACACGAGGTCTCAGAAACTTGACCTTGGTTACTTAAAGCACAGAGTCCCCACTAAAAGCGAGTCTATGAGGAGAATTAAAAACAGAACAAGGAGAGGTCAGGCAAAGTACAGGAGCACTAACAAAGATGAGGTTGAAACAAAAAATAAAAACCTCCATGATAGACATCTTTCCTTCCACCAGGCAGGCATGGACATCACCAGGAAACATGCTGGGTTTTGCCATGAACCAAAAATGCAAAAGAACCTCCCACCAGACACACCAGAGCAGAAGCCAGACAATAGAGGGCTTGCCGAGGTTCCTCAGCAAGCCCGAGACTTCTTAAAGCACTTTCTAATGAAACAGAATCAGAGTGAGTCTCCCTCTCTATCTGATAGCTTTTATTATCTAGATCTATGAATTACCCAAGTTTAATGGGAAATACAAGAAGAGATTACAAAGGCACTGACTAGTAAAATATTTTTACAATTGTGAAACTTACAGCAAGGCTCATTTCTTTTCTGGAGAAGTAAAGTAAGGGCAAGGGGCTAACGCCATAAAGCATATGCCCGTGGCAACAGCCCCAGTGGGGGCATGAACTCAAAAGCATTTCAGAAAACCTACACTTAGAAGTGAATGATTCCCAGCTGTCAGCAACAATGGGGGCACATTATTCATTGTTCCTTCAGGCCTGTGTCCTGTGGCCCTTGGGAGGAGGCTTGGTCTTTCAAGGACGCTAGTCATAGATAAGGAAACTGAGGCAAGTAACTTGGACTCAGAATAAATGACTGGCCCCAAAGAAGTATGCATCCTGAGGTTAGTCACTGTTTACTGAGCTTTGAAAGAAAAACTTAATAGCCAACTCTTTTCTTTCTTATGAACAATGATTATTGTGGCATGCAATGGTTCCATAATGGGGTGAACTTTCCAAAACATGTTCTTACACTTTCAACGACAGATAAGCTAAATACTATCACAAAAAGATGGCAAGATGTGTGTATGTCAGAATGTTTCCCTTTGCATATCTCTGTCACCATTTCTTGATCTCTGTATAAACAAAGAAGTGAATCTTCTAGAACTGAGCTGACCAAAATGCATATAACTTGATATGTTTGTTCAATTTAAATGTTTATAATAGCCATAGTAAAAAAGGAAAAATGAGCAAGTGGAATTATTTTCATGATACATCTTATATAAACCAATGTATTAAAATGTTTAGAAATGATAACATAACATATATTGTGATATACTTTTGTACTAATCTTACTGTGTTTTTTAAAATCTTATTTTATTTAATTTTGTGTGAAGACAATGGCACATGCATGTGGGCGCACATGCATGTGGGTGCCAGAGGCATTGGATCCCCAGGGACTTATTTGGAGATATAGGCAGTTGTGAGCTGCCCGATTTGGGTAGTAGGAGCTGGACTCAGTACCTGCTCACAACCGCTGAGCCTCCTATCCAGCCCCTAATTTATACTAAAATTTTAAAATCTGATGTAATTTTGACCTGAAGAATACCTCAACAGTGTTAGCCACCTCTTTGAACAGCACAGCCCTACCCTTTCCTATTTGTTTTCAATTAGGAGGCCCTACTGCACCAGTTTCTATATTATATATATATATATATATATATATATATACTAAAAACATTTTTTAAAGAAGTATTTTGAGTTACTTTCAACATTTCAAAGATAAAGATATCTAATAATACATTTGGAAGATAACAGCATAAACTTTTTAGTGCTAAGGATGATTAGATGAATATGTTTATGAATATACTATACTAGCTCCTGACTGACACATACCCTTATCAACCAGTAATGACAGTGTACTTGTTTCTTGTAAAGCATGGTATTAAACATCAAACTGTGAAACCCTATTACATACTAGTTGGCTATTTCAACAGCAAGCCTCCAGTTGGCTCTAAAGGGTTAAACAACTCTTAAATGAGATAGAGTCAGCATCAAAGAAGGGCAGTAAAGGCTGACTTCGAACCTTACCACTCTTCTTTATAAGCACTCTGACTTTGTGAAAAGCATTTTCTCCATGCAGATTTTTCATCTACTCATTGGTGAAATAAGGGCTAGATGCTATCAAATGAACTGTTCAGTTTTAATAGGCTGTGGCTGGATAATAAAACTTACCTCTCTTTAATCAAAGAACACATTCTTCACACTTCAATGATGTGTATGCACTTATAACAAAATTTTTCCACTGTTCACCTGAGTTTCCAACTTGACTATCATTATATATTTCATCTAGTACTCTAGGCCTTAAGGGAAGTCTCATGTAGACCTGACTCAGCAATTAGAGTCTGAGTATGTCAGACTGTGGCACAGAAGAATGAGACAAGCACACAATTTGGCTTGGTGTGACAAATTTTCACTCTGTGTGACTTGTTTCTAAGCTTCACTTTCTTCCATTGCCAAATTAAAATATTTATTAAAATAAATATTTATGTATAAATAAGGGAACTGAAAGGAGCTGGACTAACATCCACACTCCATGGTAGACAGTAAGCACTATATGAAACCTCACAAACCTATCTTTTCTTGTTCTCTGCTGATCCTCTGAATCCTACCACCTGCCTACTCCTTCTGGAGTCATACTTCCTTATTTGAACTCTCCTTATGGTTTGAGATATTATCCTATGGTTTGATACTCAGTGGCTATCCAATTAAAATTCAAACACTTTGAGGACATAAGTCTTGAAATTCTCTGTCTCCTAGGGCTGAATTTGATGATACCTTTTATTATTTAGTAGACTTTTCTGTTGATGGTGTGATAACTAGATATTCTTTAAAATAGTTAATGATTTTTGTCTCATTGAGTGAATCTAACCTTCTGAAACCAGAAATTATCAATCAATTTTATGCAACCTGATCTATGCAACATACTAATATTTTAGTGAAAAATGGATAAAATGATCAAGTAGAAGCAGGTTGATATTAAAGTTAGAAAGCTAACCTAATAGCAGAGCTGTACACTACCATCTAGAGCAAACCAGGGTCCATATCCATAGAGTTTCTTTGGTCAATGAGGACGTCTGGAAAAGGTCAAACTAATGCACCCAAACTTTAGTGAGTGAAATTGGGCATTTTATGTCATATTGAGGATCAAGATTATTTAAAAGCCAGAGGTACCTGTCATCAAGTCTAGTCAATGGTAAAAGTGACTGACAGAGGCTAGCAAAGTTTATGTTAGTGGATTGAGACATAGGACAAGAATCTGAAATGTGGATGCTTATTTGAAAGCACAAGGTATGTCTGGTCACTCTTATTGGCCCGGTGCAGAAAATGAAGAGCTGACTCACATTAGATGACATATGATTACCAGAACTAATACCAGAACAGGAGGTCTTTGAGATGCTATAGAGCAAGGCGAATTTTATATCCCATCCCCGCTGAGGTTGAGCCCAGGGACTGAGTGCTAAATCCATAGATTAAGGGTCTTAGTACTTACATTTAGCTGTGTGCTTAACAGAACTGAGGGCAATAAAGGCTTATGATTTATTTAACAATTAGTAGATCATTCATATCATTGGTTATATAGCTTTACTATCAAATCCTTCCTCAATCTCAGTCATGGTTAAATGTCTTTCACTTAAAAAAAATTAAGCTTATGGCTGTTTTAACAATAAATAAGAAATGCATACCCATAAAAAATAATAAAGGAGTGTGGAGACAGTTCAGTAAGTAGGGCACTTACTGAACAAGTCTGATGACTCAAGTTCAGATCCCCAGAACCCATGCAAAAGTGGGACACAGATGTGAGGCCTGTCATCTCAAACTTCTACTAGAAAATGGGAGACAAGACAAGATCTGCCTAATCTCATGGGCCACCTACACTGAAATACACAGTGGAAGACCCTTCCTCAAACAAAATACAAAGTCAGTACTGACACCAAATGTTTCTTCTGATCTTACACTTGCACTATGGCATGTGCAAGCCCCAAACAGAAATACAGAAACACATGGTACCCCATAAACACATACAAGTTTCATAATTTATGTATTGGTTTGAATTTTAAAATTTTAGATTCCAAATGAAAAGAGCAAGAGAAAAAGAAAAGGAAAGTCATTTTTCTAACCTGAGGTATGAACATGGGTTAATATGATATCACAGAATGGATAAGAGACTTTATCTCTTCTCCTATCTATCATGTAGTAAGAAATCTGTTTAGAAATAGGCAGGACTCACTATTGCCACCCACCTTATCACTGTCCCTGCTAACAACACAGTTGTTCTCTTTATAAATAATAATCTGCATAATAATCATAGGTATGGTAGATAAGGTAGCAAAGCTATGTAATACAACCAAGGATTAGAGTTCTCAGGGTCTCTGTATACAGAAGTATGGAGAAGGAATGAGAGATGGGAAAACAGAATGAGGGGGAAGAACCCAGTCAAAACAGAGAGTTTCAAAACCTCTGCTCAAATACTTGCTTTCAAACAGCTTTACCCAGCATTCCAACTTTGGCTCTTACAGTTGCTGGCTTTTAACAAGGCCTGGCAAAAGATTAAATCCATCTTAAGCAGAAAACCTACCAAAGAATCAAAGACTTTTCTTATGTCTGCACCATGGAGTGTGAGACAAAGAGGCAACTAGGAAAATGAATGAAATTGCCACCATTCAAATCTGAGAGCTAAGCAATACTTTCTCTTTATTAGGATTAAACATATGAGCCAAAGTCAATGGCACTAGGCCTGGGGACATGCATCTATAACCCCAGCACCCAGGAGGCTGAAGCAGGAGGATCACAAGTTAGAGGTCATCCTAGGATACGGAGAAAATGCTGAATCAAACACAAAATAAAACAAAACAGAAATGAGTAGAAACGTGGGTGAAAATCAGAGGACCTGTTGATTCCTTTACTCGACACATACATCTTTGTTGAGAACTAAGTCTGTATTTTATCACCCAAGTCCTGCGCTTTTCTTCTTAAACTTTGTCTCTGTCATATATGTAACAGAACCTGTAGAATTTAGAATGTAATTTGGTTTTCACCAGATACTGGGGAAATGTTACATTCAAGCAACAAATTGTTTTCCTCTGAATATAATATTAGATATTAACATACAAAGGAGACATGAAAAATATTAACCTTAACAACCTTTTGTTTTCTTCTAATATACTTTGAAAATATCTTGTTTGTATCAGGCTGAAAATGAAAATTGGCAGTGAGGTTAAGAATGTCTATTAAACATATAGTACCAAAAAAAAAAAAAAAAAAAAAAAAAAAAAGCTCTAGCTTTTATTATCCTCATCTGCCCATGCATGCTACATATTAGCGTAGGGCATTTCCAACATTTTAAATTCCATTACTTTAAAATATAAAGCTCTTTGCCTGTGATATATTACTAATGCTAACAGATAAGATCACCCAATTATAAACTTCAGTTTGCTCTTATTAATGTAGCAAATGAAGCCATGGAGTGAGTGAGATCTCATTTTGGATAAGGTCCCACTTCTTGTTAAATGTTGTTCTTTCAGAGCTGAGCATACATCATCATTGATGTAACAATAACAGATGTCTTATTTGTGGATTCTTCTCCTGTCTGCCTCACAGCAATGATTTTACTACTTGTGAAGGATTACGAAAAATTATGGGAGGATTTACATGAGGTCTCTGCAGTATTTATTTAGAAGTCAAGTATAATATTGTTTTTCCAAACCCATTAACCAACATAACTTAATCCTGACTCAAAGGACCTGCATTATTTTCTCTTTAGTCAGCCTGTGTGGTTATGGTTTCAGAACCATTCATTAATAAAAGTTGGGTTAGTCACAACAGCAGATGTGGAGTGGGGGTGAGAAGATTCAGTCTTCCCATTGTTCTGGAAACACCAAGATCCTCTTTTGCAAGAGTAGCTACCTCAAGGTTTTATAGTCTGTACTATCTGAGTCTGTTTGTTTTCAAATTGGTTGGACTTCTCATGGCAGTGGTCCTCAATCAAAGGTTTGGGACTCAGCTTGCTTTCAGGCTTAACTGAAGTTCTGCTGGTTTTTATGAATTAGTAGAGAATAAAGACAATAGACAGTTTGAGATTATTCAGCACATTCTTATCACTTCCCTAGTTACTTAAATACTTACAGAGAAATGGGGCTTTAAACTTCACAGTGTTGGGCAGTCCTAGGGCTGTGTCCTCACATATTTGACAACACAATGCTCTGGATGGGAGAAATGTCAGAGTTCAAGTACCTAAGCACAGAGTTGGGAATGTCTCTTAGGTAATAGTTTGTGGGCTTTCTTACTATTCAGGAATTGCCCACAAGGCCATATTTAACATTCCCAAGAATACATTAGTGCAATAATCTAGTATTGTTTACTTAAAGGGTAGACCCAAACTTGGTAACTTCTTTTCCCCTACAAGTTGGGTATAGAACCTGTGATATGCCTTGATTTTCCAATTTTTCTCTCATATATTACCTCCTGACCACAGTTTCTCCTCCATCCACTTCTCCCAGTCCTTCCCTTTACCCTCTGTTCTCCCCAAGAGTCTATCTTCTGTTTCCCTTCAAAGAGCAGGCCTCCCAGGGATATCAATCAAACATGATATAACAAGTTATAATAAGACTAGGTACATACCCTCACATCAGAACTGGACAAGACAACCCAGTAGAAGGAAAAGGGTCCCCAGGGCAGCAAAAGAGTAGAGACATCTCCCACTCTTGCTGTTAGGAGTCCCACAAGAACACCAACTTACACAACTATAACATACATGCAGAAGACATAGCTCAGATTCATACAAGTTTCACAATTGTCACTTCAGCTCTTTGAGTCTATATGAGCCTTGATTCTGTGGGACATGTTCTTGTGGAATTCTTGACCCCTCTGGCTCCTACAGCACTTCTTCCCATCTTCCACGGGGTTCCCCCAGCTCTGCCTAATTTTTGGCTATAGGTCTATATCTGTTCCCATCAATTGCTGGATGAAGCCTCTCGGATGATAATTGGTCTTTGAGCATAGCAGAATATCATTAAGAATAATTTCATGCCAGATAGTGGTAGAACATGCCTTTAATCCCAGTACTTGGAAGGCAGAGACAGGTGGATCTCTGTGAGTTCAAGGCCAGCCTGGTCTACAGAGTGAGTTCTAGGATTAAAAAAAAAAAAAAAAAAAAAAAAAAAAAAAAAGAAGAAGGAAAGGAGGAAAGGAAAAGAAAAGGAAAAAAAAAAGAATATCTTTTTTTTCCCAGTCATGTTTGGTTCTATCCTAGGTCTCTGGGCTATATAGCCTCTGGTTCTTGGACATCCAGGCATTGTCAGGCATGGGTTCCCTCTCGTGGCATGGGACGCAAGTTGGACCAGTCATTGATTAGTCAGTCCCACAAGTTCTGCACCACCTGTAGGCAAGGACAATTTTAAGGTGAAGGTTTTGTGGCTGGGATGATTTTCCACTCCTGTCATTGGAAGCCTTGCCTGGTTTCAGAAGATGGCTGTTTCAGGCTCTGTATCTCCTCCCATTACTAGGAGTTTTCACTGGGACCATCCTCATAGATTTCAGGGAGTTTCCATTGTACTAGGTTTTCCACATTATCCTCAAAACACCCCCTAATTCTAGTCATCTCTCCCAGGACTCTCTCCCTCCAGCCTGATCCATTCTGTTTACATCCCCATTCACCCCTAATCTACCCATGAAATCTATTCTAGTTCTGCATCCAGAGAGATCCATGCATCCCCCATTGAGTTTTCCTTGTTACCTAGCCTCTCTTTGTCTGTAGATTGTTGCATGATTATCATTTACTTAATAGCTAATATCCACGTAGAAGTGAGTACATACCATGTTTGTCTTTCTGGGTCTGAGTTACCTCCCTGAGGTTGATTTTTTTTTTTTATAGTTCCACCCATTTGCCTGAAAATTTCATGACGTCATTTTTTTAACAGCTGAATAATACTCCATTGTGTAAATGTGTCACATTTTCTTTATCCATTCCTTCATTAAGGGATGTCTAGGTTGTTTCCAGTTTCTGGCTATTATGACTAAAACAGCTATGAACATAATTGAGCAAGTGTCCTTACAGTAGATGGATTATTCTTTGTGTATATGCCCAGTAGTGATATAGCTGGGTCTTGAGGTAGACTGATTCCCAGTTTTCTGCAGAACCATCATATTGATTACCAAAGTGGCTGTACAAGTTTGCATTCCCACTATGTAGTGTTCCTCTTGTTCCACATCCTATCCAGCATGAGCTGTCACTTGTGTTTTTGATCTTAGCCATTCTGACAGGTATAAGATGGAAACTCAAAGACATTTTGGTTTTCATTTCCCTGATGGCTAAGGATGTTGAACATCTCATCCATTTGAGATTCCTGTGTTGAAAATTCTCTGTTTAGACCTATACCTATTTTTAATAGGATTATTTGGTTTGTTGATGTATAGTTTCTTGAGTTCTTTATACATTTTGCATATTAGCCGTCTGTCAGATGTGGAGTTGAGAAAAATAATTTCCCATTCTATAGGCTGTTATTTTGTCCTAAAGACAGTGTCTTTTGCCTTACAGAAGCTTTTCGGTTTCATGAGGTTCCATTTATTAATTGGTGATCTTAGTATCTGTGTGATCAGTGTTCTGTTTAGGAAGTTGTCTCCCTTGACAATGCATTCTAGGCTATTCTCCACTTTCTCTTCTATGGGGCTCAGTCTATCTGGTTTTATGTATAGGTCTTGGATCCATTTGAAATTGAGTTTTATGCAAGGTGATAGACGTATCTATTTGCATTATTCTACATGAAGACATCCATTTATGCCAGCACCATTTGTTGAAGATGTTATCTTTTTTCCATTGTATATTTCTGGTTTCTTCATCAAATATCCGGTATCTATAGGTGTGTGGATTTACATCTGGATCTTTGATTCAATTCCATTGATCAACATTTTGTTTAAAACTTACTTTTATTTTTATTTATGTGCCTGTGTGTATGTTACAAATGTGCTGGTGTTTTCAGAGGCCAGAAGAAGGTCTGAGATTCCCTGGTGCTATAGTTAGAGGAGGTAGTTGTAAATCACTCAGTGTGTTAGGAACTGAACTTTGGTCCTCCTGAAGAATAGCAAGTGCTCTCCAGAATCATACTATTTCTAGTTTCATCCTCTTCTTAGAACATTGCAGTTAGAGTCTAGTAAAAGAAACACATTTTTGAGAATTCATGAAGAGACAATGATCACTTGGTGATGAAAGACAGGCAAGGAACAGTGAAGCAACAAGCAAAGAACTTTCCCATGTCCAAGGGACTAGGTGGGGTGTCCCTAGAGCTAAAACACCCAAGCTGTTTGCCATGACTTAAAGTTCCAGAAAAAGGTCACCCGTGGAAACCAGGATGAGAATAGAGCCATAGACACAGGAAAAAAGTGGCTACCACCAGAGGAACAGTTTTACAGCTCCAGCAGACTCAGGGTTGCTATTAGACTGGCACTGTTGTTTATGCCCATCTTCATAACCATCCCATTGGCTCAAGCTTTGTTACCATCTGAATTATCTCAAGAACGTCTTCTCCCCAGCTAACCAAAGTTTAATTTGGATCTCCATTCTGTTATTACTGCTATTGATATCTACTATGCAGTGTCTGGGCAGACATGAGACTTCTTAGCTAAGGAGATATAGCTTCGCTCACATTTTTTTTTATTTTATTTTATTTTTTGAGACAGGGTTTCTCTTTGTAACTCTGGCTATCCTGAAATTTTCTTTGTAGACGATGTTGGCCTTGAACTCACAGAGATCCACCTGCCTCTGCATATCAAGTGCTGGGATTAAAAGTTTGTGCCACCACCACCTGGCACTTTATTCTGTTTTTACAGAATGTTGAACTTTCCAGGAAAAGTGTGTGTCACATTGTAGTAGGAATCTCATAAGTCAAAGATCACTTGGCATGGTTGCAAAGTATTATAAGATGGGCATAAAATTGATGGTGGCTCTTTCATTCATTCATGCAGCTTTTACTAAATATCTCTGTACTCAGGAAATTCAGATATAAGCTAGTTTTCAGGGAGAGCCCTGACCTAAGTCTGCCTGTAGGACTGGAAAGAGACCTTTGGAAATAAAGCACTACATGCTGTAATGGAGGTAATACCAGTAACAATGAGGGTTTAGAGCAAAGGTTCTCAACCTATGGGTAGAGATCCCCTTACAGTCAGATGACCCTTTCACAGGGGTTGCATGTCAGATGTTTACATTATGATTCATCACCGTAGCAAAATTGCAGTTATGAAAAGCAACAAAATAACTTTATGAGTCACCACAGCATAAGGAACTGTATTTAAGGGTCATAGCATTAAGGATTGAGAACTGGTGTAGAGCAAGGCAGGCATGTCTTTAAGGCTTTAGTAAAAGGTGATAGTAGTATAATCTTGAACAATATGTTTGCCAAGTGGTAGAGGAGAAAAGAAGCATTTTTTAAATTTGTTTAATTTAGAAACAATCTTATTTTACATATCAATCCCAGTTCCCTCTCCCTCCCATCCTCCCATGCCTCCCACTGACTGCCCCCTATCTCACCTCCCCCATCCACTCCCCAGGAAGGGTGAGGCCTTCCATGGATGATCATCAAAGTTGTCCCATCATTTGGGGGCAGGGCCTAGGCTCTCCTACATGTATCTGGGCTGAGAGAATATCTCTCCATTGGAAATGGGCTCCCGAAGTCCATTTGTTTACTAGGGATAAATACTGGTTCCACTGTCAGAGGTCCCATAGACTGCCCAGGCCTCCTAAGTGACACTCACATTCAGCAAGCTTGGTTTGGTTCAATACTGGTTCCCTAGCTTTGCATCTGGGTCCATGTGCTCTCACTTGGTCAGGTCAGCTGTTTCTGTGGGTTTCTCCAGCACATCTTGAGCATAGAAAATGATGCAGTAATTAGCAAAATCAACTAATAGGAGAGTTTAGGTGAGCACTTAAGATTGGAGCCAGCACAGTGAGACCACACAGAAAACAACTAGAAACACCGTTAACCAGCCAAGTGAATTGCTCCCTCACCACAGAGGCCTGGTGAACCAATACGGTTTACAGGTGTCCTGCAAGCCACCGACTCCTGCTGACCTCTTCAAGAAGAAGTACCTTGATGAGAATTGTTCAGGATGATCACACTGGTGTCTCTTTGAAGAGTGTTTGAGAGACTGAAGACAGATGCCTGAGAGCTCTGGTGGGAAGCTGTGTTAATCCCAAACAAAATGATAAGGGTCTAAGCCAGTGGTCATAAGGATGACTATCGCGGTTAAATAAGGATAAGGATAGACAAATAGGCCGAATAGATGTTTATTCAGGGAGAAATAACTTACAACCTAGACAGATGAACACCAGGAAATTCAACCTGATCCTCTCCTGTCCGAGTCACGCCAGCAAGAGAGCTTTTTCCAGCTCTCCCTCCGACTTCCTACCACAGGTCACTTCCACCCATGGCTCCACCCCGCAATGGGCGTGGTCAGTGCCACAGAAGGACTATCTCACTACAATTCCCCTTTTAGTCTAAAGAAAAGATTTAGGCTTAATACAAAACTATATACAAAACAGTTAATAACAAGTGTGCTCTAAGAAAAGGAAAATCGAGAACAAAATGACCTACATATCTAGCCCTAGGGTGAAGGCATAATGGAGTTTACAATAGAGTTGTCCTAAGCTGGAAAACGTAAGTCTAGTACCTAATATATCTAACTAGGAAGAGAGAATTATAATTGTGATAGTTTAATCTTTAACCTCATCAAGACCTGAGGAGGAAAATAACAATACTAGAGTAGACAGGAAGTGCGGATGGACAACTTCCAAAAGGTGCAGCAAGGACAGAAACAGCAAGCCACCTGAACAGTCACCCTAGGTCTCACAGCAATGTTGGTACACCCAGTTTTGGCTAAGGCCAAGAGAACTTGACAGACCACAACAATAGCAGGGAGGTAGAATGGTTGTCTTACCCTGACTTGGCAAGGTCAAGCAGTCTTTTATATTTGTCTCCTGCAAGTATATAGGACTGCATGTCCAAATCAGTGGTCAAGGTGAGGGCAATTCTTTCCCCAACAGGCCATTAGCTGAGGCGAGAATGAACTCCAGCAGGAGCAACAACAGTGTCCAACATATTTTCGGGAAAGTGCACGGTGCTGTCAGGAGCAACTGTGTCTCATGTCAATGGAGTACTAATATTAAAACATTTAAATGCCATGTTCTGCATGACTATGAAGTGATTGAAGATTAAGCATCTATATCTGACTAATCTCATAGGTACAGGAAATATGAGTGAAGATAATCTGTAATACTCAGGAACTTAGCTAAAAGACTGATTAAAACTTCCCTGAGTAAAGCAGGAAAAAATACTTAAACAATATGACTATATACATATACATACATATAAATCCCTAAAATAGAGGTAGAGTAGAAATGTCAAGACAAGAGGTAGAACTATAAAGGGCCCACTTGGAGTTCCTGCAGGCAAGATCCTTGACCCCCAAATCCGGGCCCCTGCCAAAGAACGAGGTCTCAGCTGGAGAGCACCAGTTTCCAGTGAGATCCCACTACCCTGCAAAACCTTCTCAAGTTCCAGCCCAGCCCTCGTCCTTTTCTGCCGGCTATTGGCCAGAGGTGAGTCTGGGCCCAATTGGGGCTGCCTGTCCCCTTCAACCTCTTTTCCCCCCTCCCCCGCCTGAACTCCCTGGATGGGCCCCTGATCCTGCTGCTCCTGTCTCCGGTCCCCTTTGAGAGCACCCTTGGAGCTCTGATACACCCCCACCCATCCCAACCTCCAGCCTACCCCCCCTACCCTGTGCCCTACCCCACCTACGGTCCTGCCGCTCTGGTTGAGCACTGGGACAGAGGGTGGAGCCAACAGTCCACCCTACTTCGGAGACCTCTCGGAGCAACTCCGAACAAAGGAGACCTGACTATCCACGTGGGACCACCTGTAATTTCCACCGGCTTGGTCCCTGACCCCGCCTCCAGTCCTCTGCTGGAGTCCCAGGCCCCTCCCAGAGATCCGCCTATCTCTGCGGGTCCACTTGGAGTTCCTGCAGGCAAGATCCTTGACCCACAAATCCAGGCCCCTGCCAAAGAACGAGGTCTCAGCTGGAGAGCACCAGTTTCCAGTGAGATCCCACTACCCTGCAAAACCTTCTCAAGTTCCAGTCCAGCCCTCGTCCTCTTCTGCCGGCTATTGGCCAGAGAGAAGCCTCCTAGAGAGCTTGGACCACAGAGAGATACAGACATTGAATCTTTGATCCACATAAGCACATCTGGAAAGGACCATAGAGAGAGGGAAGAGACACCACCAACACCTACAGGAAGAAACTATGGGAAGAAGGCAATACAAGAGAACACCTAACAACAGAAAGACAAACATGACACCACCAGAATCTAGGGAATCTACACCAACTAGAATGGAACACAACAACAAAGCAGAGGAAGCAGAAGGGTACGACTTAAAAATCACCATCATAAAAATGATAGAGGCCCTCAAAGAAGATATGAGAAAATCCCTTAAAGAAATAGAGGAAAAAACAAACAAAAAAGTGGAAGAAATGAACAAATTCCTTAAGGAAAGTACAGAAAGCCAAGAAAAAACAATTAACCAGGTGAAGGAAACGGTTCAAGATTTGAAAACCGAAATTGAGAAAATAAAGGCAACACAAATGGAAGGAAAGCTGGAAATTGAAAAGCTGGGCAAAAAATCGGAAACCACGGACACAAGCATAACCAATAGAATTCAAGAGATGGAAGAGAGAATCTCAGGCGCAGAAGATAAACTAGAAGAAATAGATTCATCGACCAAAGAAAACCATAAATCCAACAAATCCTTAACACACAATATCCAGGAAATGTGGGACACCATGAAAAGGCCAAACCTAAGAATAATAGGCATAGAGGAAGGTGAGGAAGCCCAGCTCAAAGGTGCTGAAAACATATTCAACAAAATCATCGAGGAAAACTTTCCAAATCTGAAGAAGGACACGCCCATGAAAGTACAAGAAGCATACCGAACCCCAAATAGGCTGGACCAAAGAAAAAAGACCCCTCGACATATAATAATCAAAACACCTAGCATACAGAATAAAGAAAGAATATTAAGAGCAGCGAAGGAAAAAGGACAGGTAACATATAAAGGCAGACCTATCAAAATTACACCTGACTTCTCCATGGAAACCCTCAAGGCCAGAAGGTCCTGGATAGATGTTCTAAAAGTATTAAGAGAACACGGATGCCAGCCTAGGCTACTATATCCAGCAAAACTCTCAGTCAACATAGATGGAGAGAACAAGATATTCAATGACAAAACCATATTTTCCCAATATGTATCTACAAATCCAGCCCTACAGAAAGTATTGGAAGGAAAATTCCAACCCAAGGAAGGTAACTACGCCCACAAAAATGTAGGCAACAGATAATCCAACTACACCAGAAACCTAGGGTGAAGCAGAACAAATATATTCACAATACCACTGCCAACAACAAACCTAAATCAAACAACCATCAACAATCAATGGTCCTTACTCACCCTCAACATTAATGGTCTTAACTCACCTATAAAAAGACACAGATTAACAGAATGGATACGAAGACAGAATCCATCCTTCTGCTGCATACAAGAAACACATCTTAGCTCCAAAGATAGACATTACCTCAGGGTAAAGGGTTGGGAAAAGATTTTCCAATCAAATGGAAATAAGAAGCAAGCAGGCGTAGCTATCCTAATATCTAACAAGCTAGACTTCAAACCAAAACTAGTCAAAAGAGATGAAGACGGTCATTTCATATTCATCTCAGGAGAAATCCATCAACACAAAGTCTCAATTCTGAACATCTATGCCCCTAATACAAAGCCACCCACATTCGTAAAAGAAACACTACTAAAACTCAAAGCTCATATAAAACCTCACACACTTATAGTGGGAGACTTCAATACACCACTCTCAACACTAGACAGGACCACAAATCAGAAACTCAACAAAGAAACAAAAGAATTAACAGAAGTTATGTCTCAACTGGGGCTAACAGACATCTATAGAACATTCCATCCAAAGACAAAAGAATATACCTTCTTCTCTGCTCCACATGGAACCTTCTCTAAAATCGACCACATACTAGGAGACATAACAAACCTCAACAGATACAAGAGAATAGAAATAGTCCCCTGTATCTTATCGGACCACCATGCTTTAAAATTGGAATTCAACAACAACACAAATAGCAGAAAACCTGCAAACTCATGGAAACTGAACAATGTGCAATTGCACCACTCCTGGGTCAAAGAAGAAATAAAGAAAGAAATTAAAGACTTTCTAATATTCAACGAGAATGAGGATACAACATACCCGAACTTATGGGACACCTTGAAAGCAGTGCTACGAGGGAAGTTCATTGCACTAAGTGCCCATATGAAGAAAACAGAGGATAGTCACATAAATGAATTAACAGCGCAACTGAAAACCTTAGAACAGAGAGAAGCGAATTCACCCCGCAGGAGCAGACGCCAGGAAATAATCAACTTGAGGGCTGAAATCAACAAAATAGAAACCAGGAAAACAATACAAAAAATCAATGCAACAAAGAGTTGGTTTTTTGAGAAAATCAACAAGATTGATAAACCTTTATCCAAATTAACGAAAAAGCAGAGACAGAACATGCAAATTAACAAAATCAGAAACAAAATGGGGAACATAACAACAGACACAGAGGAAATCCAGACAATTTTCAGGTCATACTTCGAAACTCTGTATTCCACAAAAATTGAAAATTCAAAGGAAATGGACAAGTTTCTGGATAACTATCACTTACCAAAATTAAATCAAGAACAGACAAACAACTTAAATAGACCTATAACCCGAAATGAAATAGAAGCAGTCATCGAAAGCCTTCCAACGAAAAAAAGTCCAGGGCCAGATGGATTCAGTGCAGAATTCTACCAGACATTCAAGGAAGAACTAATACCACTACTCCTCAAACTGTTCCACAAGATAGAAACAGAAGGTTTATTGCCAATCTCTTTTTATGAGGCCACAATAACTTTGGTACCCAAACCTCACAAAGACACAACTAAGAAAGAAAACTACAGACCAATATCCCTGATGAACATCGATGCAAAAATACTCAATAAAATAATGGCAAACCGAATTCAAAAATACATCAGAGAAATCATCCACCATGATCAAGTAGGCTTCATACCTGGATTGCAGGGATGGTTTAACATACGAAAATCTATCAACGTGATCCACCATATAAACAAACTGAAAAAGAAAAACCATATGATTATCTCCCTAGATGCAGAAAAAGCCTTCGATAAAATTCAACACCCTTTCATGATAAAGGTATTAGAGAGGTCAGGGATAACAGGAACATACCTAAACATAATAAGAGCAATATACAGCAAACCAACTGCCAACATCAAACTGAATGGAGAGAAACTTAAGCCAATTCCTCTAAAATCAGGAACAAGACAAGGCTGTCCTCTCTCTCCATATCTCTTCAATATCGTACTAGAAGTTCTAGCTAATGCTATAAGACAACAAAAGGAGATCAAGGGCATCCAAATTGGAAAGGAAGAAGTCAAACTGTCTCTATTTGCAGATGATATGATAGTTTACATAAGCGACCCAATAAACTCTACCAGGGAACTCCTACAGCTGATAAACACCTTCAGCAAACTAGCAGGATACAAGATAAACTCAAAAAAATCAGTAGCCCTATTTGTTTCAGACGACAAAGAGGCAGAGAAAGAAATCAGAGAAACATCACCCTTTACAATAGCCACAAGCAACATAAAGTATCTTGGTGTAACGCTTACCAAACAAGTAAAAGATCTATATAATAAGAACTTTGTGACTCTAAAGAAAGAAATTAAAGAAGATACCAGAAAATGGAAAGACCTCCCATGCTCTTGGATAGGTAGGATAAACATAGTAAAAATGGCAATCTTACCAAAAGCAATCTACAGATTCAATGCAATCCCCATTAAAATCCCACCACAATTCTTCACCGACCTTGAAAGGATAATAATCAACTTTATATGGAAAAACAAAAGACCCAGGATAGCCAAAACAACCCTATACAATAAAAGAACATCAGGAGGCATCACCATTCCTGACTTTAAGCTCTACTACAGAGCTATAGTTGTGAAAACATCCTGGTATTGGCATAAAAATAGACAGGTAGACCAATGGAATCGAATTGAAAATCCTGATATTAATCCACGCACCTATGAACACCTGATTTTCGACAAAACAGCTAAAATTATACAATGGGGCAAAGACAGCATCTTCAACAAATGGTGCTGGCACAATTGGATGAGGGTGTGTAGAAGACTGCAGATAGACCCATGTCTGTCGCCATGCACAAAACTCAAGTCCAAATGGATCAAAGACCTCAACATCAATCCAGCCACATTGAACCTCTTAGAAGAGAAAGTAGGAGGTACCCTTGAACAAATTGGTATAGGAGACCGCTTCTTGAACATAACTCCAGGGGCACAGACACTGAAAGAAACAATTAATAAATGGGACCTCTTCAAACTTAGAAGCTTCTGTAAGGCAAAGGACACAGTTGACAAGACCAAACGGCAGCCCACTGACTGGGAAAAGATTTTCACTAATCCTATATCCGACAAAGGGCTGATCTCCAAAATATACAAAGAACTCAAGAAACTAGTCAACAAAACACCAAATAACCCTATTGAAAAATGGGGTACAGAACTGAAGAAAGAATTCTCAATCAAAAAGGCTGAAAGACACTTAAGAAAATGCTCCACATCCTTAGCTATCAGGGAAATGCAAATCAAAACAACTTTGAGATACCATCTTACCCCTGCCAGAATGGCTAAAATTAGAAACACCAGTGATGACTTATGTTGGAGAGGATGTGGAGAAAGTGGAACACTCCTCCACTGCTGGTGGGAGTGCAAACTCATACAGCCACTTTGGAGATCAGTATGGCGGTTCCTCAGGAAAATGGGAATTAGTTTACCACAGGACCCGGCAATCCCCCTCTTAGGCATATACCCAAAGGATTCACATCAATGCAACAAAGACATCTGTTCAACTATGTTCATAGCAGCACTATTTGTAATAGCAAGAACCTGGAAGCAACCTAGATGCCCTTCAATTGAAGAATGGTTAATGAAGATGTGGCACATCTACACAATGGAATACTACTCTGCAGAAAAAAATAATGGTATCTTGAAATTCGCAGGCAAGTGGATGGCACTTGAAGAAACCATCCTGAATGAGGTAACCCAGTCACAAAAAGAGGAACACAGTATGTACTCACTCATATATGGATTTTAGACCTAGATCAAATGATCACCAGCCTATAATTCACATCACCAGAGGAACTAGGATACAAGTTGTATTCTAAGAGATTCATATAAAGTCCCTCACAGAACTGGGAAGGGACAAGTCCCCCAGACCTCAGGTATAGTGGGGGAGGACAGCTAATGGAGAGAGAAGTAGGAGAAAATGAGAGGGAGGAGAGGAAGGCATGTGCGACCAGGAGGATTGAGCCTGGTTAGGAATGGAAAACAGGAAAGAGAGAGAGAGACAGAGACAGAGAGAGGGAACATAAAAGAGGGAGCCAATATTGGTTTGAAGATAAAGTTGAACACAAAGAAAGGTCGAGGGAACTACAAGACTGCTCCCAACTAACAATCTCAGCTTCCTTGGAAAGGCTATCATAAATGCCCTTCCCGGAGAGTGAGATCAACAACTAACTTCTCCATGGAGTCCTCAACTAATGCCTGTTGAAAACAGGAGCAAACACCCATACATAAACACTGAGTCAAACTAGAACCCAGAAGCAGATGGAGAGGACAAGACCATGCGGTAGAAGTACATAGAGACAGCTTACCTGAACAAGGAGGAGCTAAGGGCCACTAGACTGATAGCTGGGAAGCCAACAGGGGTCTGACTCGGACCCCCCTGAATATGGGTCTCAGCCAGAAGGTCTGAGCAGCCTAAGAGACCTCAGACAGTGGAGCCAGGATGTATCCCTGGTGCACAAAAGGACTTTGCAAACATATCCCCCATGGAGGGATAACTGCCTTATTCTAGAGATAGGAGAGAAGCCCTAGTCCCTACTTCACAGGACCTGTCAGATCTACATGACCCCAACTGGATGGCATTCCCCTACATATTGTATTGTGGTGGGGGGTTGGGAGGGGAGGGTGTTTAGAGTGCATGGGAGAGGGTAGAGAGGGCAAAAGGGAGGGAAGGAGGGAGGGAGGGCTTGGGGGGGAGGGAGGGAGGGAGGGAGAGGGAACTGGGATCGACATGTAAAATAATAATAAAAAAAAAAAAAAAAAAAAAAAAAAGCTTTGACTCCAAAATTTAAGTTGAAGAACAAGTTACTGGGGAAAAGTATTTCTATTTTTGTTTCCACAGAAAATGAAAAGATGTGGATTCCTTCCAGACTAATGTGGTTTGATCACACCAGACCGCCTGAAACAGAGTACAAGCTGATCCTACATTCCAAACAGCTGGACAAAACAGCCCTACAGACTACAGCTAGGATATCTGAATCTTCTACGAATCCCCCAAGACAGCGCCCCTTACCAGCAGGAAGTAGTTTGGAAAGAACGACGCCCAAATTCCCAAATATTGTGTATAAATGTTTGTTTTCATTTAATTGGACTTTGTTATATAAAATTAAATAAAAAATACTCTATATGCATAAAAAAAAGAACTATAAAGGGCAGCAAGATAAATATCCCAAATTGTATCAATATACAAAATGTCTTGAATACAAGAAAAGTATATATACATAGAATATGGTAAAAATAATGTGCATAAAACATTGTAAGTGGAAAGATTTAACACAATATAACGATGCCCAAAATTCCAAAATATTGTTTATAAATGTTTGTTTTCATTTAAATGGGCTTGGTTATAAATGGTTAATGATCACAACCAATATTCTTTTTAAAGGTAAAAAGGGGATTATGATATAGATATGAATACTTTGTTTTAGAATGGATTTTCATTTACTGATACAAATTTAAGTTCAATTTTGTCATATGTTTATTTCTCCTCTTGTTTAGGTATTGTGTTTAGATAGCTCAGTTAGAAATGTAATGTATAATTTTGTGCAGATTATAGATAGTTACCTATAATAGTCAAAACTTATAATTAAGTTAGTTAGGTTTTCTAGATATGCAGAGATGTATTTGAGATAGATAGGCATTCTTCATACCTTTCAAAGACCTACAGAATATGGCATTTAAAATGGTTTAGGGTTTTTCTTGACAGTGAGACATAAATGCTCCTGGCAACACAACCTAAGTCAGAAAGGAAGATGAAGATGGACATTAAAGAAACATGTTATGGAGTTTGCCTCCAATATGGCAAGACTAGCCATTTGGACAAGATACTGCTCTTGTCTGGACTGTTTGACTTTATGCTGTATAAACTGGACATGCAGGACCCACAGAAAAGTGACTGCTGATTCAAGAAGGACATTGCTACAGAGTTCCTGCTTCATGGAAGAGTCTTCCAGACAGTCTGAAGGGCACAGAGAAAAGTGACTGACAAACTGACAAGAAGACAGTTTAAAGTTTCCTGCTTGGCTGAAGAGTCTGCCAGACATACTATGGCCTATGGACAGAAGATGGAAGATTACAGAAGAACTTCAGGTGACTGACAAAGCAAGATGTCTCTGTCATTTCTAGAGTTTATATATTATCCTTCTGTGGTCTTTGAAGGAGTTGAAGATAGATAGTTATGGTTATAGTTTTCCTTAGTAAAGATTAAAGATGTTACACATAGACTTTAGACACACAAAGATAAGGTATATGATGGAATATTTTCTTAAATCTTGCTAAATGTTAATGGACTAAATATTGTTAATTGTGATTCTTATTTGATAACTGTTGTATGATATATTTTGCTATGTTAAGGTTAAAACCCTTCTTTTTATTTAGACAGAAAAAGGAGATGATGGGAGATGCCATTATGTATATATGTTTCTCATACTGGTTAATGAATAAAGCACTGTTGGCCAATAGGAAAGGAAGATAGGCGGGACTAGGAGACAAGGAGGAAAGAAGAAGTAGTAAGGAGGAGTCAGGATGGAGAGCCTGGAGAGAACAGAACCGCCATTCCTCGGCTCTCTGTAAGACCACGTGGAAATACATAGAAATGGGTTAATAATTAAGGCAGAGCTAGCTGATAAGAAACAAGTAACTGGGCCAACAGGATTATATCAAATACAGAGTCTCTGTGCATTATTTGGGGCTGGTGCAGCGGTGGGACAAGATCAGCAGCGGCAGGCGGAAAAATCCTTACTCGTTACAGATGACAAAAAAGGACTTTTGTCAAAGGATGCTTCTGAGGGAGAGCTGACTGGTCTGATGATCAGTTGGACATAGGCAATAAGGAACCTAAGTCAAGGATGGCATTCCAAGTTCTAGCAGAGGCAACAAGAGATACCGAAATGCTATTAGGTGAGATGCACAATGCCATAGGAAAATCCGGGCTTCAGGGTGAAGACAATGGGCTTAGCACCTCTATTTTTCACAACATCAGGTTTACTTCACAAGTGGACATGGTGCTTCCATTTCTGCAAGAGAGATATGATCATTTGCCAAGGAAATCCATGGGTGGAAGATATATAATTATTTGGTTTGTCTAGTGTAGCCAATAAAAGGTAATCCAATTTCCTAATCTGTTTTGCTAACCATGGCTTGTAAAGAGATCAAGTTCAAATCTGTACTCTCAATATTAAAATATATATATATATATCATTAACAGCAACAAGGCACTTTCATTCCAGAGAGCATCTGTCTTGTTTGGCAAGCATGTAATAGGAAGATTGGGAAGGAAACTGTAAAATCCGGGGGCGGGGGTAGGGGTGGATGTTATAACCAATGGCAGAGGCAGTTTCGTGGAAATGCTTCCAGTGTACATAAAGAAGGCAATACACACCCCTGAATTAATAGGAATATATATTCTAATTAATTGACAGCAAGAGCTGTTGATAGAATGAAAGAATGGATCTCCAGCTCCCCAAGCAAACACCCAGACACAGCTAGATAAATTGCTGGGACTCTGTCTATAATATATGAAGCAGCCCCACAGTAATCAGCCTATGTTTCCCTGCCCTCCATCTATTGTTGTAGATCTGGGCTTCTTTTTCATACTTACAGCAAGCATGCACATAAGAGAAAATCCAAAGGTGGGAATTAGAACAAAGAGAAAAATGAAAATTCAAAAGGAATACTTCAATTCAGATAAAATGGCCAACACATCACACACGAGGAGCCTGTTGCTTTTTTAAAAAACAACAACAAAAAAAAATGTTTTGTTGCATTGCATGCTCCAGAAGTGATGGGTTATTTTGGACATTTTCTTATCAAGCCTCCTGGTGACCAAAGCACAACATATGCAGAGATTAAGACTAGAAATCTAATCTTCCAGTTACTAAATGCATACACCACTTTGTCTAACTAGGAGGTTTTTTTGTTTTGGTTTGGTTTCTGGTTTTTTTTTTTTTTTTTTTTTTTTTTTTTTTTTAATAGGTTGGAAGTACCACTCAATGACAGAGTGCATGCCTAGCACACATAAGGCCCTGAGTTATATTCTCCAGCCTTGCAATAGACAAATAAAAATCTCTGGGTTAACTAATCACTCATGAAAACATATCTACATACTTGTCAAAATCCTAGGCAATGTTTAAGTAAGTCACAAAAGCAGGAGGAGGAGCTTTCCTGCAGCCTGTGGACTGGTCTAGACTCCTGGCTTCTACTTCCAGTGCTGTCTTATGCAATGAAATCTTGATGCAAACAGGCTCTTTACTGGACTGCTGTTAAACGCTCTGTGTATGTGTCTGTGTGTGTGCGCACTCGTGTGTGTGTGCGCGCGCGCGTGTGTGTGTGTGAGCGCGTGCGCACTGTACTGATTCTGTAACATGGAAATATTTCAAGATACTATTCATACAAGCCCTTTATTCTAATAAGCAATTGATTAGCTAGTACTGCACATAAAGTGAGAGTAATTGTAAATTGCCTAAACAGTCTAGAAATAGTCCCCATAGGAGTGCCAAAATTGCAAAGCATAATATTAGGAGAGTGATGGAAACGTGAATAAACTCCTGTAAATTAAAATGTGTCCTTAACGATGTCTCTAATATTATCATTACCATTTACTAAGCTCTTCACTTGGTGCCAGGATCTGGGTTTAGAGGAAGAACCATCAAAATGGAATCAATCTCTGCTCTCTACAATTAGTTTAAACCAAGCATGATGGTCCCTCCCTCTAATCCTGGCACTCAGCCTCAGGAATCTGAGGCAGGAGGATTGCTGTAAATTTGATGACAGCTTGAGCCATACAGGGAATTCCAAGCCAGCCCAGGCTACAAGTGTGAGATAATGAGTAAATAAACAAATAAATTTAAAAATCTGGTAGCTTCTAGGAGAAGCTGAAAGTATTCTAGCTATCTATAACAACAATGTTAAATGCTATTGCACATTCAGAATCACATGTTTATATAGCATATGAAAAAGCATCCATTAAAAGACTTAGCCCACAGGCAGTGTTACTGGGAAAGCCTTCACATACATACACAGGAGTTTAATCAAGACATGCTGTTGGACCAGGAGTAATCAGATAACATCCTTGGCAAAACAAGGATGTGCATTAAGTGACACAGAATATCAAGAAATCACAAACCATTAAACAGTGCAGGTAAAACCGGCAGATGACAAAGAATCCTGGTGGGGAGAATGTACGCTAAGGGGACACCTCCTGTTTTGTCTCTGCAACAAGAATGAATGCCTTCCTGGAGCGAAAAAGAAATAGGCAGATGTCCCACATTAGGCACTGTAAGAGAAAGGGGCATGTGAAGGGAGCGCAAGGCACTCAGAACTCAGCATTACCTTTGTGCAACCCACCCAGAGTGGCTCAAGAGAAAAATCATTTCCCCAGCTTGTGAATGCATAAGTGTTTTCAGTCCCGGGAAGGCAATTGGGAACTTGGTGTCTTTGCGATCCAGAACGCTCAAACCACTTGTTAAGACTGCTTGTAATTTCCAGCTCACACCACGGTAAAAGACACCAGAGATCCTTGAGATCCAAGACCCAGAGAGATTAGTGCTAACACAGCATGAATTCATTTATGAACTTTAGTCTGTTGTAGGTTGTCTAAAATTGCATTAAGAGCATACTGTGTGGTACGAAAGGAAGAAGAGAAACACTTTGGTTGCTGAGGCTCAAGAAGAAATACCCAGAGCGTATTCTATGCTCTTCTAATGCCCTGCAAAACTTTCTTATTGAGATGCACAGAGAAATGAATTCTGAGTGTGAGTCAAACAGTAGGAGGCCGCTGCTGACAGCTGGATCGGCTGGAAAAGCTGCTCACTTATGAAAAATGCTGCAAGGAAAATTGTGAATTTCCTGCTTGGCATTCACTTTAATTCAGCGATACATTCCTTTCAAAATGCAAAATGCTAAGAAAACGGTAAATCAAGTGCATTTTTATTCGTTCATGACTGGAGAGTGTCTGCCTCGTGCAAAGACTAAATGCCTAAAGGCAAAGGAATCTTTGCTCCCAAAGGGAAAATGCTGTGGATAAAAACAAAAGTAGAGTTAGGCACTCTGCAAGATTCAGAGTCAGTCTCAGGGGAAACGGCCTTATTTGAGAAGACCCTTAAACTCATTTTAGCCACCAAGCTACCAGTTAGCACATGGCAAGTGTAATTCACTAACCAGAACCCTGGTGGCCTGAAAGAATCAACACTACCAAAGAGACAGCCTTACCTACAGGGAGCAAATTAGGTGCTCACTGAATGTCTGATTATTTTGCCATTTATATTTATAGAGCCAGTGAGTCAACAAGTATTTATTGACCCCCCCCCCAAGAGGTTGCACAGCTCTCTAACAAATGTGTGGGAGCTTATTAGTGGTTAGTGGTTAGACACAGTCTCTTGCCCTCAAGGAGATTTACAATCTAATCAAGTGGTAACTATCCTTTAAAGTGGACACTTATGAATAAATACAACAAAAGGAAAATTAGAAAGCCTGCGTTGGCGATTTCTTTGAGGCACTGGGAAAATACAGTATTAATAAATCAGGACAAACCTTCTAGAAGGTGCAATTGAGGGTTTTTGTTTTTGTTTTTTTCTGCCATTGCTTGTTTGCCATTTGGTTTCTTTTGCTTAGGGTTTTGGGTCTTTGAGTATTGTCTTATTCTGTGTTCGTTTAAAAAGCATGGAGCTGTTATGACAACAAAAAGGAGAAAATTGCTAGAAACTTTCAGAAAACAATTCAGGTAAGAACTTTTTTTAGATTAAACAAGGAGGAAAAATAGTATTAGACTAAAATTAACTGTCTTATTTAGAAGGAAAAAAACAAAACCAACCACACACACACACACACACACACACACACACACACACACACATACACACACAAACATGATCAGAATTACAAGAGAGAGAATGTACTTTTGGGCTATGTCAGTCCAAAGGGGAAGTTTTAAAGGGCAGGATTCAGAGTTAGGAAAGAAATCACACATCCCCAGTCTCAGTAACTATGAGAGAGTGAAGAATGAACAGCACTTTTGTTGTGACCAGGACTCAAGAGTAAGATGAGCTGGAAGACAAGACTGCTTAAACAGGTAGAAAGCTCTGTAGCAGGCCAGAGAAAAATGAACAGAACAGAAGGCATCCTTTGGATGATCTTTTGAAGTAGGGGTAAAATGTGGTAGATGAGCTCAACTTCAGTCTTACTGAGCTTAATAATGGCCACAGGAGATCTGCTGAGGGCCAAGGGAAATCTGGGGACCAAAAGAGAAATATGAGAAGACAAGGAGCTGGGCTTGGTGGCTACTGAAGGCTGGAGTAGAAAGAATGCTGTAAGTTCCAGGGCAGCCTGGGCCACATAGAGAGAGCCTATCTTAAAATAAATAGGTAAGTAAATGAATATGTTAGACTGTAAGCCTATGAGAGATTAGTCCTTAGAAAATGATGGGGTTTGACTGATGCCTCAGAAGGGCTCCACTGAGGGAGCAATAATGACAGAGGATGAACTATAATTGTTCTGATTGTAAATGAATGATTTTGTTACATCTTCATCATACTAACTGACTTTTAACTAAGCTTTCTCCAGTAGTCTATTTGGAGTGGAAAGAACGAAAACACCTGAGACAGTGATAATTAAAACATAAATTCAGGGACACTGATCAAATGAAGCCAACCTGAAACATGATGACACAAGGCTACTGTCTGCATTGAGCATGTCCGTGGAGCTAGAGTGCTCCCATCTCATTCACAGTCCAATCTCACTCAGACCTGGCTAGCTCTGCATGGTGTATTACAGAGATCAAGTGACTGACATCCCTATTGTGCTTCATATGATCTTGTCTTAAACCTATTTGAGAATATACTCCACTATAAAACTTTGTAAAAATGGGTTCTATTTAAGAGGGATGCTATGAATGTTAAACAAGATAACATATATGTGTGATATATGCATGTTATGTACAGAATAAACACAACTTGTTAGTATAATATATAAGCATAAAACATATACAATATATATTCAATATATCATCAATTTATCTGTTATTTTGTTTTCCATAACTATCATCTTTAAAATCTTTGTTTACTTTTTTGTGAACACACACTCAATTCTTTATTTTGGGAAGACATAACCCCATTTTGAGTGTCCCTTTACATTTGTTTCCAAAATTATAAGTGTGCATTTGGACTTTAAGTCAAAAAAGTATTGTTAAAATTTAAAAGCCTAGAGATCTAAAACCCACAGATGTAAGTCAAAAAGCTTTAGTTTGGCAATTTAAGCAAAGCTCTTAACCTCTATATATCCAAAGTATCCTTATATTTATAAATAGAAATAATCATAGAAAACAAGTTCTATAAACTTTACCAGCAATTCAGGGTTCTATCAAGCTCCCTAGGGCTACAGTATTTTTCATATTCCTAATAGGAATGATTACTGTTGGCTTTGGTGTTCTTCAGTGACTAGAAGGTGAAGTCAGGTGAAAAGACTCCATTGAAAACAGTACAGAACATTTAGTTAGTACTCCAGAACTACATTCTAAGTGTCTTCATGGAGGAGGTGGTTAGCAGAAAGAGACACAGAACAGCAATGTGTGTATTAGAAAGTTGGACAGCAAATAATACCAACTTTTTCCCACTTGTTTTATTTTCTTTGATGAAAAATGGAGTGTGTTTTTAGTGTGTGTGTTTGTGTGTGTAAGAGAGAGAGAGAGAGAGAGAGAGAGAGAGAGAGAGAGAGAGAGAGAGAGAGAGAGAGACTGTCCTCTACTAGAGTAAGAGGATCTGTGGGAGTTGGTTCCATCATCCACCATATGGGTCTCGATAGAACTCAAATTTGTCAGGCATAGCAACAAGCACCTTAACCTACTGAGTCATCCCACCAGTGGGAGAATAAAGTTCTTCATCAGAGGAATTATGGAATTTCTTGATTCAATTTTGCCACTTCTTCCTGGGTCCTAAACAACAGGTGTCCCTTCATGAATGAATTTTATAACCTTTTAATTCAGACATGCTTATACAAAAGCCCTTGAGCTACATGCTGGCCTGTGATCTTCAGACCATGAGGTTTCTGAACTTGCACATATTTATACAAGGCTGTGGAGAACTTCAGCTAGCTTTCTGGTTATGGAGCTCTACATCAAATAGAAGTTTGAGCTGAAGTTCTAAAATTATGACTCTTCCCCCACACTGCCCATTTATCACAAGACACTTGGACTCTGAGCAGAGTTTTATTTGCCCTAAAACTACTCCCAAGTCTTCCTATTCCATTTTGAGTCCCACCTCATCCAGCTCTAACTCTGAACGCCTTTCCTTGTCATATTTGATCTTTATAATTAATCAACAGCATTGATTTCACTGCCGTCTGAGGAGGATCAGGCTTTAAAGAGCTAGGAATGACAACTTCATGGGTGGTAATAAAACCAATCCAGGCTGTTTTGTTCCCTTGAAACCAAACCAAGGTCCATTAAAGAAATAATGATAGGACCAGCAAGATGGCTCAGTGAGTAAAGGCACCTGCTACCAAGCTTGACAACCAGAGTTCAATTCCCAGGACCCACATGGTGGAAGGAGAGAATAATTTGTTCTTTGATCTGCACTTGTGTGGTATAGTACATGTGCACATGTGTGCACATGCACACACACACCCAACCAAATTTTTAAGAAATAATGTTAGCATAATCTATATCCAAGATTGGTTAAACAAACAGCTAGCTTTCTCAAAACAACAACAACAAAAACACATATGTAAAACTACCTCTTGAAATAAGTGTCTTCTGTCTCTGGTAAAACCAACCTCCTCTCCTTTTCTCCCCCCATCTAACCATCCTTATACTCTGCCCCAAGCCCAGTTTATACTGACATTTTTTTCCACTCTTATCTCTAAAAGTGGTCTATCCTTTTCTCCAGCTTCGGGTGCTCCTCTTCTGTATGTGAATGACTGAAGTCTGTCTGTATTCTCCCCTTCCTCACTCCGCTCTCTACCCCTCAGGAATCACAGGCTGGGGCTGGGCTGGGCTGGGGTGGAGTGGAGATGGGAGGTTGGGAGCATTCAGGTTTAATAGGGTTACCTGTCACAAAAATTAACATTCTAAATTTTGAAAAACTGCCCAAGTTTGAACGCTGTCTGGACTTGATGGTACGTAAGTAATGAGCAAAAATATTTGAAAGCCTCCTAACTTTGTACACCTGGCTATGCCCCCCAGGAAATTCCTGCTGGTGACTGCTGCATTAATTTTCCCTATGCAAGGCAGACAATGGTGAAGAATTCCCACCAATCATCTCCCATGAATCCAGCTTAGATGCTGTTAGCACAGCACTAGTATTTCAACATTCCTTTGGCTTTGCCATCTTTATGTTCATTCTAAATTAAGAAGTCTGAAGCAGATCTTATCAAATCCATGATATTGTTAAGAGCACTTCAAGGTCCTTTTAAAAACAAGAATTACTTACATCAACCTACTTTATTGCTTCATTTTCTGACTCCAAAGGACACCAACTATACTAAAGCAATTTAACATGGCTGTAACCTACAATTTCAGCTTACCCTGAGGGGCCATTTCACCTCTTGTCTTCCTTTTCCAGGCCAAATCAATAGAGGGGAGAATCAAGTCAAGACATATGTCATAACTGTATCAGAGGTCAATGAGGTTTAAACAAATTGGGCTCCACTCATAAATAATTGACTCACAATTTGTACCAAGGTTCGGGGTGAAATGGTGTTCACCTGAAACATCTTTAAGGTTTATTCAACCTATTGTTGACACTCTGGGAACTGTAACTAAACATATGCTTGGGTATGAAAGTCACCTATCAACAGACACACTCATGGAAGTAATTCCATGGGGAACACGAACAGTCTGCCTTGTCCATCACAGAAGAAGCTAAGGGAGGCTGTTAGTGTTCATATTTAACAAATGAAGGAGTGACAGACTGCAAGCAAACCTGACGGTCTGCCTCACGGTACAATCTGTACCTTGGCTGAAGCATGAGTTTAAATTCCCAGTGCTATAAAATAGAGTATGAAATGGCCATACTCATTTGGATAAGGATCCTCAACATTCAATTGTTGCCTTTGCTTTCTGGTTTTCTGTTTATCATCCCAGAGATTGCAACTGTTGGAGGGGGGGGGGCTCAGAAAAGATCTTAAAGGTCTTCAGTTATGGTTATGGCTAGGTGTGGTAACCCACACCAATAATCTCTGCACTTGTGAGAGTGCCCTAGAAAGACTGCAAATTTGAAGCCAGCCTGGGCTACACATTGATTTTAAGACAGTCTATTGGTCTGTCTAGCAAGATCCTGCTCCTGAAAAACTAAAAGCTAATCAAAACACCCTCCACAAAAATCTCTTCAGTGGCAACTGAGTGCATTTGGGAAACTTAAGCTCATGGACTATTCATGATCTCACCAAAAGATGCAGGCTTGTGCCGTGTGAGGAGGGGCTCATCAGAGGCTCCTGTGTGTAGATGACTCAGCAGTGCTGCCCCTCTGTCCTCTTCTAGACTTGAACAATAACCAGATGCCTGCCTCTAGGACAGCCATCTTACAACTGTGAATTAACCAGCAAGAAATAAAAATCTGATGTACCAAGTATGGTAAAGAGAAAATTGAACCTGGGCCTTTTAAGAAGTCGTTAAACTGTCATCTATCCTCAGCCTTGTTGTTTTGTGAAGTAATTAAACATCTCTACTGTGCAAGGCCAAAAGCAGTCCTGATGGACATGGTGATGGATGCTAGTGTTCCTCCTCCCAAGGAATTTATTATCCACTCAGGGAAATAACAAAAGGACCCAAATAAGTTTTATGACTCACAGAAAAGTGTAGAAGCCATGAGAAAAGTATAAACAAAGCACTATAAAGATTTACAGGTGGGAATGGCCTGGTCCAGATGGGGAAGGTAGAATGGGAAATAAAAAAAAAAAAAAAAAAAAAAAAAAGGCAAGGAGGAGAAAACTAGTTGGGGCTGGAAAGAAGCTCTCAGGGACAAATGCTGCTTTCCTGTTAATTTTTGTTTCTATTTTTAAATAATACACACACACACACACCCTGTGTGTGTGTCTGTGTGTGTGTGTGTCTGTCTGTCTGTCTGTCTGCTTCAACAGAAGCCAGAAGAGGGCTTAGGATCCCCTAGAGCTAGAGTTAGAGGCAATTGTGAACTGTCCAACCTGGGTGCTGGGAACTGAACTCAGATCTCCTGGCAGAGGAATACACAATGTTAACCATTTGACCATCTCACCATCCCCAAAGAAGTGCAATATTGAACACATGGTTTGAACCCTTTAGATCTCTAGTTCCTCTTGAAGGTTTCAATTATTGAAAGCTAGTTAAGAACCTAGGGAAAATTATGAATTTATTAGTTGACGATCATTTTTTGAAAATTAGTATTATACTAATGGTGTGAGGGAAGCCACACCATCATTTCAGTCCACAGTACAACCCAACTGAATGAGCCTCATTCTACTGGTCAGTCTAAGTGGGTACTGCCTGCATAATGATTGTGGTAAGATAACAAAGGAAGTGTGGCTAGAGAGACAGCCCTGTGGTAGACAGCACTGGCTACTCTTTGAGAGAACCCCAGTTTGAGTCCCAGCACCAACCTGCATGCCTTCTTTTGGCTTCCAGTAGTATCAGATACACATCTGATGCATGGATATCAATGCAGAAAAATATGAACATTTTTAAAAATTTAATTTAAAAAGGAAAAAATGAAAGGAAGGGACACCAACAGTCTCCCAGATTTACTTGTCATTCTGGGCTCTAGGAACCATCTCCCACCAGATGGAAAGTGTAGTACTGCTGCTTGGTAAGGGATTAGAACTACTTCCCAGGCAAAATGCTGCCATGCTTTACCCTATGGAATTATCACCTTACATCCAACAAGTGGGTCTTATTATCACACTTTGCTGGTGAGAAAGCAATAAATTAAAGACATAAAATCAGGCACAAGTTGAATAGGAGAAGAAATTCACACTTGGATTGATTTTCAAAGTTCGTACCATTCCTTTCCCCATGAACTATATATATGTGCAGGAACATGACAAAATTACATTCTCTCACTTTCCTTCAAACACTTCTACCATTAAAGGTTTTTTTTTTTTTTTTTTTTTTTTGTACTTAAATTTATAGAGAAGGTGTTGTGTGATTCATGGGAATTGATCCTTGCTGGACACCAACTGCATCTGCTAATGCTGCTAATGACAATGATCTGTCAGGTTATGCTTATTTCTCAGAACAGTGTAAGTGATAGAGATTAATATCCAATAAACTCCAAATCAGAACCAGGAGCTTAAGGCATTAAATACAGACATTCCTGTATGAAGTGTTAAATAAGAAATGCCACTCAGTTAGGCCTGTGTAAATCTGAAGTTCAAATCTTTCATCTACATCAGTTTTCCCTCTCCAGCACAATGAAATTTCAAAGATATTTTGAAATGGAACAAATAGGCCACCCATCAAAATGCGTGGACCACAGGAAAAGCAATGTTAAGAGAAAAATACATAGCTAAAAACAGTATTGTAAATAAGACCTTATGCCAATAAGGTAAATCTCCAAGTCAAGAAATGAAGGTAGGGGACAACGAACTAGGAAGGAAAAAGGATACAAAGAAGAAAAATATTAGAATTGAGATAAAATTAAGAAGAGTGAAAAATAAATAAAAATGAAAGTTCTTTGAGCACTCAGGAGGCAGAGGCAAGAGGATCTCTACAAATTCAAGGTCAGGCTGGTCCACATAGTGAGTTCCAGACCACTAATGTTATTTTGAGCCCTCTTGTCCACAAATATGAAAAAAAGAAAACAAAATATTTGAAAACAGTCAGCAGTCAGCAAAAATGAAGAAACTTTAGACTGAAAAAAAAATAAAATGAGATAAGAATCAGATTATTAAAATCAACAAGAAAATGATTTCAAAATGTAGGCATGTTGAAATTACTATCCTCCACAATCTGATGCTTGTTTAACCAACTAAGTAGGCACTATTATTAATTCACATTATAGCTAGAGACAGACACATGCAACAGAGAGGTTAACTACTATACCAAAGTACACACAGCTCTTTAACTGGAGGACCAGGACCTGAAATAGGGCAGTGTAGAAAAGGAATCCTCCTCTCTCTCTCTGCCCTTCATCTGTTCTATGGCATCATTTCTGTTTGATGTAGCTCAAATGCTTCAAAAGATCTTATTTCTGCCCTTACCAAAACCAACAAAGATGATAAAACATTCACCTCAATCTTCTTGGAATGCAACAGAAAAATAAATTGCACTTACATTATATATGTATGTGTGATATTAAATTTTCATCCTCCCCCCCTGGCAACAGAAGAAAAAAAAACCTATTTTATATAAGATTTCACTACCATAAAAAGAGACTTAATTGGCCACAGATGAAAACTCTTCTTATTGTCGTCCAATGAAGGTAATACCCAGAGGCCTAAGCAAGCCAAAGTTTATACTGCAGCAAGTGGAGCAGGGACTCCGAAGACATGTCAGCCAGCTCTTGAGACAAAGGTCAGAGGAGCAGGAACTTTTAGGGTGCCCCTGGCTGGGGGCCTGGTTTGGGAGTTTAGAATATGCCTTTTAACAAGGCTCAGTGAGACTGGTCCAACTTAGTCAAAATTAAAGGTTCATAGGCAAGAAAAGAAAACCAGAATTCTCCTGCCAGTTCATTAATTCATTTACTTTTTTGTAGATAAGAAATAACCAATGTTTGTTTGCTGAATGAAATCTCAACACCCCTGACTAGGGTACTTTTAACTATAACCTCTTCTCTCAGGCATTCTAGTTTCCGGCAGAACGAATCTCCCGTGGTACAGAGGAAAAAAAACTTACCACTTAGGGTATTTGTCAAGTACTTCGCCTTTCAACATTAGATGTTATACTTTTAGCTACAAACAATTTCAATAGCTACTATACACTAGGCACTGAGGACCCAGAGAAGAATCAGACATAGAAACCACTCCTCAAGGATCTAAGAGTAGATCGAGTAAAAAGAATAAAAAGAGGTAATTGCAAACTAGTGGCAACCAGCCCAGTGTATGTGGGGTTCCACTAGGAAACTTGTACTCAGTTTTCATACCCTTCATTCACATTTAAAAAACAGATAGTCTCTTCCAGAAGAAAATTATCTTTTTCTACAAATTTCCCCATCTATTGTAGACTGAATGTTCTGCTTACCCCACCCCGAAAGCGTGTGCTGAAGCATCACTGCTCCCAATGTTTTGAAATGGAGCTTTCCAAGAATTCTCATCAGGAAGGTGGAGCCTTCGTGGAGGGGATTACCACCCCTTTAGCAAGAGACTTAAGAGCCTGCACCTCCCTGCCCCTGCCATGTGAAGGTGCTGTAGGAGGTCTATGTCCATAATCTGGAAGTACCCATCCTCTAGATACTAGTACAGCAACTACATTAAGTTTGAGGGTTCTAGAACTATAGAAAAATAATACTGCTTATTTAAATGATAGTCTATGGCAATTTGCTAGAGCATTCCTAGCTTCCTAGCTGGGTTTATTGGTATCTTTCATTATTATAACTAAGTCCTTTGTAAAGATGTTTGTTAACCAGGTGTTGGTGGCACACGCCTTTAATCCCAGCACTCGGGACTCAGAAGCAGGCAGATCTCTGTGAGTTCGAGGCCAGCCTGGTCTACAGAGAGAGTTCCAGGACAGGCTCCAAAGCAATATAGAGAAAAACCAAACAAGGAAAAAAAAAAAAAAAGATGTTTATTTTGCTGTATGGTTCTGAACTAAGGTTGATAGGTGATAGCTTTCCTGCTAGCAGAGACCTGAGTGACACAAGATATAGCATAGAAAGGGACAGAAAGCAGGGGTTTCTGGGGTTTCTATCTCTTCTTAGAAAGCACATGGTACTACCTCAAGGAGGCCACACTGACTTTTTTTTTTTTTTTTTTTTTTTTTTTTTTTTAATTCTAGTTACTGACTACGGGTCTCACCTCTAAACACCGCAGTCAGATTAAATTTCACCCTCTTCATACACCACAGTCCACACTAAACTTAAATTCATGAACCCTTAAAGGGCCGCCTCAACACACCGCTGGACTATATCACTGACTAATACACTGCATCCATTTCTCCTAGGTCTTAGCTCTTCAATATCACTTTTTCCTACTTCATTTTCAAAGCCCTTCTGCTATACTACTCTTTTTGGACCCATTTTTCTCCTTCCCTTACCCTTTTAATTTTTTTATTTGTTTGCTTGTTTGGAGACAAGGTCTTGCTTTATACCTCAGGCTGGTATAGAATGCCTGAACTATAGACTACATTCTACACCAGCCTGTCCCTTTCTGACTGCTGGGCTTATAGGTTTACACCACCATATTAGCTCCATTTAAGACTTGAAACACACTACAGGTATGTCTCTTGTTCAACTGTTGTCATTACAGAAAAACTACTCTAGACAAAAGTCACTAGTGATACCCTCAATGCCAGTGTTGGGGGGTTCTATTTTTATTCCCATTCTGGTAGATTTTCCTGAAACAGGTGAAACTACTGGACTCCTCTCAAAACGTTTTCCCTTCCTTGACTATATCTCCCCTATTCAAATAAAATTTCTGAAAATGTCTTCAGTATATAAATTAAGTGTGTGTATGCTCTATGCAGATTCTTATTAATCTACCTATTTTCCTTTTAGACACCATCAGAATGCCTAACTATTTGTGATGTCTACAAATAAGAGATTATACATACCCTTGGCTATAAACTGCAGTGAGGATGACAAAGGACTAAAGCTCTCTCTCTCTCTCTCTCTTTCTCTCTCTCTCTCTCTCTCTCTCTCTCTCTCTCTCTCTCTCTTTTAAGTGATAATCACTGAAAAATAAAGATTGCCAATCAGGGTCCCTGTTGGAGTCTGATGCCATTCTCTACTGAGATTAAGTAACATTTCCATGTAAAGAGTATTTACAATTTCCAAATTGAATGTTTAGCACCAGGCCTTAGCAACCACAGACCAGAAGGGCTAAAGAAAGGAATGTATTCTGGGAATCTACAGAGTAGCTAAGTAGAGGGAGTCATTGGCTAAGAACTGAGCCCAACCCAGCTAGTCTACCT
Source organism: Phodopus roborovskii (assembly GCF_943737965.1). Classification (NCBI taxonomy): domain Eukaryota; kingdom Metazoa; phylum Chordata; class Mammalia; order Rodentia; family Cricetidae; genus Phodopus; species Phodopus roborovskii. The sequence goes on along the minus strand of NW_026126417.1, from coordinate 657,033 downwards.
TAACCCGAAAGGGAGGGAATCATAAATAAATACGTTTAATTCATTCTTTCCCTGACTTTTGAACTTTTATCAGTGCTTCCCATTACTTGAAGCCAACACACTGACATGGAAGAGAAACAGGTAAGATTCCAAGAGCACCAACAAAGGTTAAAAGTGTATGCAGAGGGGCCAATAAAAATGCCTGTATATCTGCCATTTCTGTAGGCCTGAGATCTTGGGTGATGGTTCTAGTTTATCTCCAAACTACTTGTAGAATACTTAACACTAATTTTACATATATAACTTTTCTCAGTTTGTGATGCACTTATATTTTCCTCAGCAAAAAAGCATGAAATATGTTTGACTCTCCTTGATTTCCCCAAAGGTGTTTCTTAGACATTTATTCTGAAAATGTGGTTCCCTTTCCAATTTCTTCCCTTTAATCAATACCCTAATATTCTCTGTCCCATGCAATGATTGTCTGATTCAATTTTCACTAACTCTTCCTTTTTTTTTTTTTTTTTTTTGAACCGTTCTTTTACAGACTTAACACTGCTATCAGTTGCCTTTCTAAAATGCAGATCTAATCATGGTGTTTTCTTTTGTGAGAACCTCCAATAGACTTTTGTTGCCTTGGCATAAAATCTAAACTTTGTGCATGACCTACAAAGCATTAACCCGTGCGGTTGGCACCCTCTGTGTTTATTCAATAGACACCTTTTTGAAATGCAGTGTCCAGTAAGGCACCAGATAAATGTGGCCACTAGACAGCAATTGGAGCAGTAAATGAATTCAAATTCAAATCAAGTGACAATCAGTAGGAGATAGAGAAAGCTTAACTGATGAGAGGTTTTGGGGTATGGGCCAGGAAAGAAAATGGAAGACTGCAAAGATCTCCTTGGTCTCCAAGAAACAATTCAGTTAGAGGATGAAAATATCAGAGGAAAATGCAGGTTCCTGTGAATCAAGAAATCAATAACAAAGTTAATTTGGTAAACTGAAAGTAAAGAGTTACAACCATGATCTTCAAGAATCGTGAGTTAAAAAGCATGCTTTTACCACAGATAAATTGTATCATGTTCATTTATTTTGAGACAATGACTCTTTTCAAGCAATTCTGGTTGTCCAGGAGTTTACTGTATAGACAAGGCTGGCCTCAAACTCACACATATCCACCTGTCCCTGTCTGCCTCCCTAGTGCTGGGATTAAAGGTGTGTGCCATCACACAATGATTTTTTTTTTAATTGAAAGAAATTTTAGTGAGGATGGTGAGTGAGTTCTATAAGATTATATGCATATATTTATGAAAATTTATGAAATTGAAACTTTGTTGAGTGTGGTAGTATAGGCTTTTAATGCCAGCACCCAGAAATCATAGAATAAGAGAAAATAAAGCCAGAGAAAATTTAAATTACATTTATACCTCCCAGCATCTATCAAGATAAATTTCAACTTCAAAGATTAAAATATTAAGGATGGGCTGGGTCTAACAGTGTACACCTTTAATCCTGGCACTCAGTAGGCAGAGGTAGGAGATTCTTTAGAGTTTAAGGCCAACATTATCTACAGTGATCCAAAACAAGTAGGGTTGTTATACAATAATAACATTGTAAGGTTACATAATAAGACCCTGCTGCAAAGCAACTACCACCACAACAACAAAAAATACAAACAGAAATAAAACCCACAATAACAACAAACCATTACCATTTATAGTATTTTGGAGTATTTGACTCCAAAAAGGACAATTTTGGAGTCTAAAAGACTTGGCCTTTTCTTGTTGTTTATCAGTTGTATACAACTGGACAAGTTTCATTTCTATAACTTCTCTTAGCTGACATGCTGAACCTTCTTCCATCTTGGGCCTGGCAGGACTCTCTCTGATGTTTAGTAGGAAAATAGTGAAAAGCTCTGTCACCTGAATTCTTGAATGGATGTAGTGTTTATCAGAATACACAGTAATAAATGAAGCCTGATGAATCTACCAGAACATATCAAAATGACCTTTTTTTTTTTTAATTCCTTTTTTTTTGAAAACTCGCCTTAGTTTTGTTTGATATGTAGTACTTTAATAAAGTCAAAATAACAGCACTAGTATTAGGTGACTGACAGAAAAAGAGTCTGAACAGTGGCAGTAGCATAGTTCTTAGAGTGACAGATAAGATACAGAAATGCTTATGGAGGCAGGGATGTGTAGGAATGCCATCTCAAAGAATGAAAGCAAATTTAAACAAGCTTTGAAATTACCTCAACTTTGAAAAAGTTGTATTTGAAATGCCCGCATCCTAAATGGACACATGATTTTGTGCCTTTAAGATAGGACAGATTTCTTTTTGTATTTTTGTACATTTAGCACACGGCAAGAATGAAAAATAGTTACCATTCACCAGAAAGCCAGAATGAAATTAGGCATTTGTGGAAATCTGAGTACTGATGAGTGTGAGCCTGGAGGATTTCAAACAGTTGAGTTTGAATTCAGGTCATAGGGAATAAATTTGAGTCTTGTTGGTAAAGAAAATAGGAATTTAATACAATCAAGCAAGTTGGTATTTCGTTATTTTTGCTGTCAGTCTTCAGAAATAGAGAAAACTGGCATGGTGCTTATAAAAGTAGAGTCCAGAAAAAGATACAAGCCTGTTTCCAATACTGTTTATTATATATATATCAACATGGTAGAGATTTGATTACACTAACTGTTAATATCACCTAATCCATTCTTCCACCTGACTTCAGAGTTTAGTCTCATAAATACTAGAAGGCCTTTATTAGGGGAAAATTCTCGATGCATTGTTGATGACAGCTTGAGAACCATCCATATCTAGGAAAGTGATTGTGTAACCTGTATGTGTGTCACCGAAGACAAGAAGCCATGTTAGTCTATGTCCTCTAAGGAACAGATGCCAAGACAGAATTTGACATGAAAGAGATGAGATTTATTGGGGTTATACATCTGTGGGGGAACTGGGCAGGGGGAGGCTTACATGGGAGAGTTGTCTGACCCTTAGGGGGGAAAGAAAGGAGCCAGGCAGAAAGAAAACTAGGGAACCAACAAGCCAGGCAGACAGAAGAGAGATAGGAATTAGACTGTCATGAAAAACAATAAAGAAAGAAATACAAGGATGTATTTAAAGGGGTGATGTAATGGCATTTTCCATTTTTACCATGTACCTGAAATCTTCAGGGTGCTTATTAATCCAGAGAGTGTGAGTGTCAATTACATAGAAGGTGATCTAATTCTACATTAATCATTCCTATAGATATAAAAAGAAACAATTAGCTACTTGGGTAAAACAAAAAAGTACCTATGGCCTATGACAGGGGAGGTAGATGAAGAGAATTTGAACATATTGCTTCAGTTAAACTGTGAGTCTCAATTAGGCAATACAAGTCCATCTCAGAGATCCTGAGAAAAAGTGACAAGTCAACCAATGACTTTAAATTGAACAGGAATAAGCAAGCTTGTGATGTGATTTAAGGACAATATGTTCTTTTTCATTTTATAAAGCAAAAGACATTTTTAACTTAACTTGTAATTAGTCTCAAAATTAACAAGCTCTTATAAAAATAGTACAAAACAAAAAAGTGCAAAGTGGCCATATATCCTTTAGATTCACCTACTGCTGACATTTTACTACACTTGATGTGTCACTGCCCTTATTTTGGTATATTTTCTGGATCACTAGGACAGTCCAGCTACATCATAGGGTTTTTTTTTCTTCTTATACATACTTCAATGCATAGTTCTTAATAATAAGAAAGGTGTTTACTTACATTATTCACTTTTCAAAATCTAAAAAATAAATCATTTAAATTCCTACTTAGTCAATTTTATCCAATAAAGCCCTGGTTAACACTCTTCTCTCTCTTAGGGCCAAAGAATGCCTTTTATCATCTTGCCTGTCTCTAGCTTATGTGAAACAGAAACATGACGTAATCTTTATTAAACTAAATCTCATTTGTTGTAGGGTATAAAATTGGACACAAAAAAATGTGGTCAGTCCTGTGCATTGCTAATATACATATCTTAGAACATTTCCTCGTACATAGTATCTCTCAGTGAATAAATGAATGAAGAATAAATTTTTGTAGATGGACTTTCTTTTGCACTGTCAGTTTCCAGTAGTGACACATACAGAGAGATTATTAACTATGAACACTTGGCATATAGCTTAGGCTTGTTCCTAACTGGCTCTTATAACTTAAATTAGCCCATTTCTATTAATTTACTTTCCGTCTTGTGGCTTTATTGCTTCATCTCTCAAGGGTCCACCTTGCTTGCTCTGCATCGACTGTCATCTCTGACTTCTTTCCTGTGCTTCCTCTGTCCTGAAAATTCTACCTAGCTATTGGCCATTTAGATTTTTATTAAACCAACCAGAGTGACACATCTTCACAGTGTACAAAAAAATTGTTTATTTCACAACAAATCTTTGTGACTGTTCATATTTTCTTAAGGGCATTTGACATAGTTGGCATTTATATTAAATTTTGTCTGTACAAATAGTTCAGATGTCACTTTGTAAAACTAGCTTTGTCTGTGTTTGTGAAGATGTCAGTATGTGGGGAGCTTAAGTGTTCTCGAAGATCTCACTCCTGTTCCTCCCTGCTCATATCATTATCTTATGTTCCTTCTCATCTCTATACTAACCTAAGCCTCTAAGCATGCTTGAAAGGAAAATGGAAACCCAAGCTCTCTGGCATGAGGATTGGCATGCAGAGTCACTGTGCTCTCAGCATGCAAAACATTTGCTCCTTGTACCAATAACCACGATGAATCTGGATGTCCAAATATATCCACTCATTAAACCAACTTCTGTCAACATTCTGACTGTCAGAATGCAAACAAGGTAGGAGGCTCAGTGACACTATGTCAATCATAGCTCCGTGAATGGAATGTCCAGGGAAGATCTCCATGAGTTACTAAAAACTGTCTTGTTCAGTACATCTATGACATCATTCCCTCATGGAATAGCAGCAGGCTTATGTAGAAGAGTGTCTTAGCCTCTTACAGCCATGCCAACCACCTCATTCAATGACTAGCTTGAGAGTCTGTCTTCTACTCTTAGAAACCTACTATTTTGTTTCTCCTATGAACCGACGACCAATGACCAAGTTTTGTACAGGTATCTTGCTTGCTGTGTAATATAAATTAGTTGCAACTGGACTCCAGTTATATATACAGTCTGAGCTTATCTAGTAAAGAAAAAGAATAAAAAATGAGTTAAAGGAATGGCAGCAGTGATGCTGGTGGCAGATTTTTCAAGTGCTAGGACTAGGGATGATTCAGAATATCTGAATTTACAATTTTGACTAAAAGAAATGTATATGTTTTGCTGATCGCAAGAAAAGAAACTGAGTTTTTTAAAAAATAATTTTATGTAGGCTCATATTTTAAAATCAAATGTAAACAAGCTGGTTGAATTTTCAAGCCATATTGTGCCTTAATTTCCCTATATGTCAAATCAGAATAATTATATAAGTTACAGATTCTGTATAGAAATACATTAGGTAATGATAGAAGATACTTTTCATTTTCTTAAAAGGATGGTGGTTATTATTATAACTGCTATTCTTACCTATGAAGGAATCCCTTTCTTACTTTCCAATCACAGAGAAGGAATGGGTTATAAATCTTGACTGGCATCTTCCCTTCTCTTTTGAAAGTCTAACCTAGTGGGACATCAAGAGAGGGTAATGTTTTAAATGAAAAGTCTTAGCACTAATCTCTATCTGACATATACTTCCAATTGAAGCTTACACAGAAAGGAGTGCTTATTAAGGGAAAACTTGATTCCTTGCCTCTCACTTCTCTTCATTCCACCTGAACAGAAGCCCTCTACCAGCCCTGCTCTTTTCAATTTCTGAATTTATAAATGGGAGAGATTCCTCAGAACATGATGTATTCTTGCAGAATGGTCTTGGGGACAAGAAGAATGATTGACAACTGCAGAAATTACATCTGAGGTTTGGTCTTGCAGGAAAAGGGGATATAAATTGCATGTGAATTATCTGCAAGTCCCTGATGAGCTCGAGGACAAAGTTTAAGAGGCTTCAATATTTTCCCAACACACTGGTTTGTGTACCTCTCTCTGTTATAATGCAAACACCCAAGAGGGATCATCCCTGCAAAAATCTCACTTTTGTTCTATATCCTTCTCAAATATGGTGAAGGTAAATATGTAATGCCACACACCCATGCATTCTGAGTATGTTTCAGAACAGAAAGGATATATAACTCTTACTGCTGGGCTTATAGCCTAAGCAAGAATTGAGGTTTTGTGCTATAAAGACACATGTTATTCATTTCATAAGGTACAATTCATTTATTTGTACATGGTCTCGGGATGCTAGGGAAGTGCTTTACTTTTGAACTACATCCCTAGCTCAAATGGATACAGATTACTTAGACTGCAAATATTTTGTTGACTTTTCTAACTGCATCACCAAAGAAGAATGAAATGTAATAGAACTCTGGCAATAATAATGATGGTCAATGCATAGAAGTCTAAAAGGAACAAGTTGTCCTAACAAAGAATTCATGGAAAGGGTGATGCCCTAGATTTTGGAATTAACAATGTTTGGACGTATGTAGTTTTCAATATTGACTTGATAAGATATAATGGTGTGTTTCAAGATATTTGATTACACTGTATAAAGCTATTCCACTGTGATTGGTTTAATAAAAAGCTGAATGGCCAATAGTCAGACAAGATTTCCAGGGACAGAGGATGCTGGGAAGAAGGGTGGGCTTCAAGGAGACATGGAGGAAGCAGGAAAGCAGGATGGATAGTAGTACATAGATGAGGTTAATGAGCCTCAGGGAAGCACATAGGTTAATGGAAATGAGCTAACTTAAGTTATAAGAGTTAGCTAAAAACAAGCCTAAGCTATGGGCCAAATTTTCGTAATTAGTAAGTCTCTGTATATTTATTTGGGAGATGGCTGTTAGGACAAAGAAACTCTTTACTGTGATGCTTAAAACATGTTCTGTAAGCAATCAATGGCTGTCAAACTTTTTGTTTCATATCTGGATGTAGTGAGCATTAAAGTTTGCAAAGATTTAAGATGTTCTGCTAAATCCAATATTAATAAATTACTGGTTTGTCTCTATCTGTTTAAATTTCATTTTTCAGTAATTCACTTTTGATCCATTTTAAAAGATTTATTTGTTATATATACAGTATTCAGTATGCATGCATACATGCTTGCACACCAGAATAGGGCACCAGATCTCATTACAGATGGCTGTGAGCCACCATGTTGGTGCTGGGAACTGAACTCAGGTCCTTTGGAAGAGCAGCCAGTGCTCTTAACCTCTAAGCCATCTCTCTGGCCCCATTTTTGATCTTATTGTAATAATTTGTCCACAAAAATGGAAGGAAAATAGGGTGTGTAATGTTGACAATTTGAGAAATACTATTCTAGAACGTTGTACAGTAACTGATGAAGTAAATAGAAGCCATCTGTAGTTCTTACCTTTGGTAAGTGCCTTGGTATTTTTTGAATAATAAATACCCTAAGAGAGTCCACACTGGATTGCATGTAGGTAAGGCAGTTTTTGCTTGTAGTGGGTCTTACAGACAGCCCCACAGACATGTGGCCTTCCTCTTGAGTCAGATCCTTGGTTTTACAGACTTTCCCCAATGACATAAGGAGACTGACATTTGATTTTGTTCTTCCTTGTACTTTTACAGTCTGTTTGTCTTTTTGTGTGTTTCCTTTTCTCCAGTAATAAACCCCAGTAGTTGTTTTCGGTCTCCACACAGTTATTTAATCTCCATTGATTATCAGAAGCTTTTATTGTTTTGAGGTTAGGATAAAATGATTTCTTACTGAAAGGTGAAAAGTATAGACATGTTTAACTTTGGCTCAAAAGTCAGATAAACTTGGGTTTAAATTATGGTTTTACTTAGCAGATAGACATTCCAGGTAAACTTTCTTAAATAAAAAAAATATGTGTATAAGTGTTTTTTCTGCATGTATGTATATGTACCATATGTGTGCTTGGTGCCCATGGAGGTCAGAAGATCTCCTGGATCTCCTGGAACTGGAGTTATGGATGGTCATGAGATACCATGCTGCTAGGACCCACACATAAGTCCTCTGCAAGAACAGCAAGTGTTCTTAGCTGAAGAACCATCTTTACAAGCCCAACACCCATTATTATTATTCTGTAGCTTCATTTTCAAGTAGTAAACCAGCAGCTTTACTGGACAGAGTAACTGTGAAGATTAAGTGACATAAGGCAGTAAGGGGATACCTTAGTTAGAACTTCTATTACTGTGAAAAGACAACATGACCATGGCAATTCTTATAAAGAATAGAGTCAATTGGAATGGCTTACAGTTTCAGTGGCTTAGTACATAATCATCATGATGTTAAGCACAGTAATATGCAGGCAGACATGATGCTGGAGTAGCTGAGAGACCTATATCTTACAGGCAAGATGAAGCCAACTTAGAGTGATACTGAGGGATGCTTGAGGGAAAGAGACTTCAAAGCCCATCCCCACAGTGACATACTTTTTCCAACAAAGCCACACCTCCTAATAGTGCCACCAACTTTGGGGTCATTTTCTTTCAGACTACCACAGAGATAATAACTTTCCATAGTAGATTCTCAAAAAACATCAGTGTTCTTCTTTCCCCATGTTCAATAAATAGACTTCAATTACTTCTCTATAAAAATTATCACTGTAACCATTGACAGAGACCCCCATGAATAAAGTGTTTTCAATACACTTTTAAAAATTGTATGTTCATTAGTTTAAAAACTAGATTTGGTAGATCCTTTGAAAATGTGGCCGGGTCTTTCCAAGGTCAGGCACTCTTCACTCTGCTGAGATATCTTTGCTCCAGTAAGAATTAATTCCCCAGGCATGTAACATGGCTCATTCTTAATTTCACTCCTTTGTATTAGTGGCATTCTTGAAAGGACCACATGACTCCCCTCCACACTCCATTCCTCTTCAAAAATGTTAAGTATTTATATCATCCAGGCATTGGCCCAAGGAAATCTGATCGATTTCCTTCACTTTGTAGAACTGTAGGTCCTTCCAGGGTGCTATACCAGGCCCTGCTTATTTTCCTTTTCTTAGTATGCTTCCCTATACTTTCCATATTTTTAAGGATCTTTTTTCTTTTTAGATGAGACCCAACCATATTCTTGCTTGTGCATACAGTCAGAATGTTCAGGATGAGAACCTTTGTCAGTTTTTCCAAGACATTCCATGGCCAGTTCCAAACAGGAAGAGGGCCAGGTTGGTTTCTTGTTTGTTTCAGTTTTTAGTTTTGTGCTACTATTTTATAGCCCTCCATTACTTAGTTGGGAAGGGTATTTCTGTCTGTCTGAGAACCATGGGCACAAAGTTGCAGAGAAAACCCTAGAAGAAAAAACAGCAGACAAGGGACATAGGGTGTGATGAGAGATGAGAGAAAGACAGGCAGATTCAGGAAGAAAGGAGACCTGACATGCATACCCAGCCAATTGCATTCATTTCAGGAGGAAAAAGACACCAATTAAACCACAACAGAACAGTTCTGCCCAGCTTCTATTTTGTGCTTAATAAACAACACTACTGTCACTGCCAATGAAAACAGCAACATGACTCTCTTTTTCTCCCCCCACTAACTCTAAACAATCTACTGGATTTAGGTCAAAATAGTAAACTACCAGCATGTTGGAAATAAAAAAACAGAAAAACAAACTTGGCATTTTCCTTAAGGGTTGTGAGGGTGAGTGGAGGACAAGAGCCAGGGAAAGGAGTTGCTATAAAAATAACTAGTGCAAACATCCTTGAACTGATGTTTTCTATAAAAAAAAAAAAAAAAAAAAAAAAAAAAAAATCCATGGCTGTGAATTGGAAGGAGTGAAGCTGTGAAGGGGAAAGGAATGGGGAACCAAGTGGTGTCTGCTTATCGTCAGTCAGCTTTCATGTAAAAGTCATGGCAGGGTCAGCAACAAACTAGCCAGGTGGCAACTCCAGGCTACACTGCCATAAATAACAGTTATGTACTAATGTCACACAACCAGAGCTAGATGTAAAGCATATGGGAAGGCAACATTCTGATGTAAAGATCTAGAAACTAGCAGTGCTTGCTCAGTTTAGGATTTACTGTTGATACTGGACTTTTGAAACTATAGAAAAAATAAGATAGTAAAACAAAGAGGAGGTAGGGAAGAGCCCTTAGTATATGATTTTTTTTTTAAATTGGAGTATTTACTTAAAAAACAAAAAACCCTCGAACCTTAGGGTTTAGAAGAATGACTATTCCATGAAGTGATTAAGCATCCTTGAGAGCCCACACCACCACATACCAATTTTCACTTGAATTCCACTCCTGCTATTTACTTGTTCTCATGACCTCTGGGAAGTTCCTTAACCTTTCATGCCTTTGTTCATTTTGCACAAAGGAAGGAGGGGGCCATAATGGGGATAGAACCTGCACCAAGGGAAGTTATGGGGATTAAGTGAGTCTTTACAAGGGAACCCACAAAGCACTATCTAGTAAATATCTAGTTACTTAACTAATTTATTTTACATAGGCTATTTGCTGGATCCTATGTAAGTAAGTTTTTATTTGTACTCTCTTATTGTTTTTATTGGCATAAGGTCATGTATATAGTGCTAGATTTCACAAATATAAATTCTTTCATGTATATCTTGTTCACACTCCCCCAGCCTCATTACTCCTTCTTTTCTCTGAATGTATATATGTGTACATGTATTTATGCTAGTGTGTGTGTGTGTGTGTGTGTGTTTGTGTGTGTGTGTGTGTGTGTGTGTATGGTGTCTTTATGATCTATGTAAAATTGAGGGTCCACAAATGAGAGAAAATACAAAATATTTGTCCACACTTATTTAATCTTAAAATCAGTCTTGTGAATTAATTTTTTTTATAAGTAAAGTAACTGAGGCTTTGGTTGATTAAGGAATTTATCAAAGGACTCATATTTAAGCCAATGAACCAACTTATGCTTTACAGCAAATGAAAGCTACAACAAACCTTTTAAACAAACCTTAGCGCATTTTCTTTCACTTTCTCAAAACGTTTAAATTTGAAGAGAACACATACACACAATATATGTCCATCTTAGAAGCAAAGTGTTTTTTTGTTTTTGTTTTTTTAATTACAGGGGCTATTGTCGGATATATTGACTTAGGAGGGGCTGTGTTCCATCCACAGTATATATTGAAAATAAAATATTAATTCAGCGTTTCATTTCCCTACAGTTTATTGGGCGTTCACTATAGTGGTGGCCAGAAAGAATATACTTCTTAACGTGTGGAGAGCGAAACTGACATTCTACTGCCAGTTGCTTTAAGAAGCAGGATTTAAATCTACCACAAAAACAGCATTGCTTTCCATGAGAGCGGCTGAAGAACGTTCCCAACACAAGCCAAACTGCAGGCTTGCAGACATCCTTTCGCTGAGCTTCTTGCAGACCATCTGTTCAGGGCGGCAAGAACTGGGCGTGTCTGGAAACAAATTCAAACCCCGCGCTCTGGAGGCGGACTTCCGGGGCTCCAGCTCAAGGCAGGAGGGTCACCTGTGAGACCCGCCCCCTGCACTGTGTGACAGGCTTCCCTGGTTTCTTGCAGCCATCAGTGTGGCTTCAAGGATCATCTGTGTTCCTTCTCAGACAGGTGACTTCAGGGACACCTGCCCCTTAAAGACGCTAAGAATTTTCACCCCGCAGACGCCACTTCCTGATTGCTTTGCCCTTACCTAAGATGGCGGCGAGTTGCCTTCGGCCCGGCTTAGTGCGCCTGCTCAGTACACTCCGCTGGCGCAAACAGGTCTACAGCCCGCCTCTACCGCGGAGGTGAAGCCTTGGACGCAGCGTGTCTCCGCCCCGTAGTGGAGCAAGGGGGTGTGTTTGGGGGTAGAGAAGGTAGCTAAGGAGGAGAACCCGGGGTCGTGCTGAGCTCTGCCTTTCCCTCGCCTCCTGGCACCAAGACTGCTCGAGTCCAAGGGTGATCCCCCCCACCCCCTTGGGCCCAATATGATACTAACTAAAGCCCAGTACGAGGAGATAGCCCAGTGCCTAGTGTCTGTACCGCCCACCAGGCAGAGCCTAAGGAAGCTGAAGCAGAGGTTCCCCAGGTAAGTCCCCATTTCCACTTTTGCCTTCAGCCCAGTTCCAGCTTCCCTGGCACTGCATTGGAGCCACGTGTCACATGTAAATGGGAGGAATGTAGTGACAGGGGTTAGTTAGCTCTCTCTCTCTCCCTTTCATCTGCCTATCATACAGAACACTTAATGGCCTAAGAAGACCCTGTAGTCTCTCCAGGCCTTGCAATTGAATTCAAGTCAACAGATGTTTATTGAAAAGTTGATACACTTGAGGAGAAGGTGTACACGTAGTAGGTGCTTCATAAATGTCCAGCAGTTAATACAGAGATACTAGCAGTGATGGGTAATAGGCAAAGTAAAAAGGTGAATTGGAGGTTCATCAGACTGGCTTGCTGGCTACTTTGCCTAAACACCTAGAGGTGGTAGATTAAACAGAGGACCCTTTCGTTTTGCCCAGGTCTAAAGGAGGCCTTGTGAGGACATTGATTGGTATCATAGGCATTATGCTCTTGAGTCTGGTCATTTCGACCTCCATGCCTGAAGGGTTCTCCTTTATGCATACATATATGCTCCATGGGTTTCATACTTTGCTGTGGCCTTTGAGGATTATCGGAGCTGTTAGAAAGGGCTCTTAGAGATCATATAGCATAGATTCCTCATCTCACAGATGTGAAAACAGAACCAAACATTTCTTGAAGAACCTTCTCAAGACAACTATGTTATCATAGTTTACAATAAATAATACAGAATATTTTGTATTTTTTTCTAATTCAAAACCATATTATGGTATTGAGCATAGTTACCTTTAATGGAGAGCTTTCCTATCTATAATGCATACCCTTTGTCCATGTATCACCAAAGAGAAATTTTATTGAAAAATGTAAATTTATAGATATCAGTACAAATATAGGTATCAACACAAATTAGAAACATATATTTTATGACCTGTTATTTCGTAGACTAATTTTCCTAGTCTATAAACAAAATTTTTCCTTCCAGTGTTGTCCATACTCAAGGGTGATCGTTATCCCTTTATAGCTGGAGACAATTTTTTTCTTTTGGCTTTTTGAGACAGACTTTCTATGTATTGCTTTGGAGCCTGTCCTGATACTTGCTCTGTAGACCAGGCTGGCCTTGAACTCATAGAGATCTGCCTGCCTCTGCCTCCTGTGTGCTGTGATTAAAGGCGTGTGCCACTACCACTCAGTTTAGCTGGAGAATTTTTATCATAGTTGCTGTCCAAGAATACAGTTGACAAGTTGGAATTTAATTTTTAGTTCTGCCCATGAACACTCAAATTAGTGGTGGCTGATGAACCAAGGGAAAGGTATAAGATGTACATATATATATATCTTATGTATATAATATAGCATATAATATGTATTATACATATATATATATGCATGCTGGGTATGTTTGGATCTTTTCTGATACTTTGTTCTCATTATGTACATATATTAATACTTTTAAAAGAACATTATTGTCTATATTTGTATCTGGGGCCATGTGTCAAGGTTTGTGTTTGGAGGTCAGAGGACAGCTTGGAGTTTTCTCTCTCTTTCCATCAAATGGGTTCTGGCAATCGAACTCAGACAGCACATGGTGGTAAGTGCTTTTATCCACTAAACCATCTCACCAAGTCCACCCCCCCTTTTTAAAAATGCATGTGTGTGTGTGTGTGTGTGTGTGTCTGTCTGTCTGTCTGTCTTTGTATGGTTATATCTCTGTTTACTAAAATATAAATTAAAGCTGAGAAATTAAAGATACTACTAAATTGTTTTGAAAAGTAGTAAGTATATTACTTGTTAATGTAGTTTATGTATAATAGCCATAGTTCTAAAAAAGCTCTGGACACAAATGACATGGTTGTATGCTTCTGCAAATTTCTTCAATGTCTGCCATAAATACAAGAAACTACTTTTACATTTAACTGGTTGTCATGTGTTGCTGATTAGAGGATAGCAAGAGGACTGGGGAGATGCCTCATTGAATAAAGTGCTTGCTATACAAGCATGAGGGCCTGGCTTTGGATCCCCAGCATCCATGGAAACGCAGTGCAGCTCTAGTGAAAATGCCTCCATCAGATTGCCTGTAGGCATTCTTATGGGGTATTGTCTTGATTAGTGATTGATGTGAGAGGGTTCAGCCCACTATGGGTGGTGCCATCCCTAGACAGGTGGTCCTGCATTGTGTAAGAAAGCAGACTGCGTAAGCCATGGAGAGGAAGCCAGTAAGCATTGTTCCTTCATAGCCTCTGCTTTAGTTCCTGTCTCCAGGTTCCTGCCCAGACTTCCTCTCGTGATAGCAACTGTAAGCTGAAATAAACTCCTTTCTCCCCAAGTTGCCTTTTTGGTCATGGTGGGTTTTTTTCCCCACAGCAATAGGAAGCAAACTAACACGGAAGTTGGTATCAGGTTCATGAGATACTGCTGTGACAGACCTGACCATATTGGAGGAGGAATGCAATAGAAACCTTGGCACTGAAGAGGTCATGGAGAGACCCTACCTCAAAAAACATGCAGAAACATAGGGGAAGATATGTGATGCGGATCTCTGGCCACTATATGTGCATGCATGGGCAAGTGCATCCACAGACATATAGCTGGTCATTCATAGCTATATAGCACCATAAAAAAATTAAAAAATAGAAAAGCCAAGAAACTCTAACCTCATATGTAGTTGCAAAATGGAAGAGTAACTTAATAGGCTTTTTAGACAACTGATAGTTTCTTGAAGGCTGACTGTAATGTGAAATATGAAATCCCATCAAAGACTTGTCAACTTCTTGCATTGTACCCTGCATTGTAACAAGCAGCCTGTTTTGAACTTCACTGGCTCTTTTACTCATGGAATATTGGTTTTGAACTATACAGACCTTCCAAATGTTGTCACCTTTCATTCTACTGTATATACATACATATATATATATGTACACATATATATATATATATATATATATTTACATTAGCTAATGTCTTCAGTGATCTCATTAGAAGTCTGTAAGATCTGAAGCTGTCAAACTATGGTGATGGATATGAGCTTTCTAATATTTGAATTTTTTTCCCTTGAAAGCTCAAATTCTATCATTGGCAACGCTTGCTATTAGTTGTTTTCCTGGAAATGACAGGCTCATGTCATTTATATTTGAGAAAAATGTCTGCCAGATACCCATATATGAGTAATCAAATTTTATTATTTATTCAAGTAAGAATTGTATTCCCTGGAAAAGGTGGCTAGCTCAGCTCTTTGTCAGTTACATTCCTCCGTGGACACTCCACCATATCTTTAAAATCGGTGTTTGTATTTACTTCTAAATTCAGCATACAGAATTTCAAGACGATGAGAATTAATATTAATTAGTGAATATTGTGAAGTGAAATATCCTATTTATTAATTTTTCAAGACAGGGTTTCTCTGGGTAGCCTTGGCTGTCTTGGAACTTGCTCTGTAGACCAGGCTGGCTGGCCTTGCCCTCACAGAGGTCCATCTTCTGCCTTTGCCTCTGAAGTGGTCAGATGAAAGCCATGTTCCACCATCACCTGACTACTTGTTATTTTTTTAAGCTGTGTTATGTATGTGAGTTTGAATGTGGCTTTCCCTCCATTTGTTGTCAAGTGCTGGCATTTAAAAAGCTATCAACCTGGGGGGGGATACTAGTGTGGGAGGAGTTCAAGGAAGGGTAGCCTGAAGGGGTTGAGAAGGGAAAGTGATACAATTCTGTTTCTATTAAAAACACATTTAAGGAAAGGAATTGGAAGCTTACTCACTGTGGTATTCAATAGGCACAAAATTCAGTAGAATAGAAGGGGAAGTAATATTTTTGTAAAAAATAGTTTTGACCTTGTAGGTCCCTGAGAGAAACTTGGGGACTCTGGGAAGCTATTGACTATACTTGAACACAGCCGCTAGCTGTTTCAAATCAAAGCATATTTGTTTTTGAAGGTTGTTGATAGGTATTGACAAATGACTACCAAGAAGGTTGCTAATTTTTTACCTGCAGAACAGTGAATACCTGTCTTTGCAATTTTTGCCAGCATTAAGCAGAATCATTATTTAATCTTTACTATGTTGAATTAAGAATAACTTCTGGTAATTTGAGTTTATATTAGCTTCTGTTTTCTTTTTTCCCCATTTCTGGGGATCAAATCTGAGTTCTTATCCAAGCAAGAAGAACAACCTATCATTGGGCTGTACTCACACCTAGTGTTTTTTAAATTACATTTCATTGTAGGTAATTTCAATAGTTTTTGTCTATTTAATTTTCTTTTTGCATTAATGGAGCCACTTGGTGTTGTGTGTCTACTTTTTTATGGGAGCATTTACTTTTATTTACTATTTTTTGGGTGTGCTGATGTTGAAGATGTTGATTATGTTTTTCTTTTCTTTTTCATTGTGGATGTTTTCTATTTTGCTTTTAAGCATTTTGATTTTAACGTCCTTAAACTTCAATTTAGGCTTCTTTTTTTTTTCTTTTCTTTTTGTTTTTGCATTTTGGATTTTGAGACAGGGTCTTTCTACATAAAACCGGCTGTCATGGAACTCACTATGTAGACCAGGCTGGCCTTGAACTCACAGAGATCTTCCTCCCAAGTCCTAGGATTAAAGGCCTGTACCATCATACCGGGGTCTTTTTTGTTTTATGTGTCAATGTCTCATTGTGTAGATGTAGCCCTGGCTGTCCTGGAACTCTCTTTGTAGATCAGGCCTTGAACTCAGAGATCCACCCACTTTTGCCTCTGCTGTGCTGAGATTAAAGGTGTGCACCACCACGCCTGGCCTTAAATTCTTAATTTATGAAGTTGCACTGCATTTTGATATATGTAAAGTAAGTTTTCCCAAGCATTATTTTTATTCTTATGACATACGTCCTGAGTGAAAACTCACTTCAGTGTGTCTTTACTATTTTCACTGAAGTTTCAAAATTATGTCATTGCAAACCATCTCATTGAAGTTTGGAACTCCTTTTTTACTTCCTTCAATAGCAGAGTACTTCCCCAGCCTGCACAAGCCTCTGGGGATAGTTCTCAACACTATTTAAGAAAAAACAGAATCCTCTACTTATTGTGAAGAGGTGGGCCTTCATGAGCTTTAATACTTTATGTTTTGAAATCTATCTTCATTCTTTTCTTCTCTATAGTTTAATAATCATGGGTCTTTCTGTCTTTAGCAGATTAGGTGTGCTGTGTGAGTCTAGTACCAAAGATGTTGTCAGGGCTGTATTTAATGTTTATGTTTTGCATTTTATTTCCTGGGCTTCTAATTCAGTCAGGAAGACATTCTCAGTGCAATCAGCTCTGCCTCCTAAGGTTGTGTCATATATACTTTCCTGTCCAAACACTGTATTTGTATATATTATATGTATCTGTGAGTAGTTTTAAACTCAGAGAACATCTGCAGTAGTATTCTAGGAGTTCTTTATGCCCTCTGCCATAAATGTTAGCATTTTGCATGACCATTGGACAAATTGTCAGAATTTCAAAATTAATTTTAACATGATATAGTCAGTTGCTATATTGTTTTTGAAAGCTATAGTTTTTTGGTTGGTTTTTGTTTTTTTACTTTTCAGGAATGTCTTCTTCCTTTCTTGTTTTTGCATGACACATTGCCATTTAGTTTATCATGTCATAGGAGTTGTTTTGTATGTGATGTTTCCTGTTGGTCTTTCATGATTTTGACATCTCTGGACAGAGTAAATTTTAAGATCAGTTGTTTTCAAAGAGTGTCCCTCTGTTTATGTGCTGTTCTCTTCTCCTGATAAATTGAGGGTAGGAAGTTTCAGCAACAGCACTCCAGAAATGACATGCCCTTCTTAGAGCATCATGTCAGTGGCATATGACTTCACATGTCTTATCATTGAATGTAACCTTATTTGCTTTAGGATATTATGGCTGCTGAGTGCCTCTAGTAAGGTTGCTGGTACTCTTTCATTGAATGCCTTTTGGAGATATGCTTGGAGACCTGAAAGTATCTTGTTTCTCATCACATGTTTACTGTTTTCCCAGAGAAATGAGTGTCCATCGAATGGGTCTTTCACAAAAATTATTAGTTATATATTCCTAATCGTGTTCATTTTTTACTAGAGTATTCATCTGACCAATATCATCTACTATTGAAATTTTATGGGAAACAATCCTACAAAAACTCTTTACTTTTCATTGGTAGTCTCAGAATTTTCCACCACTTTGTCTGAGAACATTTGCTCTATAGTAATTCACGTTGTGTTTACTATATTTGTGACACAATTTGGATAAAAAAAAGACCTCAACAGAGTATGTTATAATTAATTTGAATAACCCATAGTGCTAAGAAAACATACTAATAGGTATAAATAATGGAATTGCAGGATTTTAGAAACTGAAAGATTTCTTGAACAGTTTCTATTTATCATCTGTCATCTATATATCTATGTATATATGTATGTATGTATCTATCTATCTACCTATCAATCTATCTATCTATCTATCTATCTACCTACCTACCTACCTACCTACCTACCTACTATCTGTCTATCATCTATTTTGAGATGTGGTCCTATTGTGTAATAATGTCTGGCTAGTGCTCATTCACAGAGAACCACTTCAGTTCTGGATCTTAAAGTATTATTAAAGGAGATAGATATACATTGGTTGGAAATTCTTTTGCTACTAAACTAAGCCCTCTGTCACATGATTCTTGAGTTTCTTTACCATGCATTGATTTTTCAGTTGCTATCCAATAAGTTATAGTTATACATCAAACTTTTGAGATCATGATTCTAAACAAGTATCCATACCTTGTTGCTGAATTTTTGCTCTCAGATTCAGGGCTCTGGTTTTTTAATTATGCCTTCCAGATCTGTAGGTACATTTTTTTTTTTTTTCTATGTTGGACACAACATCTTCCCATTCTTAGTGTACTGGCTGGTTTTGCATGTTAACCTGACACAAGCTAGAATCTTGGAGGAAGGAACCTCAGCTGAGGAAGGCCTTAATGAGATCTAACTGTAAGGCATATGTTCAACTTACTGCTCCTTGGTGGACTTAGGGGTCCAGTCTGGCTTGCTACAGACTAGCACATAATAATACTTTATTTATAGTTATTGGAAGTATCCAGCCATGAGCCACTGTTGCCTTTGGAACACTCACTGTTCCCCACACAAGGTCATTTTATGATGTTGGGTCTTCTCACAGGGAGTTCTCTGTTGTGTGTTCTTGCTTTCTGTAACCATTTGCCTTCAGGAACCACTTGGTTCTGTGTCATGTTAGTATAGGTCAAAGTTCTCTCATTGTAAAAGGAGCCAGTCTTAAAACTAGTAAACAGAAGAAACAAGTTTCAGACTCAAGCAGTGTCTCTCTCCAGTCTTACCTTGTTGCTTCCTGGTAAGTTCCCTGAGGTTGTGGAGAGCATCAATTAAAACATAGCTGGTGAAACACTTGGCATAGTGTGGAACCAGTAGAAAGTGTTGAAGGGCTTGAGTGTAATCACTATTAGAATGTCATTTGTCTACAGTACATGAAATCTCTGAGTGGTGTCATTTTCAAATGTGTGTAAACAAAAGGCAGTGGATTAGCAGAAAAATAGAAATATTTATATGGACTGGTTATTTTTGATATTCCATCAAATATCAAACTTGCCTTGCATACTTCAGTATTTTGTTATTGACTTATAATGACACCGAAAGACTTTTTAGTTTTGAAAATTTTTAGAATCACGGTGAAGTATTACAATGTATAATTCATACTCAGGTTTGTTTTACATAGCTGAAATACTGTTTCTGTAGGCCTTGTTTGTCAAAATTGAATTGAGTGATGGTTCTTAATTTGTGGTTAGTTTTTCACACTCTGATAATGTTGTGGTAAGCCTGACTTCCAGAATAATAGGTGAGAATGGCTCATAAGGGGAGAAAAAAGTCTTTTATCGAACCTGAAATGTTGTTTGTGGCTTTGCCAAAGAAATACAATTAATTTGCAAAACATTAAAATGTAGTATTAATTCATGTATTCTGCAGATATCTAGATTATGCTTCTGCAGCAATTATTAATTAGGCTGTCTAAGCAGTGAATATGATTGCTTAGTGTATATCTGCTAGCAATCTCGTAAACTGTGATTTTTTTTTTTTTATTCTGTAAGATTTCAAACTTTTAGTTTGTTGTCATATTGTACATAGGTTAGCATTCAGTTTTTCTGAGAGGTCATTTTGCTTGTGTACGGCCTCTTTGCTTTCTAAAGAAAGTTTAACTTTCATCAGATATTTGTACTCTTCTGTATTTGCAACCCTGTAAGGTAAGATGAGCCTGGATTCTCAGTAAAGGAATATTAGGAACATCCTTAGAGAGCAATATCCCGAGAAGCAGCCACATGTTGATTGCATTTCTTATTAGTTTTTTTTGGGGAGGGGAAGAGAGGGAGGGAATAGTCATATTATTAGGATACCAGATTCATTTTAAATCTGTATTCAGACGTCATACCTCAGCTTCCTCAGCAATAACCTGTATGAGAACAGTAACAGAGAATTACATATTTCCTTGGGAGAAAAGATTGAATGAAAGTATGAGGCAATAATATTTTATTATTTAACATTTCAATAAATGTGGAGTGAATTTACTGTTATTTTTTATTATGTACTTTTATGCAACTTTGCCATATTGGTTGAATTTTCTTTAAGGATAAAACAATTGGTATGTAAGTACTATGTTACAGTTAAGTTTGAAAAGTGACCTTCGGACCTTCATATGTAAAAGTCATGCACAGCATACAGGGGCCAGGTAAACTAATTTTTTAATTTCTTTTTTGAGACAGGGTTTCTCTGTATTGCTTTGGAGAGGTTGTCCTGGAACTTGCTCTTTAGATCAGGCTGGTCTCGAACTCATAGAGGTATGCTTGCCTCTGCCTCCTAAGTGCTGGGATTGAAGGCATGAGCCACCAACATCCGGCCTTATTTTTTTTTTTCTTTTCTTAAATTATGTTATTGATGATATTTTCAAACATTTGATGGAGAGTATCTTTCTCCTTTCTGCCGATAATGGCTGACACATTGGGCTGTTTTATAGAGCACACTGGCTGGTGTGGAATTCTAACTGAAGGAGAAGAGGGAAACAGAGGACATTGTGGATGTAAGAGTGTGGGCTCCCTGGACCTGACACCAGAAGGGACTATTCTGTGTCCCACGATTTGAGGTGGTGATTATAGTGAGCTGCTGTGTGGGGACAGAGCCACAGAGCAGGGAGCATGTTGATTACCAATCTACCCTTTCCTGGCCACATTGTGAAACTAAAGCTGCCTTTGCTTTTCTGCCCTTTCCAATCCTTTGCGATGTGAGGTTCTTGGTTAAAGTCCTTCAGAATCCAAAGGTGCCTTCATAGCAAGGGGCCCTCATATGGTTTTCCACACTTTGAAGTGCACCACTTGGTGGAGGTGTGGTCTTTCTGTTTACCGTTACTTCCAAACAGAAAATAAATGGTTTCCAACCTCCTGTCTTGTTCAAACTGTAACCTGATACATTTTGAGGTCCCATCAAGCTGAGGGGTTCTACAATTCTCATTCCAAGCAAAATGTTGCATGTTGGAAATGTAGTACCTCAGCTACCATAAAAAATTTAAATTATTCAACTTAGCATCCTAAATTTAAGAACATAAGAGTAAATCCTTTGAAGCAATGAAATGCATGTAGAGGGAAAATAAAGTATCTTCATATCTTTTGATAATAGCATTCAGACAAATATTGGACTGTAGAGTCTTTCCTGACTTAGTGCTGTGTCCTAGTCTTTCTTGTGTTTGTGCTGGGAGCAGAAGTCATGCCTAAGACCTGGATTTGGATTTAAAATACCTGGTATACTGTTGTTGCCCCATCCTGTTGTTCTTAGCTTCCTTAGATTTATTTTAAAAATTATTTTTAATTGTTGCTGTTATTGTTATGACTCAGCCTTTGCTCTTGGAACAAGAAAGGATAAGCTAATCTAACTCTAATCTTTTCTTTATTCTGTTGGAGGAAATGGGTGATATAGCAGACCTGAGCATTTACAAGGGTTATTATTTAAGGCTGTTGCAAATTCTCAAGTTCTCAATTCACATCTTGTAGGATACCTAGAGCCTACAACCCTGTGGGATGAGGGTTATTTGGTTAAGCTCATTTATCAGCCTCTTCACCCACTTTTTCTTCAGATCAAACTGTGATGGGTGAAAGATTCGGATGTGCACACAGCTGGTTTGAGTCACCGTTCATCATGTGGATTTGTGATCCCTCTCAGGTAGTAGGGATCCAGTCTGTTCATTGTGCTAGGATTGGAGGATGAATAGAGTTGGAGGAGAAAGGCCTCAGTTTGACATTTGTCCTTTTGGTATACAGTAGTCCCCGGGATCCTGAAGCTTGCAGTGTAGTATTTCTGACTCATGGTTGAATAACACTCTTGTAGGTATCTCATTTTTTAGGTAGGAGTTCAGAGATAAAGCATCATTTAATCAGTTTCCCTCCAACCACACAAGAAATCAGACTGGCAATTAATTTTTTCAGTTCTTTTTTGTTCCTGTCCAGAGTTCTCTCAAACTGCTTTCTTTTGATTAAGGTATATTATTCTACTATTTGTTTTTTGCTAATAATATTAGTAGGCAAAGCTATAAAACTTGAAATGAACTTGCACTTCAAGCCTCATTTAACTAAGATGGTAAATGGATTGGGGCTGGGAAACAGACTTCATGCAGCCTGTATGTATCAGCCTCCATGGAACACACAGCTCGTAGTCATCACTTTCTGACAGGTGAAGGTAAAAGTTGTCTAGATCTGTATTCTTTGGTGCCAACTAGTAATGTGTGGGTTTATAAAGATAAAACCACCATCATCACACATTTGCATTTTGAATTTTTATTTGTGATGTGGTATCTGTCACATTCTGTACCTACATGCACAGATCACAGACATTGCCACTGCTCTTATTATTTTGGATCCGGTGGCCTAGAGTGAATTAGTATTAGGTTCAGATAGCATTTAGAACTGGTCCCAGTTCATTAATGCTAAACGCAGAAACCTATAGAGAAGTCCCTCCCTGTGCTCTGGTTTTTGCCTCTGCACACTTGCCCTTCACTTGGAGAACCTACTCCCACCACACCAGTGGTCAGCTAGGGATCACTGACAGGAGTGAATGCAGCTGGCCTGGTTTGCATTGTGGTGAAGTAAAAGCAGGTTTTTTGCACTGACATGGCAGCTGCTGCTCTGCACTACAGGACTGTGAACCTGACTGCTGCCAGGACTTCTTAGGAGTCTAGTCTAGATCATACATCCCCGATTCCCGATCCATTCTTTTTTTTTGAAGAAAGAAAAACTATCCTGGGTGTTTAATGTTTTCAGTTTGCTTGAATTTTTAAAACACCATGTGGGCCAACATTTTCCTGGCCAAACAGAGTAAATCTGTGGGCTGAGTTTGGCTGATGGCCAGTGAATGCTGGAACTGTCTCTTCTTGGCTCCTGAGAGATGATTTTGAGTATCTTCACCAGACCCTATGGCCTGCAGCTCACACTGGTTGCTAGAAGTCAGTGTTAAGAGTGTTTACATCCCAGAAATTGGCAAATGGGCAAATGGTGCAAACCTGGGCCTCCCCTTAACCCCAACTGTGAACCCACCCAAAGGCAGTTGTTTAACTCCAAATGCCACGATATAAGACTTTTTGCATTACATTATTACTGCGCTATAAAATGACTTCTATAGAAATTTATTAACCCAATTTGTTCACAATTTTGTAACGTTTTTTCAGAAAAGGAACTCAAAGTACTTCCATTTGCCTTTCATTCACCCTTATTGTTGTATTAGACTTTTTTCTTACATGTGCAATGTAAAATTCCAATATTGCATCCTCACAGTACAGAGTGATAGCTGGTATAGTAGTATGTCTCACAATGGACATTTGACTGAACTGATCTGAAAAAAATTTCTTTCTTGTCTTTTTTATAAAGCCATATTACTGATTTCTCATTTAGGAAATTTAATACCTTCCAAAATAGATTAATTAGGTAAATTTAAGGATGTTATAGTTCATTTTAGCAGGGATTTGGGAATGTTCCACCAGTATTATACCTAAGGGCTTATCATGTCAGAAGTTATATGTAAGAAGTAACTATTTGGCTCAGCAATTATAGCGAAATACAATGGGAAACTCTTAATTGATTACAGATTAATTTAGTGCAGTTTTCTAGAACTGAGTTGATATATTTCTTTTATTACATCATAATTATTAGTCATTAAAGAATATGATGGGCTGAGGAGATAGACAGCTTAGTGGGGAATGTGCTTGCTATGCAAATGTGAAAACTGGAGTTCAGGTCCCCTAGGACTCATGTGAATGCTGGGTTGGTATGTTGGTCCATCAGCAGTTCCAGCATTCAGAAGCTGGAGATAGGGGATCCCCAGAGAAAGATAGATATAACGAGAACTCTAGTTTCAATTAAGAGAACTTGCTTCAATGAATAAGGTGGAGAGTAATCCAGGAAGACTTCCAGTGTCAACCTCAGGCCTTAATACACAGGCACACACACACGCAAACACACATCCACAAACAAAGGCACACCACACAACATACATGCAAAAAAATTAACAAGAATATGACAGTGTCTACAGGGGGAGGATTGTACATTTTAGAGTGACAAATGGAATCCCTTGGGAGTGGGCCCACCGTAGGGAGTCAGCTGGGTATGCTGTTGACTTTGGAGAGTTGTAGCTTACTCTAGACCTTGCTAGGTTAGTTTTGCCTGCTTGTGGTTAATTATTTTTATAAATTGTGGGCCTAAAGAGTATTACTATGAACCCCATGAGGCTGTGAGAGTTTTTAGTTGTAAAGACTTTCATAAGTTGAAGAACTTGATTCCTGAAAATAAACATACATATGTGAGTCCTTGACTTCCTTGATGTGTTGACCCTTCAACCCGTGACAAAGTACCTTTATTTGTGAAATATAATCATTACCAATTAACATGAGAAAGTACGTGTAATGTAGTGAATACCATTCTTGATATCATGGCTACCACTATCATGTTACTATTGTTTATTCAAGGATGTTCCTCGAAGTGCTTTTTAGGGTTATAGTTTTTGTTGTTTAGTTTTCCAAAATGTTTGCCTTTGTTTCAGGGTGATGGGTAGCTTGCTATTATTTTTACTTTTATTAGTTGTGGTAAAATCTTGATGTCATATTCTGATGATGACACACACACACATACACACACACACACACACACACACCCATATATATATAAAATTTTCTCTCCCCAAAATGTAATGTTATATGAACAATACTTAAGACAGAATAAGTAAGAATATTAAAAGGTGGGACTTTAAAGTATTTTCTCATGTAATTACTTTCTTCTAGAACAGTGATTTTCAACCTTCCTAATGCTATGACCTTTTAATATAGTTCTTCATGTTGTGGTGACCCATAAAATTAGTTCATTGCTACTTCATAACTGTAATTTTACTGCTGTTATGAATCTTAATGTAAATATTGGATATGTAGGACATCTGATATGCAACCCCCAGAGGAGTCACAGCACACAGGTTGAGAATTCCTGCTCTAGTGACAGCTTTGTTCTCATTTGATTTTTACATTTATTGGTGTATTTGACTGAATGCCAGTTGGGATTCTGAGTCCTACTTATCAGGAAGCAGCTGGAATCCAAAAACTGTGCTTAGGTGTCCTTCAAGACATGGTAGACTTGATCAGTGCATGAAAATTGGCTTTGGTTCTCGTGTTTAATGTAGACATTAATCAACTTCGAAGAAAGTATTTTTAAAGAAGCATAAAGCCTTTTGTCATACTAGTACTGATTATGTGCAGACTAATGGAAAATACAATGTTGCATAAAATTTATAAAGAGACCTGAGTTATTATTTCTTAAGTCTTTGCTTTTATTGATATGTTGTGTTCTAGAATGCTGTCTTCAAAGATAGCCTTTAATTTCTTTTACTTCACAGTTGAGTGGTAATGACTTGAGGCAAGACCTCACCCTCCTTCCTTTTCTGCTCTATCACAGAGGCTCCATACCACTATATTCTAGGTCAAGAGAGAAGCTCTAAGAGAAGAAGATCTACTTCATTTCAACTGGTTCAAATGAAAGTGTTAAAGTAGCTCAGAGATTTTTGTCCTTTTGCAAAAACAATACTTAAAAACTTGAAAGACATTGACAAAATGTTGCCTGCAGCCTGAGTCTGTGGAAGTAAATCATAATTACGCCACAGATTATGTTTGGGGATTTGTATTTGCTAGCTAGTTCTTCTGAAGTGTTAAGACTTTGGGTAGCTTTATTTCACTGGTGGACGTGTATAGGGAGTCTAGATTTGGCACATTGTCATGAAAAATATTTTATTCATGTGATAGCCTTTTAGACAATTGTATTCTGTATTGTATTACACTGGCACAATAAATTGCTGAATAAACTGTCTGCTCAGTATGACTTTACCATGAAAAATTTGATGCATAGAGTAGGAGAGGTTGGAATATATCAACCTTTTCTGACAAGAGACTTTGAATTTTGACCTAATATAGGTGACCTTTGTGCACAATAAAAGTGAGCTTAATCTCAAGGTTAAGGTTGAGGGGAATGGCAGGGCATGGTGGGGCTCATGCTGTGGGGAGGGGCTGCTAAGCCCACCTAGCTATTGGTGAAGTAGGACCTCACACTGGTTTTTTCAGGACTCATTTTAAAAAATTAAAAGCATATCTAGAAGTTTATTTATAGCGCACACTGTTTGGCTGTTAAACAGCACCCTGTTTCCTCCAAGCTCTGCTCTCTTAATTGTGCTAAGTTCTTCTGCATAGTTCTTTTTGCATAGATTATTTCTGAGTGAAAGGTCTGAGTGTGATATTGTCTCTCTCCCAGGCAAGCTAGCTATAGAGCTAAAAATAACAATGTTCTATGGCTTAGAGGACAGATAGCTGACACATATAAGCTTGGAACTGAAAATATATGTTCTTTAAAGAGGGTATTTTGTTGTTGTTGTTGTTTTTTTTTTTCTCCCTTTGACAGATTGAGCCTTTGTTACTGAACTTTAGACCTGTCAGAAGAGTTTTAAGTGGTTCATGGCTTTAGATAAGTTGTAATTAACAGGACTCATGAGAGTTATTGTTTTAAAAGGCTCTTGTGATTTAGAGGTTGGCCCCCCTCCCCGGAATTGCATTTGAAATGTGTTAGCTAATCCACTTGCATTATAATCCAGCATGATGTGATAATATAAAATATTTTTATGGTTTTTGCCTGCTTTACCTGGAAGGAAGATTGTTTTAAAAATGTAAATTTCACTATTAAATCCTTCACCACCAGATACCTTGATTGCTTTGTCATAAATAAAATGATATCAAACATTAGGAAAAGCCTCTAGTATTACGGCATCCGAACACCTATTGAATACTTTGTTCGAATAATTGGTTGGAACAACAAATAGTTGAGGAGAGTGTCAGAGGCTCAGATGGAAAGAACTTCTCCTTTTTTAATCGAGCCTGCAAAACCTATTCCCCAGGACCGATCAGCTCTGAAGCGCTGGGGTTTGATGATCAGGGTGGCAGGAAACCATGCTTTCAGGACATAACACATTGACGAGGCCATCCATCATTTGTTAGCATACGCCGAAATGTGGGCTGTGTGTGCAGAGGCCTGTGATTTAGTAAATACTTGGGAGATGAATGGAGCTTACACACAGGGGAAGATATTGCTGTCCTTCAGCAGCCTGAGACCCAGGCGCCTGCTGAGAAGGCCATCTGACGGCACATCATCAGTAACTGGCCTGTCACAGTCAGCGGTGCCCACCGACCATCACCAGTATATTAAATGCATTTTTAATATCTGCTTGAGTAGATTTAATGAAGAAAATTTAGTTTCCATACTCCAAGCACTGCTTCCTCAAGTGTTCGAAAGCATGAACTCTTCCCTGAACACAAAAGGAGGAAGATCATGCTTGCAGTTGATTCAGAGAAAAATAATGTACATACATATACAATTGCTGTTTAGCAGAATGGGCAGAAAGAAAGGAAGGAAGAAACCTGTAGATTTTGGGTTATTTTCTTAGCCCCCAACTCTCCTTAGAAGCTCTTTGTGTGGAAAGGTTCAGCTTGCTGGTAAAGGGATGTAAGCCTAGGGAACAGTACAAAGTCCAGGTCATGAGGTGGCATGGTTGGTCAAATCTGGATAGGGAGATTCACGTTTTGGTTATGTTGTGCTCTGAGATATTATTGTGTGTATGGTCCTTTGGATTGTTAACTAAAGATATAAAAGTAAGGCTTCTTTTTGTTGTTGTTTCCAAGTGATAGCATATTGAACATTATTTGTTAATTTGTTAATCAATATTTTTTGTTTGCTATCAAAATGAGTGAGAAAATGAGTGTTCTACTTTCTTGGTCTATAATGTCTCTTTAAAAATTGTAATTTTAATATGTTCTCTTTTTCTGATTAGGCAAAGTATAGACTCACTCCCTAATGACTTTCTATTGCTGACATTATTTACTACAAAATAGCAAGACAACCAATTAGATATTGTTGCAAGTGGGCACTTTAAAGGGTTCTCTTAAAACACACACACACACGCACACACACACATACACACAGGAGAATATGCTCTGGTGTTCACAGAAGCAGCAGCTAAGGAATGGGATCTATAAATCTGACTCCTGCATGTGTCAAAACAGTAATGTATTAAATGCATATTATTATAAAAATTTAAGACATGTCTTAAACACACTTACATTTTTATAACACATGGCAATATTAAATAATACATTTCCTTGTTAGCATCTGTTTGCCGTCATTGTTGGCAAGACCTGTGATTTATTGCTTAAATTAATGACCAAGACCGTTTTGGACCTGATATATGCCCCTAAGCTTATTACATCACTAAATAAAGTAAAATGTATGTTCTTGTGACAAAGTTATTTTTATAATTGTTTATCCCTTTAAAGTACTCTATTCAGTGATTCACTGCAAGGTTCACAATGGTTGGCTTGTGACCAGAAAATAATCTCAGAAAGGTAAAATATGTTTCTTGTCTAGAAATAAAATGCCAGAGTGACGGTGATGATGGGGACCCAGCAAGAACATACAACACTCAAACCCCTTTTCTTCAGTGCGCTTGGTGAACTCTTACTGCGCTTGTTAATGCATGGCCTCCCTGCCTTCATCCCAACTCTCAAGCTGCAGATGCAAGAACTCACCTTCATAAAAAGCCACACGTGTGAGCCAAACATTTTCCCTGACCCCCAAACCGCAAGGGTTAACTCGTTAACTCAGTGCTCTGCAGGTGCCATTGTCACCACACCTTAGACTAGGTTCTTTTCCCATTTTCAGTCTGGAGATAGGAACTTGCTGTTTTCTGTGTTGAACTCTATTTGACTTCATAGGCTTTATCTTTCTTTTCTGAGGATCCGGTGTGACAGCCCCTTGTGTATTTTTACAGTGCTCTGTAATTCATCCGAAGGCACTCCGCCATCTGACTTGCAGTGTGGTATTATATGGCTCCCTGTTTTTGTTTGTTTGTTTGTTTGTTTTTGCTCAACATGAAGTTTCTCATTGATTGTCGGCTTTCCTGTCATGGGATGGAGAGGTGGAGATCTTGAGATCATAAACCCTGCTTCTGAACTGCAGTGCCTGTCTTGAAATGGGCAAGGTTTCTTTGGGTGTTAGCTGTATTACTGTGAAGAGATTATTTTTCTGTGTACCTTGGAAGAGTTATGGCAACAATACTCCATCCCTAAGAAAGGTACTTTCTTGCTTGTGTTCATCTTATGTCTACTGCACCCCTTCCCCATATTCTTTCCCATAGCAGGTGATCTGATCATGTCCTTAGAAGTTTGCTCAGAAATGTTCAAAGCCAACAAACATTCATGATTTCTTTGAAAAGCCTTACTAACTTTCACATCCTTTTCTCTCTTTAAAAATTACTTATTTCATATTTGGCTTTTTTAGATGGTCTTCCTTTATAGTGGATTGGCCTTGAACTTAGAATCCTCTTGATGCTGGGATTAAGCAGGGGCTACTTCCTTCATTCTCTGTCCTTTACCTGGAAGACCCATCTCCATATAACAAGTTTAAAATGCTATTTCTTGTTTCTTCCCTGGGTCCATCCTTTTTGCCTCCTAGGCATCTTTTCTCCTTACCTCTGCTTTCCTGTCCTGTCTGTCCCCATCTGTCCCATCCTCCTTTATTGTCTTTGAATATTACAGTAGATGCAGTACAATTTTCTTTAACAGTTATAGTTACATTTATCTGTTCTTATTGAACCTATACATTGCTCTCTTTTGCATCCTGTATAATGAACTGTGAATTCCCTTGGATAGGACTGTGTTTGGCTGTAATTTTATTTTCTAACTCTTCTGTTTAGTACGTAGGACTTTGTGTCCCTTCATGTGTTTGTTTTGTGAATTCTTGCTGACTTTCAGATAAGGGCCAGGGTTCCATTATTTTAATGATCCCTTTTGAGGTGGTGACTTAGACGTGACCTTGCTCCTGTCGGCCACTATAGTTCTGTGTGGCAGCATACAAAGAACTTACCAGTGTTTCCTGAGATAGAGATTTAAGCTCTTACTCTGGGGTCAGGATACTTAAGTACTGTTTTAAAATAAGAAAACATTCAGTAGGCAGTTAGGGATTTAGTCTGGTGTTCTTCTTGGTCTTAAAAGAAATGAAAGCGACCACAGATGTGAGTGCATGTGTTACATTTTAGTGTGTGAAACAATGGCTGTGTGGAGACTTTACCCTGTAATTTTGTGAGCTCCACTTTGTTGTGTAACTCCAAGGCTAATCAAAATAAATCTTGGAAGGTGAGTAAATATTTTCTGTGCATTCTCTGCGCTTTCAGAAGTGATGCTCCATCTATGAAATGTTAGTAAGTATATTAAATAAAACAATATGATGTACACTATGTCAGATGTGATAAATTATTCGGTACAGAACATTTATACAACATATGTTGAGCTGGTACGTGAACAGCTTAATGACTATAAATTATGTTCATCTGCGTTGCCATTTTTGTATTTTGTTTAAAACCACACAATTTGCATTATAGATATTTCTACATCTGGGGCGGGGACAGCAGGGCTGAGAAGAAGGCATCAGCAAAGTGCAGGTCATCTTCATGATGCTCTGACAGTGATCCGGGGCTCCTCAGCTGTGCCGTGTACATAACACAGATGTTGGGGAGTCATCTGTCAGCCATGCCTCTCCTATGGAGTTAAAGTTCTAGAGGGAAAAGAATTTGACACCCTGCTGTCACTGTTACATTTTCACAATAGAAGAGCATGCAAATATTGAACCTCCTGCTTAGCCACAGTGTCCTGTCTAATGTCTGTGCTGGTTAGAATAAAAAATCATGGGTGCATCTTGGGCTCTGAGATCTGACAAAGGTCATGCTATGTTGGGCATTTGAATTGGAAATTGTCTGGACGTAGATTTTATAAAGCCCCCACTGTTGTGTGTGGGGAGAATTTCTACAGGGTTTTGTCCCTGGAGAGGCCTCTTAGGCCCTTTTCTGTCCTATGAATGAATTTAGATGTGAGGGTTACTCCTGCCTTAAAACTGTTAAGTTCATTTTGCATACATCCCTAGAGAGAAAAACTGGCAGATGCTTTTATCTTGGAAGTGTTTAAAAGAAAACTGCAGAGCAGGAACAAGAGAGAAAAGGGGCCCTGTGTGGAGTCCCAGAACATTTTGGAAATGGCCAATATGCAGTTTTCATCAGTATGAAGGCGGGGTGCAATATGGTGCCTGCAGCTCACAAGGGAATATGAATGTTGATTAAGCATACTCCCAGGCTTTGAAATTCTGAAAGCAGTGTCAGAATAATGGATGTTGAGCAAATGTCAAGCATTTGTTAATTTCTCTGTTATTTGGAGTTTATCTACCATGATCAATCAAATAAACTAGCGCCTCTCTCCTGTGGCATGTGTCATTGATATGGTGATTAGGTGACTAGAGAGACCTTCTGCTTTTTTTCCAGGTAACACATTATAAATGAGCAGAAGAGAGCTCTTCAGTTAAATTTTTGTTTATGATTTGGTTTAGTTGCAAATTTTTCTTTGTAACCCAACTACTTTGGGTTGAAGGTGATATTAAAAGAAAAAAAAAGTCACATGCCCGTTATTCTTCACTGTGGTCCATGCGCAGTTGCCAAAGCTGGCACTGATGTCTGTGGTTGCTGTCTAGTTACAGTTTTCAGAAGTTTAGAAAACTTTGATACAAAACTGGGTGAAAGAAACTAACCTGAAGAAACTGTTCTGTTAACCTTTGTTTTCACTCCATTGCCTTCCCAGTCTCCTACATTTTCAGTAGGTGAGTTCCTACTTAGATAGTGGTTTTTATCTTTTGGAGTAAACAGATTTCCTTCATGTGATCTGAAGTCATTTTATCGTGTTAATTCTATGCTGTTTGGAAGATCAGAAAAGCCTTTATAGCATTTGCTCAGAGCACTAGGCTGCAATGGTAATGTTTGGAGGTAGGAAGGGGAGTTTCTCTTTAGAATGTGAATGACATTACTAATTGGGAGTTCATTATGGCTTGACATCAGGCACCCTGTGTGAGCCCTGACCCTGAGGTGGGGTAAGATAGAAGAGTAGAATCGTCATATACAACCTCTTAGCAGGAATCCATACAGATTTATGACTAGTAATTTGTTTTTTTCTCTTTGTCATTTTCATATGATCTTAGGGAGGTAGCTTACGTGATTATGATGAGACACATGCAATGCATTCCGATCCTGACCATGTCAAATTTGTACATCTGTGATCTATGGCATGGGTATATCTGCAAACCTAGACCATCTAGAATGATCTGCCTCCTGTTATTGAGCCCCAATGAACTTGTCCTTCAAATGATTTACAGCTGAGCATTTATAAAACAATGTGTTCACAAAAATCGTACACTGTGTTTTCTGGTAACCTCTTCTTTAATTATCTTTATCTGCCAACCTGTACCAAATGTGGCAATTTCCCAAGCAGAAGAAAGGTTTCATCTTTATCATCCCAGCTTTCTATTTTTAGGCATTTGGTTTTGGCCTTCTCTGGAAATCCTAGCCATCTGAGTAAAGTACTGCTTGGCACGTGGTGGTGATGAACTCTACCCTGTACTCCTTCCAGCATCATAAACCAGGCAGAAAGGCTCACTGGCAGAAAGCCTGTCATGGATATGATGGTTTGGAGCATCCCTGAGTTGTTAACTTGCATCAGTCAGGAAAACATTCAGGTTTTTGTCAACATGAAGCTTAAGTGTGTTCTGTTTATAGCAGTGAAACTTATTTTTCCTAGTTGATATTCTAAAGACGTGGATAATCTTGTTTTGGTGTTTAAAGTCTCTGTATGTTGATTTGAGAAAGACTGACTTTGAGCTATTGTAATTCTTTTAAGCATGGGCGCTCTGAGGGAGTGAATCCAAGTTAGTACTCCAGTAGCAGGCAGGTGACCACTGCTGTGGCTGGGTAAGTGTTCCACTAAGAGTTAGGCCCTTGTTCCCACCATGCCATTATTAACTCCCGAGTCACTTGCCTTCAGCTTTCATCTGCTGATGCCCTCAGGTAATGAAAGTTTTCTCCTGTGTGTTCTAGTTGTAAGAGATGATTCTATTTTTGAAAAGTCTTTGAATGAGTGTTGTTTTCTCATAGAAACACATTATAATGATAGCCAAAAATGCCCATGCAAAATCTTTTACATGTTTTCAGGGGTGACAAAGTTTGGTACTTTGAGAATGGAGCTAGCATTTGGAAACAAAACTGTCATTGGTTTTGACAAATCAAGGGGGTGATGTTATAAGATGACCGCATAGTCTGGAACCATAATCAGTTTTCTTTGTAGTGCCAGTCAGTCATACATGTCTATGTTTCTAGATTTGATGGCCACTCTGTATTTTGGTGTGAGATGTGGTATGACTCAGAAGTTAGCTTTTTTTCTTTTTAGTTTTATTATGTATTCATTTGTATGTATTGTTTGTGTGTGTGTGTGGGGGGGGTAGGTGTGCATTTGTATGGGGGTCCAAGGTTGATGATGTGTGTGTTCTGCAGCCACTGTGTATGTTACTTTTTGAGACAAGATCTCTCGCTGAACCTAGAACTCACCAACTCAGCATGACTGTCTGATTAGTGAGCCCCAAGATCCTCTTGCCTGTGTCTCCCAAGTGCTGGATTACAGGCACACACCAGGCCTGGCTTGTACACTGGTGCTGGGAATGGAACCTAAATCTTTGCCTCTACTTTATATCTTGAACTAGCTTCCCAGCCCCAGCTTCTTTGTACTGAAATTCCCTTTCTTGCCTACCTCATGAATGCTTGAAAAAGGACTCTTGGAGATGAGTTAGTTGTTTCTGGCCGAAGGCAGCATCATAGGTTGTGAATACACAAGTTCTGTCCCTCCATGATAAAGACTCTGCCCAAAAGCATTTGAGTAAGCTGGTTCTTGTTTGTTAGCAGAGAAAGTTACCCTGTACTTAGCAATAAGCCTACTCTCTTTCCTTAATTACTAACCCCTATTTTATGCCCCTCTCCCCTTTCTCTTTGCTCTTGAAGCAAAGATTAACTGTGCAGACCGTGGAGACACACATTTCCTCCTACTTGCCTCCTTCACCCTCTTCTCTAGGGGTGAATAGCAGACCTTAAAGAAGAAGAAAGTAAAGGATTACAAAGTATTTGCAAGACAGCTGTTCCTCTGAGTATCAGAGAAGTAATTGTGAATAGGATGTTTTGCTAAACAGTTAAAACTTTTATTTGTCTAGAAAGGAAAACTAGTAATTCGGGAATTTTATCCTTCAGTTTAAACAACATTTTCACAGAATGGTCTCCTTTTCCTGGTGATTCTGGTAGATGGGTTTTGATGTAGACTTTACAATCAGGTGAAACTCACCCACTGCATAGTTTTAATATTTTCTTATTTTTATGTGGGACTTTATATTTGCCCAGGAGTTGCATTTATGTTAAGAACACTGTGAAGTTACTTCCTTTATGTTACTAAAACTCGTGTTTTATCTCAGAGTGAAGTGAAGAGGCCCATATCTATCATAGACCTGGAAGAATTGCAAAACAGAAGAGGAGACAGACCCTGAAAAGAGAATTACTGTCTGTTTCTTCCTTAGGACAGTTTTTAAGGAGGGAGGAAGTATCCTTAATGCCATTTTCAGAAAAATGTGTGTGTGTATATACAACAGTTAAAAAAATAGAAACTAAAAATTTCAGATGAGTAACCCTCCCCTGCTGACCACACCCCACCCCTCAACAAAGCCGCAGCCCTGAATTTGTGAGGCATTAGCCAAATTGTGTTGGATGCAAATTGTTTAAACATATTTTTGGTAAGGTTTAAACCATAGAGACTGAAGTTTAAGTAGCTAAATACAGTAAACACTATTTGATGCTCAGCAATTCTGTGTCTGGTTGTAAAGCTTCTACACCAAAGTGTTGTTGCAGTATAAGTTTCCTGTAGCCAGTGAGGAAAACTGCAGAATTTCAGTTAGTTGGTGGTGTAATCTGAACTTGGTATCTTGCCTTTGTATTCCAGTTGTACCCTGAAGAGGGTGGTTCTGCTCTTGACACATGCAAATGCTAAATACAGCAGCAGCATGAGGTCTCTGTCATTAGCAGTGATTTGTGTAATGAAAGCCACCTGGCTGTTTTTTATAATTAATTGCTTGTAAATAATAAATTTAAATATAATTTATAGTTTTCTAAATTTGATTACTGTATATCCCCAACAGCAAACCTAAAAAGTAGGGGTGATTTCACTACTAAGTGACCTATTTTTTTTTTAAGTAAGTGTTTTGGAGAAGATGGTGATCATCCATCCCCTGCTAGGGTTTCTCTAGATGGGATGCTAACTTTGAAAGTCTCCTTTATATCATTACTTCAGTTGATCTTTTAAATTTATTTCTACATAAAAATTAATACACAGAAGAAAATAGAATAATACAGGTGGAGTTAACTCTACTGAAAAAAATGGTTTGAAAACCATTTTATAAAATTTCAAATATGTTTTGAAAAACCCTTTGTATGTGGGTGAAGCACTTAAGCACCTGTGATGGTTTGTTATACATTGTGGTGATAGTAAGAGGCTTTGCCTGGAGATTTACCAACTACTAAAGATAGCCATTCATTTAGCAAACAAAGCTTCAAGGAATCTCTTCAGTGATGTAGCCCAGTGTATCAGCTGCCAAAGTGTTGTTCTGATGCAGTGGCTTAAAGAGAATGCGGAATTTGGAGCCTGGTCCTTAGTGCTTTTTCATTCAAAGAGAAAGAATGGAAGGGCAGAAAGGGGGTAGAAGAATGGAATTTATGGTTTTATTTTAAAGACTGACAATTATGTTTATTGACACCTCTATAAAATCATCTCAACTGTACACATTAGATTTTTACAATTAATTTCTTTTTCCTAAAATGTATCTCCATTTAGAACTATATCCTTTAAATATTTACATTGTTATTTTGCCATATAACAGTAAAATTACTGTCATTGTCAATTTATGGAATGTGTGGAATACATTAGGATTAATAGATTAGAAAGCTATATAGCTCTGAGCTACAAGCATTAACTAGAACCATTTTCTGCCGTATGATACTGTTAGGAAGTCTTATCATAATTTAGACAAATCAGTAATGCTGTTTTATCAGTTGGATCTAAATATTTTTTTTTTTGATCTACAATTCTCTGTGTTCCTTGTAGAAGACCAGCTAGACTGTGAAAAACTTAGCTCTGTGTTAAATAGCAACCCTGCACATTGACCACTTATGAGGAGTCAGTGAAGTGGCTGTGTGTGCAGAGATTGCTCTTGAAGAGGCTGTGGCTTCTGTCTGTGGTCAATGTGACCACCATCAATCACCTCAAGAGCTGACATCATCCTTGTTCATTGCCTGCTTCCCGAGGCCTCTAATAATCCCTCAAGAATTTAGAATGTTGTTGACTGTCCCCATTTTCATCACAGAAGAAAGAGGCTTTGCAACAGGTGCAGGCATAGGGGAATACTAATTGTAGGGTGTACTTAATCTGTCCAGTTGGGAGAGGGACTCCAAATTTGGTATCTTAGAGAGCAGAATGACCTTTTAAAGTCCTACGATTAGAATTGCCAACAATTGCAACAGGCTAATTATACCCACAAGGAGTTGTGAAGTGCTTTCAAGTTTTCATGTACACCTAGAAGTTCAACCATTGGTTTGAAGTCATTAACGTATGACAGATGCACTCCCTTTCCAGGGCTCCTGCGATAAGACTTGATTGTAGAAGTGGGAATTTGACCACAGCTTATCATTGCTTCATTAGCTTACTTACAGACAAGGAGGGTGGGGTTTTGGTTTTGCTTTGTTTTTCTTTTTGGACTGACTGTTATCTTACCCAGTTCTACATTCCCAGCCTCTTCCTCTTTTGCAGATATGAGGTCATTTATAGCAGATAACCTTGATACTGATTTTTCCCAAAGCAAGTTACGCACTGACAGTGTTACACATGTTTTGTATATAAACACACAGTATATTACACGTATCGTTTGTGTATTTATAACTGTAACTTATGTATTTCTGTTTGCATTTGCATTATTTCTGGTGTAGCAGCTGTTTCTGTGTGATTTCTGAGTTATATTTGTTTGTTTGTTTGTTGTCCTGCTATGTGTGGTGCTAAAGATCCAGTCCAAGGCTCCCTGAATGCCAGGCAAATGCTCAGGCAGGGAGCTAATGCTCTCACATGCAACCAGTTTCTGCTATTTCCTATGAAAAGGTACACACATGCTTTTTGGCTTAGAAGATAATTGAATGTGTGACTTCTCTGTTTGTATGAAGTTGGCTACTGTTTGAAGTTGGTGAGAGCAGAGAAATGAAATTTGGATCCTCTCCTATGGATGGATCCCTGGGTAGATAGGAAGATGTTTCTCATCAATAAGGAACAAATGGTAATAGTGACCACATGAAGAGAGGCCCATTTCAAGAACCAGGACCTCCTGCTGTAACCCCAAGACTATTGCACTTAACTGAAAATGAAAAGCATCCAAAATAAGCCATATAGAATTAAGGTGACAAGGCTTCTGGGTAAGACCAGTCTCTGGTCATTTAATTTCCCTTTTTGGTGTCTTTGTATATACCTAAGTATGATTGTTTCTGTTTCACAACACATACTGAAATTTTATTTCAAGTTCTTTTCTGTTGGCTTAAAATCTGTTTATAGGAGTCATGATTCCCTTAAGCTCTGGGGTATGATGAAGATTTTGTCTTCCCAAAGGGCATACTCATGTTTTGTTGTATTCCTGTCAATTACCAGCAAGGCCTTTTTGTGCAATTAGGGAGTGGTTAATTTACTGTAAGTAGAGTTTCTACCTGTCTAGGGATTAGCTGACGCAGGTTGGAAGTCTCAGCGAGACTTTTGAGTTTGATTTTAACACAGGAGTTGATTTCTTAACTCTCAACTGCTGTTTTGGTGACAGTTTCTGGGTTAATTTGTGATATTTGTGACAGCAGGTGTTTTTGTGGTTCTGATTCTCAAGGCTGTGTAAACTATGTTGGATAAAATGATAAGTGTCACTAGAAAATTCTGAGCAGTAGGTGCATTTGTGCCTGGTACACATTGACGGTGAACCTGAAGGATCTCCTGCTTGTTTCCATCCATGTTCTGTCAGTGGTCAGATGACTGGAAAGTATGACCAGGGTCAGGCTTCTGTTTCATGGATAGCTGGTAGCTCAGGGAAATAAAACCCAGGGGAAATTAATGATGTAGTTCATAGGAGAACAGAAAGATGTAATGTTATAATATTTAAAGTTAGCTATGGAGAATAGCAAATTCACTAAAGAACATTCTTACTAGAAAGCATTACAGTATAGTGTGTGCCATGAAATGTCTTACTTCAGGTGACCCTTTGTGAGTCGGGGAGCACATCCCATCTGGCATCTGGATCTTTGTTTTGCAGGAGAAAAAAACTGAAAGCAACAAATTTGTCAATGCATCACAACCAACTTCTTTGA
This sequence comes from Phodopus roborovskii, assembly GCF_943737965.1. Classification (NCBI taxonomy): domain Eukaryota; kingdom Metazoa; phylum Chordata; class Mammalia; order Rodentia; family Cricetidae; genus Phodopus; species Phodopus roborovskii. The sequence continues at coordinate 618,068 of NW_026126417.1, read as the reverse complement.
GATTATTCAGTCTTCCCTCATTCTTATTTTATTTTTGTGGTTAGGGTATCTTTTCTTTCTTTCTTTCTTCCTTCCTTCCTTCCTTCCTTCCTTCCTTCCTTCCTTCCTTTCTTTCTTCTTCTTCTTCTTCTTTTTTTTTTTTTTAAGACTGAATCTCACTGTGCAGTTCTGGCTGACCTCGAACTCCCTGTGTAGCCCAGACTGGCCCACGGCTCACAGAACTCTGCCTGCATCTGTCTCCTGAGTGCTGGGATTAAAGGGGTGAACCACTGCACCTGGCCTTCCTGACTCTTTTCTTTTCCTGTCTCTTTCCTTACTGCTTTCTAGTATATACCACTTCTTTCTAGTGGTATAAAGGTTCCTTCTTCTTTTGGCTAGAATTTTTGTCATGGTGATGTGACTCACATCATGTCCACAGTTACTCTCCAAGTGTGGGGCTCAGGGAGTAGAGGGCTTGCTGCTACCCAAGCATGAGGACTGCAGGGAAAGTCAGGCTTGGTGATGTCTGGTCATGTAGTTCCAGTGCTGAGGAGGTGGAGATGAGCACATCCCTGGTGCTTACTGGCCAGCCAGCCTAGCCAAATAGGTGAACCCCAGAGCATGTCTCAAAAACAAGGTAGACACCTCTCAGGAAATGACATCTGAGGTAGTCCTATAGCCCTTACACATATGTGGGTACTTGTGCACACTCATCTGCAGACAGATATGAACCCACATACACATATGAACCTGCACACACATATGAACCCGCACACACGAACACACTATTACCTACATCTCCAAATGGTTTTTAGTGTTCTTACAAACTTACCACTAATAACAGAATTTTCATCACCCCATAAAGAAACCTGATAGCCATTTTTACTCCCTACTCCTAGTCAAGCACTAATTCCTATCTTGTATGTAAACTTACCTGTCTATACTTGACCTAGAAGCAGTGTTACATACCACAATGGACTTCTTTTATATAACATAATGTTTCTGATTAATGTACATTTATGCTGTTGAATTTTGTTTTTATTGCAGAATAGTTAGTTAGATGGCTGTAAGATGTTTTATTTGTCCATCATTTTTCAGATGTCTTGTTGCTTCTTCAGGCTATTGTGAATAGTGCTTCTGTAAACACTAGTATGAATGTTTTATGTGAGTTTGTCAGAATGGTTTTGTATTTCCTGGGCAGATACTTTGATGTGGAACTTCGTACCATGTTGAGGAACTGTCAAACCATTTTCCAAAGTGGCTACACTGTATTTCCACCAGTAAGTAATATATGAGGGTATTATTTTCCCAGCATCCTTAAACTGACATAGCATCTGTCCTTTGCAGGATGAGGAGCAGTACCTCAGTGTACTCGGATTTCTATTTCCTCAATGACTAACAGATAATGCAACTCATTGTTGAGTTGCAAGGCTTCTTGGCCCGTTCCTCATACAAAGCCCTGGAGTGTTTTCTCTTGCTCTGTTGTTCCTTCCTTATTTCTTTGATAGAGTTCTTGAGTTCTCCCTTCAGAATGATCTGTGCCAGATGGGAAGCACAGACCCAGCTATAGAGTATCTGAGTTTTCCTGTTGGAAAACATTCCTCTCTAGTGTAGTTTTTATTATTTAATATAATGTTTTTATAAAAATTGTTTTTTATTATAGATAGCATGTTAATTATTAAAATACTTGGCAAGCAATTTCTTAAATATCATTTAAAGGGTTAGACATGTTTTTATATTGTCTTTTAAAATTATGCACATATATATTTTAACCATGTCATCTAAACTAAATGATACTTTGATATGAGTTGTTAGTAAACTGCTAAAAGTAAAGGAATGTGGATCAAAACAGCATGATTTTGAAAAATAATTCTAACTATGCAGAACCACAGCTCATCAACTTGAGAGGAGAAAACCTGAACTAAGTCCCATTTCTTTAGAAGTGAGAGCCATTACACGTGATTGTGACAGGGACCTGTAAGGGGAGCATTAGGTAGAGTCCCATCCCTGTCTCAGGCCACACATTCTAGCCTGAGGATCCCGAAAAGCCAGGAAGTCTGGCCCTTGCCTGTTTTACTGCAGTGTTAATGCCATAGGTCTGGGCAAGCATCTCCCTCTCTTGGAGTTCTAGTTTGTCTGTGTGAAGCATGAGTTCCTCCTTCTCTGTAGGGATACAGTGAAAATCACAAGGGTGATGCAAAATCTTTCAAGAAGGATTTAGTACTAGGCTGATGCCCTGCCAGTCTGGAGGCTGGCATTCTCCCATAGCTCTGAAAGGAAACTCTGTAGACTTTGGGAAAGAAGTGGATGCTTCTCCTTCAGTGCCAAGTTACCTGACTTCTGACTGGGTTTAGAAATATGTCCTTTCCAAGCAGGGTGTGCACCTGGGCTTTCCTTGGCTGCATGTTAGCTCAGGTGGCTCAATGTAAGATGTTGCTGATGTAGTTTATAAGCACTGCTAAGAAATAGTTCACAAGCATTAGGTAATGTGGGAAACTTTGAGTTGGCTGGCAGCTCTTTGCATTAAAGACAAAGCAGATGACAACTGCTTTAGAGCCCAAGTATAATTGCTTGTTGAAATGATACTTGACGAAAATAAGGGGCATGTGGAAGGCCACTTGGAATTGTATTGTGAAGAAGCATCTAATTGCTTGCTTCTTATGTCATTTTACTTCTTTCAAGTGATTTAAGCAAGGTAGACTCTGAAATTGTGCTTTTATAAGTTGTTCCAATTGTGCAATGCAAACAGTATAAATGTGTGATTATCCAGGCTCTTCATCTGGCTGCAGTCGGATAATGTGTCATCTCCTTCGGATGGCTAATAAGATATTGGCTTTTTTACTATTTACTTTAGGAAAAAAATGAATAGCCTTCTTCACTCCTAATTCTTTTGCCACATTTAATCTTCGATTTGGATTGATACATACATAACTCTGGGGATGGTGTGTGTACTTGTTTGTACTTTATGTGTAGGGATAGTAAGAATATATGAAGTATAGGTTTTAGGGACATTTTTTTATCTTGTGTTAGACAAAGATATCTGCATTTTTCCATGGCCACCTCCACAAGAAAATTAAGTGTCCACAAAATTGGTGACCTGTTTTTAAGAGGACTTGTAATGTCTTTCTAAATGAAAAATCATTCCAGCAGTACCTAATATTGGCAATTTTCCTCTGTCTGCTTTTAGAACTTATTGGCCAACCAGGTCAGACATTATTAAAGTTCAAAGGGTCCAGAGGGAAAAGTAATGGTTTTGTGCTACTATGAATTTTAAATGTTGCCATTTTCTCTTGTTACAGCATCATCTATTCTCACATGCCACTAAAAATGTATAGTGGTTTTAGACGAAATTCAGGGTCAAGGTGACAAGAGTCAAGGTGCTTCTTGCTCGTTCTTATAGATGTTTGCTACCCACATCTGCATACTGCTGTGTAGCAAGACCCTTTTCACATCAAAAAGAACTTACTACGAATTTAGCAGGATTTTTTTTTTTTTTTTTGGAGGGGGTGTTGCTTATCAGTTCTTGGAAATGTATACAGATTTAATCAGAATATGTTCTCATAGGACACAACAACTACTGTCTATACTGGCACAGATGGAAGGGGATTCTTCAGTTCTGACACTGCTGTGTTTGACACTTATGTGTTACGCTCTCTCTTTTTTCTCACTTCTGAGGATTGAACTCAGGCCCTTTCATGTGCAGGATGGGTAATCCACACTCCCAGCCCATAATACTTTTGTAGATAAAACACTTGGGAAGGCTGAGTCAGTTCCATTGTACACACACACATGTGCACACATGGACATGTGAGCATGTGTGCGTGCATACACACACACACACACACACACACACACACACACAAACGCACACAGTCTATTCTACAGCACATAGAGTTTGTCAGCAAACAAGAGCTTGATAAAGATTTGTTGAGTTACTGAGGTGAATGTGCTGCATTTTAGCAGCCTGGGTCTGTGGGTTGTAAATGAGAGTGTGACTGGACCCACACAGATTCCCACTGTTGTTCCTAAGCCCTTTCAGAGCCCATGTCCCCTGACACTGATGGCTAACCATAAGTTAGCCTTAGGGTGAAGGTATCGTCCATTGTCTTCTATTTTCATTTGATATAGTCCATTGACATGTTAATAAAAGTGGTTAGAAGTTTATGTATATAAAATTTGAGACGAACTTTTGAAAGTATAATGTTTATTTCTTCCATCATTGTGTCCCTTGCTTTGAGTCTTTTCTGATCTTGTTTACACTAAGAATTGACTTTAATGTATGTTCCCAGATAGGAAGAGTTGGTATTCAAAGTATTTTCTGGCAATTTTTTACTGTTAAGTCATGGGTCGAGGTTAATGGAACCTAGTTTTCCTCAGTAAGATGGAGTAGACTTGAGGGAAGAGAAGATGGGCAATTAGAGCTGCTTGTAAACCCTTCTCTCTCTGTGCTCCTTAAGTTGTGTATAATAGGTTGAAAGGAACCCAAAGCAGGTATTTTACAGGCATGCCAGTATGGTGTCCTGGGTCAGTGTCCACAGTAACACAGCCAGGGCAGAAAGTGCTATCCTAGGAGTGCTTAGTGACAGGTTCTTAGCAAAGACAACTTTCTTCAGTAAGAGCTAAAGCATATTTGCAGCCTATGGGCCTACATCAAATGAACATACAAAAAAAAAAAAAAAAACAAAAACAAAAACAAAAACAAAAACAAAAAACAAAAAAACAAGGGAGGTCTCTCATGCCTGTAATCATAGCACTAAAAAGGTAGAGGCACAAAGGTCATAGTCATTCTTCCATACACAGAGAATTGAAGCCCTCTCTCAAAACAACTAATAATAGCTAATAATAGCCAAGCACCAAACTAAGTCACCCAATCCAAAAAAATACAAGGGAGCTGACAGTTAATAGACTGGCCATGAGACACTTGAATATTTACCCAGAGTTACTAGTATTCTTCCTGACCTCTGTTTCTTATAGTCTTTCTGTCTCTTTCTCTATGATGGTCACTGAGCCAAGGGTGGAGTGGTTATGATAGAGGTATCCCACATATGCTACCATCTCTTATTCTCTGCATTTTGATCTTTTGTGAGTGTCTACATTGACTACTCCACTGGACAAAGAGATTTGTCTGATGAGGTCTGAGCACTGCACTAATCTATGGATATTAAGATATGTATTTGGAGGCAGCTTGATACTGTGAGCATTTAACAAGATAATAGTAGTAGGTTCATCTCTGAGGCCTATGAGCTAATTAACCATGAGTTCTTGGCAGATTGGTTGCCCACCATAAGTTAATGGTAAGACCCTGTTGCTGATGATACAACATCTATTTGTCATAGGACATGGAGAAATACAGTTGCAGCTGACAAGGAAGCTTCTTCCCACTGGCTACCTGTTACAGTACTAGAAGGTGTTAGGCAGTGTGCTGGAGTGGAAAGGATCATCAACAGTCTTATCCAGCTGAGAATGTGTAAACTGCCATAATGACCAGCATGGCAAGGTTATAGGGGTAACCAGTGACTTTCTGATTGGATTTAAATCCCACCCCCCCTTTTTTTTAATGTGTCTCTTCTTTAGACCTTGAGTTTACATGTGTGCTCTTGCATAAAGCTATAGTGTAAATATAGCTTTTTGTTGTTTTTCTAGTCCAAATTATAACCCTAACTACATTTATTTACATTAAGTAGTTGCATGTTAACTTTATTAGAGGTAAATACTTGCCAAGTAGAGCTCCTTCCTTCCTTCCTTCCTTCCTTCCTTCCTTCCTTCCTTCCTTCCTTCCTTCCTTCCTTCCTTCCTTCCTTCCCTGTTCTATATTTTTGTAGTTCTGAGGTTCTTATACATGCTTGAAAAGTTTTGCATCTCTTTTCTGCTTTCCAGCTCCCAAGTGGTAACTTTGAGCAGTGAAAATGTCTTTATGTGTAAGATGTGTTCCTCGGAAGTTATATTTGGGATGAGGAGTTGTACATGGTGGTAGTAAGGGAACCCTCAGAGCTCTGGACAGGACCGTGGAGGCTGCTGGCTCTGGAGTCTGAAGGGAGAGTTCATGTGACTTGGCATTTTGATAATGAAGTCTCTGAGCCCCATGTTCAGGTCCTAGGAGCTGTCATAAGCTTTCTATTCTTAGTAAACACTCTTGGATTGAGGAGATTTAAGGACTCCTTTGTAACTCGCAGCCCTGTGATATATTGGTGTGCTGGTTCTGGAAAGTGATTTGTCATTTGGAGGCAGTGATTAAGAGCTTAGAGCCGAAAGCCACGCTGCCTGTTTACATTTTGGATGTGCTCATTTGGATCAAATACTTCATTCCTTCCCAGTTTCTTAAATAATGGAACTATTTTTATTATCACAGTGATGGCTAAGTGAAACAGAGCCTGGTTTCTAATGAACTCTATCCATGTTGCTATATTCATTATCATAAGCACCATGACAGTATGTATTTACCGAGCAGTCACCCTTTATTGGAATTTAGCAGAACTGGGAAGAAGTTAACACACAGGAATGGACTAACAAAGTTAACACTGAACAAAGTCTGTTTGTGTAGTGCAGTCTTGATGACTGATTCCATCCCTGCTCATCCTCTGGTGTCCTGCAGACACGTGGGAAAGTAGGGAAAGCATTTCCAGCAGTGTTAAGATGGATCTATTGGAGTCAGTATAAGTGCTGTGAGTAACTGCCAAGAGGATTTGATTGTGAATCAAGAATAAAAGGCCTGTGGTATGATTTAAAATTTTGTTTCATAAGGGAAAGACTTAATGCATCTGAAGACATTCCATTTGTTGTTTTACCATTGCCAGCATTTATTATTAAAGTGCGTGGTTGTGGAATAATTATAGTCCATATCATGGTGATGTTTTTAGAGAAGATTGAAAATCTGTGCTGCTTTCAAGTTAATGTAGCAGGGAGAACACGGCATCTGTTGAGGTTTCAGATACTTTGCCTGATCTCCTAAGAGTACTGTGGAGGCTGTTTAGAAGCCCTGCAAGTACTGAAAGGTGCTTTTATGTTCACTTCTGTATTTCCCTGTTAAATGTAAATCATGAGCGTGGTCAGTTGGGGTTAGATTGGGAAGAGAACCTAATAAAAGACTCTTACCTTTAAGAAAGTATTTATGTATTTTACATCAGATTCTAATATAATATAGTAAGTTCTAATATATATATATGTATATTTATACATATACATATATATATGTGTGTGTGTATTTAATGTTATTTACTTCTGTGTGTGTATGTACTCGTATGTGTGTGCACACAAGTATGTTTCAACAGAGGCCAGAAGAGCATATTGGGTTTTCTGGAGCTTGATTACCAGCTGTTGTGAGCCCCCTGAATAGTTGCTGGGGCCTAAACTTGAGTCCCTCAGAAGAGCAGTATATGCACAACTGAGCCATTTCTCCAGCCCGTTTGTATAGATTATATGGATATGGTATGTTAAAATTACATGTATAAATGAGGCATTAGTAATACATTTATTATGTAAATTATATATACATGTAATATGGGTTGTATCAGGCTAGCTTGAATTCGTAAAATAGTGATTAAGGTAAAATATGACAATTATAAATATATTTAAATTTTCAATTAAATTTTGTATTGACTTGCATGTAGTTAAAATAACCCTGTTATATACATTGTGGAGAGTTTTGATAAACATAGCTGCTGTGTCACTGTAGGCATACCTAAATATGGAATACAACATCTTTCTCCTTGCTGTGACCTGAACTTGTGTCCTGAAATTTGTGTGCTGAAGTATAATGATCACTGTGGTAGTGGATGGAGGTTATGTCTTTAGGGGATCATCACATGATGAAGGCAGGGCCCTCATCGATGAGTTGGGGCCTTATTAAAGGGACTGAGTGAAGGGGCTGGAGAGAGGGCTCCTTTTGCAGAAGACTGAGTTTCCTCCCTATACACCCAAATCAGATGGTTCACACCTACCTGTGTCTCAAACTCCAAGGTGTCCAGGTCCCTCTTTTGGACATACACATGAATAAAAATGTAAATAAATTGAAATAAAGAAGGGAGAACCTGAAGGAATGTGTTCATGTTCTTGCTTCCTTTGCCATGAGGACTGCACTGTTCTTCTGGAGGGCACAAGTACAAGGTACCATCTCAGACACAGAAAGCAGCTCTTACCACACAGTGAACTTCGAGTTCCTGTATCCTGGGGTTTCCTACCTCTAGAACTGTGAAAAGTCGATTTAGGTGTTTTATAAATTTCCAAGTCCTGGGTTATTCTGCTATTGTAGTACCAATAGGCCAAAATATTTCCTAAAATCATCTTTTGTTCCTTTCTGTTCCCCAGTTCCCATCACCCAGGATGGGATTGATCTGCTTTCTGATGTGTGTGTATCTTTCCACCCCAGAATGTCATATAAAGTAAATTCTGCAGAATGAGCATTTTGTATTTGGCTTCTTCTAATTGTGCATTTGAGACTTAACCATGCTGTTGTATGCATTACTGCAGACTGCTGTTCTTTTGTGGGAAGGCATTTGCTCTTAGTTTTTCCCTGTGGATGTCTGTGCTGCTTTCAGTATAGAAAAGGGCCACACAATTGTGTAAAGGGTTTTGAAAGTTAGGAGAGTGTCAGAGTGGGTTGTGTCCAGGATCACATTTCACTTCTTTTGATAAGATTTGAGGAGTTTAGGATTTGATAGATGTTGGGTTGAATTGATGACATGGTGGGTTGAAACTTTGTGGGGCATTGGATTGGGATGGATGTATTCTATATGTGGGACAGATGTGAATCTCTGGGATCAGAGGGTAGATAATGGTAGGCTAAAAACCAGTCCTCTTAAACATGTAAGGTTTTAAACTGTGGAACCTATAAATGTCATAGAGATTTAGCCTCTTTGCTGATGTCATTAACTTAAGGGTTTTAGTAAAAGGAAACTATCCTGAATTATTCTATTAGGTGGGCCCTATATGGAATGAATGTGTCCTTGGCAAAGGGAGATGGAGGAGGTTTACCACCCACATACATAGAAGCCAACATGAAGCTGGAACAGAGAGACCTGAAGATGTTTCTCATGAAGATTTTCATGATGCAACCACTCGTTAAGGAATGCTGGTAGCCACCAGAAGCTGAATGAGACTGGGAATGAATTCTTGTCTAGAAAAGCAATTGTGGGATAGTAATGTTAATTTTAGACTTTTGGCCTCCGGAACAATGAGAATGAATTTCTGTCAAGTTTGTGTTCGTTTCCAGAGCAGCCACAAGAAACCAGTGTTTGGCTATAGAATTTTGTTTGTTTATGGTTTGTTTTTGTTTTTGTATGTGATTAAAACTGGAGGACTGGAGGTATAGCTCAGTAGTAACATGCTGACCTGTCACCTGAAGGCCCTGGCTTTGATTTCTAATATCCTACAGAACAACAACAATAATAATAACTCTCTCTCTCTCCCTCTGTGAAAAACAATAACATTGAGAAAGTGAAATTGATTCATTTGAGGACTTTATTGTTTGTAAAGCAACTATGTTTAGAAAACCAGTTGTAGTAGATTGAACTTAATCCTTTTTTTTTTGTAGCACTGAATGTTAATATTAATATCTAAACACACACACACACACACACACACACACACACACACACAGAAAACTAATAAGACTTTTTGGTATCATGTTTAGATTCAAGAGCTCTACCTAAGGAAAGGTGAAGGGTGATAGGCTGTATAGTATTGGCGAGAGGTAGACAGTTGCCTCATTTATGATAATCATATCATGAGTTCCTTTGTATTGAATTTGCTGAACATTATTAAAGAAGTGATTTTTGTCCTAGTATTTTACTTTGTATTATAGGAGACATTATTTGAAAATGCCTTTCTGAAGCCACATTCACACTAAAAATTTGATCAACTCTGTTTTACTTCACATTAGGCCATTGTGCTAAAAGTTTTGTGAACTAAAGTCATGATTCAGTTTGCAGCTGTGAGAAACATGCTGGGATCATTTCCTGAGATTGCCTAGTTCAAGGCAGAAAGCCCCTACAAAGAAAATCAGTACTTGAAGGCTCTGGGCAGAGTTCAGTCAGTAGAGTGCTTGACTAACATGCTTATAGCTCTGAGCCCCATCCCCAGCACTGCACAAAGTAGGCACAGTGGTACGCTGCCTCCAGTCCCAGTACCCAGGAAATGGAGGCAGGAGGAGCAGGAGTTAAAGGCCATCCTCTAGTGTGTTCAAAGCCCATCTACATGACATCCTGCCTCAAACAAATGCACCAACCATAACAACACGAAACTCAATATTTGATTTGGAATTGTGAATTGGACTAATTCCTTATTTTATTTATAAACATATCCATATATATACACATGATATTCAAAGTCAGTTATTTTGGTTGATCTTTTATTAAATATCTGAGTTTATTCTTATATTAGAAGAATAAAGTTACCTGTGGGATTCTGGTGTCTTAGCAGTGACATTATTGTGACATTGTATATATGAAGTACTTATGCTGTCCTAGCAAAAGTGCTGGATGATGAGAGAGCCATTTTTATCCTATGGTTTAAATTATTTTAATTACTAGAAATCTTAATAAACAATTTAACGGCTCTGGTTCTTTGCCTAGAACACAACTTCTAAGTTAGACCCACACAGAAAGTCCAGTTTTGGTGTGACTCTTGGTTGGTACTAGGACAGGCACGGTTTCCTGATAAACTGCACTCAAACCTGAGACTGTGAGAGCAAGGTGTGAAGCATGGTGCTACACACCTGTAATCTGGGACTCTGGAGACTGAGGTGGCAGGTATGAATTTGAGGCCACCTTGGGTTACATAGAGAGACCTTGCTTCAGAACAAAGCAAAACGAAAATATTAAAAAGCTGTAACAACTCTCTCAGAGAACTGCTAGTCATAGGATTTCAAGGTAGATATAAATTTTGAGAAAGCTATATTTACAAATCATGAAACAAAGACCAAGGAATAGTGGCTTTGCTGTTTAGATTTTAAATACCTTCTGAAGAAAGGCAGTGCCTCTTTAAAAACTCTTCTTCTTTCCCATGATGCTGGGGGTGAGCCAGGCCTCATATGTGGTGGCATGTGCTTTCCATTGAGCAGAACTCTAGTTCCAGCGATAACTTCTGATGTGTGAGCCAGAATCTAGGAAGGTTTCATTCTTAAGAACTGAAAAATTGTCTTAAGTCAGGGAAAAAAATTATACATGCCCTGGAAAGACAATGACTTTCCCAATTGTGAGATCATGTTAAAATTGTGGGTTTACAGTGGAGATAGGGACAACTCATATTATTGGAACTACCACAGGGGGAAGAATAAATAAAATAGTTTGGCTCTCATACTCATTTTTTCTCAACTTACTGATTCTCTATGGATTTTACCTCACATATCCAAACACCACTAATCACCCCACCCCTCTTGCTTCTGTCCTCTACCCATGTAACCTTCCTGCCCCCTCCAACAAAGCAAAACAGAAAAATAAAAGTAAAATGAAGAAAAGAGAGAAGAGTCTCATTGTGGAAGCTGTAGTGTGGCCCGTTGAGTCACATAGTCTACCCTTTAGTCCATTCGTCTTTAGTTGTGCTCATTGCTGTGAATCATTCATTGGTCAGCTTTGAGGCTTCTGAAGTCAGCTACACCATCAATAATGGGCTCTCTCTGGGGTTTCCCTTGTTGAGGAGATCCTGCAGTTTTGGATCTGTAGGTTTGTTTCCTTCACATGCTCCAACAGTTCGTAGATGCAGTGAATGTTGGGGTAGGCCACCTAATAGCCCTGGTTCTGGGCCTGGGTAGTAGCTGTGTTGCTCAACCCACCAGCTTCTTGGTCTCTATCAGGGTGAGGTCTCCGGCACTACAAGCTAGCTTAACCAATGCAGCCTGCAGCAAGGGGTGGAACCAGTTTTCATGTTTTCGGGCCCCTGGATCCATCCCACTGGCCCACTTATACTCACACCACCAGAGCCAGTTCTACTGTTTTGCCCAGGAGAGGTGAAGGGCCCTCTCTCCCAACTGTTACAGGGGTTATATTGTGGTGTGGTATGGTGTGGTGTGGTGTGTGTGTGTGGGGGGGGGGGGGGTCAGCTCTCCTGTGTGTTGTAGCTGCTGAGGGGCAGACCTAATTCTTTCACTCTCCTGACCCCAGGGTCATCTCTTTCACCTGTCACAGGTAGCAAGGGGTGGAGGGAGAAGGGTATCTTTTCCCTCACCCATACTACCTCCCCACACTACAATCCTTGTTGTCTTTAGATATATAGTATAAGCTTCACCATTCTAAAATAGCATGCAATTAATTCAATAGTTTTTTTTTTTTTTTTTTAGAATATTCACGAAGGCAAGTAGCCCTCACCACGACCTAATTTTAGAGCATTTTCTTTCTAAAAAGAAACCTCATACTCATTAGCAAATACCCTCTGTCTCCTCCAAACAGTCTTGGCAACCACTAATGTACTTTTGGTTCCTGTGGGTTTTCTTATCCTGGACAGTCCATGTAAATGGAATCCTGTAGTATCTGGCCTGGCCTTTGTGATCAGAGGTTGTTTGTTTCACTGTATAATGTTTATAAGGCTTTTTGTGTCAGAGTGTGGATCCGTGTTTAATTTTCTACCAGATAATATTTCAGAATATGAATATACCACATTTCAGTTATCCATCATTAATGGATAACCATGTGGGTTGTGTATAGCCTTGTGTCAGTTATGGATAGTACTGCTTAAACAGTTTATGTGGGATTTGGTGAGGACACATATTCAGTTCTTGACATATCTCAATGAGTTTCATTGCTGAGTCATATTGTAACTGTTTAATGTTTTAAAAGTTATTGTTATTACTATTAGTGTGTGTGAGAGAGAGAGACAGAGATAGTGAGATTGTCTGTATGCATGAGTGCTGTGGCACATAGAGATCAGGGGATAGTTTCCAGGAATTGTTTCTCTCTATGGGTTCTAGGGATCAACTCAGGCCACCCAGCTTGCATGGCTAAGCACTTTTTTTTTCCTTACTTGGTGAGTCATTTCACCAGCCCTAATCTGTGTTTAATATTTTATAGGGTCAACAAAATTCCCTAAAAATATACACCACTGCCAACCTGCTACCTTTGTATGAGGGTTCTTCTCTCCCTACATCCTTGACAGCACTTGCTAATGTCTGTGGTTTTTCATTATAATCACTTTAGCCAGTGAGGGTTAGTACTTTATAGTAGGTTTAGTTTGCTTTCCCTAATGCACTGATCAACCTTTTGTGTTTACTGGGAGATGTATCTATTTAAGCTCTTTACTTACTTTAAAATTAAGTACATGTATTTTTACTAAATAAGAATAGGAAGGGTGGTAAAATTTCATTTTCTTTGGCTATGTTATCTCTCATTCCCATATAAATATATATTTTCTCATAATGTGAATATTTATGACTTACAGTATAAATTCCTTTTTCCTATAGAATAGACTATTACAGCAAAGTTGCCTATAAAGCAAATCTACTGATTTATATCATAAGAAAGGAAATTTTTTTTTTATAAAACCATAAACCATTGAATGACAGTGTATGATAAAAACCATACTTTTCTAAGGCTCAGAATTATTCCATCATAAAATCTATAATCATACTCAACATATAAAGCCCTACAAATCCTGACATCTCAATTTGAATATGTGGCAATTTGTCACACAAGTTTAGAACCTTCAGCATAGTGCCAACTGAAAGCTCTAGTTATAGATAACAAGGAGAACATTTAGTCATTAAGAAAGAGTTGCTTTTGAAAGTTACAAATGTAAACTTGGGTTTGGGGACAGTTGTTGATAAAGTTGTTGATACAAATGTGTTCTCCTTATTTGTATTTGCAACTTAATTTATGTATATTGACATATATACATTATGATTACTGACATTATTGTACTGTATTAAAATTTTATCATTATTCCTATTTTCCTATCTGCTATGATGACATCATAAAATATTACACTGTTAAGTTCCACATATGATTCAACTTAGATTTTCTTTGAATCACCTGACATAAAAGAATACTTCATGTGCCCTTGGCCAAATTACTTCACCTTTGTCTTTAGCTTCTGTAAAGGGAAAAGATTGACAGTAGTGTGAAAATGTCCCATCTTCTCTCCAGAAATACCCTTTAACACAAATGACTGGAGTAGATAGTGACAGCAAGATATGTAAGCATATCCTATATTCCGTTGTTAGGTCCGGGTAGAAGTTTTCCAAGGAGATTAGAGAAGGATGAGAATTGTGGATTCTAGAACAAGCATGACAATTTTTAGCTGTATGGCACCTAAACTGCACAGGGATTTGAACGCTGACAAGAGTTGTTAGATGTTAGAAAGAAAGCCAGGTCAAGTGAGTCCTCAAGTGTCCAACTTGAAAGTTGGAGTATCATCCTGTAGGCAATAGACAAGCGGTTTTGAAGCTGAGAGAGTAATATAAGCAGATTGTCTCTGAAGAATATTGGTGGCAAATTGGAGACTGTGCCAGAAGCTGTGGGTGTAGGAGGCAAGGGAAGTGAATCAGGAAGCTATTCACTCATGTAGAAGAGTGGGCAGACGTGAAACAAGCTCTGTCTCTCTCTCCCTCTTTTTTTAATGGTAGACTCAAGAAGTGGTGAGATGTCCCAGCCTGAGGGAGAAGCATGAGTCTGGAATGACTGAGGCATTCCTAGCTCATGTCTCTGCATTTATGAAGAAAATATATGTGGGAGGTAGGGACTGAAAATGTGTTTATGGAAAAGGAATGGCATGGCCAATTTGATTGGGAGATATCTGTAACCAAATAGGGGCAAATCCCTATTAGACACCACAATTAAGATGAGGATTGCTCTAAACATCCATTTGGGAGCTGTGGAAGTAGTGGTTGGGAACACAGCTGGATGCCCTAACAGCTGGATTAACATGTAGGGTGAAAGGGGAAAGGGCTGAAGAGAACTCTAGAAATCCCAGTAAAGAAAGCAATCAGCCAGAGAACAAAAGATAGAAGGTAGTTAAACCTGGACTCCAGAGGAAGAAAGATTTCTTTAGAAAAGGACAGTTAGAGAAAATGAAAAGATGTGGATTCCTTCCAGACTAATGTGGTTTGATCACACCAGACCGCCTGAAACAGAGTACAAGCTGATCCTACATTCCAAACAGCTGGACAAAACAGCCCTACAGACTACAGCTAGGATATCTGAATCTTCTTCGAATCCCCCAAGACAGCGCCCCTTACCAGCAGGAAGTAGTTTGGAAAGAACGACGCCCAAATTCCCAAATATTGTGTATAAATGTTTGTTTTCATTTAATTGGACTTTGTTATATAAAATTAAATAAAAAATACTCTATATGCATAAAAAAAAAAAAAAAAAAAAAAAAAAAGAAAAGGACAGTTAGTGGAGCACATGTTGCAGAGAGCTCCAGTAGCAGAATGTTGTGTTGAGCCTTAGTTATGAAAATTCCCCATGAGATCATTTGTTGAATCCTTGGTCCCTTGTAAAAGGTTTGGAAACCTCAGGAGATGGGACCTAGTTGGCGACAGTAGGTCTGTAGGGTAAGCCTCTGTGAGGTGAAGCACCTTCTCCTTACATGTTCCCAGTGCTTTCATACTCTGCCCAAGCACAAGGGCCATGCAACCACAGAGCAAGCCTTCAGAAGCCCTAAGCCTAAATCATTTCCTCCTTAGGTTTTTTTCTTAAGTGATTTGGTCACAGCTACTCAAAAGTAAGTAAGCAGAGTGGATGGCTTTGAGATTTAATGATTAAGAAGTCTGTGACTTTTGCTTCCATTGAAGGTGGGACAGAAGTCAGATTGCTGTGAGCTAGAGGCTTAATGGGATTTGTGGACCCAAAGGCCTGTTAGACCAAAGATGTATTGATGGGAAAGAAGTGATAAACAGCCAGACATGGTTGTGTTCCATAGAATCCCAGTTTTCAGGGGGAAAAGGAGAGATGGATGATAGCTTGAAAGTAAGGCAGTTATGGATTAGGAAAGCAGAAACATACTTGGAAGAAGGTGAGGAATAGCCAGGGGAGAGAAAGAACTAGAAGGAAGTTGAATTTTATCTAGTAAGGGAAATAGTATCCTCGTCACAAACAGGGCACCATCAGGTTTTACACCGCATGTTAAACTTGTAATAAAATGGCTACAAGTTTAATATAGAACTTCTCATTGGGTAGTTTATTAAAGATACTGTTGCAGGGAGAAAAGTTAAAATTTTAAAAAAGTGGCTGGTAAACATTTCCTGTGGATTTATTATTTATATGATTTGATAAGTTATCAGAATTACTTAAGAGAAGAATGATCATGAGTCTGGACTGGCTGGCATAATTAAGTACCTGTCACCCAGGCTTCCTATTCTTTATCTGATTTATGTTACGGCTTATTCTGAAAAGTTAATACTTAAATTTAATTAGGAAGGTAAGAGGTATAGATACTAAGACTGTAATTAGTTGGAACTTTTAGAATAGGAAGTTTTAGAGCATAGAGAATCCTGAAAACCAATTTATCTAACAGCTCTTCAATTATTTCCCCATATTTACTATTTAGTTTAATTATAAAATGTATCTTGAGGCTCTTCCGCCAGCTATTGGCCAGAGAAAATGAAAAGATGTGGATTCCTTCCAGACTTATGTGGTTTGATCAAGCCAGACCGCCTGAAACATTCAAAATAGCTGGACAAAGCAGCCTTACAGACTACAGCCAGGATTTCTGAATCTTCTTCGAATCCCCCATGACAGCGCCCCTTACCAGCAGGAAGTAGTTTGGAAAGAACAACGCCCAAATTCCCAAATATTGTCTATAAATATTTGTTTTCATTTTAAAAAAATGTATTTTGAGATGCAAATGTGTAGAGATAATGTAATGAACCTCTTATCTCTGTTTGCTTTAGATGTTTTACTTTCATAGAAAGGAAACAGTCTAACCCTCTCTGCATTACCTTTCCTTATCACATTTTTTTTAAAAAAAATGATGGATAGTTACAGCTGTGATTGACACCTGCAATTCTTCCTGCTTTTCTTGATAGCTACGGTTTTGTTTTGTTTTGTTTAGTTTTTTTAAGGATTTGTTCATATTGATAATCTGCTAGTGTGAGTTCTCCACTTTCTGTTCTTCAGAGTGTCTTGAGTGGTCATGGGAGTATGTTCTCATTTTAAAATAAAATAAGGCACAAATGTCCTGCATTGTATAGTTTGTTAGGACTCTGTATAGTATCTCAATTCATGTTCCTTTAATTCTAATGTCTAACAAACTTTCAGTTTTTCTTTAGTACTGATTTTGCCATTATTAGTGATCATTTTTGTGTGTTGTTCCATCATTATTCCATATTTCTAGAGGTTACTTAGGTAGGATATTTAGTTTTTGAAGATAACTTTTTTTTGGTGGGGGGGGGAACTACCCTTGAAACCCTTAAATTCTAGTTCAGTTACCCTTTGGTCAGAGGTGGTCTAGTTATATCCCAAGTAGTATTTTTGATAGCATTGTAGGACTGTTAGACAGAGGTTAGAGATCAGGCCTAGGAACAATGTGGGGAACACTTAGGAATATCTTAAGCTATGGAATGGGACCATAAACATACATCACCCCAAGAGTAAATATGAACTGTAAGCAATGAATTGCACCTACGTCTAATGTGGATAAATCAACCTCATAGACATGGTAGATGAGGAGC
The DNA here is from genome assembly GCF_943737965.1 of Phodopus roborovskii. NCBI lineage: Eukaryota > Metazoa > Chordata > Mammalia > Rodentia > Cricetidae > Phodopus > Phodopus roborovskii. The sequence continues at coordinate 600,493 of NW_026126417.1, read as the reverse complement.
CAGGTACCAAAACAAAAAATGTGTATTGCATAGGACATTTCTTATGTCAACCAACAGGCAACACTAACATCTACAATACATACTTGTCATGACAAAACTAAAGGAAATCAAAGAAAGATCAGAAGACTCATTTCTTAACTGGAAAGAATAATGATATCCTAGGTGTCCGTCAGGGTGCTGAAGGTATTGGCCAAAATGGTTACATGGTTTTCTTCTGTCTTTTAAAAATATTAATTTATTATGCTGCAATGTATTCCATGTGGTATTTTTTAATTTTATTCACCATAATTTAAAAAGAATGATTCTAGTAGAATGGATAAATGTGTTTCTTTCATGATAAAATAATATTACAAAAATATGTATACCACTTATGATGCTTTGACATTCCATTTGTGTATAGATACACACAAATCCATATTCTTTGGATAAAGAATGAAAACACAGGCAGGCTGTAGACTAGATGGCTATCAGCAGTGGAATCTGGATTTTACAGAATATGCTCTTTGTAAGTGGGAAACTCTTCATTAAATATTGTTTTATAAGACTAACACCTTAGAATGTGTTTTCGTCATGTATACTTGAGAGGTTAAGGTAAGAGATGGAAATAACATTTGAGTAAAAGACTCGTGAAGACTGATTGAAACACCCGAGGCCATAGTGGTAGTTAAAATGCACCTTAGCTGAAGAGAGGATAATGGAAAGTACTTAACAGTCTTCTTACCCAGACAGTTTCCTGCCTTCAATAGTTCCTTTATCTTTTAACACAAAATGAAAATTGTATTTGATACAGCTAATTAAAAGAAAACTAGCTAATTAAAGGAAAACTGCAATTTGATTTTTAAAGAAGGGAATATCATCTAAAGTCATTTAATTTGGTCAAAACATTTGACCTCTTGTGGCTTCAATTTTCTATCCAAAAAAAAAAAAAAAAAAAAAAAAAAAAGGCAACATGTTCCACCTTTCAAGGTGGTCTATAGTATAATACAACCTCATAAATGCTTGAGCAGAGGTATTAGCCTGTATGGCTGGCAGAACTATTTTCTTGGAAATGTTAGGAAGGTGCAAGTTCATGGGAATTAAGAATTTAGGTACTGGAATTGGATGTGGACTTTTACTCATCACTTTATCTGGATGCTTAATTATGTGTTTTAAACTAATGTTTCTTCATACATTTCTTCATTTTTGCAATAAGGATATGTATGATAGGTGATGTTGGAGGGTATTGGAGGGTAGGAGAGGGTAGTGGAGGATAGTGAGTTAAGTTCTCAGAACTGAACGAGAAAGCCTGGACTTTACTCATCCCATGGTATGAATTACATGCGGGAAACTGCATGTGGAGAAACTCGTTTGAACTGTGAAAATACTTGGAGGTTCCAATAGATGGAGTTTCCATAGCCCATTACCTTTGCTGCAGGAGGTGTTCTAGACACTGCCCCACACTCTGCCCTCTTGTAGGGTACTCCTTAAGCTGTCACTCTTATTCTGACCTACATAGTGAATTCTTTACTGCCTACGCATTGTTCTCTGCTACCCAAAGTGACTAGCCAGTAGTCCACTACACAATTTGATACTATAGCTTTGCAGTTCTGTGACTGCTGGCCTTCCCACCTGCCTCAGGAGTACTTTATCTCTAGTACCCTTCTCAGCATCAGCACCAGAGGAAAGACGCTGGTGTCAGGGCTTTGGTTTCACCAAGGCTCCTTTTCTGGTTTTCATCATATGGCACTTGTTCAGGTCCTTGCCTTGGTAGATCAACACATACTAGAATAGAGGCTTGGCTAGCAAATTATTTAGCACAGGTCACTTATTTTTCTGCAGCTTTGCTTTGTTAAGGAAAACCAAAGTATTCTGGGAGCCAGTCTTCTTTGTTGGTATAACACAAGTTGTGTTTTGGTTTTGGTTTTAGTCAGCTTTTTAATTTTTTTTTTTTTCTACAGTGTTTGTGGGTGCGACCCTAGCTTCTTTTTCACAGAGAAACTTGGTTATTCCATTCGTCTCTAACCATTGTTTTGGCTGAACAGAACTGAAATTTAAAGATCTTATCTAGCTAAATACATGATCTCATCCTACAGTACTCCCAAGTCCTGACCAGACTCACTTGGAACTGTTTATTTTATTTTTTTCTAGACAGGGTTTCTCAGTATAGTCCTGGCTGTCCTGTAACTCACTCTGTAGACCAGGCTGACCTTGAACTCAAATACCTGCCTGCCTCTGCCTCCCAAGTGCTGGGTCATGCCTGCCGTCTTTTGTCTTTCCAACCAATGCTTCTACCATACTTTTCGAAATCTAGAAGTGTACATTCTGTGTACTACAAAATGCTTAATAACATCAATCTATTTTGTACTGTGAGGAGAGGTCTCTTAATTGTACATAGATATGAAACATTTTACTTTTTAAAGTAGTTCATACAGATTGGGCCTTCATTTTGGCATCTTTTCCAGAAGCTTGTTTCAACAATCCTACCAAGGTATATGATATGTTAAGTTCAAGCAAGCCAAACATACATATATACATACATATAATTAGTTTTTTAAAAGATGGTTTCTAACTTCAAAAGGAAATTGAAAAAAAATGACTAATGAATTTATAATTGACCTCTGTTGTTACTCAGCACTCTTTGGCATATTGTATAGTTCTTTAATTAAGTACCACTTTCTTTGGTGAACAACTATATATCCCCCAACTCCCAAGAAATCCCCAGTCTGCCTCTGTCTCTCTCCGTCTTTCTTTCTCTTCTTGGTCCCCCTCCCCCAAGATTAAAGACTGGTCTGCTGTGTGCTATGTAGACCTCAAACTTGGAGCAATCCTCCTGCCTCAATTTCCAAAGCACTAGGATTATGTTATTAAAATTATTTTTATATGTACTTATGTTGAATATGTATGTATGTGTACATGTATGGAGATGTGCATGCCATGGCACATGTGGAGATCAGAGGACAACTTGCAGGACCTTCTTTCCCATGTGGGTGCTAAGTATTGAACTCAGGTTGTCAGTACCTTTAGTCACCAAGCCATCTTGCTGGCCCTGTGGGGTTTTTCTGTTTGTTTGGTTTTTTGTTTTAAACCTCCTCATATAATTTGGTCCTGGTGGGTAGGGTCAGAAGCCAAACCCATGATGGCTTCCAGAGCTGCAGACCCTGTCAGTGAACAAGCAGATGTGGAGGTATTTTATATCAGACTCTCTGAAGTGCTGATACACTTGGGTTGTTTCATTCATAAATAATAAAAAAAAATTAATGTTCACAGAGTGTTGTCATACTGTGAAAGTCAAATGATTTAAAGTGTAGTCTTTCCAGTTTGCATTTGCTAGAAGACTATATCAGAAATAGTCATTATCAATGGTGGATGTATACACCAAGGGCAGTCTGAAGGCAGCAGTGGATGCTGGTGACATTTGCAGAAAGAAACATTGTGTTCCATCTCTAAAGGGCACCCATTTCAGAAGAAGGATTTCCCATGTTGCTTTATTGCCCAGTGCTTGATGCTATGACATCCTGGTTACCTGTAGTCTTTGGGAGTGAGGCCTTTTGCAGACCACCACTTCCTGCTGCCTTCCCTTCTCTTTTCAGAGCTTGCCAGTAGGTGAGAATGTTCATTTGGCCTCTGTGCTACCAACCTCTAGTAAAGACCAGTGTTTCCCCAACGAAACTGAGACAGCCAACAAGATAAACCTGGGAATGCTGTCACTCTGAAGTATGCTCCCTACTGTTCCCAAGAGTATCTCATTTGTAGCAAGAAACCTTTTTCTTGTCCTCTGTAGTGTAAAATCCTGTTTTATACTGCAGATATGATGCAGCCATCCCAAGTTTGCAGAGAATCCCAATGTTACGCTTCCTGCATCAGGACCAGTTCTCCCCATCCTCTCTTCCTCTCTCCTTGACCTCGCAGCAGGAAGCCTTTGTGTGAGGTTCTCATCTGGAACAACTTCTCCACACTTGTTTTCGTGTTCTGTTGGATTACAGGGCAGCGGGCCTACCTTTGAAGGTCCTTTCTCTTTTATTTCTTTGCTGTGCACTCCAGTAATTAACTTTGTCCTTCTTTTATTTGTTCCAGTCAATCGCAGGCCACTCTGCTGAGCATCTTCTCCCAGGAGTACCAGGTTAGAAGTTTTCTCCTTTGTGAGGGTTGACAGGTGCCTAATTGAATGATGAATGTCCCTTTATTTCTTTGTAATTGAACTGCCAGCTCTCTGATTGGGTTGGAGGATGTTCCCCTTTCCACATCAAGCACCGCCTGCGTCTCAGTGGAGGCCTGCCAAGCCTACCCATCCATCTGTCTAATAACATCTAGCCTTTGCTTATTTGGTGGACCTGTAATAAATTATGCTAAACCATTATTATTCTGACAATAATAATTTCCCTGTGTTGCGTGGCTCCATGTGCTAAATGTTTGCTGACTTGCACTGTCAGTGCCGCTTCCCATTGCTGACAGAGATGATGATAAATGACCACTGCTGGAGTGGCAGAAGGCAAGAGAGGCAGAAAATGGAGTCATTTATCATGAGATGACAGGTGTCAGTCAAGTGGCAAGTCTCTATGGAATTACTTTTTGTAGTTTTCAAATAAGTTGTTTTTAAGCAATGTTCTTCCTGGTTAAATATGGCAATTGGATTGTAAAAGCCGAGCGCAGAGGACTTAGATGGAATTGAATCGAGGGAAAATTAATACGGAGGTTGAAAGAGGGAACAAGTTTTTCTTTGCCCTCTGCAGCCCTAAGCAAACTTATTTAGATTCAATTACTATGACCCTGGTGGCTTTTACATATACACTGTACTCATGGTACAGTCTGAAGATATCTCAGCCAAGCAGGAGATTTAAAATGTGCAGTAAAGGAAATCCTGCTACAATCCCAGTCCCCAAGCCATTACCCATTTGCCCTGTATGCTTGTCACTGGGATGAAGAAATATGTCTTTGCTGTTCTTGAACCTGATAATGTGACACAATATTAAGATTTTTTTATGTGTGTGTTTTGTTCCAGAAACATATTAAAAGAACACATGCCAAACATCACACTCCAGAAGCGATTGAAAGTTATTACCAGAGGTATGACCTGCCTGCCCCACTAGAGGGTATCACAGTACCTGTTAATTGTGATAATTATTATGAATAAATTAGATCATTAAATTGACTTTCTATACAATTTTAAGACTGTCATTGAAAACTTTTGATGTATTTGGCAGTCAGTTTTTAAGAGCTTCCTTTGGCATGCATGAAGAATATGGCGGCACTGTCAATAGGTGTGTACGCATGTCCTATATGAGATTAATTCAGTTATTACTGAATCTTATTTAGCTACTTGAAATTTTAAATAAGCCACATCTTATGGAGGTGTATACATTGACATATGCATGTGACCCGGATGTATATGTGCAAGTTTTCATTTCTTTCTTATTCAGACCAGCAAGCTGAAAAAAAGAAAAAGAAAATGAAAATAAAGAAAGAAAAAGAAATGAGACTGAATGTAGTATTTTGCCCCCTATCTGTTGGGTTAGCTATTTTAGAAAGACCTTCATCAAATAAGCACATTATGGAGACCTATCATTTTATACTACTATTGTCTTTAAATGGGGACTTCTATGCTCTTGAAAAAAGATTTGAGTGTTCAACAGCAAAGTGTTCAGAGAATATTTACATTTCTTCTTTATTATTCTGAGATGAACAGAACCTTTAAAAGTAGTTCTGACTTTCTTAATTCTGACACTTGTTACCATCATTTTGATGTCTGAATAAATAACAGTAAGTGGTAATGATGACATAACTAATTTTCATTATCATTCAACTACTGATGGACAACCAGACTGGTTCATTTTGCTTGCTATAGTGAATAGAGCAGCAATAAACAAGGGGTTCAAATATGTCTATGGTAGGGCCTGGGGTTTCTGGGTTTGGGCCCAGGAGGGAAAGAGGTGAGGCATATGATAGTTCTATTTTAAAAATTTTGAAAACTATCCAAACTGTTTTCCACATTGACTGTATTAATTTGCACTCCACCAGCAGCTGAGTAGTTATTCTTTTCTCTCTACATTTCTCCAACATTTGTTGGAGATTTGTTGATGAACCATTGTGACAGGGTGAGGTGATGACTGATAGAAGGTCATCAAACTGTACAGATTTTGGGGATCTGGCTAATTTGGGTGTGTAGTGTTTTTACCTATTTCCAAGTTTTTGAACAATAAAGTTTATAAAATTGAAAAAGGAATTGAAGTTTAGAGAAGCTATTGAAATTGGATTTTCTTCTAAAAAGTCTTTCACTTTGCCTCATGGTAAAAAAAAAAAAAAAAAAAAAAATACCCTTTGTCTCGTGTAGTTAAAGCTATTAACGTTTAGATGACCCCCCCCCATGCACTCACTATATATAGAATTCTTTTCTATACAAGTCTTTGTACAGTTCAAGGAAAGTTCAATAAAACTATTGATTTATCTACAATAGTTCTACAGGACCTACAAATGTCTTGGCATCTAGAATGAAATTTTAAATGTTATTTTTTTAACATACAAAGAAATAATTGTTTGTTTTGAGACAAGGTGTTATTATACAGCTCAGGTCAGTCTTTGACTTGGCAGTTCATCTGCTTTAGACTATGCACCCACAACCTGCATCACCACATCTGTATAAAAAGAAGTGAAAGTGTAGTTTTGTCCTAGGCTGCCAGATGGAATTAGTTCCATGCTGAGAGGTGAAGTTTTGTATGGTGGGAGAGGAAAGCAACCTTGGAGAGTAATATGTACTCTGGTCTTGGAAATGTGAAACGTGATGAATAGTGATAGTGCTGCTCTCACACTCATTGGCCTCACTGTAAAGATACCTGAAGTTAAATCATTTCAAAACTATCTACTTTTAAAAGCTAGTTTAATTAAAAAAAATATATAATATTCATACATGTATGAATATGTGTGTTTTTATAACACATGAATATGTGTGTATGTACATACATACATATAGATACATACATAGATACACATACACACACACACACACACACACACACACACACACACACGCTAAGCCTAGTGTCACAAGCTTGTAAACTTTGGGGATGCCCCAGTATGAGAATCTCAGGTTCATAGCCAGCGTAGGTAACTTTTTGAGACCCTTGTCTCACAATAAAAAAAAAAGGGTTTGGTTTGCTGTAGGGTGTAGAACACGTGCTTAGCTTGTGCAAGGACATAGCATAGGTTCAATCCCCAGCACTGAAAAAGAAATGTATAAGTAATTACTGATATGTTAACGTTTTTCTATTATCTGGATAGTTTTACTTTAAACATTTAAAAAAATATTAATAGTTGCCGAATAATGAACAGTGAGTAATTAGTAGAGTGGGTGATCATAAGATTATAGAAATACATTTGTTTCTCAATGTTTTTAAATAATAAAGTCTCAGTTATGGTGAGGCATTGAGACATTTGAAATAAAACCAGAACTGAGGCTGTAATCAAGACTCAGAGGAAAGCTCTCCCCCCGCCCCCAGGTGTTATTCTCTGGCCGTTCCTTCTGTTATGTCTGTGGGAGCCAGCCACATTGTCACCTCCTTTCAGCCAGACCAGCCTCACCAGCCTGTTGATATAAATGTACAGGTCAAATGTCCTGGGTTTTGCCAAGGTAAATTGGCTTTAAAAGGTTCATGTTTGTTTTTCTTAGGGTTTTTAGAATAAAGGCAACTTGTGTTTTAGCCACACATATTTAAGCAATGAGAAAATGTTAATAGCAACTTATTTAATTTTTTCCTTTATAAAAGTAATACCACTTGCTGTGAAAATTAAGCACATTTGTGATGGCACAGAAAGGAATGAATGATTGCCCATAATTGTGCCACTCAGAGATAACTACTGGTTAAAGTTTCATCCCAGCCTTTTGACAACCCATTCTTGTATAGATGAGGTCATATTATATGTGCAACTATGAGTCCTGGATTTTCTCGTGGAAAAATGTATGTGATATAATATTATTTTGTAAAAAGCCTTTTCTTTTATTAGTTGCCTTACTTCACCATATAAAAGACTGGATATCTAAGGTTATTCTTCTGAGGATAAGTATGTTCCCAGTGTCCTGATATTAAAAATAATACTGTGGTAAACATCTTGATGCTTGAGTCATTGGCACTGGTTGGTTTCTGGGTGTGTAATTACTGGTGCAAACAATGTGAACATTTAGAAATTGATTATATGTTGTTAAATTACTGTCTACAAGCATCTTGGTGATATTCCTGCTGGCAGCATGAGAACCTTTGAGTCCACCTTCTATCTGTCATTGAGATTATGTCAGTTGGGCATTCAAAGTCAGTGGCTACCATGAGAGCCCCATGGTTCACTAAAACTTCATAGGACCAGGACAATAGTAGAAAGTGTGTTCCGGGGCTTTTACCTTGATAGGGAAATATTCTCAGCTGGGTATTTACAGACAGACTGTATTCACTTGGAAACAGTTCTCTATCCCTTTGCACTGTGCTATTTTATTTCCATACAGGAAGGTACTTGGTAAACTTTATCTTGAGTTTTCCAAATGGACACATAGGCTTTTGTGTGCACACATGGTTGGGCTGCTAGTTACTTTTCTTATCACTGTATTCGAGACCCTGACAAGTAACCTAAGGAAGGAAGGATTTGTATGATCTGTGGTTTGTGAATGTATCCTGCATGGCGGCAGAGGTGTGGCTGAGGCTCCTCACAGAGAACAGCGGTCTTCCTCCTATTATCCCTATCCCAATTGGGCCTCCTCTCCTCTATTCCCCATTGGAAACACCCTCAGCACGCTCATACACTCAGCTTTGGGTGATTCCAAAGCCAACCCAGTTGACAATGAATATTGACCATCACAGATGGTCAGATCTGTGAGCTTCCATCAGCAGCAAGTTTGGCAATACTGCCTCCCATCCCTTCTAACCACACTGGTTCAGGGAACAGCTTTAGTAGCTCTACAGAATCAGATCAATTGAATTTTCTAAGATGTTGACATGGAGAAAAGAATTGTTGAGACCTGATATTGACAGTGCATGATAAAACTGGTTTCTGAACATTGATTCCACTGTGATGCTAATCTTGAGAGGCAGATGACTAGATTGACAAATTCCTGGAAAGAGAGTAAACACACTTCTAATTTTAAATAAACAAGGGCATTTCTGGATAGGAATAAGTAAAGAGACCAGACTTGCCATGTAGGCAGGTCACATCATTCAGTAGGTTTCTGGGAGTGTGTCTTTAGAGCCTACTTCTTGTCCTGACCCCTTCCTGTGTGTCTGCTTCCTGGCTGATGAAGTGAGTAGCTTCTTTCATCCACCATGCCCCTCTGCAGTGACTTATCACTCACCTCAGACCTGAGCGATAGAGGCAGACCATGCCCTGAAGCCATTAGCCAAAATGAGTCTTTCCTTCCTCAGGTTGGTTTTCTTGCCATAGCAAGAAAAAGTTGAAATGTCCTGTAGTACCATTTACTGCACATTACTGTTATGCTGGTAGCTGCCCATGCACATGTGAAAAAGATAATACTTGCCTTCAACTGTTCTGTGGAATGGAAGATAACTGTGTCCCTAAATATGCGAATTTCAGTAAGGGAAGGGTCAGCAGAGGTATGGTTGCAGAGTATAGCACAGCTCTGTCACTTACCCATATGGAGTGTCCAGAGTAACGGTGAATGGACCCCATGTAGAAATAACAATGCCCTTTACTGGTTTATTGGGAAGAAGAGAATATTCCAAAAGGAGAAAAAACAATGGCAGAGTTATAGGTTTTCATGTCTTTTATACTGAGGATTAGGCCTGGGATCTTGTGCACACTGGGGAAGAGCTCTACTACAGAGCTGTATCTCTAACTCAGTTGTTTTAAAAGTTAAGTACATAATATCATGATCATAGATCTTCTAGTCAGACATAAAATAGGTTTTCTCTAAGGGGCTTTTCTATGTGTGGGATATATATAAATGTTCCTCTGTGTGTGTGTGTGTGTGTGTGTGTGTGTGTGTGTGTGTGTGTGTGTGTGTGTGTGTGAATGTGGAGGCCAGAAGTTGACATCAGGTATTTTCCCAGATAGTGCTGCACCCGTTTGTTTACTTATTTTTCTTATTTGAAATAGCCCCTGAGTGGGTCTGGAGCTGGATGATTCAGCTCCACTGGCTGACCAAGGGTTGTAGTAATCGTGACTCTGTGATCTACCTCCCTCCAGCACTGCAGCTTCACATGTGCGTCACTGCTTGCCTGGGCAGATTTCATCAGTGCCTTGAGGTGGGTTTCCTCATATGAGCTGTTGAGGAGCCTTTGTCCCCACTGCACTAGGAATTTGCAGTGACTGAATGTATGTAGACTGTGTGCATTGGGGTTACTGTTTGACCACCTCTGTTTGTTTGTACTTGTTAGAAGCTCCCATTGTGTATTGTCAGTCTCTTATAGGAAGCCATGCAATATAGACTCAAAACAACAGGTCTCTAGCATAAGTAATTTGCCCCCAAAACACATCTTGGCTTACATCTTCTTTGACTTTATGCAAGATTCAAGTGCCACTTCCTTAGAGGTGGGCCTGACCAAATCACCTAATTTTAAATGTTATTGTACCAGGCATTATGTACTTATGCCTTCCACTTTTGTTTGTTTTATTGTTGTCTGAAGAATGACATGTCTTTGTGATGATAGCAATAGGGATGTTTTATTTCCTGTTGTTTCTTAGGAGCCCAGATTAAGGCCTAACCCAGAGCTCTCAGAAGTATTTGATGTGTATGTGACTGTTAGGTGTAGAATACTGAAGCTACCCTGATGAAGGTTTGCTTTAAATACTGGACCCAGGGTTGGAGCTCTTGGAGAGTTTGCACTTCTCACAATTATTTGGTGTAATTTGGCCATACCTGTTGATTATCTTATTCTTTGAGCAGACTTGTCAGTGCACCAGAAATATAGACTGGAGTTCTCATCCTACCTATTTCCCAGGGGCTCTGTTCTTTAAACCACCGTTGCTGTGTTTTGGGTTTTGTCTTTGGGGGGGGGGGGCTGTCTTTATTCTTGCTTCTGGACCTGGTTTCAAACCCACACTTGCCTTTCTCCCACCCATGCTTCTGAGTTTCCTGTTTCCTCACTGCTTTCCTACCTAAATCAGTTTTAGTTAAGAAGTGCCCCTGTATATGAGAAGTGGATTAATTTGAATTATTTAAAGGTATAATACTCCCACCACTCCCCCTATAATTGGTGTTGACCCTGCTTGCTTATGTTATTATATAATGCAGTATTTGTTGTTGGCAGTTACATGGCAGAACTCATTTATTGACTATTTTATTAAACTGTCATTAGAGAACTTTAATTTACTCAATCATTCTTACATGATATTGCTAGATGTGACTTTAAAAGTTTTTGATTATTAGTAAAGAAAAAGTATATATGTATATATACTATATAATCGTCTTTATAAGCCAAAAATTGTGGTAGATATAATAAACTGAATGACATCTAATTCCCTTATCATCAGCATTACACTGGGAGATGACGTTGAGACAGACAAGTAAATTAGTCCTCCTCTTTCCAGTGTTCTGCTATCCATGGCTTGGATAATCTGGTCATCTGCTCCATGATCCTCCTGCTAACCAATTGTCAGAACAGTAGTAGCCTAAAGCTGGGTTACAGTGCCTATCGGTCATCTCACTTCCTCTTATGATGTAGGCCTTTGTTATCTCACACAGTTATCACAAGAAAATTGAATAAAGTTCAGTAAGAGAGAGACAGAACCACATTTATATAACTTTTATTGTAGAATGTTGTTCTGTTATATATCTCTTACTCGGAATTATAACTAATCTTGCTGTTGAGCATTTGTATACATTAGAAAGCATCATATATGTAGAGTTCAGAGCTCTCTATCAGTGTAGGCATTCACTGAATATGCTGGAGCATATTTCATAGAGAGGTGAACTTCTATGGCTTGGCAACACTATTCTGTGTTCTCTAATAGAAAGACATGAAGATTGTTTCCCATTAGTATATGAAAGGGAGTTAACTTACTCTTGGATGTTGGACTGAGTCCATGGTATTGGAGCTGTGTGGAGTTAACACAGGTAAAGGGTTAAGAGTAGCAGATAGTGCTAGAGATGAGGTTGGCCAAGTAGAGTGAATAGAAATTGGACTATGGCCAGACCTACTGATTCAGGCCTGTAATCCCAGGCTAAGGCAGGAGTAGTACAGGCCAGCCTAAGCCACATAGTGAGTTCAGGATCAGCCTGCCAACTCAGTAAAACCAAGTTTCAGGTTCAAAAAGCACAAAGAAGGCTAGGGATAGAGCTCTGTGGTAGCTGTGCCTAATGTGTAAATTGCTAGGTTCAACCACTAGTAGAACAACATCAAAAGATCCATATTATTAAGAACCTCATGGTACCTGGTAAGTGGGTATCGTGCAGCTTTGGGATTGAATGGGGATGTTCATAGCTCTTAGAGGAGGAGGATGCCACATTCAAAGTCAGATTAAAGCAAACCATCCTGTGTTCCATTTCTGGGAGAACCTGGGGTGTTGTGCTTGTTGCCTTGTTAAAGTGTAGTTTGGTGATGAAGGTTGGAGGTTATCATGGGAGTCTAGAGCAGATGACATGATGGCTCCTATTGCCCATCACACGTGTAAGATCTCAGTGGCATGGGTGCTGACATGCCTGCATGCTTTGTCTAAACTGTGAAATTGCCTTTCCTCCTTCCTATGTGATGGCTGTGTGAGGCATAGAGTGCTGTAGATGGGAGTCTGGAAATCCCCTCTGTTCACTTCTCAAAGTTGAAGAAGCAATGGAGGGAGACTGGTGTGACTGTGCCTCTGCCTCACCTTCATTAGTTGGTTGGTTGGTTGGAGGGAAGCTGTTGTGCTGTCTTTCCCTTCACTGCTTTCCTGTGATGGAAGCACACTTTAACAGGACTTGAGCATGGCATTTGCCCAGGAGAAACATGTATACACAGGGGATACTAACAAGTCTGTGCTGGCCTTTCCTTGTCACTGCATGACCACTTGCCTTTGTCTATCTAGGTATCTGAATGGTGTGGGGAAAAACGGAGCAGCCCCTGTGCTCCTGGAGCTGGCCAATGAGGTAATGTTATTGTTATGATTTTATTTAAACCTGAGCTAAACCTAAGGGGCCTTTTGAGAGTAGTGTTACTCAGAATTTTAATTAACTTTAAAATAAGGAAAGATTTTGAGGTGTGTTAGACATTTAAATTGCTCCCTGGTCCCTTTGTACTTTTAATAATTGGACAAAAAACTTCACGAATTAATAAATCAGTTGACATAATTAGTCTGCTTCTTTTAAGGCAAATGTACAAACAGCTTCTTTGCTTCTTATTTTGTGGAAAATTTCAACCAAACAGCTCCGAACATGCTCTTAGGATTGGTTGCTTTAATTTAGCATGAAAAATACCTACATCAAGTAAAGAGATGCATGCCAAGAAAACCTATGCTAACTATTATAAAAACGAAGTGAGAAATTTTATATTTAGCAATGTATCATTTACTTGATTCATTTTTCTGTTTGTAAACTTTTATTATAATAAAGGATATAAGCCTATGGAAAAGCGCCTTCCCATAAAGAAACATAATATTCTTATTAACACCAAATATAAAGTGATTTATGGAACTTATTTGTTAACTCTGATCTGCTCCTGTGTGGGGAAACAGCTAACAGCCTAGCATTTTCTAAAAGAAACCCTGAAGATTTCCTGTGAGTGAAGAAACAGCAGAAAGTTCACAATAGTTGCAGAGAGCCTACCGAAAAATAAAATATTTAATTCCTAAACTCTAAAATATTTATCCACTGTAATGAGAGCAATACAGTATTGAGTCTGAGTTGGAATGGCTTATGCAAACCTCATAGGGATGGCATGAAATGCACACTGCTTCTGTGTTGTGTTATAATGGGAAACAGAGAGGCAAGGCAGAAAATGTGTGTTTGCATTAAAGATGACTCTGTGCCATGAACATTAAGCGTTGCAGGAGCAGCAAGTTCTGCATGCTGCATTAGGAAGGAAGGATGGCTTCTCTTGCAGCTCATGTCTGCTGCATATTGCCGCAGTCAGCAGAAGAGCAATTGCCCATCAGTTACAAGATGGTTTTAATCGTCCAGGAAGCATTTCCACAAATTGATAGGGTGGCTACACACAGAATGGTCTGTCTTGTGTCTTATTTTCTTATTTCTAGAACAAGATGGGTGTTAAAAGATCTTCAGGCATTTTGGTGTTGTTGTACTAAGTTTCCACTCTTAGAGACTTGAGGTACCTGAGCACTAAGTAGAATTTCAGTGACTATCCTCCGTGAAAGAGAGGAGGCGCATCTGGGGAAAAGTGTTGCAGATGTGGAACTTGCTTTTATAGATGATTACATTGACGGTGGAAGTTCTCTACATCAGCACTTTATAGTCATTTGAATTTTACTTTTAAAGAAAGATGTGTTGCTATTTTTGTGTGCATAGATGTTTTTCCTGTGTGTATACCTGTGTATCTTGTTTGTGCCTAATACCCATGGAGTCTAGATGAGGGTGTCTGGTTCCCTGGAACTGGAGTTACAGATGATTGTGAGGCACCACCTGAATTCTGGGAATCAGACCCAGGTCTTATGGGAGAGTAGCCACTGCTTTTAATTACTAAGACAACTCTCTAGCTGCTCATTCGAGTTTTTAATAGATACTTTTGTTTGGGCTTAGTTTATGGAACTGATTTCAGCTTCCAACTTTTAATTGTATGGAAAGAGCTATCCCATCACCATACATTTCCCTACGTCAATAAATCTACTATTTGCCATGAATACATAGCAATATTTAGCCTCCACCAAATAAATAGTTATTCAGAGATTTTTCTCCCCTTTCTTTTTGGTGCCCAGTTAGTGCAGAGGAACCACTTTGCATGAGATTACTAATGCATTAGGTTAATTTGGAAATGGTGGGTACCAGATTATGGCTTCTAAACATCCAGGTTCCCATGTTTAGTGAATACTTAAAATACATGCGCTTATATCTGGTGGCAATTGATGTGATGGTAATATTTTATGAGTCAATATATATTTAATCAGTGGAAACTGTAAAAATTGATGAGAAATGTGTAACTTGTACATTGTGTTGTGTAGCAACTCTCCTCTCAGACAATAACACCATGTTATTGTTGATTTGGGTGGGATAAGGGATCTAGTTGGCCATCATTGGTTTCATAAATGTCTTAATACCATTTTTCTTGATCAAGCCTGAAAATGAACATTTTAGGAAATCTCATTCTGTTAGTGATTATATGATCCGTCATTCTGTTCTCTCCACACAAATATTTTCAAGTTACATTTGAAGCACTATGAATTTTACTTACATGCTAAATTCTGACATGAAGCATGATGGCCCTATTTCAGAGCAAGATGGACACATGATTAATATGAAAATTAGAGAGATGCAGGTACCTGAACTAATAAGGTAGTCCTTATTCAGGCTGGACTACCTTCAGTAATTTCACCATTTTTCATGTGTCAGCCCTGATGTGGGTTACTACGAATAAGCAGCTCCGTGGAAAGCATTTCT